>NC_057353.1:10460000-15402500 GCF_016509475.1 Prionailurus bengalensis | reverse complement strand
TTGTGAAAATTAGTGAGAGGGGCTTTCTGCAGCGTTTATAGAAATGCACAGCATGGATACTGCCCTGTAAGCTGGCTCTGTTGGCCAGGCAGGGATGGAAACCAATTTGTTTTCCCTTAGAGGAGACAGAGTAGCTATTGGCTCACTGTATCCTATTGGATTTCCTAGAAATTTGAATTTACAATAGAAGGAAGGAGAGGCAGTAGTAAGACCCTGGAATAAAAGTCAAAGCTGAAGATATTCAAAAGCATTGGAGTTCTAATACTAGCCCAGCCATTTACAGCTTCAAGGTCAAGGACAACAACACAGTAGTAATTCAGTAACAGAGCACCAAGAGCCAGGCACCTGCAAAGTACTTACAGCTATGTTATCTCAACTCTGGGTGGGGGATCAGTAGGTGGGGCTAGAGAGTGGGTGCAGACAAGGTTGTCTGAGAGATGGTTACCCACCTTCTATAGCAGGAAAGACAGACTTAGAAAGAACTTAGATATGGTAGAAAATGTGATGAGGTGGAAAATTGAGATAGTGTTAAAAGTATGGAGGACCAAGAGGTTAATTACAAAAGAAGAGTTAGGGATAATTTCTAGAAGGAAGTAGGATTTGAGCTGGGCCTTGAAAGGTAGGTAGAATTTTAGCATCTAGGGGAGACAGGAAAACTTCAGGCAGAGCAAATATCATAGACAAAGGTGTTAAAGGTCTGACTGTGAGGGAAGCAGTGGTTCCAGATTTAGTTATATGGAACTGTACCAGCTGTCGTAGTAACACAATGGAGACAAACCCAGAAGGGCATCTCCCTGGAGGTCCAAGATTTATGACTTTATCAGAAAGGCAATCAGTAAGAGTTCTGAACAGGGTAAAAGCAGGATAGGTCTGTGTAGTAGGGAGGTGCCATGGTTGGGGGAAGGGCTGGAAAGGTCAAAGGTCAGAGGCCTGGCGATCAGTTCCTAAGCTGTTGCAGTAGTCCAAAGAACTGTGGAAATAAAAATCTTGCATAACGTAAAAAACACCGTGGTCTTGCACTAGTTAGGCTAATAGTTACTAAAATGGTTAACAGTTACTTAAGTGAGCAGGGAGGGTAAATTACTTAACCTGAGTTTTGTTATATGTTTTCCAAAATACCGCTAAAAATTACATCTCAAGTTTGGTGTGGAGAGTATATTAAAACATGTGAAGTCCCTGGTGAATGGACCTCACTCAAGGAAAGACATTTAAAAAACTTCTCCCTTATCTTTTGTTAAGACCACCTGTGGGGCTTGTACCGCTTCTATTTTGGCCCTCAGCGTTGTTCTGCAATAGACTAGTCTCTTCTCTCTTCCTGGATCCTGTGCCTCAACGGCCCTGGTCTCTCCGACAAGCCTTCGCACACAGTAGGCTCTCAACAAAAGCGTGTAAGCAAACAGGATGTGCAGGGCCAAAAAGGCTGCAAGGACCAGGTCGGAGGCGGCGCGCACCACGGGTATCTGTCGCTCGCCAGGTTCTCTGGGTCGTGCCTAAGAGATCAGCGGTGTCGCTGAGCAGCGGGCACAGTCCCAGCCCTTTTCAGGGGCACGCAGGGTCCCTCTGCTTGAGCGGCGCGGGCTACGGAATGAGGAACCCAAGCGACTCACTTCCAGAACTGAACAGAAATCTCCCTCCTCCAGGCCTTCAGAGGTTCCTCGCCAGGAAATCCTAACCCCTTCCCCCTCTTCTCTGGCCCTCCTTCCGGCCCCTAGGAACCCGGGCGCCGTTTTCCAGAAGCCACCGGGCCGGAGGCGGTCGCGGAGCTGGGCGGTACGCGTGGGTGGGGGCTGGGCCGGGGGAGGGGAGTGCAGGAACTTTGAAACTCAGCCTCGGGGGCCCGCGGTGACATTCCTGGCAGCGCCGCGAGCAGGCCAGCCTCTGGCGGCCGGACCGAGGGAGAGCCGCGCAGAGACGCCGCGGGAGGCAGCAGTGTCGCCGTCCCGAGAGAGACCCCTGGCTGGCCGCTGCGGCGCGCGGGAACCAGACGGCGGAAGACTTGTCCTCGGGCATGGGCCTCTTCTTGCTGGAGCCCTTGCTGCCGCAGCTACTCAGCTTCCAGGGCCTGGCCCTCGCCGCGGCCCTGCTGCTCGGGGTCTTGTGCCTGAGCTCCAGGCGCACCAGGTAAGCGCCCCCGCGACCTCACCGCGCGGCCGGGCAGCCAGGGCCACGCATGCGCTCTGGGCCCCGCGGACCGCGCGCGACCCGGACTGTGGAGAGTGCCCCGCGATTTCAAGTGCGGATAGTCAAGTTGTTGCGGGTGGCGGCGCTTTGGGGTATTGTGTGTACTGACAAAGGCTTCTTCTGCCTCTTCCCCATACATACGCATACGTATTAAAGCGTTGGGACTGAATTCGATTTGCTGCTCCTGTATAGGTTGTAATAAGCCCTGGATTTGCATTATTCATTATGCATCACGCATGGCTTCCAGACACATTTTGGTGCCGACTTACAATGAGTTGATGCTTTATGACCTAGAATTCGTAGAGCATTTCGGGAGGGGAATTTTCTTACATTTCATTAAGTTAAAAGTGAAATGTTTCAGGAGAATGTCAGTGTCTAGTATGAAGAATAACTCTGGGTGCTTCTCTGTGCCTCAGTTTACTACACTGTACCTCATGCGGAAAAACGCAGTAATAACACCTCATGGGAGTTTGCTGAATACGAAATAAGTTTACAGTGTGTATTTTGTGCATTTACTGTAATATTTTATTAGAAAAAAACCAATAACACAACACCTAGAAGTGTGTCACTTCTTTATCTGATTTGAAATGTGAAAGTAGAAACAGATATTCAAAATAAAAGCATTCACTCGAAATCCTCTATTTTCTCTTTGTGATTAGATCTCACATACACACGTGTGAGATATATATATATACACACACATACCTACACACGTGTGAGATCTAATAGATATTAGATCTCTATTAGATCTCTATTATATATCTATATATACAGATATCTATTATGTATCTACCGATCTATATAGATAGATAGATGGATGGATTGATATACCTACACATAGATATGTTTATAGGTGTGTGTGTGTGTGTGTGTGTGTGTGATATAGGTTGTTTCTCAGTAGTTTTGGGAAAATGGCACCATTGTACCACATTCAAATACCTGTGGACATTTCTAGAATGCACATGGGTGAATACTCTAGAAGGGAACTTTCGCTTTTTTCCCCAGGCAGGTTTTCAGTGATCATCCTGGAATGTGTCATGCCCTCTCCCAGGCTGCT
Organism: Prionailurus bengalensis; assembly: GCF_016509475.1. Lineage (NCBI taxonomy): Eukaryota > Metazoa > Chordata > Mammalia > Carnivora > Felidae > Prionailurus > Prionailurus bengalensis. The sequence goes on along the minus strand of NC_057353.1, from coordinate 15,399,262 downwards.
TTTTCCAATGGCTGTGCTTTAGAGCCCCAAATGAGGACTTAGGATGCTTTAATTTCAGTGTTATGTGATTCTGTGTAGATTCAGTGTCAGTCAATGCCACATTTGAAATAAAACTGAGAAATTCAAGATATGATTTGGATGGTGCTAGGAAACAGTTTATTTCCAGAAAGTCATTAATATGATATAAATTTTTGTCCAACAATTTTATATATATATATATGTGTGTGTGTGTGTGTGTTTAAAAATCACCATCTTTTACTAATAATAGACTTGAACATAGATACGGGCTTTCTAAATTATTATAAAGACAACATATAAAAAGAGTGTGTGTAGCAAGGCAAACATGAAAGCAAACATGTCTCTATTATTCTTTCTCTACCTCCTATCCCCTGCAAAAATGATGAAGGTTAGTCTGACCAAAACAATAAAAAATAAATGTAAAATGGTTAAATTCTTCTAAGTGAAATACAGAGTGGCACTAAATTATGTATGTGTTAAAAGGGACACTTAGAATGAAAACATTTATAATAATGAATATGGGAAAGTGTTCACAGAAAATATGGTAGGGAAGAGGCAGTAACACAGATTTTTAAATGTTGCAGTTCTGGACAGCAGAAGTCTGAAAGAGGCCTTACTGGCCTCAATCAAGGTGTTGGCAGGGCTGCGTTCCTTTTTGATGGAACCAGGGAGAATCCATTTCCTTGTTTCTTCCACTTTCTGAAGGTCACTAGAATTCAGATTTCTTTTTCATACTCTGATACTCCTACCTCTAGCTTATAAGGATCCTAGTGATTGTGTTGAACTCACCCAAATAATCCAGGATAATCTTCCCATCTCAAAGTCCTTAACTTAGTCACATCTGTAAGGTCCTTTTTGTAATGTAAGGTAACACATTCACACATTTGGGAAACATCTTCCTACCACAGTACTCCCTCTGACCTCCAAAGATTTCTGTCCATCTTACATGCAAAATATATTCACTCATCCCAACATTCACAAAAATCTCAACCTATTAGAATACCAACACAAAGTCCAAGATCTCATATAAATCTCATTGAGCTCAAAAGTCCCAAATCTCACCATTTAAATCATCTAAATCAAGTGTAGGAATCTGGGTATGATTGATCCTGGGACAAAAATTCCCAAGAACATCATGGGACTTCCATGCATGTCACAGGGATTGACTCCATCAATAAGAGGCTCCTCCACAGATTTTTCCTGGATCATTCCCTTTACATTCCAGGCTTCTTTTGACAGGGCTGAGGGGAACATTAGTCACATGCCTAATCTTTTCAGTGTTCACTAATAGTTTGATCATGAATGTGTATGACTGAACTGTCAAAAGTTCAAAACAGCCAACGTGAAACCAATGAATCACTGAAGTAGTAATTAGTAAGAAATTATTGTGCATATACCAAAAAGATAGTTCACAAACCAGGAGTGCTCAAACCAGAACATGGGATGAGTTTCAGTGGTATATTTTTATAAAGCAGCTTATAATAAGGTGAGAAATCAGTGACTGTTTATTCCTCACAGTGATGGCTTACATTATTACAATTTTCAGTGGTTACCTCATATAAACCTTGAGAAACAGTTCAAGTTTGTTTTTGTTTTTTTTTGGCATTTCCAAAGTTACAGGTAAGAAATGATCCAGATCAAGTTAACCTTGCAAAATAAGCTAAATTAAGCTTTACCTGAATGACTAAACTGGTTCTGTCTGCTGAGGGAACCTTCAAGGCTGTCTCCATCTATCCTTGAATTTAACAGAATACGCCAACCTTTTGATTTTCCCAGGTACTAGCAAAATTTGTTCAACCACATCTTTGGCTTTCTTTCCAGAGCACTCTTTCTTGACAGTGAATCTCCTAGTTTTACAGCCTGAATAGGCTGAGAACTTCCCAAAGCATCAGTTCCCGGTTCCTCTAGGCCCAAGGATTCTTCCCTTCATATCTTTCCTCTCACATTCTACTATAAGCGGCAAGTCAAACTGGGCTACCCCTTCAACGCTTTGCTTAGAAATCTCCTTGGGTAAATACCCATGTTCATCCTGTACAAATTCAGCTTTCCACATTATGGCAGGACACAACGTAGCTGAGCTTTCTGTAACTGTGGGATAAAGATCTCTTTTGTCCAGTTTCCAGTGGCATACTTCTCATTTAATCTGAGCCCTCACCAGCAGTACCTTTAATGTTAATATTTTTACTTATCGTCTCTTTAGGATGGTGTAAATATTCTTTAAGATGATATGTATGTTCTCTCCTGTAGCCCTCACTTTCTTCTGAGTCCTCAGTAGGGGTGTTGTTAACATCTGTATTTCTACTTACTGTATGTCCAAGGCAATCTGGATTTTTTTTCAATCATCTTCCTCAGAATTCATCAGCCATTGCCCAGTCAAGTCATGTCTACATTTTTACGTATTTGTCACAGCAGCATTACACTTCCAGGGACCAGAATTGTGCTAGTTTCCTACTGCTGCTTTAACGAATTATTACAGATTCACTGGTGTTAAACAACAGACACTTATTTTTTACATTTCTAGAGGTCACAGTCTTACTGGTCTAGTATTAAGGTTTTGACAGAGCTGAGACCCTTCTGAAGGTGTTAATAGGTTCTGAGAACATCACTGAACTTGCACTATATGAGGAAAGTCATCAACTAGAAAAACACCTGAAAGATTGAGCCCAGAGAAGGTCACTTCACCAAGTGATATTTTCCAGACTGCCTCAGAGAGAATCCCGTTCCTCAGCAGGAGGTTCAAAGGGTCCATGAACTCCGTGACCATTGACTTTGACTAACCTGAATCATCTTCCTTAACTAGAAAGTGGAAATAACAGTTGCCACACAAGGTAGATGTGAGAAGCAAAGTGGTGAGAAGTGATTTCTTTTTGATTTTTAAGATGTCAAGGTTATGTAGATAATGAGTTATTTTGAAATGTTGATATGTTAGCCAAAGCATAAGAGACTCTTAAAAACTGAGAACAAACTGAGGGTTGATGGGGGGTGGGAGGGAGGGGAGGGTGGGTGATGGGTATTGAGGAGGGCACCTTTTGGGATGAGCACTGGGTGTTGTATGGAAACCAATTTGACAATAAATTTCATATTTTGAAAAAAAAAAGAAATGTTGATGTGTTGACATCACTGTATCACATAAGTCCATTATTTCCTCTTTCTAATTGATTAATTACTCCCAAACAAGACCCATGGTGCTCTAGATCCCTCACATTGTTACCACTGCCTAGACAATGAGAAGAGCTAGGTTATCATAGTAGATTTGTTTCTTGTTTCTTCTTCTTTATAGGAAAAGGATGTGGGTAGCTGAAAGCAAAGTAATTTTCTTCTCAAGAGTATGCCGAATTTAACAGGCTGATTTTTATGTTTTACATAGGAGGTGCTAGAGAGATCTCCAGGCACATTTCTGGCAACAAGTAATCAGTTACTCCATGGTACTGCACTTTCCCTTATTAAACTGCAGAGTTTGAATTAGTCTTGTTACCATTTGAGACAGATTTCAGGCTTGCTTTGCTGTTTTATTTTGTAACTTAAAAAAAGAAGATCTCAAAGGTAGAGAATATTCCTATTGTGTAATTAGAGGAACATTTGAGCTCTGAAAACACTTTGCTGTTTATTTGTGTACCCTTCAAAGTGACCATTTGATGGGTTGTGGGAAGTTCAGAATTGTTCATTGGGTCACCATTAAGGGTGATCCAATGCTGTAATCATATTTGCTGATTATCTGTTTGCAGAAGAGAAATAATTTCAGAAGTTACACAAGATCCACATGAATCTCTTATCTCTATAAGAAAAAAAAATCTTGGAGTGCTTACCTTAGAAATGTAGGGCCATTTATATATGTAAAGTCACTCATGGCTTAGTGTTTGCCAACAATGGGACCTTCTTATAGAAGGCAATGTAGTGTAAGGCAAAGAGCATGGCTGTGAAGCCAGATGGACCTAGATCCAACATCCAGCTCCACCCCACTATGATGCTGAGTTTTGAGAAGAAGGTAAGGGAAGATAGAAATGAACAATGTTGAGGCCCTACTTTATCCACACTTCGTGCTGAGATGTTTTGCGTATATTATCTCATTTAATCTTCACTGTGGTTCATGAGATAACTGTTTTTAAGCTGTTTTTCAGAAGAAGAGATTAACACAATAAGTAATTAGCTCATTTGCCTAAGGTTGCAGATTTACTCAGAAGTGGAACTGGGTTTTTGATTCCAGGTCCATAGCTATGGTAGACAGAATAAAACCCCCTTAACCCCAAAGTTGTTCTCACCTTAATTCTCAGAACCTATGCATATGTTAGGTTACTTGGCAAAAAGATTAAGGTTGCAGATGGAATGAAGGTTGTTAATCTGCTAAGCTTAAAATGAGGGATTATCCTGTACTATTTGCATGGGCCAAATATAACCACAAGTAAACCCTGGAAGAAGGAGGTAGGAGAGGAAGTCTACCAACCATTGGTGGCTTTGGAGATGGATAAGGAGTCCAAATGACATAGGATGTGGGCAGCTTATTGAAGCTGAGAAGACAAGGAAATAGATTCCCCTCTAGAACCTCCAGCAAAGAACCTAGTCCTGCTAACATCTTGATTTTAGCCCAACGAGACCCACTTTGGACTTCTGGGCCACAGAGCTGTAAGATAATACATTTGTGTTGTATAGGCTACAAATTAGTGGTAATTAGTTATAGCAGCTGTAGAAAACTAACACAGTACCCATATCTTTCATGCCCTTTACTTTAACTACACTGCCTTTTGTAAGAAGTTTCAAAGAGTGGGAAAGACTGGGCCTTGGGTGACTTTCCTTGTTGCCTATGAGAAGCAGGACAGAAAGTAAGCATTTCTAAGTACTCAGTGGCTTCATGACTATACTAATGCGTGACAATTTGAGAATTTTTGGTCCTACACTTCACAGATCATCATAGGCTAGTCATCAGTCTCTCTTCCTTACCTATCAGTATACAAGTAAGTTTTGAATGTTTGTTATGTATCTTGCATCTCTGAATGTTTAAAATCATTTTGAAAATAAGTCATAGACTTGTAGGCATTTAGACCCAGATGTGAACTGGTCAGATTTCTTATTTCTCAGACTTGGTGCATCCCTACATCCTGCTGCCCACAGCCTGGAGGATAAAGCAGGAGAGGACTCTGAGGATTTGAGGGGACCTATGGGGGTGGGATGCTGCACTTTACTGACTTCCAAAAAAGGAGTAGAGCAGAGAGAACCATCAGCTGTAGAGCAAAGATAACAGCCTCTTGTAGGAGAATATTTCTGTATTTTATCCAAAGTAAAATCCCACTGAAACTACTTCAGGTTACTCTTCTGTGAAAGGCAAAGGACAAAATTATAGAAAGCTACTTTGCTGAATAAGAGAAGGTGACATCTATTATATTGTGCATTTTTATAGCCAGAGTGCTCATTTTTATGGCTTTGGCATTTTTTTCGACACAGAAGTATTTGGGATAGGATCTTCTTTTTTTTTTTTTTTGTCCATAGGAAAGTGGAAAGGATTAATTAAGTCTATAATTGCTTAACGCAGAAATTAATAGACATTTTAATAAAAGCACAACCATAACAGGATTTAAATCCGTTGTCATTTCTCCTCATAACTTTATCCTAAATAGTTGATAATAATGAAGGAGAAACTGTAGGTGCTTTACTGACTAGTTTCTCAGTGAATATTTGTCATAAGAAATGAAGGGTGAATGAATGAATGAACAGTTTGGTGCATTAATTATCTATTTCTAATCTGAATATTTTAGAGTTGTAGATATTGATATAAAAATATACAAACTTCATACAAAAATTATACATCAAATGTCATACATGTCAAGTTTTCTGCTGCTTTAATTAAAAAGGGAAGATATCATAAGCAAGTGTTTACCTATCATGAATATTTATAAATGGAGAACATATTGGTGCAATGGTTATTCTTTAGTGTAAACCTAACTGAAAACATAGCAATTGGAGTGCAGTCAGTTCCTAAAATTCCTGCTTTTGCAAATTCAGAATTTAAACATAGGTACTGTTAAGTTTCAGTTCTAGGTACTGGATTTTGTAACTGTGCTTATGATTCCCCTCCCTGGCATAGGTGGACAGTGTGTTTTATTTAACAGATCACAGCTCCTTTGAGAAAGGGCTGAGCCTGGTTTCATTAATAACATAGAATCACACACATTTTGGTCCTTAGTACACTTAAATAACGGTAGGATCATTACTCACAAACTATTAACGACACCATAGTTTCTGTCTGAAAATCAGAATCATCCTGGTGAAAGCATTGTCTGTCTGAAAGTCAAAATCATCCTGGTGGAAGCATTGCTTTATATTATCTATACCTTGGAACTCTGAACGTCCAAACTGCTTTATCTCAGGAAGACAAATGGCTTGTAGCTCAGTCATGTCTAGTGAGGATTTAGTGTCATGATACTGTATTTTGCTGCTTTGGTCCTTTTCAGGCACGATGTGAGGGGATTACCTTCTATGGATGATGGACAATTACCACTTTAGGGGTAGCTACTCCAGTATTATTGACTCTTATCTATTTTTGTGTATTGAATATATAGTACTATGAAGTTGGTTTTGACTTGTTGTAATAATAACAATGGACACTTTTGAGCATTTCCTATGTGTCTACTAGATAATAGAGGCAAGTATTTTATATTCATTATTGTTTTAAATTTATTGAATCTTCCCTCACAATGATGTTTTGCATTTTATAGAGATATGAAGTCTCATGTAAATAATGTTCCCAAAGTTATACAACCAGAATGTAGTGCAGTCTAGAATTCAGACCCATGATGTTTGGCTTCAAGTCCAATCATCTAACACTATTTTAACTTTTTTTCTTACTCTTTTAATCTTTGTCGTAATTTTCTGACATATACATTTAACCTTTCCTGAAAACTTAAGTATTAAGATCTAATACAACTTTTAAGCATTGCTAGTAGAAATTTAATTAAGATAGGAACATATGCATTAGGACTTTAAAAGAAGAATGTGTTAAATCTTAAAAAAAAAAGCAGATAATGATCGTCTGCTATCTCCCTCTTGCACTAGATTGTGTGAAAGTCACATTTGATGGACAATGTTAGAAAATACATCTTTTTCCTTTTCTCATATATTTACTTTTGCATCCATTCATTTAATGACTTAGCAGAGGATTTGAGATTCACTCCATGCCCAGACTGCCCTTTGTTCAGGTACAGTAGAAAACAGGACAAACAATAAAGGACCCTGCCCCCCTTTTTTTTTCCTTTGGACATGCACAAATCTGCACATAATTAATTTGATGAGTTTGTAGATAAGTATACATCCATGAAACTGTCACCACAATCTGTCATAAACATATCCATCACATGCATCTTTTTTATTTATGATGATGATGATAAGAACACTTGACATAATATCTACCCTCTTAGCAAATTTTGAAGTATACAATACAGTATTTTAACTATAGGCATGGTGCTGTGCAGATCTCTAGGACTTATTCATCTTGATAACTGAAACTTTGTACCCTTTGACTAATATTTCTCTGATTCCCCCTCCCCACTAGTTTCTGTTATTCATTCTACTCTCTTCTTTGTTTTTTTTTTGTTTTTTTTTTATTTTTTTTTTTATTTTTGGGGCAGAGAGAGACAGAGCATGAACGGGGGAGGGGCAGAGAGAGAGGGAGACACAGAATCGGAAACAGGCTCCAGGCTCTGAGCCATCAGCCCAGAGCCTGACGCGGGGCTCGAACTCACGGACCGCGAGATCGTGACCTGGCTGAAGTCGGACGCTCAACCGACTGCGCCACCCAGGCGCCCCTCTACTCTCTTCTTTGAGTTTGACTATTTTAGATTCCTTAGATAAGTGGTATCATGTAGTATTTGTCCTATGTCTGGCTTATTTTACTTAGCATAATGTCTTTCATGTTCATCCAAGTTATCCAAATGGTGGGAATTCCTACCTTTTTAAAGGCTTAATAATATTCCATCATATATATATATGTATATATATATACCACATTTTCTTTAATCATTTATCTGTAGATGGATATTTAGGTTACTTAGGATATCTTGGCTATTGTGAATAATGCTTTAATGGACATGGGAGTGTAGATCATGATTTCAATTTCAATTTTTTTTGTATATATACCCAGAAGGGTGATTGCTGGATTATTCAGTAGTTAAATTTTTAATTTTTTGAAGAAATGCTATACTGATTTCTGTACTGGCTACACCAATTTACATTCCCACCAATAGTGTACCAGGGTTCCATTTTCTCCACATATCTTCCAACACTTGTTATCTTTTGGTTTTTTTGATAATAGCCATCCTGACTGGTGCGAGGTAATATCATTGTGATTTTTATTTGCATTTCCCTGATTAGTTTTGTTGAACACCTTTTCATATACCTATTGTCCATTAATGTCTTCTTTAGAAAAATGTCTGTTTAGTTCCTTTGTCCATTTTTTAAATTAGTTTTATTTTGTTTTGTTTTTTTTTATAATTGAGTTTTAGTAGTTACCTATAGATTTTGGAGATTAAAGCTTTATCAAATATATGGTTTGTAAATATTTTCTCCCATTCTGTAGGTTGCTTTTTCATTTTATTAATTGTTTCATTTGCTGTGCAGAAGCTTTTTAGTTAGATATAGTCCCACTTGTTTATTTTTGCTTTTGTTTCCTGTGCTTTTGGTGTCATGTCCAAGAAATCATTGTCAAGAAGCTTTTCCCCTTCTAGAGGAACATGCCGCTTGACACAAAGAATAGTAAGCAGGCTGAGAGTTGCACCTTAATCTCTGAAAATTTATAAAATTTGATTCAAGACCCCTGTTTTCAAAGGGAAAACAATGTTGAAGAACCCAGAATGAACGAGGAAGGATATTTCACTGTTTGGGAATCAATTAAAGACAGTTCAGTGTGTTTTCCATTTTAACAATCCTTCATAAGCGGATTGTACAAGCTGTTATACGTGTCATTGATGCAGTTACTATTGCGCTTCTAGAAGCAGCATTAAATATTGTGTGAGAAAGTGTTACAGACAGTTCAAATATTACTTGATGTAGCAAAGCGTAGTGGTTCTTGATATGTCTCTTGAATGCTCTCAGGTCTATAGTGAACTTTCAGTCTTGCTTTGGATTTTGAATAGTCTTTTTCACATGGACAAAGAATCTCAGTACTATATGCAGAATGTGTAACTTTGCCCTTATATTTCTTTGCAGGCCTACATGCAAATTCTTTCACTATACATTCAGTGTGTGTGTGTGTGTGAATATATAAATGTATAAATATATGTGTGTATATATGTGTATATATTTCAAACTAGTTCTACCCTTTTTGCTTGTCAGTGTGTTGTGCCATATGGTATAGAGCATCATGCCAAAAGATAAAAATATTTCTAGAACATATGAAATCACCAGTCAACTGAAGAAGGGTAAAGACTTTTGACCACAGCATTTGTGACTCTGATGCATTTGTGGGTAATAGTACATAGCTTAATACCCCCATTCTAAAAACAGGACATATTTTGAAGTTAAAATGGCTCTTACTTTTTAGGGGAAGGAATCCAAAAGTAAAGGCTTCGAAAATTTTATTTTTCTAAAGGAATTGATTCAAATTAGTGTTTTCTTTCTATACTGAAATTCTCCGTATTTTATTTATAGAACTTTCCCCCTCTCATTTTAATCTCTAGAGTTACCATAGAGAGAGGCCTTGAAGATAGAATCCACCCTATTGCAGGTGGATAGAGTCTTTTGGCTCTGGATCACATGGCCACTACACGGTTTTTCTAACTTAATTCCATAGATGGGATGTTTTAACCAAAAAAAGAAAGGTACAGAAAATCAAATCCCACAGCATTCTCAGGGACCATGGAATAAAGTCATAAGAACAGTTTGATTCAAAGGTATTTACTGTCCAACAATAAGCAATAAGTGATCTGCAGGTGGTCTACAGTATGTGTTACTGTGCTACTCGGATTTTACTCATTTTAGGCCTCATTTTACTCATTTTAGACGTGGATTCCTTTGTGCCACATTGAATATTGTTTTCAACTACTTAACTAATAAAAACGAGAGGGAAAAAACTTAAGTAGTTGATTCATTACCCAAGGATTGAGTTGAATGCATTTTTTACTAGAGAGAGAAACTGTTACGTAAATAAGAGTAAGTGCCATTGCCATGACCTTTCTGGGTAACAGTTCTGTAAATAGTACTCATGTTATTTGACAAAGATCCAGTCTTAACTTTTCATCTCTTCACTAATTGATTCTTCTTTTGTATTGATTCACTTATCCTAATGTCCTGTTTTTTTCTTTTCTTTTCTTTTCTTTTCTTTTCTTTTATCTTTTTTTTTAACAAAATGACCCAACTTGGACTTGGTTTTTACAGGATAGATCTGTAATATGATAGTCTTATTAAAGTGTGTCTTAGCAATGCTGCTTCTCATTTTGTGATTTATGTTTCAACTCTGCTATATTCCAATTTACTTCATAGGCAGTAGTTGCCTTACCTTGAGACAAACCTAGATCTCAAAAATATTCAAGTGAAAGTCATATTCTAGAAGCATCTATATATTTTATTTGTTCTTGTGCTTTTCCCTTCATTCACTGGAGATCTACTATAGAGAAGTTTCTTTGATTCCAAATATGAGTTAATGAAGTTTAGTAGGTACGTAAAAATGTTTTTAATTACACTGCATTGGAAGATATATTCAAATTATGCTTCACTTTATAGGCAACTATAATATTTTTAAAGGGCTAGTCTTTCTTTTTTAGGAGCCAAAGTGACTGATTCATGTCAGTTTCCTCAATCTGCTTTAGTGGGACTAAGATAACTCACTCCCTCTTTGAAACTCTGTATTTGTACTCTTTTAAAACAGTCATGTTTGAGAAGAAATGCTGGCCAAATAGAACCAAAAACTGAAATAGTGTCTATTTTTGGACTTTAAAAATTGTTCATGTCTTAGAAAAAGGAACACATAACCAAAGAGTCTCAAGCACTGTTTATATGATAGGGTAAGAGGGTCTTTAAGTATTTTAAGATGCCTCAGATTTGTAGAACATCTCATGACCTGTGTAGCAAATTTAGAATAATGCTAGGTTATTTAATCACTTAAAATAGATCAGTCTTTATTTGTCAACAGCTTTGAACAATGACAGTTTTATTACTGTAGTTATGATATGCACAGATTTATCTTCAAATCCCCCTCCTTGTTTATAATTTATTTTCAATAAAAGGAAAATAAGGGAAGAAACATGCAGGGACATTGGATATTGTTTCTGTCTGTCACAGGTTGACTTTAGAAACACGTCTAGGGGCACCTGGGTGGCTCAATCAGTTAAGTGTCTGACTTTTGGTTTCAGCTTAGTTGGTGATCTTCATGGTTCATGGGATCGAGCCCCGTGTTGGACTCCATGCTGTCAACACAGAGGATTCTATCTCTCTCTCCCTTTCTGCCCCTCCCCCCTCAAAATAAATAAACTTTAAAAAATGTCTAAAATTTTGGCTACATCTAGAGCTTCCTTTTCATAGGTCTCTAAAGCCTTGGTAAGATCAAGTAAAGAAGAATCCACAGCAGTGAGTGCTTTTATTTTCCAATTACTGTCTCCGGGCTTTCATTGGAATGCTACAATTACAATCAGATTAAGAAAATAACTTAGAATACTTATCTTTATTAAAAGAGAACAACTAGGGTCATGATATTTATGAAATCAGAAGTAAGGGAACTCCCACAGCAGAGGAAATGGCATGATAATATTTCTTCCTAACTCTCTCTGAGCCTCAGTTCTCTCATGTGTAAATAAGGAAGTCAGACTAGATAATCACTATGTAAATAATTTGATTCTACAGGGACATTGCCATTCTCAAATTAACCCCTCAGACTACACATATTTCAGTTATATAGAATGTACCTGTCCTCAAACACAGTATATATAGTATGTTTCCTGACTCTGCTGCAATACCCTTCTTTCTGCCCTTTTAGATCCAACATAAAAGCTGCAATCCCTATCTCTTAAATCCATTAGTTTTCCCTTTTGTATGTTCTCTTCAATTCAATTCAACAAATATTTATTGGTTACCTACAGAGATGAAAGTCAAGTTGTGTCCTCAAGGAACCAAATCTATACAGCATATAAATAACCAAGCAATTCCATTATGCAGTCTAATAGATGGAGATAAATCACAGAAAAGCAAGTGTTGATGGTGGGGCTAGATTAGAGAAATTCTTAGGAATAAGAACTACTAGACTTGGCATTGGATTACATGTGAATAGAAGGAAAGGGAAGGGAATGGTGTAAGGATGACTCTTAGGCTTCTGGTCTAGGTGACTGGAACTGAATCTTTTGATAAGATAGAGACTATTTAGGAGGATTGGGTTTGGGGCTAAGAGGATGAGTCTACTTTGTTGGATGTCTGTGCAGTGTCTATGGGATGCCTTGTTGTAGTATTATCCTTGCAGAATTATCTTTGCAGTTGTATACATAGATGTTGTTTTTCCTTCAATTCTACCTTCATAGTTTTTATTGGGAAAAGGATAAGACTGATGCATAGGTTAGTAGAAAGAAATTTGTAGTAACTTGCCAGCTCAGGACAATTCTCCCAGATATCACATCTTCATCAACATCTTATGTTACATATTAATGTTATCCACCATCCTTTCACAAGATATGTCTTCTAAGCCAAAGTAATTAAAGAGTAGACATATGATCTGAGTCTTCCACTTGAATTTTTCAAACTGCAGCTGATAGGGAAGATCCCATTCATTTATGGTCCTAGAGTTGTAAAGGTGTGAGTCTGGAAATGGCTAGCAGCCATTTGCCCTATCTTGAGGGAAGCAGGTCTACATTAGGAGGAAATTTAGCTAATAAACAAACAAACAAAAACATCAGAGAGGATAGCTGAAGATCATCCTTCTTCATTCACTCAACAAATGTTTCTTGGGTGTCAAATATGTGCCAGGCATTGATTTAGATGCTTGGAAAATACCTGTGAACAAAACACACACACACACACACACAATCTTCACTTGTGGAACTTGGAGACAGACAGACATTAAATAACAAACATAATAAGTAAGTAAGTTATATATCATGTGAATAAAGTCTATGGAAAAAGGAGAGCAAGAGGAATCTGAAAGTGGGACTAGGTGTAATTTTAATAGGGTCATAAGGTTAGCCATCATGGAGGAGGCAAAGCAAAGAATTGAAGGGCTTGAGGAGAGAAGGAGGCTGTGAACATCAGTGGGAAGAACAGTCCAGTCATAGGGAACAACCAGTGCTAGGATGGTGCAGTGAGGCATGCCTGGTGTCTTTGGGGAATGGCGAGCTGATCAGAATTGTGAGAGGGGAGTGACAATGCATAATGTTTTTGAAAATCAGGTCAGGGATGCCTGGGTGGCTCAGTAGGTTAAGTGTCCAATTTCGAGTCAAGTCATGACCTCACGGTTCATGAGTTCGAGACCCACACAGGGTTCTGCACTAATGGTATGGAGCCTGCTTGGGATTCTTCTCTCTCTGTCTCTGTCTCTGTCTCTGTCTCTCTCTCACTCTCTCTCAAAATAAATAAGTAAACTTAAAAAAAAAAGAAAGAAAGAAAATCAAGTCAGAGGAGCAACAAATAGGATTGTGAATGGCCTTGAAGATCATTGTAAAGCTTTGGCTTTATTTCCTAGGGAAATGAGGAGCCATTAAAGAATTGGGTAGAGTGGAGTCAGGTAGTCTGATTCATAATTTACAATGATCACTCTGGCTGCAGCATAGAGAGCAGGGTAGAAGCCAGACACCAACAGGAGGTTAAGAAATGACAGTGGCCTGGGTCAGATGGGTGTTGGCAGTGGAAATGGTGAAAATAATCAGAAGCTGAATACATTTTGAAGGTAGAGTTGTCAGGATTTCCTGGAAGAGACAAGTTAAGTGAGACTCTAAGATTTCTTGACAACTGAAGGATGGAATTGCCCTGAGTTCATGTGGAAAACTGAAAATCAGGTGCATTTGGGAGGGAAGATCAATAGCTCAGCTTTGGACAGTCAAATGAACATGCCCGGGGAACAGTTGGATATTTGAATCTCAAGGTCAGGAGAGAGGTCTGGATTGGAGATATAAATTTGTGGGTCATTGGTATATAGATAGAGAAGTAAAGCAACGAGAAGAGGTAAGGTAAGGGGGTAGTATAGGTGTGAAAGAGCAGAAGGACCAAGGGCTGAGCCTTGCTACACCCACATGCAGAATTTAGACAAAAGAGAACTGGGAAGGAGCAACCAGTGGGGTAGGAGAAAACCCTGAGAGTGTGGTGTCCAAGTGAAGAAAGCATGTCAAGAAAGAGAGATTAATGAACCATATTGAATGCTGCTGTCAGGTCAAGTGAAATGAAGACCAAGTGACTTTTGACTTCAGCAAGATAGAGACCATTGTTGATCTCAAGAGAAGCTTCTGTGGCAGAAGCTGAAAGCCTTTTTGAGGGAGCCTGGAAGAAGAGAGGAGTGATATTGAAGGCAATGACGACAGATAAATCTTTCAACAAGGACTTGTTCAAAAGTTTTGTTGCAGAGAGAATCAGAGAAATGGGAACAGAAGATGGTGGGGGGCATTTAATGAAGGAAAGGTTTTTATTTTTCTTTAGATATATATAAGAGAAATGAGAGTATATTTGAATGCAAATAGAAAGGATCATATAGAAAGAAACAATGATGATATAGACCAGAGAGGTAAGAACTTCCAGACAAAATTTCTTGCACTAATGAGGACAGTGTATTAGGGTTCTCCAGAAAAATAGAACCAATAAGGGTGTGTATGTGTGTATGTAATGTATATGTGTATTATAAAGAATTGGCTCACTCACGTGGTTTTGGAGGTTAGCAAGTCCAAAATTTGCAGGGTGGGCCATCAGGCTGAAGAACTAGGAAAGAGCTAATGTTGCAATTCAAGTCCAGAGGCTATCTGCTGCAGAATTGGTTCTTGCTAGTGGGAGGTCAGCCTTTTTGTCCTAGTCAGGCCTTTAACTGACTGACTAAGGCTGCTCTCTTATGGAGAGCAATCTGATATATTGAGAATCCACTAATTTAAATGTTAATCTGATCCAAAAGCACCCTCACAGAAATAGCCAGAATAATGTTTGACCACATATCTGGGCACCAAGGCCCAATCAAGTTGACACAAAATTAACCATCCCAAGCAGGATCTCATGTGCAAGAGGAGGGTTGGGTTAGATAGGGGCCTGGATTATTCCTTCACAGAACAAGGTAGGAGGGGAGAGTGTGAAAGTCTGTGAAAGTTCCCTTCAGATTACTTCATTTCTCTTGTAAAGTAGGAAGCAAGATCATTGGAGGAGAGTGAAATGGGGGGCAAGGTGTTGGAAGTTGAGGAACAGAGGAAAAAGAAGCTATGAATTAGTTGTCCAGCAACATAGGAGAGTGACTGGAGTAGGGAAATGTGTCAGGATTGCTAGACAGAATTCAGGGTCACTCAAGACTTGGAGTCATTGATTGATTTTTTAATTTAATTTAATTTAATTTTATTTAATTTTATTTTATTTTATTTTTTTAAACGTTTTATTTATTTTTGAGACAGGGAGAGACAGAGCATGAACAGGGGAGGGTCAGAGAGAGGGAGACACAGAATCCGAAACAGGCTCCAGGCTCCGAGCTGTCAGCACAGAGCCTGACGTGGGGCTCAAACTCACCGCGAGATCATGACCTGAGCCAAAGTCGGCTGCCTAAACGACTGAGCCACCCAAGCGCCCCTGGAGTCATTGATTTAAAGTGACCTTTCAGCAGGATTGTGTTTTTCCCTGGCCGTGTTTGCTGCACAGGCTACATGAGAAGGCAGAACTTTATGCTAACAGAGTTATGGCTTTGCCTGTGAGCTACCTGTTGTGTGAGAGACACAATAATTGAGGGAGTAAGCCAGGGAGTGACTGAGATGACTGGCCATAGAATTGAAGCTGGCAAACAGGGACCAGAGGACATCAAGTGGGAGAGGGACTCAAAAGATGGATGTTCTGAGGGCACTAAGCCCCTGGTGCCTGTCACTCCTGTGGCCAGCTTCACTCCTGACTTTGGTTACTGAGCCGATTTTCTTTTGAGCCTAAGTAGGTTGGGTTTCTGTCACTCAAAGCTGAAAAGATTCTGCTAGTCTGGGCAAGAAATAAGAGGAAAAAAAAGGAAGGAAAGAAGGAAGGAAGGAAGGAAAGAAGGAAGGAAGGAAGGAAGGAAGGAGAGAAGGAAGGAAGGAAGGAAGGAAGGAAGGAAGGAAGGAAGGAAGGAAGGAAGGAAGGAAGGAGAGAAGGAAGGAAGGAAGGGAGACGGACCTAACTGACAAAACTTCTGTCTCTATAAACAAGTGGTTCTTAGCTCTCACAGTGTATCACAGTTGAAGTGTGTCATTGAAAAAATAAACCAACGCTCAGATCCCACCCCTGAAATTCTGATGCCATTGATGAGGACTGAAGAAATTGTTTTCAAAATTCCCCACATAAACCAGTGTTCACCCTGGGTTCAGAGTGATAGTTCTAAATCCTCTCAACTAAGGTCTTTAGTGACAGCCTCAAATTATTTAGATGCTGCAAATTAATCTTTGAATTAAATGATCAATTAATTTTTGGATTATCTCTGTATGCTACTGGGAGATTTATGGGGGAACGAAAAGGTGTTCAGATTTCCCCTGGATAGTTTTTATAGCTCTAGTGACCAGCCACATGTAAAGCCTAAGGAGGCCAGTGATGGACTGTGGGTCCATCCACAGCATACATGTGACCCTGGTGTGCCGGACATCACGGGAACATGGGCATGGCTGTGCTCTCCAGGAGCTCACTGGGGGTTTTATTTGTGTTATTGTTTGTTTAATGTTTATTATGGGGAGTATATTGGTTTTAGATTTATGGTTCAGTAGTTTTATTCTTTATGGTAGATGAACACTTTACTGCAAATTAAGCCTCCTTAAATAATCAGTGTGTAAAGTATGCATGCCCCTTTTAATAGGCATTTATAGCAGGGCAGTAGAGTATACTAGAAAGGGCTTTGGTCTGTATGTCATCAGAGCTGTGCTGGAGTTCCATCCCCCTCACCCCACCCCAGCTCTGAAATTCAGGGCAAATTTCTCACTCTCTTTGTGCCTTAGGGTCCCCACCTGTGAAATGAGGGGCTTGTACTGGAGATCTCAGATCCATTTGAGCCCTAAAACACCTATGACTTAAGCCATAGTTTTATTTTCCCCCAAAATTATTTTTGAGATACAAAGGTATTGTTTTTGTTTCTGTTTTTTTTTTTTGTTTTGTTTTTGTTTTGGTTTTATGACACACTGTTTGTCTCACCTCTGGTCTATGTGTCACCCCTCATTATTGGAATAATGCCTAGTGCCAGGTGGGAAACATGAATCAAAGTCTGCTTTCCAGTATGGCTTTTAGGGATGCATTGTGGGGAAAGGCAAGGATGTCTATTCACAAAACAGTGTTGTTGAGAATTCTAAGCAATAAAGGTGAGGTAAAGAAGAATGGTAAGAACACTGGTTCTCACTAGACATCAGAAAGGAAGGAGGGAGAGCTGTTCTCGTGTTGCTCCAGGAAGACTTCAGGAAAAAGGTGGTAATGCACCTAGTGTTTGCAGGATGAACAGGATCTCAGTTTTCAGGGAGAAGAAGACTACCCCTTGTGTGAGTGGCTGGGGTGGTAGAATGAAGGTGGCGGCATGGGCCGAGGCCTGCGGAGAGGGCTGGGGGGAAGCAAACGTTCTATTTGGAAGATGGAGGGAGCAATCAGTTTGCCTTGGAGAAGCAGAAGACTGGAAATACAGAAACGTAGATGTTGAACCGAATGCCAGCAGTTGACAGGGCTGTGAAATTTAATGGATAGAGCACATTCAAGTATTAATGTTTAATTCCATTTATTGAAGGCTGAACAAATTTTTTTAAGTTTATTTTGAGGCAGAGAGCATGAGTGGGGAGGGAGAGAGAGAGAGAGGGAGAGAGAGAGAATCCCAAGCAGGCTCCACGGTGCAAGTGCAGAGCCTGATGTGGGGCTCGATCCCACAAACCGTGAGATCATGACCTGAGTGGAAATCAAGAGTCAGACGCTCAACCGACTGAGCCACCCAAGCGACCCTGAAGGTTGAACAGTTAAAATGGGGAAGGGGGATTTAGAAGGGGTAAAAGTATTTAGGAAAGCAGAATACAGAATGAGGTTTGTACATCCTGGGAGGACACAGAGAGGATAATGTGAAGGTAGTTTTGGGCTCTCAACTTTCATATACTTTACAAACTTTTAATCTAACATTGATATGCCCAAGAGCATGCTTGAATGCCAAGGAGACTATTCTACTTCCTCTTTCACAGTCTTCCAGCTCTTATTGAATCATTGTCTCAAAGTAGAAAAGTCTCTTGGGTAGGGAAAAAAAGTAAAGATTCAAAGTGTTTGTGTTTGGCAAGACCCATTTAATTAGGGCACTGTAGGGGCGCCTGGGTGGCGCAGTCGGTTAAGCGTCCGACTTCAGCCAGGTCACGATCTCGCGGTCCGTGAGTTCGAGCCCCGCGTCGGGCTCTGGGCTGATGGCTCAGAGCCTGGAGCCTGTTTCCGATTCTGTGTCTCCCTCTCTCTCTGCCCCTCCCCCGTTCATGCTCTGTCTCTCTCTGTCCCAAAAATAAATAAACGTTGAAAAAAAAAAATTTAATTAGGGCACTGTACCATCTTTCCCATGCATTTCATTAAAAGATTAGATTCCAACAAATTTTGCTTTTTAGTTTGAGTAATAACGTGTCAAAATGTGTAATACGTTTGATATGTTTTGTTCAATTGTGTGCTGCTAATGATTGAAATATTTTAATGATCGTTTAACCCAGAAGAACATTTCTAACAGAGTAGGATACCCCATGAGCATTAAAAACAATATTTAATTTTTTTTTAGAGTGAGAGAGAGTGTGCAAGTGGGGTAAAGGGGAAGAGGGAGAGAGAGAGAATCTTAAGCAGGTTCCACTCTCAGTGCAGAGCCTGACATGGGGCTCGATCTCACAACCTGGGATCATAACCTGAGGTGAAATCAAGAGTCGGATGCTCAACCAACTGAGCCACCCAGGTCCCCCACAATATTTTAGTTTTTAATACACATATTTTTTGCAGAGATGTGTAATGGGGTGACCTAAAAAAAAAAGCTAATGTGTAGCTGATACTCCTGTGCAACTAATCTTATATAGTTTGTAATCTGTTTGAAAATCTGTCATGAATTGGAACCACTCAAAGGTAGGTGATTCTTTTATTAAGAGATTGGTTTTGATTTGGTTTGGTTTTTCAAATGGCCAACTCAGGCATTTAGCTATCCCTCACATCAAATAAACCTTTGAAATGAAACATAGCCACCTACCAACTGTATAATCTTAGACAAATTGCTTAACTTCTCTGGCCTCAGTTTTCCCCTAAGTAAATTGGAGATAAAAGACATATCTCATAGTTTTGTTTTGAAGAGTAAATGAGATAGTGATGTGAAGTATTCAGTACAGTTTCACGTACTCGGAAAGCTCTGAGTCAATGGTCTGTCTCTCTCGCTCTCATTATATAGAAATAACTGAAGTTGACTGTAGATCAATCATTAAGTTAAAAAGTAACTTGACTTGCAAAATTATCATAGAAGAAGTGAGTAAATTAGTTTTTTTGAAAAATAAACTAAATATTGGGAAGGCATTAAAAGAGCAAGTTACAAAATAATTGCTCCTTGAAACATGAGTTCATCTCATCCTTTAGATTTTTGTACATTGGTCATGTCTATCTACCTACCTGCCTGCCTCCCTACCTGTTTATTAATGCATGAAATATCTGAAAAACATTTGTTATTCACCAGTAGTTATAACAATAATAAAATAGGGAGACAACATGTTTGGGGGGGAAGAATACTACAGAGTCTTTTAGTTAATTTTGGTTTATAAGATTAATGCATATAGCAGTTATCTGAAAGCTGATTGGAGGCATTTGAACTCTTAGGCTACCCAAAATGGTTTCTTCTCAAAAAGGATATGAGCTATTAGAACATATCCCTTTAATACTGTGCAAATTTGTGCAATGGCAAAGAGTTGGTAGCCCTGACCATTGCATCCTTTAACCAAGGTTTCAATGAATTAGGTAAACTTAGTGAAATAACCTATTTTCTTACCTATTTGTATTATCCTCTCAAACTAATTCCACCCAAGAGTTGATAGTTCATGGTCTTAACTTCCTTGCGTGTAAATTATTAACAGAGATTCTAGATTTGCTGGTTGTTTGGTTAATATTAGTGAAGTTGATCATTAAACCTGTAATTGAAGAGGAGTCCGAAAAGAAAATCAGTGTGATCACTCATGAACAGGTAGGTTTATTCTCATGTCATATCAAAGTAATTTTTATACATCCGCAATGACCCTTTTCAGACTTGTATGTAACTTATATGTAGTTTTACAATCAATTCCTTTAGATAAGACAAAATTGCAACTATAAGATTCTTATTGATGCACTAAAAATATCTACCATAGTAGGTTTTTGAGCTGTAATTAGGGTAACCACCATACTGTGTGACTCTCCATAAGCTGAATGTGTATGTTCTGTGCTATCATTTATAACAGTTTTTGCAAACTAAAGAAATTTTCACATTTGAAAATTTGGAAAGCAGTTTCAGAATCTCAACTTTGGAACATGCCTGTCTTTCTCATTTCCTGCCTCCCTCATAATCCCTGCATTTCTCCTCACCATGGAATATGCATAGGAGCGAATGGTTTGAAGACAGTACTGTACACAGTTCACACAAGGTCTTGTTAAGAAGATGGGACTGAATCTTCAACCATATGGAGTGCTGAAATTTTTGGGAACAAACCAAAATGGTAATCCGAAGTCTTATTTAGGAAACAAAACTTGTGTGACTAGAAATAGACCAACTCCTAAATATATTCTGCTTTATGTGCATTCTGGTATAAACCACATGTCACTAAGTAGGGTGTTAGGGGGTCAGTAGAGGGCAGGCATACTTTTTACCTAAAAAAGGTGTTTGCCAGTCCAGAAGCTGATTATATTCTTTTCTAGTTTGATAATTTCAAGTCTTCTCTACCCTACTGACAAATCTATACTTTATGTACAGAATTTTTAATATTGTCAATCCCTTTGAGGAAATGAGTGTTCATTTTAAGACAATTTTGATTATGAATTCTGACCTCAGAAATCTTACATCCACATTTCAATTTTTAAATTATCATATAAAATATTATCTGAAATATTGGTTTTCTTTTGAACTTAAACAACTGAAAATAAAATTGAAAACTCCTATTAGAATTTTTTTCTCCAAATCTCTGTTACCTGTGATATGCAGTTATGATAAAGTGGGTTCAAATCACTAGATTTTGAAGCATCAGTATCTTTCTCACCAATTAGCTACTTTATCTTAATGCAAATGATTTAACCCCGGTGAGCTTCAGTGTGCTTGTTAATAAAATAAAAACTTTTTATTTTATGATCTAAGACCCACTCCAGGCCTCAGTTTTCATTTTCATAGAAATCTAACATCCCATCTTCATAGTTTGATCATTTTCCATATTTTTTCTTATAAATCATATGCCTATCAGGTTCTTTGTTTGCTAGTTCTCATGATTTGGCATATGGCTATATTCTATGTTGCTGGCTGTTCTTTTCATCTTCTGGTATATTTCTTGTGCGGTTAATAGAGGGGAACCCACCAAAATTCATTGTTGTGAAATAATGGAAGTATAGCTATTTAGAGATGTAAGTGGTTGTAAACAACATTAAGCCCATCCATTAAAAATGAAAAAAGTTCTGGCAGAATTATTAAAGGACTTGATTTTGGTTTAGAGGATGGATCTATGAACTCAGATTAACACACTGATGACCTTTCACATTTCTTTGAGTATACTCCCTTTTAGCTGTGTTCTCAGCCATAATGTTTCTACCCTGATGTAATCACTGGTTGGTGACATTTATGAATAGATCTTTGGTTCTGGTGAGTTACAACAGTTCCAGATTTCTGTATCCAGGGCTCCAGCTTCTAACCTCCATCATTGAGTTCAGAGCTGACCAGGCTATGAAGGCCACCCTAAGAATTATTTAACTTCCTCCTCCTCCCACTTCCCACAGTATAGCAGGACCCCAAGACGCTTCGTGAAGTCCTTGGTCAGCATTTGTTTATTAACAGACTGTCCCTTGGGCTTGTCATCCGGTAGGTGATGGTTGGGATTGTGTGATGCCCCAGATGGGAGAGAGCATTGTGTGATAGAATGAGGAAGAGCTTAAGCTTTGCCCTTAATTAGGTAGGTGACATTGAACTCTTAGCCCCACTGTTTTAAAAGGTAGCTTTTATTATGATTCAGACATAGTGAATAATGCCACATTGGTGGCAGTGCAGAGAGACAACACAGAGAAGCACCAGAACTGGTCAGGTGGCAGAGAGAGCAAGAGAAAAACATGGGGAAGAAACAGGTGAGGCAAGGTGAGCAGGTTTAGGAACTTGGCTCCAGGGCATAGCTGCTATCCCTAGCTTTCTGGTACTTAGCCCAGGGGTATAGTCACTTAAATTGTGAGAGCCCAAGATAAAGGAGATGGTTGGGCTTTGGGCTCTGGATTGTTTGGTCTGCATATGAAAGATATGCTAGCAGATGAGTCATTTATTATGATTAGGAGTTGTCTAACCCTGGGAGGAGCAGTCCCTTCACTGTCTGCAAGGCTCCAAGATGTGTAAGTGTCAAAAAATATGGAATAAAGAGACATGCTTAATACACTTACAAGGCCTTAGAATTTTTCATTTGAACTTTTTTTTTTTTGAGAGAGAGAGAGAGGGCCAGAGAGAGAGAGAGAAAGAGCGAGAGCAAGAGCAAGAGCGAGAGCGAGAGCGAGAGCGAGAGAGAGAGAGAGAGAGAGAGAGAGAGAGAGAAGCTGGGCTCACCCCAAGCAGGGCTCGAGCTCACCTCACATGGGACTTGAACTCCTGAACCGTGAGATCATGACCTGAGCCGAAGTCAGATGCTTAATGACTGAGCCACTCAGGCACCCGTAGAATTTTTCATTTGAAGTAATATAAGTAATTATGTTATTACTAATTTGATATTACTAATAATCTTAATACTATGGCTGAAAACTAAGGTCCATTTCATTTGCTCCCTCACCACAATGAGGGATCAGGTATGAATTATGTACTTTATACAGATGTAAAATATGAAGACAGGGCTTTACCTGCCAATTTTACACAATAAATAACTGGATCTGCTCTTGATCTGTTCATTGCATTAAAACTAAAAAGAAAGGAGAACAGAATTAGATTTATTGAGTATTTCCTATGTGTCAAATATCTTCTTAGGTGCTTTAGCATATTATATTATTAAATATTAAATAGTTAAAAATATTTAAATAATATTAAATATGTTTCATAACAATATGAAACAGAAATTATGCCCATGTTATAGATGAGAAAAGCAAGTTTCATAAATGAACGTTGTTTTAGGATTACATACCTAATAAGTGACATAACTGAAATTTGACCCAGCTTGATCTCTTGGACCCAAGATAGCAAATGAATTTCATTTCAAGCATCAGCTTCAATTAGTTGACAGAGTTGTCTAAAGCAGTGCAGAAAAGGATTCTGGGACTGTCTGGGCTCATTGGAAAAGAATGTCACCATTAGTTGTGACCTTTGTCATAGGAGCAAGAGAAAAGAAGCAGCACCTAACCATTTATTTCTCATCCTTGAAGTAGACTCTCTTTACTGTCCTTTCCACTCCACAAACCTGTTATTCTAGCTAAGTATCAAAATAAGTAATGTCTTAGCCTGCATTTCCATGAGAGCAGAGCAGGAGACAGAGACTTGTGTGCAGGTAATTTCTTTGAGAATGTGACCCAGGGAACAGGAGCAAAGTGTGGGGAAGATGGGAAAGCCAAGGATGTATTATGGAGGTGACCACCACTTGTGCTCAATCTAGTATGACCTCCTGAAGCTTCATGAAATGTATTTGAGAATATCCATGTGGGAGGATCACAGGGGTAGGAACTATTTATGCATAGATTCCTATACCATATTGGACTAGGGCAGTTCTACGAGTGTTAACTCCTCTATACTGCCAGGTGGCCCATGTGTGAGTATTCAGGAAGGTTTTGGGGTGTCCTTTGCCTGTAGAATCAAGGTAGCCCAGGGATAGAAATCAAGAAATGGGCATTGCAGATCAGGGATGTACTGTTAAGTTGCACTAGAGGAAAGCTGATAATGCCTATGCTGAAGTTGGTCAGCTCAGTAGTGGCTAGTGTAGACAGAGGGCTAAGAGGATGTTGAACTAGCGCAAAAGAGGACACTGTCCATTGTTGATCTCTGTAACTCCCATAGGCCTGGGAGACTTCTTGACCTTGGAAAGGCTATGTTTATGCTAAGAAAGTACTGACATCTAGTCTTAAGTACTTCTGAACTTTCCCTCTCTTTTTCCGTCTCCTTTTCCTAACCGATAGAGAGTTGAGCTCACAAATATCAGTCTGCTTATACAAGAGTAAGAATGTTGCACATTAGGGACGCCTGGGTGGCTCAGACAGTTAGCGTCTGACTTCAGCTCAGGTCATGATCTCATGGTTGGTGAGTTTGAGCCCAACATTGGGCTCTCTGCTGTCAGCATGGAGCCTGTTTCGGATCCTCTGTCCCCTTCTCTCTCCGCCCCTCTGCTGCTCATGCTCTCTGTCAAAAATAAATAAACATTTAAAACAAACAAACAAACAAACAATGTTGTGCATTTAATAATCCTGTCTTATTAGTATCTATTATGGGCCAATCTCTGTGCTAGACTCCGTAAACTCTTGATCTCACTCAGTCGTAGCCACACTGTTGTGAAGCAGGTATCGTTCCCCTGCCTGGCTTGGGAGGAAACAGTATAGGAGCTGAACAGAATTGTGGAATTGGAATTGCATAAGGCCACCCCCACAGAGCATTGAGCTGAAATTCAAACACGCCTCCAGCTGATCCTAAACCCACATTTATTTCACTCTGTAGGTTTACTGATGGGAAAGGCCTTAGCTCTCGTTTAGCCAGCGCTTGAACTCTTACCGTGGGACTCTACAAAATGAACTCACTTCGGGGACTCAGGCTTGTCAGTATTCTGCAAGTGAGTCAATTGGAGACCTGGCCTGTCTCCACTGTAAGTGCTGGAAATCCCCACTGCATCTCTGACTCAGAGATGTGTTTCTTAGCCCATAAATCTCGAAACTGCCTGGGTAAGCATTAACTGAAGTTGAAAGTTCCTAGAAACTGCACCTTTTTTTCCTCCAGAAGTTCTATAAGGTCACATTTTTCTCTAGCACTGAGAAATGTAAATTGAAACAGCATGTCCAAAGTTACAAAGAAAAATTAGCATCAACCTCCTTGAATCTCACTTTTGCCATTATGAAATGAAAGTGTGTATTTCATGATCTCTAAGCTTCCTTCCAAGCTAAATTTTATGAGACTGGGGCTGAACCAAAACAGATTCCAAGGAGCTGGAGGGCAGGCTAGCTGGAATGTTGAGTGGCTGCAACATCTCTCCTTCCTTGGTATTTAACACAGAGCAGATTTTCCAGACACAGCGAAATGCAAAACTGACAGGTCCCCTTTCCACATTCCTTTTTCTCCACTCTGGGAATAGTTCTTCATCCTATCCCAACACCTGTAAATTCTTCCAACACAAACCCTGTATTAAAAACTGGCTGGACCTTAGTGTGAAGGATCTCAAATCAGTGTCTTCTCTTCCTCGGGTATATTTGCATATTGAGGTTTGTATCTAATTGTGAAATGAAAAGATGTACTCCTCCCCGCCCCCCCCCCCCCCAAATTAAAGAAATTTTACACATCAGCCAATTTCACTTTTGAAGGACAGGGCTTTTCTGAGGCGCTAAAATCATTCCATTGGACATAAAACCCAAATTTCCCATTTGGCCCATATTAGATACTAGTAAAGAGTGCTTTCCATTAAGGACAAGGGAGAGAAAGGAGGAAAAGGAGTGAAGAGTGGGACAGGAAGTCACCATGGGCATTACTATGGAAACCAGAGTCTCCATCCCATGTTGTCTGCTGCAGACCCACCGAGTATAAAGCATGCATGGAAGGTGAATGGCATGACTGTTCAAACCAGAGGCCAGCAAACTATGACCCAAGTCCAGCCCAGCCCCTGTGCCTCTTTTTGTACCGTTTGCAAGCTACGAGTTGTTTCTACAATTGTTTTCCAACTGATTTGATGATTGAGAACACTAACCTTGAACTTGAATTGAGTGAAAAGAATTCCATTCCTTTTATTAGTAGGCCTATATTATAAAAATCATATTCAGTTATAATTATTATATTTTAAATTTCATCAATGAGAAATAGGAGGAGATTTTTGTCCCCCTCTTGTTATATAAATACCTATCTAATATAATTGATTTTGACTCTTGGCCCACAATGCTTGAAATATTTATTATCCAGCTCTTTACAGAAAAAAAAAATTTGCCAGCCCCCTGTTAAGAGGCAAAGAAACCAGACAATAAAAGTAGAATAGGCTATGGGAGAGGATAAAGGGAACAGAGAGGCAAATGAAATGATGTTACAAAAAAAATGGAAGAAGTGAAATGTTCTTTCCCTAATCATGTGAAGCACTTACACAGGATCTTTGAGGACTGGCTGTCTTCTCCCTACTGCAGCGAAAAATTATCTTCCCTGTTAAAACACACAGATGCACGCGCACACTTCTGGCATACACACGTGCACACACATGCGGGCACACGCCCACAGTTGGCCTGCTGTGAGGGAAAAGTGACCCTGAACCGAAATCTCAGCTCTGCCATGAACTCGTCATGCGATCTGGGGAGACATTTCCCCTCTGGCCTCACCGCAATTCCCTAAAGTTGCCAGTGGAACTTGTAATCATTAAACAGTGGGTTTTCCCACTTCCTGATCTTAAAACCTCATCCCTGACGCTGCTGTCCCAATCTTTTACTGTTGTTCTCTACACAAATCCAGGTCTTGCCCAGATTTGTCCTCAGAACCCTGCCCTCCTTTCTTCACACTTTCCCTCAGAGAGCTCGTTCCTTCTTGAATCGGATTACATCACTCCTTTTCATTACCCCAGCAAAGGTTAGACAGCTGTCTGGTATATGAGGCATTTCCAGCCTCACCTCCATCCCCGCCAACCCTAACAGATGCACACTCTTGCCATGCCTTCTTCCCGCCATGCTTTGGCCTTGCCACACAGCTGGCCTTTGGAGTCTAGGGCTCACCCCTGCTTGCCGACTTTGTCTGTCCAGATCCTCTGCCTGCTTTCCTCTCTCACTTGTGCTAGACCAACAACTAGCCTCAGGTCCCCGCCTGCCTAGGCCTTTGCTGTAAGAGAAGTTCCGCTGAGCGTTTAAACGTCATTTTAAATTCAACATATTGGATTGTCTCTTTGACCACTTCCAGTTACTGTCAGGGCACTCACAGCTCCAGCGCTAAAACCTTCTCAGATACGGAGACCTTGCACATCTCAAAAATTAGACTGACCAACGTATTACATCAAGTTTGCACAAATATTCCAGTACTGAAAAAAAAGAGCCTGCACTTTTTGGACAGGCTTTTAAAAACTTCAGATCCTGTGTGCCACCCCTATGCCTCAGACTCTCCATGGCCTCCTGCTCCTCCCAGACTCGGTGGAGAGGGCACATCCCGGCTGAGGTGGCAGGGCCCTGACAGAAGCCCCTCCCATCTTCTGCCCTCCCCTTCCCTCCCTGCACAGGGCACCAGTCACACTGACCTCTTTGTTCCTTGCTGTGTCAGACTGTTTCCCCTCTGCACTCCTGCTCTTTTGACTCTAGCTCAGCCCCCACGTTCCCATGACGGGCTTGAGACTTTCATCTAAAGCACAGCTCAAATGTCATCTTCCCAGAAAGGCTTTTACTTAGCCACCAACTCTAAAAGCTATCCTCTCATTCTGTCAAATGAATCCATTTCATTTTCTTTATAATATTTATCAAGATCTAAAACTTTCCCACTCGTGTGTTTGTAGCCTTATTCTTGTCTGTCTGCAGAGACCAGAATGTAAGCTTCATGAGGGGAGGAATCTCATCCGTTTTTTGTTACAAGGCCCCTCAGTTTTCCTGCCACATACTTACTCCTTTAGGATGAACGAGCAAAAGCCAGTCTGAAAAGTCTGACTCATTCTCTGCAAGGAATGGGTTGCTTTTCCTTAAAGTGAATGTTAATCTTTGGGGTGACAGGGTTTGGGTTTCATGTTTGGGTTTCAGAGAAATTTTGTGTGTAGCTAATATATGGAGAGGAACTAGGGATGTTTGCAAAGCAATGGGAGCTGATACAATTGCTGAATGTTTGCATGATACTTCATTTTTTTTTTTAATTTTTTTTTTCAACATTTATTTATTTTTGGGACAGAGAGAGACAGAGCATGAACGGGGGAGGGGCAGAGAGAGAGGGAGACACAGAATCGGAAACAGGCTCCAGGCTCCGAGCCATCAGCCCAGAGCCCGACGCGGGGCTCGAACTCACGGACCGCGAGATCGTGACCTGGCTGAAGTCGGACGCTTAACCGACTGCGCCACCCAGGCGCCCCGATACTTCATATTTTAACAAAGCAAAACAAATATTTTGTAGGCTATAAGTAAGTTAAAATCAAGAACAGCTGGATAGTATTTGGCTGGATGTATAGTATTGTTTTTGTTTTGAAAAATTATTACAAAATTTTCACGAGAAATTCCTGTCAGTCTTTCCAAAATCTGAGTCCGTCATCTTCATTTTTAAAAGTGTTAACCCTTTAAAGAGAACCACTGAATTCTGGTACATTCTAAGAAAATGTCTTCTCTTTAAATCTCCAGTGGGAAATAACATTTCAGTGAATCATTGAATTCTTGTACATTCTAAGAAAAAGTCTTCTCTTTAATTCTTCAGTGAAAAATAACATTTCAAGCACTGGACAATCTTAGTAGTTCATTGACCTTTACTTTTTATACACTCTGTTAACTTTTCCAGATTATTAATCCTGTGTGTTCATGGGAAGGAGGGGTTCTCCCAAATTTCTTCTCACCCTTTTAACATATAACAGGAGTAGTAGTATATGCATAGTGAATTTATTAAAGCTATCATAATTCATGACTACAAAACCTAAATGAAGATATTTAATAAGAAGATATAGATAGGTACCATTAAAGTACAGAAATTTCTCAGATTTTACTTTCTTCATGCATTACAAGAGAAATTGTAATAAAATTATATATATATATGTATATATATGGTATATGAATATATAATGTTTGTATATAGGGTCAAAGTTTCAGATATATATATTATATATAAATATGGACTTACATATATAGAAAAAGACATAAGGTTTTGCAGTTTTTCTTCAAATACTGTAGGGTATAATTTCACACAGAGAACATTGGGAAAAAATTATTCTATCCTTGAGTCCCATCCTGTATCCCTTACCACCTACCTCAGCTCTACATAATATCCCATATGTCTTTCCTCATTACTAGCATATTTTAAAGTCATTAGAACTCTGTGGGTGGCAGAGATACATTGGAGAAGAGCTCATAATTAATATAAACCTCTTGAGGGAACTTTAGAATTTATCTTGATATATACATATGCATATACATGTACATATACATATGCAGACACACACACATACACACACACACACACACGTACACACACACATGCCCAACACCCTATTTTAACAGAAAGTTGGACATGATGTTTAGTTATGAAAATATATTTCAAAGTATATAGCCCTGCTTGTAAGTAAACTTCCTTTACATAATTTTTACATAGTCTCAGCTGTGTACCAATCATGATGTAGTAGAACTCTGATTTGCTTACAGGATCTGGAACCTCACACTAGAGATTTTTTTCTGGTATACATCATGGATCAGGTAGTGGCATCTGCTGGCAATGAGTGATATTGCTTTTTCTAATTCTATAGGTAGCCTGGCTTTTCATCACAATGCATCCCTGGAAAGCAGATCACGGTATTGGTGTTTTTAGAACAAACATACACATGAAAAGATAAATAACAAAACAGAGTGGTGATGATAATTTACATATTGGCTGGTATGTGACATACGGAAGGAAGAAGTGAACTTTTATCGTGAATTTACTGTGTGTCTATGTGGTGGTGTCTTCTTTCACATTATGTCAGAGAGGTAAGAGATCAGAGAGGTTAAGAAACACTCCAGGTTCACAGGCTAGGGAAGACACACAGCAATGAACACTGTCAGTGGTAGTGTGTACTGTTTTAGTTTCCCTGAAGGATGACTTTTCCATATGCATTGAAAGCCTTAAAAACCTGCATGCCATTTGACTAAGCAATTCTTATTGTGGTAATTTATCTTCAGCAAGTAATTATAGAGGTGCTTGAATATCTATTAATATATATGATTATTGCATGCATATGTATGGATACTATATGTTATAGCATTTACTATAATAGTGAAAAATAAATGACCTAAATAGGGGCGCCTGGCTGGCTCAGTCAGTTGAGCAACTGACTTCAGCTCAGGTCATGATCTCACTGTGGGTTCGAGCCCCGCGTCATGCTCTGTGCTGACAGCTCAGAGCCTGGAGCCTGCTTTGGATTCTGTGTCTCCCTCTCTCTCTGTTCCTCCCCTGCTCATTCTCTGTCTCTCTTTGTCTCTCAAAAATAAACAAACATTAAAAATAAATAAATAAATAAATAAATAAATAACTGACCTAAATAATAACCAATAACAAAGTGTTAACAAAGATTATTGTATATCCCTAAAAGGAATTATATCCATTTATTAAAAATATGTTGTAATAGGAATATTAAGTGACATGAGAAAATGTTTATTCCATGTTATTAAGTAGAAAAAGTAGTTTATGATGTTGTATGATGCCATTTTTTCAAGTAAAGCTCTATATATGTGCATATGAGTTGTGTGGGTTTATGAAGAAGATATGCCGAAATGCCAGCCATGGTTACCTCTGTTATCTCTGAGATAAGATGATGGATCACATTTATTTTCTTCTTTTCTTCATCTTTATTTTATAAATTTTCTCCAGTGGGAACACATCAATTTTAAAATTTAAAACCTTTTATATTTTAAGAAATGAATTAAGAATATCGTCACAGGAAACCACAAGGGGACCTAGAATACAGAGAGACTCAATAGAGACAGAACTGGGGGATGGGGGGTTGGGATCCTGCAGCAAGAAGTTAAGGGGAAGTTGATGCTAAACAGCAGGAAGATCCAGTGTTGGCATAAGGATGGTATCCTGGCATGTCATCAAGGGCAGAGCAAGAAGAGTATGGACTCACAGATAGCATCAGAGATGTTTAAATGGCAGCCATGGTGCCTGGAGAGTGGCCCTACGATAGAAATCAGTTTCGTCCTAGAGCAATTGAGGAGAGCAAAAGTTAGGAATTAGGGTTGGCTCTGGGAAGTGGGTATAAAAGCCAGGGTAGAGGGAGAAACAAGCCCAACTCTGTATTAGATTGAACAACTGTCCCAGGACTCTCTACATTTCCACTTGATAATGTGCCAGACAAGCCTTGCTCCGTCCTTGTACTCACTGAATATCTAGGGAATGATTTGTCTGCAGAGAAACGAAGCATAACATCTAGTGTACTAAAGGCTGCTGAAGACTATTAGCGTATTTGGAATGAGTTGGGAAACAGAAATAAAACTAAACCAACAGATGGAACCAAAATCTTCCCCCCCCCCCACTAATTTTTCCCTAGGAAGCAAAAGTGATTAAATTCATTTCTTTGACTTGAGACATGCCCTTAGATCATTTGCAACATCTACATGTTTTAAACCTTGTGGAGTTTTCAATTATAAACTTTTGGAGAGAAAAAGACTATCGGACTCGGGTCAGTAGATCTAGAATACTTTGTGCTGCCATGCCTGACTGGGAAAGTCACTTCAACTTTTTAGATCTCAATTCCTTCATCTGTAAAATGAGATAAAGTGAGATAAAGGTGGAGAATCCTTTCAGCCCTGAAACTTCAGAATTCTCTGGGCCTGAAACTTTGCTCTCATTTTCATATCCATATCTTCTGTCTTATCTACCCACCCTCAGCCCCAAATAAAAGAGCCACAAAAGGGAAAAAATTGGAGAAAGTCAGACTGAAGGGAGGGCTGGCTCTTTTCTCATTTTTTGGACACTCCTTATAGACTAACTGCATTGCTAAAAACCTAGGAACATTTTTGCATTTGTTTATTCATCCACTCATTCATTCAAGAAACATTGGACACTTAGTCTTGTCCCAGATATTGTGCTAGGTCTTAGGTAAACAAAATTTGGAAAGATAGATGGCTTTTCTGCTGTCAAGAAACTTTCTACGCAGTAGAGGATTTTCAGCTCTCTAACTCTCCATTCCCTTAGAGATTTTGAACTTCCCTCCTCTTCTTCTCCCACTTTTACCCACACTGCTTTTAATGAGAATTGGTATGATGGAAATTGATTGAATATATGGATAGTATGGAGGTAGAAAAATAGTGAAAAACACTCTCCTGGTGCAAGAGAGGCTTACAAATTGCCATCATACGATCTATAACAGGGTTGTATTCTTGGGGTCATCAAAACATAGCCATGTGAACAGACCTGACCCCGTGTTTTCTACCTTGTTTCCAAGAGTTTCTTACATATCCAGATTCAGGGTTCAGTTAACAAGTATTATAAATCTATTTAATAAATTGCTCTAAAATCCATCTATTTCTGTCTCCACTGCTTCTCCTTTAATCCAGTTTTTCATCATCGTTTTCCTAGATTAGCATCTCCTAACTCATCTCCCTACCCGCTTCGAATCCATTTTCCACATTATAGCAAGAGTGATCTTTCTAAAATACAAATTCGATGCCTCTCTCCTGCTGTTAAAGATGTAAAGTCTAAACCCTCAGTGCAAGTTAGGTTAACCTTCTCTGTGCATCTATCTCTGTGCATCCTTCAATATTGTAATTACCTACATAGTTATCTTTTTCCTAGACAGCTACAGAAACTTCTCTGAAGATGGGGACTAGTTTATTCATCAGCAAATGAATGAACCTCGCACTGTGTCTGGCTCAGAGTAAGTCCTTACCAGGATTTGTTAGATTAATATAGGATGCCAGTTTGGGGGTCATATTTAACTGAAGTTATAGGCATAGATAAAATTTGGATATGGGAGGTGTGCAGTAAGGGATTTGCTGAAGAAATAGATAGATAATGAAGATTGGTAAACTGAGAACATAGACAGTAGAACCCTGAGGAGCACTAACATTGTACTGGGTAGTAGAGGAAGGTAAATCTGGGAGAGTGATGAAGAAGATGGGGAAAGCTAGGAGAGAATGTGGGAGGTGCCATGAAGCAGAGGATCTCAGTAAATGCTTCTTTGTATCCCCAAGGCCCAGCACAGGGGGCAGGTAAATGAATGAGTTGAATGAATGATGGTCCCAGATTCAGATTCTGCAGCCACAGAGACTAAGAAGTGTCCGTTGGATTTGGCAGTTAGGGGATTTTTGGTAATCAAATGGATAATGACAGTCTTAGTGGAGCATTTGATGCAGAAGTCCAGGGTGGGCTGGAGGCGAGGAAGGAGAGCTGACGAGTATGGATGACTCCCAGAAGGAAAGGGAAGGAGGCATACTGGCAATAACAGAAGGGTAACTCTGGAGTAAAGGAGGGGGTACTGTTTGTTTGTATTTAAAAGTGGGAGATCTGTGATGATATATGCACACTGAAGTTGAAATTCCTCCTCCTGCCTCATTGCTTACCTGGAGCCATAGCCCCTCAGCAGATGCTGAATGGGTGGATGCGTTGTGAGTTCAGGGGGTGCAGGTGTTTACCAGGCAACACTGAGGAGTGGGATAGGTTGAAGTGAGAACTGCCTCACAGTGACTGTGCTTGGAAGGTCTGAGAACCATCTCATAGTCTCCATAAGTTGTGGAGGCACTGCTACTTCCAGACCAAAGCACAGAGGGACACAGACCAGGTCATGACCCTAAGTTTTCCCTTTTGAGTGTTCAGCTTTGCCCATTGGGTAATTTGATACTTCTCTCTACTCTATATTTTCTTTATATTTTTCTAGTAATTACAATGATGATGATGGTAATAATAATAATAGCAGTCATAAGCCAGGTACTGTCTTAAGTGCTTTTATAAGAACTAATTTAATCCAGCCAGTAACTCAATAATAAAGATAAAATTATTAGCCCCATTTTACGGAACAGTAAAATTAGTTGAATAATTGAATATTTGCCATTAATTTATAATAAAGTCAATGACAAAACAGAGTTATTTATATAAACTTATCTTGCACTCAAATTGTAGGAATAAAATCTTTCATGAAGTGAGGGTATATATAGTGTAGATTTGTAAATGCTGATTAGGCTAAATATCTTCCACAGAAGGCAATTGGTGACAACAGTAGGTCAAAATGTCCTTTTAATCTCTTTCGTGTCCTTAGAGAGTTATGACATAAACAAATGGTATTTACAAAAACATAAAGTATTGGGTTAGGTACCTTTTCCAAAATTTTGTATCTTAGGTAATGAAAAAACTTGATTTTAAATTATTATTCTGTTTCTAATAATTTATTTTTGAAATTAAAATATTTCTCCTGGCTAATGGGTAAAAATTGCTTACTATAAAAATGAAGAGGTAAAGTAGTTTAGGGATGAGAGCTTACATATAAAACACAGTTATTGTTTCTTTTAGAGGATCAAAAATTGAATGCACTTAGGATTACTACTTGAGTCCTCATAGCTATTGCAACCAACTGAATACAAAGTATATTTTTAATATATTTTATAAATGAGTGATGATGACACACAAGAATAACAGTGTTTCTTGTATTATTCCCCATACAGTTCTCAGAACTACTTTGTGTGTGTGTGTGTGTGTGTGTGTGTGTGTGTGTGTGTGTGTGTTAAAAGAAAACCAGGGGAAAATGCATTGCTTTTAAAGTAATCCTAAAGACTTGCCTTTAAATAGACAACAGCAGCTAGGAGATCAATGCTGGGAGATCTTAGCTGCATTATTAATCTACCTTTTTGTGTTGCAGAATTACTGCACATAACATACATGAGGGTCTACACTGCAGTTTTAACAAAAGATCTTGGCTGTACTGACTTAAGAAAAGGATTTTATTCTCACCTCCTACATACCTACTTCTTTCTTTTTAATTCAGCATAGATTCAGCAGGAGAATTTAAATATCTTTGAAATTTTTAGCGGAGAGAAATACCCCTTAATATGAAATAGATTAAAAAACATGCGTTGAATGGTTGACTCAGGGGCTTTCACTAAACTGGCCATGAATGCTGAAACCATCTGTTTTTCTGGACGTTGTCAGGGTGAGTGTGGCAGAGGCAGCTGTTTGAAAAGGGACGCTTTGGATGATGAACCAGCCCATTGTTTCTAAGCAATTCACTTGCATTCAGAGGCTCTACCCAAGCGTACTATAGAGCAATCAAAATCAAACTATTGTTTGTACCAATCATATTGATCTGAAAAGAACGTGGTGGGATGACCCCATTGTAGATGCAAATAGTTGTTCTGAGCAGCTGTATGCTGGCCAATATGTACCTCGGTAGGAAACAGGCTTGGAAGCTAGAGGGCTCTCTGCACCCTACTGGGGGAGGAAAAAAGATTATACCAGATTGAACTGCAGTTTAAGAGGACTGAGGGGAATGAACAGGTCTGTTGGTATTAGTGGTAATTTTCTCGCCCCCCCAAAAATTGCCAATTTTAACTCTGTGGTGGTGAAGCTATTTTTGTATTGAGGCTTTCTGCAAACTCGAAATCTAGAATCTCCATAAAATTAGTTAATGACTTAAAACTACAGCACAAAAAGTGATTTGCTTTGGTTGCAAATGTCAAGTCCTAACTAGCTCTGCAAATTAGAAAATGCACAATCTTGCCCTATCTGGAATTATTCATACACTGTTTAAAGTTTTATAATTTATTTACAACTCAGAAAAATGTAGAAACAATCTTGATATTGCAATATTTGCATGACTATTAGAAAGGACATTTTTGTCTGCAGAGAGCAATTGGAAGCACACAAAATGAAAATTATACTGTTTCACTTTTTTTAAATAACCTGAACGCTATCTTTTATCCATTAACATTTAAGCTTTTTGGTTGTCCTTGTCACTTCATTGCATGCATGCTAATATCTTCTCATATAAAATTTAATCTGTTGAACTAAATGAAGGAATTAGTATCTGAAAGACATCTTTCATTAAGCAATTAACGAATCTCTCCAACAAATCTACAAAAGCATATGTGTTTATATTTAATAATTATTTGTATGATCAGCCAGTTATAACACATGCATACATTTCGTTTTAGTCATGATATTTATTACTACACCTAAACGTATTGCTGTTGTACTATAGAGCCCTACTAAAAATGTGATTAAAACTGGTTATTTGGTAAAGAAGATATACATCTATAGTTTATGGGCTTTCAGAATTCCTCTGTGTTCAGTGCAGAGCAAAGACAATTCCCCCAGGAAGAACCGTTTGGTTGTGGATGAAATTTTGCTTTATATTTCAGTGAAAACCAGAAATAACAGGGTAAAGTCAAAATAATTCATAGATTTGTGGAAAATGTATAAAAGAAGTTTCTTTTTTAAAAATTTTTTTTCAACGTTTATTTATTTTTGGGACAGAGAGAGACAGAGCATGAACGGGGGAGGGGCAGAGAGAGGGAGACCCAGAATCGGAAACAGGCTCCAGGCTCCGAGCCATCAGCCCAGAGCCTGACGCGGGGCTCGAACTCGCGGACCACGAGATCGTGACCTGGCTGGAGTCGGACGCTTAACCGACTGCGCCACCCAGGCGCCCCAAGAAGTTTCAATACCAATGTGCCAACCAAACTTTATTGTCAAATGTAGAGGCCATGATAAGAGTTTAGTCTGAGTCTTTCTTAAGAAAATTAAAGAAACTGTCTTATGAGTTCTCCACAATTTTCATTGCTTAAATAAAATCACTCTTGAGCAGCACTTTACTTAATTACATAATTATTAATTAATTAATTAATTAAATTAGCTACAGCTAATTAGCAGCCTACCCTGCTTCTTCCTGAATATATCTAGTTGTCTTGGTGTCACTGTATGGCATGGGGTAGAGCCTATGGAATATTATGTCCTGCCAAATTCAGTCCATCACTAAGTTGGTAGGCCTATGTAATGCGAAAGGAAAATACTAAATGCTGTTTTTCAATTAAATATCTGAGTTTTACTTGAATTGACTTATATGTGTGGATAGAATGGCTGTGACAAACTCCATTGGTTCAAACTTCTTAAATATTTTATGTATACAATCTGTAGACATAGACAGTGTTTCACTATCCTAATACTTGGTTGATTGTGTTTCCCCTCTACTTTTAGGAGAATGAGACCAATTACAATTTTTTTAAGCCAGTATAAAGGATTTATTCCAAAAGGCAATTCCCAGGGTGATATTCCTCGTATGAGTAAACATTTGGCCAAATTTCCCATGCCTATATGTAGAAATAACTATATCTGTGGTAATATTTTGAACGATGACCTGAGGTGCCATAATGACATGCCACCAAAGAATAATTAGATAATGTTTATAATACTTTACTTAACAATAGCTACTTATTATTGGATTTTATTATGTGCCTATGGGGAAGTTCAGTTTCATTAGACGGAAAGAAACTATATACTACTCTAAACTAATTAAATGAAAAATATATTAGTATGTGTTATGGGCTGAATTGCGTTCTCTCCCCAAATTCATATCTTGAAACCCTTAACACTAAGTACCTCAGAATGTGATTATATTTGAAGACAGAACCTTTAAAGAGGTAATAATTTAGATGAGGTCGTATGAGTGAGCCCTAATTCAGTCTGAATGGTGTCCTCATAAGAAAAGGAATTTGGACACACAAAGACACGACGCCAGGGATGCGCATGCACAGAGTAAAATCCAAGTGAAGGCGTAAGGAGAAGCCAGCGATCTGCAGGCCAAGGAGAGAGGCCCCAGAAGAAGCCAAACATGCCAACACCTTTACGGTAGGTTTTGTATTTTGGTATGGATAAGGAAGCAGAGGCTTAAGGAGTTTCAGATTGGCCAAGGGTTCCGCAAGTAGTAACTGGGAAACTTGGTTTTGAA
Source organism: Prionailurus bengalensis (assembly GCF_016509475.1). Taxonomy (NCBI): domain Eukaryota; kingdom Metazoa; phylum Chordata; class Mammalia; order Carnivora; family Felidae; genus Prionailurus; species Prionailurus bengalensis. Next base: position 15,361,205 of record NC_057353.1, on the reverse strand, counting down.
CCCATATTTTTGTGACTCCAAAGCCTTTCTCTTGACCACTGCCCTCTGTTTCAAGCAAGTAAAGTATCAATGTCTTAGAGAAAGAATTTCAGCAATACATGTAGAACTATAAAGCCTCTCAATATTTTTAGCCTTCATTAATAGAACAACTAGCTAACAAAAATGATTGTAATAATGTTACCAAGGTTTTTGTTAATACAGGTCAGTATTACATATTAAATCTCTCTCCTTTGGTAAATTTATTTCTGTTAGTGAATTCATTGAAAAAACTCGGCTTGTGTTGATTTTGTGATGCATAATCTTAACAAGACAAAATTTCTCCAGGAGATGCTAACAGAGTTTAGGTTTATGAGAAAAAATGTGTTAGAGATAGAAAGAATATTGTAAAATAAGTAACTTAGGAAATTAGTAACATTTTTTAATGTACCAAATGTGTTCGTAAGGAAAGTTTGACTTATTTCTATGGAAAGAAACAATTTACTGCTCCAAGCTAATAAAATGAAAAGTGTGTTAGTATTTGAAGGCCATGTCACTTACTCCATTTTTTTTTTTAATTTCGCTGAACTGTATGATTCAGGGAGTGGCTAGAAGATGAAGCCAAGAAAACAATAAAATAATCTACTCGATATTTGCTCATATATCCTGGGGGTTGGAAGGGGCATTATAATTTATCAAAAAAGCTATGGACTGGGACGCCTGGGTGGCGCAGTCGGTTAAGCGTCCGACTTCAGCCAGGTCACGATCTCGCGGTCCGTGAGTTCGAGCCCCGCGTCAGGCTCTGGGCTGATGGCTCGGAGCCTGGAGCCTGTTTCCGATTCTGTGTCTCCCTCTCTCTCTGCCCCTCCCCCATTCATGCTCTGTCTCTCTCTGTCCCAAAAAAAATAAACGTTGAAAAAAAAATTTTTTTTAAAGCTATGGACATAATTTTTTTTTTGTCTTCTGTCATCACCTGATATCTTAAATACTTGTCAAGAAGAAAAACATTCAGAAAGCCTATAGACCTACTTTTTACTTTTTAAGCATGTAATGAATGCTTACTTTAAAGTTGTTCAAAAGTAGTTTATTAAAGGCTTGAGATAGATCAAGGAAATACGAAAGGCTACACCATGCACTCATCAGCAAATAGGACATTATGAATAATACTAACAATAGTCCAAAACAAGTAGCCAAAATTGGATTTCCTCATCTGTTCCCATGAAATTCTTATCTCCTTGATAATGGGTTGGCAGTTGGCTGTTATAGAATAGTCTGTTTCTGGACTAAAAGGAGTTCCGGAAATCCAACCCGGTATAGTATATTACGCCAGTTGTCTTGGCTACATGAACTTGGTAGCCTGAGCCTATAATTCTAATAATGGAAATGTCAGTAATTAAGAGTATCTTGTACTTTCCACCATGGTTCGGAGTCTGCCCTTTGTTGAAGACACAATTTTGAGTCTGGAGTTTATAGCAGAGCCTTCAGGCACACATGAGAAGGAAGCAGAAACCACTTGCTACTGACAGTATTGAATGGCTGTATTAATGACTACAGTAACCAGTATAAGGTTAGGAGATAGGAGAGTAAAATTTTCCATTAAAGTATAAAACATAACTGTTTTACAAGAATTTGATTGTGTTTCTCCCGAGGGAAAAAATAGCGGTAATGACACTGAGAAAAGATATCCCTGAGATGTATTTATGGTAAGAACATTTTACCATGTACAATTAACTCATGAAAAGCTGTTTTCCCCTTTGATTTGACTGTTCTTTCCTACAGCTCTTACAACCAAGTAGTCTTGAACCAAATAAGAAATAGAGAGGTGACTAAACAAACCTAATTCTTTCTAGTATCCCTTTTTTTTTTTTTATAAAGTGCAAGAACAAACCTCTGTGACTGGCTAGGAGCCATCTGAAAAACTTCAGAGAGAGTTTAGGTATAAAAAATAAGTTCAAAAAAAGCTCTTTGGTTAATCTCGAGTCTAATCTTGGGAAGGCAGAATCAAGAGTTGTTAGCGGAAATTGGCCAGTTGATTAAGAGGATCATAGATGCCTGGGAAGAAGAAGTTGTGTCAGCATGGCTACTTATTAATCAAGGTGGCAATACAATATTTTAAAGTAAACATAGAAGAGGGAAACAGAATTACAATGAGCTTTAGCATTCTTGGAAACGAGAAACATTTTTAATAATCAAGGATATTATGAAGTAAGCAAAAAGCATAGAAAATTATTCTGATGACATATAGAATCCAAAACAAATAACCCTTTGATAGAGTATACTGAACTCTCCAAGACCACCTTGACATTTTAACAGAGAACAAAATTCTAACATTGTATTTTCCACTAAAGTATTCATGAGTTCTTTTTTCTCATGAATAAACCCATCAAAACTGAGAAAGTTTTGCCAAAACTTCAACATATTTCAGTGCTTCTTTTCAGTCTTATTATTTACAGTTATTATCAACGGAGGCAAATGAATTTTGCAAAGTTCCTACAGTTTCCTATGTCCATTCAAATTATGTATTCACTATCTTCTTTTGTACTCTAGAAAAGCCAGATATTTTACTTGAGGGCAAAACTACTCTTTTTCCTTTGATAAACAAAACACATCTCATTACCTTGTACAGACAACCTATTTCTCTGCTACTACTGCTAATGTATTATTTATAATATATAACTTCTAATTTATTATATATAACTTATAATTAATATAACTCTATTAACTATATAAATTATAAATTTTATCGAAAGTAGCTTCTGTTTTTCAGAATGAATTGAGAGGTAGTTAATAAAGAAAGATATGTTTCATGCACACATTTTAGCAGACTAGCAAAGTTCATGAGCACACACAATATCACCCCTGCAGTCATAAATATTCACTTTACTACTTAAAGTGGTAAATATGAACACATTCACTAATATAACTGAGAGGTAAAACCACTTTATAAATATAAAATAGGAAGCAAAAATATATAATTAAAACCATTAAGGGGCGCCTGGGTGGCTCAGTCGGTTGAGCGTCCGACTTCGGCTCAGGTCATGATCTCACAGTCTGTGGGTTCGAGCCCCACATCAGGCTCTGTGCTGACAGCTCAGAGCCTGGAGCCTGTTTCAGATTCTGTGTCTCCCTCTTTCTCTGACCCTCCCCTGTTCATGCTCTCTCTCTGTCTCAAAAATAAATAAATGTTAAAACCATTAAAGCTAATGTTTTACAGTATTCTATGGTACTTAGAAATATCTAAGTATTTGGAAGTTATTTATTAACTCAAAGTAATATTTGTCCAGGGATAAGGATATTGGAAATTAGATTTTAATTGATGTGGTATAGAACATAATTTTTGTTGTTATAAAATATTTGTCAGAATTACAATTCAATTTAGTTGAATACATAATTTTCTAGTTCTCATCATCATAGTTCTTACATGGGAATAATGGTCACTTACATGATAAGTAAATCAGTGTTAGAAGTTTAGGGAGTTTATGTTAATTTATCCCTTTGTTGATACCTACAAAATAGATTGCTACGATTTTAAATGGGACTGAATTGAATCTATACATTAAGTTGGAAAGAATTAATATCTTAACATTGAATCTTCCAATCCATGAACATGGAATATCTCTCCATTTATTAAAATATTTAATTTCTCTTATCAGAGTTTTATTGTCTATATACATTTTATACATATTTTATTAGATATACACCTAAATATTTTATTTTTGCTATATGTACTGTTGGAAATGGTCTTGTGTTTTTGTTTTAAATTCCAATTTTCATTGCTGGTGTATAGAAAACGATTTTCTTTTTGCACATTTATCTTGTATCATGTAATCTTTTTCTTAATTACTAGATCAAGGATTTTGTTTGTTTATTTGATTCTCTGGAATTTGTACATAGAAAATCATGTCTTCTACAAGTAAAGACAATTTTAGTTCTTCCTTTTTCTCTGATTCTCCCAATATGTATACTTTTTATTTTCTTTTGTGTTCTTATTATCTTAGCTAAGATTTCCCTCATGATGTTATATAGGAGTGGGGAGAGAGGATCCTTTCCTTGTTCTCTGTCTTAGGGGGAATGTGTCCAATCTTTCACCATTAAGCATTATGTTTTTTGCCTGTATCCTTCATCAAGTGGAAGAACTTCCCCTTTATCCCTAGTTTCCTGAGAGTTTTTGTCATGATGGATGTTCGATTTTGTCAAATGCTTTTCTCCATTATTTAATATTATCAACTAATCAGTTAAAATTATGACTTTTCTTTTTAGCAGTTGATGTGGTGGATTACATTAACTGATTTCCCAGTGTGAACTAGACTTGCAAATCTGGGATAAATCCTACTTGGTTATGGCATATAATTCTATCCATACATTGCATACTTGATTTGCTAATATTTTTTTGAGGATTTTTGCATAGATATTCATAAGACATATTGGTCTGTAATTTTTCTTTCTCATAGTGTATTTTCTGATTTTAGTATTAGAGTGAGACTGGCCTTATAGGATGAGTTAGGCAGGGTTCTGAAAGGTTTGTAGAGAGTTGGTATCATTTCTTCTTAAAATGTTTGGAAGAATTCACCAATGATACCATCTGGGCCTAGTTCTTTTTTTAAAAAATGGTTGTTAATTATTGACTGGATTTCACTAATAGATAATAGGCCTATTCAAATTATCTATCTCCTTTTATAAGTTTTGGCAGTATCTGTCTTTCGGCATTGGTCTGTTTCATCTAAGTTATTAAATTTGTGGGCACAGTGCTATTCTTGGTATTCCTATATCATCTTTTTATGTCTGTGGGATCTCTAGTGACACCTCTTTCATTTCTGATGTTGGTAAATTATGTCTTTTCTTTCTCTCTCTCTCTCTCTTTTTATAGCTAGCCTGGATAGAAGCTTATACATTTTATGGATATTTTCAATGTACCAGATTTTGGTTTAGTTGATTTTTTTCTCTTTTTTTTTTTCTATTTTTAATTTAATTCATTTCTGTGTTATTTTTTAATGCTTGTTTTATGTTGAAATTGCTCTTCTTTCTCTGATTTCTTGAGATAGAATGTTAGATTATTGATCTTTCTACCTTTATGATATGTGCATTTAATGCTATAGATTGCCCTCTCAGCATGACTTTTGCTGCATCCCACAAGTTTTGGGTAGGTGTATTTTCATTTTTACTTAGTTCAAAATATTTGTAATTTATCTCAGGACTTCTTTGATCCGTATGTTATGTATGACCCACGTAGTACAGAGATGTGTTAATTCCCAAACATATGGGGACTTTCCAGCTATCTTTCTGTTACTCATTTCTTATTTAATTCTACAGTGGTCTGAGAACACACTTTGTATGTTTCTTAGCTTTTTGTTAAGGTACGTCTCATGGCCCAGATTGTGGTCTGTGTTGGTGAATATTCTGTCAGCATGAGAAGAATGCTTATTGTGCTGTTGTTCCTTCTCCAATGCTCTTCATTTCTTTATGCAGAGCCAGGCTTTTGACCTCTATCATTTTCCTTCTCCCTCAAGAAATTCTTTTAACATTTCTTGAGGGCAGGTAGGTTGATGATGAATTCCCTCAGTGTTTGTTTCTCTGAGAAAATCTTTATATCTTTTTATTTTATATCTTTATATCTTTTTATTCTCTTTGAAGGAGAATTTTGGTGCAGATGGAATTCTAATTTTTTAAAAATTCAACACTAAATTTTTCAACTCACCTTCTTCCTTCTTGAAGAAGTCTGCTGTAGTTCTTACCCTTGTTCCTCTTTAAAAGCAAGAGTTTTTTCCCCCCTTCTGATTTGTTTCCAGACTTTGTCTTTGATTTTCTGCAGTTTGAATATGATATGCCTAGATTTGGATTGTCAGGATAAACTGCTTGATACTCTTTGAGTTTCCTGCATATGTGGTTTGGTGTCTGTCATTAGTTTTGAAAATTATTAGTCATCATTACATCAAATATTTTTCTGTTTGTTCTCTTCTTTCCTCTGGTATTTCAATTATGTATATGTTACATATTTTAAAATTGACCCATAGTTTGTAGATGTTCTGGTTGTGTGTGGCTTTTTAAATTCTTCTTTTCTTTTGCTTTTTAGTTTGGTAAGTTCCATTTTGAACTATCTTTAAGCTCACTGATTCTTTGGCTGTGTTCAGTCTATAGAGGAGCCCATCAAAAGCACTCTTTGTCTTTTACACTGTATTATTATTCCCAGTATTTCCCTCTGATTCTTTTTTAGAATTTTTATCCCTCTGTCTACATTATGCATCTGTTCTTTCATGTTGTGTACTTTTTCCATTAAAGCCACTAATATATTCATCACAGTTATTTTAAATCCCCTGTCTTACAAAACCGCAGTCCGTGTTAAATTGGAATCTGGTTCTGGTGATTGCTTTGTCTGTTCAGACTGTTTTTTACCCATTGATTATTAAGATCATTTTGCTCAGTTTCAGCGTACATAGTTAGTATTATGGTTCTGCACTGCTGTGCAAAATCAAGACTGCCTGTGTGTGTGTGTGTGTGTGTGTGTGTGTGTGTGCATGCACGCACAAGTACTTTGGCCAAGTAATGGAGTACTTAGGGTAAGAAGTCCTGGGCTAATGTTTTCACTTTGCTTTGATATACCAAATAACATAAAACCATCTGAACATATATCTTTACATAAGCTGCTATCTTTTAGTTCCTCTTTGACTTAGTTGTGGAGCTTTCTTTCATCAGTCTCGGGTTGTTATTGAGTAGAAATACTTCTGTGAAATTTTCTTTCTTAACAGATCTTTCTATAATTGCATTATGAAGAACTCAGAAAATAGCAGAAATTCCTTAAACATCTTGAAATTGAATTTCAGTTGTTTTTCTGATTTTTAGAAGCATGTGATAACTCCCTAAAGTTTTTCTTAATGATAGTAATAATTATAATAATAGCATCTAACACTTACTGAACGTTTAGCATGTGTCAGCTTCTTTGCAAAGAACTTCATATGTGTTATGAGAGAATATGATGCTTTTATTCTACCCAACAGATAAAATAACTTAAAATTTGAATACATCCAGAAAAAAATATTTTACCTATCAGTATCATAGATGTAAATTATACCTTAGACTTTTTCCCACCTGAGGCAGGGGACTGACAGAGTGTGAGGAAGGATCTCTTTAAGATCCAGGCATTTTCTGTTCACTGCATGGGACCACGTGGCTCTAATGGCCTGAGACTTGCCCTCCAGAGAAGGATGCAGATGCTGGTCACTTAAAGCACCAAGGGGATCTAAATTTTGATTTTATGTTACACTTAGTAACAACATACTTGGTAGCTTGGCTGTCTGATATAAAAACTTACACACGGCCTTAGTTTAGAAAAGGAACCAGCCTACTGCCTGGAGATACTGGCAATGCATGATAATTATACTCTCCAAATCCTCCCATAGAAAACTCAATGAGCTGTATTTACTTCTTTCTGGCATTATAAAAATTATGTATCCTTTTATGTGCAGAGACAGTTCCTTGGGGATGAAGAGTTATGCATGCTCATTAACAGAAGAATATGTACCACAGCAGGTACTGCATGCTAAACCCAAGACTTATGACCCTATTGTCCACATGAGTGGCAAGCATAACTTCTCCATTGTGGTGGTGATTGAGAGGATGAAGAGATAATGATGATAATGAAAGAAGATAATTTAAATGTTCTTGCTCCATACTTGGGCTAAATATTCAGATACATTTCAAATAAACCAGGCTTCTTCAAAGGTTGGAACTGCAGGTGTGATTAAAACATGACTTTTTTTTGCTTAATTTCCTGGGTTTTGAAATGAAAGATACCTTTAGAATTGGCAAAGCACTTTGCCCTGGCTGTGAACCTCAAGTATTGGTTTTAAGTCTTGCGGTCTGAAAAGATTGTTCTCATTGGTCTTTCTAGACCCACTCTCCCTGACTCAGTTGGCAAGGATATTAGCATAATCTTTCCTTAAAGATTTCTACTTGGTCAACTGTGCCTTATAGTCCTTTTCAGTTTAGAAGAACAAAGTAGTGGGACAGATGCTGTCACTTTGATGTTGGAATCTTCAGGATAATTATTCTTTTCAAGAATTCAGGTTCTTTGTCTCATTTACTATCATCATCAATGTGTATATTGTGTGAAGGCCTGATGCATGACAATTGTGAAAATTGGTTCATTGGTAACATATACATTGAAAAATCTCAAATGAGCAAAAAATAATTTGTGAAGAAAAAATAATTTAAGGAAAGCAATTAATGATCAAAATGATGTCATTATGAAACCTAGTCAGCAAAGAAAAATGATGAGTTATTACACATATTGTTTAAAAGAAATAAGTGGTATGAAAATTTAAGCTCAAAGTTAAGTAAAATAATTACAGGAGACTTTGTAATAGCATATTTTATTAGATGGGGTTTTTAGAAGCAGAACTTCTGAGAAGGAGCTCCCAAGGGAAACTGTAGGGGAAACAGAGAACACAAGACAGTAGGGGAGGAAGCCAAGGAAGGGAAGAGGGTTCTCAGGCAGAATCTCCTAGAGGTTGGGCCTCAGCCTCATCCTGCAGAAGTCTGGAATATGAATTATATTTATATGTATTGAATGAACACATGCGTGAATGTGACCGCATAGTCGCAGGGTGTGTGGGAAGGTCATAGACCCTCAGGCCCTTCCCACACTGCACCTGTAGCAAAGTGGCCTCAGCAGCCTGAGCATTGTCTCCTGAGGAGTTGCAGGCCTGGCCATTGGAAACACTAGATTACAAATTCAAGGGGTGGGGTGCATGCTTCTGCATGGCAAAAAAGAATGAGAGGGGGTTCACCGTTGTCTGCTAAACAGATGACCCTAAATTACGTAAGAGTAATATGAAAAAGACAGATAGAAATTCAGTGAGGATAATTCAAATCCATATAATTTCTCAGATTAAGGAAAAATCATCAAGTCAGCCATATCAGGACTCCTAGTTTGTTGCTTTGTTCTTAATCGTATAACAAACAAGCCCTACAATTTATTGAGCACCTACTGTAGGTCAGGAACTCTACCAGGCACTGTAAGCACAGTAACTCTTGGATCCTCAGGGCAGTGAGTGTGGGTGTTATTTCAATCGTTTGGGGAGGGTAGGGACTCTGCCAGATGTGGTGGTATGCCAGAAATGATTGTTGAATGAACAAAGGAATGAATATGCCATGTTGAATCAAGCATAGGTTGGCTATATACTTTTACCACGTTTATCTCATTAAAATATAGCTAGTAAAGTATATACATATACAGCTAGTAAGTGGTTCACTCAAGACACATCTATATGTCTGTCTGATTCTAAAGCTCCAGCTGTAATCTGCCCTTATATACTGCTTTTCCAAAAGAAAATTCTTTTTTAAATACTTTAATCTCTATTTCCCAAATAATAGTAACTTCCTACAGTTGTATAGTGCCACACAGTTCACACAACCTTTCATTCATTATCCCATTCGATCTTCCCTAATATCCAGTAAGGTATAACATCCTCCTTACAAATTAGGCAGCTGATGTTCAGAGAGGTTAGGTAATTTACTGGCGGTCACAGAGCCAGAAAGCAGTGGGGCTAAAGCCAAAGCCAGTTCTGTAGACACTAAGTCCAATGCTTTTTCCAAAATAGGAAGTTATTTTGATTATGTACCTTTTTTTAACATTGTGAGTTTCCCCGTGAGATTCAAAGTATTTGGCAGAATTTGTGTCATTATAGGATCATTAGTCAATACGTATTTTCTAAGCTGGTTTCTATGAAATTGCATTAAAATGAAGGACTTTCTGATTCCCACACTCAAGGTATATAGTCAGTTTCTTAGATACATGTAGCTTTAGTGGGATGGCCTATGGTTTATTTTAAATCACTTCTGAAACAATTTTGCCATTTAAAACATGAAAAGCTTAGGGAATAAGGGAAACAATGGAATTTTTTTTCTTTTAAAGGTCAGAGGGCTGAGAAAAGGTTTCTTATCCTACAAACTTGTTCCATAAAAGGGATATATTTTTCCTTTAGTTTCATCTCAGGAAGACAACACCTTAATTAAACTCCAGTGGGCCAGTTTAATTAAAAAATGTCAGTTAGCTCCTCATAAGGGGACCAGATACCCATGAAACACACCGTCTGCTTCCTTTGTGATTACTCAGAAACTCTGACCCCGCGGTAGGCCGAGTGCGTGAGTTTCTCCTGCCGAAGGCAGAGCAGGGCTTTGGTGGGCCAGTGAGGCACTTCAGGACACGATAAAGAATGGATGCCATATAGCTCATTAGGACCCAGATTTTGGACATTTAGACACTTGTCTATCACTGTAAACTAAGAGATTCATAGGCATATTTTCTTTTCTCATCACCAGGAAGATAAGGAAGGAGATAGCCACTCTCCCATTCCTCCTCAACTTCTTCATCTCTCTCTCTCTCTCTCCCTGCTTTCCTTTCTCTGATCTGGTAGGCTCGATCCTGTAGGTTGGATATATGTGAGTCTTTTAGTAGCTACTTCAGCTTGGACCCAGATCCTCCTGTCAGCAAGGATGCCTCCTCTCCAGTCCCTGGGGCAACCATGTAGTGAAGGGTTTCAGAACTGCAATGCACAGAGGGCCTACTGTGGTCACTCTCTCTTGGAGGCTCTTCAAATACATGATTTCATTTTATGCCCTCTTTAGTATGACCTCACCCTACACAGATGTGGAAGATGGAGGCTGAGAGAAATTTTGTGATTTCCCCCAAATTATAAAGCAAGCATATGGAGAAGATAGGAATTGACCTGGAAAGCTACCCATGACCGGAAAAGTTTCCAACCCGACTTGCTTCTTAGCCATCACTTCTTCTTTGTTTAGAAAAGTGGCTTTGTGGTTTTATTTTATTTATTTTATTTTTTTATTTTATTTTTTTTTTCAACGTTTATTTATTTTTGGGACAGAGAGAGACAGAGCATGAACGGGGGAGGGGCAGAGAGAGAGGGAGACACAGAATCGGAAACAGGCTCCAGGCTCTGAGCCATCAGCCCAGAGCCCGACGCGGGGCTCGAACTCACGGACCGCGAGATCGTGACCTGGCTGAAGTCGGACGCTTAACCGACTGCGCCACCCAGGCGCCCCTGGCTTTGTGGTTTTAATCTGATTATACAAACATTACATGCTTATTTTAAAAGTCCAATATAGCAGAATAATAGCTGTTTTTATCGAGGACCTTGAAAAAATTCTCTTTGTTAACAGCCAACCTTCCACTCCCTATCTCCTATCTGTTTCCCCCTGCCCTCCTCCAGCACCCTCCATTCTCCTATCAACAACCTGTTACATAGCCTTTCAAACCTTTCTCCAAGAACATATAATCAGAACAAACCATTGTGTGGGCACACACGTGTAAATAGGGATTTTTATGTTGTTAGTTTTTTTTTTTAATGTGTTTTTTAAAGATGTGTTCTCTGCTTTTTCTTCAAGAATACAGCATGGGCAAACATTTCTGGCCAACTGGTATAGCTCTAACATATTCCCTGAGAGGTACGTAATATTCCATAGGATGGAGAGTCCTCTCTACTGTGTTTCAGGTTGTTTTTTTTAATTTGGTTTTCTTTTTTTCCTTCTTTTTTTCTGCCCTAAGAAACAATTCTTTATTAAATATCTTTGATAACGTATGATTTCATATTGGTGCTTTTATTCCTTTGGGATAGATTTCCTAGAGGTGAGGTTTTGGGGTTGAAGAGTGTATGCATTTTTTATCTTAACAAGTATCTCCAGATTTCCCAAACAATTTCTAGGACATGTGATTATGACTTTTGTGAAAAACCCATCAGACATACAGAAGAGTGGATACTTGTGTTCCCAACTAAAATTTGACTTTCATAAACTCTGACTATCCCTTCTCAAATATATTGTAAAAGTTTCAGCTGGGGATTAGGTACAGACCAGAATCCACAGGATCACATTGAAAACAAATTGCCAGAGGTGGTATGCTTACTTGGCTACTACACCCATACTGAATCTCTGCGTTACTTAAAATTCACAAAAGTTCTACAGATTTTACTTACTGGGCATTTGGACAGCACAATCAATTTGGGAATTTATTTATAGAAACTGTCTCTATGAGGTATCACTAGAATCATGTGAATTTGGGGCTAGAACTGTTACATTGACAGTTTCTCCATATCCTGTAGAGAATCTCTGGGACTCACATCTTGATGGCATGTGCCTTTGGAGCATGCTGCAATGTTATCTCATTTAGTGCTTTGCTGAAAGCCTAGTTCCAAAATGTTTCTCAAAATGTTCAAGTTTTTAAAAAGAATGAGACATTTATTTAAATTTACTTTAAAGACCACTGATTCAGGGCTAATGATTGTATAGTTTATTAATCAAATGTATTTAGCAGGAAAAAAAGCCAACTACAATTCACTTACAATTGAGATTTTACTCTATTTTAACGTTATTTTAATGAGCTACAGATTTGAATGTGGGCTTTGTTCATCTGTTGCTTCCGCTCAATTGCAGCTTCACCCTAAGAAGACACAAGACAGATTGATCAGGCTCCCAGTCATTGTGAGGTTTAAATGAAGTGAACAGGGCCTTATGTTTCTAAACCAAATGAGAGGATTAAGGCAAAAAGAAAAAGAAAGCAAAAAAAATTTAAAGCCCTCCCTCCCCCCCGAAAACACTATACATCCTTTAAATCATCCATTTTCTATTCTTAAATTTGCTACTACAGTATCCCAGTTTTCCTAGCAGAGCATCAAAAAATACCATAAAAATGAAAATCGCAAACATTCCAGGCAACTTAGCACGTGTAAATAAATGTAAGGAGAAAGCCACTATCCCATTTCATTTTTTTGACACACTACGATTTCCACACAAAAGTAACATCATCTCAATTATGTTAGATTTTCTTTAGTAGATAATGTCCTATGTCCAAATCTTAAAAAGCTGTTTACCACCCTAATACTTGGTTAAAAATTATTCCACGTTTAAATGATGTATTTAAATGAAAATAAAATTTGTTTGAATCAAAAATGATTTTTGTGGTAAATATCTAGGCCCATGTTTTCAACACTGGGTATGTTTTGGGGGAACTTTCCTGATGCGCCATGTGAAGTCCAACAAACACACACTGCACAGGTTTTAGCTCTTCTTGTTTTTAATTTGCCTAGGGTGGCCTGGAGAGGCCGTGGCTTCCAACGTGCAGTTTTCCTTCGTATTTATACACTAGCTATGCTGTCGAAGGTGAAAAAGGAACTTCACATCCAGAAAGCAGAACTTAACAGAGTAGTCTTAAAGCTGTGGGAAGCTTTATGGCAGTTGTGGCCAACTGCATTAAACAAGAAATCAATCATAGTTTCTGCAGGTCCACAATTTAACCTTCTGATAAGAAAGCATTGCATTTTATTTTATTTTTAAATTATGAATGGTCTATACTTAACATGAGTTTCATAAGTTAACTTTTTACTAAAGAGCAGCTTCTTTTTTTGGAAGAACAGCTTCTAACAAACAATAATCATATTTTTATGAACTAACATTCTTGGCAGAGTAACCCAGATTCTGTGGATTTATTTGGATAATAATAATAAACAAAAACATTTGCAATAGATGATACAATATAAATATGAAGTATTATTCTGTGTATTAGCTATACTCTAGGACAGTGTGTATGTTTTTAAAACTACAAATTCCAATAGGAGAGCTCACTACTGAAGATTCTTGTTGCAAATACCTTGCATTACAAGTATGAATCTTTTAATCATCCTTCACCTATGTTTATATGCTGGTTTTGCTTAAAATGACACAGACTTATTTTGGTTTTCCCCGACAGTTTGTAGCTTCTTTTAATTTGTTTCTTTCATATTGAGGATAGGATAGATGTGGTAAGGCCCCAAGCAATATAAAGTAAAATACAGAAAATAAGGTATTAAAAAAAGAGTGGAGAAACACTGTATCTATGTGATCCAGGCTGAGCAGAGCCACAGAATTCGTTTAGAGCCTTCTAACAAGGCAGATGTTTATCTTTGTACTTCAGCTAGTTTTGCAACTTGGTGAATGACAGAGTTTGTAATTTCAATGAAGATAGATTTTGGTTAGTTAAAACTAATGTTGAAGTTTTAATACATCCTCTACTAAAAATAAAAACAACCACAAAGCAAAAATAGACAAGAAAGTGGAGATTGACTTTACAGGTAAAGAACTAAGTAAGGATCAAGTGTTTTTCTGTGGTTTGTCATTTGTAATTGAGTGTGACTTTGTAATATTTTAGATTTTAATCTTCTGTTTTGCTTTTAATAACAGATTTTTGTCTAAAGAAAAAATGTTTTATTTATATATTTAATTTTGATAAACTTTTGCATGAAGGAAAAACCTATTTGGAAAGTAATTTACAAATAGATTAAATCCAAAATATAATTGAGAGGCTTTTAGCAAACTGCTGAAAAATTTTGCTGAGAAATTACATAACACTTCCATTATACAGAGGACATTATGCTAGTTATTAATTATGATAAAATTTAAAATGCATCTATATATAGTTTTATAATGACACAATTTTAAGGAATATTTTTATCACAGAAGATTTATCTTTGATTAACTAATATGTCTTTTAAAATATGCACATGACATACGTTTTGGCCTCAAAGATGCATGAATCAAAATTATATAGTGACATACAACCAATCTTAAGAAGCTTAATTGCCTTTTGATGGCACGAGTATACACCATTGTGTAGATGTTTTTTGCATTGCTTTGAGCATTAACATTTTTTCTGAATATCCTGTGTATCTAAATAACCATGATTGTGGTTCATTTCACTTAATGGTCATTCACATAAAATTAAAGCTTTGAAAATATTATTATTTGCTTCAGGTAATACCAGTTATATTACTCTTTTATAGGATGGTTGATATTTTCACATAACAGATTTCCCCAGTCCCTTGAGTTTTTCATTTTATTGTGTTGTTCCTTTCACTGAGAAAATATGCTCACAGTAAGTTCAAGGTGAAGTTTTCAGGCTCAAAGCTGAAAGTCAGTTTTCGTGTAACATTGGCAACAGTCGTCTTTGACATCATCCTTTTATTCATTCAGCTTTGCATTCTGTTATGTAAATGACCATACCTGTGTGTTTTTAAAAACCACAATTTCTAGTGGACACATTAAAAAATCCTTCGGTATTCAGTGCTTTTCTGCAAATGAATGTAAAGTGGGTATATTATACCTTAAAGGCCAGGAAGGCAGACAAAAGGGACACCATTGCAAATTAAACCATAAAAGTCTGAAGTATTATTAAGAAGTTCACAGATACTATGTTCCAATCAGGCTCAATAAGGACTGAATTCCTATTATGTTTCTAAAAGCCTCCAAAAAAACATGGGAAGGGACCCACAGTTAAAGTTGTCAAATAGAAAGCAGTTAGGCCAAGAGCACATGAATGTATGACTGCGTAATGGGCCTTTCATCTTTGAAATAAAAACAGTCCAGTTCAATTGGAACCAAAGTTTCCCTCTTTGAGAAAGTTTATTTTAATGAGTTTCCATTTTATGCGTGGGCTGCTCTTTAATCCAGGCTGTTCCATTGAAGTCTTCCCCAATGAAGACGCAAGACAGATTGTCCTAGCTTGCAGCTATTGTTAGGGGTTGATGAAGTGTATGGGCCCTTATGGTTGATAACAGAAGTAGATGGTCAAAGCCAATAAATAAAACTTTAACTCTGATTGTTGGGTACTTTATGCTGAAAGGTTTCCATTAGCATGGATCTTTGGTTTTGAAGGACTTGTGAACCCAAAGGCAGCTTGTAGCCCTGTCACACAAACTAAGTCACTCAGACAAGCAGCAATCTGTCCTAGCTGATCAACTCAGTTTGGCTTTTAAAATTCTAGACTTCTTGTTAGAAATCAACACTGTTAATATCTTGACAGACAATTAACTTAGCAATATGTGAATCTGCTGCACTATTGATTTATCACAAAAGTGGTTCAAGGAGGAGGTAGTTTGTGCTTTGCTCCACGGGATCTTTCTTCATAATGTAAGTTTTAGAGTGAACAATTCAGTATATTTTAACTGGTTGATTTTTGAGTGATATTTTATAACGGTGTCAGTTATGAAACTATCTCAAGTATCATATATTGATTGGTTGCTCATCCAAACAACATTCATATGCTGTCTCTAAATTTTTATCCTTCTAAATCCCATTTAATTTAATTTTTTGAGTGATGGATATGGTCAGTTGTGTATCCATAACTGTCCTAAAATCTACCAAAACCATTTACTGTGAGTTGAAGTTCCTTAAAAGTTTTCCCCGTAAACTCAAAATTATACAATATCAACTTAGCTCGTTAGAAGCCACTATATCCCATGACTGTTTAAATCGTGGTCATTGTAGCTCAACAGAAGGAGCCTTGAAGACCTTGAGGGAATAAGTTCTCTCATTGTTGCCTTGCCATTGGAATGTTAGTTAGGCCCTTGAGGAAATCTGCCTCCCATTCACCTTTCCAATTACCCTGTGGGAAATCCCCCTCTGATAATTTGAGGCACGGATATAAATAGCAGTCCTTTGCCTGCATTCTGCATCTGTCATTCTACAAGGGACCTTTCGTACCTGGAGTGGACCACTTTGCCCACAGGAAGCAACCATCAAATTTTGCCCACTGCAAGCAACTGCCACCTGGAGGCTAACTGCATACCTGGAGGTGAACATTACTGCATTATGGAAGAATAGAAGCAGGATCTTGGGATTGCTGCTGAATGGGATAATTCTCTTTCCTTCTTTGTATTTTGTAGTAAAATCTGCAAGAGTGAATAAAGTGAGTAGCAAGGATAACTATAAGAGAGATCAGAGCCAGTGAAGAAATGAAATAAGTTGGGTTAGTGAGGAGAGGGCAGTATAAGTGCTGTTTGCTTACTTATGTAAATGATCCAACGGGTGTCGTTTTCCATTTACCTTCCCCTTTAAAGAATACAGCAGATAGTTTATAACCATGTTCACAGTTAGTGATTTCCCACTCTTTCTCAAGAAGACTACAGTTATTTTACAGCCTCTTAACATATTTCAAATGTGTCAGACTTTTTTAATGTATCATCAAAATTTTCTAGCCTTTTTCTCTTCCAGAAAGGACAGTTACGTATTAAGATGCCCACTGTTTTTCAAATAATGGTCTTTGAAAAGTAACAACAGTCCTAATCTCTACCAAATTTCCAGGCAGACATCTTAGAAAGCAACAAAGGTGCTTCCAGAATTCTAGCTTATAATTCATTGCTTGAAAGCCTGGGGAGACTTCAGGGTCTTGGTTCTTTTACCAAAGTCCCCATCGCCCTTATTTGGTTGTTTAATGGTTTGAATTCCCAAACATGGAACACGGCCACCTTTATTCATACATAGGGAGGAAGGATTTTTCATCTTTCTATAAGACATCCCTTCTCTCCGAATAATTAGATTAAATATTTTTTTAAAAATATGATTAAATGTCGAGTTTATCGTGGTGGTTTTTTTTAACCTTTAACAATCTCATCATCATTGTACACAGCTATTTATTCTGAGTAGAGTGATGGAGACATCAGTTTTCATACGGTATGTGACACTGAACTAGAAATGGGATGCTGTCATGTCCAGATCCGTCCATCACTGAGGAATGACCTTAGACTTCCTGATCAATTCTGACAAGTCACTGACAGTTTGCAGGGGAACTACATATGTGACAAAGGACAAGCAGAGGCTACATGTGTCAGCAAGAACACTGTGATTCTGAAGAGGAGTCAAGTTGCTGACAGTTCTGGTATTTGGATGCTCTTGGTTTTTTTTAAAATATGGCTTCAGAAAATTACAGGTGTTCATTCTTCCTGATACACAGAGTTTTCCTGCTGATTTAGTCAATGGCTAAATGGCCACAGGTCCCATTGATTTGAAGCTAACATGTTCTTGGTCTTTTTGCCAGTTTGTTGATAACTTTGCATACCCTCATTGACTTAATTCTGGATCCTGGGTGGTAGGGAGTAAATTAATGTTATTTATAAAAACTGCAATTGAATTTAATTGTTTTAAAGTCATGTTTCACATAAAAACAGACACTTCTGACTCAAGTTTGAGTCTTAAAGTGTTAATGTCTATCCCTTGCACAGATGAAACAGAAGTTGTATAGCCTAGTGGTTAAGAGCTTCGATGCTGAAGCATTCATTCATGCATTTAAGACGTGGATGAGTGTAAGATTTGGGCTACGTTGAGCACACCACCTAATATTTCTGGGAGTCAGTGTCTTATCTGTAAAGTGGAGATAATGAGCTCCTACCTCCTCAAGTTGTAAGGATTGTGTGGGCTACTATCTCAGAAGCTTTTAAAACAGGCTCTGGCCATGGTACCATGTAAGTGTTTGCAATTATTAAACTCCGTTGCTGAATTTTTACATATCCAATATGCAATATCTGTGATACAGAATAATATAAAAAGAGAGGCTCCATGAATTTATAATTTTGATCAAACTTGAAAACTTTGAGCTATTACTCTTTGGAAATGTTCTTGTCTTCCCCCTCTCTTCTCTCCATCTAGAATTCCAAGTGTTCCTAATGCTTAGATTGCTTTATATTGTCCCACAGGTCATTACAACTCTTATTTCTTCTGTTGTTTCTCTTATTTTCTTTCTTTTGGATAGTTTCTATTGCCATATCTTCAGGTTGACTGATCTTTTCTTTTACAGTATCTAATCTAATCTGTTGTTGATCCAATGTAGTTTCATTTCAGATATTTCATTTTTCATCTCTAAAATTTCCTTTTTCATATCTCTCATTTCTTTTTATTCAAGTTCATGTTTTCTTCTACAGTCTTGAAGAAATGGAACATGTTGATATTTTCTATTTTTACATCCTTGTCTGCCAGTTTTATCCTTTTTCCCTCTCTTTCATTTTTGGAGGCAGCTTTTAATTGATTGATTTTATTTTCTGTATTTTCCTGCCTCTTTGCATGCCTGATGGCTTTTATTGCATACCAAACATTGAAGATTTTGTTTTAGGATGCTGAATTTTGTTGTATTTCTTCTAACAGTGTTGGGCTTTGTTCTGGCATGCATTTGAGCTTCTTTGTATCAGTGTGATTAATTCAAAACTAGCTTTTAAACTTTGTAAGGTTGGGTCCTGAAACAGATCATTTGACAGGTCTCATACAATATCTTGATAATTTTTGTTTGATGGTACCACTTATTAAATTAATAATTAGCTCTTTACTTATCCATTCATCCAACTAATGTTTCATTGAATTTTTCTGATATGAGTCAGGATGAATAAGGAATCCTCAAGGAGCTTGTAGTTTAGGAGAGAAGATCAGTGATATGCTCTGATAGAATTATATGCAAAGTGCTGTAGAATCTGCTGGTATCTTGCTTTTCCCAGGTATATATGTGATATATTTATGAAAACATATCTACTTTTATAAAACGGTAAACATTTGTTCAACAAATATATCTTGATCAGCTGTAATGTGCCAGTTCACAGCTGGAGCGACAACCATGAAAAAAACGAAGTCCTTTCAAAATTCAGATTCAAAGTGCACAAATCAGGTAGTGGTAATATACACCATTTTATGAAATTGTGACTCTGTATTTATCTTACTGCTTTGAAAGTGACATGATGATTCTAGCCCTGAGTTAATAGTAGAAAAATTGCCCTTGGGCGGGCCAGCTTGTTCCCTGTTCTGAGCTCCAGATTATAAACGCTGCTGAAAATGGCTAGTTCCAGAGAAGTGTTTTAAAAAAGGATTGCTGATGTATCTATACTTTTGTCTGTGGGAGTGCTATTTTTGTAGATACAAATTGGATTCCTTTTTTTAGAGTTTTAGGGTATGAATTTCAAGAAGATTCTTAATTGCAAACGGAAAGCCAGGCTAGGAGCTACTACTACAAATGTTACTACTACCGTCATTGCTCCTGCTGCTGTTCACTATGATTTCCTGAATTGTCAACATCTGCCAGTGTTCTGTGATGTTCTCTACTTAATCTCTTTCATCCTCAAAAGAATCCTATGAGATGCAGGATATTCATAGTATGGAAGAAAAAAGTGAGAATGGCCATGGAATCATTTCTTAATGTTTTTATGGAAATAACACATAGTCACTGTCAACCTTAAAAATAAAGTACCCAGTTATTTTACTAGCAAAATGAGTTTATTTGGGGATAGCAGAGGAATTGCAGTTCGGAACACGCAAGCTATGGCAAACCATAAGCAAGTCTGAAAAGACAAAGGGAAGATCAGCTGTTAATAGGTTTTAGGAAGAAATTGGGGAGAGTTGTTTACAATAGTTCATTGGAGAACAAGAGTTTGAGGTTGTGGTGTTTCTCATTGGCTGCAAACAGCGGTCAGTGTGTTGTTGCTGGGGCAGAGAGGGATTTTCCTTTTTTTTTTTTTAAAGCAGATGAAATTCCTGTGTGAAAAATGCCCTCTCTTGTCAAGTTAATTCTTCTCTTTCTTTTTCCTGCTGGTTATGCAAGCGGGGACGAGTGGTTCATGCGTGAGAGCTCCCCCTTCAGGGCGTCCCGACTCCACTTTAAATGAGGTTTCCTTTATTTCCATGGTCATAAAGACAGAAATCGCTTTAAATCTGCATTATTGAAAGTACCATAATAAGACTATTAGCACATGCTACATTGCATATTGTAAATTGCAATTAGCATTATTGATTTGATGACCGAGAGTAGATGGCTTTCTGAGCAAGCCTTATTTGGAAGATTCAAATCAAACTCTACATTATTTTCTAGAAGGAAGGCATATTATAAGAATATTTGGAATTTAAAATAGCCTCCACGAGAGTGCCTTCTTAGTATCTCTGCCTCACTTAATGGCAAATGTCCCACTTAGCTTGCTTTCCAAAGAAGTAACTGAAAGTTGAGTAGGAGACAAGATTAGAATGGTCAATGGAGATGCTCACAGGATTCTTTTCTGCAGACCTCCACTTCCCTCTCTAAGGAAGGAGCTCCTTTCAGAGAGTGAACGATGACAAGATCAACACTGGGCAGATGATCTTCCCTTGTTAATCTACCCTCTTGTGGCAAGCGCCACCATTTGCCCCTTCTTAGGGAATGGGGATGGGGGTTGCTCTGTAACAACTGGACCCGGAGAGGTAAAGTTGCCGATCTGGAGAGACACCAGTAGGTTTACTTTGCAGATGTGAAATTATTTCCACTCAGTGAATTGTATTAAAGAAGGGAGCCGGTTTGCAGTGGTTCTCCTGTTCAAGGTGTTGTATAGCAGATCTCTTTACAGATCTGTGCTGAGGTGACAGAAAACGTGACCGATATTATTACAGCTAAAGTTTCCTAACACCTCTAGCATTGTCTTCTTCTGGCTAATTAAAAGATTTGCAAAAGGAACTTTGACTCTACCCCTCCACCCAGCCCTAATATCCCCACTCTCTCTTCTAAAATTATGGAATGGAAATGGGCAGTCTTCAATGTACTTACTGCTATCAGTGCGGTTTGTTATAATGGGAGAGAAGGTATTTTGAAGCTGAAACAGTTACGTGACTTTTATTCTTTAAGATCTTGCACACGTATTCCTGTTTCAAACTGCAACAAAGAAGTTATTTCCTTTTAAAATTAGGTTGCTTGAATATTTTATGTCATTTTAAATATTATGGTTAATTTAAAAGTTAGATCTTTTGTCTTTTTATAAGGTGCTTTATGCTTCTGTGTTTATATTTACATAACTTTAGTGTAGATAAATGTAAATAAAAACATATTATCTATATTTTACGAGGTGCCTTGTATTTATATATTCATCTGTAATTCCACCATTGATGACCCATGCATAAAATTTATTGAGTTCCTATCATGTGCCAAGTACTGTGGGCCTACAGTAATATGTGAAACAGTTTTCTGAACCTAAATATGGTAAGTGTCCTGTGGTGCAAAGTACAGAATTGAAAAGCAAGATTTCTTCCAACTAAGATTAGAGGAACTGGTAATGTAGGTTAGTTTAAGAGAGAAAGTGCTTAACACAGTGCCTGGCATATAGGAACAGTTTACACAGAATTTGCTCCATGAATGAATGATGAATGAACAAATGAGAGAGAAGTGGCATTTGACCTTGCAAAATGGGTCAGTTGAACTTGAAACAACGCCAGAGCAAAGGCAACCATGTGAGCAAAGAAAGAGAAGAGAAAACCCAAGGCAGGTTTAGGGACTGGTGAACAGTTTGGTCTAAGTGGACTTTAGGGATGAGTGATGTGTTTGAAAAGTAGGCTAAAACCAGATAGTAGAGGCATCAGACTCTACTTTAATGATTCTGGCTTTTATCTGTACCGTGGGAAGCCTCTGAGAGTTTCAGAAAGAAATGGTGACCAGGCAGATTCTGTGCTTTAAAAAGACTTAGCTGGCGACACTGGTAGGCTAGGAGGGATGGAGAGATGCCAGAATCGCTGGATTCTGAGCGATTAGCTAGTTCTGAGACTATTGCCGTCAGTGAGATTAAATCTGCTGTGATTGCTGCTTAAGCAACACCCTCAGAATGAACTGAGCCCCATTGTTGTTATCTGATAGAACTGTGTTTGATATGGCCCAGAGAAAAATGTCAACCAAATGCTGTGGCATGACACAACCAGTCATGAAATCAGACTGAAATACATTGTGCCCAAATGGTGAAATGTGAGGTGAAATAGCTCATGAGAAATAAAAATCGGCATAGTGAAACTAACTCAGAAATCAAATCCTTTGCTATCTCTTGGGCTTAATTTCTGACAGTCTGAAGTTTCTGAGGACAGCACTTTGTAAATTGGTATTTTCTTTCTTCTTCTTTGAAAAGGCCACCCATTGTTTACACGATTTATCCTTTCTCTTGTGCTTATAACATAAATTATGGTTCCACCCAGACCAGCCATAAGCAGTCTTAATATCCTTGAGAACAACTTCATTATTTCTAAAAAAAAAACCACAACAATCAAAATAATGAACATAGAAAATAATCCAGTTTTTCATGAACAGTCTTATAAGTTCCAGAATTCTAGTTTCTTAAGAATTTTCACCATTACAGTCATACATTTACACACATTGTGAGTAATAATGAAGGTATTACTTGAATACACACACACGTATGCACACACACCATACAGTTAGTTTGGCAGGAAGAAGCGACAAGTCAATGCACAACACTCCTTTATTCACCTTCTATCCCATGTACTCAGGAACAACTGAGAAATAAGACAGGAGACAGAAAAATGGGAATAAAAATAATATGGAATTTATTGTTTACTTGTTCATCACACTGGTTGGAAAAATCAGGCTTAACATTTGTAGCTAAAAGAGTTTGCATAACATTCTCTATTCTGGCTCTTGCTCCCAACACATGTAAGTGATGGCCCACCTGAGGAAATCATTGTGTCTTCAGAGCACACACATTTTACCAGGAGGATCACTGTCCCCCTTGGTCTGGAGCCGATAGGGAAGAAGGAAAGAGTCTCCCGTTGTTTCTACTTTTTCAAGGTTAGCTCTACCCATTGGAGTAACACACACCATTGCCTGTCAGATCATTGTCACCCATGCTTAAACAAGTTAGCATTCCTTCTTTGGAGGAGGCAAAGGGAGAGATGAGTACAGGATTGATCAAGAGAGCCATTGTGTTAACTCTGGGAAATCCCTGCACCTAGCTACACAAAATCAGGGGAAGGGACATTGCCCTTACTCTCTCTCTCTCTCTCTCTCTCTCTCTGTCTCTCTCTCTCACACACACACACACACACACACACACATTCATAAATATCTTCAGGCTTTATTTGGAGGAAAAGTTTTTGGAAATATTTTTGACTGTGATTTTGCTTTGTGTGTTATGACTTTAACTAATAGCTTTAATGTTGGATACTTAATAGATCAGGATGCATGTATTATGTATATGCTTATATAAATTCAAGAATGACGGGGCACCTGGATGGCTCAGTCAGTTGAGCAACCGACCTTGGCTCAGGTCATGATCTCACAGTTTGTGAGTTCGAGCCCCACATCAGGCTCTGTGCTGACAACTCAGAGCCTGGAGCCTGCTTCTGATTCTGTCTCCCTCTCTCTCTGCCCCTCCCCCACTCAAGCTCTGTCTCTCTCTGTCTCAGAAATAAATAAACATTTAACAAAATTCTTTAATAAAAAAATAAAGAATGAAAAATACATTTGGGGCACCTGGGTGGCTCAGTTGGTTAAGCGTCCGACTTCAGCTCAGGTCATGATCTCATGGTTTGTGGGTTCAAGTCCCGGGTCAGGCTGTGTGCTGACAGCTCAGAGCCTGGAGCCTACTTCAGATTCTGTGTCTCTTCTCTCTCTGCCCCAACCCAGCTCACATTCTATCTCTCTCTCAAAAAATAAACTTAAAATTTTTTTTAAAAAAGAATGAAAAATACATGTAAGCCACATATCAAAAAATAATGAATTTTTAATAAAGAATTAATTTGGAAAAATAAGTTAAATTTCAAAAGTCATCATTTAAATATTAAATATGAAAAATTATGGTATTGTTTCAGAAATCCTGGTTTAGCTTATGATGATCAATAATGACAAAACAGCTGTTCTAAACTTTGTTTACACATCTTGTTCTTAGTTCTTCTCTTATTATCTTTTCTGGAAGGTTTTCATGTGCCTTTTAATTTTATTAAATGTTTTATTTTTTATTTATTCATTTTTATGTATTTATTGTTTATGCATTATTTATTTTATTACATGTGCCTTTTAATTTTCTCTCCAGTCACCTTTTAGGAACTCTTGATTACTCAGCATCAAATGGTTAAATGGGAACTCACATATAGTGCATAAAACAACAAACTGAAATGTTCAGACTGCGTGGTAGGCCTGAAATTGATATTGTACTTTTAAAAAATGTTTTATTCATACCTTTGTGGTTTTTCATGGGAGACTTCTTTCCCTAAAGATTTCATGTACAAAAAAGTAGTGATAAATAAGTTTAAAAAATACAAAGCACAGTGGGACATTGACTGTTAGGAATGGAGTAAGGATGAGTTGGTGTTGAGTAAGGTGAAATGGTAGCCACAATGCAGGCAAAGTGGAGAGAAGATGATCTCATAGCACCACCAAATCCAGTAAATTTAAGGGAGTAAAGCTAAGATTTCATTAAAATATTTTATAATCTTTTTTTTTTTATTTTTAAAAAAAAATTTTTTTTTTCAACGTTTTTATTTATTTTTGCGACAGAGAGAGACAGAGCATGAACGGGGGAGGGGCAGAGAGAGAGGGAGACACAGAATCAGAAACAGGCTCCAGGCTCCGAGCCATCAGCCCAAGAGCCCGACGCGGGGCTCGAACTCACGGACCGCGAGATCGTGACCTGGCTGAAGTCGGACGCTTAACCGACTGCGCCACCCAGGCACCCCAAAATATTTTATAATCTTATATGAAATATATAGATTAGATAAAATTAATACTCAAGAATCAATATTGAATTTAGATAAGATTTATACGCTGTTCTCCAACATCGTTACTCAGTGTAGATAACTTGGTGTTGCGATGGACTGACATACAATCAGACAAGGAAGGACAGAGCAGTTCCTTTGTCTCTTTCTGCACATAGCCAGTGCTCTCAAAGGCCATTGTACATATGTGGATATTTCAAAAGAAACAACAGTGAACCTGACGGGATTTGAATTATGTAATTAGCACATCTGACCCCAGTGTAGTTCCCATCTCTTTCCCCCCACCGCCTCATTGCTCACTCTACACCAGTGTATGTCTCTCTCTTTCCAGATATACTTTGGTAGTGAACATGAAAAATAGCTTCACCTCATTCCCTATGTGTATTTACCAGTAAAATCTTCTTCAGAATTCCAGAGTTTATGGTTGGTGAAAATAGAGAGAATTTTATATTTGATTTGGAATTTTAAGTCTTTAGAAAAATAAGTTAGAGTCCAAGAAAATGGAAAAAACCCAAGTTGATAAAATGTTAACATTTTGGTGAAAAGGTTTACGAGTATAGCTTTGGGATAACTGACTATCCAGTAGAACCCTGCCAAGTTAGTGACTAGGGAGATTCCTCATTTCAAATGGCAGTGAATTCCATTCCCAGTGATTAGCTTTTGATTGCCAGTCATGTCTGCAATAGGATCTATTGAGTTTTTAAACAGCTATGGTCTGATTGAGCTTGTGGGGTCTCTGTTCACTCAAAAGAGAGGAAGAAGCTACTCTTTGGTACCAAATAAGCCCCGTTGGTTTACACTTTTGCTTCGAAAAGAACCTTCACCTGGAGATGACATCCGAAAGCTGATTGACTAGTTAGTTACCAGGGGAATGTGGCCTTGAATCAGAATAGATAATAGACTCTGGAATTTGGGAAATAATGTTGGTTCAGATATTCATTTTGTTGGCCTCTAGGGACCCTCAAAACTAAATGAAAATGAACTCCATTAAAGATGAAAGTATTATCTTAGTAGAACTCTCAGACTTTCATTTTCTTTCTTGCAGGCTTGTTTGGTACACACATATGTTGCAGAGCATATGCATTTTGAGTTATTCAGGTGTAGATTCTAAATGCATACTAATTTGTTATTGTTTAACGCTGAATCATTCAGGATTTCTAATACAAATTCTGATTCTGTGAGGTACTAGATGGCATTAAGTAGATGAATTGCTCAATTCCATTTTTGATAGCAATTTAAATACCTTCTTTACGAAAACATTTTTCTGATAATAATCTTTGCTATCATTTCTAGAAGGCTTACTATGTGCCAGTGAGGCATTACTATCACTGTGCTACTTTAGAGATGCAATTCAAAGCAGTAAGACGTATGTAGAATGTGAACAGCTGAGACAGGTGCAACCCAGGTCTTCCCTGAAACTTGTTTTTGGTAGTGATGCTCGACAGTCTGTCAGGCAACATCATTGCTTATTAGGGTTATTTTCGTATTTTTAATATGGAATGAAATGGACCTAATGAAATCCAATTGATAAGAATACTAGAGGTGTTATTTAGAATAATAACTTATTTCCATTATCCTGAAGCAACCAAAAATTTTTTTGCTGAAACTTGCTTATCAGGAACCAAATAAATGAAGGAAGCTTTCCTATTTGCTAAACTTTTGACAACTATTGCCATTCCATTAAAAGTGTGGTGACCAGATTACCAAAGTTAGAAAGATGAGAAGTTTCTACTTAAATGCTAACAATTTCTCTGTATGTGGGAAGAATGATTGTTTTGAAAACTATCTTCCTAGCCTAAGTGCACCTGAATTAAAACTTTTTCCTTATACATACTTGTTAGTAGCCCATTTTACTCAAGAGTCTTGTCAATTTTACCCGGAACTCTTACTTGAGCTTCACTTTTGCAGCTCTAAAGTTTCCTTGAGTTAGGATCCCATTTACAGATAAATAGGGTATACATTTGTTCCAAAGACAATTCTACTGGATGTAATTTCAGAGAATTGTTATCATAAGCTTGAAATCTACTAGCATTGAATTAGAGACGTTCTAAATACTGTTTTCCTTTTTCTAACAAAGTATTTTCCAATAGATATTTAGCAAAAATAGTTCTTATATAAATAAAAAAAATTAAGGTTGATTTTAGGCATCCAGGGTTCATGACCTGTTGGAGTTCAGAAGTCTTAAATATACAACACAATATTAAATGCTCCAAATATCAGAGTGCCATGTTTCTGAATTTTATTGTTCTCATTGAATCACTGTATTATCTTGATACTTTCTAGCATTTTCAGTACAATTATTAAAACAGTTATAGTGGCTCTAAAGGAATGTAATTGGGAAAGAAAGATGGCCTATACTGGATGAAATTCTTAATTAATCTTTCACTGTTAAATTGTTCAAAATTAATCAAGTATATTGCCTATAAGAAGGCAACTACACTTTACATACCTCAGTATTACCATCACCAAGCCATATATTAAAAGTTAATTTCTGATTTAAAAGTGTACTTTAACTGCAAAACCATCAATCCTAAATAATTCTATTACCAAAAAGAAAAAAATCTTATAACACCAAAGAACAGGATAGAGAGAGTAGTTTGTGCTTATCATTTTGAGATTTCTTTATGGAGTGAGCTTTGCAACATCAAATTAGGATATACATTTTTATAAAATAACTAAGTTGATTTGAAGAATACCATTCACTCACTCACTCACTCACTCATTCATTCATTCCCCATTTCGTCAACATGTATTCATTGGACAGTTAGGTTTCAGGCATTGAAGATAATGACTGTGAAATGCAATAGCAATCTTCTGGTATATAAGGGGAAAATAAGCAACTTGAATTTTAATCATTAATCACATTTTTAGATAAATGTCCTTGAGGCTATTTGAGAATATTATGGAAAGGTGGTCTTCCCCCTGCCCCCCCGCCAACTTGTTTTGAATTATGACGATTATACTCTCCACTGGGTCTCAATATTTTTACCACCATAATACACCAATGTGATAAGACACACCCCACCAGATACATACACTTAGCCCTTAGGAGAGTGCTTCACAGCAGGAGGGGAGAAGTCACTTGTTCCTTTGCAGGAGCTGGAGATAAGTGAGAGTCCCTTGGCTGTCTGACCCATTCCTAGTTTGAAAATCACTGCTAAATATGAGCATGCTCAATTATTGAGCAGGCCACAGAAATAAATGCCTCAATAGATCCAATGCAAGGTCCATATGGTCCTAATGCAGACAGTAAAATGAGTTACATTTAGTTGGTTTTTTCCCCCATTAAAGTCGACTAGTTGTTCAATTTAATCCATTAACTTAACCAGATGTTTTGGTGTCACGCAGACACCATCAACATAAAATCAATACAATATTTGGTTGGATATTTTGTTAAGATGTGATTGTAATCAGGGCCATTTTATTTTATTTTATTTTTTTAACATTTATGTATTTATTTTTGAGACAGAGAGACAGAGCATGAACGGGGGAGGGTCAGAGAGAGGGAGACGCAGAATCTGAAACAGGCTCCAGGCTCTGAGCTGTCAGCACAGAGCCTGATGCAGGGCTCGAACTCACGGACCGCGAGATCATGACCTGAGCCGAAGTCGGCCGCTCAACCGACTGAGCCACCCAGGCGCCCCAAGGCCATTTTATGATAAACACGTAACAGATGCTCCTCAAAGCCAGAATAGCATGAAATACTGGATTTCATTGAATACAGAAGTCAAGAGTCAAGTCTAAGGTGCTTTGATGCTAGAGTGCTCTTCATCTTTCCAAAGGCGTCAACAGCTGCCATCTGACTGACAGAGACTATAGGAAGCTATTTCAAAGAGGCAAGATGCAAAAAAAGTGCTGCTCTTATCAATGAAATAGGGCAATACCTTTTCCTGAGAATTTGTCTGTCTCGGCCTTCTTTAAAATAGAAGGGCTTCTCTGAGAGCTAACGCATCATTCCCCTAACAACTTAGTATGAGTTAGTTTGTTTGGTGGCTTTCTTTATTGACTAGGAATACAGAAAGAAAAATGCAAAAAACAGAAGGATAATAACACTGAAGAAAAACTTGAGCTATTTCTGTGGTTTGCTTAATCTCCTATCAAGACTTCATTTATCACCTACAGTATTAGTTTTAGAAAACTACTTTAAGAGACCAGCAAACAAAAAGTTAAAGAATGAAGGTGAGGTCCTTCTATAGTTACAATCACTTGTGTGATTTGAAATGTGACATTGGATGATCAATTAAAATTCTTTTAAAAGGCTTCTTTTAAAAAGGTGGACTATTGCATTAATTATGAGTTCAAAAATACACGTTCTTGCTATAAAGGTAAGACTAGATTCAAACAATCAAATATGCCAATGTGTTTTCTAAATATTCATCTATTCTCTTCCTTTTTTGGACGACAGAACTGTGGCTTTCTAATGCTTCATCCTTGAGACAAGGGGTTTGTCCTGGTGGCCTAGCAGCTACTTAGATTTTCCTGGTTCCTTTTGTATGGTCTTAAATATGATTTAGAGGTGTCATCAAATTGCACTTGCATTAAAGGAAAAAAATAAACAAGTGTGCAAGAGTTGGACAGTTTTACAAGAATAGTGGGGTATCACGGTGCACAAGATTATTCTGTGCTTCTGTTATAGAGTTAGGCAATTCATGTAAATCAAGATAGTTTGTCTTAGATATTGGATGATTACTTGCCTCCTATTGAATAGGGGCTATCTTTCATTTTGTTCAAAAATGCATTCTTACCTTATATGTTGGAACACAACGGAAACATTTAAAAAGATAGAATTTTGTGTTGTTGAAAGAAATGGAAGACAAAGCCCCCAAACCTTTTCATAAACCCCTTTCAGCCCATCTGCAATATGGTGACATTGGTACAGACAGGGTTTGTCACCCATAAATTTACAGCTTATTCCAGTCTCTTCATAAATTGACTAATTTTTTTGAAAGAAAAAAAATATATAGGTGTATAAAATACCCAGTTACAGGTTGTGTTCTATTTAGCCCTTGATTGAAACGTATTGCTCCTCAGTATCTTTTAGCTATGAAAATTATAATATGGAACAGAGATTAGAATGAAATTATCATGGCTAGAAGGCATTTACTCAGTGGTGGCAGCCACATAAACCTGGGTCCTGAGAATGATGATAATACATTAGGTTCTGCATGCCCGATATTATTGCCGTACATTATGTATGTTTCATTTATACTATTTCGCACACACCAGCAACGCTGACAGATAGGTAATTACTCTCTGCGCCAATGAACAGTTATCAGCACCACCGCTGTTTATTGCTGGAATGAAGTGCGTTTGTCAGTCAAGGTCACTTGTTTGTGTGTCCTCTCTAATAGTTCCTTCACAGTTGTTGAACTTTGCACGCAGTTCTTATTGCGGGGTTCCTGGAGGTTACTTTACCGCATAATGCATTTCTTGTGTTATCAAAGCCACTTGTATTTATCACTTTAATTGATAAACAACTAAGTTGCAGGGAGCAGAACTGAAGATGTGAAAGAACATATTTTGCTAGTCAGCTGATTCCACTAGGTATTCAGTAATGAATGCTCTCAAGAAGATGCATTCAGCACAAACCCTCTTAGGTTGCGATACACCGTCAGCCTGAGCTAGTGAAATTTCATTTTATAACGTTAACCTTAATTTCAGCCGCTGATGGATACCGACACAATTTCATAACTACTATAGACTTCACATTTGTACCCTCTAGAAGTATTTTTTTCATTGTTCATTTCTTGGGCAGTGCAGAGGTTATTTTCATATTTAGTATACTTATATAATGGGCTAAATCCATTTGGTTTGACTTTTAACCAGTCATGTTTATTTTTTAGATATGTGCCATTAAGCCTCTCCCTCCCATAAAAAATGTTATCAGTCTAATGCTGGTTATCATCGTTGCGTTCAAGCACCGGTCTGGTTCCAAAATGAACCTTGTATGGTGCCTTTTTGAGAGTAAAAATAAATTCAGTGCCATTGTGTCTTATCCTATGCAGCCCGTAATTTCATCTGTTATAAAATAAAGAAAATGGTTGATCTTTTTTATTTTTGTTTGTTAGCCACCGTGCTTTATTAGAAACTGGAATAACCTCTAGGATATAATAATTTATCCAGTCAAGATAACTGGAGCTATTTCCTTAAGCCTGTGATCAGCTTGAGTTTGTGTGTTGGGAGATTTATACTGCCGTTGCTTATTACCAAAGAAACAGTTAAAAAGGATTTATGGTGGTGCACATTATGTGTGTGTCTGGAATTTTTGTGTATTTAACTTCTTTCCTTGCCTATCTCTGTTTTTCCTCTCTCGACATTATTGTCGAAGAGAGAGACTATCTATACCTACTATTAAATGCAAATTTTATTCAGGCATTTAAGCAGAATCGCATTCATTCATTAAACTAAATGATTCTTTTATTTGAAAAAATATATCAGCACATGGTACTATCACACCCTGTTTACAGGGGACTCTAGTTTTCTGTCAGTGCAAAAGTTTACTATTTCATTATTAAAGGATTAAACTATGGCAAAAGGTGCCTGGTGACCGTGAATGTTTTAGTTAATTTGATTATACCCATAAAAAAAGAATTTAATTCCATAGCAGCCACTGGGTCGTATGCCTGGCCGTGTGGTTCCAATGCATCACGGTTCTGATCTCGTCCTGGGAGGGACGGAAATTGCCATTTGGGTGAGGCGTGGAGGAAGAGGTGAGCAATTCGGTTCACTCGTGAACCCAGGTTAACACCATGCCTCGACGTTTTCAAAACGCTTCCTTTTCTTAGTTCTTAGTTACCAGAGTGTTACAAAGAAAGGGTTTTGATCTCATGTAGATAGCATAGCATTAATTACCCTGACACTAATTAAACTGCATCAAACAAATACCACCGTGTTCCTCAGGGGGACAACAGAAGGCAGTTTAAAATAATTACTGGAGCTTCATGCATGTGTGAAGTTTTCATTACTCTTAGGACACAAGCAAAAGAGATTTGATAGCATTAAAATAGCCACCCTTTAGTGATTGCAACAACAACAAAAAAAGTGACTAAATTTTCCTTGGAGCATATTGATGTCTAAATAGTAGTGGCTTCAATCCTTGAGAATGGTAACTTTTCCTTAAGAATTGCAAGTCTGTGAAGCAGGAACAGGTGTTCCAGTTCACATTCTGGTATGATTATGTATTAGCTTATGTTTGTCAGACCATTTCATTAACCACCCACTGCTATCACATATACATATACTTTGTTCTTTCTGAACCATGAAATGAAATGCATATATCTTCACTAATGCTTGCTATCAATGTAAATGAGAAAAAGAGGCTTATTACCAATCATGGCTGCTCTGAAGCCCACACCTCTGTACACTTACAGGTAATAAACATCTTTTTGTAAATAGGACACAAGATATATTGAGTTCTGCCTGTAATAAGAAATGGTGATCTTGTCCCACTTTCGTATTAATGGATGGTAATTCCCACACACATTTAGACACAATGCAGTGGTACCGTTTTGAAGGAAGGTTCTTTTCTCAAAACTGGAAGTGGTCATTATTTTTTGAGATCTTTTGTCACCCTGGAGGTAAGCAAACCTTTCTGGTCACAGGTAATGGAGTTTTTCTGTAACCAGACAAGTGCACTGAGTCAGTAGCCACCACCGGAGGGGTTGTAGACAGTCTCTGTAAGGGAGCTACAGGAAAGACTGATGTAAAAATTGCTAAATCCTAGCTCAGCGAAGTAGTGTATGTGAACAGCAGTATCGTGGACAGTTAACGGTGCTTGTGGAAGTTGTGCATTTGGGTCCTCTTTCAGGAGCATGTGTGCCTGTGAGTGTGTGCATGCACGTGTCCCTGCACATGTGTGCATGCATGTGTGTGTATAGTGTATTATCCCTTCCTGTCTGCTCTGTATATATACACGTTGCATCGTTCATGGTCTTTACTTCACAAGGTCATTTATGTGTTTGTTTTGGTGACATATGCGCAGTGGGAATCAAGTTGCCTGGGTTCTAGCACCAGGTGCCAGCCATCCTCCCTAAAAGGTATTGGGAATTAAAGCGAGAGAGTGGTCATTTCCAGATTTATGCAACTCATATTTCATTCGGTGAATGACTCTTTGAATGTGATTATGCAGTGTTCCTGCGTATGCAGTACTGCATATTATAAGCCATTTATTTTTTACTTCCTTCTGAAAGCAATAATTTAAGGGAATTATGCATTATGAGGGTTTTCCAGTGATTTTTTGAAAATTAAAATAATACCAGATATTTTAGGAAACCTGTTCAAGAAAATAACACTGAATTAGTGTTTTATAATTGTCACACTAAGCAAGAAATGGATCAAAACTGATTGTAGAAGAATAAAATTTAATCCAGTTGTAGAAATTTGATGGGTCCAAAAAATATGCAAAAAATATACTTTTGTTCCTTTATAAGCCAGATGGTTTGTCCTATTTTAAGCCGATAGTATCTTCATACATCTCTCTTGAATGTCATTGGTTTTAACTGGCAGACAGTGTCTACTATTAGAATTTTCCTTATTCCTGGATGATCTAAAGTGTATTTTTGGAACATTTGGATGATCATACTGTACACCAAGAAAATTTTTTCATTACACTTAGCTCATACTCAAAAAAGTGTTTATATAATTAAAAAAAAACCCTCTAAAAATGAACAGTTCTTTTGACATGATGTTGACAGAAGTCACTTTGATATAGTTTAGAGTCATGAATTTTCTATCTGTTCCATTTTTCCTGGGGCTCCATCAACTCAGACATCCTGATCTGTCATTTTGCAACTCTTTGTGAAGGCCTTGACAGATAGAGGTTTTGACAAGTGCTGGACATCAGCAGCAATGCAGAATAAGCAGTGTATATTTCTCCAGGTAAAGTGACAAAATGTCTAAAAGCGTCAGAAGAACTGTGTGGTCTTCAATCATATCTAATAATATAAAGTAAACCTCTATTTCTGTTCTGTGTTTTAGCATTGTATAGTGGCTAAGATTTAAAATAATGTCAGAATCTAAGATTAGAGATCTTTTGCCTTATTTACCGGTGTTTACAATAATAAGAACATTTCAGTCACAGGAAAAATTCCTTACATTCCTATTGAGTGAACGATGGGAGGAATCACATAACTGTGACGGGAGCTTTTAAAACTGTAACGTGTCATTATGTATTCTTTTTTGGTATCTGCAGTACCGATTTGAGTAATACTGCTGGATCAAAGGATACTTTCTCATCCTTCTCCAGAGTTGACAGTTCAGAGTTCAAGTTAAGAGAACTTCCATTGAGCACTAATTAGAACTGTCGAAGGGCATTCACTTTTTAGACATGTCAGCATCTTTCTTTGTTAATGTCCTCTACTAATAGCTCTGTAATAGTTGTAAACATTGTCCCATATATTGAATATGTTGTTCTTTTCGTATAATTATTTTGCATCTGTATTCGCTCAAGAAACAGCTGTTGAAAGTTGAGTGGGATGCAAAATGGCACAGCCTGAAGATGTTCTTGTTCATGCAGCTAACTCCTTTTTGATGTGATACCTACTGGCAGGGTTGTGTGGGGACTTCAACTTCTTTGACAGCCATCAGCACTACTGACCAGTGGTTTCAGGTTTTCTAGTGATGGGAAAGAGTGAGAAAGGATTCCATAGTTTAGGTTTTTTTCCCCCTGCTGCTGGATCTAAAGCTTCTGCCAACAACCATCTAAATCAACACCATGCCAATGAGCTCTGCAGACCGAAGGTCACCCCAACATCTGGCCCCACTGTCTGCTTCTTTCAGGTTTGTCACTGGGCAGCATCTGCTTGTGGATTCTTTCTCAACCTCTCTTTGATCTCTCTGACAGTAAAAAGAAGCTTCTATCACCCATCATGTGTTAAGATTTTTAAAAAATAAAAAAAAACATTCAAAAGCATGGAACATTGGAAAGCTGGTGGGATTTTATAGGTTTTCAGCTCTCTTTATTTTTTAAGTTGGGGATTTGTTTGACACAGACACATGGAGTGAGGTGATTCTACTCTTGGTTTTCAAAAATATTGTCACAATCAATAAGTCTAATATGTGAAGACGTCTAATTGAAGTGAGCCCTGTTTTGTCCCTCTTGGTCAGCCTTTAAAGAGTAAAAAGTGAATCGCGTGAACTGGTTTTTTTTTTGCATGCATTTGTTTTGTATTAACTCTGAAGAATCAATGTTGATATCTATCGTCTGCTTTTCTGACATTTCAGTAAGTGGTTAAGAGTTCATGCATTTTTTAATCTACCAACTTGGAAGATAGAGGACACTTTGGGGAGGCTCCATAATGTGTGGATAATTATTGGCAAATGTGGTCGATATTCAACCATCTGAAAAGTAAAGCCTAACTGAGGTCCTCCCCCAGGTTAGGTAGCATGCTGTTGGCAAAGGTGCGTATCTCCTGGGCAAGACACTAAAACATCTCCATCCTCCTCTAGCTCAGTTCCTCTTTCAAACCTTCAACGCTTCACCCTCCAGATGAACTCTTCTGATTTCCAGTCTGGAGTTCAAATGCAGCAAATATGTAATGAATGCTTACTCTGCACCTGGTGCTATCCTAGGTGCTGGGCACATGGACGTGGACAAGACAGACACACCCCCTAGTCTCTCAGAGTTTACAATTTGGATTGATAAGGGGGTCTCCTAAACTTTCAAAACATGAAAAAAACGCAATGATTCAAAATGTGTTTGGCCTTCCCCAAGAATTGAAAATCCATTACTGTATTTTAAGGGAGTATAATTATGATAGTTCACAGCTATGATAATGACAAGATTTTAATTCTCTTCCAAATCAAATGCCAAAACTTTCAGGAGGCAGTTATAATGTGTTCTTCAGCACCTAGCACAGAACCTGCCACTCGATACGTATTTGTGGAGATAATGGGTGATTTTCTTCTAGTTTCATTCATTCTCCTAAAAAAATAAGTGATTTCCTTCTCTTCCTTTCATCTTTCAGGAAACTAAAGCAATAGATAAAATCTTTTTTGTGTGTGCGATTTAACTTTGGGTAACTAAAACAAGAATTTGTTCTTACAGCATTTGCCGTAATTTTCAAAGCACTTTTACTAACTTGTTCTTCACCAAAATCATAGAAATTTATAAGAAATTTGGAGTTTAAGTTTCAAATCCATGATAGCCAGGAAAGCACTGGAACCAGGAATCTGCATATACTATTGATATTAGTAATTAGCAATTTCTCATTTCCATTCCATAAAAGGAATTTCCTAGGAGTTTGTTCTGTCAGGTAACAAATGCTTCTGAAAGTCCTTAAATAATCAATACAGTGTAAAAAGATATTAGCGATAGGTCTAAAGAAATAGTCCTTTTCATGTAGGAATCATTCTACAAATGTTATAGTCACAAGTCTGTGCTAAGATGCAAGCTTAAGGGAACAATGCAACTTGGGGGCTATTTCCCCTTGGTCAGCTGTAGTCCAAAAAGATGGAGAAAGAGTCAGGGGACTCAGATTCCAGCTTCCTCTTCTTCTAACTAGTTCAGTGCCTTAGAGCAAGTCATCTGAGCTCTCTGATTCTCAGGTTTTATTTTCATCTGTAAAAACAAATTTCAGGATTAAGTGAAAAAAATAATTATATCCATTTTTTTTTGGCCTTGCAGGTTATAGAATTTCCACATATGTTATCTCCTTTATCCAGAACTAGTAGTTCTAACATTTAAGGAATGTGTCATTTCACCTTAAAGGGTAAATGTTTATTATGTTTAATAAAGCCTTCATCTCAGGCATCAGATTGTAATGATTCTGCTTAATGACCTGATACCTGCTTTGGAAATAATCTGTCTGTGGAAATACAGTCACCTAAATGGTAGGCACTAGTATTGGTAAAGAATAATCATGGTCCTACTCATAAATTTAATGGATCTTCTTTGTTCTGAACATTTAACATTACAAATTCAGAAGATGAATTTCTGTCTAATCAATTATAAGAATTATAACTAAATATATATCATATACACTTAAGAATAAAATCTACATTTTGCTCTTTCTTTGATTTATATATAATTACCTCATGTGAAGTACTCTAAAAAGAAATTGTATGTCAAAGAAAATTATTTTCGTTTGAAAACAGCCAAATCACGAAAGATAACCCTTTTTGTTAACAAACCTGTGAATTTACATATATTACTTTGGCCACTAGAGGGAGTCCACATTGTCATGAAGGCCAAGAAACCTGAGAACAGGAAACGGGGCTGTTTTAGAATGTTGATAACACATCCATTGTCTGCCCACAGAATTATATGCATAGAAAATGTCATGGTAATCAGCCTTAATTTTATCAGGTCCGTTATCTCCCCCCCCACAAGAGGAATTTTCCACCATATTTTATTTTGTTCTTAGAAGGATATACAACTTTCAGAAAGTGGCCATTGAAAATGCTTCCTCAAAATGACAAATTTAGCAATCTGAAAGATGAGGGATTAAAGAGCATCTCTTCATGATAGCCTGATCACTAATTTTGTTAAGTCCATTTTAGTACTGGTGAAAGAAGTGATCTGGAAATGAAAATCTTCTCTTTCTCCCTCAGGCCCTTAGCACATAGGCAGCAGCTGTGCTGGTGTTTTTCATTCTGACCTGCTGATATACATCACCCCTAACCTGCAGGGACTTCCTTCTAGGGTGAGAGGGTAATTGTGTCTCATGTCCGGTCGGTCCTCAGCCCCTCTTCTGAGACCACCAAACAAGTGGCTTTGTGCGTGTATTTTCACAGAGCCAGTTAATAAATGAGGAACTGAACAGAAACCACCTGCTTATTTCACCTCAGCTACCCAAAATCAGAGGGAGGGCAGGGACAGCCATTCCTTTCTCAGCGTGGTTGGTTTCAGTCAGCAGCATATAATGGAAGA
Organism: Prionailurus bengalensis; assembly: GCF_016509475.1. NCBI lineage: Eukaryota > Metazoa > Chordata > Mammalia > Carnivora > Felidae > Prionailurus > Prionailurus bengalensis. The sequence goes on along the minus strand of NC_057353.1, from coordinate 15,323,056 downwards.
GTTCAAGTTTTTTAAAATTTCAGGTTTCCAACAGGACACCTTGGGTTTATGCTTAAGTATCTTACCTTACACATGACTGGCATTTGATTTGATTTCCTTTCTGGGTTGTTTGCTCCTCGTTACCCATGTATGCGGAAGTCACCCAGAGGGTCACAACACAATGGATAATCAAAAGTGTAGGCAATTATTATTACAGATATAGATATATACAGACATACATATATGTATATATATACATGTATATGTATGTGTGCATATATATATATATATATATATATATATATTTGGCTGTGTAACTTATGTGCTCACCGTGAGATACAGGTATCCTTGATATTCTAACAACCACTGTCTCCCCCCACATAAAACCTGACCCAGAAGGCCTGGTGGGGTTTGCTAGCAAAGTTCTCCCATCTATGTGCTGTCAGTGGTGACAGACCAGTTCTTTTATTTCCTTTCCAATTTGTTGTGGATCAATACTCCTGTAAAATACAATAAAAATAAATGACTAGAAAAGTGAAATAAAAAGCAGTTGAAATACTACCTCATTTTTTATTATTCTATTCAACAGATATAAAACGGCTCTGTGTCGTTGCTGTAGGAGTGTCTAAACACTTCCTCTCCTTTTCTGTGTCTGATGGTGGACGTAGCTCACACGGGCCGTGGGTGGGGAGCAGCTGAGTTGCGGTAGCCCGGTCGTGTGCATTGCTACCCCACACCTTCTGACGATCCACTCAGAGAGCAAGCAGGCGGCTTGGCTGCATAACAGCGACGGGGACAGAACTCCCTTATTCTCCCTCATCTGGAGCAAGGGAGGGGCTAGAAGGTCTTGCTTCCCAGCCGAATGCAGGGTCGGGGTAAATAGAAAAGGAACTGTGTGAAAAACTAAAAAGCAGGTTTGATGGAAATAAGGTTTCAAATGTTTGACCCTGGGCATATAATTAAAAGTTTGTTGCAGATGATATTTTCTAATCACCTCACACTACAAAAGGTTCAAAATTAAATTATTTTTGTCTTATGACTTTGGGCCAGGAATGAAGCAATTAAAGGGGGTCTTCATGTTCATGAAATATTCAATAGGTAAAGAATCTGGAGAGCTTAGTAAAATAATAGACTGAACACATTGCCTTATTTTTCTCTTTCTTTTTAGTTGCCCTTTTGAAATGGAGCTGATGGTAATTTTGTCTCCCAAGCCTCACCACATATTGAGGATAGATTATCTAAACAAACATACTGGTCTGGGAATCAAGAGACCCAGTTATGATCTTGTCACTACTTACTAGCCATCTGGCCTCCAGCAGATCACTTTAGACCTCAGTTTTCACTTCTTAAGATGGGAAGACGATCACTTCTCTGTCTTCCGCACAGGATTACTAGGAGGACCAGGTTAATTAGTTAGCAGGCTTTGGAGACCGTCAGGCATGTTACACACACAGATATGTGTATGTATATACACGCATATACCTATGTATGTGTGTGTGGCATTACTATTCATTTTTCTTAATCAAACATTTATTTTCTTAAACTCTCTTGAAAACTACATCCTGAGTTTATTGTTAACCCACTCCATGTATATTGTATGGTCCTTTTGCATCCTACCCCCAGTCTACCCATGACTTTAAGCATAACATTTTTTTATTCTTATTTTAAAAGGTAGAGGAAAGAATCATTTAAATATCATCTCCAAGATTAGCCTCACTTGACCGGTGATGCTAAGCATTGCTGTGGTGCTGAGCTTGCCGGACTGGATGAAAAGGAGTCCTGCCTCTGAAGGCTCAGTGCCAATGCACATACACACACAGACACACACAGACACACACACACAGACACACCCCCTTGATACTGGGCTGTCTCCCTCTAGCTCAGGCCTTGGATTTTTGCATGCTAATACTTTATTATCCTGTTTATGCTTCACAAATGGTCATAATGGGGCTTCCTTTGGAAAACATGATTGCAGATGAGAACCCAAGATCATTGCCCTAAAAGCAAAGAAGCAGGTGGTCTTAAGTCTTTGACACTTGGTAGAACCAAGCCCTAATCAGCCTCTTCAGACGGTGGGGAGACAGGTCTGAACAACTTAAATCTAAATATGAAGTTCTGGAAATGGAAAAGTACTTTTTACCCTAGCAGGCTAGAAACATCTGCATTAGCCTCCAGAAGAGTTACTTATGAGTCGAGAAAAAATTGGAAGAATATGGAAGTTCAGCCGGCCAGCCAGCCAGCCAAATATTTATTGAGCACCTATCATGAAACAAGGGCAGTGCGTGGTGCCGGGTAGATAGAAGCAATGAAAAAATAATCTGGGTCCTGCTCATGAAAAATACAGATTATTGTAATATTAGGTATGGGAATGGTTTCAGGAGACTTGTTTTCCTTCTCTGCTTTGAAGGTGTATGCAGTGTGATAAAGTCAGAGAAAGTTGCACCACACCATCTTGAGTTTAATTTACCCGTACGCAATTATAGCTGTGATTTGCTTCGGCCACTGATCCAACTTTTACTGTCTCTGTTTGCTCCACTAAGACATTCTTCAAAATGTCTCTGCCCAATTTCTGTTGTTTTTAGTGCTGATCTAGCAATGTCAAGGGAAGCATTTGGCAGGCCCGAGTGAGGTCCTGGCTCCATCCTTCTGCTCCAGGGTGTGGTTCCCTGCTCTGTAGTCCAAACACCTGACTTTGTCAGTAAATACAGATTAACCATTCTCTTGGGGATTGATGTACACTTACTGTCTAACAAGAGACATGAGTAAATGAGAAGGATCATTTATTAATTTACAGTTGGGGATGGACCCTTTCTGAGACATAAATGCTTGAATATTCTAATCAGGACAACTCCTTGCTGACATCTAGGTAACTTGAGGTCACGTCGATCCTCCAGAAGCTGCTTCATGAGAATGGAATCAGAAGCAATGGAAGGTAGCTAGTCTTGGGACTATTTTGGGCAGGCATCTATTGTCAGTGTATCATGTATTTATTTGTGTGATCCTTTCTCTTTATTTCATCTGTAAATTTGTTTTCTGATCATGTTTCGCCCACAGAGGACACTTGGTTAATGCTGACTGATTGCAATCCTTTGAGAATCTAGAATCTAGAAATCTACACTCTGTACTTTCCAGGACAAATAGTTTGAATTATGTTATAAAGGACAGCCCTTTGGATATTCTCAGTAACTCTGTGACAAACCTGGTCAGTATCGAAGAGTCATGAGTGGGGAAGGCACCCTGATCTAGGAGTTATGAGGCAGGAGGCTGGCTCTGGCTCCTTCCCTTAGTATAGCAGCTGAACTCCTCAGTTTTGGTGGGGGGTGGTAAGACTGGGTGAGTAGTAAGGGCCTATAATGTCCCAGTGATCCCAAGCTGCTGGTGCTAGACAAAGACTTGCTAGTTCCTCAGGCTACATTGAAGTGGAAAGTACTTTTTGTGCCATTGCCATTTTGTTGAATGTATTCCTTTATGAATTATGTCTCAGGCACTTGGGAGTCAATGGTGAGCAGAAACAAGACTATTGCAGGTAGACTTGAAAACGACTCTGGAGGCCATCCACGTTCCACCTCTAACCCCTGAGATATCCACACTCCCATGGCCATCACAACCATATGTTTGTATTGGTGCCTACTTTTACACACGCTGGATGCATGTGCCAGTGGGATTCCTACTTTTCTGGCAGCCTCTATCCTTCCACAGTGGATAGGAGTTAAAATAGGGAGAGGTGAATATCCTTTAGCCTCTCTTGTCTTTCATTTCAGAGCTTTTGGGCGTGCTATTATACGTCATTTTCTGTCGTGATCACTAACCCAACTTAATTTCCCTAGACTCTATTACCTATAATGGTTGAATTTGTGTTGATAAATGAGGACATTTATACTTTTTGATAAAGAAAACCATTTTGATAAATGTTTATGTCAATTTAGGCTTTTGGAAACTGTTTAGGAGCTGTGAATGTTGATGTAGAATGTTCAAATTATTCTTAAGCTATTTATATGACTCCTCTTGCTTTCATTGTTAAACTGCCCCCACCCCCAGCCCCAAGCAGCATTTACCCCAGGAGCTTCTCTGTCCCAAAGCACTGAATTGTTATAAAACCAGCAGGGGGAATGGAGTGTTGAATTCCGGGCACAGTGACACGGGTGCAATCCCTTCCTACCATGAGTATTCGGTTCCATTTCTTACTGGAAGGCATAAAACTAATTGCTATGTGCATTTTTAAACCACAAAAATGTCCTGGCAGAAAATGAATGCCTGGGGATATTTGTATCCACATCCCACAGTGGAGAGAGCAGGAGAAGTAGTTCCAGTGAAGGGAGAAGCATAAGTCTGCCTTGAAACATCTCTTCAATTTCCAAAATTCATTTTACATATTCTCTTTTGAATAGAACAAGTCTCAAATATTTCTTCAACCACAGAGAAACAGATAGATGTTATTGAAAATGCATGTTATCCCTTCAAATTTGGAAATGAATAATACATAAATTTTCTCTGTGTGTGTGTGTGTGTGTGTGTGTGTGTGTGTGTGTTTAACCAGCATTTCCCAAGCAGGAAAAGGAGATTGCAAATTACAAGGATCTGAGAGCTACTTGACTTCAATGTAGACTGCAAATAAGAGTAGCTCTCTATGCCCCCAATACACAACATCTGGGTTTGTTCATTACTTTCTGTTTGTTTATTTGTTTTTTTCTAATTTTTAATGTTTATTTTTGAGAGAGAGAGAGAGAGAGAGAAAGAGAGAGCATGAGCAGGGGAGGGGCAGAGAGGGAGGGAGACACAGAATCCAAAGCACGCTCTAGGCTCTGAGCAGTCAGGCCAGAGCCCGACGCAGGGCTCGAACTCATGATCTGTGAGATCATGACCTGAGCCAAAGTCGGACACTTACCTGACTGAGCCACCCAGGTGCTCCTGTTCATTACTTTTTAAATAGAATGTTTTATCACAAAGCTGAGAAAGGGTGATGACATTGAATAGTTGGTTTTATTTTAAAGGCTATGTAGTGATGGGATATTCTTCTAGAATATCTTTTTAGAAAAAAAAGTATCACATCAAGATGTTGTTCTCCTTATTTATAAGAGGAATATGTATTTTAATTGTAGGAAATACATAGCTGCAATTTATTTGACACATTTTCCGAGAGTGGAGATGCCAGTTGAAACCGAGAATCAAATAGAATTTTTTGCTAGACTATTAGCTATTGAGGGATTGTGTATAAGCAATACAGACAATGGGTATTTTAACATTCATTAATTTGATTAATAAATCATAGTGCAGAAGAGGAAATGTATTATGCTTTTCATGATTTGGGGGATAATAATAACTCTAGGTATGTGTCTATAGGTGTCAGCGTATAAGATAGGCCCTTGTGTTTTCTGACAATAAACTAGGGGTTATGTGTGTTGGTGCATTGGGAGGAAATTCACTTGTTAATATGCCCCCTCTCCTTTTTCAGGAAATCCTAAAAATAATGTAGAACTTATCATTCAGTTGTGAGGATTTTGAATTTATACTAAGTAGTCACTTCATTATTTCTTGTAATATTGAGCTCTAGTAGGACATTGTAAATACAACTTCTATTTTAAAGTTTGATGTTTTCAACCAAGAAGTTAGGGAGGAAATTAAAAAGTATATGGGAGCCAATGAAAATGATAACGCTCTGTGATGTAGCAAAGGCAGTCATAAAAGGCAAGTATATAGCAATCCAGGCCTTCCTAAAGAAGGAAGAAAGATCTCAGATACACAACCTAACCTTACGCCTTAAAGACCTGGAAAAAGAACCCAATAAAACCCAAAACCAGCAGAAGACAGGAAATAATAAAGATTAGGGCAGAAATTAATGCTATCAAAACCAAAAAAACAGTACAACAGATCAATGAAACCAGAAGCTGGTTCTTTCAAAGAATTAACAAAATTGATAAACCGCTAGCCAGTTTGATCAAAAAGAAAAAGGAAAGGACCCAAATAAATAAAATCAAGAATGAAAGAGGAGGGATCACAACCAACACAGCAGAAATAAAAACAATAAGAGAATATTGTGAGCAATTACATGCCAATAAAATGGGCAATCTGGAAGAAATGGGCAAATTCCTAGAAACATATACACTACCAAAACTGAAACGGGAAGAAATAGAAAATTTGAACAGACCCATAACCAGTAAGAAAACCAGTAACAAACCCAAAACCAAAAGAATTAGTAATCAAAAATCTCCCAAAAAACAAAGAGTCCAGGGTCAGATGGCTTTCCAGGGGAATTCTACCAAACATTTAAGGAAGAGTTAACACCTATTCTCTTGAAGCTGTTCCAAAAATTAGAAACGGGAGGAAAACTTCCAAACTCTTTCTATGAAGCCAGCATTACCTTGATTCCAAAACCAGACAGAGACTCCACTAAAAAGGAGAACTATAGACCAATTTCCCTGGTGAACATGGATGCAAAAATCCTAAACAAGATATTAGCCAACCGGATCCAACAATACATTAAAAAAATTATTCACCATGACCAAGTGGGATTTATACCTGGGATGCAGGGCTGGTTCAATATCCACAAAACAATTAACCTGTTTCATCACATCAACAAAAGAAAGGACAAGAACCATATGATCCTCTCAATAGATGCAGATAAAGCATTTGACAAAATACAGCATCCTTTCTTGATAAAAACCCTCAAGAAAGTAGTGATATAAGGAGAATTCCTCGAGATCATAAAAGCCATATATGAATGACCCAGCGCTAATATCATCCTCAATGGGGAAAAACTGAGAGATTTCCCCCTAAGGTCAGGAACAAGACAGGGATGTCCACTCTCAACACTGTTATTCAAAATAGTGTTGGAAGTCTTTGCCTCTGCAATCAGATAACACAAAGAAATAAAAGGCATCCAAATCAGCCAGGAGGAGGTCAAACTTTCACTCTTCGCAGATGACATGATATGCTATATGGAAAACCCAAAAGATTCCACCAAAAAACTGCTAGAATAGATTCATGAATTCAGCAAAGTTGCAGGATATAAAATCAATGCACAGAAATCAGTTGCATTCCTATTCACCAACAATGAAGCGACAGAAAGAGAAATCAAGGAATCGATCCCATTTATAATTGCACCACAAACTGTAAAATATCTAGGAATAAATCTAACCAAAGAGGTGAAAAATCTATACCCTGAAAACTATAGAAAGCTTATGAAAGAAATTGAAGAAGACACACAAAAAAATGGAAAAAGAGTCCATGCTCCTGGATAGGAAGAACAAATATTGTTACAGTGTTGATACTACCCAAAGCAATCTACATATTCAATGCAATCCCTATCAAGATAGCGCCAGCCTTCTTCACAGAGCTAGAACAAATAATCCTAAAATTTGTATGGAACCAGAAGAGACCCTGAATAGCCAAAGCAATCTTGAAAAGAAAACCAAAGCTGGAGGCATCACAATCCCGGACTTCAAGCTATACTACAAAGCTGTAATCATCAAGATAGTATGGTACTGGCACAAGAGCAGACACTCAGATCAATGGAACAGAATAGAGAACCCAGAAATGGACCCACGAACGTATGGCCAACTAATCTTTGACAAAGCAGGAAAGAATATCCAATGGAATAGAGACAGTCTCTTCAGCAAGTGGTGCTGGGAAAACTGGACAGCGACATGCAGAAGAATGAACCTAGACCACTTTCTTACACCATACACAAAAATAAGCTCAAAAATGGATGAAAGACCTCAATGTAAGACAGGAAGCCATCAAAATCCTTGAGGAGAAAGCAGGCAAAAACCTCTCTGATCTTGGCTGCAGCAACTTCTTACTCAACATGTCTCTGGAGGCAAGGGAAACAAAAGCAAAAAATGAACTACTGGGACCTCATCAAAATAAAAAGCTTCTACACAGCAAAGGAAACAATCAGCAAAGCTAAAAGGCAACCAACAGAATGAGAGAAGATATTTGCAAGTGACATATCAGATAAAGGGTTAGTATCCAAAATCTGTAAAGAACTTCTCAAAATCAACACCCAAAAAGCAAATAATCCAGTGTAGAAATAGGCAAAAAACATGAATAGACACTTCTACAAAGAAGACATCCAGATGGCCAACTGACACATGAAAAAATGCTCAACATCACTCATCATCCGGGAAATACAAATCAAAACCACAATGAGATACCACCTGACACTTTGCATTGCATTGCATTGCATTGCATTGACACCTGACACCACATTGCATTGGTGGCAATGCAAGCTGGTGCGGCCACTCTGGAAAACAGTATGGAGGTTCCTCAAAAAATTAAAAATAGAACTACCCTACGACCCAGCAATTGCAGTACTAGGTATTTATCCCAGGGATACAGGTGTGCTGTTTCAAAGGGACACATGCACCGCAATGTTTATAACAGCACTATCAATAATAGCCAAAGTATGGAAAGAACCCAAATGTCCATCTATGGATGAATGGATAAAGAAGAAGTGGTATATATATACACAACGGAGTATTACTTGGCAATCAAAAAGAATGAAGTCTTGCCATTTGCAACTACATGGATGGAACTGGAGGGTATTATGCTAAGTGAAATTAGTCAGAGAAAGACAAATATCATAAGTCTTCACTCATATGAGGACTTTAAGAGACAAAAGAGATGAACATAAGGGAAGGGAAACAAAAATAATATAAAAATGGGGAAGGGAACAAAACACAAGAGACTCTTAAATACGGAGAACAAACAGAGGGTTGCTGGAGGGGTTGTGGGAGGGGGGATGAGCTAAATGGGTAAGGGGCATTAAGGAATCTACTCCTGAAATCAATGTTGCACTATATGCTAACTAATTTAGATGTAAATTAAAAAAAAACATTTTTAATTAAAGTTAAAAAAAGTTTGATGGTCCTATGTATTTTAAGGAATTTATCTCAAAAAATATGCAATATATTTCAAAATAAAGAGTATTTTTAAAGGTTAAAAAAATAGATAGCAATTTTATAAAAACTAACACTAGGAAAGAAATGAAAGGCTATGTAAACTTAATGAGAAACATCTCAAGAATTTATTTTTAAATCAAAAAATGTGTAGCTCCCAGTGCCTAGAAACAGAACCCCAGAAACTTGCACCAAAGTTTAAATGAAAGCTTACTGTAGAGGTGCGTCTTGTAATGAGATGTAGGGACCTCCTATGTATGTCTTTTTTCATGCAGTGTATCCTTTTTTTCATCCAGAGTATCCTCAACTATTTTCATTCGGTGCCTAGCACATAATCCATATGTATTAAATAGTTATGCTAAACTAATAGGTGAATTTTTAAAAGGTGGGAGAGGAAAGAAGGAAGGAAGAAGAGGCCTAGAAAATGGGAAACCCAGAAAGTGTTTTAGATGCCTTTTGCATATAAATTGTAGCCACTGGGCCTCTAAAGCTTTGCTAAAGGAGGTGATGGAGATGAAGGGTAGAGTGCACTTGCAGGAGCTGTCCAGAGCTGTCACGGGTACAATGATCCAGCTTGAATTTGCAGTTTTATGTGCAGACATCTATATTATTGCCATGGCTCTCACTGAGGCAAAAAGTGAGTTTTATGCTGACGACAGGAGCCCAGAGTATAGGCAACAATAGTTGAGTGTTATTATTTGATACTAAGTGTTTTTGTCTGGATTGTGATATGGGGTGAATGAACTCTGCAAACCCAGGAGAAGGCTTGGGGAGGGAAATGTGACTGGCAGGGTGTTACCTACGCTCCTTGAACTGGGGTGTCCGATCTCCCTTCCCAACGCCCAAACCAATCGTTAAGCCAAATGCCTCTTACTGAAGAGAGCCTTGCAGATAACCTGAGGTAAATCCACTGGAGTGTGCAAAATGTTTTATCTAGAGAAAAGACCTATAATGAACGAGTGAGGCTTTTATGATTTATTACAACTTTCACAATACTAAAAGCAGGTGGAGTTATTTTCCCAGCAATACAAAGTAACACACCCTTGGAAAATACTTAGAAAAACTTTGAATTATCCAAGGAGTTATTTTTTAAAAGAAGTTTATGTTTCTTATTTTTAATTTACATTCTTGAACATCTGTTGTATGCCACATACTTTTAGCTGCTTTGCTTTGAGTTTTTTCTTTGCATTTTCTTATTTTCTTAATTGAGGTGTAATTCACTTGCTGTAAAATTCACCTTATAAAAGTGTACAATTAAGGGCACCTGGGTGGCTCAGTCGGTTGAGTGTCCGACTCTTGGTTTCGGCTCAGATCTGATCTCACAATTTGTGGAATCAGGTCCACGCTGCCAGTGAGAAGCCTGCTTGGAATTCTCTCCCTCTCTCTCTGCCCCTTCCCCACTTGCCCTCTCTCTCTGTCTCTCCCTCTCTCTCTCAAAATAAGTAAGTAAACTTTATAAAGAAGTGTACAATTAATCCCCCCATTTTAGTATATCAGTGAGGCTGTACAACCACCGCCATTATCTAATCTTGGAACATTTTCATTACTCCACGAAAATACCCCATTAGCAATGGCTCCCCATTTCTCCCCCTCCTCATCTTCAGATAACCACTCATCTACTGTCTCTCTCTATGGACTTACCTATTCTGGACATTTCATATCAGATCATGACCTGAGCCAAAGTCAGATGCTTAAGATGCTTAACCCACTGAGCCACCCAGGTGCCCCATAATGTTTATTTATATTTGAGGTGGGGGAAGAGAGAGAGAGAGAGAGAGGTAGAGAGAGAGGGAGACACAGAATCTGAAGCAGGATCCAGGCTCTGAGGCCGACACGGGGCTCAAACCCACAAATCGTGAGATCATGACCTGAGCCGAAGTTAGATGCTTAACTGACTGAGCTACCCAGACGCCCTGGGAATTTTTTTTTTCGGTGGGGTGGATGTTGGGTGATGCCTGGGTCCACGAGGGAGGTCATTTTGGAATGGACCCCGTTACCCAGGGTGGACCTGGGTGATACTGGTTGCAACAGTACAAACTTTAAAGTGGCGTGAGTGCATTGGGTACTGAGATTCTTCTGCAAAATGGGAACAGAAGGATGCTTAAGAAAACCTTTCTTTCTCACGAATATAGCATAGCATTGTTAAATGTTGCTTCACATTTTAATTTCAACTTTAAAAGCTAGGCAAAAGTAAAAGCATGTAATGGTCAGGATCATCTGGGTCTTTTTACTGCTCTGTAATGTGCTTCACTGGAACCATATTTCTGGCTATAATTTTGGAAATTTGTGTCACTGGCAACTGTTGCCACCTTTCTTTATTTTGTTTTCAATTTTCTAAGCCCCCATGAACTGGTTTATTATGACTTTTTATTTTTGAAATGAAACAATGCCACAGTGCTGCAGGACACATAAGTTTTGATTTCATTTTTTTTTTTAATTTTTTTTTCAACGTTTTTTATTTATTTTTGGGACAGAGAGAGACAGAGCATGAACGGGGGAGGGGCAGAGAGAGAGGGAGACACAGAATCGGAAACAGGCTCCAGGCTCTGAGCCATCAGCCCAGAGCCTGACGCGGGGCTCGAACTCACGGGCCGCGAGATCGTGACCTGGCTGAAGTCGGACGCTTAACCGACTGCGCCACCCAGGCGCCCCATGATTTCATATTTTTAATTTAAATAAAGTAGAAACTTTGGGACTTTTCTCCTCCAATCACAGACCTGGGTGTGGCAGGGGCTGTCACTTTTTCTTCTAATAAGAAGATGAGGAACTAGTCTGGCTTATCAGTAGGGAACAGCCATAAGGTAAATGTCAAGGAAAAAAGAGTGTATTTGAAAGAGGAAGGCTCAGCTGGTTAGACAGAGCACAGTAGTGTGTACAACATTGCAGAGGAAAATGAAGGTGTGATACAAGAAAAAGCTTAAGAGAAAAAAGTCACAGAATGGCTGGGAGAGGAAGAGCTGGTTTTCCTAAGAGAGGATATAATCTACTATACCTTACAAGAAAGGAAGGAAGGAAGAGAGAGGGGGAGAAAGAGAAAGAGGAAGGAAAGGAGGGAGAGAGAGGGGGAAAACAAGAGAGGGGAAGGAAGGAAGGAAGGAAGGAAGGAAGGAAGGAAGGAAGGAAGGAAGGAAGAAAAACAAGAATGGATAGTCAAGGGCGGGGGGAAGTCTTGTGTTCTCTTTAAAATAAAATAAAAAAGAAATGGGAAAGTTAGGGAAAAGTTGAAAAACTCATGACAATTTCTATTAAAAAGGACTTGAAGTGTCTCTGCTAGCATTCACGAAGTTGAGTCTTTTGCTCAAAATGTTCTTTTTGTGAATCCTATTTAACGATAGCAACGAAATATTTTTAAAAGCAAAGAAATATGTTAAAGGTTGTTGTCATCTATCTACATAACAGAAATTGCAAGGAAAGGCTCTTGCTTAGTTTGTGGGGCTCAGAAAGCCACATGAGAGGTGGTCAAAGCCAATAGATACTTGCTTAAGGTGTTGCACGTATTTATAGATTCACAGCATCTTACTTTTACGAAGGACTTCCTCATTCATTGTTCCCCGCTCATCAGCCCTAGCCACTGGCCAATGAAATAATGATGATAGAAATTCCCGTCCTGACACAAGTCCATAAACTCTTGTCAAAGTAGAGACTGTTTTTGATCAATGCTTTATCTTTCAGGCTGCCTGTTTTGAATAAACGAATGTGGAGAAATAAGCCGTAGAGTTTGGCTATTTTAATGAAATTGAATTCCAACAAAAAGATTAGGAAAGTTTTCTAGGTTATCAATCATCAACTCTATACTTTTCGTGCCCCCTAGAAACTCAAAACATAGAAAGACTGTTCTAGATAGATATGCAGCCAAATACATTTTTAAGAGTCTCCTGCCCAATTGCCATTATGCTGTCTTTCTTTTCAGAAACTGGTTCCACAATCTCTACTTCTCTGTCTTTCTGATGATAGATAGATGATAGAGAAATATAGAGACATACACAGAAACACACACACACACACACACACACACACACACACACGATGATCTTGCATATATATGGCATTTCTGTTTACCAAAAGCAGTTTCCTTAAGTTCTATAAGAGCTCCAATTTCTTAGCATATGAAAGGACTATATAGTCTTCATCACATATGGGTAGGACCCCTTCAGAAACATGAGTTTATTTTGCACACTGGGTTGTCACTGTATATACTCTCTACCTCAGAGCATATTGACTGTACACGTTGTTTTGCTCTGCCCTGAAAAACACGTGTATCCGCTTGTTCTCTTGGCCAAAATATTCCAGAAAAAAGGCTCAGCTTGGCTCAGCATAGGTGAGATACCTCTCCTGAACCAGTCAGCTGAAACCAAGACTGGGTCAGCTTGCACATGGTGGTTCCGGTGAGGATGGCGGAAGGAGTGGTTACTGATCATGGGTGTCCACTGCAACATAAAAGTTGAGCCAGCGTTTGATTTGTAACTAATGAGGTGGTTTTGTTGTCACAGAAGTTTTTTGATCAGGATAAGATACCTTCTTTTCTCTTAATGACTTTTCTAGGGTTAAAGAATCAATGCTACATAAATCCAGCTAGACTGTGACCTTTTAACGTCCTGTGGGTGGAACACCAAGGTCTAACCCTTAGGGGCTTAGGGCAAGGCTGCTGGTGGACCCTTACTCTTGGCACATGCAGGTAACAGGCTTAATGAAATGATCGTCGCTCCTAAGCAACATACCCAAACTCTGCCTCTCAACAAGCAGGAATCAGCCCTGGGCTTCATGTGAGGGAGTTTGCTCATAGTCCCAAGAGTGATACAAAAGACAAAGTTGGGGTAATGGGAGCATTAAAAGCAAGACATACAGATCAGAGTCGCAGTCCTAAGCATGGAGGCGGAGAGGATGAATTTATGTAAAAGACAAGAACTTGGAACTAGTGTGTCAAACCAGAGCAAAAATATCTAGAAAGAAGGATAGAAACAGAATTAGCTGAACTTATTTTATGGTTCAGCCACAAGAAATTCTTGCGGGGGTTCTTTTAAACCTTGGGAAGGAACCATGAAAAGCAATGAGCTGATTCTGACACCACAATAATAATAACAATAATAAGAGCAGCTAACATTATCAGACACTTTCTGTGTGCCAAAATGTATGCTAACTGCTTTATAACAATGATCTCATTTGGCAGACCAGATTTTATATTTAGTTTATTTTAAAATGTAGATCCTACGATATATTTCTGTATAAAGAAATCAAAGAGTGTGGCTCCTTCTTATGCATTCCTTTCAGCACATAACCTTTGGGAATATTTTGATGAATCCTTAATTTTCTGACATGCAATGATTTTAGATTAGATTTTTAATGTGATGGTGATAGAGCTTTTATGGCTTGTCCTCCTCAGTTGCTTGAGAACGTTCTGGTGAGCTGTTAGTCCTGTACTTGTATGTAATTGTCATTTCTCTGGCAATTGGCTAATATAATCATCAGGAAATCATTGCTTTTTTAGCCTTTAAAAATGTGCTATTTACCTCATTTCTATCGTTTTTCTGTAAGAACTCTTAGTTCTGATTTAGCTGTTATTTAAACATTACTATTATCTCTCTGACAGCTTACCATTTTGGTCAGCTTTTCAAGGTTTAATTTTTTTTCCTTGGGATGTTTGATTGTCCGGAGAGCGCATGAGACTGCTTTGTTCTGAATTTTAATGGCCAGTTAGGGTAGGAAGCACCACTTTTTGTTTTGAATATATTTTGCCACGAGTGTATATTTTTTCCCCTCTAACTCAAAATATTGTATGTGCATTAGGCTTATAACAAGCTTAATTCAAATCGTACATGTAAATATATTTTGTCTAGTGGGCTTTTCTGTTAACATTCCTGAGTTTTTGTTTTAGCACCCTAATGTGCTGCCTTTTACGTTAGAACAAAAGCCCCCAAATGTCGGTTCATCAGCTGACAATACCAGTTTTGTCTCTTAATTAGAAAAGAGAATAAAGCTGTTTAGGGGTGTCAATAAAATGACAGATGCATCATTAGCAGACGGCTATGGTGGATCAGTTCTGTGCAAATACTTGGAATGGAATTAATAGGAATTTCTGCTAGCATATTTAAATCACAAGCTGGGGGAAGGAAGCAGTGTTTTAATGCAGTGCAGTAGTAAAAGCAAACGGGAGTGAACGGCCATTTAAGACCGAATTAAGAGTGGAAGGGAAATCAGGTTGCAATAGATAATAAATTACTGAGAATTTTATATATTATTAATATATCACAAATGAGCCATTATGGGTATGATATGATTAATTCATTTAATAAATATTTATTGAGGGTCTACTACATGCCAGGTGGTAAATTTAATGAGAGAGTACAAGCCCTGAGTCCAAACCCAATGTGACTGTCCCTTGTAATTAGTAGGACAAAATTTCAGTTCAATGATAAATCTCTCAAGAGGTTCTTTGAAGTTTTTGCATTGGATGGTCTCACACTGTGTAAAACCCAGGTCACTCAGTGTGATTCAAAAGAGAATTCCATTTAGTTCCTATTTTCTAAATGGTTGGCAAGGTTGCTTTAGCAAGTATAGGCAGGTGCACATGGGTGTATCACGCATGTGATATTGTATC
The DNA here is from genome assembly GCF_016509475.1 of Prionailurus bengalensis. NCBI lineage: Eukaryota > Metazoa > Chordata > Mammalia > Carnivora > Felidae > Prionailurus > Prionailurus bengalensis. The sequence goes on along the minus strand of NC_057353.1, from coordinate 15,307,585 downwards.
ATGTTGTATCATGTTTTTCAGTGATCAAGAAGCAGTTTACTTACAAGGGACACCTGGGTGGCTTGGTCGGTTAAGCGTCCACCTTCAGCTCAGGTCATGATCCCATGGTTCGTTAAGTTCGAGCCCCGTGTGGGGCTCTGTGCTGACAGCTCAGAGCCTGGAACCTGCTTCGGATTCTGAGTCTCCCTCTCTCTCTGCCCCTTTCTCTCTCTCTCTCTCTCTCTCTCTCTCTCTCTCTCTCTCTCTCAAAAATAAATACACTTTAAAAAGAAGGAATCATTTTACTCACAAGACTAATCACTGTGCTTAGTCATGCACATATTTATTAATAAATGAGAAAATAGTCCATATAAAACTGAAAGCAGGCAATAGACTAATTGGATAAATTTCAAGAAAGATATGAATTATCATGCTAGAAGACCTTCATTTTATTTGAAATCTATTCAGTGTCTATTCATTCTGTCAGCACTTAGAACACCCGAGTTATTCCACGTACTGTGATTGTCCTGAGGGTTGAAAATGAAACATATAGTCCCTGCCCTCAAGGAGTTCCCAGTTTAGCCTTTGTGGGCTGATTCTGATAAATTAGAGACCCTCCCTATGATATATGACCCCATGAAGTAGAAGAATACAAAATGTCATAGACCTCTATGGGTTGGCCTTGGAGCAGTGTAAAAATGCCATTTTTTGCTAAATCTCTGCAGGAAGACTATATCCACCCTTAGTCAAGACCTACGTATGTAACCTTGTGGATGACCCCGAGTTTATGCCTGGAAACTTCAAGTGTGTCCTCTCAGGAACCGCCATGTTCTCACTTTTTGCCCTCACGGTCTCCATTTCAATCACTTTTGTCCCAGTGTTGTATCTAGTGTGTTTAACACCCAGAGGGGATTTTTAACACTCCTTTCTCTATATGACAATATCGTTTACTGATAAATGATAGGGAATCAGTAATAAGTCTTTTTTTAATAGTTTAGTTTTTAAATTAATAAAGAAACTCAATTTAATAAGTATTATCCAAAATCAGTAAAATACTTCACGTGTGAACTAAAATTCACATTTCGCAAACAAACATACTACTACATCTTGCAGTTTGCATTGTTTCGTTAAGATTTTAAGCAGAAATAAAAATTCCAGAGGGTTACAAAGAATGACAGAATTGTGACTGGCTGTCTTTCTTCATCATTACAGTCATTGTGCCATCATATTTATTTAGAATCTACTTATCCTTATTTCAGTAAAGGACTATGTAGAACCACCAAGGTCAGTTAGCAAACATGAATTACATTCAGAATGAGTTTATATACTTTCAAGCAGTTCAGAATTGTACTCTTGAAATAAATGCATGTAGCTGAGTCTGGGTGTGTCAGGAGAGACGGCTGTATAACTCGTTCTTCTAATTTAACTTTCTTACAGAATACCATGTTCGTAAAAGGACATGTAAGAAAATTTGCTAGCTTGCATAATAAGCCCAACAATTGCTTAGACCTTAGATCAACAAAAGGAATACTTTATCACTAATATTGTTAAAAATGTTGGCACTTGGTGATAATAAAAACAGACTTACTTTTAACAGTTTCATCGTTGTTTTTGAATTCTCTGTAAAGTGACCCACCTTATTGCCAGTGCCCAGAGTGGATAGCTCCACCATTCTGCCCTTGATCTGCCATTGCACTTGACTACCTGCTTTCACCTGTGGGCCGAGGCCCACCTGAGCCCAAAACCAGGGTTATATCCTCAAGCAGACCCTGGGAGTGCTTGGTGGCCTGAACTTACACTTCTGTCTAGACCCTGATCTGTGTGGGATCACTTGACAACTCCCTGAGTATGAATCTCTGTTATGACTCTACCCTGGTGCAATCTCTTTACTTAAATGACATTCTAGACTTTGTAACTAGTCTGCCTGGACCTACCTTGCTTACCTGCCCCTCTTTGCCTTTTTAAAAAATTGTTATTTGTTTTGAGAGAGAGAGAGAGAGAGAGAGAGAGAAAGAGAAAGAGAACGAGAGCAGGGGAGGGGCAGACAGAGGAAGAGAGAATCCCAAGCATTCTCCACACTGTCAGCATCAGAGGCCCATGAGGAGCTCTGTCTCATGAACGGAGAGATCGTGACCTGAGCTGTAATCAAGTGTTGGACAACTAACCAACTAAGCCACCCAGGCACCCCCCTCTTTGCCTTTAATGACGGTGGTCTTCCTATCTTATGTTACTAATCAACCCACCCCTTTACCTTTGTCTGCACTCTGCCCCTGGTGCACCTGCCTCCCTGGCTTCTTTACTGGCCCAGCTTCATCACTTTAGAACCTATCTATCTCCTTGGTTTTGGTGGCCAGCAATTAGGGAGTAGCAAATTGATAAGTCAAAGTATGGTTTGTATAGGTTTCTTCCAGGGCTTCCGGTAGAGATGGGACACAGTATTGCTTTGACCAGATGAGAGCTTTGGGAAATGCCAACTGACTGAGGCCAAGGACAATGAAAGTACCTGCCTGCCCACTGTCCCCTGTTGCCCATGTACTTTGTGTTTCACTAAAGTGAGCTGGGAGAGGATTTTCAGGGTTTCTCTGCCTTTTTAAGTCTTTTCTCTTGCTTATTTTTTTCACAGCGGTGCCATGACTTTTAAAATAATCCATCCTACACCTAATGAAATACCTTTAATGGCTTTACCTTTCCAGTCTGTTCCAGATCCTTCTAGTTGTTTTCCAGACACCAGACTGCCCTGTCTGCCCCAAACATCATCCTCCACCTTCCCCCAGCCAGTTTCTGTCCCTGCGCTTGGTTTGTATTGATTCCATCTCATCCCCTACTCCATCTGCTACAATTTTGCTTAGCCTCCAATGTACCAGTGCCCTGTGACTCCACCTCCACCCCCTTCCTCCCCCAAGCAGGTCCCTGCTGTCTTCTCTCTGCCCTGTGGTCCGTCTGAGGACACCCCTTTATAGCAGTTATTCCTTTGTAACCTTCCTGTCTCAGCTTCAGATATTCCAGGGGAGGGACTGTATTTTGTTCATCGTATATTGGTCATGTCTGCCACTGTTGGTGATAGAATGTAGATAATTTTTTAAAAAATGGTTAAAGAATATAAGTGATAAACAAAAACAATGCTATAGAGATTTTGTGTATTACTGCTCTTATTTACTTACTTAGAGCTATGTTTGTCCCAGAGTTTGGAGTGAAGATAGAAACTGCCAAATTTAAAGGAATGTAAAAGAATGCAGACAAGGAGCCCTGTGAAACTCAGGGGACCGAAACTATCACTATTGTACAGAACATCATCTAATAGTTACTATTTTAAGAACTCCAGTCATAACAAAAATCTTTAGATGATGATCATTGTGCAATGATATCGAGTCAGGGAAATTTGTGATAAAATTTATAAGTATTGCTATCCTGAACATTTTGTAATAGTAGACGCTATACGAGGCTGACTCGTCAAAAATATTTCATTCCTCTATGATCCAAAACAAAGGAATTGCTTTATTTTCACCAATAGCACTTCCAATGTACATGGCTTTTAATTGGTAGTGGGTCTACTCAGAGGTAGGCCACTATGAAAGATTCTTCCATGTACTACATAACGTTACATCCATCAACTTCGTTTCTGCGAGGAAAAGAAGGCTCCGTTCACTTTATCTTTGCTTTTTTTTTCACGTAATAACCACAAGGTGAGGAGGACAGAAGCTGGACCATCAATGCCATCACTTATTACCACTGATTCTTTTTAAAGTTAGAATTACTTACTCACTCACACGTTCATTCTTTCCACAAACATGTATCAAACACTCGCCGTATGTCAGACACCTTGCCGGGTTCCAGGCAAACTAGGTCCAAGAAGGTCGAGGGTTTATGGTGTTGACAGACAAGCGGTCTCCTCTGTAGTATGGCATACCCTGTATCGATGGCAAAGATGGGCACTCTTTGCTTTGGGGAAATAGGCTCTTTCGAAAATGGAGACATGAAAGCATACAAGAGAAAAATGGAAGTGAATTTAAGATCTCTGTCTCGGTGTGCATTATAGCTATAGTCAGTACTCAGCTGTTAAATCCAGTAAAAATTCCGTTGCTTTAATTAATTTCTTTGTGCTGATTCTTCCTAGTAAGCCTTAATTTTAACAAAGTTAATTAGGTTGAAGATTAAAAATCCCATTAGTGTCGATCATTCACTTCTTGGCTCTGTCAACAAGGTGCTAAAACCTTGTTCAGTTCCAGAGGGGGCAAAAAGGAGGTGCTCCAGCTAGCCATTTGGCATTCTTTCGGTCTAATGCTGTTTTTGAGGCTTTAAATGGATATCTGATACCAGTGTCATTTTAAAGCATATTTTTGTACTTTTCCAAGCATCGCTTATCTGAAGTTCTTTAGACCTGTGGCTCTTTATTTTCTGAGAGGTTTATGGCAATTGTATGTTTGCTGAGAAACTCCATTCCGTCTACTCTGATTATCTGATTTGCAGGTTTGCAGGGAATAGATTTTTAATCAGGGACCTGTTCCCACTGCCACCTTGTCTGTCAGTTTATTATGGTTAAAGACGCAGTGGTGGCTAATATCTCACCCAGAGCAGGAGAAAACAAACAATTAATAAACTCATGAATTACCTGCAAGCCATAATTCTGTTCACAATACTGGCTTGAGTTATACTTTCTGCCTTGGCTCCCTCACCTGACATACAGTGGCAAGAACTGTAGAAATCCAAACGCTACTGTTAACACTCACTCCCAAGTGGTGGCTATCCTGCAGCAGCCTCACAGCCAGAAGGGGGACCAAGACCAGAGGAAGGAAAGACAAGCCGCAGGACTGTGCGTATTATCTCATTCACAATGGAAAGTCTTCAGTGGCAAAGAACCCAGGGAGGGTGGTGGGGGTGGGAAGCCATCTGCAATCAAATTCAGACTGGGGCTGGGGCACCTGGGTGGCTCAGTTGGTTAAGTGTGCGGCTTTTGGTTTCACCTGAGGTCATGATCTCACAGTTTGTGAATTCAAGCCCCTCGTGGGGCTCTGTCTCTGTGCTGACAGCAGGGAGCCTGCTTGGAATTCTGTCTCCCTCTCTCTGTCCCTTCCCCTCTCTCTCTCTCTCTTTCTCTCTCTCTCTCTCTCTCTCTCTCTCTCTCTCTCTCTCTCTCTCTCCCTCCCCCCCCCCCTCAAATAAATAAAGAAACTTAAAAAAAAACCTTTAAAGAAATTCAGACAGGGGCATGGCAAGGGCACTTCATTTTCTGAACAGAGTAGAAGGCCATGGGAAATTTGATCAAGGGTCAAGATTCAAAAAACAAAGTAAACATTATTCAGAACATTATTCTCCAAGCAGATTCACGTAAAAATGAGGGAGAATCAGAACAGGGCATAAAAATTTATCTGGGACATGAGGGCCCAGAAAAGATGGAGAAACTCCAAAAGACTAGATAGAGCAAATGGGATGGCAGGTAGGTAGTTGAGCCTTCAAGGGCGTGTGGGGGGGGGCGTTTGGGTTGAAAGGGGTGTGTAGTGATGCATAGAATGTTCTGCATTTAGAGCATCATCAGAAACATGTTCACATGGGAAAGCAGAACATCTTTCCTTGAACTACCATTCATAAATCCCGACCATTGGCATTATTATTATGTAGACACCTTAAATCAGTGTGAATAGGTGGGACCATGACAGACACACGAAATGCAAAAACGCAGGGTTTCATTTATAAATGGTCTCTTGCTATAATATCATTGAAAACTAGGGCCCAGGGCAAACTCTGTAGAGCTGGTTTCCTGTCAAGAACCTATTGATAGACTTGGGTTACCTCTACCTGGAGAATAGAAGTACCTATTCATGGAGAAGCAAGGTGGGATTTCTTCAGGGAAAATGTGTTCTCTTTGCACTTCAAGTTCATCATTTAAATAATGATGAGAACAGTTATTTCTGTGGTCCACTTTAATTCTAAAAATCTATGATACTTGACTCTATGAGTGTTATTATTTCTGCTTAACTTATCATTCCCTCTCTTCTCTTCTTTGCTGAAAAAAAACTCTTTGAATCTGTCACCTATGAACCCACCCCAAAACGTAGCTCTGCTACTGGGGAAATCCTGTTCAAGCCTGTTGGGCACAGTATTTTGTCTGTTTCTCAGAGCTTAGGTGTTAATTGAGTCTTTAGCACCGCCTCTTATCTCTTCACACACTCCCTGTTCTGGTCAACCTCTACTGCCTATGAGAGTCTGCTTGAATATGCTCCAATGTACCTTCTCTGTTCAGAGCCTCAGCCTTAGCTCATGCATTTTGCATCACAGCTCAAGACAGGAAGGCAAGTAATCTTATTGACATCCTGCAAAGGGACGGACAGCATGGTCCTAGCTCACTCAGTTAATCCCTCTCAATAGGTAGAATTATTGTTTTAAGACATGGTTTCTCCACTAGAAACCTCTTGAATATTTAAAGAAGCCCACACCTTACCTGGCCCATGTATATATTCACTTAGCATATTCTTTTTTTTAATTTTTTAACATTTATGCATTTTTGAGAGACAGAGAGACACAGAGCATGAGTGGGCGGGGGAGGAGGCAGAGAGAGAGGGAAGCAGAATCCGAAGCAGGCTCCAGGCTCTGAGCTGTCAACACAAAGCCTGATGTGGGGCTTGAACCCACAGACTGTGAGATCATGACCTGAGCCAAAGTTCGACGCTTAGCCAACTGAGCCACCCAGACACCCCTCAGTTAGCATATTCTTATGTGCCAAGAACATAAACTTCAAGTCTGCATTCCTTGAGAGGCAGAACTGGGCCTTGCTGCCCCATCTGAAATGGTCATCTGGCCATTAGATCTCTCCTCATTAATATGAAGTGCAGCTCTGGGATGATAAAAACATCTCTTGGGTTAAGGTTTCAAGGAATCTCAACTTTTTCTCTATCTACCCCCCTCCCCTTACACACAGGCGCACACACACACACACACACGCACACACACACATACACACATAACCATTCAATCAAAAGATAGTAAATGTGATTGGTCAGATAGTAGGAATCATGGACAAGAAAGATGAAACATGGGATCTTTTCTCCCTGGCAAATATTAGGGCGGGTATGTGTTGATGTACTTTGAAGGAAAGGAGGGGAAGAAGGAGGTAAGAGGAGGCAGAATAGGGTCTGTTTTGTACTTTGTACTTTATCTACCAACTGCGTTATATCTATATTGTTTTCCAATTAGTGCAGGTAAAAGGCATTGCATACCCAGAACGACTTAATCAGTCATCTCCATTCATTAATCAACTCAGAAACCGGAGCCTCCAGCTTCAAGTTGATGTAATTTCAGCCTGCAGGAAAGACTTTCTTCTCATTAAGGTCCTAAACTTGGCTTGTTTCTTAGTTACCTAAAATTAGAATGGCCAATCTTCCATAAGTACATATTATTAATCTGCTCATTATTATTCAAAATAATTTATTGAGTGCATACTATGTAAATCACTTTATACAAGCTCTATGAAAGGAACAAAAAAAGTAATGAGAGTATCAGCTCCTGTTTCAGTTTAAATGTCACTGTTTCAGTGAAGCCTTCCCACACCGTGCAGTCTCAATGCAGCATTCCTGCCCCTTGCAATCGGATCTTCTTGCTTTATTTTCTATGCAGCTTTGTCGCTCACTGTGTTTCTTTCGATTAGTGGTGTGTTTAAGTGATTATTAGTTTTCCCCAAGAAGGATGTAAGTTCCATGATAACAGAATCTTGAATTTTGTGCAGTTCGTGTGTTAGCCCAGGTTCTCCAGAGAAACAGAACCAGTAGGATGCATATGTATAGGTATATGCATGTGTGTGTGGTATGTATACAATAGATGGCATGTATATATGATACTTACACGTGTACGTATATAATGTGTATATATGATTTATTTTAAGGAATTGGCTTCCAGGAGCTGTCAATGTAAAATCAATCGGGCAGGATGGCAGGATGGAGACTTTCAAGCAGGAGTTGATACTATAGTCTTGAGGCAGAATTTACACTTTCTCAGGGAAAACTCGGTTTTGCTTTTTAGACCTTTCGACTGATTGGGTAAGATTGACCTCCATTATTGACGGCACTCTCCTTTACTTAAAGTCAACAGATTGTAGACATTCACCACACCTACAAAATACCTTCACAGCAACATCTAGATGAATGTTTGATCCAGTAACTTAGTACTGTAACCTGGCCAAGTTGACACAGAAAACTAGCCATCACACCTGTATATCTCTACCGTTTAGCACAGTGCCTGACACATGGTGGATAGTCAGTAATATCCATTGGTACCTACTAATTAATTCATTTTATAGGCTTGACAAGATACCCTATATAATGCCACCCTGCCCTCCTGGGATTATAATCTAGATGGGAAGACACATCCCACACAAGGAAATAATTAAGCCACAGCACCGGGAGTGTGTGATTCAGAGCTAACGTGAGTGATACTAGGACCAATTAAAAAAAAAAAAGAAAAGAAAAAAGACTAGGCATTCAGAGAAGGGAAGATCCTTGTTAGTAGGAGGAATGTGAAAAGATCTGTTTGGGGGTCTGGTATTCTATGTCAGGTTGTTATTTCATTGCCATTTTTCAGTGTGTGACAATAACTAACAACCCAGCGGGGTGGCTTTCCCTTTGCCCTCTCTGGGTCTGTAGCTGTCTGTCTTCAATTCATCTCTGCAGGTGAGAATGGCAGTGAACTGTTTTCTTGGGGGGATGTGCCTCTGTGGTTGGGTTCCTACGGAATGAGTGGCCCTTCTGCCTCCTTTGAACTACCATCCTCTTGGATCGTGTGGGTCAGCTCTTAATTGGGTGGGTGAGGTGACTCATTTAAGCTATTTTGTACTTAGTGACTTTAGTGTTATACTTTACTGACTGTAATAAATGTCATTTTGTTAATTAGTTTGGGAATCTTTTAATCTTGAGGAAAATAGCAGAAACTATCTTACGTATTTATTCAGATAATTTCCTACAAAAGTTATCCTTCTTAAGGAAGCTAGAAGACTTTGTTGTTACACCTGTATATGGTATTAAAAGGTAAATACAAACATTTAAGTGGAAATGAATACGAAAGTTGGTGTAGGGTGAAGTGTGTTCATCTCGTTGCCTCTGTTGCTGGCTGCTTATGACTTCCAAGTGAGGGGATATGTGATATGTGTACGAGATGGGGGGACCCCTGGGGTCTTAAAGGGGCCATGTGGTACAGGGCAAGAGACCTAATGTTCTCTGGGATCTGCTACTGAAGTATGGCCTCTGGCAAGTTTCATGTCATTGTGGGGACAAATTCAAAATGGAGTTGGAATAGCCTTTAAACATTTTAAGTCCTGAAACACTGCTCAAAATCTTACATTTAATTCTAATTTGTGAAACAGAGAAAGCCAATGCCGGAAGCCAAAGTTGGCAGGGAGGTGTCTGGATGTGTGTGTGTGTGTGTGTGTGTGTGTGTGTGTGTGTGTTAGTAGCTGAAGGCCACCAGCTGCAGCCTTCATTCCCTGTCCCCCAGAGGACTTTAGAAAATCCCTAAGGTTTCAGAGTACAGTACTGTTTGCAAGGCGTAAATTCAATGAAATGGAATGATGCCTTTGCCTGCTTTGAAATTCTGTGAAAAAAATTGTGAATGAGATAATTCATAAACAAGTTTTTATAAAGAAGTGTTTTCTTTTGGGGCACCTGAGTGGCTCAGTCAGTTAAGCATCTGACTTCAGCTCAGGTCATGATCTTGCAGTTCACGAGTTCGAGCCCCAGGTCGGACTCTGCTGACAGCTCGGACCCTGGAGCCTGCTTCAGATTCTGTGTCTCCCTCTCTCTCTGCCCCTCCCCTGCTCAAAAATAAATAAAAATAGAAATATTTTTGTTAAAAAAATAGAAGTGTTTTCTTTAATAATTACATAAGAAATATGAGGACATAATCTTGCTACACGTGGTTGAATTGATCCAGGAGTATCTAGAGTAACAATGTGAAAAGCCCTTTTACTTGGCTTCTCTTTCCTGTCCCCCACCCCCACCCCAAGCTCTATTGGGAGTTTGGTTTGAAACCTCCCAGATCTTTATTTTTGCATTTATTTTATAAATACATGAGAAGAGGGGCACCTGGGTGGCTCAGTCAGTTGAGTGCCCAACTTCAGCTCAGGTCATGATCTCGCGGTCCGTGAGTTCAAGCCCAACATCAGGCTCACTGCTCTCAGCGCAGAGCCTGCCTCAGATCCTCTGTTCCCCTCTCTCTGTTTCTCCTTCCTCACATGCCAGGAGGAGGCATTTATATAAATGGGTTCATATTGGACTTATTATTCTATAGTTTACCTCTTTCACTTAACAGCATGCCTTAAAAGTCTTTTAGCATCAGTAAGATACACCTCATTCTTGCTAAGGCATGTGAGAGAATTCCCACTATTAACAACCCTGGAAATTATCAATCTTTTGAAATATTTCCTATCAGGAAAGCAAATTTGAAATATTCCTGATGTTTTATTTTCTTTGATTGTTCATTCATCTGAGCACTCTCTATATATTGGCAAGGTGGCTTTTCCATATCTATTATGTTGAAAGTTGCCTAAAGTCTAAAAAGAGATTCTAACCATGGAATCTGTTTAACAGAGCTGTTGACTGCTATGCTTTATGTCCCTCAAAAGAAGTTGAGGCCCTGAAACCTGTAAAGCAATTTTCTTCTGGGATTCAAACATATTTTCATGGACTCATAGTCATTAGTGGCCTTGAGTAGAGAACATTTTACTAATTAGCAGAAACTCATTGTTCTCATGATGAAATGTAAATAGAATTTGAATTAATAAATGCAATAATTACCATTCCCATCTTGACTTAAAATGCCAGATCCATTAATTTTAAAGTCCCAGTATTCTCTTTTTAACTATTTTTGGGTCAGTTTACTTGTTAGTTTGATAGAGATTTTTTTAAATAGATATTTAATAGATTTTTTTTCCTTTAAAAACAAAACAAAGCAAAACTGAGTATCAAACTTCAACTTCTTATTTCATACACTAGTACATCAAGTAAGTTGCCAAACCAATCCATCATAAGGAGGCACAGATCTCCTAAGTAAATGCCAGTAAAAAGCAATGGATTTAGTAAGATTAATAATCATTTTAATTTATAGCACTCTCTCCCCCAAAGACACTTAGGTAGCTTTGCACACATTCGAACCAAAATGTACTTTAAGCCACTGGGAAACAGATATGTAAACTTGCTTAAAAAAAATAAAATATGAGCCTCTTATAGTGGTCCTTCATATTCAGAGATGACACATTCATATTATATAGTTATCAGTTCAACAAGTTTTTACTGCATTTTATTTGTTCTCCCCGAAGCCTTATTTTTGATAGATGATGCCTAAGATATACTGGGAGCGTCCTTTCAATAGCGTGTGACTGATGAAAGGCAAAACAAAACAATTTATCAAATCACACTGCATACATCCCTATAAATTTGGAGAGTGATGAATCTGTAGACCCATAGAACTTGGCATGTCATGTATTCATCAAAGGTAAAGCCCCAAACATCTCAAACACTCTGGTGACAGGAAGGCTGATCTTACTTGGGAGAAAAAAAGAAAGTAATTACTCTGAAACTATTCCTATACTATAAGAATTCTTTAGGAGATTGAGTGGTTGTCTGTGGAGTTTGAGTTCAGAGATGTACAGAGAATTTAATATGAATATTTGAACAGAGGATGATGTCATCATATTCTTATTTAGCAAAGTTAAGCGAGTTTGGAAAAACAGTCAAAAACACCTACTATGCATTATGCTCTGTCTAGTATTGGTAGCTGCTAATGAAGATCCAAAAAAACACTTCTTTAGATTTTCCCCCACTCTGCTCCAAGGAACCAAAAGACAGGTATTTCACCCATTACAGATATCTTGCAATTACAGTAAGAAACATATTGACCTAACTTCATTCTCTAATGGCAAGGTTCCCACCTGATACCTAATTAGAAGTGAGTCTTATCCCTTGTAACTTAGTGAGTAGACTAATGAATTTTTGCAGTGTGCTTTAGTACAAGAGGATCAGATAATAATTATCCTTCTCATCTACTTCAAGAGTTCAAGATTTTTAAAGGTCACTGTTGTCACCAACTCCTAAAACACTTAAAATATTTCCTGAGAGCTTTAGGAAAATAGAGGCAACACCTCTGTGTTGGTGTTCAAAATAGGCAAGAATTAATCTTCCCCAGCTCCAGGCCTGGCCATCTTGTGCCAGCACGCTCTGAGGAACCATACGCTGTACTAACAAGGGGTTAATATGATGGCCTCTGAGGTAATGTGTAATTCTGCCGAATTTTAGATTACTTAGTCATGAGACGCTCACTTCAAAAGCCTTTGTTTGTTTCAAGCCTTTAATTCCACAAGCACAACTTAGCATATAGTGATGGGGTATGGGTTCTTTTCCTTCTGTTTTCCCCATTCAGAGCTTCCCACAACGTCTTTGAGAATATATAGCTATATTTAAATAAGGAAAATATCTTCCAAATTTACCAGAAACTTTACTTTGGTGGATAACCCCTGATCCCGTGAGAACCCTGGCTTCTTTCTATAGCATCCCGGTAATTTTGAAGTTGTTTGAATAAGAAGCTGGATGACAATAAGAGCAGTTGAGTGAACATATCCCCTTGGAGGGTTGTAAAGACATTAGAACTAGAACAAATGGACATTTCAGGGTAGATGCGTTTTCACCTGAATTTCCAGATTAAGTAATAATACTGGCTTAACACAACTTTTTTTTTTTTTTTTAAAGTCCGCTTCATGTCCAGAATGGAGCCAAACACAGGGCTTGAACTCACAACCTGAGATCAAGACCTGAGCTGAGATCAGAAATTGGGCACTTAACCAACTGAGCCACCCCACACCCCAACACAACTTAAAAAAAATTTTTTTAATGTTTTTATTTTTGAGAGAGAGAGAGAGAGAAACAGACAGAGCATGAGTGGGGGAAGAGCGGGGGACGGGGGGTGGACACAGAATCTGAAGCAGGCTCCAGGCTCTTGACCCAGGACTCAAACCAACGAACCATGAGATCATGACCTGAGCTGAAGTTGGGCGCTTAACTGACTAAACCACCCAGGCGCCCCAACTTTTTTTTTTAAAGAGCCAACAGGGTTTGTTATTGGTGGTGTGTGCACTTTTTTAAGGCAGATAATTAGTCTAGCAAACTAATCACGATGTTAAGTAATAGGAATAATCAATACTGTTGAAGGGGAAAAAATCCAAACAAATAATTGGATACTAGACTATTTTTCTCTGATTTTGTTTTTCTTTTGGTAAGTTCTACTTACTCTCCTTCACTAAAACAGCTATAAGGTGGTGTCATCAGAACTAACCATTCTGGGGGCGCCTGGGTGGCTCCATCAGTTAAGCTTCTGGCTCTTGATCTCAGCTCAGATCTTGATTTCAGGGTCATGAGTTCAAGCCCCCCCGTTGGGCTACACCTTGGCTTGAAGCCTACTTAAGAAAACAACAACAACTAACAATTCTGGAGAACACAAGCACACTCCCCTAGGTGGCCATTTAAATTTTTTCTCCTTCCGTTTGTATTTCTTCTTTTGAGTTATATCCTATAAAATGCATTTGTGATAACATGTAAAACTAGACTTGCCTGGCAGTGTACAATATATTTATTTATTCTAAGCTCAGTTAAATTTAATGATGCAAACCTCAAACAATGTTTTAAAAAATAGTGTATATGTGTGTGTGTGTGTGTGTGTGTGTGTGTGTGTGTATGTTTGGGTATATATATGATTATATTTATACAAGCTTGTTTCTTTTGCATAAAAACTGATACCCTAAAAACAGGCTCTTTAATTCTAGATCTCTCTTAGTCATATAAAGAAGAGCTTTTTGGGAAAAAAACTAATACATGTTACTTTGGGTTTTATCTCTAAAAAGAAGTAATGGAGGGGTGGCTGGCTGGCTTAGCCGGCAGAGCATGCAACTTGATCTCTGGGTTGTGAGTTCAAGTCCCACGGTGGGTATGGAGCCCACTTTTAAAAAAAAGGAAGTAATGGAAGGATTTTTTGATACTCAGGATACTGCTTGTTAGTTTTTAAATTGATTACTCTGTTCTAGGTGCCGTTCTTCAAATGTATTATCTCTCTTAACTCTAACAACCACCTTACTCTCATGATGGTGGGCTTAGTTCCTTTTTACAGATGAATAAGGTGGGGCTTAGGAAGGCTGGATAGGAGCATCTTCCAGGGAAATTGGGGGTTCATGTCAGCTGACTCAAGCATCAGAACTCTTTGCCCCTGTCTCTCATTGTCTTGAGTTTTTACTGCTCACACTTGAGGACAGGTTTAGTTATTGGCAGAAGATGGCCTGCAAGTACCCGTGAGATCTAGACCCTCCTCATCTCAACAAATTCCTCTCGGCCGGTCCATCCTCCCCTCAAGGTGCTCCAGCCCAGTGTCATTAGTCTTGCCGCGATGCCCATCTGTTTTCCACCCCAGGGCAGAGACGTGCTTGCTGCTCAATGCAGCTGGACGCTTCTCCCCAGCCCACCTGTACTCACCTTGTGATCTGGCCCCAGATGCCATCAGCTCTACCCTACCCTTGCCCTCCCACCAACTTTATCATGTTTGTTCTCATGACTCCCTTTCACACAAGACCCTGTTCCTTTCTTCCCTTCAAGTCATAATGATATATTTGTAATTTGTCTAAGTCATTTAGTTTCTTTTCCCTCAGTAGACTGCAAACTCTGTAAGGGGACTTTGACTCACCTTTGCGTCCATCACAGGGACATTGCCTGCCATGTGAGTGGGACTTACATATTTGTTAAACACATGAACTTATTAGCTCTGACTCTCTATCAAGAATAACACATTTAAAGGCCCATTTAGAGTAACTTTTGTGCTTCTAGCTGGTTACAGAAGAAATATATCTTTATTATTGGAAATTTGGGAAACCCAGAAAAACACAAAGAAGAAAACAAAAATTAATCCCAGAAAGTCCCAATACCCAGAAATAATCAGTTAATTTAACATTGTGCTTTATATCCTTCAAGTCTTATTTTGTTTGTTTTTATCTAAATTCCAGTTAGTTTACATACAGTGTAATATTAGTTTCAGGTGTAGAAATTAGTGATTCATCACTTACATACAACACCCAGTGCTCATCCCAACAAGTGCCCTCCTTAATGCCTCTCACCCCTTAGCCCACCCAGCCCGCCTCCAGTAACTCTCAGTTTGTTCTCTATAGTTAAAGAGTCTGTTTCCTGGTTTACCTCTCTTTCCCGCCCCCCCCCATTTTCACCTGTTTGGTTTCTTAAATTCCACATATGAGTACAATTATATGGTATTTGTCATTCTCTGTCAGACTTATTTCGCTTAGCATTAATACACTCTATCTCCATCCATGTCATTGCAAATTGCAAGATTTCATTCTTTTTGATGGATGAGTAATATTCCACTGTGTGTGTGTGTGTGTGTGTGTGTGTGTGTGTGTGTGTGTATCCCCAGCATCTTCTTTATCCATTCATCAGTTGGTGGACATTTGGGCTCTCTCCATAATTTGGCTGTTGTTGATAGTGCTGCTATAAACATCAGGATGCATGTATCTCTTCAAGTCAGTATTTTTGTATCCCTTTGGGTAAATACTAGCAATACAATTTCTGGGGTATAGAGTAGCTCTATTTTTAACTTTTTGAGGAAACTCCATGCTGTGTTCCAGAATGGCTGCAGCAGTTTGCATTCCCACCAACAGTGCAAGAGGGTTCAGTTCCCTTTTCTGGGCATCCTCGCCAACATCTGTTGTTGCTTGAGTTGTTGATTTTAGCCATTCTGACAGGTGTGAGATGATGTCTTATCAAGTCTTTTTTCTGTCAGCAATAGACTTATAAAATAAATCATTTTAAACAAAGCATTAACATTTACTTACTGAAAGTGTACCTCAAGCTTTCAAATACTTAAAGTGTATCTTCTGTTTGTTAGTGAAAGCTAATATTTTCAGATTGGGCAGTTATCTAAAAATTTGAGGAAATTGCTTTCATTTCTTTAAGTTGCCCTGAAGGTGAAGTAATTTGTGTAAGCTAAAGTCATTTGCCCAAATCAGTTCACCTAGTCTAGTTTATGTAGCTTGTTAAATGTTGACATTCTCTTTTCTTAGAATGTCTTCTTCCAGCATTTCTGCTTTTTGATGTAAAATGCCCCCTCCTATTTGAAGACTTTCCAGATCATTGGATAGGAACATGATCCTGATCTCCAAAACTTGAGAGTACTTGATACCCCATGTTTAATCTCCCCCACAATTGTCTGATTTTATCCCCCTCTTCTTGATGATGAACTCTTAGGGGAGGGCAAAAGTCCTAGATTTTCTTCTTAGCCATTGTGCACAGAGCCTGTCACGTACCTATACACAGTAGGCATTCAATAAATGTCTGCTGAATTAATAAATATTAATATGTATCCTGCTGACAGTAATGGAGTAGCCTCATTTTCATATATGACACATAGAAAATAATTGTATAAGTTGCCAGGGTCCAATTCACTGGCCAGCCGTGGTGGTCTGGGTTCCTTTTTTAAGACGATGCCAATGTGATTGGCAGAGACAAATTTTAATTCCATGCATAATCAAGCCAAATTGCAGTTGGCTTGTGTTCCTTTGGACAAACTAATTATTCCATTGTTCTGTCGGTATTTCAACTCTATATTCTGTCTCAGTGTTTCTCATGCTTCAGTGCCTTTAGGACAGACAAGAATTTATAGGTAAAGGACAGGTGCAACCACGGTAACTCCCTCATGGAGATTACTGCTCAGCTCACAGCCTTGTCCTCATTACAGGGTCTCAGACATTTGCACATGTACCCCTTAAGTCGGCACTCATCAAGTGAAAGTCCATGAAACTTGGGGAGAGTACATCAGCTTAGTTAAGTAATGGTCCTGGGGTACCTTTCATGTTTTGTTCAGCTTACAGACTAGGAGCCAAAGTCAAGCTTCTTGCTCTAGAGTATGGTGGCCAAGCCCCACTCAAATGCGAGCTTCCCTGCTGTGCAATGTGGGACCAATTTCTTACCTCTCCAAGTCTTGGTTTCTTTCTCTGTAAAAAAGGATAATGATAAATTCTGCTTCAGAGAATGAGTGTAAAGATTAAATTAGATAATCCATTCAAAGCATTTAGCATGGAGTCTAATATAAACAGGTTCTATAAATAATAACTAGTATTAAAATTGGGCCAGAAACAATAGCACTGTGTGTGTGTGTGTGTGTGTGTGTGTGTGTGTGTGTGTGTAAATACATGCCTAGCTGCAATCTGTATTTCCAGCCCTTCTGGAGTGGACAGTGTGTGACCAGGTAGAGCAGTGGCAGGGACAGTGCTGCTGAGAACCAGGGATCGTTGGACACCTTAGAAGGAAAGCCTGGGTGGGGGGAGGCGGGCAAGAAGGAGGCATGATGCTGCCAGATCAGAGTGCACGGAAATTCTTGGTCCTCAGGATTTGGGGATGAAGCTGTGCTCAACCTGGTGTTTTGTAGTGAAACAATCACTGAAAAGAAAACACATGGACGGGCACCTGGTGGCTTAGTTGGTTAAGCATCTCTGACTCTTGATTTGGGCTCAGGTCGTGATCTCATGGTTGGTGAGATTGGCCGCACATCGGGCTCTGCACTGACCGCGCGGAACCATGCTTGGGATTCTCTCTCTCCCTGTCTCTCTGCCTCGCACCCTCCTCTCTCAAAATAAATACAGAAACTTTAAAAAAAGAAAAAAACACATGGAACTTAACAGAGAAAAGATGAAGAGGGCAGTTGTCCCACCCTGCCCCTGTTCTGCCTATGAGACATGCCTTGGGGTTGTGAATGGTTTGGATGCTGGTTGACACAGGACAGACGAGAAAGCTGGAGAACCCAGGATGAAAGGGGTCACTCTGTTGCAATTATCTGATACAAAGTTTCCTTTGTATTTGGAACTTTCAGGAGTTAGAAGGCTTCCTTGGCTATTTAAAGCATCTTTTAAAACATTGTATTTAGATCAAGGAGGCCCTGCCCACAAAAGGAGAAGACAAGTGAATCATGGCTAACCATATTTCAGGAGCTTTATAGTCTGATTCAGAAATGACTGCTGTTGATTTAGCTCCTGCACATTCCTGAGTGAAGCCTCCATTTATTTAGTCATTCATTCATACAGCCGTTTTTTTTTTTGTTGTTTTTTTTTTTTTTACTATTTAAGTGGCAAGCACTGCACTAAAAGCTGGGAAAACAGAGATACGTATAAGACACATCGGTAGGCATTCAGGAATAATTGGTTGCACAAAATGAATCAATATATGATACCCCATCACTGTCTATTATAAACGAACATTTGTAATAAAATAAGATGGCAGTCTTCTCACAACTATTTACAAAATATCCTTGAAAATAAAATAATCAGGGGCGCCTGCGTGGTTAAGTGCCCAACTCCTGGCTTTAGCTCAGGTCCTGATCTCATGGTTTCAAGAGTTCAAGCCCTGTATCAGGCTCTGTGCTGGTAGTGCAGAGCCTGCCTGAGATTCTCTGTCTCCCTTTCTCTCTCTTCCCCTCCCCCACTTGCACTCTTTCTGCCTCTCTCAAAATAAATAAGCTTAAAAAAAATTTTTTTTAAGTCTTCCAGCAAGGAAAGGGTGGTGAAGGAAAATTTGAAAAGAAAAGAAAAAGGCCCAGAAGAAGCTTCGTCTTAAATGATATCTAGAAGCTTGCCAGATAAACAGAAAAATAAATAAACTCTGGGTATAGGGAAGAGTATGTTTCAAAAATTGCCTGTGTTCCAAAAATTACTTTGAGCATAGGAGTAGAGTGAAGGGAGAAGGAAAGGGGGGAAGATAAAGTGATACAGATTGGTAGAAGTTGGGTATTAAGAAAAGCCTAGTTGGTGGGGCACCTGGGTGGCTCAGCCAGTTAAGCATCTGACTCTTGATTTTGGCTCAGGTCATGGTCTCATGGTCTGTGAGATTGAGCCCCATGTTGGGCTCTGCTAACAGCACAGCGCCTACTTGGGATTCTCTCTCTCCCTCTGTCTGTCCTTCACCCACTCATTCTCTTTCTCTCTCTCTCAAAATAAATAATAAGCATTTTTTAAAAATCTTTTATGTATATAATCATATATATTAAGGCAGACATAGTAGCACAAGGAGATTACAGAACCTCACCTGGTTTAAATCCCATCTCTGCCCATCAACAATTGTTTTGTAACCTTGGAAATCCCTCCAAGATTTCATTTTTTCATCTACCACAATGAAAAGCACACATATCTTACAGGGTTGAGGTAAGGATTTGCAGCCATGTAGACACACAGAAAGTACTCAGTGTTTGAACGCGATCATTCTTATTTAAGTGCCATGCTAAGGAATTTGTGCCTCAGTTGTTTCCGAAGAGCCAAGATTTTAATTGGTGAAGTGGCACAGTTTGTATTCATGTTCGGGGTGAATGGGAAGAATAGAATTGACTTAGTATTTGAGCAAGCTGCTTAACTCTCTAAATCTGAGTTCTTGCATCTGTAAAATGGACAGCAATAGAACTTACCTTCTCAGCTTATAAAGGTTCAATGAGAGCACGAACAGCACCGAGCACTAACCCAGCAGCAATCTATCAGTGCATATTAGTTATTATTTTTGTTCTCTTGATAGGGGTGAGTTTGAAAGCAAAGAGACCACCCAGCTGGGAGACCTTTGTTAGGGTCTAGTTGGGAAGCAAGGTAGGTCCATACCTTGTGGGATGGGCTGCAGAGCTAGATGTTAATTTAAGAATGAAAATCAACAAGCCTATGATTCATTGACTGTGGAAGATAATCTGTCTGTTGTACTCTTTCCTTCACAACATGCTTTTTCCTCTATGGAATAAAAACTGTAGTTACATTTAGGTTTTTAAAGTATGCATTTCATAGTAAAGGCATACATTTCCCAAGCAGTCAGGTCCACCTTGCCTGAATGTCCCTACTAATGAACCATTGCAGTTGAATGTCACAGCTTAAAGGAAGGGGTTACTTTAAGTTCAACAAAATTGGAACAAGTGCTACAGACCACAGTTGGATTCAACAAATCAACAGAAGTCCAGCAGACGCTGTGACTTCCAATCTGTACCATATCTGCCCCCCTTTACCCTGCACACAAATTTAAATATATTAAAAGGATTATTAACAACATTACACGGTTTAACAGAAATCAGCCTAAGCGACGAAACCATCTGGATATAGCTAAGATCAACTACTCTGGCTCCACTATAATAGAAAAACGGTTTAAATCATCTCTGGTCCTCCGAAAGAAAAGGACACAAAATAAAAACTGACATCCTTGCAAACAAACGACAGTAAATCATATCAGAGTTCTTAAGGTGGCAGAGCTTAACTTTCAAGAACACTATCATGGCCTTACATGGAAGGTTTGGCTGTTGTCTTCCAAACTTTTACAGAGTCCTTTTTAATTCTTGCCAGAACTTTAATCTAGAAGAAACCTACAACGTTTGGTCTAACCCCTCACGTTCATGAAGGGTCACCGTCGTAATACTCAGACTCATGAGAACATGTGTGACCCTCCAACTCTATTTTTGCACTTAGCAGTCTCCGTGAAGGTTTTGCTCTTCATGCTTCTGTAAGATCCTGCATGTTGCTGCAAAGGTCACCAGGTTTCATTCTCGTGTAAGTTGTGAGCTGCAGGTGGTCACACGCCCTTTTTCACCTTTGTAGGACACCAGGGAGTTTATTCTTTATTTTCTGAAAGTTTTAAAGTGTCTTTCCAACCTCTCAACTGTTAGCTTTGTGAGTGTTCTCACTATATTTTCTGGGGTCATGTTCTTCCCTCATAGCAGCTCAAAGAACAAAAATGTAGCCTAGATTCTAGAGTATTGCTCAGTAAAATGTAAGCACCCACTCCTTGATTCCTGGGTCCTTCCTGTTAGCCTGGTATGATACTCACAGAACAGTATGATAAATGGCTCTTAGCTGGAAGGCCCCTGGTGATCCTTGACTCCTGGTAGTTATGCCTTTGTACGTTCCCTTCCCCCTTGAGTGTGGGGTGGACTGAGTGGCTTGCTTCTAACAAATAGAATACACAGAAATAATGGGATGCCACTTCTAACATTTGGCAGCAAAAAGATTAGCTTCCACTTTAGGCACTCACTCATTCAGTCTTGCTTTCTTGGGTCATTCCCCCGGAGAAGCTAGCTCCTGTGGCACAAAGCAGTCCTGGGAAGAGGCCCATGTGACAAGGGACAAAGGCCTGCAAAGGTCCTGCTCCATCAAGCCTTCAAGTGGGACCATAGCCCCAGCCAGCACTTGAGTACAGTTTCGTCAGAGTCCTTGAGTCAGAGGCACCCTAAACTTTGCTTGGATTCTAGACTCACAGAAATAGTGAAATAATAAATGTTTATTGTTTTAAGCCTCTCAGTTTGGGGGAAATTGTTTTACGCTTTTATTCTTATTTTATTTACTTATTTATTTTTAGGTGTTTTTTTTAATGTTTATTTATTTATTTTTTAATTTAAAAAAAAATTTTTTTTTCAATGTTTATTTATTTTTGGGACAGAGAGAGAGACAGAGCATGAACGGGGGAGGGGCAGAGAGAGAGGGAGACACAGAATCGGAAACAGGCTCCAGGCTCTGAGCCATCAGCCCAGAGCCTGACGCGGGGCTCGAACTCACGGACCGTGAGATCGTGACCTGGCTGAAGTCGGACGCTTAACCGACTGCGCCACCCAGGCGCCCCTAATGTTTATTTATTTTTGAGAGAGAGAGACAGAGCATGAGCTTGGGAGGGGCAGAGAGAGAGAGAGGGAGACACAGAATCTGAAGCAGGCTCCAAGCCATCAGCACAGAGCCTGAAGCAGGGCTTGAACTCATGAACTGTGAGATCATGACCTGAGCCGAAGTCAGACACTTAACCGACTGAGCCACCCAAGTGCCCCTATTTAAAAAAAATTTTTTTAATGTTAAGCTTTTACTCTTTTTTTTTAAGTTTATTTATTTTGAGAGAGAGAGAGACAGAGAGAGAGAGAGAGCACATGCATGAGTGGTGAGGGGCAGAGGGAGAGGGAATCCTAAGGAGGCTCCACGCTATCAGCTCAGAACCCAACACAGAGTTCAGTCCCACAAACTGAGATCATGACCTGAGCCAAAGTCAAGAATCTGACGCTCAACCGACTAAGCCACCCAGGCTCCCCTGGTGGCAATTTATTATACGTCAATGATAATGAATACAAAGGCTAAGACAGTAGATTCTGGAAACATAATATATGCATGAAAATCTTGCCTGAATCATGTTTTAGTAAGTGGCCATGGACTAGTTATCTAATTTTTGTAAGCCTCAGTTTTATGATCTATAGAAAAGCTACACTAATAATGGTACCTTCTTCATAAAGATGATTATTTGGGCATTAATTGAATTCATATGCCTAAAGTGCTTGGCAAGACCACCCGGCTCATAGTAAGTACTTGTTAAATGTTGTTTTATTTTTATTGTTATATTTAGTGCTTGTCACTCTTACATAATGATTTTTGCCGAGGGTTCTGTCCTTTATCTTCCCATGAGCTCTCCCTGGGTGGGTCTCGTATACTCCAGAACTGGACTTCTCACGTATGTACCCATAACCACCAAGCCTCTACATGTCTTAGGAACTAAGATGTATGTTTATTGCCTACTGAGTAATTCTACCAAATGGTCCCAATCACAGGCATATCACCTCAGAAATCTGTCTACTTTCCCTCCCAACATCACACCAAGTGTTTGTTGCTCCCCTAGTCTCTTATGTGAGAGGAGCCATCATCTGAGAACCGTGTTCTGAGTATGAATAGCCAAGATTGTCATCATCTTCTAAAACAATTATTGCAAGCACACAGTGCTCACTGTACAAGGATATTCATCATAATGTGCTAAGAATTAGGAACAGTCCAAGGACTCAGGGGTGACTCAGTCGATCAAGTGTTCAACTCTTGGTTTTGGCTCAGGTCATGACCTCATGATCTGGGGGTTTTGTGGGTTTGAGCCCTGCATCTGGCTCCTCCATGCTGATGGTGCAGAGCCTGCTTGGCATTCTCTGTCTCCCTCTCTCTCTCTGTCCCTCCCCCACTCGTGTTCTCTCTGTCTCTCTCAAAATAAATAAATAAATTTAAAAATTTTTTTTTAAATTAGGAACTGTCCAAGCATCCATCAATAGAAAAGCAATTAAGTCATTTAATTATAACTTAGATTTCTTGTTTTGCGGCAGGCCCAGTGCTAAGAGCATTGTATGTATTGTGTCGCTTAAGTCATAGCAACCCTGTTTATATTCATTCAGTGGAATTCACACAGCACATTTTCAACGATGCTATAGGTATCAATTTACCAGTATAGATTCTCACGAAATATTATAAAATGAGAAAAGAAAACTATGAAAGCTGCACATAATAGCACAATATTAAAATATGCATCTATGCATAGATGTGAACATACATAATAAATAGTTTTTCATTACAGGTACTTTGCACAGTTTCAATATGCACAAAGTTTCACTTACCATGATTTGGTGAAGTTACACCAGTTCCCCAACACTACAGTTCAAAAGTCAGTTGCCACAGTCCATGACTGTGAAAAATAAAGTACAGAGTTCATCTCTAGCTCTTCAGTCCACAAGTCACTATGTAAACCAGAGATGCACATCATGATCAGTGGCACGATCACATCAGTTCTTCCCAAGTCGGTCAGTGGTCTGTTGCTGAGTATCTGTCGTTCAGGTCACGCCAGGGCGTAGCTGTGGTGCCACCTTTCTTCAGGTGGAAGCTCAGATGCTTGAGAAAGAATTGACCAAGAAAGATGAAGGGCAGCAAAGAGACAAAAGTAGCAACAATGCAAGCGAGATGTGAATTTAATGTGAATGGGGACAGAGAAGAAACCACGGAGCCGGGGAATGCACAGCCACCATCCAGAGGCTCTGGATGGGCAGCAGAAGGGCTCAGGGAAGGGAGCTTATGAGCGTAAAGGAGAAAAGTGGCTTCTCCCCAGGGAAGCCACCACAGCAAATAACTTACTTCACGTGAAAGGAACTCTCAGAGATACTGCACAGCACTGAAAGCTCAAAGGATCAAATGTTAGGAGCCAACATGACCTCACAGTTCATGAGATCGAGCCCGCCTTGGGCTCTGCACTGACAAGATGGAGCCTACCTGGTATTCTCTCTCTCTCTCTCTCTCTCTCTCTCTCTCTCTCTCTGCCCCTCCCCAACTCGTGCCCAGACATGCACTCTTCCCCCCACCCCACAATAAATAAATAAACCTTAAAAAAAAAGGAGCTGATCAAATGGAGAAAGGGATGTGACAATTGGCCAGGGCACAGAGAAGATACACCATATCTCAGTTATGTGACAAGAAGAAGGCAACCACCACTGCTCAAACTGCTCAAGCTTTTTCAGTAAAAGAAGTTACTTTTCAGTGTTTCTCATGTGGGTTTTGTGGGGGGGGGAGGGTTGTTTTTTTGGTTTTTTTTTTTTTTTTTGAAAGAGAGTACAAGCTGGGAGGGGCAGAGAGAAAGAGGGACAGAGGATCTGAAGCAGACTCTGCGCTGACAGCAGTGAGCCCAGCATGGGGCTTGAACCCACAAACTGTGAGATCACGACCAGAGCTGAAGTTGGATGCTTAACCAACTGAGCCACTCAGGCGCCCCAGTGTTTCTAATGTTTTAAATTACTTTGGACTAAATAAATGTTAATTTTACTATTATTTTCACATTCCTATACATTTGTGGCCAACACTAGGAGAGATTTTAGTGCTTTGACCAAAACTTCAAAGGACCACAGAATAATAATTTTATATTTACGGTCACTTGGCATGGTTTCATCTTACACAGTTTTATGGTCCTGCACTACTGTGTAAAGCAAGGGCTGTCTGTATATATTACCCTTAAGATGTACATTAATATGCTAATGATACTGTTTTGGAGTGGCTGGATTACAGGTGATTTTGGATTACCTCCTTTTTATAATGTCTCTACAATGAGTATAGATTTCTAAGATCTAATTTAATTATTCTGGCATCTCTTTAACATACATTTTGAGCCCCTACTAATTAAAGGAATTTGGCCAGCGCTGGAAGAAAAAGGAAGAGAAAGACGTGGTTCTTCCCAACAAGAAGGTCATGGAGTAGTGCCAGTGCCTGCCACATCACAACAAAATTTTCACACTGCATGCCAAGTATAATAGAGGTATCAAAAACAATTAGAACTGGGGCGCCTGGGTGGCTCAGTAAGTTAAGCAACTGACTCTTGATTTCAGATCATGATCTCACGGTTCATGAGCTTGAGCCCCGCACTGGGCTCTGTGCTGACAGCATGGAGCCTGCTTGGGATTCTCTCTCTCTCTCTCTCTCTCTCTCTCTCTGTCTCTGCTCCTCCCCTGCTAACACACATACTCTCTCTCTCAAAATAAATAAATGGACTTAAAAAAAAACAAAACAAACAGAACATCAAAGAGAGAGCCCTGAACTTCTGCAAAAGTTGGAGAGGGCCTCAGCCTTTATACCCTTCAATGTTAAAGTTTTCCCCCTAAGGAAAAATGGATCCTAATTGGCCACAGCATTTCATACCAGAGATTACTGACACCCTCAGGCCACTTTCTAGAGAACCCGTTTTGGTTATAGGCTTCTCAAGTGAAAAAGCCAAAGTAACAAGGTGGTGTGAAAGTCCACTGAATTCGGGCGCCAAACATTATTCAGATACCTGTTTTACCTGCTTCCTTCAGTCAATTGAAATGCGACCCAAAGCGTCTCACGTTGATTTGTTTTTGTTTTTGCTTTACACGCTGCTTTTTATAAACGCCAAACCTTTGTAATCAAAACTTTAAATAGAGAGCCCTGAGGCAGGGTGGCTGTGCTCTGGGCCCAGGGACGTGACCATCACAGACGGCTCCAGCGCCACAAGGATGCATTGTCACTGTTTGCTTTGCCTTCAGTTTTGAGAGTCCTTAAATTAAAGTTTAATGTGTTTGTGGTGGCTTAAAATTCAGTGATTTCCCCAATCACACGGCAGTTGTGAGACCACCTTATTATAAAGCTGACAGCACCACATAGGAATACTTCTTAACATCAATATATGAGATTCAGAAACCAAAACCTCTGAGTCCTGTGTGAAAATCTTGCATGATTGGGCTTCCCCCCCCCCCCCCGCCCCACCCCGGTCTCTTCAACGCGTGAATTCTTGTTGGTTAAAATGGTTTTATCTTTGGTTTTGTGACTTCATTAGAGCACTTCTTCTTACCTTGTATGTTGAGTTATGGTGGTGAATGAGAAACTTCACTGGTGTCTTAGCAAATGAGGCCTGGCTATGTTTCTGGTGTTTGCTCCCCAGGGCCTTTCTCCAGGACACAGCATGGCCTAGACAGCTTTTCCCAAAGAGCAGTGAGCCTACCAAGGTCAGGAGGCAATTGTGATTGTCACATCAATGTCAAATCATCCTGTGAAAAAGTTAGCCCCTTTGTAGTTTGCTTTAAACCTTATGAAGTCAAAGAGCAAAGAACCAAGTATTCTCTGCTCATAACACTTGCTAATCTTCCTTGTAGACCAAGAACAGGTTCTGGGTTTGGAGCTTTGAGCAGACTAGAATAGCTAGCTAGAATTTAATTGCAATGTTTTATTTTTCTGTATGGTGTTGATTTATTTACCCAAAAGAAGTGAGCCCATTTAAAAAAGGATACTAAGAAAATAGTATGAGCAGGTGTTTCGTGGATGTGGCTAAAATTTTTGACAATGGTTTTTGAAGAACTAAAGTTTGGGGATATTAGTAATTTGGAAAAAAATGTAGGCTAGGAGTCAAGAGGCCACTATTTATATTTTGGGTCTTTTTATTTTAGGATGTTTGCAAGTCAAAGCCTGTCTACATCTCCATAATCTCATAAATCAATTTTCTGGATAGGTTATATGTGATTCACAGTAATAGCTGTCATTGATAGAACCTTTCTTTTGAGCTTGAGTGTTCTTAAATATTTTATATATTCCGTTGAATCTTCACAACCACCCAGTAAGGGAGGAGGTATCATTAGCCCTACCTTGCAGAAAATGGAGCCAAGTTACAGAGAGAGTTTGCCTCAAGAGTATCCATTGAGTGGGTGGAAATCAGGAGTCAAATGCAGACAGGCTCCAAATCTTGTGCTCTTAGCCACCAAGATTACCAACCTTGGAAGCATTGCAATATTTGTTTTGAATTCCAGAGTCTCAATATGTTCATCCACTTTCCCCAGATCATCTTCCAACCACAGTGTTTTATTTTATGGAAATAGCTTCAGCCTATTATGGAAACAGCTTCACCAATCAGAGCCTTGTGGGTGAAGCAGTGCAGCAGGCAAGGCTGGGAGGCAAAGGTCTCAGTCTGTGGCTGCAAAATGGAAGAATGAGCTGTATCTTCCTAGTGCCATCAGAGGGAAGAGAAACCACCTCGGAAGAATCACCACAGACACTCTCCAAGTGTCATTTCCTCAAAGCTCAGATGATCAGTGTACATTACGGATGGTCTCAGCTGCTCTTCTGCCCTCACCTCAAATCCACCTTTATATATTTTATAATCTAAGAAATCAGTATTTGTAATTACCTTTTATGCCCCTAGTGCAAACTGTAAAGATTCCTCAGGTCATTGACTTCCTCCAGGCCCAGCCCCACAGTGTGCTATAGAGGAAATTCCCAAGCACTCTCTATTTTAACTTGGATGAAAGGCCCTGTGAAGGCCAAACAAAATTTTCTGTTGCTGTTAGTTTACATTTTGAATTGCAAATTTCTCAGAAGATTCAAATTAAAAAATAAATGTCAAAGCTGTTACAATTTAAAGTTTAAAAAAATCTTTGCCAGGCTATGTTAGAAAATGATTTTACCTGTGGCATAAAGAATTAAGGATTTCTGTATATGAGTGATCTGTGACTTTGTTTCTAATTATTTTTAGAACAGTAAGGCAGTTTATAGTAACACATCTAGTTATACCTATTTGCTTTATTTTATTATTAGGGGCTGGTATACAGTTTGAATAAACTTGACCCATATTTAGCATCCAACATATATCTTTCTTCTGGGAGTGGTAGTATTAGAGAGAAGCTTCTGTTGACTTATGTCCTTGTTTATTTTGAAATTAAATACACTGAGGAGTAATTTTATTTGAAACATATGCACAGTTTCTAGAGCATGTGGGCATGGAAGGCTGATGCTAATGCTTATTGGCATCAAGGTATCATTCATATCATATTTTTAAATCTCAGATTACTCTGGAAGGCTGACAGTTGATTGCTTCAGAGCATGGAATCTACCAATCACTTGACTCTCCCAAATCTCGTTCAGCAGAAATTGCAGTATGCGTTTTAGAAATTTAAATTTTGAGAAAAGGGATACAGTGTCTTCTAGTTCAAACATAGGTAAAGTATTCCAACACCTTTCACTAAACTACTTTCAACATTACCTTCTTATGGTTATTATCACATTACAAAAAATAATTATTACAGAGTTGCCATTGCCTTGCAAAGGCTGGAACAAAATAGAATGAATGAAATATTCGAAGTTCCCACTTCACAGGTACAGAGATAACAATGAGAAAGGGGCCATGGAAACACCACTTAACAAGCACAGAAGTTAAATAATGTGTTAATGACATGTGTTGAGAAAAGATGCGAGTGCGTCCTGCAGGACTGTGAGTAAGTAATTCTGGGAGTTGCATGTTTATCTGGGGACTTGAGCATGATTTTACATGGCCAGGACAGGTTCAATCATCACTGTATTTCTTTGAGCAACAGTATTCCTTTGGGGAGGGTATATGGACACCAGATACACAGCAAAGAGAAACAGATGCGTGAACCAGGGTGCTAAATTCAATACAGACTAACGATAAGGAACAATGAGTTACAGAAGCTTCTGACAATCTGAAATCGAAATAAGAAGTGAACTACAAGTAAAGTATGTAATCCAAAATAACCCCTGTCATCACAGTCACTACAGGGTACTTCGGTATCTTTGTGTACGTAGTTAAAACCTACCTCCATCAACACTGAGCTCTCACAGGGAAGATCCTGTGTCTCTTATCCTTCCTGGTGCCCTTGTCATATAGAGTAGAGTCTGACACAGATTGAGTACAGAATAATTGTTTGAATTGATGAATTGATCGATCCATTGATTATGGATGACCCAACTAATTGAGATTGCTATGAGTAGCCAAAATTTATTTGAAATCATTGGCATCTAAGAGGAGCCATATGATCAGATAAGAGACAATTTCAGGACCTTCTGTGACTGGGAGGCCAAATTAAGGTGGCAGATTTTCAGGAACAGAAGCATGCATATTAGTATAAAACAAATATATGGCCAAATGATTTATATGAAAACTGATAACTGAAGATATGTTACAGCAATTCATTTTAAAATGTTCTGCAGCTAGGTATAATTTGGATACAAAGCAAAAAGGTTAAAATTTTGCTGATTATCCCAGGTACAAGTCATTTGACATGCATCATCGCCAGGCCTTAGCCCTACTGTGATGGCGGCTCTTTCTCTTACCTTCCTCTGAGAAAAGAATTGAGGAATTCTCAAATGTTAAAAATAATGGTTTCTAGACCATACCAAAAAAAAAATCACCATCTCTTGTTGGGGAGCAGTATATTTAAAAAATCTTCCTGGTGGTTCTATGGTAAATTCAGGGTCAAGTACTATTGGATTAAAATTTGGGAGGAAAAATAATAGGAAGACATATTGAAGGATCATTCAACAAGAGAGACAATGGATAGAAAGTAGGGTAATGGTTTGTGACCCAATAGTGGGACTTGAAATGGATTTAGTAAGTTCCAGCAAACATTAAAAAATGTAAAATAGAGGAGAAAATATCAGAGTACATCACACATAATAAGCGAACGTTTTGGGCGTCTGGGTGGCTCAGTTGGTTAAGCATCCGACTTCAGCTCAGGTCATGATCTCACAGTTTGTGAGTTCAAGCCCCGCATCGGGCTCTGTGCTCACAACTCAGAGCCTGGAGCCTGTTTCAGATTCTGTGTTTCCCTCTCTCTCTGCCCCTCCCCTACTCATACTCTGTATCTCTCTCTCTCTCTCTCTCAAAAATAAATAAACATTAAAAAAATTTTTTTAAATAATGAGAGGAAGTTTTGTTTTCTGCCTTTTAGGTATATCTACATAGCCATATACATATACATGTATTTGTATATCATAAGGTACACGTTGGATCAAAAGTTTTGGAGAACATTGGCCTAGGAAATGGGAGTATATATCAACATTTTCATTTTGCAAAGTACCATGTAGTCCATTAATCAGAACATTCTTTTTGTTTAACTGTTGTTTCAGTCACATTTGGCTAGGTTATAGTACAGTGACAAATAGCTGAGTGGCTTACAACTGAAAGATTTATTTCTTGTTCAATCTTTATGTTCACCGTGAGTCATAGTCTCCATCCCAGGTTCCAAATTTAAGGAGAATCTTCACGTGGGATATTTTTAAACTTGTGTCAATAGGAAGAGAACATAGTGGAACCATGTGATGGCTCATAAAGCTTCTGCTGGGAAGCGGCATGTATCACTGTTCACAGTTCACTGGCCAAGGAAGTCACATGGTTAAGTCTGGCATCAATAAGACATCAGTGAATAGTGCTTCTACAGGAAGGAACTGGGTATTTTAAACACTACTGCAATTTACCACAGCCCTTAAGCAAGTTCCTTAAAAATTTATGTTTAAGAGATATCGAGTTCTCATATTCATTTTTTGCAGGGGTTAACTGAGATTTTGGTTAAGAATTAGTTTGCCTGAAAAAAAAATTTTTAAAAACAGGGGCAGCACCTGGGTGGCTCAGTCAGTTAAGCGTCCAACTTTGGCTGAGGTCATGATCTCATGGTTTGTGAGTTCAAGCCCCATGTCAGGCTCTGTGTGGACAGCCCAGAGCCTGGAGCCTACTTCAGATTTGTGTCTCCCTCTCTTGGATTTTGTGACCTCCCCTGCTCATGCTCTGTCTCCCTCTCTCTCAAAAATAAATAAACATGAAAAAAAAAGAATTAGTTTTCCTGAATCCTTTGGGATAAATACTGCTGGTTCTAATCCCTGAGAACTTTGGTGCCACAAATTCTTCAGTCTCTGTCATTTTGCTACAAACATTGCAGCTCTCTGAGTTAATGGTATTGAAAGATGAAAACTTTCTGAGACTCAGATGTCCTCATCTTTTCTTTTGTTTCAGATGCCTAATTTTTGACCTTGTATTATACTTTAATCAGTTGGAGGTGTTTTAAAACACAGACATTAAACTAGACTAAGATTTAGTTTAAGAAGTTTCTAGAGATACCTCTCAGAATCTGGAGATGCAGAATAGGAATGTATAGGTTGTAGAATCTGAAACCATGAGCTACCAAACTCTGGCTTGTATCAAGTGGCTCATTTTGTTTCCAGAGAATTAATGCTGTTTCCAAAAATTTGCTCTTATATGGCTCATTCAGGTAACCAGTGTTGAATATGGAAATTAGATTTTTGTTCATACAAGTTTATTACATTATAGTTTATGAATCATAGTGGCTATGTGCCAGACTCCCTTTCAAGCTAAGCAACCTCTTTTCTAGGTTATTCCAGCTGAGTCTTTTATTTGAAGTGTTTCTTCATCTTGGCTCATTTAGCCACAAACAGAAGTTGCCCTATGGGAGATAACATCTTGTGTTTATTTACTTTATAGGATTATCACCTCTGGGCTCATTGCAAGTGCAGAACATATAAGAAAAGAGAAAAATCTGATTTCAGAATGTCAGGACCCCCTTAACCCTGACTATGTGCCTATCTTTCTTTGGATAATGTGGTACAGAGAACAAATCATTGGATTGGGAGTCAGGAGACCTGGACTTTCATCTTTTTGGCTGGTTTGTTGCTGCGTGACTGGACAAATTAATTTACTTCTCTGATTGTGTTTCCTTATTTGTAAGACACATGATGAATCTCCCAAAACTCTTCCAATTTCAGTACCCTGTTCTACTTATGGAATTCTGCAGAAGCCATATAGATGCCTCAGCAAAATCATTAAAGAAGAGATTTTTCAGGGTGCCTGGGTGGCTCAGTCAGTTAAGTGTCTGACTTCGGCTCAGGTCATGATCTCACGGTTTGTGAGTTGGAGCCCCGCGCTGGGCTCTGTGCACAGCTCAGAGCCTGGAGCCTGCTTTGGATTCTGTGTCTCATTCGCTCTCTACCCCTCCCCAACTTGTGCTCTGTCTCTCTCTGCTCTCAATAAATAAACATAAAAAAAATTTTTAGTGGCGTTTGTTTAGAAAATATAAAAATAAACATGTATGTCTTCATATTTAGAAATGGTACAAAAATTGCTGAGATCTAACTTGAAACCTACTATGTAAGTTCTGTTAAGTGTTCCTTGCTTTTTCTTTGATTAATAACAGAAATTTAAACATAATTTTTGGCATGATACATTTTATTTAAAGACTTGCCTGATAACTGAAGTACAAAAACAATCATACAATGAACCACATTTTTTTTCCAGCTGGCTCATTGCGATATTCTTTATATACCATGAAATTCATTCACTTTAAGTGTACAGCTTGATGAGTTTTCAGAAATTGATACAGTTGTGCGACCATCATCCCAATCCAGTTTAGAACACTTCCGACATCCAAAAAGTTTCCTTATGACTGTTTGCATTTAATTGCTGCTCATACCCTCAATCCCAAGGGAGAACCGATCTACCTTCCACCACTATTTTTTTTATCTTTTCTAGAAACTTCATATAATTAAAGTTATGTGCCTGGCTTCTTTGTCTTAGCATAATGCTCTTAAGGTTTATCAGTGTTGTTGCATACATCAGTGGTTTGTTCCTTTCTTATTGCTGATATACCACTTTTTATCTACTTAGTAGTTGATAGACTTTTGAATTGTTTCTAATTTTTGGCTATGATTAATGCACCTATGAACATTCACATACAAGTCTTTGTGTGGCCGTATGTTTTTATTTCTCTTGGGTAAAGAGACACCTAGGATTGGAATTGCTGGGTTGTACTATTAGTGTATGTTTTACATTATAAGAAATTTCTTGCCTTTTTTCCAAAGTGAATGTATTGTTTCATATTCTTACCAGCAGTATATGACAGTTCCAATTTCTTCTCATCTTTGCCAACACTGGCACAGTCATTCTTTTTGATTTTTGCCATTTTAGCAACTGAATAGTAGTATCTCATTTTAGTCTGTAATTTGCATTTCCCTTAAGATTAATGTTGAGAATCTTTCATGTGCTTATTGGCCATTTGTGTATCTTCTTTGTTGAAGTATTTATTCATATATTTTGCCTGTTTTTTTATTGGATTGTCTCCTTATTATAGAATTATAAGACTTCTTAATATATTTGTCCCTAGTTTTTAATGGTCTTGCCCTGCCGTAAGCATATTATATATATTATATATTATTATATATTATATATTATATAATATATATTATATATAATATTAATATAATTATACACCATACATATATAATATATACATAATATATATATAATATGCTTATATAAAATACCATAATTTTTATATATTGATAGATACACACACATAGAGATAGGTAGATAGATAGATGTTAGATACAGAGAGATAGATACACACACACACTTTACATAAAATTCATTGGAAATAAGAAGATAGAATTTTGTTGTTGTTGATTACCATTTTGGTATTACTTATTTTTTAGTTAATTCATTTATTTTTTAATTTACATCCAAGTTAGCATATAGTGCAACAATGACTTCAGGAGTAGATTCCTTAATGCCCCTTACCCATCTAGCCCATCCCCCCCTTCCACAACCCCCTTCCACAACCCCTCCCCTCTGTTGTTCTCTATATTTAAGGGTCTTTTATATTTTGTCCCCTTCCCTGTTTTTATATTATTTTTGCTTCCCTTCCCTTATGTTCATATGTTTTGTACCTTAAATTCCTTACATGAGTGAAGTCATATGATATTTGCCTTTCTCTGAATAAGTTCACTTAGCACAATACCTTCTAGTTCCATCCACATAGTTGAAAATGGCAAGATTTGATTGATTTGGCAAGATTTGATTACCGACTAATACTCCACTGTATAATATATACCACATCTTCTTTATCCATTCATCCATCAGTGGACATTTCCGCTCTTTCCATACTTTGGCTATTGTTGACAGCACTGCTATAAACATTGGGGTTCATGTGTCCCTTCAAAACAGCACACCTGTATCCCTTGGATAAATATCTAGTAGTGCAGTTGCTGGGTTGTATGGTAGTTCTATTTTTAATTTTTTGAGAAATCTCCATATTGTTTTCCAGAGTGCTGCACCAGTTTGCATTCCCACCAGCAGTGCAAAAGAGATCCTCTTTCTCCACATCCTCGCCAACATCTGTTGTGGCCTGAGCTGTTAATGTGAGCCATTCTGACAGGTTTGAGGTGGTGTCTCATTTTGGTTTTGATTTGTATTTCCCTGATGATGAGTGACGTTGGGCATTTTTTCATGTGTCAGTTGGCCATCTGGATGTCTTTGGAGAAGTGTCTATTCATGTCTTTTGCCCATTTCTACACTGGATTATTTGCTTTTCGGGTGTTGAGTATGATAAGTTGTTTATAAATTTTGGATACTAACCCTTTATCTGATGTATCATTTGCAAATATCTTCTCCCATTCTGTCAATTGCCTTTTAGTTTTGCTGATTGTTTCCTTTGCTGTGCAGAAGCTATTTTTTTTTTTGATGAGGTCCCAGTAGTTCATTTTTGCTCTTATTTCCCTTGCCTCCAGAGACGTGTTGAGTAAGAAGTTGCTGCAGCTGAGGTCAAAGAGGTTTTTGCCTGCTTTCTCGTCTGGGATTTTGATGGCTTCCTGTCTTACATTTAGGTCTTTTATCCATTTAGAGTTTATTTTTGTGTATGGTGTAAGTGGTCCAGGTTGATTCTTCTGCATGTCGCTGTCCAGTTTTCCCAGCACCACTTGCTGAAGAGACTGTCTTTATTCCATTGGATATTCTTTCCTGCTTTGTCAAAGATTAGTTGGCCATATGTTTGTAGGTCCATTTCTGGATTCTCTATTCTGTTCCATTGATCTGAGTGCCTGTTTTTGTGCCAGTACCATACTGTCTTGGTGATTACAGCTTTGTAATTTATTTTGAAGTCCAGGATTGTGATGCCTCCAGCTTTGATGTCCTTTTTCAAGAGTGCTTTGGCTCTTCGGGGTCTTTTCTGGTTCCACACAAATTTTAGGGTTGTTTGTTCTAGCTCTGTGAAGAATTCTGGTGTTATTTTGATAGGGATTGCAAGGATAGAATTTTTAATTCTAGGAAAGGAGCAGAATGAATTTTAAATGCTCATTAACAGTCATTAAACACTGTTATGAGGAATTATCTGTAAGCTCTCAAGATGGTAGAATGGTCATTTACAGATCATATAGTGGCTTCTGTTTTTATAGGTCATACCCTATTTATAGAGGAGAGAAAAAACACCTTCTATACGTGCATGAGTCTTGTCAAAACTCACGTATTTCTGAGAAGGGATGAAGAAGTATCTGAGGAACTAGGAGAAAGATATGAATCTTTGCTTTTTTACTCTATTGGGAATTTAAAAATTTGCCATTTGGATGGTGGTCTGTGGAAAGAATTCATGTTTTACTGACTTTGGCATCACTTTGTTTAAGTCACAATTCAAAACATAGTTACATGTACATGCATGAGCATGCACGTGCACACACACACACACACCCTTCCCCAATGAGAAAAAAGAATATATCTGCACTTCAATTTTTTCTGCCAGTCTTCCCTAATCCCTCCAGCCCTAAAACAAGATAATATCACTTACAGGAGAGTTGGACTAATTTTGGGAACGGGGAAATAATAAAATCCCTTATCTAACCTGTGGTTTTAACTGACAAACTAGCATAACTGTAGAACCCACCATTTGCCCCTCTTTTCTGACTTCTTTTTTTTTTAAGTTTTTTTTTTTCAACGTTTTTTATTTATTTTGGGGACAGAGAGAGACAGAGCATGAACGGGGGAGGGGCAGAGAGAGAGGGAGACACAGAATCGGAAACAGGCTCCAGGCTCTGAGCCATCAGCCCAGAGCCTGACACGGGGCTTGAACTCACGGACCGCGAGATCGTGACCTGGCTGAAGTCAGATGCTTAACCGACTGCGCCACCCAGGCGCCCCTCTTTTCTGACTTCTAATGCCAGCCTTTCATATTGTGAAATATTCTATCTATTCTCACCACTGTAAATAGAAATGGACTCTAAATTTTTTATCTATAAACATGACTACAAATGACTTTAGCAGTAATCTCCAAAAAACTATAGTTAAGACAAATTCAAAATTAATTAATGTTAACTCTTTATATGAAGTGTATTTATTTATATTTGTATATTATGTTTTATTCCCAGAGTCCCTGAAAGCAAAATTAAAATTCATGATAGGTTATGGCTTCATCCATTTAACTAGCAAAGATAGGTATTCATTAAAATGACTATGTCCCCTTCTAATCACAATATGGTGAAGTCCATCAGCCCTACCAACACACACACAGCCTTGTTTTTAACTCTTAAAAAAAGCTAAGGATCATGAGATACTGAAGAAAGCTTCCATCATGAAAGAGAGAAAGCATTAAATAAATAAATAAATAAATAAATAAATAAATAAAAAGAGGGACTTCAAGGAAATAGACAATTCAGGGACAGAAGAAAATTCCTGCCCCCCCAAATTATATTTATCAGTCTTAGAGAGATAAGAGAAGAAATTGCATTCATAAAACAAGAACAGAATTTAATTTGTATAATGTGTAATCAGCACAAAAGAAGTCTGTGAAATTAGAAATCTAAGATTAGAAATAAAATAATCTGTGAAAGGGATTAAGTCCAGAAAGTCATTAAATGGAGCAAAAGAAAAATTGATGGAAAATAGGAGAGGCACTATATGAAAATTACAGGACCATATGTCTGACCATATTGAGAAAGATTTTAGAGAGTACTGAAAGAGATTGATAAAAATTAGTGATGGGTACACAGAAAACAAGGCAAACACAAAAACAAAGCAATTGAGCATTACCTCAATAATGATTCTGCTATAAATAGTGAAAATTTATTTCACAAAACAGTGAAAGGGTGCACATAAGAGAGGATAGCATGAGCAAAGGATGCTGCAAGCATTATGTTTAAAATAAAGAAGAGGCTATCTTTAATTTTAGAATTTGCAAACCTTATGATTTCTGTATACAAATATGATGCCGGGTCTTCCACGTTCCATGTTGTAATATTAGTGATGATGGATTTCTTGAGGTAGTCATACATTCTTTTTATACAGTGACCTAAAATAAATCATAAGCCAAAGTTAGGAACCAGTCTTTGAAGAGTATTTTTTTCCTGTTGAAAAGTCCTTTAATTCATGACAAAGTCAAAACATTGCCTTTCTAGGTGCCATGCACTGTGTTACAAATATAGAGATAGTATTAGCGTTTGCTATGCTAATAGTTTACTCAATATAAAGTATGGCTATGACTTCTTGCATTATGAAGCAGATGTGGCATATGGTCCTTAGGCTTTTTTATGAGCCTCCACCTAAGCAAACAAGTACCCTTGTATTGCTTTTCCTATGGTTCTGATAAGCTGTGCTTGATTATTTTAGTGTTGACCTTCAACATTTGAAACTATTTCTTCATTGGTTTTGGTTGTTGAAATGTCACCTGATAACTTGACTGTGCATTTATTTTATTTTTTTAATTTTTATGTATTTTTGAGAGAGAGAGAGAGCATGCACGAGTCAGGGGGGGCAGAGAGAGGAGACAGAGGATCTGAAGAGGACTGTGCGCTGACAACAGAGAGCCCAGTGCGGGGCTCAAACTCATGAACTGTGAGATTGTGACCTGAGCTAAAGTCAGATGCTTAACCTACTGAGCCACTCAAGCACCCTTGACTATGCATTCATATATTGTGGGCATTGATCTTTATATTGTTATTACCAAGGCTTTCTGGGTTAGCCCTCTAGTATAATTCAGTTTCACAAAACTGTGGGTTCTGATTTTTTATTAAACATTTCAAAATCAAACAATTTAATCAAATGTAAGAAATGATGAGTTAATGGAATTGATATCTCTTCCATGAAGTCCAATCAAATCTTATCTGTAAAATAAATTAGCAACTGATCATCTCAGAAATTACAAAATCAGTTGCATGGTTTTCTATTTTAATTAAGGAATTGAAATAACTTTCAATTATGAATCGATTTCCCTCTTTCAGAATTGTCTAAGCTGTTTAAACATTCTTGACTGGCTTTCTCCTAAGATACAGTGCTCTTCTTTGCCTCTTTTGTCTCTGTAAGTGGATTTGCTCAGAGAATGAAAAGCCTGAAAAGTTGTCATTTCTCCCCAAGTGGGTAGATGATTCTGGTGCCCCATCCTCTGACCAGCAAACCAAATATGGTAGCCCTAAACTAATACCTAAATTAGGCAAGTAAAGAAAGTATGAAAGCAAATGAAAAAAAAAATCTTAAAAGTTAGTATTCTTGAAAACTTTTTGGAAAGAGAAATCGGGAAAGAGCCACAATTAGATTTGTATTTTAGATGATCCCTGCTAGTGATCTGGAGATCAATAACAATAATACAGTAATAACAGCAGCTAACATTCTGAGGGCTTGCTATATGCCAGTCATTGCCTTCAGTTCTTATTTGTCACGTGAAGAAATTTCAACAGTATATCCGTTTTACAGGTGAGAAATCCAAGGCACAGATAGGTTAAATAAATTGGCCAAAGTCAGCAAACTGATGGTAGTTGGTAGAGCCTGGAACCTGAGCTATCAATAGCCATCAGGAGGCTATTGCAACAGTGTACATGAGAATGGATGAGGGCTTGAACTAGGGTCAAGTTCATAAACGTCTTCCAGTGTTGTAGTTATTGTGGGGCATGCTTGAGACTTGTTTTTTGTTTGGTTTTGGTTTTGGTTTTTGGTTTTTGTTTTGTTGTTTTTTGCTTTGGGTTTTTTTTTTTTTTAATATGCCTTGACATTATTTTACTGGTGCCAAACTGGGCATCCGTCCCAGTTTAAAAAAAAAAAAGCTCAATCATAGACTTCTCTGAGTAAAATCCTACATGGATGTGGTTTGGCTTCTTATCCAAAGAAGCACTTACAAATCACTCACTTGATCAAGGCATTAGTATAAATCTGCTAATGGAATTGAGTTTACAAGGCACATTCCACAGACAAAAGCTTTATTCGGATGACACAATCACAGAGATGAACTGACAGCTAAACGTTCAACTGGAATATGGCTTCAAAAGTTGCTCTCTATGGGTGTGAAGATATAGTCATGTTCATTTTGATTTTGCTATGATTCCATGCCAATAATGGGGAAATTTGTGACCATTCAGCATTGCTGGCTTTTACATTGTGTTACTTTTAATACTTTGATCAAAAGTGCTTGAACAGTGATACCTTTGCTACTGCCAATTGCCATCCTGATAGAGACAAAACATTTCAAGAGTAAAGGTTTTTTTTGTGAGCTGCAAAGTTAACAGAACTTTCTAGAGTGGTACGAAAGTTACCAAGGAACAGAGGGTTGAATCATTGATAGACTGAAAAATGACATTTTTATGTAGAGATTTTTCATTGATTCTTTGTGAGGCAGGTTTATGAACACCAGATGCCAATCACACAGCACCAGTGGATTTGCAAGATTATAAAACCGGGGAGAAAGTGAAGGTTAATCACAGGGTACAATAGAGATTACTTATGGTAATGAATTGCATAATTTTTCTAGACAGAGTTGGATTAATGTTCATCCTGAAAAGAGATTACGATAGTTGCGATTCTTGCAGTAAACAAATACTAAGCAGATCATTTTTGTTCAACATGTGAATCAAGAGTCCTAAAGAATCTATGAATCATCATACACAAGGAGGAAAAAATTAACCGACTCCCTAACTGTAAGTGTGAGATGCGCTGGGGTTTTGTGAGGGAACAGAGGCAGTGAGCTCTGCGCCACAGTTTCTTTGTCCGAGCGCAGCCTTGGAAAGACGCTCAGAGGCCCCAGTTGTCATAGTCCACTAGCTGCAACTCCATTTATAAAGAACACCCTGCCCTCTCATGGGTATCACAGAAACCAACTCTGCCCGCCTCATTAGTACGTCACCTGGAAGTGATGAGGTATCTCAGGTGGCACTGTGTGTCCGTATTTTGTACAGTTAACAGAGTCCGACCCTGGTGTCTGCTCTTCTCTTTTGGAGTGTGAGTGGGAAGGGTGCTCCTTGTCCTTGTGGGGAATCCCAGCCTTTTTCTCTGCTCACCCAATTAGGAATGTGGAGCTCATTTTTAGAATCAATCCTTGATTCATTTGTAGAGTGTACTTTTTTGCCATCACCTACATGTTACAAGACATTGCCTTCTATACATGGCTTTAATTTTAACAGTAAAATAGCATTTGTTTTTAAACTTCAAAAACAATACACTGAGGAAGGCACATCGCTTTTGTGAGATTCTTTCCCAAAATGTTACAACCTCAATCTGATCATGAGAAAACATCAGACACCCCAAATTGAGGGACATTTTACAAGTAAATGCCAAATACTCTTCAAAGAAGTATGTTTGTATCATGCAAATTAGAAGACACCAGCTTCCAAACTCCCATAATCTCACCACCAAGCATAATGACCATTAACATCTTAAAGTATCCCCGCCCTTTCTCTTTGTATTATATCCCTTACCACATTTTTTTGAGGAAAATACTGTTGTGCCTATGGTTACTTAACTGCTTTATTAACTTACAGATATATACATATACATGTGTGTACATATATATATAGTATATATTGTATATATATGTATGTATATACAATATATACTATATATGTATATGTATATATCTGTAAGTTAATAAAGCAGTTAAGTATAATATTAAGTATAATATTAAGTATATTAAGTGCATATAATATATAGCATATAATTATAATTATAATATATACTATATATAATATACACTTAATATATACCTATATTATATAAGTATATATTATATATATAATATATACCTAACATATATTATATATATAATATATACTTGATATAATATTAAGTATTTAATAGTAAGTATAATACATATATAATAATTGCATATATATAATTGCATATATAATATTTACATATATTGCAAATATATATAATATTGCAATATAAAATTGCAATATTTATAATTGAATATATGTATATATATATATATATATATATATATATAAAGAGAGAGAGAACAAATTTCTCCAAAAAGTCAATACTGATGGATTCTGTGAGTGTCTTATAGTGGCCTATTGTGTCTCTGTGTGTCAATAAAGACTCAAGGCAAGATAATCTTCACAGCCTTCACATCACGTCATTGCTTCTATCTGCCCCTCTTTGCACTGTGAAGCCAGTGGACATCATCAACTCAGTCCGCCAGGGTCTTTGTACTCAGGAAGTGACTCCATATGAGGCTTCAGTTCCTCATCTTCATGAGCCACATTCATGCACGGAATTTTCATGATTTGCCCTAATGCGCCTCTCGCAGACATGGAGGATGAGAAGTGTCTTGACAGGTTTTCACATTCTATGGACAAGTACAAGTGAATATGGTGAATTCACTATTGCTTTCTCTGATCCTTAAAAAGTTGTCCATCAAAATGCAGGCATATGATGACCAGAATACATACGATGACTCTTAGGCTCCACACATCCACCATGGAGCCATCTCACTTTTGGCCCTGGAAAGAGTTCCAAGGCATTATAAGGAAGCTGCCACACAAGGCATCCAACTTATTGCCAAAGGGGAACTCATTGCTGAAGCAAAAGTCTGCAAACTTGATGTTTATGTCAGTTTCCAATAGTTGGTTTTCTGCCTTTAGGTCTATGGACAGTACCCTTTTGGAGGCAATACTGTACAGCAGACACTCTCTGGCAGAATTTTCCTGGGGCCCTTTCTCTTTCATACTGCCATGATCCACTAGGTAATTGAACAGCCCTTCCTCACTAGCGTCTCCATGACAAGGTAGACTGTTCCTGTCTCCATCATTTCAAATAATTTCATAATGTTGGGGTGATCCAAGGCCCTCAATATTTTGACTTTATAGGATACTTAACAGGATTGACTCCTGTTAATGATCTTCATGACCATCTCTTTTTCAATCAGGATGTGTCAGGTTAACTTCACCTCGGCAAAGATATCCTTGCCCATGGTAGTTGCCAACCTGGGTCTTTCCCTCAGCAGAGATGACTGAGAGACCCGGCGGTGTGTTACACTTACTTGGAGGCACCATGTCCCAATGTCAGCTCAAAACCGGGAAAAGCTAGGGAGAAACTTGACCCAAATTACTTCAAAAGAAAATCACTTTCAAAGCATACCTGAAAAACTGATCTTTATGATGGAATCAACATAATGCCAGACAAAAATAAAGGTAAACAAAAACATTAACAAACTAAATTTTAAAAATGCAAAAAAACAAGAATAAAAAATAAGAAAAAGATTTAAAAAGAATTTCTTTTATGATTAAATTTTTCACTTTTTCTTTAAAGTGAAAATAATTAGGGGCGCCTGGGTGGCTCAGTCGGTTGAGCGTCCGACTTCGGCTCAGGTCGCGATCTCACGGTTCGTGAGTTCAAGCCCCGCGTCAGGCTCTGGGCTGATGGCTCAGAGCCTGGAGCCTGCTTCCGATTCTGTGTCTCCCTCTCTCTCTGCCCCTCCCCCATTCATGCTCTGTCTCTCTCTGTCTCAAAAATAAATAAACATTAAAAAAATTTTTTTTAAGTGAAAATAATTAATAGACAAAGTAGACAAAAACCCTACAATGCCAAGGAAGAAACTAACTTTAGTCAAAGTCCCCACAGGTCATTGAAAACCAGCTTCCCGAGCTAGAAGGTACAAAATCCTCCGCCCAGCCAACATCTTAAATAGGTGCTTGGGATTCCCTAACAATGGCCTCTTATGAGGACATGGCAAGAAACTGGCTTATGGCCAGGGATAAGGCACAGCAATTTTCTCACTTTTTGGATTCTAGAACGCTTTACTCTTTTTTAACGTTTTTTTTTAATTTTTTTTCAACGTTTTTTATTTATTTTTGGGACAGAGAGAGACAGAGCATGAACAGGGGAGGGGCAGAGAGAGAGGGAGACACAGAATCGGAAACAGGCTCCAGGCTCCGAGCCATCAGCCCAGAGCCTGATGCGGGGCTCGAACTCACGGACCACGAGATCGTGACCTGGCTGAAGTCGGACGCTTAACCGACTGTGCCACCCAGGCGCCCCTAACGTTTTTATTTCAATTCCAGTTAGTTAACATACAGTTTCAGGTATAAAAT
Organism: Prionailurus bengalensis; assembly: GCF_016509475.1. Lineage (NCBI taxonomy): Eukaryota > Metazoa > Chordata > Mammalia > Carnivora > Felidae > Prionailurus > Prionailurus bengalensis. The sequence goes on along the minus strand of NC_057353.1, from coordinate 15,264,390 downwards.
ATAGTGATGCAACATTTCTGCACATCACCCAATGCTCATCACAAGAAGTGCACTCTTTAATTCCCATCACCTATTTAACCCATCCTCCCACCCCCTTTCCTCTGGGAACCATCAGTTTAGAGCTCTTTACTCTTAAAAAATACTGTATTTTGTATCAGTTTACACACTGCCCAATACTAATACTTTAGAATTGTCTATATTTTTAAAAAATATTAATTAAAAAAATGTGAACTTACATAACAATTTCTTGCTTAAAGTTTATTGTAGAGAGAGAGGTATCTATATCTATAGAGATACATATGCTCTATTTTATAGGGCAATTTGAGGTTTACAGAAGAATTGAGAGGAAACTGCAGAGTTCCCATGTAACCCCCCCACCTTCCTATCCCCATAATTTCCGCAAATATTAACATCTTGCATTAGTATAGTGTGTTTGTTACAATTGACCCAATATTAATACATTAAAATTAACTAAAGTGCTGGTTTGCATCAGGGATCATTTTTGTGTTGTACATTATATGGGTTTTGACAAATGTATAATGACATATGTGCATAGTTACAGTAACACACAGAACAGTTTCGCTCTAGTAAAAATCCTATGTGCTACACCTGTTCATCCCTCTCTCCCCCAAACCTTTGGCAACTACTGATCTTTTAATAGGTATAGTTTTGTCTTTTCCAGAGTGTCATAGACTTGTCATTATACAGTATGTAGCCTTTTCGGATTGGCTTAATTCACTTGGCAATATGTGATTAAGGTTCTTCCATGTCTTTTTGTGGCATGATAGCTCATTGCTTTTTATCACTGAATAATATTCGACCAACCAGATTTACCAATTGAAGGATATCTTGATTGTTCCCAGGTTTTGGCAATTGTGACTAAAGTTGCTATAAACACTTGTGTGCAGGTTTTTGTGTGGACACAAGTTTTCAACTCATTTGGGTAAATACCAAGGATCACAGTTGCTGGGTCATATGGTTAGAGTATGTTTAGTTTTATAAGAAACTGCCAAACTGGCTTCCAAAGTAGCTGTACCATTTTGTATTCCCACCAACAATGAGAGTTTCTGTTGTTCAGCATTTTTGTCAGCATTTGGGGCAGTCAGTGTTTTGAGTTTGGCCCTTCTAATAGGTGCGTACTAGTAGCTCACTGTTATTGTAATTTGAACTTCTCTGATAATATGTGATGTGGGGCATCTTTTTATGTTTATTTGCCATCTGTATGTCTTCCTCAATAAGATGTCTGTTCAGATCTTTTGCCCATTTTTAATTATTTTTTTTCTTATTGTTGAGTTTTAAGAGTTCTTTGTATATGTTGGTTGTTACTCCCTTATCAGGTATGTGTTTTGCAAAAATTTCTCTTCCAGTTTGAAACATGGGTTTTCATTCTCTTCACAGTGTATTTTGCAGAGCAAAAGTTTTTAATTCTAATGAAGCTGTTTGTTTGTTTTTTTTCATGGATCATACTTTTGATGTTGTATCTAAAAAGTAATTGCCAGCCCCAAAGTCATCTAGATTTTTCTTATGTTATCTGCTAGGACTTCTGTAGTTTTGCATTTTACAATTAGGTCTCTGATCTATCTTGAGTTAATTTTGTGAAAGGTATAAGAATTGTGTCTAGATTTCTAGTTTTGTGAGAGGATGCCATTATTCTACCCCCATTTGTTGAAAAGGCTATCCATTCTCCATTGAATTACTGTGCTCCCTTGTCAAACATTGGTTGACTATATTTGTGTTGGTCTAATTTTGGGCTTTCTCTTCTGTTCCACTGACCTGTTTGTCTATTTGTTTACCAATAACACACTGTCTTGATTACTATTGCTTTATAATAAGTATTGAAGTGGAGTAGTATCACTCTTTCCACTTTGTTCTTGTCCTTCAATATTATATTGGCTCTTCTGGGTCTTTTCCCTTCCCCTATAAGCTTTAGAATCTGTTTTGTCAATATCCACAAAATAATTTTCTGGCGTTCTGGTCAGGATTGCATTGAATCTGTAGATAAAGCTGAGAAGAACGAACATCTTGAGAGTATTGAGTCTCCCTATTGATGTGCATGGGATATCTCTCCATTTATTTAACTTTTATTTGATTTATTTCCTCCAAGTTTTGTAGTTTTTCTTATGTAGATTTTGTACATATTTTTTTAGATTTATACCAAAGTATTTCATTTTTATGGGTACCAATGTAAATGGTCTTTTCTTTCAAAGTCCACTTATTCACTGCTGGTAAATAGGAAAGCAATTTATTTTTGTGTATTAATGTTGTATTCTGCTACCTGGCCATAATTGCTTATTAGTTCCAGGAGGGGTTTTTTTTTGTTGATTCGTGGAGATTTTCTGTATAGACAATCATGTCATCTGCAATAAAAACAGTTTTAATTCTTCTACCTTGTATTTTCTGTTCTTGTGTTATTGCATTTCAGTATAATGTCAAACAGGAGTTGTTAAAGGGGTATCTTTGCCTTGTTTTAGATCTTAGCAGGGAAGTATTTAGTTTCTCACCATTAAGTATGATGTTAGTTGTAAGGTTTTTTGTAGATGTTCTTTATCAAGTTGAATTTTCCTCTCATCCTGGTTTTCTGAGAATTTTTTCATGAATAGGTGTTACATTTTGTAAAATAATATTTCTGTATCTATTGATATGATCAGATGATTTATTTTCTTTATCCCTTTGAATTAATGGATTACATTAACTACATTTAATTGATTTTTGAATATTGAAGCAGCCTTAAATACCTAGAATATATTTCACTTGCTCCTAATGTATAATAATCCTTTCTATACTCTGTTGAGTTCAATTTACTATTATTTTGTTGAGGATTTTTAAATCTATGTTATTTTTGTTGATCCATAATTTTCCTTTTTGTCATGTTTTTGTCTGGTTTTGTATTAGAGTAATGCTGTCCTTATAGGATGAGTTAGGAAGTGTTTTCTCTGCTTCTCTTTTCTAGAAGAGATTAGAGAGAATTGGTAACATTTCCTCAAATGTCTGATAAAATTCACCAGTGAGCTCTAGACCTGGCTCCTTCTGCTTTGGAAGATTATAAATTATTGATTCAGGGGCACCTAGGTGGCTCATCGGTTAAGCACCTGACTCTTGGTTTCAGCTCAGGTCATGATCTCATGGCTTTGTGGGTTCAAGCCCCGCATGGGGCTCCATGCTGGCAGTGTGGAGCCTGCTTGGGATCTTTCCCCCTCCCTCTCTCTCTGCCCCTACCCTACTTGTGCTGTTTCTCTCTCTCTCTCAAAATAAATAAACTTCAAAAGATATATATTGATTCAATTTATTTGATAGATGCATACTAATTCAGATTACCTATTTCTCCTTGTGTGAGCCCTGTGGAGCCCTCGTAAGTCTGGCCCCTTAGGAGATTTTATATCATAAGTTAGTCCTTGCTCAGTCTCCAGCAATTGGTCAATTACCCTTTTCAGTGTCTCTCTTAAAGACTCCAGCAGCAGCCTCTGTTCCCAGTAAGCTATGATTTTCTGTATTCACCTGTCTCTATAGCTTTCAGGGCAGTGGTTTGCCCGGTGGCATCAATTCTGTAATGAATCTAAGAAGAGTTATTGATATTCAGTTTGTTCAGCTTTTTTCTTGTGGTGAAGATGGGAGTGATGCCTTCCAAGCTCCTTATATAGATAGCAGGGAGAGTTGATGAAGAAAACAGTTCATACAGAGAATAAAAGAGAAAAACCATGTATGTTACAATGTATGTGAATAGCCCAGAAAACTAATCCTGTTCTGTATAGCACAACTACTTTCATATATGAATGGAAAACATTTAAGGTTAATATTATCATTCTCAAGTTAAAATTTCTTTTTTTATCTTTTAATGTTTATTAATTTTTGACAGAGAGAGAGACAGAGCATGAGCAGGGGAGCGGCAGAGAGAGAGGGAGACACAGAATCCAAATAGGTTCCAGGCTCTGAGCTGTCAGCACAGAGTCTGACTCGGGACTCGAACTCACAGGCCACGAGATCATGACCTGAGCCGAAGTCGGACGCTCAACCAACTGAGCCACCCAGGCGCCCCTATCATTCTTAAGTTAAAAAACAACTGGGTGTCTACATAGCTAGTGTATTAGAGTTAAAATCCCAGTATTAAGGGTGCCTGCGTGGCTCAGTCACTTAAGTGACTTTTTTTTTTTTTGCTAAGTTTTTTTTTAATATAATTTATTGTCAAATTGGCTAACATACAGTGTGTACAGCATGCTCTTGGTTTTGGGGGTAGATTCCCGTGTTCTATTGCTTACATACAATACCCAGTGCTCATCCCAACAAGGGCCCTCCTCAATGTGACTGACTCTTGAGTTCAGTTCAGGTCATGATCTCATGGTTCGTGAGACCAAGCCCCATGTCAGGCTCTGCACTGACAGTATGGAGCCTGCTTGGAATTTTCTCCCTCCCTCTCCCTCTGCACCCACCCTGCCTCCCCCACTTGTGCACATACATGCACAAGAACTCTCTAAAAAAAAAATCAAGAACTTGGGTTTAATCATTGAGAACCTTTTATAAGCTCTAATTTGTAAAATTTACAGGATGTGTCCTTGTAGTGTCTTAAATAGTAAAGAGGATATTTGAGGAAGTATATACCATCAGAGTGGGATTAAGAGGGGGTGTGGACCACAGTTTTTCTTTTTGTTTTTTGTTTTTTGCATTTTTTTTAATTTATTTTTTTTATTTTTTAAATTACCCACTGTTGCTTCAGAACCTGTTCTTTTTAAGCTTTGGGACCTGATCATTCCCAAGAAACATTAGGCATCTATTCTCTCATTCAGCAGTGGGCAGTGGATATTTCATTTTCAAAGTCACAGAGCATGAGAGAGACAAATAGCAGTATTTACACTGTGCCATATGTCAGCAGGCCTTTCTGGATCATTATGGTGATGTCTTTCCTCTCTAAATAATTTTTACAAATGTACTGATGAAGACAGATTTTTGTGGTCTGTCTTTGATGGGTCATAAGATGAACCAGCACTATATTTTTTGCAGAAAATATGCGTAGTTGTGACATGGTATTTCATACTTTTGAGCTTATTGCTGCCAAAATGAACATAGCTGTAAGAAATGATGATCCTCTCATCTTTGTAACAGTAAAATGGCTTCCTAATGTGTTTCCCTAACTCTGAACATTAACTTAATATTCCCCTGGATTTCTGAGTTCAATCCTTTCCCCCCGCGGAAATCCCGTGAAGAATACAGCTTTTGACCAAATGACAGAGCATAGAGGATGAAATTAGTTGCATTAAATTATGATATGACAAAAAGCCTTTCAAAATCTTTGTCACAATGCAACATTCAAGCAACATTAAACAAACCAGAGTAAAAATAGACCAAGGAAGAGAGTTAATATTTTTAAAGGAAATCTTGTGAACTAAGATCACTTACGAATTTTGAAAGCCATTGATTTATAGCCGGTATGCTATGGCAGTTTCTAATTTGGAGATCCTACCTTACAATCATATATGTTGTCTCCTCTTGTTTAATCTATGGATATAGAATTAACTGTTAAAATACTTTTTTGGTACACTTTTAAATTTCTCAAAAAAACAAGTCTCCATTGGGAAAGTTAGCATTTAAGAAAGTAACAGAGAAAGGGAGGAAGCATAAGATATACACTTTTATGCAATGTTTATTGTCTTTCTAAGTATATGTATCTAAATAACAGCATACATTTTATAAATTATTATAAAAATCAATTTTATTCTAAAAACAGAAAGAAGAGTTTTGATACCTTTTTCCTTTATTTCTACCATACTTTGGGTTTATTTTGTGTTAGTTTATTTCCTTTTTCCCCTGAAAGATCTGATGTTTATGTTTTAAGTTTAATTCTACCATGTTGGGATGTGGGAAAATAAAAGCTTTTGATAGGGTTAATCTAGCTACATAAAAGTCCATGTTGAATATGATCATAATCTTGAACTTTGATTAGGTCTGAGCTAGTAATATCTTGTGATTAATCAAAATGGGTTGTACTGCCTGTAGTATAAGTCATCTTCACAGATGGGATAGAGAATTATCAGAGTTCTCTTGAATATTTGTTTTAATCCCTTCTAGGATAAAATGGCTTTGGATTTTTTTTTTAAACTTTAAATCAGATTGAGTTCACCAAATAAATGAAGAAGAAGAAATTTTGAAGTCTAGTTTTGCTAGGATTATAGGTCAAAAAAGAAGGAACTTGTTTTTTAATTCACAATATTTCAATGTTTCGTTGAATGTGTTTCATATGTTGTCTTGTAAAATTTAATAAATATTCCTATTCATTTTGTAGTTGAATGAAAACTTTATGAAAGGATATAACAAGATATACTTCATGGAAACAATGTTGAAGTTTTTACTGTTCCCAACAGCATAAAAGATTTTTCAAGATTATTAATTGTCCCTCTTCTAATGATATAATCCTAGCCTAAAGTGACATCTGATAACAAAGAACTTTACTTTGGCAAGTGAAGTACCTGACATCTAACACTCAGAACAGTACAGACAGAGCTCATACATAAAATGGTTACTAAGTGTAGCTGTCATTTCAATCAGCCATTTGAGTCTTACAAGATAACAAAGTTCTTCAAAAAGTTGCTCACCAAAAGCTATGAGTTGAACTGTATACCCCAAAACCCACACATACTGGTGGGGCTCAATAAATCCATGTCTTTGATTATATAAGAATCATTGAATAAAAGAACGGAATTAGCTGTGCAATTCATCCATTCACTTCTAGAGTGGATTCATAACTCACATGTATTAAAATAGGGACTTAATTTTTTCTTGTGTTTGTTTGTTTGTTTGTTTGTTTGTTTTTCTCATAGGAGACCTGGTGAGCCTCCATTGATAAAAGGCTGGCTTCCTTACCTTGGAGAGGCCCTGAACTTCCAAAAGAATCCTTTAGGTTTCATGAAAACACTTCAAAAGCAACATGGTGACACTTTCACTGTTCTCCTTGGGGGTAAGCAGCACTTCTATAAGTACCTTCCATAAGTCATAAGTTCTTGGGGTGTCTGGCTGGCTCAGTTGGTAGAGTGTGCAACTCTTGATCTCAGGGGCATGAGTTCAAGCCCCGCACTGAGTGTGGAGCCTACTTAAAATTTAAAAGAAACAAAAAACAGAAAAGAAAAATGCTTAAAAAAATAATAAATTCTCAGTTGATTTTTTTCTCAGTTGTTCTTAAGTTGTATTTTTCTCTAGGCAAAATATGGAATGTTTATATATTATTGTTTCATTTGTAGGCTAATACAAAAGAAAACTATTTCTTTGAGTACAGTAATTTTCACATTAAAAACAAAGTTTTTACACCAAGTGTAAAAGTCTTGAGGGTACCTAGGGAACCCTGCTGTCCTCCCATCACCTGCCATTTTGGCTTAATTTGGCTTGGTTTTAAGAATTGTTTGGGGCACCTGGGTGGCTCAGTCGGTTCAGCTTCTGACTTCGGCTCAGGTCATGATCTAGCACTCCATGGTTCAGGCCCTGCGTCGGGCTCTGTGCTGGCGGCTCAGAGCCTGGAGGCTGCTTCGAATTCTGAGTCTCCCTCTCTCTCTGCCCCTCCCCCACTTATTCTCTCTCTCTCTCTCTCTCTCTCTCTGTCAAAAATAAATAAACATTAAAAAATTAAAGAATAAAAAGAATGGTTCAAGGGGAAAAAAGGGTAGAGTGTATTAACAGACTTTATTTTATACAGCAGTTTTAGGTTTAAAGAAAATTGATCAAAGATTACCCATATATCCTGTTTCCCTTGATCATAGTTTTCCTTATTATTTCTTACTATAGTATATCCCATAATTTGTCACAGCTGATGAGCTGATGTTGATACATTATTAAAGGTCTGTGGTTTACATTAGGGTCCACCCTTTGCGTTGTACAGTTCTTTGAGTTTTGACAAACGTATGTCATGGATCCACCATTTCCTGGATATTATTCACTATCATAGAGGATAGTGTAACTGCCCCCCAAATCCTCTGGGTTCCACATACTCATTCTGCTTTCCTCCCGACCTGATCCCCTAGCAACCACTGATCTAGAATGTATTTTTTTACAATGTATTTTTAATTTTGAAGTGTTTGTTATGCTTCTCACTTGAATAAAATGCTTACAAAAGAAAAAAGAAAACTACAGCAAGATTACTAAACATCCCAATATCATAGGGCTGAGAGGAAAAGTTGGAATGTTCTTCTCTCATCCTCCTTTAAGGCCCATGTTGTCCAGCTGTATGAGCTAAATAGCTAAATAGCTGCTGTGTAACAAACCTCCCCCAAATTTAATGCCTTAAAGCAACCAATCTTGCCTGAATCACTTTTGTGGCTTGAGTCATCTGGCTGCTTAACTGGGAACTGGATGTTCCAAGATGGCTTCATCACGTGCCTGGCTGGGCCTCTGTGTCCACACGATGTTTCATTCTCAAGAAGTTGTCCTTACATGGCAGCTAGTGTTTCAGGTGGGTGAGAGGAAAAGCTGCAGAGCCTCCTGAGAACTGGGCTGAGTTATTACAAAACCTCTCTTCCACCACATTTTATTAGTCAGAGCAGTCGTAGCCCAGCCCCAACTCAAGGGTAGGGAAATAAACTTCACCACTCTCTGGGAAGAATGGCAGAGTCCCATTGCAAAGGAGCATGTGTAGAGAGATAGAAAGAGTTTACTGTAGCCATCTTCGCACAGTCTTTTATATCAGCTTATCACTGGACTAGCTATTTCTTTTCTTCACCTTTCATGTCCTATGTCCCATAAATCTGATCTCTACAGATTAGATTATCTGCACTTCTTTGCCCTCTGACTTCTAGTTGAGCGTGCTGGAGGGAGGAAAAGAAAGGCCTTTCCAGGCTGTTCTAGCTCCCCATCTCTCATTGGGCTGTAGCAACATAGTTCACTCACCTTCCTTTCCTTCCCAAGAAGAATGAAGCCATCAGGTATGATCTCAGACCCTCACCTATCTTCCGGATATCCTTGTGTCTCACAGCTATCCTCCCTACATTTTCCCTAATTTCAAAGAATGTTTAAGACAATTACCTGTCCTCGTGACCATAACGTCCTGCCTCCAAAGCTCCGGTTTCATTATTTATTCTTCCCAAACATATGTCTTCATTTTTCTTTCCCTCTTAGGCCCTTACTTAAAGCTTAAAATAGCCATACTTAAGCTTCTCCTATATTCTCCTTCTAGGTACCTTTCGTTTCTTTTTTTTTTTTTCTCTTTTGCATCCAGATTTTTTAAGTTACCTACATTTGCTCCCATGCTTGCTTATCTCCTAGATACCTCCTACTTGGAACAAGCCATCTGCCTTGCTGAGGACATTAATGGGCCCTCACCTGACTAGACCTCTCTACTTTGTTTGACCATACAAATCTCTCATTCCTTCTCAGAACGCCCTCTTCTTTCACTCTGGTGACACTGCACCTCTGGTTCTTTCACTGACTGAGGATTCCTTAAACTGGGTCATCTTTACTTAAACACCTTTCTTTGCTCAACCCTTTTACCTTCCTCTAACCAGCCTTGGAATTTTATGTTCTGTTCCTAAAGAATTTAGGTAATTTCTTCTTACTGCAATTACTCTGTTGAGTATCAGAAGCAACCTTTTGTACATAGAGCAACTTTATTTCAGTGCTGCCATTTTAATGTAATTGGGAGAAAAACAGCGACCCAACTGGATGAAATTATCAGCACGGCTTGCCTTCTTGCATGAACAGGCAGTATCCATTTCATCACAACCTAGTGGCAAGTCTCTCCCTACACTCCGATTTCAGAAAAATTGAAATGGAAAAAAACATCATGCATCTGGAGCAACTGCATATCTAATGGAATCCTCACAAGGCTCCCCAAGACTGGGCTCCCCTACCTCTCTGGCCTCGGCTGTTGCTACCGCTTGCCTTGTGCTTAATGCACTATTAATACGCCAAATTGTTTGAAATTTCTCCTCACACACGATGCCCTTTTGTGCCTGTGTTTTGTCGTGCTGTTTTTTCTGCCTGAGTGCCGTTCTTCTGCTTGTGAGTCATCCTGAAAAGATGACTGACACGGGTTCATCTTTTGAGGTCATAGTCACATTACACTTCCTCCCCAAAGCATCATTGACCATCTCTTCTCCCCTGTTATGTTTAACGCCTCTTCTCCAGGCTCCCATTACGCTCAGTATCACTCTGTCATGGCATTTAATAAATTGTGAATTTATTGTTAATTCATTTGTCTATTTACCTTCATTATTCTTTATCTCCTCTATTGCCAGCATTTAGACCAGAGCTCAGCACTGATTGATTCACAATAAATAGTTGATGAGGATATTCCCAATACCTTAGAGCTGATGAAACACTTACTATAATACAAATAAAGGCCATACCTGGTGCTTCTATTCTAAGTGATCTTTTGGCTTCATAATAACAAAACTATATTCTTCACTTAAAAAAGAAATCACTCTTACTTAAAAACTTAAACTTTATGTCCTAATGAGTAGACACAAATTATTGATCTTCTCAGTTTTCCCTTTTAATACATTATGCAAAAATAGCCTGAGATGATTAAGATGATTAAACAGAAACTTGTGGTAGAGTTGGATAATGTTATTCACTGTTCAAAAAAGAACCAATTTCCACTGACACTTGATATCTTAATCTTAGACGCTAAGAAGCTTGTTGAATTTCTGATGTCTAAATAATTTGACCATGGTTATGCTCTTGAACTCAACACTACACAACCACAGTTGAATATGTACCACTACTCCCCTTTGGCTCCTTACCAGAGTTTGTATTAATTCCTGTCAAGATACCCTGTTAACGTATTTGCTTCTAATGATCAGTTTGCAAAATAGCTCCTTTGGAAAATGTGAAATGAGGAACGGGGCCTTCCACCCTTGTCCCGTAATGTGATTTCGGTTACTGTATGCTCTTGCATGATGAACAAATGATTGTCATCCCCAAAAGTCTCAAGGGACACGGATGTCATCTTAATAAAGAAATTAAAAGGTACATCTTTTCATGAGAAACCACGTAAATTCGTGCCCTGTCGCAGAAAATAGTTCTCTAATTGGTTTTGTGTGGTGGTGCAGAGGAACAGTTTTCCCTAGATGTCACCCCAGCGAAGCACCACTGTACATCATTGTCAGCAGCTAGTGAAATCTCCCTAATAAGAGGGAGAGTATAAAATGTGATCATCCTCAGAAACTAAAATGTTCATTCATATTTCACTTTCAAACTAATATTTTCAGCTTGATGTTTTAAAAAATTCTATTGAAAAACTAAGCATGGAGATTAAAAGCTCATAATTAAGGAAAATCTCTTTAAAATCCAAATTTATCTCATATTTGTTGACTAGGCATTTCTATATCTAAAGGCTCAAATAGTTGTCCTGAATTCCCATGGATGTGTCTCTGGATAGCACCAAATACCTGAAATGAAAACATAAAAATTCAATTTATAACTATCCAGATGTCAGACGTTCTGTGTACAAGACAACTGGGTGAATAATTTAATTTTTCTTATATTCACTGATGTACTTTGCGTTATGTAGCTTCACCTTCCTAAAAGAAGTGATTTCGAAAGAATTGAAAGGGCTGCCGAGTTAGTAAAGTATCATGCACAGGTTATACAGGAATGCTAGAATTAGTATCTTTAGACTCAGCTCTGAAAAGGGACAAGAATGAAATTGTTGTTAAAGAAGACATTAAAAATTTTCAGCCTATTTCAAATGTATTGCTCTAAAAGATAATTATATATGATATATATTAAATAGTTCATATAATATTACATTATATATATATATATATATATATGTAGCAGAAGTGAGCCCCATTTTGACATTTCTATTTTAGACAAATGCAAACTCTGAAATTCTTTAAATCAATATTTCATATCAACTGCTGACAGCATTCTTTTCTCTTTTGGAAACATGGCAATGCATATTGTTTCTACCTTGTGATCTTTGTAAACTAGGCAACTTGCCTATCGACACTTGATATTCACTTACATAAAATCACACTGGAGCAAAAGTTAATTTTGCTCCAAGAATACATGGCCTTCAGAATAACTTTTCAGATTTCCTTTGTTAAAAAATTTAAATTCATTTTATGAATGTATATGTGTTTTCCTAACTGTCTGATTAAAGATTACAAAGAAACTCTGGTTTTGCATCTCACATTAGCAGATGGTGGACAGATGGTTTAAATTAATATTAATTTTGGAAAACTTAGCTTAAATTGTTTATACTGAAGATTAAAAGTTGGAAAGCCAACTAACATCTCCAGGGTTATTAGTACTTCCAAACCCACTTGAAAAGTAAAATCCAGAAAATCAAAACGTCTACTTTTAAAGCAATCAACATCTTACTCAGAAAGAGAGTTGGGAAAACACAATGCCTTGATGTTGAAGAAAATTAAAATAAGAATGAGAAAGAGAAAATACACATCCTGGAGTATAAAGAGGCTTGACAGGAGTGAGAATTTCATTTACAAATAAATTGATTTTAACTAATCAGGAAGGATTTTTATAAAGAACCTATATGCAATAATTGCTTATTTTAAAAAACAATTTATCAATAATTGGTTGCTAATTAGCTTTTATTCCTTTTATTTGAAATTAATCTCATTGTTTTCTTCCCATATCCTAACCAGCAAGGAGAGAGAGGGGCTATATGTGTATTTGTGATGAATCGAAGACAAAAACTCTTGCATGCACACAGGCTCTATCTACTTCAGTAGGCCAATGGCCAGTAGCTCATGCTGTCATGGCTGAATATAGTTTTGTCTTTCCACTTAGATTTTAATGAATGTAGAAAATTGGTAAGAAAAATTCAAACTATTCTCTAAAAATTGTGTGTTTTACAAACTGAATCTTTTATACATTCTCTGAATTTTAGTGGCTAATTTAAAATAACCCTAAAGATATTTAACAAAATCTTCTCATTTAGTGAAAGGAGGAAAGTATGAATCACCACCTGTGAAAATACATAGCTTCGCCTAAAATTATATCTTTTGCAAAATAAGAGAATTCACTCTTTTTTTCAATTATTTGTCAGGCAGATGCTGGCAATTTTATTTAATTAAGATGCTATGGTAAAGCAGGTGTCATAAAATATGCTCAAATCCAGTTGAGTCCTTTTTGCTCTCCCTAGGGGGAAAAAATCCAGTTTACTTTATAGACACAGCTTTGGGATCTGACCAGAATGAATAGACACTTCTAGCTTTACCCTCATTCCTATATTGGCCCACCTTATTAAATAAGGGAAGGAGAAATACAATATATAAAATTCAAGACGTATGATATATTTTTAGAAAAACATCATAACACGTGTACATTAATGTATACTTAAAAATTATGTTTTAAAATTGTAAGACAAAAACATATTATCCTGTTTCAAGAATTAGGTTGCAAATTATTCAAAACTTTGTCCTAATCATGTACCACATTGAATTTAATATCTGTGATGCTGCTTGAATTACCAATAAATAACAAGTGAGGCATCGTTGGTCTAAGAAAGCTACACACACATACACACACAAAGAGGAATGATAAAGTGAAGAGGAAAGTGTGTATGATCTTACAAATGTTAATGTCTATGAACTGTTTTCTAGAAGACAATATAATTAATAGATATTAAAACTTGTAGGGTTATCTAAACTTCATGTCTGTTCTTGGAAAAAAAGGACATTAAATGCCCATTTTAAATACTATTTGCATAATACTTCGAATTAGGAATCTTAAAACAGCACTCTAGTGAGAGGAAGTCAGCACTGCCGTAAGGAACGGAACAATGAATGGAGAGTGGCTTCTTGTCCAGGCTCTGCCACTAAAAATGGCAGTGGGATCTTGGCCCTTAACCTCTCTTGACTTTCTTTAGCTTTTTCAACTGATTAATTTAGAGTTGATAGTTGAACTATCAATGATCACCTGGGAACTGGGAACTCTCCCAACTCCAAGAGTTCCCAAGAGCTGGGAACTCTCCAAGTTTCCTGCCAGTTTTGAGAGACCAACCATAGAATGGCAATGTTCCTCAGTGTGCTGCCTTAAATCACTTCAGGCCCCTGTCAAAAATAGAGACTTGTAGGTCCCACATCTAAACCTTATGAATCAGAATCAGGCAGGAATCTGTATTGTTAACCAGCACCCTAAGTCTTTTAATTGGGTAAGTGTGGACAACACTGATCTCTGAAAAGACCAAATGTCAGCACCTCAAGGAACTATCTTGATGATAGATAACTCCAGGCAGACTGAAGCAGATTTCCCTTTCTCTTTCCCCTACATTGCGTTCACATCTCCGCTACAACACCATCCACAATGATACAATGATTTCTTTGCATCTTTTTATCTTAAGAGGAAAGAGATCCAAATAAATATCTGGATCTCAATAAATGTTGAAGGTAGGGATGAATGCATAAATGGACAGGTTCTAGTTTGGAATTCTGTTTTAGTCACAAATCAGTAGGTAACCTTGGACATGTTACTAAATCTCCATGAACCACTATTTTCTCATGTATAAAAATGAAAATGCTGACATTTTGATTTGGTATTAGTGTTGCACCAAACATTAACTTGTGAGTACTGGCCTCATACCACATACTCATTTATCTGAGTTAAAGGTATTGTATCCAACCAAAGCTAAGATGATACCAAGTATGAAATAGCTCTTTATGAAGTGTAAATAATAATTTGTTTGTTTGATGTTTGTTTTCTGTTTGTATTATTGTATGAGAAATGTTTAAGTCAAGAGATTCTGAGGATATTTCAAGGGTAGTTTAAATACTTGGGTACTTAATTAAAATAAGACAGAATTTAACAATATTTAACTTAAAGCCTTTCCTACTACCTCCCATTTTTAAAGGAAACAGGTATGGAATCTGAACAAAATGGATTTTTATTAAACTTTGCACCTTTCTAGATGTTGTTAAGGTCTTTCTAATTTTGATTAAAATACTTTCAAATTTCAGGTATATTGTGTGTTTTGCTACCAAAAGAGCTCATATTCTCATTTATTTCTTTTAGGAAAGTATATAACATTTATCCTGGACCCTTTTCAGTACCAGTCAGTGATAAAAAACCGCAAATTAAGCTTTCGAATATTTACTAATAAACTCTTAAGGAAAGCATTTTCCATCAAAAAGCTGGAAACCAATGATGACCTGAACAATGAACTTCACATCTGCTATCAACTTTTACAAGGGAAATCTTTGGACATACTCACAGAAAACATGATGCAGAATTTAAGACAAGTGCTTGAACTCCACCTACTAAAAGCCACAGATTGGGTCATGACACCGCTGTTGGCATTCTGCAACTCAGTGATATTTGAGATCACATTTGCAACCATATATGGAAAAAGTCTTGCTGGTAGTATGAAGAAATTTACTACTCAGCTAAGAGATGATTATTTAAAATTTGATGACAAATTCCCGTATTTAGTATCAGACATACCCATAGAGCTTCTAGGAAATGTCAAGTCTATTAGAAATAAACTTATAAAAAACTTGACATCAGAACACTTAGCTAAGATACAAGGATGGTCAGAAGTTGTTCAAATGAGGCAAGATATCCTGGAGAAATACTATACGCTCGAGGACCTTGAAATAGGAGGTAAGAAACTTCTGGATGATTACTTGTCTAAAATAAAATAATTTACAATAGACCTTTGAAATAAAAAGACAAAATGGTGACCTTGAAAATTTTTATGCTCTTTCTAATTGGCTAATGATAAAATGTTTTACTCTGAAACAACCCTCTGTGATAATTGATTTTTTTTTTTTTTGCTGAGGTGGTAAAACAAGATACTTAATGGTGATAATGAGAAAGAGTATAACTAAGCTGCATTTACTCCTCTTATCTCATCCCCCACCTCCCCACCCCCCACATGCACATTACATTTTAAACTATTCTCATTAAGCAGAAAATTAGACTTCAGAAGCCTATTGGTCCTCATTAGCATGCACTGATCCTTGGCTGGGTCTGTGTCCTAACATCTTTTAATTAGCACACTGCAAATCTAATCAGTGTAATAAACGCTATTAATCTTCCTTTTCACTTATTTTCTCCCAGCACATCATTTAGGCTTTCTCTGGGCCTCTGTGACAAACACTATTCCAACTACGTTCTGGGCGATGTATTACCTCCTACAGCACCCAGAAGCTATGGCAGTGCTGCATGACGAAATTGACCATTTGCTGCAGTCAACAGGTCAAAAGAAAGGGTCTGGATTTCCCATCCACCTCACCAGAGAACAATTGGACAGCCTGGTCTACCTAGGTAATTTATTTTTATCTGTTATGAAGAAAAGAAGGTACCTCTCTGCAAACTCAGTTTATCACTCAAAGCTGTTTACCAAGAGGTGGAGGACACAGCTGCCTAATTGACATAATAACACCCATTTACATCAATTATAAATTATGTAGTTTATAGCTGTAGATACTCTCATTACATGTAAACATTAAGGCCTAGGTAATTAACTATGCAAGGTATGCAAAAGGCTAAACCAAAGCTTTGCAATTATTTGAAAAAAAAAGTTTATGCCTATTAAGTCATTTGATTCTGAGCATCTGTTGGTGTGCTAACGCTTTCTAAACACTGCTGCACTATCTTGACAAGAAAGGTATTTGGGGATTGAAAAAGAAAGTATTTCAGAAGGCAACTTGTGTACCAAATGTATTTATTCTTCCCTAAAATGGTATCTATATTTGAAGGCAGAGGTTAGGATGTTTTACACACCTTGAAGTGTATGATTCTCAAGAACGTAGTAAAAGTGATTTCCACTGGAACTTCTTGACTTAAACATACTTGGGGGAGAGAAAAAGGAAGGAGGGAAGAAAAAGAAAGGGAGACAGGAGGAAAAGAAGCAGCAGCAACTACTAATTACTCCATGTGAAATGTCAGTATTTTATAAAATAATCACTGACTCATGAGATATGCATAGCCACTATTTCAAATATATTGGAGGTCAGGAGTGACTAAGTTGGTTTTCTATTTCTTTTTTTTTTTTAATTTTTTTTTTCAGCGTTTATTTATTTTTTGGGGGACAGAGAGAGACAGAGCATGAACGGGGGAGGGGCAGAGAGAGAGGGAGACACAGAATCGGAAACAGGCTCCAGGCTCTGAGCCATCAGCCCAGAGCCTGACGCGGGGCTCGAACTCACGGACCATGAGATCGTGACCTGGCTGAAGTCGGATGCTTAACCGACTGCGCCACCCAGGCGCCCCGGTTTTCTGTTTCTACGTAGACGTGTACACCAGTGACATGAGCTTTCGATGACAATGGATTGCATTTTCCTTGACCAGTTTTGATAAGACACATCATATGTTTATGTGAATAAACTTTAACTCCCGAAGTTAAATTCCGTATCAATGAGTTATTCTCTGTCCCTTCTGTATTGATATTTCATCCTGTGGTATCCTTTACTGTACAATAACCCAAGTCCCTTTGGGCACAGGTAGGAGTATGTCTTTATATGTATCCGTTGTTCCACTCCTGACAATGTAAGCAAGTATTTTAGCCTGTGTTGGCCTCAGTTTTTTATCTTTTAAATATGTTCCAGGTTCACATTTTTAAAAAGGTGGCGTGGCTCAGTCTGTTAAGCAACCAACTTCAGCTCCGGTCATGATCCCAACTGTTCATGAGTTCGAGCCCTGCGTCAGGCTCTATGCTGACAGCTCAGAGCCTGGAGCTGACTTCCGATGCTGTCTCCCCCTCTCTCTGCCCCTCCCCTGCTTGCACTCGGTCTCTCTTTCTCTCAAAAAATGAATATACATTAAAAAATAATAATAAAATAAATATGTTCCAGTTCTTTGATGGGAACTTTCGAACGCAAAGAACTCACAGATCTTGAGTTGTGCTGACTATTGGGCGATATTAAAAGGAATGGCCCTTGTGTTCTAAGAGACTGTTCCCACTGACTAGGCTCAGACCCATCAGAAGCAGTAGCGGGAAGCTTGTCTTGTGCTGGCACTTGGTTAGCTTGTTCGATCAATTGGGAAAAATGTATCACTGTATAGTCTTTAGCATACACTATCCAAGTAATTTAGCATACATTATCCAAGTATTTTATATTTGCCTGGAGAAAGAAAGTAATCCCAACATTACCAAAATACAAATATTATTTTGGTCTTTCAGAATTATTGGTGAACAAATCCAAAAAACAATGTGCATAAAAATTCTGGGTAGTCACCTTCACATGGCTACACAGTATTTTCTGGGTAGATTTATAGATCTATGAAACTCAAGGTTGCTTTCCTATGTATTCCAGTAATTTCAGCTGCATTTTCTGAATCAGATGATGGATACTGGGAAGTAAAGCAAATAAACTTAAAGGAATATGTGTTTATATTCTGTACACAGTTATTACTCTTAAATATTTAGTTGAAAGTCATCAATTCTCTTTTACTCTCGGCATCTTGTTATTGAAAGAAAAGATAATTTTCCCATTTTTATTTTTTAATTTCTTTTTAATATGAAATTTATTGTCAAATTGGTTTCCATACAACACCCAGTGCTCATCCCAACAGGTGCCCTCCTCCATGCCCATCACCCACCCTCCCCTCCCTTCCACCCCCCATCAGCCTTCAGTTTATTCTCAGTTTTTAAGATTCTCTTATGGTTTGGCTCTCTCCCTCTCTAACTTTTTTTTTCCTTCCCCTCCCCCATGGTTTTCTGGTAAGTTTCTCAGGATCCACATAAAAGTGAAAACATATGTTATCTGTCTTTCTCTGCCTGACTTATTTCACTTAGCATAACACTCTCCAGTTCCATCCACGTTGCTACAAAAGGCCATAGTTCATTCTTTCTCATTACCCCGTAGTATTCCATTGTGTATATAAACCATAATTTCTTTATCCATTCATCAGTTGATGGACATTTAGGCTCTTTCCATAATTTGGCTTTTGTTGAGAGTGCTGCTATAAACATTGGGGTATGTGTGCCCCTATGCATCAGCACTTCTGTATCCCTTGGGTAAATTCCTAGCAGTGCTATTGCTGGGTCATAAGGTAGATCTATTTTTAACTTTTTGAGGAACCTCCACACTGTTTTCCATAGTGGCTACACCAGTTTGCATTCCCACCAACAGTGCAAGAGGGTTCCCGTTTCTCCACATCCTCTCCAGCATCTATAGTCTCCTGATTTGTTCATTTTGGCCACTCTGACTGGCGTGAGGTGATATCTGAGTGTGGTTTTGATTTGTATTTCCCTGATGAGGAGTGACGTGAAAGAAAAGATCATTTTAAAATTGTGACATTAAAGCAGAAATGTTTAAATTTATTTCATCAGAAGAAATGGCAAGTTCCAGATCTACAGTCTGGGTCCATTTAGGTCCATGGCTAGTGCTAGAGATTTTCATCCTTGGAGCCCTCATTAACTTACAGCTCACTTATCATCAACAGGTGAAAAACAGTTATTCTAAGAGAGTGTAGATCTACCTGGATAAAGGCAGAGCCTTCAGCAATCTAGAAAAGGTGGATCTCTGTTCATCGTGACCTCGGTTACCAGCAGAGGCCAGTGTTGTTCATTGCGAGAATTTAATCTTCTAGAAAATAGTGTGCATTTTTTCTTGCACGAGATAGACAGTTTGATGCAGATTGAAGCAAATTTTTACATGAATTAGTAACACAACAGATAACCTCTGCATCTGGTCATAGTTCAATTGTGAATATTTCTCGATATAAGTAGAGCATGAACTGTACATACAAAAGGAAGATTTACAGAATTAAATATTTACAGTGTACCCCCTGATATGGGGTATATGTGTCTCCCCTTCCTCATGTGCTTAAGGACAGAGTTCTATATATTCTAAGTATATTTCTTTAAAAATAAATACATCTTGAATTTCTATTATTATAAGGAAAAAGATCACAAGGATGAAATGAATGCTACTATTTTTTTTAACCAGGAAGAAGAATTTTTTTTTTAACCAGGAAGAAGAAATCTCTTTTAACAGAGATTTTGCATGTCAGCATACATTGATTATAAAGTAAGGTTGAAAAGAAAGTTAGAATGCCATAGAAATGAGTGCTTTATTCCTGAACAAAAATGATGTCTCTTGTTTAGAGTGATTATAGAAGACAGAGCCCAATGGGTCATGGGTTTATCATAATGCGAATCATTGTGCATATATTATTGACATTTGTGGCTCAATCCTCTAGGCCTTCCATGTATCAAATTTCCTCTGACATCAATATACACTTAATGTCAGCAAAAGTTAAAATATGTACCATAGATTTGGCTTTTAAGTACCAAGCCTGTTTAAGTAATTCAAAGCAATCATCTGTTGTAAGAGGTTGTGAGGGATTCATGCTTTTTCCCAATGCTCTTGAGAATCTTTCTCTGAAACCATTCCACCTTTTTTTTTTAGATAAAGAAAAACACAACTTTATGTTTTTGTATACTTATATAACTTATTATGAGGACTCTGCTTATCATGACTTCACCAAAATTTTATATCGATTGATGTTTAGTAAAGGTCTCTACAACAAAAGTTAAATATAAATTTAAAATAAGATAGTAAATGCAATGAGGCTCAAATAACAGCCAGTTGGGCTGAATCTCACTAGGAAGAATTGGTGATAGAATGGAAGTTTGAGAAACTCTGAGAGAAAAGTAAGAATTTTCCAGTTTTCCCAGAAAGAGAAACCTGGAGTGGAGGTAGGATTTAGACAGAGAAAGAAAAAACGAGAAAAGATGAGTCAGAGTGAAGAAAAAAGGTAATGCAAGGAGGGGAAAGAAGCTCTCAAAATTGGAATTTTGACAAACGGAGAGCAAATAGTCTCGCTGAATACCACCTCTTCTACATTTGCCTAAATAATGTATATAAATAACTTTAAAAGCATGGGTTCACTAAATGTTATCTATTGCTATCCCCAAAATGATATTTAACCTCAATGCCATCCCTGCAATGTTTATGTTGTTCTCTTCATTTTCAATTATTTGTGAATCAAACTGGTATCTAACTCACATCTACCTTACCCCGCAGGAGTGCTCTTTCTGTGCATCACACATGAAAGAACAAACATACTCTAGGTAAGAAGAACCTAAGTCAAAGTGGATTGTAAGTTCTGACCTGAATAAGTGAATAACTCAGGGGTATTGCAGGCACCTAATTTTGTTCAATTACATGTTCTGAAAATGAGAAAAGTTGCACCTGTAGCTGAAGTGAGGGTTATTGGAATAAAAGGAGGTGCTATAAAACTAAAGCTCAGCAAAATGTGTAACAGTTTTTTAAAAGGAGACCGTATATTATAAAACCCCTAGAATTATGAGCCTGCAGTGAGTGATTCTCCAACAAAATTCTATCAAAACTTGCTAAACCCAATTAGTGAGGAGAAAGAAGCAGAAACAAAGAAATGATCAGTTGAAAAAAAATAAACTTTAGTAACACATAATGATCATTAGACATAGTCCATGTTAAATATATTAATGACTCAATAATTTCAAGGCAATTTTATGGACTCCTACATTTTCTCAGGTGATCTTCGCCAAAATACTTCGCCAAAAGCTCTTATGTTGTCATTATTTTTACAGAGGAGAAAATGTTCAAGGTGCTAAATAACCTGCCTAAGGTCACGGAGGTAAAGGGTTTTCTGGCCACATCCAACCTTTTTCCCTCAGACTTGTCTCATAGCAGAGCCCTCGAAGCCCTTTCTCCTTGTCCAAACTGAGAGGGGAGAGGGATTCTTTGTGTCTTGATTCAGCAAAGCTAGCCATGATGAGCACATGTACAAGATCAGAAAATGTGAGCAAGATAATGATAGAGTTAACTATATTTTTAATTCCCAGATGGAACAGTATGAATGGCAGTATTCACAACTATCATTTTCTTATGTGGTAGGCACTGTGCTACCTGCTTTACATATATTAGCTTTTTTAATTTAAAACTACTATTATCTTCATTTAATTATTAGGTAACAAGATTCAGAAAGATTAGTTAACCAGCTCAACTCCTACAGCTAGGTATGTGGCAGAGCCAGAAATCGATGCCAGCTCTGACTTAAATGCTAACCCATAAATACTGTCACTTCTGGGGGAAAATGCTCTACAACTTTACCAGAGAACTTGACCACTCTTTTACAAGGATACGTATCACTAATTCTCAGATGCAGTTGGGGTTGAGGGTAATAATGGGGCTAGAGGTTCACATCAGAATTTGGGGGTGTTTTTTAAATAAAAATAGATATTTCATTTTAAAATAAATTTGCATTTACAGAAAAATTACAAAGATGATAGCATTCCCATACACCTCCCCCCCCACACACACACACATACAGTTCTCCTTATCATTAACATCTTAGTGTGGTTATTTGTCACAATTGTGGGTGTTGTTTTGAAAACGTTCATTCAGTATTAAAGATAATTGTGTATTTGAAAAATAGTACATAATTTAAATTTTTATTTTTATTTATTTTTGAGAGAGAGAGAGAGACAGAGTGCCAGCGGGGGAGGGGCAGAGAGAGAGGGAGACAAAGAATCTGAAGCTGTCAACACAAAGCCTGGCTCAGGGCTTGAACTCACAAGCCGTGAGATCATGACCTGAGCTGAAGTCGGACGTTTACCCGACTGAGCCACCGAGGCGCCCCAAAAATCATAAACAATTTAGACAGTAATAGTAAGGTTTAATAAAATCCTCTCTTCCAGTGGGGATAGTCTTCTTCATTTAGAAACTTCTAGCTGGAGAAGGAAGGAAAGGTATCTTCCACAAAGGGTTACACCAGAAATCAGATAGTGAGATTTTCATAGGTAATATAAGGAAACATTGGTCAAAAAGTGAAAAAGACTGATCTGGATGTATATCAAATTTTCAGTTCAGCACAAAGCTAAGAGGGTTAGACAATATAATGAATACTGGAAACAGGAATTGAAAGGGAAACAATGAGAAGGCAAAATACTATACTTAGGTCAAAAATCAACTGCATAAGAACAGGATGAGGAAATGTGTGGCTTAGCAGAATAGTTGAAAGCAGCGGTTCTTAAACTTGATTGTTCATTGGAATCATCTGGGGAGCTTTAAAAACTACTCATACCTGGTCCCACCCCCAGAGGTTCTGATTTCATTGGTCTGGAGTGCAGGCTGATGGCTTTAAAAGCTCCCCATGGGGGTTCTAAATGTGCAACCAAGATTCAAAACCACTCATTTAAAGGTTTAGTTAATGCAGTGGTTCTGATTCCATTGGTCTGGAATGGAGCATTTATTTATTTATTTATTTAAAAAAATTTTTTTTTCAACGTTTTTTATTTATTTTGGGGACAGAGAGAGACAGAGCATGAACGGGGGAGGGGCAGAGAGAGAGGGAGGCACAGAGTCGGAAACAGGCTTCAGGCTCCGAGCCATCAGCCCAGAGCCTGACGCGGGGCTCGAACTCACAGACCGCGAGATCATGACCTGGCTGAAGTCGGACGCTTAACCGACTGCGCCACCCAGGCGTCCCGGAGCATTTATTTTTTTAATACCATTTCAGGTGGTTCTGATGGGCAGCCAGAGCTGATAACCTGTGGGGTATCACAAAGCTTAAGACAAGTCTGTGGTGATATGATTTCAAAAATCTGTTGCTCCTCTGCTTCCAACAAAACATGAATAGAAGTCTGGTATGCAAGGTGAAGAAAGCAGTTCCTTTCCACGTTTCTAATTGAAACACCACACCCAATTCTGCCACACTTTTAGAGACACATTGATTAATTGAATTCATCTAGGATGCCAAGAGACTGAGGCCATGTCATCCCTGACACACAATTTAAAAACATGATTGGGGCGCCTGGGTGGCTCAGTCGGTTGAGCGTCCGACTTTGGCTCAGGTCATGATCTCACGGTTCTTGTGGGTTCGAGCCCCGCATCAGGCTCTGTGGTGACAGATCAGAGCTGGAGCCTGCTTCAGATTCTGTGTCTCCCTCTCTCTCTGCCCCTCCCCTGCTTGTGCTCTCTTTCTGTCTCTCAGAAATAAATAAATGTAAAATAAAATAATATAAAAATAAAAAGAACATGATGGTTGTCTTTTTTTTTAATGTTTGTTTATTTTTGAGAGCGAGAGAGAGCACAAGCAGAGGAGGGTCAGAGAGAGAGGGAGACACAGAATCTGAAGCAGGCTCCAGTCTCTGAGCTGTCAGCACAGAGCCTGACGTGGGGCTCATTTGAGAACTCGGGAACAGTGAGATCATAACCTGAGTCACCAGGTACCCCATTTGTCTTTAAATATTTTTAAAGGGCTAATATGTGGAAGAGGAATTTGATTTTTTTTGCCTTTATCTTTCCAGGACTTTATAAAGATGGAATGAATCCATCTTTAGAGGTGTCTACTCAGAAATTGTGCAGAATCTTCTCTAGAATCTTGCCCCACATTCCTGTTTATATGCACTTCCCAACTTTGAACTACCCAGATTGCAGTGTCCATGAAGGCCAAACCATGAAGGCCAAGAAAACCGTGTTTCCTTTTTTTTTTCCTGGCAGCAGGGTCCACTGCCCTGAGCAGAGTAGGACCTTCATAAACATTTATTGAACAAATGAATGTTGAATTTACATTTCCACATTTTAGCAGAAAACCAAATGTTGTGTCTTCAGTGCAGAGTGAAAGTAGACATTTGTACCAATTCAGACGTACTGCTAACTTGATTTAAAATATATTAAACAGGGGCGCCTGGGTGGCTCAGTCGGTTGGGCGACCGACTTCGGCTCAGGTCACGATCTCGCAGTTCGTGAGTTCGAGCTCCGCGTCGGGCTCTGTGCTGACAGCTCAGAGCCTGGAGCCTGCTTCACATTCTGTGTCTCCCTCTCTGCCCCTTCCCTGCTCATGCTGTGTCCCTCTCTGTCTCAAAAATACATAAACATTAAAAAAAATTTAAAATATATTAAACAGTTGTTGAGCCCAAAATTAGCTATCTGCTTCAAGTTATCTGATTATTGCAATTTCTAATTTACCTTCTTACCTGTCTTGAAGGCAGTTATGTAAAATGGACACACACACACACACACACACACACACACACCTGGAGCCTCACTCCATTTCTTCATACCTTCCGGAACACTGCCGGCAGATCCTCCTGTCCCCCCTTCTCATACACCTTTGTAAGACCGCCCAAGTGTTCAGCCCCAGTGGACTGTGGCAGGGGCTGGCTGTCCATTTCACTCCAGCCATCACTGCTATCCACGGATCACCATGGCTAATCAGACTGTGTGACAGTCTGCACCGATCATTAAGATGACCCAAATTAACAGCCTGGCCATGTCACAGTACATTCATTCCACATATACAGACATGGCCTAAGTGTGAGGCAGAAACTTGGATGTGCTTATTTGTGTTTGCATCGTTACATGCATTATTGATTGTCATGAGCTGCTTCAGCACTTTAAATCTGCAAATGAGAATCATCTGTCAATTATTACAGCCAGGATTGAGATCTGAGGGCAAAAGAGAAAGTGTGTATGCCTCTTCCTACCAGCAGTTCCTCTCGTTTGCCATTTTCCTTCACAGTTACGTGGTAAAGCATCTTAGCTCAACACATTCCCCAGCTTCTGCTTAGGAGGGATACTTAATCAGAATATTTTTAGCTCCTGAAAAAAACAAATCTCTCCTAGCCAGGTGAAGGAGGTGGTTCAGGCTCTGCACTGTAAGTTCATGGTGGGAATTCTGTAATCCAATTTCGTGGCGTGAACTGGTCAGTAAAGCTCAGTTCTTAATAAAACACAGGCAGCCTTATCTTAATCACAATCGAATCGTTGGCACCTTGTGGTGCCTGGTGTAAATTATCCCCCAAATATTTGCATTCTCGATAGCCATTTCTCCACAATGCATTTCAGAAGTAGAGGGTCCTATTACCTGCTAAATGTTAGTATAAATTAACAATCCATTATGCACAATAAGTTTTATAAAACATTTACAGATAGAGATCATGTTTAATTAAAATTAACTTGCGTACGAAAGCCAAGTGCACTAATGATCACAATGACCTTTTATTACCTACAGTCCCTTGTTTTGGCTGGATGATTGACAGCTTGCTGTTTGGCTACCATGTTGAATTTCAGCTGACAAGACTTTTCATTTTAACTCAATTTGCCCGCCGATCACAAGCTGGTGGCAGGCCAGACCCAAGTCACCCAGCTTTGCCTCAGCAGCTTGCTCTACTTCTCATTAGTACGCATTTATTCAGTGGAAATTGGAAGACAAATGCTTGAAGGCATGTGAACTAAGTATAGCAAATTAGGTTTAAAGACTGAATATTTATAAGTATATGGAAAGGTTTTTTTTTTTTTTTAATTCTAGAGCGAATTGAGAACTGAGTGCTAGCTTTGGTATAAAAGAAATGACGATAGAAGGGGGGAAGGAAGATTCTAAGAATAACAATACTATAAGCTTTTTCTTTCCATTTTGGAAATCTGCAAAATCTCTCTGACAACACCTTATCAAATACCAACCTGGCCTCTCTTTCGTGGAGTGCTTGCACAATGAAGTTTAACACCTCGTGTGTGAGAAGGAGGAAAAAAATGAGGGTCATGTTCATTTGTTGCTTGGTTATCCCTTGGTATGTTTTAAATTGCCTTGTTTGTTCGGCACTAGCACAGAAACAGATGTTGCTCTACCGTGCAGGATAATTTACTGTACCTCCTGGTGCAGCATGGAAGTCCTCCCAGGGCCCAGCTGGTCCGTCAGTGGCACTGGCTGGTGTCTGCTCAACTATGACAACTACAAGTCAAGGCTGCAATTTTTTTATTGTGCAGTTGTCATTCTTCTCAACATATAGCTCTGCCTGCATTCTTACGGGGGCTGGTGGGAAAGCTGCTGGCTTTTGTGTCTGTGTGTTGTGACACAGAGCCACGGAAGCTCTCCTCTCCATTGTTGATAATAATGCAACTCATTACTTTTGTCATCTAATGATTATCAGCATGATCGCTCAGAGCGATGGCCAACCTCGTCTTGCGCACATAACTGGTACTGGAAGGTAAAACAGATTTGTCATTTACGATCTGACCGCTAAGCCACACTTTGTGCTCCATTATTGTGATTAACTTCTGCATAAGATATGCTTGCCCAATTGTCATTTGTGATACTGCAGTGGGCGCAAGCTGCCATGCTTCCCTCGAGCACATCGGCCAATCGGATGTGACCGTGTCGTTTGGACTGGTAAATGACTGCCCTGTCACAGAGCCGCCCCACAATTATTTTTGCTTTTGTCTTTCTTCTTCCCACACCCCTACTGGACTTGTTGGGTGAACCTCACTGCTACATATGTCAGCTACCATTTCACACCACAAGCCAAAATGATGCTACTCTGCTCTTGAGCCAATGGAGCCAGCAGCAGTACATGGGAAGCCGACCCTTGCTTTTCAGCACAGAAATGTTGGTCAGTGGTGTCCTGCCGGCTGAAATCCGTCGTGTCAGGTGCCTTGTGGCTATCTGCGGTAGAGTCCATGTTCCAAAACCAAAGTTCTTTTCTGGCCTCATCACCAACAAACCGATTTGACTCTGCCTGATTATAATAACGAAGGCAGTCCAAAAGAATATGCACTGCCTCACTGTATGTCACATTGAATCACCACACTGGCCACACAGAGCTGACCGCAGCCTCATTTCTTCAGACAAATGCGTGCTTAGGGAAAAACATCCTGGGAGAAGGCACCCAAAGCTACTTGATATCCTTGTGCAAGCTGTGTGTAGATTTAAGTTTTAGTGAACTAGCATTTATTTTTATTTTTTAGCGGATGCAAGCCCTCACTGACCAGTGCATTGCTATAATCTCATAACTGAGTACTCTATGTTTCAGAGCTTTGTTGAACACTGAGAAATTGGGATGTGTGTGTGTGTGTGTGTATGTGTGTGTGTGTGTGTGTGTGTGTGATTCTAAATTGCAAACCATAAACACAACCATTTGTTACCATGTGAAAGGGGACAAATGCTCAATTTGGAGCTCTTTTTCACATTGCTGATTAGAAAGAATCAAGCTTTATATTCTAGGACCCATTCACGCTGGTGAAAACATAGTCAGTTTTGATTATGAAGGCAGAGATGCAGACCTAGACAGGAGCTACATGCTGATATGCATGCTATCAGAATGATTTATGCAAATTATGCATATTATTCCCAAAGGAATTCCTCCTCAAACTGCCAGGATAAATTGCCGGAAATTAGCCATAAAATCTGTCGTGCTAGGAGCAAAAGGTGAAGGCCACTGGGAAAGCAAGGACATTCAGCTTCTGGAATCTTCCAGGTTAGGATGGTGACTGTTATTTTCCCTGGATGCTGAGGGAAATACAGTTTTCTTCTGAATCCTATAAAAGTCTTTTTACTTTGAAAATTTTCCAACAAATGCTGACCCACATTTTATTTACAGCTAGCATAGAAGATATTAAGTGTTAAGCCATTGCAGAAAGCACTACTGCAATTACTTTACTATGAACTGCCTAAGTGGTTGTTAACTGTCCAAGCCTGGTTTTAAAGAGGTAGCTGTTCTAAAGGTTGGTGAAATAACCCACCAGCACCATACTTGAACGGGGATATGGTTTTAATGTCCAAAGGATATACCTATAACACAGCATTCCTCTCTTACAAACCTTTCCTTCCTACAAAAAGCCTAGTTAATGGCTCTCTGCCCAAGTACACCACTGTTGCCTTCTGTGATTAGGGCCAGGTCACAGCTAACTCCCCTGCCTCTTCCTCACTCTGGCCATGGAAGGCCACGATGGTGCTCAACAGATCTGATGACGAAAGGGCTTTGTTTTCAATCAAAGCTATTGGTAATGAGCTTAATGGCAATTGAGTGCACTGTTCAGGAGCAGTTGTATTTTAATAAGCTGTTGCTTGCTTGTGTCCTTCAGAAAGCACCATTCTCGAGGTTTTACGACTATGCTCATTCTCAAGCATCTTCCGTTTTGTTCAAGACGATTTGACTATACATTCAGAGCCGCAGGACTACTGTCTGCGAAAGGGGGACTTGGTCGCCATCTTTCCTCCAGCCTTACACTATGACCCGGAAATCTTTGAAGCTCCAGAGGTAAACACGCATCATTGCTACTTCTTAGATAACTGCAAGCACATTCCTCTTCCTCTTCCTTATACTCTTTTTTTTTTTTTGAGAGCGAGAGTGTGAACAGGGAAAGGGGCAGAGGGATAGGGGCCTCATACTCTCTTTCTGTAGCTTGCTTCTTCCACCTTGTCCCAGAAGGAATTTGAGATGGATTGATGACTTCTTTTCTTCTTCCGGTGGGAAAATTTTCCTGTTTACTGAAGTGTTTCCTAAGTATCTCTCTTTCAAAGGTTTTGTGATCTACAAATAGAAATAGAATGATGAGACTAAATGCTACCTTCTTCAAACAAAATAGGCATGGTACCTTGCCTATCGTTACCTGTAGGCCAAAAAAATATGTTTTGCTTGCCAGAGAATTATTGAAAACTGTAGAGGGCTAACTGTTGACAGGTGGCTTAGAGAATAAATG
This sequence comes from Prionailurus bengalensis, assembly GCF_016509475.1. Classification (NCBI taxonomy): domain Eukaryota; kingdom Metazoa; phylum Chordata; class Mammalia; order Carnivora; family Felidae; genus Prionailurus; species Prionailurus bengalensis. The sequence goes on along the minus strand of NC_057353.1, from coordinate 15,235,039 downwards.
ATAATGACTGTTTTGCTAAGTGTTTCCAGAGTGGGGTTGACTGTCCCAGAATCAAATACCATCACTGCCATAGTTAAGCCCATATACTTTTTCACCTCTTACCAAAGGTATATGCCCCTTTTTGATAAATCAGGATGGCATTATGAACTTCAGATTGTAAAGCTGCTGCTCACGGGTGAAGCTCTGAGGGTAATTGTGTCATCTCCTTGTATTTTTTTCTGAAGCTGGAGTTAATGAATATCAAAGACTGGAAATTAATCCACCCTGGCTCATCCCTTAATACCACTTCAGAGGTTCACCACCTGCATGCAAATTGAATGCAGTCATATTCTGCCTGTGTCTCATGAAGTAATGGTGTTGCCATAGTGGTTTTTGTATATAAAGTACTATTTTTGAAAGGTGAACTTCTGTGCTCTTTTTGGGCAGTTTATAGCTGGACCACTTTAAAACCCAGTTTCTAAGTTAGAGGTTTTGCAGCCAGGCTAGATTAAAGTATTGTTGAGTTTTGGAAATTAATAAGAAGAGGATAGACTCCAACTACGATGCAAAAAGTGCATCTATTTAATCAGCAAAGGCAAAATTTTTTAAGGGAGAGGGAAAGTGTGCATATGATTTCTATGTGTTTCAGAAGAGGAGGCAATATATAAATGGTGATAGCAAATCAGAAGTAGGGTATTAGTGAGTGAGTGAACATTCTGCAGACAACTAGCTTTGTCTCCACATGTGTAAATATCAAAAAAAGAATATCAACACATAGATATTCAGTAAATAGGGCAAATAATAACTAACCTCTGAAAAATATTTTTAAATTTTGTTTCTGTCTGTAGTTTCTTTTCTTTATTTAAATTGTGTTTATTATATTCGTTATGTGACTGTTCTACTAGTCATTAAGTTTACCATTCATATCATGATAATAAAATCAACATTAAAGTTATTAACAAATAATAAATGTTTACCAAATTACCACCATTAACTAGCTATTTTTTTTGCCAACATTATTTTCTTGAAATTAGTTGTGGAATGCTGGTCATTATTGACACAGAAAAATGTATGGTTCAGAACCATTTTTATATTATTTGGCAAGGTCTTAATCATTCATTCTGTAAACATTGACTGAGCACCTACCACTATCAGGCATATAGATTTATTCCTGTCATTTTTATCAACTTAGAATGACAGTAAGAGGTGCTGTAGATGCTCATAGAACAGATATTCGTATGAAACTACCATCCACTGACAGTAAAAAAAGAGAAGAAGATCCTGGGAAATTCTGTCCCTGGCCATTTGTCACTAAGAGCACTGGCCCAGAAGCTCTTCAGAGGCTCATAGTCCTCACTGCCTTTTGTGCCCTGTAGATCTTGAATGGGAAGACCCGGCCTTAGATATAGAAAACAGACAATAGCTGTTGGGCCAGAAACTTGAAGAAGACTCGCTCCACATATAAGTATAGTTATTCTTGGAGGACACAGAGACTGAAGAGTCTTAGCAGAGCATAGGTTTTCCTACCCAATGAGGCATGGTTTCAGGATGTTCAAGCCCAAGAGACTCGAGAATATTACATTCCAAAAACAGTCCATTGTCTTCCTTCATACACCTCTCTACTCCTGGAATGTTCCTCCTTACTTGTCCATTCAAGAGGTTCCAGATTACTCCACAAGAATCACCCTTAATCACCTCTTCTTTGGCAGTGTTCCTGATTCCCACCTCATTCCTCGGGGAATTTGCCATTGCCCACTGTGGGGTCTGTTGTACTTTGTTACAGTGCATACCACCTGCTGCTTTCCAATTACTTGTTTATTTGTCTGTGCTCCCATATGCTGTAAGCTCCAGAAGGGGAAAGACCACATCATTGCCTTCTGTGCATTCTCAGTACCTTGCACATGAGGGTGTCCACAGGGTGAATAAATAAGGGGATGCTGGGATGGATGAATATTCTGAAAGAGAAAACATACTTAAGTTAAAATATTAAATCAGAATCAATATTACATATTCAAATATGCATCTAACTAGAACAAATGGATGCGGTGTCTTGTGTATAAATGTAGCAAGACTATCAGGGCTGGTAAGAACTATGGAGAATGGAGATCCCAAGAGGCATCTAAATAAAACCATTTGTCTACTTCTGAGCTAACATTCAGCTCTTACAAGCATGTAGACCTGGCATGGCTGAGGCCTTTAAAAAAGTAATAATTTTTTTTAACTCAGAAAATAGACTTTTGGGTAAAGTTAAGAATTTTTAAATGTTTGGAAAAATAATGTTTAAAAACACAACATGGACTAAACAAAAAGTATTTGGTACCTAACTGGGTCTACAAGCTACCAATGTGTAACTTCTGTGTGAAGAATTATTCTTTTCCTGAATATTGGTTGCTTAGTTTATTGGAGCAAGTCTGTTGGTTGGTTGGTTTTTTTGTGGCCAGAGGTGGTGAGGTACAAAAGGAAGCCTGGGGACACAACTGAGTGATAGGGAAGAAACAGCAAACACTTAAGGTAGTAGTAACACTTTATCGCAAGCACGTCGCCTCCTAAAGTAAGGTAACAGTGAAGAAAAACAAAGTAATTACAAAGCCATTGGAGCACACCCAAAGCTCTGAGGCTGAAAGACCTTATTTGACCTCATTCTCAGAGGTGTAGGGATTATAAAGTGATAAACGAATTTGAAAGCCCTTGTATAAATGCTGAATCACTATTAAAACTGTTGTATTGATTATTCTGATTATTGTCATTATTCTACAAATATACTGGCCATAACAGATGAAGACGTACTCTAATATTTTGTCTGTATCTCACGTTGGTATAGAGATGATGCCATCCATATACTTCAAGGAAACACATGTATACTGAGCATGTGTGATGCCTAAAGCACTGCGATGGGCGTAATGAGTGACCGAGAAATTTAAAAGCCTCTTCTCTTTAAGAGCGCAGAGTGTAGGGAATTGGCCTTATCATATGGCTGTGTTCTCAGAGCTAGGTGCCTCATGTTGAGAGGGTTTCTGCCATACCAGTACATTGGCCTTCATACCTACTGTGTTGGAACCAGGGTGTGCTGCCAGCACGGCACTCTGAAAAGCCCTAATTTTGTCAATTATTGCGATACAAATACTCCCACATGGCTGATTCCACGTTGCTAATATGAAGACCCTAAACACAAAGCTGGGAAGAGATATGCACACTCTCTCAACCTAGTATAAATTAATTGGAACCCAAGTTATGGGGATAAAAAGAACTCTGTCGTCTTGCTCCCAGGAGTGCTGACTGTGAAGCTGGGGCAAGAGTCCAGGCCCTTAGTCATCCACTCGACGCACTGACAGCTTTTATTTTAAGAAATCATATCTTTTCTCTAATCTGGATTCCTATACCCAAAATGATTGAGTGAATACAAAATCTGATTGTATTGTATGTCACCTACCTCAACAAGACTACATTTTATTTTTAACTTCAATGTTTCACATACGGGGAAGTGCTCAAAAAAATCTCTTAAACTCAACTGAACACAATATTTGGAGAATACAAATGAAGGAGTTCAATGGTCCTCAGTCATTTGCACCAAAACTGTTTTCTGTCTAGAAAATTGTATCGTCTATCCATTATTGATTTCTAGTGCTATTATACCATTCTCTATTTGTGAACGCTGAATATTCATCTATGCTTCATTCTCTACATGTTTATTTACTCTTTCGATATCTGTGTTTTCTTCAAAAGCTTGAAGATTGATTTTAAAATATACTTTAATCATGTATTTATTCATTAATTCAACAACATATATGGAACCTCTACTGTGTGCATAGCACTATGTTGGGTGCTTTGAAAATACAGAGATCAATAAGACAGCGTAACAACGCCAATCTCCTGAGATTTCTTGGCTCTACCATTCCTGTGGGTTAGCTCCATCTTTAGCCTGGTGGCCACAGCAGTTATAAGTATTCACATATAGGTGGGTCCAGAAGGGAAGCGGTGATTAAACATTTGGTTTTTTTTCTTCACAAGAAAGGAACTTCTATCAGATGTCCTCACAGTTGTTACCCCTGTAGCACTTGTCCACACACCCTATCCTAAATCTGTTAGTGGCCACAGCCATGTGATTACCATGATTGATGCCTAGACAAACCTCAGCAGAAGAAAGATGTTCAGAAGTCAACCACAGAATGATTAGAGAAGTAAGGGGAATTACAGTGTCATACCTTTTAAAAATGATTTCTCTATTCCCATCCACTTAATTATTATTGCATTTAATTAACCTTCTTTAGTTGTGAAGTGCTGACCTATTATGGTTACTGCAAAGAGTTTAAGTCAACATGATGAATCCTGTATTTAAGTTGTTCCAAATGAACGTGTGTATCTTGAGTTCTTCACACTTTGTTCTTTGTCACTGTGACCCCAGAATATTACAGGTGAGACTATTATACCCCTTCTCGTTTTGGTAAAAACCAGACCATCTCTGGTAATTTGGTAAAAACCAGACCAATATTGGTTTCTGCTCTAGTTCCCCATGCCCTGACAATGGAAAAAAAACTGAAAATAAATTTTAACTCAAAAATATACCTATGCCCATGTGTCCTTTGAGCTTGGTGGTAGTAACAGAACAACAGAAGTTGGCCTTTTCTCTTCTTGTTTAATAATATAAACAACTAAATAAGAATTCCTATGATGTTTATTACAAGGAAATTTAATAGAAGGTGGTAGAAAACTAGAAGAGTATCATTGCTGATTGACTAGAAATTTGAGGGAATTGAATGTGAACACCACCTGCAGGTCACAGGGCTGGGCAGCACCCCTCTGGCCTCTCGGAGGGGAGCACATTCACTTTCACAAGGAAGAACAGAACAGCCATGAAGTAAAGCAATTATTGGCTTATTTATATAATCAGGACACTATGAAGTTGTAACCCAAGCTAAGTGTTCCTTTTGTATTTCCTGCCTTAGATAGTGCAGGTGCAGTGAGACCTTTTCCAGCAAATCATCTCATGAGTAAATTAACTTGAACTGACTTGGCTATGTAAGAAGCTCTTGTGGAGGGTTCTCTCCTCAGATTGGTCAGTGAGAAGGAAGAAGCAGCAGTCCTAAACTCAGGCAAGCAGGCTTGGGCACCAGTAATGGAAAAAGTCGTGGGGAGAGAGTACCATATTGTAACTCTTCCTCCAGGAACAAAATGCATGTCAACAAAAGTGTCCTTGGTCATTAATACAAGGATGCACACATATTTTTAGCTCAGCTCTGGTTAGATCCTATTCAGATATACCCGAGAACTGTCTAGGGGGGCCAGGAATACTTGTGTTGTAATGCAGATTAATTTTGCCATTGTGATTGCATCAGCTTGCAAGTTGAAAGGGGATTGAAACCACCCAAAGTGTGTTTTCTAAGATTGAGCATTTATCACAAAAGGTATCTAGGTGAGTAAGGACAAACCCAGTACTTTTAAAAGAAATTATTTTGATGACATTAATATTGAGTGAGAAAATTAGATGATTGTGATGGATTCAGAATCCATCCACATATTGTAGGGTTTTCACTGCAATGTGAAATGCTTTCAATCTGACCTGCTGCTTTACCTCTGACTTCATATAGTTCATATCAAAGTTGTGTGCTGAGCAGGTCTAATGCTAATGAGCACCAAGTATAGGAAATACTTGGTCGTTTTCATGCATGCCACGTGCTGTAATTTAATCAATGGCTTAATTTGCCATGGGCTGGAATAAGGTCACTCAGTTTCCTCTCAGAAACTCAAGCGAGAGTAAATTAATGCCAGGCTAAACACCATAGATAAACCAGGCCTACAATTTTCTGTGACAAGTAATGTAACTTCTGTATGAAAACATCTCAGAAATACCTACAACCCTAGAGTTAACCCAGAGAGAGTCCATTGTAATAGAAGTGTGATAAGAGAAATTCAGTACAACGTCCAAAAACAAGCAAGACCAATTTTGTGGCTTAGTTCCTCTCTAGTGCCTTATATAGATTTCACATTTCATTTTATGTCCATTTAATCCAGACATAAGCACTGGATCCTAAGCTCACAGCCCTCGTCCGTCAGTAGCTAACTGGGAAGGAGTAGAGAAAGCATATTAGGCAGCTCCTGTGGCCAATAAGAGACATTATTCCAGAGTAACAATGGTGGCCAGTGCAGGAGCCCTTACCTTGTACCGAACATCAGTCCACCAAGGGCCCATCAGTCAGAACCCATCTTAGAGAACAAAAACTAAGAGATGACCTCTACACTGAGTTTCCTAAGTGTATGTATTTCCTAAGAGAGAAGTACAAATTAGGAAGAAAAGTCCTATCAGTGTGTGCATTTCACTATGATAGAGGAGAAGTAATTCCCTAGTAGCATTTGAGATTTTTTGAAAGCTCGTACATGATTTGCACTTGGTCACGCTTTGCTTTCTGGCATTTGCTGGATGCAGAGAGGCCTTGTAAGAAGGGCAGAGAGAGCTGGCAACTTTGTGGAATGGAGGTCAAACTATTTCATGTAAATGTTTAATTTTCATACTCCTTATTTCTTCTTTACAGGAGTTCAGATTTAATCGTTTTGTAGAAGATGGTAAGAAGAAAACCACCTTTTTCAAAAAAGGAAAAAAACTGAAGTGTTACCTAATGCCATTTGGAACTGGAGCCAGCAAATGTCCAGGCCGATTTTTGGCAATTAGTGAAATAAAGCAATTGTTGGTTGTACTTTTAACTTATTTTGACTTAGAAATAATTGATGATAAACCTATAGAAGCAAACTGCAGCCGTTTTCTGTTTGGTATTCAGCATCCAGCCTCTGATGTTTTATTTAGGTACAAGGTAAAATCTTAAAGAAGCTGAAAAGAAAGAAAAGAAATCTATCAAAACTAACCTAAATGTCCTTGGCTTATCAATTTGTTTTGAATTTCTGCAAATGTAATTGCTTTGTTTGTTTGTTTGTTTGTTTGTTTAAGAAGTGTCAATTTATATTTGATCTGTGATCAGTCCAGTCTGCACAAAACCTATCATAAAATAAAATAGAATGTCGACATGAAAATGGACATCAAAATAAGCATAATGATAAACTCAAAATAGCTTTTTTATGTTTTTCTACATACTGTGATTTTCGCCTGTCATAGTAAATGTACCGCAATAAATTTGGCACTGTGGGATTTTTTAAGTCATTCATGTTCTTTTCTAATATGTAAAACCACACTTTATGTACAACTGGAAATTTGTGCTAGAAATGGACACAGTCTAACAAATGCAAAATTCTCAGAGAAGAAGGAAATTAAATTTTCATGAGATAAACCGGATGAAAATGTTCCCTTCAAGTGTAATATCAATAATATCTATAGCGCCTGAGTACGTTTGCATTAAATGAGTTTTGCAGTAGATTAAATGTTTCAACTTCACTTCAATATTTAATCATCCATAAATGTTCTTTATCACTTTGTATACTATGGCTCAATGCAACAAAATTTCTTGTTATGTAAGACCACTCATGTTAAGTTAGATACTGATAAGATGTATAAGAACACACAAAACCTATTGCATATTCAGCAGTTGCCTGAAACATTAGTATTAGGTCTGTTGTTAGGAGCAAATGTTGAAATCGTTACATGGTAGTGTTTGGTTTCACTGTAAACTGGAAGGGTTATATCAGCATTGCAATGAACTCTTTCCTAGATGCTTCCATTTATATAAACTGAAAAACTCGATAACAGGATTTGTTCTTGACACGTCATCTTTTGGACTTGGAGCTTATTTGGATTGATTACGTAATGCAATATAATTTTATATGCCATAACGCAGCATTGTGTCCATGATTCAAAGCTTTCTCATTTCAGGGTACCAAGGGATTATTGGGCATCTGAGATAAATGATGATACTGTGTGTAATCAGGAAAAGCAGGTAATAAAATTCAGTTAATTTGTATTGCATGATTGGAACTTCTACTATTTCAGCATTGTGCTATTGTTTTTAAAAAGGCGATTGAGGGGCGCCTGGGTGGCTCAGTCGGTTAAGCGTCCAACTTCAGCTCAGGTCACGATCTCGCAGTCCGTGAGTTCGAGCCCCGCGTCGGGCTCTGGGCTGATGGTTCAGAGCCTGGAGCCTGCTTCCGGTTCTGTGTCTTCCTCTCTCTCTGCCCCTCCCCTGGTCATGCTCTGTCTCTCTATGTCTCAAAAATAAATAAAAAACGTTAAAAAAATTTTTTAAAAAAGGCGATTGATTTTTAAAATAACATTATAAAGTACAATACTTAATAGTAAATACATGTTCTAGCATTCATATTCTCCTTAAAGTACATGCTCTACACATTCCTTAGTGAGGTTCTGCTGGTCTAAACTCTGATTTTTGCTTGATTGGAAATGTCTTTATTTTTGCCCTCATCCTTAAGAGATGACTTTGCTATGCACACAAGTCTGTTTCCTCATGGCACTCTGAAGATACTGCATAGTCTTCAGGCTTCTGTTGCTGCTGTCAAGAGGTTAGCCTTCCATCAGTTTAATTATTCAGAGGGTAGTCTGCCTCTTCTCTCTGATGGCATTAACATGTTCTTTTTGTCTTTGATGTTCTTGGTCTTTCTGTATCATGCTTGCATGTCACAGTGCCTCTTGAGTCCGCGAATATGTGTCTTTTATCAGGTGGGAAAAATTCTTAGCCATAATGTCAGAATAATACCTCTCCCAGAGTCTGTATTAGAGCATCCCACTCGATACTCCATGTTGTTTGACCTTTTCTCCCCATGTTTTCTAGCTCTGATTTATATTCTAGGTAATTGGTATAGATCTCACTCTCACGGTGTACCTAATCTGCTCTTTAACTCATCCATGGAGTTTGTTTCTTGCTTCTTATTTCACCTCAGGGGATTGAGTAATCCTACTCCTTATCCTTCTTATTCATGGCACACACTTATGATTTGTCCAAGCAAGACCCCTCTGGCTTTATCTACTTACTCTATCTTATTATCCCTTATCTTCACCATTATACTCCTCCCCATCATAAACGTTCTGATGTGTTTGATGCTTATCTTTTTATTAGTATGTATTTTTATAAAACATATTACCTGTGTGCAGGTTAATTTACATAAGTGCTTTTTCTATACATGAGATCCTTCTTTTTTTTATTAAACCCTATGTTTTTAAAGATCTATCCATATTACTATGCACACACACACATACATGCACACACACAGATATATATGTATATTTAATATGTTTCTTCTAACTGCTGTTTAGTATTCTATAACATGCACCCCCAGTGTTTTAATGACCTCTTCACCCCACGATGGAAATTGTATCCATGGGAAACTTAATTTGGGGGAGAGACCAAAGCAGGAACTCTACCCCCACCTGTCTTCCCACTGCTGTGTGCAGCCATCCTTCACCCTGGGCTGCCACAGACTCTGTCCCCAACCATGGTACCACACCACACACACACACACACACACACACACACACACATACACACACACAGTTTGTGACTGCCTTCATTCTCCCCAAGATGTTCTAAATTTGTTATGTTCCATCCTTAGACCCTTATGATCCTCTCCTTTCTGTGGGTTGATTTTGAGTCAGGTGCCAGCTGCCAACTTAGCTTTCAGGTTTTCTTCTGATTCCACTGAGTTTGCTAAGTTCAATGATTAATTTTGTTCTTCCTATCTGCCTGGTCCTTTTCTGTGTCTTTTTCCTTTGTCATACAGTCAATATCCTCTTTCATTTCTTTAAGTATATGAAGAAACCTATTTTATGTCTCCGATATTTCTAAATCATTAGTATTTTGTGGGTCTGATTCTGTGTCTGTTAGTTTAACTCTTACTCAGTATGACTTGTTTATTGAGCCCGTATTCCTTGGAATTTTATCTCTGGAAAATTTTTAAGACCTGAGTTTTAAGGTTCATTCCTTTGGGGAGAAGTTGAGTTTCTTTTGTGTGAGTACTGATGTTAATATCAAACTCAGATCACTTTAAGTTTTCAGCTTGAGTACTTTGAGAGGAGATGAGGGATGGGAAATATATGGGTAATGTGGGTTATAACCCTAAATCAGCTACAGAGCAGTTCTGTGATAAGGAATAGACAGGAGAGACTTTCCTGCTTTGGGGATTTTTTTTTCTTTTCCCAGAGCCATCAGCGAGAGAGGCAAATCTAGTCAGTCTTGCTGTGGAGTGAGGTTTCTTTCTAGTTCACCAACCAAGGATGTTCCCTTTGCAAGTTTTTGTCTTGGTGCAGCAATCTTGGATTTCACACACACTCCCAACTTAGGCCCTAGGCTTTATCTTCTGCCTGCCACAAAGCGTAGCCCATTCTTTTTGTACTAGGGGGACAACTAGTCTACCATATTCCCTGAAGGAGAAGCTACCATATTCTTCCATTTGTCTCCGCAGTATACTCTGTCTTACAGCAGAGAGAGCACGGGAAATTATTCACTCCTAATTTCTGCTTAACTCCAAAGTGTGTCCAGGAATTTAGAATAGAAAGTAAGAATAAACAAAAGGGTTGAGAAAATATTATATAAAAGGAATGGGCAGTAGAAGCAAAACAGAATCATGTCACAGGCTTACATGTAGGAATTAAAGAGTGTTTATGAATAGGAAAAAAAATGTCATGTAGAAATAAGCTAAAAGACATGGATTTTAGCTGCAATATGACTAGTTTGTTATCGTCGACCAGTCATTTTGCTTCTCATTGCTTCAGTCCCTTAATTGCAAAATAAAAATAATAAGGCCTTTTTGAAATGAGGGTTCAGGATGAGGATTAAACATAGTGAGACGTGTGAATTTATTTTGAAAAGTGTAATGCAATATGCGAACATAAAGTTGTAAAGGAGATACTTTAACAAGGTTGCACCTTTTAAAAACTGTTCTTATGTATTTGTTAAAGGGAATATTTTTTTAGTCATCATATAGTTCATTATTCAATGAAACATTTATTGAGCATTGCCTCTATTCTAGACATGAGGCTGTGCACTGGATTACCCTTCTTCAAGAACACACAATTTATTAGGGGAAACCACACACACAACCAATTTATTATAAGTGTCGTTGGAAGTAATAAATTCATCTCTTTAAAAGGGTTCTAAAATTCTGATTTACCACTAGTTCTAACTAACCTTCCATCAGTCATTCCAGAGTCGTGTTCTGTAATGAGAAATTACCATGTGCATAATTATGCACAATAAAACATATACATCAGGTATTGTGATTATATGATAAAAATAGCAAACCAAACACAGTCATTGAGGCTCCAGAATCTTTTTACAAACTATATTTTATATATCATAAGAACTCTTTTTTTTCATTTTTACAGCCCCTCCCCTAGTTTCAAATTAAAGGAAATGAATAATAATATTGTTTTATATATCAATGGCTAACAGTAACGAAGCATTCAGTTGGCAAAAACTTAATGCTCTGCAGATATTAAGAAAAAAAGCTATTTACTACTAAAATAAGGCACACTGCTAAGCAACCCATGTGGGGACATCTGTCTGCCTTGTTCTGGCTTTCCTGGAACACTTAATTATATTTTCTCCATTTTATCATTAAGTTTGGGGTCACAAGTCTAAGGTAAAAGAGTTTCTATACTCAAAATCTGCATGATTACTTCTGTTTATTTTCTCACAAAAAAAATAATTTGGGTAACACTTCCTGTAAATGACTTCTAATTTAACAGTGGAACCTTAAAACCAATTTCAAAGATCAAAGCACAAAAATTATTTAAGTTTTGATCTTAGTATAAAATGATGTCAATAATGATAAAATAAGAACTCTATGCCCTTAGAATATGCACTGTTCTTAACCTATTAAAATCACCCATATTGCAAACTATTATTTACTTGAACTGCATTATTAGGTATTCATATTCACATACTCAATTAAGAAAAAGTTAGCAAGCCAAGATTACATTCTCTGTAGCATTATTTTAAATTATAATGAGTAATCACATAAAACTCTCTACCATTTCTCTAACGCAATTATTACTTTGCTTCATAGTGTTCATCTAAATCAGTGATCATTGATGTTTGGACTTTTTAGCTGAAACCTTTATTTTGTTTATAATACTTTCTTGAGTAAGATGAATTTAATTTGTGAAAAAAACTACTGCACAATTTTAAAAAGGAGATAATTTGACAATGCTTATGTTTAACAATATTTTTTAGTCAAAGGGAAGTGCTGTATGTTATAAAAAAACTGTTGTTCTGAATTGTTCGTTTAATATCTTTTGATTTTAAAATGGTATATATGTGGATTTGTGAGGAAGCAAATCTTAAAAAGGCATTAGATTAGAAATGCAAATGCTTTGCAAATCTACTTAATTATCTTTTATTTACAACAATAATTCAATAAATTAACTTTTAAAACACAGGTGAATTACTGTGTCTCCTTATTTCCCTACTAGGAGCATGTTGGGTGACAGAAGATTTGGTTGCAAATAGCGAGTTATTTGGAAAATAATTTTGCTGTCTGAGTATCCTCACATTCTTGTCTTCCCCCACCCCAAACACACACACACACACACACACACACACACACACACACATTGTTATTTTCTGATACTCTTCCTAAAAGTGCATTCATTGTTATATTCAGAGTATTTTTCATATATTTTAACTTAGCTGTTTATGTGGGAAATAATAAAAACAGACCCAAGAAATATCAGGGACTAATACGTTTTTTAATAAGTTTATTTTAACCAGGCTGACCTTGCTAGTCTCTAGCTCTGAATAATTGTAGTCATTCTGTGGAGAGATGTAAAAGAACAACAAAAAATAGAAAAGAGATCCCATTAGACAAGGTCTTTGTCTTCTGCAGGTCGCTTAACACAGATCATGAATGAAGATGAATACTTGGACAGTGTTCTATTTATTCATAAGGCTGAAATCCAAATTGTAGATAAAGCAAGTAATATGGGATGGTGTTGAAGATGAAATGTGGCTCCTTCAGTAACTATACGTACAGCTTTTTCCTGGACACTTGACTTCTCTAAGAAACACTCCTGTGAGTCATTAACGTTTTTACAGGAACTTGCCTTAGCTCTAAAGGTGTTCCTGTGTATTTGAACTAGTCAGTTCAGTATTGTTTAAAAATTAAGATAAATTATGTCATTAAATGGGCAGTCTATGAAATAATTATCTGTGATTTCAATTTTACTATAAAAACCATTTATCAAGTAAATAAAAATTTTATTTTTTTAACTGTCTGGAAGCAGCCATGACCATGTGAATCATAATATACATTTTCTATTCAGGATATAGCTGGATAGAAAAAATAGTCAGTGGTTATGCTGGATAATTTTAACTGGGTTTGATATAGTTTGTTGTCAATTATTTGAGGAAAAGTGGGATATATTGCTAAATATACAGGAAGTAAGTGTTTAGTGATACACTCATGAAGCATTTTATTTCCCTTACAACATTTGGTGCCTATAGAAGAAACTAGAGGTAAAGAGAACTATAATCTAATAATAAATAATAGGTAAAGGTACTAATATCTAATGATTCATCCATGAGTCACTCTTCAATATAAAGCATGTGTTAATTTAAGATTTTCATTTGTTTACAAGAGAACATTTACTCCATATAACATTTATTTCTAAGAACTTATGTCATTATTACCTGATAAATACCCCAGATTTTTTAGTAAATTCTTTCATCTTTTCTGTTTAGTGTTTAAATGAAATATACTTTTATTTCACAACTTCTAAGAACTGTCCAGTATATTTAAAGTTTTACAAATGTCTTTGTTTTGTTAAATGGACTTTTTTTTAAGTATTTTAAATCAGTTTTGAATTTTTTTAATGAGTCTTGAAGTCTACAGAAAGTACTGTCTCTGTGTTTTCAAGTTAGGTATCCATTTTTTAAGTTTTTATTTTGAATTAATTTTAGATTTACACGAAATCTGTAAAATAGTATTCATTTCTACAGAAGAAAATCCTCAGACTAAACAATGTTTGCAAAATGTTAAACTAGAGAGTGGTCCCAACACTTAGCCAGTTGGAGACCTTAGTTAATGCTTGAACTTTGGAGATGTTTATCCATAATAACTACCCTCTAGGACAACCTGCTATAAATAACAGAGTGGCAGAGAGAATTTGAGTATGTATTGTGAACAGATCCTCTATTGTCCAATTAAGAATGGTTTTCATAAAACACCATTTTTTTCTAAATTTTAAAAAGATCTTACTTCAATAATTCTAGATTTTACTTAATTTCGCTTTCTTAAAAAATGTACACTTCAAAGATGTATATGCCTGATGCTTCTCCAAAAGAAAATTAAAGTAAGTTACTCCCTGACCCTGCTTCCTGATATGTGGAGCATTCAATAGATAGATTTCCTTTCCCTCTCCAGGCGCTGTATGTTTCTGTGGAGGCCTGGTTTGGAAAATCATTTCCTTTCGTGGACGTCTCATGGCTCAGCCTGATACCAGGATTCTGACCATAGCTCTGCAGAGAAACTGTACATGGCAAAGGTAGCTGTCCTTACTTGAACAGACAGTGCATGATTTAATGTCTTAACCAGTTAGGTATATAATCCAGGTGTCTCCCATTATAATAAGGTATTATTTGTCTTCTCTTCTCAAAGAGTAGGTGAGGATATTTAACAAAGAAATCCTTATACCAAGTTCTTCAGTAATTGCCAGAGCAGAATAAATGCATAAAATGAGCTTAGGCCATGAAGCATTTTTATGTTTAAATCTAAATTCTCATCTCTAAACATCTCTATTAACACAGCAGATTTGAGTTGCAACCATCCTCCTAATAAAATGTGAAATCTTTAAGATTGTGAAGCATTTGTAAATAATGGATCCTTTAAATATCCCTGAACTTTATTCTAAAACTTATAAGGAGAAATAATAATTGCTTTATATAACCACTGATACCATTTTAGCATTTGATGAAGATGTTAATTTATGGTTGGTTAGCAGTTTATGGCTGTCATTAGTTTTTCAGTTTGGTCCACATTAGAAATCTATTTTTCTTTTTTATTTTAATCTGAGACAATTATATAAAGATATGGTTATGTTTTATCTAAAATGTATCATTCTACTATAGCATTTCAAATTATTCACAGATCATAGTTCTTATATGTGCATATATGAATTTAAAAATACAGCAATAAAATGCTTGAAACAGATCATAAATTTGCTTCATATTTTATTGCATCTCTGAATCAGGTTGAGAAGACAAGGGCAACTATGGTCTTTGGGAAAGAATTAACTCTTTCTCAAGCTGGAAAGGAGAATGATATCACATGGTGCATAATTAAAGGCAACTCCCTATCGAAGCATCCTGGTGACTTACTTGTAAGATAGGCTTGTCTATTTTATTATATATGGTTGGGGCGGGGGTTGGAAACTGCAAAATCCTCTTTCCCTTTGCAATCTAGCCTTCCCAGCCCAGTCGTTTCTCTTAAAGTTTCTAATCTGTATTTCTATATTGCTCGAATTAGAGAACATAGGGGAAGGAAAGAAAGAAAAGTCACACACATACACATCCACACGCATTCAGGGGTGCCTGATAATTTTGTAATTATCCAGAAATCTCCTGGATCCTGTTAAGAAGAGTAAAAAGTGGTAGAATTTAACCCAAATTAAACCTCAGAAAAAGCGAGCAAAGAGTTTCCCCTGCCTTGCTAGGGAGCAAAGAGCTCTTTGAGGTTTAAAACTGGGGCGCTTCCACAGAATTCCTGGGGTTAGCAAGGCTGTGGGGTGTTCCTGAGAAGCCTGGGATCTGCCCGTGAACCCATCTGCCAGGGGGCACAGGGGACAACTGGATACAAGTGCCAACTCTGAAAAAAAGAGTTTGAGGCAGAACCCTGAACTTCGCTTTTTGTGCCAAGAAACTTGGAGGCTGGTTGGTTGTTTTTGCGGGATCGGGAGGGGCTGGGCACTCAGTCCAAGGGGGACACTGGGAGAAGGGGTGCCCTGCGGCTGCGGACATAGAGTCCCTCCTAGGGCGCAGCGCGAGCAGAGCGGCGCGGTGGGCACGTGTGTTGTGGACTTTCGGTCTACAACCTTGGGCTGCCTGGAAAACTGACTCTCCCCCCTCCCCCCCTTCTTCTGCCCTCCAGGGTCCCCAGTACAAACATGTGCCCTGGCTTGGGGTGAAACAGACACCTGGTTATGCAGCACAACCTACAGTATCCTGGTTCCAGTAACCACACATCAGAAGAGCCAGAGATTCATCAGGAAGAAAAGGGCTCTTACCCTGAGAGTTGTTTTTGCTCTTAAACTTAAGTTATTGTCTCCTGTTTTTTTCCCCCCGCTCTCCTTCCATCTACCGTGCCCAATGTCTGATTTAAAAGGCCAAATTGAAATCAACCTGCACCACATTGGCAAAGCCGGGAACATCCGAGTTATAAGTGCCAACGCGGAGCGCGCAGGAGCGGGGCTCATTTATTTTGCCCACACACACAAAAAAACTGTTAATTGATGTAAAGTTGCTTGGCACGAGGATAATTTAATCGGACCTGCATTTTAATTAAAAGAAAACTTATTTATGTTTCCGATGTTTACGTTGAGCAATTTAATTTTGTTTGGAGGCACTGTTGTGCACTTGGTAACCTCCCCCTACCACCACTTGCCCAACTGAATCACAGTTTCATTAAAGGTTTTGCTAAGGAGCCTCGCCTGACCAGGATTCATTACCTCCTGCCTTCTATGAGCACACTTTCGGGTCTCCTCTCGCTCTGTCGCTCCACGCGGCAGAGCCGCCACAGTGTGCTGCGAGCCGGGAAGTGAACTCTCATCATTATTTTTCAAAGTCTGGGAAGTGTATTATCCTTTTTCCTAGTGGTAATTAGTTACCATAGCATCTAATACGTAAATGTGCCCAGAGCACACCATTAACAGTTAAACGGAGGATTCAATTTAACACATGATTATATCTTTCATAAGTCATTATATTGGAAAGTCAATGCCACTCATGCTGGGGCAATCTCAGGGTCTAGGGCGCGTGGAAAGGTTCGGTTCCAGCGTCCGGGTCCCAGAGTTCGTGGAGAAGGGAAACCTGTGATCCTGGGCTCTCCTGGGTGAGCTGTAGACAGTAAGGATGGGTGGTGGGTGGGATAGGAGGGAGTAGAATTTAAGCTCAACACAGGATCTTGGGGGGATGCCCAGCTGCGGAGAGTGGAGAAGGCAGCACAGAATGCGCGCGCGCGCACACGCACACACACTCACACACACTCACACACAAGACGGGGAGGGGAAGGAGGGGTACTAGCAAGCTCTTCCAAGATGATCATTTGCTGGTCCTGTAGGAGTCCACGAATAACCCCGATGGTTCTGTAGGTGCCTAGTGTCAAGCTGGAGATGAGATTAAGTAGGAATTAGAATTTAGAGAAGACAATTGAAATTAGAAATTAGAGAAGGAAACCGGTGGAATAGAAAGTGGGACCCAGGGTCCTCGCTCAACCTCATTTGCCTACTGTCTGTGCTCTAACAAACAAGTAGCAGGATCCATCCTGCGGGGTTTCTCTGAAGAAGCGCCCTACCTAAGGCGCGGTTCCGGGGTAGCAGGCTCAGAGGCGGGCGAGGTGCTCTGGCCGTCTGGTGAGCCACAGCCTCAGGGGCCAGCCTGTCTGCTCCGGCCAGAGAACACTTCCCCAAGACCACACTGATGCCCCTGGTGCTCAGCCACTCGGTCCCGACGTGGATGGTACATACTGGAAATACATCTGCGGCCCACAAGCGTGTGGGCCAACTTTCCAGGCTGGGCCGCGGCAATTCAGGACTCAAACCTCAGAAAGGAAGCAGCCCCCGGGGGCGGGGGGCGGGGGGGGGGGGCGGTGTGCTGGTTGCCGGGATGGAGAAGAATTGCTCCTCCGGCAATCAGTTTCCTTCTTTGAAAGTTGCTGCTGAAGAAACTGAAAAGTTTCAGGCCATCTGGAGAGCCACCTAAGAAATCACGGGAAACCCCTCTCCTGGTCCTTTCAGGTGTCCTACCTTTACTCCTAGAACCAAACGCTGGCCAACTCCTGGATTTGGAAAGAGAATTGATTTGTCTGTAATTACCAACCTGAAAATAAATATTATTAACCTCTCCATTTTTAATAACTGTACATATTCGTCTGACATTTCAACTTATCCTCAACATCCTCTCCTTTCCCCATCCGTTTCAAGTCTCTTCCAAGAGTAAGACTGGAGATTGAATGAATGATCAAAGAATAAAAGAAGTATGAGCATTTCTTTCTCTCCTGAAGTTCAAGATTTGTTATTTGTACAATTTCTAATAATAGCTAAACAACACAGAGGTGACAGAGTATTTCAAGGAGGCCTTCTTAATAATGAGAAATATCAAGCAGTAAATCTTGCAGCAAATGTATGTCCTATAATGTTAATATGCAAAAAGAAAAAAAAACCTACTGATGGTGGCTGTGGTTAATTCCTAATCAGAATGATGGACAGCAGGGCCAGAACAATACAAACTAATGGCTGTGTTGCTGATCACTTTACCCCTTGATTAAAGACACCCAATTATGGCGCAGAACAGTGTCGTAATTATGTTTCTTAATCACATCCAGGAGGTTTAATTGCCTTAACGATGTGTTTCATTAAATGAATTTAGGTATTATAGTCGACAGTTTTCATACACAGTTGTTTTCAAATTAACATAATATTAGACATCGTCATGGAAATTGTTTTAATAATCATAATTAGACGCACCCAGGCTTTGTCTGGTAAATGCTGAGAGACGGTCTCTTCCTGCCTGGGGGCTGCCCTGGTCTGTTCCCTCCCTCTACCCCCACTCTCTGACTGGGAGGGCTCCAGCTTCAAGGCCTTTTGCTGTTATGTTTTCTGAAAAGTTACAGGTTCTGATTAATCTTTTTTGATGGCAAGTGGAGCAGAAAATATCCTCCCTCACCCCCCACTAAGTTTGATGTCATTTAGGGATATCATTATGAGCAGAGGCTATGCAGACAAAAATGCATGTAGCCTACTGCCTACAGAGGAAACACTCTAACAACCCATCACCACCACCACCATCTCCATAACCTCCACCACAGCAAAAATCAAGCCTTCTACATTTGAGGACATTATTAAGATCCAAATACAAGCCTACACAGACATTCTTTAAAAGAATCAATTCTCAACCCGATCCCAATATAGTCCCTAAAAATCTCATTAACAAGCCACACTAGTAAGTTTTGAAAATCTCTATGGGCATTGTTTACACTTATAATTAAGCCTGGTTGATTTTCCTGTTACAAAAGAGAAAAAAGTGGAAAGCCACAACAAAATCCATTCTCAGAGAATCCAAACCCATCTCTTTTCCTGGGCTTTCAGGCAGTTGGAGATAGAAATTTTGATTAAATTCTTTAAGAAACTTTACCCTCTTTGATGGGCCCTGGCATGGTTAACAGTGCCATCCAAGTGGGAAGAGTTCCAGAGGCAGCATGGCCTTCAAAGTTCATACCAGCAGATAGGAACTCTGGATCTCCTCTGGGTCTCACCAGTGACCCCACTGCTCTCTCCTCCCATGACCAGGCCCAGCCATCATCCTACAGACAAGTAAACAAGTGAAGTGGGGCTACTCCTAAGTGGGTATCCCTGCCCAAAACCTAGTTCCACCTTCTCTGAAACTCCTTTCTTTTTTGTTACCTTTCAAGCAAAGTAACACAGAAGAGAGGGGACTGCTCCTTCCACAAAGCACAGCATAATAAAATGTTTGATCAAAATATTTTAATAAAGATTCTTTCTGACATAGATACACATACAAATGGTCGTACATAGCTGTCATAGTCTGATTGACCTATTTGATATATATATCATTCTTTACACATCCAAAACCCGCCAGTAAATCCATCAAAGCTCCCAACTCGCCGTCCAACCTGACAAGCTGAATTTGTATTATCTGCAAGGAGTGGAAAATAGCAGGACTCCATTTTTAAAAAAGGTTTTCTTGATTTTCATAGGATAGAAAGGCAGGCAAACAGCCATGCAAACTAAAACTGAAAGCTCACTTTGGGTAAATAGCTTCTTGCTCTTCCTTAGTTTTATTTTATTTCTTTTTAAATTTTCTTTTTTTTTTAGAAAAATAACAAAGGATTTCACACCATAGGCAAATCAAACCAGTCTTTTAACTTAAATAATTCTCCACAGTTAAAATAACTTATATATGTACATATATATTAAAAGCAATTAAATTAGACCTTTTAAAAATGCACAGCACAGCCTGGAAAAATATTTGCTTAGCATGTTCTTACTTATAGGATCTATTGCTGTGATGTCCTTCCCTTTTAGAATGCAAAGGAGTCCCCTTTCAAAAAAAGAGATCAATTCATTCATCAATTAAGAATACACCTTCCTGTAATTTTTGGACTGAAGCAATTTATTAAAGCTCAATTTAAATACAGGGATGATGCAACTGAAAATATCCAGGTGACCTTTGATAAACCTAAGCAGCTCAGATACATCAATATGTCTCTTCATACTTGTTGGCAAATAAACCTTTTAAACACTTGGCACACAGTATAAGTTAATCTATAAAACAGAATTTTAGAGGCATTAAAAAAAAATCTGCACAAAAGACCCATGACCTTAACACATGATAAATATTGTTGATGTGGAAGGGTCACTGAAGAATAACAAATAAATACCATGAATTGTTAATACATCATTGCAGAGTGAAAAGTAACAAGGTGCACATAAATATTTTTAAATGCAATTCTTTCAGCCACAGTCAGTTTTTTTTTTTTTATATCACTCTTGCCAAAACTTTTGAGCATTTTCACAGGATTAAAGTTCAGAGACAATAAAAAATACAAGTCTTTCATAGCAATGTGTCTCTTTCTGGTTTTCTTCCCCCACTTAAATAAGTCTACATTTCAAGTTTTTCTCCTGGCTCAGAATCAAAATTTATTTTCAAGTGCCCTTTCTGATTTGTCTGAATGAATATTCATCCCACAAGCCACCCAACCCCGGACTCCTCCTCTGCCCCTCAGCACTAGCCAAATTCACAATTATTAGTAGGATTAGTATTTTGCCATTTAATAAATACTCTCCACGCTTAATAACCAAGCGACTACTTCCCAACTTATATTTTAAGCTTCCTTGCGGTCTAGGCTGCCACCAAAGTTGCCACTTTTCTGAGAAAAAAAAAAAAAAACATCCATACTTCATCCCAACTCCACCTCCCTCCTCCCTCCCTCCCCACCCCAAAGACCGAGATTCTGGGGATGTCGAGGCTAAAAGTCCCGTTTGTCTCTGATACTTCTCAGTTTTCGCCTCTGTTTTGTTTGCAAGTGTTTCACAACTACGAGAGGACCAAAGTAAAAGGGGTGGGGGGCAGCTTTTCACTTTCCTCTAGCTTTGGGGTCGGTCTAGTGTTTTCCGGGGGTGTGTTTAAGGCTTCTCCGTGCACTGTTTGCAGAGGCTGGAGGAGACGCTGTTAAACAGGGCGCACTTCTCCGGACAGGAGGCGGCCGGGGGCAGCCCGGCGCTGAACGGGTAGCCGGCAGCCTGCTCGTAGGCGCCGAGCGCCGGGTGCAGGGCAGCGGCAGCCGCCGCCGCCGCCGCGGAGCTGGGCAGCGAGGCGGCCGAGATGGCCTGGCCCTGGTTGAGGTAGGCGACGAGGCGCCGCATCTCCTCCAGGGCCTGCGCCTGCATGAGGATGTAGTTCTTGGCGAGCAGCAGCGTGGCGATCTTGGAGAGCTTCCGCACCGAGGGGCTGTGCGCGTAGGGGATGACCGCGCGCAGCTCGTCCAGCGCGTCGTTCAGGTCGTGCATCCGCCGGCGCTCCCGGGCGTTGATGTTGAGCCGCAGCGCCTTTTGCTCTTTGGATTTCTTGCTGCTGCTGCTGCCGCCGCCGCTGCCGCCGCCGCCGCCGCTGCTACCCCCGCCGCTGCCGCCGCCGCCGCCGCCGCCGCCGCCGCCGGGGCCCCCCGAGGGGGCGCTGGCGCCGCCGTGGAGGTGGGCGTTGGAGCAGCCCTCGGCCGCCTTGGCGCCGCCGCCTCCCGCGCCCGGGGAGGCCCGCGGGTCGGCGCCTCCGGCCCGCAGCACCAGCTCGCAGCGGCCGTCGCTGTCGTCGTCGGGGCTCTGCTCGCCGCCGCTGCTCTCGGCCACCGAGCCGCGGCTCGCACTCTCGCCGTATTTGAGGCACAGGGCGGCCCCGGCCGGCAGACTGCTCAGGCTAGGGTCGCCCCCAACGCCGGCAGAGCCCACGAGCAGCCCGGGGACGCCCACCCCGCCGCCGCCGCCGCCGCCGCCGCCGCCGCCGCCTCCCGCGCCGCCGCCGCCTCCCCCAGGCGGTGGCAGCAGCAGCCCTGCCCCCTCGGGGTCAGCCGGCTCGAAGCAGCCCAGGGGCGAGGAGGAGGACGACGCCGGGCGCTCCCGGGGCGGCGGCGCCAGGGACAGGTCCATGCCCGGGGGCGTGGAGCGGAAAGCCGCCTCCAAGCGCTTTGCGGTGGAGGCGCTCAGGCTCTTGTGCAGAAAGAGGTCGTCTTCGCCCGAGGAGGCTGCGCCGAGGTGCAGCCCGCGCTCCATGGTCCGGCGCCGGCGCACAGCCCCGGCCCGCCGCGCCGGCCGCCGCCGCCTCGGCTGGGGAGTCAGGCGGCGCCGCAGACGCGCCCGAGCCGGGCTCCTGGGCTGGTGCGCGCGTCGGTCCCGGTGCTGCTGGCAGCCCTCTCCCCTTCTTTTTCTTTTTCGCCTTCCCCCGCGCTCTCCGCCTCCTCTTCTTCTTCTTCTTCGTCTCCAGCCGATGGTGCTGGCTGCTGGGGCTCACCATGGGCCGCGGCCCCGCATGGTGGGAGGGTGGGCGCGGAGGGAGTGGAGCCGCCGCCGCTGCCGCCGCCGCTCTGAGCCCAGCCCCGCGCCGCCTCTCCGCACCGTTTATCTTGCTTGGATTCACCTTCAAGAGATTTCCGGACCCATCAACCAGCCGCCGCCACAGACGGGGGAGTCTTTTACATCATTATCTCTGAGTAGGTTATTATGAAGAAGACTCGCCTGTTGGGACAGCGCTTTCTACCCAATCAGGTTAACGTTTTAATTAATAGGATTAAAACGGTAACAAACAATCGCAGGCGCTATCTGGCCGCGAGTCTGAATAGTTTCATTTCCCAGGTCTGAAGACAGGCAGCAGCTAGAGCTTTATAAAAGGCGCCTGCTCCATTATTCTGCGTGCCATCTGTATACACAGCTTAGCGCATATGTTTGCAAGGCGCTGGGTCCTGTTAGTAACCCAACAACTGCCTTTAGCTTGACATGTGTGGCGACTTTCACTCATCAATGAGCACACTAAAAGCCCTACTTAGAGCCGAGGATGTTCTTTGCTCCTTCAGCAAATTGTGGCTCGGCGGCAAAGCCTGGGAGTCCCGGGGAGAGCAAACGCCCCCATCCGCCGCACCCCACCCCCACTGCCCTTCCCTCGCCACTGCTGCCTCATCTTGTGCTAAATTACCCTTCCGGGAGAGAATTATACTCCACCCCTGTTCGTGGAATGATCTGGATTTGGTGACGGGACTTTCCGGGGGGAGGGGGCGAAGTAGTGTCCCGCTGGCTTGCCGAAAATTCACCCAAGATTCTCAGCTAGTAAGGGAGCAAAGCAGTCGTACCCCTGGAACACACTGCCTTGTTTCCACCCCGCACGCCCATTGCCCATTTCCTATCCGGATGACAAAAAAAAAAAAAAAGAAAAGAAAAGAAAAAAAAAGAAAAGAAAGAAAAGAAAAGAAAAAAGAGAAAAGAAAAAAAAAGAAAATGGAGAACAACTTGATTATGCAGCCCATTAGATTAAAAAAAAAAAAAAGGAAGAAAAGAAAGAAGGAAGGGGTGCTTTTTCAGCGGTCTCCAAATGACTGTGACAGTGATGGTGATCACGAAGCATATGATTTCCTACGCGGGAGAAAACTGGTTTCTCAAACTTTCCTCAAGATTAAAACCCAGTTGTTTCAGAATAGTCAACTCCACCAGGAGTCAAATCCTCTCACACACCAAGTGGGGCACTTGAGCGTGTTTATTTACCCGAAGACATAACCGACAGCCAGGAAGCCATCCAGGGACATCTGGATGTGCCTCGGTTGTTCTTGGAGGGCTGGGAAGGGAGAGCTGTGAAAACGAGTGCTCCTTTCCGGATGGGAAATGGTACACGCGGTCCTCTAGCTCCTGAGTTCGATCTGGGAGCACATGGTATTTAGCGGCTGGTTTTCATCCTTATGACATAAGTAAAAACAATATTTCCCAACGCCTCCAATAAATCTTTCTTATGTGGCAGAATTACTGAAGCCTATGAAATTTTTGGTTTCTCTGGTTTCATTAAAAACCTTTTAATTGTGGCTTTCAGAGTTGGCCCCAGGTGTTGGACTCTTTTCATTACATTTTGCTCTAATGTGATGAAATTCTAATTCTCTCCTTACCATATGGTTAAATTTCCCCACTGAGAATTAGTTGAAAAAGGAGAAATAATCTATTAATCTCTGTAATAGATTCACAAATGAGGTTCGCCACAGAACCTGTTTTTGAATGGTAATATCAGAACAGTTGGGCGCCTTATTTCATAAAGGAGGGGTGAGGACGACACCGAGGCGTCTGCATTTTCACCTGGAAAGAATGGAAAGGGGCTCGGCGGCATCTTTCCAAAATAATTGCCTGAGAGTCAGTCTCAAGGGGACAGAACTACTACGCTGTCGTCGGTTACTTTCGCGCCTTCGGATTTACTGGAATCCGAAGACTGAGAAAATGCTATCGGGCTGTGGGAAGCTATCCAGCCGAGGACCCAGGCCGGGGGTTCTGGAAGGCTTGAGCCGGCCCACGTGTCTCGCTGGGGGCTTAAGAGCACGTTTACGTGCAGGGCGGCCTCTCGCTCCCCGCTTCCCTCCCACTTTCCCTCCCCCGGCGCTTGCAGCTGTTAACCTCTCCCTTTAGGAAGCTGAAGACACGCTCCTGGTGCTGCTTCTCAATTAGCAGCTTTGTTTTCACTGGGATCATAAACAAAGGTTCTCTGTAAACATAGGTGAGCCTGGTGTGTGCGTGACAGTAACTCCCCAAAGTCCTCTGGCCACTTACCGAAGGACTGAGACTGGCACCGTCGCGTCTCTGGCCGGAGTGGCGACACGTCCCCGGATGTCTGACGCGGTTCTCCATCCAGCCTGCCCATCTTGTGGGCCCGCACTGTCTGCGCTACGCCTGCGTTCCTGATGGCCCCTCTGTGGGCACTAGACGGGCGAAGGATCGACCATGCCCGAGTCCGGTAGAGTTCGTGTTTGGCTGCTGGCCGCCACACAGGGCCATGCCCCGCAGGGCCGAAATGGCCGAGCTGGAGCACCACGCAAGGTGGCAAAGGCACCGCCCGTCCTGGCTAGACCTGGGGCCCTCGCCGGACCCCGACCCCGGTCCATCGGCGCTATTGTATAACTCAGCACCGAGGAGAGCACCTCGTGGCCCTTCCCAGACCTCACCTCCATTCCTTCCCCTCTTCCACCTCCCTACTCTTCCCTGGCCACCCAAACTTCTGGAACAAACTTTTGTGCAACTTTATTTCACTTAGTAGGAGCCAAAAACCTCTCTCTTAGACGGTTCAAGAAAATCCCCCCGGTCTCCCCGGAGGAGGTGGTTGCTTAATAGTCACTGGAAACTTAGCTTTGGGAAACTGCCGGAGAATTTATAGAAGCTCTGAATGTGGGCCTTATAACAACCGTTGGGGAATGCTCTTTGAGGTTTATGCACTCGTAAACTTTTGCTGATTGCTTCTGGGAAGTTGTCAGGCACTTAACACTGCATTTATCTTACAAGGCAATGAAAACACATCTGCCTGGTGTCTCGTTACCTGGTTTAATCGTCACCACCCTCAGTCATGGCCTAGACTCCCTCTCCTCACTTGAGTGGGATCCCACCGCCTGGTTTCTACCAGTGGAGGACTGGCGTCAGCTGCTCTGGCCGCAGGAACTCTGGATAACTGTGCTTGAACTTTATTCTGCCAAGAAGCTGAGAAAGGACCCGGGCTCCCGATGCAACTAGAAAATTAGGAAGGTAGCAGTGAACAAACCAAAATAAACACCTCCAGTGGCTGCCCGGGAAGAAAGGGTAGGAAATGAGACCGCGGCGAAAACTCCTGACCCACAGATGACCCCTTGAGAATGATGCATAGGAAGTTAAATACTCGGACTCAGCAGTTTCAGAGAAGGTCACTGTGAGTTACCTAAGCAATTGGGGGACAAGAAACACGGGGGACGTCTCCTCCGTCCCCAGCAGGGTGGAGGCGTATCAAGCCCTTCCGAGGGCCGCAAGGGCGGTGGACATCAGGCACCAACGTCCAGCAGGGTGCCCTTTGTGCTACCCGGGTTGATGCCGCCAGGCTCATAGCCTGACACACATCCGGCCAGGGAGCTTTCTTTGCTGCGTGTTGAACACCAAATGTACAGACGCCGGAACATGTTGTGCAAAGATGAATACAGTTTTGTTACAGCAGGAGGGAACATACCTACCGCTTTGAAAGGATTCTAAAATATTCAGCAACCAGCACCCCAGTGAAATTACAGCACTGAACTTCAAACTAATTTTTTAGGTCATAATTAAATTTCTTAGTGGTCATCTTTATTAATATTTGCTTGAAATTTGAAATAGGAACCTAAATAAAGTAAGAACAGAACACAATCCAACGTACTTTGAAAGAGCAAACCCAGGAGTTGTTCTTTGTTGTTTCTATAGCTCTACTGAACAGTTTACTTATCTAGATTAAAAAAGTTAGGAGGACCCCCAACACTGGGACTTGGGTGTCAGTCTGTGTTTTCTGAAAGGGAAAATTGTCTTGTGTGTGTGTGTGTGAGAGAGAACGTTCTAAAAAGAAAAAGCAAAGTTTGCCAAAAATGACATGAACTTTCGCTTGGGAGCTGTTCTGAAAGACCAAATTTCCTGAGAGTGATGGGAACCCTCTCCGGGTTGCCCCTTCCTGGAGGAGCCCAGCCTGGAGGGTCGCAGGTGGCCACAACCGCGGAGAACCCAGCGCGGCTCCATCTGGGGAAACCGCCCCAGGAGTGCGGTCTCCGAGCCCTCCCGGACCGTGTCCAAAGCGCGCAAGCAGGGCGTGCCCCCAGCGCCAATCAGAGGCGCGCTGACCTTGAAGTCTCATTTGCCCCTCGCCAGCCCAGTGCTGTCTGGTGGCACTTGGGTCAGCTTGAAGCCTGTACCGCTGGGGTTCATCGTCCCGAACCTCGCTGCGTTTGGGAAAGCACGATCCATTCGGTGGCGGAAAGACTGAAGCCCATCAAGCGCCTGAAGTCAAGCCTTCCTGTGTCATTCTGTCATCAGTATTTTCTCACCCTCTTCGCCAGGTGCTTCCTACACAGCTCACTTGCAGAGACGTACCGTGGTTCCACGTGTGTCCTGGGATTGGCGGGGCTAATGAAGAGGGCAGCGAGAGTGCTGGGGCTACCGGAGCTGCAACATTCCTGGCAGCGCGCCAAGGGCCCCAGCACTGCAATTGCTCAGAAGCGCTTGGCAATTCCAAGGACTTCGCCCAGGAAAAAGTTGAAACCTGTTGATCTAAAAATAAAGTTCTTTCAGGAAGATCTTCCTTTATTTTAAAGAAAAGAGGGTCATCCTCAAGACTGTTTGAACAGACATAGAAGGGAAACCCTCGGCCCCGGAGAAACAGCTTTTTCAGCACGACTGTGAGACCCACAAGGGCGCGCTGGTGGGTTTCCTAGCTCGCCACCAAGGGCCCACTTGGCTTCCGCGAGGGCTTTCCGATTGTGGGGACTCTTAAGGGGAGGGGCGCAGGAAGGCAAGCAGAAAAACTTCACGCTTGCCTGTCACTTCAGAGACCCCAGAGAAGGAGATGGAGATAGAGGAAGACTAGTGAAGTTTCTGGAAGAGTTCATTCCCTCCTTGGTTAGCTGCATTCCTGCATTCCTGCATTCGGTTTCACTCCCTTAGGGCTGATACACTTATTTGTTTCCTCCCTGGAACCTTATCTTCATCGAATGTTGGAAAGCATTTTTAAAAGACAAATTGTTCGCACGAAAAAAGGTGAACAATTTTAAGGCTTGCCTTGTGTCCATCAGTTAAGAAACACTGCCGAGAGTTCAGTTTGGCTGTGGGATTTTAGCGCCGCGATTTAAAACCCACAGCGCCATCTCCTGGCAATGAGGAGAGTAAAGAGGTGGATGACAATAATATTTAAACGCTGAATATGAAATATTCAACTATGAGTCACTTGATTTTACGCCTCCAAAACTATTTCTGTGATAAATTGATTACGATTGCAAGGCGTGAGCTGGAAATTTGTGATCATTTAAACAATCCTGGAAGCTAATTATTTGTAAATAGAAGTTTGCATGTTATATTTGCATATACGTAGTTTTTATAGGTGCAGATATAGTTCTTATTCTGAGGATTGGTAATAAAGTATGATTCCTTATCATATATACATAATTTTAAGGAAGAAAATATCCACAGATTAATTTCTAAATCAGGATTTTAATTAGTCATTTTATGCAAAAGATACTGTAACTTTATAAATACCTCAGTGCTCTCAGGAATTAATTAACTAGTGAAAACCAAGTGCTGAGTACTATTTAGATACTTTAATCACCAAAAGATTTCTTTTTGAAGTGTAGGTATTTTCAGTAAAAATAGTTCCCTTCCTTTGCTTTCCATATATGGTAGAAATACTTAGCATTTATGGTAGAAAGGAGACTAATGTGAGATGGTGGTGTGTTGAAATATTAATTCTCCTAATTATTCATCAATTTTTACCAATGAACATTAGTAAATAATCTTCCCCATTCTCCTCAGTAGCCCTTTGCTTTCTTTATTTAATAAATCTTCTCATCACATAATCTTTCAGAATGTCTTATTTAGGCTTTCTGAGCTTGCAATATTGTCTGTAGCCCAATCATTTCCCTAAATTTAATCCATATAATAGAATTATGGATACCTAACACTTTTATGAATTAAAGTGTTTCTGAAGTATATTTTCACAAGCTTTGATCCTTTTTACAAATACAGTTAAAATCCAGTAGAACTTTGAGATGATATCCTAATTAAAAACATTTCTCATCTTTGATTATATACACAGGCCAGCTGCTTGTAATACAAATAAAAGTAGATATGCTTTCGATAGTGTACAAAATATTATGAATATCCTTCAAAAATATTGTAGATCAAACAGACAAATGTAAACTTTACTTCAGTTGAAAGATTAATTTTATTTGATTCATTAAAGTGAAAATCTATTAAGCCAAATATTTGGACTCATTTACTCTGTCAATGTAAGAGTTCCTGTTAGAAATTTGATTATATATAGGAGGAACTAGATAAACAGATGGTTAGCTAGAGAGCTTTTCACAGTTAAGTTTTGAAATTTAAATGGAGAAGTTTGACACCTTCTCAAACATCTTTGATGAGGTCATTTGATCTACTCTAGCAATGCAGTATTGTTGTACATAATCATTTTAACTTATGTTTAAGAGACATTAACTGGGCTTTTCTATTAATGTGTTTGGCTGAAAACTATACTGATTGAGTTGTCCACTTGGAAAAATACGCTCACATGCACACACATACGCACATGCACATTTGTGCTATATTTACACCTTGGTAAGCAAGTATTATAAAAAGGAAGCCAACAGCTGCAAGGCATCATGACAAAAGTGCCTTAACATAAAAATAACATTCTTCTGATGAAATGTTTCATTCAGACTACCTGAAAGGGGCCATCATTTGCAAACAATCGTGTTGGCAGACTAACCAGGCTGTATGTCTGTGTGTGGTAGAGCAATGCCCCAGTGGAGAATGGATGTTACTACGTGGGTGGCATGGAGACATTAAAGTTAACGCCAAAAGTGATTTGAGGGCGCATCTGGGTGGCTCAGTCAGTTGAGCGACCCACTCTTGATTTCATCTCAGGTTACGATTCTGGGGTCATGGGATCCAGCCCTGCATAGGGCTCTGCGCTAACAGTTAGGAGCCCGCTTGGGAATCTCTCTCTCTGCCCCTCCCTTGCTCTCTCTCTCTCTCTCTTTCAAAAAAAAAAAAAAGGTGATTTAAGAGCCTCCTGGCCTTAGAAACTTCTGAAAAAATTTTTTAAAAAGCTTCCATTGCTTTTATGCATGAGAACTTGAGATTTCCCCAGAAAGATTGTTTTGTAATCCATGTACCTAAACATTTTTACTCCCTTGAGTTGCTTCCCGTATTCCCGTTGTTTTTGAGAACAAGTATTAAAAAAAAAAAAAAAAAAAAAGGGAAGAAAAAGGCAAGGAAAAAAGGTATGCAGATTTGAGGCCAAAGAATACATTTAGTATATTCAGTGTTTGTGGAAAGTCCTTATCTTATGAAGATACAGTCTGCTTTTCTTTTAAAAAGAAGTTTTTGAATTATGATTTTTATCTGTGTCCAAACCTGGTTGCACTTCTCTGTGAGTTGCTTGAAAAGGTATGAGTAGGTATAGTAGAAAAAGCAGATCCTCTCTTTGGCAATTTGCTTGATCCTACTTAGGCTCAGGAGGAATATGGATCTATTAATCATCCTTTTCCTGACTGTCTCAGGGTATTAATCAAATGAAACCATGTGGAAGCATTTTGTAAACATTAAAGTGCAATGTGAATTTAATGTTAACACTTTATTATGCTTCTTTAACTGTTCCATTTAAACCAGTTCAGTCACCTTTGATTATCATTATTGGTTTGTATTTTGTGTACTTTTTCCATCACAACATTCAGATGCTGGCAGATTTTAGAGCATCTTTCCCTGCTTGGGCCACGCTGGAGGGTCAACGAGAATAGGAGCCATAGCGGTTGGATTCTTTATATTCACTTCAATGGCTTCAATGTCCGTATCTCCGCTCTCTTTCCCTTTTCCCGAATATCCCTAACTGCTCTGCTTGTGGTGTGCTGGCTGTTATCTTGAACTGAATGAATTTGTCTCTAGTTAGTTACAAAGTGGTCACCATAGTGTGATTTGACTCAACTAACTGGTATATGGATAGAGAAACGGCTGCGGATTTGGCTCAAAGTCAATTCTCACTCAGATAGCGACTGTGTTTCTATCCTTCACAATCTTCTATTATAATGCTTCCAGATGTGTGAAGCATGCTTTTCAGTTTAGTAACATTTGTTAAATTAATGATTATATCATTTTTCTTTCCTCCTTCTAGATCATTAACACAAAAGCTTTGTGAATCCAGATCTATCACTGATCCTAGCGTGGTCTTTGTTTCTTCCTCCCTTTGGGTGGATACATCAATGCTATTATTATTTCTGTTGTTTATGGTCCATCAGACAGTTTTCAATTCAATTGACAGTGTTCATCTCAAAGCCAATTGGAATTAATTTTTTATGAAAGATTTATGGAGACAATGTATATCAAAGGTCTAAATTTATTGCACACCTTGCCTCCCCTTTCCCACTAATTTACTTGTTTTTATCAAGAAAGGAAATCAGGTTTGTCTCAATTATTTTTTCTTTTTAAACCTCAGCTTTTTATTGCCCCCATGTTTCAATATTGTGTAAGTATCTGAGGAAAATTTCTTCTTAAAATTTGTTTTATTATTTTATTAGAATCAGAGTAAAATCAATTACATGTGGATTGAGAAATACATTTAAAGTAATGCAATGATAACATACTACATTTATAGAGATGGATGGTTTTTATAGACTTAGAGTAGAAAGGCTTTCCTAGGCAAGGCAAAAATCCAAGGACTCACACAGGAAAAGTTTGACACATTTAATTACACATGAAAAACTTAAAATTCCTGTTCTGCAAAGAAAGAGACTGTAAACAAAGTTAAAAGACAAATGGCAGACTAGGAAGAGAAAATAAACACATACAATATACAAAGAGCTTCTACAAAACAATAAGAAGCTTATCTAATGGAAAAATAGGAAAGTAATTTAATCTGGCAAGTAGAAGAAATATAAATGTCCAAAGCATGATATAAAAAATGTTCAGGATCATTAATAAAAAGAAAATATAAAATAAAACAAATTTTAAAATAGGCCAAAAAATTTTAAAATTAACAATGTTCAGAATTGTGAGGAGTACAGTTGTAGTCAAAATGAGTACAATCTTTTTGGGAAGGTGATTTGGAGTCTACACCTAAGAATCTGTCCTACAGAAATAATGGAGCGAACATTATACATATACACATAAAGATTTTCTAAAATGGCAGAAAATTTTGAAATAACCTAAATGTTCTTCAGTAAACAAATGATTATGAAAATGATGATGCCTCTATTCCATAAAATAGTAGGCTATTATAAAAAGTAAATGAACTGACTCGGAGTGACATTTCTGATACATAATTATGTTAAAAAAAAGATGTAGAATATAATATGGTCATTTTTGGTATCAAAAAACGTATGTGGATAGATACATGCAGGAAAAAAATCTGTATGAAGTTTACTGATGGTTAATCCTGGTTCCCCCTGGGAGCTCAAATTGGAGACCCAGGGGTGAGGTTTCTTATGAGTTACTTTAAATCCTTTGATAAAGATTATGGGTGACAGATATTTGTTATGTGTATAGATTTTTTTTACAATTAAAAAAAATCTTAAGAATAAAAGATTAAATAAAGTGCTAATATTTTCTCTAGGTTCTTTGCATTGTTATTTATTCTCCTTTCTTTTAAAAAATATTAACAATAGTTTTCTTAATTTTAACCACTCGCTCTCCATATTTTTTGCCCTCCAAGTTTCATTACCTAAAACCATTTTCTTTTATGTTGTTTGGACCAAGAATGTATTTTGAAATAATAGTGATATTGTGAACAATATGTATTTTCACTTGCCCACAGTTATCTGCCCTTTTTTACTCATAATTAAATTTTTGAAGATAATTGATGGCATTATAAGTACACAGTGATTGTACTGCAACATCAGTGACTTTATTGCATTTCAGTAAAGAATCACTCCAGTTTACTTTGCAAATTGAGCTGTTTTATGATTTTAGCATGATCACAGAACTGGTTTTTAAATGCCAAAAGAAATATAGATTTTTCTGGAACAAGAATTCTCACTTTCAGCTCTGACTAAGGGATTCTGGGGTACAGGTTTACTCTTTTGATCTCTTCACATGTGTTTGTCTCATCATTTGCTCATTCTGTCTACTGGTTCAAGAGGGAAAGAACAATGGTCTTTGCCTTCGAGGTTACTAAAATTCACACTCTCATCTTTCAGGGACTGCTATTTTCCAGCCCCACTCAGATGTCTGATTGTCAGCTTTATGTCTCAGAAAGTATTCCTTGCAATTCAGGTACAGTAAAGTATCTAGCTCCAGCTAGCCTCTGTGTACTATATAACTTTTATAGTCATTATAAAAAATAATTTATTGAAAAAACTTAAACCTTATCCAACTCAGGTGACTTTTGATTTAAATGTCTGTGAGCCTGGCTATGGTAATCAGTGATGGCAGATTTTTTTTTTCTGCATTAAGTTTGCTGTTCATATCACAAAGTTAGAAGGTATGAAAATAAAGTCATCGCAAAGATAACCAGTTAGAAGAAATGAAGAGTCCATAGTCCCCATTTTGCCATGACTTGCTTTGGAATCACATTTCATACAAGGCCTGGAGAAATTTCCTATTCTTTGTGTCATGTTTTTTCTCTTCTATATATTTTTGCTTTACTTGGGCTGCTACATGGTAAAGTCTAAAATACAGCAAGCCTCACTCCCTATGACTATCTATTGGAAATACTTTGTTAGATAAAATTATGAGCAGCAATGTGAGCTATTAACAGGGATATTAGACATTCAGAATAATAATTAATTATTAAAAGATTTTTAGGAGGTTATTTAAAGGTGATGGGATAGGCAACAAATCTCTATGAATGCTTAACTGCTTAACCTCTAAAGACATAAACTCTCAATATATTGTGATCTGAATTTAAAGGTGCTGTGCTGACAGCAGTATTTCCTATGCACGCGGATGTGGCTGACAAGATCAATGTGTCCTCTGCACCCCTTACACTCTCTGGTTAGGGATTGTATCCATTGTTTGCTGAGGTGTGTTTAGCTACCTGTGGGTTGCTTTGTTACTTAGACTTTAAACGTTAAAATAAAATCACTCCTTACTCAAATGCAAATGCAAATAGCACCAAGCTATTTTTATATTTGCCAACTGAGCTCTTCTGACTCGGACTGTGGTCAAAGCAATTAAGTCATCTTTCATCTGTGGGTAGTTTGATGTGCCAAGACCCAGAAATATCGTTTGTGTTGATCATGCTACCATTTAAAAGAAAGCCATTTGCATACTACTGAAGGTCAGAACGGCTCTTCACCGTGCGGGGTTTTTTGGTACTCTCAAACTCCTTACATTTTCTAGTTACCCAGGCTGATGTTACAGCTTGTTTTCTTTCAAATGCATGGGCTTCTTTGTTAATTTAAAAAAGATACTATGATACAGAAATAGACATATTGAAAACAATCTCCGCCTACAGTCAAGAGAATATGTAATGAATACAGGCATCTTAGGTAGAACCTGATGCAGGGTAGGGTATGAAGACATCATTGTGATCTACAGGGGCTTTAACATCAGTCTCTTTCATCTACTTCAAATTACATTGAGAAGTAATGACAGACAGGAGAACCAAATTTTAAGGAGTGACAGAGAGATCTGAAAACTGCTAACTTATTTAATAGAATATCTTAAATGAATGTTCAGAAAAAAAAGAACTTCTCACATGATAAGAAGCTTCAGAAGAGGAAATGTATCAGAGAAGCTTACCGATGACAATATATCCAAGAAAGCATTGATTCTTAGTGAGTGTGACTCATAACAGAGGTGACAGTTTTGAACCATGGGTAGGAGTGAGATGTAAGAGAAAATGCAGAGGGCTCCAGGAAGAATTTCTTCAGCCTATTTTTGAAGAGTAACTGTCCTGCGAGGAGAAACTATGCTTCAAAACTCATTAGCAGGATAAAATGTGATCTTCATCTTGAGGAGAGTAAGCAGCCAGTTTAAAACTCACCTGAAGGAGCAGAATCAGGAGAGCTCCTGCCTCTCCGAAGCATGTCACAGTAATTTTGTAACCTAAATTAAGGTAAGGGGTGACAAAACCTATTTAAACACTCCAGCAATGCGTCTATCTGTATGAACTTGATATAGTTCGTGCAGTGCACTTCAACGCAACTGGAGGCAGAGGGCAAGGCAGCAAATTTCCACCCATTATGTACAGAGCTTTTTTAAAATCTTGATTCTACGATTTCTGCTTTTGGAGGCAGATATCTAATTAATCTTTTATTTATTAGTGTAGTTGTAATGTTAGTAACAACGAAAATATTCCAATGTGTTAACCGTTGGGAAGCTCCAGGTGCTGTAGGGGAGAGAAAGTGTTGCACAATTAAGACGAAGCTGTTTTGGGGGCGCCGGGGTGGTTCAGTCAGTTAAGCTTCCGATTTGATCTCGGCTCAGGTCATCCTCTCACAGGTCATGAATTCGAGCCTGATATTGGGCTCTACACTGACTGACAGTGCAGAGCCTGCTTCCGATTCTGTGTCTCCCTCTCTCTCTGCCCCTCCTCCGCTCCTCTCTCTCTCTCTCTCTCTCTCTCAAAAAAAAAAATATATATATATATATATATGTGTGTGTGTGTGTGTGTATGTATAAAGATGAAGCTATTTCATGAGGTCATTGCTACCCTAGATGGTACCGCTGCCACCTAGTGGCATGAATTTATATACACGATACAGGCAGTACACGAAGTATCTTGTTAGTTAATTCAATATAATTTCAATAGCACAACCATTATACTAGAGATCATAAAAAGAAATTTCTACTAGTGATTCCAAATATCAAATTGTAGCTTTTTCTTTACCTCCAGGAAAGACACCCCCTTTTATCACAATCTCCCCTTCTTCTTAACTCTATATACACTCCATTGCCCTTATAATTGCATATATAGTTTACTTCAGGAAAGAGATAGAAAATAATCACAGTCTGCAAGGCTTGTAAATTTATTTGGAGGTTACAAAGGCACTTATTGCAAAATGGACCATTAGATAGACAAACAGATACTTCTTAAAATCTCATTTTATAATATAAAAATGGATTTTATGGATTTTACATTTGCTCAAATGCACAACATAATTTCAACACTTCACATCCTTGTAATTATTTAAGGTTTTTAAGAGTGGCTGGTGAATGCCCTCATATATCTTCGCTGTCTCTCTTTCACTGATTCTCATCTTTATTTGTTTTCAACACATCTGTAAACACATATTTGATATTTTATATTCATCATATTCAGGCTTCATCTTATTTTTATTATGATTTTACCTTAATTTGTGACTGTGAATAATTACACACTTTATTTTATGTCTTCGAAAAAAAATGCTTGCAGCCATATTCTATAGCTTTTATATACAGGAATGCAGATGGCTTCGTTACTTCCTCTTTCACATCCCACAGCCCCGGGGAAATATGTAGGGAACAGCCGTATTCTGAAACACATTCAAACCTGATGTTCATGGGGGAGAAAGAAAACAAGGTGCATAGTTAGCTAACCAAGCATTTCCTTGACTCTCTATTATGAACTTTAGGAAGTCTTGGGACCTGGAGTTTTTTTTTTTGTTAATTAAATTGTATGACCATTAATAAGTCTTTTTTTCCTGATCCTCAGTGTCTTAGTCTATATAATGAGTGTAGTGTTTTCCTATTTGGCATCTATCAGGGGTAAGATTGGGCCGGCTTCGGATTTCCTCATAGCAATATTCAGTGCCCGAAGACAATGGAGTAAAGGTGAAGTCTGAGGCAAGGTATGGCCCAAGAATGGTACCTCCATCAAAGCTGTCAATAAATCTGAAGGCAAGTTGGCAACTATTCCCAAACAGGAACAAACTCAACATTGTTGAGTCCATCCTGGAAGAACCACTTGATGCTGAAATTCAGCCAGACATGCAATTAATTAAAGAACTCAGGAATTCAGAGGGCTTGAGGAAAGGAATGGAGGTGAGCATTTTATTCCAATTAAAATGAAGACAAAACATCTATGGGGATTATTGGAATTAGGACAGAATGTACACCTTGATGGCCCAAAGGAAATATTTAATGAACAAAAAATGAAATGAAAGGTAGAAGTGTTAGTGTCGCAATATCCTCATCTCTCGGTATTATCAATCGATACTGTTTAAAAGTGAAATATAGTTTAAAAATAGCCTTAATAAGTCTAACTACTCAATTTTTCTGTGACTTTGACTAATTTTAGTGGCAAGAATTCATCTGAAATTAGAATGTTTGATGTTTCCCTTCTGTTTTTCTGTTAAGTGCAAAAAAGTTGAATAATTTTGAAATATGCACAGAGCAATCCCTATTTTATAACCATTCATGTATCTGTCTATGTATCATTTATCAATATATGCATATGGAGATGTCCAGGTGTATGCTCACTTATGTTTAAGAAGAAAAATCATTTAAAGTCATTAATTTCTTTGGTTTTTGGCTTGAATCTCATAAAAATACATGTATCATTTATGAAAGTCAGTTTTAAATAAAAGAATATAATCCAGTGTCTTACCTTTAGCTCCTACCATTCCTTTTTCCTATGATTTCTGTTTTTTTGGGCTTTTTTGGCCATAGACTTGGAATGAAGCATCTAAATGTTTTCTGAATTTAAGTGACTGAAATAACTGCTACTATTTGACATGCTGAGTGCGTAACACAAAGATAGTATTCAAATTAAATATTATACCAGATGTACCCACGCTCCGTACGGGTAGTTGGCAAATGTTGCTTATTGTGCATTATGCATATCATGATTTCCTTCGATACCTAAAACTGTGAACTTTTGTTAGAATATGCATTATTTTGCTTTCAAACTCTTAACTCTATGTTGTTAAAATTGTATATGTTAAAATGTGATTTGTAAAAGAAGGGCTCTTTGGGCTTCTCCAATGGAGTCTGAAAAAGGGTTAAAAACCAAGTAAAGCAAAAGTCATTATTTGTAGTGTGAACATGGAAATGTATTTTAAAATTCAATATAGGTTTTGAGAAAAAACAAAGCATTTTTGACATATTTGATAGTGATTAATTGACAATACGATGTTTAGACTTTTTGAGTGCACCCACATGAAAATATGAGGATGTGGCCCAGAGCAGGAATGTTCTGTCCTTGTCCACTGACAGTGACATGACTCCACCATCATCAGCATATGCAAATCACTCAGATAACCCTTGCAATGATCATATGCAATCTACACCATCGATTGCTCTTCCATCTTGGTTATTTCTTGATTATCTCATCATAAGTTGTCCTTTAAAGTTATGTTCTTTCTTTCATTTGTCTTCCTTTGTAATATTTTCATCTCATCCTGCTGTGAATATTGAAATAGCCATAAGGAAATTAGATAGTACTACAATCACTGTTGGACACGTTTGATACACTTAAACACTGTGCAATGCCTAACTGATCCTAAGGTAAAAAAGATATGGATCCTGTTATCAGAAAGTTGACCATATAGCAAGTAAGATGTGGAAATAATATAGTGACTGTGGTTTATTTGTTGCCAAAGTGGATATTCTTTCATTCCATAAAGCAATCACAGTTTTGAAGTATAATGAGAACATGAGTTTTTAAGTCGCACCAACTGACACAAGATTGAACGCTAGCTCTGTACTTAGTAACTGTGGGTTGAACTCCAGTTTACTCAAGTTAAAATTAAAAAAGGAAATGAGGGGTGCCTGGGTGGCTCAGTCAGTTGAGCGTCTGACTTCAGCTCAGGTCATGATCTCACGGCTCGTGAGTTCGAGCCCCGCGTCAGTCTCTCTGCTGACAGCTCAGAGCCTGGAGTCTGCTTCAGATTCTGTGTCCCTCTCTCACTGTGCCCCTCCCTTACTCATGCTCTGTCTCTCTTTCTCTCAAGAATAAATAAAATATTAAAAAAAATTTTTAAAAAGGAAATGATACCTCATGCAGTTATAATGTGGAATAAATGAAAAAAAAAATTGTAAAACTAGGCCACTTTGGGGGCGCCTGAATGGCTCCGTTGGTTATGTGTCCAACTCTTGATTTCAGCTCAATTCATAATCTCTTGGTTTGTGGGTTTGAGCCCGGCATTGGGTTCCATGCTGACAACACAGAATCTGCCTGGGATTCTCTCCCTCTCCTCTCTCTTTCCTTCCTCCAGCCCCCAAAATAAATAAACTTAAAAAAATAAAAAACTAATCCACTCTGTGGCACATTGTGGTCCCTTGATAATAATTTTTTCTTTCTCACTTAATTCAAATTGCAATGTAACTATCAACTATATTCCCAATATCTATGAAAAAGCTATCTTTTCCTTCTATGTTTTGTTTTACTATATTTTACACCTGTGTCCTTATATGTGAATCTATCCCTGCGTCTATCTCTATCTCTATATCCTTGCAATTGTTCACCTTACTTGGCTTTATGTTTTCATTCTTATTTGATTGTATATTGTCTTGACATTATTGCCATTTTTTTCATTGTTATTGATCAAAACACTGCCCATATCTCTCAATTCTTTGCAATCCCCATAGTGAAAGCAGACAACCATTCCTCCTGTAACCATGTCTGAGCCTGTTCTGTTCTCCCTACCAATAAGTCATGAAGCAAGAAGTTGGGGTAAGGAAAGCGACTTTATTCAGAAAGCCAGCACACCCAGAAGATGAGGGACTATTTTCCTAAAGAATCATCTTCACCCAACTTGAAATTTGAGCTTCTTTTATGTTAGGAAAAGGGGAAAGCAGGAGGGGGTTGGAATCCAGAAGTGACTGAAGTCTGTAGACATCTGTAGACTCTTGGGCACCTGCAAAGATCAGAGGAAGGTTATGATACTTTCCTAACTTTGGTGGGCTGATCTTTGCATACAGTATTCCAGTCACGATGCTCCTAGAAATCTAACCGTGGCAAATGTTATTCCTGTACATACTGCCTTATCTCCTCAGTGGAGTATGGCTCCCTATAGGGGCGGTTTGCATAAATGTTACCATGTCTATGCACAAAGTTAAGAAGAGGTTTCTAAGCTGTACGTCAGACCAACAAGGGAGATCAAAGCAATATGGAGTCAGATATGCCAAATCTCTCCCTGTTATACTCCCCGAATATGCAGCAGCCCCTGTCTTTGCCTCTTGCTCTTAGACGAAGAGGCACCTCTCCTGCCACGTAGGGCGCGTCCCTCCCCAAGGACTTGGTATCACACTCTTCCATTTTCTCAGAGAATGCTTCTGTATCTCACACCACCTCCTTTCTACTGTAGTATTTCTAGTAGTAGCCACCTGTCACTCCAATCTGAAAACAAAACAAGATTGTCCTCATCCTTACTGCTTCCTCTAGCTACCTTCTCTCCTTTCCTTTCCCTTCAATGTCAAGTTTCTTGAAAAAGCATTTTGCATTCCTTTTCTCTACTTATGTTCTCCCCCAGTGCTCAGTCCACTACAGTCTGACTTGTCCTATCCATACTCAGCAAAAATTGCTTTCACTCAAGGCATTTTTTTAATGTTTATTTTTGATTTTGAGAGAGAGAGAGAGAGAGAGAGAGTGAGAGAGAGAGGCAGAGAAAGAGGGAGACACATAATCCAAGGCAGGCTCCAGGCTCCGAGCTGTCAGCACAGAGCCTGAAGCAGAGCTCGAACCCACGAACCATGAGATCATGACCTGAGCTGAAGTCGGAAGCTTAACCGACTGAGCCACCCAGGCCTCCCCACTCAAAGTGTTTTTCATATCAGGTTTCTGAAATCCAATTCATTTTAAAGAATATTTTCTTATCTTACTTGACTTCTGCATTGTATGTGGACAATGCCCAGCTCTTGGTTCCAGCCATGCTGATGCACTTGCTTCAGTGTCTTGTGCTTCTTATGATGAGTGGGTATTATTCCAAGCAGATCCTTTGTTTGCTTCCTTGCCTTTTCGCTCCATTCTTGGTCTACTCTGTGATGTGTCTCTTCTAATACATAGGTCTTTACATAAAATATCCAACTTTAGAAATAAAAATTTATTACCAGGACTGGTGATATATGGTAACAGACGACTGCAAAATACCAGTGGGTTAGCAAATACAACTTTATTTCTGATCCATTCTTGGTCCAAGGTGCCTGTTCTTATTTGGGGAACTCTCTTAAGTTGCTTTCCCACAAGTGGGGATTCTGGGATTCTGGATCTTTCCATTTTTTTTGCTGCTATTATCTTCAACATATAGGCTCCCAGGGTACTGTGGGAAGGAAAACAAGAATGGCAAGAGCACAACTACTAATTATCTGTATCTGTCTGGAAAGGACACACATCATTTGCGTTCACACTGCCAGACTAGCCACATGGCTTCCCTTAGACGCGAGGCAACCCAGGGGCAACTCAAGCTATAGAAGTGAGCACAGATCTTCAATGTTAGCCAGCCACAATTTATTACATTTTTCAACTTTTATATGACTTGGACAATTCTCAGTAATGATTGCATTTACTCTCCCGAAGGGTAATTAAGTGCTCTTTTGTGTCTCACCAATGATCGCCATTAACATTCACTGTTATTTGAGATGCTGATGCATTTAATGTTATAACGAGGTCCCAGGGAATGTAGCAGATTGTCTAAGGCGAGACCTTGTCTGTATCTTCTCTCAAGTAAAACAGCTTTCTAGTGTCTCTCTGCCTCATTGATTCACCCTCTCTTTTCAAAACTCGTCTGGAAACATGCCCTTCTCCCTGGACTATGCCTCTTGATTTATTTCTTCCTCTGCTCTTTATTATTTAACTCTGTATAGTTTAATTAAGTTAGGTTACATTATTGAGTATTGAAGATGCTATTCAAAGAAAGCTGTTATACGATATTTAGCATTTTTATTTCACTTGATGTTTCCAGAGCTCTTTATAATATTAATTAGAAAATTGTCACAACATTCCAGGGAGCTAAATTAAATATGTCTTTTTTTTTCTTTTGAGAAATAGCCCACCTCCGTAAAGGAGTATACTTAGCTTCATGGATATATCTATAGCAAATAGCTTTCCTTGGTCTAATTCCAGTGGAAATGTATAGTGATAGAAATGCTAGCAAAGGTTTCTAGAGGTCTTGAATGTATCAGAATCCATGGTAAATACTGTCTGCAGGTGAAATCCTGACATCTCCACAGTATCCCAATTAGGTACTTGAGGTTATTATGCCTTAGATGCCCCACCTCACAACCTGCGTTGCCCCATTCACATTGTCTGAAGCTGATAATCTAGTGTAGCACCTGGGGAGTACCTAAGGTACTGTGACAGTAGTGACTATGATGTCACGGTATTGAGATCTGAGACATCATAAAACATGACAACATGTTTTATAACTCTTCATCAGTTACCCAAAACTTCCTTACCAGGATTTTCTGTGGAAAAGACCTCTCTGTTGATAAGTTTCTCAGTGGCATAAGGACAACTTCAGTAGAATTTAATCCTAACTGCATTTTCTATTCCCAAGAATAATTAGGGTTTAGAACTTGGCAAGCTAGCCGGTTAGACTATCCAAGGGGCAGTGTCAAACTGGATCATAGACTGTTTGCTTTGGGTATCTTAAGGAAACCTTAGTAAGAAATCCCTAATTAATGAAGTCAAACTTGTGCAAAAGTTTGACATTTAATGCCATCTTTCTGCTCGTTCTTTTATGTGCTCTTTTCCCCGATGGTGAGCCCATCCCACTGAGAGCGTCCCTTTTCTGAATGTGTTCACTGTTCTTGTCCTATTGGACTAGAGATGGGATTAAACAACTTCCAGCCAAGTAAGGTGACTTCCAATTATACCAATGCCTTCTGAGAACTTTGGGGGACTTGCCACACACATAGACCCATTCAGAGGGGCTCCTCCCTTAAATCTTGCCTTGCTTGATCCTACTTGTTTTTTTAGCTAATTTTTTAAATATTTTTTTAATGTTTATTTATTTTTGAGAGAGACAGACAGACAGACAGACAGAGCATGGCAGGGGAAGGGCAGACAGAGAGGGCAAGAGAGAGAATCCTAAGTAGACACTGCACTGTCAGTGTGGAACCTGATGCTGGGTTTGAATTCACAAACCTGAGGTCACGAACTGAGGTGAAACTAACAGTAGGATGCTTAACTGACTGAGTCACCCAGGCACCCCTCCAATTTTTTTATTATGTAAATATGACATTCATTTCAAACTGATGATTGCACAAAAAGTAAATTAATGAACCGATCGCACTTATTTTAAAATCACACTTATTATTGATTAAAAAATCTCAAAATAGTAGCAAATGATATCCACCAGCATATTAAAAAGCAACATAATATTTAAGTGGAGTTCATCGAAGAAATAAATGAAAAGATGTTCAATATAATCATCTCTATGGATACTAAAAAGACAACATTGAAAACTCATTCCTCAAAATAAAATGGGAATGGATGAATCCTTAATATGAAATATATATTCCTCACTGTGAAAGCTTCTCACTAAATGAATTAAGTTCCACTAAAGTCAGGTATTGTCATGGTATTACAGTTCAAGAAGAAAAAATAAATGAATAATTTTATAATCTGGAAGTGGGAAAAACCTGAACTATGATTCAAAATTCATAAGCAATACAAGAAAAATTTTAAATATATGATACAATATGTTAAAAATCCTTTGCATGCCAAAAAAATCAGACAAATAACAGAAAGGAAATACATATTTATAATTTTTATAACAATGATGTATAAATATAAAAACATTCCCTAAAACAGAAAAAAAAATCAACCATCTTATAACCAAGGGAGAAAAAGGTATGAACAAATATTACGTATGAAAGTCATTCCTAAACACACACAAAAAAGGGCTCAAATATTCCCAATATAAAAGCAAAGCACATTAAAATTATCCTAGATACACTCCTCCATTACAGAATGACAAAATCCAAAGTTCAGTAAATTCTCCTTTAACGAGGGTGTGAGGAAATGAACACTCTCACGAATTTCTGGTGGGAATCCAAAATGAAAACAACTTATAAGGAAAGGAATTAAAATCATGACGTATACATTTACCGTTGACTCCGCAATTACACTTCTAAG
The DNA here is from genome assembly GCF_016509475.1 of Prionailurus bengalensis. Taxonomy (NCBI): domain Eukaryota; kingdom Metazoa; phylum Chordata; class Mammalia; order Carnivora; family Felidae; genus Prionailurus; species Prionailurus bengalensis. The sequence goes on along the minus strand of NC_057353.1, from coordinate 15,191,183 downwards.
CATCTAACTCAACACACACAGGTAAAAATATGGACTGATTTATGCATAATATTATTCACCCTGGCATTATTTGAAATAACAAAATATGAGAAACAATCCTAATGTCTACCAAGAGGGGACAGGTTGAATACATTATTATCCATCTGTACAGTTGAATACTATGCAGATGTAAAAGGCAAATCAATAAAGGTAAAAAGTGGATACTAAACCCCAGGTGGTTACCTGGGGTTGGGGATAGCAATGTGGATTAACTGTAAAAGGGATTTTATTGGACTGATGAAAGTATCCCCAAACCGGGTTATGGCGATGGCTGCACAACTCAGTAAATTCACTGAAAATCACTCAATAATATACTAAAAGCTGGCTAAAGTTACTGGCATGCAAATTATATCTTAATAATATATTCATGGGCTAAGATACAGTGACCTCTTGCATACATTGTTAAGTGAAAAAAGCAAGATATAGAAGCGTATATAAAGTACATAAGTTTTCGTTGCTTCACATATTTTTAGTGAACAAAGCCAGGAAATACATACTTTTGAAATAGGAAAACAATCCTGAATTCACAATGATATTTATTTTCTCAAATGTTTATTTAGTTATTTTTGAGAAACAGAGAGGGCGTGAGTAGGGAGGGGCAGAAAGAGAGGGAGAGAGAGAATCCCAGGCAGGCTCCATGCTGTCAGCACAGAGCCCAACGCAGGGCTTGATCCCACGAACCATGAGATCATGACCTGAACTGAAACTGAGAGTCAGACACTTAACCGACTGAGCCACCCAGGCACCCCCACAACGATATTTCTAATGCAACTTTAATATTACAGAATTTATTTCATTAAACAGTTAATAAAATATCGTTTTATTTTGCACTTTTATCTCTTTTATTGTACACCAAAGTTCTTCATTTTTTAAAATGTTTATTTATTTTTGAGAGACAGAGAGAGAGTGAGTGGGGGAGGTGCAGAGAGAGAAGGGGACAGAGGATGAAAAGTGGGCTCTGAGCTGACAGTAGTGAGCCTGAGGTGGGGCTCAAACTCACCAACCCTGAGATCACAACCTGAGCCGAAGTTGGGCACTCATCAGACTGAGCCTCCCAGCCTCCCCAAAAGTTCTTCATTCTTTTTTTTAATTTTTTTTTAACGTTTATTTATTTTTGAGACAGAGAGAGACAGAGAGAGACAGAGCACGAACGGGGGAGGAGCAGAGAGAGAGGGAGACAGAATCGGAAGCAGACTCCAGGCTCTGGGCCATCAGCCCAGAGCCCGACGCAGGGCTCGAACTCACGGACCATGAGATCGTGACCTGAGCCGAAGTCGGACGCTTAACCGACTGAGCCGCCCAGGCGCCCCAAAAGTTCTTCATTCTTATCACTACCATGGACTTATTAGCCTGCAATATATATTCATATTATCTTGCAATATATTATCCTGCAATATACACATGTATGTATATATGTATACATACATGCACAAAAATACACACACAAATATACATCGTTTATATTGGCTAAAAGGATCACCTAGAATAATTAACAAAATTAAGTTTAAATAGTTTCCTGAGGTGGGGGAGAAATGAATAGAGTAGAGGGAGCAGTAAGGGGCATGAGACTCTTCTGAATAACATCTTTTATCTATTAATAAATATAGAAAATATTCTGCATTTGATGTATTTAAATATATTTTACCTATAAATATTTTAAAATAATTAAACATAGATTTTGCAAATGGCTTTGGAAACATAAATGTTTTACATAATCAAAAATGAACTTATATATAAAACCAGCAATCCATGAAAACAGGGAGTAAAAGGAAATAAATGTACCTAACTACATCAGATTACAGAGAGAGGCATTATTTCAAATGAGTTTGCAATAAAGTTTTTTTTTTTTTTTTTGAGACAGGGAGAGACAGAGCATGAACAGGAGAGGGTCAGAGAGAGGGAGACACAGAATCTGAAACAGGCTCCAGGCTCTGAGCTGTCAGCCCAGAGCCCGATGCGGGGCTCAAACTCACGGACCGCGAAATCATGACCTGACTGCGAAATCATGACCTGAGCCGAAGTCGGCCGCTCAACCGACTGAGCCACCCAGGCACCCCTGCAATAAAGTATTTTGATTATACATCTTCAAAGGATAAAAAATCTCCCAGGAAATCTTAAACTGTATTTAGTAGTCTAATTATCAGTAAAGTTATTTGTATTATTATTTTGAAATTATTTTTTATACACTGTAAAACATTATACTAATAAGTAACTATGACTTTGGTATAAGAGTCAAGATTTTCAGTGTAAGAAAAGAGATGAAAGTATAAAATAACATAATTTAAGTAAAAATCCTATAATGTTAACTTTTGGGGGGGAAATAGCCATATGAATTTATTTTTCTCCAAAAAAATTTGTATTTTCTAGCTGTATTTAATGAAAAAGCCTAAAGGCCATGATAATGTGATAGCACTGAGCATACCCACTCCTCATTTTGTGATCTTTTATGGTTTTTTAAAAATTTTTAATGTTTTATTTTTTATATTTGAGAGAGAGAGAGACAGACAGACAGAGCACGAGCAGGGGAGGGGCAGAGAGAGAGGGAGACACAGAATCTGAAGCAGGCTCCAGGCTCCGTCCCAGCTGTTAGCACAGAGCCCAACGCGGAGCCCCAACTCACTAGCAGTGAGATCATGACCTGAGCTGAAGTAGGACGCCTAACCAACTGAGCCACCCAGGCACCCCTAGTTTGTGATCTTTAAACATGATTCCCCCTTCTGGGAAACAAAGTACTTTGAGGCAGGGGTGATTACAGGTCTGGGACGGGAAATGTACGAGATGACCTCAGATATTAAAACTATTAATAGTCAAGACAAGTCTGACTGTTTCCGATTCTGTGTCTCCCTCTCTCTCTGACCCTCCCCCGTTCATGCTCTGTCTCTCTCTGTCCCAAAAATAAATAAACATTGAAAAAAAAAATTTTTTTTTTAAATAAAAAAAAAAGACAAGTCTGAGAAACTGCCTTAAGTTCTTGGCCAAGAGGAATTTAAGGGCCCATGATGACTAAATGTAATATGGTATACTGGATACGTAGAAGCCAACATAAAAGGGCTCCCATTGGTGAAAATGAGGTAATTTGTAACTGCAGATGACTGGCACACATTGAATACACAAAAACTCATAGGTCCGTGATGAATTTACAAGAACAGAATTCAGGACAACTACACAGCTCTAGTTGATGAGAAAAGGAAATTAATCCATTGGTCAAACTTAACATCAGTGAGGCAATTAGATTTGTGTGTGTTGTATGAAGCTTATAGTAACCATCCATTAAATATTCCTGAAAAAAAAGCCAACCCCAAGTTTAATGAAGTCTCTAGAGCTAACTTCTATTTACAGAAATTATAGGAATAAAGGAATTAGTTACATAAATGGAATTATGAATTAAGAATTAAAGGAATAAGTTAAATGACACCATGAGAAAGTAGCCAACTACTGAAAAGTGGAAACTTAATTTAGGATGATCGATCTGGTGTCTGCCACAATTCAGTGGCATCCACTTTTTTTCAGCAAGAAAAAAGAAAGAAAAAAAAATAGGCAAAAACTCCCTAGGTTAAAAGAGATCTAAAAGATGAGAAATCCGAAGTAGTGTTGGGCCTTATTTAGGTACAGTGTAAACCAACCAGCTATAAAAAGATACTTTTTGGTCAATTGGGGAAATATGATAATGGTTGAAATATATGATTCCAAAGGAACCATTGTTAATTTTGTTAGATAGGAAATCTTACTGTGGACATGTAACAAAAATGTTTTTAGAGATGTATAGTGAATGATATAGGGGTGATAGACTGACTACCAGAAATCAGTTTTGCAATACTATGGCAAAAAAAAAAAAAATGAAAAAAGAAAAAAAAAACACACAAAAACCTGGTAAAACAGAAATAAGGATGAATACAGCAAGAATTGCCAAGGCTTGATAATTGTTGACTTTATGATGCGTCTATGTGGTATTCTGTCCATTTTTACATATGTTTGAAATTTTTCATAATGAATCATTTTTTAAAAAGTAAATGTAATGAATACTTACATTACTTGTGCCAGGTGGGAAGGACTTTTTGAAAATGACACGAACTATAGAAACTATAATTTACAAGGTATAACCGTGGTACATGGCATAAAGGTATAACCATGTAGAAATTAAAAAATTTTTAATGAAAAAATTAACATAAAAAAGGTCAAAACAACTATATTTGGAGAAACTATTTGCAACACATATGCAAACAAAGTTAATATTTTTTAATATAACAGCTTTTTTTTAAATAGAAGAGTAAAAAATAGAAAAATTAGAATAGAAAAATAGGCAAATTTATGTTCCATATGTTAAAAAAAGAATTATCAAATACAGCAATGAGACATATATTTTTTTTACCTATAAGAAACACAGTGTTAAAGATTTTTGACATTCTCTTAAGCAAGGGTATAGAAAAAATAGCACCTATAAATTACTGGTGGGAATAAATTGCTACAGCTTTTTAAATGGGTACACTTTGACTTAGTAATTCTACATGTGGGAATCCATCTTAAGGAAATAGTTGGAGACATGTACAAAGATGTAATTCGTAGTATGCTCTCTGAAACATATTTAATGAAAACAAAATCTTGAAATATACTCAATGTCTATCAGCATGGAATGGATGCATAAGTTATTATACGCTCACACAATGCAATATTATGAAGCCATTTAAATCTCTTATGTAGATCTACATTTATTGACAGAAATAGGCTATACGGGAGGTGGGATAGAGGTGAACGAGCCAATCTGCCTTGTGATTATCAGAATTTTTAATTCAGTTGCCATTTGCGCTTACTACTGAAGGAGTATTTCCCGGAGTAAGAGCCTTGGGACAAGGCGCAAGAACAATTTTAGGTCTTTTCATACATATTTCTTGACTGACTTCAGAAGATGTATATTAATTTATCCTTCTCAGAAGGACCGTTTTTCCAAACACTCGCAAATTCCCTGAGTTTTAGCTTTAAAAAATCTTTGGCAATTGGGTGGATGAAAAATAGCGTCTCATTATTGTTTTAATGTGCGTTTCCTTGATTACTAGTGCTTTGTACATTTCTTCATATGCTTACAAACTGGCTGATTTCATCCTGTAAAGAGCTTTTTCATTTCATCTGTAATTTTTTTCTATTGGGTTTTCATTTTTCTGATTTGTGAGAAACTTTTAATACATCAATTCTTTTCTCATCATATGTTGCAAATATTTTTTCTGAACTGTTCATGTTGCTTTGATTTTTTTCTTATCTTTATGTATACGTAAGTCCTAATTTTTATATGATCAAATTTAATGGTATCCTTTTTTTAAAGGATATCCTTTATTTAAATCATTTAAAAAAATGATTTTTGCTTTTGGCACAATCCTTATAGAGCCTTCTCCACACCATGGTTATATAAATCATAACTCCTACTTTCTTTAATATTTTATGGTTTTATTTTTATATTTAAATCTGGAATCCATGTGGAGTTTATTTTGGTGCTGTATAATATATGAACTACTGTAATTTGTCATACAAATGACTGGTAATGTGTTTCAACATCATTTAGTGAATAATACATCATTTCCTCAGTGACTGAAAGTTCCGGCTTTATCAGAAAGTATTATTTTTTAATGCAGTGTTTATACTCAATAGTTGATAATTTATAAAAATGTGGCCTTCCTATCCCCACATTTAGTCCCATAATTTTTGGCAACACGAGATGGAAAAACAGGATATTAATTTGGAGTGGGGGGTGTTATGTCAAGGCTCTGAAGAAGAGTTGTATACTAATACTGTATGTCACACACAGAGCCATGAAAGACACTACTGTAGACATAATTTAACTCTACCTAGAGTTATAGAATTGCTGAAAAGCTTGGACCCACTTAAGCTTGAATGCTACCTTGAGTTTTAGTAATGAATGCTTTTCTTTTGGAGGGAGAGGGAGTTATTTGTATTAGATTCCTTTGGGAGTAACTTGGAGCACTCACGTTGTTTGCCCTTTAGTTGTGAGACATGTACAGTTGATCTCTAACTGAGCTCATCTTTCCTTGAAGGAAGGAAATATTTGCATAATCTAAGAAAGGCAAATGAATAACATTTGCAAAGTACTAGTGGAGAGGTTTGAGGATCACCCAAGGAGAAATGATAAATAAAAATTTGGAGGCATACAGAATCTTGTAGCAACATAATTTCTCTTCATAGTTTTGCCAGAGTAGAACTAAGTCCAGTCTTGGAAAGTTCTGCTTTTGAGGTACCAGAGGGCATTTTATTTTCCTGCTGTAAGCGAAGCAAGTTTCTACCACCCATCTCTTTCACTTAATCAAGAAAGTTCACAAGGATGATTCATTCCATGATGCTGAGCCCAGAGCTGGCTCTGGAAGATGCTTTCTCAGCTGAAACTAAATGATACTTTATGTGTCTATCCTAAATAGAGAGATTAGAAAGTTATATATATAAAAAAGTGGTAGGAGAGCACATTAAATATGTGATAAAGTAAGTGGTTTTGTAACTGATTTTATTACTTAAGTTCAAACACTTTTTTCTTACTAGTCTTTGTCAACTACAAATTAAGACAGAAGAAGTTGGACAAGGGACAACTAGAGCAGCACAGAATGCTTCACAGATCACGTCTGTAAGGGTTATTAAACACAATTTGTTTTTGTCAGATTCCAATTTATCTGTATCTTAGCAAATCCGGGGAATGTGAGTTCTGACATCTTGTACATCCTTATTAATTATTCATGCTTGAGACTCTGTACTTGCTTGACCTTAAGGAATATGTGCTGTTTACTCCAATGAGAATGGAATAGAATACTCTGCCCACTCTTAATGAACATAGCTGACTCCCTCCCCATCCCCTTTTGTGGTTTCAGATACATTGAATATCTGGTACCCACCTCCCCTCACCCCAGTCCTTCCTTTGGAGGAAAAACAGATACCAATAAGTGTGAGTAGCCTTAAGGGAATGATAAAAACATCCAGGGAATTTTTAAAGTTCTAAAGATCTGAAAATTCAATGTTACAAGTCCCGAAGAGTTTTGTAGTAGGAAATAATCACTACGCACCTGAGTTCTGCAATGATGTTTTTTAAACCCCCAATTATTTCAAAGAATTCCTCTTCCTTTTTTAACATTTTATTTTATTTTTTTAAATTTTCAATATTTATTGAGAGAGAGAGAGAGCACAAGTGGGAGAGTGGGGGAGGGGCAGAAAGAGGGAGACACAGAATCTAAAGCAGGCTCCAGGCTCTGAGCTGTCATCACAGAGCCCGATGTGGGGCTTAAATTCATGAGCCGTGAGATCATGACTTGAGCTGAGTCAGACACTTAACTGATGGAGCCACCCAGGAGCCCCTCTTCTTTTTTTAAAAAAATAACTTAAAAAAAAAAACGTTTTCTTAAGTTTACTTATTTATTTTGAGAGAAAGAGAGCGAGCGATCATGGGGCAAGGCAGAGAAAGAGAGGGAGAGAGAAAATCCCAAACAGGCACCACACTGACAGTGCATAGCCGGATGTAGCATTCAAACTCACAAACTGTGAGATCATGACCTGAGTCTAAACCAAGAGCCAGGCTCTTAAACGACTGAGCCACCCAGGAGCCCCTCTAAGAATTCTTCTCATGTGCAAAGATAATGTAACTTCCTTTGTGGTTTGTTACTGATGTTATCTGGTACCAGAGCTTTCCTTCCCTTTGATGAAGTAGGAAGAGGGGAGGGGTAAGCTAAAATTTCCTATAAAAATGTAACTCATTGTCTTCTAGTTTACAATATACCTCTTGGTAAATATTTAACCAACTAAAAGATCCATTCCCTTTTGGGAGTGAGTCCTTTTTCTTACATACTCCTTTCTTCCTCTTCACTTTCCCAAGTTGGTATCTGTGTGCGGGGAAAATCATAGCTAATTTGTTGGGGGTGGGAGGGTGATTGGGGATGGTGGCTCTGGTCTGTGTGCTATTTTCCAAGTTTTGGCTGACTTCCTTTGAAATCTCCTCATTCCTCATTCCCAGTGGGTATTCGGTGCTGGTGTCTACTGAGGTCTGGTCCTATCCTGGTCTTTCTGCTGACAGCTCCAGATGCAGGCTATTGCCTCTGCCATAGCTCAGCTATCAACGTCCTGTGTCATTGCACATTCTTATCTCCAAGAATCTGGATTCTCCCCATCCTCTCAGAATTCTTCACCTCTCCACTCGTACATCTGCTCCCTGCCCTCCACCCCTGCTAATGCTGGTGCTTCTGGATTCCTGGCCTAACACAGGCAAGCCATGTGGAGCCAGCACATTGCATCTCACTTCTCTCTCCACCAGTACTGTGCCCACCCGCTGGAGCCACATTGTGCATGGGGCTGAACTGAGTGCTTCTTGGAGAGGCTTTCAACTTACCCGTGCTATGCCTCCAGGAATTGGGGCACTGGCCCTGATATCTTAGATTCCCTTCAAACTCATGTGGCCCATTCCATTTTGGGGCTATACCACCTCCCCAAACCCCAGTCCCCCATTACTTCATTTGATGGGGGTCAGAGTTAAGAATGCTGGCAGCTACTGCCTTGTTTTTCTTTTTCGCCTTCTTCCTCATTCTCCCAGCACCAATGTGGCCTTACAATGATGGTGATGGCTGCTTATACTAATAGAGACCTTACCATGTATCTGGCATGTTCTATTATTAACTCATTTGGTCCTCACCTTACCCTGAGGCACGTTCCATTTATTATTACTCCGGTTCTATAGATCAGGAATGTGTGCCTTAAGAGCTGGAAAACTTGCCCAAGGTCACATGGCTAGTAAGCAGTGGAGCCAGAATTTGAATCCAGGAAGATTGGCTCAGAATCCATGATTTCGTCATTTGGTTTTCTCTTTCATTTCTCCTTCCCATCTGGCCAGATCTCTTAGTTGGTCTCCTCCTTCCTAGGATGGACTTTTGGGGTTACTGTATCAGTCTAGTCTTCCCAGAAAGCAGAGCCTGAGACCAGACTGATGTTAGAAATGGCATCCCAAAGAAGCAGAAGTAAGGGAAGGGCAAGTAAGGCAGGGTAAGAAGGGGAGAAAATACAAGGCAATGTGTTATTGAGCTTTGTGGCAAGTCCATTTCTTGGTCTCCCAGGATATTTTTAGGGAGGATACATGAAGGGATCGTATATCTAATAGTCTGTCTAGGGGAGAGGAAGTGAGAAATTTTTGACCACTGGCTCCCACACTCTATAGGTCACAGTCAACCCCATGGAGCTCTAATGGGGAGACATGGCTGCCAAGTGAGTCCTAGGGTGACCCCCACCCCAGTGCAACAGGAGGGAGAAGGAGAGGCATTGTCTGTAGTCACAGAGACAAGTGGGTCCATGACCTATGGAAGAGGGTAAATCCTACCAAGAACTTGATAGGTCGGAAAGCCGAGCCTGCATGGATCTGGGCTGGTGCATAAACAGAATCTGCATGTGCTGCTTTTCCTTTTTTCTGTAGTGATAAATGCCATCGCAGAAAGGAAGCAGGGAAGAAAAACTATTAGTAAAAAGAAAGTTACATTAGGAGGTTTAAAACTCTTATTCCCAACACATAAGGAAAATATAACAGAGAGGAAACTGCAACAGGTCAGAGCCCATGCCCTAGAGGTCCAGGTGAGTTAGTTCTGCCTTGTCCCAGCTCACCTTCCTATAGGCAACAGCAGCGGCGACCTGCCCACCTCTTCTACATGTGTCAGGTGCCTCCACACCACACGGCTCAGGCCCAGCTAAAACTTTGCAACCCCTAAGCTAATACCTTTCCCCAGAGCCTTCATTTCCTGATCCAGAATTCATCATTTCCTAGGACCATTGACCTTAGAAAAGCTAATTCTCTCTAGGGAAACCTTTCTCCATGCCAGGGAGACACTGGTTCTATAAAACCAAGGAGGTAGTCGTATGAATGTCTGACATTACAAGCTTCTGGAAGCTAAGGTTTTGGGGCTCAAGAAGAACATGTAGAGGGGCACCCTGGTTGTTTAGTAGGTTAAGCGTCCAACTTCAGCTAAGGTCATGATCTCACAGAGTGTGAGTTTGAGCCCCATGTCGGGCTCTGTGCTGGTAGCACAGAGGCCACTTCAGATCCTCTCTGTCCCTCCTCTGCTCATTCACTCTCTCTCTCAAAAATAAATAAAACTTTTAAAAAAAGAACATGTAGAATGCCCGTAGCATAGCTCAATCACAGTCCAGTTTTTTTTTTTAACTTTCTATGGAGGGTAAGAAAAAAATCTTGAAATTCAGCTTTACCTTAGGACATTCTGTTATGTTAAGTTTTTTTTAAGTAAACATTTAGAAAAGAGATCTTACCAAAAAGTTTGGACTTCGAAATGGTCATACATTAGGGAAAACTGTCACCAAATATCTTCTTCTTCTTCTCCTTCTTCTTCTTCTTCTTTTGAAATAAGGAGTCTTATGGGCTTAATTCACATCTTGGTAAAGGATAAACATGTTAATTCTATTATACTCCAGTAAGTGGTAACCTCCCATCAAATCAGGTTTATTAATCCACTTATTAGGTGAAGGCAAGGAGTTGACCCTTGAACAGGGCAGTGGTTTGGATGCCAACCCCTCCATACAGTTGAAAATCGAGGTATAACTTTTGACTTTCCAAAAACTTAGCTACTAACAGCCTACTGTTGACCAGAAGCCTTCCCAATTAAACAGTTGATGAGTCCATATTGTGTATGTTACATGTACTTTATTCTGTATTCTTACAATAAAGTAAGCTGGAGAGAAGAAAATGTTATTAAGAAAATCACAAGGAAGCGAAATACATTTACAGTACTGTACCATATTGATGGAAAAAAAAATCCCCACATAAGTGGGCCCATGAAATTCAAACTTGTGTTATTCAAGAGTCAACTGTGCTCAGACATTCTGTTTCCTGGGTTTTATTTCTATGGAGATGGTGAAAATACAGCCCTCAACCCTATAGCTGCCCACCTGTGCATGTCCACACTCCCTCTGTCATCCCCTACTTTGGAGGACAAACTATACATAGTTATGTGCCACCAGCCAGGAGAAGAAATGTTGGGTACTGTCTGCAAATGGCCCTTCATTCTCCCTGAACTCCAGTAGCTCTCTGTACATCTTGCCTTCAATACATAGTTGGAAAATTATTTATAGTCTCTCTTCCCACTAGACCAGGAGGGTAGGGACTGGCTGTTCGTCAGTTTTGAATCCCTTCATCACAACACAGTTCCTGGTACATAGTGATGCTCCATAATAGTTGCTAAATGAATGACTAGAACAGTTGCAGTGCTGTTATATTCCTCTATAAAGTGGACCCTCTGCTCTCTTCTTTTTTCTTTCTCTCTCTACTGCATTTGTTCCTGACATCTTCTCTTTCCCCTTCTGCATAGGCTCTCCCCGGGGCACAATCCTTTTGCCTGGAGAGAGAATTCTTCACTGACTGAGGGTGGGCTTTTTATCTGACTTATTCCCCAGGGCTAGATTTCTCTGCAACTTGGAATCCTTCCTATCCCTAAAGATCATTATTTCTCTCAGATTATTAGAAGGCATAGAAAGTCCTTTATACCTGTTTTCCCTGAAATTATCTATCACCATCCTCAGTCTCTGTGTCATGTTACTGGCTTTCACATTTTTCTGAGACCTCTATTCATGTGTAACTACCTGTTAGTTTGGTGAATTATATCCCCCTAAATAATGGGTATGATGGTAAACGATCCAGGAGGAGACAGTAGTTCCAAAATAATGCATGGCTACAGACTCTGCCTGTGGTTGATCACCACTGGGAAGGCTGTGTTTTACTCAATCTAAGACATCACTGATTGCAAGATTTTTTTGCCATTATTTTGGCACTAAATAAAGAAGAAAAACTGCTGCCTGCCAAATAAACCGTAGCATAACAACTCCTTATCGCTTAGAATATTCATTTTATACTTGTTGAGAAGAATTCTTTTAGCCTTGATTAGACTTTGATTAGATATCTTTTATCATGTCTCACTTTATATGCATACATAAAAAGGAAACCATAAGCAGGATAAATTGGCCAAGTATCGCTAAAATATTGTCACACTATAGAGTCTAACTGTTCTGTATTACTAAGTCCAAGTCATCCATGATTGTTGACGATGCAGCAGTTTGAGGGTACTTTTGCTGTTGTTTCTGGAATTTTCCTCAAGCTACTGAACTCTGTTCTGCAAGTTTCAGGGAATAGAGGGGCCTTGCCAATTGCAGCATGACTGCTAACCGACTCGATTTCGGAGCTCAGTAAAGTGTGCCTAAGTGCTCATTTAAAAATTGATGGAGTTTTAAATGGATGTATATTTTCATATTTTTATGAGTAATTTAACCACGTTACAAAAAGTTCTGAAGACAGAGAAAAGGAAAAGAAAATATGCCAAGTCTGGCTGGACTATTGGCAGTTTCACGTGTGTCTTAACATACACACGGACATGGTCACTGACTGCATGAAATGGCGTACACGGACTTCCTCATGTATGTGACATTGAGTCATAAATTATCTAATAATAGTTTTATTATTTTTTTGAGTTGCTGTGATATGTTTAAAGCCATCATTTAAAATTTTACTAAAGAGGGGCGCCTGGGTGGGGCAGTCGGTTAAGCGTCCGACTTCAGCCAGGTCACGATCTCGCGGTCCGTGAGTTCGAGCCCCGCGTCGGGCTCTGGGCTGATGGCTCAGAGCCTGGAGCCTGTTTCTGATTCTGTGTCTCCCTCTCTCTCTGCCCCTCCCCCGTTCATGCTCTGTCTCTCTCTGTCCCAAAAATAAATCAACGTTGAAAAAAAAATTAAAAAAAAAATAAATAAAATTTTACTAAAGAAATTCTGAAATGGGATTCAGTCTTTTCCATCCAACGTACCTAAAAGCACTGATGCATTTTCTTGGGCTTTGTGTTTCCTCCTTCCCCTAACATTCATGTAATCATCACCATGCACCCCAACTTAGCATTATTTATGGAGTTCTTAGTCATCTTTTTCCCCCAGACTGGTTAGAAATTGATCCCCTTTTCAAGTCATCTCAGTCTTAGTTATTTTTTTTTAATTTTTTAACGTTTATTTATTATTGAGAGACAGAGAGAGACAGAGCATGAACGGGGGAGGGGCAGAGAGAGAGGGAGACACAGAATCTGAAACAGGCTCTGGGCTCTGAGCTGTCAGCACAGAGCCCGACGCGGGGCTCGAACTCACGGACCGCAAGATCATGACCTGAGCCAAGGTCTGACGCTTAACCGACTGAGACACCCAGGTACCCCAGTTATTTTTTTAATCTGGCCGTCTCAGTCATTAATTCAAAACTTAAATCTATCAGCCAGAAGTAAAATATAATCAATCCAACTATTTGTCAATGTGCAGCTGATAGATGTTGGAGAGGTGGAAAGTTCTGGCCGTTTCAGCATCACACAGCTTGCACCAGGAAGTAGGCTGGGCTGTACCATGATTTTGTTATCTGCAAGGCCCCAGAGTTGCTTCTTTGCTGGTGGAAAAATGACTGTGTTGTCTTACTCTAGGTACTTGGGTTTGAAATCCTGGGCCAAGAAGGACATCCGTCAACATAGAGATCATTTGATATTTGAAAGATGACTAAACCATTCAGATTCAATTCATTAGAACAGAAAAACAACATAAACACATTCCTTCTAAATATATAATATGAAGCAGTTGGGAACATTCATTTTAGGATCACTGTGTCAATGCTTTCCCTAAAATAGTTTCTTCCAGCTATTTTGGGCCTATAGATACTCAGGCAGAAGGATGCACTGACTCTAAGGTTCAGATTTTTATTTATGTTTTTCCTTACTGTGGCTTGGATATATAAGCCAAACTGAAATAGCCATATTGTGAAAAATATTTGTGCAAAAGATTAGTCTTCCTAGTGTTTAGAGATTTTGTTTTTCATCTAGAAAATTCAGATTTCACTTCCCTCACACCCTACCACTCCTGTCCAACCCATGATATGAGAGTCAAAGAGAAGGACCAAGTATCATGAGAATCAAATATCTAGCCCCTATTTGCTACTCAAAAGAGAAAGGAGCGGACAAATGAGACAAGTAGCAGAAGTGGCTTTTGGGAATCTTCATTCCCAAAATGTTGGCCAGTGAGAACAAGGGGACAAAACAAACCAGCAATAGGCAAAACTAAAAAGTCAGTTTGATATTGAGTAGTACGGTAAAGTAATATATTGGAAATGTTCATTAGGATCACCCCTATCAATTTCTCCTCTTTTCCCCTTCCTCCCATTTGACCCGCTATTTCATTCGTTGCCTCAGGGAAGAGATGTGGAAAGGTACCAAGCAAATGGTCCACCGTCTACCCTTCGCCTGCCTCTACCGGCAACATCCCCAATGCCTAGGGCCTTTCAATCAATGGAAAGGCAGGGATGAAAGCGTTGAAGAGCAGGTTGAGAGTCTAGAACCTTCACAACCTCCAACTAGAAAGTGACACAGCTTGGGTAGAAGGAAAGATGAAGGGAAGCCATGAGCGTGTCCGTGTTGGTGGGTCATGAACAGAGGGGCACTGCTCGTAGACTTTGGGGCAAAAACTCAGAGTTTAGATTCCTCAGGAGCAGATTTTAAGTGGAAGATTATTGTGCAAGTACTTTATTAAGGAAGGGCTCCTGGGAGAGACCAGTAGGGAAGTGAGCAGGATGGGGTAGAAAAGGGCAGAAAGCTATGCAAAAGTGCAATCTCAGGCTAAAGTCTAGAGTCCTGATCCTGCAGAGATGCTCTGCGTGGTAAGTTACGCCTCAGTTGTTCTGACCTGTGCCAGTGAGCTGTCCTTTCTCACTTCCACACAGTGGCAGCCTTTGGACCAGGGCCTCCCTTCATGCACATAAATGTCTGAGGGAAAGGCAGCCTCACCTTTCCCAGGGCAGGCCCCCGAAGGGCTACAGGTACTGGTTGTTGGTATGGGGAGTGAGGTTTGCAGAAATAGAAAAACAGGATGTAAGTTATTCTCAAGAGAGCGTTGAAGTCTGTTTCAGCCAGGGAATAAGAAATATAATACTATAGCAATAAATGTACGATATGTGTGTACATAGCACTCGCCTTGCCGCATTCTCTTTTCTGATCTCCATTACAACCCTGGAAGAGACTAGAATATATCAGGGTATGTAATGACACCTGTCTCAGATATGCAAAGTTGACATATACCACCAATCAAGCAACGTACTCAAATGATAAAAACTCCAAACCAGCAGTATTTCTGTCTTCTGTAACCACAATCTACCGGGCATTTCTGTAATCTTCTGATACAACTTTAGAATGTTGGGGTCATTACAGAGTAGAGGCTAAGCTGTGGTCCTATTGGAATTCCTCGGCTCACGTCTGAGACCCTCTGCATCACATCTCTCAGCGTGAAGCCGGTAGTTTTTCACAAGCTCCTCAGGGGATGTTTGTGTAACTCTAGTGCCATGGTCCGGCCCTAGGTTGGAGGTTGACCGCTTCAGAGCATAGTTTTGGGGTTTAAGCAGGACAGGGTTTGAATCCTGGTTCTGCCATTTACCATGTGTGTGAGTTAGGATACGTCATTGAAGTCCTCTAAGTCTCACTCTTGTCATCTGCAAAACCGAGCAATGTTAGTAATCACCTTAAAGGGTTGAACTGATTCAACATGATATTGGTAAAGCACTAAGCCCGGGGTTTAGGAAAGAGTAAGTTCCCAACAAGCATTATCTACGATGATTTCATTATTATTAATCCTCATACTTTCCTTCAAATGTCTCACTCAGGTGATCCTTTTTCTAAAATGATGTTTCTCTCCCTATGCCACACTGAATTGTCAGCATGGACCACTTTTCGGGAGTTGAAATTGATTCAGCAAAGTGAACCTTTTGGTTAATGTTGTTTACTGAAGAGGGATTTGAGCTGTAGCAATTTAGACACTTGGCTGGCAGATGGTGGATGGCCTTGGGAGGCTATACCATTTGCTTAGAATACAGGGTTTGCAGTCTGTCTTCACCAGTCATTTCAGAAATGAGTCTCACTTAGTATTTCACAGAAGCAAATGAGCCTGTAGTTAAAATCCTGGTGAAAGAGCTCCTAGTTTAGTATTTATTTACAGCCCAGAAACCCTGCAGGTACGGCTCCAGGTGTACTTAATCTTACAAGCAAATTCTATAGTTCCCTTAGAATTCCTGTTTTCTGGGCACCCAGACAGATACATTTGAAAACCAACTTCCTTTCAGCCCCCCCCCAGTCCCATGACAGTGATAAAAACAAACAAACAAACAAACAAACAAACAAAAAACAAGGAAAGAATTTTTCTCCCTAATTTGTAAAGCAAACAAGAGAAAGAAAAAGAGCAGGAACAAGCCAGATGCTGGAACGACACCCAAACAGTTTTGAATAGGTGAGAAATCACAGCATGAATGAAGCCAGAACAAGGGTGGTCTCCAGGCTTTCAGACCTTTCATCACATACATAAGAGGAAGGAAGCACCAAGTGATGACCGAGGGACGCTGATGACAGAACTGAGATGAAAAATAGTGGTTCACCTGCATAAACCGATCACAAGAGCTGTGAAGTCTCTTCCATCAATCATGGACACCCAACGGGATAATACCAGGACTGCAGGACGTAGAGGGGATTCAGGGCAGCCCTACATCCAGATCGTGGCCAGAGCCACAAGGGAGTTGTATCTGCCCCGCCAGAAAGACCAGTGAGCACTGGGCACACATTTCCACATTGCCACTGGCCCCCTTTCCCAAAGTGCTAGCTGTTATGACAGAGCCTGCTGAACACTTTAGTAGTAAAGGTGGGATAGTGCTAATAGAGAACGTAGCTGGTAAAAGAGACCTTATTTTTACTGTGCTTTCCTCTATGCTTGGAGCTGTGCCAGGTTGTTTACATACCTTATCTCCTCGGTCCTCAAAATGACCTGATCAGAACGGCTCTTTCCCCACTTTACTGGGAAAGATACTAACTTTCCAAAACCTGTGAGTGTAAGTAACTTACTACTAACTGGTAAGTGGCAGAACTCACCGCTAATCTCAACAATTCTGTTTTTAGAGTCAGTGATCTATATTGTCTAGCTATGCTATTTCACAGCAGAGCAAACTCCTTCACTACAGATAATTTAATGAAGCCCTCCAATGTCAAGAGAGGCAAAGAAGAGAGAAATGTGTACAACTCAAATGCTTCTCTGGTGAGATTCGCTGTATTCTTCTAGGGTTATGCCACAAGACATTGAAAAACAGGGATTTATCTTCTATAGTAAAGAGGAATGAACTCTTTCCTGTTCATGC
Source organism: Prionailurus bengalensis (assembly GCF_016509475.1). NCBI lineage: Eukaryota > Metazoa > Chordata > Mammalia > Carnivora > Felidae > Prionailurus > Prionailurus bengalensis. Next base: position 15,173,944 of record NC_057353.1, on the reverse strand, counting down.
AGAGGAATGATCCTCTTTCCTGTGAATGCAGGCCTGCATTCACACCGTGGCAGTGGGGTGGAGGGCCAGGTAGGAATAGGGCCCAGCTGTCCAGCCCCCTATCATTCATTTATATACCGAAGATCCCCTTCTCAAGCCCCTACCATGTGCCCACTCTAGAGATGGGAACAATGGAAGATGAATAGAAAATAGTTTGTTCTCATGAGAATCTCACCGTTACCAGGGGAAAGTCAGACAGATAATTACAAAGCAATATGTAAATGTTACAATAGAAATAACAGTGGTAACAGTGTAATTTGACCATTTGAACCCAGTCCTTAAAGATCACAAAAGAAAACAAGAAGGAGGAACTCAAGTACTTTTAACTCAAGTATCTGGATGAAGATGGCTTTCTGAGTTAAAAGCAGTGATCGAGGAAAAAGTGGATTTCAACTTTATAAGTCTCAGAGAATTTCAAGGAAATTAGATAACTAGGAAAAAATAATAAATTTAAGAGATTCTCTAATCTCTATAGTACAAAAAATGAAATAAAAAAAGATGAAAAAATAAAAACTATGTAAAAAAAAGCCATGTATCTATTCTTATGACACCATTTATAATAGTAAATTATTAGAAACTACTGACATGCCCAACAATAGGAAAATGATTAAATTACACAAGACAAATTTTTATGGTAAAATATTATGCATATTTTAGGAGAGACTTTTCTTTTCAAGTTATTAGCATTTATTAAGTACACCGTGCTAGGCCTACAGAACTTAGGCAATAGTTTCTACCCTTGAACATCTTACTTGAATATGTGATTAAGTCTCATGTATGATTGTCTGATTTCTTTTATCAGAATATGTATTTTGTCATATTTCCCATAGATTAATTTTAGGCCCAAAAGATGCTTTTGGTTTTGGCAAATTATACATTTATGTAATAATTACCCCCAATTTCCTTCATTCCCCTTTGCAATCTCCCCTCTTTCAATCCAGCCCCCAGCAACCACTGATCTGATTTCTATCTGTATAGTTTTGCTTTTAACCAAATAGTCACATAAGCTGAGTCATATGAGTATGTAGTTTTCTGTGTCTTGCTCCTTTCACCAAATATAATGTGTTTGAGACTTATCCATGTTGTTGCATCCATTGGTAATTCGTTCCTTTTTATCGCTATATTCTATATTCTATGTAGACTATATGTTCTATATTCTATTTTATGTATGTTCTACAATCTGTTTATCCATCTACCAGGCATTGAACATTTGAAAATTTTGGCTACTATGGATAAAGCTGACAAAAACATTGGCATGCATGTCTTTGTGTGGACATATACTTTCCTGTCTTTGTAATATATCCAGGAACGGGATTGCTGAGTCATATAAGTGTATTTATCTTTATTAAAAAAAAACCTGCCAAACTGTTTCTGAAGAAGCTGTCTGTAACATTTTGCATCCCCACCAACAATCTAGAAAGTTCCAGGGGCTTTCAATCCTTGCAAAAATGGCAATTGTCAATTGGCATGTCAATCTTTTTAATTTTAGTCATTCAAGTTGGTGTGTAATAAATATGATTTCATTGTATTGGGGGACCCCAATATCATCCTCAGGTTCAGTGTTTTGCAAGAGGAACTCATAGGACTCAAAAAAGCTGTTATGTTTATGGTTACAATGTATTACTTTGAAAGAACGTACACTAAAATTAGCAAATGGAAAAAGTACCTTGGGTACCTGAAGTCCGGGGGGGGGGGGGGGGGGGGGGTGTGGATACCAAGTGCAAGCTTCCAAGTGCTATTCCAGGGAATATACTTAATTTTCCCAGCAATGATGTATAACATGTGCAAAATGTTGTCAACTAAGGAAGCTTACTGGAAACTCAGTGCCTAGAGTCTTACCAGGGGTCAATAATGTAGGCATGCAGCACCTGTGTGACTGACCTCAGCTACTTTCACCCAGGTCCCCCTCTGCCTCAAGCAAAACCAAGTGTTCCCTACAAATCACTTTGTCAGGATAAACTTACTGGGTCAAATTGGTATAGCATGTTCCAAGGCCTTAGGCATACAAAAACAGGTTTTCAACATAAATGTAGCATGACTCACGGGCTCAGACATACAAAAACACTCTTACTAGTAAGGCAGAATATCCCATGGAATATTCCAAAAGTCAGTTCTAAACACAGGCCTTTCTTTGGAATATGCAGGGTTTGGGCAACCCAGACCTAGAGAGTTAACCCTTTCCTGACTACTTGTGATCTTAATTTGCTTTCCAAAATGACTATTTTTTTTAATGTTTATTTATTTTTGAGAGAGAGAGAAGAGCACAAGCAGGGGAGGAGCAGAGAGAGAGGGAGACACAGAATCTGAAGTAGACTCCAGGCTCTGAGCTGTCAGCACAGAGCCCGCTGTGGGGCTCAAACTCATGAACCTTGAGACCATGACTTGAGCTGAAGTTGGGCACTTAACAGACTGAGCCACCAGGCGGCCCTCCCAGATGACTATCAATGTTGAGCTTCTTAGATGTGTTTATTTGTCATTCATCTATTTTCTTCTGTAAAGTGTCCTTATTTGTTGTCACTTTTTTCACAATTGGGTTGTTTTCTTTTTGTTGAGTTGTAAGGTTTCTTTGTATATTCTGGATAAAAATAACTTATCAGATATTTAGCAAATGGATTCTCCCAGTCTGTGATTTGTCTTTTATGTTACTTAACAGTGCTTTAAAAAAGCAAAAGTTCTTAATTTTGATAAAGTTCAAATTATTTATATTTTCTTTTATGATTTGTGCTTTTTGTATCTTATTAAAGAAATCTTTCCTATGCCAAGGTCACAGACTTTCTCTTACATATTTTTTCCTAGAAGTTTTATAGTTTTAACATTTAATGTAGGTCTATGATCCATTTTAAGTTAATTTAGATATACAATGCAGTGGAAGAGTTGAAGTTTTTTTCTGTTTTTAGTATAATGTACAGGTCTTTCAGAACTATTTCTTAAAAAGATGATCTTTTCCCCCATTAAATTATCTTGGTACATTTGTCAAAAGTCCTTTGATAAATCACATGTGAGTCTACTTTTAAACTCTGTATTCTATCCCATTGATCTATATGCCTGTCTTTATACCAATGCCATAATTGTTTGATTACTGTAGCTCTATACTAAGTCTTGAAATCAAGTGATATCACTCCTCCAATGTTATCTTTTTCAAAACAGTTTTGTCTATTCTAGGTCCCTTGCTTTTCCACATAACTTTTAAAATTAGCGGGGTGCCTGGGTGGCTCAGTTGGTTAAGTGTCTGACGCTTAATTTCGGCTCAGGTCATGATCTCATGGTTTGTGGGATGGAGTACCACGTTGGGCTCTGCACTGATAGGATGGAGCCTGCTTGGGATTCTGTTGCTCCCTCTCTCTCTACCCCCTCCCCCGCTTGCTCTCTATCTCTCAAAACAAATAAATTAAAAAAAATTTTTAATTAGCATGTCAAGGGGAAAACTGGCATCTCAGCAACATCTGATCTGTGAGTACAGAATATTTCTCCGTTTGTTTAGATCTTTAGTTTCCTTCAATAATGTTTTATTATTTTTAGCATACAAACTTTGAACATATTCTGCTAGGTTTATTCCTGAATATTTTATGTTTTTTGGCTCTTTTGGAAAATGACAGATTTTTTTCACTTTCCAATTGTTTACTGCTAATATATAGAAATACAATTTTTTTGTGTATTGACTTTTTGTGTCTTCCAGCATTTGCTAAATTTACTTATTAGGTCTAGTCTGTTTTTTTCTTTTTTTTTTAGATTCTTTGGGATTGTTTCTGTAGATGATGAAGTTATATGCAAATAAAGGCAGCTTTATTCCTTCATTTCCGTTCTCTATGTGTTTTACTTATTTTTTTCTGCAAGTGGTCAGAACCGCAGTCCACTATTAGATAGAAGTTTTGTCCTTGTCTTCTTTCTGATCTTCGTAGGGAGGCATTCAGTTGTTCACCATAAGTGTGATGTCAGGTATTTTTGTTGTAGCTGTTGTTTTTATAGCTACCTGCCTGTCTTAGCCTCTTAGGCTGCCATAACAACGGACCCCAGACTGGGTGGCTTCAAATGACAGAAACTTATGGTCTCACTGCTCTGAAGAGTAGAAGCCTGAGATCAAGGTGTAGGTAAGGTTCTTTCTGACAACGGTGAATGAGAATCTGTTGCATGACCCTCTCTTAGCCTCTGATGGTCTCCCAGCAATCTTTGGTATCTCTTGGGTTGTAAGTACATTTTTTCAGCCCTCCACCTTCCTGCGGCATCTCTTTTCTCTTCACACAGTCTTCTCTTTGTGCGTGTCTGTCTTTGTGTCTAAATTTTCCAGTTTCATGAAGATACCAGTCTTACTGGATTAGGGCCACTCTAAAGACCTCATCTTAACTTGACAACTTGTACAAAGACCCTGTTTTCAAATGAGGTCACGTTCTGAGGTACTAGGGGTTAAGACTTCAGCATGTTTTGGGGGGGAGTGGGTTCATATTTCAACCCATAATTATGCCTTTTATCAAGTTGAGAAAGTTCTCTTCTATTACTAGTTTGCTAAAAGGTTTTTTCGTGAATGGTTAAGTTTTGGCAAATACTCTTTCTGCATCTATTGAGATGATCATGTTTTTGATCTTAGTCTTTTGATACAGTGAGTTATATTGATTGGCTTCCAAATGTTAAACAAACTTTAGTTTCAGGATAAATTATGGTTGTGATATATTATACTTGTGTGTGTGTGTGTGTGTGTGTGTATGCATTACTAAATTAAGTTTGCTAATGTTTTGTTAAGGATTTTTGTATCTGTGTTCATTAAGGATTTTCATCTGAGCTTTTCGTTTGTTGTGTTTGTTTTTAATGTTTATTCATTTTTGAGAGAGAGAGAGAATGAGTGGGGAGGGGTAGAGAGAGGGAGACACAGAATCCAAGGTGGGCTCCAGGCTCTGAGCTGTAGGTGCAGAGCTGGAACTCACAAACTGGGAGACCATGACCTGAGCCAAAGTCAGACGCTTAACTGACTGAGCCACCCAGGTGCTCGTTTTTGTTTTTTAATTTTTATTTTAAGTAGCCTCCACATCCAATGTGGGCTTGAACTCACTACCCTGAGGTCAAGACTCTTATGCTCTACCGACTGAGCCAGTCAGGCACCCTCCTTTTTTGTTTTCTTTGTTTTGCGGTTTCTGTTTTTGCTACAAAAAGCTTTATTGTTTCCATGTGGTCCACAGCTTGGGAGGGCTCCAGGTGGTTAAACAGCTGCCCAGCCGCAGCAGGGAGAGGCTCAGGCAGAACCTGGCACCAGGGGGACCCCAGAGGGGCCGCTCAAAGGCTGCTGGACTTCAGAGGCTCCTAGTTGTGCTTCGGGGTGAGCCTTTCCAAGAGATGCTCGTCCTGCGCGGACCTCGGGGAGATGAGTTAGGTGGTCGTCCGTCTTCTTGATGAGTTTCACCTCCTCATCCAGGAAGTGGATCTCCAGGAAGTCTCAGAGCTGGCGGTCTGCGAGACAGAACCCAGAGCCTGCCCATCCCAAAGGGGCGGGTTTAGATTCTTCTCCAGAGCGCGGCAGCTGTCATGGCGTCCAGGGTTTTATTCCACTCATCCCGGGAGGCCTTCTGCACGTCCCGAAAAGGGTGCCAACGCTGCGCGGGTCTTCAAGAGATGCTCAGCGCCCTTGTGCTTCTCCTCGGCCGACTCCGGGAAGAAGCGGCCCACGCACTCCAGAGCCACATCCTTGCGGTAGAAATAGAAGCCTAGACAGGTAGGAGCCCCGCAGATGCTGTGGACCAGGTTGCTGACGGCAACCTCCACCTCGGTGGATTAATTCTGACGAATCTGGGAGGTCATGATTAACCGCTAATAAGGAGGCAAACTGAGAACAGGGTGTTGGCTGGCCCTGGAGGCAGAGGGTGGCCGGGATGATGGCTCCCAAGGTTGTCACTGTTAAAAAGTTTGGAGGGTGGTCAGAGGCTGGTAGAAGGGACGTCCCTGGGCCTGTTCTGTCCGCTGTTGAACAAGATAGAGATCTGCCAGACCACCCAGGGCACTGCCTGAGCTTTGTTTCTTTAATGTATTTATTTGATTTTGAAGTCAAAGTATAAATGCTTCCTAAGTTGAGTTGAGACGTATTTCTCCTCACCTAGTTTCTGTAAAAACTTGGTATGATTGGTAGTATTTCTTCCTTAAATGTTTGGTAGAATTCACCAGTCAAGTCAAATTGTCTTGGCATTTATTTGTGGGAAAGTTTTGAACTACCAATCCAATTTCTTTAATAGATATAGAACTCTTCAGTTTATTTCTTATTGAAAAAGCTTTGCTTATTTGTGTATCTTTTGGAACTTGTCCATTTCATCTAAATTATTAAAGTTCCTGGCATAGCATTAATTGTGATATTCCTTATCCTTTAAAATGTAGGTTATATAGTGATGTCCCCCTTTTTCTTTATGACATTGGTAATTCAAATCTCCTCCCCAGCCCAACAACCCAGTCTTCCCCCGTTTTCCAATATTCTTTCTTTCTGATCCAGTCTGCTTGGAGATTTCTCAATTTTATTGATCTTTTCAAAGAATTAGCCTTTGAATACATTGATCTTTATTGTTTTTTCAGCTTTCCATTGCATTAGAACTTTATCATTTTTTTCTATCTGCTTGCTGTAGGTTTCATTTTAATTTTTTTCTTCTTTTTCTAATTTCTTAAGGTGGAACCTCAGACCATTGATTTCCTTCTTTTTTAATGCACATATTTAATGATATAATTTTTCCTGTAAGCACTAATTTACCTGCATCCAATAAATATTGATATGTTCTGTTTTCCTTGCATTCAAGTCAAAATATTTTACAATTTTATTTTGCTTTTTTTCCCCTTAAGCTGTGGTTTATTTAGAAATGCATTGTTTACTTTTTAAATATATGAGGAGATTTCTCAGCTGTATCTGTTACAGATTTCTAGTGAATTCCATTGTGGTCAGAGAACACATCTTTTATGATTTCATTCCTTTTATATTATTGAGGTTTGTTTTTTCTGAGAACATGGTCTGTCTAGATAAATGTTTCATGTGCCCTTGAAAAGAATGTATTGTTTGGGGATGAATAGAGTATTCCATAAATGTGGAATCAATTTGTTTGGTAATGTTCTGGTCTCCAATATCTTTAGTGATTTTTTGCTTGTTCTATTTGTTGATTACAGAGAGGGAAGTATTGAAATCTCGAATTTTTAATTATAGATTTGTCTATTTCTCTTTTCAATTCTATCAGTTTTTTCTGTACATATGCCAAAATTCTCTTGTAGGATAATCTTGATTTCTAGCAATTCCTTTGGACTTAATTGTTTCCATCTCCTTGCTCAATTCCCCGGGCGTTCATACATGTCATCCGTATTTTCCATTTGACCCTTGAACACATCATAGTTACATAAAAATCCGTGTATGATATCTGGGGCATCTCTGGGTTTGGTTCTTCTATTTGTTTTATCTTCTGACAGTGTACTGATTTTTCCCCCTTGATTTTATGTGTATCTCATAAACTGTTATGGAATGCTGGACACTGCATATCGAAGAAAAGAGAGTAAACTAAACACTGTTCTTGCCTGGAAAGGGGAAAGCCTCTTCTTCTCCCAAGTTGTTAGTGTGGGTATTTGAGTCACTCCAGTTTGTATTTGAGTTGGATTTGAGGTATGCCGTTGCTACCGCTGCACTCAGCGTGGCACAGTCTTTCATTTCTTCCATCAGTGGGCTACAGATATGTTGTGCATGGTGTGGGTTTGGTGTTTTTTTCAGTATTCCTACCTTACCCTTAACGTTCAGCAGACGGTGTATGTCTGGAGCACACAGGGGCTCTCTTTTCATGTTTTTGCTCTTCCTTCATGGAAACTGAATGCTGGTAACCCAGTGTGAGGCTCGTGGTAAGCATCCCGGAGGAGGGTCTTGCATCACTCTTAACCAATTGTAGCACAGCTTTGTATCAGAGCAAGGCCCTGTGCTCAGATGTATTTCTTCCCCTTCTGATGGTTCTCTTGGGTCTTTCTACATCCTGCACCGAAATGGGACTCCTGAGAATAATGGTATAAAATGTGAGAAAAATGATAGGATTTTAACAACAGGTTCCCAAACTGGAAAATACTGAATATACAAAGCTCTATATGCAATATAATTCCAACATTAATTCACCTCCTAATATGTGTTAGGCCTTTTGGTAAATACTGATAAGCAAGATTGATATGGTCCCTTCTTTGCAAAGAAATTATAATTAAAATTCTTCTACATAAACACGGAAAAGATGTGTGCATCAGAAAATAACCAGAATTAAAAATCCAACAGTGATCTCGGGAAAATATATTCAATGAGTATGACACAAGTTAATATCATTAATGTATAAAGAACACATGCAGTGATTTATAGCAAACACCATCAGTGTTTCACTCATATTCCCGAGGATCCTTTACTATTTCTGTCACACTGGCTTCTGGTATGTTTCCCTTCTAAATACTGGTACTTGCATCTCTTGTTTGGAGAGTTCTCTTAGCCCACCTGCCTTCTTCCCCCCACCCCCAAGATAGTCCTTAACCAAGGACTGAGAGTAAGATTTCTCCTGTCCCCTGATCAGAACAACTTAGAGGCATGACCTCTGTTGTCTCCAGAGCTTCCCTGGGGGCTTATGCCGAAGTTATCCTCCATGAGACTTTGATACCACAGAATTCTTTGCCCCCCCTTCCTGTCCCACCTCTCCGTTCCCAACTACTTTTTCCTAGGAAAAATCTCTAAGAAGTCACTTTGGTACAACTCCTCATCACAGAGACCTCTAGGGAACTGAACCATGGCATAAATCAAAGTAAAAATACTAAGAGTAAAATAGGGAAAAAAATGAACTACATAGACTATAACATAGACTAGGAATTCACATACAAAATGAAAACGCATCTGTTTCAAGGGTAATTTTTCTTTGGTGTATGTGGGGGAAAAGCAGAGTTTTGCCTCATTTGCTCCCTAGTCCATCCATGGTTCCTTAATGTGTCTACAACGCTTCCAACCCCTCCGCCCCCGTCCCCCAGTTCCTCTCCGCTCTGCTGTGAACATCCTTTTACTTTGCTGCTGCCCCTGAAAACCCTGGGCCTACTTTTGTCCTTCAGTTTGATGCTTATGCTGTGACATTGGCCGCTGTGGTTGGGGGATGGTGTACTTGGGGTTCAGGGGTAGGTAGAAAATATTTCACTGTGGGAAAAAATCATTAAATCAAAAGACTAAAAATGACTGTTTCCGAAATCTAAGAGGGAAAAGTTAAAAATCTTTATTAGTCATCACAGTCAATTACTTCATGGTATTGAAGTTCACCTTACACTCTGCCCTTTCTCCTTGAGAGGATCTCTCCTTCAGATCCTATTGTGAACCTCCACCCAGTTTAGGAAAATTCTGTTCTCTGTCATAGGGTTTAGTCATAGGGTTTAGTCTCTGTCATAGGGTTTAGTCATAGGGTTTAGTCTCTGTCATAGGGTTTCTGATTCTGACTCTTCATATCAGGGAAGCTCCTGGGATGAAAGTTCCCAAAGTCTAATTTATCAGTCTGATAATAAATTGTTGTGTATGTAATATATGAAGTGTCTATGGAGTGGGGTTGGAGACTCAGCAGGACAATTCAGATGGGATCTAGTGCTTTTGCTTGAGACTTCTTTTTTGGACCAGCGGCAGAGATGTGAGAGAGCCAACTGTGTGTGCCTCTTCCCACCATTCCTTCAGAGATGTCTTGTGGGTAGCTTGTAACCAGTCATAGTGGGAGTGTTTACACCATGGAAGGCGAGAATCACTACAAATAGGCTTTTTTTCCTACTCCAGAGAGCCAGTTGTTAAACATTTACTAGCACACCACTTTCACAGCATCTTTGGGCGGACCACAGTTCTTCCATTCTTAGCCTCGGTCGTTCAGGTGGGGCTGACCCTGTTCTCTAGCTCTAAAGGTAGGCAGGGTATCACATCCTTCCTGGCTTTGATGATCAATGTAAAAATGGGTAAATATTAGGAGATGGGCCAATCAAAGTCTTCTCTGACTTTGCTGAAATGAGTGGGGAAAAGGCATCCTTTATTTTTGATATTTTGGATGCTAATTTCCCTTACTGTCTGGAGCTGGTGAAGGTCATGTGGACCAGTATGTAGAAATAGCCTGCTTGAGAATAAAGCCAGCACAGAGGAAAATAAAGCCTAAACAAGGAGTGAGAAAATCACAGGGCTTGTGCTGGTCATTTTAATTGCTGCATGGAACCCCTAAGTTTTGGTGACTGATGCCAACAAATGCTTATTATTGTTTAAGCTTTTTTACTTCAGTTTCTGTCATATGCAACCATGTAAATTTTGACTTATATAATTATGAAGAGAATATACTTTCTCCTTCTCTCTCTCTCTCACACACACACACACACACACACACACATCCCCCAAAGACAGATAGTACCTGCCAGAAAACAAGAGAGAGGAGATTTTTCCTACAGGCAACATGAAGCATTACATTATTACGCAAGAGCAATTCACAGGGACTTACATACCAAACAACAACAACCTTTAGTTATTCCAGCATTAGTCGGAAGAATTAAAGACCCACTTCCTTCCTCCCACCAGGTCAAAGTGTTAGGCAATACTCCTACTCCCTAGAGTAAGCAGAGAAAAGCAATATAGAAATTGATATTCTCCCTGTCAGAGCAACTTTTTCAAAAGAGGAGGGGTGTTACTATACACAGTGAACACGTGATAATTTTGCTTGGGGATGAAATTGTTCAAAGAAATAAAAATTTAAAAAAATGACTCTATTTTACCTCAACTACATTAGCAAGCCTTGATCAAATTAATGCCCCAAAGTGGAAATGGGTGAGAGAAACAAGCACTCTCTTACCTAGCTGGACGCAAAGTCAGATGACACAGCCTTTCTGGAAAATAGTTTGTCCATATACATCTAGAAGTTCGTGTATTTCCATTCCCTTTTGCTGGATATTTCCACTTCTGGAAATATATCCTAAATAAATTATCAAAAAATCAGCTGAAATGATCAGAAATTCATACAATGATATCCTTTGCAGCCTTGTTGGTAATATAGAAAGGTTGGAAGAAAACTAAATGCCCAACGATGAATGAATGGTTAAATAAATTGGGACCTATGTATATAACAAAACCATTTCCAAAAATAGCCTTTTAAAGGATTTTAAATACGACTCAGATATAACATTTAAGAAAAAGCCCTACACAGACTGGTAAATGGCATGATCTCACATAAAAATGCATGTGTACCTCATGACTCATGTTGGTACAGGCTGAGAACATTCCAATGCCTTAATGTTTTTGCATTTGCTAAGCCCTCACCCACTTTCCCACCTGGTGAATTCTTAGTTTTCCTTAAAAATTCAGCTTACATATTATACCTTTTGTGGAAATGTTTTGGGGGAAGGTGGTGCATAAAAGGGGTTGATCGTTCTGTGCTGAAGAATACTAAAGGACAGATTGTATTTCCTGAGGATCTCTAAGTCCCTCTCCTCCATCGGTGTGTTTTTCTCTGCAGCCTCTACCATCCACTGGCATCAGCACCTGAGGTGAGATCATTTGCCGTTCTGCCTCTGTGCTGTCCCAGGGGGCCTCCGTGAGGCCGTGGCCAGCAGGGGCCGGGCCAATGAAGCTATCCTGGTTCCCGTCCGTAACAGGAGCCTACGGATGGGTGCTCTGAGCAAGAATGTTGTAGATGCATATCATTTTTAAAAGACCTTTCTACTCTGGAATGTAATACTTCATAACTGTGAGATGTTGATATATGTTACAAAATATGGACTTATGCCACTTGTAGTGAGTCAACTATTGGGTGGATTCCATGAATAAAATCAGCCAAGCTTTAAAAATATATATAATTGTCTCTAGAAACCATAAGGGAACCATGGAAATGACTCTTCTGTTACTAACACAAACAGCAACCGAGGGCCTGCTGCCTCAGGCGATATGAAACCACAGCATGGTGTGACAAGTATGCAGAAGGTGAATCCTTTCCTATACTTAGTAGTCTGCTAAACAAATGAAGAATGCTAGCAATACAGTCTCTGCACTTGCCTTTGACAAAGTGCCTCCTCCATCAAAGATCACTCCTCTTTCTGCCCAGGCTGTCCCATTTTCAGGCACCATGCTGTTATTGTTGTTATTACTACTGTTTTGCCAATAATTGGTTACTAATGACACCAAAACTTACTTTTACTATCATAATATTTTCCTAAAGGTTTGGTAGCTCTCAGATGGGCTTGCCTCGGCCTTTTCTGGTTCTGTTTTCTTGGATGTTTACTTAGCTCCCTTGAGGGTCAGTGGGAGACTTTTCCAGAAATATTGGGAGTTTAATAGAGAGGCTGTAAAGATTACATGAGTAGTCTGCAAATGTTTGACTGATAAATCATCAGGTAAAGTGACAAGATTCTGATATACCGTAGGAGCAACGACAGGAGTACTTTGATCGGGTATCTGGCTTGTATTCCCATAGCCCTTTATTTATCTGTCCAGTATCACTTACCAAATAGCTGTTGTTTCTTTCTCCTTCATATTATCTCTGCTTTTAAGAGCAGGAATAGAATCCATTTTTCACTTATTCAACAAATATTTACTAAGCATCTATTGCATTTCCAATCCCTAGCACAATAGCTGGTACGTAATTGGTTTGCAACTAACGTTCCAAGAGTAAAGTGGAAAATGCATGTAGCTTTACAACATGTGGAGGAGGGGATTGCTATGACCATAGTGGGAGAGCCCAATGTACAGAGAAGGAGGCTAGTTACAAAATTCCTCCGGAGTGTAGACATAGTATAAGCAAATAAAGTTGTGGTTTAGCAAGTGAATATTGCTTCATTGAACAAAGATAGTGGTAACAGTAGACAAGGAAGGGATAAAAGGAGTAGAAAAAAGAGAATACTAAATTGAGTACTGGCTTCGATAAAACTAAATTTGGGATAGAGTTAGCCTCTTGGCAGAAGCAAAGTGTTGGGTTTTTGGAAGAGCATATAGTGGGCTTTATTTATATTTGTAGTATTTTATTTCTTAAGCTGGGTAGTAAGTGAATGGATACACATTTTCTCTATATTTTTTGTATTTTATTAAATAAATAAAAGGGTCATTATAGATGCTTGATTGCTTCGAGGTTTTTTAAAATAATTTTATTACCAATTTGTAGAATTATAACATCAGTCACTAAGTTTAGTCAGGTTGACCTCAGTACCGCCCTTCAACACTTAGACACACCTATTCAGGTCATTAGTAAACTCTTCTCAAGGGCTCAGTGATTATTCTCTAACTGTTCTGGCCTCCAGGCTTGGCTCTCTCCAAGCCATTCCTGACTCTGCTCCAAAGAGGTCTTTGTAAAATGTAGATCATGTCATTTTTCTGCTTCAAAACAGTTTGCAAGGCAAAGTTTAAACTTGCCAACCTAGCACTGAAAGAATCTCACAGCTCAGGTGCTGTTTACCTCTCTGGTTGGTTTCCTGCTATAGGCCACTATGTTTCAGTCACTGCAAGCCACCTGTCCCCAGCCCACCTAGCGTGCTTTCATCATTGTTTACTCTGTCCATTACACTTGTAAAGATGAGTGCAAATCCAGATGACTTTACTTTTCTTGTTCGGTTTGGGAAGATGCCTTGAAATAAATAGAAGCTCTGGGTATCTGAAAGTCTTAGGTAAGTAGGAGACTAATTTTAGACATTTCAGTAACTAGGTGGTGTATATTGGTGTCCACAGTGCCTAGAAAAGTCCATTTCCTTTAAAAACTCATCAGTTTTCTTTAAAAAAATTTTTTTAATGTTTATTTCTGAGACACAGAGTGAGACAGAGCACAAGTGGGGGAGGCTCAGAGAGAGAGAAGGGGGACAAAGAATCTGAAGCAGGCTCCAGGCTCTGAGCTGTCAGCACAGAGCCCGGCGCAGGGCTCAAACTCAGGGACCGTGAGATCTGAAGTTGGCCGTCCAACCGACTGAGCCACCCAGGCACCCCTAAAAACATCATTTTTCAACATAATACCTGTTCAGTAAGAATGAGATGTAAAGCACATATTGAGATTGTGACAATAACTCCACACATTTAAAAAAAAATTAAATATTGTGCAAGAGCTGAGGATTTGATTTGTGGGTTTCATTTTTGGCGTTTCTTGCATATGGATATGTGCGATTGGTAGGTAGGTTGAAAACAATACTAGTAGGCAAATTTTGATTTCAATCCTAATTTTGCAAGGAATTTATTTTATTCAAATGCTTAAACTCTTGGAGTTTCAATTACCTTCTCTGTTAATTGGAAATAGTCACCCAACTTTAGCTCCAGAATCTGATCTGTCATGTGTTTGCAAGCCTTGTGTCCTATGTTACAGAAACCTAGTAGGAGGTCCTTATCCAGTACCTATTGTAGAACAGCTTGTCCGTGAGGGATGAGTTTGCTTCTAGTGTTTTATGAATCCCTTGTAGTCATACGGGTTCGAGGAAATAGTCTTAATTTGTTACAAAAGCTGTTGACTTAACAATCATGGTTTGAGCAAGTAAGATCACAGCATACTCTACAAACTAAATTAAACTCATTCTTCACCATGCTGTCTTTAATAATACCTGCTGCTGTAGTATAGTCCAAATGGTGGCAGATGTGATAAGAAGAATGACATTTACTACCTCTCTAGTTTTGGTTTTAGAGAAACCCCAGAGGTCCCACTGGCTTCTTTATACTCAGATCCAACCCTAAAATGCCATTTTAAGAATTTTCTCTTTATTTTTAAGGCGTTCGTAAATACTGCCTATATTAAAAACTCCAGCTGGTGTTAAGATCTAAGGAAAGACTTTGGTGGGAAAAGGGGGAAGTAACAAGAAAAATCTTTAAAATTGGGAAGGAGAAGTTATGTGTCCATAAGAAATAGAAAAGGACAAATACTACAGAGGTTAGAGCCATTGACATGTTTACTTGCTTCTTGATCCTTCTAAGACTCAGGACTTGTGTGTTATAATTTTCCCAATAAAATCCATGTATTTGGAATGAGAAGACATGCTGTTTGATACAATGGTAGACATGGTACATTCAGTTTTATTCAGCAAATATTCACTTCCTACCTTCCCTTCTGCTCCATCTCCATGGGAGAATTATAATTTTCCCCCCATTGATTTTGGGCTTGGCTATGTGACTTGCTTTGCTCCTAATGCTCAGGAACCATAAAAAGGTCTGTTATTTTACCTTATTTGCAAGCTAACAAATTATTTTGCCAAAGTTTCATGGATGCTGGCAGGAGACATGAGACTCCGATGTCAGAGACAAAGAACTTTATTATGCCATTAACAGTAACAAGTGTATCAACATTTTGCTGGGTTGGTTCCCCAAGCCCTGTTCCCACAGGATGATATGAAGAGGGCCAGCTGACACCTGCATTCACAGTGGGTTGCACTGCAGGAGAGAAGCCCCGAGCTTAAGGGACCCAAATCTTTTATCCAGGACAGTGAGTATGTCTGCTCATATTCTGGAGGGAGACCCTACTTCTCTTTTTGAAGGCTGCTTGCTATCTACCTTTAAAAGAATAGTGCATAATAAAGGCAGTCCGTGCCTCTGTGCACAAGATGCACAGAAATGTGAGCGATCCATGGAGTATTGTCTCCCAACACCAGCCTCTGCCATTTCCTATAGATCTATTGCCATGTGGGACCAAGCCCAGTCAAGTTACAGCCTGACATAGAGCCACCACTCCAAACTCATCTTGAATCAGTTCAACAGTAGTCAGCATGAAAATACATAAACATGGGAATAAATGTTTATGGCTGGGATGGGTTGTTATGTAGCATCGTTGTAGCAATAATTGAATGATATATAAATCGGTCAGGGAAATGAGGTCCTGCTGTATCAAAACCTCAGATATTTGGCATGGCTTTGGTTTTGGGACCACACCGTCAGTGATGAGGAAACTGTTATAGGATGTTGAAAAATGGTAATCTGTGTTATAAAATGACAAACCATGATATAAAACTATTGCTTGCAGTAATTCAGAAGACAGAAAATGTACCTCATAAACTTGTAGCATCTGGTTATCAGATTTCTTTTCTTTTTAATTTATATATACACACACATATATATATACATTAACGTGTATTTATTTTTGAGAGAGAGAGAAAGACAGAACGTAAGCGGGGAGGGACAGAGAGAGAGGTAGACACAGAATCCGAAGCAGGCTTCAGGCTCTGAGCTGTCAGCACAGAGGCCAGTGTGGGGCTTGAACCCACAAACTGTGAGATCATGACCTGAGCCAAAGTCAGACACTTAACCAGCTGAGCCACCCAGGTGCCCCAATGGTTCGCAGATTTCAAAAGCATGAATTGATAACTACAAATCATAATTTATAAAGTGCTACAGGAAAAAGGTAAGCTTAGTAAAAACTTGTTAGTTTGCAAGGAGTGTTTGGAAGAAATTTAGAGAGCCCAAAAATCTCAGGTTTAGAAAATAAAATCTATTTTTTTGAATCAAAACAGAGATGTGGTTATTACAAAGACCAAATCAACAACGGACCTGACATCCTTTGTTAAGACATATGAACAGATTAAAGTGTGGCTTAGTGGATCCTCTCAGCTGGATGAAAGGGCTTCTAGAAAAATTAAGGTCTCACAGAATGCTAATATATTCAAAGTACCTGTAATGAAGTCAGCGTAGAGAGAGACGTGCCTTGGAAATAATTTGGGGTGTGGCTCTTGGTACTTGGATTCAATTTGAATTAAGTGCATAGAAAATAAACCAAACTTTTGAGAGACCTGTGCTGGCGACAACCAGCCTCGACTGAAGGACACTGACACTGTTACAGATGTAAAAAGATCTCTTGCTTCCCAGCTTTATACAGTCAGGAATTGAGCGAAGATGAAACAAAACAAAACCAACTCTCTCCCCCACATCCCCGCGAAATGACAACCCTGCTTGGCCACCAAGAAAAGCTTATTTTCAAATGCCCTCTTTGAATAACTCAAGCAGGATGATGGCAGAGGAAGGACCCCCAGAGCCAACTCAAAGTCTGTGGAGAACAGTGGACTGAGAGTCACTACCAGGGAGCAGAACCAGGGTCTTATTAAGGACCATTCTATTATTAATGGGTTCCATATTAGCTGAGGATGAAGCAAATCACCTTTTCTTAGTGCACATGATTGTACGGATAAAGGTTTCCATCGAGTATTCTTGTGCTGGAAAGCTCATTCTCCTCTTATGGGGAGTGCACAGGTATCCCTCATTATTTCTCTTATTCCTTCTAGTTACATTACAGTATGTATCTGATTTTGGTCCCTCTTTAGGGCAAGGGCAGTTAGCAAGCAATGATTTTAGTTCCCTACCCAGTTTGAAGACTGGACAACATTTGCTCTGCAAGAGTCCAGAATGGCTATGGACCAGTGACTGTTACATATTCTTTTGAAAAATAGGATTATTTGTTGTGAATGTCCTATCCAAGTTTTACCCTTGTATATTGGGTATGTGAGGACAGACAACTTGTGTTTTTGGTCCTCAGGTCACTAGGTCAAAAGGAGTTGCATTCAGACCGGATATAAATTTTGGATTTTGACCCTTCAATCAGACCAGATTTTGACCGGGATATTGTGATTTTTAGGAGTGCAATGGGATGAGTGTATTTTGCATGTGGGAACATAGAGACTACTTGAGAACCAAAGGGTGAATCATGGTAAGTTGATTGATTGTTGAGTAAACATGCATTTTCTCACCCTGCCTCCATGGGAAATCATATCCTCCTTCTCCTTGACATTGGGCTTGACTTTGTAATTTACTTGGCCAATGAGATATTAGCAGATGTGATGCAAGAAGAGACTTAAAAGATGTGTTTGCGTGGTTGGGCTTACTCTCCAGGCTATTGCCGTGATAGGCATGCCAGAGAAGCTGCTGGCCCTCCAGCCTGGCTCCAGTGTTAGATGCTTAGAGCAGAGCTGTCCCCAGCCCACAGACCCGCAGTCTAAAGCAGACGTGCCTCAGCCAACCTGGGGCTGCATGAGGAAATTACACATGTTCCTTGTTGCGCCACTGAGATTCTGCGATCATTTTCTTTACACAAAAGCTGACTGACATCTAAAGTCCCAGAAGATGCTCACTTCTAGAAGAGAATAGAAGCAATGATATGGATTGTAGGTGGTGGAGGGAGGACACGTACTGAATCTCAGGCCAGGTGAGAATTCCAGACAGATGATGTGAAAGAGGTCTATGGCCTTCTAAAATTATCCGTTTTTCTATTTTTCCAAATTGGCTTGAATGAATTTCTATCCCATGCATCGTTCTTTGAGGGTTCTTAAAATTAAATCCTAGGTGTTGCTTGTTTGTTTGCAGTATGTGAAGTGTTGGCATCAGGTATCCCCGGGGACAGTGAGCAGGAATGGAATTTGGGCTCACGTGGAGTGCAGTGACTTAGTTGGTCATGTTTTGCAGAATTCTATTTGCAAGTTTAGAAAATTACCACACACAGTTCACCATATGGCGTAACCAAGTTTGCTAAGGGGACTATTGTATTTGAAAAATCAAAAACATTCACTAAATTCCCAAATCTCCCTTTTTTCTTCCTCTACTGTCATGGTTTCCATGACTACATTTCACAGCCCTGTGTTACATCTTAAATGTAAATGATTTCTACTGAAAAACACTATATAGAATTTTCAGACGGAAGAAAGTGAGAGAGGTTTACTCTTCCAGGCAAATGGTATGTGCTGATTTCCACAACTCTGGGATTGGGTACAACACAAATGAGAAGTACATTTTTAAAGCATGATTTCTCAAGTTTTAAAGATGGATGGTGTGACAGGCTAGAAATGTCAGAGACACAAAACTTCCAGGGGCAGACAAGGGCTGGTGACGATGCACTTGTATGTAGGCATTTGGATTCTTGTACCTCCTAACAGCCCTTAAATATTCCACTTCTCTTTTATCTATGTGGTTTAAAAATGCTCTGAGCATTCTCTTTTTGAGTGAGAAAATGGAGAGTCACATAAATTTTCCCCTCGTGAATTTGTTGGAATAAAAAAAGCAGGTAAAATTTTCTAGTTTTTTTTTTTTTTATTAGGAAAGGGAATGTTAAATTTAATTCTATCCCTGCTTCTTAAAAATACTCTTCAGAGCTGGCCTTTCCTAGTGTACCTTTCATTTTATTGAAGACCATATGTTGTTTTCAGTTGGATGAATGCTGTCTAGTCCACAAAGTTATTATTGTATTTAAAACGAATACTACTCAGCTTCTGGCAGGCTGCATCCAGAGCCCCGGATCTTCATTGGTGTGTATTCTAAGCTCTGGTGAGGGCCTTATAGAGTTGTTACTCAAAAAGAAAACTCCAAATGTGCCTCATCTTACAAATAGACAACGCTGCATACAAGTTTCTCACTTGTTGTTGTAGAATAACATCATGCTCCTTCAAGAGGAATAACACTTGAAAGGTAGGTTTGATGCAAATAGGCATTACTTCTGTTCATTTGTATACTTCAGGGTTTCACACCCTTTCTTGTTAGTAATTGGCACGACTAAAATTGGTCCAACATTAGCAGTGTAATCTCTGCCTTGCACTAGGGAAGTTTTCTTAGGTTTTCAGTGAAGTCTACAGGTTGAAGAATGCACACGGGGCAGATCAAGAACTGGATGTCCTGAAAGATGCATAGGCCACATCAGGAGATCCTCTTAGTATCTAGTCCTAGATCTTGGTGCTTAGTCCTATCTTAGTCCTAGGTCTTTGTCTTCTATTTCTGAACAGAGGGCAGATGGTGATGTGAAGAGAGCCTTATTGTGTTTCCAGTTTCTTTTCCCGTCAACCATTGATGGCCAAAGTTTCTGATGAAGGTTGAATGGTGGTGGCATAAGGTGGTGGGGTCATTATCCTTGCTGAAATGACTGCTTGTGCCACATTCCAGCTCCTACTTGTCTCTCTTTTGGAGGTAAGCCAACTGAGAAGCATGAAGAGACAGAAGTTGGTGCACGCCAGGGGCACAATAGGAATTGTATGAGGGGACGGCTTGCATTTGTGCGTGCATACATGACTATTAGGGTATTTTGTGAATAAAATGCCTCCTTTCATGACTATTTGGTTTTTTTTTTTCATTTTTTTTTCCAACGTTTATTTATTTTTGGGACAGAGAGAGACAGAGCATGAACGGGGGAGGGGCAGAGAGAGAGGGAGACACAGAATCGGAAACAGGCTCCAGGCTCTGAGCCATCAGCCCAGAGCCCGACGTGGGGCTCAAACTCCCGGACCGCGAGATCGGGACCTGGCTGAAGTCGGACGCTCAACCGACTGCGCCACCCAGGCGCCCCCTTTCATGACTATTTGTACAAAACTTCAGTATGCATAGCTGTAAGTGGAAATTTTATTAGTAATATCTATTAAATGAGATCCCAAGGAAAACTTAGGATACCAAAACTGGCAAAAGTTTGCTCAGACAGGTGAATAAAAAGAGTATGCATTGAATCGGTGGATGGGGAGGTTTGTCTCGTGGAGGACTTGGTCAACCCTACATGACAATTTGGTTTGAGTGTTTGGACTGATGATGCCACATACTCAGCAAAAGGACAGGAAAATATTTATTATTCGCAGAATGAGACTTTCTTTGAAGAGCAAGGCAAGCACCCAAGCTGGTCCAGGATGACATGAGCAAGAAATGGACTAAAGAAAGGCTTCAGTTTTTATTGTGGTCGGGGGTGGAGCCAAGGCGAGTATTCCATGAGTTGGAGTTTGCATGCTTTGAACCTTCCCTCCAGTGCCAAAGGAATGGGTGTCCAGGCTTTCTTATTGGCTTGTCCAGATATGGGAAAAAGGGAGAGGGAGAAGGGGAAGCTTGAAAGCTGTCAAAACATCAAACCTCATGGTAAAACATCAAAATGTTGTCAGACTTATTATGTGTGTTTTCATTTCTTTGGGATAAATACCTAGGAGTGGAAATGTTGGGTCATAGTTTCTTCATAGGAAACTGCTAGTTTTCCAAAGTCACTGACTCATTTTATAATCCTACAAGCCATACATGAGAGATCTGGTTGCTTTGCGTCTTCTCTAAAACTGACTGTTTGTAGTCTTTTTAATTGTAGCTATTCTAGTAGATGTGAATGAGATGGTGTCTCGTTGTGATTCCTATTTTTATTTTCCTGATGACTAGTAAAGCTAAGATTTTTCAAGGGCTTATTGGCCATTTTTATACCTCTTTAGTGAAGTGTCTGCTTGACTTTTCTCACTCTTTAAAAATCGAATTGCCTTTTTACTATTGAGTTGTAACAGTTCTTTATATATTGTGTTATGTATGTATGTATGTATGTATGTATTTATGTTTAAAGATTTTATTTTTTTTAAAGTAATCTCTACACCCAGTGTGGGCCTCATACTTACAACCCTGAGATCAAGAGTCACAAGCTCTACCGACTGAGCCAATCAGGCATCCCTGTGTCACATGTGTTTCTAATGGTTTCTTTTGCCTGTAGATTGTTTTTTAATTTTTTTTGCAATGTCCTTTCAAGAAAAGAAGATGTTAGTTTTGATGAAGTCAAATTCAATTTTTCCTTTAAGAGTAGTTTTTCTTTTGAACACTAAGAAATATTTGCCCAAAGCTCTCAAGTATTTTCTCCTATGTTTTCTTATATGTGTTTTATATCTTTAGCTTTTACATTTGGGTCTATGATTCATTTTGAATTAACTTTTGCTTATGATGTGAGATAAAGTTGGTAAAGTTAAAATTCTTTCTTTTGTAAAACATGGATAATGCAGTTTTTCCAATGTCACTGGTTTAAAAAAGAAAGCAATTCTTTTTCCATTTAATACCTTAAGCGCTGTTGTCAAAAATTAATTCACGACGTATGTGTGAGTCTCTTTCTGATATGTTTATTCTATTCTTATAATGTATATGTCAATCTTTATATCAATACCATATTGTCTTGGTTAATGTAGCTGTAGAGTAAGACTTGAAATCAGGTCCTAAAAGTTCTCAAATGTTGTTCTTTTTAGACTTTAATTATTCTGTCTTTTCTATTTCCATATAAATTTTAGATTCAGCTTGTCATATTCTGTAAAAAAAATGCTGCTGTGGTGTGCGTAGAGTTGACATTAAGTTTGTAGCAGATTGATTTGATTATTATGTGGTTCAGCATAGTTTTCTAGGTTTGTTGTATCTTTCGTGCTTGGAGTTTGTTGAGTTTCTGGGATCTGTGTGATTACAGTTTTCTTCAAATTTGGAAAAAATTTGACCATTTTATTTCTCCAGCATTTCTTTCTCTTTCTCATGTCTCCTTCAGGGGTTCCAATTGCATGTATATTTGACTACTTGAAGTTATCCTACAGTTTGCTGATGCTCATTTTTTGTTAGTTCTTTTTTCTCCCTGAGTTTTACTTTGAATAGAACTTGCTATGTCTTCAAGTTCACTAATTCTTTCTTCTATAATCTTATCTTCAATAAATCCCAACCATTGTATTTTTCATCCCAGACGTTTTAGTTTTCATCTCTCGTTCAATTTGAGCTTTTAATATATTCAATATTTCTTGAACACATGGAATGAAGCTATGTCTACTGTTTCAATGTCCTTGTTTATTATTTCTAATGTTTGTGTCATTTCTGAGCCAGTTTTAATTAATTTATTTTCTCCTCATTATAGGTTGTATTTTTGTTTCTTTTCAGTGTCAAAAATTTTGATTGGATGACAGACATTGTGAATTTTGCTTTGTTAGGTATTAGATATTTTTTTATTCTTGCAGTTTTTGTTCAGCTTTGTTCTGGGTGTGATTAGATTACTTTGCAACTTTTCAGTTACAAGCAGGTTTTGCTTTTAAGCTTTGTTGGGTGGGACTAGAGCCGTAATTAGCCTAGGGTTAATTTTCCCATCTACTGACCCAAGACTCTTAGTTCTCTGACAAATAACTCCCAAAAGATAAGGTTTTCCATTCTAACTGTTGGATATAAGCCCAATTTCCATACTTGTCTTAGGTCTGAACACTTCTCCTTCTATTCCCTTATCATGATTCTCTTTCCCTGGGTTTTCCCCTCATGTATGCCCTGATCTCCATGCTTTTCTCTTCATGTGTGTACTCAGTTCAAGACTTGAAGAGACCATATGCAGATCTCTGGAGCTTTCTTTCTATGTAGTGTTTGCTTCTCTGGTACTCTGCCTTGTGAACTCTGGCTTCCTTGGCTTCCCAGACTTCTAGCTCCTTCTCTTCAACTCAGGGAGACTTCTGAGCTTTGCTTGGGCTCCTTCTCCCTGTGCTGCCACCCAGACACTTCCATCAGACAGTTAGCTGGGCAATCGTAGTGCTCACCTCATTTGTTTCCCATCTCTCAAGGAGCACTGTCCTTTGCTGCCTGATGCCCAATGTCCTGAGTGTCATTGTTTCATCTATTTTGTCTGGTAGTTTAGTTGTTTTAGGTCCGAATGTAAATTAAGCCTCATGTTACCCCATCTTGACTGGAAATGGGAGACTTTGTAATGATAGCATTCAAAGTTGATAAGGATGTAGTAAGATGAGCTCTCATATAACTATGGGATTATAAATTGTTACTGTTTATTAAAATGCAGTTTGGCAATATATCTATATCAAAATATTTTATGTTCTCAAATTCCACTTCACAGCATATGTTCTAAGGAAATAATTCAAAACACTGATAAAGATGTGTGCATAAAGCTATGCTATGCATTACAACATTTTCTATAACAGCTAAAAACAAAACAATCTAAATGTTTAAAAATAGGGTAATGCTTAAATAAACTATAGTTTATCCATTGATGGAATATTATGGAGTCGTTAAAAAAGAGCATTTGAGAAACTTTTGAATCATAGTTATATTCTTACATATTTGAGGTGACAAAAGTAGATTGTGGAATTAGAAAATGTTAGATCTTTCTATACACAAGAGTTTGTAGAGAAGGGTTAAAATGCCCCAAAATATTAACAATGTGTAACTGTAGATTGGTGTTATATTCTCTTCAATTTCTTTAATATTCCAGGCTTTGATTATGAGTGTACATCATTTTTATGTTCAAAAGTTCATATCAAGATGATGGCATTGAAATAAATTCTTTTTGTAATATTTAGTATTTTTATTACTTAATTTAGAAATATTTTAATTGAGGTATAATTGACATATAAGTTATATTAGTTTCAGGTGTACAACATAATGATTTGACATTTGTATATATTGTAAAATTATCGCCACAATAAGTCTAGTTAACATCCTTCATCATACATAGTTATAATTTTTTTCTTGTGATGAGAACGTTTAAGATCTACTCTCTTAGCTTTCAAATTTGCAACACAGTATTATTAACTATAGTCATCATATTGTGTATTACATCCCCAGTACTTACTTATTTTATATTTATATATTCTATGTATTTATATGTTACATATATTTATGTATTTTATGTTTAATTTTAATTGTGTAAGGATCTGAAATTTAAATTCTAAATTTAAGCAACAGAAATCGCTCTGGAGATCATATATGTAGTCATAATGTTGCTTATTTTATTTAACATTTTCTTTCAGATAGACATTATTTTAGCAATAATCTTAAAGTTTCTCTGAAAAACAGGCCCAATTAAATGTAAGCAGCATCTGTGAAGCACAATGTGGTGGGTCCTACAGCTTGTATCTCAGAATTGAACTTCTATTTCTAGGCTGATCAGTAGAGAATTTGAGGAGGGGTAGGATATAAAGCTTGGTAATCATGCTTGAGTGTTCCTGAATAATCCAAAATTTTGTATGTGTGGTAAGCAGAATTGTATTTCTTCTGCGTTTGAGTCCCCTGAGAAAAACTGTCTTGTTTCTTCCTTAAAGATTCAGGGGGAATGTTTTCCTTTTCCCCCTGCGTGAGATTCCTGTTTTGTTGGATCGGGTACTGGAGCCAGATGTTGAAGGAACTGCCTTCTTGAGACACTTGGTGAGATACTAGCTCTGGCCACATTCTTCAACAACCCAGGGGTGATACTTTGAGGAGAGGCCAGTTCTTCAGACCAAGGCATGGGACCCTGGGAGAATCTGGGACTGCCAGGAATGAAAGCTGAGGAAACTAGGTAGAGAGCCTTAGGTAGGTGTGTGTGATGGAGTTGTGTGCCTATAGAAAGTTCTGGCAGCAGCAGTGGATACAAATAGGCTTGAGACAACACACCTGGGTGCCCTCAAAAGTAACCCAAGACCCCCTGAAGATGGTTAGGCACCTGTCAGGAAAGATACAGCTCCAAGTCTTTTCAATTTCAGCACTAACATAAAGGCAACCTTAATTGGATCCACAAGCTGGTGAAATCCACCCCATCTATGGTTCTATATGGCACTGCCCTGTGTAAAGTTGGCAAGAAAAGCACTGATCTGACCTCAAGTTCTAGAAAGCAGGAAACAATGAGACACCAAACATGATCAAAGGCCTAATAAGTAGGGCAGTAAGAGCACCTCATGGGATTGACCTATGCCATTTGGTCCCACTTGATGCAGTGTGATGAGCAAATGTATCTCTGTTTAAAGGGGTCAGTCTGCACATACTCATTGTCTTGGCTGTTGGACTGCTTTTCTTTAAAAGGAAAGCATTAGGGGCGCCTGGGTGGCTCAGTCAGTTGAGCCTCCGACTTCGGCTCAGGTCATGTTCTCACGGTCCGTGAGTTCGAGCCCCGCATCGGGCTCTGTGCTGACAGCTCAGAGCCTGGAGCCTGCTTCAGATTCTGTGTCTCCCTCTCTCTCTGACCCTCCCCCGTTCATGCTGTGTCTCTCTCTGTCTCAAAAATAAATAAACACTAAAAATTTTTTTTAAAAGGAAAGCATTAAATGTGCTAGTTAGTCATCCATTACTTCATGGCAAGAATTGCATTTTGAAGCAGCAAACCCTCCTGGAGTTAGCTGGGTTGAATTTTTGGCTTCTGTGTTTTTTCAAGGCCTGTATTTTAAAATAAAAAGATTTGTTATTATGAAGTTTAATACACACAGAGCAGTGTTGCATTAAGATTAGTCTCTGTACATCTATTATCTAATTGGGAAGCTGACAAGTGAAAGATAATGCAGCCTCTGTTATGGTGACAGTTATGCTTCCAATAGTTTATAGTTCTCAAAATGAAGGGTGAGTCAGATCAGTAAATTAAGTGTATACAAATATAAAGCAATATGAATAAAACATTTTAGAAATGAAAAGCTTTGAAACTTTTCTTCCTTCAGTTTTATACTTGCTGAATTCCCTTATTAATAAGAATTATGTTTTTACTAACAGCCAAAGGAAGCAGAAAGCTATTATCCACCAGTAAACTATGTTGGATACTGCAACGCATAAACTTTCAAATGCATACACAAGAAGTTCTTCTGAATGCAAGAAAACCAAAGCCAGGAATTGGATTTTTGTATATGGTATTTCAATAGTGAGTTTAGGCAAACAAGGGAAGGAGTTCCTTGATGTATTGGTGTATTGATTCTTGATGTAACAGGTCTGATACATTTCAGGAAAGTGAAATGGAAGTAATGTCATGTGGTAAATGTGCAATGGGATGGAATAGGAAGGCCCTTGGGAAGCATTGTGTGTTCATTTGGTTTGTCGGCTGACTGAACATTTTTGGCCCCCATATCTTTGCATGAAGTAGATCATTATGTTACAGATGTGTTCGGGATGTTTACTTCCTATAACAGAAAATTTTAGTGCGATTTTAATTTTATGAGCAAAGTTATGTTTGACATTCTTACATACTAGGAACATCCAGTATCTTCTGGGACACAGAAAGTAAGAAACTTTTCTTACAAACAACCTGAAGGTAATAAACTCATGTAGTTATTTCCAATGTTGTGTGTGTGTGTGTGTGTGTGTGTGTGAATTATTAGTCTCCTTTCTAACCACTTTCAGAGATCTTGGAAGTGAGAGAATAAAGAGAATAGGGATCTTTTGGCTTGGAGAGCTGCAGATCCTGAAATGAGTATCTGGCTACATTTGGGAGGAGTTCACAGGAAGTGCGAGGGAAAGAATGGAGAAAGCAACGCAGGGAAAGGAAGAGTGAAATAAACCATGTGTTAACCGGCAGGTTACTGCTGGACTGTTAGGTCTAGGTGGGTCTGAAGAATCTTTGAAAAGCCATGAGGGAATCCTCCTCAGTTCTCCAGCAAAGGATGAGGAAACTGGATGTATAACCCTTCCTTCTCTCTCTCTCTCTCTCTCTCTCTCTCTCTCTCTCTCTCTCACACACACACACACACACACACACACACACTCTTAGATGCCTTCATGTAATCAGCCAGCAGGATAATAAAATTGACCCTGATGACACTTTGTTTCCTTTCTTTAAAGTGTTACAATTAGACTTTCTCCTTTTGACTTCTTTCTATCTGCCTCAGTTGGCATACCTAATTAGCCAGATTTCTCTTTTTGCCAGTTTTCCATTTCTCCTGCTTTGCCATACTTCCAAAAAGGGGGCATTTCCATCTTCGTTTCTCAAGATGGAATAATCTTCTACAATTGATTGAAAGGTTGTCTAGGCCTCCTTCAAACTTTGAAAAAAATTCTTTACTTGTAAGTTCAAACTCTCACTCAGTAAACTGGACATGAGGATGCTATTGGTGACTGTTGGAAAGAGAAGTCGAGAGGAATCAAGGATGAGTGCCATCTTCCTAAGTGTACAAAATGTATCCATATCTGTATCTACGTGTACACCTACATCTATGCCCAACGTATCTGTGTGCTATGAATTGACTAATCCTTAATATTGTGACAGTGATTTTCTTTGAAATTATCTGTGTACCTGGAAAACTACTGGCTTTCAATAAGTGGCAGAGCTGGGATTTGAGTCAAGGGTCCACATTCTAAGCATCTGCTGGTTTTAGGTTGATGGCCATCAGGGAAAACAGAGTGTGGCTTATGGTGAGTCACAGGCAAAGCTTCCAGGCCGGGCTTAGTTTCCTCCATTGGGAGTGTTTCAACTCGATATAAAGCCTGCCATTGCTCAGATTCCTGGAGGGCTCTCACACTTGATGGGGGATATCACCTTCCCTCTGGGGAAGAAGATGCTGTGGGTTTTTGCACGGGAGCTGCATGTGGACCGCAACACAGAGGCTCTGTAGCACCAGAGCAGATGCAGAAGGAAGAAGCCACCTTGGGATAGAGGGGAAGGCAGTAACCCTCCTCATTCCTCCCGCCCCCTCACCTCCCTGGCCCCCATGAGGGGTCCCGGAATGCTCTGGGCAGTGTAGAGCTATGTTCTAACACATCTCACTTGACCTTGGGCAAGTTGCAGGGTGAGCTTTTCAAGAGGGATTATTGTTTATTATAAGCTGGGAGATCTGACCTCATAATAAAACTGTGTGGATCCCAGAAAATGGCAATTTAAAAAATGACATTTCTATAGAGCTTAAAGCTGGCCATGTACTACCTTCACATATGGTTTCTCTTTTGATCTTCTCCATATCTCTTTTCCTTATTTTTATGATTACTGTTCCCACTTTATAGAAAAGAAGCTGAGGTCTAAAGAGTTCAAATGACTTACTGACTCCCAGCCAGTAAGTTTCAGAGGAAGAATTGGGTTTTTCCTGACTGCACTCAGTCTTTGAAACTCAAGACTGAAGTGGGCTGCACCCAAGTGTGGCACAGATTATAACATAAGAAAATTAGAAGGACTCAATTATCTGTGCCCATGTCCTTTTGTTTTCTCTCTGCTTTATCTTCCTGATTCTTAACTGCAAGGCACAATCCTGCTGCTCAACAGTCCTGAAAGTGAGAACTCAAAACACTTTCCACTGGGTTCAGAAAGCACCCCTCATTGCCTCAGGCTCACCTGGAATATCAGGTGTCCTAACTATCCCCGTGGGTGCATTTTGTGAGGACCTCTGACCTCCAGGATCAGCCTCGTCCTCTGTCCTCTCACGATGATGACAGCAGTCCACACAAGGTGCCAAGCACTTGGCTAAGCTTTTTCCCTGTTTTATTGTATTTAATCTTCACACACATATTAGGATATTGGTGATATCATTGTCCCATTTCATAGTTGAGAGACTTAGAGCTTAGGATATTAACTCAGCTGCCCAAGATCGTGGGGTTGATTCAGCAGAGCCAGGAGGCAGACCCAAATCAGTCTGTCTCCATAGCCGCAACTCTTGAGCACCTGGATAGTTCTGTCTCCCTCACTGAAGACCTTGGGTCACTTGGACACTGCTTCCACTCCACCTGAGTGGTTGACATAACTGTCATATAAGAGAATACCATGAGTATACCAGGCAGAGGATACCTACATTCCTTGTCTGTTACCTCTGTTGCCATCAGCCAACAGGGTGATTTCTCCTTCTATGATGGAGTCCTTTTCTTCAATCAATGCTGTTTCCCTACATAGGCATTTACATCATAATTTGTCTGCCTTTGCTCCACATGTTCCTAGTTATAATTCATTCTGTCCTTAAATTTCTCATTGCTTCTGCCACATCCCTACTTTTCCTCTGAAATTCACAAATACCACTTCTCTTAGAATGGAATTCCAAGCCGATAGCAACCTATTGTTGTGTATTTCTTGAGTCAATCTCTATAGCATCCTTAAATTAACACAGGACTCGGTGGAAATAACACAAAACATGCAACCAAAGGCAGAATTATTCCTCAAACAATTAAGCAATGGTTAGTGATTTTTATGCCAGCCCCTCATCAAAATTCCTGATCTCAGTGACAAAATACATTTTTTTGAGGTTTGCTCTCTCTTCGGGCCATATATCTACATTTTTTTTGTCTACTACCTATCACATTTTAGGTACATCACAGATTGCTAAATGGTGAGGTCATAAATAGGTAGCTAGAATTTTTTATGAAAACATTTTCCTTATAAAACCCAAACTTATTGATTAACTGGTAAGGCTAGTATATATGACAAAATTTATGATTTTACATGTAAATTATGTACAATTATATAAAATTTTTGAAATAAAATAAATATTAACATATAAAGCATGTATATAAAAATACATAAGATAAATCAATCCTGTATAAAATAATATATGTATAAGGTAATAAATAGGACATATCTATGTGTCACGCATATACATAAAATCATGTATAGGAGAGAAACACATATATAATCATGCACATATAAAATCCATGTGTCTCTGCTATATATGATTTTATATATGTGTGTGATTTTAACATTTTAAATAAAGCCTAGGGTTCCCTTGTAGCCTGGAAGTCTCATCTCTGAAGGAATCATCTCTGTGGTCTTCTCTCCTAATGGTGCCTGGGGAGATCTCTGGCCGCTAAACCAAGAGTGGAAGCAGAAGCAGTTCAGAGTGGGCTCAGGGTGGTGAGGTCTGGGCACAGCCACGTAGGTACTTGGTGAGTCTCCTGTTAGCATGCCAGGCCGAGTCTACATGATTTGGCATCGTCTCACTCCTCCAGGGCTGTGGGAGCGTTGCTCATGCATGTCGTGGCTCCTGATCCTTGCACCACACTTTAGCAGGCTCTTCTGACTTGACCTCATTTGCTCCTCGGAGGGATCTGCTAAGACACCATTAGAGGCATGACTGGCTCTATTTTAAAGAAGGGGAAAGCAGTGCCTCCTTACATGACTTGTAAACTGGCTTGTCATGAAGCGGCTAATAAATGCCGGAAACAGGATCAGAGAGTAGTTGTTTTGTCTCTTAGTTTCTGGCTTTTCCTCCTGCACCTTGCTCTGGACCTCGCTTCCCCTCCTCCCCTATCCTAATAGGATAATAGGCATATCCTATTGCTGGCGGGATAGGCAAGCTCCTGGCGCTGTGCTGTTTGGACAATGTGCGTGTTACACTATTTTGAATAGTGTAAGTATGGAACATAAATAAATTCTTTCTCCTTTAGATGTCATGGTTTGAGAGTCCTAGCCTGGTTGGCAACCTGCTTTCAGCCTCATGTCATTTCACACGGTTGACATATGAGCCCATCTTTCCTTCATGTCCTCTCCCCCCCACCCCTTCAGCAAATTGGGTTTGTAATAGAAACACTAACTCAACGTTAACTAAAGTGATATTGTCAAGTGATATGATAAGACTGCTGGGTGATGTTTTATGGTAATAGATTCTCTTTGGGCTTCGTGAGACGGTGCCTCATTCCTTAAAGGGCAAATAGAGAGTGTGGAAGCCACTGCAGAAGGCAATCGATGGCAAGTGTGTCTCCATTGTATTTTCATTCCCAGCTCAGAAAAATGACAACAGTAATGACGAAAACAAAAAACCCAAAAAACCAACAAACAAAAATCCCCAAGCAAAAACCTGATGTTTTGTTAAAACAAAACACACACAAAAAATCCTTTTAGAAAAAGAATCTCTATGTAAGGAGATGAGGCATATAAAATGAATCATAATATTGTCCAGCTCTCCAACCTTTCGTTCCCATGGGGTTGCTTAGCATAGTTACTATGGTCATATTCCTATGAACCTCTTTAACTCCTTAGTATGAGAAGCAGTATAAAACTCTTCCTTGGTTTCTCTTACCTGGTTTAAGGCAGACAGAATTTTCAAAGGCAAAAAATAAGGAAACCAATGCACAAAGGATGTGAAGAAATGTAAAAAGTATTAGAATAGCGAGCCTTGAAAAGATTCCGCTCCTTGGGGTGCCAGGATGGCTCAGTCTGTTGAGCATCCGACTCTTGATTTTGGCTCAGGTCATGATATGGTTTGTGAGTTCGAGCCCCGCATTGGGCTCTGTGCTGACAGTGTGGAGCCCGTTTGGGATTCTCTCTCCCCTGTCTCTCTGTCCCTACCCCGCTCATGCTGTCTCTCTCTCTCTCTCAAAATAAATAAATAAACTTAAAATTAAAAAAAACCGAAAACAAACAAACAAAACAAACAAACAAAGGATTCTTCTCCTGTCTTAGTAACTTCTTGTGCCAGGACTGATAGGATTTTGTAGCTACCTGGCTAGGCTATGGACTTTCTAAATTTGTTCCTTATTCCTGGCACCAGCTTAAAACTTGGCTTAAGCACTTATGATCTGTGTGATATGTTGCAAGTTACAAAAGTTCAGTTATTTAGTTTGGGAATAGTAATGGGAATAATAAGAGCATCTACTCTATTGGATTGTTAGGAATATTAATTTTTTTAAGTTTGTTTATTTATTTTAAGAGAGAGAGAGAGCACAAGCAGGGGAGGAACAGAGAAAGAGGGAGAGAGAGAGCATCTCAAGCAGGCTCTGTTCTGTCAGTCCAGAGCCCAATGTGGGGCTGGATCCCATAAACCGTGAGATCATGACCTGAGCTGAAATCAAGAGTCGGATGCTTAACCAACTGAACCACATGGGCACCCCATCTATAGGGTTATTAACTGATGACAGATTTGGAGGCAGAGAATAGCCAAAAGGGTTTAGTCCTAAAGTTATATTGTTACATTTTTGTATATTGGGTCAAATAGCCTTGCACATTTTTATAGACCCATATGTTGAAGATGCAAAAGACACACACAAAAAAGCCTAAGGCTTTATAAACTTACAGAATTTTAATGTTTATTTATTTTGAGGGAGAGAGAGAGAGAGAGAGAGACAGAGACAGAGCGTGAGCAGGGGAGGGGCAGAGAGAGAGAGGGAGACACAGAATCCTAAGCAAGCTCCAGGCTCTGAGCTGTCAGCACAGAGCCCAACATGGGGCTTGAACCCACGAGCCACGAGTTCATGACCCTAGCTGAAGTCGGACGCTCAACCGACTGAGCCATCCAGGCGCCCCACAAACTTTCAGAATTTTAGAAAACCACAAGTCTGTGACCCACACCACTTCTATGTAGATACCCAATCTACTGGCTCACTCCCTGTGCTTACATGGTTACTTACATGTGGTTACTGCTTCAGCGTTCTTGAGAATTATTGTTCTGGTCTGAAGATTTTGGACACATATCATTTCAAATTCCTTTGTTTTGTTTATTTTTGTGGTGAGCACAGAATAGATGCCACTGTAGGACACAGCCACATTTTAGGAGAGTGACCTGAAATTTGTGTTTGGAGAGTGCAACAAGTATAATGATTACATATCCATTCTTGGGCCAACAATCGTTCTGTTTGCACATGTTAAGTCTGGGAAATAAGGGTCAGTGGGTTGTGTTAGAAAGAGGGCAGATGGCTAGATTTTTCCCGGCGAGCAGATTGCTCACCCTGCAAAGGCTTGCACCTGGTTGCCCTGCTGTCTGGCTATCTGGAAGTCTCTTGGATGACTTGGTCACTCCTGCTCCACAAAGATGGGTGTGCATTTGTGCACTGTCTTTTCAGTCTGGAAAAGGATGTGGATACTTCTAATGGATTTGTGTCTAATCTGAGGAGAAATCAGATTCTTTGAGCAAAATGCTACTGAGCAGGTGTGTGTACTTCTTTCTACAATCCAAATGGCCAAGATTCTTCTCCAACATTTTCAAAAGAACATGTGACTGCTAACCAAACCATACTCACCTTTAAATTAATCATAGCAGACATTCGTTTCCTCCTTTTCCCTACAGATTCTCTATAAAGTAAAACAATACCCTAAAGGTATCGCCTGCCCAATGCAACATAGAACTTGATTCAGACAAAGCTACTGTGACCAAATTCACCTTCCCAAACTGCTCTGGTTGTAACTGTGCTCCCAGGAAGTAAGCCTGGAACATTCTCTCTTTGCTCAGCCGCTCATGACAGCCTCTCAAAGACCAGGTAGTCCGGCAGGAATTACTGATGGGGAAAAGACAATGGATTTAAGAACCAAGATAGTGTAGCTTTGTGGTTCTATGCCTTTCACTGAAGCAGAGCAAGGAGGTTTAAGGATGGAGTCCAAAGTGTGAGGTCTGTGATGAAACAACTTGTCCCAGTATAAAATCAGACTGGGCATCACTCTATAATCTCTCTGGGACTGTAGCTGGATCGGAATATCGCAGTGGGATGGCATCTTGGAGGTGCCAGGATGCAACTCTGAACAAGCCACACTGATCCTTGAAGCCACAATACCTGAGAAGGGGGTTGGGAGTGAACATGGGGCGGAAGCCAAGCACAGAGTTTCTGGTGCCTGTGCCTGCCTTGGTGCCACAGACAAGAAATCTCATTCTGGCTAAGGTTGCCTGGCAAGTAATTGCCAGGATGGAGTGCTAAGCAAGCAGCCGCAGTGTCAGAGAATCTGACCTTGGGAAGATAATGAGACAAGGAGAATTCAGAACAGATGAAAGCCAAGAGCACCTACTTTATCTACTGACAGCCAGAGAACACCTTCATGCTCAATCAGTTCCTGCTAATGAGACAAGATGGGGCAAGATGGTAAAACAGCAGTAACAGGCAAACTTTTTTTTTTCAGCTTAATGATCTATAACTTAGTTAGATAAAATTGTCTTTTAGGTCAGACAGCAACATAAGTCTGAGCATAAAAAATACAAAAGCAACACCTGAATCATTTTGGTGTTGTTTACTTTGTAAGGGGAGTGCCGAGGTTGAAGGCAATAATGAAATCCCTGCACATGTTGACCATGCCATTTCCTGATCAACTCTACTAGAAGGATAGTGTTTGAATATGGTTGTGCCGTGCCTAGTGAGTTCCTTAAATCATTCTCCTTTACAAATCTTGTCACTAGCAGTTTTAACGTTCAACAGGAATTTTAACATGCACCTGACACTTTTAATTAATCACTGCTTCAGTCTTTCTCTGCTGTGCTGGAAGTTATTACATGCCTCCTGGAGATGACCGTGCAATCCTCATAAAGATTTGAGTACCCGTCGACAGGGGAGTTTTTGGATACCTCCTATTTTCTTTGCAGTTGCAGAAATGGTGTCTGGGTCACTGGAGAAGGAACCCCTTGCTGGTAACTTTCAATAGGTTGACATTCACCAGGTGACTATATACATAGTGTCGTTTAACTTCCCTCCAGCCCTCGGTCACAATTCTTAATTAGCTTTGTTTATTGATGAGAAACTGAGGGCTCACAGAAATTATGGAAACTCTCTAGAATCCGATGGTTAGTATGTTATCTTTTGTCTTTTTATTGCCAAAGTTCCTGTCCTTTTCACTGCGTCTTGAGGCTAATAGGTGATTTTTCAAAAATAGATAAATACATGGGAAGGGATGAAAGGTATAACGCATAAAAACAGAATCAATGTCTTGAGGACATGAGAAGAATGTTTCTGTTTCTTAATTAACTTTTTTGGAGAAATATACAGTGTTTTCAAAGTAGTGTGATAAGACATTAGTATATTGATATTGGAAGTGTCAGTGGCACCTCGTCTAGGTCACAGGCAGGTTAATGGGTTCTTAAGCAACTGAAGACAATGTTCTTATCTGATGCTACTGATGTCTGCATGAGAGTTTCCTTGCCTTCTGAAGAGGGGAAAGGCTAAACATGGCCTTTATTCTCTCTACCTGCACAGCTTCTCCCTCAGCATGCATGTGCATGTGCACACACACACACACACACACACACACACACACGCTGGTGAAATCACAGGCAAGCTGAAGGCTTCTCTCAGGAATGACAGATGAAGGAAATGAGGGCTCCCATGGAGACTTTGGAAGTGGACCCACCTTCTGCATGGATTATCCCCTAAGACATGAGCTGGGTCTCATCTCTGCAAACCTCAGAAAGACTGAGCCGTGGGAAGTAGTTAGTGGTTTCTTTACGTCTGTGACATATATCATCTGAGGAAGTATTTCTAATGACAGTAAGGTGGCTGATTTCTCAGTGTGGCTCGTGCTGACTCTGCTCAGGGGTGTCACAGGGTTGGCCTTCATAACAAAATGCTACCATGACATAGCCTTCGGAACCATGTTCAAGCCACTATTTTTCTCATTTGCTTATGGAATCTGCCCAAGCAACCCACACATGGGTGGGGGAGATGGCAGGCTTAGGGGAGGGAAAGGGCCAGAAGAGAGATGCTGCCTCTGTGTCAATGATCGATCTTTTTTTTTCTTCTGTGTGAAATTACCCATTATGATATGTTAGGGTTTTTGTCTGTCGCTCCTTTTGTTAAAATGAAATCGGTTTTTGGGTACAAAATCCATATTCATTGTAGAAAAAAATATATAAACAAACAAAAAGAAAACTATTTGACCATAATTACTCTTCTAGTGATAATCATTATGAAAGTTGTTAAAATGTGTTATGTAGTCCTCTCTTACTATTTCTATTCATATATATTCTTCCCCACACACCTATGTAAACAGAGTGAGACAGTAACACGAAGTTCTTTTTTTTTGTAAACTGTTTTCACCCCTTAACTATATACGTGCACATCTCTGGTGTGAAGAAATATATTTCCACATAAAAATTTCAACATGACATTCCACAGTATGGAAATATCATACTTCATTGAATCAGTTATTGAAATTTTCGGCTATTTGAAAATTTCTGATACTTTTCTATAAGGTAGAGTTTGTGTTTTTATATAACTATCATTTACTACTTGTCCAATCAATTCTTCAGAATAAATGTCTTTAAATGAAAGCTCTGGGCCAAAGGATATGCACCTTAAAAAGCAGTTTCCAGGGTGCTTGGGTGGCAGTTGAGCATCTGACTCTTGGTTTGGCTCAGGTCATGATCTCACAGTTTGTGGGTTCGAGCCCCATGTTGGGTTCTGGTGGCAGCATGAACCTGCTTGGGGTTCTCTCTCTCTCCCTCTCTCTGCACCTCCCCTGCTCTCTCTCTCTCTCTCTCTCTCTCTCTCTCAAAATAAAGAAACATTTAAAAAGAGTAGTTTCCATGTTTATTGAAAAATTACAGAAAAATGGGTTTCCTGTTGCTGTTCTGATCTGTAAGCCCTGGGAAGTGCTACCACACAGGCACTTGACTCTGGTAGCAACAGTGCCCAGTGCCCTTGCTCTGAAGCAACAGCCTTGGTCCAAGCCGATACTCTTCATGCTAGGAATACCACAGGGGGTCGTTCCTCGAAGGAGACAGGGGTCCCCATGGCTGTCCTTTTTCTCACTACACACACCTGAAGATGTAGATGCACATGTGTGGCAGGGACATGAAGGAACGGTGTGGAAGAGAAAAGCTAAATCCTGTATTGGGCACAACAGAAATAAATACACACACACACACACACACACACACACACACACACACACACTTTGATTCAGTTACAACCCAGCTTTAGGCAATTTATATTCCCAGCAGCTGAGATAGCTTGAGAAAGTAGTCATCAAAAAATTAATAATCTTAACATTCACATCGTT
This sequence comes from Prionailurus bengalensis, assembly GCF_016509475.1. NCBI lineage: Eukaryota > Metazoa > Chordata > Mammalia > Carnivora > Felidae > Prionailurus > Prionailurus bengalensis. Next base: position 15,136,901 of record NC_057353.1, on the reverse strand, counting down.
AACAATTGCTAAGAGGCCGACTATAGAGAAATTATTTTTTCTTAATTTTAAATAATTGTTCAGTGTTTTCTCGTGGGTTTGGAGATCCATTTTTACTTGTTTCTTATTCTGCTGTCTTTTTTTTTTTTTTGGTGTGTTTTGATGTCTTCTGGTATCAGTATGCTTTTGAGTTCTTGAATGTGTTCTAATCACCATAAGATTTTCCCCTGTGGTTACCATTAGGCTGACGTAAATTATCTGAAACTTATAACCCTCCATCTAAACTGATGACAAGTTGACCTCAATAGAATTCATATACTTTACACTTTCTGCTCCTTCTCCCCCTCACATTTTAGATTGGACAGGACTGCCAGCTTGCTTCCCTACCCAAGTGAGGCTATAGGATGGGCTCTGCAATTTGAATTCTATGGTTAGGCTTACTAGATGGCGGGAGTAGGTACTATATTGAGTAGTGCATGGGGCCATGAATTAGCTTCCCTGTCCTAGCAGGGCCTGTACAGCTTGTTGTTTGGGGGCCCGTATCAAACCTGAGTTGTACTGAATTCCCTGGTGAGGCCCAGTTTTGCTGTACAGATGGGCGAGGCCACGTCCTGTGCTCAAGTGCCACGGTACGCAGAGCTGCTGACTGGGCCACCTAGCTTCCCGTGTGCACTGGTTAGGTGCCTGGTTGGATAAGCTGAAGGCTGTATTCAGTGATGGGTGGGGCTACAGATTAGACTCCCTGCCCCTGTGCAGTAAGAGAAGCAGCTCTAAAATGAGCAAAACCCCGTGTTTGCTGTCTTATCTCAAGCTGGCTTACACCCCAAGTTCCCTGACCGAACAGGGCTCCTAGCTTTGGTCTGAAAACTGTTGGCTCTGTGTGCCCTTTTCTTGGTTCAAACACACTGGGTGTTCTCACCAGCCGTTCCAGTTAGACAGGGCCTAAACACTCTCCCCACAGAGGGTGAGGCTACCCTCAGCCCCTTTGCCTAGGCCTGAGGGGGCTCTCCAGTTGGGAGGGGCCGGGAGCTTCCCTCAGCGTGGGCTCTGAATGACTGCCCCTGCCTGTGCTTAGCATAGGAAGCCTCCATACCTGGTACTGGTTTTGCTTTGGGGGTGATCAGCTCTGCCTGCCCATCTCTTGGCTCGAGCACCACTGGGCTACACAGCTTCCAGAAGTTGTAACCAGCCCTTCTGTTTAGATAGGGCTGGAGACACTCTCTACAGCAGTTGGGGCTGTGACTGCACGTTGCCTGGGTGTGGGCAAACCAGGCTCAAGGGCTGGCAAAACTCTTTGAGGTTCTGAATCAGGCAGATCTGCACCCTGCCTGGTCAGATGCCCCCCAGCTTAGCTCTGCAGATGAACAAAGCTGTTGGTTGGGATTACTGCTTGGACGCTGCAGGTATGAACTCTGTCTGCCAAGAAACGCGTGCTGGTTGTTGCAATTCCCTCTCCCCTTTTCCCACAGATTCCCAGCAGTTGAGCCCCACTGATGCCCCTGCAATCCCTATGGTGTGACATCAGAGTAGGGTCTCCTGCAACGTGACCCACAATGCTGGGAGGTGCTGGTTGTTACCCGGGTTCTCTTTTCCCACCTGAGGAAACAGAGACTCAGGGAAGACCTTTCCACTCGGTGCTGTGTTGCCCTTGGGGGAGAGGCAATGCAGCCAATGTTTAGGTACTTCTCTTAACACTTTTTATTTTAAGTTTATTTATTTATTTTGAGAGAGAGCCAGCGAGCGAGCATGGGAGCAGGGAGAGGGCAGAGAGAGAGGGAAAAAGAGAGAATCCCAAGCAGGCTGTGCACTGCACGGAGCTCAAACCTATGAACTGTGAGATCATGACCTGAGGCAAAGTCAAGAGCTGGAAGCTTAACCGACTGAGACACCTAAGTGCCCCTCTCTGACATTTCTAAAGCAGTCTGTCTTGGTCTGAGGTGCTGGGGGGAGGGGCGGTGCTTCAGCCTCACCCCCATGTTCTAAGATTCTTTCCATGGTGTCTTGAATAGTTCTTGTTCTTGTCTTGATGAGGAGTGATATCAAAAATGCCATATGTCACCATATTTCCTTGTAAATTAAATAACTTTTAAACATCTGCAGCATTCTGAAAATGGCATCTATTGACTATGGGGTAGTGAATTAGTTGCCACTGTACTTATTGAAATTTTGTTCTCTGAGAGATTATGGAGAATATTTCTGCATTTGGGGAGGGATTGTTCTAGATTACAACTAAAGTTCTGTCCAGATTAAGGTTCTGTGGTTTACTGGCAATATTTTATGAATGCCATATAGTCATTTCTCTGTCATAGAATATGACATATAAAAGGGGTCTACGCTTATTTTTATTTCCTCAAATACAACAAGTTTTACATTTTATTTTCTCCTTACACCTACATCAACATTCTTTAGTGTTGATAAGATGCTATCTGTCTGACTCATTTATCCATTTATTACAGTATGGTCCCCCCCCCCCCAATTTTTAAAAATTTTCAGACAAAAACAGAAACAAAAGCCAAATGAGTTGGACAAAAGTTGAATTCAGCAATGCATCGGGTCAGCATTATCTGAAAGGAATGACCAACAATAGGTGAACTATGGGGCAAAGTTAGTACCAGGAGGGCCAGCCAATGGTATTTGAAACTTACAAAGTGGAACCCAAAATCTCTCCATGGAGTTTTCAAAACTCTATTCCAGAATGGAGACAAGTATAAGAATCAAGGAACACAACCAAATATCTGGTTAAGCAGCAGGGCAATGAAGAGCAATTTAATTCTATTGTACATCTTCCCAATGCCCTTAGGATATAATTATTATATTATATATATATTATAATTATTATATTATATTATATTCATTTTTTAAAGTTTATTTATTTTTGACAGAGAGAGAGAGAGAGAGAGAGAGAGAGCGAGCATGAGCTAGGGAGGGGCAGAGAGAGAGGAAGATCCAGAATCTGAAGCAGACTCCAGGCTCTGAGCTGTCAGCACAGAGCCCAATGTGGGGCTTGAACCCACGAACTGTGAAATCATGACCTGGGCCGAAGTCAGGCGCTCAACCAACTGAGCCACCCAGGAGCCTCAATTAATATTATATTATATTATATTATATTATATTATATTATATTATATCATATCATATCATATTAAAAAGTATAGTGGGTCTTGTCCCTGTGGCAGCTGGACTGCTTCCCTCAGTCTCTAATAAGTTCATATTTCTACTCTGTTTCCTCTAAACATGTTACCTTATTATGTTGACCTGCCTTGAAGCGTGCCTACTCCTTATATAGCCACTTATTTAGCTGTGTATGTCCTTTTGTAGATTGGTTGAAGAAAGTGTAGACAGTTTTACAATTGTAATGAAATCTGCTTCTTCCATATTTTTCTTTTGAGTGCTATTTCGTGGAAATTCTAACCACTTAACTTGACCATCCTACTGCAGCATTCTCTCTGGCACCAAGGCAATAAATTTTTGTAACAGCTTTTGATGTGGTCCTTTGTCAATCCTTGTCTAACAGCCTTTATTAATTATTCTATTGGTCAGAGCGCCTGAGTGGCTCAATTGGTTAAGTGTCCAACTTTGGCTCAGGTCATGGTCTCACGGCTTGTGAGTTTGGGCCCCACATCAGGCTCTGTGATGACAGCTCAGTGCCTGAAGCCTCCTTCAGATTCTGGATCTTCCTCTCTCTCTGCCCCTTCCCTACTCATGGTCTCTCTCTCTCTCTCTCTCTCAAGAATAAAGATTAAAAATTTTTTTAGATTACTCTATTGGTTGTCTCCCTGTGCATGTACTCATTTCCTCTCTGCCCTTTCCTCTCCTTAGAAAGATGATGCTTTCTGAGCTAGTCTTCTCAAGATACTGCAATGAAAGGGTTAATGGTCTTAGTGTCTATCCTAGTTCCCTCTGGGTTTTCAGAATTGGAAAGCCTTTTGGAATGTTTACTTCCTAGGGCTCTGCTGAAGCTCAGATGCTCAGCATGGCTCTCCTTGGACTTTACCATGGAGGAAATCTACAGAACAAGAGCTGAGAGGTAGAATCTTCTTTGTATGTGTGAGTTACACCCCCGACCCACATATCCCTGATCCTATCTGTATAATGGTACCACCTTTACATTCTGTGCTCCCCCACTACATCCATCCAAGGTCTATGATTCTCATAATCAGAATATAGAGGGGAGAAAAGCTAAATGTGTTTTTTGCTTCAATACTCAAGAACATTTTTGCATTTGAAAAAAGCTATGTGGATAATCAATTCTTTCAACCATGAATGACATCAGTTTAAAATAACACATTTCCACATACCAGCCCTGCACTGTCTAAATTTTACTCCCAGCCCTATTTATAATCAGTCTTGGAATTGAAAGGGTCTTAGCATCTAGGTGTGGAGCACTAGTGAAGATTTGAGAGGATTTGGGGAAGTCTAGGCTTTCTCTAAACTATACCAAGCCCCTTTACCTTTGTGTCTCTTAAGAGACATTTGTCTTAATTTTTAAATAATTAGTAATAGAAGTTACATTTTAAGCCAATCAAAAGCTGATTTATCCCCTCCTCTATTATCTTTGGAAGCACTCTAAGGTTTATTACAGTTATTAGTGAGATCATATATTGCTGTGGTTCCTTTAGGCTGTAGGCATTTTGAAGGTAAAGGGTGTGTTTTGCCAAACTCCTGGTACATCCTAGGCTCTTAATAAGAGTTTATTAAACAAATGAATGAATATTGTTAATGCAGTTGCGCTCTGGACATGTGACACAATAGACCTTAGGCTGGGAAGCAAGGAATCTATGCTATATTTTCGATGCTGCCAGTAACTAGCTGTAGACTCTTCAGGAATTTACTTAACTTCTCTCATCAGTTTCCTCACTGGTATAATAAAGGAGTTGAAGTAGCTATTCTCTTCTAGAGCTCTTCTATGGCCTATTTTTCTTACTGACATTTAAGGTCCTTCTCCATCACCTATGATAAATGACTCTTTAACAGAGAAAAAGGACAGGTGGGAGGAGGTAGGGCTGGGAAGTGGCTCCGATAAATCTGGGGCAATAGACAATCCCCAAATCCTATTCCTTGCTTTCATAATTCTGCAGATGACTCTGCCCCCTCCCCAAGTTTTCCTTTTTCTAATTGCTTATAAAAATGTTTAAAAGATCATATTTTTCATTCGTTGAGTACCTGTCACTAATGTCAGGGGAAGGTGACTCTGAGTCATGCTGGGTGGCCAGCAGCAAGAAGCTAGGTGAGGATTAAAATGTGACCACAACTCAGACATTGATTCCTAAGGCTTTGTTTTAGTAAAGTGATTTCAGCCACCTGGATAAGAGCTATTTTTTTAAATCTCTCTTTGTAATTGCACCTTCTTATAGGCATGATGGATGGTCAGGGTGACAGGCAACATCTGCCCCTGACGGCATGTTATGTTGTCCTGCAGAGAAGGCAGTGTGGTCCAGTGGACCTCTTGGGGCGGGGCGAGTCAGAGAGTACAAGTTCTAACCTCAGCTCTGTCCTTCAAACTCGTGGGATGACCTTATGGAAGACACTTAACTAATCTGTAGCTCTTTTTTTTTTTATCATCCATAAACATGGAGGAAATAACAACTTTTCAGCCTTTAGTGGAAGACTGGCTAATAAATCATTAGAACGTGCTTGGCACTAAAATGCTCTGCAGAAAAGCAAAAGACTAACAGCATGCAAATGGAGTAGAAATTGCATTTATCTGGGAAAAGTAAGCTTTGCTCAAATTTGCATGAGAGGACTTGAACATATTCTTGGCAGAACACCTTTAAAATGATGAGCAAAGGTTTCACTGGCTCTGCCCAGCTCATTGGACAGAATGGGCTGACTAGGGGTGGATTTCAGCATGGCTGGAATTGAAGACTGTGGTCCCTTATGTGGTATATGTGCTTATTGGAGTTCTAATTCTGCTGCAAAAGAAGAGTCTGAACTGAGATGCAAGTTCCAAAAAGTCGATGTAGACCCTGGGAGCAGATAGTCAGGGAAGGAACAGGAGAAAGGAGGCCTTTGAATGAGAGAGCATCTGGTCATATGCATCTTTTTTTAATGTATTCATCCTTGTGCTAGTATGTCTGTGCTTTGGAGGCTAAAGCCCAGAGTTTCTCAGATTGAAAAGACTGTTACCTCAATAGTTTTTTTAAAAAAATCCAGCTAATGTCCCCACCTTGAACTTTGATGTTTAAATTTCTTTCTATCCCCGTGCAAAATTGCTTCCTCTTTTGCTCACTTCTCCAATACAAATCCCACTCCATCATCAAATCCCCTTTCTCTTGTAGTTTTTCCAAACTATCCCAACTATGGTCTTTATCTCTGATGGCTTTGGACTCCAAAGGGGCCTCTGTGTCTGGCCACAGCTCATCTTGCTGATCTTGACTGCAGCTAGCACATGTAGTACTTTGTGCAAATTACATCAAGGCTCCCTACCAGCAGGTGAATAACTACAAAACACCGCACCTGCTCTATTCCAGCCCCCTTTCTTCCCTGACCTCCCCGCCTCTTCTCCTTGTCTTCTTCAGTCCCTACTTCCAGTGCACAAGCTGCTAGGTTCTATATGGGACTCTGGGTGCATTATTCTTATTATCTCTGGTCTTGTCAATGTGTTCTTTGGGAGCAGATGCTGAAGATCATCTCTCTGCAAGCCCGGCTTCCTGTGGTGCCTGGGCCAAGGCTGACCAAGCCTTGGGCACTTGCAGAAGAACTTGTGGCTGCAGGGCTGACATAGCATTAGGCCAACATTCTTGCCATCCTCCCTGTTAGCCCCTGTCTCAAATCCCCATTGATCTTATAGTCCTCCTGCTTAAAATGTGGTTTGGTTGTCCTTTTATTCCCCCCAAACAGTTTCGCTCTCATTACAGAAACAATACATGCTCTTGTACAAATAATTGAAAAATAGAGGGTACAAAATGGCAAATATAATTCCTAAGAGTCCCAACTCCCAGACCATTTTGTGCTATTTTCTAGACCTTTCAGTGTTGTACATACATGCACATGCATGCGTGTACACAGACACACACACACACAAACACACACACACATTTATTAGAAATGGGATCATCTAAACTGTTTATTTTATATGCCTATGCTTTTCATTTCACATGATGTTCTCAGTTAAGAATGAATGGTACCTTTCATGCTTATTATTAAATATGATTGGAAAGAAGTGGTTTTGAATAACTACATGGTGGTACTTTATATAAATACATTAGCATTTATTGTCAAACCCATAATGTTGGACGTTAACATTGTTTCCAACTTCCTGCTCTGGTAGATGAGTATAAACATAAGTATTTCTCCAGTCTGCCAGCTTCCCTCCCTCCACACTACCGCCCCCTAGTCCAAGCGACCACTATCCCTCACATGCATGACTTGGGTACAGCACAGTGGTTCTGTGTAGGCTAGAACCAGAACGCTTAAGAATGAATCCTGGATCTGCAGTGGCCATCGGAAAGCTGTTTGGCCTCCCTTTTCCTCCGTTTCCTCATCTGCTCTGTGGAGGCATCACTGGTAATGACACCTGCTTAAAGAGATGCTAAGAGGGGCGCCTGGGTGGCTCAGTCAGTTAAGCGTCTGACTTCGGCTCAGGTCATGATCTCATGGTCCGTGAGTTTGAGCCCCGCGTCGGGCTCTGTGCTGACAGCTCAGAGCCTGGAGCCTGCTTCAGATTCTGTGTCTCCCTCTCTCTCTGCCCCTCCCCTGCTCACGTTCTGTCTCTCTGTCTCAAAAATAAATAAAAACGTTAAAAAAATTTAAAAAAAGAGATGCTAAGAGAAACAATGAAACATCATATAAAAGGCACTTGAAATGGGGACCAGAATGTAAGGGACTTTCAACATGTACTGTTTCATCAACAACTTGTTCATCACTTTATCCACTCTTGCCTGGATGCACTCCATTGTCCATGTGGTAACTAACATTCCATCCGGGCACTTACCCAACCAAACTTTACAATATGTACATGTCCCCTGAATATATGCAGTTCAACTTCTGTCTAGATGGAACGGGGGGGGGGGGCTCAAGTATACGCAATATTGAGGAGGGGATTACTTCCAGGGGGGTTACTTCTCTGTACTTCCAGAGAAAAACATAAGTTGTGATTTGAAGCACTTTCTTGACATTCATCAGGCCTCAGAGTGAAGCATAGGGTTTTGTTTTCTACATTTTCCAAACATGGTGCCGCATATCACCGTCATCTGTCCCTAAGTTCATCCCTACCTCAGACGGAAGTTTCTCACTGAGGTCATTAGGAGTCTGTAGTGATTCACTGAGAACTTTGTGGGAGAAAACAGCCCAGATTTCATTTGATAAATCCTTCAGAACATTAATTTAACATCTTGTTCTCTAAAATATGTTCTCTTTGGTGGTGATAATTACTGTGGATGTGAGTGAAGCTGAGTTTGAATCATTTAAGACCTCAACATTCACAAATAATGCCCAGTGGAGTTTGTTTCTGAGATTGATATTTAGGCAGTAATTCAAATAATGAAGTCTTGTTGTGTTTCAAGAAAATCAGTAACAAACTAAACAGTTTGTACTGTGGAGATGATTATAGGGGCTTCTGTAAAGATGGACATTCTCTCATTCAGTTATGGAAACAGTCTGGGATTTATAAAGGTGTAATCTTTTGAAGAAACATTTGTTTGGGATTAGCAGGATCACAGGAGAAGTTTGAGTCAAATTATAAAATGTATCATCAGTGATAAGTCTGTGACATTAGTCAAACTAAAGGGCATGTGTAATTGCCAATTAATACTGAGGGATGACCTTGGTCCATGCTTTTAACACAGCCTCGTTCACCAGGAGTGATTTTTGTCTAACTTTTGGCAAGTTTCTTTCCTTTTTTTTTTTTAATTAAAAAATTTTTTGTGATCTTTGTTTATTTTTGAGAGAGAAGCAGAGTGCAATCGGGAGAGGGCAGAGAGAGAGGGAGACACAGAATCTGAAGCAGGCTCTAGGCTCTGAGCTGTTGGCACAGAGCCCAATTCAGGGCTTGAACCCATGAACTGTGAGATCATGACCTGAGCCGAAGTAGGCTGCTTAACTGACTAAGCCACCCAGGTGCCCCTGGCAAGTTTCTTTACAACAATCTTAAGCTCTTGCAGGGTTCTGGTATCATTCTTTAGGTTTTATTTTTTTTATTTTTATTTTTTCAATATATGAAGTTTATTGTCAAATTGGTTTCCATACAACATCCTGTGCTCATCCCAAAAGGTGCCCTCCTCAATACCCATCACCCACCCTCCCCTCCCTCCCACCTCCCATCAACCCTCAGTTTGTTCTCAGTTTTTAAGAGTCTCTTATGCTTTGACTCTCTTCCACTCTAACCTCTTTTTTTTTTCCTTCCCCTCCCCCATGGGTTTCTGTTAAGTTTCTCAGGATCCACACAAGAGTGAAACCATATGGCATCTGTCTTTCTCTGTATGGCTTATTTCACTTAGCATAACACTCCTCCAGTTCCATACACGTTGCTACAAAGGGCCATATTTCATTCTTTCTCATTGCCACGTAGTACTCCATTGTGTATATAAACCACATTTTTTTTTATCCATTCATCAGTTGATGGAAATTTAGGCTCTTTCCATAATTTGGCTATTGTTGAGAGTGCTTCTATAAACATGGGGGTACAAGTGCCCCTGCATCAGTACTCCTGTATCCCTTGGGTAAATTCCTAGCAGTGCTATTGCTGGGTCATAGGGTAGGTCTATTTATTCTTTAGGTTTTAAAGACTTGACACTTTTTCTAATATTTTTTAAGTTCATGTATTTATTTATTTTGAGAGAGGGAGGGGAGGGGCACAGAGAGAGAGAGAGAGAGAGAGAGAGAGAGAGAGAGAGAGAATCCCAAGCAGGCTCCATGCTGACAGTACAGAGCCTGATGCAGGGCTTGATCTCACAAACTGTAAGATCTTGACCTGAGCCAAAATCAAGAGTTGGATGCTCAACCCAGGTGCACCAAATTGACACTTTTCTAAAAATGAATCAAACCGTTAGGAAAATAGAAAAAAAGTTCTGTGAGCCCTGGAGCATCAAGGCCCTGCTTCCCAGTAGCACCCTTCCGGAAATGGGGAGTATTGGGGGAGGAGGGTTGCCAGGGGGTTGATTAGGCCAGAGTCTTTGCAAAGATTCTTAGACACCCAAGTGATGATAAATAGGGCAATTATGATGATTAAGCATAGCCTATATTGTCAGGGGCTGCATTCGAGAGTGTGTGTGTGTGTGTGTGTGTGTGTGTGTGTGTGGTGGAGAGGCCATTGTTTGGGTGGCAGGGCAGGAACACTCCAGGCAATGTGGCCTGAGGCTATTCTGGTGAAATGCAGGTTAGACCATTTTGAGTAGGAAGGGATAAGTTTTAGATCAGCGGAGTCAATGCTTTCATTTTACAAGTAGGAAAACAGCTACAAAGAATTTGAAGACTACTCCAAAATCACACCACATGTGTGACTAAGTGTAAATGGAAAAACAGGATAGTTCACCACATGTAGGAAGAGTCAGTAAGATCACAGCTTCTGATCTTTTTTAGTAAAATTAAAAAGAAAAATAAAGGAACCATGGTAAAACTCTTTCTAGGAAGAGTTGTTTAGACTAATTTCAAGCCCATCAAACTTCATGTTCTCCAAAGCAGTGATAGCCTCTGTTCAAACCACTAGGGAAAGGTTTGTATCCTTGACTCAAGGGACAGGAATCATATTTCCAGAAAGCAAAATGGAAGGGAAGTCAGTAAGCATGTAGCCAGATATGAATGTTCAGACTTACTTTCAGGCAAAAAGCTTTTCTCTTTTCTTTGTTTCATTAGAGGGAATTGAAGTTTAAATCCTCCCCAACCTTTGAGGAAAAGAGAACCAGTTTCAGGCTGATTTGGGGCCTTAAGATTAAAGGGCCATCAGAGGGGCGCCCAGGTGGCTCAGTAGGTTAAGGATCCAACTTTGGCTCAGGTCATGATCTCACAGTTTGTGAGTTCGAGCCCAGCATCGGGCTCTGTGCTGACAGCTCAGAGCCTGGAGTCTGCTTAGGATTCTGTGTCTCCCTCGCTCTCTGCCCCTCCCCTGCTTACACTCTCTCTCTCTCTCTCTCTCTCTCTCTCTCTCTCTCTCTCTGTCAAAAATGAATAAACATTAAAAAAATAAAGGGCCATCAGAGGCTGTTGGGCAAGAATAAGGGGGTGGTGTGCTGAGGAGGAGGTGACTGGGAAGGAAGGGGAATTAAGTGGCACGGAGATGATGTCTAAGGGAAGCAGTGAGGAGAACAGACTTTCCGCCTCACCTCCTGGATGAATGAGCTCTCCCCGGACTTGGGAGAAGGTGGTCCTGGGAGCACCCAGGCCCTGCTTCCCAGTAGCACCCTTCCAGAGGCGAGGACTTCTGAGAGAGAAGGAGGGTTGCAAGGTACAGCTGGGTTGATCAGGACGGAGTCTTTGCAGATTCTTAGAGGCTCAAGTGATGAGAAAGTGCAGAGGCTTGCAAAGCATTCAGCAGAGTCCCCACTGTCTGCACCGGGGTCTTTACTAGCGCTCCCTTTTCTCAGGGGCCAACGAGAAGTTCAGCTCATCAACACCCAGGGTTTTACCAGAGGACTTTGTGTGACTTGGGTGCCAAGCCCAAGCAGAGTTGGTTCGATGCTGGACACCTATGGGAGTCAGGATGGAGTCTGGAAGGTTCAGAAGCCTTTGGCTTTGGAGAGGCTGAGCTGAACGAACTTAGACCTCCTCAGTCGGAAGTGTGGTTAGTGACATCCCACCCAAAGCAGAGAAACCCTCACTCTGATAGGGTCTCAAAAGGCCTGAGATAGGTACTGACAGCTTCTGTAAGTCACTTTGATAGCTCTTAAATGCACAGACTCTCTAGACCTGAAAAAAGTGGCATTTCTTACACAATGAATAAAGATGAGAATCTCATTATGGCGTATCAGTGAGGCAGGCTTTCTCCCAAATCTCCAGCTCTGACTCTTTGTGCAAACCCCTTTTGAGCATCTACACTAAAAAGGGAGAACTAGGGAATGGAGACACAGGCATAAACAAAATAGCCCTGGTTTGACTTGTAGCTCCATCTACTGATGTTCTTGACTTTCCTTTCACCACTCATCAACTTGGGACTTGCCTGAGACTTGCACCATTGACAGCTTCGTTGTGGTACCATCATTTATTAGCTTTCTTGACGTGCAGCAGAAACAGAGAATGTGAGATTGTATAGACCTCTGAGAAACACCTGACTGAGTGTCCTTTGGCTTTATCAAGTAGCCAAAATGGTGAGCATAGGTCAGTGGACATCTCTGTGAATAATAAGAGGTAAAAATTCACTGATACACTGAAGGGAATCTATTCAAAGCACAGAACCCCCACCACACTTACTCGGGTGTCTGCACTTGATCCTAACTCTTTGTTCTTCTGGGTCAAGGTGCCCCCGGAAAGTAGAATCCAACTACAAAACACATTCTTCTCTAGCCTGACCACAACCCACATCCTGGACAAGCCCCGGGAATTGCCAATTGCCACTCGAGAAGCCTGCCACTTCCTGCCCTATCTGACCAAGAATCAACGCCCTCTCCCCGCCTCCTCCTTCATGGGTACATCTCACATTCTTCAAAGCCCCTTAAAAACCCCAGCCTGACAGAACCTCAGGGCTGACACTTCTCTAGATGTCTGGTGCCTCTCCTCCCTTGGAGTGAATAACCTCTGTCCTGCTTGGTGCTCCACTCTTGGTGCAATTCTTTCCCACCCATGTCACGGGTCACCCTAACATACACCATATTCAGAATTTGGGATATTCTACACATTCTAGAAGACAACTGATCTTGTCTTCTCAATAAAGCAATGACATGAAAAGGAGAGCAGTTATAAATTTAAAATGGCTTTAAAAAACACAGTCAGTAGTTGGAATATGGCTTAGTATTAGGTGACATTAAGGAGTTATTGATTTTATTCGTTATAATAATGATACTGTGTTTATACAAGAAAATAACTTTTTAAGAGATGTTTATAGGAGTACTTATAAATAAAATGTCATGTTTAGGAATTACCTTAATCTCAGCAGATAAAAAGATGCAAAATGAAAAAATGTTGATCATTGCTCAGTGTAGATCAGCAGTTTACGGAGACTAACTCTACCATTCACTCCATTGTTACTTCTGTTTTTAAAATTTCAAATTAAAAAGTTAAAAAAAATGTGCAGACACTGATTCTCAGTGCTTGTTAATGTGAAACCGAGCGAGGCACTTGATTTCTTCAGTTGTTCCTGCCAAATGAATTAATTGATAAATAAATGTTACTTTGTCTGATGCACTTTAGTGCTATCGGTGTTTACTTCTCCATACATTTAGTAACCATTTGGCATTTGTTCATTTATTCGGCAAACCCAAAAGGAGTTAATGCCAGGTATAAGCATGAACAGAATGCTCTTTCTTTTCCTCCTTCAGATTCTGGAACTCAGACAGTGATATTCTTCCCTCTGTGCTATCAACCATTTCCTCTCCTAACTTTGCTTCCATCCAGATCAACCACAACATGGGATTTACTCCCTCAGCATATTCCACTTGAGTGGGGAAGGAGGCATGGCAAAAGGAAAAAGACAATGAACTTTAGAGGTGGATAGGAATTCAATATCTGGCTCTCCCACTTACTTGCTTTGTGACCCTTGGGTATATGTCGGTATCTTCTGATACCCTCACCAGTAAAATAAAGGCAATGCATGCTTAATGCCTGGTGGGGCAGAGGCTGTAGGCACCCCACCTGTATCCCACTGGTACTCATGTTCCCGTGCATGCCAACAGCTTCCTGTTGCAAGTACAGTAAAACCTTGGATTGCGAGTAACTTGTTCTGCGAGTGTTCCACAAGATGAGCAAACATTTCTAATAAATTTTAACTTGATAAACGAGCCATGTCTTGCAATATGCGTAGTATGTGACACCAAACATCACATGATCACAACTGAGCCAATGGTTCTTGAAATTCGCTTTGATATACAAGTGCTTTGATTACAAGCATGTGTCTAGAACAAATTATGCCTGCAAACCAAGGTTTTACTGTATCTGTAAGTCTGCCTGAAGGCTCTCTCTGGACACAAAGGCTTTTCTTTCATGTGCTTCAGTTTCTCTTGTGTTCTCAAAATACTAAGTAAAATTTTATTAATTACTTGGGATCTAAATGTATGGTTAAGTGAGAAAGTGGGAGGAAGAGGTTAGGAAAGAAAATGTAGCAATGGTCCAGAGCAAGGGGTGGTAACTGACAACTAGGATTTGCAGACACCTAATTTTAGGAATTCTTAAAAGTATTTGGAGAAGGATTCTAAACTTTCTGCACTATATAAGAGGGGGCTATGGTTATTTTCCTTTGGGATAGGTAACTCTGTAATCCTAGAAAACTTGGAAACATAGCTCACACAGAATTTCCAGAATTAACACACTTTATGTAGTGTGTGTGTCATTATGTAGATGGTCTAGTTATAGAAATGCTGAAACCTCTCCAGTGGGTCAGTGAGGCGCAAGCATGTTTAGGGATAAAGACTCAAGTATTGAAGGAGGCCAGCAATCTAAACCAGTGTCTAAGGGAGTGTGATCTCATGGGTAGGGCAGAGTAACAAGAATTTGTAGAAAGTGGGAACGCTGCTAAGGATACCCATGTGGATCCAGGCAGTACATGCAGTTTGAAACTGAACTCCAGTAAGCAACAATGTTCTTCCTGTGTATATTAACAGTTTAATTAACCCTTCCTGTGTAAATGAATGACTAATCAGAGATAATAATAGTACTACCTTGTAATATTGTGCTGACAAATGAATTTATATATGCAAAATGCTTTTAACAATGCATGGCACATGAAGGCATCTTTTGGGATGAGCACTGGGTGTTGTATAGAAACCAATTTGACAATAAATTTCATATATTAAAAAAACAATGCATGGCACATAGCGTATCAATATAACCTTTGGGCAGTTACTGTATTACCATACAGTCTGCTAGGAGAGGGGTGTGGGAAGAGGAGGAACAGTTCCTCAAGGTCAGAGTCTAGTCCCAGTGGGGGGACCGATACATCGGTCAGGGAACAGAGGTAGAAATCCCAGTGGGTAAACTAGGCAAATTGACCAGGGTTGGGAGAAAATCACTAACACTGTGATTCCCAACCATATGGTAAGTTTTGTGAGTACAGACACTGTCTTCATAACTGCCCTTAACACCTAGTGCAGGGTCTGGCACATAGTAGATACTCAGGAAATGTTTGCTTAACGGATGACTGAATAAACTGAAAGTGTAGGTAACAATGAATCTGATACAAACGTAGCAATTTGTTTCCGAATCTCATTCCTGGTGCATTTACTTCAATCTCCTAGGAGTGTCTGCAGGATTACAGCTAAGTGTTATGGTTCAAGGCATCTCTGCCTCCAGGTGACAAGACTTGTGGCAGGTGGGAAAACAAAAGCTCTCTCCTTTCTGGCTTTCTTGCAGGGCAACACTCTTTACAGTTTGGGAAATCTCTGCTATAAATCTTCCTTTAGGAAAAGGGGCTTTATTTCTCTTCTCGCAAGTCAGTGGACTCAACCCTGTTTGCATTAGGTGCCGTACTCAGCTGCCCAGAGTAGGCTCGGTTTGTGTATTTGGGGTTTGGCAGTGCTTCTGGTATATCCTGAAAAATCTCTTTACATATATGGATATATCCTCTTGTCTTCTAAGTCAGTTCTTTTAGTGAAGAAGGAGCATTCATTTGGCCTCCCAAAATTTGGTACCCACATACCGCACACACACACACGCACACACACACGCGCACACACACACACACACACACACACACACACACGTGCATGCATAGAAGCCCCTTGGGTTTCTATTAGCATTCAAGTTCTTGGTTCCATACTCTCACATCCTTTAGATCATTTCACGATTTACCTAAACTAGTTAGAGGTTTTTGTTACTTGCAACCAAGTGAGATTTGATTAAGTTGCTCTCTGAAGTGTTAACACTGAAACCGCATTTCTTGCTCTTCTTGGTGAGATTCTGACTTCTCCCTGGGAAGCTTTCTTAATCCGTGTTTCTCCCAAAAAGGGAGAATACTGCATTTCCCATTATCACATCCTCCCCACACCTTATTCCTCCAAAGTCCTTTTGTCCTTCCGGATCTGATTCATTTCATCTCTTTTAGTGCATATTCAATGTATGCATTAACAACTTGGCTCCAACCTTACCGAAGCTTTTGGCTTCACCTATTATTATTATTTACCTATTATTCACCAAATATTAGGGTCCCATGACACTGGTGGGAGTTGCTACTATCTTCTTGCCAGCTGGAAATTGGTTTCTTCCCCTAGAGATTCCTCATAGACTTCCTTTTTCTGTCTTAATGCGCTTCAAGCCATTGGCTTCCAGCCATAACTAAGTGGCGAGATTGGTCTAATCTTCCCACTGGAAACAATTATAAAAGCCAGGGAAGATAAATAAAGCACATATTTGAAGGCACGGGGGAGTAACCAACACAGAAAGCACATGAGGCTGTGATTCCTGCAAGGGGGAAGCATTCGGGTCAGTGCCGCATTCACACCATGCTTCCCCCCCACCCCGCAAAGCATTTTCTAGTTTCAGCACGGGGGCGGGGGTAGTTAAGTCTCAGCAGAAAACGCTGGGCTGAGCAACAGAAGTGTGAACTCATAATTTCTAAAGCAAGTAAGACTGGAAGAGCAAAATCTTTGAGGGCAGAAAACTATAGAGAATTGAGCTAAAAAAAAAATCTGTTCACTGTTTCCCCTTGAACTTTGTGGAGGGAGACACCAAGCCAGCCAGCAGAAACAGCCACTGAAAGCCTGAACTGCTGAGTAGATATTTCAGTAGCGATGTAATTCTAGAGAGACAGAGGTTGGTGTCCAATCCCTGCCCTGGTGGATAGGATCTGGCAAATATCAAACATCTGCAGAAAGTCTCATGCAGGCCCTGCCATCGGAATAAGGGCAAATTTGAAATAGTCTAGCTGCTAACAAAGCCACAAACAACCCCTGGTGAGATCAAAGTGATCTGGTTCTACACATACCTGCCAAAGAAAATGTAACTCCCTTTGTAGGAAGAGGACATCACTTAGCAACCCCACACTTTTTCATATGGAATGTACAACATGTAATACAAAATTATTTGTTATGCTAATAAAACAACAGGACCAAGTGACCGTATATTAAAAGAAAGAAAGTGGGGCACCTGGATGGCTGAGTCAGTTGAGTGTCCAACTTTGGCTCAGGTCATGATCTTGGTGTTCATGAGTTTGAGCCCCACATCAGGCTCGCTGCTGTCAGCACAGAGCCACTTCAGATCCTGTGTCCTCCCCTCTCTGCCCCTCCCCCACGTGCAGTCTCTCAAAAATAAATACACATTTAAAAAATGTAAAGTAAAAATAATACCATGGGTGGTTCAGATGGTAGAGTTATACAGAAACTTTAAAATAACAGGTTAACATGACCAAGAAAATAGAATAAAAGATAAAAAAAAATTACAGAAGACACATGGAGCCTCTGGAAATGGAAATTCTAGAATTAAAATGTCCAATAACTGAAATTAAGAATCTAATAAATGAGTCTAATTAGAAAATTAGAGCAGAACTGAGGATTAGAAAACTAGAAATCAGGTCATTAGACGGAGAAGGGATGGAAAACACAGCACAGAGCAGAAAATAGCATACGAGTTGGGGCAGGTCACCATGCATGTAATTGGAATCCCATAAGCAAAGACAGAGAATTGTCTAGAAGTAATAGTTGAAGAAACATAAAAAGCAACCAACAAACAAAACACAAAAAGAAAAAAAAATACCAAAAAAACTTCACACACTTAATTGTATCAGAAACTACCAGAAACTGATCACAAAGAGAGAACATCTTAAAATCAGACAGAGAATGGGGGAAAAAAATATTATTTCCAAGGGGGCAACAATAAAACTCACAGCCAATTTTTCTGGGGAAGTGGGTGGAGGCTAAAAGACAGTGGAATATCTAAATTTTTTTTCTTTGACATTTATTTATTATTGAGAGACAGAGAGACACAGAGCGTGAGTAGGGGAGGGGCAGAAAGAGAGGGAGGGAGACACAGAATCCAAAACAGGCTCCAGGCTCTGAGCTGTCAGCACAGAGCCTGACGTGGGGCTCGAACTCACAAACTGCGAGATCATGACCTGAGCCGAAGTCAGTCGCTCAACTGACTGAGCCACCCAGGCACCCCCAGTGGAATATCTATATTAAGAGAAAATACCCCTAGTAAATTTAAGTGAAATACAGACATTTTCGACACACAAAGACTACCAGTAGACCCACACTAAAAGAAATATTTAAACAACTTTTTCCAAGTAGAGGAATGTAATCCCGTATGGAAACAGGGGTGTGCAGAAAGGAATGAAGGACACTCAAAGAGTAAATATGTAGAGAAGTATGAATAAAGAGTGACCATTTAAAACAATAGTGTCTTTTTTTCTCTCTGTATTACACTATACTTTTTCTTACAAAATTTTGATCATAGCTTTTGTAACCACTTTTTTTGTTAAAAATATGTGAGCATTTTCTTATGTCATTAAGTATTCCCATGCAATATTATTTCAATGTTATTAATGATAAAGAAAATTGCCTCAATTTCTCTTATCTCTATTATTGGACATATTTGATTCCCCCCCCCAAGTTTTGCTAATGGTGAAGTAATGAATATCGTTATATACAGATATTTAAAGCTTTAAATAGATGAAGAATTACTTCATCAGGATAAATTCACAGAAGTGGAATTTCTGAGTGAGCTATACCTTAGCACGGGCTGCTCTAACAAAGTACCACAAACTGAGTGGGTGATAAACTTCAGAAATGTATTTCTCATAGTTCTGGAGGCGGAAGTCTGAGATCAGAGTTCTGCTGAGAACCGTCTTAGAGGTTACAGACTACCAATTTCCTACTGTATCCTTACCTGGCAGGAACACTGTGAGCTAGCTCTCTGGCCTCTTACTCTGGGGCACTAATCCCATTCCTGAGGGGTCCTCTCTCATGACCTAATCACCTTCCCCTCCGCCCCCCCACCCCCGACTGCCACCATAAAACTATCACATTGGGGATTCTGACTCAACATATGACTTCGAGGCCACAGGGGATGGAGTAGGATGCAAACATTCAGTCTATAACAAACAAAGAGGCAATTCTTCTAAAAAATTTTTATACGGATTGCCAAATAGGCCTCCAGGAAGGTAGCACCAATTTATAATCCCATCAAATTTTTTTTTGTCTGTTTGTCTGTTTTTTAAATTCTTCCCCTGTTTTTTTTTTTCTCGTTGAGAAGCTCTACCTTAATTTTCATTGTTTCCTCTATAAAATAATTAGATGAGAAAAGTAAAATGATACTGAAAAAAGCAAATATGAAAACATATTTTTCTACTTGTGGATGCCTCTGTGAAGTGTTAGAGGGAATCGGATATTTTCCAGGCTCAGTCACCACAGTCTGTCTTTTATCTTTCTAGGGTCAGTTCTTAGTAATCTATTATGGTTCTGAAAATATCTGAGGGTTCATGTGAATGCAGAGAACAATAACTTCCAAAGACTAACTTTCCCTTCTGGTGTTTTTCCGGCAGATCTCCTATAGGTCAAAAGCTGCAGTTCTCCCAATTTACCACTAAGTGTCAGGCAGGGAATAGTCAATCGCACATGTTTTGATGATTTCTTCAGACTTGCAGCCTCTTTCACGTGGACATGTTCAATGAGAAAGCACATTGTATAAGCACACAGTGAACTTTCTCATCCACTTCTCTTTAGATGCTGAGAAGAAAATAATAATCTGGTGCTTTTCTCTCAAAATTAAAAAAAATCATCTGTCTATTCACAAAAATACCTTTCTTGAGCTTTCCCCCCCGCCCTTGTTCAGTTACTTGATATTTTAAACATTTTTCAGCGATAAATCTTCATTGTCGTGTTTATATTTGTAAGAAATGCACCACAGAGGATTCCTGGCCAAATGTGAATCAAGCCCAAACACATCAAATTAATAAACTCTGTAAAAATTAAATACTTGGGACACCTGGGTGGCTCAGTTGGTTAAGTGTCCAACTTCAGCTCAGGTCATGATCTCACAGTTTGTGAGTTCAAGCCCTGCATCAGGCTCTGTCTGACAGCTCAGAGCCAGGAGCCTGCTTTGGATTCTGTGTCTCCCTCTCTCTCTGCCCCTCCGCTGCTGTCACTCTGTCTCTCTAAAAAATAAATAAAACATTAAAAAAATTAAAAACAATACTTATTCAACTCCAACTATAGATTTGAAAGGAAACTAATTCATCCCCCTCATTACCACTCAGGGTTTTCCTACCGGATTATATCAAAAAGATAGTCTTGTCAGGTGGTCCATAAAAAAACCCATGATTCAAATAAAAAAAAAAACATATGGCTCAACATATCAACGTAGTCAACAATTTCATAAATAACTTTTTCTAGGAGATGTGAGAGTCCCAAAGTTATTTCCTGCTGCTTAGAAATATTTTTTACCCAGATCAACTCCTGATTCCAGTTTGGAGACACTGACAATTGTTGTAGAAAATTCATACTTTAACAAACACCCAGAGAAATTTAAACACTTTGATCAAATAGTCAAACAGACTATTGGGATAAAAGCATTGTATTATTTTTGTGTGATTTTACAACACATTTGTATCTAGTGTCAAGGTTCACTTTTGTTATGAGTTGGATTGTCCACCCAAAAAAGATCTGTTGAAGTCCCAGTCCCCAGTACCTCAGAATGTGACCTTATTTGAAAAGAGAGTCATTGTAACTATAATTATTTAAGATGAGGTCACATTGGAATACGAATGGGTCCCATCTTTTGGTGTGACTGGTGTCCTTATAAGATGACTTTATGAAGACAGAAGCAGAGGTGCCTGAGCGGCTCAGTCAGTTAAGTGCCAGACTTCGGCTCAGGTCATAATCTTACGGTTTGTGAGTTCAAGCCCTGCATTGGCTTGTTGCTGTCAGAACGGAGCCTGCTTCAGATTCTCTGTCCCCCTCTCTCTATGCCCCTCCTCTACATATGCTCTTTCTCTCACTCTCCAAATAAATAAATAAAAACTTAAAAAAAAACGAGAGAGAATGCCACGTGATGATGAAGGAAGAAACTGGAATTGTACAGTTGCAAGTCAAGGAATACCAATGATTTCCTTGCGGATTCTTCCCCCACAAAAGGATTCTGCTACAAGTTGCAGAGGGAGCTTGAACCTGTCAGCACCTTGATTTTGGACTTTAATCCCCCAGAACTGTGATATAATACATTTCTGTTGTTTTAAGCTACCCAGTTTGTGGTCCTTTGTTAAGGCAGCCCTCGGAAACTAATAAAACTATCCTTAGAACAATACAAATTCATTAAAACTGCTTAAAATTGGATTCATTTATGAGTTAGGGAACTAGTTCAACAATTTACTAGAGTTAATGATTAACCATGTATATCAAGCGTTTTACAAATAGTATTAAAGGATGTTCTCAATTTGTTAATGAATTTGTTTTGTAATGATAAACTTTGTGCTCTCATGGACTGCCATCTGATGGTGGTGGGAATCAATAACCTTATAGCATGCTCTCAAATGGTGGGCCATCCATTGGTGTCTCTTTGGATTTGCTTGTCCACATACTAACGTGTCTCTGAGGACAACGGTCCTACAGAATGTCTTTCAAGACCAATTTTAAAGACTTGTAAGAAGAGCCTAGACCGAGTGTGTTGCCGGGATCATGCTATTCATATACAATGTCTCAAGTTGCAATTTAGACTTCCAAGATGACCCATAAATGTTTGTTGACAGCAATTTAAAAAGCAGTTAATTAGGGGTGCCTGGGTAGCTCAGTCAGTTGAGTGTTTGACTCTTGATTTCAGCTCAGGTCATGATCTCACAGTTTGTGAGTTCAAGTCCCACATCAGGCTCTGTGCTGACAGCACGAAGCCTTCTTGGGATTCTCTGTCTTCTTCTCTCTATCCCTCCCTGCTTGCTCTCTTTCTCTCTCAAAAATAAATAAACATTTGAAAAATAAAAAGGAG
This sequence comes from Prionailurus bengalensis, assembly GCF_016509475.1. NCBI lineage: Eukaryota > Metazoa > Chordata > Mammalia > Carnivora > Felidae > Prionailurus > Prionailurus bengalensis. The sequence continues at coordinate 15,114,932 of NC_057353.1, read as the reverse complement.
CTAATTAGAAAAATATTTCACTGAGGTAAAACATGTTTATTAATTCATTCATTCTGTATTTATTGAGTACTATGATAATGTTTTCGCAAAAAAAAAAAAAAAAAAGCATGACACTATTTTAGAACAACAAAAAAATGGAGAGCAGGACGGAATGCGGACCAGCCACACTTTGTAACTCATCCTCCTTGTCAGTAAAGGCCACATTTGCTCCATAAATAATTGATGATTTGCTCCCTAAACTTAGTTGTGAAGTATAATTTAAAGTTGAGTTAGCACCATTATTTTAGGTGAATGGAAATTACTGATACGGCATCATTTAATATCATGGTTGTCTGTGAGTTTTCAGAGTGTTGATGTTCAAGATAAATTCCTCAGGCTTCATTTTCTGAACCCCAAATTGGCTGTTTCTTTTTTTTTTAATTTTTTAATGTTTTTATTTATTTTTGAGACAGAGACAGAGCATGAATGGGGGAGGGTCAGAGAGAGGGAGACACAGAATCTGAAACAGGCTTCAGGCTCTGAGCTGTCAGCGCAGAGCCCGACGCGGGGCTTGAACTCACAGACTGTGAGATCACCACCTGAGCCGAAGTCGGATGCTTAACCGACTAAGCCACCCAGGCGCCCCAAAATTGGCTATTTCTTAACAACAACAAAAAAGTATATCCTTAACTCTATGCTGTGAAAATGAAATAAAACTCTGAATTTTTCCCCTAGTGGGAAGGTTGTATATGTGAACTCTCTGGAGATCTTTCAAACGAAGGACCCATGCAAATCCAAATTATTACCCTAGTCAGAAAATCGTTTATCAAGCGCTCACATGTCCCAAGCACTAAGGTGGATTAGAGTTTCTTACTCACCTACTCACCGCAGCCCTGTGGGAAAGGTGCTGATAGAAAAGCAAAGTGAGTTAGTCACTCAGTGGGGTCTGACAGTAAATGCTGTGGCGGGGATGTGAGCAGGAATTCTGGCCTCAAAGCCTGTGAGCACTTGTAGCACACCTACTACGTGCTGGAGGTACCAGAGCAAACAAGGCAGAGGACACGTGGGGAGCTGGAGCTGACGGTCTAGCAAGCCTGACCATTACAGTATAGACTGTCATTTTCTTCTCCAGGGCTTCTTTTCTTTCCCTTGTTCAGTAAGCTGCCTCCCATTACCAGTGCGCCATCAGCCATTATACCGATTTTGGCTGTTTATGCAGTGAAAATATCAGGTGCTTGGGGAGTGTAATTGTTTGTGGGTCCCTGACAGAGAAGTCGACGGCACCAAACCTTGGATCTAACTCGTTGAGACTACAACAGTTCATTCACAAAGCAAGAAGCACCATCTGACTAATGTTTTGCACATATCATTTCACTTCCAAATGTCAAGTACTATTTTTTTTAAACTGTAAAGTAGTTAACAACACACTAAAAATCCTTTAAATGTGTTTCAGTTGAGGTATTCACATGCACATAAGTTGTGGCTGCGGCTTACTCACTTTTCACATGTTTGACAAACATGGTTTTACTACCAAGCTGCAACTCACTGAAACGGACCTTAATATCAAAGGGCTCCCTTGCACGTTTTTCACAAGTGGGTCTTTGTCCACTGTACACGAAGTTAGGTAATTGCCCTGTTTTTCACAACTGGTAGGCAGGAGTTCTGTTCTTGCTTAGCTTACTTTTAGCCCTAAATTTCCCCTCACAATTTCAATTCTTGTGCTTTCTTTCGCATTATGAGTTCAAGTTAAACTGAGCAAGTTGATCTCCTACTCTTAGAAAAACATTTCAAACCAAGCAATGTGCATTTTGTTCCTGGGAGCAACATGACTCTCCAAACACGAAAGAAGGTTTTTGTTTTACCCAAGACATACGGGCATTTTTATTGGCATACCAAAAATTTGATAGTTTTTGTTTTCTAAACTGACGTTAGTCCATAACTTGTTTGCCAGACACTTCACCCAGGCCCTCTTCTTTCCCTAGGTCTGATGTCTTTCTCCTTTCTAAGGTATTGTTCTAGTTGGAGATATCTGCATCAGTAATGGGATGGTCATACATGGTCAGTAGGAAGAGACCCAGGTAATTGTGTGTAAGTCTGCAGAAATACTCCAGAAACCTGGCTGAGTCTTCCTGGAAAATCCCAACTGTTAATGGGACCGTCATCCCTTTCTTGGGTGTGTCCCGTTTCCATTAGCATTCCACCTGTACTTATTTGCCTGTGTTTCGACAAAGCAGCACCTGACTCTTAAAATTTTCCTTTAACTTAGAGTGAAGTTACAGAAAGGAATCATTTCTTTTTCATTGAAGATCATAAAAAGAGGTAGGTTAATGAAATCGTTTTGTTCTTAGCATCACCAAATTTAGTACTAAGAAGAGCCAATTTCCTAACAATTTAGCACATTTATTCTTCCAAGTCAAAGAGCACATCTGAACTGTCTTTAACGCAAAGTTCTTAATGTAGGGCCGGGCACACTTTGGCACTCGATAGCTATGACTGACTGACTGACCACCCCACAACTGTTTGTCTGAGGTTGCCAAGAAGGTTTGGCACACATGTCCTCAATTAACAGATTGGATAGTTGCTAATTATCTGGATGAAGGATTTGGCTCCCTGAGCTTGCCTTTTCCTGCAAACAGGAGGAAAAGATTCCACCATAGTGTTCTGAATTATTGGAATTTGTCCCCTGTGGCCTACAATGATGTCACACTGACATTTTCTCACAAGAAATTTTTGAGGTGAATTTGGAGTTTAGAAAATTAACCTAATGGATTAAATAAGTGATTGAGTGTTGAAAGGACAGTAACCCGAATGCTCTAATTGTGATGAAGACTTTAGAAATGCAGGTTTAGGGAAAATGTTGTTTTCAGGAAATTTAATTATTTCCATGGTTAACTACGGACAATCCCTTGGTAGACTGCCCACTAAGTGGGTTGTCCATGACAAGTTGTTTGTCTACACTGGCTTCCTTTGCCACCCAATGTACTTCTGATGCCTTCCTATATCATAGCCCACCCTCATCAGCAATATAAACTCATTTGACATCAGCACAACAAAATCGCACTGTGAAAGGGAGAGTTTTAGACAAAATACAAAACGCGTTGTGCATACGTAAACATTTTACAAGAGTTAGAAATTTCTTTTTCTTTTGGTTCTTATTATAGATTACCTTTAAAAACATATATTTTGTTTTAAGGAAAGTATAGTGAACATCTTACTTTGATGACCCAGAATCTTATTGAATCCCAGAGGTTTAAATTTCAACATCAATTTCATCATAGACTACCACAACTGTGGTAGAAGACAAACTAGCTCAAATGTATACCAGTTTCAATCTTTGAAAGTTTTTTCCATGTCATAAAACATGCAAAATGAAAATAAGACTAGGGGTGCCTGGGTGGCTCATTCAGTTAAATGTCCAAATCTTGATTTCAGCTCAGGGCTTGATCTCTCCCTTTCTCCCTCTCTCTCTGCCCCTCCCCCTCTCATGCTCGCGCTCTCTCTCAAAATTAAATAGATAAACATTAAAAAACAAAAAAAGAAAGGAAGACCAACAACAAAAGCAAAACAACTATACCAACAAAACCTAGATAGAATAGTAATTCTTTTTTTTTTTAATTTTTTTTTCAACGTTTATTCATTTCTGCGACAGAGAGAGACAGAGCATGAACGGGGGAGGGGCAGAGAGAGAGGGAGACACAGAATCGGAAACAGGCTCCAGGCTCTGAGCCATCAGCCCAGAGCCTGACGCGGGGCTCGAACTCCCGGACCGCGAGATCGTGACCTGGCTGAAGTCGGACGCCCAACCGACTGCGCCACCCAGGCGCCCCTAGAATAGTAATTCTTAAGCCTGACTTCCCAGGATTGAAAATGGCTCTTCCACTTCCTGGCTTTGTGCTCAAGAGCAATGACTTAAGCCTTCTGTGCAATAATAGCCTCATCTGCAAAATGGGGATGATAATAATTATACCTATCTCATAGGGCTGTTAAGAGGATTAAATGAGTCAGTTAATACAAAGAACTTGGTGCAGTGCTTGATACATCATATATGTTAAGATTAATAAATGCCAGCTATTATTAATTTGGAATTTTCAAGTTAGTTTTGATTTGTTGTTTTGTAGTTATTTTATTTGAAATAACTGAGATAATTATATACATATATATATACACATATATATATTTACGTATATAATTTAAGTTTATTTTGAGAGAGCTTGTGTGCATATGCAGCAAGGGGGAGGGGCAGAGAGGGAGAGAGGGGAAAAGAGAGAATCCCAAGCAGCCTCCATGTTGTCAGCACAGAGCCCAACAACGCAGGGCTTGAACTCATGAACCATGAGATCACCACCTGAGCCTGAAATCAAGAGTCAGAGGCTTAACCAATTCAGCCACTCAGGCGCCCCAATATGTATATTTTTTTTAAATTTTAATTCTACTGTAGTTAACAACAGTGTTATCTTAGTGTCAGGTGTAGAATATAGCGATTCAACTGTTTCATATATGACTCAGTGCTCATCAATATTCATTTAAGTTTTGAGCATAATATGTATAGCAAGTTGCCCACCCTAAAGTAACTTTAATTTGAAAAAATTTGCCAAAGGCACCTGGGTAGCTCAGTTGGTTAAGCGTCTGACTCTTGATTTCAGCTCAGGTCACGATCCCAGTTCGTGACGTGGAGCCTTGCATTGGGCTCTATGTTGACAGGACAGAACCTGCTAGGGATTCTCTCTCTCTCTCTCTTGCCCTTGCTCTGCCCCTCTCCCACTTATGTGCACACTATGTCTCTCTGTGCCTCTCCCTCCCTCTCAAAATAAATAAACATTTTTTAAAAATATAAATAAATAAGTAAATACATATTTCAAAAAAATATATGTACCCCTATGTTTATTGCAGTGTTATTTATAATAGCCAAGATATGGAAGCAATCTAAGTGTCCATCAATGGATGAATAGGTGAGGAATATGTGACTATACATATATAATAATTCAGTATAAATATTTAATAAAGACAAAATATTACACGCCCATAAAAAAGGATGAGATCTTGCCATTCGTCACAACATGGATGGACCTAGAGTGTATTCTGTAAGCGAAATAAGTCAGACTGAGAGACAAACACCATATGATTTTTCTCGTTTATGGAATCTAAAAAACAAAACAGGTGAAGAATACACAAAAAGCAGAATCAGACTTACAAATACAGAGAACAAACTGAAGGTTGCTGGGGGGGGGATGGGCAAAATGGGTGAAGGGGAGTGGGAGATACGGGCTTCCAGTTATGGGATGAACAAGTCATAAGAATAAAAGGCACAGCATAGAGAATATAGTCAATGATACTGCAACAGTGTGGTGTGGTTATGCTGACGGATGGTAGGTGCACTTGCAGTGTGGCTAGCACGACATATAGAGAAGTTTAGTCACTATGTTGTGCACCTGAAACTATTATAACATTGCATGTCAACTGTACTTAAATAAGACATTTTTTAGTTAAAAACACTCTTTTTAGAGAAGTTACCCTTTAGAAGGTTGTTGGCAGTTTCAGTTTCTAGAAGTGAAAAACGATTCGAATTCATGTTGATAAACTCTCTAAGATGAGCCTTTAGTGAAACATGTTAGACTTCCTGGAACACACGGAGAAGCTGTGGCCCAGGTGGACATGTGCTGCGCTTAGAGAGGTAAATGGTATGCATCACTGCCTTTAGTTTTCAAGACAGAAGAAAAATGTCCTGAAAAATTTAAGATTTAAAGTTGTGGTGCCCCACACAAGCTAAAAATCCTAGATCTAGAAAATGGGACTATTATTGTTGCCTTTATATTTTATTATTTTTTTAATGTTTATTTTTGAGAGAGAGAGAGAGAGAGAGAGAGAGGAGACAGAGCACGAGCAGGGGAGAGGCAGAAAGAGAGGAAGACACAGAATCCAAAGCAGGCTCCAGGCTCTGAGCTGTCAGCACAGAGCCCGATGAGGGGCTTGAAGTCACAAACCTCGAGATCACAACCTGAGCCGAAAGTCGGATGCTCAACCGGACTGAGCCACCCAGGCACCCTGACTTTTTTTTTAAGTTTACCAGTGTGCCAGAGATAGAGAGAGGGAGCAGAGGAGGGTCAGAGAGAGGGGCGGGGGAGAGAGAATCCCAAGCAGGTTCCTCACTGTCAGTGTGGAGCCCAACACCGGGCTTGAACCATGAGATCATGACCTGAACCAAATCAAGAGTCGAATGCTTAACTGACTGAGCCACCCAGGTGCCCCCATTGTTGCCTTCCATAGACTGTTCCGGCTGCCTTCAGACAGCAGAAGAGTGGTTCTGGGGAAAGGACAGTGTTAAGGCACAGGGCTAACAAGGTGAGAACTTCAGTGCTGACACAGTGCTAGTCTCTCGACTTGGCACCCGGGGAAATCAGGGCCTGGAACAGTGGTAATGACTTTGATTAGACATTGGTTCAAGATTTCCCTGAGCCCTCAGGTTCAAGGTAACAACCTGAAGAGATAGCAGTGGGGAATGAAAGCCTTTGGCAGACCAACTTGACCAACAGGTGGCAACACAAGTCCAGGGAGGTTGAGTGGATTGCTAAGTTTTCTCCGGTAGCCTGGGATAAAGGTAGCATGAAAGCTGTGATTTCTTAACTTCTCATCAAATCCTCTTTCAACTTCCTTCCAAGGCCTTTTAGCAATTTAAATATTTGGTTAGAGCATAATGGTGCCTGTAACTCTTAGATGCTAATGTTGCAAACCCTGTCAGTGTACTGTGTCTCACTCTTGAAGGGGATGTGCATGTGTCTGGGGAGAAACTACCTGGGAGAGAGTAGCTTCAGATAAACAGATCAAGAGCTGTGCTTGACAATGTGTGGAACGTGAAATATGCTTTGGTCCACTCCTGATCTCTGGTTACACCACTTCCATTTCTGTGTACTGACAAAAGCAGAGGACGCCAGAGGAAGCTTCCTACACATAATACCCAGGAGGGCGGTTTGGAGCCTGTCCCCCTGTAATTAGGGCAGGCAAAAGTGTTCCCAATGTTTCTTCCTGCGTTAAGAAAATGAGTATCTTGAGCCTTTCCCTCCAGCAAAGACTGTCTGTTAATACCCCGGGTACTTTCAGATTTATTGTGACAAGTGATCCGGTACCATGTTCAAGGAAGAATTTTGGGATGCGTGCCTTGGAAACTTTTTTTTTTTTGTTGCCCATCTGTTTTGCTTGTCGCAATTCCTGTTTGTTTAAGATGTACGTGTGCCAGAAATGTGGAAAGAATGTATGTAGCGACAAGTGCTATCGAGCCACTTTCACACTGGACTTATGGGAAGCATGTGCTCCCCATCTGTGAAGTTTTCATTTTATGCAAATTTAGAAAATATATTCTTATGTCATGTTGCCTTAATGCCCAGGGGTAAATTGGAACACACATAAGGAAGAGGGAGACAGGGAGGAAATCACCTCACGCCCAGTGACAGGGTGGCCTTGCTATGACTGAAGGAAAGTCTGAGATGCATGTGATTTGTCAAGAAGTGGAAGGCCGTAGAGAAATTTTCTTTCCAAGGGTGTTGCATGCAGTAAGCAGTATGTCTTTAAGAAGATTGATTTTTAATCTGTGAATGAGATTGTAGGAGTCCCTATCTCAAGAACCTTTGAATTGGGGAGAGAGAGAGCGAGAGAGAGAGAGAGAGAGGGAATACATGCTACTCTGTGGGTCTTCCCTATCTTTTGGAACATTCTATGATTACAGCCTCAGATATTCTCTGAGTTCTAAAGAAGAGTATTTTTAAGGAGGACAGCATTGTGTCAGTAATGTTTCTGAGAGGTTGTGACTGGAGTTCTGTTTATTATGCCAGGTACCAACCTGGTCAATAAGCATGTTAGAGTAAGGTCCCCAAAATAAATGGGGAAAGAAACTGCTCTTAGAGCACAGCCCTGCAGACCTGATGTGGATTAGAGAAGCTACCTGAACCCGTGACTGCTTGCGGGATGTTCTGGGACTGCATCAGGTGAAGACGAATCCTCGCTTCATTAGTAACCCCATTTGAGGGTGTCGGGTGGACATATGTCTTTGTGTTCCATGTCAGCATGAATAGAACGACTTAAAACTTATCAGAATCTATTCTCAGTCTTCGAAACAATAATATGATAAAACCCTGAATATAAATGAAATTTTTATACAACTAAGACAGTAAGGATTCTGAGACACAGATGGTGAAGGGGTCTCAGAAAAGCAACTAAAATGCTGAGTGCAGCTAGTGGCATTCGGACGGCACAGAGCTGGTGCTCTGAACCCAGAGGAGGACTACAGAGGACCACAGAAGGTTTCAGGAGTATGTGACCTGTGCAGTCCCACAAGGCCCCATCCTAAGAAGGGTCCTGAGCTAGGTTGAATGCCTTGCTGTCGCCACCTTGAAGTTATTAATTATTTTTATTTTATTTTATTATTTGTTTTGAAGTTATTAATCATTTTTAAACAGAGTGCCCACATTGTTATTTTGCACTGAGCTTTGTAAATTATGTAGCTTGTCCTGCTGAAGACAAATACAAACAAATATTAGCAAACCCAAATGGAGCTTGAGAAGGAAGGTTGAGACTCACAGGTCAAACCTGAGGAACAGGAGGGCGGAGGGTAGCCGCAGTCTTTCCCCTCGCTTTGTCCTTGGTATTGGTGTCCTACCAGAGGCAGTGGGAACCGGGAGGTTGGAGCCAGGGCCCTCTGTGTGGGGTGGCTGGTGCTCAGCCTCACCGCCGTGGACTCCTCTCAGTTCCTCCCAGCGTGGCCTTGGATCAACAGCTGTTTTGCTCCTGGTAATTGTCTGGAAGCCCTCAACACAGTGCTCTCTGTTAAATGTTGCCCCACTGACATGTGATGGTGGTAGTGGTGAGGGGGCGGGGGGTATAAAATTCAAGAACTCCGGTTAGATTGTTAAATTTGAGATGTCTGTCTACTCATAAGCTGCTGTAGGTGAGGGATATAATGCAGGTGGTTGGACGTAAGTATCCAAAACTCAGATGAGTTCAAGGGTCCCATAATTGAACTTGTTAGCATCCGTTTCCTTTGGTTCACAATGGCCCCTCTTAGGGATTCAACTAAATGCTTACCCGAGGTATTTTTGTTTTGTTTTGTTGTTTTGTTTTAGTTGTCTAGGGGGAGAGAAGGAAAAGTGTTACTTTAATCTTCCACTTATACTTATTCTGCATTTTATATAATGATTTTATATAATGATAAATAGGTCACTAGGTGACAACAGTGAGTTGGGGATGGCATGAGATAGAAGGGAATGTTAAGATGCAAAGGAGCAGCTGGAGGTAGCCACACTTGGCTGAATATTTTTAATTGCCCTGCCCTGACTCTTCCCCAGCCCACTGAGTTTGGCTTATGAGGGACTTGCTGCTGGAGACGGGTCGGCTAGCTCAGAGCTCGGCCCGTACCAGGAGATTAATAAACGTCTGTGAAATCAATGGCATGCCCTCAAAAAAACCTTTTTTAAAATTGAATATAGGGTAAGTTACCTAGGGTCCCCTAGACCCTCAGAAGACCTATTCATATTCAGAGCTTCTGTCTCCATAAGTGGAAATATGTTGCTATTATTATTATTATTATTATTGACATTACCCATTATTGGTTTACCTCATGTGCCATACATGCTGGAGCCAGACACACACACACACACACACACACACACACACACACACTGAAAGAACATTAGTAAAGAAGAGGAAACAAAACAATTTTTTTTGGTGCTTCTCAGTAAGGCTTCACGCTTAAAAATGTGTCTCTAGTAAGTTCCTAGAGAATCTCTGCCACCTCCCCCACTAAGAAGTTAGTTGAGGGTACCTCTATTAAATACAAAACAGAAAATGGATTCCACTGGATCATGGTGGATAATTCTTTTAAGGTACTATTTAATTCGATTTGCTAGTGTCTTGTTGAGAACTTTTGCATCCAGGTTCATCAGGGATATTAGCTGTGATTCTCCTTTTTAGTGGGGTCTTTGGTTTTGGAATCAAGGTAATGACTGGCTTCATAGAATGAGTCTGGAAGCTTTCCTTCTATTCCTATTTTTTGGAACAGTTTGAGAACAGTAGGTATTAACTCTGCTTTAAATGTCTGGTAGAATTCCCTTGGGAAGCCATCTAACCCAGGACTCTTATTTCCAAATTATGAAAGGAGCCCGAATATCCACCAACTGATGAATGGATTAAGAAGATATGGTGTAGGTATATATAATAGAATAGCACACGGCAATGAAAAAGAATGAAATCTTGCCATTTGCAACAATGTGGATGGAACTGGAGGGTAGTATGCTAAGTGAAATAAGTCAGAGAAAGACAGATCTATGATTTCACCCATATGTGGCTTTTGAAAAACTTAACAGATCATCATAGGAGAAGGGAAGGAAAAATAAGATAAAAACAGAGAAGGAGGCAAGTCATAAGGGACTCTTAAATACAGAGAACAAACTGAGGTTTGATGGGGGTGAGGTAAATGGGTGATGGACATTAAGGAGGGCACTTGGGGTCTCATCTCATTACTCACTGTAGAACTTGAAAAATTCACTATGGTTTAAAAGGACAAAGTTAACTTAGATAATTTCAATGGACGTTTCAAGCTCTAATATCCATAATCTAGTTTAGGTAAGGAAAAATTCATATCAACAGGTACTCTAAACCAGATTAGATGAGACAGAATAAAATACTGAACTTTTCATTTTGGGAGAGAGTTTGAGTTTCCTAGGAGAAAGAGGCTTTGAGAACTGACTTTTCAATTCTGAGTATGTTACAGCCAAATGCCAATCTGTCCCGTTATTTCTCATGGCTTTTCTCTAGTGACTGGCTCTTGTCCTCAAGCTGTCTTTTATTGCCAGGAACCCCCTTGTAGTGAGTTGAATGATGCCCCCCAAATGATAGGTCCACATCCTAATCCCCAGAAGTTGTGAATATGGACTTATTTAGAAAGGGAGTCTTTGCAGATATAATTTAATTAAGGAACTCGAGATTGTTTAGGTGGGCCCTAAATCTAAGGACAAGTGTCCTTAGAAAGACACACTGGCAAAGCAGAAGAAGGCCATGTGAAGACAGATGAGAGTGGAGTTCTGCAGCCACACCCCAACGAATGCATGGGGGTCACAAGAAGTTGGCATCGGTGAGGGAGAATCCTCCCATAAGAGTCTTGGGAGATAGCTGTCATCTAGTGGCTACGCTGAGATAGTGGCTACGCTGTCACTTTAATTTTGGGCTTCTGACCTTCAAACCTGCGAGAGAGAGTATGTTTGTGTTGTTTTAAGCCACGCCAGTTTGTGGTAATTTGTTACAGCAGGCTTGGGAAACTACTACGCGTCCTGTGATGTTCTTGCATCCTAGAATCATTCTTCACTGTACCTCACCAAAGTTCAACTCACTGGTGATGTGGTGCTATTTCAAAGGGATCTGGCTACGTGAACAGCCATGTCATCTGATCAACCAATGTTTATCTGCATGTCTTGATAATTGTGGATCGCACTCGCATTGATTTCTCTAGAGATTTTTCTGCCTGGATGAAAGTAATATAGGATTTGTATAATACTTTGTACGTCAAAGTCTTTTCAGGAACATTTTCTCATTTCTCCAACATGTCCCGTTAAACAGATTAGAGGTCTCATCATCCCCATTTTGCATATGAGGAAACTGAGCAACAGTAGAACAATAGAGCAACAATAAGTGACTTACCCCAGGACACCCGAACAGTAATACTACAGGGAAGACTGGAACCCAAGTCTTTGGTTCAAAGGCTACTCATCTTGTTGTCAAATGACCGATGGAGAGATAGCCTGAACACAGTAACCTATGAACGCTTCTCAAATCATGACAAAGAGGTAACTGTCTATGCTGGTTACTTGCAGAGCTGCTAGCTACCTAATAACTAACTCTACCAACATTATGAAAGTAATCCCCATCTCACTTAGAGTGAAAGTCAGATTCTTAATAATGGTTCACAATATCTGGCCCCACCTTTTACTGCAGGCTCTCCTCTCTCACCTCAACCTCTGCAACTCTCCGTTGCCCCAAGCTCTAACCATCTCTCTTAAAGTGCTGCTGCCCCACGCCGGCTAGATGGGCTCTCCGCAAACACTTGTCTACCCTCAGCCTGAACTACCACCCTCCAGTTATCCTTATTGCCAGCTCCCGTGCTTCCATATCACCTTTCCGGTGAGGTCCACCTCAACCCCATCTAATTAGAATGAAATCTGCCCCCCCTCACGCCCCCCACTATCCATTGTGTTTTGCTCTCCTGCTTTATTTTCCTCCATATCGCCATGCATTCTACTGTTCCCCGAAGGATGAGTGAGACTACAAAAGGTAACCTTAAAAATGAGAAGAAAGGACAGTTTTATCCATGAAAACATCACGAACAAAGGAATGGGAGAATAAAAGCCGGGGGTTGTCCTGGAGCCAACATAAAAGACCAACTGTGCGCTTTAAAGTTTCTATGTCACAGGATGTGTGCTGCCCGTGGCCAGGGCGTTGCTTCCTTCAGAAGCCAGTCAGGTGGAACCCTCTGGGCCCTGCTCTGGCTGCCTCCAAACCAGAGCATCAGTGGTAGAAAGGGAAATATCAAAATAGCACCTCTGAATGAGACGTAAATAATGATTTGAGAAGTTTTCTTTCTTTTGTTTTAATTTACAAGGAAGAGATAAAGTGTATCAGCAAGATAATCACAGTAGCCGCCTAAAATATTCTGATGTAAACAGGAAGTTGGTCTCAAGGAATACTGATGGGATTCTGCCTGCACCTGCCGCAAGGTCAACTGTCGCACCCGCCTGTGGCTGCAAGTGCAACATGGGGGCCAGTATTGCTGGATTCACTGCTTGCTCAAAGAGAGGAAAACGAAAAATATTTTTAAGACATGGAGTATAGATATGGTAAAACAAAATCAAGTCTTAGTCAAAGAGGGGAGTGTTGTGTGTTATCAAATGTCTGTGAAGTTCAAAATGTTATTGTTAAGACTTTGACAGGAAATTTAAGGCTGACAGTTAAAATGAAAATAAATGAGTTTCTGCCATCTCTAATAAGGATTTGGAAAGAGACCATTAACTCTCCTTGACCATGTGGATTGGAGAATAATGAACTGAGTCCTTTCTGCCCTCGTGTCCCTCCATTTTACCCTATGAAGAAGAATCTAATTATGGTAGGAGGGGAAACATAAAAAGCAAACCACAGTGCCAAGGTGGAGTCACCAGCTCCCACGACAGCAAACCAAGACTCAATTGCAGTTGCAACCTCTCTAGGAGTGGAATTTTAAACCAATCAGCTAGGAATTTTCAGGGTTGGCACCCATGTCAATGGGCTTCCTCCATCTCCCAAAGGAAGATGAGGTAATCCACCTCCCCCTAACAAGAACCCCACTTCCCCCCCCCCGCCCCCCAAGGGAAGGTGACCTTGCCTGAAGCAATGTTTTCTTTTCTTTTGCTGGTAATTTCCTGCCCCACCCTTTTCCTAATAGAAACCTATCTTGTACAGTTCCTCAGAGCTCCCTTCTGCTTGCTAGGTGGGATGCTGCCCGATTCCTGAATTGCTTAATACAGCCAATTGATCTTCACATTTACTCTATTTAATTTTTTTTTAACACTAGACTGGAGTGCAACAAAGCACATGGATTGGCTCACAGCCCTGCATTTTTACTTTCAAGGGAACTGAACTTGTACAAGCCCCTAGCCTCTCCCAGCCTAGTTCCTCTTCTCAAATACTACTGACCTCACCTGCCTCCAAGGCTTGTAGTAAGAATCCTGTTTTATCATAAATGTTAAAAAGGGTCAATGTTGAATAGGGGACATGTCAGACGGCCTCAAGCTAAGTATGTGAACATTCTGCAAGTTGTTTAAAACCTGTAAAACTCAGTTTTCTCCTCTGCAAAATGGGGATAATAATAGTGACATCTTCACAGAGTTGTCATAAAGATGAAAAGAATCCACGAAGAAGTGCTTAGAATAAGCTTGCATAAAGTCAATGCATATTATCGTCATTGTAACAGTAGTTGTTCTAATTATTGGTTAATTAAATAATTGTTATAAATATTTAGTATAGGGCTTGGCATGCAGACAGAAGGTGCCCAGGAAATAATAGTGGATAAACTAAGTTTCCCAACTAGTCACTTCCAGCAAAATGCTTCTTTTTTTCCCTTGGGTATTCCAGCCAGAATGAAGTGTACTCACATCAAGTTTCCATTTACACAGTAATGTGTCAAATGCCTGAAAAACAGGTACACTGTGCTGCTCCAGGATTTGCGTTGTAGAATAAATATGTCTATTGATGTTGGGGAGGCAATGCATTGATAAAGACCAACAGTTCTGTACATGAAAGTCCCAGAGAACCATAGAACTTTCCTAAAAAATGGAGGATTTAGAGCTACTAATCTATAGGCAGTTATTCTGTTTGATCCTTGTAGTTAACTAGAGATTGGCATTGTTACATGTTTACATGTGAAGAAAGCATACCTTAGTGTGTAAAGGCAAATTGCTCTGAACTCAAATTCAGGCTTGTCTGATTCCAAAATCCATATAACTACCCACTTAGCAGGATAAAACCATGAGCAAGACCAAGGCCCTTGCATGTAAAGTGCTTATCAGTGTCACTTTGGAAGTTAGGACAACTATGGAAATGGTGGAAGGTGAGACAAAAATGGAAACGTTTCAGGGTCGGGAGTCTGATTATAAATGGAGGAAGTTCCTGCTTTCAGAGGTTCAAAGGAGAGAGGTTCAAGGGAGAGAAGTCACATGGGGATGGGGATCAGGATAAGCTTTACGGTGAGCCAGTTCTAGAAGGGATATTGAATTTTCCTGGGCAGAGCTAAGGGCAGGAGATGGAGAGAGAGACAGCTTTTTGGGGCGAGGCAAACAGAATGCCAGGCCAGAAGCCAGTGAAACCTGTGTTTTCCCCGCGCTGCCGCTTGGTGGCTCTGTTACCAGCAAGTTTTTGATCTCAGCCTTTCTGGCTCTCAGGGGTTGTGAAAATCAGGGGCAGACATGCCCAGTGCCTCAATCAACAATGCTATTATTATGATTTCTCCAGGTAGCTCAGGGTTAGAGGCACAAAGAAGAAAAGTAAGTGCCCTAGTTAAGGGCATGCTCAAGAATAGAAGTAACAGAGGGAAAAAAATGAAATAGTTAAACAAGAAAGAAAAATTTGTCTGTACGAATACACACGTGTGAGTGTGTGAACAGGAACTCAGACACATAACAAAAACACAGGACTATTCCACCGGTGTCTTTGAAGTTGGTGGGGCTGGAGACCATTTTCACTTTTAGGAATAAAAATGATGGTTGCTTTGCTAACTGCCTTCTTTTCCATATCTGGAGACCTACCAGGACAAGAAAAAGAAGTATGTTCCCCTGTCTTCAAATTCTTTAGTCAGAGACTCACCGACTCCAATGAAATGTGGGGTCTAGTCAAGGGGCTGATCCCAGAAATGTGGCATATTTCTCACGACCACAGGACTAAAAAAAAGCACTCCAAAACAAGCAGCAACCCAAAAAAACAACATATTGCCATCCTGCAAAAAAATCCAAGTGTGCTGGAAAAACAACAACATATGGCTGGGTGGGGTGTGACCAAAAGGAATATAGTTATCACGTTTTGAACATTCCTTTTACAGACTTGAGTGAAAAGAAATTTTCTAGGACAGAACATGGAGTAGTCCCCATGCCTGTCTTTTTTTGAAAGCACAATTGGGGACAGTAAGAGCAAAGAAGGGTTTGTTCCAGGTGAGTTACAGCTGAGAGCCAGGAATGGAATCTCACCCTTGACCCAAGAATATGCTGAAAAGAACCAAAGCAGACAGAAGAGGAAGAGATAAGGCCGGCTCACTGCTTTGTAACCAGAGGGATGTTGAGATTAAAACAGAAAGAGGAATGGAATGTACTTGAACATGCTCATTATCAACACCAAAGCCACAATATACACTGATAATAGCTCTGGGGTGCCATCATTATGTACCTGGAATCTGGGTTTCATTTGAACAAAACAGAATCAGCTTCAAGTGCAGTGCTCTGCTGGGGATTTCTATTATATAACTGTTTCATAACTCAAGGTGAAGTCACACAGCAAGGCTAGAAGAGTACGGGGAAATGAGTTTTCAAACTTTGGGACTTTTGCTATTTGTCTAAATAAACCTGGCCTGTTTATCCAATGGTTATACAAACCCAGAGTAACCTACAGCTCAGCCCCTTTCTGTAGGTTGGTACCCTGATGGGACGTTTATTCTTTCAGCAGAAAGTTATAGATTGCCCTCCTTTGTGCCAGGCCTGGAGATAGAAAGATGCACAGGAAAGATTCCTGCCCCCAGGGAGCTTGAAGTCTAGGAGAGAAAGAGTTTTATGAACAGATTATTACAGTGTACTACTTGAAGCATGACCTCAAGTATCCACTACAATTCCAATGTATAAAAAGAGGAATGCTTTCTATTTTTCAGCTGGCCTCACACAGTTCTTGCTTCCCCTCTTCCATTCTACCCCAGCTCCTACCTGGTGGTGGAATAAAGAAACTGCATCTGTCCATTCAAGGCAATCTCATTATCTTTTGGAACAAACAATGTCTTTAGGATAAACCCAGTCTTCTCTAGATAAATATCAATTCAGGGTAGTTGTCCTGGTCCATTTGGGCTGCTAAAACAAAATACCCCAGACGGAGTTGTTTGTTACCAACAGAAATTTATTTCTCACAGCTCTGGAAGCTGGGAAATCCAAGATCAAGGTACCAGTATGGTTGGCTTCTGTGAAAGCCCTCTTATTGGTTCTCTGTGTCCTCACATGGTAGAAAGGGACTAGGGAGCTTTCCCAGAGTGTTTTCAGTAGGGCTTTCGTGAGGGTTCTGCCCTCATGGCCTAATCAGTCCCCGAAGCCCCCACCTCCTAATACCATCATCTTGAATGTTAGGTTTCAACATATGACTTTTGAGGGGACATCAACATTCAGACCATAGCAGAACCTAAATATTGTGAGCTCTAGATTCCCTGTCGCATACACCTGGCCCTCCTGTCTGTGTTCCTTTCCAGGGAACTGATAATTTTAAAGTGGGGAAGAGGCAGGTAGTTGGGAGAGGTAGTATTCAAGTAACGTTTTGTTCTGTGGGAGGAGATATACTTGATGCCTACTTGTGATGTCTCTACAAACGATGTCCTACTGGTCACTGAGTGTCCTATCCACAATGACTGAGTGATCACCCTTTGGACACACATGACAGACATAGCTGTGGCTGAAGACTAGAGTTCCTAAGTTTCCGAGTCTCATCATGGGTCTTTTCCAGTCCCCAGGGTCTCAGCATTTTGGCATTCCCTGTAAGGGGTGCTAGAAGTATGAATGTGAATGAGGCTGAGTTTGCCCCAGGCCCTCTTGAGTAGGTGCCTTGAACTACCTCCTATGCAGCACCAGCTCTCTCTCAACACAGGAATTCCCTAAGAGGCTTGAAATTTTTCTAGCCTTCCGTAACGAAAGGAAAAACATCTCTTCTGTGGATTTCCCCAAAACTCTCTGGTTATTTTTAACTATACACCTCCAGAGATTCAGCACCAAAGCTAGGGAAAGCTCCCATCTACCAGTTATTGCCCTTTCCTCCCTGTCATGGAAGGGTTTTCAACTGTAGGGTAGGAACTCCTCCTCTTGTTCTTCTTCTTTTTTAAAGTTTATTTATTTTGAGAGAGAGAGAGAGAGAGAGAGCATATGCCCTTACTTGCACGAGTTGGGGAGGGGGTGGAGAGAGGGAGAGACAGAATTCCAAGCAGGCCCTGCCCTGGCATTGTCAGCTAAGCTCAAACTCACAAGAACCATGAGGCCATGAGCTGAGCAGAGATCAAGAGTTGGAAGTTTAACCAAGTGAGCAACCCAGGCACCCCACGAACTTCTCTTCTGCTGGGTCCTTACTTAGATGGTATCTCCATGAGGCAACATGTTGGGATGGTTACAAGGCAAACAAACAAAAATACCAAATTATAAAGCAACAAAATACATTAGGAAGTTGTTTTTTTTTCTTTTTCTTTTTCTTTTCTTTTTTTTAGATATGGCCTCTACAACAGTGCTGTGATGTATCAGACTTTTTGAGGCAGATACCCTAACAACTCTGAAAATAAACTCTTCCATCCCTGATTTCTGCCCCAAAGTGGCATTTGAGGATAGTGGGAACTGAAACCATTTACTATTACTAGCGACTTTTCAACTTTCCCCCTGCTCCAAATAATTAGAAATCACACTGTCATCTCCAGAGGCCCAATGACTTCAGCTGCATAGTCCGAGAATTTGAATATTACAACTTTTAGCATTATTAAAAATTGCAATGTTTGAGAAAGGAAATTTTATTACAGTTATATTAAATTATAATAACTATGTCACATCATAATTTCCAAAGACATCTCCTATCATACGTGCTCTTCAACATGACCCTGTCTCTCCCCATCAAGAAGAGAAGTCTAATTCTCCTGCTCTTGAGTCTGGGAGGGTGGTGATTGCTTCAACCAATGGGGTACAGTGGAAGGAACAGTACGGGACTTCTCAGACCAGGGCATAAGAGGTCATGTATCTTCTGCCTTTCTGGCTGCATCACTCACATTTCCTGAGTGCCATGTATGACATCTAAGTAGCCTTTGGCTGCCATACTATATGGAAGTCAACACGGAGCTTCTAGGGGAGGGGCTCTGGTCGACAGCCCTTGTCTGAGTCATCCCAGGTCAAGCACCAACCTTGTGGTGAACATGCCCTCATGTAATTCTCGCCGTAAGGCATTAGGTCAACCCCAGTCTTTGGGTCCACCTGCTCCCCAAACTATCTTCACTGTTCCCATCCTAATTCCTGATGCACAAAAATCTGTGGGCATAAAAAATCGTTGTTTTAAACAACCAAATATTGGATAACATTTTAGGTAGCATTAGTAACTGGAACAATGACTTAAATTATATGTTTGCATATTTGCATGTTTTCCAAACTGCCTCAGTCAGGGACTTAGGAATCAGACTCTATTTGTTGAATCCAATACCGAAATGTGAGCATGAATCTCTGAATTATGTTTCATCTGTTGAGGAAGGCAGGAAACACCTTGTGTTTCTGTGAAGTGCATAAATGGAAGTTTGGTGCAGGGACATTATATAGAATTTTGGACAATTTAGTTTTGGGATAACTCAAGTAAAGTTTTCTACAATAACTAATACTAGACGATACTTGGTGGGGGAAGGGAGACTACAAATAACATGTATTTTTTTGTCTCAAGTAAAGATTTTCAGAAATTATTAGAAATAATTCCATATTATGAAGCTTATAATGGGGACTGCAACATTTACAGAATAATGTTTCATTCCATTCATTTGGGGTAGAGAAGGCAAAGTAAATTGAATGAAGATTTGACTAATGTTTTGATTACACTGAAACCATGTATTTTTAAGGGGTAATTGTGGAAGGAAGGGCTTTATCTTAACCTGGGTGGAGCTTGCTCTCCAACAAGAGCCTGGAAACTTTATATTCTGAAATCACTGATTCTAATAGTAGGGAGGGGGCTCCTGAGTCAGGTAGGCTCTGCTTTTCCTTCCTTGTTGTGTTTCACTGGGCATTTTTATAGACATAAGCTAATGAACTATGGTAGGCCAAGAATGTATGCAGTCTTGGGGTTAGGATATACTACTCATTCTCTGACAGGTATGAACCCTATAAGACTCATGGGGAAGTGATTTTGATCCTAATGGAACTGTCCTGAAGATCTAACCCCATCCAATGCTTAATCTTTGAGAGGCAATGGCCATGACACCTGAGGACCCAAAAGTGAAGAAGAAATGCTGTAGGTGGTATAAATGAATAATTACACTAGAATGTGATTCCTGTGCATATCTTTATGATAACAGTTATTACATTGTGTTGAAATTGTCTGCATATGTGTCTGTCTCCTTAACTAGGGAAAACATTCTGTCTCACTCATCCTTTTCTCCACAGCATCTAGCATAGATTTTGGCTCAGAGAAGGCACTCAATAAATGCCCTATAAAAATAATTGAACCAGAAGTAAAATAATAGAAACAGAGGCATATATGGCATAGAATTCTGTAATTTAGAAACCTGAGAATTGTGATGGACTCTTCCCTTTCTCCAACTCCCACATCCACCTGTCCACGAGGCTGTGATGATTCTCCCTTCTAAATCTCTCAAGAATCTCTGCTTTTCTGTTTTTCTCCACTGCTACTGCCTTAAGTAACATGTTGGTCATCTTTTTTCCTGGGCTGCTGTAATAGTCTTCTAATGACCCCCCCACCCCCAACATCTTGCCTACTCCAATTCATTCACCACATTGCCAAGTTTCTAAAGGGCAAATCTGCTTATGTTATTCCACTGCTTAAAAGCCTTCAAGCTTATCACTTTGTATATAGGCTTCAGTCCACACCACCCTGAATAACATACAAGACCCTCCATGATCTGACTTCGAGCCACTTCTTCAGGTTCATTTCCCACACACATCCAAACTCTTCTCTAAAGTTGGTCAAAATGATTCTCAGGTTCACCAATGTTGTTGGAAACACATGGTTTGCACATCCTGTTCTGGCTATGAATCCACTTCCATCCTCTTCCTCCCCAGCCCTATCCTTATTATGTCTGGCAAAGTTCTACATATCCTTCAAGGCCCACTCCAGCAGAGCTCATTACCTTCTTTGTACTGTGATTATACTCTTACTCTATCACAAGGCAGAGCATCGCTTCAAGGACAAGATGGTGACCTCTAGTCTGAGGCTGCCTGGGTTCATATTCTGCCTTCAGGACTTACCGGCTGGGGCATCTTGGGCAAGTGCTTAACATCTTGGTGCCTTAGTTTCTTCATCTGTAAAATAAATCGCCTGGATCATGGGAGGCTGACTTTTATGGGCAATCCCGATGAACTGTACTGCCTTCTGCTAGGATTTGGCCAGTAATACTTATTACTGGAGCATGAAGCATATTGGGCTCCCATATAAGCTTTGTTTGGTACGAGTGATTCTGCTGCTATTACAACATTTGAAATCACTGTCTTAGCCAAACTCCTCACTGTATAGGTTGGGAACATAATAACTAGTAAAGGATAAATCTAGTAAAGGATAAAGGATAAATCTAGTAAAAGGATTGCCCAAGTTCACTGTAAGCCTGTTGGAGCAGTGTTCATTTACGACAAAGAAGTCCAGGTCTCTCTACTCCATCTGTTACCTTGAGTATACTAAACCCTGGAAAATCAAAGAATTTGAGCCCACAGAGTGAAAGGAGGAGCACTACAGACCTTGAGGCAAACACATTAATGAGGCCAAGCTCATTGCTTTGTTAGAGGCATTGCTTGCCAAATGGACTTGGCTGTATAGGGAATGCTCTGGGGCAGAGCCCTTGGGAGACTAAGGACAGTGTGTTGTAACAAGCAGACACAATTAGGCCACAATCCATTCTGCATGGCTTCCTTCACCAGAGAGCTGGCCTTGGAGACCAGATTTCCAGGGGTGGGTCAGATGGCAGGCACGTAAGATGCAATTGTGATGTTCACGCCACTTCATTGCCGGAAGTAGAGACATGAAAAACTGAAGAGTCTAGTGTCCAAATGGCAGGAGAGCGCTCCCCACAGTAAACCACACACTGACACTTCTTCTTTCTAACTACTTTCCTCTGTGTGCTTGCTAGTGGTAACTTGGAGAAAAAGGAAGCAAGCTGGATCTCACTAGCAATGTGGTAGTAGTCCCCATATCAGCCTCTCTTGACCTTGAATAAGTACTAGCTTGTGGATATAGAAGATGCTCAGTTGAAAGTGTTAATGAATAAATGAAGGAAGGAGTGAATGAAAAAATATCATGTACCTCGTGTGAGCCATTTGGATAACTAGCTCTTAGGGACTGAATGTTTGTGTCCTCTCTAAATTCATATGTTGAATCCCTAACCCCCAATGTGATGGTGTTTGGAGATAGGATCTTTAGGAGATAATTAGGATGAGATGAGATCGCGAGGGTGAGTCTCACATGAAGGGATCAGTGTCCTTATGAAAAGTGACAGCAAAGGGTTTGCTTTGCTCTCTCTCATCATGCATACACAAAGAAGAGGTCATGCAGCGAGAAAGTGACTTCTCTGCAAGCCAGGAGGAGTCTCACCAGAACCTGCCCATGGTGGCAGCCTGGTCTCAGACTTCCAGCCTCCAGATAAGTTGCTGTTGGGTAAGCCACCCAGTCTATGGTATTTTGTTATGGCACCTCGAGCTGACTAATACACTGGCTAGAGTTGCGTTGTTTTTGTTGCTGTTGTTAAAGAAATAAAATGACTTTCAGTTGCCAAATGGGACAGAATTATTTTGAGACTGAGATGCAGTGAAGAAGTTTGCTATGCCAGTGATGTTCAAATATTGACTCTAACATTCAGTACACATCACGATCCAAAGCATTGGGCCTTAAAGTAAATTTGTTAGTAGTAGTAAAACAAGCCCATCATCCCTTTTCCAAAACCAGATCTGTTTCAGAATTTGGAATTTTTGAATTTTAGGAAGATTAGGTGCATATACCCTATACTTCCTAGTGTCCCCAGTGGGCACCCAGCAGCACACCATAACCAAACATACTATTATTTCTGTCTGAAAACACACACACGCACACTAAGTGGAATAAAGAATTCGATTGCGTCAACTCAATTCAGGTCATGTTTTGACACCAAATAATTTTGCTAAAAACTTACAAAAGCTTTTTGATTTTTACAACTTTTGGATTTAAATTAAAGGTAAGAGCTTCTGCACCTGTAGTAATAATAGCTGTGTTCAATGCTTACTGTATGTTAGGGCTTTACTAAGCACTTTACATGTATTAGCTTATTTAATCTTTGAGGGAGAAAGGCAACTATTAACAGACCCATTCTACCTACGTTGAAAACTGCTCTTAGAGAGCTTTGTAAAATGCCTTCAGCTGGTCACCTTGTAGCCACCATTCTCCACTGCCTTCTGGTGTCTCAACAGAGAGGCAAAGAAGTTGGCCTGCCACGATGAAGATTGAAGAAGATGCAGAGACAAGAGATAGAGAATGAGGAAACATTTTTTATTTTCAGTTTCTGGTTTTAGCTCTTCTTAAGGTTTTACTTCTTTTCTGGGTTGTAATACATCCTTGTTTTCTGAATAAATTCTTCTAATTTTTGCTTAATCTAGCTTAAGGTGGTTACTATTACTTGCACATAAATAGCCCCAACCGTGGCAGATATTATTTACCCAGTTTTGATAGCAACAATGTTAAATCTCATTGAACATTGAAAGACTGGGGGACCTCACACACACACACACACACACACACACACACACGACAGCAAAATCAAAGGCCCTCTACTGATTAGTAGTCAAGGTAGTTGTCCACTGTCCATCAGTTGTCTACCTGATGAGCCCTTTCTATTACATGATCTTTCCTTTTACTATGTAAGAACAGAAGTTTTCCAGAACTAGCTGGATGTTATATTTGGCTAAAGGTTTCATGGTGCAGCATGATAAGCTTAGAAAGAATGCTTTCAATGCAGAACCAGTACATATGGAAGAATGACACGTAGGAATGTTGAAAAGTTTCATTATACATTGAACTAAAAAAACTGACCAAGGTGAAGGGGTTGTAATTCTCAGGGTTTGTATGTGTTGGACAGAGGTGGGGGGGGGGTGAAGAGAACAGCATGAGCAGAGCTCTTTGTCAGTGTGAACAATATCCTCTGAGTTGGCCATTAGCTCAAGGCCATTTCCGTAATGGATGGTGACAATATTGCCAATTGCTCCTGGGGTGACCATAGATCTTCTGTGGATGCTGTAGGTCTTAGCTCCTCTTTGGCAGCATAGATGTTTCTTTTATGTGTCTGGGCTATCTTACACAATATACTGCCTAATTCACTACTTGAGAGCATAACATTTAGCAGACAAGCCACAAAACACACATTTCATTGTAGCAGCTCTCCTACAGCCAGAAGAGGTGAACTGCAATGCCAGATAGGATACTCTTGACACAGGTAGACTCTGGTTTTGTTTGTCACTGAAGATGGCTGTAGGGTTTATGGGCATCCTGAGGATGGACATTTTAGCCAAATTACATACCTGTGCTCTACAAAGCTTTACTAAAGACTTTGGTTCGGGGGCATCTGGGTGGCTCAGTCAGCTGAGTATCCGACTTTGGCTCAGGTCATGATCTCACAGTCGGGTTTGAGCCCCACGACGAGCTCTGTGCTGACAGCTTGCTCTGAGCCTGGAGCCTGCTTCAGATTCTGTGTGTCCCTCTCTCTGCCCCTCCACACTAGCATTCTGTCTCTCTCTCTCTTTCTCTCTGAAACAAACAAACAAACAAACAAACAAACAAACAAACATTAAAAAATTTAAAAAAAGACATTGGTTCAATTCTGCAGGTATTATTAGTGAAGTTTGGTAAGGGAGTATACTTGTGGTGCAACATGATGTATGAGAAAGAAATATGTGTTTTTTTAATGTTTATTTACTTATTTTTGAGAGAGAGTTAGGGAGGGGCAGAGAGAGAGAGAGAGAGAGGAAATCCTAAGCAGTCTCCATGCTGTCAGCACACAGCCCGATGCTAGGCTTGATCCCACGACCATGAGATCATGACTGAAATCAGGTCGTTAAACTGACTGAGCCACCCAGGCACCCTGAAATAAGTATGTTTTGTTAAAAAGACCCCGGGTCTGGGTGGGACTCAGGGTTTAGCCCAGACTTGGCTATGACCTTGAGTAAGTTACTTAAATTCTCTGGAACCCTGTGTCCTCACCTTGAAAATGAACAGATTAGATAGATGATTTTAAAGGTCCCTTCCAATTTTTAAGCTTGAAAATTTTAGAGTTCTTGAAACTTTTTAAGTGTGAAGAATTTAAGGTTAGTAGAAGTAAGGTTAGTTAGTAGAAAAGGCACAGAAAATAGACTAGATTAATTATTAAACTCCAGGCATAGGGCAAGTTGGTGAATTTCTCTGCAAATTAGTTTTCTCAAATAGAAACTCTTGGGATAATAATTTCACGATTGCTGGACTATTGTGTGAAGCTAATTAGAAAACAAATGTTAAAGTGCTTAACATTTTAGGAGATTTTGCTGTGGACTTGTTTTTAAATAATGCCTAACCCTTATGACTGCCATCTAGTGGACACTATAATAATTACATGATGCATTTTTTCACCTGGGCTCTTGAATCCCTCACAAATGTGATTCAAGTATGCTTTTCAATCAGTTCCCCACACCAGTAAATGCAATTCTGAATTAAATTATTTAATTTACATTTTAAAGGAGAAGTATCTTATTAGAGATATTAGAAGTATTTGTTGGCTTCTTAGGTAGTCAGCCTTCTTACAAGTAACAGTGCAAGATTTCTTTGGGGGGAATATTTTTCTCCACTGCAAATGTGATCCAAGCTAGTATGTGGATCTTAGAATGACTGCAAGATTGTCTGCCCAAATTGCCCCTGCTGCTTGGACCTCCAACACTACCTGTCCCTTCTCATTTGCCTCATTTGAGCCTCCAGTTTCCCCATGAAGTTTTTAAAGCCTCCATATATATTTTGTAATGTTTATTTATTTTTGAGAGAGAGTGTGTGAGCAGGGGAGGGGCAGAGAGACAGAGACATAGAATTCAAAGTGGGCTCCAGGCTCTGTGCTGCACAAGCCTGATGTGGGTCTTGAACTCACAAATTGTGAGATCATGAACTGAGCTGAAGTCAGACACTTAACTGACTGAGCCACCCAGGCGCCCCATAAAGCCTCCATATATTTTTATTAAAGTCTTCATTGTATGTATGGGAGGCAGATATTTTGTTCTTTGAAACCTAAGGGCCTTCACTTATATTAAGAGGCAGAGCATACAAAGCAGCTACAGTAATACCTGCATTGTTATTCATTGCTCTTACTTATAGGCCATGTGCCAGGCTACATTTCTGCCATGTACTCTTTATTTACTCATCACCACCTCCTTTGAACTATTACTATAAATCCCCATTTAAAGACAACACAAGTAAAGTTGAAAGAAATGAAGAAACTTGCCCGAGCACATGTAGTTAATGAAAGGCAGAGCCCAGGTAAGCTCCAGCCGTTTCTAGTGACCAGCAGAAAGCACAGTGAGACTACTTGCTTTTGTAATCTCTAATTTGGACATTGCATTTCTTTGGACGCACGCAGCCTGGGAATGTTAGTGGCCACATTACATTGTGAGCTTAATTGAATTCGTTAACCAAAACCCTACCTGATCTTTCATTTGAATTGCTATCAAGCACTTCCTGTCATGTAGCCTTGCATGGTCCTTCCTTCTTCAAAGAGAACAAACACCCTAACAGGGAACAGGAGGAAGGGAGCGTTCCCTCTGTCCTGTGACTTTCAGTTTGTCCTTGGAGTCATTCTGATTTGTACTGTCCACGCCAAATCTGGTCCCCAGGAGTGAATGAAGCCAAATTTAAATGCTCGAGTGGAGCACAGCCACACTCCTGTCCTTAGTTTTTCTCACTACATGTAAAACAGAGTAAAATTTTAAAGACAGATTTAATTATCTACTGATAGTGAAACATAACAAAGACAGGAAATCCCAAGAGGAAACATAGGAAGTCTGAGTCAGAAACCTTATAGAGTTACTTGATCTTTTGCTAACTCTATTAAAATGGATCCTGTTCTATTCTCCATCCTGTGTGAGGGTCTGTGAAAAAAATGACACCTTTAATTCTGAGGCTTTCCTCTCTTCTCTTCTCATCAGAGACAGAGATCATGGCTGTAAGATCTTTAGGGGAAAACAGTGAATTTATCCACTTATCAAACAAATATTGATTAAACTAAATAAATAGGTGAATGGAGACCTCAAGTCATTTCTACAACCAGTTTTTAGAGCATGTCCTTTACTTCCACAGAGACCCCTCTGTCTTCAGTCCTCACTGCTTCTCTGAACAGCACCCGGCACCAGGAAAGACTTGCCTGCAAGCCATCCCACAGGAAAGGTTCTGATTATGGGAGCTTAGAATCAGCAGCACAGACTTTTCTCTAAGTAGAGACAATTGGTTCCTAAAGGAATTGAAATCTGATGCCACGCTCATTAGCACAGGCCTGGGAATAACTGAGCCAACTGGGCGTTCCGACATTGGTGCTCCACTGAGGGAAGTGGTTCTCTCGTGGCCTGAGAGATCTGACCGTGCGTGCGTCAGGGACCCTGATTACCTGTAGGGGAAGACCTTAATGGCAGCCACCGTCTTAGGTCCAGGACCATTCCAGGAGCAGCAAGGATACTGTCACCATTCATTTAGAGCCTGCAAGGAGTGGATGACAAACCCAGAGGCCTGCTTCATATTGACAAAGTCTCCACCACCTAAAACCTAAAATTGACTTGACTGCCATATACTTCCCAGTAGCAGCATTTGCATGACAGTGATGAACTTGGGGCCCAGGGAGTTTGCACCCTTCTCAGGTGTCTGACTTGCCACAGAGCCTCATAAGAGGAGGCATGCTTTTCTCCTTCTGGTTATTAGAGCAATAACCACCAAAAATAAAACTGGCGGCGAGAAAAAAATGCCTTTGCTTGTCACTTAATAGATGTCTCCTTCTCTCCCACAGCCTTGCACACTTCAAACAACGCAATCTTCTCTTTTTTTGTGCACATTCTAGACTAGACTAGAATAGTCCAGTGGTTAAGAGCCTCAGCTTCAATCAGATGGACTCTTTTCTAATTGCATGATGTTGAGCAAGCTATTTAAATTCCCCAAGACCAGATTTCTCATCATGAAGTTGAAATACTAATAGCTCTACCTGTGAGGTTTTGGGAATATTTAAATAAATACTAAATATATTAAATATATGTATTTATGAATATATGTATATATGTATATAGTATATATATATAGTATAGTGTTAGTATATATATAGTGCTTAGCACAAAGTCTAACCTAGTAAATGCTCAATAAATTTAAATACTACTATCACTAAATGAACTCACAGATATACATATGGCTAGTCTAGCTTAGGTGATTAACAAATGTTAGGAGAATATTTATAAATTATGGAGCACTATTCAAACGTAAGATCTCAATATTTTTAGCGCTTGTCTTAGTGATGAAGCATTCAGTTCAGTCATGGTCCAGTAAGAGATGAGTCAGAAGGAAAATTAGGGCACACAGCAGATGGCTTTCCCAAGCATATGACCTGCTAGGTCTTGAAAAATCAGCCTAAGCACTGGTCAACTAAAATCCTTGGGTATTTTTCATTTGAATTTTTATCAAGTATTTCCTCTGTTGTTGTCCTTGCTGAAAGATATGACCTTTCTTCTTTAAAACATGGTACATTCCAAGGAAAGTGTTAAAGGAGAAAGTTCACCTCTAGTCTTTGACTTTACCATTCTGTAGAGTCACTTTTATTCCTGCTGCCTGCATTTTAATCTGGTCCATAGGAATGTATTAGAACTCAAATCTGACTATGGACAATGGCCCCTTTCTTTAATTTCTCTTTGGACACCTAAAAGTAGCTGAGCTATTCAAGAAAAACTTGACTGCAAACTGATGATTCTGGAACCCATTGACAATGAAACTAGGTGTTTCAGAATGGCAAAAGCACTTCTGTTTCTCTTTCCTGATTGTTTTCATGTGTTGTGTTGGGTCTCTCTGGTTGGATGCTGTGTATGTCAGAGAATGAATTGGGGCACAGGTCTGGGGTATAACTAAATAGGCCAGAATTAATGAAGAGACACTGTTAGGATGAGCTAAGTAATTAGCCGGTGTTAGAACATGCTTTTGAGCCTGTTTGAATGTGTCGAGTTTAATAAACTCCTGAAATTCTTTTCAAGGTTGCAAATAATTTATGGCACACTAGGACTCTAATTCAGCAGTCCCCAAAGCATGGTTTAGGCATCTCTGGGGGTCCCTGAGACTCTGGGTTTCCCTGAGGCAAAAACAACTGTCATAATAATGCCAAGATATTATGGGACCTTTTCTACTGGGTTGACATTTGCACTAATTGTGCAAAAGCAATAGTGGGCAAAACTGTGTGAATCAAGATAGTGGTATCTAACAATTTTTTATTTGTATTCTTCAACACCATACACTGACAGTAAAAAGAAAAAGAAAAAGAAAACGTTTCACTTAACAATGCCATTAAAGACTCAGAAAAAAGTATTAGTTTTATTAAATCTAGACTTTTGAGTACATGAAACACCAGTTTTACTTAAAAGAATGACTGACAAACTATGGTTATTCAGACTTTGACATTTGGCAGACAATTTCTTAAAAAAAAATGAAAGAAAATGAATCTATCACTGGAAGGAAAACGACTCACAGTATTTGTTGCTGGTGGTAAAATTTGAATTTTCAGATGGAAATTAGAAATTTTGAAAACTTGAACCTACCACAGTGGGCGTTAAGGCTTTCTAATACTTAAAGACATTTCTGATGAGATAGGTGGTGATATCAACAAATAAGATTTTTTGGTGTTGTATAATAAAATCTGTGAACATTTGGAAAATTTTCATGACCCAGTGAAGCAATACTTTCTAAATGACCAAAGCATGATGTTAAAACGGGTTCTGACTCCACATTGTAGCTTTTCAATGGGTTTCAGTAAAGCTTCAAAGAATATTTAAAGTACCTAAAAAGGCTATTAAAATACACCTCCCTTTTCCAGCTACACATCTAGGTAGTATATACACATTTCTGACTCAGGGCCCTTTCTGATCCCTTAAGAAATCTGTTTGGCCCGTTCTTAAATTAGCTGCCATGGGGCATAGGAGCAGGTGTGCCCCAGCATACTCTGGGAGGCATTCTGTATGCTTCTCACAGGTGTTGGTGGAGGGAAAGCCTCACCGTCTACAGAGGCAACCTTAGTAATGCATCCTTCTCTTGGCTTTCCCTGCTAGCTGGTCCCTCCCTCGCTCTTGCTTCTGGGGATCACCTCTTAAATAAACTGCCTGCACCCAAGTCATGGCCCCAGGCTCTGAGACAACCTAAATCAACAGGTCTGGTGTGTTTAGATACTGTGCAAATAACTGAGGATGTAATGCGAGACAAAGCCATGTTGTACCAAGCAAATGAATCTCTACTATGTTGGTGATATTGTATTGATGAGTGATTTTAGGTAGGATAATACAATGATATTTCTTCATTTTACAATGTATCATCCATTCCAATGAATGTATGTGATCTTTATATACAGAGAAATAAACTCACGTACCCTCTACCCACAGAAAGAAATAGAGCATCAGCAGTGCCTCAAAGACCCTTGTGTACCCCTCTCTAGCATGATCAGATTTTAATTTGTAAAAGATCACTGTGATGGCTGCATAACTAACATAAGGGAGGAGGACCGTTGGAACAACAAACACCCACTCATATTTCAAGTCTTGGCCATATCATCACTTTTCTATAAAGCCTTTCTTGATCTTCAGGGTGAAGTTCCTCCATAATAATCTCTAGGGACTCCAGAGTTGGCAATTAAAATCCTCTGTGGCACTTATGTGACTCTGCTTTTTTAAAAAACAAAACAAAACAAAACAATTTTATTGAGATATAATTCACATACTATACAATTCACCCACTGGAAGTATGCAATTTCAGTGTCTTTCAGTATATTCACAGAGTTGTGCAACCCTCACCACAATCAGTTTTAGAATACTTTCATCACCTTAAAAAGAAGCAGCATGGCCTTTAGCTATTGCCCCCTTCCTATCTCCCTGACCCCATCCTTACTCTCAACCCTGAGCAAGCACTAGTCTACTAGTGCGTATGTCTCTATTGATTTCCCTTTTCTGGACTTTTATGAAGGAGATCGTATAATGTATGGACTTCTGTGAATGGCTTCTTTCACATGGTATGTATTCAAAGTTCATCCCTGTTATAGCATGTATCACTACTTCCTTTCTTTTAATGGCTGAAAAATATTCCATTGAATGGACAGAACACATTCTGTTTGTCCATTAGCTCCTCCGTGGGCATTTGGGTTGTTTCCACCTTTTGGCTATTATGAATTCTTCTTCCATTTACAGAAGAATTCATGTACAAGTTTTGTGTGGACATGTATTTATTTATTTTGAGAGAGAGAGAGAGCACACACAGGCATGAGAGACAGAGAATGAGGGAGGGGCAGGGAGAGAGAGAGAGAAAGAGAGAGAGAAAGAGAGAGAATCCCAAACAGGCTCCGTGTTGTCAGCACAGAGCCCGACGTGGGCTTGATCTAATGAACAGTGAGATCATGACCTGAGCCAAAATCAAGAATCAGATGCTTAACCAACTGAGCCATCCAAATGCTCATGAACATATATTTTTAATTCTCTTGAGCATTCACTTAGGAGTGGAATTGCTGGGTCATATGGTAACTCTATGTTTCATCATTTGAGAAACTTCCAGGCAGTTTTCCAAAGTGGCTGCAGCATTTGAATTCCCACCAGTAGTGTAGAAATCTTCCAATCTCTCTACATCTTTGCTAACACTTGTATAATCTGGCTTTTTGATTCCACTTATCCTGATGGATGTAAGACATACTTAAAAAAACAAACAAACTGTGACCTTTTGGAAAATTGGAATAAAATGTATCCATCTTTACATTTTCAATGGCTAGTATTACGCCTGGGGCATGGTAAGAAGTCCATTTATTTAATGGTTGAGTGAACCAGCAGATGGAATTTGAAGAAGTGAATGAAGGCAATTATAATAGGGGATTAGAGAGGTATTTTTGTGGGGGGGAGAGGTAGAAGCAATAGGTTTTAGTGACTGGCAGTGGTAGGGAAAAGGTGAGCATGGCCCAGTTACACTCTCATTTTCTTTAGTGGAGTGACTGGAGGATACTCCCTCTGCCCCACTCGAGCACACACTCTCTGGTTCTAACAGTGCACAGAGACATCTCTCTAATCTGGGGGAATCTGTGTCTCAGTTCCCTCATCTCCAATATTGGCTCGTACAGTTTGTGTAACGCGCAGTTTACTTCATTGTTCTATTTTGATTTTGATACGTATATGGTCATGAGACCGGGGTATAATTATCTTCATTTTAGAAAAGAAGAAACTGAAACTCAAAGTCCTCACTCCTAAATAGTGGTAGAGCTACAATTCTATGTGAAGTTTCTTGGCTTCGAGTAATAGGGATTTTCCCCCTCACACCAGGATGCCTGCGGATGACCTCTAAGGATGGCCTTTTCTAACTCTGTGTAAACTCAGGGCTCTGCAATACCCCAATAGAAGGCTAAGGGGTAGAAATATACATAAGGATTCTAGAATTCAGAGGCAAAAATCTCAGCGAGCTGAGAAGTCAGGAAAGGAGTGGGGACATTTTAAATCACGGCCACTAACCTACATGTTGAAGAAGGGGTAAAAGATTACAATAGAGAACAATGAGACATAAAGGCATTCCATGGTGAAATTGTCGATATGGTGCACTACAAAATGACCAGTTTACCTGTCTCATGAAAAATTGTTGGGTACCAGGGGGATATCAGACTCTAAAAGACTTCATTTGCTAGTCAATGGAGTCGATGAAAATTGGGAATAAGAGAGTTTGCAAGAGCAGTGTTTTAGGAGAGCTAACAGAGTGGCCACATGTACCCGTCTGGTGAGCAGGATGGGTAACAAAAGAGAGAGCCTAGAACTGGGGTGACCAGAACCCTGGCTGTCCCTTTTGGACCAAATTATTCTTGCTTTCTCTCACAGGAAGTTCCTTGAGAACAAGGACAATGATTTAATCATCCTGAGTATAATGGCTTATGTACATTAATTGATAAATGTTTAGGAAACTAATCACTAAGTAAGCAAACAAATATGCAGATAATTTTAACTATGAATAACCTTTATAAAAATATCATGAGAGGGGCGCCTGGGTGGCGCAGTCGGTTAAGCGTCCGACTTCAGCCAGGTCACGATCTCGCGGTCCGTGAGTTCGAGCCCCGCGTCAGGCTCTGGGCTGATGGCTCGGAGCCTGGAGCCTGTTTCCGATTCTGTGTCTCCCTCTCTCTCTGCCCCTCCCCTGTTCATGCTCTGTCTCTCTCTGTCCCAAAAATAAAATAAACGTTGAAAAAAAATTAAAAAAAAATATCATGAGAAAGGAGTATAGTGTGGTGGGGGCTCCCTCCTTTCCATGGATGACTCCAACCATTAATTAGATATTGGGGAAAGCCATTGCTCATAAGATGAATGGGACAGGAAGGTGGCAGTGACTCAGGACAAGCTCACCCACAGAAACAGAGGAACCAAATATTTTTTTTTTTTTACTGAAAACTTTTCAGGAGCACAATCCTCTCACGTTAGAGAAGCTCATCAAAACCTCACCAGGTTCTCTGTTAGACTATGTTATTCCCTCACTTCCTTTCTTAATAACAGCAGCAGCAGCAACAACCATAAAAGCAATTGAGTGACTTAAAACCTACTTGGTCAAGACACTTGTGTTCCCTTATAGGAGGCTAGAGGTTAGACAGCATCTTCAGCTGTGGGCCTTTTGTGGAAGGTGGGCCCTCTCACAAAGCCTCGGGGTCTCTCAGGGCCATTGCGGATTATTGCATCTGTCTTCCCACAGAAACCCAAGGTATGCTTAAACAGCAACACTTTGCACTTTATCCTTGTTCTTTGTAGCACTTAATGCCAACCAGACAGACTGTGCTGATGTGGGATTAACACTAATACAAAGTAGCAAGATATGGTGAGAAAAACTTCTTCAGAGAAATCTCTATGTAAATACAGGCATGTGTTCACTCAAAGGCCTAGGAGGGAGATGTCTGCAAAGAAGAAAGTCATGGGGTGTCAGATTTTGGACTTGAACCATTCTCGTACCAGATGATGATGATGATGATGATGAAGAAATATTTTGTGTGTCAGATAAGGCTTGGGTTTCCCATCCCGCCACGCCTCTTGATGTAAAAATATACTAGTACTTCATTTTACATAATATTCCCAGAAAAGTGAGGGCTTTTAACAATTTGTCATTATTTCTAGGTTTAGTCTTTAGTATAAGAAGGGTTGGTCCGAAATCTTTGCTTGCTTGTTTTAGAAATCACTATTCAATCTCAATGTGAAGTTTTTCCTTTAAATGTATTTGGCATTGGGGTCCCTGGGTGGCTCAGTCGGTTGAGCATCTGACTGGCTCAGGTCATGATCTCACAGTTCGTGAATTCGAGCCCCACATCAGGCTCTGTGCTGACAGCTCAGAGCCTGGAGCCTACTTCAGATTCTGTGACTCTCTCTCTCTGCCCCTTCCCCACTCATGCTCTGTCTCTATCTCTCAAAAATGAATAAACGTTAAAAAATTTTTTTAAAAATGTATTTGGCATGAAATACATTAGGCATTTTTTCCTCTCTTGTCTTTGATAACTTTAGAATGACAGCATAAATATTATGAATATCCCATTTTCTTTCTTTGTAATATTATTAACTAGAGATATTAAAGAAGAGATTGTATCATCTGAGTACATTTTCTCAACCCCTCTTTGTTTATCAATTGGATTGGTCACTAGATGGCGCCAGCAGCTAAGCTGGTGAATTGGAAAAAAAAAAAAAATCTCTTTGTTAAAATCTGCACTGCCAACCCCTGGCAAGGATTGTCATGATCATTACTTTGATGTTTTTATTTTTCAAGAAAAACCAATAGGTAGAAAGACAATTTCACTATCTGAATTTGTCGCAATTATAGGCATATATTTTAAAACAAGATATTGCCCGGTTTTAACATTCATTTCATTTAGGTAGTCTCTATCGCTTTGAGGCAATTTGAAAATGATCAGCTGACTCTCCAGCTATAAAAGACTCTATAATGCCTGAAAAAGTAGTATTTGCAAGTTGCCAAAAGAATTCAAGCCAAAAAGTATTCTTATGTGTTGAATTTGTCAGGTAGCTCAGTCTTTCCCTTCCTCCTGCATTGATTCCTCAATGCTGGAGATTATTTGAATTTTACTTTCTCTGCAATCATCTGGTTGATTGTGGAAGAGGCACTGAAATTGGCAGGCTGTGTTGACATGCACATTTAGATGATAGCCCTGTGTGCATATACTGTGACTCGAATTGATTCCATACAGTCTTTCCTCACTGTGGACAAAAGGAATCTGATTCATCTAAGAGCCTTAGGCTAGAATTAATTACTTCTAGAAATCTATATAAGGCCAAGTTTTTACATATTCATAAATGAGTTACCATTTCCCCAAGAGTTCCTGTAATTGTCATCTAAGATTTCTCTCTTAGGGAACTGTGTCCATAGGTTAATCACCCATGCACTATTCATACCCAGAGAATATAGTTTACCATTATTTCCCACTAGTCTCCTTTGTGAGCATTTTAATTCAGTTACTCTGATATCCTTGTAATACCATACTCCATCTTTCCTCTTCTCCTTTTGCCTTTGCTTGAGCTCTTCCCTCTCCCTGATACCTCATCTCTTCTCTTCACCAATGCGGCATTGTTTCAGCAGCTATTTCTTCCATGAGACTTGCTGATATTTTTTCCCTTTGTCTTGATTCCCATAGGATGTATATTCTGTAGTAGAATATGAAATCTAGTACTTTGCCCCAAAATTCAACACATTTTACCATACCTACTATTTCTAGGAACCATGCTTAGTTATGAGGACAGAGCAGTTTACAAGAGAAATGCCTCCATCCTCGCAAGGCTGAGGGTCTATCTAATGAGAAAACAGATCATAAAACATGTAATTTACATGGAACAGAACAGAAAGGCTGGAAATATACTACTATAGTCAGCTTGTCTTTCACAAGGTGAAAAGGCAATGTAATGGAGCAAAGATCGTCTCTAAAAAATGGGACTGGAAGAACTGAACATCCACATGAAGAACAATGAATCTAGACACAGACCTTAAACACTTCCCAAAAGTCAACACAAATGGATCATAGATTTAATGTAAAATGCAAAACTATAAAACTTTTAGAAGGTAACATAAGAAAAAACTGTGATGATCTTGTATGGCGATGTCTTTTTAAGAAACAACTTCATGAGTGAAATACAATAGCTGGACTTGATTAAGATAGAAGTTTCCTGCTCTGAGGAAGACAATATCTAGAGAATGAGAAGACAAGCCACAGACTGGAAGAACATATTTGCAAAATACACATTCGAAAAAAGCACTGTTACCTAAAATACATAAAGAACTCTTAAAATTCAACAATAAGAGAGCAAACAACCTGATTAAAAAATGAGCCGAAGACCTTAACAGACATCTCACCAAAGAAGATATACAGATGACAAGTAAACAGATGAAAAGATGTTCCATATCCTATATCATCTGGGAAATACTGGTTAAAATAACAACGAGATACCACTACCCATGTATTAGTGTTGCCAGACTTTATAACACTGGCAACACCGAATGCTGGTGAGGATGTGGAGAAACAGGAACTCTCATTTATTGCTAGTGGCAATGCAAAATGGTGCAGCCACTTTGGAAGACAGCTTGACAGTTTCTTACAAACAAAACTACAATAGTTTTGCCATAGGATCCAGTAATCACACTCCTCGGTATTTACCCAAAGAAGTTGCAAACTTCTGTCTACACAACAGCCTTCACAAAGATGTTTATAGAAGCTGTATTCATAAATGCTAAAATTTGGAAACAACCAAGATGTTCTTCAGAAGGTGAATGGATAAATAGAGTCTGGTACTTTTAGACATTGTAATAGTATTTGCCACAGAAAAGAAATGAGCTATGAAGCCATGAAAAGACATGGAGGAAACTTAAATGCATATTACTAAGTGAAAGAAGTCAATCTGAAAAGGCTACATATTGTATGATTCCAATTATATGACGTTCTGGATAAGGCAAACTGGAGACAATAAAAAGATGAGTGGTTGCCAGGGGTGGGGGATGCATGGGCAGAGCACAGAGGATTTGTAGGGCAGTGAAAGTACTCTTTATATAATAATAATAATAATAATAATAATAATAATGGATACATGTCACTATACTTTTGCCCAAACCCAAACAATGTACAACACCAAAACAGAACCCTAATTTAAACTATGGACTTCAGATGATTATGATGTATCAATGTAGGTTTATTCTTGGTAAGAAATGTACCATGCTGATTAATGATATTGGTAATGGGGGAAGCTGTACAATGTGGAGGTATAGAATATATGGGAAATCCCTATATCTTCCTCTCAGTTTTGTTGTAAACCTATAACTGCTCTAAAAATAAAGTTTTTAAAGTAATTTGCATGAAAGATGTTAGGAGAAATCAAGGCTGCCATAGCTAATCTAGCCTAGAGAATTTAAAAGGCCTCTCTGGGGAAGGCAGACTACGTGGGCACTTGAAAGAAGAGGAGAAGGTAGTCAGATGACTGGGAAAAGTAAAGGGAGTTCAAGGGAGAGGAAACTAGGGAGCCAGGATTTGAACCCAGATAATCCCCAGATTCTGCATTGTAACCACCACACTATATGGTATTGTTCAGAGTGGTGCTTGTCAACCCAGTGATACTTGTTACCTAGGCCTGGCATGCTAACCACCATTGTTTCTAGAGTGTACAAGGTTCTTCTACTTGGCTTCCTTTGAGATTTATGTTAAAAATTTTACCCCAGTTCTCAGACAAGCTTTTGTTCTAGTTCCCTGAGGATACTGGCTTATAATTCATTCATTCATTCATTCATTCATTCATTCAATCAGTCATTCATCCAACAAATATTTATAGAAAGCCTGCTATGTTCCCACCTCTAGGGATCAGATGGCCATTCCAAACAGATAAAGTGTTTCCCTCTTAGTATTTTATAGTGTAGGGAGAGAAGCAGACATCAATCACAATAATCTTGTAAATAAATATAAAGTCACAATGTGATGACTGCTATGAAAGAAAAGCACTGTGTTCTCAAAGCCTCTGGGAGGAGGATTGGATTCAGTCTGAGGAAGGGCTACCTGAAAAAGAGACTTTGAGTTGACTAGTCGCAGATTGGGGAATTGGCATTAACTGGTGAAAGGGAAGAGGGGCTAGAGCCTCCCTGTCAGAGAAAGCAACATTGCAAAGAGTTTATAGCTACCAGAGTGAAAGACAGCCATGGTAGCTCCTTCACTCAGGCAGAGCGTGTGGTCCAAGATGGGACTGAACAGCGAGGAGGCAGCCAGCACATTAGTGACGTAGGGCTGAAGTGAAGGACAGAAGAGTGAAAAGCAGGGAGACGATAAGATCTGGAGGTCCAGCACCAGACATCCATTTTAAAAGTTCACCGTGCCTGTGTAGGGATGCCTGGTGGCTCAGTCAGTTAAGTATCCAACTCTTGATCTTGGCTTAGGTCACGATCTCATGGTTCATGAGATTGAGCCCTGCGTCGGGCTCTGCACGGACAGTGCTTGGGATTCTCTCAGTCCCTCTCACTCTGGCACTCCCTTGCTCGCACATACTCTCTCTCTCTCTCTCAAAATAAATAAACTTCAAAAAAACAAACACAACACTTTACCCTGTGTGGAGAATGGATTGAAAGCGGTGCAGAGCCCAGCGAGGAGGCTGTAGCAGTCCACGGTAGATGATGCTAGTGTGAGACAGAGAACTAGGGAGGGAAAGAAAGAAGAAAACAATTTGAGAGATGTCTTAGCATTAGGAGGAGATGGGAAACAATGTAAGGAAATGTGGAGAGTTTTGTGGTAACATTCAGCTTAGTACATATGAATTATCCATTCAAAACCAGGAAGATTTATACAAACTATTCCACCCCGATGACGGATGGCATTCATAGTGGGCATTTTGCCTACGAGTTTGTAGACACATTATGGAATGTTCTTCCATTGGAATGCAGCCATACCCCAGCATTTCCTATGTGGTATAGATGTGTATGATACTAAACAGAATGGAAATCACTATAGCAATAAATTTCCATTTGAGGGATTCTTAAAGGGAAACCCAGTAATTCTTAAATCAGGTTTTGAGAATATTGTTGAATGACTCAGAACTCTGCAATTTGTGAAGTAATCTAGCTACCAGGGGTCAATTAGCCTTGTGTGAACTAGAATGGGAAAATGACGAATGTGTTACATAAAAATGAATGATTCAGAACTTAAAGACACCTGAACATAAGGATTCTAGACTCAGTGCTATCTAATAGAACTTTCTCTGAAGATGGAAATATTTTATATTGGCATTGTCCAATACAATTGTCACTAGCCTCATATAGCTATGGAATAATTTGAAAGTGGCTAGTGTGACCAAGAAACTAGAATTTAAAATGTTGACTGAATTAATTTAAATTTAAATAACCACAAAGGGCCAGTAATAGTGTTTTGGAGGATACACATCTTAACGAATA
Source organism: Prionailurus bengalensis (assembly GCF_016509475.1). NCBI lineage: Eukaryota > Metazoa > Chordata > Mammalia > Carnivora > Felidae > Prionailurus > Prionailurus bengalensis. The sequence goes on along the minus strand of NC_057353.1, from coordinate 15,075,806 downwards.
CCAAAACAAGAAAACTACACAAGGTTCTCTTGGCTAAAACTTTCACCAATGATCCAGTTAACCATCTGGAACTGTACTTTATATTATTTTTTATTTGACGCATGTAATTTTGTTTAAGTTGACTGCTGATAATTTCACATGACTGAAAACGTCTAGCATCTATCATTATACTTACCACATTGTAGTCTTCTGGTAAATGTTAAATTGAATGAAATAGTGCTACAAAGCAATTGTCATGGTACTTATCACATACTAAGAGTTCAGTAAATATTAGCTATTATTATTGTCATTATTTATAGTGTCCAAGTAAATTTTTAGTCTCTTTTGTGAAGTTGTGAGTTAAGAGCATCTTTTAAAAAAGAGAACTTTGAACTGGCCGTGTAACCTCAACAGCCTCTCTGTGGCAGACTCTGCCTCCTTTCCCTTGAAAAACTCCAAAAAACCTCTGTCGTTTCTCGACATTCCAGTCCTGGGTTCCCACTTTGCTGAGAACAGTTTCACTGATCAGGTGCCTCAATGCCTGCCCTTTTTGCATTCGCTAATTTAAATAGTATGTTACATGTATAAGAAATACCCCTACGATTTTACTCACCGGAGGAATATAAGAACGATAGCAAGATAAAACTAACCATTAACCCCTGTATTCCATCCATTCAGCATCACATTACCCCAGTAATACAGTATTTGGTGTATGAGAGAGCATTCTGAACAGTGGTCAGGAAGTACTGTTTCATACAGCTTTCTTCTCTGTGCTTCTCGTCTTATTACCTTTCAAGTCATGAAACAAATTCCCCAACTCTGCCCAGGGCCCTCTGCTATGGCAGTGTAGAGGGTTCCAGGCAAGAATGGTGAACGAGCAGATGTTGTCACCTCTGCTGGGCTGTGTACATTAGACTGGACTTCCCTTAAGCGAGGTCAGTTAGTAAAGGACAGAGAAGAGACCACCACTTCCTAAGCACTGGCCTCCGTGCTCAGAGGGCTACTAGGGGCTAGCAGTTTGCTATATGGCTGGAGAAACTGAGGACTTACCATTCTGAGTTTGAGGAATGAACATGGAAATAGAAGAGGTTCCTTTGAGAAAAATGAGGAAGAGAAGCCAGATTATCCCCCTTCCTTGGTTTAATTCAGGACTTCTCAAGAGTGGCTCTATTACCATTTGGGTTGGATACTCCTTTGTTGTGGGAGGAAAGTGGGAGTGCCACTGTCCCACCCATTGTGGGATGTTTAGCAGCATCCTGTCTCCTTTGCATTAAATTCTTTCTCCAATCAGGACACTCAAATGTTTCCAAACATTACCAAATGTCCCCTGGTGGGGGGGGGTGGGTGGGGGAGGGAGGTAAAATTGCCCCCATTTGGGAATAACTGGCTTCACTGAAGTGTCACTGGGTACTTGTCATCTTGTGACTTGTCTGGTCCCTTACTGAGCGACCCAGAATAAAAAAATAAATAAATAAAATAAAGGCAGTGGTCAAGAGGACTGGTTCTCTTTAGTCCCTACTTGTGATAAAAGAAAAGTAAAGACTCAGAGGCATCGTGAACCCTAAACTGTAAAGGACATCTTGGAGACAATTGAAATCATTGGGTATTTCTTCTTTTATATAAATGATGGAGAGAGAGCAACCCCAGAGAAGTTTTGCTCTTACACCAAGAGCAGGGCTAGGACTTAAAAGGCAAAAGCCCAACCCATCGCTAAGACCCACATGTGTTTTACGCTCCCACTTATAAGGTTTATTCTTGAAAGAAAAATAAATCCCTAGAGAATTTATAGATAGATACAGTATCAGTTATTGCACAACATTATATCTCATAATATAATGGGCAACCATCCCAAAGCTGTGGCTGTTTAGCTCAAAATAAAGCATGAAAAAGCTGTAGGCTTTTTTTTTTTTTTAAATCAAAATGTCCAATGACAGGATTTCAAAAGTATTGGGAAGGGATCTACTATATTTTAAAGATGCATATATGTAGTTAATTTTACATGCAGTAATGTTTTAACTTAACAAGTTACTACTGAAAACACTGGCTACTAACAGATAAAATTATTGTGCCTTTATTTTCCTTTTCTCTATTACTGATCATGATGATCCTCTCAACATGTCAGTAAGGAAAAGGCAGTTATAGAGAGCCAGGCATGGAAAGATGAGGAAAACTCTGGCCATTAGACACCTCCACCTGATGGGCAAGTGCTACCAAGCAGGGCTTGGGTAGCTGGGTGGCTATCCTACTCAGGCATGGAAGAAGAAGCCATATTTTCATTTAGTAATTGCTTCTTTTTGAAAAGAATCATGGCTTTTGAATAAATTACGATCAGAGTTTCAATCCTGTGTCAAAAGATGTCTGAAAATAACAAATAAGGAAGCGAAAAAAAAATACTAATCCCACAGAGAGACATTCTATGATTTCTGTCCCTAAAGGTCTTTAAACGCAGGGCAGATGAGCAGCTTTCAAAGATGATATGAGTGGGGGCCTGCCTGGTGAAAGGGAAATGGTCAGGCAGAGCTCTCTGGTTTTAGAAATCCCTGTCTTCCTGGAATGGGAATGAAGAAGGGCAGGGGGAAGAATGCTCACGGGCAGTAAGCTCCCATCATGTGTGTTCCTAAAAAGAAACAGTAAAGACCTTTAAAATATAAACACATGAAACTGTTCTGAAAATCTATATTAGAATCTTATTTATAGACATAATAGATGCAGGGTATGGGGTTAGGGAAAAAATAAAGATACTTAACAATGGTCTGACCCTATCAAAAAAGATGCTATTTAAAATGCAATAATTTAACTCTAGTCTAATGCCCTTTTAGTAAATCCCTTCTGCTGCCTTCTCTAAATTTAGAATGCCCGAGTATAAACATTTCTCTGTGCTCGTTACACTAAACTTTCGCCTCAGGCCTCCAGGTCTCACTGGTTTAGAGCACAGTGAGGCCATTGTTAATGGCAAAGATTTGTCACCTCTTGCTCTTCCAAGAACCTTCTCTCCTTTCACCCCCTCCAGTCTGGTTAAGGGGACTTAACGGGTTTCTTCTACTCTGTCCTCCCACCCCGCTGCAACATTAACAGCATGAAGCTTTCTGCATCTGCCTTATGCAATGTATTATTCTCTCTTTCCCTCCTGATACGATGTTCCCTGCCTTGAGCTTTAACTTGCCTGTTATAAAGCGTTTTAATTTTTTATTTCTTTGACCTAGAGTTTATTAGAGACTCTGATTCTAGATTGAGTGCTATGATCTCAGTTGCCAGATTTAACGAATAAAAATACAGGATGCCCAGTTAAAGATACATTTCAGATAAACAATGAATAATGTTTATAGTGCAAGTATCCCCCCAAATATTGCATGGGATATAATTTACTAAGAGGTTATTTCTTGTTTATCTGAAATTGAAATGGAGCTGAGCAATCCTGGCCCCAACACCCCAGCTCTTCCCCCAAGGAACATTCTCAACCTGCATTTCTGGGGGAGAATATTCTTATCAGGTGCAGTATTTGTGGGTTAAGGCATGGTCTTTACTCTCATATTGCTTCTGAGGCCTTTGTCATTGGCAAACAGCCTTCCCTGTAAGTATACCAGTCATCTGGCATGGAAGCAGAACCCCAAATGTCCTATTCCTCCTGCCTTTCCAGATAACTTCACCTGTGTTTTAATTCAATGAAACTAATGTTCTTAGTCTGGAATCATCTCTATAGAAATAAATTCAAATTCTAAATAGCGTCATGATCTTTAACCTAAAAGTAATAACATCAGAGGACTTAATTCATTATTTCAAAATCCTAACTGCAGGTTCTTACCTAATTCATATCTTAATATGTTGCTTTAAAATTCTCCTTTTGGTTTTAATAGTGGATTAATGGCATAATGAATATAGGATTCTGTAAAGTTATGCCTAGTGAATGACTCTATATTAGGAAAATAGCATAGAGGTAACATACAATTTTATGAAAATTTTCTATTGGCCTAATTACTTTTAACAACTGAAAGAAGGTAAATCCTTTATTCTGTCAGAGTTTGTATATTTGATTAGTCTGCACACTGGTTCTTTTTTCTGTATAATAAAGTATGAAATATCTTATAGTGGGAAGTTTTTGGATGACGATAAACAGACTGAGCTACTTTGGCTCTTTCTAAACATCTGTAGCAATAGAGTGAAGGGATTTTTAAAAACAAACCTATGAGAATGAGAAAAACAGGGGACAATGCAGTAACAACAAACTATTGGGAGCTAGAAAATAGAAAGAAAAGTGGCAACTGACTCAACAGAGACCAGAAAGCTGACTCTGAACCTGACAGTAGAGAAAACTGGGGACCAGCGTAATCTGTACCGTAGAATTCTCAAAAGCTGTGAACTTGTCAATTCCAGGTATTTAGAGACCATGAAAGGAGAGGCTTACACAGAAGATGGAGTAAAAGATCAGTAGGTTCCTGAAAGCCCATCCACACTCCAAACCACTGAGAAACTGCTTGTCCTGCATCCCAGCACGTGTTTACAAATTGATTCTGTGGAGCAGTGAAGGGTGGTTGGAGAGGTCACTGCACTTGAGACTTTAGGGCTGCATGCCCTATCAAAAATGAATAAATGGTCACGTATGTATGTCAAACACAAATGTAACCCAACACAAACACAATCCTTTTGTTCCACTCAGGCACCAGGACACTAGCAGCCTTTTATCTATGCAAGAGATTGAATAACTCTTCTCTGGTCAACAGCCTAAGAAAAAGACCTAAAGCTCTAAAATCAAGAGGTTTTCCAAAAGCAGCCCGCATTGATCACACTGTACCTAACCTCAAAGGAAGCACACTCCATGTGCTCAGACATTCCAGTCACCTTTTTAATCCCTCACTCTTGATAGTGAGCAGACGACCATGGATGGCCAGACATTTCAGAAAATCCCTTACACGAAAGAGACCAAGTAACACTCCCTGAAGAAAAACAAAGTGAGATTAATCCAGAAGAAAAAAAAATTATTTTAGAATAAAAAAGTAAAACTGATTATTATAGAAATATCCATCTACTCTATAGTAAGAGAAAACAGATCAGCGGTTGCCTGAGAGTGGGGGTTGGGTAAGAAATTGACCGAAGTGAAGTAAAGCGCAAGGGAACTTTTGGAGGATGATAGAATTCTATATTTTGATTATGGTGGTGGTCACACTGGTGTTTACATTCATTTAACGTGTACGTAAAATGGGCACATTTACTGTATGTAAATTATACTTCAAAAAAGTTGATTTTCCAAATCTCTGATATTAATAACCAACATCCTAAAGAATATGTTATTGCATCCGTGAAACAAGAACAAGATACTATATAAAAGTGGAAGAGAGGCACTTAGAGAAAAAAAAAAACCCTTTGAAATTAAAAAGTCAAAATGGAAAAATAAAGTTGAAATTTCCCAGAAAATTTGACAAGAAATAATGGAACAGAAAACAGGAGAGAAAAAAATTAGATAATTAAAAGGATTTCTAGGAATTCTAATACCCCGATGGTAGGAATCCCAGAAAAATAATATAGAAAACAGAGGGGATAAAATCATTAATGATTCAAGAAGACAACTTAGACATGAGCTGACATTTTGGAAGGGTCTACCAAGTTCCCACATGAAATGTGAATAAAAATAAACCTACACCAAGGATCGTCATTATGAAATTTCAGAATGCCAAAGGAAAGAAGCAAGTTTATAAGTTTTTAGAGAGAAAAGAAAAACCGTATCTAAAACAAAGGATCTGGGATAAAAATGACCTCGGACTTCTTGACAACATTGGAAGCAAGGAAACAATGGAACAATACCTATAGAATTCTGTAGCAGCCTTAATTCCAACCTAGAATCTATACCCAGTTAGACAGTCAGCCTGAAAATAAATTATAGACATTTTCAACCATGCAAGATCTGATTAAAAACTCCCATCAACCATCTCCCAAAAAACAATTGGAAGATATGTCCCACTAGGTAAGAGAGAAATGAAGAAAGGAGGAAGAGGGATACAGAAAACAGGATATTGAAGATATGACTTAGTGGAAAGGCAAACACAAGGAGAATGGAGAAAGGAAGACCCAGGACTTCAGGTGTGCACCAGATAGGGAGAGCCAGACAAGGTGCATGTGAGAACCACAAGGTCATAAAGTACTCTCTTCTTTAAAAAAATTTTTTTAACCTTTATTTATTTTTGAGACAGAGAAAGACAGAGCCTGAACAGGGGAGGGTCAGAGAGAGGGAGAACACAGAATCTGAAACAGGCTCCAGGCTCTGAGCTGTCAGCACAGAGCCCGACGCGGGGCTCAGACCCACACACTGCCAGATCAGGACCTGCGCTGCAGTTGGATGCTCAACCGACTGGGCCACCCAGGCGCCCCCAAAGTACTCTCTTCTTATCACGAAGACGGAACACCTAATGAGCTTGGCCAAGATCGAAACAACAACAAAAAAGTCCTTTGAGCATCTCCTGAGAGATAGGCTCTGGTGAGCATAGAAACATAAAATACAGAGCTGCTTGTTTTCTCTGACTAGAGGCTTGCCTGATACCTAAATTTGGTCTGCACTTCAGCCCTGCCAGGTGTCCCCACTGGGGTGAGCCCTATGTTTCCCAGGATTCAGTTATGACCTTGCTCACTGACTTTCTCAGAAGAGGTTCTTATAAACTGTGAAAAACTGAAACCAGATTCACAGACTCAGGACAGTTTCTCATTTTCTGGCAACTTCTTTCTGACACTGGCAATATTTACCTTTTCCTTACACAGCTAGATTTGAGTTTGCGACTCACTTTTTCAAAACCTAACAGTTTGTGGCTGTTACATGTGTAGCTGGTAGAATTATTAAAATCAATCAGAAAAAGGGGTAGTGCAAAAGTCAGGATCATGGCTACCTTTGAGAGAAAGGGAAAAGAATGGTAACAGAGGGATATGCAGAATGCTTAAGGTAGGGTGATGTTTTATTACTTAATCTAGATAGGAGATACATAGTAGCACATTTTATATATTGTATAAATTGTACACGTGTGTTCCTTTTACGTATACATTTTACAATTAACAACACATCCTATGGCAAATGTATTCTGCTTTGAGAACTAAGATTAAAAATGCTCTGGTTCTCATCTTTCCAGATACCCTATGGGCTTGCATAGATGTTGATGCCGTGATTAGCAGGATCTCTACAAATCAGGTTTCAGACATTTTATTCTCAAATACATTGACTTGCAACATTCCAAAGCTCCTAAAGATTTATAATTTGATTTCAAATGATAAATATTCAAGAATACCTTTACTTCTTTCAGAGGCTGTCGGTTATTTTCTGACTATAAACACACAACATAGTAATTTAATCTTAATTGATCAAGCTACTTGATGTTTCAGATGATAAAACCTCCATTTGTAACTCCCCATAACATTTTTTCCCCCAGAACGTCTATATTGGTTGGTCAGACTCAGAGATGTCTCCAGCACTCTTCCCTATATAGTGGGAACTGAAAGAGTCTATAGAGACTGTGGGAGAACCTCGATTAAACTGATGACCTGTGAAATAGGAGAGACACAAGAGACATTATTAAATGATTAGGTTGAATATTGAAGGGCTAATGTAGCCTGGAGAATTGTGAGAAGATGGGGTTCCACATCTCTGTTGAGAAATCAGGATTTATTGGTCTGCTTGCTGGACTCATTCAAGTCCCATACTTGTTAAATTAGGAAAATATTTCTCATAGAACTTCAAGAATATTCCAAGGCTAGGGAGTGTAAATATTTCACAAATTTCTATTTTGATTAAAATGTTTTGCCACATTGCCATAAAGTAACCCCTTACTGAGAGAAAGTGTGTAATAGCATGCTAACTCTGTTTCCTAATCTGGAGGACAGAGAGCCGAAGACAATGTAATATGAGAATAATCTATTCTAACAAAGGTGTTCATTGTGGACTTCTTGCCGAAAAAGACATTGTTAAGATATTAAGTAATAAAGTTATTTGAAAGCTCATCTCAAGTCCTCCATAGAATTTCTATAATTACAACTCATCAGAAAGGTGACAAGTGTTTCACTCTAAATGAATGCTATAATCTAATATGCCTTAGATTTCTAACAGAGTGTAAGCTGTTACTCATTGCTACTGGTATTTAGATAGACCAAGAGCGAAGCATTCTCCCTGCACTCAAATTAGAAAAATACTCCTCCAGTTAGCTTGGGACCAAAGACTTGTTTTGAAAAGAGAATATAAACAAAAAGCAAAATAAAACTCTGAGCTAATTTTCTTGCCACAATGCATACTGGCATTGAGAAGACTAAAATTAGCTACAGCTAATTTTCATGCAAGAGGAGTGCTTTTCTGTTTCTCTAGACAATTTGGTTTCATGCTTCTTTTTGTGAGCTCCTCCCAAATCTTAAGTTGCCATTGTATGAGAATGTCTAGAGTCAAAGGAAAGACCATCTCAACAACTGCATGCCTGTGGCCCACAATCTTCACACTATCTTGTCAAGGGCATTTTCTGGACCCAAATATAAAATTCAGCTTCTGGTTGAATATATTGTTTATTGCAATATGTATTCCATGCTCCTTTACGAGGTTTCTTTTCTTCTATGATATGCGATGCCCATTGCTGTTTATTTAAAACCTTAGTATCTTTGGTTGATACTTTTAATGTTGAGAACTCTACCCTCTTAGTGCCTTTTACGTTTAGAATGTTTGTTCAAGGTGCCCAAAGATATACAAAAAGTGAATCCAATGAATGCCAGTATACCCACCACGTGGCTTAAACAAAAAGCATAGTGTTTGTGCCCCTTTCTAAATTACATCTCCTTTCTTTCCTTCACTAAGGATGTCCACTCTCCTGAATTGCTTTCTGTAATCCTCATGGATTTATTTATACTTTTACTATGTATTCATAAACAATATAATATAGTGTCACAACGTTTTCACTTTCAAATAAATATTGTATGTACTCTTCTGCAACTTGCTTTTCACACAGTATTATGTTTTTGAGATGCATGAGTGTTGATATGTGTAGCTATAGTTTATTTGTTTTCAGTATTGTATAAATACTTCACAGTTTATCTGTGCTCCTGTTGATGGACATTTAGGCAATTTTTCCAACTTTTCTCACACAAACAATGCCATATGAACATTCTTATATATGTTTCTTCATGCACATATGAGAGAATAGGACTTAAGCCTGAAACCATTCACAGGTATGTACATCTTCACCATTATTAGAAATTGGCAACATGTTCTCTTCAGTGGTTCCAGCAATTTCTATTTCTTAGATTGTGGATTAGCAGTTCTCTTTTCTTAACATTCTTGAAAACATTTTTACTGTAAGACTTAGTACATTTCACAAATCTGATAGTGAAGGAATCTTACTGTACACATTAGATATTCAAAACATGTGGACTATGTTGTGTGAGAGTGTCCAAGTAATGATAATTTTGGCATATTTGGCATATGTGTGATTGTCACACATATTCTCTAACCATGAGTTATCAATATTTCTTTGACACACTAAAGGCTGATCCTAGAGAAACCAAAAAACCTTAAGATAACATATCTGTCATTTTTACAACTCTGTCTCCACCCCCAAGTCCCAGTCCTCAAACCTTGGGAGCAGGGATAGGAGGAGGGGTTGCACGGTCATCCTAGAGCATTCTAGATGATGTTAGATTTACCACACAGTGGTACCAAGGATGTTTGGATGCTGTTACTGCTTCTTTTCCATCTACATTGGGCAAGTCATGTGCCCATTTCTAGTAAGGGTTAGAAGGATGTAAATATATTTTTGCACATTAAATCAGATCCTTTCTTTGAAAGAATAGATATAAATAGGATTTTTTTTTTGTAATTCGCTGCAACTAAGGCAACTTTAAATATAAGTGTAGCTTTTATTTTAAGTGGGATTAGAGATGTAAAATATCCACCTAGTCTGATCAGACATGTATTCAATAAGTTTTTTGAATTAAACCCATACAAGTTACTTGTGGTATTTCCAACCTAGTGGGACAGAGAGATATGCAAACAAATAATTTTGATGCCATAAATCTTTACAAAGGAGATGATGTATAAAAAGAAAGAAAGAAAGCAAGGAAGAAAGAAAGAAAGAAAGAAAGAAAGAAAGAGAAAGAAAGAAAGAAACTCCAAGATAGACAAAGAAATGGAGAAACAAAATACTGACTGATGCACAAAATGATTTTACACCATGCTCAAATGAAAGATGAAGCGAAGTCAGGAACAAAATAAAAGCCAAGACTGTCCATCAAGTGTAATATCTTGTAGCTAACTAGATGCCTCAGTTTAAATCCCAGCCCCACCATTTACTAGACATGTGACCTTCAACAAGTTAAGTATATTCCCTAAGCCTCAGTTTCCTAGCTAACAAAATAGAGGAAAAAAATACTGTATATACTTCTTGGGGTTGTTGTAAATAAATATAATATTGATATATATAAAATGCTGAAAGAGTTCATGGGCATTCATGTAGCATTTAATAAATATTAGTTACTAAATAATATTTTATGCAGCAAAGTTTCCCTTCATTTCCAATGTGAGGACTTACCTCTATATTTCCTAATTTGATCTGAATAATCTGGAAACAAATATCACCTACAAAATCATGGATTCAGTAACTTTCACACTCCATGGGTTTTTTGGGTATCTATTTAAGACTGGCTTCCACTGCATACTTAAATCAGATCTCAAGCCACATTAAACTTCTAATTTTGTTCCTTTTATAGGATGTCAGAACATTTGTCCACTGTGCATCATAGATGCTTTAATCTCTGCTCTACTTTCTGAGGCTTTTATATTTCCCTCTGCCTCTGGGAACAGCATTTTCTCTCTTTCCTTTTCAATATCCCTGTTGAAGCTGTGTGTCTAACTGTTCTAAAAACTTAATATCTTCACACTGGCTTCTTTGGTTTGAATGCCATGATTGGGAGGATGAAGGAGATAAATATAGAATCTCTACTTCCCTTTCATGTGGAAGTCTTGAGAGCCTCAACCTTGTGGCAGTTGCCAGCAGTAGGCTTTTTGTAAAGCCTTCTCTGTGCTTTTATCAATCCCAGACCATGCTGGCACGTGAGTGAAACGGCCACTGGCAGAGCTTCTGTGCAATCTTTCTGTAATCCTCCCTACTCTTTCCCCTTCCTAGGCATGCCATTTCCCTATGTGAGGGGGCTGTTGGGTAGGGGAAGACAACACAAGAATAAACTGTGAAATAAGAAAGGAAAGACTTAGGACGAGAATGATGGGGAAAGGAAGGACTGAGAGGGGAAAAAACCCCCAACATTTATTTAGGATTTGTTACATGCCAGGCACTATGATAAATGACTCAGACATCTGATATCATTCATTCTATGAGGGTATGCATGTATGTGTTGGGGAGGAACTGAGCTGCAGCGTGAGTACTCTAGTGACTCTTTTTGGAAAGTAAATAGATATTTTGGAGGTGGGGAAGATTCACTTACACATAGATATTTTGTGACATTGTTTCCAGTTGATGGTAGGAACATTTAATAAAACTCTTGGATCCTAAAATATTTGTTTTCTAATAACAATAACAACAACAATAATAATAGATATTTGTTTCCAGTTCAGACTGAACCACAAGTAAAAAAGGGACTGAGAATTGTCCACATTCATTAACTCAGTGTTAGTCTCTGAAAGAATTCGCTCAGTGCTACAGTGTGGGAAGAAGTGTGGTAGACACTGCTGTAGGTACACCCAGTTATGATCTGCGTAAGTGCCAGAATCCATTTTACTCATCCTAAATTCTGTAGTTCTGAAAGTAAGGTATGTAGTGTGGGAAGTGCAGCATTGAGGAGATGAAATTTGATCTGGGCATTGACGGTAGAATATAGGAAGGCTGAGAAGAGAGAAGAAAGGCATTCCAGGTGGACATAGAAAAAACTCAATATTGAAGTCAGTGCAGCATGCCTTGGAGAGGCTAGTTAGGAATCGCTTGGGAAGGATGACTCTGTATAATCTATGTTTAAAAACGTATCAGAGCCACCTGGGTGGCTCAGTTGGTTGAGCCTCGGACTCTTGATTTTGGCTCAGGTCATGTTCCCAGGGCTGTGGGATCGAGACCCATGTCGGGCTCTTAACTGAGTGTGGAGCCTGCTTAAGATTCTCTCTCTCTCGGTAATCTCAAAAGACAGGGGAGCAGCATGGAGACCCTGAGCTTGTCTCATCCCTCAAATGCAGCTATATCAGCACCAAACCACTTTGAACACCTAGGAAATTGATCTGAGGATTAACACAATAATCTGCATAATTTGAGCCACAGAACTTGGCAGGTACATGGTGTGGGGAGGTGAACTGAGGGAGCAAAAAGCTGTGGAGGGTCAGGAGCTGTTTTTGCAGACAGCAGACAAAAGAAAGAGAAAGGGGGAGGGTGCAGTGCATCAGGATCATGCAAGAAAAGCACTCACCCTAAGGTAGCTGGAGAGAAAGAGAAAGAGTGAAAGCATTCACAGTGAAATATCACCTCATCCTCGTCAGAATGGCTAAAATCAGCAGCACAAAAAACGGCAGCTGTTGGCAAGGATGTGGGAAAAAGGGAACCCTCCTGCACCGTTGGTGAGAATGCAAACTGGTGCAGCCACTGCGTAAAACAGTATGGAGATTCCTCAGAAAGGTAAAAATAGAACTACCCTATGTCCAGCAATTGCACTACTAGGTATTTACCTAAAGAATACAAAAATATGAATTGAAAGGGATACATACATCTCCATGTTTATAGCAGCCTTACATGCACTAGCCAAATTATGGATAGCCCAAGTATTCATCAACTGATGAATCGATAAAGAAGATATGGTTTATGTATATATATACAATGGAATATTACTCAGCAACAAAAAAGACTGAACTCTTGCCATTTGCGATGACATGGATAGAGCTAGAGCTATTATGCTAAGTGAAATAAGTCTGTCAGGGAAAGACAAATGCCATATGATTTCATTCATATGTGGAATTTAAAAACAAAGCAAGTGAGCAAAGGGAGAAAAAACCAAGAGAGAGGCAAACCAAGAAACAGACTCTTAACTATAGGGAACAAACTTACGGTTACCAGAGGAGAGGAGGTTTGGGGATGGGTGAAATAGGTTGATGGGCTAAGACATGCAGTGATGCGCACCGGGTGTTGCATGCAAGTGTTGAATCACTATATTGTACACCTGAAACTAATATTACACTAGGTTACAGTATGTTAACTTACTGGAGTTTTTTTTTAATGTTTATCTATTTGTGACAGAGAGAGTGTGAGCAGGGGAGGGGCAAAGAGACAGGGGGACAGAAGATCTGAAGCAGGCTCCATGCTGCCAGCAGCAAGCCCAAATGCGGGGCTCAAACTCATGAACCACGAGATCATGACCTGAGCCAAAGTCAGAAGCTCAACCGACTAAGCCAGGGAGGCGTCCCAACTAACTGGAATTTAAATAAAAACTTAAAAAATATATATCAAGTCTCAGACACAGACAGCAACACTTATTATTATTCTCTTAATGTGACTCCATGATAGTGAACCCAGTATATGTAATTTTTTATTTGCTCTTTATAGAAAAAGTACCACTCTAAAGCAGAGGGTAGTAAGTCATGGGTCAAGCTGTGAGCTTCCTGTGAGTAAAGTTGAGTATCACCTTATCCATTAAAACCAAGGGGCATGACTATCGAAAGACAGTGGTTGGGTGTTTATTTTGCTACTGTCTGATGGCTCCACAATGAAATCAAATGAAGACTCTGAGTACTTACTATCTGTTGTTTCTGAGTCTCTCTTTTGCTTCATCTCAGTTTCCTATGACCCAACACTGGTCCTTAAATAAGCAAAGGAAACCTATGCTCTGGCTGAAAGCTATTCTTATGCTACGTGTTAATATTCCTTCAGGAGAAATATTGAGAGGTTTCTACAATATAATTGTGTTCCCTGGGTATTGTATGTAAGCGATGAATCATGGGAATGTACCCCCAACACCAAGAGCACACTGTATACACTGTAGGTTAGCCAACTTGACGATAAATTATATTAAAAAAACAAAAATCAAAAAAGGTAAAAAAATAAAATATAATTGTGCTCCAAAGGAACTCAATTATATTTTTGAGAACTTCTTATGGAGGTTAGTTTCCGTATCAAACTAGTATCCAGCCTTTGATCAGACCTAAGGGTGATATCTTGCCCCTCAAACACAAAAGCCATGATGCGAGGACAGATAATAACAGGCCACTTGCTGTTCATTGGCAAGTCGAAGTTCGTGTGCAGCCTGGATACCAGCCAGTGAGAAACTCCAAATTGCATGGTCCCAGGAGAGGAAAGAGCCTTGGGTTTTGCATCAGAAGACCATGGGCCCCAGTTCCAACTCTGCCACTGTCCTGTCCTTAGGCTTCTTACCATTTCTCTGAGCCACCATTTCCTACTTTGTACAATACTTTCCTCACAGCTCTGTTGTGAGGCTTCTAAATCACATGTGTGAAAATGCTGTGGAAACTATTAAGTGCCAGACAATTGAAGTTTAATGTCATTGTGATTAAAAGGGACTCAAGTGACCTGTACTCAACTTAGCACTTACAGCAATCCTGGCAACTATAAAATTTCTAGCCTCTTTAGCCTCTGTTTGATGGACAGACTGCTGAGGGCTGAGTATCTGAAACAGCAGGGTTGAAAACTGTTAATGGATTTTGCTGTTTTGTAGAGTTTTTAAAATGATACTTGTTAGAGGTCACAGCTTATCAATAACTATATCATATCATTATTAATTGATTTGGGAAACATACAGTAGTTATTGATATGAATGATTTTCAGTCTGAGAGATAATATGCTCATACCCACATTGCTTAGACCTTGGGACTACTCAGAGAAAGTGTCACAAAAGCATATGTGAGTTGTCACCAGCTCTTTATGCTTTTGAGCTTTGTGAAAAAGCGATGATTCCAAAAGGCAGAAACATGTAAGAATATACAGTTATCAGTCACTTGGAAGCTGGTTTCCTAGTTGTCGAATTAATTACCATGTATCATTGAATTAAATATGTTAATGGATTTGGATCACTTTCTCCCTTAGTCTCATATCTTAGTGGAAGTCGGAAAATGAATAGCAGGAAAGATTATTTTATAAAACAATAAAGTATCATTGGGCAGTGGGTTTTTGTTGTTGTTGCTGTTGTATGTGGGAGAATAATGAGAAACGCATACACAACAGAGATTGAACAGCCTTCTGAAGAATCCACAGCTTACTTGGGGCCCATACTCTATGTTGTGTTAATTAACTCTGAGCAATTGCTGAACATTTTAAATAAAATGCATCTCTTTCGCTAAGAAATTACTGTGTACTAACCCTTTACAACAAAGGCTAATAAACCTTTTCCTGAAACTAGAAGCACATTGTGAGAGTTTGCTATATATAGACATTTTATTATGCATTAAGTGATATAACATTTATACCATGCTTCATAATTAAATGTAAATCAAATGCTAAAGAAGGATATATACCATTCCAACAAGATCCAATTAATCTTAAATATGCTGATCATAGCCTCATTTATTAAGAACATATTCCCACTGCATTAATAAATGCATTGTTAAAGAATGTCTCCCCAGATAGATCAAAAATCATTTATTAAGTTTCATGCACATCTATCTAAATGGAAGCTAATGTACTTGGAGTCAGTGTCAGATTTCCTACCCTTTCTCAGCCTTTTGCGGGTGATAGGTTTCTTTGTGTGCCATCTGAATGTGTTTGAGTTTTTCTTAGTCCTCAGTATAGCTTGCATGTGCTCAGTGTAGCCCAAATACTCTCTCCTGAGGTATTGGTACAGAAGCAGTTTGTAACCAGTTTCTGTATCAGGGTGATTGGTCAGAGAAAACAGGGGAGAAGAAGACCATCACCTCCGTTTTTGACAGCACCCCTGCTTGCTCAGGAAGCACCATAAACTATATATATGCTATACGTTAGGACTATTAGTTATTTCTCTTTTTACTAACATTGGAGTTTAGAGGTGCTCATATTTTTTTAATATTTATTTATTTTTGAGAGAGAGAGAGAGAGAGAGAGAAAGAGGGACAGAGCATGAGTGGGGAGGGGCAGAGAGAGAGAGGGAAACACAGAATCCAAAGCAGGCCCCAGGCTCTGAGCTGTCAGCACAGAGCCTGACATGGGGCCCCAACCCATGAACCATGAGATCATCACCTGAGCAGAAGTTGGACAGTTTCACTGACTGAGCCACCCAGGCACCCCTAGAGGTGCCTATATTTTTTAGGAGCTGTTTTATTCTTTTCCTCACTGATGCACATTACCAGTTCTCAAATTAACACATGAAAAGTGCAGAATTGCAGGAACCTGGATGCCTTTTGGTGCTTGCCCCCTGGACCCCCATGCCCCCCCCACACACACACACACTGTCCTCTACCAACTGGATCAGAGCTTTGTAGTTTCTCAGAGTACTTAATTGGAGTCTTCCTCACTACTTGAATCTCCACATTCTCATGAAACTACCTTCTTGTGTCACCTATGCTGGAGCTAGAGAAAGTCCAGATATTTCAATGAAGAGTCCTTTCTAATTTTCAAGAAGCAGAGACGGTCTCAACAGAGAAGTCACTGACTGGATAAAGTTGGCCCTAAAAGCATTTAAGTCCCTTGCCATCTTTGATCCCATATGTACTTATCTGGTTAGGATTATTGTGTAGCATTAGACTAGCTTCTTCTCAGGAAGCACACGCTAAGGCAAGGGCTTTTGTAGGCAGTTAACTTATTTTGAGAATAAAAACAAGAAATGAAGTGGAGGTGGGGACAAAAAAGGGAAAGAGAAAATGTCCACCCAACAGTGTGTGTGTGAGATATGATCGTGCTAGAATTCTGTGAAAGAGCTGTGCAAAATGTGGTTGAGTATTATCCATAAAACAGAGAGGCTGCAATGCATGAGTGGTTGGCATATTCCCCTAGGCAAACACAGAGGAATACCTGGAGAGAAATTGATGACCCTCAGTAGCCAGTCTTAGAGCAATGCTGTTTTCCCACATGTAAAGTCAAAATGAAGGGCTTTTCTCAGCAGTTTGTTATACGTATATTAGATTATATCACATTTCTATTGCTATTTATGTTGCTGTTCTTATCGGAACTAATTGAATTCTGGAATAGAGCTTAGATAACTAATTCCATCCTTTCACTTTTCAAACGAGGAAACAAGGAGCCAGAAAGGTAAGATGAATATCTGAAATCACACAGCAATTCAGACAAAGAGCCTACTTTTATGTTAAGAGATTACTTGACTACCCATTTAAGCCTTATCCACCACACCTCACTGCCTTTGAAAATGCAAAAAGCAACTGAACACAGGTTCTATTTCAGCCAAATTAGATTGCTGAATTGTAGGACCCTTAGGGATGTGGTAGTCAGCCACTATATATGAGTGATAGTACGATTTGCAAGAAGTCTTACTTTGGTAGGCATTACTATTCACTAATAATCTGTTATCTTCAAGTTCCAGATACAGAATCCTCTGCATGGCCCTATGACCGGTTCTACCAATAATATGTGAATGGAAGGTATATCTGTGACTTCTGGGTCAAAATATTTGTCTGTACTTGAATCTTTAGACTTCTCTTCCCTCAAAATATTGTTGAGGAAGGTCATGTGTTTGAGATGATGGCATCTTGAGATAGTGAAGTTTCCATCGACTGAACTTCTTGAGACACCAGTATGAACAATCTCTTTTACAATCTATGTGGGCATGTAGTATAAGCGATATACTAGTCTTTGTTATTTTAAACTAGTGAGATTTGGGGGTTGTTCATTATAATAGCATAACCTAGGCCATACTAACTAATACATTTGGGGAACAAGGTAATTATTCTGTATTTCTTAAATCACCCTCATCTTTTACTGATTGTTGATCCTGTTCATATCCCATCTGGGTTTTCTTTAATGTGATGATAGAAAAATGTTAAATTTCCTAGGAACTGATTCTTTTTTATTAATACTGATTTTTATTAACAATGATTTGCCTCTTTGTGACAGCCACAAGGATGTACCTCACAGATCTCCAACTATAGGGAATGTAATTAACAAAAAGCCCCAGACACTGTGCTCTGAAATCCATCATTATGCAGGGGGAGGCCGTGTTTCCTATAGGCTGCACTCACTATGGTAAGGATACTAGGGTAGCATGTTCTTGGAAAACCTGGGCTTCCTCTGAGAGCTAACTTTGGCTCAAGGACTTCCTGATGATTCTGCCAAATGTTCCTCAGACTGCATGTTATTTTAAGACACCTGTACCCCACTTACCCTTCCTCACTCAGGAAGATCAGACCTGTACTGCAGTCTGATAGGTCAACCAGCTTACCTGCTCCCCTCCTGTTTTCTCTCACACAGGCATTTCCCCTAATAAAGACATTGCACACTTAATTCCATCTGGGAATTTGCTTCTTGAAGAACTCAGACTTGCATACTCTCCGTGTTATAACTAAGATTTCTCCAAAACACTAATTCTTTCTGGGTCTGCTTATCCAGTGATCAGGTTCACTATGTTAGAATTATTAGTTTTCTTTAATTTAAAAATAGCTAGAAAGTTTTAAGCTAGAGAGACACTTGGAAAACTGGTCTAGAGTTTCTCAAAATGTAGACCAGTTGCATCAGAACCAGCTGCAGTGCTTGTTTAAATGTATCCCAGACTTGGGGTGCCTGGGTGGCTCCATTGGTTAAGCATCCGTCTTCTTCGTTTCAGGTCATGATCTCACAGTTTGTGGGTTTGGCCCTGTGTTGGGCTCTGTGCTGACAGCTTGGAACCTGGAACCTGCTTCAGATTCTGTTTCCCTCTCTCTCTGCCCCTCCCCCAGTGTCACACTTTGTCTCTCTCTCTCTCTCTCTCTCTCTCTCTCTGTCTCAAAAATAAAATAAAACATTAAAAAAAGTTTTTAATGTATCCCAGACCTGCTGAAGCTGAATCTCTGAGGATGGGACCTAGAAAACTAAATTTATACTAGCTCCCAAGGTAGTTCTTATTTGCATATTATGGAAAGTCACTGATCAAGTTCACATAAAACCAAGATCCAGTGAAAGAAAGAAATTCAAATTTCTCAACCAATTACAGAAAGCATTCAGTCTAAAATATAGGTCTCCACATTCTAATGTCAGCACATTAATTACTTACATGGTATACCATATTATAGCAACTACATTTCAAAGCTGGAGAATTCATAACCTCAGATCTTTTGATGAGTTCAGTGATCACAACTTAGAGGAAAATATCTTTGACCCTTTTGGCACACATGATACCTGTCATTATCAAAAAATCTGACAAACATCTGATTTTCAAAGACTTAGACAGGGTGATAGCCAACAGTTTTGAACAACAAATTGGAGAGTTAATCATGACCATTTTTCCTGGAGCCATAAATCTAAAAACTTCACAGCTAATGAGATAGAATAAAGAAGAGTTTAAAAATTACATTTGTGGGAATATTTTGAATGACGAGTTGATTTGATGTTTACTTTAAACATTTGAAATAATGAATTCATGAAGAAATTGGTCTAGTTATTATGACCAGTTAATAACTAAATTAGATTTGGTGTGCCCTTTTAATCAATGCAATAAAACTGATCAACAATTTGGTTGATTTGAGTTAGATACATTTATAAGCCCTGTAGAAAAACAGCATCTAAATTGAAAAGAATCCTGATAATTGAAGAAATAGCTCATTAAAATAAAAGAAAGAAAACAAACAGAAAAAGGAAAAAAAATGAACAGGAACAAAGCTACAGCTTATCAGAAACATGCGTTAGTGACAGATAAGGACCACAGCGCAGAGTTCAGACAGACATATATGACAAAAAAATACATGAGAAATCAAAATCTGTGACAAACTGGAAATAAATATAATCAATAAACACACAGGTCAAGTGTGGCTAATAAACCACAAGTATGATAGAAGTTCATAGTTTATCATCAACATTAGGTCAGCTTATATTAATATTCTGCTCAATTTATCAGCAAATTTGAAAGGGGATAGTAAAAGCATCCGTTGTTACCAGTGGAGAGTAAATGTATTTACCAGTGTAAAAATATTGTTTTCATTTATCATGGAAAAGTAAAATACAAATCTGTTTTTATCATGAAGAATAATTGTTGGAATACAAAAGCTTAAAGGGATTTAAATTATAGAGACTACATTGGTTTATGGGAATATAAATTTTAACACTGGACAAAGTTTCTGGATAAGACCATAAGCTCTGTCAGGGTAGACCATATCTGTTTCCCTCCCAATTGGATAGAACACAGACAGCAGGGCCTGGCGCGTAGTAAGCATTGAAACAGTGATGAAATGAATGAACGCATATGTTTCTATAGTTGGCCATCTAAGAGAGTTTAGGTATTTACCATGACAAAGAGAAGTTAAAGGAAAAATCAGCTAGTCTTTTCATGTGTGTGATTCTTTGATATAAATTTGGGTTTTATGTCTATGATTGATGTGTGTGTTCAATGTTATTGGCCTAAAAACTTACTTTGCTGGGTTCTATCAGTCAATTTAGATAAGAGGAAGCAGAGAGAGGAGGGAAGATAATGTAGAAAAATTTTATTTATTGAAAGGGCATTGTAGATTGAGAAAATGATAATTACTGCAGGAAGTTACTGCAATAACAACAGCAGGAGTACGGAGAATAGTTTGAAGAACCAGCCAATTTTTTTAAATGTTTCTTTATTAATAATTATCTTGTATCATGGGGTGTTACCGTGTTGATTAGCTGATAGTAAAAACATTACTGCAGGAGAGATGTGTCCAGGCCACAACTAAAATTGATTTTTTTTTTCCTCAACCATGTTTTAAATGTTAGTTGTAATCTCTAACACAGATATTCATAATTACTAGCTTTTCTCTCCATACATATATATGTATATATACACTCAGCCCAACCCTCCTTCTCCAATTCAACTGGCACAACTGCCTGATGTTTACTGGGCATTTATAAATAATTGTGTTTTTTTAATTTAAACATAGGATCAGAATCTCTTTCTTTTAAGTATATTCAGGAATCATATCATAGAATCAGAATCTGTTTCTTTTAGGTATATCATAGAATCAGAATCTATCATAGAATCAGAATCTCTTTTAAGGATATTCACATTGTAAAAATCATTTATTAAAGAATGTATTCATGGAGGGGTGCCTGGGTGGCTCAGTCAGTTAAGCGTCCAGCTTCTGCTCAGGTCATGATCTCATGATTCGTGAGTTCGAACTCCATGTAGGGCTCTGCACTGACAGGTCAGAGCCTGGACCTGCTTGATTCTGTGTCTCCCTCTCTCTCTCTGCCCCTCCCCACCCTTCTCTCTCTCTGTCTCAAAAAAAAAAAAAAAAAAAAAAACCTTAAAAAAAAAAGAATGTATCCATGGAGCGCATACAGCCAATCTCTGTTTGATTATCTGATATTGTCAGGACAATTAAAATGGACAACCACTGTAGCCTAGTTCTGGGAATTGAGAAAGTAAAGTCAAGACATTCAGGGAAGGGAGAAATTCTTTTGAACTAGAAAATTGACACTGTACTTCCCTGGGCAAGACAACTCCTTTCTCCACTTAATGTTTTTAGAATAGTTCAAACTTTGTAAACTTTGAGTTGACCTTGACTAACGTTCTCAGTATTTAGCAATCAGCCTGGCACTCACTCCTCATACTAACATCGCCTACTGGGAACTCCTGAGAAGGTTCCAATTAAGTAAGATGTCTGTCTAAATATATGACGACTACTGCTTAGAACATTGCTATCAGTAAGGAGCAATTTGCTAAACCAAGTTTCTTTTTCATGTATGTGTGTTTTGTACTTAAATTGGCAGAGGAAGATATTTTTGCCCAACATATGCTATAATAATACTATTATTTATACCATGCATACAATTACATTTAAATTAATTTCTTTATAATTAAAAGAAAGTTTGACCAACAACTAGAAGAGGAGAAACACAATTCTGCTTTTCAATCCATGGGATAAGAGTTAAATAATACAGTAATATTGCTAATTTGATTTTCAATATTTTTGACACAATAAGATCAAAATTACAACACATTCCAATGAAGAAATCTGAGATAATATCCAATAATTCTTTCTAAATAAATATATATCTAAAATAATTTTTTTGCACTAAAATATTAAAAACAAAATTGAAGTCAAATTATTTTTAGTGCTTTCAACATATATCTCAAAGACTTCATTTCTTCCCATTTTACCCTATTTGGCCTTCTGTATCTTCTGTTTCCAATATGGGGCTTTTTTACTTTCCTGGCTATTTGGTCTTCAGTGTAAATATTTGTCCTGCACTTTGCAACTACTGATATTCTGAAAGAATCAATTCCAATTTCTGGACGTTCCAATTCTATTCCAATTCTTAAATAACTAAGGCATCATATTTTCAATTCCTGCTCAGCCACATTTCTATATCGTACCAGTCTCTTAATAGCAGCTGTTGGAAACTGCAGTGACACCTGAGTCTGAACAGTGGGTAAAAAAATACCAAATTTGCTAATGCCTGTTCTTTTTAATCTGAAATCTGTGATTAGAACTTTGATTTTTGTGGTCAGCAAGTATTAAATTGTATACTAATTTCAGCTAAGAGTGGGTGCAAAAAGGGCACAAGTATTGTGCTTAATTCTTGAATAAAAGTATCAGTAATTTGTTGCTTTTACTATATTAATGCTTTTCATAAATACATCGTTTAGATGAATAGTACGCCTAATGGAAGTGAACATTTCCATGGATTCTAAACATCCAGAAGAGGAGTGTTTTAGTTATAATGTTACCCCTTGTAGGCATAAAAAACAAGAAGAGGTTAAAAATCCTTACATACAGATTTGAACAGCAACCATTGGGCAGTGTCTTCTGCACATCTGAAAAGCTCTTTTAGTTTGTTCTCTTGTATTTTTTTTTAATAAAACAAATGGTTTTTAAGGTAGAAAGAAAATGTCTTGATATGTATTATGCATTTTATTTACTTAAAATTTGGTTTTAAACTTATTATAATAACTGTTAGGAATACAGAAAAATTACATCACTGTGTAAATTCTCTCCTAAGTGAAATATGAATTTGTTTAGAAAGAAATGGAAACTAAACAAAAATAAATTTAATATTTAATTTTTTAAAGAATGCTTAGAATGAAAGTATAAAAACTCTAAAAATTTTCTTTATTTTTATTATTATGCCATAAACTTATAAATACATTCTTTGGAGAAATAGCTTCAGAAGACAAATGTACCTGTAGTTTTATGGAATTTTACATAACTGGCCAAATATTTAACTTAGTTTAATATTTGATCAACAGTTTTTCTCTTATAGCAAATTATAAAATTATGTAATTTTTTAAATTTTGGTTTAATATTGTCAGCAATTTTATAGCTTACAAATTCTTGTAAGAATTTTCACTTAAAGTAGGATTAAATAAGTGATATTGGATATCTATTTCATTCTGACACCATAAAATAAATAGAACTTTATTTCCCAAGATTTATTTAACAACCACATAATTAATAGAAGCATTTTATTACATTAGCACTGATATATTCAACATAGTCTTCATGGCAAAGGTGTGTGTGTGTTTAGAAATAGGCTGTAATTTTGAGATTCACAACATTTAATTAATACAGCTGTACATTTTAAAACTCAATACAAACCCTGTAATACATAAAAATCAAAAAGAATTTTTAACCTTTTAGAAAATGCTCTCCAATTTCATTTGAAAAGAGATTGCTCCATACTGAAAAACTCAATTTTAATTCAGGTATTGCTTCTTTATGAGTTTGCCTGTGCTGCAGCCACATCAGATTGTTTATAGTCAGAGTGCATTCTTTTCTAATGAAATCTTTCTAAGCTAAGCATGGATATAAGTTCATTTCAAAAATTTCAAGGGTAAAAAGAATATATATATTAGGGTGAAGTAAAATTTTCAACTTCTTCCTCAAACATAACTCACTTTCTTTTCCTAGACTTAAAGCTCGAGAAAAATCTGGGTTAATTAGCAAAATAAGAAAATGATTCTTTACCTCAGTCCTTAGTTTTTAAAAATGTAACAATCTATGATTGATATCTTTAGCTAATTTTTTAATTAGATCTTAGTTATCTAGAGAAACTAGGAAAAGAATTATTTGCTCATATATTCAGCACAAAGATTTTTTAACTCCGAACTGCAGTTTCATATTTTCGTATAAAATTAGAGAAAGTGCAGAAATGTAACTACAGAAATAATTTGACAGACTGAAACTTCATAACATTTGACCTTTCACTACCTTGAAGAAATATAAGAAAATTATTCAAGGAGTTCTCAAAATCAAAATCAGGTGGCCCCTTCAAAAATACAATATGATCAGAGATTTTAAATTTCACAGATTAAATGTTTCTAAGAGCTTAATGTTTTCACTGCTTACCCAGCAACTCAGTGCCATCTGGATATTTTAGCTAGTGTCTTGCCTCTTTCTGGCAGCAGAGGGCGCTCTGGCATTGTTGACAGCGTATTACTCCCTGGTGCACTGCGCTAGCATCTCCTTCCCAGGAAGAAAACATGCTATTTCCCTGGAGGGTTGTCATTGAGTATTTCAAAGGGTCAAGCTGCTCCCAACTTATTCTAAAAAGCTTTAATTTCAGACCACTAAATGAAAGTTGTGATTGTCAAAGGACCCCCGTGGCACTCCAGGCCGAAATTCTCCAATTGCGAAGCTTAAATTGTTTTATTGCAAAAAATGCTGAGCACTGAATTTCATAGCAGTCAAATTGGCGATGGACATTAAACCAGATGATTACTTTTAAAAGAAGTAGAAAATAAAATAGTTTTAAAAATCTAGAAATATTACGGATCAGTAACCATTCCGGGTTTAATCGCTGTAACCAGAATACTAAATGTTCTCTTATTTAAACAGTATTTTACCTTCTTTCACACCGTGTTTCTCATCTCTGTTTAGAAAGTAATTTAAAAACTTAGTTTTCTGGAGGATGAATTTAGATTTCCTAAACAGGAAGGATTAGAGTGAGGGGAATTAGGTGGGTTTCTATTATGTAATATGAATTGTAACACAACTCAGGCAGAAATATTTTGCAACCTTGGACCCTTGTTGCTTCATGAAATATCCGAGGGAATGTGGGTGCAGATCGCACAATTGCATGAATCCTGGAATGAAATCAAGCTTCCATGATAACATGTGATGCTTTAAATTCATTTCAATTTCCAATGACTACTCTTAATGGGCATAAGAGGAATGTTTCCAAACACTTTCCTTTTATTATTCAAGTAATCCCCCCCCCTTTTTAGTGTGTTTTACCTATTCCCTCTCAAATTATATAAAATGAAATAGAAATTTAAGTCATCAATGGACATGAAAGGCCTAATTCACAGAATTCTAAAATCAGAGGACAAATAAAATCCACCCTGAGAGAAGGCAGTATGACTATCTCCTGAGAATAGATGCTGTACCACTTTATTTTTGGAATCATTTGATATATCTCCATCATTCAGGTGTAAAAGAATGAATCCGATGAAATGTATGACCCATTTGTGGCCCATTTCTATATCTGGATCAAAATTGGTGTTGCCACCTCTGTTGCCCAGTCTGGATTGTTATCTATTTCTATTTTTATAGATCTATTATTCTATAATCTATTGTTACTATTATCTATTTCTAGTTTTAACATCTTTTATGTTTGTGGATTTATAAACACAAACAAGCATGTAGCAATTTCTTTTGCGACCTCAGGCTGGTTACACATTGGCTGATTTCCTGTTTCTCTATCTCTCTTTGATTATTTAGTTAAGATATTTAAATTCTTATTATTTATATTTAATGGTCTCAATATAAAAGATTTATTGAATGTATGAATACTGACCCATACGCCCCTCGACTCCTAAAGGAAATCTTCATTGCCTGCTACTTGGTAAGCCACCCTGCCCTTTTCCAATCGCAACTGACAGAGCTTTGAGGAGGAAAAGGATGCTGTAGTTGGTTTTTCCGCAGTGCGGGTTTCATGTTTTCTGGCCTGCAGTGCCTCCCGCCGGCCAGGAAGCGCGGAGCTTGCTCCGCACATCAGAGAGGTCTGCAGAGCTTGGGGCTCTGGACCCACCTAGGAAGGCTGCCCTTTCTGCCTGAGGGGATGGGGCTGAGTGGACTCCTGCTTGGTCTCATCTAGTGAGTCCCCATTCTGTCCTTTTCTGGTAAGTCTCAAGGCCCACACTTGAGTCCGTTGTGAGTCCCTTTACTGACCACACTAGCACTATTTAGGTATGCAGCTGAAGACCATAAGTTTGTATGTTTTAAGGAAGATGACTTGAAAGAAAGGAAGAAAGAAAGAAAGAAAAAATAGAGCCTTCATTCTCCTCATTCTCCTTGCAAGTCCCGCCCATTGCTAGATTCAGGTTTCAGTCTACATAAAGTGGAATTGTTTCCCAATGTATACACACTAACTACGCAACTACGCCAAGACTGTGAAGGGCAAGTCAAGTGTGGCAACAGCTAGAGTGGACTATTTTGGTAAAATATTAGGTTTTTCCGTGTGCGGCATTTCTCTGCCTTTAATTTTTTTTCTTTCTCAAATTACCTAATATTCTGTTATTCTTCGGGATGGGGGCAGGAGGGTCCTATTGCTTTTTGGTTAAATTACGGAGAGAGAAGAGGGCCGAGGTCAGCACCGCGGACAGCGCCAGGCGCTAAGGGCGCGGCCACTTTGGTGAATCCTCTCTCAGTTCCTCTCCTTTGTTCCCAGCCCCTGCAGGCCAAGGCAGAACAAAGACATCTATCAAGGCTCGCTTTCTTAATCTGGGTTTGTTTTTGGCTCCAAGGCCGTGGTGCGGAACTACTACCTTAACAAAGTCCACTTCATTGGCTTCCAAATAAATTAATTTGCAGAGTCCTTCTAAAGTTTCAGGCTTGGCCTTTTCCCCTTGTCCTACTCCTTTGACTGATTTGACCATTGAGACTATGTCGATACAAGGAAATTATCTTGGCTTTTCAAAGTCAGGCAAGGCCGACTGGATACTAGGAAGAGAAAGGGAGAAGGGGTGGGGCGGGTAGAGGGCAGTGGTGGTGGTTGTAGAGGGCTTCCCGAAGGAGTTGAGCCATTCGAGGTTTCTTGCGCAATGTGATGAGGGCGCCATTTAACATTATCATCCTCTCTGTTCTGTTTGTTTCGGCAGCTTGGCCCAGAATCGCAAACAATCACACTACTTGCTCCTTAAAGATCCACTGCTTTCTAAACAGTTCAACTCTAGAATATCTGCACAAACTGGAAGTCCTGCTTTCCTGACAGCTGAAGCGCCTGTCACCGGAACTCTCCTAAAATCCGCCAGCAGATTTCCGAGGCTTTTACCGAAAACTATGACCAGTTTGCTTTGGAAACACTAGGTTGGTTCTGGAATCAGTCTGAGGGTCCGTATGCGGCAAATGATGGGTTTGTTCTACTACCCCTCAAACCCCCTTGTGATTGCCTTTCCCCTTTTCTCGTCCTGAGACGCTCTGGTGTCCTTCAAGTGCAGCCATAGGCTCCGCTCTTGGCATTCACCGCGTGCCTTAATTGTATGACATTAAATCAAGGTCCGCTGTGAACACGGAGGGCAGAGTCTGATCTTGATCCGGAAAGTAACTGACCCACTGCGAACACATCACTTCTCCTGCCCTTCCCCCTACGCCGAGCTCTGAGTCCCTACAACTCCCCCAGAGTCGTAACTCATAAGCAGGGCTCCTGTCTCAGCTCGCCTCCTGCCACAGCTGCCAGAGCCGCTGCTAATTAGTCTGTTCGGTGGAAGTGTAGACGATGCATGTGTCTGCGTATACATATGCATATATCTGCATGCCATTTACAGCACACCTAAAAACGTACATACCCTATAAATCTAGTTTTCAAATGACGGCGTGGATCGAAGTTAATTACCCCCCTGGTACAGATCTAATTTCGTAATCGTGTTATTTTCCTGAAGGCAATTAACCGAGTTGGTTCGCCCTGCATCCCTTCTAAGTCACTTGTAAGGGATGGCAGGTTTTAAGGACCGCGCCATTGCATGTTGTGGTGCAGAAAGCTTTGTCAGTCATTTCTTGCTGTCGGGAATGAGATCTAGCGTATAGAAGGGAAAGTAATCATGCGTGTGTGTGTGTGTGTGTGTGTGTGTGTGTGTGTAAGATAAACACGCAGATATGCCTAGGCTCTGTGTCCTCTGATAACGTCACCGTGGTTTCGGTTGGGAGGTTTGGGGAAGAGATGAGAGGCCAAGGGCGGGCTGGGTCGTCTTTCTTTGTAATGCGGAAAAATTAACTCAACCGCACCTGCCTAGTCCCGAGAGAGCTGGGCGGCCCATCTGGTCTGGCTACAGCTTTGGTGCAGAGAGAAAAGGCAGCTCGCTAAGGCTTCCCCACTGCCTGGGAGCGCGGACCTCGGGTCTGGGCCCGGCTGGGGGTTATGGCTCAGAACAGCGCAGCCGACGCGCTCTCCTCAGACTGCGGCAAGAGTCTGGAGGCTGGAGGAACCTGGGCCGGGCGGAGGGAGGGCGAGCAGGAGAGAGGAAGGGGTGAGGGGAGTTGACCTCTACGGGCGGAGCCCTCTGCGCAGCGGGCAGGAGCTGGCGGGCGCAGCGGCTCTTTTCGCGGCGTCCCCTACAGCGCGGTCGGCCCAAGGGAAAGGCCCGCTCCGACTCCTGCGTCCGAGGAAGCGAGGATCCTCAGCCACCGCAGTCCCTGGGCGGCGTAGATACCGGCTGCGGCTGGAGGGAGCGCCGAGAGCCAGTCCAGCGCAGATTCCCCAGCACGCGCTTCTGAAAAACAGAATCACAGTGCAGCATTAGAGAGGGAGAGAGGTGGGGGGAGGGGGAGTTTGGGGACAGAGGAACAGGAGGCGGGAGGGAGCAGACGAGGGAGGTAAGGTGACGGGGAGACAGGACCCCAGACGGCGGGCTGCGACCTCTGTCCTCAGGCTTCAGCCCGGCGCAGAAGGGCCCGCGGCGCGCGGAGCCCGCGGGGCGCAGCCCGGGGGGCGGCGCGGTGGCGGAGCACGCAGGTCCTGGCTGCGGAAGCCGCGAGGTGGGGGCCAGACGCTGCGGCACCGCAGCTGCCGGAGAAGAGACGTCGGGAGCTGGAACTGTCAATACGCGTCCGCAGAAGATCATCCGGCGCAGTCCGGCAGTTCCCGCATTCTGTGCTCCCTTGCCCCAGCCTCACCCCTTCCCCCAGACCACACTCTACATCCGCACTCTCCAATCCCCACCCCTTCTTGGCTTAGGACCCCGCAAACTGCAAGACCCGCGCGTCCCAGCAAGAAAATCGAAACGATCGATGAAAGAATTACATATACACATAGCCCTAGAAATCCGAAGGAGAAAGACCTACTGGCTCTGATCAAACCTGGAGAGGACCAAAGCGTTTTCAATTGCCGTTGAGCGCCTTCGCGGAGGAAAGAGGAGGCTGAGAGGCTTCCGTGGTATAAGGTGCTTTAGGGTGGGAGGTGGGGGTGGGTGGGGGTGGGTCGGAGCGGTCCGGTCTTTCCCCCTCGCTTGCTGATCCAGAATTAGGGATTAATGGCTCGCTCCAGCCAAACAAATAAGGCATCTGCCTTCAGCACAAGAGGATTACACGGGCTGCTGACGTCACCAGTCAGACAGATGTTGGCTCCCAAAGTCCTGAGCAGCTCGCTGTGTCCTTGAAACCAAAGAGCCGCAGAAGGCGCTCAGCCCCCAAGAACTGCGCCTGGGTACAGCAAAGGGCGAGTGCCCTGCCCTTGCCTATACCCCCCTGTCACCAACACAGAGGTCCAAAGACAGCCCCCTAAGACGTCGCGCCCCCAGTCTCTCTGGCCCTTCCTCAAAGCCCTCCCGTCAATGCTCAGGCTTGCTCAAGGCAAGCCAAAGTCACCATTTTCGGTTGCCTCTCCCTAAAATGGAGACAAGAGTCGACACCTCCTGGACATTTTATCCAGATCCTTAATTCTAAGCTCTTGGGCTCTTGTTCACTCACACATGGTTGGCCAAGTAACTATAGAATAAGCACCTTAGGCCGGACAGAGCCCACGCTCCAGATGAGGGGCGGCCTTTTAATTATGTGCGCAAGCAACAGAGCAGGGTTTATCCGCATCTCTCCTCCTCGCCCCTGCCGCCATCCTTTCCCCAGGCCAAGGTTTAGGTTTATGCTTAATCTTATCACGAGTGCCATCCCAGATGAATGTACCTTTCTAAACAATGACCTGTTCTCAACCGAACTCTGTGTACCAACCAGAGCCCCGAGTCACCTCTCGGTGAGCCACGGGGACCTCACCATGGTCCTGATCATTGCACGTTCTTTGCAAATACTTTGAAAAAGGTTTCCAAAAACAACTAAACAAAAAGGTGTGTGTGTGTGTGTGTGTGTGTGTGTGTGTGTGTCTAAAACGTTTATATCATCTGATTTTGTACATTCAGGTGACTGCACTTTTATTTTACAGCCAAATCAAAGATCAATAATTAATTCATAGACCCTAAACTCTGTTTAATTTGATATCATTTTAAAATTTAAATTTAAATAGAAACTATTTCCATTTCTCAAACCTGCCTATTATTTCTGCTTATATGATTTCCCAGTCCTTTACAGGTCACACTGAAGTCAGGTTATGAAATAAGCCAAAAGATCACATAAAATTGGGAATTTAAATGAGCAATTTTGAATGTGTTATGTAATTCACGAATGAAATGGTTTCAAGTCAGGTTCAATTTTGTAAAGGAATAAAGGGAATTCAAATACCATATGAAACTAAGTAAATTGATCTCTGACACAGAGCCTCAGTGAATCAATCCTGTGCCCCCAAATCAAATCAGTATATATATATCTGTGTATATATATCTATATAGATATATATACACATACACACACACACACATACACACACACACACACACACACACACACACATGAAATCTGTGACTCTTGGGAAAAAAATGTTTGCCCACAACATTGCCCTGTTGGTTATAGACTACAATGCCTAAACAGGACTAGAAGGTGTAGCTGGGTTATATATCCATTCATATTATTCCTGTCTATCAAAGTGGCATTTAATTTTTCCAATTCTATGCATTTAGAAATTCAGTCACTGATAAAAATCAACTTAATTTGCTTTAGTGTCATTCAGGTAATACCAGCCTAAAATAGTAAAATTTTTCTATACTCACTTTGCTTCAGGGCCTTATAAGAAACAGCCCACATGTTAGAGGGATGGATTTAAATTTGTTATTTACCAGTAACAAAAGGTAGACCTCATCTCATTTTCATTGGGTAAAGAACATACACTATTTGAGACAGCATATCTAAATCATTCTTTTCTTGAGACTTGGTAGAAAAAGTTTGAAATTCCAAACTTTAAAAGTCTTAATTCTTTCTAAAAAGAAAAACAAATTGCTTTTGCCTCCCAACACATTTTGAATATAAACTTCCATTCTGCTCTCACAAAATTTTACTAGAGTCCTTTTTGCTCAGTGATTGAATATTAGTTCGCTGTCCATGGTCTTGATCCACAGGAAGAGAGACGCTAGTGATGCATTTTGAAAAATGTAAATCACAATGCTCCTGCACCAATTTAATGCCATAACATCTTCAGATAATGTCAAAGGGGGAAACACCTCTAGGCTTTGAGTTCTCTTCCCCATTCCAGTTGTTTTAATTTTTCCATATTTGTCACCAAATTGTGAGTACAGGAAACAGATGGGAAGAGTTTGCATTTCATTATTTTTGAGCTGACAAAATCACCACCCCATTTAGGGGTCCAAAGAATTGTAGTGAGTAGAAAACAGTATTTTTTTCAACCTTCTTCTTTTTTTTTTCTTAAAAGAAAAGTGACATAGACATCCTTGTCTGGGCATCCTCATCTACTTTTACAAATGGCTTAACAAGTGCAGAAATTTTTACAAAATGACAAATTGAGAAGAAGAAAAAAAGAGCCAAAACAAAACCTCAACTCTCTCTTTGTAAATAGCTATAGATATCACACACACACACACACACACACACACACACGCACACACACGCGCACACATACACAGCACTAAGAGCATTAAATTAAATCCCTTATCTAACATGCTATATATATATTTTTTTTTCTAGTGAAGCAAAGAAAGCATATGCTCTAGTAGTTAAATCTATCTAGTAATTCCCTCTGTCCAAAATAACGTTTCACCTTCGTTTGAAAAAAACAAAAGACTGACCTGCCAAAGTCACATTTAACCTCCCCTGGGGTTTCTTCCAGGGGGGTGAAAGAATAATGAAAAAAAAAAAACCTTTTCCCCCTCTCTCCAAACATTTCATTGTCTTTCGTCTTTTATTTTCCTCTTCAGATTATCAGGAAAAGTATGTTATTTATATACATGTACCTAAACACATAAACACAGACGCTTATCTTCCGAATCCCCAAAATCCGCTGCGAATGTTTGAAGGACACCGACCTTCACAAACTGGTCATATTTTTGTTTTGATGCAAGTGACCCAACGGCAAGAAAACAGGCTCTCGCCTAAACTGAGGCCGGTACCCACGCCAGGCCACGGGGCCGAACTTCAGCGATTCACACTTTCCCGGGCACGATAAGACCATATACTTTCCGAAGAAGTGTTTAGAACTTGGGAAAATCCTTGTACCGGAAGAAAATGGCCTAAACACAATAGGACTCGCCATTTTCTCCTTGTGAAGCACAAAGCGCTTGGCGCTGCCCGGCACACAAAGAAAGCGTGGGCCCGCGGAATTCTTGCACATTTTCAAGAGGCCAAAAAAACCACGTCCCCCAGAACCACAATTCCCCCCGCTTGGGCGCCCTGAGACACACTCTGCCACCCCCACTCAGCCCTTGTCACAAGAAGAGCCTTTGTATGAGATGCAGCTACAAGACCCACCAAAGGCGCGATGCTAGATAGCAGCCAAACCCGGCCAGACTAAGTTCCGCAAGCCGAGGGGCCCGGCCCGCGGCGGCCCAGGACTCCACTCTAGGCCGAGGGTGCTCGCATCCCCTCCCTCCTCCTCAGATTTCTCCTTCCAGTTCCATCCTGTCTCCCATGCACGTCTGGTAATGCTGGAACTTCGGGATCTCCATGACCTGATTTCCATCCAGTGCCAGGAACCAACCTTGCAGCCCGGAGCCCGGCGGGAGGCTCCCAAGGATGCTCGCAACGCGGGAACCCCTGCGCTCCGCGCCTCCCGACGCCCCCCGCCCGCTGCTCCAAGTCGCCGCATCCAAGACTGCCAGTGCCTTGTTCTGCACGCCCACCACGGGCGAAACGCTTCACCCGCTCACGTGCAGAAAGTGCAAGCTTCGAGGAAGCCCCTGTGAATAAAAACACCAAAACACAATCCGCGCGCTCGGACTCACAAAGCGAACACTCCCGACCCAGCCAGCGACGCAGAGCACGGCCAACGTAGGAAAAGATAGTACTTACAGCCGGTGCGCGTTTGGGTAATCCGCGTCTCAGCCCGTTTGGTTTGTTTGTGAAAAAATATATACACATCTCTATAGGTTTGATTTTGCACATCTTCCACCGTTGAGAAGGAACGACAACAGAAATCTTGTAGCCTAGCGGGGATGGGGGAGGGGGATGGAGATTTTCATTGTCTAAGCTCTGCACACGCAGCCCAAGGAAAGACGCTCATTGCCGTGTGGGGCTCCTTCTACTTTCTGCTTGAAATTCAGAAGCGTTCAACGCAGTAAAGCGGGGGTTTGGTCGCCCTCCCTGCCTCCCACCCTCTGCGTTCTCTCTTCTCTCTCTCTCCCTCCCTCTCCCTCCTCTCTCTCTCTCTCTCTCTCTCCTTCTTTTCTCTCCTGTCCCCTCCCTCTCTCTTCTGCAGCTCGAAGTCTCTCTCTCTCTCTCTCTCTCTCTCTCTCTCTCCCTCGCTTTTTTTCAAAAGAGGGCAGGTCGCTTCCTGCATCCCAATGAGTTAAATCAGTCACTTACTTCTCATGCATCAGCAGCCTCTATAACAACCCGAGGGCTGCAGGCACAAAAGAGCATTTAGCTGCCTCCAATTTGTGTAGAAGGCCTGTCCTTAATTTGTTTTTGGAGTATAATTAAATCATGTATTTCACGTAATATGAAAATACCAAGTTCCCAACTTTAGCGAATGAACCGCTAATGGAAACCTTTGAAAATATACTTGCTTTCTTGTGGGTGTCCTTAGAAAGGGC
The DNA here is from genome assembly GCF_016509475.1 of Prionailurus bengalensis. Classification (NCBI taxonomy): domain Eukaryota; kingdom Metazoa; phylum Chordata; class Mammalia; order Carnivora; family Felidae; genus Prionailurus; species Prionailurus bengalensis. Next base: position 15,041,723 of record NC_057353.1, on the reverse strand, counting down.
CTAGGACGCCCCAGAAACGGTGAGGCCAAAGGTTTGGGCCCAAATCTACCCGCCCCTCCCCCCTTTCTTTACACGTCAAGGTCACAGTCATATGATTCCCCCACCCCTTTAAAACGGAGCCCTTTTCTCAACTCTTCGCCTTGGAAAGGAATTAAGCCTTTTTGTGGTATGGGAAGATCTGAAAGATTAAATAAATAAATAAATAACATCCTTAATCTGAAATACACACGTAAGCAGAATCAACCATGATCAGAGGATATGGTGGTAGGGGGTGTGGGAAGGCTGACATACCATGTGAGAGTGTGTGGTTTTCACCTCCTCCCCCCACCCCTTCTTGCCAGGCGAAATCTGAGGTCTCTGGTTTTGCTAGGGTTTCTTCCCGAGGCTGAGTGGGCCTTACTGGGCGACAGAGCTTGCGACTATTTTTTTTTTTTTTAAAGCTCTCAGTCTCTGAGGGGTCCAGATCTCCAAGACACCGCCCAATGGTGTGTGTGTGTGGGGGGGGGGAGCGTCCGTGTGTATGGTTCCCCCTCCTCTAAAAGGCCTGGGGCACAAAGAGCAATTCTGCCTTCCTGCAGTTTCTCTTTCAGAAAAAAATCCAGGCCTGGCCATTGTTCTTCCTCAATGAAGGGGGCTAGGGTGATAACAGAAAGACCTCCTCCTCATCATCACCCACCTCCTCCCTCACCCCACCCAAGACCACTGCTGGGGGGGGGGGATTTGGGAATATTTTCTTGCTTCTGAAACTCCTGTCTGGGAAATCATGGGACCCAATACCCCATTAATATCTTCAGTATCTTCCTTGTATTTTCATCAGCAATATTCCGTTAAGTCGTCAGCACCCCCACTCCCCATTTTCTGGTTCTAACAGGGCTTGTTCAGAAACACTGCATTCAGATATCAGAGAGGTTAGGACTATAGACAACCACATTTAGTTCTATCGAAAGGGAATGAAACAATATCACTGGCCACCTCCCGTCGCTGAATATTCGCTCTTATACCGTAAAGCACCCTGGGGTTCTGAGTAAGGCCATGTTTCACCTTGAACATTTATCAAACCGGACTCTGCCGCCTCTGCTGCCGCAGGAGGACGAACAGGCCGCCAGCACCCAGCTGACATCTGCTTGAAAAATCCAACAATACCTTCAGTGGGGTCGTTTGCAAAAAGTGAAAACCAAAAATGAAAGAGGGTTTTTTTTTTTTTTAAAAAAATAAAAGGTATACATACATATGCATACGTGTGCGTGTTCGCCAAAATGCTGGGTTTGGGGTCTCGAATGACTTAAAATAAAACAACAGCTCTGCAGTTACGCCCAGACCGAAGGCCTCACTGAACCGGTGTTTTATTAGCGGCGAGAGAAAACGTTCTGTTAGGAAGCACTAGAAGGAATGCGCATTGTCCCCCTGCCCTTTATCTTTCACCAGATGATGCTCATTCTATCTGTTTCCAGTGTATTGACCTGGGATGTGGGACTGTTAAAGATCGGCAACGTCTTGCCAAAGCCTGAGGGAGGCAGGGTCACGCGGTGCGCACTGGTCGCGCAGCCGGGAAGCTGCGGCTCTGTGCTCTGATTAGCCAGAAGGGTCTGCTCTGTTGGGTGACGACTTCAGACGACCCCAGGTGGGCCCTTAACACAGAAAATTCCCCACCCCCACCTTGGCTCTGGTGATGCCAGCTTTGCCTCTTCTTCCTGGTCCTGGAATTTCAGCCTTAATAATGGGGAGGCCTTAGGAAGAAACCTAGGCGGCGGGTGCCTGTTCTACGTATGGGCCGCTTACTCGCCCGAGGTTTATTCTAGGTCCAAGCTGCAAAGAAAAACGCTAGAGAGGTCAGAGGCGAAAGCTGGAACGTTCTCCTGGGCCTTTTTACCCCTCCTCCCCAACCCCCCAACAGATGGCCGGGCCAGGACACCTGCAAGGCAGCCGGCAGCCGCCGCCTCCGCGCAGTTCTCCGGACAGGGGCCACAGTGTCGGATCAAATAAGGTCACCTAACACCCTGGGCCCAGTTCGCTCATTCCCCCGCCCAAAAAAACCTTCCTCTGGACACCTTTCAGTCGTTTCAGAGAACAGAGCTTCCGATCTCCGCCTCCCACCCTTGGCCCAGGCACCCGAGCGGGCGACCGCTTTCCAGCCTCGGGTTTTTTCGGGTTTGCCAAGCGCGCAAATCTCCTGTCCTGCGCACCTCAGCACCCGGGCTTGGAGCTTATGAAAATGTAACCCAACTCATTGCCAGAAGTTGTTGCTAATTAGTGGATAATAAACTTCTGTAGCCAGGGCACAAAAGTCTTTTAAAAGTGCAAAGGTGTTCTTTGTTATGGCATCAGAAAAGGGATTAGCATATCAATTGGACTGGGGGGACCGGACAATGAGCCCTCCTCCCCCTTCTCTGCCCTTAGTGTGCCGCCCGCCGCCGCCACCTCCTCCTACTCTCTCTGCCCTTCCTCCTCCTCTTCTTCCTCTCCCGGCTCCGAGAGCTGTCAAGGAGCGGTTGGCGACTGCAGGGCGGCGGGCCGGGGCCGCGCGGGCAGGCGCAGTGCAAGCTTCCCGCCGCCCACCAGGCCGCGCGGCCTGCGCGGCGCCCTCGCCCTCGCCCTCGTCCTCGCCCCGCGTCCAGGCGCGCGCTGGGGGAAGGTGGAGGCGCGCGGCAGGGCGTGCGGGGATGCGGAACCCGAGTATCGCGTGACGGGCGGCCTCGAGGGCGGGGACCTGGCCTGTCCGGGGAGGGTGGCCTCGGGCGGCCCCACGCGGCGCCCCGTTCCAGCGCCCGCGGCTCGGGCCCCGCAAAACCGCGCCCTTGGCCCCTCCTGGGCAGTGCGAACCCCCAGCGGATTCTGCACTCTGGCAGTGGGGAGCCGCCGGCTCCCCACCCTGCTCCGGCCTCTCTCGGCCGACCCGCTGACCTCCGACCCTCACGTGCACGCGTCGGGCGGCCAGCAAGCGTTTGGGGGCCAAGCGAGCCCTTGGGTCTCGAGGCAGCCGTGTCCCCGGGGGCGGCGGGTCCGCCGGGCTGGTCCCGGGGCGAGATGCCCACCAACTGCCCGCTCGGTGGTGGCTTCGGCGAGGCGGTCGAGCGGCCCAGGCCTCAGGAGGCCTGGCCACGTCTCCGGCGAGACCTCGCCTGGCCCCGCCGCCCTCGCCCGCCTTCCGCCCGCCCCAAGCTGGCCCCGAGGGAGCCGGCTCCCCGGGCCGACGGAAAAAATTGGAAAGCCTTCCCCGCCCGGGTGCAGTAAAGCACAGCAGAAGTAAGTCTCTCGGAGAGGGAGACGCGGCCCAGGCCTGCGGGGCCCTGGCTCCCGCTCCGTCCGCCCCTTCTCCCCCCGCACCCCCCACCCCCCCACCGCCACCCCGCGCCCGGCTGGGTCGGGCCCGGAGCGCGCCGGGGCCGGGGCGCCGGGGCCTGACGGCCCGCCTCGGGCTCGGGGGAGGAGGCGCAGAGACAGGCGCGGGAAGGAAGGCGAAGGGGGAAGGCTAGCAGCGACGGCGCGCTTCGCTCGCCCGCGGCCGAGCCGGACCCGCCACTCTCCGGCCGGCCTGGAGGAGCCGCGGGCCGGGCAGCTCGCCCCTCCGCCCCGAAGCCCCCGCGGACCCTGCCACCCCCACGAGGACACGTTTTCTTTTCTTTTTCTTCTCCCCTCCCCCCCTTTCCCCTCTCTCCCTGGAGGCCGCTTCCGTCCTCTAAACGCGTTTCAAAAAAAGGAAATCTCCGGGGCTCTCCTTTTCCCAACGTCTCGCCTCCTTCTATAGCACTGATGTTTGGCGACCAAGCACCAAACTCACACAAGTTTCCCCGAAAACGAACTGCTTTTACTGCCGCGAGGAAAAATGTCGGGGAAAAAAGTGGAGGTCGGTGTTTCCCTAAATGCAAAACATCAGAGAGGAATCTGAAAAGAGCTTTACTTTCCCTGCGAAATCTCCATTGTTGCTTGGCAAACAATGGGAGCCTGGGCGACTGTGGGGCTGAGAGAATGAATAGGCGATCCGCGGGATGTGTGCGGGTCAGTGCTTGGGGTCCCGGGCCTAAAGCCCCTTTCTCAGCTTGCCACAATAAACCAGAGCAAGGTTTAGTCTTTACTGGGTCACCGGCCATCCTCTATTATTCAACACTTCACAACAAAAAACACTTATTAATCAGCGCTGACCAGAGGCCCCTTTTGAAACAAGAGAAGAGGGGAGAGAGGGGGAGAGAGAGAGAGAGAGGTGAAAAGAAGATTGAGAAGCCCTGGACAGAGCTTTCTAAAGCCAGAGCAACCATAGGGTACCTTCCTCCAGTGGCCAAAGTTTATTTGACACAACAAAGTTTCTAATCAGGCCACCGGGACCTGGATTTCTCCTCATTTGCCTCACTCCCCTTCTCTTCCTCTGAAGATGTTGGAGACTTTGTTGCGAGGAAGGATGGCTTTAGGTCAAATTGCTAAGGCCTGATCTTAAAGATCTAATTGCTATTGGAAGAGAAGCCTGTTTCCCAGCTGGGCCTCCACTCTGGAAATGGAGCAAGGAAGACTGTGTCCAGTTCTGCTCTGGGCACCCTGCTGATGGATGAGGTGTCAGGCCAGTAGTCATGTGAGGACTGGTTTCCAAATGGTATGAGCAGTAGTCAAATGGGGTACTTCTTGGTGATGCTGAATGCAATCTGTAGATTTTCTACTTCATGATGTTTCAGTCTGGATATATGAAAGGACTAAACTTGTTTGCTAGGACGAAGAGGACGCTGCTGGTTCTTAATGCTTTGACAAGGATTTCAGGAAAAGAATGTGATGAATAGTTTTAGAGAAGAAAGCGGTTCAAAATGTTCCATGCCACTAAAGTCAGTGGGTTCTTTGCTCAACTTTGATAATTTTTAAAGGGCTTATTGGATGTATGGAACCTAATTGTGTTTCTTTCATTTATCTGGTTACATGATAATTATGAACACATGCTCAGACATATATGGACACTCCTATACATCAAAGTGAAATGCTACATATATCAGCTTTATGGATGAATTTAATCCATTTGGAACTCAGCTAGATATTTTTGATGGCAAAATCTTGTTGCTTTTTGATTTGGGGTTGGGAGCCAATATTTCTTGGTTATTCTGTCTGTTTTACATTACTCAGGTTGTAATTTAGCCAAGTGAGCAAAACTCTTTTGTAATGGCTGATGTGTACAAGTGAACAGAGGCAGCACATATTGAATCTTGGTTGTCAAAAGCTATAAAACAATTATTTTCCTAAAGAAATGGAAGTGAATGTCAAAGCAGTAGTCTTTTAAGTTTAGAATTTCGTTTGTGTGCACTTTTGGATTCCTGTGTAACGTAACTATTTCCCTTGTTATGATTCAAAGAAGCCTTTTAAGCCCAGAAAACGTATGGATGGTGTATGGATGGGGATTGTGACTTCAGCAAATTGAGCTGTAGAACTAGCTGGCTTGGTAATGAAAGCAAGAAGGCAGAATTACTTGGTAGTAAACTACATTGGTATTTACCAGAGTTTATGTAGGAAATGCAAAAATGGGTTGCATGGTTTGGTCTCAGGAAGTGTTTTACTTAGATGCCTACTATTTCAGAATGGCTTTTTTATGTCGAAAATATTGTGTTACTCAGATTTTGCAGAGCTCAACGCTTCTTGCAATGGAGTAATCAACTGTTATCTGAATTATTTAAAGCCTGGGATTAAAGGCCTTGGAGTTGATGCTGACAAGCTCTCACATGTAGGCAGGGGAAAGTTTAGTATTCTTTTCTTTCTGTATATACTTTGAAAATAATTTGGTCAAGTGTGGTGAATTATTGTTAAAATTTATGCATGGGAACAATGAATAATTCTTTTACAAATCGTTTTCCAAATGAGCAAATAAGATATTCAGGAAAAGAGTAGGAATCTGTTTCATACATTATAGTGTGTCACCTAAAATTCATTGTTTTTAAAGGACTATTCTTTAAAAAAGAAAATGTTTGCTCTAGAAATCCCTACTGTTTCAGGAAAGTGTTTGGGGTGTGGATACACAGAATATATTCATTCAACAAATCCATTTGTAGGACATGACAATTTTATGTCATGTTTTTCCTTTTAGTATTTTGGTTAGCTTCCTAATTTGCTTAAAGGAAACGATAATCTCTTTGTGTATTTTTACTTGTAAAATGAAGGTATGTACTAAATGGGACTAATCATTCACAGATTATCTTCTGAATTCTACTGAATAAGCAAAGAGTCAAGAAAAGCTTTTATCATAATATATAATACATTGAATGTGTGTATGTATCATCACATAGCACATCATCTTAACACATGTTTATAGACTTCAAATACTTTCTCTTTCTTTCTTTCTTTCTTTCTCTTTCTTTTTTCCTGAGAAATTAAGTAAATAGCGTGGTAATGACATTCCCTTAAACATACCAGTGAATTTGTATGGAAATTGGAATAGCTTTCACATTTGTCAAAGGAGAAAAGAATAATACATAAACGTATATTCAGCAAATGTTTAAAATAGAGAAATGCTATTTGTTTATATTATTTACCATGGATGCAATAGTTATTAAATTTGGCATATCTTTATGAAATCATTGTTATTCCAAAGTACATTTATTCTGTACTATATACATACTGTTGCATTTTTTAAAAGAAAGTACTTACATCTGTAACAAAAACCTAAAAATCACATGATAAATTTAGCATAACATAAAAATTACTTTATAGGTAGCTAGTCCTCTATATCCTGGAGAATTGTTTTTTTTCGCCTTAAAAAAATCCATCTGGACAATTTTTTTAAAATGACACATTTAAATAAATCTCAGTTACAAAAGGAAACAAATATCTTGGTAGACCTCGTGCATCTTTATCCAAATGAAAGTTAGATGGCAAAGCCTCTGGCTATCAAATGAAAAGTATTTGTAGTCTGGTGAGTTTATTTTAAAACATATTTCAATTTTTGCATTTGTTTTTCTTCCTAGCAGATGCATATAATTCAGACATTGTTCCACCTTGACAGAATTTGTCAAATTCAGTTCAAATTTACATCAACGTGATCTGACGAAGTATAATATCAATAGGTTATCATGAAGTACAAATGTAAACTCTAGCAAATGTTGCTTTAATACTTACTACTTTTTCTTTTATCTAAAAATAAATCAATGTAGTTTTTCATAATAGAGAGAAGGTACAAAGGAACTGATAGAAATTTGACTTTGCCCCCTATGATTTACCCTGTTGCCAGAGAATTCTGGTTAGTTGTATAGATCTGAGACTTCTGTGAAGAGACTCAACCTGGTACTTACTTATTTATAAACTTCCGCCTCACTAGAGATTCAAAGTTATATTTAGGAAACTAGAACCTCACACGATATGTGTTTATTTGATTCTTCGATTTAAATACTTCATGAGTACACCAAAAGTAATTTTTAATGGAAAATTTTCATTAGGATTACATGCATTACATCTAAAGAACCCTGATGTATTTCTATATATACCATGACACGACATCTCAGTTTTTGGAAACAAAAGGAAATGAAGCTTCTGAATGAAACTACTCCCTCCCCAAATTTCCAGAGTTCTTCTTAGTTTACTATTTCCTTCAACTCATTGCATTTTGATAAATATACTGTAAACTCCATTTTGGCTTACACAACAATTTTTCACCCAGAAATCTATCTGCTTATGTAACCATTTGTGAGAGAGCAGAGTGTTCTAGAGAATTTCACAAAAGTCTGGAAAGACATGTCTGTATGTGTATTTAAACGCTTTAAATTTCAGTGGTTTGTGGATATTTATTATAAGTTTAAAAGGAATTATTCAGTAGTCCCTTGCTTTATGGTATTTTTTTAAAATGAAATCTAAGTTTTAGAAATTCTTAAAAAATAAAATATATAAAGTGGAACACTTCTGTATTTGGATTTTTTACTTTGGTAATCAGAGACAGAGTCGATAAAGATGGAGCTTTTTTTTTTTTTTTTCAATTAAGGAGGCTATTTGGAGGTACTGTAGGTAGTTAGCCATGTCGAAGTTATGGCAAAGAACTAAGGTGTTTTGGTTTGGGTTGGCTTGGTTTTGTGTTTTTATGGAATAGAATGTAGTTCAAAGTTCTTGGACTCCTATAGTGTCCCTTACTCATTTTGTTACTTTTTTGTGGGAATACTACCGGGGCCAGGCGTGTTAGAGAGGAGAAGGGATGGACAGTGGAATCTATGAATCCAATAGAGTTTGTGTGGTAATGCTAATGATGCTGAACCAGTCTCCCTCTGCCAGGAAAGGATCCATTTTTCAAGCTTTTCATTCTTTGTCATTCTCCTGCCTCTCCACTCAAAGTGAGTAGGCGATCCCATGAAAATTAAACTCTGGTAAAAATCATTTGTTCTGCACCTGATGACAAAGGTATCAAGAGGCAGGAGAATGACTCAGGTTTCACGTCAGGATTGGCCCGTTGGAGTTTGAGCTAGTCTGCAGCAATATAATGTTACGTTTTATATATGTGTACAGTGTTTTATTTCCCAGTAGTTACACGTACATTGTAGATGCATGGATACCATATTTAAAATTAAAACCCTAAAAATGAGAACATTTCTTGAACATATTTTGTAGGGAAAAGAGCATAGAGGGGAAAATGTCTTAGTTATGGGAAAGGAAAAAACACATGGCCATGAAAATATATAATTACATTGTATTGGAGCTAGCTTTAATCAGATTCCAGTTTTCTGAAGACCACAGTTAACTGAAGATTATGAATATCCCAAGAGTTTTTCTAGGTACTCTAGTTTTTCCTTCTTTAGGAAAGGGAGCTTTTATAAAACCAGCTGGCTGAGACTCCACTCTATCTCAACTGCTTTTTATCTCAAGGTCATTCAATGACCTCCAGAGACCTAGAAATAAACACGGTTTATTTGTACATATACATGTCCACAGTCAGGACAAGTCATTCTGGGGTCACCAGGGAGGAACTGAGGTTGGGGCTATGAGCCTGGTTCGGGAAGACTGTTAACTTTGACATGACAGGTTTCCTGGGATTTTGCGAAGGGCCTTACACTCAGGAGCAGGGACACGGTTTCTCCAAGGTGGAAGAGTAATACCAATTCATGCTTTGGTGAGGATCTGGCTTTGTTAGCATCAATCCTAATGATTCCCACAGCTTTGAAGAAAATGAGCTTCATGAGGAAGCTTTCCTTTTCTCTTCCTTTCCCTTGTCTACTTTCTCTACTCTTCCTTCTCCCTTCCCTCCCCTCCCCTCCCCTCCCTCCCCTCCCCTCCCCTCCCCTCCCTTCCCTCCCCTCCCCTCCCCTCCCCTCCCCTCCCCTCCCCTCCCTTCCCTTCCCTTCCCTTCCCTTCCCTTCCCTTCCCTTCCCTTCCCTTCCCTCTCTCCCTCTCTTCTCAGACTACAGTGACACTGAATCAGTCCCATGGATAGATGTATACTCTACCATGGGTTTGCTTGCTTTGTTAGTTATGCTTTAAAACTGGTCTGGTGAGAGTGTAAATGAAATGTCTGTACTTAATTTTTTTCTCCTTCTTTCTTCTGAGTGTTCCACTCTTCAAAGAAGCTAAATATCTTAGATTAGTGTACTTGCTGAGCATGAGCCTCACTGCAGAGTCTGGAGGTCAGGCCAGAGGTATGGAGAAGAGCAAACTACGGGTGTGGTTTTCTTCTATGGTGGGCTTCAGGTGGCCTGAGGTTTGCAGATCTAAGGCCTATCTCTGAGACTACCCAAGCAGTCTCAAACTTTTAGGAACTCTCCTGGTTTTTGAAGCTCTTCTCGATCTGAAAAGAAAAGGAATGGGTTACCCTTTCTGGATAATTCTATGTTCACATTCCCTCTGGAGTGTGTGTGTGTGTGTGCATGTAAGGAGAAAAAGAGGGGTGACAGCTGATGCTAGGTGTAGTAGTTGAGACATGGGAATGGCCTTAGTTTAAAGTTGGAAAGCAAACGTATATAAACATGGTTATCAAGGACTTTTTTTTTTTTTTCAACGTTTATTTATTTTTTGGGACAGAGAGAGACAGAGCATGAACGGGCGAGGGGCAGAGAGAGAGGGAGACACAGAATCGGAAACAGGCTCCAGGCTCTGAGCCATCAGCCCAGAGCCCGACGCGGGGCTCGAACTCCCGGACCGCGAGATCGTGACCTGGCTGAAGTCGGACGCTTAACCGACTGCGCCACCCAGGCGCCCCTCAAGGACCTTTTAGAACATCAAAATAAATCAAACAAACTAGGACAAATAATTGTACAGTTTTACAGTGTCTCTAGTGTGGAAGAGTACTTCTATAGATCAAAAGATTAAGGGGACTCAAAACTCTGAACAGCCTGGGAACCAGTAGAATTGGTGGGCTGTAAGAGAAGCTGGCCCTTGTATCCCTTGATCTTTAAGTAAGACTGAGGGAATGTGGGAAGAAAAGAGAACTGACATGTGGTTGGGTTTACTAGATGTCAAATGTTCTACCAGCCTCTTTCACAGCATGTTATTTTATGTATTCTCACCAAAACCCTTCAAAGTAAGAATTAATTTTTATTCATTTTAGAGAGGAGAAAACAGAAGCTCTGGAGGGTTATATAACTTGACCAGGGTCACACAGCTAACATGTTTTGGAATCCAGATTAGAATTCAGAGAAGCTTGTCTCTAGAATCCAGATTCTTTTTCTTAAACCAGAAATATCTCACATGATTTATTTTCCTCATAATCATTCATGACAGAAGTAAGTATTTAATTACCATGTATCTTTCCAGACTGATCTTTCTCGATACTCTCCTCCCTGTGGTTATATTATACTTCTGTCATAGGGGCAGATGCCTTATGCTTTTCCATAGAGCCCTAACCCAAAGTTGTATTCTTGACTCAACCCTGTTCAGTTTCCCTAGAGTGCCTTCACTGGGACATTGATTTGGGCTGTCTTTTGTCCACATAGATGTGTGAACTGATAAATTTGGACTGAACTGATACATGTACATAGGTATACATGAATTGGTGTTTTATGTTGCATTATATTGTGAAACAGAAATTCGGCAAAGGCAGTAGCAACGTTGCTTTTCAGAAATTTAATTTTAGGATGTGAAGATTCTTTTTCTTTATTTTTCCAGTTCTTTAATATTTATTTTAAGAAAGGATTTTTCCCGCATTCTATTTCACATCCTAGTGCACAATCTAGCCAATTAAATCATGAGTCAAACTTTGAGGGCTTGAGTTAGTTCTTTATTGAGCTTAGGCATTATTTAGTAGCAAAATTAACTATTTCAAGCCCTTGGTTGCAGTTCTTTTTGCACTTATTAAATGTTTCATATTGTATTCTTTTTAAGTTTATTTATTTATTTTAAGAGAGAGAGCTTGGGCGTGAGTAGGAGAGGGACAGAAAGAGTGAGAGGGAGAGGGAGAATCCCAAGCAGGCTCCCTACTGGCAGCACAGAGTCCAATATGGGGGACTCAACTGTGAGATCTTAACCTGAGCTGAAACCAAGAATTGGACACTTAACCGACTAAGCCACCCAGGCACCCCTGATATTTTATTTTCAATTCCCAAAGGAAGGGAATATGAAAATATTGTGTTAGTAATATGCCCATATTGGAAGGAAATATAAAATGTGTTATTAATAATGGGGCACTTGGGTGGCTCAGTCAGTTAAGCGTCTGACTTCTGCTCAGGTCATGATTTCATGGTTTGTGAGTTTGAGCCCCGCTGGGGGCTCTTCACTCTCCATGCAGAGTCCACTTTGATCCTCTCTCTCCCTCTTTCTCTGCCCTTACCCTGCTCTGTCTCTCAATAATAAACATTTAAAAAATGTGTTAGTAATATGCCTATATTGCATGAATTTTTCTAGATATGAGGATACTTTCAGCATATTGAATATCATTCTCTGCCTCAGTTTTCTTATCATGAGAGTAATAATCCCTATTTTAGTGGGAACTTAAAAAATTTATCAATATTGGCAGAACACCTTAAAAATGATAAATAATATCAAGTTTAAAAGTGACAATATAAGTGCTGCTAGAAAAATTTTAACTTCAAGTTAAATTAATGCTTTTATTTTCTTAGGGTTTTTTTGTTGAAACATTAATTTTCTTTCAAGACTCATGTTAAAAATCTTTAAAGGACTATTACTTGTCCGTAAAGACTATTTCTGAAAAAACAAAAACCCTAACGTAAATAAGAATTCTTTTCATTTGGCTAACAATGCCGGAAAAATTAGGTCAAGAAAGATAGAGTAGTACTTTTTAAATTACAATATTTTGTTGATTAAAATGACAGTAAATAATGATGGAAATATGAAAGATAGCATATTAACATTTAATATAGTGGTTTTTGGATAAGAACTAGACATTGGAGATCACACCAAGTGTTTGCTTAAAGATGCAAATGACCTTGAAGTTACGTCTTTGGATATGAAATACTATTTGTCGTAGTACTGCTCAAAATCAAATTTTGACAGTTACTACAGGGAAAGAAGCAGTAAGAGCCCATACTCACTTGGATTCTTTCAGAATAGTACTGCAATGTCAGTGACCAGAATACTGGCCCCCAAATCATTCAATCCTGAGTTTTATTTGGAGTCAAATCTCAGGTGAGCCAGTAGAGCTCTTTGACTTTGATTTAATTTCTTCATCCCCAAAATGGAGATAAAATTGCTTACTCGCCAAAGAGAGAGTGAATACTAATTAATTAATGAGTTTGAACATTGCTAATAAATTCCCCTTTCTTAATGCGGTTTCCAAGGCTACAAACTCAGACATGCTGAAGATGCAGAAGTTCTATGTTCAAATATAACGTAGCTCAACGTTTGGGTTGTTCAGATGTGTACCTGGCAGACTCAAAACACGGATGAGTTTCTTGGAGAACTTAAAGTTGGCTTTAAACTAACCAAATCACCGTGAAACTTTTGGTAGAAAACACCAAATTCTACCGGTTTCACCTATGAAACTTAAGATTTACACGTGTGTCTGTGTGCGTGTGTGTGCGCACGTGCTTTATATATTTAAATATATGCAGTTTCTTTTGCCTTTCAGATGGAAGTGTAGAAAAAATATATTTAGGAAAATAAGCCACCAAATCACAAAGAATCCAAACTAGTGCTTATTTCTAGTTACTAATATGTATGCTGTGTCCAAGGCCTGGCAACATGGGTGTAGGTTGAGCTGTTTGTATCCGACATGCTTAACTTAATTTTAAGGAATTGTTTTATGTTTTCAGGAATTAACCTATCATAATAGTATCATCCATGCAGGGAAGTTAAGTTAGACCACATGATGGCCTTCCAGGGTGAAGGGGTCTCATGTGTGTGAGATGTCATGGAAAAGTCACTGGACAAGGAGTCAGGATCCCCTATTTCTGACTGGGGGATCCCCCATTTCTAAGCCTGGCTCTACCTCTATCCAACTAATGTGGCAATGAGCCAGTTCCCTCAAATGTGAATGAGTGCACTAGGTTAACCTCATACTCCTCTAGTGCTACAACCCTAATCTCTTGATTCCTACACTGATAGCCTTCCTCTTGTTTTACACTATCTTTCCAAAGAGTGTTTCTGTAGGCTGGGAATCAACTCCAAGCAAACTACATGGCAGGGAGTATTGCCTGCAGAGAGCTGTGCACATATTCAATAAATACATATTGCTTGAAATACTTGATGATTAATTAACCATCTAGGGAAAGCCTGTGATCAATGTTGATGACTAAGCCTTAATGGCAAAATAGTTAAAATTTATTGAGTACCTCTAATGTGTCAGGCACTCTATTTGCAGTATGCATATGATATCTCATTTAAGCAATCATCCAGGAAACACATCTAAATCTTCCTGGAGAGTTTTGACATTATGGTATTATTGGCCATTCTTTTCAGGAAAAGTCTTTTCTGCTGGACTTGTTTGGAGCCTCCCTCTTGATGTCCTTTGAAGAAATTCAATAAAGGCAAATGGGTTTGCATTGGAAGCAAGCAGGACAAAATATTCATAGAAAACTCAAACTAAGGCACATCTTGAAAGCTATAGCCAAGTTCACGTTCAAGCCAGAATCTTCCTCATCATCCATGGTTCCTCCCATATCCTGAATGTGTAAATAGGCAGGAGTTTTAAAATTTTTTTTTAACTTTTATTTTACTATGTAAATATCTTAAGAATCCATCTTCTGCTCTTCATCCCTGGGATAGTTGTTTTAGTTCAGACATCATCATTTCTCTTGTGGAATGTTATGGTAGCCTCCTCACTGGTCTGCCTTCTCACTGTTTTCTAATCTGTTCTCTTGTTGCCCCAGTGTTTTCTAACACTCAGACTTTTCATAGTTTAAATTCTTCAACAGTTCTTGACATCCTTGCCTCTTTGTTGTCTCTCCAGGAGGAGGGAGCTGCCCCATTCCCTGGGTTTCTGTGCACTTAGACATATACTTCTTTGTGCAAGTATATTTTATGTATGTCTTTCTTGTTGGTTTCTGAGCTTTCTATAATACAACCTCTTTGACTCATGTCAGAGATTGGCACATTGTTCATAATTGTTGAGGAAATAAAGAATTTGGGGACCTGAGCTATTCAGGGTTCAGTAAAGGAGATATAATGTAACAGTTCATTACAGTTGTTTTTCTAATTCATTATCTTGTGTGATTCTCACAAAAAACCCAACTCTGTAATCTCTGAAATTTTGATCCATGAAAAGGGCTTGGGTTTGTCTCCTTAGAACTTCTGATGGGCAATCTATTTGGTCATGTGACAAGTGGGCGGGGCCTAGAGATAACTATTTTAGGATTACTTCTCAGAGATCTGATCCTCCTTTCTGATAGTAGGCCCTAAAGTTTTAGGGCCGAGATTACCTTGATAGCCAAAGCTGAATCCAGTTTCCAAAAAGGAAATGTTTCCAGTTCTTAGCCCAGGAGAGTGTAGGAGGGCTACAGGAAGAGGCAGTAAGGTAGCTAACACATTTTAGAATGACTGGAATGAAGATGAGTGGAGAAGGTTGCAGAGAAGGAACCTTACTTGGGACCCTGCATAAGTTTAGATCTGTAAAACCCAGCACTCTGCCCTGTTCTGGCAAATGCAGCTAATGGATAGGGTATTCAAGAGCCTTTTATACTTAGGAGAAGAGAGAGCCAAAGAGGATCCCAAGCAGACTGCTCCCTGTCAGCATGGAGCCCGATGTGGGGCTTGATCCCATGAACCATGACATCATGACCTGAGCTGAAAGTAGGAGTCTGTTGCTTAACAGCCACCCGGTCGCCTCAGCCAGAGGCCTTTTAGCATCAAGATATTCAGCTTTCTTGCTAAATTCCTTCACCTTGCCATGCTTCCTGACATCCCATGAAAAAGGGACTTGTCTTTGTTAATAAGCCTCTTTAACAGACAAATGTACAAAAGGCATCTCATTTTAGAGATGTGACTTACCTGAAAGAAGAAGAAAAAAAAGACATCTCAAATTTAACATGTCCAAACCAGAGCTCTTTGTTTTCTACCCTCTCCAAAACCTGCTCCCTGTCGTATCTTCCCAGTTTCCCCATTTCAATAAATGACACACCCAAGCAAGGGAAAAACTTCCAGGAAGCATTCTGGATTCCTCTTTCTCGCTCACCACCTACCCATCCGTCAGCAAACCTTACCAGCTCTATCTTCAAATATTTCCGGAGTCTGATCACATTTCTCTGTCTTTACCCCTACCTACTTAACACTGAGCCACCATCACTTCCCTCCTGAGCTACTGCAATAGCTTTCAAACTGGTCTCCCTCCTTTGCTCTTGACCCTCCTGCTCCCCAACCATAGCCCATCCTCCACAGAACTGCCAGCGTGAGCTATTAAAATGTAAATCAAATCACTTTGCCCCACTGCTCAAAACCACACAAAGCTTTCTGTCACACTCAGAATAAAATCCAGAGTCCTTGCAATGACCCACAAGGCCCAACATTGATCTACCTACCACCTGCCCACTCTAGTTCTTTTCCTTCTATTTTCTCCCCACTCATTATTTTCCAGTCATTCTGGCCTTTTTTTCTCACGGACCTGTGTATTATGAAACTAATGGAGTTTCCTTCTTTTAATTGATTTCTAATAGGTTTAGAGTTAAATTTCTGGTCTATCTCTAGTAAGACTATAACAATACACATTAAAAAATATACTACCCTCACTTCTGGCTCAGCTTTACTTTCTTGCTATTATTTTTCTTTCTCTTACCTTTATTAATTAGAAATTAAATATACTCCTTACATCTTTCTTATTATAAAATCAACATAGATGTTTACAACAGGAAAATCAGAAAATACAATAAAAAAGTAGAATATTTTTACCATATTGTCTCCAATCCCAATTCTCCAGGGACTTCCCATCACTTTTATTGTAAAGTTTAAACACCTTAGCATAAGTTAAAAATTCCGGTTTCTCAGCTCTCCTTCTTCACTTGGCTACCTGGTGTTCATTCTTCAGATTTCAGTAGAAATGTCAGAAGGTTTTTCTCAGGTATCTCATTGGTGACCCCTCTGTCCTCACTGAATCCCAGCACTCTGTTGTAGGCAATAGCATTGCCCCTATTGGAAGCCAGGGACAGTGTTTTTCTTATTCTTCATTGTTTCCACAGCTTTAGCTTACTATCTGGCCCACAGATAACTCTTTCTTTTAAATTTTAAATTCAAATTCAGTTAACTAGAAAATTCCTAACGAATACTGAGGAGTGAGTGAATAAATGAATGATGAGAGGCTCTTGCTGGGAGAAGGTTTTTGAAAGTATCTGTCCGGAGTTTACTTAGTACAACCAATAAATTATGAGAGGTGGGCAGGGAGCATGTGTAAATTATAAAACACTTTGAACAGGTGCACCTTAGGGAATAATATTGTCAGAATACTTTCTCTTGGAGTACACCCAATAAGACTCAAGACTGCCAAAGTTCTTCCTCTTGTAAGGGATCTCCTCAGTCATCTGTCCCTTAGTGCTACTTGCAGAAATGACTGAGTTTGAATGCTGAAACATGATAGAATTAAACAAAAAGTTGGAGAATCAGAATGTGACCTTTGTCTTCATTCTAATTTTATTGACTTGCAGTATTCATTTTATTGATTTATAAGATCGATGGTGTGTGTGTGTGTGTGTGTGTGTGTGTGTGTGTTTCTATAGCTGGTAGCAAGCACTGTGAGCTTGCAGCAGATTTGTGGCTATATTTTCAAGCTCAGTCTCTCATCAGGATGGCAGAGATTTGGCTCAAAAGTAATCTATTTTCTGAATTAATGAAATAGCTTTCATTTGGCCCTGCCATCTTTATGGAGCAGTTAAATCTTTGCTCTAGGCAGAAGTGATGGCAGCACCACTATTTACAGAGACACAGCAATGCTCAGGGATGGGAAACGTGGAATGTTCCAGTAAATAGTTTGTCCTAGACTTCCTGGTCTTTAATAACATTGTCCACATTGTCTCTTCATATGCAGATGTTTTTTATAAAAATGAAAAAGAAAGTAGATAACATTTAGGCAAATAACACCTAGGGTATTGGATTTGGAAGTCACTATGATGAAACTGATGCTAAACGTCATATTTTTCCTCAGTTGGACTTCCTATGGACACAAGTTGAGTATCCCATCCAATAAGTAGTGAATTGCTTTCTTTTTCCTTACTCTGAATAGTTACCATTTATTGAATGCCTACCAGATGTCATATAATCTTGAACCTTCAGCACAACATGATAGTTGGGTGTTTTTACTCACAATTTACTGAGGAGTAAATGAAGGTGCAGCAAGAGTAAATCACTCAACCAAGATTGCAAAGCTGGGGTCCACTTGGATTTCCATGACACAAAAGTCCCTGCACCTACCATGACAAGGATCTTGGAAGAGTGGTAGATTTGTCAGTGTAGGATCTAAAGTATTTTAAAATGCTTAAAGGAAGCAGAGATTTATTTTTTTCTCTGACATGCAAATTTACATTATAAATCCGTGAATGAGGCTATTGTGAAGGGAGGAGAAAGTTCTCTTGGAAGTGAGCGCAGGTGCTCTAGAAAGAATAAAGTGGGATAAAGTTGTGAAATGCTCATTGACTCTTTGAGCAGAAGTTTGTAACAATAATAAAAAAGGAGTTGGAAGGAAAGAAGTGAGAGTGAACCATAGATCCCTTAAGTCCTGTGGTTAATTTAGGAGACAGAGAAGGACAGGAAGCAAAAACTTGTGTATCCTGGAGGACAGAGCCCCCAGACAGGCTTGGAAATAGACCCTAGTGGAACAGTCAAAGGACACAAGATGGAGAAGCAACAAAGAGCACTGAAAGCTTTGATCGGGAGAGTGTGACCCCAAGTCAGAAAACATATGCCAATCATGATGTTTAAGAAGGAGATATGAAGGATGATGCTTACAGAGTGTTTATAGATTCTGCTCCATACCAGAAACAAGAGGCATTTTCCTCCAAAAACCATAGGGAAAAGAACAAAGGCAATAGATAACTGAAGTTTGATCTAGGACTGGTTAGCAGAAGTCAGGTGGGAGACAGAGGCTGGGGCCCCATATACTGGCCTTGCAATGATGACATTTAGTCTCTTGGAAGGTTTGCTGACCAAATGGCAGACTCCAAGATAAATTGGCTGCAATCTCTGTCCTGGTTTCAAGAAGATTACCCTGTGAGGCGAGATGGAGAAGGGAGAGAAAGAGACAGATGTGTAAGCAGATAAATCAGACAGTAGAGTGGGTTATATAATATCTACATATAAATAGAAGGCACTTTGGAAGTGCAGGAAGAGTCATGACTAACGGAATAAAAACACACAGAAACTATTATGTAAACTCATAAGTGTTTTAGTGTCATGAGCAAGGTACTGTTTACTAGCACAGTTACAGAAAAATTAATTCTTCCTTAGTGGCTTTAAGGAAAACTTCATTGAACAGGGTATATTTGAGAGATCTTGAAGGATGAGATTTTCTCCAGGCAGAGAATGAAATTAACTGCCAAGAACAAGAAGGAGGTTTCTGTACTCTTGTTCTTTCACAGAAAGATTCTAGGGATAGAACTATAATCTGCTCAATCAACCAGGAAGAGGCACTCAAACTGTAGACTCAACCATATCCTTCTCTTTCAATTATCATTAAAATGATCCAATGTAAGCAGTTGCCTAGCTTCTGTGATGGTTAAGCTGATAAAATGATGAGTTTCTTTGTTGTGGAAGTGTGTTTTGTTGTAGGTGTCTATGTCTGCAGTTAAAGCATAGAGGGAGACCACTGGAGTTCTAGCTTCTGCAGTGGCTGTTGGAGATAATTCTGTATGTCTGTGCAGATGAGAGAGTCAAACATGGTGTGTGTGAACACGTGACTCTGCATAAGGGGTGGCGTGTGTGTAGGAGGCAGACCCTGCACAACTCTCCCTGCATTTGGGCTTCGTTAGCCATCTTCTGTTTGGGTCCCTGTAGGAATGCTGTGCTGTCCTGGCATTTAGCTGATGGCATTTGCAGTGATCTGGCCTCAGCCAGGTCCGCCTCTCATCATTAAAAGACCATGTTTTGTATGTGCTTCTATTCTGTCTCCCATTGCAAGGAACTTAAATGAGACAGTCTCTTCTTCCAGAGATCAGTTTCTAGCCTTCAAATTATTTTCCCTGGTCTTGAGATATAGTGTATAACATGTATAGATGGTTTACCACTGCTTCTTAACAGCTGCCCTGTGGTGGGAAAAGTCAGGCACAGTGTGTACCCAAAACTGTGGAAATGTCAGCATGTGCTATGCTGATATATTAATTCCAATAGTGGTGATTCAGAAACACATACTGCATATGCACCATATGGGCCTTAAATATTTATGAAACCTAAAAGTCACAAAAACAATTCTTTAATGTAAAAGTTAAAAATTGATTACTATAATTTTTCATGAACTAAATTTTTAGCATTTACTATTTTAATTTACAGATTAACATATTACTGAAAGGATACTAGTGATTTTAAAATATCGTTAATTCTTACTGATTTACTGCTCTTCAAAGGACACTATGTTAGGCACTATGGAGGAATAAAAAGAATGCCCAGAATTTGTCCGATTCTTAACTTGTTTTACCTACTTTCTATTTTTACCATCTACTGAGTGATCATTTTGCACTGTAGGAAAACAATTGAAGAAGAGAATATGGAAATCTCCAATCAGTCCACTCTTTTCCAAATGAAGTGGCATATAGGGAAAAGCAGAGCTTGGAAGAGATTGTAAAGCAATAAATGTAAAGAAGGTGTCTCAGAATTATGAAAACAACATCTTTGTTGTTGTTGTTGTTGTTGTTGTTGTTGTTGTTGTTGTTGTTAGCATGTCTTCTAAGGTTGGTGCAGTACTAGAGTGATTTGACATAATTTAATCTAAAAGCTCTGGACTAGTAACCCAGAAACCTGGCTTCTAGCTGTGGCTCTGGTGCTAATTATTTGTACTTTAGTTTCCTAATTTATAAATGAGACACTGATTAGTTTATCCTTAAATTTGATGCTATAAAATATCATCCAGACCTTTACATTTTACAGTGAAGACTTTAGGCTGCTGGGAAATAGAACCATATCTGTTTTGATTACCATGGCATACCATGCACCTAGTACAGTGTTTTTAAGGAATATTTAATATGAAGGAAGGAAGAAGATGATGCAAAAGTGTAATGGAAGCTGCATCTACTGTGCTCTTAGAGCCTGGTCCAATTATGTTGTAGAACTGAAGTCGTGAAATAGACTGTAATTCCTCTGAGTGCACCCCATCCCTCTCACCAGGCTGTAATCAACATCTAATCTTAATCAAAATTTGCCTGATACCATCATATTCCCTTTTTACTTACTTATTGAAATAGGAAGAGATGTTGCTTTGTCACACAATTTGTATATAAATAACCTTTTACTATATTTTGAACACCTTTTATGCATTTTATTCTCTTCTTTCTATCCTCAGTGTTACTCACTGACCAATTTCTATGACTCTCATTCATCTCAAATAAATTTCAGTTTATTGTTTGCCTTTCTACTTTACCTCCTATGAACGTCCTTCAAAAGCTTTACTTAATTATTGAATACTTGATTTTTTTCTTAACTTCGTCATTCCTTCACCTTCACTTTATCAGTATGATTATTCCCATGGGATCTTATCCCACCTAGAGGGGTTTACTTCTAATATGTTAAGGTCAGTATCAGTAACATTTTCAGTATTTCCTTTTCTCATCAATCTTTATAAATTGTAACTTGAACATTTCCTCACACCAAACAAATAACCCAATATTTACTTATTTGTTATTTAAAGCTCCTTTCCCCCAGGGCTATCATTTCACTTTGGAATTATTTTGAATCCCTATCTCCTCTGAGTCCCACGATCAGTGACTAAACCTTGACATTTTGAGGGTGCAATAATCTTGCCTTGTCGTCATCTTACTGTGGATCTGGTGTGTCAATTCTGGGATTGAATGCAACCCAACTACCTGCATTCCCTGCTTTCAACCTGCCAGTTGTAGAAGGTCATCAAAGCATAACAGCAACTTGTGCTTGACCTCATTGCTGCCTGATCCCTCTAGGAATCTGTTTACATTTTGCAAGTTCAAGTTCCCAGATCTACCACTTTTTGTGTTTTTTGGTCATTTGACTTTGTGGCTCAGTTTTCTCATCTGTAAAATAGAAAATTATAATTTCCAACTGGAGTGCATATGTGTCTTGCCAACCACTTCTTTGTGGTGACATAGCCTTAGCTATTTGCAATGGAATTGTTATATTTTGCCTCCTAAATCATTAACCTTTGCTCTAAGTAGGACCGGAATAACAGCAGACAGCATGCTCTAACTGTAGAATGTATAAACATATTTTTGATTAAAAAAATCAGGCTAAAACTAGAGATATGTGGGTATCCCAAGGGGATTTTTCCCCTTAGAATTGTGGAAACTCACTTGTTAAGAAAAATGAGAACATCCGGTTTTGAAAATAAAATTAACAGGCAACTTGGGTATTAACATGGCTTTAAGAGCTTAGCTGTTTTACCTACAAAATCGTGAGGTTTGACTGGGTGATCTCTAAGGTTCCTTGCAGCTTCAGGGATCTGTGATATTATGGTCCTGAGCTCTGCTTATGGGTCTGAAATTCATAGACCAAACTCCCGTGTCTCTTGAAATATAAGGCAGCAGCTCGGGGATGGTACTATTTCATCAGACAAAGAAGAATTTCTTGTTGCAAATGATTGTACTATTAGTTTTTGAGAGAAAACTCAATGATCTGCTGAGTGTACAAGGAGCAGTATTGAGTGTTTCCTAGCAGATAGATAGCTGGCAGGCTTAAAATGAGTATTGATGTGTTTATGTGGAGATAAGGATACACGTTAGCTTTTCTCAGAATTCCATTTTCAATTACTCTTGAACTAGTTTGAAAATTCATCGTCTTCACGCCAAATATCTTTTAGTGTGCCACGTATGCTGAGTAGCAGACCTTGACATCTCAACAGGGCTCACATAAGTATATACTCAGGCAAAAATTAAGCAGGATCAGGGGAGTGCAGACTTCTCGTGCTGCTCTGATATTCAGGAATCAAAAATCTTTGTCCATTTGATCATATACTTATATCTCTTCTCTCTCCCTTCTTATTTTGCCTCTCACTCTCTTCTTCCTTTTTCTTTTTCTCTCTTCTTTTTGTCTTTTCTTTCCTTTCACATAAAGTCCATTGCCTTTTTAGAAAAGAATGAGCAAATGCATGAATACAGGTCTCTCTACCATAAGCTGCTTCTGCCAGTTAAAAGCAGAGACAGCATCACAGGGAAATAGGACTGGAGGGGGTCTTGGAAAGCCACTCAGACCACTTCTCTCACTTTAGGCCACCCCATACTATACATAGATGACCTTTCTAAATTAGAAGATTCCATCACCTTTCCTAGTCTCTCTTCCAGTATTGACCAACTTTCACTGTCAGAAATGCTGCAGTATTGAACCTGCTGCTAAATTGTCTCTAATGCTGGCAAGAGTGAATATGTTGACAACACACACACACACACACACACACAAACAAACAAACAAACAAACAAATAAATAAATAAAAGGAGGGTTTGGGGCATGATTCCAGAAAAGTTCCATGTTTCTAAATATGATGCTTTACAGGATGGCTGTACATATATGCAACCTAGGATCGAATTGATCCTCTTGAGATATAATAAGCCTATAATTCTCAGCTACTTTAAATCCTGTCTTGGTCCCATATGCAGCCACAGCTGTGAGGTCCTCAGTATGGTTATTTTAAATCAAACAAACTGTTTGTCTAAAGATAGACAATTAATAATGTTAGTAAAATTATGGGATGCAAATCTTTACAAATTGAAATTTTACTTATTTCACAGTATTTCATGGATTGTTGGATTTGGAAAGAGATTTTTCTTCTCCATCAGATGCTTAAACACCATTTAGAATATCCAAGTGACCACTATCCTCTATCTGAATGTATTTTGAAGATTGAATGTACTTATTAAGGCTCTTCCATTTTTAGAGTCCTCAAATTATTAAAAACTTCTTCTGTATGAAAAGCTTTGGGCATAATATCAGTATTTTTTTTTATCCATTCCTTCTTAATTCAGAATTTGTAGCTTGCTTGCAATAAACCACTTCCACCTAATCCCAATAAAACAAAGCATAGCAAAAATCAACCTGAACATAATTTACAAAGCTACATAGATCAGTAAGAAACTACTACACTTATTTAATTATGTAGGTTTTTGGTAGTAATCCGAAGAAGTAATTTGTTACAGCAGGAACACATACAAAAGAGAATACCTAATTATATATATTTTTTCCTTTGGGGAATCCAACTCTTTATTGTCTGAACTATTGATACCTTCAGCTGTTACATTTTTCTAGTAAGAGTTAGGATCTCTCCTTTGGTTTGTAATTGTCAAAAACATGGTCTTAAATACATATTAGCTTATTTTCATTTCATAACAGTAAAATCTTTGCTTTTATAAAATTAGCTGAAAGTACAGTTCAAAAGTAAAACATTTTATTAATGAAAAGCTAAAGAGCCAGCTGAACTAAAAATGGAATCTATGAAGAATACTGTATTTTAAAATGACAAATTTATTCCTTTTAGTTTGCTGTTGATATGACAAATGGGCAAGTGCAAAGGAAGAAAGAGCCATTCAAATAAATTATGGGGGATGAGAGGTCAGCATGTTGAAACTCAGAGGTGTGGTGTAGGGAAACATAGCGCACTCTGCCTCTGGCCCTTGGTTTCTTCACAACAAAAAATGAAATGGGTAGGTTATAACACCTGATACCGAAGGTTGTTGAAGGGATTAGAAATAAAATACACAAAGTAGCTGATAATCAATTGCCATTTTTATGACTCATATGCCTGATCTCTGGGTTTATAATGAATCTATAGAGAAGGGCCTCAAGGGAGTTTCCAGAGTTAGTGATCAAATTGTTACTCCATGAGTTTGGGAGACAGCTATAGTAGAAAAATCATGGACTTGGGAGTCTGAAAGCCTTCGCTTTGAATTCTGGGTGTGCCACTTGCCAGAAGAATGACCTTAGGCAAGATATTCATCTCCCTGAACCTACATTTCCTTATCATGAGTGCCACATGAATAAAACACGTGGCAGGTATTTAATAAGGGGACAATGCCTTTTTTTTTTTTTTTACCCTTTCTCAATATAGCCAATCTATTGTAGACACTCCTATAGAGCCCAGAGTGCTCATAACCATGGGAGGGGTAGGCACTATCCAATTACTTTCAGAGATTTCAGAGCTTCAGATTGGCAGGCAAGTTGTGAAGTCTTGGCATTATAACATGTTAACAAGGTCCCCACTGCTTGTCAAATGCATATC
Organism: Prionailurus bengalensis; assembly: GCF_016509475.1. Lineage (NCBI taxonomy): Eukaryota > Metazoa > Chordata > Mammalia > Carnivora > Felidae > Prionailurus > Prionailurus bengalensis. The sequence goes on along the minus strand of NC_057353.1, from coordinate 15,017,035 downwards.
GTTATTTTTCTGTGTAGAAGGCTGAGACACTTCCTCCTAGTGCTGGTTGAACATCTCCTATACTGAGATACAGGGTTCCTCCACGCCGCTGAGACAATGCTGTTATCATAAACTCAATGTCATCACTCCAGCCGATGGTCCTGCCAAGTGGTATTTCTCCAAAACTCATATGGCGGCTTCTTCTTTTTTTTTTTTTTTTAATCTTTCCCTTTTCTCAGGAAAGAGAGTGGCGAAAGTTTCTGAAATACGGGCATTACAGTAGAAGTAAAGACTTGGAATCTGAATACTTGGGTCTGGCTCTTAGCTCTATTACTTATAGGATGTGTGAATTTGGGCAAGTCACATACCTAATTTTAGTCTGAGTTTCCTTCTCTATAACATGAGAATAATAATAATAATAGTAGGTTGATATCCTCACAGAATTGTTTTGAGAAGCAAACGAGATGATACAGTTGCTGAAAGCTGATATGTGCTATATAAATGTGAACCTTATTATCTTATCAGACCTGACTGAGCCAAAGACAACAACACCTTTGAAATCTCCCATAAGACTGAGAGAGGCTGAGATACTGTGCTTCTCTTCACCAGATGATCCTTTTGTAGTCAAAGCCTGGGGAACATGGTGCTGAGGCTGTAACTGCAGCAGAGCTCTAAAAAACAAAACAGATTGGAAATTTAGGCTATACAAAATGTATGTTTTAATATATAAGTTTCAAGGTATAAAGGTCATATAGTTGTATGATTTTGTGATTTTGTGTAGTAAGTTTGTAGCAGTATAAGTCAATGGATTAGTGATTGGTGAAATATCTTTGTGAACTCCAGTAAACTAACAAATGGTAGTTATCTTTTGTTGTGACAACTGTTAGATATATAGTCAACTTCATAACTGCCCCCCACCTTATCTCCAAACTAATGGTCAGACTTGCTCCCCTAGATAATTCTAAAGAGGTTTAGTTTAAACAAACAATCACACCAAAAAACATGCAAACAAATAGGTTTAATCATAACCTTGGTTCTAATCATTGATCCTATAGCTGGTGTTATATTTTTAACTAATATGTAATTTTTAAAAATGTAAATTAATACAGTAAACACAGTATTTACTCTATCATCGAACACACTGGCATGAGTTACATGTGTGATCCTCCCTCCTCCTGCTTCTCTTCTTGGACACAATTACTATCCGAAATCCTGTGTTTATCATTTGCGCTCTTGCCCATTTTAAAATATAATTCTATTTTACATCTGTATCCCTAAAAACACGCAATTTTAGCTGTTTTTACTTTATAATGAAGTATTATGCTTATCCTTCATGTAACTTTGTACTTTCATTTTTCAGTCAATTATGTATTGCTAAGATTCATTTTTGTTGCTTTAACTATAGCTTATTTGTTCTGACTTTTGTATAATATTACATTTTGTGAATCTACTATGGTCTTTTTTCATTCATTTTCTTGTGGATAAACATTTGTGTAGTTTCTACTTATCGCTTTTATAGTGAACATTCTTATACGTGTCTCTCATGTACATGTGCGAAAGTAGAATTGCTAGGTTTGGGGCCATGTCTTGCTTAATATTACAAGGCAATGTTTAACTGTTCTTCCAAAGTAATTATGCCAATTTGTAATTCCACAAGCAATGTCAATGTCAATGTGCTATACCCTGTCAACAGCTGGTAATGTTAGATTTCTTAGTTTTTGGAATTGCTTGGATGTGAAATGATATGTCGTTATGGTTTTGATGTGTCTTTCCCTAATAACCAGTAAGATTGAACATTTTTTTATTGGCTATATGTGTTTTCTCTTTTGTGAAATGTCTGCTTATGTCTTTTGCCCATTTTCTATCAAGTGTTCCCTTCTTACTGATGTGCAAAATTTCTTTATATATTCTTGATGCTAATCATTTGGTGATTATACAGGTTGCAAATCTCTCAGTTGTCACTGTCTTGTCTCGTTCCTTAAGGTACCTTTGGTTGAACAGACGTTCTTTAACATCTTATGTACAACTCATTTATATGTACTTGGTATTATTTGATGTTGTTGTAATGGTGTACTCTTCTTTTTTCTTGTTTTTAGACTTCGATGCTTTTGGTAGATGCCAGAAAAGCGTTTGATAAAGTTCAAAATCCATTACTCTTAAAAACATAGAGACTAAAGGATAGCCACAGATCTCCTTGTGATAAAGATCTTCAGTCAGTAGTGACTTCATCCCTAATAGTGAAGCAGCATTTCCCAGAGTATGTTTGAGGAACACAGGAACCTATTTGATATTGTGCAGAAAATAATTTTGGGGCCAAATAATGTCTAGAAAACACTGCTTTAAGAGACAGTTCCTTTAAAAAAATTTTTTTTACATTTATTTATTTTTTTGAGAGACGGAGAGAGACAGCATGAGCAGGGGAGGGGCAGAGAGAGAGGGAGACACAGAATCCGAAGCAGGCTCCAGGCTCCGCACTGTCAGCACAGAGCCCGATGTGGGCTCAAACCCATGACCGGTGAGATCATGACCTGAGCCCAAGTCCAACACTTAACCGACTGAGCCACCCAGGTGCCCTGACAGTTCCTTTAAGTCAGTTGTAAGACCAGCACGTCCTCTCATCATTATTACTTTTGAAATTCAAGCCAATGATTAGGCTAGGAATAAAAGTCTGACAGGAGGTCACAAAATTCATGTTTTGAAATGGGTACAATGGTTATCTTAGGTTTTTAAGGTAGACAAACTGAAAAATTATTAGAGATAGTTAAGACAGTATGGTGGCTAATTGCAAAATAATTATACAAATTTCATCATTTTCCTATGTATAAGGGTAACCAGTTGCTGTATTTTATGTTAAGAAATGTAGCCAGGGGTGCCTGGGTGGCTCGGTTTGTTGTGTCCGACTCCTAATTTGAGCTCAAGTCATGATCTCAGAGGCATGAGATGGAGCCCTGGGTTGAGACTCTGTGCTGGGTGTGGAGCCTGTTTAGGATTCTTTCTCTTGCTCTTCCTCTGCCCCTCCCCCATTCTCTCTCAAAATCAATCAATCAATCAATCAATCAGTCACAGAGTTGGTTTAAAAAAAAATGTAGACAGAAGAGGAACACCTCTACCAGCTGTTTGCTTGCATGAAAATGAACCAGTGGCCTTATTTTCTGTGTTGGGAAAAAGAGTGACATCCAGGCAGTCTTTGGCTGCTTCCTTTGTCTTCCTGGAGTCCAGAATCCCAGGAAATTTAAGAACAGTGGTATAGGTGGTGTACTGCAGGACATTTTGGATCTCTCCTGGGGTCATGTAGAAGCTATTTCTTGGGGCTAAGTCTCCCATTTAGTTTTTCAGTTATGAATGTGTGATTTGGATTCAGGAGATCTGGATTCTGATTCTGATTGTATTGCTTATAGGCTATGGGGTTTAAGATGAATTATTTAACCTCTTTGAGGCAGAATTTCCTCTTTTGTGAAGGGGAGATAATGCCATCCTCGTAGGATTATTCTGAAGTGTTTCTGAGGATGTTTGGAACATATTTGCACACTGTTAAGTTGTTATTATAAAGCCTAGAAGTCCATTATTTTAAGCTTAGCATGAATCACAGATGATGAATGCAACTTCTTGAAAAGAGATGGAACTTTCTACATTCTCTGAGATAGGGACTCCCAGAATTTTCCTTCAGCTTTGCAGCCCCTGCTCTGGAATCCCCAAGACTGTCATGTTGAGTGGGAATGAGGGTGACATCTCACAAACCCTGGGTGACAAGAGCCTGGTTGTTGCAAGTAAATCATTTGACTCCTGAGTTCTGGAGGCTAGAAGTCTGAGATCAGGGAGCCAGTAGGGTCAAATTCTGGTGAGAACTCTCTTCCTGGCTTGAGAACTGCTGCCTTCTCATAGTGTCCTAGGTGGACGAGAAAGAACAATGTCTTTTAATTTATGTTTTCTGACTGTATATTGCTGGTATATGGAAATGCAGTTGACTTCTATATTTTGATTTTATATCCAGCCATCTTTTTAAACTATCCCATATTTTAAATAATTAATTTGTACATAAGATTTTTGGGGATTTTCATATAGATAATGGTGTCATATAAATAATAAAAATGTGTTATCTCCTTTAAGATTTTTATGCCTTTACTTTCTTGTTGTTTTCTTATTGTGCTGGCTGAGACCTTCAGTACAATATTGTGTAGAAGTGGAGATGGAGGGCATTTTTGTCTCGTTTCTGACATTAACACACATTCTTTTAACTTTTCCTTTTTTGTTGTTGAGAGAGAGAGAGAAAGAGAGAGAGCATGAGTGAGAACATGAGAGGGGCAGAGGGAGAGAGAGAGAATTTAAAGCAGACTCCACGCCCATCACAGGCCCTGAAGTGGGAATCGATCTCACTACTGTGAGATCATGCCCTGAGCCAAAATCAAGAGTCAGATGCTTAACCAATTGAGCCACCCAGGCACCCCTTTAACTTTCCTTCTTGAGGATGATTACCCATTATTGTAGGTTTTGTAGGTTTTTTATTGATACCCTTATCAGGCTAAAGCTATCCTTTCTGTTTCTACTTTACTCAGACTTTTTGTATTCCTATGTTATCTTGATTTTATCAAATGATAACTTTGAATTAATTCTGAAAATCAAATGTTTTTTTCCCTTTAATCTGTTAATGTGGTGAATTATATTTCTAGATTTTTAGAGATCTAATCATCTTTGGATGCCTGGGATTTACTGAACTTGGTCCTGGTATATTATCATTTTATATACTCTGTTTTAGTTTGCCAATGTTTTAGTTAGAGTTTCTACATGTGTTAATGAATGAATGGGCCTATAATTAAAAAAATTCTTTTCCTAGTTTGGAATCAATATTTATTGGTTTTATAAAATTAGTTGGGAAGAATTTTCTCTTTTTCCATTTTCCTGAAAATTTGTATACAGTTGGTATGACATTTTTTTCTTTCAAGTGTTGTCAAAATTTGCCCAGCAAACCATTTGGACCTCGCATAGAATTTCTAATTTTATAGTCAACCCTATAGATTTTTTTTTTACATTTTTTTCCCAATTGTAAATATAGTATATCTTCTTTGTGGAAAATAAAGAAAAGCATTAAAAAAAAACCAATCACTTATAAATTACCCATTAAAAAAAAAAAAGAAAGAACGAGCCACCATCAACATTTTACTGATGATTGAAATAGACCAGTTAGATCCACCAGCCTCCTGAATGGTCAGTTTCTCAGTAAGGCCTACCTTAAGCACCCCTTTTCTGTTGTGCCTCCCAAACTCTGTTTCCTGTTACTCTGTTTTTTTCCCCGTAGTATTTATCATAATCTAACATAGTAAATAATTTAATTATTTATTATGTTTCTTGTTTGTCTTCTTCTAATAGAATGTGTGCTCTCAGAGGTTATAAATCCTTATGCTTTCTGTTTTGTTCGCTGTTAGATTGCTAGCACTCGAGCAGTGCCTTACGCAAGGCAGACGCTCGTAACATTTGCTTAATATATGTAATTTTTGTACAGAAGTATTTCTGTATTTTTACATAATGGAGTATCTGCCTTTTGTTTGTTTGTTTTGGTTTAACACTGCTTTAGAAAGATTTTTCTGTATCACTAATACTTCTCCCTCCGATCATGTTCAATGTACTGTAGTGCAAATATATATCTTGAATTTCTTTACACATAGTATATCTATATATCAGTATACATATATGATACCTATATATCAGCATATAGAGCTATCTCACATCAGAATCTCTCTCTTTGTCTATTTATTTATGTATACTTCTTAGTCCAGGCAAATCACACTTTGATATATTACAACCATAGATTAAAATGTTATGCACATATTTAAAAGTGGGATGGATATATATATATATATATATATATGTATATATACACATACATACATACACATATATGACTTGGCTGGACCAAGAGGTGTCTTATGCTATCTAATCTTCTGACTTGCTGAAAAACTAAAAGATACTGAAGAACCTATTTTTAGTGATTGCCTTGTCTCAGTCACATCCGTCTTTTACTAATGGCGGGTTAACTTCCCAAGGTATAATGTGGCACCTCCTTGGTCCCCTCTTATTGTCATTTGCTTCCTGATAGCTGTATGGAATGTGTGGGTATAAATGGAGAAGTACTGATGATGGTCAGGGAAGGGGGAAAACAACACTCCAGCTGCTACAAAAGATGGCGGGCATGCAGTTGAAGTCCATCTGCACCATTATTCACCTTTGGAACAAGGGATGGGCAGTGGGATGAGATAGACACCTTCCTAAGCTCTCTCACAGCAGCCCAGCATGGTTTGGCCTATGTTTGTGCTTCTTAGTCAAGTTTCATTGGCCTCCACATTAATGGTCAGGCCATTGCTCCTAGTTTTCAGAGTTGTTGTAAATTTTATCTGTTCATCGCATCCAAAGTATCTTTCTAAAATGCAAATCAGATTATGTTATTCACTTGATTTAAAAAATTTAAAGACACCCCATTGCTCTCAGGCTAAAAAATATTGGTATTCCTTTATAAGGCCCAAAACACACTGTACTAATTTTTCCTTCATGGCTAGTCAGCCTTATTTCCCTCCATACCCCACCACACATCCTATAATCCAACCACAATGAATTTCTTTGTTTAAAAAAAAAAAAGTCTCCTTCATCTCTTGGAACACGCTAACTCCTCTTCCCCTTTCCTTACCATCTTTGCTCTTTCTTGCTCCTTGTTTACCCAAATAGTTTTTACTCAATTTTTGGATTTCCTCTTATATTGGAATTTGTCCAGGAAGCCTCATACTAGTTTTCGTCTGGGTGACATGTCCTTCCCATTCTACCCTTTCACAAAATTTGTCTATATTTGTCTTAAGTGGCTTTATTTCCCACTAGGAGATAGGATCCTTAAAGTTAAAGATTTTATATATCTTGCTCTCCATGATATCCTCAATGTCTAGTATAGTGCCTGTCATTTTATAATTGTAGAATAAACACTTGGTGACTAAAAAAATGATATTTTTTTCTTTTTTTGTGTCCTCAGAGACTTCAAGCATTTGTCATTTTAAACCAGCAGAAGCATGAATAATGAAGGGAGTGCATAGTGCAGTGGTACAAGGTTCAGACTCTGAGCCTATGAGCTAGTGTTTGAAAGCTTGCTCTAACATTTACTAGCTCTATGACTTTGAGCGAGTTATTGACCTTCTCTGCCTCAGTTTTCTGCATCTGTTAAGTGGAGATAATATTATTACATATCTCAAAAGGTTGTTATGAGGATTAAATAAGTTAACCTTTGTAAAGCTTTTAGAATTTACATGGCACATAGTAAACATATATATTGAGTATGGTATTTAAATAAACAAATATTTCCCCCAGTAGCCTTTTGAATTGAGAGTTATAAAATATTTAAGGCATATTTTTGACCGACTTTCAGGTCTATTAGTATACCTCAAAGTGTGGCTGCCTAAGCTAACTTCAACACACACACACACACACACACACACACACACATATATATATATATATATATATATATATATATTGGTATTTTATTGCATTGGCAATAAGGAACGAGTGGCTCATAGCACTATTTTTATTCATTATAATCAGCTGTAATATTTTTGGAACATCCTTATGTTCTCCAAAAACTTACTTCATGAACTAAACCTCTTTAATATCTGCCAGGCACCATAATGTGAAGATAGTGGTTGTGGTCCTTCGATTTTCTTAGTACTTTTCTCACTGAAAAATTATGGCTGTTGCCTTAGATTATATTCCGACATCGTGATCTTGGGTGATTCTTAATAGTAACCTAGACAGGTGTAGTATGGGATGATACTGCAGAGTAGTTACGTACAGAGAACTTTGGCAGCAACTTTGCCTGTAATATGAGTTGCCAAAGTGGCTCCCTCTATTAGATGTGCTCATACCCCACCAGTTTCCACTGAGGCATGGGCAGAAGCAGAGAGATCAAGGGCTATTGGCACCATCAGAATGATGGGAAGTTTTTATATTCCGTGCATCCCTCAGTACTGAAGTTCTCTAGAGTCTATGAGGCCCTAGCGCTACTCTGAAACCGTAAGTTTAAACTGGGACATGTTAGGAGACTCAGGAAGAACAGAGGAAATATTCCATAGAAATATGGAAGTTTGGGATAGTAAACAAAGAATAGGTAAGTTTTAGAATCGTGTTGAATGGTAATTGGGAATACTTCAATACATCTTATTTCATTTAATTAGCAACCCTGTGGAAGGATGTAAACTGAATATTTAAGCAGTTAAAGAAGTCCTTACATTTGTTCACCAATATGTATTGAATAATTACTACCAGGTTCAGTGGTGAAGTATTCTAGGCTTCATAACAAAGTGTCACTGGTGTGGAGGAGGAGCTTAGTTTCGATTTGTGTTGACCCACTCATGAAGGTGTGGTTTAAGTTGGGTTTGGGGAGAAATCAAATCGAATATAGAATTCAGATCTAGTGAGGGGAAATGGGAAGTTCAAGGCCTAAAGGGGAAGAGGGTTAGTAGGTTCAGGTGTGATTTGACAGCTCTCTTTACCAAATGAGCTTCTTCATGAAGCAGGAAATAGTGCCTGAGGTAGAGCCTGTTCAGGAGTAGGGCAAGACAGAGTCCATATTATGAAACCTCTTTTAGGCCATCCTGAGTCTTCCAGGGGAATACTTGGGTTTTGGGGAAAAAAAAACTTGCTGTGCTGGGTTTTACATTTTCCAGTGTTTGTACTGAATACTCAAGAAACCATGTCAGACAGATGACCTTTCCCAAGATGTTCCCAAGATGTATATTCTGTAGATCATCAAAGTATTTAACAGTGGCTAGATGCATGGGTTCTGGTGTCAGACAGCTTTGCTTTTAACACAGACTTCAAGCAAGTTATGCAACTATAAATGGAAATAAAAATAGTACCTGCTATTTTTTAAAATTATTTTAAATAAAAATTTGGTTGTTATGAAGATTAAGTTTCAGTGTTTGGTATGGAGTAAGCAGTCAATATTCATTAGTCATTCTCATTTTTATATAGTATGGTAACAGTGATGTGTTGCTGAAAACATTTGGGCTTTAGCATGCCCAAGTATGAGGTGACTGCATTTGAACCTTCGTTATGCAACTTTATTGCTGAACTTCCCTTTCTCATCCATAAAGTAGGGGTAAAAATTATGTTGTAGGGCTGTAAGCTAAAAATGAGATAATGCGTGTGGCTTATAGCAAACTGTTATTGCTGCTTTTGGTTCAATTTCCAAGATGATAAAGCCAGCTGTGAGCATCCAGTATAGATGGTAGGGACAAATTTCCTCCTTTCTGGGATGAGACCTTACTTAGTGTGTGGCACTGATGAGAATAACTCTGATTTATGGCTTTCTGCATTGCAAGGCTCATAATCAGTGGGTTACTCTGAGTAATACAAAGTGGCAGAGAAATTCAACGTATGAAAAGAGCATTTATATAATTTGTTACCTTCTATATCAGCCTCTGGGCTGTAATCTCAGCTCTGAGTCTGTACTGTAGGATGTGGCAGGCCAATATACTTGCCTCGGAAAGATGCTTAGGTATATCTGGAATGGGAGAACTTACTTTTACTATAATTAATTTCTATATTGATTTTACTAGTGGGTAGGTATGAGACATAATCTCTCCTGAGTCTCAAACACTAATCTGGAGACCTGGAACAGGCTTTCAAGAAACTGTCACTATAAGGTGTGAGGTCAGAACTGGATCTGGGATTTCCATTTCAAGGTCATGGAGATAGCCTGGGGGAATTATCTATATGTTCTGAGATAACTCAGAAAATCATTGGCATACCTATTTCAATTTAGTTGACCTTAGTAAAAATGGGAGGTTTTATATCAGTTTAACATCCTTAGAGTTCTCTCTTTTCATCTCCTCTTCTGTTTGGCAAAGGGATTTCCAGCCTATTTTCAGGAAACGTCTACAATAAGTTTATATATTATATATAATATGTAATTTGTTATATGTAGTATATAGTTAGCCTGAACTAGTACTTATGGGCTTCTTTAAGGATCTGGTATATATAACCTACAGTGAAAGCTGAAAGATGAAAAAACAGAATCTTTTTGAGGGGCTAAAGAAACTCAATTACATGTCTAGGCATAGGATGAAAAAAGTACATGGGGACGGAGAGAATGAAAACACAGTAAAGGGGTGATGGCAGATGGAACAAATCTCAGAGAAGGAGAGATGGGCAAAGATAGAGGGCACTGGGGTGGAAGAGTAAACATGTTTCTTTGGGATAGGGACTAGGTAAAATGGATGATGAGGTTATGGGGAACCTTCAATTGGATAATGTCCACCTTTTCAGTAAAGTGACAATGTCACCATCCCAGGAATGGAGTCTTGAAATGATTGGAAAGAGCTTAATACAGCTGTAATGTACTATAAGATAGGGAGACAAAAAGTAAAATGATTTCTGAGCAGAGTGGAGGATGTATGGTTGATGCTAGCTATCATAATTTGTAGTGAGTCCAAGCGGCATGATTTTGTGGCTTTCTCTGGTGATGTTAAGTAGCCTCGGGGTATAAACAAAAACCGATGGAATTGAATCATAGTACCAGTCTCTCAAGTTAGGAGGACTGTTTTTCCATAGGGAAAGAAGTTATCCTTCTTTTGCTTAATCTGATGTGATTTTGTTTCCTTCCAACTCCTTAGCATTCTTTTGTTGGGTACTAACCACAATGAAGTGCAACAATTGGTCTCATATTCTTTTGCAAAGAATTTTTAACATAAAATCTTTCATAAAAATAAATTTACTAATCATACTTTTTAATGGCTACCTACTATATGGAACATGCCTATTCACTTTTTATTTTACTCTAGTCTTTTCAGATAGCCTTTCCTGTATATGTTGCTATAATATTGAAATAGGTCATTTAAAATTTTTCTTCATCTCTTAGGAGACTGATTCTGAACAATAGCTATCCCTTGGCAACATTATATTATACACTGAGTGGTGCTAACCATGTTTGAGAACTTTGGAGTCTATCAAATGATATGTTCAATTCTTGGTATCATGCTTAGCTTTAGCAGGAAAAATCTCTCATTTCTAACAGTGAGATATCCAAAGATCTTAGGTTCATTCATTATCTGTTCCAACTTGTTCCAGCAAGATGTGGAATAGTTATTGACCTTTCCAATATTTTGAATTCTATTGGCTTTTCTTCATTACTTTATAAAGGTTCAACATGCTTATCTGCTTGGGTGCAATGTCATCATTCGTGCTGAACCAATAGCCAGCTGTGAGAGGCAAATTCTTCCATTAAAACGTGGGCTTAGGGGTATTTAGGGCTTTGAAGCTATTTTACATGATACTGTAATGGTGGATACATGTCATTATATATTTGTCAAAATTTATGGTATGCACAATAAAAAACATGAACCCTAATTTAAACTATGGATCTTAGTTAATGATAATGTAACAATATTGGCTTATCAGTTGTAACAAATATGCCACACTCATGCAAGATGTTAATAATAGGAGAAAAGTGTGTGTGGAGGTGGGAAGGGTGAGAGGATATACCGGAACTCCGTGCTTTCTACTCAAGTTTCATAAAACTACCCTAAAAAAAAAATGCCTATTAATTTAAACATTACGTGGGCTTCCAAAGAGGAGATGAAGATTCACAGCTAAAAGAAACAATTGACATTTACAAAGAATGCTATGTCAAGCAATAGAAAGGAACAGAATGTGTTAAAAGTTTATAGGTTACAAGTAAAGCATTCTGGTTACCTGGCTGCACACGCATTTCAAACAACATATTTATGCTGACTTAAATATACACATAAAAGTAAATTCCTACATATATATGAACTGCTAGTATCTGCATACTCATAGGCATAAACGAGCATGAGAATTGCAGCACTGGGCCCACGCTACGCTCACCAGTCATGTTTCTAGCAGTAGCATCGGACTATGTTTTGTGGAAAGATGTGGCTGCCGTAATTTTTGAGATCCAAAATTCCTCCAGAGTTTTCTTATTTTACCCTTAACCTGATGCATAATTATCTACTATCTTATCATAGATCTTCTTGAGCCTGTTTATATTTGATTCTTTTCCAAATAGGTAACAAGTTCTAAACATTTAGACTTATTAACAGTTTTATGACTTAAAGCTATCCCTTCAAATTTTCCCAGGGATAATCCATTATTCTAGTGGTCTGGCAAATTAATGGGTTCTCATTTTTCTCTAATCCTCCCTGATTTTAAAAATTTAAAAAGAGATATCTCAGGTAATATTTTTCCCATGATCACACAATTATAAGATATTTTCTTATCTTTTGAAAAGGGAACTTTGACATCACATGTTCCTCCAAGGAAGAGTATGAGGCTACTTAAATTATGTGAGTTCAGGAATTTTAATAGTTTACTTCCTTTAGTACCTTGCCAATTAATTGGTTGCTGCCTGAGATTTCACTGTGTTAAAAAAGAGACCACAGACCCAAAATAGACTCACTTGTGCTAAGCCGACATCACCAAACTGAGACTTAATACTTAACCTAATTGTAGTTTCCACCTCTCAGTAATATAATCTTAACCAGTCAGATTGGAATTGCCTGGTCAACAGATAGCAAGTTAATCTGCCTGATATCCTCCACTTCACCATTCCCCAAAGGAAGGTGACCTTGCCTGAAACAATCTACTCTTTGCTTCTAACTTCCTTGTCCTACCTTCTGTCTATAAACATCTTCCATTTTGTATAGCTCTTCAGAGCTTCTTTCTGTTTACTGGATTAGATGCTGCCAATTCATGAATTGTTGCATAAAGTCCCCTAGATTTTTAAATTTACTCAGTTAAGGCTTGTTTTCTTTTTTAACAGATTTGATGGCAGTGTCCTGATCTGAAGGAAAACTTCTGATGGCTTTGGGGCAACAAGAAGCAGAGACATGATACCTGTGAACTCTTTGAGTGTTCTGTCTTCCTTGCCATTTCTGAAGGCCATGGGTAAGTTCCTCTTAGTTCTGAGCTCTGCTCTTTTCGAGTTGAGCTCCTGATCTAATGTCCATGTTGGAAACTGTGATAGTTCAGACTGCAATTCCCTATGTGATAGGAAAAGCCCAGCCCTTGGTTCAGTCCCCAGATTCCATGTTGGGAACTGCTGGTGGTTTAGTCCACTGTTTCTCATTAGTTTGGAATCTCAGTCTGTGGTCCCCATTTGTTGGGTCTGTTGTCAGCCCTTTCCATAGTCCCAGAGACAACGTTGGGACTGTTGGTGGTACACACAGGGCCTTCTCTTGGCCAGGCTGCAGTAGCTTTTCTTGGTTACTGTTGTGTGTCAAGGTGCACATGTTTGTTTCCCTTGTTTTGTGTAGATAAAGTTATTGTTAATGGGAATCTTTGAGGCCAAAAGCTGCAAAATTGGTGGATATGGGTCAAGAAGTTAAAAGCTGTTAGAGTGCTCTCCACTTAACTCTGAGGTTCCTGTGTCAAGATAAGTTGGTCATGAAACAGGTTAGATTGATCCTGGGTCACCTTCCAACCTCAAGAAAATTTCTGTGCAGTGAGGTACACTGTGAGCACCACAGCCTCTAACTCAGCAGTACATCCCCCTTAGATATTAGTTTAGCTCTGAGATACCCAAAAGGCTTAGCTAAAAAAAAGGATGACATCCTTAAATTCCAAAGAGTTGAGTGTGTCACCTTCCAGCACACCCACTTATTTTATGTCTAAGAACTATGGTCCCAGAAGCTATAAATAGCTACAGAAATGGCAAAATCTAAATAAAATAAGCTTAGAATTATAATGGCCATTATGGGGAACATTCTAATTAGAAAAGATTGTTCATTTAAGAAGTGTATTTGAAAGGAAGGTTCCTGAATTAAACAGAGAGGTTAGGATACCTATTTTAATTTTATGAAAACACAGTTATTTATTTGCATATGTTCAATAAGAATCTGTTCTCCTTGTAACAAGATACAAGTGGAAACTTTGGCTATATAGTACCAAGGCTTTGGTCAGAATATCACGTTTGATAGACATGTATGTAGACTCACCTATGACCAGACAGCTTTAAGGAACTGCTTGGAAAAATTGGCCTTGCTTGTATCTTGTTTATAGGGTTCCCAGTCGCCTTACCAGATGAGTAATGAAGGTCACTTCCTGGCATGCCCAGGAAACTCAGGATATTTGGGGGACTACCAGAAGAGAGAATTCACCCAAACTATAGGTATTACAGTTAAAATCCAATGATGAGTCCTGATTTGTCCTCTTGGCCTTTGGGACTTTTAAGAATTCAATCTGAGATTCCTTATGAAGAGTTCTAGCAAAATAGTCTATAAAAAGAGCTCATATGGTCAATCACAATTTTGGCTGCACTTATGTAAATAATTAGGCCAAGTTTAATTCAAAGAATTTAGTTTTAGTGTAATTATCCTGGTTAAAAAAATGGGGGTGATTATAGAGAGAAAAACTATATTGGCACTTTTGTAGACATTAGGTTCTAGTCCTGTTGATTGTTTTTGAGGGGTTTTTATAGACCTATAAAGTAGGATGGATCCTGAATTCTTCTTGTTTTCTCAAGTGTCTGGCTACGTCTCTCCAAACTTTTAGAATTTTCTCCCATCCTTCTGTTTTGGAATCATTAAGAACACGGACTGCCCCCAAATCTCCTTGAAAGGGACTATACTGGGTCCTCCTCACTACCCACATAGCCCACAGACTTCAGAGCCTTGAATGTTGGGACCACATCTACCAATTAAAAAGGGAGTGCCGTCATAGGCTTCAAAATCAAACTGACAAAGAAGAGATGTAGCTGACATCGACGTAGACTGCTTCCTCCCTAGATGTCATATCAAGAACATTTTTCTTTTCATTCTTCCTTCTCTTTCTGACCTATCATTTTCCTAATTCTTACACCATGGAAGTCTTTATGCCTCTTTTGTCCATTTTTGCCTCTCTCTGGCCTAGATAAATAATGATATCTCAAGCCATTGCCAAGGGGATAACCTTTCGGACTGCTGGATTTGTCATCAAAAACTGACCTGTCTGCAATGCTAGAATCCGTTAACAATGCCACCTTTAGCAGGAATGGTTTGTGCCACAATAGAATATATGTTTGTCGTGGTGGTTATCATTCTCCTTGGGGCTATGAATGCCTAGTTGGCTGGTGTAAAACTAGACAATGCCTCTTAGGTTATCTAACTTTGTGCCTGTTTGAAAACAAACTGAGACGCCTCAGTGGTCAGCTCCCTTGGATTTATATCACTGAGTTAGAAAGGTCATACCAGGAGATATTTATAATTCAGAATTTACTTCCTTTGGCAAGTCCCTACTTCCCTGTTTGGGGATGAGTACAAATGAGGCTATGATCAGGAATTTCTCCTTAACTCTAGAAAATATGGAAGAATCCTTTACAAAAGTGATAGCTGCCCCAAAAGATTCGTAGGCTTTCTGGCCAAGGTCCATCTTGATAATAGGACAGCCCTTGATTATCTTTTAGTTGAACAAGGAGGTGTCTATGCTGTGACCAACACCATTTATTGCACCTGAATTAACATTTCTGGAGAAGTGTAAACTCAGCTACATGAGATCGTTGAACAAGCCAAGTGGCTTAAGGAAGTGACTCCTTCAATGCAGTCTTTCTTCGACTGATTTGATTTTGATTGGTTTGGATCTTGGGGACCATGGCTCTGAAGTACACTCCAGACATTGGGAATTACCCTGCTTATAATAATCATGGTAATCTCTCCAATGCACTGTATTTTCTCAAAAGCTTTAAATGCATGTTTGTGGCCACTGACCACCATGCAAATGATCCTGTTAGAACTGGAACATCAAAAAAGGAATGTAGAGAATGACTGACTTAAAAAAAAAAATGTGAACTTGAACTTTTGACCTGTGAATAACAGAGATTCAACAACCAAAAAATGTTATCTGTGAATACCACACAGAGGATCAAACAAAAAGTTTGAGAACTTCAGAGCAGTATCTGGGAATGATGCTCATGTCTTAAATTTTGATCACATCTCTTGGTTAACTGAGTCTGATCAACAAGGGGATATTGTTAAAAAAGAGACAACAGCCACAAAATGGAGTTACTTGCGCTAAGCCTGCATCACCAAACGGAGACTTAATACCTAACCTAATTGCAATTTCAGTCTCTCTGGGAATGTAATTTTAACCAGTCAGACTGAAATTTCCTGGTCAGCACTAGTGAGGTAATCTGCCTGATAGGCTCCTGCTGTCCCCCAAAGGAAGGTGACCTTGCCCCAAACAATCCACTTTTGTTACTAATTGTCTTGTTGCCTCCTTCTGCTGATAAAAGTCTTCCATTTTGTATAGTTCTTCAAAGCTTCTAATTACTAGACAGATTCATGGATTGTTGAATAAAGCCAATAAAGTGTTTAAATTTACTCAATTGAACTATATTTTCTTAAACACTGTTAAATACTTCCTCCTTTGACATGATTGTTTGATTACTGTTAACATTTTACTACAGAGGGAGGTACATACAGAATGAAGAGAGTGAGAATAGAGAAAATAAATGTCCTCAAACTTTGCATCTGTGCTTAGAAAAGCGAGAAATTTGGCAACGGTTTCCATCAGTGGATAATCAAGGGCATGAGATAGTGGTCTATTCCATGGGACACCAGAAATGTTGGCTTTAACAGCATGTTAGGCCAGTACTCAGCAGTTAGGCTACAGTGACTCCAGATACACTTGTTGGTTTGTAAGTGGTTGCTTGGTGTAGGAACTGACTTTGAAATGACTGAAGTTGGAATATTTCCTCTTCAATGATATGATTCTGGAAAGTAGTCTATTATAATGCAAAGAGCATGAGCAGGAGCTAGGTCTAAATCAAATTCCAGACCTGCCAATAAGATATGTGTGACTTTAAGCACATTTCTTATCTTCTCTTTTGCTTCCACCTATTCCTCTGGAAAATGGAGAAATAAACTCATAGGATTGCTTCCATTAATGAGGCAATAAAACTAAAATACAAGTTCGGTGTCTGGAACATTGTTGGCACCTAATACTGGGTAACTGTTACTGTGGCCTGAAATGAAGTTTATCTTCCACTTCCTGGTACTTTCAGGATCTGATACTTTAGCCTCACTGTTAGGAAAAGCTGAGTGTCCTCAATTAACAGAGGCTTCCCTATATACTTCTTCTGTCATATCATTTGTAGTCTTGGAATAATAAAATTAGAAAGAGGTTGGAGAGAACCTATTTCCAAAGCTTTATAATGCACACTAAAAAATCTGACACCAAGGGGTTTGATATGACCAGCTGAGGAACCTACTTGGTACCGATCCCTTCCACATAGTAAAACTAAGCATGACCTTACTTTACTTTAACGGAGAAATACCATGACAATGTAGCAAACATAAAAGGTACAGTTTTTTGTTTTGTTTTTCTTTTTTTAATATCACCCTTACAAGCATAAAATTTTCTTTATTGGGATGCCTGGGTGGCTCAGTCAGTTAAGCATCTGACTCTTGGTTTTGGATCAGGTCATGATCTCAAGCTTTGTGAGTTCAAGCCCTGCATCTGGCTGTACATTGAGAATGTGGAGTCTGCTTGGGATTCTCTCTCTGTCCCTCCCCTGCTTGCACTCTCCTCTCTCTCAAAATAAATAAATAAACCTTAAAAAAATAAATGTGAAGTTCAGATAAACAATTTTTTAAAAAAATTGTCTAATTTTTGTCCCTATAGAATAAATTACACAGAATTGTAATCATTTAGGTATTATTTTGAATGTTGCTTTTTATAGTTAATCACATGCCTATCATTTTTTTCAGTATTGTTATATAATTTTTAAAATTATACTTTTTAATGGCTGTATAATATTTAACTCGATGGAAGTATTATCTGAAAACATTTGCTGACAATTGAAAATTTTCTGTTGCTACCTATACAGCAATGGATATCAAGGCAAACAGTCTTTTCTTTATCGTTCCATTAGATACATACTGAAATTTCAGATTCTTAGGTCAAAGAGTAAGGAAATTTAATGGATCTTAATATGTATTGCCAAATAACTACCAAAAATATTATGCTAATTTATAATAGCACCAACAATGTACATTAGATTCGCTGTAGCCACACCAATAATGAGTACTGTTTTTAAAATATTTGCTAATTTAATAGGGTACCTCATCATTTTAATGTAAATTTATTCAATAATTAGTGTGGCTGAACATTTTTTCTATGTGTTTACTTACATGTTAGGTTTTTTCTTGTGTCCATTGACTCTTCCTGGAAATTGTTTATCTATTAAGATTAAAACAGTTACTTTCTAAGAAGTGTTTCCTTCAATGGTTTAATTTATTTTTAACTTTCTATTTTAAAAGGAAATTCACATTTCTGATAAAGAATTCACTGTAAAGTTCCAAGACTATCATAATCATCTGTCACTGTTGTCAAATCAACTTACATAAAAAGAAATACTAGAAAATCCCTTTATGTGTCAAAAGTATGCATATGCGCTATATTTATTTCAGGTCCTAAGTATGTGATATGCAAAGAGTCAAGTGAGGTAAAACTACTTTACAGTTGATATTTGTAGTCCTTAGCATTCTGTCGTCATATTATGAAAGACAATAATACGAGAAACTTTCATAGATATTATAGAAGAAAGAGCCTTTCATAGATTTTATAAAGCACTTAAGAAGTGATTTTTAAAGTGGCTATTCAAGGAATAGAAAGGCTATTATGTGTATGCTTATTTATATTCAAGGGGCAAGATATTACTTATAAAACAGTATTGTTAAAATTTTTTAAAGAGTGAAGATTGATATCTCCTCTCTTAGTTGCACTCCCAACTTTCTAAGTTTATTGTCTAGATGAATTCTTTTCATTCTGATGTTGGAGAGTTGAGAAATAGTAGATTTTTAAAAAGTAGTAGTAGACCCAACATACCAACATATGACAAGATTCTATCTACCTTGGGCTTCTGAAGTGCCTTTAGAAACATAAGATTAAAAACAAAATCACTGGCTTGTAAGGCACTATTACTGACCATCTGGTCCAATTTATGTGTCTTTTCTACTACATCTGCTAAAAGTAGTATTTGAAACTATGCTTGAACATTACAGTGAAAGGGAATGTCCTCTTTCAGAGGCAACCAAATCCTAGGACAACTCTGAACGTTAGAAAATTCTTTTCAGTATAGAGTTAAAAGCTGTTTTGGTTTGTTTGTTAGTTTTTTGTTGTTGCTGTTGTTGGTATCACTTAGTCATTAGTCTTGGTTTTACTCTAGAGATTTGTGGAACAAGTTCAGTCTCTCTTCCACATGACAGGCCTTCAAATATTTGAAAAAACTACAATGCAAAGCACAGAAGACATGCCATGATTGTGGTATAGAGATTTATTTATTGAGGTGCTTCAAAGTGTGTAGAGATCAAATCAGTTTAGGAAATTCAAGAGTATGTGACAATTAAGATAGACTGAAGTGAGTGGTGGATTTTCCAAGGAGAGTGGACTGAAAAAGTGGAAACATGGAGTAAAGCAAGAATATGTCCCAGAAACAGTTCAGTTTGGCTGATGCATAGAAGTGTGAACTCTGAGAAGGAAACTGGGAAAAAGCATTATGAAAAGGCTTGCGCACAAGCAATTATTAAAGGTTTTAGAAGTAGGGTCTGAGCTCTGGGAAAGTCAATTGACCGTAGAACTAACAGGATTGATGGAAATGCAGAAAAATAAGATCAAGGACTATTCTCTTACAAAAGTGTAGTGAGCAGGCTATGAAGGCCTGAATGTGTGACAGAAGTTGGAATGGGGAGGAGATGGATATGGAGTACAACGTATAGAACTTTGAAACAAATTTGAAACTAATTTAGTAGGTTGAGGAGAGGAGGAAAGAAAACAAGGGAAAGCAAGAAAGAAAAGATGACCCTAGTGTTTCACGTTATAGCTCTAGAAGAATGGCCATGCTAGAAACAAAGGTTGCAAAAAAGAGTAGTTTGCTGAGATTGGAGAAAGACAATGAGTTGCTTCGCAACAAGTAACCAAGAGTATGTGTGGGATATATGATCAGCAGGTGTTTGAAAATGCAACTATGAACCTCTATTTGACTCTGTAAAAGGGCCCCAGTCAGACCCCTGGCTTTCCCCAGGTCCAGCAGACACTGCCAATCAAGCAGGCAAGAGTGGGAGCAGAGAAGGAACCATGTGATATGGAAGAGTGGGGAAAAGTCCCATAAGTGTTGTGCAGAGTCCACTGGTGTGGAAAGGGCTGAGAAGTGAGCAGTGAACAATCAAAATATCATGTTGGTGAGGATTTAACTCTATGCGGGTCTACAAAGTCAGAGAGAATTGAGCACATTTAGTCAGGCAGGAACACAGACTGTGCTTGCTTATCTGTGAGAGAAGGATAACACTGTGCCTGCCTTCGTGGATTGTTGTGTCAATAAAAGGAAAATGTACGTAAGAAGCATCACACTGCCTAGAAGAGGTAAGCAAGCCATAAACACTTATTAATACTGTATGATATTATCAGATGACAGATAAACTCATTGTTCCTTATACTATGTAAACATTCAAAACTATCTTCCAAAATCGCTCATCACTTTCCTTGTTA
This sequence comes from Prionailurus bengalensis, assembly GCF_016509475.1. Lineage (NCBI taxonomy): Eukaryota > Metazoa > Chordata > Mammalia > Carnivora > Felidae > Prionailurus > Prionailurus bengalensis. The sequence continues at coordinate 14,996,545 of NC_057353.1, read as the reverse complement.
AAATTGTAGCCTTCCCAAATCATAATATTGTATAAGACAAAGAACATTTGACCAGGGATAAAGCCTCAGATTCCTAGTGTCAGCTGCTTGTAACCAACTTTGTGATCTAACTCAAGTTCTCTCTCTCTCTTTTAAGTTTATTTATTTGAGTGAGAGAGCATGAGTGAGGGAAGGGCAGAGAGCGAGGGAGAGAGAGGGGGAGACAGAGAGGGAGAGAGAGAGAGAGAGAGAGAGAATCCCAAGCAGTCTTCATACTGTCAGTGAAGAGCCCCACGCAGGGCTCAAAACCATGAACTGTGAGATCATGCCCTGAGCCAAAGTCAAGAGTCAGATGCTTAACCAACTAGCCACCCAGGCACAGTTCTTTTTTTTTAAAGTTTATTTATTTATTTTGAGAGAGAGAGAGAGAGAGAGAATTCCAAGCAGGCTCGTGTACTGCCAGAGCCCACTTAGGGCTCAAACTCAGGAGCCCTGAGATCCTGACCTGAGCCAAAACCAAGAGCCGGCTGCTTAACTGACTGAGGCAACCAGGCATCCCCTTACTAAAGTTCTTTATCCCCTCTTGATATCTTCATCTTTCTATGAAAGGGGTAGGGCTTCTTGATCTCTAGAATATCCTTTATCTGTGAATGCAGATTCTGAGGTATGGGTTTGCAAGACTGAATTTCTTACAGCACCACTTTGTGTTCCAGAAGCAAGAGGAAGCTGGAGTTTGGGTTTTCCATGTTGAGACACCTGCTGCCCCGGAGGGAAAAAGGGGGTTGGATACATGTTTGGTCCTATTAAGGATCTTCCTTTCTTGCTCAGCACTCCCCTCCCCTCCCCTGTCACCACTGGCCACCACCTTGAGAGTATCACAACCAGTTTCACTGTGGACTTCAATCCTGTTTACATAGGTCACTCTAGGAAAATCCAGACTCTGAGGTCATCTGATCCCACAGATCTCATCCCTCATGGGATCACGTCTCTCACTTCTCTATTTCTCTGTGCATCCTCTTTTCTGACTATATCTGTCACCCACGCCCAGTTCCTGAACGCTTTTCAGTGGAACTCACAGTCCATTTTGAGCAACCTCTTTCCTTCACCCTCTTGCTTTGTTTGGCCCTGGCTTCTCCCTCAGACAATGCTTCTTCATGAGCCCTCTCAAGTTCTGGTTATTTTTCTCCTATAACCTCTTACCACGAGGCATGGAGGTAAGGAGAGCATTCTCCTTACTGCTCAATGCCACTTCCAGCCCATTCTCCCTCCCTCCTACTCCTACTAGCTTCACATCCCATGTCACCAAACCATCCACCAGTCCTTGCCACTGTCATCTGCAAACTCTAAAGTCATCTTTCCTCATTCATTGAAGTGCTTAACTCCAAGTTCACTGACACTATTCCCAACACTATTTCATAATTCTTGGTGATCTTAATAACCCTGTAATGATCCCTCTAATATCCTGGGTTTGTTTGGTTTTGTTTTTTAGCTCCTTAAGCTTCTTCTCTCCAAGGATTTTGTCCTCCAGCCCATCTCAGTCACTCGCTCACATGGTTATATTCTATACCTTGTATTTGCCAACACCTGGCACCTGTCTATAATCTCAGTTTCAGGAATTCTAATCTGTAAGTCTCAGCTCTAATTTTTAGCTTTCTCCCTCACATACCCAACTCCAACAATTTATTGGTTTTATGGGAACCTATATCATATGATCCTTCTACCCTTTTTTCTCAGCTCCCTCCCCTCAGGATCTCACTTTCTTTCTTACCCATGATAATTTCTCATAATAATCATTATCATCAGTCCCTTGGACATTCCCTAAACTCCTTTGCTACCGTCTCACTTTGTGTACTTGCCTGACAAAAGCTCAAATCTAGTTACATCCAAATATCTACCTATCCCATGCTTGTATCCGCAAAACTGAATGGGCCAAAGAAAAATGCACAATTAGTGCACTCTAACATCAAATGTGATCCTAGTCCTCATTTTATTTCCTTCCCTTTATCCTCATGTTTCCAAGACATCTTTTTGTATTCTCACTCTTAGTAGTGACTACTCCAATACACTGAGGAAATAGTGGCAAATGGAAGAGAATATCCATATTCCTACTACCCATCTTCCCACCTACCCACACTTGTACTCCATATACTCAGCCTTCTAGCTTATTGCTGAAAATGAGCCATTTGTGCTCCAGTTTATAGCCAGTTTATAGCCAAGCCCTCCACCTGTGTACCAGATTTCATCCATTCTTCCTGACTCAGGTTTTTGCTCAAAAGTTACTATCAGTGAGTCCTTCATTGACAACCTTCTTTAAAATTTCACTCCACTTTATATTATTTAGTCTCTTCCAAAGATTCACTAATTTCTTCATTTTGCTTGCCAGCATCTCACATAGTATATATTGTGATTATGTATTATGGGTATCACCTTACCACCCCTTGGTAATGGAAGCCCCATGGGCTCAGGGGATCTTGTCTGTTTTATTCACTGATGTATCTCCGATGTCTAGAAGAGTTCCTAGAACACAGTAAAAATTGTTGTATGGAAGAATGAGGAATGAGTTCTGTTTTGGGCAGTAAGTCAGATGTGGCCATGGGTAAACATGTGGACATTTTCAATAGGAAATTATAACGACACTTTAGGGTAACTATGTAGTTTATTTAACACAAAGTTGAAGTCACAAGAACGAATAAGGATGCGAAGAAAACAGATGAGAGAGAGGACACCCATTTGGTGAGATGTTTACATTGAATTATGAAAACACCTGTGTCTAAAATAATAGCCCTGCTCCCATTATGATACTGTATTCAACAGGCTGTGGATATTTTTTTATTAAACCCTATTAGTATATAAATATAATTCTCTAAGCCCAGAAGTATGCTGATCACTTTTGACACTGAAAAACAGAAAGGTATAGCCAATTTAGGTAGCAAAGGTAAAAACAAGTTAATAGCAAGCTCCACAGAGCCAGTCAGTCTCAAATCCTGCAAGGTCATTTTTGGTGAGACTTTTTACCGTGAAATGGCCTTTTGAACCTTGACCTCCTTAAGGTTAGCATGTTATTGCATTAAGTTCTATAAAATGAAACATATTTAAATACCAACGTATTTTAATGTGTACATAATGCATTATATTGCAATGCACATATGTGTTTGTCCATATTTTAAATGAATTTCAATTAGATTTTATCTCAGAGCCACTGAACCTTTGTATTTGAGCACAAGGCACCATATATTCAACTAGTGGTTTTTATTTCAGTTGGTGGTACTGACCTGATCGTTTTAATGACTTTTTAATGAAAGGTTTTCATCAAATCAGTGTATTTTGTTTTTTAATGCTGTGCTTCCTTGAAAATTCCTCTTTAAAAGTATTCTTGCAGGTAGCATAATTCTGACTTGGCCCCCTTGCATATTGTCTAGGGATTGGTGTGGTGATGGTAACATTATATATCAATGTAAACGAATCCAATCCTGAGTCAATCTGCCATGATGGGCCCCAAATCAGCCTGTCTTTACTGGTCTACCTCCACAATCTGAGAGGAGGCAAAGATTTTGGGTGAGAAGCATAATTTTCTAGTTTTTTGGTTCTAGTTACTCTCAAAAGTAACTAAATTTATTTGGAAAAGTTTAATGAGAGAACAATGTCTGGCTAACTGCTCTTATCTTGACTCTTTTATTGTTTTGATTCAGTTTAAGCCATCACCTTCTCTTTGGGCGAGGGAGAAAGTCCTCAGTGTTCTTGAAGCCCTGTGATGGCTCCTGTGAACATTTTAGGACATAACCATATTGTAGGTTCTAGATATTAACATCTCGTGCTCTAAAAAATAAAGTAAAACAATATTTTCATTTTCTAAAATCCAATATAGATATTTGCTTGTGTTTTGGAGATAAATATCAATTTTTAGATTTTGAAGAGGAAAATGAATTACTAATGATAAAATATAAAGTAAAACAATATTTTCATTTTATAAAATCCAATATAGATATTTAGATATAGATTTTTAGATATAGATAGATATTTAGATATAGATATAGATTTTTAGATTTTGAAGAGGAAAACGAATTACTAATGATAAAATATAAAGTAAAACAATATTTTCATTTTCTAAAATCCAATATAGATATTTGCTCGTGTTTTGGAGATAAATATCAATTTTTAGATTTTGAAGAGGAAAACTAATTACTAATGATAAAATATAAAGTATTTTGGGGAACCTCAGTTGGTTAGGCGCCCGACTTCACCTCAGGTCATGATCTTGGTTTCGTGGTTCGTGGGTTTGAGCCCTGCGTTGGGCTCTGTGCTGACAGCTCAGAGCCTGGAGCCTGCTTCAGATTCTGTGTCTCCCTCTCTCTTTGCCTCTCCCCTGTTCACTCTCTCTCTTTCTCTCTAAAAAATAAACATTAAAAAATTAAAAAAAAATAAACTTTCTAATCTAGTTCATGATTTTTATCTTTTTCTTAACAAAACAGCAGAAATTCACATTGTACAGCAGAAGATACTGGAATATAAAGATATGTAAGTTTTACAAACCATAGAAGCCATAGATTCTCGGAAACTTACCCTAATAAGTAAAGCAGAACTTTATTCAGTATTAAGCAAAACTTGTTTGCTTTTTTTTTTTTATTTTTTATTTTTTTTAAGATTTTTTTTTTTAATGAAATTTATTGACAAATTGGTTTCCATACAACACCCAGTGCTCATCCCAAAAGGTGCCCTCCTCCATACCCATCACCCACCCTCTCCTCCCTCCCACCCCCCATCAACCCTCAGTTTGTTCTCAGTTTTTAACAGTCTCTTATGCTTTGGCTCTCTCCCATTCTAACCTCTTTTTTTTTTCCTTCCCCTCCCCCATGGGTTCCTGTTAAGTTTCTCAGGATCCACATAAGAGTGAAACCATATGGTATCTGTCTTTCTCTGTATGGCTTATTTCACTTAGCATCACACTCTCCAGTTCCATCCACGTTGCTACAAAAGGCCATATTTCATTTTTTCTCATTGCCACGTAATATTCCATTGTGTATATAAACCACAATTTCTTTATCCATTCATCAGTTGATGGACATTTAGGCTCTTTCCATAATTTGGCTATTGTTGAGAGTGCTGCTATGAACATTGGGGTACAAGTGGCCCTGTGCATCAGTACTCCTGTATCCCTTGGATAAATTCCTAGCAGTGCTATTGCTGGGTCATAGGGTAGGTCTATTTTTAATTTTCTGAGGAACCTCCACACTGCTTTCCAGAGCGGCTGCACCAATTTGCATTCCCACCAACAGTGCAAGAGGGTTCCCGTTTCTCCACATCCTCTCCAGCATCTATAGTCTCCTGATTTGTTCATTTTGGCCACTCTGACTGGCGTGAGGTGATACCTGAGTGTGGTTTTGATTTGTATTTCCCTGATAAGGAGCGACGCTGAACATCTTTTCATGTGCCTGTTGGCCATCCGGATGTCTTCTTTAGAGAAGTGTCTATTCATGTTTTCTGCCCATTTCTTCACTGGGTTATTTGTTTTTTGGGTGTGGAGTTTGGTGAGCTCTTTATAGATTTTGGATACTAGCCCTTTGTCCGATATGTCATTTGCGAATATCTTTTCCCATTCCGTTGGTTGCCTTTTAGTTTTGTTGGTTGTTTCCTTTGCTGTGCAGAAGCTTTTTATCTTCATAAGGTCCCAGTAATTCACTTTTGCTTTTAATTCCCTTGCCTTTGGGGATGTGTCGAGTAAGAGATTGCTACGGCTGAGGTCAGAGAGGTCTTTTCCTGCTTTCTCCTCTAAGGTTTTGATGGTTTCCTGTCTCACATTTAGGTCCTTTATCCATTTTGAGTTTATTTTTGTGAATGGTGTGAGAAAGTGGTCTAGTTTCAACCTTCTGCATGTTGCTGTCCAGTTCTCCCAGCACCATTTGTTAAAGAGGTTGTCTTTTTTCCATTGGATGTTCTTTCCTGCTTTGTCAAAGATGAGTTGGCCATACGTTTGTGGGTCTAGTTCTGGGGTTTCTAGTCTATTCCATTGGTCTATGTGTCTGTTTTTGTGCCAACTTGTTTGCTTTTTGATGTTTAAAAATTAAAATATCAGTTAGCTGATGCCTTTGAATACATTTTGAAACTCAGTGGTATTGGTACTCTGATATTTTGAGTTGGTACCACAATTTCAACTAAGTTAAATGGATTTTCATTTCACGTAATGTTTTTCAAACTTTAATATGCACATAAATCACTTGGGGATCTTGTCAAATTAAAGATTCTGATTCTGTAGTTCTGTGGTGTGGCCTGAGATTCTAATAGACTACCCAGTGAGAAAAATGCATGGATCATACTTTGAGTAGTAAGGATTTAGCGGACAATTAGGGTAATCTTATTTAGGTTATTCATTTTTACTATTGTTTTATTAAATTAAATTTTTTCATTATTTAATAGCTAATGCTATTTGTGAGTGCTATATGCTTTGTGAAAAATAATTTAAATAGTTTATGGCCACAAAATTATTGTCGTCTACAATGCCTCATTATTAAATATAATTTTTCAGCTACATAACTTGCATCTTTTTTTTACATTAGTTACAAAACAAGGTAATAAGTAATCTAAAGTAAGATTGTCATCTTTATGAGTTTATTTCATCAATGTTTCAGAGAAAAACAAGTTTAATTTCTTCGGTTAAAAAAAAAGTAGCATCGTTACTTTGGTTGAGACTGTCAAAACCTGGTATAACACTTGAGTGGGTAGGTCTATTAAGTTTTTGCATGTTAAATCTCTTCAATGGGATATCAGTGGGAAATGATTAATTAAGGAAAATTAAAAGGAATCAAAATTGAAGATAAAGATATGCAGAGTTGAATTTGGAAGTGCTGTAGTTGAGCAGAAATATTACTTCTTGACATTATTTTTCTGATACAAAGTTAAAGACTATTTTTAGTTAGGCAAATGTCACAGTATTGTTTGTATCATGCTTAATAGCCCTGTTTAATCTTGGTGGCACACTTACTACATAAGATTTTGTTTTCCTATGCACAATACACTAACAACCCAAAGTAGAGGTTTCTTAGGGGATTCCACAGTAAATTGCAAACCAGTGATACAGGTTGACTTGGAGAAAAGCCTGATGTTGTAAATACTTGGATTTGAGAAGGAAAAACTTGAGCTTATTTTATAGAAACTCATATCTATAGATGTACTGTAAAGCACTATAGGTCCTCAAATTTATCAAATCCACATAACTTTTCTTCTCTTGGGATTGATTTTGGCCTGATGGAAGATATATTGTGCTACAAGGCATTGGTGATTAGAGCAAGAAGGCAGGAAATGTTATTGAAGAAGAATACACCTGCTGGGAGCAGGAATGAAAAGCACTGAAAGGAATAAGGATACATATGGTCAACAAGGAAAGCAGTGTGATGTGGACAATGTCAGTGTCAACAGGATATACACCACACAAATCAGCTGTTTTGTAAAGTTAATTATAACTGCATAATAGCTTTACAATGTGATCATCAACCAGTTGCAGTATCTTACAGGATGTGAGGAAAAACATGATGGTTACGGTGGGAACAGAGTCAATTCAAAAACCGAAAGTATGGTGATTATATTCATAAACTCAGATGTAACATCTGTATGAATCTAAAGTATATGTATTTTCATTTTCAAGGATGATATTTTTGATTTTTGGCTAAACAAACACACAAACATCTATAAAAATAGAAACTGAATTATGTGACGGGTATGGTACTGATCCTGGCAATAAATATATATATATAAGTATTACTATAACTTGGTTAAGATTATAGTCCATAAGTAGGCAGTAGAGCAAAATTGAATATCCCTTACTCCAAAAATTCATTTTAAACTATAGAATAAAAAAGTGTATAAATTCTTACCAGGCACAAAATAGAGGTAAAGGATTCTATCCACTCCATTTGTACATGTTCGTAGGAATTTGTTCAAGTTGAAATGAAACTTATTCCTAATAGCTCGTTCAATTATAGCTTGATTCTAGGCTCTAAATGAGAATATGCATGTTTGAGGTAGAGGAAAAGGAAAAAGAATATTGGGTTGAAATGAACTGAGGCATTAACTTTTATTTAATTCTAGGCTGTCAAGAATTTCTATAAGGCCTTTTTTTTTCCCTGAGGGCATTATGTAGGTTCATAGCCAGTAGCCTGCCTTCAGATGAATTTCATATTTATGTTAGGAAAGGGACAGACTTTTTTGGCTGTTTAGTGCTATAGATTGGGAAATAATAGCTGGCTATTTTAGTCTTTACTTATCTCTCAACTCATCCTAAAGATACTAAAATAAATAGCATAGGTATTTCTTTGGTAAGATTTCTTACTGGACAGAAGCCAAAAAGTTCAAGTGGTGGTAAAATTATGAAAATGTACACAATTTATGATGGCTTAATGCTGCTTAAAAGATAGTCAAATGCTAAAGCATTAAGGTTAATCACATCTTCAATGGGAACTATAACCTCAGAAGAACAAATCAAGTGATAATTCCCCTAGAACTAGCACTATTGCTAATGTTTTAGTAGTTTACTATTATATTTTAGAAATTAACTCCAGGGGTGCCTCGGTGGCTCTGTCGGTTGAGCATCCAACTCTTGTTCTCTGCTCAGGTCATGGTCTCACAGTTTATGAGTTCTAGCCCCACTTAGGTTTCTGCACTGACACTGCAGAGCCTTCTTGGGGTTCCCTCTCCCCGACTCTTTGCCCCTCTCCTGCTTGCACACTCTCTCTCTCTCATGATCTCTCAAAATAAATAAATAAACTTAAAAAAATAAGTCCAGTATTTAAAAATATATGACCCAAAATGTTGTCCAGTCTTTTAAATATAATAGCATTTTGAAAATCATAAGCATCATGTGAGAAAGCAAAATTGACATTAAGACCATAATCTAGAGATAGTCACTATTAATATTTTCTTGTATTTCCATTTTTTCTTATCAGAGAAATTGAATATTTTGATTGCTTCACTCTTCATTGCAATTTTATTACATATATGGGAATAATTTTTCTCAGAGAACAAACATCCCTGGAAATCAATGGGAAAATACGATTTGCTTTAATGAAACATTTTCTGGAAGACATTTCTTATGTTGAGTAATGTTTATATATATAAACATTTATATATATATATTTGGTTCTATGATATGTGACACATGCTGGGGATATATCTTGTATCTGTTCACTTCTTTCCCTCTCCACTAATGTTGTTCTAGTTCAACATTATCTCTTGCCCGAAGTACTGAAATAATTTCCTAATTTTCTTTTTTCTTCAATTGTTTTTCTTTCAATCTTGTACTTCTTTAATCATTATGTTCAGAGCAGTGGTGATATTTAAAAACTGAAATAAGATTGTACCACTGCTCTTTAAAATCTGTCAGTGGCCTTTTAACTGAGAATTAAATCCAAACTCTGACCTTGTCAAACAGAACTACATTACCCGATCCCTATCCTCTTCTCTGACTACATTTGATGCTACTCTCTCCTTTATTCACTGCCCTCAATCCATTCAGATCTCCAACTTCTGTGTCCATTTTTATAATTTGTATATTTCAAGGAATTTTCCCTTTTTATTTTAGTTGTTGGACTTATTGGCATAAAATTCATATTTCCCTACTCTTCCTCAAATGTTTGTAGGATCTGTAGTGATGTGTCCATTTTCATTCCTGGTATCAGTGATTTCTGTTTTTTTTTATCAATGTAATTAGAAATTTATTTTTTTTTGTTCCCCCCCCCCCCCAAAACCAGCTTTTATGGATTTTCTCTATTGTGTTTCCATTCCGTGTTTCATAGGTTCTTCTCCCACCCCCTATTTTTTTTAAAGATTCCCTGTTTTATTTTTATTATTTACTTCTTTCTACATATTTTCAGTTTAATTTGCTTTTTCTAATGTTATTAAAGGGAAATTTATTTTTATTTTATATTTTTTATTTTGAGAGAGAGAGAGAGACGCAGGCATGTGTGTGAGCAGGAGAAGGGCTGAAAGGATAGAGAGAGAGAGAGAGAGAGAGAGAGAGAGAGAGAGAATCCTAAGCCCTAAGCAGACTCCATGATCAGCATAGAGCCCAATGTGGGACACCATCTCACCACCATGAAATCACAACCTGAGCCAAAATCAAGAGTCAGATGCTTAACTGACTGAGCCACCCAGGCACCCCTTAAATGAAAATTTAAAGATTTTTTTCTTTTCTAACCTAATTATTGAAAGCTATAACTATCCCTCTAAGCACTACCTTAGTTATATCCCACAAATTGTCACATATTTTGTTTTTGTCATTGTTTATTTTAGTTAAAAATACTTTAAAATATTCTTTTTGATTTCTTCTTTGACTCATGGGTTATTTATAAGTATTTTATTTAATTTCCAAACATTTGTAGGGTTATCCAGATATATTTCCAATATTAATTTATATTTTAATTCTATTTGCAGAGGATACACTATATATGATTTTAATTTTTTAAAAGAAATTTTTTTTAACATTTATTTATTGTTGAGAGACACAGAGAGACGGAGCACGAGCAGGGGAGGGGCAGAGAGAGAGGGAGACACAGAATCTGAAGCAGGCTCCAGGCTCTGAGCTGTCAGCACAGAATCTGATGCGGGGCTTGAACCCTCAAACCACAAGATCATGACCTGAGCCAAAGTCAGAAAGCTTAATTGACTGAGCCACCAAGGTGCCCCTGATTTTAACACTTTTAAATTTATTGAGACTTATTTTATGACTCAGCATGTGACTTATCTTGGTAAATGTCCTGTGTGCATCTGAGGAGAATGTGTACTCTGTAGTTATTGAGTGTGTTGTGCTATAAATGCCAATTAGGTAGTTGGTTGATAACGCTGCTTAAATTTTCCTTATCCTTGCTGATTTTCTGTATGCATGCTCTGTAGGTCATTAAGAGGGGAATTGAAATCTTCACCTATAGGTATGGATTTGTCTTTCTCCTTTAAGTTTTGTCAATTTTACCTTCATGTATTTTAAGGTGTTATTAGTCACATATAAGATTATTATGTATTCTTGGTTAATGGATCTTTTTATCATTATGACATGTTCTTTATCTCTAATAATATCACTGTCTTAAAGCATGCTAATAGTCTTTGTCTGATATTAATATAGCTACTCCAGCTTTTTTATGTTTAGTGTTTACATGGTATATTCTTTCTAGCCTTTTACTTTTAGCCCATCTCTGTCTTTATAATTTAAAATGGCTTTCTTATAGTCAGCATATAGTTGGGTCTTGCTTTTTCACCCAGTCTCAAAATCTGCTTTTCATTATATGTTTAGACTATTTAATAATGTAAATATTGATATGGTTAGGTTTAAGTCTGCTATCTTATTACTTATTTTCTATTTATTTCACTTGTTCTTTCTTCTTATGTAATTTTGAATTAATGGAGCAATTTTTAGTATTCAATTTTACCCATTGTATTTGTTTATTAGCTATATCCTTTATTCTTTTACTGGTTGTTCTGTGGTTTACAATATGTGTGTAACCTATTACAGCTTATATTCATCTAATATTATACTACTTCATGTATAATGTTATGATAACATTCATTTTCTACATGTTGACTTTATGTATTTTTTACATATATTTTACTTTGACACATGCTATATACCTAACAGTATATTGTTGCTTTAAATAGTCAATAGTCTTTTAAAGAAATTTTTAGGGGGCGCCTGGGTGGCGCAGTCGGTTAAGCGTCCGACTTCAGCCAGGTCACGATCTCGCGGTCCGGGAGTTCGAGCCCCACGTCGGGCTCTGGGCTGATGGCTCAGAGCCTGGAGCCTGTTTCCGATTCTGTGCCTCCCTCTCTCTCTGCCCCTCCCCCGTTCATGCTCTGTCTCTCTCTGTCCCAAAAATAAAATAAACTTTAAAAAAAAAAAAGAAATTTTTAGAAATAAGAAAAACTGACTTTTTATATCCCAATATATTACCCTTGCTTTCGCATTCATTTGTGTCAATTTCCATCTGGTATTATTTTCCTTCATTCCAAACATTTTTTTTATCATTTATTTTAGAGTGGGTCTGCTAACTCCAAACTCTCTTAGCTTTTGTTTGTCTGAAAATGTCTTTATTTCCTTTCCATTTTGCAAGATATTTTGGCTAGTTATAGAATTCTAAATTGCCATATTTTCTTTCAGCACATTAAAGATGTCACTGTGTAGTCTTCTTCCTTGAAATGTTTCTTGGTAAAAATTGGCAACTATTCATATCTTTGTTCTCTTCTATGCAGTGTTTACTCTTTCTCCACTTGCTTTTAAAATTTTGTTTAATAAAGACAAATGTCTTTATGATGTTTTTTTCTTGTGGGTTTCTTTGTGTTATTTTGGAGTTTGATGAGCTTATTGAATCTGTATTTTTAGTTTTCATCAAATTTAGAAAGTTTTCAACAGATTTTTTGAGGTATTTTTCTGTTTCCCTCTTTATGTGTCCCTAATCACATAGATTTTTTTTTTAACTTGGAATTTTAATTGTGTACATAAAAAAACAACATGAGAACAAGGAGTCCTATGGCTGGACATTATCTTTAGATGCAAGGATTTCCAATTAGTCCACTTGTAGTTTGGCATCACCCAAGATAATTAAGAAGTCTAGTATTGTTTTTCCTGAAGAAGAAAACCAATTTACTACATTCAGTACTGACTTCTATAGCATGTTTTTTTCTGCAGAAATACTGGTTTGCTGCATAGAGTTTTCAATGTTTTCCTATAGCAGATTAAAATGAGCAGAGACTGGAGAATTTTACTTGTTTCCAGGTGAAGTCTTAGCATTTACTGCCTTTTGAAATTTCTCTTTCCACAAATCTTCTCCAACTATGTATCCTCGTAAACCTCAGTCATATAATTTCTCCCCACTGACCTGTACAAATATGATGGCTTATTGTGGATAATAAAGAGAGGCAGTTAATCCCATGAACCCAGGTGGATACATCAGCTTCTTTATTTTTGAATCACTAGCCAAAAGAAGTCCAGCAATGTCAGCAAAACCAATGACACCAAGTCTTGGAAAAAATCCAGGAGGCAATTTTGGAGATATTCATAACTGTCTAACCCCCATTGGACCAGGTTCTGTATGATGGGCTTAGTTTGTGAATATATTTTCTGACACCAACTTATATATGGCTTACAATAATGTCAGAGATGTGAGATGCTTTCTTCAAGTTGGGTCCTTGGCTCCTCCACATATTTAGATTGACCCTCAGGAATGGAGTAGAGTGAAAGCTCACTAACCTTCATGGAAGTTTTGTGAGGTGAGTCATTTTTAGGTGATGCATAGACTTTGAAAGTGAGCAGACTCAGGCTGGCCAGCCCCACAGACCTCTGAATTACCTTGAACATGTTGCTGGCAGAGGTGGCTCCAGTGTAATTACATGAATTTTAGACTATTTGACATTTTCATAGAGATCAATGAGAGGTTTACTTTTATTCTCTGGGAATTGTTCTTAGAATTTTATTGCTGTGTGCTTTGGATTTGATAATTTTTAATGTTATGGTTTCAAATGTACTGATCTTTTCTTCTTCAGTGTCTAATGTACCCATCTATTTATTTCAGATAGTGTTTTTCAGTTTTGAAGTTCAAGAATAGTTTATATCCCTCTCCTCACTATGATTTTCTATTTCTTTAAGATTATAAGCATATTTATACTAGCTGTTTAGAAATTCTTGGTTAGTAAGTCCTTTGTCTGTGATATTTGTGGGCCTGCTTCTATTGACTGATTTTTCTTCTGGCTATGGCTTACAATTTGCTGCTTCTTCATTTATCTTGAGTGCCTGGATATTGTTTTTTTTCTTTAACAATTTTCTTTCTTTGCCAGGTAGTTAATTTATTTGCAGTGCACCTTAATTCTTTTGGATCTAAAGAAACCTTTATTCTCAGACTATTTCTAAGACATGCCTAATTATTAGCCCTATTTCAAATGCATGGCACTTCTCTACTGAACCATTCTGCTGAATGCCCCAGGTATTCAACAAACTCTCTCTGCTTGGCTTGTGGGAATTCAAATGTCTCCCTGCTCTGCATGAACTCTGGAAATCATTGAGCCCTCCCCCCCCCCCCCCCCACCAAGTACTATTGTTTGGCATTTGGGAAGTTTTAACTTGAACATAATGCAATTTTGTATTCAAACAAGGACACAAGGAGGCACCTCTTCAGGTTTTTGGAGTTCTTTTTACATATAGCTCCATCCTCTCTGGTACTGTTTTATGCCAAGTCCAGCTACTTCAACCTTGCTTAGCTTTTGTTCTTTCTTTCTCTGAAAAACGGTCTGTAAACTTTAAACAGAAAGCTGTGACAATGGTAGAAATCACTTTATGTGTTTCTCTTCTCTTAGGGGTAACAATCTTGCACTGCTTGTTTTTAAATGACTGAAAACAAGTTTTTCTCATATATTTTGTCCAATATTCGAATTGTTTACCATGGGAGATCAAGTAGCTTGCTGAAAGCACAAATCAGGAGCAGAATTTTCCATCAGCCATGTTGGCCTTTCTTTTCAGTTCTTTAAAAGAAAACATAATCAAGTTAGTATTTGCCTTAAAACTATTGCACTTATTCTTTCTGCTTAGAAAAGTCTTCCCAGGCATGTCTACAAGCTACCTCCTTCTCATTCCTTATTTTCCAAAAGAAGCTTTCCTTGACCATACTATTTAAAGGCATTATTTATAATTTTAATTCTTTCCTCTTTTCTTTCATAAAATTTATTGCAGTCTAATTATACCTCTTAATTTTTTTACATGTGTAATGTCACCTCTCCCCTTGCTATGTAAGCTCCACAAGGAGTGAAACTTGTACTCCTATATTCCTTAGCTTCTTGAATGGTACTTGGCCCATAGGCAGGAGCCAGGAAACATTTCCTGAATTTAAGTATGAATAAAGGTAGTAGCTAGCCATATACTCTGAAATTGTAAGGTAGGGAGGTGCTAAGCAACATAGTACTGGAGGCCTACACAGTAGAGTAAGTTATGCTTATTTTTCCTGTAAAATCTTCTTTTTCATGAGCAGTAAAGAGAATTGAATCCATTATTTTCACAAGAAAAAATGTGACTTTAGATTCTAGATATTTAGCTATGTTTGATACTGGTCTCTCCTCCTTATGCAATCTAAATTTACTATACTCTTATTAGTTACATTATAAGTATGGTCTGTGGCAGTTCTTTGAAATAGAGATGTTTAACTATTTTCTCAAATTAACCTTCTTTATTGAAATATATTGGTATGGAGGCATCTCAGTTTGGGTTGCTATATCCAAAATACCATAGAATGAGTGGCCTTAACAATAAACATTATTTCATATAGTTTCAGAGCATGGGAAATCCAAGATCAAGGTGTCAGCAAATCCAGTGACTGATGAGGATACTTTTGTGGTTTGCAGACAGCCATCTTCTCATCTTCTTGCAGGATCCTCACAAGGAGGGAGATCCTCTGTCTCATGTCTCTTCATATAAAGATACTAATCCCATTCATGAGGTCTCTATCCTTATAACCTGATTACCTTCCAAAGACTCCGAGTTGAATACCATCACTTTGGGGATTAGTCTTCAATTTATGACTTTTGTGGGGTATACAAACATTCAGTCTACAGCTAGTGGAGAAAATATTGTCTTGTATAATGGTATATATAAATACTATGTGCCAGTTTTAAATTTGCTTGATGATGAAGGGGCTGGCCTGCTTTAATATGAAATAACTGTGGTCATGTTACTGATTTTAATTCTGAAATAGTTAGAAAAATAGCTGACCTAAATAGTCATGTTGTACTTAGTTTTACATTCTCTTAGGTACATGGTTTTTATTAATCATCCAGTTTACTAAAATGTAGGTCTGCATTTTCTTACATTTTAAGAAAGAGAATACTCCCATCCAAGATCTTGGGAGTTGATGTTCTCTTAGTATGATTGGCCTACATGATGGAGGTCTAATCCTCTCCCCAGTTGCAGATTGGTATTTAGGAGCATAGGAAACTTGGTGACAGGTTTTGGGGCCATACTTATTTATGGGAACTATCTTGGAATCTGCAGGATAGTTTTTTAAAATTTTTATTTGTTTAGTTTTTAATTGTTCCTAGAGCTTTGTTATTGTGATAATGTTTATGGACTGTTCTTCTTCATCAAGTATTTGTAGCTTTCAATATTTCATGTAGAATCATGAATACATTTTGATATAAACTAAGACATTTAACTTTTAAAAGCTATGCCTCATGTTAATATCTCTTTAATAATCTAACTTCCTAAATTTATCTGCACTATATTGTCATAATTCAGTATAAAATTTCAAACTTAAACAGTACTTTAATTTACTCAGTCAAGTAAATCAATGATACAATTTAGAGTATATACAATTTTTAAGATATTTTTCAAAATGTCTAGAGAGCATGACTTCTCTGCCTAAGTGATAATAGTCCAGCATAAATATTTAAAGGCATAAAAAAAATTCTTGGGATGTGGTCAGACACAGGTATTTGTTTATTTAATGTACTTTGCATATAATTTTTTAGATGTGAAAAAGAAGGATCAGCTTTAATCTCCTCAACATTTCCTGAACATTATGACTTTTAGGCTCTTATGTGAATACTGCCAAGGTGATAATGGACACCACTAGTAGCTTTTATGTGGAAATGGAAGTGGCTTTCAAGGTCTCAGGTAACCATGGTCCAAGAGTAACTTATGTTTCAGTCTCTAATTTACTTGGTCCCACTTAGCTTTTTTCATCACTGAGAACATTTTCTCTCAGGCCCACTTTTACCAGAGTCCTAAAGATGTCCAATGATAGATTGGAAGCCTTATCCTCACAAGTAAGTGAGATCTGGAAATAATTTTGTTGTGCTAAATATGGTGTCTAATGTTTCAGCTTTTTTGCTTGCTAAAGATACCATGCATACCCATCAGTCTTCTTTCCCAGCTTGACTTTCCTAATGGATTAAGATTTAGTTCTGTTGTTGATAATTCTTTCCTTTTAAATGGTTTGGGCTAAGTTCTCTCTTTTCTCACCAAAACGAAAGAAAACAAAACAAAAACCAAAAACGACAACAACAAAACAAAGAGAGAGAGAGAGAGAGAGAGAGAGAGAGAGAGAGATGTTAGTTAACCTCATTTTGGGAGAGAAAATAATTTTTTTTTGAACAGAAAGGAATAATATAATGAATATAATACCCGATCATCTTTTATGGCTATCTCTGTCTTTTGCATAGTTTCAGTCCATAAATATTTGTTAAATAAATGAGTGCATTAGTGAATAAACCAACCATATTGAGATATTTTATTTTATTTTAAATGTTTATTTATTTTGAGAGAGAGAGTGAGTGAGTGGGGAGGGGCAGAGAGAGAAGGAGAGAGGATCCCAAGCAGGCTCTGTGCTGACAGTACAAAGCCCGATACAGGGTTCAGTCTTATGAATTGCGAGGTTATGACCTGAGCTGAAATTAAGAGTAGGACGCTTAACTGACTGATCCACTGAGGTGCTCCTATATTGAGATATTTTAAAAATTCTTGTAAAAAGAGGAATATTTTTTCTAGGTAGTCCAAATCCCAGTGCCCACAAGAATTAGATGTTTAAATCTATTCTTTCGTTATTATGTGTAATAAATATTTAACAAATAATGAAAACTGCTTTTTGTGACTCATGCAGTTCACCCCAACCAATCACTGATGGCTCCACTTTCTTTTCAATAGTCATTGTAAAGGGAGTAGGAAGGTCTCTAGTGAGAGATCCCTGTGTGTCTATATACCTAAAGCTGTAACATTTATCATTTTATTCTGTGATTTGTTTTTTTTATTTTTTATTTTTTTATTTTTTTAATTTATTTTTGGGACAGAGAGAGACAGAGCATGAACGGGGGAGGGGCAGAGAGAGAGGGAGACACAGAATCGGAAACAGGCTCCAGGCTCCGAGCCATCAGCCCAGAGCCTGACGCGGGGCTCGAACTCCCGGACCGCGAGATCGTGACCTGGCTGAAGTCGGACGCTTAACCGACTGCGCCACCCAGGCGCCCCTGTGATTTGTAAACTAAAGAAGGTCAGCCTGTTCTTAACACATTGAAAATAGTTTATTTTTATTTAACAGTTTTTATGTTCAAAAGTTTGGATAGAAATTTGCTGGTAACAAGGCAATTCATAAACATCACCATATCATCTGACCTTTTTACTAGTTGTCCTACTTCAGACACCCACTTTCTTGCAAAGTTTCAAATTCACCATTTGCTTTTTTGTACTCAATTTCTTTTTTTTTTTTTTCCATGAGTTTAAGATGTTTTTCTAAGAGGGAGAAGTGTATCAATAAGTTCCTCAGCACTGCTAAAATTATCAGTGAACATCTTGTCAGACAGTGATGTGTGAATCTGTTTTGTATGCCTCTATCCAAGGCCAGGTTTGTTGATGGAGGGAAACACTTTCTCATTTTTAATCCTGAATCCCACCCTGTGTAGAACACAGTAGTATCATGCAGAGACTTCCATGGGAGAAGATGCCATTTTAATTTGTTTTCTAGCTTTCTTATTTGTCTGTGTTTTCCTAAACATTAAGTTTAAAACAATGGACTCTCACTATTTCCTCTTCATATTCATTGGTTGCTTTCAGAGATACTTTATTCCCTTTAGTTCAGGCATAATTCCACCCTGGTTCTAAGAATCTGTGAGTTAGGAGTGGAGCATTTTTGTCATATTCTTTAATGTCCTTCGATGCAGGTCCAGCATGCATCAGCTGCTGCAGTGATCTTAGAATAATTTACTTATCCCCTAATGCCATCTATGAAAGAGGAAGTCAACCAGGTTTGTATAAATGCAGGATTCTAATGTGACCACTAACATTAAGTCACTAATGCGACCCTCTCATTAGCTATTACTTTCAATTAGGTGTTCTCAAACAATTAGCTTTCGAGCTACATGATCTTATTTATAGCATATACATTCCCCGGTGAGAGAAGAAATTACTTCTGGGAAAGCTGAGTCTCCAACTTTTAATTTAGGTACTAAATTCAGATATATTACCTCAGTTGGACTTTTTTCTTGTGGAATTACTAAGCTCAGTTCTCTTGATCATGTGATTCTTTAGGCATCATGAGCCTCTTAAGAAGAGAACTACTAAACTCCATGGGTGCTTAGAGCACACAGGAAGATTAATGCAGCAGAGACCTGCTCTTTGCAAATAGCATTAAAACTTTTCAGATTTTTGAAGCATTCTCAGGAAAAAATCCTCACATCTTATTAATAACATTTGGAGCCATGTATTTTGTAAGTTCCTAGACTTATGCACAGATTTGTCTGAAGTTTTTGTTCTTGCTTCTTTGACTCTATCTTCTACCTTGAAAACTGAAACTCTGGAGTCACTTTAAAGATGCTCTGAAAGAGGCGCCTGGGTGGATCAGTTGGTTAAGTGTCTGACTCTTGGTTTTGGTTCAGGTCATGATCTCACAGTTTGCAAGATCAAGCCTGTGTTGAGCTCTGTGTTGGCGGTGCAGAGCCTGCTTAGGATTGTCTCTCACTCTCTCTCTGCCCCTGCCCACTTGTGCTCTCTAAATACATAAGTAAATAAGTAAGTAAGTAAATAAATAAATATGATGGTCCTGATGGAGTTTTCAAAATACATAATAACATTTAGTGCAGCAATAGTCACATGGTACTTTCCAGATACCATATCAAATTTTTCCCAAATAAGACATGGTCTTTGCCCAGAAGGAGTTTGCTATGAATGTAAAGTCATACAACAAATATTGAATATATATGTGTATATATATATATATATATTCATACTTTTTTTCAAATCCGTACAGGGTACCTAATATTTTCTAGACTCTGGAGAGACAGTCAGTATATAAGAATATACAAAGTCCTCCTCTCAGACCTTCATTGTATTGTTTGTGGAGGACTGGGATGGAAAAGGACAGATAGTGCCAAGAAAACCAACCAACAAATAAGATAATTACAGATTATAGCAAGTGCAGTGGAGAAAACAAAGTGATAGCTCAGCAGAGGATACTTCTGAGCTCTCAGTAAAGACACAATTTCATCTGAGTTCTGAAGGATGGAAAGGATCTCCATGATGGAGAAGCACAGAGGCAGAATAAGAGCAGGTGCAAAGGCCCAACAAGCTTGACCTTTTGGGGAAGAGCAAGGTTAGAGTGATTGGAGCACAGTGAATGAATGAGAGAGATGTGGAAGGTGAGGTTGGTTTTGAAAACAAGAGTCAGTTTGTGGAGGCCAGGTTGGATTTTATTTTAAAGGCAGTGGAAAGTCATTGAAGCATTTTAGGAAGGATGGTGTCTTATTAGACTTTAAACAAGATGTTTCTACCTGCTATATGGAGACTAAGTTATAAAGGCAAGAGTCAAAACAAGGAAACACATCAAGAATCTGTTTCAGTGTCCTTAGTATCCACCTAGGAGATGATGGTGGATAGGACTAGATGGGATCAGTAGTGATGGAGATGAATTGTAGATATCTGAGATATATTTGATATATTTTGATGATGGATTGGCTGTACGGGATAAGGGAAATAGAGAAACAAAGGATGATTTATTGATTTTTGGCATGAACAACTGAGTATAATTTGCTGAAAAATAAGGAATAATGGAAATATATAAAGAGAAAGTAAGTGTAGAAGAAGAAAACTTGTGACAAGTCATGGGGTCATGGTGGTTACTTTTTCTTTGTGTTTTGTGTATGTTGTATTAAACAAATATAATGATTTGCCCAGTTCTATTAAGTTCTATTGCAAAGTTCTGTTAAGTGCTATATGCTAAAATAGAACAGATAATTTTTGAATCAATCATATTTTATTGAGGCACTGTTCTGTTCTAAACACTATGTTAAGTCCATCATATTCTTAATTCTTGATCTCCAGGCATGCCAAAAGCAATTAAAACCTGATGTGATGAATGCTGTAATGGAGGCATATATAAAGTATTATGGAAACAGAGAGCGGGAGACATAGTCACCCCTGAAAATGGGGCAAGGGCATCTGGAAACAGTGATTATTCCAGCATTCCTAAATGTGAGGGGCTGAGGCTTGTAGGGGGTCTGGGGTTAGGGCAGAGGGCCCTGTGACCTTGTCTTACTACTGTGTTCAAGAGGGAGGCTGAGGGCGATTTTGGGGACCCCACGTTCTCATGGCATTGTCATTACCTCAAAGACAACATCTATGCTGGCCCTTTAAAGTGAGAGAGAAGTTGGTCAAGTGCAAATGAGGGAGGGGGTGTTTTCTAGGGAGAGAAAAAAGCCAAATGTTCAGGAATAATATGGAGGAATGGTAAGAATTGTGGTTGGAGATGTGGAAATATGTACATGATTGAGAGGTCATGTAACAAGTATTTGAACTTTTACCAGCTACTTTTCTACATCTGAGTCTTCCTCAAGTGCAAACATAATTTCTTGGGGATTAGTTTAGAAAATGTTGAGTGTGTCTTAGCGTGCTTGCTGATTTTGACTGTGCTACTGAGATAGTTACTAGAAGCTACTCTAGACTTTTACTTTTTTCTTTCATTCTAAAAAAAAAAGAATCTCATATGTCCTTTCACCTTTCCTTAGGAAAAGCCTGTGCTGACTGTGTTTCCCTGGGAAGGTCCTTTCTTTTATCTGCAGAGACTGGGCTTAGCATTGACTTGTCCAATATCAATATTATTGGAGAAGAGGACTTGTTTCCAATCTCCAACAATGATGTAAGGAAGAAACAAATCTGTAAGAAAGCTCTATGATGACAGATATATGTGAAATGAAACAAAATGTTTTGTACATATCCCCAAATTTTAATTTTCTTGTTATATCAATTAATCTTATTTTGAAGGTTAGGGGGAAAATAGGAGGAAAAGGAGGATATTAAGAATGATTAGGGAAGATCACTCAGAGGAATGAAGAAAGATAAGAAAGGAAAGACAAAAGTGCAAATGCACTGAAAGAAAAAGTGATGATATTTTTTTCCTTTCGAGTATTTTGCGCCAGACAAAAAGAAGCCATGACCTCTGGCTTGTCCTCTGCTTTTATTTAATAGTATTTCTTGCTCTTAATTTAAATATTGTTATTTTTCACATCAAACTCTAACCCGTTACAGAATCTAATAATTCAGAAGTTGGGTAATCCCATTTTTAATGGCTTAAAAAGTAACTACATGATAAAGTAAAAGTAACTTTTTTTGCCTGCTGGTAAAAGCACCATAAGTAATACACTGAATTAAAACTTTCAAATAACCGTGTCACCTTTCTATTGGCAAGTAACTTGGTACCAGATGGGATTCCTTAAATAAATATTCTGGTTTATCGTCTCAAACAAAAATTTTTATTTCAAATAATCAATAAAAGATGTAGAAATAAAACAAAACTATAGGCAAAAGGAATTCTTTATTTCATAATGACGAGTTTTAAAACATACCAATTTATTGCCAAGGATTGAATTTTGGAAAGGAATCTCAAGAAAATGCTGTTTAGTGTTCATAGTATCTCAGGGCCAGGTGGCAAAAATTTGGTCACTGGTGAGAAAGTATGATAGATTTATTTGCATTCTATAACTCTTTAAGATAGGAGTTAGAAATAATAGATAGAAGCAGAGCCAGAGATCAGGGCCATGGGTGGTCCGCTCAGCTCTGTTGTTCCTTCATTGGAGTACCTATGACCTTGGTCTAGCAACTGACCTCACAAAAGCCCATTCAGTTCTCAGCAAATGGAAACCAGTGCACCCCATTAGGAATCCAGAGATGGATGGAGGTGGTTGGGGGAAAAACAGTCTCTTTATTTATGTACTAAGAGATATTAAGCTTTACTATCCAATATTGCTATAATACTAAAGTGGAAGCTGTTCCTTCTTTTATCCTTAAACCACATAGGCAGAAGTGAGTGTTAGTATTCACTTCTTCTTCTGCTGTTTTCACTTGTTAAAACCCATTCAGTTTTGAGATTTTGCCATTTAATTATAGAAAATATTACTTTCTTTTGGCTGTTGTCATCTCTAATTTTCTTGACTTGCTACATTTTTGGGGGAGCCCTCCCTGACCTTCATGATTGGAATAGTTCTTCTTATATGTACTATTAGAGTACATATCCAATTTAAAGAGATTATAACATTTTTACAGTATTTTTTGGAGTCAATACTCATGCTTAAGAAGGCCAGATAGGTAACATGAGTGTCTGAAGATTTTGGGCTAAGAAAATAACGATTAAATTGCTTGTATTGCAAAAAAGCTAAATTTATCCCCTGGTTTTAGTGCATTAAGTTCCACAATGATAGGAAGCATTTCTATTTTATTTACTACTGTGTCTCCATGAACAAGGGCAGGTGCCAGTGAGACAGAGTAGACTCTCAGTGAGATGGGTCAAATGTTTGAATACATGAGTTTACACATTCTGAGAGTTCCTCCTATCTCTCTGTGAAAGTGTGTGTCTCCTTTTTAGGTGGTCAGTGACCCTTAGAACTGCAAACAGTATAATATCATAAATCCAACACTGTATATTTGGACATTATTACTTAACTTTTTAAAAGGTAATAAAAGTATTTCGTTGGAGAGCCTGGGTGGCTCAGTCAGTTAAGCATCTGACTCTTGGTTTTGGCTCGGGTCATGATCTCATAGTTTGGTGAGTTCAAGCTCCAAGTTGGGCTCTTCACTGACAGCACGGAGCCTGCTTGGGGTTCTCTCTCTTTCCTCTCTCTCTGCCCCTCCCCCACTCAGTACCAGATGTCTCTCTCTCTCTCTCTCAAAATAAATAAATAAATTAAAAAAGTAATTCGTATCCCAATATTTTATTAGAAATTTTTCTTACTTTGACTACCTATTGCCATTTTTTCCAGTTTTCTTCCCACCTCTGTGGCTGCTCTAGTTAGGTCTCATTTTTCTATACTTTCTCTTCCCATTTATTCCTCTCTTTGGCTTACTTTATTGACTCCCATATGCTCTAAGTACTATCTATTTACCAATTACTCTTAGATTTGTGTTCTCTCAGAACTCACACCTGAATACTAAAACAACAATTTTAAAAAGAAAATTACCTTATGAGCATTTCCACATGGGTGTTTCACAGATATCTTACACTTGTTTGGTCAAAAACTCTCTTCCTTCCTACCATGAAACGCCTTTCATATTATTTTTAGAATTCGCCACTCCATATATTTGTAATGTCCTCATAAATGAGTGCTGTTGGGTTAAGCAATATGGATAAAGAGTGACCAAAATAGACACATTATTTTGACAGAGACAGGTATTGAGTATGTACTAATCAGAGTAACTATGTAATTTTAGTTGTAGTAAGAACTCTGAAACTAAAGTTGAAGATGTCATGAGAAGATGTTCTCTGGTAACATAATCCAATCTGGAGCCCAGAGACAGTTTTTCTGAGTAAGTAACATTTAGGCTGAGGGGGTGGGTGTGAAGAGGTAGGGTGAGATTGTTCCAAGAAAGACTAATAGGTGTTAGATCCTGGCCTGAGCAGAAATGGGGCGCATAGTAATGACAGGAACATGATGGAGGAGGAGACTGGTGATGTTGGCAGACATTTTATAGGTCAACATTTAGGACTTAGGCTTTATTCTAATGGAAACACAACGTCATTAAAGAGTTTTCAGTGGAGGTATCATAAAATCAATTTTCATTCTAAAAAGATGGTACCATAATCTAGCCAGTCAGCCAAACCAACAAAGTGGGAGTCCTCCTATACTTCTACATTTCCTTTAGCTTTCACATCTGCTATATCCACCAACTTGCATTTGTCCAAATGGTCAGACTCCTCTCCTCAGTGTCTTTGTGGATGTTGTGCCTGCATTCTGAACACCTTCCATTCTTTCTCCACTTGGGTAATCTCTACAGGTCCTTTGTGAATCTGAATACCACCTCTAGGAAGTCTTCTAAGATTTTATGTCGTTCCTTGTCTCCATCCTCATTTCCAGGTCATCTGACTGACATTCCCATAGTGTTCTATATGCACCTCCACCTTAATACTTATCAAACTGCATTGAAATTATGTGTTTGTTAGCCTTCTACCCCTGTAGACTGTAAGCTTTTTGAGTTCTATGACCACTTTCGGTTCTTTATTTCCAGAGACTAGCACAGTGTAATGGTAGCTGCCAAACATACAGGTATTGAATAAAGGACTGTATCAGTAAGGAAGACTCATCTACTATTTTGACAATCCTAGATAATTTATTTTCTAATAAATATGTTTATCTATATTTATTGGATATCCATATGACTATACATAAGTATATTGGATATACACTGGAATCATATGTGTATGTACATAAAACACAGTTTTATGGAAACAGCATGGACAGTACAATCAGAGAGAGCTGGGGTTGCACTTTGGCTTCTGTGACTCTCTAGCCATGTCATTTGTGGGAAGTTCGTTTATTTCTCTAGGCTTCAGTTTCCTTATCTGTAAAATGGAGATAATAAATGCTGATAGCTTTGTGTGTTAATAAGATAACTGAATCAACATACAGCCTGACTTCTGGCAGGCTTTTAACAAATGGCAATTCTTTCCTGTTTCTTTTCTTTTCCCTTTCCTCTCCTTCACTAACATTCTCACGCTACCTTTTTTCACTTATTCCTACAATTAAGTACTCGAGAAACTTGGCATCAGTGTTTCCGGCAGTTGGTGAATTCTTTTGAGAAAGGTTGTACAGAGTGATAGAGGACTGTTTATCTCTGATACTAGAATTCAGGAAAGAGTTTCAAATATTTGAAGGTAAGAAGTACAGTCAGGGAAACTGCTGTTTTGTCATTGTCCTTGCATATCATAATTTACTGTATATATCATAGAAAATAATTTACACTAAAATATTTAATGAAGTTTACTTTTTCTATTATTTATGTTATTCTGTGATTTTTTGAAATCAGGTCAGAACTTTTGTGTTTAATGAAGTCCAACATATCATTTGATGGAAAATTCATTGTTAATTAAGTGATATATAGATATATATTTTTATTCATAAATAAAATACTATATTATTGAAATAGAGAATAACATGTCAGAAATGTTAGATTAGTTATGTATACACGTGTAACCACTTCATTTATATGTATTCATACAGTTAAGTAAAATTTTTTTTAAACTTTTTTTTTTTTAATTTTTTTTCAACGTTTTTTAATTTATTTTTGGGACAGAGAGAGACAGAGCATGAACGGGGGAGGGGCAGAGAGAGAGGGAGTCACAGAATCGGAAACAGGCTCCAAGCTCCAAGCCATCAGCCCAGAGCCTGACGCGGGGCTCAAACTCCCAGACCGTGAGATCGTGACCTGGCTGAAGTCGGACGCTTAACTGACAGCGCCACGCAGGCGCCCCTTAACTTTTTAAAATTTATTTTTGAGATAGAGACAGACAAAGCATGAATGGGGGAGGGTCAGAGAGTGAGGGAGACAGAATCTGAAGCAGGCTCCAGGCTCTGAGCTGTCAGCACAGAGCCCGACGCGGGGCTCGAACTCACGGACCGTGGAATCTTGACCTGAGCCAAAGTCGGATGCTTAACCGACTGAGCCACCCAAGTGCCCCAAGTAAAATTGTTTTAAATAGCACTCTTTACCATGGATGAACAACTATCCCTATTTTAGGACTTGTTATTTTATATTCCTTAAAAATACACAAAATAAAGCACTAAATAATAATTAGGAAGAATTAAATAGGTTTATAAATAGAAAAAGTCAAATATTTGATTTACTTTTTGAACTGTGGACTATACTCAGCAAACTATCATACCTTGTACTTTATTCTCAAGAACTAAATTATACTGACATCTCTTAAAGTTCCTGAAGATATGCTCATTTAAAAGGTTTGGTCTTACATTTTGTGTTAAAATAGGTTACTTAACTCTTGAGGACTGGATAGATACAGGCTCCCAAATTATGTTTTACGTTCATTACAGACTAGAAGGGGCAGACAATGAGTTAGACTTTGGCAGAGCTGCAGGTCTGGGAGAGTATCCATTTTGATGGAAACACCATCTAGAAACACCCTCACAGACATATTTGGAAATAACGTTTAACCAACTATCTGGGGACCCCATGGCCTAGTTGACACATACATTTAACTATCACAGCAAGCTATGAGTCAGACAGACCACAGATTCAAATATCAAAACTGAGACCCAGGGAACGGGTCAGAGAAGCAACAAAGGTAACTTCCCATTGAAGGTGAAGGCCTGGTTTGGTCTTAGAGACTAGGGACAAGTAGGGGCAAATTGAGTAATAGGACTTATCCTAGAAGCCGGGGGCAAAAGAAAGACTGCAAGGCCAGATATGCCACAGTTAATGTAAGTCTCTATGTGATTCTGACTTATCAGGGTGAGGCTGATTGCAGAGGACTAGGGCATAATTGATGTCAACTGACTTTTACTGTGACTCACGCATTCAAATTGAAATGTGTATTGAAAATGTCCTTCTGCAAAATTTGAATAGAGATTGAGAGTTTCTCTCATCAGGAATATTCATGGTTTTCTTTTGGTTTCAGAATGTCAGTGTCCTTTCCCAGTTTGGGACTCCTGTGCCATCCAGCCTATGTGATAGTGATGGTTTTACCTGGAGTGCCGTAACTTTACCTTTGGAGTTGGCAGGTGATATGAGGAATTGGAGTAGCTGGAGGAAGGAATTCAAAATGAGTGAGGAGGCTCCAAACAAGAACAGCTTGGATGGGTAAAGAAATGCCCATGTTGGCTGTGACTATCTGGAAAGCTATGGAAGAGGAGAGAATATTGAGTCTGGAAGCATCTGGGCAGAATTTTGGGAAGAAGAAATAGTTACTTGAGTAGAAAATGAGTGGTAGGAAAAGTATCACTAAGTGGAATTGAATGACAGTGAAAGTCTAATCTGGAGCTAAAATTCTAGGGGAGCTTAAGGGCTTGCAAAGAACACTGTAACTTTACGAGTAGGGATCAAGTAGTGAGCCAGCTGAATGAAAAATGAAACCTGGATGAATAGCCTTTTAAATGCTTGAATATTATGTCAACCTGCATCAGGTTAACATGAACGTCTTTATAACTATCTGCTCCTGTAAATAACTCTCCAGCCTATGGTTTCAGATTAAAAAAAAAAAATTTCCTGCATGAGAGTACAGTTGTGCGTATTTGTATCTGACTAAAGCTTGTGTGGTGTTTTTCAGCAATAATTTTCTGATGTAGCCATTTTTCTAATATGAAAATGTAAAATATATATTTGTTTATAATATGTCAAAATATATTCTAGATATCCTATAGTTTTATAGAACAAGTCTGTGGTCAATGAGATCAATTATATACCTCTGTTTCTTAAGGCTTTCTTTCCTCAAACTTTTATATGTCACTGCTATCATTCTAGCGTGCTGCTTATGGAGAAATAAAGGATGGAATCTATACTCTCTAGGAGACTATGACTAATAGGGTACCAGGCAAGTAAATGCTAAATATCATAAAAGATATAATAGAGGAATGCCATGGAAGCTTGTAAGGGAACACCTAATCTAGACTAAGAAGAATGGGTTTCAGTTTAGTAACTATTGAGAGACAATAACCTCTGTTTTGAGTTTTAAAGAAGAAAACTATTAGCCAAGAGAAGAACGCTCCAGAGAGTAACACAAAATCATAAAGCTCTAATACAGAAAGCTGCATCTGACAAATTACAAATAATTCACTACAGAGTACAGGGTTTAGGGGCAAAATGTTGGGGAAAAGAGGAGGTGTAGAGAAAAGTTAGAGAGGCATGTAGTAAATAAGTCACAGAAGAGTTATAGATCACATTAAGGACTTTTGGTTTATCCTGATGTCAGTGATAATCTGGAATCTTTGAAGAATGTTAACATGCAAGTAATATTTCCAGGCTTGTCTTTTAAAAGTATTATCATGACAATAGAGTGGAACATGGTTAGAAGGAGGTGTGCCTGGGAAAGATACATTGCAACCCGACTGGAGCTTTTAAAATAAGGCAATGGCTGTAGAGATAAAGAGATGGAAGCATATTCTAAGGATGTTAAGGAGACAAACTTGGTAAGACTTGGCAAACAACTGGATGTAGTTGGCAACTGAGAGGCATGAGGGTAAAGAATGACTCCTACAGTTTCTGGTAGATAGATTAGATAAATTGTGATGTTATTTACTGGGAATGTGAACTTAGGAAACCTGATATGGAGGCGATAGATAGTGAAGTTTAATTTTGAACATAATAACTAAAGTGTAGGTAATGAAATCCAAGTAGGAATGTGCAGTGGAGATTTAGATAAATGGGTTGGGGGTCAGTAGAGACATTGGGGTGGAGATTTGGATTTGGTAGCAGTCAACAGTTGACATAATGGGAAATGATAAATTAAGTTTGTGTTATGGTTTGAAATGTATTTCTGCCAAATTCACATTTGGAAACCATAACCTCTAATGTATGTGACTGTTTGGAGATAGGGTCTTTAAGGAGTTAAATTGAGGTTAAATGATGTTCTAAAGGAGGAGACTTAATCCAGTAGTAGTAGTGTTCTTATAAGAAGAGGAAGAGACACAGAAATGTGTGCAAAGAGGAAAGGTGCATGTTAGGACACAGTGGTAAGGTGTCCATCTAAAAGCCAGGAAGAAAGGCCTTACCAGAAGTTACTGCAAGCACCTTGATCTTAGACTTCCAGCCTCCAGAACTGTGAGAAAATAAATTCGTGTTATGAATCCGTCCACTCTGTGGTATTGTTACAGCAACCTAAGTAGAATAACATAGTCAGGAAGATTCTATAGGGATAGAAGAAAAGATGAATAAAGACAAAACTCTGGGAAACTAATATCAATTAAAGAAGATAGACTACATTTGAAAAAGGGCAGCCAAGGAAAAGGAGTGAGGACAGAGGGAGATGCTGACAATACAGAGTGAAGAGAAGACAAGTGGAAACATGTTCCTGATGGAGCTGAGAAGTTAGGTTTAAAGGGATGGAAGGAAGAAATTAAAAAGTGGTTATAGATTTAGATAAATTGTAGAGTATTGAGACAGGAAATTAACAAGTTATACTCAAGGCTTTGAGTAAGGTTGTTTTTTGAAATAGGCACTGGAAGGAAGAAGGTGGATAGGAAACTTCAAAATGCTAAAGAGTTAATACATTTATTGTGTACTTCTTCTGATTAAGAAGAGATAATGGGGGGGGGGTGCCAGGATGGCTCAGTTGGTTAAGCATCTGACTTCGGCTTGGGTCATGATCTTGTGGTTCATGAGCTCGAGCCCCACATAGTGCTCTGTGCTGATTGCTCAGAGCCTGGTGCCTGCTTCAGATTCTGTGTCTCCATCTCTCTCCAGCCCTCCCCTGTTGCACTGTTTCTCTCTCTATATATAAAAAAAGAGATAATAGGCACTTGATTGAACTTCTGCTTTTAAAAATTAGAAATTTGGACTAAATATAAGAAATATGGTGTTCAGATACTGGATATCAGTTAAGGAAGGATAGTAATCTCTTTCCTGAGAGAGGGGGAAGAATGAGGTGACCCTATGGTTGCCCCAGCTGGCTTCCTGGAGATGTTCCAGCCATAGTACAGGAAAGGGGAATCCATATGGATCTTAAAGTCTTTGATTTGAAGAAACAAAAGTGAGACTTCAGGGAGGCCAAAGTAATTTAAGTTTGCAGAGTAGAGAGAGAGAGAGAGAGAGAGACAGAGAGACAAAGATAGAGACAGAGAGAGACAGAG
Organism: Prionailurus bengalensis; assembly: GCF_016509475.1. NCBI lineage: Eukaryota > Metazoa > Chordata > Mammalia > Carnivora > Felidae > Prionailurus > Prionailurus bengalensis. Next base: position 14,966,002 of record NC_057353.1, on the reverse strand, counting down.
AGACAGAGAGGGAGAGAAAGAGAAAGAGAAAGAAGCAGCTGTGGAGATCCTCAGAGTGCTTTTAGTTCTTCAGCTGAGTACTGATCATCACAATGCATGTGAAGGAACTATCCACTTAAAAGTAACAGAGGGAACAGTCACTGCAATTCATCAAGGATGGGGAAAAGTATCTCTTTCTGCAAGCCTTAGTGGAAAAACTTGTAACTGATGGAGCATCAGATACAGTACTCAAAAGGGTGTTGCTATAGTAGTAAGGCAAAATTTACTCTAGACTAAAGGCTGTTCTAGTCTTGCTTAAAATATCAAGCTTCAAAAGGATCATTGTTTTTAACTAACTTGACTAAGGCTCAGAAAAATGTTTAAGACTATTTATAGGGATACAAAAATATTCGGCACTCAGGAACATTTATAGGATTACAAAATATCCTGTACCCAAGAGGGTAAAATTTACAATGTCTGGCATCCAATCAGAAATTGCCAGGCATGCAGAGAGGCAGGAAAATATGATACATAAAGAGGAAAGTCAATCAACAGAAACATACACAGAAATTATACAAATGATAGATTTTCTAGACAAATACATTACAACCCTCATTTTAACTATTTTCTATATGTTCAAGAAGGTAGAGGAAGGATTGAACATGTTAAGTAGAGACATGGAATATATATATATATATATATATATATATATATATATATATATGAAAAAGACTCCATAAAACTTCTAGAGATAAAAGAAAAAAACTGCCTGACATGAAAAACACACTGGATGGTATTAATAACAAGTTAGAAATTGCAAAAGAAAAGAACAATGAACTTGAAGACAAAGCAAAATTGACTGTCCAAGATGATACACAAAAAGAAAAATGACTGAAAGATAAATAAATCATTAATGAGAAGTGGAACAATGTAAAACTGCTTAATATATGTGAAATTGGAATTTCTGAAGGGGGGGTTATAAAAATATTTGAAGAATCCATGGCTAAAATTTTTAAAAATTTGAGAAAAATTATATCAATCCAGGTACAAGGCACCTGAAGAAAGCTTCAGCAAAGCACATCATAATAAACTCAGAAAGTGTTAAAGAAATCAGTGTTAAAGAAAAATCTTGGGGCACCTGGATGGCTCAGGCCATCATGACCTTGATTTAGGCTCAGGTCATGGGATTGAGCCCCATGTCAGGCTTTGTGCTTAGCATGGAGCTTGTTTAAGATTCTCTTTCTCTCCCTTTTCCCCTCTCCCCCACTCATGGTCTCTCTTTCTCTAAAATAAAAAAAAAAAGAAAAAGAAAAGGAAAAATCTTTAAGGACTTCAGAGAAAAATGACATATTAAGTACAGAAGAACAAAGATAAGAATGACAGACATCTCGCTGAAAACAATGCTGTGGAACATTCCACTGCAAATCAGTGGAACAGCATCTTTAAAATACTGAAGAAAGAAAGAAAAACCATCACCAAAATATCTTTCAGAATTAAGGTTAAATAAAGCCTTTTTCAGAGAAATAAAAGCTGGAAGAGTTAAGAACCAGTAGACCTGCCTGACAAGAATTGTTAAAAGTCATTCAGTTTGAAGGCAGATGATAGCAGATGGAAATCTAGATTTACACAGAGGAATGTAGAGCAGCAGAAATGGTAAAAACGTGAGTCAATATAAATCTCATTTTAAAAATCTCACTAAAAGACAATTGACTATTGAAGGCAAAAGCAGTGACAAAATAGTGTGAGCTTTTTAACACAGTTAGGAGTGTCTGAAATAATAGCACAGTGGTTGTGAAGGCAGAAATGAAAGTGTATTATTTTAAGGTTCTTCTACCATATGTAAAGTTTTATATTAGTTGAAGGTAGACTGTGATTAGCTAAGGATGTAAACTCAAAACCAAAGCAATTGCTACACACACACACACACACACACACACACACACACACTGAATTATAGCCAACAAAGGGAATAAAGTGTAATCAGAAAAATATTGCATTCATCTAAAAGATGCAGAAAAAAGAGGAAAAATAAACAAAGAACAGATGAGATAGATTAGAAAACCTGTAACAAGATGGTGTATTTTAACAGCACCATGTCAATAATCACGTTAAATGTAAATTGTTTAAGCACCCCCAACTAAAAGGCAGAGGTTCTCAGACTAGATAAAAAGGAAAGCGTCAACTATAAGCTGTCTACAATAAACCCACTTTAAGTGTACAGACATAAATAGTTTAAAAATAAAAAAAAGATCGAAAAAGATATCCTATGATAACACTAATCAAAAGGAAGCTGGTGGGAATTTAAAATGATACAACTACTTTGGAAAACAGTTTGACAGTTTCTTAAAAATCTAAATATACACTTACCATATGATCCAGACATTCCACTCCTAGGTATTTATGCAAGAGAATGAAAGCATATGCCTATACAAAGACTTGTACATGAATATTCATAGCAGCTATATTTGCAATAGCCAAAACCTCGAAAAAATCCAAATGTCCATTGGTAGGTTAAGAGATAAATAAGTTGCGGTTTATTCACACAATTAAATACTGCTCAGCAATAAAAGGGAATAAACCGCTGATACAAAGAACAGCATAATTGAATTTCATAATAATTATGCTGAGTGAAAGAAGCCAGACATAAAAGTATACATACTATATGAATCTCTTTATATAAAATTTGAAAATGTAAAGATATCTGTAATGAAGCAAAGCAGGTCAGTGTTTGCCTGGGGATGACTGGTTAGGAGAGAGGGATGCCGACGGGTCACAAGGAGACCTTTGGGGGTGCAGGATATGTCCTATATCTTGCTTGTGTTGATGGTTTCATATGTGTTTACATATGTCAAAAGTTATGAGATTCCAAACTTTATGCATCCCTTATTATATGTCTAATAAAAATAGTTATTGTGACGAATGATCAGGAAAGCTGATTAAGCAGGTAGAACTATTATTAGGAAGGGTGGAAACCTGACTGAGGTTGTATACTCTGAATTTTTTTGTGCACAAATGTATACAACTGCATGATATTTTCCCATCAATGTTAGAAGTTGAGTTATAGGAATGAGAATGTGAAATCTTCAAGGAACTGGGTTAGTTATTTTCCAGAAATCATAACCCACTGCCAAAATAGTAGCATCTACTACAAGGTGAGAGGATTTTAGTCTCTCAGGATGAAGCCAGTTTTATGATGTGTGTTCACTAATGCACGAGGGCTGAGGAAATAACTCACTAAATATTACCATGAAAGGGTTAATGTATTACATCAAGTGTCAAATATTCTCCTGGTGCTTAAGCACTCAAGAGAATCTGACAATGTATTTTCAACTATCTTGATAACATGCTGTATTTAATAAATGTTTCCCAATATAATATTTGCTCTACCAGCTCATTTCATATCTCCCTTGTACTTTTTAATAATCTGGTTATAGATGAGCTTAAAAGCACTGAATAACAATGGACAGAAAATTATATATTTAGTACCTTCCTTGACCTACAGCGTTAGAACATAAGCTTTCAAATAAAGATTGCAAAAAAAAAAATCCTATTTAATTGTTCTTAGTTCTGCTGTTTGCATTGTTCATGTGTATTGCACCTTGCAATCCTAGCATATAGTGTTCTGCAAGGGTAGATTTGCTATGGATTCTGCCGCTCCTGGCAACACTCCTATCGACTATAACTCAAAATACCAGATGGCTGACTGTAATCAAACAATAATGTAACAGAGAAAGATTAATCCTTATTTTTGAATATAATGCTAAGCTTTTGCAAACCTATTTCAGGTTAGGCTCAGGTGATTGATTTATAGTATCATAGATGTATAAAAATGTAGAATATGGGGATACTGGAATTACAGGTCTAGATTTGCCAAGTATTTACTGTTGTAAGGATCTCAGAATAGGATGTCAACTCATCCTTGTGATGTGTCCATATCTATGTGTATAACTAAAAATAAGGAAGTTTAAGCATACATTGCATTTACAACCACAGTGAAAGCCTTCTTGGATTCTATCAATGAGGCAGAGTCAGACTCTCTTCCTTTGTCTTACTTGTACTTCATTCATAGCATTATTGCACTTGTTGGAACTCTTGGTTTAGCTTTGTCCCTTCTGTGAGCTTTTTGAGACCAGGAGCTGCTGTGCTTTTCACCTTTGTGTCCCCAGCAACAAGACACACACTTTTGTTTAGTTAATGAATAAATAAAATTGGGATCATGGAATCCAGCAATTATAATGTTCCTCAAGGTCTTCAATATTAACTGGCATCACTAGTGATAGGTCTAATAAATGCTTTTAAAATACAATTTTGTTTCCATAACACTGCCCAGTTTTTTGTTTATTTTACCTTTAACAGTGATAAGCAAGTGCACGAAGGGCCTATGGAAGTGCATTTGATTAACTGGTTCCATGCACCAGTTAAGAGAAAATTGATCCCTGAGTTTTTTTTTTTTTTATTGTCCATTTCCCAAAAAATTGAACTAAATTCTACAGTCATAGAGATGTCATTTACTTAGGTAATGTGTCCCAGAGGCAGTTTTTTCCCCTTAAAAATAAATGCCCTTGCACATTTAAAGCTGTTTCCAAGTGAGTAGAGTGTGTGGCATCAGGGATATCTTGGCATCAGCCCTTCCCTCTCTCCTTGAAGCCTCTTGAAGGCCAGGTGCTTGGATGTCTTGTTCCACCGAGACATCGCCGCTCATGACCGTATTTTCTTGCCAAGATCCTAAAAATAAATTGGATAGAGTCACACACAAATTTATGTTCTTAGCCTCACCTGTGCTTTTGACGTTGCTCTAGCTCTCCTGTCTTCCTCCAGTCAGTTCTTACTCATTCTCTGCAAACGTTATTTCAAGCCTCAGCATTTAAAAAAAAGTTTTCATGCCGCCAAAACCCATGTTCTCGCTCCCTTGCTGTCCCTTGTGTAAGGAGAGGACCCCTGGCTTCTGGTCCATAGAAAGGTTAGAAGTCATTGGGCAGGAAAGCCCCATCTCTCCTGCCCTCATCCTGCTATGGTATAAAAGATTGCTTCTTTGCCTAGAAGAGTTCTTGCATCTTTTCCTGCCTAATAAGAGGATATTTGTAGTACCGACCATCTCTCTCTTTCATCTTCCTTCTGGCCCCTTCCTATCAACAATGAGGCAGACTTAAATTTCATATATATTAAAAAATCATCATATTTCCCTTAACTTAGGCGGTCCTTATCAGAGCTATACATCTTTTAAAATTTACGTACTCCTGTTATTTTTTACATCTTCATCTTCCTTTCACTCCTTCATATGCTGGGTTGGTTTCCAGCGTAACAAACTTTGCCACTGAAACTCCTTCAGGAAAGTCAGAAGTGCTTTTTTTATAGAAAAATTCTGTGAATACCTTTCAGGGTGTATCTTACTGATAAGAGGTGGTTTTCCTTGAAGGTCAGGCTAGAGGCCCATCTTCTATACTGACTGGCACATGTACCCTGGGTGGTCTCATTCACTCTTTGGCCCTAAAATACTGTCTATTTGGTAATAACTTTCACCTCTGTATCCCAGACCTCTCTCCTGAGCTTCCCTTGGTGCCCACCCAATGATTTTCTAGAGACCTCCACTTAGAGTCTCATATAAACATCCAACTCTACATGTCTCCACAAAAGCTATTATTTTTCTCTCCGAATGTGTTTCTTTTCCTATGATTTGTATATAACAGTGATGGGGCAGCGCCCAGTTGCCCAACCTTGCATGTCTTCCTGGACATCTCTCTCTCTTTCCGTGTACATATTCAGTTAACCACCCCATGTAGCGAATATTATCTCCAAATATCCCTAAGTAGTTTAAATCCTCTCTATGCACACGATCCCTTTCCTACTTCAGTCATCACTCTCTCACTGGGAATACTAATTCATCCAACTGGTTTCTCCACCTCCAGGCTGCCTTGCTGTAATCCCATCTCTACGCTGCAGCCAGAATGATCATTCTTGAGGATCTAACCGTATAATACTCGCACTAAAAACTGTTTAGTGACTCCACGTTGCTTCAGCGTAAAGCACGAGCTCCTTAACATGGCTTACAAGTCCTTCACGATTTGTCCCCTGTTTGTCACTCCCTTCTCATCCTTCGCCAATTTAAGCTCTCTCTCGAGGCTCCAGCCTTCCAGCAGTACTTCCAAGTGCTCAACATGCCAGGCTCCCTCTCATTTCTGGGACTTCACATATGCTGTTTCCTGTGCCTGGAATAATCTTACCAATTTCTCAACTGGAGCTTTTAGTTTTCAGCTTAGACATTAGTTACCGAAAGTCTTTTCTAATAACTTGAGTCAGGTTTAGGCACCACTTCTACATACTTCCATAATATTCCACACCTTCATCTATCATAGCATCTGTCAGAGCTCATCTTTATTTCCCCCATACTGTAAGTTTTATAAGGAGTGAGTCATACCTGTTTTATAGGTTTAGTTCTAGCAACTGAAATATATTTGTGCTTAATGAAAGCTAAATGAATAAATGAATTCAATTTTCCTTTTAAATTTATATTGCTTGATTTCATTCATTCTTTTATTAGGGAATTTTCATCAGCTCAGGTGTCTCATCTCCTTAAGATCTATCTATGTGGGGCGCCTGGGTGGCGCAGTCGGTTAAGCGTCCGACTTCAGCCAGGTCACGATCTCGCGGTCCGTGAGTTCGAGCCCCGCGTGGGGCTCTGGGCTGATGGCTCGGAGCCTGGAGCCTGTTTCCGATTCTGTGTCTCCCTCTCTCTCTGCCCCTCCCCCGTTCATGCTCTGTCTCTCTCTGTCCCAAAAATAAATAAACGTTGAAAAAAAAATTAAAAAAAAAAAAAGATCTATCTATGTAAGATTGGCTTGAGCCCACATTTCTGTGTTTCTAGAAATTCAAAGCTCGCCTCCAAACGTTGTCACATTTCTGATAGGCTTTTGCTGTCGTGAATACTGAATCCTCAAACTCTTGTGACTATGATTTATTTTCCTCATTGTCAGTCCAGATATGAAGCTCAGGTATTTTCACAATTTTCAAAGAGCCTTACCTATAATAATTGTGAGTGTGGGAAATTTTACTCAAACAAGGGGAGGGATGATAAGAGAGTGCAGGCAGGCAAGTTCAGCACTGCAGGCAACTTCGGATGAATCCTACCACCACCAGGGGTCTCCAACTGGTCCACTTCAGGGATGCCTTTCACTGTCTTTATGTGCTCTTTTTTTTCTTTATTTGTTCTTTCTCAACTCTCTAGCGAAGACCAAATTCTTCTTCATCTTGTGCGAAACAATTTAGCTATTCTATTCCTTTGCACCCTGCATGCTTGCTTTCTAATCCATGCCTTCAGTTCTCATTGTCTACCCCAGATAGCTTATTGAGATACTTTTCTAATCAAAGACAGTTCCTTTTATGAAATAATGCCTTTTTAAATCTTATTATGATTCTTTTATTCACTTTCATTCAGCAAATATTTATTGAGGTGTGTGCTGTGCTAACCTCTAGGCTAGGTATGGTGAACACAGAGGTTAAGAGGATGGGGTCCTTCATCTTAAAGAACTCAGTCTTGTGGGGAAAAAAGATGTGCCATGTATGGAGATGTGCACGGTACTGAGGGAGCACAGAGATGACATGGCTACTCCAGTCTAGAATTGCAGACTGGCGTCAGACTGAGGGAGCTTGACGAGCGATCGGACCAGAGAATGGGGGTAGTATGCTTGAACTTCGTTTTCCAAATTTTAGTTATAAAAGGCAGGAAGTAGTTGTTGCAGCTCTTGAGTGGGAAGAGGGCTCTGGATGCTATCCATTCACTCATTTTGTAGCCAGTTTAGAGATGTTTCAGAAGAAGCAGGTGCATAACTGAAGACACTGGAATTAAAGAAGCTCTTTTCTGGGGTTGGCCTTTTAAATTTAATGTTTATTTATGTTTGAGAGACCGAGAGAGACAGAGTGTGAGTCGGGGAGGGGCAGAGAGAGAGAGAGAAAGACACAGAATCTGAAGAGGCTCCAGGCTCTGAGTTGTCAGCACAGACCCCACGCGGGGCTTGAACTCACAAGCTGTGAGATTATGACCTGAGCTGAAGTCGGACGCTCAACCGACTGAGCCACCCAGGTGCCCCTGGGGTTGGCCTTTTAAAAGAAGTAAGGACTGAAATCCCAGCAGTCCAGGTTTGTCAGTCGTAAATCTACCTCCCCCACTAATTAGAAGGCAAACTTGAGCAGGCTGTATAACTTCTGTGCCTGTCTTTCTTTGCTTTTTAAATAAGGGGGAAAGCACTTATATTCTTTTGCAAGTTATTGTAAGGATCAAGTGAGATAATGTATGTGTGTGTTAGTTAAAAGAAATATTAAAAATACATGAATGTACGCTATTCATCAAGGGCTAGGATAAAAACTTAATGTTCAGAAATTAAAAGCTGTAGGATTTACAAACAAAAAGTTCTAAGCCTTAAAAAGACTCCATAAATATGGGTACAGTGATTCACAAAGTAGACGAATAAATACAAAAATCTTTTATAGCCAAATTCATTTTATTTTATATTTACATGCACTTGGCAACATTTCTCAATCAATGATGCAACAGAGAGATGAGCCACAGTAAACCTGACTTGGATTTTTTTTCAAGTTGAGCAGATTGAAGATGATGAGTCCAGGAATTCTTAATACTGATGGTGGTTCCAAGTTTTTGTCCATTCAATCTGATGGTGCATTCTGCCTGGAGAGAGTCCCTCTTTTCATGTGTGTTTAATGACAAAAGAATGCTTTCAAACTGTGAGTCAATTTACTAAACAGCAAACTGTAACATCCCTGAAGGCCACACACACACAAAAAGGCAAACCAAGATCTATAGAAATGATCCTAAGCCATTAGCTGGCCCTGGGCTGAAATTGTTTCAGGAAACATTGCCAGAGGTACAGTGTAACTTTAAAACAGAAAAGGCTGCAGGATAAATAATGGGAAAAATTACTATGATTGATATAGATCAGTATATAATTCTCAAAAGAGACATTTTGTAACAATACTTTGGGCTCAGAAATTATTTGCTGATAAGCTTCTTTTCTCAAATACGGAATGAACTATTATTTGCAATTTAACCTTTCAAGTAATGAAAAAAGAGCAATGTAAAAAAAGAAATCTAAGTTATTATCTCCCATCCATTTAAAATTAAATACTTCTAACAAAGTATCTTTTTAATGAACAAAATCATAGTGAGTGGAATTTAATTATTACCATTTCTTTAATTAAATATTTTATATGTCTTATAATCATAACTTAGGAAACAAGGTTGTTTAAAACTGGTTTATTTAGTATGTTTTGATGTGTCTTAATTAACATTAATTTACTTTTTTTAAAGAGTCAAAGCTTAAAATCTAGTGCTTCAGCTCTTGGACAAAAATGAATGGATAAAATCAACAGTAAACCTTATTCAGTCCTCTTTTTGATACTAATCTTAAAAATAGTCAATGAAACTATTTGTCTATTTTAATTCAAAATGAGCCAACGAGTGTAAATATAAACTATAGTTTCCTCCTGAAAAACAAATACTTGATAGAATTTCAAATCTATTACAGAATAATGCAATAACATCTAGCCTTATCTCCTCAGGATTTGATAACGTGTTTGGCTAATTTTGTATAATAATGTTATGTAAAGCTTTCATTTGATCAAATGAAATTTTAGTTTTTGATTTCATGCAAATAGAAATTGAAATGTGAACCAATGTTGTATTATTTTGCCCATGTCGAACATAACTAATCATATGTTAGGCCAACTTCATTCAAGATTAGTGCAATTATGAAATTATTAAGTTCTATGCAAGTGGCTTTGGTCACTTGATCTACTATTGATTGACTCGACTCAAAGTAAACTGACCTATTTATAGAAGTTTCTCTCTTCCAGAAGAATATTTTTTGAAAAATTAAAAGTTTCATAATTAAATGTTTCATCTTCAACCTTTGGAAAAGAGGGAATGCATTCAGATGAGAATTATACCACAACCCTATAGCAATAGGTATTCTCATATAAACACAGTATTCTCCAGAGAGTATGAAAGGAAAGATGTCTTAAAAATTATGGTGATTTAATTTTATTTTGCCCTAGAATGACATTCTCTTGAGTATTTGTGAAAATGAAGATGAATATGCAGGGATACATTCGGTTGATTTTGTGCCAGATGGCCAGTTGCAGAGGCTGAACTAAGCTGAACTGATTGATTCGTTTTTGCCATATTGCATGCTGGCGTTTACCACCGCTCACATCATTCAAGTAGTAACATATTTGGTAGGTTGGGCTTTTTAACCATTTCTAAAAACTTTCTTATGATGACCTCTGGTTTTAAACACATCTTTTTCTTTGTCATGTCAAATGGCCAGTTATGCTAAATGTTTCTTAAATTTAACTTTCAACATATTCTTTTGTGCTCACTGGATAAATTAGTTATGTTGAGTGATAAGCAGTTAGAATAAATACAAATACTGACCTGTTTAATGTTGGGAATACATCTATAGTGACTAATAATTATGATTCAAATTAGTAAGCCGACAATAACTTTAAAGGAATATGGAGACACAGTTCCTACCTTCAAGGTGCTTGCATACTAACAGGGAGGAGAAGACAAACGTCATATCTATTTTAATATTGATGTTATAAATACTTATGCACCCGTATTAGACATAATTATCTAGCTACCTGTAGAAAAGCTAAGGATTAAAAATGAAAATATACATGGCCAGGGTCCATATACACATGACCATGACCATAGGCTATTCCATTGTAACAACACCTTAATAGCCTTTTGGGGTATTTTGACAATTCCTCATTTATTGTGATTATTCTGTTTTGTTCATTAATACTCTACATATCTGAAGGGAAAGGGAGATCTTCAAACACTGGAGTGCAGGAGTGATGAAATCACATATGTGCCAGTCCTCTTTCATTTACTGTTCTCTTCTCTGTAGGCTACTTCCAGGGTCTAGCATGAATACAAGCTGTTGTTTAGTGACTGATAATTTAACAAGCAAATAGTAGTGAAAGCAATCACCAAAACCCTGAAGGAAGAAAAGAATCACTAAAGGACTACTGACCTGGGATGAGTAATTAATGCCATGTATATTTCACTCAAATGCATTAAACTTAAAGGAGAAATTTCATTTTGAAAATTTTAGTGTCTCCCATTTTTAAATTATATTACATGGATTACTGTAGAGTGACACAAGTGTTTAAAGACTTGTACATTTAGCATAGTCTTTAAATTTTTTCCAAGGGTACATGTTCTTGGTGCTAACTTCAAAGAAACTAAAAAAAGAAAAAAGAAAAAAGAATCCATCATCATAACCTTAACAAATCACAAAAAGGACTTTGTATCTTTTATTGGCAGAAAATTTCACACTATTAGTGGAGAACTAGAACCTGGAAAACACTTTTCAAAGAAAAAAACAAATTATCTCTGGGCATATAAAGTTTTGAATTTTTAGTTATTCATCCTCCACAGAAATTTTAAAGAAAATTGTAGGAAATCGAAAGGGATTATCTCAAGGTGCATAGGCCAAATTCTAATCTATTTTAGTTCTCATTTATATGTTTATCAAGATTGTGTAATATCTTCTGTGAATGATGGGTGGGTGAAAAATTTAATAAGGAAAGAGATTTTATTGAGAAAAGAGGACTAAAAATGGCATTACCTAGAAATGAAATTTGGCCTTTATTATTTGAGTTGAGAGAGAGAAAAACTTGTCAAATTATTCTGAGACATTAGTGGTTTTTTTCCATCTTCTGAAACTTGAGACTGACTGCATATATATATTTCCACTCTGCCAAAAATTCCCATGACATCCATGTTACCTATAGTGATTTGTTGAGTCAAGCAGAGCAGTCAGCACCACAGACTATAGGATTGAAAGAGATTAAAGCTGTGAACCTACAGTACTTTATTGACCTAGGTCCGCACATTAACCTGATCTGATCCTGTAATTACTATGAATAGAATAGGGCTTACAGTTCTGCTTAATAACACCCCATGCTTTTTTATTCTATAAAGAGATTTTCTATTCATGTTCTTTACTCCTTTTCAGATTTACAGATTTGTAGCAAGAAAGAATGTGTGTGGCTTTGCTGACACACCAGGAGAGAAAGATACCTAATGTTCATGGGCAGTAAGTGACATAGTTCATTATGTCCAGGTTTTTTTTTTTTTTTTTGTAACTTACTGGAACGTTTTGTGCCATATTTCCAATTAGCCAAATTTTCTCCTACTCCTTAATAAAAATTGAGTTACAAACATTGGCTAATTATGAAGGAATATTTGGCTTTAAACTTAGAGAATGATTAAAATACCATAGTTTCATAGCATTCTTCTCATTTTAACTTTTTAGAGTGCATACATTTAAAATTATTGAATTTTGAAATTCAATATTGATTGAAAACCATCACCTATTTTAACTGGTTCAGAATGATGTATAGTCAGAAAGATCATGTATGTAAGTGATACACAATGGCATAATTAATAATCAGTATTGTCTTCCAATTTAGAAAAACAGCTGCAGCTAGCTGATAAGGTCTATTATGTGAATAAAGTAATACCTGACTATTAATAATTATGATTTAGGGTAATCAAAAATAGTGACGTAATCGTTGCACTCTTAAAGTCTATAGTTGTTGGTTGAGTTAATCGTTAAAATGTAAGCAACAGTCAATATTAGGAGTCGGCAGTTTAGATTATCATGAAGTCTTTTAAAATATAAAGAATTTTACTTCTGCATTATAGCTTTTAATTTTCATTGCAATTATGCAAAATTTCAAAAGCACATCATCATTCAGAAATGCTAAATGTGCTTGTGAGACCGTAAAAACAAAATGTCTGTATGAGTCTAGGTGAGAGAAGTCAACATATTAGAGGACTATCTTTGCAAGTGTTACATTCAACACCTCCAGTAAAAATATATTTTGTAAGATTTCTATGAATATTATATTTGTCAAAATAATTACCTTTTAAAAGTGTCAGCATGAGTCACTCTTTCCCACAAGAATAAATAAAATAAGCCCATTAAGGGAATAAATTGTGTTAGTTAAATTTTTTGAACAAATATTTAAAAATCAAGTATGTTCAAGAAAAAATGGGAGCTATAAAATAGAGTAATACTTTGACAGTTATGGGCTATTGGGTGGATGATATAATTTCATTTCTTTTAAAAGTTCCTGTTTAGAGCAATTAATACCACTAGAATATAGCATTTAATATCAGAACTTTGTTTTAAAATCTTTTATCATAATTTTCTCATCCTCCCAAATAGAGGGATTATTATAAGTCAATTTGATTAGTCTGTCAAAAGCTTCTTTCTCTGTTGCATTTTATCAAGTGTATGAATAATCTATATCATGCTTTCAAGAAGTAAGAATTTGAAATTAGGCAGGTTAAGAGTTTACCAAACAAATGCAGTTTGCTGGTATTTGTTGTGAGAACTATATTGCTTTAAGAGTATCCTGTGCATAGAATCTATTTAACAGTGCAATTCTTTGATGACATTTTGGTTTTTTGAAGTTTTACTATTGTGAGAATATTGATAATCTAATGACATTATTAAAATATTTTACGTTTAAAAAATACAAGTTAGCAATTAGTGACTTTAACAAAATATGTGTATATATTTTATACTTTGCAATAGTGTGTACTGGGGAAGAGATTCACAGTGAAATCCCATCTTCTGGGTAGCTATTTTTACCATTAAAATGAAAAAGCATTTGGAAACAGTAGGGTATTTTTTATCTGTAGGATTAAAAAGAATCTGAACAGAAAAATGGATTCATATCATGTTCTTTTTGCGTACTAAACCTAGAGAAATATATAGCAGTTGATTTATTGTAAGTGGGTTGAATTTTCTCTCCTGGTGGGCTTTTCAAACCTTTAGTTGCTGTTCTTATCCTTGCTGTGTGAATATCATTTTTATATCACTTTTTGTTAAAAGGAATTTCCCATGAAAGCCCACAAAAGTAGCCTGGAATGTGATTATCCTCTTTCCATGAAAATTTTGATGGGTTTGGGTCAGTATTACATTTCTGTTCACTGATTTACTTTGCACCAGTCTCTCTAATAAGGGAATTGTTCATGAATGAGAGTTGGCATTATAGCCTTTAAGACCAGAGAGGATTTCCTCTGTAAAACACAAAAGCACCAAAACGACAGTAACAGGAAACCATGCAATTAGAAAAGCATATGAGACTTTGGTAAATTTTTGTGGTTATAGTAGATGATAATGTAAACATTTTCCCTCTCCATCTTGGAAAAAATTTGGTTGCTGGAGAGGGTAGAGGAGAAAAAGTGTCTTTTGGGAAAAAAAAACAACAAAAACCTTTCCAAGTGCTTATTTTAAGCTGTTTGATTTTAAAATTTGTTACATCATTTGAATTATCTCTGGCCCAAACCTATTTGTCCTATTAAGAAAGAAGCTATGATGTGATTGGGGCCTTTAAGTTGAAGACCAGAATAAATAAGTAATAATTTTAAAAATGCAATTACTATTGTGTTTCACTGCCATAAATGTAGATTTGTAAGTAACAAGTCATATTGTATATAATTATTCACACTTAATTACAATAATGTTGGGTTGGAATATAGACTGTGAGTCCTGATAAGCTTGCTTAGACCTCAGAGATGACATTGACTGTAGTCAGAGATTTTGAGATTTTGTCTTAGAAAAAAATTGCAGCTTTTCAATGCTTGCTGCTTTACAGCTATAAATAAACATTTATTTTGAGTTAGTAATGTAATTTATAACACTATATTTTGCCTCAAAATATAAAACCTTTGTGCTATTATAATTTCATGCTATTGTATATTGGCTTATATTTTCCTATTGCTAAGAATCATACTAACATTATTTAATTTATAACATTGCACTTTTAGCAGTAACTTTAGCAGATCTGACATTGAAGACTGTAAAAGGGGTATCAGTTGAGTAATTTTCTTTCCAAATATAAACTAAAGCCGTGAGATTCATAAGTTTATATTCAGAGAGCTAAATCTTATAAGTGATTTAGCTTTTTATTAAAGATTATTATATAAGATGAATTTTTGAGTCTTTTCTGTGCAAGAATACTGTACATTTAAATTTTATTATACATTAGTATGGGAATCATGAGAAGACTCACAAATGCCTACAGAGTGTTTTCTTTTGTTTTTGTTTTAAACTAGCTAGCTATGATTTTCTTTTCTTTCTGTTATTTTTAGGACACATATATTTATTATACAGGTTGCACTAGGTATAGTTTACATACTCTACTTAGTGCCACTATTTTTATTTATTCCAATGTAGATCTGTTAGGAAGGGAAGCATTTAAACACACTTTTTTCCTCTTTGGTAGAAAATCTTATGGTTTCCACTTAAAAGAGCAATATCAAAACAGATTAGATGGCAAAACAGAATACTGCCTGACTGTTCTGAATGATGCAAATAAAAGTAAAAATTGAATTAAAAACGAGGATACAGAGCAACAAAGCAAAAACTTCACTGAATTCAACAAAGCCCTTCTGAAACATTAGTATTGGTTGTAGCTTTGCATCACTTATGCAGAATTCATGGTGGGCATTGCTACGTTCTAGATAACTCATCTCTTTTGGTTTGATAAGCATGTTAAAAGCATACATAATACATATGTTTTTGGGCAAAATTCTTGGCTGTAGGGACATAAGCAGAGCTTCAATTTTCCAGCTTTCCAGCTTATATTTCTTTTATGGATCATCAAACTCAGGTATGCTGGGATTCTGGAAAACAAGGTATATGGCTATTTTCTCCCCCTGAGGTAGATTACATTCCTTATATCACTGCAGTACTTTAGTTACACCAAATTTTACTGTTGATATATGTGTAATACGTGAGTGTGAATGTGTGTGTATGTATATGTGCATTTGTGTGTCTAAATTAGCCATAGATTTCCAGAGAGGAGGACCTTTACCTAAAGAAAGGTGACAGTAAATGTATGTTACATAGCTATTTAAACAAGTCTAACTGTTATTAGTAGTATAGTATATGAAATTAGGGCTATGATCATGATTTTACAAGACTACAAATAGTTACAATTTACTAAGCACCAACTCCATGTCATGTATTTTTCATAAGTTTACTCCTAAATGGTAGCTATTATCATTCTAATTTTATAAGGAAAATTAAAGATCGGAGAGGTTAAGTGACTTGCCAAATGTGATGCCACCAATACATGTGAGTTTTTATCCTTGTCCATTTGAATCCACTTGGCCTTTTTATCCCAGCATCTGTAAAAGATTTAAAGTTTACAAAGCATCCTGACATAAAGGATTCCAATCTCACAAGTTCTACTAAAACAAAACAAAACAACTCTAAAATGCTTAAAAGGCAAATGAATTTGGTGGCATTTGGGGAAGCTCCGTAGTTGATAAGTTGACAGGGATAAATATATATGATTTTACATTTCATAGAAAGGCTTGAAAGAGGCTGTAGGATCTACGTACTTTATCCAATATGAATGGCCTATTGGGCATAAGTGTTTCAAACATAGTCTTCTATTTGCAAGTCAGAACCAAGCACTAGATAATGTGCAAATGCATTGAATTAGAAAAGAGATATGAAAGATCCCTTCTTGATTTTTTGCTCTAAAAAATGACAAAACTTTATTTATACATGTTAATTGCCAGGTGGATTGAAAGCAGGCAGATACTGGATGTTGTTGACATTTTTTCAGAGTTCTTTTATATTCTATCTATTTCATAGAAAAGCCCATTTTTTTGGCTTTTTGATACTATTATTAAATTATAGAGTTATTTAAAATTTTTAAATGTGAACAATTATGTTTAGTCTTTTCATATGCTCTCTGGGATAGAGTGGGGAAACAATATTGTTTTTGCAGATAACTTTCATTTTTTGCTGTTTTCCTATGTATCCCAAAGATGTAATGCTGATATAATAAATATATATTTAACAATATTGGGAGAAAAACTCATTGTGCTAGCCTTAGAACACAAAATTGATATGAAACTCCTTTACTTCCAATCTGGTCATTCTATCAGCTGTCAGGAGGTGGGTGGGTTGGGAGAAGGGAATTTAGTCACAAAGTGTTCAGGCATCCCAAATTTTCATGATAAGTCACATGAGTAAAGTGGCTGAGGGATTCAGGTCCAAGGTATGATAAACTAAATGATTTTAAATGAATTGTAGGATTTCATACTTTTAGTGACCGTAGCAAATGATTGTGCTTTTTTAGTAATCCATTCAAATTAGTAATAGAAAAATGAATACACCCAGCATAGGGGTTAGGTATAGTACTTTAACAGCAGGTAATCTTTTTATCCAGACATCACATTACCTTGGTAGCATTTTTGGCCAACACATTTAACCCAAACCTAATTGTTAAAACAAAAAGAATTATGGGACATTTAAATGACTAAAATGGGTTCTTTAAAAATTTTAATGCATGCAAGACAGATGCGGGGGAAATATTCTAAATTAAAGGTGGCTACAGAGACCTAAAAGTAAATGCTATCTATAGTCTATAATTCTTGATTGAATTCCAGATTCCTCTCCCCACCACCAAATAAGTTATAAAGGACATTATCCAGAGAACTGGAGAAATTTTACGTATGGATTTTATAATAGATACTACTAGTAACACGTTAAATTGATTAGGTGTGATCATGGTATTGTGGTTTATGTAGCAGAATGCCGTTGCTCTTTGGAGGAATACACTAAAGTGTTTAGAGGAGAAATGTCATGATGTTGGTAGCTAAGTTCAAGTGGTTCAGCATAAGAAGATACGTTTCAGGTTGAAACATGACATTGCCAATATTCAACAACTTTTGAATAAGAGAAAGCAAATATGGCAAAAATGTTAACAATTGTTGAATTAACTAAAGGATATGTGGGTATTTGTTATACTATTCAAATCTTCTGTAGCTATAAAACTTTTCATATAAGTTAGAAAAAAATTACATTTTTGTCTTATTTTAGTGAGCCATAAAAACACAATTTAGTTGAAACTGGCATCCTTTAGTCAATGTCCACAGCTAATTCCTATTATTCAAGCCAAATAAAACCTTCCCATCTCAGTCACGAGGAGTAGTATTCAAATTGTCCAAATAATTGCTTCATGGATTCATGTCACTTTTACAGAAAATAGCACTCTATAGCTTGTCCATCAGAAAACCACTCTGAAATGTACTTTGTATCTCCAACTATAGGTGTATCCTTTACTATACTAATTGGGGTGTATTCTATTATTATAAAACTTAAAGACTCCAATATTCTGATTAGTTTAGGGATGGCAAACTTAAATCCTAATCTTAGTTTGGAATTGTGCAAACTAAAATTTTTGTTGCTAAATTGTCTTTGTTATACAAATGGAAATGTAATATCTCACAGATTAATGTAAAATGTGTTGAGAAATGATCAACATTTTTAAAAATTCAATATGATTTTATCTTTCTTACCATCTGATAGACCTGGTTTGATATCCTGGTTGGTAAGTTGGCATTTACTTGAGTGTGAGTTCTCTGCCCTGTATTCTAGCAAAACGCAACCTGTAATGACTAGGCCATAAGTACCAGTCTACAAAACTGCAAAAGATACCCCTTTTGTATGTATCAGGTTGGGGATTTGTTTTGTGGTGATCATCCTCTCTGATTTGAAGATTGCATGACAAGGAACTATTAAAGTAAAGGGCAAAGAATTCAATTTCTTGATGTCGCTTTTCTTGGACAGGCTTTAAAAATAGGTCACTTAATGTTATCTGGATTTGTGTATTACAGCAGCACCTGCTAACGCTGCTGTGCTTAAGGGTCTCTCAGTGTTTTCATTTTCAGGGTTTGTAGACTGCATTTTGATTCTCTAAACCTAAATAAACTTCCATCCAAGTGGTAGTGAATAAGGTCTGTGGGAGGATGCATATTTTTATAGTATAGTGCAATTAAAAAACGAATCTTTGCTTTAATATACACTAAGAGATGAAAAATGAAAACATCAGATTAACAAAATCGTCCTAACGCTGGATAACTCAACATTTGGTTCTTTTTTGAAAAGGTCTATGAATTGTGCAATTAGATATCTACTTAAAGATCCATTAAAATGGTAATTATAAGTTTCTGAAATTTGTGTGTGTTATATTTTAATCACGAACATATTAATGTGCTGCCTTTTAGCTATTGTTAAATTTCACCTTTTAAATGTGTCTAAGAAAGCTTTCTAGAATGGGCAATTATGCTTTATTATCATGCACTATTCTACTAATATAAAGATAATGCCACTAATACTTTATATGTACGTATGTATATGTAGGTATATACCTCTATACATACATACATACGGAAAGATTTTTATATACTTCTATTTCGTTCAAGAAATATCTTCTCTGACATGTCTGGGATGTAGGTTTCTAAGTGATATACAATAAAAAATAGTAACGGTTGTTTTCTGCATAAATATTACAACTGGAAAGCTGCCTTTAGTACTTGGTACCACCTATATCTAAAAGTTTTACGAAGGGCTTCATTTTAACACAGCTGCATTTCAGCAATTTATATATAAGGACAGAGATATCTTTGATAAATCTTTTATTTTGTGGATTCATGACTATTTAAACAAATCCAAAAGCTGAAAATAAAAAGGTGGCCATAATACGTTGTAGAGCAAAAATTCTGTGCTGCCACTAAAATCTAATTAAATACAATAAAAACTACTTGCTTTCTTGTCTACTAGTGAGTATTACCTCATGTAAATTAGAAAGCAAATAGTTAAATTGCCCTTAAGTAAAGTATTGATTTTAGTGATAATTCTTAGCTTTCTATGAAAGACATCGTATCTCCAAATAAGACATTGAAATATTAGAATAAGAGTAGCAAATGATTATTTTTTCGTGTTGCTAAACCTATGGTTGTAAAAATATGGTCAACTAATGCTATGTTGTAAATGATTTCTAAGTTAATAATGTTGTGCTTGTGTCTTTTATGTATAAATTTCTCAGATCCTGTGGTATCAAAGATTCTTGTAATACCCAGGTTTACCAGGGTTAGGTTAAAAATTAGTTTGAAAGAAGTATCAGTGATGGTTTTCTTACCATCTCTGCCATTGAGTTTTCTTTTTAAGGACTGACACTGGGATCACACGCTGCAATTTTTAAGCCTGATGGGATGGGTTAAGGATGGAGACTTAAGATGGCTTAACTGGCATTTCTGCTTACATTTTAAAGACTCGGATCAGTGTCATCGGAGGCATCTTTGTGGTCTCTCCCTACACAACTGAAAGTATTAGAAATACAAATGGAACTTTGGGACAGAGGCCGTATTTTACATGTTAGGTTAATTTATATTTTGGCTAAGTTGCTTGTTTCATATGAGGGTTCCTATGGGCATTGATTTTTTTTTTTCCTGTTGACATTAAATGAGAAAGCAAAAAAAAATTTTTTTTCCAGAAAGCCAACAGTTTTCTACGTAAATGGGTTCAGACTTAATTTTAATGGAAGTGAAACATAGTCAATAGAGGCAAATTAAAACCATATAATTTTGTAATCTTAGTTTAGCTATAATTGCAGCAATAAAACAGTGGAAAGAATAATTGTGGAACATATGTTTGTGAGTGACATTATCTAGGTGACTTCCCCTTTACGGCAATGTGCTGTCCTATTTGTTTCCCCCTCCCTATGTATTGGAATGACAAACCTGCAAGCCTGGAGTTAATGCTGATTGCAGCAGCTGCTTACACATGGAGTCTCCATAGCAACTGTGAAGGTTGCCATGCAACCATATTCTTTTAGGGACAGTGAAAATGCCCAAAGGCTTACTAAAAATACATGGGGAAAAAAAATCTGAAATTTTCTTACTACTTTTAGTGGTTATAAAGAACTATGATACAAGTTGAAAGCACAGGTCAAGCAAATAAAAACCCAGCCCTGACCTTTCAAAAATTGCTTGCTGTTGCCTGAAATCTCAAGCTTTATTCACAGAGATGACTTTTGATCGATTGTAAAATTGGTAGCTTATGCTAGGCAGCCCTTGAAGATGGGAAGATTCAGTATGGTGCTATTGGTATTCCTCATGGGGTTAAAGGTCAGTAGAAAGTCATCAATGCAATATTGATTGGTGGGGCTGAAAAATGCCCATGTTTACACCTTCTCACTGCTGAGGGTTGCGCACCAAACCTGAAGTAGACTCATGCAGCCTCTGAGCGTGCTCTGGAACAAACCATTCCGCCAGCAAATGTGACATCATTTCAGTCAGCTCAGCTGTTTCTGCAGCTTTCTATAAATAGCTAGATAAAAAATTGGAGACTAGTTGTGGAGCATTTAGTCAACCAATCTGCTTATCCGAATCATTTAAGATACGTTATGATTCTGGTTTTTAAAATCTTGTTATTGGCCATATTTTTCATTGTAAATTGTTATTTTAATAGCAGAATCTTTCTGGCATACATATAAAATATGCTTGTGCATATATATCTTTATTATAACTTGACTTTTCAAAAAGATGACTTTAAAAAAAAAACCTGAGTAGATATTGGCCAGCATCTAATGGGGTAGGCTATACCCTAACATTTGATCATATACGGTCATGTACATATAGATTTTTTAATTTAACTTATTATTTTATTTACAGAAATTTAGTGAACAAATAATATGTCACACAAGATGACTATCATCAAATTATAATATGGTAAGGGTTTTAAAAATCAGCTGAGGTAATAACAAAGAGATGAATATTTGCAAATGATAAGGAACTTATATGCATTTTTATTTATCATATTTCATATTAATCAGTCATATTCTAACATTTTTCTGTGCAATTTTCTCAAGATAGTTACATGGCTATATTTTTAAATGAATTAGTTTCTCTACAAATACTCTGAAATTGCAGACTGTTTGTATCAGGTTAACATTGCAATGTTTTGTGAAGAGGCATTTCTCAATTTTTCATAGATTTTGCACCAGGAAATATGATAACAAGTTACCTGGGTCACAGTAATAGGGAATTTCACTATTTCAAATCGGCAAGACAGACTTCCTTGAAACCTTGTGGAAAGTCTTTGTCCATAGTTTACCAAAATATGTGGTTATCTCCTCAATCTAGTTAAAGGATCAAATGAACACTTTGTTTCCAAGACTTCAAATATCCAGAATGGTCTGAGATATGAATACATAGGTATACCTGAACACCAGAATAAACTTCTGTGAGTTTGGAGCATCCTCGAGAATAATAAAGAACATTCATCTAGAAAGAAAGCTCGATCTATGCACCAGCTCATTTCCTACTGTTTTTAGGTTTTTTTCTTTTGCTCTTCTGCCAGAAGTTTGTTTTTATAATACCTTCATCCTCTCCTGTAGAAAAGATTATGGTAGGCAATATAAGTTTTATCCAAATCTACTCTTTTCTTAAAATAATGAACACAGACATCTTAGACTATTAACATGCTTTTTGTGTTCCTATTCCTTTTTAACTGACAATTTGTAAAGGCTATATAACACATGATGTTAAATTAATGACTGAATTGAGATGAGATCTAGATTTTTTTACAATAAATATTTACTTTATTATGTAAGCTGATAACACCTAGGACCAGGCATAAAATTAACCTGTAGTACAGTGATCTGAAATGAAAATTGTTTTTTTTTGGAAATCATTACAAAATTAAACATGTAAAAAATTTAATAACTAGTAGTTGGATACCAAGTTATCTGAACATAGCTGGTACTTGTAAAAATTTGGAAGTAGTTGAATTGACATTACTTAAGCAAACCATAAACGTACACATAAACTATGCAATAAGCTGTATAAATGATCTCAAGAACAGGGTTTCAGGTTTATACCCCACACTGCTGCTATTTCTTAAACTGAATATCGTACGGTATAAAAGGAAATATGACATAGCATGCAAGCTGGAAAAAAATAAATTAGTTTTATTATATCACTATCTCTCCCATCCTAGTATTTAAAAGCATGAGAGAAAAGTGTACTCATTTTAAGACCATTTTCTTTCTTACAGCTTTTTGTTGTGTATGCCAACTATACATTTATGCTTCATTTTACTCTGGTTTGGCTTTAAATTTGAATCTTTTTCAGGGAGCAGTTTTAATTTTAATTTGCATTCTGCATTCCAATGCCTCGTTTTTTTTCTCAAACAAATTTAAGAATATAGGTGGACTGTTGTCACTTGACTTGATAGACAAACCTCCTTCCAAATATATGCAAATTCCCAAAATGTTCTGGCTTCTTAAGATTATTGTAATTAAAAATTTTTTTTCTAACAGCCATATTAAAACATGAGAAAAATTTTGTGCAGATATTATTTGAAAATGTAATTGAGTTAAGGATTTATAACTTTGGTTATAATTCTATTTATCTCAAAATACCCCTACCTGTTCATCTATGCCTAAATGTAATACTGGGCCAAAAGTACACTAATTTTTGAGCAACTGTTCTATATGCTCTCAAAATTAAAAAAAAAATTTAATGTTTATTTATTTTTGAAGGAGAGACAGAGTGTGAGTGGGGGAAGGGCAGAGAGAGGGGGAGACACAGAATCAGAAGCAGGCTCCAGGCTCTGAGCTGTCAGCACAGAGCCAGATGCAGGGTTCGAACTCACAAGCCGCCAGATCACGACCTGAGCCGAAGTCGGATGCCCAACTGACTGACCCACCCAGGAGCCCCTCACAAATATTTTAAGTAAGCATTTAATAGCTTGGAAAGAGAACGTATTAATATCAAAAAGATACTTGTTTATTAAAATATAATCAAATATACTTAACAATAAT
Source organism: Prionailurus bengalensis (assembly GCF_016509475.1). NCBI lineage: Eukaryota > Metazoa > Chordata > Mammalia > Carnivora > Felidae > Prionailurus > Prionailurus bengalensis. The sequence goes on along the minus strand of NC_057353.1, from coordinate 14,942,299 downwards.
CATGTGATCCTATTTTAGGTTAGTATGTCTCAGGGCATTACCAACATCCTACACAAAAATCGAAAATGAAGAAAAAATCTTTTTAGCTCTTTTTTATGACAGTGAACCATTAAATCTCATGAGTAATGTTGAAAAAAAAAAGCTGGATTGTGCATAGATTGCTCTTTACCCAGGATGCACTTCTGTCTGCAAGATTCTGAATAGAGACACACCTGCTAGCTAGCTGATAACACTCTGGGGTCATTTCATTGAAGAAACCGTCAGCCAGGAGGTACTTAAAATAAAGCCACAGACAAAATCATGACCTGCACTGTTGAGACTAAAAAGGTGTAAAAGCAGAAAGGAAGTGTAGATAAATGCACATTCCTTTGTACCACAACAAAACTTTTACATGTAAATTCAACTGAATAGGAAAGAATGGGGAAGAATGTTTCCCTCCACAGTCGAAACAAATTAGATTGTTCAGCTGCACATTTGGCTTTCAGCCAAAGGAGTCGTGTGCCATGCTTGTTTGCCTACCAGTGCTGCTTAGATTGGCAAATGCCCATGCAGTTTGAAGAGGGCAGGCGGAGGACTGGATGCCTGCCAGGAAGTGTGTGGGACTGATGCCACTGCTGGACTCCATAGCCTGGTAGGAATGAGGAGTACAAAGGCATTCAATAATCTGAATGTCCCTTTGCTTCAAGAGAGTGGTGCCAGGCAGCATTTAATGAGAGATTGCTTTGTTACAAAGTCCTCAACATCAAGTGGGCTGGTGAGCTCATTAACCTGACTGCAGCAAATAAAAAAGGCACACTCAGAAGACTCCCATGATAGCCTACTCAATGGTGTAAGAGCCCTTTTGCTTCCTTTATGGTGATCCATTAGCACGCAGCAGTGTAAACACCATAAAGCAAGCCAGGTTTCTGATTGTTCAACTAAAGTCTGTTTCCCCTTGGGGATTATACCACCAGTTGATATAGGATTTTTCCTCTTAAGACTTCTCACTACTATATAATGACCTTCTTTGCAATGAAGGATTTTGGGGTTTGCTCTTAAGAGCATAGCTCCAGTTAAGGAAACATGAATAGTTCAGGTGTCTGAAAGAAGGTAATGATGTAGGACATACAGAGAAACAAACTACAAAGTAGAGTGATCCCAAGGGGAAATCTTGCCGTGCACTTCTGAAGCCCAAAATGGTGAGCACATTACATTACTTTTCTATGTTCCCTTTATTTTTAGCTTTCATGGGGCTTTACACTTATACAGGAGGTAGGCCACCCCTGCAGTTAGGAGACAGTTAGTTCACTGAGCATCTGTCTCTGAGTGCTGCTCTGGCTCTCTGGGGATTGCATTACTCGGCAAAGGCTCTCCTGCAAGGATTCATTTCTCCTCCATTTGAAACATATTTGATGGTCGGTTGTGCAAAAATTCAACTTAGAGCATCTAAACAGAATGCTATAGAATAAACTCAAAAAAAAAAAAAAACAAAAACAAAAAAACCCACCTGTCAACTAAAAAGACAAGGCAAAGGAAGACCAAAATGAAAACACCAAACATTTCAACATTTCATCTTTAACTATCTAAAGGCCATCTGTTGCTTTGTTATGTGTCCAATTACTAATCTGGGGATGTCAGACTAGGGGAAATGTGTGATTTAAGAGATTGGTTTGAGGAGCGGGAAGTAAAAAGCCCATTGCTTTCAGGGTACCAGTTCAAATCCAGGACTAGGCACCAAGGAGTGGCAGGCATTGTCTTTTGGGAGATAACTGGTGGTCAAGATAAAATGAATTGTCTTGGTCTTATTTTTAGTTGACATATGTCATCAGTAATTAAAATTACTATCTATATCTGGACATAGGACATGTTATTTTTGTTTTCTGCATAGTCATTTTGGTAAAAAGGACCAAGTCTAAGTGTGATGGAATTGTGTATGAGACTGTTCTGGCACTTAATTAAGAAAAAATGGAATATACAAAATTGACTTGTGCATATTTCTGAGTGAAATATGATGCAATGACTAGAGAATTCAATGAAAAGTAAAAACACTGAAAATGCCTTATTTGTTAATGACATTGAATCCATTCAGCTGATTATATAAAACAAAAGCACCTGTGTACCTCGGTTTCCCAATTTGTTTAAATAATAAATATTTTTAAAGAAGGTTATCTTCAAATATGAATTCCTTGAAAATTAATTAGTTTCTGATCCATGTATCTATATTTACATGTAGGACTTATAGGCATGTAGATATGTATCTATACATTTGGACAAACATAAATGTCTCTGTATCTCTACATAGATATATGGATAGAAAGGTCAAGTTGGAAATATTGCTGACTTTATTTTGAACTGATGACTTGTTCAGCTTCAAATGGAAAAAGCACATAATGAGAAAAACAGCCTTCATTGGCGTATGGGAAATAGATTTTTAAAGGTATGGTTAGACCACTAAAATATCAGAAAGGCTTAATAAATATTGTAGAGGCTTTTTACTGGATGGTGAGCTTTCGGAGGGGAGACACCATAATTCATTTTTGACTTGTCCGTCTTTGTTTTCTTCACTGTATGTCTCATAGTACTTTAAATAAATACATTTAAAAAATTATTTAATTTACTGCATAGAGATTTCTCAGTGGGGAGATAGAATTGCATAGTAGGCAAAGCAGGGGTTTTGAAGTAAGCCCATCCTGAGCTGTAAGTCCAACTTCTCGACTCATGAACTGTGTGTCCTTGGACAGGTTTCTTGACGTCTCTAAGCCTCAGGTACAAAATAGACGAGTTACTGCCTCACAGGAGATTAAAGGACTTAATATTTGAAAAGTAACTTGAACATTGCTGGCATGTAATAGGTGGTATTATTACTGTTATTTCAGTTATATGCTATTTTGCGCTCCTGTTTATTCCTCCATCCTGTATTTATTGCGTATCTACCAACCCATGCTCATTTTATTAAGCCATGTCCAGTGATCTCCATATGATATCACCAGAGGTAATAGAATTGTAAAAAAAAAAAAAAAAAAAGCGGCCTTATTTCCCACAAAAACTAACCATAAGACTTGATGTAGACAGCTTATTGATCGACCCTCCCTTGGCAATGGTAAATAACTGAAAATCTAAGAAAAGGGTAAATCCTCTTTTAAGCTCCACAGTATGCCCTATACAGGGAGCTGGATATCAATATTCTTTTTATTTTCAAAGGAGTTCAAACATAATATTGACTCATCTGGTATTATGAACTACAAAAGTAGGCCAAGGGCCGATATTCCACTAGGAGGCAGCACAACGTTGTGAGAAGGTCCAGGGCTTTGAGGTCCGTGAAGACCTGGGTTCAAATCAGCTCAGTCACAGACCAGCTGTGTGTGACTTGAAGCAAACCTCTTGCCTTCCCTGGGTCTCCTTGCCTTCATCCAGGCGGCGGGCATAAGGCTATCTTTGGAGAGTTACTGTGAGGATGTGTGAAGTAGCAATGTACGATGCCAGGTGCCCACGAGGCAGTTTAGGATTGCTCGTTGCTTGCCACCTGTGTGAGGGCTGCGGGCGAAGCTGAAGCCCCGTGGACCCGCAGCGGAGCTGGAGAGCGCTAGGCGGCTCGGAAAGAGTGTAATGAAATGTCGGTAGAGAATGTGGGCCCACAGAGGGCAACAGACAGGAGTAGTGTGGAGCAGGGGAAGAAGCAGATGTTTCTTCTTAATGTTTATTTTTGAAAGAGAGAGAGAGAGAGAGAGAGAGAGAGAGAGAGAGAGTGTGTGTGTGTGTGTGTGTGAGAGAGAGAGAGTGGGGAGGGGCAGAGAGTGAGAGGGAGACAGAGGGTCGAAAGCGGGCTCCACACTGATGGCAGAGAGCCCAGTGTGGGGCTCCAACCCGTGAACCCTGAGATCATGACCTGAGCCAAAGTCAGGCACTCAACCCACGGAGACACCCAGGTGCCCTGGAGATGTTTCTTCTTGATCTGGAGCTGAGTCAAGAAGAAATTGTCCCAGTTTTGTTGTGCAGTGGATCAGGACAAAAGAATAAACCTAGAAGTATTTATCATGACATGGAATGACCTAGTCCAAGAAACCATTTTCTCTTGTTTAGGCTGCCACCCAATCTCTTCCTTCGTCTCCTTTTGTCTACTCTCGCCCTCTCTTAAATCCCTTTTCCATACTGAGGCCCCAATTCCGCGCCCCCCCCCCCCCCGCCACAACCCCGGCCAAAACATATACCCTTCCCTTGACTCTCTTATCCTAATTCTCCTTGCCTAGTTTGGACTTCTATGGAGGTATCAGTGGGTAAGGGGAACATTCAAAGGAGAAAATGCCACAATTGCTATAGTCTAAGCCAGTTAACAAAACCCGCCAAGTAAATGAATTCCATTGTCTTCCTGTCTACAGTTTGTTCATTTAGTGAAAATGAACAAGCTGGTTTTCTGAATAAAAAACAAAGTCCTCTACATCTCAGGTTCTGTAGATTCATTTATATTTATCACTCAAATCATTCCCTGTTTTGTAATCTTACTTTTTGTCCTCTCGTAATTCAAAGCCCTTATATCTTAACCCCCTTCCCCCAACAATGTGAATCTCACAAGACCACATGTTACTCTGCCTCTGATTATTAGTTACTACATTTGCATATTGTGTTTGCTCATTATAATGTTATTAGCTCGAGAAGCAGATCTTGCAACAGAAGTTATCAGGAGTGACACTGTGCAGTTCTTTTTAGTGAGGACCTTTTCTCAACTTGGAGCTGTCATTTCTTTGATCGCAATAAAACAGTATCTTCCATTTTAAGAGTACTTTAATAATGCCTTCATGTATTTTATGCACTAAAATATGTTCTCCTAAATGCACTAAATTTGTTATTATAGTTCCATTAACATTCTATAAAAATATTGCCAATCATAAAATAAAAACATATAATTGTATCTTGTGAACTATTCATCTAAATATATGTAGGCTCAATTTAGTGTCCCAGTTTGTTATAAGGACCTGGCATGCTATAATGCTATTTGTCTCTGAATCTTTTCTTCTAAGAATAAACGATATGCATACCTAGTCATTTATAATATACCAACCATAAGCTGTCTGGATGTAGCTCTTATGCTTTGTGTGCTAGCACAGTCTCTCAGCCAATAAGAGCTAGTGTGACAGTCAGTGCTAGACTTGCCCTCTCAGCCAATGAGTGTCAGTGTACCATAATGCAAGTGCTCTCAATTTCAGTCTCTTTTTGTCATTGTTATATATTCCTGTGAGTAATTTTGACTCAGGATGGCTGACAGAAAATGTAATGGACCTGCCCATCCCCCCCAAATCAAGCAGAGAATACATTACCAAACATAAAGATTAATTTTGCAAGTGGCTGAAGGAGCTTAATGAAATGGTACGCAGAGCCAGATAAAGATCACAGGCAATTAGGGACTAGTGCTTTGACTTTATAAAGGGCATCAAAAACATTAGTGCAGCATGGAAGTACTGACCAACCATTATATGAACTGTGGTTGCAGGCCTGTATGGCTAGATTTCAAGGGATTTGAAGACGATGAAAGAGGGACTTTATCCCTCTATTCAGATGATGCTGTAAGGGCATCGCCTTGGTAAGCACGGTTGAGCTATTGCTGATTCCATCTCCCTCTTTCTAGAAATGCATCTACTATGTTAAATGGGATACCCTTTATATGCCAAGTTCTTAGAATAAGAGACTTCTCTGATCCAGGAAAAAGTTTCTTTTTCAGATCAGTACTACACATCACCTTCAATGGTTCCCCAATCCTCCACTGACAGACTTGGGGCTATGTTTGGGCAGTTTGTTTCCTATTTACCTCTCCAGATTTAGCTCTCAATTTTCATCCTCACGTTGTGCCCTTTTGAATGTGCCATTCCTTGCATCTAACATGTTTGTGTCTTCTCGCCTCTTTTCGTAGTAAAATATAATCCTTGTTATCTTCACCCTAGCATTCCTCTTCAAGGAAGTCTTCCATGAATCTTCAAGTGGACCAGTCTCCATACCAGATTCCCATCTAATATGCTTCCATCTTGCAAACCTCTCTTTTATTTGCTCGTCACAATGTACAATTCTTATTTATTTATGGCGTTATGTTATGAGACAATCACATGAAAGCAGGAATTACGTGTGTACCTTTACTCACCCACCATATACCCCGGCACCTAACATAGTATGCCTGGCATACTGTAGACACCTAATTATCATTTGTTGAATGACTGGATAGACTCAAAGTCACTTTCCAATTTCATTTCCCACCATCCTCCCATTTGCCTGTGCTCTTTATTATACAGTTATCTTAATGTCAATATGATACTCCCCAAACACATAATGTGCTTTCACATTTATCTGCCTACATTTATCATCTCTCTCCAGTCAGAAATGCATTTTATGCTTATTGAAATTATGCTCATAGCTTAAATGTCTTGTTCTCAGATATTCATATCCTAGTCCCCGCCCCCCAAATTTCTTTCTTTCTTTTTTTTTTTTTTCTCAGCACTTCTACAACATTTAATTACACCTTTAGTACTCTTCCCTTAGTCAATCTGGGCTGCTCTAACAAAACAGCATTGAGTGGGTTGCTTAAACAACAAACATTTATTTCTCACAGTTCTGGAGGCCGGAAGTCTGCAGTCAGGATGCCAGCATGGTTGGGGTCTTGGTGAAGGCCCTCTTCCTGGCTTACAGATGGCTGCTTTTTCACTGTATCTTTACATGTCTGAGACAGAGCTCTAGTGTCTTTCTCTTCTTACAAGGACACTAATTTTATCATTGGGGCTGTACCCTTATGACCTCACATAAATTTATTCACCCCCCAAAGGTCCCGCGTCCTAAAACCATCCTATTGGAGGTTAGGGTTTTGACATATGAATTTTGGGGGAACACAAACATGTAGTCCATAATACTTGTAGAGGGCCTAAATTATGCACGTTCTTTTTTCTTCAACTGATTTTTCCTAGCACTTACACACAGATTGGAACACAGATTATATCTACTTTATAAATATTTCTTGTTTTTTAATTAAATTAAAATGTGCCAAAAAGTTGATTTTCCAACTCTTCAGGAGGCTGGTCCTTCACAGGGAAGAGTTAAAGTATAAGACATGGCTCCACTTTGCAGAAGGTAGTACTGGTGGACAGGATCATGTGCAAGGTCATAATGGACAATGAAGAGAGACAAGGCAGTGTTGAGGCTGTGTTGAGAGGGTGTGCTTATGGAGGTAGAGTGATTTCTGTGCAGCCTTTGTGAGGACTTTTGGGGTTGGACTGAGGAAGCAATCAGAATGTTTGGCTTAGCACAGCTCATTGTGTTATGTAAACCCTGCTTTCCCCTTCAGGAAAATTTACAATAGAGGTCTACATTATTCCTCAGGTTTCTAGAATTGAATTTGTGGGATTTGGGGAGTGGTTGACAGTGGGAAGATATAGGCCCCAAGACAGTCTGTTTCTTGTAGATCATGTAGTATTAAATGCTGACAAGAAGAGGGAAAATAGAGGTTAGGAAGGTGAAGACAGGCTTCATAAGCACAAGGAGAAAAATCTTTTTAACCCTTTTTGTTAAGCAGTTACTTTATTTCCCCCCTCACATCCTTTTGTTATTTTATATTTCTACAATGGTCCTCAAATTATTCAGTCATTAAAAAAACTTACCATAACATTTGATGCAGTCACTGGCTCATTAAAGGTCATTTACGGTTTATGGGAAATTACATTGTGTGAAATGACATATGAGCCCTGATGGGCTAAAGGGAAGGTATCCTGATTTGGGGTTAAGGATGTACTTAGGAAAATGGACGCGATGTGAACAGTTCATGGAATCCTGTAAACTCTTAGAGAATAATATGAAGTTAATTGCTGATGTCAGTTGAATGCTACAGAAACAAAGGAAGCCAGCTTATTTACTTGTTTTAAGGAGTCTTACTTATATGCTTTAAAGTGTCTACAGCTCAGTCTTGCTAGAATACAGAATCACAGGATGCTAGGGTTGAAAGGCCAGAAGAAATAATTTATCTCTTCTCAGCAAATCTGGATCTGTCAAAATGAGTCCCTTTAGCAAAGATCCTGAAGAAAGAAAATATTACAACTTTCACACTGACTTATTTTTTCAAAACAACTCTTATTAGAAAAAAAATTGTTATGTATAACATGGATTTATCATCATTCAACTATTCTGAGTTCAATCTGAAGAATTACATGGCAAAGATGAGGAGACATTTTAAAATTCTTTCTCCCATTGAGTTAGGCATGGCAGTCTTCGTATGCAAGACATTGTTATTCTCCTAAGAGAATTCCTACTGGAGAAAAACAAATCTCTCCCATCTTCTCTTGACCTCCCAGTTAACTTCGACTTAGCTCCATCTCTCATGGTTACATTTGGCTGACTGACGATGCGACGATAAGCAGTATCATACTTTCAGGCTGCTGTGACTATAGTTTTGTGCGTCTCTTCTTTACTTTAAAATAAATGGTAAGAGAAAAAAAAGAAATAAAAATAAAAGAAATGGTGGTATGATGGATACAGTAGTCCAAAATATTTGAATAGTTCTCTCATGGACATTTTGATAAATAGTAATTTCTTGCTTTTTAATAAGTCCATGTTAGAATTCAGTTACACACCTTGTCCCAGGCTCTTCTTTTTCAGACTAAGTAATCTGTAATTTCTACACTTTTTTAATATGTTATATTGCAATGACTTTTTCTAACAATAATCATTCACTTTGAGTCTTTTCCCTCACAATGTATTCTTATCGAGTACATTCTAGGTGGGCATAGAGTAGTCAACAAGCGGCCGAGCTTCCTGACTTCCTGGTGCTTGCTTTCCAACAGGGCTTTTACACTACTCAAAGCACTGGGGAACCTAAAAGACGTGTACGGCATAATTCCTCCACCTAAGAAATTTCACCTCAACAGAAAGGGAAGGAAAACCTAAGATTAATTTTTGTTAAACTTATGTACCAGGTCCTGTGCAAGGCACTTTCACAAACAAATGTCATTTAATCCTCAAATACCCCTTCAAGTTATGTGTCATCTCTTGATTTTTGCAGACAAGGCTGAGGTTCGGTGGAATTAAGTAACTTCCCGATATAACACAGGTAGGTGGAGTTGAAACTGGAACTAGTTTTTTGTGAACTCCAAGGCCCTAAACTGTTTTTTTTTTAATTATGTACACAAAGTAATACAAGGTGCTACTGTAATGGTTGCCACATAGGAGTTGTACTGTAACAGCATCTCTCAAATGTTAGTGTCCTTATGAAGTACCTAGAAAATTTTTTCATTTCTTAAAAATTCAGAATCTGATCCAGAATGTTTGGGATAAGGCCTTCCAGATATTGCAATTCCTTTTTTTTTTTCATTCCAAGATTTTATTTAAATTCAAGTTAGTTAGCATATAATGTAGTACTGGTTTCAGGGGCAGAATTTAGACTCATTGCTTACATTTAGCACCCAGTGCTCATTAGAAATGCCCTCCTTAATGCCCATCACCCATTGAGCCCATCCCGCCACCCACCTCCCCTCCAGCAACCCTCAGTTTGTTCTCTATAGTTAAGAGTCTCTTATGGTTTGCCTCCCTCTCTGTTTTTCTTTTCTTTTCTTTTTCTTTCCCTTCCCTTACATACAATTCTAACAAGCCCATGGTGATGCTGATGCCACTGGTTTAAGGACCATACTTTGAGTAGCAAGATTAAATAGGGATATAAGGGGCGCCTGGGTGGCGCAGTCGGTTAAGCGTCCGACTTCAGCCAGGTCACGATCTCGCGGTCCGTGAGTTCGAGCCCCGCGTGGGGCTCTGGGCTGATGGCTCAGAGCCTGGGACCTGTTTCCCATTCTGTGTCTCCCTCTCTCTCTGCCCCTCCCCCGTTCATGCTCTGTCTCTCTCTGTCCCAAAAATAAATAAACATTGAAAAAAAATAGGGATATAAGAGGTGAGAGGAAGAGTCCAGGTGTGGGGAGTACCGTAAAAAAGGTGACATTTTGAAGGGCCCTTGAATAAGAGGAAGGATTTCACAAGGCAGAAATTTCACAAGGCAACCACTTATTTTAACAGGTGAGAGTATGGAGTCAACAACAAATATGAATTTACCATCTATGTTATTAGCAGAATGGTGCTACCATTGACAAACTTAGGACACAGCTGGATTAGTTGGTTAGAGAAAATAATAATATGCCCACTATGTCATTTGTTCCCTAAATCTACTGCCTCTCTTTACTGGGTCCCTTCTTACAGAGACTGACTTTAGTGTCCATCCCCAGTAGGTAGATATTTAGATTGATTCCTGAGTGAGGATTTGTGGTGAATGTGGCAAAATGACATTTGGTGATAAAGATTTTATGATGGAGTGTGATGTCTGTGCTAGATAGGAAAAGACATAAAACTAGAGGTTGAGAAGGGTGAGAGACTGAGAAAAAGATAGAGGATCTAAATTTACTTTATGTCTTAGTGAATTGTGAGCAGATGAAGTGAAAGTGAGGGATTGAGAAAATGGGAAGATATATGTTGTGATCAGAGTGTGGGATATTGGAGTGAAATATTTCAGAGGTGGCACAAACACAAGTGATAATAAATTCTAAAGTTACCACGGAAGTGTATGGCTGAATTGAGATGGTGGAAGAAGGTCATTTGAGAAATTTTGATCTTAGTCTATTGAATATATTATTTGCATAGATGATAAAATCTAGTAGGTTGATATTGGACATAATATATAAAGATGAGCCAGGGGGCACCTGGGTGGCTCAGTTGGTTAAGCATCTCACTTTGGCTTAGGTCATGATCTCACAGTTCCTGAGTTCAAGCCCCATATCAGGCTCTGTACTGACAGTGAGGAGCCTGCTTAGGATTCTCTCACCCCCCCGCCCTGCCCCTCCCTGATTCATGCTTTCTCTCTCTCTCTCTCAAAATAAATAAATAAACTTAAAAAAAATAAAATCTCTTAAAAAAAAGAACGTGAGCCATTTGAAGATGTGGTTTGGTAATTGGTAGATTATGGTGAGACAGAAGAATAGAATACAGTATAGCAACATGGCATTAGCCTTAAAAGAGGAGAGAATTTGGGTAAGAGTAGAAAAGTAGAAACCTGAAAATGGAAATGGAATTTGGGAAATTCCAGTATAACTTCCTGTTTCATGTACATGTATTTACTTACACATTTAAGTATTTATTTATCTTTATTTTTTGGTGGGGGCTGGGGTTGGAAAAATGGTAAAAGAAGGGTTGAATGACAGCTCTATGTCAGAAAGAAATTTAAGAACTAAATGGGGACTGAGATGGAGGTTGGAAAGAAACTAGTTTACAAAACCATGTGTTGGAAACAGTTAACAGATGCACAGAGGCCTACAATGGGTACCAAGACTAAGTGGGGTACAAAGACACAGTAGAATAGTAAGGGACATAGCCAAAGGAGACAATATGCCACACCCTGGCACCTTGGGCCCTCCCCAGATTTAAAGTTTTTAAATCACCATGTAACAAAATCTATTATAATATCTCATTGATTCTCACCACAATCTTAGGTAACATACACTATTATCTTTATTTTGTAAATGAGGAAAAAGGCCTCAGAGAAGGTGAGCAACAGTTTTAGAGATAAGTAGCCATGGAATTTAGAAGCTATAATGTCTAATATGTCATTGACATAAAGGCTGGCGTTGACCAAGATAAAGACCAGAATTAGAGAAGAGAGAATCCAACCAAAGATCATTCAACTAGTAAGTAACAGAACTCACTACAAAGGTAATGCTTTTGGCTCAGTAAGACATTTTTTTGTGTGTGATGTATGAAGGAAGAGATAATCTGAAACTCATGAAGTAAAAGGAAGAATGAAGTAGCAAAACAAATAGGCAAGTGCTTCTGAGACAGAATCTTGTCATTGGAATAATTTGGAAGATTTACCAATCCTGTAATTCCTAAAGTAATGTTGGTGTGTATGTAGTGTCTACACCGGGGGTCAGTAAACTTTTACTATATAAGGCCATCATTGAAAATGCTTTGGAAACCATACAATCAGTGACAATTGCTCAAAACAACTACTGTTTTGACTTGAAAGTAACCAAAGACAATACAGAAATAAGTGAGCATGACTGTATTCCAATAAAACTTTATTTACTTACAAAAGAAAGCAGTACAAGGGATTTGGCCTATAGTTTGCCAACCCTTGGTCTAGAACAGTTCTCCTTCTAAAGGAGGAGAAACATCTTGATATTAGATAGGCTAACCCTGAGCAGGTGCAATAAGAGAACTACTCAAGGGTTCATTCATTATTCTGATCCTTTAATTTCTAATTCTCCAGTGCCATACATGAAGTTCTACCATAATCCTTTCTGTTTGCTTAAACCTTATGCCCACACTTAGTTCTGTGGCACTGTGTTTGCCTTTTGAGGTTGACTTTCTCCTTTTGCTTTTTTTGGTTTTGTTTTTCATTTCTACAAGATGTTGAGATCACTTGAAATGATAATACTGTCTCTCAAAGTTTAGATAGTATGTCCAACTTGGCACCATGAATTTAATGAATGTGCATTTTATTACCAGGGCTCTTGGCTAGAGAACTGTGAAAATATAGGAAATTAAAAGTTTCCTGAAAAATATCGGAAAAATGTTTCTTGATTCAAAAGAGGATTGATCAAAACTCTGATTTAAAAGTTTGATGTAGGGATGGGTGTGGAAATTCCAAATATTTTCATAAAGAATTCCTCTCCAATAGACTCAATACATGTTTCTTCACAACAAAGGATCATGTTGATGTGATACAACATCATATATTTAAATCACACTATTCCTCTGGAGAATGTGTAGCCTAATAGAATGCCTCAGATAAAAACCAAGGTTTGTAATTTGGAGAAACTTTTTGGACAATTCCATTATACTTCATTTTAACAAGATGTGTCACTATAGGGGTGTTAAATATCAATCTGGCATTAAACAAAATAGGCCACCAAGGCATGCTCACCAACTGAGAAATAGAGTTACAATAATTATGAATAACTTTTGTCAATTGTTTTCAGTTACTTAAAGTGAGCTTTGTGCCTTTGTGATGCTCATAATTTTTCTTTTGCTTTTTTCTGCTATAGTGCAAACTAATATATTGCAGTGTGTATTTGAATTCCCTTTGCTACATAATGTTCATTAGGTGTAACATTTCATTTTAATGTTCCCCTATAATTTTGGATTATATAAATCTAGAATTAGAGCTATCACTTATTTTTATCTAAAAAATTTTTTTTCTTGTATTTCACATCGCTGTTCTGGCACCGCATCTAGTGTTTGGAATGTTATGTTGCCATCTTATTTACTTCATCTGTGTATTTCAGAACAAGACCGTCTCAAGGTGAGAGGTGGGTGGCTAAAAGGACAGAATCGTTCTTTTAGCAATCATAGAGGATTTACCTAAAAGATACAGACTGGTTAGATGTAAGTTATAGTTGATTCCAGTTAGGAAAAATGGGTAGGGATAGATAATAAACCACATTTATTTATCTTATTTGTTATTTATATTATTTTGAAGGCTGAGATGTGCTAACTGTGAATAGTATATCTAATTTTCTTTAGGTTGATTTGAATTATGCATTTTTATGATGATGTTCTTGTTCTTTGAAGCATGCAAAAAAAATTTAGGGTGAATTTTTAGTTCCTTGGTAGGTCTTCTTTACTTAGGGAAGTGAAGTTGTTTAGCTTAGACTAATGAGATTCAAGTCCAAGGTCCAATATCTCAGCATGAGTCATATAGCTTTTCTTTATTCCAGGGACACCAAGTGCATCTGTCATCCAGCCAAATACATTACAAAAGTCCATCACTAGGTGAGTCAGGTGATGAAACAGAGATGAGATTGTGCACATCCATTTTCAAACAGGAAAACAACAGAATTGTGCATGTTTCAGACAGCAGTTCAGGAAAGTAATCTGTTACAGGAAATCTGAAACATATAATAATGTATAAAGAGAAGTAGTTTGGATGAGATCAGGCACGTTCAGGGTGGTATGGCCTTAGATGACAAGACAAGTAATTTGGGAAGTGAGTTTCCTATTTATTTATTATCCTAACAAAAGAAACACAGTAAAATAGTAGATGCTAAATAGTTGTTGAATTAAATCAAACTTCTGGTTAAAAGTTGCCCAATTAGAAGGAAATGTTTAAAATAATGTGTTGATATGTGTACATCTGGTATTTGCTTACGTTTTGATGATGATGATTGATACTATTATTTGCTTCCTAAAGATAAATTCTTTCTCTCATTGTAATCCCCATCTCCACTTTCAGCTTGCTTTTCAGACTTCATTTCATTATTTTCCATTCAATTTGCAATGCAAGCGATTCTCCCAATATTTCTTCTGGAGGCTTTCTTTTTGCTTTCCTATTAAATTGAAACTGGATCTCATATTCTACATTTGTTGTATTCATTTTTTCTTGTTACCTCTCCTAGGACTTAGAGTGAATCTAAGAATATATGAAGTTGGTATGATAGGTTTCCATGATGTGTTTTCCATAAATGAGACCCTGGCAATGTATCATAAGGAAGTAGAAGATAGAATCTCTTGGTTATACCCTAGAGATTACAATATTGAAAAAATATCCCTGTATCATCACTGCAAACCTTTTTAAAACTCCCTAAAACTTACAAGGCACTGATGTAGGTTCTGTGACTCCAATTGCCGTGGTGACTTAAAAACTGTATTGAAACAGTTTTTTGAATTTTGTCATAAAGTATTTATGAGTACCTAAGGTGTGACTTAACTTTGTCAGTCTCAGTTTCCTCATGTGTAAATTTTGAGGAATGAGCTAAATTTGATATATTTCCAACTTTTTTTTAAGTAACAAAAACATTTTAGAATTAAAGTGTGTTTTTGGTACCACAATGTATAAAACAGTGAAAAAGAAAGCATCCCCTGCTGGAAAGAGAAGGGAGCTCAGTCAGAACCTTTGTGGCCCCCCTCCCTGTCACTTCTCCTGGGTCTCTTCAGGTACTGTCTTGGAATACAGCTTGAAGCCTGGTGGACTAGATGGTTTCCAAAGTATTTTCCAAATTTCTATTTCTAAACATCAGATGTAGTCCACCATGTTTAGCCCTACAAATAGGAGGTTTTGAATATGTGTTGAATTAAACTAAACAATTGAATTGAATTAAGCTAACACCATTCAGTGTCTCCAGTATTCCTCCTAACTAGCCTCTATAAGAACAGCACGGAATATTCTTTAGTTTCTATATTCACCTGGCTTCTAGCAGTTTGTAAGACAAAATTCAATTGCTTGTTTGGTCTCATTTGCATGATGTTAGGAGAGGTACATATTTGAGTCCCAGATGACAAGAGGTTTAATTTTTATTTGGCTCTATTTGTATACAAATACTTGTTGGATGGTATTTAACAAAAATAAACAAGTATATTAATAAAATATGGGGTAAAGGGTTCTCAGACGTAAAAGAATTTGTCAATAGCTTACTTACACAAGGTCACTGAACAAGTATTTTAAATTCATTTTATTTTTTAATAATGTTTCCTCAAAAATTAATTGTGATATCTTAAGAATTATATAGTATTTCTAGAGATAAAATTGGTAACTGAATAAATTGATTTTTTTTCTGGGCCAAATAAGACTTTAGTAGGTTAACATTTTAAATTTAGAATAACTAAAGACTGTGGTTACTATACATGAATGAAAAATTATAAGTAGAATGATAGTTGTGGGGTAAAAAGCATTTCTCGGGGTAATAGAGTTCTTTCCCCCACTTTATTTTGAGTTGATAGCTGCCAGAATGCCATATTTTAAAAGATATTTACAAAGGTTTTAGAAGGTTACTAACTTTTTTTAAAGTTTAAGTGCTTTTCTCTTCTCCTCCCCCAATTGGAAGAAATGGATAATCAAAGAAAAAAAAATGCACAGCCTTGGTAACCGGGAGTGGGAAAAGCATGGACAATTAAGTTTTACAACTAATTACTAAGACTCATTTTAAGACAAGTAATTTTAACCTCATCCCGCCCCACCCTGCCACCCCACAATTGAAATCCAGAGCTACTAACCAATTGCAAATCTGACTGGGTTTAATTTCATTTCTATTACTTTTTTTGTGTACCCTCTGAAGTAGTGTCCAAACAAAGAGACAGTAGTCATAAAAAGTCTGTGAAAGAAAAATGGATACGTGGAAGAGTGAAGAAACAGTTCTTCGGGTTCACAAGGAAGATGGCAGAGATTGATCTTTTCGTATATCTAATTTGACCAGGTTGTTCCCAAATGAATTTTTGTTGGTTTATTTCCCTTTCATATCTCAAATGCATGTAACCCTTTCTGCCTTTATCTCACAGAGAAAAATGCCATGTATTAGGTTTAGAGTTAAAACCCCAAGAAATCTGGACCCTTCCAGTTGTGGGATCTGTTTTCCAAGGATTTTTTTTCCTTGAGGACTGGTTGTTGTGTTGATGGTGTGTGTTATGAAGGAATTCAGCAGTCACCATAACTGTTGAAATAGTCTCTCATTTATAGTGGTCAGACACTATTGTAGGACACTAGAAAGAGTTCTAATGTATCAATTGTTAGTATGTAAATATTTGTTTTTCATGAAAGCATTTATTTTGAGTCAGTGCCATAGTATGTCACATCCACTTTTTGCTTTTATTTAGTCTTCATGGTCTAGGAATTTGAGAGTCAAAATAACAGCTGGGTTTGTTTTATCACCTTTAGTATAAAGTTGACAATCCTACCTGTAAAGGTCTTACATTTGAAATTTTGTTTTGTCATGTGTCGGTTTAACATTAGATCATAAAAGTGCTAAATATATCCAGAAACTGTAATGAGGAGGTCTTTACAAATGTGAACATGAGGAAATATTAATTGACCTTTGAGACAGCCTAGTGAAGGGCTCACTTTTTGAAAATTCTATTTGAGTTTCTACAATCACTCATGCAGAGACTTCTACCTTTTGGAGACCCAATGGGACACCTATACAAGATGCTTCTCTGAACTCAAGTGGTTTCTGGGACCCATGAACTCAGAAAAGCAAGCAGACCCATGTCAGGGATGAGTTATGCACACTGGACACAGGAACACCACATTTTGTTAAGTAAGAAGAGGTTAATGTCAATGCATATTAGCTTTACTGAATCTCTTCATCTTTTGATATTTCCTAGTTCTCAGTACTGGGATTACTGCTTTTTGGGATTTACCGCTAAATCGATTAAAGTGATTGCATCAAATTGTAAGGGAATGTCTACTAATTTATTATTTCTTTAATAAAATAAGAAAGTAAAGTTTAGTTCTTCTTGAGTTTGTAGAAATTGTGGCTAAATACCAATAAAAAAAACATGGAATATAGCAAAATTTCATTACAACTTAAATGGCTGAGGGTTATTTGACCACCTCTACGTTGATGTGGCTGAAATGATCCTAGAGTATTGGTAGGTAATGAAAGAGTGATCCTAGTAATATACTAGCTCTAGGAAAATGATCAAGTATATGGTGTAAACCTCCATTATTTGATTAAATCCTATTTTCCCCGTTACAATGAGGGTTGTGTTCTTAACGGATTTTTTCCCTGGTAAATTCTCAGTAGCCAAAAAGTGCCTGGCACATAGTATGTGCTTTGTAAATATTGGCTGAATTGTATCTATTTAATCTATAGCCCTGTTCCAAGTACAAGTGAGAAATGTAAATGTACTTATTGCTGGCAGTTGGATGGGGGACAGACTTTAATCATGAGACTCTTCTTACGTCTCATCTTCTTTTCTAGGCAGCATAGTGAGGGAAGTAGGGCCCTGTTAGGCTTCCACAAACTCCATTACTGAGTGGCCACCACCAGCATTTCATCAAGGTCAATCTCCATCTTATTTTAGATGAGTTTTTTGGGGGGGACACTTGATAAGTTTCAGCTTTATTATAACAGAAAAACAAAATCATGATTTTTTTCCAGATTGAAGCTTGCCTTAACCTTGATACATTAAAGCTTCGGCCTCAGTGTTGATCGCCTATTTATAGATATGTACTATTACCTATTACCATAGCCTGTGGTATACTTTTGTTGAAGCAGCATGAAGAAATATTAACCTTAAGCTTCTTAGACAAGTCTTACAGTATCTTCTTGTAACCCACATCTCAAAGTAAAAATGATCAGCACAGTGTAATTTTGAAATATTTAGAATCATAGATTTGCTTAATGAATTGGATGTCAATCATTGATATGGGTACTAATTAATTACCTTGGTGAATGTAGATAGAGTTACTGAGTTTTTAGAGAGCTTTATATCTATATCTTAAGATAGCATAGCTGTGATCATGTCTTCGTTCATTCAATAACATTTGGTGAGGCTTTTCCAGGAAGCAGTTTCTCTGTTAGGAGATGGTGCTACAATTTCTAATGCAACACATTTACTGCCCTGAGGAGATCTCAGTCTAGGAGTAGAGGAAGGAAATTAGAGAACCTGGATTACTGTGGTAAAATTGTACCTAAAGTGCTATAGAAGCATATAGAAGAAGGGCAGTGAAATAAGGTATTGGAGGGATACCCAGGATGACTTCTCAAGTGAATACATATTGATTAGACATAGAACAGGACAAAGGGACAAATGGATATTTGAAAAAGAATGACATCTTTGGGTAAATCTTTGCAGATGGTAAAGCTAGACAGGTCAGTGGGAGGTATCCATTTTGGATCTAAGGTGATAAGCTAAGGATTGTATTCTGAAAGATATGGGAAGCTCCTAATGGGCTTTCAGAAAGGAAATGTCATGATCAGTCTAGTAGTTTTGAAACATCATTTTGAAACATTGTGAGAGGGGAAGGGGCTGAAGATGGACCCTCCAGGTGGCAAATAGTATTGAAGCTTGAATGAGACACTGGAAATTGAATTATTGGAAAAAATACACATAGAGATATGAAATTTTTATTTCTTGCGTTTAAAGGGATTTCAAATTGGAAGTGTGGGGTGAGTTAGAGGGAGGAGCTTATGATAAATACAAGGCTTCTGGAATATAGGAGGGAAAGATGAAAACTATGAATTTCATACATTTGAGATCCTGTGGGGTTTCAAGATGGAGATTTCTAGTAGCTGGGTAGGTGTTTGTATCAGGCATCTAAGAGTATTAAGTTGGAGATACAGATTTAGGAGTCTCAAATAGTTTTTAAAGTAAGAGTCTGCAAGTGAGACAGTGCACTGGGTGATAAAGGGAAATGTTTAAGAATGAATTCATTGGAAGCAACCACATTTCAGAGGAAAGTGGAGTAGGAAGAAAGGAAAACAGGAAGGAATGGCTGTTGATACAACAGGAAAGCCATCAGAGGATGATGCCACAGAAGTTAAGGAAGCAGAGTTCCACAAAGGAGGGTGTGGTCAACAATGCACAATGCCCCTAGAGAAGTTAGGGATTTAAGCAGGGGTGGGGGTGGGGGGGAAGATACCCATGGAATTTGGTGAAACTGGGTAATCACTGGTGACCTTGAAGAAATAATTTCAGTGAGGTAATAGGTACTGAATCAAGGTTTTAATGAGACATGGGATGACTGAGAAGGGAGTTAAGTAAGCACAATTACTGATAGTATGCTATGAGTTACATTAACACCTTATAAAGAAGTTCGCCTTATATGGGAATTCAGAAGAATGACTAATGAGCAGAATTAGCATCTAGGAAATAATGAGCATCTAGTTAGATGCTACTAGAAGAGCAAGGAAGATTTCAGGGAGAAGATAACATTTGATTTAAGCTTTGAAATAGAGGAGTAAGATTTTTACAGAAAGGAAAGTAGAGGAGATTTTTCAAGTGGAAAAAAATGACATTAATGTGCACGTGAAAACATAATCTCAAACTTTGGCTTGCAGCCAAATCACCTGGAAATCTTGTTAGAACATAGCCAGCTACCTCAGCAGGTCTGGGGTGGGGCCTCAGAAATTTCATTTCTAACAAGTTTCCAAGGTGATACAGTTGTTGCTGATCTGTAGACCATACTTTGAGAACCACTCTGAATGGAAATGAATTATGCATAAAGGAATAGCAAGAGAAGAAGTTAGAAGAAAGTTTGGGGTCAAATGAAAGAAGAGCTTGAATATTTGACTAAAGGCCAGTTCTGTTTCTCAGAAATTACAAAGTTCTTAGGAAATTACAAAGTTCCTTTGGACAATAACATGATTCAAGTTTTACTCTTAGGGGCTTCATTTTTTAGTTCTAGGAAGGATTCATTCATTCATGCATGCATTAAATGTAAATACAAATATTTACTGAATCATGTGGAAATTATGGTGCCAGATAGGAGAATTTTTAGGAGTTTATTACAATAGTTTCTCTCTAGGTCAATGGTAACAGAAACCGTAAGAAAATAATAAGATGGGTTCAAGAGTTATTTTTTTAAATAAAAATAATTTATTCAATGGGCTTCTACAGAATAACTAGATATTAGCCATTGCTTCTTTTTTTAGTTTTTATTTTAATTTCAGTATGGTTAACATACAGTGTTATATTAGTTTCAGATGTACAATATAGTGACTCAACAATTCCATACATCACTAGATGCACATCACAACAAGTGCACTCCTTAATCCCCACCATCTGTTTCACCCATCCCCCCCCCCCCCCACCAAGGGTTATTCTGAAGGAAGAATGGATGAACCAATGATGAATGTAAAGTTTTGTAACTGAGAGAATGGTTATGCCATTAAGAGAAACGTGAACATCACAAGGGGGAGGTAACTTCTGGAGAGAAGTCGTTCTTTGAACTATTATATCGCATAGCATTTCATTAGGGACCTGCTAAATTTGAAGTACTTGTGAGGCATCCAGGTTAAAATGTCCCCAAGGCAGTGGAACCAAAGAGAGAAATTAAGCCTGGCTCATAGTTAAAGCCATAGGAATGGTGATGCTCACCAGAACTTGAAGAGCTTAAAGTATTGTGGGCTATGGAGTTAAATACTACACAGCTTAAGATTTCAGGCATAAAGCAGTCTAGGTATTGACAAGTTCTAGGAGAAGGCCATGGAAGTGTGGAATGGAGGCTGAAATGGAACAAGACAAAAAGACATTTAACTTGAGGAGGTCAAGGAATTCAAATTAGGTTTTTGGGTCATCGAATAGATGCTAAACTTGTCCAGGAAGAGAGCTGAAGAGAGATTCAGTGAATTGTTCAAGAGTTCAGTGAATTCTGGAACATGACCAGGAAAACAACATATGATAGCGACATGGAGGAATAGAGTATCGTATATTTACAGGAGTGTGGGCATCACGTAAGGTATAAGTACGTTTAAGAGGGAGGCAGGGCTGAAGGCAACCAGAAAAATTCTGACCATTCCTTCCCAAGCTACCCCTCATTCCTCAAATGCTGTGAAACATGGGGAGCAGGAGAAAAAGTGGCTCTTATTTGAAAGGACCAAATGGGGAGTAAGATTGAGAGTCCATGTGGATGATCCAACAACCTAGGAATGCTGGAAAGGCATTTTGTGAAAAATCCATGGCTAGAGGTTTAGGGGAAGATATCCTGAGACCAGGGTTTCAGTGAAAGGGTGGGCAAAAAGGGCAGGGCTGGGAGCATGAGTTAGGAAGGGTGAATACAGTACTTGAATGATTGGTAGAGAACGGGTGAGTGCAGAGGCATGCATTTTGAGGGTGGCCCAATATAACCTTTCCTGGTAATTCAGACATGGAAATTTATTTATTTATTTACTTATTTATTTATCTAAAAAATTTTTTTTAAACATTTATTTATTTTTGAGAGACAGAGAGAGACAGAGTGCAAGCAGGGGAGGGGCAGAGAGAGAGAGAGACACCGAATCTGAAGCAGGCTCCAGGCTCTCAGCTGTCAGCACAGAGCCAAATGCAGGCCGTGAGATCATGACCTGAGCCAAAGTCAGACACTTAACTGACTGAGCCACCAAGGCTCCCCGACATGGGAATTTATTTAAAATCACCTGTCCATTCTATTTTTCTGCTAGATCCACAACATTATTTATTTTGTGTTTTTCAAAGGATACAAGATTGCATCATTTTTTAAAAGTGCATATTTAAATTTTCTTTACGATTTTGAGTTTTGTGGAATGTCATTGTCAAATCTGAGAATGTAGTGGATTCAGAGTACTTGTTTGGAACTCAAGAATTTTAAATGTGATCTTAGAGACATGGAATTCTACTCTAACTTGGATGTTTACTTATTTTTCCATTATGAAAAAGAAGCAATTAGAAAGATCCAGTTGGCTAAATGGCTGCTCTGAAAATTTTGCAGGGAAATACACCAATTTCTAAGGTGATTTTATACAATTCATTGAAATGATAGTACATTATTTTAATTTTATTTTCCCTTAGTTTATCAGTATTTATTTATGAATCTTACTCCATTTTTTATCTCATCTCTCAGATCTCTTTTGTGGAGTAGTTGCAACCACAAGTTGGGTTTACAAAACTTCACTGGTTTTAAAGGTCAACATGTAAATGAACTAATTAGGTCAATGCAAATCACTGTAGCACTTTCTGTTACAAACCTCACACCTTTTAAATTCTTTCTGAATTAAATAATGAGCCATATTGTTAACAGAGCTAGCATAACATAAAAAAAAGATATTAAATACTTAAGATTCCTAGATAAACAGAAAACTCATTTGCAGATATTTTACAATGATAAAATAATGCATAAAATTATAAGATTTACACAGTACAATATTTACAAAATGGAAATGTAACCTTAGTGCTGAGGAGAACAGGAAATTATAAATGGAACTGAAAGGACTCAGGGAAATGGAACCAACTCTCCATTTGTCTAAAAAGAATTTCTCTTTCGGCTTTCTAAAAAAAAAAAAAATTCTTAAAACCACAAGTACACAGACAACTAAACTTACGCAACCCCAAACAATATAAAAACCTCCATCATCCTGAGTATCTCTATTATTTAGAAATATTGAAGTTTCATTGCATTAATTACTTTTGCTATTAGTTTTGCAGTCCATAAAGCAGATATATAGGTATATATGTGTATATGTAGTACATAAATATATATGTATGTGTATAAATATCTGTATAGATATAGCTGAGCTATATTTTGGCTGCAGGACCGATAATACAAAAACAACTCATCAACCTTTGGGCTGCAGTATGGGTAACTGTTATAAAGGTAGGCCCCTCTTATCTGTAGTTTTGCTTTCCATGGTTTCAGTTACCTGTGGCCAACCAAGGTCCAGAAGGAGATGATTCAGTGGTAGGCTAACGCTACGTTGCAATGCTTACGGCGTTCCCCGCCCTTCATGTCATCACGTAGGCATTTTATCATCTCGCGTCATCACGCGAGATGTGCAATACAGTAAGGAGTGAGTACAATACACAATAAGCTATTTTGAGAGAGAGAGAGCACATGCACTTAACCTTTATTACAACACATTGTGATAACTATTCTATATTATTGTGGTTTTTAACCTTTACTGTGTCTTATTTATAAATTCAGCTTTATCATAGATAGGTACATACAGGAAAAACGTAGTATGTGTATGGTTCAGTACTCCCTGTGGTTTCCGGCATCTGCTGGGGTTCTTGGAAGGTGTCCCTGGTGGATAAGGGGAGACTGCTGTATTCTGCGTCAAGATTCCTAAATTACTTAAGTTCTTAGAGTATTTAAAAGGATGGATATTAAATTTAACTATATGCAACTCATGGGTGGATTAAAAATCAGGTTTAAATTCTGCAAAATAGTTCTTTTCTGTTGACAAAGTGATCGGAGTCCATAAAATATGTTTTATGGACTACTGAATATATTCCATTCTTAGCCTTGTTATCAGAACTAGAAGTAGGAAACCCCTTTTCCTTTCTTTTACTACTTTTGAGCATTTCAAAGACACCAGATGCCTCGATTCTGAAAATAATACTTAAATTTTTTATTTTGATATACGAGTGAATTCATCCCTAAAAATATAATGAAATGGACATAATTTTCTTCCTGGTATCTACCAATATATGACTTCTCCATAAAAGTTTCATTTCTTTTAAAATCTTGAGTATTTTTATTTTTAAAATATAGTGGGATTTTAAAAAGAATAACAAATGAGAGAGTAACTTATAATATATTAATTCATGCAACAGCAGCTGCCTCTCTTGCTATTAGAGTGTGCTTATGTTCTCAGTTTGGGTGAGAGAGCTCATGTGAGCACACTTCTCTTGTAAAAGAGACAGCTGCTGCTGCATGTATTAATACATATCAAATGGCTCCAGAGTAAACAAAATGCTATAAATTACTTGAAGCCTTCTGCTGACGTCACCAACACAGAGCCGACAGGAGAGCTGATGAGATTCTTTTCCTGCTGTGTGACATCACTGCAGTTAACAGAGATACGGAATGGATTTCACCACCTTGTTTTTGTTTATTGGCCTAAACGTGTCATCCACAACACTATTCACGTTCTTCTCAGTTGATTCACAGAAAGAGTATAGCTGCCTTATTTTAAAAAGTTCAGTTTGTATATTTTAGCCTTTTTTTTTTTTTGGTCCTTCACGATACATTCCCAGGTCCTGCCTAATGCTGGTACCAATAGAATTCCCGGTGCTCAATCAGAGCTGGCTCATTCTCTGGGGAACTGTGAAGTGGAAGAGAGACAAAAAACAAACAAACGAAAAAACAAACAAACAAACAAACAAAACAAGAAGGATTTGCATTTGGCCAAGAAGCTGATGCACTTTGGGGAAACCTTTAGGTTAAGTTACCTAGATCCTTCTGTGTAAGGCTCTCGATGCGGGCTGGTTGGTCGGTGGATGCAGCTAAAATGCCTGTTGCTGCTTGCATCATCTTGCTTGTGTGCTTCTGCAGGTGTCCTTGAAAACATGGTGGGTTTTTAACTATATTAATAACTTATGTTTATATTGTTTGCTGTATGAAATATGCTATTTTTGACAATTATATTTTTAACTATATTAATTTTTAAAACTATATTAATAACTTCTGTTTATATTGTTTACTGTACGAAATATACTACTTTTGACAAGTATACAAAACAATGCAAGTATATCATAATATTTATATTCATGGATAATTTAAGAACCTCTTTAAACCTTGTAAAAGAACATTTCCCATTTATATTATATTAAGACCAAACACATTAAATCTAAGAGGAACAAAGAAACATTTTTTCAGGTACTTTGCATTTGTATTCTACATTTCGATAAAGGAAAACCTCTTTTTTTCAGTCCTTTTCTTATAGGGATCTTCATAAATTCACTTAATAAAACAAGTAAATTTATGGTTCTGTAAGAGTAAACACATGTATTTGTTAATCTTAAGGTGTTTGTAGAACTAGGTAAAGAAGGCTGTTAGTGTCTGACCTCTTTCTCTTAATCAGGATTGGGAGTTCTAATTGGCTTAGAGGAAATTTTGTATCCTGGTAACCTCAGGACATCCTAGATACACTAAAGCTTATGGTTCAAGGAGAAACCATTATTAAAGATAAAAAGGAGTATCTGATTTGAAATAATTCCTAGACCTCTTTACTATCCAAATGACTTTTTCTTTTCTTTCTTTCTTTCTTTCTTTCTTTCTTTCTTTCTTTCTTTCTTTCTTTCTTTCCTTTCTTTCTTTCTTTCTTTCTTTCTTTCTTTCTTTCTTTCTTTCTTTCCTTCTTTCTTTGAAAAAGCAATGAATAAATTAGAAACCATATCTTTGTTCTAAGAGCCTAATTCCAAAGACATCCTAATAGAATGTCATAGGTCATGTGTAAGGCATTGTAATGCAGATCTGCAGATCTATATCTCACATAGACGTGAGCCTCCACTGCTACAGATGAGTGCAGGCCCATCCCTTTAATAGCCAGAGAAAGCAACGAATCCCCTACCCCAGTTTCCTCTTGGCAATACTCTGCAGAAGCTTCCTTGAAGGTGCAAACTTATTCAAACTCTCCTAAATTGCAAATGTCTTTATAAGTTTATTATACTATCCTTCAAGAGTTGCAAAAGACCATTTCAAATGCTATATTAATTACATAAGGAGATGCGTTTCCTTATTCATATTGAGTCAAGGCCAAAAAACAAAAGGAATCTTTCTGATGCTTACAATGAGACCTGTCTCCTAATCAGAAATGGATGTTAGAAATCATTTCAGTCAATCTTCTTATTTCTCATATGAGGAAACTGAGGTCCAGCGAGGTGAAATAATTTAATCAGAGGTCAGGCTTTTCTTATTGGATATTCTCTTCATTTGTAGTTTTTCTTGGACTCCTGATACAGTTTTTAGAAAATAAGAATAGCAAAAAAAAGGTATAAGAAGCTTTGCCTAGTATTGGTTAAAGAAAGGCTATCATTTTGTGAAAGGTTGTTGTCAGTTTTGTTTTTTTATCATTGCTATGCAAGAGAACACTTGAAAAGGGATGTCCCCATCTGCACTGAGACACCCTACATAAATAAATAACAGCCCTAACTCTAAAGGATAATGCATATATTACAAAGATATATTTAATAGGCACCAATTTCTTAAAATATTTGGCTATTAAATGATTTACTAGCAAGACCCATGATGAAGTATGACCCTGCCTCATGTTAAATAAGAATGATTCACAAAACTTTGTTTTCAAAAAGTTTTCAGTGTTTTGTATTGGAAAATAGAAAAAAGAGCAATTATTTTCAAATGAGCCTCTGTAAGTGGTATCTCTTTTCTTTTTTAATCCATTACTGAATTAATTTAGGAAGCGTCCCCAAAAGAAAAGTGTTTGATTTCTTTAAAAGCACATGCTTTTATTCATCACTTTTGTTTTCCAAATTCCATTTTTATCTATCTGGAAATTTTAAGGGAAAGTGAAATGGAGGAAGGGATAGTTAGGAACAGCCTATGGACCCTAGAGAAAGGCCATTAGAACCATCAGGATAGTACATGGCAATTTGGGTGCATAAACTTCAAGTGCTTACATTTCTTTAACAAGGTAGCAGCACAGAATTCCTGGCTCCCATTGGTGCTTATGGTAGGGTAGAAAAGTTCTGTGCCACCAAAGAGGCGGGTATTATGAAGAGGATTAGAAAGGATTTCAAGAAAAGGGTGATGTGGGGGAGGGGAATGTCACCCTGCACAGAAAAAAAAAAAAATCAACAAAGGGGAAGAGAGAGCCTGCCAGCTGCCCAGCTCCATTTCATGGAGAGGCTCCACAGCTGTTCCCTGAAGGCTCTGATGAGAATCCCTAGATACCGTTTTGCTCTTTTCCAAGGACTCCCATCACCAAGTGCCTGTTTTCCCCCAGAAGGGATAACAATTAGAAGGAAACTCAGGCAAGAAGACATAGCTTGCACTTCAGGTGGGATTTATGTAGATTCACCGAGATGTTTGGAGATTGAAATGAACTGAGAACTGTGTGACATACCCAGTGCCCTTGGAAGTTCTGTATGTTTGGAAAATAATCTGAATCTCAATCATTTCTCATTATTGTGCATAGTACCGTTTTACAAGAAATATACAAATATTACATTTGAAAATATTCTATTTGAGAATGGAACATTTCTGCTGATAACTCACTTGTCATTCAGTAAGCAATAATGATTTGTTAGTACGTAGCCCCAAGTAAAACTAAAATTACTAGATCTAGTAATTTCTAGACTAAAGCAATTGGTGAATATGCCAATGGCGGCGGGGGGGGGGGGCATCAGATAGGAGAAAATCTCCCTTCTTTCCCATAAAAGGACTTGGAAGGATGATAAAGTTAGTTTATTAAAGGTAGATATAGGTACACTGCTCTACTGGGACACCTACACATTAGCAGTCCTTTTGTTAGCTCTGAAATTATTTATTATTGATTCAGTTTCTACAGGAACCAATATTATAAAGTGCTGAGTCTGTCAGAAATTGAATAGTACTTACCATTATTTTTTATACCTTATGTTTAAAGTTGCTTCTATTACAGATTCTAAACTTTGAAACATATCTTTAGGTATGGTATAACATTTGAAGACATAATTATTAGTCAAAGAGTGATAAATGTATACTATTGTTAAAATTTTTATTTTTTTCTTGGTAATTTAACTATATAAAACAAATCATTGTTTTAATTTGAGTTGGAGGAGCAAGCAGCTTAGTCCAGTTGAGAAGTTAGTTATAACACTCTGGAACAGAAAGTCCTTACCAAATTTTAAAATGCTGTCCTTCTCCAATATTAAGGTCATTTTAATTTGCTTTTTGGTGTCTTGTATTTCTCTTCATACTTCTTACAGATATTTATGAAATTTCATGGAGAGAAGCTTCTCTATATTATCTAGTGAAGGTTCGGAGGTCCAAATTTTTCATTTGGTAATTCTCATTTCATAGTTGGGAAAACTGGAGCACCCAAAAGTTAAGTGAGTTCATCTAAGACATTCAGTTACTGAACTTGGTAGAGGAGGCCCAGTCTTTAACTCTCCTAAGAATTCTGTAATCTAGCCTTGACAATCCTCAGGGGATTCTTTCCCTTGCTCTAGGAAGACTTAGTTATATACCTTTATTGAAGTCACCCAACTGTGACTTCAGGTTGGCTTTGATTTTGGAGAACTGTGGGTAAGCTTAGAAAGTCACCCCATTAGTTCCCCAAAGAGCCTTATGGAGGGATTTGTTGAAGAGCAGCATGGTAGAGTAGAAAGACCATAGGATTTAGAGTCAGGTCGAGCTGAGTTGGTTAGGATCCTGGTTCTGTGTTTTTATGACGTGCAGTGGCTGAGGAAGAAAGACTGAAATCCACTAAGATTGTTTCCCCATAGCCATGTCTAATTTATATCATAAAAGGTACATGATCCACCTGCTATGGTGAATGTTTAATTGAAATGTTTCTTCCCTTCCTGATTGATCTGCTTGGTCAATCCTAAGGTATCCTCTAGGATGTGAGTCATTTGGGGACACAAATGAAAATGTTTACCCCAAATCCCAGGGTAAGTACCATACTCTGGCCTTATTTTAGGCTTCACTCTGCTAGCCTAGCTGGCCTTATGAACTCCTAAATCCTTTCCTGGTGCATTAAGAATATTTGGTGATTAAAACCAGCATCCCAAGATACCTTTCTGCTTGTGCTGTTTCAGGGTAATTGCTTATAGTGTCCCAAATAAAGTAGACCAAACCTCAAACAGTAGTCAGATTATGAATTCCGTGACATGAAGAGTAAGTTGATGGTGAAAATCATGAGAGAATTCTGAAGAGGGTTTTGAATGAGTTGCAGCCATGCTAGCCTACTCTACTCAATCAAGTTCATGAGGTTATGGTTTTTTCAAATTTCTATAGATACTATTGGCCTTAATACATGTAATTAATTTAAAAGTGCCGCTAAATTTACACAGCATTTTGTCTTTATCTCAACAGATACTAGAAGCACAATTACTGTCATGTGGTGGGTGATCCATGGGACTTTCATGGTTTTGTTATATGGTTTTGCTTCTACTTCTTTTATTGAAGAAGTGTGGGATCTACTGGTATAGCAGAGAGAACTTTGGCCTAGAATTTTAGAGATGCTGGTTTGAGTCCTGGCCCCGCCACTTCCACACCCCATGACCTTCATCAACTTTCTTTTCCTTCCTGTATTTTTTTTTTCCTCATGAGGGAAAATAGCTAAATAAAAGCTTTTTATTCATATCATTAGTATTTATAGTATATGAGAATATTTTGTAATAAGCAAGTTATCAAAGCAGTATTACCCACATAGCTTTATTTGGGACTGAAAATTGAACAAGTTAAGTGAAACTACAAAAAATATTTGTAGTTACTCTTTAACATTTCAAAGACATTTTTATTGAGTACTCAGTGATGAGCTAGGTGGCAGTTAACATCAAAGACTAAATTGTTACTTGAAGAAAATTCTGGTATTTTAAACAAAATTACAAAATAAAATTTTCAATTCAAATTGATTTTTAATGCCTGCATAAAACTTTTCACTAGCCTTGTCCAGAAGAGTCTTGCTATTTTCCATGTGACCGTATCATCCATAGATGGTGCCAGACTTTGTAAATGACTAAAATCTTAACATAAATGTCACTCGTTTACATATGTATATGTTCAGTAAATGCGATTTTCTAATCCATTTAAAAGTCTTCAAGGCTGAGTATAAGCACGGTAATCTGACAATTCCTGTCTGGAATTCACAGTGCTGGGACAATTTGTGTAAAAATTTGAGAAAATATTACTCCTTTCGCATTCAGATACCGAGGTCTTAAATAACTCAAATGCTCCCAGCACTTAACTTATATTAACACAACTAGAACTCATGAAAACTCAGATAAGGTGGACGCTATTATTTTCCCCTATCTTACAGGTGAGAAAACATTACCACACAGAGATTAATAATTTGGTCAAGGCAGCTTCTAAGTGGTACAGGCAGAATTTCGCTGTTTGGTTGCCGAATCTGTTCTCTTAATTTGTAATGTTCTGACTTATTGAATACTTACAATCGGCCAGATCCTGGGGGCTCTAAATTCATTACTGATAAAAAGCCACAATCCCCAAAGTAACCCAGCTGATGAGGGAAAGAGCTGAGTCTAATCAATTCCTGTCTAAGTTCGATTAAGCCTCTGTTTGTGTGTATGTGTTTAATAACAGCTTTATTGAGATATCCTTCACATACCATAAAATCCACCCTTTTATAAATCTACAATTCAGTGATTTTTAGGATATTCACAGTTGTTCAATCATTACAGCAATGTAATTTTAGGGTATTTTTTATCACCCCCAAAAGAACCTTGTATGCATTAGAAGTCACTTCTATTTCTCCCTTCATCTAGCCCCTGGAAAGCACTAATCTACTTTCTGCTTATATGGATTTGCCTATTCTGCAAGTTTCATCTGAATGGAATACAATATGTGGTTTTGTGTGTGTGTGTGCGTGTGACTGGCTACATTCATTTTATTTATTATTATTATTATTTAAAAATGTTTATTGGTTTTGAGAGAAGAGAGAGAGAATGCGAGCTGGGGGAGGCGCAGAGAGAGAGAGAGTGGGAGAGAGAGGAATCCCAAGCAGGCTTCACACTGTCAGCTCAGAGCCCCAAACAGGGCTCAAATCCACGAACCATGTGATCATGACCTGAACGAAATCAAGAGTTGGACGCTTAACTGACTGAGCCACCCAGGCGCCCCTGTATTCATTTTAGCAAAATGTATTGAAGGTTGATATGTGTAGCAAGCATCAGGACTTCATTCCTTATTATTTGTTAAGTAATATTCCATAATATAGATAAAAAGGATTTTTTTGTATCCATTCATCAGTTGATGGACATTTAGATTGTTTCTACTTTTTGGCAGTTTGGAGTAATGTGGGTGTGAACATTTGTGTATACATTTTTTTTGTGGACACATGTTTTCATTTCTCTTAGTAATATACCTAGAAGTAGAATTTCTAGATCATATGGGTATTCTGTGTTTGACTTTTCAAAAAGTCCACAGAATCTGCACCGTTTTGCATTCCCACTAGCAGCGTCTGAGTATTACACTTTCTTTACGTTCTGGCACTTGTCATTTGTCTTTTTGAATTTAGCCAAATGAGTAAAAATGAAGGAGCATTGCAATACGTTTCCGTGCACTTTCCTGATACCAAATGATGTTGAGGATCCTATCATGTGCTTATCAGCCATTTGTGTATCTTCTTTGGAGAAATGTCTATTCACATTTTTTTTACCCATGTTTTAACTGGGTTATTTGCTTTTTTATTGTTGAGTTGTAAGAATTATTTACATATTCTGGTTACAAGTCCCTTATCACATATACGATTTGTAAATATTTTCTTCCATTCTATGGTCCGGTCTTTTCATTTTCTTAAAAAAATTTTTTTTAATGTTTATTTATTTTTGAGAGAGACAGAGTGCAAACAGGGGAGGGGCAGAGAGAGGGAGACAAAGGATCTGAAGGAGGCACCAGGCTCTGAGCTGTCAGCACAGAGCCGGACGTGGGGCTCAAACACACACACCGCGAGATCATGACCTGAACCTAAGCTGGATGCTTTACTGACTGACCCACCCAGGAGCCCCTGGTCTTCACATTTTCTTAATGGTACCCTTTGACAACTCAAAGGTTTTTTTTTTTTTTTCAACGTTTATTTATTTTTCGGACAGAGAGAGACAGAGCATGAACGGGGGAGGGGCAGAGAGAGAGGGAGACACAGAATCGGAAACAGGCTCCATCAGCCCAGAGCCTGACGCGGGGCTCGAACTCACGGACCGCGAGATCGTGACCTGGCTGAAGTCGGACACTTAACCGACTGCGCCACCCAGGCGCCCCAACAACTCAAAGGTTTTTAATTTGATGAAGCAAAATTTAGTTTTTTCTTGCTCGTGCTTTTGTTGTCATATCTAAGAAACAGTCACCTAACTGAAGGTCACCAAAGTTTTATGTTTTTAAGTTTGTTTGTTGTTTTAGACAATGTTAAATTTGAAAACTTTTGACAGAAACACAAGTCTTTTAGGTCACTTTCATTCTCAATAATGAGGGGTCAGGATATTGCTAACAACTATTTTTTTCCCTTATTAAAAATATTTTTAAAATATTTCTTTTTTGAGAAAGAGGGAGAGAGAAAGAGAGAGAGAGAGAGAGAGAGAGAGAGAGAGTGAGTGTGTGTGCAAGCAGGGGAAGGCAGAAAGAGAGGGAGACACAGAATCCGAAGCAGGCTCCAGGCTCTGAGCTGTCAGCACGGAACCCGATGTGGGGCTCCAGCTCACGGACCACAAAATCATGATCTGAGCTGCAGTCAGATGCTTAACTGACTGAGCCACCCAGGCAACATTATTTTTTCCCTTATTGAGGCTTTCTGGGTTATCATAATGTTATTTGGAATGGTGCTTCAAACTTTTATGTTATGCTGAGTATTGTTGCATCCATTTTCCTTCTCTCAAAAGAAGACGGACACAACTAACTAGAGCAAGATCTAAACTTTTGATTGGCTTGTAGCCCTTTTGCATTTTAGGGTCTTTGTTCTGCATCTCCATTTACTCCTCAACGTTGAGTGAGATAAACAGTGGTAGATGTGCCTCTGCTGCCTGGGGCTTGCAATAGACACCGAATGCTACTGGGCTCTCTGTGGTGTACATCAGGATATCTGTCACTGTAAGTTGAGGCAGACAGAAAGGTTAAGATGTTAGAACAGTAATCATTTTCTCATGTGTAAGTTTTTCTGAAAATGTCATTTAGAGAAGTCCTTACAAATGATCAGCTGTATGAAGTGTCAAATTTCAAAGGGTCAAAATGACCCTATGGATTTATCTATGCATTCTCAGCCTTGTTTACGCATGGATGGATGGATGGATGTCAGGCTATTTTGGTCACATCTTTGTCCATTTGGTATGTGACCTGGGGAAATGGCATAGGAACTGACTGGGTACTTTGTGAACACTGGTTCTTCAGCTCTGGCTGATCAACTAGTAGTCCTTTGACATCCAAATTTTCCATCTGTAAAACATGATTATTGCTTTTTCCATTCCAATGATGTTATATAGAGAATATACAAATTAAAAATGGCTTCAGTTCTGATGATATTCCTAAAGAATAGCTTCCTTCTTCAAGCAAATCTTTATATCATAGTATTATTCCATTTTGATCCCACTAACCACTTTGAAATTTCTAGAAAATAGTATTTTTTATTTTTATAGTGTTAAAATGGCATTAATTTTGACCCTAAGTAGTGTTCTAGTCTGCATCTCTAAAACATAATTCATTTAGGATCCAGAAAATGGTATTAAATTTGGATTTAGGAAAAATATCACAGAGCACCTTAAAGTACGACAATACACGGATATAGTCTTACATTCTTTCTCACAGAGTTAGCCAAAGATATGTCTTAATATTTTGTTTAGTCTTTTTAAAGCACTTTAAAAATAATAGCCATTTACTTTTCTAAAGTAAGCATTCTGTAGAATAATAGAAGTGAAGGTCAGGGAATTTTCAAGCCTGTTATAGCATTCATAATCTACATAAAAATACATATTTGTAGAAAAGGAGTTTTACAAATTTAAGATATGAAGTCTGAAAGTCAAGGATTCTTCTTAATTTTTATAATTATCTCAGAATCCCTTAAATAATAGCTTTCTTCAGTGAGACACAAAAATAATGATATACGTAATATCAAATCAAGTAGTTTTCCTCTTCATCATCATTTCAGAATAAAGATTTCTACTTTTTTCATCTAAAGTCAGAAAATTCAAATGAGCTACATACAACTTGGTTGCCTCATAATTTGCAATGGAAAGCAGGATTATCTTGATATATTTTTAACCAGGGTGGTAGCAGACATATGAATTCCAGTCTAGAAACCTGCTGTACATTCCACTATATTCAGCCCAGAATGTATAAAAATAAGCCTTTTTTTAGTGCGTGCGCACACACACGCGCGCACGCGCACGCGTGCACACACACACACACACACACACACACACAATGGTAATTGCAATGTACATAAAACCTGTCAAAGCTCCAATTTCCAATATTCCAATGAATATCAAAAGAGTCCAGTATTTCTGACTTTGACAAATTGCAGATGAGGTTTTATTCATTAAGAGGGGCTGCTAATGTTTATTTAAATGCAATTTACTGTTGCATTATTGATTAGCTACTGCAAAATTATCTTACAAGGAGCACGTGTGGCAAGAAGATTTCAGGTTGAGAGCGGATTTATCTAGGGAAGGCCTGTAGGCTTGATTTAGGCCCCAGGACATGAGAGTTTTAATTTATCTGGAAAGAAAGGCCTGGTGGAAGGTTTGCTTTGTTTGCATTTAGACAGCAGATGAAAGGGGTTTTGATGTTGAGCTGGGAGAAAATGGCTGCCACTCTTGTTATTCACGCAGAGAATTCAGCAAAAGAAAAAAAAATCTATTACTAGGCAAGATAAAACAAGCCTTTTTTTACCCTCAAATCATTTTTTTTTGTATCGAATATGTGGCTCTAGTTATCTTCCAAAGAAGAAATAAAAATTTTAAATGTTGGCTGTTATCTTAAATCTTAAAAAAATTTCCATATTGCATTTATTACTAAACTTTCACTTTATATTGTTGTTCTATATACTTTGGTGGGGTCCTTGTGTCATAAGTGTCTTAAAATGTGAATGTAACTTAATAATAGAAGCAATTCTAAACTTAGATATTTTAATAAAAAATGAACAAACAAACCTTTCATATGCTTCTTTTGAAAAGAGGTAGTAGAACCAGTATTTAGGTAGAAAGTCTGTTAGAAATAGGAATAATGCATTATTGATTCTGCGAGATAGACACATCTGTCCTAAGAAGTAAAGCTTTTTCGTGCTGATTTATTTTAGCTTAATCACTATGAATATATTAACGGTAAGACAAAGCCATAAGGATTGTACTACTAATCTTAATGTAACTAAGAGTATTGTGTTTCTATGCATGTATATGTTAGGATCACAATGGATCAAAAAGTTCTAAAATGAATAAAATGAGTACCAAGAAAATTCATGAAGTCTGTAGAGGAAAATGTTCATCTCATAGTTTGATTGTATATATTAAGAAAATAACATAAACATCTCATATTTCTTGCCCAAATAACTGATGATTTATTTCCAGCAAGTAGTGAGATTTCATTTATTCAAACTTTTCTATACCCAGGGTGGAGAACAAGTTTATAAAGATAATTTGGAGGTTTTTTTTTTAATCATTTGAATCTGAGAAATACATATGGTGAGAGCTGATGCTTAAAACTCATAAGTCCTCTATGCTGGAGGTCAGTTATCAGTCTGCTATTCTTAAGAATCCCATGATGATTATTTTGAATATATGTCAACGAACCACAAGAATTTAGAAAATGTCTCATCTGATCAGTAAAACGTATGAATTGGATTTCAATATGCAATGATGTGATACCTAAATCTGGACTCTGAAATGTTATCATTCAGAAGACATTTCAGCTGGCTTATTATTCTACAAAAATCAATTTCATAGGCAGCATTCTGCATTGAAAAAGAAGCAGAAAAAACTTTCTCTGTGTGATTTGGGGCCACAAATGAGAGTGACAGCAACAAGAATTATGTTTCCCTTTGGGGTTTATACCATTGGAGACACAATGATGATGACTGAGTATCAATTCTGACAACCTGAAGGTTAATTACTTACCCCATATTTCGGGTCTGCCAGAATAGGATACTGCTATGCATTTATTTACAGAAGTTTGAAGTATTCGCTTTTTTTTTAAACGTTGCTCATAGTAATGCAACACTAATGACTTCATAATTGGTTTTTTTTCCTATGTAATTCTTACTTTCGATTTCCCTTTTAGTTAATTTTCTCCTCTGTTCTTTCTCAAGGAGGCTCTTGCTATTTTTCCTCTTCACCTTCAGCTCTTGGCAAACAGCATAACACTTCAGAAGAACACTTAGCTCAGAATAAGAGCAATTAAAAAATAAAGCACACTAGATGTTATGTGGTCCACTTCCAGATACACTAGTACATTGCTCCATTAAAAGTATTTAAAAATTGTGATTTGTCTTTCCAAGAAGAAACTTGGTACAGACTTGGCCTACGAAGTAAAACCGTTGGGAACAAGAGATCAAGCAAGGTAATTCTAAAAGAGAGATTTATTTAAGATGCTATTAATGAAACATGATCTATTAAATTATACTAGTTTATTTTAAAAAGAGAAATGTGGTGGTGGCATGACTATGGTGTTTGGATCTATATTTAACTTTATTTTTTATTTTTTAAATCTTTTAACGTTTGTTTATTATTGAGAGAGAGAGAGAGACAGAGCATGGACAGGGGAGGGGCACAGAGAGGGGGAGACACAGAATCCAAAGCAGGCTCCAGGCTCCAAGCTGTCAGCACAGAGCCCGACGTGGGGCTCGAACTCACAAACTATGAGATCATGACCTGAGCGGAAATTGGTCACTCAACCAACTGAGCCACCAGGTGCCCCTCGATATTTAACTTTTTTAAGCATTCTAAAATTTTATATACCAAAGTGCACTGGGGGGGGGGGGGGGGGGGGGGGAAGGACACTCCAAAACAAGAATTAAGGAAGAAAATTAAGCTTTAAGAAAGATTAGTTAATGTGCTCATACCCTAAAATAAATAAGTGAATGACAAATAAAGACCAGAAAGAGAACCTGTTAAGAAATAAAAGTTTGTTTGCTCATTCATTCAACACATGTTTACCACTGAGCACCTAGCACGTGTCAGGACTGCTCTTTATGTGGGTCTCTACAACAAACTTCTATTCTTGTAGGTGAGGAGCTGGGTGATCAGTGGATGTAGGATACTGTTTTTTTTAGGTGACTTTTATAAATCCTGTCCAATGCTGAAATACCGATGATGATTTCCCCTTTGTTTTCTCTCTCTCTCTTTTTTTTTTTTTTGGCAG
Organism: Prionailurus bengalensis; assembly: GCF_016509475.1. Classification (NCBI taxonomy): domain Eukaryota; kingdom Metazoa; phylum Chordata; class Mammalia; order Carnivora; family Felidae; genus Prionailurus; species Prionailurus bengalensis. The sequence continues at coordinate 14,905,131 of NC_057353.1, read as the reverse complement.
AAGCTCAGCCATCTTCGCCACATTTTTCCATTCATTTGTACTTGGATCTCCTGGCTTTTAGATTGATTGATGACTTTTCATATTCTTAGAACTTGGAGCACCATTGTGCAGTATTATTTTTCTGTCATATAATCCAAGATTTAGAATGGACACTGGGGATGATCAAACAAATTCACACTGAACACAGTCATCCTGTGTTCAAAAAATTGCCTCCTGAATCAAAAATCTATAGGAGAAAGAGCCTTGTTTGTCTGCAAAAGGTAATGGGGATGATAAATAGATAGAAATGGTCACCCTTTCTAAGACAAAAAGAATTTTTGTACAATGTAAGATTTTGAAAATTTTTGAAAATTTATGACACGGAGCCTGGATTTCTTTTGTAATTCTATTCCACAATACTTAAGTTAATTGCTCATATTTTTATCCTTTAAAACTGAATACAGAGAGATTTCAATACAATGTCTAATACTCAATAAAACACAGATAATTTTCAGCACTTATTTTCATATGTAATTATTCAGCTATGTCTGTGTTATTAATGTTTTTGATAAAAAAGTTTGGAGAGATACCCAGAGAGATGAAAACATTTAGATTTCTCAGGATGATAATACTGTGAGGACTTATTCCTTCTATTATTAGTTTGTATTATCTCTATATTTCTATTCATTCCATTAATGTGGTCGCTATGTATTTTATATCATACAGAATGATTAAAATGAACTTTCTTTTAATTCTCCATTGAAATATCTCTTTTTGGTTTCCACCATCAGGCCTGTTGCTGTCTTTGCACAGCCCGGAGCAAGGGTACCGATGGAGCCCTATGTACCATAGGATTTAATCTTTGAAATTTATAAATCAAGCTAATAAACTCTCTGTAATACAAACTTTTTGTCCTACGTTCTGGGAAAATATACCTTCATAGGAACCTAGAAGGTCAGGCTTAAATTTAGAATTTCCAGACTCCCTCAACTCTGTGCACCAAAACATGGAAAAATTGGCTCTTAGTTCCCTATAGCCTGACCCCTTAGTATTCTCATTGTGTCTCACATCCAGGTGTGTGTACACACCAGTCTGAACTTCTAAGCTCTGTTCATGCCCACTCTACAGGCCTTTACCAACGGCCATTCCTTGACCATTCCATAGGCTTTTAAGTAGCATGGTTTGCCTTGATTCAGAAAAATACTAGTTCAGGCACTGGAATCAGGCATGGGGATATTGTGGAACATGTCCTGGAACATAATACAGAAATGGAATACATTCTCTAGCTTGATGATTTGTCACCCTGTAAAGACAGAACGGGGCCTTCTAAAACTTGTCCAGATAGAAGGATGGCACTTGGCGGCATCTAATTTGCATACTGTTCAATGGCATTTTCCAATTTTTAGTTATTTGGTACTATAATTTGTGTTGCAATGAACATTCGTGAACATCTGTCTCGATTCTCATGTGCAGGGGTTTATTCCTAACACTGGAATTGCTAAATCTTAAGGTATGAACATCTTTGGCTTTACCTGATAATGCAAAACTGTTTTCCAGAGTAGATGAACCAATTTATAATGCTACAGTGATCCTCTAATTGTGACATAGCCTCAGAAGGTTGTTCAGGTTGTATGAAATTACACTTACAAAATAGTTAAGTAATGCCTTTACTAATTTGTCCAGATGTGCCAAGAGAACTGCTTACTGGCTGACCAAAATTGTTTATGTAGCCATAGTTCACGTTGTGGCTTATATGTTGACTTTTTTACTTTGTCTTTTTTTTTTTCAATATATGAAATTTATTGTCAAATTGGTTTCCATACAACACCCAGTGCTCATCCCAAAAGGTGCCCTCCTCAATCCCCACCCCCCCACCCCCCCCTCCCTCCCACCCCCCATCAACCCTCAGTTTGTTCTCAGTTTTTAAGAGTCTCTTATGCTTTGGCTCTCTTCCACTCTAACCTCTTTTTTTTTACTTTGTCTTAAAGATTGTAGTTCTCAGTTTTAATGTAGTCAAATTGATTGATCATTCCATTTATGGCTTGCACTTCTTCCTCTTGTTTAAGAAATTCTTCTTTACTGTGAGATCATGAAGTTATTTTCTTATACTATTTTCTATAATTTTTGTTACCTTGTTTATTACATTTAAAACTTTAATTTGTCTGGAATTGCTTTTTGTGTGAGATATGAGCTAAAGGTCAATTTTAATTAAAAAATATTTTTAAAATATTGAGGGGCTCTTGGATGGCTCAGTGGGTTAAGTGTCCAACTCCTGATTTGGGTCAGGTCATGATCTTGTGGTAGTGAGATCAAGCATTGCCTTGGGCTCCACACTCGGCATGGAACTTGCTTAAGATTCTCTCTCTGTCCGTCTCTCACCCTCTCTCTCCATCCATCATCTGGTTGTGCTCTCTCTCTCTGTCTCTTTCTCTCTCTAAATAAATAAATAAGCATTTAAAAAATTATTGAAAGTGGCATTAGCTATATAAACCAATTTAAAGAGAATCCTTAGATTATATAGTCCTCCAATAAATGAACATGATGTATATCATGTATATTTAAGTCTTATTTAAGACTTACACAATATTTTTAAAAATTCTCTAAGAATTTATTACACAGATTTTGTTACATTTATTTCTTGATACTTCATAGTTTGGGTGCAATTGTAACTGATGCATTTTTAAGATTACATTTTCTTTTCTTTTCTTTTTTTTTAAATTTTTTTTCCAACGTTTATTTATTTTTGGGACAGAGAGAGACAGAGCATGAACGGGGGAGGGGCAGAGAGAGAGGGAGACACAGAATCGGAAACAGGCTCCAGGCTCTGAGCCATCAGCCCAGAGCCCGATGCGGGGCTCGAACTCATGGACCGTGAGATTGTGACCTGGCTGAAGTCGGATGCTTAACCGACTGCACCACCCAGGCGCCCCAAGATTACATTTTCTAACTGTATGATTCTGACATACAGAAATGCAATTGACTTTTGTGTGTTGATTTTCTTTTATTAACCTAGTGAGGCTGATAATCCTTTCCATTGATTCTAAATGTTTATCTAGAGGAGTATATGATCTGTATGTTAAAGAAAAACAGTTTTGATCCTTCCTTTCTAATTCTTATATATTTCTTTTCTTACCTTAACACACTGTTTAGAAGAGCCAGGATGTTGTTGAATAGAAGTGGTAGAAATGGCAGAAGTGGGAATGTTTTACCTGTTCCTAATCTTCACCACTCAAATTTTACAATTAAGTATGATATTTGATGCAAATTTTGGGTAGGTAATATTTATCAAGCTAAGGAAATTTTCTTCTCAAGTATTTTTTGTAAGTGTTTTTATCATGAAATGGATGTTGAATTTTATCAAATGCTTTTTCTGCATCTATTAAGTGAACATATAAATTATTTCTATTAATTGGTTAATAGGATAGACTATCAATTGACATTTCTAATATTAAATAATTTTTGCATTGCTGGATAAACCTAAAATATTAATGATGCATGATCTTTTTTAAAAAGTTCTGTTCTATGCTTGCTTTCCATTTTGTTATTTTTGCATTTATCTGCATTATTCCTTTCCTTTTTTTTCTTTGATTTTATTTGTTTTTTCTTTCTATAACCTGGAGATTTTAGCTCATTTGTTTTCAGTTTTTCAATAAATATTTGAAGGTATAGATCTGCTTTGAGGTACCACTTTTAGTAGTATCCCACGTATTAAGGAGATTTTCATTATCATTTAAAGCAACTTTTAAATTTGTACTTATTTACTTCATCTATTCCTTAATTAGAAATATGTTTCTTAATTTCCAAGCTCTTTAAAAAAACTTTTAATACTTATCTTTTGTTAATTGGTTTCTAGCTTATTTGGCAGTATTAGGAGAAGATGGTTTGTATAATATCTTGGTCATTAGATAAAGATTGTTAATTATTTCATTCAGAACTCCTATATCCTTCTTGATGTTTTCTCCATTCAGTCAATTAGCTATTTATAAACTTGTGTTAAAACCTCTTAATGAGGGGTGCCTGGGTGGCTTAGTCAGTTAGGCTGACTCTTGATTTTGCCTCAGATAGTGATGTCACAGTTCGTGGGTTCAAACCCCACCTTGGGCTCTGTGCTGACAGTGTGGAGCCTGCTTGGGATTCTCTCTCTCCCTATCTCTGCCCCTCCCCCACTCGTGCTGTCTCTCTCAAAATAAATAAGCTTAAAAAAAAACCTTTCAATATGATGCTGAATTTGTTCACTTCGTGGTGAAATTATCATCATTTGTACTTTATTATTTTAGGGTTATTTTAGTAGGGGCATATAAGTTCAGAATTATATTTTCTTATAAAATAAAATTTTTATCCTTACTTATGGATCTTTTTAATCTCTGATAATACTTTCTGATTTTAACCCTATTTCATTGTTACTAAAATAGGCTTACAAGCTTTCTTTTGATAAGTGATTATTTTATCAACAATTTATTTTCCATCTTTCTGCATCCTCACGTTTTCAGTATATGTCTTGAAAATGACATGTCGCTGGACTCAGTCTGACCATCTTCAGCTTTTTACCAAGATATTTAATTTGTTTTCCTGGATTAATTTATTTGGTTTTATTTCTATCATTTTTTTGCTTTCAATTTGATTCTCCTTTATGTTCCTTTCCCTCTGTTTTTGCCTCCTTTTAAATTTATTCCTCATTTCTCATCTAAAATTTCTCCTCTGCTATTAATTCTAATTTATACATTCTATTTGTAGTTTTTAGACATTCCCCTAGGAATTTTACATTTATTATTTTTAAATCAAATTATAAAAATACTGGCTTAACTGTTATCATCACTTTTCTGACATATACTAATGTTTTAATTCTATAATTTTCAATTTCATTTTATTTTCTACAGTTAATATCAGGTTATTATATTTGCAAATTTACCACTTTCTTTGTCTTTTATTCTTTTTTTGTATCTCATAGTGCCATTTGGATCGATCCTTTTCCATCAACAGATGGAAAGTATATCTTTTATAATTTTATTACCAAGGGATATCTTTTTCTGTTTAATGACTCTTTTGCCCTAATGTTTGAAATGACTCTTTTGCCCTAATGTTTGAAATATATTTTTGCTGGCTGCAGTTTACAGTAATTTTACTGTAGCAAATATCATTTGTATTATTTTTCTATTGTTTTTGTAACAAATTACCACAAACATAGCAGCTTAGACAACACCATTTATTAACTCCTGTTCTGTAAGTCAGAAGTATGACATGGTATGGCTGACTCTTCAGTCAGGATATGTAAAGGCTGAAATCAAGGTGTAGACTGGTTTGACTTTTCTTTTGGATGCTCTGGGGAAAATTCTACTTCCAAGCTTATTCTTGCTGTTGGCATAATTCAGTTCCTTGTGGTTGTAGGACTGAAGTTCTCTCTGATTCCTTGTAAGCTGTTAGGGGCTGCTTTCAGTGCTTAGAGGCTGCCCCTGTCAGAACAAATACTCAGCACCCAGGAAGAGACAAACCACACACACTCAGGGAATCAGAAAAGACTGTTTATTGCACACTGGTGCCAGCTCAGCGGAGTCACCTCTAAAAGCTGAGCCCTGAACCTTGGCATCGGCCTCCTTTTATGGCTAGGAGGGTAGAAGGTTGAAAGACAAAAGAAAAAGGGGAGGGGGCGCTTATCAGTGGTGCTACATGGGTAGTTGGTGGAGGCAGGAGGCAAACAAAAGAAAAAAGGGAAGGGGTCCTTATCAGTGGTGCTGTCTGGGCAGTTGGTGGACACAGGAGGCAAACAAGATTATAGAAGCCAAAAGTATGAAAGGGGAGTATCCAGCCTCGGGCATCTGGCTGGCCACCATTATCTTGTTTTTACTAGCTTTTCTTCTCACTTCCCCCTCTTGATTCTCAAGCTGCTGTAGCAGACTTAGAGAAAATCAATTTGTTGGGGGACAGGGAACCCTTTGCTGCCATGGGAAGAGGGGCAAAGACCACTCTGGCTTCTTCCTGCTGGACAGGGATGTCGAAGGGAGGGGTGAGGCAGCTAGGGTTCTTTGTCATCCAAAGGAGAGTAGTGACAGCTAGAATGGTCCAACTGGAGCATCATCTGGAATTTTATAGCTTCTAGATGAGAAGAAAAAACCTGGTTAGCATATTAAGAATACAAGGACCAAATAGGAAGGCTATGAAAAGCATTATGAGAGGAACAGCTAAAGGGAGGAGCTAACATGCCCAATTCCATAAGTTGCTCCAGGAGTTCCATGAATCTGCTAATTCTTGTCTTCATTTGTTGATTCACTCCCTTAACTGCTGGACCATATCTCGGACTATCGCTGATTGGTTGACATAGAAGCTGGGCCATTGTCTGAACCTATGGTTAACAGAATTTCATGTCTGGGAATGATATCCCTTAGCAAGGCCTTGGTTACTTCTCTTGCATCTTTTGGAGTGTGTGGGATAGGCTTCAACCCAGCCCCGAAACATTCTTCATTTAGAAAGAGACATAGTCCTCCCTATTTGGCAGTGAGTAGGTCCAGCCCTACAACAAAGAGTATAGCAACAAGTATGGAAAGAGAAATAGGTAGGGAATGACAATGATATCTGAGAGAGAACGATTTATTTCATTTAAGTTGCTTGGTGATTTTCCTCAAGCTTCTGGTTACAAAGGGTTCTCAGGTATTGGCTGCATGCTGCTTATCATCTGCTATCTTCTTAAGGGTGGTCTGTAGAAGATTATTCTGGTTAGCAGTTCCTTTCCATTTCAAGTGGTTGTCAGGTGACAGGTGGTCTGCCTTTCCTGGAGAATGGTGGATCCATACGGTTAGTCCTGCAACCTTAAGAGCTGTGGGTATGGTTAGCACAACTAAATAAGGTCCCTTCTAGGTAGGTTTAAGTGGATCCTTTTTCCAATCTTTTATCCAAACCTCATCTCCAGGTTTGTGGCAGTGTACTGTTATTCCTAGGGAAATAGGTATTCTGTCTGTCACCCATTTATGTATCTCAAATACAGTTTTCCCTAGTCCTTGTAGTTGTTTTTGTATTTCTCAATTTCCTAGCTCTGTCAGGTCCCCCTTGAATTTGACTAGTGGAGGGGATCTTCCATATAGGATCTCGAATGGGGAGAATCCTATTTTTTCCCGGGGTGTACAGTGTGTTTAGAGAAGAGCTAGGGGTATTCTATCTGGACAGAACAAGTTAGTTTCCTGACATAGTTTTGCCATGGCTGATCAAAGGGTCTGGTTCATATGTCCCATTTTCCCTGAACTCTGGTACTGATAGGCTTCATGTAAGTTCCACTGGATACGTAGGGCTTTGGCTACTTGTTGCACCACCTCGGCCAGAAAAGCTGGGCCATTGTCTGAACCTATGGTTAAAAGAATTTCATGTCTGGGAATGATATCCCTTAGCAAGGCCTTGGTTACTTCTCTTGCCTCTTTTGGAGTGTGTGGGATAGGCTTCAACCCAGCCCAAAAATGTGCAGATGAATACCAAAAGGTATATGTGTCCTATATATATATATATATATATGACCTTTAGAGGTCAAGCCTACCTCTAAATCTTCGAAGGATGCCTGACTACAATGTTGGATTCCCATGGGCCCAGTGGGGCCTTGTTTGGCATTATTTTGAGCACAGAGGAGGCAACATTGAGAGATCAAGGCACAGACGGATGGGAGTTGAGCAATTACTAGTAACAGTTTAATAAGGTTTCAAGGGCGGTTTTTCCTAGGTGGGTGAACTCAGGCTGTTGGAGAACCACCTGGTTGGCTAGCTGCTTTGGTATATAGACTCTTTGGTCTGAAAGTACCCACCATCCTTTTTTTGTCTGGCCTTCTTTTTCCTGTTGTGTCCATTTTGTTTCTTGGATTGGGTACTTTGGGGAAATTCACAGTTCCAGGGCCAGCATGATTTTTGAGGGTGTTATTTTCCTGCTGCTTGTTTAGCTGTGGTGTCAGCTTGTCGGTTACCTTCTGACACTGAGTCCTTTCCTCTTTGGTGTCCCTTGAAGTGGATGACTGCTACCTCCCTCGGTTCCCAGACTGCTCTTAATAGTTTTAGGATTTCTTCCTGATTTTTTATTTCTCTTCCTCCTGTGGTCAAAAGTCCTTTCTCATTGTATAGAGCCCCATGTATATGTAGAATGGCATAGCATGAATCAGTGTGTATGTTGGCCCATTTGTCTTTACTGAGTTCTAGTGCTCTTATTTAAGGCCCACAGTTCTGCTCTTTGGGCCGACCATCCTTATGGAAGGGCTTTTGATTCTATGACATCAAAATCAGACACTACTGCATAATGAGTATATCTTTTGCCTTTGTTCACTAAGCTGCTTCTGTCGGCGTGCAGGATGAGGTCAGGATTTTGTAACAGCCTGTCTGATGGGCCGGGTCAGCTAGAATAGCCTTCATCAAGTACCTGTAGACAATCATGTTCTGGGGGCCCTGCCTCTGCGGGCAAGAAAGTGGCAGGGTTTAGAGTTTTTACAGCTTCCAATCTTATTCGTGGATTCTCACATAGCAGTCCCTGATATTGTATCATCTGAGCATGCATTAGCCAGTGTTGCCCTCTGGCATCCATCAAAGTAATAACAGAATGGGGAACCTTAACATTTAGGTTTTGCCTCAACATGAGTTTGTCTGCATCCTTGATGAAAAGTGTGGTGGCTGCTAGTGTCCTCAGACAGGGTGGCCATCCTGCCACAACTGAGTCAATCTGCTTTGAAAGGTATGTCACTGGTCTTTGCCAATGTCCAAATTCCTGGGTGAGAACCCCCAGGGCCACCCTCTTCTTCTCATGTATGAACAGGTGGAAATCTCCTGATACATCTGAGAGTCCCAAGGCTAGTGTCTCCATGAGTTTTGTTTTTATAGTTTTGAATGCCTTTTCTTGTTTAGGGCCCCAGAAAAGGGGTGCTCTCTCTTCCCCCTTTAGTTCCTTGTGTAATGGTCTGGCCAACTCTGAGAACCCTGGGATCCATATTTGACAGAATCCTGCTGCTCCCAGGAACTCTCAGACCTGCTGGTGGGTAGTGGGAACTGGAATGCCTGTTTCCTTTCAGCTCCCATCATCTGTTTGCCTTGGGTAATTTTGAAGTCCAAATATTTAACTTCCTGTTGGCAAATCTGTGCCTTTTTTTTGACACCTGGTATCCTGCTTCTGCTAGTAGCCTGAGTAGGGCCCTGGTTCCCTCCAAGCACTGGATCCTCATGGGACTGGCTAGCAGAAAATCGTCCATATATTGGAGGAGGACATATCCTAGGTGCTGTCCTGAAAACCTAGCTAAATCAGATGCCAGCACCCCACTGAATAAGGTTGATGAATTTTTGAATTCACTGCCTTGGGGCAGTCTAGTCCAAGTGAACTGTTCCTTTGCCCCTGTGGTGGTAGGGTTTTCCCATTCAAAAGCAAATAGAGGTTGGCTATTAGGCACTAGCTGGAGACGGAAAAGGCATCTTTTAAATCTAAGCATTGAACCATCCTACTTCCGAGGGTATGAGTCCTAGTAGAGTGTATGGGTTAGGCAATGCTGAATGCAGCATGATGACTGCTTCATTCACGGCTCTTAGGTCCTGCATAAGGTGGTAATCATTTGTCCCAGGCTTTTTCATGGGCAGCAGGGGAGTATTCCATGGGGACTGGCCTCATTTTAGAAGTCCCCATTTGAGTAGCCTGTCCAAGTGTGTCTGAATCCCCAGGCATGCCTCCTGTGGGACCATATATTGGCATATTTTGACAGGTTCGGGTCCAGGCTTTAGGTCAAATAATATCAGAGTGTGTGTGTGTGTGTGTGTGTGTGTGTGTGTGTGTGTGTGTGTGTGTGTTTGTGTGTGTGTGTTTCCAGGTAGTCGCGTAGATACAGCAATTCATGAACTACTTGGTGACCCCCTAGCCGGCACCATTGGGGACTGCAAAATGATCCTTGGGTTTGCACCCCTGTTGCTCCTATGATGGTGACATCTCGACCAGACAGAGGTGCCACCAGACAGAGTCACCACAGACTGTTTGGACCCAGTGTTGACCATGAAGTCTATTGTTTGGCCCCCCACCTTCATTTTGATCATGGGGGCCTAATTGGATACAGCCCGGTCTTTCTTAGTCAGAGTTCACTCCTGCCAGTCTGATCAGGTCAGCCTCAGGTGGTTCTGGCTGGTAGTGGCTGGGTGGAGCAGAGGTTTTTGGTTTCCTTTTTTGGCGATTGGGGCATTCGTTTTTCCAGGGTCCAAATTCCTTGCAATAGGCACATTGATCCTGTCCCAATGGCGCTTCTCTTTTTTGTTCTTGCATACCTCGTGGTTTCCATGGGGGCCCTTCTGGAGGGGGGTGGTCATCCCAAGGCAGTGGCCAGAAGAGCTGCCTTTTGTTTCATTCTTGAGTCTGCCTCCTTTCTGGCAGCTTGATCCCAGTTTACAAAAACCTTGTTGGTGACTTCCAATAATTTGGTGGCGTTTTTTCCAGCGAATTCTTCCAATTTTTGGAGCTTCTGTTTAATGTCACTTTGGGCCTGTCCCACAAAGGTAGCATTGACCATTCACTGATTTTGGGGGGCTTCTGGGTTGAATGGAGTGTAAACTCTGAAGGCTTCACATAATCTTTCAAAGGAATCAGCCAGACTCTCTTCTGGCTTTTGTAGAACCTCAGATACCTTTGCCATGTTGGTAGGCTTTTTGTCCCCTGAAGGGAGGTGAGTCGTATCTTTCTAACCTGGCCCTTCCCACCTCTGTAGTGGGGTCCCAGCAGGCATTCTCTTCGGGCATAGCCTCCCATCTAGATTCCCATCTGAATAGCCTCAACATCTAGATTCCCATCTGATGTCTGAGTCTGGAGCCAGTTTCTGGCTTTGGTGACAATCGTTGGCACTTTTTTTGTGTTGAAAAAAGTAAGAAGCCTTTTATAGTCGACCCAAGGAGGGCAGTGGGTCTGGATTATGGATTTTAGGAGATCTATCATCACCTGTGGCTTCTCAGAGTAGGGTGGCATGTGGTGTTTCTATTTGAGGAGGTCAGTAGTGGAGAATGGTTGGTAGTAGAAAACTGATTACTCCCTCTTGTAGGGTCCCATTGGGGCCTATTCTTTGGGGACCCCTAGTCTCCCATAATGGCATCTACATTGCCGTTGGGGGCCTTGGATATTGAGCTGTGGACCTAAGGTGTCTTCCTACTGGTTTCAGGGTCTCTGGTTGGGGCAGGCTGGCTGCTGGTGGAGGTGTGACTGATGGAGGTGGACTATCAGACAGGTGAGGTTCCCCTCCCTCGATTGATGGGGTGCTGGGGGCATATGGTGGCAGAAATGGAGGGACTTCTGAATTTTCTTGGAGGATGGGGGGCAGTTTTTTCTGCTGTGAAGTCTTCTCAGCCAGTGCCACTAAGACCCTACATTGTCCCTTACTATTAACACAGAACCGGACCCAAGAAGGCTCGATTTGGGTTATTTGCAGCCATTGATTAATGTATAGGAATTGATCTGGGTGGCCAGGGTCTCCACTAATTACTTTATAAACAGCTCAGACTGTGGGAACATCTAGGATGCCCTCAGAGGGCCATCCTACACCAAACGTGGGCCATTCTAATTCACAGAGGGTATGTAATTTCCTGGGGATCAATAGGACTCCATAGTGACCTGAAAATCCCTCTTTAAAATTCTTTTCTTTTTAAAATTTTTAATGTTTATGTATTTATTTTTGAAAGAGAGGCAGAGTGCAAGCAGGGGAGGGGCAGAGAGAGACGGAGACACAGAATCTGAAATAGGCTCCAGGCTCCGAGCTATTAGCACAGAGCCTGATTGAGGGCTTGAACCCACAAACTGCGAGATCATGGCCTGAGCTGAAGTCAGACACTCAACCCATGAGCCACCCAGGTGCCCCCTTCTTTAAAATTCTTAATCACACATTCCAAAACTGTTGGTTTTGAGGAATTTCCCCCCATCTTGGTATCCTAGATCCCTCCCAATGTATGGTGTCACAGGACAAACACAAGGGAAGAGGTCACTTCATTCGCCTGGCTGCTCCCCTCGCGGGGACCTAGACACCTCTTAGCATCGGCAGGTCAGTGTAAACCCCTGACTTGGATCAGGTCTCTGCAGACCTAATTCTGCCTTGAGCTATATGAGGTCCTCACGGAATCTCAGGGTAGGACCCACTCAGGCTCTGTAGCCAGACTGTGGAACAGGGGCACTCACACACACATTTAGACAGATTGCAGATTTCCACCCAGGACTTCCCTCCTATGTGGCGACCGTGTCCCCTGGGAGGTGATCAGACTTCCCTTTCACAGGCCTGAACTCTGCTTGGGTCCCCACGGACACTTACCCAATCCAATGTCCCATCCTGGCAGAATTTTCTGATTCCCTCTGGAGTCCATCCGAGCACAGTGGGCACTGATAATTGCCAGGCTGGTGAGGGTCGGGGTCCAGTGAAATCACTGGTGGCATGCCTTCCTTTCCATCATAGGGTCCTTGAAGAGTGGCCTCTCCACTATCCTCCAACAATGGTGGCTCAAGGGGCCAGCACGGCTGTTGAGTTTCCCAACCAATGCACCAAATGTTATAGCAAATACTTGGCACCCAGGAAGAGACAAGCCATACACACTCAGAGAATCAGAAAAGACTATTTATTTCACACTGGTGCTGGCCCAGTGGAGTCACCTCCAAAGGCTGAGGCCTGAACCCTGGCATCGGCCTCCTTTTATGGCTGGGAGGGAAGGGGGCTGAGAGACAAAAGAAAAAGGGGAGGGGGTGCTTATCAGTGGTGCTACATGGGTAGTTGGTGGAGGCAGGAGGCAAACAAAAGAAAAAAGGGAGGGGGCCCTTATCAGTGGTGCTGTCTGGGCAGTTGGTGGACACAGGAGGCAAACAAGATTATAGAAGCCAAAAGTATGCAAGGGGAGTAGCCAGCCTTGGGCATCTGGCTGGCCACTATTATCTTGGTTTTACTAGCTTTCCTTCTCAACCCTGGTCCCTGTGGCCTCCAACATCTTTAAACCAGCTATAGTATGTGGAGTCCCTTGCTTCAAATCTTTAACTTCTCCTCTTTCTGACCTCTATACCACATTTAAAGTCTCATATCATTACATGAGGCAAACCTTAGATAATCTCCCTATCTTAAGGTCCACTGATTTGTGATCTTAGTTACATTTGCAAAATGAAAGTCGCACTTCACAGCAGTGTTTGATTAACTGGGAGAAGGTGTGTTTCTACCTGGGACAGGGAATGTTAGAATTCTGGCTACCATATCATTACACAGACTTTTGTCTTCTGATGTGCAGTCCAATTCTTGTTTCTTTGAAGGTGCTCTGTCTTTATTTTCTGATTATTGTTAAGATCTTATTTTTGCTTTGGCATACTCCTTGTCTAGAACTGCGTTTCTTGTCTTATGTACAGTTTAGAATTGGTTGGATTTCCTGGATCTGTAACTTGGTCTTTCCAGCCGTTGAAAATGGTTGGGCATTATGGTTTCAAATATTACCTCTCCTTCATTCCCTTTCCTGTCTTCTTAAATGCATGAAGCATTTAAGACCTATCTCTTTATCCTCCCTGACTCTTAACCTCTCTTTTATATCCTTTATCTCAGAATTTCTCTGTGATTCATTCTAATATTTTCTGCTCTATATTCCAAGAAATATTCCCCTCTTTGCCTATGTCTAATTTGTTATTATAACTTTCCATTGAGTTTCCAATTTCAATTGATAAACTTATTTCTAGGTCTTGTGTGGTGGTTTTTTTTTTTGTCTGATAAGTCTAAAATTTAAGATATTTATGTGTATAACTCTGCTTTCTCTCTTTTTTCCTTGATGGCTTGTTTCTTTGTGTATTTGTAATTATTATGATTTTTTAAAAAACTAAATGCTCATATTCCAGGATACTGTGAGAATTCTTTAAAACCTGAATTGAAGGTTAATTTCTTAAAAGAAAGTCTACTTTTTCTCTTACTAGTTATTTGTGGGTACTGTCAGCCCAGCATTGCTTTAAACTTCATTCTTGGCTTGTTGGTTGTTTTGATTTTAATTTGTAATTATTGACAGTTATGATTGCAGAATCAAGATGGCTATTAGTGACTATTAATTCCTGGGGAAATTTTTTTTCCTACACATAGACTGGAGTTTCAACTGTTAAGACATGATTTTCTAGTGGGTGACAGTGGAGGAATATTTCTAGGTTACCTTTATCTTGAGGTTGCAACCTTTGAAGACCAACTTTAAAAAGGAGAAGGAAGTGCTTCCATTTGATTCTGGCACTTGAACAGATCCTGTGCTTTGTTCCCTTTTGCACAAGCCCTGAGAAATACAAACCAAAGGTCACATTCACTAGGTTTTGCAAAACTGTCTTTAGTCTTTGGGCTCCTGCTTTCACTTCTGATTATGCATTATTTTCTTACTAACTCACAAATGCATTCAATGAGTGTTTAAACTACATTCTATTCAGAATTTATTGTTGTTTTTTCCAGTAAAAGAGTTAAACAAATTATGTAATTGATTATACTGCCAGAAATAGAAATTCTTCAAAATGTGGTGTGTGTGTGTGTGTGTGTGTGTGTGCGTGTGTGTCTGTGTGCATATGTGTGTGTGCTTACTGGTTAAAAACTGGGAGAATAAAAAAGTATTGAGTTTTGCTATGTTTCAAGCACTAGGGATACAGTGTTTCTTAAATAAAATAGATATGATTCTTATCCTTACAGATTCATTAACTTTAAAGGTGAGTCCAGCGAGCAAAACAGATCAATCAAACAACCAAACAAATAATTGTCAGTTTGCTTCTCCCCATTTCCACTGGTTATTCTGATAAAACTTCTACATTCCTCTTTGTGTTACAATTACTCTTTTTCATATTTATTCTCCTATCATATGTATAATTCCATACATTTCCAGAAGTTGGGACAAATAATATCTTATTTTCCACCTACCATGTAGGATCCCTTCCTCCCTTCCCTAAAACAGGAAAAAATAAGCTTCAAGGAGACTCTGGAAATATAAAAGAAGTCCAAGACATAATAGGCCCTTTGGTGGTGAGAGACTGAGTTAAAGTAAGGGAGGTCCTTTTCATCCTAAGAGCTGTGCTCATGAGTTGATTGCAGGGCTGATATTCAGGAGATATGCATTGTACCCTGATACTGTCTTCATAGGTGGTATCCTGTGTCCTTGGAGTATCTGTTCTAATTGGTACATGCCTATGCTGTTCTAGCTGTTGAGTATTTTGAGTATCCTCTCTGACTGATTGTGTGAATCTGAGATCCTTTTGAATGCCCGCTTATACCACACCAGCTACCCTCAGAGCCCCCAATCAGCAGGAGAGAGCACACTCTACTCTTCCCTGCTCAAGTGCAGAGCCTGTATAGCATGTCAACATTTGAGGTGATCATAGTATCTTCCCTTCCCTTTTGGTAAAGAGCAGGATTCACTGATAGGCCTGAAACAGGTTATGCTCAACATCTAGGTTGCTGTAGGAAACAGAGCAGAGAGTCTTATTTACAAGTGTGTCCTTTTGTAAAGCTAGCTTACCTCCAGGCTTCTAAATCTGACTTAGACTTACTGTCGGTCTGGTCCTCTGTGTTTTAATTCACCTCTTGGGATTGACCCACACATGTGCATGATGTGGCTCTCCACTGTTCTTATTCAGGTGCTTCATGGTGACAGTCCCTTAGCCATTGCTCTCCTCACCTTGGAGAGTCAAAAAAAAAATCCGTACACATCCTTCTGTTTGCAGATTTTGGACTCTATTTTTTGAAACGTGTTTGCTTTGCCCTCCAGCTTTGTTTTAAAATGTATGCTTTTATTTGGGTCATCTTTTTTCACCCTGCTCCAGATTTAACTGCTGTATTTATTCTCTGTTTGTTCATATACTAAGAATTGAAGTGAAAATATCTGAGTCAAGAATATGTCTAGTTTAGGGGAACCTGCGTGACTTAGTTAAGTGGCCGACTTCGGCTCAGGTCATGATCTTGCGGTTTGAGGGTTCAAGCCCCGCATCAGGTTCTGTGCTGACAGCTCAGAGCCTAGAGCCTGCTTCAGATTCTGTGTTTCCCTCTCTCTGCCACTCCGCTGCTCATGCTCTGTCTCTCTCTGTCTCTTAAAAATAAACATTAAAAAAAAAGAATATGTCTAGTTTAGAATCCAAGTGGACAAATTTTTTTTTAAGAGAAAGTCTGTCTTTCAACTTATAGCCCAGTGTTTTATGTACTGCATCAGTGAGATAATTCTTCATTTATCTAAACTTCTCAAAGTTTCTATTTCTTTGTTAAGTATAAGGAACAAAAGGCACAGTTTAAAAAAATCCTTCCTAGAAGACAATTTGTCCTGACGAAATCAAGCTTCCAAACTGTAGATTTATATCTGTTGAGGTTTTTAAATTGTTATCAAGCTCATTTAAGTTGCTCATATGATCAAGGAATCACATTTGGGCATTGAGGGCAACAATTTTTTCACAATTATGTATTTAACAGTTGTTCATTTCTCATAATCAGATATGAGATTTTATGATTAAAATCATAATCATATGATTTTATCTTTAGGTAGTTCTGGAATGCTTTACCCTTTTATCTTTTTCTTTTGTGGAAGAATAAACAATTTGGGAAGATATAAAGAATAATGTATAAAAAACATTTAGAAAATTTCAGTGTGTGTAGCAGGGAGGGAAATGTAACACACTGTCAACACACAGTGTTTGCAAAACTGATAAAACTTCAGAGTTGTGCATTCCAGTAAAGTTTCCTTGCACAATAACCCTGTACGTAAACCAGGACTTCCTATCTGTACCTTCTTGCTGTGTAGCTACTGACCAAATACAGGATTTGCTGGACTTCTACTCTTACAACACAACAAATTTTTAGTGTTATGCCCTATGTTGAGTCAAAATCAGCCTCCTTGGAACTAATCTACAATTTGACTAAATTTCTTCTTTCTGTTATGAGATTTATTGAACAGCAACATATATTAGGTTGTATGTTCAGGCATATAGATACGAAAATGAATAAAACACAGCTCATTTTCTGAAAAATCTCACAGTCTAGATGGGGAGACAGACATATAAACAAATAATTAGAGTAGAGGAAGAAGTGCTAACAGAGGTACTCACAATAGCATTATGTGAGTAGAGTTCTTTGAGCTGTTCATCATATGATGTGGTTTCCAGGCCCTTTATCATCATAATAAAAGACTCTTCAAGCAAAGGTTGAAGAGATCTTACAAATTGCCTTCTTATGTGAGGTGACTGTTCTGAAGCATTCAGTTATAGTAAGTATGGCAATAATTAGGACTCGGCTACAAGGTGGTTTTAGATAGAAATAAGTAGTAAAGTTTCAGTCAATCATGAATTATCCATGCACAAATCAGAATACATATTTGAATGTATAAATGTAATTTGTAAACAGTAATGTGATTCATTGGCTTTCAGAATTAAGTTAATAATGATGTTTGTCTATTCAATAGAAGAAATTTCCAAATTTTAACTTGTATTAAAATTAATTAATGCATCACTCATGCTCTGATTCAGAATTTTCAAAATGCCTCTAGTTACATTGATTCCTTTTAATTACAATGACTTCTCTTTATTCTTTGATCTTTGATTTCTAGTTCAGAAGTTTACAAGGATTTATATTGTCTGTTTTGTTAAATTTTGCTTGTTTTGTTTTATTACATTGATCTGGAATAATCATATACGTTCCATTATTCCTTTCATTTTAAGTAGGTGGAGGTGACTTAGTATTTGGGACCTAAATCAATGTGACTTTTTGAATGCTGCTTGGTTTATGGTGTGGAGTACCTTATAAACAAAATAAAAAAAGAAAGGACTTCCAATTTGTGCAGGTGATTCTATTTTCATAGAGAATTTTTCTTTGTACAATGTTCTTAACTTGATTTTTAAAAAATGTCCTTGGAAGTTTTTGTAAAGTCTTGTATTTATGTGCATGTTATGTGCATTTTTCTGGAAATGTTTATCCAGGGGGTTGATCAAACACTCAGGAGAGGCTATGTACTGTAAATATTTTCAGTGGATCCTTCTGGCTAGATATTCATGCTGCCATACCAAATGACGATCAACACGCTTTATGCCTTATGTCCTTCATTATGACCTGTCATCTTTGCCATAAATAGCATTATATATTACTTTAAAAATGGATTCTCCAAGAAGGGATTAGGTAATAAAGGTTGTGTTTGTGTATCAATTTATGGTTTCAAAATACTTTCAAATGTAATGTGTCATTTAATCCTTAAAGTTTATGAAAACATATTATCCCCATTTTACAGAAAAAAGAATGGAGATTCAAATACACAAAGCTCAGAACTCACAGAGCAGGAACTCCGATCAGTTATTCAGAGTGAAATACTCTGTCCACATCAAACATTTATTAAATTTTCCTTTTGATTAGTTTATGTGTTCTCTATTTAAACAGATAGTGTTTAGGCCTTCCACTTACTCTGTTAAAGGGGATTATCTGCACAGTGAACTATGAACTCAAGGAAACAAGGCCAAGTCTTGGGCCTCAGTTTTCTCACATGTTACATGAGGTAATAAACCCAAGCCACATGCAGGTAACTTCCAGCTCCTATATTCCATGTGCTTTTGTCAAAGTTGGGCCCAAAGCTGCTTCTCAGGAGAGCAGGTCTATCCATTATATTTGCATGCCAGATGAGTTGGCCTGTTGGCCACCAAATGCAGTTTCATCACCAGTCCCAGGGTCCAGGCTGAGCAATGGGGACCATTAATGAGTTTCTTCCTGTTGCGAGGAAGTTTTCTTGGTAAATCTTACAAAGACAGTGTCGTGGCTGACTTTCATTTGCCTTTTCTTCAACCAGTTCTTGCCTAGAGGAACTGTGTTAGTCATTGGTTTGCTGGCTATGTTCTAAGATGTTTTAGTTTCCCTGTATATCAGGTGATGTAGAGTAGGTAAATCAATGTTTAGAGTGTAGTGCTTGGGTGGCAGTAGCTTCAGGACAAAAGAAATCTATTTAAGAAACAATATCAGAAATTAAATTGATTAAAGTCCCAGATCCTTAGAAGGCTTGAGTCTGAGTATTCTTATTGCCAGATATGTTTTAGAAGCTGTGTATCCTGGTTGAAGATCCATGGTATACATTTGTTGCATGACTGGTCATTCATTTGAGTCTCAGCTTTGCCATTTATCAATGAGAAATTGGATCAGATCATCTCAAAAGAGCTATGCCAACTAGGGAATTGACTGCTCCTTGAATATTTCAATTAATGATCCTTAATAAGCTATTTTTCCCATTCTTCTTATACTTTGTAATATGATTGAATCTTCTGATGTCACTTTAGAGCTTTAAATAAGACTTAAAGTTTTAGCTAATAATTATATGATATCAAGTATATGATAAGTATTCCTCTCCACCTTTCCCCAACCTGACCTCCAAAAGCTTTTCTCTTGATTTGTTTGACTTTTCATTCTTATTTCTTTTAACTTTGAAATTGGTTGCATAAATGCAGTTGAAACCACAGTATAAGGCCAAAACACAGTGTATCAATATCAGCTCATTTTATCACAGGACTCATGTGTAGACTGGGTAGTTTTCCCAGACTCAGAAGTGACTACTTCCTTGATATAGATCCCTTCATGGATTGTGTTCAGCATCCCACGCCACCTGAGGCAATAACCACTCCAGAGCTGAAATCATAGGCTAGATTTTTATTATGATGGGATCACCCGCTATTGAAATAGGATTTTGTTGTTCCATTTGTAGTCCGCCACCTGATAAATGCTAGATTATGAGTCAGAATAATAAACACAGAGGTGTTGTAGTAGGCCAGAATGCTTCCCATTGTCTAATGTTACATCTTTCTTTTTAGCAGTATTCTCAAAGGAAAACAAAATTTGAATGTGTGCCTGTGTACCAACAGTTTCTGGAAATGGCAGTGCCTATCTATTTTCTTTTTAAATAAAGGCTTTCTGTAAACGGTTCACATAACCAGTTATTTGGCTTGAAATGGCCTCCCCATGAAAATGCCTGCTTTAATGTCAAGTCAGGGAATAGCGAAGCTTTGCTGGAGTCCCAGTGTCTAGCAGATATACTATAAATTTAATTTCATAGCAAAGTGAAGTCTATTACAGAAAATCAGAAAGAACTACCTTCTCAGCAAGGCCATCTCTCTATTTTTATTGAGTCCTTTTTTTGTGTAGGTTTTGCAAGCTTTGTCTGCACCTGTCAATAAAAAGGGGCTCTTTGTTTGAGGACAATACTGACAAATTAACCAGAAAACATATTTCCAGTGGTGAGTGGGGCAAAAGTTCAGGAGAAGGCCATGGCTGCTACCTGTTTTATTATACCTGTAATTGAGGATGTCAGACTTGTTAACAATTTGTATTTTACTCCATTTGAATAGCCTTGTTCTCCTGTTGTCTTACATATGTGTCAGTGAAGCCAGGGCATTTTTATAAATTTTGCTGTTACAAGTGTCAGCCAAGGAGAGAGGATGATGAAGTAGATGTTATGATGATGTAGATGTTGTGATAAAGTAGATGTTCCTGATGCCTTATAGGAATCCTGAAATATCTCAATGACAGGAAAAAACTCCCAAACCATACTCTTTACTCTTTCTTAATTGGTATTTACTGCTGCTATAGGGTGTAACACATTAATTAAAGATTTCCTGGGTACTCTGACAAACAGCTAATGACTTTTAAACGGCTGGCTTGCCCAGTGATCATTCTTTTTACAGGGTCCACATAAAATTTTTTCTTGGACATTTGAAAAAGAATTACACTCACATGTAATGTGAGAGCGATGACCTGGTACTACTATTCTTAAAACCTCTGGACCTGAAGTGTGGAGGGATTTTCTTTTGAAAATTACCATGAAGTACAAACACCAGTTTTATGTAGCGTTTGTGGATGTGAATTAGACAGTACATTAAATATCAAAAGAAGGAAATACCAGCTTTGCCACAATGTTCCTGTAACAGGATGCATGAATTAGAAGTCTCATAGATGTTGCTGCCTTGAAGTCTGGTGGTTCAATTTAAACCCAGATCAATTTTTTACGAATTCTTTAGCAATTAATTTTCTAGGAATTCCTAGGATGCTAGTGGCACTCCTCTAAGTTTGTGAAGGACAGAGATAATAAATATGGCCCCTATCCTCAAGGAACTAATGACCCATTCAGCAATCTCTGTAGATTGTTTTTAAAGCAATCAATTTTTCTAGGAGTTTTACATTTTCATGCCTTATGTTTAAATATTTAATCCATTTTGAGTTGCTTTTGTATATGTCTGGTAAGAGATAATGATCAAATTTAATTTTGGATGTGGATATTCAGTTTTCCCAACCCCATTTTTTGAAGGGACTGTTCTTTCCCCATTGCATGGTCTTGGTACCCTTATTAGAGATCATTTGACCATATACAGAAAGGTTTATTCTGGGCTCTCTATTCTGTTCCAATGGTCTCTGTGTGTGTCTTTATGCCAATACCACATTGTCTTAATTACTGTAGTTT
Organism: Prionailurus bengalensis; assembly: GCF_016509475.1. NCBI lineage: Eukaryota > Metazoa > Chordata > Mammalia > Carnivora > Felidae > Prionailurus > Prionailurus bengalensis. The sequence goes on along the minus strand of NC_057353.1, from coordinate 14,883,754 downwards.
TGTAATATATTTTTAAATCAAGAAATATCATGCATCCAGTTTTGTTCTTCCTTCTCAAGGTTATTTTGGCTATTTGGAGCTCTTTGTGATATTATACACAAACATCAGCTCAAAATGGATTAAAGACTTCAATGTAAGACTCAAAACTATAAAATTCCTGGAAGAAAGCCTAGAAGAAAAGCTTCATGACATTGGTCTTGGCAACGAATTCATGGGTATAACACCAAAGCCATAGGCAACAAAAGCAAAGTAGACAAGTAGAACTACTTCAAACTAAAAACTTTCTGTATAGCAAAGGAAATAATCAACAGAAAGAAAAGACAACCTAAGCAATGGGACAAAGTATTGCACACCATGTATCAGATAAGGGATAAATTTCCAAAATACAAATGGAACTCCTACAATTCATAGCAAAACCAAAGCCCAAAACAAAACCTAACAACTCAATTAAAAAATAAATAAAATGCTTGAATAGACTTTTTTTCCAAAGAATATATACAAATGGTGAATAAGTATATTAAAAGGTGCTCAGAATCACTCATCATCAGAGAAATGCATTTCAAAACAACAATGAGATATCACCTCAGACCTGTTAGGATGGCTATTATTAGAAGGAAAAAAAAAAAAACAAACGACAAGCATCAGCAAGAGTGTAGAGAAATTGAAACCCTATGCTATTGACGGGATTACAAAATGGTGTGACTGCTATAGAAAGCAGTAAGGAGGTTTCTCAAAAAGTTAAAACCAGAACCACCCTATGATCTATGAAACCCACTTCTGGGTATTTTTGCAAAATAATCAAAATCAGGATCTCAAAGAGATATCAGCTGTCTCATGTTCACTGTAGCACTATTCACAATAGCCAACATTTGGAGATAATCTAAATGTCCATCAGTGGATTAATAGGTAAAAAAAAAAAGTGTCTTTACCACAATAAAATAAAAATTAGGGGTGCCTGTGTGGCTCAGTTGGTTAAGTGTCCGACTTCGGCTCAGGTCATGATCTCGTGGTTTGTGAGTTCAAGCCCCATGTCAGGCTCTGTGCTGACAGCTCAGAGCCTGGAGCCTCTTCAGATTCTGTGTCTCCCCCTCTGTCCCTCCCATGCTCATTCTCTGTCTCTCTCTGTCTCTCAATAATAAATAAACGTTAAAAAAAATTTGTAAACAAAAAAATTAAATTAAATTAAATTAAAATTAAAAAGTTTCAAATACAGTATATAAATAATAATCACAAGTAACATTTATTGAATGTTTACCAAGTATCAAACACACACTATATGTTGTGCTTTTCATTGGGTGTCTCATATAATCTTATAACAGCAGTCATGGAAGATTTCATGGTATCCAATGAGAAATCTGGCTTTTGGTTATGTAACATGGTCAAGATGGCACAACTAATATTGGTTCCCAAATCTTTTTGACTCTAGAGTCCATGCAGTTGATTACTACTCTATTCTACTTTCTCAGTGAAGATACTATTTGAGATTTAATGAGTATTTTTCTTCTCAAATATTTTAAGGTCTTCATGTAAAGCTATCCAGGTTATGAATAAATGAAACACATTTTATTTCTGCTAAGGTAGAACCTCCCTCATTTTCTTAATGTACTTAGTAAATATTTATTGAATGAATTCATGTGGATGTATTTTTTTTTTCAACGTTTATTTATTTTTGGGACAGAGAGAGACAGAGCATGAATGGGGGAGGGGCAGAGAGAGAGGGAGACACAGAATCGGAAACGGGCTCCAGGCTCCGAGCCAGCAGCCCAGAGCCTGACGCGGGGCTCGAACTCACGGACCGCGAGATCGTGACCTGGCTGAAGTCGGACGCTTAACCGACTGCGCCACCCAGGCACCCCTGGATGCATTTTTTTTAATGAAAGGAATTACACTAAAATGTTGAATTTAGAAAATTTTTTTGTGTCATTAAGACACTGCGAGGAGAAAAACATAATTATGTTCCACCTGCTTTATTAAATTTTGGTAAAATGTACATAACATGAATTTGCCATTTTGACCATTTTTAAGTATGCAGTTCAATGGTATTAAGTACATTCACTGTTGTGCAATCATCACCACCATTCATATCTAGAACTTTATTATCTTCCCAAACTGAAATTCTGTATCCATTTATCTATTTATTTTTAAAGAAAAGCACATTTGGAAGTGTTTAAATTCTGTTTCAGTATTTCCCAGGCAACCATTTAGCATGTCATTACTAACAAATTTGATAGAGTTTGTCTTTTAATAAAAAAGAGGAGAGAAAAAGTTTATTATTGAAATATTATTAACTTTTGGGCCATCTGATAAATTGAACTTAATTCTCAAACTTGGCCTCATTGGAAGCGGAAATTAATCAGTTGAATGAAGTAGCCACAAACTGAAAATTTTGACAATGCTAGATAATGAATGTTGAACATCAGAGTTTGATTTTGTAGGAATAGAAAAAAGCGAGCTGGAGAGACTACCCTAAATTTGATAGTTGAGCAGCACAACTAAAACTCATATCTAGAGCTAGCATGCAAAGCTAAAAAAAAATAGGTGGGCACAACTTACAAATTATTGTGTTGGGGACAGAACCTGGATGATTGAAACTGTAAGAAGTGCCTTTACAAAGTAACCTACTCATCAGTGGAACCTGATTCATCTGTGATTTTCTACATCCTCATATACAGAGATAAAGAAAAATTTAGGGGGCCATTGTCCTGGGAGAAATGTGTACATTTATGTTTGTGTGTTGGTAGTAAACATTATGGGGCATCCACTTGTTCAAAATCTGCCTTCAAAAACCTTCCAGTAGACCACTGGTGTGTGCCTGGGCCTTTTATTTTAGTAACAATAGTGTCACTAACAAACACAACTAGTGAGCATCTCCAGTGTTGAGCTTTGGAACTAAGGGTCATCAATGAGCATCTAGATAAATTCTATTAGCCAGGATTTGGGGATCTGAAAATTTTGAGGAAGTTGTCATGGAAATACCATTACTTTGTTGTTGTGGTTGTTGTTGTTGTTGTTGTTGTTGTTGTTGTTGTTGTTGTTTTTAAACTGCTGGGCTTCTCAGTATCTTTCAGGCCAGTATGTACATGAAACTTTATAACAGACTATAGTAAGAAACATTTGCTAAATGTACATGGCCATGAAGTGAACTTTCTTTGGGAGCATTTTTAGGAACTAATCTTCCAAGGAACACTTTGGGAAACCCTAATCTATTCCAATCGCTATGTCCTAACAGGAGCCATGATGAATTTATTTATTGCACTATCACTTAGTTTTATGTCTCTAACAACTTTAAATACATTAAATATTTAATCCAAGATAAATAGAAATCATTGCTTATCTTGAGACAAAAATAAAGACAGTAATAACAAATAAGATGTTCTTGCTTATTAGAATTGGACATTTTGAGGATCTGGCCCTACGTGCATATTTTGATTAATAGGTAGGCTACTTTGGCTACTTAGTGTAACAAAATATCTGAATTTCAAGGGACTTAAATAGGAAGGATGTATTACTGTCTGCATTATAAGAAATGGGTTGTGGAGTGGATGGATGGCTCATTGAAGTCAGTGAGGACTAAGGCTGTCGCCATCCTTCAGGCCCACCATCCTCAGTGTGACAGAGATGTCACCACTCAGAGTTGCATCACGTCATCACAGCCATGTCAAATATGGAGTTAAGCTTCTCTCAGAACTTTGCATTCTATCTCCCAGGCCCTCACCCAGCCAGGCCCTAAATGCAAAGTAGACTGAGAAAGTGAGTATCTGGCCTTTCAGTCTCCATCCTCGGTGTCAGAAAGAAAGAGAAAGAAGGTTGTGTCCCACATGTGTTTTTCATAGTCATCTTTAACTATGTGGCTATGTGGCTGGGTTTCTACTGCCCCCAAATCTTTGTTCAGTAATTTAAAATGAAATTAAATGCTGAAATACTTTAGAGCAACTCTGTGAATACAGATTTATTTCAGAAAATGTGAGTATTGTAGAAGGAAAGATTCTCTTGGTATGCCTGAATCCTTTAATTATCACTAGAGTTTTCTTTGCTTTTTCCTCACTAGTTTTTTTTAAATTAAAGGGTTTCTAGCACGATTATAGACCCCAGTTTCAGAGACTATTGTTTATAAGGGGCAAAAAACGAGGATCCATCAAGTACTGGCTTTTTCTTCCCTTGTCCTGTTCCAGTTTATGATTCTCATATCCCTTGCATTTTATATTCCTAGCTAGGATCCTCGATTCTATTATACTCATGATAGCTCAGAAGATTGTTCCCTTCTCTTCTTCTCAGTCACAGGAGATAAATGGAGACAGGGTGGACCGATCATAGGTGTCAACAGACTGTTTTTGTTGTTGTTTGTTTTCTTGCTTGCTTTTCTTTAGCCCAGCTTGGAATATATAGATGAAAAATGTGGATATTGAAGGATAGAAGACCAGCTCCCTGGTCTCCCCCACTCTCAACCTCATATACTTTTCTTTGTATTTCCTGGCAGTTAAGCCAGAGTGGAAAAGGCAGTGTAGCAAGAAGACAAGATTAAGTGTATCTGGAATGTGATCAGGTTGGTTTGTGAATCTAGTAAGAGGTATAAGCCATACATGTGGCATGTGTGAAGTTGCCCTGGACTAGGTGCCAGGGGAGACTAAGCTATTGGAGGTATCATTGGAAGGAATGCTGATGGTCCCTGAAGACCAATGACTCATTTTCAAGCACCTTAATGAGTAACTTCGAAAGACGGAGAAAGCACATTTGACAGCAAGTGTGTGTAGAAATAATATGGCACCTTAACATATGAATGAAATGAAACTTTATTTAAAAATACTATTTATTGAGGCAATATTTATGGAATGTATACTTGTGACAAACATTCTGTTGCAGTGAAATAAGTCAGAGTCCCTGCCCTCTGCTTATTCATGGTATAATGGAGGCATCATATTTGTTAGCAGAAAAATTATAAAGCAGATGGTGAAAATTACTTATTCAGCTGAAATTTATTGAGCATCTGCTATGTGTCAGGCACTGGCCTAGGCCTTGAGGATAGAGAAGTGATATAGATCCTGCTATCATGAAGCTAATATTCAAGAAGGCTGTATAAGAAATACTAACAAAGAGCTCAAAGGAGAGAGTGACTACAACTACTCGGGGGAATCCAAGCAGGCTACCCATAGATAGACGGTGACATATGACCTGGATCTTAAAGAATTTGAAAGAATTTCCATGTAGATAAGTGGGGAGGAGTCATTCCAGGTGGGGTAGTAATCATCATGTTTCAAATAGTATGACTTAATTCATTCATTTGTTCATTTTTCAACAACATTTATTGAATATCTACCATATACAAGAATCTGTGAGCTTGGTGATGACTAGAGAACTCAACTATAGTTGAGCAAGATGTAATAGTTACTTTTAGGAGCTTATGGTTTACTAGAGGAATTCACAGAAGAACTTGGTGTGGCTGGAATATAGAAAATGTGGACCAGATAGATCCTGACCCTTACCTGACAAAGGAATTTGAATTGTATTCTATAGATGTTGTAAGGCTGTAGAAGGCTGAATATGGGAACTAAGGCACCAAGATTTACCCTTAGGAAGGTAACTCTGGCAGTACAAAAAGTAAATTGAGGATGGAGGAAAGTCTGGTGGGAGTTAAGGCACTGGCCCAAGGGGAGAGATGAGAGCTTGAAATAGAGCAGTGGTAATACTGATTCCATGCATTTCTTACACCATACACAAAAATAAACTCAAAATGGATGAAACACCTAAATGTGAGACAGGAACCCATCAAAACCCTAGAGGAGAAAACAGGCAACAACCTCTTTGACCTCAGCTGCAGCAATTTCTTGCTCAACACGTCTCCAAAGGCAAGGAAATTAAAAGCAAAAATGAACTATTTGGGAACTCATTAAGATAAAAAACTTCTGAACTGCAAAGGAAAAAATCAACAAAACTAAAAGGCAGCCAACGGAATGGGAAAAGATATTTGCAAATGATATACTGGATAAAGAGTTAGTATCCGAAGTCTCTAAAGAATTTACCAAACTCAATACTCAAAAAACAAATAATCCAATAAATAAATGGGCAGAAGACATGAATAGACACTTCTCCAAAGAAGACATCCAGATGGCCAACAGACACATGAAAATATACTCAATGTCCCTCATCATCAGGGAAATACAAATCAAAACCACACTGAAATATCACCTCACACCAGTCAGAGTGGCTAAAATTAATAACTCGGAAAACAACAAATGTTAGCAAGGATGTGGAGAAACGGGAACTCTCTTGCACTATTTGTGGGAATGCAAACTGGTGCAGCTGCTCTGGAAAACAGTGTGGAATTTCCTCAAAAAATTAAAAATAGAACAACCCTATGACCCAGCAATAGCACGACTAGGAATTTATGCAAAGGATACAGGAGTGCTGATTCATAAAGGCACATGTACCCCAATGTTTATAACAGTACTTTCAACAGTAGCCAAATTATGGAAAGAGCCTAAATTTTCATCAACTGATGAATGGATAGATGTGGTTTATATATACAATGGAATACTATTTGGCAATGAGAAAGAATGAAATCCTGCCATTTGCAGCAGAGTGGATAGAACTGGAGGGTATTGTGCTAAGTGAAATAAGTAAGTCAGAGAAAGACAGATATCATATCTTTTCACTCATATGAAAAAGGAAAAATAAGTTACAAATATAGAGGGAGGGAGGCAAACCATAAGAGACTCTTAAATACAGAGAACAAACTGAGGATTGATGGGGGGCAAGGGAGAGGGGAAAATGGGTAGTGGGCATTGAGGAGGGCACTTGTTGTGATGAGTGAGCACTGGGTGTTGTATGTAAGCAGCAAATCACGGGAATCTACCCCCAAAACGAAGAACACACTGTATACACTGTATGGTAGCCAATTTGACAATACATTATATTTAAAAATTAAAAAAAAAAAACAACCTCTTTTCATTCAGCAAATATTTATCCAAGACTTGGCACTCTTCTAGGTAGTGGGAATCTAGAAGTGACTAAAACACATTCCTTGCCCTTCAGGGGCTTACATTCTAGTTGAGAGAGAATAACATAAAGAAATGAAGATAAATAAGGAAATGTATAATTTGTCAGACTGTGATAGGAAAGTAATAAAGCAGGATAGGGAGTATAAGGAATATCAGGGTTGGGATAAGGTATTAGTCATTATTTCATAAGAAGAGAAAGGGAAAGCTTACTGATAAGGTGACTTTTTAGCAGAGACCTGAAATAATTTGTAGAGGTATCTGGACTGAGCATGCCAAATAAAGGAAGCATAAAAGGCAAAAGCCATGAGATGGACGTATGCCTGGCAGTTCTGAAGAATAGCAAGTCGATTACTGTGGCTAGGGGGAAGTGAGTGATGGATAGGGTGGTAGTGGAGAGGTAAATTGTGTTTGGCTCACTGTAAGGACTTTGGCTTTTGGTCAGAGTGGGGAAGGAAGCCATTGGAGATATTTTAGCAGATGTGTTAAAACTTTCCTGGATGCACAATATACAGTAGAATATAGAAGCAGGGAAACAATGAAGAGTCCAGTGCAATCCCAGGGAAAGATGGTGGTGGCTTGGGCCAGGTGGTCAGATTCTGGGTGTAGTCTGCTATGACTGGATATAAAGCAGACCCACCGTACTGATGGATTTGATGTGAGTATGAAGGAAACAAAGGAATTAAGGGTAGCTGCAAGGTTTTGGACCTTGAGAAATTAGAATTTCCATTTGAAGAATGGAATTTCCTTGATGGAGACTATGGAAGAGCAGGTCTACAGCAAAATCAGGTATTCTACTTTAGACATACCAAGTTTGAGACGCCTATTGGATGCCCAAATGGAGATGTTAAATAAGCAGTTGGATATAAAAGTCTGGAGGTGAGGGAAAGGTGAGGAAATGGAAATTTAGAAGTCATTAGTATATAGATAGTATTTTAAAAGAGGAGACTAGCTAGTGTTGGGGTGTCTGGGTGGCTCAATAGGTTAAATGTACGACTCTTGATTTCAGTCAGGTCATGATCTCATGGTTCATGGGATCAAGCCCCACATTGGGATCTGCATGACAGTGTGGAGGCTGCTTGGGATTGTCTCTCTCCTTTTCCCTCTGTCTCTCCTAGACTTGTTCTCTCTCTCTTTCAAAAATAAACATTAAAAAAAGTTAGTGTTACCTACTTAGTGGTGTAGGGTGGCAAGAAGGTTCAAAGGCACAGATTTGGAGGAATCAAAGTGTCAGAAATTGGAGAGATTAGTAGTGATGAGTATAGGAGGGATTGAGAAGGAGTGTCCTGAGAGTGTGGTGTCTCAGAAGCCAAGTGCAGACAGTGTTCAGAGAAACAGGGTAATCACTTATGATGAAGCTACATATGGGTTGATAAGGATTAAGACTGAAAACTGGCCATTAGATTTAGTATCAGAAAGGTGACCTCAATAAGAACTGGATGAGAGCCATTTATTCAAGCCAAATTTGAAGGTTGATAGTGGAGATTGTGATTATCCATGGCATTTTGAGGACATTTATTGTAAAGAGAAGCAGAGATATGGTTTGACAGTTGGAAGGTCAGGGGTGAGGTTTTTTGTTGTTTACTTGCTTGTTTTTTTTTAAAAGACTAGGAATATTCATCCAGAGAGGAGATAAAATAGTGTAGTAAGATTCACAAGTCATTTGAAGATAGACTAATAAGATTTGATGACCTCTTTGCATGTGGATGGGGATAAAGAAGTAATTAAAGAGTATGCCAGTATTTCCAATTTGGGAAACATAAATAGTACCAATTTAAACTTCGCAATTTCAGAAAATATTTTTCTGTTTTGTGCTGAACCTTTAGTTTTTGACGGAAATTTCTGATGGTAAGATTCAATGAGAGTTAAGGATGGCAATAACAGTATAATAGGGATGATAATGCACTTAACATTCATTGAGTCATTTCAAGGTAGCTTAGATGCCCTCTCCAACAACACAGTCTGTACTATTATTAACCCTATTTTACAGATGGAGAGACTGACACCCAGAAGGAAGAAACAACCAGCCAAAGGTGTCAGAGCTTGCTAATGTCAAATCCAGCTGTACTAATAAGAAAGCACAGTTTACGCAATAAATTATATGAACTCAAGTCAAAATTTGAGGTGGACAGATTTTTACCGAGTACAGAACTGAACCTGGATCTTGGGTCTTAGCAATCACTCTGTGTTTTTCTTCTGTCACTTTTACATCTGCATCAGAAAAATGGCAGTTCTTACTGGGGCTTAACTGGAAATTCTTGAAATGACTTCAAGTCATATTTCCCTCCATCTTACTACTGAGAAGATACCTGTGTTTCTAACTGGAAAAGAAGGGTAAAATATTAATTTGAGCCTGCACTTATACTTGAATGTGCATGCAAGTGCAACTACACACACACTTTGCATCACTGGAGCCCATTATGAGCTGAAAATATTTTCCAGGGTACTTATATGCCTCATTCTTTCCAAGTTCCTAAGTGTTTAGGTTTGCCAGCTTCCCATTCTCCATATGTTCCCAATTCTCTAACCTAATGTCCTTCCAAAAAGAAGGTGAACCCAGATACTCTGTGGATATTTTAATACATATTTCCCTTCCCTGCTTGTACCCCTCAGTCCTATTGCTGGTTTCAGGTATTACACACATGTGTCTGTATTGAGAATTAGATAAGGAGGTAGTTCATATACTTTTCAAGCATGTTTTGTGTAGGGATCCCTTCCTTTACCTGGGTCTTTTCATCTTAGGGATGTGGGCACAAACAAATAGCTTGTGCAAGAACTGACAGTACTGGTTAAGGGCATGACTGTTGGTTCTAATTCGAACCCTCCCACTTATTGTCTGTATGGCCTTGACCAAATTATTTAACCTTTCCTGAGTGGAAGCATGCAATTATACTATTGTTTTCCTATACCTGCTGAAATCTTTTGATTTAAAGTTTAAGGATAATGCAGTATATTTTGTCAAATTTATTATTTTCATGAATTATTTGTAAGGTGTTAATTACATATAAATACATTGTAAACAGATGCGAAATAGTCTACTCCTGCCCAGCTGTCATTTTTAAGTGATAAGTCATCTGGGATGACATCTGCACTAGCAGGACTTTTTGCAGGAGAATAACAAATAGATCTCAGTGCAAATCTAGTAGAATTAGTATTTTCTCCTACATGTATTTTGCATTTTGTTAATGTTAACTCTTGAGACTAATTATGTGCTTAATGGACATTCAGACTTTCAGCTGCATGTAAATATTTGAAAAGGGAAGAAAGGAAGAAGAGAAGAGAGCTGCGCTGGTAGTCATGTTTGATATATCGGGGTTATCATTCCATTTTGGGGGGATGTAATTATATGGAAAGCCAATAGAGAAGTTGTCAGGAAATGCTAAAAGGCTTTGAAGTTCACATGTACATATATTCATAGTTGTTCATAATCGTCTCATGTATATGAAAGAAAATCCCCACTCCTGCAGCTTTAGGCCCTAAGATACATTTTTTGTGTGTGTGTGTGTGTGTGTGATTCTTTTCCCCATCAAGATACTCTTTCAGTTCATTTTGACAAGATTCCATTTGTATAAAAAAGTGTAGCCCTTGGGGAAGGGAAGTAAGGAAAAAAAGATTTAAGTAAGGAAAAAAAGATTTGCTTCATGCGCTACCTACCTATAAGATTATCTTGGTCCACAGCAAATAATTAGCTTCCCCTTGTCTGATTCAGTAGAAAAGAAGTCACGTGCTAAGGTAGTGTCAAATCTTCTTGGAGGCCAGATTAACGTAGAACAGCAGTCAGGGAGACTGGGTCTAATTTTTACCCTTTTGCAGTATCCAATGCTCCTAATCATGCCTCCTTTTGAAAGTTTCTCCTCCTCAGTTATTTCCAGGCCACCCAGTCTGCTCTTTGGGCTTCTTTTCTTACACTTAACTCTGAATTACATGTTTTACCCAAAAGGACTGTGTCCTCTGGCCCTCTGCTCTTTTTACATTCTTTATGCTTTCTCTGGTGACCTTTTCCATACCCTAGTAAGGTAGGCTATGCATCTAGCCCAAATCTCTCTGTTCAGCTAAGATCTATTTATCTATCTACCTGCTTAGTATCCAGAACTTAAAGTTAATTATTTTGCTCCGAAACTTGCTTTTCCTATAAGGCTTCTTTTTGTGGATATCCCCCAACAACTGCCTCATCACTCAAGGTAGAAACCTAGGAGGTATCTTTAACTCTCCCCTCTTCCACATCTGACCAGTCATGGTGTTCTTCAGATGCCACCTTCATAATATCTGCCCCCTTTTATTTTCTATGCCCACCTCCACTGCCTTAGTTCTGGCTCAAATAATTAATTTCTTGCCTAAGTCATTTCACTAGTTTCCTCTGATCCATTCATTATGTTACTGCAAGAGTAATCTTTCTAACATGCAAGATAGTATCATGGTACTCTCTGCTTAAATCCTTCATCTGTTTTCTTGACCATTCACAAAAAAAACAAAAATTAAGGCATTTTGGCTTAGAACACTAGATAGTGAATACTCTGTCTTCTGATCTCATTTTCTTCCACCCCCCACACCCTTTCTTTACTTTAGTCTTACCTGTGTATGGACTGTCCTCTGAATGTATCATACCACACTCTCTTCTAGACATGCTTATCCTCTTCCTTTTTTTTACTTAACTCTGGATCATATTTAAAATTTCAGTTTTGGGGCGCCTGGGTGGCGCAGTCGGTTAAGCGTCCGACTTCAGCCAGGTCACGATCTCGCGGTCTGTGGGTTCGAGCCCCGCGTCAGGCTCTGGGCTGATGGCTCAGAGCCTGGAGCCTGTTTCCGATTCTGTGTCTCCCTCTCTCTCTGCCCCTCCCCTGTTCGTGCTCTGTCTCTCTCTGTCCCAAAAATAAATAAATGTTGAAAAAAAAATAAAAAAAAAATAAAATTTCAGTTTATATGATCTTCTTGAAAAGCTCATAACAATTAAAAGAGCTTCTCAAGATTGGATAGTAAATCCAGCAAAGAAGGTAAGCTTGGAAGCCAGTTTCTGATAGTTCAACAAACCCGTATCGAGTGGCTATTATGAAGTTTTAAAGTTGAATGATATATGTTTCATGCCGTCAAACAATTGACAGTTTAATGAAACACGCAGAAAAAGAAATTCACAAGAGGCATTGTAGTCCAGGGTTTAAGAGCATGGTCTCTGGAGACAGAGGACTTAAGATCAATAGCTGTCTATAATCTTCTAGCTGTGTAGACTTGGAAAAGTCACTTAAATCCTCAAATATGTTTTCTTATGTGTTTATATCAGAATAATAATATGTATCAGAAAGTGCTATTGTGAATATAGAGTAAATGAGATTATGTACTTAACTCGTAGTGCATGCTTACGTCATGGTGGTGAGGAGGAAAATGTTGATAATGACAAAAAACTGTGGTGCCCTGGGCTAAGAGTTTTAACCAAATATGAGGGAGGTGCTATAGGCACCTTACTTCTGAGGGCTAAGGAAAGCTTTCAGTTACTTAAACCTCTTCATTGATAAAAATGGAGATAACAAAAATCTAACTGAGTCATGAGGATTAAGTGAAATAATGTGTGTGAAAGTACCTTCAAAAAACCTAGTACATTTTGTATTCTTAGTGAATATTAATTAAATTTAGAGTCTACATATTGATTTTCTTTCCCTTTTCTTATTGTTCTGTTGGATAACTTGCTGGGATTCCTAATGACAGTCAACTATGGTATAAAGATCACCCATGGAATGTTTACCACTCAAAATTTAGTTAGTATCCAGAAACCTTAGACTGATATGAAATCAAAAAAGTTTCCTCATTCAAAACAATTCATTATGTACATAGCCTACCTATACCACAACCAAACTTATGAATTCCTTCATGCAGTTAACACGTACACGAGCGAGATGCCGGATATTTGTCACAGGACTGAGGTGTCATCATGGAGAAATATGTCTACAAAGGCCTTGAATTACAACATGTCTGCCTTTGAATCTGTAACTGTTATCTGTCACTGAGAGGAATCTAAGGTATTTACACCAACTTTGAGCGAAATTTCAAGTATTCTTACACTGATGGGCCTGTGGACTGAACAGCATTACTGCAGAGGTCCCGAGAAATACTGCAGAGCATGTCACTCCATGGCCCACTGAAAAAATGCAGCCATTGTAAAGAAAGGGCTGATGTTGAAGTCTTAAGTCTCTGTGCATTAGAGGGGTTTAATAAATGTACCCTGAAATTAAGAAAGGAAGCCAATGCTATTTAGGACAATCATCCTTTCTTACTTCCTCCCTTTTTTATTACACTTGAACAACATAATCATAAATTATTGAATCACTGTATAGCAATGGATCACAATTTGGGCATGATATTTACTGTCTCAGATATAACTCCTTTCCAACCACAAAATTTGTTGCACATTATTTAAACACAAGCTTGTTATTAATTGAGCAATTACTTGTGAAGCAATCATTATATGTCATGTCCTATGTTCAACCTTAGGAATGTATTGATGTGAATACTCTCCCCATTTGTGCTCTCAAGTGGCTCATAGCCTAGTGAAACAATCATGTTAGTAGAAATATTGCAAAATCACATAGTGATCCCAATAATAAAGGGTTAACAAGGTATTAAGGAATCCCAAAGGTTGAAGCCACTAACTTTCCTTAGGGAAAATTCCATGGAGCTTGAGCTGAAGGATTAATGGAAATATTCCATGTAAATATGTGTGATAGGACATTCCAAGCATTGGAAACAAGATATGCCAAGGTTTGAGGTCATAGAGCAGACTGCTATGTTTGGAGAAGTTGAACTGGGCTGGAGAGTGGGCTGTATCTGGGAGGATGGTGTGAAACGTAAGTCTATAGGTCAGAGGCAAGGGCTAGATTGTGAAGAGCTGTGGATGCCATTTAGGGTTTGGGTTGCACTCATTCTCTACAGGATGCAGAGGACTAAAACGAGCAGACAGTGGTGACCTATGGTTGTGATCTAAATGGTGTAAGGTAGAGTCTGAATTAGGGAGAGCAGAGAGAGGCGTCTTGGGAGCTATATAACCCAGATTTCATCTGCAGTCCTTTTGCTTAGAGTTTAGTGGAAATTATCTTGTTCCACAACACAATCCCCTTTTTATCCCTGGTGGAAGGCCATATCCTTCCCCAAGACTTCAAGGGGGGGGGGGGTAAGGGGGAGAGACACAAATAGAAAGGAGTCTTATCCTTTCCTTGACTTTCCTACCTATTCATGATCAAATTTTCTTCAGACCAAGTGTTCACAAGTTTCATGAGCCTAATTCAAGTTTTTTAAGGTTGTCATCACTTCGTACCCAGATCTTAACCACTTTACCCATTGCTCTTCTCTCTCTTCTTCCCATTGCCATTTTCATTCCTTACATCCTGATTGTCCAAGAAGTGATGCAAAAATGTCTCACTCTCTTGTTCAAAATCAGTCAGCTCGCTCCAATTATTCAAAATCGTTCCATCAAATATTTGTTGAGTTTCTCTCAGTGCTGTGGCCCATGATCTGTGTTGGGCAGAGAATATCGAATAAAAGTAAACCCCATCTCTGTCCTTGTGGTGCTTACAATCTATGAAGAGGAGAGTTTAATCAAATAACCACACAGATACATGGATTATTATAAGTGAAAAGCACTGCTAAGGAAAGAGGTACTGTCCTATGAGCAGAACCAGAGGAAATTTCCCTGGGGAGGTTAGAGCTGAAATCTGAGGGGTGAGGGAGGAAACTAGGTAAGGTTTGATTGGACAGGAAGCACCTTTTCAGAGGATGGAGCAGCTACATACAAGTCCTGTGGTAGAAGGTACTTGTTGAAATGGAAGAGGTGAATGCAGAATGAGCACGTACTTGCAAATTACTAACACTCAAACCAAGTTGTTCATTAAACAAGGGCCTTAGTGTACCCAGCTTTTCAGCTCTTATTGAAAGGTTTGGTATCAATCTCTTCTCAAAAAGATTTCTTCGGCTTCTTAGAAGAAATGGCTTATTCTCCCCCTCAGCAAGGCTGACCTAAAAAGACATATCCAACTCAAAAACATTTTTCAACAAATATTTACTAAGCACCCTTTATATGCTGAGCCAGCCATTCCAGATGTTGGGGGTGTAGGAGTGAACACAACAGATAAAAATCTTGCCTTTACGGAACTCATGTTCTCCTAGGAAAGAAAGGAAGTAGACAAGACAAATACATTTTAAAAACGTGCAGTTTGCTAGATAGTAGTAAGTGCTAAGGAGAAGAAAGATGCAAGAAAAAGTAAAGTGTTAAAAGTAAAGGGTTAAGTATTACAAAAGGTAGCCAGAAGAGGACTCTTTATAAAGGTAACTTTTGAATAAAGACTTGAAAGAAATGTTGGAGCCAGCCGACCATGTGTCCATCAGAGGAGAAAGCATTTTAGGCAGAGGAAAGGGAGCAGGTGCACAGGCCTGGAGGCAGGAGAGTGCCTGTGGTGTCAGAGGAAAAGAAAGTCGCTGAGGGAACTGTAAGGTGTAAGGGAAAGACAAATGAGGGGTGTCAACCATCCACAGTGCCCGGTTTGTTGTCTTACAAACTGTGGCTCTTCTCTGAGAGAGATGGAGATACTGGAAGGTTCTGAGTTGAGGAAGGACTTGATCTGAATTACATTTCAAGAAGACTGCTTTTTCTATGTCCCTCTAGAGGACCACAACTGTACACAGTTGCATAACTGAGAGGGGTCCCTTAAAGTGTACTCCAGTGGGACTTTCTGTCTTTAATTAAAAGAGAACAATTAGATGCCTTCTTACTAAATAACAAGAAAACTCAATCTGTGGAGGGCAGGCACCTGGCTGCCTCAGAAATGTGGCAAGAATAAGATGGCCTCTCAGAGCTTTTTGAGGCAGAAACACAGGAAAGACTGTTATTTATAGTAAACTCCTTTCTCAGGGATTGATTTCACAAACACTCATATAAACAGTGAATGAATGAATGAATGAATGAATGAATGAATGAATGTAAAAGTAAAAGAATGAATGAAGATGAAGCATGTGCACTGAACATGTTTCCCAAAAGCTAAGTGATTTGTCCAAACCTGTAGAAGTTAAGCTAGAAGGAACAAAGTTCCTAGTTCTTTCTCAATTATCAGTCATTTCCCATCCTGTTCCACGATGGTTTCTGTGATGAGGCTTGAGCAGTGAATGCTAACCACTAACTCCATAAATCATTAACACTGGTAATTTTCTACTTAGCCAATTATCAGTGTTAACGATTCCTTTGCTTCTAAGATGGAGAAAGGGGGAAATATTTTCTGATGAAATACTTATCATGAAGGAAAAATGGCAGAAGGTAGTTTAATAGAGGGAAAGGCTCCATTAAATTTTGGCTCAGAAATCTGCATCCCTGTAAGGCACTATTTCTTGGGTTCACTTGTGGTGTTAAAGGAAAAGATACTCCTAAATTTGTGTCTGATGAATATTAAATCACTCTAGCTGACTCCATTACAATGGACCTCCTTCTTTTATTCTGACTCTGTCCACCATAGGGCCTCAACACTTTTTGTCCATGTTTTATAATATTTTGAATATGCCTGAAAGTGGGGGATAAATTTGAATACAGAAGATGGATTGAATTTTCAACATAGAAAATTGTCTCCTGAGTTATGTATTATATAATGAAGTGCACTCTTGGTGTAATTAAAGTTCCTTAATTCACAGGTATATGTCACTTTTCACGTCATTGAACACTCGAGGGCCTCTAAATGAACTAAAAGTGAGGGGTTGTGATTTTCTTTAGAACTGTAGTTTTCATTGGCCTTTATGGGAAAGTTAGTCTGACAAGGTATTCAAAGGACTCCTGCAAATGTTAAAACTTGCCTATTGTTGACAAAGGAATTTCAGAAATCATATTAGGCATGTCATGGGGCTGAAAAAAGGAAAAACAGTATATTAAATCAATGCTTAATAAAAATCACCTGCTAATTCAGTTCATAAAACTCTTGACCTTCATAATATAAGAGATAACATTTTTAATCTTCAAAAAGTGAATTAGGTAACCAAAGTTTTAATCCTTCATACTCACATAAAACATTGGCATGTTAATTTTACTATCAAAATGTGCATTCAACATCATAATCACATGTTTGTTTCTAGTTATGTAGTGTATAAATCAGCTTTGTTTGCCTTTTTAATTAATGATTGATTATTTTTATATCAGCATGATTGATTTTTAAAACCACTGTGAATAATAAGGCAGTTTCATGATCAAAATGAAGGTGAAATATGAAGATAAGAAAAAGTAATTTATCCCAAACAGATACTTATACTTTTAAGCATAGTAATCTTCAAAAAGTGACCATTGTGGTGTCTGATAAGGCTTTGGATCACCAAAGTTCCAATGGATTCTTATCTAACTTTAAATTTTGCTGTAATATTGGAAAACTCTTTTGATAGAGTTCCCAATTTTCAAAAGAATAGCAATATTATCACCTTCCACTGTGTTCTTGTTGTATATAGGGGTGTAAAAAAGATATTTAAATCTTTCAAGATTTAAATCTTAAAATCATGCATTTATTTATTCAAGATTTATGGAACCCCTACTACATGCCAGATGTTGACAGATGCTAGGAGCGTCTAGATAAATATAACTCTGTCATTGCCCCAGTGTGCTCACTATCTAGTTGGAGAGGCAGACAAAAGAACTGTGAAGTGACAGAGGTGACAGTAAGGGAGGAGAGACCAGCTTTACCTGGAATAATGGGGGAGTTCAAAAAGAGCTTCAAGAAGGAGTTGTAAGATGGCTTGAGTTGTCTTTAAGGGCGTATAGGAATTAACCAGGCAGTTCAGGTGAAGGAGGGTCAAAGAGGCAAGGGCATTTTGGCTATGGAGAAGAGCCTATTAAAGTAGGGCATTGGGTTTTAGACCTGGAAAAAGCCTTACAGATAGTGAGTTCTGTGTTCTCTAATTCACAGATGATGAAACTGACGGTGAGAGAGAGGCAAAGTGCTCTGCTCCACTTCCTCTCTCCTCTTTCCCCTGGACAACTCCTATTCATTCTTTTGGCCTCAATTTAAATGTCACTTTGCCACTGGCAGCGTTCCAGAATACCTCTAAGCTAAGTAGCTGCCCCTGCTCTGGGCCTGTAGCACCTTTGTCCTTTCCCCTCCATAAGTCCGTCTCCTTCACTGGAATTAATTTTGGGTATGTCAGTTTTTTTGCTCCTCTGAAAGCTCTGTGAAGGCAGAAATATTGCTCACTGTTGTCACTCTAGGACTTAACAGATATTTGCTTCATTAATTAAATAAAATCACACACCAGTGTCTTTTATTTCAACCTTCATCCTGAAAATTCCTTGAATGCTCTTTTTCAGTTTATCACTGAAATGAAATATCTGGAAAAATTGGATTGAGTCACCACCAGGCATGGTTGTACTTTTAAATATATCATAAAGTATCTATCATCATAATTTCTTCAAATGGTGGGAATAATATGTCTCATTTACATATAATTCCATGTGAGGCAATTTTCATTAACTGAATAGTAGCTTTAATATTGAAGTCAAAATTCTAGGGGATGGAAGAGGCCCTGCTTTATGATTTTGCAGGTCCCTTTCTATCTGCAAATTTATTGCAAACTGAGTTTTAATTGTTATGAATCATTCCTCTTACAATAACTCGTGGGTGGCAAAAAGAACTAAAAGCATAAAGAAAATAAATGCAGGATTCCTGGAGTTATGTAAATTGGAAGACTTGTATAGGACCATTTGGGGACTCATTCCTATATGAATTAAATAAGGCTTCTGTAAGTTATAGACAATTAATAGTTATATTGAAAATAAAGGTAATCAGTAGTTTTTAATCTGCCATAATACAAATGTGATGCCATGAATACACATTTTTTTTTGCCATAAATATACACTTAAATAAAATCTGAGGCATAGTATTAACTAATTATGGCACTAGAACAATTTTATTTTAGTAAAATAGACAAGTTTTCTTCTTTTCTTGCCCCTAAAGGATGAATATTTCCTGATGCTCTATCCTTAACATTTCTTCATGAGGTCTTTTTAAAATTTCTATTTAAATGATGATCAAAAGCATCTTTGACCCCAATCTCTGAGTTTTCCTGGGTAACTCTTCGATACCTCAAATGCAGCAAGTTCAAAACTGAATTAAAATGTTTAATACTTTTTTCTTAAACAAATATTCTCCCTTTACAAGAAGTTTCTCCTATTGACATCTCTGCTTTTGTAAATGGAATAATTATTCTCATAGTTGCCAAACTTTGAATTAATTCTGGAACATTTTGTTCTCCTTTCCTCACCTACCGTATTACCAAGACTTGTTGATTCCTCTCCTGAAACATGTCTTGACCTGTTCCTTCCATTAATGCTTCTACCATTATTTAAAGACTGTTGCTACTAACTTCCTGGGTTATTGTGCACACCTCTCATCAGGTTTCTTCCCAGCCTGAACAGAAGTGCCACATTAATTCTCTGAAAGTGAAGTTCTGATCATGTCACTCTTTCTTTTTGTGCTGCAACCTTCATTTACTTCTCCTTGCATGGTGGACATAATAAAATCTCCTCAATAGCATCTTTGGGGATTTTCACAGACTGACCACAATCTACTTTGCAACGTCATCTGCCACTCTCTGCTTGTACGGAGCTTAAAACACCAGCTAAACTAGCTTCTCCACTGTTTTCACATATGCATGACCCTGCCACCAAGTGCTTGTGAAGTTAGCCCTGTCTACTCTCTGGCTTATCAGAATCGTACTGTGTTCAATATTGTTTTTTCTGAGATGTTTTTCTTGGATGTCCTTCCTATCCATGGTAATTGCTATTAAATATCAAGTGCCTGCAACATTGAGAATGTGTTTTACCAGAAATTATTTTAATTCTCATAATAATACTGTAATATAGTTTTTACAACTTTGCTAATTTCAGTTTCTTTAGCCAACGGGGAAACATTTGCTGGGTACCTAATATAGGGCACTCACGATATTAGTTACGGGAATAGAAAACTTTTGCAATCATGGTATTTGCCCTAAACTAAAACTCAGAGAGATTGAATGGCTTGGCCAAAATCACCAAGTGTCAGAACTCAGCATTTCTCTACTTGCTTGATCTTCTCTCTCTCTGATTCTGGTACATTTAAGAATGTATGCATGTGGTAGGGGTAGGTGGATGTTGAGGGGTAGTTGGGATGGTTGAAGGAGTTGAAAAGCTTTCCAGGGGCTCCTGGATGACTCAGTCGGTTGAGCATCCAACTCTTGATTTTGGCTCACATCATGATCTCAAGGTTCGTGAGTTCAAGCCCTATGTCAGGCTCTGTGCTAAGAACACAGAGCCTGCTTGGGATTCTGTCTCTTCTTCTCTCTCTGCCCCTCCCCGACTTGCTCTCTATCTCTCTCTCTCTGAAAATAAATAAAAATAAACTTAAAAAAAATCTTCCCAGATGTTTCTTATAGTTCATTCTCCTAGCTGACAACCACTATATTAAAAATTCATAGTAAAGCTCCCATATTATTCTCTATGTAATTGATTTACATATTTAGTGCATATTACACTGATGGTAGTTTTTTTTTGCTTCTTTAAGGAGTAAGGAAAGTCACACTGATTGATTGAATACCAGTATTCTCTAGGCATTTTATTTACGTTATCTCTCGTTTCTCATGACAGTCACCTCAGAGAGGGGTTTTTATTCTGATTTTACCCACATAAAGCCAGAGACCCAGCTGTCAAGGGACAGATATGGAATCTGAACCCAGTCTGTGTGTTCCCAGAGTCCTTCTGTCTCCAGTGTACCACAGAGCCTCTCTGTCTGTATTAGAACATAGATTCCTTAGGGAGAGAGACCTTATTTTTCCTCTTATCCCCTACAGCACTTAACACAATGCCTTACACAGAACATGCTCTCTACATATATTTGTCTAAGGAATGAAGAACCAAAGCAAACCAGGAAACATTTCTTTGTTCAGGGAAATCAAATGAGCCTCAATGTATAAAGCCCTTGAAGAATAAATAAGCCATCAGAAATTATAATGTCAGACACATTATTACATTTCACAGTTTTTCACAATTTGCACATTCCTATTGATCCATGAAATAATTTAATTACATAGATTATTGCATTATGATATAGTTTGGTATTGCCATTTTCCCCAGCATGTTGTTGGATGGAGATAAATTCTTTCTCAGAAAGGAAATATATTACAGAAGAGTCTAAATAAAGATGAAAGGACTTACATTCAACTCTTCCATCCCCAGGATAGTAAAGGCTAGTTCCCTCAAGCATATTTTAATGATTTTCCATACCAGTATTCCAGCTGAAGGAGCTTCAATTATTTCCCAAGGAATAGTATGGAGAAATTAAGATATTTTAATGGAAAAACTGTTCTGACTCCTTTTTTTTTTTTTTTTTGGAGGTGCAAAGCATATCCTGACAGTTGTCCTCACTGGAACTCTGGAGGAAATCAGAAACTTAAAAATGACTGTCAGATACATTTCATATTATCCTTTTGATAAATGTAAATAGTATAATTAGTTTTTTTTCCTATTCATTCTAAGTCTTTACCTTTACTAAAGTTAGGTCTCTTTAGACACATACAGTTGTTATATCTCTTTACTATCAAAATACCTTGTTTCTAATATTTTAAAGCATTTTCATATTTTATCTTATCCTCATTTGAGGCTCATAGGGCTGCTTGTCAGTCTTTCTGGTTTCAATTCACAGAAACATTATCAGGTTACTTCAACTAATGGGAATTGTAGGGATCAATAGGAAAATGAAAAATAAACCATCTTAACAATCTTGTAGACAGAAATCAGAGACCTTAGATTTCAAAATTTACATAGTTGATTTAACGTATTTTTGACAATACATTAAAAGGAAGGTTTTTTTTTTCTGTTTTTTTTTTTTGCCCCTACTTGATAGTAGTGATGGGGGTTAGTAGACCCCCATTCATGCTTATCTCAATGTCTCTGCCTCTCAGTGTATCCTCTTTTCTGCTTTGAACTTCATGATTCCTGCTGACTCATGATTTTTACTGATCCACGGGTTTTGCTTTCTGGCTTTTCTCTGTGTTTCTGTTAACATCAGTCAGTCCTATTACCTGTGTGTTTCTTTGAGTCCATGAATGTTGGACTAGTCCTAGTCTTTTTGTGTGGATTTCATGTCAGGCATGGATCTCTGACACAGAGACTCAATGACAAAGAAACTGTTTTCTAGTTCCTTGAGCAGAATGGGGCTGTGGATGTGTCTACCACTGTGTCCACGCTTAGAACATTGCACTCCCCTCCCCCAGTAGAGCCTGGTATTATTTTGATATGACAAGTATAGAAATGAAATCTCAGTAAAGTCACATGATTAGTTTATATCCATGCTGCTACTGGAGGCAGAGCACAGTTTTCCTGAATCTTATACCCATCCAATGGTCATATAACTACATTACTAAGAAAAATTATCTTATGCAAATTTCGCTTGGTTTAACTTAGTGTCGTAAATAACTTTAAAAAGTTATTCATCTTTATGAACTTCAGTTCCTTTATTTGTATAATAGAAGCCTTTTAGGGTTGTTACCAGATGAAATGACACAATATATGTAAAGCTGTTAGCACACTAGTAAGGGGCTAATGATTTATAAGTATTGTTATTACGGGATGCCTGGGTGGCTCAGTCAGTTGAGCATCTGACTTCGGCTCAGGTCATGATCTCATGGCTCGTGACTTTGAGCCCCGTGTTGGGATCTGTGCTGGAGCCCTGCTTTGGATTCTGTGTCTCCCTCTCTTTCTGCCCCTAACCCACTGGCATTCTGTCTCTGTCTCTCTCAAAAAGAAATAAACATTAAAAAAAAAAGAAATTATAAGCATTGTTATTAGGTTCTGTGGTATCTGAAGTATTTGAGCATTTGCACCTTATAATTTATTTTATTTTTTGCAAAACTTGTCCCCAATGCTCTTCTTTTTATTTTCTCAATTATTTTCCTTTAAAAACTGTTCTCCCACTTCTAAAACTTTCAGATTATTCACCAATAATGATAATAAGGATGAAGTTGAGGATGATGATGATAGCTAAGATTTATTGAACAGTAATTTGCTAAGCACCTATGTTATATCACTGAATTTTTATAACATCACCTTATGGTACACACGTTTATTACTCTCATTTACAGATGAGGAAATTTAGCCTCAGGAAGACTAGGTCACAAAGCATTGCAAGACCCAGGTCTGTCTTTAAACCTAAATCCATAGGTTTAAATCCATAGGTTACATTTTATTTATTTAAAAAAAAAATTTTTAATGTTTATTTATTTCTGAGACAGAGAGAGACAGAGCATGAATGGTGAAGGGGCAGAGAGAGAGGGAGACACAGAATCAGAAGCAGGCTCCAGGCTCTGAGCTGTCAGCACAGAGCCCAATGTGGGGCTTGAACTCACTCACAAATGGTGAGATCATGACCTGAGCCGCAGTCGGCCGCTCAACTGACTGAGCCACCCAGGCACCCCAGCATTTTATTTATTTTTGAGAGAGAGAGAGAGAGAGACAGAACATGAGCATGGGAGGGACAGAGAGAGGGGGAGACACGGAATCCGAAGCAGGCTCCAGGCTCTGAGCTGTCAGCACAGAGCCCGATGTGGGGCTCGAACTCACAAACTGTGACATCATGACCTGAGCTGAAGTCAGACGCTTAACTGACTGAGCCACCCAGACGCCCCCCAATCCATGGGTTTTAACCAGAACACTTGCTGAGACACTTCCTTTGCCCTTTTTGTTAATGGAATCTATTCCCCATGAGGCCCATAATCGTTCAATCACTGTATAAACATTGCCACAGCTACAGAGATTATTCCAAGAGATGTGTAAATGACCTGTGCTCACAAATTAATTATTCTCTTGTTTTATTATTTATTTATTCACTCATTCATTTTTTATTTATTTATTTTTTTAACATTTTAAATTTTTTTATTTTTTATTTATTTATTTTTTTTGTTTTACTTATTTATTTATTTATTTATTTTCAATATATGAAATTTATTGTCAAATTGGTTTCCATACAACACCCAGTGCTCATCCCAAAAAGTGCCCTCCTCAATACCCATCCCCCACCCTCCCCTCCCTCCCACCCCCATTCATTTTTTAACATAGATCTAGAAGGCAACAGTCCTTATTTCTCTGGATACTAAGCTTTGAAGATATTCAACCCAAAAGCTGTAAATGCTATGTTTCTAGTATCGAGGATAAACCAGAGAATGAACTGACAGCAGAGGAAGTAGAGCAAAGTGAGGAAGGGTGTCCTAATGGTTTCATATACCTGATTTCTGTTTTTCCTAAGGTAACTGTGTGCACTTGTAACTACTTTGGATAAGATTAAATTTGGTTAGACACAGCATTCAGCAGTTTTTAAAAGCTAGTTCAACTTGTTCGCAAAGCATTTTGACTAATAAAATACTCTGCCTGCTAAAGTAAGGACAAGCAGAGTAAGACTATCTAACTAATAAAATGAGAAAAATAATTATAATAAAAAAGAAACAATGAAAAAGACCTTAAAATTAGAGACATAGAAAAGATTTAAAGAAAAATTTTAAACTTTACTGTAGACAATGATTATTAAATAATGATGAATTTTAGGAATTAAAACTGCATGAGTTTTTAAATGGATGTGATTAATTCCTAACAAGGTTATGAGTTCATTTCCTGGTGAATATGCTGATCGTAAGCTTCAAATTTTATTTATTCATTTATTAATCCATGCATTCATTTACTTACATTTATTTATGTTTATATTCATTTACCAGCTAGTATTTATATGTCATGATATTTTGGTTTTTCTGCTAGAAAATTGAAACACCATGTCAAGTGTTACCATTGTGAGCATGACATGAAAAATAGAAATCTTAAATGCAAAGAAGGTTAATTAATTTGACTCTATAAAAATGGAGTTGAAGACAGACAACATTCTGAAAAAAATGTTTACCATGCAAATGGCTAGTTTACATAACATACGAAGAATTCTCATATGCTGATAAGAAACTAACAATAAAATAGGCAAAATGTCTAAATAAGCCTTTCCAAAGAAAAAGAAATATAAGTGCCAGTAAACACACTCAAAAAGTCTAATGTTATACATAACAGACAAATACAAATTAAGACAACAATAAATAATTTTCAAATATTAGATTCACAAAGATTAAAAAGATTGACAATAATGTAGAGCACAAAAGCAAAAGAAAAAATTAAATTTCCTTACAACTTACAGCCCATTGCCAAGTCCTTGAGACAGACAGGGTGACTTTCCTCCAGGAACTCAACTGTCTTGATGTTAATACTTTGCTAGAGGCAAAAGGCAACCTTGCTTGACATTAGCCTGACCCCAAGGATCCTATAAAAATCCCTTTGGAAACTTCCTTTATTTCTACCTCCCCTCCCCCCTTCTCCCCCCCCCCCCCCCGCCAAGATATATGTTAGCAGTCATCCTCCAAGCATATGACCCACTGATATACATCTAAAGTGTCTCAGGACTAAGGTTTTACTAGACAGTAGTAAATGATTTTATCCTAACAACAGCTAGGCCCTCAAAGGTCCTGGAAACCTTGCTTCCAAATTCCTTAGAGACTTATGCTATTACTAACCCCTTCCCAACTTGAAAGTATATAATCAGTCACTTTCACAACCCCAGTGAGCTCTTTCTGACCACGGATCCTGTTTTTGTGCTTCAATAAAACCACTTTTTTGTTTTTTTGGCACCTAAGATGTCTTCAAGAATTCTTTCTTGACCATTCATTTCCAAACCACAGCATTTCACATTGATAATACTGATGATGCTCTCTTGGTGAAGATATGAATGTGAAACAGAAAGTTTCATGTAATTTGGGCCATTAGTTCAAGCTTATTTGGAGGTTAATTTGGAAAAAATATTAAACTTAGAGCTGCAACACAGCAAATATTTTATATTTGACACAGAATATATTTAAATTCAAAGATGATAATTGCAATGCCATAAGTAATAGTAAATTCTGCAACGCCAGAATTAATAAATGCTGTGTAAAAAGGAGTATACACGCACTCACAGGTACATGGGAATGTTTGCATGAACAACAAATATGTACAGAAATGTTGTTAATAGCCTCTTCTTTTCTTTTTTATATTTTTTAGAGTTTATATATTTTGAAAGAGAGAGAGACAGAGACAGAGAGAGAGAGAGAAAGGGGAGGTGTAGAGAGAAAGAGAGGGAGAGAGAGAATCCCAAGCAGGCTCTGTGCTGTCAGCATGGAGCCTGACATGGGACTCAGTCCCATGAACTGTGAGATCATGACCAAGAGTCTGAAGCCTAACCAACTGAGCCACCCAGGCACCTCCTGTTAGTAGCCACTTCTAAGGACTGGTTGGTGATATAGGCAGAATGGAAAATCTTAATTTCTACTTAAACACAGTGGCATATTTTGTACTGAAAAAGCTATAAAATATCTTAAATAAAAACTCTTCCCAAAAAGGAGGCAAAATATGATTTTCCATGAAGATGATGTCACTTTGGCTTTCTTACAGCAAAAAACAGTCATTAAATAAAAGAGGAGTCGATCTTGCAAAGTGAATGAGGAGTTGGTTTTAAGATAGAAATGGAGAGATTGTGTCCTGAGAGTGGATGATGAAGAACAAAAACCGCCCAGGAAACAGAAACAAAATAGAGGAAAACAATCACCTTAGATCCCAGGGCTTTGAAATTCCGTGGTTTAAGCCTTCATCACTTGCAAATCTCTTGTGGTTTTGATCTATGTATTTTTTTTTCTAGGATCTATTCCACCAAAGATTGTTTTAATATTTAAGCAAATATAATCTTATCTTTATCAAATCTCACATAGAAATTCTTCAGCCTTGAATTTTCTGCACTACAAAGGAGAATGTTTAGAATTACATATAGAACCAATTTACCAATTCATCTAATCATTTTTTTCTTTCCTCTTCTATACCACAGTCTTTATCATTTGGGGTCCTCTATTTCTAAATAACTTAAACAATGGAGCTCCTATTTCTCTTGAAGGAACAAACTACCAGATAATAGGTCTAATTTTCTGGAAATGTTCATGATGTCCGGCTAAAATTACACAGCTCTGACTCATTCTACTTTTCTTCATAATATTTGTAACTTCTTTGACCATAATTTTGTTCATGCTCTTTGGACATTTTTTGAATGGGTATTTCAGTTTTCTTCTGCTTGTGCCATAATTTCTTGACTTAACTAATGAAGTATTTTTTGCTAATTGAATTGAGACTGTAACATTATGTAAACCATAACAAATTTTTCCAGAAAAAATTAAATGCTGAATTAATTAATTTTATTTTGCAAAACAACATCAGACAAAAATGTCTGATTATAAAGCCAGATTTCCAACACCTAGCGTTTTCCCTAGTAATACCTTGCTTTTGTTACAGGGTAGTTGTTGAGAAGGAAAGGGTTCTGTGCATTCTGACACAAGCTTTAAAATTCATGGCCATTTCTCATACCTTAAAAAGCATTTTGTGGGCTGTACAAGAGAGAAGGGGGGATGGGAGGCAGTCTCAATAGGTTCTGCATTAGCTCATTAAATACTAAAATACCATTTCTATTTTACATAATTTAACATGGCAAACTATAAAAAAGGTGAAACTAGCAACCCCTAGGCATGCGTTTTAAAACATCCTCATTTAGATGCTAATTTTGATTCTAAGTGTATGACTGGCTTAAAAAAAGCCATTAACAACGGGCCAGATTACTTAAAAGGGATTATTAGGCAAATATGTGAGGGTGTTCTGATACCAAGTGGCCCCTTTTATGACGGACTACAACTACCCTAAGTAAAAAGGATTAAAGTATTTGTTTTAAAGTAAAAGAGAAAAATCATACAATAGATTTGAAAAAAGAGAAAAGTAGATAATAATCAACCCAAACATAAATCATGCAGCTAAAAAATAAGCTTACCTTTTTCCTAGTGCTAAAGAGACTTGGGTTACGGTAATGTCTATAGCATTTAGAAGCAAGGGTTGACTGGACATAATGATGAAGTGAACTAAAAAAAAAAAAAAATGTTTAATAACAATACCCTACCCTGCCTTTTGTGTTATTAAAACCCACCATGACAGAAAAGCTGAAACAAGGAAAATAACCGACAAGAGGGAGTGTATGTGTCTCTAGCTGAGACTTAACTCATGACTGGCCAAAATGACACAATAATGTATTAACACGAAACCTTTCAGACAAAAGAGATATATGACAATGTATTATACTGCATAAATCGATGAGTGGTAGAGGGTAGGTGGATGGTTCTGTAAGTACATCATGGCCAAAAAAGGCTGAACCGGCTTTGAATATGGTTCGCTGCCAAACTTGTACACTTTTCTCAGTAAAAGGAGTACAAAGAAAGTCTGACCAGCAGACCTAAAACATGCAAACCTATAGCAATAGTTACATTTCACCTTTGAACTTATTAGACAATTAGCCTTTTCCATTTCATAATTGGCTTCCTGCTTTCAATCTCTAACATAGCTCAAAGTTCTTCTCCAAGAGGTTGCCAGATTAATTTTCTTAAATGGTTCCTCTTGTGTTATTACTAATTGTTTAATAGTTTTATAGCTCTTGCAAGAATATAAACACTAAAGGGGCAGGAGTTGTTTCTCACTCGTTTTCTCCAGTAGCTTGTAAGGGGTCTTGCCTGTTGCTGCTTAATAGATTATTGTTGGATGGTGGATGGATGGATGGACGTACAGTTTTAAAGTTTTCTTCATTGCCTACTAAACTTTAAAATAATATTCACTCTGACATCAAAGGGCCCTTTATCTTTCCAAAATTCTTCTCTGTTGCTTTAGACTATGCACTATTTTCCAGCCAAAATGGACGGCCCACTGTTTCCTAAATCCACCCCTCCTTTCCCTTTCGTCTGTGTGCCTTGGCTCATGCTGTGAATTCCATCTGGAATATCATTTCTACCCTTCTCTTTATCTGCTTCTCAAAATCCTACCTGTTTTCAAGTTCCATCATAAACATCAGCTTCTTTGTTAAACCTTCCTCTTGACTATGTGTGATCTATCTCTTTTTTCAACGTTCATGATGCCTGCAATAGTCTCTTTTTTATAATGTCTCCTTTAATTAAACTCTCAGGCTGCTTCTCTTTCTCTTTTCCTCCTCCTTCTTCTTTTTCTTCTTATCTCTTTTTATTTTTTGTTTTATTTTTGCTATTTGACCATAAGCTCCTTAAGGGCAGGAAATCGAGTATTATTTGTCATGCTAGCTCTTAATATTGTTTTCAAAAAAATTTTTTTTAATGTTTATTGCTGAGACAGAGAGAGACAGAGCATGAGTGGAGGAGGGCAGAGAGAGAGGGAGACACAGAATCTGAAGCAGGATCCAGGCTCCAAGCTGTCAGCACAGAGCCCGATGTGGGGCTCGAACTCACGGACTGTGAGATCATGACCTGAGCCAAAGTCGGACGCTTAACTGACTGAGCCACCCAGGCCCCCCTCTTAATATTGTTTTCAAACTGCAGATTTCAATACCCTGAGTGGGTTTTTTAATTAATTTAGTGGGTTTATCATTTTTATTAAATAAATTATAACAATAATTTATTAATTAGGACAGAATTAAAATATCAGGATGTATCAGACATATATTAAGGTTAAATATTGTTTCAGAAATATTGTCATATAAATATATTAAGTGTATGCTGTGTCATAATATCAAATGTTTGTTACTATCTCTTACAACCAAAATTTCCCAAATCACTGCCCAACAGCTTTTAGCTCAGTTACTTATACATAATAGGCAATCAATAAGTATTTTCTAATGAAAGAATGGATTTTTTCATGAATTTTTTCATTTGCCTTAAAACACCCCTATGAGCCATTCAGTTATATGTATTTCTGCAGGTAGACTTTAATGTCAAAATAATACCGATTCAGTTCAGGAATGTGGGAAGACTTAACATTGACAATGCGATTTGAGAACAGGAGAGGAACGTTTCTGCTAAAGTGGAAAGTATTGTTACTTTTTAGAAGCACTTAATGCTTAGCTTTTGAGGTTTTTCTCCTTGAACAGTGTGGTCCATTTCTATTCATTCCTAATGCTTTTTGTTTCTTAATTCTAGTCTCATGAAAAGGCTCTAAATAAATGTAGATTTCAATTAAAAGAGGCTAGACTGTTATTTATAATTAACCATCCTAATAGTGTGAGATTGTTTACTAGCCAAATGAAATAGAAATGGTGGCTTTTACAACAAATTCCGGGTGGGAGCTTGTTGCAGCACATTTGACTTTCTGTTATGCCAACACAGCTGGAGGCAGATGGCGGAAGTGGTTCCGAGCTGCCTGCCCATGAATAATGGTAGGCGAGGGGAGCCCAGCCCTGCGGGAGGGCTCTGGCTCTGCCACTTTTAGGAGAGACTCGGAAATACCTCTTTGTGTTTAGAGTATTGTTACCTCTGAACAGGCTGGAGACCTCCTGCTAAAGAGCAGGAAATAGGGAGCACTGCGGTTTGAAATTAAAGTGATTACTTCACACACAAACACCCACACCTCTTAGCATGCTGCACACGGGCTGTGGGGTCTGCCTTCTCTTTCTGGTCAGGCTCGCTGGAAGCCCTAAGGTTCTTTTCACCTCAGTGAAGATCATAATCCCTACTATTAATATTGACCTCTATTAATATTCTATCCCTACTATTAATATTGACCTCTCTCCAGCACTGCATAACGATGTTAAAAGAACAAGCGTGGCAATCTTAGGGCTTAATGTGAACAAACTTCTCTAAGTTGATGAGAAGTTGAAACATTTTATTTCTGATAGAGTTGTCAACACTGCATATACGTTGGTTGTGTTACGCCCACCCGCACCTTTGTTTTGTATCCCTTCCCCTGCCCTGTTCCCATTTATCACTTGTATTTTCTCACTTCCTCTCAACATTCTCTGTCCATTCATACAATGGAATTGGCAGGATACTGGTGTAAGTAACACTTGGTCATCCACAACTCTGGCTATCTCTGCCATTATCATTGTCATCGGCAACAGCACCCTTCCTTCTCCGTGCCTCCCGTAAGACCGGTGTAGTACAGGAGAAGTTTTCCTTGACCTTTTTATGGTCCCTGACTGGGCTGAAAATTAAACTGACAAGACAGATTAATAGGAGAAAAGCATACACATTTACTTAATGTAAGTTTTACATGACATGGGAAACTTCATAAGGAAATGAAGACCCCCCCCTCTCCCCCCAAATGGTTAAGCTCGTTTTTGTATGAAGCTTGATAAGAGTGAAAAGCAATGAAAGAATGTGATAGGACAAAACGGTATGAGCTACGGGTAGTAAAGTGGGGGGAAAATTGGCAAGCCCTGTTATAGATTCCTCTAGGCATCATTCTGCCTTCAGAGAGATAAGGATGCTTCTTTTCTTCAAGTTTAGGGAAGACACTTCGACAGGAAGGTCTTTCCACCTGATTCAGGGGAGTAGAGAGAGATCAGAGCCATTCCTGCACCTGCCATTTTTCAATTCCTTCAGCTTAAAATACAAAGCATGTCAGGGCATCGTATTTTGGGAAAGCATGTTCTGAGCCGCATTACTGACGTGACAACCAGGTAAGATTCTACTGGCCTTAAGAAATTAAAGAGGTTTGAATGATTTAGCTTGAAGGTTATTGTTAATTAGTTAAAGGCTTGAGTTCAATAAGAATTATTTTTCAGGGGCGCCTGGGTGGCTCAGTCGGTTAAGCGGCGGACTTCGGCTCAGGTCACGATCTCGCGGTCCGTGAGTTCGAGCCCCGCGTCAGGCTCTGGGCTGATGGCTCAGAGCCTGGAGCCTGCTTCCGATTCTGTGTCTCCCTCTCTCTCTGCCCCTCCCCCGTTCATGCTCTGTCTCTCTCTGTCTCAAAAATAAATAAAAAACATTAAAAAAATTTAAAAAAAAGAATTAAAAAAAAAAAGAATTATTTTTCAGAAGATAGTATTTTTCTTCCAGTCACAACAGAATAAAAGTAATTGTGTTAACATGCTAGCATATGGTTTTCCATTAGTCTTATTCCCAAGTATTTGATTGGGATGACTGTAGGGTGTTCTTTGGCATCAAGGTATCCCCAAATGTCAGCATGGGAACTAGTACCAATTTTTACCCTATAGCTATTTCATACAAAATAGTAGTCACTGGTCACATGTGGCAATTTTAATCCTAATTTGAACGAATGAAAATAAAATGAATTCAGTTCCTTAATTGAACTAGTCACATGTCAAGTGATCAATATCCACATGTCCTTAGTGTCTAACCTCCTGAACAGTGGAGGTATTGAACATTTCCATCATTGCAGAATGTTTTATGGATAGCACTGTTTTGGAAACTTCTAACCTTAGCCCCACACTACAGGATTCCAGGATAGCATATAGAATCCCAACAGCTATTTTGAAGAGTTATATACTAGCCGGAGCTATGTTTTGTTTTATTGTCCATTTAATGTTGACATATTTTTCTTTATCTCTTCCTTTTTTTTTTTTGAATCAGAGATACCTAGGGGCACTTTGTTGACATTATGAATGGGTTTGGTAGAAACTGACACTTTTTTTCTGTAAATATTTATTGAATATTTACTATATACTATACAATGTCCTAGATACTGCAGTTAGCATTATAAAAAGCTATAAACAGACAAGATCCCCACCCTCAGGGCAATAAAATTATAATTAGGGAACACAAATAGAAACTAAACACACACACACATCTCTAAGTGATAGAATCCCATATCCCTTCCCTTCTCTAACAGAGAATGAATGGGAAAAGTCTGGGAGTGCTAAAGATAAACCAAATAATTTAAACTGGGTAACTAACTTCCTGGTAATTCATTTAGTTTCAGGAGTTTCTAGTAGTTTAGGTCAAAATGAAGATAATCCTTACAATCTAAATACATTTCAGCCTATGGTCAGGGAAAGGAAAGAAGAGTAAGAAAGCATAGATGTAGCCGAGAAAGCGTAGGGAGAGAGAACAACAGGTATGCCCATTTTAGAGTTGACCCTTGAAATGGATCTTGGAAAAGGCATTCAGAACTTTGCCTCATCTCAGAAATATGTGAGTCACGCATACATTCATTCATTTGCTTGTTCGTTTATCTATTTAGCATTTTTTTTGTACTTGGCAATGTGCTAAAAATCCTAGAGTCCAAGAACTTTAGGATCTATTTAATTTCAGCCTGTAGTCAATGATACAGCTGGAATGTACTGGAACTGGGTCCAAAATTTGAATGTACCTCCCACATAGTTAGTGGAAGAGATGGATAATCCCTGTTCCATTATGTTTTATGATGCCTATTTAAAGTTTGGAAACCTTGCAAGGCTTGTATGCTCCCAAATGAATTTGGTTTTAGCCTGCCGTTGCTTGGTTCAGGCAAGTTTGATTTAACACAGGTGCTTGCTTCACTGTAGAGTGAAGTTGGGGAATAGATTTAAGAGAACATGTTGAGTATCTCCAGGACTTTGACTAAATAGACATTTAGATTGTTAGATTTCTAGGAATTTTTTTTTTTGGTAAACCAGAAGTAAATTGCCCATTTGTGGTCAGATGCAATCAAATGTCAGTGATACCTCTTCCTAGATGGCTCCTCAAATAACTTCTAAATGTCTTCTTGAACTTTGGTGTTTCTATCTTCTTGCTAAAATCTATCTCTGTCCAATTACCACATGCTTTATTGGTTTTCTGTGCTTCTAATTCCATTATATTGCATGGCCTTCTTTACAAAATCAATATCTTTCATTAATTTTTGTGACTCATACACAAAGCACGCTTGTTGATTTTAATTATCCTGAGACGATGCTTTAAGTAACAAGGCTCTGACTCATCTAAATAATATTTGGTTATTTACTTGTGTAGTTACTTAAACGCTCAACTCATAAGCTCTATGAGGGCAGGAATTGAATCTGTCTGGTCCAACACTGGTATCCCGTCACCAAGTACATGACTCTATGCCTGGCACATAATTTGTTGCACCCCCATACATCACAAACAATTGTTGAAAGGATGAATGTGGATGAGTTTATCAGCATATAATCATGACCTTTTCTTCTACACATAGATCTTCAGAATTTTAGTAGAAATTGTTGGAAAGGTGCTCTCATGCATATTGCATATTGTGTAGATTGCTTTCCTTCTTCCCTGGTATATTTGGGAAGAAATTACTCTGTATTCATTTTCTTTCTCACAAAGGATGTGGATAAGGCTGGTGCCAGATTCTGGACACAGAAACAGTCTAATGGTTTGAGAAATGGGTTGGGATTCTTTTTGGTGGGTGTACAACTGATGGTATGATTCTTGCTAGCAAAGCAGGATATCTAGGTTTAACTGCCGACTCCACTGTTTATTAGTTTTATAGATTTTAGTAAGTTACTTTACTTCTCTGTACCTTGGTTTTATTATTTGCAAAATGAAAATGATAATTGCACATACCTCACATACATTGCAAAATACTTAAAATTGTACCTGGGACACTGTCAGTGCTCAATTAATTTTAGCTGTTATGCTTTTATTTCCCTGAGATTGTGAGCCTGTTGCCAAATGTAATAAATGCTTAACATTTAAAAGAATGAGTGCATGGCAAACACTTTCTTCTATGTAGAACAGCATTCTGTGAGATTTTTTTTTTTTTACTCCTGTTAAGGACTAGAGAACTGATATATATCTATTCGGCATTCAAGACTCTTTCCTGGTATGGAAGAGCAAGGTGAGATACACATATGAATAGCCTTTTGCTTCTTAAAATGTGTCATTTTACTGTTGTTCATTAACTGATTCCATGCTGTCAGATTTACTTATCATTAGATTGCATAAGATGTATTATTTTTATACTTACTGAATAAAAATTATAGGAATTTGACTGCAAACAGTAGATGGAATGCAAAAATATATTTTGTTAAAAATTAAAGTAATAATACCAACAATAATATCAATTGGCATTTGTTGAATACTATGTACCTTCATATATTTATAAAAATCATCTCATTTAATCCTCAAAAGACCCCTATGACATAGGAGCCGATGTTAGCCCCATTATGATGAGACCAGTGTTTGGGAAAGTTAAGTAATTTGGTTCATGTCACATAATAATTTGGGTCTTGGGATCTAGGTTATCTGATATAAGAACATGGCAGTATAACATGGTACTGTCATAACTTGGGTAAAATTTGTCAGTTACCAATGTTCTAGTGAACTACCTGAAAAGAGAAATGAAAGTCTGAGTTGTGTGTTTGTTGATCTTCATGGTAAAAATACTCCCACTGTGGTTGACTTCAGGGTGCCAATGTGATATCATCCAGTTCGCAGAATCCTGAGCGCAAGCACAGCACAGCACTGGTGGGGATAACTGTGTCCGACACAGTGACTCAGGACCTTCCTTCTATAAGATGTTTGTCAGTGGCAGTGATATCAATCAGCAGGTTAGCTTGATGTCCAGCAGGGATAACATTTCACTGCCCTGCACATGAAAGAAAAGAGAAGGAATCTGGACCAAGCAAAGAATGTTTGTGGTCTTAGGAAGGAATAATTTGAATTTAGGATTGTTTGGCGAAGAAATCCAGGAGCGAGCTGCTGGAAAGGATTTGGTCTTGGTCTAGGCTTCATAGTCTATAACCAAACAGCTATTTTCCAAGAAGCTGCAAAATTCAGCTCAATTGAATTACCTTTTACTGAGTACCTACAGGGTAATATAGCACTATAGTAGTTACTATCAAATACCCTAAATCTAAGGAAGGTGACAAACTTTTGCTGCCCTATTTTAAACCTTCTTAGTATTTATTTATGCTAATAATAAAAACAAAACCAAAAACCTTTCTTGTTAATTAAGGTAAAGATTTGATGACAGAAACACTATTTTCCTTACTTGAGAGAGAAAACAGATAAAAGAATAATCATATTTTCTACTTCTGTGGATTCATAGGAACTTTCCTGCAGAAATATGTCTGGGCTTTGTCTGAAGGTGAATTAGACTACGAAAGTAAGGAGAAGAATTCATTGCTCATTTAGCTACCTTAAACCATTTCTAGAATAAGATCTGACATGTGTACATGTATGCATGTAGATAGACATGTATGTGAATTTATATACATATAGAGTTCATCGATATGTGGGTACCTGACAAAGCACCTTTCAATATATTGAAGCATCTAGCTTTACATTTATGAAATGTCTGCTAGCCTATTCTTGCTAATGTTCACCTTCTGGAACCATGCAAGTTGTAAAGTGAATGGAAATTAGTTGTTTATGGGTGCTCATCAGATACTGAAGGATACAATTGGGTTGTAGCAGCTGTTTTTTTTCTGCCACAGACCAAATCATTTCGAATGCCACCGAATGAGAACCTTCCTGTCAACTGGTGGCACTTACCACAAGGGAGCAAAGGCCTTTTTATACCTGCTTTAATCTGCAACTCTAGGAATTCATTCATTTTTCTCACACAGCAATGCCTGATTTTCTCATTCATAACAAGAAAAATCTATGAACAGACTGACTGTGTTGCTTCTACAGTGTCTGGGGAGACATGAATTTGTATAGATGGATAGTGGGATGGGGGAGGGATTAATCCCTTTTTAAGATTTTCCTATCATCTTCTGTTTAACATGAACTAAGCCCTTGGTATATAGAAAAACTATTAGCCTATCAGACTCCAATGGATGGTGAAAGAAAGTTCAAAGTTAAAGGAAAAGTACACTTATTTCAATTACTTTGGATCTCATAATGTCAGTTATGATACTCTTTGTTGCTAGAATTGATTTTAAACCCTGTAGAAGAAGATCTTAAAAAATAGTATCACATGGGTTTACATGGGTCTGTTGTCTTTGGATTGCTTTATTTATTCACACACACACACACACACACACACACACACACACACACACACACTTTTGTTCTCTAATCTAATGATAGTCAAATTCTGTTCTTGGTCTAGTCATTAGAGTTAATGAACTTCCAGAAAAATCAGTGCCTAATTTTATTGTCTTTTCAAGAGTGTCAGTAAATCTGGCTCCTGAATTTATTCCAGTAACTTTATTGTACAGGCTGGGTAGCTTGTCATTCCTTCTGGTGGTAAGAAGAATGCCTATATTAGGCAGAAGTACTGGTATGTATTTATGTATTTACTTTTTCAAAGCACAGTTACCGAAATGGAGGAAGGAGCCAGAAATCTGTCCTGTTCAGAAAATAGCACTTCATAGTCTACAACCAAACAGCTATTTTCCAAGAAGCTACAAAATTCAACTCAACTGAATTACCTTTTACTGAGTACCTACAGGGTAATGTAACACTATAGTAGTTACTATCAAATACCCTAAATCTAAGGAAGGTGGCAAACTATTGCTGCCCTATTTTAAACCTTCTTAGTATTTAGAGTATAAACAGGAGCCTAAAAAATAAAATCAATCCTTTCTTTACAGATTTTTTCATCGTTTTTCTAGCTACATTATAAGGTACTTAAAGTCTCTCTACATTTGTTTGTAAGTGGCTTCTTTAATGAAAATTTAG
Organism: Prionailurus bengalensis; assembly: GCF_016509475.1. Classification (NCBI taxonomy): domain Eukaryota; kingdom Metazoa; phylum Chordata; class Mammalia; order Carnivora; family Felidae; genus Prionailurus; species Prionailurus bengalensis. Next base: position 14,846,321 of record NC_057353.1, on the reverse strand, counting down.
TTAGCTAATTTGCCATTTTTCCCTTTTTTTCAAATTTATTTATTTTTAACTTACATCCAAGTTAGTTAGCATATAGTGCAATAATGATTTCAGGAGTAGATTCCAGTGATTCATCCCCTATGTATAACACGCAGGGCTTATCCCAACAAGTATATTCCTTAATGCCCCTTACCCCAAATTTGCCATTTTTGAAAGTATTTTTGAGGATACTCACTTTTCCCTTTTTTGTTTAATAAAATGAGTAGCAACATTCATAAATGATTTTTTAAAGATTTGTGAGTGACCTCAAGTATTATAATTTGTAAAAAAAAAAAAAGGAACCAATGTCTTCATGCTGTATAAATATAAAAATTGCTGAAAATTTTTATTTTAATTCAAGTATGAATTTCATGGGTTTTTTTGCATTCAATTTTGGAACTTAATATTTTTGTCAAAGACCTTAACATGTTGTTTTTTATGTAAATAATAAAATAATGAGTGTTGTAGACAGACATATCACTAGTGTTTAAAATACCATTATAATTTAAAAAGGATCGGCAAGATCAATTTTAATATAATCACTTAATTGTTTCACATGTCATTAGTTATTTCTAGTCATAACAATAATGAAAACTAGTAAAGCAAAATGTGTTCACTTGAGTTGATGTTTAGACAAACTCAAAAGGTTGTGTCCTTCTGACATCCATCCTATTTGACCCAAATAATATAAGAGTGGGGGAAGGGATTCAAGATGGCCTCATTTTGTGACATTTACAAGTCTTCTTGATTGAGTTTGGGGTCTGAAAATAATAGGCCAGATTTACATCCAGGGAAATCATCTCATAGTTATATGATTTAGGGCATAAATACGATGCTTTAAAAAAAATCTATGGAAAACTCAAATTTTTCAGGTGAAGAGCTCCATGAGTTTATTTTCTTGTTGTGTTTTGCATTAGTTACACATGCTGGATTTTAAGTTTAGTTTGAAGCTTAGCTCATTAAAAAGGAAAGCTGCTAATTTATTGGAACTTTATTTTGATGAGTAAAACATCTCCAAATCACTTGTTTTTGTAGTTTTAGGTTCTTAGTTTTCCAGAATATTTAAAAGGTTAGTAAGATTTCACTAATAAAAGCTTTTGATTACAACTTTTACAGTTTGGAGTGACTATACGTATACATTTGTGATCATTTTTTAATATGCATTGCTATTCAAAATTACTCAACTGAAAACTTTTTTTCTATTGAAAATAATATTTCTTTATATTTACATTGGGCTTCCTACATTTACAAAATGCTTTCACATCAATACCTTGAACAATGCCTGTTGCACTTGAATGAAAGTATGAATGAATTCATCATCTGATTTTATTCTCACAACTACCCTGAAAAATTCAGTTTTATTATTTTTATATTTCAAAAGGAAATGGAAGTTCAGAAGCCACGGAGCTTTTACTGGCAGAACTGAGTCAAAAAACCAAGATAAACTTATCACCAAACTAGTCCTATTTGCTGTACATATTTAATTAGTAAGAGATTACTACACCATTTTCCCTGTTATTTTCCATTCTAAACATTATTGCAAAATCAAGCTCACTGTCAAATATGTTTCAAATTTGTAGAAATACTCATTTGACTAAAACTTAGGTAAATAAACCTTCAATAAACATTTATTTGGTATCTACTTTGTATGAGGCAGGCATAACTTAACAAAACAGGCACAAACTCTGCCCTTTTGAATCTTATAATGTAGAGGGAGAGAGTGTCAATAAACATGCTAAGTCAATGATGCAATATGTTAGCAGGTGTTAAGCACTGTGGGGAAGTAAGCTGTAGGGATATAGGAGGGGTGCCCTGGGATAGGCTGCAGAATAAAGAGGGTCATCAAAGAAGGCCTCACTTATAACATGTTGTTTGAATAAAGATTTTTAAAATGTGAAGTCGTTGGCCCAGCTGGCAAGTGGGTTATATAGGTGCTTCAGATAGAGAAGATGACAGGTGAAGCTCTGGGGAAGGAGAAGCATAAGATCAGGATTGAAGTGGATCAGGGTGGGAGGTACATGATCACGTCAGAGGACAGAAGTGGGGGAGTATGGCAAAGATCATGTAGGCCTTATAGACCCGTTGAATGATCTGTGGCTTTCATGGGCATCGAGGGGGTAAGTCATTGGAGGGCTTTGAACAGAGGAGTGACACAATTTAACTTATGTTCTAGCAAGATTGGTCTGGTGCTGTGTCAAGGATAGACTTTCTGGGATGCGATGGAAACAAAAAGATCTATTCAGTAGCCATTGGAATAATCCAAGTGTGAAATGATGGTAGCATGGAAAAGAGTGGTAGCAGTGTAGCTGGTAAGAAATTGATACGTTTTGAATGTGCTGCTGGCACATTGATACGTTTTGAATGTGCTGCTTGCTAATGAATTGGATGTAGTGAACAGGGGAAAACAACACATCTAAGATAACTCTCCAAGATGTCCAGATTTGGCAACTAATAATATTGGATTTCCATCAACTGATATAGAAAAGACTAGGGAAATCAGGTTTGAGAGTGGAGGGAGTTTGTCTCTAACATGTTTAGTATGAGATGCCATTTAGCCATCAAGAGAAAATATATGAGCAGTTTTGATAGAAGAGTCTAGAATTCAGGGGAGTTTGGACTGGATATATAAATTTGTTAGTTATTAGGGCATTGGATGGGATAAGCTATGGTGTGAGTCTGGATAGAGAAGAAAGAACAACCCAGAATGGTGCCTTGATCCACCCCAATGTCCAGAGTTTGGGAGATGAAGGAATCAGAAAAAGAGGTGGAAAAGAACTGAAAATGAGTTAGGAAGTGAGGTTGGAGCCCAGGAACCCAAGCGAATAAAGTGTTTCAAGGAAGAGAGATCAAATATGGTATCACATTATGGAGCTACAGAAGAGGGTTGGAGACAAAACTTCATGGAGTGGGTTCAAGTGAGAATGGAAAGAGAGGAGATTGTGATGGTTGATATATAAAAATATTTCAAAGAATTTTGCTATTTAGGGAGGTAGAAAAGTAGGTCTTAGGTGTTTGGAGAAATGGGACTAAGTAGGATTTTTGAAAAGGGAAGAAGTGCAGCATATTTATGTGCTGATGGGAATAATTCAGTAGAGGGAAAGATGTTAACACGAGAGAGGAGAATTCTGGAACAATGTTCTTGGATAGGCAAAAGGAGTAGGATCTAATTCATGGTGAAGTGGATTGTTTGGCAGTGCAGATAGCTTATCCATACCAACAGGAAAGAAGGCAGAATTGAGGGTGCAATTATACGTAGATGGAGGATATATAATGGAAATGTGGAATGCCTCGGTTTTCTCAGTTGAAATAAGGATCAAGGACAGATACTGAGTGTGAGAAGAGTGGAGGCAGTAGCTGCTGAAAATCGGACAGGAGAAAGCATGAAATTAATATCTGGGGGAGCAGAAGAAACTTGGGAAATAATGTATAATTCCTGGCCAGCCATAAGTGTCTATTAAGTTCTCATAGACATAATAAAAAACAAATCATTAAATCATCCAGTTGAAATTTACTTCTTCTCATGATGCCAGCTACTATCAGACACAAAGAAGTTACAGAATATGGTTCTTGCTTACAGGGAAATGATTATTCATTTGTGAAAATGAGATATGCACAACATCTTAATACTATTTTTATATACAAATTATATGCAATTTATATGCAATTCAACTTTTTTTTAACATACCCGCTTTTTGACATATAGTAAGTACTGTAAGGGAGCAACAGTTTGTAGTTTCTGTCTTTAGGGTGATGCAAGCTCAGAATTTAATGAAAGAGATAAATACTTCATAATAACTGGGGGAAGTTAAGAAAGCCTCAAGAAAAATCAGGCCCACAAGGATGTGCCGGACTGTAACAAATAGAGCAAATGGATGATAGTAGCAGATTGTGCAGCATGTGAAATGACATATATGGCATATAATCATGTATTAAGAGGATTCAAAATAAATACAAAAGTCTAGGGGAAATGGATATTTTTGTGTTGTTCATCAGAACAGTTGGAAATCAAACCGGGCAAGATACACTGGAGCTTTTTAAAATGAAGCAAATTTTAATTATTCTGGAATTCCAGAATAATAATCCTTTCACCCTAGAGGAGGTCCAACAATAGCAGCAGTAAACATTTGTTTATCAGTTAGATGTGCTGTAAAAACTGAGTAATTTATATGTAGTATCTCATTTAATGCTTAAGCATGAAGAGAAGGCTTAGAGGAAGTTACCCAGAGTTGCATGACTCTTTAACTATACAGGACCTGCTGTATCCCTTGGGCTCCAGAAGCAGTTTACTTAGAACGACTCTACATCAAATGACTTATTTGGCCTCATCTATTCTTAAACTGAATTGAATTAAAGAAGAGAGGTTAGGCACTCATATAGCCTGGTTGGATCCCATATCTTGATTGGATCTGCTTCTGACTAGCTATATGGTTACCTTATCTCTTTTAGTTTTCTTAACTGTCAAATGAGAATTATGTTTCAATTTCATAGGACTGAAGCAATGATTAAATGAAAAAATGTAGTATTTGATAGCTTTATCTGGATTAACTATGGTTGCACACCTATAATTAATTGTTAGATGTGTAAAACATAAGACTCAACTTTGATTCAGTATCTCTTTGTGTTTGGAACAATAGTATTTTATGGTCAATTGGCAGCATTGACTGATTTTAAAGGTATTAATGGCTTCAAGTGAAACAGTCCAGTATGACATGATGATTATACACAATAGATTCATGTATAAAATGAGACATTTCATTTGATTTAAGGGGTTACTTTCAAACAGAATTCTCAGATAGTATGTAATATTTATAACAAGTTTTGCTGGTTATATTTCTATCTTTGGGTCACCAAAATTTATTTACTTTTACTTTTATTCACTTTTATAAAAAGGAACTATGACTATTGTATTATGGCTCTGTCTATATATAATGTGTGTGCATAAAAATATATGTATTATTAGTCACAGCGCTACCAATTCCAGAAACATTAATTCTATTACATTGGCTTTGTTTTATTTTGTTTTGTTTTGGATGAATCTTAGGATACAATTTACAGAAAAATTCATTTTATGGTATAAGTAAGAGTCAGGTGTGAAAAACAAACAAAAAAATGTGCATTAGCAAGGAAGATTTTAGGGGCACCTGGGTGGTTCAGTCAGTTAAGCAACCCACTTTTGATATTGGCTCAGGCCATGATCTCATGGTTCATGGGATTGAGCCCTGCATCAGGCTGTGCTCTGACAGTGTGGAGCCTACTTGGGATTCTCTCTCTCTCTCTCTCTCTCTCTCTCTCTCTCTCTCTCTCTCTGTCTCTCTCAAATAAATAAACATTAAAAAAGGAAGATTTTAGTTGTAAAATGTCAGTAATTTTTTGTACTACAAGAAAATTTTATTTATTTTGCCAATATTCATTATGGCTTTGGTGTAATGAAACGTGATTTTGCAAAATGTTTCATGGCTCAGAGCAGAATGTATACTTTAAATTGTATATGAAAATAGACACACAAAAGTAAATATGGCTTTTTAAAATGCAAAGATGAAATCAATTATCTTTGTGTTGGGACAGTTTGGGTAGAAAAAGAGAGAATTCTTTCTCTCCCTTTTAATACTATAAGTAATGCAAATCATGGTCTTGATTCTATCAGTTCCAACATTTTTTTTTTAACTTTTTAATGTTTACTTATAGACACAGAATCCAAAACAGGCTCCAGGCTCTGAGCTGTCAGCACAGAGCCCAACGTGGGGCTCGAACTCACGAACCATGAGATCATGACCTGAGCTGAAGTCGGATGCTTAACTGACTGAGCCACCCAGGTGCCCCTCCAGCATTTGTTTTTATTCAATAATGTAAAAGTATGAACAAACTAGATTAGCCTTTACCAAGGTGTGTTCCTTGGAGTATATACATCAGAGGTGTTATCAGAAAGGGGGTTCTATAGTAGATTATATTGGAAGTACCCTGCATTAAACAATGTTAATTACTGAGAGCTTTTAATATGTAAACATTGTGCATTGTGAATTTTCTCACATACGTAGTAGCACTTCACAGGTTGCTAAAATTATTTGACAAATAATTCCTAAATTATTAGGAATTCCTAATGTATACCTTAGGAAAGCTGACCTACATCAAATTATCCACTTCTCTTCTAGGGTCCTAGACCCAATTTCAGTCTGGGGGTTCTCAGTCCCCAAACACCCATTATAGGGCACCAGTTTTCAGTTCTGAGAATTGAACTCAATTTTGACACTGTCTTCCAGGAGATAGCATCAAATTCTACAGGTTAAGGGTTCAGTCCTGTAAGACTGCCCTCTACCCCTAACTGCAGATGTCACTGGCAAGCCCCAGGCTGTGATCTGTGCTTTTGGCTAACTGGCTGCAGATTGGAAGTTCCAATGGGCTCCTCTTTCAGTTTGAGTAATTTTCTAGAGCAGCTCACAGAACTCAGAGAAACCCATTTACCAGTTTATTAAAGGATATAAAGGATACGCATCCACAACCAGATGAAATGATACGCTAAGCAAGTAGGGGAAAGGGCGCAGATCTTCCACATTCTCTCCAGGAGTGCCCCTCCTGCATCTCCTCACATTCACCAAGCTGCAAGTTCCCCTTTTGGGTTTTTATAGAGGTTTTATTACATATGCACAATTGACTCAGTCATGGGCCAAGGACTGATTCAACCTCCAGCATCTCTGTTTCTCCCCAGAGGAGAGGTAGGGGTGGACTGAAAGTTCCAACCCTCTAATCACGGGGTTGGTCCTCACAGCAAGCAACCCTGCCATTGGTTGGGATCCAAAACCCATCATCATTTACATAACAAAAGACTTTCATCACCTTTATCACAGGAAATTCCAAACGTTTTAGGAGCTGTGAGCCAGGAACATGGGGGTAGACAAAATATATTTGAGGAATGTATTTTGGTCATCTGAATGATGACAATATATATTTTTTATAAATCACAGTATTGCAACTTGCAAAATATTAGCACTGTTGTTCTTCATTTTTAACTACAGCTTTTCTCAGTAGCAATGCTTTTATTAATCGTAGCAAGGCTAGAGCAGTCCTTCCTGCCTTCTTGGTCCACTTAGTCTGCCTCTGGTACCATCACTTCATCTACAACTAATGACACTGGCTAGAGCTGAGGCTCTGCTGATTCAGAACCTCAGAAACCAACTGATGATTCATTCCTTAGGTAAGCAGCACCTGTCAGCACAAATGGCTTTATTGGATGGTAGGACTGTTCATACAGATGAGTGGGAGAGAAGAGGAAATCTGTAGCTGGTGGATGGCTAAACCAAGAGAGAAAAGAATTGGGTCTGCTTTTGTTCTTGGGAGAGAGAGACCACTAGATCTGTCATGGGGTTTTAGAAACCATAAGGCAAGAATTAGTAAGAAAGGCAAAGCATTGGGTTCTAGATGCAGCTGACAGTATGTGGGACTGAAAATGTATTAGGTATGTTTTAAAAATTTTTTAAAGTTCATGTTATTATAGCTATTTGATTTCAAAAGAAATATTTCTTTAATTATTCTTAAGGTTGGTAGAAATGCCACATATACAGATAGGCTGATTGACTATCTTAATCACTTGGAAAATTACTCTAAAGTTATGTCATTTATTGAGAGATATTACAGATTTATAAAAGACTGAGTGAAAGAGAGTTCTTTAGTATAGAATGATTAGGCGAGTGAGATGTCATGGTGATTATTCCCCAGGATAAATCATCTAGTATCCATCGACCTAATTTTCTTTGTTTGTGAATGGGGATGCTGAAGAGGAAGGACGAGATACAATACACACATACACAGAGAAAGGTTCTTAGGTAATTAACAGCTAGACCCTGCTGGGGCAGAGATGAAAATTACATGATTCCTCTTCTCAAACATTACAATAAAATAGGAAGAATCAAATGTGACACAAAAGTGAGAATAGCATGCTCTGACAATTCAGAGGAAGGAATGATAGCTCTGTGGAAGAGTTTCGGAAGGCTTCTTGGTGGTAACATGTGCTAAAGTTATGACTAATAGGCATGATGTCAGTGGCAAGAAATCGGAATGATTAAAAAAGGAAAAGTTCAGACTAAAGAAGGCAGTATTAACATCTTTCTTCCCACCCAACTTGAGATCAAAGGAACCTATGAAAGTCCTAGGATGTGATTTGGGAAATTCTCCCAGGTTTTACCCTCCACCCTCCACTTCAGTTTTTCATTCTCTTCTCACCTAATTGCTATCCCATTGGTCTCTATAAGGATTTTCTGTTTCTACCTAAGCCATTTAAATTGATAACAGCTCCTCCAAACTTTTGGTAACCGTTTTTTCTCAAAATGTTGCCTACCCTACTCTGCCCTGCTTGTACCTCTGCTTCTAAATGCCTGAAACATCCGATTTCCCAACTCCCATTTGCCTGGGGGTATAATCAGACAGGTGAGCATCAACTTGAGGAACCAGAAAGAGGCCAGAAAATGAGAGCTGTGTTTATAGGAGAACTTCTGTTCCATTTTGGTTGAAAATGATGGTAGGTGAAAAGGAGTAGTGTGAAATAAATCCCTGAAAACAGATGGAAGTCCTCTCATGAAATCCTTGAATGCTCATTTAGCTAAAAATGTCAGGCTAGCTTTTTTGTAAGGAATGGGAAAGTATTTAATATATTTAATCAAGACAGTAACATACTCTAGATTTTTCATTATGAAGGTTAATTTGGTGGCTATGAATCAAATGGGTTGGCTGGGGGAAGGCTCATGTAGGAGTTAATAGAACTTGGTCTGGAGTCATGGTACTTGGAAGGCAAAAGAGAAGGAAATATGAAAGAACGATTTTGGAAGTCAAATCAATAGGATATTACAACTGACTAAAAATAAGGCTGAGGAAAGGGCACCAGTGATGTATCTCCAAGAAGTGCTGGATAACAACAGGTGTCTTTGAAACTTAGCAGATGGGATTATTAACAAGAAACAGGCAAGTGGAGAGAATCTGAGATTAGTATTGGGTTGATCCGTGGGGAGCAAAGGAATGTATGTTTTAAAGAGTTTTCAAGTGTTTCTGATGAGGAGATTCTTTAATAAACATTACACTAAAACTTTACACACATGTTTTATTTTGATCACTAAGTAGTAGATAGAATAAGTCCATTATGATTTAATGCTATTGGTTCTTCAGTGACTGTCTTCACCAAATATAATATGAAAATATATGAGTAAAAAGTGCTTTGGAAAATCAAAGATGCATATAAAATAACTTTAAACATAATTTTAGATGCAAAAATGGTTTCTTAAGAAAATGGTAAAAATAAAAACAGTGATTTTTTAATAATAACAGCTAATATCTATCAAAGCTTTCCATATGCTATTTATATTGTATGTTTTATCCTGTCTAATATTTATATTTTATTTTTTCCACCATACAGTTGAAGCTTAGAAAGGTTAAGTATCTTTCCCAGGGTCATAAAGTGGCACAGCCAAATTTCAAACACCACATTTTATTGCCTTATTGAAAAACTAAAGAGTTTTTTTTTCTTTCATACCTAGGATACTCTTCAAGGAAACTTCTGGATGTGGTGCCATAGAGAGACGTATGTCTGCATTTAAAAGTAAGCACAAATATTTAATCTCATAATGTGTTTTATTCATCATACTCCTATTTGTTTGCACTGTTATTGCCATAATGTTATCAGGTGTGCATTAAACAATAAATATTTGACTCCAAAGGAGTCATTTTTGTTTTCTTCTGGAAATCTTTCCTAGCACCTTAGCTCTCTAGAGGAGCCTTGTATTGAAAATTCTAGTATTGAAAATTGAAAAGCCTAGTATTGAAAATTCGGAGGGAAGGTAAATGTAGAGTGAAGGCAGGGCAGAGCAGGGCACTAAAGACTCACTTGTCAGTTTCACAGTTTTGTTTTTTTTTCTGGAGCTCGCTGTGATCAGTCTCTACATATTAGTTCTATGCAAATAACTTCTGAATCTACCAAGAGTTGCTTTCCACATTGAAAACCGTAATAATATATGAATATTTCTCTTTTTATAGTGGCGTGCTTCTTTTCAGTTGTGGGTTCGTTAAGGCTTATGCAATTTAGTCACCTGAGTTCTAATTTTTCTAGACTGGAATACTTTTTATGGTGATTATTATCATTGAGGAAAAAAGCGACTCCCAAGCCTCATTTTATTTAGCCAGTGTTTCTCAATGTAGATGCAATCTAAAATCATTTGAAGAAATTCAAGAACTATTGATGCCCAGATTTTATTGGAAACCAATTATAGTTACAGAATCTTTGGCATGGGACCTTAGTATAGTGTATTTTAAAGTTCCCAGATGATTCTGGTGTGCACCAAGGTTGCAAACTATACTTTAATGCCTTGTTTCTAATCAAGCACAAAAATGGAGCCTGTACCACAGTTGTTTATATAAAAAAAAAAAAACAAAAGAATGATAACAAAAAAAACAAAAGTGAGTGCTTAGGATCTGCAATTATTAAGTATTGACTGTTGAAGGGTAACTGAATGTTTTGCATGGTTCAACACAATAAATTCATAAAATGTGTATGAGTAGAAGAAGATTTTTAGGTAGAAATGTGAATCATTCTCAGAAAAATAGAAATGGCATCAGATAAACCTTGAAAATCTGAGGATAGCATTATAATTCAAATATCACTTGGGTAAAATTTAGCTTTTTGATATCTTTGTATTAATATGAGTTTATTTTAATCCAGATTCTTAAAGAGTTAAAATTTTACTTAATGTTACAATTTGATCAAAGTTTTACTTACAAACAGAATAATTTCTCTTGACAAGTTTATGAATTTCCTGAAAAGATAGTGTTCTAGACATTTTTTTTTCTGAAATAGCAGCATAATTATTGCCTTAAATCAGTTTCATAACCAAATAAAGCTGGAAAATAGAAACAAAAACAATTTTATATTTTTGACTCATTCCTTCAATTCACATTTTCTTTGACATGTGGAATCCTGGTTATAACATATTATTTATTTAGCTTTACTTAAAATGAGAATGCTTTGATTTGTCAAGTACAAATTCATCTATAAATGATAGGTTGCTTGTAGAAGTTGCTTTTAGAGTCTTGGTTGAGTGTTATTGGATCCTTTTCCTAAGTCACCAAGCTTCACTTGGATTGAATATAAGTGTACTAGCTCTTAGACACCTGTTTGTGTTGTGAACAGATCTTAACTATCTCAACATGCCAGTGGTATATCATAATGGCCACTGTCAAGACACACGGCCTGGAATTACTTTGATTATGGGGGTTCTAAGGAGTACCCGTGATTGATTCCCACAAGGCTAAGGGCCATTTAAACTGCTGAAGGCATTTATTGCAATGTACTCTTTAAGTGGTCTTAACAGGACACCATGAGACTAAAAGTGGAGTTACTTAGACATTCTTTTGCCAAGAGTGATTTCTGGTTTTGATGTCATTATGAAAGCCCTTTACTGTTTCCACTCCTTTTCCTCACATAAATCCTTATCTTTGTGATCTACTTTAGCCTTACTCATTTTCAAGAATAATTGGTTTGGTGCCATTTGATTTCCTAATCACTAAACTGTTTCCTTTTTCGCCATAGGTTAGTTCCTTCCTTTTCCCTAACTCTCCCTTCTCCTCCCCTTCTCCCTCTATCCTTCTCTCCTTCCCTTCCTCGCTTCACCCATCCTTCCTTCCTTCCTACCTTCCTTCCTTCCCTCCTTCCTTTTCCTTTCATTTACTCCCCATTCTTCCATCCCTGTTTCTCTTTCTTCTTAATTATAATTTCTCGTCATAATCACAATATGACTAGGGCGTCTGGGTTGGTTGCAGAGTTAAGCATCCTGCTTCAGCTCAGGTCATGATTTCATGGTTCACGAGTTCGAGCTTGGCATCGAGTATGGAGCCTGCTTCAGATCCTGTCTTCCTCTCTCTCTGCCTCTCCCCTGCTCGTGCTCTCACTCTTTCTCTCTAAAGAATAAATAAAAATTTAAAAAATAATCAGGGGCGCCTGGGTGGCTCAGTCGGTTAAGCGTCCAACTTCAGCTCAGGTCATGATCTCGCAATTCATGGGTTTGAGCCCCGTGTTGGGCTCTGTACTGACAGCTCAGAGCCTGGAGCCTGCTTCAGATTCTGTGTCTCCTTCTCTGTCTACCCTTCCCCTGCTCATGCTCTCTCTCTCTCTCTCTCTCTCTCTCTCAAAAATAAACATCAAAAAATTTTTTTTAATTAAAAATAATCAGAATATGACTTAGTCAAGAAGTATCTATTGAATTCCATCAGTCCATAGCACTGACAGTTACCAATTGTTAGGGATTGTTTTGAAGGGCATAAATTGAGCTATTAGTTCAGAGTATTTGAGCTTCTTTCTTTTTTTCTAGTGCTTTTATCTAGTTTCTGACTTTTAGATCCCTTTGCATTATTTTGCAAGGATTTTATAAAGTCATCCCTTTGTGAAAATGTACTGCTTTGTTGAATCTCATGGAATTTTTATTGATTTGCAGTGCCTTCATCTTGGGACAAATCTTCACTTACGTTGGATGATATATTTTTGTGTTAGCGTTCCTTTTATTGTTTGCTATCTGTGTTCTCTTTGACGTTTTGATTTTCTAGCCTTCAAGTAAAGGTTTTATCTTGATTGCTCAATGCAGAGTTTCCAACATATTATATTTGAATACTTTTCACTGAGGTTAAATTAAAAAAATAAAATTATTAATAATGGTATTGCCCTTTCCTTAATTGGCACTATTTGTAGAGTTTACAAAGCAGGTGACTGGCAGTTGTATTTCTCTTTATATGGCTGATGATCTGGATTTTCTCCTTTCTCTGATACTATAAACTGTATCTTGACTTCTGAGCTGTTACTGAAGTAAAATGTCTTTTCTATCTATTTCATAAGTTTGTTTTGAGTCTTAACTGGTACAATGTGTGATAACCTTTTGCTAACTGTAAAGCATTGTGCAAAAGTAAAGGGTTACTATTGCCTGAAAAAAAAAAAGATGTATATCTTAATCAAATTTCAGCTTTTAAAAATATCAAAAAGTTTAGTGATGATAGCATTTGATGGAAAAGGGGGGAAAAGAAGAAGAAAAAAAAACCTAAAAACTCCAAATATGGAGGAAAAAAAGGTGAATAGTACAATTTGAGACAGCATCTAGGAAAGAAAAAAGAATTTGGAAGTTACTCAGTTGTACAGTCTGGGATGACAAAATTCAACACAAAAAACAGAGAAGAGATTTATATATGTAATTTTAATGAATATTTCTTAACTATGAAAAGATTGTAGAAGAGATGATAGATGGGACAGATATGAATAGAGGAGTTAGTAGCAAATTGATGACACATCTAACACACAGGAGAGTAAATAAGCTTTACTCTAAAATGAAAGCTTTAACCTGAAGTCTAATTTCATTTTGTTGAAGTTATAGCTCTAGTGCGTGTGTGAAATGAGCAAATACATCGATTAGGGTAAGTGATAATTCCTGAATCCTTCTTAACCATTATTTTCTTCTACTAAACTGTATTTGGGAAAGTTGGTGGATGAGGAGAAAGGTATGAGGGTACGTTGTTGCATTTTAACCTTTCACAAGAGAACTTGATGTAGTCAAAGACACTGACTTTAAAATTTAAAAGTGTGGGTTTTATTTTATTTATTTATTTATTTATTTTTTAAATTTTTTTCAACGTTTTTTTATTTATTTTTGGGACAGAGAGAGACAGAGCATGAACGGGGGAGGGGCAGAGAGAGAGGGAGACACAGAATCAGAAACAGGCTCCAGGCTCTGAGCCATCAGCCCAGAGCCCAACGCGGGGCTCGAACTCATGGACCGCGAGATCGTGACCTGGCTGAAGTTGGACGCTTAACCGACTGCGCCACCCAGGCGCCCCAAAAGTGTGGGTTTTAAAACCCAGCATTTAGGGGGTGCCTGGGTGGCTCAGTGCATTAAACATCCAATTCTTGATGTTAGCTCAGGTCGTGATCTCACCATCACGACATAGAGCCCCACATTGAGCGCTGCACTGGGCGCGGATCCTCCTTGGGATTCTCTCTCTCCTTCTCCTCTGCTCCTCCTCATCTCATGCATGCTCTCTCTTTCTCTCTCTCTCTCTCTCTCTCTCTCTCAAAAAAAGTGAAAAATAAATAAATAATAAAAATAAATAAAATCTAGCATTTACAGTTTAACAATGAGGAACATTGATTTAGAGCAGAGTTTCTCAGTCTTATATGCATGTGAATCATCTGGAAGTCTTGTTAAAATGCAGATTATGATTCATCAGGTCCAATGAGTGGCCCAGGAGTCTCCTAGTGGTGCTTGGTGTTGCTCTGCCATGGACCACACCTTGATTAGGAAGAATATTACATTTATTTGCATTTAATCACACAGTGGACAAGAAGTAGAGTTCAAATTCAGTGTTCTTATCAATGCTCGCAAAGTTGGCATTCGCTAACCATAAAATTCCTTCTGTTTTCCTGAAGCATGGATTTTTAATGACAAAATAAAAATGAACAAGCACTTCTGCATCGTTTACATTTCATACATATGCTGAAACTTGATTTATACAGTGTGCATATATGATTTTATCAACTCTAAAGTAGCATATATGCTACACACAAGAAAATGATCCTTTTGCCTTTTGTGCCCCTACAGTACATTAACATTGACAGTGTTAATTTGACAGAGATGTTGGCAATACCTTCATTGTGTTTTCACTTCCTTTTTTATATTGGGGTAAAATTCACATAACATAAAGTTCATTTTTTCACCATTTAAAAATGTACAATTAAGTACATTAACAGTGTTGTGCAACCATCACAACTATCTTATTCCAGAACATTTTTATCACCCCAGAAAGAAATGCTTAGTGTACTCACTAAGCTGTCACTCACCATTCTCTCTTCCCCTAGCCTGTGGCAACCACTAATCTCTTTGTCTTTACTTATTTTCTTATTCTGAACACTTCATAAAAATAGCATTATATGATATGGAGCCTTTTGTGTTTGGCTTCTTTCACTTAATGTAATATTTTCAAGGTTCATCTGTATTGTAGTGTATATCAGTACATCATTTTTATGGCTGCATAATATTTCATTTTATATATACACCATGTTTTTTAATCAATTCATCAGTTAATAGACATTTGGGTTGGTCCATTTTTTGGCTATTTGAATAACACATTATAACAGTGGGTGCACATTTAGTGTGGACATTTTTTTTCATTTCTCTTGGGTATGTTGCAGGGTCATATGGAAATTCCGTATTTAACTTTGTGAGTTACCAAAGTAACTGGTTTCCAAATGGTTTCCAAAGTAACTGCCTCATTTATGTTCCCACCAATAATGTATGCAGGTTCTAGTTTCTCCACATCCTTACCAATACTTGTTTTCTTTAATTTTGTTTGTTTTGTGTTTAATGATAGATATCCTAGGCATGTGCAGTGTTATATCATTGTGGTTTTGATGTGTATTTCCCTAATGACTAATGATGTTGAACAGCCTTTCATTTACTTATTGCTCATTTTACGCCATCTTTGGAATTATGTTTATTCAAGTCCTTTGCCCATTTTTAAATTGAGTTGTTTGCAAGGTGCCTGTGTGGCTCACTCAGGTAAGCATCCAACTCTTGATTTTGGCTCAGGTAATAATCTCGTGGTTCATGGCATCAAGCCCCATGTTGGGCTCTGTGCTGACAGCATGGAGCCTACTTGGGATTCTCTCTCTCTCTCTCTCTCTCTCTCTCTCTCTCTCTCTTTCTCTCTCTCTCCCTCTTCCCTTCCCCTACCCCTACGTGTACTCTCTCAAAATAAATAAATGAAATAAAACTAAAAAAAAATACAGTTGTTTGCCTTTTTGTTGAGTATGTAGAGATTTATATATTCTGAATACTAGATCCTTACCACATACATGAATTAGAAATATGTTTCCCTATTCTGTGGAATGCCTTTTAACTTCCTTGATTGTGTCTTTTGGTGTTTTTAATTTTGAGTTTTTGATTCTGATAGAATATAACTTATCAAACTTTTTATTTCTTGTGCTTTTAATATCAATCCTAAAAATCCATTGCCAGAATCCATAATAAAGATTTGTACCTGTTTTCTTTTAAGAATTTTATAGTTTTAGATCTCATATGTAGGCTTTTGATCTATTTAGAGTTAATTTTTGTATATGGTGTGTCCAGCTTCAATCTTTTGCATGTGGTTATCCCATTGTCCCAGCACCATTTGTTGAAAAGACTATTATTTCCGCATTGAATGGTCTTAGCACCTTTTTTGATAACCAATTGACAATAGGTATATGGGTTTATTTCTGGATTCTGGATTCTATTCTGTTGATCTATATGTCTATGTTTGTGCCAGTATCTGATTATATTGATATAGCTTTATAGTACTTTTTGAAATTGGGAAGTGTGAGTTGCCCAATCTCTTCTTTTTTATGATTGCTTTGGTTCTTTGGAGTTCCTTGAGCTTCTGTATGAATGTGAATAAATTTTTCTATTTCTGCAAAAAAAAAGCCATTGGGATATTGATAAGGATTGAATTGAATTGGAGATCATTTTGAGTCATATTGCTATGTAAACAACATTAAGACTTTCAATCAGTGAAGATGAGATATCTTTCAATTTAGTTAGATCTTCTCTAATTTCTTTCAATAACTTTTATAGCTTTCAGTGTATAAACGTTACACATCCTTGGCTAAATTTATTCCTAAATATTTTATTCTCTTTGATGCCATCATAAATGGAATCATTTTCTTAATTTCACTGTTAGATTGTTCATTACTATTGTATAGAAATATAATTGATTTTGTATCCTGCCAGATTGATTAATTTTTTTGTTCACTCTAATCATATTTTTGTGAATTCTGTAAGATTTTCTCTAAATAAGATCATGTCATCAGCAAATAAAGATAGTTGTACTTCTGTCTTTCCCACCTGGATGACTTTTATATCTTTTTCTCGCCTATTTTTCCTGGCTAGTCCTTCCAGTGTACTGTTGAATGGAGGTGGCAAGAAAGGACACACTGTCTTACTCTTGATCAATGAGGGAAAGAATTCAGTCTTTCATCACTAAGCATAATGTTAACTATGGATTTTTCATAGATACTCTTTATCATGTTGAAGAAGTTCCTTTCCATTTCTAGTTTTCTGGGTGTTTCTTTTTTTAATCATGGGAGAGTATTAGATTTTGTCAAATGCTTCTTTTGTGTCATTTGAGATGATAATGCATTTTTTCCTTTGTTGTATTAATGTGGTGTATCACATTGACTGCACATCATTTGTTACTAACTTAATGACTGGTCTTATAAATTTTTCAAAATTAGTGTCATACTTTGTGTTTTCAAACAATATTTTCAAATAATGAACATTATTTTATGTTCCTTTGTGAAAAATTTTATTTACTAGAAGAGTAACAGTGCTTTATATTTATAAATATATATATGTATATATAATTGCATGAAGTAAGCATGTCACTAATTGTCAGTTTTATAACAGACAATGGTCTAGCTACCAAAGGAAAACGATAATTCTCAGGTATTTATTATTTTATTTTCCACACTGCAGTATTATTTTTTTGGGTGCATGTATGAAAAAATCATGTTTTCAGATTCACATTCTATATTTTCCCTGGAATTCTGTTTACTATTATAAACATTAATCTGAGTAACTATATTTGTATTGCTATTTCATCAATACATTTTAATGCTTTGATGATTCAGTTTTGAACCATTAATCTAGTTTAGGGTATCAAGAATTTAAAGAAACTTCATGATAACAAGGAAAATAAAAAGTTAAAAAAATATGTCATACAAATGATGATAATATACATGTTTTTCGAGATAAAAAATACCAGCACAATATTTAGTAGATGATTATTAAATGCCTTTGGCAATTTTTGCAAACATCATAGTTTTACATTTCAGATTTGTTAAATATATGTTACCAAAATTGCTTCATTGTTTCTTGTCCATAAACTTGCAAACTACTGGTAGATTCTTTTGTACTCTAGGTGATTGCTAGTGGTCTATGTACTTCACCCTAAGGAATTTTGCCCTGAACCACATTTTTAAAATGACTATAATGATATTAATTAAGGGGTAAGCCTCTGCTGCAGAGTTTTGGATACTTACCGGCAGTGCCTTAAGCACTGTGTGTGTGTGTGTGTGTGCATATTTTGTTTTACTTTTACTTCAGCTACGTTAGAGTAGTACAGATATTAGGGCTGATATTAGAACTAAAATAAAATAAAGTTTGCTTGAGAATAATAAAAATGTCTATCAAATCATCTTTAAGAATCTTCAAGTTTCATACTACAAAGCTTCTCCCCTCCCAGGTTTACAGAATCTCTAATTATGGAAGTTTATTAATTTGAATTTCTATATTACATATCAAAACAATAGCTACCCGATATTTTGCTGTCTCCTCCCTACAACTTAATTGCCAATGTTCTCACAGGTTCTGCCTTTGGCCCTGTGCTCCTTTAACTCTATTTCCCTGGAGAATCTAACATTATAGGGATGTGGACTACAGCCTCTGAATCCCAAATGTGTATTTCTAGTCTTGACTTCTTTCATGAGATTCTAACAACATCTCCTCTTGGACATTTATACATGCCTCAAACTCATCTTATTTCAAAACCAGTTACTTTCACTCCCATCTATTAGTCAGCTTTCTCTAGAGAAACAGAACCAATAGGAGCTTGTGTGTATACATATAAAATGGAGACTGAGAAGTCCCACAATCTGCCACCTGCAAGCTGAAGACCCAAGAAAGCCAGTGGTGTAATCCAGACTGAATGTGAAGGGCTGAAAACCAGAGGAGCTGATGGTATAAATCTTAATCCAAGGACAGGAGAAGAGATGAGATGTCCCAGTTATTTCAGTGGAGCAGGAAGAAAGGGGTGAATTCCTTAAATTCCTCCTTCCTCCCCCTTTTGTTCTATCTGTTCTAGAAAGGCCCTCAGTAGATTGGCTGGTGCCCACCACACTGGAGAGGGCAAGCTATTACACAGAGTCCACTGATTCAAATGCTAATCTTGCCCAGTAACACCCTCACAGACACAGAAATAAAGTTTAATCTGGGCACTGTGTCCAGCGCAGTCGAAACATAAAATTAACCATCACACATATCCACCCTCACATGTGTTCTTATTCTCTTTTTTCTTTTCTTTCTACTTCAGTTGGTGGCATTATCCAGTTTTCCATCACTCAAACTAAAAGCCTAGCTACTAGTCATCTGGTGCTTCTAACTCTATATGAGAAATAGTGTTTCAATGTTGTTTTTCCTCTTTACCTATACTGCCTGCCTTAGTTCAGGCCCTTCTTGGTTGTGTCTCCCTGTCCCTCTCTGCTGGCACAGCTCTTTCACTTGATCTCCCAGCTGGCAGTATTTCCATTTCCCTCTCACTCCTCCACAGCCCCCAGAAAAGTCCATAGAAAATGTGAATCTGACCACATCATTCACCTGGGTTTAGAGTCTCCCTGTCCCTGGCAACGTAAAGAATTACTATTCCTTCCATGGACCTATAATCACTTTCCTTCAAATTAAAACTTATTCAGAATTCAAGAGAAAATGGAAATGAGATGCTAGTAAGGAAAACGTCTATGAGCACTACCATCTAGTTCTTAAATATGGAACAGCCTTACATAATGTTTTCATGGCCTAAACTTTTAAAACTTGGATGGAACCTAGATGGCTATTTTGCACCAGATTTTATTAAAACCTACTGAGTTCTATAGAAGAAGATCATTGTATATTTAATTTTTTCTTATACAATTAGAATCATATGTGATACAGTTATCTAAACAAACTTAGTTTCTATTCCTGGAGATTTATTTTGAACAGTGTGATCTAAAACTGACTTTTCCACAGGAACAAAGTTACATATGGGAATTATGCTTCTGGAAAACCACCAGAAGATTGTGCATATCATGGAACAAAAGAAATAGGGAAGAACGGCTAACATGAGACTTGGACTGAGATAACGTTTATCGAAGACAAACATCAGTGATGCATCTCATTGTTCAAGGACTAGATATTTGCTAAAAACAAAACAAAGCAACAACAAAACCCCATGGGATTTAGGAAGCTGAGTCACTGAGGAATATTTACACTACTTTCCCTAACAATTTTAACACAAATGCTATTCTTTCACCCTTTCCATCAAATCTATTTATTCCTCCTTTGTCCTCTTCATCACAGTAAAATACTCCTATTATCCACCCAAATGCTCAGGACAAAAACCTATGTACAATCTGTGAATATACCCTTTCCTCCATCCCTAATATCAGATCCATCAGCAAGTTCTCAGGGCTCTTCTTCCTAAAGATATCTTAAATCCATCCATTTCTTCTTATCTCTGTCCTTCCTCCCAGTCCATTATCTGTCATCTAGATTCTTTCCATCATTTCCTAACTGTTCTTCGCACTTCCATTTTAGCTTATCTACAATCCATTCTATGCATCAAGAAGAAAGTGATCTTTTAAAAGTAAATATCAGATGATGTCACTCATCTGTTGAAAGCCATCTGAGGTTGCCCCACTTCAATGAGATGCAAACTTCTTGCCACATCCTGCATGGTCCTGCATGATTTGGGCTGCCTCCCAATTGGACTTTGTTACCTAGCTCTCTCCCTTGACCTAATTTTCTCTAGGCACACTGGACTTCTAGGTGGAAGGAAACTCACTTGTGCCTGCAGAGCCTTTGTATACCGCTTGGTGCACTTGCTTCGGAATTCTTTGCCAGGCTGCCTTTGCCTCCTCGATAGCCCATACGTAACTACCTGTCATGTTCTGAATTTTGTTTCCCCCAAGTTCATATGTTGAAGTCCTAACTCCCTATAGCTTAGAATGTGATCCTATTGGTTTTCTAGGGCTGCCATAACAAAATGCCACAGGCTGAGTGGCTTACACAATGTAGATTTATTTTCTTACAGTTCTGAGAGCTGGAAGTCCAAGATCAAGGTGTCGGTAGGTGTGATTTATCCTAAGGCATCTCTCCTTGGCCTGCACATGGCCATCTTCTTGCTGTGTTTTCACATGTTTCCTCTGTGTGCACCTCCCTAGTGTCCCTTTTCTATTAAGGACACCAATTTTGTTAGATTAGGGCTTCACCCTTATGATTTCATTTAACCTTAATTATCTCCTTAAAGCCCTATCTCCAAATATAGTTACATTGTAGGTTAGGGCTTCAACATATGAATTTTTGAAGGGACACAATTGAATCCTTAACATCGACTGCATTTGTAGATGAGGTCCTTAAAGAGGTAATTAAGTTAAAAGGAGGTGAGAGGGTGGGCACTAATCTAATAGGACTGTTGTTTTTATAAGATGAGAAGATTAGGACACAGACATATACAGAGGGAAGACAATGGAAATGCAAGCCAAGGAGAGAAACCACAAAAGAAACCAACTTTGCCAACGTCTTGCTCTTGGACTTCTAGCCTCCAGAATTATGAGAAAATACATTCCTGATATTTTTGCCACCAATCTGTGGTACTTTGGTATGGTGCCCTAGCAAACTACTAAACCACCTCTACAAGGCCTTTCCTGAGCCCTCAAGCTAGGCAGACCTTTGCTATCTCTATCCTATTTTTGTGTCACTGGAAGGTAACCCATGACAACACGGATCTAGCTGTGTTGTTCTCTGTAGGTCTTTAGCACGAGGAGAGGAGACTGGCTCATTGTATTATGCTCTGTTGATTGATTCAATGTATAGATGAGAGACTACCTGAACAGGTGAGTGGATGGAACATCTTACAGACAACAAACCCAGAAGAAGTAGGACATGGAATTAGCAAAGTTTGAAAAAAGGAACTTTATAGGGCTTTGCCTAGAAAAGAATAATGAGATTGTAGCAATGGGATGGTTTTAGGTCAAAGGGTTAGGGGAAGCTAGTAGAGAATGCATGGCAGGTGAAGTGGAGACAGAATAGCTACAGTCACTATGACTATAGAGTTAGAAATACAGTGCAGTTGTCCTCCTGTGAGATAGCAGTGAAAGAGGCAGGCTGCTAGCTTAGGGACTGGGTAGGAAGGGGAAGCAAGGCTGTGCACATCGTGACATATTCATCTATGTAATTCAAGCTTTCTCAGGCAGGTACTACTTCTAAAACTTTTCAATGAATTCTGTTTTCTGAAGAGTGATAATGAATGAATAAGTTTTAAGCATTGGCTCATTAAATTTTTACAACTATGTGAAGCACGCATTATTATTATCTTAATTTTACCCATGAGAAAACTCTTTTACTATCCTGCCCTAACTCCTTAAGAAACAAAGTCAGGAATTAGACCCAGGCAGTCCAATTCCAGAAAAGATTTCTTTACTACATATGCTGAATTAGAGAGAAAACTTTTGTCTTCTACTAATTGCATATACAATTTAAAAGCACAGCTTATTTTCTTTATTTGTAATTTCTTTTATATTTATTTTATTTGTACTTTATTTATAATTATGCATTTTGGTGGCTGTCTTATATATACATATTTATAATCCATGTGCTTTGGGGAAATTTTTATATAGATAGTGTCTTCAGCAGAAGCAAAAAAATGCATATATACTTATATATGTGTTAATGACATTTGATTGATTGATTGATTGATCAATATTTACCACATACCTGCTTTGATTTCGTGAGTCCAACTTTTCCCTGGTCAGGAGCTTGACAAAGATAAATTGAGAATGGCTTTGAAGTTCCTGCCTTTAATTGCTGCATGTGTAATGAGATGTTATTTGTTTGTAGAGTTGATATTCAGACACAGTTCCATTTCTCTTTTGTTCACATTATTCTGCTTTCCAGCGACCGTCCAAGCCTCATAGTCATGTTTTGATTAAGGGACTAATGCTTTATTAAATTTTGAATAGAGTCTGTTATCAGTGTAGTGTTATTCTTATTGAAATAGCAACATAATATTCTTCAGCTGCTTTGTGAAAGGAGAGCAAAATGTGATTTCTATCCTTACTCTGATTCCTAGTTGTTTACAGTGGTTTAAATAATTCTTTTCATGAAAGGCTCCCAATTTTAGTTTGAGATGATACTGGGCTATATCACTGATTCTATTATCAGCCAATACATTGGAGGTGTGGTCCACCTATTCCAATTTTATTACTTCTTGAGAGGTGAGGATGCATTTACATGAAATGCTGATTTCTACCCAGAATTCTGCTCAGTGACCCTAAGGTAGGCAGTTTATTTCGGAGAGTCTGATGACTTCCAAGTTCTCCTTGTGTTTTCTAATTCTTTAAGTATTACTTAGTCAACAAAACATAAGATCCTTGAAGACTTCTTTTTTGTATACGAGATGCATGAAAAAGACCTGGAGTTCGGAATTCATGACCTTCTCAGATACACAGATCTTCTGAAAATATTCCCTCTCGAAGGCCTTGGCCTCAGTTACAGCATCTGTGGAAGAAAGAAATGGGATTAGATAATTTTTAATCATTTTAACACAATTTTATGCTGAATGATTTTATTACTTCTGTCTTGTGTTGTAGTAGCTTTTATAAATACGTCAACAACACATTCATGTATTTATTGACTACCTAGTAGGATAAAATGGTGGATTGAGTTCATCACATTTTTATGGTAGACATTTCACACGTGTAAAATATATTTATTCATTCAACAAATGCTTATTCACTGGCTGTTATGTGCAAAGCACTGTGCTAAGTGGATACATGCAGGAAAAATAACAGACCGTAAGTATCAAGCTGCTTTTTGATTTTTGGGAATTTGGAGAGTCGCTTATGTCCGTAGAAACTAGCAGAAACAAATGCTCAGAAGTGAGATTCAAACTTAATGGTCTTAACTTCAGTATCAAAGGCAGAAAGGGGGTGCATTCCTTCCAGAGGTGTGAGAGGAGAATTCATTTCCTTGCCCTTTCCAATTTATAGAAGCTGCTTGAATTTCTTGGCTTGGCTTATGGCCACGTCACTCCACCCTCTGCTTTGTCATCACATCTTTGAGCTTGACATACCTACCTCCTTCTCATAAGGATCCATGTGATTACATTGGGCTCATCCTGATAAATCCAGGATAATTTCTCCATCTCAAGATCCTTAGCTTAATTGCATCTTCAAAGTCCCTTTGCCATGTGACATAACATATTCACAGGTTCTGGGGATTAGGACATGGACATTTTGGGGAGCCATTATTCTGCCTACCAAAATTTTTTTGGAAATTTGTGGATTAACAGTAAAAAGGGGCACCTGGGTGGCTCAGTCGGTTAAGCATCCGACTCTTGATCTCAGCTCAGGTCTTGATCTCAGTTCAGGTCTTGATCTCAGGTCTTGATCTCAGGGTCATGAGTTCAAGCCCTGCACTGGGCTTTAAAAAAATTTTTTTTAATGTTTATTTTTTTTTGAGAGAGACAGAGATGGAGTGTGAGCAGGGGAGGGGCAGAGAGAAAGGGAGACAGAATCCAGAGCAGCCTCCAGGCTCTGAGCAAGCTGTCAGCACAGAGCCTGATGCGGGGCTTGAATTCACAAACCGTGAGATCATGACCTCAGCCGAAGTCGGACACTTAACCAACTGAGCTACCCACCCTGCCACTCCCCTCACATTGGGCTTTTGTAAAAACAAAAACAAAAAGAAAAGAAAACAGAAACAACAACAACAAAACCCAAAACAATAAAAATACATAGAGAATTTCTACTATGCAGGATGTCCTTAAAACAATACTATAGTTTAAAAATAATTATACTAATTAATGTTACAGTTATGATAATATGGCCACCTTGGCTCAAACAATTTCTAAGATGTCTTCTTGGCGACTGCTATTTGAGTCTAGAACATAATCTTGACAGGTCTTCACCTTCTGAAAGTAAAATTTATTTACGTGATATTTATGATATATGGAGCCTAAAACTGATGAATAAAATTGTTGCATCCAGTGAATATTTTGGGTTCTAATCAAACAAAACAAATAACTACTGCTACAAAGAAATGAGGCTGATTTTTATTATGTAATAATAGTAATATGTGTCATTATCACTGTCACTTACTAAGTACAAGGCCATTTCCTAAGGGCCTATATATATATTCATTCCTTTAATTCTTATAACAACACAATGAGTTAGATGCTATTATTCTCTCCATTTTAAGATGAGGGAACTGAGGCACAGGGGTTAAATAACTTGCTCTGAATCACAGAGCTAGAAAGAGGCAGGGATAGGATTTGAACTCAGACCCTCTGACTCCAGAGTCCAGGCTTACTCTCTGGGCAGCCCCCCAAAATATTTTAGAGCCAGAGTCCTTTAGGAAGATGCAAATGCATTTATTCTTAACATACAGTTGGAATGATAATGGGACAGAGGGTTGAGGGCACCTGCCAGTGCTTTTATTGTGAAATGTTCATTCTGAATTTTAAGTGACTTTTCTGTTACCAAGCTTTGTTTTGGGAACAGTCCTTGATTTACTCTTTAGGTATATATCTTTACCCCCTGTGTTCTAAAAAAGTCATTAATCAAATGGAAATGAGTATTTATAATGTTAAACTTTTTTTTCTGGCTACATTCTTTGTAATCCAACATAACATGGTCACAAGTGTGTCTGCAAGGTAACATGACTGATTTTTAGCAAACATAGTAGAGCTTATCTATTCAAATTAGTACCTTTCCAAGTATGATCACACAGTTTGTTCATTTGCATTGGTTCAGGATGCCATTTAGGTATTATCTTCTCAAATTCAGTTTACCATCAAAAGAGATTACTGTCTATTTAGAGAAGTGAAAAACACGCATCAGGGACTATGCAAGCAAATCCAGAAGAGATCTTTAGGCAGTGGCGTGGGCACTCACTGCCCTAGTTCCTCAAAGCAATGCATGTCCTCCCCAGGTGACTACTCTGAAGACAAGTCACACAGCTGCTTGTGTAATGGGTCGCGTGTTGTCACAATTGGTTTGGCTGTCAGGGCTGCTACTTATTTGATCTCCACACAATGGGTATCAAAATCTTGACTGCTGTGGTCTATTTACAATCTTACCTGGAGGAATTCTTATCTCAATACATTAACAGAATGATTAGTTTTGAATGAGCATAGCCACAGTCTGCAATGATGACTAAGTACAGTTGATTTACATATAACGGACAACAAGCCATACGTGATAGGTCATTTCCAATATTCCCTGAGGTCATTTCCAATATTCCCTCTTTAGAAGTTGGTGCAAAATATTCCTCAGCCATGCACAGCTAGGAGAAATATCCCTGCCTGTTTCACACTTCTCTTCTTCAATTGTTTACATCCTGTGAAAAGAGTTCTGGGTGACTGTTTCTAACCATCCTGTTTTGGCCTGCTTCCTTCCTTTCATCACTGAGCTGTTCTTTTCTAATTATGGTCTTCTTCAAAGCTCATCTCAAGTGCAGGATGTCATTAATAGGATTGTTGTGGAGGCTTTGCTTACCTTTACTCCACTCTTCAAAATGCTTGCTCCTGTGTGCCTATTACTGCGCAACGGCTTCTGTTTACATTTGTGTGTCCCTGCAGCTTTAATCTCTGTATCTGTGTTCACCCCTGTGGGCTGTGGTCAGCCTCTGTGATGGTGATGAAAGGAATGTTTTTAATCTACTTCCTTCAGTAGGAAAAGTAAGTTGCTAAATAGAATCTAAGCTGAAAATGGATTTTCCCCATTGGGAGAATACAGCACACACACACATATGCATGCATGCATACATGTATAAGAGGTTTAATGCCTGCCACCAAACTTTTTGTGTAATACACCAAGCATTCCTCTTGGCTTCCCCTGCTCAGGAATGTTGCTCTTTATCCAATTCATGTCCCGTGTCATCGTGGCTAAATGTGCATTTTGGAGGTTGCCTTCACTATAAATCTTTGCTAGAGGACAGTGATGCTTTTCTCCATTGCCTTTAAATCTCTTAAATCACTTAGCTTAGTTTAATGTAAACTAATGACTTAGGTAGCAATATGACTCAATATTACAATCCAGAAGTCCCTTGGCTTTAAGCTGCAATATAGAAACTCTTGTAAATCCAGAGATAGCTATGAAAGTTTGTCAGGAAGCTGAGCCATGCCACCCTCTAGAAGATAAGATTCTGCTCTCTTACAGCGTGCATGGAGGAACTTTCTTTGGGGGGAAAAATGGTTCGACAGCTTTTAAAACAGAAAGTGATGTATATGTAAACATTATATATTGTAAAGCATTTTACACGAGTGGGTACTTTTGTTTAGTTTTGCATGTAGGTGGTAATAAATGTGGGCGCAAAAGCTAAGAAAATTGAATTAAAAAATAAGTTATAGAACCAAAAATATAAAAATTGGTCAGAATGTGTATTTGGAAAACCCATAAAATAATGTATATCAGTAAAAATATGGGTTATTCATTAAACTGACAAATGTTTAAGTTCCTAATAACCCTAAAGGCTATTAAAACATAAATATACTATCTAAATAAAATACGTTGATCTTTCAAATACTGAGCGAAAGTCTCTGAATTATTTCATATTATAATAATTATTCCTTATTTGCATGCAGCTAATTTTGTATAACACCCATTCTTACCGTTATTAAACAAAAAAATTTAAAATAAGGAAGCTTGGTCAATATTCATTAGAATGGACCATAAATGCTCATTTATTAACATTTTAAAATATGCCAGATTCTTTATTTTAGATTAGATATTTGTCCTTCTAGAAATGCTGAATATTTTATATATGTCTAAAATACTACTTTAATTTAGTTTAAGCAATTCAAACATCAACTTTTTACCATTCTATAATTATTTTAATCACATGACACAATTACTAATTTTAGACACATGCCTGTGTTAACCAAGGAATAAAAAATATGAAGACATGAGGAATATCATTCTTAGGTGTATTTAATAAACCTGGAAAATAAAAATGTGCTGTTAACCCAGAACCCATAGTATAAGAGCTGCTCAAACATTGCTTTATAACATTAAGCATATAATAAAATTGCTTTAACAATGCACCCAACTTACATTTACATTCTCAAAGAAATAGACCAGCAATTTCTTCGTACATTTTAAATGTACTTAATAAATTCTTGTTGGGTAGACTAAACATGTGTTGACTAGACATTAGCCATTTGAAAGAGATCTAATATGCTGTAATGAAAGACTTTATAACACCTACAGCAGCAATTTTCCCAAGGATCAAGACAATTACTCTGACATTATGTAAAGAGAATGACCAGATCAGTATAGCTGCTTCAGCAGTAAGTTTCCAGATCAAACAGCTGTTTACAAAAGCATTGCAAAACTTTATCAGATGTTTTATTTATATTAGAGGTTAAATGAAACATCTGGCCATACCTGAGAGCAAAGTTACAAATGAGCATCACAATTGACCTGATTATGTAATTAAGGCAACAGCTGGGTCTGAGGGGATGCTTGGAAAGGTAGTATTAAGTAGCTCTAACTTTGGCTAATGAGTTATTTCTGTTCAAAAAGCTGCTTTATAATTTGACCTGCACTTATCTCAAACTTGGCCTATGACAGTTCTCTCCCATATATCATAATATGCTCAAAGGGTGCCAGATAAATCCTTTAACTTGAATCAGTGCTAGTAATATTTTGCATTTGCTTGTATGTCTTCCTGGACATTAGCACATTTAATCTGCTCCTTGATTTAAGAAATTGCCAGCAAGAATGCAAAATATTTAATTTACTAAGCCTCAAAAAGTTATTAAATATATAGAAAGTTTAAAAATTTGAGAAAAATTCCAAACAGATACTAAATCTATGACAAAACTCTTAAGAATGTTACTAAACAATTTAAGTACTGAATGGCAGAAATTGTGTCCTAGGGCCTGGTAAGGTCCAATTTTTAGGTGGTTAATACATTTAAATGTACCACTATTATTTAGAAAGGAGATGGATGGTCAATAACATGTTCCTTGATTTATCGGTCTAACCTGTGATTTTTGTTTTCTTGCTGCCATCTGTGATGTAGAAAATTAGAGGTCCATTGGCAACTTGGAGAGAACAGAGCAAGGGAAGAATGAAAGAGTGGCCTACCTTTGTCTGACTAATAGCCACAGAAAATTCTGAAGCATTGGCCATCAGGTTTTTTTTTTTGTTTGTCTGTTTGTTGTTTTGGTTTTTTAATTTTAGCTTCAATAATGTAGTCCAGTTTAGAGAGAATTCCCAGGGTAGACATGATCTGGGGTGGCTTCAGTTTTAATTCTACCTGTGTCCAAGTTCAATGCATGGACAAAGCTTTTCTGCTAGATCCCAAGGGTGTATCACATGTTCCTTTCAGGGGGTCTTCCTCAGGCCTTCTCTTCTACCTTAGCCCCTTTCATTTCCCTCTGAGTGATTCTAGGCTCTAGCTAGTTGCACTGCTGAATAAGAACAGAAGAGAAGCTTGCAGTCCTGAGGTTGAGGGTCCAGGAAGATGAGCCTTCTCAATCCTGGGAGGGGGTGAGTAAAATAAGCAAGGTTAGGGAATGGTAAAAATAAGCAAGCCGGGGACACCTGGGTGGCTCAGTCAGTCAAGTGACTGACTCTTGATTTTGGCTCAGGTCAAGATCTCAGGGTTTGTGAGATCAAGCGCCTGGTCAGGCTCTGTGCTGACAGAGTAGAATCTGCTTGGGATCCTCTATCCCTCTCTTTGTCCCTCCCCATCCTGTCAAAATAAATAAACATTTAAAAAAATAAGAAAAAAAAGCAAACCTAGCAAACTTCAGTTATCCTTCTGAGAGTAAAGTTCCTCTACCTGATTAGGGTAAAGATTCTCTATCTCCTTCTCAGTGTAGAATTTTATTACATAAGGCTCCTTTGTGTTGCATCAGCCCCCAAAAGTATGAATGTGTTTGTGTGTGCTTTCATGGGGGAGGTGGCTGTGGTGAGGGGTGAGGATTGAGAAGGAAAACTCATGCCAATATGAAACCATATAAAATACATGAAGAGAACAAAACTCCAAATAATCTTGTTCAGTTTTTTTTATTAATAATGTTTATTTATTTGTTTATTTTATAATTTTTTAATGTTTATTTATTTCTGAGACAGAGAGAGAGTGTAAGTGAGGGAAGGGCAGAGAGAGAGAGGGAGACACAGAATCTGAAGCAGGCTCCAGGCTCTGAGCCATCAGCACAGAGCCTGATGCAGGGCTTGAACCCACAAGCTGTGAGATCATGAGCTGAGCTAAATTTGGATGCTCAACCAACTGAGCCACCCAGGCACCCCAATCTTGTTCAGTTTTGATTCATGAAAAAGTCATTGTTCATTATGAGTTGCCATGTCTTTATATGAAATATTTTTTGTATTAGGGAAAGTACTGTACAATGTGATTTGGGGGATCATTTGCAACTCACCTAATAAAGACACTGATCCCTTTTCACTCACTCAGTAATACATACCAGGAAGCCATGCTTCTTGATAAACTGGATACTATTTCCTCATCAGAATGTTGTAAGTATAGCTTTAATCCCTAATCAAGCTCTCAGCACCAAACAAATCATAGATTTTATATATAATATGTCATAAAAGCAACTGTAAAACAACTATAAACATCTATAATAATGTAATCATAAAATGAACTACTAGTTCTATAAAAAGAGCATAAATATCCAGTACACATTATTTATAAAATGGGCCCCAATGTCCAATAAAATGTATGTATGAGATTTTAAAAAATGAAAAACTCTAGTGTTTGATAATTTGACCCATAACTAATAATATTGATAAAATAACTAGTAAACATATTAATAAACAGAAACAACAGAATATAGCCATTTTGCTTATCTTAAAATTTGGAAGATACTTTAGGAAATAGTTTTAATATTTATCCAAATTTCTTTAAAAATCTGTTAATGGATGTTTGAGTGGATTTTTCCTTTTTTTTTAACTCATATCTTAGAAGCTAGAAAAACATTTCAAATTATTTTAATTTTAGAATTGTTGAAAAGCAACATAGTGAGTATGCTATATTTGATAATTTTAGGAGCTTATTCTTCTTAGAATATTATATTGAGCCAGTAATTGAGCCATCAATAATAATCATGGATACCATTTACTGTGGAACTTCCATTGTGTCAGGTAGAGAGTTATTCAGAGTTATTTGTGTTCTGTATTACCTCACTTGACATTTTCATTGTCTTCTAAATTTGCAAATTACTTGTGACCAAATAATTTTGGATCACATCAGAACGCCAAGAATATAAGTGGTAGCTGTAACTACTTCATTTTTAAGAACAAGAAAATTTTTCTGGTCATCAGGAAACTTGACAGTTCCCAAGCCTCCCTTGCTGTAAAGGCAGGCATCAGACAGAACCTGGACTCCACGTGTGTATTAGAAGTCTCGTCGAAGCCATCCACGGAAAAGGAAAGTATGAGTTCATTTGGAAGTGAGCTTTGGTGGGTTTTAAAGTGCTCCCAGTCACATAGTCTCTACGCATAATAAATAATCTATCAAAACAACAGTTAAATGCACCACCATTTACTAGAACCCTGCTATACTAGGGAATTGTACCTTACAGAAAATATTTAGTAGTCCACATAAGTATCTCTTATTTATCTATTTGTCATATAGTGAGTTATTTACTTAAGCAAAGGCCGTCATCCTTCTGACAAAGGCAATCCCCTACCCATTTCACTGTCTCTACTAACATTAGACTAATTTATTTTATTAAATTGGAAACATTGATTTCCACTAGAATTTATGTTTACTATATTAGAATATGTTGCATGAACAGTGATGACTGGTATGCTTTCTATCAGCTCTTAAATAAAAGAAAACCTTCAAATACCCTTACCG
This sequence comes from Prionailurus bengalensis, assembly GCF_016509475.1. Taxonomy (NCBI): domain Eukaryota; kingdom Metazoa; phylum Chordata; class Mammalia; order Carnivora; family Felidae; genus Prionailurus; species Prionailurus bengalensis. The sequence goes on along the minus strand of NC_057353.1, from coordinate 14,814,615 downwards.
ATGTCTAGTACCGGTACCTTCCTGCTAAAGGAAGCGTTTTCATATATATTTCCTCCACTTGGAGACAAGTTCTTGTGGGGTTTCAAGAGCATCTTGATTCTTGAATATTTTTTTTTGTTTTTCCTCAGATGGAGGCCATCTGTGAGTCCTAAATATTCAGAATTATAAATTGGTGAGAAATCAAGATGAAAAATTAAAGCTGATATATCTAGTGAGCAAACTATTCTCTGAAAACGAGTCTTTCAGAAAGCATGTGATCTTCACCTCCATTATGCTATGTAAATAGTATTTTAAAACAATAAAATGAAATAGATGTTTTATCTTTTTTTATCTTTTTCATATTTAGCATTACACTCGTATAGCTGCAGGTTGTTTGGGTTTTTTTTTTTTCCTTAAAGTTGAGAAATCAGTTTAGATGTTATTGTCCCTTGTTTTTCCTTCCATCTTGTTTTATAAGTGTTTACATACTTATAAAGAAATGTATACTAGAAGTACATATGGAGTACACATTTATAGTATACATACTTAGAAATATATATACATATATATTTTTTATGTAATCTTCACAAATATGGTTCATATATAGAAATAGGTATTGCAATGACAGCTTTAATAGTAATAGTTTTGTTGATGTGAGTTTATGTAGAAAAACGATGTTTTACAGTTTGGTAAGTGGCACCAAAATATGTAGAATAGCTAACACAGAGGAGTGAGTCAATCAAACTTGATGAATTGATCAGGGAGCAAAGACCAAAGACCAGTGTTATGCAGAGGGCACCACACACAAGCACCAGATATTACAGATGTTTTTACTAAGTGAATATTTATTATGAGTTTTATCTATTTTGTCTATTAATGACCAATTCTACTATTTTATACAGTTATCTATCATACTTTGAAATAAAACAAATATTAGGTGTTAGTCAATAAAAGTATTTAAGCTATGTCAAAAGTGTTGTAAGTCATGTAAAACTTACAGATTCAGGTCTCAAGGGACTCCTGTAATTATAATAATATAATAATGCTATGTGTTACTAACATTAATATAATAATTATTATACTTGTGAACACTAACCAATTATGTGCTATATTAAACACTTTACACATGTTGTCTTAATCCTCCAACAAGCCTATTATATCTCCATTGTATATGAGGAAAGTAGTGTAGTTATATGATTTACCCAAGGGTCACATAATTAGGATAATATAAAAAAACTTAAATTATGTAATATAAAGTACAAAATACTTTAGATTCGTATTTTGTTTTAGAAGAATTTTATGATATTACCCTACTTCTAGATTTAAAGAAATTAGGGCTCAGAAAACTTAAATGATCTGTTCAATGTTAATCCATTAGAAGGGCCACCATTAGCTGGGGCCAAGTGCAGAGCACTGTTGGTGATGTGCAAAAACGTTGCCAATTCATTAGGAAAAACATATTTATTGAATGACAGCTAAAAACTATTTGTAGATCACCCATTTGATTTTCAAAACCAGTGTGTAAATAGAAATCCCATTTTGCAGGTGAGAAAACTGACATTTAAGAGATTGTGATTTGTCCCAAGTTACAGGGCCAGGGACTCAAGTACTCCGATTTCTAATTTAGTGCTTCCATTACACATTACTCTTTTCAGGAATCTGCAAAATGATTGTTAAGATAATAGAGAAATAAATTAAACATACAATAAAGTGAACACTGGTATGAATGGATTGTGATTGTTGTAAGTAACACAGAAATTGAGGGTCTGGGAAGACAATGTAGAATTATGATAACCGATAATTTGTTCCTTGCTCTTGGCTTCTTGAATCATGTTAATCTTAATATTCTTCCATTTTTAGATATTTTTCCAATTTGATCTTCTGTAGATCTTCTAGATTAGAGATGATCTCAATCCAGTAAAGAATACTTCATATGCTTCATTAATCAACCATTTAATCAATTAACTCTTTTTTCTTCCAGTTAGTAATGGAGTAGTCTATATGACAAGTACAGAGGATATACAGATAAATAAAGTAGTCTTCAAAAGGTGTGCAGACACCAAAAGAAATGGTTATAAACAAGTAATTAAAGTGTTATTCTAGAGTATAAATGAGACTTATATAGCAATAGTACAAGCAAGGATATGATCAGGATAGTCCAGGAAGTCCAAATGTCTCATTGAGGGGAAGACTCTTCTCTGAATTACTGAGGATGAGTAGCAGTTTGCTGGTTGGTCTGGGGAAGAGGTCATCTGTGAAGGGCAACCTTATGTTCTGTGGATCAGCATGACAATTTAGGAGAACTGCAGGTGGTTGGGTTTGTCTTTCTAGAGTATTGGCTGTTTGCCTGTGTTTGGCAGAAAATGACATTGGAGAGTCAAGCAGGGATCCTACTGTCTTGTGTGTCATGCCAGATACTCTGAATGTTATACAGTAAACAATATGAGAAGTGTTTTGAGCTCAGGAGAGAATTTATCAGGAAAATAAGGCCTGTAAGCACTATGGATAAGCTCTTAGGGGTAGGATGAAAATCAGGGAGTTTCTTTGGGAGTCCTATTTGTCTGCTTTGTCTGATATAATAGAAGAGCACAGACTGGGTAGCTTAAACAACATATATTGACTTTTTCATAGTTCTAAAAGTGGGAAGTCCAAGATCAAGATGTCAGCAGGTTTGGTTTCTGTTGAGGCCTTTCTCCGTGGTTTGCAGATGGCTGTCTTCACTCTGTGCCCTCATATGGCTTTTTCATTGTGCATGCACATTCCTGTCTCTTCCTCTTCTTATTATGACATCAATCCTATTGGATTAGGGCCCCGCCCTCGTGATCTCATGTAAACTTACTTATCTCTTTAAAGACCCTATCTCCAAATATGGTCACATTGGGGATTAGGCCTTTAACATATGAGTTGTGGACAGATACAATTCATTCCATAACATTCCACTCTGTGGATCTCCAAATTAATGTCTTTCTCCCATGCAAAATATACTCACCCTGTCCCAAACATATCCAAAGTCTTAACTCATTTCAGCATCAACTCTACATCCAAACACTTATCTAAATCTCATCTGAATCAGGTATGGAAGAGCCTTGAGGTATGATTACCCCTAAAGCAAAATTCCTCTTCAAATGTGAGCCTATGAAATCAAATTTATGTGCTTCAAAAATACAATGGTGGGGAAGGTATAGGATAGACATTTCTTGCAAATGGAGAAATTAGAAAGAGATCATGGGATCTAAGCAACTCCAAAACCTAGTATGGCAAAATCCATTAGATTTTAAGTTTTTAGAATTTTCTCCTTGCTGTTCTGTTCTCTTGACATACTAGGGAAGCAGTGATGCCTCCACAGTCCCAGAAAGTGGCCCTGCTTCAATGGCTGTGAGTGGCAGCCCTGTTTCTGAGGCTTAGGGCAGCTGCATCCTGGCCCCTTGAAATGTGGGGAAAGATAGCCTTGCCTGTAGGCATGGGCACCCTCAGGGTCATTCTTTCCTTTTCTTGAAAGATAAGAAATGTTTGCATCTGGATAACTCTAATGTCCTGTCTTCAATAATCTCAGAAGTCTAAAAGCCTTCCTTTATTTTGTTTCATCTCTGCCTCCTTTAGTCCAGACTAGAAATATCTTTTCTTGTATAATTCTATCTCTAGTCCTAGCTTCTGCTGAGACGCTTGCTTAAGTCCATGGGTAATCTCTTTATGGGGTGATTGTACAGCCATACCCTTGGCATTCTCTTTGGAACACACTTTCTCATTTTTTGCAAGATAGATAGGCTAAGACTATTATAGATCTTCAAATTCTGGTTCCTTTTTGCTTAACAATTTCTTCAACTAATCTCACCTCTAGTGTTTTACTATTTGCAGCAAGGAGAAACAAAGCCATGCCTTTTAACATTTTGCTAGAAATCTCCTCAACTAAACATCCAAATTCATCACTTTTTTTTTTAACTCGGTGAATATTAACAAAATTGTTTATTTATTTTATTTTTTAAATTCTAGTATAAATAATGTATAGTAATAGTTTCAGATGTACAATGTAATGATTCAGCAATTCTATACATTTCTCAGCGCTCATCAAGATAAATGTACTCTTAATCCCCTTTATCTATCTAACCCCCACACTTCAACATACCTTCCCTCTGGCAACCACCAGTTTCTTTTTTGTATTTAAGAGTCTTTTTTTGTCACTTCTTTTTCATTGTTTTCTCATTTGTTTTGTTTCTTAAATTCCACATGTAAGTGAAATCATACGGCATTTGTCTTTCTCTGACTGACTTAGTTGACTTAGCATTATACCCTTTTGGTTCATTCATGTCATTGCAAATGGCAACATTTCATTCTTTTTAATGGCTGAATAACATTTAATAATGATTATATATCTATAATAGGATAGTCATTTCTTGAAAATGGAGACATTTATATATAATGTATGTATGCTGCATCTTCTTTATCAGCTCATCTATTGATGGATATGTGGATTACTTCCACATCTTGGCTATTGTAAATAATGCTGCCAATAAACATAGGGGGTACATATATCTTTTTGAATTAGTGTTTTCTTTGGGTAAATACCCAGTAGTGGAATTACTGGATCATATAGTAATTCTATTTTTTAAATTTTATTTATTTATTTTGAGATAGATAGAGAGAGTGCATGCAAGCATGGGGGAGGGGCAGAGAGAGAGAGAGAGAGAGAGAATCTCAGGCAGGCTCCACACCATCAGCACAGAACCTGATGTGGGACTCAGTCTCACAAATTGTGTGATTATTACCTGGGCCAAAAATCAAGAGTCAGATGCTTAACCAACTAAGCCACCTAGGCACCCCTGGTAATACTATTTTTACATTTTGAGGAACTTCCACACTCCAAGTTCATCACTTTTAACTTCTCTTTCCACAAAACACTGGATAATACCTAAGTCAAAAACTTTTTGACTTAATAATATTAAGTATCTTTATAATCAAGATCAGCTTTCCTCCAATTTCCAACTGCTTGTTCCTCATTTCTGTCTGAAATCTCACCAGAATCAACTTTATGTCCATATGCCTACCAATAGTCTCTTCAAGGCAATCTAAACATTTTTTTTACATGTTTTCCCAAACTCATCCAGCCTCTACTCAATATCTAATTACAAAGCTGCTTCTACATTTTCAGATATTTGTTACTGCAGCACTTTGTTTTTTGGTACTAAAATCTATGCTAGTCAGGGCTTTTCAGAGAAATAGAACCAACTATATGGATAGTTTTGAGAGAGAGAAAGAGAGGGAGAGAGATTATAAGGAATTGGTTCATGTGATTATGGAAGTTGGCAAGTCCAAATCTATGGTATGGACCAGCAGTTTTTAAGACTCAGGACTGATGATGCAGATGAAATCCAAAGGCAACCTGCTAGTCTTTTGTCCTACTCAGGACTTCTACTAATTAGGTGAGGCCCATTCACACTATGGAGAGCAATCTGCTTTACTCAAAGTTCACCTATTTGAATGTTCATCTCATCTAAAAACACCCTTCAGGTTGACACATAAAATTAACCACCCCAGGAATGTGTTGATTAATCTGATTAAGAGATTGTTAATATTTGAACTACAGCAGTACTATGAATGTGGAGTCAACAATAACTTTTAGTTTTCAGGCGAGGGTAACTGAGTAATTGGTGCTATCACAAACGAAAGATGACCATGCTTAAAGAAGAAAAGCTTCGTGAATTCAGTTGTGAACATATTGGGTAGGATGTGCCTGTGGATTGAGAGTCCAGGATCTACTTCAGGGAGAAGAGACTATGATGGACAGAGAGATTTGGAAGTTCTCAGCTTATAGACAACAGTAAGATCTGTATGGACATGGACAAAACTTCACTGAAAGAGAGTGAGATAGGAACAAAGACGGACCTTTGATATGGTAGTGTTCTTTTGGTTCTAGGCAATGAAAACTTATTAGAATAAGCTTAAGTAAAAAGAGGGGGATTTATTTTAAGGTTATATGTTTTTCATGGAAGCCAAGGGTTCTAAGTCAGCAATGAACTAGATGCAGGTTTATTTGTTTTTGTTTTTGTTTTTGTTTTTTTCATTTACGTTATTTTTCAAGATAAGAAATATGTGAAGTTTTATATGTTTATATGAAGTTAAGAAGGAGCCAGTGAAAGGAAAGATTGAATATAAGTTAATACATAATTAATGGAGAAAGATCCATGAGAAGAATGGGGTAAAGAACAGTGCTTCTCAGAGTTTAATGTGCATAGGAATTACCTGAGGATTTCTAAAATTTGGATTCTGATTCGTTAGAACAAGGAGGAACCTGAGATTCTGCACTTCTAACAAGAGCTCAGGTATTGGTAGTGCTGTTGTGTCACAAGGATTAGGTCACTGTTGCAGGGCTTTTCAACGGAATATGTACATCTCTTTCTCTAAAATGTGAAGGCATTGCTTCAAGCAAGAATCATGCTTAAAATATCGTCAAATTCACTCTCAATTTCATGGTAAATAAGATTCAAAGGTACTTCTAGCTGGAAAATGAATTGCTATTTTTAAAACATGTTTTAATATGAAAATGTTCAAACTTATTGATGAAACCCTCATCAGCCAATTTGGATAATTACCACCACCCCCTCACTTTGCCTCTACCACTGGAGTATTTTAAAGAAAATCTCATGTATCTATCATTTTGTTCATAAATATTTCAATGTGTATCTCTAACAACTAGGAATTAAAACCAAAGAATGCCATGATTCAAGTCAGAATTGTTCATTGTCTCAAAATGTATTTTCATAGTCAATTCTTTTGAATTACGATCCCACAAGGTAGTTGGGATCATTCATTTTTCTAGACTTATCTCTTATGTATATTTTAATATAGAACAGCTACTCCTTCCCCTTAATCTTTTAAGGCATTTATTTGTTGATTAAACTGGATTATTTTATTTTCTGTATCATCTCCCATATTCTAGACATGCTCATGGCATCTTTATATGATGTTATTTAACATGCTCCACTATCCCTCTTATTTCCTGTAAAATGATAGTGGATCTAGAGACCTGATTCAATCTGTTTAATTATTTATTGACTAGAATACTTCATGGATGGTGCTGTGTAATTCTTTGCATCATATCACAGGGCATGAAATTTCTTGTCCTAGTTTGGTGATGTTAATATTAATTGTGGGTTCAGGTGTTGCCAGCCTCTTCTATCCATTTAAAGTTCCCTATTAACTTCTCATGTAATGATTTTAACAGCATTGATGATTGCAATTTAGATACATTATTCCAACAGTGGTTAAAAATGGCGTTTTTTCCCCTGACATTTCTTTTGTATTTATTAACTGCAATTCTTCCATGCAGAAGAATTTTTTTGTGATCAGATGTTTCATGCCAGAAAGGCAAGACAAATAGATGATTTTCATACTTACTAACCATTTTCAGAATAGTGATTGGTACCCTAGCAATTTCCAAGAGTGACCACAGAGATTCAATTACCAAATTCAGATTATGGGGAAAATCTGTAGAATGAAATTCTCAGTTTCTGCAACTTCAAATTGAAAGAGGTAAAGAAAAGAAGATAGAGGAGTAATGAACCTATAGGTTAAAAGAATCTAGGTGCTTACCCACCACATTCAGTGTGGTGAGTTCTGTTTGGCCCTTTTTAAAATAAGTTTTAAATATGACATCTAAAAATCAATTTAATATGGATCCTGATGAAATATCTGATATTAATACAGTATTGCTAATTTTAAGCATGATAATAATTTGTGCTTATCTTTAAAGATACATACTAAATATTTATGAATGGAATAATATGGTTTAATAATATAAAATAATATGGGATAACATGAAAGAGGATATGAATAAACAAGATTGTCCATGAGCTGATAATTGGTTAAGGTGGTGGTGTAAACATGTGAATCCGTTATACTCTTCTGTCTTTTTTGTATATGTATGAAATTTATCATAATGATAATTTTGACAGCCTACCCAGGACAGGAAAACTAAAGTAGCAGGCAAATTAAAGTCACGGGGTACATTTTCTTTTTAATTTGAGAGCCTTAAACATTTGCATATATTATCTTGATATTCAGAAATAGCTCTTATCATATACTTAATTCTATCTGTTTAGTTGTTTCATTATTTAACTATTTAGTGACAAGAAGGCAGATACTTTTTTGTTGTTGTTTTATATTTTCAGCATCTAGCAAAATTTCTGATACATAGAGTTCTTACCAAATGTTTGTTTGGAGAAACGGCTAATGTTTTCGTTACCAGCCTCATATGTAATCAGAATTCTAATAGAGAATTTGCCATTTGAAAGACCACATGCATACGGTCAAAACGATCATCAAAAAGGCTAAAGCAAAAGAAAATTAGGTAATATCGTAAATTCTAAAATTTAGATGTATTTAAAATTTCTGGAGCTATTGTAACTGTCCCACAGGACAACTTTATCTGTTCTATCATCTTTTTCTTTGGGACTCGTTCATATGAAATTTTATGTTTTCAAATTGTGATGGAAAGTGATTGCATTTTATTAAGAAATCATTGGGTTCTTGCAATAATCAGAAGTTGAAAATGAGGACTGATTATTAGTTTCTCTAATGCTCAACTTACTCCATATTTGTTCTCTCTCCAATGCGACTCTCAGGGCAGATTGGGACTCTAATTAGGGGTCTAGTTTCCCTTTGATGTTGACGGCAACTCTTATTAGTATTAATGTATATGGAAGAGAGAATAGATCTTTAAATAATTTAAAAACAGCTTTGTGTATTATGAATACAGACATATAAAAGATTTAATGATCTGACTTTTACATATTTATACTATGGTGCACATAAACACACACTCCGTGTATTGTATATAACTATGTCTTGGGGACTAAATGAAGTTCATAAAATCTTCCCATTAATTATGTTGACGGAGAGAATATCCTTTTGTGTTTATTCATTCATTCCTAGAAATGGCTGGAGCTTCTCTTAACAATGATCTGTCTAAGTTTTAAAGCTCAGTCTCTTAATAGAGAGCCCTCGCTTAGATTTCCCTAAATTGAGGAACACATATTTTACAGGAGTGGGAAATTAACAAAAAGGGAAGACTCAGCTTTATGTCTTTATATGTCAGGCATATGAGAGTATACATTTCTCAGTAAAAATGTTTTACAATAGTTGACATTTTCTCTTTTTTTTCGTGCATTTCTTTTGTAAATATTGTGAGCTACAGCTGTAATCCTTCTTTGGGCACAAGTGACCTACAGTGTGATTGTACCGTATTGTATTTATAAGTCATAAGTGGTGCTTGACATGGCAGTAAGAATAGCTTGTCTGTGACTTCCACTGTGAGAGGCGCTGGGGTTTTGTTGGTCAGAGGGTGTATTTTTCAGTTATTATGACACAGCTTCTGTATTTGAATGGTCTAGTTATGTTTAACCTACACACTCTGGCTGTACATATGGATTACTTAACACCTAAATTGTATCTTTAAGAAATTTTCAAAAGCAGAAAGGGGAAAAAAATAATGCCAAGTAGGTTTTCCTTCAGGGATCACAGAAACAAAGCTGGAACAAACTTCTAGGGTTTATTCTATTGGCTTAGATATAAGACCGGAGCATCTCAAATTTCCTATATGCATAATAATTTTTTTCTTTTGAAAACCTTGCCCCTGAAAAGAAGCCCTGAAATGGTCACAGTAAAGCCCCTTTTGAAGGACTCTCAGCACCGGTCAAGGAACAAACAATGCCAAGGGGCAAGGTCTTTGTTATGCAGGAGGCTGCTGGCCATTTCAGAGCAGCTCTGGGTGTCAGGGAACCCGGCTGATGACAGATGGTGTGACTGTCCTTGCAAATTTTTCACCTTAAAATGACAGCCTATGTGGAAATACCCTGTAATCATTGGGGAAGGATACTCTAAAAGCCTCTTGAAAATTACATAAAGGGAAACAATTTTTATTTCAGATACAGTTCTGGGTTTTTGATATTTAAGAAAGCTTAGATGTGTATGATGAAGAAAAAAGAAAGAAGGTAAATGTGTCAGTTCAAAGCGCCGTTCCTCTACACACAAAGTAATAAATGGCAAAAAGAAAAATAAAATATAATCAATACGTTTTCAGATTCGACCTTTTAAGTGCATATATTGTTTAGTTTGGTATACTAAGTCGGTTAACCATATAGTCTCCATTTTGGATGAAAGACAGTCTTTAGGGAGATTTCCCAGTTACATCCCAGGCCAGATGTATAGTACAAAATTAAGCAATAAACTGCTTCAAGCAGCTTGCTTCAAAAGTTATTATCAGTATATGGTTGGAAGATTAAAAAAATCTTTCTCCTTTCTCCTTTTGTTCTCACTAACTCTACAAAGGAAGATGAAAATGGGGAAAGAATGCTATAACTTTAGCAGCAGTTTTGTAGTTCCTGTACATCTTTTAAAATTTTAAAATTATGTGTGTTTGTTCAAAATCATCAAGGAAATATTGCTAAAATTCTGAACGACAGTGAGGGCTTTCTAGCTTATACACTCTATAGATTTCCAATGATGCTCAGCATCACAAAATTAAGATATATTAAAAAGGCTTGGTTAATTCTGAATGCAAACATTGTTTTAGGTTGGTTTTAATGAAAAAAATCATAGCTGTCATCTCTGCTTCACCTTCTCCTTCATGTACCATAATTTGTTCACACAATACCAGGCGATCTCAAAGTCTACGTGAAGGAGCAGAACAAGTTCACAACAAAAAAAATCAATAGTTCATTATTTTTTGACTTAATTATCTGTGTGTTCCTTTAGCAACTTTGTTAAAATTAGAAGACTGAAAATTAAAACAATACTGAGATCAATTCATTAAATTGTTGGTTTATGTTCTTAAATGAGATTTTGCTTTAAGCTTTGTGTAAGGAAGGTATTGGTTTTCTTTCTATAAAATACGAGACAGTAGCAGTTACTAAGGGAGGTGCATTGTTAATGGGGGTGAGTGCCTTCCCCACATATCCCAGACTGGCCAATTTTATAAAATACATTCTTTGTCCATCAGTTACTTCTGCTGTAAATCCCCATGATAACTGAAGCCTCCTGTGGTTCACTATCAGGATTATGATTCTTGAGGTATGGACGGAGTTTAGTTTAGCTACTGTATTTTGTAGTTTACTATCTTATTTTTAGGGAATGTAAACATGACTAAATTTGGGGGACTTGCCTTTGACTGACAGCTATGTTATGAAAATGTAAGGAAAGGCAAGGAAATAGGAAAAAAAAGAAAGAAGAAGAGAGGGATGAGAGGAAAGGGAAGAAAAGGAAGAAATTCAAAGGCTTCCATACAGATATGGCCAGTACCACTTTAATTTTTTAAACAATGGTTGAAGCTATTTATTTACTGATTTTAAGAGATAAAGAGCACATGAGCATGTGGGAGTGGCAGAGAGAGAGAAGGAAAGAGAGAGAGAATCCCAAGCAGTCTCAGCACTATCAGCATGGAGCCCGATGCAAGGCTTGATGTGGGGGTCAAACTCAGCAGTGGTGAGATTATGACCTGAACCAAAAACAAGAGTCGGACGCTTAACTGACTGAGCCACCCAGGCGTCCTGAATTCCACTTTAACGTAAAGGAATTCTAAATTAGCCATTCTCCTCTATATCTAGTGTGGCCACTTGCAATATATATAAAAATTGTGAAACTGTCTCCCAAAAAGCCTAAAAATTGTCTTTAGAAATGGTCACCTCATGTCTCTTCCCTACATGGAGAAGTGTGCTCAGGTGACAAAAAAGGACTGGGAGCTCAAAGCTCTGCTAAAGCTCACCTTACTGTCTGTAGCTCACTCCCATCCCATTTTCAGTGGTCTTGTTATCTTTCCCGTCATTGTCCAACCTTCTCTATCCAAAACGTAGTACATTGTTCCATATGCCATCAGTTTTAATATGTTAAAACTGTTATGAAATTTGCTAAAGTTGAAGTGTGCTATTTAGATCAATTTAAATAGGTTTCTCACATACGATACTTCTCAGAACTCTTATGTGTTGAAGTAGATTGTGAATGGCAAAACTGAGGCTATACTCTGTAGAGTGTTTCCAACTTAATTGGCCATCGAGAGATACTTGACCCCATTGTGGAAACAGCTCACTGGAATTCTGGTCCAGGGACACTTTGGGGGAAATTCTGACTTGTGTCATAGTGCCCTGAAGTTATACAACAGAAGTGCCTGAATAAGGGAGGGGAGCTTAAAAGAGAAAGGTGGAGACAAGCTTCATCTCAGTCCTGGTCTGAAAACCTAGTCTGACTGCGTTCGCTAAAGGAACATCATGCACACAGAATCAACATGTGTTTGTCAGATAAGAAGCCCCAAAGTAGGTACCCACTTAATACCTAGTCACTTAAGCAGTCTTAGCTGTGAGATCAGCTAACTCTGTCAGGCTTTATTTACAGTTATAAAGAGTAAATTATGTTCACACAAGCACTGTAAAAAATAGCAAAGCACTAATACCAATTTAAATTATTATTGCTGGATGCAGTCATAGAGTGAAAAAAAGCACAGGATTTAACTTCGTAAGTTTGTGATCCAGTTTTGCAGTTATCAACAGGTGTAAACTTGGGCAAGTTGTATGATCTCTTTGAATCTAAATTTCATCATCCATAAAATGGGCATAATCATGTCTCCATCAGAAGCCGTTGAGAAAGCCAGATGAACATTATGTTTCAAAGCTAACATCATGCAAATGTGATACACACAATTCTATTAAGGTTTCTTGCTGAGAAATATTCTTTTGAGCCTGACAACTCCTGCGACCCTCCGAGAAGATGCTTAAAGTTCCTTCTTATCAGGCTTTGAGACTTTAGCCCTACTGCATTTATGAAAGAACATTCAAAAAAGTAATAGGGCCTGAATAAGGAACTAAGATTTTAGAAGTAAGGAAATAAAGAAGTAGCATAAATGGGAGTCATCAAAATAACCTTAAATGCTATTAACCACCTGGTAAAATGCTCTGAAAATGGCCAAATATTCCTATCTGAGAGGATGTAAGTCTTATGCAATTATTTGAGAGAAAAGCTCTATCTCATTCATTCTTTCAAAGTTCCCTGTGTTGCTTGTATGACTTCACCAAAAGACTAAGGAAGATGAATAAATGCTATTTAAATCAATCACTTAGATATCATGTGATACCATGTATTATGTGCTTTTATATTTAGACTTGATTGTATTTGTTTCCCATTAGTCTATGGGGAAACACAGAATGCACCCTTCATTAGTAATATTTGTTGTAAACTGTGAAGGGAAGAGCCTCCTTTGCTGCTCCAGATTCCCATCTTTCTTCACACTCCCATGAATAGGGAGATGCAAACTTGGCTCCAAGGACATAAAATGCACATGGGAGAGAGAATGTGAGACTTGTTAACAGTCCCATAGAAGTGGATTCTCAGTTTTATTTTTTCGTTTAGATGTCATACACAAGTTAAAAATGTATATCTTCACAAGAGTAGATTAAACATCCATACAATTAAAAATGGACAATGTTATCAGACTTTTCCTCCTCAGAGCCTATATGCTTGTTCCCATTCCTGAGAACACTGATATCTCCCCTGGAGGCTTTCCCTGCTCCTTTTTTAGTCTTGGCTCAAATGTCAACACTTCAGAAGGGGTTTCCTTGACTACCCTCTCTATTCTGCTCCCCACCACCTGATCCCTTCTAGGCTTTACTTACTGATTACATGTTTACTTATTGATTATTTGTTTGTTTGTTTCCATACCAAGCACTCTTTTCTTCCCCTGGAAACTAGGTAGGTATTTAAAAAAATTGTTGAGGGGCACCTGGGTGACTTGGTTAAGCGTCTGGCTCTTGATTTCAGCTCAGGTCATGATCTCAAGGTTTGTGGGTTTGAGCCCTGCGTCAGGCTGTGCTGACAGTGTGGGGCCTGCTTGGGATTCTCTCTCTCTCTCCCTCTCTCTCTCTGCCCCTCTCCTGTTTGCGTTTTTTTTTCTCTCTCTCTCTTTCACAAAGTAAAGAAATAAATGTGAAAAAAATTGTTTTAAATTGTTGAATAAAAATGTGTACAGATTTGGACTAACAAACTTTTTTTTATTATTTTGCTATATGATAATTAATAATTGCTGAATATGCATTGCAGTAAAACCTTGGTTTGTGAGCATAATTTGTTCCTGAAATATGCTTGTAATCCAAAGCACTTGTATATCAAAGCAAATTTCAAGAACCATTGACTCAGTTGTGATCATGTGATGTTTGTCATCGTGTGCCACTCGTGTGGCAAGGCATCACTCCTTTATCAAGTCAAAATTTATTAAAAATGTTTGCTCATCTTGCAGAATACTCACAGAACAAATTACTCTCAATCTAAGGTTTTACTGTATATGTATTAAGTATTATGTGTTCGACATCTTTCTGAGCCTTTTGTTATGTACCATTTCATTTAATTGTAAGAACAACTCTATTAGTAGATACCACTGTTAACCCCATTTTAAATCTGCATTTTTATTAAAGAAAAAGAACTCTAGAAGGTTCAAAACATTGAATAATGATTTTTCCACTGAATAGTAGTATAATCTTGGACAAGCAACTTAATTTTACTATCTTAGTTTCTTCATCTGTAAAAATAAAATATTAATACCTCCCACTTGGGGCTTTCCTGAAGGTTGGCTAGACAGGGGCACAGGACTTCATCATCAAGGACAAATTGCTGTGCAGAAAAAAATGGGTATTCTTCCAATGTTTTGATTCCTCTACTTTTCACCCTGTTCCCTTCATGATATCATTGGAATTTGCTCAGTTTCCAGACAGCTCACTCCTGGTTACAATCCTATTATAAAACCCAGCTAAGATGGTAGGAAAGATTCATCTGGGTTAGATATTTCTAAATATAAAGAACTGCAAGCTCTGAATGAGTCCTACCTGGAGTTGACCTTTCATGAGAAAAATGGGGAGTTAAGACAAGGTGAAAGCTTCCCACCATGGAGAGATTTCCTTGAGAATAGAACTTCTAGACTCTGTGCATGACTGGTATCCATGAACTGGTAGACAGCATACATGAAAGGCCAGAGGGAGCCAGGCAGCAATAGACAAGAATGAGGCCCTTAGGGCCTCTTGCCTCTGGCTCAGATTTCCTAATGTCTTATGTATTGAGATTATGGCTATAAATTTAGCAACTGAGCAATAGTGCAGAACTCAGAAAGTTAAACTGAGACATTAGAGCTCAGTTGGTGATAAAATGTATACAGCTTAAACATATTTATATATCTGAATAAATATGTATATATATGTATGATATTATATATGTATGTGTGTGTGTGTGTGTGTATATATATATATATATATATATATGCATGTATATATCAGCATACATGTGCCCACATATTTAGAAAAAATAGAATTAAGAGAAAAAAAATGAACTTTCCCAGGATCATAAAGTTAGTTTGTGGCAGGCATGGGATTGTAATCTGTGTCTGTCTGCCTCTAATGCTTGTTCTAGAATATTATACTACCATTTGTAGTTTATAATTCCACATATACATAGAGTTACAGTCACTCTTTTTTCAGCATTTTCTCATTGTCATGTGCTTATGCTTATGCTGTGTCATATAAGCCTTCTAATTAGTTTACAATATAGGTATTTTGAGATTCACTTTACAAATGAAAAAATGACTTTGAAAAGTTTATCCAAGATTGCATAGCTGGTAAAAATCACACTCTCAAAGCCAAACCATGTTCTTTCTTATCCCAAGTCTTAACCAGGCTTTCTTTTTCATTTTTTTTTCCTTTCCACTATGCTGCTGCTCCTAATTTACTAACTGTAGTGTAGATCTGAACTGAAAACATGTTTTTTTCTTAATGTTCCTTCCAACATGATGGAGCCTACTTACTAGTATTAATCACTCATGTTGTTTTCTTTCTAACCACATACAGGTATTTGATTTAATGGTATAGTGGGGAAATGTTAAAAGGAAAAAAAAAAACAGAGGTCAAGCAGTTTCTATATAAACTCCACTGTCTCTTCACTATTTGGCTGCTTTATAGTAAATCAAATCCATTTTATATAATGAAGCCTGTCTTTATTATCCCATTATAGCTGCCTTAGAAAAGAAATCATGTGTATGCTTCAGTTTGGGGTCATTTGTAATTATAAAAAGATATACAGGAAAGCTATGTACTCCTCGGATGCTTTTAAAATCTTCTCCTTTGGTTGTTCTGCACGTTTTTACTGTTTTATAAAGAAAGTGTTGGAAAGCTGTGTTTTTATTGCCTTGATGCCTTTAATAGTACATACTGTGAAACTAAGCTGGATACCTGATTGATGCCATTCCTACCTGTCTAGGAAGATAATGATCAAACATCGAGGGGTCTGTTCTCCAGGTGATGTGTGCATGGAACTCCCATTAATGTTAATGGGAGTCCTGCAGCTAAGCACAGTGACTGGAGACAAGAGGCTGAAGGTGTGGTAGGTCCATTAATACTTCTTTCTTTCATAGCAGCTGGTTGGAATATAAGTGGTAGGCAGTCCTTTTGGAGCTAACGATCAGCCATATTTAAAAAGTGCTCCTTGTGCAAGATACACAAATGTATTGTCAATAAACTCTTTGTATGGAGGTATATTTATGCTAAATTTTACTATACAAAAAGTGATCATATGACATGCTTGCTTTTTTAGGTAATGATTTCATACTTCATCTTCCTCAAATGGCTGATTGTAAGTTTATAAAGAATGTTGATAATTAGTGCTTAATTGAAAGATACCAATAAAAAATTTAAGAGCCCAAAAAAAGGTAGTTTAAAAAGTTGATGACATATAATGATTGAAATCTAGACAAGAAAAGTATAATACACAGAAAATATGAAATTTCATGCTTAGGCTGAATTATTTAAAACTATGACTTTTTAGGGTACCTAGATGACTCAGTTTGGTAAGCATCCAACTTCGGCTCAGGTCATGATCTCACGGTTCATGAGTACAAGCCCCCCATCGGGCCCTGTACTGACTATGCGGAGCCTGCTTGGGATTCTCTCTCTCTCCCTCTCTCTGCCCCTCCCTCATACTCTCTCTCTCTCTTTTGTTCTTTCTCTCTCTCTCAAAATAAAAAAAATGAACTTAAAAATGTAACTTTTATATGCTCATTGTAAAATTCATTTTAATGGTTGTATAATGTTATATCGGGTAAATCTTTCAAAATGTGTGCTTACTACTTATGTTCCTACACATTCATAATTGTTATGCTTTTCAGATGGATTATTCTAGTTAGTAGTGACTCTTTTAATCCCTAATAAATGTCTTTTGCATTTAAGTCTACTTTATTTGATACGTATATGTAAATACACATGAGCTTTCTCTTGGTAGTAATTGCCAACTATGCTGTTTTCATCCTCTCACTCAGAAATTCCTGATGACAATATGCTTTTGGTTCATCTTTTTGTATATAAAACTAGATGTTGTTAGTTGAACGTGAAAATATCTTTTAAATAAACATATTATATAATACTTGATAAATGCAGAATAATATATTTAATATCTATTCATGTTTATATAGATTTGTGTTATATATATATTTATATAGGCATACTTTTCCAAGAATAATACTATAATGAATACTTGTGAATTCAGGTATTACCAATTCATAATAAATGAATAAGTAAATAAATAAATAGCAAGTGGAGAGTCTATATCCATGGAGGGAATGATGGAGAGGGAGTATTGGAGGTCAAGTCTCAAAAGATACTTTGACATCTGGTTGTCAGAGGCACTGAATACTATGCAAGGAATGTGGGCTCAACATTAAAAGCATTGAGAAAGCATTACAGTTGGGAACAGAGACAATGCAATCAGATTAGTGTATTTCAGCTGATATTCTGATATTTGTATGAGATGCACTGAATTGAAAGATGGTTGTCAGTCATCAATTTTGATATATAAGTGATATTTGAGGTAGGAGATAATAAGGGCTGGAAAAGGTAGAAATTGGAGTGAAGACAAATTTTAATTGAGAAATATTTGAAAGTGGATTTATAGGCATTGGTGGCCACTTAAATGGAGAGGGAGGAAGATTTAAGAAAAGTTTTAAGAGAGAATGGCATCTTGTGAGTTGTCAAAACCCAACGGGTAGGTGAAGTACCACAGAAAAAGTGAAGAGATCTGAGGACAGGATGTGGAGGAAAACAGATTGTGAGGTTACTGAGAAAGAAAAAATGGCATGTGAAAATGGATGAGGAAGAGTTGGTATCTGAGGTCTTTTGATTGCTTATTTCCTATGATGAAAACATTTATTTCTTATGGATCTTAAAAGTAATGGTTAAAACAGAGATTACACTCTATTGTTGTAGATAAACAGTTGTGTCGGGCTTTAAGCTACCTGAGTTTAAATGAACCTGTGGTAAATAATAAAGATTGTTGATAGCCACAATATGAGATTGATTTATCTCAGATTGGATTTGAAAGTGCTTTGAAGAGTGTATACTTGTAAGAATGTAGGCTGATATCATCAACCCAGTTTTACTTTTCATAAGAGGTCATACATGAGGTGCCTGGGTGGCTCAGTTGGTTAAGTGTCCGTCTTTGGCTCAGGTCAAGATCTCATGGTTTGTGGGTTTGATCCCTGTGTCAGGCTATGTGCTGACAGCTCAGAGCCTGGAGCCTGCTTCAGATTCTGTGTCTCCCTCTCTCTACCCCTCCCCTGCTCATGCTCTGTCTCTCTCTCTCTCTCTCTCTCAAAAATAAGTAAATATTAAAAAAAATGTTTTTTAAAGGTCTTTATAAGAGGTCATACAATAAACTAGCAGTAGAATGGTGCTAGGCTTAGGAAACACACAATATATATTCTAAATTAACTTAGACACTTGGAGTATATCAGGCCATAAAGATAAGCTACATATTAATCCAATGGTATGGAAGCTTCAACTTGATCATATTTTTAAAAAATTCGGTGTGATATGGGATATATTTTTTAATTGTCCTACCCACTTTTTTTCAATTAATTAAAAAATTTTAAAGTTTTATTTATTTTGAGAGAGGGGCATTGTTTGTGAGTAGGGGAGGAGCAGAGAACAAGAGCAAGAGAGAGAGAGAGAGAGAGAGAGAGAGAGAGAGAATCCCAAGCAGGCTCCACATTGTTAGCGCAGAGCCCGACGCGGGGCTCAAACTCACAAACCGCGAAATTATGACCTGAGCCAAAGTCAGATGCTTAACTGACTGAGCCACCCAAGCACCCCTGTTCTACCCACTTTAAATGCATCTGTCATACACTCTTGCCTTATCACAAGCTGGAAATTATGGTGGCAGAGTGATATTTTTACAGTCCAGTTAAAAAAGGAAATTACTACTTCAACCCTTTTCTGATGATGGTTAGCTGCCCAGGGTCTCAGTGGTTTCACTTCATTTAACATGAAGAAATATAAAACTGGCAAAAAAAATTCCATGGAGGGCCCATTCATAATTGTTATTTTTTTAAAACTTAATAAAAATCTTTATACTCTGTGTAAGGCCTTTAAAATATCAATATTCTTTTCTAAATAAGCACACTAATTCATGTCTCATTGCAGAAGGCTATAAATTTACATTTTCCTTTATGTGTGCACTTGTTCTTGTGCAGTCTTGAAGAAGCCATAATATCATTTTATCTAGTCATTGTCAAGGGTTACTATAATAAAATATTAATAAAGCACTTATGCGATTCTTTAAATCAATGC
Organism: Prionailurus bengalensis; assembly: GCF_016509475.1. Classification (NCBI taxonomy): domain Eukaryota; kingdom Metazoa; phylum Chordata; class Mammalia; order Carnivora; family Felidae; genus Prionailurus; species Prionailurus bengalensis. The sequence goes on along the minus strand of NC_057353.1, from coordinate 14,795,002 downwards.
TATTGTACTGTAATTCACATAAAATAAACTGAACACACCCATTTTAAAGTTAATACTTTGGAGAGTTTTGATACATGCATATACCCATATAACTACCACCCGAATCAAGATACAGTACATATGATTATCCAAAAACTTTTCATGTCTCTGATGCCCCTTTCTGGGTGGTCCCTCCAGCACCCCACTCCCTCAGGTAATTTTGATCTGATTTCTATCTCTATATATTAGTATTGCTTTTTTAGAACTTCATATAAATGGAATATCTATGCTTTAAGGCTTAGCTTCTTTCACCCAGCATTTTGTTTTAAGATTCATCCATGTTGTTTATGTATCAATAGCTTATTTCTTTATACTGCTGACTAGCATCTTACTGTATGAATGTGTCACAATTTGGACATTTAGTTTCCATTTTGTGATGATTGCTAATAAAGCTCTGTGAACATTCATGTTCTAGTCTTTTTGTGGTTAGGTTTTGCTCTCTTGAATAAACACAAAGAGGTGTGATTTTGTGGAGTCCTGTAGCAAGTGTATATTTAATTGTATAAGAAACTGTCAAACTGTTTTCTTTTTTTTATTTAAAAAAATTTTTTTTAACGTTTATTTATTTTTGAGACAGAGAGAGACAAAGCATGAACGGGGGAGGGTCAGAGAGAGGGAGACACAGAATCTGAAACAGGTTCCAGGCTCTGAGCTGTCAGCACAGAGCCTGACGCGGGGCTTGAACTCACGGACCGCGAGATCATGACCTGAGCCAAAGTCGGCCGCTTAACCAACTGCGCCACCCAGGCGCCCCTCAAACTGTTTTCTAAGGAGATTAAAACCTAGTAAAATCTAAGGAGCAAATTTTCCCAACGGAAGTCCTGCTCCTCACCAACTCTTGGTGCTATCAATTCAAAACATTTAGGCATTCTAGTGTTAAGTAAAGATAAGTCACTGTAGGTTTAGATGTTTTTTGTGTTTTTTTAATTGATTTTTAATGACATTGAACCCTTTCTCATAAGCATATTGATAGTTTTTATCTCTTTTGTGAAGTATCTGTTTTATATTTTTGCTCATTTTTATTAAATTATCTTTTTATTTTCTTTTTCTTTTTAAAAAAAGTTTATTTATTTTTGAGAGAGAGAGAGCATTCAAGTGGGGGAGGGACAGAGAGAGAAAGGGACACACAGAATGGGACGCAGGCTCCAGGCTCCCAGCTGTCAGCACAGAACTCAACTGTGGGGCTTGAATACATGAACTGTGAGATCATGACCTGAGCAGAAGACAGATTCTTAACCAACTGAGCCACCCAGGCTCCCCTTAAATTGTTATCTTTTTATTATTGAGTTGTGTTCTACATGTATTCTGGACACAAGGTTTTTGTTAGGTATATGTATTATTAATATAGTCTTTCAAGTTGTGTTTCACTTTTACATTTTCTCAATAGTGTCTTTTGAAGAGCAGGTTTCCAGTTTATCATTTGTGTCTTTTGTGGTTTGTGTGTGGTTTTTTTTTTTGTTTGTTTTTTTTTTTGTTTTTTTATGTTCTGTTAAAGAAGTCCTTGCTTATCTCAAGGGTGCAAAGATTATCTCCTGTTTTCTTCTTAGAAATTTTAACTCTTTAGTTTTATGTTTTATTCTATGATCTGTTTTGAGTTTAATTTTGTGTATGGTGTGAGACAGGTTTGATCTTATTGGATATTTCATTCCAGTTCTTCCAGAAACATTCTTGAAAAGATTAATTCTTTACTCATTGTATTGCCTTGAAATCAATGGACTTATATGTGTGGGTCTAGTTTTGTCTTTTCATTCTGTTGTATTGATATATATGCTATTTTTATGCCAATTTCACATTGTCTTGATAATTTTAGTTTTATATTAAATATTGCAAGTCTAACAAATTATTCATTCTTTTTCAAAATTATTTTAGCTAGCCAAGGACTTTTGTATTTCCATATATTTTTTAGAATCAGCTTTTACAGAATCAGCTTTGTAGAATCAGTTCTACAAAGAACCTGTGGCATTTTAATTGGGATTACACTGAATTTATATGTCAATTTGGGGAAAATTGACACCTTAAAATGTTAGTCTTCCAAACTACAAAAAGGTATATTTCTCCTTTTATTTAGGATTTCTTAATTTTACATGACACTGTTTTGTAGTTTTCAGTGCATTTGGGGGGTCAAATTAGCCATTAAATATTTTATACTTTTAATGCTATTGTAAATGGCATTAACATTTTTTTAAGATTATTTATTTATTTAATTTGAGAGAGAGTTAGAAAGCGAGAGAGAGAGAGAGAAGCGGGGAGGGGTAGAGAGAGAGAGAGAGGGAGAGAGAGAGAATCCCAACCAGGTTCTGCATTGTCAGCGCATAGCCTGACATGGGGCTCGAACTCACCAACCATGAGATCATGACCTGAGCCCAAACCAAGATTCAGACGCTTAACCTACTGAGCCACCCAAGTGCCCCATAAATGGTATTAAAAAAAAAAAATTCTGTTGTCTCATGCCATTGGATTTAGAAAACTTTGGTCAGACTGTGTTACTCCTCTGCTCCAAAACTTTTAATAGTTTCTGAGTTCACATAATAAGAGTTAAATTCCTTCAGTGAACTAAAGGATTTAGCCCCATATAATCTTGCCTTTGCTACTCTACTGGCTCCTTGTCCTTCCTGCATGAAGCATAGTGGCTTTCTTGCTCTTATTTAAATATACCAAACACTCTTCCACCTAAGAGACTTGCTCTTTTTCCTCAAAACCTCCTGCCTGTATTCACACAGTAGAGATGCTCACTTTCTATGAGGCCTTCTCTGACTATAGCATATAAAGTACAGCCTTCTCCTCTTCTCCTCCTCTACTTCCTGACTCCATACCCTCACTTGATTTTGTTCCACGGCCTCACATTCTCTATATTTATTTGACTATTTTTCCATTTCTTGTCACTTCCACCAGAAGCTCTTAAGGAAAGAACTTTGTTTTGTTCACTGTTGGAATTATAACAGTGCTTGCATTTTGTAGTTGGCACTCAATAAATCCTGCAATGAATGGCCTGATAATGAGAATTATTTCAACTCTGAGGGCAGAGATCAGATTGCTATGGGTTATAGGGTGACAAGGCATTAGAGGAAAGGATGGCTAGTAAATAATAGTACTTCTCAAGGAGGCTTGTTTGAAGGGAGTATCTGGGTAAAATGGAAGCCACTTGGGGATTTGGTGGCAAAGGAAGACTTCAGTGCTCATTATTTTAGCTATAGAAGAGATTTAAGCATGTTTAGTCAAAGAATCCAGGAAGTTCTCTTAATAAAATCAAATGAAATCCTTAAGTTTCCAAAGTTTCCAAATGAAGGGGGAATTTCCACATAAGTTAGAGCAATGGACCCTGCAATTTTAATATCTAACTCTTGTCAGTCTTCCTACTGGAGCTGCTTGTTTATCTCTGCTGGCCTTGAGGGGTGTGTGTGTGTGTGTGTGTGTGTGTGTGTGTGTGTGTGTGTGAATGCTCTTCCCCTTGTGAACTGGCCAAAGTTTAAACCCATAATTGTTCCTTCAGTGTCACCAGCTGAGACAAGGATAGTCAGCATAGGAAAGCCACGGTTCTCAAACTCATTTGGAATGGAACAACTTCAAGGCTTGGAACCAGAACAATTTATGATGGAATCCCAATTCTGTCTTCTTAAATGTGGGTTTTAATTCTCTGAACCTCAGTCCCCATAGGCTTTCTGCATAGAGCTATTAAGAGAATAAAGTTAGATATTACATGTAAAACAAAGTTTCTGGCACATAATAAAAACTCATTAATTCGTGTTCACATATATCACTCATTTTGAATGAGCATTAAATTCTGATATAGTTTTATCATTCAAATTTTGACCTGGCATACATATTTAATTATTTATTGCTTAAAATTTAAATTTCTTTAACATGTTAATATGATTAACTTTGTAAACTGAAGCACAATATAAAATCAAAAGCAACATTTCCATTTAAGAAAGCAAGCTTCTGACTTTAATAGGGCCAGGTATTTGGAGTTTGTGGCTCATACTTTTAAAAATATTTTTCATCTGTTTTGTTGCCTGTTAATGACACTAACATGTAAGCAGGGATAGGTACCAAAAATTTAAGATCAGCATTAAGGTCAACAAAACTTAAAATCTAGAACATCCTATTCATCATATAATTTTTTGTCATTTTAAAATAAAATGTCATAAATTTTTGTTTTTAGTATTCCAGCACAAAGCCCATGAGTGTATTGTGGTAGAGTAGCTCAGTGGTCCCCACACTCTAGCATGCATCAGAATTACCTGGATGATTTGATAAAACATTCCTGGATTCCGTACGAGAGTTTCTAATTCTGTAGGTGGGGAATGCGAAGCACAAAGTTTAATTCCTAACACATTCCCAGGTAATGATGCTGAAACTGGTTTAGAGACCACACAGTTAGAACCACTGGTGTGGACTTAAAGCAGTGGTTCTCAAACCTGGCTGCACATTAGACTCAACTGGGTGAGTCCGAGCCCCACTTCTCTCTCTGACTCTTGCTCACTTGCACCTACTCTGTCTCAAAAAAACAAAAACAAAAAACAAAAAAAACCAAAACAACAACAACAACAAAAACTATAGACGCCTGGGTCTTACACCAAAGGTGTTGATTGGTTCTGGAGAATGTTCTGAGCAATAGAACTTGTTTTTTTAATATTGATTTATTTTTAAGAGAGAGAGAGAGTGCACAAGTGGGGCAGGGGCAGAGAGAGGGGAACAGAGGGTCCCAAGTGGGCTGTGCCCTGATAAGAGCGAGCTCAATGTGGGGCTCAAACTCATGCACTACAAGATTTTGACCTGAGCCAAAGTCAGGTGCCGCTGAGCAATAGAATTTTTAAAAGGTATTGATTTGATTTTTAATTTTGAGAACTATTTCTCTTGGTTTTTTTATTGTTGTTGTTGTTCTTTAATGTTAGGCTGTTTTCTTATATGCCTCTTTCTGATGATATACACATATTAAAAATCTACTATGGGCAAAGTGTTATGTTAATTGTAATATAAAATATGAAAGGAGAAGGTAAGTCTTTGTCCTAAAGTAGACTACAATCTAATTGAGGAGATTAAACGCTATGGACATGAAAAGTTAACTAGAAATATGAAGTGTCTGGGATTACTTCTGCCTGGTAAGATTATAAAAGACTCATGTAATACAAGTGAATTTAGTATTTCAGTTCTAGCTAACTGAAGCTTTGAAGATATTTGATTTTTGGATTTTAAGAATATAACATTTAAAGTAAAGAGAGATACCAATAAGAGGAAAGAATTGCTTAGTCACTCAAATATATTAAAATATAATGAATTAATTTTAATGATAATAGTAATTATGACATAGTTTCTGGCAAAGACATCAATAATTGAAATACTATTTTTAAAAAGTATGTAAAACAATTCTTTATTGTGAATTTCCAGAATATTCATTTATATTTTGTCTTACAAAATGGTCAATGTGGCTTCTTTTTCCTGTGTAATTTGGAGTTAAATTAGCACATTTGGTTAGAGGTTTGTGCTAATGATGCCAATCTAATTAGTTTGTTCCCCCATATAAACTAGGTAGCTTTGCTTTGTTTTCTATCCCAAATTGCACCCCAGTGGCCATTTTGAAATTGTAGGACATTTTTACACAAGGATGTCTTAACAAGGAAATGTGGATGTATTAGTGAAATCCGTAAACTTTTTTCAAATAATAAATGTGCTTTGCTTGATTGATGCCGAGTCAGTCATGTAATCTTCACGTGTTAATTTCATCTAGTTACCTGTCTGCCTCTTCATGTGGCATCTCTTCGTGGGCACCCGGTAATGTGAAGCTTATCTGGGTGACCCACAGCTCAGCTGACGACACTTCTGTCTTCTATTTAAGGCTATAGTTAAAAACTATTGTGCAAACTTTGTCTCTTGGGAAATGCTATGGCCTGTTTACTTTAGAATTCACAGGTCCTGAGTTTTACAGTATGTTAGTGGATTTAAAACTTAGAAAACCCATTATCCTCATATGCATTCCTTAATATGTATACCTAAATGCTTTTTTAGAATGTAGTGGATGTCTAATTCATGTCTCTGAGGTTGCACATCATACTCCTTGTGTTATTTAATCACTTCATGCTTTAACAAATTAAAAAGAGTGGCAGTACTTTTAGTAATCTCACCATACCATAGTAACAAACCATTGTGCTCTTAAACTGGATGGAGAAGAAAATAACTCAGTTATAAACAACACAAAAAAAGAAAGAGGGGGACTGCTTTAAAATAGCCCTTGTTTAAAGGCTGATGTTGAAAGCTCAGAAAAGGAGAGAATCAACCACTTAACAGCCTTCATTCCTAAAATATTGAAAGAAACATAACCTTCTCCCAATATTTTTAATATACCACATGTGAGTTTTTGATATTTCATGGAAACAAATTTTTGGACAGCAATAGTGATAGCAATAGTATGCCAAGGAGTGGGAAAATATGGGATTCATGCTGGAGTCTGAATAGACAGAGGACTTAGTAAGTGACTGAATGTCACAGCATCAAGGATGATCCCCCAGGATTCTGTCTAAGTAAGAGCATGGATGGAGTTGCTATTAACTGAGATGTGGAACACCGGAACTGGGCAGTGATAGATCAACACTGTTTTTGATATAAGTTTGAGATCAGGAGATCTCAGTTTGGCAGTTGGATTAAACATTGAGCATATATCTCAGCTGGATATATAAATTGAGGATTTGTTGGCAAATGGATAGCATTTCAAGGCATAAGAGTGATGACATAATCTAGAAAATATGCTATGGGTTGGATTGTCAAGCCTCCAGATTCACAAGTCTCCAATCCTCTCACTTCCCATTTCCCTCTAAAAAGAATTGTGGAAGCTTAACTTTCAGTTTCTTACAATGTGGACTTATTTGGAGATAGAGTCTTCATAGAGATCATCAAGTTAAAATGAGGCTATTAGGATTCTAATCCAATATGACTGATGCCCTTATAAAAATGGGACATTTCAACACAGACACGTGCTAAGAGAGATGGTCATGTGAAGATTAAGGCAGAGATCAGGGTGATGCTTCTCAAGCCAAGGAATGCCAAAGATCGCCAGCAAACCACCAGAAATGAGAAGAGAACAGATTCTCCTTCATGGCCCTCATGAGGACATTTGACTTCTGACCTCCAGAATCATGAGAGAAACCGCCCAGTTTGTGATACTCTGGCAGCCCTAGCAAACTAATACAGAATGCATATTCAATGAGAATATAAAATATTTCAAAACTGAGCCCTGCTGTGCTCTGATATATAGAGAGAAGAAAAACCCCTAAATGAGGCTGAAATTGAGAGGTGAGAGAATTAGGAAGAATTACAATGGTGTGATGTCATGAAAGCCAAGAATAAGGAGCAAGTCTCAAGGACGGATTGGTCAACTCTCCTGCATATTACTAACAGACAGGCACTGAGTCTTTAACGTGGTATTTGGTTCTAAAATGCTACGATTCTATGGGGCAGCTGGGTGGCTCAGTCAACTCTTGGTTTCAGCTCGGTTCATGATGTCATGATTAATGAGTTTGAGCCCCTCACTGGGCTCCGCACTGACAGTGCAGAGCCTGCTTGGGGTTCTCTCTCTCCCTCTCTCTCTCCTTCCCTCTCTTCTCCTCCTCCCCAGCTCATGCTCTCTCTCTCTCTCCCAAAATAAATAAATAAACTTAAAAAAAAATAAAATGCTATGATTCTATTATTTGCTTTAGGGTAGAGGTTGATCAAGGAAGAATAAACTCATTTTTTTTGTTTGTTTATAAGTTATAGTCCTAAGAGCAAAATCACAGGGTGTCTGGCTCAGAGCTAATCTATCTTCTCTAGAGACCCTGAATGATGTTTTCAAAATTTTATCAGTAGATAACTCTAATTCTGACACCAATTCCAATGTGTGGGTTTTCCAATACCACCAAGTAATTCTTTGACACAGCAGGGCTACAAGGCAACTCGATTCTGACCCTATTTACCTGTAGAAAGCCTCTGATCCCACAGGGTAAGGGCTCACCTCAGTCCCACAAGACTGTCTCCCACTTCAGATGCCAATTGCAAGTTGAGTGCTTCTGACCAATTGCCTGTTGGAGTCATTTAATTAGCTATAGCAGTTTACACACTCTGAGAAACATTTTACTTACCCGATTACCAGTTCATTATAAAAGAATATAATTGGGGCGCCTGGGTGGCTCAGTGGGTTAAGCGTTGGACTTCAGCTCAGGTCACGATCTCGCGGGATCTCGCGGTCCGTGAGTTCGAGCCCCGCGTCGGGCTCTGGGCTGATGGCTCAGAGCCTGGAGCCTGCTTCCGGTTCTGTGTCTCCCTCTCTCTCTGCCCCTCCCCCGTTCATGCTCTGTCTCTCTCTGTCTCAAAATAAATAAACATTAAACAAAAATAAAAAAAAATAAAAAAGAATATAATCATGGGCAGCCATTTGGAAGAAATGCACAGGGCAAGGTGTGGGGGTGGGGTACAGAGTGTCCAGGCTCTCTGAAGACACCACCCTCCCCAAACGTTGAAGCTCTCCAAAAGTCTTGCTTTAGGGTTTTTGTGGAGGCTTCATGACATAGGCATGCTTGATTACATCATTGCCTGCTGGTGATTGAGCTCCATCTCCAGCCCCCCTCCCCCTCACTCCCTCTCTGGAGGATGGTGCTGAAAGTTCCAACCCTCTGACACAAGTTTGGCTTCTTTGGCAACTGGTTCCCATCATTAGGTTACCTAGGGGCTTTCCAAAAATGACCTTATTAACATAACAAAAGATACCTTTTCTGCTCTAATCTCTTAGGAAATTCCAGGGATTTTAGGAGCTCTGTGACAGAAATGGGGATAAAGACCAACTATATATTCTTTACCATGAATCACAATAGCACAATAATCTAGTAATTTGGTTCAAAACTAAAAAGTGAAAAGTCCCCTTCTTATCCTTCCCGAGTCATCCAGTTTCCCTCCAAAACGGTACCTGTGTTACCATTTTATTTTGTATGCTTCCTGAGATACCTTAGGCGTATACAAGTATTTATAAAAAAATGTGAACATATATATTCTCCCTTCTTTGTAATACAAAAAGTGGCATGTACCTTACTTTTTCCCTTGACAGTGATGTGGGGAACAAAGGCAAAAGAAAAAAAATTAAATTTCCTTACAACTTAACCATTGAGAAGTCCTTGAGATAGGCAGAGTGACCTTCCTCTAGGAACTCAACTGCTCTCTCTCTCTCTTTCTCAAAAATAAATAAACATGAATGAATGAATGAATGAATGAATGAGTAAATAAATAAATAAATTCCTTTGGAAACTTCCTTTTTCTCTACATCCCCAAGATAGATGGTAGCAGTCATCCTCCAAGCCTATGGCCCACTGATACACATCAGAAGCGTCTTGTGACTAAGGTTTTACTAGACAGTAATAAATTTCTAACAATAGTGAGCCCCTCAAGGTCCTGGAAAACTTGCTTCCAAAATTCCTTACAGACTTCTGCTTTACCTAACTCCCTCCCAACTTGAAAGTATATATAATCAGTTGCTTCTCATAATCCCAGAGCAGCTCTTTCTGCCCGTGGGTCCTGTCCCTGTGCCCTAATAAAAGCACCATTTTACACCAAAGATGTCTCAGTTCTTTCCTGACCATTTGCTCTGAACCCCACCATTTCTACATCACTAATAGATTTCCAAGTTCTTTCCTTACCAGTATACGAAGAACTGCCTTATTCTTTTGTATAGTTGAATTACGTTCCAACTTCTGAATATAATTTTTCTAATCAGTCCCTCAGTGGATGAACAGTATTCTGTTGTGAATATTCTTGTATATTATTTGAATGTGATCAAGTTTATCTGTAGGATAAATTCCTAATAGTGGAATCGCCAGGTCAAAAGATGATGAGGTTTTAATTTTGATGGCTAGTGTAAAATCGCATTGTGTATGGGTTTCAGCAATTTGAATTTACATCATCCAAGTAAGAAAGAATCTGTGTTTCCTATACTCTTACCAGTGCGGTTGTTACCAAATTCTTAATGCTTGTCAAATTGGTCAAAAATGTCATGTTAGGATAGTTTGAATTTGCATTTTTCTAATTCTGAGTAAAACTGAACATCTTTTTTCTGTTGAACCATTTGCCCATTTTTTTTCTATTGGGTGGTTAGTATTTCTTAAAATTTTGTAAAGAGAAAATTATATATTAGGGAAATTGGTTCTTTTTCTATGATGTGAATTGCAAAATTTTCCAAAGTTGTCTTTTTTTTTTTTTTACTTTGCTTATAGTTCCCTCCACCCCCTCATGGACTGTTGATTTTTACAAGGTCAAATTCATCAACCATTTCCTTTGTAGGCAGGCCCTGCTTTTCTATCCACTGGGCACACTTTAGACTATGGTGTAAACTGCTCTTGCCTTAACCTCAAATCATACTATGATATTAACTGCACAGAGTTGGGATATTAAATGCTTGTTAATATATGCCATAGAAGTTCTAAGAAATCACTATGATTCCTTAAGTCATTTAAGATTTTTCTCCAATCTTACTTTAGTCTTAAAGATGGTTTGAAAAAGGAAAGAAAGTGGAAACTGTGATTTAATTCTGATATTACTTAAATAAAATTGAACTTAATGGGGATGAAATAAATAAAATCTTAAAACATATTTGTTAGGCATAGCTAGCATTCCAAGTGTTGATTTTTTTCTTCCTTTCCTCTGGTGTATATTAAATTACATGTAGCCAGCCAATTTTTTTTTTGGTGGTATTATGAAAAGATAAACAAATCTCTTCAGAAGTAAAATTTTAAAAAGGATTCCATGAAGAAGTCCTTTAAATTATCATTAAATTTGAATTCTGATATAGAATCAAAGTATATTTTTGTGTGTTTTCTTGTTTTTTCTGACATTCTATTTAAAACATATTGTAAAATAGGTAATATTAACAAGAAAAACCCAGGATAGGATTGCTTAACAGTTCACTCCATCCTGTTCATATTAAAAGAACTTTGTTGTAACATGTACTCATTATAAAAGAAAAATGATTTCAGGAACCACATTTATATGCTGACCAAAGTCAGAAGTGAAAGATTAACCCCAGAAGCAGAACAATTGTCCTGTGACTGAGAATGAGGCAAGTAGAACTGATATTTGGTGGGTCCAGGAGGAAAGATGTATCTTGATGCTTAAAGGGAGAGTTTTGCAAATGATATCTGATAATGTGATTTTTTTTTATCTGGATGGAGGTGAAGAATCCCTTACTGTCCACTGGACTCTTCTTTGATAATATTTAAAGAGAGGTGGATTTTGCTAAATTTGTCCCAGGCAGATAAAAGGGAAGAGGACAAATGACCAGAATTTATATTATCTTATACTTGTGTGCTCCTGCTTGTAGACTTGATTGGAAGAGTTATTAAAAAAAACAAGGCTTTAAAAAAAAGGGTTAGATACAAGGCGAAGCATAAATTCCAGACAAACAAGTTCATTAGGTCTCTGTGGATTTAATTCACTAGAGGTTTGAGCAGATCAATGCTTTTGTTGTAAAAGGTATTTAAAACTCTATGTGGTTTTGGAAGCCTGTCCTGATGTGTAACACATTGCAGTGTCTGGCAGAAGAGGGTGAGCTGGTTCACTGACTTATTGCCTGACCTTGGCCAAGTCACTCTACTGACTGTAATTCTGGCCACTTGCAGAATCCACACAAAGGGACACATTCCATGTCAGGGAGGATTTTATAGAGCCAGACTTTACAATTAGTTTAAGTTAGTCAAAAATTCTTTTGCACAAATTTTTGTTTATACAGTCATGTGTATCTGCTGACGGGATCCATGTAACTTTGTCCATTTTGTGTTTATGGATACAATATATTTCACTATATTTAAATTCATTATTTATTTATTTTTCTTGAGAAGTTTATACTCAGGTTACTGCAAATAAAAGCTGTAGCTTAATTTCAACAAAATCTGTGTTAAGATAAAAAGAATTGCCCTATGTTACGAATGATTCCATTTAAACATCATACATTAACTCTATGCAATTGATAGAGTTTAACACTTTATTTGCTACTCCAGCCACATTTTTTTCCCACAGAAGAGCAAAAAACGAATGAATATTCACACTTAACTTTTAGCTTCAGGCTAAAATGTATTATGCACCATATTTTGGTTTTTAAAAATAATCACCTTGTCACAGTTCAATGGCAAAGTGAAGTCAACTCTGTCAATAGAGACAATTTGAGGGGGAAAAAACATTCTTCACCCCCTTGAGTATCATTTCATTTGAATGCTCCTGATTTTTTACCTGCTACTTTTTTGGGAATGCACCATGGGAAAATATAATGAAGTCTAAAATACCATACACTGAAAACTCATCTTTGCTGACAGCATATAGCTGACAAGTCCTGGTGTTCTCATACATTGTCCCTATTTGAACACTATATTTTATGTACCTAAAATGCATGTCTAGAAGGTTGCTTTTAAACTCCACAAGCGCAGAAAAAACCTGGATGCCCATATGTCTAACAATGTATTGCATGAATATATTAACACCATCACAGCACCAACTGCTTTCATTGTTTTGCTATAAATGGGATCATAGTCAGGATATACATTACTTAAAGGGTATTTTTCAACACATCTGAGAAGAAAGCAAAATCATTTGTTAAAAAATATTTAGGCAATAAAAGAAAATGAAATAAAAGTAGTAGACGTTATCTTCAGTAGAAGACATTGGCAATTGAATACAGCTGACATGATTATTTTTTGACAAGAGGGTGATAGGGTTGTAGAGGTTTGTATTCTATTATTTTAGAATCTACTCTCCAGGAAAGACCTGAATGGTTTTCACAATTTTGTGTTGATATTTTAGAGGCCAGAGACTTTTCAATTTGCCTTTGTCTAAAATAGAGTAAGAATAAATTAAGATTGTTCCTTAAGAAAATCAAGACATCTTTAATGACTTTAGTGGTTCAATTTTCCTATTATTATTGTTATTGTTATTATTCTGAGACCAAAACCTTTAAATAAAGAATTGTTACTACTCTGGCATATTTTCAGATAATGCAGAGAAAATATGAATAAGTAAATCAATGAATTAATGCATAAGAACAAATAGAAGAATTCCAGGGTCCTTCTACAAATTATAGAAAAAAAAGATTATTCCTCTTATGAATGTGAATATAATTAATATAGGTTTTGCTTTAATATATATATTTTTTGCCTGGTCTTGGCACTTATGAAAATCACTTAAGCTTTCAATGTTTGGGATGACGATGCTCACAGGACTAATGGTGTCAGGCTCCACCTTCTGATAGTGATATCCTGAGGTCGTAAGAGAGATTTGTAAAGACTTTGAGCTCCCTAGAAGAAAAGCTGCATATGAATTCAAGTGGCAGTCACTGCCAGGACTTAAATATACTACATCTAAGAAAATCTTTGGTTTACTCTTTTCTTAAATTTCAGGAGAAAAAGTTAAGAAAACTCATATTATGACAGGAGGCAAAAAGCCAGAAGTAGTTCAAAATGGTTGATCCAAGAAAGAAATTGTATTGAGCTGTGGTAAATGAGCAGGGTAAGAATAACTTCAGTGAATTTCATAAAGGTCAAAGACAGCTTTGAAGACAAAAGTCCCAAGCTGTGTTCTGTAGCTCCTCATGAATTTTTTGTTGTAGAATCCCATATATGTGGACCAATTTTTTCTAGTGGGTTATAATAAAAGCCACCAAGGCAAGTGTGGGCAACTATACAAATTAATAAGTATATCTATAGATAGATAGCTCCATAAATGCCAAATACATACACATGTGAGAGACAGGTACAGTTTGTGATTTTTTTAAATTCCATTTTACAAACTTATAAACTTTCTAGACAGAGTGAGAAAGATATGCAGATAGTATGAGACTGTCAATGTGAGAAAGATTAATGAATGAAGAATATTTTTGCCATGGTTTAAAACAGTCATCAGTTACATGTCATTTAACAAAATCCAGCTAGGTAGTCAATTATAGACTTTGCTCATTTCTTTACATTGTGTCTCCTTTTTCTTCTAAGATGGTTTATTAACAAGATAAACTCCTTGTGCTATTTGAGAACAAAGGAGGTGAAAATCATATCTCACTGTGTGCCTTGTGTCTCTTTTTAGTATCACTAATGCCTGTGAGCAGTGTTTGGGGATTAAGTATTTTTTATTGAATTGAACTGAGTGCTGTCCATATGCTCAAGAAATACCACCAAGATGGTTTCTCAAAGGGAAGGTTATGCAACTTTAGTAGCAGCTTAAGAGAGGCATGGACATCCTTTAAACTATTAGGGTAACTATGGTCTGCATTAATCAATACATAACAATGAAATGTAATGGTATACCTGTTCTGGGAAGACCATATTTGGAGGAATGCATCTATTTCTCAATCATGCATTTTGGAAGGTCACTAGTGTACGATGTAGTTGGAGAAAGGTTTGAGAAAACTGGAAAAGTTCAACCTGGAGAAGCCTTCTGGGGGCGTTTTCTTTCTTTTAATTTTGTCAGTTTCTTATGAGACATGATTATATAATGTTTTGTGGCTCCAGAGGAAAGAATTAAATGAGTAGCTACAGTTAGAGAGAAGCACATTTAGTTGTATCTAAGAAGGAAATTTTGATTTTTCAATATTTTTAGTAGTTAAATAAAAATAAATACATAATTCCTTCTGCTATTACCGTTTTATAAATGTAACAATGTATTCACGCTAAAGTAGAACAGACATAATCTCATAGTAGAGGATATTCTGTTAATATGAATAACTTTAACTTTAAGAAAAACTCAGGGCATTCTTCTTATTTCTCTCAATTTGTCATGGGCCAATAAAAACATCATGATTGGCCCTGATCTAAAGACTAATTTTGGGAGCCTTTGGCCTCAGTTCTGTGAATTCAATGCAAGGGCAAAAGACAACTATTGGTAGTAGTTTTAAATCAAATATTTGAAAGTTACTTTAGAGTATGAAAACATATTTTATCTTTTATTAATGGCTAAACAAAATATTAATCCTTCTAGAAATGGAAGAGAAAGATAGGGTTAAAAAAAAAAGTCTTCACTTGCGTAGAACCCTCTAAAATGCATCTGGCTATTTCTTCTCTTTGCATTAGGCTCTATTTAGATGTTGGTGCAAATTGGTTAGTGAAATGGACTTTTCTGCTTCCTCATTTTCTCTTCATTCTTTTGATGGGCCGACTGGTTTCAAATATCATGAACTATAATGATAGGCCATAATTTATATGTCAGAGTTAGCAAACTCTAGATGAATGGTCATAAGAATGGCAGAATGTAGTCAGTATTTTTCAAATGTCCTACAGCCTTTTTCAGCTTAAGAAAGAAATGTGAAGCTATACAGAGAGCTAATAACTTCTTCCACTGGAAAGTAGCCACCTTTCTATCCAACTGTAACTAAAAGAAAATGTATTTAATTTACTATTTCAATTTACAGAAGTGCATCCACAGCCCAGACCTCAGTGTAACATAGAGTATATATTTCATTTCAGTAAGGAAGGACTGAACTGAATCAATATTTGAAGGACCTGGCACTGTATGGAGGTCAACAGATTCTGGATCACTCAGACAACCAGGCTATTGGTCTGTTGGAATGCCTGAGTATGTGTTCCTCACTCATTGCACTACATATTTAAAAATGACACACCTGTGAGTGTTATTATCTGAGTGCGCAAGAGTCCCTATGAAATCTGATGCATAATCAATTCCTAGCCATCGCCTCCATCATCACACATGCAGCTTGCCTGATGCTTAAAGCAGAATCATTAATTTCAGAGCCTTACTCTTTAGTTTCTGGGCTGAACAATTCCCATACTCAAAACAATTCATTTATTTCCAGATTGCAGGCTAAAGTAATCTATTGGAACAATGTAAATAAAGTTCTAGGTTTCTTCAAAACATTTCTTTAGAAGTATTCATGCCCCACTTTTCTTTTCTTTTCTTTCTCTCTCTCTCTCATTTTTTTTCGAGTTTCCATGAAGTTCTAGGAATTTAAGTAGTAGCAGTATTACTCACTACCTTTGTTTAAGCACCCCCCAGAACCCTGGTTTCTGTTATGCACTCAGTCAGTCAATCTTGTTTCTGTATTAAAAGTAACGTACTTTTTCCCATGGTCATCACAAAAGTAACATAGTGATTCCAGCGGAAAAAAAGATAATCACTGTTATAGAGGATCATCCCAAAGCCACTGCTGTTAGGAATCTCCTTGCTAAGTTAAGCAAAAGGAAATAGCACAAAATGAGTCTTCTATAAACAAAGTCATTCTGAGATCTAACTTAGAAACTTAACTTCAAGATCAATCCTCCATCATGGTACCCTGTTTTGTATGTGTGTTTTGTTTTTGTTTCTGTCATCCCATCCCCCAGTTCTTCTCAAAACTTTCCATATTCTCAGTAGTGTGTGTGTGTGTGTGTGTGTGTGTGTGTGTGTGAGAGAGAGAGAGAGAGACAGAGAGACAGAGAGACAGAGAGAGAGACAGAGAGAGAGAGAGTGTGTGTTTTCTCCCTTCTTAGAATCGGTTATACCATAGCATTCTGAAGGGCAGTCTGAAATATGTCATTGGAGTTCAGGGACATGATCAAAGTCGTCTATGTAAAAGTTTGTGAAAGGCGTGAGGTAGTCTGAAGGAAGCATTCCATGATTCTTTCATGGTTTGGCACTGGAGCTCTGTGATAGGCATCCAGAATAGGATTAGCAAAAATGAAATTGTCTCCAACTGAAGGGTGTATACACTTACTTTCATCTTTATCTTAAGACTCATTACTTTCTGATATTGGCTAAGGTATAGCCACACTGTTGTTTGAGTGCCAAACAAAATAATGTGCTAGCTGCTTAGTAAGAAGCCTCAAACACAATCATGTCTAGAATGGAATTTTATTGCAAAGTAATTTCTAGGCATTTATTTGGAATGAAAAAGAAATATTCTAATAAGTTGTTAAAAATATCATTTTAAATTGTTATTTCTTTTTTGAGAATATTTTGGTATTTTGGACATTTTAGCTGATCTATGTCATTTTCCCTTCAGTTTAGGAAATTTTCTAAGATTTGAGGCATAATTTTTTATAGCAGATGCTTCTCTTTGTTTTCAAGTAAGGCATTTGGGTATTTCAGGAGAATTTTTTATTATGCTTAATCACTTTCATGCTCATTTGATTCTAGACCCTAAATAGACTCTAGTTTAATCAATGAGCCTTAGGCCAAAAGAACAAATGGAATATTAAATCTGCACAGACAGAGAGGAATGGAGAGACTGATTAAGAAGATATGAGGAACTCACTCATCAGAAAAGATGAAGAATGGATTAAGGCACTATCTGGAGAAGGTACTAGAAAATTACCATTGTGGGGTCAGTAGAAGCATTTTTGCAGTATTCTAGAAGTGCTTTTGTTCTAGTAGGAAAATAAGAGTCTATATGGCAGAGTCACTTCTGTGGCCTTACTCGCACATAAAAATTAAAATTCCAGAGATAACCTACCTTATTTTTATTATTTCTAGACTATAATTAAGCTGGGAGATAAATTAAAATATAACTATCTAATTTTAACTATTTTACAGATGTTCCAAAAATGTCTTTCTCTCTCCTAAAAGATTATCTTTTTATATATGGAAATATTTAAATAGATTATAATTTTTCTTTTACGTATAAATTGGTTACCAATTGTTAATTTCTTTAGCATTGTGAATCGATTTGAGAAGCTCAACGAAAGGTTTGGACCCTGCCCCAGATAAATGCTTACATACTCATACAATCTTAGAAACAAATTTATGGCCTTTACAAAATGCTTGAAGTTCATCCATGAATGTGTAAGAAGCCCTACATTAGAATAAGATCAGATTTCAGGTTAGTTGACAGCTTATCATGCTTATCATGACTGAAAAAAGTTTTGTTGGTGAAAGAAGTAAAAACAGCTGACAAGGCACACAATCCTGGTTGTAATCTTTAGAAATGATTGAGTTTATTAGCTAGCCTGTAATGAATGTTCAGGGTTTTTGGAGTTTCACCACTTCAGTTTTAAAGTGAAACTTCACTGCTATCCTATGCTGCATTTATTTGAGAAGTGAGAATAATTACCAGTGTGCATTCCAAATAGAGTCCAAGTTAATTTCTATTAGTGACAGGATGTGCAATATCATATGTAAACAACAACAACAAAAGACTACCTAATTAAAAGATTTCAGAAGGAGATTTCAATTTTCTAAATGTTGGTGCTCATACTAAATAATATGTCTCAACTGAGCCAGCTTATATCTTTGCCAAGTTTCTGTCATTTGGCAGGTTGTTCCAACATTTAAATTCAAATATTCAATGAAAAGAGCTCTGAAGAAAGGACATTTTTTTCTGAATGAACAGTCTTACCTGCCATCCGTGTATAAAATGAACTCTTGCCCCACCCCTGTTGTCATTGGACAGCCAGTCATTAAAAATTGATTGAGTGCCCACTATGTGCTAGGTATTGAAGTATAGCATACAATTTTTATCTTAAAAAGCTGTGGTCTACTGAAGAAGCAACTAGGATTTAGTGTGATAAATGTTATCATGGGGCAATATGGGGCAATCTAGGTTCTCACTCACACTTAGTTGTTATAGAAGATTTATTGATCCTGAGCATGTCTAAATTTAGACATAAAGATGAGTAGAACATAGGATGAGCAACACGGAGGTATTTGGAAAAATGAAGGTAGAATGGGAAAGTGACTTTGGGACCTAAGAAGAAGATATAACAAGTGTAGAGTACAGAAAGCTAAGGATTTTGATTCCAAAAACAATGTGAAACTAGTAGGGAATTTTAAGCAGAAGAATGACATACACTATTTTGAAATTTAGAAACATCACTCTGTAGTAGAAAATAGTTGGAAAGTTGGATGCCACTGAAAAATTGTAGGTAAAAGATATTGGTGACCTCAGTAAAGGTAGCTAATGGACAGGCATGGAGTATTAAAAGATTCATCAAAATTAACATGGGAACAATTGTGGGGAAGGGGGAGCAAAGAGTAAAAAATGACTCCCTCACTTCTGTTTTATGTAACTTGGTAGTTTTAACTTCTGTTTTTATGTAAATGGTAGAAAAATTTACAGTGGCAGAGGAGGTTTTAGAAGGAAAGAAGATGAGTTCAGTTTGAAGTATGTTGCATTGTAGTTGAATATGGAAAATCCACAGAATGTCCAGTTAGTAGGTAGCTATGTGGACTTGACTTAGGCTATGTATGTAGGTGTGGATATTATTCATATAGACACAAACAAATTATGGTGTAGAGAGGATGAGATCAACTAGGGAGAATGGAGATGGAGAAACAGAGACAGCGATTGGGATTGAGAGAAGGCAGGGAACGTAAGGGAAGAGATGAGATGCAATCAGATTTGAGGACAGAATTCCTCAGATGCCAAGTCTGTAAGGGATGGTGGAGAAAATGAAGGCTTGGAAGAGGCAGCAAGCAAATGTAAACAAATCTACCTGGTTGCCCGGCTGCCAGGGAAAAGAGTTCATCAAGAAGGCAAGAATTACCAGCAGTGTCAGATCCTACAGAGGTGTCAAATCCCAATTAAAGTACACATGAAAATGAGTCACTGGATTTCTTGACAAATGTCATGAACGTCCCGACAAACATGAGCTTCCGAGAAGAAACTCAATAAAGGTAAATGTATAAGCTGAAATGTTGCAGTTTGAGAAATAGGAAATGAGGAAGTGAAAGCAGTGAATGGAAGCTACTCTCTCAAGTAGATGGCTGCTAGTTGGAGGGCAGATACCATTAGACAATGCTCACTTAAAAAAATCTCCTATTTTGCTCATATGAGCTGCACTTTTTCATATATGTTAAACAAAATTCTACCAGCTATGTATTATTTTTAAACTAGAATTAATCCACTAAGCCTAGGTTAGAGATTTATTGGGCTTGGTATATTTTATTTTCCTTCCTCCGTCAGGAAAATCAGCATGTTTGCAATCACTGTGAATACTATTTGGCTTTTATTTTCATGTGTAATGTCAAGTATGGGTATAAGAGTCAGAGACAGATAAAAAGAAGAGAAACCCAAGCATATTTCTCTTGGGTTTGGATCAGCTGAGGTTCTCCCTGAAGGAAGGAAGGAAGCTTATTAAAATGAAAGTGCCTGTTCCCTTTTAATTATTATTTCAAAATGTCAGATCACTGGCTTGAAGGCCTGACTAGCTGAGCATTAGCCCTTGAAGCAGTCAAAAGGCACAGGGTAAGAAAGTAAGTTCGAGTGTGATGAAATCTCCCTGTTCTATTGGATTCTAGCGGTCAGAGCCATGGTAGCTGCCATGGTAGAGAGCTGTCCCCGAGAAAGTTCAGCAGAATCTGGGTGCCAGTGCATTTCTGTAGAACCCACCATTAGCTTAGTGTGCCAGATATTGCATATCAAATTTACACAGCACAAGGATTCTGATCGTAGGTCTTTCATCTTTGTGAGGGGAACAATGGACTGAATTTTGCATCCAATGTTGACCTGATGTTGTAAACGTGTAAGTTGATAAGTTAAGAAATTTGTCAGACTCACGATAATTATTTTTAAGCATGTAGTGATTCTGATTCATTGGTCACCTTGTTGAGAGTGCCATACCATGCCATGACAGCAATGTACTGATAAGATAATTAGGTGAAAATTCTTTGATCATTTGAGTTGAAATAAGGGAAGTGATCTAAAATATTTCAAAAACTATTTTCAATATAATTGGTTGAATTAGTATCTAAATTTGCTAACTCATCTAATATACATCATTATAATGGCATTTACTCGTCTCTATTTAGCTGGCAATTTCCTTCCCAAGTTATGGGGGATGAGGCTGCACTATAGGAGTTAGGAGGTTGGGATCTAGAATAAGACAAGCTTGGGAGAATTTCTGTTCTCGTATTGACTAGCTGGGCAATCTTGAGTGAACTGCTGCTTTCCTCTGTGCCTCAGTATCCTCATCCATGAAAAGATGATAGGAATGGCAGTTCTTGCCTTGGGATATTGCGGGGACTGAATGAGGTGACTCAAACCTCGATGTAATAAGCATTCAGTGAGTGTCACTGAGTCTGACTTTGGTATTTGCTGCATGCTCTGATTCCCAACAGTTCATAAATAAGTAACCTTGCATATCTCACAGGTTGAGCTGGGGGAGCAAGCAAAATAGCCATAGCCTCTGAACGAAGGAGCAGGGCAGCTTCACACTGGGCAGGCGCACAGGAGGACACGGTCTGCCTCTTGCTTCAGCTGCTGCCAACTCTCTCCAGCTGTGCGTACAGATGGGGCTCCTCTCTCCTGCAGTGACAGGGCTCACATTGGCACAGGCTGGATTGCTTGTTGCTGTATGTACTCCTCTTGCTGAAGTTGCTGGGCCAGCTCCAAGTCGCTAAGGCCCAACAAGCCAGGTGGCTGCTCCCACTTTTTGCTTCCGGCCAACTTGCTCAGGGAATGACTTAAGTTCAAGTCAGAGTCACAAAAGCAGCTGTCACCACCCACATTGTGCAACTTTCCCACACTACTTGCTCCTCCTATGCAAAGTCCTGGTCGGTGACCATTCGGTACAAGCGACTTTCATGTTTAGTCAAAGTTTAGAAAAAGACGCTAAGTTCACTTTCCTGGGCAGCTGCCATTAGCTCACAGAGACTATTGTAAGTCCTCGCTGTGTCTCAGCGGTCTCCAGGAACTCTCTGCAATCAGGCTTTCTGTTAGGAGGTTGGTGTCGCTGGCGTACTTGCAGGTGAAGATCTTCTCTACCAGCTGGTTATAACGCACTTTCCAAACTGCACTCACAGCCTCAGAAGTCCGGGGATCAACAAGCTAGCCGTGGTATAGATATGCCTAGCAAGTCAAAGGTCCTGCACTCCGATGCCTACTCAAAATCTGAGACTCCTGTGAATCACACATTGCCATCCAGACCTGTGGCCAGTTTAGGCAGCATTGCCACGGCACTGTCCACACTCTGCTGAAAATAAAGCTGAAGTCCCTCTGATTTTTGGGGATTGGTGGATTGGAGACCATCTCCGGGATGAGCTAGTGGAGCTCATTTTATATAAAGATAGTATCTTTACCAACAATTGTTGTTTTGGGTTTTATTGGCCCTTACGATGTGGTCAAAGAGTTCTTTTAAAGTAATGCTTTCAATGACTTTTTAAATAATCGTCTAAAAAATGTTGTGTGTTCATATAACTTATTTTGATTTCTAGCCTCATTATCTTTCACATTACCTTTAAAGTATAGTGAAGTGAAAATATTTAACATTTGAGAGAGAAAATAGAGAATATTTCATCTTCTGCTATAGAAACTAAAATACATGTGTGTATATTTATGTATGTGTGTAGACAAACACATACATATAGACATATACACGTGGGTTGTATATACATATATGCACATGCATACAGACATATACACATTTATGTATATGCATACATATGTATGCATGTATATATGTGTGTAAGTAAATTAACGTTATAGGTATATTTTATGCTGCGTGAAATAGAGGTTTTCCCTTATATTTTAACAATGGAAATGTATAAATTTTAAAATGGTAAAACATAAAAAGACAAAATGACTTACTTAAAAGTAATTATTATCTTGGACAATAATTTTATATTCTTCTGACAACTAACACTAAAAGACTTCAAATCCAGGATGCCTGGGTTGCTCAGTCAGTTAGCAGTTAAGCATCTGACTCTTGATTTTGGCTCAGATCATGATCTGAGGTTTGTGACTTTGAGCCCTGTGTTGGGCTCTGTACTAACAGCACAGAGCCTGCTGGAGACTCTCTCTTCCTCTCTCTCTCTCTCTCTCTCTCTCTCTCTCTGCCCCTCCCCTGCTCTCTCTCTCTCTCAAAATAAATAAATAAACATTAAAAAAAGACTTCAAATCCATCTCGATGTCACATAAGTTATGTACGTGACTAACATATTCTGTGTTTCTCCTGAAAGAAAAATAAAAGAATCTCTACATAATCTGATACTAACTTCATAATGGGCTCAAGTGAAGGAAATGTGAGAATTGGCAATTCTGAATTTCATTGTTATGAAGTTTGCTTACTCTTCTCAGCCCCATATAGTTAAATTTCACTATTGAATGTTACAAAGAAGTTTGATTAGAATAATTGAAATGACTTTTTTCTATAAAAATATTGTCGACAATTTTTAATCACCTTCGACAAAAATTATTCACAAATGTACATCAGACCATCATCAGCAGAATTTCAGTAAAGACAAAAAAAAAAAAAAAACCTCTGTGTGTGTGTGAGGGGGGGGTGTGGGTGTATGAGTGTTTTAATCCATTAGAAGATTTAGTCTGGTCTGCCTGACATAAGGGTGATAGGTTTCTATCTCTTAGTCTAATTAACACCTTTAATCTTTTTTAATGGTTAGGCATTCTCTCTTTGGTTTTGAGGCATGCTAGAGATAAAAGCATGGGAGGCTGGAGGTTAATCCTTCCTGTACTTTATTTCTTAATTTCTGCCACAGGGATTCCCTTTCTATCATGGCTATTTATTCAGGAACCCTGATGATATGCTTTGAGTAAGAGACAACAGATAGTTGGTTTAGAACTATCATTCAATATTCTTTAGATATCAAATTACAGGGGCTGTAATTAAGAGCTGTTACATGAACACAACTCCAATTTCTTATATGTCTTTTTTATTATTATGTCTCAAAAATGAATCAAATTAGTGCTTTTAGAATTGATATTGAAACCAGATAGCACCATACCTTGGATTATTCTAGCAAAAAGGTAACAATGGTGGCAAACACCCCTCAGATTTAGTTAATTAAGGATGTTATAGATAGATACTAACATATCGATGATGATTTGCTTTTTCTCACTAAAATGAAGAGTGTTGAATTTCCTAGTATTGATAATAGAAATCTATTAACTCAAATTTGGCAATCAGTGCATAATAGAGATTTGACTTGTCATTTTAGAATTAGGATTTTTTAGGGTTATATCTTAAGTTTTTTTTTAAGCTTATTTATTTATTTTGAGAGAGACAGAGAAAGAGAGAGTGAGCGGGAGAAGGGTAGAGAGAGGGGGAAAGAGAGAATCCCCAGCAGGCTCCGTGCTGTCAACACAGATCGTGATGCAGGGCTCAAACCCACAAACCATGAGATCATGACCTGGGCTGAAACCAAAAGTCTCTTGGATGCTTAACCAGCTGAGCCACACAGGCTCCCCTGTGATTAATATGTTTTACATAAGGTAATGTTTTGACCATTTGCCCCAGAAGCCTTAACATCTTTTCAAGACAAACTTTTTTTCAGAGTTTTTGAAAATATACTGAGATTTTATTTGTAAAAACGCATTCTTCTTCAAAATATTCCATTTGGAATTTTAGGCAAACTATAGATTTTTAAATATTTTCAAATTAATAAAAATCTCTTATATGACTTGCGATTTCAGCTCAAATATTATATACTTGATATATATACTTATATATCTTTAACAAATTTTGCTGTAATTGAACCAATATGTCATCTCTTCAGAACTGTAACTGAGGAAGAGTTTTTGAAAATGGACCATTTCTTGAAAAAAAAAAGAATTAAAATATTCTCAATTTGACTAGAATTATTAATGTAATATTCCTGTATTACACACACACAGATTCTAAAGATCTTTAAATAAATTTAGGTAGAAAAAGCCAGGAGTCAAGGAGTGCTAATTAAATATTTAAAAATGGGACAAATTCCCTGGCGAACGTACAAATATAGGAAAATTATAAATTAAAGCACTTTCAGAATTCTCGATTATGAGCTATTTAGAATGTTTGGTAAAATATATGTGTGGAATACATTTGCAAAGAAAAGTATAATGACCAGCTCTACCCTTACTTCCTGCTATGAGCAATGGGTTTATATTATGCATATATGACTATATAAGGTACAATATATTGATCTAAAAGAGATTTACTTTCTTTCCATAACATTCTCTTTAGTGATTTGTGAGGGAAAAAAAGAATGATGAGTAATATAAGAGTGGTCTAATGAATTTGTGCATTACCTGCTTTGTGTCTTCATAAATGTAACTTGCCCAGTACAAATAGATGATTAGTATTCATTCTAAATTTTCTTTACATTTTTTCGGACTAGCAACTTATGTGCTTATTGAGGAAAATCTAAGTACAAAATGAATTTTTTTTTTGTCCTGTCTCCTCTCCTGCCATTCTACTTACTAGTTACTTGTTCTTGACCAGAATAATAATTGACCTAGAGTAACTGTTGAATTCCACATCTTTAACTGACAAGTGAAGATAATGTCTGCTTTAAATATCGTGTTGTGTGTAAACTAAATATAATGTTTTTCAAGTTCCTAGTATACAGACTGCACTTAACAAATATTAAGGATGCCTTCTCATTTGAGAGATTTCCTATCTTTTAAGTAGCTTCGTTCATATCACATAACCTAGTTTGATAGTTAAATGGATATAATATGGCATCTTTTGCAAAGCCAGAAAACCATGATTTAAATAAGTATTACCTTTTCCAGGGAAGATTGCCTTTCTTCTCCTTTTTACTTACCTTCATTATTTTTATTTATTTCCTTTTTAAGTTTATTTATTTATATTGAGACAGAGAGAGAGAGAGAGAATGCCCATGTGCACACATGAGTGGGGAGTGGGGGGAGTGTCAGAGAGAGGGAGAGAGAGAATCCCAAGCAGGATGCACACTGTCAGTCCAGAGCCCCAGGTGGGGTTCGAACTCATGAACCATGATATCATGACCTGAACTGGAGTTGGATACTTAACCAACTGAGCTGCCCAGGTGACCCCTCATTAGTTTTTATTTTTATTTGTAAGTGTCTGAACCAAACGCTTTGCTATCTTTCCAGCTTCTTTTCCTTTTTTTTTTTTTTTTTTTTTATAAATCATTGTCTCATAGCACTATAGCAAGTTAATCTACAATAGAAAACAGAAACCACAGCACATGTTAAGTCTGCAGGGAGATTAGATAGTGCAGTTGGGTGTGTTGTAGTGATGTGGGTCACCCACAAGAATAAACCTTTGTGCTCTACTCCTCACTGTCCTGTCAGGAGCTAAAAGACCTAGCCCCTGGCTTTGTTTCCCTTTGGAGGTTTCCCTTTGGAGGCCATCTTCATGGGAATGGTCACACACATGCAGGAAGGTCCCATTGTTGGGGTTTAATGCTTTGCTCTCCAGTCTTAAAATTCTTGAGAATTTTATCTGTAAATTTACAGCTTGTAAGTGAAGTGATATGGGACATTGGAGGATATGGCCAGAACTTAGAGCCTGGCTCACACACTCTGCTCTTCCTCAGGATGGGTTCTCAGGCCAGCTCCCAACTCCTTGTCCTCTGCTTCCTCAGGCCCTGGGCCCTCCTCCTGCCCCTCTCCCATGCCTGCTGTTGCCCTCTGCCTGGGGCGGCCACTCATATGAGACTCTCATTTCTCTTTCTTGCTTTGAGCTCCATGGGGCCTGGGCAAGGACTTGGGGTGGGTTGAGATAAAGGGTGCCCACCGATGTTTCAGGGCAGGCAATGGCAGCAGCATCCCTGCTCCAGTAGGTGACTCAGTGGTGCTGATCCTGCCACTCATGGTCCAGGGTCCAGGGGCACAGTGTGTACAGATGTAGGAGTTCCAATCTCTAAGGATGCCGGTAGGTCCTGTCTATGTTGGGTATCAGTGGTGAGAAGGGGAGGTTGACTTCCCTGTGCAGTCAGGTCTGCAGGTCTGTCAGATGGCTTTAGGTAGGCATCCTGGAAGTGGTGGCCTGCAGGCCTATCAGGTTCAGGTGGGGTCCCTGGGCTCCTGCAAGGGTCTGTACTTTGTGGGTGAGTATTTCTATGGCAAATGAGTGTGACATTAAATAGCAAATAAAAGCAACGTGAGAGGTCAAGAAAGAAACCACAGAGAAAGGGACACGTTTTATATTTTATTACCTTTAATGACATATATATATATTTTTTTTGAACAAGAGATTTTCATTTTTCACTGAGCTGAAATTACATAATAGGTCCTACCTTTTGGTTTGTTCTCTGAATCTTCCATTCACCTTCCCTCCCTGTTCTCTCTTTCAACCCAACCGGTTACTTTGAATCCTAGCCAGAGAGAGCTGATCTGCTGAGGGTCATGTGCAGCTACATTGCCCTGTGACTTTGCATGCCCTAATGGTGCCTGAGTATTTGTTCCCTAAGAAACAGTGCCTTGAGTCAAATGCTAACTCCAAAATTTATAGTAGTAGTTCTAAGGGGTCCTTAAAAGTGTATTGGAAATATTCATGCATATTCCTACCTTTGACCTTACCATGCTAATTCTTAATGTTTGTCATTTATTGTTTTTTACATTTAATCAATATTTCTTGATTGCTTACTAAACACCATGCATTCTGCCAAGTACTGGGGATACATTCATTTATGCAACAGCTATTTATTGAATGTTTACTAGACTCTGAGCTCTATTCTAGAGATTAAGGATACAGTGGTAAACAAGAGAGCCAAGACATTGGTTCTTGTGGAGTTTATATTTTAGTGGAATGAGAAGCAGTAGACAGACAATAAACAGCTAAATAAATAATGTCCAACTTTTATAAAGTTTAGCAATATTTAGAGATTCCTGAATTGTTTGAATTTTTAAATTACTTTTATAGACTAGTGCACACACACACACACACACACACACACTTGTTCTTTTAGTTACTAGAAAATATAGATTGATTTTTCTAGCATGAGGAGTTATTTTTTCTATGTATCCTGTATTATCAATAGCCAATGGAAGTTAGTGATAGATATAACCAATAAGTCCCATGTGTCTCAAGGAACACAGGTTAAGGAAGACAAAAAGCTTGAGCAAATTGTGAAAAAAACATAGGTATTAGGCAAAGAATTTTTGACATTAGTTTGTAGATCATATAAGACACTAAAAATCTGGGGGAGACATGGTTGGGAATGAGACTTCTTAAGAAATTAACATAGTGGTAATCTATTTGGTGGCTTGGCTCACATAGAAAGTAAAGGTGAGGGATCAGTTATGATGCCATTGAAACTACACAATTGTTAAGTGACAAAAGTTTGAATTAGGACGAGGACATTTGGATTAGACATAAAATGTGGGTTGACATGATTTGGGATGGGTGCTATGGAAGACAGAAGAATAAAAAATGACTGACATTTTGACCCTCAGTGATAAAGAGAAGAGTGGAAACTTTCACAGAATCAAAGATGATGAACTTAAAACAAAAACGACAACAACTAACTAAAAACCAGTGTGTACCCCTGGCATCCCACCACCCAATGTTGTTAAAAGCTGGAACCTACCATTTTCCCTCTTCACTAGCTCCTTGACTGTGTCAACTCAAAATTTGACAATGTGGCTGACAGTCCCATTTGCCCTAAGAGGCCAAATAGCATTCACTGTCATTGCAAATAACAGCATTTCCTCAGTGAAGGTTGAACTAAATTACTTTAACAGGGATAAATTAAAAATCAAACATGTTGATGCATTTAATGTGAGGCACAGAGGACACAAAAGATCATCAAAAATGAGTGACAGTATTGATTGTCATAAACAACCCTTCATGGAATAAAATAGATTCAGTGCTGACCCCTTGAAATGCAGTTACCCTATTTCTAGTATATTTACTCATAGGTTATATAATTTAGGAGAATTATTTCTTTTTTGGCCATACTTTACTTTTAATGTGTTACCTTAACCTTTCTTTTCTTACCACAATCTATTTTTCTCTTCAATGAGGATAGTGGTGATAATAATAATTTCATATTAAAGTTTAGAATTATATGAAAGCCTTTCATTCTTTTACATTAAATGTATAAAATAGGTGAAATATATCTAATTATACTTGCTTCACAGAAAAAAAATCTTATGGATTTTAAATATGTTCTGACAAATAACTTGGATATTATGAAGCAGCAACATTTTTATGACTCTGCCCAACTTTTACTTATTTCTATCCATTTTCTAATGGAAGTATGTGCCATACCTCTGCCTTAATATTTCAGAAGTGTGAATTCTGTAAAACAGCACAGGATGGTCTCTTAATTTGGTTGTGTTATAAAATATTGGAAAACATCACGGGATTATCTGAGATTTGTTTAGATTAAATTTTTACAGAAGACCTTCTTAGATTATATCCAACAATTCATTTCTAAGAAAATTGAGATGAAGTTAAAAGAATTTCTGGCAGAAACTCTGGGCATTAATAGAATTCATTATTGAAAATTTGGTGGTCTTCTTTCACAAATTTATAAAAAATGTTTTTAATATGTATTATTTATTTTCATAGACAGTTTCCCCAACTACTAGAATAACATCATCATAAGGCTCTAGGTAGAAGAATTTAAGAAAATTTCTACATACAGTGTCAAGCTGTGGAAAGTATTGCTCCAAGAGTTTAAATATAAACAAGTACAACTTGGTTTCATAAATTTGTGATTGATCCAGCCATAGTAGGGTATTATAAGAAGTTAGAAGTATTTTTTTAATTTTTTTATTAATTAAAAAAAATTTTTTTTAACGTTTTATTTATTTTTGAGACAGAGAGAGACAGAGCATGAATGGGGGAGGGGCAGAGAGAGAGGGAGACACAGAATCGGAAGCAGGCTCCAGGCTCTGAGCCATCAGCCCAGAGCCTGATGCGGGGCTCGAACTCACGGACCGCGAGATGGTGACCTGAGCCGAAGTCGGACGCCCAACCGACTGAGCCACCCAGGCGCCCCAGAAGTATTTTTTTTTAATAAATGCCTAAGTCTTTTATGTGTTTAATTACTATAAAATGTGTTAATCATGCTTTCCTACCTAATATCTGAATTGCAGTACTGGGTAGGATATGAAGCAGACTAAGAGTTCTTATTTTTTTTCTTACTGTATATTCAAAATGTAATTCAGCCCTGGCATACAACATTGCATGAATCATATCCCCACTCTTCAGCCCAATATCCTAGTAAATCCATAATTGTGCCTCCAGACATTTCTGCCAACCCTACAACAAATATATCCCATCTTTAGTCCATCAATTAATTACTTTACCCAAGTTTTCTCTCTAACACATGGATTTGATTATATCACTCCTATGCTTCAAAGCTATGTCTATAGAATAAAATTCCTTTTTGTGATATTCAAAGCCCTTCAGAATCTGGCTTTGGCAACCATTTTATTCTCTCAGAAAATAATTACTACACCCTTACTCATGCTGGAAACTGTGTGGCATCAGGGTTTCTGGGGACAGGGGAGGGGAAGACTGGTCTCTGCCCCCATGTAGTACATTGTGAACAAGCAGTTACAATCCAGTATGGTCAGTGCTTTATACTTGTGCATATGTAAAGATCAGCTCAAATTGGAATGGTGTCCAAGACTTGTTTAATGTTCATCAGAAGGAAAAGAAATGAAAGGATCTTCTGGAAAAGGCAAATCACTTACACAAAATCGTCAAGGCATTACCAAACATAATGTGCTCCAAGAAAGGCAAATAGTTCCATACATACACTGGTGGGTAGGGTTTCAGGAGAGCCTTGGACAGGTAGGATGTTGGAGGGAATGACAAGTAGCTTTCTGTTCAAAGGGATGTGGTCTTTATCAATCTATGGAAGGAATCAGTAAAGGGTTTTTGAAAAGGTACATGAAAGATTGTCGGTGGGGAAATAGAACAAAGGAGAATATACAGAATAAAATGAGGATCTGTGCAGAGGCGAGCAGGTAGTTGAGCTAGAAGGTGTCAGCTGATAGGATATAAAGGGAGGGCAGACCAGTGTAATGTAATGTAAAGGGAGGGCAGCATTGTCATAATTTCATGATGAGGGGAGGGAAAAGGAGGAATGCAAGATGACCTCTCTGTTTCCAGCTTGTGCAAATGGGTCAATGCTGCTATAACATTCCAAGAAAGAGAATGCAGAACCAGGAGGAAATCTGGATCAAAGTAAGGCAGAGAAGAGATAAAAAGATTGGTTTGGATCCTGTTGAGTCTGAAGTCCCACTGGGGATGTGAGTGGAAATGTTGTACCATATGTTACTGGGTAGAGATGCCTCTAGTTCAGGAGATAATTATGAACTTAACTATTGCTCTGGGAATCACTGGGAAGCAGCTGAAAAGGGGCAAAAAGTGGCCAGTGATAGTTCAGAAGCCATATTCAAGACAAATTTTTTTTTCCAGATCCGATTTATAGGTAAATTTGGTGCACCCTTTATTTGCTCCTAATTTTTTCTCCTTTTTCTGTTTATAAAGTCCTCAATGAATTTGCTCACTTTTCCTTTTAGACACATTCTCCACTAGCAAATATATTGCAGCTGCTACATGATGTATCAATGAAGTTTACAGCTATCGGGTTAAAACAAATTGTTAGGATAAGGTTATTATCATAAGGTTAGTATTGTAAGATTATTATCACAACTTTTAAAAGTGATAGCATGTTTTTGTCTCTTGTTTAATTAATTAAGAACCCATCTTATGATGACCTTTTCCATTTGAGTTGCAGTATTCATTGAAGGTGTACTAATTTTACAAAACACACCTTCAACACATTGTAGCCCTCAAGTCTTCACTACTTAAAGTGAGAAATTTACTTCAAATGCATATAGTTTTTACTTTGATAATATGCCTGAATTATGGTATGTATTTATTGTTACTATAGATTTATTCTTTGTTCATCCCCTTAATGTTCACTACCACGTATTAGTCTCTATTTGACCCAATTCCACAACTACTTCAGTTCATTTACTTGAACGCCCTAAATCACCCACAGTGTAAAAAGAGAAAACAATTCCAAGGGATTAAGCTAAAGCTGATTTTAAAAAATAGGTAACTACACATCAAATTCTCATTCATAAAATCTAAAACTTTGGTAAATTGCTCTCAGGAGATGTAGACAAAAATTCAAATCTCACTGGCATTCAGTGAAGAGCAACATGAACATTTTTTGTAAAGATAAAATTCTGATAAATATTCTAATATTTTCACAAAGACAACGTCATAAATAATAACATTATAAACATAGTATCCAAATACAAAGAACCCACAACATAAGATATATAAGTGTAAATAGAGGAAACTATATTTCTCCTTCTCTAAAACTACCTAATAAATCAGACAAACAAGGAAACACTTCAGTGATTCTTACATGTGTCACTTCTTTCAGCCATGAATCAAAATGTTACATAGTAACATTTATCCTTCAGTAAAAGAGCAGTTTTAGGTTTACAGATAAACCAAAGAGAAAGTACAGAAACCTAAAACTGGTGACGGTTGTTGAGTTTTAATTCTTTCTTAAGACCTATATAAAGTCTGTTGATTTGTGTGGGCATCCACATCAAGAAGATTTGAGGCATTGCAGAGCTTTGCTCTTCCTGTGCTTGATTTGGCCATCATAAAGAATACAACTTCTTGAACTCAGTCATCCAGGCTTCCTTGGGCTGACACTACCATGGAATTTAGGAGGAAGACAAATGATACCATAGAAGTAAAACCCGAGCTTGAGTCTAAAGAACAATGCAAAGAGAGAAACAACTTATATAGGACCTTTCCCTGCAACATGAGAGCATATCCCCATATGAGAGAGAGGACTAGACTCAGGGAAATTGGACTAAACTTGTCTCATACACTCACCGTAAATCCTTTATATATGTGATGATTATTTGCCTTTCAGAGTTTATTTTGAATTTTTAGGGAAGAAAAATTATTCTGTGTGATAATGTAATGATGATACATGACATTATTCATTTGTCAAAACCCACAGAATGTACAACACAAAGAGTGAACACTAATGTAAACTCTAGAATTTAGTTAATAATAGTGTGTCAATATTGGCTCATCAATTATAAGAAATGTACCATACTAATGCAAGGTTTTAATAATAGAGAAAAATGTGTGAGGGAGGAGAGAGGCATATTGGAACTCCATACTTTTTGTTCAGTTTATGTGTAAACTGAAAATTGAGCTTTTTAAAGAGTCTATTAATTAAAAAAAATCAAATCACTCTCTGTGAGAATACAAACTCAAAAAATTGTAAGGAAAAAAAATTACCTAAAATCTTACAACTCAGAGATAACTGCTCTTAAGATTTTCTTCCTATTTAAGTTTATTAATTTTGAGAGAGAAAGAGCATGAGTGGGGCAGAAACAAAAAGAGAAAATCTGAGGAGAAAATCTCTTAGCACAGAGCCCGACTCAGGGCTCGATCTCACCAACCATGATGAGATCATGACCCGAGCTAGAATCACGAATCTGACACTTCACGGACTGAGCCACCCAGACGCCCCTTACGATTTTCTGGTCATCATTATTCATTGTCTATTTCTGTCTCTCTGTGTCTCTCTCTCCTTTTCCTTATCCTGTCCCACTCCTTCTCTACCTTTTTCCCTTGTATTTTATTATTTTTCAGAATTCAAGGTAGAAACAGAAAAATACTGCCCCTGCCTGTGTTTTACGCCTGGTTCTGCTTTTTTTTTTTTTTATGAAATTTATTGACAAATTGGTTTCCATACAACACCCAGTGCTCATCCCAAAAGGTGCCCTCCTCAATACCCATCACCCACCCTCTCCTCCCTCCCACCCCCCATCAACCCTCAGTTTGTTCTCAGTTTTTAACAGTCTCTTATGCTTTGGCTCTCTCCCATTCTAACCTCTTTTTTTTTTTTTCCTTCCCCTCCCCCATGGGTTCCTGTTAAGTTTCTCAGGATCCACATAAGAGTGAAACCATATGGTATCTGTCTTTCTCTGTATGGCTTATTTCACTTAGCATCACACTCTCCAGTTCCATCCACGTTGCTACAAAAGGCCATATTTCATTTTTTCTCATTGCCACGTAATATTCCATTGTGTATATAAACCACAATTTCTTTATCCATTCATCAGTTGATGGACATTTAGGCTCTTTCCATAATTTGGCTATTGTTGAGAGTGCTGCTATGAACATTGGGGTACAAGTGGCCCTATGCATCAGTGCTCCTGTATCCCTTGGGTAAATTCCTAGCAGTGCTATTGCTGGGTCATAGGGTAGGTCTATTTTTAATTTTCTGAGGAACCTCCACACTGCTTTCCAGAGCGGCTGCACCAATTTGCATTCCCACCAACAGTGCAAGAGGGTTCCCGTTTCTCCACATCCTCTCCAGCATCTATAGTCTCCTGATTTGTTCATTTTGGCCACTCTGACTGGCGTGAGGTGATACCTGAGTGTGGTTTTGATTTGTATTTCCCTGATAAGGAGCGATGCTGAACATCTTTTCATGTGCCTGTTGGCCATCCGGATGTCTTCTTTAGAGAAGTGTCTATTCATGTTTTCTGCCCATTTCTTCACTGGGTTATTTGTTTTTTGGGTGTGGAGTTTGGTGAGCTCTTTATAGATTTTGGATACTAGCCCTTTGTCCGATATGTCATTTGCGAATATCTTTTCCCATTCCGTTGGTTGCCTTTTAGTTTTGTTGGTTGTTTCCTTTGCTGTGCAGAAGCTTTTTATCTTCATAAGGTCCCAGGAATTCACTTTTGCTTTTAATTCCCTTGCCTTTGGGGATGTGTCGAGTAAGAGATTGCTACGGCTGAGGTCAGAGAGGTCTTTTCCTGCTTTCTCCTCTAAGGTTTTGATGGTTTCCTGTCTCACATTCAGGTCCTTTATCCATTTTGAGTTTATTTTTGTGAATGGTGTGAGAAAGTGGTCTAGTTTCAACCTTCTGCATGTTGCTGTCCAGTTCTCCCAGCACCATTTGTTAAAGAGGCTGTCTTTTTTCCATTGGATGTTCTTTCCTGCTTTGTCAAAGATGAGTTGGCCATACGTTTGTGGGTCTAGTTCTGGGGTTTCTATTCTATTCCATTGGTCTATGTGTCTGTTTTTGTGCCAATACCATGCTGTCTTGATGATGACAGCTTTGTAGTAGAGGCTAAAGTCTGGGATTGTGATGCCTCCTGCTTTGGTCTTCTTCTTCAAAATTCCTTTGGCTATTCGGGGCCTTTTGTGGTTCCATATGAATTTTAGGATTGCTTGTTCTAGTTTCGAGAAGAATGCTGGTGCAATTTTGATTGGGATTGCATTGAATGTGTAGATAGCTTTGGGTAGTATTGACATTTTGACAATATTTATTTTTCCAATCCATGAGCAGGGAATGTCTTTCCATTTCTTTAAATCTTCTTCAATTTCCTTCATAAGCTTTCTATAGTTTTCAGCATACAGATCCTTTACATCTTTGGTTAGATTTATTCCTAGGTATTTTATGCTTCTTGGTGCAATTGTGAATGGGATCAGTTTCTTTATTTGTCTTTCTGTTGCTTCATTGTTAGTGTATAAGAATGCAACTGATTTCTGTACATTGATTTTGTATCCTGCAACTTTGCTGAATTCCTGTATCAGTTCTAGCAGACTTTTGGTGGAGTCTATCGGATTTTCCATGTATAATATCATGTCATCTGCAAAAAGCGAAAGCTTGACTTCATCTTTGCCAATTTTGATGCCTTTGATTTCCTTTTGTTGTCTGATTGCTGATGCTAGAACTTCCAGCACTATGTTAAACAGCAGCGGTGAGAGTGGGCATCCTTGTCGTGTTCCTGATCTCAGGGAAAAAGCTCTCAGTTTTTCCCCGTTGAGGATGATGTTAGCTGTGGGCTTTTCATAAATGGCTTTTATGATCTTTAAGTATGTTCCTTCTATCCCGACTTTCTCAAGGGTTTTTATTAAGAAAGGGTGCTGGATTTTGTCGAAGGCCTTTTCTGCATCGATTGACAGGATCATATGGTTCTTCTCTTTTTTTTTGTTAATGTGATGTATCACGTTGATTGATTTGCGAATGTTGAACCAGCCCTGCATCCCAGGAATGAATCCCACTTGATCATGGTGAATAATTCTTTTTATATGCCGTTGAATTCGATTTGCTAGTACCTTATTGAGAATTTTTGCATCCATATTCATCAGGGATATTGGCCTGTAGTTCTCTTTTTTTACTGGGTCTCTGTCTGGTTTAGGAATCAAAGTAATACTGGCTTCATAGAATGAGTCTGGAAGTTTTCCTTCCCTTTCTATTTCTTGGAATAGCTTGAGAAGGATAGGTATTATCTCTGCTTTAAAGTCTGGTAGAACTCCCCTGGGAAGCCATCTGGTCCTGGACTCTTATTTGTTGGGAGATTTTTGATAACCGATTCAATTTCTTCACTGGTTAGGGGTCTGTTCAAGCTTTCTATTTCCTCCTGATTGAGTTTTGGAAGAGTGTGGGTGTTCAGGAATTTGTCCATTTCTTCCAGGTTGTCCAATTTGTTGGCATATAAGTTTTCATAGTATTCCCTGATA
The DNA here is from genome assembly GCF_016509475.1 of Prionailurus bengalensis. Lineage (NCBI taxonomy): Eukaryota > Metazoa > Chordata > Mammalia > Carnivora > Felidae > Prionailurus > Prionailurus bengalensis. The sequence continues at coordinate 14,758,790 of NC_057353.1, read as the reverse complement.
ATTGTTTGTATCTCTGAGGGATTGGTTGTAATAATTCCATTTTCATTCATGATTTTATCTATTTGGGTCATCTCCCTTTTCTTTTTGAGAAGCCTGGCTAGAGGTTTGTCAATTTTGTTTATTTTTTCAAAAAACCAACTCTTGGTTTCGTTGATCTGCTCTACAGTTTTTTTAGTTTCTATATTGTTTATTTCTGCTCTGATCTTTATTATTTCTCTTCTTCTGCTGGGCTTAGGCTGCCTTTGCTGTTCTGCTTCTAGTTCCTTTAGGTGTGCTGTTAGATTTTGTATTTGGGATTTTTCTTGTTTCTTGAGATAGGCCTGGATTGCAATGTATTTTCCTCTCAGGACTGCCTTTGCTGCGTCCCAAAGCATTTGGATTGTTGTATTTTCATTTTCGTTTGTTTCCATATATTTTTTAATTTCTTCTCTAATTGTCTGGTTGACCCACTCATTCGTTAGTAGGGTGTTCTTTAACCTCCATGCTTTTGGAGGTTTTCCAGACTTTTTTCTGTGGTTGATTTCAAGCTTCATAGCATTGTGGTCTGAAAGTAAGCATGGTATAATTTCAATTCTTGTAAACTTATGAAGGGCTGTTTTGTGACCCAGTATATGATCTATCTTGGAGAATGTTCCATGTGCACTCGAGAAGAAAGTATATTCTGTTGCTTTGGGATGCAGAGTTCTAAATATATCTGTCAAGTCCATCTGATCCAATGTCTCATTCAGGGCCCTTGTTTCTTTATTGACCGTGTGTCTAGATGATCTATCCATTTCTGTAAGTGGTGTATTAAAGTCCCCTGCAATTACCACATTCTTATCAATAAGGTTGCTTATGTTTATGAGTAATTGTTTTGTATATTTGGGGGCTCTGGTATTCGGTGCATAGACATTTATAATTGTTAGCTCTTCCTGATGGATAGACCCTGTAACTATTATATAATGTCCTTCTTCATCTCTTGTTACAGCCTTTAATTTAAAGTCTAGTTTGTCTGATATAAGTATGGCTACTCCAGCTTTCTTTTGGCTTCCAGTCGCATGATAAATAGTTCTCCATCCCCTCACTCTCAATCTAAAGGTGTCCTCAGGTCTAAAATGAGTCTCTTGTAGACAGCAAATAGATGGGTCTTGTTTTTTTATCCATTCTGATACCCTATGTCTTTTGGTTGGCGCATTTAATCCATTTACATTCAGTGTTATTATAGAAAGATACGGGTTTAGAGTCATTGTGATGTCTGTATGTTTTATGCTTATAGTGATGTCTCTGGGACTTTGTCTCACAGGGTCCCCCTTAGGATCTCTTGTAGGGCTGGTTTAGTGGTGACAAATTCCTTCAGTTTTTGTTTGTTTGGGAAGACCTTTATCTCTCCTTCTATTCTAAATGACAGACTTGCTGGATAAAGGATTCTTGGCTGCATATTTTTTCTGTCTAGCACCCTGAAAATCTCGTGCCAATTCTTTCTGGCCTGCCAAGTTTCAAAAGAGAGATCAGTCACGAGTCTTATAGGTCTCCCTTTATATGTGAGGGCACGTTTACCCCTTGCTGCTTTCAGAATTTTCTCTTTATCCTTGTATTTTGCCAGTTTCACTATGATATGTCGTGCAGAAGGTCGATTCAAGTTACGTCTGAAGGGAGTTCTCTGTGCCTCTTGGATTTCAATGCCTTTTTCCTTCCCCAGTTCAGGGAAGTTCTCAGCTATTATTTCTTCAAGTACCCCTTCAGCACCTTTCCCTCTCTCTTCCTCCTCTGGGATACCAATTATGCGTATATTATTTCTTTTTAGTGTATCACTTAATTCTCTAATTTTCCCCTCATACTCCTGGATTTTTTTATCTCTTTTTCTCAGCTTCCTCTTTTTCCATAACTTTATCTTCTAGTTCACCTATTCTCTCCTCTGCCTCTTCAAGCCGAGCTGTGGTGGTTTCCATTTTGTTATGCATTTCGTTTAAAGCGTTTTTCAGCTCCTCGTGACTGTTCCTTAGTCCCTTGATCTCTGTAGCAAGAGATTCTCTGCTGTCCTGTATACTGTTTTCAAGCCCAGCGATTAATTTTATGACTATTATTCTAAATTCACTTTCTGTTATTTTATTTAAGTCCTTTTTGATCAGCTCATTAGCTGTTGTTATTTCCTGGAGATTCTTCTGAGGGGAATTCTTCCGCTTGGTCATTTTGGATAGTCCCTGGCGTGGTGAGGACCTGCAGGGCACTTCCCCTGTGCTGTGGTGTATAACTGGAGTTGGTGGGCGGGGCCGCAGTCAGACCTGATGTCTGCCCCCAGCCCACCGCTGGGGCCACAGTCAGACTGGTGTGTGCCTTCTCTTCCCCTCTCCTAGGGGCGGGATTCACTGTGGGGTGGTGTGGCTCGTCTGGGCTACTTGCACCCTGCCAGGCTTGTGATGCTGGGGATCTGGCGTATTAGCTGGGGTGGGTAGGCAAGGTGCTCGGGGGCAGGAGGGGCAGGCTTAGATCACTTCTCCTTAGGTGATCCACTTCAGGAGGGGCCCTGTGGCAGCGGGAGGGAGTCAGATCCGCTGCCGGAGGTTTGGCTCCACAGAAGCGCAGAGTTGGGTGTTTGCGCGGAGCAAGTTCCCTGGCAGGAACCGGTTCCCTTTGGGATTTCGGCTGGGGGATGGGCGGGGGAGATGGCGCTGGCGAGCGCCCTTGTTCCCCATCAAACTGAGCTCTGTTGTCAGGGGGCTCAGCAGCTCTCCCTCCCTTTGTCCTCCAGCCTTCCCGCTTTCCGAGCAGAGCTGTTAACTTATGACCTCCCAGACGCTAAGTCACGCTTGTTGTGGGAACACAGTCCGTCAGGCCCCTCCGCTTTTGCAAGCCAGACTCGGGGGCTCTGCTTGGCCGGCGAGCTGCCCCTCCGCCCCGGCTCCCTCCCGCCAGTCCGTGGAGCGCGCACCGCCTCGCCGCCCTTCCTACCCTCTTCCGTGGGCCTGTCGTCTGCGTTTGGCTCCGGCGACTCCATTCTGCTAATCCTCTGGCGGTTTTCTGGGTTATTTAGGCAGGTGTAGATGGAATCTAAGTGATCAGCAGGACGTGCGGTGAGCCCAGCGTCCTCCTAAGCCGCCATCTTCTATTCCTGGTTCTGCTTCTTAATAAATGTATGGACTTAGGCAGGTCATCTAACCACTTGTACTTCAGTTACCTCTTTTGTAAAATAGGAACAATTGCAGTTTTTACCTCATTGGATTGTTGAGGGGATTGGACATAATACTTGATAAAAGCTGATCTCGCTGCCTGGGGCATAATGAGTACTTATGCTATTCTCTTACTCCTTCATATTCCTATTCTTTTTTTTTTTTATTAAATTTTTTTTTAACGTTTATTTATTTTTGAGACAGAGAGAGACAGAGCATGAATGGGGGAGGATCAGAGAGAGAGGGAGACACAGAATCGGAAACAGGCTCCAGGCTCTGAGCAGTCGGCACAGAGCCCGACGCGGGGCTCGAACTCACGGACCGCGAGATCATGACCTGAGCCGAAGTCGGCCGCTTAACCGACTGAGCCACCCAGGCGCCCCTTCATATTCCTATTCTTAATACAGTGTTATTCCATGTCAGTGAGATGGAGTGTGTATCATCATTTTTAAGGCGGCCAACTCCATCCATTATTTTTTTATCAATCCCCTTTTAATGAACACTGAGTTTATTTCCATGGGCACAGGAGCATGGGTGGCCTTTATATTATGCTGTAGTAAATATCCTGATCCATGAATCTTTATTGATTTATTATCTCCTTAGAATAAATTTCTATTCATGGAATTGCTGAACTCCCAATTAATTTTAGGATCAATTACCTTTACGTGGTATATTTGGCTCTCCATGAACTTTCACTTACCTGCTTCTCCAGTTTCACCTCTGAGCCGCTGCTTCCATTCCTCCTTCACCTTCCAATCTTACTGAGATAACTTGCAGTTCCTCCAATGCACTATACCCTTTTTTTCTTCTTTGGGCACTTGCATAAGTTGCTCCCTTTGTCTAGGACATAGTCAGCATGCTTTCTCTTCATCATCTATTTTCTTACGTATATTTCTTACTAGACTGCAAGCATCATGAAAACATCTATTTCTGTCTTTACAGGGTGTCTCATCTCACTTTTGACACCAACGGAAGTAATGCTTTTGGTGTTCCAGACCAGAAACCCCCTGCTGTCCTGAAACAAATTAAGATCCTGATTTAATTATCCATATAAATGAGATTTTATAAAAATTGGTGTGGTTATGTTGTGTATATCTCACTTACCAGTGTAGCTTCCCATGGCTTATTGAGACTCTAAAAGCAGCACATAGTTTCTGGCCCAGAGTAGGATCTTGGATTTGGGAGGCTCCGTTCCATAAGAATTTATGCTAATAATCTACATGTTTGTCTTTATATTTACCGCATCAATTTCTCCTGTTCTTGAACCAAAGCCAGCATCAGAAAGACCATGGTGGGGATGGCTTTCAAAACTTTCTGTCTTCCTTTCTCATGTGTATGAGTCCTGAATAATCCCTAGGACTGTGAATATGATGAATTTAATTTTTGTGATGAGCTTGCCTTAAATGCCACAGTTGACCTTAAAGAGATTATCTGTGTGAGACTTAGCTAATCACAAGTCCTTTAAAAGCCAAGAGTTGTCTCCATCTGGTTGTAGAAGAGGAAGTCAGAGATTGGATGTATAAGGAGTTGACACACCATTACTTACTTAAAGATGGAGAAACCATGGGACAAGGAATTTTGATGATGTCTAGCATCTTAGATCAGCCCCAGACAGCTGGGAGCCAGCAAGAAGACAGAAACTCAGTCCTATAACTGCAAGAACGATATTGTACTAATAACAGAAATGATATTGGGACTGCATTTTTCTTTAAGCCTCCTCCATGAGAACTCAGTTTATCCAACACCTTGATTCTAGCCTTGTGATATCATAAAGTTCAGCCAACAGATTTATACAGTGATAAATGGATGTTGTCTTAAGCTAATAATTTTGTGGTTATTGTGACACACTAGAAAACTAATACAGTGGAGGTGAGCAGCAGGAGTGGAAAAGCAGAATAAGTGCCCAGTTGTCCCTGAAAAATATCTCTGGTTCCTATTTTGAGAATTCTTGAGAGTCCATAAGTATTTGTCCGGTGAATGAACAAGAATCACATCAGTGGGGGACATAATAAAGAAGACACACACTGGGAAAGAACTATGGCCTGCAGTGGGTGGTACCGAGGCTCTGCACAGCTACAGAACCCCTGATTTCCTCTCAACTGATGATAAATGACAAGGTTCTACTCATGAAGCTGATAATTGGGAGCTCGAGACTTTTAACCTCATTTTTTTTTTTTTTACTTTTAAACTTAATGACTGTTAAAAGTTTTCTTTATTGACTAAAAACATTTCTGCAACTGTGTAAAAGATGTGATAGGGACTGGGATGAGGAGAGAAATCCCCTCTCCAGTAGCGTAAGGTATTATCCTGAATACCAATGCATGTTAATGGTAGGGAAAAGACCTCCCCACTAGTAAGGGAGTCCTCACCTAGTAAGAAAGTAAATTAAATTCAAAGACTCAGAAATATTTGTTAAATACTATTAGACATATAGCAAAAAAAAAAAATAGGCATATTTGTGTACTTGAGAATACATTTATAACCATAGATTGGAAAGAAAGAACTAAGAGAAATATCTGATGCCTTATACCAGAGGCATGAACTAGCTCACTAAAGACATTATTAAATAGTCAGGGATTTTGTGATCTAGTGGTCAAGCCATTGGTGGCTTGAAATCAGTCTTTTACTTTTTTTCCAGCTCTATCAAGATATAACTGACATATAACATTATGTAAGTTTTAAGGTGTATAATATGATGATAGAAATCAGTCTTGTTGGGAGTAATCAGCAAACACTATAAATCAGGGCTTTTTTTGGAAAAAGTTGAGCCATCAGCACCCTAACACTTCACTGCTTTGTTTCCATATAATGTGTCACGTGCCTTCCATGTCTAACTTAAAATCAAATGATTGTGCATAGGTAATTCAGATGCTAGTAATACATAGATGGCGTAAGTACATTCTAAAGAAATCTCCAGTCAGAATTAAAATGACCTGAGGATGGAGTTAGTGGGGGGGGGGGGGGGGGCGGGGAACTTCTTGAGGGTATTCGTATTCAGGCAGGACTTCCTGTGTCAGCAGTGAGGGAAAGAAAGGGATTTCCAGATAAGTAAAGTATTATTCAAATCAAAGATGTGAAAAGAGCAAAAAAATCATAGTGATATGACTGCATGGGTGTATTCATTTCATTTCCTATCACAGTTGTAACAAATTGCCACCAATTGGCTTAAAACAATACGAATTTATTATCTTACTGCTCTGAATGTCATAGTAAAAAAACATGGGTCAGCAGGGTTGCATTCCTTCTGGAGGCTCTAGGGGAGAACTGTTTCCCTGCAACTTTTGCTTCTAGAGGCTGCCCACATTCCTTAGATTGTGGCACACATCACTTTGACCTCTGTTCCCTTTGTGGCACCTTTTCTCTGACTCTCCTGCTTCCTTCTTTCACTTAGAAGGACGCTTGTGATTACATTGGGCCCAACTGGATAATCCTGGATAATCTCTACATCTCAAGAACTTTAATTTAATCATGTCCGCACAGTCTCTTTTGCCATGTAAAGTAACATATTTAAAGGTTTTGGGATTTAGGCTATGGACATCTATCTTTGAGAGGCTTGTTATTTTGCCTAACACAATGGGTAACACTGGCCAGTTGATTATGGGTCTTACATGGCAGACTGCAGAGATTAGAGATTTATTGATATAGAGCAAGGGAGTGATTTAGTGAAAATAGTATTTTAATAAAATTAATATTGCGACAGCTGGCTCATCAAAACTGGAAACAGTTTCTGTAGTAGATTATTCATAGTAATCTATGTAAGGGTGATTAGAGCGTGCACTAGGGGCTAGCACTATTGTTAGACTTTGGCGTGGATGGATATAAAAAAAGTTATCTGATTTTTCTAATATATATGTAACAGCTTTTTTGAGACAGAACTCATATCTCATACACCTAGTGCATTTGAAGTACATCATTTGATGGTTTTTAGTATATTCACAGAATTTTACAACCATCACCAAAACCAACTGTAAAACATTTCATCACCCCTAAATAAACACCTGTTCTCATTAACAGCAGCTTCTCGTTTCTCTCTAATACCTCAGTTGAACACAACTGCTGACCTCTCTGTCTCTACAGATTTGGGCATTTTACAGAAATCATGCAATATGTGGTCTTTAGTGACTGATGTCCTTCATTAGGCTTGTTTTTAATGTTCATCCATCCTGTAGCATGAATCAGTTTTTTGGTCTTTTATTGCCAAGTAATAGTCCATGATATAGAGATGCCATTTTTATTTATCCACTCATCAGTTGATAGACTTTTGGGTTGTTTCCATTTTTGTGCTAAAATGAGTAATGCTTTTAGGAATGTTTGTGTACAAGTTTTTGCATGGACATATGTTTTCATTTCTCTTGGTATATACCTAAGAGTTGAAATGCTAGGTCTTATGGTGACTATGTTTAGAGGAACATTTTGAGGAACTGCCAGCCTAATTCCCAGAGTTGGATGCAACATTATACATTCCAACCAGCAGTGTATGAGAGTTCCAATGTTTCATTCCCTTGCCAAATTTGTCAAAATATGTCTTTTTAATTTTAGCCATCTTAGTGTGTGTGAATTGGTATCTCATTATGGCCTTGATCTGTATTTTCCTAATGACTAATGGTGTTGAAGGACTATCATTGTGTTTATTTGGTCATTTGTATATCTTCTTTGGAGAAACAGCTATTCAGATCTTTTGCCCATTTCAAAATTGTGGGTTATTTATTTTTCTACTACTGAGTTGTACATTTCTTTACATACTCTGGATACAAATCCCTTATCAAATGTATTATGGAAATATGTTCTCTTGTTCTGTGAACTGCCTTTTATTTTTCTTGGTGCTATTCTTTGAAATACAAAAATGATTTAATTGAATGAAGTCTAGTTTATCTATTTTTCTCTTCTCACTTTTGCTTTCATGTCATATTTAGGAAGACTTTGGCTAGCCGACATTCCTGAAGATTACTCCTGTATTTTCTTCTAAGTTGTAACTCTTACATTGAGGTTTATGATACATTTGTATGGTGTGAGGCAGTGCTCCAGCTTTATTATTTTGCACATGAATACTCGGTTATCCCAACACCATTTGCCAACAAGACTATTCTTTCACGATTAGATTGTCTTGGTACCTTCATCCAAAATTAACTAAACTGTTCATGTGAGAGTTATCTCTGGATTCTCAATTCTGTTGCATTGGTTTTTGTGTCCACCCTTATTCCAGTACCTCACCCTCTTGATAACTATAGCTTTGTTGAAATTGTGAAGTGTATCTTCCAACTTTGTTCTTCCATTTCACGACTTTTGCCTATTTTGGGTACCATGAATTTTTACATGAATTTTAAGAACAGCTTGTCAATTTCTAAAAAAGAATACTGCTGAGGTTTTCAGTGGAGTACATTGAATCTGTAGAACAATTTGGGGAATATTGCCATTTTACCAATATTAAGTTTTCTGATCCAGGAACTCAGAATGTCTTTGAATAAATAAATTCAAATCTAAATAAAGATCTTAGTTTCTTTCAACAGTGTTTTTTACTTTCAGAGTATATGTTCTGTCTTTATTTTAAAATTTTATTCCTGGGGTGCCTGGGTGGCTCAGTTGGTTAAGCATCTGATTTCAGCTCAGGTCATGATCTCACGGTTTGTGGGTTTTTCCCTTGCATCAGGCTCTATGCTGACAGCTCAGAGCCTGGAGCCTGCTTCAGATTCTGTGTCTCCCTCTCTCTCTGACCCTCCCCTGCTGATGTTCTGTCTTTCCCTGTCTCTTGAAAATAAATAAATGGTAAAAAATTAAAAAAAATTATTTCTAAATATTTCATTCATTTTGATGACATGATAAATGGAATTGTTTTTTCTTAATTTCATTTTTTGATTGTTCATTTCTAGTGTATGGAAGCATAAGTGATTTTGTATATGATGTGAATTCTGAAAGTATCTAGAATTCACTTATTAGTTCTAATAATATTTTTAGCTGCTTCCTTATGATTTTCCATATATAAGATCATGTTACCTGTAAGATTAAAGAGTTAATCTTAGTTTTCTTTTCTAATCTGATGCCTTTTATTTCATTTTCTTGCCTAATTGACCTGGCTAGAAACTTCAGTACAATGTTGAATAAATGGGCTGAGACAGGACATATTCTTGCTTCCAACCTTAGGGAGAATTCTTCAGTATTTTATTATTAAGTATAATGGTAGCTTTCTGTAGGTGCTTTTGTAAGGTTGAATAAACTCCCTCCCATTTTCAGTGCATTGAGTGTTTTTATCATGAAAGGATGTGGGTTTTGTCAAATGGTTTTTCTGAAACTATTGAGATGATTATCTGGCTTTTGTACTATTTTCTATTAATATGATGTATTATATTAATTGATTTTCAGATGTTAAACCAACTTGCATTCCTGAGATAAATCCCACTTACTCATGTTGTATAATCCTTTTTATATGTTGCTAGAATCTATTTTCTGGTACAATCAATCCTCATTATTTGCAGTTTCCATATTTGCAAATTCACTTACTCATTAAAATCTACTTGTAACCCCCAAATCAATGTTTGTGGCACTTTTGTGGTCATTTGTGAACATACACAGAGCACTGAAAATTTTGTTAACCAATGTGCACATTTCAAGTTGAAGTTGAAAAAGACAATATTCTTTTCTTTTTTTAAATTTATTTTTGAGAGAGAGAGAGAGAGAGAGAGAGAGAGAGAGAGAGAGAGAGAGAATGCGTACAAGCAAGTGGGGGAGGGGTAGAAAGAGAGGGACACACAGAATCCAAAACAGGCTCTAGGCTCCGAGCTGTCAGCACAGATCCCAATGTGGGGCTCAAACCCACCAACTGTGAGAGCATGACCTGAGCCAAAGTCAGATGCTCAATGGACTGAGTCACCCAGGCACCCTGAAAAAGACAATATTCTGCTTTCTATTTCATCTTTCATATTTTAAACAAGTATCCTTTTGTGGCCTATTTAGTGTCATATTTTCCATGCATTTGTGCCATGCATCTGTTGATGATTTGGTGTTTAAAATGGCTTCCAATATTAGTTCTCAAATGCTATCTAAAGCTTCTAAGTGCAGGAAGGTTGTGATGTGGCTTACATAGAAAATGTTTGTTAGATAAGGTTTATTCAGGCATGAGTTATAGTGCTGTTGGCCACGAGTTCAACGTTAATGAGTCAGCAATATATATTAAATAAAGTGCCTTTAAACACAAACACACATAAAACAAAGCTATTATTGATCAATTGATGAAAATGTTGTGACCAGAGGCTCTTGAGAACCTAACCCTGTATTTCTCTTATGAGCAATGGCTCACTATTCACTTATTCAGGGTTCTCAGTGACTCTATAGAACATAACTTCTGCAAATAGTAAGACTCGACTCAAAAGGATTTTTTGGAGAATTTTTGCATGTTTATTCACTAGAGAGTTAATTGATAATTTCTGTTCTTGTGATGTGTTTTTATAGGTTTGATATCAAAGTAACCTTATTAGGTCCTAACCTAATGTACTGGGACATGTTGTCTCCTCTTTTTTGGAAGAGTTTGTGAAAATTTGTTATTAATGTTTTATCTATCTATCTATCTATCTATTTATTTTTAGTGCTTGGTAGAATTCACCAGTTGGTGGGGGGAGACTGGATATTGACTTCACTTTGTAGAAAGTTTAAAAATTTTTAATTGTGCAGAAATTAGAAAATTTCTAATTGTTCAGAAAAAAGTTAACATAGCAGAATTAAGATCCTTAGAAAGGCTAATTTATAGACTTTGGCTGGTATCTGGGAACTTGGATTTGGGGAGGGTTCCCACCATTCCCAGAATTGATAAAGAGTGGCTCACTCTGCTTTACCTATTTGTGCACACAATGTGGTTTATGCTGAACACCTGCATTTCTTCTGGGAGTCTAGAATTTTGATATGTACTAGGCAGATGCTGTCTAAATGGCCAGTCCCAGGATGCTGAGTCTCTCGTGAGCTTTCATTAATCAGCATTTCATGTGCGTTGTCACAACTTTTTATTGGGAGAATTAAGCATGCACTTTGTGACTTCCGTGAGAGATGACCCTTGGAAACTTATGCCTTGTTTTCCTTGGACTTTGCCACATGTACTTTTTCCCTTTGCTGATTATGTTTGGTATCCTCTCACTAGCCGTGGTATCCTCATAGCCATGGATACAATCATATGCTGAGTCCTGTAAGTCCTCTTAGTGAATCACTAATCCTTAAAGTGGTCTTGGAGATCCCCAATTTTTATTCAATCTCTTTACCTGTTGAAGGCTAATTCAGGTTTCTTATTTCTTTAAACTTCAATATTTTGTTTTTATTTTTCAGGAATTTTTCTATTTCATCGAAGTTAACTAATTTATTGGCATATAATTATTCATAGTATTACTTTCTTTCTGTAAGGTTAGTAGTAATGTCCCCTCTTTCATGCCTCCGTTGAGTCCAACTAAAGGTGGTCAATTTTGTGGATCTTTTCAAAGAACCACTTTTTAATTTCATTGATTTTCTCTATTATACTTCTATTCTCCATTTCATTAATTAACACTCTAATTTTTATTATTTCTTCCCTTCTGCTTGCTTTAGGTTTAATTTTTTTCTTCTTTTTCTAGTATTTTAAGATAGAAAGTTAGCTCACTGATTTGAGAACTTTATTTTATTGTTATTTTCATTGTGAAAAGGTCTTTATATATTATAATTGGATAACTATAAGTTAATATTTCTATTCCTATCAGATGCCAAGTCCTGTACACAGCAGCAATGAAATATCCATCCCTTAAATTAGTTATCTTACCAGTTACCAACACTCAAGCCCTGCCATGCTATTTTTTTTAAGGAGATATAATTGACATATATTATTTTTAAATGAATAACATAATGATTCTATATACATATATATTGTGAAATGACTACCACGATAAGTCTAGTTAACATCCATCAGTATACATAGTTAACAATTTTTTTTCCTTATTGATGAGAACTTTTAAGATCTGTTTTAGCAACTTTCAAACACACAATACGGTATTTGCTGTAGTTATCATGCTGTACAGTATCTCCCCAGGGCTTATTTATTTTATAAGTGGAACTTTGTACCTTTTGATCACCTTCACCCATCTCTCGCACTCCCAACACCCACCTCCGGCAACCAACAATTAATCTCTGTATCTATGAGATTTTTATTTTTCCCCCAGATTCCACATATAAGTTAGATCACACAGTATTTGTTTTTCCCTGTCTGACTTATTTCACTTAACATAATGTCCTTCGAGGGAGCATTTTCAAGCTAATTGATTCTTTTGTCTGTTTAAATCTATTGTTGAGAATTTTTAGAGAATTTTTTGTTTCAGTGATCTTGTCAACTCCAGAATTTCCATTTGGTTCTTTTTAAGTTTCTTTCACTTTGTTGATATTCTCTATTTGATGAGACCTCGTAATGATGCCTTCATTTACTTAAGGGTGATTTCCTTCAGTTCTTTGAACGTATTTATGATGACTGCTTTGAAGTCTTTGTTAAGTCTGACAACTAGACCCTCTCACAATTAGTTTCTATTGCCTGCTTTTGTTTCCATGTGTAGGTCACACTTCCCCATTTCTTTGCTTGTCTCATAATTTTCAGTAGTATGCTGTAGCAACTCGAGATCCTATCTGCCCTCCTCTTAAGGGCTTTTTATTGTTGCTGTTTGCTTGCTTGTTTGATTGTGGACGTTCCTGAACTATTTTAGTAAAGTCTATTTCCCCATAATATGAAGTCTCTGGTGTCACTCTTTAGTGGGTACAAAGTTGGGCATGCACAGTCACCCTGAGATGACAGTGGTTTTATCAGGCTGTCTTAGACTTTTCTTATTTTTCTCTGGTCACTCCAATACTAGGTTACTCTAATTGCCAACTAATTGTGCTACTGTTTTTTATGACACTCTGGAATCAAAGTGCCCACACAGGCCAATTAAATTTGAATCCCTTTACAGGGATAGTTTTGAGACCAACCTTTAAGGTTTATTCTAATCCCGGGACAGTTCTTCCTATTTTTCTCTCACCCTGATTCTCTTTTATAGACTAGCTGGTGTTAGGTCTTGCTTGTTGCTCTCATGGACTTCTTAGCCTCTTCTTACTGATTACTATCAAAATCTCCATTAGTTTTGAGAGCAATCTTAGGCTTGAACTTTAGTTCCTTTAAGAGAGATCCTTGGAGGTCTCTGTCATGGCCTACCTCTCCCCTTGGAAAAAATCTCTGAGCCACTGCTCTAGAACTGGAAGTGGAGACGGTAGCCCACTTCTTCAGACTGACATCCCTGCTTCATTGGTGGGGTACTAAGGAGGAGAAGTAGCCTCTTGTCTTTCCCACTCATCTTTCCCCATGTGAAATCTCCCCCGTATAAGCAACCTGGGGTGTTAAAAGGATATTATTGTCAGTCTGCTATTTCTGAGGTAAAACATCTGACCTACAAGTGGGGGCTTGGTGGAGAAAGGGAGTCCTTGAACTCTTAGATGCAGTCATTTGGAATTTAGTTTCTATAAAATGGAGCTAGGGGAAATGAGAAATGCTGGTGGCCTGCCCCTTCCAAGGAGCTATCATAACCCTTGACTAGGAGCATGGGGGAGTGGGAGTCCTATCTTCTTGGCCATCCCTGCCCAAGTAGACCTTCTGTCATGCTGAGCTGGGAGTGCGAGAAGGAGGGAGACAGTAAAGGCTCAATAGCCACAGACTCTTGTTATTTTTTTTGTCTTTTTTTTTTAATTTAAAAAATCTTTATGTGTTTTTGAGAGCGAGAGAAACAGAGTGCGAGCCCGGGAGGAACAGAGAGAGAGGGAGACACAAAATCGAAAGCAGGCTCCAGGCTCTGAGTTGTCAGTACAGAGCCTGACGTGGGGCTCAAACTCACCAATTGTGAGATCATGACCTGAGCCAAAGCAGGACGCTTAACCAACTGAGCCACCCAGGAAACCCCCGCGGCCCCCCCCCTTTTTTGGTCAAATCTACTGTTGCAGTACATTTTCTTGAAAAAGAAATGTTTTTGGATTTGTTGTAATCCCTGGGACAGCTTCTAGATATTTAAAGTTCTTTCGTGTATGTGTATAATTTCCATCAGTTGTTTCACTATGGAGGGGGTCTGCAGAGCATCTCTCACCACCATCACCAAAGTGGTCAACCCTCAGTGTTAAGAAACTTGCGCTGGTATTACTTTGGAATGAAGGAAACACAATATGAGACAGAAGAAACAATAGTTGAATAACCTTGAGTAAATTATTGAACCTCAGTTTGGTCACCTGTAAAAATGCACATAATAAGAGTTCCTACATCATAATGTTATTTCATGAATCAAAATTAGAAAGTGAATATAAACATTTAGCATAGTGCCTGTCACACCCCACATACCTAAAAAATGTGGTTGAGCAACTGAATGAATAAACATTTGGAATGGAATAGGTGTCTTCCTTGTTAATCAGTCCTGCTCACAGGTCATGTTCCCTCCTTCTTCCCTAATGATCACCACTTTGCAATTTTTATCATTAGATTATGCCAATGTCACTGTTTGTAGTAGTCATCTCTACACCACACTGGGTCACTGTCATGCTCTCTAATATGCCTTCTTTCATAGTTCTTAATGATTTCAATGTCCACACAGATAAACTTTTTAATGCTTTGGCTCCTCAGTTCCTTGACTTTCCCCCCACCAAATGATGGTGTTTCCTTCCCTACCTGAACCTTACCTCCATGTTTATTCCTTTGACCCTTTTTTCCCAATCACAATGACTCTCCATCAACTCTATTTTAAATATCCAACTCTCTGATTCTCAACTCCTGTCTTTGAGTCACTACCCTTAAAATCCCAACCACAACATTTCTCAGTGCCACTGAGACCTTGTTAGCATCAACCCTGCCAGCTTTACACTTTCCCTCATCTCCTAATAATCTTTCATTTCCTCCATACCAACCTTAGATTTTGTATTCAATCATTGTAATCTCTCCTTTGCATATATCATCAACCCTCATGGCTCTCTTGTTTCATCATATTATCCTGATGAAACTATAACTCTAGTAAAGTAAAACTTTCTGTGATGCACTTATAGCTATACAGTTCGATGACATGGAATACACGGCTGTGATAACTGATCTCACTTTAAATTAATTATCAACAGCTTCAAGGGAGTTTTTTAATGTAAGCATACTATATTTTCTTCATCCACTCTCCCTTCCACTCTCCTGGATGATTTTTCATGATTTCTTCTATTTCTTCAACCTGCCAATACCTCCTCCTTCATTCTTATTTCCAGCTGATGTCTTAGCATTCCCCAACAAATGCTATTGTTGGAGCATTTTAAAGAGAATTTCTGTAAGTTCCTAGTAATGCATCACCCACCTAAGAGTACCTATACTATTATATTCCAAAGTACCTCCTTTTACCGTGTTCATTTATGTTTCTACCCAGGCTCTGTCTCCATCTGTGCATAAAGACCATACTCTTTTGCCTGTTCTGGATTTCTCCATACTTCCAACAACATCATGTTTTTTCTGTCTCATTGCCATATTGGCATACTACTAATTCACTCATCATAACTTCATCACTTGATTACACTTAGTTCTACAGCTATGTTCCCAAGTTTTACCTTTATAAACAAAACTTCTCGAGGAGTTTCTCTGTCTGCTGTTACCAGTTTCCTTCTTGCCTTTCTCTTTTGTATTTACTTTAATCAGGTTTTTCTCTCCTAGTCCATGGGAATTGCTTTTGTCAAGGTCACCAAAGACATTCATATTGGTAATTTTAATTGCCAGTTTTCATATTTGTACTATCTGTAGCATTAGACACAACTGATATCCTTCTCCTAGAATCACTTTTTTCTCATAATGTCCATCACTTCTCTGACATGTCTGACTACTTCTCAGTTACTTTGCCGGTTCCTCCTTATTTTTCTGAATTCTATTCTAAACTCTAACTCTTTGACCTTTTTTTTCCTACCTTTATTCACTTCCAAAGTCATATGATTTTCCTCTCCTGGGATTTAAATACCATTTTTATATTTATGACAACAAAATTTGTATTCTGCAGCTGGGATCTTCCTCTTAACTTCAAATCTATCAATCCAACTGCCCAGTCAACATAACATTTGTCTATCAGACAACTCCCACAGAAAATGCTTCAAACCCTACCACTAGCATGCAGTTTCTTCTCACTTACCTATATTGGTTAGTGGTGGTGACATATTTCCAGGCATTGGATCAAAAACTTTGGTATTAATCTTGATTCCTTCTTCTTATGTCTGGTCCATGGTTTCATCATCTCTCTCCTGAATCATTACAGCATTTTTAAAATTGATGCCTTAGCTTCTGCATTGGTCTCTGTAGTGTATAGTTGACAGCCTTTAAAATTTTAAGCCCACCCCTGAGATTTCACATATCCCTTCTTTGCTTTATGTTTTCCCGTTAACACTCATTTCCATGATTTTAATGTTTTACTGTTATCCTGTTTATTATCTCTCTCCCTCAATACCAGACATACTGCATGAGGGCAGGTAATTTTTATTTTTATCTTTTTCACTACTCTATTTTCAGTGCCTTTAGGAATGCCTGGCATATAGGTAGAAGTGTGAACAGTTCTTTTTTTTTTCTTTTTAAATAAATAATGAAGGGCCTTATAATAAATTTTGGAGAATGGAACAGGAGAGAAAGGAGGAAATAAGATGTCCAGGAGGCAAGAATTTTGGTATAGAGGAGATAATTAAAACACTTGAATGGAAAAAATATGTAAGCGTAGAGGAAAGTCAGCAGATAGACAACAAAGAGAATCACTAAATTGGAGCATAGAAAGAAGAAAAAGACCAGTTTGTGAGACATACAGAGAAAAAAAAAATCACAGACAATATCATGGAAACTAAAAATGAGATAAACTGTATAAAGTGTAGGGGAGAATTTGAAGAGGGTCAGAATAAAGAAATTCAATTCCATTAGAAAAATGATTTAATTGAACAGTGTCAGGATATTGATGGGTCCATAAATCAGATGACAGGAGATTAAGGAAGTAAGGGATGCTTGTAAGAGCAGTGGGGTCTGGAGGTAGGTTGCTTGTTTAAGGATCTTAGCTGTAAAATAATGTCAAATAATAGGACAGTGATTAAAATGGATCAGTAGTTTCAAATAGGAAGAATTTTCAAGGTTTTGGAAATTCAAACATATTTCAAGGAGAAATAAGAGTTAAAGAAAAAAAAACTAAAATAGAGTGAGCACTAGTAGGGATGTGGTCTCTTTGAAGGATGGATCCCATCCAAGACAAAGGAGGTCAGGTTTTACTCTGAGAAGGGTGGTGTGTGTGTGTGTGTGTGTGTGTGTGTGTGTGTAAAGGGCATCATGGGAAGGGAACTGCTGTGTGAAAGTGAAAACAGTGAACTAACGGCCAAAAGTACTCTTAGATATTGATTAGAAAATTCAGTATAGGGAGAACATAGTTTTAAGTGTCTAATATTAAACTGACATTGTGAGTTGCCTTTCACTTTGGTGGGGGCCTCTCATGAAGTCAGTAACTCTGACTCTCAAGTAACCAATACGTGTGCATAACTCTGCAAGCATGTAGAGAGATTCTGTGGTCCGTGCACACATGATCCAAAGAGTCCGAAAGCTCTCAGGCTGTGAGTAGATGTTAGTCTGAGGCAACCACAATCGGTGCTTGCTTGGTTAATAAAGTAGTGGGGTTCTCCCTCTGGACTGTCTGCTCCAGGCAAACTCCTCCTTTGACTCTGCCTGAGGCAGGCCTCAGGTCTGAATATAACCTGGGAGGAAAGGAACTGCTTGAAAGCCCTGGTTCCACCACTTTTATTTCTCTGATCTTGCCCCCTTAACCTGCTGATGCCCCAGGTTTTTGTAATCTGTACCTTACCTTCCTCATTGCCCATCCTGAGAGCTTAATAAGTGGGTAGTTTTTATAGTATCTAAAAAACATAAAATTTAAGCACTGCCAATGTGGGTTAAGATGGAAGATTACTCAGTTTATGAAAAAAAAATCCTAGTGATGATTGTGATGTTGAATATGCTGATTTACTTCCAAAAATATATTTGTTCGTTTTTGAGTTCTGTCGCAGTAGTTATTTTAATACAAAATTGAATGCTATTCCTGGCTGGGTAGAAAAAAAGGCTGGTCTTTGAGGGGGTCAAGAATAATATTTTGTGGTGAAGACTGATGTTGGTTTAGTGCAGTCCATTCATTGTTATAACTATTGTTATGTTATGTAAATAA
Organism: Prionailurus bengalensis; assembly: GCF_016509475.1. Lineage (NCBI taxonomy): Eukaryota > Metazoa > Chordata > Mammalia > Carnivora > Felidae > Prionailurus > Prionailurus bengalensis. The sequence goes on along the minus strand of NC_057353.1, from coordinate 14,740,447 downwards.
AACTGGCCTTTCTCTTCAGGGTGGTGGTGTTGTGGATTTAATTAAATTTGAAATTAGGGAAGGGCAGGGAGGCTTATCAGTTTTAAAGAAATTAAAAATGGGTTCTAACAATTTAGAGTGTAAAGCATTGTCGTCTGTTTAAAGTTAAGATATTAAAATAGGTTCTTTAATCAACCACTGTTGTATTAACAGATTCAATCCATTAAAAGCATTCAATAGAACTATATTTCCTACATAAAATTATCCCACATCAGCATTGCTGCATGGTATGGAATTGACCAATGAAATGAGTTTTACTTAATTGAAGGTCAGAATAATTCGGATTTTTGAGTAGGATACAGAAATAGTTTCTGGTCAGCTATAATATCTGGAGTAATCTCAAGTAACATAGTGGGATAATGACCATTTTGCTATTTAAAATCTTTCTATTAAAGGCAGTTTGGTTTTCAACTAATAAAAATCCCCCCCCCCTTTTTTTTTTGGTGGTACTTTTCTGAGTTGAGTGTTTTACCTTCCTGGAACATGGAGTTTCTGTCCAGAAAAGGAGATAAATGTGGGGGGTTTTGTTGTTTGTTTGTTTGTTTGTTTGTTTTGTTTTGTTTTTGCTTTTTGGGTTTTTTGTTTGTTTGTTTGTTTGTTTGCTTTTTCACTTGAGCCCAATGTCGGGGCATCTGTGTTCAATATTCAGTACTTACATATTAAATACAGTTCATTCATTACAGATTATTTGCCTCCCTTTCTAATTACAGAAGATTTGTACCTAGTGAAAAGTCATTATTTATAATCTTTGGCCTATTTAGTTAGGACATTAGTTAAATCTTTATTCTTTCATATTATGAGGAAGTAATTATGATAGAAGAAAGAAATGCTGATTTAAAAATAGAGGCTTTCTTACGTGGTTTTTTTATGGGAACAAAAGGGTTTTAAAATAGTTTTAGTTTAGATTAATTCATAATGCAGTGTACAGGTAAGAAAAGAGTTCATGTTTGTGATTAAAATGTGAAAAATCCATAAGCACTAACTGAAATTATGATGCCCAGTTGATCATGCAAATTTGACTTCACCGGAACTTTTGTGTATTCCTATAAAACTAAAAAGACAGTTGGTCATATCAATTATAGTATAAATAATGATCAGTATCAGCTGAGTACAGCCAGTGAAATCCATTGTTTTCAGTTAAGAGAGCTAGAGATTTTTAATCCACATTATAAGAACTATCTTTCTTTCATTATAGTTCAGTAACAACCACTTTATTTTCTTTTTTAAAAACGGCCTATGTTTATTTTTTCACAATTAAAAAAACATTTTCAACATTATTTAAAGTAAAAGAACAAAATCTGGGATTAAAACAGAAACAGCTGCCCATCTGTCCCATCCCCACACAATTGTTCCAACTGACAAGCATTTATTCTGAGACTTTATTTCAGCAAATGTGGAAAATTGTGCATTTGCAAATGACTAAAAAATCATACTGATATGCTGGTAGCATTTTATACTGCCTCCTTCATAGATGAAATATGGTATTCTTTTCTTAGAAAAAGAGAGAGACCTTACTGTGTCACGTGATTGATTGCTGTAGAGTTTTCCTTTAAAAGACATATCTGACAACACAGAATAGCAGATTGCATAGATGGTGTTCATACTGTTCTGCTTTATAACAGAAAACTTGTTAGTAACGTACATTTTAAAAATGGGGATTGTGTGTTGGGAGCAGAACAGTGTTGCAAAGGTAGCTAGAAAATAGGCAATGTGCAGTTGTCTTTTGAAGAAAGCAATAATATGGCTACTAGAAGATTTCTGAGACCGTCTGGTATAAATTCCAGCCTCTGACCATGTGACTGAGTCTAAAATCAGCAGAGGGAAAATTCCTTCTGTGTTAACATATTTCCGCTTCAAACATTCTGAATAGACAAACTCACCTTGCTGGGGTATCTCATGTATGCGATTTTATAAACAGAGGAAAATTACAGAGTCCAAGCCCCAACTTGAAGATAAAGTGTTGAGGATATAATTCCAATATCTTGCAGGTACATGCGCATGCCTTGCTTTTCAACATGCATATAAAATGGCTACATGTAGAAAGGCGTTATAACCATGGTAATTGTCGGGATAAATGAATACCGAATGTAAGAATTGTCACTATGACATGTTTTACACTACCTACATGTTAAAAATCCTTTTATGCCAATAATTTGCATAACATGCTTAGACAAGCATATGTTGTCCCTCAATTTCTTAAAAAAAATGACCCCAGTTAACAGTGCAGTAAGAAATGTCTTCATATTTCATTATACACAGATAGTGTGAGCTATGGACGATCTCACACGAACTAGAAGAAAAAAGAAATAAGAAATTTAGAGAACCGTTAAACTGGTAGCTTAACAACAGCAATGAATATATATACATACTTTGTTTATATATGTATATGTACACACAAACACATATACATGTATACATATATATTGCAATTTTAGGAATTTATCCTTATGAATATCCTTCGTGTTCTGTTTCTTCTGAAGATAATTCCTGCCTAGATGATCAAAACATACGTTGAATATTTATATTTGCAATACTGTGACAGTACCCACTTGATGTTTAATCTGAAAGGTTTAAATCTATTAATCTAAGTATCTATAACCAGTACAGTAGTTTTCTAACACATACATTAAAGCCAATTGTCAAATATGAAGAAAAAACAGGCTCTGGAGATTCTTGCATATTTTTTAACAACTGATAATCAGTTTATTAAAATAATTGGTTTAAGCATCCGCAGTGGTGACTTTAACCTCGACCCCTGGCTCTATCACCTATCATGTACTTTTATTCCAAATGTCACCTGCTAAAAAGTAAGCATGTTACTTTAATAGACCTACTCCGGTAATATAAAAGGTGTTGTAAAAAGACTTTCTGCACAGCAGTCCCGGCTAGCTGTGTTGCAGTGAAGCCTTCACACAGTCTGCAAAATAGCACAGCCGACTTATGTGCTTGGAGATTCACGCCCAGTGGAACAGCTGCATTTACCTTCTTCTGACTTTCACTGTTTACCTGAACTGCAATATAAAAGTGCCATTTATCAACTTTAGTTTGACGTTGTACACCACTTTAGTTGAAGAAGGGTAGCAAACGCAAATAAAGACTTTTATCAGAAATAGGAGCGTCAGTGTCATTACTTAATAGAATGAAATATCATGGGGATGAGAAGGTTGACCTAGATACCATATTTTTGCCAGAGATTTTCTATATAATCACCTGAGAAATAACTAATGAAATATAGGGAGGTAGTTCTGTGTTTCGTACATTTTGTTCTCAGATATTTCAAAGCTGGCTTCTTACTGCACAGATTTTGGGTCAGGTAAACTCTGTTGTGAGGATTAAAATGTCATATAAGGTATATAAAGGACCTAGTTGCATACAACACAGAGATTTTTTAATAAATAATACATTCATTCCCCCCTTCACCACTTTGGATTTATCTGGAATCTTGTAATTGTGACACCTGTAATCCTTAGATTTAATTCAACAGTACTAGATTTTGTGTGAATTCCCCTTTTCTTCTAATGAAGCTTTGACTTGTAAACTTCTCACTAAAGCTCTCAGTAAACTACCTCTTTCCTAAATAGGGGTCATCTGGATAAAGACTCATGAGTGATCCTTCTCTTCCTCTCCACTTGGGATGTGAGCAGCAACCATCCCCACTCCCCATATTACTCCCACTCTACCTAGATACCCTGTGTGAATCAAGTTTATCTTTGGGGGCGGGGGCAGGAGGCTGAGATGAGATTCATGGAATTGAATGACGAGCTGAGGAGGAAACATCTTTTCAGTAGCTGTTCTCAGACAGCTGAGGTAGATGTTACCTGTTTCATATGTCCTAGGCTATGCTCCATCCATCCTATATGCCTATATTAAACCAACAGATGTCAGCGTCAGGAAGCGCACCAGCAGTGTTAACTCCTTGGCAAGGCTGCAGATAAATCAGTGGAAGGTACTTTGTTTGGTACCTATTTTAGTACTTCACGATCAGTTTCTGTATAGTCAGAAAGAAAGAACTTTTATAGTGTGTACACTGGTATATTAATCTACATTATTTTCCTCCTTTGCTGTAGTAAAGACAGAGAGTAACTGGTTGGATTGAAAGATTATCTTCTCTTTAGGATCTGCTATCATGTGGTAGGTCAAACAGCGGACTAAGCGTAAGGTTCTTGGGGTCTGGGATCATCACGGCCTTACCTTCTCATTCAAGGCAAGTTGCTCACACTTTCGGAGACTGTTCCCAGCCTATAAATTGGGTTAAAATAGTATTTTTAATTGCCCGGAATACTGCCTCTCACATAAAATATGTTATAAATGGACAGTGAGATATTCTATTAACTCAATAACCCAGGCCCTTTCAACCTTTTTCTTATAAAAATTCACATATATATTTTCACATATACATGTACATACACACATACATCCTGATTTAATATTATAATACTGTATGCTGTACCTTCCTTTTGTTTCCTTGACAATAATATGTTGTGGCTGTAATACAACTTCAGTTTTAATTTTAGTATAGTATTTCATTATAGGTATACACTGGGATTTAATTAATTGTTCCCATATGGGTGAATGTATAGACTGTTCTTAATTTCTTATTATTACAAATAATGCTGCAATGGCATAATCATGCCATCCCGGTTTTCCATTTTATTTGCTTATGTTTGTCTTGTTTTTCAAAACACAGTTTTTATGTAATCAAATTTGTCCACATTTTAATTTTTCTTTGCAGGTTTTATGACATCGTTAGAAGGCTTTCCCTAAAGCCAGTTTATAAATATTTTAGACATCACTTTCTATGGGTAAATTCATGATTGCGTTGATGCAAAATGAATTATTACTATGTATATTCTCATTATTATTGTTAGGTGGAAGAAATGAGGAAGACATCCCACTTTATTTTTTTTTTCCAAATGGCTAACCAGTTGTTCCAATATCATTACTGAATAATCTATTTTCCCACTAATTTGAATATTTTCTTATATACAATTGTACTTATTTCTGGATTGTCTATCATATTCATTTGTTTTGCTAATGTTTGCACTGGCACTACACTTTTCAAAATACTGCAGGTGTTGTGAATAAAATCATTATTTATCAATTATTAACATAAGGATTTCATAGGGAAAATTCCCAGCTAAAATTGTGACTGGAAATACTGGTTCTGTGATTTCAGGACTTTGAATAATGTCTGGAAAAGGTAGGTAGGAGCAATGAGAAAAGTAAAAAAGGAGGGGGGCTGAAGAAAAATCTAGACGAATAGCGTTGCAATTCCAAAGGCAGTTGGAAACCACATGTATATTGAGGTACTGACTTGTACTTTCCCATACAGCACGGTGTGTATTTGTATGAGTGTGAGGAAGGGATATGATTGGATTGTTCCAGCACTGATATGGGCTCAAAGACACCTACAAAAGGCTAAGTAAAATCATGACCTATGGGGCCGATGCTAGTTTCAGGACAGAAAACCAGGAGAACACTGACATGTTGGGAAAAGAAGAGTCTCATCATGACATTGTAGGTGTTGACAAAATTCAAGAACATGTTCAACATAACTGAGAGTAACAGAACTGAGTGGGTAGAGTCGTGGTCAGAGACAAGAATATTGAAGCTTATGTGGCTGTGACCAGAATAAGGAATCCATTGTTCTTTCCTTCGTGCTGCCTATTTTTATACAAGAAACCTATCAGAGGGGTGACATACAGCTTGGATAAAATGGGAGAATAAAAGCTTTATGGGCAGGGAAAGTATAGAATTCTTCTGCTGTAATAGGCAGGAAAAGGTTTAGAAGAAAAGGAGGGCAAACTATATGTTTTTAAAAACGAACTCGTATTAGGATTTGGTGCATGAGCAATATACTTAATAGAAAAGGGGGAATGGCAAGCATTTTGGAAAAAAATAAAAGTGGACCTGATCTAAAATGTGGTGCAGAATTATTGATGATATGGCAGGAGGAGAAAGAGAAAGTGGGTATAAATATTTGAAAGGAGTTCTTCAAGTTCAATTAAATGCTTAGGCAAGTCCCCAAATTAAATTAGATGCCAAGAAATAGTTGGCAAGCAAAGTGTAGTAATTAAGTGCCATAGGGCCAGGAAGTGCTGAGCCTCACCACATTATGCCACCTTTTCGTGGCCCTGTTCACCATTCCGTAATGGGAAACTTAGTAAATGAAACAAACAGATCAGAGTCCAAAATGGCACAAAAAAAGATAACTGAAACTAGATACTAAGGATAAACACAACTGTGGCCAGAGATGTGGATTCCAAGGACAACTTTGCATTGGCCAAATGGGAATTTACTCTCTTGTATAAAAAACGTGCCAGGCTCCTGGGGTCCAGCCTGAATGAAGGAAGATGCAGTGTTCACAGATGAAAGAAAAGCAGACTGTAAGTTAATAAGCTATTCATGTCCTTCAAATAAAGATATCCATGGATTCATAGCCTAGGCAATAACAAGAGTTTCCACCTTTTAGTATAAGTTCTAGTAGACAGATACTGGGTTCATGCTGCAGGCTAGCTGGAAGCTGTAAAGTACCGACAGTATAGGCCCATTCTCAGATCGGAATGTAAATATCAGCATCTCGAAATATCTAAGAGCTCCTACCAAAGTTCCAATGTTAATTCACTATTTGCAAACTCTGTAAATACATATATTTCACACATACTTTGCTTTTATTTTGATTTGGATGTTATAATGGGGTTTACAAATTAACGCAAGCAATCCCACCTCCGAGTCATTTATTTTGGTGTTTTATATAGTTGTTTTTGTATAGTAGAGTGGCCTTTCTGGTGGAGTTGAGGAGGGATTAAAAAAGATTGCAATTGGCAGAGGGAAGTAACTTGGAATTTATTTGTGCCTTAGATCAGAGTATCTAGCAGACACAGTGAATTACTTCACCTCTAATGGGTAGCATTAGTTTCACTGTTTATGAACACAAAGAGGAAATCGTAGCAGCTGGAGGAAATTTCCTTTGCCACCCAAGCATTTTGCAAGGATCAGAAACCAGTTAATCCAATGAATTAGAGTTGTACGTATTATAAAAAGTAGATATTCAGAAATTACTTTTTACTTATTATTAAAGACCAGTAGAGGATCTACAGCAGAGCAAGTCCTATGCATCATCGGTATAAAATAGGAAGTGTTTTTCTTTTCTTCATTTTCGGAAGACAAATGATTGCATCCATTCACACAACATCTTTTGGATGAAGTAGATGTAGGGACCATGACCTCTAATTTAGAGATGTGCGAGTGGGTGCAGAAAGCTCTCTGTGAACGGCCCAAAGAAGTGCAGCCAGTGGCAGAGCTGAGACTAGAGCGCTGCTACCGATTTAAATGTTCTTAAAACTGGCCCTCATTCCTTTATACTCCTTAAGATATATTTTTTTAATGTTTATTTATTTGAGAGAAAAAGAGAGAGTGAGAGTGCATGAGCGGGGGAGGGGTAGAAAGAGACAGACAGAATTCCAAGTAGAAAGAATTCCTCTGTGCTGACAGCACAGAGCCCAAGGTGGGGCTCCACACTACAAAACGTGAGATCACGACCCGAGCCAAAATCAAGAGTTGGTTGCTTAACCTACTGAGCCACCCAGGAGCTCCCTCCTTAGATTGTTAAAGCCTAAATGGTCACTGGAATATAATTCTTTTATAAAGCAGACTGGACTATTAGAATATCATAGAAATTGTAACATGGGATTGCTCTATACTTGATAAATGTCACCACATCACCAACAATATACTAAATTTCAGGTTATAGCCTCAAGTATCTTTAACTGAGTTGCAGAAAAGCATAGCAAGCAGAAAAGTTTTCCAATTTTATAACTGACAACCAAGAATACATGTAATAAGTTTTGTATAAAAATTACTTTTGAATGGCATTATGTGTTAGAGAATTTTGCCTAAATAAATAAATTATCTGTGAAATGGGAATAAAGCCTATGACTGCTTTGCTTTATATAGAGTGAGGATTAATGAATAACCCTGACAGACTGCTCTAAAATGATTGGAAAAGACTTGAAAGAGGGATTCAGGGTATTGTCAAAACACTAGGATTAATGGGGAAAGAGATTTTGTCCAAGAGGAAATGTTAATTTATTTATAATTTAAGTAGTAAATCCAGAAGACACTCATGTGTACTCTCCATTAGAACCACATCCTAAATATAAGGTTAAAGCAGTTTTATTTCATCTCCAAAGAGAAACAAATAAGAGAGAAATTTAAATTTAAGCAATAGAGATTAAGACTAGATATTTTTAAATCTCATTACTTCACAATCTGCTAATTTATAATTTGTTATAGCTCAACCAGGAATGGATTGAGCTTTAATGTAACACTTATCCTTTTTTTTCTTTTTTTTTAAGAGACTTCCTAATTAAGTTAATAAATAAAATTGTTCTGTTCTTCTGAAGAGAAATATTTATCTTACTTAAACATTCAGGCTGGTTTTAAGTAGCTTAATAGTACCTACTGGCTACAAATAATAATTCTTCAAATGTTCTTTCTAACAATCCAAACATTTTGTAGAATGTCTGCTTCTCAACACTTTATTTCCTAGTATTTTTATGTTAGTACCTGTAATTGAAAGTCATTCAATTGCCTTTCAATTTTTAATCATAAACTTCAAACTTTCTAGTGTTCAAACTGACCAGTCTCCTGAGAATCCAGCTTTTCCATAACAAGTCTCATACCCTCTGCTTCTCTCCCAGCTTTTCCTAATGGGCTCGGTGTAGACCTCTTGATCACTCAAGTAGATTACTGCAAGCCTTCTGTATGTCATAGCTTCTCTGGCACAGACACTGTATCTCACTGGTCTCTCTCTCTCTCAGTGTTCATCTCAATACACTGTTGCCATAATATTTGGAAATGGCAGCCATTATTACTACCTTAAAAAGTTCTCTAATGATTCCCTTTTGCCTAGAGAATAGTTTGGCACCACCATCATGTCATGCATAAGGCTCCATGCCTCACCCAAGTGTTCCTTTACATTTTCATCTGCTAGCCACAGACTCCATTCACAGAGCTTACACTGAGGGTTATTTGCTTTTCCTGGATCCCTACCCCTTCATTTTTCATGCTTCATTTTCTTTTCTTTTCTTCTTTTTTCAAACTGGTTATTCTTCTAGAAATGCCTTTGGTTGCTATCCTGGTCTTTTCTACAAATAGGTGAAGAGTTCATATATCCAGATACATTCAAGCTTTACCATTTCTGTGTTGACTTTCTCAACCATTGTTTTTATGCATGCCTCTTGAACTTTGTAAACACATTGGTAAATAATAATGATAGCAATGTTTATGGAACGCTTTCACCAGTCACTTCATGGATTATCGATTTAAAACTCACCACAATTATATGAGAATGATCCATATTAGCTCCTGTCACTGATGCAGATCCTAAGGCTTAGAGAATTTAGGTAATTTGTTCAAGGTAATTTAGTTAGTAAGTGAAGGAGCTGAAGTCAGATCCATGCGCTGCTATCATACTGCCAATGGTATTCATTTGTTTTAGGTCTACCTCTGCATCCTAAAGCAAACTCGGAGAAAAGAAACAATGCCTCTCCAGTATTTCCCACACCCAGTAGACATTGTAGAATGAAATACAAGAATATAACAATAATTAAATTGTGACAGGAACAATTCAAAGATGTACTGAAATCATTAGTAATGTGATTGTAAGATTTATGATTATGGTCATCCTTGGTTTCCTACTACATTTGTAACATTTTATTTTAACAAACGCCACATCTGGTTTTCTATCCAACCATTATACCTTGCCTTTATTTCTTTGCTAAAAGAAGTCTTGTTTGGGCAAAGGTGTGAAGGACTATATAGTTTAGGAGAGACTTCAAGAGTCAATACTAATTAGTCTAAGCCAATCAATTATTTCTTCTTTGCTGGTGATTACTTTAGGAGTGAGCATGTGATACCATTCTAGCTGGAAGAACTAATGTTCCAGGAAGTTTCTGGGAAGATTTTATTACTCTTAATAGGGGATATAAGAAAGAGATCCTCACTTTTGGCATTTGGATGTGTGCAGTGATGTGTTTCCTGGTACTCCTGTAAGCATCTTTGATCACAAGGGGAACAGACTCTGCTAAATATTACAAAAAGGAAAGATGGAAAGGGTATGGATTGTTGTCCTGTGTTAGATGCTGAACTAGTCAATTCTGGATCTATTCCATTTCCAGACATTTTATGATGTGATGATACATTTTCTTTTCTACATATGTTACTTGATTTTTTTTTCTAATTATTGGCTCTTAGTAGTTCCATTATAAAATGCCTAGGTGTGGTTTTCTTGGTATTTATCCTATTTGGTTGGGATTTTTGGGTGACGTATTTCAAAAATTTTGGCAAATTCTTGTCTATTACCTCTTCAAATATTCTTTCCAGCTTGATTTCTCTCTTCTCTCTTTCTGCAGCTCCAATTATTCATACATTACATTGTTTGCTGTTGTTTCACAGATCTTAGATGCTCTGTTCTATTTTTTTCCCTCTTTGTTTTAGTTTGGATTGTTTCTGTTGGAAGTGTCTTCAAGTTCACTTATTCTTTCTATTCTGTGACCCATCTTCTGATAAACTCATCAAATGATCCCTGATTTCTGGCATCTGATATCATGGTTTTTATTTCTACTTTGTCCATTTGGCTCTTTTAAAAAATGGTTTCCACAGCTCTGATGAAATTTATTCTCTATTTACTTATATTGTCCACTTTTCCACTTTCATTAACATATTTATCATAATTATTTCAAAGTCCTTATCTGATCATTCCAATATCTATTCCATTTCTGTATCTGCTTCTATTGATGGGTCACATTTCCTTGCCTCTTTTTATGTGTCATCTTTTTTATTGCATGCAAGGAATTGCATCTAAAAAATGGTAGATACTAAAGTGACTAATAGTAAGACTCAGAAGCATGAAGATTCATTTTTCTTTCAGGCCACTAGGGTGAGGGGTTGAGTCAATCTAATCTCTAGATGAGCTGAGATTGTTGTTACTATAGTTGGATCCAATTCAACATTGGCTTCACATGATTTGAGATGGAGATCAAGACATTTCTTTCAGCAGGGCTGGAGATCTAAGCACCAGGAGACTCTTGATACATCTTGTGCTTTATAGTCCACCCCAAGGTTTCAAGCCATGTGACATCTCATGTTCACAGCAGGTTACTACTTGGTTGGGTTATTGTTTGTATTCCTAGCTCTCCATTGTTGATCCCAGCTTTTTGTGCCTTAGGACACTGCCCCCCCACACCTCCCCCTCCTGCTGCCATGTACCCAGGTTTTGGAGGACTAAAGGGGTAGATTCTGGGAAGGCTTGAATTGCCCTTCAGGAATTTTTCCTCAGTTCTTTAGCTCTGCTCCCAACTTTGCTGGCTCTGCCTGCCTGGTCACCAGGAAGTGGTCCCTCTCAGCTCTTCTGCTTGCTCTCCCCCAGCCTTGGGCAGCCACTGATTCATACTCTGTGGGGGATGGGATTGCTAACCCTGCTCTTAACCTCCTTCAGGCTTTTGGCTCTACTCAGTCTTATATGTGTACTTAGGAAAGGCCTACAGGAAAGAGTTTGTGGGTGGGTGCAGATTCTGTATGTGACTGTTACCCACTGAATTCTAACCTGTCATGCCTGTCCATATTGACCTTAAAAGTTTCTAAAAATTACAGTGATTTCTCTTTACCTTTGTCCTTCTTCCTTCACTGCTCCTCCAAGAATGACAGTGGTTGTGGGAAGAGCTTGTCACTCTCTACATTTCAGTTACTTGGGTTTCTTTGCATCCTCATTCTTTGCATCATGATTAACACACACACACACACACACACACACACACACACACACACACACAAAGTTATGACTGTATAGATTATCTGGGTTATTCTCACTGTTAGGATGGAAGGACATTATCCTGTAACTGTCTTTAACCTAATTGAAAGCAGAGGTCTCTTTAAGACACTTTTAATTGAGTTTTCTGTTACTTGCTGCTGAATTTAGCCTAATCAGATCTATACTATATTTGAAATTGTTCTTCAGGATGAGAAAACCATAGATCATTTAAATTACTTTTTTCCTCATTATAAAATTAATCTATTTTTGTGGGATGCCTGGGTGGCTCAGTTGGTTAAGAATCCTACTCTTGATTTCAACTCTGGTCACAATCCCAGGACCATGGGCTCAAATCCCACATGGGGCTCCATGCTGGGTGTGGAGCCTGCTTAAGATTATCTTTCACCTTCTTCCTCTGTCCCTCCCCACTTGCACTCTTGCTCTCTCCATCAAAAAAAAAAAAAGCAAGCTAAACTAAACTAAAATTAACCTATTTTTGATATAGAAAATATAAAAAATACAGAAAAACCACAGAGGAAAATTAAAATTACCCATAGTCACTTTTCATAGATGTAAGCATTAATATCATTTTGTTGTATATTTTTCAACTTTTTGTAATATATCTATTTATCCATAGCTTAAAGCAAATGTGCACTTTTATAAACTGCCTTCTATTTATGCGAGACTATATCACACACATTTTCTGTATTATTAAATATTCTAAGAGCATGACTTTTAAAGCAGTATTATATTTTATGATTTTTCAAAACTTTGTATTTAATCAATTACATATTATGGGGCATTCTGAATGTTTCAGATTTCTCACAATGCCAAATAGCCCTGTCATGAAAACTCTTCTATTCTGGAAACTTGTTGGTGGCTAATCCTCCACCAGTTGTGACGTCCATGCCACTGTTCTTTCCTCTGCCACTGCTCTTGACTCTACCACACACACTACTTGTAATGGAGCAATAGGAAGTGTACAGGTCAAAGTAAAAATGAAGATCAGGGAGTTTATTATGGTAAAAATTAGGACCTAGTCTAGGAGACCAAAGTATAAGGAGTCAGCAACTCTGGAACTCAGTATTTTTTATTACTGCAAGAGCATCCTCATTGCATTTTTCAATTGTGGTCTGGTCTCTATCTAATTTATCTAATCATATTATTCCCTCTGTTCAAATCCTGTAGTGTCTTTTTATAGATTTTAATAAAAATCAAACTCCTAGCTTTCTAGGCCAGACCCTTCATGATTTTGTCCCTGCCTTGCATGTTGGCAACATCATTGGCCAATACCCAATATAGACCTTTAATCCAGTGAGCTTCTAGTTTCCCAAACAAATGTGCTTAATTTCTCTATGCATTTACCTATGTTCTACTAAATGCCTCAAGTATCCTTCCATGTCTCATGCCAGTTGTTATTCTTGTTAATTTCCATTCATCTTTCGAAAGCTCCAGCTTCATCTTTATTGGAAATACTTGATAATTCCTCAAACTAATATAGATTCCTTCCTTTTTGCTGCTCAAATATTGTATTCATACACTTATCATAGTACCAATTATACCATAGTACAATTTCTAGTTTTGTTTTATTTTTCTTTGCATAAACACTGGTTTTGTTTTGACTTTATATTCCCAGCACTTAGCACAGAGCCTGGATCCTAGCAATTTCTTGGTCAATGTTTATTGGAATGCTATAATAATGGTAATATATCAATCAGAAAAAAAAGTGAAAGTGCCTAATTACCCAATCACCCACCCTGACCCTCTCACCTCAAGCCTTCCAAGCATCAGTAAGAGAGGCTACCCACCCTTTATAGAATTGTTAGGACCAAAAATCAAAAAATCATCCTTGATATGTCTTTTCCCTCCATAATCATAACTCATAACCTCCATTAGCAGGCCATGTTGGGACAAATGTATCATAACTCTAACCATTTCTCATCCTTCCAACACCAAGCTGTTTCTTCTTGTCTTGGCTTCATACTAGTCTCCCTCTGTCTCTTTCTTTCTTTCTTTCTTTCTTTCTTTCTTTCTTTCTTTCTAAATGTTTTTATTTATTTTTGATGGAGAGAGAAAGACAGAGCATGAGCAGGAGAGGCGCAGAGAGAGAGGGAGACACAGAATCCAAAGCAGGCTTCAGGCTCTGAGCTGTCAGCACAGAGCCCGACATGGGGCTCGAACTCACGAACCTGAGATCATGACCTGAGCCGAACTCGGATGCTCAACCGACTGAGCCACCCAAGCGCCCCTGTCTGTCTCTATCTCCCTCCCTCCCAACTTCTCTCCTTTCCCTTCTTTTCTTTTCTTTTTTTTAACTCTAACATTTCACCACAGTCTATTCTTTACATAGTACCTGGAGAGCTCTGTTAGAAATGGAAATCATTCCATAGTTCTCCAAACAGCTTTACCATCACATTTAGGATGAAATTCATAGTTTTTGCCAAGCCGACAAGGTCCCACATAATTGGCAACTGCCTCTCTCTCTCTCTCTCTCTCTCTCTCTGTCATTTCAAACACTCCCTGCCTTGATCTTTCCTGTCTAATTGTCCTGATTTTTGTACAGTTCCTCAATACATGCTAATCTAGTTCTCACCTCAGGGACTTTGCATTTGTTGTACTCTTCTTCACACCATTCAGGTTCCTGATCAGAGGTTACCTCCCCAGTGAACTTGAAGGGTCCTGTTGCTCTAGCCTCCATCCTACTCCCTAGTTTCATTCTCTAATCCTCTTATCTTCCTTTGTTTTCTTCATGACACTTATCCCTAGAGACTACATCATGCATGCATTTTGTTTACTTGTATACCTTCTGACTTTTCACCATAATATAGGTTCCATGATTCCACAGGCTTTGTCTTGTTCACTGCAGTATTAATGATAAAAGTTTACTGAAATATAAATTAAGGGATGCATTTCATAGTCTAGGTTCTATTTTTCTATCCTTTATATATGCTGTTTTATTGGAAGATCTTCCCAACTGTTATGAACATGATTCCCTGGAAGAAATACATAATACATCACAATATATACACTCAGAAACCTACACATAACTGATAAGTATGTCTCACAAAACAGTACTTATCTTTACTGTATGAAATGCATTCTTTTTTTTCTGTTCTTTTTTTTATGTTTATTTTTGAGAGAGAGACAGAGCGCAAGCCAGGAAGGGGCAGAGAGAGAGAGGGAGACACAGAATGCGAAGCAGAGCTTCGAATCCAAGCTGTCAGCACAGAGCCCGACGTGGGGCTGGAACCCATGAGCAGTGAGATCATGACCTGAATCTAAATTGGACACAACCAACTGAACCACCCAGTCACCCCTCTTTTTTCTGTTCTATTCTATTTTTCATAAAACTGATTTTACTACTGGGACACCTGGCTGGCTCAGTCGGTTAAGCGTCCGACTTCGGCTTAGGTCATGATCTCACAGTTCGTGGGTTTGAGTCCCATGTCGGGCTCTGTGCTGACAGCTCAGAGCCTGGAGCCTGTTTCAGATTCTGTGTCTCCCTCTCTCTCTGCCCCTCCCCCACTCACGCTCTGTCTCCCTCTGTCTCAAAAATAAATAAACATTAAAAAAATTTATTAAAAAAACTGATTTTACTACTTAGAAATGGATTATAAACAGGGTTACTACTTATGGCTTTGCAGGCAGTATCTGCCAAAGAGGTTATAGCCATATTCATGTATCTATCTGTGTGAAAGTAAGAGTGTAAACATATGCGCATATTTGAAAGTATTATTACATTAAATTTATTTTCAGAATAACAGTTACAATAAAACATAAATTTAGTAAAACATTTCCTAGAAATTACGATTTTTATTCAACTAGCCATTTCTTTTGAAATATTGACTTAGCTTTGAGACAATATTCATTTTTTTAAATTGGGTTAACCATAAAATTAGTTAAAACTAAAAATGATTAAACACAACATTTTCTACATAAGGAAAACTGTTAAAAACAGGGAAAATGTTTATAGTTTTGCTAAGAAAATATGTGCGACAAAAATCTAAAAGTAAATACAAGAATAAATGAAAGTCATTCTCTTGAGTTCTGATCTTGGCCCCTTTGGACAGGAGTCCAACTCCAGGAGTAAGGAGATAGGTGTACCCTCTCTGTGAGCTTGTCTTTAGAATTTAAATCTGGCAGCAGGGGGAGTACACATTTAGGGGCTCTGTGGAAAAATGGCACTGATGAAGGAGGGTCAGAAAAGTTGGAATTAGGTCAAGGAATTATCTCTGTATCTTTCTTTTTTTTTTTAAGCCTGTAAATTTCACTTTGATTTGTCATGTTCATTCATCTTGTTGCATTTCTCAGGCAGAACACTGGGGAACAGCAAAGAGAATTTTATTTATATAAATTAATGTGCTAATTAGCAACAGTCTCACAGCTCTTGGAAAATTGCCATTTCATTTTATTGCGCATTAAAGATTGGGTATCCCAACCCTTGTATGCCATTGGAAATGAAGAAATAACCCTCCTAAAATATTTTTGCCTCTCCAAAGGGAAATGTTAAATATAGTGGCCTCATGCTCATTTTCTGAGTGCCTCCTAGTAGCCTATTTTTTTTTTTTTTACTATTTGTGCTTTTTCTTTAGACAAAGAATCTTTTTCTTTTTTTATGTTTATTTATTTTGAGAGAGGGAGAGTGTGTGCGTGTGTGTGCGCACACACACACGCACCCCAGCAAGTGAGGGAGGGGCAGAGAGAGAGAGGGGGAGAGTGAGGGAATCCTAAGCAGGCTCCACACTGTCAGCATAGAGCCCGACACGGAGCTCAAACTCACAAAGGTAAGATAATGACTTGAGCTGAAATCAAGACTCAGACACTCAACTGACTGAGTCACCCAGGCGCCTGTCTCTCTCTCTCTCTCTTTTTTTAGCTCTTACATCTTATTATATCAATTAACAATTGCGTTTACATATAAAATAGCATATGTGTGTATGTGTAGCGGGAGTGTGTGTGTGTGTATCCTGCTATACCCAGAAAAAACTATTATGCTAACAAACAAATAAACCATGGAAAAATGCATAAAGTATGAATCTCAAAGGCTGGAATATTTTAATTAATATTTAAAATTTTTGGATGCCATCCCTTTAAAGGATGAGTTCCAGAAGGTTGTATGCTGTGATCTATCCATATTGAGCTGAACGCTCTTCATCAGCTAACTGGACTTTTTTTCAATTTGATAATTGCACAATGAGTGAAATAGTTACATCCTTCCTATTTCAGAGTAATATCTTGGGAAGAAATAAAAAGTGCTTCGGCTTTCTTGGAATATCTCTGAACTTTTGTAAATTCAATAATATACACTTGAGATATTCACTACCACCACATATACCAAAAAACTCCAACTGCACTAATATGTGTAAGCGTTGGTTATTAATTAATGCATCATTTAATACTAAATTCATACAAATGTCCTCTTTGTTTCTGTCCATACTTCTTATATTTAAGATTTAGAACAGCCGGCCTGGTTTTCTATTTTATTTTGTTTCCTTCAAATGCTGCTAAAGGAGGATTTGGTTTTTTCCTGCATCTCTTATGATTCCTTTCTATCAAAAGAGGCATAAGACTGGCTTTAACAGATAGGTAGTTTGTGAAGTTCATTTGTGAAGTTTAATCACAAAATAGGCTAGGCCTTCTGGAAAACTCTACTCCTGGTTTTCTTCCCACAGGAAAATCTCAGTGACTGCTGACAAGGATGTCCTATCCTTTCTATCTCCTCTACGTCTTCGAAGTTGAAGAAATGTTCTTGGGTTGAAATAGCTTAAATTGTTCTTGTGTATCCCAGAAAAAGAACAACAGCATTTTGATGATCCTTTTTATCTTCTGTGAAATAGAAAGAACACCAAAGAAAATGTCATGCAAAGTGTAGGGGATGAAAGCAATGATTGTGGAACATAGAAGTGTTACATGTTGCCATAGGGATATAGGATTATGAGGGACTCAGCAGAATGCAAAGAGGGTAGGTATGCTTCTTAAATGGCCTGTTCTCATTCCCCTTCCTGCCAAAAAAAAAAAAAAAAGGAAAAAAAAAGTCCCAGAAAGGTGAAAGTATAATATAGTATAAAGAGCACTACAGCAATCAGTGTGTTATGTGACCTTGGTTCTGGTCTTGGCCCTCCTGCAAAAGAGTTACTTCAGTTCGGGCCAAACTGTGTTATTTTACTGGCACAGTGGTCTTTCACCTGTTGAATGAGATGGCTGGCCTCAGGAAGTCAAGTCCATTCCAGTTTCATAATTCTGTAGCTGTATTTTTATTTTTCAGAGACTATATAACCTGTTGACAAACCTCTACACACTGGCTATTGCAAACCATTAAATAAATTATGAAAAGCAACCATGGAAAAGTCTGCAGTGTTAAATTAGGCAGAATTCTCCAAAAACATTATATAATGAAAGTGGTAAGGTAAACAAGTAGTTTGGTAACTCTCAACAATTCTTGTGTTTAAAATATTCTGGAGTTGAAATAAAGCAGCTCCCATCTGTTAATATCTATGTGCAGTATATAACATTTTACTATGAATGCTGTCCAGGGAAGTAAAAACAAAGGAGATCTTACAGAAGTGATAAGTGATAGGCTAGCAGCTTTTTAAAAGCTATTGCATACTTTATTCTGTTTTAAGTCTTTTCTCTAAAAGCCAATCAAATGAGGACTATTTGGGAACATCAGCATTAGCTCACCAGACAATGGCATTTGCATCTTGAATTATTCTATTAGATTCTAACCTTGGCACAGTGTAACCCTTTTGCTGAAATATTTATAATTGCCTAGTAACATGGGAAATAAACAATTTATTCCTATTATCTGTGTGCATGTTTTGATACAGAAGAAGCAAACTGTGAATGACTAGATACTAATAAGATCAAGGAGTGTCCCCAGCTTGTCATAATGGCTAGTAACAAATATTTGCACCAAGCCTTGGTTATCCAAATATTCCTTGTGAAGAGTGGCTGAGTGGGTTTGATTTCTCTAACCTTGCAGAATCATTTTATTCTATTGTTCCTGTGATAGATATGGAGGGTAATGCAGTCCAAAGCCTCCAGGCAATGCATGAATTGAATATTTGCTATTTGTGTAGCATGTTGTTTCTGAAGCATCTAATTTGGGAGTGATTTAGTAAATACAATCATCGAGAATGTGGTGATGTTTTCCCTTTAGTTTTGCACAGGGAATTTTGAAAGAGTCTCCCTCCCCCCAATCATTTGTAAGAAAATGAGAAAAACAGCCTAATTTAACACTTGTATTTTGAAAAATGAGATGAAAAGCAAGATATATGTATTTTTGGCATTAGGGTCACCAAGTTTGAGGGAAGAAAATAGTTTCAACTAAATGCATGGATCCACATTATGAAGTAGCCACAGTAAAAAAATTTAATGTTTATTTTTGAGAGAGAAAGAAAGAGAGGGTGTGTGTGCAGGAGAGGCAGAGAAGGAGACAGAGGATCCCAAGCAGGCTCCGTGCTAATAGCAGAGAGCCCGGCGCCAGGCTTGAACCCAAGAACCATGAGCAGAGAAGTCTGACGCTTAACTGAATGAGCCAGCCAAGCGCCCCTAAAATAGCTACATTTTTATGTTTACTTTCATACCACCAACAGAAAAACCCCGAAATTGTTACACAAGAGTGCTAACACTACCTTACTTGGTGTAAAAAATCATCTTTGCAGGGCACACATGTATTGCTACGGACAATATCTGCAAACCTGAGCTTAGCATCAAAAAGAAACGGCTTTATTGCAAGTCAGAGCTGCTTTAATTTAATGAACTAATATTAAAAAGATTCACATAATTTATCTCTCACCGTCTTTCAGCTGGAAAGTATTCATTAAGGAAAATATGTGCTAATGTTAGCAGCATAAACAGAATTCCAAATAAGGAAGAACACAATGAACATACTGAAAGCCCTGTGCTTTCCTGAAAGGATTCACTGCTTACCTTGCTTGTCCCTGTGGCAGTGGGCCACCCCCATCACAGCCACCCAAGTCCCTCACTGCCATTACTTTAGTGCTGATGAGGGCTCCAAAGACAAGCCTGTTGCTGGCTTTCATGACACTGCTGATAGTGAGGGGATGCTAACTGCTTTGGAAAAGTTTTGAATCAGTTCCAGTTTGGTGGTTTCGAAGCTTGATCTATTTTAGTATTGACTTCCTTTTTATTCCCTCTAGAAAAATGGATCTTTGAATTATTAGAAAAAAAAGTCAGCCTAAGTGAGTTCCAAATCTCAATCTAAATAGCATTGAAGCAGCTAAATACAAATAGATCAAGAAAAAGAGACTATATTTTTCTTTCTAATACCCATTGAGTAGGGGGTGTGTCCTAAGACATATTAGAAAAATTCTTCACATTGCACGTGGCACATTTGCACCAATAAACTAAGTGACCTTGAGCAAAGTCTCATTCTCCTTCAGCGTCTTGGTTCCTCATATACAGAATATGGCATTAGATGAAATTATTGCTAAATCCCTTCTTACTCTGAAAATTAACTACTAATCAATCATATTTTTATAACTTTGCCTGATAATGTTTGATATTATAGGAAATGTATGGAAAATCTGAAGGAACAGGGAAGCTTTGCCTAAAATGTTCAGAAAATTCTTGAGTCATAGAGAAGTTGTTCTTAAAGTTGGCTTTTAAGCATTAATGGTTAGGACATGAAATAGCGTATTAACAAATTATGAAGAATTTTCACAGCACATTTATAAAGATTATCCTCAAGTGAAATCTGTAGACTCCTCCATTTAACTAAAATAAAGCAAGAGAGAATTAAAAAGAATTAAAATATTCCACATATTTACTTTTTAAAATATCCAAACCTACACATAAGAAATTGGCCCAGGGGAATATATTAATCGATTTGATGGCTCCCTTGCCAGACAATGTCCTATATAATCTACGGACATTTACCAAATTTAGGTTAGTCAGTAGATAAAATGTTCATAATTGTATATTGATAAATCTAATATTACCAAGGTTTTTTTTTGTTTCTTTTGGAGGGTTTTTTTTAATTTCTTCTCCACAATGCATTGAAATATATTAGTTCTTTCACATTCCAAACTTCCCTGGTCAAAAATAACAATTTCTCCCAACAACACATCCTGGAATAGGAAGAGGGGGAGAGAAAATAAAATATTAGATCTTATAATGATTTTATTTTACAATTAAAGTTAGTTTAGTGTACCTTTTAATCCAGCTTTTTTTCTGAATTGATTTTAACCCCTAAGTAAGAGATTATTCATATAGGAAGCACTAATGTGATTTACAGTCACTACATTTAAAATTTTGTAATTGTATGTTTTGCAATAAATAGATGGTGAAAATTAATTTTGTGGAAATGTTTTAGATGCACACATCAAAAATTAGAGACTCGGAGTGCTATCCTCTTCAAATAGTAGGTCTCTTAAGCCAATGAGTGGGCATTGATCAAAATAGTACTAAAAGTAATTTTTGGAATTTTTTTCACAATCTGTGACATGTTCCTTAAACTACACAGACTGCCATCAAAATCTGAAAACGTTTTTCCTTGGAGAATTATTTTGGTTCGAGAAACAATGAGAATTCATTCCAAGTCAAGTCTAATGTATAAACTGAGGATCGTATAATGCCATTTTGGGGGTCTAAAATAATGATGCTAAGATAAAAAGACTGACCTTGTTGTGTGATTAATAGAAGAAATGTCCAAATCAAGGACTCTGTAGGCAAAACCCAATGAGTTGGAACCAAGTGTAAAATCTCTCTGTATACAAATGGCAAACCTGGGAGAAAATAATCAACTGGCTGGGACCCAAGCTTCAGACTCTAGTCTTGGTCCAGTTTCTAACTACTGAGTTCATAATTTTTTTTCTCTTTCAAGATACAAATACAGGAAAAAAACATAAAAGTGTTGCCATAAAGTAATGAGTATATAGTATATTAGAAAGTAGCCAATTGGTGTGGATAGACCCAAATGTGTAATGTCCTTCAAATGGGCTGGCTATCTTGGAGCCCATACATCCAGTTCACCAATACTACTCTTTGTTAAAAACTTATTTTGAAGCTCCTTTTTAGAATGATCTTCTGAATACGTTCATGAACCACACAAGAAGTTTAACCACATGGTTATATCACCCAGTCTCTTGTAATTTTTCTCTTCTTTTTCTTCCTCTTCTTTACCTAAAACAAGCCAGGTCATGTATCTTTTCACCAGTATTGTCACTGAATGATAATACAAACCCTCTCAATACACAATAATTGGACTTCATTGCAGATTTGTAAATAGGACGTCCATCAAGAGAGTAATTTTAAAGAGAAGAATGGCTACATAAATGGAGTAAATACAGACTCTTGAGGTGATGCCTTTGAATGAAAAGACTGATTTGAAAATGTAAGTTTGGGTCTGTTGGTTAGATTGATCTCAAACTTTATACTCAAACCTGACATGTTTTATACCATTTTGGTACCCAAAGTCAGGAGCCAATTATATGGTGCACAAATGGAATTTGCCAGTGGAATTGCTTATAGCATCTTAGAAGGAAGTAACTAAATGGAAAAAAAAGATATTTAGTGAGTATTTTTAAAGGATTGGATATGTTCTACTAGATTAAGACATGAATTTTTAATTCACACATATGTTCCCTTAGAAAGACAAAGATTATATTCTCAAGGAATTAGCCTCATGTGAAAACACTAGCATTTCAAAGAGTTCTATCACATATCCTATGTGAGATACAGGGAAAAGTGGGAAGTGGAAACATTCCTTGAAAAGTTCTAAATCTATGAGGGATAGAAGGTAATTAAATTATCCACAAAATAAAGTTTAACTTCCTGGTACAAAGCAAATTGGAAAAGAACAATCTCCTTTTACACCCCCAAGGAAAACAGGAAGAAACATCTTTAGTTTTCACTTTCCTTCAAATTTAGTAGTGCACATTCTTCAGTTTGATTATTTGCTGGGGAAAAAATGGAAACTATTACTCTTTTCATTAACTGAAGAATGAACACTGTGTAACTTTACAAAATGAGGGTTGCAATAAAATGGATACTCAAGCTTAGACCCTTCCTTTGTGTTTGGGTTCATAATTTTTTCTCTGCTTTTGCATGTCTGGAACTCACACAATATCAAGTGTGTCCTAATTTTAGATAAATTAATACATTACACAATCTTCTTAACAAGCAGAGATTTGATTATTTTTTTCATATTAAAGTAAACCAGCACAACAATTAAAAAGGCACAGCATAGGACATATTTATTTTTTATAGAATCATTTAAATTAACCCTGTTCCCCTTTGCAAGCATGGATATATGAAACCATATTTCTAAATATATCCTGAACACTTTGCTTTCAAAATAAACTCCAGTGAGAAAGAACACAATTAATACCTCATTTAGATCTTTAACATGCACACACTATATATTTTGGCTTTCTAAAGTAATGGAGTCAGGATCATTTTATAGTTTAAACATGTGAGAAACATTTGACACTTGTAATCAAGGCTTCAGAGATGCCTGCGTGTGTTATTTTAAATACTTTCTGCATCTGTGATCATTTCTACTTCTCCTTAGGCATGAAGCTTTCCTGCCCATCGTTCCCTCTCTCTCTCTCTCTCTCTCTCTCTCTCTCTCTCTCTCTCCACACACACACACACACACACACACACACACACACACACAAACACTGCATCCCCCAAAGTAAATAAGATGATCAATTAAGCAAAATAACTGTTCAATTAAATACAAAAAAATCAATCAACTTGTTAAATTGATCATTACACTTATTTCAAGATATTCCACCATATCTTCAGCATCAAGTCATTTCAGTCAATTAGAATGATCAGTGAAAGGGAAAAAAAAATGTTTGCCCATATGCCAGAAATCCTATGTAATAATGACTAGAGATTGTGTTGGTTTTTCGACAAGATGTTCCTAAATAACTAAAAAAAATATATTGATATAAATGCGACCATTTTGCTTTCTTTGGGGGAATTTTTTTAGTGAGAAAGTTGGCAAGGAAAAGAGATCTCGATGTTACCTGAAATATTCTTAAGTATACTAAAATGGGCACCTTGTTCACACACCTCATTGCACATTCTCCTCATTATTTCATTTAGCCGTTCCTGTGACTTTGATTCTCACTACAACACTTTAAGGTGAATGTATATACATCACACACACAAATATCATCTCAGCATACAAAACAACAAGGTTACCTGAAACAAATATGGAATTCATAGCTATGTGTCCTTTTAGAATGATATTTGCAAATGGTCACATTACACATCTGTGATTTGCTCCAAATAAATTTAAGATGATAGCATTACCTTTTTAAACCTGCAGATTCTTCCTTCTGTAAGCTTTGGCTCCAGCAAATCTCAGCTATTCTTATTACAGCCCTTTCTCACATGCTCCCAAGTGAGGAACGATTTGCAAAGCTTTTTGGCAAGGCGTGTTGTTAAAGCTGAGCTCTTCATCTGATAAACATTTTCTCTATAATACAGTGGTTTTTTTTTATTTGAATCTTTTGTTTTAAATAACTGACAAAATTCTAAACTATACAAAGAAAAGAAAAAAAAAGCCAGGGGTAATTATTATCTTCACCAAAATATTCACCATAATATCATTCGAATAACAAATTTCCTTTCTTGCTTCCATACAAGTGGTCTAGCTAACATTTTCATATGATTGACTATCCTATAACCTTTACAGTTTTGTTTACAAAGGGCATACAGTGATGTGGGAATGTTCTAATAACATGCTTTGGAACAAAAGAGCCAAATGCCAATTATATGAAATTTTTAATATAAATTTTTATAAGAAGTAAAATCCTAAGAGGAAAAAAAAGACTGGAAGGAAATATTTTAAAATATATCCAGTAGTTGCCTACCGTTGTTAGGATTGTAGATAATTTATTTTCTTATCACACATTGGTCCTATTTTTCCAGATTTTACACAATGGGTTAAAAAAGGAAAAAAATAATTACGAATGTGTTTATCTTTGAACAAAAAGGACTCAGTGAGAAACTTTTCAAGTGTTACTTCTCTTGTAAAGTCAAGGGAGTCATAAAAGCTTTTTTTAAAGTCACAAAAAAGTTTTCTTAACAGATTCAAACAATTTGAGTAGAGGCTAGATCATCTGTGTGATTTAAAGCCTCTGAGAGCAAATTCCTAATTGTATGGAAAATTGTATCAACCAAATACTACCAAAGGAGAGTGTGTTGATATTTTAGAATTCTTGTTTGACAATGCCATTATTATCCTGCGATAGTTTTGTTATTTAACCAAACTATTTGTGTCACAATTTAAAAATTTTATATACAGCTAAAGATAATTTTAAAAATACTACAGTCTTTTCCCGGCATATACTTAAAAAATTCCTAGTTGACCAGCAGAATTCTCTCTTCCTTGAATTACATTCTACACTTTTCTAATTTTGAGGTATCATCCGTATATTTGGTAAGCAAATTGTTAAGGGACTTTTTTCAAATAGAGATAATAGTATTTTGGGTTTTTATATGATTAGCAATTCTTTCGATACTACTTTCATTAAAAGAAATCAAGGTCTTATGCCAATTTAATTTTTTACAGGAAAAAAAATGTTACATCAATCTTCCTCATACGTGCTTCTTGATTCTTTTACATACACTAAAATGGAATTTCTAAACGTTAAGTATTGATTATATTGTTTAACGGCAGACATAATAATTTAATACTCTCTCCCCAAATTGTATGCAGAAAGTAGATGAAACCTAGAGAGAAAGGCAAGTGAAAATGTTCTGGGGTTCATTTGTGTAGTGTGTACTCAGCAATTTTAAAATACTAATTTTGTTCCATTTAATGGTAAAGAAATATTTCTTTCCCCTCCTTTGCCTAAAGGTCATCTGTAATTGAAGACAAGTTAGCAACAGTCCAGAGGCTGAGTCTGGCTTTGATCTAGGTGTCCAGCCTTTCTAAGTGCAAATCATTCTGGGCAGAATGGGAGGAGTCACATCAATGAATTGGTTGCCTTACTAAAGGTTATCAAGATCCCCTCTTCACCCTTCCCTGGCCTCCTCCCTCTGCCCACTCTTTGTGAACACCTCTGCATTTCTGTAGCAGTTTGACTTTGTCTTGCAGAAGTTGTATTCAGGTATAATACTAAGTCTTAATTCTGTTCTTCTTTATTTATTCTTGGTTACCCCGATTTTACTCTGAGATTCATGTTGTGTGTTTTCATCTCCAACCACCCTTATCAAATCATTTAAAAAAATACATATATATATATATGGCATATATATATATGGCACATGTTATGTGATTTTGGATAAGCAGAATATTCTCATGCTCAAAAAAAGAGTATGGTATCATTTGTGATTCATTATAATGCTTTCATTCAAGCTTTAGGGCAATAACATTGATACTATGGGTTTTCTTTTGAAATAAAAGGAATAGTACTAAGTGTTCTGAATTAGAATATATCCTGGAAAATGTTAAACCCATACATGTATGGACCTTTTTGGAAATGTTTTTATTTATAAAAAATTAATAAAACCGGGAAAAAGATTAAAGTTATTCTAAATAGCCTTTTACTGATTATTTAGACTGCCTTGTACAATTTGAAAACTTGGCAGTAATTTTATCAAACCTCTTATAAATCATTGTCAGAGTAATGTTGAACAGTCATTTTGAATTACACTATATCCAATTATTTTTATAATCAAATATTTCATCAATTACAACATGCATTAATCTTTTATCCCATTTAGGTAAAAATAAGTGAGCTATTTCCAAAAGCATTGCTTCTTGTAGGTGATTTTGCACGGCCAATTTATGTTCACAGAATTTTGCACTTTTTCCTATTACACAAACATCTTTTTATTGAAGCATTGATAGCTTTACTTTCAAGTTACCTACTATTTAATAAACTAAATGTATTTATAAAACACTTTAAATATTTTTCTAAACTTAAAGACATTAAGATTCTAGCCATATATTTCTTTCAAGTGATGTCGTAAAGTTGTAGGGCAAATTCTTTTGGAGAAGAATACATTCTTGTGACAAATAGTTACAGATGCTTCTATTTATTTCTTCAGTGATTCAATTGTCTCAAAGAGTTTAGTACAGATACACTAAATTTTGCATTTCAAATGTCTATAGAATTTTTGTGGTATAAAGTGAGTGTTTACTATTGCCTAACTAGAATGACAATATGTATTTTTTATATTACATACCTTTCTTTTGGGGTAATTCCATTTCCTTTAACACACTGATTCTGCAGCGTGTTTTAATAATGACAAGACTCTAATTGCTCGTCTGTCTGTACTATGTGGTTAAGATAAAGTGAAATATAATTTAATGGAGCATTGTGTGATCAACTATACTTCAATAAAAAAAGCAAAATATAATTTGAGTATATGTTGAATGGATTTAGTTTATAGGTTTATAATTTTTGCACTATTTACTATCAGTGTGAATATTTTTCTATTATGTCCTGTGCTATGATCACTTTTGTGGTAGCATCATGAAACACCAAAATAAGTTTATTGCCTTTAATCAGTTGTGTAAAAGCAAACCTCAGGGTACATAGAAAATAATTATATTTATACATGACTCTGTACTTATTATATTTATATATAATTTTTGTTTTTAACATTTTGAATAACAAATTCTTTTAAAAAATCTATCAACATAGAAACATGCATTTACTTTTTTAATCATGGCAGGACCATTTTCCAGAGCGCTGTATCTTACAATTGAACCCAATATTGCTATTGAATAATATTAAAGTTAATAATTGAAAATAAATTTTCATTTTGAAAAATTCCCTGCATTTTCGTATTTTCTAATAAAATATTATTTCATTTTTATGGCACCATAATTAATCACCTTTGCCTGTGTAGCCTGATCATATATTACACTTGCTTTCCTGCAAATATCCAATTCTAATGCTAACAAATAGAGAAAGAT
Organism: Prionailurus bengalensis; assembly: GCF_016509475.1. Taxonomy (NCBI): domain Eukaryota; kingdom Metazoa; phylum Chordata; class Mammalia; order Carnivora; family Felidae; genus Prionailurus; species Prionailurus bengalensis. Next base: position 14,712,683 of record NC_057353.1, on the reverse strand, counting down.
TTTGAGTGTAATACTTTATCCCCAGGAAAAATTCTTCTTGGTTTTGTCTGAATGTCATCTATAAAGCAAGAGATGGTTATTTTTCCAAACATGTGATCAATAAGTGTCCATTTTCCTATCATTGTTAGTAATAGACGCAATCTCATTTAGGAGCAAGGCCATTTTAATGTAAGTGTATCCTATTATAAAAAGGAGCTTGTCACACTCCTCCTAAGAGTGAAGGATTTCAGTTCCCCTTTATGCAGACATTTGCACCTAGTATTTTCCAATTCTGTAATGCAAACATTCACGGAGAGGTTAAATACAATGTTGGCTTTGCAATATGTAGCAGAAGGGCTGCACGCATTTTGCACAGGCTTCGTTGAATTTAACCCTGGGTCAACAGACATGTTTAAATGTGGACTTGAACATAAATGATGTCTACCAAAAGAAAGTAAACGAGTGTGAAGTTTTTATAAAATGTCACAATTGATATAAGAGCAAGATCTCAAAGCGGGCCGTGGGGGGTGTGGGGAAGGTGGGGAATGATGTTCCAAAATCACTGGGTTGAGCGCATATTTCATCATTTTAATTTGGTTACTATACCGAATCACAAGTAGCCAAATTGGAGTGACAACTATCCACTAACATCCCCTCTCCTACGTTCCTGATCTGTTCTCTCACTTTCCACCTCTTCTGTTTCCAGGCAGTTGTACCATATGAAACTGACAGCAATTGTTCTGATTCATGGTTTAGGAGGAGTAGCTGATTAATCCCATGTCAGCAGTCTTGACCCTATGTGGAAAATAGAACCTCAGACGGCCCCCTCAACAATCTATCAGGGAGTAGAGTGCTGTTGCTTCCTTGCTCTCAAATGTAATGAAAGTTTAGGGCAATACTGAACAGTGATTTGATCGCCCCCCACCCCTTTTAACCTATGTTTCAAAAGAATATCCTGGCGTGGGGTGGCAATGTAATGAGGGGAGGGAATGAACGATTAAGATTCCGAGGCGAAATCTTATGTTTCCAACTATTTCATTTGCGTTTTCACGAAATGCCTTGAAACATGTTTTTTCCCTTAAGCATAATTACTGATTAAAAAAAAAAATAGCCGGTCGTATGTGTTTCTTTCAAATCTTTACGTTTTCAACCTAGCCACTTATTTTCCCCTCCAATGACTATAGAATGTTCTTCCACCTTTTAGGGAGAGATCTAATTGTATTTATTAGAAAATAATTGCAAATAAACTCCAAATGTTAGAGCCACGTGCAATAGGACATGCTCAATTTTAAAGAAAAGATGTACATGTTTTATTTTAAAAACACAAATGACAAGCTTTGAGGAACCAGTTTGATGTTTAAGATCACATTTTTTCACAAAAGCCCTAACGTGGGCATGGATTTCTGCTATGAATTAGGAGAAAACCTAAGACTCTGTATTATGTTCTTGGAACTTACGATTAAAATAAAGGGATAAAGTGGAATTACATCTTTTTAAAAGGGGACCATGTGCACGAAGGCACTAATGTGTGAATTTTATTTACTACTATAAAGCAGATTGAAATGCCAAAGCAACTTGAAAATCTGTCAAATAATGCTAAATCTTAAAGCACAGGGTGCTGTAAATGGTGGTCACACCGTCCAGGTCGGATTTTAGTATTGGAAGCCATGCACAACTAGTAAAAGAAAAGAAAAAAGCCCACGACTACCCGGCATAACTAGACACAGCTGAAATGTGCTGAAATCTTCCTGTGCAAACTGCATAATAGCACTTCCAACGGCCCCTTTCTGTCACCCACCGTAACCATCAAGCCCCGATTCTGCTGCAGGCAGGTGAACGGCCGCAGAGCACTTATGGGTAGCTGCCTAGAATTCTGAGGCAAAACACATTTGTACAGTTTTTCCTTGGACAATAATAAACAGTACTTTTTGGTACGTTTAGATTTTTCCCAAATACTTTTGAAGCGAATTAGGCCGGATTTTCTTCTGCATCTTCCTAGAGTGAAGGTTTTATTTTGACCGAATCCTTCACTATCAACGTGCAGCTCTTTGATCAAATAACATTTGCATTTCTGTATGGGGTAGGGTTTTATGTTCTTTTCATACATACTGTCTACTACGTGTATCCTGTTGGTTTATGCTAGTCACCATTTAAAACACTAGGTACCAAGTGTTGCCTTGTGAACAGAATCCATATGTATAAGCAGAAGACAATGGAATAGTGCAGTTTAAAATTCAAAATTAATAGGTCTTTTGAATGAAACATATTTTTGGTGTGAGTATTTTAAACATTATATGTTCAGACACAAAATGCAGTATTTTGCTTCTTCAACACTCCGTCTTCAGATTAGCCCTGTCTCCTATGTTTTAAAAAAAGGAATGCTTCTCAAGGCTTTTCTTCAGAGCCAAGCGCTCTGCACATCCTCGTCAAGGTGGGTAGATTTCAAAAATAATAATAAAAACAAACCGCAGGTCACATTATGTTGTCCGAAGTGTTCCTAAACACGAGGTCCCAGTGTTTTTGAAAAAGTGTCTTTTGAGGGATCAGCAAGCACCTGCATTGTCTCCAAAAATGGAAAGAATTTGTAAGGGCATGCGTGTGAGGTGATCTTTATCTTCATCAGTATTTTTTTTTTTTAAGATGGCAACAATTTTTTTCTTTGCTGCAAGGAGAAATGTTCTTGTACTTTCCCTCAAAAAAGCTAGTAGAAAACAATGTTCCCTTTTTCTCCGGTTTTGAAGGCATCTTTCCGTAAAGAAATAGCAAAAACCCTGCCTGCTTCGTTTATCCATGTGTGGCTATTAAGACTGTGCGGATCTCTACGGCATACAAACACCTTGTCAATAAAGTAATAAATTAAACAACTGGCATTAAAAAAAAAAATCTTCCAGCGAATTTTCTCATTAGCAGCCAACTATTTTGGGTGCTTTCAGGCTTACAGCTTTAACATTTGGGGAGATTTAAATAATACAGGCTTTGGGTTTATGGAGAAGTATAACAGACATTGAGTGAACTCATTCATTTTGTCATTTTTAAGAAGAATATTTCAATTTAACTTAGTTTCTCTTCAAAGAACAACAGCTTTATTTACTAGGTTTCACATAGCACATTCTTCTCAAAAATATGATTTAAGTTTGCATCTTGAAGCACTGTGAAAGCGTTCATCAAAAATAAAAGCTAAGCAGAATACAAATTACATATCTCTCAATCAGAGAGAGTTTAGGCTCTAATGTCAAGAATATATTATTGGAGGGGAGCCTTTGCGTGTCTTCACTAATCGGATGGTTCTTTCTGCTTTTCCTCACCTACCGAGTGAGGCAGCATGTAGTATCGATGAAGAAGCTTGATGTTTCTTAGATAATATGGTTTGGAAGATGCTGTTTGCGAGCTTATTTGCTTCTGTGTTGTGTTCATAAGCAGGAGAATATAATTCATTTCTGCATATCTGCTAGACTGGACAAATCAAGGTGACAATCCGTGGTTAGCTCTGTCAGGCCCTTTGTCCCACTGCTGCTGTGAATGGAAGTACAATGGAAGCAAAGTGGAATATGTAAGAGTCCAGCTGCCTTGTTGTGACAGCCCAGTCCCCCCATTGCAGTGTCAGCTCATGTTTGTGTACCGGTAGCCAGGCCGTAAGATGACAATGCAAATTGTGTGAAAAGTCTTCTAGAAGATAACAAATCATGTTGGGGGTTGAGGTACAGGAGGAGAGGAAAAGGGGAGGTTGGACACATGTCTTAGAAAAATAATGACCCGTAAAAGGTTATATTTTTGGTACAGTGATTACATTCAAATGCAAGGCCCTTATCCCACTTCTGGCGTGTGTCTCAAAGACGCAGGTAGGCGCTTACACTTGAATCTATCACACCATTTCTGCGTGCAAGGTTCTGCATTAATGTTACTTTTAGGGCTGTTTATATTTCATTTACGCACGCAATTAATCATCTTTACTGTGTTGATGCTACTGGCGTCAGCAGTGTGACTTAATTAAATTTGAAATTATAGTACAGTAAATATAGGCTTCCAACTAGCCACTCCAAATTAAATGCTGTGGTCTATTTCTTACCCATGGTGTTTTCCAATTTAAGTGTTCATTTGAAAGGTTACATTTCAGACTGAAATCCGTTTTTTTTTTTTTTAACTTAACTGTTGCTAAACTAGAATAGCTCTCTTTCAATGAACACTTTATTCTACCTGTTATCTATATTCTTAGTATGTGAGTGCAACGCCATCTGTATTTATTATATTACCTTTAATACTGATCTGATTAGATACCTAATGTTCTTTAAGGAATGTTTTTACCCCCTTAAGACATTTCCCTCTGATACATCAGCCCTGAGCTGCTTTAAAAGGTCTCGGCTCCATTTTGTTTCAGGCTGGTAATCAAGCAATTAGCCCACAAAATGGAGGTTCTCAGCTCTGCTCTATATACCGGCTCTCAGATGGGTGGTTTTACCTGTCTGAAAGCTCAGGCAGCACGGTGTACTGTTGATCTTGTTAAATTGGCCTCTGAAGAATGTTCTTATGATGTCACATAAGTGACTCTTGCTTAGAAGAAACCTTAGTTGCTTGAGACCTTTAGGGTATTATCACTAGAGAATTCTTCTACCTGCAAGACGTGCACATCTCTGTTCTTCTTGCTTGATAGAGTGAACATTTAAACCATTTACTCACAAATTCCAGTGATATAGTGCCAAGCTCTAAATCACTGCTAACTTAATTTCTTTAAATGTTTATATATTATGTATTACAGTCTTCATCAGACAGTTCATAACATGTCTAGCAAGGCATCTGACCAGAAATGTAGGCACTCTCCCATCATATATACAATACAGGGTTTGAATACTAGCAAATTTGTCATCCGTAAAGTGCAGCACAGGACCTGTGTGTAAAAAGCACAAGTCCCCCGCCCCCTTTTTTTTAATGCAGTGCTGCCTTGTCTGCACTTTTTGAAATTGCATATTTATCAGTTCATGAATTATTTATGAGATTGGAAAAGTGGGGGGGGTGTGGCGAGAGGATGAGGAAGAGCATACAAAAAAATGTATGCTTGAAATACTTGGGGTAGAGATGCTTTTAATGTGCATGCTAGCAATTCTGCTCAAGGATAGCTGTATTTTGATTGTTTTCTGTATGTCATGGTTAGATTCAGTGTTGTATATCTTGGTATTTAAAAATTGTTATGCTGTGTCGTCTACTTGCTTTCCGAGTAAATTCAGAAAAGTGCAGTTGTTTAAAATTAGGTGAAAAAGGGACTCAAATGAACAGAATGTTTCAAAACTTTTGAAGTGTAGAGTATTTAATAAATTTTAATCTTTTGTCTGTCAGCCTCTTTTGTCAAGAAAAAGCTGACAGATTGAGGATTAATGAAATGTTTCATAAATTAGAAATGAAACTATCAGCAGAATGTCCAAAGTAGGACTCAAACATTGCTCGGACAAGAGCTTTGGGCCAGTAGAATAGTCCGTTCTTAAATCCAATCCCTTTTCAATCACCTGGGGCAAAAATAAACCTCTCAGATCCACTGGCCGAAAATGTCTCTTCGGCTTCTTTCATTAAGTAAATGTCGTGTACATGTTTTTAACATGTTGGTATTTTTCGCTTTTATTTCTTAAAAGCAAACTAAACACAGAAGGAACAAGAAAGAAAAATCTCAGAAGTGCCTTTAAAACCAGGAAACTCAATGCTAAGAGTTTCATTAAAGAGTATAAACATTTTAACAGGTGAAATAACAGCAAATATAATGTGGGATCGTACGTCTCCTATTCCCAGAGTACTTTATGGTGGGGGTACATGTGTGCTGGGGTGGAAAGTATGTGTGGGGTTATTGGGACAAGAAGGGGTGGCGTATTTAGGACCATACGGTAACCTCCTATTATATGCTACAATATAACATCATGATGAGTCACCAGTCCCCAAAACTAGCCTCACTGTTAAAGATAAATGAATAGTGTAATATTAAGTTATAAAAACACCGCTTTCTTGTTCTTAATTCCCACAGAATTTTTTATACAAAGCATGCAACACAGGAAACGTGTTAGCCAAAAATAAATAAAGAATGTGTGATGTGTTGAGCCCTGAAGATATGCTATGGTAAAAAGAAAAATATTTTGTGTGTGTGTGGTACGTGACAAACTCTCCATTTTGGTTCAGAAAAATCCTGATTTAGGTATTAGCAGGTTAAAGTTGAAACAAGAGGCCATTTAATTCTTTCTCTGGCCATTCTATTCATTTGGATTTCTGCGTGGCTGTTCTGAACACTCACCTGAAGTACCTTCCCTGCTATCGACCAGAGATATATAATTTGAAAGTGGGCTAGGAGAGTGTATAAAAATGTTTAGCCTAATCACTCCCTAATGACAGCGACTTATGTCCTTAGTGCAGTCGATTTGTTTCCTGGGTTTTAAAAGTAGATTATTTCCATGGTGCAGGCTTAGTGTAAGCTGTTGAGAAACTACAAGGCCTGCACTTCAGCCTGAGTTTGGGACGTTCGCCAAGGGTAATCTGATTAAAAGGGCATTTTTTACAACACTGTGCTGCTTTGAAAATTCTGTGCAGCCCGATAGAGTGGGGGCCAAAAAAAATTGCTTTTTGAAGATGAGTTTTCTTGAACCAAATTAAAAGCCTGATGATTCTCTTTACCCTAAGTGCAACGGATAAACAAAAGTCCTTGGTAACACATCTGTTACCCACCCAAGTCATTCCATGATCTAGTCGATGCAGCTGTTCAGCTGGCTTTGCTTTTAGTCACCTGAACTTCTGACATAGACGCACCGCTCTTCAGCCCCAGGTCCATGCAGAAGTATGAAAGAATAAGGTTCTGGTTCTAGTTTTGTGAGTGTGGGGCCTGCATCGCTGTCTGTACTGAGAGCCGGTAACAGTTATGGTTACCTGAGAAACTTAGCAGGTCCAAGTTGTTAAAAAGTAATTAGCATATCTCAAATCTTGCGTGTCTTTTTAAAAGATGGAATATAATACTAATGAGATATGTCATGTTTGCACACATCAGACTGCACTCCAAAGACCCTTTCTTGAATCACTCATTTTATTGAAGTATTTTCATATTCTTCCGTGGGATCTAAGTAGGCAGGTGAGATAGATAACTGAATCTGTTCCCATTTTCCGAACATACCCAGGGTAGGATGCATAGGAAATTCCTGTGGGAATCCATCCATTTAAATAGCATAGGGCTGTTTGCACCAGAGCATTTGTATACATGGCCTACGGATGAGTATTTGGTTTCTGTTGCTTCTTTAAATGTTTATTTATTTTTGAGAGAGAGAGAGAGGGAGGGAGGGGCAGAGAGAGAGGAAGACACAGAGTCGGAAGCAGGCTCCAGGCTCGGAGCTGTCAGCACAGAGCACGACACGGGGCTGGATCTCACAAACCACAAGATCAAGACCTGAGCCGAAGTTGGAGGCTTAACCGACTGAGCCACCCAGGCGCCCCTCTGTTGCTTCCTTAATCACTCACTCTGCTAATGGAACTTATTGCATTTTGACTTTGTTGGAGGGGCCTTTAATAGGCTTCTGCTTTTCTCCCCCCAAATCAAAGCTTTTCGAAATAATGGAAATGTAACGAGATGCCATGACACAGCTCTAAGAAAAACAAAATACCTTTTAATTCCATGCACAATTGGTTCAGCAAATGTGCCAGGCACTGCGTCAGTGCTATATAGGAATCAGTTCCTGCCCACAAGCTGATCATACTCTAGTGAGGGAGAGATAGTATGATGCAAAAGGAGTAAGCATTATATTTCATCTAGAAACCAACTGCTGAGGGACCAGAGAGGAGGGAACAGAATTACTTCTTGAAAGAGACTGGCATTAGTGAACTATTGTTAAAAAAAAAAAAAAAGTATTCCTTTCAAGAGTGGAATGTGTTACAATTCCCAAGTTTTTCCCTATCACAATCAAAACTAATGTCAATGAAAAGACATAGACAAGGTCATGTACATACTTCCCAACATTAAGACCTCTTATTGTCTGGCAAAAGCTTTCCTACATCTTAGTGGTATCCTAAAACATGTTGGATTCTTCTACATTGCATGTTTCTAAATTCTGCAGTCTACATTTTCATGGAAATAAATCCCTGAGCATGTTGTTCTCAGTAAATATAAAAAAAATGGTGGCATTTCTTAAAATATACTTTCTAACTTTTGGTAACATGGAGAGAATGTGCTGAAAACAACTTGAGTCAAAATAGAAACCCAGAGACACTGCAAATTGAATTAGGCCTTCTCCCACGACAAACATCTATTGCATTTCTTTGTTAAAGACGACAGTTTTTCTTCTGAGCTGTCTTTAACTTCCTGGGAACATCACGAGAGAATGGTTGAGGAGTGTGTGCTATGGTAAAAGATGGGTCGGTGACAGAATATGGTGTTTCCAAAGAAACCCTTTACAGTTATTAGTTCATGTTCTGGGAATCAGAGCAAAATTCCCATCTGTGCCAACGGAGTTGTCCTTATGGATTCAGAGAGCATTTTATGGTCTTTCTTCCCCCTGCAGAATAGAAAGGGTAATTTGACTCAGGCACATTAATATGAATGGCTTGGAGTTCTATGATTGAAGATTTTTTAATACTAGCTCTAACGTCAGCGTGTAGGGTAGAAACAGTGCTCCAGGGTGCGAATGAGCCAAAGTACGTATTCCTGTGACCAGAGAGACAAAGAGAAATTATTTTATTCTGTAGAGGTATAGGTAAGAACGAAGAGGTGTTTTCTCGCTTTCTCTGTATTTGGCATGTTATTTCTGGAGCAGTTTCTTTGAAACCTTCTAGGAACAATTGACCAGGAGAGGTCATAGCTCTACTTAGCTGCCTGCATAACCCTTTTGTAGTACCAGTGATGTTTGTTAATCAATTTTACCCTTTGAAGTTCCATGGTAGATTTTTTTTTTTTAATTTTAGGTTTTGGATATCTCTTTAAGATTTTTGAGTTTTGTGCCACTTAAAATGAGATATTCATGTCAGGGAGATGTCCTGCTGTTCTAGGGAAGGGAGGGGGACACCATTAAAAAAAATCTTGATAATCAAGGCCACCTGTGATCCTGCGCTGCTTTCTGGAACACAAAGGCACCGAGGAAAGCTGTTCTCCAAACCAAAGCAAAATTTCTGTGATCCACAAGACACTTCAGCCTCTTCCTACTAAGAAAGAAAGAAAATCATACTACAGCAGGATCAGCTGCTCTCTGTTCCTTCTTTAAAAAAAAAAAATCGAGGTGGTTGCTATTTAACACAAAGCCCTGTGACCTTAGTACCGTGGCTGCTTTGAAACACCGAACTATTTAATGATGCAAATTACAAACAGAGGGAAAACATCAGAAGAGTCTGTCTGGAAATTAGCTTGTTGGACTGAAAATTAGCTAGCTTAATCGAACTTGCAGGACTCAGATTTTCTCTGCGGATGCCTGGCTTGGAGCTTTGGTCCATTTGCATTATCTCACTTCTCAGTAGAACCCTTGGAATTGTTGAAAATTAGAGACAGGAAAAATCTATCTTCTATTTCCATGATTGAAATGACCAACCGACTTCTTGGATTTTTAGGAAAGGCCTTATATTTTCCAAATAACGTGACATTAGATGCTTGCAAAATAACATGACATTAGATGCTTGCAAAAAGTCAACCTAGAAAAATTAAATTACGACTGTATTTCAACAATTCCTAAAGTGCTGAGTCAAATTGTTTTTTTCATTCTGAAGAACTAGGATGAATCATATATGTGTTGATACATATTACATTTTTCTTTGGTTTGAGGACATGGTAACAACATGACCCAATTCATGCAGAGAGAATCCTTGTAAACATTGAATCTAGTCAAAGACTTCAAAGACATGCTTAAAACATAGGACTATGTTTGAGGCTTATGAATAATTCCAAAGGTCAAAAAATAGTATCATGTAGAGATAACAGCATCAGGTCATCAAGGTCTGTATTAAGAACGTTAGTTCTTAAATTAAGGGAAGGACTCAACAACTTTAAAATCATGATTTTATTTTCTAAGAGCCATTTCTTTGAATAGCTTCAGAAATATTTGTGCTTTCATATTATTTTGATAGATGAAATGACCATTTTTAAAATAATATCAAAGAAGTGAAAGTCCTAAACCATTTGCCAAGCAGATCTGCTTTGTGTCCAGCCTAGCAATCAAACGTCTCTGTCTGAATGAAAAACATAACATACATAAATGATGACACCCAGTACAGTATATCCTTTAATTAAAAAATAATCTTTAGGTGGTAAGGTATAATTCATTATAAAGTAGCCTCATGTCTGCCCCCCCCCCAACATGTAAATAAGTTTAACTTGAGAAATGTAGTTCAGAATATAGTTGGAAGCAATGTAACACCAGAGAGACCGTGGAGAGAAATTTACTGTTATCATAATAAAATAATATTGATGACTTTAGGCAGAATTCATCAAAAGGAAATGATAAATATTTTTATCATTTTTCTATTTTAAAAAGTAAAATATGCCATTATTTGTTATTTATGGACTTTAAATTTTAATGAAAATCTCTGGTAATAGTTTCTGAATTTCTATTGAGGCTACTGACAGTTCATAAACATGTCAAATTTAGTTATTAGGAACATAGTGTAATTCCTAACTTCTTATAGGATGGGTAATGTATTAATGTTACAACTATTTTAAAATAGCTGACGTTATTTGAAAACTTGGTCCTGTTAAAATTTTAAATTGAATGTTTTTCAGTGATGAAATAGCCCATAGGCTTTCACAGAATGCCAGTACCAATCACACCAGGTAGCCAACGAATTTAATTGTGATATTCTAGTCTCTCTTAGCTAAAGTGGTGGTAATTCTACTTCTGAGCAATTTGTGCAAACTAAACAATAGATATTTTGGTTAATATTTTGGAAAGTGTTGAATAACATTTATTAGCTATTATGAAGTTCTCATAAAATCCTATTTTACAAATTAATGCACAAATCTTGCTTGCAAAAACTGATGCTACCAACATCCACAGTCTGTGGGTAACTAGCACTTAATATTTTGAGTTGTTTATTTATTTACTTTGATGTCTTTAAAGGGATAGAAAGACAAAAGAGCAGTGGTTCTTAAAGAAAACAGACTGTGAAACCGGTGTATTAAGTCTGAATTTCTTTGACATGTACAATCTACTGTTTGTTGATTGCATACATCCATGGTTTCTGGTTTCATTCTCTTACAACTATGATAAACACCCAATACAAACAACAACAACAACAACAACACACAGTTATTTAAATAAGATAATTCTTTATGTCTCTAAAAATACATTCAGGGGATGATAAAGTGTCTTTTCTTTCATTACTGCTTAGGGTCAATTTTTTGCAGTGCTACTCAAATTCGGGTGCTTGGTTCCCAACAACTCTCATTTTGAAATCTGAACAATTTTCTGAAACTATTTCACCTCTAGAAGGAAATTACCCAAGATCCTCTGCCTTCACCTTCCCCACCGCTTATCCTTTGCTCTACCTCTCCAATTTTCTGAATAGGTGAATACATTATCGCCTGACTCACTGTTTAAATCCATTGCCCTCATCTAACTATTTTAATACATCAGCCTTAAGTTTTATCATCCCTGGGGAATCCTTAGACTGATAACATAGTGGTCATGCCAACAGAAGAACGGTAAGGCACAGAACCATTATCTTTATTCTATGAGATATGATTTGCCCTGTGAAATTCGCATGGGTTCATACATTTTTGTTATTATTCTATTTCGTTGGCCTTGATTCTTCAGCATTTGGTGAGCAGAGCCCCGGCCTCATGAGTTAAAAGCATTGACTATGTCCAGTGACTAAGCTAATTCTGAAGCCTAACTTGTTTACACAAAGAATGAGTTACAATGGCATCTATATCTATCTATATCATCTATATCTATATCTATATCTATCTATATCATCTATATCTATCTATATATGTCTATATCTAGACATATCATGATATACTTAGACTGCATTATTATATGTGTATATATGCCACTGTAGGTGAACGAAATGTATTCAGTCCACGCTTTTTCATAAAAGGTCTCACGTGCATTAAAACTGCTAATGGTTTTTAGGCAGAGTATGTATACATTTTCCAACGGGGGAGAAATCTTCCCTTAAAAGATCATAATAGTTGTTAGCTTTTAGCATCCATGTTGATAGATTCTGAGTGACTCGTCCCCACAAGGTAGGAGCTGAGGGGAAGGGGTCAGGACGCCCTCCCCTCCCCCCCCTTTCTGTGCCGAGCAGCCGGCCGCCCTACCTAGGGACGTGGCGCAGACCTGCAGAAACGGCCCCTGTGCAGCACTGGCACATCCATCCCGAGCCCAGGCTGTGGACAGCTCCTCCGTGGAGAAACAGCTGAGGACCGCACAGCCCTCTTTCCTCCCCCTACCCTCCATCCCCTGGCTACGTTCATAGCAAGCTGAGCTCTGAATGTGAGCCGCGATGTCTGACATTCCTGCAGCAGAGCCTAAGGGAAGAAACAATATTGGGTGCGTGTGCGGGGTGGGAGGGCACAGGAGATCGGAGGGAGAGATGGGGTGGCTGGCAGAGAGGCACAGGCAGGAAGGAGTTGGGGCGCGGGTGAGGCTGATCTCTCCCCACTAGATCCCCCTTGATCTCAAGGCGGAGAATAGAACTGCCTATTAATAAAAGCAAATCCTATTTAAACACGTTGCCTCCTCCACCGACTAGGACTTTGGGCTTCAGGTATCAGACTCCACTTATCATCGCCTTAGGTGGATTTCAAAGGCCAGCAGCCCACCAACATTTTTTTTTTTCCTTACAGAATTGTGTTTTCTAGAAGGCTTTCCCATGTTTACTTATTCTGCCACCGCCAACAGGTCATTTGTGTTTCTGGCATACCATAGTCATTACATAAGAGTAAATATTATTAACAACAAGAATAGGAATTCGGAACTACTTTGCCCACATGTAAAATTAATGCCCTCCTTCCTGCAGGAACAATGAAAGCTTGAGAGGCTTATATAAAAAGTGCTACAGAACGGTAACACTAAGCATTACTGCGATCAGCATCCTCTTTGTTAAAGAAAAAAAAACATTTAAGAAGCAATGAGCAAAGAAAATGCTACTTATTGAAAGATAGGTGACACTTTAGTCAAATAAATTCTGTATATTCTAAACTCTTAACTTTCCAGCATGTGATTTCCCAAGCAGTGACTCTCACTGAGCATCTTCTAATTTTCTCAGTGTAGGCATCACTTAGACTAATTCAGCGGCAGCGAATGCATTGAGTGTATACTTTCACCCTTCATAAAAAGATCTGATGGGAGGCAGACAGCCAGAGAGAACTTCAAGGATTTGGCAAAGGCGAGGACATCTCCTAACCTATCCCGAATTCTCATTTTGAACATGTAAAATTTCAGTCACTTAAAAAAAAATAAATTTAATTATGTGTAGCTCAGTACTTTCTTCACAGTACTGGTACTAGAAATAGTTTAAGAACAAACTGTTCTGGGTTTTATTTTTACTGGATCTGTAGGTAAGACTGCCAAAACTGTCACTTAAAAAATGTTGTTTGCAACCAGATTTTGGAGTCCTCATTTCTGGTTCAGAACTTTGAAAATAGCAGCCAAATGTTTGGATACTTGTTCAATTGTGGAGATAAAAATTCCAGGACAGTCCAAAGCATTCTTATCTCTAAATGGAAATAATCATAACAACAACAACAATGACAACAACAGCAATAATAAAGAGAAGGGAGGGAGGGGAGAAGGGCAGGAAGGAAGATAAAAAAGCAACCTCATAAGAAAGTTACAAAAACACTGTGCTTTGACCTACTTTGGAACTTTTCCTCTCTACCAGACTATATTTTCAAAGACAGAGTCAGCTTCCTCACAGAGTAATATGATTATTCTTTCATGGCACCTTAGAATTCCAGAAAGAAAAGACCTCTGGGGTCACCTTGACGTCTCCCGCCACTGCAGGCTGGAGTCGGGCCTCGTGGATCGCGCCGTGTGATGCATTACAGCAGGTTCAGATGTTAATGTAGCTTCCATGATTAGAAGGGGGAAAGATTTCTTTTATAAATGAGGTTTTGCAGCTACCATTTCCAAATTACTCAGCCACAGGCACGGGCTCTACCTTCCTCCTGCTCTTGCCTCCCTCCCACTGCAAACAAAAGGAACGGTACTCTGAACATTTTTTGTTGTTCTCTGGGTTGCTCTGGTTGGGCAAAGATCATCATGCTCTGATTTAGTGTTTTCAAATAAGTGTGCCCTCTGTTGCAGCACTCTATTGAGAGACAACACAGCCCAAGCGGGAGAGTTCAGCATGGCCACTAATAAAACACAAGCACGGCTTTGTCAGGCCACGAGTGATTACTTGAACAAGTGCCAACGAAGAAACCAAACATTAGAGCTCAGCGCTTCAGACCCTCAAGACAAAGGGCCAATTGACTTTCCTCATTAGTTTTTGTGCCAAACATGTAAACACAGTTTCCTCTCTATCTTTGATGCTCAAAACATGCCAGCTTGTTAACATCTTGGGTGGTACTGTGGTTTATGAGGCTATAAAGACTATTATGTTGGGTTGGGTATTTTTTTTTTCTCTTCTTATTGGAAAAGATTGGCTTATTCTATTTAATTTTTTTTTTAATGAAAGCAGAGTCTTTGGGGCACTACTCACGTATCACTCGTCCCGTTGATTCAAATATAATAACCCAATAATGTAAAAAGAAAAAGAAAGAAAGAAAGAAAGAAAGAAAGAAAGAAAGAAAGAAAGAGAAAGAAAGAGAAAGAAAGAGAAAGAAAGAGAAAGAAAGAGAGAGAGAAAGAAAGAAAGAGAGGGAGAGAGAGAGAGGAAGTAGGAGAAAGAAAGAAAAAGAAAGAAAGAAGGAAAGAAAGAAAGAAAGAAAGAAAGAAAAAAAAAAGAACCTCAGAGAGACATGATCCTTACTATTACCTGCTGAATGCATAGGGTAGAAAGTCTGTTACAAATGTTTCAAAAGCAAAACCTGTAAATATGTGATCGTGAGAATGAGAATAACGAATCCTGAGGACTGACGAAGGAGAGATATTAATGGTTGTTGAGCCAAATCGAAGCTCTGTGTTGGGGAGACTGACACCACACCTCCTCACCATGCTCTTTTAGTCATATCAGTATCTCAAGCTCTCACTGTGTTATTTCAGCTGAGATTTTTATTTCTCGTCTCTTCCTGTTCTCTATCGATGTTGGCTTTCTTTCATACCTGTGCTTGTCAGTACTTTATACCTCTCTCCCTCTTACTCCTGACTTCTCAGGCCAGACAATATAGATGTCTACACATGTGTTGTCACTTGTGTGGTCATACAGAAAACACTCTTCCCAAATTTGTCTTCATAACCAGGCTAAGAGGAGCAAAAGGCATTGGTGTGAGTTGGTCAGATTTTGAATCTTGGCTCCATGAGTCAGTTGTATTAACTTCTTCAATGGAAAATCATTTTTCACCTGTTAAGTTGACCAACACCAAAATGTGAGAACACAACAGATTGTTGAGATAATTTCAATTGTTACAGACTCTGTGGATAATTATTTAATCATATGGATCAATATTAAAAATGCACATATCCTTTGTTCAGCAATTCCATTTCTAGGAATTTATTATACAGGTATATTCACACATATGTATAAAGGCTGATACTGTATGTAGCATTTTGTTTGTAACAGAAGGTTGGGGAGGAAAAAAATTGTAAATGTCTCTCAGTAGGGGACTAGAGAAATTATCTAACTAGGTTTAGATAAATTATGGTACATCCATACAATGGAAAACTACATATCTGCAAAAAATAACAACATCACTGATCATCAGGGAAATGAAATTAAAAACCACAATAAGATATCACCTCATACCTGTTGGAATGGCTAAAATCAAGAAGATAAGAAACAACAAGTTTTGTCAAGGATGTGGAGAAAAGGAACCCTCATGTACTGTGGGTGGGAATGCAAACTAGCACAGCCGCTGTGGAAAACAGTATGGAGGGGGGCACCTGGGTGGCTCAGTCAGTTAAGCATCCAACTTCGGCTCAGGTCATGATCTCACAGTTCATGAGTTCGAGTTCTACATTGGGCTGTGTGCTGACAGCTCAGAGCCTCCAGCCTGCTTTGGAGCCCCTCCCTGATTCATGCTCTGTCTCTCTCTCAAAAATAAATAAAACGTTAAAAATAAAATCAGTATGGAGGTTCCTCAAAAAGTTAAAAATAGAAATACCATATGATCCAATAATTCCATTATTGGGTATCTACCCAGGGAAAATGAAAACATTAATTCAAAAAGCACACACCCCTATGTTTAATGCAGCATTATTTACAACAGTCAAGACACTGATGCAACCTAAATGTCCATCAATAGATGAATGGATAAGGAAACTGGTATGTATACACAAAGGAATATTACATAGCCATAAAAATGATGAGATTGTGCCATTTGAAACAACATGGATGGACCTATAGTGTATTATGCTAAGTGAAATAAGTCAGCCAGAGAAAGACAAATATCATATGATTCCATGCATAAATGGAATCTAAAAAAAAAAAACAAATAAAAAAAATAAAAAACAGAATCAGAGCTATAAATGCAGAGAACAAAATGATGGTTGCCAAAAGTTGAGTGTGGAAAGTTGGGCAAAATGGGTGAAGGAGAATGGGAGATACGGGCCTCTAGTTATTCAATGAGTAGGTCACGGGAATAAAAGGCAGAGCATGAGGAATATAGTCAGTGATACAATAGCAATGTCATGGAACAGATGGTAGCTACACTTGTCGTGAGCATAGCATAATGTATAAACTTGTCAAATCACTGAGTTGCATACCTGTATCACTGTATTGCATACAATACACACAATTGTAACATTGTGTGTCAACTATATTAAAAAAATAAGAATGCTGCTATTCTGCATGTATTAAAATAGAATTATCCCCAATTTATATCTTCAAGTGAAAGAGCAAGGTATAAAATAATGTCTATAATAAGGTAACATTTGTGAAAAAAATATATATATATACACATACATATGCAGACATATGTTCACATATTTTTGAACATGAATAACTGGTAAAAGGAATTGGCCCAGATTATAGGGAACCTGGACTCGGGATTAGATCAGGGAGGGAGATTTATGTTTTACTCTACAACTTTTTGTACCTTTTGACTCTCTTATAATATTCATGTATTCCTTGGTCTAATGGATTAAAATACATGTTTTTTTTTTTAGATACGTGGTTTTAAAGCATATCTTAGAGGCAATACATAAATTCACTATTAGCTATTAACAGCATTATTAAATGGCTTAATTTTATTGAATGGTTTAGTGGTTAATAATTAAACCATTATTAAAATCTTAATATGTTATTTTATCCATTAATATAAACTGGCTAGTGTAGACTTTTCTGGAAATGGGACTGAATTTTGTATATTTTGACATGTAAAAAGTGATTACAAGTCTTGATAGCACAGCAAAATGAGCACCTGGAGGAAGGTGTATGAGTTAGATACTGGGTGAACAGGAAAGGGACAGAGGGAGAATCACTGGAAGCAGAAGTAAGACCCCTGAAGTAAAAATAAACTCAAAGACACAATTTGATACGATGCCAACCTTGGCCAGAAAAGCTTAATACATGTCTAGATGTTCTATGAGGTGAAGGGGTTTCAGGAGCCATCCCTAAGCTTTGCAGCAAGTTTAGCACTAAGGAAGGTGCATTAGGTCTTTTGGGCCACTAGGGTACCATTTAGAGTAGCGTACTATCATTGCAGCCAATGGTCTAGAAACAAACGATTTCAAAGTAATGACACCCCAGTGGCCTGGGAGAGTTAATGTGCCTCCTAAGTGACTAATTTACCATTAGGGAGTTATTTAGCCTCTGGGGAAGATAGAATTTGTTCCAACAAAGGCAGAGTAGTTTACCAGATAACACTGAGAAGTATAACACAATAGAAGCATGTTCTATTTTGACACCTTTGTAGATTTGTTCTGCTACCTTGGCCAGACACTTAACATCTCTTTGTTCTGGCACATCTGTGAAACAGGGGCCACGGCTCTTTATTCTACCCAAATCTCAGGCATGATACATGGATTGCTAAATTAGCACCTCCACAGGACTTGAAGGAGAGTGGCAACCTGTCATAGAGCCCAGAGTCATGTTCTGGGAATCAGGTGACCAGAATTCAGTTCCGAGAGTGATACGTAGCTCACTCACCTTGGATATTGTTCCTAATGTCTCTAGGCCCAAGAATCCTTATTCGTAAAATAAGATCAAACCTAATGACCTCTAATACCTGTCGCAACTCTAACGTTCATGAATTTTAGCCAAATACCTAAGAAATAATTGATCAAATGGAAGAGCTTATAAAACGTACAATAAAATTTCAGCATTTTCATTTTATCTCAAGTTCTTCTATCAGTTGACCAATAACATGTACCAAGAATGTAAAATTTAGAGAATATGTCTTGACCAAAGGAGATAAATATGAGTGAAAAAAAAAAAAAAAGATGGTGCCTATCGGTGATAGATTTCTTATTCCGTTTTGAAAGATGGGGCATGTACTCTTGAAAAAGGCAAAAGAGGGGCGCCTGGGCGGCTCAGTCGGTTAAGCGTCCGACTTCAGCTCAGGTCACGATCTCGTGGTCCGTGAGTTCGAGCCCCGTGTTGGGCTCTGGGCTGATGGCTCAGAGCCTGGAGCCTGTTTCCGATTCTGTGTCTCCCTCTCTCTCTGCCCCTCCCCCGTTCATGCTCTGTCTCTGTCTGTCTCAAAAAAAAAAAAAAGTTAAAAAAAAAGAAAAAGGCAAAAGAAAACTTTATTAAAACATATCCAACAAGACAAATAATATAAATAATCCACAGCCACATTAAAAAAAAAAACATAAAAAATCAGGTGTGGGTCCAAGAAGGCTTCTTGGAAGATACAGAGAAAAGAGGATATTTGGGTTGGCAGAGTAAGGAAACAAGGTATTATAGCGGGGAATAATTAATATGCGGAGGCAAGAATTTGAAAAGGACACGTAATATAAGCAGAATAGTAAACAGATTGCCAATATTATAGTAAGTATTTTGCATAAAAGATTAATAAAATATTGGAATGAAGAAGTTAAGGATGTTATAGAAGTAAAAGTGTGTTGATAAAAAAGCTTAACAATGATTACAGAGAGAGGTTTTTATGTGAAAATATCAAAAATTTAAGGACAGTAAATGTTTTGGGACAGAATCAGGCCATGATAAAAAGGTCTGTGTAAAAGAAAATAATTCATCAAGGCTGAAAGCAAATTCAGGGAGTCCACCACCAAACAAATACAGGTTGATTATTGTAATTAATAATGTTCAGTGTGTCGCATTGTGTTTTCTTCTTCCTGTCTAGAATACTAACAAACAAAAAAGTCTGAAAAGGATTTTAGACGAGATGAAAACAATATGAAGTTAAAGAGAAGAAACATTGTTTCAAATTTTCTACAACCTGGTAAATTTTAGAATCTCATCCAGTGAGGAAATAAGTTGAAATTGACATTAAAATATTTAAAAATGGTTTAGAGGAATTAGGTCACCATTTCTCTTCTAACTAAGGATGATATTGAATTGCAAGAAAAATAATAACATTTTATCGTATGTGTTATGTTTTATGCGTTGGAATGAACATCCTTTAAGAGATTATTCTCTGATAAGCGATTGTCTCAAATACTTATTTCATCTTTCCAGTAAACCTGTTGTAGATGCAAAAAACCACAGATAAAGGGCACCTGGGTGGCTCGGTTGGTTAAACGTTTGACTCTTGATTTTGGCTTGGGTAATGATCTCACGATTCGTGGGTTCGAGCCCTGCATCAGGCTCTGCCCTGGCAGTGCAGGGCCTGCTTGGGATTCTCTCTCTCTCCTTCTCTGTCTGCCCCTCCCATGTACTCTCTCTCTCTCTCTCTCTCTCTCAAAATAAATAAAAAATAAACCTAAAAATATTTTTTAAAAACCACAGGTAAAATTTCTGAAAATATTCCTAAATAACAAAGTTCTTATTCAATGTCTTGTCAGCACATAAATTTCCACAACACCAAGCACAGACAGCCCAGACTCCAGTGCTGTGGTTTACAACAGTTTTCCTGCTTCAAAATAATTTTTTAAATCAATTTATTTATTTTGAGAGAGAGAGAGAGAGAGAGAGAGAGAGAGATGGGAAGAACATGTGCATACGTGCATGAGCAGGAGAGAGGCCTAGATGGAGGGAGAGAGAGAATCCCAAGCAGGCTTATGCTGTCAGAACAGAGCCTGATGTGGGGCTCAATCCCACAAACCATGAGATCATGACCTGAGCCGAAATCCAGAGTCAGATGTTTAACCAATCGATCCACCTAGGTGCCCCTCAAAATAATTTTTTCTATAATCTCCTTTCAGGCATTTAGATATTCCAAGTCAACATTGTTGTAAAGTTGAATGAATTCACAAAATACATTAATACAGACCCTTTTGAAACAGGGAACACAAGTGAGTGTGCAAATGGCCTGTACAGAGCCAAAAGAGATGCTATGATGCTCACATATAAAGTGTATGGATTTTACCTATATTGTCCTTCAGGTCTCACTCAGATTCTGCTTATTCTGATTGCATGATTATAATCACTCTGTTTGTATATACTTATTTCTATCAGCACCACAGAACATGTAGAATAAACATTATCAGGAGAAAGGGGCTGCTGTTGGTAGGCACACTGCCAGCAGTGGCCTGTGAAGGCTGTGGCCCAGGACAGAGGAGGAGACGCAAAACTATAGAGCCACAGATCCAAAAACTTGAATCAATGCAAGCCAGGACCATTAAGTGAAGGAGCAAATTTCTCTCTAGAACTCACTAGCTCTTCAGGGCATGATAACATGGGCTATTATATCTCTGTACAATAACTGATAGAAATAATGAGCCTGAATTACAAAGAATAAAATACATTATGTTAAGTGCATGTTAGATTGATGAACATACAGAGTTGGAACCAAAAGAATGTTGTATTTACAGGGATTAAGAATCAGCTGTCCAGAAAATTCGGCTGTTTTGAAAAGCTTAGTTCCTTGAGGTTTTAGGTTGCCAAGGTTTAAATATAATATACCTTTTTTCCTGTTCTGTGAAAGCATTGTTTGTGATATATGAGCAAAATCTCTGTGCCTTGAGTTTGGAGTTGAGTTTTGCTATGTAACACATGACAATTTTCTGTATTTCGGTTTAGATCTTCCCAGGTGAGTAATGGTGATAGCAATACCTCCCTCAAAGGGATGATATACCAGTTAACTAATGATGATAAAAAAATGTAAATCACATTTAGAAAGTGTTTATTATGTGCCAGTCTCTGTGCTAAGGCTTTTTAAATTTTTTTTAACGTTTATTTATTTTTGAGACAGAGAGAGACAGAGCATGAACAGGGGAGGGGCAGAGAGAGAGGGAGACACAGAATCTGAAACAGGCTCCAGGCTCTGAGCTGTCAGCACAGAGCCCAATGCGGGGCTTGAACTCACAGACCACGAGATCATGACCTGAGCCGAAGTCAGCCGCTTAACCGATTGAGCCACCCAGGCGCCCCTGTGCTAAGGCTTTTTATGTGTTAACTCAATACTCACAACTATGTCAAGTAGGTCTGTGAATATCATCCCCAGATTACAGCTAATAAAATTGAGGGTTAGAGACATCACGTAACTTGTCCAAAGTCACACAATTATGCAGGGGCAAAGCCAGGATCCAAATTCACATGTTTGGGTTCTGATGTTTACTTTTTAAATCACTAATCTCATATGAATAAAGACTAATATGAAATAGTGCCCAGCATAAATTTGACTCCAACTAGCCTCTTCTGCCTTTCCATTTCCCTTCTATAAAAAGTTAATACTAAAGCAGGGAGCAATAATTTTATATTTCTAATCACTGTTCTTTTATTGATGCTATGGCTGTCTCTCCTGCTGTATCTCACCAAGCAATGATATGACTCTGCATTGATTACTTATACCACTCTTGAGTATGTATTAACTATGCAACTTCTTTGTGCTAGGCAGCAAAGAGTAGAGACGCCTCGTATATGTTCTGGTCTTTGAATTGGATGTGACCCGGGGGTGAGAGGGCACAATTCAGAACTCTCAAGCTTCCCAGTCGACACTGCCTTCACAGAAAGGAAAGAAATTCTGTCCATGGATATTTGGGGGTTTTGTCTGATACAGGGGATACTCAGTCAATAGAAGTATGAAACTCTCCATCTCGTTTTGACCATGATTTTCAAATGTGTACTTGATTTGTTGCCTATAGGTTAAATCACATAGATGCTGTGAGAGTACATTATTATACAATAAAGGACTGCTTTGAAGGAAAATTTAGGGAAAAAAGAATAGGAATTATTGGTGGGGGAATCTTTAAAAAACATGATTAGTTTTGGGCAGTTCTTGGACTGTTTGGAGACAGCTTAGAGACTACAGAGATGAGTTACCAATAACCTGACTTTGGGGGTTTGTGTAATTAAGTTAGTATAGTTTGGCCCAAACCCTTGACCATTTTTCAATCAGTCTTCATGAGGAAGCATTTCTTAGGATTATATATTCAAGTGATTTTGAAAGAAATTATACACATGAAACCAGATACACCATTGAGAATCATGTAACCATCTGTCTCCTAAAATAAATATATATAAATACATATAGTTATAAAAGAAATTTGAACACTTGACAGAACATTTGGAAAAGAAGGAAGAGGAGAGGACAAGAAAGAAAGAGAGAATGAGAATCACTTCAAATTTTAATATCCTAGTGAAAAAACTTTAGCAATGTGTATTTTCTTCCAGCTTTTATTCTAAGTACATATGTGTCACCAAGTTACATGCATAATATAAATGCAGTTTTGTGTCTTGCTTTATTAATAAGTTTTCACATACACAGGCTCATACAAGTTTTAAGGCTCATACCTTAAAAATCTATATTAATAGAATTAAATAAATACAATTAATGATTGATGGTTTTATTCATTTATTCCTTTTAAAGATAGAATAACACATACTTCCCAGATAGTCTAAGAATGCAAAAATTAATAAAGTTGGTTCTTTAACTCAAATAACTTATAGCTTTCTTTTGGAGGAAAATGGACATATAATCAGGGAAGTACAATAGAATTTCATAGGTACAATGGTAGATTTATGCAGAAAGTAATTTGGAAAAAAAAGGAAAATGGTCAATTTCTTTTTGGAGAAATGGCCATAAAATGCTTTATTTTAAAAAGTTAATTTTAGGCTGAAATGCTGGGGAGGAGAAGAGAATTTGAACTTTCATGCAAGGAGATAACATGAAGAAGGAAACTGAACATGTGGCATGTGCAAGGCAACTATAGTCATTCCCAGAGAAGTTTCCAATATGAGAGGGCTTGCGAAAAAGAGGTGAGCGTAATGTAGGCAAGGGCATGATGAGGAGGTCTTATGAAGTCGCCGAAAGGTGCAAATCACCTTTAAATTTGAGTAACATCGCTCTGGTATAAATGCAGCAGGTGGTTGAAGAGAAGTCCAACGAGGGGAAGACTGGTAGTGAACTATGGTTATACTGGCCTTCAGATAATGACAGTGAAACTACAGAGGCAGCTGGATGTGCTCATATGGAAGAAGCTAGAGAATTATATGAGGAAGAAGGGAGTGGGGCTGATATTACAGTGTGTGGGATAGGTATTGAATATTCATTTGGCGCTCAGGAGAAACCTGGGCTAGGGATAAAGATGTAAAAGTCATCAGAATGTATGGAGGGTGTTAAAATTGGGCTCCTCCTGATTACAGTTTGGATTGAGGGCTAGAGGTGAGAAGAGTAGGTGTTCAAGGGCTCATAGTCTCCTACAGAAAACATGGCTCCAAACTGGTTTTCCCAAGTTCATTCATCAACCACTTCCAGACTCTATGATAGAAGAGCAAGTATTTTTTATACGAAGATTAGACAATGTAGGATTTCTTTGAGGGAAACCCTAAGCCAAGCAAGAGGAACTTGGAGGGTCCGGCATGTGTGTTTTCAGTAGTGGCTGGTACTTAATTCTCACTAGAACGTTGTCCGACAGGGATCCTCTGGCTGGCAGGATCATTGGTTATCTTAAAAGGAACCCCTCCCCATGCTACAACATGGATGGACGCTGAGGACATTACGCTAAGTGACATAAGCCAATGATTCCATTTATACAAAACACCCATAGTAGTAAATTTTATATAGGCAGAAAGTAGAATAGTGGTTGCCAAACACTGCAGAAAAAGGAATGTGGAGTTTCAGTTCTGCAAGATGAAAAGAATTCTGGACATGAAAGGAGCCTGCTTAAGATTCTCTCTCTCTCTCTCTCTCTCTCTCTCTCTCTCTCTCTCTCTGCCTGTCTCCCCCTTCCCCCGTGGAGAAGCATTCTCTCTCTTTCTCTAAGAAAAAAAAAGAACCCCTTCCAATAAAAATAGATCATGGCACAAGATACATTTGAACTTCCCAGATGCAGAAGCTAGGACTAAGAAGTGAAGAGGCCGTGGAAGAGTGCTCACATGGCCTCGTAATAGACGATTGTTAATTTTTCAGGAATTTTGTGAGTTAGTTGTTAAATAGGGCTATTATTAAAAATGATAGAAACTTAAATCATGTTGATCGGTTTAAATTAAATCAATTTCATTAAAAAGAAAGCTAACGCATATTCAAAACTCATTACTTCCTTTTCATTTCATTACATTTTTACTATTACCTATTCTCTCGTGTTTATGATGGAAATGCTGTAAAATTCTGTGGTACCCTGCAGTTAGTGACATCACATTGATATCTTAAAATCAGCCATGACAGGAGTATATGCATCCTGGAAATCAGAATTTTTCCTCCCGGAGAGCCAGTTGGTAAACTTTTCACCAAACTACTACTGGGCATAGTGCATCTCAGAGAACTGTGTATTTCTAGCAACTAGAAGTGCTGTCTCTAAAGAACAAATAGGTGCTCCAACAGAGTTAGTATTCAAGCATCAGCCTCACGCAGAGGGCACCATCGGATCTGCTCTTTCCAGGAAGATCTCTGTCCTTCACCACTGGGCCCATCATTAGCTCTATCCTTTCTCAGTGGTTTAGGGTATTTTAACATAATTTATCTATTTCTGTATACAATAAATTTAGGATGCTTTCAATGCTTTGCTGTTTCAAATAAGGATTCAATATATATTTTCATGAGCATAGCTTTTTCTATAGCTTGGAATTTTTGAAGGAAAATTTTTAGAAATTGCATTAGAGATTATAGATGTTTTAAAATTAACACTATTTTTGTAATAATTAATTATATGTTTTCTAAATATTTTGTACAAAATTGGGTTATATTATATATTACTCTTCTGTCATTTGTTTAATGAAATTTATGTTGTATTTTCTGACATTATTTCATATTTTGGGGGATATTAATACATAGTAGGGAAAGTCACTCCTCAAAATACCTTGTTTCCTTTTATCTTTCCTGAGATTTGTAAGCTATATTTTCCATTTAAAATTCGCTGAGTGGTTAACTTGCCTTTTAATAAAAGTCACTTTTATCATAAAAGTAAAACATGTGCACCATGAAAACAATTACAACCCACAAGGTGTTAGTGGAAAGAAAAGCTTCAATCCCTATACCTCCAATGTCCCCCTCTGACACCATCAATCTCAATCACTTTTGTGTTTTTAGTTTCTCTGGTGGCCACCACCACAATTCTAAATCATATGGTTCTAACTCTATGTCTTACCTTTTCAACTTTAAAGCATTTATACTTTCAATGCACTGAAACTATCCCTACAATTGTTAGTTACATAATTATTTTTTGCTGTTTATGGATTCTTTCATTCATGGTGTTAAATGATGTTTAAAAGCTTTCTATCTTATTTCATAAACCAAAATTATTATATAAATATTATTTTTCACAGAACAAGGCGCCTGCTGGGCTTGTTTAGAAGGAATGTGATTCCATGCTTTTATATCTTTGTTCCTTGAAAATGAATTGTGTTCCAAGCATCAGATTCAAGTGTAATCTTTTTATGTCTGACCAATAATTGCTCATTGTTCTGCCACATGTTCATTCACTTCATATTTAGACTATGACTTTACTGAACAACTTTTTCCCTAGAATTTGTAATTTCCTTTATTTTTTTAATTGGCAGAAGAAATACATGCTTTCTTCACCGTCTTATGGAGATCTTCCGGCATTTTTTTTTCATACACCATTTTGAATAAAATCCATTGTCTTTTTGAAAGAAAATCCTTGTAAAGCCTTTGACGATTTCCTCTATTTGGATCGACTGCTTTTCACTTCTATTGTACAGCTGATTTTCTAGGAATTGTTTTCATCATAGAGTAGTTGCGTTTTTTTCCTCTGAACTCATGTCTAACGGCTATGTAGTAAACGTTTAGCAATCTACATAATTGTAAACTATAATTTCTTTCTGGAACTCCTCTTTCTTGTGACATATTGGCATTCTAGATTGATGCATATTCTTAAATACATGTTTTTAAATTTCTATCATATTTTCCATTTCCCTGTCTTTTTGCTCTACTTCAAAAGTCACAAAATTAGATTATAATGCTGGATCTGGTGTACAGATGTTATTGGGTTTACGGATTTTTAAAAATTATGTAATTACAAACATTTAAAACTTAGCAGATTTCACATCAAAACCTGCAATGCTGGCTTCCTCTCGAACAACAACAGTCTTGATAAACCACACAGATTTGGATGTGAATAGTTACATTGGATGGTATGGTAGCTGCCATGGATTTCCTCTGCACGAATGTAGGTAAATTGGGCTTTTCTCAGAATAGCAGAGCTGAGTCTGAGGTCTGTGTATTTGCCTGGGGCGAGTCCACCTGGAGGTTTCATGTTTGGTCAGCAAGCAGGAGCCAGCTGCGCCTCAACAATGCCAAAAGCAGGCATTTGTTTTAGGCTATCGAAACCCACACCCAGCTTACCTTTCCCTAGGCAGGGCTTTCTACTTCTTTTACAATGTGGATCTCAAGTGCACCTTGAGACACTTGAGGTGTCTGCACCTGCGACAGCCAGTCTAAATTTCAGAAGACAAGAAGAGAGATGTACCTAGTTGTTTGACATTGGTTTCTCCTGTCACCTGAGTTTCCTGCTCCAGTCCTGTTAGTCCAGAGACCCTTTTGAGTTGATGTGACTGCTGTCTCGTTTTGGTGTATCTTTCAAAAACCTGCTAATTTTGTTTGTTTGTTTGTTGTTTGGTGCTTTTTCTTTCTTAAGTGGGAAAGAATTCTTCCCCACAAAGTGTTTATCCCAGTCTCATTTTTTTGTTCATCTGGGTGCTCATTAAATCTCCTTTTCATAATGCTGGCCAGAGGGCTGCTTGATATGCTCTGCTCCTAAACCAATTGCCAGCATCAGCACACATTTATCCTGTGGATTCTATAGCACCGAGGTATAATTTTCTCCTATTCCCATTGCCTGGATATCTTGCGCTGATGTAATGGAGTTTATGAGAAACTACAGTCCCAGGGATGCCCTAGTACCAGGACTCCTCTTATGCCATTCAGCTTCTAGTAATTTACTCATTTGGGATTAGGCCTCTAAACATGAAACCTTGCTATGACCCCTGCTCTCAACCCTATCGTTTGGTAGGAATTATCCTCTCCAAATATATGTGAAAAGAAAGTTTCTAAAAGGCAAAGGCAAAAACCTACTGATCTCGAATAGTAGTAGAAAGATGGTCAGCCATGTTTTATTTCTATAAAAATTGAGTGTCTGGGGTAGAGATTGGATGGGGGCATCTCAGGAAAGGAAAGATACTAGATTTCATCATCTTCCTTTAAACTTAATTTCTTTTGGGGTGGGAGTATTACAAATGAGTCATCAAGTTTCATTCTAAAATGATGTGGATATTGGGGCGCCTGGGTGGCGCAGTCGGTTAAGCGTCCGACTTCAGCCAGGTCACGATCTCGCGGTCCGTGAGTTTGAGCCCCGCGTCGGGCTCTGGGCTGATGGCTCAGAGCCTGGAGCCTGTTTCCGATTCTGTGTCTCCCTCTCTCTCTGCCCCTCCCCCGTTCATGCTCTGTCTCTCTCTGTCCCAAAAATAAATAAATGTTGAAAAAAAAATTTAAAAAAAAAATAAAATGATGTGGATATAAAATTCATAAAAAAATTTTCTGGTTGTGTCCACCAGTTGGCTGTCAGTAGTTTTTGGTTTCTTTTTCTTTTTTTTTTTTTTTTAGTTTGTTTGTTGATTTTGTTTTTTGTTTTGTTTTTTGCTTATGCCCTGGGTATTTTTTAGTTATGAAGTGAAAGAGACTGAGCTAAGTGCCATTTTTTAACAGGTATCTGTTCAAATCTATGGTGAACACAGTTATGAATTTTGAACATAACCAAGTAGTTTCCCATAGCAATATAAGAAATATTGATTTCACAACGCTCACAAAGAAGTAATGATTATATTCACTTCCACTGATTTAAAAGATTAAAAGAATTTTATTCTTAGGAAAAATCTTTTATATAAGCTTCTCATGAAATAATGATACTAAATTTTCCCCATATTTTCTGTTGTATAAATACATATTTTTAATGTGTTTCCTCAACTTTGTTTCTTATCAGAAGTCACTAAGATTTAAACTATTTCTGCACAATGGAGTATTTAAGTGCAAAGGGTTAGAACCAGCAGGGGTGAACATGGGCTGTGATATTAACTAGGTAACCTTGCACCCATCACGTAACCATTCTTAGCATTTGTTATCTCACTTGTAAAATGGGGGTAATAATATTACTTTTGTCATAGGACACGTGGATATTAAGTGAGGTAACACAGGGAACTTCTTAGGACCAAAATAAACACCAATATATGCAAATGTGTGGCACTATTATTCTTATTTTCTTACTTTCTAATTTCTTCAGTATATTTTTAGCTTGGTACAAACTTCTCAGCAGTTTCACTGCTGAGAATACCTCACTGCTTCCTTCAATCTTTTCTATAATATGATTTTTCCTATTTAATTATTTAATATATATAGGGTTTATTTTAGGATGAGGTTAGAATCTTTAATACCACCCTTTCTCAATCTTCCAAGTATGGAGCTTTTAAATACTTTATAGAATATTATTCTTCATATTGATGTATTATGTTAATTTCATTAAATATTAAATTCTTACAAAAATAGTATCATCTGTGTGGTCTAATTATTCTGATCCGTTGAAATGTCTATTCTTACCTCAGGGTCAAATTTTTCAATTACGGTAGCTTTATAATATGTTTGATTACTTAATAAGACAAATTCTATTCGATCTCACTTACAGATATGGAGGCCTGAATTCTGGGTCGAATGTAGGGTGTCTCCTACTTTTAGTTGAATAACATGGAGTAACCAACAATTAAGCCAAGAAGCCTCATCTTGTGTAGAGGCTTAAAAGAAAGAGAAAGGAAAAAAGACAAAACAAGATAAGCTATTCAAGTTTGACACAAACCCATGGGGTTAGATGGAGAAAAGCAGGTAAATAGAAATGAAAAAGAGAGGAGTCAAAACTAAGAATCAGAGGTATAGCCAGGAGAAATTACAAGCGTCAAGAAGAGTAGCTTAACACGCTTTTCAGAGCCTAATATTAGAGAGTGAAGAGCAGTTAAAAGTGCCAATAAAACTGGACATTGCCTTTCTACCACGCTGCTTCTTTTTAGGAAGTTCAGTGTTATTTGTACCTGTTAATTTTCTAACTGAACTTTAGAATCTCATCTTTTCCATTTGTTGGCTGAATGGCATTCCCAGTCACCTACCTCTCTAACTCTGTATTCTCATCTACAAGGTAGAGACAATGAAGTCCACCTGTAGGGGTGCTTAGATGAAAGCAACATACATCCCGGGCAGTAGACATTAAAAAGACAGCAAAGCAACAGCTTCAACACAATAGTTCATCTTTCTGCTTTTATTACCTTTTTTTTGTATCTAGATAAAGGAACCTGAATCTCAAACCAAATGGCAAAAGTAACCTAATTCATGAAAAAGAGGGAAAGGATTTATTTTTCTTTCTCAACCCACTATCTTTGGGGTTGCAATCCTCTGTTCTCTCCTATGTCCACTCTTACTGCAAGCTCATATTTCGGATAAAAATGGCCAAATCCAGACAGACCTACTCTGCTGCCCATCATTGACAATTGATCATTGTTTGCTAGACCTGGGAAGAGCAACGGTTTTGCATGCTTGAACTTCTCAGCAAATAATTGGTTGGGGGCTTCTCTGACTAAAAATTTTTCAGGAGTGTCAAAAGTATGAATGTGAGCCTCCAAAATCGTTGGGAGTGGTCAGAGTTGGGACCCGAAGGTCATAATCACTTTATCATCAGATCGTCAGTCCTTGGGTCCCTTCTATCGCCTTCTCTCCATGGGTCAGAGGCAGGACTACCCAGTTCCAGTCAAGAGGCACATGCTCAGAACTTAGCTTGTCCAGTGGTTATGGCATTCCGCTTTTACCGATATCACTTTGGTTAAAAATAACCAAACAGTAATTTTACATTTGCTTTCAGCAAAGCTATAAGAAGAAACCCATACCTGCATAATTTATAGGGGAAGGGATAGATCGATTGGTCTGTGAACAGCTGCACGATCTCACAGTATTCGTGTGATGAGACATTTAGTTTGTGCTGATGTTGGTGGCGATGGCATTGCAGTTACTGAACACGAAGGCAAGATTTTATTGAAATTTACTGTATTCTTTGGTCACAATGAATAATCACTAAACCCTTGAGCGGGTCCCGGCCAATGTGAAAATTGAACTGAGAGCACAAGTGCTTGGCAGTAGAGTTCATTATTGTAACTTCCAGGTTTACTTCAGACCATGTTCTTGTCATTTAAAGTCTGATGGAAGAGACAAGCCAAAGATCCACTTTTCTCTGTTTAGAAAACAATGCCGCATAGCATATTTTATAAATAGATTAGAATGGTTACCAATATGCAACAAATGCTGTTCTTTGTGTGTTCAGGATTTTTCTAATACAAGCTTAGAACTGTGCCAGATCAACACACCAAATGTTTTACCAACTGCTCAAAGGGAGTGATGCTGTCTCCTTTTGGATCACTTAGTTGGGAACCTTTATCTTCACTTTACCTTTAAAAGTAACACATATAGTTAGTTCTGTGACTGTATTTTCTGATCCAAGAGTCAGTGAACATGATCTGGTGAGAACTTGTATAAATTAGAGGACAAAATGATACATTTTTATTGACGTGGACTATTCCTGAAAGTGACAGCTGGGCTGTCATTTTTACTCTGCGTCTAAGTTTCTCCATGTGTAATATGAAGTCCATAATGCCATTCTCATTATCTTAATGAAGTATTTACCAGATTAACCAGTTTATTACTGATAATGAATGAGAAATCACTTCATAGGAGAAATTGAAAAACATGACTAACAGAGAACAGACATGGGGAAATGTATAATCAAAATAATCTAACTATTAAGAAAAGAACACTGAAAATCTATTGATTTGATTGTTGATTTCATTGATCACCTTGTTGAAGTATATCGGTATAATTATACACTAAAGACTGAATCATTAGATCATGTATGCATTTTTTTGACAGTTAAGTTTTGTATTAACAAACATTGGGGTTTTACTGGAAGTCACTTTTCTTTCTATGAAGGATACACTGTACATTGACAGCCTTCTACAGCAAGGGTATTGAGGTCTAACAGAGAAAACATCTAATTAAAATAATAGTATATAGAAAGTTTTATGAGATCATGTGTTTTTTTTAAACATCTGTATATACTGTTGTCATGGCTCTTGGATATTGCTTTGGTACCTTCTTATGGAGATTTTTTTTTTTTAATTTAAACACTGTAATATTAATTGAGTACCTACTATGTGGTACTCAGAATAATAAATGCTGCCATTTACCCCATTTGATTTGAATGAACAATAGGACATGTTTACAAGTGAAAAGACATGGACAAATGTGTCTAATTGTGCCTTTTCAAAGATGCAATGGGGCAGTAATATATTTGAGTTCTGAACTAATCAATCACCTAGAACACAAGGCGAATTTTGATTAGTCTCATGCTTAGAAGCCTCTTTTAAAATTTGCAAGCTTTACTATATATTGGAATTCCAAATATCATGCTGTTCTTCCTACCTTTGTTCTTCTGCACTGATAGTTTTTAAAATGAAAGCCCTAATCTGTATTATATAGGATCATTAATTTCTGCATTTTACACTTGAGCAACGGCACTCTGATTATCTGCTGCAATGAAAAGTAAGCAGCCCTGCTTTTGCAGACTTAATTACCTACTGCAGGGCCTTTCTTTTACCCGTTACCACAAACAGTCTGGAAATGGGGTCAAAAGCATGATTAGAAACCAAATTAGCCACTGAATCCAGAAAACAAACAGGGAAACAGATCCAATAAGCCACTCTGATACAAAAATCAGTTTCCTATCACACCTGGGTTTATCCAGAGAGTCTCTTAATTTCATGTTCTTTACAAGAACAAAGCCACATAACAAAGGCTGTCCAATGACTTTTATGTCTGAGAAAATAAAATGAACTTAATAATGAGAGAGAGATCAGTATTGTAGGGGATCAGAGGCAGTCCAGGTAATAGGATCTTTTAAAGAATTTGATTTATAGGTTATACAAATGCCTCAAAATACCTACATAGTTTTTAAAAATTGATCCTTAGATTTCACCTCTAAAAAGTCATAAAATAGGCAATTTGTTGGTTTATAAACTAGTTTTACAGTAGTTTAAAAATAATTAACATTAGTCTTGATTTTTTTTTTGTATATCTGTCCTTTATTTGTAAATCTCATTATGTACAATTTTATGGGTGTTTTCTAAGGCTTGTCAATTGATATGGCAAATCCTATCCATTTAGTGTTTTCCTTTAATCCCACATAGGTTCTAAACACACTAAAATGCCAAGAGAATTTGGAGGTATTTCCTAGCTATGTGGAAAAGAAAGATGTCTCATAGATTAAGGTCTTCCTTTTCAGAGAATTTAATGGACAGTAATAGAATTTTATAGCATAAATGAAATGCTGATCAATTTATATTAACAAAGATAATAGTGTTTACTTACAATATTGATAGGTACAGTTTCATGATGATCTAATTTAACAGATTGTGTGGCAAAATGAATATTGTTTAAAAATATACATAAAATGCAACAGGAAAAAAATGATAAACTATTTAAGGATCATACAGGGAAGTGAGTCAATAAAAAACATAGTTAAGATTAAGAGATCATTCAGTTCCATTTTGAGTTTGCTTATTTGAATATATTGTACACAATTAAATGCAACTAGCCATGCTAGCTAAAGTTTAAATATCAAAGCTAATCCTGTTTTATTTAGAGGATGGATGTTCAGAAAAGCAATAGTTTAACAAGATTTACTTATCAGTAAAAAGTCTTCACTAAAAATCTGACTATATTTGAAAGTCATTGTCTATATATTTCAGGTGGCTACATATCTGTAACATACAAACAAGTGTTCTCACACAGTCACTTATAGCTTTTTAACCATTATCTATAAATCCCAATTTCCCTTGCAAAAATGAAGAAAATACATAGTTTTCCTTAAGATAGCTATTCCTTCTCTGAATTTATGTCCATTTCAATTGTATTTTTGTGTAATCTCTTTAACCTAGTCATACCAGGGATGAAAAATCTTACACTTTATAACGAAGATATCACATTTTCTTGACGAAAGAAAAGGAAAAGTTTGAACAGTTGTGGAGTGAATATATGGGAAATATATTGAATAGAAACAATGAACTAGGTCACAAGTCTTTTCCTTTAATCGAGTTCTTTTATTCTTTTTCTTTTGGGGGGTATGTATTGGGTTAGGGGAAGGTTCTTTCAGGCTGCATTGTCTAATAATTTGATAGATGCTTCCATTTTGTGACTGCAGCCTTGAGTAAAGTGAAGACTGAAAGCTCACTGAATTAGTTTTGAAACAACCTCAGAGATGGTCTACTATTTCCTGAGTTTTCAGAAGATATCAGTAAAATATAATGTCCAGGCATTATTGAACTGAGGACATTTTTCAAGGAGAAAATGATCTCATTGTTACTAACTCATTTCTCTAGAGCTATTTTCTCTCATCAGGGGACCATTGTCCAGTGAGTATAATTTTGGAGCAAAAGAGCCTTACAGCCTTACACCTCTGCTACCTGCCTATTCTTATTCTGAGAAGTTCTGTCACAAAAATTCAATCAATCGATCAATATTTATTGTCTGCTGAGGCAATTTGTGCTTGAATGATACAAAAGAACTAAAAGACCTCAAAAAGCTTACAGTCCAGTTGAAAAGACTTAAAAAATAACAAGATTCATAACACAAAACACATTCTATCAAGGTGAGCTAGGGCACCTTAGAGAGTATAGGCTTTGGAGCCAGGCAGATGTGGACTAGATTCATTCTTCCTCATATGAAGCCTGAGAGCTTACACAAATGAGAGGTTTTTGAGACTCTGTCTTCTCACCAATGAAAGGAGAGTAGAATTACCCAACTATTCCATTCCAGGAGATTTTGTGAATATTAGAAATACTACATTTTTAGCACCTGGCATATAATATGTGCCAAGTACATAGTTGCTAATTATGACTATGATTGATTACTCCTAGGAATGCTGTATATAAACACATTATACACATGCATGTGTTCTAGCTACATATAAAGTGGTTAGAAAGGCAAGGAGACTGAGGCAAAAACACACCGAAATTGCAAAAACCTAAACAAGTAGTGATAAGTGAACTGGAAATTCACAGGATTGAAAAGCAGGCTAATTTGGAAACAGAATTGAAAAGCAGGATTTAGTAGACAGTATAAAGAAAGAATCAGAGAAATTTAGTGGTAATTTAGATACAGGTACAAGAAGCAAAATAAGCAATGATGTAAAAGTGAAAAACCAGCAACAATGTAAAATTCAGTGTTTGTCATTCAAGCAAAGATTACTAGGCATACAAAGTAGGAAAACACAGCAACATAATAAGAAAAATAATCAGCCAATTGAAACCTCCCCAGAATTGACATTTGTTATAATTGCAAAGATTCAGGATATTATTCAGATTGAAAAATAAATTGCATTTCTAAATACAATGAGAAATTAGGTAAAAAATTAAGAGACAACATCACTTAAAATATCAGTATTTTAAATACATGGGGATAAGTCTAATCTATTGGAGGTAGCACTAAGATAGTACTGTCATGGAATGGAATAATCTTCTAGGCCGATTAGATTTCCTATGGAATAATATTAATTCTGATCCCTATCTCACACCATATCCAAATTTAATTGCAACTAGACTGTAGATCTATACATGAAAGTCAAAAACATTAAACTTATCAAATATAGTATATCTCGTCATAATCTGGAGTAGGAAAATATTCCTTAGAACATTATTTATAAAGGAAAAAATTTGATAAATCAAATTAAATTAAAATGAACACTGTTCTTCAAAAGAGAATGAGAAAAAAAATCACAAAGTAAAAAATATTTTCACACATACAACTACTAAGAGGCTCTCATCCAAGGTATCTCTTCAAGTTATTAATAAAATATCACAAAAGAGAATAATATGCAAAAAACTAAACTCATACTTCACAAAAGGGCTATCCAAATAACTAATTAATACGCAAAAAGTTTTCAACCACAGTGATCATCAGGGAACGACAAACGAATACTAAAACGAAGTATCACTATATACTTACCAAAAAAGCTCAAGTGAGAAAGATGACACTAGAAAGAGTTATTTGGATAAGTAGGGCAACTGTTGCTCTTATACACTGGTAGCGGGACTATTAACTGGTATGATAACTCTGGAAGACCTTTTGAAATTATCTGTTAAAGTTTAACAGATGCATAACCTAGTATCAACAAGTGTAATCCTTATTACATATGCAACAAAAATGTGTGAAAATTTTACCAAAAGATATGCACAAGAATATTCATGGCAGTGTATTTGGTAATAGAAAACAACCAAATACCTTTTTCCACAGTAGAATAGATAAATAAATTATAGTATATTTATAAAATGGAATATGACAAAGTAATGAAACAGATGAATTGCTGTCATATGCAACAACATGGGTGAATCTCACAAACATAATATTGAGTGAAGGAGGTCAGAAAAAAAACTATGTGTAATATAATATCAATTATACAATGTCTAAAACTTATAAAAACAAACTATAGTGTGTGAGAAGAAACTATTACTGAAGGCCAGGGTAAGAATCATCCGAACAGTACTCAAAACTCACAGAGGGGTGCGAATGGTGTTCATTCACACAAGTTAAGCTGGAGAAGCTCCTAATTCACAGAGAATTTGGTAGAGTACTTAGAATGATTATGCCTAACTCTTTGGGAATAATTACCTTAGACTGAATACTGCTCTGGATGTGCTTCTTGAATCAGAAAAGCAAAACTCAAGGGGCGCCTGGGTGGCGCAGTCGGTTAAGCGTCCGACTTCAGCCAGGTCACGATCTCGCGGTCCGTGAGTTCGAGCCCCGCATCAGGCTCTGGGCTGATGGCTCGGAGCCTGGAGCCTGTTTCCGATTCTGTGTCTCCCTCTCTCTCTGCCCCTCCCCCGTTCATGCTCTGTCTCTCTCTGTCCCAAAAATAAATAAAAAACATTGAAAAAAAAATTTTTAAAAAGAAAAGCAAAACTCAAAAGAATAAAACTGTTTCCAAGTAACATAACTATATCCTAAGGAAAAAGACTCAAGAAAATTTATAAGATATGGAAAAGTGCCAACACTCAACGATGTAAAATTCACGATGTAAGATTATCAGGCATGCAAAAAGTAGGAAAACAAAAGCAATAATAAGGAGAATGATCAGTGAATTAAAACTGCCCCCAAACTGACACAGATATTCAAATTACCAGACAGGTATGTTGAAAGAGTTATTATAACTGCATTCCATATGTTCAAAAGTTATGTAGAAACATGGATCTATAAGAAATATTTTAAAGGAAGCAATTATGTCTAAGATGCAATTGACACTAGGAGGATTAACTGCATAGTAGCTGTTGCAGAAAGAATGATTAGTGAACTTGAAAACATAGTAGTAAGAAACCCTCCAAATGAAAGAGAAAAGAGAAAAAAAATAGATATATTTCCTATCTTAGAGAGAGAGAGTGCGTGTGTGTGAGTGGGGGAGAGGGGCAGAGGGAGACAGAGAGAGAATTCCAAGCAGACTTCACAGGAGCCCAATGTGGGGCTCAATCCCATGACTTTGGGATCATAACCTGAGTCAAAATCAAGAGTTGAACAGTCAACTGCCTGAGCCACCCTGGTGCCCCTCAAAATAATTTTTTAATAAGAGAAAGAACACCAGTAAGCTGTAGGATAACTTCAAGGAGACTGACTAAAAGATGTATAGTTACATCTTCTTCTTCAGTGAAGAAAAGAGAGGAGGACAGAAAAAAATATTTGAAGAATAAATGACTGAAAATCTTCCAAACTTAATCAAAACTATAAATCCACTTGGATATAAAACTATCCGAGGACCTCATTAACTTAAAGTACAGGAAGTGTAAGTAAAACTATATCAAGGCACGTGAAAACCAAATTACTCAAAACCTATAATGAACAGAAAATCTAAAAAGTAGCCAAAGACAAAATAAATGCTACAGAGGAACAAAAATAAGAATAATAGCAAATTTCTCTTTGGAATCAATGCAAATGAGAAGACAGTGGAGCAAAATCTTTAAGGTACTAAAATGGTAAAACTGTCATCCTAGAAATTATCCATATATATGTATGTATATAATACACATATATACATAGGTTTTGTTGAGGTAAAATCCACATAACATAAAATTCACAATTTTAGCAGTTTTAGTAGTTTTTAGTATATTCACAATGTTATTCACACTTCACCATTGTCTAATTTCAAAACTTTTCTATCACCCCAGAGGATCCCTATATGTTTGAATTCTCCCTCCCCTTTTCCCACTAACCTACTGTCTGTCTCTGAAGATTTGCCTATTCTGAACATTTTATATAAATAAAATTATATAATGTGTGGTCTTTTGCATCTGGCTTTATACACTTAGCACAATGTTTTTCAGGTTCATCAATCTTGTAGCATATATTACTACTTCATTCCTTTTTGTGGCTGAATAATATTCCATTGTACAGATATATCACATTTGTTTATGCTTTTATCAGTTGGTGGAAATTTGGATCGTTTCCACTTTTTGATGATTATTAATAATGCTGTTAGCATTTGTGTTCAGATTTGTAAAAAACAAAATTAATATTTGTTTATTTTTGAGAGAGCAAGAGACAGACCGAGCATGAGCAGGGGAGGGGCAGAGAGAGAGGGAGACATAGACTTTGAAGCAGGCTCCAGGCTTCAAGCTGTCAGTACAGAGCCTGACGCAGGGCTCAAACCCACAGACCATGAGTGGGATCATGACCTGAGCCAAAGTTGGACGCTTAACTAACTGAGCCACCCAGGAGTCCCTGTGTACAGAGTTTTGTGTGATACGAGTTTCACTTCTCTCAGTTGGACATCTAAGAATGGAACTGCTGGATCATAGGGTACCTCTATGTTTAACTTTTCGGGAACGGCCAAATTATTTTCTGGAGAAGCTACACCATGTTACACCTTAACCAGGAATTTATGAGGGTTCTAATTTCTTCACAGTTTGCCAATTCTTGCTATTTTCTATTTTGTTGATTATAGCCATCCTCATGTATGTGAAGTGGTACATCTT
Source organism: Prionailurus bengalensis (assembly GCF_016509475.1). NCBI lineage: Eukaryota > Metazoa > Chordata > Mammalia > Carnivora > Felidae > Prionailurus > Prionailurus bengalensis. The sequence goes on along the minus strand of NC_057353.1, from coordinate 14,674,052 downwards.
TGTAGTCTTGAGTTGTATTTCCTTAATAACTAATGGTGTTTGACATTTTTTGTATGCTTATTGGCCATATGTGTATCTTACTGGGAGAAATTTCTACTCAAATCTTTTCTCCATTTTTAAGTTGGGTAGTTTGCCTTTCAATGTTGACTTGTAAGAGCTCTGTGTATTTTTGATACTAGACATTTATCAGATACATGATTTACAAATATGTTATTTCATTTGTGGGTTGTCTTTTTACTTGTTTGATAGTGTCCTTTGATGCACAAAAGTTTTTAATTTTTATGAATTCCAATTTACCTATATTTTACTTTTGTTGCTTGGGCTTCAACCTAAAACTCTTTACTAAGTGAAAATAACTTTTAAATTAAGATAAAAAGAAGATGTTGTCAGACATAAAAATGTTGAAAGTATTTGTCACCAGTAGATTTGCCCTCCAAAAATGTTAAAGGAAGTCCTTCAGGCAGAAGAAAAATGACATCAGATGGAAATATGTATCTACACAAAGGAACAAAGAATATCATAAATGGTCCCTGCATATATAAATGTAATAAAAACTTTTTCTGATAATTTAAATTCTATTAAATTAATTGGCTATAAATAATAGTGATAGCAATGTATTATGGGACTTATGTGAATAAGTAAAATGTATGAAAAAATGGGATAAAGAACAGTAGAGGAAAAACAGAGAAATAATATTTATATATAAAGTGGTATAATATCACTTGAGGGTAGACTCTCAGTTAAAAGTGTATACCGTGATCTTAAAGCTAAGTTTAATAATAATAACAATAATAATAACAGACGTATAGTGATTGGCAAGCAAAGATAATAAAATTGAATCATAAGAAAGAAACAATTTAAAAAACGAGAAAAGTAAAAAGGAAATAAAGAAGAGACAAATATAAAAAAATATGAAATTGGTATACTTGGTCAAGCCATATGAGCAATCGCTTTAAATGTAAATAGTCTAAGCTCTATAATTAAAGTCAGAGATTGTCAGCATGGATTATTAGGCCCAAATATGTGCTGCTGCCTACAAGAAATAAGTGTTAAGTGTAAAGATACTTATAGGTTTAAAGTACAAAGATAGAAAAAAATTATAGAATGTTAGTGCTATTCAAAAGAAAGCTCTGGTGGCTATTAATATCTTTAAAAAGTATGGGGCGCCTGGGTGGCGCAGTCGGTTAAGCGTCCGACTTCAGCCAGGTCACGATCTCGCGGTCCCTGAGTTCGAGCCCCGCGTCAGGCTCTGGGCTGATGGCTCGGAGCCTGGAGCCTGTTTCCGAGTCTGTGTCTCCCTCTCTCTCTGCCCCTCCCCTGTTCATGTTCTGTCTCTCTCTGTCCCAAAAATAAATAAAAACGTTGAAAAAAAAAATTAAAAAGTAGATACCAGAGCAAGGAATATTTGTTAGGGATAAACAATGCCTCATGATGGTGCTTTAAATAGGTCAAATCACCAAAAGTACATAAAAATCTAAATACATTCCTAAGAAAAGTTTTTAAATACATGAAATCAAAATGGACAAAATTGAGAGGAGAAAGAGTCAAATCCACAATTATTGTCAAATGTTTAAGTATCCCCCTCTCAACAATTTATAGAACAAGTGAACAGAAATTTGTAAGGATATAGATTTTAATGACACTATCAACCAATGTAACCTAATTGACATTTATAGAACAATCCACAAAACAATAACAGAAAATACATTCTTTCCAAGTGCACATAGAGTGTGCATCAGGAAGAACAATTCCTGGACTATAAAACAAGTCTCCATAAGTTAAAAAAGTTGAAATCACACAACGTATGTTCTCCATAGTGAAGTGATACTAGACATGAATGGCAGAAGGAAATTTGAGAAATTCATAAATATGTGGAAATTAAATAGCATACTTCTAAACAACATATGATACAACAAGAAAGAAAAATGGTAATTTGAAATATTTTTTGAACTGAATGAAAAGGAAAACAAACTATATCAGAATTTATAGTATTTCACTAAAGAAACAATTAGAAAGAAATGTATAGCAATAAATGCCCATGTTATTGAAGAAGAATAATCAAATTATGATCACAGCATTGACCTTGAGAAACCAGAAAAGGAAGAACACAGACATAAAATAAGCAGTGAAAAGGAAATAATGGATTAAAGAGTGGAAATTAATGAATGAAAAAGCAGAAAAACACTAGAGAAAATAAATGAAACCAAAAGTTGGTTCTTTGAGAAGATCAATAAAATTGATAAACCTTTAGCCAGACTAAGGCAGGAAAGCAGAGAGAGAGAGAGAGAGACAAAGGGACAAATGACCAATATCAGGAAAAGATAGAAATGGCATCATTGAGGTTCTGCAGAAGGCATGCTGATAAGGAAAGGTTATAAACAACTTACTGCCTATAAATTCAATAACTTAGATGAAATGTCTTAATCTCTTGGGAAACAAACAAACAAAAAACCCACCACAGCTCACTCGAGAAGAAGTAGATAACCCGAATAGCCCTATATCTATTAAGGAAATCAGGTTTATTGTTTAAAACCTTGGCACAAAGACAACTGGAGGCTGAGACAGTTTTACTAGTAAATTCTCCCATCACATTTAAATAAGAAATCAGATCAATTGTACCAAATCTCTGCTAGAAAATTGAAGAGCACGAAATACTTTCCTACTCACTCTAAGAAGCCAGCATTATCCTGATTCCAAAACCAGAAAAGACACTACAAAAAAAAAAAAAAAGATAACTAAAGACCAATTTTCCCCATGCACATGTATAAAAAAATAGAACAAAATTTTAGTATATCAAATCCAACAATAACTCAAAAAGATAATACCTCATGATAAACTAGCATTTATCCTTGGAATGCAAGCTTGAATTCACATTTGAAAGTCAATCAATGTAATCCACCATATTAAAAATAAAGAAAACAATCCTCCCAATATATGTAGAAAAATAATTTTAAAAACTCTAACATCTTACTAATGAAAACCCTCAGAAAACTAGGAATAGAGGAAAATTTCTTAAAAACCTACAACTAACCTAATACTTAATGATCAATGACTGAATGATTTCCCCTTGAGATAAAGAACAAGATAAAGATGTGTATTGTCACCACTTCTATTCAACCATTCTAGCCAGTATAGCCAAGAAAAGACAATAAGCGCATCTCAACTGCAGCAGCAGAAATAAAATAGCCTTTATTGACAGACATTACTGTCCACGTAAAAAATCCAACAGTATTTACAAAAAAGTTACTAAATCAAATAAGTGAGTACAGTAAATTTGCAAGATATAAAATCAATATATAAATATCAATTGCATGTTATGTACTAGCAATAAAAAATTACAAATTTGATTTTTAAAATACTATTTACAATAGTTTGAAGAATATGAGTGGGGATAAATCATAAAAGCTGTGCAAGATTCATACACTGAAAAATCATTGTGAGAGAAGTTAAAGAAGACCTAAATCGAGAGATGTACCTATGTGTTCATTGATTATAAGACTCAGTATTGTTAAGGTGTTAGTTCTCCACAAGTGGATCTTTAAACTCAATTCAACCCCAGGCAAAATTCCTTCAGGTTCCTTTGTAGAAAGAAAAATCTTACATTAAAATTCATATGAAAATGAAAAGCACCTAAAATAGCCAAAACAACTTTCAAAAAGAAGTTGGAGGGCTCACACTATCTGATTTCAAGCTTATAAAGCTACAGTATGGTATTGGCACAAAGATAGACAAATATATCAATGAAACGAAATAGAGAGCCCAGAAATATACCCACCTATTCATGTACAAATAACTTTTAACAAAGCTGCAAAGCCAATTTAGTGGAGGATAGATCTTTCCAACAAATGTTTCTGGAATGATTGGATGTTCATATGCAAAAAAAATATTGACTTTCATCTGTACTTCACACTATATACATAACAATTAATACAAGGGTGCCTGGGTGGCTCAGTTGGTTGAGCAACTGACTTTGTCTTAGGTCATGATCTCATGGTTCGTGGGTTTGAGCCCAGTGTCAGGATCAGGCTCTGTGCTGGCAGCTCAGAGCCTGGAGCCTGCTTTAGATTCTGTGTCTCCCTCTCTCTGCCCCTACACTGCTCATGCTCTGTCTCTCTCTGTCTCTCAAAACTGAATAAACATTTTTAAAAAATTAACAATAAACAATTAATACAAAATGGATCTAAATAGAAAAATCTAAATATATTATAATTGTGGAAGAAAACAGGAGAAAACTTTTGTGATTTTGTGTTGGGCCAAATTTCCTTAGCTATGACACCAAAATTACAATCCTTAATATAAGAAATCGATAAATTGAACTGATTAAAAATTAAAATTTTATGTTCTTTAAAGGACAGATATAGACCATGAACATGCAAATCACTGATTGGGAGAATATATGTAGACGTATTTGATAAGGAATTACATCAGGAATTTATTAAAAAAAAAACTCTCCAAACTCAAGAAAAAAATTAAAAATAAGCAAAAACATCACCAAAAGAAAATACATGGCAAAGAATACATGGAGAGATGTTCAACATAATTAGTCATTAGGGAAATCCAACATAATCAGATACCACTATATATATCTATCAGCATGACTAAAACTAAAAAGCCCAATCATACCAAGTGTTAGTGACAAAGCAAAGTGACTGGAACTCTTATACAATGCTGATGAGAATATAAAATTATGTATCTACTTTGGAAAACAGTGTATCCATTTCTGAAAGTCATACATACTCTTCCTATACGATCTAGCCATTTTATTCCTAGGTATTTACACAAAAGAAATGAAAGCATATATACATGCAAAGATTTGCACATAAATGTTCTTATAAGCTTTATCCAAAACCTAAAAACAACATAAATGTCAAATAACTGGAGAACAGATATACAAATAAAAACATGGGATTATTTATGAGTGTTGGAAATCTATTAATCTCAAAATAAGTATTCCAAATGGAAGAAGCCAGACAAAAGGAAATACATATTATATGAATTCATTTTTACAAAATTCTGGAAAATACAGACTAATTAGCATAACAGAAAGCACATCATTACAATGGGAGACAACAAGAGGCATACATGAGGAATCTTAAAGGGTACAGTGGATATGCTTATTCCCTGATTTTGGTTATTGTTTGACAGATATATACCTGTGTGAAAACTTCTCAAACTGTGCATTTAAACATGCGCAGTTTTGTTGTATCAAATATATCTCAGTCACGTGGTTAAAAAATTGAGTTTACAAATTGGGTGGAGAAATGGAACAGTATGAAATATATGAGATAGTTCTCAAAGAAAGTAAATTTGAAAGCATAAAACTGTAATTTTATGTCAAATACATGTAATTACACAAAAACATTTAATTTAATTTAAAAAGAGGAACTCAAAAGCAATAGCTGGTTATAGTTTAATAAATTAAAGGCATTGCATAGGACTGAATGATTACTTAAACCTTTAAAATACATGATTCACAATAAAATATAATTTTCATAACACCGTGTCAAATCATTTAACATTAAATAAATGAAGCTAAATTTGTTGGAAATATACAGAGAAGGAATGATAAATAATCATAATACTAGATGTTTATACTCATTTTGCAGTCATTGGCAGTTTAATTAAATTATAACAAACGCAAGATAGGAAATCTAAAGTATGTAATTAATAATGCTGATCTAATAAGCATATATTCAATTCTGTAATCTGCTAAAAAAAAGTGCCTTCTATTTAAGTGCTATATAACTTGATTACATAAATTACACAAACTAGACAAAATACAAACTGTATTTTCCAATGACAATTTAGCAAAGCTCATACTGGTTTGTGAGAACCAACTGCCAAATTTTCAGAAGTTTTACAGCCATTTGAAGTCAGTTGATAGCCTGAAGTCAACCAGACTGGGAATATTTACACCATAGAAATCAGCACACCTACATATCGAGGCTTTCCCCGCCTCGAGAGCCACTTATTTTAAACAAGTAAATGAATGAATCAGGAACTTAGAAGAAATAAGGGTGGTACTAGAAGAAAAAGAAAACTTCTCAAAATATTTGTCAGAATTCTCAAAGAGAAAAGTGAAGAAATATCCAGAAAAACCGTAAGAATATGAAAAAAAAATAAAGAGCACTCAGAAAGCAAGAAAGAAATCTTGCAAATATGCTAATTGAAATAACGAACAATCAATGGAAGTGTTGCTAGATATACTTAAAGAAGTTCCTCAGGAAGAGTGTCTAAATGACAGCAGTAATTAAAGCATTACTCTAGGTTTGTATCACGCGACTTACTGAGAGAACAGAGCAAATGTAAAAATATCAAGAAGAGTTGATATTTCTATCAACTTCTATCAAGAACTTCAACTTCTATCAAGAAGACACAAGAAAAGTTTTCAGAACTCTAGAACATGCCTTTTCATTGAGTTTGCCAAATGTTCAAGACAATAAATGAAATGCACACACATACATGCGTGCTAAGGCATAGCACCGAAAACTTTCAGTATAATTGAAATTAAAGAAAATGCTTCAAGTTTGAGGAGTAGAGGGGTAGGTCATAGGAAGAATAAAGAAACAAAATTGCATTGCGTTTCTTAATTAAAGCACTGGAAATTAGAAGAGACTGGAGTGATGCCATCACAACTCTAAAGGAAATTTGTGTTTTATGTTATTCTGGACTCAACCAAACTACTAAATGTGATCAGAGAACAATTAAGCCTTTTCAATAGATATCTATAAAGAATATTTCCACAGACTCTCAAGAAGCTTCTACAGCATGAGCTAAAACATGAGAGAGTAAATCAGGGGCAAGGGAGACATCAGGTCCAGGAAAGAAAGGATCCCACATGGGAAGAAATGGAAGGGAACTCCTAGAATGAGTGTTGTACAGACAAAGTGGCTAATCCTAAATGAAAAAGAGGACAGAAACTTCCAGCAGGGATGAGATCAAAATTTATTAAATCAACAAATAAAGTTATAAATGATATTATTGATAAATAAAGTTATACTATTATAAATAGCTACAATATCTATGTATGATGTTATATTATTTAGAATTATAGAAATAAATACCAGAAGATAGGGCTAGAGGGGTAGAAATGATTGCCTCTATTGTGTTACAGTAGGACAAAGTGGAGGAAAAGATGCTACTTTAAATTTTTTTTATTTGAGAGAGAGAGAGAGACAGAGAGAGAGAGAGAGCAAGCAGGGGTGAGGGGCAGAGGGACAGAGAGAGAGAATCTTAAGCAGGTTCCACTCTAAGCTGGACCTGACATGGGAGCTTGATCCCACTATCCGGGGATCATGACCTGAACCAAAATCCAGAGTCAGATGCAACCAACTGAGACACCCAGGTGCCCAGATGCTACTTTTTTATTGTAAGACCTCAGTATTTTATAGTGTTTTAAAATAGATACATGTATTACTTTCAAAAACACAAAAAAGTTAATATCAAAGCCCACATAGCCATTGCTAATTAATAAAACCTATATTCCATTAATGACATGTGTTTTAACAGGGAAATATCAAAGACACAGTACTGTGTTAACTGAAACGTGTGCATATCTGAATCATGTCCTTGTTCAGCACGTCAGTTACCATGGAGTCAAGCAAAGCAAGTACCCACCTCCAACAACCATTTCATTAACATGGCACCATGCACATCAGATGCCTATACCAATGATAATAAGTGCCATTCAGAAATTGATTCTTTATTCCTATTTAGTATCCTAGAAGGATATGTTTTCTCCCCAATCCATGTAATTTTAGAAATTTCATTTGGAAATAAATTCCTTTAAGAATACATAGGTCTTAGAAATAAACCATGTCATATATATTTTGGAAGACATTTCTAGAAGATTCCTGCCTTGTCACAAGTAGCTTAATATCTTTCCTTGAGGAATCTTCTGCGTACAGTCTTCAGTGAAAATAGGGCACTTGGAAGTGCACTGATGTGTGAAAATCAATTAAAAACACAACTGAAGTTTTAGGATTTTGTTTAATTTAGTTTTAGTTTTAGATTAGGGTTCAGGTCAGTTCTTACTTTATCCCTATCAATTCATCCATCAGAAATTATAATTACCTTTTTTCTAGCCTTTAATTACTTTTACCAATAATCTGTGTAATATTCAAGATGGTTTAAATTGTATTATCCAGAAGAAAATGTTTAATTCAGAGTGATTAGTCCGTACAGTTGATAACTACATTGTTTTCCCTACAGGGAAGGGGCATTTGTTCAAGATAAAGAGTTTTAGCACAAGCAACAAAGTAAATCCATCCTACATCGTATGAAAGTGTGAAAAAAAAACCTTAAATATCATTAAATAGAGTGAATAGAGTGTGTATGTGTGTGTGTGAGTGTGTGTGTGTGTGTGTGTGTAAAGAAATTGATACACTGAAGAGTTTAGATATGTTTAAACATTACATTCTTATATGTCATGTTTTATAAATGCAGTTATAAGTTTTTATGGTTCCTTGCTACTTTTTAATACAACTTTAATGCAGTGTTATTAAGAATAGAGATAAAAGAGTTTTTACACACGTATACACAGCTCTGGTACCACTCCCACAATTGACACATGGAACATTTTTTACCCCCATGATTTATCTTATGCCAATCTGCAGTCAACCACACTTCCTCCCACCGCAAACAACCACTGTTCTACTTCCTGTCACTCCTGATTAGTTTGCCTGATCTAGAATTTCATATAAATGGGATCATAGAATATGTATTCTATTTAACTCCTTTTGTTCAGCATAATGCTTTTGAGACTCATGCATGTGGTTACTTGCATATCAATAGTTTGCTCCCTTTTACTGCGGAGCAGTATTTCATTACTGATGGGCTTTTGAGTTCTTCTGAATTTGGGCTATTACAAATAAAATTCCATTGAACATTTGTGTATACATCTTTGTGTGTACAAATGTCTCTATTTCTTTTAGATACCTAGGAGTCATATTACTAGGTTATATGCTAAGTGGGTGTTTAACTTGCAAGGAAACGGCTAATCTGTTTTTCCAAGTGTGGACTGTTTTATACCACCACCAGTAATACATGGAGTTCTAGCTGCTCGCCATCCTTGCCAATACTTGTTATTGTTGGTCTTTTTAAATGTAGCCTTTAGTGTGTCCAGTGGTAAATTGCTGAGGTTTTGATTTATATTTCCTTAATGACTACTAGTGACTAATTATATTCACCATCATGTTATGTGCTCGTGGGCCATTTATGTGTCCTTTTTTTGTAGAGTGTCTGTCCAAATCCTTTGCACATTTAAAAATTTGAGTTTATGTTCTTACTGAGTTGTAAGACTGCTTCACAGCTTTTCTGGATAGAAGTCTTGTCAGATATCTGTTAACAGTTTCTTTTTGTCTGAAACATGCTTTTTTATTTTCATCAAGGTGACTTTTCTTAAGAGACACTTTTAATTTTAAGAAGTCACTTAATATATCCTTTTTTTTTCTTTTATGGCTAGTGCTATGTCCTCCTAAGAAATCAGCCTACCCCAAGGTTGCAAAGACTTTTCTCTTATGTTTTTTCACCTATAAGTTTTATAGTTACAGCTTTTAAGCTCTTTTCTCTTGTAGGTTTCTTTCTTGACATCTTCCAATTCCGTACTATGTGCAGGCAGCTTACTATTCAGCGAAAGATGCATTCTAGAAGCCCCCTGTGCCATTGTCTGATGCTCTTTTTCTGTGTCTCTCCATGCTCTCAGCATTCTACTGTTCAATGTCCAGCCACCTCTGGCTCCTTGAACTTCAATCTGTCTCGTCAACTTAGTTATGCTTGCGGTTGCCCTGCCTGTGCCACCGTCTTTAAGATGCCCAAGGCAGCAAGCTCAGGGCTCAGCTCTTGTTATTCTCTTTTCTTTGATATCACAGTCTGAAAACTGTTGTTTGGGACATTTTGTCCAGTTTTTTAACTGTCCACAGTGGGAAGTCAAGTTTGCTTTCAGTAACTTAGTCACAGCCACAAATGTAAGCCCTATTATGACTTTCCACCAGCCAGGCAGGTGGGCTCATAAATAAAAATACATGAAACATACAGCGGGATGAACAACAAATATTCAAAAACACTTGACATTGTTCAATTCTTACATTCCTAAATGATAACCAGCATCAGAAGGAAATAATATGAATACAGTGATAATTTTAGGATGTTTTCCAGGTAAAAAACCAAAAATATTGAAAGATGTGACATTCATATTCCAAAAAACTATGGTCATTAAATGAAAAATAGTAAAGCTGTGGGAATTATAATATGTACAATAATACCAGAGTGCAATGTACTTATTCTCTAGATAGTATTAATGTTTTTTATAAACTCTCATCAGTCAGCATTGTGATAATAGATATATTAGGGCTGAGGTGATTATTAGTTTTCCTTCCCATGATGTAAGAAGGCACCCTGTGGTTACCATAAGATTTGAGCTGGTTGCTACTTCTGATTAAAAGGCATAAAAAAGTTTGAAAATGCAGAGAATTGATGTTAGTGAGGGGAAGAAAGAGAATATTGTAAGATTTTCCATGTATGTACTTGTGGCTGCCTGCTTATTCAAGTGATTTGGATGAATTAATCAGTTTCTTCAAATTTACCAGCCAATTTAATCTAACATCTGTTTTGACTACCTTTTTATCACTAAAATTTGACTGTGAGCATCCAAGTATAGTTTTTAACATTATGCAGAAATGGTTGGATGTCTTTTCAACCTTAGATAGCATATAATCTATTTCTCTGTCTCATTTGCATTCCCCAATCCACTCAGTTAATTTAGTCTCTTTGCAAGCATGTGAACTTCTTCAGGCCATTATGCCATGGAGTAACAGTGATGAAATATTTAGCAAATTCTGTACTAAACATCCACTTTGCTGTCTAAATTCAATGGCACTAAAACGAATTATTATTAATTATAATGACCTTTGTTAGCAAACAATCAATATAGTAAGATTATAGCAATAAATAGGTTGTATTGGACACTTACTAATGCTGCATACCCTGCCTGTATTTTCTGTCTTGTGTTAATTCATTATTTTCACATTTATAGCTGAGTACCTGGAGCTCAGAAGTTAAGTAACTTATCCAAGCTGTCACACATCGTAAGTGACTGAAGCTAGGATTCAAACTTAGACTTATCTCACTCTAAGTCCAATGGTTTTTTTGTTTGCTTGTTTTTAATGCCATACTGTTATTTTATCTGAGTTCTTGTGGGTATAATTTGATTTTAATGAATTATCTTAAAGGGCCTAAGGGGTTCACATGAAGAAAGCTATCAAACATTGATGTTTTCCAGGAAATTTACTCAAGGCTTGGCGTGGAAATTTCCTGGAAAATATCAATGGATATTTTTAATACCAATTCCATTATAATCAATGGAATATAGAGGTGACTCTTCATCTTATCTAATACAGGAAAGGAGAAAGCATGATACAGCTGCACTTAAAACACTGTCTCCCTGTCCTTCCCACACTGCAAGCTCTTGCCTTCAAGTGTCACTTACACTCTGGGTTACATACTCCCAGTTATGTAATGATATTGCCAGGTGGTGAAATTTATATGTATATTATATAGATATATATTATATATATTATATATGTGTATAAAATATTATGTATATAATATATAATATCTATCTATATACATATATATAACATATATATATATATATAATAACTAGGAATTTATTCCACTTCACTAAAATATATTATATTCTTTACTGTGACTTGTTCCTAAGATGAAAGGTTGCTTTAATGCCATGTCACTATCTGAAAATAGGAGAAACATTAGAATTATTTCATTGCCATCTTGGCTACCATGACTTTGGATAAGTTACTAAATATTCTCCTTCAGTTCCTATATTTTGAATATGAAAAGAATAATTCTCCTATTCCAGTCAAATGATATGTCTGAACAAATGTGATTCAAAGGACTAAGGCTTTCTTCAACAGAGCTTTGAAGAATCCCAAAACATATAGGATCTGGGGCCCTGCCTATTAAACAGTTTGAATGAAAAACTGAATGGCAAAATTGATGGGCCCATGAGAGGTATGATAGTTTATGGGGGAAGATTTAGAATAATAGGTAGAAAAGAGGGACTTAAGTATTTTATTGTCCATTCAGTGCACATGAAGATTCTTTGGGGGTACCCAGACATCATTTTGTTCATGTTCTCTATTGTCACAGATACTGTCTCTGGCTAATTTCCTCTTTCTCACTTGGAGAAAAAGGTAGAAACACTGCTATTATCTGAAATGCTATGTCCTTTGGAACATGTGTTTATTGAAACAATATAGATCTTCTTAGGTCTGCAGTTTCCTGGTACCAGATATCCAGTACTGGTAACATCATTACCTATGTTGGTTCTGCAGCCTTGAACAGAGGCTTCCAGTGATCCTTTCAAAGGTTGTTACAACGACCACCAATGCAAGGAAATATAAATGGTACTTTCTTTTTTATCATTTTAAATTTACCACTCAGAATTTTATAACATAAAGTTAAATCTTTTGTCTTAGGTGTATCTCTTTTTTTAAAAAAATATGGCTGTTTTTTACTTACATTTTTACCTTTCAATAATCTTTTGTCTTTTGGCTAAAGCTTTTAAACCACTTACATCAATAGTTGCTATGGACACATTTGGATGCATTTCTAAATTATAACCTGGTGATTTTTTATTTTTTATTACTTTCCCTCACTATCTCTACTTCTTTCTTCTTTCCTTCTTTGCCTCTTTTGGATTTAGTTAGTTAGTTTTCATTTATTTATATATTTTTCTCTCCATTCTAGTTCTTTTTCCTGCTAGATGGAAAGTTATATGTGATTTCTATTTTTCTGTGAACATCCTCCAAATCTCTATGGGCCCATTTACCTCAACAAGATCTAAATTTCATTACTATATTTTGTCTTCTTCCAAATAATACTTAGACACCTGAATTCCAAGGGTACCTGGGTAGCTCAGTTGGTTAAGCATCCAACTCTTGATTTTGGCTCAGGTCATTATCTCACAGTTTCATGAGCTTGAGCCCCACATCAGTCTCTGCGCTGACAGCACGGGACCTGCTTGAGATTTTCCCTCTCTCACTGTCCCGTCCCTTCCCTGCCTGCACTCTTTCTTTCTCAAAAGTAAAATAAAAGCAAAACAACACCTGAACTACAGTTATTCCTCTCCTGACTCATATGCCATCATTGCCTAGGATTTCAGTTCTGTATGATTATGTTTTTGTACACAGTCAAATTTTTTTTATTTACCTGTCATCTCTTGCATATCAGATATTCTGTCATTGTTTTCTTCGTTCTATATTACATAATGTAGACAAAATTTGGAATTTGTTACAGATTGCATTGTGTCCCCCAAAGAGATGCTGAAGATCTAATGAGGGTACCTCAGAATGTGATCTTATTGAGAAATAGTGTCATCACAGATGTAATTAGTTTAAATGAAGTAATATTGGAGTAGGATATGCCCCTTATTCAATGTAACTGGTGTTATTATAAGAAAAGGAGACACTGACAGACACAGGAGAGGAAAACACCATGAGATGATGGACAGATAGAAATTCTGCAGCTAACAAGCCAAAGAATGGCGAGGATTGCCAGGAAACCATCAGATGCTAGGAAAAGGCAGGAAGTCTTCTCTCCCACAGGTTTCAAAGGGAGCAAGGTCCTGTTGACACTCCAGTTTTGGATTTCTAGACTTCAAAACTATAAGACAATGCATGTCTGTTACTTTAAATCACCTCATCTGTGGAACTTTGTTACACTAGCCATAAAAAACTAATACACTAGCCAACTATCTCAGTTACTATCTCATATTGTGCCTTTATTCTAAAAAGATAGCTTTACTGAGTACAGCATTCTGTTCATTGCTATTTTTGTCATATTAAAGATATAATTTCCAAGAAAGAAATAAAAAGGGAAAATCCCATGTTTTCAAGGAGTTTGTAAGCCAGCGAGGAGAGATAGACAACAAATAATTGTATATTAGAAAGCAATAAGTTCTGTGGAAGAAAGGAAAGAAAATGGCAGAGTAAAGTGGATTAGGAGTGCAGGTAAGAGCTGGGCTGGGCTGTAATTTCAGGTAAGGGGGTGAGGGAGGTCTTACTGGAAGGAAGTGAGGAGACCATACAATTGATATCGGGGATGGGGGGAAACAGTTCAAGGTGAAAGGAATAGTCATATTTGAGAAACAGAAGGCCAGTATGACTGAAGTGTAGGAAGCGAGGGAGACAGTAGTATGAGATAAAGTTCCTCAGAAGAGGAACAGGATTCATGTCATGTTGAACCTTATAATTCACTTTAATGATTTCAGTTTTCATTCTGAGTCAAATGGGAGCCACTGGAGGATTTTGAACACTGGAAAAGCATGATCTGATGTATGTTTTAAAAATATCTTTAGTATTGGTGAAAGAATAGACAAATAGATGGATAGAGCAGAAGAAAGCCCAGAAATACACTATCCACATAGTCAATTGACTTCTGTTCTAGTTTTTATTTTGATTCCAGTTAACATACAGTGTTATACTAGTTTTAGGTGTACAATATAGTAATTCGACAATTCTATACATCACCCAGTGCTCATCACAAGTGTATTTCTTAATCCCTATTTTGCCATTACTCCCACGCACTCCCCTCTGGTAACCATCAGTATGTTCTCCATTATTAAGAGCCTGTTTCTTGATTTGGATCTCTTTTTTTTCCCTTTGTTCATTTGTTTTGTTTCTTAAATGCCACCTATGAGTGAAATCCTGTGGTATTTGTCTCTCTCTGACTTATTTTTCTTAGCATTAAACATACTCTAGCTCCATCCATGTCATTGCAAATGGAAAGATTTCATTCTTTTTTATGGCTGAATAATATTCCATGGTATTCCACACCTTCTTTATCCATTCATCGATAGGTGGACACTTGGACTGCTTCCCTATCTTAGCCATTGTAAATAATGCTGCTAAAACATAGGAGTGCATGTATCCCTTTGAATTAGTGTTTTTATATTCTTTGGGTAAATACTAAGTAGTGCAACTGCTGGATCATAGGCTAGTTCTACTTTTAATTTTTTGAGAAACGTCCAGACAGTTTTCCAGAGTAGCAGCACCAGTTTGCACTCCCACCAACAGTGCAAGAATGTTCCTTTTCTTCCACATCCTCACTAACACCTGATGTTTCTTATCTTGCTTATGTTAGCCATTCTGACAGGTGTGATATCTCATTATAGTTTTGGTTTGCATTTCCCTGATGGTAAGTAATGATGAACATCTTTTCACATGTCTGTTGGCCATCTGTGTGTCTTTTTTGGAGAAGTGTGTTCATGTATTCTACCTATTTTTATTTGGATAGTTTTTTTGGGTGTTGAGTTGTATATGTTCTTTATAAATTTTGAATACTAACTCTCTGTTGAGTATGTCATTTGCCAATACCATCTCCCATTCTGTAGATTGCCTTTTAGTTTTGTCAATTGTTTTTTTTGTTTTTTGTTTATTGTTGTTGCTTTTTTTTTTTTTTTTTTTTTTTTGCTGTATACAAGCTTTCTATTTTACTGTAATCCCAATAGTTTATTTTTGCTTTAGGTTCCCTTGCCTTGGGGGACCTAACTAGAAAAAAGTTGCTACAGCTGATCTTAAAGAAATTACTGCCTGTACTCTCTTCTAGGATTTTTATGGTTCTGGTCTTTAACATTTGGGTGTTTAATCCATTTTGAATTTATTTTTGTGTATGGTGTAAGAAAGTGGTCCAGTTTCATTCTCTTGTATGTTGCTGTCCAGTTTTCTCAATACAATTTGTTGAAGAGACTGCTTTCTCTAATGGGATATTCTTTCCTGCTTTGTTAAAGATCAGATATTTGTGAGTTCATCTGGGTTTTCTGTTCTATTGATCTATGTATGCATTTTTGTGCCAGTACCATACTGTTTTAATTACTACAGCTTTGTAATAGAACTTGAAGTCAGGAATTAGGATGCTTCCAGCCTTGCTTTTCTTTTTCAAGATTGCTTTGGCTATTTGGGGTCTTTTGTAGTTCCATACAAATTTTAGAATTGTTTGGTCTAGTTCTGTGAAAAGTGCTATTAGTATTTTGATAGGAATTGCATTAAATATGTAGATTGCTTTGGGTAGTATAGACATGTTAACAATATTTGTTCTTCTACTGTGTGAGCACTGGATTTCTTTCCATTTCTTTATGGCATCTTCAATTTCTTTCATCAGTGTTTGATAGTTTTCAGAGTACAGGTCTTATACCTCTTTTGTAGGTTTATTCCTAGGTACCTTACTCTCGTTGGTGCAACTGTAAATGGGATTCTTTTGTTAATTTCTCTTTCTGCTGCTTCATTATTGGTGTATAGAAATGCAACAGATTTCTGTACATTGATTTTGTATCCTGCAACTTCACTGAATTCACTTATCAGTTCTAGCACTTTTGGTGGAGTCTTTGGATTTTCTATACGTAGTATCATGTCATCTGCAAATAGTGAAAGTTTTACTTCTTCCTTACCAATTTGGAAGAATTTTTTTAATTTTTCTTGTCTAATTGCTGTGGCTAAGACTTCCAGTACTACGTTGAATAAAATGGTGAGAGTGGACATCATTGTCTTGTTCTTGACCTTAGGTGAAAAGCTTTCAGTTTTTCCCATTGAGGATGATACTAGCTGTGGGTTTTTCATATATGGCCTTAATTATGTTGAGGTTTGCTCTTTCTAAACCTACTTTGTTTAGGGTTTCTATCATGAATGGATGTTGTACTTTGTCAAAAGCTTTTTCTGCATCTATTGAAATGATCATATGGTTCTTATCCTTTCTCTTATTGATGTGATGTATCATGTTGAATTTTTCGTGAATATTGAACCACCCTTGGAGCCCAGGAATAAATACTACTTGATCATGGTGAAGATTTTTTAAAAATCTTGTTGAATTCAGTTTGCTAGTCTTTTATTGGGGAATTTTACATCTATGTTCATCAGGGATATTGACCTATAGTTCTCTTTTTTAGTCATGTTTTTATCCAGTTCTGGTACCAGGATAATGCTGGCCTCATAGAATGAATTTGGAACTTTTACTTCCCATTGTGTTTTGGAGAGTAGTTTGAGAAGAACAGGTATTAAATCTTCTTTAAATGTTTGGTAGTAGAAGTTATCTGGTCCTGGACTTTTTTTTATTGGGAGTTATTTTTTTTATTACTGATTCAATTTCTTTACTTTATGAATTGGTTCAAATTTTCCATTTTTCCTGTTTCAGTTTTATTAATTTGTATGTTTTTAGGAATTTATCCATTTCTTCTAGGTTTCCCAATTTTTTGGCATATAGTTTTTCATTATATTCTCTTATATTTATATTTCTATAGTGTTTGTTGTTATTTCTCCTCCCTCATTTGTTATTTTATTTATTTGAGTTCTCTCTCTCTCTTGATAACTCTGGCTAGAGGTTTATTAATTTTGTTTATTTTTTTTGAAGAACCAGCTCCTGGTTTCATTGATTTTTTTTTAGTGTCTATATCATTTATTTTTTCTCTAATCTTTATTATTATCTTCCTTCTGCTGCTTTTAGGTTTCATTTGTTGTTCTTTTTCTGGCTCTTTTAGATGTAAAGTTTGGTTGTTATTTGAAATTTTTCTTGCTTCTTAAACTTCTCTCTTAGAACCACATTTCCTGCATCCCAAAGGTTCTGAGCTATTTTGTTTTCTTTTTCATTTGTTTCCATGTAATTTTTATTCTTATTTTATTTCCTGGTTGACCTATTCATTGTTTAGTAGCATGTTACTTAACCTCCATGTGTTTTCAGTCTTTCTAGATTTTTTCTTGTGGTTGACTTATAGTTTCATAGCATTGTAGTCAGAAAAGGTGCATGGTATGACTTCAGTCTTAAATTTGTTGAGGCTTGTTTTGTGGGCTAATATGTGATCTATTTTGGAGAATGTTCCACATGTACTTGAAAAGAAAGTGTATTCTGCTCTTTTAAGATGTAATATTCTGAATATATTTGTTAAATTAATCTGTTCCAGTGTGTCATTCAAAGCCATTGTTTCCTTGTTGATTTTCTGTTTAGATGATCTGTCCATTGATGTAAGTGGGGTGTTAAAGTCCCCTACTATTTTGGTATTATTATCAATTGGTTCTTTTATGTTTGTTATTAACTGTTTTATGTATTTCAGTGCTTATTGTTGGGTGCATAAATATTTACAATTATTATACCCTTTTGTTGAATTGTCCCTTTTATTATATAGTGTCCTGTCTCTTGTTACACAATCTTTATTTCAAAGTCTATCTTGTTCTATATAAGTATTGCTACTCTGGCTTTCTTCTGACTTCCATTTGCGTGATAGATGTTTCTCCATCCCCTCACTTTGAATCTTCAGGTGTTTTTAGGTCTAAAATGTGTCTCTTATAGGTAGAATATCATTTTTTTAATCCTTCTGGTGTTTTTATTCTTCTTTCTTGTTTTTTTTAATCCATTCTGCCACCCTGTGTCTTTTTATTAGAGCATTTAGGCGATTTACATTCAACTAATCGTTGATAGATATGTATTTATTGTATTTTATTATTTATATTGTGATTGTTTCTCAAGGTTTTCTCTGATCCTTTCTTGGCTTTCTCTTTTATGATTTGTTGATTTTCTTTAGTGATATATTTTGATTTCTTTCTCTTTATCCTTTGCATATTTGTTAGTGGTTTTTGATATATGGTTACCATTCAGTTTGCATGTAACCTATTCTGGTATAGCAGTTTATATTAACTTGATGGTCATTTAAGTTTGAGTCCATTCTTTACTCCTCATCTCCCCACATTTTAGGTATATGTTGTTGCATTTTACATCCTTTTATTTTGTGAGTTCCTTGACTGATTTTTTTACAGAAATATACATTTTTACTGCTTTTGTATTTCCTCCTTTTATACTTTTACTTTTGGTTCCTCCTTTACACTCAAACAGTCCCCTTAATATGTGTTTAGTAGTAATGAACTGGTTTAGTAGCAATGAACTCCTTTAGTTTTTGTTTCTCTGGGAAACTCTTTATCTCTTCTTCTATTCTGAATGATAGCCTTGCTGGATAGAGTGTTCTTGGCTGCAGATTTTTCCCATTTAGCACTTTGAATATATCATGCCACTCCCTTCTGGCTTGGAAAGTTTCTGCTGAAAAATCTCCTGCTAGCCTTACAGGTTTCCCTCATAAATTACAGTCTTCTTTTGTCTTACTGCTTTAAATTTTTTTTTCTTTATATCTATATTTTGCCAATACAATTACAATATGTCTTGGTGTGGATCTGCTTTTGTTGATTTTGAAGGGAGTTCCCTGTGCCTCCTGGATTTAGATATTTCTTTCCTTCACCAGATTAGGGACGTTTTTAACTATTATTTCTTCAAATATATTTTCTACCACATTTTCTCTGTTTTCTGGGACTTTTATAATATGAATATTATCATGTTTGATGGAGTCAGTGAGTTCCCTAAGTCTATTCTCATTTTGCATAATTCGTTTTTCTCCCTTTTGTTCAGCTTGATTACTTTCCATTACTCTGTACTCTAGACACTAATTCATTCCTCTGCTTTTACCAGTCTGCTATGCATTCCATCAAGCGTGTTTCTTGTTTCTCATTTTGTTTATTGAGTCCTTTTATCTCTGCTATGTTATTCCTTATCTCTTTGTTAAGGGTCTCTTGCCTTCCACTTTTTTTTTCTTAATGTTTATTTATTTTTGAGAGAGAGAGAATCCAAAGTGGGTCTATGCATACAGCCAAATGTGGGACTCAAACTCATGAACTTCAAGGTCGTAACCTGAGTCAAAGTTAGACATTCAACCATCTGAGCCACCCAGCTGCCCCTCCACTGTTTTCAAGTCCAGTGAGTATCCTTATGATCATTGCTTTAAATTCTCTATTAGGCATGCTACTTATATCTGTGTCACTTAGATCTCTGGCTGTGACCTTTTCCTGTTCTTTCTTTCTTTTTTTTTAATTTTTTTTAATGTTTATTTATTTTTGAGAGAGAGAAAGCATGAGTGGGGGAGGGACAGAGAGAGAGACACACACAAATCTGAAGTGGACTCCAGGCTCTGAACTGTCAGCACAGAGCCTGATGCAGGGCTCAAACTCATGGACCGTGAGATCATGACCTGAGCTGAAGTCAGACACTTAACCGACTGAGCTACCCAGACTGAGCCTGATGAAGAAGAGCTCCTGTAGTGCCTTGTGTATTGTGTCTCCTGTTCCCCAGGGTATGGCATTTCCAGTAATGTCTCCTAAATGTGCTGAGTGTTCTCTACTATTTTGTCCTGGCCACTTTATCCTTCATGCCAGCCCTCTGCTGAGGTTCTTTTTGCCTGTTATGGGCAGTGTTTTGTCCCTGGACTGAATGTGGCTCATTTTAACTAAGGGTGCTCCAGTCTATTTGTGAAATGAGACCAGTCACCGTTGCCAATGGAACCAAGGCTGATCTCCCACAAAACTCTGGCATTGGGAGATGGGGTGTGAGCAGGAGTTTGGGCTGGTCTTCTTGGGGAAAGGGCCTGCCTCATTGAGACTTAGGTAAGTGTGACTAGGAGGGATGGTCCCAACCAGAGCATGGGGGTGCAGGACTTAGTGTATGCAAGTTAATTAGCAAGTGTCAGCACTGTGCTGGTTCCCACAGCTGGCCCTGAGCTTATGTTGCAAGAGAGAGAAATGGTGCTGGCCAGTGCCTTTGTTCCAGGAGAAGTATCTCCATTAATGTTGCCTTGCTGGGATGCACTTTGAGATAAGCAACTAAACCTCCCTACTGTGTGCCCCAGGCACTCTTAAGATTGCTATGTATGTCCATGGGTTGTTTGCCTGCCTTCTCTCCAAGAGTAGACCCAATGTCCTCTGAGCTCTCCCAGAGTCAAGTCTGCTCAACTTTAAAACTCCAGGCTTTAAGCCTTGCTGGTTGTAAGAACTCATGAAATTTGGCCCCTCTCATTTTCCAAGCTAATGGGGATTCATTTTCCCTGTGTGTTTCCTTGTGTGCTCATCTGTCCATTGCCCTTCTCTGTGTCCAAAGTTCCCTCCCCACTGTGGTGGCCACAATTCCTTTCCCTCACAAACCACATCTCTGCACTTCATCCTTTATTCAATGTGGTTTCTTCTCTACCTTTAGTTTTGGAGTCTCTTCTGCCAATCTTCAGGTCAAATTTCTGGGATATTTAAGATGTTTTCATAGTTATCTAGTTATATTCATGGGTCAGGGTGAGTCCTCCTACTCTGCTGCCATCTTTCAACCACTAGTTAAATGATTTTTAACAAAGAGCAGAAGCAATACAATGAAGACAAAATAGTCTTTTCAACAAATGGTGCTGAAATGACTGGACATTTCCGTGCAAAAACACAAATCCAAACACGGATCTTATACTCTCCCCCAAAATGAACTCAAAATGGATCACACACCTATATGTAAAATGCAAAACTATAAAACTCCTTGAAAATAATGTAAGAGAAAATCTAGATGATCTTGAAATTTGGTGATGATTTTCTAGACACAATACCCAAAACACAATTCATTAAAGAAAGAATAAATAAACTGGACCTCATTAAAATTAAAAATTGCTGCTCAATAGAAGACACTGTCAAGAGAACAAGAAGACAAGTCATAATTCACAGTTGTCAAATCTTAGAAACAACCAGACTGTCATTCCATAGGTGAGTAAACAAATATACTAGGGTACATACAAACAATGGAATATTATAATTCAACACTAATGAAAAGACATGGACATCAAAAGATATTATTTTTCAAGCTATGAAAATACATGAATAATCTTAAATGAATATTACTAATTGAAAGAAGCCAATATGAAAAGGCTACATACTCTGTGATTCCAACTCTATGACATTCTGGAAAAGGCAAAATATGGAGATGGCAAAAAGATTAATGGTTGCCAGGGGTTGCCAGGGAGAGGGGTGGGGAGGCATAGCACAGAGGCTGTTTAAGGCAGTAAAAATACTCTGTATGATACTTTAATAATGGATACATGTCATTATAAATTTGTCCAAACCCATAGACTGTACAAAACCAAAAGTGAATCCTAATGTAAAGGGACTTTGGATAAAGTGATGTGCCAATGTAGGTTCATCAGATGTAACAAATGTACCACTCTGGTGGGGAGTATTGATAATAGAAGAGGCTATGCATGAGTGGAGGCAGGAGGTATATAGCAAATCCTTGTACCTTCTGCTCAATATTGCTGTGAACCTAAAACTTCTCTAAAAAACAAAGTTTATATTTTAAAAATGTCTTATAGGTGATGTGTAGGTAGTCTTCTAATGAGGAACAGGGATGGAATCAGGAAGACACATTAGGAGTCTTACAATAATTCAAGTAAAACTTAACAGTAGTTTGACACTGGAAGTGTCATGTGGCCCAGGGAAGTCTTTGGATTCTGGTATTTGTGGACTAATAGATGTAGGATCTGACAGAGCAAGAATTATGAAAAAAAAATTTTTAATGTTTATTTATTTGTGAGAGAGAGAGGCAGAGAGTGTGAGCGGGGGAGGGGCAGAGGGAGAGGGAGACATAGAATCTGAAGCAGACTCCAGGCTCCAGGCTCTGAGTTGTCAGCACAGAGCCCAACACGGGGCTCCAACTCACAGACTGTGAGATCATGACCTGAGCTGAAGTCAGACACTTAACCGACTGAGCCACCCAGGCACCCCAAACAGAGCAAGAATTATGAAAGATAATTCCAAGATTTTTGGTCTGAGCCACTGGTCTGGAAGGATGGAGAGAAGGTGAGAGAAGACTGTGGTTAGAGAACAGATAGTGGGGAGAGAGGTAAATTATTCAGAGTAAAGTTGGGGGCCTGTTGCTTTTGAGATTTTTACTAGGCCAAGTGCAGAGAACGTGTCTAAAAGTAGGGAGTGATAAACTATCAAATGTCAGTATTAAGAAAGACAAAGATTTTTCATTGGATTTATGATGTAGTGCTCATTGGGAACTTGACAAGAGCATTTTGCATGGAATAGTTGGAGACAACCTGATTGAAACAGATATAAAAGAGAATTTGAGGGGTGTGTGTGTGTGCGTGTGTCTGTAAAGAGAGAGAAAAACAACTAGAATAGACAACTCATTAGAAAAGTTTTTTCTCTAAAAGGAGCACAGAAATGGAACAGTGTCTGGCAAGGAAAATGGGGTCAAGAGAACTTAATTTTTGTTTTATTTTTAAGATGGAATCAATGAGAGCATCTGCGTGATGCTAAATAGGGAAAGAGCAGAAAGGAAGCTGTGGGGGTAGGAGGGAGGAGAATTATAGGAGCACTGTCTTTGTATAGGCACAAAGATAAGGGAGTAGATATTCTATTGTAATAGGGGGTAAGGGCAATTTTTACTACAAGCAAGATTAGTTCACCTAAGACAGAGGATATCCATGCAGGTACAGTTATGGGAGAGCATGTGGCTGTGGACATTTGGAAAAGTTCTTTTGGTTGTAACATTTTTTAAAAAATGAGATACACACACACCCACACCCACGCACATATATGTATACACACACATATATATGTACATACATATATATGTATGCATATACACAAATACACACACACACACACACACACACACATATATATATATATATAAAATAGTTTGATAAAATGAAATTTAACAAGGAAGAAAAATCCTGATTCAGAAGGAACAATGAGGAGTAAGGGGGACACTCTCACTGCCTCTAACGTATAGTGATTACTGAGGAGACAAAAAGAAACAGAAACAACCACGTGAGGGACTCTGGGGAAGAAGTATCCTCAAGATTATTTCTGTTGGAGCAAGATTTTGGAGAGAAATGTCAAGGAAAGGTTGATGACAGAGCAGATTTTGTTAAAGATGGATCACGCGTGGCCAAACGTACGGAACTGAAACAGGATGGGGAAGAGGACAGCACAGGGGATGCACACAGCCTCAAGAGGTTACAGCGGGGATGAGGGAGCCTGACAGTCTGGGGCTTCTTGAGATGCCTGAGATGACTTGAGATGACAGGTTCCTTAGAGATCAGAAACAGAAAGAAGGCAAGGACCCCCAGGGGCAAAGAAGTACAGCCAGTGTTTTCCTGGGTGGCGTCGGCAGATCCACACAGGTGAAACCAGAAGCTGCACGCAGAAGGTCACTTCCGGCAGGAGCCAGAACTTGGAGTCTGAGCAGGGTGAGAGGGCCCATCACTGCATGGGGCAGTTAAAGTATGCTGGGATGGCATGCCTCCTCGTGCAGGAATGACGGAATGAGGGGTGTGTTTGGGGGCCTCCCTCTTGACTCCTGTGAATGTGGCCCAGGGAATCCAGGTATCACTGCTCTTGACCCCCCTGGAAAGCAGCTCAAAGGCCTAGGGAGTTCTTTCTTGACGCTTGTTGGGAGAAGGGCAGTATAACTTTGTTCACTGTTTTGTTTCTTCATCTATTTCAGCGACTTTTAAATATGAGTTCATGGTACTTGGGGTTTTCTTTGTAGGGGTTATTTGAGGTCTTTATTTCAATTGCATTTCTGTAGAGAGGATATTATGATACAGACAACATGGAAGCAACATTATGTAAAACATTGGATTGTGGTCATCGGGACCCACATTCATTACAAATTTATGCCACAAATCGTCATGAGTCAAGATTTGTGGTTAGAAAACCTCAAGGAATTTTTTCCCTTTTTTTGTTTTCTTATTCTTTATTGGCCAAACCTGGGAGAAGGAGTGATGTGTACTCTCACTCTTTGTTGGATATAATTTTCTCTTGATTCTCCCTTGAGTGTTGCCCTTCAGGAATTTCCTTTCACGCAGTGATGGGCCCTCTCTGGCTTGGTCTCTGGCTTGACCACAGAGTTTAAGGATGTATTATAAATACAGATGATAGTCTCTGATTGCATTGATTCCATTTTTCCTCATTGCCTCTCCAGAGCTAACTCCTATTCTGAATTTGTCTTTAATTTCCATGAATGTTTTCCCACTTTTGTGCTATGTGCACATTCCCATAAACAATATATTAATTTTGTACATTAAAATATATATAAAGTTTTACATAAATGCTATGGTAAGTAGCCTTCACAACTTTCTAGTTTCACTCAATGTTATGTTTTTACAATATATCTTAATTCTTTCACTTTCAGAAGTGGTAGGTTTATTCCATAATTTATATATCCATTCTTTAGTTAATGTACATTTAAGCTGCTTTCAATTTCTTGCCATTACCAACAGTTACCACCACGAAGTTTCATGGATGTTCACTGTATTAGAGTTCTGCAGGGAAACAGAGTCAATAGTGTATATGTATATAATTTTTATATTTATATTTACAAAATAGGATGCATGGATACATCTCTCTAATCTCTCCATCTATGGGAGGAGAAAAGAGAGAAACAGAAATTTATTGTAAAAAGTTGGCTCCCAAAATTACAGAAGATAAGCAGGTCCAAGATCTGCTGTCAGCAAGCTACGGACCCAGGAGAGCCAAGGATTTAGTTCCACTCTGAATCCTAAAGCCCGAAAACCAGAGGAGTTGATGGTGCATGTTCTCATTTGAAAGCCATCAGACTCCAGACTCAAGAAGAGCTGACATTTCAGTTTGAGTCTAAAGGAAAGAAAAGACCGTTGCCATAGCTCATATAGCTGGGTGAAAAGAGTCCCTTCACCCCCACCCATTACTTATAGGAAGGTCAGCCTTTTGTTTTATTCAGCCTTTAAATTCAGGTGATTTGATAAGGGTCACCTACATAAGGAAGAATAATATATTTTGCTCAATCTGCTAATTCAAATATTAATTTCACACAAAAACATCCTCACAAATACACAACAATAATGTCTACCAAATATCTGAGCACCCTGTGGCTCAGTATAGTTGACACATAAAATTAACCATCGCACTTTCCTCAGTGATTTGATTCAAACTTCTCTGGTGTATACATAAAAATGAAATTGTATATGTACACTCAACTTTACTAGATATTGTCAAATTGCTCTCTAAAGGTATTTTCCCTATTTATATTCCTCGCACTTGTCCCACACATTTATTTGATAGACTTCCCCTTTGTGAAGTATTGTTTAAATTTTATTTTTCAAGTTTTTATTGGATTGGACATGTGCATTTTACATTTTAATAAGAATTGTCTAAATTCTTGGGAAAGGGGTAGCAATTCACACTCTGATCAGCAGTGCATGATAAAACTGCTTCCATGCATCTTCATGAGCAATTGATATTGTCAGTTTTTAAATTTTTTCCTAACCTAGTGAGTAAAAAGTTGCTTCTCATTGTTGCATTATCCTCATGTTTTTATTCCTGGAGAAGATTATCATTCTTTTGTGTTTATTAGACAAATTGATTTTTTCTCTTGGGAATGAGCTATTCATATGTAATAGATAAATGTTTATCTAATTTAATATTTCTAAGCACTAATACTCAGAGAATACACATCAAGTTATTAGAGATAGCAAGCTACTATAAAAAATGAGCTGGAGATATAAATAGGCTAAATCCAAAAAATGAAGAGTGAACCATCCTTGAATTTCCATTTGATCATGTTACATTAGCTTTTCAGTGCATTGCTGACTTCCTCCTGTTTTGAGATAGATAGATAGATAGATAGATAGATAGATATAGATATAGAGTTTTTTATTTATTTTTATTTATTTTTTATTTCTAACTGAAATCCACTGAACCTAGTAGTTCAGTGTTGACATTATAAAGTGATTTTTTTCAAGCATTAGAACTATATATTCAAAAAAGAAAAAGAGCTATATATTCATTGGAATTTATTTTTAGTGTAAATAAGAATTCCAAACATCAATTTGAACTGAAATAAATCTGATCTCAACGAAAATAATCTTTCCACAATATTCTGAAATCTATGGTTAATTTATATTTTTCTCCTGAACTTTGTGGTTTCACATACATTTTTGAAGAATTACACACATGCATTTTTTTTTAATGTGTGGATTAGCAGAAAGAATTTTATTTGTAGTTTTCAGCTAAAAGTGAAAACTATTCTCTGTCATTATTGACTTATACATTTGCAACTCTAAGTAATTAGCCCTTACATATTGCTTAAATCCCCTTTGATTTGAATATCAAATTAAAAAATGGATGAATGTGTTGGTATATATAGCTCAGCTATAGTCAATATTGTACAGTGTATCTCACTATCCCCGATCAGAGATTAAAGCTCATTTCTAGAGGTTAATTATAAATTTTACACCTACAGTTAAAGTGTCAAAATCTGCCTTTTTCAGTATTGAAGGAAACGAATCTCTTCCCCAAGGGTACATTGGTCAGCTTTGTCACTACAAAGACTGCTTTTCCTTCCACATCCTGTAAGAGTTGAAAAACCAGAAACAGAAGGTTGAAAATGAACTATTAAGTTTCTGTATACCTATGTCTCTCATTATTTCAAGTTTCCTTTGTCATACTGCAGAAATTTTGATGACAGCCATGGAGAAATTATGTGGGTTCATAGAGAAGCTATACAAGGAGGTAAACTCAATAAACATATCGACACCTTTCGTTTCCAATTTATGCAATTCTATCTAGTTATGGTAAACTGGTAGCCAACAATGAAAAAAAAATAATAAGCTTTAGAGAAAGGCGATTCATAAATGAAGAAGGGAGTACATTCAAGAAAACAATATTTAAAATGTAATGCCAAAAATATATTTTTTAACTATCAGTAAGTTGAAATTTAAATAAATTGTGAAGAAGAATTGACTTACTGATAGACAAAATAGATGCATTATCTTCATACATTTTCAAAGAATCACTCTCGGGGACTGTGTCTTTAAGATCATACTAAAAATAATACATAATATGTCTCAGTACATAATAATTTTTATGAAGGTAGGAATTTATTTCTATTTGCAGAAGTGTTGGTCTTCAGGGAAAAAAAATCCTAGACTACCATATTTCATGGCTTTTTCTATTCTTAGTGCCTACTTTCAAACTTTGGCCTTGAAAAATATGCATTTCCTAAGTAAGTTGTAAGCTGATATTTTAACAAGGTAAAACTATATTATAAATTTATATGATTTATATTAGAAGAATTTCAGGTATTTGTTTTCTTTTTTAGAGAAAAGTTATTAAATTACATATATAAGTAACTTTTGCTGGATAATTGGTTCTGAAATATTCCAATACCAATTTTGATTGACTGTTGTTGAAATGAATCTTTTAAAAATAAACAGAATATGTACATGAAAAATACTTGAAAATATTTTTAAGTAGAAATTTAGTTAATGTTAAGAAAAGCACCTGTAACATCTACTTATTAAAATTTACAGTTTATTAAAGTACCAAAATCTTATATTTATTAAAATGCTAGAATCATATGCTAGAAAACACATTTGGTATGTTTTTTGAAAAGAGCAATTATTATTGTATGGTTAAGATCTTAAAAATGTTCTCATACTGAGTGTATTAAAAAGTGAAATAGGGGCGCCTGGGTGGCGCAGTCGGTTAAGCGTCCGACTTCAGCCAGGTCACGATCTCGCGGTCCGTGAGTTCGAGCCCCGCGTCGGGCTCTGGGCTGATGGCTCGGAGCCTGGAGCCTGCTTCCGATTCTGTGTCTCCCTCTCTCTCTGCCCCTCGCCCGTTCATGCTCTGTCTCTCTCTGTCCCAAAAATAAATAAACGTTGAAAAAAAAAAAAAGTGAAATAGCCCACTAGCTATAATCATTAACATTTGATGAATTAAAAAAATTTTAATTAGAGAAAGATAGGAAAAAGAATCTGAAACTGAAGGAAACCTTGAAATGTATAGACTGCTCTGTAAAAAACCCATTCTCTTGGCGTTTTTCACATTTTCAGGAGACCCGTCAGAACTTTGTCAAGAACTCATTCCACCCCAGGGCCTGACATTTAGAGTTAGTAGATTCCCTCTTCTTCTAGTCCAGCTCTTTACTAATGAGCCCTATTGAGGCTATGTGCTTGGGAATCTCCGAGAATGCTCTCCACCTCTGCCTCCTTACTAGTGTCTACCATCAAGGGCTTGAACGCCAGTTTTGTCAAAATGATTAGCATTGTTGGGGCACCTAGGTGTCTCAGTGGGTTAAGCATCTAACCCTTGATCTCAGCACAAGTCTTGATCTCAGTGAGTCTAAACCCCACTTTGGTCTCCATGCTGGTTGTGGAGCCTACTTAAAAAAAAAAAAGATTAACATCGTTACCCACAGCCGAGAATACCCTGGGAGCCCAGTAAAGGCACAGAACTATTCTGCTTATGGAGTGTCTGCAGAAGGGCTGCTACAATTGTCTGTGCAGTTGGGCTGTCCCTGCTGAGAGCCCAGATGTGTCAGCCATATATCGAGTTCAAGGACCCTCAATATTCTGTTCCTCACTAAGCTTTTTCAGGGAGGAGAGAATTCTCTTTTTCGGCTTTGTGTTGTACTCCAGAACATTGGTCACAAAGAATTCTCTGAATCCCCAGTACCTAAAGTGTGTGTATGTGTGACATTCCTTTATTGTTTGTTTGTTGGTTGGTTTTTCAGAGTGTCATTCCAGAGTACTTGAATACAGATTCTTATATTCTAGCCTATAAAATGAATCTAAATAGTAAAAATAATGTCTGTTCTGACAGCAAGGGCATTAGCAATTTGTGCAATAGTAGCAGTCTTTCCATTGTGTATCGTATTAAGACAAGTTCTTTCCCAGATTCTCTCTCAATGAATCCCTTGGCACCATCACCTTACCATTCCTCCAAAAATGCATATATGTATTTCTGGATGTGGAAAGCCCTGATTCATTATGTATATTGAGGCAGTTCTCACAAAAGAGAGTTTGTAAATCAACACTATGTATCATTGTCAATCAATCACCAAACTCCTGCCTCCTAGTAGAAATTATTACTGTAAACCTTAGGATTTTCTATGAAAACATTGTACATATGGGGATATTTTTAAATACTAATCCAACATCAAAGAGTGTGGTATGGATTATGAAGCCTACCAAGATGTATGGTAGGCACTGTGGGAGAGAAGTCATTATGGGACCTCATTATAACAAATGCCAGAATCGAGTGTTTTGTTTAAACAAGGGTCTTTGGGAAAATAAGATGCCTTTTCTATCTGTAGGAAGCATTGTATACACTGAATTAAGAGTAGGAGTTCTATACTTGGATAATCTCCAGAGATAGATTGAAATCCCAGCTCTGTCATTTACTGAGTAGAAATTCCAGCTTTATTTAATACTTGTTCTGTAAACTTTTAACACATTACTTGGCTTTCATTTCTCACCTGTAAAATGAGTATAATATTAGTTCCTAATATTATCTCCTCTTCTACAGATTTATTATAAAGATTAAATGCCTTAGTGTGGAAAAGATGCCGGGACAAAAATTAAAACCACAAGGTCTGCTTGTCAACGAGCTCCTACCATTCTGGTTCCAGGTTTGCATGGAAATCTTGGGCAGAATGGCCACTGAAATTAGTGATGGGACTTGCTACAGTCGTATCTACTTTTTTCCCCCTGAGAGAAAAAAATTAAAAGTACACCAATTTCAATAGATAAATGTCCTATTGAGTTGATTCCTTTTTCATAAATATCTCTAATATGCTCTGACTCCTTTTTCCTTAAACTTTCCTCTTCATCAAATGAATACTTCCTTTTTACCTACTCACATATAATGAATGCATTAAGATTTTAGAAGCTGTGAAAAAAATCAGTGCCAATCAGAGATTTTCATATTTCAAATACACATTGATTTGACCATATACAAACACAATTTGGCAGTAAGTACCATATTTCAGAGTTTACACTGAGCATTGGATTTTTAATAGAAACTTGAGGCTGCCCCCAAAAGTGGGCAATACTTGAATCCCTGGGAAGGTGTCTATTAGTTTCTGGTTGACGTTTGACTGTACAACATTGTAATGAAGTTAGTTGTTCATAGTAGCATCTCTGTTTATATCTATTTGATGCTTTTTGAATGATATAATATACTATAACTAGCATTACCCTCTTGAAAAACCATCAATAATTGGTAAGAGAGAAACGGCCAGATTTCTTTAGGACATACACATGGGTTAGAATTCCAGTTCTTCAATCCATCAACACATCCATAGCAAAGACCACAGTGTAGCTATTTCTTATTAACCTGTCCTCCCAAACACTTCTCACACATTCAATTTTATGACTTCAAGTAGTTGAATTCTATGTCTCTTCTCACCCTACCTGGTCAAACCACAAGCCACTAGGACATACTAGTTGTACCTAGACCTGAGTTACTCTGACTCCCTCAGCTTATCTGAGTTCTTATAAACACTCATTTATGCTTTCATCTGCTTTTACACGTCTTTTTTAAAAAATAAATTTAGGGGTGCCTGGGTGGCTCAATTGGTTAAGTGTCCAACTCCTGATTTCGGCTCAGGTCATGATCTCAAAGTTAGTGAGTTTGAGTCCCGCATCTGTAGAGCCTGCTTGGGATTCTCCCTCTTTCTCTTTTTCTCTCAAAATAAATAAAAAAGTGTTAAACAATTTTTAATTAATAAAATAAATTTAATTATGGATGTTAATACCTTGCATCTAAAATGTGTTATTTGTATGTCAAACCCACTGCATTCTTCCTGACCTGTTACCAATTAAGATGATTTTTTTTAAACAATATTCTATTTCACTTATGCGATGGCCCTCTCATGAATTGAGATAGTCAACTATCGTTTTAAGCTTCCTGAAAACTTTTATTCTGACATTTGCCAAGTTGTTGTTAGGAGAAGAAAGAAATATTTTGACCAAAAGCCTAACTAGAAATTCCATACCCTATATTTTCAGTTCCAGACCACATGGGAAAATACTTGATTGCATTTCTCACATTAAGGGTAAAACTTTGTTATGTATAAAATCCCTTGATATTATACCAATTCAAGCCTCTGATTTTGGATAATTGAGAAATTGATAATAACTGGGAATTGAAGATTTCCTGTGAGATTCTTTGTTTCTCCCAGAAAAAAAAAAAGAGGAGAAGGTGTGGCAAACTAAAATTCACCAAGTTTTGCCCTTTCTACTTCAACGTTTCTATTTCTTATAGAGGTCTATGGCAGAGAATGCCTAAAGATTGTTTTGGAATTGCAAAAGTGATGGTTACCACAAAGTGATGATTTTCACTTCACATTATCAGGCATGTCTACCCTCCCATTGACACAAGTGAATGTCTACCCTCCAAGTGGCAGAATTTTACAATAGAAGCATTGGCGGGTCTGTTCTGTTTCTTCCACTGATTCTACAGATGCTCTTCAGGAGAACCTTCGTACCAACTGAGTCTTGAGAAATTTGGTGCCTCCTTTTTCAAAATGAGGAAGGTAGAACTTCCTTAGAAGCTGAGTAGGGATTAATGAGATCTCAGTAGTAAAGTACTTCAAGCCTAAAGATAAAAGATCTTTGAGAGCAAATAATTATCTTTCCAAACTAAGCTACCTATCCTGTGAAAGCCTCCACATTTATTGGTTGATTCAGATCTATCTAAATTAAAAAGGTCATCTGAAGATGAAGGTTTTTCATTTTTTAATTTCTTGATGGTAAAGAAAGAAATGAAAAGTTTAAGTCCTTTAAGTACATAGCCATTTATCTCAGTATAAATTAAACGGTTCCCATTGGAAGTAAATGAAAGCGTAAGATTTTTATCACAAGTGTTTTAAAACAGGATGATATTTTTGTCAGGGAAAGTAGCAAAGAGATCTTAAACTCCTTGCCCTTCGTGAAGAAATGTGAAGTTGCTTTCATTTCTATTGGCATTTTACTGAGCAGACTCTCTCTTCATTCTAAACTGGAGGTCACAATTTGTTTTGAATTTGAGCTGGAAATAAGATAACAAATATTGCCTAGGGCTTTATGGGATGCCTTTTATCTCTGAATTAGATTAGACAGTCAGAAACTATTCCAAATCCTTTATTATTTTGTTTTTAAGCCCTAAAAAAACACAAAAGCAATGCATGCAAAGTACATTTAAAAAGTTAGCATTATACCACAAGAGTTACATATATATTTTTCTTATATTACTCAACTTATATGAGGAATAAACAGAAGTCACCCTATTAAGCCTTACTTTTTAAAAATCATAGGTTTTTGCCGTCATAGGTTATCACTTTTCAGTGCAGGGTGAGTAGGGGTGTAAACTTTAGTGTTACTAGAGGAAAATAAGTTTTTTTTTTTCCTTTTCATTGGAAAAATTCATGTTAATTATTCCTCTGCACCTGCCTAATGGGGCTGAAGTAATTCGATTGTCATATTGTTGTAGATTGTTGCTTTGTGTAATGTATCACCCCTGCTGTTCCATTAAAAAAATTCTATACTCTTCCATTATTCAGCAAGGCCTAATGATTATTCCAGCATTTGTACATGCTGCACTGTTATTTTAATTTTAATTGACTTCACTTTTTTAATTAAGCACATTGGTTTTAACGCTGTTGTTGACAAGCTTGGTTTTGTCATTATCAGCTTTTGCGCCCATATACATTCCATACCCATTGACACTCTAAATGATAACAGCAATATAATATACACATAGAAGTTTATCACCAACTCTAACATTAATTCATGTCACACATTATTATTACATAATGGTGTGCAGACTATTTTAAAGGACCAGTTATTCTGTTTCAAGTGTCTTTTAAAATTAAATTATTAAATCTTTACTTTGCAAAATAGAAAAAAAAAGACTTGGTTGTTTTTGAAGGTGTAGAAATCTGTTAATAAAAAGGACTCATGCTTTACCCTATCAGTTAAGTATAATCACGTGTAACAATCACACATGGTGATAAAATGTTGTTGTCTATATTTTACTGAAACATAATAAAATCATGGTTTGTATAAATGTTAAAGATTATCCATTTATGGTGAGCTCTTTTTGGGGGGGGAGACTAAATGTTTTATTTCTTTAAATTATTTAAAGATTTATTTTCAAAATCCTTTAAAAATATTAACTGATTGTAGACAATGTTCTTTTAACTATAGCATGTAACCTAACAGAAAATAACACCCTCGCAAACCCATTGAAATGTCCCCTTTTTGAATGATAGCTCAGTCGTTTATCACAACACAAGATAATGAAAAATAGCTCAGAGACCAAATAAGGCAAGCTTTGTGTTCTGAGATGTTAGAAATTGCTGAACTGAAAGGAGGAACTGGAAAGAGAACAAAATAGTGGCAAATTCTAAGATGAGTATGTTTAAGTGTGTGTGTGTGTTTTTAACTATATGGTAATGTTTCATGGTTTTCACCTTCCTCTGAACACAATTCTGGCACAAACTAGGCTTGTGAAACTCTATAAATGGCATAGCCATACCTTATTTTTGGAAAGGGTTGACATGAGAATGCTTGTTTCCACTCTGCCATTTTTGTTTTGTTCGTGGATGTAAATGAATGAATGAATGGGGGGGGGGGGTGAATGAATAGGTCACATGGGATTTGCCTGCCATTTGGTCATCTGAGGGACAGAAGACAAAGATTTCAAAGTGGGCCCTTCTGCCCTTGTTCGGTGCAGCTTCACTGCTGCAGTCCCGACTGTTGATGAGCTGCCACCTGGGATTTATGTTCAACCTCTCCTTCTGCCTTGGTGTGCCTGACCCAGCTCTATTAGCATCACTTCCATTCCCGGCGACAACATGAATAAAAGATGACTTGTGTGACCTCAGAAAGTGCCAAGATAGTATTGATGTAATGAGCCCAATATCCACTGTTTTATGCATTGCCGTACAATAGCAATCTTAATAAAAGGTTAAACAGCATTATAATATGTGTTTCTTTGATGTCTCTCTGACTCACTGACTTCACTTTTTCATTCCCTGCTGCCTCTTTGAGGATCATCAATAATCAAAATTGTTCTCCCTTTATTTGGGTGAGCCTCCCACAAAACAGGACAAACAAGGAAAGTTGTTGCTTTCAGAGTCTTCTCAATTTCAGAAAAATAATTTTTCTTTCATTTGGCCTTGGTTTCTGTTCAACAGCAACTAGTATTGCTAATAGACTAGAGAAATTGCAGCATATACGCTGACTTCAATCTCTTATTTTACTATTCAGAAATCTGTACTACCACATCATGTTTTTTGGGTTTCCACATTTTATTTTGATTGTGAAAAATCTAAAATACGGTCTTATTACCGGAATACCAATTTTGTGTTGCATTTTCGTCTTTGCACCTTCATATATTTTAAAGACTCTTAGATACGGAATTCTTAAATATAGATACTCTGATTAACTTGCCCTGAAAACCCCTCTGAAAAGAATCACAAATGTGCATAGGAACAGGCCAAGGAATTCCCTTGTTCTGGAGCTTCTTGAACAAAACCAACACCAGTCAGTTAAAGTTTTCATCATCCTTCCCCTTAGCTGTATAAATAGTCAGGAAGTAAGAAGGGGATGAAACACAGCAAGCACACACGTCTAGAGTAATATCACACCTTGCCAACAGCATCCTTTATTATATTTTTCTTTAAAAGCAAAAGCACAACATGCTAATATTCACCCTTTCAACAACAAAGAGAAAATGGTGTGCTTTTTATAACTTCTTTTAGATAACAAATCATAGGTGCTCTTGTAACACTAGTCTTTGCTTTCTTGCAAGGTCTTTTACTTAGATGATCTGGAAATATGACAGTATGTTAACAGCTAACACTCTGCATCTTTGGGCCTTATAGGTAGATTAAAAATCATTTAGAAGCAAGCAGTGGCTGAAACATCCTACCTCAACTCTACTGCTTGACATATTGGTTGTGTCATTCTGCATTTTGAAGGAGTGACGATAAAGCAACAAAGAGGATACAAATTGTTCAAATATCGACCATGTTGCCTTGATCATATCATGTCTTATTGGCGCATTGCATATCTAACATAGCAGGAAGCGATCAGATGTGATGTGACGTGACATTATGCAGGTAGACGCTACTGTCAAAGATGTGAACTGGCAGTTTAGGTATATCGAGATGTAAAGTTAATTAGACCACATTCAGTGGGGCTTTGTCTTGGAAGAAAACAAACCACTTTTGTATCTCCAACCTCTCTGGGATATTTGAATAATGAGAAAATCATGTAGTATTCCTATGTCTACAGGAGACTCAGGGATGATTTATTTATTTATTTAAGAAAATTTTAACAATATTTCTTCATTTGTCTCTCTTTTCATTTGATAGTGACGCCAGCAAATGGTAGTTCATGCGGTTTCTTGTATAGAGAAAAGTTGTAGGAAAACGGAGATTCTCCTAATCACAATTAAAGTGGCATTTGATGTCAGAAAGGGGCTAGAAAAGAAGAGTCTAAAGCACATGGTGTGATGTGGGTTACTACACTACTTAGAGAGGGATACTTGATGAGGACTAAGTAGATAGAAACA
The DNA here is from genome assembly GCF_016509475.1 of Prionailurus bengalensis. Lineage (NCBI taxonomy): Eukaryota > Metazoa > Chordata > Mammalia > Carnivora > Felidae > Prionailurus > Prionailurus bengalensis. The sequence continues at coordinate 14,637,807 of NC_057353.1, read as the reverse complement.
CAGCCCTACAAAACTCAACCTTGAGATTGCCAGGAAATTAAAAAAAAAAAAACCAAAAACTGGCTGCTCAAAAAATTGAAGCAGATGTCAGATGCAAGCAGCTGTGGCCTGGGAAATTCAACAAAATTCCAATATTTAAATTGCTTCTCTGGATAAAAATTGCTTGATAGCACAGTTTCGGATGTGATCTGGACTGCCAGTGAACCATCTGCGTAAAATGAAAGTAATCTGCTGACGCTGTCGATACAGGTAGACATCAGCATCATTTGGTTGGAAAAAGAACACGGCTAAGATGTTTTCTGGTGAGCTTGTCAAGAAAGTATGATAATAGTGAAGCCCAGTTTTTAGAATATTGGGATACACCAGAGTAGAGATTAAAAAGTATGTTTGTCCTACTGTTTAAGGATTATTTGCAACAAAACAAAACAAAACAAACCCAACAACTTTCACTCTGATTTTAGGCTCAAAATGGAATGCTCTGCTCGGGATTGAGACTGGGTGAGAGTATCGAGGAAATCACATTCCCAGCACCAAGGGCAAGTGACGGTCAATGTGTTAAATCTGACTGTGAGAACAATGGAAACGTTCAGCGGATTAACAAGCAAATAGGCAAATTGTAAGCTTTAAAAATTCAGTTTTAGAGGCAAAGGAATAATTCCCTAGAGGGTTAGAGAATACACTTTTGCTTCTACCCGGCTATGTGGTGGATAAAATAAACATATGTAGATGCTGAAAGGTGCTCACAAATAGGTCAGCTTGTGGCGGAAGTCTTTCATAATTCAAGATACATCAGCTTTAACAGTAGCTGAGAATAAGAGCGAGTAATCAAAAGTGACCCAAACAATGACACCAGAGTTTCCAGATGGTATAGAAAAAAGTCCATGATTTATGATTGCCGGTGCAGTAAATAAATCTAAAACAATAGGCGTGGATGGGGAAGCAGTCACAGCTGACCAAAAGAGCAGTTGTAATGCAACCCACAGAAAGCTTGGTGCCAGAAGTAATTGACATAGTCGTCAAATCAATTTCCTAGGGTGCAGACACTCAAGCACTCAATCTGATTCTGTATGCTGCACGACACTTGGATTATACAGCTGCCTCTAATTCAGATAGCCTTAGCTCAATATGAATCCAATTCAAGGAACTGTCTGGAAGTGAGCAATAATTATTTAGGCTTCCTTTCTGCAGGTTACTCTTTTCTAGTCAAATTAGTCTATTTCAGAATTACATACGTTTCATGTGAATTATTTAACATTTGTCTAATTTATTTTTATTTTTATTTGTTTGCCTCCCGTATCACCAAACTTAATGGCATCTCTGAAATCCAAGGTCTTTCCTCCCGGGGCACCAGTGGGACAGTATTTCAGGACAGGAAAGGCCTACGCACAGTATGATGTTCTTTATGTCGACTAAGGAACCGGTCACTTGATTTCAAATGTGCAATACCCATGTGGAGGAGCATCTATCTATTTATTTATCTTTCTTTCTGTATTTCAATGTAATGCAATTCAAAGGTAAGATTAAATAATCTTTTGCTGCAAATAATTTTATTGACAGCCACTCATTTTTCACTCACCCAATGTTTATAGAATGTTTACAGCACATTAGATACCTAATTAGACACTGGGGTATCAAGATAAGACACAAAGACTCTGCCTTCAAAGAACTCACCTCAGTGAACTGATGAAACAGGTAAAGAATCATGTAAGAGAAGAATTATAGAGAAAATACAAAGAGCAGGGGGGAGGACAGAGGAAACCTCTAACCCAGTTGTGGGAAGGGTGAGATTGGGAGAGAAGTGGAGGAAGGGTTTTAGACATGCCAACGTTTCCATTGAAATGTGGAGGATGAGGAAAACTTTGCCAGGTTGAATGAGGATTGATAATATTCCAGACAAGCCCAACAACAAAAAAGAGCATGGCATTTTCAGGTAGTCACTTTATTCTTCAGTGCAGCAGCTGGAACATAGGGCCTGGCAAAAAAGAGAGTGGGCAGAGTGGAGGAAAGAAGAAGGGAGAGGCACGAATCAGATGGCAGACGCTAAGGCTGGAGAACACATTAGGGCTTACAGAGCAATTCCACTCACTCTTCTTCACTTGATGACCACAGCAGCTCATGAGAACACCCTTACCGCCATTTGAAAATAAGCACTGATCAAGGTTGAGAGAAGTCTGGCTGTCTACCAAAGTCACATAGCTGGGAATTAGGCCCAGTCTTGTCTGCTTTAAAGACCCCAATTACAAACACAACGTTCATTATTTGCCTTCTCAGTCAAGAGGTCCCCTTAGCACTGTGCTCAGCTACTTATCACAAGTTTCAAACTTTTGGACAGCAGAAGGGTGAGATGATGGGGCTGACAGCAGTATACAAGAGAGTGAAGGAGAAGGAGTAAGCAAAATAGAAAGTAGGAGAACAGGGGGAAGGGGAAAATAATGTATATTAATTTCAAAACACCATAGAGACAAAACAAGCTAGCCAGTATCCTCTGAGGTATATGAAAGGAAGGTAATTCTACAGGGGCTACAGAGTCAACAGAATTTCTATTGTTGCAAAAGATCTTTGAGAGAGCAGATTAGAAGACGATAAATCACACCATTAACAAGCTATTTGTTTGCTATTAATTTAACATTCCATCTTCGGAAATAGGGAAGTCTGAAGGGTCAGGAGAAAGAGATAGCAAGTTGATTATGGGTGCAAACTGGCTGAGCCATCATCAAATGCAGAGATGAAACAAAGAATCAGCAAGAAGCAAGCAGTGAAGACAAAGGCAATGATAGGAGTGGAGATCCAGAAAAATTCTGAGAAGCAAATGAGAAAGAAAGAAAGAAAGAAAGAAAGAAAGAAAGAAGAAAGAGAAAGGAAGGAAGGGAGAAAGGAAGGAAGGAAGGAAAGAAGAAAGAAAGAAAATAACATTGTTCACAAAAGCAAAAAAAAATCAAAACAGAGGAAAAAGTGTTACACTGAGAAGAAATTTAAAGTACAAAAAAGGCAACTAAAGAATTAAACCTAGATCTTTTAAATAAAAATTTTATATATCTATAAAATAGTACTGCCAACTGTAGAAAATGTTGGTAAGAAATAATAGTAAAAAAGACAGAAAATACTATTTCATTGATCTGAATAATCTGTATTTTGATGCCCATCCTTTCGGTCATTTTTCTCCACTTTCACGTAATTGTGATCACAATAAAGGAAATGTCAGTTTATTTTTACTTCTAGTATTTTAGAATAAATATCTGCAATTCTGCATAATCGATCTTTTTTCCAGTTTTATTGAGAAATAATTGATATATATGACAGTACATGTTTAAGGAAAACAGTATGATGATTTGACTTACATGTATTGTGAAATGATTACAAAAAGTTCAGCTAACATCCATCTTCTGGTATAGCTACAGTAAAAAGAAGAGGAAGAAAAAGGGGACAAAGTTTCCTTGTGATGAGAACTGTTAGGATTCACTGTCTTAACAACTTTTGTGTATATCTTACAGCGGCATTAGCTGTATTCGTTAAGTGGCACATTCCATCCCCAGTGCTTATCCATCTTCTAAATGGAAGTTTGTACCTTTGACTGCATTTCTCCAATCCCCCCTCTGCCCACTTTCCACCTCGGGTAACCACAAGTCTGATCTTTTCTGTGAGTGTGGGTTTCTTTTTGTTTTGAAGATTCCACATATAAGTAGGATCATACCGTATTTGTCCTTCTCTGTCTGACTTATTCGACTTAGCATAATGCCTTCGTGTCCCATCCATGTTGTGGCAAATGGTGAGATTTCTTCATTTTTTTTATGGCTGAATAATATTCATTTGTATAAATACACCACAACTTCTTTGCAGAAATCTCCATCCCCACCACCAGTTAACAAGTGTTCCTTTTTCTCTACATCCATGCCAGCTTTTGTTTTCTTTTATCTTTTGGATCATGGCCATTCTAAAAGGCGTAAGATGACATCTCACTGAGGTTTTAGTTTGTATTTCACCTAATGACTAGTGATGTTGAGCATTTTTTTCATCATTTGAGTACCTGTTGACCTCTCATGTATTTTCTTTGGAGAAATGTGTATTCAGATCCCTTTCCCATTTTTTAAATTGGGTTATTTGTTTGTTTTTGCTATTGTGTTGTACAAGTCCTTTATATGTTTTGCATATTAACCCCATATCAGATATATGGTTGCAAATTTTTTCCCACTCCGTAGGTTGTCCTTTCACTTTGTTGATGGTTTCTTTTGCTGTGCAGAAGCTTTTTAGTTTGATGTAGTCCCACCTGTTTATTTATTATTTTATTGCTTGCGCTTCAGATGTCCTGTTGAAAAAATTATTACCAAGACCCACATCAAGGAGCTTTGTTCCTGTTTTATTTTAGGTGTTTCATGGTTTTAGGTCTTACATTTAAGTTTTTAATCAATTTTGAGTTATTTTTTTCTGAGTGGTGTAAGATGTGGGTCCAATTTCATTCTTTTACATATGAATATCCAGTCTTGAGGGAGTTGTCCTACTTCTCATGGTTTATGCCCATCACAAACATGGAGGCCTCAGCAGAAGGGGCAGAGCTGATGACCCTCTTCAGCTTCACCCTTCAAGTGAGCTCCAGCTTTCTCACCAGTGGAATCCACAAACATCCAGCACCAGCATTGCCCCATTTGATGTTGGTGGGATCTTACTGCCCCATTTGATGTTGGTGGGATCTTACTCCTGGAAGATGGAGGTGGGCTCTCCGCTGATGACAAGTTTCCCATTCTCACCCTTGACTAGGCCATTGAACTTGCCATAGGTGAAATCATACTGGACCATGTAGACGATGTAGTCAAGGCCAATGGAGCAGTCATTGATGGCAGCAATATCCACTTTGCCAAAGTTATAAGTAGCCCTGACAACCAGGTGCCCAATATGGCCAAATCCATTTACTCTGAGCTTTACCATTTTGTCTCAGGGACCTGGCAGGCAACACCTAAGTGTGGCTGTCTATTGAGTGAGGAGGAGCTGAGGGCCTAATTCACTTATGTTTGATGTAATTATTAAGGTAAGAACTTAACTATTGCTATTTTGTAAACTGTGTTCTGGTTGTTTTGTAGATCTGCTGTTTCTTATTTCTTATCCTACTGTCTTTTTGTGGTTTTGATGTCTTTTGGTATTAGTATGCTTTGACTTCTTTATTGTGTTCTTTTTTGCAATTACTGCAGGATTTTCCCTTGCAGTTACTATGAGGCTTACATAAAATATCTTAAAACATATAGCACCCTGTTTTAAACTGATTGCTTCAATAGAATTTGTTTTAATTCTTTTAATTCTCATCCCCCTTACATTTTAGGTTATTGCTATTACAACTCATGTTTTTTTATATTGTGTAACTAATCACAGATTATTGCACCTATGACTTTTTTACTAGTTTTTTTAACTATGTTTTTTTTTAACTAGGTTCTTCTTTGTCTTTTTTTTTTTTTTCATTTTTCGGTGAATTGTAAATGAAGTAGTCACCACTATTAACATATTGCAGAACCTAACTATGACTACATATTTACCATTACCAATGAGATTTACGTTACCTTTCTATGTTTTCGTAATGTTAATTAGTATTCACTTCCACTGAAAGAACTCCCCTTTAACACTCCTTTTAAAGTAGGTCTGGTGGTAATGAACTCTCTCAGCTTTTGTTCGTTTGGGAAAGTTTTATCCCTCTTTTGGCTGTATTCCTCTTTTGGGTATAGAATTCTTGCTTGATGGTTATAGTCTTTCAATATTTGAATATGTAATGCCATCCTATTCTGGCCTGAAAAGTGTCTGTTGAGAAATCTGCTGATAGTCTTATACAGGTATATATGGTGGGTGGGAGGGTCCCTCTTATGTAACTTCTCTCTTTTCTCTGCTCTTAAAATTCTTTCTTTGTCTGATTTTTGACAGTTTAATTATAATGTGTTTTGATGTAACCCTATTTGGGTTCAACCTGCTTGGGATCCTATTGGCCTCTTGAATCTGGATGTATAACTAATCTTTATAAATATGTCATTTCCAGCAGGATCTAATGACACTGGAAAATAGTATATTGTTATTTCTTTGAAAATAAATATTTTAGTTAATGGATAATTTCCATATGCATAGGATTACCTTCCTGTTGTTATTTTAATCTAAGATTTTTATGGCTACAGAAACAACCCTACTGTCAAAGTTAAGAAATATTTAAACACAGCTGATATTAGAAATTTTAATGAATAAAAGAAATAAATATGAACAGTATGCATAGGTATCTTCTGTTTTGCCAAGTAATTCAAATAATGAAGGAAATCTATTTTCTTCTACTCTTTTTCAATTTTACGAAGACAATTCAGGAAGGTTGGAACACATGGCCCATGTTATTCATACATATGATTTATGCTTGACATCAAGCTGCCTAGAAAGTGAAAAGGATGTGCCCTAGGGGAATTCATGGACTTATTAATACAGAAATGCAAGAACACACAAGGCAGATAGTGTTTAAAGCACTTAATTCTCTGTTCTGTCTAATAAAATATCTAGGATTACGGTAGACCTTTGGCTTATCTCAATGGCTATCAGATTCAAATATATTGACTCTCTAGTTGCACAGCAATTTGTAAATCTATGGTAGATGCATTCAATCAAATTAATTTTGTCTTATCCTAAAATAAGTTTATTATGATTATAATAAACCATTGTCAAATTTAACTAAATGTTATCTTATAGTCTCTTTATCAATTAAATTATTATTTCAAGTTAAGTTTCAATGCAATATACCAGATTCTTTTTTTACCTAGCATAAACAAAGTAACTTATCAGAAGAAGAGAATGGTAACACTAGCATTTTTATTTATTATTTTTTTTTATTTAAAATTTTTTTTTCAATGTTTTATTTATTTTTGGGACAGAGAGAGACAGAGCATGAACGGGGGAGGGGCAGAGAGAGAGGGAGACACAGAATCGGAAACAGGCTCCAGGCTCTGAGCCATCAGCCCAGAGCCCGACGCGGGGCTCGAACTCACGGACCGCGAGATCGTGACCTGGCTGAAGTCGGACGCTTAACTGACTGCGCCACCCAGGCGCCCCCTTTTTTTTTTTAATTTCTTTTCAATGTTTTATTTATTTTTGGGACAGAGAGAGAACACTAGCATTTTTAAAAAGTGTAGATGAGATGATCTTCTGAATTTCCCCAAAGGAGACAAATTACTAGCGAGATAATAATCTATTCACAGTGTTTGCATTGAAATATACTACAAAGAAGAAGGCTATTCAGACCATAGTGATTTGGACCAGTAGAAAAGAAATATGGAACTGTTCAGGTTCTTTGGATCACTAGATTTAAGGTTTGAGATGAAGTTTTGAGAAAAGATACCTTTAAAAAAATAAAAAAATAAAAAAAAATTATTGTCTGATGTTCAAAAAAAAAAAGATACCTTTAAAATATGCCTGCTTCTCAGTAGAATCCCATTGCCACAAAATGGCCACTACAGTAGTTCATTTAACAAAATTTATTTCCATTACATGTCACCCACTGAGAAAACAGAAGTGAAGACAATAAACATAGGCTCTACTGTTGTGGTGCTCTGAAATGATACATTTTCAAAATTTATTTAGAATGACAAAAACAGTCAAGTTCATCTTATTATATGCTAAGAAAGTGCACAAGCTACACATTTTTGACACCTGTATACGTATAACAGTTTTCTGGATTGGTTGTAAGAGAGTGAGGACGATCGATATTTAGAGTTTTATGTGAGAATGATGACAAACAAGAACCCTAAACCTGAAAACATTTCAACCGTTCAAATTATACATTTCAATTGCCCTAGTTATGTTTCTTGCCATTGAAAGGAATTGGTCAACCTTTGAAGGGCGGATTTCCCTTCAATCTTTAACATTTCTTGCAATATTTGGTAGTTACACTTTATATCCATCTCCTTCCTCTTCCTCAATTTCAACATATTGATTTAACTCAAAGAGTACATTTTTAAACTAGTGAACTACATAAAGAAGATGTTTGAAAACATCATTTTCTTCATTTTAATTCATATTACCTATTCCTCTCAAATGAATATCTTAAGTTCCAAAGCCCTAGGAGCAATGAAACATCTTTGATGTAAATGAGAATAATCTAATAATTAACCCCAGATTTTTTCAGCACTAAATGTAAAAGCAAAACGAATCAGTGTTAATGATGAAGAAAACTTCAGACCTAATGGCCCTAAGGTATCAAGTTTTTTTATTCATCTAGAAATGTATCAATTATATTTAGTTTTTCAGTGAGGTTTGTTTTGAAGGAAGTTCTCTAGTTTGTCATGTGCGATGATCATGATGGTGTGACTTTCAAAGTCCAGGCTGAGAAACTATTTTTTGTGTGATTTGTTTTTTCTGTTCAACTGACATAGTACATTTATCTATGTGAGGTAGAAAACTAATCTCTAACTCCCACCGCCAGTATCTGGTTTCAGAAAGCACTGCTCACCATGGAGTATTTATTAAACACTTTCTAGTGATGCAACTACTGGGTCTTATTGTCAAACCAGTTCATAATCCTCTTGCTGCTAATGGAGTGTGCTACAAAATAAAAATGTGAGAAATAGTGCTTCATCTATCTTACTCCCTTTGTTTACTCCCTATGGGGTACCTCAAGATGTCACCACCATTCAGTAATTCAATTTCATTAAACATAGAATTGATTCAATTGTACAATTATTCAAATATAAAATTCAAAAGAAGGATGACATTTGTCTTTCATATGAGAAAAACAAACATAGATGTGTCACTGGGTACTTTAAAACATTTTTCTACCATGATTATGAAATTAACATATTGTCCAGGAGAAAATGTATTTTTTATGATAACCTAAGTGATATATTGTGAACATGCTTATATATAGATGCGTAATACATGCATAGTGAGACAATTTCTTTGAAATGAGAAGTCTACCATGTATTTCCACACCATCCATGGAACAAGAAGTTACGGAGTGAGTTTAAAAGAAGCCAAGTGGAAAAAAGAAGAAGGAGGAGGAGGAGGAGAAGAAGAAGAAGAAGAAGATGAAGAAGAAGAAGAAGAAGACGAAGACGAAGACGAAGAAGAAGAAGAAGAAGAAGAAGAAGAAGAAAGAAGCAGCCAAGTGATTAGCTAAAATATCAATTAAATCAGGAAAAGATTAATAAAAAAGTCCTAGATTTTATGAAAATGGCAGAGTAACTTGTTAGGTACAGATAGGATAAAATTTCTGACCCTTCAGAGTCTTGATACTTCCCTGTAGAATTTTTTTATGGTTTATGCAGGTACAATTTTTCACTCTCCTCCTGAAACAGTTTACTTACGTGATCTCTTAGTATTTTGAATTTGTCCCCATTCTTTTTCTCTTCCACCTTTCCATTCTTTCTCTTCTTTACTTTGCAGTTTCCACATCTGATTGATTGCATTTTCTGTGCCGTCCATATTACTCTCAAAGCTCATTAAGGCCTTTGCTGACAGCAGCACTACACCAACATGTGCTTTTACAATGTGCATCCTGCCTGTGCTCTCACAACACCAATTGTAAGGAACGCAATTGGATTAGAATAGTTTTCTCTCGTGAATAGATGTAGGATGTCTCTGTGCTCTCCCAACGTGCTCTGCAGGGCCCCCATCAAGAACCCAAGTGGTAAAGACAGGAAGAAAAACCTCTACCTTTGAGTGGGATTATAACCATCCAAACAGGTAGTACCTTGCCACAGATGGGCCATGTGTCTCTCGGAATGCTTGAGCTAATTTATTTCCTTTTAATATAGTGACCAAGAACAACTAAATATTGTGTGTAATATAAATATGTGGCATCAGATATTAGAAGACAAGTCACTTATGGAAAATCTCTGCATAGGGGTTGCACACCTAACCACAAGAGCCACATGTCACCCCACATATAAAGGATTTCTATCTCTAGCGAACATTAACATGGCATCCCAAGGTAATTGACATGGGACTCTGTGTGCAAAAAGGAATTTTTGAGATTTTTCTAAAACTAATATAAAAATACAAGAAATAGGTTTCAGCTCAGATAAACACCGGCACCTGATTCTCTTAGTATTCTACACAGGCATCATAGAGGAGTTTCAAACATCATGCCTCTCAGTGTGGCATATTACATTGAGTCAATGTGTGAAATCTCTGCAGAAAATAGGTGAGAGAGAGAATGCAATTGTATTCTGCCAAATAATTTTCTGAGCCATGGAACTAAACACTAGCCATGAGTCTAGTATCACCATGAATAAAACCAGGGTGATACTAATCAGAACACTCCATGGAGTAATTTTATATGCTTTGGCAATTTTATTTTGGTTTCCTTCTGGTTTTATTTTCCAGAGGTTCTATTGGATTTCCCACAGACAAGTGTTGTATGCTCTTAGCTTTTAGGAATTTATTGATTAAAGAAGACACAAGGGAGGTGAATAGGACTATAGAATATAGATGCACATCCGAGCTTTTCTACAATATTGTTCTTGGAGTCTATGCCCTAAGACTAAAGAGGCTTTATATGAGGTTATGTGAGTGGTTTCCAAACAGAGGTCCAATGCGTAGGGTTTCATTTGATTATTTTACATTCCAGTATAAAGCAAAAGATAATCACATTAATAAGTTCCAAGATATTTGCAAATGGAAGTCAAGTTAGTAAAATTAAAAAAATAAACATGAAAGAAAAAAAAAGAAGGAAAAAAGAAAGGAAGGAGGGAAGGAAGAAAGGAAGGGAGGGAGGGAACTTAAGCAAGTTCAATAATTTTCTTAACTTTTCTTCAAGATCAGATTAATTGAGATCTTTTTACAAATATATCCTCCCCTGATCCAATGCAGGGATCCCCCAGTATATGATCCTAGCGTAAGAACAGAGAGTTTTGGCCACACCACAAAGAATTACCTCAGAGTTCCCTCTCAATTTAGGCTGAGAACTCTTAAGAACTTACCCACAGAACAGAGAATGCCCTTCTGAATTATATGTACTATGTGTTGAACGTGACCCTGAAGAATTTCACGTCTATAATTTCCCCTTCAAAAACGACAGTTATAATCAAGGTCGTGACATTTCCTCCAACAACACACAATTGATTCCTCACTTCCGTTTTGTTTTGAAAATGCAGAACAGGCATTCAGGGGCTAAATATCAATACCATGAAAAATGGAAAGATGTCAGAAAGAACAATTTGCAGCCGACCATGTGCCTGCTCTGAGAGCTGGTTACACAACTCAGCAAATACATGGCATGCACTTGTCTAGAGGAAGATGGACTGCAAATAAATTATTAAGCTTTCCCTACTGGCGGATGAGACATTTTCACATAGACTGCAATGTGTGATCACATTCGACAAAAGGATAAACAGGCACGGACCAGCTTGAAGAAAATTGATAGTGACCTGTACATCCTTATTCATAACCACTTTTTTCCAGATTAAGAAAGCTTCAAACAGCAATTTCTATATTAATCCTATAGAATGCTTTACCTATAGAATGCTTTGGAGATTTACTCCAAAATCTCTGTCTCTCCCTCTCTCTCTCTCTCTGTCTCTCTCTCTCTCTCTCACATACACACACACACACACACACACACACACAAATCCAAAACACCAAAACCAAAAACAAAATATTGATTAAAAACTGAGAATTTTTAATTTGCCAGGCCAGATTTGCTGAATAGTCTAGATGGTAAATAAGGGAGGGGAGTGAGGCAGAGCATATAGTTGCCTGGAAGGTTAGAGATGAAATCTTATTTTCTTACTACTCTGTTAGGAACATCTGAATGGCCCTTTTCATTCTTATGAGCAATTCTGTTTCTCCCTTTGTCAAGAATGTCTATTTCCCTCTCTCTATGTTAATAAAAGGATATTATTTGAGGCAATGGGTGATCGACAACTTTAATTTAGAATAAGGAAACCAAAGAGGCTAGCATAGAAATGAGACCTAAGCAAATGTATATATTTTTTGATTTCAGCAAAACGGAGTAAAAACTGTTAAGAAATAGGTCCCAGAACCAAAAAAACAAATAAACAAACTATACTGCAGTATGGAAAATGTGTCAAGGATTATAAATTGTGGAATATAAAGAAATCAAATGTTAGGGGTGCATCCTTTTGAAGAATAGCAAAGGAAGCTAGAAAGAATTTCGGAGGTAGCCTAAGCCTCAACTCAAGACAAGACCACAGAGTTGAATTTATACTCTACCGTCCGCATTCCTGTTTCAGTCAGGGAACATGAGGTGAGAAAATACTTTTGTAGCGTATATCGTCTGTAATAGTTACCCATCAGATCTTACTTGAATCTGTACGTGCATGAAAGAGTAAGAAGTTTTTGTTTCTGTTCTTTCTCCCCTAAGGATAAAGATCTGCTTTCAATTTGAATTGTATAATAATAGAAAGGAATGGATTCTATTGAATTTAATATTCCAAGGGATGGGAAGAGTGGCATATATACCATTGCTGTATAGAATCTAGAATCTAGAAAAAACAAGATGAATCCTAAATTCTGACTAAATTTTTCAATATGGCCTCACCATTGCCGCTCGCCACTTAGACAAATACATTAAGGAAGAGACAGGAGATTGTACTTAGAGAACTTCCTACCTTCACTAGCACCTAATTCTGTAATTTCTTCAGGGAAGACACATAAAGAATATGAAATCATCACCCTGGAGGCCCATTTTCTCCTTTCTCAGTAGCTCAGCCAAGAGCTGGCTCAGTGGATGGGACTTCATTCAGTAAAGAAGTGCTGACACCAGAGGCTGAGCTCAGGGAGCTTCCATTTCTGAGGCTATTTCTTAGACCAGGATGTTCCCACTGTGTTCGCTGCCCCTCTGGGACTGGGGAAGCTGGGTCCCTCTTCTGGAATCCTGCCATGGTGCACTCTGCTCAGCTCCACCTGGCTTATTCATTCCAAGGTAACCAGAACTACCTGACCTTGTGTGATTTTCTGCTTCTCAGGCAATAAATTTTTCTCCCTAAAACCCTGTATTGTATTCAGACCTTATAATGTTGGTGGGGGGGTGTAGGTGTGTGTCTGGCTCCGTGTGGAACAGGGAGTGTAAGCTGGCAAAACTAAGCTGATAAATATCCGAATTCTCTTTCTCAGAAGTTCAGTGGCTATCCGAGACACTAAATTCTGGTCTTCAATCCAACTTGGCTGTGATCTCTTTCTAGAATGTACTCTGAGCCCAGTTGGTTCTGTTTTGGTACAAATACCTGATGTGTCTATGCCTGTGCGTGCTTTCCTGTTATTATCTTAATGAGAAAACACTAATAAAGAACTTTTCTATGTCAAGTACTCTAATTGTCATACATGTATTAATTAGTTTAGTCTTCATAACAGCTTCATAAGGTAGGTAGGATTATTACACATTTTAAAGATGAGGAAAAATAGGTCACATAGAGTTGAAGTGTCCAAAGTTACCCACGCAGGAAGTGACAATTTGGATTGGATCTAGGTGCTCTGGCTCCTAATTTCCAGTTTATGCTAACTCTAATATGCTGTGCGGCTTCTAACACTATTCTTCACCTTCTTAAACAAACAAATCAACAAACAAACTCATGTTCTAAAATTCAAAATGTACAAAATACTCTATGAAAGGAAACTTTTTCATAACCCTTCCTCCCAGCCTTCCTGTTTCTCCAGAAGTAACCACTGCTGTTGTATCATTGAGTGTTCTTTCAGAAATATTCTGTGTAAATATGAGTACATACAGCATATATACATTCTTTTCCTTTTTTTAAATGCAAATTTCAGCTTACTGAAATTTAACATTTAACATCTAGAGGTTTTTTTCCACTAACCGTTGCAGCATTTTAAATATCAGTTTATAAACCTGCTTCATTCTTTCTAAATGGTCGAATATTTTTCTAATATACTAATGTAGCAAGTTTATTTGACCCATCTTCTTTAAGTTATACAGTTAAGTGATGGTAAGTCATTTGCCATGCATAACATCTTACACATCAGGCTACAAATCTGTGAGTTTTCAATTGGACAGATTTTTAGAAATGGAATACCTGAATTTACAAATATCTGTAATTTTAATTATTATTGTCAGATTGCCCATTACAGAGGGTTGCTTTAATATACATTCCCCCCAGCAATGTGTGAGAATGTCTGTTTCCCCCATACCCTGGCCAACACAGTACATCATCAGAATTTGCCAATGTGCATTTGGGTCTTTGCCAATCTAAGAGGTGAAAACAGTATTCCATTGTGGTTTCAGTTTGAATTTTTATTTGTTTTCCTTTTCCATGAAGTGTTTTTCATCTCTTTTGCACTTTTTTCTACTGTAGTGCCAGATTTGTACTTGGGGATTTGTAGGAAACTTTTTCATGTTAAAGTCTACGATAGTCTATAAATTGTAATTATTCTTTCTGATTAGCATTTATCTTCTGATATTATTTATTTTGAATCATGAAGGATTTTTATGCAGTTGATTTAATCAATTATTTCTTTTAATGACTTCAAATATTTATTTCAGACTTAGAAAAGACATAGCTTTCCTGGAGTAAAAAAAAAAAGAACAGTTTTTCTAATAATTTAGGATTGCATTTTTATTTTTACACTCATATCTTTGACTTATCTGGAATTCATTCTGTATAAAAAGTAGAGTTTTTTTAATCTTCTTTTAAAATTTTGTTTTACATTTTGTTTATTTTTGAGAGAGAGAGAGAGACAGAGCACAAGTGGGAGAGAGGCAGAGAGAGAGGGAGACACTGAATCTGAAGCAGGCTCCAGGCTCTGAGCTGTCAGCACAGAGCCCGACACGGGGCTCAAACCCATAAACTGTGAGATCATGACCTGAGCTGAAGTCGGACGCCCAACCGACTGAGCCACCCAGGGGCCCCAAAAGTAGAGTTTTAAGGGCAGTATTTTTGTTTGTTTTCCCAAACAACTATCCTGTTCTGTTGTCTTATAGGTATTTTAAAAATAATATTGCTTTCTTGAAAATATTGAAATACTGATAGTATCCATTATATATATATATATATATATATATATATAATTTATGTATATATATTTGTATGCTCTGGTGTATTTTTTTTTCTGTTTTGTTGATGTATATATTCATTTGCCAGTGCAAAACTATTTTAATTGTTATTACTTTATAATGCACCTTGATATATGGTAGGGCAAGTCCCTTCTCATGACTCTGGAGAATTTTGGTTATTATTGCTAGTTTATGTTTTCTGTATGAATTTAAGAATTAGATTGTCTCAATAAATTTTTTGGAAGGGAGTCATGTTAACTTTATGTATTAACTAATAGACGTATTCACACCTATAAGCCAAGGAAAGTATGAGATATGATAGTGAGTATATTTCAAAAAATATGATTTTATATTTAAGTCATCTTTTGGGTCTTACAGTAACATTTTATGGGTTTTGTTTTTTTTTTTTACAGATCATGAATTTTTTTTTTTACATTTGTTCCAAATATTTCATACATGTTGTTACCACTGAAATTGTGGAGTTTTCTTCCATCATATCTTCATAGTGGCTGCTTTTGTGTATGAAGGTTATTGATTTCTGTATTGATTTTTCTTTTACTTCTTTCTTGAACTCTACTCATGAATAAGTTTTTTTAATTCCTGAAAAAAATATTTCATATGTTTTATGGCAAGATTTTTTTCTGTTAAACTTTCTCAGTTTGCCTTTTGTGTTTTCTTCCTTGCCTCTCTGTAAATGTGTGTGTCTTTCTATATTTTCTATTACTTTTTACAATACTGCTAATTATTGAGGGATACATTTCTTCCCAACAAGCTATTTTTAGATTTGTGTCTGAGAAGAGCTGTATCATCTCTCAACCTACCAGAGATTCTTCTTAGGACACAGAATGATGGTGTAAGTAATTTTTCTTACCGTCTTCACTCTTTGGTAGCCTCCAATTTGGCATTATTAGGCTGGCCACAATGTGGAGATTCTGCAGCCCAGAGCCTTTGCCTGATAGATTTTTGCAGATATGACCTGTCTGGCAATACTTAGCTTCTCCTCAGGGCTCAACCAAATTCAGATACGCTAACCAGCTCATGCAGGCCATTTCTTTTGTCATAATGAGATTTCTGGTTTTGAGCATCATCCTGGAGAAGTATGCTGTGCTAGCTTTTCTGTGATCTGCTGCAGTATCTTCTCTCTGTATGCTCTTCAGCATTTATGTAATTTTCACTGCTCTGGGGGTCCTTGTTCTGATCTTACGGTTCACATTTTAGCTGTCTCCTAGTTTTATTGAAGATCGAACTTGCATTTCTATCTCATGGTTTCTTTGTAACTTTAGAATATTTTCGCTGAGGAGAGGTAAATGTTAAATTTACACTGCCCCACCCAGCACCTTTTTTTTGTTTGGAGGTTTAGGACATTTGGTGAAGTAACACAAAACTCAAAACAATAACTCATTTTCTATTGATGGATAAATAATAACATTTTGTCTAAGAAGCAATATTATCTTTATGACTAAATGTATCATCAGGCTTAAACAAGGGAATAACTATTTCCAAAATAGAATTGTGATTTGTTTTCAAGCATAATTCAATTCATTCAACAACAATAATAAAATGTCTATGTTCCAAAGACTGGAAGAGACACAAGAAAAAAAAATATTAGTTTTCTTGAAGCACTTACAAGTTATTGGAAAGAGAGACAAAAGCTCATTCAAGAGTACAGAAGAGGACCACTTAATGCAGCCTGAACAAAAAGGCAAGACCTTCTAGAGGAGGGGTGAACATTGAACTAAGTCTCGAATAGGAAATACCAGTTAACCAGGCAAAAAATTGAGGGAAACGGTTTCCTGTCAAAATAAGTCTATGAGGAAAGGCACAGAAGCAAGAAACATTGTATAGAGTGGTAAACAGTTTTATGTCTGCAGCTATACCGATTTGAAAATCCCAGATGTTTGCCTTAGAAATAGTATGACATATTAGCATCTCTAAAACCTTATCTTTTCTGGTTTAAATTTTAAGATCTTCACTGCATAGAGATTTCTTAATGCTACCTTGTCCCCTTCCCTACCTACCAAAATAATAATGATAGTAATAATAATAATAATAATAGTTATATGACTTTATTCTGGATTTAGTTTATTTCAATCAGTCTTTACTGAACGCCATTATTTGACCAAGAAAGTAAAAAATGTGTGGAGGGTATTGTGGAGAGTAAGACTTTGTATCCTTAAAAGGTTAAAATGTTTTTACTCAGAGTAAGTCTAAGGCAAAGGAAACTCTCCGGTTGTCAGTTCATCTGCTGATACTGTTTATCATATCATTTTTATTGGCAAAGAAATAATTCATATAAATACTCCTTGTATATTTATATCTCTTATGGTTCACTTTCTACACAGCAAGGTATTTTTGATATAAATATTAATGTGCATTTCTTAATGCTCTTTTATCCATGACCTAATTTGCTTTGGCATTTTGCTTAACCAACTTGCAAAATTGGAAAACGCTTCATGTGCATTATTTTAATGTTTATTCTGCTTATTTATCTGTAGAAATCAAAGCAATTCTTTAACTTTAACCCAATCAGCTAATGATCTTTCTTAATTTCTCCCATTTATTCTTAACTTTTTCAGTCATTAAGGAAAATCGAGTTTAACTACATCATCCTCAAAATTTTTTGCTGTTTGGTTTAAAATTAGAGATTCATTTTCCTATGTTTTTCCTTATAACCCAAATAAATTTCCCTTAATATGTACTTTTGCTACAAGCAAGAGTTAAAATGCAAACTAGAGAAAACACATGTTAGAGTTAGGGTCTATCTGATTTCTGGATCCTATCTTATTTTAAGAAGCTCTTTGGGACACTAAACCTGAGACAATCACCTGTCTGATCATGTGGATCAGAACCAAATGGCCTCTCTAAATGCTGATCAACATTTACATATTGTAGTAGCTTGGAGGAAAGGTTAGTGAATAGAGTCGCTATGTTGGGTCCACACTGTACCCAGGTCTCAGAGTGGAAAATACTCCCCCCAGAATCATTCTCATGAATTAGGATAATGCAATGGAGGGCTGAAGGGGAGAAAGAAGAACATTTTAACTCAAATGTAGATGCTGGTCATCTATAGATCATCCCAAAATGTGTAATCTCCTAAGAGGAGATGAACTGACAATGTTTTCAGTTGGCTCTGAGTTTCTGAGGGTTAATTGGTACTACAGCATTCCTGAACATGCTAGGCAGAAATACGAATGTTTAGCAAATCGAATGCCATGCTTCCAAGAAATTAACTAGCTATTCATTCAGTCTTTAAGCATTATTGGAATAAGAATTACATTTGAATTTTTAAAATGATTATGAACTGGATAAAGGCTAAGAATAAACCTGCACTTTTCTACCACTGCCGTGGGAAAAGGAAACTCTTAATTACAATGCTTGTCTTTGAATAATATTTCAGTTGTAACAGCACGTTTTTTCCAATTTTGCATGATAAGTGCATTAATATTTATTCATATTCCATGACCTTTACATAATTCTCCCGGGCACTATTTTCCAAACTATGATGTTTGCTCTTTTTTTCTCTCTTTAATACTTATCATTTATGCACTTCTTCCTACTCACATTTTATGAGCATGTTAGGATTATTATGGAATGAGTTGGAATGAGACACTAATTCTAATTCTTTTTCATCACATTTTTCTTATGGTGATGGGTACACAAGTGTACACACTTGTCAAAAATCATCATTGAGTGATGTCAGCAAAAATACAGAAGAGAGAATTAAATAAAGTCTATCCCTCCACAAAAAGCAGTGAATACAGTAGTAAAAAACTATCAGAATAGACTTTTTTAGAACTCTGGAAATTAACCAAATGCTTGAAGGAACCAGGGAAACACTTTATTAGGAAGACAAAGAAGTTGAATCATGGTAAGACAGCTTGCAGGCATTTTAACTTACCCTGGTCTCATCCCTTGTCCTACTGCTTGGCAGAGGTTTTGAAAAACAGCCCATAGCCAGCACAAGTGCCTGTGCCAGAGAATAGCAGAATGAGCTTAATTCTCAAAGAATTGTGATAATTTGTTTTGACCTCTGGTGTTTCTCTGGAGGACTGGCTCCAAGGGTTTGCTTTATCTCACCTAACTGTGAAGTCTCCCAGTGCTGCGGTGGAGCATTTGCTGAAAACATTTAAAGAAAATGTATTCGTTTCTGGTGCCTTGGACAGACATGAACAATGGAGTAGCCAGATGCCTAGGAAGAAAGGTTGGATAATGAGAAGCTTAGAGAAAATGGATGCAAAAATCTCTGACATATTCCTGGAAATCTAGAAGGCCATGTGCATGCCTAGAAAATATCTGAGAAGGCTCTAACTTTCACATCCAACTGCCTTTCAAGCTCAGTGAATGCAGAAAATAAGACTATAGCACAGTGGTGAACTGCCTAGTTGAGTGGTGAAGGTGAAGTCCCAACACATTCACAGAGATCATCTGCAAAGACTGAAGGAATCATTTTCCTTTTGTTTTTTATACAGGTGTTAAAATCCCTGTCCAATTACTAGCTGACCATTATGCTAATAAAATATAGACTTCAGCAGCCACAGAGAACAAAGAATATAGACTTTACAAAATTAGACCAGAATGATCCTTAAATGTACAACAACTATAACAAACAGAAATAAGAAACCCTTGCAAGGGGAAAATCTGACTTTCAGACTTGCCACATTGGAACATTCAAAGTGTACAATTTTCAATTTTCAACAACACCAAAACTATGAGGCATGCAAAGAAATAAGAATGACCAATTCACAAAAAATAAAGAAATTAACAGAAACTGTCCGGAGGAAGCCCAGAGATTGGACTTAATAGACAAAGATATTAATCCAACTGTCTTAAATATACTCAAAGAGCTCAGTTAATCCATGAATCAAGAGCTAAGGGAAACCAGAAGAACCCCACCAAATAGATAATATCAACAAAGAGAAATTATTTAAAAAATAAAGTTGAAATTATATGGTTGAAAAGTATAATAACTATAATGAAAAATTCACTGGAGGGGCTCAACAGCAGACCTGAGAAGGAAGAAAAAAGAAGAAGCCAACTCAAAGACAGTTCTATTAAAATTATCTACCTTGAGAAGTCAAAGAAAACTGATGACAAAAAATGATCTGGGGAATAACATTAAATGTACCATGATATGCTTAATAGTATTCACAGGAGAGAGAGACAGGAAGGGCAGAAAGAGTATTTGAAAAAATAATGGCAGCACCTAGGTGACTCAGTCAGTTGAGTGTTGGACTCTTGATTTCAGCTCAGGTCATGATCCCAGGGTCATGGGATCAAGCCCCACATCAGGCTCTTCACTGAGCATGGAGTCTTCTTGAGATTCTCTCTCTCTCCCTCTGTCCCTCTCCCCAACTTATGCTCTCTCTTAAAAAAAATAATAGACAAAAAACTCCCAAATTTATAAAAAAATATTAAGCTACATATTCAGAAACTCAACACACTCTAAGTAGGATAAAGTAGAAGCAATCCACACTGAGACAAATTGTAATCTGTTGAAAGGCAAAGTGAGAATCTTGAAAGCAAGGAAGAAGCCACTCATTAACTATAAATGAATGATCCTGAGTAAAATTAATGGCTTATTTCTCTTAACAAACCATACAGGTCAGAAGGCAGTGGGATGATATAGTTAAATCACCAAAAGAAAAAGCTATCAACTAAGAATATTATATCTGGCAAATCTATCTTTCATAAGTGAGGGAGAAATTAAGACATTCTTAAACAAAAAATGAGGGAGTTCATTACTAGTAGACCTGCCCAGCAAAAAACACCCATAAATGTTACTTCAGGTGTAAGTGGAAGGGCACAGACATTGGTTCTAATCTACACAAATAAGAAAGAACATTGGTAAAAATTACTACGAAGGTAAATATGAGTCAGTATTAATGTATTTTTGATGTATAACTTTTATGTTTTCCTACATGATTTAGAAGATAATTGCATAAAACTATAAATTAATGTTGATAATCATTTGATATATAAAGATATAATTTGTGAAGACAACAAATGGGGTGTGTACAGAGCCATAGGTCAGCAAAGATTTTACCAAAAGGACAATACACATTCTTCTGAAGTGTATACGCAGTATTCTCCAGGATATCAGAATTGTTAGGCCACAAAACAAATCTTAATCAACTAAAAAAAAGATTCAAGTCATACAAAGTAACTTTTCTGACTACAGTAATGCAGTTAGAAATCAATCACAAAAGTAAATCTGGAAAATTCACAAATATGTAGAAATTAAACAGTTTAAGATTGTTTAAATACCCAATTAGTCAAAGAAGAAATTATAAGAGATATTAGAAAATACTTTAAGATGAACAACAACAAATATATATATATGTATTATATATAAATATAATATATATAAATATAATACATATATATGGCTCATAAATACCATATATATATTATAATAAATACCATATTATATATATTGGGTATATATATATATATATATACCCAAACTTATGGAATATAATAAGAGCAGTGCTCAGAGGGAAACTTATTAGGGTAAATGTATACATTTGAAAAGAAGAGAGATAGCAAATCAACAACTTAAACTTCCACCTTAAAGACATGGAAGAAAGGCAAGCTAAAACCAAAGCAAACCAACAGAAAGAAGCAATAAAGATTACAGCAGAGGTAAATTAAATTTGAAAAAGAAAAACAATTGAAACAAATCAATGAAACAAAAGGTTGGTTCTTTGAAAGGATCAACAAAATTGACATTTAGTGAGACTTACCAATAAAAAAAAGAGAAAATCTGAATAGACCTATAAAAAGTAAATACGTCTAATCAATATAGAAAAAATCTCCAACAGCAACAAAAAATCTAGGACGAGATGGCTTCACTGGTGAATTCTGCCAAACATTAAAAAATATTAAAACCAATCTTTTTCAAACTCTTATCAAAAATAAAGAAAAGATAAAAAAAATTGGGGTGCCTGGGTGGCTGAGTTGGTTAAGTGTCCAACTCTTAATTTCGGCTCAGGTCATGATCTCAAGGTTTATAGGATCAAGCCCCACATCAACCCACTTGGGATTCTCTCTCACCCTCTCTCTCTCTGCCCCTCCCCTGCTTGCACATGGGTGCTCTCTGTCTCAAAAACAAAACAAAACAAAACAAAACAAAAAGAAAAGAAAGATATTACAAGAAAACTGCATGCAGAACACTCTCTTATGGTATAGAAGCAAAACTCCTTAATAAAATATTAACAAACTAAAGTCAACAGCACATTAAAAGGATTATGCACCATGACTAAGTAGAATTTATCCCAGGAATTTACTGCATGAGTTTATACTAATATCTATCTGAAAGTGAAAGTAAGAAAATAATTCCATTTAGAGTGCTTTAAAACAAAAATACTTAGGAATATATTTAATCAAAGAAGTGCAAGACATGTGCATTGAAAACTACAAAATAGGGGCATCTGGGTGGCTCAGTTGGTTGAGCACCCAACTTCGGCTCAGGTCATGATCTCATGGTCCATGGGTTCAAGCCCCGCATCAGGCTCTGTGCTGATAGCTCAGAGCCTGGAGCCTGTTTCGGATTCTGTGTCTCCCTCTCTCTCTGCCCCTCCCCCGTTCATGCTCTGTCTCTCTCTGTCTCAAAAATAAATAAACATTAGGGGCGCCTGGGTGGCGCAGTCGGTTAAGCGTCCGACTTCAGCCAGGTCACGATCTCGCGGTCCGTGAGTTCGAGCCCCGCGTCAGGCTCTGGGCTGATGGCTCGGAGCCTGGAGCCTGTTTCCGATTCTGTGTCTCCCTCTCTCTCTGCCCCTCCCCCGTTCATGCTCTGTCTCTCTCTGTCCCAAAAATAAAATAAAAACGTTGAAAAAAAAATTAAAAAAAAAATAAATAAACATTAAAAAAAATTAAAAAAAGAAAACTACAAAATATTTTGGAGAGAAACGAAAGAAGACCTAAGTAAGTAGAAAGACATCCCGTGTTCACAAATGAGAGGCTTAATATTGTTAAGATGGCAACAGTCTCAAAATTGATCTATGAATTCAATGCAATCTCTATCAAAATTCCAACTGCCATTTTTCAAAAATTAACAAGCTAATTCTAAAATTCATACTGAACTGCAAGGCATCCTAAATAATAATGTTTTTAAATAAAAAATTAGAAAAAAACAGAACTCATACTTACTGACTTCAAAACTTACTGCAAAGTTACCATAGTCAAAGCAGTGTGGTATTACTGTAGGGAAGGATACATAGGTCAATGCAAGTGAATTGAGAGGCCACAAATAAATCCATAGGTCTTTGGTCAGCTGATTTTTGACAAAGGTGCCAAGTCTATTCTATGAGGGAAAAACTTAATCTTTTTAACAAACGGTGTTGAGATAATTGTGTATCGCATTCAAAAAAAATTTTTGGACACCTACCTCATGCCATATATAAAAGTTAACTGAAATTTTATCAAAGACTTTAATGTAAGAGCTAAAATTGTAAAACTCTTCGAAGGAAACGTAGATGAAAATCCTCATGATTTGGGGTTAGGAAATAGTCTTTTAAATGTCACGTAAATAAAATATAAATATAAATAGTTTCTTAAAAACAACAAAAGGAAAAGTAAAATGTATTTCATCAAATTAAAAACTTTCATGCATCAAAAAATACTATCAAGAACATAAAGACAATCCACAGAATGGGACTGGGAGAAAACATTGGCAAGTCATATATCTGATAAGGTCTTTTATCCAGAATACAGAAAGTATCTTTAAACTTGACAACAAAAATGCAAACAATCCAATTGAAAAATGGGCAAGGGATTTGAATAGACATTTAACCGAAAAAAAAAAATAGGTAGATAGATCGATAGATAGATAATAGAATACAGATGATAGATAAATAGATGATAGAAAGATGGATAGATAGATAGATAGATGATAGATGATAGATAGAAAGGGCCATTAACACACATGAGAAGATGTTCACAACCATTCATTACTTGGGAAATGTAAATCAAAACTACAATGAGATATCACTTTACACCCCAGGATGCAATTCTCGACCAAATGGAAATAGCAAGTGTTGGGAAGGATGTGAAGAAATTAGACCCCTTATATGTTGCCAGTGATAATATAAAACTGTGCAATAGCTGTGGAAAACAGTTTAGTGGTTTCTTAAAAAGTTAAGTATAGAATTACCATATGATCTAGCAATTCTACTCTACCTCCTAATATAACCAAGAGAAATGAAAACAACTGTCCACACAAAAACTTGTACACAAATGTTCATAACAGCACTATTCATGACACCCAAAATGTAGTAATAATACAAATACCATCACCTGAAGAACAGTTACATGTTTTATATTCACCAGTGCTCTATTATTCATCCATAAAAAAGAATGAAATACTAATGCATGCTATAACATGACTGATCCTTGAAAAAAAAACAGGCACAAAAGGTCACATGTTGTATGATTCCATTTGTGTGAAATGCCCAGAATAGGCAAACTTATAGAGACAGGAAATAGAGTAGTAGTTGCCAGTGACTGAAGGAGAGGTGAATGGGGACCAACTGCTTAATCAGTATAAGTTCTTTTTGAGTGATGAAAATGTTCTGGAATTAGATAGAAGTGATGGTTGTATAACATTGTGAATCTAATTCAAAAAAACCACTGATTTTCACACATTAAAATGATTAAATTGATCAATTTTATGTTACATGAATTTTATCTCAGTTAAAAAAATCATCAAATTGTGGACTTAAAATTAGTGATTTTTTACTTGTTAATTATACTTTGATGAAATTAATGAAGTTTTTTATGAACTAAAAGTACATAAATAAAGTACCTAGGATCACATGTTAACAGAAAATACCTGTTATTTCAAATATGAAATAAGGGTTTTATTGTATATTTAGTGTAGATATTTTATAGTAGAAAAAATATATATATCTTACATTTTATATATATACATTTTATATATATATATATATATATATATATGAATTTCTTCAGAAGAGATGGCCTCATTTTCTTTTTTAAAAAAATTTTTTAACGTTTATTTATTATTGAGAGACAGAGAGAGAGCATGAGCATGGGAGGGGCAGAGCCAGGAGAAGACAAGGAATCTGAAGGAGGCTCCAGGCTCTGAGCTATTAGCACAGAGCCCGAAGTCGGGCTGGAACTCACAAACCGAGAGATCGTGGCGTGAGCCAAAGTTGGACGCTTAACCGACTGAGCCACCCAGGACCTCCAGCCTCATTGTCTTATTTCAAAAAAATTTAATCCATTGTTTATAAGAAAAGTAATAAATTAACTTTTTTGTGCCATAAAATTAACTTTTGTCCTACTTTCATCTTCTCATTTTGTAGCTTGCTGTTAAATAGCAATACAGGGTGTTTCAGACTCCCTATCTGGTATATTGTACCTGGAATTAATTGCCTACATTTTAGTCTAGAATTTTTGACTTGAAAATGACCTACAGTTTTCCCATTGCAATCTCTTGATATTCTACCAGAAAAAACAGGCGACTACATATACCAAAGTGCTTTCCATAGGTCATATAGCTTAAATCAGAGGCCTGGCCTCACTATATTTTAAATTAGTTGTTTATAATACAGTCTAGATTAAAAAAATTTTTTTTCAATTGCTACTTGATTTGCTACTTGTTCACTTGTAAACTGCTCATGGAGGGTTAATCTATGGCAGAAAGTATGGTAACATGGGTGCCTGGGTGTGTCAGTCAGTTGAGTGTCCAACTCTTGATTTTGGCTCAGGTCACGATCTCACAGTTCATGGGTTTGAGCCCCACATTGGGCTCTGCGCTGACAACACAGAACCTGCTGGGATTCTCTCTCTCACTCTCTTTCTTCCCCTCCTCTGCTCTCTTTCTTTCTCAAACATAAATAAACTTTAAAAAAAGATTGTGATAATAAAGATTATTTTTTTAATAATTTTCTTTTTTATTTTTTAAAATTTACATCCAAATTAGTTAGCATATAGTGCAACAATTATTTCAGGAGTAGATTCCTTAGTGCCCCTTACCCATTTAGTCCATCTGCCCTCCCACAACCCCTCCAGTAACCCTCAGTTTGTTCTCCATATTTATGAGTCTCTTCTGTTTTGTCCCCCTCTCTGTTTTTATATTATTTTTGTTTCCCTTCCCTTATGTTCATCTGTTTTTTCTCTTAAAGTCATATAAAGATTATTTTTTAAAAAAGAAAGTATGATAACTTATAAATACACCTAGACAGAGAAAATATAACAAGAAACCATACCACAAGGGTTGATACAGAAGAATCTGAGAGCAAAGATGGCCTTAGAAGACTTTCTAGCTCTGATAGAATCTGGTCATTCTGAAAAACAAGAAATAATTAGATTGCTAAATTCAGTGAGATTGTTGTTTTATGATTCTAAAAATAACCAGCTTTTGCTTTTGCAATGTTAAACATCAGGAATCTGATTATTAAACAAAACAAAACAAAACAAAAACCATTGAGGATGAGACATTCTCATAATCTAGGGAAGTAGACTAAGCTCAGAAGAAAACACTATGTAAAGGAATGTTATCTTTCTTTGATTTTACTATTTTTTCTTTCTCTTTTCCCCATTCTGTGCTGTATGCTCTATATGTTTGAGTCATTTATTTCTGATTATAATTTAAAAACATAACTTATGTAAATACTAATTATTGAAGACATGTGCTTAGAGTTTGCATTTTTCCAAAATAAATCGTATTAGTCTGCATAACCAGCAACAGCTCTGAGACATAATTATGCAGTCTTAAGAAATAAGACCTCAAAGAAATTAAAGACCTTTAAGAAATTAAAACCTCAAATAAAAATGAAAATTTAGTCTTTCTATATGGGACTGAATTTCCTATACTGTGGGTATTTTATTAGGATTTACAATGACCTAGTATCTTCTGGAAAATTCTTTATCTATGGCTGTCCTGAATGCAACCGAAGTAGAGTAAGAACAGGACTAAGATTCCAGAACTTGAAGAACACATCACTAATAGGATCATTCCTTGCATTGAACTATCCTTATGCTAGATTGTCCATCAAAGTTCTCTTCAATGGCCTTCCTCTTCTTTATCTACATTCTCTTATCAATTCTTTCTCCTCTTTTGTTGGGTGAAAAAATATCTTTTTGACCTACCACGAATTAAAACATGCTGAATTTCACAAAGGGAGTTATACATCCTTTTGCATGCATTCATCTAAAATGAACACATTTTAAAATATATCCCTTCCTGGATGTAATTGTATTTTATCAGGTAACAGAAGACCTGCAAAAGTTTGGATCTCTATAGGTGACGTTTCAAACATTTCATGTAGAGTGCTTTTAGGTTTGTGGATGTTTCCGGGACTCCTAAGATCTACCACATGGTGTGCACCTGCTCTCACCACCTGCAAGGTTAACCCCGTGTCTATTTGGTGCTCAAATCTCCCCTCACCACCTGGAATTCTCCCTCCAGCAAAGCCCCATAATTGAAACTATTCTCATTCTGTGCTTCTGTTCTGTTTCTCAATGTGATAGGGGGATGTGAGAAGGGCGTTGGTGTGGGTTGGGTTGGTACGAAATGTGTCTAGCGCTTCTGGAGTGTATCTTTCCATGCCATAAGGACTTGTGGGTGCCGGAGCTACAGCCAGACAGATTGCCAAGTCCGGCTCTTGTAGCCGGCTCTCTGGCAGATGCCGCAGGCCACTTCCACTTGGTGCCTAGAACTTGACAATGCCAACAGAAACACACAGCAGGGATACGCTGATGGGCAAAAGAAGCGACTGCCCTTGTCACAGGCCAGAAAGGCTAGTTCTTTACATGGAAGAAAGTAGGGCAAACAGGGTAGGGAGGCAGTGAAAAGCTAAAATGTTCTCTTTGATCAGCAACCTCTCGAGATGCCTTGCCCTTCCTATCGGGGCTGATACGGACAGGGTTTTACACTCTTTAACATGAAATATTCAAAAGAGAATGTTTCCTTAGCCAGTATCAGCTACATGGATCACCATGAGGGAAAGATAATAATTATCCCTTTGGGAACAGAATTGTAAAGAGGGAGGCCTCACTTTCCGGCTGGCAATAACATAAACGAGGTAGATGGAAGTGTAAGGAAGAATGAATGAGGAGTGGCCCAGGAAGGGCAGCACCAGTCGCCAAACAAGAACAAGCAGTAGGACTGACAGTTTGGGAAACTGAGGACAGTGAACACACTGGCCTTGACATTGGGACACCCAACTTTTTTCAGAGGAAAGGATATTCCAAAACTAAGCCAGATACATCTGACTAGAACTTTCATTTAAATTTGAATAGTTCATTCAGCCTTTGTTCTTTCTTTTTCAGTGCCTCCACATTCAAACCCTGACCTGTCCTCCCAGAGAACACCTTGTATCAGTGTTTGAAGAGGGTGAATTTCCTTTTGTGGAAGAAAAGGGAGCTTATCTAATTTTCTTATTTCCTAAGGGTGCCATCTAATATCTGATATTTATTCTTTAGGAAACAAAATTCCTCAATTTTTTTTTTAGCTTCAGAATTCCCAGAATGGCAGAAAGATATTCAGGCAGGTTGGTGCTGGCTAAATATTACCCGATATGTATCTGCATATCAGCAAATCAGCCAGTTATTTCTGTTCTGGATAAGTTAGAAAAACAAATCAGCATTTCTCTCAAAAACTGTCCCTCTAGATAAGCCCATATCTCAATGCTGTGTTAAAGACTGTTCCATAATGTAGAGAATCAAATTAGTATCTAATCTTGCAGTTGAACCTGCATAAAAGGTTTTTGTAGAAAAGAAGAAAAACAACAGGGGCGAAAACTCTTTCTGAGCTTTTCAAAGTCTTTTCATGGCAACATGCTTAAAGGTTGCTTCCTGAGTAACGTCCTTTGTTTTGAGCAATTGCTACAATTGTTTTAATGTAAATTTTATAATAAAATAAATGGGAACCAAAACAACGTTGAAGCTCATCAGCTGCAAATTCTCTTGGCTGCCTGGATACCTTAAACGTTGCCTTGGCAGACAAACAGGACAAATAGCTTAGGCACTTAGAATTGCCAAGGAGCCTTGAGGTCATGGAGTCCCACCCTCTTCTTTTGTAAATGAGTCAAGTTCAAAGAGATTAGGTGAGTAGCTAGGAGTGTTGAGCCAGTTACTTGTACTAGTGTGATTTAGGTCTCAGGATGATTTTCCTCCAGACCAACTGTACTCATTTACGCTCCTTGCTCAGATATCCTCTGCACGTAGCTTTCTCCACTGAAAGCACTTGGTATATGGTTGTAAAATGCACATTTAAAGGTCTCCCTTTTCCATTAGGCCGGAATCCCTATGAAGGTGGGAAACAAAGTTGCTGGTTCAATTTTGTACGCCTTTATGAGGTTTTTTGGGGGTGCTGGTGGGGTTCGTGGGGTCCGGAGCTGACGACCAAGAAAGAATTCTTGAAGACGTCTTTGGTGCAAAAAGGCAGTTTTATTAAGGCACAGAGACAGGACCCGTGGGTGGAAAGAGCTGCCCTGGACCCGGTGGAGAGACTGGTTATATACTATGGGGTTGGGGAAGTTTCCAGTAAGACTTTCATATGCTGAAGAAGACTCCCAGGATAGTGGAGGCCTAGCTATTGTCAAGCTAAGGTGGTTTTTCCCTCTAACAAAGCATTTAGCATTAAGACAGTAGGGAGTTCCTAGAGAAACGTTTTACTCTGCCAGCCTCAAGTAATTGTCAATGGGCTGCAGGTTATAAGGAAATTTAATTCTGTCATTTCTTTCTGCCTTTGTTTCCCACATCACTATGGAGGGGTGATGGAGACTCGGTCCTATGGGACTAAGGCCCTAGGACTATGATCTCTAGCTAACCATTTGTTTTTCCCCTTTTCTTTGTTCTTGGGCAGCCAGGAGTGCCAGAGGAATATCACACATATCCTGGGGGTGGGGAAGGTGGGGGGAGTTGCGGACTGTCAGCTCGCCTTATGCTCTCTCATCACACTTCCAGCCCAGTCTCTTGCAGAGAAAAGGGATCCATCAACAGCACCTGATTTATTTGAATTACATTGAATTTCACATACATATCCCTACAGGGTCCTCACCTCATCATTGACACTCTTTGTTGGCTCTCTCCCTGGTAACAATGTATATTTTTTGGGTCCCTCAAATTCTTCACCTCCTCTGTAAGCTCAGTCTAAGCAATTAAGTAGTCATGTCCCCTCTGCCTTCTCATATTCCCCTTCCCACTTAAACTCAGCCCTGACACCCTCCACACTACATTGCTTTCTCTTCCTCCTTCTATCATTTGATAACTAAGAGTTGTAGATAAAGTTAATTCTTATAAAAAGTGGACAGAAGACAATGATCAACCTAGCCTTCTGTCTTTGAATTTCCATTTACACATTCCCCACCACACGCAGCAGACTCTACCGTGAACTTGCTCCTTGTTTATGAATAATGACGTGTGCTATTTTGACTACTGTTTACTTTGCATCTGGACTTCTTTATTGGTTGCATCTCAGGGAAGTAACTCAGAGCCCGGTGTCAGTGAAGCCAAGGTCCTGGCTGATCTACTACCCTGATCCAGCCATCTTCAGCTCTAGCCTGGTTTATTCCAACAGCCTCTTCACTGCTTTTGCCCTTTCTTTGCCTCTGGAACATAGTTCATAAATCAGACTAAGTCTCTCCTTCACTCTGAGCTTCTCACTAACAAACAGGAAGTCAAAGTCCTTGTGATAACCTGCCCGGCCCCTGGCTGTTAGCTTCCTGGCTTACAAACCACTCTTCTCCCTTGCTCACTGTCAGCTTCTAAAAGGCAGACTCTACCTACCCCTTCCTCAGGGCCTTTGCACTGGCCTTCTCCTTTGTCGGGAGTGCAATTCACACAGATATCCCCAGGGCTTGCTCACTCACCTCCTTCAGGTTTTGACTCAAATACCTCCTGTGTTTTGAGGCTGCGCTCATCACCCTGTATCAAACTGCCCATACTTCTTCCCAGCATTATTTACATCTCTTCCCGATCACCTCTGATAACCTCCTGAAAATTCTCCCTATAGAGTTGTTCTGAAGATTAAATGAACTAGCATATGCAAAGGGCCTGCAGACTTTAGGTACACATTAAATGTTAGGTCTCTCGTGGCATTCCGTGGTATCTAGTCGCAGCGATCTTGGCTGTTACCCCTTTCACGCACTTAGTCCTTCAGTGCCACAAAGTAATTTACTTCTCTGCTTCCTTTGTTCCTTACACATCCTTACCTGTCTCTGGGATATCCCTCTCCTTCTTATCAGTTCAAATTCTACTGTCTTTGATCACAAAGTAAAAGGAGTTATAAATTCTTCCTATCAAAGGCAAATATTGAAGCCTGGCAATTGTTAGTACATTTTCTTTTCTTAAGACATTTAAAATTTCCTGTACTATAGTCAATTCTGTAAAGGCTCTCTCTCCTCTCCTTGACTGGAAGCTCCTTAGAGGAAACCTACCTCTTCCATTCCTCTCACTTATCTGCATCTACATCCCCCAGTTTCTAGAATAATGTCTTATACATGAGAGATATAAATAGCTGTAGATGAAAGGGAAATCATTCTCTACAGCCAGTGAACATGTTATGTAACCTGGTCTGGATCACCCGGCGGAAGAACCAAGGGGCACTCAGAGATCTTGGAAGGCAGGAGGTTTATTTCATACCGGTGGGCTCAGAGGAGATCATTCTCCAGAGGTCTGAGTTCCGACTGCAAGCATGGGGGACAATTTATAGTCTGTTCCTTCAGCATTAGTAGTAATTTGGCGCATGCCGCAAGTGGGGTAGGAAGAAGGGCCTGGAAAGGGAGTCTTTGGGCGGGGACTGGAACTCCCCTAGCATTCCTGTCGGCCACCTTATAACATAATTTTTCCCTATAATTGCCTCCTCTTATGCCCCTTTAAACAGATCTAGGCTGTATTAGAGGGCATCAGCTTCATTTATTATGGGCTGGTCCTTTCCCGTAGTCCCCTGACTTTGGTTGTGACTATTCCCGACTGGTTTACACAGTAACAGCATTCTTCTCCGAGGAAGATGCAGGTGCCCCCTTTCTCGGAAGTGAGGAGGCCAAGTGCCCGTCCGTTCTGGAGGTCAACTCTTGCCAGAGAACTTATTTGACTCTGCAAGGACACTAGGGAGTTGGCCACCTATTCCATGTCTTCATTGAGTTCTCAGGACAGTTTATGTTATAGTCCCACAGAAGAGCCTGTGCCTCCTATGCCAGCTCCTGTCCCCATGGCTATTCCTGCCCCTAGGAGGACAGGTGGCAGCACCGCTCATTTAGCCTGGGCCTTAGGGCTGAAGGTTTACAAATGGGGCCCAGATTAGAGGCAACCAATACCAACAAAACATCCTACCTGTAAGAGGAAGGTGAGTGCGAACAGGAACCTCTTGTGGTTTCCCCAGCTTTCTGGGGAAATTTCTGCCAATCAGATGGCAAGGAGTAAGGACACTATTTATTTTATCAGACCAGTGATTCCTCATCTTCTGCCATGTATAGACCAGGCAGCTTCCGGGGTGTGGCTGGAGCAGGGCTGAAGATCTTAAGAATCTAGGACTCTCCGGAAGGTCGCTTTGAGTGGGTTCATCAGACTCAGGTCAACCTTCCAAGTCTGGGGCTCCTCAGGATAGGCCCTCTTGACTCTGGAGTGGTGGACTCATGGAGTGATGTCTGTGACTTCGAGGGCATCAGGAGTGGTCAGAATAATGGTATGAGGCCCAGTCCACTGTGGTTTGACAGGGTCTTTTTTCCAATCTTTGACCCAGACTGAGTCCCCTGGTGAGAAGGCGTGTACAGGAAATCCTAAAGAGAGTGGGGCCCTCTCTATGGTATATCGTTATAACTCATTTAGGGTGGCCCCTAAAGCTTGAAGTTGTTCTCTTATTCCCTTATCCTCTATTTGGTGTAGGTTCCCTGGGAGGCTCCCTAGACATGGAGGGGGCCTTCCATATATTAGTTCAAAAGAAGAGAAATCTTGAGTTCCTGGTGCAGGAACATACATGCAGGAGGGCCAGGGGCAACAGGTCCAGCCATGGGAGGTCTGTTTCCTGATAGAACTTGGCTAAGGTTCCCTTGAGGGTGCAATTCATCCACTCTACTTTCCCTGAACTTTGAGGCCAGTAAGCAGTGTGAAGCTTCCAAGTGATGTTAAGGGAGTTGGTTAAACTTTGTATAATGTCCACCATGAACACAGGCCCGTTATCGCTGTGGATTGTGGCCAGTGAGCAGAACGAGGGGACAATTCCTATTCTTTGGACTCCTGGTGGGGATCGCAGTGTGGATTGGGCATTATTCTTGGCACAAGTGACACATCGTTTGCTTATTGTCTGACACAACACGGGCAGCAGTCTGATGTAATATTGTTTTTTGAAGAGGGCCTCTAATGCAGTTTTTCCTAGATGGGTGAGTTGATGATATTCGCTGACTAGATGCCCTCCCATTATTGCTGGGATGAAGATGTGTCCATCTGGCAGTTTCCACCACCCTTTCTTGGTCTGGGTGGACCCTTCAACCTCAGCCCGTTTGTTCTCTTTTTTAGTGTATCTGGGTGGAGGGGTTTCTGCTTGGGGTGTCAGGGTGTAAGGGAGAGAGCTATGTCTACCTCCTTATTAGCTGCTATCTTGGCTGCTTTGTCTGCTAGATGATTCCCTTGTGTTGCAGGTTCGTCTCCCTTCTGGTGTCCTTTGCAGTGTAGAACTTCAACTTCTTTTGGAAGCCAGCCTTGAGGAGCTTTAGTATTTCCTCCTTGTTTTTGATGGTCTTCCCCACTGCAGTGAGGAGGAAGCTTAAGTATCAGACTTGCTTTTGGCATATCTGTGCCTTTCTCCATGAGACCCGATACCCTGAGTCCAACAGGAATTAGAGGAGGGCCCTTGTGTCCTCTATAAAAGTCTCTCAGGTATTGCTGGCAAGGAGGAGGTCATCCACATACTGGAGAAGGGTGTAGCATGTGGCTTCCCTTGGAAAGCCAGCAAGATCTCTGGCCAGTGCCTCACAAAGAGGGCAGGCAAGTTTTTAAACCCCTGTTGGAGGCACATCCAAGTCACTTGCATCTGATGCCCTGTGTCTGGTTTGGTCCATTTGAAGGGAAACAAGGGTTGGCTCTGGGGGTGCCAAGCGGAGGCAGAAGAAAACATCCTTTAAGTCTAGGCAGGTGAACCAGTTGACAGAGCCTGGGATCTGGGTGAGGAGGGTGTACAGGTTTGAGACCACCGGGTGCAAAGAGATAGTCACTTTGTTGGTAGCTTGTAGGTCTTGAACTGGTCAGTACCCTCCTCCTGGCTTCTTGACTGGCAAGAGTGGGGTGTTCCAGGGTGACTGGAATTCAACCAGAATGC
The DNA here is from genome assembly GCF_016509475.1 of Prionailurus bengalensis. Classification (NCBI taxonomy): domain Eukaryota; kingdom Metazoa; phylum Chordata; class Mammalia; order Carnivora; family Felidae; genus Prionailurus; species Prionailurus bengalensis. Next base: position 14,603,554 of record NC_057353.1, on the reverse strand, counting down.
CTGCTTCTTTGAGTCTGGTCAGGTGTTCTTGGATGCCTGCCCTTGCCTCTTGTGGGAGGGGGTATTGCTGCAGTCTCTGCATTTGAGCCCCTGAGATTAACTCTACAATGACAGGGGCCTGGTTGCAGGCAAGTCTGGGGGTTTGTCCTTGGCCCATACAGTGGGGAAGGCAGTCCTGAATTCGGGCAGCCAGCTCGGTTGGGCCTGGGCATAGATTAGCCTCCATTCTTCCTCTCTTGGTGTAGTGATTGCCATTATAAGGGGGCCTGATTCTTCTTGTCTTGGATCCAGTTGGAGGCTGGTACGTCCCATTGGGTCAAAGGTTATTTGGGCCCCCAGCTTTGAGTGTATATCCCAGCTGAAGAGAAGGATAAGGCACTCAGGTAGGTAGAGGAACTCATGCCATACCATGTGGCCCTCTAGTTCACATTGATGGGCTTGGCAGAAGGGCTGTTGCATTGCCCATTTCCCTGTGGCCTCAAGGATGGTTGAGGTCTTCTCACTAAAGGGGGCTATGGGGGAGGTGACCACAGAATGTTCAGCCCCAGTGTTGACCATAAAAGTAATAGTTTGGCCCCCTACTTTCATTTTGACCGTGGGCTCATGTGGGCCAAGAAGAAGTAAGCCTGGTCCCCCTCAATCTGAATTTATTCCTGCTAGGCCTATGAGGTCTTTTCCGCAGGGTTCTTCTACATATCGGCTGGGTTTCTGGGACTTCCCTGGTTGGGACATCCATTCTTCTCATGTCCTTTGTCCTTGCAGTAGGCACATTGATACCTTGCTAAAGAGGTTCTGGGCTTTCCCCCACCTCTTGGCAGCTGGACCTTCCCTGCCCTTTTGTTGTCCTTTTCTTTCAGAGCAGTGGTGAGGAGGCTGACCTTTTTTCTCATCTTTTTCTGGGCTTCCCTCTCAGCAGTGACCTCCCTGTTTATGTAGAGCTTGTTAGCAACTCGATCAACTGGGTGAAGTTAATTCCAGAAAAAAAACCCTCAATTTTTGTAGCTTCTTTCTGATATCTGTGGAGGCTTGGGCCACCAAAGAGGGGTTTACCATCTTCTGGCTTTCTTGTACCTTGGGATCAAACGATGTAAATGCAGTAAACCTCCCATACCCTCCCATAATAATCCTGGGGAGATTCCTTTTGCTGCTGGGTGATTGAGGATATCTTGGTCATATTCATTGGCTTCTTAGGCCCTGCCTGGATCCCCTGGAGGAGAGAGCCTCTTGCTACTTGGTACTTGGTACTTGGATGTGGACTTGTCCTTCTTCTGTAGTGGAGTCCCATGTAGGACATTGTTCAGGTGCAACTGTCCTAGCCCAGGTGCCAGGATTGACAACCCAGCTGGTGCATGTTCCTCAAGGTATTGCCAAGCTCCTCTCATGAATCTCCATCTCTCTTCAGTGTTAAAGTGTGGAGCAGCTGTTGGCAGTCTTCCCAAGTTGGTTGATGGGTCTTAAAGAGGGTCTCCATTAGGTCTGGAGAAGGGCTGGTAATACATCATGGAGTGGCCAAGCTGGAGGATTCCATTTTCATCCCGTCTCTCAGGTTCCCATCTCTCTCATGCCAGCATCTGGAGAGCGCCTGAGCCTGGCTGACGGTGCAATCTGGCTGCTGGCCCGGGGGCGGGGGAGAGGATTTGCCAAGTCCAGAGATGGTGGGGAGACCAAAGGTGGCAGAGTATCGGAAACCGGGGGGTTAGGTGCTGACAGTCTCAGGGGAGCATATGGCACAGGCAACATTGGTTCTACCTCTGGATCACTGGCAAGAATTTGTGGAGGTCAGGACTTCTGTACCCTACCCTGTCCCTGTTCATTGCAGGTAAATTGCACCCAAGGGGGAAAGTTTTCAGGAACTGATCAGCGTGACCTGGGTCTCTGGTGACAACAAGCCAGACACGGCAGACCGTTAGGACATCTAAAGTTCCTACCAAGAGCCATCCTACACTAAAAGTGGGCCATTCCAACTCACATAGGGTCCTTAACTTGCCGGGGATCATCTTAATTCCATAGTCTCCCGAAAACCCCTTTTTGAAGTTCTTGATCATAATTTCAAGAACTGTGGGTTTGTTCTGTCCCGACCCCATAATGTTCCCATGACACCAAGTCGCAAATACAGACAGAGGGATAGGAGTGCCCCCCTCTAATGAGAAGACCAGTCAGATGCCCATCTGGCCGTGTCCTGAAGGAACTTAGGTGACGCTTAGCCATAGTGGTCTCAGCTTTGTGACTTCTGATCAAAAACTATTCTGATGCCGCCATAGACTGTATGCTGTTCACCACAGAATCGCAGACAGGTCCACTCAGATTCCATGGGCTTTTGGAGACCTTAAGGGTGCCCACCAGTGGAGCCACAGATTCAGTCCCAACTGGAGGAACAGGTTGGGCTGCACATTCACTCACACAATCAGACCAGATGTTAATACATTCCCTCCCTAGGAATCCCTACTTGTGAGACCTCTAAAAGGACTCCAGGAGGTGATCAGGCTCCCCTTCCACCCTGGCAGGTGGGTATGACTGGGTCCAGGGGCCCCAGACCTTACTGTTATCTGACATGAGGTCCAGATCCTCACCTACCAAGTCTCCTTACCTTCTCCATTGCAATTCCTCTTTCTGTCCACCGCCTTGCCATTTTTCCAAACCAGTGGCAACAATGCCCTAATGCGGTTGGGTTTCACTCAGTCAGGGAACCAAATGTCAGGCAACCTGGTCTGGATCACCCGGCAGAAGAACCAAGCAGCACTCAGAGATCTTGGAAGGCAGGAGGTTTATCATACCAGCGGGCTCAGAAGAGATCACTCTCCAGAGGTCTGAGTTCCGATTGCAAGCATGGGAGACAATTTATACTCTGTTACTTCCGCATTAGTAGTAATTTGGCGCACATGGCACGTGGGGTAGGAAGAAGAGCCCAGAAGGAGAGTCTTTGGGCAGGGACTGGAAGTCCCCTATCAGTCCTGTCGGCCATCTTAGAACATAATTTTCCCCTATCAAACAGAGTGAGAGGACTCCCTGTTTCTCAACATCTTTCAGAGAACTTTAACAAACTATGATTTTTCTTTTCATTTCTTTGTGTTTTCTCTAAAATTTCAAATCATCAATGTGAATGAGAAGCCAAATCCTTACCTTGCCTGTATTACTAAAAAGAAAGAATAAAAGAACCAACCGGAAGTTTCAAGGGTTGATTCATGGTCCTGTTGTTCTGAGCTCTGAGGAAAAGTATAATAGTTCCTACAGTCTCGTGTGGGTTTCTGGTGAGCACCATCAGAAACTTTTCCATTCTTCCTGTCTCTACTGATTTATCTACCATAGTTGCAATTCCACAGCCAACCTAGAACAGTCCTGGAATGCAAAGTCACGAATGTCACTAATGTCACTGAGTCAGGGCCTGAATTTGTTGTTCGGACTGCTCGCTTCATTCCACACTGAAGAACTTACAAGTCTGACAGACTCTCTCCTTGGCCAAATTTTAGTCAGGCTCCTCTGACCCTTCTTTTTGACTAGAAGTCAATCTTGGTCTATAGAACTGCAAATTCTCAGCACAAATGATTTCATCAGCATGCTGTCCCCTGCACCACCACCCCTTGTGTTCCCAACGCCTACCACACACAGTAAGAGATGGGACTAGTATACTTGCTAAGGGCTCATAGTTTCCAACATCCCTGGATGTATCCAGCACCCCCCTTTAAAGTTCCTTCCTGGGAAAGCTCAAGACTGCCAAAAGCATTTACTGTTGACATATACCTAGATCTACTAGCTGCCTGTCATGATACTTCTTAAAAAACAGCACCCTCCCCACTACTAGGGGCACCTGGACGGCTCAGTCAGTTAAGCTGACTCTTGATTTCGGCTCAGGTTATGATTTCGAGATTTACACTAGAGTCTCTCTCCTACTGCAGTAGTCTTAATAAAATCTGTCTTGCCACCTTTAACAAATGGCTCACTCTGCTTGTCTTTGATAAGTCTAAACTCTACAGCTGAGAGTAGGAAACAGGAATGTCTCAGCGATTTCTGGGCTGCCTCATTCCCGTGGAAATTTTCCTAGAGCAGAGTTTCCCCAGGAAGTGTGTATGTGGTTGTTTCCACACAAAATTTACTAGATCTTGCAATAGCATTTTCAGAAAAGCTATATGGAAATACAAATATAAATCATGGATTTTTCCATTAAATATTTTGAAAAGAAAAAGCATTATTAGGGAGCAGGACAGAAGGAGCCTATTACCATGAATAAATACATATTTTTAAAAAACCAATAATTTTGAAAAACACTCATCTCAAAAATTCAAGATTGTTGCCCTCAGGCTTTAGTTCAATGAATCCAGCTATAGGACAGGATGCTGTCATCTACTTCTGCTTAATAAGACTGTCTAATAATTCTTTTAATTTATCTGGATTTTCAAAGCATTTGCTTGACAGATTTTAGATGAGCAGCTAATCTGTCATTTACAGAAGGGACAGTGATGAGAGGGAGCAATGCCTAATTCATCCATATGCTCTTTTATCTGTTGATTTAATTTATTTAGTTCATTCTTTACTAAAAGTATTGACAGAGGGGAAAATATTTAATCACAATCTTGCAGGTTAAAAAAAAAAAGATGCTGATATCAGGCTCAGGGAAGCAGGAGAAAGCTGGGTTGTTGATGATCCCAGGAGGAAAGGAAAATGTGATTGAGTGATGTTTATCTGACCTATTTTATTCTGAATTGTTATGGATGCAGCAATAGTGGTAGAGAGCTCCATGCATGTGACAGGTATTCACCAAAGGATTTTATTCTGCACTGTGTGTAATCAGAACATGATTTCTTATCCACATCCCACTGTAGAATTTTTGTAAAGGTTGTGATTGCAGCAAACCAGAAGCCCAGACTTGTGATTATATTTTACAGACAAGTAATGGTCACTTTGTGCTGCTTAGACTTTGAAGGTATTTTCTCGTGGTTTGTTCTGTTTTAAATTTTTGTTTATTTATTTATTTTTGTTGTTAAGCTCTCAGAATTCTTGATCATCTGGCAGAGGAGATATCCCAAAAGGTAACAATAAACTGTCTAAGCTACACAAACTGTTTTTATTTTGTTTTTACTTTGTTGCTCTTGATTGTTTTAAAACCAGGGGTACAAGTATTTGAGATAACAGGAATAAATTTAAATTTCTACTCTTGGAAAATAATTATTTGCTCCTCAGTAAAACTGAGGAAAAACATCCCCACTAATGATGAAGCCATTGGTGGTGGGGGGCAGTATTCTGGTTGACCTTTGCTCTAATTGACTCTGTAGAGTGGGGAATTTAAAAATCATAAGAGATGTGTTGTGTAGAAATAATGGAAAAATAGAGAAACTAATTTAGACATTGCTTAAGAGGAAATAATCTAAGGTCCTATGACTTCTAGAGGCTGGCATGAGACTTTGGCTTGCTTTTGCATGAATTTCTTGAAGTCTTATATCTTCTAGGGGAGATTTCTCTCTCTTAGATGTCTGTCTACACGATCACATACTCACAAGGTAGAGTAGTTTTCTCGAAAGTGTCAAATATCTTAGAAAGGGTAACCCAAAGGATAAATGTTATTTATTTAACAAAGATGTAATGAGCACCTACTATGCTCTGAAAACTACTAAATTCTGGGTGTTTGTTGGTGAACAAATGAGACTTGATCTCTGTTGTCATGGAGACAACAAAGCTGGTGATTGTAATAGCTGAGGCTGCCCTGGCTTGTCTCTATGTCTAGAAGGTCTTTCCAACATAGCAACTTTAGCACAGCCAGCCTTCTCTCATGGGAACTCAGGCTCCAAAGGTATGTGTCCTAAGAAAGTCAGCCTTATATGACTGGACTTGGCAGTCACATTGGCAGTCTCACATCTGCCTCGCTCTAATGTTAGGAGTGAGTCACTAAGTCCAGCCCATATATAAAGAGTGGGGTTTTAGATTTCATCTGTTGAAGAGATGAATGTCAAAGAAGTGAAGATAAGGTTTACAACCCACACAATAGCTTAGAAAAAGAGGAGAATGCAGCTCTCTGGGAGTCCAAGGAAGACGTGGTTTAAGATTTCCTCTTCAAGGCTTTTATTTTGGCAATCTAGTCTTCACACTCTTCTTTCTGACCTTCTCGTTGGTGGTTTTGTAGAGAAATCGATTTGTAGCAAACGACCTGTGTTACCTACTTTAATCCATGACTGATTATGTAAAAAGAAAGAGAGTAACATTTGCTTTCAAGAAAAGTCAGTCTGAGGCAGAAGTAATTCAATTTATGAATTTAATATTGGAAGCTACTGAGCCAGATCAGGGAGAGACAACTGTGCTTTGAAGATTGTTTGTCCTCAACTGAATCGACTTGGGGGGTGTCAATCATATTTTTTTTCAAAGCATTTTGATGAAAAGATAATGGAACCAAAGTAAAACATTTGATTATATGTCAGTGTGTGAGTGAGCACAACAGAACCAATCTTCAAGAGGTGCTTCGTGCTCTCACTGAACTGAACAAGCTAGAAAGAATGTCAGCTCTGAGTGGTTAAGAGTTGGAGGCAGTCAACAAACACTTACTGCCGCCCACTCACCCCTCACCTCCACCCCGTGTACAGACATTGGACAAGCCCAGGAGTCTCTTCCCCAAGTTCCACTGTGTCTAGTGCTCACCCTCCACCTCTGTTTATTGGTTTGTTTTTACTTTAAGGGCACGCTGGAGCACTTTCAGTATGTTATTGACATGAAATAATCAGATAAGAGTCCAGAAAACGCTAGTGATTATGCTCTACTTCTTCGTCTACCCTGATTCACTCCTCACCATTCGCCACTATGCCCTGTGTCCTGAGAAGCTCACGCTCTAGGATTACATGGACAGTTATGTTTGGTTTTGTTTTCTTGACTTATGGCTTCAGGAACAGTGGTGGGGTTCTAAGGTGCAGAGCAGAGTAACACAGAGGTATTGTTTCCAACCTACACCCCCACACTGAGCTAAGGGCTGCCTGTAGCCATTGACTGAAAGACAAAAGATCCTATTAGAGCCTTTTCACAGCCCTCCCTGCCTTAGGTTTCAGTAACCACTCTTTTCTGTTGCCCCTTCAGACCTAGGAATGGGTTCTAGGTTGTCAATGTCATTATTTCAGAGATACTGCAATGTTACTTGGTGGTTTCTTTAGACTCCATCCTTACCTTTGAGAACAGTTCTTTATCAGACCCTCTTAAATTGAGTAATTCGAGTATGGCTAGCATGACTTCCAATTTATTGCTTAAGTAACTAGATTGATACAGGTACCATTTCCTAAAATGAAGAAGACCAGAGGTTGGCTTTGGGATGTATTAAGTTTCTGATGTCCATAATACTTGATACGCAAACAGGAAGTTGAAATCAGAAGAGAAATCTGTGCTGAAGATAAAAAGTTCAGAGGAGCGCCTGAGTGGCTCAGTCTGTTAAGCATCTGACTCTTGATTTTGGCTCAGGTTGTGATCTTACTGGTTCATTAGATCGAGCCCCATGCATGGCTCTGCACTGTTAGTGCTTGAGATTCTCTCCTTCCCTCTCCCTCTTCCCCTCCCTCGCTCATGCTCTCGCTCTCTCAAAAGAAATAAACCTAAAAGAATTTCAGAGATGACATATACATACTATATGCGAGAACCCTGTCTTACGCATTTGGATGGCAGTAGCCAAACCGAGTGGCAAACACAGACAATAGGAGGGTTGCTGAGGTGCTGAATATCGCAAAGTAGACTGTAGGCACCAGACGTGCCACATCCAAGTCCCCGAGCAAAGGAAAGAAGAGTGCCACCACTCCAGTGAAGGCTGGTATGTGAAGTGGCCTGTGAGCTCTGATTCAGTTCTGGAGACTTCTGGGCCCTAGTACAAGACCTCTCTGGGGCCCTTTACTCGGTCCAGCCTCTCAGCTGTGCCTGAGCTTTCTCTTGTTGGCCATCCTCCCTCCTAACTGCCCCTAATCCTCCCAGGCTTCTTTTCTGTAAACTTTCTCTTTCCCTGGCCCACTGCCCTGGACTTCCCTGTAGTCCCAGGGAAATCCTTTCCTTATTCTAGTTGATCCCCTTTTACCTTTCTTTAGAACCCTCTTTTCTTCCCTTTATTACTTAATAGACTTCAAGGGACCACTAAACCCAGAGTACAAATCATTAGCCACTGAAAAACTCATTCTCCTTCCCAAAGCCTCCCTGGTGGGAAAATATTTGCATTCCGTCCTTTAAGTTGTAACAAAGAAAGAGAAGAAAGGCAGAGGCTCTGCCCCACTAAGCACCTTAAAGAATTTCCAGAAAAATGGAAGAAATTTTGCAATCTGATGGAAGGGAGTGGTTAGGAGGGAGAGGTAGGATGGAGACATGAAAATGTAAAGTTTGCAATGACATCCATCGTAACGTAAGTTAATCAGTGTATAAAAATCTACCTAAGGAGGAAACCAACAATCAGATATTGGAACACTAACTAAGAAGATTTTTAGGGAGAAGGAAATTTGGGTTAGCAATTGAAGAAGAGGAAAAACAAGAATCATAAGAAAAGAAATCATATCTGGTGAGAAAAAAAAAGGAGTGTTCAAATGCACAAGCAGAAACAAGAAAACTGTATTTTGAATATCCAAGCATATTTTCTTTATGTGACTGGTGGTGAGGAGTAGAAGAACAAGCAATGAAGAGAGTTCATTCATGAGACTGAGTTTTACATCTCTGGCCCAGCATTTAGGATAAGCCAATAGAATGTTCTGCTCTTAGATCAGTAGCTGTTGTGTACATTAAATGAGGCTTTGAACTTGCCGGTGACTCCCTGCTGAGACCTGTAGGTGTAGAGAACTTTGATTCATCCTTCCTCAGGTATGAATGGAATACTGTGTCTCCCTAAGAATAAAGGTGAGAAGGGGCGTCTGGGTGTCTCAGTGGGTTCAGCGTCCAACTTTGGCTCAGGTCGTGATCTCATGGTTCGTGGGTTTGAGTCCTGCATTGGGCTTTGTGCTGAAAGCTCGGAGCCTATAGCCTGCTTCAGATTCTGTGTCTCCCTCTCTCTCTGTCCCTCCCCCACGCATGGTCTGTTTCTCTCTCTCTAAAATAAATAAACGTGAAAAATATTTTTTAAAAAGATGAGAAAACACAGAAATCCCTGGGTGAACCCCCAGACCTGAGGCATTCAATCAAGTTCAACCCTAGTCGACAAGGAAAGAGTTCATTCTAACCTGAAAAGTAGCAGCCAGCAACAACTTCTGGAGCTTTAGTAAACTCACATACAGAGAACACATCTATTAGAGAAGGATGAAGCTCTGACTTGGTGAGATTAACCAACAGTGTTCAGGGAAGGATAGGTCCGTGATTCAAGGTAGCCTATCTGGATTGGGAGGACTGTTGGATTGGGAATTGCATAGAAAGCTACTTTTCCCTGAAGATATTAATATTACATTTTATTTCTTAATTCTTTCAAATTGTAATTGCAAAATGTTATTTTATGCCTTCTGTTATGTCTTCATAAAACATAAGCATCTGTCAAATCAACAACAAGCTGAGGGAAGGAATACAATTGGACAAACTCTTTGTTTGAGTGAATTGACCTATGTTTGGATGATAGAATAAATGGGTGCAGTCAAAGAGAGGGATCTTGGAGTGACCTTGTGTTGATCTAGGCTTCTATGATTATCAGGAAAATACCACCAATGTTATTACCTTTGGAACTTGGGTTCTTATGTTTCCCCTTGTAAATAAGTCACCTAGAAAGTATTATGTTTTCTTTTAACTCAGAAATAAGAAAACAGCTTGAAGAAAACATTTTCCTTTGAAAATGTGGTACAAACTAATTTCTAGTTTCTCTGACTATTGAATTATATACATTAGCAAAGGAAACATGTACAGGAGAAATAAACCCATCTGTCTGTCAGGGAAAAATGGGAAAATGAGTAGAGGAGTTAATAAAAATACAAAAGAAAAATTACAAATACATTAAACTTAAAGTACCGTGCACTGCAAACATATTGAGTGACAGGTACACTGTTCCTTGACTACCAAAGTCAAATGTCCCAGGGCTACATGAGCTGGAGTACGTATCCCCAGTTGTTCTGGTTGTATGTAAAAAACATACTAAGAATGATTAAATACATAATAATAAATAACCAAAATTGACTATACACTCCACAATATCCAAATGAAAAGTAATTAACTAGTTAATTTAAAACAGTAAATAAATAAGCTCATATGAAGGTATGCCAAGACTCAGAAAAATGAGCAGCGATGTTCTTAAGATATTCTTAATAATTGCTATTCTTTATAGTATCATACATTTCTTTAGTGTCGCTTGCATAAAAAGTATTTTAAAAATAATATTAAAAATCAATCAGAATGTGCCTGCAGTCATTGAATGAAGAATAAAAAAAGAGAATCTAAAAAAAAAAAAATTAAAAACCCTGCTCACTAGAGGATCCGCATAGCTTGTCTTCTGTGTAGAGACCGGCAGTTGCTAGCGTTTAGTGGCTTTAGCGCAGAACGTGATTTTTCAAGCATGAACCAAAGACCACAAAAGCCATGAGACACTGCAACTAAGAATTGTTGCTCAAATCATTTGAGACAAATCTAGATTAAATCTACAATGTAATGTAAACAAATTTTGTGTGTTTGTTGTTAAGTATAGGTCATCATCAGTCTTTCCTATTATGCCATACCACATCATCATATCTAAGAGGGGGCAGTGCATTTCCCGACCATATTGAAACATGGGATTTTTTTTTCATAGACCTGTCAGTATTCTTTGGTATTATTTTTGTTTCACACAATGCCTCATAATCTTTCATGAAAAATACTTTGGGAGTTTTAGTGTGGAAACATTCTGCTCATCAGCAAAAGAACAACAGATAAATTGTATGCCAATGTATGATCCTGGAGTTTACTCTGCTGTAATCAAGACTCTGGCTCAAATATAGGAAAATTAAGAAAAAAAAATTTTTTTTGCCAAATGCGCAGTGACTTTACCAGTCTTTGTGAGTGAAAAGAGAAGGTAAAGACTGAGGAGGAAAACTATAGGGAGGGAAGTTTAAAAGAGTGCTCCTATGGACGATTCCAGTCCTCTACTCCTAGCCTGTTCAGTGTAGTATCTCTGGTAAATGACCAGTGCTCAACTGTAGAAGATACAGATCCTCCCCCAAGGAGCTACTAACCTATTTATGGAGAAATGTAAGAGGTTCAGCAAATACATCCAGTGGGATGATTTAGTTAAATACAGGGTTCTGAGGAAGCAATTAAGAGGGGGGTATAAACCAATCTTAGAACAGCTGTGAGTTGAGAGTTTGCTCAAGAAAAGGTTTTTTTCAAATAAGGAGTCATAAATTAAGCTGAATCCTGGAGGATGAGTATGAAGCAGCCAGAACAATCTTGGGAGTAGGAATGCTTCATGCAGAAGGATTTAAATACACATGCAAGTATAGGTAACTCAAAAAGGGCCCCAAAATTATTAAGAACCTTGTACTCAGGTAAATGGAACTATCCACAGATGTTGAGTGAAAGAAAAAGATCTTGCCTAAGAATTGGGGGATTATATTTTAGTCCTAAAGTATCTATTGATGGGCTCTGATTTAGGTCATGAAAACCCCTGGAACCTTAGTTTTCCTGTCTCTATTGAGAGTTAACTGTAGAACTAGAGGCTCTAGAAAGTTGTTCTCAGCTTTAACAATGATATGAAATCAAACAATATTAATAGTTAATGCTGAATGAAGTTTACCAGGCACGATTGTTAACTCTTTGCATGTGGCAACCCTAGGAAACTGAGACCTAGAGAATTTAAGGACTTTCTCAAGGTTTCAGAGCTAGTAGGATAGACTTGCGATTCAAAATGCAGCAAGCTGATTTCAATATCTGCACTCTTAACCATAGGTCAAGTCGCTTCTCAATGTAGAAAATATAAGTAGGTAATATTGAAAATTATCAGATTTTATTATTTTTTTTCCTCTTTTTTCAAACTGTATAAATCCCATCTTTGTAGGACAAGGGAACAACATAAGCAAACTGCTTTAAGCATATCATATTTGGTTCAAATTTTTCAAATATTGAAGAACTATGAGGTTAGATGATATCAAATAAACAGATAAGTAAATATATTTTAATCACTTAGAAAGAATGATGCTATGTGGTAATCCCAAGTCTATTATTTCTAGAGATTCACACTAACATTTCAGGTGGTTTCTATGTAAAAGTTGTGGAATTGGTAAGAGTTGCTAGAAACACTGGAACAAAGACAGAGAATGATAAGCAAGTCCCAAACCAACTTGTGATGTAAATGTTAAGGATAACCTACCCTGTGGCTTTAGTGCTATGCTGTCTTCCAGATGTCAAAGGACATCTTTAGAGAATCTAGTTATCACAGAACCCTTTTGTCCTCAGTACCTAAGTCTCTATGCATGAGTTCCGAGATGGACAAGTATGTCTGAGAGTAATAACTCAACAGTTATGGTCAAATTGCATTATTTCTAAAACAAATATCACACAAATGGGTGAATATCTTTAACCAGTTCTTCCAGATATATCTTTAAATTAGCATTATTCTTGATTAAAGGTATGTGTATATACTTACATATATACACATACTTTTAATATATATACATATATATAGTGTGTGTGTATACACTATATATAGCATGTGTGTATACATATATATAGTGTATGTGCATGTATTATATATGTCACATATTGTATATGTACTGTATGTGTGTACAAATCATATATTGTATATGAATATATATACTCTATATATTGAAGTGGATAAATATAAATAAAAACACCAAACAACACAAATAATGAACATTAGATTACCCACTCACCCATGAGACTCACCCATCTTTCAAACAACATTTTTTTAACAATTTATAGCAATAAGAATATTTTTCTTTGCAAGAAAAGACATTTTTTTGAAGACTACATAGCAGGGTGAAAAACTTGAATGTTGAGTACTACACATTTTTTACTTTCTTAGGGCAAGTTATTTCATTCCACTGTGCCTCAATTTTTTCGTCTTGAAAATGGAAACAATACCTATTTTGCAAAATTGAAAGACTTTTAAATGAAATCGTTAAGTGTGGCAAGGACACATAAATCTGGTAACATATTTTCTGCCACAGAAACAGCATTTAATTAAGAGTTATATTGGGGCGCCTGGGTGGCGCAGTCGGTTAAGCGTCCGACTTCAGCCAGGTCACGATCTTGCGGTCCGTGAGTTCGAGCCCCGTGTCGGGCTCTGGGCTGATGGCTCAGAGCCTGGAGCCTGTTTCCGGTTCTGTGTCTTCCTCTCTCTCTGCCCCTCCCCCGTTCATGCTCTGTCTCTCTCTGTCCCAAAAATAAATAAACGTTGAAAAAAAAAATTAAAAAAAAAAGAGTTATATTACCATTGACATTATCCTCACAATTATCAGAATTCATGCCCAAATCTCAAAGTCATCTATAAAATCTACATTTTGATTTTTAGTTATCTGATCATTAAAAAAAAAAAAAACTTCTACAAGAAAATCAGAAAAATTTGAAGCCAATACAATTTATCTAATTCTGTTAGACATCCATGTAGATGGGCATACTATTCAGCACACAGAATTGTTGCTGAGTATCATGAACGGTGAAAAAAAAGAAATAAAAAAAAACCCTAGTTAAAAAAAATGGAAAAAAAGAATAAGGATGTTGATAAGAGCCATTTGAGGATTTTCAGTTCACCACTGACAGTAAATATGTTGCAGCTTCTTTGTTCTAGATGAAATAAAATAGTCCCTATTGAGTAATGGAACTTAGTTTCTGTCTTGAAGGAATAATTACAGAATAATAATGGGATCACTAAGAAATTTATGAGATGTAGAATAAGTGTCTTTAGTATAATACCAAGATATGATGAAGTAAAGAAATTCAACAGTCCCATCTCATCAAAGCCACTTGAAAGTGTTAATGTCTTCCAAATGTCAAAACAACACGACAATTTAGTTAAAAAAGAGTCAAATTCCTTGAGTGTGTGTTAACAAAACACATGAAATATATGTTTAAAGAACTAAAGTTTTAAGTTTTAAACCAGTTTCTTTGAAGTCTTAAAAAGAATTTTAAAGCATTGCACCATTGGGTCCCTAGTGCCAGGGACAGCTTCACAGCCCAAGACCAGGGCAATCACACAGGGTGCTGTGCTAAACCGGTCTTATCCTTGAAGTTGAATGCTTTGCAGTTGCCATATTACAATGCCTAACAACTTTATCTTTGAATTTATTTGTGTTTTGTAAGTAAAGTCCTCTAGGACGATGGAATGTGCACCACAGGTGTGGAACTGCCTCGTCCCTGGCTCCCTATCGTGGGTGCTCAGCTGCCAGGACTCCCATCCCTGGCACCCTGGGTGCTATTTAACCTGTCCCTTGATGCTCCTGCTCAATGATATTTGTTGCCTTCCACACCTGGTGGGCCCCTGCTGTGGGGATTAGGTATATGGCCTCCTGTGTCTTAACACAGGGCCTGGTGGCAGCTGTCCCTGTCCACGGCTGGGAGCACCTTGGTACATTCATGGGTGACCACCAAAGCCCTTATCCATAGCTGAAGACATACCAAGAGTGCCCTGATACAGAAACTGTAACCCCCGTGGATTGTGGGCTCTGACATGACACTGCGGGAAGAGAAGGTGCCCAGGAAGTGGAGTATCTCTTGCCTAAGGGATTACAACATTAAATAGCAAATAAAATATACCAGGAGAGGTCAAAAAACAGAGTAAAAGAAAATAAAAGAGTTGACATTGTTCCTGCTTTTTGAATAGGAAGCTCCACATTTTCATTTTTCACTGGCACCCACAAATTATGTAACCAGCCCTGCCTAGTGCCTAATGTGTCAGGCACAGAGCAAGCACCCAATATATTTCTTCAATGGATGTTGAATGCAATCTTCATTGAAGAGAGTGTCACTTTCAGTCTTGACAATTTCACTTATCAGGTAGTAAGAGGTCACTTTAGAGTTCACCTTCAAGGAGAATGTATTCTGTTACACACAAAGAGTAGAGAGTAATAGTAGTGTCCCATTTTTGGAGGATGAGAGAAACCTGTTAGAGTTCTTATTCTTGTCCTTGTAGTAGCTATAGAAAAACAAAACAAAACAAAAACACGACACCAAGACTCAAGACCACACTATGCCTACATCTAGCACCTTTTACTCTTGTTTCATTGTGAGAGTAATACTCTTAAGGAGTCCAACTATGGATCTCAAAGCACATTCTCTTTAAATAATTCAAGCGATTCTCCTAATTTATGGAGCTCAAAGCATCTTTTCTTCAAATAATTCCAGGTTTATCTTCATTCTAAGCTCGTCTTTTGTATAAGATTTCCTTTGGGGGGAAAATTTTGGGAAAAAAAGCTTGACATTACCAGAAGAGACATCTTTAAACAATTAAATCTTCTTGTGGGAAGATGAAGTAAACATAATTTTCTCTATTCCTTTCGCTAATTACAACTAAAAACTATGGGAATATATGAAACAAACCAAAGAGGACTGTGAAAGGTGTCAAATGAGATGGCAGACCAGCCAGGGACCTCAGGACCTGAGGAATGACATGGCAGTAAGTTTTCTGGGTTTTCTTTTTGCCTCAGAGGAGGAACTGAAGAATCTGGCAACCCAGAAATGCCAACAGGTACAAACACAAAAAAGTCCCAGGTAAAGCTTACTTTCTCTAGCCAAAAGAAAGGGGCAGCTGGCCAAGATAAAAACTTTTTAAACAGTAACTAGTCTACTCCAGCCAAACATTACAGGAAAAACAAAAAGTGACCCCCACCCCCATCTATGCCAGCAAAGGCTAAGTGGGGATTCTAGACTTCCATGCTCATGAGGTTCTAATGAGGTGCTCCAAACCTGTGCCAGAACATTATCAGAAAAGGCTTAAGTAGGGAGCCAGGACTTTGATTTATCTGGTCGATTTATCCTTTATCACCTCCACTGTCATTGGGGACAAAATAGGAATCCTGAACTTCCACCCTCATCCAACATTAATAAGAAATACCCAGGAGCGCCTGGGTGGCGCAGTCGGTTGAGCATCCGACTTCAGCCAGGTCACGATCTCGCGGTCCGTGAGTTCGAGCCCCACGTCAGGCTCTGTGCTGACAGCTCAGAGCCTGGAGCCTGTTTCTGATTCTGTGTCTCCCTCTCTCTGACCCTCCCCTGTTCATGCTCTGTCTCTTTCTGTCTCAAAAATAAATGAACGTTAAAAAAAATTAAAAAATAAAATAAAATAAAATAAAATAAAATAAAATAAAATAAATAAAATAATGTTTGATAGTTGACATAACCGTTATAATATTATCTATTATGGTTCTAAATATATGTACAGGAATTATTTAAGGAAACTACATTGTAAACAGAACAGGATAAACGGAGGTAACGTTTCTATGTTTCCCTTGAACTGGTAAAATTATAACACCAGTAGACTGTAAATTGTGTAAATATAATTTACTACCTAGAGAATACTAAAACTACATGTACAGGAATAAAATAAAAAACAGGAAGGCTAAATCAAAATGAAATTCTAATAAACATATCAGTAATGCACAGGAATGGAAAAAGAAAGTGAGAGGAGTCAGTGTATCTGATTTCCAGACTTCTAATCATGACTGTGTGGTTTTTGTGGAGAGAAAGATACATGAGTCAGTGGAACAGAGGAGAAGGCACAGAAATATACCCAAACAAATGTGCCCAAATGAATTTTGGGAGAAAGGCCATTCAGTGCAGGAAAGATAGCCTTTTTTAATGTATGAAACTGAGTGACTGGGCAGCAGTAGAGAAAAATGAATCTCAATGTAACTTGCACATCTTAGGCAAAAATTCTCTCATTATGGACTGCAGACTTGCATGTAAAACACAAAGCAGTAAAAGTTTTAGAAAACAGAAACAGAAAATTTGGGGGATCTGGTCCTAGGCAAAGAATTCTTAGACTTGACACCAAGAACACGATGCTTAAGGGGCGCCTGGGTGGTGCAGTCAGTTAAGCGTCCGACTTCAGCCAGGTCACAATCTCGCGGTCCGGGAGTTCGAGCCCCGCGTCAGGCTCTGGGCTGATGGCTCAGAGCCTGGAGCCTGTTTCCGATTCTGTGTCTCCCTCTCTCTCTGCCCCTCCCCCGTTCATGCTCTATCTCTCTCTGTCCCAAAAATAAATAAACGTTGAAAAAAAATTAAAAAAAAAAAAAAGAACACGATGCTTAAAAGAAAAAAAAATGATAAAATAGATTTCATCCACATTAAAAACATTTGCCATGCAAAATACCCTGTTAAGAGAATTAAGAGACAAACTGCACAGTTGGAGAAAATAATTACAAATCACATATCTGATAAAGGACTGGAATCTAGAATATATAAAGAACTCTCTATTTCTGCAATAGGAAATACCAAACACTACAATTAAAACATGGATAAAACATTTAAAAAGATAATTTTCTGAGAAACATATGGACAGGGATAAGTGCACGAAAGAGTGTTCACATCATTGACCATTAGGAAAATGCAAATTAAAACTACAAATAGCTACCATTACACATCTATCAGAAATAGTGCCGGCAAGGATGCAGAGAAAATGGATTACTCATATTTTACTGGTGGGAATGTAAAATGGTACAGTTACTCCAGAAACCATTTGGCGAGTTCTTTAAAAACTAAACATGTAGCTAAATACAAAGCCAGGATTTATTCTCCTGGATTTTTATACCAGAGAAATGAAGACTCTTACACACAGAAATCCATACTCAAAGTTATAGTGGTTTTATCATAATAGCCCCAAACTGGAAAAAACCCAGATAATCTTTCAACAGGTTAATGGTTAAAGTTTGGTACATCTATACCATGGGGTACTACTTAGCTATAGAAAGGATTGAGGTACTGATACATGCATCAAATTGGATGAATCTCTACACGATTATCCCGACAGAAAAAAAAAAAAAAGAAAATCTAGTCCCAAAAGTTTAAATACTGTATGATTTGAATTATGTAACATTCTTGAAAGACAAAATCCTACGAATGAAAAACATTGTTGGTTGGAGCTAAGAAAGGGACAAGGGCTGGAGGGAAGAGAATGTGGCTCTAGAAGGGCGATCTGAGTGATCCTTGTGATGGAAATGTTCTGTATCTAGATTGTGTCAATGTCAATATTCTGGTTGTCATATTGTGAGATAGTATTGCAAAATGTTATCGGGAGCAAGAGGGGCATGGTTATGGAGGAGCTCTCAGTATTGTTCCTTACAGTTACATGTAACTCTTCAATTACCTCTACATACAATGTTTAAACAAAAAAAAAATTAAATTTTAGAGTTACCAGCATCAAAGAAAAAATCGTACTTAGTGCATTAAATAGATAATGCTTTTCAACAAGTAGGTTCATTAATATCTCAAGAATTTTAAAACATAAAACCTTACCACCTATGATTTTATAAGACCTTTCTTTTCTGTCTTCAAGTGCTTCTAATAGACTCTAATGAAATCTGGAGTAAAATGATTCAGAACCCCTTGATATAAAATTGCAAATGGTTATTTAGTATTTCCTAGCAAAGCAAAGAAACTAGAAATCTTTGGTTCAATCAAAATCATTGCAAAATTGCCACAAATTAAAATACAGTGAGGATGAGAGTGATAAGCAAACCTAGAAGAGGAATTTATTGAGCACTCTGCTCCAGTCATGAAAGTGTTAATGTACATTTCTAAAAATCCCAGTTCACATGTTTATGTACTTCCCAAAGACCTTCATGTTCTAGTATTTTAATATATGCCTTGGGTGTTTATTAATAGGCACTTTGGAAAATCATTCAGGCCACTGGCTTTCTTCCTTTTAGTGCTGGGAAATAGTAATTTACTAAATAGCAACTCATTAATGTGAAAGAGTTAATGGAAAAACTGTGTTATGCATTTTGATAATCTACTTCAATAAATATAACCGCATAATGATGATTATTTAGAAATATAAGTTGCGACAGTAAATCTAAATAAAGGCATTATTTATAAAGCTGGGGCCAGTCATATTTTCCTGCATATTGGTAGGATAAAAGTTAATTTTTTTTGTCTTTGTTATTCTAGATTGTTGGTAATCTGGAATTAAAGACAAAAAGAAATGATTTCTGGGGAAGTCCAGAGAAAAGAACTGGGACTCAGGGTGATTATGGCATGTCTTTATTCTTGAAATTGTTATGGGTATTATCAAGCGATCTATATTTCCTCTCCTTTTACTGCACCCAGAGGGCAAAGCATTCCCATCATCACTATGTTGGTGAGCGTCCTCTGCTTTTTCTGTATCACAGTTTCCCAGTGAGAAGGAACATGGCAAGGCGCAGGGGTGAGGGACACATCCTATAAGCCCGCTCCTTTCCTTTCATTTCCTGAAGCCAATCTGAATGAAAACCTGGAGAGAAGAGGAGGAAGAGGAGCTGCTCGAAACAGATGATGGGAGAAAGGAAGTGACGTGAGAAGAGTGGTCACCCAAAGCATCCTGGGATGAAAATGAAGACATTGAAGAATCGTCATTTTCGTTGTCATCACTGTTATATTGTAAATCTGAGAGCTTAGATGGAGGGGGTATGTGTGCTTTTACATAATCGTTTAGAAAAGATCCATCATTAGTTTAATGTCCCTGTTCCTCATTGGATTTTTAAATCTCTTTATTCCTGAGCACTAAAAAGATTCATAAGCAAAAACAAGACAAAGCAAAGCAAACCAAAAAAAAGCTCCCTGTACGTGAAATGGTGAATTCTAGCTATTTTGTGAATTTGTTCAGGTATTATCGTCATGGGACAGCTATATATTTGCATTCATCTTTTTCCTAAATACGTATTATTTAATTGAATATTCACTGATATACCTAATTTACCATGTTAAAAAATATTTATTTATTTTGAGAAAAAGAGAGAGTGAGAGCTGAGGAGAGGCAAAGAGAGAGGCAGGGAAAGTGAGAATCCCAAGCAGGCTCCATGCTGTCAGCACAGAGCTGACACAGGTTTTGAACTCACAAACTGTGAGATCAGGACCTGAACTGAGATCGAGTTGGATGCTCAATCAGCTGAGTTACCCAGGTGCCCCTAATTTACCACTTTTTAAAAACACTTTCCGTATTTCTTGTTTGTAGTTTTGAAGACTGAAATCTTAGAAAATGCTTCTGACGAGATTATATTTCAAGGTGATAGAAGTTACCATTGGTTGATAACCATGACTGATCCTTGGTCAATAACTGTGGATGAGCCATGGATTGATTTGTCCTTGATAATGAGGTCTTAGCCCCTATGATAGACATTTCTATCTCATGTGGGGTTTAGAATAGCACCAAATTTTCCTCTGCTGCTCTGTGGACTGCCCTCATCTACTTGCTAAAAAAATGTGCCAGTCTCAGCCTAATGATGCCTAACTTGTAGCATTATTCATGAGACTAGTACCTAAAAAGATACTCTATTTGGATATATGATGCTTCACAGAGACTGGATCTCCAAAGCCCGCACTCCACTTGCCCCTAGGATTGAAGGAAACTGGTGGGGGTATTCTGCAAGGGAGGAAATAATGTACTTGCTTCCCCAAAGAGTCTTTGAGAAGGTAGAAAGGCCTGGCGGGGAATTACAGCACTATGTGCATAATCTGCTTTTTTGCCTCTCCCTCAAAGAGGACCTAGGCTATAGTCCATGCCATACATATACCAGATCCACTCTTCTTCTTCCGTTTGCACCCTGCTCTCAGTGCCAGGAGGCTGCACCTAGTGAACCGCATCAACTGGCTCCCCAGTAACTGGGGAGTCTTAGCGAGAGAAGGAGAGAGAGAGTGAAGGAAGGGCACGTATTCCCTTGGCTCTCTACTTAAGAGGTTGCCTCAGACCCGTGGGGTTTCTTGATGGAAGGTCACTTCTCTCCAGTACTCCTTTTGTACATTTCAGCAATTCCTCCTCCCACGCACCATCCCTGGGGACCACTACTGTTAGCCCCAGGGCCCTCAGCTATTCCTTGGGCTTTCCCTATAATGTACAAACACACTTTTGTGAATAGTCCTTTTGAAAATAGATCCTCCTTGAGTTATGATAATTTGTATGTGTTATCCATTTCCTGTTGAAACCCTCGTTGATAAATATAGTCAATAATGAATAGTTTATTAAATGTTTACTCTTCTAAGAGGTTTATGGGTATAAATCCTCCTATGAGGACAAATCAGGAAGTGCTATTATTATCCCCATTTTACAGCTGAGGAGAGATTCAACCATATGCCCAAGGTGCACAACAAGAGGGCAGTGGGATGTGATGTGCACCAAAGTATTCTGTCTCCGGAGCGTGGGCTCTGCACAAATACCCATTCAATGAATGAGTGCAGCTAGAAAGGCATGAGCTTCACTCTTCCTTCAGAAGTACTGGGTGTGATAATTTACATTTTTAGCTAATTTAATCTATAAAGAGTTACCTCATTTTAATTTGCATTTTGTTGATTAATAATGAATATTTATTTCCGTATGTTATCCCTAGCTACTTGTCCTCAAAAGAGATTGTCTTTTTGTGGTCTTTGAGTATTTATCTATTGAGATCATTGAGTAGTTATCCTAATTTATGAGCTCTTTATATAATCAAATTTCCCAGGTATATACATATTAATTTTTATATTTTTTGACACAATATTACATTTTTATTGTAATTCTATTCATTTAGAAAAATGATTTTATTACTTAAGAAAGACATGGTCATTGAAATATATTTATTAAACACATAGAAGTAAAAGAAATAAGGTAAAACTCCTTTAGAAACATGCCAATCAGAGATAACTGTTGTTCCCAATTTGAGCTATTTTCACGTAGGCTTCATTTAATGTTTGTAAATGATGTTTTACAATATATGCTGTTTTGAAACTTTTAAATTTAAAACGCTGTGAATATCTTTGCATTTCTTCATATCTTTGCGTATGGTATCTGATTTTATTTCCATGTATAACATTTGTAATTAAAATGCAGGCTCACTGTAAAATATTCAACTAATAAAAGCTTTCCCTCTGTCATCACTGCCCATACGCTCCACGGGGAGATGTTTACAGCAACTTGTTGTCCAGTCTCAGGATCCCTTTTTATGTAGATACAAACATACATACATGCATCATCACATGGGCACGTGGCTGGTTTAATCAGTCTTCTAGTTTTGAATATCTATGTTGTTTCCAGATTTTTGCTGTTACATTGGAACCCAAGACTCAATAGCTGACATACACAAAGGCATATAGACACTATCTTTGAGATAGAACTGACCAAACAAACCATACATTTTTGTGGGGTACTAAAGTCAGACTGCATTTTCTTCCAGGACTCCTCAAAGAGAAAATGGTAATGAACCACATCTTGCAACATATTAATAATAAACAGCAATTTGCTTCAAAGGGGGGGGGGGCAGAGATTTCCTTTTATAAAAGGTATGATGCTTTATAAAATATATGTTTATGGTAGAAAACTTAAAAACTAATTATAAAAATCTAAATAAAAATTCCCCATACATCTCAATATCCCCAAATATTCACATTTCTCATTTTAATGTAAATTCATCAATAGTATTTTCTCCTTGTGAAAAGATTGCACTTTACGTATTATTATTAAACATTCAAGGTCAGGAACAAAGGACTGGAGTGAACAGTTTTGACCAAGTGTCACATGCTCAGTGAGATTTTGTGTTCCCCTGCGTTTAAAAAGACCAGTTCTCAATCTCCATTGATACCACTGCCTCCTATTGATTATGATCACCAATACGCTCCCAGTAAAATCCAGAATGGTTTCCATTACATGATGCCCAGAACCTTAAATGATACACTGTGTAAAGAGGATTTCCATATTATTTTTCCAAACTACTTTTTAGCTTTCACAACACCATCTGTTGAATAATCCTTATCTTTGTCCGTTCTCACTCAAAATATTCTCTTAAATAACTGAGTCTCTTCCTAGGCCATATTCTTCTTTTAATCTATCTGTGTAATTTTCAACTTTGGCATTTTTTTTATAGCTCCTTCATTCATTCAACGAGTATTTATTGAGCAGCTATGTTATTTGCATTAGCATAGCAGTGATCAAAAATGACAAAGTGGAGCAAAGACAGAGTGAAGTGGTCTATGCTATTTTATGGTGAGTGATAGAGAAGATTTCCTTGATAAAGTGACAGTTGAACAGAAAACTAAATAAGGAGGGAAGGAGCTATATGACTATTTAGAGAAAGGGCATTTTAATCAGAGGGAAAAGCAAGGGGGGAAACCTTGAGGTTCAAGCAGAAGTGGCACATTTCAGGAAGTGCAAAAAAAGTCAATATGGTTGGGACTAAATGGGAGGAAGAAACAGGAGAGGAGGTCAGGGAGGGACTGGGGTCTGGTCACAATGAGCGTGTGAACCCCTGGAAGTCCTTTGGCTTTCATTCTAATGGAGATGAGAAGACATGAGAAGATTCTGAGCCAGGGAGTGAAATTCACTGACATTGCTGGCTGTTGTTTTGAAAATAAAACATGGGGGTTGAGGTGGGGAATGGGCATGGCAAGAATGGAAACCCCACCACTAAGTAGGAGGCCATTGCGATAATTTAGGTGAAAACTTTATGATGTATCAGAAATGGGGTAGTAACATTTGGAAGGGCTGGTGAGGATTAGTTGTGAGCCTCCAGAAACCTAGTGTCACAATCTAATAATCTTTCTATTCTGGATACTATCTAGCCTAGGGCTTAACAATATGTCCCACAAATACTTCTTGAATGAGCTCTTTCAGTGGACATCCAAGATCACAGCTGACTGGACTTCCAGGCCAGAGGTCTCTCCTTTCTGCTACTGTCTCTCTACTTTTGGTCTCTTCCTCTCAGAGAAAGTATGCCACAGAGTCATCTTGTTTTCTGTTCCTCAGAGCTTTTCTTAAACACTCCTTCTTCTGGGATGCCTTTTCCATGGACAACTGTCTACCCTTTTAAAACCGGGTGAATATTGTAGCATTCATTGATTTCCCCAACAGATATTTGCTGAGCACCTCATATCCATTGGGCACACTTTTAGGGTCTTGTATTAAATATATCAGTAAGTAAGTAAACAAAATGCCTGCCTACGAGGAGATTACATTCCAGCAGAGGAAGAGAGAAAGTAAAGAATAAACATAAAATGAAAGTAAATGGTAGGGTAGGCTGCCCTGCCCTAGCAAGGTGACTTATGGGCAGATGCCAGGAACACACCTGGGATCAGGACTCGGAGCTGGGGGCCACGGGCAAGGGCAGGTACAGGACTAACTTGGAGGGCAATTCAGATTCACAGGGAGCAGCTAGAGAGGCTCTGGCAAATATTTCACCAATGATTCTTGCTTAACCATTAAAACAAGTCTTCTGTGTTTCTTATCATTGTTCCTTTTCGATTCATTTTTTCTTTTTTTTTTTAAAGTTTATTTAAGAGAGAGAGGGAGAGAGTACGAGTGCGTATGAGTGGGGGAGGGGCAGAGAAACAAGGAGAGAGAGAATCCCAATCAGACTCCGAGCCCAGCGTAAAGCCCTTCCCTGTGCTTGATCCTACCCCTGTGAGATCATGGCCTGGGCTGAAAGCAAGAACTGGTGGCTTAACCGACTGAGCCTCCCAGCTGCCCCTCTTTTCAATTCATTTTTTCATAGGTATCCCTGATATTAACTTTCTAATAAATGTTAAAATAAGTTTACTAGTTTTAAGAATCACAACATACACTTATGTAGCATTTTATAGTTTCTGTTGATTTTTAATATAATGATATTTTTGGCTTTGAGCCATGAGCCTACAGCATACACATAATGCCAGCAAATTGTGTAATTAAATGCATATTAACATGAATTAAAATCAAGGGAAGCAGTACTCACAAGGAGTTTATTATTTGTTACCTGCTATGTATATCCGATCAAAAAATCTTAGGGTTCACAAAAGTCCAATTTATTAAATGAGATTTGCTGTTTTGTCTTACATGTACCTAAAATTTTCTATTGTAAGCCTATTTATTGATTGAGTCTGTAATAATTTTGAACTCATAATAATGAGGGAAAATGTGAAAAAAAGTCAATAAGGAAGAATATTGCATAAGTGGCAAGTGGGGAGGAAATGGACTCGATTTCCAAGCAATTGTAAGAGCAGATGTTGAAAGGGGCCTGCTTACTACAGGTCATCTGCATAGTTGCACTGAATTTTTTTTTTTGAGAGACAGAGAGAGGACAAGCACAGAGGAAGGGCAGAGGGCAAGAGAGAGAGAATCTCAAGCAGGCTCCATGCTCAGCATGGAGCACAACACAGGGCTTGATCCTATGACCCTGGGATCATGACTTGAGCCGAAATCAAGAGTTGGGCACTTGACCAACTGAGCCACCCAAGCACCTCATAGATTTTAGAACCCGCCCCTCCTCACACAAAGTCAGCTAGCTTCCTCCTAGAGAAGAAGCACCTGCCAGAATCTCAAATCAATCATTCAGTGTTAACCTACTACCTCCTTTTCTCTACACCATTCCTCCTATTTTGCTCTAATATTTTCAACCTGGTTCTTGGTAAGTTTTTTTTGTCTCTAACACAGAATCATGTGTCTTCAGCTTGCTCAGTGTGATGATGTAAACGAGGCTTTGCTCGATAAATTAACATTATGGACAACAATGTTTCATCTGATTTGAACACAAAGAGTAAATCCCTAACCTCTCACTTTCATTTTTCGCAGAAAGATTTTATAATGCTTGGGGGAAGGAATCTAAATTAGCCTGGTCTATGTAGTCTTCCAACACAGTGGTTGATGCATGACCTGTTCTAGAAGAATGTCAAGTGACAGTCACAGAGTGACCGGTCCAAGAGAAATCAGAGAGACCCTTCTCCTGATACCACTATGGTCTCCTGCACATTCCATGGTAATCTTAATGCCAATAAATCTCTCTTTCTTCCAATTGTAATACCATCCTAGTGGGTCATTTATTGGAGTAATTATCCCATCTCCTCCTACTATGATATTATAGGAAAATACTTAGTTTCCAATAATCACATTTTCTATGCTGTGTCCTATCAAAATATGAGCTAATACTCTCTTTTGGATAGTGTTTTTATTTAAGAAGCAAAATTACTACTTTAAGAGGAATTAGAGAGTATAATGATTTTTTTTTAAAAAAAAGACCTAAACATTCCATTGTCAAATGCCGTATGAAATGCAGTATAAAATAGATCGCC
The DNA here is from genome assembly GCF_016509475.1 of Prionailurus bengalensis. NCBI lineage: Eukaryota > Metazoa > Chordata > Mammalia > Carnivora > Felidae > Prionailurus > Prionailurus bengalensis. The sequence continues at coordinate 14,577,460 of NC_057353.1, read as the reverse complement.
AAACTCTCTGATTCAGTTATGGCTGTTAACCCTGCTGGTTATCCACAAAATGTGCATAACTGATGTCTTCTACTGAATTGTGTTGCATGGTTTCATATGACAGCAGAGGGAAATGACTTGGAAAATACAAAAAAAAAAGTATAAAACTTTAGAACAACAGCTTAAAGTGTTTAATGAACTATAAACAGCTTCCACTGTTTAAATGTCTATGAGCAGTGCAATGACAAAGAACAGCAAGGAAGGAATAGAAAACTGTGCAGTTTATAATTAGAGCTATCAAGAGTACGAAAGTGAATATAGAAAGCAGCTACTAAAAGCGAGCTGCTCACCAAACCTTATACAAAACACACACTCGAGGGTGCGTCTACACTAGCCCTTTAAAAGGAAACACATTAAAGCACATTTATATCTGTTCGGTGTCAGCATGTAGGCAACAAAAATGCATTACTCCCAAAGAATGCTTTCTATTATGTGCAATAACATCTATATTATACATCACAATGATGGGCATTATTGTGGTGTCATTGCCCTAGCTTTCAACATTAACACTCTGGGAAAATGGCCTCTTTCGGAGCACCTAAAACTAAAAAAAAATGCTTGGTGGAAAACATAATGTTCATCAGTGAATTCATGTTACTCCCAAATGAATTTTATTTGTCAATAATGCATAAATGTGCCTAATGTAGGTATGTCCAAGATTTTTCTCGTTTACTTTTATACTTGGAAGATGTTGAGCAACTTCATTTATTATGAATGAGTTGTTTTAGGGTTACAGTAGTGCTGCTTGGTGCTGCTACTCAGTGTGACTTAGAGTCTAAGAAGAGCCGCGTATGAAAAGGGACAGAGAAGCTGTGCCAGAAACATGTCATATTCCTTATAGTGCCCATAACTCAGTGTCCATAAAAAAACAAAACACAACAGAACAAACAAACAAAAACCACTGCTCTACAAGGGTCAGCGCACAGCCTTTGTTCATACCCCAGTTATCTTAACTGCCTTGAAATTAAGTTGCCTATGAAACTGGTTCATACCCCAGTTATCTTAACTGCCTTGACGTCTTCACCACAGTCTGTTATAGGCCAAGGTGTCTGCAAACGTCACTGGCACAATTCAAATACGGATAGGCTCAAGGGAAGTATGGTGAGCAGCCATTTTGATATGAACAATCTTTGATTGATTATAGTTGAGTTCCCTAAGACCTTTATATGCGAAAAACGCAGGCTTGGGGCGCCTGGGCGTCTCAGTCGGTTGAGTGTCCGACTTCGGCTCATATCATGATCTTGCGGTCTGTGAGTTTGAGCCCCGCATTGGGCTCTATGCTGACAGCTCAGAGTCTGGAGCCTGCTTCAGATTCTGTGTCCCTCTCTCTGACCCTCCCCTGCTCATGCTCTGTCTCTCTCTGTCAAAAATAAAATAAACATTAAAAAAAGTAAAAAAAAAGAAAAACGCAGGCTTGAGAATATGAACGTTGTTGGCCCGAATTGTGTTCTATTACTAACAATGTGGCTAGCTTTGCATGTTGACTGAAACTCTTTGAGTCTCGGTTTCCTCTTTTATATAATGCAGATCGTGTTACTGAGTTCACAGGCTTTTATTAGACTAACTTGAATGCATACATACGTACATACATATAAAAAATTCATACATATAGTATTTGAATCAATAAGTAGTAGTTCAACTCCTTAGCCATGGTTCCTAAAGATAATAATGCTTTTTGTCGTTGTTGCTTTTACTGACCTTAGTGGTAGAATCAGAAATTTTCTGGTTGAAATATCTTCCTACCCACACTCAACATGGAGAAAGGAGAGGTCTCAGTGGTTGCAACCACAGCTATTTGGTTCTTCATCTGAATCTTATGTTGGTCAGCATGTAACTTTACAGAGTAGTTAATAAGATCAGGAAATGGCGCTTGGGGAGCCCTCCCAGGTTCCAAGGACCCTCCAGAATGCAATGGCTCCGTCAGATCTCACCCTGCAGTGGAAGCAGAGATAGTCTGCATGAACCATTCTTATGCTGCAGGCAAAGGACCCGTTGGGAATAGATATTGGCGTGGGGTTGGTCATGTGCTGTATGGTGCATACACCTAAACAGAGCAAAGAACACATCTTTAATTACATCTGCAAAGACCTTTTTTTCCAAACAATTGTATGTTCTGAGAATTAAGACATGGATATAATCTTTTAAGGGCCATTCAACCCAATAAACTTATAAGAAAAAATCAAGCTCTTTCACGTAGCATTAAAAGCCCTCCATCCAAATCTGGGCTCTGCTGAATCTCTTGGATATCGTGCTCAGCCATGCTAAACTGCTCGCCATTTCCTGAAGGCCGGTTCCTATTCACCTCTCAGGGCCTTTGCTCACTGCTCATCTGCCAAGCAGTAGCTTCATCATTTTTCTGCTTACCAAATGCAATGCATCTTTTAAGACTCAGTTAAAGCATTACTTCCTTTATAAACTGTGTCCTGAGTCCTGAGCCTGCTTTACCCTCTATTATCACTTAGCTCATAATAGAAGTATTGTGACACTATTATCATCACATGTACTTTTATCGCATTAACATTTTGAAGCTCATTTGTAACTGTCTGGCTCCTCCCACTCTCAATCACCTCCCTTCATCCTCATTAGCCTTTTTCTTTTCTTTTTTTAAATTTACACCTCATAGAATTTTCATCTCCAGAGCCTGGCATGGCACTTGACATACAGTAGGCTTTTAATACAAGATTGCCAAATAACATTGACAACTGAGTACCTGGTATATACTGGTCACCTTGCAGGAAATTTATGGATGAGATAATATTTGCCGTAATCCTCAGAACAAGTCTATAAGGCAAGGATGCCTAATCCTACTTTAACACTGAACCACTAAGACTTAGAGTGGTAAATAGCCTGCTCAAGGCCATAGGGAAAATAATTGGAAAAAAATAGTATTTGAACCAAGGTTGTCCAACTTAAGCCAGTGTTACTTTCAGTTAAAAATATTGATCACCCAAACATTGTTATTACAAATGTGTGTGATTTCAGATAAAGGTTTAGTATCCAAAATCTGTAAAGAACTTATCACACTCAACACCCAAAAACCAAATCCAGTGAATAAATGGGCAAATGACATGATTGGACAGTTTTCCAAAGAAGACATCTGGATGGCTAACAGACACATGAAAAGATGCTCGATGTCACTCATTATCAGGGAAATACAAATGAAAACCACAATGAGATACCACTTCACACCCGTCAGAATGTCTAAAATTAACAACTTCAGGCAACAACAGTTATTGGAGAGGATGTGGAGAAAGAGGAACCCTTTTTCAATGCTGGTGGGAATGCAAACTGGTACAACCAGTCTGGAAAGTAGTATGGAAGTTCCTCAAAAAAATTAAAAATAGAACTACCCTATGACCCAGCAATTGCACTACTAGGTATTTATCCAAAGGATGCAGGAGTGCTGATTCAAAGGGGCACATGCACCCCAGTGTTTATAGCAGCACTATTGATGATCGCCAAAGTATGGAAAGAGCCCAAATGCCCATCAACTGATGAATGGATAAAGAAGATGTGGGGTGTAATACACACACACACACACACACACACACACACACACACACACCATGGAATATTACTTGGTGATCAAAAAGAATGAAATCTTGCCATTTGCAACAACATGGATGGAACTAGAGTATTATGCTAAGCAAAATAAGTCAGTCAAAGACAAATATCATATGACTTCACTCCTGTGGAATTTAAGAAACAAAACAGATGAACATATGGGAAGGGAAGCAAAAATAAGATAAAAACAGAGAAGGAGAAAAATCATCAGAGACTCTTAAACACAGAGAGCAAACTGAGGGTTGCTGGCATGGTGTTGGGTTGGGGGATGGGTTAAATGAGTGATAGGCATTAAGGAGGGCACTTGCTGGGAAGAGCACTGGGTGTTATATGTAAATGATGCATCACTAAATTCTATTCCTGAAATCATTATTATGTTAGCTATATGTTAACTAACTTGGATTTAAATTTTAAAAATGTATGTGAGTTTTTGAAGTTGATCAAGTAGAATTTTTAAACTATAGAAATCTGGATTTTAGGTAGAAACTTTATTAAAATAATGTTTGGATTACCTACTATGTGCCAAGTATTATTGTTGCACAAGGGATAGAGCTATGAAAAATAAGTCCAAGTCCCTGCTCTTTCAGGGTCCACATTTTAGTGGGAGAGAATGGAACAAATAAATAAAGCTTAGTGATGAGTGATGAGTACTCAGTGATGAGTACTAAGGAGAAGGAAATGATTCAGAGTAAGAAGACAGAGGGATGCACGAGTCTTTTATAGATGATCATTGGTCCTTTTTTTAGAGGGTCTGATAAGGTGCCATTTGAGCCAAGGTCTGAATGAAGGAATGGAAAGGAGCAGCCATGAGGCAGTTGCAGAATGACCCTTGTGGGCAAAGAACAGCCAGCATAAAGGCCTTGTGTTGGGAAGCTCTGGACAGCTTTGGGAAGCCAAGGACAGCAAAAAGGCCAGTGTCGATGGAATGGAATCATCAATGGGGAGAGTGTGCGAGATCCATCCTAGAGGGAGGGAGGGAGCCACATCCTGTAGTCTTATCAGACACTGAAATTCTCGGTGAGTGAGCTGGGAAGCCATTGGAGGTTTCTGAGCACAGGTGTGACTGTGATTTGACTTAAGTTTTAAAAGGTCTTTCAGGGTGTGAGAGGGTGCAAGAGGCCTTCAGATTGTTGGAGCCAATCATGATAACGGCTTCATCAACATGGAGGCAGAGGAGTTGGGAGGAATCAGTGGGCTTCTGTATGTATACCAAAGCTAGAGCTGAGAGAAGATGCTGTGCATGTCGGGCGTTAATAGAAACAGCAGATGGGGACGCCTGGGTGGCCCAGTTGGTTAAGTGTCCGACTCTTGGTTTCAGCTCAGGTCATGGTCTCACAAGTCTTAAGTTTGAGCCCCACATCAGGCACTGTGCTGAGAGCGCGGAGCCAGCTTGGGATTCTCTCTCTCCTCTCTCTGCACCTCCCCTGCTCATGCTGTCTCTGTCTCTCCAAAGAAGGAAAGAAAGAAAGCAAGAAAGCAAGCAAGAAAGAAAAGAACAGATGGGAGGGTGACCCTCAAATGTGGGGGGTCTTTAGCCTCTAAATGTTATCTCAAGTCATGAGAATGAGAGAGGTAACCTGTGGTGAGTGGCCAGTCCTGTGAAATGCCTACATTTATAACAGCATTTATAAACTCCTACATTTATAACCAATAGGAATATAATGAGAGCCAATGTGATCCACATATGTATTCTTAAATATTCCAGTAGCAACATTAAATCAAAAGTAACAAAAGGGGCTCCTGGGTGGCTCAGTCGGTTAAACATCTGACTTGGGCACAGGTCATGATCTCGCTGTTGGTGAGTTCAAGTTCCACATCCAGCTCTATGCCTGACAGCTCAGAGCCTGGAGGCTGCTTCGGAATCTGTGACTCCCTCTCTCTCTTCCCCTCCCCCCCCACTCTCTGTTTCTCGATACATAAATAAATGTTTAAATTTTTTTTTCTAAAGTAACAAGAGAAAATACATTATAGTATGCCCTTTGCTTATCTCAATATATCCAAAATGCTATCATCTTAACATGTAATTAATATAAAACACAGTCGATCTTCATTATTTGTGGATTCTGTATTTGTAAATTTACCTACTAGCTAAAATTTACTGTAACCCCCAAATCCATGCACTCAGCACTTTTACAGTCATTCAAAGACATGCACAGAGTGTGAACATTTGAGTCACTGGACATACACATTCCCAGCTGAAGTCAAACAAGATGATGCTCTGCCTCCTGGTTTTGGCTCTCACACTTTAAAACAAGTGTTCTTTGGGGCGCCTGGGTGGCGCAGTCGGTTAAGCGTCCGACTTCAGCCAGGTCACGATCTCGCGGTCCGTGAGTTAGAGCCCCGCGTCAGGCTCTGGGCTGATGGCTCGGAGCCTGGAGCCTGTTTCCGATTCTGTGTCTCCCTCTCTCTCTGCCCCTCCCCCGTTCATGCTCTGTCTCTCTCTGTCCCAAAAATAAATAAAAACGTTGAAAAAAAAATTTTTAATACAAGTGTTCTTTTCAAGGTGTATTCAGTGGCACATTTCCCACATCTTTTTGTGATTTTTGATGGTGATTTTGCTATTTAAAATCGTCTCCAACCATAGTGTTGAAGTTCTGTCTAGTATTCCTAAGTACAAGAAGGTTGGGATGTGTGTCTTATGGAGCAAACACAGGTGTTAGATTAAGCTTTGTTCAAGCACAAGTTATAATGCTATTGGCCATGAGCTCAATGTTATGAATCAACAATATAGATTAATAGGATGTCTTTAATGAGAAACACATAACACAAGGTTACATATTGATTGGTAGATGAAAGTGTTGTGACCAAAGGATCACAGGATCGTAACTCTGTATTTCTTCTGGGAGCAATGGCTCAGTATTCACTAATTTGTGTTCCCAGAGTATTATGGAACATAACCACGGCAAATAATGTGAGTTGACTGTTTATTAATGAGATCATTTACATGAGTTTTTCACAGTATGTGTTCAAATTCTGGTGTGTATACTACACTAATTTGAACCAGCATCATTTCAAAGGCTGATACTCACCTGTGACTACTGACTACCACTTTGGACATGGGAGACTTAGAACTGCGAGAGAGAAGAAGGAAATAGCAGAGAAGATTAAAAAAGAATGGCCGAAGAGTGAGAGAGGAAAAAACTAGAAAAGTCCCAAGGTGTGGAAGAAGGCATGAAGTGAGAAATTGCACAAAGAGATAGTTTCATTCATGTGGAAAGTTACTGAGACATCAAGGACAATGTGTGCTTTATTTCTGGCCACGTGGCCTTGATCATTTATCTTAGCAAGTGATATGTGGTTCAAAAATGGTGCCTGAGAGCAGGGTGGGGAGAAATTGGGGAGAAATCCTTTTGAGAAGCTTGGCTATGAAAAAGAGCTTAGATGTAGATTGTATACGTGAAAAGATATTAATGAATGCTAATTATTAGCACAAACACCTAAAAATGTAGGGAATTGCTGGAATTACTTGTGAAACCCACTAAGAAGGAATTGCTAGAGCTTTAATGTTTTTTGTCCTACATCGAAAAACATCAACTGCCCTTTTTTTTTTTCCTTGGGGAGGAACACAGTCATAATGCATAGCAACAGACTTGACAGTTGTGTAAGTTGCAACATGGAAAATGAAATTCAAATAAAATCGGCTGCCTTGTGGCAGGGCTTCACGGGTAAAGGAAAGAGCTCTCGTTTTTCTTCTCTAGGCATGTGATTGCAAAGTAAGTCTTCCATGGTAATAGAATTGGACTGATTTTCAACTTGACAACTTTGCTCTGCAGGGTGATTGGAAGTAAGCAATTAAAAGCAAAAAGTGTCGGCTTGCGTTGTTGCTGATTTTTTATTTTGTGCTGTGTTTCAGGTCAGTCTGTGTATACAGCCTTATGGCACTGCGCACCTGAGCAGGAAAAAATACAAGTGTGCGTGGACTGTCTCACAAATACCGTGTTGGCCAATGTTGGTGTCTCCTGGTATCTGAGGCTTAGTTTAGACAGCATGAAGCCTCCATGAGTCATTGGTTTCTGGAGGGTCACTGAAACCTGAGAGAGCCCTAAAAGTACCATTTTTTTCCATCTTATTAACTACTCTGTAAAGTTACATATTGTCCAAAATGTTTTCAAATGGGAAACAAAATAGTTTCACTTATGCAACCAACTCAGACTTCTACTTTCTTCATTTTGAGTGTGGGTAGAAAAATATTCAAGGAAGGATTTATGTGCAGCTTGATAAATAAGAACTCTAATGTTAATTATTTGAGGAAAGAATATAAACAGAAATTCTTATTATGTTTCAGAAGTGGTGATCAAAAACCAAAGCATGAGAAAATTGTGTAATTTTCTTAATAGATCCTGGTCACAAATGAGTGCTCCTAAAATATAGGTATTGGTTTCTTTATTTAACAATAGTAATGTTACTATCTCAATGGTGGGTAGGAGAATCCCTTCTGAGAGAGCACACCCTATGCCCAGTCTTTGCTGGTGAGAAGCTTTGAGAAATCTGCTCTAGGGCAGAGGATGGTTTTTCTGGGCACAGTGTAGAACTCCTTTTGAAAATTTCCTATTTCTCCAATAAAATTTTGTACCTGCTAATCATGAGTAAATGCCTTATACGAACTCGACAAGGACCTAGTTTTGAATATGCCAGGGTCAAAATGGAGTCATCTCATGTTGCACAGAGTGATAGTTGACATCAGGGTTTACAAGTAAATTCATTCACGTATACCTCCCATTTCTTTTTTTAAAAAAGATTTGGTATACCTTATAACGGGCTACAGGAAAACTATTAAGGATTTCTGATGGACACAATTCACTAGGCTTTTGAAATATTTGCCAAGAACACTTTTCTGCAAATGCGTTGTACCAACACAAAACAGATGGGATCAAGTGCAACGCTGCTTTCCTCCTCTTGTGATAACACAAGAAAAGTAGAACAGGGCACCAAGAAGTTCCAGAAAATTAGCTCTATTATTATAGAACAAAATTCTGAAGCAATGAATGAAACACTCAGTAGACTAAACCTACTGTGGTACATACAGAATAGCACCTATCAGTAATCTGGTGCTGGAAGAAAATACATCACAGATGATGGAACACACTGGGGAAGTCAAAGGGTGAAACCATTAGCAACATTTGAAGGGTCACTGGACAAGAGCTGGAAGCTAACTGCATCACCCACTCAAGTAATTTACATGGAGCCCATCAGATTCCTTTCATATATATCTGAATTTGTAGCAGTGTATATTTTCTCTTTCACAAACTCTTAGACTCTTTCCGATCACGTGAGGTATGATTTTGCACAGGGAAGACAAATTTGTTAAACAGCTAAACGTTCTGAATATCGGATTCTTAGAAAGAGTTTACATTCTTCCATAGTGTTTAATGGATCTAAAATAGCCCCATACCAAATGCTATATGAGTTTATTTTATTTAGTTGCATTAACTTTTGATGAAAACTGGGCTTTCAGTTTCAGGGACAGCCCTATGTGAGTTCAATGAGCATTATGTATGTCGCACCACCTTGAGATTTAATGTTCATGCTTTAGTCACAAACTTACCATCTCCTTTTGTCTTAGAACCAGGTCTTTGTGTGTTCCTCGTGAGCGGTTAAGAGCGTGTTGGTGCGTTTCAGCAGCAACAAGAAAAACAACTGAATGGGGCGGGTGGCGGGGGGGGGGGGGGGGGGGGGGGGCACCAATTGATTTCCGCCCACAGTAATTATCCGATCTTTCTTACTTTGTGCAGTTCCTGTGAAAAGTTAATCATCCTTTAACAATAACCAAAATATTAATCTTTGTAACGTGTTAATGATGTTTGGGCCACATTTTAAGAAAGTCGATAAAATGTTGTACTACTATTTCAACATTTCTTTAGAAGCCTATAGTTTCATCTTTAATACCTCCACATTCTGAAGAGGCTGACTGCCTTGTTGTCGAATTTTCACCTCTTTGCCTTTGCTGGATTTAGTCAGTACCAGCCAGACCTCTAATGTTATTTTAATGTTGGGGGGTGGTGGTTTAATTCAAATATATTTTCATTTTAAAGTTATAATGACTAAGTACACCTGCTCACTTAAAAATTAGCACCTAGTTAGGCAGTTTTCAATAGCCTAATCATCTTTTGATTGTCTCCACTTGTATCATAGACAGTTCACCTGCTCTTCATCTAAACTTAAATGTTTCCTGTTTACACGTCTGAAAACACTGAAAGATGATAATATTTAGAAAACAAAGAAAACTGAAACCTACATTCAAATACATTATTTATATAATTATCCTGTAATTAAAGTAATTATAGTTTGTGAAAAACTAGAGATTTTTTTTTAATTTTCATTTAGATTTCTCATGGGATAAACTGTGAACATGTAAAAAAGCACACACACACACACACACACACACAGAAGTTATCCATGATGCTATCTGAACAATAAATAAAATGTTACCTCCAGATTTAGGGATTTGGAATCTGCTTTTTTTCTTTCAGAAACAAATACACGCAGAAAGCCATTCAGTGAGTTAATCCTACAGAAGGGATTACCTAGATTGAACTTTGGGAAATCTTTAATCCTCTATAGTTTCAACAGCAACAATAAGAAAAAGTCCCAGTTACACCTTGCTGAGCTAAACACTGGCACTAAGGATAGTTGGCCATGTCATACAAATGATGAGGCTCCAGCATTTCCTACAAGATTGGGACAGTGTCAGATAAGGCCATGAGACACGAGTGTGCTTGAGGGTGTGCAGAGGAAATGCAGAATTTTCAAAGAGGCCCTGACAAGCACTCACAGTGGGATTTTCATTATCTTCAATGAGAAGGCATATCAGTCAGTTTTTTGCTATACAGTGCCATCCGCATTACTGCTTTTTATATGATTTCAAAGTGGACAGCACAGTTTGTGTCCAGTTTTTCATTCTAAATATCCTATTCAATAGTTATTCTTCTTTTCTATACCTTTAAATTTTTTTTTAAACCACAGTGAGATCACATCACACTTTGGGAGCATTAGCTTGAAAGTGAGCTAATAGATCTGGCTCTTAGACCATCTTCAGAGGCTCCTTTAAAAAACACTTGGAATTGAACCACATAAGTTTTATTTCCTCTATGTTTTTGATCAAGTTTTATGGGAGGAAGTGAAAAGTGCTCAGAATATCTTCATGCCGTTTTCACAGAGAGATTCTATATTCTTGTATGTACCCCCACAACACTTTCCAAATACCTGGCTTGGATTCTGTGTGTACGGACTCGGGTTGTCCAATTGTTGGTTTTAAGACTAGATCATCACCATTGAAGTCAAGGGGAATGCAGATGATGAAAAAACGTCTGTGTCTTTGATACTTTTGCCTTCAGGATACATTAGTGACAACATCCTGGTGACACCCATCGCCAGTTGTCCACAGGTCACCCAACACTTGAAGCAGCAGCCTTTGCTGTCACTCATTCCTTTGTGTATTGACTTCCACGGTTCCGAAATTCCCAGAACAAGAGAGGAGAGGTGAAGTAGTCAACGAGGCTGCGTTCCCAAACATCAGTATTTTCTCAGATCATGACCCCAAGGCCTGGAATATCAAGCCGTGATGAATATGCTTGGCCAGAGGGTCAAATTCACTGCAAATAAGAGGGCAGGAGCCTGAACATCGTGATCACTTCTCTGCCAAGCATCCTCCATCTCGGACCCCTGGAATTCTGCCATCTGGAAGGCACACTGCACATGCGCCTCTCAAACCATCCTCTTATACTGCTTGGATTACTTCTCAGGTTAAAGTATTGAACTCACATTACCTGAAAATGACCTTCTGTGAAAATGGCCTTTACCAGGAACCATTGGTGTTGTAATTGGTAGAAAAACGACAGGGTATTGAAAGGATGTAAAACTTTGTCACCTGGAAAAACAAAGAGAAAATCAGATGCTAAAGATGCTGATGAAATTGAAGCAAAATTTAATATATTAGACTGTGATAGATGATCTCTACGGAGCTGGATTTCAACTGGAGTATTCTATGCTTTTGTAAACAGCTTTTTAAAAGAGATAGAGTAGCACATAATGTTTGATACACTCAGACTACCAGTTAGATAGTATAATCTTGGCAAAGAAAAAAAATTCAGTAGATCAAAAAACTGCTTTCCTAAAAATATAGGTAGTCTGTCAGGAAGGAAAAAATGAGAGGAAGTCTGGTGAATTCACATTGCCAGTAGAAACAATATTCCAGATAACTGTCTTCAGAAGAAAAAAATATAATATGGGATATATTATTTTCTATAATTCAGAATGAAAATTTAGAAGACAGCTATTTCGTTTTTGCAACATGTGTGTTCATGCATTCATTTGTTCATGAACCACAAAATATATGGAGTGACTTTTATGCATCAGACACTATTAACATCCTGGGCGCATAAAAACGAAGTCTCTACCCTCAAGGAACTTGCATTTTAGTAAAGGTACATTTACAAAGTGATGAAGAGAAAGATTTTATAGGTTTTATGCCAGATAGATTTTATCATGGGGATACTGCTTACCAAATTCATGCCTCAGGAAATTTCACCAAAATAGATTTTTTTGAAAAGTTTACTTTTATGTTGTGATATATTCTATATTGGTACACATTTGACTTCTTACATAAGGGAAAGTAATGGAATGAAAAATCAAGGAAGCATAAACTACATCTAGACATGCAGTGATCAAAATATCTGTCTACATGTTTAGTGAGATCAGATTTTATGGTCAACCTCATAATTTCCATGAAAATAGGATTGGATATCAGCCTGACCCTCCACAATAGCTTCAGGGACTGGGACAATTCCTGATGCAGAGTTGGTTATCAATAGATATTTGTTAAATGAATAGACGGATAGGTGAATGGATGGGTGGATGGATGAATGGATGGATGGATGGATAGGAATCATAAAATTAAAGTAAAAGTTCATCTCATTTTCTACTTCTAAACAAAGAATTAGTGAAATAAATCCCTTTTTCTCAAACAATAAATGTAAGGAGAGTTCCACTGATTGGGTAATGTTCATGGCAATAATGTTCTGGAAGTAGCAAATGTAGAGTTTTACGTAGTTCAGTGAGCACCTAGGACTAACACTGATAGGGGGAAAGGCCATGAATACGGGCAAATATAAGGCGAGTTCCTAAACTATGTAGAGGTATAGCATGCAATCTAGTCTTGTGGAAATAATAGCCCAATTTCAGTGACCAGGGTAAGACTGGAGAGATCTTAAACGGAGTAAATTTCAGGGAAAGGCTGAGTTGAAAACAGAAGCAACACTGCTTGTCAGCTTAAATGTTAGAATTGGTTCCAGATGTGGTAGTTGGTTTTAGCAGTGGGCCCCCCAAAAGAGGCTAAGAATAAATATTAAGTGTCTGCCTGATTATTTTCTCACCCCTCCCACCCAAGAACATCCCTTTCAGTTCACCTTCACTGAGGTTTTCGTTGCATGGAATATATCTATCCCAGTCCCTGATCTTTGTGGGCCGTTGGTTTCTCTGAAGTTCAAGAACAAAACCACAGACTGGAAGGCTTTTTTGTAATAGTCACCACTTATTGTGCAGTCAGTGTGTGTTACTGTGTGAAATGCTTTATGTATATTACCTCACTTAATTACCACAACATGTAGGGGTTATTATTCCCATTTTACAGATGAGAAAACTAAGTCTCAGACAAGCTAGGTAAGTTGCCCAAGGCCACAAGGTAGAAAGTAGAGAATCCAAGGGGTGCCTGGGTGGCTTAGTTAGTTGACTGACTCTTGGTTTTGTCTCAGGTCATGATCTCACGGTTTTGTGAGTTCAAGGCCCGTGCAGGGTTCTGCCCTGACAGCACGGAACCTACTTGCGACTCTCTCTCTCCCTCTCTCTCTGCTCTTCCCCCACTCGCGCTCTCTCTGTTCTGTCTCTCTCAAATAAATAAAACTTTAAAAAAAGAGAGAAAGAAAAGAAGGTAGAGAATCCAAGATTCAAACCTAGATCCACCTGACTCGGAAGTCTGCTCTTTGTCTCCCTGGCTTCCCTCCTGTCTTCTGAATCTCGGATCCACTTTGTAGTCATTCCCCCAGGGCACACTGATACCCACTGGCTCTACTCTAAACCGTCTTCCCCAAGTGTATGAAGAGATTAACATTCAGCAAAGAATAAAAAAGTAAAATAAAGGCCAAGGCCGGAACAATCCATTCCCTACACAAAATTCTGACTTAGCTCTTAGAAGGAACTGGAGGAGAAAGAGAGATTTTTCTTTCCTAGTTTATCAGAAACTCCATATTCCCTGGCCAAGATAAGAGAGTCTGCACACTCTTTTCACATTTCATGCACTTAAAAAGGCTTGATTTTGCATGGGACTTAGCCTGGCAAACTTACTTGAAAAAAAATGTATCTAAATGAATGTCTAAATTTAAAATCTACTTGCTCTTCCCTGATTGCTTCTGCCTAACAGAAGTTAGTGCGGGGAAATTCTTCTTGCTACCTGAAACTGACATCTTCATCTCGATTTGCACATATGTGTGCATATTAATTTAGCCATTTTGCCATTTTGGGATTGCACCTAGCACACAGAGTCTTGAATCTTTCCTCCTTAGGGGTTTGGATGTGATGACAACCCTGGGTGTGGAGCCCATTCATCACAGAGCACACATCAGTATTGGTTCCATGCAGTGTGTAGGTATTTTTTAATTAGCTTTTTCAGCTCAGGAAGAACTAATTAGGGGTGTGCACTCGAACAACGATAGTCCTGAAGACAACAAATATGTCATCACGTTTCTCCCAGGATGGATGGCTTTGGATAGAAAGTTTGCACTTTCTTGATTTTAGACAGCCCAGAACCATCCTGCCCCTTCATTTACATTTCCCTGACATGTATATGTACTAGATCTCTATCTATGTACATAGTATATAGTATATGTACTGTAGCCACTTCTGCGTTTCTCACCCAGGGTCTTCTTTGTCTACATATTCTCTGTCTGAAATGGCTAAACGCTTCGTGTATCTATCTTCATGTTTGGCTGAGCCACTTAGAAGTCAGTCTCACAGTCTATTTAATCAATATGACAACAATTCGTCACCAAGTGTTCATCAAACACTTACAAAACTGTCAATAGCACTAGACTCGGCTGTAGGGAAAATAAATAGATGCAAAGTAAAAGTCAAATACAAAGCTTCTGTCCGACAAGAAAGTTACTGTCAGTAATTCATGTGTTTGTATGTTCCAGTTACAAAAAATTATCTATGTAATTGGCCCCACTCAACTGATTTTTACCTAACAAATGGAAAATTTGTGTGGTTCAAAGTAATATGTTCACATATATCATAAATATAAACTTTTCCCCCTACAGATAATTTGAGATTAGAATGGAATAAAGCATTAATTTTAGGTACCAAAAAAAAAAAAAGTGTGAATTAGGAATTGAAGAGTTCTGCTTAAATTAGAAACCATATTACTGGACAAGAAGTTAACTTTGTAGTGGACAAACATTTTAAATCTCGATTTCTCATCTGCTACCTTGTTGCATCCCATGCAATCAAATGACCTAAACAGAAAAAGTGCTGAGCTACAATTAGTGGGCCTCAGAAACAGAACAATAGGGGTAGACTGATGAGTCCTCATATGGCCACACATCCATGGATATTACAGGATAATTTTAGAAGTTCACATTATAGCCAGTAAATGGACATTGTAATTTGAAGGAATTCTACCAATTGTCCGCATTTATCGACAATATCCAAATAGTCGGTTTTGTTGCAAATTGGATGATGCTAAATATTTGAGGGTAGTAACATCTACTTCTGTTCATGATGTTCATGGCACCATACTAATAAACAGATTTCTAAACATTTCTCCCCCATATTTTCTCTTGCTATTGGGTCACAATTGCCTGGCCCGAGGCTAACAGATTATTTTACTGGGCTTCCACATTTAAAAGTTGATGGCCCATCTGTTTTCCTGTTTTACTGAGCTATTTGTCTGATTAAACCCATTGTTAAACAAAACAACTCAGTATGGCAACTCAGAATGGCAGTTGTGTCAGATCGCAATTCACACCTTTAGAAAGGGATTTAGGAGAACAATATTGTTTTGACACATCCCTTTCACTTTTAAATCTTCATTCAGATTTATGGCTTTGCTCCTTTGTTTTAATCTTGACAATCTGGAGGAGTTTTAAACTGAAAAAAAAAAAAAGTTTTATGCTCATTTCATTGTTTTAAAAAGATATAATTTCAGGGGTGCCTGTGTGGCTCAGTCAGCTAAGCTTCTGACTTTGGCTCAAGTCACGATCTCACAGCTCCTGGGTTCGAGACCCACGTCGGGCTCTGCGCTGACAGCTCAGAGCCTAGATCCTGTTTCGGATTCTGTGTCTCCCTCTCTCTCTGCCCCTCCCCCACTAGTGCCCTCTCTCTGTCTCTCAAAAATGAATAAAAATGTTGGAAGATGTTTTTTAAAGATATAATTTCAAAAGAATGGAAAGGACCTGAGAGACCGCCATTTTATACCAACTGAGGTACAAAGTTGTTAGGACCCTTGTCCAAAAGTACATAGGCGGCGAGTACCATAGTTAAGGCCTCCTGACCCATGGACCTGTGATTGCTCTGCCCAGAACTCCCTGTTGAAGGCATTATTCCAGGTTCACTGATACTGAGCTACCACTTTAAGAAACGAATCACAAGACTCATGGATTCTGCTACTTTACTTTTATAAATTCTTTATTTGATCAAAATATTTTATGATTGGCATTTAAGTGTCTCATAAAAGACTGCACTCTTTTATGGGTTTCTCAACATGTTAATACTAGTAAAATATTACAGATTATGACAAAAATAATACCATATATGGTGCCTTTAGTCATTCCATGCTGAATTCAAAGGATACTTAAAATGGCATGTGGGGAAGAACTTTCCATCACTTCTGTTCCTGCAAAATATGTTAATTTTTTTTCTCCACAAGAAAGTCGTAGAAAGTTCTTCTCCTGTTTGTCATTTAAGCAGAGTAAAGTTTAGGTACCATCCAGTCTCAAGGCAGGAAGATGGGAGGCTGATTTCTGGAAGTCCTAAACACCTTCTATTTATAGACTTGTGCTGGTCTCAAAATAATGCTTGTGTTGGTAAATGTCTCTTGGTTTATGGATGTTGAATTCCAGCTTGTTTCAATTTAGTCCAAAGCAGCTCCTTGGTGTCCAGAGCAGGATTAGGCACCCAAGGAAGCAACACATCATTAACATTAGTTTTCTGCCAGTTCTTTAATATGCTTCAAACTGCCTCAGTTCCAGCCATTGTCCGCTCTGCTTCCTCTACTGGCAAGCCCCCCTACGTGTTGTTGAGGTCAACATTCTGCTCAGTTGTCAAGGTAGACCTTACATGTGACTATTCTCATGTAGCTTTACCTAGTATTTATCCCTTCCTAAATGAAATTTATCTGTATTTCTGTGAGAAGTGAGAGGATTCATTTTCAGAAATACCAAATAAAAGCTGTGTTATCTAGTTAACAATAGGTTTACAACCTACTGGAAATATGTAAGAACGTGAGAACCGCTCCCACCCCCCCCAGCCCTCCCCTTCCCCCCCCCCCCCCCACACACACAATGGAGTCCCAAACCTTTAGACACTTCACTTCCTGGTTCTTCTTCCCCTCTCTGTTTCCCGAGCTTATTTTTCTCTGGCTTTGCAATGAGCATGCGCCAAAGAACTGAAGTTTCTGATTCACCTCAAGGAAGGCACATTGGTTCCCATCAGACTGCTTTTGGCCTTACCTGGGCATAGGCGACTTCCGGGTAAGGCTGTAACCTCTGTAGTACTCAGCCAATGAGGAATCAGAGATGGGATTTGTGTGCTAGGGGATAAATTGCCTGCTGTAACTGCCCCAGGTGTGTGTGTCCATCAGACACTTGCCCTTGCAAGAACCTTGATTCAAGACCTCGTGTCACTGTGCTCCGAGTCTCTGTGTCCCTCCTTTGAGGGAATGTATCTCATTGTACTTTTGTTTCTTTATAGCACCAAATACAATGCCCTGCATAGAAGACAATTATAACATATACTGGCTAAGTAAATAAATGTTTATCATTATTTAGTCAAATGGCCGAGTCCAGAATATTTTAATATTTCCGTAGAGGCCACTTCTAGGTAACAGACTTGAGCGACGGAAACTTGATGAAAGCAAAAGGGTCCACAGTGACCCCCTGCCTGGATACAAGGAGACCCATCAGATGACCCACCCCAAAAGAACCATAAGCCCTATCTAACCAATGGGCTATTTATAACCAGGCACAGGTACCCCCCAAAAAAGGAAAATTCCATAGGATTCCATACCTCCTCACCTTCCCCCTTTAAATGCAATCTCCACTCACTGCCTCACTGCAGTCCCTCTTTGCTGTCCTACCCAGTGCTCACTTATGTTGTATCCTATAAACTTCTGTCTCCTTTGTTCTGCCTTATGTGAATCCTTTCACTGCCCGTGCTGGCAGCTTCCACAGGATCGGAAACCAGTTTCCAGGTGACAATATCCCTCAGCACAGTTATTCATTCTCTGCTCAGACATCTGTAGGGTTGAGGTGAATAACACTCCCTAGTTTTAACTTTTATTTATGTCTCACTATCCTCACTTAAAACAGTACACATTGGGGCACCTGGGTGGCTCAGTTGGTTAAGCCCCTGACTCTTGATCTCTGCTCAGATCATGATCTCACAGTCATGGGATTGAGCCACACCTCGGCTCCTTGCTGAGTGTCAAGCGTACTTGGGATTCTCTCTTGCCCTCTTGTTCTGCTCCTCTCCCTCTCATGCATCTCTCTCTTTTTCAAAATACATAAATAAACTTAAAAAATAAAACAAATAAATAACACAGTACACATCACGCCCTGAAAGTACAAAAATAATCAGATATCAGGAAGAAATCATTTATTCAGGAATGAATTAACTGATTCTCTATAAGCATGAGGGAAATCTATGATTTTTTTTTTAACACTCTAGGAAAAGTAAAAAGTATCTAGTTAAAAGATTTTATTCCATGAGTGCCTTCAGCTTCAGCAGATGCGTCTCCTAAAACTGGAAATGTTCGATTCACCAATATTTACTGGATTGATAGAAGTTGGCAAGTGTAGTTGGCCATTGTGAAGTGATTCAGGGAGTAAATTTTACTCAGAAATTGCTTTCCAGAAAAAGTCACAAAATTCTTCTGGGGCATGATAACAACGTTTCCCCCCTCCCTTTCAAACTGTATAATGTGAAGTCTTACTTCAACAGTTCAAAGTTACCATCCATAAATCCACAGGTATCTGTCTATTTATGCACCCACGGTACTTCACTTTGCAATGAACACTGAAAAGGAAATACTTTTTATTTTCATTTAAAGGAGAACCACACAGAATGTAGTTTCAATGCTCAAATTTAGGCACCTTCGTGAAACAAAATACTCAAAAATTTTAAATTTGCAGGGTACTTAACCTGTCATTCTTGGTCAGCTCTGATGTGACCAATTTTGAGTGCTTGTTTTGAATTGGGGCGCCCAATTTTCATGAGTGTTATTGATAGAACCAAAACGATACTGATCCTTTCACCTCTAAAATGCTCTCCCTTTGAGAGGTTGCTAAGAACAACATGTTTTCTTTTCTGAGATTATTAAAGATTTGAAATTCTTTACTACATTCTTTTTACTGTCATACATGACATGACTGGATTCTCAGAAATATTTAGTTCAATCTTCTATATTTTGGGTTAACTTGTATCAATATTATAGTGAGGTCTTCCCCTTAAAGGAAAGTTTCTTTGTCTCTCTTATTCTCTGTGTATTTCCGGCATGCAGCAGCAATTCAAATACTTTTGAGAGAGGAGTGACTTATTTTTTTTATTTTTTAATGTTTATTTATTTTTGAGAGAGAGAAAGAGAGAGAACGAGAGCACATGAGCAGCGGAGGGGCAGAGAGAGAGGGAGACACAGAATCCGAAACAGGCTCCAGGCTCTGAGCTGTCAGCCCAGAGCCCGATGCAGGGCTCCAACCCAGAAAGCATGAGATCATGACCTGAGCTGAAATCGGACACTTAACTGACTGAGCTACCCAGGTGTCCCAAGGGAGGAGTGACTTAATGATTTCTAGCAGACATGTAATGTGCTCAGCAGGATACCACCAGATTGCAATGATATTTTTTAAGGTATTGGATAAGCACATGATTTACCCTTTTGTTAAAAGGCCCTGATCCCCTGTGTGTTTTTTCCTTAGTGTATCTTGGGGTTACCATATCTGAATAATATATTTGCCCCTAGGATGAAGAGATATCCTGTGGAAGGCCCATCTATGGTATCACACAGAAATAGCCTTACTGTTAAACCTGAAATTACTTTGTGTCCAGCCTGATAGGTAGAGGTGTTTTAATCTCTATCACTATCTCCAGTGACAAGCACATTGCCTAGAAACTAAATAGTAATAGTAATAGTAATAGTAATAGTAACAATAATAATAATTCATTGAGTTCCTCTTATGTTTCCAATGTTGTTAATAAATATTCTTCACAATAATTCTGTAAATTGGATACTACTATTATCCACATTTTACAGATGAGGAGACATTAAGCAAGTCATTATACAAATATATATATAAAATATACAAATATGCATACATATCCATATATATACATTATTATTACAATATATATAGTAATATATAGTGTATATATATACATATACAATACAATATGTATTGTACATATACAATATGTATACATACAATATATATGTTGTATATATAGTAATACTATACATAATTATATAAAAATGTATTTATGTATACAATAATATACATACTTATCTATAAAAAATTATATTAAAAATAATAATATAAATATTATTACTATATATAATATTATTTATCATATTATATTATATATATTATATACAACATATATAATATATATAATATATTTTATTATATATAAACATAATTACAGCTGTGATAGTTCTACCAAGAAAGTATAGAAGGTACGAAAGGGGCATAGTAAGGATTTGGGATCAGGAAAATGCTCTCCAAGGAATGTTGAACAAGAGTTTTAATGAGAAAAATTGGTATGAAAGGCAAACATGAATAGGATACTGTCTCTGTCCTCAGGGATCATATGGATTATTCAGGGAGACATACAGGAGTGAACTAATGCATATGACTTAAGTATTCTAATAAAAGTACAAAGAGCAAGCTATGTATGGAGAGTGGAGAAAACAATCAGTTACTTAATTCCCTGGACTTCAGCAGTAATCTTTTGTGATTATCCCAACCTTCCTATGAAGAAAGAAGGAATTATTATTCCTGTTGTCAGTATGAATGCAGAGAAAGGAATACTGAAGGCCAGTGACTTGCCAAAAATGCACAGTAAGTTCATGGTGGGGTTGAGTATGCATTCTCATCAATTTCTGTTTTCTAAATATTACACTAGTAACTGTTTTAATTAAATATTGATATTTTGAAAAGTAGATGTGCCATTTTGGCTTGCACACATTTAAGAACATTCCTTACAATAAAAAAATCAAAGCAATAAGGTTTCTTTCATTGAAACTTTTCAAAATATTTGTCAGTAGAAGAGGTAAGTAAGAATCGAGTATTTATATTAGCTCTAGATGAGATCATTTCGTCTTCCCATGATCCAGAAATTTCCAAATGCAAGCTTGCAAGAGTGAAACAAAATCTTCCTTCATCATCTTGAAATAGTCACCAAACCCATAGATTGGTAGATTGAGAATCCTTATTATGTCTGCTTTACAACAAACCCATTTTTTGATGCTGACAAGCCTACAGGTATATAAGCTGTCGCACCACTGTCCACATGCTGCTCTCGCTTCATTCATGGCCTCCTCTCTTCTTTGCTATCAGTTCCATGGTGTTTTCCACAACAACTACAAATATCTGTGCATTACCTTAGAAAGAAAATCTAATCTTCTCCCCCACCAAAAACAAAAACAAAAACAAAAAAGAAGGCAAAGAAAGAATGTCACCACGTAGGATGGAAGAGTAGACCAGGTATCTGATTGCTCTTCACAGACAGCAAGTACTCGAAAGCAGTCACAAACCCACACTGAATTTACATGGGTTCCATTTAACGAAAATTATCGGACTCAAAATAAATCCATATTTTAAAAGCCTTGTACAATATTTCATGTGTCAAGAAGAAGGAATATCGGGGCACCTGGGTGGCTCAGTTGGTTGGGCTACCGACTTTGGCTCAGGTCATGATCTCAGGGTTCATGGGTTCAAGCCCCACGTCGGGCTCTGTGCTGACAGCTCGGAGCCTGGAGCCTGCTTCAGATTCTGTGTCTCCCCTCTCTCTACCCCTCCCCTGCTCATGCTCTGTGTCTGTCTCTCAATAATGAATAAACGTTTAAAAAAATTAAAAAAAAAAAAGAAGAAGGAATATCTTTCTGAGTGTAATCCCTGGTAGAACATTGGAGCATCCCTTACAAAGCCCTTTAACAGTTAGCAGAATTTATATGTACCATGGAATTAATTAACTTCAAGACTGTGAGACTTACAGGGATAGAATTTCGAGACACAACCAAATAGCTGAAAATATGTGAAAAATAAAGGATATTATAAGCAGGAAATATGAACAACAATAAACAAGTGAATGCCTTCAAATACAACAAAATATTTCTCAATGAAGATTGTGTCTCTTTAAATAGAAAACATAATTGTTGCTACTACATAAATGTTTTATTTGGTAGAATGTGTTTGCTAGAAAATTATTTTGCTTCTTTATATCTATAATTGCTTATTTAGAAGGTTTTTAGAATTATATCAAAAATTTTACTTTTGAAGCATATAGAGTTTATTTTTATGTAATTATTTGCCACACTAATAAAATTTTAGCTCTATGCAATTTTCTTTATTTCTATAAGAAGAAATTGCAAGTTATTCAGAGGGAATTATCTAAATATTAAAAATTTACAAATACAAAAAGCTTTAGCAGTCATATAGAACCTTTATCTTCTAAGTATCTTAGGGAAATAACTACTTCATAAACATTTCTACCTTGTGAAGGAATCCTATTTTTTTCTACTTTACATAAACATCAAGGAAAACAACTTAGATTACTGCTTACTTTAGTCAAAGAGGTTTTGGCTATGAGAAATAGATCAATTTCAAATTAGTTCAAGAAAATGGTGTGTGTGTGTGTGTGTGTGTGCACCCATGCATGTGTGAGCATTGTGTGTGTGCTGGGGATGAGAAGTGGTTGTCAGAGACTCAGGCTTTGGACAGCATCCAAGAAAAGCAAACGCAGTACAAATGGGTCCCATGGCCATTGGAAAGCTACCAGGAACCTAGGTCATCTTCCCTTTCACTTGCAGGCCTTGAATTTGCTTCTATGCATATGTCACTCATTATTTTTCTCTGTGTGCTTCTCTATTCTTCAGTCTGCCTACCAAACACCTTCTTTTGCTTCCTCTTTAGTGTATGCATGATCCAAAATTGTCCATTCCATCTCTCAAGACCAAATGGATTTCTAATTCTAGAATACGCTACCAACTGACTTGAATTTAAAATTTTGCCTCAATTTCAAATTCCCAAGGAAGGAATCCAACTGATCTTTATATCTTTGCTTAAACTAGGTCTTATATAGGTTATTAAGACATGTCTACCTCTGCTTCCATCAGACATGTTAAAGAAGAGTTTCTCATTTTGAAAGGGCCCTGTGTGGAGCCCTTTGAAGAAAACTCTTTAAAACAAAACCTTTTAAAAATGAAACATGAGGGGCGCCTGGGTGGCGCAGTCGGTTAAGCGTCTGACTTCAGCCAGGTAACGATCTCGTGGTCCGTGAGTTCAAGCCCGGCGTCGGGCTCTGGGCTGATGGCTCAGAGCCTGGAGCCTGTTTCCGATTCTGTGTCTCCCTCTCTCTCTGCCCCTGCCCCGTTCATGCTCTGTCTCTCTCTGTCCCAAAAATAAATAAACGTTGAAAAAAAAATTTAAAAAAAAAACAAAAATGAAACATGAGATCGTTGTTAAGGAAGACCCTCTAAAATATAACCCCTTAAAGAAAGCCCTTTAAAAATGAAGCATGGGGACCGAGGTATGTGTTTTAGGAAAAAATGGTGTTTCTATAACCACCTGTCAGGAATACGTGGACCATCTTACAGAAAGCCCATCGCTGTCATCAGATTGTCAAAGTGCCCCATTTCTTCTCCCTACCCCCACCCAATTAAGAATCCCTTCTTTAAATCACTTCTTTTAAGCATTTCCCCAGTTTTTCCCCCTAATTGCATCTTAAATTATTAGTAGCAATTATCGAGGGCCATGGAGCAAATTACCAAGATAGATAATTATCATGTAACAGATACTGTAGAGTCATTTTTGTTGTGTTGTTTATTTTATTTTCTTTTTCTCTATTAATTTCCTGGCTAATTGCTTTACGTATCCTTTTTTACACTAACAATATTGTTGGTAATAATGACGTAAAATGAAAATCTGCCCAACAGGGCTTCTGTAAACTAATCAATGAACATTTATTGAATATCTATAGTATACTTAGATTGCTAGAAGCTACGGGGTACAATAGAAAAAGAAGTCCCAGTGTACGCTTCTGGAAATCTTACAGTCTAATTAGAGACATGGAGCATCCAGACGTGAAATTGCTGCTGAGCAAGAAACATTATGAAAATGCTAAGCTATTTTTGTGAAACGGGTCATACAGGGTTTGGAGCTTGAAGGTCCTCTCAAGCTCCTCCCCACTGTACACAGCAGGGATCTTATATAAATATAAAAATGTAAAGTCTAAGCCAGGGCTCTTTCCGGTATACCAAGGTTGGCATGAATCATTGCACAAGGAATTAAAGAACCAAGGTACTTTTTTTTTTCACGTTTATTTATTTGTTCTTGTTTTTATTTAAAATTTTTTAAATGTTTATTCATTTTTGAGAGAGACTGTGAGAGACAGAGACAGAGTGTGAGGAGAGGAAGGGAAGAGAGAGAGGAAGACACAGAATTGTAAGCAGGCTCCAGGTTCTGAGCTGTCAGCACAGAGCCTGACATGGGGCTTGAACCCACAAACTGCGAGATCATGACCTGAGCCGAAGTCGGTTGCTTAACCTACTGGGCCACCCAGGTGCCTCTATTTATTTATTTTGAGAGAGACAGAGACAGTGCAAGTTGGGGAGGGGCAGAGAGAGGGAGAGAGAGAGAACCCCAAGCAGGCTCCACGCCGCCAGCACAGAGCCCGATGCAGGGCTCAAACCCAGGAAGCTATGAGAGCGTGACCTAAGCTGAAACCAAGAGTTGGAGGCTTAACCAACTAAGCCACCCAGGCGCCCCACCAACCGAGGTATTAATATGGGTGGACAATGAGAAAACCTTTAAACTGGACTTTTAGAAACAGAGGATCCATATTAATGAGCAAAAAGGTAAGAGGTAAAAGGAGGCAATCAAAGGGGCCATAGCTTACAGCAATGGTTAAAAGTAAGAGTCAGTATGGAGTGGGTGTGATTTGAAAAATCCATCATGTAGTGACAGAAGGAAGGAAAAAAGGGAAGATTCAGTACAGAAACCTGCTCAAAGGGAGGTGAGGTCCATGCTGGGGCAGAGGCAGGGTGTGAAAAAATTTATGATTAATCATTTATCTTCTTTGAGATTTATGGCCAAAGGCTATTAGCGTTGTCGTGCATGCTTTTTGTTTAGTTTTGGGTCTAGTCCATGTGTTGTCACATGTGTGCATGCATTGAGATAGATGGTGAAGTTGTTTAGGGTCATTGAAGGGGAAGATATGTAGCTTCCCCATCTTGGTATGTCTGTGTGTGAATTTTGTGGAACTAATTCAACTGGTGGTACCTGATGTCAAATTACATAATCCCCTTATTCCATTCAATTGTATTGCTTTCCAGTTTTGTTTCGTATAACGGCAACATTTTCTTCACACATCTTAGATTCAATTTCTTCGCTTCTAAAAATGAGTTTTTCACATCACATCTTAAAAACAGTATCACTCATATTTTATAACAAGATAGCTAATCAAGGGCATTAAAGTTTTTCAAACCATGTGACTCCTGGAACAGAAGCTGTATTTTTAACTAGAAAATAATTTAAAGGGCTGTACCTATAAATAAGCTGAATGCTTTGAGAAAAGATTTCAAACATGACCCTTCCTTGGGAATAAATTTTATAATGAAACTAACCAAAAATATGATAGATATGAAACATTCACAGAGAACACCTTTTTCAGCAATATCATACCCAAAAAAGTACATTTTCAAACCTTTTCTAAAATAGAATTTTGTTACTTTTTATTCCGGTATAGATAGTGCTATTTTCTTTCTCCAAGACTATTAATCTACAGACAAGAAATATGATGGGATATATATTGGGTATTCAAGACAGGACCCACCTCTGACCAGTCTCCAATTCTGCTGAAATTAGAGACTCCGTGAATAATAAACTTACCTTCTGCATTTTACTGACCACTTTATGGAAAAGGAAGAAATAGATTTCAAATACCTAAAATCTTTGATTGTCCCTTCACATATACACTTTCTGTTATCTCAGAGGTAATTGGCTGAAATATAATTATTATTCATCATCTTTACTGAAAAATTTAAACAGAAGGGGCAAAAGGGTTTGCCCCCACCCATCCCTCCCTACACAAATTACTGCCTGATTCTAATTACAATTTTAACCACTAGCTCCTGATTATTTTATGGGTGGTGAGGTAATCCAATCAGGTGGATTGCAAGCTCATGTTAAACACACCACACACAGAAATTAAAGTATGACTGATGGGCTTTAAAGCTGTTAATCAATATGTAGAGATAGCCAGTTCAATTCCTTTGTTTCCTCCCTTCTAAATCATTGCCCAAAGCTTATTGGAAATTCTCATTCTTCCATGTAAGGAAATGTAGGTGTTGGGCTCACTTGTACCTCTTTTCCAACTTTTCAGACTCCAAGTTGGCTGAATTAGGTCTAACTTGTTTTGTTTTGTTTTTGTTTTTTTTTTAATTAGAGGATTTGAGGGAATAGTATATTCACTAGGTATATTCACAGGTCAAGACGTTCCAGGTTTCATTGATGTGTAGGTCTACAGGAAACTTAATCTGCATCCATAAGATATTCACTCTAAGATACACTGGGTTTATTTCTTGAAGTACCTTTTTAACGGATACATTTAGAAGCATGCAAATAGCCAATTATCTTTACCTCGAAAGCCGTTAAAAGTCTACCTGCATCAGGGACAGGCAACTGTGGTTAAACCATGATTACAAATTGGCAACTTACCCCTCAGTGCTTATAAGCACTAAGGCAGGGATGAGGCACATAAGCAATTAAAAACATTCCCAAAATCTAAAGTGTATTTTCCTTTGAGAAATGTTCTTGGTTTCGGATGATGCTATATATGGAGTTTTCAGCTGCACATTCTCTTGTGCATGAAAGCAAGCCATATAATTTGGAGACATCTTAAAAGAGCTCCAGTAGAAACAAATGGGCTTTTATTTTTTGATCAGCATACTCTCATTTTTCTTCTCAAAATTAATGGGACTTGGGGAGGTGGGGTCCAGATGGCTGGGTGAAATATATAAGAAGAATTTTGGTTTAGAAAGTTATTTACTTTGTGATGAATTATTAATATTTTTAAAGACTAAAGGTGAGAAGGAAACCTTAGAAGGAAAGAAGAATTAGCCATTTTAAGCAATGATCTTTCTCCTAATATAGATTTAGGACACCAGTTTCAATCCAGTGAGTTTTGGTTAGAACATAGAGTCTGTCGCATGTAGCAATGTCTGATTTCCAAAACTCATGAGATTTCCCCATGATCTGTTTCAAATAAAGTGAACATATGTAGATTGATTTAAATACAAGTCCTTTTTAATTAATTTTCAGTGATTTGTAATTAAAGTGTATGACCATAAAGTGTTTTATTTGTGATCATAAATCCATGCGCGTGAACCAAATTTTTAGACTTTTGATTTGGTCCACATCTCTTAATTATTGCCACATGCTTGGATTGAGGCATGAACTTTTACTGTTGCCTGGATGCATGGACTCCTCATTGCTCTAATGTCCTGCCCTGTCTAGACTTCCAGACCCAACTCCATCCTTGCCCTTGAACATTTCACATGTCTATTGGTTTGGTCCCAACCTTCATTTCTGACCTGGACTCCTTCATTGAGTGTTATATATATATATATATATATATATATATACAGAGAGAGAGAGAGAGAGAGAGAGAACTTTTATATTTGAGACTGAATGTAACACATTCTGCCATAGATCCTGTCTAGCCTATGGTACCCATGGCCTGGCATGGACAGACTTGTAGAATTACTTTCCTGTTTTCAAGACAGTGGGAGGGCTTATAGTTGCTGCATCTATGATTTTATGAAATATTAAGATATGATTGCTCATTACTATCAGGTATGAGAAAATAAACATGGCAGAAAATTAAATATATATATCACGGATGATGGGGGGATGGAGTAAAGAAACATTGCTCAAACACCTAAGTCTGGCATTTACTGTTACCAATGGCCTCAAATTCTTTCCTATAAAATGAGGGATTTCCAAGCTTATGATGGCTTTTACTTGCTCAGTGCTTACTGTGTACCTTGGCTTTCTTCTCAATTTATCTTCAATACAATTCTCCTAGGTATGTGCCATTTTACAGATAGGAAAAAAAAAAAGCTTAGCAAGTAAGCAGTAGAGCCTAGACCCAATCCCCAGCCTCAGGTACATTTTTAGGCAATGGATAGACTCCTGCTTAATCATTTCCAATGAGAAGGGACTTTATCATAATCTATCTTTCAGGTCTACCTGATTGTCCATGGAATGTCTTTGGTGGGTCTCTGGAACTAGTGTTCACACTGACTTGAAAGCTCATTTAATATGAATTCACAAGGCCAAGTTATATATATCTTGCAGTGGGATAGCTTAGCTGGACCTAAACTGAGATCAATTGAGTTATAATAGATAGGGGCTAGAGGAAAGGGAAGCAGTTAGTACATGATACTTTAGGGCAGATTTAAGGAGATTATGAAAAAATAGAGAATTATGAAATAGTTCTCATCTAGTCTGATAGACTATCTCTAAACCCCTATATAGATATAAAAGGACCATTCAGATGAGGAGTCTTGTGAGATTTGGGATGCAAGCAACGATGTCTCAGAGCCCCAGGGACTCAAAAAGTATCAAAAGTGGGGGATGGGATTCTCCCATTTCTACATGGAATTCAATAGCTTCCTGCAGAGGATCTGCAAGGAACCCCACCCAGGACAGCAAACAGGTGAGGGGAACCAGTGGCAGCAAGGCCACTATGGAATCATTTCTTCAAAGGACTTGTATACAATGGGCTTCAGTGAAGACATCCAATGAAAGGAAAAAAGCAGACATTCCTGAACATTTGACATACTTTTAGATACTCCCAGAAGTAACTGGTGCGGATTTAATAAAGAGTGCTGATGTGCAATAGTCATGTACATAGGGGCCATAGCCAGACAAATTTGGTTATTATGTTGATATGACCTTGCTGATCATATCAGCTGGGAATGGAAAGCCTAAGGATATTCTCTCTTCTCTCTCTCTCTCAATATAAATATACATAGTATATGTTATATACTAGTATACTCTGTGTGTGTGTGTGTGTGTGTGTGTGTGTTTCCCTCTGATCATACTTTTCAGGTGTGGATGGAATTCCTAAAGCAATGCAAATTTCAGTGCAAATGAATATCACTTCCATTTTTATTGTACTGAGAGAAATGTTGTAAACCCTAACACTTTATTAATTCCATTAAATGGTGATAATATATGCCTGTTAAGTGCCTCTTTTTTAGGATTAAATCATTTCTTTAAGTGACCTGATTTTGGTCTCCTATCACAAATGATTCACAAGGAAAATGAAAGATGCTAAATAAGGTCCCTTACACTGCCTTTTGATAATAAGAGCTGCCACCTTGAAGTTAACACACCGCATGAAGGGTTTGGTCCTCCCAGTGCATTACTTGAATTCCTGAATTAGTAAGTGGTACACACCAGGGCTAGAAATACTGTTCACTTTCCCCAAGTATCTGATGTGTTTGAGAGGTGGTGAATGCTAATGCACCTGTATCGATACGAGGGCCTTCTCCTTCTACTTTTATTTCTGGTGTGCCAGGGTGAGGGTGGCCTGTTGGCCACCATCTCTTCAAATTCCACCTCTAGTCTGTATTTCAGATACTCATGAGAAATGGTAAGTAGGCAAAAGATAAACAACCTCTACCCTAAGATCAGAGATTCTTTCCCTAATTCCCTTTGGTTTTGCCAATTCCTCAAAACCCCATAGACCCCTGTACTCTGAGTCTTGGTGCTCAGAATGGTGCTTGAGGCTTGCTGGACTCTTAAAGGTAAACTGTCAGATCATCAAACTCTGTCCGATCTTTCCTGGTGGCAGATGAACTTGGGTTTTCCTTTGCCTGCTCTCACTATGGAGATCTGCCTGATTTCTCAACTCTAGACTCCCATTTTTAGCCCTCACATATGATCTCTCTTTATTTATTCCCAAACAAGGTACCCAGAAAAGAAGTTGACTATAAATAAAAAGACATTAATAATTTTAAGTTACAACAACACTCTGAATCTAACACTTAAAAAATTAAAAAGCAAAACGTTAAATAACAACCTTAAGGAATAGTTGGCAACATCTCCCGGCTCCAGCTTCCTTTTATTAGCTAATACAAGTTATGCTAACAGCTATCATACTTTGAGTGCACACAGGTCCCAGTGGGGTCTGGCATTTCTCACACATAATCTCATTTAATTCTCTTTCCATCATGCGAGGTAGGTATATATAATATCATTTTACAGATGGCAAATTAAAATGTACTCTATCTTTCTTGCCTCCTACAATGAGGTAAGCAATTTGATTCAATGAATTCCTATAACAGTGTGTCCTTTTAATTACTATAGTAATTCTAACTTGCTAATTCAAATAAATCCTTAAATACTGGAATTTCAGGTTTGAGAAAGAAGTTTGGGGATGCCATTAGTTTCTCCTTCAACCACGCTTACTGCCAGTGTGGTCAATGCTAAAGTCCAGCTAGAATACATAGAACTAAAGACATATTTATGGGCCTTGTCCCTGATCCCTTGTACAGGGGGAGAGGAAAAGAGTGGAGGTCTGGAAGGTAACTGGATGATTCTATGACCACCCTGGACTGACACAGTCCCTGAACTATTTCAGAAGATCTAACCCAAGGGGCTGAGCATGTTTCTGAAGAAAGTGGGGAGAGGTGAGCTTTTGTTGTGTCGCTACTGTCTGAGAGTTTAGGCTTCGTTTTGCTTCTACCTGTCACTCAGGCTTAGGTGATGCCCTTTGAGTTTCTCTGTCTTGCAATGTGGTCAAGTATCCTTTCAAATCACAGGGGAGGCATCTCATTTTACCCTAAACCTAGCAAAGTCACACACTTAAGACTCAATCACTCATAATGCAAACCACCCTCGTGGGGGTTACTGTGGCTCCCAGCACTGGGCTGTCCTTGTGACCGGGCGTCGGGGAATTCAGAGGACTCAGTATGGGCTGCAGCAGAGCAAAATGCCCTTCCAGTCTTCCCTTCTCCGAGAAAACTTAAAAAAAAAAAGTTTCCCCTATAAAAGTTACAATAACTCATGTGATTGATACCAATCTCATTTGCATTTAGTAGAGTAATGAATACATTTAATATCAAGCATTTACCAGAATTTATTGCGCATTTATTAGATTCCATCCTTTCAGCATATTTTGGCTATAGAGCCCATTGCTCATCTTGTATAGCCACCTGTTGAAAGGCTTTGTTTATTTTATTCATTTTAATGATTCTACACAGTATGTGTCTTCCAACTACAGAAATCTTGGACCCTTGATCCTCTAACCAGTAAGGAAAAGCTAACTACTACGAAAGAAAAGTAGCTTTCTAGATTTCGGCCTCTTGACCTCTTGCTGTGTTCACTGTTGACTACCTTCACTTTGAGTTGAAATTATTTCTAACCTGCCTAATATCCAACAACACAAATCATGTCCGTTGCATGTTTCCTCCCCGGGGTTCAGTTTTGAAACTTTGAGAAAAGTTTGGGAGACTAAGGAGAAAGCGGTCAGATTGGCTGAAACAGCCACCGATCAAATTGTCAGCTTCTTTGCTAGTCAAGACACAAAGTAGTTAACTGACCCATGACTTTCGGATTGTGAGAGAAAATAATTCTATGGATTCTATGGCATAAGACAGAATCCGTGGAGACGGGCTGTGCAGTGCTATAAAATGGGAGATCGCTCCTTTCCACTGCAACAATTACAGGAGATGCACATGCCCAGGTGGCCGGCAATGGCAATGATGAATTCTCGATTGGCTGGGAAGACAGCTACCGAAAGCCTGAAGCCAAATGTAATGAATATCATTATGGATGTGCCAATGCTGCGCACAGACAGAGAAGTTACGGCTGCAGCCTCCAAGATTTACCGCACACTGGAACTTTCCCCTCATCACAATAAACTCTAGGGAAGAATGGCTCCAATCTGGTAATCAAAGTTTCAAGGGTATCGCGCTTGACACTCTTCGACAATGGCCCCTTTTCAGGCATAGGCACAGTCTTTACCTCAGAGGTACTCAATTTTTATTGAAAGAATAAATAAATATCTCCTTGATAATTTTGTGAATAAACTGGGAAGTCTAATGCTTCCAAGCGTGCTTAGAAAAGTTTCCTCTAAATAGCTTTCATTATGTAGGAGATTAAAATGAAGGTGTAATTGAACTTTAAAAGAGTTCTCTGTAGTAGTAGAAAACTTCCAGTGCTGAAATTATTTCAAACCAATGTACAGGTTTAGTCAAATAATCTAGTATCCCAAGACCTTATGTCCTTGGCAGATGATGAATATAGTTCATCGTCAAATAAAAGCTGGCTTGTGCTCAGGGAAGACATTTAATGATTCTGAACACTTCATAAAATGTGTGGCTTATATTTTATTTTAACTCATTTCTATAACTTTTAATATGCAGTCGGGTTTTATTTTATTTTTAATGTCATTTTTCTGTTTAAAATTGTTTTAATGTTTTTTATTTATTTTTGAGAGAGAGAGAGAGAAAGCGTGTGCACACACACGTGTGTGTGAGCGGGGGGAGGGGCAGAGAGAGGGAGACAGAATCCTAAACTGCCTCCAGGGTCTGAGCTGTCGGCATAAAGCCTGACGTGGGCCTCAAACTCACAAACTGTGAGATCATGACCTGAGCCGAAGCTGGACGCTCAACCGACTGAGCCACTCAGGTGCCCCTCATTTTTCTATTTTAAAAACATTGACATCATAGATGTTTCCCTTCTTTATCCTTGAAAATTATTGGAATCATCAGTAAATAATTTAAAATGATACAACATACATTTATAATGTTATACAAAATGTATAACCTGAATATTTATTAGAATATTTACTGAATATAACTAGAAGGTATTTATGTTTCTGAAGAGCTATATTCCTACATGCAAGTTATGTAATTTGAACTCTCTTTCGTAAAATATAATGTGTGGTGGCATCCACAACAATGACAAGATTTAGTGATTGTTTGAACTGGAACATCGACTTCAGTGTTCTAGTGGAGAGCTGTTTATACTTTCTTGGTTAAGTAGCAGAGAAGAGCATGCTGATCTTGAAGGGACTGGCTTATGGGTGGAGAAGATGGCATCCTCAAAACTCCTTCGTCTTTCTCAGTTTTTAAAATAATAAATGCTGCAAATACTTTGATCCCGTAAAAGACATTGTTGTGTTTGGTAACTTCTATAATGCATAGCACGTGGGTAGTAGTCGCATGCATTTCTGTCCTAGGTGGGCATTGCAGCAGTAAGAAAAGTAGAGCAAGAGGAGAACCCTAGGATAGAAGCTTTGAAATATCCATATTTAAAGTGATCGGCAGAAAAGATGTAGAAGAAAAGGGAAGACAATAGGAATGGATGGAGAAGAGAATAAAAGCAAAGCCAAGAAAAAAATGTTTTTCCTACACTAGGGAGTAGTAAAATTATCAACAATAAGTAGGAAGAACTCTTCTCTGGATCTGATAGGAGACAACGATGGCCCTAATAATAGTTTGAGCTCCAGCTCTAAAAACCTATGACTAGTCTAAACCATTCAAGCTTAAGAGAATTTACCCCCTACTTTTTGCCACAATAACCTATTCCCGGATCCCTCTAAGACTCCCAAATAGTAATGGGAGGCCACAGAAAAATTAAGTACAAACGCTATCTAACTGTATTTTGATTAATTTTTTCAAAGTTTATTTATTTATTTTGTATTTATTTTGAAAGAGAGAAAGTGCAGGTGTGTGTGTGGGGGGGGACAGAAAGCAAGGAGACAGCGAGATTCCCACGCAGGCTCTGCACTGCCAGTGTGGAGCCCAGTGCTGGGCTCAAACTCACAAACCACGAGATCATGACCCAAGCTGAAGTCGGATGCTTAACTGACTGAGCCACCGGGAGCCTCTCAAACTTTTATGATGAAGTGCGTTCCTCAATATATTGAAAGCCACCTGATGATATTAACATTGCATCTTCAGATATGGAGATAATTTGAAAGATGTAAATAAGGTGAATGTTATTTGTATATAACAATGAACAATCAATAACTTTTGAGCAGTAAACCTTGTATGAGAAGCAATGATGGGTTAGCAAAGAATTAGTTGTTTCCCCTGCAATTGGAAGATTTACAATGTTAGCTGCGTGAAAGTTGAAAGCAGGGAACTTTACAAAAAAAATCATACACTGGATAACTTTAGACAAAGCTTGTAGATACCATAAAATAATTAAATGAACATAGGAAAATGTGCTTAATGAGTGGCCTCTACTATTAAGTAGTGGACTAGCTTTTGAAGAAAAAAAGGGACCAGTGATAATGCGTCAATCAGAGCTAAATCAAAGAAACAAAAATCACTCTCGCTTTCCGAAACAGAATTTAATGCCAAGAATTAGTTATGTAGTTGATAGCAACTGAGAAGCCAGGCCCAAGGAGGGGGCATCCATATGTAATTCAGAGAGTAGCAATAGAAGGAGGCTGCTATCCCCTTAGCTGGAGGGGCCGAAGAGAAGAGGCAATATCCTTAGGCTCCTTGAGGGCTTAGGCTGAATAATGACTAGAAGATGAGCAGTCTATAGGCCTAACTTAAAAGGGTCTTCAAGCTCCCAGCGCACCCAAGAAAACCTTTTGGTAGTTATGCCTCCTGGAAACACTGGTTAATGGAATGAGGGCAAAATCCTTCCAGCCTTGCAGTCTTAGAAAGATTTATGGACTATTAGAATAGCAGGGTGGGAGTAGATCATGTTATTTTTCATTTCCACTTTAAGAAATAAGTTATAGGAACAGTTTATATAGGCTAAAACCTGCCATTCTCCATGTATTATGATATCTTCTCAGCCAAAATGCCTCCTGTAATAATAAGAGTTCATTTCAATGAGATACAGAAAGTGTGAACCTGAAAATCTGATCTTCAATTTCGAATTTGGACATGGCTCCCAAGAGTTCTCATCAGGTAATCTTCACCATCTTTTGGTGAACTCTAGGTAGCTACGGCATTTATCACCCACCTACTAGCACAGGAAAGATCTCTAGTTCCATTTGCGATCATTCAATAATTTGTCACCTTAGTTAGATCATGCCAGTCCCTCATATGTAGCATCAGAATCAAGTCAAATATTCATTTAAGGACATCTTAGGTGTCTTCACCTCTGTGGTTAGGCACAGATCCTAATAGAAGTCCAGAAAACAAAAGAATAAAGCATCTGCAGGTCATTTTTACTCTACATTCAGGATGAGACAAGCTGAAAGGGCAATGCTATCTAAGAGGTCAGCAAGACACTTCTGCTCTTTGTGGCCACCAGTGTCTGGGGACCCTGGAAGTGCACTTTTCCTGGACTGTGGGGGCTCTGGGATGGTGTGGCAGGATACATGGGAACTGAGGCTGGAGAAATAGGTCAAGATCAGAACCTGAAACACAGCTAAGTAAATGGTAAACTTTTGAGAGTTTTTGAACTTGGGGTATTCATGACTAAGGCTGTGTTTTAAGAAAACAATAATCTAAAATGGATGTTGGTGATAGACTGGCATTTGCCCACTGATAAAATTCTCAGTATAGCTGTTTAATTTTGCATTTTGACCATGCAGCTATTGTTTAATTGTACTTAATTCTATAAAGTTATATTTTAACTTTTAAAATTATTTCAAAAGGAACCAGAGTAAAAATGTGGTTGAAAGATGAAGAAATAGTGATTTCATTTTTTTTTCCTTAAACAAAAATAATGTCACCTACACTCTTTGCCTTCAAAACTTTTTGGATATGTATCCAAAAAGAAAATACATATTTCTGAAACTCTATCATAAACATGTCACTGATGACCATTTTTCTTAGTTGGTCTGCTAAAATCTATGAACCTCTAAACGAACTAATCACCAATTTAAATATACCTATTTCCAAAAATGATGTAAGGGGGCTTATAGTTTAGTAAAAGAACAAGAAGAATCTGGTTTTTTCTTAGTAGTATTTACACGAAAACTTTCTGAACTATTTGTGATGCAAGGGACACATCTACAATGCTCAAAAAAAATCTCTTATTAGCTGGATATGAATTAGGTCAAAGAAAACATGCTTTATGTTTTAGTTTCATCTTAGATTTCACGGAAAAAAAAAAACAAACCCTGGGAATCAAAACCATGTGTGACATATCTGGGACAGACACATACGCAAACAATGATTTTGTTATACTGCATTATTTCCCCAGGAATAGTCACATAACATATTACATATCTTTCAAAGAATGAAGCTATTCAGAATTGATCTCTTTAGGCTAATATGGATTGGCATAGTCTGTCAGCACAAATCCTATCATTTGGGGAAATCTCAAGATAATAAAATAATTTCTCTGCATGTTCTGCAACATTTGGGACGCCACTCTCCCAATCTTTGAGTATCGTCATGTTCCTTTCAAGTCCTTCTCTTCTTATCTCCCAATCTTTGCGTTCTTATACTTTCAATCTGTCCTCTTCCTCCCTCCCTCTTTGCAGTTTTTTTAGTCTTTTCATCTTTGAAATGAGATTGGAAAGCAGAGGCAGCCACAAGAAAGTACATGGTTCGTTTTCTTCTAAATATACTCAAATTTCTATTCAAAATAATAGCTTCCTTCTATAATTGTTTTAGAAGCAGTAAGCTGACTCACAAACCACAGCTAATAACTAAAGCAACTCAATTTAGCCCTTTCTAGCAACTGCCTAAGGCACTGGCTAATGGTGAGAGAAAGCCACAAAGAATGTTCCAAGGGGGAAAAACAACTACCATTAAATAGCTTTTGTTAAACTAATGTTTTAAAAGGCATATACTACAATTTGAAGCAACCAAAGTTGGCAGAAGTTTCTAGAAGAAAGGAATGAGGAAGGTCATTCTCCTTCCTTCCCTCACACCCTGCACACACAGGACCACGATTCTAACTGATCAAAGCTAGGAAGATGGATTGGGCTCTAGTCAATGAGGTTAGAGTTTTCAAAGGATTACCCTGTTAGCAGGATTTGTACCTTCACAGCCTGTCTCTAGGACACACAAGAGACTGATAACCCCCAAGGAACAGAACTGGGGTTCCCGGAGAGATTTTGATACGTTTTGAATTGTGTAACATGAATGTAGGGGCCAACACGACTTTAAATATATGTCTACAAATTCTTTGACACTCCTCTCCTCAAGAGGCATTGCTTAATTCACCTCCCCACGAGTGTGAGCTGAACTTAGTGATTTGCTTTTATCAACCAAAATATGACAGAAGAATGGGATGTCACTTCTAATATTGGGTTATAACAAGCCCGCAGCTTCTGTCTTGAGCACTCTTTCTCTTTCTGGAATCACTCACTGGGGAGTAAGCCAGATGCCATGAGGTGTGAGCAGGATGAGAAGAGGTCCACGTGGAGTCACCTGAAGCGTCTTCTCTCCACAGGAAGTGAAGAGAGCTGAAAAGATGATTCAAAAAACTGCAGCTCCAGCCCCAGGTCAACAACTTGACTCCAACCTTGTAAGAAAACCTGAGTGAGAATCATCCAGTTAACCCCTCCCAGTTTCCCAACCTTGAGAAACCTGGAGAAAATTTGAAATAATAAATGTTTGTTGTTTAAACTGCTAAATCTAAATCTCAGAGTCATTTGTGATGCAGCAATAGATGACTAATACAATTACCAGACTAAAAATATAAGCAAACAAATTAGTTAGTTAATTAAATGGAAATGGGAAGACCTGTACATGCATGTGTTCTCTTGGACTAACTTGCTTCTACTG
Organism: Prionailurus bengalensis; assembly: GCF_016509475.1. NCBI lineage: Eukaryota > Metazoa > Chordata > Mammalia > Carnivora > Felidae > Prionailurus > Prionailurus bengalensis. Next base: position 14,539,647 of record NC_057353.1, on the reverse strand, counting down.
TGCTCGAGTGGTAACAACGTTGAAACTGCTCCCAACGGGGAGGTGATCTGTCTTTTCTTTCAGCCACTGTTTCAATCTCTCTGAATTTAAAGAGTAAAGGACTGCTCTGAGACTGACCTCTCTGGCCCAGTCAAGTTACTTTGTTTGGCTCCTCATGTGTCTTGCATTTGGCTTTGCAGGCGTATAGGTTACCTGGCCCTGGCAGAAGAGATCTTTCCTACATCTGAAAAGACCTGATGACACTGTAATGGGATTTTTCTACTCCGTTAAAATGGAGAGAGGGGAGGAATATATATGTGTATATACACACACACACAGACATATGTATACATATATATATTTCATCTTCTTTTTTTATTTTAGAGAAAGAAAGAGAGTTCACAAGCAGAAGGAGAGAGAGAGAGAAAAAAAATCTTAAGCAGGCTCCACGCTGAGCTCTGACTCAGGACTTGATTCCACGACCCTGGGATCATGACTCACATGAAATCAAGAGTCAGATGCTGGACTGACTGAGCCACCCAGGCACCTCTTACCTTTCCCAATGCTTCTCCCCGATATCTGACCCAAGTTAGAGAAAGGAATGAGATATACAGCACTTTACTCAAAGTGGAAGCTGTGGCCTTCAGAATATGCCACTCATATCTATGACTTCAGGGAAGGTAATTAATGGATAGCCCTAGATGTTGTGTTCTGAATCCATCACTGAGCCCAAACTTCTCATGGCTACTCTCAGTGAAAGAACACCGTAGGGATGCAAAGGTGGGTCCATTTTATTTCTGCAAAATAAGGAATTTGTCTGACAGGAGATTTCTCTGACAGGTAACTCAGGCTCAAGAGGTTCCTATTGGCCTGGCCAAAAAATTATTAAAGATTTATGTTATTTTTAGAAAGAGAGAGAGAGAGAGAAACACCAGGGGAGAAGAGCAGGGGAGATAGAGAGACAGAGAGAGAAAGAGAATCTTAAGTGAGCTCCACACTCAGCACAAAGCCTGATGTGGGGCTCGATCCCATGACCCTGGGATCGCAACCTGTGCCAAAATCAAGAGTCAGACACTCAGCTGACTGAGCCACCCAGGCACCCCATAAAATATACTTAAAACGTATTGGAATCTGCCAATCTGCCCATCTCACCTTCTCTTTCTCCTCCACAGGGGAAACTGTCCTCCTGACCCCCTCCAGGTCCCTCCCCTCTTTCCATCACATGTGTTTTTCCCAGTAAATCTTTTCACATCTAGCCTTGGACACTCTTCACAAGACCCAACTAACACATCCTTCTTTCATTCTGAGGCACTCAGAATAGCTGAGCCTTAATTTAAAAAAAAAGGAGCTCTTTACTGGGCCATGTGCTATATCACTAGAATTCTGGATCATGGTCTGGGGCCAATAACCTAAATAATGAGTAAGTATTAATTTGCCTTACTTTGTTCTCTGTGTACATATGTAGATCACAGTTTTAACAGCAAAGGTAGTTGATCAAAGCTAGGATGGACACAAATGGCTGGATTCCTACTAATTCTCCTTTGTCATAGCTGGATCCATTATATATCAGGGCAATGCTACACCCAACCAAAAATACAATTACTTTTTTCATGCCTGTCTTGCAGATATATTAGCCACTGAGGTGTAAAGAGAAATGATTGGATAGAGCTTTTTGGAACCTTCTGTAGAGAGAGACACAGCCTTTCCTCCCTTTTCTCTTTCCTCCTGTCTAAAATGAAGATGTGAGAGCTGATATTTGAGAGGTCATCTAGTGAACACAATGTGACTCTGAAAAATAGAACTCACACTTGAAATATGGTAGAGAATTCTTCTCGTTAAAGATACAATTATTTGAAGTCATTGTTGTAATCAGTAGAACCCAATTCTAACTGGTGGACAGATTCAATTATTTATTAGTCTCTGACCAATTACCATCTCTATATGCTAACTCATTAATTGTACTCCATTGACCCCAAAGGCTGGTGTTGTTAATAGCACCCCATTTCAGAAAGGCTTACAATTTTATTTTAAGCAATACCAATGTAGAAAATTTTGACATTGTGAGTACTCCATATTAGAGAGTGGTTAGTCACATTATAAGAGATTTTATATCCCAAAGGGATTTACTTTAACATTCTATTAAGTAAAGTCTACTGTATTTCAATATTAGTTCCTATATCATTAAATTCATGACAGATACTGCTGTTGGGGAAAGGAAGAGGAAACCTGTCAGAGAAAGTTACAACTAAATTCTTTAAAGTTTTTCCCATTGAAGAGGAATGAGAGAGGGAGATAAAGGCACTGCTAATGGAAGGCTGTTACCACCACCATTAACTCCATCAATTTTTCACCCCTACCTGCAGTAGTTTGTTAGAGAGCTTCTGACTACATTATTCACAAACCTGTAATAGAGTCTTCTAGTTGTCTACCAAAATCTGCTTCCCTTCTCGCATTTGTCCATAGTGATAGAGTTAAAGCACAGTGATGATGATCCAGATGGAAGCTGTATTTTCCAGCCTTTCTTGCAGTTAGAGTTGGAACTGAAATTAATTTATCCGATTTATTTGCTAAGAAGAAAATATCTTTCACTAAACTTCTCCTCTGTCCTTTTCTTGTAAACTGAAAGAGAAAGGTGACCACCACCCTCAGCATTAACTATGTAGAGGAGGACAAAATGGAAGGGACTTGGATTCTCAAATTATTCATTAGAACAGAGCTGCCCCACGCACCTAGATTACTCACCTCATGGCTCTTAGGGGAAAAAATATGTATCTTCTTCAAGTCACTGCAATCTGAAGCTTCTTTGTTCAAACAATTTCACCTTTTTCTTAAATAATAAGCTTAATAATATGGCTTTGCTTATTACCCTGGAATCATTTTTTTAAAAAATGTGAGGGTGTGTGTGTGTGTGTGTGTGTGTGAGTGTGTGTGTGTAGGCTAAGATGCTTTCAGGATCTCTAAGAACCACAGATTCATCCATATTCTATTTCCCGTAGCACAAATACGTTAATACCTTAGGAATTCAGATTAAAGAAACAAAACCGATGAGAACGTATTACAGTAATCTTACCATAAACAATAACCTCCCCCCTTTAGTTAACAATGTTTTAGCCAGCAAAGATATAGTCCGTTGTAGAATTATTTCTGGGTCACACAAGTTCAGAGTTTCTTAAAGGAGAGTGGGTTCTGGGAACCACCATGGATAAGATTCGTGTGGTTTGAGAATTGTGGTCCTAGTGGATAGTGGATCACCATGGCCCTATTTCAATAATGACCAGGGTGGATGAAGTGACAGTTTCTTTAACCTCAGTGCTCTTATGACTTCCCTGAGGATCGAGTTGCTCATCAAAATCAGATTGCCTCTGGAGTTGTGGTTCTTAGTCTCATCAAACCAAAACGTTGTTTGCAACAGGTTACCTTCCCTGCTAAAAAGATACGCTATGAGATAAAGTTGTGGTAAAAGAGCTCCAAGTAGACTGCTTTCACCATTAGTCAACTTGGTGAGGACACGTTGGTCCATCTCAGCGCTTGGCCATACCAGTATTACTTTGGTTATTTTAGTCATATTGATAATAATCCATTTTGATATTTAGTTAAAGTACATCAGATGTTCCTTGTACATGATTAACCATTAAAATCCAAATTTCTTTGGTTTTTATGAACATTAAAATAGATGTTTTATGAGTAAAACCCAACTTTTGGGACAATCCTTTTTCACAGGACTTCTTGGACACATTAGCAATATGTAGAATTTTAATGTAATGTTTATGCTATAGAAGTAGTATGTTATAATTTTTTTTGTTTTTATTTATTTTTGATTGAAAGAGAGAGAGCATGAGTGGAGGAGGGACAGAAAGGCACAGAGACACAGAACCCTGAGCTGTCAGCACAGAGCCTGAACCCACAAACCGCGAGATCACAACCCGAGACGAAGTTAGACAGCCAACTGGCTGAGCCACCCAGGTATCCCTAGAAGCAGTATATTTTAATTGAAGAACTCAGAAAAAAATAAAGAATAAGACAAAAATTACCATATATCTGGCTACCCAGAAATATCTACTCTTAACCATTTTGGTATTCAGTAAATTGTAATAGAAGCCCCGAGAGGAGTCTGTACAGGACCCAGCAGATGCACAGAAGAAGCAGTGGTGTATTTCACACAGAGAATGAGACACGTGAGAGGAAGGGTGACCCTCAAAATTCAGTCCTGAGAAATTAGTAGGATGCTCGGAGTGGGAAGGAATGGGGATCCCCTCCCTGACAGAGGCAGTCATCTTAGCTTAAGAAATGTGTGTGAAGGAGAGAAACAGCAAGTGAAGTAACTTCAAGAAATTTTCTTTGCGGATTGTGCAAAAAAAAAAAAATACAAAAGGCATACTTGGAGAATAATTTTATTACAGGTCATAGCAGGTGGCCCAGATTTAAATATGCCACTCACTGTGTTACTCACTGTACCTAGAGGGTAATGTGTTTACAAAAGCCCCATGAAATAGATTTATCATAACTCCTACTCCATAAAAGAGGAAACTGAGACTCAAAGAGGTCAAGTGACATGAACAAGGTAATAAGTGGTAAATATATATATATATATATATAGCTAAAATTAAAAATTATGTGAGTGTTGAGAAATGTATAGAGTTGTCGAATCACTACGTTGTACACCTGGAATGGTTACAACATTGTATGTCACTATATGTCACTAATAAAAATTTTAAAATAAACAAATGAATAAATATTAAAAAACAAACAAGAAACTCAAAAGTGTGATGGGGCAGTGGGGAAGAAAATGATGTCTACCTGAGAAATTTTAACTCAAGGTAAAGTTGGAGATAGGCCAGATACAAGGTACACATCTGAGAGTTGGAACTTTGTAAGAAATGAGAAATTATTAGACTTGTTTTGAGAAGGGAATATAATCCAATTTGTTTTCGAATGTCAGGCTAGAGCAGTGACAATGGAGACCAAGAGAACAGTGAGGTTGCTGTTGCAGCAATGTGTCTCAGGGATGAAGAGAACTGGGACCCCAGGGATAGGAGCATGAGGCCCATCCAAGCCACGGGGGGTGAAACAATCCATAAGAGTTTGTAACTGATAGCTGGGGGTAAGGAAGGAAAAAGAGAATGGTCTAGGTCAACAGCTCTCAGGCTTTACGTGAGCATCCGAATCCCCAAGGGGCTTGTTGAAACAAAGATTGTGCAACCCTTCCCAGTGTCTGGTTCAAAAGTCTGGTGTGGGACCTGAGCATGTGCATTTCTAACAAGTTCCCAGGTGAGGCTGATTTCATTAGTACCAGAACTACATTTTGAGAACCCTGCATTTACTAAAAAGCTGTTCTGTACTTGTCGAACATTATGGAAAGATATCCAGGTGTGAGCTGTGTGTATCTTTCTGGAACCCAGAAGTGTGGTTAGAACTAAGGATACAGATTTGGGAGCTCTCAGTGTATAATGACAGTACAAGATAAGCACCCAGAATTTGACTGGCATTATATAGGCGTTCAATAAATACTAGTTAAGTAAACTGATAAAAGCAGAAAAGGGAAGAGGCAAATATAAAAGAGGACTAACACTTAAATGTCTAACAGAGGAGGAGAAAGCCTAGAGGATAAAACGGAGGAGAAGGAATCAAGGAGGGTCAAGATTGTCAGAGGACAGAGGAGGGTGGTGTCATTGTCAAGAAGGAAAGTCCCAGGAGAAGGGATACCAGAAGGGGTACTAGAAGAGATTGGAGGCTGGGAGTATTTTGACTCTGACGATTAACAGATGATTCATTACCTTTTCCAGTAATGTGATGGAAGTCAATTGAAGAATTAATTAAATAGGAAAAAATTTAAAGAAAACCACCCTTATTTCTAGACCAGGACAGTCGGATAGAACAATAAAGTGAACCACGTATGTAATTTTATGTGTTCTAGTAGCCACATTAAAAAGGTAAAAACAGGGGCGACTGGGTGTCTCCGTCGGTTAAGCGCCTGACTTCGGCTCAGGTCATGATCTCTCAGTTTGTGAGTTCGAGCCCCGCCTCGGGCTCTGTGCTGACAGCTCAGAGCCTGGTGCCTGTTTCACATTCTGTGTCTCCCTCTCTCTGACCCTCCGCCGTTCATGCTCTGTCTCTCTGTCTCAAAAATAAATAAACATTAAAAAAAAAATTTAAAGGTAAAAACAAACAGGTGAAATTGGTTTTAATAACACATTTTCTTTATCCCAGTATATCCTACATAGTAGCATTCCAATATTAAAAGTATTTATGAGAAATTTTATATCCTTTTCATATGAATTATTTAAAATCTAGTGTATATTTTACATGAACAAAGCACATCTCAGACCTAGCCACACATCTATGTAGCCACATAGAGCTAGTGGTCAACATCCTGGGTGCACAGTAACAGACTATCCTTCTATGGATTTGATTGTCAAGGAAAAGGAAGAAATAAGATACTAGTTAGAGCAAAACAGAGTTGAGAGTCATAATCATCCCCCCCCCACCTCTCCCCTTCCTTTCTTTCCATCCTGCCTACTCATTCAGCTGTAAATTTGCAAGTTTATATCTTGTGCACACAAGGCACTCAGTGATTTGTTACACTTTGTTTTCAAAAACTACTATAAAATGTTGCACACATACATTGCATATATGAAATTCTATATAGCAAAAATATAGAAACATAGCATAGTATTTACCAACCTCACAACTTAAGATATAAAATCTCTTGACATCCTTGCATAAGTGTATAACCCATGTATCCCAGCATAAGTGTATAACCTTCCCATTCTCCCTGAGGGATCATGGTGCTAAATTCTGTGTTTATTGTTCCTGTAGTTTTCTTTATGTGCTACGATGTTTTTAGGTACAGTATCTCTAAATAAAAAATAATTTTTGTGTGATTTTAAGCTTTATATATATAGTAGCGTAGGTATATTTCTCCACATGCTATTTTTGTTCAAAAATGTTTTGCAAATGTTAATGCAAATTACTGGGTTTATTTTTATAGTATGCCATCTTTTAAGTCTATCACAATATGTTTATTAACTTCTCTGTTGATGGATAAGTTTCAGTTATTTATTATTTTATGCTCTTATGAAAGAATCTTATCATCAATCATCAATTTTCTTGCACTTATCACCTCGGTAGTGAGACAGAGAGAAACAGAGAGAGAGAGAGAGAGAGAGACCCTCAGTTCTGATTTTTCTAGGTATATATATATATGTATATATATATATATATATATATGTGTGTGTGTGTGTGTGAAATCATACATTCTGACTTTTATTAAATAATGTCAAATTATTTCCAAAGTAATTGTGTTAATTTTTATTTTGCATTAATAGCTACCATTAATCCACATCCTTAACAACATTTGATATTGTCAGACTACAATTTTTGTGAGTCTGGTAAATGTAATGATACCTCATTGTGATTTTAATTTTCTTTCCCTAGATTACTAGTGAAGGCTTTAATGTATTTTTTGGTTTATTTATTTATTTTTGAGAGACAGAGAGAGTGAGCACAGGGGAGGGCAGAGAAAGAGAGAGAGAGTCTCAAGCAGGCTGCACACTGTCATGCAGAGCCCCATGCGGGGCTTGAACTCACGTACCGTGAGATCTTGACCTGAGCCGAAATCAAGAGTCAGATGCTCAACCAAAGGAAAGTTCCAGGAGAAGCGATATCAAGTGTCTAGAAGAGATTGGAGGGGGCTAGTATTTTGACTCTGGCCCCCCAAGCACCCCAAGACTTTCATGTATTTAATGGTCTTTTCTGTTTCCTTCTCTATAAAATACATTTAAGTAATTTTTTGTGTGTCTCTTTTGTTTCATTTTTTCTTCATTTGCTTTTTGATTTATAAGAGTTATCAACATAGCCTGCATGCTAATCATTTGTCAGTTTTATGTGCTGGCAAATACCTGATCCCATTTGAGTCTTGGTTTTTTACTTTTTTTTTTTTTTGGTAAACTTGTTTTAAGTAAAGAAAAGCATGTCTAAAAAGATGCACAAATCATAAATGCCTAGCTTGATGAATGAAAACATTTTAAGGTAAACACTTCTGTGTAGCACCAACCAAATATTGCCACACCCTAAATCCTCCAACAGGTCCCAAGTCACTATTCCATGTAAAAAGCAACCAATATTCTGACTTTAACAAAAGCTGAGTTTTGCCTGGCTACTTTTACATACATTAAATACAACAGTATAAGCTCTTTGGTATGTGGGATTCTCTTACTTAAAACAGTGCTCGAATTCACTGTTTCCTTAAGATTTCTTCCTTATATTTAAGGTTTCAAATCTATAAAGAACTTATCAAACTCGACACCCAAAAAATCAAATAATCCAGGGAAGAAATGGGCAAAAGACAGGAATAGACAGTTTTCCAAAGGACATCCAGATGGCTAACAGTTACAGAAAAAGATACTCAACATCACTCCTCATCAGGAAAACGCAAATCAAAACCACACTGAGATACCACCTCGCACTGATCAGAGTGGCTAGAACTAACAACTCAGGCAACAACAGATGTTGGCAAGGATGCAGAGAAAGAGGATCTCTTTTGCACTGCTGGTGAGAATGTAAATTGGTGCAGCCACTCGGGAAAATAGCATGAAGGTTCCTCAAAAAATTAAAAAAAGAACTACCCTATAACCCAGAACTACCCTATAACCCAGCAATTACACTACTAGGTATTTATCCAAGTGATACAGGCATGTTGTTTTGAAGGGGCACATGCACCCCAATGTTTATAGCAGCACTATCAACAATAGTCAAAGTATGGAAAGATCCCAATTGTCCATCGACAGATGAATGGATAAAGAAGCTGTGGTGTACACACACACACACACACACACACACACACACAATGGAGTATTACTCAGCGATCAAAAAGAATGAAGTCTTGCCATTTGCAACAATGTGGATGGAACTAGAGGGTATTATGCTAAGTGAAATTAGTCAGAGAAAGATAAATATCATATGAGTTCACTCATATATGGAGTTTAAGATACAAAACAGATGAACATAATGGAAGGGAAGCAAAAGTAATCTAAACACAGGGGAACAAAACATAAGCGACTCTTAAATATAGAGAAAAAAACAGGATTGCTGGAGGGGTTGTGGGTGGGAGGATGGGCTAAATGGGCAAGGAGCATTAAGGAAGACACTTGTTGGGATGAGCACTGGATGTTATACATAGGGGATGAATCAATGGAATCTACTCCTGAAATCATTATTGCACAATATGCTAACTAACTTGGATGCAAATTAAAAAAAGATAAATCAATAAACTGGTTGGTTCAGTGCAAAAATAAATAAAACATAAAATTCCAAATTAAAATTTTTATAATATAGTTTTATGATTTGAAGAATCTTCACTGATTCTTTTTTCATTCCTGAGATCAAGAATTTGTACCATCTTTTTTTTGATAAACTTGCCATATATTTATCAATTATACTATATTGTAATTTTGCTTTTAGTGTTTTAAAGTTTATTTCTTTATTTTGAGAAGGAGAGAGAAATAGCATCAGTGCATACACACGTGTGTACGCACGCAGAGGAAGGGCACAGAGAGAAGGACGGAGAGAATCCCAAGCAGGCTCCATGCTGTCAGCGCAGAGCCCAATGTAGGGCTCGATCTCACAAACTGTGAGATTATGACCTGAGGTGAAATTAAGAGTCAAATGTTTAGCTGACTGAACTACCTGGGTGCCCCTCAATTATGCTATATTTTAAAGAAACTGACTTGTATGGGAATTCTCTCCATTTATTTGCTCTCTATTTCATTGAGTTTTGCATTGTCTTTATTTTCTTCCTTCTGTTTTCTTTGGGTTTCTACTGCTAGAAACCCAAACCTTTTTCTTCCTTCTATTTTCTTTGGGTTTCTACGCTAGAAACCTTTCTCTAACTTTTTGAGGTAAAATTGAAATGAGTGAATTTTCATCCTTTGTACTCTTCAAATATAAGGAATTTAAAACTACATATTGTATCCTAATACCAGCTTAGTTGTATCTTACAAGTTTTGACATCTGTATTTATTATTATGCAATAAAAATAGTTTCTTTGATACTTTGGTCTATTGCTACTTTATTTCCTCTCATTTTCATTTGGGTTTATTTTGACTAGTTGTTCGCTTTTACTTTCAAGATTAATTCTACCGTGATCAGAAAACATATTCTGAATTATTCTCATTCTTTGAAAATTTGGGGGATTGGTTTTATGCACAATAGATGATCAGTTCTGATAAATCATTCATATGCACATTTACCTCTCCCTTACCAGCACATTTTTACACTGTTATCATGCCTCTTAATTCTATATGTATTTTAGGTATAAAACATTACTCCTATGTTTTATTTAATCAATATTTGTTTTTGCCCACATATTTACCTTTATCTTGTTTCTTCATTACTTCCTACAGTTTTATGTTTCTGCCTACAATAATTTTTCTTCTGCCTGAAAAGTCTCTTTATTTTTTCCCCTTAATTCAGATTTATTGGCAATAAATTAAATTGTGTCAGTGTTTCCTTATCTGGAAATATCTATATTACACTGGCACTGTTAAAAGATAATTTTCCAGAGTATAAAATTTTAGGTTATCATCTATTTTTTCTGCTCTTTAAAACTGTCAGTGTATTGCCACTGGCATCTACTGTTTCTGATAAGAAATTAGTTATTTTTGCTATTGTTCCTTCCTTGATGATAATGTGATTTATTCTCGTCTGGCTTCTTTTAACTTTTTGCTTTGTCTTTCTCTTTCAGAAATCTTATTCTGATTCATCTAGGACTAGTTTGTTTGTGTTTATTCTACTAAGGGTTCACATTTTTTCCTGAATTTGTGAGTTGACGTCTTTTCCCAGTTTTGATGATATATTTTTGTCATTATCTTTCCAAATACTGCATCTGTCATGCTTTCTTTTTCCTGACTTTCTGAGACTTCAGGTGCACATCTATTAGATCAGTCACATTTCTGATCTTTCTTATACTCCTTTACAAATTTTCCATGTTTCTTGATCTTCAGATTTGAGTCAGATATTTTCTACTGTCCTATCTTCCAGTTTACAAAACCATTCTTCTGCTGCATCCACTCTGGGTCAAACCCATTTACTAGTTTATAATTTTCATTATCACATTTGATGATCTTATCATTTCCATTTGATCTCTTTTATGGATGTCAGTTTTCTAATGTGATATTCCATCTTGAATATATGAAGTATATTGAAGTATTCAACAACTTTTCATATATTTTCTTGAACATGATAATTGCCATTATTTTAACGTTTGTGTCTGATAACTCCAAAGATTGGGTTTCTGGAAATTTTGAATTAGTTTTCTTTCTCTTGGTCTTTCAGTATGCTTATAAATTTTTACACTTAATGACAGATACTGGACAAGAAAAATGGAGAAGACTCTCGAGGATGTGTACCTCATCTTCTGGTGGGCAGCCTGAGTTGGAGCAGATCACTTTAATCTAATGAAGGAATGGACCCTCTGAACCGAAGTTTTAGATGACACTCTCTACCTCTGGTTCTCCCCTGTTCTCAGGCTCTGTTCTTCTGTATCCTAACTGATTGTCTGGGATCCTTACTATTTGCAGGCCTTAAACTCTACTGAGGACTACTGAAAACTCAACTCCTGTGCAATAGCTTTTGCTTGACTGTTTTACCTACCAGCTTCCACAACATTAGAATTTATCAAATGCCTCTGGGGGGAAATGAAAGTATCTTGGACTCCTTTCTCTGTACATTCTTTCTCTCAAGGATCTTTTCCCTATGCTTCTAGAACCACCACTATCTAGATCTGTATCTATCTACATCTGTATCTATATCTAGCTAGCTAGCTATCATCTATCTGTCTATCGTTAAATATTGATAATGTTTAAAAAGTCAGACTCCATGTTGGAAAATGAAAGAGTTTTGATTGTCTAATATGCCAGAAGAACTTGAAAGTACTTTAGTTTAAATGTTTTGTTTCTACAGAAATCCACTTCAATGTTGTCACAAAAAATGGATCGCTCTGGTTATGAACAAACTAGCAGAGTCTTGGTAATAGCTAGCGCTAAACTTAATTACATCTAGGATATACATAAATGACCTTCTCAATAGGATGTACATAGAAACCAAATGGTCAGGCAATAGCAAAACTCAAAGTGAAAAATAAGCACACTAAGAAAGAGGAAATGTTCTCTGGCATACACAATACCTGGCACTGAGATTTTCAAAATGGCGGATTTTGACTCACTGACGGATAGCGTTTTTAAAGTTGGTTGTTTTTATTAGCTGAAGAGTAAAGTTGGCATCCTGTTGAGATGAGTTTCAGTGAGGTTTATGGTTGTTCTTTCCATTTCTGGGCTCTTGTCCTATGAGATATTATCCATTTCAAAAAGTTGTGCTATTTCAGCAATTTCTTGTTCAACATTGACAGTTGCCATTTCACAAATATTAGAGAGATTGAAAAGGCCTATAAGATCATTAAATCCATCCCCCTGGCACTGTAGGCGAAGGAAGTGAAGCAAAACTATTTTTTGTGTGTGTGGGTTATATTTGGTCTGGCTGTTTCTAGTAAAATAATATGGAGTGAATTGGGTGGGGGTGTCTAGCTAAGTGAAAAGTTTCTGCTGGAATCTTCTTGTTTCCTTTCTCTCTTATCTTCTGAATATCACTAATCACTAGGTCCCTATTTTATATCTCAAATACATATTTTAAAACCATTTCTGAGGTTTGACTTCTACTTTTCATTTAAGTCTCATGTCCTGGCTAATTTCAGCCCTGATCAGATAGATAATCTGGAACTGACTGGAATACCACAACTAATAGTCTTGGAAACCTATTATCTCAATGTGTAGAGTGATGAAACTATATAGACTGAATTACTTTAAATTTTACTGATTTTTGTATTTTTCCTAAGGTTTAAAGGTGACCAAAGTGTTCTAGTTAATATTAAATAGCTGAGTATTATTGATTTTAGTCAAATTTACTCTTTCAAATTAATATTCCACATGAGAATATTGCTAATGATAATTATATCATCACCAAAATATTTTCTGACTTTGCTTGTTATTAAATACTATTTAACTAAATCACCAAAATCACTTCATAACAGAAGCTTTCTAATACAAATCAGTCACGTATAAGTGAATAACACTCCTTATGAAAAAACTAAAAGAAAAATATTGCAAGAAAATAAAGGAGATATCAACCAATATGCTATCATTAATGTCAGCTAGTTCTAACAGTTTTGACTTCTGAATTCTTAAAACTAGATAACAGCACAATTAAAGCTGCTTCTTTAGAGCTTTACCACATCATTTAAAAAATTTTTGATTACACCAATTGGAAAGCAGAAAGAACCATATATTTTATTAAAACCCTTTAGCAGCTCTCAGAATGTTACAGAATAAATTGTGGAACCACTGTCACGTGCTTGTTACTAAGGTTTGGGCACAAAATAGTTCAATATTATAGCACCATACACTCAGATCACACTCCAGTAGGTATCAAAGGGACTCTCAACTCTTCAGGAGACCTTACGATAACAATGTGAAATTCAAGCAGGCATAGCTTGTGGCCACTCCCATTCTAGTACCAGATAATGCAATGCCACTTGCAAGACTCCACTCCTCTCACACTGTTTTGAACATGTAACCCAATATGTTATTTGAATACCTTAGCAGATCTTCATTAGTAAAAGCAGAATTCTGGCATAACATCTAAAGAATATGCACGAAAAGATTTTCATAGGTATAGAGTCCTTCTGTTGTAAGAATAACTATGTAAATCCACATGTGATATCATGCTATGGTGATGTTAGTACTTCGTCTCGAGTTTGTAACAAGATAGAGGCTCTTTGGCAGGAAACGATGGCAAATTAATAGGTAATCAAGGCTTAAGGTAAACCCATTGGGTCAAAGAAAGTCACTCTTGAAGGATAAAGAAAACCTTTCCTAATTAAGAGTTATACAAATATTTCACCCTCTGTAAGGTACATCGAATCCTACACTTCCACTTCCTAGGTTCTAGGGGAATGAGATGAGATAGGTCCCTTCAATTGGTCTCAGGAGCATGAATTTTTCTCATAAGGGGAGCATCCTGCTATATGGAATGCAAATATTTTAAACACCTTAGTACATATTTCTCACATATTATGGCCCTTAACGGAGAAACATCTTTTTTTTATATGATGCTCCCCCAATATGTAGTCTGCTTTGGAAAGAAAAACTTGCTATGCTGGATTTATTGAGAGACTGAATGTTGATTTCCAACACAATGCCCCCCCACAAAGAACATTCAAGTGCAAATTCGACCACACCTCAAATTCATCTTCACTACCTTCTCTACCTTCTACACCTCTACACGTTTTCCCTTCACAACATCTTCTTTACCTTTCATCCTCTACTTAAGAAGCATCCTTGGGGCACCTGGGTGGCTCAGTTGGTTAAGCAGCTCAGGGCAAGATCTCAAGGTTCTTGAGTTCCAGACTTGCATGGAGCCCTGCATGGCGCTCCACGATGACTGTGGAAGCTGCTTGGGATTCTCTCTCTCTCTCTGTCTCTGCCCATTCTGTGCCCTCTCTCACTTAAAAAAAAAAAAAAATCCTTACTGTAACCATATGTGTTAAAATCTTAAATCTTTAGGGACTTCATAGATCATTTAATCCTATCTCTCATTCAAGGAGAAGCAAGACATAAGAAGAACACTTGATTTTCCCATTGCCTTAGGTAATGGTAAAGCTGTCACTAGATGCAAAATAGTTTTGACTCCCAAGCCAATGTTGCACCAGATGGCCTGTAGTTGCTCATGAAGGACTTTGGCTTCTTGAGAGCTGGCATGTCCCCTCCCAGCTTAATAGTTAGGGGTCACCCTTGTCCTATTGATGACACGCACCTCTTGACTTTTGTGTTGCTGCCCATCGGGCTCCTATATCGTCATGCCACAAGAAATTCTAGATTTCTTACTTTGAAAGAACAATAATTTTTTTTAAAAGATGTAAATTAAACATAACTGTAGAAATTCAGGATAATATTTTCAATTTCGGCTTATCGACATAAGAGAATACAACTTTGAATGTTAGAATGCTGGATGAGGAATCAAGAATCTAGTTTTGGGTTTGCTTCCAAGTACCTTTGAAAGTTTGGGTAAATTTCTTAATCGTTCTGTTTCTCATTTGCCTTATCTGGAACCTAAGAGGATTGTGGTAGATGATTCTTAAGGTCCCTTCTAGCTAGACATTTCTGTGATTCTTTATCATGCAAAGTAAAGTGGAAAACTGAGATAACCACATAGTTGTATCAAAGGGTAAACAAGGCTCAATACTTGGCTTTACTTGTCTGCATATTTCAGATGAAATTAACTTTTTAATCCTGAGTCACCAGTAAAATTGCTTCTGCTTTGACTTTACTCTGCGTGCTGATGCAGCCAGAACTCCATGCTTCATTCATACATAGAGTCTGGTAGACCATGTTAAACAGAATGCTAGATGGAGCTCTGTGAAACTGGCATACCCTGTACTTATATTAAAATGGATCCACATGCCCTGTGGCAGAATCAGAAAAGCAATGCACACAAATATAAATAAATGGAAGACTTCAAGGCTTGTTTATGTAACTACGTTCTAGTATATGTATGAAGCCTTGCAATTAGGAAAACTTGGCTTGTCAAAACTGGTCATTTAAAATTTGTTCTCACTTCCTTTTCCCTGTGATTTTTTTTTTTTAGCAATGATTTTTAATCACCTCCTTCACCAAAAATACGTTTAAGTGTCTCTTCAATTCATTTGCACTTTTACTTTCCCAGCTTTTCCTGACAGCTTTTTCTTGTATGTAGCATTAAATAATTCTGCTCTGGTTCCCCTGTATTAACCCTGGGACTGAATTTTGCCTTTACGCACATGCTAACACATCGCTAGTATAGTAAACTTTTAGTCGAGTCCTTTAAATAAGATTTGAGCCTATTATGAGAACAGTGCATGCATTTAAACAATGATTTGTCCACCATTTTCTGTATTTCAAAAACTTTCCTGAGAATACTCAATTTTCCAAACCTCCACTGTTAAATCCCCTGTTTCCAATGAGGCTAAAATGGAAATAGGTTGCCAATTAAATGTTTCCCTTTACTGCACCCCCATCCTCAAGCCCCGTCTCTTTCATTTTCTGTTCAGCCCAGCAGTGGACACTCTATTGAAAGTAGGAATCAAGCAAATGCCTTAGGAAAGTGCAGTCTCTCTCTCCTCTCCTCCCCCTTTGATGAGATAACCTAGTAAATCCGGGTTGCTTTCTCTAATGCAGTTCTGCTCTATGCTGATGGTTTTGCAGATTTTCCCACAATATCCTCCAAATCCTTTTCTGGGTGTATGTTCTGCATAATTGGCTCCTTGATCCTGTGCTTCTCAGTTTGTATCTTTGTACCTGAACTGCATTTAGCATCCCCTGCTTTAATCACCCACAATTCAAATCCTTTTCAATCTGCTAATATTGCACCTTATTATTTGCTAAGACTTCAATTTTAGTATCACTAGCAAATTCAATGATCTTTTCTCCTCTGAACATGTCCCCAAATATGTGGGCCTTATTCCCAGAGCTCTGGAAAGCTTGCTGTTTCTAACCCTCTTCAAAGCTGAACTTGCCATCTATGACTGCCTTTCGTCTACTACTCTTAAATTAGTTTTCCGCTGCAATATGCTATTTTACCTCCTGTTCCCTGGGTCTGCCTCAGATATAAATCTCTGATGTGAAACCTTGTCAAATGTTTTTTGAAAACAATTTTTTCCTTATCTATTGAGGCAGTTGTGCTGTCCAAGAGCTGCGGACAATTAGAGAAATATGGTCTCCCATGTGTGAGTCCATCTTGACGATCTCGAAGCAATCTTGCTTGGATTCTCTATTTACATTCAGAGAAATCCAAGCAGTCTCTTAAAGAAGACAGATAAAGCAAGCAATAAGCTTTTTCTGTTTTATTTTCTTGAACTTTTAGAAATAGAAGACTAAAGTCCAATTGTTCTGTCTTTTCTAGGGACTACTATATGTTGATAACATGGGCTTTGTCGCACAGGCTCAAATGTGGGGCAGAGTGTAGAGATGTGCAGTGTAGAAGGTTTGTGTGGCCTGCCAAGGCAGTCTGGACAGATTGATGTTACAGTGACATTGGCAATAACTGACTAGACTTTGTTAAACATTTACTATATGCTCTGTTCTAAACCATTGACATTCTTTTAACTTAAGAACATTATTTTGAAATAAATACAGACTTTCAGAAAAACTGTGAAAATAATACAGAGAATTCTTGTATATCTTTGACCCAGCTTGCCTAGCTTCAGCATCTTGCGTAATCTAAGCACGATCATTGACACTTGGAAATTAACATGGGTGTAATACTATCAACTAAACTGCAGACAATGAACATGTTTACAAGTTTGTCCGCTCATGTCCTTTTTTCTGCGGTTAGTTGTTGTGCCTTTGGAGTCTTCTTCAATCTGTGACAATTCCTTGCCTCTCCCTGTCTGGTCTGTGACAATCTTTTCTTATCTCTTATAATTGACACTTTTGAAGAGTACTAGTCTGGTATTTTGTAGAATATCCTCTAATTATTTTTTTTGCTGATGTTTTCTTATGACTACTTTAAGATTATGCATTTTTTTGGCAATAATACCACGGAAATGATGTGACCTTCTCAGTGAGTTTCATCAGGGGGTGATGCTAGCCTTGATCATTTGATAAGATGGTGTCTGCCAGGCTTCTCTACAGTAAAGTTACTATTTTTCCTTTTGCAATGAATAAATATTGGGGCTATATATTTTGAGATTATGAAAATACCATGTTTCCCCTCATACTTCTGCCCACTAATTTTAGTTTGCATCGGTAGAACTTATTTATAACAACTATTACCCTAGTGGTTGGCCATTGATGATTTCAACTTCCCTCTTTTCTTCCACATTTATTAACTGGAATTCTTCTGTTAGGAAGAGATTTTATTTCTCTTCTATTTATTTATTTACTTATATGATTTTGTACCTACATGAATATGAAGTCATGGATATTTATTTCAAGGATGATATACATGAGGGTCTCCAAAGAATTCACCAACATAAAAATATATTGCTAATTATGTGTAAAAACATTGGCAATGCCTATTTAGAAGAAAATAAGTCTAACAAATATGCCTGGACAGGTATTCAGTGTGAAAAGATTGTGTGATGGATCTTGCCAGAACTTTCCCAACAACCACTAGATTTGTCTCATTGGGTTTAAAACAAAAAAGCATCATTATTTCTGTATCTTCCCTCATGAAATGTAGGGTTGAAGAAAAGTAAAACAGATATATATATAGATTTAGTATTGGAGATGATTGAGTAGCTGATAATTCTAATAGTTCAGGAACAGAACTGGTAGCAGGATGTGATAATGGAAAGAAACAAAAGAATTGCCTACAAACTGTCTATGAAGGAAGTCAAGTCTGGGAAGTGGGATGTACGGGCATAGAGCAGAGGAAATTGAAACTGATAGAGGGATGATGGAACACCTCTGCCAAATACACCTTGCCCACCCAAGGCTGTCATTAACAAGTTGCTGACACAGCCACAGAACTTATTCCTGATGCACCACAGCTTGGTAATCAACAAAACTAATCCCTGGAGTGTAGGACTGAGGGTATTGATATAACTTCTGTCCCTGTCATACCCAGCTCAGAACTGGCACAAGCCTGGGCCTACAGGTCTGTCTGCCAACATACCCAGTGCAAGGAGTAGAAGACAAAGGCAAGAGAAATGAAATAGATGGCAGAAAATCAACATTTTACCACAATCTTTTCATGGACGGCATCTATCCAATGGATATTCATTATTCTATATATCCCTTCATTTCTTTGATAAATATTTATGGAATGCATACCATATTCCAAGCATTGTGCTAAGCTCTGAGAGCCCAAAGGTAAACACGCGATGATCCCTGCTCTCACGAGGTATTTGTAATCTTCAGCTTCTCGCTAAGCCCCTGTTTGAGAGCTGCTGCTTCCAATTTATTCATTCATCAAGGAAAAAATATATGTAATGAAGATCTACAATGATTCCTTCACTGGGCTACACTATGGAGATATACAGATAAAAGACTTTGTACTTGTTCTAAAAGAGTTCATGGGCGGATCTGATAAACTAAACACCGTTGTGATAATGGTGTGATAAGTGGCACGCTGGAGGAGTGCACAAGGTCTGGGGCAACAAATGGAAGAGGCACCTAACTTAGACCAGAAGTGTCAAGGTTTCTTAACAGCAAAGGCACTGGCCTGAGTCATGAAGGGAAGCAAAGGTTTGCAAGATAAGTAGGTATCGAGAGGATGGCAATTCTGGGATGCAAGAGGCAGTAAAGCTTGTTTAGTATAGAAATGCAAGTCGCAGAGTGTGACTGAATTATAAAGTTCAAGGAGGAAAGAGGTAAAATATGAGAGTGGAGAAGCAGGCAGAAACCAGATAACAAAGCATCTTGGAAAATATTCTATAGTTTAAATTCTATCCTGAAGGCCACAAGAAGCTATTTAAGCAAAAGAGGTGACTAAATCAGGTTTATATTTTGAGCAATCTTTTTGGAAGCAGTGTAAAGAATAGATTTGAGAGACGTAAAACAATAGACAAGGAGGTAATAAAGGATGCCATTAAAATAAATCAGGCAAGACTTCTGGGTATATGTTCAAAGGAAATGAAAACAGGATATTGAAGAGATATCTGCACCCTCATGCTCACTGCAGCATTATTCACAATGGCCAAGACATGGGAACAACCTAAGGGTCTGTCAGTGGATGAGTGAATAAAGAAGATGTGAGATGATAGGTAGATAGATAGACAGATAGATAGATAGATGATAGGTAGATAGATAATAGATAGATATCTGATTGTATGTTATTCAGCCATGAAAAGGAAGGAAATCCTGCCATTTGTAACAACATGGATGGACCCTTAAAGGATTATGCTAAGTGAAATCAGCTAGACAGAGAAAGACCAGTACAGCATAGTATCACTTATAATATGGGATCTAAATAAAAAGCCAAACTCAGAAAGAGAGAGTAAAAAAGTGGTTTCCAGGGGCTAGAAAGTGGGGGAAATAGGAAAAGGTTTGTAAAAAGGTACAGACTTTCAGCTATAAAACAAATGAAGTCTGAGGCTCTAACGCATAACGTGGTGACTGTAGTTGATAACACTGCATTATGTAATTTAAATTTGCTCAGAGAGTAGAACTTAAAAAAAGACAAAGTTAAATACATGAAGTGGTGGATGTGTTAATTAAGCTACATTGGCAGAGAAATCCTTTCACAATATAATCATGTATCAAATCATCATGATGTACACTTGAAATATTTTACAACTTTACTTGTCCATTATACCTCAGTAAAGCTGAAAAGTTAATAAGTTACATACAGTGCTAATGTACCTACAAGGAATACATGAAGAACAAATAAATAATATTTTAAAATTAAAAAATAAGCATATCATGCAAGAAATGCTTAAATAAAGTATATGGAAGCCAATGAAAATGATAATACCACAACCCAAAACCTCTGGGACGCAGCAAAGGCAGTCATAAGAGACAAGTATATAGCAATCCAGGCCTTCCTAAAGAAGGAAGAAAGATCTCAGATACACAACCTAACTTTATGCCTTAAAGAGCTGGAAAAAAAAAACAGCAAATAAAACCCCAAACCAGCAGAAGACAGGAAATAACAAAGATTAGAGCAGAAATTAGTGCTGTCAAAACCAAAATAAACAGAACAGATCAATGAAATCAGAAGCTGGTTCTTTGGAAGAATTAAAAAAATTGATAAACCACTAGCAAGTTTGATCAAAAAGAAAAAGGAAAGGACCCAAATAAATAAAATCAAGAATGAAAGAGGAGAGATCACAACCAAGACGGCAGAAATAAAAACAATAATAAGAGAATATTACAAGCAATTATATGCAAATAAAATGGGTGATCTGGAAGAAATGGACAAATTCCTAGAAATATATACACTACCAAAACTTAAACAAGAAGAAATAGAAAAGTTGAACAGACCCATAACCAGTAAGGAAATCGAATTAGTAATCAAAAATCTGCCAAAAACAAAACAAAACAAAACAAAAAACAAACAAACAAACAAAAAACAAGAGTCTAGGGCCAGATGGCTTTCCAGTGGAATTCTACCAAACTTTCAAGGAAGAGTTAACACTTATTCTCTTGAAGTTGTTCCAAAAAATAGAAATGGAAGGAAAACTTCCAAACTCATTCTATGAAGCCAGCATTACCTTGATTCCAAAACCAGACAGAGACCCCACTAAAAAGGAGAACTCTAGATCAATTTCCTTCATGAACATTCCTTCATGGATGCAAAAACCTCAACAAGATATTAGCCAACTGGATCCAACAATGCATTAAAAAATTATTCACCACGACCAAGTGGCATTTATACCTGGGATGCAGGGCTGGTTCAATATCTGCAAAACAATTAACATGATTCATCACATCAATAAAAGAAAGGACAAGAACCATATAATCCTCTCAATAGATGCAGAGAAAGCATTTGACAAAATACATCATCCTTTCTTGATAAAAACCTTCAAGAAAGTAGGGATAGAAGGATCATACCTCGAGATGATAAAAGCCATATGTGAATGACCCAATGCTAACATCCTCAATGGGGAAAAACAGAGATTTCCCCCTAAGGTCAGGAACAAGACAGGGATGTCCACTCACGCCACTGCTTTTCAACATAGTGTTGGAAGTCTTAGCTTCTGCAAACAACACACAGAGGGGTGCCTGGGTGGCGCAGTCGGTTAAGCATCCGACTTCAGCCAGGTCACGATCTCACGGTCCGTGAGTTCGAGCCCCGCGTCAGGCTCTGGGCTGATGGCTCAGAGCCTGGAGCCTGTTTCCGATTCTGTGTCTCCCTCTCTCTCTGCCCCACCCCCGTTCATGCTCTGTCTCTCTCTGTCCCAAAAATAAATAAACGTTGAAAAAAAAATTAAAAAAAAAAAACACACAGAAATAAAAGGCATCCAAATCATCCAGGAGGAGGTCAAACTTTCACTCTTCATAGATGACATGATACTCTATATGGAAAACCCTAAAGATTCCACCAAAAAACTGCTAGAACTGATTCATGAATTCAGCAAAGTTGCAGGATATAAAATCAATACACAGAAATCCGTTGCATTCCTATACACTAACAATGAAGCAACAGAAAGAGAAATCAAGGAATTGATCCCATTTACAATTGGACCAAAAACCATAAAATACCTAGGAATAAATCTAACCAAAGAGGTACAAAATCTATACACTGAAAACTATAGAAAGCTTATGAAAGAAATTGAAGAAGACACAAAGAAATGGAAAAAGATTCCACCCTCCTGGATAGGAAAAACAAATATTGTTAAAATGTTGATACTACCCAAAGCAATCTACATATTCAATGCAACCTCTACCAAAATAGCACCAGCATTCCTCACAGAGCTAGAACAAACCATCCTAAAATTTGTATGGAACCAGAAAAGACCCCAAATAGCCAAAGCAATCTTGAAAAGGAAAACCAAAGCAGGAGGCATCACAATCCCAGACTTCAAGCTATACTACAAAGCTGTAATCATCAAGACAATATGGTACTGGCACAAGAGCAGACACTCAGATCAATGGAACAGAATAGAGAACCCAGAAATGGACCCACAAACGTATGGCCAACTAATCTTTGACAAAGCAGGAAAGAATATCCAATGGAATAGAGACAGTCTCTTCAGCAAGTGATGCTGGGAAAACTGGACAGCAACATGCAGAAGAATGAACCTGGGCCACTTTCTTACATCATACACAAAAATAAAGTCAAAATGGATGAAAGACCTAAATGTAAGACAGGGAGCCATCAAAATCCTCAAGAAGAAAGCAGGCAAAAACCTCTCTGATCTTGGCCGTAGCAACTTCTTACTCAACACATCTCTGGAGGCAAGGGAAACAAAAGCAAAAATGAACTACTGGGACCTCATCAAAATAAAAAGCTTCTGCACAGCAAAGGAAACAATCAGCAAAACTAAAACGCAACTGACAGAATGGGAGAAGGTATTTGTAAACCACATATCAGATAAAGGGTTAGTATCCAAAATCTATAAAGAACATATCAAACTCAACACCCCAAAAAACAAATAATCCAGTGAAGAAATGGGCAAAAGACATGAAAAGACACTTCTCCAAAGAAGACATCCAGAGGGCCAACCGAGACATGAAAAAATGCTCAACATCACTCATCATCAGGGAAATACAAATCAAAACCACAATGAGACTACCACCTTACACCTGTCAGAATGGCTAACATTAACAACTCAGGCAACAACAGATATTGGCGAGGTTGCGGAGAGAGAGTATCTCTTTTGCATTGTTGGGAATTGAAGTTGGTGCAGCCACTCTGGAAAACAGTATGGAGGTTCCTCAAAAAAACTAAAAATAGAACTACCCTATGGCCCAGCAATTGCACTACTAGGTATTTATCCAAGGGATACAGGTGTGCTGTTTCAAAGGGACATATGCACCCCAATGTGTATAGCAGCACTATCAACAATAGTCAACATATGGAAAGAGCCTAAATGTCCATCGATGGATGGATGGATAAAGATGGTATATATACACAATGGAGTATTACTCGGCAATCAAAAAGAATGAAATCTTGCCATTTGCAACTACGTGGATGGAACTGGAGGGTATTATGCTAAGTGAAATTAGTCAGTCAGGGAAAGACAAATATATGACTTCACTCATATGAGGACTTTAAGAGACAAAACAGATGAACATAAGGGAAGGGAAACCAAAATAATATAAAAACAGGGAGGGGGACGCAACATAAGAGACTCTTAAATATGGAGAACAAACAGAGGGTTACTGGAGGGGTTGTGGGAGGGGGGATGGGCTAAATGGATAAGGCGCACTAAGGAATCTACTCCTGAAATCACTGTTGCACTAAATGCTAACTAATTTGGTTGTAAATTTTAAAAAAAATTTTAAAAAAAGAAATGCCTAAACAAACAAAAAAGGAATAGATTCATAACCATGGCCTTAGAAAGAATGGAATAGATTCCATAATTAGTGAGGGGTCAAGAGACGATAATTGATTGGGCAGTTTCTTATGTTTGACTTAAGAATCAGGATACTATCAGGGAACCTCGGTGGCTCAGTCAGTTAAGCGTCCAACCTTGGCTCAGGTCATGGTTTCACGGTTCATGAGTTCAAGACCTGCGTCAGGCTGTGTGCTGACAGCTCAGAGCCTGGAGCCTGCTTCAGATTCTGTGTCTCCCTCCTTCCCTGTTCCTCCCCTACTCCCAGTCTGTGTCTTTCTTTCTCTTTCAAAAATAAACATTAAAAAAAATTAAGAAACAGGGTACTATTCTCAGATAGAAGGGTAACAAGAGGTGCAGCAAATATAAGTGAGAAATCAAGTTGCTTATATCAAATTAGAGGGACCCGTAAAAAATAAATCGGGAAATATTTAGGTAGGAGTCATGATTCTAGCACTCAGGAAAAATGAGCCTGCTGTTGAGATTTCAGGAGTCATTTAGTCAACAAGTGGTCATTTGTCACTTACTGTATGTCAAAATACATGCCAGAATGCTTCTGAATGATCCTGATCCAGTCTATTGCCCTCAAGGAACTTACAGTTCAAGAAATGCAGATGGTAGCCAAGCCAGAAAAGTGGGAAACCACTTTTTCCCCCTCAACTCTTATCTCATGTTATTTCTTACACAGGTCTTTTGGATACTCTAATGTGCATATGAATCACTTGGGAATTTTGTTCAGATGAAACTTGATTTCACAGAAGGTCTGAAGTAAGGCCTGAGGTTCTCCATTTCTGACAGACTGTCATACAATGAGGCTGCTCTCTGAACCACATTGTTCTTTCCTTCAGGTCACAGGAGCTAAGGGTCATCATCGAGTGAAATATGTCAGAAAAGTTAAGTAAGGGAGGGTCTGGCTGCTGGGAAAACAAGTGGAGAGAACCAGTGGCCATAGAAGGGAAACCAGTTCTTGACTGAAGATGACCACTGCGTATTGGCCACCCTGATTTGGCAGGTAATTCTCACCAGACTCCCTGAGCCCGCTCAAAGTCACTTTGGATAATGACTCTACGAAGAAGTGGGATGAATTCTAATAACACCTTTTCTTGGTATAAAGTTTTTAAAATTTAATATGAGGAGCCCAACAAAGAGGTCTGCAAAAGGTGCCCTCCACCGTGGGAAGCGCCAGAAACCGAGTCGGAGTCTCACTGTGAACCTCAGGCCTGCAGCTTAGTCACGTCACTTGGGTGGTGTTTGTTCTTTCTCTCTGAAACCTGGTTTCTTATTCTGCCAAAATCTGGTAATGCTTCCTTTCTCACAGAGTGCTGCAAAGACAAAGGATAAGATGCCTACTGAAGGGCCTGAAGGACAGTGTTTGTGGCTTCTCTTTATTTTATTTATTCTTTCCTTTCTTTGGAGAAAGGCTTTTTTTTTTTTTTTTTTTTTTTTTTTTTTGCTAAACATGATTCCCTGATGCTCTGGGCACATGTGCTCACAATCTGGAAACAGAGTTCTCTCAGAGTGGGATTCTCAGACCAGCAGCACTGATGTCATGGCAAGCTTATCGGAAAGGCAATTTCTTGGGCCCAATCTGACCACAGAATTAGGATCTCTGGGGATGGGGCTTAGGAAAATGTGGTACAACAAGTTCTCCAAGCGATTCTCATGTATATCGAAGTCTAAGAACCACTGCTCTACACGATCCCAACCTCTTACCCCAGTATTTGGGTAACAGGAGACCTCAGGATATTTCCCTCAGCTAAAAGATCAGAGACCCAAACAGGCCTATGACATAGACCTCATTACATCCTTCCCAGCCTTCACGTCCTGTGATCAAAGGCCAAGGGGACCAGAACTTTGCCAAATTCTGTCACCCAGGTAAATGTTATTAAATCAAACTTTATTTTCAGGGAATTTGACAATCACAGTTTACACACTTAGATATAAAAAAGATTCCCCTTTGTATTTGTGAGATTTAATCAGAGGTCTCAGAGAAGAAAAATAACTCTGGTAAGTGGTGATCTGGGATTTGAATCAACACTCTGACTCCAGTTTTTTTGCTGCTACTTAGAAAAGATTCTTGATAATGGCTTCCAAGGTTGAATCCCACCCTTTTTTCCCCCAAAGATGTCTCTTAAAAAAATCAATACATTTTGTGGACCAGATTGTATATGCTGTTTGTTTTGAGAGCCTATACAATTTGGGCTATCTTCAGAAAAATCTCTTAGCTTTGTAGAAATTATCGTGCACACATCACATTTTTCCTCTAAATTAACAAAAGATCTGCTAATGTCTCAGTCACCAAAAACAAACAAACAAAAAAACAATATATGTCAGAAAAATGAAAAGCTATTCTTCTCCCTTGGCCACGGCAGTATTGCATAATAAGCCCAGGGACAATAGAGAATTCTCCAGAAAGTCCTGCAGATTCCTGCATAGAGACAGGCCAAAACCATTACCCAGTATTAAAACTATAATCCTAGGCTACCTTTAAAATATATTTCAACTTCACTGCTGTGATAAACAAAACTCTGTTTTAAACAAGCCACCAAACTCCTAATGCATAATAGGGAAAGTATTTAAGGAAAGAGTCTGTAAGACTTGTGTAAATGGTTCTCTCTCTCTCTCTCTCTCTCTCTCACACACACACACACACAAACACAATACACTGTCCCTTTCTCTTTCTCTCTCACATACACACACAGTCTCTCTCTCACATGTACTCACCCACACACTCATACGTGCACTCACATACATAGACCATCACTAAAAGGAAAAATTACCACTTATTTTCTCCTCACAAGATTAAATTCACTTCCAGTCTTAAGGCAATAGAAAGGGGTTGAAAACTTCCTCAGAAATCAGTGAAATCTTTCAAGATTCCTTATGATTGAGGAACTGAATGCTTTTAAGGCTAACAAATTCTCAGTTTTGCAAGCATATGGAAGCAGAAAACACCTGGGTTGGTTTAGATATTTGGTAAAACAGAGGATTGAGATCATTCAATACCTTGTATCATTGTCATTGAGTATCGTATGCATGTAATATTTTACATTGTTCTTAGCTTTCTAGAAGACAAGTGATAATCTTTACATAATAAAATATAATATTTCAAATTATAAATTTTATCCATGTGTTTTATTAACCAATTTATATATAATCTTGACAATTAAAACAAGTAACATATGTTTTTACTTTGAAAGTACTATATATATATGTATGTGTGTATATATATGTTTATATATGTATATGTATATATGTGTGTGTGTGTGTGTGTGTGTGTGTATATTTCATTTCAAACCTCACCCCTAAGTTACTTTTAGCCAGTCATATTATCACCACTTTATGTATGAGCAAATTAAAGCAAAAAGGGATTAGGTGAATTTTCTACATTTAGAAAAGGAGCTAGTGCTACACTAGGGCTATAGCTCAGGTTGCCTGGGCTCCCATTTTCAACGTCATTATCCCAACATACCGTCAAATTACGTGAAGACTTTTGGTATGCATACTGCTGCACACACCAGTCAGAATTGTGTTCTCTTGTAACTTTAATCGTTTCAGACAATCTTTAATTCCTGAGGTCAATTGCATCCTACATTGGTTAAGAGTAAGAATCAAATTCAGAAATTTAGACAAATAAAATATACTTGAAGAAGAAGAAGAAGAAGAGGAAGAAGAAGAGGAAGAAGGAAAAGGAGGAGGAAGAGAAGAATCCTAAGGATGCCTGAATATGACACTCAAACCACATTTGAGAACAAAAACGGAGAGATCACCATCTCTACTATCATGTACTCATTGAAGTTAACTTAAACTAAAAATATGACATATCAGCCACTTCCAGATACTGAAAATGAAATCGTTCCAGACTTTAAGGGGCTTCTAATGTGAAGTGGATATTAGATAAAATTAGAGGTGCGGAATATACATATTTTAAATAAGCTATAATCAATATTCTATGATGACAATTTGTTTTTGTGGTAGTTATCAGTCCATAGTGATAGCAACTAGATGTTGTGAATGTTTTTCTGCTTCAGTTGAAATAAACAAATTATTAATAAGACACTGCAAATAGAAAAGTTTGTAGATAAATCAAGTAGATGTGTTTAATATAAAGATTTAAATCATAGAAAAAGTATGTTTGAGCATTTTAATTGTTTTAGGAATCAAAAGATTAAATAACTAAAACCATAAGAAAAATATAATGGGCTTCACATGGCATTCTTTCATACCCAATACGCTGCTGTGCTTTTTATGGGAAATTACAGCTGCCAGAGTTAATTTAATTTAATGTAATTTAATTGTTGAATTTGTATTTTGTACACATCATTGGAGGCCCTAAAGCAATGATATGTTTTTCTTTAAATAAATAATTTTTCCTAACAGTTTAAAGAAATGATTGGCTTAAAGGACATTGGTAGGCTATAGAGAACAACGAAAATATGCGAAGTATCATGCGGAAAGATTTCTCTGACACCAATTCACCAATGAAAGCACTGAAATAATTAAGTAGTCTCTTTTTCTCTTTTATAAAAATGTAACTGAATCTTAAATTCTCACCAAATACAAATGCCACAGTTACAGAGGTTGGAACAGATGTTATATGCCCTTCACAACTAGCCTTCCTTTTTAAAAACAATTTTTTTTTTAAGTTTATTCATTTATTTCAAAAGAGAGAGTTCCAAGCAGGCTCCACACTGTCAGTGAAGAGCACACCAGAGCCTGACTTATGGCTCGAACTCATGAACCATGAGATCATGACCTGAGCCGAGATAAATTATATTTAAGATATATTTTAAAAATTATAGGGGCGCCTGGGTGGCGCAGTCGGTTAAGTGTCCGACTTCAGCCAGGTCACGATCTCACGGTCTGTGAGTTCGAGCCCCGCGTCGGGCTCTGAGCTGATGGCTCAGAGCCTGGAGCCTGTTTCCAATTCTGTGTCTCCCTCTCTCTCTGCCCCTCCCCCGTTCATGCTCTGTCTCTCTCTGTCCCAAAAATAAATAAATAAACGTTGAAAAAAAAATTAAAAAAAAATAAAAATTATATATTTTTATGTATTTTATATATTTACATATAAAATCATATATTTTTAAGATTCTTACTGTGTTTTGGGAACCATACACTTATTTAATCATAATTACATACTAGTATAAGCAACATCATTATTTGCATTTTATCAATGGGAAAACCAAGGCAAGCAAAGTTAATAACTTGCCCAAAGTCACACACAAAGTAAAGGCACGATTTTAATTCCCTCCTTGGTTATGATTAACCATGAACTGATTTTTTTCAGTTGCCATACCTTGGTCTTTGTGCTGAGTTCTATGCAGGCATTTATTGAGCCATCCGTGACCAAACTTGATTGTATACACACTTGCATGCAAAACTCATGCCAAAATCTGCTCTCATGTTTCCTCTCCTGACAGCAAGTTTGCTTTGGTATCCAGACTTTCCCTTTCAGCCAAACGTGCATCCCTTCTCAGAAGCAGAAGGAAACTGAATTTCCTCTCCCCTATGTTTACGACTGAGGTGACTTGGTCGACCTGAATAGACACTTTCCAAAGAAGACATACAAATGAACAACAGGTACGTGAAAAAATTATCAACATCACTAATTATCAGGGAAATGTCAATCAAAGCCACAATGAGATAGTACTTTAAACCTGTTAGAATGGAACTATCAAAAGCAGAAGAGTTGGAGAGAATGTGGACAAAAGGGAACCCTCGTTGGATGTGGGGATGTAAATATGGAAAATAGTATAGAGGTTCCCCCCAAATTAAAAGTGGAACTACCATATGACCCGGAAATCCCATTTCCAGGTATATTTCTGAAGGAAATATAATGATTACCTTCAAGACACAGCTGCACCTCCATGTTCATTGAAGCATTATTCACAATAACTGGGACATGGAATAAACCTGTGTCCACGATAAGAAAAATGTGATATAGAAAGAAATTAGAATATTATTTTTTTTTAATTTTTTTCAACATTTTTTATTTATTTTTGGGACAGAGAGAGACAGAGCATGAACGGGGAAGGGGCAGAGAGAGAGGGAGACACAGAATCGGAAACAGGCTCCAGGCTCTGAGCCATCAGCCCAGAGCCCGACGCGGGGCTCGAACTCACGGACCGCGAGATTGTGACCTGGCTGAAGTCGGACGCTTAACCGACTGCGCCACCCAGGCGCCCCTAGAATATTATTTAAAGATAGAAATTCTCCCTTTCGTGGCAACATAAATGGGCCTTGAGGGCATCATGCTAGGTGACATACGTCAGACAGAGAAGGACAGATGCTATATGATCTCACTTATATGTAAAATCTAAAAAACAAACAAATGAACTTTTAGTAATGAGGAAAAGACAAGCAGTTGCCAGGGGTGGGAGGACAGGGGAAAGGAGAAGATGTTGGTCAAAGGGTGCAGACTTCCAGCTATACAATAATTTCTGGACATCTAATATACGTTATAGTAAGTATAGTTAACAATTATGTAAGGTAAACTTGTATTATATATGCTGTATTGTATACTTATATTGCTTAGAGAGTAGTACTTAAATGTACTCACCACACACACATAAAAGGTAATTATGTAAGATGATAGAACTGTTAACTAACCTTATTGTGATAATCATTTTGCAATATATATATATGTGTATATATATGCACCAAATCATCACATTGTACACCTTAAACTTACACAATGTTATATGTCAATTATATTTCAATAAATCTGGAAAAATAAAAACGTGTAAGTAAAACAAATGCCAACATCAAGTTGACAGAGATGTTAGAATAATCTGACAAAACTTAAAAGCAGCAATGATAGGACTGATTCAATGAACAATTACAAAAACACTTGAAAGAGATAAAAAGGAGAGATAAACACATCTAGAGTTGTCATTGGATATTTCAACATTCCTCACTCAAAAAGTGCTAGGACAACTAGGCAGAAAATCAGCAAGGATGCTGAACTCCAAAACAGTATCTACCAACAGGAGCTAATTGACATTACTGAGCGCTCCATTCAACAACATTAGAATACTTGCTCTTTTCAAGTGCCCATAGAACATACACCAAGATAAGTCTACTTCTTATGCTATCAAAAAACCTCAACAGTTTAAAATAAATTGAAATCATACACAGCATGTTTTCTGACCCAATGAAATCAAACTAGAAACCTGTAATAGAAAGATAATCAGAAATTCTCCAAACATCTGGAAACTAAACAACTCCTTTTCATTGGTCAAAAGAAATTGGTCCATTGGTCAAAAGAAATTGGTCTAAGGGGAAATAAAAACAAAACAAAAACTTCAAACTGGATGAAACTAAAAACACAGCATATCAAAATTGTTGCAATGCAGAGAAAGCAGTGGCAAGAGACAAATGTATCAAAACAAATGCATACGATAAAAAAAAAAGAAAACAAATCAATAGTCTTAGCAGCCACCTCAAAAACTTAAAAAGTAGAGTAAAATACACATGAAGCAAGTAGAAGGAAGAAAGTAATAAATACAAAAGGATAAATCGATGAAATTGAAAGCCAAAGTATAATTGAAAAGATAGATGAAACAAAAAGCTAGTTATTTTAAAAGATCAATAAAATTGATAATTTAGCAAGTCTAAGAAAAAAAAAGAGAAGAGACAAATTATAAATACCACAAATGAAACAGGGGATATCACTATAGACTTGCAGACAGCAAAAGGATAAGAAGGAAACCCCACAATAACTCTATACACATAAATTTGATACCTTAAATGGAATGGACCAATTTCTCAAAAAAAAAAAAAAATCTACCACAACTCTCCCAACACAAAATACATAGTTTGAATTCATTATTTAAAAACTACAAAAAATGATAATTCTAGGACTTGATGTTTCCACTGGAGATTTCTACCAAATGTTTAAAGAAGAATCAGCACCACACAAAAAAAACAGATTGATGGTCTCCAGAGATGAAGGTGATGGGGAGGTGGGCAAAATGGTGAAGATAATCAAAAGATACAAACTTCCAGTTATACAATAAATAAGTCACAGGGATGTAATATATAGTATGGCGACTGTAATTAATTATACTGTATTATATATTTGAAAGTTGCTGAAAAAAGTACATCTTAAAAGTTCTCATCACGAGAAAAACAGTTTGAAACTATATGGTAAGTGATGGTAATTAGATTTATTGTGATGATCATTTTACGATGTATAAAATATTGAATCATTATGTTGTATACCTAAAACTAATATAATGTTCTAGTTCAATTATATCTTAATTAAAAAAAATAAATTTTACAGAATTTCTTTAAGGAAATAGAAGAGAAGGGAACACTTTCCAATTCTTTTTATGAAGCTATATTACTGTTAGCAAACAGTGTACAAAAATAGAGAACCTCATGAAAACCATAGAAAACCAATATGCTCCATTGAATATTTAACAAAATAGTATCAAACAGAATGCATCAATATATGAAAAGAATTAAACACCGTAACCAAATGGGGTTTATTCCAAGGTTACCAAAATGGGTCAATATAATCCAACAGTCATTTTAACAGACGGAAGAAGAAAAACGCTATGATCATATCAATCGATAAAGAAAAAAAATTTTTGACAAAATACAATACCCATGATAAAAACTCTTAGAAAAATAGGGATAGAGAGAAATTTCCTTAATTTGAAAAGAACATGCATAAAAAATCCCTACAGCTAACATTATACTCAGTGGTAATGACATATTCAATGCTTTCTAAGACCAGGAATAAGGCAAGGATGTGCTTTCTTACCACTCTCTTCCAACATAGTCCTGTGAGTTTTAGCCAGTACAATAAAGCAAGAAAAGGAAGTAAAAGGTATACAGTTGAAAAGGATGAAAGAAAATTGTCCCTATTTGCAAATGACATGATTGTGTATGTAGAAATCCAAGAGAATCTTTAAAAAACTCCTGGAACCACTAAGTAAGTTTTGCAAGTTCAAAGGACACATGATAAAATATAAAATTCAATTGTATTCTCATATACTAACAATGAATGTGTAGATACCAAAAGTAAAAAATATTTACAACCACTTAAAAATAATAAATGGAACACTTAAGTATAAATCTAACAAAATATTCTCAAACTTATATGCTAAAAACTATACAACATTGGCAAAAGAAAATTTTTAAAGATCTAAGTAAATGGAGAATCATATGGTGATCATGGATTGAAGGATTCAACACAGTAAATATATCAGTAATTCCTAAATCAATATACTGGTATAAATCACTTCCTATCAAAACCCCAGCAAGACTTTTGTAGATACAAAGCTTTTATAAAATTTATATGGAAGGGTAAAAAAGCTAGAAAAGCAAAACAATTTATAGAAGAAGAAAAAATTGGGAGGAATTAGTCTACCTGATTTCAAGACTTATTTTATAATTACAATAATCAAAACTGCAATGTATTGGCAGAGGGATAGCCATATGGATCAATGGAACTCAGAAATAGACCCACACAGATATGTTCAACTGAGTTTTGACTAAGGCATAAAAGTAATTCTTTCGAAGATAGCCTTTTTAACAAATTGTGCTAGAGCAATTATACATCCATAGACAAAGAGAAAGAAGAGAAGAGGAGGGTAGAGGAGGGGAGAGAAAAGAGAAGAAAAGAAAAAAGAAAAGAGAAAAAGAAAAGGAAAAAGAAAAGAAAAAAAAAAGAAAAAAGAAAAGAAAAGAAAAGAAAAACTTCAATCTAAGTCTCAGGTCTAATTTTAAAAAATGCAAAATGTTGGGGCACCTGGGTGGCTCAGTCAGTTTAAGCATCTGACTTCGGCTCAGATCATGATCTCACAGTTGTGGGTTAGAGTCATGCGTCGGGCTCTGTGCTGACAGCTCGGAGCCTGGAGCCTGCTTCGGACTCTGTGTCTCCCTCTGTCTCTGTCCCTCCCCTGTTTGCACTCTGTCTCTCTCTGTCTTTCAAAAATAAACAAACGTTAAAATTGTTTTTAAAACAAAATGCAAAATGTTAACACTATAAACCTTTTTGAGAAAGAACATAGGAGAAAACTCCTCAGGATCCACAACTAAGCACAGAGCTTACGTAACCTTGAAAATCCATAAAAGGAAAAATTGACAAGTTGAAAATTTTTTCTCCATGAAAGACCTTGTTTAGAGGCTGAAAAGACAAGCTACATACTGGGAGAAAACATTTGCAAGCCCTGTATCTGATAAAGGGCTAGCACCTAGAGTACATTAAAAAAAAAAAACCTCTCAAAACTCAACGGTAAAAACGAACAATACAATTAGAAACTGAACAAAAAACTTGAACAGACATTTCACTGAAAACAAGCACATGAAAAGATAATCAACATCATTAGCCAGTAATGAAATGCAAATTAAAACCACAGTGAGTTATCATTACACACCTATTGGTATGGCAAAAACTAAAAACAAAAAAACAAAAAAAAAACTAAAAAAAAAAATAGTGACAACACCAAAAGCTGGTGAGGATGCACAGAAGCTGCATCACTCACACATTATTTGTAGGAAGGCACGATACA
This sequence comes from Prionailurus bengalensis, assembly GCF_016509475.1. Classification (NCBI taxonomy): domain Eukaryota; kingdom Metazoa; phylum Chordata; class Mammalia; order Carnivora; family Felidae; genus Prionailurus; species Prionailurus bengalensis. The sequence continues at coordinate 14,505,117 of NC_057353.1, read as the reverse complement.
GCCGCTCTGGAAAACAATTTATCAGGTTCTTAAACTCAACATGCAGCTACTAACAACCTGGCTTGTATCCTAGAGGAACAACGATTTAGGTTCACACAAACACCTGTATATGGATGTTTAGAAGCTTAATTCAGAATAGCCAAAAACTGTAAACAACCCAGATGTCCTTCAGTGGGTGAATGATGAAAGAATCTGTGGTATGTTCATATCATGAATATTATTTGGGAATAAGAAGGAACAAACTATTGACATGTGCAACTTTGATGGAATTCCAGAGAATTATGTTGAGGGAAAAAGCCATTCCCCAAAGGTTATATACAGTATGACTCCATCATATAACAGACTTGAAATGACAAAGTTATAGCAACTCTTAGAGGACAGGTTAGTGTCACTAAAGGGTAAGAAAGAGTGAGCAGGGGAGACTGGGTGTAGCTACAAAATGGCAGCCTGAAGCATCTGGTGAGGGTGCATCTTCTGCATCGTGATCACCAATGCCGCTATCTTGGTTGTGGTATTGCATTATAGGTTTGCAAGATGTCATCACTAGGGGAAGCTGCATAAAAAGCACATGAGCTCTTTCTGTAAAACTTTGTGTGCGTTTACAGTTATCTCAAAATGTCAAAGTTTCTTTAAAAGAAAGTCAGATATGGGGCGCCTAGGGTGGCTTGGTCGGTTGGGTGTCTGACTTCAGCTCAGGTCGTGATCTCTCGGTTCCTGAGTTTGAACCCTGCGTCAGGTTCTGTGCTGACATTTCGGAGCCTGAAGTCTGCTTTGGATTCTGTGTCTCCCTGTCTCTCTCTGTTCCTCCCCTGCTTGCACTCTGTCTCTGTCTCTGTCTCTCTGTCTCTCTCAAAAATAAAGATTAAAAAAATAAAAAATTAAAAAAAAAAAGAAAGATAGTCAAATTATGAGGACACCCAGGGACTGAGGCACTGCCAGGTCCTGTCAGCCTGCCAATCCCACACCCCGGTGATGCCTTGCAAACACCTCTCTAAAGTATCTCTGACACCCTCGTGGTGCTCCAGGCATTTGACTCAGACATCTAGTCACAAAGCCTCTCATCCTATGCTTCCCAGAGCCGCCTAGCTTCTGGCCTTCTGATTTGTCTTTCTGTTTATAATTTCAAATCGTTTCTTTATTCTGCCAATTAAACCCCTTGTCTGTCTTTAGTCATTCGCTGATTTCCTGGAAAAACAAGCTCTTTCTCCTGTTGCCTAACTGTGGCCATTAGGGTCCCCCTGGCCACGGTGAGGGAAAGGTCCCCGGTGCTCCAGCTAGTAGGTGAGGCTGTGTGTCCTGGGGGAGGGACTCTAGAACTGAAACTGACTGAGATGCAGTAACTGAAGGTTTGAAAGTGAAGTATTTTCTCCCTGCTTGCTCTTCATGAATCTTCCCATTTCTGTGCTTAGAAGGATTTTTGAACAAGACAGTGGCTTACGCTCTGCACCAGATCCGGGCAACCCAATGTTTCCTTTTCCTCAAATCATCCATGTTCCTTCTCCATCCAAAACCAAAGCTTAAAAAAACAAACAATAAGCATAAGGACAGAACATGAGATTTTCCAATGTAACCTATTAAGTGTCATACTGTTAAAAACGTGAAAGCCTCTCTTAAAACACAAACAAATAAACCCCATAGTCTCTCTTTCATTAACCTTCAGTAATGGATACAGATACTCCCTAAATTGACGCCCTGATCTCTGGCCCAATGTGCATCACATTCATTGTGACTGAGGGGAGGCACAGACAGCCCGATTCCGTTGGCTTTATTTAAAACGATAAAAATATACAGAGCAAAAGTACCTGTGCTCTGACATCAGTCATTACCAACAAAGGTTCTCACTGAGGTTATCCCAACGAATGTCATTTTTTTTTTCCAGATGGCCCATAAGGTTGCAGAGAGAACAGCTGCACACACTATACATCTTGGCTGCACTGGAACAGGCTTCTCGGGAAGGAGAATTGGATGCCAGAGCCCTTGAATTGCACGATAGCTGATCTCGGAAGAAGAAGAGGCGGTTGCCTCCACTCAGCCCCGCTCCATCAAGCTCCTCACCTCTGTGCACAAGCCACCAGCCTTCCCTGGCAGGCTCTCACTTCTTCAGCCTGATTGGGATGCAGGCGCTGTTCTGAGCCTGCTCTTTGGGCATGTTTTATTTCCTACCGCTACGGCCAACCCATCACTGAATTTACTCTGGTAAGAAGCAATTGTGAAATCAACTCATGTGGTACAAACGAAGCATGGGAGAAACGGCGGAGGTCCTTTGAAAACCACCTCTGGGCAGAAAGGTTCAAAGGTCAGGAAAAAGAGCAGACACTCCAATAGTCAATGTCCAAAATACCTTGTTTGGATTTCTGCTGAAATCAGAGGCACTTTTTAAAATAAGTCCAGCGGAAAAAATAATAAATAAATAAATAAATAAATAATAAAAATAAAATAAAGTAAGTCCAGTGAGGGGCACCTGGGTGGCTTAGTCGGTTGGGCGTCCGACTTCAGCTCAGGTCATGATCTCGCAGTTTGTGAGTTCAAGCCCCGTGTCGGGCTCTGCGTGGACAGCTTGGACCCTGGATCCTGCTTCAGATTCTGTATCTGCTCCTCCCACGCTCGTGCTCTGTCGCTCTCTGTCTCCCAATAATAAGTAAACACTAAAAACACATTTTAAAGTAAGTCCAGCAATTGTCCTGGGCGTTTCTTCCATCCCCTCCCTCCAACATCTCTCCCACCGTCTTTAATTGCATCAAATCCCATTCTCCTATTTAATGTGAATTTTATTAAAAAATCTCCAACCATCTATGGGAATGTTTACTTTAAAATTTCTTCCTTTTTTGAGCCGCGGAATCTTTGTCTCAAAGGATCATAAAATATTAATCATTTCCCTAAATCTAAAAAGGGAATGAGATCACACAATATTTCAAAGGTCTAGTCAGCATCTGTCCATGTTCCATAAGAGGACAAGGTACAAGAATACCACGCAGAAATAGTTTAAGAATGGTTGTTTTTCAAAAATGTCAGCTGAGCCATAATTTCTGTGTTCATAAGAATTAACATAGGGCACTCTTTCTGAAAAAAAAAAAAAATTCAACCAGTCTCCCTGGTTGTTTTACATCTGTGTTTGGAGTCAGCCACACTTGTGGAGAAGATCTTAACTCCTCTCTCTTACGGCTCCCCCTTGCACCCGCATTCAGTGTTTCCATTTTGTCCCCAGATCTCCCTTTTTACTCAAGAGGTGACTCAGTTTGGTGGTAAACGATCAAGAATATACCCAAGGCTTGAAATTTTTTCAAATCAGTGTTAAGTGACTGCAGAAGATGATACTTAAAATACCTGTCACAACTCAGGTGGCATCCATTTCAAGAGCACAAATAATCCAATATTTTGTCGTCCCATCACTCATGTCTTTTTGCAAGAAAACAGAAAGCAGAACAAGTTACAAGTGAAATCAAATAAACGAATTTTGGTTTTGACAAGGGGGCCAAATCAGTCTATTTTAAAACCCGAAAATGTGATCACCTTACTTTGCCTGTGTGGAGTGCACGTATTTGGACAAACTTTTAAAGCCTGCATTTTCTGAATTAATATATTTGTCTAAATACCAGTTGATTTAAAGTGAGAACGAAGCTGGCATAGGTGCTCTGCTGTGCATACAAGCTCTCTGTAAAAAAACAAAAACAAAAACAACTACGCACTTACATACACACACATATATAGAAACTTTGTAAGTGATCAGATAGGGCTTCTCAAATCTGTATAATTAAAACAACTCTAAGTTTTATGTTAGAGACCAGTCAATGCCTTTAGAGAACTTAAAATAGATTAAAAATATATATAAATAGTACATTTTGTATCTTTTGTACTTCATTTTCTATTTGTACAAACAAAATAAAATAGAAATGTATATCTTAAAGGTTGCCATGCAAGTTGTTGAGATGCATGATTCTATATAATTCTATCACTCCCATACTCATATCAATATTTAGAAATTTGCTCTTGAGAGAGATTGATTTACCATATGTGGTGATAACAACCATTACAAACTCCCAATATTTCACAAACCATGATATAAATTGACTTTTCTTCACACTCCTGGATGCCATTAGACTCCTCCCCTACCAGGGAAATTGTTTCCATGGTAACCGAAAGGGAAAAAGCACAGGGAGGGGGAAAAAAGGCACAGAGAGCTAATGGAATGAGATATCTATGGAATAAACAGAATATTTGTTGGCAAGTGTTGGCTGTCATGACACTTTTATTGTTTCTAGACCCACAGACTTCTAGAGACACTAAGGCCATACTGTCTGGCAGAGTAGACCGTGCCTGAGGATGGTCTTGTTAAAATGTCCAACAACCCGCTGGGCTGCCTGCTATTAGCCAGTGTAGATGACACCTTGTAAATGGAGCCTGCTGAATCTTTCTAGCCACACCACCTCTACAGGACGCATGTGGGCATGGCTGGACTGATTCAGAGTACAGCAGATAGCCTGAAAGCAGAGCTGTTCACAGGGGCACCGAATCGCCCTTCCTGAGGTAGCTACAGTTCTTTTTCCAGCCACACGCAGAATTTTCCAGTGGGTGTAGAGCACTGAAATCCATTCAGACCGTTTGGGGCACTCCGGAAGTTCTCTAGAATGAAACATTAGGTAGCACCTGCTTTTATCTTTTTATTCATGTTGCTGAAGTAAAATATGCAGCTAATGTAATTTAATTTTTATTAGATTCTGCATATATGTGGCTTTTAGAATGAACTCGAGGGAACACACATTACTCATAAACATATACTTTTTAATTAATTTTTCTTTGTAATTCAAAGTAGATGTCTAATGCATTCATGGAATGATATGCCCTCCCTCTGGGGGGCAATTTTAATACCTGCAATTCCCCAGCTTGTTAATCAAAGACTTTTTAGCCTTGTAGATAATTTATATCTGCTTAATGTTCAGAAGGTTGAAATTGCAGCCATATGAAAAAAAAATTCTTACCTCTGACAAAATCAGAAAAGATAAAAACCTCATGCAAATTCTACAGAAATGGGAAATGGTGGAAATATCCTTTCTTTCTGAGCTGCTTTTTGTGAAAATATTTTGTGGCTTTATGAAAAAAAAAAAGTGGCTGTTTTCTTTCTTTTTTTTTTTTTCTTCCCCCTCCCCCTCTCTGGAAGACACAGTGAAACTGGTTGGCTAAAAATGCAGCAATGGCCAGAAATCTCCATCTCAGAACATGCCTATTTCTAGTCGTTTTATATTTTGAAAGAATACTTTTTTTGCTTCTTAAAAAAATATTACTGGCCAAAAAAATTTACATGGGAAAAATTTAGATTTTGTGGGGGTTCAATTTATGTTTAAGTGCAGTTTTGCTAGCTCCGTGGCTCCAAGTGTTAATCTCCTGTTCTGTTACTGTGTTACCCTGTCATTAAGCTCGGTTTTCTCCCACACGTAGGCAGACAAGGTGAGAAGAATAGTTCCACCGACACCCCGGGCAGTGGCTTTAGATCCAGAACTGTGGACAAGACATGCCATAAGTCAGAGAAGGAACAGGGATGGGAGCACCATGTTCTCTCCCCCTGAGATCCTTCCCCATGGTGTGGCATTGTTCCTTGAGATGTGTGCCTGCTGTGTGTGCATCTGCACATTCACGAATACATCCCCCTGGACTCGCGCGCGCGCGCGCACACACACACACACACACACACACACACACTTTGCCTTGTGGGTACGTGGCTACATGTTAACTGATAGTGGCATTTCTACAGTGGGGACAAGGAATATAATGGTGGGCCCTCAGAGATGGAAGAAAGGGTTGAGAACTCTGCATCTGATCTCCCATGCTGGGGGGAGGGGGTCGCGGCAGGTAGTTCCCTTGTAGTAACGCTGAATTCAGCTTAGCAGCAGATAATTCAGCTTGGGCTTTCACATTCCAGGGAAGGGACACTCACTACTATGTGAGTGCAGCTAGAGCATCGTGAGGCAGCCGAAAATATTAGATAGGTGCCTTTTATATAATCTTATATCTACCTTTAAAAAATTTCTACTGGTATCGTACTCTGAAACCAAATAGAAGAAGGTTTTTTTTTTCTTACCACTTAGCAGTCCTCAAAAATGTTTAACACAGTTACCCTCCCCTCTTCATGAGCTAAACATTCCCCTTTGCCTCATTTACTCCTCCCACGATACGGCTTTGGGAACCCTATTATCTTGGTTGACCTACTTGAGCCAATTTGGCACCCAAACTGGATACAGTATTCTAGATATGGTTGTTATTTACATAGTCGACTGTTTTCATTTATTAGCAGTTTGCTTTTATTGGTGCCGTAGAAAATCAGATGTGGCCACATTTTCACAGCCAGGTCATGCTGCCAGCTCGCGTCGGACTTACAGTTATCTTTATACTCAGATCTTTATAGCGCTTGAAGTCTGGCCTTCCCATTTTGCACTGGTCAGCTGACTTTCCGAGGCTAACTGCAGAACATTATGTTTATCGCAGTTACAATTTATTTCACCCATTAAGCCTTCCTTTTAGCCTGTTCATATCATTTTCAATCCTGGCTCTATTATTTTAGTATTTGCTGTTAAACTGGGATTTTGAGTCAGTCACAAAGTTGGACAGGATGTGATTCATGACTCAATCTAAGTCCTCAGTAAAATTTTACACAGGCCCACATGAAGAAAGGATGTCTGGGCTGCTGCTAGAGACTTCTCTTCGAGTAACAAGAATATATGTTCTCTGATGTTTAATCAACTGTGAATCCACCTAGCTGTGCTATCAGACCACATTTCTAAACTTCACTTAGTGATGCAAACTATGAAAGAGTTCGTGAATGCCTCTGGAGATTAAGGAGTACTCTGTTTCTCATTTACTGTTTTATGTATGTATCAAAAAAAAAAAAAAGGAAAGAAAGGCAATGAATTTGATGTGACCAGTACACTTTGTGTTTCTTCCAATATTCTTTGCTTCTGTTTATTCCTTAGCTTTACTGGGCATTTTTTCTAAGTATTATTTCTCTATGATACAGTTATCTTCCTCTATAGATATCTTTTTAAGTTCATTTGTTTATTTTGAGAAAGAGAGAGAGCGTGTGGGGGGAAGGAGGGAGGCACAGAGTGGGGGGGGAGGGAGGGAGGGAGAAAATCCCAGGCAGGCTCTGCACTGTCAGTGTAAAACCCAATGTGAGGCTCAAACTTACAAACTGTGAAATCATGACTTGAGCTGAAACCAAGAGTCAGATGCTTAACTGACTGAGCCACCCAGGCGCCCCAGCCCCCATAGAAGCTATTTTAATAGTTATATCTGAACGTTTTTTCTCTTTATTCAGAAGCTTTCCACTGTTGTAAGAAAATCTCTTGCCAGATGCATTTTTCCTGATCATCACATTGCCAGCCCCTTATCAAGACCCCAGGCCTCAGTGTCATAACCCTTAGTCCATAAAGCCAAATCCTATCACTAAATATCATCCCTTTAGTCTGCTGAAAAGTCATGATGTTCAGTAAGAATGAACTGATAACATCACCTACAACCCCAAGTCCTTTAAAAAGTGTTTTTGTTGTTGTTGTTGTTGTTTTTGCTTATGTTTTAAATATCTGTATTGTTTCTTTATGTGTATGTGCAGAAATGAGAAGGGGCTAATGGATTTAATGACTCTGGATAAGTCGTGTATCCTTGAAGATGCTATTTTCAGGAAAGAGTCTCATGTCTCCAATATGTTAGGATGCTGGTTGTTTTGTGGCCTCTTCACTCTGCGGTGGGAACTCTGCTCCAGCTGGGCAACCGTGCAACTGGGCTGAAGAGACAAGGGTAGAAGAAAAAGCAGGCTGAGGTAAGAAAGCCAGAGAATAATTCTGGATCCTGACTGAGCTGAGCACTCACCAAGCACTACACAGCCACGCACCAAGGCCACTGGGGCCAAACAAGGCAAGAACCCTGCCTCGCAGGTTCACAGACCCCTTCTGGGTCCCTATGGCAGCCCTGTATGTCCTAATTCTGAACCCTCGTTTCTGTTCTGGGGTTCCAATTTCCAGCCTAATACCAAATGCCTCGTCTTGGCCCATCTAATTCCCCACCTTGTATGGAAGCTTTCTTTGAACTATCAGGTTTTAATACCAACCTCACTCTAGAAGTTATTTCCTAGATCTGTCAGATGACATTTTGAGAGGCCATTTTGATGCTATGGGCATTTTGTGTACATGAGAGATAAGTGAGGGGCAGGTAATAATTACTTGGTAATTATTAGTTTACATTTTCCTTTTAGAACCAGGAAATATCCATGATACCAAAGTCTGTATCAAAAGAGTTATTTCACTACCTTTCTCCTTGCTCTCTGGTTCAGTTTCTGAACGTCGGAAACCCGCGGCTGAAATGGATTCCACGTCGTATCACTCCACTCACCTCACACCCAGACTTGGCCCTAGGAACTTGCCCTTGCATCCTGACCCTTACTTGCCAAGGCAGAGTTCAGATAATTGTGGGCATCAGTTGAGCTAGTTTTACACAATTCTGACCATCCTAGCTTTTTCTTACTTATTATGTAGAGAGAAGATAAACAAACGTTGTTTTATGCTGCTCACCATTTCTTCACCAACCTACACAAGAACAGAATTCTGCGACAACCAGCAGAGAGTAAAATGACTTGGGAGAGCATAAGACTTCAAGTATGGAACCTGGTCATACAAATATGGTAGTAGCGAGGGTTTGGAGCCCGAGCATGTTCCACAGATTTTATACAGTTATTTTTATACAATACAACAACAAGCTTTTAGATGGGTAAAGAAGGATGTAGAACACTACCAGAAATCAGTGATGAACCACTCCAAGAGGAAAGACTATTGCTGTTAAGGATTGCTGTGAGTTTGGAAGGCAAAGGAAGTGAGGACAATAAAAAGATATTTGATTCAGTTCTTGAGAGACCTTAGAATTTTCCAATGTCCTGGACTTTTAGAGTCTTCAAGTTGGAGTTCTTCCAAATTGCACAGGAAGCGAAGTGACTGTACTGTCAGGCAAGATATTTCTGTGCTTTTATCCATGGCCCCTTGATGACACAAACATGTGTGTCCAGCCCTGGCCTCTCCTCTGAGCCACTAGGTGATAAATCCAACTCCCATCAATATCTCAAAGGTATCTATAATTTCAGGTCCAAACCAGGATGCTTGATTTACCTTTTTTCCCAAGTCTGCCCCCTATACCAGTAAATAGGGATTCCCTGCCTTCTCTATTTCAGTAAATAGCACCATCATCCATTTGCACGCAAAGTCAAAAACATAGGACTTGTCCTTATGTCCTTCACGACCCACCCCCCATTCAGTAGGAAGGCCTATTAGCACTTCCTTATAAACATGTTCCAAAGTAGCCACCTTCTTTTAGGTCTACTGCCACCGTCTGAGTCCAACCATCATCATTCCTTAATTAGGCTGCTTCACTAGCTTCCTAACAGGTCTATGTGTTGCCCTCTAGATCAGTATACATTTTTTCTTTGTTCAGAACCCTTCAATGGCTTTCTCTCGTAAAGAAACAAACTATTGTGCAAATTCTTTTGAGGCCCATTCAGTCCCATATGACCTGGCTCCTGCCCACCTCTTTACTTCATCTCCCCCTAACTACCGCCCACCCTCAAACTCTGCTCTCCCTTCCACTGTTCACTCCTCCTAAAACTTTCCCTACCTCCAGCTCCTTTGCATTGACCCTTTTTGCTGCCCAGAGCTTTCTTCCTTTAGATGTGTGCATGACAAGTTCTTTCTTATTCAGGTTTCAGCTCAAATGTTCTTCCTTGAAGGTGGCTTCCAATCACCTGACTTAACATTTCTGAAGTTCACTCTTGATCTCATTGCTGTGTAGTATTTTCTTCATTGTACTTGCCACCTAAAGTCTAACTTACTGATCTACTTACTTCGCTACTCATTTATTATCAGCTTCTCCTACTAAAATGTAAGTTCTTTGAGAACAGAAACCTAATATGTCTATTTCCCTGCCACATCTCTTGTATCTGAAACATAGCACTCAGTAAATACCTGATGAATGATGTAACACAATGAAAATCCACCTCTCCTTTAATTTCTAAATTATCTTTATTCAGATGACTTCAGCTATACCTTCTGAATATTAACAAAATGTATAAAATCTTAGCTCTCAATAACAGTATAGAAAAATGATTCAAATAAAATTTATTTACCTACCGAACTAACAATTATTTATTTTTAACAGGAAAAGGTTTCTAGTGAACATTTGCACTAGAAACCATGAGTATTTTTAATCTTTTGTAAAAAATTATGATGTGAAGTTGAAATTTGATACAAAGTAGAGTGAATGGCCAGAGAAATAGACTCTTCCTTAGTAGTCTTACCTTACGACTCACAGATATCCTTGAAAACATCATAAGTTATACTTAAAAATCAATAAGAAATATTTCTGAATTATAATCTGTGACTCAGGAGACATGATTTAACTTGGAATGATCTCAGAATCCATATTTGAACAGTAGTGTGCACAAGATTATATAAAAAATTATTCATATATCTCTAAACACATATCTGAGAAAAACTCAGTTTGAACATATGTACCAAATTTGCACACAGACACATCAGTCAGCAGAAGCTCACTCAAATAGAATAAACAGAAGACAAAAAGCCAGAAGGCTTGGATGCTAAGGCCAACTTACTAGGCCTATAAAAAGCAAGACAATTAAAGATATAATAGGTAATGTTTACTGAGCAATTACTATATCCCAGGAACTCAGTTCTAAGCACTTTATAAACAATGACCCCATGTCTTGAACCTCTTCTTCAGTATGACCTAAGCATTAATAAGCATTTTATAATGGATCTAAATAAGCATTTTTATAATGGACCTAATGAAGAAACACATTAATTTTCCCAACTTAAAAAAACTAAAGGTTAGATAGTTGTGGGGTAACATGATGTTAGAAAAAAAAAGCCAACAAACAAAAAACTTCAGAATCAAGAGTAGAATTTGAGGAGTATGAGGAGTATCATTCAAATATTTCAACCTTATGGTTGGGACCAGGTCAGGTTGAGATCTTGGACCAGGTCAGTAGCTGGTTTTCAGAAACCGAGGATCTATAGGACAAACAACAGAAATAGATATTGAGAAATGAGGAAAACGCCAGGCATAGAGGAAGTCCTTCGCAACCTTGCAATGTTCCAGGTCTTTACGTGGTCTACGAGGCTCCACATATGCTGGACTGTCATGCCTCTGACTCATTTCTTACTATTCTCAGCCACCTGGCTTTTTGCTGGGTCTCCTCCAGTGTTCCTGGCATGTTCTGTCTCAGAGCCTTTGGGCTTTTCTCATCTCTGCCTGGAATGCCTTCCCCAGCTATCCTCATGATGAACTCCTTCATCTCTCAAGTGTTCATTCATTTGTTACCTTCTCACTGCTTACCCTGACCATCCAATTAATAGGGAAACCCTCTACCTCCAGCACTACTGATCCCCTAACTCTGCTTAACTTTGAAGGTTTTCCACAGCATTTACATCTTCTCCTATGTTATAGAATTTATTGTTTTTATCATGTATATCCTCTAAATTTCTCCACTCTGAAACTTCGGGTCCAGATGAGCATGGATCGTTGTCATAGAGTCCCCCAAAATGGTCTCTATTTTTTATCCTTCCCTGTATTAATTTTCTAGGGCTGCCATAACAAAATGCCATGCAATGGGGGGCTTCAGCAACAGAAATTAATTTTCTTATAGTTCTAGAGGCTGGAAGTCCAAACTCAAGGTATTGGCAGGTTTGGTTTCTTTCAAGGCCTTTCTCCTTGGCTTGCAGATGACCGCCTTTTTATTGTGTTCTCACATGGTCTTTCCTCTGCAAGCACGAATCCCCGGTGTCTCTTTGTGTGTCCAAATTTCCCTTTCTTATAAGGATCCTAGTCAGATTGGATTAAGGCCCACCCTAACAGTCCATTTAAAAAATTTTATTTTCCATTCATGAATTTTTGAGAGACAGAGAGAAACAGGGTATGAGCGGGAGAGGGGCCAAGAGAGAGGGAGACAGAATCTGAAGCAAGCCCTTGGCTCTAAGCTGTCTGCACAGAGCCCTACGTGGGGCTTGAACCCATGAACCATGAAATCCTGACCTGAGTCGAAGTCAGATGCTTAACCAACTAAGCCACCCAGGAACCCCTAACAGTCTTATTTTAAATTCATTACTTCTCTAAAGGCTCTGTCTCCAAATATAGTGGCATCTGAGGAGGTGGAGGTTAGGGCTTCAATGTATGTGTGGGGGACACAATTCAGCTCATAACATACATAACATACATAACAATCCAGCTCATATGGATATAACATATATCCATTTACTTTGCACATAACTTTGTAGTGCTCTCCTACTCTGCCTCTGGGCTTGGCCTTGAGATTTGCTTTGGCCAACAGCATGTTAGGAAATAGGACACAAACAAAGGTTTGAGAAGTACGTGTGTGACTGGGTTTGTTCACCCTTGATCTGCCATGGCTCTGAGAACATGCCTAGATTGGCCTGTTAAAGAATGAATGAGACCTATAGAACAAAACTTAATTTCCCAGTTGTACCACCTAAGGCCATCTCAGATTGGCCACAGCCAATTGCCCCCCTCGCTGTGTGAGAAAACCCAACCAAGATCAACAGAGCCACCAAATGAACCCACAACTGCCTGCAGACACATGAGTGTCCCAGGCATGACTAGCCAAGCCAATCTGAGACGAGGTGAGCCCTGCAACTCATGGTGCTCTGATTTTGTGGTTGTAAATGTGTTATTGTGGCAATTGGAAAACTGATACAACTGTTTTGTTCATTGATATATCCTAATTAGAAAGAATAATGCCTGGCACATTGCAAGTGATCAATAAATACTTTTTTTGAATGAGTAAATGGGCAAAATATAGTTACATAAAAACAAGTACCTGCTTACAGAAGGCCCCTCTTAAAAATTTATTACATATCTCTCATGAGGATGACTTCCTCTGGCTTAATATCATTGAGTTTATAAGTGGTTTCATGAGCTAGCTGGTAATGTATGATTCACTGTGGCCTAATATATTTACTACTCTTTGAGGGCTTCACATTTCCTCAGGTAATATTGCTTGAAACAGAAGAGTAAACGTGTTAAACCCACAATATTAGGGAAACATTAGGAAAAAACTTTTGAGGGTCTTCCTACAGCATCTCAAATTTTATTAGGTGGAAGTGACCACTAATCCACCCATTGGAGCTGTTATCCTCGTGACTTTGGTTTAAAGCTATAGGTTAAAGGAAACTATTTGGAGGTGGTGAGGGAGTAATTAAAAAAGAGGGAGACTGAGAGTGATTTTAGTAAAAGTAAATAAAAATGTAGCAAAAACTACTTTTTGGAGCCTATGTGATGCTAAACATTACTTTTCCATGCCGTTTCTCTCATTCTGGATAAATCTTTACCTCCCCACCCCACTTCACCGAGTTCAGCCCTATTTCTTCTTTAGTACAAACATCACCTCCTCTGAGTGTTAGGCAAGAGGGGACTGAGCAAGCCTTCCATGTTCCTTTCAACCTTACCCCCAGGACTTCTTATGTCCTTTCATACAATTTATGTTTTTCTTTATAGCATTTTCCACAGTGTGTGATCACAAATTTGTGTGATTAATACTCAGCGCATGTCTCTTGTGCTAGATTTTGGCTCCACAATGTTCCACATCTAGCTCAGTATTATATTCTTAGAATTCAGGACAATGGCCCCAACACAGGGTAGTATACAATAAATACTTGTTGACAAAGTATTATTCATTATCTGTCCTTCCCATTTATTAATAGATGTCACTGATGGAGAGAAATCACAAATTAAACTAAATACCGCTAAAATAAAACATCCAAAAAAAAGTCGGTCATTACCAAAAAGTTTCTGAGCTTCCTTATTTAAGGAAGTTTTTCAATAAATATTTGTTAAATTAAATTGACAGATGGCCTCAAAGAAAACATTCTGAAAAAACGAGATTTACGTTCTGAAACCCAAAGTTTTGGATTGATATGTTATTAAAGCTTTTGCAGCCTTTCTCTATTGAGTAAAATTCCAATAACAACCAGCAGACATTATTGATCAGCCTTTGGCAATCCTATCATGCCTCTCAGAGCGTCAAGCCATGGACTGAAACCTAGAATGAAGAAATTTGGCAAAGAGCGTCTATAGTTGTTGACATCATGCTTAGATTCTGAGCCACTTGGGAATGAATACAAGATAGATTATAAAAATGCTGTTTTATGGACTTCAGAAGGCCTCGTACACCAGCTTGGAAGGTTTGATTCTAATGGAGAATTCAATGTAGAGGGAACAGCATTTGGAACAGCCCTGCCACACTGGATTAACTGAGAAAAAGTGAGGGTAGCTGGAGGACATTGAAGCTGCTATGAGGCTGCAGTGGTGCACAGAGACCAGATTATGCCCGTCTTGGAGGGGCATAGTAAAGATATCTGCCCTTGTCCTAAGTACAATGGGAAGCTGCCAAATATTTCCCGAGCTCCGATCGCTCTAGCTCGCATGGGGAGGATGGATTGGAAAGCAGAGGGGAGTGAAGCTATTGTGATGATCCGGCTGTACTTGACATAGCTTGTAGGAGAAAAGCCTGGCTACAGCTCAGCTATCTGCTCTTTCTTTCTCATGGGCATAATTGGGAGTGTGTTTTGAAATTAGCAAAGTCTTATTTTAAAGAGAATCATAGACTGGACGTGTTGAGACTTTTGCCCGGGGCTCTAAATATCTATTAGCAGAGTCTCAGCAGTGAACTGTAATCCCTATGAAATGAGGTTGTGAGCATCAGCAAGACTCTAGTACCCACCTACTACACCTGGCGATAGCACTGTTAATAGATACTTGCTGCGCAAGTGACCACATGAATCAAGGGTTACAAAAAAGGGTTACACACAATGAGCGACTCTAAGAAGCATGTTGGAGGTACCAGAGAAAGCCATTATCCTCTCTAAACCTCGAGTTTCATTCCTCACAAGAATCCAATAATTTCTTTCATTTTGAAGCATCTGTATACGCACATGCTGAGCCATCTATTAAAATAAAGTGTACAAAATGCCTACTCTGCAAAGTGTGCCTGCCTCTGGCACATGCTCCGTTTCAACACTGGCATAACCAAAATGACTAATGTGGTTGTTCGATTCTAGGGTCGGCGACTCGTTCTCGCTCAGCTTCTAAATCCCAAGGCAAACAGCTTTGTGATACTAGAATGAGAAGAGCTACAGAGAAATTGCCAGGTCTTTTGTTGCCTTATTAAGTCCGGAGTATTCTATTTAATCATACCTTCCTCTAGGAGAAATCAACTATTTGAAGAAAAATATATTCCTGGTCTCTGAATGCTGTCTTTCAGTAAGGAGCAAAGATCAAAGAGGGTGCACTTTCTAATCTTTGAACATTAACAATGTCCCTTGTACTGCAAAATGGAATTACTTAGGGCGGTTATGGAGACCCCTGTAGTTTTGAGCATATAAATGGAATGTCTTAATACAGCATATGAAATTAATTGTAACATATTTAATATCCTTCAAATAAATTTGAAAGAACAAGGTACTTGGCACTTGGATATTTATTTTAAACATTTCACCAACTGTATGAAGCTCTGTAATAAGTCTGAAATATTTAACACAGATAAGATATCTTACCCCAGCTCAGCATTTTCTCCTGATGTTTGTAATTTTTGCTATAAGAAAATTGGACACTTTTATCACCAGGTAATATTTGTTAACCAGGGTCTGACAAAAGAAAAAAGATGGATGACCGCTAGATCAGCATGTGGCCTGCCAAGAAAATGAAAGGACATTCATAGTAAGTGATTTTAATCTGTTGGTCAGTGCCCTATTCAGGATGTCAGTTTTTTTTTTTTATGAAAATGCAAAAGAAACGGTTCGTAACACACAGTGGTGACATATATAACTTCTGTTTCATGATTTGCAATGCGTAGGCACTTCACTGACTGTTGGATTTATTCTCTGCTTTTGAAAGACAACCCTTGGCTTGCCCAAAGAGAACCTTCTTGGTTTTGTAATTGTTTTATCATTCCAAGGGGATTCTGGTTGCATGGCTCATCCTTCCCCTCTTTGTCATGCCCCCTACATTCGGTCTCTTAATCAAAGGACACTTTGCCCAAGAATGCATTTACAGAAAATTGAGATGCACATTCTGTATGGATGAAGGCAACTGTGTCATCTACATTTTCCACGATTCAGCCATGCCCTTTGTTCTTGGACATGATAGAAAATCTGTTTTCACTCTCAATTGGAAAGCCAGCATGAGTTAGACCAGATGGCTGTTGACCTTCAGGCAATAGAGAATGGGAGAGATTCCCAACTGTTCTCATTACTCTGGGCAGTGACCTCCTTTGGAGCAACAGCCACAAGAAGCTGACACCTAGAAAACTTACTTTCTCCTTGAGCGCTAGACACATTACTGGTTGTGTATTGAGAGCTCTAGTTACCTAATCTTCATGGTGTCAATGTCTCGTGTCAGTGTTTATATATATTATTCTTTATTCATTGAAGTCAAGCTGCTGGTGTTCTAAATGTCTTGATAAGAGAAGACGGCTGAGTTCAGATGTCTGCTGATGTTAGAAATGTTTTCCCCCTTTTTACATCCCTGTGCACCACATAGTAAATAGATCATAGTATATACTCAGTGTGCGTGTTTGACTGAATGATGGAAAGATAAATGAATGCTGGTCACCATACTTTACACTATCCATAAGGTATTTTCAGAAAATGTCCCTATATGGAAACCTAATACATTGCAAGCACTTACCTCAATTGTTTCCCAGCAGTGCCAGTAAGATAGGTTCTGTTATTATTCTTTTTGGCTAGAGGGAAAATTTGATACTATGTAACTAGTAAGTGGAAGAAAGGGGACTGTATCAACTCTACCGGTTCAACTCTGCTGCTCACACGTTTACTACAATGTTCTCTTATTTCCCTTTCTGTTATCATAGGGAGATGACTATCTAGGGTCAAAATTAAATCCCAAAAAGCCGTTTACCTGTAAATTTTCTTTCAGAGCCCATAGATGCCTATTATTCATTTATTTACACAGTTTAAAACAATAAACGGCTATTTGTGAGATGCATCGGTATACTTGCTATGAGATTGAAAGAGCTGATGAATCCTGGGTAGAGGTTGGGATAAGAGTACTTTTCTCTTCTATTTCTATCAGGTTGCCTTTTAGATCTGATGTGATCTGACATCTCCCCCCAGGACATCTGAGTGTGCCGAGTTATCAGTCCTCTGTCTATTTCCTACCGTCTAGCCAAGGGAAAACTGGCATCTTGCTGGGCTGGGTCTCTCACTGTCTGTATTGCATATATTAAATAAACAAAACCGAAAGAACTAGGTCATTGGAGCAAATGTATGCATTTATTAAGCCATAGATGAAGGGATATCTAATCTGTGTCCCTCATTATGGAATGTATCTGAATCCAGTATTATGTCACGTATTGGTTGAAACCACAGACAAAACAGTCCTTGTCACCCACACAGCCATACAAATATAGCTTCCTGGCAAACTGCATTCACACACAAGATGGCAGTAAGTAGAATTTTGTTTTCCTGTTGATCTTAAAATCGTCCCCTTTCTTTACATCCTAGAGCCATAATTCTGTCACCTGGCGCAGCACAAGCAACCATTCCTTGGAAGGTAGAGCAGAGTGGGATGGACCTCTCTTATGACGAAAAAGAAAATCCCATGAGGCCAGGTCTCAGTGGGACTGAGAGAGTGAGGGAGTGGCTTACGGCTGTTGTTCCCCATCGCTCAAAAATATTAATACCACAGTTTGCTCACCGGCATATTTGTGTTGGTCTTACAGGAAGGTGGCCCCCAGTCAGAACGGCATGTCCATTTTATTCCCATCCTCACCTCGCCCCCCCATAGCAGCACCTCTGCATAAAGCTAAGAAGTTGCCCCTCACACTGTGTCTCTTTCCCGTGGTACCACTTATCCATTGAAGGAATGTCGGTTTTCAAATACCAACCAGCTTAAAGGAAAGATTTTGTTTTTAATTTTGCAACACATTCAGAGGAACACCATTATAAACCTTTGAGGGCTTAGTTTTTTAATCTTAGAAAAAGTGTAATTGGGCAGAAGGTTATTTACTGAGGACTTTCGAGAAGACCAAATAATAGCTTTTCAGCGTATCCTACATTAAGCAGCATCAAAATGATGCATGAAAATAGTATCTGACAATGACTTGATAACTATGTGTATACATAGTTATAGCATTTTAATGCATATGCCTGCCTCCTAGACTCCATTCACAAACTCGTTCTGATACACTTAGGGATATTTTTACTTGAACTTGTATTTATTATTTGGTGTCAGCCTAGTCATTTCATAATCATTATTCTAAAGCTAACACAGTTGGTATGAAGCCATGTTACACATGAAAGAAATTATTCAATCAATATCCGAGATACTAAAAAGTAACCCAATTTTTCAAAGTATTCCTCTTGTCGTATTGCTAAGAAAACCCACTTCACAATTCATACATCTCATATTCTCATTCCCAAAAATGTGTAAAGACTGAGCTTTTCTTCTCTGAATTAAAATAGTTGCTTGCAGTGATGGCTTGAAGGAAGAAAAATACCGTCTGCCCTCTTCTAGCTCACATCCAATCAGAATAATAATAGATTTCAAGGGTCAACTCTTAAGTATTGGTTTTAGCCGCTTGGAAGGTTGAGAAGAATTTTAAGGCTCCATCCAGGCACAGAGGAAAAAGTGCTGTTACCAATTAGTGATGTCTGTCTTGGGAACACAAGTGAGGAATTAGGTCCCATATGCTATGTATTCATCATCTGTGCTTTAAGGCTTTCTTAAATTTAATCACTTTTATTGAGTTGAACTGTATGAAAAGATAGTTGCACACAGTGAGATTAAATGATCTGGGTTTTGGGGGTATCACGTTTTGAGGATATTTAAATTTTGTTTTTGCTATATGGTATAAAATATAAGACCTGACAGGAATCTCAGCTTAATAACAGCTTTTGGATTACACTTTCCAGGTTACAAAGCACAGGCACTTTTCACAGCTATGATCTCATATTGTGCCAACAAACCTGTGAAGTAGGTATCACATTTCCCCTATTTGTGTATATTTTCACTGAGACACAAAGAGTTTCATTAACTTTCCCAAATTAAACCCAGGTTGAAAATGCCTCAAAAAAAAAAGCGGCATAGGGAGGTTTTGGGGGGAATATCCAAATAATTCCGAGAGGGGTATATTCTCTCGTCATGAGGGTTCTAAAATCAGTCTGAAAGGAGGAACTCCAGGCCACCCAGGACACTGTTGATATATGATTGCTCCACTATCTGGTCAAGCCAAATCAAACTGCTTCTAATTCCAGAGTAAAAAAGAATGGGTAATTTTCTACATCTGTCCCTTTGCTCCTAAATATCCCTGCTCATTTTGATCATCGGGTTAGGTCCTACTCCTCTCTCAAGACAACTCAAGCACTAACTTCTTTTGACTGTCTTACCCTTCCTTCCCAGACTGGAATAAGGTGCCATTTTCTCTACATCAATCAAATAAGGAAGGTTCTATCACAAACTCACACCGGGAAGTTTTGACTCTCAGTCTTCTGTTGAAGGATAAAAAGGAGTTTTTACTTAATTATTCTGAATTCCAGAGCATTCATTGGTCCACACGGTATCATCATGTCTTAAAACACACAAAGATACACCCGATACCCTCTGTTTAACCTCTCTTAAAAATTCCCCTTTTCCTACCGGTATATGGTAAGTGGGATGGGGTTTTAGACAAAAAAGTATTTTTTCCTCTTTCTTTTCTTCCCCCTTACTCCTTCTGTGCTTCCAGAGATTAGCTCCAAGACTCAGACTATGGAGATAAAATATCTTTTCTAAGAATACCCCTATAAATCAGGCTCAAGAAACACCCTCCTAGCCAATTTTCATGGAAACTCTGTTAAATTTTTGTATACACACAAAACTATGGAAAATTACCTTGATTCTTATTCTGTTGTGTTTCTTGTCGGGGTAATTCCTCTAAGGATTACTGACCTGGAGACATTTAGGCATTCCAGATTCCTTGGCTAAAATAGCATCCGATTATAATAAATCCCACCACGATAGTACCTCTTACATAGATTTTATTAACACATTTACAAATTAATACAAAATAAAATATTCCTTGTAACTCAAAACCCACTAAATACTTTTGCTTCAGTAGTATTTTTCAGCATCTCAGTCATTCTTTTGATTAAATCAATTATTTGATTCAGTAATTTACTATATGCCACCTCTCTCCACACACTTTAAAGTCATATCAAAGTCTTTGAACCCATTTATTGAAATGGATAAACATAGTTCCCCTGTGGTTTTTGAGGCAGTAAATTAATAATCACATGTTTATTGGAAGGATCACTATGGACAACTACTACTAGTTATTGTCATGAGTTTTGTTTTACTGCATTATTATCATGATTATATAAAACATTGGTGCTTACATTAGGTCCACAGGGCCAAGATATCAAGTCAGTCCTATCATTATATCCTTTCCTTCTATTAAATATCTTCAGAATCATCTGCTTTTGCAA
Source organism: Prionailurus bengalensis (assembly GCF_016509475.1). Lineage (NCBI taxonomy): Eukaryota > Metazoa > Chordata > Mammalia > Carnivora > Felidae > Prionailurus > Prionailurus bengalensis. The sequence continues at coordinate 14,484,574 of NC_057353.1, read as the reverse complement.
TGTGTGTGTGTGTGTGTGTGTGTACACATATGTATGGGTACATGTGTATGTGTGTGTATATATAGATATATAAATATATAACATATAAATTATAATATATATTTTTATATATACATGTATAAAGAGAAAGAGAAACTAGATAAGATTCACCACACTTTTACCCTGCTTGTTTCCAGATTATTTTGAAATGACTAAAAAAGCAAGGAAGAATAATATTGTGAGGGATAAATGAAGATTGAGAACATTTAAGTGTCTGTGGTGATACACGACAAATATAGTTCACTATAGGTAAATGCAAAATAATGAGCTTTCAAGTAAAGAATATAAAATTGGAAATATCTGTTTAATGGAAAGGTGCTGTAGCATACTGATTAGAAACACATTTGAGTAGTTGCTGCAAAATTGTATCCATTTAGCCTTTAGCCCAACATGGAATTGCAGAGAGATACTGAGTAGAATTACTAAAAAAGAAAGTATTATAAATCAAAAGTAAAATTACTATAATAAAAAGTAAGTATACATTTGCTCATAGAAAATACAGAGCACAAGTCACCTTGTTTTTAAATCAAGACACCAAAAGAGTTGCAATGGGCCACTTGCTAGGTCCAAATAACTCTGAAGTTCAACACAAGTTCTGTGAAACTGAAAGATCAAGTTAGCTCTAGGAATGGTAAAATAATTATTATGGAAACAAATTGAAAAGTAAAGAGACTTCGTGTTTAAATATTAGAAAAAGAGAAGAGAAATGCAAAATTTGTTTTAGAAAATTATGTAAATATGAATGCTGTAAAAATATTTTGAACCCAAATAGTCAGTGAAACAAAGATACAATGAAATATTTTCTGAGCAAGGGCTACAGAATCCTGAATGAAATAATTCAGACTGCAATGGGAAAATCAGTGAGATCAAATTAACTATCAGTTTTTCCATTTTTTTAGTGAAAATATTTAATGATATAATTTCTGTATATTTATGTGATTTACATTGTAATTAATATCAGTTAACTCCATGCATGAAGTAGGCTATCTTGCTAACCTCAGGACTACTGGTTATGTAAGCAAGGATTTATTGAGAAAATCCTTACTCAAAGTACAAACACATTGCCTCAAGTAGAGGGCTTAACATATCGCAAATTTTACTTAATTTGTTCTCCCAGGAATGAGAATATGAGTTTTATAAGACTTCTGTCTCAACGAGAAAAGCCTAAAGTCTTACTATGTGGTCAGAAGCATTGAGCAAAATTGCTTTTTGATTCACAGAAAAAGAAAAAGCTTCCTAAGCAAAAGTGTCCATCACAAGAGCCCCTTGTTGTGCCTAGATAGTTACTGTATTTTCTTACTTTCAGGAAAAAGATGGGTGACTGAATTAATATGTTCCGATGTAAAAACAAACAAACACAAATCGTTATCAATAAATTAAGAGATTTTTTTTTCATTTTCTAAATTATTTTTGTAATTTCCTGAAATCTCACCAGAATTCTCATTCTATCCATTAGTTTTTATACCTAGATAAGAATACTTCACATATACTATACCTATGGAAGCTTATCTAACTACTTAGTGGGCTATTAAACTTCACCTCCCCCAAAACATTTTCTACAACCAATAGATTTTTCTTTGATGCCCTTGCTGTTCTTTAGATAAATGTCCATTGTTTGCCACCATTGAGTAACACAGTATAACAGTATGGACATTAACAAACACCCCCAAATACATATCTATATACAGTGTGGGAAAAGAGCACCCAACATGTCTGGATATTTGAAGAAGATACAAGACCTCAGTTCAGTTTTATTTGAAAAAAAAATTTTTTTTTTAAATTTTTTTTTTTCAACGTTTATTTATTTTTGGGACAGAGAGAGACAGAGCATGAACGGGGGAGGGGCAGAGAGAGAGGGAGACACAGAATCGGAAACAGGCTCCAGGCTCTGAGCTGGCAGCACAGAGCCCGACGCGGGGCTCGAACTCCCGGACCGCGAGATCGTGACCTGGCTGAAGTCGGACGCTTAACCGACTGCGCCACCCAGGCGCCCCTATTTGAAAAATTTTTAATGTTTACTTATTTTTGAGAGAGAGAGGGAGACAGAAAGTGAGCAAAGGAAGGGCAGAGAGAAGGAGACACAGAGTCCGAAGCAGGCTCCAGGTTCTAAGCCGTCAGCACAGAGCTCTATGAGGGGCTTGAACTCATGGACCATCAGATCACAACCTGAGCCGAAGTCAGATGCTTAACCGACTGAGCCACCCAGGCGCCCCAATTTGAATTGATTCAGTGATTTGTTTCCAATATCTATTCTATACAAAGCTCTCTGATTTCTAAAATGTGCCCCTAACAGTTCACACAGTGGATAATCCTAACTCAGATCACCAAAAGTGAGCAGCTTCATGTCCTTTGCTATGGGGTTATCGTGGCCTCTTCATTCAGCGCAACGGAAGTGTCTCCAGAGGAGCTTCCGGGGCTGCTTATCTGGCTCCTGCGACTGTTGAGGTCTAGGGCAGCTGGGGCTCAGGAAGTCATTGGCTGGAATACAAAATTATATGGTAGGTTTGGCCTGAAAATAAAGTCCCAGAGCCTGTACCCCACTTCTTCCATCTGCCCTTCAGAGTCTGCACATTCAGAATGTGGTCTGGAGACAAGGAGCATTTGCAGAGCATATCCCTCTGCTTCTCAGACTGAATCCTAAAGCAGCTGTTCAGTGCTCTTTTATGTTTATCATCTCTCTGAGCTCCTTAATCCTCCCATCATCTCTATGAGACAGGCTATACTATTATCCACAGCGTACAAATGGGTAAAGTTTGAGAAAATGAATCATCTGTCCCTGAAAAGCTGTGCTTATCTTCTCACGGGCTTCATCAAGGCCACCTGGTATTTGGTTTAATCTCAAGGGTGGGCTAGCCAATGCCCTGGGGAGAAGGAAGAGATAGGAAACTAAATCTATGTTTTGCTGAAAGGGAAGACTGGCAGGGACTTCACTCCAGAGTTATCTCTTTTCCCTACGAGTGTATGACCTTGACTAACTCTCAAGGCATCTCTCTAACCTTAGATAGAGGGGTAGAATGAGAATCCCCAGTGATTCTCCCCCTGACATTTTTTTCTAAATTCTCTCTACAAAGGGAATATTGTATTCCCTTTCTAAACCTCCAAATAACTAACTAGGGATCTGACAAACTCAACCTGGTCAGTATCAATCCCCCCAAAGAATCTATCTTAATGTATGTGTTTGGTTAATGTCTATTTGCCTTTATTCCTTCATTCAGCAAATGTTTACCCAGCACCCAGTGTTTCCTACACTAAGTTTGACATCAAGGATCTATAAAAGGGATAAACTTCTGCACATAAGATGTTTATTTCCTATTAGATAAAATAACAAATAAATGTGATATGAGGAGATAAATTGCATGATCAAGATAAGCACATGGCATAATGGGAATGTAGAGGAATGAAACTTACTCAAACAGAAAAAGGTCAGGGAAGGACTTCCAGTAGTTTGAAGGGTGAGGAAGGGTCGGTAGAGAGAGAAGCATGTGTAAAGGAACAAAGCTGTGGGTAAGTTGCTGGTATGCTATTATGACTGGAGGGACATTAATAGAATCCCAAGAGAAGATGAAAGTAGAAAGGAAGACAGGAGCCCTGATATGAAATATGAATTTTATCCTGAGGGCAGTGGAAAGCCATTGAAGGATGTTAAAAAGGGGATACATTTGATAAAGATCACTCTGACAAGCAGCGTGGAGAATGGGTGGGAAGAAGGGCGACCTCACACATTAAGGAGTAACTGACACAGCTATGATGGAATTAGAAACTTGCAGTCTCCACCCCTGCCCATGAAAATTATTTGTAAGCTGGAGAAAAGGTGATTTTCCTGTCTCTTTTAGAACCATGCAAACCAGTCTTGATAACTGAGTTATGTATTAGTCATATCTGATTATACTTCGTGTCATATCTTTCCTTCAGGTCAAATGTTAGTTCAAAGTTAAAATGTGTTATGGCTTCTGAATGTCCTTGTATCCAAATTCTAATAGTATTTATATGTTTACCAAGAAGAAATATGTTTCCTTTAAAAAAATTACTTGTAACTAGAGACAAAAACCATCAATGTCTTAAGGAGAGAAATCTGATAAGAAGGTCGTTATATACTTTGTGCATATTCAGGCAGATATTGTACATTGATTTGCATATAACTGCACATTTAAAAAATACCTAGTGGCCATAGCATTCCAGCACAATTTGATATGAGTGAAAATGTGTTTTAGTCTGTAAGAAAGCCCAAGGCACTGTGCAAGACATCTTGTTCCTTGCTCTCTAGGTTAAAATTTATCATTTATAAATGGAAAAATAGATTCTACACATGGTCTGATATTCCGGTCTCCAGTTTATTAAGACAATGTCTGACATAATGTGTTCTCTGCATCTTGCAGATGAGCAATTAAGATTCAGAGACATTAAGTAATTTGCTAAGGGTATCACAGTAAGGACATGTGGGTTAAGGACGATCACACTCTGTATGTAGTCTATGTGCTTTTGTTTGTATCACTTTATTTGCAAATCGCTTTATATCTAACAAAATGCTTTCAACACATATTATGTGATCCATCTTATAGATGTGAAAACTGAGCACAAGGGCTATAAAGCTTTTACATCCCTTACAGATATAAGGCTAAGAAGTACTCAACACAGACTGAAACCCATCTTCATAATAGAGATTTTGCCTCCTTCCCCCATATCTTGTTCCTCTGGAATATATCCCATAGAAAATAAAGCTGGGAAATTACATGAAAGTGTGCTTAGAAAAAGGCAAGGACAGAGATCTCAAGCATTTTGACTTTTCTCCCTTTGGGATTCATTCTTGAGACTTGAACCCACACATAAAATCTTTCTTCTAGAAGTAGCTAATGAAAAGCCCTCTTACATTAAACTCTAGAGAAAAAATGAGGATTGAGACATCAAAGACAGATAGAAAAATTTAGCATTGGTTCTTGATATTTGTGTTTTATATAAAGAAATAGAATCCTGTGTATGTATGGATGAGAATTCAATCATACACGCACATACACATGCACCAAGTATGTATGATGTTATTATTGCCCAAAATCCAAAAAGGTGAAAAGCACCAAGATTCCCATAAATCCTATTAGTTAACTATTTATATACTGCAAACAAGCTGTGCAACACTAAGCAAAAGGAAGTCTTAATCTTCCTGGGTTTTTTTGCTAATGACAAAACAAATTTAATTATCTATTTGATGACTTCGACTAACTAAAATTTCCAGGGAGCATTAATGGGAAAATGCATGCTAAGTTAAAATTATAATTATAAAGCAACAACAAAAAAAACCTGAAGCAACATTAAATGCATCCCCAGTAACTTTATCAATGTATAAAGAGTCTAAAATATTAAGAATAAAATAGAGGTACATGGGTGTTAGTGTCACTTCTGGCACTTATTAACTTATTACCTTAGGCTAGTCTCCTCATGCTCTTTATCTATTAAAAGTAGATGATAATCTCTTCCCATTTCTATCTCATGAGTTGTTTTAATATGTGGTATGATTTATGTAAAAAGTATTTTGAAAACTATGGAATGCCACGGGTATGATATGTTGTTATTATATCTATCATTTATTTATTTAGACTGAACTACTCTGCACAATGTCATCTTTTCAAGGGATAAAAGTTTGATTTAAAAGAAGGATAGAAAACGGGAAGAATTTTCATCAAATTGAGGATGACCGTGAGTCAGGGTGTAGGGGCATTAATGCAATCAATGGCAGACAGACTCCATTTAAAAGAAAAGGAGAAACAATCTCTTGTTTCTGATATTTATAGATGGAGATATGTTTATGTCACACATGTAGCGTCCCTTGCTTTATGATTCCTTAATCTCAATTCTAAAGACCTTCAACTACTCCTTTGTGGTAACCTCCTGAAATATCATCATTACCCCAAACAACTTAGTTTCTGAGATCTTAATCTCCAAAAGTTTCCTCTTTTACCATAACTTCCCTTCATCCCTACTCACCTGTTTCTTAATATCACCAAGGCCACCAGTTACTTGGCGATTTCATTCCTAGTCAATCAGCTTCTTCCTGCTTCGCTATTAAGCAATGAACCCATGGTCGACCTCCAAAATCACTCACCATTGTTCTCAATCCTTTCATTTGCTTTTCTTTCTGTTTTAATGATCCAGCAAACTCCTAATGTTGGATGAAAGCAGTTCTCTAGCTACAGGTGAACAACACCGTACCTATATAGCTGCTGGACAACACATATCATAAATTATATTGACCTAATAAGTAATTCACTAAATGAGCCAGGGCTTTTGTTCAGTCGCTGGAGTTGATTGAACCGCATTTTCTAGACATGGCATAATAGTCTGGTATAACATTTGTCATATTATGATCCACACCAACATAGCACTTTTATATATTCCCCCTGTGCTACTACCAGAAGCTTCGTTTCCAGGGCAGCTCTCTTCATGTCCTTCCAAGAGCTGCTACAAGCCCTCTCTTCATAATCCTCTTCCAAAACTTCTCACTGCCCACTAATTTCCCCGTCTTTGTCCTTTTGGCTTTGTACCTCTTCTTCCGCTTAATTCTGTTGATAAACCGTTGAACAGCTTTCCTGCTTAGTAAGACAATGGGTTGACCCAACAAACAAAAGGTCAATATTTCACACTTGACTCAGACTGTAGACCCTCATAAGGATGGGAACTTCAGGCCTCCGCTTGCCTGGGAGAGATGATCGGACATATGTATTATGATTACTTCTTTGTACATCTGTCTTATCCAGTAAACAGTGAGGCACCTAAGACCAAAAATGTATTTGAAGGAGTTCCAGACACAGCAGGTAAAGAAATACCCTAAAATAGTGTCCTCCATGAACAACTTGCATTAGAGTCACCTGGGATTTTTAAAAACATATCCTTTCCTGGATCTGACCCAGTACCCCTCATATCGCCAGGTGATTCTTTTGCACCATTTGAGAAGCTCTGCTTTAAAGAGACATGTAAACAGTAATGAAACTTAAACAGAAATTCAAGCGCCCTAGGGGGAACAAGGAGGCTGTAAAAAGTAAAATGATGTGTGGTCCTGCGTTAGGCTAAAAAACTCCTACTCTTACACTTCAGGAAAATTGTTATCCCCTCAACAAAGTGCATCCAGAGCTAACAAACTTTAAAATTTTTTGATGCCAGAAGCCTGGATTTTTACGTAAAATCTGCTGGTTTTTATACAATGGCAAATAACTCTCATTTTGCTAAAAAATGCTTTGAACTACAGAACGTGGGTCTATAATCAGTTTGTAACTTTTACTTTTGAGCAGCCTGAACAAGTATACGTAGAAGACAATTTGAGAGCCAAAAAACTAGAAAACTAGTATTTGAGGGCCAGGTAAGGGAAGGGGAGACACAACTGAAATGGTCTACAGAGAAAGAGAAGAATGAAGAAGAGGTCAAGAGAAGAGAGGATTACAAATGAAGACTGGTCAGCAGTGTCACAAGGCACGGGGAGGCCAAGCGGAAGGAGACTAATGACAGACAATGGACAATTAGGAGGTCATCGGTGACTTTGGTGAAAGCACTTTCAGAGTGGTAGGGCAGAAACCAGATTGTAATTAGCTGAGAATGAGTGGGATTCAAAGAGGGAGAGGGAAAGGGAGAGAGAGGGAAGGGGGGAAGGGAAAAGGAAGGGGAGAAAAGGTTAAGGTAAGAGGGGGAGAGGGAGAGATATCAAGTGTAGATTATTCTTTCCAGGTATTTAATGATGAAGTTAAGGAGGGAGATAACATAGTATATCAGGAGAGGAAGGTGATTCAAAGAAAGTTGCTTTGATAACATTTTTATTGAAATACACATACAGAAACATGCACAAATCCTAAGTGAATTGTCCCAAAGCACACACTTCTGTGGCCACCACCAAGGTTTAGACACAGAACATTAGAATATTACCAGCCACACAGAATCCCTCCCTCTGCCCTCTCAATCTTGTCTTTTTCTTCAGCACCAAAAGTAAGTGCTATCCTGACCTCTGACAACACAAGTTAGTGTGGCCTTTTGTGAACTTTATAGAAATGGAATCTTAGAGTATAACCTTAAGCATTCGCTTATTCATTAAAAAATAATGTTGATAGAATTCATCTTCGTTAATGCATATACCTAATGTTCATTTATTTTCTTTGCTGTATAGTGTGGATAAATGACAATGTATTTGATATCCAGTTTTGGCAATTGTGAATAATGTTGCTATAAATACTTTGTATATGTTTTTACGTGCATATGCACGTTGGTTATATGTCCATGAGTGGAATTGTTCAAATTAATAAATGCTATTCCATTGTTCAAAGCAGTTGTACTATTCATATTTATGTTTTACGTTGTCGCCATCAACACGAGAGCTATTGCTCTGTATCCTTATAGCAGTTAGTATTGTGTTTTTAATTTTAGCTATTTGGTGTTTGTGGTGGTATCCCACTATGACTTCAATTCACATTTCCTTGATAATTAATAAAGCTGGCCACTTTTCATATGTTCAATGGCCATTTGGATATCCCTCTCTTTGTCAAAGTATCTAATCAAATTTGCCCATTTTTTCCTGTTGAGTGATCCCAATTTGCTTATTGTTGACCTGAAGGAGATCCTTTATATATTTCATACAGTAGCCTCTGTTTAGTTATATGTGTTCAAATATTTTCTCCCACCGAGGCTATCACTTTCACTTTCTTTTTGGTGTTTTTCGATGACCAGAAGATCATGATTTTACATAGTCAAATTTATCAACTTTTTCCCTTTATGGTAGTGCCTTAAAATCCTGTTAGTAAGTCTTGATATCTAGTGGAGTATGGCCTTCCACCTGGCTTTTCTTTTGCAAATATGTCTTAACCATTCTTAGCCATTGAACATCCATGTAAATTTTAGAACTAGGTTGTCAATTTACACATGCACATGCATGAGGCATACACAAATAAAACCTGCTATTATTTTGATGAGAATTTCACAGAATTTATAGATCAATTTGAAAATTCACCTCTCTTTAATGCAGTTTTCCAATTTATAAACATAACACATTTCTCCATCTATTTAGGTCTCTTTTGCTTTCTCTCAGTGAAGTTTTATAGTTGTCTGTGTAGAGCTCTTTTAAAGTTTTTGCTAGATTTACCCAGGAATTTACTGTATTTTGATGGTCGTATAAATTGTATGATTTTTCAAATGCTATTTTCTAATTATTTGTTAATGAAAACCTTCCTAATGCACATATTCTAATAATTTATCTACGTATATTAAAAATTTCTACATAGTGGCGCCTGGGTGGCGCAGTCGGTTAAGGGTCCGATTTCAGCCAGGTCACGATCTCGCGGTCCGTGAGTTCGAGCCCCGCGTCAGGCTCTGGGCTGATGGCTCAGAGCCTGGAGCCTGTTTCCGATTCTGTGTCTCCCTCTCTCTCTGCCCCTCCCCCGTTCATGCTCTGTCTCTCTCTGTCCCAGAAATAAATTTTAAAAAGTTGAAACAAAAAATTAAAAAAAAAAAAATTTCTACATAAACAATCAAGTTGTTTCAGAATCAGAAGAATATCATTTCTTTGTTTTGAATCCTTATCTTAATAAGTCTTTTCTTGCTTCTTCAAACTAAAACTTCCACACAATGTTGAAAAGAAGGATGATAATGGTCATTCTTTTTGTTTGTTTTTAATTTTTTTATGTTTAGTTATTTTTGAGAGACAGAGAGGCTGGAGGAGGAGTAGAGTGAGGGAAACAGAAGATCTGAAGCAGGCTCTGGATAGACAGCAGCGAGCCTGACTCAGGCTCAAACCCAGGAACCGTGAGATCATGACCTGAGCTGAAGTTGGACGTTCAACCCACTGAGCCACCCAGGCTCCCCAATAATGGTCATTCTTTTTTTAAAAAATTTTTAACGTTTTATTTATTTTGAGACAGGGAGAGACAGAGCATGAACAGGGGAGGGGCAGAGAGAGAGGGAGACACAGAATCGGAGGCAGGCTCCAGGCTCCAAGCTGTCAGCACACAGCTCCACGTGGGGCTCAAACTCACAAGCTGTGAGATCATGACCTGAGCTGAAGTCTGACGCTCAACCGACTGAGCCACCCAGGTGTCCCTTCCCTTCTTTTCTTATAAATAAATTTAAGGTTTAAGCTGCATCTGGTGTGTTTTGATATGAAATAATTCAAAAATTTTTTAAATTTCCATTCTATTTTCTCTTTTAACCCACTAGTAATATAGAGGTGTTTCAAATTTCCAAATTATAGGGATTTTCTAGTGATCCTATTTATTTTTTAATTTCACTGTGATCAGAGAGCATATTACAATCTTTGAAATATATTGAGGTTTACTTTATGGTTCAATATATGGTTAATTTTTGTAAAATTTTTATGTACATTTGGAAAAGAAGAAATGCTTCAGTTTTAGGATGCAATATCCTATATATATCATATTATGTCAACTTTGTTAATCATGTTATTTAAATATATATATATACATAGAGCATTTGTGTGATTATTTTATGAGTTATAAAAAGAAGTATATTAAAATTTCCCTCTGTGATTATAAATATGTTTATTTCTTTTTGTAGTTCTCTTAATTTGGGACTCATATAACTTAAAGCCACATTGTTAGCTATGTGTGAATTTAGAATTGTTATATATTTCCAAAGAATCAAATCTCTTGGTATCATAAAGGTTTATAAGGCATTATTATTTATACTATAAATATTCATTTATATTGTCCAAATAGTTTTTAGTCTGTCCTTTATTTCTTCTTGCATCTCCAAATATTCATCTTAATTTATTTTCCTTTTGCCTGAAGAATTGTCTTTAGATTGCATAAACTGGTGAAAAATTCTCTTAGGTTTTCTTCATCTGAAAAGGTTTTTATATCACCTTTATTTTTTAAGGACATATATACATTATGTATAGAATTTGATGCTAGAAATTATTGTCTTTGAGTACATTGGTATTGCTTTCTTTAGCTTTTTTTTTTCATGTTGAGAAATGGACTATCTGTCTGATTGTGGCTCCTTTTATAATTAATGCATCATTTTACATTTGGATGTTGTTAAGGTACGTGTCCTTGTATTTGGTTGTCAGAAATTGTTCTGTTGTGTACCTAATTGGAATTCTTTTTGCCTTGATCAAGTTTGAATCAGTAGAATTCATGGTGCTTCTTGAATTTATTAGCTTGAATTCAGCTGCTGAATTAGCTTCTTTCCCTAGCTTTAGAAAATTTTCAGTCATTATCCTTGAAATAGCTTTTCCATGTGGAGATTCTGTTATATGCATGTAAGTCATTTTTGCTCTATGTCTATGCCTTTTATGTTTTGTGTGTGTGTGTGTGTGTGTGTGTTCTCCATCCTTTTGTCACTCTGTATTCCATTGTGGCTATGTTCCTTTTTGTTTTTTTAATGTTTATTTATTTATTTTGAGACAGAGAGCGTGTGTGTGCAAGGGAGGGGCAAAGAGAGGAGAGAGAGAAAATCCTAAGCAAGCCCCATGCTGTCAGTGTGGAGCCCAATGTGGGGCTCAAACCCATGAACCATGAGATCATGACCTGAGCCAAAACCAAGAGTTGGTCGCTTAACAGACTGAGCCACCCAGGAGCCCCACATTGTGCCTATTTTCTTCTGTCCTATCTTCTAACTCACTAATTCCCTCCTCAGATACGTCTTTTCTGCTGTTATCCCTAACTCTTGAATCCTTAATTTTGATTACAGAATTTTTCAGTTTGAGAATTTCAGTTTGTTTCCTATTTATCATTTTCAGTTCTATGTAAAATTCTCAAAGTTGTATTCATTTCCGTGATCATAGTAGGCATAATTAGCTTAAAGTCATTGTCCAATAATTTTATCATTAGAATGTCCTGTGGGGTTTTTTTCCTGTTATTTGGGTTTTTTTTTTCTTTTATTTTTTCATCAACTGTTTTGGTTTCTTCACTTGCTTGGTTATTTTTAATTGAGTACCAGTCATGCTAGAGATAATTTAAAGCCCAAACTTATTTTATCATCCACCAGAGCAGATTCACCTGTATTTCTAGTAGGTGGCCAGGAACATTAGCAAACTCAGATCATCTTAAAACAATCAGGGTATTAGATGGTTCAAAGCTGGATTTTGGTTCCTGTAAGAGCAGATTTATTTCTAGCTTAGCCTTACTCCTAGAATATTAATCTTTGGTTTTGGTTTTCAATCGAAAGCCTAGGTGATATTGCAATAATTCAAGAAAAAAATAATGGTAGTTTGGACAAGGGTGATAACAGTAGAATTCGTTAATAGTGGTCAGCTTCAATATATCTTTTGTAGATTGAGACAATAGGATTTTCTGGTGGTTTAGATAAGGGAAGAGATGAAAAATAACCCTAAGTCTCTGACATGAGCAATCAAGCATAATGTACTGAGATAAATAAGAATGACAAAAGGTTTTTGGTGGATAAATATAAAGAACTTTATTTCCACACAGACAGCACACAGTCTTTTCCTCTGCAAGCTACCTCTGGAGCACAAGTCTAGAATACCATTCAAATGGTGGCTGCAGGATTGGCTGCAGTTGTAAAGTTTGAAAACTCACCCAGAAGTCATAATATTGTCTTTTCTGCTTAAAATTCCTGCTAATTCAATTGAGTTTGTTGACAAAGGGTAGAGACGTGCCATTTTGTATACTTACTATGTACCAGGTCACAACTCTGTAGAAGTTTACCATGCATTATTTCACTATGAGTTGGCTTGTAGTAGTCTCAGAATAATACACAATCACCCCATTTTAGGGGATGGATAAATGGCAAAGGCACAGAAAGGTGAAGTGACTTGTCCGAATATCAGTGGGAGAGGTAGATTTGCAGCTAGGTCCATGGGGCTCCAAAGCTCATGCACCTTTCAGTTCATTACACCAACTCTGATATTCTGTAAATCAAGGCTAATATTAGCTAAAGAGCCTTAAAAAAATGATGAGGAAGGAATATGGAAAATGGTTAATTCTGCATTCGTTGAAATCTAAGAGAGTTCTTTCCTGGGATAATTCTTTCGTATTTCTATTTGTATGGCTGGAACCATCTTGGAGATTGGTGATCTGAACCTAAACTAATGTGTTCCTGATGAATGGCAGAGCCCCAGGTCTCCGTGACATCTCTCTCCTGTAATAATCTGATGGCCAAGTTTAGATTTGCCCTAGGACCACATATAGTTCTAGGCACAGAGATGGCATCAAGGGAATATTTGCAGATGGATATAAAAAACAAACAAGCAAACAAAAACATAGTCTTCAGTGTGGCTTTGAAGGCTTACCCCCTCTCCAGCCTTCATCCATCTTCTTGACCTTCTCAACTACTCCACTCCAACCCCTCTCTTACATGGAAAAAAAAGTGTTTCATTTTGAACATGTTAAGTTTGAGGCTTTTATTACTTATCATGCAAATACACGAAGACAATAGCATGTCTTTATCATCGTATCTACTCCAGGGCATATCTGTTCACAATCATCATGAGAGAATCATCGTTAGCTTGGATTTCCAAGTCTTCTTCTTGCTCTGATGATCACTAAGACTCAAATCATGACAGTACTGGCATGACCTGATGCATATATTTCCTTCTGAGAAGACCATCCACTCATATCTTCTCAGTGTAACTTCTATCACATTAACTGTTTTTACTATGAATACCTTAGAAGGGGCAGAAATGGAGTTGACTCTTGAACCACCCAGGTTTAAACTACATGGGTCCACTTACGCACGGATTTTTTCCCCATAAATGCAGTACAGTACTGTAAGTGTATTTTCTTCTCCTTATGATTTTCTTCATAACATTTTCTTTTCTCTAGCTTACTTTATTGTAAAAATACAGTATATAATACATAGAACATAAAATATACATAATCTGCTATTTATGTTATCAGTATGTCTTCTGGTCAACAGTAGGTGATTGGTAGTTAAGTTTTTGGAGACCTAAAAGTTATATGTGGATTTTTGACTGCACAGGAGTTAGCACACCTATCTTGGATTGTTCGAGTCAACTCTACATTCAAGACTGGGAATAGAAAGAGAAAGATTGTGACGTAGGCTTTGGCCTATAGGTGCCCAAAACATACAATAGAAGGTGAAAGAGTGCCAAACTGGAGATCCAAGTGCTAACAGTAAGCCCTGGAAACGTACCTGGCCAAAGGTACCATCTCATAGAGCATTAAAGGGTAATGAATGACTGCAAATTTGAATTGATGGAACTGTGAAGTCATTTGTATGTTTTTATTTTTACAGACACAAACCCACAGGGTCTTGTATAACATTTCCTCTTAGAGTAACCTTTAAAAAGGTTATATTATTCCATTGTGGAGAATTATCTGAGTAGACTTTTACCTGCCTTTAGGGACTGAGAGGAATATCTCGTCCAAGTTAAATCAGTAGTACAAGTGTATGAATTACATCTTGAGATACATTTCTCACCTGCAATTAGTTCAGACAACCAGAGGGTTCAAAATATACAATGGTTAGCCTTTTCCAAAGCATTTGGAATATTCCTAGCATGGTCAAGAAAAAATCCTGCTAACGTTCCACACTGAGTACTGATTAACATTTAGAGGGTGTGTGCATGGCTCAGTCGGTTAAGTATTGGACTTTGGCTCAGGTCATGACCTCAAGGTTCATGAGTTCAAGCCCTGCATCGGGCTCCATGCTGACAGCTCCGAACGTGGAGCCTGCTTCAGATTCTGCATCTCTCTCTCTCTTTCTCTGCCCCTCACCTGCTCACACTCTGTCTCTCTCTCTCTCTCAAAAGTAAATAAACACTGAAAACAAAAACCATTTAGGGTAACAATATCTTTCAGTATTTCAGGTCCTATAGACATCTTTAAGAAAATTAACTGAAAGACTAGAAAAATAGCACTCAATCTCTTCATTACTATTATGCTCCTTTTTCAAAAACTATGGAGCTAAGAGGACAACTGATACTTATAGGAGAACCTGATACAATGGAGTCTTAAAAAGGAATAATAGAAAAATATCATGACTTTGACCGACTTTATGAGATTTGCTTGTAAATTCCTTCAAATTATAAAATAGTCATTTTAAATATTTCTTTGAGAAAGAGAGACAAAGGGAGAGAAAGAGAAAGAGCCTAAGCAGGGGAGGGCAGAGACAGAGGAAAAGAGAGACTCTTAAACAAGTTCCATGCTCAATGTGGAGTCCCACACAGGGCTTCATTGCATGACCTTGAGATCATGACCTGAGCCAAAATCAACTGAGCCACCCAGGGACTTCAAAATAGCTGTTTTAAAATGTCCTGTTATGCCATATATTTTCCATATTTTAATGGGAATATTTGTAATTATATTGGATTAAAACATTATGAATGCAATTATAATGCTATTTGTAACAACATATGACAAACCCACAGAGCTAAACTTTCTAGGGTTGCCTCTCCTCTGCTCACTTCTGACTACTCAGTAGAACTGAATTTAGTGTTCTTTGTATAGGGTCAAATATCATATTTTCTATTTTGCTGTCTTCTGCTTATTGGTGTTTTTTTTTGCTTTAAAAAGTTTGAAGTTATATATTTATTGGATGACCATATAAGGTTTAACTTAAAAAATCATGGGGGGATTGGGTTTTCATGGGACTTGCGAACAAAAAAATAAACTTGACTACTGTTCAGATTTGATCAATGTTGGGAAAAATCTCAAAAACCATTGATATTTAATTGCTTGTAGGCGGATGAGTTAAGATTCTTAACTCAGCATTAATAGGCATTTATCTGTGACATAGAATAATCATAAATATTTAGTATATTCTTAGAAAAAAAATCTTCCACTTTACCACCGTCTTTAATTTAGGAAAGAGGGTAACAAAGGGTGGAATAGGGATGATAAATCTTTCCTAACCAAGTTCTATCTGTTTAAATTAAGAAATAAACTAAAACAATAAGTGAATTACTCCCTGAGAAACAAGATCACTGGAGCAGAAAGCAGATAAACAAGTATTTGCACTTTTTACCACAATCTCCAATGTTATAGATATACAGCTCATATTTAAAAGAGATAGTACATTAGCAATTAGGTTTAGAAATCCTTCACTAGTATGATCAACTCCATACTAAAATTCTGTAAGGATTCTAATGAATGTGGTTTGAGTTATGATTTAATTAAACCTATTGCTATCAAATCCATTATTGAAAATGTTAAGTCACTGTCGAACATCTCCACTAGTTGTACACTTTAAAATTGTGCCCTTTCCTGTCAACAATACAGCAAATTTCCATGTTGAATAAAAAAGGGGGAAGAAATATTAACTTTGTTCTTTTTAAAGAAATCATAAAGAAATTATAGTGAAATTAGAAAGATCATAATTATTCCTGTCCCAAAGATCATATTATAGGACATTTATAAAGTAGCTTTCAATTCCTTCTTTCATGATCTTCTCTATGCTAGTGAGAACATATTAGAACAAGAGACAATCTGACATAAGGCAATACAGGTAATAGAATGAAACAATGGCTTTTGTCAAGGACATCTGGAATGAAAGGGTAAAGAAGTTATATGAGATGAAATGAATTTTACCCATGCTGTAACATTCAATCTGAATCTTCTCTGGATGTTTTGATGAGAAAGAGTAAAAAGTATCGGATTATTTTACTACATAAATGTAATTTAAAGGAGAGAGGAAGGGCAACAGACTAACAATCATACTTCTATCATGTGCTGGAGATGTTGTATAATTTAACTCCCAGGCTTATTAAATGAACAATTTTCTCCCTGCGATACGCTTGGAACAATTATTTCCTCCTTCCATTGGTCGAAAGCCAGAAGAAAATTTTGTTGCAGTAATTTGGGTTCATTTTTCTTAAAAGAATGCACACAAATTTGGGGGAAAACCAAGAAAAAGCAGCGTTGTACATATAAAGTATAAGAAGAAGATAGCAGATTTCATGTCTATACATGGGTACCATACATGCATGGGCTCATTTACATGCATATACCCTGTGCTTGGTGCAGATATGGCACAGAACCCTCACCTGTTCACCGTAAGAATTTTCTGGGTAGCACAGAAAACATCCCTCCCTCCCAGAGGCACAAAATACGTAACTGTTACCCTGTAGGGCAAATTTTATATTGTGTTTTTACAGCTATTCAATTAACCAAAATGCACTTCTAAGATTTTTTTAAATACCTCACTCAAAATAAGAAGTGAAGGAGAATCAAATAGAATAGAAGACTATCAATTATTTTCCTGTCAATAAAATAGCACAGCGCTTCCGAACAGAAATATAATGCAGACCACATGTCATTTTAACTTCTAGTAGTTACATTAACAAAACCCACAAACTAAAAACAAACAAGTGGACCATATTAATAATATATTTTATGTAACCCAAAATCGCCAAAATATTTTCATTTCGACATATTGTCAATATAAAAATTATTAATATATTTTTCCTCATTAAGTCTTCAAAATTCACTGTGGATATTATGCTCACAGGACCTCCACTTTGGACCTGCTCCCTTTCAAATGCTCTGTAGTCACATGAAGTTATATGAAGATGGTTGCTGATTCCCAGTCTCTTTCCTAAACTCCTAACACTTATCTCCAATTGCTACCATTCATTTCCAGCTCTACGTACTATACCATGTCTGACAGTGATATTTTTGTCCTCTTCTTCTAATTTCATGGCTTCACTACTTAGATTCTCTATTTTGGTGGATAGCTTCATTAGCCACACTCCTGTCGTTGTTCAAATGAGAAATCTGAAGGATATACTCTACGTTTCCCTCTTCCTCCATTCATCTTCCATTGTATAAGGTCAAAAACAGCCTGAGTTTGCACTCTTGTTTCCCCAATGTCTCAACATCATTCAAAGCCTGAAATATCATGTGTCTGGATTATTAAGGACTTCCTAACTCGTCTCTCTACCATCCATCAATCCCCACTACTTCAATCCACCCTCTACACTGAAGGGAAACTGGTCTCTCGAGCACATATGCCTTTAATTAACTTTTTAAAAAATTAAAATTGAATTACATTGCTCTTTTAAATAAAGATATCATAGAGATTCTTTTGGCTATATTTTTATTAAAAAACACTTGTTGCATTTTCTGTATGTACTAATTATTAGAAATACAGCAGCAAACCAGACAAATTATCTTCCTGTTTTCAAAGAGCTCAAGTGTCGTGACCATGAGATACCCACCGGGACAAAAGAGAAGTTTCTAAAAATATGACCCCATGCCGCATGGCCAGTTTTCCCTGAGCTAGTAAATATGTAACTAGGAGAACTACAAGCCCCTCCCCCCCAATCTTTAGTGATTCAGCATTTTCAAAATATAGTTTCATCAGAATTATTGGAAGGCTATTCAAACTTTATTTTTTCTTAGGTAACTAATGAGCGCACTAGTTTATCAAAAGCTGAAATTTTATATAAACCTTTCAAGGGAAGAGGAACGGTTCTAACTTACAAGAGTGTTATATACCATTTTCTGATTAGATTTTGCCTATGAATTATAATAGTATCGATCTGTGATCTCTTGTACTTCACTTGTTTCAATTCCCTCCTTTCTGCCTAATTCTGATCCCTATTCATTGAACTGTTTCTTGCCTGTTTTCATTCCTATGGATATCTACTAAAAATTACTTTTGGGTAATGAGAAATAAGGCACCCTTGAAGGGACATATTCCACTCTATAAAAGCCATACTATAAAGTTGGGTATCATTAAGACACTGAGTTACAGACCTTTGAGTTCCTACCTTGGATCCTTTGGCTCTGGCTAGAGCACAAGGAAATTAGAGCATGAAGGATTGTGCAGAAAGTTTGATGGGCCAGGCATGAAAATGGCAAACTTCATTTCTGCCAAACACTTCATTGGCCAGAACACAGTCACATGGTCTGGGAAATAGTAGTCTTCTTGGATGCCAAGGAGAAAAAAGAAAGGGCTTTTGCCTATTTGCATATATTTGTTACATTTCTTTTCTGTGAGAAAGTGAATATTTCTATCCTCACTTCATAAATGAAGATAGGATGTACTAAGTAGCTTACGTAAGATGGCATACCAAACAAGAGGGAGAGAATAAAATTCATATCTCAGTAGTCTGACTCTGAAACCACTTATCTTTCTACAATTTGTTTCAGGCTGATTGTTCCTTTCTTGGGCCTTTCCAGAATAATGGAGAAGCGGTGGTTGCCCTATTTTCACTTCATTATTCTTTTTAGTAATGCATTTGATTGATACGTCTGAAAGAAGCACCCAAGCATGCCCTACTCAGTCCCCCTAATCGCTATAGAGCACCCGTCTTCAGAAAGTCCCTGTTCATCTTCCTGCTGTATTTAAAGTGCCTGCCTAGTCAGGGACCCTTTAAGGCCCTGCCTGAGACTAGTGTTGGGGAGCAGAGAGAAGATTATTTAGGACGTGAATCTTAGAGGGACTTGGCCATGGATCCAAAGCACTTCCCCAATAAAACTTTTCACTGATGTAGCTGCTACCTTGACATTTCTCCATCTCCATCCTTTCTTCCTGATGGCTCCAAATTTGTCAGAAAGAATGGAGAGTAGCTGGTCTTATAATAATCTACTATTTTATTTGTTTCCCTAGAGTAGTAATTTATTAGAATACAGAAGAAAGAAAAAAAATCAGTGGAGCCTAAAGTGACTAACACTCCCAGAAGGAAATGTGGCCATTGGAAAGTCTAAGACAATTAAAGCAGTAACAGCTTTTTTGTACTGCATGATACTAGACACTTTTGTTTTTAATCATGCTATTTAACTAACATTGGTTATAACCAGTAATGCAACAGTACCTTGAAATGGGTGCCTAATAACATAAATGATCCCAAGGATACCTTTGTGTTTCTTTAGAATGCATAGAAGCTTAACATCTCTGGATGACCTGATGACTAATGCAGATATTCACGAGGGGGAAACTGAGCTCAGAGAGACGACACGAGGCAAAAAGTTTATGGCAAAAGAGTAATGAAGATAAAGGACTCCTGGGACTTGATCTAGTTTTCAGTATTTAATTTTCAAGAGCAAATATATTCTTTATTGTGAGTAACTTAATTCATTTGTAGTGAAGGAAAGTATCCTAACATATGCTCAATAGAAGAGGGTTAATATTTCACTTCAGTTAATCCATGAAGTGAATCTAACTGCAATTAATGAGGACTGCGTTTTAGATTATATTTTCTAATAGGATTTTTTAATGAATATCTCTTTTTCCACAGTGGAAAACACATATGAAGGAAACTCTAGTAAACATACTCTAAGTCATAACGTAAGTGCATAGCCAAGCTAGAAAATAAGCTAAAAGTCCCTCTCTACCACTTAGAAGTACAACGTAATAAAATTCATTATAATAGCATTCTAGTTTTGTCACAAAACCATAACAAACCGTAGTTATTACATGAAAAATAGAGTAGCTAATATTTTGCCTAGTAAAACGATAGTAAATTGGTGCTAGTAATAGCAACACTATAATAATTATACTGAAAAGTAGCTGCAAGTTACGATCTGTATATTTACTATGCTATTATAATAATTATAGTTCTACCATAGATTTCTTCCATACAAAAGCTAAATTTACTCTAGTAATTGCATTCTCTTTTCTCTTCCACATAATTATAAGAATATAAAAGTGTAACTTTTGATTTGAAGTATGAAACCTTCAAATTTTTTTTTACCATTATTAGATGATTGGGAATTAGGGAAGATTATTTCAAGAAGAAAAACGCAAAATGTTTCCAAGAAAAAATATATCTACTTGTATGAGACCAGTGAAGAGTCAGTAAGATATCAAAAGGTAAGTTATTACCAAACTGTAGGCATAAAAAAAGGTTGTCTTAATATATAGAATACACACTAACCCAAAATAACTCAGCCAAAAAGAAACTCTTTATTCTATGTCATCTCCAAGGAAAGTCTCTCCCCCATTTCCTTGAGTGGTGACATGGACCAATGCACCTGGACTTCTCCTGCAACTCCAGCCCTCAGACAAAGGCAAGGGCTCATCACGCCTGAAAGGTAAGGAGTTTCTAAGGAACAATGACCAAAAAGGGCTCTCTGACATTCATCAAGAAATGCAATATACCACTGAATGGTAAAGAGCCTAGGAAGAAATCTAAACAGTTTCTTGGCCATAGCCATTCTTTAATGGATGTGGACATTTTTATTATGAGGATGCCAGTCAAAAAATTTTAATAAGCGACACTCCCACTTCTATAGACAGTAAAGCTCTCCTTCCCCATCATTTGCTTCTATTTGTCCTTACACTGGAGTGATCATGCTGTAACAGACTGGCTAGCTGTTCACCAAATCTGTTTCCATTTTCAGGACATCAAGTTAAACTATGTTTCCAAGACAGTTTTTAATTGGGGGGGGGGTGGGGGGTGCATATGACTCTGTTTTGGACAAGAGGACATTTGCCACTTCCAGGACTCCCCTTGTGAGATCCTCACTGTACCATCCCTCCTACAGCTTGTAGAGATGAGAAAAACACAATGAAAAGAACACAAGTCCCTATGTCTCCTGTTCATAGCAGGACTCCCTGACCCACATAGGCTATAATGTGGGCAAGTAATTTATCTTTATGGTATTAAGCCATTGAGAATTTGGGATTGTTCCTTATAGCACTTAACCTTCCCTGATACAAGCTCAAGTTCCACTGGCCTCTACATTCTGCTTTAACATGATTTTAGAAGCAATCACAAAAAGCAACTTGAACTGTGTTGTTTTCTCTTTCTCTTCCCTCCACTTGCTCCCTCCTGGCTTGCCCGTCCATCCTTCCTTCTTTCCTTCCTTCCTTCCTTCCTTCCTTCCTTCCTTCCCTTCCATCCTTCCTTCCTTCCCTCCCTCCCTTCCATCCTTCCTTCCCTACCTCCCCGCCTTCTTTCTTTCCTTCTTTCCTTCCTTCTTCTCTTCCCACTTTTTCTTTGGGCTGATGGAGATTAGTAGGTAGAAGACTGTAATTCTCCCTTACCCCTCATTTCCTGGTTTTCCTTTCTTTCATCCCTCAGTACCATCTCTTTGCTTGTGTTTTGAATTCTATTTAGAATAATATTGTAAACTCAAATGTGTAATGTTTTGACTGTAACCTCCTAAGAACCTCTGCTGAATATCTATACAAATCTAGCACTGAGATTTAAACAGTAAAAGGTTTATGTACAAACTGTCTAAATAGCTTGAGGATGTACTGCAACAGTGAATTTCCTGTTATTTAACACTACTTAAAGTAAGGCAGGAAAACACCAAGAATTTTAAGTTTGAGCTCTATAATTCCTAAGGCAGAAAAAGAATTACGTTTTATTATGTTTAAATGTGGTTTTTTTTCCTGTGCTTTCCTGTCAATTGTCTGTTTCCAGAACTTGCATTGTGTTGTCTCCTTCAACCCAGCTTCTTGTGCACATCTCTGCTGTGAGGTTCCAGACAGTTGTTTGCACTTCTTGCAAGAGAAGCTGCATTTCCAGCTTCCTAACCCCACAATAATTGCCGTATTTTATAAGAATTGCCTCAGGATATTTCCCAAATTGAAATGGATCACCTCACCGTGTTCCCATTGCCTTCTTTTTCCTAAAAGGAATTCATCTGACTGTATCCCTTACAGCCTATTACAAGGTATTACCCAAAACACACAAATATCTGTCAGGATCTTTCTGCATTTAGCAAATTTTCCTCTCAACAAAAAAAAATGCAAGAAAAGAAAAAGCAGGAAAGCTTCAAGTGCAATGTATGTCCGTGTATTAGATAGGGCTTATTATTTTTTAATTGCCTAGAAGTGAGCGCATTTTTAATAGAAATTGTCAAAAGCAAGTTTTGCTCTAAATGACATTTGGATTGCATTTTTTATACCTTGCTGACATGAGATAATCTGGTTAATTTGTTTGGAAGACAGCCAGCATGGGAACATTTTGCTGCTACTGATCTGTTGGTTTGGGTTGGAAAGTCTCCAACAGCACTGCTGAGGAGATGTCCAGGGCAAGTACTTCTACTCTCCTCCCTGGTCTATGGCAGACATCCGGGGTCATCCTGGAAGTGGCCCCTGAGAGTGACACCAGAATCCTTAACACAGTGTTAAATGCAGTTTTCTGTCAATCGATCAGAATTAAACCTTGAGTTAGAACCTACTTGCTGTCCCTTTATTACATTACCCAACCTGGGTGTTAAGATCAGAAAGGCCTACATTCACAAAGGCTGCCACTAACTTGTTATTAATCAAAAGGGTGATTAATACCACTAAAAGTGAGGCTGGCACCCACTTTCTTCTTGTTTTGCACAGCCCTCTTTGGGCAGGTAAACCTTCAGAGGGTAAAGCCATAGTTGGGTCAGGCACCTGTCATCTCATGGATCCAGAGTCCTGGCAACATCCCTTTACCAAACTCTGGATTTGCTGGCTTCCTTGAAATGCAAAAGGTCTGACTTCCCCCTCTTAATCAGAGCACACTAGTTGAAGGGTGGCTACATTTATGTCCAGGGCATTTACACCTGCTTTTCTTACAGTAGCAACCACTCCTTTCTGGGGCACTTCTCTTGCTGTAGCAAAAGCATATCTACATGTGTTCTTATGTGCATGCGTATACACACTTCAGAGATGGGTAGGGAATCTTGCTAGCTATGTCAGTCGCCCAAAACAATGTCCTGCACATCATTAGGTAGGAGATACATGTTAGCTCACTTGTCTTTTGGGGTGGCTGTATTATTTGTTGCTCTTGTAATTACTACTTTATCAAAGAGACTTGGGGGTGGAGGGTTGTCATATTCAAATAGAAATCAAATGAATTATTAGTTGAAATGCTAAGTCTTCTTAGGTTTTATGCATGGAAATCTCTGATCACTAGGAACAGGCCTATTAGAGAGAGTTTTCTTAAAAGTTTTTTTCTCAATTATGTAATTATAAGGGATGAATAGCTACGCCTGGTATTGAGAGGACAATGGAAAAAGAATGTTCAAGAATGTGTTTGTTTTTTTTAGAATTCCATACCAAAATGTCCATATCCCCTTTGATACATAGAGAATGGAAACTATGAACAATTTACAAAAGATGCTCAGAATCTTCAGATAGAAGGAGATCACTAGGGTGAATGTGGATGCTCCATTTAAGGTCCAATGGCAAGGAAGAGCAATAATGGTCCTAAAATTCAATTACCGGGAGACAAGGAAGAATCTAGGTTAATGTTCTGCTCTCGCAACAAGGGATTAAGTGTTCATTAAACAGAGTTTGTGTATGTTTGTTCATTTGCTACTGTTAATGCCAGATTCTGGAAGCTTCTACTGACCCAGTGACTCTGGCACGGTCATTGGAGCTTGGGGAATGATGGCCAAGCTTGTGTGTGAACTAGAGAGAGCTGGAATGTGGCAGTCTTGCAACACTGGCAGAGATCTGTGCATGGCAGGCAACTTGGCTGAGTAGAATAGCGTCTCTCAGACACTGCAGTCTACAAAAATGACCCCACGTGGCAGCAGACAACAATGACGGTGCTGCAGTTCAGGCCCTCCTAGACCAGGTAGGTGTTCAAGTTAAGACAGGTTCTGCTTCAGAAGGAGCCACCAGCTCCACCCACAGGGATTCTTAGGCCTTTGGTGCTGGAGGAATTCAAGAGGAACAACCAGGATTTCACTGCTTATATGATTTCCTTGCTCAAGTGACTAATTGAAAACAGTTAAAATGGATGTTTATGAACTGAACTAGAAAAGCAAGATGTTGGATAAGTTTCCATGTGCAAGGTCATGTCTTCCCTATCCTGCTTCTTGCTCGATACGTAGGAAAGAGGAGAAGCTAACCTATGCTTCCATAAATGGCAAATCTTATTTACTATTGCCAGCAAAAAAAGAGGCTAGAAAAATCCATCCAAACTCAAATATGTAAATGATGATTCAGAACTATGCATAGAAGGACCTTCAGAATTTATCACTATAAGTAGTGATACTCTTTGTAATAATGTGGATAATTAGATCCAATCCACTGCTGTTAAACAGCAATTCTACACAAGGCACTATGTTTGAGACTTTAACCTTGAGACACGGTATGGAATCATGAAAAGTATTGATTCAAGAGTCTGACTGCCAAGTTGCTATTGCAGCTTTCACCTGCTAGCTTTGTGCCTTAACTTCTCCGACCCTCGGTGCCCACAGTACAAAGTTGGGGATAGAACCTATCTTAGAGATTGGATGTCAGAGTTGAATGACTATGTGATTTAAAATTCTTAAAGGGGTGCCTGACACATCATAATAATCACACTTTGTTATAGTTGTTATTGTCACAGTATTAGTAGTAGTAATGGCACTAGTATTATCTTACTTGACTTGAATGGGAAGGACTGTTAGACCCTTCCAGGATAAAAGGCATTGAAAACTAAAAAGAAAATAAAGAAAGGGAAAGGAAAAAAAATCAAAATGGGACAAATAGTTAAAAGGAAAAAAAAATGCTGGGGCACCTGGGTGGCTCAGTCAGTTAAGTGTCCGACTCTCGATCTTGGCTCAGGGCATGATCTCAGGGTTCATGAGTTGGAACCCCACATTGGGCTCTGCCCTGACAGCAGAGAGCTTGCTTGGGATTCTTCCTCTCCCTCTGTCTCTCTGCCCCTACCCCACTCATGCGCTGTCTGTTCTCACAATAAATAAATAAGCTTAAAATTTTTTTTAAATGTAAAAAAATACTAATTTGAGACAATTGGGAAGAGAAACGTTTTCAAAAAGTTTTAGTCAGTATGCAAAATAAATTCCTGAATCAATACGTGAAACAAACGAACAGACAAAAACATTGTAAAGTGGAAGTCTAACATCCATTTTGTCTCTATTGGATTCCCCTCCCAGTGTATTAATGTCTTTTTTGGGATCCAAATATGAAATATCCACCAAATAGCATACTCTTTTCCCCTCTACAGCCACAGGGTTGGTGGGAGGCAGGAGCATAGCTTATAGCTACCAGTTGTTGATGGCTGAGCAAGATGATAATTGGTAATAATTACCAGACCTCCAAGACATGAAACAGAGTACAGTTTGCTATCTCATTATATTAAGGAGGCGTGGCCTCTGCTCTGAGCACAAGTGGTAGCTACAGTCACAGAAATAACTTGCAAAGTCGAAAGCAGCAGTGACGTTTTGGTGGCTCGCCATTCACTTCCTCTTTGGACTCATTCTCCTTCTCCATACAATGACTTGTGTCAAAAGTTACAGTTAAAAAGAGGGCATGGGAAAATATCAGTTTTGTCATTTAAGGGGAAAACAGGGAGAAGATTAGCTTTTTTATAAGATAGAGACACATATAGTTCTTAGAGAAAGATTATTTTTAAGTTGTGTCTACACGAAGAGTCTATACATATGCTAACTTAATTGTTTTTGTGATTATTACCAAACAATAAGTTAAATTTGGTAGTTCTTTTCTCTCAAGCGTTTTCTTTATTCTTTCTTTCTTTATTTTTTCCTTTTTGATCTATGAGAGGCGGTCCGAGTATCAAAACAATTGCTGGTTCAAAAAAACTAACTCATTACTTAATCTTTATTTTTTTATACCATATCAAGAACTCATACAAAGAGTTAGTGTGCCCCAACTCAGAAACCAAATGGTGACTAATGGTCTGACCACATTCAGAATACAGGAGTTAGTTAATGAATCGTTATGCTCTGGCTTGCGTGGCCTACAACTGGCCCATTTTCCTTTCTTCACTTTTCAATCGTCTCCATCAGCTAATTTTAAGTTTTTACACTTTATTGTGTGTAGGGGGGGAATGGTTTTCATATAGCCTTTCAATGACACAAAGGAGTAACTGGAGTTTGTAGTTTGGAAAGTGTTTCAAATTAGTAACTGTGCCTCACATCAGCGGCTGCGATTAGAAGCAATCTCCTGCCAACATGACTGATGACACCGGCAAAGGGGAAAGAGAAGCAGAGGCACCAGTGAAGAGAAAGCCCCCGTGGTAGGGAAGAGGAAAGTCCCAACAGTGTTGGAGAACATGATATCCTATGAGTATCATAGGGTCTTCTACAGTGGGGGGGAGGGTTCATTAATTGGGTCATCATATTCTGGGACCTAGAGTGGGACAAATTGCTTAGACCATTCGACAATATGCCATTTTTCCTTTGCTTTTTTGAATAATTTGTTTATTCTCATTACAAAAGTCATGTATTGGAGAAAACCTAGAGCTGACAGGAAAGAATAAAGAAACCAAGTGTAATCTCACAATCCAGAGATAACCTTTGTTAATATTTTACTTTTTTATCACATATGTATGTGTGTGCATATGTTGATGTTACAATATAGAAACACATTTTTGGTTGCTTTGAAAACTGTATTTTAATATAAAAATAGTAAGGGTCACCTGGGTGGTTCAGTTGGTTAAGTGTCTGACATCAGATCAGGTCACAGTCTCATGGTTTGTGAGTTCAGTCTCCACATTGGGCTGTCTACTGTCAACACAGAGTCTGCTTCAGATCCTCTGTCTCCCTCTCTGCCCCTCCCCTGCTCTCTCTCTCTCTCAAAAATAAATAAATATTTATTTTTTTTTAACGTTTATTTATTTTTGAGACAGGGAGAGACAGAGCATTAACGGGGGAGGGTCAGAGAGAGAGGGAGACACAGAATCCAAAACAGGCTCCAGGCTCTGAGCTGTCAGCACAGAACCTGACGCAGGGCTCGAACTCACGGACCGCAAGATCATGACCTAAGCCAAAGTCAGATGCTTAACTGACTGAGCCACCCAGGTGCCCCTAAATAAACATTTAAAAACTAATAGATGCTTATAATAGGAAATTTAGAAAATTTGGGGGAAATTTCAAAAAAAAATTCTTAATTCTACTTTCCATATATTTGTGTTTGTCCAAGTTATTATTTTTTTCTTTATATGCATATGTGCTAATTCTCTACATCCTATTTTAATCTACTCTTTGAACAACAGGACATGTACACCTTGCCAAGTCATCAAACAATGTTTCTGTAATATGTCTCTTAACATTCCACTGAATGGCTATACCACTGTTTAGTCAACATATTATAGGATATTTGAATTATATGAGTGGTCATTTTCTTTTTTTTTTTTAACTTTTTTAATGTTTATTTATTTTTGAGAGAAAGAGACAGAGCATGAGGTGGAGAGGGCAGTGAGAGGGATACACAGAATAGGAAGCAGGCTCCAGGCTCTGAGCTGTCAGCACAGAGCATGACACAGGGCTCGGACTCACAAACTGTGAGATCTTGACCTGAGCTGAAATCGGACGCTCAACCGACTGAGCCACCCAATGCCCCATGAATGGTCATTTTCTAACATTTTTTCAATAATAGGTTTTTGGAAATTGAGAGCCGTGTTCGTATGCGTTTAAGAGTAGTGTGAGATAGTAACAACTAACTCATCTTCAACTAGAGAACCAAGAGATCCATTACAGTGTTTGCATCTAACAGTATCAACAATTCTAAACCAGCCCAGCTGCCATTGACTGAATTATTGAAAGTAGAACTTACTGAAAAAAGCGTGACAAAATAGCAGCAGTTTTGACCCAGAGTAGCCAACCTTGGCCAAAACAGGATGGTCTGTATATCCTCTTTCCTACACAACACTGCTGTCATTACTAATTTACCAAACAGAATAATATGAGGGATACTTGGCATTTTATAATCAAACATCATTTCAGAAATGTCCATATGCAAATTCATAGTAATCATTGGAATTAATTGCTATTTACAGCAATGGTATGAAAAAGCTTTTTGTTCATAAGTTCTGTAAATGGAAATATAAAAAGATATAAGACAATGTGACTTTCATACTACAACAGAGGAAATAACAAGTAAACAAACAAGGCAGAAATCCTTACTTTCCCCCTTGCTTAGTCATTTAGAAAAGAATTAAAACTCAAAGCAGGAAACTCATGTTAAGAATGTTTTCTTGAATAAGATTTATTTATTCCTTATATACATCTGAGGCTACCCATTCTTATAAAAAAGTCTATGCTTTTATAAAGCATCTAGATGGCCAGGGTATCAAACTAAACAGCATATTTAGTCAAGTTTATCAAAACATTAGTTAATTTTAAGTGTATCATCATACTGGCCATTAGTGATGATTAGATGAAACTTCAAAAGAAAGAGGATGTATATGTGTTTATGTAGGTAAATTCTCCACAATTTTTACATTTTACTGCATTTTTAAATTAAACCATTCAATGTTTTTTAATCATGTAAACCAAAAATATTAGTTAAATCTCACGTATTATCATAGGTCACAGGTGTTGATCAGATAAAGTCCCCAGGGATGAGGATTACTATGTCCAAAGATGAATATGTGCTGTATGAATATAGTATAATTGCTTTCTTCATTTTAAATGCACATATATCTTCATGCTTGGAAGAAAAATGCTGATCTATCTATAGTGTTGCAGCAGACTATCCTCTCTCCTTTCCAGAATTCTTATGAACAAACTTCAGGCTCTTCTCCATAAAAATCTTGCTAAACAATATTGCTAATATTGACCATTCAACTAAACCAGACAACTATTCAACTAAACAAATAGTAAATACATTCAGAAAGATCAAACTCTTTTTCTTTGGTCAAAATCATTGGTAAGTTCAATTGAATCAGTGGAGCCAGGATACTCAAATAGACAAGACTCTAGAAGTCTTCATAGGTTTTACAGGATGGAAACAATTTTGTTTTAAAAGCGTAATACACAGTGTAACAAAAAATGAAAAGTATATTCACCACAACAGTACCCAACTAAAAACAAGCTGCAGAGATTCAACCATGTGGAAGAGTTTCTACCTTACAAATTTCCGAGGGCTTGAATAAGAAAGCTTAGGATAAGAGGTGTGTGTGGTGTGGTGGGAGAAAGCAACCCTTCATGAAACAGTGTGTGGTTGGGTTAGAATGTACTCAGTGAAGTTATTATTCCCTTCTTCTCTCAGAGAAATAGAATTCTTGAGCTATAAAAAGAATAAAGAAAGCTAGATAAATATCTGTGCAGTGCTGAAAATGCTAATTATTCTTTGTTCTTAATATACAGAGGCACGGTGCTTCTAATAGAGCATGGGCTTTGGGATGAGATGCTCTGGGTTTAAATCCCAGCATGTCAGCTGTGTGACCTTGGGCTAGCAACTGAATTTCCTCTTCCTCCTTCCTTGTAAATTATAGATAGTAATACTTGCCTACTTTTCAGGGCAGATATAAGCAGAAAATGGCCCACGGCGGGGGGGTTGGGGGGGGAGAACAACCTAGGATAGTACCAAGCACCTGCTAGATATTCAACAAATGTTAGTTTTTACCTCTTCCTTTTTTTAAATACTAACACTAGGGTATCTATTTAAAATATACTTTAGCATCTGGGCATTTTCAGTTTTACAAGCAAGTTCAAAGTCTTCCTTTGGTTCGTCTGTTTCCCATTGTTTTCCCTGTTTTATTTTACTTTATAGCATTCATCATCACTTGGTAAATATTTGCCTATTTTTTTTTCTATTTTCTGCTATGAGAATACCAGCTACAAAAGGACGGGAGTTTTGTTCATATGTGAATCTCCACCACCAAAATGTATTCCTTATATAGTGGACATTTCATACATATTTGGTGAAATAAAAAATAAATGACTTATAAACTTGCTTTATTTGAAGCTGTTTCCAGCTTTTCTTATTGAAAGAGTTGGCAACAGTACACCAAACTATTTGTAAATTAATATGTACATGAATAGATGGCATCATAATGTATACTTTTGCAGCTCCCCATAAGATTAATAGTGCCCTGACTATAATCAACCTTTAATCGATATTTGTTAAGTGCGCTAACGTGAGTTTCTTATTCAACCCATATATATGCATGAGTGTGTCTTCAGATAGCAGAAAAATACAATTTCTTATTTTGGTACAGAGAAATTAATGGGGTTTTTCTGGAGATAAAATGCCATGATCATATATTTCATAGTAATGTATATTCATGATTTACCATAGCAAGTACTTCAGGAGGCGTGTAAAAACGAAAACAAACAAACAAACAAAAAAAAAAACCCACAAAAAAACCAAAAAACAATACTCTGGAATTTGTTAAAAAAAAGAAGCAACAGTCTCAAAATAGAGTCACTTATGCCAAGCTCCATGTGAGCAAAGACTTAACACCTTACCTAATTGCAGTTTCAACCACTCCGAGGAATGCCACCTTTAACCAATCTACCTGGAATTGCCTGGTCAGCACTAGTGAGGTGATCTGCCGTATAGACCTTTGCCTTCCTCCAAAGGAAAGTGGCCTTGCCTGAAACAATCCACTCTCTGTTAGAAACTTCTTAAACCGTTTGCTGTCCCACTTTTGCCTACAAAAGTCTTCCATTTTTTACAGCCCGTCAGAGCTCCTTTCTACTCAGCAATGGGATGCTGCCTGATTCATGAATCAGTAAAAAAAAAGACAATTAGATCCGCACATTTACTCAGTTGACTTTTGTTTTTTAACAGAACTTGGTGGCAGTAGCAGGACCAAATGAGACTTCTAATAGCTTTGGGGATCACGAAAAACACAGGCATGGTATCTGCAAAACTTTTCTCACTGTTTCCGAGGGCCTTGAGGAAATCCCTCTCAGTCCTGAGCTCTTTGTCAAGGCTCCCAATCTGATTGACTTTCCTGTCCCAGGCAGGTCAGCTTGAGCTGACACACAGAACCCAAGCCTCTAGCTGGTAGTTTAGGCCACAACTCCCATTTGATTGGAAACCCCGCCCCTTCCTCCTGTCCCCAGATTTCACCCTGGAGATAGCTAGTGGTTCAGTCTTTAGTTTGCACATCCTCATTTGTTTGTAATCAGTCCATACTACCCATTCTTTGGGGTCTCCTGGTTCAATCTTTTTCCCAACCCCCAGTTCTGTGTTAGGAATTGCTGGTAATGCATGTAAGGCCTTCTATTAGCCAGTCTCCAGTAATGTCTCTTCGGTTGCTGCTGATATCCACAATCCCATGTCTTTACTCACTATTGGTTTCTGTGAATGTACACATGAGGTAAAGGCTATTGCCAATGGGAATCTCAGAAGCCAAAAGCCACAAAAGGTGGTGGGCAGGAATTGACCATTTAAGAGCTGTTAGAATGCCTGACACCTAACCCAAAATCTCCCCTATAAGAATAAGCTGGTCATAGAATGGATTAGATTGACACTAGGTCACACTGACCAAGCTCAAGAAAATTTCCTTGCAGTGAGATACACTGTAAAACATCACTCAATTCCCAACCCAGTTGCAAATACCTTTTGGGTATTAGTTTGGCTCTGAGAAACCCAAAGTCTTAGCATACAAACAAATAAATAAATATCCTTAAATCCCAAAAAGTTGAATATGCCACACCTTCTGGCTCACCTGCTTTTTAAAATTTTTTTAAAATGTTTATTCATTTTTAAGAGACTGAGTGTGAGCAGGGGAGGGGCAGAGAGAGAGGGAGACACAGAATCTGAAGCAGGGTCCAGCCTCTGAGCTGTTGGCACAGAGCCCGATGCAAGGCTCGAACTCACAAACCATGAGATCATGACCTGAACTGAAATCAGATGCTTAACCAACTGAGCCATTCAGGCAGCCCCCAGCTTATTTTATGAGCTGTAGTACGAGAAACTGTAGATACCTACAAAAATGGCAAAGTCTTATTAAAAACTTAGAATTACAATGGCCATTATGGAGAATGTTCCAATTAGACAAGATCACTTATTAAAGAATTGCATTTGAAAGCAAGTGTTCCCAAGTGAAA
Organism: Prionailurus bengalensis; assembly: GCF_016509475.1. Taxonomy (NCBI): domain Eukaryota; kingdom Metazoa; phylum Chordata; class Mammalia; order Carnivora; family Felidae; genus Prionailurus; species Prionailurus bengalensis. The sequence goes on along the minus strand of NC_057353.1, from coordinate 14,451,935 downwards.
CAAACCAGATGGGACACATACTTTTATTGGTATACAGAAACTTCCAAAAGTTTTCAAAATTCCAAAGTAGCTAAATTTAAAAACTTGTTACAATAGGCTAACGAAAATTTAAATACACAAGCTTGTAAACAAAAGTCAGTCAAACTGGATAGCTCCAAAGACTAGGCACTTAAGATAACAGCTGCCCCCCGCCTCCTAGGAGTCCACCATAAAACACTGACTGTTGGTTGATATCTCAGTTATAATAAACTGGGACACTGGAAAAGATTGTCCTCAAAGGGCTTATACAAAATTTTCAACATTAACATGAATGCCCTCATATCTGCACCCAAATGAGAACCCCCGTATAGGTCCTGCCCAGAGTTGATGGGACTCTAAAGGCTTCTCCAAGAAACTGCTACCAGTTACTCCCTTAAAACAGCAAAGGAAAAACTAAAATCAAACTTAGTTATAAAACAAAATCGACCAAATTCTAGAAGATACTAATGATAAAATAAAAACTGGCCAAATTCTGGTCGATACCACAGCTGCACTTTTTAACTTCAACCTCACTCGGAACCTACAGATGAGATCCTAGGAAAAACCATCAGAAGCTAGCTTAAGGTGAATTCTCACCAGAGTCAGCTTCCCCCGATCTCTGTCTACAGTACCTGCTTGGTTGAGAGAGAAAAATAAAATTTGACATTGTCCATTCTTTTCCAAATCCAGGCCATTGGTTATTGATCTTTGGGAGGACCTCTAGATATTACGAAGACAGTAGATTTTCCACCCTCTTTGCAAATCCCTCTTGGGTCCATGGGGTTGTTTAATACTGAAGGAAATATTTACTGTGTTCTCAGCTGAAACCTAAGAAGGTATTTGAAAGGGTTAATCAGATATTTGGCCAAATTGGAAGCTGATAATTCAGAGCCTAATATGAAATTTTATTAAACCTTCTCCCCTAAGCTAAATGTACTCAGAGGGAAAGAAAAAGTATTCCAACGTAATTATATGGGTGTGTCAGCCCTTTGATATCATCCAGGTTACAACCCAATTCTTTGAGGAATCAGAAGCACTTATCCTCATCCTACAGATCTTTGTAAGAACACAAATGCAGCTCTAGAAACAAGTCAAAACCTGTCTATCCTTTTTCATGATTAACTTCACTTATTCATCTCAAAAGGCTTGTGGTATTGTAAAACTTCTGGCCTTAGGGAACAAAAGTCCCTGTTGGAGGAATTTGTATTCTTTCCCTATGCCTTTAAGATGTAAATGTTCTACCTGGTCTTCCCAAGGAACTCTTATCTTCTCATCTAGGTCATCTCCTTAAAAAGTAAGCTTTAGGTAGGCAATTACTAAGGAAGAAAAAAAAAAGGCAGGAGGTAAGAGGCCTTTTAAAAATAACACTTCTGGGAAAGTTGAAACTGAATTACGTAAGATGACTGAGCAAGCCACTTGGCTTAAAAAAGTGAGTTCTTCAAGATGGTTTTTCTTTGACTTACATGATTTTGATTCGTTAGGTCATAACTTCAAAGTGCACTCCCGACATTGGGAATTACCTCACCTATAATCATAGTAATCTCCCAGGTGCACTATAGTTTTTCATAAGCTTTAAATGGATGTTCACCATAACTGTCCACTAAGCAAATGATTCCCTTAAGTCAAAAAGGAATTAAGAGAATGATTAACTCCAAAAAAAAAAATGTAAACCTGAAGTCATGACCCGTGAATATGACAGATATTCAGCAAAAAATGTCATGACCTAACCTATGATTATCACACAGAGGATCAGTAAAAGCTACAAGAACTATAGCTGGGAGTGGTGCAAATTCCTTAAATTTTGATCACATCTCTCAGTTAAGCTGAGAGTCAGGTCAAAAGGAAAGATTGTTAAAAAAAAAAACAAAAACAGGTCCAAATGGAGTCACTTGTGCTAAGCCCTATGTCAAAGACTTAATACCTAATATAACTGCAATTTCAACCTTTCCCAGGAATGTCACTTTTCAGGAATGTAACCTTTAACCCATCAATCTGGAATTACTTGGTCAGCACTAGTGAGGTGATCTGCCTAATAGACCCCTGACTTCCTCCAAAAGAAGGTGACTTTGCCTGAAACAACCCACACTTCACTTGAAACTTCTTAAACTTTCTCCCTCACCCCACTACTTTCAAAAGTTTTCCGTTTTGTACAGCTTCTTGGAGCTCCTTTCTATCTCTTACGATGGGATGCTGCCCGATTCATGAATCATTAAATAAAGCCAATTAGGTCTTCAAATTTACTTCATTGAATTTTTTTTAACAGATTGAGTTGTCATTCATACATGCACAACCCCACAAATATAATGTCATAAATGTTTAGGTGTGTTATGTATGCATATGTGTATGTGCTTGATAAGTAGATCCTGGCTGTCTATTTGTTGAATAATTCATTAATATATTCACATATGTGTATATAAAACAAGCTATAAAAAATGTTTAGACATTGTGGAATGATACCATAAATGTTGGGATAAATGGTAATTGCCAAATGTCACTAGATTGAATTGTGAAGGAGGAGGAATGTTGAAATTTGATTAAAATAAAAGATAAATGGTGTGAAATGAACTTAAGAGAAGAAAGGTTATATAGCATGTTTTTATTCACCATCCTACTAATACGTATATATATATTTTTGCCATAAGTGAGAGAGAGAGAGAGAAATGAAAATGCTTTCCAGGGGTCTTTGGAAGAGGATACTGGAAATAAGGGGGTGAAAAGTTAAGCTTATAGAGAGAATGTGGCCAACCTCCCTCCCCCACACCCTCCACACTTCAATTCCTGCCAGGCAGGAACTGGAATCTTTTGTAGAGCACCATTATAGTATCAAAAAGTAACACAATCACAAAGGAGAGAAGAAAAGCTTGATGTGCACGCCAGGACTCTAAAAGGCCCCCCTGTGAGGACGACTGTGGCAGCACTAAGTCAGAAGAAAAGACCTACCCAGCTAAACTGTCATGTCTAAGAGAAGCTCTGAAGCTGGCGAGGAAAAACATTTCTCCCCCGAAACGCCTTTCATTTATTTTATTTTTTAAAGTTAGTACAAGAGATAATGCAGCACATTTGTGTAATTTCATCCTGAAGCTCGGCTCTTGAGGGAAGGGCTCTCAGATCTCATGCACGCATGTCTGGCTTCTCATCCCACCCACTTCAGGGGAAACTCTCAGGCTTCTCTTGTGAAATATGCTTGAGAGGTGATCCTGAGCATTGGCAGAGGAAGGCAATATTGATAATCTAGACCTGTGTGTGCGCATACAAACACACACATGCATGCACGCACACACACACACACACACACACACACACACACAGAGCTTGGAAGCTTCTCTGTTCATTTTCATTTGCTTCATGGGTCAGAATATTCTGATATTGTTCTCATCCCACATCACCTTATCCCATCTCTTTTATTCCTCCAAGAATAGTCTGAGGTCTTCCAAGTTGGTGTGTTACCTTCTCAGTAAGGAAACAGGAAAAATCCGCTAAAATACAGACATCCTCTGACACTGCCTCCCCCGCCCCTGTCGCCCCTGCAGGAGCACATGCGCAGTGCACACATAATTATCTGCCCCACCTTACAACGGAATTGAGGCGGTTTCATGGGCCTTTGCTGGTGCTAAGGCCCAGCAGGTTTGGAAACTGGAAGCTGAAGGAAAAATAAAAGCTGGGTATGCAGAGGAGCCAGAAGGAATTATTGCCTTTTCCTGGATCGGACCTAGAGAGAACATTCACTTACGTGATTTCCTCGCTCCAGGGTTGTAAAAAGTACCCCTAAAATGGGGAGGTAGGAGAAGGGAAAGAAAAGGTTAAAGAAAAATGGACAACCATAAAAAGATTTACAATTTACTTTTGAAATAAATCAGCAAAGGGAGGCCCAATCTGCCATTTGCTCTGAGGGCTCTGGGATCCCACACTGAATAATGTGCCATGGCCCATTTTGATCGGCACTGAAATTAACAATCAGCCAGCCACTTTATGAAATATTATCTTTGTTAGCTTTACCACTAACAAAAATACACTTCCAATTTTTCACATCCACACACTACATCTATTAAAGCAATCTGGGAAATTAGTTTGAGATAAACTGTACAGCAATTTTATTCATAGCTTCCCTGTATCTCACACTGTTAATCTGCATCACAGCTCACTAAATAGTGCCTAATGTTTATTGCATTTAACTGAATGTATACGATTCTGAGGGTACGCCAGGGACCGATTATCATAATTATACATGTTTCTATGGTAACCCACAAGTCTATCAGTTTTGATTCATTATATTGTTATACCTTCTAGCACTTTCTAATTATTAGGTGCCCATAAAAAGTCTCAGTCTTGCTGTTACTATAGAAATGAGCTATAGACAGGCCTCAATTGTTAACCCTTAAAGGACCAAAATATATAGACTCAGACAGCTGGCAGCTATTCACATAACTGAATAGCTAACAATTTTATCTATAACTTAAATTCATAATTGTTTTGCTGTTATTAATTTCTGAAAATATTTCACTTAGACAACTCTTGAATAATGATCTCAGATTTTATAAAATTGTCCTGAGTTTCCCTATCCATGATGTATACCTTCAGGTGTGGTAAAAGATACAAAAACACTAATGCAACACTGAACTGGTAGCACAAAGTGCAAAATCAAGTCTTTCAAGACGGATTTCTTATTTCGTAGGTAAAGAACACAGTTGTTGGTGTAAACATAGAATTATATGTTAAGGAATAACATGGATAAATCAGAATATAATGGCAAAAACTCAAATGCACTGAGAGTCTTTAAATCAAGCATCTAAAATTGCTTCCCAGCAATATGGCTATTTAGGTATAATTTAATATTGCTACTTAAATTGCAATTTGTAATTTAATATTTTCATTTTACTTTTTCTTCTATAGTCACTAACAGAATCCTGTGAAAATTGAAAGGGACTGAGCAGTTTCATTGTCTCTCTAACCCTCCTGCTATTATAGTTTTCAATTAGAAGTGCCTTTTAATTTAGATCAGGAAAGCTCTCCTAAAGTGACAGCTCGCCCTTCACACTGCATATCTATTTATTTCGGAAGTCAACACACCATTCAATAACCTGAGAACAGCCCTGATTGCTATGCTAATAGTATTCAGAAATATGTCGACACCGATCGAAACAAGTAAACTAAGGCTAATTCATAAAGTGAATAATAAAAGGCAGAGGGAAGCCTTTCATACCTTCTACTACTTCAGCTGGAATCCTAAGCTTACAAATTTAATTTTTTCCCCTCCCTTAGGGAAATGAACACTATATGATAACCAAACTGAAATTAGATTTTACCTAATATTACAGCCTTGCCTATTTGACGCGGCTTGTTTTATTATATAAAGCTGCAGTGGGAAGCAGCGGAGACAATGACCGTGGATGTTAATGCTTGTGTGATCTAGGAGATGCTTGCTTCAGCTGCAGCTTTCTTCAGCTAAGAGCTAAATGCATTTTGCTTTTTGAGGTGGGGGGAGGAGAGGGAAAGCCATAAGAATTTTAAATGTATGCCCACATTAAAAAACAACAGCACATGTTGGGTAACCATTTTCTTCATATTACAAGCCCAAACCACCAATGTCCATAGGAGCTCCTCACCAATTAGGCATAAATCAGATTGTATAAGCAACAAAAGATATGGTCATTTGCATGTTGAAGTTCGAACTCTTTTCATAAAACAGAGAACCAACCAAAGCCTTTTGTTCCCAATTCTTGCATTGCCATTAGCATCAGAGAATAATAGATTTACCACTAAACAGAAAATTAAAGTAGATTAAGAGTAAATTAAATCAGATAGTTTAAAAACTCCATTCATCAGTACATGCATATATTACCCCATGTATGTATATAGTCTGAAATTGATTATATCTAATTCACATTAAAATACGTCTCCTCCTACATCTGGATATTGATTATCCAGAATAATTGAACTGTATCTGAGTACTATTTTCACTTGCCATAGAAATTAAACTAACCTTTAATAATAAATATCTTATTTTTCATTTTGTTCATGCTTTCATTCCCATGATAATCAATTAGTTACTCCATCTAATTCACTAGTGCACTCCCAAAATCTACAGATCTTTTTCATTCATTTTAAACTAAGCAAATATATACATACCTTGAAAAAATCTAACAAAATATATAAATATAATGTGACTCTTTCTAGATGAGTCAAAAGAATCTATGAGAAAAACATGATACAAAGGCCAAGATTTCATATACTTGATTAATAAGATTTAAGAGCAACAATAAAACTTCTGAAAGTGACCATAATCTGGTGTGTGCTTTTTGAGAACACCTAAAGATCACTGCTAAGTTTGTGAATCCTGGGGCGGGGGGGGGGGGGGCGGTGAGATGGGGGTCAGATACCGAGGTCACCAGGGTGATTAGGCAAAGAACACAGAGAAAGTAAGTCGTTCAAGCAGCAAGCACATTACCACCTGGGATGTCATTTATTTCCCAGAGATAGAGTTGAGTTAGGTCGCTGCATGGTAAAACCATGAATTAATTATATTCTGCCCACCCCCAGTGAGCATAAAGTGCTCAAATTTTCTTTTTGGGTGATAGGGAGAAAGATGACTTATCATTCACGGTTGGATGTTAAAATCCCAGAGGAGAGAGCCAATAAAAGCAGCTCCTAGTGACAAAAATCCAGGAGCTGTACCGTCACTATCCATCAAACTGAAATGTTTTAGGATTCATATTTATTTGCACCACTTTGCCACAGAGGAAAATGTCTAGTCAACTAGAGATTGTATAAATTCTTGAGTTTTTGATGCTTAACAGAAAAGTGAAAAGACATTAGCGGGTTGTGATTTCCTTCAGCAGAGAACGGGTTCATTTGGACAAGGCTGGCCAGTGGTGAAGGGAGGCTCACAGCCCCACGCAGTGAGCCTCAGGCATTGTTCCCAGCCCCAAGTGTCAGCTCCCCAGTACAGCACCCGCCACGCTCTTGACAGAGGGCCGGGCCAGCCTCCCCTCCTTGAAGTGTCAAGGGTGAAGCAGAAAGATAACGTTGCTTTTGTGGGGTTTTATTCAGGGGCCCTGGGGCAGCGGATCGTTTTCCAGTTTAATTATGAAAAATCAGAAAAGGAAATAGATGGCTTGCTCCCAGATTAGGAAATAGCCAGGAAGAGTAACAGAGTGGGGCTAGATAAAAGAAAATGAATTCTGATCCAAGGGAAGGAAGACGTTCTGGGGAGAAAAGTGTAGGAAGAGAAAGAAGAACAGGAGAGACTCTGCTAAGCAGCTGCCACAGGCAAACAGTACTCACCCACCTTATTCATTCTAATACGCTTCTTTGCTGATTTTCTTTTATGTGCACTTAACTTGGGTAAATGTGTGGCTTGTAACTGTCAATTGCCTACAGAAGCGCTACGGTATATAATTGTCAATGCCTATAATGCCTATAGAAGCACCACAGTTCCAGGCAGGACTGGGCTACAAAAACAAAGTGATAAGGGAGTTTCTTCTACAGGATATAAAATGTGATCTCTACAGAAGAGAAGATCAAAGTATTTTAATGTTTATTTTTCTCTGGGCCTGTGTGTTATTTGAGTAAAATACTATCTTGCTTATATTTGAGGAACACAAAAAAATTCAAATACTTTAGCTTCTCCTATTTAGGCCATGTAAAGAAAGAATATCGTTCCCTCTCTCTCTCTCTCTCTCTCTCTCATTTTCTCTTGTTTTTCTCTCTTTCCCTGTCTCCCTCTCTCTAGCTCTCTCACTCTTTCTTTTATTTTATCAGTGCACCAGCAGAACACTCATTATTATTCACTCAGGAAAACAGTTATTTCAAGAGGCTAATCAGCAATACTCACCATTTATGTTTAGTTGTTACGCTACTTGGAGTTTAAAAATGAAAAATCACCAGGATCAACAAATATTTGTTTGATTCTCACTGTCTGGCTAATAGAGAGAACTCCTTGGATAATCTACCTAGAGCATATCTGGGCTCACATGTGTTCCCCACCAACAAGCGATTTACATTTCATTCCACGGGCAAGATACATATACTAAACCATTAAATATATCAGGTGCCTCCGGAAAACCAGCGTGTCAGTGAGTAAGTGCTCTGTGACTCAGGTAAGGCTGGGGTGGTTAGTGAGGATTGGGACTACCAGGGACTTGAACCTGGACTACAGTGAAGGGTGGCTAGGGATCATGGATGGGAGACGCAGAAATATAGTTGACAAAGCTGGAAAATAGGATCTCTTGAAGTGGGTACTCTATGAAGGTGAAGAAAAAGCAGAGAGAGTAGAGAATATTAAGTGATTGGTTAATCAGTATGAGTATTTGTGTTGTAATAGAAAATCATTAACAATGGTTTTGAATGGAAGATAATAGATTGTGTTCTCAGGAAGAAAAACTTGAAAATCATGTCCCAGAAGACTAAAATGAGCAAAGGTTTTGGCTAAAAAAAAAAAAAAAAAAACAATTAGACGCTCTTATCCTTCTACAAACAGGAGTTTTACAAAAAAGTATTCATTGGAAGATGAAAAAGAAATGAACATTATGAAAGAGATATAAGATATACACATTATGTGAGGAGAGGAAGAGATAAAGGGTGAGTCCAAGCAACCAAAGCAAAGAAACCAAGAGAACGTTGATGCACTGGTGAGCATAGGTTTAGGGGTAAGAGAGCCAGCTTGGTGGTTCACACATTGTTAGACGCCATGAGGAAGCCCCGCAGGCAGTAGGATTTTGGTTCAGAAAATTATAGTAAGAAAGAGGTCATTAATTTTCACTCTCATGATCATGCATAGAGTTACTGTTTTGTGTTTCAAATAGACCAGTAGGCAAACTGATATGGATGAAAAGAAGAAACTGAACAGCACATGTGATACAAAATTTAACATCATAGGAATGAATAAAAGCTATAAGAAGATGTGGAGAGAGAAAAGTAAATAAATAAGAATTGAATCTTATGATTTCAGTATCTGTGAACAAAGAAATAAAGAAATAAAATAAGGGAAGAGAGGAAGTAGGAGGAGTCACAAAGAAAAAGGAGAACAAAGACAATAAGACATCAAGAAGAGTGAAAAATACAAGAACTTAAGGTGGTGTCAAGACCGGGAGACGTTTTAGTGACATCAAATTGTGTCTGTGTGTGTGTGTGTGTAAAATAAGAGAAAACCAAATATATCTGGAGGCACAACAGGGGGCACTCATGAAAACGGATAAATTAAATGTTCCACAGCAAGAAGCATTAGTCGATGCCCCCAGAAGCGAAGGCATAAGAGGCAATGTTTAGAGAGTCCCAAGAGGACTTTAGACCTGGAAAAGCTGGGGTGTGTGTGTGTGTGTGTGTGGCGAAGGGTCAGGGGAGAGGGTGTATTCTGAAAAGGAAAGAAGAGAAAATAGGTGATGGTCCAGGGATATTCTGAGGTTTAAAGAGAATATATACATGGGGATGTAAGTAGGGAAGAAGAAATACATGCCATATGGTCTCAAACTAGAAACAAATGGGTGGGTAAACCAGGCAGGGTTAATAGAACCAACTGAATGAGGTCAAAAAGTACAATTAATATTGAAGAGCAAAGGGGCAGGGACCCAGTGTTGCTATTGTGAACAATAGCCACCTGGATTTTTACTGCTAAGCAGAGCTTTCATCTGAAACTCTTGGAAGCCTACCAAGTGGGAACAGCGAGACAAACAAAACTGTCAGCAAAAAAGGACCATCTCAGTTCAATTAGACATATATTTCTTGAGCATTGATTACATGCCAGGCATGGTATTAGCTATTAGCAGGAAAAATTTTTAATGGTGTCCTAGGACCTAGAAGCTTGCAAAAAAAAAAAAAAGGAAAATAAAATGTGTGCTAGTTTCCTAAAACTGTAAAAATGAGCGTCCTCTGACCAGGATGACTCAGGATGACGTGCAGCTAGATTCAGATGATACCTCCATTCTTTTCCATATTTGCTGATATGAAGTCCGCGTTTCCAGCAAAGAAAATGAAACAAAATTGAACATTGAGGATTGGACAAACTAAGACGATACTACTAATAATACTGTGGCACCACTACAAGCCAAGAAGAAGACAAGTGGGCCCGTTATTGCCCAACTTCCCTCCCTTATCAATTCCAAAGCTGTCGGTGTCCTTGAGATCTGCACCAGGCACGAACAGGGAACACAGCGAAACAATGCCCGACAATAGTTACATACTAAATGACCACTCTGGGAGGAATGTCATCTCATTTAAACTTCACATCTTTGTGAAGCAGGTGTTATCATCCCATTTTATAGGTAGGGACACTAAAGCTAAAAGACAATATGTAACTGCCAAGCCAAGGAGACTAAAAGAGTAGGTGAGCAATCACTGATTCAAACATAGCTGCATCTTTTGTCAAAGCCTGTTTTTTTCCCCTTTGCTAATGACACTCAATGATGTGAAGAACATCATCACGTAAGAATTGAATCAGAATGTCTGTGTGCTGCACAGCCTTCCTGGGTGATACTAACCAGCCGTCACCTCTGAGAACCACTTTTCTCCATCGAGCTGCACGCCTCAGGAGTCTCCCCATAGATGCGGAAAGTGCAGGTCTCTACACCTCACTCAATGGCCGTCACCCCAGGTACTTTTCGGGCCTGCTGGATGTTGGCACCGTGAGTCCCCATCACCAGTCCCATTACGTCCTCTCGCACCGTGAACTGGAAGGCTGCCACCAGCTGCTTACTTGTCTCTAGGTGTTTGGTAGCTTCTTTGTTGCAGGACATGAGTAGCAGTTTAGTCCGCAGGCTTAGAAAATGCATGTCACCCAGCAGGGACGACGGCTTCACCAGGGCCTCTGTGGTTGAGAGAATGAAGAGCGCACTATTTGTGATGTTGAGAAAGATGCAGTTCCGTCCCAGTGCTGTCTTGAACTCTTTATGGGCGTTTTCATTTGAGCAGGCCTCTCTGAGATCCTCAGGCACGGCCATGGTCACCTTGAAGAAGCTGCCTTTGGTTGCAAGAGGATTGGGATTGACTGGCCGGAGCCGCTCCAGGGTGACAATCTCATTGTAAGTGGCACTACAGGCAGCATATTCGATGACATAGAAATCTCCCTTCATCATCCTCACCATGGCCAGCCACCAGCCCCAAGGTTCCTGCTCCTTGGGTGGAGAATAAACCTCAACCTCATCCACTTCTGTGATCTCTTTATTATAGTCAGCTGGAGGCAGTAGCCAGACATCCCCAAAGGGAATCTCTCACTCTGCCAGTTGTTTTCAAAGAAGATGGTGACAGAAGCTTCGTGGACATCGTTCACAAAGCCCTTGTAGAAGGCCCCATTGGACCGCGCACATTGACGGGCAGTGCGGGCTCCATGTTCCCCCCCGGAGGCCAGTCCACCCATGGGGCACCCCGTCTCCTCCAACTGCCCCGGCTTAGGTTGCAGCAGTGGTCTAAGTCCAGGCCAGGGCCTGGCCCCGGGCATCTCCGGGGGGGGGGGGGGGTGGGGGCAGGAGCCAGAGGGGGAGCCGCGGGGTCAGGAGCCAGGCAGGCACCACGGCAGCCTTGCCACATCCAACCAGCAAGGGGCGGGGGCCAGTCTGCTCACCTTCCACCACCACAACCTTGGTCTCCCCCACTGTGAGGGAAAAACCTGCCCTTGCGGCGGCCTTCATCACCTCAGTTACTGCTGAATATATATCTGAATATATATCTGAATATATGAGTATATATAGGAATATATATATGAACATTTATGAGTATATATGTGAACATAAATATGAATATATATGAAAATATATACATGAATATATATACATGAATATATATGTGTATATATAAAAATTTTTTTTTCAACGTTTATTTATTTTTGGGACAGAGAGAGACAGAGCATGAACGGGGGAGGGGCAGAGAGAGAGGGAGACACAGAATCGGAAACAGGCTCCAGGCTCTGAGCCATCAGCCCAGAGCCTGACGCGGGGCTCGAACTCCCGGACCGCGAGATCGTGACCTGGCTGAAGTCGGACGTTTAACCGACTGCGCCACCCAGGCGCCCCTATATGTGTATATATATATACATGAATACATACAAATGAATATAACACATGAATATATACACATGAATATACATATGAATATATATACATAAATATATATACATAAATATATATATGAATACATATGAACATATATATGAATATATATGAATAATACATGAATAATATATGAATCTATATATGAATGTGTATATATGAATATATATGGATATACATATTCATATATATATGAATATAGGAATATACATATATAAATATATATGAATATATATGAAAATATATATGTATATATGTAGGAGTATATATATGAATATATATAAAAATATGTAGGGGTATATATATGAATATATATTAATTATATGAAAATATATGAATATATATGAACATGTATGAAGATATATGAATATATATATGAAAGTATATATGAATATATGTGAATGTATATATGAATGTATACGAATATATATGAATATATATGAATGTATATATGAATATATATGTGAATGTATATGAATGTATATATGAATATATATATGAATGTATATATGAATATATATATGAATGCATATATGAATATATATGAAAATATGAATATATGTGAATATATATGAATACATATGGATATATATGAACATATATGTGAATATATATGAATATATATGAATATATATGAACATATATGTATATATATGAATATATATGAATATATACATATATAAATACATATTAACATATAATTTCATATATATGCATATATATGCATATATATAAGAATATATGTTCATATATATATGCATATATATGAATATATACGTATATATGAATATATATGAATATATATGTGAATATATATGAATATGTATGTGAATATATGTGTATATATATGAATATATGTATATATGAATACATATATGAAAATATATATATGAATGTATATGAGTGTAAAATGAAAAAGACATGTAAAAGACATGAATATATATATATGAATATATATATAGTAAGATGAATATATATACTAAGAAAAAGGTAACAGATGTTAATAAGTAGAGCCAAGATTTGAATCCAGCCATTCAATTCTGGGTTCGGTTTTCTTTCTGCTCCTTATAGTCATATCTCTGTATCTATACACACTATTTATGTATCTTCAAAACCAAGGAAAGCGGGTGTTTTTAGACAAGAGGAGGTCGAATGCCAATGATAGCTCTCTGCATCTGGAAACACCAAAAGGGGCTAAGGATTTCAGCCCTGGTGATGGGGAATAGGGAAGACAGCTGCTCATAAACAATGGAGCTCCAAAGAAGAGGTCTATTTTATGTGAGAGTTTGCCCTCTCTCGGTGTAAACTGATTCTAATATGGTAAAAGCCATTTCATTTTTAAGTCCTTTATTGAGATATAATTTTAATGTCATATAATTCACACATTTAAAATGTACATTTCAATGGTTTTAGTATATTCATAGATATGTGCAAACATCACCACAGCCAATTTTGGAACATTTCCATCCTCTCCAAAGAAATGCTATAACAATACCTGTCTATCCTCCAACCCCTCCAGCCCTAAGCAAACACTAATCTACTTTGTATCTCTATAGAGATGGTTATTCTGGACATTTCATTTAAATGGAATCATAAGATGTAGCCTTTTGTGACTGCCTTCTTTCACTTAGCACAATAGTTTCAAGGCTCATCCATGCTGTGGAAGACATCAGGTAGCCCTTCTTTTTTTATGACTGAATAATATTCCAATGCATGGATATACTACATTTTGTTTATTTGTTCATTAGTTGATGGACATCTGGATTGTTTCCATCTTTAGGCTACTACTGAATAAGGTTGCCATAAACATTTGTGTACAAGTTTTTGTGTAGACAGATATTTCCTTTTCTCTTGGGAATATACCTGGGAGTAGAATTTCTAGGTCATATGATAACTCTTTATTAACTATTTTATGAATTGCCAGAATGTCTTCCAAAGTGTTTGCATCATTTTAAATTTCTGTAAACAACATATGTAGGTTCTGATTTCTACACATCCTCACCAACACTTGTTATCTGACATTTTTTTTTAAGTCTAACCATCTTGGTGGGTGTGAAGTGATTTCTCATTGCCATTTTGACTTGTAATTCCCTTATTACTAATGCTGTCAAGCATCTCTTTATGTGTTTATTGGCCATTTTTGTACCTTCTTTGGAGAAATATCTAGTCAAGTCCTTCGCCCACTATTAATTGGGCTATTTTTTTTACCGAGTTGTAGAGTTGTTTATCTATTCTACATACAAGTCTAGTATTAGATGTATGATTTGCAAATATTTTCTCCCATTTTTTGGATTGCCTTTGCATTTTGTTGATAGTGTCCTTTGAGGCACAAATGTTTTTCACTTGGGTGTTGTCCAATTTATCTTTTTGTTTTCTGTTGTTGTTCATGGTCTTAGTGCCATATCTAGGAGTTCATCAACAAATCCAAAGTCATGAATATTCTAATATTTTTATAGTTTTGGCTCTTACATTTGACTTTTTGATCTATTGTGAATTAATTTTTGTATATGGTGTGAGGTAAGGGTCCAATTTCATTCTTTCTCATGCGGCTATCCATTTGTTCAAAAAATTATTTTTGGTCACTCAATGGTTTTCGTGTCTTTGTTGAAAATCAGTTGACCATGGACACATGGGTTATTTCTGTACTCTCTCAACTCTTCCATTGATTTATGTGTCTGGCCTTGTAACAGCACTATCTTGATTAATGTTGCTTTGTAGTCAAGTTTTGAAATCAGAAAGTGAGAGTCCTTTAATTGTACTCATTTTCAAGATTGTTATAGCTGCTTTGAATGTCTTATAATTCTACATACATTTTAGAATCAGCTTGCCAATTTCTACAAAGAAGCCAGTTGGGATTCTAACAGAGATTGCACTGTATCTATAAATCAATTTAGGGAGCATTGCCATCTTAACAATATTAAATTTTCTGATCCATAAGCCGCCTCTAATACCGTAAAAGACATTTCTTACTATTGCTTTGTTTGCCTTTGTTCAGTGTATTTTCACTTCATTGGTCATGTGTAAAGGGGCATATACGAGGGAAATAGAGAATGAAAGCACATTGGTATGGACAAGGAACCATAATTAAGGAATAGAACATGGTTCCTGTGAATATATCCAGGTAGAACAGTTCCCTGCAAGGTCAATCTTTTGTGTTTAAGGGTAAATCTTAGAGGCATTCCATCCCAGAGCCTCATTTGGGGTCATCTCTTTCTTCCACATGCTGCAGCCCCTGGGCTCCCTTCCTTTTTATTGCTGTGGCTGCCATGGCAACAGTTCATATGGGCTGAAAAAGAAAAGATGAGGCCTCTCTGGAGCCATCATTAGTGCTACTCTGGCCAGCAGGGGTGCCAGGAAGAGCAGCCACTCCCACCTTCTATTTGTAACTATCCACACCCACCCCCAAGGAGGCTGAGGAACCGGGACTAACTGAAAGGTGGCGCGTGTACTTAAAGAGATCGTGAACTCACAGGAGAGGTTTTTAAGAGTTTGGGAGGATTTCACTAAGAATTCGTGTCAGAACAAAATTAATGAGTGATTACCTAGATAGGAAAATTGAAACTTTCTAATTCTCACTGCACAATATGATCTTTCCAGAAATCAGAGATCTTCTTATTTTTATTTACTGATTTGTGCCACACAGGTTTAATCTTTACCTTTCCTGCTCTTGAAAGATTCACACACGTTAGCTTCTCTTCTCTTTATGCACAGTGCACTGAACATCCTAGGGAACCAATAAATGTTTATTAAGTTGAATTCAAATGCCTGGTCTCTAGACGCTGAAGCAAATTCTATTTCCAGTTAGCATATAGCAATGGGTCACCCACCAACGCTTTCCTAGCACCGTAGTATGAATTTCAAGGGAACACGGAGTTGTTATTTTACAATTCCATTTCATGTATGCACCAGAATATTTTAGCTCACACACATGGGCAGGCGAGCAGCTATTAAATTAAAACGTGCTGCCAAATACACTTTAAAAGAACTGTGGAGAACAAGGTAATGGCCTCCTCTCACCTTCCCAGAATAGCATCGTGTGGATAGTCACGGATTTATATTTCTGGATTTGTATTATGTAGAATAATTTGCAAGTCTCTGGCTTGTGAGCTTGAAATCTCCAGATCTTTGATGCCTATGACCAGCAGTTTTTACCTTTGCAAATCCTTTGGTATGCGACCAATGCTGCATGATACACATAGTTGACTAAATATTTATCAAATATTCATACAGTTACTCAGCGGATTAATTATTGAACAAGCTTCCACTGAACTATCTTTCTTTTTGCTACAGCTAATTCTCTGTTGCTCAGTTGACATATGTTCTGGGGAAGCAGGGAAATAGCCAACTCAGCAAGTTTTATTTCTTTCAAGGTTATGCATTTAAGTGTGGGAAAGCAAGACACACATGAAAGCCCACAACACTGATTTGGCTTGCTTAAAAGATTGTTTAAAGATATGCATGAACTTCCTAATGGGTTTGTTGGGTTTTTTTTCTTTTTCAACAAATTTAATTTTTAAAGTAATCTTTAATTACCTACTAACTGACACAGAAAGGGAATTCTTTAAGTAGGTAAAAATAATTATCAATTTCATGGTGACTTATTACAAAATATCGTCCTGTGCATTTTCATTTATTTTTCCACAGGAAACCCAACACAGCTTCTGTATTCCCATTTTACAGAGGAGACAGATGAGGTCCTGAGTCATCCATTGATTTTTCCAAATTCACACAGCTAATAAGTGGCCAAATAGGCACTGGAACTTGTGTTCTGTTTGATCCAGTGGATCATGGTTATGTATATCAAAGGGAAAAACTAGAAATAGTTGCCATTTTGATAAATAGGTCTTTAATTTACTTTAATGTTAGCAATCCTTTTCATCATTCTCTGTATTCAGAATTGGAATTATACTATGCACAATTCTTCTCTTGTTCTTGATAGGCTATAGCAGAAAGAAGTTACTGTTTCCTTAAACTAGAGATGAAAGAAGGGAGGCGAGAGCCCTGAGATCTTTGGCTGCTCACAGAGCAGCTGCACTAGAGCGTCAGGAAAGGTAGAAACATGATGAGCAGGTCGTTGGTGATGAAGTGTTCACGTCATCTCCGCCAGTCAGTCATCAAAACATTGGTAACGTTAGTGAGGATTATTGAAATAAGAAGGCAGGTGGGGAACCAACTTGGGTCACCAGCCAAGTATCGCTTAGTATTAAATAAGACTCTTTGTTGTATCTTTAACCTCGAATTTGCACTCCTTGGGAGAATTGTCAATTCCTTTATGGAGTTTGATTTCCATTTTCAGTAAGATCTAGGTGATTTATCTCCTTCAGGGAAAAGTAGATCTCAAGCTACCATGTATCATGAATCTCAGTATTTCTATATTCAGATCCAATGTAGTATTCTCATTTCCACTCCTTTTAATCAGGTCATCAAGTTTTGTTTTTGCTTTTGTTCTTGTTTTCCATTTAACATTCTCAACAAAACTCTATAGTGTACTTGTAAATGTTACATTTCTTGACTTGTCTCTGACATTATCCTAATCTACCCATTTTGGCAGTCTGCTTAAAATCTTAAAATTGGAATTTAAACAACATTCTTGACATCGTAGAAAAAAAATGTATTGAAATAAAACACTTGAACATGCTTTTAAATTATCTTTAGGTGAAGAAATGTTTAAAAGCAAACTATTTTCTATGCATGTGATAATTCACATCTATTACAAATAAGTCAGGACTTCAAGGGTACTGACCAATCACTGATTTCTAATGTATTATTTCACATAAATAATAATACAAGTTACAGCATTATCAGCAGATGCATTCATGTTGTAAAACGCGGATGGTATATTTAATTAGTTGTAAGTAATACAAATGCTTGACATAAACTCTTCAGACTTCAGATGTGGAGATGTTTTGGGATAAGCTTTGAAATCCACTGGCATACGCCATTCTTTCATTCAAGACAAATATGTGGGCGAATCAGCGGGAGTCCATTCTGGCTTCCAGAGAGTGCCCTGGAGCTGTCCACAGGAAGGTGCTGGAAAAGGCAGCCGCAGATGGTCCAGGTACACAATTATTTCAGCCCGAAATGCAGGAGAATAATCACTCATGTTAGAGTATTGCTACAGTGTACATGACCTGGAAACCGCCTCATGAAGGTTGCAGGGCCACTTCCAATTTCCTTTGATAATTATTTTTAAAAAGATGATTTCTCCAAAGAATAAGGAGAAAATTCAAATAAGACAGGAATCATTTATGTAGTATCACAGATATACGTGACATCCCTAAAAGGTACCTGGCTGAATTGCTAAATAACTGGTATTTTATCCAAGAATCTTTAAAGTTCTTTATGAAAGGATGCAAGTTCAGACTCCATGGATTTTCCTAGTATTTCCAACTCCATATTGGAAAATCAAACGTCATTTTAAAAATCAGTTATTTACCCCCAGTAGAATTGCCCTCCTAGTAAACTGAAAGGGAAGGGGACAAAAGGATTTGTAGTTTTAGCAATATACAAGGACTGACTTTCAGATCCATGGTAAAGGTCAGGTGTAATATTCAAAAACAAATTAAAAGGCAGCCATTCTATTGGACTCAGAAGATTCCAGCAAGCGTTGGGCACCCATGGGCATTGGTTCAAAATGTGTTTATTGTGATCACACCCCAGATGATGCTGCAAGCACTATTAAGGACCCTATTCACCACCATCCTTCTTGCATTATGTATGCAGTTATTGTTTTGCATTATGCACTATCTAAAATGATACAAAAACATTTTGCTGAAAAATAAACCACTGGTTTTATGCTTAACACCAGGATTACAAAATGTGATGTCATGAATTATTCATATCATTCGATTTAATGTAATCATTTTCTCCCTAGCGCTAAGCCTCTGTGAATGGTGCCCTATGCAGCCACTGTTTTGAAGAACTTAATACTAGGGGGAGAAACACCTGGCATTAACTGACAGTGAATTAGGCTCATTGTCACTTTGGAAAAAAAATTGCAATTTAATCTTTGATCTTCTGTACATCCTAATTCCAAGGAGCATTTATCAACACCACAAAATAAACCAAGCTTAGGAATTTATAGAAATATTGACCTCGACATTTAGGCATAGACATATATAAAAGTACACACGTACGTTTGGAATTTGAACTATAGAATGTCATTCATCTTTGTTTCTTTCAAAGCAATGATGGAGTATATTTTGAGTGTGTTTACGCTAATATCAAATAGATTTTAATACACATTTATAATTTATTTAGATCAAATCTTTCAAAGAAGTACTGACCTTAGGACAAAGCATGTTGAGAAAGATAAATACATCGATGCAACTTAGCCTACAGATTAAAGTAATTTATCTTCAAGGCAGTCTTCCCCCACCCCCCCAAAAAAAACAAAAACAAGAGTAAACCAAGAGTACAGAGTGCTTCTGGATGCTTGAAACTCCATAGAGAAAGGACAGACATTGGCTTAAAACTGGTAGGAACAACTTTTGAAAATCAGAATCCCCTTCTGGTAGCTTATCTTTGACTTTTAATCCATGCTTTAATATGGTAAAGTTATTCCAAATGTTTCCATTACCCTTAAATTAGAAGATGCTTCATTCTGGGATTGAATATAGAATCGTGTTACAGTGAGAAGAGTAGAGATCCAGCAAACCTGATTCCTAATTCCAGCCTCTTTTCCTGTCCAACTCCTGAGCTTCTATACGTGATAATATCACCGGCCCTACCACTCTCAGAATGGGGTAGGGACACCCAAATGACATAATATGAGGGAAAACACATGAGATGATTCACAGATATGAGGAGTTACTATTTAAAACCAAAAATGCCTATAATTTGTACATATTTGCAATCTACAGAAGTGTTCAAGTGCACAAGTAAAGGTATTTTATAGGTATCAAAAATAAAGTAAGAAAGGTTTGTAACAAAGCAATTCACGTACTAAGAAAAAAGAATGCCATAGCAATTTAAGGACTAAATAGTACACAAATCTATATGGAATAACTTACCCATATAATTAGCAAAAGGAAGAAAAGTTTGTATGTAGTGTCAGGAAAGATCTCAATTACTATTCCAGAACAATTGTTATCTCTCACGGCACCTAGCATAGCATCTTGCACAGTTGGTACTCGGCCACTGTTGGCCTGATTGATAATGAAGACAGTCACCGTGGTCAATCCAACAGTAATTGAACGTCCGTTTTTTTATAAGGTCAGTGTAAAATCTGTCAACTGCTCCACTGTGATAACAAATGCCTGGAAAACTTAAAACTCAGCCTTTACCAAATAAGAACAAATCAGCAATGTTCACTACTGCCCCAAACAGCAATGGGGTGTTTCAGGGGTGCAGGGAGGTAGTAAGGGAGGCAGAACAGTGAATGGCAAACATTCCTTAAGCTAATGGCTTGTTCAAGTTGCTTCCACAATATAGTCTTTTTTCTACCTAATAGCCTAGGTAAAGAAAAAATTCCCCTTTCCCCTAAATACAAATTTTTAGGCATTTCGTCTATTAATCTTAGAAGCCTACTTCAACTAGTCTCATTAACACCGCGAACTGGGCCAGAAGAAACCATGTCACATTTTAAGAGCTGCCTTCCTTTCATTTCAAGAGCACTTTGACCTTCTCCAGGAGTCACATCATATACTCCTATCATGGTTCTCACTGCTCCCCGGGGCGGCTGCCTGGTCTCCCGAGAGCCCGTCTCGGCACAGGGTGGTCTTCAGTGACAGTCTGCACAGGAAGCCTCTGGGGTCGGCTTTTCATTTGCTCACTCACACACTCACTCACAGTTTTGAAAAAAAATTATCATGTATTCAAATCCAAAAAATGTTTGTGCTTAAAAAAAAAAATCTGGAGAACTGAGAACCAAGCCAGTGCTTTAAGCCTCTCGGTGCAGCTACAGCCTAATTACTGCCTGCTGCGTGGCGCAGTTAAACACAATCAGTCAGAAAGCCTTAAAGATACAATATCCCTTTTCACAAACTGTCTGCTTGTCAATTCCAAGTCACCCCCCTGCTTTAAATCAACCAACCACAGAGCTGTTATGAACAGCAACTGATTTTCCATGCAGTGCTGCAAAACAAAATCACACCGTATCCTATTTTTAATGGCCACAGTTTTTCAACTGCATAACAAGAGTTAGCTGGCACTGCTGAGCTGAACAGTATCCAAAAAATGGGTTCAAGTAGAAATAGCATGGAACCCTTGAAGTGAACAAGTACAGACCCAATTACAAGTGCATTGTGATGCTCAGTACCAATTACATCCAAATAACAGTGGAGCAAATTTCCCCTTAATAGTTATACTGTAGACATCAACTTCTTTTATTTTTGTTCCTCCGGGATATAGCTTGATACTTAAAAAGTGGGGGGGGGGGGCCGGGAGGCTGAATCATAAATATTGTTTTATTAGCATACAGTTTATTTATGCACAAAGGCTTTTCTATGGTGTCAGCTTCTAGGGACATGGTACCTCGGTCATCACAGAGAGATGTTCTTCTTTCCATAGAGTTCATGGTTTGTCAGCAATTTCACCTGGGAAAATCAGGTTTTCTTCCTTGTGTATTGCGCATTAGAAACCATCTTTCGTCAAACAATATCCTTTGTAATTATTTGAGCCTTAGGGATAGAAACAGGCAGTACCAGGGATTTTTTTTTTTTCTTTTTAAAGGAAACCTAGCCCCTTCTCCAAAGAGGCGGGTAAAATTAGGCATTCCATGAATTGAGGGAGCTGCCACTTGGGCCCCTGGGGGCTGACATATGACAGGTTCCTTAATAGCTAGAAGAAGAAAGAAAGAGAAATGGGAAAACAAATGAGCTGAATGGAAGTTGAAGAGATGGAAAAGAAGGTACGTACAACAAATTGATCCTTAAAGCCCGGAGCCAAGATAAGGGAAAAGGAGAGGCAAGGGAGACCACATTAAACAAAGCAAACAAGAAAATGTAGCTATAAAATATGTGTTGTGCTTTGTTGACTATCAGAGAGTCACAGAAACAAGGGCTCTTCAATGTTAGCCTGTTCTAACCTTGGACCACATACTATGCCAGCAGTCACCCTTGCTCTGCTGGAACATTCTGCCA
The DNA here is from genome assembly GCF_016509475.1 of Prionailurus bengalensis. Classification (NCBI taxonomy): domain Eukaryota; kingdom Metazoa; phylum Chordata; class Mammalia; order Carnivora; family Felidae; genus Prionailurus; species Prionailurus bengalensis. The sequence continues at coordinate 14,429,800 of NC_057353.1, read as the reverse complement.
CAGACAGGCAGCTTTCATTTGTTCCTTGGGTATTAACTTCACTTTCAATTTCTTCCAGGCCAGTATGGGCACTATAGTAGTAACAGAATGCCACATCTTTTCAAGGCTGGCCACTGAGGCTTGAGGAAACTAGCAAGAGAAATTAATGATGTCTCTAGGGCTTTATCAACATGCTTCAGAGGATGGGAGTACAATGTGAGCAAATGGATCTTTCTTTATTTGCCCCTTGATTCTACCCACTTTCTCTTTATCTGGAACCATGAGCTAGAGCGCGTGGTCCAATATTTCCCGCCAGCTTGGTATCCTTTGCTGTTTCCTCTTTTCCAGTCCAGCGTGAGCTTCATCCTGAAACAAAATCAAGCAAACTATATTTTTTTGTGGTGTCCAGTAATATTTAAGTTCTTTAAAAGCTTTCAGTTAGAATAAAAGATAAGCAAGAGACATGCCACAAATTACAAGTAAGTGTTAGGAAACTACCAAGCCATCTGACCCTCTCATTTTAGAGATGAGGAAACTGAGAACTCAGAGGAAGGTGATTGTAGAATACATTTATCGTCAGCAGGCAGGGAGTCAATAGCCACGACACCTGGCACTGATTCCGAGACTCGTGGTAGCAGTGGGAATGCTATTTATTGTACATAGTGACTCACAAATCTAGGTTATGTGAACTATAAAAAGCCTGACTCAGAGCTCCAGAGAGTAAGGAGCTAATACTACTGAAATATAGGACACAGATTGCAGTATTAGGATGCTTGTAGGATTATTTTTCAAGGCAGCATTATCCAAAGCAGCACTGAATATAGTTATACACCCACTAATGAATATGTGTCAAATTTCATAACATAAACCAAGATAACATTTAATGACAATCAGCATATATACTTCACGGGCATTTTTGGCGAGAGGGAGGGGGCTGAGACAGGGGTGGCGGGGAGCCAGGTTCAGGGAAAGGAGGTTGGGCCATCAGAGGGAGCGGGCCTGGAGGAGGCCAGTAAAGGCAGGAGCACCTGAGGTCCCACGCCCACTGGCAACCTAGGACGAGGATCAGGTCTTTGTCAATCTCTGCCTACTGTCTCCTTTACCCCAAGGGAATTGGAAGACTACCCGAGGAAAAAGGGTATCAACCTTTCCACTGCCCAACGCAGACATCACCCAAAAATGTTAAGTCAGGTTTACCTTCAGGATCTTTGAATGATTTCAGTCCTTCCTGCCTTGGCTCAGATTTCCCCAACCTCTGTCAATAGCTGACATTCCTTTAGCCACTGAGAACTAACATGACCTAAAATGCAAATGCTTGGCTGAGGTAATGGTTAATCAGTGAAGTAAAAAAATAGACCGATCCATCCAATGGAAAAGACTGATGTGTGATCTTTTCCCGTTTTGACTGAGGAGAGAATCTGCAAACAGAAGGAGGATACTGGCAACCTCAGGCGAAGGAAAGAAGAAATAAGTTTTAAAGAAGAGGGAGCTGAAGACACAGAAAGAAAACTTCAGCGACATCGCAACACACAGCGGGGGCGTGGAAAGAGGCTTAGCATCAAGTGTATTTTAATCTGCAGCTAAGAAAATGGAGTTTTATCCTCAAATGATTTAGGAAGATTTTTGCGGGGGTGTTTGGTAGATGTTATTGGGAGTTTTATTGTTTGTTGCTTCTGTTGTTTTTAACATCGCTTGCTTCCTATAAAGAAATTTTTCCCCCAGGGAATCTTATCCCTGTAACTATATTGACTTAATTCTGAACCACCAGTGCAATTAAAAGACGGTTCTAATTAATAGGCAATAGAATGGTTGTATGTAAAAGATTTAAGCAGTTTATGCTTGGTGCACTAAACGAATCCGAACAAAGTCACAAAAGGCATCAGAGCCCCATTAGAATTTATCAACTGAGATGCTTGGAATATTTTTCACACTGGATAGTCACTGAGCCACCCAGTGACTCTTTGCAATCGGGATTGTACTAAGAGGGAAAAAAAGAAAAAAAGGTCACCGTGTTTTTCTGTACCCGTGGCAGTAAAATGGCTTCTCATTTCAGCCGAGACGTGGGAACCACCACAGCCAAGCACCCTTACTGCGGGAAAACTACTTCTGACCCGCCTTAGAGAAACCTGACAGAATCACTGTGTCCAATGTTCTCACAGGCAGCTGGGCTGAGTGGGTCAGATTTTGGCCTTTGGGGTCAGTCTCCCTGGCCTCCAGCCTGGTTCTGACCGCGTCTGAAATGTGGAAACGTGGGTGGGTAACTACTCTCCCTGCTTCAATGTCCTCATATGTAAAGCGAGCCCTCCTTCTAAGGCTGTGGTGAAGATTGCTTGAGTTAATTCAGATAAAGCACCCAGAATGTTGCCTTGAAGTCCAGGGAGCACCAGATGAATTCTGTATATGGCTATTATCTAGGTCCCTCGTTGCAAATCTGTGATGGTCGGGGTGCCTGGGTGGCTCGGTTGGTTAAGCGACTCTTGATTTCTGCTCAGGTCATGATCTCATGGTTCATGGGCTCAAGCCTCATGTTGAGCTCTGTGCTGACAGCATGGAGTCTGCTGGGGATTTGATCTCTCTCTCTCTCCCTGCCCTCTCCCTCTCTCCCTGCCCCTCCCTTGCTCAAGCTCTGTCTCTCAAAAATAAATAAACATTTAAAAATAATAATAATAATCTCTCAGGGTTCCTGGGGGGCTCAGTCAGTTAGGCGTCTGACTTTGGCTCAGGTCATGGTCTCTTGGTTCATGGGTTCGAGCCCCACATCTGTCTCTGTGCTGACAGCTCAGAGCCTGGAACCTTCTCTGGATTCTGTGTATCCCTCTCTGTCTGCCCCACCGCTTGCTAATACTCTGTCTCTGTCTTTCTCTCAAAACTAAATACACATAAAGAGAAGAAAAAAAACATGAATCCGTGATGGTATTGTAGAGAAACCGCAAAACCAAGTATATCCCATATTTCTTATGATTATTTTGTCCAGTGGATCTCATAATGCATGGTCAGGGTTTGAAGGGAAGAAGTCTGGAACTCTTGTCTCCCAAATAAATACTGTTCTGCAATGTAATGTTGTACAAACCATCATGATTCCACATTCTCTTTTGTTAATGCCAAGATTTTTGAGCACTGGAAACCAAAGGATGACCTCTGGTTATTCACAGAGGCTAAACACTGTAAATATTGTGCTGTTGTTGTCACTTACTTTTTTTGAAAATTATGTTCTTGATATTCTTACTCCCCCATATGAGAAAAAGTATTACCTAGGAATGAAACCATTTAACTCCCTACCTATCATAGAACATCTTGGAAAAGTAGCAGATTGGGAGTTCTGGGCCTTGCTTGAGACTAAGAGTAAGAAGTTAAGGAGTAAGGAGTTAAGATGGGTGGTCACTTTGCTAGTCTTGTTGACTGCCTGGCTTCTGAGCTCTCTGCTCATGTTTAGAGAATCCTCCATTATTTAGCACAATGTGGAATTCTCCAAGCCGCAGAATGCATGGCACACTGGCCACACCCACAGCTTGAATGGGAGGGATCGGGTAGCTGCCATGCAGTATCCAGGCAGTGGTGGCTGTTTCTGGGGGGCAGCTCCACGTTCCCAGTTCTGTGCTATCAGAAGTAAAGCTCAGCGTCCAGTGCCCAGTGGCAGTGGTCTCTCCACCAATCTCCATCTTGAAATATGACTTTGACCTCCATTCCCGACTGTATAAACTCTAAGCCTAGTTCTCTGACTGCCGAAGATTTTGTAAGTTGCCTTTTATCTTTTTAATAAATTTCTTTTTTCCATACATCAGGCACGGTGGCTAAGAACACTGACTGACTGATACAGTGGTCACATTGGGGTTTTGATGAACCAGACATTTTCATACGTCTTAAAAAGTACGATTGAAGTAAAATAACCTAAACAAAGCTCCCTGGACTCTTCCTGATCAGGGCACATCTGGAAATTGCATTAATTTCTGAGTACCAGGTAGTAGAATAGATATTATCAAAGTAGAACTTGACCCCAGTGTGGCAATGCTAGGATAACAGTGCTGGAAAATCTACAGATAAGCAAGGTACTGAAGCTACTTCTCCAGACTGCTGCTTCTAGGCCCAAATAACACAAAATAACTGAAGGTTTCCATAACCCAGTATGATCCTCGTAAGTGCTACCTTTCCTGAAGTAACTGTGCTTGGGGATTTCAGCATGGCTTAACAGTTCAGATTAGATTGCATCTAAGATTCCTTCCCTCTATAAGATGTTATTCATGCACTGGAAGACCTAAGTTGCAAAACACTGTCTATTGTCCATCAACAATGACTTGTAATCAACAGTACCGCTGACAGAGAATATTTTTGACACCACAGGTAAAATGTCATATGCGTTCACCAATTTTTCTTTCTTTGTTTTGCAAAGTTATGGATGGACTACAGTCAACACCTAGTAAGAACTCAATCAATGCTTCACTCCACTGAACTGAACTATGTCCACGGCTCCATTCAGCTAAGGACACCTTTTCCAATTTCTCAGCTTATCACCCTCACTGGATCCTGGACTGTGTTCACCTTCTTCCTAACCCTAAGTTCATTGGCATTGCTTTAATCACTCAGTCTTCTTGTTCTGTTCCCTGCAGACAAGCTCATTTCAGCTTCATTCTGACCCTAGATCACCAGTTTTGTCTTTGCCAACTTTGTTTTCTTCCTTTTCAATCCATCTGCTCCAACAAGCCGGTAGTCTCCTATGGCTGCCCAATTACCTTTCTCAGGATAGAGGCTCAGGAAATGTTTGAGGGAATAAATGAATAATTCACTACGTCATAATGACTTTTTAAAAAACCCATTGGCTTAAGAAAAAAAAAAGTTTGTCATATTTCCTGTAAGCCCGTATTTTAAACTCTCCTTTAAAAAGAAAAAAAGACTCTTAATGGAGCACCCGAGCGGCTCAGTTGGTTAAACATCTGACTTTGGCTCAGGTCATGATCTCACAGTTCGTGAGTTTAAGCCCCCCATTGAGCCCCCATCGAGCCCCAAGTCAATGTGTTGGTCTCTGTGATGACAGTATGGAGCCTTGAAATTCTCTCTCTCTCCCTTTCTCTCTGACCCTTCCCCACTCATGCTTTCTCTCTCTCTCTCTCAAAATAAATAAATAAATTTTTTAAAAATTAAAAATTAAGAGCCTTCAAACATTATTTACGTGTGTACATATTTTTATTCTTGGTCAAAGAACTTGTTTAGAAATAAGGCTTGAGAGGCTGTGGTAAACATTTTATAAACTTTGAAAACTATAGCTCATTTTCAAAGCTGTTGCTCATATTGGAATATTCCTAAAATTGTGTGATATAATAGTGATAATTAGCATGGCTGTATGCAAAGCTCACAAATAAATGCCTCTTTTTATAACACTAAATAAATGTTGAGGACCGTGCCCTTTATTTAGCAAAATAGGGACACTTGGACCTCATATACAAAGGTACTGGTAATAAGAGATTTGATTTGAGACTTTCCCCGTTTTCTCTGGCCTCCTGGAAGGACTGGTTACGTGATGCGTAAATCTTTCATTTTAAACATTCCGTCACAACATTTGCAAAAATGATGCTACTTCTGCTTTCCTCACAACTGCCCAGTTGTTTGATAGGATGCAAAGAGCAGAATTCATCAAAAAGATGACAGCAGGTAGCCATTAAAAATTTCAGCCACTAAAAAAGCATTTCTATTAATTTTTATCTTCCTTTAAATATTAATGAATAGTTCCAGTGATAATTAGCAATTTTCTCTAATTACAGAAAATTGGCACTTCACAAATAACAAACTCTGATATTATCTAGTATTGTGCCAGTTTTCCTATTAATTTGGAAATTCAGCAATTATCACCAGAACTATGTAGGTTAAAGTGTGTCAGATTCTAGATAAACAACTTAAAATACGCAGCAATATGAGGTTCAATGTCGAGGAAGTTCAATGTTGGCATTTAAAGAAAAAATAATGTTAGTGACCACCACTTGCTATGGCAGCATAATGGAAAGGCTTTACTAGTTTTGTTTCATTTCAACCTGGCCTCTGCGGATGACACTGGTTGCAGGACCTGGATAGCTTGCCTCATTATCAAGTTGGAGAAGATAAAACAAAAATGCAAATTCTCAAATCGGAAAACAGTACATACAAAATGTGAGCAAAGTCACACAAGGCATCAGAGCCCCATTAGAATTTTAGATGTTAAGCGGATGCTATTATTAATTTTCTCCTAAACCCAACAACATTTAGGAAGACAGAAAATCTTCAGTACCTTTGCTGGGTGAGAAACGGACACATTCATGTATTTATCGATTCCTCACATGCAAACACCTCACGTAACACAAACCCATCTGTATATGAATTGTGTTCGTAAGGACCACCTTGATGTTAAGAAGTCAGGAGTTGGAGGAATGCGTTATATCTCAGTTCACTTTGGAAGAGCTCATTTAATGCTGACCAGTCACAAGCCCATAATGAACTGTGGTAACAGCAGGAATCATAAGATTGACTATTATTTTTTCATTTTCATGTGTGTCAGGATTACTCCGAACACATTGTCACTTAGTTTTATTGAAACAGATCCTCATACAAGTTCAACAGCAAAAAGCAAATGCTTGACTAGGCCTTTCAGAAGTCTTTCCCGAACTCAGCAGTTCTGAGACCAAAATTCAGGCTGCATTTGCATGTCACCAAAATAACTGGTTTCTGAAATGTAGAAAATTCAGTCAACTGAATCAATCCACAGGAAGCGTAATCAGTTTGACAGATATTTTTTCATTACGTTGATATGTGGTATGTTGGTTGCTCAATTTCTTCAAAAGGAAAAGGAGGTAAGGTGATGAGGATGGTAGGATTTCTATTATAAGATAAATAAGACTAGTTTCCAACGATGTCATCCAGAAATTAAGAACAGATTAAAAAATAAAACTATGCCTATATTGAAAAATATTGTAATTAATTCTCCACCATCATGGAGGGAAGACAAAAGAGGAAATGGACTCAAATTCCAATAAAAGACCTTGGAGTCGAATGAAAACAAAATCTTCCTGCCTTTGGGGGTTAGGAAACAAATGTATTAGGGTGAGATTGTAGAAAATGCACTCTTCTGTGATATTGTTTGCAGCCCACCAGAATTTAGAGGTGTGGGAGATGATTTTGTCTACCATTCTTGTAGGAGTAAAAGGAAACCACAATGGTTCTCCATTTTCCTCAGACCAAGTCCAAACTAAGGTTATAACACCACCTAACCCATTCAATGTCCCTCCCACAGCTCCTGCAGCCCCTCCCACACTTCCTACCACTCCACGGATTCCCTAGTTATTCCTACTATTACACCTTCACCGAAGGGTGGCCCTCATCTCTTTTCTCTACTTCAGCAAATCTTGCCACGTTTCAGCCTCCCTGCTAAAGTTATATAGGATACATAAAGCAATGCTTTATTCAGTTGGAAAGTCCAGCTGAACATTATTTCTCTGTTTATCTGCATCCTATCAGTATGTATAGTTCTATTTCGAATCCCACATCTTTCTTGAAACTTTTTTCTAATAACTGCAGACAACCGTGACTTTTCCTCTTTGATAATCTCGTAATAGCACGTGCATTGTACCATATACTTTGACACATGAATTTCATGTTAGAATTTTATTATTTCACTAACTAGTGCCATTTTCTAATTAAATTAGTCCATGAAACACGTGTCCTTAATAAGATTACAATGTCCTTGAAAGCAAGAACACATCTCACCTTTTTTGTGTGTGTCATCCACAGAGACTAACGAGCACTTAACAGAAGCTTATGGTTTAGACCAAGGCTCTCATCTCTGACTAGCTGCAATTCCAGGCCTTTATCACCGACCAGCTAGGTTGGATTACACAAGTTACTAAGGCTCATCTACAAAAGGGATATTATAATTTCTACCTCACTTATTTGTTAAGAGGACCGAATAAAATAATCTTTGGAAATTTTTATGCTCACTGGAATATGGTGTATATTAGAAAGCTATTATCATTTTAAAATATATATGTCTTACGTTATCACTTACATTTACACTATAAATATTTATGGTCCTATCTGAAAGCAGAGGACTCAACCTGAAGCTTTTTTTTTTTGTAAGTAAATACCGGAAATTCTATTTTATTGTATTTTTAAAAATAAACACTTGAGGGGCACCTGGGCAGCTCAGTTGGTTGAGCGTCTGACTCTTGATTTTGGCTCAAGTCATGATCTCATGGTTCATGGGATCAAACCCCACATCAGTCTCTGAACTGACAGTGTGCAGCTTGCTTGGGCTTCTCTCTCTCCCCTTCCCTCTGCCCATGCTCCACTCACACTCTCTGTCTTTCAAATAAATAAGTTAACTCTAAAAACCTCAAAAACAAAAAACACTTGACTCTGGTCTTTGCCTGTGAACCACTTTATTCCTCCATTCAATCTCTGGTTTTGTTTCCCCAAGGCTGTCTGATCACCCTGCTTTGCATGCAGTAGTGGGATATGTCAACACAATTAACAGGTTTGATCTAACTATACTCAACAAGTAAGTAATTCAAATTTTCTCGAGAAAAATCTGACACATTTACAACAATTATCATTAAGACTATAAACAAATATTAAAAAATATCAAAGAATTGTGAACACCCTAATCATATATTCTGATTCTATTAAGTCAATAACAAAAAGATAAATTGTGAAATGCCATATATTTAGAAATTTAGAAAAACAAATGCTGTATTAAATAGCTCAGGGGTCAAAAAAAATAATGATGAAATACAAATTAAATTATAATAAATTTCATAACTGAAAGGTAATGGCTTTTGACATACAGTAAATATATATTTATATATTTTGTATACTACATAGGTATAGATATATATATACATATATACATATACGTATGTATATATGTACATATACATATAGATATATATAGATATATACATATAGATATATATACATATAGATATATATAGATATATACTGTACATTATGCCATACAGTAAAAGCAGTTAAGAGTTTTCAAATTCTTACATTAGAAAAGACAAAAGACTGAAAATTAATGATATAAGTACCTAATATTAGAAATTTAAGTATTATAAAACAAGCTCAGATAAAAGAAGGAAAAAATAATGTTGAAAATAGCGATATAAGAAAACAAAGATCCAAGAGAGAAGATCAACCAAAACAAACAAACAAAAAATGAAACAAAACAAACAAGTAACCAAATCTTTAGCGAGTTGTTCAAGAGGAAAAAAAAGAAAAAAATAAACTAAATCAGGGTTGCAATAGTACAGATAGAGCAGGAATTACAAAACTAGTAATCCGTAAGAGAAAATACAGACTTTTTTTTTTGCCAATAAATTGGAAACTTTTGATACAAAGAGCAGAGTTCTAGACATACATAATGTGTGACCGATTTAGGAAGAATGAGAAAGCCTGAAAAGTCCCATAACTATTAAAGAAGTTGAAATAGATGTTTCAAATCTTCACACAAAAAAGTAAAGACAGTTTTATAAGTTAATTCTACCAAAGTTGAAAGGTGAATAGCTTTCATATTATGTTTGTTCTCCCAGAACACAGGAAATGGGAATATGTCTCACCCCATTAATGAAGTGAGTGTAACCCTAACATCAGTATAGAAATGCAAATTACCTGCCAATCTCACTGCTATCTAGGTAGTTTATGTTAAATCTTTATCTTGCATAGCGCAGCATCATAGAACGGTGTAGTATTTAAGCTCAAAATATAAAAGTAGAATAACATTATTTAAAATTATAAACATAACTTGGGTACCCAAGTGGCTCAGTCGGTTAAGCTCTGACTTCAGTTCAGGTCACCATCTCGCAGTCCTTGAGTTTGAGCCCCATATTGGGCTCTCTTCTGTCAGCACAGAGTCTGCTTTGGATTCTCTGTCCCCATCTCTCTGCCTCTCCCCCACTTGGGTTCTCTCTCTCTCTCAAAAATAAACTAACATTTATAAAAAATAAAATAAAATAAAATAAAATAAAATTATAAACATAACCAATAAAATTATCAACAGACACAAAAGAAGCTCACCTTTGGGAATAAGAAAGTTCATGGGTGGAAAATTTCTTCAGAACCACTTTTGAACTGTTGGACTTGTAACTACGTGATAAATTAAAATGTTCGTTTTACCAAAAACGAAAGAGCAACATGTGTGGTTTAGAAGTAAAAATAAGCAGTTGGAATATAACAAACATTCAAGAAAAGGAACAGGTCAAGAAGCACTGAAAGTTAAATCTTATTTTCTTTCTCCTTCACCAGGCTGCCTGCTTCCCAGTAGGTGGGGACTAGGCTGACCATAAAAACAGGATCTATAGTCACAAGTGTCACGTTGGTTAGTGTTCAGATCTATCATCTGTGTTTCAAAATAGCTATCAAGACTTTGTCATCACTTGCATTATCTCTTTTCCTCCTGTTGTTTTGTGATTCTTGAGTTACTAGAATTTTTTTGGATTAATGCACACACTTCCCTCATTGGCTTTTATACTGATAAATATAAATATAAATGCCTTAATATATGTAAATACCCAGAACATGGTAGACATTCAATGAAATACAAATTTTCTTCTCTCTGCTTGGGCTCCTGAACCCACACACTACTTCTCAATGGAAGATTTAAAGAGGCAATTATGATCAAATTGAATTTTGTAGACTATAATTAAGTGCTGCCATTTTCTGCAAACTGACGTCCTTTTATTAATTCAGCTCAAGACAGAAATTTGTCATTCCAGAATTTTCATTAATACATAGTAAGTATTCTACTTTTATTTATATATCCTGAAAGAACTAGTATGTTGAAATCACTTTAGTGTATAAGATTCTAGAAAGGGAATTTAACAGTTCTTGTGGAGTATTTAAATGGATACCAAGATTGAGGAACATGTAAATAGTTTTCATCCACCAAGAATCAAAGTCACCATCAGCATTTTAGGAACAATTTGAGAAAATAAAGAGTAAGAATTCAGAGTTCATCAAAACTTCATTTGGGGCGCCTGGGTGGCGCAGTCGGTTAAGCGTCCGACTTCAGCCAGGTCACGATCTTGCGGTCCGTGAGTTCGAGCCCCGCGTCAGGCTCTGGGCTGATGGCTCGGAGCCTGGAGCCTGTTTCCAATTCTGTGTCTCCCTCTCTCTCTGCCCCTCCCCCGTTCATGCTCTGTCTCTCTCTGTCCCAAAAATAAGTAAAAATGTTGAAAAAAAAAAAAAAAGAAAACTTCATTCGATTGTTCTTATTGTATGCAGGAAAAAAAATGCTCTTGTGGTTCAGACATTAATAAAACATTCTAGATAGCTTTTAATATCTTTAGTTATGTATATTACTGAAAATATTAAGTTATTGTAGCTATTTTCTTAGCTATAGGCAGCTTATCCTTAGCTATCATAGCTAACAACACTTCCCCCTGGGAGAAACGGTAAGTTCAAATGGCTCCTAGGGCCTAAATGATTTCTGCAAATATTTCCTGACATCAGAAATATATCCCTCTTGCTCATTTATCCTTGTAGTACCAAAATGATCTTAATTTCCTTTCCTTTGCTTCAGAAAGGAAGAAAGAGAGAGAAGGAAGAAAGGAAGGAAGGAAGGAAAGAAGGAGAAAGAGAAAGAAAGAAAGAAAGAAAGAAAGAGATAAAAAGGGAAAGAAAGAAAAGAAAAGAAAAGAAAAGAAAAGAAAAGAAAAGAAAAGAAAAAAGAAAAGTCTCCCGAGGCATTAGCATTATACTTGGTGTCATATGTCATAATTTATAATGTGGAGTATCTCTGCTTACACAGAGCTATTTCAATAAAGTTGTTGAAATTCAGACTGTGAACCTCACTAGTGACTACCTTGTGGAATTTTTATATTTATGTATTCCTCCACAAAGGAGCTTTATCTGTGGATTGAGTGAGCGCTGCCTATTTGTAAAGTCCCAAATGGGTCTTCCTGTGCCAGTGCCTATTATGCTACCATTATGGTTGCATGTCTTTGAGTCCTGAAAATTTTTCTTATTCAGAAGTTCCCTATTATACTTGGACACACAGCTCCTCAAGCTTGTGTTTCTAAAACTGTGGTAGATGTACCACCTGGCACATGCAGAATTTTGTCGAGGGAATGAGAAACTATCTGACCACTATGGCATCTCTTCCTGGAAAATAAATTTTACTTGAAAATTTTGAGGCAGAAATTTAAGTAATTTAAATAAAACTTTAAACATGTTTTCTATTTTTAAATTATGTATTTATATCATGGAATAGAATGCAAAGTGCATGTGAATCGTTAGGCTAACACCAAAAACTTCAAATAATTTTAAGGAAGTAGGTTTTGTGTTAGTAAATCAGTAAGGGTGTTTTTATTTGTTTCAAATGGCAGAAAGTACCCCATGTGGCTTTAACACAAAAGGCAGGTATTTGCCTGTATAAATGAAAAGACCATGGGCGGGACTGGCTTTGCACATAGACCGCCCAGAAGCTCGAAAGATACCTCCTAGACTTTGTTTTTTAAGCCATCTTACAATCTCTCTTGCATTTTGACTTCAATCTTATAACCAAAAGATGTGTGCCAAAGCTTCAGATTCTATATACTCTTTATTTCAGATCTCAGGGGAAAGAGAGGTAGTCTCTTTCCTAAAATGTCCCGGGAAAAAAAGTCTGATGGCTACAGCTATGTCACTAATGAATCACTGTAGCCAGCTATAGAATGTTCTGATTGGCCAAACTTTACACCCATCCAAGGAACTTCAACAGAAGTCTATAGACTGACAATGGAGGAATCCCCTCCTCACCATGTAAATCGTGGTATGTCTCCTAGTATAAAAGTGAATGATGCCAGATGATGTGTTTTACAAACACACATGCTACTGCCCAACAAAGCCTACCTGCTTCACCCCAAATCTATACACTTCCTTCCGGGTTTAGTTCCATGTATCAGGAGTGGTGGCAAAAAATCTGAGAAATGCTGGTTTCACTTATGCACTAGAACCTGACTATGGATTTAAACTTAATAGAATCTAGGGATGCTCACTGGCAAGAAGGATGAGGTACCTGGATGAGAGGCTTCAGAGGTGCACAAGAGCTTCAAGGATGATAGCAGGCATACCAGAGATTCTTGTCTATACTTACCCAGATTCCTGATTTCATCTGGAATCTGCCTCACCTAATAAGTTGCTGTTTGGAGGTAAACCTGACTTAATCAGTATAGGCAGAACTGGAGAAGCGTTGGCAGGATGAGAGGGTTTTTGAACCCATCTTCAAGGTTGGCCAAGACAGTTGCAAACAGTATAATGAACCATAATAATGGCACTGCAGAGACCCATAAAAGGCAGGATGATCAGTGCTAAGCTCTGAAAGCATCTGATCTTCTGGGCAAACCACACAACTGGGAACTTCCTTGGCAACGGGAGGAACTTTGTTGCTCTTTCAACTTCAACAGCAATGGATTTTCTTCCACGTGCTATAGCATTGCATTTTTCCCCATACTCCCATTTTCCCAAACAGCTGAAATCCTGTCCTGCCTCAAGAGATAATATTGAGAATGTATTTATGCAATTCATTAGTTATTAGGTCTTGGCCAGGTGGTAGCTTTTGCCAGTTGCCTATCCATTCTCCTCTTCTTCTTTAAGGTTTTGTTTAAGGTGGCAATGTGCCCAGAAACATAAACCCTTAATATCCCAACCTTGACCTTTGGTGGCTTTGGGCCACTGTCTGGATAATGATATATATAAGTAGAAGGCTTCTGTGGATTTGTAGAACTATCTTTGATTTTTTTTTTAATAGTTCAACCCCTTTGTTTCTCCATGTCTTGTGACTCTGACACACCAAAATGAAGGTGAGCTGAAAGGGCCATTCTGTGACCATGTGGTGATAAGTATGACGCTGGTATAGAGCTCAGTGGGGGGAGAGACTGGAACAATAACTGAATGCGCTGAGCCACCCTAGATTCAAGGTGCCCTCAAGGAAGCCAAACATACTCTTAACCAATAAAGAAATAGTTTTCAATATTCTGCCAACTCTATCGATTTCTCATAACAATAGCAGAAAATTAGCCCGAAATAATTTATGCCCCTGGAAGGTAAGCCTGTAAAAATTCTATGCATTTTCAAGGTCATATTAACAATGGTATCGTGAATAAGTCACTTAACCTTCCTAAAACTCACTTTCTCCATCTCTAAAGTTGGATTAACATATCACCTACTTCATAAAATTGTTATAAGGATTAACTGAGATCTCCTATAAATATTTCTTTGCAAAAGATGAGCACTAAAAGTTGGATCTGTTATTACTAATTATAATTTAAATTTTACAATCTCGACTAGAAAGGAACATATCAAAAAACCACAGTAAAAATCCTACTAGATATTAGTTAACAGTGGTTGTCTAGTTGTTGGCAGTAAGAGTTGGTGATTTTTTTTCTGTGGTTCAGAGTAAGTAGTTAACTTTGTTTTAACAACTTCTCTACAGCAAACGTTGACCTGTTTCTCTTCCCGGCAACAATTCTACAAGAAAACTGCCGAGGTGCCTCTTACCGCTGCACCACAATAAAGCTGCGGAGTTGAGTTGCTGAGGTCTTCACAGCTCTTTGTTCTGCCCTCCATTAGCATCTTTAGCCTTTCTTGCTTTGTCACTCCTTTCACTTAGGCTGCCTGTCTTCACTGCTTGGCCGAGTAGGTGGAGCTTGTGAGGTGTAATAGCAAAGACGCTGAGAATCAAGTTTTCGTCCCTCTCTCCCTCTCCTCTCAACCTCTCCCCCCCTCTCTCTGTCTCATCTTTGTCTCTCCTCCCGTTCAAAGTTGTGGCTTAGCCATCAGCTATATGCCCTGGAACAGAAGTTAAAGGCACGGAGTAGGATTCACCTTCCCTATGTAACAGCTGTGATCTTGACAATTTTCTTTAAGTCTATGTTAGATTTCATTTTATTTTATTTTTTAAAGAATTTTTACAGTTTATTTCGAGGGGAGGAGGGGCAGAGGGAGAGGGAGAGAGAGAATCCCAAGCAGGCTCTGCACTATCAGCATGGACCCCTACCACGGGATTGAACTCAGACTGGGAGATCATGACCTGAGCTGAAAGTGAGTCAGACGTTTAACCGACTGAGCCACCCAGGCTTCCCCTTAACTCTACGTTTTTAACTCTCAACATGTGAAGGACTTGGGATTCTCTCTCTCCCCTTCTCTCTGCCACTCCCCTGCTTTTGCCAGTCTCTCTCCCAAAACAAATAAACATTTAAAAAATAAATAAATCAACTCTTCACATGTGAGCTGTAAATAATAATCATATGTACTTCATGAAACCACTGAAAGAATTAAACAAGTAGAACTGTGCACAGCACCTAATAATACCTCTTTTCTCTGACATAGTGTCTAAAATTTCACACCCTTGTTTAAAAAGCTTTACCTACTTTAAACTTAATTCAGAGGGGCGCCTGGGTGGCGCAGTCGGTTAAACGTCCGACTTCAGCCAGGTCACGATCTCGCGGTCCGTGAGTTCGAGCCCCGCGTCAGGCTCTGGGCTGATGGCTCAGAGCCTGGAGCCTGTTTCCGATTCTGTGTCTCCCTCTCTCTCTGCCCCTCCCCCATTCATGCTCTGTCTTTCTCTGTCCCAAAAATAAATTAAAATGTTGAAAAAAAAAATTAAAAAAAAATAAACTTAATTCAGAAATATCCTACTTTAAGCTGTTTGTGGCACTTGGCCAACAGCTAATTGAGAGCATAGGTATTAGAGAAATGGTTAACCACTGGGGCTTTGGTAGAAAGGCAAGAACCTCCCCAAATTGAAATTTTACCACTAGAAATATTTACTGCTGTTCTCTGCCACCTATCTTCCCTACTCAGGTGAAGGCATTTCTTTTCACTTGTCAATTTAATGAAGAGACATTGAGCATCACTTTTATTTTTTTCCATCTCCTGTAGACAGAGAGTGGTATTTCTAGATATATATTTACTTCATTACACACCTATTTTTCTTATGCATATGAATGGCCATGCATCTAATTATTAGTATAAACATCCATTTTTAAGATTATTGAATTCTTAACTATGATTCTTGAAAATTTCTTATAGTTCAATCTTCTTTTTCAAACCATTTCAGTATTTGTAAAAAAAAAAAATCAAAGTTAATACTGGTGCGGATCATGATGGCATGAGACCATTTGTTCACTCCTCTTACACTATTGGTGAGAAAGCAAACTGGTGCAGACATTCTGGAAAACAGCATGGAATTTCCTCAAAAAGTTAAAAACAGAATTACCCAACAACTCAGCAATTGCACTACTAGGTATTTAACCAAAGGATACAAAAATACTGATTTGAAGGGACACATGCGCCCCGATGTTTATGGTAGCATTATCAACAATAGTCAAATTATAGAAAGATCCCAAATGTCCGTCAACTGATGAATAGATAAAGAAGATATGGTGTATGTATACAATGGAATATTATTCAGCCATCACAAAGAATGAAATCTCACCATTTGCAACGACATGGATGGAGCTAGAGTGTATTAAGCTAAGCAAAACAAGTCAGCCAAAAAAAGACAAATACCATATGATTTCACTTATATGTGGAACTTAAGAAACAAAACAGGTGAACATAGGGGAAGGAGGGAAAGAAAGAGAGGGAGGCAAACCATATCAGCTTCTTAACTATAGAGAACAGAATGTTGATGGAGGAGAAGTGGGAGGGGATGGGATAAGTGGGTGATGGGTGTTAAAAGGGCACTTGTGATGACCACTGGGTGTCATGTGCAAGTGATGAATCATTAAATTCTACTCCTGAAACCAATATTACATTATATGTTAACTGAATAGAATTTAAATAAAAACTTGAAACAAAATAAAGCAAAAAGACCATTTGTTCACTGCTCCTTTCACTTTAAATCCCTAATAACCAAAATTATACCTACATATAAAACATATAAGTATTTAAAGTATAAATTTATACCAGACCTGGGGCTCTATTTAAAAGAATGAGCAGGACACTTGGGAGGCTCATTTGGTTAAGTATCTGACTCTTGATTTAGGCTCAGGTCATGATCCTAGGGTTGTGAGATCAAGTCCCACATCAGGCTCTGTGCTGAGCATGGAGCTTGCTTAAGAATCTCTCTCTCTCTCTCTCTCTCGGACATTTTGTCTCTCTCCCTCTGCTTCTCCCTCACTTGTGCTCTCTGTGTCTCTCTAAAATATAAATAAATAAATAAATAAATAAATAAGTAAAAACTGACTGAGCATGTTGCAATGAGAGGAAAATGCAATAATGTCCATGTGGATACAAACACATACGCACACAGTGGCATACAGAATTTTAATGATAAGCCATTTGAAAAAGGCACACCTAAACCATAACACCAAAAGTTTAAATATAAATATATATTCTATAAATAAAGCAAGTATAACAATAGTATTATCTGTCCTGTCATATAAAATTCAAGGTGACAAGCATTGAACAGGAAAAAGAGGAATATTTCATAAAGCCAAATTTTATCATCCATTATAAATAAATAACAGTTTTGAACTTTTGTGAACCTAACAGCCCAGCTTTGAAATAGAAAATAGAAAAAAAATATAAAACAGTAATAGAGGGGTGCCCGGGTGGCTCAATCAGTTAGGCGTCCAACTTCAGCTCAGGTCATGATCTCATGGTTCATGGGTTCAAGCCCCTCATCGGGCTCTGTGCTGACAGCTCAGAGCCTAGAGCCTGCTTCGGATTCTGTGTGTCCCTCTCTGCCCCTTCCCTCCTCTCTCAAAGATAAATAGACATTAAAAAAATGTTTTTAAAGAGTAATGGAAAAAATCTACAATCATAACTAAAGATTTATTGCACCTCTTTCAAAACTTAAGAAATCAAGTAAGGATACAAAATATTTGAATTATATAATTAATAATATGATACATTTTATACAATAGAATCTAAAACATGTAATTGTGGTGTTGTAAGGAACTGAGAATTTTAGTGTATGAAAATAAGGTACAAAAATTAAATGTAACAGCAAACACTTGTAATGTTAAATTGGAATTGTGAATAGTACTAAATCATGACCTTTTCTTCTAAAAATATGGATTTCCCAGTTATGTCCACTTAAAGGGCCTAAAATCGATGAGGACTCAACAGCAGTGAGTGCTCTTGTATGAAGATTGTAGTCCAGAAGTACCAAGGTTTATTAAAGAATGTCTGATTACAAGTCCAAAGCATAAAATATAGATGTGCCTGGGACATCATATTCCAGAAGTCAAGGACCCTATCGCAAACTAATGGAGTTAGGTCCAAATGACAGGAGCCAACATGCAGAAAAACAGAACACATAAATACCAAAGAGAATGAAGTCTACGATTTATTGAAACCTATTGAATGGAAAAACTCAGTAGTTTAAAAAAAAAGGAAAAGAAAATGAAAACAGGAATTTATAATGATATTTAATAAAGAGAAAGCTAAAAATTTTTTAAAAAGTCAAATTCAGGGGCGCCTGGGTGGCTCAGTCGGTTGAGTGTCCAACTTCGGCCCAGGTCACGATCTTGCAGCTCATGAGTTCAAGCCCAGTGTCGGGTTCTGTGCTGACAGCTTGGAGCCTGCTTCAGATTCTGTGTCTCCCTCTCTCTCTGCCCCTAACCCACTTGCATTCTGTCTCTGTCTCTCTCAAAAATAAATAAACATTAAAAAAAAGTCAAATTTTGAAATTGAAAGTAACTACTACAACAAAATAAAACTAGTTAATAAATGTGAAAGAGAAGATAGAATTTAAAAAATAAGTGGATTTCTCATTTCCAGTTTTATATGTGCAAAGCTGGAAATCCATCCTAACAACAGATAAAATGCTGAATAGACTGAAAAACCAACAATTCTTCATGAATTTATCCAAGAAGTGAGGACACAGGACAAATCACTCCCTCAATATTGAAGAAGCAGACAGGTGAATACAGGGAGTCACAGCATACTGAAACAGAAAGTCAGGAACAGAAACTGCCACAGGAACCAGGCAGGGGAGGAAAATGTAAGCTATAATTAACAACTTGTGGGAAGTTCAGTGTGAACAAGTGTGAGAGTTAAAAACTCCAGAGTGGCCCAGTCCTAGAGGAACCCCCACACTTTTGTGAATTTTACACCCAGGAGCTTGACCAGGGTCTCACAGTAAATATCAGAGAAGAATCCCCTCATGCTTCTAGCAGGGGGAAGAAAGAAAAAACCAATTGAAGATACACCATAGAACTCTTCTTTTTAATAAGGCCTGCCTTCAGGAGAAACTACTTAACCAGAGCTTAACCTACTGAAATATTACCAGAGTCTAGATGACCTGGGAAGGGAAATAATCACCTCCAGTGATTTCAGCCTTCCATGGGGGAGAAGAGAAATACCCAAATCCAGCATTTTCTAGCCATCCTGTCCTGCTTTAGGAGAGAGAAAAACTGAGAAACGCTTATGAAGTGCACAGCCTAGAGGAGGCTCATAGGACTGTAAAACTCTTCCCTTCCTCCCACACATTACCACCACATTACTAAAGACCTATTTATGGCAGTTACTTTTACCCAATACATGTCTAGCTATCAAGAAAAAAATATATATATAAGGCATACTAAAAGATAAAATACAAAAAATGAAGATAAAAGCAAGCATTAGTAGCAGACATGACAGGGATGCTGAAATTATCAGACCAGGAATTTAAAAACAATTATAATTAATATACTAAGTGCTCTAATGAGTAAAGTAAACAGCATGCAGAAAGAGATAGGCAATGAAAACAGAGAGCTAAAAATCCTAAGAAAAAAACAAAAAAAATGCTACAGATAAAAAATATTGTGATAGAAATAAAGAATATATTTGATGAGCTTATCATAGACTGGACACAGCTAAGGAAAGAATCCCTGAGCTTGAGAATATTTCCACAGAAACCTCCATTATTGAAAAATCAAAGAGAACAAAAACTAAAAGAAAAAATAAAACAGTAAATCCAATGACTGTGAGACAAGTACAAGAGATGTAACACACATACAATGGAAATACCAGAAGAAGAAAGAAACAGGAACAGAAAAGCACACTTAAAACATAGGGACTGAGAGTTTTCCCAAATTAATGTCAAACACCAAAGCATAGATCCAGGAAGCCCAGAGAACACCAAACAGGATAAATGTCCAAAAAACAAAACAAAAACAAAAACAAAAACCTCTCAACCTAGATATATCATTATCAAATTGCCCAAAATCAAAGACAAAGAAAAAACTATGAAAGAAACCAGAGGGAAAAAATACTTTACCTGTAGAAACACTAAAGAAAAGAATTATATTAGATTTCTACTCAGAACACATGCACGCAAGAAGAGAGTGAAATGAAATATTTAAAGTGTTAAGAAGAAAAAAAGACCCACCAACCGAGAATTCTGTACCCTGGAAAATTATTTCTCAAAAGTTAAAGAGAAATAAAGACTTGATCAGACAAATGAAAAGTAGAGAATTTTTTGACAGTAGACCTGCCTTGCAAGAAATGTCAAAAGAAGTTCTTTACAAGGAAGGAAAATAGTACAGACAATAAAATTCAGACTACATATAAAAGGAAGAATACTGAAGAAGGGATAGGTGAAGGTAAAATAAACACTTTTATTTTTCTTTTTAATTGATCTAATCAATGGCATCTTTCAAAATAATAACAGCAATGATGTATTCAATTATGTATGTTTATATATATACACATATATATAATTATATGTAAGTGAAATGAATGACAACAATAAAACAGGGGTGAGAGGGAGGAGGAATTAAGGTTTTTTTGTTATTATAAGGTCTAACAATACCAGAAAAAGGGCATAGTGTCATTTGAAAGTGAACTTGGATTAGTTGTCAATGTATATTGCAAACTCTAGGCCAAGAACTAAAATACGTAAAGATGAATTATAACTGGCATGCTAAAAAAGGATAGAAAATGGAATGCTCAGTTCAAATTAAAGGCAGAAAAAGAATAGAAGACAAAAATAGAAACAAAAAATAAAGGTAACAAATAAAAAACTAACAAATATGGTAAATATTAATCCAAATACATCAAGAATCACTTTGAACATAAATGGTTTAAAGGCACCAATTAGAAGACAGAAATTATGAAAATGGATAAAATAACTAGGATTCAATATTGTCTAAAAGGAACACCCTGTGCATAGACAGAAACATATAGATTAAAAGTACGTGGATGGAGAAAAATATACCATGCTAACAGCAATCGAAAGGAAGCAGGAGTATCTATATTAATTTCTAACAAAGCAAACTTCAAAGAAAGGAAAGTTATAAGGGATAAAGAAGGCCATTACATAATGATAAAAGGGTCGATTCTCCAAGAAGACATAACAATCCTTAATGCATATGTACCCAATAGCAGAGCATCCAAGTATGTGAGGAAAAATAGACATATTGCAAGGAGAAATAGAAGAATCTACTATCATAGTTGGAGACTTCAACACCCCTCTATTACAAATGGAAAGATTTAGCAGGCAAAAAATCAATAAGGACTTAGTTGAACTCAACAACACCATCAATCAACTGGATATAATTGACATCTATTGACTACTTCATCCAACAACAGCAGAATACACATTATTCTCAAGTTCATATAGAACAATCACCAAGAGGAGCCACATTATAAGCCAAAAAATACACTTTGACAAATTAAAAAAAAAAAAAAAAAAAAGAAATCATACAGTGTCTGCTCTCAGACCACAATGAAATTAAGGTAGAAATCAGTAACAGAAAAATAACTGGAAAATCCCAAAATATGTGGAGATTAAATAACATACTTTTAAATAACATATGGATCAAAGAAGAAATCTCAAGAGAAATTAAAAAACCATTTTGAAGTAAATGAAAATGAAAACATGACATCAAAATTAATGGGATGCAGTGAAAGCAGTGCTTAGAGGAAGTTTTATAGTATTGAATGCATATATTGGAAAGGAAGAGGTGGGAGGTGGGGGAGTGGGAATTGGAGGAAGGTGGTCAAAGGTACAAACATCCACTTATAAGATAAACAAGTACTGGAGATGTGATATACAATATGATGACTATAGTTACTGCTGCATGTGATATATCGGGAAACTGTTAACAGTATATCCTAAGAGTTCTCACTACAAGGAGAAATTTTTTTTAATTTTTCCATTTATTTTTATTGTTTCTGAATGTGATTCTGGATGTTTACTATATTTATTCTGATAATCATTTCACAATATATGTAAGTCAAGCCATTATGCTGTACACCTTAAACTTATACAATGCTTGGGGTGCCTGGGTGGCTCAGTCAGTTAAGCATCCAACTTTGGCTCAGGTCATGATCTCATGGTCCATGGGTTCGAGCCCTGCATTGGGCTCTGTGCTGACAGCATGGAGTCTGGAGTCTGCTTTGGATTCTATGACTCCCTCTCTCTCTGCCCCTCCCCTGCTCACACTCTGTCTCTCTCGCTCTCAAAAATAAAATAATAATTAAAAAAAAGTTATACAATGCTTTATTGCCAATCATTTCTCTATAAAACTAGAAAAAAAAGATGAAATATCTGATATCAATTATCTAAGTTTCCACCTTAGAAAACTATAAAAAGAAGAGCAAATTAAACCCCAAGTAAGCAGAAGAAAAGAAATAATAAGAATTAGGTCAGAAATCAACAAAATTGAAAACAGGTAGTTAATAAAGAAGAATCAACAGAACCAAAAGTTGGTTCTTTGAAAAGATCTTTAAAATATGTAAACCTCTAACCAGGATGATTAAGAAAAAAGATTGGATACAAATTACTAACATCAGAAATGAAAGAAAAAATATCATTACAGAGCCTTTCAATGGACATTATAAGGTAAATAAAAGAATACCCTGAACAACTCTATACCCACAAATATGATAACCTAGATAAAATGGACCAATTCTTTAAAAGATATATTCTGACAAAACTGACATAAGAAGAAATAAGCAATTTGAACAGGCATGTATCTAATAATGAAATTGAGTCAACAATTAACAAAGCACCAAGCCCAAATGGGTTCATTGGTGAATTCTACTAAGTATTTAAGGAAGAAATTATAAGAATTCTCCACAATTTCTTTCAGAGTATGGATGCAGAGAGAATACTTCCTAACTCATTCTATGACTATGAGGTCAGTATTGCCCTAATAACAAATTCAGGCAGAGATATTACAAGGAAACAATACTACAGTCCAATATCTCTAATGGACATAGATGCAAAATTCCTCAACAAAATATTATTGAATTGAGTCTAATAATTTATTTTTAAAAAACTATATACATAGTAAAAAATTATACACCATACTTGGGATTTCCCAAGGTATGCAAGGCTGGTTCTATATTTGAATGCAATTAACGCAATCCATTGTATTAGCAGTCTAAATTTTTTTTAGGTTTATTGTATTGACTTTGAAATAGAGAAATAAAGCACGAGTGGCAAAGGGGAAGAGAAAGAGAGAGAGAATCTGAAGCAGGCTTTGCACTGTCAGCGCAGAGCTCAACGCAGAGATCGATCTCACCAACAGTGAAATCACGACTTGAGCTGAAATCAAGAGCAGACACTTAACTGACTGAGCCACCCAGCCACCCCTAAAGAATTTTATATAGAGAGGCAAAATACCCAGACTTGCCAACACAATGTTTTTCTTAAGTTTATTTATTTGTTTTGAGAGAGAGTGAATCCCAACCAGTCTCTGAACCGTCAGCGTAGAGCCCAATGCGGAGCTCAAACTCACAGACCATGAGATCATGACCTGGGCCAAAATCAAGAGTCAGACACTTAAACGACGGAGCCACCCGGGTGCCCCGCCAACACAATATTGAAGGAGAAGAGCAAAGTTAGAGAACCGACATTCCCTGACTTCAAGACTTGCTATAAAGCTAAATTCACAGTAATCAAGACTGTGAATTAGGAAATAGATGAATAGATCAATGAAACAGAAACAGATCAATAGAGGGGTGCCTGGGTGGCTCAGTCAGTTAAGCACCCAATTCCTCATTTCAGTTCAGGTCATGATCTCATGGTGGTGAGATTGAGTCCCACCTCGGGCTCTACACTGACAACGTGGAGCCTGCTTGGCATTCTCTCTCTCTTTTTCTCTCTCTCTGCCCCTTACCCTGCTCACACGCACATGCACACTCTCTTCAAAAATAAATAAACTTAAAAAATAAAGAAATAAATCAATAGAACAGGGCCCAGAAATAGACCTACATAAATATAGTTAACTCATCTTTGACAAAGGAACAAAAATAACACAGTGGAACAAAGCATTAATTGTGTTAAACGAGGTGTCACTGCAGCTATGTAAAAAAAAATATATATCCGTATATTTTAGAGATAATCTCTGAAGAATGTGGAAGTTAAATAACATGACATATATTATTTGCTTTTTAAAAAATTCAGCAAAAAATGGATGAAACAGAATGGAAGGATGGAAGGAAGGAAAAAGGAATACATGAGACAAGTTTGGCAAATTTATTCAGAAAATTGCCTCCAGGCGATGACTTTACTGGGGTTCATTTTACTGTCTTTTTGGCGTATAACTGAACGTGTTCACAGGAAAAGAAAAGAAGCTTCTCAGCTTCTCTAGCACACATCTAGTGTGTGCCTGTATTAGGGATTCTGGTGGTCCAGGCAGTTGGCTGACATCTGAGGCATCTGTTTTTGTTCTATGTAGCCCCTTCTCCTCTATTAAGTTAACTTATATTTGGCTAAATACTTTAGAAGTGTGATGCAATTTGCATCAGGATCAAGGATGCAGTAGAGAGGCTCATGACTATCACTTAATCTAAGAAACATTCAAAACACTGTGAAAATCTAATAAATCTGGACACAATTATGTCTTTACATGCCCACATTAGAAGCCAAGCAAGAGTGAACATAAATGACCCACATGTACAACTTGAGAATCTATTTTGTTTAATTAACAAATAAAGTTAAAAATACAAATTCTTGCAAGTCTGATCAAGAAAAAATGGAATGATAATATAAACAGGCAACATTAAAAAGTTAAAAGAGGACATGAGACACAGGAATTTTTTTAATTATAAAATAATACTATAAATATATGCCAAATTTTGAAATGTAGAAAAAAATTGATAAATTTAAATATATAAAGGGGTGCCTGGGTGGCTTGGTCAGTTAAGTGTCTGACTCTTGGTTTTGGCTCAGGTCATGACGTCATGGTTTTGTGAATTTGAGCCCTGCATCAGGGTCTGTGCTAAAAGCCCAGAGCCTGCTTGGGATTCTCTCTCTCCCTGGCTCCCTGCCCCTCCCCTCACTTATGCTGTCTCTGTCTCTTTCAAAATAAATAAGCTTAAACACTTATTTATTTATTTATTTATTTATTTATTTATATATCTGTTTATTTATTTATTTATTGTAAAGTTGACAGAAAGTCAGAATAGTCCAATGACATTAGAACAATTTTGAAAGCTAGTATAACACTTTACTTTTAAAAAGACAGTGGCTAATGTATTTCTACATAATGACCAGGTATAATTTAGCTAAGAACACAGGGTTGTTTTACGAATTGCTTAGCTGGAGCTGTCTTATATCAGCACATGAAAACAAAATGTTACATAATCAGTAATTGTGTGAGTCAACTGATAGCTTGAAATCAGCTATCCGGGAAGTATGTACAACTTGGAAATTGGCAAATGCTACAAATCGAGGCATTTTTTTTTCCTACAGAGGGTCAGTTTACTAGCACACCAGTGTTGTGTCAAAAAAAAAAACCTGTCAAAGGCATTCACTTCATAGAAAAAAGAAAATATTTATTATCTCGATAGATGCCAAGAAAAAAGCATGATGAAGATCAATACTCACCCTTCTCAAAGGTTCTTGGTAAAAGTAAATTAGAAAAACTTACTTAACTTTTTAAAAGATTTATTTCAGAAACTTTCAGAAAAATTATGTTCAATGAATCTTACTAAAAATAGGAATAAGACAGGGGTGCCTGGGTGGCTCATTTGGTTAGGTGTCCGACTTCAGCTCAGGTCATGATCTCGCAGTTTGTAAGTTCGAGCCCCACGTAGGGCTCTGTGCTGACAGCTCAGAGCTTGGAGCCTGCTTCGGATTCTGTGTCTCCCCCTCTCTCTGCCCTTCCCATGCTCATGCTCTGTCTCTCTCTGTCTCTTGATAATAAACAAACTATTTAGAAAATTATTTTCTAAATAATTAAAAAAATAGGCATAAGACAATATGTTTATCTATCACCACTACTCTCTAAAATTTTTTGGCAGTCCTAGACAATTCTTTCAGGAAAATAAAGAATGAAGATAGAGAGAAGAGCATCTATAATCTTCAGACAATTAGGAAGATTAACTGATAACACATTAATACAATTGGTGGAATTCAGCAACGTGGCAAATACAAAATTTTCATAGATGTATTTTAGTTAGAAAATGCATTTGAAAAAAGTTTCAGTAAAATTTTAATAATGAAATGCTATAAATAAACTTAATAAAATTATTCAGGACCCAAGTAAAGAAATTCTAACATTTTCTGAATCTGAATAAATGAAGATACATGCTATGTTCTGAGCGAGAAGACAGTATTGTAAAATTGTATTATATTCTTTATATATGCATATGAGACACCAAGATAGACCATAGTCTAGGTCATAAAACAAGACACAATATATTTAAGAGAATTAAAATCATACAAAGAATTTCCATGAACATAACGGAATTAACCTAGAAATAAGTAATAATGAGATATCTGATAAACTTCCAAATATTTGGAAATTAAACAACGTGATCTAAATAACACATAAATTGAAGAACAAGAAATTAGAAAATATTTTGAACTGGTTGAAAATGAAAATATCACCTATAAAATTCTTGCAGATGTACCTAAAACACTGTTAACTGGTTAATTTATAGAATTAAGCTTTCATGTTAGAAATGAAAAAATATCTCGAATCGATGACCTAAGATTCCACCTTAAGGTGTTAAGAAAACAGGATAAACTAAACCCAAAGTAAGTAGGAGAAACTAATAAACACAGGGCAGATATCAATGCAGTAGAAATCAAAATAAAATAGCAAAAATCAAAAGTCCCTTCACTGAAAATATCAACAAAATTAGCAAAACTCAATAGTAAAAACAAAACAAAAAAAAACCAGTCTGAATAAAAAATAAGTAGATCTGAGTAAACATTTTTCTAAAGAAGACATACAAATTTCCCGCACGTACATGAAAAGATGCTCAACATCCTTAATCATTAGGGAAAATCAAGTCAATCACAACGAGACATTGGCTATTGCTAATGTCTCAGAATTGCTATTATCAAAAAGACAAAAAATACCAAGTATTGGCAAGGTAGTCGGAATAAAGGAACCCTTATGCAGTGATGGTGGGAATGTAAATTGATGCCACCACTATGGAAAACGATATGGAGGTCCCTCAAAAAATTAAAAATAGAACTACCATATGACCCAGCAATTCCATTTTTGAGTATTTATTGTTAAAAATGAAAATCCTAATTCAAAAAGATATATGCACCCCCGTGTTTATTTCAGCACTACTTAACATTGCCACAATATGGAAACAGACCTAAGTCTGTTTGATGGAAAAATGGATAAATGGAATACTTTTCAGTCATAAAAAAAGGATGAAATCCTGTCATTTGCAGCAACATAGTTGGACCTTGAGGGAATTATGCTAGGTGAAATAAGTCATACAGAGAAAGACAAAAACCATATGATTTCTTATACGTGGAATAAATAATAATAATAATAAAACTCATAGATACAAAAAAAAAACCAGATTGGTGGTTGCCAGAGGTGGGGTGGGAGACAATAGAAGGAGATAAACTATTTTTTTTTTGTTTAGATAAATTGAGTAAAATAAATTTGAAAAAGGAACCCAGGAAGTAGGAGAATGAAGGGCCTCTCATGTTTAGCCCAAGTACACTCTCTCCTCCTTGTCCAACATTTCACAAACCCTTGATTTATGTGCTGTTACTGCTTCCTTGGGGTCCAAGAATCTTTGCTCAAGAGCTAGTGTTCAGGGTCAGGCATGCCCAATGCACAGTGTAGTCATTTCCCTATAAGATGCCAAGGCAAGGGTCTTGAAACCTCATGAGCCCATAAGAAAGCTTGCTCACAGAGGCCTCTCTTCTTCCTGGTGCAGGCTACATCTCTCCCCACTCTCCCTGTTTTCCTTCCTCTCTTCAATAGTACCTCAGAAATACTTGATATCATCTTTTCAGTGAACTAAGCCATTTATAAAACACAGTAAAGAAAGAGAAGAAAGAGAATAGAGGAAAGAAAGAAAGAAAGAAAGAAAGATTAAGGAAGGAAAGGAAGGAAAGAAAGAAAGAAAGAGGGAAGAAAGAAAGAAGAAAGAAAGAAAAGAAAGAAAGGGAGAGAAGGAGAAGGAAGATGCAATGAAATTATGCTGTACCAAGAGTAAATCCAATACTCTTGACTCCTCATCCAGTGCTGTTTCTAATAAAGAGATTTCTGCCAGAGCAGAAAATGTAGGTTACTGGCTATGAGTCAGAAGTTTTCAGTACCATGGTCTCTGGTGGCTGGATCTTGGGTCTGCCCCTTCGCTATGGCCTTTGTACATCATTATATAATCTATAGGGTATCCAGTCATCCTGTATGTATAGGACATGCTCTGTATTTAATACTATTTGTCCTTCATACTGTATTGACTTTGTCAAGATGCCCTAAATGTCTGTATTCAGTTTTCTCTTTTTTTTAATAAATTATAAAAATTACAAAAATAAAACTAATGAAACTGATGAAGAAAAAAGAACATGCAAATTGGCAATTTCAGGAATGAAGGAGGAGATAGCAGTACATATCAGTCACACATTAAAGATGTAATATGGAAATATTATGAATAACTATAACGCAATAGATTTCAGCATTTGGGTGAAATGGACAAACTTGTTGAAAGACATGAATTACAGAAGCTAACTCAGGAAGTAATAGATCATCTGAATAGCCTTTTATGTTTTAAGGAAATTGAAATTGCAGCTAAAAAAATCCTTTTCCACAAGAAAAACTCCATACTCAGAAGACTTTACTACTGAATTCTACCAAATATTAAAAGCAGAAATGATATTAATTCTATACCAACACCTCCAAAATATAGAAAAGAAAGAGACACATCCCAACTCATCTTATGAGGTCAGTATTTCCATGATGCAAAAACCAAACATTAAAACAAAACAAAACACGAACACAGGGCCATATCTTCTTGTTACATATGCAAATACCCTTAACAAAAATTACAAAAATTACACTTAGCAATATAGATATACAAACAATAAAATACTAGGATCTAGTTGAGTTTAACCAAGGAATGCAAAGTTGGTTTTACATCCCAAACTCAGTCAATGTAACTCATTATATTAATATACTAAAGCAAGATAAAACAAATCATATAATAATCTCAATATGTGCTTAGAAAGCATTTGACAGAATTCAGCAACAATTCATGGTAAAAGCTCACAGCAAAGCAGGAATAGAAAAGAAATTCCTCAAACTGACAGAGGGTATTTATAAAAAAAAAACCTACTGCCAACAACAAATTTAATGGTGAAAACCTGAAAGCTTTGCTAAGATTGAGAGCAAGGCAAAAATGTTTATCCTTACCATCTCTATTAATCATTGTCCTGGGGTCCTAGACAGTGCAATAAAGAAAAATAAATAAAAGGCATAAAGATTAGACAGGAAGAGGCACAACTGTCTTTATGTGCATATGACATGGTCATTTACGCAGGAAATCCTCAGGAATCTAAAAAAAGCAAGTAGACAAACAAGTGGATAAGGAATAATAATAATACGGAATGTAGTAGAGTTCTCTAGAGAAACACAACCAGTGGAATATGTATAGATTTATAGAAGGTGGATAGATAAAGGGTGATATACAAAAATCACTTCTATTTCTATTTGCTAGCACACACAACTGAAAATTGAGGTATAAATAAGAATACAATTTAAAATAGAATTTAGAGACATCAGACATTTAGGGGAAAATTTAACAAAGGATGTCCAAAGCTTGTACTGAAAATGACAAGTTATTCCTGAGAAAAACTAGAGAACATCTGAATAAATGGGGGGAGAGTAGCATATCCATGGATTGGAGGATTCCACGTTGTTAAAACTTTCAAATTCATATTGTGATTCAACAAAATCTAAATCAAAATCTCAGCAGACTTTTGGAACAGAAATGATAAAGTGATTCTAAAATTTATTAAATTACAAAGGCTTAGACTACTTAAAAAGAATTTTTGAAGAACAAAATTAGATGACTTACACTGCCTGACTTCAGGATTTACAATAAAACTAATATAAAAAAGATAAGAAGGTGTTGGCAAAGACATATGGATCAATTTAGAACAGAGAGTCTAGCCTTGGACCCACACATAACCAACTGATTTTTTACAATGTGCCAAGGAAATCCAATAAGGATAAAATAATCATTTTAGTAATATTAAACAATTCCATAGACACTTGGGAACAAATTAGTCTTGTTGTTATTCAACATCAAACCCAGAAATTAACTCAAATAGATTATAAATCAAAATGCAAAAACCATAGAAAAGATCTTTGTAACTTTGGGCCAAAAAGCACAAAAAAAAACACAAACCATTAAAATTGATGAATTTATCCAAATTAAAAATGTTTGCTCTTCAAATAAATATTAAAGGTAAAAAAGGCAAGCCATAGACTGGAAGAAAATATTTCAAAAACATATATCTGATAAAGAACTTGTAACCAGAATACAAAACATATGTGAGAATATATAAGGAATATTTAAGGACACAGATCAATTATTAAAGATGAGCAAAACAGTCGAACAGATACTTCACTAAAGACAGTATATGAATGGCAAATAAGGACATGACAAAGATATTTAACAGTATTAGTCATTAGAGAAGTACAAGTTCAAGCCATAATGAGATACCACTGCACACTCACTCACTATAATAGCTAAAATTTAAAAGATTGACAATACCAAGTATTAGAAAGGATGAGGAACGTGTCAGGGTTCTCCAGAGAAAGATAACCAGTAGGTTATATGTAGATACGCAGAAAAAGAGATTATGCATCATTGGGTCTCTAAATTATGGAGAATAAATCCCACAATCTGTCATCTGCTGGCTGGAGGCTCAGGAAAGACCTGGTGTAGTTCTGGTCCAAGTCTGAAGGCCTAAGAACCAAGAATACTGATATCAGTAGAAGGTGGATATCCCAGCTCAGAGGGTAAATTTACCCTTCTCCTCCCTTTTTCTATTCAGGCCCTCAATGGATGATACCCACCAGCCTTGGTGAGGGTGATTTTCCTTACTTAGTCTACTGATTCACATGTAAATCTCCTCCAGAAACACCCTCACAGACATACTTCAAAATAATAGTTTACCAGCTATCTGGGTATCCTTAGCC
The DNA here is from genome assembly GCF_016509475.1 of Prionailurus bengalensis. NCBI lineage: Eukaryota > Metazoa > Chordata > Mammalia > Carnivora > Felidae > Prionailurus > Prionailurus bengalensis. The sequence goes on along the minus strand of NC_057353.1, from coordinate 14,398,472 downwards.
CAGTCAAGTTGACACGTAACATTAAATATCACATGGAACAACTAAAACTCTCATATGTTGCCGGTGGAAATGAAAAACGCTACAGCCTCTTTAGGAATGTGTTTGGCAATTTTTTACAGTTAAACCTACACTTAGCATTCAATTCATAAACTCCACCGCTAGAAATTTAAAGAAGAGAAATGAAAACATATGTCCACAAAAAGACTTGCCAGATGTCGATTCATTAGTGAATGCATTTGCAATTGTGGTATATCCATACAATGGATTAGACCCCAGCCTTGAAAAGAAAAGAAAAGAAAAGAAAGAAAAGAAGAAAAGAAAAGAAAAGAAAAGAAAAGAAAAGAAAAGAAAAGAAAGGAAAAGAAAAGAAAAATAAAGGAATTAGTGCTACATGTGACAATATGGATAAATGTCCAAAGCATTATTCTAGTCAGACACAAAACACTACATATTTTATGATACCATTTGTATGACATTCTGTAACAGTAACACTTATTCCACTAATTCCCCAAGCACCTTTCCAATCCTCACTAGGCAATGCACCAATTTTCTCTGGACCTTGCAAATTCTACTCATTATTCATTGTATAAGCCTCCACCAAAGTGTATCAATCATTCGTTTCCTATGCAACTTTTCCAAAGCCTTAGTTACAGGAATTACTTTGTTTTACAGGTGTCTTCCCCCCACTGTTCTCCCTAGTAAATGGGAATTCTTCAAGGACAAATCCCTATCCCCTTTTGTGTCCCCAGTATTTGGCAATGACTGATATGTGGTAAGACATGTTGAACAATATGTTCAGTTTTCTGTGTCCCGGATCTCCTTTTAGCTAGCATTTCTATAATGAAAAATAATTTGACTACAATTAACCTATTTCTATTTTAATTTACTGGTATTGTCTAATTATATAGAGTAATCAAAAGAACCAGAGACTATCTTAGCTTAAGGATATACACTAGAGTTGTATTATAGCCAAATGTTATTTTTCATACAAAATGTCATTTTCATATAACCGAATGTTATTTTTCATATTTTTCATTATTCTAGTTTTTAGTAGATTTTTCTCTTGGCCATTTATTTGATAGGAGAAACGAACAGTCTTCTCTTCCTCTCCCTCTTTCTTCCCTTCCTTTTTTTTTCCTTTGTCAGTTTTTCCAGCTAAGGAAATGAAATGAAGTCACATTTAAATAGAGATGGGAAAGATACAGAAATCATTTTAGTGGACACTGAGAAGATTCTACTGTATGATGAGACTGTTGATAATTATATTTTCACAGACACATTGCCACTGATATTTGAGCAGACTACACTGAGAGGAAATGCATATAGAAACATGGCATTTCATTTCCATTTTCAAGCAAATTACAAATTCCAAAAACCTCCAAAAAAGACCAACATGAATTCTCATTCATTTGTTAGGTTTGATTGCTCCTGAGAAAACAGTTAAAGGTTTTTGGCTTTATTTTTTAAGATATAAACATGTATCTACCTATACAGACATAATTAAGAGAAGTGTGCATAGTTAAAATGACTTTTATAGCTTAATAAAAGATATTTTTATTTAAGGGCCTTAAGGTAGAAGTACAATAAAATATAGAACAAATGACAACATTTAAAATAACCAAAAGCAACAACAACAAAAAAAAAGAAAGAAAAGAAAGAAAAAGAACACAAAGAAGATCAAATAAATATGCAAGCAATACACACACACACACACACACACACACACACACACACAGATACATTTTCAGGGGAACTCTATTTTAAAGGGGAATTTTAATACTACATAGCACAAATTTAACAAAATAACATTTTCATGATGAGAATAAGGAAGGAGATTCTAAAGTATGGGCTCTCCATAAATTTTGCTTCACTGAAACTAGTCTCCATGCCATTGCAGATAGTCTTGGACTACAGTCTCATGGGAAGAGGAGAGTAAGTAACACTACGTAACATGCATATAGTCCAAAGCAACTGACAATCCCGCTCACTGCTCCTACCTGCCCAGGATTATCATCTAAAACCTTCTCAGGGGCTCTCCACTTGCCTCCCAAGACATTTGGGAACCTTTCCTAGCAGTGTCTCCAGGAGCCACCAACCCCAGTTCATCAGTTCGGTGTTGCTATTCTTTTGCCTGGACTCTCCCTGTTTTCAAGGACCTGCTTCTTCAGATCGCTCCTTTCTTCCTGCCCCCCACACATCTAAAATATCTTTGGGTTTTTTTTCCTATGCTCTATAATGGGCTAGTTTTATCCATTTTATAACTCAGCCCCAAATCCTGCAATCCCAGTGTGGGACAACCTTGAAGGAAAATCAGACTGAAAGCTTGTGATACTTTACTCAACAGCAAGAGTTAGACTTTACATTCCTCTAGGAAGTAGAAAGGGCACATAACCTACTTTATATACCCAGCTTCCTCAGGAAGGAACCCTAAGAAGTCCCAAATATCAACACACTCGGAGTTCTATAGGAAGGCTGAGAAAAGCAAAATAAGTGGCAAACATAACTAGTAGGAAAAAATACAAAGGAAGTAGAAATCTGGCAGGGCTGGTCACAGATATCCCTGCATGTCTTAGAACATTCTCTTTCTCCACCTTAACTTCCTGCAAAATAAAATATCTGTAGGTGTGAAGAAATTTCAACGTAACCGAAAGGGGCCCTTGAGATGTTTGTGTTCTTGAAAGATTCGAACTCCAAAGGCTTATGGAAGGAATTTCTACTCTTGAGTCCCCCGAGTCTTCTGAGATCATTGTGTTAAGGGGATGGGGAGGCTTTTCTATGGCATTGGGTTCCAGTGAAGATAGTCCATCTCAGAAAAGGAAAAGCTGGGGCTAACTGCTTTTTTTTTAATGCCGTTCCTGCTTATCAGGAGGCAGAATTTCAAGGCAAAAGTCATCTCTATAAATTAAGAAGGTGATTTGCCGAGGAGCATTTACCATATTCTTCTAAATTTGGTAAATGCTGGCACATAAAGAATGCTAGCTAAATGGTTTTTGTTTTTCTATTCATGTCTCTTCTCCATCATCCTGACTTCTCCTTTTTGCACACGCTGCCCCAAGTTCCCCCCTGCCCCGCCAAACTCTTGTTCCCGTCACAAACCAATGTCAGAAAGACCCACCACTGGGTCATTAGAGATGGTGGCCTCTACATTGCCCTTAATGTTGTGGACATAAGACATAGATCAGCTGCGGTTACATTTAATAGAAATGGAGATTCAGAGCACAGATTTTATAGCAAGTCAAAGAATGTGTATAAGAGCAGTTCGCTAATTACATGTACCAAACACTATAATAACATAGCATCTATCCATCCAGGAAACATTCCTTTACTTGTTATTTGAAAGCAATGATTTCCATAGTTGACTTGTGTACAATTATTCTTTCAGTGACTGAATGTCTGCTTAAAGTAGTTCAAGAGCTCAAAGGATTCTCTCTGATGTGACTATAATGCAATCATAGTACTTAGGATATTATAAAATTGCCTCCAGAATTTAGGTTAGCAAACATTTAACAAGTGCCCTATACAGTATCAAGCACCTGGGTGTTAAGAAAATAAAGATAAATAACTAAGACAGGGTTGAGTCCTCCTTCAGGGAGCTCAGTGAGACAGACAAATAGGCAGATGACTTCAGTACCATGGGAAATCAAGTGTTATGATAGAGAAAGGACACCTGCACCAGCCATCCTGGAGGTGAAAGACTGGAGAGATGGCTGCCTACAGGAGGTGATGTATGAGGAGACACTTAGTCAGTGACATGAGCCCGGCAGAACAGTCTGGAGTGGAGTGGAGCATCTGGAACGAGACTGGAGCAGACAGTGGAAATCAGCGGGGTCACAGAGTGAGTGTCAGGGCATGGAGAACCTTGCTTACATATTATGTGAAAGAACTTAGAACTCACACTAGGATGGCAGGGAGCTGTTGAGAAGCTCATCCAGGGCAATGTTATGGTTAAACTTGTCTTGTAGATAAATGACTGGTAATCCATCTAAACAGATTTGGCACTGCGGATAGGAGGTTATTGCAGTGGCCCAGACAAAGGATAATGAAGGTCAAATCTAGGATAGCAGCTGTAGGCTTGGAGGAGAGAACTTGGGCTAAAAATATAGGGGTTCCTGGGTGGCTCAGTTAGTGAAGCATCCGACTCTTGATTTTGGCTCAGGCCATGATCTCATGGTCATGATATCAATCCCCTTGTCGAGCTCCAGGGTGAGTGCGAAGCCTGCTTAAGATTATCTCTCCCTCTCTCTCTGCCTGTGCCCTGCGCGTTCTCTCTCAAAATAAATAAACAAATAAACATTTTTTTAAAAAACATATAAGAAGTAAAATCTACGCGACTGGGCTATACATTATACATGGAAGGTAAGGTAGAGAATGAGTCAGGTTCTTCACTTGAGTGAATAATGACACCAACAAACATGATGGAAGTGGAAGGTAATTCTCTTAACCAATAGCAGCCTCATAGCGGTGAACGGAACTACAACAAGTTGATGAGGAGCATGAGCTATTGAGCCAGAGTGGCTGGGTTCAAATTCTCCATTTTTTTTAATTTAGATTAACTCAGGAAGGCGCCTCAATCTTTCTATGCCAGTTTTCTTATCTGTAGAAAGAAGATGCTAATTATGGTACCTATTGCATAACACTATTATGAGGATTATATAAGTAATTATATTTAATTTGCTTAGAATAGTTTCCAGGTCACAGCAAGCAAGGTCAACTATATACATGTATGTGTGTATATACACATGTATGGTTATGTATGTGTGTATATATACATATGCATGCATGCCCATATATGTGCATATATACATAACCACTCAAGGTGAGGAATTATGTAGTACAGAACCCAAACTGCAGGAACACCAACACCGAAGGAATAGAGTGTAAATGGAACATGAGGTAGATCAAGGAGAAAAGAAAGATAAGTAGTGTGGCATCAGAAAGTCCAAAGGAGTAGTGAGCAAGTGTTAGATGCAGTTGAGAGATCAAGCAAAATAAAGGTAATGAAGGATTTTTAAGGTAGCAGGTAGGTGTGCAGTGAAATGTAGCGTCTCATACTCTTCTTTAGGTGAGGCTCTACTGTGTTTGAAAGCAAAAATTTTGACTACTTATCTCTCAAATGTTGTCAGTTGCACTTTACCAAATCAGTAAAAGGCATAAGAGAAAACATAACTAAACTGGAATCCTACAGAATAAATCCCAGATATGTCAAAGATTAATATGTAAAATAGGAGGCCAAAATATACAAGAGCTAAATTCATGAACGTTTTGTAATCTAGGGGTAAAAAAGTACCATCTTTAGACATGACAAAATATTCACACACTATAGAGAAAATGATTTACGACTTCTCTATGGAAAAAAAAAAACACTAAAGAAACTAAAAAAAAAACCCACTATGATATATTCATTAAGAATTATTCGAGCATTCATAAGGCCAAGATCTCTAATATGTGAAAAATTTAACAAATATCCTAGTAGAAAAATGGACAGAGGACATGAGTTATCAACTCACAAGAAATGAAAAACAAATGAAGAATAACTCTTGGAAAATATTCTCAATATAAATGTCAATTAAATCCATGAAATAATTCTATTTATCACCAGCCAGGTAGATAAAGTTTCATGAGAGATAAATAACTTCTAATGTTAAGGTCATTAGAAAAAAATAGTCACTAACATTCATTAGTATTGTAAGACATAGATTATTAAAACATTTGGGGGGTTAATTAGCAACAACTATTAAATTTTAAGTGCAAATATCAATCAACCCCTCCTACAAAATGCCTGCCCAGTACTCTTTAGAACCGTCAGAGTGATGGGAAGCAAGTGAGGAGTGAGAATAGTCACAGCCCTGAAGAAACAGAAAACGTGATGACTGAATATAATTATTCTGGATTTGATTCTGGAAGAACCACAATGAAATACATCAGTGCAAACATCCTGAAATCTGGAGTCCAGTGAATACTAATGGTTTCTTAGTTTTCACAATTAAACATGGTTTCTGATATTACTATGGTGATATAAGGTGTTAATTTTAGAGGAAAATGGGTGAGGGATGTCTTACTTTTGCAACTTGTCTGTAAATCTAAAATAATTTCCAAATAAAAGGCTTGTTAAAAAATTCATTCAAACTACTGGTTAATTCCATTTTTGAAAAATGTATTCTCTAGAAATATTTTAACAAGTATGAAAAATGTATATGAGGATATTCATTATATATTAATTGTAATTGGAAAAAACCCAAATGTTGTATAAAAGGAGATTGAATAATTAAGTGAGGCTATAACTATAAGATGGAATGTTTTGCATCCATTAGAAAGGATGTTTGGTAGACTTATAAATACTGGCCAGAAAGTTGTCTACGGCATATGGTTTTTTTTTAAGGCAAATTGCTATACACAGATATAGATAGAGAAAGAGAAATAATATACTTCGGAGAAATCTAGGGAAAATACATAATATGGTTTTTGAGAGAGAGGAAAATGGAGGACTTTTACTTTCCAAGTTTTTTTAAATCTGTTTTTAAAAACTTTTTCCCTTGAACATTATTACTTTAGTTATTGGGATTGTACAATAGATATGTTTCTTTTCAAATATTGTATTGCAATGAAAAGAATAATAGACAACAAAGAATCAGAACACAAAAGAAAGCTCGAGTCTTACCATTGGCTAGCCCTAGGATATTGTGCATATGGCTTAATTTATTTGGCCTCTGTCTTTTCTTGATGAACAGCAGGTAGTGAGATTTGACCACTTAACATCTTTCTTCAACCTAAAATTCTTCTAGTTGATGGTCTTGAAGATTGGGTAATCCTTCAAGTCTAACATCCTTAGAAATGTGTGGATTTGGTCTCATAACATCTCTGTTAGGAGGTAATAAAAATTAGCTGAAAGAGGAGGACCTATGGGGTAAAAAATGGGATATATTAACTCATTTGCTCAAGGAAATATATGAAAGCAACATGGGACTCTTGTGTCCAATTCACAGTGAACACAGCTGGTTTGTTGGAAATACATTAGGCTACTTGGTACATTCATCTTTTAGAAACTGGTTTTGACCAAATTACTGGACAACATCAGCCTGAGACTGTATATGCTCTCGGAGGTTAATGGACGTTTCAAAGGCACCATGATTTCAAACTTTTCTTTAAACTCTTTTATGCACTTTAATGAGTTGCTCCTAGTCAACCCTGGGCGCACTCATTACTAAGAGAATTCAAACACAGTCTTTCCATTCCTAACAATTATATATTTTTCTAAAATCTATTCAGTTATTGTAGGCAGTGTAGGTTTATCAATTACCTCTCCAAGCTGTCCATTATCTATTTTGAGAGTATAATTTGTTTCCTGCATAGAGTATGTGTTAACAGCATGATGCGTTTTACATTTGTAATTAATTTTGAACTGACAAAGAAGGTAGGAAAAATTCTCCCATAAATAAAAGTAATGAATGCAAGTATTTAAACAAAAGGTCCTAGTAATTTCCAGCAACTTAAAAAAAAGAAAGATAAAACACAATTTGCTCTATCTTTTAAACTAAAAATACCAAGATATCCTGTCCCTTCTTCATGATACGCTAGAGATTTTGAGTTTCTAATACTAAAGTGGATAATAAATAACAGGTAGGCACACTACACTGCAACTGTGAATGAGAAATTGTTTACTTCTCAATAATATTAATGACATCAGTTTTGCTGTACATGACTAATTGGCTAGTCCACACAAAGTTTTATCAAAAAATCGTTGTTGTAGACATAAATTCCTACCCGTGATGGGACTAAATATTTTGCTACTCATAGCACTTTTAAAATGATAGAGAGCCTGAAATTAAATTACACTAAATGCCTTTATATTTATTCGGCATTAAACCTTATTTTCCTTACTGTCATTCTGCCAGCGTGATATCATCGGAGTTGAAGAGGGATGCTAATGCTATTTATATTACACTGCACTGTCCTCTAATTGACCTTGTTTGTGCAATGGAATGGCTGCTTTTCTCAAGCTGCCAGCCCTTTATTGCAGCATTTTGACCATGCACTAGTGGCTCTTTGTGCTGCTGCTGAGTTCAAGAATCAATACTGCATTCCCCACAGCCAATAAAGGCAGCTGACAGCATGAATTAACTGAGTGTGGCCAGTTGCATGGAGGGCCATTGTCTTTAAGGAAAATCTGGACGTGATTACCAGCCTCCATCTCTGAGTGAAGGTTTTAATGCAAAGTGCGAGGTTGCTGTAATTTAATTTTGGCCTGCTGCTCTGACACACTCCCCTTTGCCACTGCTTCATGGAATCTAAGCTATTAATGGCTGCAAACCAAAACACATACGGAGACAAAGGCAAATACTCACAGTCATACGATAGCGGCCTCACCTGACTTGGCCATTCTTTTCTGATAGCACTTCTCGAACAGACTCTATTTCTTCGAGCCAGGCCTTTTGCCATAGTAATAAGTGAAGTCGGAGTTAAAAATCAAACTTGTGATGATCTCTGTACCTAAATGAAATTTTCATATGTGGCAGGGTTAAAAAGTCTGCATGAAGAATTCACTGCCTTTGATTCAACTGTCAAAATTATGGAAGAATTTGTCTATGCTCCTCACCTCCCACCCATCGCAAGACGATTTGCATCCCCTCTCTTGCACTGAACCTATTTTCCCTTACAACAAAATCAAGTGGATTCTTTTCCATCTTTACCTTCTCAGTAGAATTTACTATTAACTACCTCCTCCTTCATAAAATATCCTCATCTCTTGGATTCTGTTCCCTTCGATCCTGTCTTCTCAGGGTGGGTGCTCCTCTCATTTTATCCCGGGCTGCATTCTCTTCTTTTTGTGGGCCCTCCACAAAAGTCCTCACCTTTTTTTTACACCCACAATTGCTTTTAATTTCCACGTATTGACTCCCAAATTTTTATCTCCGCCCTAGTCCTCTAAATAAATTTGGTTGTCCCAGCTGTCTTTTGAAATCCGAACACCTCAAACTGAATGTGTCATCGCCAGTTGGGTTTTCCCAGTAAATGACCGTTCGTTACATATGCAAGAACGTGGACCTCATCTTTGAATCCTGTATTTCCTTCACCCCCAACAACCAATCAGTTATTAAGTTCTCCTAATCAACTCCTTAATTTCTCCACGTAGCCACCCCTTAATCTGGCATTTCTATTACCCCTCCATCAGTCAGGCTCTCCAAGGCTTTCCTAACCATTCTCCCTGACCCCAAGATAGTTCCCCTCCCCCCAGCTGAAATCCCCACTCTGCAACTAATCTTATCTTCTCAAAAATCAAATCTGTGCACATCACTTCTCCATTTAAACCATTTCAAAGACTTCCCACTAAGACTTTATCTCTTTAGCTTTAAGTTTTACAGTGTTTTGTCTTTTGCTCCTCCCCAATGGCATACACCGTGGCTCCACAGCTACTAAATCAGTGATTTAAATACAAGGACATGGACCATGGCAGAGACTTAGCTTGTAACCAGAACAAAGGAAAACATCTATTAGACACTTGACTGCAATCATTATGCTCCATGGCTGCAGGTATTGCCTAAGCTTCTACAAGTACGTTAGACAAAGGGAAAATCCACAGAATAACAAAGTGGGATTTATGTAAGCCTTTAAAAGGGGAAATGACATGTCATTTCTTGCTTTATCAAAAGACCTATATTTCTGAGAGAATTTTGGTATTGAAAACATCAGTTCTGTTTATACCAGGCAATGCTCTTGGTTGAAATTAATTCAAGCAGAGTTATTCAAGGGACAGTGTATTATATACAAACCATTTAACTTGAGCTTTAAAACGATTTTTCATGTCTGAGAATTATCAAGAAGATACCAGTTTGGATCAACACTTTCCATAAACTGGAATAAAACCTGTGTTTTCAAAGGCTTTTATTTTAAATGCAAACATTTGTGAGACTCTTAAAGGCACAGTGTCTGCTCTACTCCTACTCAAAACTTTTGCTGCTATCATTAATTTTTTCAGGCGACTTTCAGTTTACCTGCCTTGTCCCCAAACCTCTGAACCATTAAAAAAACACATTAATGTATATAAATCTTACATACACTCTTTCAGAAAGGCTGAAATGAAGAAGGTGATGCTATAGTTACCTTTGCTGCCTCATTCTCTCTGAATAGGTAGCCATAAAGCAAGACATAGGTGTGTTCAACGTCAGATCAGCGTGTGATGCTCTGCCCAGGATATCTGAAGGAAAGATGTTTGTTGTCTCCCTACCCTTCCTCCTACCAGCTTTCATCTTTTGTATTATGCACTTCCCTGGCCAGGGAAACTTCAAGGGCTTATGGGTTGACAGCTCAACACCATTTGAACGTGTGAGAGAGCAAGAGGCAGGTAAAAGGAAGGCATGAAGAACTCTCTGCCCTTCTCCCCATCTCTCAAGGTTATAGCATGGAAGGAGACGCACGCTACCTTCACAGAGACAAGGTCGCTGCTCTTTGTAATATATGATGAGCTCTTGGGCAGGAGTGGGAGGGGTGTTTCATAATACAGAGATACATTCGCTCTGCCATTAGAAGAGGAAACTTGGGCCAAAGAGCCCAAACAGGAGCTAACAAGTACACATCTCTCGTTCATCCTCCCTTATTATGTCAGGAGCTTCCTAGCATGGAAGCGTGGATACTAGAAGAAGGAGAAACATTCTCTCCTTCTATACTCGGGAAGGTACACTTGTGTGGTAGCTGCTCCCAAGACTTCAAGGTGACTAATTAAACCCATTAAGTATCTTTGCTCTTGATTTATTTTACCTAAAATGATTTTTCTGAGTAGCAAGATGATTTTTTACCAAGTTTCCTTAATCAAAGGCGTCATTCTCCAGATTAGATCTGTCTAAAAATATATTTCATAGGATTTAGCATACTTTACACCTTCCTGAAATAACCCTACATTTTTAACGACAATTGTGGTTGCCTGGCCTCTGGGCCGTTAGAAGAACGATAGCAATCCAGTTCTTCAACAGCGTGCAAACCTGGACGGGGAGAGGAGAGCTATCCATCAAAGTCCTCGCTACGGCCACGTCCACGAGAATGGCTGTGTGTCAAAGCCTGAAAATATATAGGCTCTTGCTCTTTCTTTGGGAATGTGCAAAAGCCATGTTTATCTGTTATTCTCTTCTCTACACCTCATCCAAAAAGTTATGTTTCCATTAATAGGGAAATTGGACTGCTTTTTGTCTTTCAACCCAAGCGTCTGAGTGAATTATCTGGCCAAAGCAAAAGGCCAGGAGGCCTTGTGGATGCTCTTGATGATATACGGGAAGGCTATATGGCATCAGCTGGGAAAACTGCAGCCAACATTGGAATAATCAAAAGTGACCTACATGCAATAATAGCCTGTGTGACAGTCAAGAGGGGACACCAGGAAGCAGGTGGTCTATATGACAGAGGATCAATACTCCCGTAGCAGGGATAAAATAGATTCCAAATGGAAAATAAACTCGTGGAGCATATGTACAGGAAGACACGAGAAGGGGAGGGAAAACAGGCCAAACCTGCAGGAAACAACACAACAAAGAGAACGTGAGTGTGAGTGCAGGGCCCACAGCCGATGCGGTGATGAAAACCGAAAGAGAAAGGGGAGAAGGACAGTCAGTACAGATTTGCTTCCACAGCAAAGAAAGGGCGCAATGTGAGCCCTCCGAAGCTGGGGCTACCCAAATTAGCCAGGATCTTCTCTATTCTAATTTAACATGCTCACAGAAGATGTCATCATTTGTAAGAAGTGTTGACAGCCTCAAAAAACTTGGTTTTGTTTAGTGAGGCCTAGTTTTTAGTAAGAAAACAAGGACAACCCATATTTCACTTCTTTGAAAATACATTCCAATGAAAAGGGAGACGGATAGAGGTAAACCCAATTTGCATTATTTAGTTCGAAAGCAATGTTGCTTGGATGCCACTGTGTATATCTGCAGTGCTCCCTTGCTCTCTTGGGAGCTGGTGTGTATTAACATTCCGTTCCTCTTTTTCATTATTGCGATGACATATATTAAAACATGCGGGCGCACACATACACATGCAGTATTAGCTGACAAAACTGTAACAGGCAACCTCCAATATGAGAACTTTCTCCAGAATTCAATCCCAAACATCAATAAAGCTAAATACTCTGACACATGTTAATAAAATTTCATGACGTTAAAAAAACAACAACATTGGAATTTCATGACTCCGTGTTCCTATTGTGGGTTGCGTGAATATGTGCTTTTAGGCAGTCACACTCTTCTATAGTCAGGCCTGAAGAATATTTCAAATCTCATTCAAATGGTGGAACATTGCATTATCTACGGCATCATCTTGATTTCTTCCTTTTATTTATTTTTTTTTTATAAGCGAGACTCGGGATGCATTCTTGCTCCTATGCTAGGGGAGGAGTGGGGCGTCTCATTTCCTGACTGCTTGCTGACGCAAAGGGAAGATTTTGCTGAAAGCCTAGGTGGAAATCAGAAGTCTCAACGACTGTGATCTTCCTAAAGAAATAGCTTTAAAAATCTCCGGCTCTCCCCGCAATGCGGCAGATGTGCTGGCTCCTGCCAAGCTCCGGCTAGCTCGCAAAAATGCTGACACCAAGCCTGAGACCCTGCAAGGGACCAGAGCAGTGTCTACACAGAGCTGTCAGGGTCCATGAGCCGCCCTCCTCAGAGGGCCGTTGGAGGGCACCTTCAGGTTCCTGCACCCCCACGTGGCTTAAACTGGTCTCGCTCTCCCCGCGTCGCTGCTCACTCTGCCGGGGCTGGAACCTCCATGCGGGCAGCTCTGTGCCCCTCTCCCTCCGGGGCGCTGAGCCTGCCTGGCACACCGCAGGTGCTCCACAGTTACCTGCCGGGTGAATAAACAGAAAGTGTGACCTTGAACAAGCCTCCTAAAGGCTCAGTCACTTCCTGAATCGGGCAGGTGGCTCTGTGTTCCTAAAGGAAGATAGGTAATTGAGGCCTGCCGACTTCCCCTCCGCCCGGATGTGCCCCCCGAGACGCGTGACGCGTTTCTTTCCCTTTTTGCCAAGTGGCTGGGGCGCCCAGCCAGTGTTTCTCAACACAGCCCTGAGAGTTACGCTGCCCTGGGCGGGTCTTTGTGTCCTGGCTACGATTCCTTTGCTTCCCAGGGTGATTCTCCGCGGTGGCCGGAGCCCCTTGCCTGCCTCTAACCCCACGCGCGAGTGAGACGCTGCTTACGGAGTCCAGACCAGGCAGGGCTGAGCTTTTCCCTCCAGACTGTAGTATTGTCATTTGGGGTGAATGATAAAAAGCAGAGATGATACCTGGATTGTGACAACCCCCCCACCCCCCAGCTCCAGCTCCAACTGCAAGCGTATTGCGGGGTGAACCTCCACCACGCCCGATTACAAAACCAAAAAACCAAAAAAGGCCTGGAGAGATTGCGAGCCCCTCCTTCCACTGCCTCCTTCCCTCCCGGGTGCCCAGCCCTGCTGGCCACGCCGCCCTGCTGAAATGTGACAGTGCGTGATTCATGGCCGGCTGCGTTCGAGCGAGCAGGGCTTTCGCGGTAGTCTACACGGCTGGCTGCCGTGTCCTAAGAAGAGCCCACGTTGCGTCGAGTCTTTCCCCGAGGAAGATCACAAACCACTTTGCGCGCCCTCCTCTCCTCCTCCAGCCCCGTCACTTGGGAAGTGAAGACTCCCGGGAGACTTGGATAAAGAGGCTGTAAGAACTCGAGCTAAAATTCGGCTGGTATGTGGAGGGTTACTCCGTCCTCCAACCGAACGCGCCATATGTTCTTCCGTAAGCACAAGCGACTGACTCCTTGAATTTATGCTTTATCCGAAGGATAGTTAAAATGAGTTGTCAAACACTCCAGCTCAGGACCACATTCGAGACTTTTTTTTTTTTTTCAGATGGCTCTTTGGGTGATCAGGACATTCTTAAACATATATTTAAAAAGACCTGTAGTCTATTCACCTTAGTGAATAATTTTCAAATTTATAATTTTCAATAATTTTCAGATTTGACTCCCAGAGCCAATCCCAGAAGACATTTAGTATAGAAATGGCTTCTATATTATTAAACCATGCATTTAATCTCCAGCACATTTAGGTAAAAATAAAGATTTGGGTCTGGAGTGGGCGGACAATGATAGCAGGCCTCCCCACAGAGCACAAACATCCGTGCGTATGTCCATATATGTGCACACGGGTACCTGCACACGCACACTCTTATCTTCCCGAAAATTGCTACAATCTCTTTCATGCCACAGGATATATAAAAGTGAGAATTAAAGTCTTTTGTGGTTTAATAATGAGTTAAATGAAAAGAATCGGAGTTTTCCTTTTGCTCAAACCCAACCTCTGTTTGTTCATCCTATTTGAGTCTGAAATGACCCCACTTCCCTAAGACTTAATTACGTTACCTCATTCTCTGTGAACCCCCTGTGGGGACCTCACTGTGGGGACTCGAAGACTTTGTGGGAAGTGTCAAACGTGTTTTATGAGGAAAACTATTTTTTTACACTTTAAAGGCTAGCAAAGATAGAAAGGAGTGCTTTTCTGCGTCGTTTTCATGTATGAACCTCGGGATAATTTACCTAGCCAAATAAGGGAGCTTTTCTGACTTGATATCTATGCACGTTTGATGTTCACTTGAACCCGTCCACCTGCTGCTATATACAAATGAGTAATTTGGGAAATTTTTTCTGCCCCTTAACTTTGTCACACTCCAACCTGAATCCTGAAAAACATAAATATTCTAAGGCAAAATTTTGGAAGATATCTGCTTGTCTCTCCTTCTTATAGAGAGACCAACAAAAGCCTTAGCATGAACAAGGGACTTGCAAAATTAAAATGTGCCTTTATAAAAGTTACTCACAGTCTGAGTAACAAAATTCATCCCAGGTGAAATCTGTTCTTTGGAGAAGTGGATGATTTCACTGGTGCCCTGAACTCAAAATTGCATGAAAACATTCAGGCTCTTTGTCTAGACACCTGGCCTGGCTTTTGGATTCTGCAAAATTCACTTTTTCTTTGCTCTTAAAATATCATTTATTTTTCTCCTCTAGATATTTTTTTAATTTTTTTAACGTTTATTTATTTTTGAGACAGAGACAGAGCATGAACGGGGGAAGGGCAGAGACAGAGGGAGACACAGAATCTGAAATAGGCTCCAGACTCTGAGCGGTCAGCACAGAGCCCGACGCGAGGCTCGAACTCACAGACCGCGAGATGGTGACCTGAGCCGAAGTCGGACGCTTAACCGACTGAGCCACCCAGGCGCCCCTCTCCTCTAGATATTTAAATGGAAAAAGAAACAGATAAAAATAAAAATTACTGAAGAGGGAACGTAACAAATCATTCCCTAAACAGTGGTGGTTG
This sequence comes from Prionailurus bengalensis, assembly GCF_016509475.1. Classification (NCBI taxonomy): domain Eukaryota; kingdom Metazoa; phylum Chordata; class Mammalia; order Carnivora; family Felidae; genus Prionailurus; species Prionailurus bengalensis. Next base: position 14,383,150 of record NC_057353.1, on the reverse strand, counting down.
TGGAAAAAGCAGCCTTTCACATCCACTAACTTTTTATTCTCTGAGTGAAAAACAAAAACAAATTGGAGGCACTTTCCCTTGAAAGCTGCTAAATGATTTGTCTTCTCAGAATTATCAAAGCGATTTTGTGTTCTCAGAAGTATCCAACACTTCGGGAAAAGCCATAGTAGGAAAAACCATGACTACTAACCTATTAGTAATGATAGCTTAAAAAGTGAAGTTAGAGACAACCAAGGAGAGAGTTTTTCTAAAAATGTCAGTGTAAGAAAGGCAGGAGACTCAAAAATGACCTGTCAATCTTAGAGCAAGATTTTTGAAATAATAACTTAGTAACCCTAATCTCTAGAGTTCTGCCTTTTTAATGGTAAATGTATCGTATCTATTTTCACTTAATCTTCCATTTTTATAAGGTTTAAAAGATAAATTTTCTGATATAAAACTACTGAATTAGACAAATGCCATTTGTTTGATTAATGTCTCTCATAAGCAAGAACCCCATGACCTCTGCACGTTTCTGTCAGGTGTCATTTAGGCTACATTTAAATTTGAGCAGGATCAAGAAAGGCTTGATTTCACTGTGATGATGTGCCTTTCGTGTTTGCAGGTAATTAGCATGAAAAAAATTTTCATATATATGGGATACAATGGTAAAAAGAAGGGAGAAGGAACAGTGTCAGCTCAGAGCATATTTTATTTAAAAAAATAGAAGAGAATAAATTTGAAATAAGTTCCCCAAGACTTGGAAGTAGCTTTCACTCACCTAGTTGGCCTCTATTTACTTGCATGTATTTATTATATTTTTATTACTACGTGACCCATATTAAACCAATTTAGATTGTTGTCGGAGAAGGTTCCACTGATCACTTAGATTAGCACAAATATTATTTCCCGAATGTAGTATTTTTAATCACTTGTTAATTTAAATGGCTGTAGTTGATATTTTAGGTATAATCTCTTTTTTACCAGTTAGGAACATACTTAGCTACAAGTACCGAAATACAGTATCTTAACAAAACAGTGTTGACTTTGTCCCACGAGACAAACAAACAAACACAACTGGGAGGTTGAAAGGCAGGCTTTTCCTGATGTGTGCGCAACAGCTCCATGATGGCAGGCTGGACGTTTCTGTCCTTTCTCTTATAGGTCAAGATGCCTGCACGTCTGCATTCAAAACAGGAGCAGAGGTGAAAAGTGGGGCCAACTCTGTCTGTTCTTTTTAGAAGAAAGGGAAAACCTTCCCAGGAATAGTCTGAACAGACTTCTCAGAGTCCACTGGCAGAGCTGACTCTCTTGGCCAGCCCTGATGCTGTGGACACTGAGACGCCAAGGAAGATGACGGTGGTGAGTGGCTTTGACCCATTACGGCCTACATCGGATTCAGGGTGGCAAAGTCCATCGCCATCCTGAACAAATGTGGAGTTCTGGGAGAAAGGAAGGAAGGAAAACGGATGTTAAGCAGGCAATAACGTTGTGTGCCTTAACCCATAAATATAAATCCGTGGTCCTCTTGCCTGTTGCCAAAATCTGCGACATGCTATGTGAACTTTGATCTTCAAAGTCCTTGTCACACTGCGACAGTCAATCGCATCACCAGGTATGGAAAGAAGCATTCTTCCTACTGGTTTCCACAGGGTCCTTAATCTCTATCACTAGAACTGAGGCTACGTGACAGTAGAACTTAACTGAAGTACAGATAAAATTCTTTATTTCCCTACCATCATTTGGAAAGGGCCTCACGCGGGCCCATCTGTTTTCAGCCTCCATTTTCTCCACATTTGCTCTCTCAGGCAGTAAGGAGTAGGTCGTTTGGTTTATTGTATGGCACCCAGACTATCACCAATGGTTATTAAATTGAGCTGACAGAGCTTAAGGGACAGTTCACAGACATCGTATCTGACAGACCCGGGTTTGCATCCCTGGTTTTTCTCTTACTTGCCACCGGAGGTTTAGAAAGTTACACGCTCTTTCTAGACCTCATTTTCCTCATCTGTAGGTGAGCATAACGATTCCTAGCTCACAGGCAGCCACAGGGATGCGATGGGTTACGTAGACAAATGTATGGGACACATCCTGTTGTGCCTCTGTCTCTCTCCCTTGAAAGTGAAGCCTAGTGTGGGAGTCAACCCAGTACTAGGGAAAACTCCCTCAAGGCTTCAGTGTTGGTTCTCAATGTTGTCTTTAAGTGCACACAGAAGATCTTTCCGTGAGTCCTAGAAAGTGGAGAACAGACACTAATTCTCAGGAGTCGGAGTTTGGAGGCTTATGAAAACAGATATCCGAGTTGGCAGAAATGAGGGAGGAGAAGTGAGCTTCCTCAAGACAGTGAGCGGGTTCTGGAGTTCCAATCACCCTTCCAGGCTTGCTTAAAACCTCTCCCTTCTGACATCTTGAACCCTCATTAAAGAAGTTGCTCCTCCCCTTGTCTAATCTCTTTCTTTCTCTGAGTTTATGGGCTATCCAATCTAACTTACCAGTTTTATAAGTATTTCACGCATGTGATCTGCCCTCTCAGCCGTAAAGATAGGATAATAATGACAATACCTTTTCCAGGGGAATTATGTGGGAATTAAATGAGATACTGTAGGTGAAAGTGCCTCGCACAATACTTGCCTCATTTCAGTCCTTCAAATACACACATTGTGTGTGCGTGTGTCTGGGTGTATTTTCTAACTACTTTACTCATCAGAACTTAACAGAGTATTTTTCATCATTCTTGGAACAGTTTGGGGGTTTCCATAAATTTCCAACTTTCTCCATTTTATTCATTGTAGTCTTTCAGAAATCTTCCCGAGGGATAGAAGGTACTAACAGATGTTCTGCCTACACTGAATAAACATCTCCAAATCATTATATTTATATGAAAAATCCTTTCTCGTCTATCTGTAAGATCTTGTCTACAGGAAAGACTGCTAAAGTTACATCACTGGGGACTGGACTTGACGTGACTGTTGTCTGGAAATCTTCCCTAAAAATAGCAACAGCTGCTTCTCTCAAGGAAAATTTTGATGAAGACGATTGTGGGGCCAAAACTGATTCTCCTATTAAAAAACTAACACCCTGCATGCACCAGTAATTCCTTCCCAAACATTCACTTTATGATGGGTAGACACAGCCTTAATGGAAGTTAAAACTGTATTTGAGGGATTGTTTGTGAAAATTGGAGGCACATTAGGCATGAATCTCATTTACGTAGAACTAGAGAGAGCAGCCATGCTACTTACAAAGCATTAGGACAAAATCCTTGTCATAAATAAAATAAGAAGTCAGGCGTAGTGTTTTATAGCTAAATTGATTATGCTGATTTTGGTACCTTTCCCTTCCTGGTCCCAAAACTATTTAAGTAATAAAGTTTTAATTGCTCTATGTACCAATTAAGAGTCCTTGGCAAAATGTTTGCAAGCAAATAATAAATGATTCAAACCTATAAATAAAACGAAAATACGCTAAAATAGTAATGATAGACTGTACATACAAATGAGCACACTGGGGGCTTCCCTGAAGGAGAAAAGAAAAGCCTCCCTCTTGTCAGCATTGCCATTTTTTTTTATGTAGCAAGGGAAAAGGCAACGTTAGCAAACAGAAATTGCCTTTCACTTTGCCAACAAGATAAATAGAATGAAATTTCAATGAAAATGACTGGAAAATGTACATGATTGATGCCAAATTTGCAAAAATTCCAAAGATATGGGTACGGTTTGTCATAAGAAATGATGTAGAAACCTTTTTGTTTTGTCAGAAAAATTATGCAAAGAAAAAATTGCCAATTTTCCTCCTCCAGCTCTTGTCCTTGCCTATTCTAGAATCTGTTTGCTTTTTGAAGAAAAGAGACAGGAATATTTTTACTTTTAAATCTTTTATTTTGCTAATCACTAAGACTACGTGGCAGACATGTTTCCGCGGGAGCTTTCGTGAAGATAATGGGCCTGCATCTGTCCCTCAGCGTCAGAGGAGGACGAAAGGAGGAGCCGTACATGAAAGCCCTTTGTAAACTTCAAAATGCCCCCCAAATGTTCATTTTCCTTATTAGCTAAATGCCAACTTAGACACACTTACATACTGTTTGTGGAAAAGAAAATGAGATTCTAAACTCTAAATCAAAGGGAAATTAGATAGCCTTAAAAGTGGGGATGGGAGATAAGAAAAGAGCCAAACATGCTTTTACTAAGATTTACAGATCAGTCCTCTACTCAATCCTCATCTTCTACAACAGCAGCAACTAACTTCTTTCCCCCCACAGATCTAAAGAGCACACACTTGTTTAACAGAGTCTTCTCTGAATGTCCAGCGCTTAAAACATAGGAGGTCTATAAACACATATTCAGTGAGTGAATGAATGGTCACTAATGAATTAGGTACAATTCTCTTGCTTGCTTACTTGCTTACTTGCTTATTTAATCTTTATATCAAACATAGGAAATAGGCTTATCTTCTCTTTTTGATAAGAAAACAGAAACTTGGAAAGGTACTTGTTATGTGTTATATCCTGTTATAAGCACTTCCCATAATTACTTGTTTAAACTTCGTAGCAGCCCTGAGGGGTGAGCTCTATTATCCCCATTGAAAGATAAGAAAACTGACACAGAAAGAAATAAAATTACTTGTCCGACAAAGGGGCCGCACTAAGCAGGAGTCTAATCCTGGAAGTCTGACCCCAGAGAGATACTTTTAACGGGCATATTTTTCTGCTGCCCGCTGAGCACAGGCAGTAAGAATGTGGTACAGCCCAGATTTTGTATCGAACCCTGCTTGGCTCCAAAACATAATTTCTTTCCATCCCATATCCAGAAGGGTATTTCCAAAGTTGCCGAAACAGAGGATTGGAGCAAAAAAGCGTTGGAGGATTGGGAAATTTTGGTCGGAAAAACCTGAGGTTGATTTTTGGCAGTTTTGCTGAAGGTGTTCAGGAGCCGAAGAGGAAAGGAAGCGTTAACCTGAAGGCAGCTCACCAGACCCGGGAGAGAGTCTGAATTCCACCACTTACAAGTGGATGACATCGAACTCTTTCATTCGACTCACCTAAGACTCAGTTCCTCAAATGAGAAAACCGAGTGAAATAGTGGAAAAAGTGCTATGCAGCTCAGATTTTATAGCAATGTAACTAGATGTATGACCTTAGAAAATGTCACTGTTAGAAAGTGGCAGTATGGTTTCACTATTTTATGGGGATTATTGGCTGAATTTGGAAAGAATAGACCATGTTTGGTTTGGTGGGAAGGAGAATGTGCTGTTCAATTATGTTTCATTTGAAGACTTCTGAAAATCAACGATAATCTTCAGTTAGACCATAGGGTCAGCTTCTTATATTTGTTTAAAATAAATGCAGACTCTTCTAGAGTAAAGATCATTAAAAATTCAATCTTTTGGTTTCTAAAGCAGATACAAGGAATTGTTTAAAGAACCAAAGGAGTATAACGATGAAAGAGATTTCAAAACATGTCTCATCCAGTCCTGCGTCTTTTCTCTAAATGTGTTTGAACTGGTTCAACCATGAATCCTTTCCATCAACTAGAATACTGAATACTCATTGTGTACCAATAACATTTAGTGATCAGTGCTATGTGTCATGTACAGTGCTAAACTTAATTTAGAGGAGCTCCTTAAATCTACATAGTAACCCTTTGAAAAGATGCTCTTATTATTACCATTTCACAGATAAAGAGACTGGAGCATAAAGGGGTTAAGGGACTATCCAAGAACACAAAAGTTATAAGTAGCCAGGCCACACTTAGAACCAGGTGTGTGTAACTCCAGAGCCCATGAGGCTAATCCCAAGCCATAGAGAAACTGTACCCGGTGCTATGTTAAGTTGTAAAAATTCATTATTTGGATATAATATTAGATTTACAAAAAGCTTGAAAGAATAATAATAGTACAAAGAACACCATCATACCATGTATATGATTCACTTATTATAATTTTACTCAATTTCTTTATCATTTGCACAATTGACAGAAAGAAAGAAAGAAAGAAAGAAAGAAAGAAAGAAAGAAAGAGAGAGAAATATGAAAGATGACATATTGATGTATCAGTAGATCATTGGGTCTATAGATTGATCAAAATAGATACAATGGGTAAGGAGATAGGTAAGTAGGTAAATGGATAGATGGGTGGGGGGGTGGATGGATGGATGGATGCATAGATGGATATAAATTTATAGATACAGATCTATATCATTTTTTCTGACTCTAGAAGATGAGCAGCATACATTAGGGTCCATTATCCCCATATACTTCAGTGTCTAATTCTTAAGAAGAGGCTATTTTCTAGCATAAACTACAGCACAGTTATGAACCTCTGTAAAATTAACATTGATAGGATACTTTTTTCTAATCCACTGTCTGTACTCCAATTTTGTCAAGTGACCCAATAATGTCCTTCAGAGTATTTTCTCCCCTCCAGTGCAAGGTTCAGTATAGAGTCAAGTAATGCATTTTATTATTATTTCTCTTTAGCCTACTTCAATCTAAAACATTTCCACAACCATTCTTTGTCTTTTATGACATTGACAAGTTTGAAGAAAACAGTCCTTTTTTACATGGAGATATTCTTCCTTTTGGGTTTATGTGAGGTTTCCTTATTACTAAATTCAGCTAATGCATTCCAGGCTGGAATAATACATAAGTGACGCTGTGTCCTCCTCAAGTCATCACATCTGGAGGCACATGATGGAGTTATCACATCTGGAGGCCCTTCCTTGATATTAATTGAGAATACACAGTCAAGGTTTGTCTGATTTCACCATTATACATTCCTATTATATAGTTGTTACTTAATCTATGGAAACCAAAGCGCATATATATATATATATATATATATATATATATATATTAGCAACATGGATGGAACTGGAGAGTGTTATGCTAAATGAAATAAGTCATACAGAGAAAGACAGATACCATATGTTTTCACTCTTATGTGGATCCTGAGAAACTTAACAGAAGACCATGGGGGAGGGGAAGGAGGAAAAAAACAGAGGGGGAGGGAACAAAACCATAAGAGACTCTTAAAAACTGAGAATAAACTGAGGGTTGATGGGGGGGTGGGAGGGAGGGGAGGGTGGGTGATGGGCACTGAGGAGGGCACCTGTTGGGATGAGCACTGGGTGTTGTATGGAACCCAATTTGACAATAGATCTCATATTAAATATATATATATATATATAATACTCAAAATATAGCTATAATATAGTTAGTATTGTGTTTGTACTGTTTTCCCCCTTAAAACTAGAAGCAATCTGTGCAGGGGCACTTAATATCATACAAATATATTGCTTCATCAAAATTTTCCTCTGGATCAACGATTCTTGTCTGATCCAATCTTTTGCAAGATGGTTACAAAACAGTGATTTTCTAACTCCAGTATTCCCTCCATTTTTACCAGTAACGCACTTGAGATTCTACTGTAAGCAAGAACCCTGTCTTTTCCTCTGTTTGTTTATTGATCTCTATTTTTGATGTGGACTCATACATTTTTTAATTTTTCAATAGTTTATTGCTATACTAATTATTTTGGTGCTCAGATTATCTTGGATGTGGCTGGCAGAGGTCACTTGGAGTTGTTCCCATGTCTTTGCAATATGCTCCAACAGTTTATTTATTTGGAGCAGGGAGTGAGTACTTTCTTATTGTGTACATAACAAAACAATCCCAATTCATCTTGTAACTACAGCACCCCAGTCCTGAAATCAGTTATTTTTTCAAGGAATCTTAATTCTTTTTCATGGGGAATGGTTCAAGAGACAAGATGCTAGAATGATAGGCTTTATTTTTAATCTTTTATCATTCCTTCATGTAGAATTTCTAAAAATTTTCTAAAGCTATCAGGCATCTTCCACTTGTTAGACCATGAACTTGTTCTCACGTATGTGGGACTTAAGTCAAGTCTTAAAGGTGTCATAGGATGATGAGGGAAGAAGTATGAGAAAAGAAAATAATGAAGAGCTTTTTCAATTCCATTCCTAAAATTTTCAAGTGGGAAATCCTCAGCCCTGAACATCAAGATATTGGTTTTTAGAGCTTTTAAGCTAAATGTATCACGGAGAAATTTCAAAATATGTTCAGGGGAAACTAACTTTGTTAAGTTCCTGTTTGAAAAAGGCACCGTGGTCAAGTTTAGGCAAGGCTGCCTACCAGCCTCCCCACCCCACATAACTTTAACAGCACAGACCAGTGAGTTAAAGACTCTGTTAAGTCCTGCATTAGAGACAACCAGTTAATTTTAACCCATTATTGCCACATTTATTCCCCCCCCCCAGTAACATTTGTTATCATCATTCAGAGCATTATTAGAAAATGTTAATTTGCATATTTGAAGTGATAGTAAGTTGCCTTTAAGGTCGGTCCTCTTCTGTCCTTCTCCACCATGGCCCTCTATATAGTCGTTAGAAATTGCTTTCCGAACAGTTATTTGCTTATCAAACAGTTCCATTTGACAGAAAGGTCCTGAAGGACGGAATTTGTTGTTTTCAATATTTGTCATTTCTGCGGCAGTACCTGGCACTTAACAGGCATTCAAAAAATGTTAAATTGAAGCAGCGAATTGCCTGGGAGATACCAAATTCACTTGAAATTTTATCTTACTTCAGAAACTGCTCCTCCCTCACCTCTACCCCCATTCCACGAATTATTGTCAAATTAATTTCACCTTGCAACCATAAAAATGACTCTCCTTTATCCTTAAAGAATAGATGCCCAGTTGAAAACCAAAGCAGAACACATGCAATGAGTGTTGAGAGCTCTTTGGTCACTTGGAGCAGTGAAGTTTGAAGTAAGGGGTGCGGCCCCCAGCTGCCGTCTCCCCCCACGACTAGGTTGAGCCCATGTGCAGAGCAATTTGTCCATCACGTCAGAGTCCTTCCACCCGCTGCTGGGTGCTGGCGTGTCGCAGTAAGTAAGACAGGCAAGCCCCCTTCTCTCCTGGAGCTAGTATTCTAGTGGATGAAGACAAATGAAAACAAAGTGAGCAAATAAACAAATAGGAAAACTCCCAGAGCCTTAAGCACTTTGAAGACAATAAAACAACATAATAAGATAGAGGGTAAAGCGAGTGGGCCTAAATTTCAAGGGTGAGAAGAAGGCAACCCTGTGAAAAGCTGGGAGCTGAGAATCTTAGAAGGAGGGGCCAGCAAGTGCAAAGGCCTTGATCCGGGAAGCGGCTTGGAGGGCTGAGCACCAGAAGGGGCCCGGTGACAATGAAGCTTAGGCGTCACGTGACATTCCGCGGCGGAGGCAGGAGACTATTCTTAGCAGCGTCTTGTGAAGGAGGAGTGTGATGAGGGAGTGAATGATAAAGAAAGGTCTGAGAGCTGTGAACGGCAATAAATAAAGGAGGCAAGGTTTTAAAGTTAAGTGATCGATGATAATGTACAGAATCTAAGTGAGCAGCACGATGGGAAAATAGTGGCCCTGCCTTAGCTGCTTACACCTCAAACTTCCTTGCTTCCTCTCCTTTGGCTTCTGGCTTTCTTTGTCTTCTGCTGTCAACGCCTTCCCTTCTGTGTCTGTCTCCCCAGCCCTGTCGGCTGATCAGGTCTCTCTCTCTCTCCTAGTTTGGCTCTCCCTCTTCTCCCTTCACCTTTGCTTCTCCCTCCTGTGTGTCAAAGCTTCCCCTCAGCTCGCACATCTCATTCGTACTAATTTATTTGACAAACCTTCACCAAATCACTTCTATAGGCAGTCACTCTCCTTGGTACCTGGAGGAGATACTAAGATGAATTAGCTTTAGTGCTCCCTGCCCTCAAGGAACTTGTGGGCTTCTCAGGGAGGCAGATGAACACACTATCCCAATGCAGTGTGTGCTATATAAAGGAACAGACATGTCGATGGCCCTTCCCTGCCATACAACATCCTCTCTGTGCCTTAAGCAATGGTAATACGGCAAGAGTCTCCTGACATTCCTGCTGTCAGCTCTCTGCCCTAAAATCTATTCCACGCACTGCCTTACAATGAATCCTCCCCGAAACACTGCTCTTGCGAATTTTGGAGTAAGACAGAAATGGGTTCAAAGTATGTCCCCCCAAATAAAAACTAAGTGCACGCCGTGGGATCCTGGATAAGATCCAGGAACAAGAAAAGAACAAAAATGAAGAAACTGATGATAATCAAAAAGGTCCGCAGATTAGTTAGTAATAACTTACCGATGTGAATTTCCCGGTTGATAATTGTACGGTGAAGTAAGATACTAATGTGAGAAGCGAGATGAGAGGTCTGCAGGAACTCTGTACGATTTTTGTAATTATCCTGTAAGCCTAATGCTTATGAAAAATATTAGAGATTGGCTAATATTAGTTAAATATTAGTTAACATTAGTTAACTAATGCTAGTTAATATTAGAACACACATTACTGAAAGTGCTCAGGGACAGGAGAAAAATAGAGCATTTCTAGTGACTTTGCCTTAATAGCCACTAGACAGTGACCACAAAAATCAGGGCGTACTGTCTCTGATGAAGAAAGAGGGAAACAAGATGAGAGAGAAGCCATGCCTTTTGCCTGCTGGTGCACACATGTGTGTTCGTTTCATGACAATTCTTAAATTGTGCGTGTACATTCTGTTATCCTCCTGAATGAGTATTGTGCCTGATAGTGTGAAGTGAAAACGCAGATTGTGTGTCATTCAGAAATAAACCTATGCTCCAACACTAGCAAGCAGTATGACTCTGGGCAAATTACTCTGTCACTCGTTGGCTGTCACGAGGATTCAATGAAATGATGTGTAAACTATTTAACGTGAGCTTGGCCAGTAATGAGCAATAAATGCTAGTTTACAAATAAAGATATATACAGATATAAATTTTATTACGTAACAAATAGTAATAAAACTAACAATAAAGAGAGAAGAAATGGTCTTCTCAAACCACTTTATCATCATCATTATTGCTATTATTGTTTTATGGTGTTAAAGTAATAATAGCTAAGAATTATTAAACTAATGCTATGTTTCAGAAGCTGAGCTAGTTCTGGGGGGGTCCCAGGGGTCAGGGTGTTTAATTTTTTAAGTGATTCTCCACATTTTTTAAGTGATCAGTGGGTCACACTTGGCAATAGAGCTCTAGCAGCACTGTCCCACAGAGAGAGTATGCAAGAGTTTTTTTGTTTGTTGATTTGGTTTTTGTTTTTTTAATTTTTTTGTGAGTTTATTTGTGTACTTTTGAGAGAGAGTGAGAGGACTAGCGAGGGAGGGGCAGAGAGCAGGAAAGAGAGAATCACAAGCAGGCTCGGTGCTATCAGCGTGGAGCCCCACACGGGCCTTGAACTCACAAACTGTGAGATCATGACCTGAGCCAAATCCAAGAGTCTGACGCTCAGTCAACCGACTGAGCCACCCAGGCTCGCCTATGCAAGTGCTTTTGTGTGTAGGTTTTATTATTATTCAAGTATGGCAAAGCCAACAAGTAGGAAAATGACCATCCTTGAAATGTCATTTGTCATAGTCACAGATCCCAGGAGGATGGGGCATGCCATGCCATGGGGGACCACCTGTGGAAGTACCGAGTCGGGAGGCCCAGCGAAGGGGGCAAAATGTGGGCAAGAGCCTCTACTGTGGTTTGCACAGGGAGGGAGGGGTAGAAGAAGCAGGGAAGCAGTCTTCAGTGTGGCTAGTTTGAATCATTTCACTGGGCTCTGGGGCATGGGCCTTATGCCTAGTTGTCTAGCACGCGGCCCTGGAAAGATGACGGCAGGCGAATAGTGTCCTGGAGTGTGAGAGCCCAATAAAAAAGGTGGCTGGGGGTACGGGCTCTGATTTGGTTGCCTTGCATACAGAAGGTGTTCTCATCTGCAAGTCCTTTGCTATCTCTAAAAATTGGCTAGCCCTGGAAGAGGCAACCCTCTTTAGGGTCAGCAAGGTGCAGATACCAAGCATCAAATACAGAAACTAGAAAGTGTAATTATTAAAGCAAGCCATAGATGTAATTTAAAATTTCCTAGTAGCCATTTCAAAAGAGTAAAAAAAAAAATAATAAGGAAGAAATATCTTAAACACTATCATTTCAGCATATAATTGATGTACAAATTATTAATGATATTTTATGTTTTTAATAGTTTTTAACATTAAATCTTTGAAAACCAGTATGCATTCTGTACTTAAAGCATGCGTCAGTTTTGACTAGCCACATTTCAAGTGCTCAGTAGCCACACATGGTTAGTGGCTACTCTATTGGACGGTGCAGCACTAGAAAGCCATAGAAGAATTCGTTGGGGTTGATGGAGACTTAAGAGAATTTCTCAGCATCTGTTTGGTTGTGGCAGCCATGTGGATCATTAAAGTGATCGCTATCCTCTCACCCCCAACCCCGCCTCAGCATCTTATCATCACTGCTCTTGTCTTTTGCCAGCCCACTACCCTACCCTCCCTCTCATTACCATGTCCCCCATCACTGCTGTCACCTCCTCATTTCCTGTCTTTCCTTATTAGTGGTCTGTACGGGGTTAGACAAAGGAAAAATGCTGCTATTGCTTTTTTTTTTTTTTTTCGGGTTACTATCATAGAAATCACTGCTCCTGAGGAAGGGGCCGGGAGCAAACTTGGTGGAGGGCGGGATGCCACAAGAACTTCCTAAACAGGCTTAAGGTACCAAAAAAATAAAAATAAAGAAAAGAGAACCATGGGCCATGTATTAGCTGTTGTAAACACAAACAGCACTTACCCAACAAGAAAATTTCTTTCTTGGTGAATTGGATAGAAAGAAAGAAACCAGGGTGGAGAGGGTTGATTTTGTTAAAGTCTATAGGTCAAAGGATCACAGGAGGAAAAAACTGAAAAATAACAATTTATGTTATTTTCAAAGGTAAAAAATTTTAAAAGCCACCAAGTAACTTGCTAGTCTAAAAAGATCTAACTTTATCAGCATGTCTACTTCTTATTTTGATGAGATACTTTTGCCTATGATCATTTGGAAGTTTTGTCAGCTCTCTTGGGAAGATCTAATATAATTCAAGCCGTTTTAATCCCCAAATCGGCAAGGTCCATGTTGCATTTCCCGACCTAGACACCATATGACAAGCTAAGTTCTCCTGGACAATGTTCCCTTGGTTCCAAGCTCACTCATCCTTGATCTCTATTTTTGAGGTGTAAACCTGGCACATAGGAAAGTGAAAAATCTGTAGCTTTGTCCTGAGCCAGGAATCCCATGAATATGTCTCAGGCGAGATAATCCACAGAGCTCAGCACACGCCCTGCGACCTGCAACCGGCTCCCGCCGTCACTGTTTCCTATAAATAGTGGTTGACTACTGAACTTTACAGAAAATGTCAGCTCCGGCGGCATTTTCCAGGACTAAGAATTTAGGTCTACCTTAATATCTTGGTGAAGTTTCATAAGAGATTACTTAAAATAAGGCTACGCATGGTAATGGACACCATAACTTTGGTTAGCATGTTGTAAAAAATTCTCTTCTTTATATTGCTATTTTCAATCAAGTTACTCCTCAGGAACACCTCTGGCAAAACTCCCTGAAAGTGTAGAAGCAACTTGTATTCTAAACGGCCCTGAGAAACACTCATTGTTTCTTCTTCTAGACTATGAGCTAAAGTGCACTTTGGTCAGATGGCAATGAGGAACAAAAAACGTATAGCTTAGTTCTCATTCTCAATGACTCAAGTGATACAGAAAGACAGGATGTTTCAAAAGATTTCTCAGAAATGCTCCACATCCATTCCAAATAAAATCGCTAATTTGTCTTCAAACCACCAGTTTGCACTGATGGAATATCTGTCTGACAAAAGGCCACAACCCAGTACAAGATAATCATTAGAGAGACATTATTATTATTTTGCTAATTAGTCAAAAAATCATTGGCTTTCCCGTGGCTTCTTCCTGCTGAGCAATCATTTGATCTTGCTTATGTTGACAAACACACACGTCACCAATCCTGCCTCATTTATCCTTTGACAAGGACAGCGTTTGCTTCTTCGTTTGTAAAGAAAGTAAAACTCAGTGTAAGCAAACAGGCAACAGGACCCAGGCGACAACTCAAACTCATTTTCTTGCTAATAAACAAACAAACAAATAAATAAATAAAACAGTGCCATGCCTTGTTTTCTAACAAACTAGCTTTTCTGTGCTCTGGCAAGTGCCGACAAGGATTTTATATCCCCTAAGAATAAACCAAATCCAGAAGTGGGGAAAGTCGGTATACTTAATATTGAGAGAGGAAGCAACTAATAACCTAGCAAAAGACCAAAAACCTTATTAAATAGTCAAAGATGTGGAATGTTCTCTTTTTTTATTTGAATTAATAATAATGAACATATGTTTGGCTAGAAAAAGATAAGAAGGACTTTCTTGCCTCTATTTGGTTAAAATATAAGAAAAATGTTACATTCTGTGTAAGACAGACTTTCAAATTCAGTGTGACGATCATTTGAAATTCCAATCAGGCTGCTTAGATTTTGTTGCTAAAAAAAAAAAAAAAAAAAAAAAAAAAAAAAAGGCAGTATCTAAAATAAAGTATCTAATAACTACTTGGGGAAAAATATATTTGCTTCTAAAGAAGAATGCATCAGATAGAGTTAAGCAAAATTTCGTGGTTTGGGCGGCCCTGGCCAGTTAATGGGATCAAATGCTTGGTTGACTGATTGATTATTTATGCAGAAATCATCATTATGATAAGAAAAAAGAAGTCGACTCAAAGGTTCCAAGTAAGAGGGCATCTGTGTGTGGCTAAGGGGGGAGGTCAAGGCAAGAGTGGGGAGCGGGGGGAGTGTGTACATTCTGGGGCGATGAGCTGAGTTTTTAGAGTGAAGAGCCAGAATGGGAACCGCGTTTTCCCAGGTCCTCAGTTCTATGTTGTCTGTAATTTCAGGTGGATTAAAAATTACTTTAAAATGAAGTAGCATTGCCATCCCACCCAGATATTGGGGCTTGGCTTTAGGCAGACCCAAACATTCTTAAAAATGCCAGTTCATGCTTCAGCATGAACACTGAAAAAAAAATCCTAGATAAAAGATTAAGTAGCGGCTGAGATATGAGAAACACAAGTCAGGGAAAATTCCCTCTGTGTCTTTACGTCTGTTTTTAAAGTATATGTTCAGTGATATGGATGCAATAAATCCCGTGAAGTCTCTGGTATTTTTTATTGGCCATTAAAACCCCACTTACGCCTTTTAATTTTTCCTAAATTTTACTCATGATTTTCATTTGCGAATGCGATTTGCACTAGGGAAACAGTACCAAATTGTGCTTTAAAACACCTTTCCTCTTACTCAAAATTAATATCTTACACCTTACTGTATGTGTTGGTTAAATAAGAAGTATTCATAATTCTATAGCTTGACCTCTTTTTTGACTAGCATCCCAACATGTATTAGATTTTTTATCTGATAAGAAAAACATTATAAAAGATAAAAATAGTAATAGCTCACAGATCAATGGTTTGGTAACTTTCAAGAGATTAAATATGCTGCTCCCTTTTTATATAAGAATTGTAAAAGGTGAGACCATATTCTAATACGATGTTAACATCTATGGAAGTAAGGTGGTCTGGATGTCATGTTTTAAGTCAGAGAACAATTATTAGCTAAAAAGGAGGGAAAAGGGTTAAATTATGGTACAGTATAAACTTTATTTAAAGCTTTTCTAAGCCATTTTAATAAACAAAAGCAAATTTACCATAATGTAAAAGATTAAACAAAAACAAAAACGAAAATCTTCCTTTTGTTCACACAATTATATCTCCAGAATATACTAAGTATAAGTTGCTTAGGTGCCATTTAAGTGCTGTCTCAAATGCTTTCAATTGTTAAATAATGGAAGTTAGCTTCCTACACAGTTTGGGTATGTATTTCTTTCCACCCAAATATTTTGCAAGAAAGACAAAGTACCAGGGCCCTTCTCTCCCTGACTCTGTAGGACACTTTTTTTTTGTACCCATGCTTTTAGAGATAAAATTAACTCCTCAAAAATAAAATGCTGTCTTCAGAATGTTTGACAACTTTACAAAGAGAAAAATCAGTATTTTATTCATTATTTGCAAATAAAATATTATAATAAAATGCTTGTCCTCATTTTAAACGGATGCACTATATTAACAAACAGAATATTCAAGGCTTAACTCAAATGATTAAAAACTGTAGCTGTCTCATTAATATAGGATTTTAAGGTAATGGCACACGGCTCATTGGTTCTTTGTGTGAATAATGTGATCAAATGAAGGGGGGAGGGGAGGAGGGCTAAAAGACTATGGAATCATAAGAGCTTATTTCCATTGCCCATGAGGAAAATATATAGAATAGTAACCCAACCCCCATTCCCACCCCCCCGAAAACGACTTTGAAATGTCAAAATATACCTTTTTGGGCTAGTGTTTGTCAACACTGATGGCTAAAATATACCTGGAGGAAAGAAAACAATGTGCTTATTAATATGGATTGTTAACAACTGGCCATCTAAATTTCTCTTCCGCTTGAAATTACAAAGGTTATATTATGATTTTGATTGTAACTCTTGTATGAGTCTCCAGGTATGATGAGACAGGGCGCACACACACACACACACACACACACACCCCTGACCTACTACCTCTAGTCTGCTATTATCAACATATGACACAGGTACCCATTTGAACGGCATCTTTGTTCCTGACCCATGAAATTATTTCACAAACTATAGTGAGTCCCATAACAAGCCTTATTTTATTGGAAAATAATCTACTTTTCGGATCCAAAAGTAAAATCACAGGGAAAAATGAATATTCCAAGCAAGAATCAAAAGTGATTTTAAAATTCTAACTCCTTACTCAAATGATATTTTTCTCAAGTTTTTAGACCGTTTCTTATCTCTCTCAAGAGCGCTGAAAATCTACACACGTTCAATAAAGCCTTTAAACCATGTTACATGTTACATAAACACTGGATCTCCTATGCGAAAAAAAATAGAAATATCACAGCACGTTCATTTATAGCAATAATTTCATGCTCTGTCAGCATGTCATCTATTATCAAAATTGGGGATAAATACCCAGATTAATTTGTTCAACAATAGTACCACTGCTTTACGGTACAAGGCTTTTCTTTTCTTGTTTGTATTCGGAACCCTATAAAATAGAGAAAAAATGAACAAAAGAAACACATGATATGTATACACAGTGGGCAACCTATGTATTTGAAGAGACAGAGTTTATCACATAAAGGTTACCAGTGTTTTCCTAGAAAAACAGACTCGAAGAAAACCCAAATCAATTTTCAGTGGACAATGGAACAATTAAAAGGAGTCATTTCTGAACACTTCTCTCGCACGGCAGCTTAGGATGTGTTTTTAGGGTTAAGTGGGCAGCAGTGGAACCTCCTGTAATCCCTGCATTCTGGAAGGCGGTTTGCTCCAAGGCCTCCATTGGCTCTTCCCTGCGCTTGGTCTCTGCCACTGCTTTGCCCTGCCTCCCTGTGTCCAACGTCAAAATCACACACAGGCAGCGGGAAGAAAGCCCTCTGCTTCGGCAGTCATTGTGAGTGACGGCAACGCACCAGCACGATGGCGAAAGTGCCCGAGCCACAGTGCTGCCTCCAATCACTGGCAATTCTCAGAGGCTCCCTGAATTCCTCCCTCAGTCCCAGACCCTGGGAGGGAGCTGCAGTGGGAAACAGGCATTCTCGGGAAACCATTTCATCTTGGGATTTCTATACCATGCATTTTTTGCCTTTTTTTTTTTTTCATGAGGATTAGAAAAATACCACTTCACATCTATTCCCAGTGAATGTCACAAATCTGTTCTCAGACGAAAGAATATCCTTTTCAAGAGAGGATGCTAAAAATCCCAAAGCTGACAGCTAATATTTTTGTTCCATTTTAATTAAATGCCTAAAACCCTAAAGGCATCCACAGCATTCATTCTAAGAGTTATTTATCTAGATAAACTGTGTATTAGTGTAGGTGAGAGATTATCATTTTATCACGTTTTATAAATTACACGTGGCTACATGCCTGCACATCACAGTGTCTGCTTCCAGCGGAAACCGTATTTCTTAAAAACCCCAAAACAACACTTATTTTTTAAAGGACAGTTTTCAGAAATATGCATCGTCACATTTTCTTTACAATGTAGGTCATGTACATAGTTCTGCTGTGTGGATGTGTGGCTGGATAATTGTGCTATATCCAACCCACCTAAACAGTCTTACAATAGCAAAAAGATGGACTTATGCTTAAGGTTCTTGATAAGGAACGAAGTGTATTTTCACAGCCTACGCACATTCCTCAAGGCAGAGCCTGCTGTGGCCTCCTCTGCAAGCGATGCAGCAGGTGTTTGCATATCTGCATACGATGCTGCAGTGTGGCGAAGTGCCTGAATCGTTTCCAGAACGAGGGCGCCTCCACGATTGGTCCAATTGATCACTGCAGTCACTTGATATTACATAAAAGGTTGGTGTTGAAGCATATGGATTGGATAATAATCAGAGTTGTTCTGACATGGTCTATTTAATAATTCAAAAAGGAAAATTTGAAAATGATTCTGCACAAAGCTGCAGCGCCCGGTTGACACTTTATTTATATCAAATGCTCTTTGTGTAGTTTGTGAGCTGTGCAGATTGCCTGTTCGATGCAGTTCTTTTTCTAAGGCATCAATATTCCGAATCACCATCAGCAAACAATCACGCACATCACCTGTCACGCGGAAGGGTTGAAATGTTCAGTTTCTCTATACACTGAGGTAGCAGAAACCAACCCGTAGAAAAATTATCATTTATGGATGTACCCAGAATGCCACATAGGACAGGGTTAAAGGCTCAGTGAACTTGATTAGATAACCCAGAAAGAAAATACTTATTGGTAACATTGACAAGTGGTCAGAGTCTTTCTACAGAAAATATTCTTTATATTGATTCACTTGAGATATACTTGGGGAAATGCAGCTGGATTAGCGATGCTAACCTCCTCTCAGGTGAGCATGGAGTGGAGCTGTTTCCACAGCACGGAAAGAAGGAGCCAGATGTTCATGGTTCCATAGGCTAAGCCCAAACCCTGCAAAAGGCTCTGAGCACAATGAGGGATAGGCAGGCAGACCTTTACGCTCCTGAGGAGTGACTCCCCCGACAATCTCCTAAGAACCCCGTTGGCCGGTGCCCTTGGTGATCACCCTTTTGGCCCCCATGGCACATCTACCCTCTCCCCATCTGTGGACCTCATCTCCCACACCCGTGACATGGAAACAGCCCTACAGTGTATCACGGGCTTTCTTTCTGACTACTCTAACCAAAGAGATGCCTCAGACGGTCCTGTGGACTTTTTAAAATCTGCTTTGTAAATACTAAGTGGTAACAGTTTAAGTTATCGAGAGCAAAGCAAATCATTACTGACATTCAGGAAATATAGTCCTGTCTTACATTATACTTATATTTTTAGTCTCAAAAACTAATCACAGCACATAACTCCTTAATATACATGCAAGTTCATGACACATAACAGCCACCACGGAAAAGGTTTCGACACCATACCCAAGTACAGATCACATGTTGTGATAATCGCATGCTATTTTAAATGTTAGACTTGCCTCCTAATGTTTTTTTCTCATTAAAAAAATTATCTAAAAGATTTTAATCTTGAAGAAAAGCTTCAGTCTTTAGTATGTCTTCTAATCTTTTGTATTTCATCCTAGTAAGAATCAATGCATGAAATGCTGACATATATCCAGCCCCAGAACGAACTAATTTAAATAGCCATGACCCATACTTCTTAGCAGCAAATCAAAATGCACTCATCAGACACCGGTTGTCGAAGGCAATGTTTTTTGATGTACCAAATAATTTTAAGAACATTTTGTCTTTTCTGTAAATGAATCTAAGAAAGACAGATGACAATCAACATGCAAGAGACTTCTAAGCTGAACAAAAAAGCAAATTAACTGATATAAAAAGGCAGGCGACACCTAGGTGGCTCAGTCAGTGAAGCGTCTGGCTTCGACTCAGGCCACGATCTCACGGTTCATGAGTTCAACCCCCACGTAGGGCTCTGTGCTGACAGTTTACAGCCTGGAGCCTGCTTCAGATTCTGTGTCTCCCTCTCTCTCTGCCCCTCCCCCACTCACACTCTGTCTCTCTCTATCAAAAATAAATAAACATTGAACATTTAAAAAAAAAAAAAAGAAAAAGGCAGTAAACTATGGTCATGCACAACTTGAAAAGATCCACCTTTCTTGGCCTAAATGTCCTTGATTTCAGTCCCCAAACTACTTGTTATAAGTAGTTCTCTGCTACTGTTAATATTCAAGATGAGATAAGAGGAGGTAGGTTGTGATTTAACATTTCCCAAAGTTATCGTCATTGGAAATAATGAGTAAATATATCTGTAGCTTCAAATCATCTTCCAGGGAGAGGAGGCGAAATATGTTCTCTTTAATAAAAACACCCACTTTTTCGTGCAAGTATTTCCCACCATGATGAGGCGGTTACATTATGCTCACATGCCAAGTTGCACTCATGGACTTTGATTTTCTGAAAAACACTCTGGGTGAATTTAATGAACAAGAATGTTTAGGGACACATGGCATTAAGATAAATTAAGAAGGTCTGGGGCCTGAAATCATAGGTTCAGCCTTTCATTTCTGATCAAAACTTTTAACTCCTGCAAAAGGGAATGTGGAAACTTGCACATTAAGTCCTGCAAGTGGCAACGTGGAGGTTCACAGATGAGGAAAAGACTAGGGCATCCATATGCAGGTGACCCTTATCCCTGGATCCAAGTCCAGGCATCTAGATGCTAACCAAAGGTGCTGACAACAATCTTTCTTGGTCTACTCCCTGGTCACTGATACCACCTCTAATCTGGTCTTTTCCTCTCCCATATAAATAAATCAAAGAGGCAGAACAAAAACAAAAAAACAAAAAACCTACGTTAGTTTATTTCATATTTGCAATCTAATATCATCCTGAAAAGTATTTTATAAGCATCATTAATCCCATTTTATTGATGATGAACCTGAAGCATAGAAAGTTTAAATAACTTACCTGGGGTCAGACCCCCGATAAAGTAATGAACCTGTGGATTTTTTTTTAATTTTAATTTTTTTAAGTTTATTTATTTTTGACAGAGACAGAGTGAGAGCATGAGCTGGGGAGGGGCAGAGAGAGAGGGAGACACAGAATCCGAAGCAGGCTCCAGGCTCCGAGCTGTCAGCACAGAGCCGGACGCGGGCTGAACTCATGAACTGTGAGATCATGACCCGGGCCGAAATCGGACGCTTATCCGAATGAGCCACCCAGGCGCCCCTGAAGCTGTGTTTTTAACTTTGAACTTAGAATCCAAGTTCAGTGACTTGTCCCCTAACTAACCTACAAATTATCAGTGATAACAAATGAGCAACGCACGTGTCATAAACTTGGCTAATCTGCATCATCTACTTATATAAAGGGCAGTCCACTCGATTATCTGTTATCTAATAATTGATTTAAATAATGATTAATAAGTACAATCATATTGTCGATTGTGATTCATAGAACTGAGCCCCTGTCATAAAATATTAATCACAGAAATATGACGGAAGAGACAGAGGATTAGTCAAAGGCTTTCTAAACCACCCTCCCCCAAGACAAAAGTCAACAACATGATTATTTAATGACACCATAGTATTTCTCTGTAGGAGCTTATCTCTGGGGTAGGCTATTGTCACTTTTCCCATAATGCTGGTGCTATTTTTAGCCTGGCTTCTAAAGGTGGAAATTTAGAGATCCCCTGCCAATAAAGAGCCATCCCATCACTTGCTGCTTCTGGGCCGATGAGAAGCGTATGGGACAGCCCATCTGAAACCCTTTTCGATCCTCTAGCAGCCACAAGTACAGTCTCTAGTAGTAAATCACAATGTATTCTATATGTACATATATATATTTGAATATTCTATTGAATATATATATATATATATATACAGTCTCTAGTAGTAAATCACAATGTATTCAATATATATATATATATAGAATATATATATATATATATACAGTCTCTAGTAGTAAATATATATATATATATACAGTCTCTAGTAGTAAATCACAATGTATTATATATATATATATATATATATATTCCTGGAAATTCAAATAAATGTGTTGTTTTTTTACAGATTAAATTGAATGCTTTTATATTTATTGGTATTAACAACAATTTAAAGAAAAAACACTGGTGAATGCTTTTACAACTGCAAATACTGTATTCAAGTTAATGGAAAGAGCACAGAGTTTATAGGGAGAAGACGTGGATTCAGGTCCCACCTTTGCCACTTACTACCTGTTAGCCCTTGGTAAGTCATTGTCTGAATGCCCGTGGTCCCATTCTTACTTCTTCACAGGATTGCTTTACAGGTTTATCAAAATAATTTGCATTAAAGCACAGTATAAACTATGAATTTACTATACAATCTAAATTATTATCAATATTTCCTAATTTAATGTTTCCATAAACTCAGATACTTTTGCAATTATTTTCTCGCAGAGAGATCCCACTCTTCTTACAAAATGAAGCTGAGTGTCCTCAAGATCTGAAAAAATCAAGAGGTCTTGTCTTCCCTCTCCTCTCCAATCTAACCTAAAACCCCATTGTGCTCTTTCATAGTCCCTATAATTTATCTTTACAACACTTATTGAAGACTCTTTAAAAAAAAAAAGAAAGAAAGAAAATTATGAACTGTTGGCTTGCGCCTCCAAATTCCTAGCATGTAGGAATGCAGAACACTCCCATACGTTTGGCTAATCTTAGAACTTAATAAGCCATAGCTTTTCTGTCCCCCTGTGCCACCTTGATTTAACCTCTCACGGAGGTGGGCACCTCTGAAGGCCCTCAGGGCACCTCATAGCTTTCTTTCTCTTTTTTAGTTCTACCTCCACCAAGTGTCTTCTCCCTCCCCCTATATAGCATAACTGGTCAATCCTTCCTGTAGTATCCAGTGAATGGTTCCACCCATTCCTAGCGTCTTCAGGATCTTTACTCCTCTACAGCCAGTGCTTTTCAGTATTTTTCCAAATAATTAGATTCCATTCATAGGGTAATTTCTAATGTCAGCTATTAACCATAAAATTTTCCTTTCTCTTTATATTCACACTATTTGTATTATTTGTTGACTGTTTCTCCATTTGAACTGTCATCTCCATGAGGCACCATATCTATTTTTCTCATCACTGAATCTCTAGCACCGAGCTCTAAGTGTTCAGTAAGTATTTGTTGATCAAAATTAATAAATAAGAGTAAATAAGAACCAAAAGGGAGATAGGAAAGCAGAATACAATGCAAGTAATTATAGATTTACATCAATTTCTGCTGAAGTTTTCTTTAGGTGTCTATGGTTCAGAAGGAGAAGCTTTCTCTCCATTTTCCACCCTACTTGAAGGAAGAGGATGGAGAGGAAGAGAGACAGGAGGGGAAAGGAGTGGAGGAAAAACAAAATAATATAATAATCAATATTTAAATTACATTGGGAAAAAAAGAAAAAGAAATGGTATTGGATTTTTTAGTGAAATATCTACTATTTTCCTCAGAAAATTATTAAATGGCATTTTTATGTCATATATTTAGGTAGATAGTCAATGAATAGGCTTCTTTACGGGTATATGTGAGTAAGAAAACACCGAGAAAAAAAAAGCTAAAATAGTTTTTTAAAATGCTAGCATTTCCGAAAATATATTCACGTTTATCATTTTGTGTCAAACTTTAACAAATCGGAATGTTATTCATTGGTCTGAATGTGGAAATCAATAAAATCCCTTTTGATTCCTGTTACGACTTAAAGAGTTTCCCAATTTCTGGATGGGATTCAATGAAAATCTGGAGTGGGTGCTGTAGGCCTTTTTTCAATGTATGATTAAAAAAAAAAAAAAAAAAACACCTACCAAAGGGCACAATAGACTTTAATATTATGGGGAAACACATCTGCCATTTGGGCTACTTGCGTTCTGATGAAATGGTTTGGGGTCAGCGCACAGTTGCAGCTGCTAAATGCAAATCGCCGCGTGATCCTAGCACATGAAATTACATCAGCTCTTTTGATGAGAGGACAGAATCAATACACAGGTCAAAAGTGCACAATTGGGAGGAGAGCCGCAATCAGGCGCAGGGATTCCCCAAGATTACAATTCCCCTGACGAGACGGCGCAGTGGCAAGAGCGTTCATAATACAGGGGGCTACCTACCGACCACGCAAAGGACTGGCTCGTGAGGGTTTATCTCTACCCACACTCATCTCCGCACCGACTTGATTGGATTAGGTTGCAAAGTTTGCCAACAAAATGCTGACATGTAAGCCCAAACTTTCAGAAAATCGATACCAAATAATTGCCCAGGCCATGCTGGAAGATAAACTTACCCTGCACATTATGTACCTTCAGTTCTAGAGTGTGGTAAGCCACAGAGCCGAGAGAGCTAAGCCGTTCTTATTGTGCATAATATACCTTTATACATCAGCAGGCAGCTCAAATCATTTCCTTCCCCGCTGCTCAATACCTAGTGATTCCATCTCTTCTATATTCATTTTTTGTACCAGACTGATGCCCTTAAATGCTATGCTGCTGTCAGTTCTTGGATAACCCTTCCCTGGCAGCCAAAGGGAATGCTTAGGAATGAATCTCTTGTCCCCACAGTAAATGTCTTCCAGCAGTGGAATAGTTTGATAAGTTTAAGAAAGAGACCAGAGTATCAACCGTAGTGCATTTTCCGTAAATTCTGTCCTACAGAATACACTTCGCAACTTTTTTTTTTAATTCCGGATGGATAAGGGATGAGGTGAAACAGATGTGGAAGACCCTTTGTTACTGCAATGTCTCCGTAAAATGATTCTGTATCAAATAATATTAAAAGATATCAAACCAATTATAAAGAAGAGCATATATATTTGTTTATACTTCAGTGGCCAGAGCCGCCCTGTTACATAAATTAGAATAAGAACCATACAATCCCTCTCATTCTTCAACTGAATTTTCTTTTCCCCCCAATAGAAAGGAAAAAGAAAAAGATTTATCTTTTGGGTCATAGCTATGAGTATTCCATATTATTGGTTCCAAAATGTGATTTCAAGCTCAGACAACAAAGCAATGACCTGGGAAAAAGCCGCTCAGTTGCCAAATGTATGAACTGGTAATTCCTACTCCATACACTGTCTTTTTTATTATTGTGTTAAGAAAAATAGATAGCTGAAAATATTTCAATAAAAATAACAGACATGCCTATTCAAGACTCCTCGGATGCTAAATTCCTGCCAACCTTGTTCATCTCAAAGATATCATATTGCCATTTATAGAAAAATCTACCACATAATATAATTTGGGGATGCAGGCATAGAACAGGAAGAAAAGCCTGGAATAAAAAGAAACTATGTCAAGGTATTTTAGCATGAAATTGGCTTGAACAGGAGGGGGGAAAAAAAGAGGAGGGAGTTTGTAATAACTGACGCTGGAATGCCTAGTCACCTCCTTAGAAATATATTAATTTTACATGATTGTTCCTTTGCACTTTGTGACAGAAAGAAAGACCCTGTTAACATTAGTCCAGCTTCATCTCTAATCACATTAATTCAGTAACATGTTATAATTGGAAGATGAAAGACTGGTGCTTTATTTACATAAATATAAACGATAAATGAGCAATTTCTGAATGGAAGCAAATCGATACACACCGCACTGTCATGTTGACCTCACTAGCATTGAGGTCAATACATGTGTGAATCCTCAGAATAATATCCCATCAAAACCAGAGGCAAATCTCCAGGTCTCCGGGGATGTTTCCATCACTCCTTTATCCTCCAGTCTGAGGCTAGCTGATGAATATGTGACAGTGTTAGATAGATAGAATGCAATATTTGAAGTGGAGAAAAAGACCAGCCTTGGTGCTCCACTGGCTGATATCTAACATATATTGTTGGCTGCAGCCGGTAAGGGTTAGCGTGCTCTTCCTCACCAGATGAGTGAACCACAGATGGGAGCTCTCACACTGGCGTTTCAGCTGAGCATCCTGACTTGAAGACCAACAATGCAGTTTATTAACAACTAGAAACCTGGCACAAAGATGCCATATCTACAGCAGCTCACCAGAATTTACTGGTTTGCCACCACATTGTGCCGGGATATTGCAAACCTGTGCAGAATATACGTTTCCTGCCCTTATTAACCACTCGCAACACAATCAATTGGCTTAACACTATCTACAACTCTTTAAGAAATTGGACCAGCCTAAGGTTATAAGGGGGGGGGGGGGAGGGGGGCACGGAATCACAACAATTCTAGCAGCTTATTGGAAAGAAAGGCAAGATTTTTCTTATATAGCTAAATCAAAATTACTTGTGTATAGCAACTCATAAATTGTTACTGAAACTATACTATCCACAATATCCAAATATCAGAATAAAATAAAATCAACAAATACTTATTGGATATCTATAAATTCCAACTATTCATTAGAACAGAATTTCAGGATCATTTACTCTTTGAAGGCAATTTATCATCTGATGGCAGACTAACAAAATGAGAAACTGAGAAGGATAAAAAGATTCATGAGAACCCCTCCCCCCCCCACACACACACCAAATGATAATACGTAAGAAAAAACTGGCTATTTTATCCCTGACAAAACTTGAAGTTTACTTTTGTAAGCTAAACATTTATCCAAGTAAAGGGGAAAAAATAGTCTCTATTTCTGACTACAGGGAGCCTAAGAATTAAAGGTTAATTTTTTTTAAATGGGATGTTCAAGAACAAATGTTTTAGATGAAAATTAAAATTTTTAATAAATATTTTTGAAAATGTTGGATATTTAAAATATTAAGGAATTATTGTTAATTTTAGGTGCAATAGTGGAATTATGGTTGTTTCAATGATTTTCTTAGAGTACCCATTAAAACTACAGAAAAGCATAATGTCTGGAATTTGCTTTAAAATAATCCAAACAGAGAGAGAAATGAGGGGTTCTGTCTATGAAACAAGATTAACCATGAGTTGAAAAATGTTAAGGGTGGTTGATGGACCCACGGAAGATATTTGTTATATCTTCTCTCTTCTTTGAATATGTCTGAAATTTTGCTTTATTATGTGCATTATTGTGCATGTATAAATTTATTATTTATTATTATATTTATTATTTATTAGTATATTGTGCATGTATAAATTTATCATTTATTATGTGCATTATTGTGCATGTATAAATTTATTTACACACACGTTTTAAATATGGATAAATTATGAATGCGTATGTATGTGTATACATTTATAAATTTGTAGGTATGTATATACAGTGTATGCATATATAAAAAATTATATTCAGATAATACACATTCATCTTAGTAAGATCTTGAAGCAAGTTTATCTCCACCTAACACTGAATACTGGTTCTCCAGCTTTTTTCTGGTGAAAGTCTTAATGTCTGTCATTCTTGCCGAATGTTCATGAGTAATTCTTCTATATTCCCTATAGGTCAGGCCTTCCGCTAGCTTTTGAGGATTGAATGATGACTGACAAGTTTTCTGCTTTCATGGAGCTTACATTCTAGAGAAGGAGTCAGACCTTTATCAAGCACACACATGAACAAGCAAAAGATCTAAAGGTTGTGATCAGTGTCCTGAGGGGGAATAAACAGAAATGAGATAGGGAGACACTGGGGAAAGATACTCGGAGGGTGGTCAGAGTTTCTCTTCGTGATTGTGACATTGAAGCCAAGTCTTGAAAGATGAGAACAGGTCAACCATGGTGATGTTGGAAAACATTCAAGGCAGAGGGATTAGCTTAAGCAATGATCCTAAAATGGGAATAAGCAGGATATGTTTAAAGAATCAGTTTGATTGGGGGCGCCTGGGTGGCGCAGTCGGTTAAGCGTCCGACTTCAGCCAGGTCACGATCTCACGGTCCGTGAGTTCGAGCCCCGCGTCAGGCTCTGGGCTGATGGCTCGGAGCCTGGAGCCTGTTTCCGATTCTGTGTCTCCCTCTCTCTCTGCCCCTCCCCCGTTCATGCTGTCTCTCTCTGTCCCAAAAATAAACGTTGAAAAAAAAAATTAAAAAAAAAAAAAAAAGAATCAGTTTGATTGGAACATAGGACTGACAACACCCAGTCTTGGATTACACGTGGGGCATGAAGGAAATGTAAGCTCTGTATTTATTTCATATGTATATCTTTATATGATTCATACATAACACAAAATGTACATCTAATACAAAAATGCATATCTTTCCATCTTAAATACAGTATATATATATAATTATATACATAATTTTAAATGTAAAACAGATTTTTATTATTACAAAGGTAATACAATTTCACTGAGAAAAAAATAGAAAATAAGCGAAAAAGAAGAAAAGTAAAATAAAAGACCTATAATTTCCACATCCAGAGTAGTAGCCATTAGTACTGTTTCGTCTTTCAATCTTTTCCTACCACATTTTTGGACAAAATAATGCAAAAAAATAATATGGATACAAATTTTAATCTGATTTATTTCACTTAACAATATAGTGTGAATAGTTTTCCATCTCAAACTGCTCATTACACTTGCATTGCATGGATGATTTGTTTAACCCAGTCTCCAACATTTGGCATGTAGATTTTTTTTTCACTATTATCAGTAACACTGAGATGAACACTCACAGAAAACTCTGTGTAAATCTTTAATGATTTCCTTGTAGTGCAATTCTAAAAGTGGAATGGCCTGGGCAAAAATGATGCACACTGTCCAAGACAAAATGCTTACTTTTTGCTGGAAGAAATATGCATCAAAAGAAAGGTAATTGTTTTCACCTTTCTCCAAACTCATTCCTGTTCCATTCCAGTTCTAGATTTTCAAATTTCTACTGTCTGTTGGCTTAAATCTTCACGTGGAAATGATTCCTGCAGGATGGCATATAGGTACAAACTCATGTAGACAGACCTTGATATTTCTTTGAATAAGATGCACTAAATCCATCCTTCACCCAAAGAGACACAGTGGGGTTGTGGGGGGTGTTTGTCTTCTTCTCTTTTACTTAGGGACTGTATTTACTGTATAAGATAAACCCTAAATTACTTTAGACTGCATCAATTAGAATTGGAAGGAAACTTAAATTTTCCTGATTCTTATACTTCTCTATTCAGGGGAATTTGTCAATGTCCCAGTTAAAAAATGGTGCTCAGAAATGAACATGACTTTATTTCCCATGACCTGAATATTGTATTTCGATTAATGCTGCCTACAATTGGAGTCCGTGTCTTCATTCTGCCCTCAAAAAATGAAAAATGATTTTTTTTAACCGGTTGGTCTTCAGTTTTCTCCTAACAATTTCATCTTCTTAAGATTCCTACCTCTGGGTATACAGTACACATACTCTAAGCTTACTGTCTTTGAACTATTTTAAGACATTCTGGAACTCTTTCTACTGTTGATCTTTTGTTCCTGTCTGCTTTTTCTTTTTTTCTTTTTCTTCGTTTCTTTTCCTTTTCTGAAGTTATTGTCTTGTTTTACTTGTGTTAGAATGAGGGCCGTGCTCTTCTGGAAAGGCGGCATAGCTATGAAATTGGGCAGGAGGAGAATGAGCCATCCATTCCCAAGTTTTGTTTGGGACTCTTCTCTAGGACTTGCCCAGAGAAATTTGACCTTGTTCGCCATGGGTGAGGTAGCCCTAGAATCCACTTAAAAGTAAGGTACACGAGGTTTGAACAAAGCTTGGCAATGGATAGCTCAGTCTCCCTGCTCAATTATACCGCCCATGCCTCTCCAGAAAGCGTGGCTCTGAATAAATCTATTCAACACAAGTAAACCAAGAGAGTAGCAGCAGCAGAAAAGGAAAAGAAGCAAAGAAAGAGAAAAAAAGGAGAGAGGAAAGAAGGATTAACTGTAGGAATAATTCCAAAATGTTTCCAAATAGTTAAAATGGTGGTACTTTGGACTTTTAAAACAAAATGTAGCATTTTGTTAGGATCAAATTATCCTAATGTTTGTCATTTGAAACAAAGTTAATTGAACTCCTCAGGCATGGATGAAGGATTTAATTATGTATTTACAAGTTCCCACTCTCAACTGGCTGAGTTCCTCAAGTCAGGGACTGTATTTTATTGATTCTTCTTTCCCTAACACTCTGGAAAGTGCCTGGCACAAAGGGTTTACTAGAAATATTTGTTCAATGGGTGACTAATAAATAATTGGTTGAGTACATCCTGTGGCACAAATCTTTTGTAGTATTTATAGGGTATAAAGATTGATTTTCAAATTTGTGATTTCAGACTAAATTAATATATGTAAAAATGATCCAACTCCATCCACTTCTGTCACAGTGAGTACGTGACTCATTGACATAGAGACACCCCCCCCCCGCCACACACACACAAATACCTTTATTTTAAACAGTTTAAATGCACAAACCTATGCTTGCTTTTTTTGTGACTCTCTAAAATTCTCTATAAAATTATTAACCATTGTTATACAAAATTAACATTTTCACGATTGCTGCCTTATTATTTCAACAATTTACTTTGAAATCCAGAAACATTTCTTCAGTATCTTTTGCTATAAACCATTCGACCTATTAAGCATGAAATACTTATGATTTCTTGTTTTCAAACTGAAGTGCTTTCTTTTTGAGGTTAGATAAAAGCATTCTCTATTGTTTTTTTCCTCAATACTTTAGGTCATATTCGAAATGAAAAGGAAACCAATCCAGTTTGCTTTTGCAATTATCTGTGTACACTTTTAAGGACATTCTAATAATTCCATTGTTCTCTTCGGTAAAATGTTCCATTTTGCTCGTGGGGATGTCCTTGCACTTTGGAAAAGTTGTGGTTTGGTAGGTATTTCTGCCCACTCTTTGATTTTTCTCTCATATGAAGAAACTTAGTCTCTTACAAATTTACAGCACACTAATAATCCCTCCACACTCTATCCTTTTCAGTTCATGAGGAGCTCTCGCCAAACAAATCTGCCTGGAACGTGAGATTGCCTTCTAGGAGAAATCTTTGTTCTCAACCCAGATCTGTTTCCCAACTGTGAAAGCTTACCTTGGTTTGCTCTTCTAAAATCAGTGCATTTCTCCAAGCCCACA
This sequence comes from Prionailurus bengalensis, assembly GCF_016509475.1. NCBI lineage: Eukaryota > Metazoa > Chordata > Mammalia > Carnivora > Felidae > Prionailurus > Prionailurus bengalensis. The sequence continues at coordinate 14,352,195 of NC_057353.1, read as the reverse complement.
CTCTTCTATTTTGTTTTAGTTATAAAATCATATCATTTTTAATTTACACTTTCAAATTTCACAGCCCAAACATGGAGGGGACCAGGGCGTATGGTATCACTCTTTGTAGTTGCAGATATTGTGATTGTTTGCTAATGTTGTTTATTATTGTATTAATTTATCAACTGTGCTTATAAATATGGCTAAAATTTGAAGTATGGTCTTCTCTCTCTTTCCCATGGTTAGCACGAGACGATAGGCTTACAGTTCAGTTACATCACTGTCATCAGGAAGGTCCCCAATTCTAAGTGCCGCTGTCTGATCTTAGTGTCCGTCTCACCGTGACGGTTTCTTTGACTCTGAAAGGAAATATTGGTCACTGATTCCTTGTGCTATTCGGGTGCACATCTGTCAGTTTGGCCATTTTTATATCCCTGCTTCTTTCTTATGATGACTGCATCCTGGATGAGCACCCTCTTCCCTCTGCTTCCAGTCTATGTGCTTCTTCTGAACCCATCACATTCCTTTGGCAGTTTGGGACCCAGGGCCCGGTCACCGGTGTATTCTACCCCCATAGCCTCAGAGATTGTTTCAGAAAGGGGCACGAGATCTAAACCAGGCCAATGTGAATTATTTCAGGAAATTTTATTAGGGCTGGTGGGAAAGATGTGCATTTTCCAATGGGATTGCTAAATTGAGAATAATACCCTGGAGCTGCCAAGAACTATGTTATGAAGAGTACCAGCTGGATAAAGAAGCCAAGGCAAACTGAGACCAGGAGACACAGAGAGAAATACACAGACAGTGAGTGAGCCAGAAAGAGACAGAGACCAGAAGCTGACTTGTTCGGCAGCCCTGGTACTGTCACACTGACCTACTTTCATTGTTAATGTTATTTGTTTCCAGTCCACATTACACACTGCACCTTGAGCTCCTCACGAGTATCACTGATGCTAATCAGGGCTTTGAATTTGGTTTTCCTTTCACACCCTCCTTTACTAGGGTTTTTTTTTTATATGAATCACAAAACCCACACACAAAACAAGTTGACTCCTTTATCAGTTCACACAAAGTTGGCATGATGGTTAATTTTCTAAATGTCAATTTGACTGGATTATGGGGTGCTCAGACCTTTGGCTAAACATTATTTCTCAATGTTATCTGTGAGGATGCTTCTGGATGAAATTAACATTTGAATCAGTAGACTCAGTGAGGGAGGTTTCCCTTCCTAGTGTGGATGGGCATCATCCAATCCGTTGAGGTCTTGAATGGAACAACAAGGTAGAAGAAAGAATTCATCCCTTCCTGCCTGACTGCTTTAGTTGGGACGCCGATCTTCTCCTGCCCTTAACACTCTTAGTTCCCAGGCCTTGGGACTCAGTTTGAGTTACGTCACAGGCTTTCTTGGGTCTCCAGCTTACAGATGGCAGATCATGAGACTTCACAGACTCCATAATGATGTGAGCCAATTCCTTATAATAAATCTCTTCCTGTATATATATCCTGTTGGTTCTGTTTCTCTGGAGAACCCTGACTAATACAGGTTTTATATAACTAACATCATTCTAGATGCAGAGGAATAAAATTAATTCATTACGTACAATGAATGCCTGAGGGCATTCAGGCTTAATTACCTCACAGACCCTTCTCCCTTGAAAAGGTCTTAATTTTTTGCTATGGTTTCTAATGACATCTATGTTTTCATGCATAAAAAAAAAAGTTCATTTTTCCCTACATTACCCAGATCTTGTTTCTATACTGCAGCCCTTGTAAACATATCCAATTGACTTTCAGCCCGTGTATGTGCAATGTTAAGTCATCATACTTTTCCCCAGAAGGGCTCTCTTTCCTGGATTTTCTCTTCAGTCAATGCCATCAAAATGGGCAGTCCTTCTAGACTGCTTCTTCATCCCACAAACCTGAACAACACTGATTCCTATAGATTCTACAAACGTTCTTTTGTTTTGTTTTGTTATGTTTCACAGAGAGAGAACACGTCCACGTGAGTGCAAGCATGAGTGGGGGAGGGGCAGAGGGTGAGGGGAGAGAGAATCTCAAGCAGGCTCCATATTCAGTTCCGCCTGGAGCCTGAATCAAAAGTCGACCACTTAACCAACTGAGCCACTCAGGCGCCCTTCTCCAAATGTTTTTTAAATCTGTCCTCCCAATTCAATCTCTATTGCTCAGTCTAAACTGAGCTCATTATTTCATATCCAGATTATTTCAAAAACCTCCTAAAGTTTTTCCTTGCTTCCAGACTTTGTTTCTTTAAGACCATACTTCATAGTCCAGTAAGATCATCTTTCTAAAATATTACTTTTAGCATGTGTTTCTTGTCTCCCCCTACTCTGTCAGAGCCAGAGTTAGGATTCAAACCAGGTTTGCCTCTTCCAAAGCTTATCTTCCTTTATCTGCCATACTACACTTCCGGAGTTAATTAGAACAAGAGTTTCTTTGTTTGTGGTTTTAGCTGTGGAATCCTTGGTTTAAAAAAAAAAATCACATGAAAATCAAAACTGGAAAACACAAATTAGAGTTATTCTGATTCAAGCGGGGGAGAAAATACTTAGGACTCATGCCTGTCAGTCTCTTCGTGACATCCTCACATTGCCAGAACATTTTTTGCAAATCACTGACCCATTTTATAGATGAGCAAACTAAGTTCTGTCAAGTTTCAATGTCTGCCCTGTCACCATCTCTACCCACCTGTGATTCAGCTCTCTTCCCACTCCATCAATCTGTCTCCGTAAAAGATAAACTATCATATAAAGTATGACTTTGAAGAATTCATATCATATGTTCATAAGCAAGGGGAACTAGTTTTTTGCTTTTTTTTTATTGACACTGCTGAAAACCCTTTAGGAAAGCACATCATTCTTTGGTGAACCCAAATAGTCATCCTTTTGATTCATCTGTTTTGGAAGTTTGGTTGGCACTTATCAAATCTTCCCATGTCGTAGATTTCATTATCACTTGATCTACCTAGAGCTTGCTGCTATGTTACACCCCTCTGTGACAGCCTGCTTATTTGTGATGAGCTCATTTAGCCTCTGTATTACTTCTTATGGATAAGTATCTCTGAAAAAGCAGAATTTGTTGCTGGCCTTTACCTCTAAATCTCCTTTGAATAACTGTGCTTTTTTGTTGTTGAGGTATAATAAACATATAACATTATCCTGGTTTCAGACATACAACATAATGATATGGTATTTGTATATATTACAAATAAGTCTGTAATTATGATTTTTTATAGCTTTCCAGACCTTTAAGTGAACTCAACTAATTCTGCCTAACAGGTTGTATGCCATTGCATGAGTCTTTAAGACCAAACGTCTGAATCAAATATAGTTGCTTATAAGACTTGAAGTGGATTATGTTTGTGTACAGAGATAGATATATTTCCCACCTTATTCCCTCTGCTCCCCAAATCATTTTATATGCAGAGATCTTCTATGTTTAAAATGATCCCTGTGCAGTAAAGATATGGCACAGAAATGTCATACAGTCGTGGTTTGTATGGAGGACTGAGGAATAGATAACAAGATGCCAGGAACATGGGACCTAGAAGCAGAACAAGGAGATGGGAACAATAGGCCAGGAAGCTTAGGAACAGACTTCCTGGGAGGCATGGAAGGTGTCCAGGAACCTTCGATCCTTGGGGAGAGAGCAAATGAGGAAGATTACAGAGTATGGGGCCAGATTATGCCAAAGATGTGAGAGAAGAACCTTGGCAATGAGGAAGTGATTGAGAACTGTCTATGGCATGTAGTATTCCGTGAGTCACCTGCAAAGGTTTTGCATGCTACGAATGGACAAGGATTTGTATCCTCATCTTCCTTATCCCTCCAGGTCCATTCTGCTGAAGCTGTGGGCTGGGTCAGATAGGACCATTCCCTAAGACCCAGCTATGACCACAGCCTTGACATTCTTAGATGAAAGGCTTACATTTCTAGATGTGACTTTAGGGCAGCTTTTTGTTAAAATGATATTACATTCCAATAGTGGGTTCTAGAGAAATTTTGAAAAGTTCTTTTTCTGACCAATAAAAGCACAATTTGGCAAATATTTTTCTGTTCCCATCAATAAACTATGATATATGTCAGTATTATTTTTTTCTTCTAAAATCATCAATCATGAACAATACCCATTTTCTTTTTCACTATGAAGTAGAAGACAGTTATAACACGTTTTCTTCCATTACCAATATTAGCCATAATACTCCTGAAGTTCAGCACATAGGAAGTGCTGAGATAAACAATTCAAACACTTTTTTTTGGTTCTGTGCCTTCGGCATCAGTAACTGCGCAGCCACAATCCCTGAGAAATAGCCTGTCATCACACCTATTCTAAACCTGCTGGGGGGGTGGGCAAGGGATCGATACAGGATAGGGATTCATGATACCCCTTGATAATATGCTGTCCCATTTTTCCTGTACAAAACTCTCATGCCCAGAATTAAACTAAACACCCTTTGAAGGAAAGACAAGCCTTCACAGTGTTTGCACAGCACAAGAAAAAAATACTTTTCATATCAAGATTTAAACTAAGTCGCCTTTTTTTAAGACCTACCAAAATCAAATGAGAGAGAAACCCAAGCTATAATTTAATCTAAGAGGAAGTATTCAACTTTTTTAAACCAACAAAAAGAGCATTTCAGAAAGAGGCTTGTTACTAATTATATTTTGCTGACATATGCCAATTATATTCAGCAATATTGTTCTCCCAGCCTGTTGGGTCACGTAACAGCCTGAGAGAACAATGATGCTGAATTAACAATTGCAGTGAAAGCTTTCAAGAATCTCTTACTCAATTAGATGCTGACAAATTTACCTGTAAGTCATAAAAATTTTATGAAATTTAAATAGTTTCATAAAGTGCATGTACTTCACATAGTTAACACAATAGCTCTGAGATATGGAGTCCATTTTTATATATTTATAATGCTCCTTTCTTACATTTAAGTGACTTAGTAATTATATATTTTTTAGCCATTTTATCACATAATGAAGTTGTTTCTGTAAGTCATTTGAAACTAATATAGAAAATGGAATCCAATGATTCAATGGCCTTCCAGTGACGTCCAGTTGTTTTATGATTACAAACAAATCATTTAACTTTAGAGGTCCAGTGCTGTTAGATACTGAAGCAAAGATTAACCACAAATACCAAGATTAAGCCAAAAGAAAGATGTTTTTAAACGTTCACAACTTAAAGAAATATTAATAATCGTATTGAGATACCATACGTATTATAGTCTCATTAGGAATACAGTTTGCTTAAATGTATGACAGAACTTCTTTCTGTTAAACTATTGTTTCAGAAGAATATGAGGGGCGCCTGGGCGGCTCAGTCTGTTAAGCTTCTGACACCGGCTCAGGTCATGATCTTGCAGTTCGTGGGTTCCAGCCCCGTGTCAGGCTCTGTGCTGACAACTCGGAGCCTGGAGCCTGCTTCCGATTCTGTGTCTCCCTCTCTCTGCCCCTCCCCCACTTGCATTCTTTCTCTCTCGAAAAATAAACATTAAAAATATATATTTTAAAGAAAAATAGGAGAATGCTGCCATAGCCATTGTACAGACAGAACAGTAGAGGCACAGAACTAGGTTTGCATGATGGAAGTATAACACAGCAAGTCTCACACAGGACTAAAATGGGCTCCAAGAGTTTCTTTGGACTCTATGTTGATTTCCCCCTCCCCCCGCTTCAGTGAAGAGTTCTAAGATTATTCAAACTTTGAGAACACATAGTGACAGAAAATCTTAAAGAAGATAGAGATTTTATTACATATGTCTTATTCTTTGATTCAATTATCTAAATATATATACATATATACTTACATATATATTAATGTGTGTATATATATATATATACACATACACATACACACACATGCACACACACACACACACACACACATACACATATATAAATGACAAACGCCTTGAGAACAAAAATTGTATTTAGCTTCCTTAAGTTACGGACAGCAAAAATGTGTCATGTCTAATTGAAACAAGCTTTACTAATTCCATGTGAAAATGTTGATGACAAACTTAAAGATACTCAGGCTGTCTTTACGTAAGATGAAAACTATGTTGAGTAAGACAGATTCTGACCTTCCTTAAAATTTCTCTTTTAATTACTTTTCTTTTAATGTTATCAAAATTAGCTATATTTCAAATAATTTTCACATAGTATAAGATATTATGTTTCCAACAAGAATTATTAGAATAATGTTATCTATAAAGTCTTCCGAATAGCATGGGACTCCTTTCTAAAGCACTCTTGGGCTGTACCAGGAGGGACTGAATAATTTAACAGGAAGTTTGGGTAAACAAAATAGTGATATTGTTTCCCTTTAAACCAACCATATCTATATATCCCCCAGTCTTATAAGCCCTTGTAAGTTTTCCTTGATCCTTTCAATTTTGAAATGTATGTGTGTGTGTGTGTGTGTGTGTGTGTGTGTCAAGAGCAACAGATTTTTTTTTTCCGACCATTTCTCAAAACACAGATTCTAGCTACTGGTTCAGAAGTCAATTAGAACATGTATGTGGGTTGTGAGTATCCTACGCTTAGTCTCATTTACATGATCTCTTTGCACTCTGGTAGGTGGGAATGGCTTATGGAGCCTTTACTTGATTTTGCATATTGACCTTGACCACTGAGGTTTTCACAAAATGCTTCTTGCTTGTGTAAGGCAGCCATTGTTCCAACAGTTCTTCCTTTCAGCTTGAGAAGGCTTCAGGTCATGAGATATGGCCCCTTCTTTGACCCAGTATCTTTGTTTGGCTTTTTCTCTTGAAATGATCTTGTGCTGACTTCCATATCTGCACTATCATTCATTCTTTCTTGCTTTTTCTTCTCTCATTCCCTCCCTCTTCCCCTTACTTGCACATACACACGCATGCATACGCACACAGAGGAAAATCTATATGTGTCAGACATTCAGCAAGGGAAAGACAAAGGCACTGAGTTAATTACCCATCATTTACTGCTGCTGAGAAGAACAGATGGCAGCAGACGATATGTAAATGGCAAGGGGCAGTGAATTATTCGATTTTTTTAGATTAATCGTCGATGACAAAGGAAGTGATTACAGGCTGTGACATTTATACAAATGTATAAAGTACATCACACTAAAAAATAGAGCTTAATATTATTATGAGGATGTCAGGCATATGAACACTATTGTCACAATACAAAGCAACAAATTTTACAATAACCCAAGAATATGTTCCCCCTTTACCTTAAAACTTTAGGGAGTCCTAGACTCTGAAAAAAAAAGGGAATTCAGGTCTGAGTATTATGAAATATTCACCCCAAACCTAACCAAATTAAATAAGCACAAAATATAAGGAATGCACTACACGGTAGAATAATATTTATTGGAACATGAAACAAAACCGTATTGTTTGCTCACAACAGATCTGGTGCCATATCAGTGAGTAGACTGTAAAACAGAAAAGGTGCTAATAAAATACAAGCTAGAAATAGAAATTAAAATTAAAGGTGATGCTTGGCTGAGAGGCCCATTTATGTGGTGTGGAAGAAGAACAAATTAAAAGGAAAAAGAAAAAAAAAAGGATTGTGTTCTTATTACATCAAAATACTGTCCTATCAGACACACACACAGAGAAAATCTCCCAATAATTTTCAAGGTCAAAATGAAGAAATTTCTGGCCAACCTTCTCTTCTAAGTAATATATACATATGTATAAACATGAACCCAAGAGCACAGACACACACGCACACACACACACACACACACACACACACACACACTACCGCCTCTTTGCAAGAGGGAAGCATAGTAGCCTGTACTTTGTTGTTTCAATAATTAACCCATACACAAACAAATCAGATGCCTTTTTTTTCTTCAGATCAGAGAAACTTCCCCATCATCAAAATATTTCAATCACCCTGTTATTAAATCTATGTGGTGCTAATAGTATTGAAACGAGAGGAAGCCATCGAGCCACACATTTGTTCCCTGAAAGCATACCAGTCACTGTGGTTCTGAGGCTGCCCCTTTGGATGAGAGCTTAGCTCCAAATCTCTACATAGAGAAAGGGGGAGAGTTTAGGGCACATTTATTTATACTCTTCAGAAATACTTTCAAAACCTGCAAGGCAAAACATCACCAAAATTACTGCTGAGTACTTCACCATTATGCATTCTTTGTTGACAATAGGGCCACTGGTGCCTGTGTGTGTGTGTCTGTGTGTGTCTGTGTGTGTCTGTGTGTGTGTGTGTGTGTGTGAGGGAGAGAGAGAGAGAGAGAGAGAGAGAGAGAGAGAGAATCATCCGCGTATGATGGGGTGGGAGCCGGGTTGGGGGAGGGGCATTATTAGTCAGCAGCAGCAGCACGAGATAGACCATTTAAGTCTGCCAATCCATTCTGAATGAACGTGGGTTCAGGAATAAAGTGCAGGCAGAACCAATCTGCCCTGAAGAAAAGAAAAGCATAAAATATTGCACAAAGAAAGGAGAATTTCCAGGGTGACTTTAATAGCAACCCAAACTGGCAGGTGCATGAAGCAAACTATTAGCTGTGCATTCAGGTTTTAGAAAAATATTATTGTTTTTCGTTATTTTTTTTCATTTAGTCATACAAAACAATACTCACAGATGTAAATAATGCTGATTTATGCCTTGCTGTAAACACGATGGGGTACACTACTTTACTACTCCCTTTTTAAATGTTACCTATATATACATGTTACTGACATTATATAAAATACGCTTAAATATAAGTGATTGTTATCTTTAGTTGAAATTGAGCCTAAAATGTAGCCATATTATCCTTACTCAGCATTTCAGGTTTTTCAGTATGATCATCTTTTAAATAAAAACATTGAAATATTAGTGAAGGCTAGCCACCACCTAGACCCCATGACTAAATATCTGGACCCCATGGCAAAAAAGGACAATTATTTTACCAAATACTTGTAGGTGTGCTCCATAATCACCTTGTCCTCTACACTTTCAAGGCACAGTGTCTGTGACGTTAAGTTCATTCGTAACAAGGAAAAATAAGCCAAAGCAAATAATTCTCTTTATATGGGAAGAGGGAAATATTCCGAATGAATCTATATGTAAGAAAGAATTCTGGAAATACATGTAAAATCTTACAATATTAAAATAGCAGCCCTATGAAGCCAAAGATGTTTGCTACTACTGAATCTTTATGAGAAAATCTATTGAAAGTCATCATTCCCGCTGTCGATAGTCTCATTTTAAACAAAACAAAGCAAAAATTAGAAAACATATTTATCCACAGTGAAAACTATTGTCCAAAATAATCTTTATTGCTTAAAAATACATCCAAAATAACAATAAGCAGTTTGGTTCGAATCTTCTTTGGATTTTATTAGAAGTCTCTTTCCCCAATTCATAGGGGGAAAAAAGACAAATGGAAATATAATTGCTAATCAAACTCTTCTACATGAACAGTTAGCTTGCAATTGTATTTACTCTGTTTTAGCAAATTGTTTTGTAAATTAAAAAACATTGAAAATGCTTTTATAGAAAATCAAACCAAATTTTATTTGCTTGCTAACAGACTATAGTAAGGGCATATGTTATGAATGTGCTATTCAAAATAAACAAGGACTTCTTTAATAATATTATCAGATCAAAGTATCATACATAGCAAAATCTTAGCAGGTCAAAGCCGTTAGAGTGAAAAGAACTATACTCCTTTTGAAGAAGTATAGATTATAAATACAGAATGTATTAATCGAATATTACATAAGAACTTACATAGAAAATAAATTCATTGTACATAGTTTATATACTAATGGTTTACTCAAAATATTAAATTATAATCTGCATGTGTATTCAAGTTCTAGAAGGAAACATTTTGGTGGTGAACATAGACATTTATTAAAATGCTCGTATTTCTAAATGACATTTAGAGATATTTTAAAACAGTAATTTGGGAATTTGCGGTAAATATATTTTAAGAAATGTATCTAAACTTCAAAATTATTTATTTAAATTGAATATTAGTTTGCCATCAAAGCATCTTTACACCAAATGAAATAAGCATTTGCAACGAGACATAATAAGAGGAGTTAAAATGTCTAAAAGCTGCCTGCTCATAGAATATAATGAGCCTGTGCATTTCAAAGAACACCGAAGGCGATCAGACAAAATAAAATATTCCCTAAAATCAAAAGACAAAGATCTATAGTCCAAACGTAACTTGTTTTAGTTTATTCTTTGCTTTGCTTTAAGGCATATATTGTAAGCTTCTCCGATCTGAAAATAGAACAGAAAGCTAGGCCTAACGTGAAGAAGTGAACTGCATGGGATGCGGAAGTAAAGAAATGTATTTCATGAGAGCTTATTTTTATGCCTTTGTACTTTACCTTTCTAAACAGTATCACTTGTTTTTGTAAAACATTTTAGTAACATTTTGCATTTCGCGTGCACACAAACACATATTTTGTGTATTAAATATTTACAATGCATTTTACGTACATAATACATCTCCTTACGCCAACACTAAATTATTTGACAACAGCAAATATAAAATGTCCCCGAAGAGAGAATGAATGCAGTAGCCCTTTTTTTTCTTTTAACTGAATGAGGTAATATTAATAGTATTTCAAAGCATGGAATATCTCTAATTTGCCTACTTGCTTATTTAGAGATGGTAAAATGTATTTTGCCTTTTGAAAAGAACATCAATTCAAAGAATTATGAAATTCTGTCTTGTAAGAGTAGACCTTCCATTTAATCTTTGGATGATTCTTCCAGTTCAACTCAACTGACTCCATTTTTATCAGTTCTATTTTTAAGGATAATACAGAATTTACTATAGCAACCTAAACCCAAGTAGTTTTCCCACTTTCTTTCTTGATCTAAATCAAACCCATAGAGCCCTCTATTGGAGGGATTTCAGATTGCATTGTGTTGCCTTTATTTGGAGCACAGGAAATGTTTGGAATGTTCACCTTTTTTATTTTATGCTAACAATTTTTTTTTTCAGAAGGCATAGGACAGTAGGTTACATGTGACCTCCCAACACAACAAAAAAAATGTTTTGTGCCCAGATAATAAAATATAAGCACATGATACCTTTGTTCCGGAAACTCCAATCTGCGTTGCATTAGTTCGGGGAATGATGTTAAACTAGCAGATTCTACGGCACTACAGTCATCAGTCAGTAAAACACTTGGATGCTGTTTTCACAAAAGGGACTGAATACAGGCATCCTCGGATTTCGCCTGTAGGAATGGCCGAGACACAAAAGATATACTCATTTGACGAGTAATCATTTAAATGGGTTCTAGGAGCTTTTAAAGTATTAAAATATTTATACATTCATTTGCAACAACAATAGTTTCCTATATTTAAAAAAGACGTAATGTAAAGAGAAGGTTCCTGAACTTTTAAGGATTATTTTTTTAAATATATGAGGCTTTTCGTTGAGCCCATTTTTCATGACCAAATCCAGGAGGAAGGGTGTCTGCATACCAGGCTGCCACCTTTCCTGGACATCCCTGGGCTCCTGCACGTGGCAAACATCCCTCTGGGCCTCCCATAGGTCTCTTCCACTCATCCAGATTGCTGTTTGGCTTCAACGGTGGCAGTTTCTCACTCCCCTCCACGCTTAGGGCTGCTACCCTGAGCGGCACCCTCATCTTCTCAGAGAACTCGCTGATGCAACACAGTGCTGCTCCCTCTAACAGGAGCAGCACACATTCAACTTCATCTTTTGTAAAACTCAGTGGTGCTCTACATGCTAATGGAATGACTTTCACGGCTAATGTGGCTGACTTCTTGGCTGGGTCAAGAAGCATCTTTAGTTGGCATCAAGTAACTAATATTTTAATGCATTGTCTTCATGAAATTTCCCTCTCAGTGCATGTGGCAGGCTGCCAGAGTTGGAAAACCCTAAAAGGTTACCCAACAATTTGTAGAATTCTCAATCATATGAAAATGCACAGTTTAGTCCTATTTTTGCCAAAGTTTTAGTGGTCGTCCATTTTAAAAAATGTTTAAAAAGTATGTGCACATCAGCTTGCCTACTCCCAAGGACCCTCAGCTTCTGTGATTTAGGCAAAAATAAGTCAAACTACTTATCAGCTCAAAAAAAGGCTTTTTGCTAGCCCCAGGCAAAGGGCATGAGGTCTATTTTTTGAAAGACTCAATTATCCCAAATTATTTAAGAAGATATCAGAAAGTAGGCTTTAGAAACCTTCTCCACATGAAAGGAAATGCTGATCTTCTTACCCCTAAGCCAAACTGAAGCTTTTCTCTAATACTTATCCGAGCATACCTAGTCTCCAATAAAACTACTTGAAAGTTTATATAATACATATCTGTTTATATAATACACATATGCATATTTTGAGGGAATGAAAGAAGAAACGTAAGCCCGGGGAACAAAAAGCCTAGGTAGGCATGAAATAAGTAACTTCCCCTAGGTCAAAATTTGGGAAGAATTTGGGAATGAGCTCATAAAAATCAAGACCACTGCTCTGCTTTATCCTTCTTGCTTTGGCTTTCATGGGAATCCGCATGGAGTCACTCTTGTGCGCATTCGCCACAGTCATTTGTGTACATTATCTCATTCCATAAAGGGAAGGAGAATAAGAGGATTCAACATGGACAAATACAGGTAAGGTCAATCCAAGGTGTTTGAGACAATTAAATTGGGGTCATGAAGGGCAAAAGAGTTGAACAGCATTTCAAAAATAATTCCAAGACCGTAGAATTAGAAACGGGCTTTGGAGAGAAGGCCAGTTTTCCTAAACTTGAATTCGTTTGCGTGACTCTCAAGAATTTTCTTTAGTAACTGCAAGATAAGGATTCCAGCTATGCGGAGAATGGTACTCACAATTCTAACCAAATGAAGGAGCAAAATCTTCAACCAAAATAAAACTCAAAGGATTATTTTATACCCATCAAATGGTTCTGGCCACTTGGTCTCAAATTCCTGAACTCCGAGCACAGCCACTAGGAAAGGTATCTTTCCCTGGTGAGCAGATTCACCCCTGCTGTCTCACAGGTGGTGACAGGAGCGTGTCCGGGGCCAGTATTCAGCACAGGCAAGCCACTGCAGTAATTAGACCTGCCTCAGCATCTTCACACACTTGGCTATCACTGTGATCTACAGCTCATATTCTGAGCTGGTGGATCTAGATTAATCCTGTAGAGTGAGTCTCCACATGTTCTGCATGCATTTTTTTTTCACTGATTAGGTTTCCTTGGTTGACTTTTAGCCTAAGAATCAAACAGAGATGCATTTCTGTCATTTGCATCTTTGCACCTGACTGTGCTCATTTCAAGAATCAACACTGCCTTTGGAGGATAAAGTAAGTAGTTGAAGAATAATGTCTCTTTTGGGACACACATTAAATGTGTATATGTGAGAAAGCATCACATGCTAAAAAAACAATTTGCTTAATACCACCTCAAACTTTTGTTACTGAGGAGCGAAGACTGCTTATCAATAACTAAAATGAGAATCACCAGGCCTTCTAAAAAAAAGTGATCGCCAGGCATATGTGCCTAGTGTCTTTCTTAAAATGTTTTGAGAATAAAATCTCAACTGACCATAGTATCAGAGTATCTGATATTAATATCTACCTGTCTTTGCACCCGGTGACAAAGGTGAGCACTTGGATTGTCTCTATTATTAATAGGATTCTGCAGATATGTATTTTAACTTCTTATTTAATTAATGGAGAAAGATTTTCTTACACATATTTTCAGGATCTTCTAAAATCAATTTCAGGATTGGAAGAATTACCTGGACCTCTTCTCTTTTCAGTGGAAATATTTAGTAAAATAACTTGAGCATATAATCAAACCATCGACAAGATATATAATACTCTGAGTTTCCATAGGCTGAATTTCAGCAAATTAGATCAAGTTTTATAAAATTGATAAAATTAGATAAAAAGCAAAAAATCCATTTTGAAAATTTTCTTAAAATAATAACCTAGAAATGCCTTCATCTAAGGAAAAAAACACTCTGAAGATTTGTTTTTTATTTGACTGATGAGTAAAAAGGCATTCAATATGGAAGCCCAAGTTTACATGGCAATCAGATAAATCTCTAAAAATGAATAAAAATTAGGTCCTAGTGTTTTCTAAGTTTGTCTATACAAATATCTAAGGAGAGCATTACAATTTAAATTTCTCCCCTGTCTTTGTGGACTCTAAATCAAAACAAAGCCTTAGTTGTTGCAAGAAACATGCTCATCACTAGCAGTCACTAACAGAATTCTAGAAAAAGCTGGGGATGATCTTCCTCCACTGATGATATATGAGGGGTTCCCGATGCCAGCTCTCTATGGGTTGTATTAATAGTCCTCGGAGCCTGGATTGATGTTAATTAGAAATATCTTCATGTTAAGCACTAAACTTTCATCCAGCAGCCTCACATTCCATAATTTTCTAAATTTCAGAAAAAAGCAAATACATCTTTGGCCATTAAGCTATTAGGAGAATTATGTCAATGTATACGAGAGCAAGGTTTTTAAAGTGGGGAAGAATACACCAGGGCCCATCTTTCTGCCTGTAAGCTCTCTCTCGCTCTCTCCCTCTCCCTCTCTCTCTCTCTCTCTCTCTCTCATCAAGCCATTCTGGCATTTTATCAAGTATGTGTCCGTTAAAATGCTTTATTTATCCATTCACTCCTCTCTTTACAACCTTCGGTTGATGTGAGGTCAAGGGCAGAATCCTTGGCTCAGTGTTTAACATCAGGTTGCCAGATCAAATGTGGGATGCCTAGATAAATTTGCATTTCAGATAAAAAACATTTTTCATAAGTGTGCAGTATTCGGGAAATAAGTAAAATTATTTGTGGTTTATCTGAAATTCACATTCAACTGGGCATCCTAAATTTGTATTTTCTCAGTCTGGCGCAGACCCCGATTCCAACACTTTTTGTCAGCTAATTTTCCCACCGCTGCAGAACTAACTCCAGCTAAACTGGGAACTCTATGTTCCCGCACACCCCTGCGCTTCCCCAACTCCACATATTTGCTCAGTGTTGTTTCTGCCCATCATGCCCTCCTCCAATCACTTAAACCTCTACTCATCTTGAAGACCTAGTTCAAACTGCATCATTTCCATAAACTCTTACCTGATTGTTCCAGAGTGAATTCTTACGGTACATAGTCTTTCGTACTAATTCGTCAGTTGTCTCTGCCCTACAGTTTATCTCTCATAGGTACATTTCAAACTTCATCTAAAACCTGGATCAGGTCTTAACTTTTCTCACACTGGGGCTCATGCCCTCAAATAGTTGATAAACCCCATTAGCAGGGTTGTTGTTTATCTTGTACATTTGCATACTGACCCCAGAATGTTACCTTGAGCACAGTGTACTCTCAGGAAGGGAAGCAGAGGTGAATACAGGTGCTAGGAGGGGTTTACTATGGACTAGAAGTTGTACGTGTTACTGGCATCATCCTTACAACAGATTAGCATCATCTTCTCTTTGAAGAAACCAAGGCTCTCAGAAAGGTTAAGCATCTTGCGCAAGTTCATGTAACCGAGGCAGAATCTGAACCCAGGTCTGACTCCTGAGTCAACAGCACGCCATTGCTTCCATTAACGCTGTCGTCATTTGCTGCTGCTGCTACAGCTGCCACGACTAAGTTTTCAGTGCTGGATTGGAAGGCTCAGGAAATGAAAAATCTAGGCAGGGAAGCTGAGGTCAAGTAGGCAACTAAGGAACTTTGTAGGAAGCACAGATTGCAGCTGGGGCGGACGCTGCCATCCTGGGAAAAGCAAGAACAGCTGGGGCAGCAGAAGAGAAAAACCCACTGCATGGGGTGAAGAAAATTAAGTGGAACAGAAGCGGAGCTGACTCCACATTTCCTGGTAACTGAATGTTTGCAAGCAAACAGCGGTACAGAGCCAGCCTAGAAAGAGAGGCTAGTCCCCGGCTCTCCCTGTCGGCTCAAGCACTTTGGGTCTTGCCTCACAGCATGGTTGGTTGAAGAAAAGGAGGAAAGAAGGGAAGCAGCAGGCAAAAGCCCGAAGTTGAATTCCCAACAGAAAGTAAGCATTTATGTGCAGTAATTGCCTGTAGGTCAGTAGATTCTTAAAAAGCATGAAAGCTCCCTAAAGGTCAGTGAACATTTTTAAAAATTTCAGTGCACATTTGTGCACCATTGCATGCTTTGCTATTTTTCAGCTCCAAGCTCAGCAAGGGAGAAATGTGGTGATTCTAGGGTCTGGGAGCTTCACCCTGCCCTGTGGAAAATACCATCTACTAGATATACCATCACCCTTATCTAGGAAGGCTTATCTAGTGATAAATTTCATTTATGCCTCCCTGCTGTTCAGAGGCCCCTGCAGTCAGCATGAGTGAGATAAGAATAGAGGGACTGGATTTTTTCCCTCTTGCTTTTGTGGGCTTCTGACATGGAGACCTATCATTTTAACATATTTTGTGTAGTTAAATGCGAATCATTTGGAAGAACATTCCAGAGAACATTCACCTGCCCACTTAATAGCCTCAGTAGCTAAGACTAAAAGCAAACTGTGGTTGTCAGGATAAGCAATGATTCCCCCACAATGCCAAAGACATTATTATAAACTCAAGATCAATAGACATTACAAAGCAGTGTTGCTTTTATTTTCAGCTTTAACCTTTGAGAAAATCAAGGCTTCAGAATATCGAATCAGATCAGCACATCAGTGATTGCAGACACAGATACAATTAGGGCATACAATTAGGGTGCAGCCAAACAATTATAAATCTTCCTTGTGAGGTGCCTTAGTTTCCTATCCTGTGTGGATATCCACACAAATAAAGCATCTCATTGTACAGAGCTTATTTTTCTTAACATATATCAAAGTGTATTTCCATTTTACATATGGAAAAAATAAAGTCAGATTGTTTATAAACCCTAGATGTTGATTAACCTATCAGGATCCAGCCAAGATGAGTGGCCAAAACCAAATTAAATGCATGAGGTAAAATTCATGTCAAATGACGTAAAATCTGTGAAATCTTATCCAGCATCCAGACGAATAACCTTCTCTACTGACAAAATCTTGGTGAGCTAGAGACCCCTGTTCAGCCGTAATGCTGCAATATCCCTACTAAGGACAACTGGATTTCCGAAGCACCTATGATCTGGAGTACTTTTCTTCTAAGGCTGCGTTTCTGCCCCCTTGTCACTATTTGTGAGGCCCTAAAGGTTCAGACTCGGGGGATGGACACAGGATGTTCTGGAAGTAAGACAGACTAAATAGCAGTGATAGGAGGCTGAGCTCCCCCATTAAATCTCCAGCTTGTTATCTGTTTTAGAAGCAAGACAAATCCTTCAGACACTTCAAGGGCATACAGGTGTACTGAAATATGAAATCTTGCTAATAAATGACAGCAACCAGCCAAGCACACCGACTGGCCAGCAGCCACTGGAAGTGAAATGATTCTCTTTGACCTAAACCGTGACTCAGGTGCTTTCTTCTTTTCTTGTCTTCTCTCTCTGTCTCTTTGTCTCTCCCCCACCCACCATCTTTCTCTTTCTGTCCCCTCCCTTCTTCCCTCTTCACTGCTAGAACATGTGGACGCACACACACACAAACACACACACACACACACACACACACACACCTACACACATACACACACACACTCGAGTGTATGCACCACCGAGATCAGGTCTATGATAGCATCCAAGATCCAGAGAAATTCATGTTTTTGCCTCTTCTAAGTCAAGGTATGCCCATGGATTGGAAATATCATAAAATATATGTCTCCAGAACTAGGGAGCAAGAAGGCCTAGAGAAGCCCATACTTACTTAATATGCTATCTTCATACACGTGAAGAGGGTAAAATAGGGCCTTTAAGTACAGATGAAAGGCAGCAGCGTTGTTCATCCTAAAGAAGACCAGGCTAAGAGGTGATCTGATTACCAGTCTCAAGTACACAAAGGGCATTCTTATGAAAGTGACGGTGATTGATTGCTCTCCATATTGACAGAGGACCCGGCAGGACGAAATGGGCTTAAAGAAAGGGTCCAGTTAAACGTAAAGAAAAATGTGTTCAACTTCAGGTTGATCAAACACAGAAATGGCTGTCAGGGGGTGTAGGAAGTTTGCTCCAGAGCACCTCAGAAGAAAATAAGCCATTATCTTCCTGGTGTCTAAAAATACACATGCCTAGAAGAACCTACCCAGTAAGCACTGATTACTAATTCTATGTGGATGGTTAGGAAATGAGAATGGGAAGCAGAAAAGAAATGCTATTGGGGAATTACATCGGAAGGCCTGCAGTATGTAACATCTATTTGGTACTCCTTTCACGACACCAAAACCAATCTTGTGAGTGAGCTCCATGTTGCCACTTGCCTGCCCCGTCTGTTTCTTGAAGTCTATCCATCACTTGGCCACTGGAACACCATTATCTTAGCCCTCCTGCTTACTGGTTCCTCCTTTTCACCCCGACCTCTGAGACGGATATACACAGGCTCAATCCTTGGACTGCTTCTCCTCTCTGGCTGTACTCACCCATAGCTGCTCTCATCCAGCCCTGTGTCTTTAAATACCACTGAGGTTTTTGAAGACTCCCAAGTTGAAGTTTCCAACTGGACTTCTCCTGAACTCTAAACTCAAGTAATCTCACTGCATACCCTAACCCTATCTCCCCCCTTGGATCTCTAATAGAAAGAGATCTAATAAAACCAAGCTCCCAATTTCCCTCCTTGTCACTGAATTTAACCTTCCACCTCTTTGCCATCTCTTTAATGGCAACTCCATTCTTCCAGTTGCTCAGGCCCAGGGTCGTGGAATCTTTCTAAATGTCCTCTCTCTTCTCCACCCACAGCCAACCCCTAGCAAATTCTACCAGTAGTATTCTCAAAATACATGCATATCTAACCCTTTCGACTGCTACCACCCTGCTTCCAGCCACCATCATCTCTTCTCTCAATTATTGCAACATTTTCGCAATTCACCTCTCTCCTTCTGCCTCTCTGCTTACCACCCTACGCAGCACAGGTGATCCTTTAAAACTTTGTTAGTTCATGCGACCCTTCTGGTCAAATTTTTTATCGGCTTCCAATTCATTCAGATGAAAGCCAAAGCCATAGGTAAGATTGGGCCTCTCTGACCTCATCCCCTATCTTCACATTGACTCATTTCTAGACTTGCCAGCCTCCTTACTGGTCCTCCATCATGCCAAGCATGCTTTTACCTCAGAGACTTTGCCTCTGCCTGGAAATTTCTTTTCTTAGATATATGCAAGCTGGACTTTTCCCTTTGCATCCCTGCTAAAAGGACGACGTAATAGTGACTAACCATGACTAACCATGATAAAATTGTTACCCCCTAGACCTGTGCCAGCGTTTCCTCTCCTCCTTGCTCTGCTTAGTTATTTATTCTATCTGGAATGACCATATAATTTACCATCCAAAGAGACATTTATGCAGCTGAAAGGAGGTACCATTTCAATTTTTCACATCGAAGTATAATTGACATATAACATTATATTAGTTTGGGGCATATGACATGACTTGGTATGTGTATATACTGCAAAATGCTTACCGCAATAAGCCTTACAAAACGTGTCTTTCGTATGATAAGAACTGTCAAGATCTACCCTCTCAGCAACTTTCAAATACGCAATACAGTATGATTAACTATAGTCACCATGCTGTACATAACGTCCACATGGCATATTTATTGTATAAATGGAAGTTTGAACCTCTTGATCACTTTCACCCGTTTTACACATTATCCCTACCTCCCTTCCCTCCGGCAACCACAAGTCTGTATCCTCTGCATCTATGAGTTTTATTTGGTTTGAAAGGACACACCATTAATGTCCAAGACGGGCGATACACAAACCAGAGTTTTCCAGGCAAACCGGGATATATAGTCAATAGGACCCACCCACAGAGTATTTGTTCATTCACCTGTTTGTTGTTTGACCCTCTCCCCTGGAACATAACCTCCAAGAAGCCAGAAACTTTTTGTTCATGATGATATCCAAAGTAGGTGCTGAATAATTTATCGATTGAATAAATGACTGCGTGAATAAATATCTCCTGTACTGAAGTGAACCTATCGAAACCCGTAGCTATACCCACAACAAAACTCTTAGCTGACATTTTGCAATGCCTGCTAAGTATGTGCCGGCCACCATGATGACTACTGTCCATTGCCTTCTTACTGACAGCTGACAGCCATTCTCTAGGGCCCACGTCACAGACCGAAGGACGACACTCAGAGACAATGAGGGTCTGCCCCTGTTCACACAGCTAGGAAGTGCAATGTGCCCTTTACACTCAAGTCTCTCCTTCTCTAAAATGACCTGCTGTCGGGTCTCTCTGCCTATAATCTGTCTCCAATCCATTGTATCCTCTGTCCTCAGCCGTGTCTTCCTAACACACACACCCCTGCTTCGGCTTCCATGCCTTTCCGTTGCATCCCAAATGAAGCCCAACCTCCTCCACCTGTCACTCAAAGGCCCCTGAGGTAGAGTGAGCCCCACCTGCCTGCTACTCCCGTCACCCTCCCCCCCAGTCTCCTCCCACCCTGCCTGAGAACCTCCAAGTCTCCACAGCAGAGGCAGCTCTTGTCTTTCTCACTGTTCCCTGGACAGGGCAGGGTTTTCAGCCTTGTTCTCATGCTGAAGCTCCTCCCCATCTTTCCCGTATCTGTCAAAGTCTGACCCCATTCCATCCTATTTGTCCCCTAGTATTTCCCAAATCCTCCTAGTGAATGTCAAGTTCTCTCTCTCCCGAATCTGAGAATGCTTAGTTTAACTCACTCGCTGTTTATTCCAATAGGCTTTATTGAAGCTATTTATATGTGGTTATTAGAGATTCACGGAGACAGGAGCCGTGCCTAATTCCTCATTGTACCGAGCAGGGCCTAGCAGCGTGCTTGGAGCACAGGAGAAGCTAAAATGGTATTGATGTTGCTGGATGTGCTGCACGTGGATTGTTTAAGAAGCAGTTGGGGATGCAGAGGGGAAACTCGAGATAGAAATTGCAAAACATTCACGTGCAAGTGAAACATACATGTGTAAGAGAAAATGAAAATTTTAAGAAAACGAGTGACGAATGAGAAGCCTAAAGAAACGCCACATTTAAGGTAGAAGAAGAAGCTTCATTTTTAAGAGCGATTTGCCATTCATAGTCTTATATAATATGTAAGTATATACAATATTGCAGAGAATCGAATGAATAAATTGCATCATGATAGAAATCTCCTCCCTCTTCCTGGCATACCTGGGACTGATATCTTGGTCATGATCGTGTGGTCTCCATGTGGAGTTAGATTTAGAGCAGCCCCCATGCGGCATCAGAATTCATATGTAAAAAATATGTACGTTATTATAGGTAGCTCTACACCAGTGACTTTAGGGGGGAAACTACATACTTGCTTGCACGAGATCATTCTTTTAAGCTACTGTTCAAATTTGCTTGATCCACAGACCTATTTTGGAGGAGAGGAAAAAGACTGGGTCTAAAACAAATTAAAAATAAAAAGTTAAATAAATCTGAAATGCAGTCCCACACCAAATAAATTGATTTCTTTGGTGGATCAGCATTCGTCAACACAACATGCAGCATTATATACAGGCTTGGGATAAGTCATAAAAATCTTGCAAGTGAATACATCTTATCTGCCACTCATTTGCAAATCCAACACAAGAATAATTTTCAGACTTCTGCCAACAGACCACGCAAATCCCCATTACGCCAGGACACTAAGGCAACATTTCCGAGGATGATAAACCACTTTTAGCATGACTTGAGCCAATACCTAAGCTATAAATTACTTCACAGGCAATTATATCACTGACTTCGTCTGTCCTCCTGCGAGGTTACTGTGAAAGTATTGTCCCGCTGATCAAGCGAAGGTTTAGAGTGAGGAATGCGTGTGTTAGACCAGGTTGCTGAAAGGTACGTTCAGGTGCGAGCAGCCCTCTCGCCATTATCATCACAAGCCCAGCCGGTGCTTTTCTGGTGTCTCTATGAAGGCCCCATAGCCTGCCTTTTGTTCTAGGCGTGCTTTCATTAGGGAGCGTATGGCAGCATTTCCCAGATGTGTTACCTGGACAAAGGGCATTCATTCCACCGCTGCCCAGGCATTAAAGATAAAGGACCCAAATTACAGTCAGAGCTGTGTTCGTGGATAAACGAGGCCGGGAGAAGATGATTTTACTGTGCTTCTTGGGTAATCCTACCATTAATTCCTGAGATGCTCGTATAGAAGTTTTAGCCAAGAGAGAAACAGATCGTTGGGTTTCTATGCCTTGGGAGACAATGAGAGCCCCGTGAACGTTCTGCCTCCTTCTGTATATAGGAGAGCCCTTTAAAATGCTAATTTCCCAAGTGCAGCAGTGATGCTATTTAGAAATGTATCTATAGGGTGGATGTTATGAGGTAGGATGATCTACACGTTCCCACCCCGGAACATTCACTATAGTCCGTCCTTCACAGCCTTGAGAGTAAGAGAGGTAAATTAATAACAAAAGCCAGCCTGCAGCGAAAGCTTCCTACGGTCTATGCACTGTTTGCAACACTTTGTATTTATGAACACACTGAGCTCAAATTCAGCTATTGTCTTTCCATTTTACAGAAGATGAAACTGAGATACATCACAACTATGTAAATGATGCAGGACTACTTAATGAATGGGAGCATTGAGATTTAAAAAGCAGGTAGTCTAACTCTAGAACCTACCTTCTTAGCAATTATACTCTGAAGATACTATGTCTCCCTACTTAATAAGGCTTCTGTTAAAACCTAGTGTGTGGGGGCACCTGGGTGGCTCAGTCAGTTAAGTGACCAACTTTGGCTCAGGTCATGATCTCATGGTTCACAGGTCGGAGCCAGCATCGGGCTGTCTGCTGTTAGTGCAGAGCCCGCTTCGGATCTTCTGTCTCCTTCTCTCTCTGTCCGTCCCCCATTCGCTCTCTCTCTCTCTGTCTCTCTCTCTCTCTCAAAAATAAATAAAGATTTAAACAAATAGTATGTTCATCTATGATAATAATAGCTATTGTTCCTTCCTTTAATCAACCATTTTAACCCTTCTCCTTCCGAATAGGTCATTTAAACTCTCACCTGGATTTGTAGTGAGGCAGCCTGATGTTTTGAAAACCTATTTGACTTTTGAAAAAGGTGAAAGGACACAAAATTTGTCAGCAGTCTTCCAGATTATAGGACAATGGGTGGAAGAGGAGAACAAACACATGCTAATCTTTATTGAGTGACTCTACAAATAAGATACCTGGTTTCCTCAGGCTGCCATGACAATGTATCACAGGCTGAGAAATGCGTTGTCTCAGAGTTCTGGAGGCTAGGAGTCTGAAATCAAGGTGTTGGCAGATATGATTCCTTCTAAGGGCTGAAACAATAGGATCTGTTCCCGGCCTCTCTCCTTGGCTTGGAGACGGCCATCCGTCCCTGTGTGTCTTTACATCATCTTCTTTTTCTGTGTGTCTTTATATCCAAATTTCCCCTTTTTATGAGGACACCAGTCATCCAGGGTTAGGGTCCACCCCCACGAACTCAGTTTAACCGGATTACTGCCATAAAGCCACTCTCTTCAAATGAGGTCATGTTCTGTAATTCTGGAGGTTAGATTTCGATGTATCAGTTTGAAGTGACACAATTCAGCCCATAACGAAGTCTATGGAGCAGTAGAGGTAAAGCGGGGATTCTAATTCAGATTTGTCTGATGCCAGGAGATATTCTGTTCATCATCACATGACTTTGCATTCACAGATCCATAAAGTAACTTTCATCACTAATTTCTGGGGCCCTCAGCCATTCACATGAGGCTCTAAACTGGTGAAAGTGTCCAAAATATTTTCCTTCTGGAACTAGACGTCCATCTTTAATTTCCGTCTCTGCAACATCCCTTTTCTCCCGCTGGAAATAGCACCTCGGTACCTTCCATCACGGAGCTGACCTTCTTCCATCACGTGTCCTGGTAGGGCTAAAAATCTCCTCACCTTCTCCCACCCCCAGACACAGGGTGGACTCATAAACTGTCAACAAGCCCCTCTTCCCCTGGGGTCTGAGGGTTGGAAAGCTCTGATTCCCAGATGCCCCAGTGTTCATATCCCCCTCTCCCAAAGGGAAGGCTGAAATTTGACACTATGAGCGTTGGACACAAAAGCCAAGTAAAGAGACTGGGAGGTGAAAGGGCAGAACAGACCGACGTAGACAGACAGGCTGAGGGCAGAAGCTCCTTCAGGCTCTGGCTTTCTTTACGCTGAGACTAGATCCACCCCAGCCTGTATATGGATAGGTTACATGAGTCAATTAATGATCCTTTTTTTTATTCTCAAGATAGGCTGAAGAATATTTCATTCACTTGCCACCAATAGTGGTTGGAAGTGAATAAGTCCTGAGTCTCATTCTTAAATACGCAATTGCAGCACAGAATTTGTAATGTATGAGGTCCCATGATGTGAAGAAACATTTTAGAAGTAGAATTCATACGGTCCTATTTCAGACACTAGTTTAAGTGTTTGGAAAGGCCATAACCTCTATGTTTTTCACTTGTACCACAATCATTTTGACTTATAATTTCACACAGTAACCCCCAGAGCAAACCATCAAGATGGTTAATTCATTTTAAGATGAAAAAGTGAAAATGAATAAAAGTAAATATGTGGTCTACTTATCAAACTGCTGTTAGTAATGGATACGTTTTTCATCTCATCACTATAAATCATCTTTGAGACCAGAGATTCGAACTATTCTATAGAACATTTTAAATTAAACTATGTTGCATTCTCTGGAATAAAAAAATTTCAGAACACGTTGCCAAATACAATAAAACAACTGCTCATTACATAAACATCTTTATTACCTAGTCATATTTTTCTACATTAACCTTGAGTTTATTTGCCAGACTCAGGCTTTAAAAATTAGTTGTATAATCTGCATCTTAGCAAGCAAAATCAACAATGTTTTCTAGAGGAATATCATCTTCCTTGGTAATGAAAAGAAAATCAATGGCTACACACACCATCTTTAAAAAAAATCGAAAAGACTTCAGGTGAGAAATTTTATGCCTTCAATACAAGAGCACTTCAAATTATATAAAGTGTAATGTATCTTCTTCCAGGTGTTTTCCTCCTGCAATGTCATATAAAGAAAAAGCTAACAAATAATACGTGCCTAGTATGCGCAAAATGTTGTACAAATATTCACCTACTTTGAGGCAGCATATATTCTAAAAGATGAGAGAAGAATAAGACATATAGGACAAGGATCATTTTGACTTGATTTTTTATATTCCTAGAACTGTGTATACTATAGGTGTTCAATAAATATTTATCCAGTGGCTACATTCACGTAATTGATCACCCGTAATAGAAACGTAGTTTAAAGTGTTATAGAATAAAAAACTCCTATACACATTGGCGAAGATACAGATATAGACATAGTCAAAAGTTGTAGACACAGGCAGGGATATTGACATCCATAGACATACGTAGATGCAGAAATTGGCATACACAGACATAGATACAGACACATTTATAGATATGTAGTTACAGACATAGGTACAGACATGGAGATAGGGACATAAAAATATAAAGTACTAGGTATTTCCAGTTTTCTGCCCAGAGTAGACACCTGTTATTTTTGTCTCTCCAGCCTTCCCTTCCTCACACTGGAAATAGCACTTCTCCATTGGAGAACTGACCCTCCCTCACTATGTGTTCTGGTTGGCTGCAAATCTCAGCACTTCCTCCCACACCCCAAAGCAGCGCGGACTCATAAACTCTCTCCGGCACCTCTTTCCCTTGGGTGTCCAAGTTGTAAAGATGTGATCCCAAATTTCCCAAAGTTAATATCCACCCACCCCCCAAGAGAAGTCTAAAGGCTGAGAATTTGAGCACAACCCACAAAAGCCATATGGAGAGACTGAGAGATGGACAAACAGGCAGACTGAAAGACAGAAATACTTGAGTATTTCTTAAATGTGACTTGAGTTCCATGGCATTCGTTTGTTACACCTCCCACATTGTGGCAAAAGATAGGAAAGGCAAGGGAGAGGTGATGTTTGCAACTGCCAAAAAGGAACCCGCGTCTTATATGAGAGGAAAGACGTTTTCCCCAAAATTTGGATTCAAGAGTCTGCTATGAAGCACGAAGGGTGTTAAACGCTGAAGAGGGAGACCATGGAATTTTTTTTTACCGAGAAGTCTTTAACTAAAAACACACTTTCTTTTGTCTAGATGATTTACATCTCAGTTTTCTCACGATTTATCATTCTCAATTAGACTTTAGAGAAAATAAGGAACAAGACGTGAAAACAGAACTGAAAACTGTAGTAATGGGATGTTTAGGCTAGATACAGAGATGCCATCCACAATTTTGCCTTTAGTGTGCTTCCAACTGGGGTTCCATATCCACACCCATCCCTCATGAGTGCTGTTTTCTCCTACCAGACATTCAGATACATGTACAACTAATTTTAAAACAGGGTAAATGACCATGTGGATATCCACCTAGTGAAGCACAGGAAGCAGAACTTCTTTTTTTAAACAAACAATCTTTAGCATCTGACGTTGGCTAGATCTAAATAAAGAATGAGAAAAGAACCTACATGATTCACACAAATTCTCTGGATTAACCCAAGTATTCAAGTAATTCAGAAGAGATTTACCATCTGGGGGAGAAAAAAAAAAAACCCAGATGCTCTCTGAGCCTCTGCAAATAGCACACTCTTATGGAGGCTGTGAGCCTTCATTTTAAGATTTAAAGGGAATTCAGTAATGATGCTTGTGTCCGTGCCTTTTCTACCAAATAGTGCAACATTAAAAAAAATGTTTTTCAGAATTAAATTAATTTGCATAAACTCATTCTCACCCCCCTGACTCTCCAACACTAAGTAAATTGACCAAGAGGACGATCAGAACACAATTCAATATTGCCAATAATGGCTGTGGTTTGCTATAGCCTTAAAGAGTTGGACACACTAAGGAAAACCAGAGATACACATCTTCAAAATGTTTAATTATGAGGTACAATTACCATATTTATATAATGATTAGTATTTTTTTAAATGTCTCTGGATGCTCCATGGTTTGGAAAGGAGGCCTTTTTACTAAGTCCCTCTACAGCTATGTCTATTGATTTATTCCCAATACTCTAAAGAAGAGATCTTTGACCTGATAAAGGTGATTTCCAGGGACAACCACTCCTTAAACTCCCAACTCTCCTTTCCAACCACAACACAAAAATTACCAGAAAGTGTAGATTTACTTTGAGGGAGGCATCAAAAGTATCGTCATGTGTAAAATACTCATTTTTTACCGGAAACCAATAATACTATTTTCACGTGATAAATTGCATTATCAAAAATGGAGACATTCTCTGTAACCAAGAAGATTATTTAGGCTAGAACTTTAAGGAGCTTATTTGTATATGAAAAACACACTCACACAAATTCAAGAGAGAGTATTTTGTTACCCTTTCACTTTTTAATGCCACCATATATTTTATAGTCTGATATGACACACAATATGACAATCCCACTAATATTTGAGATATAATTTTGCTTATTTATCTCACTCTCTTCCTTAAGACAAAAAACTATGGCATTTGTTGGGATGAGCACCGGGTGTTGTATGTAAACGATGAATCCTGGGAATGTACTCCCAAAGCCAAGAGCACACTGTATCCACTGTATTTCAGCTAACTTGACAATAAATTATATTTTAAGAAAGATAGAAATGTATGAAAAGATAAAACAAAATGAAATCACCTGTTGGATTTAAAGAGGTAGTACAAAATATTCCCATCAAAGAGAGAAGCGAAGTCCCTTAAGAAATTGTCAAAAAACTGCTCCTCCATGCTAGGAAGCATCCTTTCAAAACAATTTTTAAATCCTCTTCTGAAAGTCTAGCCATCAGAATCATCTTCAAGTCTCCACTGAATTTAAATAATATGCTGAAGCATTTAAGAACATTTGCATGTTCTCAGGTAATTATTAGGATTGGAGGGAAGGTTTATTTTTGCTTTGGGGTCAAATGGAGACCTATTTAAGTCCAAAATATGAATATCCCATGCTGAGGGCTAGAAATACGGAGGAACTTCTCCCTCCAAACACCCTCACTGTCCCTGCCAAAGGTGCCATGTCGGAAATGGTGGCTCACTCAGGCTGCCAGTATATCGTGTGCCCTGGGAGAGCAACTGGCAACACTGGAATGACTTCTGAAATGACACACCGGATGCGCAGACCTCACACAGCTCCCAGGGGACAGGTCCCAGCTGCCCATGAATCCACATCCGAAACCTCCACATGGACAAGCCGTTTCATGACCCGGCTCCGAACAACTCTGAACTGTGAGAGTCTTGTTAAATCCAGTCTCCCTCTCTGTATAGTTTAAGATGAGGTCTAACCAATGACCGAAGATATAGCATGTGGGGCTTACACGAGGCAAAAGCGTATTACTAGCTGAGGCAAACAAAGTCCAATGAGGGGTAGGTAGTTCAAGGCTGGTAGGCGGATTCTCCTTCTATCTTATTATAGCTCTGCTGTTTATCTTCAGCACGTGACTTCACCTTGTTGTATGAAAGGGCTATTCAATATCCACTCCGCTTTCTACATTCTAACCTGAAAGAAGCAAGAAAGTATACAGAAAAAAAAAAGGTTTGACCCTTACCGACAAGATACTTTATGGAAGTCGTATGTGACACTCTGCTTACATCTTATGGGCCAACGGAGTCATTTGGCCACACCTGTCAAGTACTCTTAATAAGTGTAGTCCTCTTAGAAGGTAGCCAACAAAAACTCAGGGGATCCTATGGCTAAACAGAAAGCAAAGTAGCAATATGCAGGAATGATTAGCAGTCCACATCTCCTTCTTCTCCTAAAACCCTTTAGAATGAAAAAGAAATTAAAGGTATTATAAAGCCAAAGCCAATTTAGAAAATGTAAGGGTGGAGAAAGATCCTGAGTACAGCCATTTCAAGTTTCACATTTGGGCAACACACTACACTGTAAAATTATTTTTGACTAAACAAAGAAAACTATAAAATTCTATTATGGCTGAAACTTTAAAGAAATAAGAAATTCTTTTTGTAAAATGAACTCTACTGAGACTATGTGAATAGGATAGATTCCTAAAAACTACACAGCTAGAAAATTATAAATTACATACCATTAGAAACAACCACAAGCACAACTCATTCTATAACTGAGAACAAGAAATTTCTACAGACTCTTTACTGAATTATTACTTAATGTTGGAAATTTCTGTGAAAACAAGTGCATTTGAATTTTATCTGTTTGGAGATCAACTTAAGATCTGAAGTAGACAACAGCATTGTATTTAAACAGGGACCGAAAACTGTAATTTTTCCAGTCTTACAAGTTCGGCTTTCATTAAAAAAAAAAAAAAGAAAGAAAAGAAAAGACTTTTCAGAAATGAATCACTTGAGCAGAAATCTCTAAGCCCTGTGATGCAGTGAAATGGAACACAATGTTGATAGCATCAAGAAAAATTAACCTTGTCAATCCAGGTACATTCTCAAATCCAGAGTTTAAAAGCCAAAACTCAAAGACCCATAAACCAATGCAAATAAATATTAAGATACTAGTATGGCTGAAATTTTAATACCATCTAAAGTTAGGATCATTCAACATAAAACATCTACTAAGTAGTCCCTAATGTGATGTACCTCTGGTAGATATTCCATTGAAACATGGCCTTTCCCAGTCTCCCTCCTACACCCCCAGTCCTCAATCCGACAAACAAACGCTCTTAGAAATATGAACAAAAGAGATCATGAAGGGAGTTAATCTGGAAGTTTTGATCAAGAAGAGAAAATGTTTGTGTGCGTGTATGTGATCACTTTTAATTTTTATACTGTCCTTTTTCTACAAAGGAAAAAGCGAAATCCATGGCAGCATCAGAAATACCCAACCTCAAGACCAGATCCAGGTCAGAGCAGATCAAGGTCCTGCAAAGAAAAACAAACAAACAAACAAGAAACAAAAGAAGAGCTAACAGGCAAGAATCAGAAACCACAGTAACCACTCTACGAGCCCTCCTAAATGAAAGAAGAAAATGTGTAGGGATTCTGCTGTTGATGACAGTCCTTCAGCTAGGGGATAACTGTGTTGAGGAGACTTTAATAACCGGCTGTCTAGCTATGGCAATGCATTTTGTTTCCGCATCCCTATTCATCAATGAACACGTCTGGGTGACTGCTGCTGACGTTGATTCACTCATTCATTTCTTCTTCCAACAAATATCTACAATTTGAACATTTACAATTCAAGTCCCCAGAGAAACAATATGAATGAAACACACCATCCTCGCCTCCATGGAAATCACAGTGTATGTGTGTGCGTGTGTGTGTGTGTGTGTGTGTGTGTACCACAGAATCATAGGAAACTGACGTAAGTACTACAAATACCACATAAGGGGACAACGTGGAAACTCTGTAGCCCTGCCAAGGAGCTTCTACTCCAGCCTTGGGGGAGGTATTGGGGGGAGGGCTGGGGGATATGGCAGACTTCGCAAAGTAAGTGACATCCAAGCTGAGATCAGAAAGGTGAATAGGAATAGCTAAAGAAAAGAAGAAGGCTTCAGTCTGAGTACAGGGGAGGAGTTTGAAATAAAGTTACGTTCCGATGTTCCAGCTGGCCACTAGGATTACTTTCCTCCGCTACTGGCAATTGAACACTGGAGGCATTATTTGCATTCATTCGACAGATATTTTCCCGGACCCTTATTTGTACCGGGCACCAATCTGGGCAGCGGGGGTGCAGAGAAGGGAGAGGAGGGGACGAGATCCGAGAGGTGGTGGATTCCGTCTCTACAACGTTTTTGTTGATTTTGAAAGTCTTAAATTAAAAACATTAAACATTTATTTAAGGATGAAAGCATTCCATTACTATTCATTAGAGTCACTGCCTCATATTGGCACCACATTCCCCAAGAGGCAGTCGACTATAGTGGTTATGAATATGGACCTGGGAGCCAGATTGCCTCAGTTTAAATCTTCACTCTGCCATTTATCAGTTATGTGAGCAAGACCGGGATAATTAACCTCTCCGGAATTCAGTTTCCCCATCTGTAAAATGAGGGTAATAATAATCGTTCCTACCTCATGCCGTGGTTTGAGGATTAAATGAGTTAATACATGTAAAGCACTTAGAACAGTGTCTGTTCCGTTGTAAGCAGTCAGTAAGGGTTGCATATTATTATAGAAAAAAATCCCAGTATAATCATCCTGGAGTTCAATTCACTCTATGTTACTCTGAATAAATAGCATTCTGTCAGTCTTGGTGCTTTTATATAACCTTAGACAAGTCACTTAAACATCATTAGCCTGAGTTTCCTCCTCTGCAAAGTGGGGGCAATAATACCAGCCTCACGAGATTGTCTTGAGGGTTAAATGAAACAGCAGATTGAAGGGCTTGCAGGCTGCAAATTGCTATGCAATTGTTGCTTGTTGTTATTATCTTGCTCTTTTTAACCCTCGTCCCCAAATTGGTAAGTGCTTCTCTCCTTAGGAGGAAGACAAAAATGAACACACGCACATGACTTTGACATAATGCTTCCTGCTCTCCAGATAGTATAGAGTGGATAAAAACGAATGCCTCCGGATTGAGACTGGAAACTAACTTGACATCAATTTGTAAATTCAAAAGCTGATACAACGTCAGTGATGAAGGACACCCGAAGCAATACCTCTTGCTTTCTGCTTTGGGTAAATGCTGCCTTCTGTCTTATATGAATTCACTTCTGCCTTGTGTTCTCTTCAAGCAGCATTGGGAAAACTGAGAAGTCAATGTCCAGGCAGCCCCTCACCTCGGGGCTTCGTGTGAGTCCCGGCTTATTCCCTACCTGAGTGCCTTCTGTATACCCGTGTCTTACAAGGCATTGCCCCTGCTTTCCCTTTGACAACCCAATCCAGAGAGCGACGCTTGGAGGAGAGGAGAGTTGGCCTGGCAGCCCAGGAATGGACTTGGGTTCACGTCACTGCCCCACATATTTGTTGAATGCCGACTACGTGACTGCCGACGCATTAGCCTCTATGGAGTTTGCAAAAATAAAGGTGATGCGACTCTAAGCCCCAGGGGACTCTCGGGTTCTAGTGGGAAAGATGGACAAAAACGCAAATCACACAAGTCAGAGTGTGGAACAGAAGCTAAAAATAAAAGTATAAGTGAAGAAGCACAGAGGCTCAGAAGATAGTCATAATTTCATCTGACTGGATGGGTGAAGAGAGGGCATTAAGACTTGTCTCTGGCTCCCTGGAAGAGATGACACTTCAGCGGGGACTTGAAGAATGAGCAGGTTTCTCAGGTAGGGAAAGAGATACGTCAGGGACAGTGCCAGGCTGAGAAGCAAGGTAAGTGCTGGCACAGAGACACAGAAGTGCAGCTTGTGTCCCCGAAACAGGGGAGCAGGAAAAAGGGCCTCGGACACAGGATCCGTGGAGGGCGCAAGAAGGAAGAAGCAAGTGCAGGTGAGGGTATGATAGGCCCAGAGACGGCCATGAGCAGAAAGAGGCCCACTGTTTTCTGGGCGAATTCGGGGGCACTGCGGTGACTCACACACACACACATACACACAGGTCTGCATTTTAAAAGCTAAGTCCCTCTACTATGGACAAGAAGCACCAGGGATCCCTTCCCTTCTGGAGAAGAGTCACCAACAGTTAACAGGATACGATCAGCTTACAGGCCATCTGTCACCTGAGGGCAGGGTGCGCCCAAACGCGGGCTGCAGCCCTGGGAGTCGGGCAAACACAACATCATCCTGTTCACTCACAAGGGACAGGGCCACGTCCTAGAAACGACTGGCATACAGACACCTGATCATTTCATTAAAACTCTAATGTTGCTTGATTCCTCTGGCATATATGCATATGCATGTATATTCACATTCATATTTACAAGGAGGTCTGTGGTTGCGTGAGCGTATTTTATTCCTCTCATTTCAGATGAACTATTTGTATAAAATGGAAACAATTAATTTCAAATGCCTCAGTCCCCAAGGAGGAAGGCCAGCTTCCTCCAATCAGCCCCGAGGGAGTAGCTGGCTCCACTATTGCATTTTATAGTTTATATTGTGCTTTCCCTGCCTGTTCCCACCCCGTGAGAAGTTCTAGAATTTGCCTGTGATTTCCTGCCATCTATTCCCCAGGATTCCTTCCCAGAGGAACACACAGAGAGTGAGGCAAGATGCGAGGCAAGAAACAGATTGCTGAACTGGCTCATTCCACAGCTGTCCTATTTTTTTAAAGTAGTTTAGACGAGGGAAAAAGAAGGCAGTTACAAACTAAACCACCACAGCTTTTTATAATCCTCTGTCACAGGCTCTTCAAAAGCAGGCGAAAATTAAGGTCCCCGTGATTTCAGCGGAGCCCGAGTTAGACAGGCAGATGTTGCATGATCAATGTGTCTTGAGGACTCTGCTTTGAATTTCGAGCCTCAGAATGAGGGCTGCCTCTCCCAATAATCGATGTTGTTTTCAAGTTTATCTGACTCATTTTTGAAAGTCGGAGAGGAGAAATGGCTTTAATGCCTGTTTTGCAGACCAGAAAATTGGGGTCCTGGAAGACGGAGCCAGTCAGTAGAAGAACGGGGACAATCGGTGGTCCTTACACCTTTCTTATTCTAAGAAACCGGCGTAGATCCCGGGAAGTGAAGACATCGGCCTGGTCACAATCCGCTACAAGATCAATAAATATTTGCTGAGCAGCTACTATTAGGAATTCAGGAAGGCACACACCAGTATTTGCAGAAGCCACGGCATTTCACAAACTTCTATTTTAGATTAGGAAACACTACATAAATTTATGAAAACTTAAATGCTAAACAACGTGCAACCCCAAAATACCGGTAGGGCCTTCTTTCGCGCTTTTCTGATCACTCGCATGCAATACTTTGGAAGTCTCCACAGTGGTCCCTCTGCATCAGTGTGCCTCCGAAGCGTAATGCCTCCACACTGATGCAGAGGGGTGATCCCATAAAACAAATCAGGCCGTGCTATTTTCATGCTTTAAAATACCTGCCCTTCCCCTACTTCCTGAAGAATGGAGGCCAGACTGCTAGGCTTCGTAATAGAGTTCTTCGCTCTGATTTCATTTTACATCCATAACCTCATTTCTGCATCCGTTTCCCACTGCCACCATAACGAATTAGCATACGCGGTGACGTAAACCAACCCAAACTCCTGACGTCAGCATTCTTTCTGGAGGGCAGAAGTCCACAATAGGTCTCCCTGGGATAAAACCGAAGGTGTCAGCAGGGCTGCATTCTTTTCTGGGGGCTCTAGGGGAGAATCTATCTTCTTGACTTTTCCAGCTTCTAGAAGCTGCCTGCATTCCTTAGCTCACGGCCCCCTTCCATCATCAAAGCAAGAGACAACGGCCGAGTCTGTCTCAGATCACATGACTCTGGCGCTGACACTGCCGCCTCCTGCTACCACAGTCAGAGACCTTTGAGATTACATTAGAGTCACCCAGAAGGTCCCGGATGATCTCTGCCTCTCAGCTGACTAGCAACCTTAATTCTCAATTCTGCAACCTGAATTCTTCCCGACATAAACTGACATATCCATCCAAATGTTCCAGGGAGTAGAATGTGGACCTTTTTGGGGGGGAGGGGGGATCATTCCGCTTACCAAAACCATTCACCCTTTGCCCTAGTGCCCACACATTTGTACCACAGCGAAGAGACATCTCTGCTGACACACTAGGTTCTTCACAGCTGGTATTCAGGGATGTTGGCTCTTCTGAGATACCATTTCCTTCTTCCTCAGAGCTCCCCTAAACAACCTCGAAGTTCCCTGTGACTGATAATTCCACGATGAAAACTTCCCCCAATTGTATACGGCAAGCCCGCTTTGAACAGTAGCCCATCCTTACCATCTCTCCTTCAGTCAACAACTATTTCTCACACTTCTGCCACGAGGCGATAAATCTATTTTATGTTGAATAGACAGTGATGAACACAACGGACAGGATTTCTCTTTTCATAGAGTCCGGCGGAAGACACAAAAATTAAGTGAAGAATCAGGTGTAAATGTAGCTTGTAAGTTGCGACGACACTCCAAGGAACAAGACAGGAGAGCACGCTATAAAGAAGCCAAGAAGGACTAGGTCTGGAATGGAGGGTTCAGGGGACACCCTCTGTGAAAGTGGCATCTGGCCTGATCCCGAAGGGAGGCTGGGTGAGCCAGATGAAGCAGGGGGAAAAGGTGGATGTGATCAGGGAGATACCAGCCGCAGTGGACCTGGCCAGAGACAGGCTGAGAAGTGAGAAACAGCTAGACACGTTCACTGGAGCCAGACCACATTGAAGAGTTTGTGCTTCGTTCCGGTGCAATGAGACATCGTTTGGTGGTTTCAGTAGGCACGAATGGAATCCATTTTGTATTTTTCTAAAACTCACTGTGAGTGCTGTACAAACAGTGAATCGGAGGGGTCCAGATGGGAAGCAGGAATCCTGGGCAAGAAATATTCAGGGGAAGGAGCTGGAAACAGGATTGGAAGGAGAGGAGGAGGGAGAAGTGGCCTTTTAGGGCAAGCTTACTAGACTGACATAGATTTCTGGGCCACGCTAAGTACTCATTTGAAACGGTATTGATACATTTGAAGGAAAACCTGTGTTCCCAGTTTATAATTTTCACCAGTGACAATCAACTGCTCAGATGTAGCCATGGGGGAGACAGATGGTTGGATTTATCCCGGTTTGGGATTTTGCCAAGAAATATTGTGGATGGAAAATATGGTGGATGAAAACAGGGGCAAGGCAGTTGAGGGCTTTTGCAAGGAAGTGATTACAATGATTTGCCACTGAGTCCTCGCCGGATGAGAATGTAAGTGGAGCTGGGAGAGAATGAGAGGAAAATAGATGGTAGATATGCATGGAATGATGCGACCAGGATAGACTTCAACAAGCGAATTAGGAGG
The DNA here is from genome assembly GCF_016509475.1 of Prionailurus bengalensis. Classification (NCBI taxonomy): domain Eukaryota; kingdom Metazoa; phylum Chordata; class Mammalia; order Carnivora; family Felidae; genus Prionailurus; species Prionailurus bengalensis. The sequence continues at coordinate 14,316,316 of NC_057353.1, read as the reverse complement.
AGGTTGATGGGGGGAGATGGGCCATTTTGTTTTGTGATTTTAAATGGAGTGTGATTCCTGATATGGCAACATCCAGAATGTGACTATGGGAGAAGCTGGCTGAGATGGAAAGCACGAAAGAGTTGCAAAAGATAAGTGATGAAGGAACGGAGAGGTCACGTCTGTGGCTCACCGTGTGATCCAGAACTCGCGACAAACAAGGAGCTGGTTACCAGGAGATTATTGGCAAGCTGCACAATGAGGAGAGACAGGTGGTTTTGCCAGATGGTATAAGGTTCAGAGGAGTAGGCTGGAGTTGGATTTTTTTATAAGGTGGAGCATAAATCATAACCGGAATTGGCAATGGGGACCGAGAAGGACACGGATCCAAACCTCAGCAGTAAGTTATCGTGATTTGAGAAAATAAGCAATGAACACTTGCTAAGAAAACAATGTCTCTTTGGACCAGCTGGGCGTCAAAGAAGGATTCAGGGAGTGGAGGCAGCTTTTGGAGAAGAGTTTGGGAATATAGGGAAGGTGCTGAGTGTAGATAAGAACTCCCAAGGGCACGTGGTAAGATTTGGGGATAAAGGCAGAGAGGAAGAAGACTGGGGAAGACAGAGAAGACAGAGAAGAGAAGACTGGGGTAGACAGAGAATACCCTTCAATGTCAAGGTTTATCTGTTTATACTACGTCCTTTCCCACAAGACAGTGACTGTCTATAGACCAAGGATCTTGTCTTATTTCTTTCTATGTTTAGAACAATACTTGCATTATTAGGTGCTCAGCGAATGTTAGTTGAGAGAGTAAGGAACGATTACCAAATAACAGTTACAGAGTATACCTTCAGGGTTATTCAGCAGACATCACACTACAGCTCAGAGAAGCTAAAGAGGTCATACACATGTACTGCATGATTTTTTTAGTGTGTTTTGTTTTTTTGTTTTTTGTTTTTTTGAGAGAGAGCAAGACAGAGTGTGAGCAGGGGAAGGGCGGGGAGAGAGGGGGAGACACAGAATCTGAAGCTGGCTCCAGATTCTGGGCTATCAGCACAGGGCCCGATACGGGGCTCAAACCCACAAACCATGAGATCATCACCGGAGCCGAAGTCAGATGCCCAACCTAGTGAGCTACCCAGGCGCCCCCATGTACTGCATGATTTTAAGTAAGGATGCAACTAACTAAAATATTATGAGAAAAACTTTTGAGGGAGGAAGAAGTATCTAGAATCAAAGAGAACAGAAGTATTGTCTGGTCATCTAGGTCTAATTTCAGAAGCAAAGTTATTCCACAGTTATGCTCAAATTTCCACATATTTGATGAGAAGGGGGGAAAAAAAGACACTCAGCAAATGCCAGATCTAAAATCAAGTGAAATCATATCTTCCTCTGAAAAGACAGAGTTGGAAAGACCTGGGGATTTATTTCCTTTTCCATCCTGGAAAGGCTGGGTGCAATTCCCTCTGGTTTATGTCAGCATTGTTTCTCAGATCCTCGGAAGGCTTATGTGGAGGTGGGTGTTCTGAACCCCCAATGGACTATAATGTGGCCAGCGCCTCCCTGTGCTAGGCTATAGGTTTCTCTGCCCCGTAAGACCTAACACAACATATTGCTGACGACGCTTGCTTCACAATGACTCGGTGGCCTCGGGGATGGATCATGCAAAAGACGAAAAAGAAAATGTCACTTGTTGGTTAGTACCAGGAACATAGGTGCCGACTGATAATTTGGCAAAGGGATAAATGTCGTGGAGATTGCAAAAGGGACTGGCATCAACACCACAACCTCCAGCCACACATCCTGGTGCCCACAGACCCGTGCGGAGCGTTGAAGGCAAAAGGTACTGCCTCTGCCCCCAAGGAAGAGAGCAAATGACGACAACAAGCTCTTACCTAGTAAACTGAAGGGAGTGGGCTATCTGCTAGAGTGGAAAACAAGACAAAATCCAGAATCAAAAGACCTGGGTGCTGGTCTTGCTACCATACAAGCTCTTTGAACTTAATTCTGACCAGTGTGGACTTGAAAATGAAGTCGTTGCATGGAATGATTTCTAGGTTATGGTACGGCTCTAAAATTCTGTTACTTTGAATATATATTAAGAGAAATTCCTTCCTTATCAGGAATATTTAGAGAAGTGGGGGTTATATCAAAGCCGTGCGGAAATCTTCAACTCATAATTTCCAAGAATAGGAACCGATTAGAAAGAGCACGAGAGAATTTCATGTGGGAGAGAAGGCATGAGCAGACTTGAGGCAAAAAAAAAAAAAATCATGTATAGAAAAAAGTAGAAAGATCTGTGTCTGAAGAGGTATATGTGGCCTCCAAAATTATGGGGACAGAGTAGTAACAGAAAAAGAGCAACTTACCTAGAAATTATTCATTCCACTGATGTCATTTAAAGTTTAAGTTGATTTTTCAAGCAATTGGGAGCCACTGGTCATTTTGGCAAAAGGAAGTGACTTTGTGTAAAAAAAAAAAACACACACATGGGGCGCCTGGGTGGCTCAGTTGGTTAATCGTCCGACTTTGGCTCATGTCGTGATCTCACGGTTTGTGAGTTCGAGCCCCGCGTCGGGCTCTGTGCTGACAGCTCGGAGCCTGGAACCTGCTTCAGCTTCTGTGTCTCGCTCTCTCTCTCTGCCCCTCCCCAACTTGTGCTCTGTCTCTCTATGTCTCTCAAAAGATAAATAAATGTAAAAAAAAAAATTAAAAAAAACCACTGAGGATGAGAAATGTGAGCCCATTGGACAAGCCCTGTGGCTGGTCAGAGGATCCTTCTCGTGTCTTTCCTGCAGCCAGACCACCTTGCTGGACGAGTAAGCAGAGGAAGGAGCAGTGTCTTTGCACAAGGTCACAGGCTCGATTCCTAGTTTCCTGCCACCTGGACTGTAGCTCTTTTCCAGTAAACCCTGCCCCCTGCCACTTTCCTCACTGAGCCTTTTTCCCCCTTTGTTTCCATGTCTCCGAGAATAGAATGTGTCTAAATTTCATGGGTGCTGCATCCTAAGTGATCCAAATAAAGGGTTTGAAAACGGGTGCATATCACAGCTGAAAAGTGTTGTGTGTCACCGGAAATAATAAAGGAGAGAGGCAAGACAGGTCCTATCTTCCCCCTTTCTCCCCGGAGCCTAACAGAAAACTAACAGGGATTTGGGGGAGGAGGGAGGGTGAAGTCTGCAGTCGTCTTGCTGTGCTCAATTAGTATTCTAGCCACACACTGTCCCATCAGGGGAAAATGCTTCCCGCACACACACGTGTTCAGGATATCAGTGTGATGGATCTGAGCGAGGGCCCCTCCAAACACAGTGACCATCTGCTAGGCAAAACATAGGGGTCTGACAAGCAGAAGCCATTCAGACCCGTTGTTGGGCCACATTATTACATATTTGACAAGGGTAATGAGGGGCTGTCATTAACCTTACATGACAGTTGCTACAATGACACGCTAAAGCAAGGACAAAGAGCCGAACTCAGTAAAAAGGCACCTACTTCTCATTTAACCCCGGAATTATGTGACGCCATTATTCCTGACGGAGGCTGGCAGGCCTGGGGTTAATTTCCATTTCTGTGTCTGCTTGTTCTCTTTTTAAAATGTACCCCTCGTATGGCTAAGGCAACTGTTGGGAAGGCACTGCATTATTTATCACAACACACTGAGTTAGATGCAAGAACAGAAAGGGTCTCATGGAGAAATGAACAAACAGATTTCATGAACCCTGGCAATGGCCTGAAATCAGCCTTCTGAACTCTGGGATATTTAAGGTAACTCCTACCAATGTATGATATCTCTTGGAATTTTGGGCTGGACATTGATCAGACTTCAAGGAAAAAGATTGTTTGGGAATATGAATACAGCATTACTATACCTTTTTTAGGCCATGGACAAACCTAGGGGGTGGGGCCAAGTTAAGGTAATAATTTTGACAGGTAACCACTTCACGTGGGGATCTAATCTCATAGAACTTCTTGTTGGAAATATTCCAAGGAGCAGCCCATGCGTTTGTTTCATTTCCCAGAAGAAGCAAACAAAATCATGAGAGGCTGAGGTACTTCCATTCGCCATCAAAGCCCTGAGCTGAAGAGATAACCACACGGTCCCCTGGTGCTCCCCTGCTTTCCAAAGCCACCCCTTTCCCAGCTGCTTCTTTGAGTATTCAGCTTTTATTATTTCTTTTAAAGTTTTTATTTATTTGTCTATTTATTTGGCAGGGAGATAAAGAGAGAAAGAGAGAGAGAGAGAGAGAGAGAGAGGGAATCCCAAGCAGGCTCCACACTGTCAGTGCAGAGCCAATGCAGGGCTTGAACTCATGAACTGTGAGATCATGACCTGAGCAAAAGTCAGACCCTAAACCAACTGAGCCACCCAGACTCCCCCCAGCTTTTATTATTAAAAGAAAAATTGATTTTTCTCATTCGATTGTTTAACTCTGGTACTTCTTTGAAAGCATGTGTGTGTAAGCACAAGTTTGCAGTTTCATAATTTTGAAGCTGGTTCTGCATAATTTGGCCACCCAAAATGTTTCTCCTCAGTGCATCCTGTCTGCATGACATCACAGAGCCGCTACAGTGATAACAGCCAATAGGATGCTTTAAGTTAAGGAATTCGAGATGGCCCAAGCCAGGAAGAAGAAAACCTTTACAGGGTGCCTGAGTGGCTCAGTCAGTTAAGTGTCCGACTTCAGTTCAGGTCATGATGTCACAGTTTGAGTGTTCAAGCCCGGCGTTGGGCTCTATGCTGACAGCTCAGAGCCTGGAGCCTGCTTCGGATTCTGTGTCTCCCTCTCTCTCTGCCCCTCCCCCACTTGTTTCTCTCTCTGTCTCTCTCTCTCTCTCTCTCTCTCTCAAAAATAAATAAACATTGGGGCGCCTGGGTGGCTCAGTCGGTTAAGCGTCCGACTTCGGCTCAGGTCATGATCTCACAGTCTGCGAGTTCGAGCCCCGCGTCGGGCTCTGGGCTGATGGCTCGGAGGCTGGAGCCTGCTTCCGATTCTGTGTCTCCCTCTCTCTCTGCCCCTCCCCTGTTCATGCTGTGTCTCTCTCTGTCTCAAAAATAAATAAACGTTAAAAAAAATTTTTTTTAAAATAAATAAATAAATAAACATTAAAAAAAGAAGAACACTTTTAGTAGAAAATACAAAGATCTAGTTTGGGTAAAAGGTCTTCTAAACCACATCTATTTGGACTTAGGTACCACTTGCCTGAATGATACCAACCTGTAACAGTCTCTGAGTCTGTGACTATCAGGAGAGTCCAAATATTTAATTATTTTGGTCTAAATTTCAATCTCTCCCTTCTGTCACATGGGCAAAGTAGAAAGATTGATGATCTAATTTACATGCAAGGTACCTGACTTTTATCTGGCTCAAACCTGAGGCAATGCAATCATGTGGGCCTATGGCTGTGACCAAGGGGCCTATGGCTGTGACCAAGGCCTCTGTCACTAAATCGCATATGGGATACCAGGAAAGTGTTGAATTTCTCTTGGCCTAATTTCCTCAGCTGTGGCGTGAAAGCATTATATCTGATACTGTCAAAGGTCCCTAGTTCTATTTAGACCAAAAAGTTCCAAGTTCACAGCAAAACAAAAGTTTTTGTTAGTTTTCTGGAGAGTACCATCAACTCCTTCTGCATATAATGAACTCAACACACGAATGAGTTTAGGTGATTTGTGGTCTAGGAACAAAAGATATTGGAAAGAATAAAAGACGCCAAGCACCCCTGAGATTCATGGGCACCCGACATTAAGAGCATAAAATCTCCTGAAAATCCATAAACAGGGCAAGTTAGTCAAAGGCACGGGCAATGGGAGTGGATGGCTGTTGAAGTATCACATCCTAGCTGAGATAGGACTGGAGTGGGAGTAAAATGAAGAAATTGATGAGGTGCTAATAAAAAGGATATTCCTACATGGAGCCATCTCGCTGTCCTCATTATCTGCCACATAGGACTCAATAAATGAGTAGTGAATGTATGAAAATTTTAGTATAAAAAATACAAGACCATATAAAACACAGCTTTTCTATTTTTGATACCAGAGAATCATCTCTTCCTTAAAACCTACCATTTAAAGTAGGAAGCTGTTTGGGGCGCCTGGGTGGCTCAGTCGGTTAAGCGTCCCACTTCGGCTCAGGTCATGATCTTGCGGTTCGTGAGTTCAAGCCCCGCGTCGGGCTCTGTGCTGACCGCCGGGAGCCTGTTTCAGATTCTGTGTCTCCCTCTCTCTCTCTCTCTGACCCTCCCTTGTTCATGTTCTGTCTCTCACTGTCTCAAAAATAAATAAACGTTGAAAAAAATTTTTTAATAAATAAATAAAGTAGGAAGCTGTTTGAAAAAAGATGCAAGAGGAAGGAAGAATCCTGAATGAGCCAATCTTTACATCAAGAAAATAAAGTATTTTGATTTGACTTGAAAAGTCTGACGCTATGTTAATATCTTCTGAAGGTAGGTTGGTGGTAGTGTCTTGGTAAGAACTTTGGTTCCGGTAATTAATATGGTTACTGACTTATCATAATACCTATATGTGGAATCCTGACATAAAACTGCAATTTAAAAATCAAAAGGAAATCATCTCAAAACACTGTGAATTTAAAATCAGAACACTTCTGGGGGCGCCTGGGTGGCGCAGTCGGTTAAGCGTCCGACTTCAGCCAGGTCACGATCTTGCGGTCCGTGAGTTCGAGCCCCGCGTCAGGCTTTGGGCTGATGGCTTGGAGCCTGGAGCCTGTTTCTGATTCTGTGTCTCCCTCTCTCTCTGCCCCTCCCCCGTTCATGCTCTGTCTCTCTCTGTCCCAACAATAAATAAAAAACGTTGAAAAAAAATTAAAAAAAAAATAAAATAAAATAAAATCAGAACACTTCTGACGTTTACTAGTTATAGTAAAAAAAAAATGTTAATTTTTACTACAAAGGACACTTGTTTTCTACTCTTGATTGTAATTTCCAATAGTCAAAAGAGAAAAGTGCCCCTTAAGAATGGACAGAGAGAAAATCTCATATAGGAAACCAAAGCAGCTAAGCCTAACTTAAATCTTTATACAAGTGTTTAAGTGTCCGCAATTTAATGTTTTCCTGAACTTAATGCCAATTTAAAAGTATTACCTGACAGACCATAAAACAGAGTAATAACAGTTTTCCAAGTAACAGATTTATAAAGAAAAATTATAATGCCTCAGGACAACATTATAATGAAGTTTAGCTGGCACACTTAAATATGTCTACATATGTACCAAACAATTAGACTCACATATTCCAATTATATGTCTACTACCTATGGTATAGAAACAATTCATGCATCAAAGATCTTTTCACTGTACTTCATATGTTAAATGGGACAAATGTTATTCTCATACTTCAGCAGTGTCACATAAAAACAAATTCAGAATTAGGGATGGGGAGGGGGTGGGGAGCTATTGCAATAGAAAGAGCATTCCTACCTCAGGATCTGTAAGTTTCTCAAAGCTAAAGCAAAAAGGGTTTTTCTTATTATAAAAGGAGGAATGAACAAGGCTAGAAAGACTTGGATGCAGGGAAGGTGGCATGATTGCAGAGCTGAGCAGCAAATATCTTTGTGGTCAGTCAATTTGGGGCAAGGGTCATTAAATGCTCCCCATTTCCAATGCTTGTTTAAATTCAAGGGTGAGTCGAGGTCAGGGACCTGTGGAGAAGGGAGAAGCCTGGCTAAAGTTTTGTCAAGTCAAGTTAGCAGGTATTTTGTCCAGACTGATGAGTGGGGGTGAACACTTAGCTGATATATTATGGGACAAAGAATGGAAATTTGGAAGATCCATGTCTGACCTCGTCATTGGTGAACACGGGTGTCATCCCTTAGCTTACCTAAGTCATATGAGGAGGGAGGGGAGTTCTTTGAAATAGCCCAGGAACACAAAAACAATTTTTTGTTAATTTTTCATTATGGTAAAATGCACATAACATAAAACTTACCATCTTAACCAATTTTCGGTGTACAGGTCAGTAGTGTTAAGTATATTCACATTGTCATACAACCAATCTCCAGAACATTTTCACCTGGCGAAATTAAAGCTTTACACCCATTAAACAACAATTTCCATTACCCTATTTCCCCAAGCCCCTGGCAGCCATCATTCTGCATTCTATGTCTAGGAATTTGATTACTCTAGGTACTTTAATAAGTGGAATCATGTAGTATTTGTCTTTGTAACCGGCTTATTTCACTCAGCATAATATCCTCAAGGTTTAGTCATATTGTAGCCTGTGTCAGAAATTCCTTACTACGTAAGGTCAAATAATATTCCATTGCATGTATATACCATCTTTGTATATGCATTCATCCATCAACGGACTCTTGGGTTGCATAATACTGCTATGAACCTGAGTCTGCCAATATCTCTTTGAGACACTGCCTTCAGTTCCTTTGGCTAGATACCCAGAAGTGAAATTCCTGGATCATATGGTAATTCTATTTTTAATTTTTTGAGGAACTGCCATGTGTTTTCCACAACAGTTGCGCCATTTTACATTCCTACCAACAGTGTGCACAAGGGTTCTGTCAAAGAAAACCAGAGCCTGATAGTGGTTAAAGTGGTAAAGACAAGTTTTACTTGGGAACTATTGCAGTAGGGAAAAGAGACCTAGAAGGGAGGTTCTGACTAAATGGACTTGGCAAGATTCCTGAGAAAATCAGGACTGGTGAGCAGGTGTCACCTGAATCATCAGGGATGAGAAACTCAATCAGATACTGAGGGTGATCAGATATCAAGGACAGGGAATTCTAGCTAAACTGGTCGAACAGGATTCTTGCTAAAACTGGTCAATGCAAAGACAAACTCAGAAGCTCAAAGGTCTGGGCTTAGTTGAGGATTCAGAAGAGTCTGACCAAAGGTTAGTCAAGGAAAGAGTCCCTATCAGTCACAATTTCTCCATATCTTCACTGGCACTTATTATGTTCTGGTTTTCGATAGCAGCCATCCTGATGGTTGTGAGGTGGTATCTCACTGTGGTTTGGATTTCCATTCTGCTCATGTTGAATGATGTTGAGCACATTTCCATGTGCTTGTTGGTCATTTATATATCTTCTTTGGAGAAATATCTACTCCAGTCCTTAGCCCATTCCTGAATTGGGTTGTATTTTTGTTGTTCATAAATTGTAGTTCTTTACATATTGTAGATATTGACCCCATATCAGATATATGATTTGCAAGCAATTTCTCCCCATTCCATAGGCTTACTTTTCAATATGTGGATTGTATCTTTTGATACATGAAGTTTTTTTGGTAGTGCAATGTACCTACTTTTACTTTCATTGCCTGTGCTTTTGGTGTCATAAGGGATATGGGGATTTCTTAACTATCATGCTTTCCAGGAGCAAGGGAGGAGGTAAAGTTCAGCATTATCAAAAATAATGCTCAATTTTAACTACTATTATTTACCATGAAAAAAGATGTAGCAGAGAATCTGCAATCCCTTACTATAAACTTACTGTTCAAAGAGCAGGGTTACACGGTCCACTGCAGTCCAACATGAAGAATCCAGGAAATCAAGAAAGTAGGTTCCACTTATATCCAGCTCAAGCACCTGATGCAAACCAAGCAGAGGACAGAATCCATGGGTCTTCTTCCTGCCGCTCCTCCTGACAGGAAGTAGCCTTTCTTTCTCGACTCTGTGCTGTCCACAGGTCAACTTTAGCTTATCCTTCTTCTCAGTAAACCTCTCTTCTCCAGGGACTCTTTGTCTTGCCTTCCTCCCCCACCTCCCTCCCTGAGAACCCACCTCTTTTATCCTCTCTTTCCCAGGTTTTTAGTCATTCTGCTGCACAAGCCCTTGTCCTATCCACACCCATGGGACTCTAGTATGAATTCTACCCTTTCAGCAAAGTTCAGGGAACAACGAAGAAAAGCCCATCTAACTCATGGTCCTGGGGTCAAGGAAGACAATCAGACTTTTATACTCTATAGATTGACTCCCTCTGCCTCCACTTTCTATTACCAGCTAAAAGTCTCTTTCTTTTCCTGTTTGGCTTTCTTTACAGGAAGCCTCCGTTTATTATTCCAATTCTGTGTTCAACCCTAGGATAAAGAATGCTATGCCAGGAGTAAGATGAGAATAGGAGAGTGAGAGAGCCAGAAAGAAAACACTAGCAACCACTCTCCCATAAATCCACTGAAGAGAAATAAAACTTGGTCAAGAACCATGCAAGAGGTCAGGGGAGAGACAAGATCAAGGCAGGAATCCAGGAGGTCACAAAAATTGGAGAGCAAAAGAAGGCGGATGATGTGGGACAGTGTCCTATGGGCCAGAGAAAAATGAGTAAACCAAAGAACAGCTTCCCAAATCTCTACCAGTTGATGACTGAAGGAAAGACCCAGAGAACCTCAGGGAGGGATACAGCCCATAAAATCAACTCCAGACTTCTATCATCAAGCAGATGCTCAAATCCTTTCCCTTTTTGTTTTTCCACAGTATCTTCCAAAATACTTAATTTTTCATCTAGAAAATTGAGTAAAACAAAAATATGACTGTGTAAAAGGTTAAGAGGTACTAAAGATTCTATAAAAAGGAAATCAGTTTTCCATCTCCAACCCAATTTCTCTTTCTATAGAATCTCTCACTAGTAATAGATCCTTGTGCATCCTTTCAGAAAAATCTGAATGCACATACCAGTATTTATAGAAAGGATATAACTGATATATTACCTCGCATCTTATTTTGCTCATTTGATAATACTTCTTGGAGAATTTTTCTTCATCACCATGTTTAAATCTACACCATTCTGCGAATTCCCCATATTCCATTGCATTTATCATACTTAACTAGTAGCCTATTGATCAACCATTACATTGTACCCACTCTTTCATTACTACAAAACTACAGCCACTTACACATAGATTCCTGGGAACACATGAACCTATGCCCATAAAATAAAGTCTTAGAGATGGGATTTTCTTGTCAAAAAGAGATACATTCTAAAATTTGCCTAGTACCAAATCGCCCACAAAAAATCTTACAGCAGTTTGCAATTCCACTAAAACTGTGTGAGAGTTTTAGTCTACCCAGTGCCGTACCAACAAGTTTGATCTTTGCATGAGAAAGCAAAAATGCTTTGCACAAAAAGCATCTCCTAGATTCATGTTATTATGAGTGGGGTGTTTTCTGCCCATTTTAAAATTAGGTCTTGTATTATTTGTATGATTGATTTGCAGGAATTATTACATATTAAGAAAGTTAAGCTTAAGAATCTTATATCACGGGGCACCTGGGTGGCTTAGTCCCTTAAGCAACTGTCTCTTGATTTTGGTTCAGGTCATGACCTCACAGTTTGTGAGATTGAGCCCCATGGCAGGCTTTGCCCTGACTCCTTCTCTCTCTGCCCCTCCCCAGCTCACGCTGTCTCTCTCTGTGAAAATAAATAAAACATTTCCTCAATTTTTAAAAAAAAAAGAATCTTATATCACATGTATTACAAATATATTTTCTACTCTGACTCTGTTTACAGTATTTGTTCAATAAATTTGTTTTTAATTTTATGTAATTCTTATTTTATTTGTTAAAATGATGCCTTGTAAATTTTTTCTCTTGTTTAGAAAGAGAAACCTTTCAAGGGCACCTGGGTGGCTCAGTTGGTTAAAAACTGACTCTTGCTTTTGGTTCAGGTCGTGATCTCACAGGTTGTGAGACCCAGCCTGGGGTCGGGCTCTGTGCTGACAGCCTGGAGCTTGCTTGGGATTCTCTCTCATTCTCTCTCTCTCTCTCTCTCTCTCTCTCTCTTTCCGCCTCTCTCTCTCTCTCTCTGTCTTTCAAAATAAATAAACTTAAAAAATAAAGAGAAACATTTCCATTCCATCAATATAAAAACAGTTCTCCATTTTCTTCCAGCATCTTTACAGAATTGCCTTAGGGGGTGCAGAGGGGAAAAAAGGTTTAATTTTAACATCTGTATGGTTGACAAGTCCAGAACTCATTTTAAGAATAAGAATGAAGTAAACTTCCAGATTTTTTTTCCTCTCAGTGGCAACTAATTGAAATTTCAGTTGGTTCAGAAGAAATTACCTCGTCTATTTTTACCTATTCTGGACTTCAGGATTGTTCTGCACACCAGTACAAAAAATATCGTATTAATACATTCTTGTGTTTAGCAGATTTTGTGCAGCCCCACAAATTTTGATTTTCCATTTGAAAATCCTATATGTTTATTTTGTTTCTTTAATGGAACTTAGAAATAGCATTACTAGCTCTGAAAAGAATCTGAAATTAATAAGTTTTATTAATGTGATTCTACTAAATTTATAAATTCATTTCAGGAAAATTTGCATCTCTATAATACTGCATCTTCTTATTCAAGAAACCATTACAGCCTTTTGTTTATTCAAGTTCTCACTTGTATGCCTAAATAGAGTTTTTTAAAAAATTATGTAGGTCCCGCATATTTCTTATTAAGCTTTGCGCACGTTATTATAAGTGCAATGTTTTCTTTACATTATCTCACTTGGTGGCATGGTTCTGGAAAGCTGTTGGTTTTTATGTTAAAGAGGTAACTGGTTACATTAGCAATTTCCCTCCTTTTTTCTATTTTTTTTTAACGTTTATTTATTTTTGAGACAGAGAGAGACAGAGCATGAACAGGGGAGGGGCAGAGAGAGAGGGAGACACAGAATCTGAAACAGGCTCCAGGCTCTGAGCGGTCAGCACAGAGCCTGACGCGGGGCTTGAACTCACGGACCGTGAGGTCATGACCTGAGCCGAAGTCGGAGGCTTAACCGACCGAGCCACCCAGGTGCCCCTCCCTCCTTTTTTCAAATTGAATTTTAGATGATTAACCCAGGCTATCCAGAAATACAGTGACTCGTCTCCATTTACAATTTCTATGCCTCTGGTTCTCTCACTTCAAACTGTGTTGGTTGGTACTTCATGAAAATTTTTAAATAAAAGCAGCAATTATGGGCATGGACCTATTGTGTCCCTGGATTCTATTTGCTAATATGTTATATTAGACTTTTAAATCAATATTTATAAGTGAGATTTGTATCTTTTCCTTTACTTCTCTATTTCTGCCAGAATTGTTGCCCAAACAGATCACTTTCTTTACGCTCTCTTTGTAAACAGTGTCATATTTTAATATAATTAATCAGTTGATTCTTTCCTTTTGAGGTTAGTGCTATTTGTGTCTGCTTCTGAAATATTTCTTTGTCCCCAAAACAGAGTCTCCAACATTTTTTCCTAAAAGTTTTAGTTTCGCCTTTCAGATTACATTTTTACTCTACAAGTTCTTTTCTTTCCACATGGATTACTGACCATCTCACACCCTTTATTAAACGGTCTATCTTTTCTTTATTTATGCTTTTGTCACATGTCCAAGATCCATGTAGATACCTATCTAGCTCCTCCAGTACATTGTCGAATAGAATCAGTGACAGTGGGTGTCTTTGCCTCGTTCCTGATCTTAAAGGGAATGCTTTTAGTATCATATCCTCAAAAACTATGTCCGCCAGCAGAATTTTTAAAAACAGAAGATTTGAGGGGTGCCGGGGTGGCTCAGTGGGTTAGGCATCTGACTTTGGCTCAGGTCATGATCGCGAGGTCCGTGAGTTCGAGCCCCACATCGGACTCTGTGCTGACAACTTAGAGCCTTAGAACTCAGACTCTGTGTCTCTCTCTCTCTGCCCCTCCCCCCACTCACACTCTCTCTCCTCTCTCTCTCTCTCTCTCAAAAGTAAATAAACATTAAAAAAAAGATTTGAATAAATATTTCACCAAAGATACATGAATGACAAATAATCACATAAAAAGATTATCAGCATCACAAGTCATCAAGGAAATACAAATTAATACAAAATACGACATCTCTGTATATCCACTAGAATGGCAAATATCTGTCATTCAAATTTGTCACATGATTATATGGAATACTTAGCTTCTGTTATTATTTGTATTATATTTGGACTTATTCTGAAGACAAGAGAGATCCAGTAGAGGTTTTGGCTGAGATGCAACATGACTGTAATTGGTTTTTTTTAAAAGATACCCCGGACAGCAATGTGAAGGTTTCTGAAATGAGTTCATCTTAGGGCTACAGAGGATCCAGAGAAGGGAGCTATGAGAAACAGGGCAAAGAAGAGAAAGAAAAACGAACCTTGGCATTAAGAAGTGGGCGAACAGATTAAAAAGTCATTACCTAGAGGGGCACCTGGGTGGCTCAGTTGGTTAAGCGTCTGACTCGGCTCAGGTCATGATCTCAAGTTTGTGAGTTCCAGCCCCACATCAGGCTCTGCACTGATGATGTGGAGCCTGCTTGGGATTCTCTCTGTCTCCCTCTCTCTGCCCCTCCCCCACTTGCCCTCTCTTTCCCAAAACAAATGAATAAGCTTTAGAACAAACAAAATTTTAAAAAGTCATTATTTAGAGAAAAATTAATAGCATCTGTTAAATAATTAGATGCAAGGCATCAGTATTCCAGAATCAACCCACTGGTAGCTTTGTCCTAAAGTATCAGATATCAAAATATATGTTTCAAAATGGCAAAATTGTAAAAATCACGTAATTCTCATATTAGGAAAAATATTAATGAGGTTTAGCTCCAATCGGTTTGGAAAATCCTTAAAAGATAATCTTGAAGGTTTCTTGTTTTGTTTTGTTTTATCAAATGTTCAGATAAACATAATTAAATTTATCAACATTTTTTTTCCATTTATAGTATGTACCACACGTGGTTTGGACACACCACACTTACAATCAAAATTGACATGTTGGCTTGGAATAAAATACATGAAGAAAAAGAAATTACAAGAAGCAATTTTTCAGTTCAAACAGATATGTCAGCTGTGTGCAGATACCCTAAAAATGGAATAGAAAATTCATACATTTTGAGCAGGAGGACTGGGTTTGTTTAATGTGTTTAGCATATCTTGGCAAGTTGAAAAAATATATATAAAACGTCTCTCCTTAAATTTAGTCTAAAAGACTAAGCATGTGTTTTCATGAGTCGCAGGGAATCATTTTTTCTTTATCTTGGTCTTCATCTCTGGTTCAAAATGTTTGTTTCTGCTGTTGAGGATGATCTTCTAAACTGAAACAAATCTTCCCAAATGATTGGTTTTTGCTTTTTCTTAATGTCTTCTTTGGTTCTGCATAGGCAAATACCACAGTGAGGAAAAACTTTAGGGCTAATAGAACTTAGTACATCTTATAAATGTTTACTTGTACAGCCCAACTTGAAATACTTTTGCCCTGATTTATACTCAAAGGGAAAAGCATATTGAATCACAACCAGGATGGGTTACAAACAAAACTGTATATTGGATAAGTTTGCTTAAATGGCGGCTGTCCCAATGCCATTACGTAGAGATCGTTGGCAAATTTATCCGTTTGTGTTTTTATTACTAGATAGCACCTACGTCCTTTGGACCCCTGTGCTTCTTCCACCAGAAGTAAGTACGAATCATCGAACTACACAACATCTTAGGTCAGCTTCTGGAAAACAGACAGCCTTCCATCTTCCTGGAGAAGGCCAAACTGAGAACCAAATTCCCATAAAAATAATTTCTAGTTGGGGACGTTGCCACCAGGACCCAAGGTCAGCTACGGCAGGGAGTGGTGCATCTCACACAAATACTTTCGGCTCTCCCACTGACTCGCGTCTTACCAGCTAACCCATATTTAACGCTGAGGTCAGAGTTGTCACGTTCCCATACTTCCTGTTTTGCAGTTACTGGCTTTCCCAGTGAAAGTTTAAAACTACACCAGCTCAAAGTGGTAGTACGTAATTTGGAGGGAAAGGGAGATTTCTGTCTCTAAAGAAAATAGGCCTAGAAGGTTAAGTGCTGAATTTACAACACCAAGACCTGAATTTCAGCTGATTTTGAACTTGGGTCTGATAGTTATCTTTCCCCAAGTTGAAGTTTTCTTTTTTTTTTTTAAGTTTATTTATTTATTTTAAGAGTGAAACAGCATGCAAGGCAGGGGAGGAGAGAGAAGGCAAGAGAGAATTCCAAGCACTGTCAGCACAGAGCCCAATGTGGGGCTTGAACTCACAAACCCTGAGATCATGACCTGAGCCAAAACCAAGAGTCGACGCTTAACCAACTGAGCCACCAGGCACCCCTGAAGTTTCCTCTTTAAATGAGAATTATATTATCCTCTTCCCTCATACAGAGGATTTTTGTGAAAAACAAACAAATTAAAAATTGTGAAAGCATTTTAGAAATTGTGAAGCATTTATAAAGTCAAGAAATGGTATCAGGAGCACTTCTCCAAAAGCAATGGTGCCCTTTCAGTCTTCAGATGTGCAACCAGACTGGCTATTGGCATTTGATTCAAATGGATCTCATCACCTTAGAAGGAGAGCCATCGAGGGTGGTTCAATCTTACTTCCTGAGGGCTTTCTGTTTTCCAATTTCATCCCATAAAATCATGTGACAGGATAGAATAATTTCACAAATAATCAGTCTATACCTGTACTGTACATGTACTTCTTTAAACATGGGTTAATTTCACACACACACAACTCCAGATGACCCTATTAGAATGAGAAACGTTATTGTCAAGCAAATCCAGTCTAGATCATTTCCATGGCGTGTTCCAAAGGCTCTTCGCGTGCATGCCTGTGCCATATGTTCTCAGAAACTGATGCTGTTGACCGCAGACTCTAGCTGAACGTTAATTCCTTCTGCAGAACTTTCAGGTATAAAATTACATTGCCCTATTTGTACCATCTGAAGTAGAACCCACACCAGGGGAACGACATTCTCCACCCAAGGGTTGGGCGATCCAAAGAAAGCACTGTCCAGGTATTGATTTTATTTTCTAAGGAATTAACTTTGTCCATTTGAAAATTGCCATTATATGAATGCTTGCTTTGGAATTGGGCCAGGATAACGGTTTTCACAATTCATCATCCTGTTCTTATGAAATCTGACACCTGCTTTGTTAATGAATGAAATAGGTCAAAACCTGAGCATTAGCTCAAATCCAAATGCCACAACTTCCAGTAACTCAGCATATTCTATACACTATTACTCAGGATTGTGCCTCTAGAATTCTCACCATGAGGACATGAGAATATCTGTCAAATCAGCACATGCCACTTTAACTGTAGTAATTTGAGAAAGAAAAATCTTCAGGGATCACAGTCCCATGCTACACCAGCAAAACCTATGAAGAGTGTAGTATCGAGGTGCTCAGGAAATCAAGGTGGATTAATTGCTTGAAGATTTGAATCCTAGTCTTAGCTATATGACTGACTTACTTTGCGACGTTTGAAAACCCACTGAAACTTCACTTTCCAGATTTGTAAACTGGAGGACACATCGTCCAACTGCTCCACAGAATGAGGAATGTATCTGAAAGCCCTTTGTAAGCAGTAAAGCCCTATCTATCCACAATGCCAGTCTTATTACAAACGGAAGTTCATGGTAAGAGGTACTTTTTGCCGGTTGCCATCTATTCGCGATCGTTACCATGCTGTGGCTTTTTAAAAAGAACATTAGGAAGGGTTTTGTGTCTGCAAATTGCTAGTTGTGATGATTTATCCACATCCTCATTCTTCGCACTCTGCATGAACATTGCTCCTTGTTTCTTCACATGCTTTGCAAGACAGACTTTCGGCTCTAAATGTGAAACAGAGTATAGGCTCGGGAGGTTGAACACTACCCTGACTAGCTTCCTCTGCTGTAGCAATATTCGTGTTAAGCTTATCAAACACCTGAATGCATATGCTCTACACTACAAGTTCACTGTAGTGTCTTTTGTTCACTGTTGTGTCTCCAGCATCTAGAACACTGTCTGGCAGAGAGGAGGCAATAAAACTTTCCCAAATCAATTAATTAATATTTCTCGAACTGGTACCGTTGATACATCCACCTTCCAAGTCAAACATTTTTTGCGAGCACCGTTATGCAACACAGTAACAATCACAAACAGGTGCCAGCAGGCACAAAACACCTCTTACTTGGTCTTCCATTAACAAACAAAAAAAACCACGCCATTGTGGATAGATAGGGCGTCGCTATTTGCGAAGGGCTTTCAGATACATTCCTCATTCTATGCAGCAGTCGGAAGATGTCACCTCCATCTTATAAGTCTGGAAACTGAGGTTTTGACGGTTTTCAAAGGTCACATAGTAAGTAATTTGTATAACCAGAATTTCTCAAGG
The DNA here is from genome assembly GCF_016509475.1 of Prionailurus bengalensis. Classification (NCBI taxonomy): domain Eukaryota; kingdom Metazoa; phylum Chordata; class Mammalia; order Carnivora; family Felidae; genus Prionailurus; species Prionailurus bengalensis. The sequence continues at coordinate 14,298,216 of NC_057353.1, read as the reverse complement.
GTGTTGAACGTGTAACATCTCATCTCAAGTCTGCTGAAGTTCAGGTCTCCAAAGGAAGAGCACTGATCACCAATTTGTTTGATAAATGTTACGTATACTTGTACATTTTTATATCATCATATGCATTTTATGTATAGTTATATCATCATTTGGTACTTAGTGGTACTTGGAAATAAAAGCACTTCTATTAGCTGAAACGTTCATGGCATAGAATATCACAGCGTCCAGAAGGTCTTTCTAACAATGATTAAACAGCAAAACCTGTTAATTTCAAGCTTTATCGAAATAATCCTGGTTTGAGTTTTAGTTTATTTTCTCTCTTTTCATCTCTTTAAGGAAATTATGCTGTAAATATAATGAGATCTTTTGTGTTTGAAAATCTTACAGTTCCTGAATACTGTCATCTTTTGCCTTTTATTGTGCAGCAGAATGAATATAAATTTGGGTTGATTTTGTTTCAATCCCATAATGTACACTATACTTGCTTTTGAGAATAAACCCCCTTTACTTGTTTTATGCTTTTTTGATCTTGTTTTAATACTAAAACTGTAGGTACAGATAAAAAGAAAAACAAACAACGAAAACCTTTCCTCATTACAGAGACTTCACTGAAATGATTTTAAGTACAGGTTTTACGCATTGCATTTTTTACAGCCCCATAACAATTTTTGTCTTCTCTGCACTCCATCTCCTCACATTACAAACTATAGAGAAAAGAGGTAAACCTCCAATCTCCCATCCCTGTGTCACCACCGAACTGTTCAGAAGCTTCCGGACTCTCTCATACCAAGTTAGTATGACTGTAGCGTATTCTCTGCCCTAGAACAATCACGACTCTTTATGAACATTCAAAAAAGACAATATGGTTTAGCAACAGAGTAAATATTTGGAATCTTTAGCTGAGATGTTGCTGCATTTGAGGTAAAGGAAAGCCGCGTATGCCACCCCAGAATACGCCGCTTTGGCATGTTGGTTATTTTGAATTAAAGTAACAAGAATACTGGTACAAGAATACTCTGACTCTCCTTTGTCCCCCCTCCCCAAGAGCAGGAGCTACATCCCCCACATGAGGGTACCTTTCTGCACCAGAGAGGTGGAAGGCATCCTTGTCACCAGAGCTGGGAATTTAAGGCTCTAGAGGGTGTATGCTGACACTGTGGCCGTCTCTAATGAGTGTGAAGGAGCAGGAAAGATGGGCGATGTTTGCAAACCATGGGCCGTGAGGACTTACACCATCTCCAGTGACAGAGGAACCTGGCTTGTATCTGAGACCATCCCGCCGTGCCTAGTGCCCGTGCCTGGCTACACGGTGACAAGATAATTGTGCATAAAAAGAACCCAGAGCACTTGCTCAGAGCTGAGTCATCGCGATCTAAATGCACAGAACTACTTTATGTCGCCTATAGTATTGGATTTTTAACAAAATAAAGCTGAGATTACCCAGCTGGGATGTGGGGACTGTCTTCCACCTGCCCTGCCTTCCTGGGACACATGGGGAATTTCATTTGCTGGGGGAAAGAGGAATGGCTCCGCCCTGGGTTCCCAGCTGGGCTGCGACTCTAGGACTCCTCAATCTTCCTGAACCCTCTTCCAAATAAAACGTGTCATTTTGGAATTGCTTTCATGGCCTTGTGACAAACAGTGAGCTGCCCACGTCAACTGTATTTCTTCCCGTCCACCTTCTATCTAAGCAAAATTAACAGCTATCCCCTTTTCCCTTTTCTAACAGTTTGGTTAATGCTTAACAACCCAGATTATTAATTGGTTTGTGAGTCTTTTGCTCCCTGATAAAATGTGAGTGCCTCCAGACCAGGAGCTGTGTGTCTTCATCTCTTATCCCCAGAGAACAGCACCTGCCCCGTGCACAACAGGTTATTAAATGTAACTAGTGTGTGGAACACATATTGGAAGTTGGGGGTGGGGATGGGAGATGAGAGGTTGACCAGGAACCTGGTCATGCAGGACCCTACGGGCTGTGCTCAGTAAGGCATTTGTGGACTCGAGGAAAATGATCTCAACTCTTCTTCACACACAACATCTTGTTTAATGTTTTGGTGACACTTTAAGGAGGGTATCGTCATTATCCCTTTGTTATCAATGAAGAAGCTGAGCTTCATCAAAATTACCTTGTCTGGGGGCACCAGGGTGGCTCAGTCAGTTGAGCGTCCGGCTTCGGCTCAGGTCATGATCTCATGGTTTGTGAGTTCAAGCCCCGCATGGGGCTCTGTGCTGACAGCTCGGAGCCTGGAGCCTGCTTCAGATTCTGTATCTCCCTCTCTCTGCCCCTCCCCCACTCACGCTCTGTCTCTCTCTCTCTCAAAAAATAAATAAACATAAAAACTTTTTTAAAATAAATAAATAAATAAATAAATTACCTTGTCCAATTTTTCTCATTAAGTAAGTAGCTAGTCAGAACTAGAATGCAGTTCTTTGAGACACCAAGTCCATGCCCTTAACTATTACTGTAGACTTCCACTCCAAAACTTTTAATTCATGTCAAGGTGATGGCAAGCAGGTGAGTTAACTATCCTCACATGTCAGCACGGACATCATTTCCGATCCCACCAAGAACGAGAATTAAGGTCTTCAGTTATAAATCAGTAAGTCTTAGTTGTGCACTTGTTTCCAATTGGATTCTGAAAGCAAGATCGTTAGACAGACTCTAAATGCCTCTTTGTACAAATGGGTCCCAGGGAAGCAGAGGAAGCTCGATTTGTTCCTGCCTCCTTGTACATCTCCCACTGAAAAAGGTATCTCTGACTGAGCCCGTGGGTTGCATTCTGTGTCTATGAGGGGCCATAGCATCTTGCCTGACAGGAACAAAGATATAAAAGCAAAGCTTCCAAAGCCGTTCCCCTTATCCACCTTCTAAAGAAGATCCTGTTCGTGCTGCTATGCTGATAAGTGTAATAGGTTAGAAGAAGGCGGGGGGGGGGGGGGAGGGGGGTGGAATCTGATTCACTAAAACAGAAAGGGCCTGATGTAGAAAGAAAGGAAAGCAGAAGGAGGGGAGCTGTAGGAAGTGACCAAGAGCTTTGAGGGAGATATGAAGAAGAGACATTTGGGGAGAACAATTAACACAGTGAGCAAGTTTTTAGCAGTAGAGACATCTAAAGAGAATACTGAAAAAACTTTCGTATTGTGTTGAGAAGTATAATTTACCTCATAGCCCCTCAAGGACAAATTTACCACGTTCTTCCATATCGTGAGGGTGGAATATGTGCCCTTTGTATGTGTCACCACAGCGATACGGGACTTCAGACAGATGCAAGAATCCACGGTCTCCCTGGACTTCACTTACCTCTGGCAGGATCTTCGAAATCTCTGTTTTACATTTAAGGAAGCAAGTATGGGTAGGTGAAAAAAAAAAACCAATCCAAGTCATGTGTATGGTCTGTTGTATTAGTAATATGTGAATGTATGCATAAACAGCCTTCTTTCAAAAGGAAAGTAAGGGAATTCACAGAATGATGTAGAAGTCACAATATAAAAGATAAGTCCATTTCCATTTCGTCATGGTGGGTTAAGTATACTCCACAATCCCTCCCTCCCAGACAAATCCCTCAAAGTAGCAGAAGAAATTTTAAAACAAAAGTGAACTATGTACACCAAAACTTAAATATATATTTATTTATATATCTAAATAATTTGCAAATTAAATCTATGTGTTTGAAACAAGAAGAGGAGCTCATACCGAGTAAGAAATTGAGAGGAATTTTGAAACACAGGAAGAAATAAGGCGGCAAAAAAACACGGCCATATAGGAAAGCTGTCATCCAGGATATGCCACCAAACAAAACAAAACAAAACAAAACAAAACAAAACAAAACAAAATCTACGTCAAAGAGACAGAAGCAACCCTAAGAGTATTCTGCACTTGGGGAGAGGTCAAAATTCAGAGCAGGAAGGGTACCAGACCGAGGATTTGTTGGATTGCTCTAGAGAAAACAGTCATGTGAGTCAACTTCAGGACGCATATCACAACAAGAATGGCTGTCTCCAAGAAGAAACTGTGAGTGCCGTAGCTCGTGTTCAAGAGTCAGGGCAAAGTTTGGGTGGCATGGCCACATAAGAAATGGAAACATGTGACCAGATCATCAGAAGCCTGGAGGCACAACCAGTGCCTCTCTCCAGGTCCTGGGAAGAGTACAAGAGATCCAGCCCATCTTTCAAGCTGGCTGTACAACAAAGCCGGTAGGTAGCCCGTAGGAATGCCAAACACGATATGGTACCCAACAAGGATGGTAGCAGCATGAGAGACGAAAAGAAGTAAGTAAGGAAATAGGTAAGAGCAAATTAGAAAAGCAGACAGTAGATAAAGTCAGAAGAAAGGGTAACACATAAAAAGAATGATATTCGATCTTCTGCATTTGCTAGACGTGGTTCCTGAATGTAGCCTTGCAACAACCAGTACAAAATGTACTATTTTTCTTTTTTTTTTAATTTTTTTTTTCAACGTTTATTTATTTTTGGGACAGAGAGAGACAGAGCATGAACGGGGGAGGGGCAGAGAGAGAGGGAGACACAGAATCGGAAACAGGCTCCAGGCTCCCAGCCATCAGCCCAGAGCCTGACGCGGGGCTCGAACTCACAGACCGCGAGATCGTGACCTGGCTGAAGTCGGACGCTTAACCGACTGCGCCACCCAGGCGCCCCAAAATGTACGATTTTTCTAAGGTTATCATAACAAAGTACCACAGATTGGGTGGCTTAAATAACTAACATGTATTTTCTCATTACTTTGGTGGCTAGAAGTCTCATCCAAGGTATCGACAGGATTAGTTTCTTCTGGGGCCTCCTTTTGCGGCTTATAAATGGCTGCCTTCTCTCTCTGTCTTCACATGGTATTCCCTCTGTGCTTTTCGATGTCCTAATTTCCTCTTCTTATAAGGACACTAGTCACAACGGATTAAGGCCCATGCTAATTATCTCATTTTAACCTAATAATCTCTTTAAAGACCCTATCTCCAAATACAGTCACATCCTGAGGTACTGGGAGTTAAGACTTCAACATATGAATCATGGTGGGAGAAAGACACAGCTGAGCCCATAACACAAAGACAGAAGTATGATTGATTATATGGTTCTCTATGTCCACACGACAGAAATGAATCAGATGCTCAGGAAAAACAAGCTTATTGCTGCTACCAATGACTGAAAAAGAATACTTCATTCAGATTCTCAAAAAGAGGTTACTGAGTACCAAAGTGAGAAAATTCTTTAACAATATTCTTACAGTAAATACAGTGCATTTCATAACACCGTTTCTTGTAACATTCTTCAATGTAGGTCAATGGCATAATGCTAAAATGCGGTTTATAAATGTATATCTACAGGCATGCAAATTCCCATGATGCTTTGGCTTAACCCCAGAATAGATTTTAGAGTATCTAACAGAATGAATAAATGGCTGTCTTTATGCAAAGCCTCCATAAATGTTTTTTCTCATCCAACCTTTCAGAAGTCTTGAGAGAAAGGAGTTTTAAAGTTTTACTTCCAAAAAAGAACCTGTGGTCTATGTTGCTATTTCAGTGTAGACCCAAATTCAGCCAGGTCATCAGAACTGCAGTGACTCATCCTTCTGAGAAGACAGTTTTGCTTAGTGGCTCTCATCTGCTATTTACTACAACTGTCACATGAAGCAGATATCTTCACTGACCCATCCGGTTGTTCCTAGGCTATAAGATGGAGACAACAGCACATGAAGGTACGTAAACCACTTAGAACACTTTCTGCCTCATAGTAGCACTCTATTAAGTTTTCCTCATTAAGAAAGCTAAAGATCTTTCAACAATAGCACCTACAAAAAAAAAAAAAAAACAGGCTTGTTACAACTGCTGTGCCTTTGTATATATAATCAATACCAAAGCAAAGATTAGAGCTCCACTCTCCCGACCATATTGTACTGCAGTGCTTCTCAAAGGGGAGGATTGTTAGTAGAGTCACATGGGAGGCTTGTTAAACTCACATTGTAGGGTCCCTCCTCCCTGGGGTTTCTGATACAGTAGGCGTGGGATGGGACTCAAGACTGTGTATTTTTAAAAGTGCACACACTCCACTGGGGCCATGGCTCCAAATCCAACTCCACTCCATAGTTGGTGGACCCCGTGAGAGTTATACCGCTTCTTTCAGCCTTGTTTCCTTGTCTGTAAGATAGAGATAAAGACAGTCCGTGCCTAACAGCGTGCCTGGGAGGGTTACAGAACCCCGAACCCAGCGTGGCCACTTCTAGATCATTTCAGACAGCTCCAGTGCACCAAGATGCTGACCTCAGTGTCTGTGTGTAACAGAATATTTTTAATAGGATGTTCTTTCTCTCTCAGTTTTGATTCGAGCCTAGTAAACTGAGCACAGAGTGACAAATGCCAACCCAGTTGCAAAACCGACCCAGTTGCAAAAGGGGATCCTGGATTAACTACACATAACTTGTAAAGATGACCAAGCAATTCTTCTAGGGTGACTCTGCACATCAACCCTCTTAAGGGTGTTAATAGCCTTGAGTTGAAAGATCAAGAATCCAATTTCTGAGGATGCCACAAAGCAATCTTGGTGAGAAGGTAGGCATACACGTACTGCTCCCATTTAAGTATTCACCAAGATGAGAGAATGTCAACTCCAGATCACGGCAGTACAAGTCAAGGAAGGCCTTTGGGGGCCCCATCTCCACCGTCTCCAACCCCAGAGGAACCGGAGTCAGTCCCAAGAGGGGCTCGTCACCATGGAGAGAGAAGAGGAGTGCCAGACAGAGAAATTGAGAAGACCCGCCCAACCCACTCTTCCTCACTGCAGCTTCTCAAACTGGAGGGGGAAACGGCTTTAACCTCCAGTCAAATTGAGTTGTCATGATTACAATAGGCTAGATAAGTTTGCTACTAAAATAAGACTTATCTTATAATTAGAAGTGCCAGAGGACTTGCTATTGTTTTAAAGAATCCAGAAAAACTAATGGGTCTTCACTGAATTTCATCCAGGGGCAGGAAAGGCACATTTGATTGGGCAATGGGAATGAAAAACAAGCCGCTTTAAAGTCGCACCCTTAAAGTTTCGGTCTTTTAATATACCACGTACACGCACACACCTATGCATCCCAGGTCACCAAAGCATATTTCTTAGTTCTGAGATTTTGCTTCCTCTCAACACATACCAGATGAGGGAATGTGTTAATTTAATGCCGCTTTCAGAGAAAAGAGACATGATCATTTAGAGCAGCTCTCAGAAGCCCAAATATAGCGTCTTTAAAAATATATATTCTTCAGTGGCTATTTGAAATATTATGCAGACATAAGGAAATAAGCAAAATATGTTCTGTTTATAGTCAATAAATATAAAAAGACCCTCTTTTTTTTTGAAGCTCTAAGAAACTTAGCATAGTCCAGATCAGTCAACTACTGTTTTCAAGAAAATGCTTTGCTGCTATTGGCTTGTTGCCCAGCCCAAATCATTACTTGTTTCTATTCGCAATCCTGGAAGATGCACATCTGCCAGAAAACATCTGAACTTTTCAATATACAGAGCAAGATTTATATCCTCCTTATGATTTACAATCACTTTTCCTGCCCATGTGTGACATAGTGTAGGTAGTATCCTGAAGGATTAAGCTATGAGAAGCTAGGATTTAGGCAGTGAAGATCTTCTTGGGAACTGATTGCTACCGCATTATTTCCTGCTTAAGAACATTCTGAACTGCATTTTTTTCATCTGTTTCTCAGAAGATTTTCATTAAAAACCAAATGCTATTTGTCATGTTTAACAAAAAGCACCCATTGTAGCGCTAATTCACCTCCAAACTAAGACACGTTTGTATGCAACACAGCATATGTTTGTCTAATTTCATAATTAAAATAACTGCTTTTCCAATGAGAAGTCGTCCATTTGGACTTCCAAAAACAGTCCAATTAAATTTAAAAAACAAAACCAAACAAAACGGTTATTCCTAAACTCAACGCGTGATTTTGGCAGATTTAACAAACTACACACGATAAACCTACTTTATCACATTGTGGAGCCTACCCCGACTCTACATCGGGAGTTATCTGGTCATGAAAAAAATTCAGGGCATTTCTGCTGCCTCAAAACAAGTACACACTATTTTTTGAAAGGCTCTATCCATCCTCATCCTTTCTCTTTAACTTGGGCCTAATACAATGCTCTTCTCCTACCTTACTGAAGCTCAATAAATATTACAGCCTCTTACTTGACAAACAGCTAGAATAGGGGTTATAGGGTAGAGATAAAAGTAATAGAATTGAAACTAGAATTCCAGTCACTGGTAATGAATTTCGACTGTAGAAATTCACTCCCATAATTATTGAATAGCATAAAAAGGCACATAAATATTCCATAACTCTATGTAAAAGCGATTGTAAAATTGCATGAAAAGGTGATATGGTATATCAGGCCAGGTTCTAATCCTGACCCGACTATCAACCACTTGTAATACCTCGGATAGATTGCTTATCTCTGCTGAGCTTTAGAGTTAATAATAATAGCTTACCCACCGAGCAAAACTGTTGAGAGAATCCAGCCAGTTGAGAAAGTGTGGGATGATTTAAAAACAAAACAAAATCTTCCCTTGGAAACAGTCAGATTTGGTTGAGTTCAAAACCAGGCTGTGACACTTCCAGCTCAGCTCAAGATCCTGGGCAAGTCTTTTGACTTCCCTGTATTTTTTACCTCTCATCTGAAAAACGGGGCTCGTAGTAGTTTAAAGTTTAGAGGGTTCTCAAAGTAGTTAAATGTCCCAATACATATGAAGGATATAATACATAATAGGTGCTCAATAAATGGCGTTGAAATGTTTGGGAAACACGAAGGGCTTTTATATGCAAGTCATTAATACCATGTCATATATTCATGTAATTAGACAAAGGACATCACTCAGGGTAGCTGTACTCCTACATCTGCTTCTACTTTTATCTTTTCCCAAAAACTCTTTTTAGAAGGTCTATTTCTTACATCTTATAAAAATCCGTGATCCCACTCAGCATTGACCACTAAAACAATAATGTCTGCCTCCTAGCTTAACACCTCCTCTTGCAAACAAAGATAACTATTAATTTAATAGAGTGGGTCATTATAAGCAAACATTTCCTTTCTCTTAGCTGCTTTCCTCATACATTTCCAATTCAGGGAAACCTCACTGTCAAGCCACGGTGTTGCGCATACTGAACTTTGTCTACATCTATAGTGTGGCTAACACAGTTTCACGATCATAACACTTAGTTTAAAAATGAATCCCACAGACTTCTAACCTCCAAACCATCCTAAGTAAGAGCATGGATGATAATAATTCCCCAAAACATGCAAGAATTATATGCTGCAAATGATGTTTAGTGGGCACTGGAAAACACAACTCAAGCCAATGCCCTTCTCTGTACTGCCTGTTACAGTACAGACCATTTGCAGGTTTCCCTGTGCCAGTAAAACGTTGGAAGGAGGCAGCTTTTGTAATAGGATCATTGGCTAAAATGAAATGAGTCAATCTGATCAATAGAAATTGCACATGCAGCAAAGAGCTCTTAATGGATCTTAATCTCCATTAGGCTGAGTCGGAGGAAGTTGCCGGGGAAGCTGCATCACATTTCAGCCATTGATAGTAGCATCGTGGTCCGTGAGCAGCTTTCAGGGAATGGGAGCATTCATCCTGGGGTGCCCTGGGACAACCATCAATGGGATGGTAAACCCTTGCATCATCGGTGTCCAGGAAATGCTCTGGGGGATACTCTGGAGAATAGTCTCCAAGGCTTATGAAAATTTTAGCAGGAATTCATGGTGGGTCAACCAGAAGAACATTAGCACATGAAGCTTTTCTGTCATGTGTAATTAAATGTGGTTTAGAATCCCTTAGACATGATTTATAAAACCAAAAGGAGCAGTTCCAAGTTTGTTACCAGAAGCCCATAAAGTCTGTGCTGTGGGGAGAACAACAGAGATCAAGTTTTCCAGAAGTAGGCATACTTTGCACATGACATAGAAATTTAAAACAACAACAACAACAACAACAACAACAACAAAAAACACATAATGTTTGGATGCCCAGAATGTGAAACTAACTGCCTCTCAATTTAATATATAATAGGGAAAGCTCCATGTGGAAATTCGAAAGAAAAGGAAAATTGCACACAATTTAGAAGACTACCCATTGTACATGCACTTGGAAATTACAGCACAATATCTCCTAATTAATGCTGATTGAGTACTTTGATTTCAAAAATTGAAAAGCATAATACATGGACACTGCATTACACATTCACACATTCTCCTCACAAAGTCCTTGATGTCAGAGACCAAAATAGAAAAGCCAGTAGCAGATTACTTCATTGCTTTTTTTTCTTACTCTAAGTAAAACTTGATGATTATAAATTCAAAAAGTCCAGGATTAATAAAAATGAAACTGCTTTGTGCTATGGCACAAATAATTTATCCCAAATGTTCGGGCTACTTAATTGGAAAAGTGAGGGTTGTTTTCTATACCGTATCAATAATTTCAAATGTAGATGCCTTCTTCCTCTGTGATTCTATGACATGTCACTATTTATTCTATTATTACAGCACTTCATCATTGTAGACCACGTTCATTTTCATGTCTGATTCTCACCTTGATTGTGCCTGGATGGGTGGTGAATTCCTTGGAAATCAGAATGCATCTTTTTATCATGTTATGCTCTCTGCCTAAAACAATGCTAATATAAAATGAACAGACAGTACATTTTTATTGAATAAATGTAAAAACAGCAATACACTGTATATGCCCTAATCTTTCTGTGAAACATTTAGAAAATGCTACCTACTAATGGTCTGAGAGACCTTCGGAAATGGGTCAAAAGATCATCTTGGCAAAATAGGAAAAAAGGCCAGATTTGTATATGTATCTGGGCACTTTCACAATAGAGAATAGAATGACATCTATGAACTCTTCACGTATGCTACTTATTGTCTTCAGTTATGAATTTTAAAAACTGTGTCACAAAATTTTAATGTCTTGGATTTTCCCATCAGTAAGTATTCTGAGAATTATTAAAAAAAAAAAAAACAACCAAGTAGCCAAATATGTTTTATTCTCTTTATGACTGAAGACAGACAGGAAATAAAGTGCATTATGTAAATCAATTATTGATATCAGAAAGATGATCTAATAATTTACATTTTTAGTTATCTTACCATTATTATCTATTAATTGCTTCTACTCACGGCACTTTTGAAACAGACAGTCTTATATGAAGTGCCTAGCACACACAGTAGGGACTCAAATATATATTGTTGAAATAATAATGAGTGAATTTCATTCCAAGAAAAAAATGGAAAGAAGGGTCCAACTTCTTATGGTACCATACCATAGTCTCTGGTTACCAACACTTGAGACAACTTTTCTTTCGGTTTGAAAAATATCACTCGAACCGGACCACCTTGGACTATCAGAATGCCTTTACCTGCCTCCAGCAACTTGCAAACATGTTTAATCATCTGGGAGTTGAAGGCACATAGAGAGAATATGCTTTTGATAATGAAATTATTGATGGCATAATACATTTCTAATCATTTTCATTTTAAATTATCTTATTATTTATTACAAAAATATGAAGGCTGAGTCAAGTGAGAATTTTCCAACTCTTTAATTAATCTACTCTACTTGATTTGATAGTACTTAACTCATCCTGTCTTTGGGGAGAAATTTCTTCTCTCTATATAATCTTGATCATAGATAGGCTTAAATCAGCTTTATTATACCATTACTTGGAAAATGGGAAAAGAGAATTTACCAGTGTATGTCTTGGTTTCATAAATATTGATTGTCTAAAACCTAACCAATGTAGATTTTATTTGGTATAGCCAAAAGATCCTTTAACCAATAAATTCTTTCAGTTAAAAAAAAAAATTGCATCCTGGAGTGCAATAATTACAATAGACCCCAGTGGGAGGTTTTGGGCTCAGCTGTAAGGAGCAATTAAGTGCAGGTTCTGAGACATTGCGTGACTTTTGTGAAAAGAGCGTGGAAATGCCTGTCTCTGTCGATGACGGGGCAAGTCACTTCACTCAGCCAACATGGTCTCTCAGTTTCATAGGTTCCAGGAACTGGCCCAGCTGGGAGCCTGGAACTCCATCTACTCTAAAATATCTGATCAATCGCTCACTATTAGAAAAGATGACCCCAGGAGAAGGTCTCTTATCAAGGAATCTCTTAAGAATTTATCTCAAGTAAACCCAATTTTTTAAAATTATGTACCCTAATTAGCTCTGTGGGCACAATCCCCTTAGGAAAAGTATGAAATCGAGTTTGCCTTGTCTCCCAAAAGAAAAATGCTTTATCTGTTCCAAACAATAGGCTTATTGGGCTACCAGAGACTCTTTTCAAATAACATGACAGATTAATTCTAAACAAACTTTAGGACCACATTTTTGTCTCCGAACGGAACGACTTTATGAAGAATAAGAGAATGTTAGCCATAATTTTCTTACTGTGATCAATTTTATAGAGTGTTTTATCTCCATGAAATATCATATCAAAGCAATTTAAGACCATTTATGAAATTCACCAATCTATGACTACAGCAATATTATCTAGTGGTTATGAGCAGAGATTTGGAAGTCAGACTGCCCTGGTTTGAATCCAGGATTCTTCGGTTACCAACTGTGTTAATATCTCCGTTCTTCAGTTTCCCACCTGTAAAATGAGGATAACAGTAAATTATCCTAATAATTTATATTAGGATATTTATATATTTATATTATATATATTTATATTATAATATATATTACATATAATATATACGATTATATATATTATATATATAAATTATATATATTATATATATAAATTATATATATTATATATATTATATATATTATATTATATATAATATAATAACATATAATAGGACATATAATAGGATATATAATATATAATATATATAACTTTATATATAATAAATATATATAAATTTATATATTATATATCCTATATTATATATTATATATCCTATAATAACTCCTATATATCCTATAATATTAGGATATAATATCCTAATATTAATTATTATATATTGTGAACAATAATGCCAATGGGTACCAAATCTAGGATAGTCATGATATTAGACTCTATTATAATCTTCATCTTAAAGTGAAAGTCAGAATAAACAAAAATATTTTTACAGTACATGTAAATGTCAATGTACATGATGTTAACCATGGTTATGTCCTAATTCCCTCCTTGTCTTACTGATTTACACCAAACACCTTGCTATAGCTAACAGATACACCCAATATATGGCATACCTCTCCCCTGCCACACACACAGGAGACTGTACTTCTTTTTTAAAAATTCTGGTGGTATGTTTTAATTATCATACAAAATCAATTCACTTCCTAGCTGCTTTCAGGAAATGCACCTCACTATCAAGCACCAAGCATAAAAGCAAACTCACTGAATTGAAAGGCATTTCCCAACATTAATTACATTTCAATTAACTGCACCAATTTTAAGTAACTCCACACAATGCATCAATTCTTTCAACTATAAGGAAACGTCTTTTACAATTAATTTCATTCTGTCTAGTTCATCAAGACGTAGTTCCTTCTCAGACAAGATGGTCTGTTGGTAACAAATGCCTTTAAAATCGTTTCATGCTAAAATGAATTCCTTCATGCTATATGGTGCAGAACTCTAGGATCTCTGCCAAGTGGTGGTGCAAGAGCTTGAGAAGATTTAAAGCTCTTCTTTGACAAAACCACTATCTTTACTGCATGTGGCCCTGGAGTCCCTGCCCGTATTCAGGTGGGTAGGCCTTCTGCCTCGGAGAAAATAAGAATTGGGTTTTTAACCAAATGAGAATATCTACTTGGCTGCCTACACATTTAGTACATAAAATATATGGCCCTGGGTTAACCACAGAAGCACAGAACACCTGCTCTACATTTAAAGAAACAGATCATGATCTCACTATAAGTTAGATGGCTTACTCAAGACGTCTGGTATTAAAGAGAATGCTTAAATGGGCATGCCAGTTCTCCACACGACATTCCCTAAAGTCTATCCCTATATTAATACCGATTATTTTTTAAAAAAATTACTCAGCCCTTCATGATGAATTCAGTATTCTGCGAAGTTACAATTTTATGTTACCACTTAAGCTTTTACAGGTCAAAACAAGAAGCATTCTTTTGAAAAGCGTTTGTGGCTTTTGCAAAATCATGACTGAAAAAAGTTTTCTGCATGGTATCACAGTGCTTCGGAAAAGTACAACATAACAAACCGTCCCTCTAATTTAGCTCAGGAAAGTGTTGCTTTCTACCCATCAAGGTATATATTTTCTTTAATCAGACAACAGAGTTACGTGCCTCAAGTGTTTCTCTGTGTTCCCTAACTGTGAGGAAACAAAGACATGATTCATGGAAAGTGCCACTGCTGGCCACAGTAAGCACTCCGTTACAGCTAACTCTTTTTATTAGCTGTTATTAATAATCACAATTTGTTTTAAGTGTCAAGTGACATCTCTCTGATCTGTTGCTTTCAATGGTGTCTTTTAATTTTATTCTTAATGGTCCTGTTTTGTATTAGTTATTTGTATAAGCCACCTTAAAATAGAAAAAGTATAAGTTCAAATTAAAGGTTTTTAAACACGTAGGACTTCAACACAGTATTTGTGTTTCCAATAACGGCAGAGGGGTTATTTTAAACTAACAAATTAGGGCTGACGAAAGAAGTATAAATAAGACTGTGATCAAGAAGTATGCTAATTTTCCTACCACCATGAGAATATTTTCCCAAATTCAGCGTGTAACTATAATTTTTGATTTATGGTCAGGCATGGTAAAGCTTCAATAGGTCAAATTAATTTGGGAGTTGTGGAGAAAAGCTAATGCAATGAAAATGAAAGAAGAGTTTCAACCATAAAATACATAAATAATGTAGTTGTATTATTTCAAGAAACATGAGAGCGGCAGCGACCTGGGTGTAAGCAAGGGGTGATGGCCGGCTGAACCAAGGTCGCGGCAGTGGGAGGGAGGAGAGTGCAGAGGAGGGTTCCGGTGAACGGGGCAGGGTGCACAGGGTACAGGAGGCTGAGTGTCCTCGCCTGGAACTCCAGGAGGCTGCAGGAAGGTATGCATGAGCACAGGCTGCTTGCAACAGAGATGGAGGTCTTTCCAGATTTCTAGACTGGGCAGTCCCTATCCCAGCTGCAGTACAACCTTTCAAAGACATTCCACGAACTCTTTCTTATTTTGCTTCCATTCCAGACACTGCAAACAGTCTGGAAATCATGGGCTGTTGAAGCAGGAAGGAACCCCGTGGACCATACAGCCAGAGCTTTCGTTTTGCTGCTGAAGAAACTGCCATTCAGAAAGGTTATTCGAGGCCACACAGCTGGTCAGTTCAATAGCCCAATCTTCATATCAGGGTTTCTGATTCTCAGTTCAACACTCTACGCTCCGCTGTCCTCCTGTGATAGGATGATATTTGTCTGGGATTATTGTAGTTTTAAAATGGAAAATCTCATATCCTAGGAAAAAACCCGTCAGCCTCAAGCAAAACAAGAGAGTCAGTCACCCTAATGGAGATATGAGTTATTATTCATATTTCCCTAATCTTTGAGAATAGTTTTCATGGTTCATCTTGGCAAAAATTCATCATCCAAGAGGTTGGGCAAAACAACTCCAGAATAAAGGGTAGCCTTGACATTGAGGAGTGGTGTCTTTATGTCAACATAGTGGAAGGGAAGAGTAAGAACCCTTTCATTTTCCAACCCACTTGTGATAGCAATTCCACCATCAGTTCCAAGTCATGCTATCAAGACCCCATCTCCATCCCTTTGCCCAATCATATTAAGGGTAGCGGATCACTGGTAAAATTTGCAGAGGGTCTCCTTTTCCCGACACCAATTAAAATCTAAAAAATATTCCAAAAGGTCGGCGAAGAGTGGGATTTGAAACCTGCCAGTTTCGCTCCCCACCGTTAATTACTCCAGGAAAACATGGATTGACTTAAAGGGCATCAAGCAAATAGACATACAGACTTTAGAGAAATTAAGCTATCTGCTTCCCTCCAAAGTCACCAGAAGCAAAAAGCAAGCCCTCTTGAACATTCCACGTGGAGCAAAATGGAAGGCCTACTGCAAAGTCATCTGGGGTTTTCGTTGGGAAGGAAAGACAGGCAGGGGCGCCTGGGTGGCTCAGTCAGTTGAGCATCTGACTTCGGCTCAGGTCATGATCTCGCAACTCATGAATTTGAGCCCCGCGTCGGGCTCTGTGCTGACAGCTCGGAGCCTGGAGCCTGCTTTGGATTCTGTGTCTCCCTGTCTCTCTGCCCCTAAACCACTCGCATTCTGTCTCTGTCTCTCTCAAAAGTAAATAAACATTAAAAAAAAAAGAAAAGAAAAGACACAGGCAACATCTAGAAATCCTGTGTAACCCAGCAACAAGATGCCTTCAAACAAAAGACTGTGATTTCCATCCCAAAGGTCTTTCAGGCCAGTCACCTTTGATTTGACCCTGTCCTTCCTCATGAGTCATGCTGGCGGGCACTGTCCCCAGGCAGCCCAGCCTCCTCTTCCTCAAAGTCACTGCATCCATCAGAGATTCAGTCCTGGCAGCCACATCCCAGGACAACTCCAAGGATCTGAACATCCACTTCCAACCTTCATGGGGAAGGTATCGGGGATTTTAATTTCCGATTAAGCTGCCCTGACTTTATGAAAAAGAAATGCCTAGTGAGAAGCTAGACAGTAAGAGAAATAGCATGTTGTCCTTGCCCCTGGATTCACACTCTAATAGGAAAACCTTCCTTCTCTGGGGAGATGGATAGGTTGTTTTTCCTTTGCCCCTTCGCCCCCTTTGATTTCATTTCAAAGGAGCTTGTGAAATAAAAGGATGTCTTTTGAATCAATTCCATTCACACTAAAGAAACCACAATATCTTACTTTTCACTTCATTAAAAAAAAAAACACTCTTTTACTTAGTCTCCATGAAGCTACTGGGTATGGAATCAAGCCTTTTATATGAAAGTTGCTTTTCTTTGAAAAGTTTGTAGTTGCTGGCCATGTGTCAGTAAAGGTGCAGCCCATGCTATGTAGATGCCTTTAAATTTCCTTTTCTGAAAGTCAGTGGGAGCCTGCAAAACACCAAAGGTGTGGATGATCGTGGCTCAAGGTAACATAAATTATAGCTAATGCACTTTCTGTGGATTGGAAAGATGAAATTATAATTTCAATTGGAAGCAGCCTCCGGCTCCATACCCCCAGATCATAGTAAATCTCCCATTTGAACACTCGCACCTCTGAGGCTTCTAGATTGAATCAGAGCCCCAGAGGCCGCCTGCCTTCCCCTGCTTTTGCAGACTGACTTTTCCACTGAACGCGTACTGTGATACGCCAACATATCCTCACCCCTATTGGTTTAGTTTTGTGTAGTTGTTCCGTTTTTGTTTCATTCTGTCTTGTTTTAGGAAGTCTCTCCGGAAAGCATGCTTGACTTCAAATTTGAATTTGAGCCCTAATTGTCTGGAATACCACTAATTGCCTGGAACTTCAACAATCTCCTGAGCCTTTCTGCATGTTCGTCTCCTATCTAGAAAATAGCAACAATGACACAATTATACAGGTTTCTGGAAGAATTACCACAGCACAGGTGAAAGCGACTACACACAGTAGGCGCTCAGATATTTATGCAATGCTGCAGAGCAACTATCACCTGGATAGCACACAAGACTGACTTCAAATAGGCCGAAGTCTCATGATAACTACCATCTAGCAAGCACCTATTATGTGCCATGTGACGCGCTGGGTATTTTCATCGGCACTGTCTTACTTAATTCTCACAGCAACATTATGAGGTAAATATTATTATAGCCATTCTGTAGATGAGAAAACGAAGCTTGGAAAAGCTAAATAAATTTCCTAAAGTCACAAGATTAATACATGGCAATGCTGAGACGAGGATACAGGCCCGTCTGTCTTCATACAGCCCTCCAGTGCAAGCTGAGAAAGCATTAAACACATGCGCGCGCACGCACACACACACACACGCAGAGCTGATCATATTCCAGAATATTCCCCACTCTTGTTCAGGACTCGGAGGGTTAAAAAGAAGATGACAAAATAGCATAAACAGCTGGTTCCAAGGTGCTAGTCGCTCTTCTGTGATACCATTTTGTTTGTGCTTCTGCAGCTGTACCAGAAAGTTTTTGTTCTCTGAGGAAAATACTGAAC
Source organism: Prionailurus bengalensis (assembly GCF_016509475.1). NCBI lineage: Eukaryota > Metazoa > Chordata > Mammalia > Carnivora > Felidae > Prionailurus > Prionailurus bengalensis. The sequence goes on along the minus strand of NC_057353.1, from coordinate 14,280,016 downwards.
TGAAGAGATAATTGGAATTCAAGACACACATGTTTTCTACCAGCAAATAAGAAGAAAGCACAACAGGATTCTTGAAGAAGGCTGATTTTTTTGTGTTTTGCAATTCTGCATTTTCAAAAATGACATCTGTTTTGTGAGTGACTAAAAACTCTGGAGGAAGAATTTGTAAAAGGAAATAAAATTGTGTTTCTGAGCATTTTCCTCCTTACTGCCTTCAAATGATGTTTAGTTGGCCCATTTTCCCCAAAACATTGTCAAGGCAGAAGTTTTCTATTTCCTGCTCACATTTCTGACAGGTTTGAAATGATGTTCCAGTGGCAAATGTTTTAAAAGTTTCTTTTAGCACTTTTCCTCCATGTATCAAATCATTCTTTCTTTTGAGCACTCCAAAAAAAAAACTGTGCCTTCTAGGAGCATAAATGAATATAATGCATCACATTTATATCATGCATTTCTAGAAGGAACTCAAAAGTATTTTACTGTCTTCACTTTTCCAGGCTGTTTATTTTTTGCTGGTGCATCAACAAATACAAAAGTTTAAGGGAGCCATTTCTTATTCATTCCCATCTCTTTGATTTATCACTTCCTGTTCCATAAATTTCCAGTCTCTACTTCACACAAATAAAAGATGCCGTAACTCATGTAGTTTGTCAGCCAAATCCCAGTTTTAGAGAAGAATGAATATTATCCAAGGTCATCTGAAGAGGTCCCCACTGTAAAAGGTGCGGTGTCAGGTGAACCCCCAATCTCCCAAATCTGCGGGTGGCCACTCCACAAGAATCACCTTCCTCTTCCAAAAACATATGAGAGCTTCCAAGCTGTAACTGGCAGAATCAGCACCCTTCAAGGTGGGCAGGAACCTCTAGACTGCAGGTACAAGTCTTTCTCCCTCTGTTTTACCCAAAATTTATGGAGCCATACATCACAGAGAAATGAAATATAAATGAATCTTTGGGAACTCTCATGAGGCAGAAATCTCCCAAGTTGTCCTGACGATTTAGTTCACATTTATCTAGCCCCATAATTCACAAACCATAAACGCTGTTTGTACAATGCTTCTTTCTCAAAGCTCATATATGTCATGTTTGTTTGTGATATCTTAGTTATGCACACTTCAACTTCCTCTGAATTTTATGCATTGGCTAGCCAAGCACACCCGCCTCAGTGTTTGTTTCCGACACAATCCGTCTGGCCCTTCGTTATGTATTGACTTCATGTTTCTTCTTCAGAAGTCCTAAAGCAGAAAGTCCCAGACTTCTTCACATATAGGGTGGCTCTATCTCCAAGCCTGGAGAGACCAAAGCTACAGTGAGCCTACCAAGGAAAAAATCATATACCTCATTCTTGGTGTCAAAGGTTTCATCAGCCAAGGCCACACAGAATGCTACTCACAGACAGAGAAATCTAGATACAAATAATAAAAGTAGCATATTGGTCAGGAAACTGAGGTGAAACAAGAGTTCTACCATGCCTGATAGTTTGTGATTGGGACCTAGGGTAGGCATCATTCTCTCTCCCTTTGAATAGTTTCTGGTGTCACCAGTGAGACCCTTCACATTGTAAGATAGACTCCACCAGCTCCCCATCCTGAAGACATGCTTCTTCACAGAGTTGTTCTTCTGGAGAAACTCCTGGGATTGGAAGCCCTGGTTCAACCCAAAGGACAGTCCCCATGTGTCCAGTGTAGGGAAAATGGTAGGTACCAGATTCATTTTTAAATCATGATGAAGCACGGGAAAAGTTAAGATGGGCAAAGTGGTCTTATTCATTGTGCACACATGTCACATCATACATAGCTTCCTTCTTTAGACAAGATGCTCTCAGACCATTTAGACAAACTCATGAATTTGAATATTTTCATTTGTTTTTTGTAGTTCCCACTGCTTACACCTTATTTTTTCCATTTTTATGACAAAATTATTTTCTTAGATGTTGCCAAGGGTCTCATTTATTTTCCTCCAAAAATTATCTATGTATTCTTCCATACTTATAGAAAGCCACTCTTTTCAATTCACTCATCTTTTTTTGTTGTTGTTCACCCTCCATTCTTACTGTGAACTTGGCCTCTTCCATAAACATGCCTACTTAAACATTGACTGTGAATGGCATGGTCTCTCCTCACCTTTCTAAACTGTATTGGACCCTCAAGGTATATTTCAAATCCCAGATTTTTCACCTAGGTGTCTAAGATACTAACCAGTGTTGATCTCGTCACATAGGAACTGTCCATAGCATCACAGCATGAACCACAACACATGAGTTTGTGTTATATTGCCCCATTGCCCAACTAGAAACCTATGACCTTCTCCTAACAGTAAGCACAGACTTAGGCACAAAACAAGCATGCAATAAACACTTAAACTGAACACAAGTGGCCATAGAAAAATTAGAAATGTGGACACACTCAAGAAATTTTCATTTATTCGTATATATATCCAAAAATGTTTATGAAGTCCCTAAACTCCTGTGGTAGGCAGCAGGAAAACAAACACACATAGGTCATAATCACTGTTCCCTAAAGATCTAGTGGGAAGAATACAAATGTGAACAAAGAATGCATTAATGTGCCGCCACATTCTGTGTAGAAATGATTAAAGGGAACAGTAGAAGCACAGTGGAGAGAGTGATCAGTTCCGACCTGACTTAGAATTGAAGCGATGATTTAGCTGGATTTTGAAAAAATGACTAAGATGGAGAAGGAGAAAGGGAAAATGTTCTGGATAAAGGGAGAAGTTTGAACAAAGTCAGGATATAATATTAACAATTGGGGCACCTGGGTGGCTCAGTTAGTTGAGCATCCAACTTTTGATTTCAGCCTAGGTCATGATCCCAGGGTCTTAGGATCGAGCCCAACATCAGGCTCCACACTAAGCATGGGGCCTGCGTGAGATTCTCTCTCTTTCTTTCTCTTCCCCTCTGTCCCACTCACGTTTTCTTTCTCCCTCTAAAAAACTTTTTAAAAATATTAACAATCTGTAAGGATGTTAATTCAGTAAGTATGATATAGGGTCTAGCAATTACCTTCTTAAACAAGCATCCCCTGGGTAATTCTGATGCAGGCAGACCCAGAACCATACATGGACCCAGAGGAACATCAGTCCACATTCTACTTCTTGAAAAACTTGCTAAGAAACATTGGATAGTGGGTAAACATCCTCTGTGCCTCATTTGGTGAGAGAGAAGATCCACTCTGGTGTGGACAGGTCTCGCCTCTACATCCCTGCTTGAGTGAACCGCCCAAGATATGAATCTGGATATTACCTCTAGTTTATAATCCTTCAGCGACATCCACTGACCAAAGACTGCCCAAGGCTTTAGTAGAGCATCCCTGGCCTCACATGAATTGGCCCTTTCCCTGGCCTCGCCTCTAGTCTCACTGCTCAAACTCTACCTTATGATTATATCAAATGTCATGCCTTGTGCTGCTGTTTATCATTGTTATGAAGTCATTAAAATTTAAAACACATATAAAGGGCTTTCTGTGGAGAATATCCAATTAAATAAGATTATTGTCCTTATACAAGCATAGGATCAATTTAAGTGTTAAAAATTAAATACCAGAGCACTTTCCTTTTGTCTACAGGATGTTAAACTGTCTCATAAATGCAGTGAAACCAAAGGAGTTCAAAATTCTGAGAGAAGGTTAAAAGGTATCCCATGAAACAAGAACAGAGTCGCCAAAAGTATTCTAATCCCCCATCCTAACAAATGTATGTACACACACACACACACATATATGCGTGCACACATACACACACACACAGATGTCTCATACCACTGGAGGGCATCCTGGAATCTGTGCATCACCAAAATATTCAGTGATAAAGACATTTTCTTCCTGGCACATTAGAGAGAGAAACTGAGACCAGACAGCTAGTAAGATAAGACACACTCTCCCTTCAGGAGCACATGCTGCTTTGGCAAACACAAATATCACTCACTCACACACACATGTACTCAAGCCTGCGCATAATTCTCTTGACAACTCCAACTTATAACATTAGCATATGAATGCCGAGGCTTACAGTGATATTCGCCCACCAAATGGAATTTATAATATAAATGCAGTAAAAAGTATCTGAAAGATTACTCTTCGGTCTGAATTGAGTCTGTCAGAGCTTGTATGTAAAATATATGTAATATCTGTATAGAACCCAGTGTAAATATATTCTCCCCGCATGCTCCCACAGAGAAAAGCTGAGATGGTTAGGACAATACTAAATTCATACCTCCTTCCCAAATAATGCATAAAATAAATGGCTCCAATTCCCCAGCTTTATGCGTGTGCGTCTCCCCATTTCCAATATTTCACGTGTATTAGGCCAAATGTGAGTTTTTTCAAAGTCGCTCTGTCTTCATTTTATTTTTGTGAGAGGTCCTTTTCCCAGCTGCCAAGAATTATTCACAACTCCAGGAGGAAGAGTCTACAATTGTACCCATAATCTACTCAAACAAGAGCCAGAAATTATTAGTATACGTGACACGTCTTTCCCAGTGGATTATAAGTTCCTCAAAGGGAATGACACTGACGTGTTTATTTTTAAAGTCATGTCATCTTTTAAGTCCTGTGCCTGAAAAAGCAACAATTTATTATTTCCTGTGATTCTGCATGCTGGCGGGTGGTTCCTGTCGGCCTCTACCTGGACTCACTCAAGCCGTCCCATTCATCTAGAACGGCTGGCGGGGCCGGCAGTATCTGGCTTCACTCACAGGTCTGGCAGGAAGCGCCCCGGGTCAGCTGGGTTTCCTTTGTCCTCTTCCTCATGGCCCCTTGTCCTCTGGTTGGCTAGACTTGCTCCCTTACACTGTGCCTCAGAGCAACACCGCAGTCACACACCATCACTTCCACCAAGCTCTATTGGCCAAAGCAAGTCAGGAGGTAGCCCCGGTACATGGAGGCGGGTGGGGAATAGATACCACCTTGTGGTAGGCGGACGGGCACAGTCACCTGGCAAGGGGGCAGGCCCCCAGACATAAGGGAAGCTTTGGAGCCATCCTTGCAAACAATTTACCACACCAACAGAAACCTGAGACCCACACGGTCGTCAGAGATTTTTTTGTTTAGCTATGCGTTCATTCATCCATCTACCAAATATCAAGAGCCTACAATGTAGCGAGTCCTTGATTTGGTTCTGGAAATAGAGGTGGCAACAAGGAGGAACCAGTTCCTGCTCTCGTGGAATGTATGAAGAGAAAATGAAGGAGCAAGAGAAAGAAAAGTGATAGGCAGCTGTGGGGGGGTGGGGGGGGGGGTGGAGGGAGGTCCTTGCAGAGATATGGCTGCAAATTCTCGGCACCCTTCAGAGTTAAAGGTTTATAAATTTTAAACTGCCTGAATACCTTATTGGAAGTGGGAGACTCAAGCCAGGATACTCTCAAGGGACTCAAGTCACAGTTGCACTCCAAGGGGGTTAGGACTGGAACAGCAAATTTCTATTGAAGTCAGAAGAGTTTGCAGACGCTGGAGGGACCGGCTCAGTTTTTCGTATGAAAGACTCCGAGACCACTGATCAGTTAAGGTCTGGTAGAAAACAGAAAGCAAACTCAGAGGGAATTGGGGGAGAATTAATGAAGAGACCACATATATTCATAGGGGCAAATTTAAAAGAAACTACAGGAGATACTTAGATACCCAAGGACACACAATGGGAGGAAGATTTTAGCTAGCCCTGAAGCAACAGAAAGAGGAAATGTTTTCCTTTTGGTGAGGTTTTTTTTATTTGGATAAATGTATTTGAATTGAGCACTTCAAGATAACAGCAAAATCTTGAGAAATTCCACACCTCAACTACCAGATTCTTTTTATTTGTATCTCTTAGGAGATTTAATTTTTATTTCTTCCACATTATACTTATACATACACATTTGTTTCTCCCAGTACACAGTGAGCATCCTGAAATCCAAATGCATTTTTAAAAAATTAGTCTCTGAATCTTCACAAAGTTTGGCTCACTAGGTACTAATATTAAATATACATTTGGTTAGAAAATGGTTGACTTTATCCTCACTCTTTCACTAAAAGGGAAAAAAAATTACCTTTAGGATACCTGGAGGCTCAGTCGGTTGACCGTCCGACTCAATTTCAGCTCAGGTCATGATCCCAGGGTCATAGGATTGAGCCCGAAGTTAGGCTCCACGCTAGGCATGGAGCCTGTTTAGGATTCTCTCTTCCTCTCTCTCTCTCTCTTTCTCTGCTCCTCTCCCCTGTTCATGTTCTCACTCTCCCTCTAAAAAATTTTTTTTAATATTAACAATCTACAAGGATGTTAATTCAGTAAGTATGATATAGGGTCTAGCAATTACCTTCTTAAACAAGCATCCCCTGGGTAATTCTGATGCAGGCAGACCCAGAACCATACATGGACCCAGAGGAACATCAGTCCACATTCTACTTCTTGAAAAACTTGCTAAGAACATTGGATAGTGGGTAAACATCTTCTGTGCCTCATTTGGTGAGAGAGAAGATCCACTCTGGTGTGGACAGGTCTCGCCTCTACATCCCTGCTTGAGTGAACCGCCCAAGATATGAATCTGGATATTACCTCTAGTTTACACTCCTTCAGCGACATCCGCTGACCAAAGACTGCCCAAGGCTTTAGTAGAGCATCCCTGGCCTCACATGAATTGGCCCTTTCCCTGGCCTCGCCTCTAGTCTCACTGCTCAAACTCTACCTTATGATTATATCAAATGTCATGCCTTGTGCTGCTGTTTATCATTGTTATGAAGTCATTAAAATTTAAAACACATATAAAGGGCTTTCTGTGGAGAATATCCAATTAAATAAGATTATTGTCCTTATACAAGTATAGGATCAATTTAAGTGTTAAGAATGAAATACCAGAGCACTTTCCTTTTGTCTACTGAACGTTACATTGTCCCATAAATGCAATGAAACCAAAGGAGTCATGAACTCCTGGTTGTGGAATCGAGCCCTGCGACAGGCTCCATGTTGGGCATACAGCCAGCTTAATACTCTCTCTCCCTCTCCCCCTCCCCAACTTGTGCTCACTTTCTCTCTCTCTCTCTCTCTCTCTCTCTCAAAAGAAAAAAGAACTTTTGAAGAAATGCTTTTAACAAAAACCAGATGAGAGCTAGAGGTGTGGAAGAGAGCACTCTCAACAAGACGTACAGCCGTGGAAGAAGCCACTGCCAGAAGAGCAATTCCAAGACACAGAAGTAGCAGGGTAACCCAACCTTTTCTCTCTTCCTGCCCTTTTCTCTTCTGCCCTCCCCTCATTGGTCAGATCCAACCAGAAATCTGAGGGCATGGAATCCTCCACACCAGTACGCCCACTAAATCATGGGTCAGCCATGATACCACTACACAAAACAGAGTAATGAAAGGAGCTGGAACTTGAGAGGTACAGAAGTGACAATTTTACTATTGAAGTCTTGAGCTTAAGACGCCTGCAGCCCATCTGATCATGGACCTCCTGTAGGTATGAACCTGGAATTCAGGGGCCACAATGTAGCTACAGATCAGGATTTGAAAATAATCAGCTTAAAATGGTTGCTACAGCCATATGAATGTAACATGGTCCAGACCAAGTACGTAGAGAGACAAAAGAACAAAATCAAAATTCCAGTTCTGGCATAGTAAGGACATATAAATGGAGCGAGGACGGCAATAGACAAAGACAATGAGATAAGTTAGAAGAGAACATGAGAAAAATGAAATCTGGAAATTCAAAGGAAAAGAGTGTTTCAAGAAGTTAATCACCAATGTTGAATGTGATAGTTTAACCAGAAAAGAAATGACTGAATTTGGTAATTAAAAGGCCACTGCTGATCTGCATACATACAAAATGATGTCCTCCAAAAGGCTCCTGCAGCTGGTATTATTTGACTAAACAAAGTTTAGATTTGTGTTCATTATATCCGTAGATGACTCCTTATTGAATATGATTACTAATAATTGAAACAATAGCTCACAAGAGCCACACTAAGCATGGAGCCTATTTGGGACTCTCTCTCTCTCTCTTTCTCTCTCTCTCTCTCTCTCTCTCTCTCTCTCTCCCTTTGCCCCTCTCCCCTGTTCATGCCAGTTTAAGGGGTGCCTGGGTGGCTCAGTTGGTTAAGCATCCAACTCTTGGTTTCAGTTAAGGTCTTGATCTCACAGTTGGTGAGTTTGAGCCCCCCATCAGACTCCATGCTGTCAGCACGGAACCTGCTTGGGATTTTCTCTCTCTCTGCTCCTCCCCTGCTTCCTCTCTCTCTCTCTCTCTTTCTCAAAATAAATAAATAAACTTTTTTAAATGGCCAGCTTAAAAATACATGCATACATACATACATACATACAAGACAGGTGCAAGGCATATACCTAGGTACCAAACATAAATATATATCTATGGGAAATAAATAAACATAAGCAAGGAAGAAAACTATTTAAATAATATATAATTTTATATCAATAAGACTGTTATTATCATAGCTATTGCTATTATGTTCTATACTATTCAAAATGATTTACTAAGATACCAACATATGACCCCTAAAATAATAATTCTTTTTATTGTATTTTGATCAATTCACGGTACACATAAGGGAAAATAACATGGTTTAGCATAGGTGAACTGCTGTAATTGTCTATGCAGATTACTGCATCATGTAGAACACATAGGACACTTTAGATAGTTCCCTTGCTCCTGCTGTATATAATCTTCTTATTTCAAAATTTCCAAAAATGTCTCGTTTAATTCTCTGCCCTCTTTGAATTTCTCTCAAAATAACTTATTCTTCACAAACCTGGAGAGCCCTGGAGTTTTTTCCATACATTTTAAAGACTAGGATGGAAGGGATAAAGGACACGGAGGGATGGGAAAGAGAGGATGCCACATGAATGTAATAGAGGCGTCAGAGGGAGCCCCTTGCCCCTTGGAGAGGGAGGCTTACTTGGCCTGAACCCCAGCTTACTCCTCAGCTACCGGAAGTCTGATGATCACCCTGTAACTGCTGCCCATCTCCAGGGATCCTACCAGCATCATCCTCATCTCCAAGCACTTCATCAGTTTTGAAAGAATTCGTTCAAGCTGCATATGGTTGTGGGGACGGGCCACGTCACAACCTCCTGCCATCCCCTCCCTACATGCCCTTGCTTCCTACCTTCTCGCTCAGAAGCGTTTGCTGTACCCCAGCCCTGGCCCTCTATGTTCTTCCAGACAGAGTAGCTTTCCCTTTCTTCTGAAATCTTAACACGAGAGGAGGGGTGGAGCTCAACTTCTATCAAACTCGCTTAGCCAGACTCATGGAGGCTCTTAGCAGATCCCAGGCCTAACACTAACATGACCAACTATCTCTCAGCAGCAGAGAAGGTAGAGATAACATGTCCGTCACATATAGCTTTTCAACATTACAGTACACCACAGTTGTGTGGTTATACAGCTCGCTCCAGATCAAATTCTGTCCCCTAAAATAGAACGTAGTCTTGGAGAGAAAGTCTAGCAAAGAGAGAGTTGGTCTTTGTGAAAAGCTTGAGACGTATTCTCCACAAGCATCTTATGTAAACATTCCAGTGCAATTTCTACAAGAAAGTATACCTAAGCTACCAGAAAAGGTTGGAAATCCAGGAAGGGAAATTAAAAAGCCATGTGCTTCTTAAATTTATTTCCTGAACCCTCAAATGTGTTAATGAGGCAAGAAGTGAAAACAGCCAGGTCAGGTTCCCCCTTCTTCTACTGAAATGTTATCACAATTTAGCATAAGAGAAAGGGGGCGTGCCTGTGATATGCTAATGACTTCCAACTGGGAAACGTGTGAGTTTCTAGACTTTGGGAAAAACTCATTAAGCCTTTAGCCTAAGAAAGAAGTTCATTTTGGTCTTTCCTAAAAACTAGATCCTTCCTTATCCTTGCCCATGTCCTGTTCTTATATGCTCCAGGAATTCTCCCTGTAATTTGTTATTTTCTCCTGTAAACCAAGCTTTGTTTTGCTTCCCTGCTGGGCTTTTTTTTTTTTTTTATTTTGTTTTTGTCTTTTGAAAAAGAGAGAATTGACCTCCATAGTCACCTTGAATCCCTTATACTCTAGCACTCCTCCTTTAGGATTGGGGAGAACTACGATACAAGATATGATTTTGTAAAAGCTTCTATAAGGGGAGAGATTGCCACTTCAGCCACATTTTTTAACATCTTATTGATGAGGGAGCTTAGGGCAAGCTGAGGGAAAATACAGGCTGACAGCTCCACCGTCCACCCCCAGGTGAAATATGTGTGATATTCCTTGGACACTCCTGGCTACCCAGGAGCAAGGAAAGGGGTTTAAGTACTTGCCATGGTAATGTGGGAAACTAAGGCAAATGAAAAATTAGTTGCCTTACTGCCTATAACCGATAGACAAGTCCTTGAAACTGGCAGAGCGACCTCGCTCTAGAAGCTCAGCTGCCTCAATGATGACCCTTTGCTAGGGGCAAAAGTGAATCTTAGCTTAACATTATCCCAACCTCAAGGATCCTGAAGTCTACTTCCTTTATCTCAGCTCTCGCAAGATATATATTGGCAATCATACTCCAAGCGTATGGCCCTCCGATATACATCTGTAGCGTCTCATGACTGAGGTTTCATTAAACGGCAATATGTGGCATTTCCCTAGCAACAGCTACCCCCTCAAGGTCCTGGAAACCTTGTTTCCAAAATATCTTAGAGACCTACTCTAGCCCTAACCCCCTCCCTACCTGAGGGTATACAAGGGTTACCCGCCAAGACCCCAGTGCAGCTCTTCCTGCTCATGGGTCCTGTCCCTGTGTTTTAATAAAATCACCTTTTGGGGCGCCTGAGTGGCTCAGTCGGTTAAGTGTCCGACTTCAGGTCAGGATCTCACGGGTTGTGGGTTCGAGCTCCACGTCAGGTTCTGTGCTGACAGCTCAGAGCCTGGAGCCTGCTTCGGATTCTGTGTCTCCCTCTCTCTCTGCCCCTCCCCCATTCACTCTCTGTCTCTCTCTCTCTCTCAAAAATAAATAAATGTTTTAAAAAAATTTTTTTAATAAAAAAAAATAAAATCACCTTTTGCACCAAAGACGTTTTCAAGAATTCTTTCTTGGCCATCAGCTCCGGCCCCCACAAACCCCCCATCACTCCAAAACTTCATCACTATTATGATGGGAAAGAGTGAAAACCTAACAGCTAATGAGTATCTATTTGCCCAAAGGCCTACACTGTTTTTTGAAGCCCTAATCTCTTAGCTTTCTGATAATAAAAAGTTCTTTCTTGTAATCAATCTGTCATTGTGTTTTTAATTGGATCCTTTTCTTCTCCCCAAACATTTGTGTTCCTAAGATTGCAGACATGGACAAGTGGGCTTCTCACTCTATGCTCTATTCCCCTATAATTTTATCTAAAAGTGTGTGTGTGTGTGTGTGTGTGTGTTAAAGTCTAAAGCTCTGGAGAAGTGAAGGGTTTGAGAAATAAGTTTAGGAAGTATCAATTTAAAGAATTGAAATGACATAAAGTATGTTTCTTCTAACAAAAAAAATAATTATATTAGAAATTGGTAGTATAATATAATTTAAAAGTCCTCAAAATTTTGAAAAAATTAAAACAAGTCAAAGAAAAAATAGACAAATCCCTTGAAAATACAACCTATTGAGATTATCAGCAAAAAGGGGATGGGGGAATTCTGAAGAGTACTCTTCTTATTTTAAAAATCAAATCTGTAATTTCAAACTTTCTACAAAAAAAAAATTTCAAGCCTAGATGGATTAATTGGTACATTCTTCAACATTAACGTAAAAAAACCACCAATCATACACTGATCCAGAAAATAAAAAATGAGGAAACAGCACTATCTGTTTATTTTATAAGGCCAGCATTAAATTTAATACCATGATCTTCCAAAGACATTTTGAAATAGGAATACCACAGACCAATCTCTCTTCTGAACACAAGTATAAAACTCATTTATATTAGCAAAGAAACCAAAGCTATATATGTATAAAAAGACAATATATCGTGGCAAACTGGTGTTTATACCAAGAATGCAAGGTTATTTTAACACCATAAAATTAATCAATCAGTAAAAATGACCATCTCAACAGACTAAAGAAGAAAAATTGCTTAAAAAATATGCATTATTGGCAAAATTAAATTTCTCAATAATTGTATTAAATTTAAAAATCAAACTGAAGTAAATCAAAAGAAGCCTCAGAAGCTAGTGATCATGTAATAACATGGAATATACATTTCCAAAAAATTAAAAATCATAATAATGATGAAATGTTGAAAACATTTCCATGCAATCAAGAATGAGACAATGCTGGGACACCTAGGTGGCTCAGTCGGTTAAGTGTCTGACTTGATTTCAGCTCAGATCATGATGTCACCATCATGAGACTGAGCACTGCATTGGGCTCTGCATGGGCATGGAACCTGCTTAAGATTCTCTCTCCCTCTCTCTCTCTCTCTCTCTCTCTCAAAAAATGAAATGAAGAATGAGACAATGACACTTTCTATTACTTCATTTCAATCATTTGCTGGAAAAAGTAGCTAATGCAATATGACAAAAAATACATATACAAATAATGATTTTAAAAGGAGTAATAAAACATTAGTTGCCTAAAGACAAGTTATTATATATGTGGAATATCCAAAAGAATATGCAGATAAACTATAAGAATTAATAAGTGAATTTAACAAGGTCACTGGATGAAAGTTTGTTTTGGATAAAGAGAACATAACTGTATTTCTAAAATTAATAATAGAAAATTAAATGTTAAAAATGATATCACTAACAGAAGCACCAAAAACATCAAATACCTAGCAATAATTTTATTAAAATATGTGTAAAACGTCCTCCCGGGAAACTATAAACTTTACTGAGATAAATTTAAAAAGGCCTACTTAATGGCAGAACATATATAGATTAAAAGGTTCACTTTGGTAGAATTATTAGTTTCCTCAAACTGATCCATAGATATTCTGTGGATTCTGTCAAAAGCCAAAAAACAAAACAAAAAATCCTTTGTGTGGAAATTGACAAACTGTACATCTACACAATTCAAAACAGCTAACAATAGCATAAAATAATCTTGAATAAGAACAAAGTTGGAGGGCTTGCTATATATGAAGACTCATTATAAAGCTACAGTAACTGATGGAACTAGAGTGTATTATGCTAAGTCAGTCAGAGAAAGATGAATATCACATGATTTCACTCAGATGTGGAAATTAAGAAACAAAACAGATGAACATAGGAGAAGGGAAGCAAAAATAAGATAAAAACAGAGAGGGAGGCAAACCATAAGAGACTCTTAAAAATACAGAGAACAAACTGAGGCTTACCAGAGGGATGTCGGGTGGGGAGAGGGAAAAATGGGTGAAGGGCATTAAGGAGGGCACTTGTTGGGATGAGCACTGGGTGTTGTAAGTGATGGATCACTAAATTCTACCTCTGAAGTCATTATTACACTGTATGTTAACTAACTTGAATTTAAATTTTAAAAAATAGGGGCGCCTGGGTGGCTCAGTCGGTTAAGCGTCCGACTTCAGCCCGGGTCACGATCTCGCGGTCCGTGAGTTCGAGCCCCGCGTCAGGCTCTGGGCTGATGGCTCAGAGCCTGGAGCCTGCTTCCGATTCTATATCTCCCTCTCTCTCTGCCTCTCCCCCGTTCATGCTCTGTCTCTCTCTTTGTCTCAAAAATAAATAAACGTTAAAAAAAAAACTTTTAAAAATAAAAAAAAAATAAATTTTAAAAAATAATAGATAACTATAAATAAAACTACAGTATGTAAAATATTATAGACCAACAGAAAAAATATAAAATGTAAAATTATATCCACATATATATAGTCACTTGATTTATAATAAGGCCAATAAGTTTAAATCACTATAAAAGGATTAAGGGGTGCCTAGGTGGCTCACTCTTTTCAACACCCAACTCTTGATTTCTGCTCAGGTCATGATCTCATGGTTCATGAGATCCAGCCTCCCTCTCTCTCAGTCCCTGACCTGCTCATACACCCTCACACTCTCTCTAAATAAGTAAATAAATAAACTTTTTTTTAATATTAAAACAAAATTTTAAGGATTAAAATCATACAAAATATGTCTCTGACCACAATGGAATGAAATTAAATTTGGAAAATTCACAAATATATCAAAACTAAACGGTGCACTCTTTAAATAATCAATGGATCAAAGAAGAAATCACCAGGAAAACTAGAAAATACTTGCAGGTGAATGAAAACAATAAAACAACCCGCCAAAACTTATGGGATGTGGGTGAAGTAGTGGTTAAAGGAAAATTTATAGCTGTGATTGCTTACATTTTTAAAAAAATATTATCTCAGGGCATCTGGGTGGCTCAGTCAGTTAAGCATCTGACTTCAGTTCAGGCCATGATCTCATGGGTTCGAGCTGCGCCCCGTGAGTCCCTCTGTCCCTCCCCCACTTGTGTTCTCTCTCTCTCTCTCTCTCTCTCTCTCTCTCTCTCTGTCAAAAATAAATAAATAAAACATTTTTAAAAATAAAAAAATATTATCTCAAATCAATACCTAATTTTCATCTAGAAGAAACTAGAAAAGGAAGTGCAAATTAAACTAAAATCAAGCAAAACAAAGAATAAAAAAATAAATAATAATAATAAATAAATAATATTATGAAAATAATAAATAATACGAAATATAATAAAGAATAATATGAAACATAATAAATAATATGAAAACAACTGAGATAATTAGGAAAACCAAAAGTTGATTTTTTTTAAGTTTATGTATGTATGTATGTATGTATGCATTTATTTAGAGCCAGAGAGGGACAGAGAGAGAAGGAGACAGAATCACAAGCAAGCTTTACTCCATCAGCACAGAGCCCAACGCAGGGCTCAAACCCAGGATCAGTGAGATCATAACCTGAGCCACCAACAAGAGTCAGACACTTAACTGACTGAGCCACCCAGGCGCCCCCAAAAGTCGATGCATTAAAACGATTAACAAAATTGACAAAACGTTAAATATGTTGATCAAGAGAAAAATAGAAGATAAAAATAATTAAATCAGGAGTGAAAGAGGGGACATTACTACCAATCACAGAAATAAAAAGGACTATAAGGGACTATTATAAACAATTGCATGCCAACAAATTAGATAATCTAGATGAAATGTAAATAACCTTAGAAAAATGCAAACTTCTGAAAGTGAAAACAGGATAGAAAATCTGCATAGACCTATATAACAAGTAAAGACATTAAATCAGTAATGAAAAAAAAAATCCACAAAGAAAAGCCCACAGCAATAAGTCTTTGCCGGTGGATTCTACCAAACACACACACACACACACACACACACACACACACACATTAATACCATTCTTTAACAAATCTAAAATATAGAAAATGAACGAATAATTCTTAACTCATCTTGTGAGGCCAGTATGCCCTTGACACTCAAATCAAAGACATCATAGGAAAAGAGAACTACAGAACATCTTTTATGAATATAAATATAAAAATCCTCTACAGAATCAAAATCCAGCAACCCATAAATAGGATTATACACCATGACTAAGTGGGATTTATCCCAGGAATGCAAAGTTGGTTGAACATATGAAAATCAAGCAATGTATTACACTATATTAATAGAATAACAGACTAAAATGATGGATCATCTCAGCAGACACATGAATATGCATATATATATATATATATATACACACACACACACACATATATATAACCTAAGGAATCTATAGGAAAAAAACAGCAGAAGTAATAAATGAGTTCAGCAAGGTTTCATGATACAAGATCAAGATACAAAAAATCTATTATATTTCTATCCATTGGCACTGAATAATTAAAATTATATTTAAGAAAACAATTTCATTTATAATTACATTGAAAATATACTTAGGAACAAATTTAACAAAAGAAGCCCATGGTTTATACAATGAAAACTACAAAACACTGTTGAAAGAAATGGTTATTTTGAGGAAGATAATGAGTGATAGAGTGCACTAGGGCAGCTTCTGGGCTGCTTGTAAGTTTTTATACCTTATTAACAAAGGTTGTTACACCAGAGTGTTTAATTTGTAAAATTTCATTGAACTGTACACTTAACATCTGGGTTCTTTATTATATGTATGTTATATTCAATTTTTATAGGATGCCAAAAATAATCAAATCATATCATACTTTGTTTCTACTCTCATTATTAAACATAATGCACTTAAAACAGGAAAGACAGAAAACTACATTGTAATGAAGATATTGAATTTCAGAAAGAGAACCAATAAAGAGTATCCAACAATGGAAAATGAGTTCGAGTCACTGGATCTAAGTGAAATACGTCTTAGAGTAATAAAGGATCCTTTTAACACAATCCCTAAGAGAATGACAGTGATTATAAAGAACTTATAGAAGACCTCAATAAGAGAGATATTCTTGTTTTCGAAAGGAAAAAAGGTAGATTCCAGGAATAATTCATTTAGAAAGGTGATATTGATTTCTATCAAAAGTCAGTAACATTTTGGTCTCTAATACCATTCTGTACCACATGGAAACAGTTCTTTTCAGAGCAATGGTGGACCCAGACTGTGGCATGGAGGGAACAAAATGAACGCTGGATATCCTATTATTCCCCCAAGTGAGTAAATGTTAAAACAACTAGCAGCAACAACAAATCAGTATGCATTTGTCACAAGGATATGAAGGAGCTCCCACTGGCCAAATCAGGAATAAATTTAAATATCAAAATAATTAAGGATGGTAAATAATTATAGATATTGCAAAAATAGGAATTCATCATATTACTGATAATTAATAAATAAATAGGAAGAGAAAGCTCTCGCTTTTGGTACGCAGTACAATTTCAAGAGCAACCACGAAATATGGGAAAGGCAGAGTTAGAAAAGGACCATTTAGCGCCACTGGCATATAGATTGTTTTAGGCAAGAATTATCTACAGATGCTAAATACAGGGAAAGTTTGTGATGAGGACCACAGTATTTGCATAACTTTAGAGTAACTCCTAATAGATTTCTAGTAGTTGCAAGAGAAAAAATAATAACTATTCAGTAACAAAATGGATAACACTTTCACCCAGTAATCAAAATTAATATGCCAATGTGGGGCAGATAGACATAATCTTCCTCTAGAAATCATGCACTCAGAAGGCTAAAACCTCTCTTCTGGTCCAGCCTGGAATGTATAACCTGATTTTAACCATGAGAAAACCTCAGTCACTCCCAAAACAAGGAAAGTTGTATTTTAAAAAAGGAGTAAATGCGGTGCCTTGGTGGCTCAGTCGGTTAAGCGTCTGACTTTGGCTCAAACTGTGATCTCATGGTTTGTGAGTTTGAGCCCTGCATAGGGCTCTGTGCTGACAGCTTGGATCTTGGAGCCTGCTTCAATCCTGTGTCTCCCTCCCTGCTTATGCTCTGTCTCTGTCTCTGTCTCTCTCTCTGTCTCAAAAATAAACATTAAAAAAAATTTTTAAGGAAAAAATACTTAATTCTTCAAAAATGCCACTGTCATAAAAAAAAATAAATAAAACCAATGGGAAAAATTTCAGATTAAAGTAAATTAAAGAAATATAACAACTAAATGTAATACCTGATCCTAGACTGGATTTCTTCAATGAAAAAAAAATCATTAAAGGGCATCATTGAGACTCTTAACAAAATTGGACTATAGACAGTAGTTTAGATAAACTAATGATGATATTGTTAATTTTATTAAAGTTGATAACAGCATCAGAGAGAAAGGGAGACTGATGGTAAATGATAAAGCAAATGAAAGCAAGTGAGGTAAAACAATAAAATAGGTAAATCTGACTAAAGAGTATATTGACATTCTATGTACTATTTCTATTGTTATAACTTTTCCATGGGCTTCAAATTATTTCCAAATAAAGGATGTTGAAAATTAAAAATCAAAACAAAATCTATAATAGTTGTAGGGGAAACTAACATTAATCAAGGGTCTTCACATTCCAAAAATTCTTTAAATATCTATCCACACAACAACATCACCCAAATGATCTAACAAACTTAGATTCTCCTTGGCTCTTTTTCTCAAAATTTTATTTACTGTCTTGGTTAACTAAGTTCTCGATTTAACAGTGATCAAAGTTCTTTGTCTAAAAAATGTATAGGATACAGATATGCAAACACACACACACACACACACACACACACACACGATGGTGTGCATATATAGAAAATCTATCTAGGTTTACTCAAGTAATACATTGTTAAAAATAAAAAAATTATAACATTTTTTTTTGCATGGCAGAAAACTGGATGGGATATATAATATAATAAATAAAAGACATTCACAAGTGTTCCAATATTCTGTAATGCTCAAACAAAAGGTTTTAACTTGAAATTTAACATTTATAAATATAAAATTCAATATTTTTATTGAAGAACCCAATTACATGTTTAAGATCGGGGAAATAAGCTTGAAATTAGACCCCACTGAAAACAAAGAAACCTTACTTGACTACAAGCATATTAGGTGCTAACGGTCATTAAGCAAATAAAACCCGTATCTGCCATAAAATAAATGATATAACCTTCCATAGCACTTATAAAGTATTGCAGTAAGATCTACAAAAGTAAATATTTTCACTGTTACATGCCAGTTGTCGATTTCTGGGAGCCACATTTCAAGAAAGGCAATGCCAAACTCTGGAGTGTCCACGGGATAAGACGTGGCTACAAAACTTTTTTTTTAATTTTATAAACACCAGTATCTACCCTGTGGCCAACACTTTTCTAGGAATATTCAAGTGAACCCATAGTTTCTGCCTTCAAAGAACATCGCGAACAATTATCTGGCATATTCCTCAAGCATACTGCTCTCCTCAGGGCTCTGCCCACTCAAACTCCACTAGCTGACTCAATGCCTCTCTGGGCTCTGCTCTTACCCATTCTAGTGTAGACAGAACTCAATGCATCCAGAAGGCGATCAAGTTGGCCCACGTGGTGCTGCTGCTGGAACTCTTTGCTCTTCTGTTAAGAATTAGGGTCCTTCCAGGTACAGTGAGTAAGGCCCTAGGATTACTGCCTGTTATGCAATTTCTCCAAGGCCGATGTTTGGCCTTGCGTACTTTTGTCTTTTAGGAGATAGATTCTTGCCTCTAAATTTGAATTCTTCTACTGGAGCCTTCGTGAATGGTGTTAAGAATTGCCTTGATAATGAACATCTGCTTGGCTTGCTGCTAACGATCAGCTGAAGAGATTCGGTGTCCCTGCGTTTCACCTATGCCTTGGGGTACCTTCTAGACCTCTTAGATACCAGCAGCCTCTAGATCATCTCCTACCTGAAACTATGCCCCTGGGCATGTCCCTGGAAACCGAATGTGGTACATCCCCTCCAGGTCCCCATGCCCTCCATGCCCACCTTTTCTGCTTAAGACTCGCATTTCTCTGACAATCAAGATAGGCAATAAAACAAATAATGAGAACGCTCAGAAAGAAAGAAAAAGAGGCATATTTTAGTAATGATTTTAAGGTGTTAAAACAAATCACAGTACAATTCTAAAGGAGCTCTTACCTGATTAGGGATTCAGGAAATAATTTGTAAAGGAAGTGACATTTGATCTTGGTTTTGAATGATGAATAATTTTTATTAACAGGATTGCTGAGAGCAAGGGTGGATCCAGATTTTGTGGGGCCTGAGACCTGTAAAAATGACAGAAGGAGGGACTCTTATAGAATGCAAAGTGACAACACAAAATTAACTATTCACCATTCATTAAATAATAATGATTATTCATTAAGCAATCATTTAACGAGAATGGAAAAAGAAATCTTACTGAACTTTAAAGAACTGGTAAGTACCGAAAACATCACAACAACCAGAAAAATAACATATATTTCTATTAACTTACTACCTGACATTTTTTGGCTACATACCCTTTAAATCACTTATTTATATGACACTAATTTTGCAATATTTTCTACAGAGAATCGAAAGATATTTCCATCTTTTATTGACTTGGTTGACCAAAATTTGTTTTTCATTACTTGGAGTATACGAGGGTTCCTTTGATTTCATAACTCATTACGCTTAATGTCACATGAATTTTTAGTAGTATTGTCAAATTTGGGGAAATATCTGCCAAGTTGTTTGCTTATAAAAGACCTACTTACTATATATTGTTACAAGTTTGCAACCTAAAAGCACAAGAAGTCTCATAAATTCTATTTTGTGTAAGTCCATCAAAAAAGAAAAATATAGATATATATTGTAATAATTTTATATACTGTATTACCTGGTATATATCTGCCAAGAGAAAGCTTTGTTTTAACTGTGTCAGTAAGGATAACATTGTTCTTACCATATTTGTGCATTTACTACAATTGTACACAGATAATTAAAAGAACTTCTCACAGGGGCAACTGGGTGACTCGGTCAGTTAAGCATCCAACTCTTGATTTCAGCTCAGGTCACGATCACACGATTCATGGAATCAAGCTCCGCATTGGGCTTGTATGGTTAAGGCCCTCCCAGCGCCTAGAAGGGGACCAAGCGAGAGAAGGCCTTGAAGCTAAAGCTTCATTACCTCACAGTAAAAACAATGGCTTCAAAGCATTTTCAGGCAGAAGAAACTGACAATTTCACCCGAGCCCTTTAACTGAGTCTACCATCCCATCCAGTAAAGTGTCCATTTTGTCAAATATCCTGTTTCACTTAATAGAGGCATAAATTCAGAATAAGGAAGGCAGACACTCCCGTCATAAGACCGGTTTTAAGAATCAAACTTTATGAGGCCATTTGTCAAAACTAGAGGAAGTCTAGGGGACCGTGATCAAGAAAGTCAGAAGACTCAAGAGAAGAATAGTTATTAGAACTTGAGTATTTAGAATGTCAAAGAGATGACTTAGGAAGGAAATAAGACTTTTTGCAAAATGTGGGAGGGATTGTCCTATGGATGAGGAATTCAACTTGCCCTACATTCTTTGGGGCAGAAGAAAGACTAGGAGTGGCTTGAAAATTTAGCACCAAAAAATATAGACCATTAATAGTGTTTATGTTGATTACATGTTGAAATGATAATATTTTGGATAAGTTGAGGTTACACAACATGGATTAATTTCACATTTTTTTTACTGCTTTGATTTGGCCACTAGAAATTTTTAAAGTATATATACAGCTTGCATTTGTGGCTTACAAGTTATTACAGGTGGTTGGCACTGGTCTAAGGTTTCAGCCCACTACCTAAGAGACTACCTAAGCACTCAAAGCTATTGCAGTTGTACCAAGAGCTGAGGCGTCCAAACCATTGTATATATTTAGGTACCTTTTATTTGAAATCCTTCCTTTTAAAATTTAATCCATTTACTCGTTTTATTGGTGTCACTTGGCTTTTTTTTTTTCTATTGAGGTATAACTGACATACCACATTACATTGTTTTCAGGTACAACATAATGATTTATATATATTGTGAAATGATCACCCCAGTAAGTCTAGTTGACATCCATCACTACACATAGTTATAGAATTTTTTCCTATGATGAGACTTCTAAGATTTACTACCTTAGCAACTTTCAGATATGCAATACAGTGTTATTAACTATAGTTGCCATGCTGTACATTATATCCCAATAATTTATATTATAACAGCAAGTTTGTACATTTTGACTGGCTTCACCAATTTTGTCCATGCCCCATCCTCTGCCTCGGGCAACCACCAATCTGTTCTTTGTATCTATGAGCTTATTTTTGTCATTTTTGTTTTAGATTCTACATATAAATGTGATGATAATTGTCTTTCTCTCTCTTTCTCTTTCTCTATCTCCGTCTCTCTTTCTCTGACTTATTTCACTTAGCATAGTGTCTTCCAGTTCTATCCATGTTGTTGCAAATACCACGATTTCCTTATTTTTCATGGCCAAATAATATTCCATTGTGTATATATGCCACATTTTCTTTATCCATTCATCCACTGACAGATAACTAGGTTTTCTATACCCTGATTATTGTAAATAATGCTGCAGTGAACATGAAGGCGCGTACATATTTTCAAGTTATGGCTTTGTTTTCTTTGAATACCCAGACTTGCTAGATCATATGGTAGTTCTATTTTTAATTTTTTAAGGAGACTCCATACTGTTTTCCACAATGGCTACACCAATTTACATTCTCACTAATAATGCACAAGCGTTCTCTTTTCTCCACATCTGTGCCAACACTTATTATTTCTTGTCATTTTTATAATAGTCAACTAACAGGTGTGAAGATTTATCTTACTAGGTTTTGATTTGCATTTCCCTTATGATCAGTGATGCTGAGCATCTTTTCATATTCCTCTTGACGATCTGTATAGTTGTTTTGTTTTGTTTTAGAAAAATGTCCGTTCAGGTCCTCTGGCATTTTTTTGGTTAGAATTTTTTTTTTGCTATTAAGTTTCATGAGTTCTTTATGTATAGTGGATATTAACCCTTTATCAGATAAATGGTTTGCAAATATTTTCTTTTAGTCAGTAGTTTGCCTTTTCATTTTGTTGATGGTTTCCTAAAAACTGAAGTTGTCTAGAAGCTTTTTAGTTTCACTTGTTTATTATTGCTTTTACTATCTTCACTTTTGTTATCAAGTCCAAAAAATCATCCCCAAGGCCTATGTCAACAAGCTTACTGCCTATGTTTTCTTCTAGGAATTTTATGTTTTCAGATATTACTTCAAGTCTTTAATCCATTTTGAGGTAATTTTGGTGTGCAGTGTAAGATACTGGTCTACTTTTATTCTTTTGTGGGTGGCTGTCCAGCTGCTCCAACATCATTTATTAAACAGACTGTCTCTTCCACTTTGTAGATTCTTGCATCTTTTGTCATAAACCAACCAACCACATATGCATGGTTTTATTTCTTGACTCTCTGTTCTATTCCATTGATCCATGTGTCTGTTTTTATGTTAAAACCATATTGTTTTTTATTACCATAGCTTTGTGACATAATTTGAAATCAGGAGCATGATACCTCAAGCTTTGTTCTTCTTCCTCAAGATTGCCTTGGCTATTCAAGGTCTTTTGTGGTCCCATACAAATTTTAAGATTGTTTCTTCTATTTCTGTGAAAAATGCCATTGGAATTTTGGTAGGGTTTGCATTGAACCTCTAGATTGCTTTAGGAAATATGGACATTTTAAAAATATGAATTCTTCCAATCCATGAGCATGGACTATCTTTTCATTTATTCATGTCTTCAATTTCTTTCATCAATGCCTTATAGTTTACCCAGTACAGGTCTTTCACTTCCTTGGTTAAATTTTTTCCTCGGCATTTTATTATTTTCAAAGCAATTGTAAATAGGATTTATTTTCCTAATTTCTCTTTCTGATAGTCTATTGTTAGTGTATAGAAACACAACCAATTTCTGTATATTGGTTTTGTATCCTGCAACTTTACTGAATTCGTTTATTAGTTCTAAGAGTTTTTTGGAGTCTTCAGAGTTTTAAATATATCCTATCATGTCATCTGCAAATAGTGACAATTTTACTTCTTTCTTTTCACTTAGATACCTTTTTATTTTTTCTTCTTGCCTATTTGTTCTGGTTAGGATTTCCAGTACTATTTTGAGTATGAGTGGTAAAAGTGGGCATCCATGTCTTAGAGGCATTGATCTCAGCTTTTCATCATTGAGTACGTTAGCTCTGGACTTGTCATTTCTGGACTCCATTTTGTTGCAGCATATTCCCTCTATACCCACTTCGCTGAGATTTTTTTATCATAAGTAAATGTTGAATTTTGTCACATGCTTTTTCTGCGTCCATTGAGATGATCATATGATAATTATTCTTCATTTTGTTAATGTGATGTATCACACTGATTTTCAGATGTTGAATCACCTTTGCATCCCTGGAATAAATTTCATTTGATCTTGGTGTATGATCTTTTGAATGTATTGTTGAATTTGGCTTGTTACTATTTTCTTGAAGATTTTTGCATCTATGTTCATCAGAGATATTGGCCTGTAAATCTCTTTTCTTGTGGTATCCTTGTAGAATATCCTTTCCTTGTGGTATCCTTGTGGTAATTCTGGTTTCATAAAATGACTTTCAAAATGTTCCCATATCTCTATTTTTTGAAAGTGTTTGAGGATGGGTATTAATTCTTTGAATGTTTAGTAGAATTCACTAGTAAAGCTGACTAGCCCTGGACTTCTGTTTGTAGGGAGTGTTTTAATTACTGACCCAATCTCCTTACTTATAACCAGTCTGTGCAGATTTTCTATTTCTTCATGATTCAGTCTTGGAAGGTTGTATGTTTCTAGGAATTCAACTATTTCTTCTAGGTTATCCAATTTGTTAGTGTGTAATTATTCTAGTAGTCTCTTATGATCCTTTGTATTTCTGTGCTTTCAATTGCAGTGTTTCTCTTTCATTTCTGATTTTACTTATTTGAGTTTTCTCTCTTTTTTTCTTGATGAGTCTAGCTAAAGGTTTATCAATTTTGTTTATCTTTTCAAAGAACCAGATCTCGGTTTTGTTGATCTTTTTTATTGTCTTTTTAGTCTCTATTTTATTTACTTCTGCTAAATCTTTGCTATTTCCTTCCTTCTGTCCTTCTGTTAACTTTAAGTTTTGTTGTTGTTGTTGTTTTGTTTTTTACCTTGACGTATAAAGTTAGGTCATTTGAAATTTTTCTTGTTTCTCAAGGTAACCGTTTATCGCCATGAACTTCCCTTAGAGAACTGCTTTTTCTGTATCCCATAAATTTTGGTATGTTACATTTCCATTTTGTCTCAAGGTATTTTTGCTTTCACTTTTAATTTCTTCACTGACCAGTTGGTTTTTCAGTAGCATGTTGTTCAGTCTCTACATATTTGTGAATTTTCCAGTTTTCTTTCTGCAATTGATTTCGAGATTCATACCACTGTGGTGTGAAAAGACGCTTGGTGTAATTTCAGTTATCTTAAATGTCTTAAGACTTGTTCTGTGGCCTAATTTATATTCTACCCTGGAGAATGTGCCATGTACACTTGAGAAGAATGTGTATTCTGTTGTTTTGGGATGGAATGTTCTGTATATATCTATTAAGATAGTGTCTGCTCTCTGGGGTCTCAGGAGTTTACAGTCAGCCCTTAGATGTGTGTTTAATTGGAAGCCTGCCCCCCAGGCTGCAGCTATGATAATAAGCTAATAGGCTTTTTTCCAGAAAGATTGAGCTCCTGTGTCTATTGTCTCTTGCTCCCAGGCAGGGGCAAGGCAGGGAGGAAGAGCTTGCTGCTTAAGAACTATTTTTCCATTGGTTACAGCCTTGAGGGACCTATGAGCATAAGTCTATCTGGCCACCAGAGGCAGGTGATACAGAGATGTCCCCAAACAGCAGCCCCCAAAAGCAGGGTACCAGAGAAAAGCATAAGCTCCTCTCTATAAGATACTGGTGGACTGGACTGAGGCAGAGAAGAGGGCAAAGATGGCATTATCAGCTCCCACTTCCAGAGAGCCTCTGCATAGTCCCTAACAACTGTCTGTCCAGTTGTTACAGTCCCATGGGACCCAGGAACACAAACCCTCTTGGCCTCCAGAGCCAGGGGATCAAGGAGCATTCCTTAGGTGGCAGCCTCAAAAACTGTATCACCAGACATAGAAACTGGGGTCCCAAACGTGTGTAAAGGATTCCCTTCAGGAGATAATGGCATTCAGGAGCACTGAGAAGGACAGAACATGAAGATGTCACCCACTCCATGGAGTGAAGCAGAGGGTTAGTGGAAAGATGGCGCATGTGCATGCACACGCACACACACACACACACACACGGAACAAAAAGAAAAGAAACAAAGAAAATAGGGAGAAAAGTAAGAAAAAGCAAAAAGGGAAATAAAAGAAAAAAAAAGAAGATGATGCCTACCAGGGTTAGCAAGGCAGGGGAGAGCAGGAAGAAGGCGCCCACTAGGCTCCCTTCAGGAAGAGTATCCCCACCCCTTAGACCAATGCTTTAAAATTAGGAAATGAGTACCTTTCCCATAAAGTCTGGGCACTTTTCAAAGGGTTGCTTCTGTGCTGGGCCCTGGGGCAGGCGAGTCAGCACATAGGCCCTTTAAGAAACATTCCTCATTTCACCACAGCCCTGTGGGTCTCTTGTGTATGAGCCCTGTTGATCTTAAAACTTGGCCTTTTCTTAAATAAGGCAAATGAGCTCCTATAGTGTTCAAAGAATAATCCAATCAAGATATTTCACTGTCCCTTTACTCAATAAGAATTGTTGGGTCATAGCAGTAGGTCTGACATTGGCAGGTTTATACAGTAATTTTTTTTTCTTATCAGCTACTTAATGAAATGAATTTGTATCATAGCATCTTTTAAATGTTAATACTCCTACAGCTGTCTTCAAAGACCTATTTTGAACTAAATATGTTATCAATCAAAATACTCATTAAAATTCGATGCAAGCTTATGTGGAGAGAGAGATTAAATCATTGAGGCATCTGGGCCTCTTATTCCACTAATGTGACCTCATTATACCATAATTTGTTATTACAGAAATTTAATATTCTGATGCCATAGAATTACTAAGGGCCTTCACGTTTCCCTGGTTTTCATCTACCCTAATCGCAAACTTTTTGATCATTTACTGGTTGGGTACTTAGATATTTCCAAGATTTGTATTTCTGGCAGACCACACAGTGTAACGTGAGAAAGCAATACTCTCTGACACTGGAGATATATGATGGCACCAATCCCTGAGGGAACTTGGAGACTGTGTTCTCTCTGATGAGATAAGGAAATATTTTGAATATTTTGTTTCCCGTTAGCCACCATTAATACAGGTAGATCCTGACTCTGACACCTTCACACGCTATAGCTTATCACTGAATGACATCCCACTCCCATAGATGAGTGATGGACTCAGAAGCACAGGGGGTACTTCTTAGAGCATTAAGCGGTTTCTCTATCCACCACGGAGTCCTGACGACCAAAGAAGGGGATGTACAGAGCTCTAGTAAGTGCCTCACAAAAGTAAGTACCAAACAAATTCTCTCCCAGCCCACCACTTTAATCTAACCATTCAACTGAACATGTCACTTGGCTTTCTCCTGCCATTTAAGTAGAACCCAAGAAAAGCCAAAGAAGAGATAGAACGTTCAGAGTGTCAGGAATCAAAGACATAGCGTTTAAAAATTTAGTTCATTTTTTCATACAGAGACGATTATGAAAATACCTTAATTTAGAAGCAAACTCAGAATAAATTCTGAAAGAGTCATCTCTAACTCATATACCTGTATCCAACACTGCTCTTAATGATAACAAAATGGTCATTCTTCCCATCTGTGATGTTTTTTCTCCCTATTAACCTATTTCTTCAACAAAAAAAAAGCCAACCTTTGTGGGCCTAGTTGACATTGGTGGGGATAAACTTTGACCAGATCCCAGAACCCAGAGATGCAGAATTAGTACCACTCAGTTCCTAGTGATAGCAAAGAAAAAACCTGTAAGGAAGACAAGTTGCCCATCAGATCAACAGCCTCCTAGCCTCAAGTTATGATAACACTTATCTCTTTTGATAGACGTGAGCTATCAGGAACTAGGTATTTTCATTATACACATCCCCAAGTACATCTGCTGTCTCTCCTACTATTATCCTCCCCTTGCACCCTATGGCAGCGACACTGGCTTCCTTTTCCTGCTTCCACAGTCACTTACCATCGTAGGGCCTTTGCACTTTCTGCTTTCAGATGCTATAATGCTCTTCCCCCAGATTCCACATGGCTCACTTCCTCTCATTCTTCAAGGCTTTGCTCAACGATCACCTTTGCAACGTGGCTTTTCTCATGACCGAATTGCAAACGTAAACTCCTTCTCTGCCCAGCACCCCCATCTACCTCTTTGCTTGATCTTCCGGGATGGTGTCTACCACCATCTGGCACACTCCATACTTCACACACTCCTCCTTTGCTGTCAATCTCCCTAGCTCAAGTGTGAGGTCCCCAAGGTGAGGACTTAGGGCAGCTTCCTCGTTGCTACATCTCAAGTACCTATAAGAGTGTTTGGAACAAATGATAATGAGTGAGTAAACGAAGAGAGCATATAGTAATGGATTTTTGTCATTTTGTTGGAGTGCTTCGAATAGAGTTAGTCACACAAAGAACATTATTTTAAAACCCATGCAGTGCATCATTTTGGTGACTTGATTTATATGTACATGTCTATTTGTAAATATGAATACACTGCAGCCTAAATTGTTGGGGTTGTTGCTGTGCACGTTCTTCACTCACTAAGAAAACAAATGGCTGTGAATTCACATAACCTTCAGCGCAACTCCGAGTAACAGATGACAGACTACGTTCCCATTGTTTTATGTGAAATAATGAAAGAGAAATATGTAGGAGAAAAAAAGCCACTTTGGAGTGAAAAGAAATGCCTGAGTTGGCTCGGCCCGACCAGCAGGAGCCCAGGAAAACAGAAACGTTAGATTGCTGAGTGATGGGCAGATTCAAGTGCCTCCCAAGCAACAAACCTTCAGTTTGGGAGATGCTACGACCAACAGAGCAGGGAAATTGGCGTCAACACCATGTAAAGAATATTAAATCCCTTAAAGCAAAGGCATGACATTTCTTCTCCACACCCTCTGGTTTGTCCTCTATTATTATTTGAGAGTAAGCCTTAGTGCCAAATGAAAAAAAAAAAAGTAGACAATTCTTTGCAGACGACTTCAACAACCTGATAAGTATTCATTTCAGCTTAAAGCATGCTTGTAAATATCATTTCAAATAAAGCACTGACTTGATTTTTAATCAATGAAAACTGACATTTGTTGAAAAGCCTTTATGAATAATTACCTTGCATTCTTATTACTAAAGCGGATTTAACGGAAAATCAAAACAAACGGTATTAATTACATCGTATCCTCATTATATATTAATAGGTTCAGAAACCAAACATTGAGTGTCTTATAGAGCTGGGTGTAATATTTATATGAAGCTTTATGATGGAAGCCAGCTTAATTCTAATACATCCATTTTAGTGCTCTGACCTTCTGTTCTCTGGACACATGATTTTGGTCTCCACTAGGAGCACACGTATCTGGAATCCATGGTTTGGGCTCATGTCTGAGAACCCAGAATGTCGTAGGACATTGACTTTCTCATGCCAAGGGACATGAGTTGTCTGACTGATCAGACATCGTCTACTTTTCACTCAGAGTTGTTACTGAAATACTTCTCTGGGTGATGGGTTTAGAACATCAAAGGAAGGGACCTCACTGTGTGACTGTGCCCTGAGATCTGCTATCATCTGCGTGTCCAGCAAGCAACTGGGCAGGTGAAAAAGCATGGAAGTGGGAAGAGCATTACAGGAGAAGGGGTTTTCTTAGATCTTCATCCCCTGGACTGGCCCCTGGACCATCAGGTCTTTTATACTCATGTTCAGCCCTAGCTCCGGCTCCTTAGTTGTAATTAGAACCCAGCAGGTGGGTTCCTAGCTGTGGAAACCTTTTAAGTTGTACAACACTTCTGAGTATCAGGTTTCTCATTTGTAAATTAGAAATAAAGATAATATTTGGTTGATGCAAAGATTAAATGAAACAGTTGTTATGACGATTAAATGAATAATCCTTCTAAAGTGCTAAGCACAGTTTCCAATGTGTACTAGACTCTCAATAAATGTTAGTTATTAAAATCATTATCAAAGGCCTCTTTCCGTCCTGACATTCTATGACTATTCAAGTGCAATATGGAAGCCCCACTGTGAACATATAATCGGACTTCTTACTTCTTTAACCTTTTACTACGGCACATGTCTTTCAAACCCCTGAGCTTGCTACAAAACACCAGCATAAGCAGAATGGACAAACACAGAGAATTGATTAAACTTTGGACATAGAAGGCCTCCCTACTGGAACAGAGACCACACACAAAGCAGTGGAATTTCACCAAAGTAAGGAGCGTCCAGACAATACCATCATCCTTGGAGACGACATTTGCAAAACTAGAATCATTCATTCAGCATATATTGAATGTGCCAGGAAAGTTTTAGGTACCAGAGACCCAGCAGTGAACAAAAAGACAAGTGCATCTTGGGAAGCATATGTTGTTGTTGGGAGATAAACATGATTGGACGAGAAGGGAATGGGAGGTGACACAGTGTCCTCCATCTTTCGTACGGGCTCCTGAGAGCCTTCCTTGGCTTCTCCACCACTCCACTGGGCGTATTAGTCAGCATGGGACTGTCATGGATTTTCCTTCCTCATCTAAATCCCCCACTGCCGCCTCCTCTCCAATCCCACTGACACTTCCCTCTGCCAGGTTTTTCTTTTCTCTTGCTTTGGTTACAATTTGATTCCATAAATTCAAAAAGTTAGATGAATGGAGGGATGGGTGAAATTAAAAAGCTCCAAATCAAAGTTCTAAAGATTAAAGCGACAATGACAGAGATGAAGGATGTAAGTGATGGGATTAACGCAGATTTGAAAACACAGGGAAAAACACCAGTGAATTTGAAGACATGGCAATAGAAACGACTCGAAGTGAAACAAAGAGAAAAAAAACTGACAAAAATATGGACAGAGCACCAGTGAGCTGTGGAATACCTTCAAATGGCCTACTATATGTGTAATTGGAGCTTTCAAAGGACAGGAAAGAGAGTAGGTGACAGAAAAAATATCTTTGAAGAGATAATGTTTAACATTGTTCTATACTTGATGAAAATTATACACCCACTTTTGCAAGAAACTGCATGGAACCCAAGCAGAGGAAACAAGAATATTTCATCAAGGCATATCAGTGTCACATTGCTAATGATAAGGAGACCAAAGCTCCGAGCATTTACCTAGTTTTCTTGGTTATATAACAAGTACAGGGTCCATTCACAGTGAGTGGACTTTATACATATCTTAAGGAAGTCATAGATATAGATTGGTAAGGACTAGATCAGAAGTGAAAGCAAAAAGAAAAATACCACCTAGGCGTGAAGGCAGGGATGCTGCTAAAGAACTTGTAAAAAATATATTAACACTTCATGCACTAAGCCAAGGTCAACAAGACCATGCCTCTGCAAGCAATGAGCTCTACCAACCACACTGAGTATGAAGCCGGGACCGAGGGCTACAGTCTACATTCTCATTTCCTTATTCCGTTGCCTGTTTCTTCAGTCTGCCTTCTTCCTCTCAGGCCTTCATATTCTGCTTCTTGGGAGTACTGCCCGTTCAGCGTGGATTTTTATGTTTGTTTGCTTATCTGTGCACTGGGTTTTCTCCTGTTCTAAAAAAAAAAAAAAAATGCTTGAGAAGTGGGATATGTATCATCTCCAAAGCTTATAAGACCAAGAAGTTTTATCAATTATCTTTCCTTTTGCTCTTTTTGTGCTTATAAATATACAATTTTTAATGCCTATTTAGTTATTTTGAGAGAGCGTGTGTGCAAGCAGGGAAGGGGCAGAGAGAGAAGGAGAATCCCAAGCAGGCTCTGCACTGTCAGATATGGGGCTTGAACTCACAAACGGCAAGATCATGACCTGAACTGAAATCAAGAGTCAGACGCTTCACCGACTGAGTCACCCAGCCACCCCACTCTGTTTACACTTATGAAGTAGAAACTCCAGGCACTCCCTCAGCACTTACCACTCAAACACTTGAAATTGCTGATTTTTCTTCATTATTTGTTGGATGAGTAGTCTGATTTATTTTTCTTAAAGAGTCTTTTAACTTCCCAGCTTGAGTTTGCCTGTTTTGCGATTTCATATATGCTCCCTTCTAGATGATAATAAATAAAAGGAACTTTTGGTAAAAACCTGAAATTAGATTTAGTACTGAGCTGAGCACACTTTTACAAGTCTTCATGCCCCACTCCACAACTTCCAAATATGATTTTTACTGAAGTTGAAATACCGAAAATATGTTTTAGATCTTATTCGGCTGACAATCACTCTACCCTGTCGTGCACACACACACACATACCCAGCTAGGCCTGCTGAAGGGTGTAGAGAGGAATGACATCGGCACTTCCCACAGGACGGCTGTAACAGGGACAACGAGACAAGATTAAACTAAGCAAAATCCAAGGCAAACAACGACAAGTGTTTTCACTGTCAATGGCAATCCTGAATAGTTTGTTCAGATACAAAACACACACACACATGCCATGCAAGTTCCAAAATCCTGGTTTCAAAACGACCCCACATTGGTTGGAACAGAATGCAGGCCCGGACTCTTGAAATCACGCACGTATGTCTGTGTCCTCAGACAGCATTTCTGGAGTTTGAGCCTTACCTAGCCCTGCTGTATATAAACTCTGCGACCACACACCAAAAGCATAGTACACCAAAACACAAAGGACTAAACTTTCATTAGCACTGCATGAAACCTACAAACCTTAGAAAACTGGTATCAGTCAGCAGGCCAAGAAAGATGAACAAACCCCCAGCCAAGAAGTTTCTAATTCTGGAACTACACCTGATTGTCAGCAACCCGGGTAATACTTGTGTGTTTCTATCTCTACCATAATTTGACAGAACGGTCGTCTTTAACAGTATCACAATTCTTGCCTCTATTAATCTCAACCTAATCTGTGGCATTGAGTCAGATACAGCTAGGAAGCCGACCTTGCAGGGGAAGCTAGGACATCTTGCCTTAAAACCCCTTCTTGATGCCCTCACGTTCCTGAAAATTGCACAGACCAAATAAATAGCCGTAGTGTGCACTGACTATAGACAAAGAGGAAGGTGCCAAGCGGGACTACTAAATTTATTTCACGATCATTCATCCTTTCCGTTTTCCTAGACAGTCCACAGGCAGATTGGTAAGGCAGCAATCAGGACCCGTGGTTAAGATGGCTGAACAATCGGGGTGGCGCGGCTGCCATTCCATTTGTCAGACTGAGCCAGGAAAGGATGGAGCCTGAAGGAGCAGGGCAGAAGAGGGTGCACGAGTTGTGCTCTCTGGCCTTGGCAAAGGAGATATATCCAGGGGCAAATGGATGTCTGGGAGCAGAGAGAGAAGCACCCTGAGACAGAGAAAAAGCCATGAACAATGGGTGACTAGGAGGTGCCTGGGGACATTTATTACTTATTTCCTGAAGTCAGGAGAAAACTGGTCGTGGGAAAATAGCTTCATTTCCGTTCCTGACTTGTTTTATGGGAGATTTCCCTAGAAAGATCTTCCTTCCCTCCGGACGGTTCAGCATACACCCCCCCACCCCCCAGGATTTTCTCATTTCTCTCCTGACAGGAGTGTTCCCATCCTAACCCTCCAGCAGTTAAAAGCTCCCTACTCTCCGCTCCAGCATCTAGGTCTGCTCTCTTTCCTTTGTTCCGAATGCTCTGCCAGCAGGAGAAAGGATCCTTTCTGGAAATCGCCGGATGGCAACGGGCTAGAAATGGAGGGAGAGAGAAGTGGGAACAGAGTGCGATAGAAACAGAGACGGGAGACAGAGAGAAGGGGAGGGGGGGGAAGAAGAACCGCACCGATGCGGGAAGCCCCAGCCTATTGTCGCCCCGTCTTCTCGCCTGCCCTTCCCGGGAGCTGCAGCTCAGGTGACAGCCTGCTGCTGGGGCCGCTGCTACTGCTCTTTCTGCCCTTCAGACTCCCTTCACCATGGTGATACAGTAATGAAGGAGAGCTGCCCTGTCAGACCTCATCAGCAGTCCTGTGAAGGCAGGATGAAATCACTCCTATTGACCCCCTGGCATATTTATAGGCTCTCTCTTTCTGCTGAGGCTGGTGGTTATCACCTTCCCGTCCCGCCGTGTGTTTATTCAGCAGCACGCTAAATCACGCCCGTGTGCAAGGGAGGCATTCATCAGGAACCACAAGCCCCTCTTTCAGGCTGCCAAACCTATCCAATTACTGGAGCTGCAAGGGCCTGCAGAAACCCCTTCGGCCAGGCAAGTTCTCTTGTTTGTACCCTCTAAAAATAATACCTTCTGAGCTCTGCACGCTTCCTCTGTCCAATCTGCACGTTGCCTTTGAACTAGCAGAGCGCTCATTTATCCTTCATTGGCTGCGTCTCCAAGTTCCCCCTTTTCTTCTTAAACAATGAGAAAGAGGCGCTGCATCTCTTTCTGGAGAGGTTGGGGAGAGGATGCAGGCATGCCCGCCACTTCTCTCTCGGTCTTGGCTACCTCTTCAGACCTGCAAGTTAAGCAGTCATGTTCTCCTGAAGGGCAGCTAGCACTCTGGTCCCGTGCTGCCCTCTATCTTTCTGTCTCTTGCTGAACAAGTGATTTGCAAGAAACTATTAAAATAACAAGGGAAATTCTATCATTTGGGTTTAAAGGCACGAGAACCAGATTTAGACATGCCTTTAAAATGTTCACAGATGAAGATGGCACATTGTTTAAAGTACCTGTCTCTTAATATGCATTAATTTAATTAGAGCTTTGGGTTGTTGTTGTTGTTTTTTTTACCAATACTTTTACATTTTCTATTTCTCTGAATGTACCTCATTTTTCAGATTAGAAAAAGAAGCAAAGATTGATGCTATTAGACCTAGTATTTTATTCCGTAGCCTGCAATGTTTTCTGAAGCTAATTACAATGGAACATTTATGACTTAAGACTTTCTAAATTATGGGAGACAGAGTGAAGAAACAGCAGTGAAACCTACCTGAGACTTAGAAAACCTGGATTTCTTGTCCCAGTTTCACTTCTAACTAGAATTGTAACCTTGTAAGTCATTAATCATTCTGGGCTGTAGCTCCCTTATCTACCGTTCTGTCTACAGCTAACATTTCCATACTCCCAAGCATGGCATTGAACAAAGGCAACGAGGCTAAATGACCACTTGATTAATAACCAAGCCATTTGTGAGACCTGGGGCAAAGGTTGATTGCTTCCCTTATCCCCAGAGGCCAACGCATAATAGCTGTTGAGGGTGCGGCAGTAACATACAAAGCATAATAAGAAAGACGCCCAAGCCAAGCATCAACCTTATAGCGTGTGCTGCTACATACTTACAACTAGCTCTCAGAAAAACAAAAAGCAAAAAACAAACCACCCATCTGTAGCCCTTGCCAATTTCTGTGGTGTAAGTAACCCGACCACAGGCACTTTGAGGCTCCCAATTTGATTTCACTGATGGAGGAGTCAAGGAGAAACGCTACAAGTTGGTTCTCCAGAGCCCTCCCAATGGTGTTCCAGCACAGCACAGCTTCTGTGTGCACAGCCCATCTACCTCCGACTCCCATGGGTCTCTGGACATCAGCTGGCCTTTGAGAGAACAGTGGGATTCCACTGAGACGCACAAAATAAAGGTGGTAAGATTGCGAAGAAAAGCTTGTCCTGGTTTTTTTTTAATTTTTTTTTAACGTTTTATTTATTTTTGGGACAGAGAGAGACAGAGCATGAACGGGGGAGGGGCAGAGAGAGAGGGAGACACAGAATCGGAAACAGGCTCCAGGCTCCAAGCCATCAGCCCAGAGCCTGACGCGGGGCTCGAACTCACGGACTGCGAGATCGTGACCTGGCTGAAGTCGGACGCTCAACCGACTGCGCCACCCAGGCGCCCCTGTCCTGGTTTTGAATACTTCTCAAAAATGTCACAGAGGGGCACCTGGGCAGTTCAGCAGGTTGAGTGTCTGACTTTGGTTCAGGTTAATGATCTCACGGTTCGTGAGTTAGATCCCCTCATCGGGCTCACCGCTGTCAGCTCAGAACCTGCTTCAGATCCTCTGTCTCCCTCTCTCTGCCCCACTCTGGTCTCTCTCTCTCAAAAATAAATAAACATTCAAAAATATATCACAGAAGTATCTCTAATGACAGAAAAGGAAAAAGAGGGGAGGAAGGTCTTGTGCTTCTAGTCCTTCTGGTCTACAGTCCAAAGATACTTCAGAAAACATTTCTTTAAAGTTTCCTGTGAGATTTACATTCTATTTTGGAGTTATCTAGAACTATTTTAATATAATAATCATATGAAATAAGGACATAATATGACAACTTTAAAACTAAAAAAAAAAGATTTTATATAACCCCTATCACACCAAAATGTGCGTCAATAAAAGACTCCAAAATGGAACCACAACTTGAGGGATTTTGAATGGTTTTTTCCATGAAGGAAAGAAGAGAAGGAGAGAAAAGGGGAAGAAAGAGAAAGGAAGGGAGAGAGAGAAAAAAGAAGGGAGAAAGGAGGGGAGGGAGGCTTGCGAAACAAGCTACAGCCAAGCACCATGACATGGAAGAAGAATAGGTTTGAAAAGAGATAACGCAGTGGGGACATCCTTCTCATGAATCGGTTCATCACCACTCTCCCCAGCAAGAAGGCTCCACATTCCGGGTCTCTTTAGCTCACTAGAGAAATGAACGCTTTCTTATTTAGATGAATGCCTATTTAGGAAAAACATGAATCAACACAGGAAATGTGATAAAGACCACCCAAATGGGTGTGTGTAACAGGAATAAGTTGAGAGAGACCACCGTGAGAGTGGTAATCAAGTACAGACACACAGAATTATGAGGAGGTAATAGCTTTGGCATTCACCTCCTTAGACGGAAAAAATGAACAGTAATCTAGAAGCTTCACCACCTCAGTGGGAAAGGAAATGTTTTGAAGAATTTGTACTAATGGGTCAAAAAATTCCCAAATTGATATCGGACCATTCAATTTAATCTCATAAATATTCATGGTGCACCTGTGAGCACAAAATCCCAAGTGGAGCAGAAATTGGTGCAGGAAAGGGGGCAGGCATAGGAAGAGTGTTTGAAGATAAACAAAGACGTGATAAGCACCCTAAAGAAGCTAAGAATATAGCAGAGGTTGATGAACTGCTATCTAAAGTATGAGGAAGAATGACAGGTATTATAAGAGAAGTAAAAACACAGTGCCTGAGTAATAACTCCCAGTGGGGAATAAGGAAATGCACCATGACCTGATTCCATGTCTATTGGTAAATTCCTTTTTTTTCCCCCTATAAGTGGTATATTGAGCTTAGGCAGAATTAAGGAAGTCATTTCTATTTCAACTAGATATACCCAGATTTACAGAATTTTTCCTTTTATCAAGTATCATTTAGCCGTGGAAAAGGGCTTTTTGCATATTGCCAGCTAAGACAAAAGAAGGTTGCAAATGGCCCGCCCTTCTAAAGACCTTGCAGACCAATTCTTGGTGATGAGCTCATGGAACTGTGTGGTCAGAAAATTGTTTCGTATACCTCTCAGTGCTGAAGGGAAGGCTTTGCTTTCAGGTTCTAGTCATGAGTGTAGAAATATTTATGAAAGATTTTTTTTTTATTAAGGGACATAATTCTGAACTTAACTTTAAAAATCTGTTACTGTCCGGGGTCGCCTGCGTGGCTCAGTTGGTTAGGTACCTAGGTCATGATTTCAGCTCAGGTCATGGTCTCACGGTTCATGAGATGGAGACCCACATCAGGCTCTGCACTGACAGCACGGAGCCTGCTTGGGGTTCTCTCTCTCCCTCTCTTTCTGCCCCTCCCCTGCTCATGTTTCTCTCTCTCTCTCTCTCTCTCTCTCAAAATAAATAAACTTAAAAAAAATAAAAAATAAAAAAGTAAAAACCTGTTAATGTCCTATTAAAATTGTCTGTCATTTTAAAATTTATTAATGCCATTCCAGGGTTTATTATGCAAGGATAGAGGAGCATATGGAGACTGTTAAAGAGAATACCATCTGGTCCACACATTGGTTGACCTGGGCATTTTACACCCATTATATATAACCACCTATGGCACTCAAAACCCAACACCTCATGGAAATCTAATAAATCCAAGCAGTCAGAAGTGCAGCCAAACATCTAGATATTTTGAAATTTCAGGTGTGAAAACTGAATTTTAATTTTCTTCACTTACAACATTTTTTGGGAACCGCAGCTAAGGGCCAAATTCCAACCATCCATAGTGGATAAATTAGCAAATTCATGAATTGTGTATCAAAGCATATGTTTGAACCAGCCTTGAAAGGTATAACGAGGAACATAGGCTCCAGGGCCAGACTTCTTAGATGCAAATTCCAGCTTCCCCCTTCCCAGGCTAGAGAGCCATGGACAGCTAACTAATCTCTGAGCATTCCTACATGGTGAGGTTGTGATAATTAACAAGTAAACATGTGTAACACACAGAAACCTTCCTCCAGCACTACAGTGAGTGTGACCTGTTACTATTGCCACATGTCTGTACTCCCCCAGTTGTACATTTCCCTAAACACGGATCCTGCTATAGTTGGGCTATTAGTGAAAGATCTGTTTATGTTCACAGGCTTTGAAAAATTCCAGAAAAGAAAGTTCAACCGATGTTTTAGAGAATGACATCTGTGAGGACACTGAAACAAGTTTTCCGGGGCGCCTGGGTGGCTCAGTCGGTTAAGCGTCTGACTTTGGCTCAGGTCATGATCTCCCCACCCGTGAGTTCGAGCCCCGCGTCGGGCTCTGTGCTGACAGTTCAGAGCCTGGAGCCTGCTTCAGATTCTGTGTCTCCCTCTCTCTCTGCCCCTCCCCCATTCATGCTCTGTCTCTGTCTGTCTCAAAAATAAATAAAACATTAAAAAAACAAAACATTTAAAAAAAACAGGTTTTCCATGCTGACCCTTGGACCCCACGAAAAGGTGACAGAAGGGGGTCATTGATGAACTTTAGGGAATCAACGACCCCCTCAAAAAATGTTTATGCAAAAATGATTACGTCCCAATGGACCCTTTGGAGAAAACTTCCATGGCTGTCAGCAGATTTGAAGAGAGACACAAAAGATGATAAACCCCCTGCATTTGACCCCAAATACCACTGACCTTAGAATTCAAATAGAACCTAATTCGGGTATTGTCTAATTGCTCCTTTGCTCAGACCTAACCCTTCATCTTTATGTGCTTGCCAACATTTTACATTATGTGGCAATATTATATTTCTACCACCTGTTTTCTTTAACTTTCAGTTAAAACATAGATATGCAAACTATTATCAAACCCATCGTAAAATTCAGGTTTCTTTTATTTATATTATTTTCAACTTAACAGTTACTTTCGCTTAGAATTCTTATTACTCCCCTTTCTCCATCAAATTTTTTAGAGCAGCATCCTATAAACACATAGAGGGATAGCACGATAAATGGGCTTTAGCATCAAACAGATGTCTGGATTCCAGCTTTCCCGCAAAAGGAAGATAGGAAACCTGCCCTAAAAAATGGCTCTGAGGAACGTTACAGATGACATACATGCAAAGCACATGGCCTACAGACATAGTAGAAATGCAAAGATGGTTTTCTTCCCCTTTCCCCCCTTCTTCTGGCCCTCTATCCCATGAGAGGAAGTATCACAGCTTTGAAAATGGCATTTACTCCCAGACTTCATCGAAATTAGCATAATCTCCTCTGGTTTTATTCATTATGTTCACAAGCATATTTTCCATGGAAAAAGGAGAACTGGTAAAAATAAATAAAAGGCTTTTAATGTTTAAGTGCAGCAATTTGTTTTATAACCAATTCATGTTAATAAAAAATTTAAAGTGTACATGGTGTAGTAAGTTAGAAATTATTAGTGTAATATTGCTGAAAATGACCACATTCTCAGCCAATTATTTTGTGTGCCCTTGGTGAAAATAAATAAAATAAATTTACACATTTATTTGAAAATGCTTTCTACATAAACCTCATGTCTTTCCCATCGGTGCAATGTTTTTTAGAAATAGACTTTTATTACACAAACATTTTCAAAACTATTTCTAATACTCCAGTGTTGGAAAAGATACATGGAAAAGAAGGTCTGTGACTCAAAGGTTCAGTTGTTCTTTGAAACACAACTCTTGTCTCGTTTGGAACAAACTTTTAAAGTTGCCTCAAAACTCAACTCCAAAAAGAAAAACGAATGGAAGATTTTTTAACAACTAACAGTATTTGCTATAAAAAGACAAAGCGTGAAAACCAAGTTCTAATTATCACAACGGCAACAGTTTTGAGTTAGCCAAAAGGTAGAGTTCAGATTTCAGGTTCTTGATTACACAGGTATTAGGTTTACTGACCTTAGCAAATAGCTTCCCTGTGTCATTTACATTTAGGGATCAGTAGTAATAGCATTTTATTGCTACCTAAGACAAGACCTGCACCTGCATAATTTTCTCATTTCACAATGAATAAGGTTCTGAGTTAAGGCACCTGGGGAGCAAAGGAAAGGATAATAATGGGTCTTCTGGGGATCCTCAAGGGACTAATAACTCCAGGTGGTCTTGGAAATCATGGAGAATATCCCATCAGGAGCTCTTGGGAGGAAGCCAGGGATAGGCAGCTGGTATAGCGTTCAAGTCCCCTTCACAAACAGCTTCACAAAAGTGCCCTGTCACTTCTCAGGGCAGCCCTTCAGGGAGCCATAATAACGTCACATCCTATAGATTATCACCCTACAAGTAGTATCTCAAATATTCTCACTAAGCGGTATCTCAAAGTCACAGCTACCGGCTAGGAAGAGCCAATGTGAGGGATGACTGGTATCTGCAGAGGGCGCTGTGGGCCCCTCACCCAGCTCTCCCGGTCCTTCCCACCCCTTTCCCCGGCCTCCAAGGCGGGCAGGGGGGAAACAAACAACAACAAAAACAGCCTTTGACTACTCCTAAAACCTCAGGTGCAGGAGTAATGCCAAGCAGGGGTTCTCCTTCAAACTTCTTTGAATTCTGGTTCTGCCCCCTAACAATCATATGACCTTTAGTTATTATTCCTTAGGTCTCAGTTTTATCCTCTATGAAACAGGGAGAAGACCTACTTTCTAAGGTTGTTGACTAAAGGCACTTTAGTGACTAAAGACACTGGGCACTAAAGTGACTGGGCACTTGGTTAACTTTCTCAACCAGCCTACAGGAGTGTAGAGGACACACAGTACTGACTAGGATACCTGAGGGAACAAAACTAGGAAGGCAAGAATTGGGAGTGGCTTAGCTGTGTCAGTAGAGGAGAGGATTGAGAGACCCCTGCAGCCAAAACCCAGTTTGAAGTCAGTCACCCCTTGGCTGGAGCACAGTCTAAGGAGCCTGTCAGAGATCTCACCTATGACTTCTCCAGCTCTGTGGCAGCCAGACTAAGGCCTTAGCCCAGACGTTCTACTGCAATCTCAACTCTGTGCTTTTCTGAGTGAATTTGTAATGAGAGACAGATCTAATGACTAGCCATCTTTTAAAATCAAAAAGCACTTCGGCCTCATTAAATGCTTACAATTGTGTGATATAAATGTTTACTCAGCACACAACATTGGATTGATCCTCAGGACAAGCCAATGACCTGCCAGGAATGACTGTTTCTTGGGCCCAAGTACTGTTCGCAAGATGTTTTAGAGACTTCCTTATAAATATAAGCTGGAAAACCAAGATAAGCCCTTGTTTGTAGCATCCAAAATCTTAGCAAATATTCCAGCCTGTGAGTTGTGAATTAGCAAGATTTCATTATTTGTCTGCAAGAAAATGAGAGGCGTCAGGTCCTACAGAAAACCTAAACAAGTCCTCAGAACAGTCGCATTAAAAAGCCTGTCAGTATTTTTAGGGCTATATATACAGAAAGGTCAAGGCCTTGAGAAAGCACACCATTTAAAAGAACAAGGCATAGAGAACATCAGCAATTTCTTCTGAAAAGTCTGATATATGTTCTATACTTTGTTCCCCAGTGAAGGAGCAATTTTCTTCATCACATACAGGGGAGAAGCGTTCCACTTGCCCTTCCAGGTAGAGGGGAATAGGTGCTTAGGTATGAGGCTTATCCTCAGCATCCTTCCTCTGCCCCATTTATCACCCTTCTGCCATCTCTTGGAAACCTCTGAGTCTCTAGAGCTACTTTGGTGCCCTATGACCAGATCTTTTTTTTCTCATGTTCCTCGTGAGAGGAACTCTTTTGTCCCATTCTGCTATTCAACAGGAGCTTATGATACAGAGAAAAAAGAGAAGCCCAGGACCTAAGATCAGAGGTCCTGAGTTCGGGTGGTTTGACCAAGAATGGGCTGCAAGCATCAGAATTTTTTAATGTTTTACAAGCATGTTGATATGCAGCTAGGGTTGAAAATTAGCTTGATGTTAACTGAGAGTGGTAATACTCAGTAGGACTTGTGATAGCAAGCAAATAAATAAACACCTACTTTCCATAATATAAGTTCATTGTGCTACCCAGTCTAAGGGATAAGTGGCCCAAGGATGACTGTTAGTGCTTCATGGCAGGTCATTGGGAAAGCTCCCTACATGTTGGTGAGTCACGTAAACATTCTCAGATCTGCTATTCCATCTACCCAGCAACTGGTCCCAATTCAGAAAACACCTGTACTGCCTCTTGTTGCCAGTTAATGAGGCTAAGGGACAGTAAAAGATAATCCAAATGCCATGGGGTCTATTCATTCAATGTATTCAGAGTTGAACTCAAGTATGATCTCACAGGTCTAGACCTTTTCCAATGTACTAGGAACCAAGAGTCTAGTAAGTTTCTTCCTTCCCTAAAAGTAAAGCACTTTTGTTTTCAAAGAACAAAAATATTATTCAGCTTGTAAAATAATATGCTTGAATGTTTTAGATGAAAAGATAAAACTACTCATATTACCCATAGAAAGCTCAAAGAACCATTTGAGGGGTACCTAGTCAGCACATAAATTTGCTGGTTTTATATCTTACCAATAGAAACCAATCCAGGCAAATATATTACTAAGCTTCTTCTGGAGAACAGCTGCTTCCTCCAAATAAATGGTAGGCTTCCAGCCAATTATTTGGATCATGTTCCTTAAGAAAAACAAAATTCTCTCACCTTCACCTCCAGACTGAGCCTCCTTGTTATGACTTACAAATATGGCTGCACATCCAAATGGCCTGTCCCACCAAAATGTACTAAATAATATTAATAATAAAGCTGAGTGTGGCTTCTGGGAATCTGTATAATTGAAAATTTCTTTTTGCAAGTGTATCATTCAATAAATAGAATTGGGTAACTGAGAAACTCTGAGGGAAAAAAAGTGAGTTGCGTCCATACCTGACGTATTGAAACAGGATGAAGTCAAATGGTCTTCATATAACCACAAATGAACAAGAAATGAACTTTGCGCTAATTCCTCTACCATCTAAGAATTGAAACAGCTGTAACCTATGAAAAGATTGATTCAGCAATGTAAAATATTTTAAACATTGTTATAAAAACTGTTGAGATAGATGATAGATATGTAGATAGAGAGAGAATAAGAAAGTCAAAGGATAACAAACTGACAGACTGAGGGGGAAAGGTTAATTTATATGACACCTAAAAATCTGGTCTCCCAACTGTAAAGTATTCCAACAAATTAATAAGAATATATGTGGGCGCTTGGGTGGGTCAGTCAGTTAAGCACCTGACTTCGGCTCAAGTCTTGCTCTCGGGGTTCGTGAGTTCAGGCCCCATGTCCAGAGGGAGCCTGCCTCAGATTCTGTCTCCCTCTCTCTCTGCTCCTCCCCCACTTGCATTCTGTGTATCTTTCTCTCAAAAATAAATAAACATTAAAAAAAAAGAATACATAGCTTACAGGACAAGACTAGGAAATGGCTCATAAACAAAACATATGAATATTTTTATTTTTCAGAAAAAAAAACCCATAAATTAAAACTACACTGAAATGTCTTTTCACAGTTCAGAATGGAAAAAATCCCAAAGTTTGATAATGTACTCTTATTGAACAAGGTGTGGAGAACCACCTTGTTTACTCATGGAGAGTGTAAATTACATGTCTGTGGAGGACAAAGTAGCAAAGTCATCAAAATTGCAAGCAGTCATGTCATTTGACCTAACTGTTCTCTTCTTTTCTATAGACACACTTTCATGCATATGAAGACACATATGTTCAATTATTTTGCAACATTGTTTGTTATAGTAAAACACTTAAAAAAATAACCCAAATGTCTATCAAAAGGGGTCTGTTTTATTAAATTATGGATTATCCACTCATTGGAGTGCTTGGTTGCCATAAAATAAGACCTAGAAGTTTCTTTCAGTACTGACATTTGTAGGTATCTGAGGAAACAAATGAAAGTACAGCACTGTCTGAACATAATTGTACGATTTGATTTTTTTTTTTAAGCAAAGGGTGGGGACCACTGGTTTTTCTAGCTAGCTGATCTCTCAGTCTCATAAGTTACTATAATGCCTGCCAAAAATGTTTATCCAATATTCCCTATCTAAACTGAAACCCCTTGGGGGTTCCTGGGTCATTCAGTCGGTTGAGCGTCTGACTTTGGCTCAGGTCATGATCTCACAGTTCATGAGTCCGAGTCCATGTCAGGCTCACTACTGTCATGAAGCCTGGTTTGGGTCCTCTGTCCTCTTCTCTCTCTGTCCCTCCCCCTCTTGTACTCTCTCTCTCTAAAAAATACATAAAACATTTTTAAAATTTTTAAAAAAATAAATTGAAACGCCTCTAATGAAGCCACATGAAAGCACCAACAAACAGAGTGCCTGATTCCAGACAAGACCAGAGTAAGCTTCCAACATTTCTCAGGTTTTCTCTAGATAAAACTGAGTCTCT
Source organism: Prionailurus bengalensis (assembly GCF_016509475.1). Taxonomy (NCBI): domain Eukaryota; kingdom Metazoa; phylum Chordata; class Mammalia; order Carnivora; family Felidae; genus Prionailurus; species Prionailurus bengalensis. Next base: position 14,235,710 of record NC_057353.1, on the reverse strand, counting down.
GTTGATGTTATCCAAAGAAATTCTGCATTATTATCATCATCTTCCCCATATTTTAAGTGAAACCATCTCCTAAAATTGGAAAAGGAGAAAATAGGTGAGCCTGAGAAATGCCCACACATTAGAGACTGATCAAGCAAATTGAGAGACAGGACGCTAGCAAAACAGATTCTAATTGACGAGATTTGGGTTTGGATCTGAAATGTGGCATTTCAAATAAGCTCTCAGCTGATGTTGATGCCCTGCCTCATGGATCATATTTTGAGTAAATGTTGTTATCAACACAAATATACTCTTTAATGTGTCCATTAAGCTCCTTGGTATTTTATTGTGCTATCTTCGGTGAATTAATATATAAACAACTGGAGAAATAAACTTGAGTGTCTGTTTGCCTGGGAACATATTGGTTTTTTTTTTCTTTTAAAACTAATGGATTATAAATTCCAACTATCCAAAACTTTTTATTCCCACAGGTTTTCAGGAATTCATATGTGTACACATGCCCGTATGAGTATTAGCTTCTATGTGCATAAAATCATTCTGGATGCCTCTGAAAGTGTAAGAATTTTACCACTGAGTAGAATGGGGAGCATAAATGCTCATTAGTTCAACAGTTCAATAGTGCTCAGACTTCATTATATTTCCTTTTGTGTCTTTCGAATTTGAATCAGATAAATACATTACTTATTATTAAATAATTTTTTAATTCCCTTCCTAAAACCGGTGACCTCTTGAAGCCGAATGGAAAGAAAGGAGAATTTATGCAGGTCTCAACACACAGAAAGCTTTTCCAGGAAAGACTTGCTGCCGAACTCCCTCGACCAGGTTAGAATAGCTTAAATCTACACACAGAAGCAAATAAATGCACAATGATTGTATCATCAGTGAATGAGAGACTTCCATTCTTCTGATAGTGTTTTAAAAAATATTCATTAAAATTATACATAAACATGATTTTAAAACCACTTCATATAGTAGAGCATGATAAAAAGAAATAGTACCCAATTCACCACCTGTCCACCTAGGAGGGATCCACAGGAAAAACCATTTTTAATAATTTTCCTGTGATTATGTCTATGGTGACAAATAGCATGTTTATACACCTATTTATAAATTCAGGAGTTTTATGCATTAACCATACACTCCTTGCCATAATGGATGAAGATTAAGCTCACGGTTCACCCCCAACCTCCTATCATCCACTTAAAATAGTTTTATCACGACTTTTTAGGCTTTTCATAGCTGTAAATAATATGTTTTTCATTTATTTCTTATCCTATCAACTGATAGTTATCTCTTGACTTGTCACTCTGTATTATGAGAACATTCTTGTCTTTTCCCTGCATTTTAGTTCTCTCTCCACTTTGGGTCCTCTCAAACAGTCATCTGTCAAGGTGATAATATTTACATTCTATTTTTAATCACAAATGCATAAGTCACATTTTATCCTAAAAGGCTTATCCTGGGGCACCTGGGTGGCTCAGTCCGTTGAGTGCGTCCAATTTGGACTCGGGTCATGATCTCGCGGTTTGTGAGTTCTAGCCCCGTGTCAGGCTCTGTGCTGACAGCTCACAGCCTGGAGCCCGCTTGGGATTCTGTGTCTCCTTCCAGGCTTCGGATTCTGTGTCTCCTTCTCTCTCAGCCCCTCCCCCGCCGTGCTCTGTCTCTGTCTCTCAAAAACGAAAAAATGTAAAAACAAATAAAAAATTAAAAAAAGGCTTATCTTACATGTTGAAAATACAAGGCAATATGTATGTAATTATGACCATAAAACTATTGTTCACTATACCCAAATAGTATAATAGTATAATATGATTCTTTTATTTCTTATATAGCTTTTTACTTTTCCTAGGGGTCCTAATTATTCTTTTATTTTCTTTCCATTATTTAACTTTTTCATAATTTTAAGACTTCGGGATTTTTCTAATATATTCATATTTCCTCTCTAATATCAAGCCATATTTCCCCACCGTCTTTTCCTTCCCAGAGCATTCCATTTGGACTGCCATTTGTATGGCAGTCTAGGCTTGCTAACCCAATTATCTTCCTAACTTCCCCTTCTTTGCTGTCCTGGGTTGTATTCCCGCCACTGTAGGGCTCCTTTGACTGGAGGAGAAGCTCTCGGCCAACATATCCCTGCAGGAACCACAATGAGACAGTCTTCAGCTCAACAAGGGAATCTTGAGGAAAAGGATTAATAGCAAAAGTCTAAATACCATCCTCCACACTCCTCTTTTGCATGCCTCCAGAGTAGCAATCTGCCTTTTTGAGAAGTTCCCCAAGCTGGTGATTCAAATAAGGCAATTTGGAAGTTGATTTTAATTTAGTTTTTTTAATTCATGCCCATTATGATTCACTCCGTGTCATATTGAAATGTTGCACTTTATTTTTCTTTCAAGAACTATTTGACAGACACCAAATAGAATCTCTTTTTTTAAGAGCAAAGCATGCTTATTTGTCAAAGGAATTAAAAATATCATCCATGGACCAATGACTAAGATTTTCCTATATTTTACTAAGGTGCTCTGATTCAGTTTCCTTAATAATGACCTATTCTTTTAGAGTCTAATTCTTGTGAGCCTATAAGATAGGGTAGGGAAGGAGGTCTATGATTACTCACAACCCGATTAACGTTTGTCTTGATGAAGCGTTGTGTCACGGTTATGTACAGCCCCGATTCTATTTAAATATCTGTGTGACAAATATTCTGCAGAGGCAAAAGAGTAGAACTTGAGTAATGTGACTAAGTCAGCAGACATAATTTGTTAATGCCATTGGTGCTGATTCTTAGTGGAAAGCGTAAAAGATGGACAGTCTAACATTTCTTATGAAGGTTCAGTTTACATCAAATCCTAACGTTTTACACAGAGGTAAGTATCTTGAAGTCATTTAATGTGCAAATGGGTTCTTTTATTCATTTCCATTTTTAAAATCTGACCTGGGAAGTTTAATTTGTTCATGGTCCTGTGTTGTACTTTTGGTCAGTGAATATTTAATAAATGTTTAGTATTTAGGGTTCCCTCTTATTTACCTGGCACAGTGCTAGGTTCTTGAGGGAATCAGAATAATTAAAGACCAATACCTCACTCTGAGTATCTGGTAATATAGATAGAGACAGAAGAAATGTAAATATGAAACAAAAAAGCATTCAAAACGGTCAATCAAGAGCTACATTGTGTGGCACAAAGAATTGGGTGGCATTTAAAGACATCTGAAGAAAAGGGAAATGAGAATCGGAGAACCCATGGAAGGCTTAATGAACAGAGATGGGATTGTATTGTTTACCTGTGGATTATTTTGATGCAAACATTTCAAGCCAATTTGTTGACTGTGCAACAGAAAATTTTCTACTACATCTGGAACATTATTTAACTTCTTGGGTATGTTTCTTTCTCTCTGTGTGATGGGAATAAGATGGAAAGATTAATGCTTGCTTTTGAAAGTTGACTCTGAATGTCAACACGTGTGTGTGTTTGACTTTGAATAGAGCCTCTCTTTTTTTTTTAATAGAGAGTGCAAGCGAGGGAGAGGGACAGAGAGAGACAGAGAGAGAGAGAGAGAGAGAGAGAGAGAGAGAGAGAATCTCTGCACTGAGCGTGGATCCCGACACTGGGCTCGATCGCACGACCCTCAGATCCTAACCTGAGCTGATATCGAGAGTTGGATGCTTAACTGATGAAGCCATCCAGGTGCCCAGATTAGAAGCTATCATTCTAACTAAAATTCATGTTGAGTAAAATTATTTATTCTTTGCAAGTAACTTCAACTCAAAGGGCATTATCATTTTAGAAGATGTGTTCATACCATTTTATGACCAACCTTAATGCAATGGAGAAAACATCACCTCAAGTCAGTCTGGGTAAGTTTATTTTTAAACACAAATCCCATGGCCAAGAATTTATGATACAGGAATATTTCACTTAAGGAAAGAGATAATTTCTAAAAACCTGGAAAACTGAAAAGCAGAAATATTAATTTAAACCATAAGAAACTGCCAGTTGTATAGGTCAGAATATGAGTAATTTTATATGGTTCACCATAGAGCATGAGACTCTTTTCCATCTGGTTCTTCTGGTAGCCACTACCTATAGACTTGTTTCCCCACACCCAAACTATACTTATAAAGGAAAGGCTACTTTTCTTTCTAAAATCAAAATATTTAAAATTAGAGGTAGATAAATCATCTCCAGGACAGTTAAAACAGATAACTGACCTTTCCTTAATTCCGTGAAGGTTCTTGGAAGATTCCTTGGTGGATCTCTTACCTCAGCTAAAAATAACTAGCATAACAATATGTGCATTTGGTTTTCAATAAACTGAATTATACTGCTTATTCTAGAACCCTTTTAGACTTTCATATAGGAAATAAGGAAAAGAGGAGAGAAATGCTTATCAGCCTTGACCCAGAGCTCGTAAGACAAAGAGAAACAATATACTGAGGTCTATTCAAGCTTTGCCCTCTCCACATATCATTGCAACCAAGATGCCAATTAACACTGAACGTGACAGTGGCTTTTGTGACGTGGACAGCTGGCCACTCAAAGATACACAAGGACCACCTGCTCATATAACATAGGCCACCAAAGAGGCACAGATGGTGACAACATTTGAATGTTATTACTATCGTCGCTTTCACCTCAGATCTATTTGAACTGGACATTAGGAGGCAGGGCTGTAAAATCCACATTTGATTTGTAGAACAATGTAGTCAAAGAATCATTCCTGGGCTTTGGTGGCTCAGCAAAAGTTCTACATCATGTGGCAACTAGGAGAAATTGGCTTAACCAAGATATACTATACCTGCTGAGATGCCCTTATGGAAAGCTTGGAGAGGAAAGATGTAGAAAAATCAACTACAGGAAAAGACTCAAATGAGGTGATGGAGTTAAGGGCTGGTAAAAAAGTGAAAAATAGTCGTCAGAAGAGGAAGTGCCAAAGCAGCAAGAGGAGCCAAGACATGCACATTTTTGGCTACATATCCCAAGCCCTTGAAAATTGCTCCTGGCTCTACAGATACTTAGGGGGGAAAAAATATCTTAAAAACTTTAGACAGGCTTATTGCACACACACACACACACACACACACACACAATGGTACAAATATAAATTTATCAACAACTGTGCACCAAGAGGTTGAGAGAACATTCCGGAGTTTAAATCACTTCCCCAAGCTGAGAGGAATGTTCTGTTACATTGGCTGATGCCCCAAGCATGGCAGAAGGGTTATAAAGTAGCTTAGCTAACAATTCTGAAAACAGTTTCTACTTTGAACAAAGAGCCATCTATGGTTCTATTTCATGGGGAGGAATGGACCTGAGATTATACCTCCAAATCCCTGGTAAAGAAAATACATTGTCTGAGGAACTAGGGATCATATGTAAATTGCCTAGCAAATTACACAAAAATCAAAAGACCACACAGATTTCACTAATGGTATTTATTCTGCATTATAGACTGAGGTAGTGTTGACTAATCTGTAAAAAAAAAATCCGATTTCCTTTCCCTAACAACTTAGATGAACCTTGTTGAAACAGCAGCCAGATGTCCAATATGATTTCCTGAATTTCAAAATGCAACTAACTTAGCAGGTGGTCCTAAGTCTCTAAATCAAACTGTTAGGGCTTTGGGGTGGGGGTGGGGAGGGGTCCTAGCTTAGGAAAATGGGATCAGTATGCAAAAGAATCTGAAAAAAAGCTAGAAAAAAAAGAGCAAAGAAAAATATTAGTAAAATTTGACAAATGTTTTTCTCAGTATTATGTCAAACATGTTTACTGAGCTGCACAATTAATAAAAAATATTCTGTACTAGAGTCCCTAATTATTATTCCACACAGGACAGAACACCTCTTCATTATCCCTTTTTGAATTGATTGTGTACATCAAACAGTCGAGATATAAATAAAATATGCCTGCATGCATAATATCCTCACATTAAAGCTGGAGGCAATTAACCTATGATTTCTCATTAATTAAATTAAAATAACCTTCTAAAAAATGTCTAAAATCAAAACAGATTTCTTTTAGTGTAGATTTTCCTGAAAATGATGCAGAGAGGTTGTTGACTAAATTTACCACACCAATAAAAAAAAAAAAAAAAAAAAAAAAAGCTATTTCTTTTTTCATCCCAAACCGGTCTTTGGTTTTCTCCTGAGGTTCCAATCCCATTTTGCTAAATCCAATTACAATGTTTTTCGTTTTTGTTTTTGTTTTTCTGTGTCTTTAAAAATATCCGTTTAAATCAAGACTTCTTTTCCATTAAATTGTCCAAGCACTTTCTCCCTGAGCTGGATCACTATCATATAGTGGAAAGCTGCAAATTATTTGGTGAATTTGCTGAATTTAGACAGTTGAAGCACGTAAATAAGATACCACAGGGCATTATCGGCCTGAATATGGGGCTACCCTCAGCATGGATAGAAATTTCTTATTATCTCCTGTTCAAGCTCTTCCTAATTCTTCCTCTCTTTCCCTGACTCCCCATTACACCAAGTTGTTAGTTATTTTAGATTTCCATAGTCTTCCCTCTATAGAGTATTTTCATTCTAAAATAGACATAGAAGTGTACATATTGCAAAGGAATATAACCTTAATGATAGACATTTTTGTTTTGTTTTTCTCTAAAGTCCTTTGCAGATCCCCTAAAATCCCACTCTATCAAGAGAACACATAGTCACAGATTGCCCCCACCTAAAGTCTGCCTTAGTACACAATCAGGTGCTAAAAATTTTCTTAAATATCATGCATTGATTGATTGATCTCTTCTCCAGTGGGAAAATTAGATACGTTCACCCTTTTTTTCGTATCCTGGAAATCTGTCTGCAGTGCTTTCACATGGTAAGTCCTCAATAAATGAGGCTCTATTGAATTTAGTGTTAAGCCTGGATTCACTCCTTTCCCCCAAATCAACCACCACAGGCTGTTAAGAGACAGCACTTATCTTCTAGACCCTTGGATGAGAACTTTGGGACATCTTTTGTCACCTTCTCTTAATCCTTTTATTGATTTCCTCATGAGGTGCTATCAATTCTTCCTTCAAAAGATTGGATGACTTTCTCTTTCTTGATTCCGACCACCACGGCCTAATACAGACGCTTAATGCATCGCCCTTAAAAACCCAAACTTACCCTAATTCCACTCACTGCCTCTAAATTATCCCTTTACAATGTGCACACCTATACTTGTTAACAACAAATCTTCCCTCCGCTTAGTTTTCGCCTTGACCTCCTCACGTACCTGTCTCAGCTGCACAGCACACGCTGTCCATGGCCTATCCAACAAATTTCATCACCTTTCCATCTCTTTCCTGCTAGTAGAGCCCTGGATTTTGGGATCTCTTCTGCTCCAGGATTGGTCTATACCAGCCAAAGGTCTAAGGGTGGGCATTTGGCCCTGTTCTGACCAATGAAGTCTAAGAGAAAGTCATGAAAAGGGCAAAGGGATGGCTGTGCGAGGCGGTGGAAGACTTCCATTCCTTAATAAAATGGCAAAGCTTCATAAGGACAAAACATTTTACCCCTGTCACTTTACTGCTCAGTATATCGATACGAGGTTGTGATGCTTAGAGCTATACCAACCGGAGGTAACAGTGGATCAAAAGAAGAGAAAAATGTCAGGTCTTTGATGGTATCACTGAGCTGCTGAACCAACACTTTAAGACTTTTTGTTAAAGAATAAGAAATTTAGTATATTTAATTGAATTGAAAAAGATCAAAAGAAATTCTTCTACTTATACCAGATGAATCTTCAAACGCACTATGTAAAGCATTGTTCCTCAGTTTGGGAACTCACAGGCTCAGAAGACCATGAATACCCCGAATATCATGTAACTTCATGATAAATTCTTGTAGGAGATTGATAACATATTACACAGGATTTAATGTCAAGGTACACACAATCTCCATCCAACAAAGGCATCTGAGAAATTCACTAAGCACGTATTTAAACAATTGAATCTGTCATGTGCATTCGGAGAAGTCCCTGAAGAAGAATTTGCCTGACAGGATACAATGGCATTGGAGAAGCTATTATAGTCAATTCTATGAATCAGGTACCCTGATTCCCCAAGGCAATTTTTACAAGAGCAGGTCAATGGCTTATGTTTAAAGCTTTGTTTTAAAATGGTAAGAGGGATTTGAGAAAGGGTTTCCTTTTAGTTACAATACCTTTTAATACTACATTAAAATAAGATAGGTGCTATTTATACAAAGGTACCTTTTGACAAAAGAGGATTTTATGACAAATAAATCTTAAAATGATGTATTAATCCAATTTTTACTGCAGACCATTATAAATAGAATACAGTATACTATGCATAAAGAAATGATAAAGCATAAAAAGATATAAAGTATTAAAGTAATATGGCTGAATTTGACAAATCATATATATGATTTTTAGCCACTTCAAACGAGTCACCTTGTAAAGCTATGCCCTTATTGTAATAATGCTCAAAATGTACTCTGCATATACGTCCTTGATAATGACAAATCCTTAACCTTTGAAAATAGAATTTGTGCTTTGGAAACAAGACAAAGTCATTAAGTTGAATGAAATCAAACTCAACTTGCCAAAAGCCTTTGCTTCTCAAAGACCAATGGAACTCAAATCTTTCTCATGCCCTGGGTCTGCAAACCAGGACTCGCCAATGTCACACAAGTGTAGGGATACAGGTTCCCCTCCCATGGCTTGTCAAAGGCTTCATTCCTTCAAAATAGCCTCCCAGAGCCCGGGAACCTAATTCCCCCAAAGACTAAATTGAAGATCATCCCCTACTATGTGATTTAATTCGTTGCCCTAAATCCCCCTCGAATCCATGAGAAGAGCTCTGTCCTCTTCCTCCCTTTGGCTCATCTAATCCTAATTCTATCTAGCAAGCATATCCCGACCGCTTATTACACTTCAGTGCTTTTACCTCACAATCTGTAGGGGTCGTGACTACACCTCACCAGTGTCTTTGAGAACTCTGATCCATTATCCTCATTATACTATAGTCACAGTCTTTTCTTTTGTATACCATCTCACCAAGAGGGTGTTAATTCAAACTCTTTCAGCATCTAGTTTACAGGAACCATGTCAGAAAGTATGCCTTTCTGCCAGTCCTCAAAGTCATTTTACCACCTTAATCTGAAAACTCCATAGCCTTTGGGGCACCTAGATGGCTCAGCGGGTTGAGCACCTGACTTTGCCTCAGGTCATGATCTCGCAGTTCGTGGATTCAAGCCCCACGTTGGGTTCAGTGCTGACAGCTCAGAGCCTGGAGCCTGCTTCGGATTCTGTGTCTCCCTCTCTCTCTCTGCGCTCTCCCCGGATCGTACTCTATCTCTATCTCTCTCTCAAAAATAGAAAATAAACAAAAAAATTTTTTTGAAGTAAAAACCCTCCTAGCTTTCTCTACCAATGACCCTCAGAAACCATACCTAACTTTAATCATACCATTACCAACATACCATCAACTGAAGCTTCTACTGATACTACTTAAGGGTATAAGAGCTTGAAAATAAGGGAATTAGGATTATTCTTTGATACTAAACTGAAAGATAAACATGCCACCTCTCTCTTTTTAAACATGTACTATCTTGAATACACCAGATAAAATTTTTGAGTGAAAGTTGGCACCTTCCCTAAGTTCTCATTACTACTGCTCATTATCCAAATTCTCTATTGAGAATACAATAGAGTCAGACTAGCTATGAGACTTCACTGAGTTCTTACCATACAAAACCTAGGAACCAAATAAATTAGGAGGCAAGGGACATTTATTGGACCAAAATTGTAGAGCAGCATGGAAAGAACAAAATGGGTCACAGGGCCTGCAAGAGTCGATTAAAATCTGATTTACTATATGAACATATTTTAAGAATGTTAAGATGAAAAGATGGTTGGTCACCTATGAAAGCATAGAGTGATATACAGAGCAAACAGCATACACAACAGGAGGGAGGAAGTTTTAGCCAAAGTTTTAAGTACTTCAATTCTATACAAACAGAAATTGTGCTTAAATGGAAAGCACACATGTCTACATAGAGCACATCCTTCCACGTTTTCAGATTCTAGCCATTCGCTTTCTTTGGGCTGCTTTGCAACTCTTTGTATTTTGATAAACATTCCAATTCTGTCGTGTCCAGTAGAGTTTCCATTGATTTCATCGCCCTCCCACCCCTTTCACTCTTCCCCCCATGGTGAGAAACTGTTTTGCCTCCATTTGCAATTCAATACCTTTATTCCAAATACATTGGTACCTTCTTACTTTCCTTATAAACCAGTTATAACACTGGCTGGGCTGTTTCATTGTATAAGTACAATAAATTCTTTAATATATCGTCATTTGATATGTGTATGACAGAATTTTACCTTTAAAAATTATCTTTGGGGCGCCTGGGTGGCGCAGTCGGTTAAGCATCCGGCTTCAGCCAGGTCATGATCTCGCGGTCGGCGAGTTCGAGCCCCGCGTCAGGCTCTGGGCTGATGGCTCGGAGCCTGGAGCCTGTTTCCGATTCTGTGTCTCCCTCTCTCTCTGCCCCTCCCCCGTTCATGCTCTGTCTCGCTCTGTCCCAAAAATAAATAAACGTTGAAAAAAAAAATTATCTTTATTCCTAGTTAACAAAGGCATCTTACATTTTTTTAATGTATATTTTTGAGAGAGAGAGAGAGAGAGAGACAGAGACAGAACATGAGCAGGGGAGGGACAGAGAGAGAGGGAGACACAGAATCTGAAGCAGGTTCCAGGCTCTGAGCTGTCAGCACAGAGCCCAACACAGGGCTCGAACTCACGAACCATGAGATCATGACCTGAGCTGAAGTCAGAGGCTTAACTGACGGAACCACCCAGTCGCCCCTTACCTTTATAGATAGATGCAAAACATTAGATATCAATTGACTTTCAGTATTTCCAATTCTAAAGGCCAGTCTGTCTCCCATTATTAAAGGAATATGTCAAGCTATCTTAACCTCATAGAAATGAATATTTATTTTACCTAATTTCTTTTCTTATGACTTTATGTTTACCAATGGCCCATTTGATTTCTTTCCAGCTTTGAGATATTGACATATAACATTGTTTAAGGTGTACAACATGTTTATATATTGTGAAATAATTACTAACATCTCCATAGTATTAGCTAACATCTCCATATCTTCCCATAATTTTAATCTATTTATTCCATTCCATTTATAGTAATAATAATATTTAAGGTCAACTTCCTTAGCAACTTCCAAGTATCAAACACAGTTTTATTGACTATAATCACCACGCTGTCTTTTAGGTCCTCAGGACTTATCCATCTTATATCTGGACATTCATACCCTTTAACCAGCATCTCACCATTTCCCCTATTCGTTAGCCCCTCAAAGTCCATCCATGTTGTCGCAAATGGTAGGATTTCCTTTTTCTAATGGCTGCATAATATTTCATTTTATATCTATAACACGTCTTGTTTATATAGTTATCTGTTGAAGAACTTAGGTTGTTTCCATATCTTGGCTATTGTGGAAAATGCTGTAACGGACATGAGGGTGCAGTTTCTTTAGGAGATCCCCATTTTCATTTCCTTTAAATACCTACACAGAAGTAGCATTGCTGGGTCATATGGTAGTTCTGTTTTTAATTTTTTGAAGAATCTCCATGATGGCTGCACCAGTTTACATTTCTACCAACAGTCCACAAGGGTTTCCTTTCCTCCACATCCTCACCAACACTTGCTATCTCTTGTCTTCTTGATTTTAGCCATTCTAACAAATATGAGGTGATATTTCATTGTGGTTTTCATTTGCATTTCCCTGATGATTACTGATGTCAAGCAACCTTTCATGTACCTGTTGGTGATTCTTATGTCTTCTTTGGGAAAATGTCTATTCAGTTCCTCTACCCATTTTTTTAAATCAGATTGCTTTGTTGTTGTTGTTGTTGTTGTTGTTGACTTGTATGAGTTCTTTATATATTTTGGATATTAATCACTTATTAGTTATGTGATTTGCAAATATTTTCTCCCATCCTGTGGATTGCCCCTTCATTTGTTGACTCTTTCTTTTGCTGTGCAAAAGATGTACTCACACTAATTTAGTTTGATGTAGTCTTACTGATTAATTTTGCTTTTATTGTTTGTGCTTTTGGTGTCATATGCAGTAAAAGTTGTCATAAAGACCAATATCAAGAAGCTTTTTCCCTACGTCTTCTAGGAGTTTTATACTTTCAAGTCTTATGATTAAGTCTTTAATCCATTTTGAGTTAATTTTTTTGAGCGCTGTGAGTCCAATTTTATTCTTATGTTTATTCAGTTTTCCCAACACCACTTACTGAGGAAACTAGCAATTCCCCATTGAGCATTCTTGGTTCCTTTCTCAAATATGAATTGACCATATATGTAAAGGATCATTTCTGGGCTCCTGAATCTATTTCTTTGGTCTCTGTGTCTATTTTTACAACAGTACTGTACTCTGACTAGTCGAGCTGTTTTGTTTCGGTCTCAGCCTATCCATAGTGATGCTATCAGTTGGGAATGCCTGGTATGTTCTTCTGGGCCTGTACTACTTGTAGAGAAGCCCCACAGATATTTCCCTGACCACAACTAGTGTTGTGGCTGATCCACGCCTACAGTTCTTACCATAATCACAAGATGTACCTCAGCGACAACCAGCAGGGAATTTTGAAAAAACAAGATTTATTTCTCACAAGTCCCGGAGGGTACAGGGCACACTTGGAACCACACAACCAAGTTATGAGGAGAGAGAGACAGGTAGACAAAGAGCGATCATAGACCTGGGGTTCTCCTCCTTGGATAAATTTATTTCTGAAAAATTTTTTTTAAATTTTTTTTTTAACGTTTTTATTTATTTTTGGGACAGAGCGAGACAGAGCATGAACGGGGGAGGGGCAGAGAGAGAGGGAGACACAGAATCGGAAACAGGCTCCAGGCTCCGAGCCATCAGCCCAGAGCCTGATGCGGGGCTCGAACTCACGGACCGCGAGATCGTGACCTGGCTGAAGTCGGACGCTTAACCGACTGCGCCACCCAGGCGCCCCTATTTCTGAAAATTTTATTGTTTCGGTGCTATTGTAAATGGGAATTATATTCTTTATTTCTTTTTCAGAATTTTCCTTGTTAGTGTATAGAAATGCAACAGATTTTTGTATATTGATTTTGTATCCTCCAACTTTACTGAATTCATTTATTAGTTCTAAGTTTTTTGGTGGAGTCTTTAGGGTTTTCCGTATATGACATCATATCATCTGCAAATCATGACAGTTTTACCTCTTCTTTTCCCATTTGGATGCCTTTATTTCTTTTTCCTGCTGAATTGTTCTAGCTAAGATTTCCAATACTATGTTGAATAAAAATGGTGAAAGTTGGCATCTTTGTTCCTGATCTTAGAGGAACCTTTTTTGTTTCCCACCACTGAGTATGATGTTAGCTGTGGGCTAACGTGTCATATATGGCCTCTATTATGTTGTAGTATGTTTCTTCTACACTCAATTTGTTGAGTGTTTTTTATTGTGAAAGGGCATATTCTGTCAAATGCCTTTTTTTTTTGCATCTATTGAGATGATCATATGATTTTTATCATTAGTTCTTCTAATATGATACATCACATGTATTCATTTGCATAAGTGAAATATCCTTGCATCCTAGGGATGAATCTCACTAGATTTTGGTGTATGATCCTTTTAATATGCTTTAACTTTAGTTTCCTAATATTTTTTTTTAAACGTTGATTTATTTTTGAGACAGAGGGAGACAGAGCATGAACGGGGGAGGGTCAGAGAGAGGGAGACACAGAATCAGAAACAGGCTCCAGGCTCTGAGCTGTCAGCGCAGAGCCCGACGCGGGGCTTGAACTCACGGACCGCGAGATCATGACCTGAGCCGAAGTCGGCCACTTAACCAACTGAGGCACGCAGGCGCCCCTAGTTTCCTAATATTTTATTGCATCTATATTCATCATCATATTGCATCTATTTTCTTATAGTGTCCTTATCTGACTTTGGTATCAAAGTAATGCTGGCCTTATAAAATGGGAGTTGGGGAGTTTGGAAGTATTCATTTGGGAGTTTGAGAGTATTCATTCCTCTTCAACTTTTTGAGAGAGTTTGAGAAAATGGGAATTAATTCTTCTTTAAATATTTGATAAAATACACCAGTGAATTCTAATCCTGGGCTTTCCTTTTGGGGAGATTTTTGATTGCCAATTCACTCTCTTTACTCATTATTAGTCTGTTCAAATTTTCTACTTCTTCATGATTCAGTCTTGGTAAGTTGTGTGTTTCTCGAAAAGTATCCATTTCTTCTGTTACACAATTTGTTGGTGTATAATTGTTTATAGTAGTCTCTCAAGATCTTTTGTATTTCTGTGTCATGATTTCTGATTTTATTCGAGTCTCTTCTCTTTTTTTCTTAATCTTACTAACGGTTTGTCAACTTTATTTATCATTTTAAAAAATCTCTTAGTTTTATCAATTATTTCTATTGTTTTCCTGGTGTCTATTTCATTTTTTCTGCTATGATCTTTATTTCTATCTGCTAACTTTGAGTTCAATTTGTTCTTCTTTTTCTAATTTCTCAAGGCGTTGCTAGGCTATTTGTCTGAAATCTTTCTTTTTTCTTAATACAGGCATTTATCACTACAAACTTCCCTCTTAAAACTGCTTTTCCACAAAAATGAACTACTGGGACCTCATCAAGATAAAAAGCTTTTGCACTGCAAAGGAAACAATCAACAAAACTAAAAGGCAACTGATGGAATGAAAAAAGATATCCACAAATGACATATCAGATAAAGGGCTAGTATCCAAAATCTATAAAGAACTCACCAAATTCCACACTGGAAAAACAAATAATCCAATGAAGAAATGGGCAGAAGACATGAATAGACACTTTTCTAAAGAAGACATCCAGATGGCCAACAGACACATGAAAATATGCTCAATGTCACTCCTGATCAGGGAAATACAAATCAAAACCACACTCAGATATCACCTCACGCCAGTCAGAGTGGCCAAAATGAACACATCAGGAGACTATAGATGCTGGAGAGGATGTGGAGAAACGGGAACCCTCTTGCACTGTTGGTGGGAATGCAAACTGGTGCAGCCACTCTGGAAAACAGTATGGAGGTTCCTCAAAAAATTACAAATAGATCTACCCTATGACCCAACAATAACACTGCTATTTTACCCAAGGGATACAGAAGTGCTGATGCATAGGGGCACTTGTACCCCAATGTTTATAGCAGCACTTTCAACAATAGCCAAATTATGGAAAGACCCTAAATGTCCATCAACTGATAAATGGATAAAGAAACTGTGGTTTGTATACACAATGGAATACTCCATGACAATGAGAAAGAATGAAATATGGCCTTTTGTAGCAATGTGGATGGAACTGGAGAGTGTTATGCTAAGTGAAATAAGTCATACAGAGAAAGACAGACACCATATGTTTTCACTCTTATGTGGATCCTGAGAAACTTAACAGAGGACCATGAGGGAGGGGAAGGGGGGAAAAAAAGTTACAGAGAGGGAGGGAGCCAAACCATAAGAGACTCTTAAAGACTGAGAACAAACTGAGGGTTGATGGAGGGTGGGAGGGAGGGAAGGGTGGGTGATGGGTGTTGAAGAGGGCGCCTGTTGAGATGAGCACTGGGTGTTGTATGGAAATCAATTTGACAATAAATTTCATATTTAAAAAAAAGGAGATGTGGTTTATATATACAATGGAATACTACTTGGCAATGAGAAAGAATGAAATCTGGCCATTTGCAGCAGCGTGGGTGGAACTGGAGGGTATTATGCTAAGTGAAATAAGTCAGGCAAAGAAAGACGATACCATATGTTTTCACACATATGTGGATCCTGAGAAACTTAACAGAAGAGCATGGGGGAGCAGAAGGGGAAAAAAAAAGTTCCAGAGAGGGAGGGATGCAAACCATAAGAGACTCTTAAATACTGAGAACAAACTGAGGGATATGGGGGGTGGGGGAGAGGGAAAAGTGGGTGATGGGCATTGAGGATGGCACCTGTTGGGATGAGCACTGGGTGTTATATGGAAACCAATTTGACAAGAAATTATATTTAATATTAAAAAAACTGCTTTTGCAGCATCCCATCGGTTTTGTTATATTTAATTTCCATTTTCATTTGTTTCCAGATATTTTTTTATTTTTTTATTTCTTTTTTAGCTCATGGCTTATTCAAAAGTGTGTTGCTTAATTTTTCATATATTTGTAAATTTTTCAACTTTTATCCTGTAATTGATTTCTAGGTTCATACCATTGTGATCAAAAAAAATACTTGGTATTATTTCAATCTTTTCAAATTTGCTATGGCTTGTCTTATGGCCTGACATATGACCTATCTTGGAGAACATTCTGTGTGTGCATGCGAAGAATGTGTATTTACCTGCTTTTAGATGGAAGCTTCACTGTATATACATTTGATAGTTCCATTTGGTCTAAAGTAGGTTCAAGTTCAATGTTTCCTTGTTAATTTAATATCTGGATGATCTGTCTATTGTTGGAAGTGGGTTATTAAAGTCTCCTTCTACTATTGTATTGATGTTTATTCCTCTCCCTCCTAACCTGTTAGTATTTGCATACTATATTTAAGTGTTCTGATGTTGGGTTCATATATATTTACAACTCTTATATCTTCTTGAAGAATCAACCCTTTTATCATTATATAATGATAAAAAGTCTCTTGTTACCACTTTTAGCTTAAAGTCTATTTTATTTGGTCTAAATACAACTACTCCTATTCTCTTTTTATTTCCACTTGAATGGAATATCTTCCATTTCTTCTCTTTAAGACTGTGTCTGTCCTGAAAGCTAAAACAAGTCTCTTGGAGGTAACATATAGTTGGATCTTTTTTTATTCATCTAGCCACACTGTCTTTTGATTGGAGATTTCAATCCATTTACACTTAGAGTAAATATTAATAGGTAAGGACTTACTAATGTCATCCTATTGTTTTCTGGTTGTTTTGTAGGTTCCTTGTTTCTTCATGTCTTGCTGCTTTCCTTTGTGAATTAATGACTTTCCATAGTGGTATGCTTTGATTCCCTACTATTTGTCTCTTGAGAATCTACTGTAGGTTTTTGCTCTGTGATGACCATAAGGCTTACATAAAACATCTTGGAGATATAGTAGTCTATTTTACACTGATAACAGTTTAACAATGATCCCATACAAAACCTTTGCCCTTCTATCTTTCCCTTTAATTTAATGTTTTGATGTCACTATTTACCTCTTTCTATATTGTGAATTTATTAACAAGTTATTGTAGCTCTAGTTATTTTTAATACTCTCGTCCTTTCATCTTTATACTACAGTGGTTAACATTTCATATTATACAGAATCAAAGAATTCTGAATTTGCCTATATACTTACCTTCACCAGTATGTTTCATATGTTCTATGTTTTCATGTTACTAATTAATATCCTTTCATTTCAGCTTGACTCCCGTCAGCATTTCTTGTAAGGCAGGTTTAATGGTAACCAATTTCTTCAGCTTTTGTTTGCCTGGGAAAGTCTTCATATCTCCTTCATTTCTGAAGAACAACTTTGTTGGGTAAAGTATTCTTGATTGGCAATTATTTTCTTTCAGCACTTTAAATATATTATTCCACATGTCCTGTTCTATAAGATTTCTGTTGAGAAATCCACTGATAGCCGTATGGGGGGTTGCTTATAACATACAAGTGTTTTTTGTTTGAGGGGGGGTTTTGATTTTGGTTTTGGTTTTGGTTTTCTTGGGGGTTTTTTGTTTTGCTTTTTGCTGCTTTTCAGATTCTCACTGCATCTTTGATTTTCATCAGTTTTATTATAATGTGCGTTAGAGAGAACCTCTTCAAGTTGATTTTGTTTGATGACTTCTAAGCTTCATTAACTTGGATATCCAAATCACTTCCCAGATTGGAGAATTCTAAGCCATTATTTTTCTTTTCTTTTTCTTTCTTTTTTTGTAGCTGGCATATAATATTATATTAATTTCAGGTGTACAACAATTATTTCTTTTTTTTTTTTTCAATGTTTATTTATTTTTGGGACAGAGAGAGACAGAGCATGAACGGGGGAGGGGCAGAGAGAGAGGGAGACCCAGAATCGGAAACAGGCTCCAGGCTCTGAGCCATCAGCCCAGAGCCTGACGCGGGGCTCAAACTCACGGACCGCGAGATCGTGACCTGGCTGAAGTCGGATGCTTAACCGACTGCGCCACCCAGGCGCCCCAACAATTATTTCTTTAAATAAGGTTTCTATCTCCTTTCTCTTTCTTTTCTCCTTCTGGAGCTCTAATTATTCATAAATTGGTCCTTTCAATGGTATCCCATAGGTCACCTGGACTTTCTACACTCTTTTTCATTTTTTCTTTCTTTCTACTCTTCTGACTGATCACAGGGTGGAGAGGAGGTTGAGGGGTGGATGAGGCACACAGGGCACTAGGTGTGCCTATGGGCCAGTTGGGAGGATCTGTAGTGAGGCATTCTCAGTGGCACATGGACAAGTTTCTCTAACGAGAACCTTGATGCAGTTAGGATGTGTGTCCCTTTAGTGTCCTCTGAGCATTCTATTTGCCACTCCCCTTGCCTCTTGTTGCCTTCTAATCATGTAGCTCATGATCCAGCACTCTGGATGGGATGACAGAGAAATGAGCCCCTTTGGCAGGCTCCATACAGCTGGAAAGCTTGGTGCTCACCCACTCTTTCTCTTTCCCATGGGAGATATCATCTGCCTTAGCTGTGTCATCTTGGGAGAGGGATACACAGATAAAGTCAAACTGTTCCTCTTACCCACTCCAATGCTTCCAATCTTTTTTTTTCCAGTAGGGTGCTGGAATCTCTCTGGAAACTGGGACTTACACAAAGGTTCTCTCATCTGTGAGTGACTGTCTAAGAGTGTTCTCTAGGGGATCCCAGACCATGGTCAATAGGGGCTAGAGCAGTTTATAGGCCACTGCACATTCCACATCTGGGACTGAAATCTGTTTACCTATTACCCAATACATGACTCATCTTGGATCTCTTAGCATATGGTGCTGCATCCCACAGCTCTCTGAAAGATATTTTTGTCCATAGATAGATCATGAATTTTTATTAAGGGGATGGCGGAGACAAAAAAGTGAGACATTTTAGGTTGCCATGAAGCTAAAGTCACTCCTGACCACTAGATTTTTAATTGGCTTTCTGTATTGATCCTCTTTTAGGAAGGGAAGGTACTGACCATGCAAATATAAATGTTTTAGTTCAGTGGCATTATGTATCTTATAACAAATAGCAAATAATTCTTAGGTCAAATCTAAATAGTGAGCACACAAAGCAGTTGTGAACAAAAGTGAAATAAAGGCAAGTAGTGTAGTACAAAGGAAAATCAGGGCATAGGCTTCAAAATCAGAACTGAGGTTAAATTCTACCTGTTTCAATTTATAAACTGTGTGACCTTCGTCAGATCTCTTGATCCCTCAGAGTCCTAGCTTCCTCATCAGCAAATGTGGATAGTAACACAGGATTATTGAGAAGGCTAACAATGATATATTTCTAATCTAGCTGTCAGTCAACGTTATGTTTCCTTTTTATGCTTTGACCTCTGGAAACTCAAGTCTCCAAGTTGCTCTGAGTCTCACTGAGGTTGAAATTCCATGGTCATCTCTCCTATATTCTTGTTTCTACTAAACATTTTATCTTTTTCACATCCTGCCTCCTATACCATTGTCTTTTCTCTAATGATGCCACCCCATGGGAAGCACAGCCCCTTTCCTCTGATTTCTCCAGAACACCACACTTCACACAAGGCATTTGTGCCTAGGAGACATTAACAGAATAATAACAGACTTAAAAATAAATATTAAAAATATCGTGAGCTATTTTCTGTTCCCAACCAACTTTTCTATTAAAATTTCTTCCACTTATTCCCAACATTTTCCTCATACCTCCTTCTCTACTCACAACCACAAAAGTTACTGCTATATTTCTTTTGAAAATCAGAGTAATTACCTTTTCTTCTCACTCCCAGGGACATTCTTGTTATGTCCACAGAGGCCAATTCTGAGAAGAATTTGGTGGTCAGCAGTTAAAGTAATGTTGTTTTCTCTTAGCTACATTCTAAAATTCCTGGAAAAGCAGATATTCAATTAGTGGTAGTTATTATCATTACGTGCATAGATCCCCAAGGTAATGACCTTGAAATACTATTCTCACTTGAATATATAAATTGTTTTACGTTTCTTAAAAAGTCAGTCCCCTTACTTTATGGTTGCGCCTTAACAAACTACCATTCCTGAGACCATAGGGAATAATTGAATGCTTTTGTTCTTTAGAGTATTGAAAAATAGCTCACTAACATTGCATTTTACTTGTAGGCCAACAAATGACACTTTTTTCTTTGTTTTGTTTTAAAAATCACTTATTTTCCTATGTTAGATATAGTCCACTTTGGATTTCAGAGAATCAGCCCTAGGCATTCTCAACCTATATGCCTCCACTTGAATTGCTGATACTATCCCAATGGCCGGGATATATTATGCGGTCTAGGCCTAGGAAATAGCCCATTTTATTTTGTATCCACACCACCAAAATCAAGTGAATCAGACCAAATGAAACTTAATTCTAGACGCTTTCAGGAAAGCCATCTGTGACTTATTACCCTAGCTTCAGGAAAAGTTCTTGGCTAACAGTTCCTAGATGTCAGCCTTCACTGGAGAACTATCTCAATCAAAAGACACACATGCCTTAGGGCTTCCCAGGGTAGCCAGCATTCGATAACTCATTGATGTTGGTGGTATAAAGACCCAGCCACTTTGCTTCAACTTGGGACAATCCCGAAGGTCATCTCAGATCTTCCTTTTTGTTCTTTTTTGGTGATTGGTACCAAGACATAAAACTGAAAGTCATCTTCTAGGTCTTCCTGTCCCTAACTCACAGCATCCAATGAGTGCTTCCCATGCACCAAACCCTGTACCAGATGTTTTGTTTGTGTTGCCTCCTTTACACCTCACCACTGACCCCTAAGACGATGACCATTCTTACCTTCACTTTACAAATAAGAAAAATCCAATTTAGAGATAGGAAGTACATTTTCAAGGTCACACAGTGAGTAACTGAAGAAAACACATTGAGATTGACTTCTATCTGCTCTAAGACTCACACCCTGAACCAATTCTTTATATTGATTTTGCATCAGAAAAGCCAATACATTCTTTTTTTCTTTTATTAACACATTCTTATTTTTAACTTTACAACTTTACCCAGTCACTTTTGGAAAGGAATATTAATTATGCAGAAGCAATTTTTAAGAAAATGTTTTTGTTTGCCACAGCAACGGGGTTCATTCAAGTTAACTCATGCATAGTTAACATGATACATATGCTAACTAATAATGGAGACAGTGTCTCTTAGAATCTAGAAACAGACATACAGTCAGGCCTCTTG
The DNA here is from genome assembly GCF_016509475.1 of Prionailurus bengalensis. Taxonomy (NCBI): domain Eukaryota; kingdom Metazoa; phylum Chordata; class Mammalia; order Carnivora; family Felidae; genus Prionailurus; species Prionailurus bengalensis. The sequence continues at coordinate 14,214,306 of NC_057353.1, read as the reverse complement.
GAAAGACAAAGTGGATATTTAGCACCAAGAAACTCCAAAGCCCAACTTATCTTATTGCTTTTCAGCTAGAGTTTGTTGATGTCCACTCTGGCTCTCGTCGATTGACATGGCTCAGTTCTTTGTCATTTCTTTTTCTGGGTATATCTTTACATTTATACTTCTACTACTAACTCTTGTATTCCCTCCCCATATTCCTGAAAGATAAAATTCCTAGGTCAAATTCCTGAAGGATAAAAATCATATTTGAGTAGAGCCTTCGAGCCAGACCTTCTCAAATGCTGTTGGCTGCCTATGATTGTTGCCCTTGGCAAAGTTCCTGTCCAATAAACTGTGACTAAGAATAAGAGGATAAGAAAGATTGGACACTGTAGGTACAGGAAATGGCCACCTATGCCTAGAGACATCCCGAGAAAGATGCCCTCCATCAGCAATGGACAATATAGAAGTCTTCCATTGAAGGAGACTGAGAACAGGCAGGTTTGATCCCCAGCTTTGACCTGCCCAGTATATTGTGGAACACTTAACAGGAATAGAGTGCATATTTTTTTACCACTAGGGTAGGACTTCTCACTCATTAGAATTGGTCTAGTTCTCTTTTTTGTTGCTGCAGTTTCAAAGTGTGATATAGGTCAGGACTTTAAATGTGTTTCTTGTGTGGGCTTATAGAATATGACCACTGAAAGAGACCTGAAAGTCATCTACTCCAGGATTTCTCTCTGTGGGAAATATGACATTATGAAATAACCTGTGTTGTTTGCAAATTGTACTAAATGTGATCAATGTCAGAGGAATAATATGATCAGATCATTGTTTTCGAAAGATATTCTGGACAAGGGATTTAATAGGATATTGAAGAAAAAGGGACTAAAAGAGACAGTTCAGGTGCTTTGCAATAGTTTGGATGAAAGATATTGAGAGTCTTACTAAGAAAGAGGCGATGGGAATGGAAAGAAGCACAATCCACAGGTATTTGTAGGAGGTAAAAATTAAGGTGCTGATGACAATGAGATGATGCAGTGGAATGGAATGAGTGACAGAAGTGTTGGAGGCTATGACATGAAGTGGTCATTTTAGGGACTATGGTGCCTGTAGTTAAGGCAAGAAGTACAGGTGGAACAGAGGATTTTTCTGTAGGGAAAGGATGGCATCTGACACGTGTGATTTTGAACATGTGCATTTGAGTTTTCTTCAAGTGATCCAAGTGGAACTTTCCAGAAGGAAGTATAAATCTGGGTTTAGAGCTCAGAATAGAGATTGGAACTGGTCATATACATTTGGCAGCATATGGTCTATTCTAGCCTTTTCACTTTGAATATTACTTCCAATAAAGGAAACATGCCAAGAATAATGTGCCTTTATTTCTTTCTCTGATCTCCCAAATACAGGTTATCTCTTGTTTTAATTCCTTACAATATACCAAATTGCTAAGAATGAAAAAGTCCCAAAAGATTACATACTAAATGATTTCATCTTTATCACATTTTTGAAAAAAAAAAAGAAACGATAAAATTTTAGAGAAGGAGAACAGATAAATTGTTGCCAAGGGTTGGGCAGGGGGTACTGGAGGTCAGGGGGTGTGACTATAAAAAGGCAACATGAGGGAGTTCCATGGTGATGGAACTATTGTGTATCTTGCAATAAAATTGTATATAACCAAACATATACACATGTCAGTACACACAAAATTGGAGAAATTAGAAGGGCACCTGGTTGGTTGAGTGTCCCACTCTTGATTTCAGATCAGATCATGATCCCATTGTTCATGGGAATGAGCTCTGTGTATCGGGCTCTGCACTGATGGTGCAGCATGGGATTCTCTCCCTCCCTTTCTCTCTGCCCCTCCACCCCCCCCCCACCTCAAAATAAGTAAATAAACTTTTTAGAAATGGGGGAAATTAAAATTAAGACTGCTGGATTGATCAATGTCAGTATCGTGCTTGTGATATTGTACTACAGTTTTCAAGATGTTACCATTGCAGGAAACTTGATAAAGGGTATATGGGATCTCTGTATCATTTCTTGTCATTGCATGTGAATCTGAAATTATCTCAAAATAAAAAGGTTAATTTTTTTAAGGTTTACTTATTTTTGAGAGAGAGAAAGTGGGGGAGGGGTAGAGAGAGAGGGAGACGTAGAATCTGAAGCAGGTTCCAGGCTCTGAGCTGTCAGCACAGAGCCCAAATTGGGGCTAAAACTCACAAGATGTGAGATCATGACCTGAGCTGAAGTTGGACGCTTAACCGACTGAGCCACCCAGGCATCCCTAAAAAGTTAATTTTTTTTTTTAAATTTTTTTTTCAACGTTTTATTTTATTTTTGGGACAGAGAGAGACAGAGCATGAACAGGGGAGGGGCAGAGAGAGGGAGACACAGAATCAGAAACAGGCTCCAGGCTCTGAGCCATCAGCCCAGAGCCCGATGCGGGGCTCGAACTCACGGACCGCGAGATCGTGACCTGGCTGAAGTCGGACGCTTAACCGACTGCGCCACCCAGGCGCCCCAAAAGTTAATTTTTTTAAATATTAAGGCAAAATAACTTTAGGAAAAAAATTCTTATCTTTCCTCCATTTGCTTCTTTGATTCAAGAAAGGTTTATGTCAAGCTCCTGGAAATAATCAGGTTTAAGGAGAAAGGAGTGCCCCCCAAGTTTAAGAATAATTTGACCACATTGAGATAGAGTAGGATGAGGAAATTTGGGGAGCAAAGAAAAGAGAGCAAAGGAGAAATCAAAAAGTCCTTAGACAGCACCAGACAATTGGGACAGGAATAAGAGATATTTCAACAAAGGTCTTTCTTAGAAGGAAAGATATTGCTTGAGGAACCAAAAGTTAGATGGCAAGTAAACCATGGTCCACAGACTACTTAACCTTCTTTAAGGTGTTCACAACCCATCTGTAGCCTATACTAGCCGTCACAACCACCAGTGGCCTATGAGGGCACCCCTTGGTTCGCAGCCGGCATGTTATTCAGTGAATGTACAATGTAATATTTATCCATAATCGGATTTTTTTTACCTTGCCCAAATTACCCCCACAATGTTCCAACATATTGGTAAACCCAAATAAAAGAGGGTGGAACCTTGACGTCTAGTGAATAGTGGTATTCAAAGGACATGTTCTTCCATCTATATTTAGGGAGTAATGTTAAACAGGGCCAACTTGAAATCACCACCTTCCACCCCCAGAAAGACTCAACCCAGTTAGGGTACTTTCTGTCTCTTTTTTTTTTTTTTTTTTTTTTTTAATTTTTTTTTTTTTTTTTTTTTTTCAACGTTTATTTTATTTTTGGGACAGAGAGAGACAGAGCATGAACGGGGGAGGGGCAGAGAGAGAGGGAGACACAGAATCAGAAACAGGCTCCAGGCTCTGAGCCATCAGCCCAGAGCCTGACGCGGGGCTCGAACTCAGGGACCGCGAGATCGTGACCTGGCTGAAGTCGGACGCTCAACCGACTGCGCCACCCAGGCGCCCCGGGTACTTTCTGTCTCTATAGTGTTTATCTGAAGCCTCTGAAAGTCTGGATTTTAGTTTTCTCTTATCCTTTATGCCTTTTGTTATGTAAGCTTCCCTTCAACATTAGTGAATTGCTTATACAATTGGGGCCCAGCAAAGAGATTATTATGCAGCCACACTAGTCTATTTATATACTGCTACCTTTTATAGTGCGTTAAGACTATATGTATTTTGTCTTCTGAATTTCCATTTTGGGGGACTTCTACCTATCTTAAGTCACATTGTTCTTTATAATACCTGCCAATGAACTACACTTTCCTCTGATTTTTTTAAATTTGATTTCCTCAATGCTAATCTATTTGTAAGATTATTCTAGGAATTATCTTATTTTTTCTTATTATGAAATCTGATATGTCTTCTACTACTTCTGCATCACAGTGAGTTCTTCCGTCCTGTTAAGAATTAGTTCCAAAGTTCTACATGTTACAACTTCCATCTTCTTGGAGAACAAAGTCTCATCAAGGCAATTGAAGAGTTTATCAAAGCCCTGCTTTCAGCAGAATAAGGCTTTCAGCAGATGTCTGGGTAGTTCAAGTTTCTTATCACAACCAGATCATATTCCTGCACCTGTTTTATAATTTGTATGAGGAATGCGTCATTCCCTTCCTCTAACTGCCCAGCCATCCACAGTAGTGATATCACATCTGTTTCCTTCCAGTTTACCGTTAACCAGATGTTCTCAGCTGTGTTCCCAAAATCAGGTTTATTAACTTTCTTCGTAAGAAACTTCTTGAGAGACAATGATATTCTCCAGCCATTTCTATTAGGTATTTCTCTTGTAAATGTTTAATTTCACTTTCATTGCTGCTTATGGTATTGTTGATTCTTATGGGCACGCGTATCAATTTGTGGTGAAATCTTTAGTCATGTTATTACTCTATGCAATAGTATGTAGCTACTCATAATCATAAGTGCCAATCATGACTTTCTTATTTACTTTTCTCTCTGACAGCTAACAAATCCTCCCTCTTCTAAGGAGAAAGCTATACCACAACAGTAATTCTTGATCATATCAAAATTTTACAGAGTTCTTTGGGGACATTTCTTTTCTTTCCCTTCAATTTTCACTTTTTAGGGGCCTTTTCTAACAGGTTGCTGAGACTTCTGTTTAAATGTGTTCTTTTCAGGCAATTACTCAATGAGTCAGAATGAATGGAGTTTATAAAATGCTAAGAAAAATCATTCTCATCTAAATCATTGTTCAACTTGTTTGACAGAGAGCATACAAATTTAAATGAGGGAGAAAACAATCAATTCTCCTCATGGCTCGAAGTAACTATTTCTGAGAGGACAAATTGCATTACACAGATGAAGCAGGAATTTTTAAATAACTTATAAATAAAAAATAGAAAATATATAAATAAAATATAATATAAAAATATAAATAAAATATACAAATAAATATATAAACAAAAATAAAAAATATAAAGTTATGGAAAATAAAATATATAAATAAAAATATAAATAAAAATATAAATTTTTAAATAACAAATATTTTCATTGTTTTTAGCTATCATTCATTTTTGTCTTACCATTTTGATATATGCTTTATGAGTGACAACATCATTGCACAAGCTCCTCGCAGATGTTAATAATCCAGAATGATGTTTTTATTATAATCGCTTGCCATAACGTCTTCATATCTTTCCAAAAGTTACCTCGAAATATTCTATCTCAATAATTGCTTATATAACACAAAGTGATTTGTAGAGTTCTACAAATGTTTGGGTTATTTGTATGCTTGTCTTCAACAATGTTCAAAAGAAAAAGACAAAAAAACTTTTCTGTTATACTCACAATCCCGTGACAAGTGTTTCCTTTAATCCTGTGATGTAGCAGTGACAGGGATGTTTCAAACGGAGAACAATAGTGATATCCAGATAAAGGGGATTGTTCATTTTCAAAGAAGAGAATCCCCTTGGTGGTCAATTTTCCCCCCAAAAAGTCATAGTGACAAATAGATGACAGGGAAATAATGAGTCCCAGTAATTAGGTGTCTCGTGTAGAACACCTTAGTCATCCAAGTTACCTGATTTCACAGGTGGCCAAAGCACAAACAGAGAGTGAGAGAAAATAGCAAAGTGCAAAGAACAGAAATAATGTAAACACAACTAACTCACAATGAATAAATTCCAGGAAAAGCATCAAAAGCAACAGTGCAGTGAAAGGTAAGAAATGTAACCACAGAAGACAGAAAGGTTGCAAGAGAAGAAAAAGAAAAAGAAATGTAAGAGTACAAAAATATCAAGGAGGGACAACAAACCATAGTAACTTAAAACTGAAAACATAATATTTTTTCAATCTTAATGGTCCCTTAATAGTAATAGTAATAGCCCGGGATAGTAAGAAATAGACCAAATCAAGACATGCAGTGCCAGTGAGGGAGAGGCAAATATCCAGTGTTCCAAGCCACAGTGTCCCAAGAGGTATAGTACACCTTAGCTTGGTTCAGAAGAGCTCCAATGACTCTAGAAATTCATTCTCTGAGGCAACGCCACGCAATAGCAGGTTCCAAGCAGAAGCAACGTCTGGTTGCAAGAATTCAGTTCACTTACTGCGTGACCCCAAGTAGCAAGCAAGAGTTGAAGGGACAGGGTGTAATCCTGTCTAAAGAGAGCTACTCAAGAGCTTCCTGTTTTCAAAGCAGGAAAACAGCTTCAAAAGGGAGTATAAGACAGGAGTCAAGGAATGGGCAACTAGATGTCAGCATTAGACAAACACCCAGATAAAGAATACATTCTTAGAGCTCTTCTTCCATGTTCACTAGCAACAAGATAATCTGAAAAGTGACTGCTTGCAAACTCTACTTATAGGTGATACAACAGTTGCTTCAGACTTGGTCAGTATAAACTGAGAATGTAAAATGAAAGTGAATGAAAATAAGTTAGGATGAATCAACGGAGTCTGAAGATAATTTTAAAAAAGCAGAAAAGGAACAAATTGGGTCAAAGAAAAACAGTAAATTAGGACCTAAGACTAAGCCAGTGACCAAATTCTGTAACCAGTGAAGATTTATCATAAGGTTTTTCTTACATGAGTTTTTTTTTTCTGGTTACTTCAACTCATCATTCATATGATTTAATTAAAAGAAATATGAAAACTGATAAAATTTGTAATAATTACTCATAGGTAATTTATCTATAAACAAGTCACTATCTGTTTAAAGTTCCAGTTAAGAAGGCAGCTAAGATATAGTTTATATCAAAAAATGGGTAAATAAAGTACTTCTGTTTTTAGTAATGGACTGGGTGACATGGACAACTTCTCCCTACAACAAAATACAAAAATCTTCCAAAAGCTAACATAATATTAAGCAGTTATCAGTTGGTGACCCAGAATATTGAGAACAGTAAGGTGAGAAAAGTGCTCAAGGCTCCTTTTGCTAATTAAATCTCTTAGTCAAGAGATTAAAATGAATTTTGGGTGGACTTGCAGGGCTAGAGGGAAAAACCCAAGGTTTTAGTCTTCCAGGATGGAAAGACTTGGTAAATAATCCCAACCCATTGTGAGCCAAGTCCCTTCAAGACTGTATCCAAATAGTGAATGCTAACCGTATTAAAACCAGCATTGGAAAAGTCTTCAGGAAGTCTTTTTTCATCTGCATATCTCAGGATATTTTATTCCATAAGCTTGGGCTAAAATTATCTTGAAAGGCCATCACACACAGGCACCTGACAAGCAAATAAAATCACCTGTTAACCAAGATAATGTCATCTTAATCCTCAAATTATTTCTACAAGTAATGTTTCAAACACAATGCCCAGCACAAAAAAGCAACTAAACAGACAACACAAATACAAAGATACAGGACAAACTACAAAATACCAACAGAAACAAAGAGAAAACAAAAAGGCAGAAAAGAAATTGAGATATTGGAAATAACAGGCACATACTATAAAATAAATAGGTTTTCTCTTATAAAAAGAAATGTTAGAGACAAGCTTGAAATTTTTGGCAGGAAAAGGGAAACCATAAAAAGTGACAGAATATTTTCATCAGAAGATATATTTAATAGCAGACTAGACATAGTTGAAAAGAGAATTAATACATTTAAAGATATATCAGGGAAAAAATCTATAATTTAATCTCAAAACAACAGGATAAAAACTATAAAAGAGATGGTAAAAGACATTGAATACAGTGAAAGTTGCCTAATAAATGTTTAATTGGAGTCTCCGGTGATTAGTTTTATGTGTCAACCTGTCTAGGCTACCATATCCAGTTATTCAACCAAGCACTAATGTAGGTATTGCCATGAATGTCTTTTGTAAACATGGCAGACCTCTCAATCAGTTGACAGAAGGTAAAAAAGAGTATTGTCAATAATGTGTGTGGACATCAACCAATCATTTGAGAGGCCTTAAATCAAAACTAAGCCTTCCCTGAAGAAGAAATGGTCTCAAGACTGCATTATCCATTCTTACCTTAGAGTTGCCAGCCTGCCAGACTGCCCTGTGGACTTCAGACATGACAACTCCCATAACCGCATAAGCCAATTTCTTGAAATAAGTCTTTCCTTCTGTCTGTCTCTCTCTCTCTCTCTCTCTCTCTCTCTCTCTCTGTGTGTACACCTACATACATATGTGGATATTTAATTAGCATTAATTTTGACTATGTAAAACAATAATAGTAACACACAACGTTAGTAGAATTTAAAGTATATTTTGAAGGAGAATGAAGTATACAAAAAATATGACAAAGGTCACATACATGATAAATGGAGTGTAAGTGATCTAAGATTCTTGTATTTTCTAGGAGAAGAGTCGGTTGTGACTAACATTGGACTTTGGTAAGTCAATAAGACTTGTAATTTCTAGGAGTAATTACTAAAAGAATAGAAAACAAGTATAGACTTCCAAATTTATAAGGTAAAGGTGAGAACTGAATTATGTTTTAAAAAATATTCAAGTGAAAGAAAAAGAATAAAATGAGAGAACAGGCAGGATAAAAAAAACTGCATAGGCAGAAGGTAGATTTAAACTCAAATATATAAGTAAGTGCATTAAATGTAACTGGATTAAAAAGCTTTTATTGAAAGACAACACCTGTTAGTTTAGATTAAGGAAAATACAAAATTACACTTTTTAAAAGAGGTATCTAAAGCATAAAGATACAGAAATGCTTAAAGTGAAAGATGTAACAAGAGATACCACGCAAACATGAACCAAAAGAAAGCTTGTGTAGCATGTAAGTACCACACAAAGTAAAACTTAAGGGAAAAGACACTGCTAGAGACAAGGAAGTTTCTTTGTAATGATAAAATGTTCAATTCAGCAGGAAGGTAGAACAATTCTAAATCATACACATCTAATAACATAACCCCAAAATAAAACAAAAGGCAGCAGAAATGCAAGTATATTGGTTAGTTCACAATCCTATTAGTGAATCTTAATATACCTAACTCAGGATTTGAAAGAAGAAGCAGACAAAAATCAGGAAGAATATAGCAAATTTGAAGAACAGATGATCATACCTGAATTAGTGGATACTATAGAGCAACCCAAACTCAGTAACTGCAGAATGCACTTCCTTTTCAAAAAATGTATGAAACAGCTTTGGAATATACTAGACCAGAAAGACCATCTCAACAAATTTAAAAGAATCAAAATCTTAAAGTACATTCTCTGAGCACACTGTAATTATGTTAGAAATTAATAAGAAAAAGATACTCCAAAAATCCTTCCATAAGGTTTAATAAAGAAATATACTTTTAATTAATCAATGAGTCAAAGAAGAATTCAAAAGATAATTGGAAAATCTTTGAATTCATGGATAACACAATTAGTCTATATCCAAACTCATGGAACTCAGAAATGACAGGATTCGGAAGGAAAATACATATGCTTCAATGCTTATATTAGAGAAGCCTGAAAATTAATGAGCTAAGGTTTCAGATCCATAGGTAGAAAAAGAAGAGTAAATTAAACCCAAAAAAAGTAAAAAGAAAGAAAGAATGAAGGGAGGACCATAAATGATTGTAACAGAAAGCAAATCAATAAATGAGAAGGACCAAAAAAAAAAGCCCAATTTATAAACACCTTGAGAGCCTGACTGATCATGAAGGAAAAGGGGAAAACACAAAAGATATCAGGAAAGAAGATGATGAAGCTATAGATACTAAAAATGATAATAGGAAAAAACAAACTTACACCAAAAATTTTGAAAATTTAGATGAAATTGACCAATTATCAGAAAAACACAACTTAGAAAGCTGACATAAAAGTAAATAGAATTTAAAACATTCCCATAAAAAAAACTTCAAGCCTAGGTGGTTTCACCAGCAAGCTATTCTAAATATTTAGGAAAGAAATAACTCTAATCTTACAAGAAATCTTCTAGAGATCAGAAAAAGAGGATACACTTTTCAAATGACTTTAGGAGGTCAAGATAACCTTGGTCCCAAAACTGGACAAGAAAGAAAAATTGCAGGCCAATCTCGCTTATGAACAGGGATTCAAATATTCTAAATAAAATATTAGCAAATTGAATCCAATCCAGCTATACATAGAAATAATACAATATGGCCAACTTTGATTTGCCCCAGGAATCCAAAGTTGTTTTAACATTAGAAAATCAATGTAATTCAGTGTATTTACTGAATATTAGGATGATTTGCAGAGAGGCAGAAAAGGTACCTGTTAAAATTCAACATCTTGTCAAGGTAAATATTAGCAAGTGACAAAAAAATCAAGCATTATACGTAATGGTGAAACACTAAACATTTTGTTCTGAGATTGGGGAAGGACTCGGATGCTATTGTCATCTCTATCAGCATTATGCTAGAGATTTTAGCCAGTGCAGGATGGCAAAGACAGAATAAAAGGCAAAAGGATTAGAAATAAACCAAACTTTCATTATTCACGGATGATGTAAGTGTGTACAGAAAATTCCAAAAGTTTCCACCAATTATTAGGACTCATAAAGATATAGCAAGTTTAACCAGTTCAGAATCAATATGCAAAAATCAACTGTGCTGGCAGTGTTCTATTTCTTTACCTGGGTAGTTGCTACACGTTCATTTGCTTTGTAATAATTTGTCAAGCTGCACATTGAAGTTTTGTTCACCTTTTTATTAACCCTTACCCATTACTAGGACCTTAAAGATGTCATACTCTTCCCAATAGGATCTATCCACTTAGTAGAGAGGGAAAATGTATATAACACTTGTACTCTGAAAAGTAGCAGGTACACACACAGGAAAACATTTAAAACCTTCCTTAATGGATACCCTTGATGCTCACAGTTCGGATTAATCCCACTCTTTTTTAATGTTTAAGTTTTCTTTTAAAGCAACAATTTCCTTTATATCGGTTGCAATAGACCCTGTAAAAGTATGACAGAAGCTATTTATCCGTCAAAGCATACTACTTTCCCTTAGATATTTTCCCTTAAAATGGACTTTCACTTAACAATTCTATGTACCTAGCTTTTAACCAAAATGATCGGTATATTTTACCTGGCACTTCATGCACTAATCCAGACATTAGCCTTTCCCCAAAGGAAAGGGTCACTCAGAAGGAAAGAACGATTTGATAAACCTATGTAGCTAGTCATTGTCAATAGAACTGAGATGTTCTCTTAAAGACAAAGTATAACAATTTCTTTTCATTCACGGATCAATAGATAAAAATAAGTTGGATATTTATGGCACAAACAAGCACTATTTGATTCACTTATTGCTAGTTGCATTGAACATTGTTAAAATCCATTGGAGGCTCAAAGAGCCATTAGCCGAGGGTGGCAGTCACAGCATTCCCGTCATTGGGCCTAAAAGCAGAACAGAAAAGCAATATCAGACCTCATGTAGGGATACAGTTTAGAACTCTGGCAAAACTCCCATGCTCCTAGGGTACCTGCTTCCTTTTACAAAAACATCATGTGCTTTAAATGCCCGAACCGCTTTTCATCTAAAAAATACCATCCACTACTGCACGGTTATTGTAATAACCTATATTACATGTTCATTAGACATTAAAAATACAAACACTGACATTCTTTGCCTTACCTGTTATGGCACAAGAAAGCATAAACGAGTCTGTCAAGTAACAAAAGGATTTTGTTAAACATCCCAAAACTAATCTGTTATTATTCTGCCTGTCAGGGAAAAAAAAAAATCAGAAAACACAAATTCATATCATTTTCTATTAACCAACTAAAAATAGAGGATAAAATGTAATTCCACTAGAAAAATGAATAAGTACTGGAAAACCATCACATTCTATAAAGGTCTAGCTTTTGGAAACTGTAACCCTGTCATTAAATTATTTCCCCAAATCCATTCACACAGTCATGTGCTGAGTCTAAGAGGAGGAGGAAAGATCATTTTTTTCCCCAAATTTGGTATCCAGCTTTCTAAAAAAAGACAAAGGCACATTTTATCATCCTGGAAAAAGTGACTTCAGTGAAGCAGATAAAGTGTCTAATAAGGCCTAATTATCTCATGTTGTGATTCTTTTTAAATCACTTTTAACCTCAGGAAGAATTTTAATTATCTTGTATAATAAAGTCTTTCCTTATTTCACCCCCTCTAGGAGAAAAGGCACATTAAACCTTATTTTTGTCAAAAGATAAGAGCAGTATTAAGTTTAAATTGATGTCATTATGAAATATTCGATATCAGGATTACAAATTTCAACTTTAGTAATTATTCGATTGGTCACAAAAAGAGTATCATTTCACCACTAACTCCTAGAAAGAGGCCATCATTGCTCTCAGCATGCATGTGATACACCAGGGACCGCGGGGAGAGAGAAAAATGTATTCTTTCTATTCCAGTAGAGTCTTGTGATTCCAAGGTTAAATTATTGAAGCAGTTTGGGAGGTACTTTTTAATATGATTTTCAAAAAGTTTTCTCCTCATTATCAACTCTTTAATAAACACTTCAAAGTTTCTGTGGGCTTCTCTATTGGGAAAAATATTAATTCATGAGTCTTCTTCCCAAACACACGCTCAGTTCTCTCATTGGGATTCAAGAACTCAAGAAGGAAATATTATGCAAGTGTCTGCATATGGAAAGACAAAGTTTCCCTTCGTCTTTTTCTATTTCTCCTACAAACGCACTCCCTTCATGCTTGGCACATAACCTCTATCCTGCAAGATGATTCTGGCACGAGGCACAGACTCTCCAACTTGGGGATGGGAGTGGGGGAAGGCACTTCTGAAATAGGATGTTAATCTTTTTCCCCCCTCTTCATTCCAAATCTATTTAAAGTAACAGCAATAGTGTTGACTACATGCTAGGCATTGTGGTAAGCACTTTCCAACACATTTATCTCATTTATCTCCACAACGACTCTATCCCCATTTCCTAATGAAGAAATGTTCGGTGGCTTTGCTGAGGTAATGCAACTAGTAAATGGTGGAATTTATGTGCATCTCTGTTCAAATACAGAATCCATCCATTTAACCACGACACCAGTTGTAACAGAGAGAAGTAGCTGCAATGGGGATATTCATGATGCCCTGGAAAAGCATGGAATTTTTCATCTACTTACATGTTACCTTTGACCCTTGCCACAGAAATGTCTTTGGGTGAAACTTTAAAGCAGCCCACTCTCGCGTTAACACTCATGCTGGAGATTTAAACAGATGCAGAATTCAATCACGCAGTAAAGGAACTCAAGTTCTCTTTGGCTTACTCCAGCAAAAATCCATGTCTTATTCTGGTCAACTCCCACCGGCAGTGTGCAGGGGACAGGCGAGAAGAAGGTCATCCTCACGCGTGTAGGGTGCTGCAAATTGTCAGGGGTGCTGACATCCCGCAAAGTCACCTTAGGTGCCAACCTCTAGCCTGGGGCATTGGAAAGAAGGAGTAGACGGTTTTCTGAACCAGGCATTATCCTGTGTCAGGCACTGTTCTAAGGATTTTACACATATTAACCCATTTAATAAAACCACTTATGATTAGTCATTTATTATGATTAGGTAAATAATGTTGCTTTAACCTGTGTTCTTCAGTTTTGTACTGGGAAGCTTAAACCACTGCCTCCTAATCTTTTTTGAACTACTAATTTGATTAGGAAGCCCATTTTTTTATTTCAGTCCACACAAAGGTAAACTTCAGACAAGTTGACCTGGCTCATCTGTTAAAATACAGACTGCAGGCCCCACTCCCACAGTATGATTCAGTAGGTCTGAGATGGTATCCAAGAATTTTCACTTCACCTAGGTGACACTGAGGCTGTTGGTATAGATCAACCAAAAGGGCTCAGCTTGCAAAGAGGTGGTAAAACTCCACCTAAAGCATATGGACCCTTGGAATCACTAGGGAGTACAAGACAGTGGCTTAAGAGAATGGGTACAACTTTGATTTTGATTAGAATCATAGGAAACCGTATCCCCGGATATTTATCATAATAGGATTTCTGAAAGTCATGTAAGCAGACAAAGCTTCAGCTGAAATTATGTCCTACTGATTTTGTGCGTCTCCGCGGAGGAAGGAGATGCTGTGTTCTGCTGTGCTCTCTGTGCTTGGCGAGACTTCCCAAAACAAACCCCTCCTAAAAAGAAAACTTTAGAGATTTTAGGGCAACCTGATATTTAGAGCCACCGTGATACAGAGAAATGAGAAGGCATCCAGGAAAAGATCTCACGGGCATCCAGCTTTCTGGCCAGGAGTAGGGATGCTGAGATAATCGTGAGAGATGGGCTGTCTGAAAACAAGCCCTAAGAAGACACCGCCTAGCAGACCCTTCTAACCCGTGCAGGGTGGATACAAGCAGAATAAGGGCACCATTCCTCAACTCTGGACTGCTTCCAACTTTGTAATTTGAGAAGAGGGTGGAACATGACACTGTGATCGATACCCCATTCCTCTTCCTCCATGGGTAATATTGCTTAGAATCCCTTCAGTGCCAGAGTCAATTTCAAGGGCCTCTACAGAACGTGATTATATCTGGGGCCTTTCGAGTTTCGACTGTGAGATTGCTTTGTAGGACATTTTTCTAAAATAAATTGTTACATGTTTTGGTTTCTGCTTCTGATTCTCACTGCCTTTGCTAGATTGGTTATTTTACAAGTCCTGTTTTAACCACAAATGAGTAACTCAATTCTATCTTCCATGCAGGGAAAGAGATTGTTATTGTTATACTAAAAGCTGATCTTTTCCTATGCTTCTAAGATTATGTTGGATTGGGCAGGGTGATCAATTACTCCCTCCTCTCCATTCCTTTCATCGGAGAAGGACCTAGCCCAGACAGAGAGAGCCAGAGTATTGCCAGCAGCCACAGGGCCTTATCACTAAGCTCAAATATGTAGCAAGGCTCTTTAAGACAAGGAATTGTTCTCTGAGAGCCTCTCGGAGTGGGTGTCCTTACATCACCAAGCATTTCTATATGAAAAAGGGACAGCAGGGTTCAAGCTGTGAGCTGGCAGGGTGGAAGTGGTCCATGCTAGTAATTCTACCATTATTATTTCATTTACTCATTCAGCAAACGGTTATCAAAGGCCACTGTTTGCATCAATGTATATACCAGTATACCAGCACAGTGCCGAACTCTGGAAGTACATGAGGGAAAAGGGACACACAGATGGTCCCCTCCTATACTTCCTATTCCAACAGGAAACCAGATGCTAAACAACTACATGCATTATTAACTAATCGTGGTTGTAATAAGGTTTGTGTCTACAGTCTGAAGGGCTGAGCTGATCCTGGGATCAGGAAAAGCTTCTCTAAGGAACTGACATCTACACTAAGTCCTAAAAGAGGAGTGGAGTTCTCTGATAAGAAGGATACAAGCAGGGAACAGACCTTTTTGAGGCCCAAGGGTGGGAGCATTTTGGGGTATTTGAGGAATTAGCAGAGGGCTGTGTAAATGGGATAAAGCCAGCAAGACGTCCAGCAGGAAATGGGATTCCTGGGAGTTTAGGTAGGGGCAATCATGGGCCCAGCGTTGAATGTAATGCCTCTCCAAGCATCAAGGACTTCGTCCAGAATAATCAAAGTGCTATCCTCTGATCCACTTTTTTAATCCAAAGCATCTAGTGTAGTGCTTGGCAGAAGAAGATGTTCAATGAATGTCAGTTGAATAATGAATAAATTAATCAGAAATGTAAGCATGTGTGTAAAATCTATCTTTCACATATTGGAATCTGTGCTCTGGTCCATTTGCTGCAATATTGCAAAATCATATAAGTGTCTGGGTTTCTTGAAGTCGAAAAGGCAGCCTAAAATAATTATTGAATTCTGAGCCACTATTCTCTCCAGTTAATTCCCAACGTAGCATATGCCCTCTTATCCAGCATTTCAGGTTCTCTGTCCAAATGAAATAAGAATATTTTCAAAAGACATATTGGAGCCTTTATGCCATATCAGGCACCAGAAAATTCCAAAATTTTTATTCCCAAGAGCCAGAAGAATAAGAATAAGAATAGCAGAAGCAGCTGAAAACA
The DNA here is from genome assembly GCF_016509475.1 of Prionailurus bengalensis. NCBI lineage: Eukaryota > Metazoa > Chordata > Mammalia > Carnivora > Felidae > Prionailurus > Prionailurus bengalensis. Next base: position 14,198,403 of record NC_057353.1, on the reverse strand, counting down.
ATATGGACGATGCAATGAAAGACCTCCTCCCCACAAAATTTTTCCACTGTTTACTCACATTTTTTTCTTATCTGTCTCCATCTCGGAATGCATTCAGCCAAAGCCTTTAAAATTTAAAAGCAAGATAGACTTTTTAGACAATTGATATTTACTCATTCACTCCATTCATGCTTTTATTCATCCGTTTATAATTAATCAGCTATTACCATGTTATCAGGCACCATGCTAAACACAACAAAAAGTAAAAGTGGATGTAACATTGTTCTTTACGGTCAGCAATGTTAGAAGGAGTCAACAGACAAGTATTGAAGTGTCTCAAATAGACAATTAGGGTCTGGGGGCAGTGGAGACCCCAAAGCAGGAATAGTCCATTCTATCTGTGGTAAGGTAGAAAGGGAACCTGTTACACGAGAGATCCAGACAGGAAAGTCTCATAGGGGAACTGACATTTTCCTAAGTGTTGAAAATCTTCACCATACAACCAAGGGGCATAGAGGGGTAGCATTCAGGGCAGAAGGAACAACCAGAGAAAACGCATGAGGATATGAAATCGTTTGGAACACTCCAAGGATGCATATGGCTTGGTGCACAAGAGTACAGGGTTTAAGGTAGGAACACCTCCTCCTATCTCATCATGAACATCTTGTATTGGGAAGAGGGAAGCTACTAAAGATTTTTAAGCAAGGGAATGATAAGGCCAAGTATTTTATTTCCAAAAAGCCTCTCTGGGGACAGTGTAAAAAGTGGGTTCAGGGGAAATTAAGACTAAAGACGACTGTCTAGGCAAGACACATTACAGAGCTAGAACTGATAGAATTAAGATGGCTTCCTGACTTCAGTCTAAAATAAAAGGAGAGTTAATACAACTTTTGTTCTTCTATTAACACACTGGTGCCTTTGTATAGAGTCATTCAAGGCTATAGTTGGCCAGACTTAGAGGTCATCCAACCTGGTGCCCTAATTTGCTGAAGAATCTGATATCCAAGGCAGTAAAGGTCACAGAGCTAAGCAGAGCAGGCGTAGCTGGCCTCAGTTTGGGCCAGCTCCCCTGAAGGCTCCTGTCTCTTCATCTCTCCCTACTTTATTAATCAATTAGTGACCAATAGTCAAATAGTACTCCTAGGATTCTATTCTAAGGAACTGTGCAAACCATCATTTCATCTTATGTTTTGTACACTCATGTGTTTACATTACTTTGCGCATGCCTAAACTTATTTTTAAATTGTTGACAGTGCTCCTTTCTGTGAGACCCAGTGAACAAGGACCATAGAAAAGGCAGTGATCATTAACATTTATAAACTCTCCTTCATACTCTTATTTAGCTTCTTGGGTTGTGGTGATCTAAGGGAGTCTTCTGCTCTACAAAAATTATAGGCCAGTGTTTGAAATCCACTTGCTAGCTATGTTATCTTTGGTTAGTCACTTGATCTCTCCATGCATCAATAAAATAGGCATAATAATAGAACCTCTCTGATAGGACTGTAGAAGTCTTAAATGAGTTAATGTACTAAGATAGTGCTTGACATATGGCAAATACGAGGTAAGTGTTAGCATGTGTCAGCATGGATAAACAGGTTCACTAGCCGTGAAGTAGTCCAAAATGGGACCCTAAAAGAGACAAGGCCTATCTTTGATTATATTCACCAGAGGTTTATCTCTAGTTGCTTTTAACCTTTCATGAATCTATTAGGGTGTTTCATACATCAAGTTAAATTTAGATGAAGTGATTCTCCCACTCTCTTTGTGATTATTTTCTTCTGACTTCCTAACTCTTCAAGTGTTCTCTTTCCTCATTAAAGAAATAGTGTTGCACTATTTTGCCAGAGTCGTACTAAACTTACCTGAAAATATCACAAGCTCTGCTGAATGTTTGCTAATGACACAATTGAATTTCTTCAAATAATGAGAAATCCATTCTTATGTTTCATGAATCTAGAGCCAAACGCTAACTTTTATTATTCTGATAAGAGATATCCATTTGTTTAACAATTAACAGGTACTGAGGACATAGTATGTGGTGTAGATGCAGCCAGGAATGCAGGGATTCCTCTACTCAAGGGAATCACCGCTTTACAGGAGATTTGTTCATGGCGCTCCTATCCTGCTGGGACCCAGGCCCTGCTCTTGAGAATGGTGTAGAGTTCTGAATGGGATCAACATAGCCTCTGCCTTCATGGAGCTTCAGGTCTAAAGAGGGATAAGGATAACAAATAGGGAAACAAAAAGGCACACAATTACAAACTGAGGAAAGGCATATGTGGGCAAAGAATAGGTTAAAATTACAACCTCTCTGTTCCTCCAAAGGAGCAGTTCTTTGTAAACAAGGTGAGAAGAGAAAGCCACTATGAAAAAGCAATGACTAGGAGGAGACCAGCCCAGGAGGCTGCTGTAAGCGGAACAGAGGAAACAATGGTCAAGGTGGAGGGAACAGGATAAGTGAAGACCCCACGATGGAAACAGTTTAACTCTGTTCAAGCCACAGAAGCAGCCCAGTGTGGCTGGAGTGAAGGCAACATGGCACCAGATGAGACTGCAGAGGTACACAGGGTCACAACCTGCAGAACATTGCCAGCCATGGCCAAGAGAGTGCATGTTATTCTTAAGGCAGCACGAAGTCATTAAAAGGTTTTAAGAAGCGATGTGCAATTTACATGTGTTAAGGTCCCACTGGAGGCTGTTTTAGGAATGGAGGGTTGAACAGTAGCACAGATGGAGCCAGGGTGTGCACTGAGATCATCAGGCAGCCCATCCCACTGCCCACTCCACAGAGCTAATACGAGGAAGGTAGAACGCAGTTGAAAAGAAGTGGAGGAATTCTGCTTCATTTGCAAATAGAATGTGTGATCTCACTGATGAATTAGAACAGCAGGATGAGGAATGGGGGAGAATCAAGGATGATGGCCATGTCTGTGGCTCAGGCATATAAGTGGACAGGAATGAGAAAGATTGAGAAGGAACTGGTTTCGTGAGAAAAAAAGAACTGTCCATTTTTTTTTTAATTTGGCCTTGCACAGGGAGACTCTTTTGTAAATAATTACCTTGTAGTAGTTAGGTCCTAATAGAGTTTCGTATGAATAATCCAGAAGACTGCTTTATGTTCTCTGACTCACACCAAATTAAATGTAAGGGAGGATTGCTATCATCCCTGGATCACTTGCTTCTCTGGATGGTGGGCATCTGTTACTAAATGTGTCTGGCAAAGTAACCCCAAGAGTTGATAGTATCCCAAAGAAGTTCCATCTCCCCTCCTACCAGCCTGAACTTTGCTTGGTATTAGTGTCAGCTGCCTAATAATGCCATTGAACCTTTAACCAACCTGACATTAGAGCATGAAATGAAATGAATCTTAGAACACCATGTGACACTGAAATTTGGGTGTGTCTTCAGAGGTACGTGGCCACCCCAAATGATTAGCCTGACTGAGGATAAGTGATATGAGGAATCTGGAAGCAGGGTCAGGGCCCCCAAAACGATTAGCCTTACTCAATCACGCCATACAAATTCCCTTTACCAATCACTGGGTCAGGGATGGTGATGTGATCCTGCCCTAGTCAATTCCAGTGAAGGAAAAACTGAGGGCTTTTGGGAAAGTGCTTTTTGGTCCTAAGAAGGAGGCACGAGGAAAGACAGCCCTTTCTTGGTCCCCTGGACACTGCCATATCGGGAGCTGCTGCAAGCATCTTGCTCACAACCTAAGAATGTTTTCAATTAGCAATAATCGCGCCTCGGATAAACCTCATTGGCTACGATACTGCCACAGCGCGAAGCTTCACAACCTAAGAATGAAGCCAACACAGATGAAGGCAGATCCAGTAGAAAGCACTCAAGGTAAGCAGGAGCCCCTCGTCCTTCCCTGGATCCTGTGCGAGTCCTCAGCTTCCTGTTACATGGGACAATGAAGTTCCTCATTGTTAAGCCAGTTCGAGAAGGGCTTTCTCTTGCTGATGCTAAATCTGTCTTTACTAATATACATGTCCCATGACTTGGGGAAATGATCAAATCATTGTACACTCAAGTCCATGAAAACATAAAACTTCTTGTGGGTTCCACTGTGTTTTTTAATGCTGAATATACCTATTTTTTGAGAAACATGTATATTCTCTCAAGAGTTTATAAATCAAGGTGACTAAGTTTAATGAGAGAAGGAAGCTGTCAAAGAATTAAAATACTTTTCAATAATGTTTTCTATGGAATTATAGATTCACTTTCAAAATAGAAATAAGTGATGAAAGAAATTCACAAAATGTAAAAAAAAAATGAAAATATGAAAGTAAGAACATATTGAAGACCATATTTTAGCAAATAACCCCGGAAAAACAAAAAATAAAATAAAATAAGAGACGAAAATAAAGGAGGTTTTCTCTCTCTCCCTCTCTCTCTCTCTCTCTCTCTCTCTCTCTCTCTCCTGTCCCAATTTATTAGCTACCAAGTCAGATGAAAAGTAGAAATGGTACTATTGAAGTTAAGAGGGGAAAATTATTTGGAGGACACCTCTGATGTTGTAAACAGCAGGGAATTGTCTGAGCATCAAAAATATCTTTGGATGGCAGGTTATAAAGGGAAAGAACTTACTGGCCTGTGTGGTCCCCAAATCCTGTAAGAGGTAAGTCACTAGAGCATGGAGAGATTAGTATGGATCACAAGATAAACAGAGCATATAAAAAACTGTATTTTGTGTGCAGCTGAGCACTGAGGGCCCTGAGGACATAAAGATCTAGACCAGAAACATCAATGCCCTCAATGGGAGAAGGCTGCCCTACCTCCTTCCATGGTGCCATGTCATAATACGGGCCTGGCCTCATTCCTCACCGGCTACCTCCCTGGGAGGAAATTTCAGTCTGTACTGTGTAAGTCTGTGCATTTTACATTTTGGCCACTATAGAACTAGTCTGTTTTCCTGATTATTTTCGAAAATGTCACCTTAGGTATAAAGATTATAGTGGTTATAATATTTTTGAAATATTTAACCCTTCAAAAACATAAAGTCTCAAACTTATCTTCTAGAAAGTGAATGAAACGGGCTCCTATTTTTTTTCTCTTTAGTTGAAAAAAATTTCAATTCATTCCCCTATTTCATACTATTTGAAGTAACTACAGTTTATTCTTTACAAGTTTCTCACTAAGCTTAGTCAAATGCACCACATAAGTGCTCAGGTGCACAGAAATATACATGAAAGATGTGATTTATTGTAAGCAAAAATAGGAAAAGAACAGATTCGCCTAGCAAATAAATTGAGGGGTGTCTAATCATTTCATAAAGTTAGCCATTATGGGAGCTCCTCAAATACTGAGTTTTTCTGATGCATTTTTATAAAATTATTAATTCATAAACATTGATTTACATAACATGTCACTGCTCTTTCAACTGCATCCACTTCACAGCACCAACGTTTTATGATGTGGAATATACACAGAAGCTTCAATTACCTATGTAACTGATCGTCGTTTTTTAAAAATAGTTGAACAAGTTTGATTCCCCCCCACCCCCGCCAAGAGGTGAAAAAGTAACTGTGAATATGACCAAATAACCTAGACTTTGAGAAATGATCTGATGTCAGACTATCTTGATTTTTTTTTCCTTTGGAGTCATAACAAAACCACAGCCTGTTTCCTCCTGGAAAAAGTGATGACAATCAATATGCCAAGTGGTTGTTCCCAGAGTGGAAATGAGATGAAACTTGGCTGGGCACTTCTCTTCTCTCTGGAAAGATAGTTTGTTTCCTTTGATGGGCACCACCTGCCCTAACTTCCATTGACAGGGGGAGGGGGCGGAGGGGGGAGTTGGAGGGGGGATGGGAGTTTCTACTGTTTTCCAGAGTTAGAGATGGCACTGTCAGCAGTGCAGAGAAATGGGCACCCAATGGGGAGGCCACCACCGGATGGTGGTTATCAGGTCCTGGAGTTTGCACAGGAGCAGGGCAAGAGCAAGGGCACTGACACTTTGGACCTAAGATGGGAAGTGTCCCCTCCCAGCGGGCCAGTGGGACATCTGATACCACCACAGGAAAGCCAGCTGTGCCCAACAGAACACAGACCACCTGGGTCCTCTGCAGCAGAGGGTGTTGCAGCAGGATGTGAAGGCCAGAGCAGAAGCAGGTGCACATTCATCAGGGAACTCGTGAAGACACCTGTGAGGACTTCCGTAAGGACACTTGTGTGGCCTCCCATGAGAGGAAACCATAGAAATACTGGGAAACACTCTGAAGGAGACCTATTTATATGAAGGGGATTACTGGGAGATCTTATGGCAATTACATGGATTTGGGGCCTTTTCACTCAACTGTTCTCCTTTTCCGAAATATTCTTCGAGATAGACACATCTCAACTCATCTCAACGGCTTTGGGTCTCTGTTTAAATATCACCTTATCAAGAAGTATTTCCCTGACCACATAGTACCCATCCTGTGCCATTACTTTAATTTTTCCAGTGCACCCTTACAATCTGACATATCAAACATATATATATATATATATATATATATATATATGTTGATTGTTTTAGCTGAAAGCTCTGCAGGGCAGAAATTTGTGTTTATTTTGTCCACTCTTTTATTCTCAGAACTTATTCTTTATTCTCAGAACTATTCTCAGAACTCAGAGTAGTTCCAGGCACAGAATAGGCACTCGGTTATTATTTGTTAAATAAGCAAACAAATCCACTCCACACCGTGGTGTAATAGTCTCTCGGTTCTTTGTCTCAGTCTAGCTACTCCAACAGTCACATCTGGAACCTTGTCATCACCCATAATCAACTGCCCCGACCTCACATCTCTCTTCCTCTCCTGGTTTACTCAACATTTTCCACCACAAACACTCTTCAAACTCAGTAAGGCTCTTTTACTTTCTTCAAACCACCAACTCTATCCTTCAAACCCAGCTCTTCACTTCTGTCAGCTCAGCTTCCATAGAAGATTGGTCAATAACACTTCTCGCTGTTCTATATTTCGGTTGTCCTGTCCTGCTGGGCCCCATCCCTGGGTGGCCCAGCTCTCCACTTCTCTGTGCAGCTGAGCATTGCTGAAGAGAGCCACACAATCGAGCCAATTAGCTAATGTGATTAAATTCCATCGCCAACTTCACATGGGTCCTCGAACCTCCCATTTTATTCCTCTACCTTCACCATATTATATCTCCTCCTAGTGTGCAGAGGCAATAGAAGCCAGCATATGGGAAACTCATCATCTTTCCAATAGCAAACACACTGGCCTGCCCTCACCTCATACAACTATCATTCTCATTGACTTTCTGAGGAACTTACACTATCAACTATCTTTTGTATATTCATCTGCTTTCCATGATCTTATATGAGCTTTCTAAAGCCACCATAGCAAAGTCCTACCGAATGGTGACTTCAACGACTGAAATTTGTTGTCTCACAGTCTGGAGGCTAGAAGTCTGAGGTCAAGGTGTCAGCAGGGTTGGTTCCTTCTTAGGACTGTAGATTATGTTCCATGTCTCTCTCCTAGCTTCTGGTGGTTTGCTGGCAATCTCTGGCACTCCTTGGCATGTTGAGGCATCACCCCAATTTCTGTCTTCATCTTCATACGGCATTCTCCTATGTGTGTCTCTGTATCCAAAATTTCCACTTTTAACAAGGACACCAGTCATATCGGATTAGGACCCACCCTCCTCCAGTATGACCTCAGCTTAACTAATTACATTTGCAATGAAGCTATTTCCAAATAAGGTCACATTCTGAGATACTGGGGGTTATAAATTAAAAAATAGGAAATGTCCGGGGGCCAATTCAACCCATAACAGATTTGCATCCTGCCCACTGGCTTTCAAATATTCTTAAATTTCTCCTCTTAAAAAAAATTCAACACAGCTTATATTTCATTCTATATTCTGCCCCCATATCTGTTCTTGTCTTAACAGTCACTTAAAAAAAATGTTTTCTTTACCTGATGTCTCTATTTCTCTATTTCCCATTCTACCCTTGATCCACTCCAAAACCCTCCAACAGCTCCCACAAAGGTCAGCAATGGCCTCCTGTAGGTAACACAGTGGTTATTTCAGTCGTCAGCTTATTTGGCCCCCCAGAAGCATTTGTCAACACCAAACATGCCTGCCTTCTTGAAATATTCTCCTCCACTGGAAACTTAGCACTACCATTGTTTTGTTTTGTTTTGTTTTGTTTTGTTTTGTCTTTGTACTCACTTTTCCACTTGCTTTGCAAACTAATCATCTTCTATGCAGCCTCCAAGCAAGCCTGTAATCCTTGATCATGAATCCTCTCTATTTTGCACTCTGTACCCTTTTCCTAGGTGATTCCATACATACTCCTGGCTTCAATTACCTCCCAGACTCAGTGTGAATCCCACTGTCCACTTGCTTCTCCCTGAATGCCCTAAACTTTTGTCAACTTCACATTGCTGAACTTGAACACAAAATCCTCACTCCATCACCACCATTAACGGAAGTCTTTCTCTTGTGTTCACTATGGCAATGACTCGAAGCATCACACAGACTTGACTAAAGAACCATATACCAAAGCGGTGATTTCTTCCTTTAACTTCATGTTGTCCTCCAATTACATCAGGTTTAAAGCACTTAAGCATCTAAGATTTTGATTTTTCAAAATGAAACATTTTACATGCAAAAGTTCATTAATTCACATAACAATTCTATGACGTAGTTTCATCTATTCACATTTTGTAGATGAGGAAACTGGGCTTGAAGAAGTTAATAATTCCTTCAAGATCACCTAGATTGCAAATGAGGAAGCCTTGTGTTGACCTAAGTCTGGCCTGAGAATCTGAACCCTTAGCCACAATAGTAAACTATGATCACAGTCATAGTATACATTGAAGTCATCAGGAGAAAGCAGAAAGCCACATTTAACCCTGATTTTGAGGAATTAGAGAAAATACGGATAAAGAGAAAAGTAAGAGTATCACACTGTTTAAGCAGAATGAAGATTAAAGTGACCTTGACATATGAGAGGAACAGCAGAATCCATTCCATGGACCAGAGTCCCTATTGAGGGCTATTCTATAAAGGTAAAAGTGTAAGTGAGGGTCATAAAATGGAATTTCTTGAATACCAGGCTGAGAAGTTAAAACCTGAGCCTCTAAGCAATAGGAAAGCAAGAGCAAAAGCAATTTTGAGAAGCATGGGATAATACCCTCTGTTTTTCTTTCCGCTGTCCTCTCTGACAGAACCCAAGTCTCTCATAGCCACTTTGGGTAGAGAGGGACAGTGAGGACATAAACTCCTCCTTTCTGAGTTGTAACTGATAACTCAGACCGGCACAGTCATGTGATCCCGACAAAAAAACATGCATCGAATGTGGTTAGGCTTTCAAGACTATATACTTGATAGGAATATACAAATTACTTAGAAAATGTACTTTCCTTGACCCTGTTAACTCCTCTTTTGCATAGTAATTCATCTTTTTCTCCATCAAAGATCTATGCCAGAAATCTATCTAAAGAATGGAAGATAGGATGGGCACCATTTTTCTGGGACATGGTAATGCATTTCTCATGATGACTACTCACACTCAGCTTCCAAAATGCCTTGTTCTTGCAGCCAAGTTGATGTATCAGGAGATGAACTTGTCGACCCACCAGAAGACTGAAATCATTTATAGATTGGTATACCTAAATTGGACCAGGGAATTTGTTAGGGACTGGAAATAGAAGGAAGAAAATTGTTCCTATCATCATAGAGCTTACAGTCTTTGGGGGAAGACAAACACTAATATAAACACAAACCTACCCACTGATATTGACGAAGACTCATATTACATAATTCACTTCAATGTGACAGATTAAAAAAATTTTTTTTAATATTTTAAAGCTTATTTATTTTGAGAGGGAGAGTGAGAGAGTGGTGGAGGGAGAGAGAGAATCCCGAGCAGTCTCTGCACTGGCAGCACAGAGCCTGACACGGGGCTCGAACTCACAAACCACGAGATCATGACCTGAGCCAAAATCAAAAGTCATATGCTTAACCGACAGAGCCACCCAGGTGCCCCTGTTTTGTGTTTTGTATGCCATAGTCCCCGATATGCAATCTTGGAATTCCTGTAGTATGTGATCCATTTACATAAGCCCTCAAGCAAGTTATTTAATTTCACTAAGGTGCAGTTTTCTCATATGTAAAATGGGACCAATGATAACAATTGGGGAGTTGCATGAGGATAAGTGAGATAATTTACGTAAAAATGCTTACCACGGTACCTGACATAGACTAAATATTGGATTATGTTAGCATTGTTACTCTCAGAGCAGTGCTTCTTAGGAGTCTGCACCTTTCATTCTACAGGATACAGAATCTGATCCGTCATATGGTTCTTAACTGCCACATCAACAATGTTTTATGCTACCAATAAATGTTGACTAAAAATCTCTTACAGGTAAACCGTTATGTAACATTTCGGAGGTAGGGAAAAAAGGTGGTAGCTTATTATCTAGCAGACATGGATGTAGATGGATAGAGACACAAATGTATATACCATGTGGGAGCTGGAGATGGAAAAAGCCAGACTGGAGATGATTCAAATTGGAACACTGGAGTGATCAACACTACATATCAACAGTAGCAAGTCTTGCCTGGATCTGGAGGCGGGACAGAAGCCCAGATGGAGGCAAAAGAAAAGAGTGATCAAAGGGAAACATTTCAATTTCACCCCAGCCCCCTGGTGGGGAGAGCGGCTTGATCAATGTCGGTGGTTGGGGGGGGGGGGGGGAGGGCATACATTTCAGGGAATGTTTCTATTAGAAGCACTATGACCATGATCATCCTAAGTGCCTGATACCAGCATCCATACAGGATGCAGGTAAGAGATACAAAACAGTCCTAGTCTCAAGTGGTTAAGATTTCTTTACATCTCAGAGTTGCTGCTTTAAAAGTTTGCAGCCTGGAAACTTATGTCCATGCAAAAACACACACTTGAATGTTTATAACAGCTTTATATGCAGTTGCCCAAACCTGGAAGCCGCCAAGATGTCCTTCGAGAGACAACTACCAATAGATGAAGATGGATATCAAGGTGAGTGGATGAAGACGCGGAAGAAACTTAGATGCCTATAACTAAGAGGAAGAAGCCAGAATATTTTTGAATGTGTATTTGCTTTTGAGAGAGAGAGAGAGTGCGAGCAGGGGAGGGGCAGAGAGAGAGAGGGGGAGACACAGAATCCGAAGCAGGCTCCAGGCTCCGAGCTGTCAGCACAGAGCCTGACGCGGGGCTCGAACTCACGAATGGTGAGATCATGACCTAAACCTAAGTGGGACACTCAGTCGACTGGGCCACCCAGATGCCTCTGGAAGACGCCAGAATCTGAGAAGGCTACATCCTGTATGACTGCAAGAAGATGACATTATAAGAAGGGCAAAACTGTGAAGACAATAAAAAGTGGTTGCCAGGGGTTTGATGGAAGGCAGAGATGGACAGATTGGAGCTTACATAATTTTTAAGGCGATGAAACTATTCTGTATGTTATTGTAATGATGTATACTTGCCTTTACATATTTGTTGTACCTCAAAGAACTTATAATGCCAGCGGTGGACCTTGACGTCCACTGTGGACTTTGGATGATAACGATGTGTCTGTGCTGGTTCGTGGATTGTAACAAATGGTAACTCTGGTGAAGGATGTTGACTGTGGGGAGACAGTGCTTGTATGGAGGAAGGGGCATATGGGTGCATATCAGCTTTGCTGTGAAACCAAAACTCAAGAAAATAGTCTCTTAATTTTAAAAAATCCCGGTGGATGGACACTGTGTAGATAGGTGACAGGTATGGGAGGGAGGCTTATCTTTCCTTGCTCATCCTTTTCAGCCTTTCGAATTTTGCATCATGACAATGTATTACATATTCAGTGAGCAATTTCTTTCAATAATGAGGTAAAAATAAATATCCACACCAATGATATTTATTTGAAGTTTACAAGAAACTGCACAGTACTTACTCATATATCATATATGGACATATGTGGAAAACATGGTTGGGGACCCTGAAGCAGCTTTGAATCACTAAACCCATAGTGAACAGTGTGTTCCATAGGGAACAGATACAGGCACATGAAGTACTTTGCCCTAAATCACACAGCAGTGTTCCAAGAACACTTCTATCTGACCAGGAAGATGCTTCCTCTTTCTCTTCCTGCTGTTTTGCTGCTTCTTCATATTGCAAGGCACAAAAAATGGCCATTCCACTGGAAGTTCTAATTTATCACAAAGGCAATCGAGTTAGCGCAGCAGATCATTCAAAATTGATAAACCTGAAACCAGTCATATGCTTTGGATACCTTTCCCACTTAGAAATTCTAATTGACCTTCATGCCTGACCTCTGGCCTCCGCATTCTGGCTAAGCCATGTCATTCAGCCAGGTGAGAGGTTTAAAGTTAACATCATTGGCGTGCCTGGGTGGCTCAGTCTGTTGCCCGTCCGACTTTGGCTCAGGTCATGATCTCGCGGTCTGTGAGTTCGAGCCCCATGTCTGGCTCTGTGCTGACAGCTCGGAGCCTGGAGCCTGCTTTTGATTCTGTGTCTCCCTCTCTCTCTGCCCCTCCCCTGCTCATGCTCTGTCTCTGTCTCAAAAATAAATAAAACATTAAAAAAAATTTTTTTAAGTTAACATCATAAATCGTCTGGCCTCCCAATAACACAGCCAGGGGGCACACTCCCAGGACCTGGGGGGCTTCTTAGTTCAGCTCTCCATATAAGGAAATGGATACTAAAAGCAAAGATGAGGGTTGATGACGTGGCTGATTTTCACTGAGGATAACGTGTGAGTCATCGTTCTAAGCACTGATCAGATATTAACTCACTTAACCCATACAGCCACCGGGTAAGTGGGCACAGCTATTGTTCCCACTTCATAGATGAGCAAATGAATGTATTCAGAGGGTGGGCAACTGGTTGAGGTGACTCAGACATGGAGTCAATCTATAAACTCTGGTAAACCGTGTCTACTCAGTACAGTACTTTCCCTATGTGTTAGGATCTGAGAGTAGAGACCGGCCACAGCTATCGGCGGGACTGTGGAATTTGTTCCAGGTCAGAGGTCTGAAGTACTCTGGATAAGAGGGGAAGCAACCTGAATCCATCCTTCATTCCTTACAGAAGAGTAGACTTCCAGGACCTGGAGTCTGCAGGGAGGTCAGCGTGGGGAATAGTTTCAGGATCTTAGTAACCAGGCTGGGAATCTCAGGCACTAACCCCACCCATTTCCTGGGACTAGTGTGCTGCAGATGCCCAGACCCAAGCTCAGGAATAATCGAGACATCTTCGGAATCTGAGAAGACACCGATTTGCAGGGTGCGGTCCCCAACCAGCATCAGCATCACCAGAGAATTGGTTAGAAATGCAAATTCTCTGGCCCCATCTAGGACGACTTAAGTCAGAAAGAATCTCATAGTGGGGCCCCAAAGTCTGTGTTTGAACAAATATTCTGGGTGATTATGATGTATGCCAAAGTTTGGGAACCTCTACCCTATGGGACCCCCATATCTGATGCCTGCCCTTTCTCCTCACAGCACCTTATCTGACAGCTATTTTCTGGGTATCCCTGGAAGCCACGAGAGCTCTCCTAACTCTGTGGGACACTCACCTGGGACAGTAACACAGAAACCGAGTAGGCTGGGTGGGGGCGAGTCCTGGGATTCTGACTTCCTATTCTTTTTTCTTACTATTTTAAAGAAGAGAGAATGATGATTTCTCTTCTTCTGAAAATGCCAAAGGCAAACAAAATCCTCAAGTTGGGTTGTTTTTGGTTTGTTTGTTTTGACAGAAATGAATCACTGTAGGAAAATCTTTCAAGCTTGGAGTGATTTATACCACTCAAACCCCAAGTCATCCCAGTGGCCTTGGCCATTTCTGCCATGTGGAAAGTTCCAACTAAATCAAATGAAGTACAATGCCTGCGGGAGCGATTTTGCTGATCCCCTTCCAGATTGTTTGGAAACCCAGGACTGAATATCTCACACCGCCATCAGAATCTTCCCTTTCTCCCCCTTCTGTGTAGACAGCATGTTAAAAAGATGAGTAAGTGACTGTTCTAAGGATATGTTCCACCTGCTCGGAATACGGGAAACTACAGACGCTGGGGCTGCCTAATCAAGGAAATGGCTTCTGCAATCCCAGTTCCAGAGGATTGTGTTCTTCACACGCCCTCTTGTGGCTACTCTGAGATAATGCAATCCCGTAAGGCTTTGGACTGCTCCCGCACTAAAGACACACTTAGAGACAGAAATCTAGGAATTCAGGATTTGGGAAGCTTGTCTTACCCTAAATTATGCTTGTTTGGGGCTTTGTGGAAATCTGTGGAGCTAGTCTTCCTGAAAGGATTGTGATACTATGTCCCAACTAAAGCCGTTTTGCAGAGAATAGCTAACGAATGCTAGCTCTTCTATTTAAAGAGTGTATAACAGTTAAGGAAGGAGAAGCAAGTACAGAGAAGATAATTGTGCAGCTTGTCGCTGTGTTTACATGGGCAAAGCCAAGTACAGAGAGAGTTTCTATCCTTTGCAGGATTATTCACCTGTTAAGCCAAAAACAAACCATAAAAGAAATAGGTATGTATGGAGGTACATAGGTATTGACACACAGAGGTAGTGTGCGTCCTGCACAAGCCCCAGAACAAATTCCTTCCTCCAGTTGATAGGCTTCTGAAGTCCAGCATCCTCCACATGGCTCTGCTGCCTTGAGCAGGGAGGAGGTGATAGCTTTCCTCAACTCCCCTGAGAAATAGGGCACCGCCCTTCCCTTAGCCCTCCTTCGCCTGAAAAACATCTTTCTGCCCCATTAACCTCTGAGAATGTAAAGCCTTTCCTGCGTATAGGTTTAGCAGTACTATATTCCTGCTGTTCCCCTTCTAGATTTAAGACAGAAAAATCTGCTAAAGGTTATAAGCTCCCAATAGAAAAACAATATCTAACGCACTCTGCGATGTCTAGCTAATCACCTCCACAAATAGATATTAATGCAAGTTTGATCATGGGGAGATTACATTAATTATTCAGTTTTTCTAATTGTCTAGAAATAAAAATGGGTTTTCAGAAGCTAGACAAAAATTTCCAGAACAGAGAAACATAGGGGTGAGTGAGAGGATCAGGAAGCACACAGGATTTAAGACAGGGCTTCACGACCTTGGTTATTGACTCCTGGTGGCGGGGGAGGGGCATCCTGCGAACTGTGGAATGCACAACAGCATTCCTGGAGTTTATCCACTAGATGCCAGTAGCACCTCCCCCAATTTATGACAAAAAAATGTCCCCAGGCATTGCCGAATGTCCTCTGATGGCAAAACCACCCCTACTTGAGAACCATTGGCTTATGAAGATGATGTTCATACGAAATTGTTAAATATCGCAATGGGTGAACAAAGATGAGACAGAATATGTCCGACTGTAGGGCGCTGTGGGGCAGAGCCTCACATAGAGGCCAATAGAGACAATGTTTGGAGTTAGTGAGACCAAGTCTCAGATCAAATGATGTGAATTTAGGCCTCTTTTCTCCCCCTAAGCCTCAGTTTTTACATATGTAAAATTAACAATATTCATATAATGACAGTAATAATAATAAAAAAGATTATTGAGAGGTTAAATGAAATAAAGTATATAAAGGCTCTCATATATTGTCTAGTATCTAACAATGTCAGCAGATAGTGTTCTTTCCTCATCTCCAGAAGTTTCTAGAAATAAAAGATAGCTTTTGGGGCAGTAGTTTAAGAGTCCTGGGAGACTGGTCTGGGTGGGGTGGAAAGAGCCGTATAGTTGGGATTCTCTGTGAATAATGTCACCCTGGCTTCCTTCTGAAGAATTATTCCTGCAACGGAGGCTATGCCAGTTCAGAACAAAGTGCAGTGAGATGTGTTAGCTCTCTAGATAAATAATCACTCTAGGGCAGCAAAGCACATAAAATCATTCCAGAAACAGAAATATTTATAGTCCTTAAATGTCCACTCTGGTCTCTATTTTTCAATCAGCAAAGTGCAAAATCACCCTTTTAACATGCGGAGGAAAATCCTTACACATTTGTATCCAGGGAACATTCTTGGAAAATTGAAGCAGAAGGAATGTTTGCAATGTTATTTGTGTCTGATATGCGCCCCTTCTTGAAATAATGAAAGCGGTGTTTCCAGATGACTCCTCTAATGTTTCATGGAAACCTTAAGCGACTCAATGAAAGTATCTTCATTGCCCTTCTTGTTCCCTACAGCTTTAATTACATCATTTGCTTTTATCCTGTAGAAATTGCCTAAAAATAAAAAAGATGTTCAAAATGATTTAAAATTCACACACATTAACAATCGTGGGATCAGTAGCTTATTCATGAACTTCATCCCATTGAAGATTACTTCTCCTTTTTCCAGAATCCCTGTACACGAATCTGTACACATTTTTTACTTTCTCCTTTCTCTCTGACATTCACGACTCCTCACTGGAAAACTGGGAGAGGATTAAAATTCTCCATATTTTAAATTTTGCCCATACCATTACCACTGTCACAAATTGTTCCAGGTTGAACTGTATGAAAATAACAATATTGACTTTTTTACCTACAGAAATGGTGAGTTCTTACCGGTTTAAATTAGACCTCTGTCCCTATTTCTCTCTCTTAAAATTCAGCTCATCCTATGTCATTTTTCCTTCTGGAATTTTCCACAATTACCCCAGCCCTGAAATGCTCTCCCCTGTCTCAAGATACATGCTCTGCAGTGCCTAGTACTCTTGTTGTGCACTGGTTACATCACTTTGGGAGGCGTTCCCTTACGAGAGAGCATAAATCAGAGAAATGAGCCGGGAGCTCTGCGTCTGAGGCCTCTAAGTGCCGGCTGGGTGACCTTGGGTAAGTTACATAGCCTCCCTAAGTCTCAATTTCCAGACTTATAAAAGAGTTAAGTATTCACAAAATGGATTCAATATTTTACATAACGTCTATTAGGTAAGTCCTCAGTAAATGGTCCTTTATAAAAATGATTGGGAGTTGTTATCCATGAAGTCCTGTAGCAAGGCCTTATTTATTGTAGCTCCTAGCATACCATGGGTATTCAAGAAATAACAATAACAACAGCAATATGATAACTTAATTTTATCAGGCACTCACTCCACGTGGTACCAAGCTTAGTATTTTCCTTGCATTATCTCATGTAATCCTCACCCCAGTCCTGTGAGGGAGATACTTGCTGTTACCACCCTTTTGGAGAAGAAGAATTTGAGGCAAAGAGAGGTCAAATAAACGGAACATGGCCACACACGTGGAGGAGCCAGAGCTGGAACCAAGGTCATCTGATGTCAGAGTCCATAATCTGCTTGAACCTTCCCATTGATGCCTATGTATTGGAAAGGCCTTAAAGGCCTCTTTTCTACTTTGAAGAGTCCAGGACTCAAATATAATATTCTTTCATCACTGAATGATATTTGCATTCACTTAACTAATCGATTGTCTCATTTTTTCCTTTGTCCCATTAACTGTTTGGTATTTCACGTGGGTTACAAGTAGCTATAGATTTTGTCAACATAGCTGGGCAGTTCTAAATCATGGTTAACATTAAGAGTTCAGCTCATTTCTACCATTGACCTTCTGGGTGCGGTGTACGGTGTGAGGCATGGGACAAATGTATATAAGGACCCTACCGCCCTCAGCTAAAAGTATTCATAGTTGGTCGTGTTAAAAGACTAAACTTGGCATCTTTAAAGGTGGCACCACTGAAGTCTCAAACATAACTGAACTTTAAGAATCATTTCAGGGGGCGCCTGGGTGGCGCAGTCGGTGAAGCGTCCGACTTCAGCCAGGTCACGATCTCGCGGTCCGGGAGTTCGAGCCCCGCGTCAGGCTCTGGGCTGATGGCTCAGAGCCTGGAGCTTGTTTCCGATTCTGTGTCTCCCTCTCTCTCTGCCCCTCCCCCGTTCATGGTCTGTCTCTCTCTGTCCCAAAAATAAATAAACGTTGAAAAAAAAAAATTAAAAAAAAAAAAAAAAAAAGAATCATTTCAGGGGCGCGTGGGTGGCTCAGTCGGTTAAGCATCCGAATTCGGCTCAGGTCATGATCTCGCCATCCGTGAGTTCAAGCCCCGCGTAGGGCTCTGTGCTGACCACTCAGAGCCTGGAGCCTGTTTCAGATTCTGTGTCTCCCTCTCTCTCTTCCCCTCCCCCGTTCATGCTCTGTGTCTCTCTGTCTCAAAAATAAATAAATATAAAAAAAAAAGAATCATTTCAAACAATATCACAGAAATAGCCCTGTGTGCCCGGCCAGCACTTTGTGAAATACTGCGGGGCCTAAACAAGAATACAGCGTGACCCCTGACTGCAAGGAACTTACCACGCTCTGAAGATACTCATTCTCGTATGCAATCAGATGATAACGCAAATCAACACATTCATTCCATCAACAAATACAGATTAAGCACCAAATGTCTGCCAAACCTGTGCTCCTTGCCGGCAAAACGATAAACAGGTTGGGCCCGGCCCTGTCCCCGTGAACCATACTATCTGGGAGAATACGTGACCGAATTGGTGAGAAAGGTAAAAAAAATAATATCAGAGTTTAGAGAGCTCATTGAGGACCAGCATGATTGGAAAAGTCCTCTACAATGAGAGCAAGATTTGTGTTTGGTCCTCAACCAAGTTTGGTAAAATGCCAGTTGGTGACTTAATTCCCATACACAGCAACCAATAACAAATGCACGGCACCGTATCATCAATTTCACATTGCGGGTAGAAGACATCCGATGAAAATTCTTACACTTCCAAAATCTGCATCCCTGTTCACATCAAACCTGATGGCGTTTGAAGCTTTGTATTCTTATTTCATTTACTGACGGAACTAAGGCAAAAATAACCTCAAATTTGAAAACGTTCCCTGCAAAGCTTCTGATAAAATTATGTTAAAAAGCCAAAGTCCTGCACTATGGTTAAAATTGAGGTGTTTTCCTTTCAGTTCAAAACCTCAATTTTCAGACCTTAATATCTTAGGCTTTTCAATCCCAAGAAGTTGGTTACAGAGAGTAGTTACGGTGAAGAAGGAGACCACTGATGGCATGCTCCGGCAGTACAACCACTGCCTTTCGTCTTTAAAATGGTTAAGTAAGCAATCCAAGGAAAAAGAGGTTGGGGGTTAAAATGCCGACTCAATCGAGAGGAAAGACCCGGGCAGGTCAAACTGTATTTTTTTTTCCCATTTCCTTTAATACTAGCCGATAGTGTGAGTAAGAAGCCAAGCTATTTCCTTCCCCATATTACGGCTTAGAGGAGTTTTCTCCAGTGTCATTCACATGGTATCAGGGATTATCTTTTTATCTGCAAACTAAACAAGATGAAATTATGTCAGCATAAGTCTCGGCAGACAAGATATGTCAAAAAGATAGATTACGTAATTTATATTTGCATGCCTTTGCATTTCTAATTATATTTGCATTTTAAGTACTGAATTCATTTTTAATTGCAGGGCTAAAATGATATGATATAATTAGGCATGGACGGACATGGGACAGTTTCAGACCCTTTTCTTTGTCACAACTACAGTCAAAGGCTTTTTTCCTTCCCATGATACCCCCAGAGACGCCAAAGAGCAGTATGATAAAACTAAGGGCTAACTGATTATTAACATGGTGCTTCCTACTATTGTCCAAATTATTCTTTCCCTGCCATATTAACAGAATATACACTCCTGCCCTTGTGATGACTCCTGGCAGGAGGTAGAATGCGTCTCTGCCCTAGCAGTAGACCTGCGTACGTCAGTGGGTGAGGAAGTTTTCAGTATGCCATCACAGCCTCTGTGCCCTTGCCCTCTGCCACAAGAACACCGTGTCCCAGACAGGGGCTGCTCCTTCAGCCCGGATCCAGGAATGAGGAGACACTGGGAGTGGAATTACAGATGGCCTACAACGCTGAGCACAACGGCAGCCAGCTCTCAGCCTTTATGTAATGAGGGAGAAATGAACGCTTATTTTGGAGACCACTAAGAGTCTGAAATCATTACACAGAAAACCTGACGGGTACAATAAGCAGCGGTTATTATTCTATCATACTGTCATAGTATTTGTATACAGCAAAAGAAACAGTGAGCAAAATGAGAATGCAGCTTGCAAACAGAAGGCAGTGGAAATGTACAAAATGCAACCTATGGAGAAAATGTTTGCAAACCGTCTATCTGTTCAGGGGTTAATATCCAAAATATATAAGGAACTCGTACAATTCAATAGCAACACAAACAAACAATCCACTTACAAAATGGGCAGAGGGCTTCAATAGACCTTTTTTAAAAAGAAGACAGCCAAATGGTACATGAAAAGATTCTCGACATCACTAATCATCAGGGAAATGCACATCAAAACCACAATGAGCTATCACCTCACACTTGTTAAAGTGGCTGTCATCAGGAAGACAAAAGATAACAAGTGTTGGTGAGGATGTGGAGAAAAGGGAACCCCTGTGCATTGTTGGCGGGAACGTAAATTGATGCAGCCACTGTGGAAAATAGTATGGAGGTTTCTCAAAAAAAACACAAATAGAACAACTGTATGATCCAGCAATCCTATTTCTGGGTATCTCTCCAAAGAAAACCAAAGCAGGATATCGAAGAGATATCTGTACCCCTATGTTCATTGTAGCATTATAGCCAAGACATGGAAACAACCTAAGTGTCCGTTACCGGATGAATGAATAAAGGACATGTGTTATATATAGAGAGAGAGATACACACAATATTATTCGGCCATCAAGAAGGAAATTCCAGGGGCACCTGGGTGGCTCATTCGGTTAAGCGTCTGACTTCAGCTCAGGTCATGATCTCACAGTTTGTGAGTTCAAGCCCCATGTTGGGCTCTGTGCTGACAGCTCAGAGCCTGGAGACTGCCTTGGATTCTGTGTCTCCCTCTGTCTCTGCCCCTTCCCTGCTCATGCTCTGTCTCTCTTTCTCTCTCTCTCTCAAAAATAAATGTTTTTAAAAAATTAAAAAGAAATTCTAAATAGCATACATTTCCCATATACTGCCTAATTGTTAGGAAAGACTGCATTTTAAAATCTTAAGCTCCTTTCCTCTGGTTTCAATTGACTTTATTTTGCCCCATGGTAGTGTTCTCTCCTATCAACCTTCCCCTTCATGAGGCCGTTTTTATTCCTGCCTCTCTCCATATGGGTGCTCTCAGCTCTTCTCAGGCAGTTCCTTCCCCTCTATGATGTCTATTTCAAGACTCCTGAGAGATTGACAACTTCTAGAAATACCACTCACCCATCTGCTTTCCTTCCCGTCTTTCATAGTGGGAACTAAATTTTGCTGTCTTGAACACAGCTTCCAAAAGCCTGCATGACTATGACAAACCTGACATGCTGACCACTGACTGACTCTCGTCTGTAATGCACACTTGCCAACTTTGGGGGAAGTGCTGAAGTTGCTATGCGTGTGTGTATTTGTGTGTCTGTGCTTACACCGAAATGTTAGCCACACTTCTCTCTGGACGCTGAGGTATGAGTAATCATGTCTCCCTCCTTCCCCGCTTCCTCTCCCTCTTTTAAGAATTCCAACCTCACCTCTAGTTTCAATTTTACTGACACACTTCGAATGATGCTTTCATCTTCTCTGGTGGGAGGGGATCATTCTTTATTACTATCCCAAGTTCTAGGAAACCCATCACAGTCAACACGTGAAAGTTTTTTATTTTCATTTTTCTTTTTCTTTTTTTCCCAGCTTTACGGAGGCAAACTTGACAAATAAAACTATATACGTTTAAGATACACAACATGATGTTATGATATGTGTGAACCTTGTGAAGTGATTGCCACAATCAAGCTACTTAACACATCCATCACCTCACATAGTTATGTCTTTTGGTGTAAGTGGTGAGAACACTTAAGATCAACTCTCTTAAACAATTTCAAGTATATAATACAATGTTATTAACAACAGTCACCATGCTGTACTTTAAATCTCTAGAACTTATTCATCCCACATCACTGATCTGTTGTACCCGTTGATCAATATCTCCTCATGGACCCCTCTCCTTAGCCCTTGGTAACAACCATTCTACTCTTTTTTTTTTTTAATTTTTTTTTCAACGTTTATTTATTTTTGGGACAGAGAGAGACAGAGCATGAACGGGGGAGGGGCAGAGAGAGAGGGAGACACAGAATCAGAAACAGGCTCCAGGATCTGAGCCATCAGCCCAGAGCCTGACGCGGGGCTCAAACTCACGGAACGCGAGATCGTGACCTGGCTGAAGTCGGACGCTTAACTGACTGCGCCACCCAGGCGCCCCTCTACTCTTTCTTTATAGGAGTTAAAAATTTTGATTTTGGATCCAACCTGTAAGATCATCAAATATTTGTCTTTCTGTGTCTGGCTTATTTCACTTAGTACAACATTCTTCAGATTCATCCATGCTGTCACAAATGGCAGATTTCCTTCTTTTATAAGGTTGAATCATATTACATTGTTTGTGTGTGTGTGTATATGTGTGTGTATGTGTGTGTATATGTGTGTGCATATATGTGTGTGTGTGTGTGTGTATATATATATATATATATATATATATACACACACACACACATATTTCATTCATTCATCAACAAACACTTAGGTTGTTCCCATATCTTGGCTAGCGTAAATAGTCCTGCAATGAACAGGGCTGGGGGGCCGGGGGGGTGGGGGGAGGCGGGGGCAGATATCTCTTTGAGACAGAGATTTCATTTTCTTTGGATGTATATCCAGAAATAGGATAGCTGCATTGTATGGCAGTTCATTTGTAATATTTGAGGAATTTGCATACTGTTTTCCATAATCAATATAGCAATGTATATTCCCTCTAACAGGGTGCAAGTGTTCTCTGTCTCTGTACCCTCACAAACATTTGTTATCCATTGTTTTTTTCATATGCATTTTAACAGATGTGATGTGATATCTTATGGTGGTTTTGATTTGCATTTCCTTGATTAGTGATACTGAGCACTTTTTCATATTGGCCATTTGTATAACGTCTTTTGAGAAATGTCTACTCAGGTTTAGTCCATTTTAAAATCAGGTTATTTGTCTTCTGTTATTGAGTTATAGGATCTCCTTATATATTTTGGATATTCTCTCCTTATCAGATGGATGGTTTGCAAATATCTCTCCCATTTTGTAAACCGCCTTTTCAGTTGTTGATTTTTCCTTTGCTGTGCAGAAGCTTTCAGTATGATGCAATCCTACTGCGTTTTGCCTTTCTTGCCTGTGCTTTTGGTGCTTTTTCCAAATTCTTGGAAGAATTTGGAAATTCTGGAAGAATTCCAGAAGAATGTCGAGAAGATTTTACCCTATGTTTCCTTCTAGTAGGTTCACAGTATCAGCTCTTACATTTAAGTCTCTAATCCATTTTGAGTTGATTTTTGCATATGGTGCATGTAAGATAAGGATCCAGTTTCATTCTGTTGCAAGTGATATCAAGATTTCTGAACACCATTGATTGAAAAGACTCTCTCCTTTCCTCATTGTGTGTTCTCAGCACACAATCCGTTGAAGATCAGTTGACCAGATACATGTGGATTTATTTCTGGGCTGTGGACTAGAGAGCTCAGAAACACCAGAAAGTTCTACCTAGCAGCTCTGCTACTCTCTTTGGCCTTCCATGTCATCGTGATACCGTGTTTACCATGGGGCTAAAAATCCCAAAGTTTTAATCTTAGGTTTGTCTTTCTGGAGACCAGCCCCCATCTAGGGGCCCATTCAGAGTCACTTCATTGGAACAAAGGAAGCTCCTAGTGCTCTTCTCACTTGACAATTTACAAGGATTTTAGGAGCTTTTGGCAGAGACATATACATTTATACATCTATACATACATATCTCCCTCATACAACTTAAGCTTCTTGTGTATGAATTTCTGCATTCGTACCTAGACCAGCCCTCCATTAAGTGAATATAGTGTTGGAGACTATAATACATGTGCATCTCCAAACATAAAAAACAGTTATAAAAATATATGAACAACTGATGTCATTAAACCTTTCAGATGATGAGATGGGTGTGATAACTGGCATCCCGCTAAAAGGGATGCGTGAAAGTTCGTCAGTTTACTCCTTGTGGTCATCCATTCGATATATTTGTTGAACACCTAACCACATGAGAGGTAGGTTATGAAACTGTTTTGTTTTGTTTTCTTTCCTTTTAGGTATAAGCAATCCCTTTTATTTACTTTTAGTCTTTCTCCTACATACTTATTTTTTTAACATTATTGAGGTTTAATTGACATACAAAAATTGGAGATATTTAAAGTTTTCCTTGTAATATTAAAAAAAAAATTTTTAAAGGGTGCCTGGCTGGCTCAGTCAGTTAAGCGTCCGACTTCGGCCCAGGTCTTGATCTCACGGTTTGTGGGTTCGAGCCCCGTGTCGGGCTCTGTGCTGACAGCCCAGTGCCTGGAGCCTGCTTAGGATTCTGAGTCTCCCTCTCTCTCTCTCCCCTCCACCACTCACACTCTGTCTCTCTCTCTCAAAAATAAACATTAAAAAACTAAGAATGACAATACAAGAGGTGAATATAGCAATAGAAAAGTGAAGCATTATGACCATTTTCCGAATGGAAACAGAAGGCACTTCTCATCTCTCTTATTTATAAGAAACTCATGTTTTCACAAACTTTACAATTCTTGTGGAGAGGGTTTGGTTTACTGATTGGTTTGTACTTTAAAATAGTACCTGCAATGCTTTTTTTTTTTTTTTTTACTGCATTGAACCTATTTTTCATACTAAAGAAAAAGTAGCTGTCTTTTTAAGCTTGATTTAATCAATCTTAAATCATAAAACGTCAACTAATTGGCTGATTTTCCTGTAATTTTTCCAAATTTATGGTCTCCCAAAATTATTTGAACATGTAATACGATAGTTAAGATAACAGGTTATGGAATCAGAGCAACTCTATTAAATCCCAGTCCTGCCAATTAATATAAACAATTAAATCATGCTTCTTGTGCCTCGGGTGTTTTTTAACCTACTATATTGATATAGAATAGTACATATTCCATAAAATTGTCAAGAGGATTAAGTGAGATATTATCTGTGAAATGCTTAGAATAATGCCTAATTCAATAAGCTAAAGATTCTTGAATTTTGTGGAAATGTCTATTGGGTAAAAATTAATGTATTTCAACTACTGGCAGAGTGTTTAAACACAGCATTGGACACACAATAAATTCTGTTGATGGAAGGATAAGCAAACACCTGCATTGTTAAAGAAATGAAATGTTACATAGTGGTGTCCTTTTCCTACTTCCCCAGGGAAGGTTAGAGCTCCCTCCCCAGGATTCCCTCGGCATTACAAACACGCTTTTATAGAACTTTTAGTCATGGAGTCCTCTGGGGCAAGGACTGTCTTGTTTAGCTCTATAACCTCAGGAGCCTGGCGCAGTACTCTCTGAGATTTAATAGCCTCTCAATAAATGTTCTTTGACTGACTGAATTTCAATGACTTAAACAAAGGTTAAGACACACTTGTAAGAACATTTGTGAGAGCAATCCCCTGGCCAAACTTTGACTCTTTCTGAGAGGAAGAGGGATGGCTCTGAGGAATGCTACAATGGGAATATTTAAAATAAGGAAGGTTCATGAGCTCTGGCCTCAGTTATTTACTCAAGAGTCATTTAATAAGTACCTATTGTGTGAAGGCATTGTACCAAATACAAAAATAAAATAACATTTCCCTGTCCTAAGAGAGCTTATTTTTGATTGGAGAGAATAACATTTTTACTTAATCACTAAAAGTAGCATATGATAAATTCTGTATAAGGAAAGGATGGCTTTCCAACTAGCATAATAAGATTGTACATCTGAAGAAAAGAGATATGTAGGCTGGTTGTTGAAGGTAGGTAAGCACTTCTTGATGGAGGTAGATGGATAAGAACGAAGATGGAAAAATAGCATGGCAGAAGAAGCAACAAGGGGGGAAATTGCAGATAGATGAGAATGTAAGATGTCTTTAGAAAAGTTCTAGCTTCTCAACTCTACTTGTAATGTTTGTAGAATGAATGAGGGAATAAAGCCAAGTTCAATGTATATTGTTGAGGAAATTGAATGCCAGACTGGACCATGTCCAATGATTTAAGAAGATACATGTGGTGTAGTGTGTAATGGGTTGGAAGGTAGGAAGAAATCTAATGAAAGCTCAGGTTGAGATAATTAGTGCCAGACCAAGGAACTGAGAGGAAGAAAGAGAGATGAAAATCATCTGTGAGGTCAAATTGCTAAAGCTTGGCAATTGACTGAATATGAGAAATCAGTGGAGAGGAGACAAAGATGACTTTTCATCATTAGGCAGTCAACCTTTGGCCAGAAGATGAAGTATTCCTTCCCTGTGACTCACACATTACCAGAAGCTTTTGATTTCCTGGAATTCTTGATGAGATTTCTAAGTCTCTCAAGAATAAGTTTTTAAACCACAGTTTTTACCATTTTGTTCATGTCATAGTATCTCTATGATAGCTTTTGAAGCAGCGACTTCCTTTTCCGACTCCTGATGTGAAATGGACCCAGTGTGACTACTTGTAACTAATTAGTCTGCAAGTCTATTACCTCAGGACAATCTGTTGCCAATCGTTGTGTCCTATATGGCAATGAATGAATGGTTGGATGAGTGGTTTTCTGATAAGTAAGAAAACTTCTGGATATATTCATACTAATAAAAAGGCAAGCTATGCCACCTCATCCTGTCAATTGCGGGTTTTCCAATGCTCAATCCATGCACATACCTCTTACTGTGGCTTCTGGGAGTAGATTCTGACATATAGCCACTGAGAGGTTACTTAGCTAATTCATGCAGCCTAAAGCCATGTCTCTGGGTTAGACTTCTCTCCTTAGCTATTCTCTTCAAGATCCAAATATTTAAAGGGGCGCCTGGGTGACTTAGTCAGTTAAACGTCTGACACTTAATTTGGGCTCAGGTCACGATCTCATGGTTTGTGAGATCAAGCCCCACGTCAGGGTCCTCGCTGGTGGCACAGACTTCTCTCTCTCTGCCACAGATTCTCTGTCTCTGCCCCTCCCCAGCTCATGCACTCTCTCTCTCTCTCTCTCGCTCTCTCTCTGTCTTCCCTGTGACTCACACATTACCAGAAGCTTTTGATTTCCTGGAATTCTTAATGAGCTTTTGCTCTCAAAAGAAATAAACATTAAAAAAAGATCCAAATATTTTAAAATCTCCACCTAGATGTCCCACAACCATCTCAAATTCAGCATGTCCAAAAGATAGTTGACTATCCTTTACCCCAACCTACTTATTTTCTCCTTTAGCACTGAAGACTCAGGGCCATGCTTCAGCTCTCTTCCTCTCCTTTTCTACATTCAGTCCATCAGGAAGCCAAAAAGTCTACACCTGGACCCTCCTCTTTAGTCCTATCTTACTGTCTTTGTTCCTCAATGCTTACCTAGGACTTCTGCAGTAGCAGAAGAGAACAAGTCTCTTGCCCTCCAATCCACTTCCTTGAATCCACCCATTATATTACAACCAGAGTTATTTCTCTAAAATGGACATTGGAAAGCGTAGGACTTTGCTTGAAACTTGTCAATGGCTTCTCATCCCCAAACAAAAAAGTAAAGTCCAAACTTTTAAATCTTGTCTTCTTTGCAACACTTACTACAGCATTGTCACTGGCAGCTCCTTTATCTGAATCCTCTAACATGTTAAAAGCTTCTAAATGTTTGTGGGATGAAAAAATGAAACAGTACTTTGTACAGTTTTATGATATTATTTAATTCTCTTCAGAACCCTGTCAGGTAAATTGTTCTTCCTATTCCATGGAGGAAAAAAGTAAGACTCACAGAGGTTATTTACCCTGTGGAGGTAACAGACATAATTGACAGAGACTGGCTTGAAAAGCAAGTCTGTCCAACCCCAAAACACTACAGCTCACCATATCTCCATTTTGCCCTTTATTTGTATTTGTTGTCTTTTGATTTTCGTAGCTGCCCAAAGTAAACCTAAAATACACCTTTCATTACCATTTGTATGAGTGCATATATACGTGTATCATTAGATTATGAACTCCTGATATTCAAGAGCCATTTTCACTTCCACATTCCCAGGACCTAGAATTGTACCTCTTAAATATGCCTTTAGTTGGTTCTTAATGACTGATTTATTAAATTTAATTATATAATCCAATGGTGAAGATGATTTTGTTATTTTAGGAAATAATAAAACTTAAACCAATTATAAAACATAAAGTAATTTTAAAGTACCATGTAAGTACCATTATAGATGAGATAAACAGTATACAAAGACAAAATATTTCCTGTATGCATTTACTATTTGTAGCTCATGAATTTTAACTACTAAAGGAGACAATATGTCTCTAAAAGCCTGGTATAAGTAATAGGCCAATGTTCTCAGGGCAAAATTTTCCAGTTATATTATTAATAGGATTTCACTTTGCTTTGGATTCAGATCGTCCTTGGCCAATGTCATTACTCAGTCTTTCATTCTGAATTCACTATACAGAAAAACTTCTTTGGGGTCACAACTGCTACCAATAATGGAAACTTCCAGGTCAGGTTAAGTAGTAAATTCTAAGGGAATATATCTCTTAGGAGGCCTCCAACTTTTGATGAGGTGACTTTACTTCTATACTGATCAAATATATCTGTTATAATGAGTTCTAGCAGCCATATTTTCGTGATAAAATTTTTAAGAGTAAAGAAAACCAGATGAAGAAGGTATCTTCATGGAAACCAAGTTTTATGAGAAAAGATTGGAGAAATTAGAGGTATACAGTGTGGCGATAAGAATTAGGAGAAATATTTGCAAATACGTGGTGTTCCTAGAATGCACAGAATTACCTACCCCATGTTCTTTTTCTAGAAATGGGCCCTATTCTTCTCCTTTTTTCTACAAGGTTGCAGCAGGTGAGGCCATGTTCCTATGTGACACAACCCTCAAAACACAGTAGATTTGTTCAGGGGTGGAACTTGATCCAACATAGCAATTACTGTGCTCTCCAGGAATTATGGGAGAGAGAGAGCAAGGACAAGAGGGGCACAGGTTAAGGCATAGATGAGAGCATGGAAAGAATCTTGATGTTTTTGAGTCTCTGATTCCAGATCATTTTTTGAAGCCTAGTGCATTTATGCATTTCTGTTCTTAGTTCCCATAGGTAAACTCTGCATCCTACTTACATTCCCTTTTTTGCTTAAGGGTTTTGGCTATCCACAAATAAAAAGTCCACGTTAATACAGTTGTGACATGGAAAAGAAATGAGATTCTTCCTGTTTCCATATGGAGATAAAACAAGGATCAATGTGTTGATCAATCAGTGAAAATACATGGAAGAACTTTATAATAGAGGAATCCATAAGTGTATTGCTGAATAAACTTTCTGTCCCTGGAAGCATTAAAGAAGTGACTGGGCCTTGATCTGACGCAGATGTAGTAGAGATTTTTGATTCTCAGGAAGTTGGATGAAATAACCTGTTAAGCTCTTCCCAACTGGAAGACCTTCCCAATAGGAAGACCTATTCCATGAGGTCTTATGGGAATAAGTCATCAGTCATCTTCAGGTCCCCTGACACCCACCTCAAATATGTAACTATGTTCTATCATCTGCTACTATCCCAATGTCCCTGCCCCCATCCCCAGTAGAGCTCCAGGTTGAGCTCTACTCTGTCACCATTCTAAAAGTTTAGTGCTTGGTGGAATGGAATGTAGCAATAACAAATGTTAAGGTGGTTATGGGATCTATACAGGAATTGCTAACATGATACCGGGAGACTAGAATTACAGAGGATGGTGCAGGAGTTGGCCAAGAAAGGGGATGGTACGTGAATGAAAAGGATGGAGGAAGCACAAACTGGAGATGGCTGCAAGGAGCTGCCGGCTCCATGACAGTATACCGAATATTCCAGCATCTAGGCAGTGTCTGGCTCATAATAGAAGCTCAATCAAGTCACTGAGCAAATGGATGGATGGATGGATGGATGAGTGAATGAAAGATAAAGCAGCCAAGAAATTTAGGCAAGAAAATATGAAAGGAACCTGAGTATAGACATTACAGTTAACTTATAAAGCTCAACATAATCAGTTGACAAACCACCTCTCTAAAGCTGAATTGTGTGCATTGGGTCTAACCTGCAACTTCACCCGGGTTTCAAAAGTAATTGCTAAGTCTGACCCACTAGCATAGAGCCCTTACTGGCTTTCCAGATTCGAGAGGTATAAACCAGAATATTCTCATCAAAGCCACATCACAGATTCTTCACCATCACAGCTCAGACTCACTCCCTCAAAGCATCAGATTCAAACTAACCACTGTTACTTTTCTGTCCTTCAATCTAAAGCAAATTTTAAGGGGGGGAGTGATCTCTGAACAAAACAAGAGGTGTGAAAACAATTCTGATGGTTGGAAATAAATTAAGGTGCTTAAAATGCCCATGAAAGTCAGTGAAGAGCTTGAGTCACGCTGGCAACAATATAGAAATCGGGCACTTTGGGATCTGAAAACTCTTGAGTTACATAAGTGACCTGAGAGCACTGGGAAGCGCAGCCTCCAAGTGCCTCGTTCAAATCCCTAACTGGAGCGCAGGTGCTCTGAAGATTAGAGGAGAACAGGCTGCTTCTTCCCCAACACCCCTTTCACCCTTCACATGATTCACATTGAATCCTTTCTCTCTTTTTACTTTCAAACCTTGGTCTTTCACCTGTTCCATGTCCTGCCTGGAAGAGTAGGTGCTGTGAATTCCATTTTAACAATGTGCATCAAGCACTGAAGGGCAAGGAAAATAGGGAGGAATAATTCCTTCCACCGTGGACAGCAGCATGCTAAGCCTAGGGGCCAAGCCTTCCATGTGCTAATTATGCTTCCTATTTATGTCTTCCTTAATTTTTTTCCTGATAGTCCATTCATGGGATTTTTAGATATTATGCCAAATCTTCGGCTATTCAGGAAAACTATTAGCTCCAGCGTTGTGAAAGGGGTTGGGGGGGGGGGGGAGGGCTTTATTTTGTTTTGCTAGATCCAGTTTCCAAGAGGAGTTATATTCAGAAGTCATAAAAAGGGGAACCCGCATCTTCCACTTTTGTTCTTGGTGCCAGTAAAAGATTAACTCACACACTCCTTTAGAGCATTAACTGCATGACAACTGTTTGTACCACCAACATGAACCGGTTTGACCCACTGGAGGACTAATTTCTTTTTAAAACTCTTAATGTAGCTACGTAAGTGTCTTAGGCCTAGATTAGTTCTGATTCTGGGTATTTCCAGCTGATACTACATCATTTTTCTCCCATCCACTTTACCGTGTGGTAATTTATTTAATGCCTAACTAATTTTGTGTCAAAATGAAAGTGAGAACTTTTTCACATATGGATTTTCAGATTATTACCACATGCTCCGACAGGTAGGTGAGATTCTGTGTCATAAGGTGAAACCCACTAATACTGAGTTACTAAGACAGTAACTCAAAACTCTCAATGGCTTCACAAAGTCAAATTTATTTCTAACTCCAGTCCAACTGATGACAGAGGTAGAGAGGAAGGGTGCTCGTCTCCACACAGTCATCCAGGGACTCAGGCTCCTTCCTACTTCTTGCCCCACCATCCTCTGATGCCTTGAGGTCTCCTGCTGTGTCTTTCAGTCCACCTGATGGAAAAAGAGAGAGAACATGGGGGTTGCACATGAGGCTTCTGTGGGACAGAAATGGAAGCAGTGTCCTCTTGCCCACACGCCATCTCCTACTGCCCAATGAATGGACTCAGCTAATGTAATGAAGGCTGGGACATGCAGTAGCTCTGTGCCCAGGAGGAAAGGAAAACGGAATTGGAAAAAAGTAGTCAGTCTTTGGCATCTCTAGTCACCAAAGAGTAATGATAACCCGATTCTTATTCAATATGTATTGATCCCATACCCTGTACCAGTCACTGTAGCAAGTACTTTAAATTCATTACTTCATTAATCCTCTCAAAATACCTGAGAACTAAGCTTCATTATTATTACTATCTTATAAATGAAGATTCTGGGGCTTAAGAGTCAAGTCATTTAACCAAAGTCGCATCATTAGCCAAGATGGGATTGGAGCCCAGACAGTGTTTCTGGAGTGATGTTCTACATCCAGAGTCAAGACAGCCAGTTGTTCAGCCACCTGCGCTCCAGCCCTCCTCTACAGAGTTCCACATTTCTGTCCCATGACTACAGAGTCAGTCACTTCCTGGGCCACCTCTTTCCATCTGTTCTTGCTCTGACTGACCAATTTAGCTGAACTGACTAGACCTTGTTTCACACCAAATGACAATAACAGGTTTTTAGTATAAACAGCCCCTCACTAAATGTGCTCAGAAGCTCGGTTGGTCCTGCTTTGCTTCGTGGAACAGGTATGATAGATGATAGACAGATAGATAGATAGATAATAGATAGATAGATAATAGATAGGTAGATAGATAGATAGATAGATAGCCTGTGATTTAAATTGAAGGAAAAAGTGGTTTCGGAGCAATAAGGAAAACATAGACATCATCTTCCATGGATGCTTCCATTTCCCTACCTCCTGGACCCCTCCTGCAGGGAACACATATATCCTCTGCACATCTGGCTGCCAGAGATCAAAGTCCTCTCTATTTTCTATATTCTTTCTCTCTCCTTCTCTTCCCTCTTTCCACCTCCCAACACACACACACACACACACACACACCAAATACCACAAACCAAAACAAATAAACATTCCATCTGGGGCAGAAGAGAACGTCTGCGGTACTTTTTTCATCCTCCAAATTTCCAAGGCCCAAACCACATACAGGTGCACTACATAGGAGCAAACATGAAAAGTAATAGAAAAGGTGATAGAATGATATTAATTCTAACTGCTACGACCTGCGTCCTCTGAAATGGCTCTTAAAATATTGCAAATAGTGTGGAACCAAGGCT
Organism: Prionailurus bengalensis; assembly: GCF_016509475.1. NCBI lineage: Eukaryota > Metazoa > Chordata > Mammalia > Carnivora > Felidae > Prionailurus > Prionailurus bengalensis. Next base: position 14,165,580 of record NC_057353.1, on the reverse strand, counting down.
GAACAACAGAAATTAGAGAGAAAAGAGAAAAAGCGGTTGCAGCTTTTGAACTAATTCCCAGGCTTCCACCCTCCTCCAAATAAAGACAGTGGAGCCTGAGGCCATGCGATTTCAAACCAGTTAAGTGAGCCTGGGGCGTCCTCCCAGGAGCACTGAAATTCACGGCAGGCTCAAGAGAGATCTTTAATGAATTCAGTTTTTGGACTCAAATGCAAAAGGTGAACTCACATAGGCTTCTCTAAACCTTAAGCTGTTAAACAGGCAAGAACAAAAGCTCACCCAAAGCCTCTTTCAAACTGCTCTCAGCTGCAAAACATTTTTTTTTCCCAGACAAACCTGCTTTTGGAGTAATAGCCCAGGCTTCTCTGTTTAAACTCAAGACATGATTTTTAGAAGCTGCATGTTGTTGTGAAAAAGCACTAGTCTCATACGGTAGGTTTTTTTGTGCATGATTCTCTTTATACCATTAAAGGGAAAATGCACAGCGTTGCTAAAGCAGAATTTTGGATGGATGAAACTATCATAACTGATTTAAGTAGACAACACTCTAATAAGGCATTAGATCACACTATTCACTGAACGGAGGGGAAAGAGAAAGCAAACCTTTGGCAGACTAGTTCTTTAGTAAAGATACACACCCTGTGTGTCTTACTTACTGGAAAAAACTGAAGGACCTTTTTTTTTTCATAAGGACAGTCAAAATGTAGAATAAGCCACCTCCAACGGGCGTCTGCTGTGCCTGTAAGGGTGCCGGCAGTGGCTGGTTGGGCTCTGCCCTCCCCAAGGCAAAGCCAGCTCTTCCTAAGACCGCCTGGGGACCGGAGGCGCGGTGGTTAAGGACTCTGGTAGGAAGCCACAGATCTCAGCCCTGCCACCCACTTGCCGAGTGACCTGTGGCGCCTCACTTTACCTCGAAGTCCCCATCTGCCAAATGGGGATAATAATAGTACCTAAATCACAAGTCAGGTTTTGCAAAAGAAATGTTTGTATGTCTTGTGTGTGCTCTGCTTCTTAGCAAATGGAATTTAGCAGCAAAACCTCAAAGACAAACGTCACGAGAGAGCACGGGCCAGGCTAGAACGCAGTTGCTCTATTGGAGCCAGCCTGGGGTACTGGGGAGCAGGGACTTCCAGACACACATGAGAACTGCAATTTGGTAAGGATTACGATGTGACTGCTGCCGTTGATGATTTTGGATCTTGTTTATATGCATTTCCAGTATCCGGAATATGGTGGAAATCATCATTCAATGCATGAATGTGTGCATGCATGAACACCATTATCTGATGAAGGTTCCACTAAATTTTGCTCAGCTTGCAATCAGCCTTTCTCTGACCAGTCTGCTGATGGCCAAGACTCGGAGCGGCCATCTGCTGTAGTGATGCAGGGTCTATGGGAATGGCCAAAGTATATCTGGCATCTTGGACCTCTTCCATAAGTTCTCCAGAATACCAAAGTGTCTATTTGAAGAAAATGTATTGTCTGCCCAACCCTCAGTAATTTGTTAAAATGAATAAATGAAAATAACAAACCTGATTTAATTAGTACCTGTGTATCTAACCTTCTCTTCCCCACCTGCCCCCCTCCTTTGCCCCTGAGCTAGCTGAGGACACTTTTCTCATTATATTCTGGAGCTAAGGGATCTGCTGAGTTGAGCTGAAAACAGGCTGCCTTTGCCGTGGCCCCTCCTCCGCCAGCTACCGGCCAACAGAGATTCTCTGCAAAAAGAGGAGAGCTGCAATGCAGTATTTTCCTCTGGAACTTTGAAGCCGTATTAAAGATTTCAGACATACAATGAAAGCATATTTGTTTTCAGTGTTCAGATGCAATTTAAATGGTAGCTGTTGAAGGAGGCAGATGAATTATTGCCAGCTCAGCAGCACTTTTTTGAGCCGGCCGATCATAATGGTGTTTTGCTGAACTAAATTATTTTAGGTCCCCTTGAAAATTATGTAGCTCTTCCCAGAAAGAGTCTGCTGTTAATAACTGTAACCCTTTAGCACCACTGCAGGGACGAAAGCAAGAAAAGAGAGTTGTCCACTAAGAACAGCCAGCCCTGAACCTTCCAGAGCCAGAAAAAGAAAACTGATAAAGGACCAGCAGGGAACTCATAGCAAAACAATGGGAAATTGCAAGCTACCTCTCCCTTCTAAAGGTCATTTTCCTTACTCCTACTGATGCTAATCATAGGGATTCAGATTTCTTACTGGAGACTTGTATTTTTCTGTGCAACATTACTCCTGGGTCCTATCTCGCTTCTGCACATTGTGTAGTCCAGGGAATACATCCCCGTCTCACACTTCAGCACATTCTTCTTCCTCTTTCTTGCCTGTGCTCTCAGAGGCTGGCCGCTCAATTCTCTGGTCTCAATATTACGAAAATCTGTCAACACCAACTAATAGAATACACCCCAGGCCCAATTCCAAAGCCCAATTTAATCTTAGCAATCAGAAGAGAGTTCTGGCTGGAGAGAAGGCTTGTGAGATCAGAGCTGAATGTCCTGGGTGGAGCCTGAGAGTCCAGGAGAAGGAAAAGACAGTAGTCCTTACCCACTCTCTCATTTAGGAGGTTCTCATGGTCTGCTACGGGAAATGGAGTTTGGTTTTGCACTTAGGAAGGCTGATATTCAGAACCACTGCAAGGTTCCATTAACCCACCTAGCCCACAATGAGATAAAGAACCAGCAATAGGAACCTGGCTTTATAAATATGGAAATGGGGGTGCCTGGGTGGCGCAGTCGGTTAAGCGTCCGACTTCAGCCAGGTCACGATCTTGCGGTCCGTGAGTTCGAGCCCCGCGTCGGGCTCTGGGCTGATGGCTCAGAGCCTGGAGCCTGTTTCCGATTCTGTGTCTCCCTCTCTCTCTGCCCTTCCCCCGTTCATGCTCTGTCTCTCTCTGTCCCAAAAATAAATAAACGTTGAAAAAAAAATTAAAAAATATATATATAAATATGGAAATGAAACACTAACAGGTTAAGAAACATGGCCCAATTACTGAGAACAAACTGAGGGTTGATGGGGGGTGGGAAGGAGGGGAGGGTGGGTGATGGGTATTGAGGAGGGCACCTTTTGGGATGAGCACTGGGTGTTGTATGGAAACAAATTTGACAATGAATTTCAGATATTGAAAAAAAAAAAAGAAACATGGCCCAATTAATACAAGAAACACCACTGCATGAAGGTGTGTGTGCACACGTGTGTGTGTGTGTGTGTGTGTGTGTGTGTGTGAAAGAGAGAGAAAGAGAGAAAGGGAGAGAGAGAGATGTTTAGATTTAGATCTCCTGTTCTGTTATTTTTCCTTTTATCCTAGATGATTTCTTTTCTCTTTCCTTCTTTTATTGCCCTTTTATGTGAACATGTATTTTTGTGTATTTCACAAATTTACATACACACATATAAAAACTTTGATAAGACCTTTGACTCTTACCAGCATCTGCCCATTTCCAGAAATTCATACAATCTTACCAGAGAGTGAAAATGAGTTAAAATGTCTTCCAGAGATAGCCTTTGTTTTCTTCCTTGCCAGCTAACTTTGTTTCCCCTCTCCTGTCATCTCATAACTGGTAAAACCCCAGGATGGCTCATCATCAAATCAGTAAGCCCAGGCTATGAAATTGCCACTTGGTTAGCTAACATTATCCTACACTCAGGGGTGAAAATGTTGAATCTTTAATTAACCTGAGCCTTTTCTGCAAGCAACTAGACTCTTTCATTCGTGAATGTTAGATTCTAGCCCCTCTTCCCATAACTAATAGCTAAAGAGAGGATTTTCACAAAAGCAAAGAGCTTCCTAACTAAGCCCTCTGCTCTCTTTTAGTGAAATTGCTTCTGCCGTGGAATACTTTGCACGTCCTTCCCCTTCACCATACCTGACTTAATTCATTGGCGCCCTGTGAGAGCAGCCATGTAAGGGTATGAGACAGAGGGAATAGAGCCCCTCACCCAGCGCACCCCTGAAACGCAGTGATGGCTCGAACTAACTAGTCTGTAATAATATTGGCAAGTTTATAGGGTTCTTTTATGACCAAGGTAATGACAATCTGAAATGGTCACCTTGACTTCTCCCCTGTCCCTCAATTCTTTAAACCTGTTATTATGAGGCAAAAGACATGATAGGTCTTATTCTGAGAGGCACATAAGTCATTGGTAGAGAGATCATAACGGAGTTCCGACTAAAACAACACCGAGGCAGCACTGGCTGTCCACACAGAGGGGTGGCAGAGCCCCGGGGGGATCGTGAAGACACGTCTTCTCCCCTGGCCACATGGATGACGGGACCTGTGCCCTCTGCTCTGCCACGCGTTAGGCTTCCCTCATCTGGCGACGCCCCCTCATCCATGGCCGTGGCGAGGCTCTGACACTGCTAGGCAGCACGTACTGCTAGTCGCACATAATAATTGCTCAACGAGGCCAGATTTCTGGCTCCACCAAGTTCCCCTTCAAACACCATTTTTGTCTGCCTCACAAGGAATATGAACTGCACCAGTGACCTATTCGGATTTCCCACCCGAATCGGGATTTAAATTTCCCATCCTGTTGTGTGTCAGCAGCACTTTCACCGGTCAAGGTTGTACTCGGGCATTGTGGAGCAGCTTCAGTGCTGTGACTTCCTCGCTGCGGTGCACTTAAGCTCCAATGGGTCTCTCTCTCTCTCCACACCCTTCCAGGCCTTTCGGCCACAGAGAAGAGGGCAGGACCAGTGCATATCAAGATGAGCTGAGTCTCCAAAGATGAAAGGGATGGGAAATCATGGCCTTCCTTGCCCACCTGAATATCTTGAATGAGAGAAAAGAATAAAGTTGAGAAGTCAAGTGCAAGCGTTCACACTTTCCCCCTCCTGAGATGGAACCCCAAAAGGAGACATAATAGAAGCATCCAGATGGTTAGAGAAAGCCACTGAACATGAAGCAGGATGGTAGTACACCGACCTGGACAGCTGTGTGTTGTGGGGAGTGGAGCCCAGGAGACCGTGCGGCCACACTTAGCCTAAAGCAGAAGCAATGTCACAGCACAGAGGCAGGAGAGTTCCACGAGCTGTGGGCAGCACTCTTGCCTCCTCACAGCCTGTCCGGTTCATGCGAGAGCCCAGAAGTCTCCATTTGTCTCCGCCGAGGGCGGGTACTGCAGAGTTACTGCAACTGCTGGGGAAACAGCAGAAGACGGAGAACGAGATGAAACGGCTTCATTATGTGGTGATTTGAAGACCGGTAAAAAGAATCAGGATCACAGTCCCTAGCCGGGAATGCCAGCCGGAGAGAAGGTTTGGCAGTCGGCAAGGTTCCTCAGGAAAACGACAGGATCTGGCCGCCTCACCTCCCCCCACTGCTGCAAGATCACAAACCCAGAGGCCACCTTGGCCAGGAACAAGGGGAGCAGGCAAAATATGGAAATTTATCATCTACTCAAAGTATGAGTCATCCAGGATAGGCCACTTAAACCAAAGAGACAGGGTTACCCTTAATCAAAAAGCTGAACTTCACTATGTAGAGAGATTCATGTATTTCTAGGGAAGGGTAAGGACCGGGAAGCTAAACTGTGAATACGTTTATCCAATTATTTAATAAACAAGCAAAACCTAAACCCAGGAATCCTATCATCGTATGTAAGAAAATCTTGCTCCAGAGTATAGGGAGACACATAACAAAAATACTCGTAGGAGAATTATTTGTTATTGAAAACAAAAACAAAACCTGAGAATGACCCAAATATCTTTCAAGAGAAGAGTAGATAAATAAATTGGGATAAAATCACACAATGAGATACCATAAAAGAAAGTTAGGTGTATCAGTATGGATGAATATTAGGTCACAAACATAATATCAAGCAAGTAATGAAGGCTGCAAAAGGATACATATACATAATACATCATTTATATAAAGGTTAAAAACATGCAAATGTATTGGTTTAACATAATAACAATTGCAAACATTTCATGGCACCAGGTACCGTTCTAAGATGTTACACATACTAAATGAGTTACTCTTATCCCCGTTTACAGATAGGAAAACTAAGGTGTATATATAAAGAAGTTAAATAACTTTTACACTGCTTAGCTAGTAAACGGGGGCCCCTGGATTGAAATCTAGGTAGCTTGATTCCAGAGTGTGTGCTGTTAACCACTATGCTTGACTGCCTCTCATGTTCTATAAATATGAAGTAAAAATATAAAGAAATGCATGGAATAATAAAGCCAAAATTCAGAATAAGTGTTAACCTGTGAAAACAGAGAGATCAGTGCAATGGGGCTGAGTACATAAGGCAGCGAAAAGGGAAGTTTGAATTTCTTAGGTTTGGTGATATTTATGATGTAATCATTTATACCTTTATTTTAATAGATCTGGAGCACTTTGCTGTAAATTGTTAGCTAGCTGTACTTTCTTTGAATACCTAGGTATAATGTGAGTTAACCTGACATGCTATTATACTGATATAAATTGCAGACCCTGGGTGGTAATGATGTTTCAACATAGTTCATCAGTTATAACAAATGGACCATTCTGGTGGGGATGTTGATAATGGAGGAGGCCATACATGTGTGAAGCGGGGCACATAAGGGAAATCTCTACCTTCCACTCAATTCTTCTATAAACCTAAAAATGATCTAAAAAGTTCAGTCTATTGTTAAAAATGCTATGACATACAGCAACATCATCTGGGATACTATTGGCTTATGAACTGGGGTGCAAATCAGGTTACAGTGTTGGCAGCTGTTGAGCATCAGTTATGACGAGTCTAGACAACTATGAGAATGATACTCAGGGATTTAAATTAAACTGTCCTTAGTCACCTTCAATGACTGTACAGAGGAGAGGACAGAATCAGAAGGCAGTCGTGAGTGACCTCATCAACACTCTCTGGAGGCCTGGAGGCTAGGGGACAGACACTGGGGGACCAGCACAGAAAGGGTGGCCTGGAAGACAGTCAGACTTGGGAAGCAGGTGAGAGGATGGGCACTATATTATCCAGGGGCTAAACAAGCTTCCTGACCTTTTGTGGATAAGGAAAAGGAAAATCAGTGATTTTCCAGCCTTGAAAACCCTGCCAGGAATTTTTCCATCCCAATTTATAGATGATTCTCAATCCTGCCCCAGCCTTCACTTTGCTTCAGGAAGATTTTTTTTTTAATGTTCTAAGAAATTATAGTAGTTATCCCTCCCATGGCAAAGTATTTCCACTAAGGTATGTGTTACGTCCCAGACTGCCCCCTCACCTACAGAAAGAAGCCAAAGGTTTATTTACTTCAAGGGTTGAGCCATGCTTGCCTAGGAGCTGAAGAATATAAACAAAATGCATTTGGAAGGAAAAAAAGATGAAAGAAAGAAACATATCATCGTATTGGCATTGTAAATTTTTTGATGTTACATTTTATACTTTACCGTAACTGGTTTGGCGGTCCCATCCAAGCACACACAACTTTTTTTTTTTCTCTTGCCCATCTTGGGCATAACTCCCAGTTTCTGCCTCCTCTGGATCCACAGATACCTAGGATAGCTAAGGTTCCCATTCTGTCTCATATATCTGGATTTGCTGTGCTCAAAATTGCCTTCTTTGGAGCAGAAACAGGAAAGGAACACGAAAGAAAGAGCATACAGGAAAGTCCCTATTGCAGAATAGTAACATCAGTGAAAGAGGCTAGGTAGATTACATCTTCCCCTACTGGGCGCTGACAAGAAAACCAGGGCTTTGTGTTTTGTTAAGTGTGCTTTTACATTTCCCAGATAATTAAGAACTGTTCTCAAAACTAATTTCATAACAGTATTGAACAAGACTTTTTTATTAAATTTTTAATTTTAATTCGAGTATTGTTAACATGCGGTGTTATATTAGTTTCAGGTGTTCACTAGTGATTCAACACTTCCGTACATCGCCCGGTGTTCATCGCGACAAGGGCGTGCCTTAATCCTCATCCCCTATTTTTTCCATTCCCCCACCCACCTCCCCTCTCGTCACCTTCAGTCTGTTCTCTGTAAAGAATCTGTTGCTTGGTTTGTCTCTGTCTTTTTTTTTTCCTTTGTTCCTTTGTTTTGTTTCTGAAATTCCACATATGAGTGAAATCATGTGGCATTTGTCTTTCTCCAACTGACTTGAATGAGATTCTTTAAGATGAGAAGTGTAGAAATAAAGGAAATAAAAAATCTGAACTCAGAAATAGCTGAATCCCCAAAGAGTGGAGGACAGGGTCTCCCAAGAAGGACTCTACCCTGTGTACACAGCTCTTCTGGGTCTTATAATAACTAAGGAGGGTCATTGTGTGCCTAAAAAGCCTGTGCGGTAAGTTTGGGAGACTTGGCAAAGATCTTCATGATTCAGCAAAAGGGAAGTGGACGCACAAGCTTTCAGACGATGACAGGCAGATTTTGTCAGAGACAAAGGTAAGTAGCAGTAAGGAAAAGTAGAACTGAAACTAGGCTTCTTCCCAATTTGTTCCAGACGTCTGGTTCTTAATCAAGGGTGGTTAGCCCTCAGTGGGATATTTGTCAATGCCTAGAGGGATTTCAGATGTCCCAGTTGAAGCAGGGAGGGGAGGGTTGGGGAACAGTTTCACTTTTCTCAGACAAGCACCCAGATCTGGCACCTGGGGGGCGGGGGTGGAGGTTGAGGATGCTGTTAAACACCATACCGTGTACAGGACAGTCCCTCCCAACAAAGAAGTATCTGCTCCAAAATGTCAATAGTGTCAAGATGGAGAAACTGTGCTCTAGACTAAGCACATTCTGTGGTTCCTCTATCATCCTGAAGGAATAGGAAAAAGAGGGGCCCAAGTGACCAAGATTGAACTTCATGACAACCCTGATGAATAAACATCAAGCCAAATTTGCGCTTTTTTAAAATAAAGGTGTGACATATCTGAAGCAAAAGTATTATATAGTGTAATGGGAATGTCTCTCCAGATTGCCAAGAATCTTTCTAAGCATAATTTTCCCCAACATGTATTATAACTTCTACAGTTGCAGCAAAATGATTTTGAGAAAATGATCACGGTTACTATGCAGCTTGGGAGAATACTCTGAACTGGCTACTGAATGGAGACACTGGACCCCATCTGTATCCAGCCCCTTGGGAGTGTTCCTTGGTAGGCCAACAACTTGCAGACACCATGACCAGGCAGCAAGGATAGAAGTCTCTAGAAAAGTGAAAAAGATTTTTGCTTTGCCCATGTATTGCAGGGGTGTATTTCAGACATCAACCAATTCTAAAGAAGCAGAAGTATTCTTTCTTGTTCTGCCGTAAAAAAGATGAACATGTCTTGGCAGACATTTCATGGTACCTAAAGGGATCCTACACCAAATTCCAATGCAGGGAGGCTTCCCCCATATCCCACCGAGTAATTTTTCAGGACACCAAGTTGGTGTCCTACAATTCAATTCAATTCCGACACTATCTGCCCAGAGATAGCATCAGATTCCACAGATAAAGGGTTCAGTCCCATAAGACCACCCTGCACTTCAGATACCAATCACAAGCCCAGATCACTACTCATGCTTCCAATGATGAGGTTCCGCTGACTCCCTTCAAGTCAGGATGCCAGTTGCCAAGTCCAAGTTGTAACTTCTACTTCTAACTGACGGTCTATCAACTTGAGGTTCCCATGAACCCCTCCTTGGGTTTGACTAATTTGCTAAAGTGGCTCACAGAACTCAGGAAACCTGTTTGCTCACTAAATCACCGGTTTATTATAAAAGGATATAATTCAGGAATGGCCAGATGGAAGAGATGCATAGAGGAACGCATGGGAAAGGGCGCAGATTCCCACGCCCTCTCTGAGAATGCTGTTCTCGCCAAACCTCCGTGTGTTCACCAAACCTTGTCCTTTTGGGATTTTATGGTGGCTTCATCACGTAAGCATGATTGATTAAATCATTGAATGTGGGTGACCGAACTCAACATCTAGCCCTTCTCCCCTCCATAGATTTGGTGGGGATGAGACCGAATTTCAAACCCTCTAATCACGTGGTTGGCTTTCCCAGCAACCAGCCACCATCCTTAGATGCAATCCAAAAGTTACCTCATTAGCAGAGCAAAAGACACCTTTCTGTTTTTATCACTTAGGAAAATTCCGAGGATTTTAGGAACCCTGGGCCAGAAATGAAAATAATGACCAAATAATATTTCTTATAAGTTCCAATATCATAGTAACCATGAAAACAATCTACCAGAGGTAATGTGGAATCTAAAACACAGTTTGGGGGTCTTGAAAAGAGAAGAAGGCTCTGGAGAAGTGGCTCTCCTGATTCAACAAGAAAAGGTCTCCTAACACCCGTCTCCATTGTCACCGCAGATAGCTATGACTCCTGAGTGGAGAGAAAGGAAAAAATGTCTAACTGCCCATTTGCTAATGGACAGCAGATCAAGGTAGAATTGGCCATGGCCATAAGAGCCATTGTTTCACCACAACAATCCACTGCAGATAGCCAGGAAGACATCACAGCGGAACTCTCAAACTGAGCTGAGATTCAGTGTGGGAATCTCAGGCTGAGGAGAGGAATATCATTCAGAGGATTGAAAATATTACCGTTAAATGGGACCTGAGCCAAATTTTATTTGAAAACAAAAAGTAAATAAATTGATCTGGCTTTTTCCATGCCTTAAATTCCATGGAGCAAATTTATTTTACACATATGGAAATACAGACATACAAAACATGCAAAATGCATAGAGAAAACAACATAACACAAATGTCTGATCTGGAGGAATAAAGGACTGCTCAGGTATGAAGAATAAAATAAATATTTAATGGAATTAAAGGCTATCTGATTTTAAAAGACGACCCTTTCGTTTCTGTGTGATTTAATTTTTTCACTTCCCTTTGGGAGAAATAATTGTTTCTATGAAAAGAAGCATTATGAGAAAAGTTTACATTTCTATGGTGCTCTTACACAGAAAGCATTACATAAAAAATTTCCTTTCACATAAGTTCTCTGAAATGCCTACAACACCATTTCTCCAGGAAACTTTCTGGACAGAGAAAGTATACTGTAATTTAAACACCAAATAATGTCTGCTGAAAGACCCATCCACTTCTTAAAAACAAGCAACCATTTGTACCATTTATTTTATCTCAATGATTTAAACTCTAAATTATTTGGGACCATTAGTCAAGCTTTAATTCCTCCTCTCTAGTCTAACATGTCAAGTACCTGACATAAAAAGGAACAAGAGCTCAGGTAGGAAATAGGAAAAGTGTATCTAATTATTAAAGGTAATGGTATAATAATTTTTTTAAAAAGGATGCAAGTTAATTGATTCGTACATTTTATTCTCTACTCAGATTTTAGTTCATCTTTATTCTTTTATGTTTTTATAACTATAGATTGTGAATTAATCTATTTAAATGGGATAGTATTTCACAGAAAACGGACATCCTCATGAATCCCAGAACTCCTTACGAAGATGAAAGACCATGTTAATAAAACAGTATTAAATTACTCTGCAATAGTAATTGCTCTGCTTCCTTCCACCATAGTGAACGGTAATAAAGGAAGATTTCCCCATACAAATGCCCACTGCCATTTCAAAAAATGAGACCGTTGGCTCGATTTAAAATTTGGCTGTAGGGTCTACCAGTTCTAATTAACATGACTAAATCTTGATTTAGAAAAGAAAGAGAAAGAGGTTAAAAAAATACAGCATGTCCTAATCAAGTAAGAAGATAATTCAAAGGTCTTTATTTTGCCCATGGAAATGACTGCCAGTTGAGACATATAAAAGAAAATTTAATCAACGTGATATAATCTAATACATAGGAACTGACTTGAGCTGCATAATATAAAAATGTAGCTTTCTGTAATTCAGGAATTCAACACAAAATGAATACTAGGTCAACAGGATCCATATTAGTAACTCCATTCCTAAATAGATATTTTTAATTGTCTCTAATTCAGGAGCTATTTACAGTAGTCAAATAAACAAATAAATGGTAAATTATCAGCATGACAATGACTACTTTTTTAGAAGACAGACACTTATAAAGCGTAGCCACAGAGGAGATAGGCCAAGGAGAAAGTCGAGGATACTTGACAGTATATAGACATACACCTTAGATATATTTAAATATAAATTTAGCAAAGTATGTGCCATGCCTATCCACTCAACATTACAAAAGAAAAGATTAAAAAAGCCCTAAGTAAATTCAAAGGAAGACCTGTTGGTGAATAGCAGTTTTCAATATTATTACCATCTCAAGTCTATCCAAATTGATCAACACAATACCAGTCAAAATACCAGCAGATTTTTTTTTTTGTAGAAGTTGAGCAGGCAATTCTAAAAACGTATATGGAAATGCAAAGGATCAAGAGTTGCCAAGTGATACTGCTTGTTTGTTTGTTTTTGATTTACTTTAAGAGTAGCCAAATGATTTTGAAGAGGAAGAACAACAGCGAGGGCTTCCACATTATTTCAAGATTTGTTATAAAACCACAATAATCACAATTGTAGTACTGGAATAAAGGCCACTCATAAAAATCAATGAAACACAATAGAGAGTCCATAATAGTCCCATGTACAGGTAGTGAATTGATTTTAACAAAGACACCAAAATAACTGTATAGATCAATGTTTTTTTAACAAACAGTGCTAGAACAATTTGATAATCATATGCAAATTTTGTAAAACTCTTGGATCTTCATCTAATATCATATATATAACTTAATGTGAAATGGAAAATGAAAGGAGAAAAATCTTGCTGATCTTGTCGCCAAAATTTCTTTATTATCAGAAAGCATCCACTATAAAAACAAATTAATAATTTGGAATTCATCATAATTTAAAACTTCTGCTCTTCAAAATTCACAGTTAAGAATATGAAAACATGGGCCACAGATTGGGAGAAAATATTTCTAAATTCATATCTTATAAGGGACATATCTCTGGAATTATATAAAGAACCCTTAAAACTCAATAGTAAGAGGTCAGACAACTCAATTTTTTTAATGAGCAAAAATTTAAACAAATACTTTACAAACGATAGTATACAAATGACAATAAGCATGTAAAAAGATGTTAATTATGTCATCAAACCACCAATTAAGATACCACTAACACACTCTCCAGAATATCTAAAATTTAAACGATTGATATAATCAAGGACTGGTGAGGATGTGGAACTGAAACTCTCATTTGGGGCTGGTGGGAATGCAAAATGGTATACAATTTTCAATAAACTTAAATGCACACTTACCGTTTATCCCAAGGTCTCACTTCTAAGTAGTTAGCCTGGAGAAATGGGGGAAAAATTGTCCACACAAAAATGAGTACCCGAAAGTTCATAATAGCTTTATGCAGAATAGCTAAAAACCTGGAAATGACCAAAATGTCCCTCAGCTACAAAATGGAAAACTGTAGTATATCATACAATGGAACAGTAATCAAGAATAAAAAGTGGGGCGCCCGGGTGGCTCAGTCGGTTAAGCGTCCGACTTCGGCTCAGGTCATGATCTCATGGTTCATGAGTTTGAGCCCCACATCGGGATCTGTGCTGACAGCTTGGAGCCTGGAGCCTGTTTCAGATTCTGTGTCTCCCTCTCTCTCTGCCCGACCCCACTCCCGCTCCCTTTCTCAAAAATAAATAAACGTTAAAAAAAAATTTTAAAAAGAAAAAAAAGGAAAAGAGTACTGATATGTTCAACAATGTGGATGACTCTTGAAAGCATTATGCTAAGTGAAAGAAGCCAAGCACAAAATAATACCTCGCTTGTGATTCCATTTATATGAAATTCATATAAATTCCATTTAAATGAAAACAGAAAGAAAAAACTCAGTGGTTACCTGGGCTTTGGTAGAGGAAAGGAACTGACCACAAATAGCCATAAATAAATTTTAGGGTGATGGAATGTTCTATATCCTGATTCTGGTGGTTGCCACATGACTGTATACCTTTGTCAAATCTCATAAAATTATTTACCTAAACAATGAAGAATTTTATTGTATGTAAATTACACCTTAATGGGGAAAAAAATTAAAAACATAGGAGTAATAAAGCTGTATAAATCTAAAACATGGAATAAATAGGGGTGCCTGGGTGGCTCTGTTGGGTAAGCAGCCAACTCTTGATTTCAGCTCAGATCATGATCTCACAGTTGTGAAACTGAACCCCACATTGGACTCCTCACTGGGCATGGAGGCTGCTTAAGATTGTCTCTCCCTCTCTCTCTGTGCTCCTCCCCCGCTCACACTCCCTCTCAAAATGAATAAATAAACTTTAAAAAATAAAATAAAAATAAAACCAAAGTCTCGGGAACAAAGAGAAAGCCAGGTAGTAAGACCAGTGGTGCTATTTAACAAAGTGAATCATTTCTTACTGGTTTCGACTCCTTTATTCTTTTTCTCTCTCTCTTTGTTTTGCAAGTGCAAAATTTGCTAAGTTGGGTTTTTTTTTTGGTATTTTATTTGGTTTTAGTGGGTTTCTTTTTAGCATGACTAGTCACAGATTTTCTTTTTTTAATTTCCTTTTTATTTGATCTGTTGGTCATCCCATTTTTAGAAAATGAAGAGGTAAAAAGAACATGTTTGACTTATCTCACTCTCTAAAACAGTTCTAAGAAACCAGGAAAAGCAGAGAAAATACTAAGACTGACATCTAGCAATTATTAGGAGCCTTTGTTTGAAAAGAAAATATATTCTCCGAAATTCTATGATACATTAAAAACTCATTAAAATTAGTGAGAATGCTTTTATTTTTACCTGTGAGAATCTTTTTTTATTTTTTAATGCATGGTTTAGATAGAAAAATTTGTAGTCTTGCAAGTGTTCTGTAAGTGTTAAGAAGTCTGGAGGGACCATATGAGAGACAGTGAAAATGTGTAGAGCTGTGTTAAAAAAAAAAAAATAAAATTGCTAAGAGTATGATGGGTAGAAGAAAAAAAGATATCACAGTTTTTCTGCTTCTGCCTTTCCACCACAGTATTTCACTAATGTTCTCAAGTGAAACACTCTTCTGAAAGTTTAAACAAGATCAATATTTTCCTTCATGTCAAATACATAAAAACATATTTTCAAAGGCAGAATTTTTTAGTTCTCTATTTGTCATAGTGGGAATGATCAATACTTGATGTTGGAGGAAAAATCATTTACTCATGTCCATGTTTTCAAGTAAACAACTTTCCTTTATGATAAAAAGGAAGCTGTATTTAATATATAAAAATTATCATTCTTTTTTGTCCTCGTCCCCTGATGTAATTAATAAAAAGAAGGAGGGAAAATTCCTCCAACTTATTAACTATGGACGGAGTTAACTATTGCACTTTCAAAGGAAGAGAAAAAAATAGGCGTGTTGGGTGGCTCAGTTGGTTGAGTGTCTGACTCTTGATTTCAGCCTAGGTCATGGCCTCATGGTCGTGGGATCAAGCCCAGCATTGGGCTCTATACTGGGTGTGAAGCCTGATTGAGATTCTCTCTCCCTCTTCCTCTTCCTCTTTTTCTCCCTCTGTCTCAAAAAAATAAAATTTAAAAGTATTTTAAAAAGAAGAAAAATAAGTAAATGCTATTAACTGAGAAGCCAGGAGGACTAAGAGTAGCTAAAACCGAAAGTCTCCCGTCTTGTCTGTGAATTTCCCTTCAATGTCATTGGATTCTGTTAGCAAATGATTTTACTATGGTGTCTCAAACACAGTGGAAGCACTCTCAAATTCTCTTTAGAAGTCCTTCACTTGTACCCTTGAGACTGTCGATATCTAACAAGCTAGAAATTCAAGGGCCAATCAAATAACGTTTTCCCTTGACAATAACCAACTACTGCTATCTTTACTTACCTCCTTTTACCAAACACTGTATCACCAAAAGAGATATGGAAGTTCCAACATCAGAGGTTTCATCTTTGTGTCCCTGTGCTGTCTTTTGATTAGAGAAATGTTTACCACATGCTAGTACTCCCCAGGGAATTATGGAAAAATCACATGCAAGATACAAATTTTAAGTGTGTGCTATCTACATATAACTTACAGGAGAACAAGATCTCTTACAAGGTGAGACAGTTTCACCTCACACCATGAGAGAAAAAATAATTCAATATTTAGTAAGAACACTGCAAAGATGACATTGGGCTAGGTACTGTGTAACTGACGGAAATGCATAAGACATGATTTCTAGCCTTTACAAAAGTACTATTTTGTTAAAGAGAAAAATCTACAGACATAAATCTTCAGGCAACGGTGTAAGAGGAGCCATGGGGCAAGTCTATGACTAGACGCCAAAAGGATAGTATGGATAAAGTGCAGTGCTCCCTTGAAGGCAGTGGTCACTGCAATCCGTGGAAAATTCTGTGGAGTATTAAGCATAAGTCATCACTGATTGAAAGTCTATGTTTTTCGAGTAGTTTATCATACTGGGAAGGACACAGAATTCAAATTAGTCCCGCTTTGGTGTGAAATCAGGCTTTTCCATCTGGAATCTCAGCATCAGTAAAGTGAGAATAATAATACTTTTTCATTCATTTGTTGAGGAAATTTATCAAATAGGATATTCCTAGGACTCAAAGGTCATCTTCCAGGGGCCAGGCCAATAACCAGTTATGAAGACCTTGGGAATGTACAAGGTTTAAACGACTCAGGACTGCTGAGTTAACCCTTTCTTGTATGGCTGAATAACGGCCCCCAAATATACTCATGTCCCAGTCCCTGGAATCTGTGGATGTTGTATGACAAAAGGCACTTTGCAGATATGATTAAGTTATCTTGAGATGGAGAGAATATCCTTGAATATCTGAGTGGGTCTTAAATGTAACCATGAGGGTCCTTATAAGATGGAAGCAGAGGCATATTTAACTACAGTGAGACAGAAGAAAATATGAAGACTAAAGCAAGATGCTAAGGGGCTGGCTTCAGAGTTAGAGGAAAGGGCCACAAGACAGATAATGCAAAGAACTCAAGGAGCAAAGCAAGGAAAAGCAGTCTCTCCTAGAGCCTGGAGAGGGAGCATAGCTCAGCCAACACCTTGGTTTCAGTCCAATGAAACTGATTTCAAACTTCTGAGCTCCAGAATTGTAAGCCACCAAGTTTGTGGCACTTTGTTACAGCAGCCATGAGAAACTGATACGCTTGGGGATAAAACTTTGTAATGAGATCACTTTGGCATTTTAATTACTAAATCTTCTTGGAAGTCATTTTTTTATTTCATTCAGCTCTAAAAGAGAGAAATATTATAGCAAGATGTCAGTATATACATGAACATGCATGCACACATTTAAAATGCAAATGATCACAAGTACAAAACATTTCAAGAATTTGAAAGCCTTAAGAAATAGCAGGCAAGCTACCCCAAACCAGATGGCTAACTAATAGATTCAGCAGTTGTCCTATAAGGATATTAAATTCAAATATCAAAAGCTGTAATATCCTGAGTACTGTGACTTGAATATAAAAAATAATTGCTAACATGGGAAAAAAAAAACTGGCATCACATGAAGGGTAAGATAATCAAATGACATTGGAAATATCAGTGAACTTTACTGTGTTCCTGGTCGGAATTTCTATAGTCTATAATAAACCTTAAATCTACTCAAAAATCTTGTTTCCTGTTTTTAAAGATGATAATATGAATATGATCACATTCTGGCATAGGTGATTTCCCCAGCTTCAATTAACATACATGTTTACTCCTCTGTGAATACAGATGACGTACTTTCCAGTTCTGATCCACATACACACATTTTAACCATTCGATCAGTGTTTTTCCTCTAAGTACACTGGTAAGTCTTTAGAGTCTTTTTCTCACTAATCAGATTTACCTATATATAATCATATTAATTTTTACAATTCATTAATTTCTATTTTAGTCCTGGGCTAAGCCAGTGGAACAGCTAAATAACCAGAATGATTTTCCTGAGCTCTATTTTTGTGGTAAAGATAAAGTTGTCAAATAATAATTTTTAATTAAATTAAAATAATAATTTTTAAGATTTAGGAGGTATGTCTATCCAATCTCTCCCATTTTGAATCGTTATGGCATTCATACTCTATAAATTGATTTTCATAATATACTATGCACATTGCACAATTAGGGACTTCTGAATCATCAAATACTAAGAATGTGTCGAATAACTCCAAAATCTATCGTATTGTATCAAATTGTTTGAAAATCGCCATGCCTTATGTGGACTATATATCGACCATGAATAAAGCAGAAGGTTCATTTTTCCAGAACAGTCCAATTTGTGGCCATTTAGAGTAGTCATTCACTAAATATTAGTTATATTTGCATGCTAATATACTTCAGTGACATACACTCTGTCAGGAAGTTTACAACTATTTTTGTCAGAGTAGATTTGAGACTTCATTACCCCCACTTCACTGAAACTTTATATAATAAATTAGCAAACAAAGGCAACAAGAGATTAGGCAGTTTGGCCCATTCTTCCAGCAAGTTATCAGCAGGGTTTATATGTGATTACAAACTTTAATAAAAATACTTACACGTATTCCCAGTTTATCATGAATTAATTGAGAACATATTTCCCACTGAATACTCTTAAGATACATAGTATTTGGGCTTTCTTTTTCCCTAAATAAAAGATTGCGAAATTTTTAATAATCTGGGCAAATTCATATTTGTAAAAGTCACGCATCAACTACCACAAAAGATACATGAATCTAAATTAAATTGAAGTGTTAATATTTGATCCAGTTGACTGGAGACCAAAGAAGATATCCAATCGAAGTAATTTAGTTCCTGTAAAAGTTTTTTTCAATGAATTACCAAAGCTGTTAGCCAAAATATCAGATTTCCTCGATCATCTGAGTCACTGTAGCTTTGGGGGACCTGGCCAGAATTCGTGGCAACCTGCAACGCTTTCCATGCCGATGACTGGCTCTGGGTATCGAGGGAAATTTCAAGGGTATCTCAGAGCTCAGCTGGCAGCTCTAACTCAGACACATAGAGCCATTTGTACTGTCATTTCCATGGAAACCACCAGTAACATAACGTAGTAAAACAAGAACCAGTTATAAAGCTTCTCAGCAAAAATGCGCTGCAAGTTCAATCTTGGATGGTCAAAATAAGGGTCGTAGGGCTACTTAAAACCCATCCCCAATATAGTGGCCAAGGTGTAGGTAAAGATTTTATAAAATTCAGTCGGTGTGAATTTTATAAAATTCAGCCTCCCTTGCCCTACTGAGGAATGGCTGCCTATGCGTTTGTTACTATCCATCCCCAAGCAAGGGATTTACAACAGCTAAACAAGTAATGGCTGTAGCTTTCTGTGTGACCGTATTTTGCCTTTGCATGCTAGGTTATTGCAAGGAAACCAAGCAATAGTACAAATCCTTACTGCAGTTATGAGTGCTATTATTTGCAAAATTATTTGACATTAAAAAAATAACTTTCCATTTACATTAATATTTCTCACTTGAAGTCAACAAACAGAGCTCCCAGTTTGTCACAACGAAGTGTTTAAGTCAATTTTTAGTCCCTAAGTATATTTGATCAGAGGCAAAGTGGAGCAGGAAAATTCACACCTAATTCACAGTCACTTGAGGTGACTGCTTTATTCTAAAAGTATTTACTGAGCACCTACTGTGTGCCATGCATTTTGCTGAGTGCAAAGGATATAGCGGGAGGGAGGGAGACAGGTATCATCCATATATTCAGCGAGGTTCCAGCTAGTGGTATTCCATATTTTGAGTGACCCAAACCTACTGGTTACTGAACAAAAATTCAAGGAAGTAACCATGTAGATGGAAAAACCTGTCTCTGCTAGCTGGGGCTGAAACTTATCCAAGGTACTTATCCTACCAGTTAGCCCATAAACCATGTATTACTTAGGGTAAATAATGCTAGCTGTTATTATGAATAAATAACCCCTGAAATCTCAGTTCCTGGTTTACTCACAGCGGGAGGGGTGAGGGTGCTCTGTTTCATAACGTTCCTTGGGATCTAGGCTACTCCATCTTGTGGCTCCACATTCCTCTCTACTCTTGGAGCCACCCAGGAGCCCCTTCCCTATTTTAAATCAGAAGACACAAAAGGAAAAATCTTGACTAGCGCGAGATCAGTTTGCTAACCAAGAACAAACTTGTAAGTGAATTTCAGGTTTCCTAATTCATAGTCTAGACATGTACTGTGCATGTAGCACTATGTTAAATATCGGGGGAATAAAAACTAAAGTCCTAATACTTCCCTTCAATAAGCTTTTACTTATTCTTAAGAAACAAACTATAGGCACAAAAGAAAAACATAGATGTAATTATTATTTAGGGCAATAAGTATGCAATTGCACATAATGTGATGCTAGGGTCAGAACCCACACTCCAGGAAAATTTGTAGGCAAGAAAGAATTGAACAAAGTGTACCACCTCAGACGAATTGCACTGAATTTTAGCTTGAAAACTGTAAGATAGGGGCACCTGGGTGGTTCAGTCGGTTGGGCGTCCAACTTCAGCTCAGGTCATGATCTCGCAGTTCGTGGGTGAGGCTCTTGTCGGGCTCTGTGCTGACGGCTCGGAGGCTGGAGCCTGTTTTGGATTCTGTGTCTCCCTCTCTCTCTGTCCCGCCCCACTCACGCTCTGTCTCTGTCTCAAGAAAAGATAAACATTTTAAAAAAAGAAAAAAAAACATTAAAACATTAAATAAAACCAAAAAAAAAAGAAAGAAAGAAAGAAAGAAAACTGTAAGATGTTGATGACTAGACAAAGAGGAGGAGGGAACCTGGGTGCCTCAGTCGGTTGAGCGTCTGACCTCGGCTCAGGTCATGATCTCATGTTTGTGAGTTCGGGCCCTGCATCGTGCTCTGTGCTGACAGCTATAGCCTGATTTGGATTCTGTGTCTCCCTCTGTCTCTGCCCCTCCCCCACTCATGCTCTGCTTCTGTCTCAAAAAATAAATAAACATTAAAAAAATTAAAAAGGGAAAGAGAGGAGGGTTTTTAGAGATGACATTCGAGGTGAAAAGCATGAGCAAAATTCTGTTCTGAATAGAGCAAGGAGACAGGTGTGACAGAGATGGAGATCTGGTATCATCCAGGATGATTCTGAAACCATCCCCAGACAACTACAGTGGGGACCTGACACGGACACAGCATGCTTGTCCAAGTTCTTAAAGAATATTGTTCTGGTGACAATGCATAGAGCAGAAGGTGCAGTGAGTGACAGCAGCAAATTCAATGGACCTTTACAGAAACCAGGGAACAGGACGGTGAGAGACTGGACTGGACTAGCGTTGCAGAAACCTTATGAAGTGTGGAGAAAACATGCCTTGACCACAGAATCTCGCGTTTATGAAACAACATATGAAAAAGACTTTAAGGGGTGCCTGCGTGGCTCAGTTGGTTAAGCGTCCAATTTCGGCTCAGGTCACGATCTCACGGTTTGTGAGTTTGAGCCCCGCGTGGGGCTTTGTGCCAACAGCTCAGAGCCTGGAGCCTGCTTTGGATTCTGTGTCTCCCTCTCTCTCTGCCCCTCCCCTGTTCATGCGCACTCTCTCTCTCTCTCTCTTTCAAAAATAAATAAACATGTACAAAAAACAAACAAACAAAAAAAAGACTTCATGATGTTACAGAAAAGAATTCCCAAACCAGTAAATTAGGCTGACATCCCCTCTAGGGTGGCCCACTTCTAACAAATCCGTGCATCCATGGGTATTTACATTTTTGTTGTGAGGAGAAATTATATAGCCACCTAAATAAGACCCTGTGCTCTCTCTCCCCTCAAAACAATATTTTTTTTTTCTGGCAAAAAGAGTAAGTAAAGCTACGGCCTACTAAGAAATGCAAGATTGTGCATATTTATCTCTTATAGGCAGGCAGTGATGTTTGGTATATTCTAAGGATGTATCTTCTCAAAAGAAGCACATGTCCTTAGTTGACAATAGAAATGTAAACAGAAACTTAAAGAATTGTCTCCTCGTTTGGCCTATTTATTTACTTATATACTGCCTTTGCCAAAAAAATAAATTAGACAGGCTTACAGAGATAAAATAAAACAAGATAAAATAACATAAAAATGGGTGATAGAATCAGGGCAATGGAATAATAAAAGTAGAAAAAATATGACAGAGCCATGAGTAGTGTTGGGACATTAAAAAAAGATTAAAAATTGCAATAAAACTCTATCCATTGGCCGGAAGTGAACCCGAAATATGGTTCTGAACTTTTGCCCAAAGCAGAAATACTTATGTGACAAAGTGTTCATAAAACAAAACGTTTATTCAGAAGGGGAAAGTCATTCCTAGGTCTGAGACCCCCAAAAGTTTCCCTTGAAGACTCTCAAAAAAGAGGTAACCATTACTAGCCTTTTATATTGGTCAGAATTCTCTCCACTGCAAATGATAGAAAGCCCAACTCAAACTGAAGCAGGAAAAAGGATTTACTGACTAGTACAACTACAAATCCAAGGGGTTAATGAGGCATTTCCAGATTCAGGTACTCAAATAAGGTTGTGAAGAGTCTTCCTATATGTCAGTCCCACCAACAGTGCACAAGGATTCCTTCCCTTTTCTCTGCATCCATGCCAGCATTTGTTACCTCTTCCTTTTTTTTTTTTAACGTGTATTTATTTATTTTTGAGAGAGGGGGAGGGGGGTTAAGGGCAGAGAGAGAATCCCAAACAGCCTTCACATTCACAACGTGGGGCTTGAACTCACAAATGATAAGATCATAATCTGAGGAGAAATCAAGAGTCAGACACTTAACTGACTGAGCCACCCAGGCATCCCTATTTCTTCTCTTCTTGGTGATGGCCATTCTCCCAGCTGTGAGGTGATATCTCTTTGTGGTTTTAATTTGTATTTCTCTAATGACTAGTGATGTTTAGCCTCTCCTCATATATCAGTTGGCCTTTCATATATTTTCTTTGGAGAAATATCTATTCAGGTCCTTTGCCCATTTTTTAATTGGCTAATTTGGGATTTTTATGTTATTGAGTTGTATGAGTTCTTTATATATCTTGGTTATTAATCCCTTGTCAGATATATGGTTTGCAAATATTTTTTCCTATTCCATAAATTGTCTTTTTACTTTATTCTTTTGCCATGCAGAAGCTTTTTGGTTTGGTGTAGTCCCACTTGCTTATTTTTTATTCTGTTGCTTGTTCTTGAAGTGTCCAAAAGTATTCAAAGTATCATTACCAAAAACCATGTCAAGGCTTTTCATTCCTATATTTTTTTTCTAGGATTTTCATGATTTCCATTTTGAGTTCATTTTTGTAGGTAGTATAACATATGGATCTAGTTTCATTCTTTTACATGTGAAATCCAAGTATCTAAGCACCATTTATTGAAAAGACTATATTTTCTTCATTGAGTATTTGTGACTCCCTTGTCAAATAATAGGTGACCATACATACTTCAATTTATTTCTGGACTCCCAACTCTGTTCCACTGGTCTATTTGTCTATTTTTATGTCAGTGCCATACTGTTTTGATGACTATAACTTTCTTTGGTTAGTCTAAGCGTTTTTCATTTGTGTGTCTCTTTAAAGAATCAACTCTTGGTTTAATTTATCTTGTCTATTGTTTCTCCTTTCTCTATTTCATTTATTTCTGCCCTAATCTTTGCTATTTTCTTTTCTTTCTTCTGCTAATTTTGGGCTCATATTGTTCTTCTTCTAGTTCCTTATTGAATAGAGTTACGTAGTTTCTTTAGAGATCTTTCTTGCTTCTTAATATAGGTGTTTATTGCTATGAACTTCCCTCCCTCTTAGCACTGTTTTTGTTGCACCCCATAAGTTCTGATATTTGTGTTTCTATTTCTGTTACTCTCAACAAACTCTGTTTTTGTTTTAATTCTCCTTTGATTGACTGCTTGTTCATAAGAGTGTTTAATTGCCACATGTTTGTAAATTTTCTAGTTTCCCTCTTGTTATTGATTTTTAGTTTCATGTCCTTGTGCTCAGAAAAGATACTTGGTATGATTTCAATCTCCTTGAATTTGTTAGACTTGTTTCATAGTCTAACATATGGTCTATCCTAGAAAATATTCCATATACACTTGAGAAGAATATTTATTCTGCTATTGTTGGATAGAATATTCTATATATGTCTGTTAGGTCCATTTGGTCTGCAGTGTTGTTCAAATCTGCTGTTTCTTTATTAATTCTCTGTTTGGATTATCTATCCATAATTGGGAGGAGTTATTAACGTCCCCAGCTGTTACTGTATTAGTGTTTATTTCTCCTTTTAGCTCTGTTTGTTTTTGCGTTATATATTTAGTTGCTTCAATGTTGGGTGCATGAATATTTACAATCATTATATCTTCTTACTGTATTGACCTGTTTATCATTATGTAATAACTTCTTTCATCTCTTTTTACCATTTTTAGTTTAATGTCTATTTTGTCTGATGTAGATATCGCCACCCCTGCTTTTTGTTTTGGTTATCATTTGTTTTACATGTCTTTTTTTTATCCCTTCCCTCATAGTCTATGTGTGTCTGTAAAGCTAAAGTGAGTATCTTGTGGGCAGCATATCATTGGATCTCGTGATTTTTTTCATCTATTCAGCCATTCTTTGTCTTTTAAATAGAGAATTTAATCCATTTACATTTAAAGTAATTATTAATAGGTAAGGACTTACTATTGCCATTTTTTAATTGCTTTCTTGTTGTTTTGTAGATCTGTTGTTCTTTGTTTCTTATCCTGTTGCCTCTTTTGTGTTTTGATATCTTTTGGTATCAGTATGCTTTGACTTCTTTAACATGTCCTTTTGTGTAATTACTACAGTATTTTCCCTTGTATTAACCATGAGCCTGATATAAAATATCTTAAACTTATAATACCGTATTTAAACTGACAACTTAGCTTCAACAGAATTTATAAAGTTTACAATTTTACTTCTCCTCCCCCTCAGATTTTAGGTTATTGCTAAACCTAAAATTGTTAGGTTTATATGTTTTTATATTGTGAACTAAATGAAAGTGGGACAACTGGGAAAAAAGCAGGCCCTGGCTTCATGGAGATTATAATCTAACATTTATTAAATCTAGGTCATGAGGGAGTGTGAAGATATATTTTAATGGGAGGATTATCTTAAAGCCTATTAGAACACAGGAAGAGGGAGACAGATAAATGTGAATTAGGGAGAGTAGAAGTCTTCCAGGGATAACCTGAGATCAATTTTAATCCCCATATTGAAACCCAGGAGCTTTCCAACTCAGGAAAACTGACTGGGGCAGAGCTTCAGAACAACACCCTCACAGCATTACATCCGTCTACTGCTTGGCATCTTTACTTTCTATTCCCACAACCCTCACAAACAATAATGGTTAATCAACTAAAATGAGGCTCTCCAGGAAGAGCTGAAGAAGAATCTCCAATGGTGACATTGCTGAATCTTCTAGAGTTGAGCATGGTTTTGTTCAGCTCTTTAAAAAAGTAAAAGAAAAGCCTTAAGCATTGTGTTACCATCCTCTTAATTTACACTCTTATCCTCTGTATCATCTGTGACCCACAGCATCACACTTCAAATCTTGTCAGTGCCTTGAAGCCAGGCATGGACCAACAATTCTCCTATGACTCATACCACAGGGAAAAACACCTGGCACAACCCCTCAAGGCAGGCTATGTATGGTGAAATCTTAAACAGAGACCAGATGGTTTTTGAACACTGACTCAGCCCCCTCCACAGCTCCAAGATGCCAGCAGTAGACAGCATTCTCCAATGGATACTGAGTATCTCAAGATGTGAACTCCACCTCTATCAGATGACCCACCATTGTCTCTCCTTTCTAAAGTCTTCTCCAGCCTTTTCCATTTTTCCATCCAGGGAAACCTTTCAAGTCCCAGAGGCTGAAAGCTTCACTTTTACTCATCATGCTAGCCCAGATGTATTCAGTTTCAGCCAGGGTAGAAATGATCTGTAATTCTGAACTGGATATATAATAACCTTCATAGCCACATCTGACTATTGAGCACTTGAAGTGTGCAAATGAAAAACAGGCTTTTTCATTTAATTTAATTTTAATTAACTTAAATTTAAACAGTACATGGCCATGGGCTAGGTAGGGGCTACCATATCGGACAGGACAAGTCTAGCTCTGGCCACTCAGAAACTAAGACCTGATTTCTTTCTATTTTTCCTTCTGACTTTTTCCAATTTCCCTTTGAAATAGTCTGCTGAATAATTGAAGAAGTGGGGGCATTAAGTAATATTTCAAAAATATAAGTTTATCACATTTATCCCTTCGTACCCCAACAAATGAAAGTTACTCTAATCCAGCACACAGGTACCATGTGCCCTTGAGTGTCTAAAGTTGACTTGATAAGCCTCAGTCTCTGTATTGGCCTCTCACAAGTGTCCCTTCCCAGTTCTTGCAGGAGGGTCTCTCATGATAGAGATGAAGGACTTATCAGAGTCAAAGAAGGCAGAGAGAAGTTAACATCATACCCCTGACTGCAACCCTCTTTTCCTATGTGTGTGCAAGGAAGTGTTTGAACCCCATATGATTTGGTGGGGTCTCGGTGGACTAGTCTCACTATGATTGCCTGAGCTCTTGAATGGCTTGGCAGTTGATGATTGTGTGCCCTCAAAAGTGATGCTGAAGGAACAGTGACGACTAGAGTCTGACCTTGAAGAGGCCCATATGGCAAGAACAAAAGATGACTCAGCAGTGACCTTCATGAACCGCCCGCCAGGACCAGGTAGTTTAACAGATGCCTCAGTGGATACAAATGCGGACAGATGACGGCTGAGGACCAGATGTCTCTCCTCCTTCCAGTTCCTTGGCATCACTTAACTTTCCAAGAAATATGATGGAACCAGAGAGAAAAGGGGAAGTTTAAATAGGCAGAAACTAGGTTTTAACAAACTCCAAAAGATTAGCACAAAACATTAAAATTTAGTTTTAGTTATAGGAAAATGAGTTTATACTTATTCCTCACCTAAGTTTGTAAACTATTATTTTATGATAGTGATGATACGATTATTGTGATATACAAATGTGTGTATATATACTTTTGGGGGAATATATTATACATATACACATACAGATACATATACATATACATATACATATACATATACATATACATATACATAATATATTCCCCCAAAAGTACCCAGTGACAATGGACTAAAAAAAATATATGGTATTTAGAATAAAGTAATTTACTGGCATAATATCCTGGGCCATTTTTAAGATTTGTCCTGTCAAATATCTTATAAAGCCACGGTAGTAAAGAGTTTGGTGTGAGTGTCACTAAAAACAGGCAAACAAAATAGAACAGAAGGCACAGAAGTAAACTGAAGAACATAAGCTAAAAGCTAAATATCGTTTAGTTGCTTAACATGTGCCAGGCACTGTGCTATGTGGATCATCATTATTCAGTTTATCACTTAATCCCTACAACATGATAATTGGGTGGAAGAGGATGATTTCTCGAGAA
This sequence comes from Prionailurus bengalensis, assembly GCF_016509475.1. Lineage (NCBI taxonomy): Eukaryota > Metazoa > Chordata > Mammalia > Carnivora > Felidae > Prionailurus > Prionailurus bengalensis. The sequence goes on along the minus strand of NC_057353.1, from coordinate 14,138,280 downwards.
ACTAATGGGTGTCTTGCTACTTGTTTTCTCTACTTGCTTTAGACTCTTTGGAACAAATTCAAAAGAATGTTTTCCCTTTTCTCCACCAGGAGAATTAGCAGGACCTGTATTGCTAAATTCTAGCCAGAAGTTATAAACCAGTGACCCACGGGGCAAATCTGGCTTTCAAATGTAAAACCTATTTTGTGCTCTTTAAAAATAAAAGTTAGGGGCGCCTGGGTGGCTCAGTCGGTTAAGTGTCTAACTTCGGCTCAGGGCATGATCTCACATTTGTGAGTTCAAGTCCCACATCGGGCTCTGGGCTGACAGCTCAGAGCCTGGAGTCTGCTTCGGATTCTGTCTCTCTCTCTCTCTCTCTCTCTGCCCTTCCCCCCCCCTCAAAAATAAATAAAAAAATTTTTAAAAGAAACAATAAAAAATAAGAGTTAGTTGCCAATATTTTAAAATAGGGATATCTCACATTTGAAAAAAATCCGACTTTTCGGCTTCTCTTGGGCAAAAGTGGGCATTTTTGTCCAAACAAGATTAACAACACATCTGTAGCAACTGCCCCTTTAGACTGAGTGTGCTTTCCAGGCCACTCCCTGCCTTGGTCCACCTCTATGTTACCACCTAACTGGGCCCTGAGGTCGTTTTAATTTGTGGTTTCTTTTTTTATTAACACTTTTTTTAAGTTTATTTATTTACATTGAGAGAGAGAGCATATGCACAGGCACAGCAGGGGAGGAGAGAGGGAGAGAGAGAATCCTAAGCAGGCTCTGCACGGTCAGTGCAGAGTGCAACTCGGGGCTCGAACTCATGAACCCTGAGATCAGGACCTGAGTTGAAATCAAGAGTTTGGTGCTTAACTGAGCCACCCAGTTGCCCCTAATTTGTACTTTCTGATCTCCTTACCTACCAGCTTTTGTGGTTTAGGCTTTAAAGGGAATCAACAAGGAGCTCCTCGGATGGGGAGGGTATGGAAACACCAAAGCATGGGAACCCACCCTGGCAATCATTAGATGTAGAACACTGGAGAATGGGAGATAACAGCTTCCACGGGCTACGAGATCCAGACAGCTCTGGGGGAGCCTATCGAAATGCCCAAACCTCCTTAGGGGATCAGGGAGAATAAGCCTCAGGGCCAGCGCACTTGGGTGGCTCAGTTGGTTAAGCGTCCAACTCCAAATTTCGGATCTGGTCAGGATCTCAAGGTTGTGAGATGGAGCCCTCTGTGGAGCCCCCAGCTGGGCGTGGAGCCTGCAAAGAAGCCTCAGGGCCTTACCAGCCTAGACAAAGTCTCAGGGTGGTGTCATCCCCAGGAGTTCCTTGCTGCTAAAGGAATCAGACTGGTCTGAGCAAATAGGATGACAAGCTCTTACAATCCATATGAAGACATAGCAAATAGTCAATACCCGAGAGCAGCAGCAGCATTGACTCTGAGGGAAAATGGCACATTCTTCTCCAAAGGACTCCTTTACAAAGCACGTATGAGCAGCTAGCACTTGTTTACCTTCCCAGGAGCTGGAAAGTGTCCACAAAGAGCAACTGATACTGAAATTCCCACTACCCTGAGTGAGTAGAGCCGGTGTGATGGGTGAGGTAGGGCAGAAGTTGATATTTTCAAGGAACTTCCTTGGAGGTTGTGTAAGACAGACTGGTTTGGGATCGATCGCCTGGACTAGCTGTTTACTCACTAAAGTCCCTAACAGTTCAAACATCCCATGAGCCAGAGTTCTTTTGAATAAAAAGCTGTCCATAGATAGAAGCTTGTTGCCAAGGTAAAGGTCCAAAGTAGGAATTTGCCAATATATTAGTGCCATCATCAAAAATTAAACCTTTAATTCACAAAATAGTATATACCTGATAAGCTATGCAGTGGCCTTAGATGTAGGGGGAATTGGCCATTTTGGACACCCAGCTTGTGTTTCTCCATCCTGGTGGCTTACTTTTTAGGGCTTCATCTTTCCTCCAAAAGGCTGTAGCCTCAGAACACAGACTAAGCTGCTACAGTGAGAATTTGTTTAAACGAGATAGAAGTTTGTTTCTACTTTATATCACTTTGGTTACATCTTATACAACAGAAGTTATACAACATAGAAGTTACTTCTTGCATAACATCTATAACATATAAGTTATTTCTCACTTACACATTCAAAATGGTGGCCCAGGCCTGAGTGGCAGTTCAATAGTGACGAGCACACGGGCTCTTTCCAGTTTTGTTTTGTTTGTTTTTTCTTTGCTATCCCTAGGGTCTGGCCTCTGTCCACAGGCGATCTGCTTCTGGTTCATTCATGTGGTCATTAGAAAGCCTCAGTCCCTCCTCCCGTTGGGGTTCTCCACACAACTGTTCACAACATGGCAGCTGATTTGCCCCCTGTGAGAGATCTAAAAGGGAGCAAGAGAAAGCACCCAAGATGGAAATCACAAGCTTTTACAACCTAATCACAGAAGTGGCATCCTGTTATGTCTGCCATATCCTATTTGTTAGAAGTGAGTCACTAAATGTAGCCTGCACTTCAGAGAAGCTGACACAAGGCATGAACACCAGCGGGCAGAGATCACTGGGGCCGTGTTAGAGTCTGTCTGCCGCCCTATGACCATCATTCCCCACCTACAAATGAACCACTGTCAGAAAAAGACAAGGAGTAAAGCTCACCTAAAAGCATGATTTTCCCTTGTTGTTGTTGTTTTTTTTTTCACGAAATTCCCTAAAAATATTTAAGTGACTATTTTGCTTTCAAAATATCAGGCAGCAATTGTCAGGCAGAACCCACCACTGCCAATTTTTTTCTTTTCTTTTTTTTTTTTTTACTGTACTGTAATTTACATTGCCCTGCTGCAACTGCTATTTTACAGGACAGTCCCAAGGATATTTTAAACGATGATAAAAAAAGATAGTTATATCAATTTTTTGAATTGTATTAGTATTATTATTAACAATAATAACAACCCGATGAGCAAAAAGAGGCAATGTGTCCTTTTCCCCCACTTATCTTCTTTTAGTACTCTATTATGATTTCCTTAGCTGCCATTGTAGCTTTCAAAAAGCTAGTTCAATTACTGAAGTACTACCCGTTAAATTAGAAATGATGGGTTTGCCAAAGAAATCAGCTATTATTTCGAAATAAAAAGCATAGGCAGAGATGCTGCTAACCCTCCATGAATTTTCAGAAGCCTCAAACCTTTTCAAAGCCACTGTGAACAACAGAACAAAGTTGGTGCTTTTGAAATCGAACAAATTGTTAAAGGCACGAAAGTGACAACAGCTGTAAATAGCTAGGTTTTCTCAATTATCTAATAAAAGAGCTCCTGTGCAAACAAAGCAATGTTTAAGCATCTATATGCCAATTGTTCAAGTGTTAGAGTTCCTGTTACTTTCTATAGCTTTCACCTGAACAAGAAAGACGAAGTCCCCTGCCTAACGAGATCTGTACACTCTCCCTGAAAGTCTACCCCTTGGGGTGGCCAAGAGGTCATGCAGGGTCAATAAAAATTTTTTAAATTTTATTTTAATATGTAAAAGGAAAGGAAGGGGGACATATATTGGCAAGATGCCCAGATTCCTTTTACCAAACACATTATCTCATTTAATCCAAGCTGAAATGTCACTTTCTCAAAGAAAACTCCTCTGATCGCCCTCTCTGAAGGATCTCCAGAGCCCCTTCCCCATTGTTCTCTGCCAGACTCTATTCATTTCCTTCATAGCACTTAGGTGAATTTTAATTACGAATCTCTTTGTTTCTTTGGATGTGGACTCCGCCAAATTGCAAGCTCCGTACTGATGGAATCTCCTCTCACACCGGGAGGCATGCGGCATAGGAGCTAAGCGCCAGCTCCTGGACCCAGGTAGCTTGGGTTCCATCCTAGCTATGTCGGTCGCCAGCTGTGTGACCCGGGCACGTTTCTAAACCTCTCTGGGCCTTACTCTTGCCATCAGTAAGATGGGGATACAAGTAGAACCCTCCACCCTTTGCTGTGAGGATCAAGCGAGCTAATGTACATGAGCACTCTGAAGCCTGCACGCCAACAGCAAAAACTGTTTGAATATTAGTCGTCAACGAACGCCCAGCTTGGGGTTCAATAAATTCAGGCTTAAGGGATAAATTCAACTCTCACAACAGCTCTGCGTAGTTTCTAAGCCTACAGATGAGTAGAGTAGCTCAAACCTCAGAAGCCAGCCTCGATCACACACTAGTAGGTGGTCCCGGAACGTGTCTGTGTAACTCCAGGCAATCTGGATTTCCCAGCCCAAATTGTCTAGTTTTGTGCTCCTCTTCATGTGTGCTTTCTTTTCATTGTTCCCAGCTTTTAGGGAAGATTTCCAGCCTTAGAGTAACTGTATTGTGGGGTGGTAAAGGAAACTCACTGATGCTTGAGCCTTAGTGAAAACCAAGAGAGTGGCACCCCCTGCTGGAGGCCTGCAATGGGCTTCCAAGGTGAGGGTTCCTGGAGGCAAAAGTTGGGGTGACAGAATCGAGGCACTTTTCCTCAGTTTGAAATCTGCCTTCATGGCCAGTTTGGAGGAAGGGGCCATTGATTAAGGACGCAGCAGTTTCATGTCAAAATTTTTGCCAGTTTTCACAAGTGCTGGTAGGCACTAATATCTCCATTTTACAGAAGAGGTATTGTGGAGAGGTTGAGTAGCTGCCCCCTCTCCCCACCCCACCCCCATCACAAATGTGGAGCAGGACTGTGAAGCAAACTGATGGCCCATTTGATTCCAGGTTATTTACTATCTCTGAGTTTAGCTACCTAATCTGGAAAAGAGAAGTAATAATAACTACCTCATTGGTTGTTGTGGAATTTAAGGTCTGTACGTGGGAAGTGCCCAGCGCATGACCAAAACGTGCTAATGGGGGAGTAGTGTTGGTATCCCGGCAGTGTATCCACTGATTCTTAAAGGTAAGGTGAGTTGCCCAGATCGACAAGAAAAAGGCAAGCAAGGGGTCATTTTTACAGAAGATATGGTCTGTGATGGCACGGAACAGGAGGCTTGTTTGAGTAACACGGCTGAAAGAGAGGAGGTAGCAAAGGCTGGAATTACCCTGAAAAAAAAATTTTTTTTAAGTGGAAGAGACATAGGCAGATTTACATTTAAAAATATTATCCTGGAGCATTGAGTTCCAAGGGTTGCCTCAGAGGAGACGATTACAAAGGCCAGGCACAATGCATATGCATGGTAAACACTTGAATTGTAGCTGGGCTTACAAATCGAGAGAAGGGACACAATATAAAATTGGGGGGAGAGGACTTGATAGGGTTTGACCGTGCTTTGAGGGAGATTAAAGGGAGAGAAGGCTAGGATCCTGTGTGGCTAGCATGGATGACCAAGCAGATGGACCAGCCGTTAACAGAGATACGATAGAAGGAGTACCGAGTTTCCGAGGTGAGCAGAAAAGGAAGAATCTTATCAAGGAATGCAAAGCCCATCGAGGGAAGACTTAGCCGGCTAAATACTATAGGACAACACTCCAAAACTTGGACCAACATACTTGTTCTTGCATTCGTACCAAAATAACCTGACTCTGTGCTTTTCCAGAGCAGGACTACGGTACCCTGGTCCCTGGGCACAGTGCCTGGCCCCCAGTATCCCACATGGGTGCTACGTTCTCAAATAGGTGCTGTTTCTTCATTTGAGCACCAGATGAGCAAGGTGGCTTGTGTTTAGGGACATGATGTGAGAACAGTGCGTATGTTTTAACACTAGAATCAAATTCAGCGTCGAGAAGTACTCATAGCCTGAGAGATACCAGGACACGAGGCGCGAGCTCACTCCCACTCAGGGCGTACCCACGTTGAGCCAAAAGCAGGCAGAATGTGCAGTCCATCCAGGTTGATATTTTTCTCCTCTATTTCTCCCTTTTTTAATTTGCTGGGTGAGTACAGTCGGATTCACATAAGTTAAACATACGATGTGAGTCCTCGATAGAGGTCCAATCGGTCTTTAATGGGCAAACTAAGCTTCAACTGCTTTTCCAAATTTGCCCCAATTGGAAGGGAATGCTGTGTGTAAACTGAGAAAATGGAGCCCCACATGCCAACGGGCTTCAGAGTTTCTTGTTTGCCTGCTCCTTGGAGGAATTTTGAGAGTGCAGTATCCTAACCACTACACCACCAGGGAAACTTCCTTGACAAATTTTGAAAAGCTACGTGCTCCCTTGCTTATTTCTTTTTAATATTTTTAATGTCTATTTATCTTTGAGAGAGACAGAGCATGAGTCGGGGAGGGGCAGAGACAGAGAGGAAGACACAGAATCCGAGACAGGCTCCAGGCTCTGAGCTGTCAGCACAGAGCCCAACGTGAGGCTCGAACTCAGGAATGGTGAGATCATGACCTGAGCCAAAGTCAGACGCTCAACCGACTGAGCCACCCAGGTGCCCAGACTCTTGCTTATTTTTAAGTTATTATCAAAAATTTTTCATCATCATTTAAAGAGTGCAAAATATTATTTCCAGCATAGTGCAAATAATGATTGTTTTAAATAAAGCTATAGGATCATTTTTTAAAATATATCCAATGGAACTATATGATTTTGATACTCATCCACTTCTAAAATATACATGACAAAGCTTGTCTTTAACAGTGATAATTTTCTACTGTTTTCTCCTTATATGCTTATTTCCATTCCACAGCCTTTATGGAATTTTATCCTAACGTAATATATTTTACCCTTAATGATATTTTTATTCTTCTATCATAAGAATAGTGAAAGAAGTATGTCAACTGAAATTAAACTTAATTATTTTCTGTGACTATATAGTTCTAAGTGTTAAAGATATTTTTCTTTCAGAATAAAACCAAATATTATTGATTATAATTAATCAAAACATAAAATGCATTGAATATGTCAATTGAAATATTATTAAGCACAACAAGCTTCTATCCATTTCCCGTTGCCACCATAACAACTTACTACAACTTTACCAGCTTAAAACAACACGTTAGCTATCTCACTGCTCTGTGGGTCAAAACTTCGGGTATTGTGTGGCTCCGTTGGTCCCACTGCTCAAAATCTCACAGGGTAGAAATTAAGGAATCAGCAAGGCTGCATTCCCTTCTGGAAGCTCTCGGGGAGAATCCATTTCCAGGCTCATTCAGAGTGTTGGCAGAATTCAGGTCTATCCAGCTGTAGAGTTGAGGTCTCACGTCCTTTCTGGCTGTCAGCTAAAAACCACCCCTAGCTTCTAGCGGCTTCTCTCTGGTCCTGGCAGGTAGCTACCTGTCTCAGAAATAGCAACTGTGTAATACATCCTTCTCTCTCCCCACATCTCTTCTGCTTCCTCCTCTGCCACATCTCTCTGATACTACCTTCCTCTTCTGCTTTTAAGGGTTCATGTGATTATATTGGGTCCACCGGCTAATCCAGGAGAATCTTTTTTACTTTAAGGTCTATGATTAGTAAATTTAATTCCTCAAAGTCCCTTCAGAGAGTACCTAGCTTAGTGCCTGATTAACTAACCAGGGGTCAGGAATCTTAGGGGCTCATTTTAAGAATACCATCTACCACGGTCACTTCTCATTAGCCAAACATCTAGCCAGATGCATGCGGCTGTTGTACTTTGTCAATTAGCCCATGTGTTTGTGGATCAATATCACTCGCCAGTAGGATGAGATACATTTGACAAAAATTATATTTCTATTTTTCATTTTCAAATATGCAAGTGCTAAGCAACTTTGTCCATATGAATAAGTAAGTGAAAATGGAAGGAATTTTGTCATAGCAATGTAACTGAATTCTTTAAACTCTAAGTTATTCTCCAAAAATATCATGAAGTGACATATCATTTGAAGTCCTTTTTTTTTTAATGATCCATCAACCAAAAAGCCACTGAGGCTCTCCTTCAATTCTGCAGGAAACAGAGAATTGAAAACCATCTGTCTTGCAATAGGATTCTTTCCTCAATCATCCTTATTCTCAATTTCTGGGACTTACACCAAAAAGTATTTACAAGACTTATTGAATGACTTGGCCAGGCCTATTACTCTTTCATGTATAAATATAATGGAAATGACTTTTGGCACAAATAATTTTGGGGAGAAAGAAGTGTTTTATTCCCCAGCTGTGTCTTACTATGTAAACAATATTTTTAAATGTAAGCACCCAAGCTCCAGAGATTGGAATGGTCTCTCCAGATAACCAAAAATCTACCTAGACGTAGCAAAGAGCAAAGCTTCTTTTATTACACAAGAAATCCCAAGAAAAGATTCAGAAGTGGTTTAATCATAAAAAAAATATAAGTTAACCTACCATAAGAAGTGTTTTTTTCTCAGATCAGCAACTATACCAATGATAAACAGACCTTTTCAACACACCTCAAAACTAAACAAAAAGAATATCTAGTCAAATGAGCTAACAAGCTATTTCAAAAGCAATGTAAGCCTAATAGAGAATAACTGGCCGAACAGACAGACTGTTAGGAATTAGATGGGGTCTGTGTGATATAACCCAGCCTTCTCACTGCATCCTGAGAGGTCACACAGCTAGAACCAAAGCCAGGATTCTTCCCTTAGCTTACTTGTCACTGTCTCAAAAATATCCCTGTACCAGCTATCAATGTATTACCTGCCTTATTTGCAAAATCACCCTGCATTGCCTGCTTAGCAAAAATTGATACAGATCCTTTAAGTAGTTTTTCTCTGCCAAGTGGCATGCAGGCTTTGCCAGTAGATGGCACTGGGAGCAATTACAGGAAGAAGGGGTTTTCTTTCCCAGTTTAGATGTGCTTTCTCAGGAGGCTCCTAAATCCCGGGTGACTTCTCCCACACCCAAGTCCTGTGGTGCCTGCAGCATCATCAGAGAAAACTCATACAGAACTCACAGCTTTTCCTGTGGCCGGCTCCTGAGTACCCAGCAGCGAGCAGCTCCCCTTGGCCCTCTTTCTGCAGAAGGTTCTGTAGCCAAGTGCCTACAATCACGTACTTCTCTATCGAAAAATTTCCCTGGTATCATAGAGAATAGATTTCTAGCAAGATCCAGAGGGTGTGTTTCCAGCAACTTCTACTAGAGGAACACCACGGTGAGTTTTCTGCCAATCACCAAACCACAGCCACGCTTTCTCCAGTGAGGACTAAATATCTACCTGGGGGTCAGGGAGAAGGCTCTTCCCTGGGCACCCAACCTCAGCTCTAGGAGTCGTGGCTGCTCCTTACACCTGCCATTTCTGTATTCTTTGAAGTTCTCTTTACTTCTTATTAGCCAATCCTTTGTAACTCCAATTCCCTGTTATAATTAACATCTATGATTAATTCTTTACACTTATCCAGTTCAAATTCCTATGTGGTTTCCCTCTCCTGATTGGACCCTGATATAACCCTAAGATCAGACAACTTCAGAAGAACTTCCCTCCACTCAGCTAAGATAGGTATGTCTCTTTAAGATTCACAGAGAGGAAAGTTTTTAAAATATGTTACACTTTTCTCTTTTCAACAGATCACATTGTCTGAGACAAATTAATATTATTTTTAGCAAATTCCCTTATTATACAGGATGAATAATCCCAATCCATTTAACCTTTCCTCACAAGCTCTCATTCAATTCATTCAGCACTTTTCATTGGTCTTTTGGGATCTTCTAGACGTGAAGAGGGATTCTGTAATCTCAGACAGACTTCCAGACATGCTGCTGTGCACTTCTGTTGTAATAGTTACACGTTCACAAATTATAAAAAGTGCGAAACATGCTGATGCAAAGGCAAAATTATTTTAACGAGTAGAAAATGCACTCTTTTCTTTCATCTTTCTTTATTAAAAATGGAAGTGTGGAAAGCAGAGGAGAAAAGACTACAAAATGTTGAGCAACGTAATCAAAACTAGAAAATAAGCTGGTAACACTTCGGTAATAAAATGACAACATGTAAGTGAAAATAAGGGACCTATTGAGCTTTTCCATCGAAATTCAGATTTTTAAAAAAGACTTCTTGCTGCCCTTGGAATTATCTGAAACCTTAAAATATAGAACCCATCCTTTGAATTAATCCTGCTTTTGTTATTGTCTTCTGAAACAAGCCCAGAGATTTTTCCAGTACTTCAAGGTCATATTCTATGGCCAGGGCAATAGAATTCTGCAGCCAGTACAAGTCGATTCGGCAGCTGTAATAATGGCAAGCCATCTGCAGCTCTACAGTTAGTGTGCGAATGAGAGAAAGAAAAGGTCTAGCGTTAGATGCAAGGTCTTAAGTTCTGTACTTGATGAGATCTGATTCGTTCATTCCTTTATCAAATAGTTATTGAGTGTCTGGGGGTACAGACAAGAGCTTGAATACTAAGACTGGACTCCTCCTTATTCCTTCGGTCTACGAACTCCCTTTTGGATTCACTTGCCTCCCTGAAAGCCAAGACCAGCCAGTCATTTACTTCCTCAGGTCCCACTTTCAGGCTACTAAGCACTGTGATTGTCTCAATGTTTTGGGTGGCCCTCCCGCCCAAACCCCTTGCTATGTCAGCAGTTCACAGCGAATGACCCTGTACAGTTCTGTGGAAACTTGAAGCCATACGGTGTTCAGTTCTTCAGTTTCCTTTCTTTTCTCATCAGCGTTTATTCTGACTTGTTCCCCTCATTCTCTGAACTCGATCCTTCAGATCTAATCAATGACATCTACAAGAGAATGTTGCTAACATCTTTTAAATCAATGCTGTGCATCCATCTCTAAGCTTTCCCCCTGCTGCAAGCCCTCATCAGCTCTCATTGGAACCAAGGCAACATATGGATCAGTATCATCTTGCGTTGATCAGTGTTCTTTGTTCCAAGTTACAGAATCTCCATTGACTGAGCAGCTCACAGAATCTCCAGAAGGGCCAGAGATCCAGACTGAGCTGTGCACCCAGGATCAACACCCAACATACACCCGGGCTGTTCTAGTAAAAGCACCAGTGCCACCACCTGGCACCTGGCGGGATTGAGGTCGAGAGCCAGGGACTCCACGATCGCTACTTCCAAAGAGCCAGCTATGTCTGTTTCCTTACCTGTCACAAGACTGGTTTCCCTACACTTAGCCAGCAACTCAGGATTGCTCAGATCCAAATTCGAGCGTCTCGCAATCACCTCTGAATAGTGGAACCAAGTTCACATGGCTGTACTGTAGCTTCAGGAGAGCCTAGGAAGGTGGAGGAGAGTTGAAATTTTGAAAGGTAAAGTGTACAATGTGGGAAATTGCCAAAACTTAAGACAGCATTCAACCATTGGGGCTGCCACAGAAGCAAAGGACCACCAAATACTACTTTGCAATCCATATTTTAATATGAAATATAATTACTTTGTTCCTTTTCTAAAAAATAACCTCATGTTTCCCTATCACCTAAAGATTAAGTATAAGCTGCAAATATAGCATATAAACCCCTTGTATGCCTTCATCTTCCTCCCCTCTATTCATCCTGCTATTACTTCTATTTCTAGAAAACTAAAGCTCTGAAGCCTTTTTCTGAAAAACACACGACACTTGTGTGCCTGACTTTCTGCCCTTCTGTGTGCTTTTCCCTCTTGTCTGGGGTGCCCTTCCCTTTCCTGCCTTCGGATCCCTGCTCAGAGCACATATTACATGCCAATCCATGGGCTACGCACTAGAAAAATAAAAACCATGAATGGAACTCCCATCTCAAGGGATTTAGCATGTGTTGCAGATTAAATGTTTGTGTCTCTCTCAAAATTCAAATGTTAAACCCTGATCCCCAACGTGATGGTATTTGGAGGCAGGGCCTCTCAGAGGTGATTAGGTCATGCATGTAGAGCCCTCGTGAATGGGGTTAGCGCCCTTATAAAAGAGTCTCCAGAGAGCTCCCTTGCCTCCTTTGCCATGTGAGGGCACAGGGAGAAGATGGTCATCTGTGAACCAGGAAATTAATCCTTCATCGACACCAAATCAGCAGGTGCCTTGATACTGAACTGCTAGCCTCCAGAGCCACGAGAAATAAATTTCTGTTGTTTACAAGCCACCCATCCATGGTACTTTTGTTGGAGGAGCTTGAATAGACTAAGACACATGGTGAGAGAGATATGTAAACAAATAGGATGAAAACACAGAGTAATACTGCTGGATGTTCTGGTAGTTTTCTGCCAAGAGAAGTATGTCGCCCCAGAGGATCTGGTTAATCACTTCTATTTGGGTGGTCAGGATAAAGATTGTCAGGAAAGGCGTGGCAAAATAACGTTTTCAAATATTAATATGTGGGGATGTTTTGCACCCTAATATTTCCCTTGAACCCTTTTCCCATTCAAGAAATACCTCATAATCATTATGGCTCTGTTATTCAAAAGCTTAAGCTTCAAGGACTGAGATCACAAACCTGCGATCCACGGGGTGTCTAACGCCTACAAACATAATTTGTTTGGTTCCAACAATATTTTTATAAATTTAAAATTGGTTGCCAAAATAAACAAACTTGGCAATTTTACATAAGGCTTTAAATTTCCAGTTTCCGGTCACCTGGGTGGTTCAGTTGGTTAAGCAGCCAAGTCTCAATTTCAGCTCAGGTCGTGATCTCACAGTTTGTGGATCAGGTCCTTTATAGGGAAGTACAGAGCCTGCTTGGAATTCTCTCTCTCTCCCTCTCTCTCTGCCCCTCCCCCACTCACATGCTCGCGTTCTCTCTCTCAGAAGAAACATTTCAAAAAATAATTGGAGAGGCTGCCCAGAGCCTGATCGTGGAGGATATGCTACACAGTGGAGTTTATCCTGCAGGCAACGAAAATAATTGAACAGAACTCTACATGTTGAGCAAGCTGGCGTAGATGGAGAAGAAATAATAAGTTCAATTTTAGACATGCTGACTTTGAGATATCTCCGGAACATCCAAGCGGTAATGTGGACAAAATAATCTGGGACTTGGAAGAGGAATCTGGGTTATCAATACATATGTGAGCATCATCGACCTATAAATGGTCATCAAAGCCATAGGGGTGTATGGAATCATCTAAGGAACATGTCAAGTGGCAGAAAGTGGGAGCGCACCTCGAGGAAACCCTACACTTATGTGATAGCCAGAGAAAGAGGACCCTGTAAAAGAGATTAAAAAGGAACTTCTACAGAAGAAGGAGGAATTATGAGAAGGCATCATCATGGAAAACAAGGGACAAGAGGTTTTCAGAAAGTGACCAAAAATCACAAGTACAAAAGAAAGATCAAAGAAGAGGAAAATGCATGTGTATGTGTGTATATTGGGTTTGGCGACATGAATGCAGGCATTTTCACGACAAGGTCAATTTCAGTGGAGAGTAGGCTAGACAGCATATTGTTGTGAGCTGAGGAGGAGGTGGGAAGTGAGGAGGCGGATGCTGTGTGTGCAGATAATAATACCAAGGAAATTTAGCTGTGGAGGGAGGAAGGAAACGGGGCTACAGCTGGGAAGAACTTGGGGGTCAAAAAGTGGGATTTTTAAGATGGGCAGAACTAAGTCTGCTGAAAGGAGTCAGGGAGAGAAAAGTTTGGGAATGAAAAAGAGGACTTCTTTCTTTGATTTCATCAAATAAACATTTCTATAACACTTATTATGTGCCACCCTTCCTGTAATCACTTTACCAATATTACCTTATTTAGCCCTCATAACAACAAAGTGCAATAAGTACTATTATTATCCCAATTTCCAGTTGGGTAAACCGAGGCACAGGAAGGTAAGAGGTTTGTCCAAGGTCATACAAGTACTAAGTGTCAATGCTGGGATCTAGTGCCAGGCGATGTCTCCAGAGCTCATGCCCTCCCACTGTTCCACGCCATTTCTTGAGAGAGACGGGAATAATCAGGCTCTCTTCTGGGGAGGCAGGTAGGGGTGCAGGTGAGGGATAAGCATTTAAGAAGAAGCACCCTTGTCCCGTGTAACAAGAGGTAAAGAAGGGGTGGGAAAAACACAGGTTATGATCATGAAATTTTCATCTAATGACTTCTATTCCTTTTTCTTTAAAGTAAAAGATAATGCTGTTTACCGAGAGGAAAGTGGAGGCAGGAGCCTATACCTTTGGGAAGAGTAGAAACTGGTTAGCCGTTGTGAACAAAAGGGAGACAGCTGGCTGGAGAAACAGATAGGGTTGGCTGGCTGTGTTGAAAAAGCAGCTGGGTTGATAACCATGAATATATATGGTGGTTGCAATCAAAGTGAGCTACATTGTCTGCAGAGCCAAGAGCAAAATGAAAGCGAGAGGCCCTTTGTTCAAAAAGCTTAGAAAACAACAACTGAAGATACTAAAGACAACTTATTTCCTTTCTTCCACAGTCTGTCTCTCTCTTGGCCAGTCGTGGTGTTTTTATTTATTACTTGGCAAGGGATACTCTTCCGTGGAAGAGTACGGAATCTCTTGGGGCCCAGGCACCCCATCCCATGACTTGAGGCATGTGCATGTGTGACCCACCGACGACCTCTCACCAGCCTCCAGACCAACACCCCTTCCCACAGGCCCATCCTGACCTATTGCAGACTGATGACCTCCAAGAGGTTCAGCCTCCACTCAGAATGTTCCTGGCACCTGGATGGAGGCTCACACCCACCCAATCACTTGCCAAATATGTTGTGGCGCTGCTAGCCTAGGGCAAGGACAGCCATGACATGGCCACACAGGACACAGCCAAGAAGAAACATTTACCAAACCTCTGGGGACAGAGGACTGGAGTGGAGGCCAGGCAGGGCCGGGGACGCCTGAGGTGGGGAGTGTGCAGCCCCGAGTCCCCCCAGGAGGCAGGAAGGCTGAGAAGGCAACACACCTAAACCCAGGTTCCGAATCCCCGACACAACAAGGTGCAGAAGGGTGGATTTAGCATGTTTCTATTATTTTCTTTCTTCAGATGGATAATGGGGGTGGAGGGAGAGGGGACATATATGCTTGCCAACACACAGAATATTTCTGGAAGAATGAGATCTTCCTAATATAGCTGCCTCTGGTGGGTGGGACTAGGAGACCAGAGATATAGAATGAGAGGAAAAATTAGTTGTTATTTATCCCCCCCTGTATTGTTAAAACCTCTTTAATTAAAAAATAGAGGGGCACCTGGGTGGCCCAGTCAGTTAAGCATCTGACTTGATTACCACTCAGATGATGATTTCACAGTTTGTGAGATCGAGCCCTGCATGAGACTGTGCGCTGACGAGGAGGAGCCTGCTTGGGGTTCTCTCTCTCTGCCCCACCCCCTCTCGTGCATGTACACGCACACATGCGCTCTCTCTTCCTCTCTCTCAAAATAAATAAATGAACATTCTTAAAATATAAATCTATCAATAAATATAAAACTAGTGGGGTACCTGGGTGGCTCAGTCAGTTGAGCGTTGGACTCTTGATCGAGGATCAGGCCCCACTGAGTGTGGAGCCTGCTTGGGATTCTCTCTCTCTCTCTCTCTCTCTCTCTCTCTTCCTCCTCCTCTCCTCTGTTTGCACTCTCTCTCTAAATAAATTTTTTTTAATTAAAAATATAAAACTAGCCCCTGAAAAAGGAAAAAGCGTGAGTGAATGGGAGGTGAGAAAATAGAGTCAACAACTCTCCGTGGATTTGCTCTGATGGGAAGAGGGTGTTTATGGGAAGCACCGAAGAGCAGAGCATGAAGGAGACTCCATCAGGACAGATGCCCACATTTCTAACCAACAATGAAGGGCTACGCTGCAATGGAGGCTAAACAGCCAGATGAAGGTGAGTTGGAATGGCAGGGCAATACATGGGAATCACCAAGGGGGGTGGGGTGGCATCAGGAGTACAGTGAATAATTTAGCCTTGAAAAAAAGACCTAAGTCTGCTGAAACTGGAGGAAGAGACATGCACACAAATGTAGGTTGATGTGGGAGAAATCAACACCTAATTGCATCACGTATTCTGTGAGTGCGGTGACAGGGGCATCTTCTGAGAGTTGAGGGGGAGAGTTACCTACGTACAGACATTTAGAAAAGATTTGAGGGGCGCCTGGGTGGCTCAGTCAGCTGAACAGCCGATTCTTGATTTCAGCTCAGGTCATGATCTCACAACGCGTAAGTTCAAGCCCCGCCTCAGGTTCTGTGCTCACATGAGCTCCGTGCTCCGTGCTCCCCGTGGAGCTCACTATGGATCCTCTGTCTCCCTCTCTCTGCCCCTCTGCTCTCATGCACTCTTTCTCTCTTTCTCTCTGTCTCTCTCCCTGAAAAATAAATAAATGTTTAAAAAAAAGGAGATTTGAAAGAAACACATCGAATAGCTAACACAGGTGGACTTGAAGGGTATTTTAATTGCTGCTTTGTACTACATTTTCTAAGTTCTCTAAGAAATCTATTCTTTACGTTTTTAAATAGTATTGCCCTGACGGCAGGTAAAGACACGTAGCAGACATGTGAAACTGATGGCTCGAGTCTCACTCAGACCCTCATTTCACATCCAACTTGCCAACTCATCCTAGAACAGGGGGCTGGTCCTGGAAGCCAGAGGGCCGGTGAGGACACATGTATGGTCTTCACCCTGCTCCAGAGCCTACTTCTGCTCCAGGCCACCTCTGGATTCTGGGCAGAGGATCTTCAGAAGAAAACCCACAAACCCACTGGAAGTATTTGGTTGGTTGGGGCCTCACCCCAGTCTGAACAATGCCTCTGGCTCCGTATCAAAGCAGCCTTTCAGGAGAAGGGCTGTTGGCTTCCATGCTCAGACCAAAAACTTGTGCTGCCTCCGGGGATGTGCAGACCCCTGACCCTAGGCTCCTTCCTCCAGGCTGGCCTTCTCAGAAGAAATCCTAGGCTCCAAAAACAAATCACTGAAAGTTTAACAACCGATTTTTCAATAATAACATGCACATAGACAAGCCCAAGCCCAGACACGACGTAGTTTCCTGAGCCACTTGAAAAAAGTGGAGATTATTAAAGTAGAGAAAAGGTGGAAAATCAGCCTATAAATTCTCTTCCGGAAACTCAGATGGTAGCTAATCTGATCTTGCTAATCTGTCTCAAGTATCTACTTGCAAAGTTACTTTTCTCCTCAACAGTGATCACTTCAAATTCACTCTACTGTATTTTAACCATAAAATCACCTTTTATTCTCAGTTTTGATAAACCTTAATCCATGATTAGTTTCAACAGTGAAGAAAACCCCTTTAATGAGGCAACCTTCTGGAACATTCCCAAAAGCGATTGCAGTTTACAATATACTAATAATAAAGGAGTCGTTGTTGAGGAGGAAATTTCTGATCTAAAATTCTTGGAGATTCTGTCCAATTTTCAGATCTCTTAGAAACGTTAGAAAAGAATTGAAAAGTGAAAGATTTCTCCAGGGTCATGTCATCTCATGCTTTCTTTGTGGAGTCTTAAAACAGTTATGGAAAAATTTGGATTGTAGTGTTTCTCTTTGAAATTGGCAGTGAAAAATTAGTAGTTATGCAATTTAAACAAAAAATAGCTTTAAAACTTATAGGCCCTTCCGAAGCTGATTGAATTTGAAGAAAAATGTGTATCTTTTTATTACCTCTGAACTCCACGAAACTGAACCGAGTGAATGCCTATATTGAACCAAGAATAGCAGTCTATTTAAACTATATGAAATAGTGCTGATTTTCATGGCTCTTAACTAAAAATTCATTTCCCTCACTCTTAAGCCTAAATCACATTCAATTCTATTACTCTCTGAGATGAATGTGACTTGAAGACTTTCATAATCTAACTTTTACCGATGACCTATATGCTCTAAAAAGCTGAGCTGCCTTTTCCCCAAGAGAAATGGCAGTGGGGTTAATCCAGCTTATTTGAACAAGGTTGCAGCTCCCAACCCCCATCCAAGTTGGCTTAATACAAACCACTGGTATAAGTGTTATTCTTAGAATCTTTGAACTGGGTGAGGCTTTAGAGATCCATCTAGTACAATGTTCAATGTTCATCTGCTTCCTGAATTTCGCGCACTTGAAAATGAATAGTTCTTTTTCCAAATGTACCACGGGGACAAAAAATAACCTCAGAGAACCAGAAGTATGTGATTGGATGTGTATGAATAGCAAGTATTTTCTGTATCTAGCATGTAGATGGAAAGAAACCATGTGGGGTTTTTTTTGGTCCAATTTTAAAGGGCATGTTCACAGTCGGTTATTGAATTTTAAATACCACATTGTGACCCAAGTCAAATAAATCAGTGTTTCTTACAGAAGTACTGTTTGCCCCCAAATGTATCAAGTAGTACCCTATAGTCCATCTAGTCCAACATAAGAAATACACAAATTGATGAGAGTTCACTCTGATATTTCTCCCAAAAAGTAATTAAAAAAAACAAACAAACAAACAAACAATATCTTCTGGACCTGGAGAAAAAAAAAAAAGAATATCACTCTCCTTGCTTAGAGGAAAAATGATGGATTTCAAATAATGTTTGTGTTATGATAATTTTCCCCTTTTTAATCTTTTAAATGACAAATATTGGAGGAGCTCTAAATGCTCAAGAGAGAATCTCAAGAGATCATATTCCAAAATCGTTAACAGTTTGGACACAGTTGGTCACCCTCTTCCCTAAAAGCATGTCTTCACTTGCCCTCCGGACGCTACTTGTCCCTGCTCCCCAGGGTGGGCCAGCACACAGATTTGTACTAATCCTTCTTCATCTTCTCAGCTTCTTAGCACTGAAGTTCCTCGGGACTCTCCTGCACTGCTTCTCATCTCCGTTTGTGCCCCCAGTGATCCCATCCAAGCGCCTGGCTTTGAACGACGCCTGGTCTATTCACCGGGGACTCCACATTCATATCTGTAACCCTGAACTCTGACTCACGAATCTAGCTACCAACTTGATATTTCCATTTGAATATCTGATAGACATCTCAAATTTGACATATACAGAACTGACCTCAAAACCTTCTCTTCTGGAATCATCCTCCACCTCTATTATTGGCAATTCCATTCTTCCAGATAAAAGAAAAGACCTTCGGATTGACTCCAACTCCTCTCTTTTTCTAATACTCCACATCCATTCTGTCTGCAAATTCTGTTCTCCTTCTCAATAAACACAGACTTCAACCATGCTTCACCACATCCATCACTCCCATCCTGGTCCAAGCTACCAAGCCTTCTGCCTGGACTATTGCAGTATCTTCCAAACTAGTCTCTCTGCCCCTACCTATTTTCAACACTGCAAGCCAAATGCTCCTTTTAATCTTATCTAGTCCTGCTAATCTGCGTCTCGGGTATCGAGCTGTAAAGTTCCTATCCTACTCCAAGACTGAATACTGCAAACTTAAGTCAGATCATTAAGCCAGTGACTTCTCCGCTCAGTCAGAGTAAGCTATGCCTTACAATGGTCCATAAGACCTCACATGATCTGCCTGTACGTGTGTGTGCACACATGCCCATACAAATGCACACACACTCACACGCTCATACACACACCCCATTACTTCTCTGACCTTATCTCCTACTGCTCTCCTTCTTTCTGATACCACTCTTGCCTCTCCTGGCCGCTTGACTGAGTCGCAAACATTCAAGCCTGCTCCTCTTACATGAGTCTTTTCATTAACTGTTCCTTCTGCTCTTTCCCCAAATTGACAAGATGCACTCCCTCACTTCCTCTGCTCAAAATATGCTTTCTTTTTTTTCTTCTCATCACTTATCAGTTTGAAATATATTTTGTAAGTTGCATATTCAGTTTGTTTATGTTCCTTCTTACCCACTAGAACACAAGCCCCACCAGGACAGGGATTACCTGCTTTGCTTACTAGTATATCTGTAGTTCCAAAGACAGTACTTGGAAGTGCTCAGTAAATGATTGTTGAGTGAATTCAAACATGTGCTTTAAGCAGCTGACAAGATACTACACAACTGTTCCTGCAGTTTTGTTTTCTTAAAAGAAGATACTTTTAAAGTTAAAATCCTTGATTTTTGTCGTTTACATATATTCTAAAGACTCTCTTTTCAGCTGCACACTAAAGAAAAAGACAAATAAAGACAAGGACTAGAGTTATAAAGGGTGAATACATTTTTAACTCGTTTTGATTAAATTTTATATGTCTATAGAGGTCACTGAATTGATTCTTTACTGACCTTGGACAGAATTTCACGTATCAGTTACAAGTGTTTTCCAGCTTTAAAAAGTTTATTTCCCACTGCACAAAAAGATGCGGAAATATAGAGTCACTTGCTCTAAAACTATAATTTCATAAGACACCGTCATAAAGATTGATACAGTTAACATGGATTTCATTTACTTACAAGTTTTGCTCCAGAAATCTGTCTGCCAATCAATCCAATGGAATTATTGTCATTTTATTGAATGTGTATTGAATATTTGATCGTCAAAGCTCACAAATTATGCTGTGCTATTATCTAAACACCAGTTATAAAATATTTGCTGATTACATTTACTGCCTGGTATAATGGAACCAAGAGGAACAGATTTTACTATCTGTCTCTCACATACACACTTACACGTATACACAGGCATAAACACAAATAGATTAAGAAATTTTGCCACAAGAGGAAAACCTTTAACTGTATTTTTGAAGAGAGTGAAGACCAGAAAATAATTTACCCATTCAAGTTCAGAAAGGTCATTAGAAGTAGCATGAGACCTCTGTTTGACTTTCAGTCTACTGTTCAATCCATGACTAGAAAAAGCATTGTTCTTTTAAGAAGAATGACTAATGTCAGTTATGCCAAAGGGAACTCAACCCTGCTGATTGTCTGCCATCTACCCATAGCTCTCAAACACAGTGGACATAAATTTGTAAAACAATAAAAAATCCAGGTGGCTTCAGTCAGGAGAGAATTTTTAGAGAACTCAAAAGTGGGAATCCCAAGGAGTTGATATTTTCTTCAGGGTTGAAGTGAATTTTTCAGGTAGTGTTCAATCTAGAAGTTGGTCTCCTGTACACCTGGAAAAAAGAAGAAATTTACGTAGCCTAGACTTCTCCAGCACAAGACAGAGAGAGTAATGATTCTCAGAAAAACAGGCATCATGGAGAAAGAACACTGAAGGAAAGCAAATCTTATTTCCTGTATCATAGATGAGCTAACCCCAAAAATCTGGCAGCCAAGTCAACTCACAGGAATCAAGGATCTTACCCAGTGTCAAGCTTTACTGATAATTTCACGAACACAATAGCCACAGGCATAGCAAGGTGAGTTCTGATATTCCAAGTACACTCTCTAGGTTCTTATTTTTTCACTAGTTGTACCCTCTGGGTTCATGCAATGAGCGTACTGTCCAAGTAAAGTATTGTTTTCCTTCCTGGCAGAGAGCATTCCAGATTATATCTCTGAATAATATTCAAAAAGTCAGATCTGTGACATTTTCTAAGAAGGCACGCCCCATAAACCTATAGATTCTATGTTTGTTTGCCATAAGCATTCTAAATGAGAGACATCTTGCTAAAATATTCCATGGATAAGGACTCCTCTCCTATAAAACACCATTAATTAGGTTAGTGCTTAGTATTCTTATCAGGGGTATTATATCCCCCATCACGCATCTTCTCTCTTTCTTGGGTTTTGACAAAATCTCTCCTTGACTGATTCTAGTCAGCTCTTCTGAGCTCTTTTTACAACCAGGTCTTGATTTTTGGACTTCTGTATTTGTCTCTGAATTGTCCAGTTTTAGCAAGAATCCTGCTAAGTCAGTTTAACCAGAAACATACCCTCCCCTTTCCATCATCCATGTGTGATTACTCTGACTGGCTTTCAGCAAGAATCCCGTGAGGTCAGTTTAAGAAGAATCTCTCCTTACTCCTGATGTTTCCTCTTAACAATTTTCTATCCACTGACCTTGGCTATAAGTTTTCTATCCTCCTTGGCTATAAATTCCTGCATTCCCTTGTGTTTAGAGTTGAGCCTGATCTCTCTCCTCCTCTGCAAACCCGCACGGTAGGAGTCCCCACAAATAAAGTCATCCTTACTGTCTTTAACAACTATCATGAATGATTTTTTTTCTTTAATAGCACACACCTTCATCTGTCCATAAAGGGAGAGAACTAGATTATAGGCCACCTTCTCTCCCCCATGCTGATGGGTGCAGTAGCAGATTAGAAATAGCAGTGACTATTACTATGGAAATACAGTTAATAATCACCCGGTACTTAGAGTTTTCACCTTAAACAAACCTAGACAAAGTGTCTGGCAATTCTTTGCAATTAGTACAAAAGTTTTGCTATAAGGGAGGAACTTTCCAGAGCCAATTACCGCAACTTTGATATACCATCACAGATCAGTAAACAACCTCCCAAAAGACAACCAAACACATGGTTTTTATAGGACCAACACAGAACTGATGCCCTTAGCCTATCCACTATATACTATTTGTAACTTGTTGTTTACAAAACTATGCTTAAATATTTATTAAATTGTATCTGTTAGGTGGGTTCTATTTTTCTCAAGAAGTCTTCTCATCGTTGTTAATATGGTTCAAATTTAATGACTCCCTTCTGGAATTGTGAAACTGAACGAGATGGTTCACCGAAACATTTGCAGCATCGAGATTATGATACCCAAAGTTAGTTTTAAAAATTATGCTGTGCTACCGCTGGAGTGCAGTGCACATTATATGCTCTCATTATTTTTTATAAAGTTCTCCCAGGTACCATAAGGAGCAAATTAAACACATAAGGACTTTGCCCTCCAGGAAACTGCAGTTTAAAAGGGTCAACAAATTGAAAAATCAGCAGAATGACTCTTCCTCCTCTGACCCTGTTGAACCGACAGATGTCATTAAAGCGAATGATCACACTACAGAAGGACGTGCCATCCATGAATGATGGGCACCTAAATCCTGGCTCTGCCATCAACTATCTGTTGGACCCCAGCACAACACTTCCGTCTCCCGGATCTCAGTTTTATCATCCATGAAACAAATGAAGTTTGGGTTAGAAGATGCAGAGGCTTCTTCAAAGTCTAAATTCATGGAGGAAATACGTACAATAAGTAGATGAAGAGAATTAGCACTCACGAAATTGGTGCTGTGGAACGCGTTATTCAGTCCCAAGAACTGACTGCAGCACAATGCACATTTCATTTGGAAAATACACGTGAAACGCTGCATGCAGAAATGATCCAAAGTGTCTTGGTCCCCATGCTTCTGTAAAAACAATATGATTGTGGCCCATATTTTGGTCCCCAGTTACTTGAATTCCGTGAGTACTGGCCTTAGCTTTGTACTCAAAAGTGTAATTAGATAAAATGTCCTGAGAAGCTTTATGCCTTTAGTTAAGTCACATACAAAAATGTCCTATTTGTGGGAAAAGGAAGTGTCATTTCAAACTTTTTGTTTAAACATGCTTATTTTTTTTTCACATTTATTTATTTTTGAGAGACAGAGCACGAGTGGGAGAGGAACAGATAAAGAGGGAGACACAGAACCTGAAGCAGGCTGCAGGCTCCGAACTGTCAGTACAGAGCCCGACGCGGGGCTCAAACTCATGAACCATGAGATCACGACCTGAGCTGAAGTCTGACATTTAACCCACAGAGCCGCTCAGGCATCCCCATCATTTGAAACTCTTAAAGGGGAAATTCAAAGAGCTCAGAGAATACATGCACATTTTCTGGTCAAAGTGCTCCCGTAACTAAACTATTTCTGTGAACATCTGAAGTCTCGCCGTCAGTGTAGCCCCCGTGGTACGACAGATGACCTGAAGACCAGGGATCTAGGCACAGGAGGCTCCTTCCCAACCCTGACCAGAGTGAAAGAGGGTACTATGATAAGTGAATAAGCTGGCAGAGAAAAATAAAGGCCGTGTGGTCTCACTTAAGTGTGCAATCTAAAGAAGTCGAACTCCTAGAACCAGAGAGTACAATGGTGGTTACCAGGGGCCAGGAAATGGGGAGAGAAAGAGATGTTCATCAAAGAATACAAACTTTCAGTTACAAGATGACTAAGTTCTGGAGAGTTCATGTACAGCATGGCAACCATGGCTAATAATACTGAGTTTTATACTTGAAATTTGCTGAGAGTAGATCTTGACCATTCTCCCTCCACACACTGAAGAAAAAAAAAAGATAACTGTGAGGTGATGCATGTGCCAACTAACCCGATGGTGGTAACCAGTCCACAATGTGCATGTACACACCTTAAAAATATACGATCTTTGTCAGTTCTACTCCATAAAGCTAGGAAGGAAAAAGAAATGATTCCTAAGGAGCTTAGATGCTAAACCTTGAAACTGGCAAAGCCCAAGCTGACTGCACAAGTTATGTAATTTTTTTTTAAGTCTTCCATAACTCTAAAAATAAAGAGGAGGGGGGCGGGGAATCCAGTTTGAGTCTTTTTTTTAAACACCTCATAATGGCAGAAACATTTGAATTTCTTAACTGGTGCACAAGAGAAAAGCAGAAATGAGATGGGTAGAGATTTAAATTCAATTCTTTTCTTCTATTGTGTGAGACAACAGCATCAACAACTGGCAATTGAGAGAAGAGATACATCATTATACTTATTTATAGCATTAACTACTTTACATTCAGCCACACAAGTGAAACTGTAAAAAAAAATTATAAAGGGGGTATGTGGTTCTTTCATTAGCTTGTCTGTAATACTGGATTGGTCCATAAATTAATGTGTATAAGAGAACGAAAAAAAAAAAAGAATTCAAAGCTCTGCCATTGTAATTACAGCTCTTTAAATATCAAAAGGCACAAAGAAAGATTCCTTTTGAAAAGCCTACCGACTCTCTTGGCAAGACACTATTAATTACTTGCATAAATCTGCAGTTTGTACACCCAGAGCTATGGGTGACATTATTACATTATCCAAGCTTTTAACAGTCCCCATTGGTCTCAGCGTGTGTTTCTGTAAATTCTTGTTTACCAACCGATCCCTCTGTAAACTTCAGACTCCTGCTCAGAGGCAATGAGCAGAGCTCTGGGACAACAGGTAGCTCGGAGTCCCCCATCACTGTCTATAACTCACACAATTCAATTAGAGAAACCGTACCATGTGAATTATTAAATTAGGCTGGAGATTGCCATGAGCAGTAATAATATCGCAATCTTATTTAAAAACAAGACATTTAGCTTCCATAAACAAACCGCTTATAAACAAACCACACGGGCAAATGGAAAATACAAAGTGGGCCTGGGATCTAAATTAATAGTTAAAGCCCTAGAGAAAGGACATCTAGAGAAGCAGTTATATCTTAGAAAATATTTGCCTCCAAATTTCCAGCTTTTATATATAAACTTAATCAACATTTCTCTTTTGAGCATCCATTGCACAGGAAGTTTAACAGAATTAAAATCTGGCCCATGGCTCTATATTTTTGCAATAAATACAGACTCTAGGGAACATCTTCCAAACGGCTTTGGGAGAGAGAGGGGGAGTGTGTTACTTGATAAAATGAAAACCTAAATTCAAAGCAGCAAATGTGTCCCCTGCTGTGCCCAAGTGCCAATTCTCAGCTTTAACCTTGCATAAGAACCTTTCACAAATTTTTTTTAAAAAAGGAAAATGGATTTATGACCAAGCTGAATTGGTCCACATCATCTATTTGGGGAGAGAGAAGCGGGAAAAGCAGACAGCATGTCAAAAATCTAAACTGCTTAAAGAACTTCATACCAAGGAGAAAGTAGTCGGCGTTCTTCCTCAAGGTCTAGTCAAGGCAAAGCCAAAGAGGCAGGAGGTTGGGCTTACCTCAGGTCAGACCCTTGTAATGACTGTGAGTATCAAAGATGCAAGGGTTGAACTTAGAGGTGACCCCAGTCTCTCAGCCATTAAGCCTAACGTGACACCACTTAATATTACATGTTGTTGCGTTCCTCCTAATTACCAACAAGCCGATTAATTATAAGACTTGGCCAACAGCCAATTCTATTGATATGAAATTTGATCAGGTAACAGAAGAGCTCCTTTACATCTTTTGCAATACCTTATGCTTCTAATCTCATGGATGAGCACAGGAATATTTTGTAGTTTGGAGGTATGGCAAAAGTCAAGAGTGCAATACGTGTGTCCGTAGATCAATTCATGTGAGTAGACTGACCCAGTAATGGACACTATAAAGTAAAAATGAGTGTCATTCTAAGAAAATGTCTAAACATTTGTTAAGAACTTGCTTGGAGTATCCCAATGTGTCCCAGATAACGGCTGCAAAACTTGCAGTGTTTTGTAGATACTCTATTACACTCTTCTTACTTTACAGACAAGGAAACAGAGACAGAAGGTATGTGATTGTTTTCAAATTTTCACAAATCATCAGTGATAGAGCTAGGATCAAACTCGAATCTCTCTCTTGCACTAGGATTCTTTTGCTATTATGCTAAGAGTAGAAAGTATGAATTGGTAATATTTATTTTCCTTAAATCCAGCAACTGCTTTTTGCTGCGGTAGCCATGATCTAGCTAAATAAATATAAAAAGAAAAGAAGAAATAAAAAACCAAACATAAGAACAAATATTATAGGGAGTTGTTTTAAAGAATGCTTGTCTTGGGGGGCCTGGGTGGCTCAGTCAGTTAAGCATCAGACTTTGGCTCAGGTCATGATCTCGTAGTTCGTGAGTTTGAACCCTGCATCAGGCTCCGTGCTGATAGCTCGGAGCCTAGAACCTGTTTCAGATTCTGTGTCTCCCTCTCTCCCTCTCTCTCTGCCCCTCCCCAACTCGTGCTCGCTCTCTATCTCAAAAATAAACATTACAAAAATAAAAATAAAAAACAGGAAGAGAAAGAAAGAAAAAAAGAAAGAGAAAAAGAAAAAGAGAAAGAAAAAGAAAAAGAAAAAAGACAGACTTGCAGACTTGTCTGGAAGGATGAGTCACAAATGGGATCATGTCACTTTCTCACTTAGAGCATTTCATTGACTTCCTTTCACTGATCTTCTGCTGAGATTCAGACTTCACTATGGTCTTGAAGGATCTGGCCCATACTCTCTCTCCAACCTTCTCCCATGCCCTTCTCCTCCTCAACCACTGCAGTTCTAGGTCATCAGACTCCCTTCTGTTGGTAGCAGTCTATTATCATCTTCCTCCCTAGATCACAAGCCTCATGCCCGTGCTTCTCGTTCGTTCATCGTTTTATTTGTGGTGGCCAGCGCAGAGCCTAGCAAACAGTTGATATTTAATAAACATACATTGAATGAATGAATGAAGTTACACATGTAAGAACACTTGGAAATTTTCCAGGATGTAAAGCACTATTACAATGTTAGGTAGTTTTTTTAATTTTTGATGCATTTGAAAACTGATTCTTACAATTCCCCAAGGACAGATTTTTGGCCTATAACTGCACACATTGTATTGTACAATGACATCTGGATGAGCCAGGTTAATTGAATCATATATCACCCAACTCCTTGTACTAACCAACCTGATCTTACCTCCACCTCTTATTAAAGAAAAAGAGCGTTTTTTTTGTGTTCAGTAAACAAAAAGAAAAAGGTGTGGCCATTCACTTCCTCCGTTCTCCTGTTCTTGGTTGCAGGGTAGAATACTCTCCGGTCACACATGGTCATCCTCCAGGGACAGATGTGTGTGATGGCAGTTATGGTACTATTGGTCCCTCTCTGACCATAACTTGGATTATTGAGCTGAATTTCTGTCAAGGATCCTCTCCAAGAAACATGGAAGTGGCCTCAGGACATTATCCAAATAGAAAGCCTGGGCCAAACAAGTCCTCCATCTTGACGGAGACTCAGTCTTTGTACAGAAGCCCCCCTTGCTCCCCACCTTCAGAGCAGCAGAGGCCCCCCTTTGGATCATCTCCCCAGAGCCCAGGAGCTGGGCTTATCTCTCTTATGTGTGTGTGTTTATGAGAGTATGGTATGTAGGCAAAAGGCCAACTACTTTTTCTTGCTGGAGATGCCGTATGAATTAAAACAGTTTAACAATCATGTCATGCTACCTAGTATAACATTATTTATGGTTCTTTCTTTTTTCCAAAAGAAAATACAATCAGTATCTTAAACTAAGCATTTCATTTTTTCAGGTCCTAAGGGTGGATATATATACATATATATGTATGCATCAATAGATATAGATACAGATATGGAGATAGATATAAATATAGGTACAGATATGCACAGCAAAATCCCTCTATGTAGATAGATATGTAGGTAGATGATTATATTATGTGTTATATATTGTATATATCAGATATTATATATATCAGATAACATACATATACATCAGATAAAGTCTCTATATTCTGTTTGGGGGAGATAGGCAATAAAGAAGTAAGTAAGTATATGTCAAAAAGTGTTAAGTGCTAAAGAGAACAGAAAAGCAAAAAGCAGGACAGGAGTGTGGCACCTGGGTAGCTCAGTCAGATGAGCATCCACCTCTTGATTTTGGCTGAGGTCATGATCCCAGTGTTGTGGGATCAAGCCCCATGTCAGGCTTCATGCTCAGCATGGAGGCTGCTTGGGACTCTCTCTCTCTTCCTCTGTCCTTCTCTCTCTCTCTCTCTCTCTCTCTCTCTCTCTCTCTCTCTTGTAAATAAATAAATAAATAGTAAGCAAACAAGATAGGAGAAAGGAGATGACGGGCTGAGGCAAAGAAGAGCCAGAGTACATGGGGCAGTCATTAGGGAAGGCCGGTACTATGGGGTAATATTGAGTAAAGAAAGACTCTATGGGAACCAATCTCGGCAAATATCTGTGGAAATGACAATACACATATAGGGAACAAAAACTGTCACTTTACTTAGTGGGGAGCATGCTTATTAACTGTATTTCTTGCTTTCTGTATTCTTGATGCTCCGGCATACATGGTCTGGCTGATCCTGGAGACACTGACCCTCCCAGGATTGGCTAATTCCTAGAGCTAGCACGCAACTCATCTCGCAATTCATCCCGGGAACACATCTAGCTCACATGCAGATGAACCAGTCCAAATTCCATACTCCCAGCCACCTTCTTTCTTGGGATTTTATACTCAGGGCCAATTTCCCCTTTATTAATTACCCCAGGAGCAGGTATCAGACAACTAGAGAGAGCCACTATACTCCAGATACACTGAAATTTTTCAAACTAGTTAATCTTAAACCTATTTAATCTGTCTCGTCTTGCCTTTTCCTCCAAAAGCCACAGTGAAGGCGTTTGCCCATGCTTTCCCCTCAATTCCTTCTGCCTCCTAGCTGGCCCTGGTGCTTCCTTGTGTGGTTCCACATGGCATGCCAAACTTTCTGCTTCTAGAGAACTGTGAATTAAAACTTCTTCCTCCATGACTGTCATTTCTGTGTGTGCATGTCTTACTATACCTGATTAAAACATATCCAGGGTACACTTTAAAACAAATGCCTAGTGAGTTCAAGGGGCAGTAAGAAGGCCAGTGTGGCTGGAGCCAAGTGGTGGGGGCATGGGGGTGGTGCAAGGAGATGAGGAGGGGAAGATAAGATGAGAGAGGAAAACAAAGGGCCACCTTCTGTTAAGCCTTAGGGACAATAACAAGAATGTTAGCTCTTCTGCTGACTGAAATAAAGAACCACGGAGAGATTCGGAACAAAATGACATGATTGGACTCATATTTCAACGGGACCGTTCATAACAGACTGAAGGGTAGCAATGGCAGCAGCAGGGAGATAGACTGGGGATTTATTACAACAATCTAGGGAAGAGATGTTCGTGGCCTGGACCGGGATGGTAGTAGGAGACACAGCAAAAAGTGGTTGCCTTCTGGACCTAAGTTTTTAAAGGTAGAATCAGTAGGATTTGCTGATGGTTTGATGTGGGGTATGAGAGAGAGAGAAAGAAGCCATAGGTTACTGTAAAGTTTTTTGACATGTAAAACTATAAAAGTGTAGTTACCATTTACTGAGATGGCAAAAACTGCAAAAGGAGCATATTTGGGGTGGAAGAGTGGACTGCAAATCAGGAATTCAGTTTTGGACATGTTAGATTTGAGGTGACTATTACATATCATTAATTTTGTGATTAACTACAGTAAGTTATCTTCCATGTTGGAGAGGTTCATGTGGCAGTAACTGTGTGTGACCCCCTGCCAACAGCCAGCTAAGAACTGAGGTCTTGATCACAACGGTCGGAAGGAACTGAAACCTGCCGATGGCTACGTGACCTTGGATACCCATCCTTCCCCAGTCAAGCCTTCAGATGAGACCCTAATGTCTACTGACATCTTTATTGTGGTCTTGTGAGAAATCCTAAATTAGAAGACCCAGCCATGCTGTGCCCAGATTACTGACCCACAGAAACTATCAGATAATAAATGTGTATTGTTTTAGGCCGCTAATTTGGGGGGCAATTTGTTATGCAGAAGCAGATAGCTAATACAAGATTATTAGAATGAATGTAGATAGAAGAGAGAACTGGGGATGGCCCTGGGCACACCACTGTTTAGAAGTCAGCAAGATGAAGAGGAAAATGCAAGGAGACTGAGTAGTCTAGGAAGGGGAACAAGGAGACTATATGACAAAGGATTCAACAAGGAAGAGGAAATTATAACTGGTCAAGGGCTATTGGTAAGTCAAATAAGATGAGGTCTGAGAATTTGTCATTAGAAATAGCAATGTTGAGATTATTACCACAGTAACACTATGTAAACAGTAGGGCAAAAAAAAAATGTAAACCTTAACTTCTTGAATGAAGATAGTCAAAATTTCATAAATGAGGTTTCCTTGAAGCAAGATATAACTATTTGTATTTCCTGCTTGCCAGAGTTGATCATAATACTTTAACACTGGAAAAGAATTCAGGGATTTTCAACTTCAAATGTCTCCATTATAGATGAACACAATATACCAACTCAAGGTCACAGAGTTGGCTAGTAGAGGACTCAGGAATCAAAATGAGACTAAAGATGTCATGACCTACTGCTCTTTCTGCTGTGATGCACAACTTCTTTGATTTCCTACTTCAAGGTGGTGATTAAAAATCCTAAATGCTATATAGCAGTATTAACCACTAACCACTCTTACCTGAAGTCTAATTCATTTGTGCTTTCTCATATTTAAGAATTTGTAAAAGTTTTTTTTAAGTTTATTTATTTATTTTGAGAGAGAGAAAATAACTAAGAGCAGGGGAGGGGCATGGGTAGAGAGAGAGAAAGAGAGAGAGAGAGAGAGAGAGAGAGAGAGAATCCCGAGCAGGCTCCACACTGACAGTGCAGAGCCTGTTGTAGGGCTCAATCCCACAAACCACAAGAACATG
Organism: Prionailurus bengalensis; assembly: GCF_016509475.1. Lineage (NCBI taxonomy): Eukaryota > Metazoa > Chordata > Mammalia > Carnivora > Felidae > Prionailurus > Prionailurus bengalensis. The sequence continues at coordinate 14,107,322 of NC_057353.1, read as the reverse complement.
ACCTGAGCCAGAATCAAGAGTCAGAGGCTTAACCGACTGAGTCACCCAGGTGCCCTGTAACAGTTTTATTAAGAAAAAGTCTGTGAGACATTTTTAAAAAATATTTGATTGACTTATAGTTGATATACAATATGATATTAGTTTCAGGTGTACATGGGATATTTTCTAAACCATTGAGAGAATCAACATGTAAAACATACAAAAATATTGATATGGAAGGTCCCAGAATTTAACTTAAAAGTTCAATAAAGCTGGTAAGATGATTTCAATGAAAACAAGTGCTAATTATCACTGGAAGTTATATGTAAGTGATGAATCACTAAATTCTACTCCTGAAACCATTATTACACTATATGTTAACTAACTTGGATTTAAATAAAAATTTTTTAAAAAGTAACGAAAAAAATGTTTTCCTTCCACTAAAGAAGTACTGATGACTGCACCATTTAAAAGAACACTCTATAGGGGCACCTGGGTGGCTCGGTCGGTTAAGCATCCGACTTCGGCTCAGGTCATGATCTCACGGTCCGTGAGTTCGAGCCCCACGTCGGGCTCTGGGCTGACAGCTCAGAGCCTGGAGCCCGTTTCAGATTCTGTGTCTCCCTCTCTCTCTGCCCCTCCCCTGTTCATGCTCTGTCTCTCTCTGTCTCAAAAATAAATAAACGTTAAAAAAAAAAATTTTTAAAGAACACTCTACAAAGGTGGTCTTTAATACACAAAACAACTTACTTCACAACATTTTTCAGGAATAGTTAATTATCTTGCTTACGTAATCATTACTATTGCTTTCATTTGCTAAAATGTAGGTTCCATGAGAGTGGGGATTATAGGTCTTGCTCACCTCTCTATCTCAGTCCCCCGAAACTAGCAGAAAGGAAAATATACTCATAGGATGAATGAATCTTTGCACTGGGCCTTGAACAACCTAAGAGGATGCATGTAAGGCAGAGGAAAATGCACAGACACAGGCTGGGAAGCATAAGAGTCCCTGACATTTTTGAAGGTGGTGAGGGGCCCGAATCCCTGGACAGAGGTGATTTAGAGAGAGCGGAGGAAACACACCCTGTGGGGTGGAGAGAAGCAGGTGCACGTGGTCCTTGAACGGCAGGTGAAGAGTTCTGGCCTCCAGTCTAAGTGCTCAGGGAGCCACTGGAGATTGATGAAACAGAGTAAGGCATGGATTTTAGAAAGGACTTGGTTTTTTTGTTTGTTTGTTTGTTTTTAAATTTTTTTTTCAACGTTTATTTGTTTTGGGGACAGAGAGAGACAGAGCATGAACGGGGGAGGGGCAGAGAGAGAGGGAGACACAGAATCTGAAACGGGCTCCAGGCTCTGAGCCATCAGTCCAGAGCCTGATGCGGGGCTCGAACTCACGGACCGCGAGATCGTGACCTGAGCTGAAGTCAGACGCTTAACCGACTGCGCCACCCAGGCGCCCTAGAAAGGACTTGTTTTGAAAATGAGACAAAATGTTGCGAATGAGACAGGAAGCAGGAAAATGTATTAGAATGCTTTGATTTTTTAAAAATATGTCTGTCATTCATGCATTTGAGCTACGGCAATGATCAAGGTATTTACTCCCGAGGAAATGACAGTCCAGTGGGAGGCAGGCATGTAAACAGGCTGCCACAGGACAGCGTAATAAATGCAATCAATGGAGAAGACCTGGAATGTGGTGAGTGCAAATAAAAGGGGTTCTGGGCTCAGTTCTAGTTGCAAGCAACACCTTCCCTAAGACGTGGCAGAGATAAGAAAGCAGCCGCAGTGCCCGTGGTGGTCCAGGAAGAGGGAAGAGCACGGCACGGGAACGACAGGGTCGCTGTCCCAGAGGGGAGAAAGGATGTGCAGTGGGAACAGAACGCCAGAAGGCTCTGAGGGCCATTCACACTACAGCACCACAGGGGACAGCTGGCTGGCTCAGTCCGTGGAGCGTGCCTTAATCTTAATCTTAATCTTAATCTTAATCTTAATCTTAATCTCAGGGTCGTGAGTTCGAGCCCCACATTGGGTGTAGCGATTACTTAAATAAGTAAGTAAATCTTTTTTAAAAACCGGCAGCATCCTAGATTCTGTGAGTATGAGCACAGGTGGGAGGGCATAGAATATTTCCAGAACCCCGTAACTTTCTGGCAGGCACTTTCCCACTCTGTATTGCATCCCACCCCACCCCCTCGCACCCGTCCCCAAAAGTAACTATTATTCTACTTGTCATCATCATGGATTCATTTTGCCTATTTTTAAATTTCATATAAGCGAAACCATACAGTAGGATCTTTATTTTTGTCTGGGTGGTTGTTACACAGGTCAGCGTATACATAAAGTCACGTTTGTTTAATATTCGTGTGCCATGCTATATGCACATTCTACCTCAAGTTTTAAAGCGGCGGGGGGGGGGGGGTGGAGAAAAATACAAAGTGACACTCTTGGGCTGTGTTTCTCAAGATTTCCACCAGACACTGCTTTCGCAGGATGTTAACGGAGGTTACATTTAAAAGGGGGCTCCTTGTTCAAATAAGCTTGGAACATTCTGGGCGAAACTGAGTTAAAGCTGATATGCAAGTCTTCTCAGAGTTTGTACTACATTAGTAAGTACTGTGAATCTTCAAAGGGATGAAAAGGATCCAGAAATTCTCACCTATTCTTGTAGAGCATCTCTCAGGACTCAGATACTTAGCAACTCACTTTGGAAAAGTTCTCTAATCGGTACACTGTGAGAAACGGATTATGTGAAACTGGAACTGGTCGGGGAGGGAAATAACTCTCTAGGGCATACTGCCTTTGAGGTGCCAGTGGTGAATCCATCCGATACCCAGAGTCCAGGAGGCAGCTGAAATGCGGGAATGGCATTCAGAGAGAGCCAGCAGGAGTGGGGATGTGTTTTGAACTCCGACCTACGGTTTATGTTTGAAAATCCGTGGGTAAACCTGGATTACATCCTCTAGAAGAGATGTCAGGCGAGATACTCCCAGGACCAGGTGGATAACTGAGCAGACGGAAAGGGACCAGCAAAGTAACAAATAAAGAGGAGTTATGAAATAATAGGGCTTCAGTCTGCGTAAAGTTGATGCCGAATGATGCTCTTTCTCCAGGCAACAATACATATTCCATGCCTGCAAGCTCATTTCTCTCCCATCTTAAGCCTTTTGTTCGAAGTTCATCCCAACAGCCAGAACTCAGAGCTCCTTAAATGTCTTTAGAGTTCCTATCACAGGGGTCAGATTTTATAAGATTCTTAACCTACTAAGAAGAGAAGGTTAGTGTCCACAATACAGCATGTACTTTCTTGGGGTGTTATTTAAAAAACACATGGTTCTTGAATAAAAACACTTCCGGCGGTCTAAAAATTGGTTCAGTTAAGGAAGGAGGGACGGTGTGAGTGTGGTTTATTTACATTTTGTTCTCAAAAAAGACAAAGAGATTTCATTTGGATTAAATATTTTATATGCCTCATCTACCTAATTAACTAGTTATATACGTTGCTCTCATTATTAGCAGATATATCAAGATTTGCACATAAAACACCGCAATGATGGATTTAGACATGAAGTTAAAAGTTAAGCAAAAGGAAAAAAGAAAAGTAGTCAGGAAGAGACAGCAGTGAGGTGAAAAAACTTCGCTAATATTTTATGAAAATTTTAGAAAAACAAGGTTTTGTACTACCAAAGAGACAACCAATAAAGATCTTGTTTCTTCCATCTGACTAATCTGGGAGCTGCAGAAAATGTCGTTCATTTTAACCATCTTGAAAAAAAATGATCTTATAATATTGCCATCTGTTGGCATATGACAGATACAGCATTCCAACGATGCAGATAATGAAGCAAAAATACAGAAAATTAAAGGGACAGATGTGAAAAACTCACACACTCATTTGGCTTACCATTTCACATCTGTTCTCTCAGACCTTCCCAGGAACACAAATCTAACTCCTAGATTCAGTATCTTGAAATGTTATGCTATACAACAGCAATATGCCAGTTACTGACTGAAGATCAATTCATTCCAACACATGATGTGTTTTCTCATCAATATTGGGAGTCTTCTACCCAAAACTCAGTCGCTGCTCTCAAGGGAGAATCCAGGTAAGTACACATAGGTGTATATTACACTAAATCTATTTATCTATGCTTTTAACAATTTGCTTCACTGGCATCCGTATGCTCTCCATATCATTTCTAAGATTATTCATTTTCTTGGTTGGCGGATAGATGAAAAATAATAATATTAAACAATTCCTGCACAATGGTGTATAAGTATGTGCCTTTAAACATCGAATTTCCTTTATATACTTTTAAAACTTTGAACCATATATTTGCCTAGTCAAAAAACTTAGTTAAAAATGTAATGAAATAAATATATAATTGTTTTTACAACACTCGCCACACATTTGCTGGAGCAAACACTTTCTTTGCACCTTCACCATCGGGACAAGGTTGTGAGAAAACATGTTCCCCAGTACGGAGCCCACAAGCCACTGGGAGTAGTCCTCATTTGTATTCTTCTCCCTTACCCCAGCCTTTTTGAGATATAACTGACATATAGCATCGTGGAAATTTAAGGCTAAGGGGTGCAACATGAGGACTTCGTTTATGTGTATACTATGAGACGATTACCACAATCAGGTTAATTAATACATCCATCACGTCACAGTTGCCATTGTTTGTGTGTGGTGAGGACACTTAAGACTTACTCTATTAGCACCTTTATACGATAGGGTTTTGCTAACTATAGTCACGAGGGTGTGCATTATATCCTCAGAACTTATGTACCTCATTAACTGGAGTTTTGTTCCCTCTGACCAGCATCCCCCATCTCCCTCTCTCCACAGCCCCTGACAACCTCCATTCCACTGTTTCTCTAAGTTTGTTAGTCTGTCGTTGCGTTTTTGATTCTACTTATAAGTGAGATCACAGTATTTGTCCTTCTCTCTCTCTCTGTCTGACTTATTTTATTTCCTTATCATAGTGCCCTCAAGATCCATTCATGTTGCTGCAAATGGCAGGATTTCCTTCTTTTTTTTTTTAATATACCACATTTTCTTTATCCGTTCCCATATCAGCTGACACTGAGGTTGTTTCCGTACCTTGGCTGTTGTGAATAATGTTGCAATGAACATGGGGGTGCAAATACCGCTTCCAGATAATGTTTCCATTTCCTTAGGATATATTCCCGGAAGTGGGATTGCTGGAACATACAGTGGCTCTATTTTTAATTTTTCGAGGATCCTCCATACTGTTTCTCATGGAAGCTGAATCAGTTTACATTCCCACCAACAGCGCGCAAAGACTCCCTTTCCCCCACATCCTTGCTTAGCTGTATTCTTGATAGTATGAGGATTCCTGGCAAAATATTTCAGTGTTGTACCTCCATTAAATTAAGAGTTTTTCAAAAGGTAACAAAAGAATATTTTGAATCATATGAATAACAAACTTATAACCTAACAGGGCCAAGAAACGCCGTTTTTCTTTTAAAAAGTTGTCCATTACTAAAATTTGAACACATTGGTAATGTGCCTATCTTGGCATGTTTTTATGAATGTCGGCACCAAGTTGCTCCACATCAAAGGCTAATGCAAAATCAACAGAAGCGAACTTAATATGGAAATCCTGCTTTTCAGCCAAATGAAGACCAAAGACATCAAAAGCTAGAAGACAAAAGGCTTTCTGGCAGTTCATCTGGAGAAACTGGCAGGATTGAACTATCGCAGGACAGGCTGTAGAAGAGTTACACTGATTTCAAAAGCTCTCACACCTTTTGTAATCAGCCCATATTCACTCCAGAAAGAGCAAAGCAACAATGTTATATATTATCAAACATATACCTACTTTTAAGCTTATGGAAATTGAGTAACACTCAATAAAAATAATTTACATCTGCAATAGGGATCCGAGAATCCCCTCTCCCCACCTCTGACCATGAAAGGGGTTAGACAGTCCCTAAACTTGAGGAAAGCTTGCGTCAACGTCATGGCCACAACTTTGGGACAGTCTGGGTTCCCCTGGGCTCTGGCCCTTATAACTGCTGTAAAGTGAATTACTCAACCCCTCTAAACCTGTCTTTCCACTTGTGACATGAAAATAACAAGGGTCATAGTTCACCGGGAGATTGGCATGCTAGTGCATTTGTGTATGTCAGCTGGGTTTATAACAGACCAGCGCAGAACTATCCCAGAGCAAGATCTCAGTATGTGTTAGCTGGTTTTTATTATTACTGATTCCTCCCAATAAAGCTGCAAGGCAGAGTTATTGAGCCCATTTTACAGGTGAGGAAACTGAGACTCAGAGATTTCTAGTAACTATGACACAACAAAGAGCTGAGAAAGCTGGCAATGCAAGGCGGGGTCTGGTAGGTTCTGAAGTCTGGAATCTTTGCACTATCCCAGACTGCTCCTCAGGAAATGACCCAAGAATTCTCATTCTCGGGAGCTGTAGCCATTGGCCAGCCCCACCTGCTAGACTCCTCTTTCCTTACTGGAAAGTGGGCCGGCACTTCCGACCGCAGTGTTCAAAGGTTACCGGGACAAGCAAAGTACCAGTAATAATCTAGGCAAGTGTGGCCTCCCTCCATGAGGCAGAACCTGTCGTTTTAATGAGATCAAAGCTCTTCTGCTTCCTTGGGCTACAGGAAGCCATGAGCAGCAAACTGTCAACGTCTTATCTCGCCTTCCATCTGATGGCCTGTGGAGATAAGCAGGCATGAACCTTCACTATGTTTCCTTCTTCCAGCCAGAAAATTTCCCTAAGTATCTGTAACAATTAGAGCATTTGTTATTTCCAGGGCCAGAGTAAAAATAAACAGTTGTGGGCTGTCTTTGTTTCTGGAAAGACCTCTTCTCTACCTTGATGTGCCCTCAAAACTCAACTGGGGAAGCTAATGGATGGAAGGATTGGATGTATAAAGAATGTGGTGGCTCACATTTCAGATGTTACTCTGTCTTTTCTACACAACAGGGAAATAAAATTGTCTAGACTATCAAAGGTGACAAGTCTGCAGTAACAGTCAATCCTTTTTATTTCTTGTCATTAAATGTGCTCTGCATCAGTATAATATGTAATAATTGTCCATGAAATGGATGCCTTCAGACCGACTTACTTTCAGTGAAGGGGAAATAATAGAGATCTGCAATGTGGGGTTATTAGTGGGGACGATGAGGAGGAGGAGGGGGAAGAGGCACTATTTTCAAAATGTCTTTTTTTGAAAAACTAAAGATAGGCTATAAAAAAGGCCTGACCATAATCACTGAGCAAGGACTCTGCAGTCATTTTTTTTTATAAACTCTTGGGGTGCCTGGGTGGCTCAGTTGGTTAAGCGTCTGACTCTTGATTTCAGTAGTCATTTTTTTTATAAACTCTTGGGGTGCCTGGGTGGCTCAGTGGTTAAGCGTCTGACTCTTGATTTCAGTTCAGTTTGTGATCTAAGATTCTAAGATTCTAAGGAGTCACCTAAGTGGACTAGTGATTTACAAATACCATTTTGCAAGTAAGAATAGAATAGAATAGAAAGAATAGAATAGAATAGAATAGAATAGAATAGAATAGAAAGAAGGTGAAAATGGAGATCTGTTGCAGTTAGGAGACAAACACAAAAATCTATGTGGAAAACAAAAGTGGTCTGAATTAAAGCCCTTGGCACACTGGTTCGTAGGAGATGGTCGATAAACGGTTATATATCACTAAGAGCACTCACAGTAACGCAATGGTCGGAAAGAAAGGATTGAGATGCATTGAAGATGATCACATACATACCACCTCTTGATTGTCAGCGATCAGAGATGAGAAAGCAAGACAGATCGAGGATGACGTGGGTTTTCCGACTTGGGCGGCTACGTGCACAGTTGTAGTCACTATGTCGGGGACATGGGGAAAGGAACTGGCTAAAGGGTCACAGAAGACGTCGAATTATTGGAGGGGGGCAGTTTCTGTTTAAGGTGGGCAGCGACCATTTCTCAGTTGATTTTCCCTGTTCCCTCTTTCCGTTTTCTTTTTCATGCAACATTTTTAACCATTTAAAACTGTCCGAGACAATGGCTTTCAGTATATTTACAATGTTGTGCCACCACCACCGCTTTCTAATTCCAGATCATTTTCATTATCCCAAAAAGAAACCCCATATCCATCCAGCAGGGGCTCCCCATTCTCCCTTCCCCTCAGCCCCTGACAGCACTGATCCGCTTGCTGAATCTGTGGATTTTGCCTATTCTGGACATTTCATATACATGAAATCACATCCAATATGTGACCTTCCGTGTCTGGCTTACATAAATGTTCCTAGCAGCATTGCTTATAATAGCCCAAAAGGGGAAACGACCCAAAGGCCCACCATCTAATAAATGACCAAACAATGTGTGGGCTATCCATACCACGGAATAGTGTTCAGCCATGAAAAGTAATGAAATAACTTGTGCATGCTCCAACTTGGATGAAACTGGAAAACATCGCACTAAGTGGAAGAAGCCAGGCACAAAAAAACATGTATGGTTCTACTTATGTGAAATCTCCAAACAGACAGATCTGTAGAGACAGAAAGCAGATGTGCGGTTGCCAGAGCCGGGTTGAGGGTGGGGAGTGACTGCTTAATGGGTAAAGGGTTTCTGCTTGGGGCGATGAGAAAGTTTTCGAACTTTACAGTGTTAGCACAGTATTGTGAACGTACTTACTGCCACTGAATTGTACCCTTTGAAAGGGCAAATTTATCTTATATGTATTTTACCACAACTTTTTTCAAAAAAGGAAGAAAAAGGAGTGAAATACTGATAGATTGTCTCCCCTCTTTGAATTGCAATGTTCCCACCTTTGAAGGGAGTAGGGGCCCTCTTAGGTTCAGACAAGCTCTGGAGTCCAACTGCCTGGATTTGAATCCTTGTGTCTTCCCCTAGTTAATGTGTGACTCTGCACAATTACTTCACATTTCTTTTTTTTTTTTTTTAATTTTTTTTTCAACGTTTTTATTTATTTTGGGGACAGAGAGAGACAGAGCATGAACGGGGGAGGGGCAGAGAGAGAGGGAGACACAGAATCCGAAACAGGCTCCAGGCTCTGAGCCATCAGCCCAGAGCCCGACGCGGGGCTCGAACTCCCGCACCACGAGATCGTGACCTGGCTGAAGTCGGACGCTTAACCGACTGCGCCACCCAGGCGCCCCATTACTTCACATTTCTAACTCAGTCTTCATCTATAAAGTGGAGATAATAGCACCTGTATAAGGAGCTATTGCAAGGATTATGGGAAATAATACATGCAAAACGTTGAGCACTGTGCCTACCACATAAAATGTATTCAATAGTGTTATCCTAAAAAGAATAATAATGATTATTATTATCATTATTATTAGGCCACAGTGATCAAGATTTAGGTTGGGCTTGTGTGGGCCAGCAGGGTCCTTCCCAGGTATTTCTGAAATGGAGCTGAAGAAAAGCACGCTTTCCCTCTCCTGATCTGATGCTCTGAGATACGAGCCTATCTGTTGAAAGGTCAGGAAATACCAGGTAGAACAACCAAGAGAAGCCAGGACAAGTGACTGTGATTGGGGTAAGAGTCCCTGATTCCAGGTGCCCAGGACTTGATCACATGGTCTAATAGTTTTCTCATTTTTGCCTAAGCAAGTTCAAGTGCTGTTTCTGTTCAATATGAATTTGCAACCAAAAAGTGCTAAGCAGTGTAGCTGTTGACCAATGGGCCCAGAAGGGCATAGAAGTGGGGATATTCACAGGCAACTGGATGGATACAAGGTTCAAAAATTAAATATTGGTTAGAAATACGGGTTTAGAAAAGTCGTCAGCCTATAAAAAGTAACTAAATCCATGAGCATAAATAAGATCGTCTGGAGAAAGAAGATACAGAGAAAAGATAAGATGTCATAAAACTGAATTTCAGGGGTCAGAACTATTTCATGGACAGACAGAGAAAGATGAGCTAGAAAGGAAATGAGGAAGTGAAGCAGAAAGGAGAAAAACCAAGACAGTATCAGATCACAGAAGTCAAAGGAATTAAATACTTTTAAAGGAACTGGTCAGTGGTTAAATACTGAAGAGAAATCAAGTAAGAATAAGACTGACATGATCTCACGGTTTGTGAGATAGTGAGATCGAGCCCTGTGTGGGGCTCTGCACTGACAGTGTGGAGCCTGTTGGGATCCTCTCACTATGTCCCTCCCCTGCTCCCACATGTGTGTGTGCACGCATATGCGCTCTCTCTCTCTCTCTCTCTCAAAATAAATAAATCAACATTAAACAATAACAATACTGAAAACTGTCCCTTGGATTTGTCAAACTAAGACTCCTACTCCCTTGAATAGAAGCACTTTCAGAGACATGCAATCAATGTTCACCCCATCAGAGGTGAAAAAGACAGATGGAGAAGACACTGAAAAGGATGGTAAAAATCAGCATGGTTTTAGAGTTATTATTCTGATTTTTTTTTAATTTTTTTTAACATTTATTTATTTTTGAGACAGAGAGAGACAGAGCATGAACGGGGGAGGGTCAGAGAGAGAGGGAGAACACAGAATCGGAAACAGGCTCCAGTCTCCGAGCCGTCAGCCCAGAGCCCGACGCGGGGCTCGAACTCCCGCACCGCGAGATCATGACCTGAGCCAAAGTCGGCCCCTTAACCGACTGAGCCACCCGGGCGCCCCAAGTTATTATTCTGATCCTAACATAGTTCTGCAACTTTGGGCAAGTTGTTTAACGATACTGGACCTCGTCTTTTTATCTATAAACACACAAAAGACGGTCTATAATGACAAGCCACAGGCATATCACACGTCCTGTGGAGGTCCTGATAGTATTAAAATGGACTGATGGATGGTAAACCCACCCAAGAACCTCTCGAGACTTCTGAGATTTCCTAAAATCCTTTTTGCCTAAGTCCAACTGTGCTTCCTTATGGAAAAACAAAAACAAAAACAAAACTAGTGACAAGGACTTTGGCATCTGTGGTCAATTCTGGGAACTTAAGCGATCCTAATTGCCCTAAAGCCCTGAAAGGAAGGAGGGGTATATTCCCGCTCTAGTGGGTGCTGCGGGGTGTGCTGGCCAGACGCCCTCCTCAGGACTGAAATACTTCCATGCCATTGCTGAGAGCTTGGGTGGCAACTAGCACTCAGCTCCATCACAACCCCCCAAGTGGCCCTTAGTCAAAGAGAACCCTGCATCACACCCTCTCTCAGCAGTCTGCTCGCAATGACTGACTGGTGGTTATAAAGGCCAAAGAGCCATCCCTGTGCCGACCCCCAGCAATGGGAGCCCGGGCTGGGACCGCACCATACTTCATGCCCCGTGGTCAGGCCTGCTGCCCTCACTGCGCCACAGAGGTTGATCCTGAGCGTTCTCCCCAGGACGCTTGTACCCCAAATCTCTACCCAGAGCCTATTTTGGAGAAAACCTCAACGAAGTGACCAAATATTTGAATAGTTTACAGCAGATGGGAAGGAAGGGTAGGCTGACAAGCATTAGGAGTGAGTTAGCTTCTACTCTGTCCCCCAGTATCTAGGAACACCAAGAAGAACCTCCAAGTGGCATTTTGCAAGTGCACCCTGGACCACCCTCTGGAGACTTAAAACCTCAAAAACCAGCAGCCCTTTGTAGAACCGAACACAAAATTTGTGCGGAGGAAGGTGGTCAAAGGTACAAAGTTGCAGTTATAACGAAGTAAATAAAGCCTAGGAATGCAATGTACACCATGATGACTATAAGTTAACAACACGTATTACATTGGAAAGTTGCTAAAGGAGTAAATCTTTTTTTTGTTTAATGTTTACTTATTTTGAGAGAGAGTGAACAGGGGAGGGGCAGAGAGAGAAAACGAGGGAGAGAGAGAATCCCAAGCAGGCTCCACACTGTCAGTATAGAGCCCAATGCGGGGCTTGATCTCATGGTGGAGTGAGATCATGACCTGAGCCGAAATCAAGAATAGGAGGTTTAACCGACTGAACCACTCAGGTGCCCCTGAAAGAGTAAACGTTCTCATCACAAGAAACAAAATTGTAACTATATATGGTGATGGAAGTTAAGTAGGCTTATTGTGGTGATCATTTCATAATACATACATATATCATTATGTTGTATATCTGAAGCTAATATAATGCTTTATGTCAATTACATCTCAAAAAAAAAAATCTGAAAAATCTGAAAAGTGAAGCAGAGCCTGTCCCCATCTGGACCTAGGTGGGGCCACAAATCTGTAGACCCAAGAGTGGCACTGGTGGCAACAATAGAGTCACTTAAGAGCCACCAGGAACAAGAGAGCCACCCAAGAGTCTGCCTGGGAAAGTAAGGAGAGCAGGTGAGAGCTGGGGCTTGAGGGGAGGGGCCGACATCTGTGTCCCCTACGGTAGCCAGGCTACCGGGCAGGTTTCCTGCACACTGGTGCCCAGATCCATCCATGGCAAAGGAGAAGAGCCCCAATATACAGCAATAACTTACATCAGATGAAAGTGAATTGCACAAAGCGAGGAAACTTGCTTCTACTCAAAGATTCTTTAAAAATAATGAGCTCATTATTCTAATCAGTTGAAAAATAACTTACTTTTTTTATTTCAGTTTCTGGGGGAAAAAGTACAAAACTTTGGAAGGTCCTCTTTCCCCTTCCCTTATCTTTCTACCCCACAGCCTTTTTTTTTTTAAGTAGGGTTCACTCCCAGTGTGGAGCCCAATGCAAGGCTTGAACTCATGACCCTAAGATCAAGACCTGAAGCTGAGGTCAAGAGTAGGCTCCTCAACCCATCGAGCCATCCAGGTGCCCCTGCCTCATGGCCTCTTAAACTCAACCCACTTCCTGATCTCTCCTCTTCCTTCACCCTGTCGACTTTCTTCTTGCCAGTGGCCAATTAACCTTTCCAATATACCTCCCCACACCCTCACGAGCTCCTCTGGCCTGTGGGTGTGTATTTGTGTTTTTGGGGAGAGACGCTTTGCCAGTCTCCCCCAACGCAGGGGACACAAGGTCGCCTTTACTACCTATGACACAGGGTCCTTCAGAGAACCATGGCGGTACTTTACTTCCATTCCTGTCATACTAAGTATTACTTTTACAGACTGTCCTTTATTTCAAAATCACATTCTCCCTACTTTTGGGGTATTAAAATATCATCCTTTGTGAAACAATGGTGACAGTCGATGGTGGATTTTTTTAAAACATACTTGGCTAAATAAAATGTTTGCGACCTTATTTCAGTCCTCAAAATTTTTCTTTTAAGTTTTACAAATCCACTAAGTCCAAAGTCTCAGCAACATTATAATAAGACAATATGCACGCCTGAATCTAATTTTATATATCAGTTATGCTTCAATAAAAACATTTTTTTTAATATGCAGAAGTGCCCACGTGGCTCAGTTGGTTGAGCGTCCAACTCGATTTCGGCTCAAATCACGATCTCACAGTTTGGTTGGTGCTTTGCAGCCCCACATCAGCTCCACGTTGACAGCAGGGAGCCTGCTTGGGATTCTCTCTCTTTCCTTCTCTCTCGGCCCCTCCTGCACACATTCTCTCTCTCTCTCTCTCTCTCTCTCTCTCTCTCTCTTCCCCCCCCCCCTCCCCGTCTCTCTCTCTCAAAACAAAGAAATAAACTTTAAAAAGAAAACAATATGCAGAGAAAACACAACACAGGAAGGAGGCATTGGGACCATCAGTCTGCAAAAGGTTGATAGCTATCAGTCTTGGAAGAATTTGAGGAGAGATTTAAAAGAACAGAAAGGAGGAAAGGGGTTTAGAAACATCCCAGGCAATACACGAGGGCTCTTTGCATACATTTGCATACAAGATCTTAAGTAGGTGTTATCACCTTGATGTTACTGGTGGTGAAACAGGTTCAGAGAGCCTAAGGAAGTTGCCCAAAACAACTCAGCCAGGACGTGGCCTAACTGTAAGTGGTGTGGGGACCCCACAGCAGTGGGAACAAGAAAGATGTCCTGATTAGCAACAGGGTTTTAGAGAAGGAGAACTGATGATTGTCCCAGGACACAGCATATAGGAGCCCCAAACAGAGAGTGAAGGGAAAGTCTGCCCTATCTATCCTCTAAGGACAAACAGGGACCTTTTCTGAGATCGAAAGCAGTTGAAGAGCCTTAGATATGGAGCCAAGCAAATAAAGAATTATTACCCTTAACTCACTAAATCACCGACCACTGCACATCTACACATCCATACAGAGGGTCGCATGGAAATTTAATTCCCTGTCCACCGAGTGCTTCTGCTGTGTTCTCAACCTCAGAACTTTGCCTCAAGTAACCGAAAGCGTTTTCTTCCTTTCTTTCTTTTTAACTGAGCTAACTCTACCACTGCATCCTGACAGTATAATTAACATTAGCCTGGGGAGAGGAATTGTTCTGCATTAAAAACCAAGTATTGCAGACAGATAGTTTTAGATCTTCTTACATGGCTGAGAAAGAATCAGTACACCGAGCGTGAAGTCAAGAGAAGTCAAAGAACAAAGGAAAAAGAACGCTAATGAATTCTCAGATGTGTTGGAAACCTGTTAAGTCCTGGGTTTGACACTAGATGTGGAGTTAAGTGATTTTTAATTTTTTTTAATTGTAACTTTAAATTGAATATAATCCAAGAATGCTGTCTGTCATTTTGCAAAACCTCACTAATGGTTACACTTGAGGGACATGTTAACTCCTACCAAAAGGATTCCCTCAGGAATCAGTCTTCTAAGAGTTTGGGACAAACGTGATCTTCCGTGAAATTATGCACCTATTTTCCCACATGTTCTTCAAACTGAGCTGTTTGTTTGTCAGGAGGGTCATACTGCAAGGTCATGGCTTTTTGAAAACAGAAAGGAAGTTTATTAGCCCAACACCCTTGTTTAAAAGGCAAGGAAATAGGCATGTGGCAACTCTAGGGTGAAACACTGGCCTATGGATCTTGGTTTAGGACCCATTCTGGCTCCTCACTGGACAGCTTTGTGATTCAAGAGCCCCCTTGAGACAATTATCTCAATCCATCATCTTGTCAGCTGTCCTGTCAGGTTTAGTAATAATAAAATGCTGTCCTTCATAAATCAGCAACTTCTTAATTGAATGCAACGGCATTTTCCCCAAATAATCATCTAGGAGAGTAAGAAAGAGTTGGGAAAGTATTCCCTGAACTAATATTGTGACATCATTCTGAATTTATATGTAAATCAGCCTACCGGCTATTAATCACAAAATGAGATCGAATATAGGAAAATGCTTGGTCCATTATTCAGAACTCCTTTAATGTGATCTATTGTTATCACCATTATCATCACTACTTGTACTATTGCCGTATTTGAGTTTGAGGTTGAAATATATAACAAAATAAACGCTAATTCAGACTAACTGAGAGAGAACAGTCTAAATCATACACTGTTATTAAAACGTAGTGTTACTACAGGGAAGTCCATAGTCTCCCTTAAAGCTACTGCTAACACAATGCAACCAAATAACAGCCTTTATCTGTTCTACTTCAAGATAAAAAAATCTGTAGCTGACACTACACATTTACATTCTGTAATTAATGCACTAGATTCCTTAGAAAAGAATTTATCCTGTTAATTATTGTAAACATATCTATATATTAAAACCTCATGAATCCAGGCTTCCAATAATTCAGAGTTTAAGCTCATTTTCCTTGTGCCAAAATGAAATATACATTTCTTCCCAGATAATGTAAAGGTATATTTCAGGAAGCTACAAGCTGAATTAATAAAATTTAAGTATATAATCTCTGGAAAGATTCTAGGTGAAAGGCTTTCAAAATCCTCCATTGCTGCCATCTGGTGGCCAAATGTGGTTCTCTACTATAATTTTAAAATGCAATCTATATAGACATAAAACAATTTGAACTCTACCAATATGTGTATTTTGCTGCAAATTTAAATGTATTGCCATAAAGTAAGTGCACATAGAGAATTTATAAATGCACATTCATAATATTAACATGCCTAAAGAAATTCTTCACTTGAACATGTTCTATAATGATTTATTAATTACTGTATAGAGCAAGGTCCCTGCCTGTGAATACAACCCCAAAACAATAAGGAATAGTCTTTGCTAAGGCTATTTCATGCTGTTTTCTTAGCATACTTAGAGTTTAACAATCCGTGGGCTTTTCAGTTCTATTGCCATCGATGCAGGCCACACAAGATACTACTCCTTATTAGTGAAGTGAATTTTGGTAAATAACCCAACTGCTCTATATGCTCTATACCTTATTTCCTTATCTGAAAAATGGGGATAATTATACTTACCTCTCAGACTTGTCGTGAGGATTGACTGTGGATGTATGTAAAGTGTCTGACACATAGTAAGCATATGTTGTTTAATGGTAGAAATTACTATCGTTTCTGTCCTAAATAGCAACATATAATAGACTCAAGGAGAATGTACAGTTCTTGTTTGGAATGTAAGCCTGAATTTTCAGCCCGCTTTTACCAAAAGTGCAAATCAATCGCTCACTTTCTCTCCTTCCCGTGGAAACATTTAGGAAGAGTTTCTTTGCAACTACTCCTTATACTATGAGTTTTGCCTCTTGAAAGGCAAAATATTTTTTGGTATTTTCAAAATAGCCAAGAACATAAGGAATTCACACTAAAACATGGGGAAAATGAAAAACGTCCACTGAATTAACCTACACCTTGAAACAACTTCCTTAAAGAGCAAAGTTCTCAGCCCAAGAATATTCCTCCCAGTGACTGAGTTAAGAGGGAAATTCTGATCCTGATCACTCTCCATATGTCTCGGCATTCCAAAACAGAAGGGGGTATCATCTGGACAGCCAGTTGCCCCCCCCCCCCCGACTATGCCCTAAAAGAGGTAATTTGCTACCAGTGTGTTAACACTGACTCACCAAGAGTTGTTTCATACACTCTGGTTTTTCCAAGGATTTGACTCAGATGTTTAGCCTTAAGTGCTTATGTCTGTATTAGTATGTTTTGTGGCGGAAAACCAGCATGAGAGGTTTTATCTTATTGATGTGGCATGCTCCGGTGACTACATAACCCCACTCAGAACAGCCTGGCCAGACTTAACTCTCCCAACCTGCAAGCCAGTAACATTCATTAAGTGTCAGATATGTGCTTGCATGGATCACTGTGCTAGGTGATGAAGATTAGTCAAAAATGGATAAATAGGGGCACCTGAGTGGCTCAGCGGGTTGAGCGTCCAGCTCTTGACTTCGGCTCAGGTCATGATCTCTCAGTTTGTGACCTCGAGCCCTGAACTGGGCTTTGCACTGACAGCACAGAGCCCCCTGGAGATTCTCTCTCTCTGCCCCTCTCCTGCTTGCATTCTCTCTCACTCTCAAAACTAAATAATTTTTTTAAACTTTTTAAAAAATGGATAAGACAGAATCTCTATTTTCAAGAAACATAATGTCTAGCTAGGAGATACCAACGGTAACAAGAGAAATACTACGCAATTGAATTAATATAATGCAGAGAGAATACATGGTTCTTTGCAACATGAAGAAGGTAGAAATCAGAGCACACTGCCATGATTCTAATCTTTCAGTGCCTCTCACTCACAGTAAGCATGATTATCATGCACTCAGTACACTTCTCTCTTCCACATAGCTCATCATTAGTCTACCTTGCCCCCCGCCAAAAAAAAAAACAAAAAAAAACCTTAATAGCTAAATTACTTATAGAATCTTTAATTGGTCACCAATTACCATGTACAGAGAGCCTCTGAAACAGTCCAGTGTGATGTTCTTGTTCTAGGAGCATATAAACAGAAATTGGTTTATAAATTTCAGTTAATACGCTTGAAAACAACTGGAGAGGGATTAATGTACAATTCAAGTTTGTCATAATCAACCCCTAGATGCAAGAGTCTAGACAGGCAATAATAAAGATTAACAATCTTATCAGCATTATGAGGCAGCAAATTATTGGAAAAGATATCTTTGATTTATTATAGTCATCAAAGGAATTATTCCAGAGCTATAGAAATGATGTGAGTCAAATTCCAGAAGAGACAGAGTCAATTGTTAATCACTAAAGTGACTTGTATGTGGGTATCTCAAAAAGTATTTGAAAACACAACAAAGAAATTAATTCTGTCTATCTCAGAAAGGAGGATATGTAGCCAAGTAATCAGTGCACATTTGTAAGAGCCTGAACGACATCAGACCACATCATGTCTTTTGACATAACTCAACGAGTGACGATAATCTATTTACAACTTAACAAAGCACTCAACACTGTTTTGTGATGAAAATCCGTGAAAAGTCTGTAGATATGTGGATAAAGAAGCTAAAGGTGACATAGTAACTAATTAATTGGTTTTTAGAAAGGCTTGTTAAATAACAGTACCGTTGCCTATTACCTCTTCTCTTCAGTTCCAAATGACAACACAGATTTTTGATGCATTCCATCTTCATAAATTAAAAGATCTGTCTCAGAGCACATAAATGCTGAAAGCATGGGAGGCAGAAAAGAACGGATGTAGGGAAATAGATCTGGGGGCTGAGAGATTGTGGAAACCTCTGATTGAGAAGAAGAATCACTATCTTGGTTGACTGTCACTTTGCCACGCCCTGCAAGACACCACGAAGTCATGTAACTGCGTGACGTTTGTTCCTTCCAACTACCATGCCGCTCACCCTCAGTGGTGAGGACCGTATTTTCCCCTTTTGTCACTGTAAGCGTGAGAATGTAAATTCCATTAGGGGGGAGATTTTGCATGTTTTGTCAAGTGCTATATCCCTAGTGCTGAAAGAGCGCTCAATAAATAGTTGTTGAATAAATGGTAAGTATGATCAATGATAGTCACTGAAATAATCCATCTGCTGAGTACAAGGTAAATACTCTGAAATCAATCGCTTCTCTCTGCAGTGGTCATAGCACTTACAAATGCAAATGGAAAAATATTCCTTTCACAGAAGTGACAAAAACTGTAAAACAGCCATAATACAAGCACAGCACATATATGAAGAACACTGCAAACATTGCTGAAAGACAAAACACAAAAGAGTAACAAATGCAAAAATGCCCCCTCTTTGGATGAGAAGACAATAAAAAATGTCAATTCTCCCAGAAAGAATAATGTAAATCAATGTAATTCTGATTAACATTCCCAAAGAATCTTTTATTTCAGTAAGATTATCTTTAATTTTATGTGGAAGGATAAATATCCAGAATAGCCAAGAAAAATATTTAAAATCTAATGACAATGAAAGATATACTATAAACCCAATATAATAAAAACCAGTATGGTATTGACATGAAAATAGATTAAAAAGAATAAATCAATGAAATAAAATGGATAACTCAGAAATAGATCCTAATGTATATGTGATAAAGGGTACATTAAATTCATGAGTAATGAATTGACTATTTTCAAAAGCATAATGGTATAGCCAGTGCTCCATAAGGTGAAAATACAGTTAGGCGGGCCTCTATTTATACTATACACAAAACAAACTCCAGGTGTAGATGGAAGTTAACTGGATAAATAAGTAAAATAAAATAAAATAAATAAAAATGTTAGAAGAAAATGTAAGAGATTGCATATATGATCTAGATGTAGAAGAAATTTATTAACCAAGTGAGAAAATCCAAAATCTGAAATAAAGAAATAAAGAAGAAGGAAGGAAGGAAGGAAGGAAGGGAAGAAAGAAGGAAGGGAGGAAGGAAGAAGGGTAAGGGAGGGAGGGGGGAAGGGAGAGGCAGGCAAGCCAACTTCAAAAGAGCAGGAGAATAATAGGAATAATATAATGCATAATATAATGCCATTTTTAAAAACAACTGGAAAACTGCCTTCTGTTTGTATGCTTTTGCATATATGACTGTGTCTATCTATAGATATAGTTTGCTTATAACTATAGAGCATGAAGTAAAACACATCTGTAAGGGGTGAGTTCTTCTTGATTTGAAGAGGAGGAAAGGGGAGGGGAAAGAGGCAAAGAAGAGAAAAAAAATTATAGCCCTAAAAAATTATTCTTCACTTAAGCATTTGTGTATGCATGCATACATATAAAGAAAAAAGTTTAATTTAGAAACTTAAAGAGAGAGAAAGGAAAGGAGGAAGACAGAAGAGTGGAGGGATAGAGGAGGAAAGAGGAAGAGGGAAAGACAGAAACAGAAGAAATTCGCATTAGCAATCACGAATCAGTTACATCACATCAACTACCAACTTCATTTGCTAGTGACCTTGACAGTTTTCAACGCTATCAGATTTTTAACTTCAATCCAAAATGTGAGAGTATTTCTAGTGTTTGTCATTTTTCTTTTCTTTTTCCTACCTTTTCCACATCTTCCCCTTTTAAAAACAGGAACAACCTACTGCCAATATTGAATGTCATCTACTACATGGCTCAGAAATTTTACCTTGCTGTGCGCAAACCTTTTAAGCTGATGTGTCCTACAGGCTGATTCTCTAAGCATTTTGTAGCATGTATGAAGTCTCAGATAATCTGTTGGTGGGAGGCTTCTCCTAAAAGCAAAACTGTCCAATTCTAAGAAAAGCTTGCTTTTGCAAAACAAGAGCTTCCATAGAGACTACATTTTCAACACAGAAGAAACAATTTCTAAAACACCTTAATAAATCTCAGTAATTGTTAGAATACCATGAAGTCAAGCAGAAAACAAAGAAGGATATCAATTTCTCAAAAGATCAAGGTCAATAGAATTGGTTTCAGCAACCATTCAGTAATTTATAATGAGATCAAACTTGTCACCAAATATCTTGGGAAAGTAATTACAACAGACATACTTTGAGGCTATGGGTTAGCATAAGGTGTCACCAAGGAATTAAGAATGATGACGATATTATAGGTTTAGAGAACAATGGATGGGGAATACAAATGCCAGGGAAAGAGGTTTTAATACAGACATCGAATCTGCAGAGTAAAATTAATATAAAACTTGAATTGAGGTTAGTATCATTCAAATAATCTATATCCATTAAAATGTTATAGTCAACCCTCATCTAGTCATTCATTCAACCAGCCTCCCTCATCTTTTCCCCGCTTTAGCAAGGATAGAGGACTGACCCTGAAATACATCAATTAATAATAATCCTAGCTCTTTTTTGTTGAACCCCTATTCTGTAAGAAGCACCCTTCCCATCATATCTCATTTAAGCATAATTGCAATTTTATGAAATAGGTATTTATTTGACCACTTCAGACGAGAAGACAGAGGCTTGGAGAGGTACAATGAATATGACCAAGGTCAAGGAGCTAGTAAGTGTCAGGGCAGGGATCCACAGCCACGGCTAACTTCACAGCCTGAGCTTTTTCTGCTCCACTGCCATGGGTCTCTGTTTAAGTCCATCCTGTCCTGGAGACAGCCCAACACGGAGAACTCACCATCTCCACAGCCATCTAGCTTGGAGTCCCTGATAGTATTACAGGCATACCTCCTTTTATTGCGCATGGCAGATATTCTGTGTTTGAAAACTCGAAGGTTTGTGACAACCCTGCGTCGAGCAAATGTATTGGCACCATTTTTTTCAACAGTATTTGTTCCCTTCAGGTCTCTATGTCACATTCTGGTAAGTCTAGCAGCATTCCAAACTTTTCTATTATTACGACATTTGTTATGGTGATCTGTGATCAGCGATTATGACCCACTGAAAGATCAGAAGATGGTTAGTATCTTCTAGCAATAAAATAATTTTTAATTCAGGTACATACATTATTTTTTTAGAAATAATGCTATTGCACATGTGATAGACTACAGGATTGTGTAAACATAACTCTTATATGCATGAGGAAACCAAAGAAAATGTATTTGACTTGTTTCATTGCGATATTCACTTTATTGTGATGGTCTGGAACCAAGTACGCAATACCGTCACGGTGTGCCTATATTCATACTGGGCCATAGTTGTTGTTAACTCAACATCAGAAGACACAGCTGCCCATCCCATCAGCTCCTCTCTCTAGACACTCATCTAGTGGGAGGACACGCATGCCGTCTGCCCCAATCAGTGCACACCCCACCCCCACCCAGCCACCATCAATATCCCAGACTCCCGGGACTCATAAGTAAGTGACTTCAGGAAATCAGTCATGACCCAAACCTTATCTTCTTCGTTGGAAGCATACACATCTTCTCCTCCTAAGCTCAGAAAACCTCTTGGGAAAAAGAATATTAAAGGCCAATGGGTGATTGAAATACGGCTTCAGAATCTTATCCCTGAGAACATTGTGGGCTAAAGCACTCCCAGACTATGTGAGCTACGGGTCTCTAGACCGGCACTTTAACTTTACAGCTGAGGAAACTGGCCCCAAAGAGGTGACACGGGGTCCTTCCTGATGCAGCCCTTGCCTACCCCTTTCAACCTCATTTCATGCCCTTCTGCCATCACCCATGTTCCCCAGTATAACACACAACTCAGCACAGGGCAGCTAGGTGCAATGGACAAGTTGCTTAACGTGGCTGTATCTCTGTTTCTTCACTTTCAAAATAGGGACAGTTCAACTTTCAGTTTTTCAACATATTTTTTATTGAGATTCAACCATACTGGGAACTTTCTTGCCAAACTCATAGGGTTTATATGATGGCTAATTCATTAGAATTGATTAATGAGGTTTAAACTCTACATAAAATTCTTAGCCTCGTGAGTGTTAAATAGTAAATTCTCTATAAATTTATTAACTGTTGATAGTTTTATTATTTCCTTATCTCACCTCTGCACCTTGGTACACATTGCCCTATCTGCTTCCCCAGCTTATTCAACTGTCGGGACTCAAGATATCATCTCTCTGTAAAGCCTCCCCTCCTTTTTTGTAGGAACAGACACTGGCTTCTTTCTCCTCTAGGCTTTCTTTGTACATATAATAATTGTAGAGGGACACCTGGATGGCTCAGACAGTCAAGTGTCTGACTCATGATTTCGGCTCAGATCATGATCTCATGGTTCATGAGTTCGAGCCCTGCGTCAGACTCTGCACTACACTATCTATCTTTCCCCTTTCCTTCTGGGCCCTGAGTTCCTTGAAGGCGAATAGGGACGGTGATCTTAGTCACAGTATAAGTTCCTATGGTTAGTGCAACAGCAAAGACACAATGGATTCTCCAGACATGAGTGCTGAAGAAGAGGATGGCCTGCCTGAGTTTTTATAGTCAACTAGCCATAGGACCATAGATCTCAGGTCCCCTGATTTTCTGCCTTTGGCGCTTTTCTCTCTCTCATGCTGCTTCTCTCAATCACTGGGAAGAGGGTCACAATGTGCTGTCGAGACACTACAGAACAGGGGCACCTGGGTGTTTCAGCTGGTCGAGCATCCTCCTCCGGTTCATGTCATGGTCTCACAGTTCTTGAGTTCAAGCCGCACATCGGGCTTGCTGCTGTCAGTCTGTTAGTGCAGAGCCTGCTTTGGATCCTCAGTCCTCCTCTCTCTGCTCCTTCCCAACCTATGCTCTTCCAAAAATAAATATTTTTTTTTAAAAGATGTTACAGGGCAGTGCTTCTTAAGTGGACTAGGTCAGTCTGGGTCCAGTCAGGAGAAAAAAATCTACACAGCGATTTAAACAGGGAAAGATTAATAGAAAGAAATACCACACTGTGGCTTAAAGGTTACTTTAATATGTAAGAAAGGTCTATATGGTACCGTGGAGCTAAGGGAGAGTACTCAAGGAAAGACAAACATAAGAGGCAGTTCCCTTTCCATGGCTGGAGTTCAGATCTCAGTGGGAAAGGCATAGCTGCAACCCACTAGATGGCAGAGAAGTTTATTGGTCCCCAGTCATAGGGAAGGCAAAAAACAACTCTCTGTGTGCAGGCAAACTATGGCACATGGGCAGGTACATATGTGCAGAGGATGTGGGGGCACAGGTGTAGGCAAGAAGTCTGGGGAACCCAACGTCTGCACTGGGAGAGCTATAGCAGAAAACCTGAGCCAAGCAGAGAGGATTGGGGTGCCAGGGTGGACAGGGACCTAGCGGGTACAATGTCTGTGATCGTCAGTCCACACCCGGGCTGCAAGATCATCAAAGGACCCTGCGCTCTGGACTCATGGCTGAGGCAGAGCACCACTGAGGTCCTCACGCCCACACAACTGATAGACATTGCAGCCACAGAACCAACACGAAAAGCCTTTCCTCCTGCCGCATCCTTCCAGGAGCCCTCTATGAGAAAGCTTAATATCATGCTCACGGTCAAGAAAAAAATGTTTACAGTTAGCCTGTCCATTATTGCATAGTAGGTATTGAAAGATGAATTTGGAACTGGCAGGCAATAAATGGATAACTGGCACAAAGCCCAAGTGGAAATTTCAGGGTGCAAAACTGTTTATGCTAATTCTGTTCAGGTCCATGACACTGCCAGTCCAAAGTGAACAGCGGGGTTGATCTGAATAATAATGAGACAACACAGGTAAAGATGTAGCACAAAACATGCTTTCAATTAATATTTTTCCCCAGTCCCCTTAACATTGTTATAAAAGTTTGCTATATTAGTCATCTCTTGCTATGTGTCAAATTAATGCCAAAACTTAGCAGCTTAAAACAATGTGTACCTATTTTCTCATAGTTTCTGTGCGTCAGGAATCCAGACTCAGTCTTACTAGGAATTCTGTGTCAGAGTCTCTCACAAGATTTCAATCAGGGTGTCGTCTAAGGCTTTAGTCTCATCTGAAGGCTTACCTGGGGAAGGATTTGCTTCCGAGTTCACTGAGATGGTTATTGGCAAGACTCAGTTCATCGAGAACTATTGGACTGAGGGTCTCAACTCCACAGTGGTGATTAGCTTGAGTCTGCTCAGGTCCTTCCCACATGGAAGGACCAGCTGATTTCATCAGAGCGAGCACAAGAGAGGAGCCAAAAGGAGTGCAAACAAGACAGAAGCTAGTCTTTTGTAACCTGATTTTGGAAGTGGCATTACTAATCCTTGCCATATTCTACTTACTGTAAGTCCAGCTCATACCAAAGAGGAAGATTGCCCACAAGGACAGGTATGCCAGGATGTGGGGTCATTGCAAACCCTGTCAGAAGTTACCTGCCACATTGCCTTTACTTTTCATTTCTCACTATTTTCCTTTAAGAATATAACATTAATCCATAAATTGAATCCATAAAATCTATTAGAAACATTACAGATTAGAAACGTAAATATCTTGGAGCACCTGGCTGGCTCAGTCAGTGTAGCATGCAACTCTTCATCTCAGCATTGTGAGTTCGAGCCCCATGTTCACAATAGAAATTACTTAAAAATAAAATATTTTTAAAAAGAGAAATCTAAATAGCTAATTCTGGTTAGATAATATATTTAAGAGAGCTTTGATCATGCAGGAAGCAAACATAAAACCAGTTGTCACAAAAAATGCTTCATGATCGATCCATTGGCTGTCAATCACATATCTTCCTCGAGTTAGACTAGTGCAACCATTTGAAACAAATTATGAAATGTTTCAAGAGTAAATCTAATCCCTAAATTAATGATATAGATATCCCAGTCATGCATACTTAAAAATTCTCTCAAAAGTTTCATTGGCCATTTTGTATTTACAGCTACCCAAAATAACCAACTCCAAAGCATTATTATCATCTTGAAAAACATTCATTAAGGATACAATTATGCTCACCACTGTGTATATACACAGTAAGGGTCTTACATTCTAGTATTTACATTCTAAAAGATTTAACCCTGATGTGACTAAATACAGATATGGCAGCAGTAACAGAATCTTATATTACACTTTCTTATCTACTCACAACATCCTTCCAGGAACAATAGGTATTCAGAAAGTGATATATTAAAAAAAATTTGAAACTCATCTCATATTTGTGAAATGCCTATTACATTCCAGAAACTACAGTAAGCACCGGGAATACAGTGATGAATAAGGCAAAAAAAAAAAAAAAAAAAAAAAAAAAAGTCCTGCCCTGATAAGGCTTACTCTGTAGTGGGAGAACTAGACAATAAACACATAAGCAAATAAATAATATAAGTATACATGTGGTAAGTGCTGGAAAGGAAATCAACACAGTTATGTAAGAACTGAGAATTTAGCTTATATCAGGTGATTAAAGAAGGCCTTTTTGAGCAGGGGATATTTGACCTGAGAGCTGAAGAATGGGAATGAATTTGACTTCCAAAGAGCTAAAGAAAGTATTCCAGGCAGAAGGAAGGGTAAGTACAAGGACTTTCTGTGGAAAAGAGTTTGAGTGACTAAGAAACAGAAAAAGAGACCCTGTGCCTGGTACATGATGGTGGAGGAGAGTGAATATAAGATAAGCTCCTTGAGGGCAAAGGCCCCATCCTGCAGGACCATGTATATAGGCAGGGAAGGGATTTTAGATTTAAGTATAGAAATGATGTAAACTGATTTACTTTATTTTTTTAGTATTTATTTATTTATTTATTTATTTTAAGACAGAGCAAGGAAGGGACAGAGAGAAAAGGAGACAGAATCCCAAGCACACTGTCAGCGCAGAGCCCTATGTGGGCTTGAACTCACAACCCTATGGGATCACAACCTGAGCCTAAATCAAAAGCTGGATGCTTAACCAACTGAGCCACCCAGGCACCCCTGATTTATATATTATTTAACCCCCCTAGTTCCCATGTGGTAAATGAGTTTGAGCTGGCAGGACCCATACTGAAGCTGTCACAGGTGGACAGGTGTCAGATGTTAGTGGCTCAGACAAAACTTGTGGCAGTGGAATTGGAGAGTGAGTGTTTTCAAAAATATGTTTGAGGGTTCAATGAGAATGGTGAAAAAAAAAATAAGGACCCAGGGCTGGTCCCTAGACTTGGAGGTTGAGCATTTACTGAGACCGAGCAGAGCAGGGCTCTGGGCAGAGCAGGATGCGGATGGGGGCGGGTATGGCTTGCAAGGCTGGAGAGCTCCACTGAAAACATGTTCAATTTGAGATGCCTATTACTCATCCAAGTGGAGGTGTTAGCAGTGACATTTTCAAGGTTATAGCTCAAGAGACCAAACGAGGCTGGAAATATCAATTCTAATGTAATCAGCAAATAGGTGGTATTTCCAACCTTGAGAGCAAATGAGATACCTGGAGACAGACTGTAGATGGAGAAGAAAAGAGTGGCCAGGAGCAAGCCCTGGGGTACTGAGTCATTTAGAGACTAGGTAGTGGAAGATGAGAAGGAAGAGGGATCAACAAAGGAAATTAAGCAGGAGGAAAACCAGGAGTGCAGTGTCAGGGAAGCCAGGAGAGGAGAGCATTTTAAGGAATAGGTAATGGAATCAAATGCAACTGATCTACACCCTGAGACCTGCCCTTCATATTCAGCAGGATGGATGTTGTCGAGGACCTTGGCCCAGGAAGTTTTAGTCGAGTGGTTAGAGACGGAAGTAAGATCTGAGTAGACTGAAGAGTAAATGAAGACTAAGAAAGTGGACACAACTGGTCTGAGAGGTATTGGAAGTAAAGGGAGTCTTAAATTGGTGGCATTGCCTTTAATGTCTTTGAATAACTCAGAGCATCCGAGAGAGCTTTTGCAAGTAAACTAAATGGAGACTATATTAGTCAGGGTCCTCCAGAAATACAGAACCAATAGTGTATAGAGATGTGCAGAACAAGATACATTATGAGGGGCTGGCCAAACAATTTCTGAAGCTAAGCCCCAAGACGTGCTGCGCTGTCTGCAACCTGGAGGCCCAGCAGAGTGGGTGGTGGGGTCCCAGTCCAAACCCAAAAGCTTGAGAACCAGCGGGGCCCAGGGTGTAAGTCCCAGCCTGAGTCTGAAAACCTGAGACCCAGGAGCACCGAGGTCTGAGGGCAGGATAAGATGGATGCCCCAACTCGGAGAAAGTACATTCACCCTTATTTTGCCTTTCTTGTTCTACTCAGGCCCTCAGCAGATGAAGGATGCCCACTCACCACGGTGAGGATCATCTTCTTTTACTCAGTCCATGGATTCGAAACACCCACGCAGATGCACCCATAGGTCATGGTGCATCAGCTCTCCAGGCATCCCTTAGTCTGGTCAGTACATAAGATTAACCATCACAGAGACCAACAAATATTTGTGAATAATAATATTTATTTGTTCAAGGTATATTTATTAAGCACTTCATTATGTGCAAATCACTGGTGATTTGGAAGTAAGAAGCTGGACAAATGTAGTTTCTGCCATCTAACCATTACCAGCCTCTTTAGATAGGTAGGGCCAGCACTTTCCAGCACAATATGACGTGCTGGCCTAGAAGTGGTTACGTGAACCCAGACAAAGAACAGCAGGTCTGCCTGGGGAGGTAAGGGAGATGTCGTTACTAAAGTGAGACTAACAGTGAACAATTACAGAGCACTTACTACAGGCCAGGCCCTCCTCAAACACACTGCAGATATTGACTCATTTATTTCTGGCAACTGTGTGAAGTAGGCACTGCTATTATCCCCATTTACAGATGATGAAACTGAGGCTCATAGGTTTAAATTCACTTCCCAAGGTCACGTGCCCCGTAGACGGTGAAGCCAGGATTCAAAGCCGGACAGTCCCACCTCAGACTGTATTTTAACCATTATACCTGTGGTTCTCAAAGTGCGGTCCCCAGACCAGCAGCATCAGCAGCATCTGAGAATGTGTTACAAATGCAAATTTTTCAGGTTCCACCCTTCACCTTTTGAATCAGAAATTGTGGGAAAGAGCCCCACTTTATTTGTTTTAACAAACCCTACAGGTGATTCTAAGGCACACTAAAGCTTGAGAACCACTGCACTGTATTACATTTCCTAAAAAAAAAAGATAAACAAGTTGGCAGATAGACAAAAAGTGGTTAAGTTTTCAGGGGGAGGGAGCGGCGGGTGAGAAGACAGAACAGAAGAACCTGACATGTGGTGGACCAGCAGGTAGTTCCATGAACTGAACACGCTCTTGCTTCCCTTCACATCTTCTGAGCGCACCTCTTACTCTGGCCACTGCTAAAACATCCAGTTCAGTGCAGATTTTACTCTTCATGGCATGGGTCTAATTTGTTAGTGCCCTTTTTCCCATGCCTCCCACTTCCTGCATTGGGGTTTCTCTGACACCTAGTTGTGGGACATCCATGGGAACCATCTCAACACACACATAAGCTTGTCTGGACATGTGGGGGTGTGGGACCACGTTTTGCAGTGAAGGAGGATGGAAGTAGATGAATAAATGTTCCCTCTCTCATTCTCTAGGCAAATAAGTTTCCTCCAAAAGTCCTGGGAGGATCAGGGACCATTTGCTCACAGTGGGAATCAAATCGATAGAAGACCCCTACATTAGTTTTCTTTCTGATGCATTCCCCAGCCCCTCACTCCTACCCTCTGGGAACATGTTCCCAAATAAGGTGCCGGCATATAAGCCTTTGTCAGCTAGATGAATGAGGAAGGTGAGGACAGGTTCAGAGAACAGGATGTGAGAAAGACCAGGGTATCTTCATGAGTTGAAACAAATCTAGCATGGGCACAACATAAAGCACAAAGGAAAGAGTGGGTAGAATTGACCCTGGAGAGGGATCTGAGATCTCCTATGGCCTTGTGTACCACGTAAGAAGTTTGTGTTTAACCTCAGAGGGGAGGAAGCCATTGAGGGTTTGAAACAAAGAATGGCATGATCTCATTTGCATGTTTAAAAGCAGACTCTGGCTGCATACATTAGAGGTGACCAAGGATGGAGACAAGGGCACCAGGCAGTGGGCAGGAGAGATATTGCTGATCTGGATGAAGGCACTGACCATTGAAATGGAGAGAAGTGGACAGAAACTAGAGGTATTTACAACAAAAACAGGAACTGGTGATTGATTAGATATGGGACTGAAGGAAAAGGTGTGTTCAAGAATGAGCCCAGATTTCAGAGTTGACACCTGCCAAGGTGGTGGTGAGATGGGGGAGGGAGAGGAGGGTGTAGAGAAAAATAGCAAATTCAGCTTTAGACGTGATGAGTTGAGGAATCCATGTGACATTCTAGCTTGGTGTCCAAAAGGTAATGGGATACGTAGATTTGGACTTCACGAGTAAGGTCAGGGCTGGATGCAGATTTGGGGATCTCCAGTATATGTAGTTGCTTGAAATCATGAGAGAAAGTAAGATTGCCTAGCAAGAGAAGTTACAGTGAGAATAAAGAATAATCCCAAACACAACCCCCAAAGGAAACCACCATTTAAGGGATGTATAGGAAAGAGGGAGGCAACGAAGGAGCTTGGGAAAATGCCACCAGAGAGAAAAGGATTAACATCAGTAGAGTTTAGTGCTGTATCCTAAGCCAGGGAAAAGGACATTCCTGCCAGAGAATGGAGTCAACACTATCAGCCGCTGCTGGGACTTCAAGTAAGATGAAGAAGTGAAAACATTGGATTTAGTAACCCAATGATGGTGACTGGTGACATCATTGAAAGCCCTTCAGTTGGCTGGCATGGGGAAGCCACACTGCAGGAAGTTGAGTGATGAGTAGGAATTGAGTTCTCTGACAAAGTCTGGCTGTGATAGAG
Source organism: Prionailurus bengalensis (assembly GCF_016509475.1). Lineage (NCBI taxonomy): Eukaryota > Metazoa > Chordata > Mammalia > Carnivora > Felidae > Prionailurus > Prionailurus bengalensis. Next base: position 14,076,984 of record NC_057353.1, on the reverse strand, counting down.
GAGAAAAACAAGGAGGTAGCAGAGAAGAAGACAGTAAGGAGAAGTGGCTGATACCTATGGTGGGGAAGACGTGAAAACTTCAAAGTGCTACTAGAAAGAGCCAAAGCAGTGGCAGGGCGGGGGGGGGGGGGGGGGGGGGGCGCGCCTGGGTGGCTCAGTTGGTTAAGCGTCCAACTTCAGCTCAGGTCACAGTCTCACGGTTCATGAGTTCGAGCCCTACATCGGGCTCTGTGCTGACAGCGCAGAGCCTGGACCCTGCTTCAGATTCTGTGTCTCCCTCTGTCTCTGCCCCTCCCCTGCTTGAGCTCTGTCTCTGTCTCTCAAAAATAAATATTAAATACGTACATACATACATACCTACATGAATACCTAAACAAATAAAAAAGAAAGAGCCAAAGGGAGGGACAGACGAGACAAGAGAGAGGTAATAACAGAACAGAGGCCCTGAGTTGGCAGGAGGACAGGAGTTCCAGTGCCTACATGCTGGGATCAGCTTTGGTAGGGGAGGTTCTCACTGCACCGCCCAGAAGGAAAGGAGGAAAGAATAGGTAAAGATGTGGTACGCGGTGGGGATGCTGCTGGGAATGTGAAGGGGGCCCTGGGATCTTCAAGCTCTGTGTGAAACAGAGGCGAAAATTCTCTGCTGCTGGGGAGGGAGGTGGGGGACAAGTCTCCCAAGAACGTGAATCAAGAGGTGGAAATGAGGGCTTGCGGGGACCGGGGTGATGTGAGAAGGAATCGGAGTAGAATGAATCACTAGAGCATGCAGGTGTCGATAGGATTTTCCACTTTAGTAAAATACTTCTCTTATACCCGTGACACGAATGGTGGAAACATCATGAGAACCCATAAGATGTGGGTGTCTTTTCCCCAAGTCACAAGAGCAAGGGACTGCTAGTGCCCCATGTCTGCCCGTAGCGAGTCATTTCACTTGGTTCCCCAACCGAGGAAGAAGTGGAGCCGCATCCAAGTTCCTGCCCTGCCATGTATGTTGCGCTTTTTTCACAAAGTGCTTTCCTATCCACAGTAGTGCTCTGGCTCCCATAGCCAAGCCTCTTCACGACAGACTGGGGTCCCAGGGCCTGAGCCCACCCCTAGACCTCACTCCACACTTCCAGAATAAGCCGGTGCCGGACGCTTCCCCCAGCGCGGTCATGGGAGGGGTGGCTATTCGTGCAGAGACGGTCGTGGACAGTTTGTTTTGCAAGCTGAGAGGACGGTCCCCCTACACACAGAAAAGCCGTGTGGGTGCCGGATAGGGCTGGGGTGCAGGGCGAGCCACAGGGGCATTTTGAGCTGTGTCAACCCTCCATCCCGCCATGTTCTGGTAAGAAACTCTGAGAAGGCTAAGAATTCTAAGTCAGGCTTGATTTTCTAGATCATTATGAATGTATGTTTATCATGGCGGGAAGATAAAAGTGTTTTCTCTTTTTTTAAATTGTTTTCAGTTTACTTATTTGTTTTGAGAGAGAGTCCCAAGCAGGCTCTGAACCACCAGTGTAGAGCTGATGGTTCTGAGTCAGATTCTTAACCTACTGAGCCACGTAGGACTCCAAAAGTGCTTTCCCCTGACTTAACTTTTAAATATTTAGGCAAATGTCATGTAAGTCGCTATTCGTCCTCTTGCCTCGAGCCGCGCAAAGATTGGGTGAACCCCATATTGGGTGAACCGCACAACGATTGGGTGAACCTCCCTGTCCATCCCAGCGGGGTTGACTTGGGTTCTCCTAACTCCCTTAGCGCATTGACATTGCTACTGCTGTGGCAGCAACCTGAAGAATCCAAGTTCTTCTAGTCTGGCCAGATCCGGAAAATCCCCTCTAAGAAAGTGACTTCTCTCTTTGTGAACTGGACTCCATGGAAAGTTGTCTCACCACCTTTGGTGCCTGGCACAGTGATTGAGCTTCAGTTTGAGGACTAGAGTTGTTTCCCAACTATCACTTAAATGAAGTCTGGAAAGTCTAATTCTTTCTCTCCTCTGGAGGGAGGAGGGTGTCTTTGGATTCCAGCAAGTTAAGGTAGCTCTTCCCCCCTCCCCTCCTGCAACATCACCTTCCATTTCCCCTTCCACAGCTAAGCCTGGCCTCCACCTGAGGATTCACTCCCAAATAGAGAAGCAAATTCAGTCCTGTTCTCATTGCCATTCTTAGTCTCATTTCCTCTACCTCCCTCTCTCCCTCCCTCTCCCAGGGTCTCCCTCTCCCATTCTCTCTCTCTCTCTCTCTCTCTCTGACTTGTACAACTCATGAGTACCAGTCTCCCATTTGCCTTACTCCCCATCTCTTCCTCCCTCCTACTTCCCCTCATTGATTTTCCAATCCAGCTGTGACAGCTGATTTGCCTGATAAGGATTTTGACCACAGGTGACCTACCACACCATTTTTGTTATATATCTTTAAACTTCCCTACTTGCAACTTTGCAGACAAGCTTAAACTCACTTAGTACCGACTTAGAAAATAGGAAACAGTGTCTTTAGGGTCATTTGTTTAGAAGATTACACACAGCCATATGAACTACTCGGTGCCTGCAATTCAATTTACTTATCATTGCACCCAAACTGTTCCTCTTGGTGCCAACTTTGATCTTAAATGGTTTTTCCATTTGAAATAAATTCAACTTGCTTTTCAGAGTTGGGGGCATGAAGTAGATCACCAAAATAAGTATGTAACATTTCGCAACTGCAAAAAGATGTACCAGTGTAAGATAGCAGATCATTTCAATTCAGAGACTGAGGAAAAGTGTCACATGGGAAAATCAGTTTTTCACTATGTCTCCTTCTAGAAACTTGCTAACAACATCTCTAATGAGAGTAATCACAAATGTTTCTTTATGCTTCTTTGAGAAATCACTCCTAAACTCCCTAGCCAGGGGAGGGGGGGGGGGGCGGGGAACTGCTTCAAAAGCTAATTTGATATCCAAGCGATCCTAATTTAGGCTTTTCCTTCAAATATGGGAACTTAAGCGTACTCCAGTAACATGTATTAGTGTCACATTTTCTGTCCTTCAGTTTTAGTTACATTTAAGCAAAAGTAAACATTCATTTCTTTCCCAGCTGCTGTAATATGATAAAGAAATTTTTTGGACTTAGGGTAATATTAAAACTTATTGAGGTTGACAATTTCTGTTTCGGTCACGTCATCTTCCATTAACATAGGTCTCGGCTTCATTGTCAAAATCCAAGACTGCTAAAGAAATTTGACTGTCCTAAAATTACATTATATGATATGTATATGTATGTATGTGTGTGTGTATGTGTGTGTGTGTGTGTATACTCATATATATATGTATATGAGAAAGGTGATCACATACTGTTAAATTACAAGTTGCTGATACTCAAATGTATAATTTAAACTCTCCTCTCTGCATAATATTCCATAGTTAGCAGAGATGCAGAATACCAAAGAGAATCATGTCATTGGAAAGGGTGGGATTTATTTGTGTGTTGTGAACAAAGATTTATGTGAAAGTGATTTATCTGCCAAGTAGGCACATAATGGACAACTTATGAGAGAAATGTGCCCTTTTTGCATTTATGAATTGTGGAAGAAACCCCAAGGACCTGCCAAGCCTCAACTTAATAGCTTGACCCTATGGGATTTCACCTGCCTGATTTCAAAACGAAGATGCTCCCATTGTCTCTTCTTCCCTTTCACTTTTTTATGCTTCTAGATAATGAGAATCTCTTATTACTTTTCTTTTGTGTTCCCATTATACAAATTGAAAACACTTATTTCCTTGTACAATCTTATTTTTTTTTTTTTGGCACTTCTATCTTCTGTCAGCAGTCCAAAATGGTAAAAATGTTTTCACATAATGAGGAACAATGGGAATTACATTTTTTCAGTTTTATTGATACATAACTGACATATAATATTGTATTTGTTTAAGGCGTATAACATAATGACTTGATATATGTATATATTATGATACAATTACCACAATAAGTCGTGTTAACATCCATCACTTAACAGTTATGCATTTTTTTCTGATGAGACTTCTTAATACCTACCTTTTAGAAGGTAATACCTACCTTTCAGAAACTTTTAAATATACCAAACTGTTAACTGCAGTCATCGTGCTATACATTACATCCCCAGAACTTATATGTCTTATAACTGGAAGCTTGTACTTTTGGGTCACCTTCATCCATTTCCTCTAACTCCTACCGCCTGCCTCTAGCAACCACTAGCCTATTCTCTGTTTCTGTGAGTTTGGTTTTTTTAGACTCTACGCATAGACTCCACATCATACAGCACTTGTCTTTCTCTATATGACTTATTACACTTAGCATAACACCTTCAAGGTCCATCCGTGTTGTCACAAATGGCAGGATTTCCTTTTTTATGGCCGAACAATATTCCAGTGTGTGTGTGTGTGTGTGTGTGTGTAAAGATCTTCTTTATTCGTCCATCAGTGAACACTTAGGCTGTGTCCATGGCTTGGCTGTTGTAAATAATGCTGTCATGAACATGGAGGTGCAGATATCTCTTCAAGATAGTGATTTCTTTTTCTTCAGACACATGCCCAGAATGGAACTGCTGGATCATATGGTACTTCTATTGTTATTTTTTGAGGAACCTCCATGCTTTTTTTCATAGTAGCTGCACCAGTTTACATTCCCACCAACAGTACACAGGGGTTCCCTTTCTTCCCATTCTCACTGACACTTGTTATCAGTTGTGTCTGATGACAGCCATTCTAAGAGGTATGAGGTGATATCTCTTTTTTTGATTTTCATTTCCCTGGTGATTACTGATGTCAAGCAACTTTTCATTTCCTGTTAGTAATTTGTATGTCTTCTTTGGAAAAATGTCTCATCAGTTCCTCTACCCATATTCAATAACAATGGGAATCCTTCAGCACTGCTCATGGGAGTATAAATTATTAAAACAACCTCCAAAATAATTGACAAAATCTAGTGAAGCTGAAAAGATTCACACATTAAAATCAAGTAATTCCATTACTACATATGTGCCCTAGAGAAAACTCTTGTGTATTTATATGGAGACATGCATAAGAATTTTCAAAGCAATCTTATCTCTAATAGAAAAATAATATAAAGAATGCAAATATTCAGAAGAGAATGGATTAGTTACTATGTATTCATATATTGGGATATTACATAAAAGTAGAAATCAGTGAATTAGAGCTACATGTATCAACATGGATGAATCTCACAAATATAATTTTGAACCAAACAGGGGCACCTGGGTTGCTTAATCGGTTAAGCATCTGACTGTTGGTTTCCACTCAGGTCATGATCTCACGGTTTTGTGAGTTCGAGCCCCATGTCAAGCTTTGTGTTGCCAGTGCAGTGCTTGGGATTCTCTCTCTCTCTCTGTTTCTCTCCCTCTCTCTCTCTGGCTCTCCCTGTGTATGCTGTCTCTGTCTCTCTCAAAATAAATAAACATTAAAAATTTGTTTAAAGTGTCCTAATATGTCAGTTTGTTTTAGTTTGTGTTTTCATATAACTATGGTCATTTCCTCATATATCAGTGAGTTATTATCCATTTATTTGAATGTATTTTTATTGTGTCTTCCCCTTTACTATTTTTTATGATTTTTTTTAATGTTTATTTATTTTTGAGACAGAGACAGAGTGTGAGCAGGGGAGGGGCAGAGAGAGAGGGAGACACAGAATCAGAAGTAGGCTCCAGGCAGGCTCTGAACCGTCAGCACAGAACCCAACATGGGGCTGGAACTCACGGACCGTGAGATCATGACCTGAGCCGAAGTCAGATGCTTAACCGACTGAGCCACCCAGGCGCCCCGTGTCTTCTCCTTTAAACAGTAAGGGGCATGAGAACAAGAATCATGATTTATTTTGCTCGCCATGATAGTCTCAATATTTCCCAAAACAATCAATAAGGATTCATTACATATTTGTTGAATTAATAAGTAAATAAATAAATGAGCAAGCAAACATGAATTCCCACTCAAGAAACTCAATAGCAGAGAAAAGCCACACCCATCATAATCCACCTAACCTTTCATTCATAAATAGAAACAAACAACCGAGGATCACTAGATATTTGGAAAACACGTTTCATACAAGTACTGGGTGACAAAATCTATCAAAATTTAGAACTTGAATATAAAAGTTTGATAAAGAAACAAACACTAAAGACATGGCTTATTGCAGAAAGTTTGAATCGTATATAATAACAGAGAATATGTAAAATGAGGGTGGGAGATAATCAAACAAATACAAAGAGAAAATATTGCAATAATGAAGAAAATCTCGAAGATTTTAATCAATGGATAAATACAGTATAAACTTCTATATCAATAAGAAAACTGTAGCCATCGGTGGGGGGTGGGATGGGAAAAAAGGCGGTAAATAGCTGTACAAGAGTATTATAGCACCAAGTCTAAAATTTTTCATGATTTTAAACTGATTTCCATGGGGCGCCTGGGTGGCGCAGTCGGTTAAGCGTCCGACTTCAGCCAGGTCACGATCTCGCGGTGCGTGGGTTTGAGCCCCGCGTCGGGCTCTGGGCTGATGGCTCGGAGCCTGGAGCCTGTTTCCGATTCTGTGTCTCCTTCTCTCTCTGCCCCTCCCCCGTTCATGCTCTGTCTCTCTCTGTCCCAAAAATAAATAAAAAACGTTGAAAAAAAATTTTAAAAATAAATAAACTGATTTCCATGGAAGAAAGTTGGGACAGAATATACGTGTTACAAACCTTGACTATATGAAAAACAATGTACCCCTGAAGCTGGGAGGTTGAAGAAAAAAAGGGACAGTTCTCACGCTAGGGACCTGTAGACATGCGACTTCCTCACTTCATACAGTGGGACTCAAGAGGACCTGCCTAAAGATAGTATCTCAACTATTCATTAAATGTGAAAAGGTAATCAATGAGCATTAAAATTAATATGAAAAAAATCATAAAAAATGGAGTTATAAAGGACAATCTGAGTTAATTCCTCATTTTTCAGGGTGGGAAGAACATGAGTACTGTATAAATTAATAAATCAGCTTCTAGAGATGAAAGTAGGGTTAGAGAGGTAAGCATTGGAAAAGCTAAAAACAAAAATAATTTAAAAAAATTAATTCAGGGAGTAGAACTGGAGACACAGGATGTAAGAAATTTTTACTTGCCATTGATAAACTTTTGAATATCTTGAGGTAATTTTTTCCATATGTTGGAATTACTTGTATAATAAAAATGGGAAAAATGATGAAAACATAAAAATAAAAAATACATGATCACTGTAAACCTTTTGAAAAATATATATAAAGTTGTTTTAAGTCATGTTTATTGTGGTATAATTTATATAAAATAAAACTCATCTTTTTCTATCAAATTTGATGAATTTGACAAATACATAGTCATGCAGCTACCAGCACAATTAAGATATAGAATATTTTGATCATATCCAGGAGTGGACCCGTCCCCAGTCCCAGGCCCAGCTCTAGGAATCAGTCATCTTATTTCTGTCCCTAAAGTTTTGCCTTTCAGAATTCATATGAAATGAAATCTTCAGTATGCAGCCTTTTGGTATTTGGTTTTTTCCATTTAGCATAATCCTTTTGAGATTTATCCATGATATCGCATATATCATGAATTGTTCTTTTTGTTGCTGAATATCTCATTACTTAGATACGTAACAATTTATTTATCTATTCTAGGTGATGGGCAGGTGGGTTGATTTTTGTCAATTATTAATAAAGCTGCTATAAATACTTGGATATTGGTTTTTTGTTGGATATATGTTTTCATTTCATATGTATATATATATGTATATATATATATGTGTGCGTGTGTGTATATATATATATATATATATATGAGATTGCAGAGACATATGCTAAATTTGTGATTAACTTTATAAAAACTGTCAAATTGTTTTCTAAACTTATTTTACCATTTTGCATCCCTCCACAATAATGTATGAAGAGTTCCAGTTGTTTCACATCCTCGTCAGCACTTAGTATTGTCAATCTTTTTAAATTCAGTCATGCTAATAACTTTAGAGAAGTATCTTATGATTTTAACTTTTCATTTTCCATGACGAATGATATTAAGTGTCTTTTCATGTGCTTATTTGGTAGCCCTTCTTTGGTACAGTGTCTATTCAAATATTTCGCCCATTTTTCAATTAAGTTGTCTCCATATTATTGAGCTTGAAGAGTTTTTGTAAATGCTGGAGACAAGCTCTTTTTGGACCTCTGTGTGTTGCAATTATTTTTATCCAGTATTTTGCAAACACTTGGATTATCTTTTAATTTTATTAACAGTACCTTTTAAAGAGCAGAAGTTGTTAACTTCAATGCAATTTATTGATGTTTTTATTTTACAACTTGCGCTTTTTGTGTCCTAAGAAATCTCTCCCTATTCAAGCAAAAATCAAGACATTTTCTTCTATGTTTTCTTCTAGAAATATGGTCTTTTAAGTTTTATTCTTAAGTTTATAGCCCATTTTGAATTAATTTTTATATATGATAGAAGGAAGGAGTCAAGCACTTTTTAATGTTGATTTCCAACTATTCCAGCACCATTTATTAAAAAACAACTATCCTTCATCACTGAAATATTTTGTCCCTTTTGTCAAAAATCAGTTGAACATGTATGTGAGGATCTATTTCTAGACCCTCTATTCTGTTCTTTTGATATATAAGTCTAGCCCTTACTCTATCACACTGCCTTGATTGCTGGAATTTTGTATAAGTTTGTAGTGTGAGACCTCCCACTATGTTTTTTTTTCAAAATTGTTTTTATTCTAAATCCTCTGTGGGTGTATTTAAATTTTAGAATAACTTGTTAGTTTCCACATAAAATATCCTCCTGGGATTTTGATCAGGATTGCATTGAGTCTATAGATGAGTTTGGGAAAAATTATCAAAAATACTGAGTCTTTCTCTCTATGAATCTGATGTATCTCTCCATTTATTTAGATTTTCTTTCATTTCTCTCAGGAAAGTTCTATAACTTTCAACATTTAAATCTCTCACATATTTTATTGATAGCTTTTTCCTAAAGCATTTTGTGATTTTTGGATGCTACTACTAGAATATAAAAATACAATTGATTTTTTACGTTGAAATTTTGTCCTGAAAAAAAAATTTTTTTTTTTTAATGTTTATGTGGCAGAGAGAGAGAGAGAGGAGAGGATACCAAGCAGTCTCTGTGCTGTCAGCACAGAGCCCAATGCAGGGCTCAATCCATGAACCATGAGATCATGACCTGAGCCAAAATCCAGAATTGGACACTTAACAGACTGAGCCACCCACACACCCTTATCCTATAAACTTGTTAATACATGTACTAGTTCTGGTACTTTTTATAGTCCTTTAGAATTTTCTACATAGATATTCATCTGCAAATAAATAGAATTTTACTTTTTTGTTGTCAGTTGAGAAGATGTCTATGCCTTGTTTTTTATTAATTGCACTGGTTAAGAACTCAAGTACAATATTGAAAACAAGTGATGAGAGCAGATAGCCTCACCTTGCTCCCAATTTTAGTGGGAAAGCTTTTAGTCTTCCACAATTACGTGGAAGTTGACAAAGTTCTTAGTTTGATAAGAATTTTTATTAACCAGTGGGTGTTAGATTTTGTCCAGTGCTTTTTATGTATGTTTTGAGAATATTATTATGATTTTCCTCTATATGGCAATTTATATTACTTGATTCACGAATGTTATCAAATCTTACATTTCTTAGGTAAACTTCATTAGTTCACAACCTATAATATTTATTTATTTATTTATTTATTTATTTATTTATTTATTATTTATGATGGACTCATAAATAAATTGGGAAATATTTCCTCTTCCTCAATTTGCTGAAAAGAACTTGAGTAAGACTGGTGTGTGTGTGTGGTGGTGGGGGGGAGTGTTTTACTGTAAATTTTTACAGAATTAACCAGTGAAATCATAAGGCCTAGTTTCTCTGTGTATGAATGCTTTAAATTATGAATCCAATTTATTTTATAAATATAGGTCCCTTTATACTTTCTATTTCTTATTAATTCATTTTTCAGTCTTTTAAATAATCTATCCATTCTATCCTAGTTGTCAAATTTATAAGCATAAAGATGTTAATAATATTTCTTTCTTACCTATTGAATATCTATAAGATCTGTAGTGATGCTTCCTATTTCATTCTGTTTCTGGTTATTTGGGCATTGTCTCTTTATTTCTTGATTAGTCTAGCTAGAGGTTTATTAACTTTATTTATTTTTCAAATAACCAGTTCTTGGCTTCTTTGATTTTCTCAACGGTTGTTTTCTACTCATTAATTTTTACTCTTTCTATTTTACACTTAATTTTGTTTCTTTTTCTAGTTTCTTAAGGTGGAAGTTTATGTAATTGACTCTACAGCTATCTTCTTTCTTTAATATAAACAATTAAAACTATAAATTTTCATCTAAAGCTCTCTTCTAGCTGCATTCCATAAATTCTAATATATTTTGTTTTTATAGTGTCAGTTCAACATGCCCCTTAGCTTTCTTTTTTTTTTTTTATTTTATTTTAGCGTTTATTTATTATTGAGAGACAGAGAGAGAGAGCATGAGCATGGGAGGGAGAGACAGAGAGAGGAGGAGACACAGAATCCGAAGCAGGCTCCAGGCTGAGCTGTCAGCACAGAGCCTGACGTGGGGCTTGAACCCACAAACCGCGAGATCATGAGTTGGGCCAAAGTTGGACACTCAACTGACTGAGCCACCCAGGAGCCCCCCCACCTTAGTTTTCTTTTTGATGTCACCTTTGACCCATGGGCCATTAGAAGAGTAATATTTACTTTCTAAATACTTGCAGATTTTTCCATATGTTTTTTTGTATATGATTTCAATCCCTTCAATTTTATTGAGATATTTTTATGGGCCAGTATGTGATCTATCTTGGTGAATGTTCCATGTATAATTGAAAAAAAAATGTGTATTATAGTGTTATTGGGTGTAGGGTTTTCTAAATATCAATTGGTCAAGTTTGTTGATAGCATTGTTCGAGTCTTTATATTCTTACTGGGCTTTTTTAATCCCCTTGTTCTCTCCTTTACTGAAAGAAGAATATTGACACTCCAACAATAATTATGGATTTGTGCATTTGGGTTTTTTTTTTTTTTTTAGTTCTGTCAGTTATTGTTTTGTGTACTTTTAGGTCTCCTTCATGAACCAATATTATTTAAAAACGTCTCTCAGATGCCTGGGTGACTCAGTCCATTAAGCAGTTAAGCATCCCACTTCGGCCCAGGTCATGACCTCATGGTCCGTGAGTTCTAACCCTGCGAGCCCTTTGTCAGGCTGTCTGCTGTCAGCACGGAGCCCGCTTCGGATCCTCTGTCCCCCTCTCTATCTGCCCCTCCTCCAGGCTCTGTCTCTCTCTCAAAAATGAATAAACATTTTTAATTTTTTTTAAAAGTCTCTCTTTATCTCTGGTATTATTCCTTTCCTAAGCCTACTTTGTCTGAATTTAATACAGTCACTCCAGCTTTCTTACAATCAGCTTTTTCATGCTATATTTTTCCATATTTTTGTCTTGACCTCTGTCTTTACATATAGTGTTCACTAGCCCTAGAATAAAGATTAATGTTGACCTGCCCTAATAATACTTATTAACAAGGCTCCAAAAATCAAGCTAACCCCTAAGTCACATATCCAACCTGTTAAAACAAAATTCAAGTATTTTTTTAAAGAAGACAACAAAATCCAGGAACTCAACCACTGAAGGTTACAATGACAATCGAAACCATTCCAGATAGGCCAAGTAGCAGGAAAATGTTACCTATAACCAGAATATAGATCAGTCAATAAGAACAGTTCCCCCAAATGGCAGTGATAATGAAATTAGCGTAGAAGGACATATTCAGGTACTGATACTGACTGCCTAGACTATACAGGTCTAATCAACCACATCATTTCATTGAGTCTTATCTCAGTATGGATTATTCCCAAGAATGTTCATATGAGATATATAAATGTCCTATCTGACTTCAGCAATGGCTTTCCAGAGCCTATAGCCTCACAGAGATGTGTCTTTAATATACTTAGTCAGTCACCACTCAGGTGCCCAACCAGATAGCTATGTTGCTAGTCATGGCTCAAGAGTCAGTAAAAATAAAACATAACTGGCCCTTAGGAGTTTTGTCTACAGCAACAGAAGGCTCTTTCAATTTAGGCCATTGTGCTGACCTGACCTTATCATAGTCAGTCTTCCAAAATTCTCTTTGGTCTAGCCAGCTGCTGCCATCCAGTAGACACCATTAGCTTTACATTTGGCTCAGCTCTCAGAAAACCAGCTGCTCTTTGTCGGAGGCTCCAATCAGCACTGTTGTTAGCAATAGGTACCTCTGGTTCAAGGACATCCTGGGGCTCATGGGCCCGACGAGTAGGGTGGCTAGAATAGCCTGCTGCACTGCCTCTATCTTTGCTTGCTGCTCAGATCCCCAGCTAAATGTAGCATATTTTCATGTTGTCTTATGTATTGGGCTCAACAAAATGTCTAAATGAGGCAGTATTGCCCCCAACTCGCATAATCAAAGAAGGAATTGGGCTTCCATTCTGGTACTGGGGGGCAGAACGTAGATAACTTTTTTCTTTACTGTCTCAGGAGTCACACTTTGAGCCTCATGACACATTGTTCCCCAGAATTGGACTGTTTCCTATATTTTGTCAGAATTAACAAGCCACATCTGTGCTCTCATGTAAATTAGTACGTGCTCTACAGTCACTGCTGCCTGTCCTTTGTGGGGCCTATGGTGCACACACTCCAAGATGGAACTAAATTCAGCCAACAATGACGTGAACTCAGAAGCACATGCTTTCTCAGTAGACTCTCTCAAGGAGAGCCCAGTCTTGGCCAACACCTTGATTGCAGCCTTGTGACAGATCCTGAGGCAGAGGTCTAGTTAAGCCATGCCAGATTATTGAATCAAAGAAACTAAATACGAAATTTCTGTTATTTTAAACTACTAATGTGTAGCAATGTGTTAGCCAGAAATGAGTAACTAATACAGGGCTTGTCTGCAGGGCCTCATTGACACAGTGAAACTAAGCACTTTGAATGGAGAGAGATTTACTTCATGTCTCAGCCTACCCGTTGGTGGCAAATGACATGAGAATTCACATACTCTTATTGCAGTACCGTAAATGTGTACTCAGACCCCAGACAAGTAAAGGCAACTGATCTTGATCTCCTTATGCAAAAAGACTTTGAAAAGGCATTAGCAATGTTCAAGGTGCCACTGTTTTGTTTTGTTTGTTTTGTTTTGTTTTGTTTTGTTTTGTTTTTGCCATATCTGGAATAGCCAGGGCTATAATAATCAAATCCAGTGGCAATAACCCACCATAAGTATCCAGCTTCCACTGGCCTCTTCAATGACCACAATGAACTGTTGTAAAGAATTGCATCCTCAGTACCCCTGCTGCCTTTAAGCCCTTAATCATGGCTTTAAAATTCTTTACTTCTATATTATAATTCGATATTGTTTGCTGTATAACATGGATGGAACTAGAAGCCAGTCAGTGCCTTCTCCCCTCTACCGCTTCCCACTATCATCTAGGGACAAGCAACTCTTCTCAATTGGGAAAACCCTTTTGCAACTTATAAGCATTTACAGTACAAGCATGTAAGACATCAGTGCAAACTATGCATTCAGCAATGAGAGCAACAACAGTAGTGCTTAACAGTGATTTCAACAGCCCAATCCAGATGATTACAGTTACTTCTCTTCCACATTTCACTCCTTCAAATCTGGCCAATTGAATATGTAGCTCTCACTGCTCAAAAAAACCTGATAAGAGGTCAGCTACCACCTTGGCATAACTGGGCCAGGGCCAAAAAGTGCAAAAGTGCAGCCCATCAACCCCATCTTCACATACTTGCCAAATAGATGTCAGATTCAGCTGTGGTTTTATGAGCAAGTGAACATGTACATGGAGGGCTGTATCATTGGTTTCGATGAGTACATGAGCCTTGTATTAGATGATGCAGAAGAGATTCATTCTAAAACAAAGTCAAGAAAACAACTAGATTGGATCATGCTGAAAGGAATTAATATTACCCTGCTCCAAATTGTCTCCAGTGGGAAATGATTGATGAAGTGAGAAGTTCTTGCAAAGGCCATGTAGTTTGGTTTTTTTAGATGTCCTTTGTTAAGAGCATAGTTCTAAAATATTTCTTCATATTGTTTTGATTACATTTAGTTATTACTAGATGACAATAAATGCTGTGGGAAGGTTTACCCCCATTTAGGGAAGTGTCGCTTACACTGCCTTTTCTTGGTTAAGCCATCCCAGGGCCGACAACATCCTAAGGGAAGATAAACTCTACATCCTAATCAGGGGCATGACAAAGGAACTGAGGCCATTTTTTAATGACTTTCATGACCTTTTTAGGCTTGTTGGAGATGTACTGTAAGAGGTATTTCCTCCCAGATATATATATAACTTGGTATGCTGACTTGTTGGTCAAGGTTCTGGCTGTGGGGATCTGGGAGGATCATCTGACCTCTTTGCTCAGCTAGAGGTCTCTTTGCTCAGTTTGCTAGAACAGTGCATTCCATTAAGAACAGATTTTGCTACAGTTATATTATATGGACACATTTTCACTGACTCATTTCCTGGGATAACAATCTTAGCTATCAAGAAGAATAGACCTTTAATTTGTTCTTGGCGGTGGTGGGAGGTTTGAAACACAGATTAAAAACAGAAAATAAAACAACACATTTCTCTTGCTGATAAAAAAACAAAGTGTCAAAAGAAACAGAAAGCTAAAACTAAGAGCACTTTCAGCTTGTTGTTGGAAGAAGACAGGCAGCACTGAATTTTTACTGGATCTATTTCTGACATGTATTTCGCTCACCTGGATGCATCACTTTATCACATTAATGCAACACCAACTTCCAGAAGCATCTTCTAAACAAGTGAACTCTGCCAGTAGGGTTTCTATCTTTACAGAACAATTAGGTTGATCAGTGGTTCTTGCCATATCTAAATGCTGCTCAAGAAGCAGAAGAAAATGTTTGATTGTACCTCATTAAACAAATGGCATAAAATTAGATGCTTGGGAATATTACCAGATTTGGGCAGAGATCATGGATTAATTTATTCATTCAAAATTTTGTGCTGACAAGACTCTACTAAGGGACAAATACTTCTTACGATTTTGAAATACAACATAATAAAAAGCAGTAGAGGAGAAGTGCCTTTTAAAAAGGGGGAGCTGGAGGGCACCTGGGTGGCTCAGTCGCTTAAGCGTTTGACTTCGGCTCAGGTCATGATCTCGCGGTTTACGGGTTTGAGCCCTGCATCGGGTTCTGTGCTGACAGCTCAGAACCTGGAGCCTGCTTCAGATCCATGTCTCCTCTCTCTCTGCCCCTCCCCCACTCAAAAATAAGTAAACATTAAAAAAAATTTTTTTAAAGGGGAGTTGGTAACAGGGGGTGACACTGTTAAAATTACAAGACCACCCACTATCTCTGATGCAGGCTGGTGATGCCCTCAGGAGCAGCACCAACTTGACAGTTCTGTGCTCCATGCTGGTCCGATAAAACTCACACTGTCAGTAATATAGAAACTACCTGTGCAGTTGGTTTGAAAATGCCGAATCTTCATTGTGAATTTTCTATAACTGTGCTTGTCCTCATATGGTGTCACCACTAGATTCACCTTTTAGGGGAGTCATTAGTGGACCATTGGAAATATATCAGCCTTTAATATTAGGCCCTAATCAAGATTGTTCATCCATATTGCTAGCTGAGACATAGTACAGGTGTAATTTGATATGGAAGTCTAGAGAATGATGTCATGCCACACAAGAAAATCCCGGTGTAGAAGGCATCGCTGCATTTATTCAACAAAGTGTCAAGACTACCATAATAGAGAAAACAATCTCCATCCTCAAAAAAATATGTCACCTCTTGTCGAGCACCTGTATCTACCTGTCATCATGCTGAGCCTTTGCCTAAGTTCACTCTGCCCTGCAACAATCTTGCAAAAATGGCATCAATATTCCCACACTATTGGTGGAGAAAGTCAAGCTAAAGGAGGTTAAATATTTTGTCCAATATCACGTCATTTTGCCCCAGGTATGCCTGACATCAAAGCCTCTACTGGTTCTATTGCATGAAATAGTCTCAAGTAGAGAAGAGGACCACTAGTCAGTGGTTACAAAGGAAAACCATCTAAGTCAGACCAAAGAGTCATGAAAGGTTTCAGGGAAGCCCTAATGCTGGGAATTCAATCTTAGAAGATCATAGATCTAGTCATTTAAATTTAAATTAATTTGGGGCACCTGGTTGGGCATCCAACTCTTGATTTTGGCTCAGGTCATGATCCCAGGGCCATGGGATCGAGCCCCAAGTCGGGCTCCGTGCTGAGTATGGAACCTGCTTGAGATTCTCTCTCTCGCCTTCTGCCCCTCTCCCCAACTCGCGCTCTCTCTCTATAGAAAAAAATTCTTCAATTTAAATTAGTTTGCTCATTGTAAGTATAAACTCTCGGTAGATAGTTCAAACAAAGAAAGCTAGAAGCAAAGAGCCAGATCTTTCCTCTTTCCTCCCTCATACCCAGCAAGTCTAGCACCATAGTTAAGAATTAGCCATTGTTATGAATGTTATGAAACAATGAAGACTATGACCTTGGAGTGGGAGGGGCCTCCAAGGCTGAGGGTCCAGTTAGGAGGCCCAGCGAAAGTAGGCAGCACAGGAAAGACAAAAGCATCAAGAGCAGACGTAGGGCACCTGGGTGGCTCAATCAGTTAAGTGTCTGACTTTGGCTCACATCACGATCTCATGGTTCACGTCATGCTCTCGTGGTTCGTGAGTTTGAGCCCCACATCAGGCTCATGCTGTCAGCCCAGAACCTGCTTTGGATCCTCTGTCCCCCTCTCTCTCGGCCCCTCCCCTGCTGCTGCTCTCTCTCTCTCTCAAAAAGTAAATAAAACATAAAAAAAAAAAAAAAAAAGCAGAAGTAGATCACAAACATGGATGTGACCTAAAGAAGAGGGTGGAGAAAGCCTGAAACAAACTTTCTGTACCTCTGTCCCCTAACCACCATCCACCACATACTACACACATGCACATGCACACACACACACACACACACACACACCCCAGCTCTAGTATAACCGACCTCCATTCTAATGAATGCTGTGAATCTTAACCCTTCCACATCTCAGGTGTCACCACATACAATCGAAGCAGGTCAGAGCACTGGGGATTATACAAGCAATCCTGGGAAGACTTCTAAAACAACAGAAGTCCCAGGAAGCCAGACAAACACGGTCCGGGACAATGGCCTGTGGAGCAGCTGACCCTGATGACCTAGATTTACACTAAGGCAGCAGACTCACTGCTAAAACTACCACTGTAAAGTCATCATTATTTTTCTTATACCAACTACCTTTATAGGAGTCCTGGGGATGGTGAGTTCATTGAAAAGGGGGCAGACAGAAAAAGAGCTTCATATTTTGCAGCCCCCCAAACTGCATATACATCCTCCAATATGATAAAGGTTTTCCTGCATATTGATATTGAGATGAGAAAGACTAAGTCAAAATATTAAAGAAAAACAAACAAAAAAAATTCCACCAGGGCAATAGAAAATGTAATCGAACCTCAATAGCTCCCTCTGCTGTCACTTTGGGTTAATTCCTAAAATATTTTTGTTTAATCTTTAATTTTGTAATTATTCTATTTGGAACCACATTAAGCTGGGGGGCATAAAAGCCAGTTGACAAAATCCTTACCACTTTACCTTCAATTGAAAGCATCCCTTCTGGGTCATGAATAATGACCATTTTATGATCAAACCTTTCCTTCGTGGTAGAGGTGTTAGTGTCATTTAAAGAAGTGACTACATTTCTGAAGTGAAAGGTGATATATGGGCTTCAATAACAAGGAAACATGAATCTCTAAAAGTAAGACTAATTTTTAAAAATAAAAATTTTTAAAGTTTCACTGGTGTCGGCAATTTTGGGTCACGTGGAAGCTGAAAACATGGCTTTGAAGATGATTTACAGTTGGACGCAAAGAAGAAACACTGGCCAAATTTTAGGCTAAGTTCTTCCACGTGGGATAGCCAGGACGGCTGGAGAGAAAGGAGGGAATGAGGAGGAAAAGCTGTCACACTGAGGGCTTCAAGAGGCCATGCAGTGTGCATTTCATTCTCTAACAAATCTGGGTGAGGATATTTCTCATGTTACAAGGAAGACAACAGACAGGTGTATTTAGTTGTTTGGTCCGTCAACAACCAAGTGAAAGGTTGGGGCCCAGATTTAGAAGTGTTTTAAGTGGAAACTAGGAATTCTGGGCTTGAAGTCCTGGTTCTCTCACTCACTGGGATCTTAGAACTAAGTCAGAGCCTCCCAGCCTGTTCCTTTATCTACAAACGGTGATGGAATCATCTCCCAGGTCCCCCTCCAGCAGTCAAAATGATCTCCAAGTAAGTCACACTCGATCTCCAGTGCATTATTTGACCCAGAGAAAAATCTGATTTAATGAGAATTGAAAGCAATTCTAGGAAAAAGCAAGGAAGGAAAGAAGGGAGGGAGGCAGACTTCAAAGGAGCATAAAGAGAATACTAACAGTAAGTCAGGGAGTGGCACCTGGGTGGCTCAGTTGGTTAAGCAACTGACTCTTGGTTTTGGCTCAGGTCCTGATCTCATGGTTCATGAGTTCAAGCCCCGCGTTGGGCTCTGTGCTGACAGCATGGGGCCTGCTTGGGATTCTCTCTCTCTCTCTCTCTCTCTCTCTCTCTCTCAAAATAAATAAATAAACTTAAAAAAAAATAAAGGTAAAGGAGGATGTTATGAGGCAGTCAACTTGCTCCTTGATAAGGAAAATTATGTCACGTGGCTTCTTTTCAAGCAATAATCAGCAGCACCAACTTTTTCCTACTCTGTGCCTCATGTGTTCACAGGCTGACTTCCGGTTCCCAAGCAATGAAGACCGCCATTGCAGCATTGATGGCAATGGTTGCATTCATCACAATGTAAGAACCAGCTTGGAGGAGTCAATGACTCATTCAACCAGCAGCTATTGAGCACTTTACATGGCAGGCAGTGTGTAGGGCAGGAAGGAAGACAAAGGTCCCTTAACTTCGTGAATGGCACACTTTACAGAACAAAGACCATACACAAGTAATTTTAGATAAGTTTCTTGAAGAACACAGAAGGCAAGAGAGCAAAGTGACAAGAGTAACTACTTCAGATATGGCGATCAGGGACATACTTTCTGAAAGTTATTTTAGCAGAGAAGAAAGCAAATATCCAATACAGGTGGAGGACAGAAAAACTTAAAGGTAGGAATGAATCTTAAGTTTTATGGGAGGACAAGAAAGCCAGTGTGGCTGGAGCAGAGTGACAAGGCAGAAAGAAGGTGGGGACCCCAGCGAGAACCCAGGCTGGTTAACAACGGGAATGAAAATACAACTGAGGAAAGCGGAGAAGAGGAATCACTGATTACTTGGCAATTTCTCCTACTCTGGTTACCACTGGCTGTGCCTGGAGCGTATTAAGTACAATTAGTGGCACTGAACAAAGAGCAGAAGAAAAAGGCAGCGAGAGGATGCTGACTGGATGGGGGGAGAGGGTGCTAGGGCAGGGAATGAAGGAAGACCAGGCATAAAGACAAGCATTTCCTTTCAGATACAAGTATCCTCATAAAAACTCCTTACAGATACATAGAAAAACTAATTTTGTGGCACAAATCAAAACCAATTTTTAGTGTTCAAACATTTGTGTTCTTACTGTTATAGGCAAGGAAGTTATCGGATAAGGTGAGGAAAAAGGAAGTTAAAGAGAAAAGTTCAATGGTGATGAAAAGGTATGAATCAATACATCCCTTGTGATGAATATGTTGAGATGTGTACTTGACTTTATGTTCATAGATCGAGAAGGAAAAAGACTGGTGAACGTCTGTAAGAAGGTAAGGGGGTCTGGGAGTGTGATGCTGGGAAGTTGCCAAGATACAACTCCTTGAGAAGTGATTTGTCGGACCGTGTTAAGGACACCTGTTTACACAGAGGAATATGAACACCCCAGACCATCAGCAAAGTGTGTCCCAGTAGAGCAGTTCCCCAAAGGAGTCATCAATGCCAAATGTATATTCATAATCATACTAAGACTTTTCCTCCTTCGTTCTTTCGTAACAGCACAGTCCAGTTTTCCAGAGGATTGCGTAGTGATACTGCAAAGATTGAACACAAAAAAGATGAAAACCCAGATGCTCTCAGATGAAACAGTAAGTTGCTTTAAAATGTTTAACTTCCAGTATGGTAAATGTAGATAGAACCCACATGAACAAAAGCTCTTTGGGTTCCTCAATAATTTGTGTGTAATGGGGTACTGAGACTACTGAGTACCGCTGCCCAACCTTTAATAAACTTGGTATTATTATTATAAATTATGAAGATTGTGTATTACAGATAGGACACTTACTGGTGATAGTTGTGTTATTGATATATCAGGAGTGTCCATTAAGTACGGGGAAGTATAGTCAGGTATCAAAACCATTCAAAAACCCACTCTAAGGGAGTAAATAGTCTGTGTATCTATAGTGGGCCTGTGGAGTATTCCTGAATGGTGTAAAAAAAAAAAATCTACAATAATGAAACAACTGAGGTTTTCCTTGAAAATAGTGTAAGTTGGGGCACCTGGGTGGCTCAGGTCCTGATCTCTTGTCAGTTCAAGCCCCACATCGGGCTCTCTGCTGTTAGTGTGGAACCTGCTTTGGTGTGTGCTTTCTCTCTCTCTCAAAAATAAACATAAAAAAATGGCAATTTCTGCAAGAAAGAAAGAAAGAAAGAAAGAAAGAAAGAAAGAAAGAAAGAAAGAAAGAAAGAAAAGAGAAAAAGAAAGAAAAGAAAAAAGAAAAGAAAAGAAAAGAGAGTAAGTTCAGTGTGAATGGAATTCATTGTGAATGGAATAGGGTTTCCTCACCAAGCTATAAACATCAACTAAAAAAGGAGAAGCTAGGTACCTATATATGAACAAAACTTAGTATTAATGTGTCTTTTTAAAATTTGAACTTCGTGAGAAAGCTGTTCAAAGGGTCTTCTGGAAAATCTTTTTAATATCCAGTTGAAGGGGCGCCTGGATGGTTCGGTTAAGTGGCTGACTTCAGCTCAGGTCATGATCTCGCAGTTTCATGGGTTCGAGCCCCGCCTTGGGCTCTGTGCTGACAGCTCAGAGACTGGAACCTGCTTCCGATTCTGTCTCCCTCTCTCTCTGCCCCTCCCTTGCTTGAGCTCTGCCTCTCTTTCAAAAAATAAACTAAAAAAAAAAAATTTAAATCCACTTGAAAATAAATACAGATGCAAATGAGTTTATTTTACTATATATGTGCTATTGGAAATCATTCCATTGGTTTTTCATTTGTTTTTAATGTGTTTCAAATATTTCCTGGAAAGCAGTAAAAGATAAACAAAAACAAAATGAAAAAACAAGTGTATCTGGAAAGCCTAGGTTACATAATTCCAAAATAACTATTTAATGGCTGACCTCCTCTTCCTTAGGCATTTTTGTTTTTGGCCTTATTAAAAGAGAGAAATGGGGGGAAAACCATCCATTTATACAAGCTCTTAGAAATTAAACATGTGCCTTTCCAAAAGAGAAAAGATTTACTTTCCAAAAGAGAAAAGATTTACTCAAGGCAATTCCCAAGACTCGACAAGGTTTCAGTGGCTGTAATTGTAGACACCAGTAATTGTTACTGGGTATATTTCTTCTCTCCCACATTTCATACGGGAAACATGCCTTACAGCTTAGATATTTGAAATACATACGTAAGTGCTAGCACATTATATTTTCTAAGTGGTATGAATACTTCTCTTTATTACATTTATTTGCAAAGATATCATAACAGCTTATCATTACACATGTACACATGCAACCACAAGCAGAAAATGGTTAACCTGTTTAATGTAGAGGGAAACAAGTTTTGGGACTTAAAAAAGAGTAATTTAGGTTAAAATCTTAAAAATGAACAGTGTTAAATAATGGAATGGATTCATAAGAAGTGATACAAACTTCAAACATTTTAGCTTAAAACAGACGTATACTTTAATTCACAGATTATTTTATATACGTCCAAGACTTTCTGATTCAAGTTCCCTGATGTGTTTCTTCTACGAACCATGCCTTTACCTCTAATGCATCACCTAAGATTTCCCACTGGAGTGAGAACTGAAAACCCACTTGCAAACTGCCACATTTTTGACTTTCCTGACAAGTTTTTACAGTTTTATGATCTATACCTAATTAGACAACGGCATCTCTATCAGGTGTTTCCAAACTGTCAATTTAGTTTTCATAGAAACAACTCTTTCAGTCACATGCTGTTTTGTTTTTTAATCAGTTTACATATTTAAATTGCATAATAAAAGAAACAGGTACAACTGGAACAGGGATGCAAGTATTATGGGTGGTCCAAGCACTGGGTGCCTTACAGAAGAATGCAAAAGTCAGTTTGTACAGCAAGCCCAAGCAGAAAGAATAAGCTTCGTATATTAGTTGGAGATAACAGTCTTAATATTAGCATGCAACAATATTGAGTTTTATTTGTAACCTTTTTACCTCAAGATATAATCTTTCTTAAAGAGTTAAAACTGCCATCTTATTTCATGGATGTCAAAATACCTCTTACTTCCAAACTGCACCATACCGTTGATGAAATACGGAAGTAACGCATCCACATTGGTGTTCGCGTTCTGACCTGTTCATGCATAATGAACAGCTTCATGCATAATGAAGCTACTACTTACTAATGATAAAGGCAATGTGTACCTTGGCCCCCACAAAATGGAGGCTGCCCCCAGTGGCCAGGCTGTCTCAAAACTAAACCTACATCCTGCAAGGAAACAACCTGCAAGGAAACCTAACACACACCAATCACAAGCCTCCAAGTCACCTTCTTAGCTAGCTCACCTTACCCGAGAAAACAGGAGCTGCTAACCAGTCATGACCCGTTTCTGCGTTGCCTGTTCTAGCACTCTATAAAAACTGGCACTTGCACAAAATCCTTCAAGAGTAGAGAGTGGAGTGGAGACCCCTCGGGAGGCACTGTACTCACCAATCCACGGATTATGTTCCCTTCAAGAAAGGACATCAAACTCACTGCTAAATTTAGTAGTTTGTCGTTTGATACTAATATACTTAAATGGTATCAATATCAAGGACCATTTGTAACAAAGCAAAAAATTTCTTCTTAGGATATAATTTTCATCTTTGGCTTCATTTTTCTTCTATTGTTTATAGCTGTTCTCATGTTATTGTTCTCATATTTGCTTTCCTTTTGGCCTCATCTGCCTTTGGTTCTGCCCCACGGCTGAGCACTAGCCAGATAAACTAACTCTATGTTGTTACATCTTACTTATTTAGAAAAAGCGTAACTGACAAGTCACTGAAAACTGGAAACCAAGAGTTGACTTAAGGAGTATAAATGATAATTTAAGCTTTTATTCAGGAAGTGACTGCTCTTAGGATCTCAATGATCTAACAGTATGAACTGAAAAGTAATCAGCTTTCTACCACCTTTAAGCTGCTTGTAAGTAGTGAAGATTACCCCTGAGAAATCTTCAATGACAATCAGTAAATTCTAAATTCTCCCCAACAAATAAGAGCATAGAACTGTTAACATTTGAAGCCTCGCCACAGGCCCAGGGATTGTGCTAAACACTTTTTGAATGTTACTTCATTTAATCCTCCTGAAATAGGATCTATATTTTCTTTATTTTTAATTTTTTAATTGATGAGGAAAATCTAGGCTTGGATCTAATTTAGTGGACCCAGGATTCAAGGACAGGTCTGTAGGCCTCCAAAGTCCATGCTCTTGGCCAGAATATGACGCAGCAGCCTCAGAAGTATCTCAAGGGCACCTGGGTGGCTCAGTTGGTTAAGCAACCGACTTTGGCTCAAGTCATGATCTCACAGTTCATGGGTTTGAGACCCATGCTGGGTTCTGTGCTGACAGCTCAGAGCCTGGCACCTGCTTCGGATTCTGTGTCTCCCTCTTTCTCTGCCCCTCCCCGGCTTGTGCTCTTTCCCAGAAATAAATAAATGTTTAAAACAACAACAAAGTATCTCAAAAGAATTCCATCAAAAAACAGATGCCAAGCTATTTAAATCACCCTTCCTTTTTAAAGGAAAGAACCACTGTAACCGTAACCGTTTAGCTCCCAACTCAGGGCTTTCAGACCAGCCAAATCTGAATGACCATCCATTCTTACCTATACATGTAAGACCAAGATATTTTGCCATCATCTAAATCTCCTTTATTAATACATCTTCAATCCCCTTGTTAAAAATCATCTTACATACACATTTAGAACTTAGAGCAGGTAGGAGTCTCCATTAGATTCCTCCAATATGCAACTGTTCTGTTGAAAAAAGCGGAAGGGGAAAAGTGGGAAAAGAGTTCTAAAAGATACAAGCAAAAAAGAAAATGTATTGACACAGCCTGCTGGGATGAGGCTAAACAGTGATAAACACATTCTCATGTTTCTCTTCAAAAATACATGGAGAAGAGGGAGCACAACTACCCACTCAAAGGTGGACTGTGATTCTTTCCAAGTACAGAAAGGAGGAAAAAGAGTGGCTTTGCCATGGATAAACCCAACACTACCTTGGCCAGGTGACCAAGGTCAACATCAACAAGCCTATGTTGGGGCTATGCCTCTTTGATATAATGTGATGGAAATGGCAATTTCCCTACGGGGTTTTCCTCCCCAAAACCCATAACCTCGATCTAATCCTAAGATCACAAAATAAATTCCAGAGGGGCACTCTACAAAATCTGACCTGTACTCAATAGTGTCAAGATCACCAAAAACAAGTCTGAGAAACTACCACAGCCAAGAAGAAGCTAAGGAGACATAGCAACTAAAAGTAATGCGCTATCCTCGATGGCATCCTGGACTAAAAAATGGACATTTGATAAAACTTTAAAAATTTGAAAAAAAGTATGATGATAGTGTATCAATGCTGGTCTATGAATTATAACAAATGTACCACACTAATGTAAGATGTTAATAGGGAAAGCTGGCTGCAAGGTGTATGGGAACTCTGTACTGTCTTCCCAATTTTTCTGTAAAACTATTTTAAAAATATAAAGCATATTTTTATTTAAAAAACACCCATAAGGATAATATACAATGACAGGATAATGAAGAGGGGAAAAAAAAAAAAAAAAAGACTTGGATTTCTTTGGAACACATAGTCTCTTGTCTCTTTTTATCAATACTATGGAAAAGATGAGGATTTTGTACCAAAGAACTTCAAAAATCATTGAAGGAAAGTAGTAGTCATACACACAGTGTATAAAATCTAATTGAGGTGTTATTTATATTCTGTAAATAAAATTATTTTTTAAAAAATTATATCGGTTTCCAAACTTAGTTTCTAAAGACCAAACATTCACCATTGCTAGAATAGGTCATAGTCTACAAAGCTATTTACATCATAAATCACAAAACTTCAGAACTGCCAAGAACCTTAGGATGTATTCTATACCAATCTCCTGGTAAGTGCACTGAAAGAAAGAAATGATCCGCTCAGGGTCAATCTACCAATTAGAAATAACTTGAAGTCTGGTCTTTCTTTCAACTTCCAATTCTAAGACATTCCCTTATAGGATTAATTCCATTCTGATTACAGAGGTGTCAGATATATCCCATGTTTTAAAATGACATTCAACTATCTACATCCCTACGTGTGTTCTATGTAAGGGCATGGGGAGGAGTATTTGGATAGGCAAGTGGGGTGGCAGGAAGGGATGGGGAACTCATCAGTGTTATGGACTCCACACGTTCATCTTCCTTGCATATTGTTTTACAAAAAGCTTGTTTATATTTAGTCCCAAACGGTAACTCAAATTATAGAGTAGACAGATTCTGAACTTAGTGCAGTACACATGAACTGTATTTAAACTGCCACTACCACACATAGGTGATATTAGTTCTACTTCTCACTACTGCACCAAGAGGAATGAGAAAAGAATACACCTCAAGATTATGCTATCACCAAGTACTGTAATTAGAAAGCTAGTGACTTTGAGTTGGCCAGTTAACTTCTGACTGCAAGAATATTTTGGTTCCAGGGTGCCTGGGTGGCTCAGCTGGGTAAGAGTCTGACTCTTGGTTTCTGCTCAGGTCATGACCTCACAGTTTGTGAGTTCAAGCCCCACATCGGGATTTGCGCTGACAGTGTGGAGCCTGCTTGGTATTCTCCCACTCTCCCTCTCTCTCTACCCTTCACTGCTCACGCTCTCTGTCTCAAAATAAATAAACTTAAAAAAAAAAATCAAACAGGATATTTTAGTTTCTAAACTAGACTTACAAAATCTAGTATCACTAAGCAAGATAAAGCCAGGCTGGTAAGAATTGGGGTAGCCTCAAATATAAATATGCTGATGAAATGCAAACACTCCCTTTAGGAAATGACTGGTAAAAAAGAGGTTCCAAATGATGCCACAGTGTGGGACACCTGGGGATTCTGTAAAATTGTGCCCTCTTCACAGGCCAACAGCGCATCTGGAAAGTTTTAACAGCACAAAACTAAACTCTTTGGTTTCCCCCATCAGGACAAGTACCTTAGATAAAGAGCCCAGCCAATAATCAATGCACCATCCACATTCATCACAGATCGTATCTACACAAGCTCTATCTATCCCAAAGGATAACACAGACTGTTGGAAAAGCACTCCTTGGTACCAAGGATGGGGGCTTAGGGTTATTAGACAGCTGGTACCACTACTTGCTCCCATTACATGAAAACAAATAGGCCTCTTTCTCTTGCTCTAAGTTTAGTACTAAGAGCATGTAATTCAATAAGCTCACTGGAGCAGATAAAGATTAGGATAAACTGTTATCCTCTCTCTAATTCCCCCACTTAATTTAAATGGCCAACTAAAACGAGTGATACAATCTATTTGTACTTGAGAGACGTGTCAATCAGGAAACCCACAATAGGACGGACAAAAATGTTGTTTTCTGGCAAGCAATATATATTTTTGAAGATAAAATGGAAAAAACACAGATATGAGTGAACAATTTTTATTGAAACCCTCAAAGATTAAAGAGGACCAAATGGTGAGTTTGGGTACCATAAACAGAAAATCTCACCTAACTGTACCATCATTCACAGGAATGAACAAACCCAAACACGACAAAATTCAAATTCTCATGTAATTGCTACAAGTGAATGTAAATGAACTAATCATTTTATCATAACCTTTCTTTAATCATACGAAAAAGGGAATTTACATGGCATAACAAAAGATATGCAAAACTTAATGAAAACACAATTCTCTTAATTTCTCAAACTTATTTTTATAGGATGCAGAATGCACTTGAAATGATTAAATGACTTAAGCTGATTCTTTTTTATTGCAAACTGTTTTAACATCAGCTTAACCCCCATGCATGGTATTCAAAAAGAACACAGCTTTTGAATTAGAAAGATCACTCGAGTTAAAATGAGGAATTAAGTATTGAAATTAGGAAAAGGCTGGGGTTTCTTCTGAAAGGAATCTTCAAGTACCAATATGTATAGAGAAAGAATACTAATTTTGGTTACATTTTCCCCCTTACTGTTAAATATACAAACTATAATACCTTTCAAAATAAAATACCCACGTAAGATAACTTTAATAAGAAACATTCAAACCAGATTTTGGAAAAATCGGAAGCAAGAAATTGACAGGGCCAATAATGTCTTAATTTGTGATTATTCAAACATTTGATGATGTGTCTCCTGCTGCAGAGCCCAGGTTCTCTCCCTTTTGGTCCCTACAGTTAAGAAATAGTTAGTTGTGCTATTGAGACAATCTGTGATCATTTCATTCAGAGAAAAACCTTTTTGCCATACACTGACAGACCAAGGAGGAAGAGAAGGTAGGTGCTCTGAAGAAAACAATTACCAATTTTGAAAAGACAAAAGTGTTGTTGTTGTTGTTGTTGTTGTCGTTTTTCCAAAGGAATGCTGCACCCATTTCACTTCGTATTAGAAATCCAGGTTAAAGGCACTGGGATGTACTCCTCACCTTGAATAGACTCCTCGATTACATCTGACAGCTGCGTCTGCTACTGCAATCAGCCTGCTCGCTGAGTGAGTGACACTTCTTACATAGAAACCTAATGTAAATTAAACAAGTTTGAATCCACTTATAATGTAACTAGTTTTATAAAAATATTCAGAGTTGCTAATAAAGCACCAAGAAAAAGAGAACCTCAGAGAGAGGACTCAGACCCTTTCTACAAGGTCACCCCTTTACAGTTTTGTCTAATAGGACCTCCAGAGTGACAACAGTCAGCTTTGACACATCCTATCTATATAATCTTAGGGATACAGAACATTGCTGTGGTGACTATACCCAAATGCCAATTTCAGTATAAACAGTTAAGAGACGTGTTACGAGATTTCATGGCTTACTCTTAAAAAGGTAAAATAGGTGCAATTTTCCTTTAAGAAAGTCTTTTATTCTGTAACATACCACTAATATTTTGATGTTCCCTTCAGTAAACACTGATATAACTACACTGGGACTACGAAAGAACTGTGAAGTAGCTACGATTATCTACAAATACTGTATTTTTTTCACTTGAATACAGTATTTGTACCTTTAAGAAAACATTGTACAAAAAAATTATATAAATGAAAGCCTCAAAGAAATATCCATCACTAAATTTTTGAACTGAAGTGACCAAAGACCACTGTAAATGAACACATTTCTAAACATGATGTAAACATAAATGGAGTAATGCAAAACATCAAGGTATTCAAATCTACTATATTGCTATTTTCACCCTTAATGTATCTTTCTACATAGTTTCCTCCTTTTGGAACAGTAATATAAGGGGCAGTACATTATCTTCATAACCTTATGCCATCAAATCAGTTAATACAGATGCTTGACACGTTTAATTATACAAAATCAATTTGTTTCAAGTTACAAAATTAATGTTGATATGTAATTAATGAAAAAAATAAGATGTTAAAAAGATAACTATAAGAATACCCAGATATATGCTGTATTCCCATTTATATAGATCTGATCAATAAAACATCAACACATTCACTTAGATACTGATTTAATCCATGGATCAAGGCCATATTTTCAAAGTATTTTAAGGATGCCAGGACACTGCAAAAGCTGGAGAAAAGAGTTGAGGAACAGTATATGCTTGCTAAACAAGAACTATTGTTTATTTAGCTAGTGAATACCTAGAATAATAAATTTTTACTTCATGATCGCAATCAGGCTCGCAAACACCCAGAAATAGGAATTAAGGGTTTTAAATGTAGTTATAAAGGTCATAAAAAGTCTGATTAGACTGAGGTACATTTACTCAAAATTTTGAGATTCATTAAGTGGTAGCAAACAAAATAATTCCTCAGACAAATGCACATTTTTCAGTATACATATTATTGGGGGAAGGAGGGGAGAAGAATGTGCATTAACTGGTGAAGTCCACCAAGCTGCATATCAATATTCTGTTACACCAAACGGTTTGAAGACAAGGGAAATGTTCTAATATAATTTCAGATTATGATTCATTTGGCTAAAATAGAGCTTAAGGTTGCTTTGCCATATTAAAAGTTTACTACAATAATTTTTCACATAAACATTTAGACTTGAACTCCAGGACTAAATATGGCATGATTATTTTGCTTTTAATCTGTCAAATAGCTAAAAATTGACAATTTAAAAACTACAACAAAGAAAAAGTTGAAGCAGTGTGACTCTTACATCATTGAACCACTTCTAATGGTTAACTGTTAGTATTTAACAAATTCAAAGAGTTAATGAATCCTTGCATTCATTCAGTCTTCTGTGCCTTAGCTAGGATGCATAATTACAAAAGACAGCAGATACTGGTAAAAGCTTCAGGACAGAAAGTGCTTGACGAAGTTACAGTTCTCAAGTGTGTTTGGTGAGAGTATAAGGGCAGATGCGCTGATGAAAACCATTACAAGAAGAGTCAATTCTGTGTTAGAGTTCAAAGATGTCACCTTAAGCAGAAAAAAAGCTTTAATAACGTCTTCTTTGACTTATTAGGCATTTCCAGAGTCTACATCATTAGTGTTGTAATTCTAACAGGACATCTTCATACGGTTATTGTTTGTTTCTATTTCTCTCCTGAAAGAAAAGCACAGAGAATTTTAATAAAATACTATCATTATTTAAAGACTGAAATTATTTGTACTATAATAAAAAGTTATGCAAATACTAATTTGAGTAATTAAAAAAGATTTACTACCTATGCATTCTATTGAGGGAGGATTACTACAAAACATTTTAAAACAAAGGATTTCAAACAAAAGACCTATATCAAGAGAGCATGACCTTCTCCACGCCCTATTTTCCCGTGAGATTTTAAGGTGAGAATATGAACATCTTTCTAGCCTTTTCATTGAGTTTTTAATGGTGAGGTATTAAGGCCTAAAAGGCCTCTGTGGCAATTTGAACTATTGGCTAGGTAGGGTTATGAGGAGAAGAGATGCATTAAAATGCACTAAAATTGGATTAAATTAAGAATTTAGTGTTAATTAAAAAATACTTCGATTCACAAACTTCCTCTATATCATATTCTCATATTCATCATATTGTACTTTTTCGTATCAAGAAATCTTTTTTTTAACGTTTATTTATTTTTGAGACAGAGAAAGACAGAGCATGAACGGGGGAGGGTCAGAGAGAGGGAGGAGACACAGAATCTGAAGCAGGCTCCAGGCTCCGAGCTGTCAGCACAGAACCTGACGCGGGGCTCGAACTCACGGACTGTGAGATCATGACCTAAGCCGAAGTCAGATGCTTAACCGACTGAGTCACCCAGGCGCCCCTAGAAATCTTAATATTTATTAATCATCATTATTAATTCCGTTAAGAAGTTTGAAATCCCTTGAACAAAAGTTAAACTGAGTTATGTTTTCATTTCGTTTACTATCCCAATATATATCTGCAGTATTTCTGTCTGTGAAATAAAGAATGACTGGCATTGTGTATGCCTGTTAAATGTATGCATCATGTAGTTTGCACCACCTTGTAACTCAGTTCTCAAATTTTAGCATTAGAATAATCTGTAAAACTTCTGGAAACAGACTACTGGGCCCCTAATGTGTGAAGCTGAACCTACGAGTTGTAGTTCTAACAGGTTCACAGGTGATCCAGACACTGCTGGTCCAGAGAACACACTTTGAAAAAGACCTGTGTTTAAACACATTATAAAACTTTTTTGTTTTCACTACTCCCATTTTATTTTCCATGAGTAACACATGCTCTATAATAAATATGAATATTCTTTGCAAATGGTCAATTAGTTTCCAATCCTGTGACACCATCAGAAAACTGTATTTTAAATTCCAAAGAGAACTCTGTAAGTTATGTTACTAAATTCCTTTCTTTTTAATTTTAATATAGTTCTAGAACTTAAATAACAGTATTTCATACAGAAAGCTAATAAAATAAATGCCCTCCTATATTATATGGTAACTACAAATAAAATCATTTCATACACACATTTCCAGTGGGATACTCTAAAAGTAAATAAAACTTGGGGTGCCTGGGTGGCTCAGTCAGTTAAGCGTCCAACTTCGGCTCAGGTCATGATCTCACGAGTCGTGGGTTTGAGCTCTGCTCAGGCTCTGTGCTGACAGCTCAGAGCTTGCAGCCTGCCTCTCTCTCTGCCCCTCCCCTGCTCTCACTCCCTGCTCTCACTCTGTTTCTGTCTCTCAAAAATAAATAAAAATGTTAAAAATAAAGTAATTAAATAAAACAAAACGAAAGCACAGAGCTAGCTAAATCCAACAATATGAAGAAAAAAAAAGGGACAAAAAAGAGAATATAGTACCAAGAAGTGTCATCTGATTGTATACAATCCTTAAAGCTTTTTAAAAAACATCCTGATCGGGGCACCTGGATGGCTCAGTCGGTTAAGTGTCCAACTTCGGCTCAGGTCATGATCTCACAGTTCCTGAGTTCGAGCCCCACATTGGGCTCTGTGCTGACAGCTCAGAGCTGGAGCCTGCTTCGGATTCTGTGTCTCCCTCTCTCTCTGCCCCTCACCTGCTTGCTCGCTTGCTTTTTCTCTCTCAAAAATAAATAAAACATTAAAAAAATAAAATAAAAAACAGCCTAATCATAAAGTTAAGTTCTAAACTAAAGAAAACAAATAGATTTGTGTAAAAATTTTGAAGCCTGCTTTAATTAGCCAGATATAAAAGCTACAGAAATTTATCAACTCCATGAAGAACCTTCAAACTACTGAAAAAAAAAAAAGTCACTATTTATTTATTTTTTTATTTATTTAAAAAAAATTTTTTTTTAACATTTATTTATTTTTGAGACAGAGAGAGACAGAGCATGAACGGGGGAGGGGCAGAGAGAGAGGGAGACACAGAATCGGAAACAGGCTCCAGGCTCCGAGCCATCAGCCCAGAGCCCGACGCGGGGCTCGAACTCAGACCGCGAGATCGTGACCTAAGCTGAAGTCTGACGCTTAACCGACTGAGCCACCCAGGCGCCCCAAAGTCACTATTTAAGGATAAGTTAGACAAAGGGAAATTTAATTCAAGGGAGATGATCAGCTATAGCAATAAGGATCGTGTGTTATTTAAAATAGAAGTTAGAGATACTATTTCAGTTTCAACTGTAATCAACTATGCACTTTAGCTGAATCAAATTCAAAATATACAAATTACATACGTATTACAAGATAGCTATGTATGTAATGCGTAACTTCTAACTCAGTGGCCAGGAAAAGAGGAAAATAAAAAAAAAAACAAAACACATACATCAATACAACAGGACAGAAGGGTTGAGGGGAGAGCCTGAATGAACTAGATTTAATTAGAAAGTACAAAATAAGACAGCAGAAATATACATTTATAATCAAGCATCAAAAACTCTGTTCTTCAATGAAAATATAAATAACAGTTCAGATTTTTCAAAAATCCAGTTATATATGATTTACAAGAAAACAACCTAAAACATAAGGTCACAAAGTTAAAAGTAATGAAAAGACATATGACAACACAAACCAAATAAAGACTGATACAATGATATTAGTACCAGACAAAACTCATTTGAAGGCAAAAACCACTGTTGGGAGACAAAACGGTCACTCGATACTAAATAACAGATATTTTTAAAATAAGCTGCAATAATATTAAACTAAAAAAACAACTTTACATATATTAAAAGTTGTCAGAATTACAAAGAAAATTTGACAGGTTTCTCATTATAGCAGGAGAATTCAACACACTTCTCTAAGTAACTGGTAAAGAACATATATTAGTAAAAATACAGAGTGAATATACATGCTACAGAAAACCAAACCAATTGTAGGGTACACACAGAAAAACCACAGAAGGGGACTACATGCTAGACCAGAAAGCAAATCTCAATAAATACCAGGGTCTATGTCATGCACCATCACATTTTCTGACATCAGTTTTAGGAGCAAAACAGATTAACAAAAAACCTTAACCACATCTGGAAATTCTAAAACCACTCCTAAAAAATCTCCAAAAAAAATCATAATGGAAATTCAAAAATTTTTACATCAGTACAATAATGAAAATGCTTAGTCTAAGTCCCAACAAACACTTAGAAATTTACACATGTAGAACTTTAAAAAAAAAGAGAAAGTCTGAAAAGTAATGAGCTCATCATCCAACTCAATCTGTTAGGAAATGAGTAATAAGCCCCCAAAAGTAGAAGGAATAAAATAGGATAGCAGCAGAAAATAATGAAACAGAAAACAAGAATAAAGAGAATCAGAGAATAAAAACTGGGTGTTTGGAGGGGGAAATCTATTAGTGTTTGGGAGAAAAAAAAAAACTACCAAGAGAAAAAATCTCTGGAAAGACTGATTTAAAAAGAAGATACATTACTAGCAAAAGACTGATACAACTACAAAATAAAAATACCATTAATGCCAATATGAAAAAAAGGCTTAAGACAAAACAACCTCCTAAAAGTACAATTCATATACATACAATTTACCAAACTAAACTCAAGAATAAGTAGAAAACCTGAAGAGACTTGTAATAAAGGACTTTAATCAACAATTAAAAATCCACCCCCAAAAAACCCCACCGTCTCACATGTTAAGTGTGTGTGTGTAAATTACACCCCAACATTGGGCTTGAACTCACAACCCCAAGATCAAGAGCCACATGCTCTTCTGACTGAGCCAGTCAGGTGCCTCCAAGCTCACATAGTTTTAGATGTGCATTTAATTAACTGTCCCAGAACTGATAACTCTAAACTTACACCAACTATTCCAGAGACTAGAAAAAGGGGGAATATTTCCTGACATATTTTGAGGTTAGCAATACTTTGATACTAACAGTATCAGGAGAAGCATGAAAAAACTGTCTCACGAGGATCTCCTAAGGGCTGTTTTGCTGGTAATAGACTGTAGGGGAGCAAAGGTGAGAACAGGAAAGCCAGAAAGGCTAGCACAGTAATAATCCAGTACGATAATAGCTCTTAGGCAGGGCTGGAAGATGCAGAGCTAGTGAAGAGCTTGGATTCCAGATACGTTTTGAAAGCAGAGCTGACAAGTTACTTACTGATAGACTGATTAGACGTGAAGTGAGAAAGAGAAGTTTCACAAATGAGTCCAGCATTGTTGGCCTCAACAACTGGCAGGGCAGTGGTGCCCTATACAGAGATAGAGAAGGTTTGGGGCAGGCAAACAGCGTTATATTAAATTTAAGATGTTTATTAGACAACTGTGAGAAGATGTCAAACAGGCAACTGGATACATGAGTTTGGAGATAAGAGGAAAGGTCCAGGGTGGGTATACAAATTTGGAAGTCCTTAGCATGGAAAAAAATTCCACCAACAAAATGCAGGTCTTCCTGAATATGGTCAACACCACCTCGGCTTTAAGACAACAAAACAAAACAACCACATTTACATTAACAAGATCTAGAACTGCACCTGACACTGTTAATATTAAACAAATACTTGAATATAATGAGATATCTATGGGCATGCTATCAGCTATAGACCACTAGAAAAATGAGACTAAGTGATGCTGAGCTATCAGTGATAGCTGGATAGAGGGAGAAAGGAAACCCAAATCATTCAAAGGAAGCCATGGTCCAGTACACCTACAAGACTATGTCTTTAGTAATAGTTCAGAAGAAGGCACTTAAACATATACACTCTTTAGGACACAATCCCAAAGTGACTCACAGAATTTTTATTCTTAATGATTGACAATTCAAAAAATAAGTTGTAGAGGAATGCCTTCTCCTCTCCTTTTCCATTAACAGAGCTAGGCCTCAAACAGGCAGATTCGGAGATTAGAGGGCTTTGAGTCTGGTATAGGGCTTCTTCCCCACCTTGAAGTGAGTAGACACTGGAGACCAACATATGATCCTAAGGTCAAGATCCACAAGTTGGCATGTGGAGATGAGCTCCAGGAGGAAGGTTACTTGCCAACCCATGTCTTTTTGTTAAACCATGAGTTTCACAGATGAGCTAAGACTTCACTTCTCTACCTAGGAAACAGCTTGAAAACAAAATTTTCTTCAGTTTTCTGAGAGAGGCCAACAGCTTGCCTTTAACCTTAGAGATAAATGACTTACTTCCTTTTAATCACTGGTAGGTTTATCATTATAAGCAATATTTCAGTAACCAGACCTGAGGTTTAAAAAGCCACAAGGGAAAAAGTAAATGTGTATCTAAAACGCCACACCATCCAAAAAGTAAATGAGAAAAAGCACTAGGAACACAAGTAGAGTAACACAGAACTGCAAAAGGAACCAGTGAATACCTGGAAGGAAAAAAAAAGAAAAAGCAGGCAGGCAGGCACTTGAGACCCAAATGCAAAAAGACAAACACCTTTGTTTATGTTAAAAATCTCATTTTCAAACTGAATATTTCAGTATATGAATTAAAGGGGAAAATGGTCACAGCCTCATTTAGAAAGTAGAATATTAAGTCTAAGAAATATCTCAAATTACAAATCAGAAAAAAAGAGCTGGAAATCACAAAGAAAAAAAAATTAGAGAACTGTAGGGATCTAAGACAAAAGGAATATTCTAGAAGTAAGAAAAAGAACAAACACAAGAGCTGAATAAATAACAAAAAATTTCACAAATTCTTTAATACTCTTTCCTGCATGAGGTGGAGCTTGCTTTTCCTTCTTTAAAGTGTAGACTGCAAATGTCCATCAACTGATGAACAGATAAAGATGTCACACACACACACACACACACACACACACAATGGAATATTAGTCATCAAAAAATAAAATTTTACCATTTGTAACAACATGGATGGAGCTAGAATGTATTATGGTAAGCAAAATAAGTCAAAGAAAGACAAAGATATGATTTCACTCTTATGTGGAATTTAAAAAATAAAACCGATGAACATATGGGAAGGAGGGGGAAAAGAGAAGAGCAGTAAACAAGAGACTCTTAACTATAAAGAACAACTAAGGGTTGATGAAGGTAGGTAGGTGGGAGATGGCTAGATGGACGATGGGCATTAAGGAGGGCACCTGTGATGAGCACTGTGTGTTGTATGTAAGTGAGGAATCACTTTAATTCTACTCCTGAAACCAATACTGCACTGTATGTTAACTAAAATTTAAATTAAAAAAATAAAATAAAGTGTGGGGCTAGACATACTGACTTGCTTCTAAGAACACCGTATGCAAAAGGAGAAAAGGGACATTTACATTAGAGAAACCTAGCAGATACAACCTTAACCAAGCAATCAAAATTAATATCACAATAAGTTACATACGATCAGATGAGAAGGATGTATCACTTACGTAGTACTCTTCCCATAAACTCAGTCTAATCATGGCAAAGCATTAGGCAAACCAACATTGAAAGACACCTTATAAAACACCTGACCAGTAACGTCTTCAAAAGTGTTAAAGCCATGAAAGACATAGAAACTGTCATAGCTTAGAGAAGATTAAGGAGACATAAAAACTGAATACAAAACTGGTTTTCCAGATCTTGAATAGAAAAACTGGGAAAAGTGGGGAAATCTGGAAAAGCATATGTTTGGATAAACATACTATGATTATATAACATGTCAATATTAGGAGAAACTACATCCTATATTATCTCTGTAACATTTCTGTAAATCTAAAAATTACTTCCAAATGTTTAAAAAATCAGAGTGAAAAGTTAGAAAAATACAACTCCCAAACACATTAAGTATCATATTGGTGCAGTAATATGAAATACATAGATATTCTACAGAGTACTGTTAATTTTAATGGTTGCCCAGCTTCTCTTTTTATTGTTTACAAGAGGGTTAAATTCTGCCCCAAAGTTAAAACCAGTGAATTATCAGACTTAAATAAAAAAGAGGGACACGTTCCAAAAAAAGACAAGATTTTAGATGTACAATGACTGTAGTTAAAATATGTAATAGATTCAATTCTTCAGAAGGAAAATTAATTATTTACCAGAGTTAAAATCTACTCAGACTGGTTTACACAACTGAAAATTTTCACACTAGAGAGTAGAACAAGGGCAATAACAGATGGATAAAAGCCCCAGCTGTTCAAAAGCCTGTACATTTGTCCAGATCCATTAAAGTGTTTTAATACTGAGAGAAGCTTCTGACCTGCACTGTCCCAAAAACATGATCATTTTGCAGTAAGAAAGCAAAACACAAAAAATATAAAGGAAATAGATCAATTCTGTACTGTAAACTAAAATCAAAATTAAAAAAAAATCATCAAGGGAAAAGAGAATGATTATGCTTTGGAGGCTCTGTTCTACAAAGCCAAATCTTCGATTTTTTTAATGTTTCCATGTACGTGAGACTTAACATTCTTGATCCCCTGCATGACCACACTATAATAAAAAACTGCTTTAAGAGATTCCAGTGCCCAAGTTTGCATTTATAAAATAAAGAAATATTTCAGGTTTGAAAAAAAAGAACAGATGCAGTCTAATAATTTATAATCAATTTATCCATACCAACCAAAGATCAAGTAATCTCAAAGTGTACTATAAAATGAAAGAGTTAGGAGTAAGTTCAAATAGTGAAAAGTGGTGGACAACAGTCATAGCATACGTTAGTTTAGGTCCAAATGAGAGTAAGAATATGATTCTAAGAAGCCTTAGAACTAACTCATGTGTTTGAACTGTGATTTAGTTTCAGCAAAATAACATCACTCACTACACTTAACTTTTTTGTTTATGTGTAGTCTTATTTTGGTTTTAGAGTTTTCACTTAATTTCACATTTAAGCCACACTATATTAAAATTAAAATCACACACAAAAAAGAAGCATAAGAAAAAATAAAATGGTCTCTATTTACAGACACTGTGACTGTCAGCCAGAAAATCCTAAGGATGTTCTATTAGAACTCCTAGAACTAATAGATGAATTTACAAAGGTCAGAAGATACAAAATATTTCTATAAACCAGCAACAAACAACTGGAAAGTAAAACTGAAATTACCAATTACATTAAAAAAATACCAAAATTAAGTTAAATATATACACACACACACACACACACACACACACACACACACACACACACATAAAATAAATTCTTCAAGAGACATGTAGGTCCTCAATACTGAAAAATATAAAACTGAGAGAAATTAATTATGTTTGTCCAAGCAGATTAAATTCCATAAAGAAAGGGCTATTTATCTTTAGTGGCTTACTAGTAACCCTTGGTATATATCTGCTGGAATGAATAAGGGATCCCAGTTAAGAAAAAACAATACAGGAACTAAATATATGGTGATATAGGTTGACCAGAATACAAGATGTAGATGTGTGCTAGTAGATTCCTCACACAAAATGGCTGATCTGGGGACCCAGGAACAGAGGGTCTTAAAGCCAAATAAAAGGAATCCACACACAATTCTATTTTGGAATCAGAGTTTGGTCTGTTTACAATAAAATGAAAAAAATAAAATTAGTACATTCCAGACTTTTAATTCAAAAGTGGAATTGTTAACTAGTAGCTTTTTGTTACCTTAGTTATTTTATTATATATCCTATTATCTTTCCTCCATTCCCTTTTGTTATTTCAAATGCAAAACAGAACACATCAGTATTGAATATATAATGTCTAAGAGTTGAAATGCCTTTCTATAAGTTCAAAGTTTTCTGTCAAGAGGCAGTGAAGTGAGTTTCACTCAGAAATTAGAATGCAATATAGCAAGTCAATTTCTAAATTAAGAAATTGCACATACAATTTTTAAAATAAATCATTAAGTAAACTGGAAAGATAATTCAACAATTTAAGTTACTTCCTGAAACTTAAACAAGATAATTCGTATCACCTAAACACGTATGTTCATGAAGTAATAATGTATTTGCTGCTGAAGAAAAATAAGTGAAATACCCATCAAATTTAATGATGACTGTTCATACTGTAATAGGTATGAAAGAAGTATCTCCCAAAGATCTAGCATGAACCCAGTGAACTATAGATAGTTCATTTACTAAACTTCTAAAATTCTTAACCAGCACTGGAACAAAAATACAGCCACTATTAACT
The DNA here is from genome assembly GCF_016509475.1 of Prionailurus bengalensis. Lineage (NCBI taxonomy): Eukaryota > Metazoa > Chordata > Mammalia > Carnivora > Felidae > Prionailurus > Prionailurus bengalensis. The sequence continues at coordinate 14,037,523 of NC_057353.1, read as the reverse complement.
CTCCTACAGCGCAAGAACCTTAATCTGAGAAAAAAATAAAAACAAATCAGTACTCTAAAATGTTAATCAGAGCACGTCGTTTCCCCAACTCTGGCTTACAAAGACTATTTACCAAGTGCAAAACACAGTATTACTACACTTAAAACTGTATCATCTTGACTATACAAAAATACCACTCAATATTTTATCAGAGAATTACTTAAATATGTAATATAAAAAGTTTATAGTATTGGGGTGACTGGCTGGCTCTGTCAGTAGACCCATGAATCTTAATCTCAGGGTCGTGAATTCAAGCCCCACGTTGGGCATGGAGCCTAATTAAAAATTTAAAAAAAAGCTTATGGTATCCAGTGTGACACATCTTGTGCCAAAAACTATTTTCCAAAGAAATATTATTCTTCAAATTTTATAGTAAAGATGAAAGGAAAAGCAAAATTTTGTTTTTGTTAATCATAATCAACTCACTCAGTATAAAAGAAGTCCATCCATAAAAAAGTTTACCAAAAGGTAGATGAGAACAGACTTCGACTAATTCTTGATCTTAAAGAACTATAATTTGATTAATGGGAAAGCATTAAACTAAATGTACTACTTGAGAAAAAGATGCATAGAACTGTCAGAGAAATGTTCACTGTTGTCACAGGTAGTGTTACTGTTGAAGTGACTTCTTATATATTAACAAAAAATTTGGTTACTTTGAGACAGACTATCATCTCATCTCAGAATCAAAAGTATTCCCATTATGAAAAATATTATTGGAGGTACTAAAATTTGCTCTTTCAAAATAACTAACAATATACAATGGTATACATGAGCAAAATGCATAGAAGATTCTAGAAATTAAAACAATTTAATAGGGATTTTATTATCATTATGTCCTGCTTGTTTTGGCATAAACTGCGGGTCTTCATCTGTTTCTGAGAGAACAGGTAAATGCCTTATTTAGGAAGTCACCTCAAAGTTACAAGCAATTGAAAACTCTAATTTCTACAGGGAAATAAAACTAAAAATTTCACTTGGGATTAGATTTCCTGATAAGGATTTATAACCAAAGAATATCTAGTAGGATCTAAATGACTCACATTCAAGTACAGAAGTAATATTTCAATAAAAAGATTATCTAAATAGTCAAAAGTAGATTCTACTGCTGTGCAGATTACTCATATTTATCTGTACAAATATACTCAGAACATTATTAGTTCTTTGTTTTATTTCTCTTATTTTGCAATTAAACTAGCTTTATCATTAGAAGTAATATATACAAATAGCAAGTTCAAGTAAAAAGTAAGCTCCTGTACCCACTCTAGCCCCTTCTAAGTTCCTCCTATGGGTCGCCACTATAACTTTAAGTAGCATACTAACACATAAAGTTCTTGTTCTTTCAATGCAAACACTATCAATTCCCATTGTATATGATAAGTAATGTATTACAGTGGACGTGTTATATTCTCCTTCTCTTCCCCCCCCCTTACACTAGAAGCCACACTATTTTTAGTTTTAGTGATTGTCTTTATGACTTCAAATAATATGCTTGAGGCACAATTGCTTGATATATTATCTTTAAACAATAATCTGTTACCTTCAGATGAGAAAAACAGTGCATTTATTTACCCTTCCTCAATTCTTTCTCTCCTTCTATTCCATCTCATAACATTTTGTTCTAACTATAATTAAATCTTTTATATACTATTGTCCATTTCTACAAATGGGAAAAACAATCAGCAGCATTTATTATGTAACTTGAATAACTGAGTACAGAGTTCCTAAATAAAAAAGTACAGCAATTTAAACCAATAAATAAAAATTCAATGACATTCAAACTTTCCCAAAGGAAAGAGATTCTTCAAAGCATTTACTCCTTCAACAAATATTTAATCAGCTACTATGTGCCAGTCATTAGGTGCTAGAGGTTCAGCAGAGAACAAAAGCAAGCCCTGCTCTCACAGAACTTATGTTCTGTGAACATGATTACTTAGAAACTTTTTATTTTCTTTTAGTTAGAATTTTATTTTCTTTTTAGCTTCCTTCACTTCTCCAAGGTCAGTGGTTCCCCACTGAGGGCTCATTTCATCTGTCAGGCTTTAAAGACCACAGTGGAGATGCTTATAGTCCTGAGATACACTACATACAATGAAGACCTGTCTGATACATAGAGTCTGCCCCTGCTGAGAGATACTTGTTCTAGTATAACCAGTTACCAGGTATTATCTTTCTTGAATACCTTTGCATTCTGCTAAAAAACCTCTTCAGGTTACCTTCTCATGAAGGATATGCGGCTACTCTTGTACACCTGAAATTCTCTTTAGTTTGCATTTCCCCTTCACTGATATAATGGGACACTGACCTTAAGAATATAATTCTACATGCCCCATTACCCTCTACTCTAAGATTTTCCATAGGAGTATCAAGAGTTGTAGATGGAAAAATTCTGATAGTCTGATTCTCCTTCCCTTGTAGAAGGCAGTTTGTCTTTTGCTCAGGAAGTTCAAGATTTTCTCTTTATCCCATCTTTAATTCTTTTCAATTGGAAATAATGCTGCTAGTCACTCAGCTTGAGCCCATTCCCACTGAAAACATACAACCTTTGGCTCTGGGCATTTTTCTCTAACCATTCTTCCCTTTGATGGTTTTTTTCCTACACTCTTTCAACACTCCTTTAGAAAGACAGTGGGCGGGTCCCCTCTTTCCATCACTTGTTTTTACCTTTTGTATTTTTCATCTCTATTACTCCACACATGGAAATTTCTTTGATTTGAAACTCCAGAATAAACTAGCTCTAAAACATGAGCATTTATTTTACTACCTGCTTGCTTGCTGTATTGTTTTTATTTTGACATTCGTATTTCTCATTTCCAAAAACATTTTCTGGCTTTCTTTTCTTTTTACATATGAATCCTAAGAACAAAATAAATTTTGTTTTATATTTTAAATTATCTTCTGTTCCTGAATCCTTTTAGTGAGTTTGCCTTGGTTGTTCTGCCATTAAGCTTGACTTTAATAAAATATTTTGGTATCAAAAGTATGTGTTAAAATATTAAGAATGAAGAATGAGGCAAATACTATGATAATTAGCACAGATTTCTCTTCCAGTTTTAAGTTTCACCAATATCCCTTAGTTTAACAGAGACAGCATGACTTTCTAAGTATTATACAACCTGACAGGATGTCTAGCAGGCTCCTCCACTGAGTGCTTTGCTGGCAAGACAACCTGGGGAATTCCTCTGTTGTCAAAATAACCACAAACAAACAAACAAACAAACAAAAGTCAATTAAAGACCCAGTGATGAGAAGATGGACTTAGCTTCTTAAAAATCCTTCTTTTATCGTAAGTAGGCCTAAGAACTTAAATAAAAACATGAACACTAGAAAGAGAAATGAAAGTTATAATAACCACAGACCCAAATGTAAAATTTAAAACTAGTAACTCCCTGAAAAAGCGTAAGAAAAAATCTTCCCAAACCAGGGAAAGGCAAAGATTTGAGGTCAGATTAGTATAAGCTTTCTAAAACTGTTCTTACTATTTAAAATTATTTTGGCTAATTCTATTTTGGCTATTTTAGCTTCTCTACCAGATCTTATACTAGAAAAAAGAAAAAAAATGCCAAAAAGGACAGTGAGAATCAACTTATAATAGTATTGTGGTTATATACCCTTATCCTTAGGAAATAGACACTATACTTTTTGGGGGGTAAAGAGCCATGATATAGGGAACTGACTCTCAAATTTATGAAAAAAGCAAACAGGGGAGAACACTAATAGGTGAATCTGGATAAAAGGCATGTGTGTGTTTCACATATTATTCTTATTCTCCCAAATAAATTAAAAATTATGTCCAAATAAAAAGAAGGAAAAAGATTCACACATACAGCTGCATGTAGCTATAGTTCAATCAATTCTACTCTATCATTATGGCACCAATATATTTCGGTTATTTTCCTGATGATAAACATTTAGGTTGTTCCCAGTCTTTTTACTATTATCTACATTCTTGTGTGTCTTCTGATGTATTTAGGAAGTTTCTCTTAGCTATGTATGTGTGTGTGCGTGCATGTGTGTACACAAAGAACTGAATTATAAAATATATGAAATTTTGTTCAGCTTTACAAAAAAATGCAAAATTACTTCCCCACATGGCTGTTATCAATTTAATGGTCCTATCTCCAGCTGTAGAAGAGCTTTTGTTGATCTACAGTCTAATACCTGATACTATCAAATTTCTCAATTTCACCAAATAAATGGATATAAAAAATTTTTTCATTATACTCCTGATTTGTATTTCCCTAATAAGACGGAGTATCTTTTCATATACTTTTTTGCCATATTTGTTTCAATCTATCTTTTGCCCATTTTTCAACTGGGTTCATCTTTTTTCTTAAACTGATTCATAGGAGTTCTTTCTACATTCTTGATACTAACTAATCTTTGGTCATTTATGTCCAAATTCCTCCTAGGGCCTTACATGTCTTTCTACCCTCCTTAAAGCATCTTTTGATGAACAGATTTTTTTTTTTTTTTTTTAAGTAGACTCCATGCTCAACATGACGCTTGAACTCATGACCCTGAGATCAAGAGTTGCATTCTCTGACTGATGAGCCCCTTGATGAACAGATTTTAAACTGGTCGAATTTCATCAATCTTTTCTTTTATAATTAGTGCTATTCTGGGTCTTAAGAAACCCTACTTTACCCAAAGACTGAAGAATTTGCATCTGGGAAAATGTGACCTCCACATATCAGAAGCTTTGAAGAATTTCAGCAAAACACAAGACAGATGGGGTCATGTTAAAAGAGAACACTAAACAATGACTTGCAAATCCTTTTCTTTAACAAATAAAATGGGCATAACAAGTAAAAAAAAAAAAATTCTAGCAAAACACCACTAATTTGTCCTTTTTGATGGAGCCAAGGAGGACCTACAACGGAGGGGGAACACATCCTTTATCACTGGGTTGCCAAGCGTATTTAAAAGCAGTTATGCTGGAAAGCTAAAGTGTAAGCACAACATTATCTAAGAGAAAATCTACAAATGAAAATTTACACATTCCTGCTGGACAAGGGATAACAGCACCAGGAAGAAAACTGGGCAAGGACACGTGATACCCCAAATGCAAAACAGTCAATAAACAGAGAAAACAGTTTCCCGACATGGCCGTTTCAAACTCAAAGAAAAGTTAAATTTCACCCACTAGCATATTCATTGTACTGGCTCTCCCTTCTCACTCTTCACAGGCTGATGAATCATTTGACTGGTAAAGTTAACAATCAACAGGATTCTCCTGTCTCCACATTTGCAGCAGGAAGAGAATGTGAAACTAACACTAAACATTAAAAGGAAGAAAGGAAAAAAAACAACAATAACCCTGTTTTGGAGCAAATACCTGACCTGGATGATCCTCTTCCAGGTTCAATGATGACAGAAAAAGGTCAAAATGAGTCTTAAAATATCATTTCACAAAAAAGGATACTAAAAAAACTACAATGAAACTAAAAAGCTTCTGCACAGCGAAGGAAATCATCAACAAACTAAAAGGTAGCTTACTGAATGGGAAAAGAGATTTACAAATGACAGTTCCAATTAGGAGTTAAGGACATGAATGAACATTTTTCCAAAGACATGGCCAACAGGCAAGAAAACATGCTCAATATCACTAATCAGTAGGGAAATGTAAATCAAAACCACAATGAAATCTCACCTCACACCTGTCAGAATGGCTAGCATCAAAACAAGAAATAACAAGTACTGGCGAGTGTTTAGAGAAAAGGGAAACATTGGGCAGTGTTTGGGCAAATGGGAATTGGTGTAGCCACTGTGGAAAACAGTATGGAGGTGCCTCAAAAAATTAAAAATAGAAACACCATACAATCCAGTAATCCCACTTCTGGGTATTTAACCAAAGAAAACAAAACCACTAATTCAAAAATATATATAACACCCCTAGGTTTATTGCTGCAATATTTATAATAGCAAAATATGCAAGCAATGCCAAGTGTCTATCAATGGATGAATGGATGAAGAAAGATGTGGTGTATATACATACACGCACAATGGGACTTTACTTAGCCATTAAAAAAAAAATCTTGCCACATGTGGTAACATGGATGAACCTAGAAGGTATTATGTTAAGTGAAATAAGTCAGACAGAGAAAGACAAATACCATATGATTTCACTTATATGTGTAATCTAAAAATCAACAAAGTTGGGAGGGTGGGGAGGGGTATAAGAGGTGAAGAGGATTAAGAGGTACAAACTTCCAGTTATAAGTACAAAAGCACAGAACAAGGTATAGTGAATATGGTAATAACTCTGTATGGTGACAGTAACTATACTTACAGTGGTGAGCATTTTGTAATGTATGTAAATGTTGAATCACTAAGTTGTACACCTGAAAATAACACTGTATGTCAACTATACTTCAATTTAAAAAGAACTATACTGAGTCCAAATCACGGTTGCCAGAAGTAGATATGGGGGAAGAATGTTAATATGAAGGGATAGTACAAGATAGCTTTCCCAGGATGATGATATTATTCTGTATCCTGATCATGGTGATAGTTATACAAATCGATAAGTGTGTTAAGATTCATGGAACTGTACTTCTCAAAAAGTGAATTATACTATGTAATTTTTTAAAAACTTTTATCTTTTTTTAAAATATTTATTTTGATAGAGAGCACCAGCAAGGGACAGGAGAGAGAGAGAGGGAGACAGAATCTCAAGCAGGCTCCGTGCTATCAGCACAGAACCTGACGCAGGACTTGAACTCACGAACACCGAGATCATGACCTGAAAAGAAATCAAGAGTCAGATGCTTAACCGACTGAGCCACTCAACTACCCCTAAAAAACTTTAAAAAGGATATATACACAAAGTTATAGGACCTTTATTTACATTCCCCAAAAACTAGAAACAACTCAGAAGTGCTTTAAAGGATGAAAGATAAAAACACTATGGTGAATCCACACAGTGGAATGGTACTTAGTAATTAAAAGGAACAAAGAATTGATATATAAAACACTGATACACTGCAAAGATATCATGCTAAGTGAAAGAAATCTTAAAAGATTACACACTATGTAATTTCGTTTACATGACATTATGAAAAATGCCTTATAGAGACAGAGAATGGATTGATCAAAGGGGGAGGGAAGCACTTGACTAGACGTCAGCAAAAGGGAATTTACAAATTTACAATTTTACTGTAGGTAAATTTTAAAAAACTAAACAAGTTGAAAAGTATATGGAAGGAGCACCTAGGTAGCTCAGTCTGTTAAGTGTCCAACTCTTGGTTTCAGCTCAGGTCAAGACCTCACAGTTCATGGGACAGTGTGAAGCCTGCTTGGAATTCTCTCTTTCCCTCTCTGCCCCTCCCCCACTCACTCTCTCTCTCTCAAAATAAATAAACTGAAAAAAAAATTATCAAATATGTCACATAAGGCTGAACAACAAAAAAAAGATTCAAAATAAACATGTCAAAGATGGATTATATACCATCAAAAGACTGGCAGTAAACTCTGAAACAATTTAAATGTAAAATTTTTAAGTTTAAAAATTAAGTTTAAATCACTGTGGTATATACGTGATTATAAAAACAATATGTAACTGTCATAAATAATGCCTGAGACAATTATATTAAAAAAAATAATAAACTAGGGCTAAATTTGCAGACCGGGTAGGTAAGAAATGTGGAAGACATACAAGGGTGACCACCCCTTAGTGGTGGGAGAGAAAAAAAAATTGGTAAATATTTCCTTGCCATGCATCTTTTTCCCCTGAGCAATCTCATCCCACTTTCGTGGAATCAACTATTTAAGAAAAGAAAGTTCCCAAATGTGTGACTCTCACATCTAACTGCTTAATCACAGATTTCACAGTCCATATTTCTCAAAAACACCTTAAAACCAGCACCTCCTCAAAAAGAAACCTGCATCCTACTTTTCATACCCCAAATCAGTTCTACTGATCCACTATTGGTCATGGCAATTACAGTATGACCATTTACTCACCTGCTGAGTAGATTTTTCTGTTAAATACAGTACTGTAAATGTACTTTATCTTCCTGATGATTTTCTTAATACCATGTTTTCTCTCACTTACTCGACTGTAAGACTACAGTATATAATTCATGTAAGATACAAAATGTGTGTTAATCGACTGTTTATGTTATCAGCAAGGTGGCTTCCTGTAAACAGCAGGCTATCAGTGGTTAAGTTTTGGATGAGTCAAAAGTTACACACAAATTTCCAACTATGGAAATTGGGGGGTGGGGGGGGGCACCCCTGACCTGCACATTTGTTCAAGGGCCATCCATTGATCAGATTTTCCTACAGCGGAAGAACAGCTGCATTCCAAAAAGCATCCCAATAATTTAAGCAGCTTAAGGTTTGCAAACTACTGTTCTAGAATTATTATTTCAATATTATTCACCAGTGAGGAACGTTTGCTCAAATAGTTCCCTTGTCTGCAAAAATTAAGAAGCCACAGATATTTAAGTTCACACATAGAAACAAATTACTGACATTTTCTACGTAACAGCTTTCCATAGTAACCAACATAATTTCTTAGAAGAGCTTCTAACTTGGGGGACCCGGGTGGCTCAGTCAGTTGAGCATCCAACTCTTGACTTCAGCCCAGGTCATGATCCCAGGGTTGTGAGATTGAGCCCTGCATCGGACTCCATGCTAAGTGTGGAGCTTGCTTAAGACTCTTTCAACCTTGGCCCCTCTCCCCTGCTTGCATGCTCTTCCCGTATCTCTTTCTCTACCAGCCAATATTTTAAAAAAGCTTCTAGTAACTTTACCCTTGCGGCATTTGAAAAGAAATTTGAATGTACTGTCTATGGAAAAATCTGCTAGTTGTCTACTATATCCATTCTCTCTTTTCCTCCTAAAAATAGGACCCCAATTTTCTTCTGCGGTTTGGAACAGAAAACATTCCCCAGCTGTCTTGCCTTTGTGCCCCGTGACCAAATTCTGGCCTACATGACGCAAGCAAAAACAGTGCATAACTTCAGGAAAGTCTCACGAGTTTCAGAGAGGGTCAATAACAGAATAAGAAATCAAATTCTTCAATCAAAATCTCAAAGTCCATGCATTCCCAACTCTCAACTGCCTTCCTAAAGTCAGATCCTCCCTATACTTTATACAAGTGCTTAATTTAAATGTACAAATTATGAAAATGTTTCAGGAAGGGAGTGCCTGGGTAGCTCAGTTGGTTAAGGGTCAGATTGATTTTGACTCAGATCATAACGGATCATGGTTGGTGAATCTCAGCCCCCTTACCGGGCTCTGCGCCACCAGTGTGTGGAGCCTGCTTGAGATTCTTTCTCTCCCTCTCTCTGTCCCCATCCCCTGCTTGCTCACGAGCTCTCTCTCAAATATTTTAAAAAACGGTTCAGGAAGGAGTTTCGGGGAAAAATCTGTTTTCTCACAAATACAAAATAAATTATATTCAAACATTTATTTAAAAGCTGTTTCAAAATCCTAAGCACGTTTTTGCATAAAACTAATGTTTAAAATTAGTGATTACAGTCCCTCACCAGTTCCTAAATTTGCTTAGTTATAAATGCAGAACTTACTAGGCTTTGATGAATACAACTCAATGACCTTTTATCCCCTGAATATAAAGAACAGGCAAATTCAGAGTAAGGATGACACTTAGGAAGGAAAGAGAAAAGGATTTAATGTGCCTCTGAGGCCCTCAAGGGAGTTTGCAGAGTTCTGTTTCTTAAGCTAAGTGGTTGGTTTCCTTCAGAATAAAGTTCCTAAACTCAAAATGTAATATTAAAAGGCATTAAAGAACACCCATCCATATGTACCACCCCAAGAAAAAGACCCTACATACAAAAATCACTGTACTCTTACCCTACGCATGGCTTCCTCCTCTTCTTGACGCTTTTCATAATGTGCAAAGTCATCAAAGATTGAGGTGGTATGCTTGAAAGTAGCAATTATTTTAAGCACTTGCTTAGCTTTTTCTAGGGGTACCTCTTGAGTGTCCCTCGAATTGGTAACTGGTTTGTTGTCATTATTTTCTAAGCGAATATGCCGTAACTGGTTATTGGGAACATCTTTGACAAAGATCCATTTAACTTCAAATTTGCCCTTCCACTTATCCTGAGACCAGACACCAGCATATGCATTATAGTCCACAACAGACTTCATTTCAGCCACTCCACAAAAATGTCCACTGCCATTCACACTGAAGAGTAAATAGAGTGGGCCTTTCCCATTCAGGGAACGGTAAGCTGCATCCAAACGCTTATTACCATGCTCAGTACTACACCAGATAGAGTACTTAATGGATCGGTGTATGTCATCCTCAGAATAGCTTTTAATTATAAACACACGTCCATTCTTCAGGTTCCAGTCAAAGTCTTTGGGATTATAATTGTTTATGGCCTTTAGCTTTTCCAGCACTGGATGCACTTCTACACTAGAAGGTGAAGCACTGACAGGAACAACACCTAAACCAAAGTTTTCACCGCCCACTCCATTGTTCTGGTTGAATCCAGCTCCCCTATTCCGAGGAGCTACCCAGCGATTCTGCAGCTGTTGCTGTTGGGGCTGCACTTGGTGAGGCTGGGCCTGTGGCTGAGGTCCTTGTTGCTGCTGTGGTTGTGGTGGCTGAGGCTGCTGTTGAGGCAGTTGGCTTTGCACCAATGTTGGTGGTTGAATTAATGGCTGAGGCTGCTGGATTATAGTTTGAGGAGGCAGAACTGGTTGGGTTGGTGGAGCCTTTACCACTGACCCCTTTTCATCCCAAGTTCCAATATTCATGTTGTGTTTTATAGGAGGTGGTGGCACAGCAGAACCCCCAATTCCCACATTGCCCTTGGGTTTAAGTTTCGGTTGAGGTTTGGCAGGCTTTCTGGCAATGGCAGCCCATGAGGTCGGTTTAGGCGCTGCACTGCTAACTGGGGGCACACTATTGGTTGCAATGCTAGTCATACCACTGCTGCTCAAGGCTGTACCTACAGTTTTTGTCACTGCAGCTGTCAGGTCACCACCAATTTTCAGTCCAGTCATGCCTTGCTCAATACTGCTAATGCCAGGCACCTTACTCAAAGTATCATTGCCAAATCCAGCCTGTCCATCCGTAATAGCTCTCCCAAGAGAACTAGGTGGATAGCCATAACTGCTACTATAAGCAGAACTTTGTGTTGATTGTCCCTGAGATCCACTTGTCCCCCATGTAGAGAAATCAGCATTACCAGGAAAAAAGTTAAATCCATGTTGACCAAGAAATGGAGGGGTATTTCCTAATGCCCCAGGTTGACTAAACACACCATCTGGTATATAATGATGTTCTCCATTACTCATTTGTCCATAGGTTGTCAGATACGGCATAGGTTGGTCTCCAGCCGTGGACCATGCTGCTTCCCCAAGAGAATATGGAAATCCAATGGATGGAGCATAGTAACTAGGCATGTATGGATCTGACATTGGTGGATAGCTGTTACTCTGGAAAACAAAAGATCATAATCAGGAGCGAAGTATCCTCTTAAGACCAGGGGGAAAAAAGGACTCTCAAAGATTAAAAACAAATAGTTTTAAATAAATGAAAACCAAATGCACTTCTTCCAGATAAAATGAAAATTTCAAACCCAATTTTATCGAAACAAAAATGTGCTGGTATTTTTATTTTAAAATATTCGTTATAAAATTGCAGGGTTTGGGGGAGGGGAGCGAGGAGGTGGGTAGGAGGAGGATTATTTCTAAGAGTCAGATCCTCTGGCACAATTTAAAAATATCATTTCTACAAAAATCTGGTTTATAAACTCTGCAGACACAAATTGATCATTTACAGCCAACTTTATTTTAAACAGTTAATGTATCCAAAAACTTACATGCAAAGATCAAACAAATCTGGAACCTATGCCAAATAATAGAGGAATTTTAGAATATAGAATACCTATCTATATGATGGAATCCAATTTAGCAGTTACATTCTGTACTTTCATTAAGAAACAATAAAAGAAGGGTGGCCTGGGTGGCTCAGTTAAGTGTCCAACTTTGGCCCAGGTCATGATCTCAAGGTTCATGATTTTGAGCCCTATGTCGGGCTCAGTGCTGACAGCCTGGAGCCTGCTTCTGATTCTGTGTCTCCCTCTCTGTGCTCCTTCCTCGCTGATGCTCTATCTCTCTCTGTCTCTCAAAAATAAACATTAAAAATTTAAAAAAAAAAGAAATGCTCACACTATGAGAAGAAAAAAATGACAAGATTATACCTATGGCATGATCCAAATTTGCTTCTTTTTGTTTTGTCTTGCTCATTTTGAAAAAAAATCAAAACAAAATCCTTACTGTGGTTTCTAAATGGTGGGATAATAGGTGCCGCTTTTTAGACTCTAATTCTGAATTTTACCCAATAAACTATCACCTTCCTAATCAGAATTTTAATTTAGAAATATTGAGTTCCTGCAATTTTTTCCAGAATTACTGCAATTAAATCAATGTTTACTTGTGAATAGTAACTAATGATTCATTTAATGATTTGCCATAAAAGAAAACACCAAATTCTATTTAAAGAAAAAAACCTCAAACTTGTTACTAGCCAATGTAAAAAACAAACATTTTAAGGATTTATTTTAAAATTGGTTTAAGCCAAAAACATGTCTGATAATAGATTTTCACCCTTTGGTTTAGGTATGATTTTTTAAAGCATTGAACAGACCTCTGAATGTATAGAATTAAGCAAAATGCAAGAATTAAGCTAATACCTAATCAGGACAACTGGAAGTCACCTTTCGAGGATGAATACCATTCTGAAGGCTGACTGTTCACTTAATTTACATAGGCATTCTTATTCAAAGTTCCTAGAGCAAAGTATTTAGCTTTTTTTGTTGTTGTTACTCTCTTCCACTCAAGAAAGTATTTCCACCACTTCTCTACCACCAAGAAAGTATATCAATATAAACGTGTGACAATAACATCATAGATACTACCTGGTATTCACATGACATTCTTTTAAGGGCCTATCACTGGCAATTGACATATTTTATTATTATGAAGTTACTTGTGACACACTTTGCAACTGTCAAAATTGTCCTCTATGAGAAAGTTAACTTAATATTTTGTCTTCTGCAATGATTCCAATAAAACTGATATAAAAATAAGAGAGGGGTGCCTGGGTGGCTCAGTTGGTTAACCTTCTGACTCTGGATTTCTGCTCAGGTCATGGTCTCACAGTTCATGAGTTTGAGTCCCGCACTGGCCCCTGCAGAGCCTGCTTGGGATATTCTCTCTCTCTCTCTCCTTCTCTCTCTCTCTCTCTCTCTCTCTCTCTCTCTCAGTCTCTCTCTGTGCCCTTACCCTGCTCATTCTCTCTCTCGAAACAAACATTAAAAAAAAAAGTAACTTAAGACAAATAAAAGTTGCATTGAAATTACTAATTATGACACAGATTTATTGAGCATTTCCAGCAATGCTTGGTCTTAAAGACAAAAAAAACAATTCTGGGGGCGCCTGGGTGGCGCAGTCGGTTAAGCGTCCGACTTCAGCCAGGTCACGATCTCGCGGTCCATGAGTTCGAGCCCCGCGTCGGGCTCTGGGCTGATGGCTCAGAGCCTGGAGCTTGTTTCGGATTCTGTGTCTCCCTCTCTCTCTGCCCCTCCCCCGTTCATGCTCTGTCTCTCTCTGTCCCAAAAATAAATAAACGTTGAAAAAAAAAATTAAAAAAAAAACAAAACAAAACAAAATAAAAACACAATTCTGTCACTTAGTACTATTTAAAGAAAAAACAATGACTCTTAAAATATACTTGATACAAGTATATTTTAACTACATTCAGAACGGGAAATAAATGGGTTACTGTTGACTAATTTAGTTGAGTATATTCTTCAACTGTATTAGCTAATTATTACCTATATAATGCTCAGAATATTAATATGAAGGAAATGAAGAACATCTTTGAAACCACAACAGTACTGGCATCGTCGTACAGACCAACACTGGAAATACTGACTGCTATATTTAATACTAGAGAAATTTTCAGGAAAGCTCAAAATCACCAACGATGGTTTGCAAAGAAAAACTTCTTGAAAAAATTAGTAACGATTATTAAACTTAGTAGCCATGAAGATCACACACACTCACGTGTGTATAATCTGATCACTAAATTATTTATTAAAAATAAAAGCACTCATAGGGCTTCACACTGACAAGGACGTCCCCATGACATAAAACTCCAAAAAGCTTAATAAAAATGAACAGGTCAGCCAATATAACATGCATAATAGATTAAAATATTTTTTAAGTTATCTTTTTTCAGCTTAAAGTTACTAAAACTATCCTTTTATTTATTAGTTTATTATTTACTTCACCCAAGCACTTATTGAATGCCTGCTTCTGAAAAACACAGATACATTCATTCTAAAAGAAAACCTACAGTTAAAAAGACATAAAATACAGGGAAGTGAATAAATTCCACATTAGGGAAGAATACTAGAGTGTGCGTAATCAGTTTCAAAGTCTTAACTTAAAATGTTGGCATTAAATGTGGACTCAGTAATTCCTTACCTATTGTGGGAGTGGAAAATCAGACCAGGTAGAAAGTTTTTAAAGTTGAACTCTTCATAATCAAATTTTTTGCAAAATTACACCTCTAACTTATGTTGAATATTCTTATTTCACCATCACAGATAAGAAATTTCACACAGTTACATACCAAGTTCCTAACTTATCTGTAACCATAATAATTCAGAGGTTAGCAAACTAAAGGCCAAAGGGTAAATAGGCTGCTAGCTTAGGGGTTTTTTCAGAGTGCAGAGCATAGAGTGGATCTGATCCCTGGGCTATAGTTTGTCCACCCTGTTTTAACTGATGGTCTCATCTGTACTCATTCCTAAAAAACCAGAGCCAATTTTCTTTGGAAACCGGGGAAACAAATTTCGCCAACTCTGTTACCTGTGGGGCTGGAACAGGCCCAAACACTTTTAGGTGTGGGGGCTTTTATTAGAGATCTTTTCCATTGTTTTTTTAATCGTAATTTTTACTCCTTCACCTCTCAATTACAGACTTTGTAAAAACGGCAAGTTTAAATTACTTTAAAATGCGTTCTGTTAGTCATGAGGGCTACCAAAAGGACAGCTCTGGCTAATAAGCAGGCACACTGCTGTCCCCGATCTGATTATAGAGCTGTCCAGTGTTATTTCCACCACCTACACTTCATCAGTATAGTGGGTAACTGGCCTGCTTTCTGCAGTTTATCAAACAACACTAACCATTTATTTTTCCAATTCTTTCAGCAGTTTTAGCCCCATGAAAGTACTTAACCAGATTCTAAAGGCAAGGCTTCATTTTGGGTTCTAGTAAGAGCAAAACTATAGAGGGCCACCTGGGTGGCTCCGTCGGTTAAGCATCCGACTTCAGCTCAGGCCACGATCTCACAATTTGTGGGTTTGAGCCTCACGTCGGGCTCCATGCTGACAGCTCAGAGTCTGGATCCTGCTTCGGATTCTGTATCTCCCTCTTTCTCTGCCCCTCCCCTGCTCACACTGTCTCTCTCAAAAATAAACATTAAAAAGAAAAAGAAAAAGAAAAAGAAAAAGAAAAAGAAAAAGAAAAAGAAAAAGAAAAAGAAAAAGAAAAAGAAAAAGAGAAAGAAAAAACTATAGGAAACTTTCAGAGTTTAAAAGATACGGTCAACACATTTTGAATTAGTAGAGCTTCAACAGTAATATTAAAAAAGATGTTCTGCTAAATTTAAGATAAGTTTTTAATTGCTAGCTAAGTGGAATATCAATTAGAGGAATGTACCTTGGTAGTGAAGAGGAACAAAAGTTCCACTTACTGATGATGGAAAAAAACAACTCAAAACTTACTTTCACCTTTTACTTCAAACCTGGTTATAATGAGACATAATCAACTGAACAGTTTATGTTCAAATAATCACTTGAATAATTTATTCATTATTTGTAAATTGGTCAGTTATAGTTAAATTTTACTATATTCTTTGATAAAGATATGCAATCTTTAAACCAAATGATGTTGAAATGTTTGATGTTTCCCTCATTATCAAAAAACTATTTGGAAGGGGAAAAATAACAATAGGTAAATACAGGTGATGGCACAATCATTGGCTATAACGAAAGATACTTATAAGAAGAGATCTGCAGACCCTTTACCCACAGCATAAACTTAGAAACAATCTGGGGAGGCCATTTAACCTAAGGTTGAAGTGAAGTCATGAGGTATCTGAACTCTAATCACAAACCAGGTACTCATCGGCTATGTGAAAGTAGCCAAGTTACTTAAACTCTGAATTTTTTTCTCATCTACTAAAAGGAAATAAAGATACAGTGTCTAAAACACATTAAGTATTCAATCAACGACAGTTACATTTGTGACTACAACTTACCCCTTTAAAATGTAAATTAATCACCAAACACATGATATAATTTCAGACCTAGTCCATATCTTAAGAGTATAAACTGCTGTTGGGATGTAGTAGCTAAGGACACAGACTCAATTCTTTAATCTTTTACTTTCTGTGTCAGTGATCTCTCAGATCATATTTCTCTAACCCCGACTCTTTGGTGGTGAAATGGGAGTAACACCTGCTGGTCTTATCAATTGTAAAGATTTTAAAAATCTACTCTGTTAACTACAAAGAGCTATATGGATATAAAGTATGGGAGCTTAAGCCTTTTACCTTTAGTTTTGTGTTTTTTTTTTTTTAACTTGGAAACTAAAATACAGAAAAGATTAAAAGATCTTCCTTAGCATTTTTAAATCATTTCTAATTATTATTCCTTAGCCTTATGAAATAGATCAATTGTTCTTCTAGTATCTCTAAGAAAATCTGAGCAAGAAGTTCAAGATCACTGCTCTGACTTGACACATTTTAATACAACTCAATTATAACCAGTCTTTCACTTATAGCAACCTAAGATCCATTTTAACTTTCCTTCCAAGAAAGAAGACTATAAATGTCTCATAAGTTCAATTAAAATAGAAAAGGCACAATTCACCAATAAAAGTACTTCTGTAAGGAGAAAAACAAAAACTTTTCCATTAAGAACCTGAGGTACTTCAAACTCCAGAAATCACTTCTGTATTAAAAAGTTAAGTGAAGGGGCACCTGGGTGGCTTGGTTGGTTAAGCGTCTGACTCTTGATTTTGGCTCAGGTCATGACCTCGAGGGTCATGTCTAGTATACTTTTAATGCTTATGTGTATTTTCTCCTAATACTTTAAAAAATATTATTGTGCTTTTCAAAAAGTATACTCTACACATATCTAATCATAAGGATGTCACAAAAAATGTTTTATACATGGTACCCAGTTAACCTAAATATTTCATCAACTGTAATTCTTTGTTCCTTAATTCTAGCAGATAACCCAATCCGTTCATTCAATACTTAATGCCTACTATGTCCTAGATACAATGCCAGTCATTGGAGACACAAAGATGAACATGGTCTCTGACCTGGAACACTTCCCAGGTCTAGTGAGGAAGACACATGTGCACTACAACTTGACAGGTACTATAATGGAAGTACAACCAAAGCAAAACTTTCTGGGAGAATGAGAAAAGAATCATGAAGGGATAGACATGAGTCTGTGTATGTCTGTGTATAAATCATATACACAAATACAAAACAGATCATAAAGGAAGATATTCAGAAAATACTTATTTTCCCAGAAAATAATGAGTCCTATTTCCCCAAGCAAATTAGATGGAGAAAGCTGACCAAAGATGAGGGAAATGGAGCAATTGTAAGGCCATTCATATAATAAGCGTATCCACTGTTGTGAAGCTGTGGTTACTCTTTAACATGACAGTGACACAATCAGACTCGGACTTTAAGAGGACTGCTGAGTGGCAATATAGAATTATTAGTTAGAAAATCATTCCAACAGGCAGAGATAATGCAAACTTTAAGGGCAGTTTTCAGAATAACAAAACTCAAAATATTTTTTACTTTCTTACTCTCCATGCCACTTCTCTGATAAACATGCTTAGGAATTTATTTCCCCATATATACAAGCAGACAAGCTCAACCTTCATTTTTCCAACTTATTCTTCAAATTTGTATGCATATATTCCATGGCATCTGTAACAGTACCAGTTAAACCTGAATTTTCCAATCAATTTAATCATCAGATTATTCTGAGGAACTTTAGAAGACTAATTTTAAGACCTGAAGGACGAACATTTACTTTCTAAATTACTATAAAAATTATCCCTTAAGAAACTGAGCACTAGAAAACAGAATACTCTACCACAGAAGGCCAACAACCTGTGTTAAAGTATCCCTAGGTTTGATACGAATTAGATCTAAGTATACAAAACAATTTAAATCATTAGCCAAAAACATTCACCACTTTTCCAGATAAAAGATTCATTTTTGTTATTTATAATACTAAAACCAGATGAAGGCATTTAATTTTAAAGATACATTACACATCTAACTGCAAAAATTTTTAATTAAACAATTACCAGCTAGATCAGAGCAAGGAAATATAAATGCTTGCATAACTGTAATCTGTGAATAATTACTTGAGATATTTCACCAACAATTCTAGTTTTCACGAACCTGCTTTAAAAGGTCCATTTTAAAAAATTTTCTTTTACCTAGGTGTTATTATGAGTAACTTGAATTCTTGTACTCCTAAGATTAAATTGTGAAACTCCTAAGATTTCAGGTAATTTTCAATTTTTATCTCCAATAAACCCAGTTTTCAACATTCCAGTGTTAGTACCCCTTAAAAGGTAAATGTGTGCCCTGATTACAGATAATTATTTTTAGTATTACAGAAACATAATTGCTAAAACCTGTTCACTAGTACTGACTAGGAGAGGGAGGATAATACACCCTTACTGGCATCAAATTTTAAAACTTCTCTTTAAACAGCATATGAGGGGCGCCTGGGTGGCTCAGTTGGTTAAGAGGCCGACTTCGGCTCAGGTCATGATCTCACAGCCCGTGAGTTCGAGCCCTGCGTCGGGCTCTGTGCTGACAGCTCAGAGCCTGGAGCCTGTTTCAGATTCTGTGTCTCCCTCTCTCTGACCCTCCCGCGTTCATGCTCTGTCTCTCTCTGTCTCAAAAATAAATAAACGTTAAAAAAAAAAATTTATAAAAAAAATAAACAGTATATGAATATACATTCAAATTATAATAACAATTTAATATAAAACCTAAAACCTTCTATTTAAACACCACATTAAAACAAACCTTTGTAGGTATTTTTATCCCAACATAAGGAAACTTTTATGAGACAAACTTAAAATTGGGTTCACTACATAAATACTTTTAATTCTTAAAAAAATAATGGTTTTCTGAAACTTTGAAAGTTTTTTTTTACAAGTGCAATTTTATGCAGAATTCCAATATATAAAACAGACAAAAGAAGGAAGGGCACAGCTCTGGTTGCTGCATGGGTGGGATCACGGGTGCCCTTCCCTGGTTTTCCCTAGGCAGACCTGAAGCACCTCTGTGGAATGCCAAAAAAACCAATCCTCTAAGCCCCTGTGACAAATAAATTATACAAGATCTGTTACCAAGTAAAACAAGAGGATTCTTACTGGTTGTAATTTTCAAACATTTAAATTCCATTAAAACTCCTTGAAAACAGAGGCTGAACAAGTAAGTCAGAGGATCTTCATAACTGCATCCTTGCTTTAGAAGATCATTTTATTATAGTCGAGTATGAAATCAAGTAGCAAAAAAATTCAAATATTTAAAATTTAAAACAATATCAAAAATTTATCTGATCACGAAGACCTTTTTGAGAAAATATCTACTATACCTCATAGTATCAGAATTTCTCAAAATAAGTTGGCAAACTCAAAAAAAGTTGGAAACACTGCCATAAGAGATGTTAACCGAGATTACTGTATGGGCCCAAATATAATAGAATATCGTATATATTTCTTTTAAACCTTGCACTACAATTCAAAACAAAGATCTTCTTCTATTTTCCGGTGATAGCATTCTTTGACAACCTTCAGGTGGAAAGTAAATATCTGTTATTGAGATCAGAAAATTAGATTATTTAAGTATGGAATGAATTTTTTCATTCTTTTATGAGCAGCCAAACTTTCATAGATTTTATCACCCATTTTTATTTTCTCATTTATTTACTCCCTCCCAACATAAGCTAGGAATGTAGATCAACAGATAGGAGGGGGTGGTTAACAAGAAAATGACCAAGAGGTAGATCAGATTGAACATAACCATGGCGCTCCACAGTCCTGAAAATAATCCTACATACCACAAATTGGGAACTACTTCTTTTCAAATTTTCCCTACTGAAAATAATCCTACATACCACAAATTGGGAACTACTTCTTTTCAAATTTTCCCTACAACTGTAAAGGTCTGCAGTAATATTTGGTTCCTTATTCTTTTACAATGTAAACAAAATCTAGAGGTTAAGATTTCAAGGTACATTTTTCATCTACTGTTTTTTAAGCAAAACAACAAAAGCAGTTTTCATTCCAGAATATTCTCTCCCAAGACACTAGTTAACAATGAAAGTTTCTTTTTTAAATTTATTGCTAGTGAGGACGTATTTTTATTAATAAACAAACGGATGCAGATATGGTATATAGAGACCAAAGAATACTCGTTTTTCAATGCTGAAATCTAAATTATACCTGTTTACAAATTCACAGGATTATTTGTGAAAAATCCGAACATAAAAGAACCTCAAGAGTCACCAGTTATTTGATTTTATGAAATTCTCCAAGCCTATAACATAGAAGGCGAGCATGTTTATAAAGTCTTCTATTCGCTACGTTACCTAGTTGTATTAAAACTTTAATTACCAACAAAACTCAAATTGGAAAAGAAAACACTATATTAACCAAAAATTTCAGGCATAAACTAGTCCTTTCCCACAAATGTGTAGCTAATTAAATCTTGTAATTTGCTTTGGCTATAAAGACATGGCAGCGACATTAGAAGGTTAAATTCAACGTTCAAAAAAAATCTAACCATACTGCATACAAATAATGTCCATCTTCAAATCTTTGTATTTCGCACTCTAGTTTCAGCCAGGTAGAATTTCTAAAGAATTCTCCTGTACCACAAAGCTGCAACTGCTATTCACTATTATGCAGGCACACTAGATTAATACATGTTATGGTTAGCCTCATTCAATTAAGACATCTATTTGAAAAATCAATAAATACTAATGTAAGTTTAATTTCCTAAATATGGGACTGTCAGACTTACCTGATTTGTCTGGCTACTTAAGTATGGCTCAAAATCATCATCATTTACAGCATCTTTTTGATGAATCGAACCGTTTTGTACTGAAACTAAAAAATATGTTTATATTAGATGTGTGGTAATTACCTTTATGAAACTGACAGAATAACCTAAAATTTTCAGTATTTTTCGACCAACTCAGAAAAAGTTATCCTGAGTTGTTCTTTTCATTAAAAAATCCTCTTAGAAATTTAACTTGATTTAGATACAAATATTTATGTGTCACCAAAAACTTACAAAGCTTGTATATACCCAAGATTACATAAACTATATACACCTCCCATTACCAAAAACATAATGTAAACACCCCAATATCAACATGGTAGTAAGCAATTAAATTGTTGGAAGGGTTCCCTAATATTATATTTGAATCTAAAATAACTTCAAATAGTGCTGTAGATCATAGAATCCTGAATGTTCTCTACCTTTGTTATATCTTTATATTAGTCCAATAAAGGCAAATAAAGAACGAAATTAACTTTCTTTGTAACTAAAGTCAGAGTAAATGTCTTAAAGAAAGTGGCTAAAGTTCACTGAAGCAGTTATCACAATGAATAAATTATAAAAAATCTAAAGAAAAGGGGTCTTAATTCTAAACCAAAATATTATAAAGACTTTCACTTGGAAGCACAAATAAAGTTAAGACACTAAAGAGAACCATGGTTGTTCTTCCAACACATAAGAAAACCAGAGAATAGTTTATAATGCCTTACTTGTTCAGAGATCATTTCCAAAAATGCTCTATAAAACTGTCATTCTGACTGCTGTCTCAGAGGGCTTTTGAATACAGACTAGAAGAAGGTCCTGGGTTCCAATCCCAACTCTAACACTGAGAAGCTGAGTGATATCTAGTTAGTGACTCAGCCTAACTCTCTCTCTTTATACAAAGAGGTTATTATTAGTACCTACCTCATTGATCTCAGGATTCAATGACAGTATTCAATAATCTTGGATATTATTTGACATAAAATATTACAAGATCCAAATAAGACTAAAAATTCTTTAGGACCACATAAACAGAAGTTTTACAAGGCTAAAACTTGATATAATGACACTGTCTATTCTACTTTTGAAACACATGCGAGATGAAAAAAGCTGAAAGTTTCTAACGGATGTTGACTAATCCCTCAGAAACAACAACAAAAAAAACCCTGCAGTATGTGAAAATTTATTGCTTAAAAATACAGTGTCACAAAGTATTATAAATTAAAGCTGGGGGTATGGATTTAAGTTGTGTGTTTCTCTATAGCATCATTACATTTTGATTTACCCTAATTTTTCCAAAGAGTTTAGATAACCAAAAATGTAGTATTATAAGCTGACAGTGGCACGGGAGCAAAGATAGGTGAAATACCTTAGTTCTTTGCCACCCACTGAGTAGGGATGATCACTCAAAGAAATGATACTACTCTGTGAAGCCTTCAAAGTAGACCTCTTATGATACTACATTGCCCTCAAATATCAAAAGAGCAACATGAAGGTCACCTTGATCCTGGCTCCACCGGGGTGGTTTAACTGTATTTGGTAAGGATTGCATTAGAGCCAAGGTTGAACTAAATATGCTCCCTAGAATTTAAACAGGTTAACAGCCACTAAAACCAAAAATAAAGAGGTGGTACCTTAGGTTATTTCTGCTGGGCTAATCATTTCAGCCCACAAGATTCTAACATACCTGTTCTCCTTTACCACCCCTTCATCAAAGGGGTCTGTCTAGTCTCTCTTGAAAAAAAATCTTCACTACACTATTGGACTATTACACTAGTACATACTATTATCTGACACAGCTACCCATTTCAAAATTACACCTATCTATTTCTTATATTCATTAGATTCTCAGAAATTTAGCCCATACTGCTCATATAGTAAACAAAAAAAAAGTACCCCCTTAAAATCCATCTAAATGTATATTACAGTGCTATTCTTACTCATTTCCTCTGTTCTATTCTTTCTCTTCTAATTCTAAGATGCTGAGACTAAGAACAAAATATTCTCATGTACTAAGTAAATATACAGTCTGTGCGTACGTGATGCATGAATATGTCTAAAAAGTCCTAAAAGATTATTCAAAGAGTACGTCAATCTAAGGAAAAAATATTTAATCAAAAGTACTGCACAAACACTGACAAGCGATTTGCATTAAATTAGGATCTGAATAAGCTAGCCCTTGAGTTTCAAAACCATACCTTTCCTTAAGAAATTCAGCTGTCTTAAAGACTGCAGTTTTTGAACATTACTTAATGACAAACTAATGTCTTGGAACCTGAAAGCCATTAAATAGTAAAGAAATCCAAGCCAGTTCCATAGTCTGTACAAGTTCTTCAGGGAAAAAAGAACAGATGACTTACATGATTCTTCGCCTGTTTCCTCTGCTCTATGAAGCAGAGTCAAATCAAGATAGAACATGGGCCTTAGGAGCCAGGTGATTCTTTGCTCTGGTCCTGACTACATCAAGTTAGGAAAGTCAACAGATCTGTGCATCATGTTTTCCCACCTACAAAAACAGCGACAATACCATATACCCTCTATCTCCTTACAGGAATGTTTTGAGGATTAATAATAAAATGAAGCCTAAAATGACAATAAAGTGCTTAGCAATCATTTCCAGAGGGAGTGCGGGGAGAGGACAGAAAAGAATACTGCATTTTCTACTACTTTTCTGAAACACTAAATAACAGCCAAATTCAACCTAATTCTTTTAACCTGCAGTTGTACCAAGCAATTCTGTCCCTCTGTTGGAAAGGGATGGGGGAGAGAGGAGGGCAAAGATAAACTCCTTTCCATGTACTGGTCTATTTTTACACTTAAGGCACAGGAGAAAGTTGGTAGCAAGACTACTAGGAGTATGGGATCTGACACTTTTATCTGTGGTGCCTGCGGGAAAAGGAGAGGTTCCCTTTTATCCTAGCAAGCAAAACTTCTACTTATTAATAAAAAACAGTGATATAATACCAATTTTAAATTACAGACCGATATAAGTAAATAAATAAATAAAGGACCAATAGTTAACTAGCCTTAAATTTCTACTAAGCTTCAGTACTACCCTAGCCACATATAATAAAAGAGTTCTAATATTTAATATAAGGAAAATCTATTAACTAAAAAGAACTCAAACTTCCAAAAAAAGTACACCCAGAATTACAACGTATACTATGAAAGCATTTTTGCCTCACAAAGAGATTGATACAGAATTCCTTTCACATTTTAGCTGTTAGTGCATATCGTTAAGGATATGCAGGGAAAAAAGCCTTAGAAAATCAAAAACACTAAAGACAGGTGTTAGGCTAACACTGTCAAATGAAGATAATTCAGAAAAGAAATACAGCATCTCTGAAATTATAGTAAGTCAACTGAAGAGGATTCTGCTTTCAGAACTCTGACAACTCCTCAGCAACATATATTTTTTCTGTTTGAGAAGGTCTGAATTCAAGTTTAGTACTCATATTCTTAAACCACTCAGGCTGTAGTTCAAGAAAAATAACTTTGCTTTCTGCTTCACAAAAGTAAACAGAATAACTGTAAAACACTTTTACTAGCTTGAAAACCAAGTCAGCTAAGTCACAGGAGTTTTTCTCAAACACACACATAGCTACTTGTATCAGTTCACTGGAGTGCTGCCTTCGCCTTGTAATTCTCCCTGCAGGGGCATAAAAATACAAGTAATGTATATGTGTATTTGTGCACTTGTGGCATGTACCATTTTAAAGCATCTTAAATGATTACCAATACTTTTAGGCCAGTAGAGTTTTTCCCTCCTGCCATGTCTTAGAAAAAGTCTCCCTGCACCTTAAAAATAGATGAGGTGAGGCAGGTGAAAATAAATCCAGCAAATAAAATGGCCACCAGAGCAGTGGACTCCCGTAATTGTCATTCCTCATAACATACAATAGGATTTACAGCTAGAATTACCACTTTCGTTTTACAGATAGAAGGGGAAATTCTGACCAAAAGGTGCAATGTGTTCAAGCTCACTTGGCAAGTCAGTAGCCACAGGAAGTATTAGAACACAGGTCTCCTAGTGATCCCAGTCCATCGTTCTATCCATGGATAAAACTATGAACGGGACAATGAGGGTGAAAAAAAGAAAATTTCTTAGAATAAAGAGCTATCCAAATAAATACTTTTGTGTGTCTAAATACATCTAAAAGAGGTTACACTGACGGATCAAAAAAATTTTAATAACCAAAAAATATTTATAGTCAATATGCAATAGTGTCATAGGTAATTTACAACTATAACATCAAAGATACCACCTAAGTGAAATGACTATATCACAGATTAGTTCAGTAATGGCTTACAATGCTGTAGATGCTTTATGTTGTTTTGTCAAACAAGTATGTACTTCATTGAACTTGCATACTTACCTTAGAGCAGGTAACACAAAACACTTAGCATTTCAAATAGCCTTGCAAAGTGCCACCTCCCCACAGATCTAGGATAAAATAATTTATGCTAGGCAATAATGACCACAGATTTCATATATCTCCAAGTCTATATACTTCCTCATGAGCAGACTAGCAAAAAAAAAAAAAATTAATGGATCATTCTTTTCAAATTTACAAATGAATATTTTAAAACATTTAAAATAAACAACATCGAATTGAAGTTTATGCTTACAACAGAAAATAATTCTAAGATTAAAATTTTACCTCTAAAAATTAAAAACTGAAATTTCTAAATACGTACATACTCCCCAAAAATACATCCTTAATCAAAAGAAATTCATGGTAAATTCATGGTATCTGATACAGTGCCATTTATCTGGTATGTACAAATTCTCAAATAAAATGCACTACAACTCAAAGAAAATTAACTGAGTTGAATACTCAAAACCTATTCTTTTCGAATTTGCAAAGGCAAATAAAAACACTAAGAGTATAAAGAACACCAATAAAGACTGTGAACTTGTATCTCAAAAGCTACTGTACATCTTATTTTTTAGGTAATACCATACTACTGAAATAAAAAACAGGAAACATAATTCTATTTAGTCTGATATCAAGGCCTATTACAAAATGTTATAAATATATAATTCACTGTAATGTTAATTGGCACTGTCCCAAGAAAGCAGTTATTGTTCTATACTTACTAATGTCACATGATTAATGTCATAATGTTTCAGTCAGTTGACTGTATTTTCCATATTAAGAGGCACAAAATACACTTATTTTTTTTAATGCTTTACTTTCAATAGTACTTTTTTTTTTTTTTTAAAGACTAAATCATATCACCGTAGCAGAAACCTCACAAACTATTTCCTTCTCAGTCCTTTCTAAAATACCAGCTTGAGTCACACCTTGCCACCAGGACTGCGCCTGTTCAGTTTTGATCTCTCTGGTGTTACTGCCTCATTGCAACTGACTTCAGTAGAACCAGTGATTAACAGTACGATTTTCACTAACGTGACATGGAATACAACTTGAGTTGCATTCTCCAGTGTAACCTAGCAATGTCGAACATGTCCACTTATCTGCACACGTTTGTAGAAATTTTTGTGGCAGAAGTTACATAATACAGATAAACTGCAAAATTAAAGACATGTCACCACATTCCTAGTACCTCCTTAACTGAGATACAACTAAGAAAACTGTTTCTCCTGCCACTCTGGTTTCTATGAAAGTGGCTTCAAAGCAAGGGAACCACAGAAGTTTGGGACAGCATTTCGCTGCTTTAGCCATGATATTTCTCTAAACATACATTGCAAAACACACAAACCAACCAACCAACCCCCAAAATGGTGCAAAAAGGCCCTCTCAAAGTTTAGAAGTCACATCGAACCAACATTAAGAAATAAGAGAAAAATATTCAAACTCACCTTTATTTCCTTGCCCTTTAGGTCTCTGCGCAGCAAGACGGAAGGTGTGATAATGAGAAGAAAAAAGAGAGAGAAAGTGTGTTAATCAAAGACATTATCAAAGACAAGTTATTTTCAACAATCCGCGTAGGAGTAAAACCCACCACATCCTCCATAGCCTCCAATTTCCCAACCACCCCCAGTCTTTAAACCTCCCACCCGCCACTCAAAACCCGTCTCCCAGACCTCGCCTGGTCTCAGCCCCACGTCGGCCGCCCTCAGATGTGCCCTAAGGCCCCCTAGGAGCGGTCCTTCCCCCACCCACCGCGGCCCCGCGGCCTCCCGCCTCGGCCGCAGGCTCGGGGGCAGGGCGCACGCCCCGGCCCGGGAGGCAAGACCGCAGCAACTTGAGCCCAGAGCACCGTTATGGGGCCGGCAGCGGCGGCGACGGGGAGGAGCCCGAGCCCCACGCGAGGGTGGAGCTCCGGGGCTCGGGCCTTCGCCGAGCCTGAGGCCTCTGCTCCCTCACCTGATCCACGCTAGTGGCTGACATTCTTCACCGCAACCCGAGAGCTGCTGCTGCCGCCGCCGCCGCCGCCGCCTGGGCCTCTCCCCGTGCACTCACAGCAGTTGGCTGCCGCCCTCGGCCGAGTGACTGATCCAGCCGCCGCCGCTGCCGCCGCTCGCCGAGAAGCCAGAAAGACGGCCTCGCGCTCGGGGGTCCGTGGAGGGGGCCCTTCTGCTCGGCGTGCAGGCTGCTCTTCCCCCTCTCGCTCTCCGCTCCTCGGGTCCACAATGGCGGACAGACTCCCTAGTCTCACTTCCGCTCCGAGCCTCCCTGACCTTCCGCTCTCCACTCTGACGTCCCTGCTCACCTCGCTCTTCCTCCCCCACCCACCCGCCCGCTACCGACCGTGGCTCCGCCTGCGCGTCGCCACGTCACCGGAGACGGGGAGCGCGGGTCGGCCCCTGGACGCATGCGCCGGGGAGGCAGTGCGCCTGTGCAGCCGCGAGCGCCACCTTCCAGGGTCGCTTCTGCGGCTTCTTTTGGTCGGGCTCGCATGCTGCGGGGCGCGCGGCGGGCGGCTGTAGCGGGAAGCCGGCCGGAATGGGATGCCAGCGCACTCTGGGCAGGAAGTGCGGCTGCCAGGGATTGCGGAGCCGGGCCGGAGGCGCAGGGCCGGCGGCGCCCTCCTTATGACGGAGAGGACGTTGGTGGGTTGCAGCGTCGCAGCCACCGCCGCACCGCCCCGGGTGCGCGAGCAGCGGTGGCAGGGCCTCCGCCAGAGCCTCCTGAGGCCATCCACGGCCACGTGGGCGGCTGGGTGAGTCAACCACCCTCGGGACAGAGTTGCTGGGCCTTCCGCAAGAGTTCGCACGTGCAGCGAAAGTGGCCAGGTCAGAGCTCTGGGCACTAACACTTAAAAGCAAATAGGAGGTGCGCCGGCAAGTGTTGGTTCTCATCAAAACCCAGGCACATGCTCAGAATAACTCACAATGCTTCCATAACCTCTGGAGTCAAATTTACCACCCAATTCCTACACTTGTGTTCCCCTCCCCTAATGTTAAGTTGATTTTGTCGAAGAAGTTACCTCGGCAAAGGTACGCTTAGTTAAGCGAAGCTTTTTAGTCGGAAAGTTAATTTCAAAAGAAACTGGTAAAGTTACTCTTTTGCAAATTGGCAAAACGAAAGTAGCCGATTTGCAAGATTTTGAAACTTATGTTGAAATAATGTCTTTGCAATAAAGACAAAGATTTCTTGCCTAACATATAATGCGGACTCTAAAAAAAGAAATAATTTAGATTAGTAAATTCTTTCTTTACTTAAACGCCGTCAAATAAGTGATAATTGAGAAAGTATGAAATTGTTGACTGATAGGATTCATTTTGTGTTTTACACTACAACGCATTTTAGAAGCACTGAGAAACAGAACTGGAACTTATCTTGAGAGTTTACTGCTTATTGTAAATCACCAAGAGGCATTTTTCATATCAGGGCAGCTTCCCATGCTCTCCTATTTTGCCACAGGTCCCAGGGACTCAGGTGGAATTTCAGCTCAGGTTGATCACTCTTGCCACTTCCCAAGACTTCTCCCACCCTTCCAATTACTCTTCTCAATCTGCGGTGTACCCATTCTTCATTCCCATACAGAACTTTATGGCGTGCAAGAGTTTGCTGCTACATGCTATGAGGAGGGAAAGAATATACAAGAGGAAGCTTGTGAAATCTTACAGGCCTTGTCCTTAATTATCTTTGTTGAAAACAATGGCTTTGGAATCCAACCCACTGGAGTTTGAATTCTCACTGGGCTAGAATTAGTTGCGTAACCTTGGGAAAGTTACTGAAACTTTCTAAGACTTAGTTTCCTAATAAATAAAGTAAGGTCAGATATGTACAATTCCTGGCAAAGAGTGAGCTTCCAACAAGCATGGCCAGTTTCAGATTCCTTTGCTAAACAATTACCAGAATGGTGGGAATAGCTTACGTTCATTGAGTGAATGTTCATTATATGTCAGGCACTGTGATTATTTAAATCCTCACAGCATCTTTGTGTTTGAGTTCTGTTGCAAAAACTAGCACACAGTAGGTTAAGAAACAGAATAACACAGCTAGTCACTGGGAGCCAGGATTTAAACACAGGCAGTCTGGCTCCAGAGCTTGTGCTCTAGCCACCATAAAATACTGCCTAATGACATGGTGTTGCATGAGCTTTCTGTTCTCTTTCATTTCTGCTCTTCAACAGTCTCCTTCCTTGCTTATTGTGCTTCCTAGCACTGAGGTCTGAACTTGCAGAATGGAGTGGTAACTACCATGAAACATAAGCCCATTTAATTTAGTATTAAATATTATTGTTTGGAGTACTTCAAGGGAACTACCTTAAATCATCTCTTCCAGAAGTATGCAGATGAAATTTTCGAAAATTTTTGGAAAATGCTGCTCTAGAGTTTAGATTCTAGACAAAATTTGACTTTTCTACAGGGCCACCAGTATATATCAGGCTGTTGGTAAGCAAAACACTATTCAAAGCTTGGAAAGGAGTGGGTAGGTTAGGGTTCAGCCCCCATTTACCCGTCGGCCATCCCGGTGCCCTATCCAGTAGACTTCTGCTTCTCTATAACTCTAAGCGATGGCCCTGCATTTCTGCATGACTTTTTCTATCAGTTCAGATTAGGTTCAGCTGCAGGTGACATCAAGTCCAAATAATAAGAACTTAAGCTAGAGGTCTGTTTTTCTCATATATATATATATATATATATATATATATGTGTGTGTGTGTGTGTGTATATATATATATATACACACACACATACACACACGCATATGTATGTATGCATATATATGTATATATATATATATGTATGTGTGTATATATACATATGTGTGTATGTGTGTGTATACGTATAAATCTGGACATTGTCAGTCCAGGGCTTGGGCTGTTGTCACAGTGTTAGGTATCCAGACTCCTAGCCTGTTGATCCACTGTCCTCACAATAACACTGTGATCCAAGATGGCTGCTCAACTTCCAGGCATCATATATTCCTACCAACAGAAAGCAAGGTGAAGAAAAGCATGTCTCTCTCCTTCATGGACATTTTGAGAAATTGCATTTCCTACTTCTGTCTACCTCCTACTATCTAGAACAGTCTTATGAAAACACCTAGTTGAAGGAAACTTGGAAAACATTCTGGGTAGCCATGTGTCAGAGAGTTTACTACCAAGGAAGAAGGGGATGGTAGGTCATGGGAGATAACTAGTTAATACCAAACTGTGTGCATAATTACCCAGATTGACTTCCTTAGCTCATACTAGAGTGTTCATTTGAGGGTTACAAATAAATTTTAACTGAGTAGGCATTTGCAAGTACAGAAACACAAGAATAATAAGAATCAATTGTATTTAAAGTGACATAGGGGTGCCTGGGTGGCTCAGTCGGTTAAGCATCCACCTCTTGATTTCAGCTCAGGTCATGATCTCACAGTTAGGAAATTGAACCCTGTGTCGGGCTCTGCACTGACAGCATGGAGCTTGTTTGGGATTCTCTCTCTCCCTCTCTCTCTCAAAATAAATAAACTATATATATATATATATATATATATATATATATATATAAACAAATAAAGTGACAAGTATAGTGATCGACACAGTGTAAATAATAATTAAGAGTTCCTTTCCCTTGCAGGTATATACTATGATATTGACTTGTTAAAATTTTATATGAGTACTGTGGTTCTCTAAGTTAAATATATTAAAAAGCAATGTGCAGATTAAATATGTCATACGTAGTTGATTAAAAGTCTTGGTTGAATCATAGAATGTCAGATACAACTTTCTAGCCTATGAGAAAATCAGATTTAGCTTAAATGTTTTAAAATTAGAACATTTTTCCAAAACACAAACAATCCAATTAAAAGATGGCCAGAGGACCAAAATAGACATTTTTCCAAAGGAGATAAAGACATGTCCAACAGACACATGAAAAGATGCTTGACGTCACTCATCAGGGAAATGCAAATCAAAACCACAATGAGATATCATCTTATGCCTGTCAGAAGGGCTAGAATTGAAAAAAGGAGAAATAACTGTTGACAAGGTGTGGAGAAAAAGGAACCCTCATACACTGTTGGTGAGAATATAAATTGGGATAGCCACTGTGGAAAACAGTATGGAAGTTCCTCAAAACTTTAAAAATAAGAACTACCATATGATCCACTACTGGGTTTTTACCCAAAGAAAATGAAGACACTAATTCAAAAAGACATACACACCCCTGTATTTATTTTAACATTATTTACAATAGCCAAGATACAGAACTAACCTAAGTGTCCATCAATAGATAAATGCATAAAGAAGATGTGATACATACACACACACAAAAATACATGGGAATATTATGCAATTATTAAAAAGGCTAGATCAGGCCATTTGCAACAACATGGATGGATCTAGAGAGTATAATGCTAAGTGAAATAAGTCAGACTGAGAAAGACAAATACGTGATTTCACTCATGTGGAATCTGAAAAAAAAAATGAATGAACGAAAAGAATCAGATCTATAAATACAGAGAACAAACTGGTGGTTGCCAGAGAGGAAGAGGATAGAAGATGGGCAAAATGGGTGAAGGGGAGTGGTGGATACAGGCTTCCAGTTATGGAATGAACAAGTCAAAGGAATAAAAGGCACAGCATAAGGAATATTGTCAATGATATTGTAGTAGCATTGTGTGATGATAGATGGTAGTTATGCTTGTAGTGATAGTAAGATGTATAAACTTGTTAAATCACTGTGTTGTATACCTGAAACTAATGTAACATTGCATATTAATTATACTTAAATTAAAAATTAAAAAAATAAAATTACAACACTTTTGTCAATACTAAATCCACCATAAGCTCAAAGACTGACTACATGTAATTAAAAGGGATTTGTACTTCCTGGAATTTCACATAGATATCAAATAAAAGATTTTAAAAGGAAAAAGATTCATTTTTAATGTGAAAATGTTGAAGAATTCCAGTTTTGCTTATAAGTGTTTTTTTAATTGGAAACTTCAAATGGAAAATTTTCATATTTCTGATAAATCTAACAATTAGATTTGGATTGAAAAGAGTATAAAAGGACAATACTTGTAAATGTCATTCAAAAGTCAGAGTGGTACAGTCAAACTTCTGACTTTGACGCAGGTCATGATCTCATCATCCATGAGTTCGAGCCCCACAGCTCTGTGCTAACAGCTCAGAGCCTGGAGCCTGATTTGGATTCTGTGTCTCCCTCTCTCTCTGCCCCTCCCCCCACTCACTCTGTCTCTCTCTGTCTCTCAAAAATGAATAAAAAAATTTTTTCTTTAATCAGAAATGTAACTGGGTTTTTAAAACAATGAATATGTTAATTAAATCTTGTTTAATAATATTGAGTGTATAAAGCTCCTGAAACTGACCAAAGACCTCTTCTTTATAAAAATAATACTGTTTCTTATTGACAAATATTGAATGCTTTCTATGGTTGTAGCACATTGTGAGGCATTTTTGGGGAAATGCAAAAAAGACATGAATCTTATACTTAAGAGAGCTTGTCTAGTTACAAAGATAAAATATGCTACAATAATACTTAGTTCGATAGTGATTTACAGCTTGTGATTTACATTCCTTTTTTCTTCTTTTTTTTTTTTTTTTTTTTTTTTAGAGAGAGAGATGCGCAAGCAGGGGAAAGGGGTAGAGAGACAGAGAAAATTTCAAGCAGGCTCCACACTCAGCAGGGAGCCCGACCCACAGCTTGATCCCATGACCCTGGGATCATGACCTGATCTGAAACCAACAGTCAGATGCTCATTCAACTGAGCCACCCAGGCACCCCTGTAATTTACATTCATATGTGGGGCATAACCTCAGTGCTCTGAGGTAGGATAGGTAGTATATAATTCATTTGCAAAAGAAGAAATTTAGACTTAAGTCTCAATAGTAAGTGATAAAATGATTCAGCTGGAATTAGAACACAGTTTTTCAGATGGTTAGGCCAGTTTTCTGAACAAGTTTAAGGCGATTTTTTGGAAAGGCCTCTGCTTTTTCCAAAATAATAAAATTCACCAGCTGAGTGCCATAAGAGTATTACGAGAGCAGTAGGTGTTAGGAAGTGAGCTTTGAGTGGATAGCATTTACATGGACAGTGAAGAGGAAAAATGTAGATGGTGGGATCATGGAAGCAATAACTCATCAGTGGTATAATGGAGAGGTGGAGAACAAGAACCCTGGAATTTGCTGACTTACAGAGAAGTACTGATTCTCTCCAACTGACCTTAATAGGACTCTTGCTCCTTCATCTACCCCACCCCCAATAGTGCAATGGGACTAGACAAGAGAGTTCTCTCCCAGGCCAATGAGATGAGTTACCACTGATTTCAGCCCAGCAGGTTGCATGTGGAAATAAAGTAGCTGCCCCCCCAACTCCAAACCAAAGCGCTCACCTCTCCCTTATGGGTATGGCTGCTCACTGCTGTCAGGCTGCATTTGTGACAGTTTTAGAGAAGAAAAGGATCGGGTTCCTCAGGTATAAGATAGAGTAGGCTCCGTAGGCTACTCAGTAGGTTAAGTGGCTCAGTAGGTTAAGTGTCCAACTCTTGATTTAGACTCAGGTCATGATCTCACAGTTCGTGAGATCGAGCCCCGAGTTGGCCTCTGTGCTGACAGCATGGAGCCTGCTTGGGATTTTCTCCCTCCCTCTACCTCTCTCTCTGCCCTCCCCCACTTGTACCCTCTCTCTCTCAAAATAAACTTTAAAAAAAAAAAAGATACAGAGGGGCCGGTGCCGTGACTACATCTATTTCTGCCACTACAATAGTGACATGGGTAACTGGCAATGGTCCACACACGTAAATACAGAATTACAGACTGTTGATAGCTGAAGGAGGGATGTTTTTGAACTACTCATCAACACCAGTGGAACTAACAGATTCGAGGGTCACAGTCCCATTCTTTTGTATGAAAGAGCTCAATTTTGTGACCCTCGTTCTTCCAGGCAGGGGCAACTTATAGAATCATGTTTTTATTTCCAAAAGGCTTCTCCGCCTAGTTGTCCTGTCTGGGTTCCTTCAGGGTGCTATAACAAAGTACCACAGCCTGAGTAGTTTATAAGGCACAGAAATTTATTCCTCACAGTTCCAGAGTCTGGGAAGTCAAGATCCAGCCTTCAGTATGGTCATGTTCTAGTGAGGGCCTTCTTTCTGGTACATAGCTGGCACGTTGCTGTGCCCTCACTAGCAGAAGGGGTAAGAGATTTCTGGGGGGCGGGAGGGAGTATCTTTTACAACAACACTAATCTCTTTCATGAGACCTCTGCCCTCATGACTTAATTTCCTCCCAAAGGCCTCACACTTCCTAACACCATCACATTAGGCGTTAGGATTTCGGCAGATGAGTTTGTGGGGGACGTAAACATTCAGACCATAGCATGCCCTTCTTCACCTGTTAACATTTTTCCATTCTTCAAGATCCAACTGTGAGTTTTCCTTTAAGGCCTTCGATGTTATCAGTCAAAATTAATTGCCCCCTCCTCCAAAACCCCAGAGTACCTTGTAAACAACCAACTATCGTATCAGTCTGACTCATAACTACGATTAATTGAGTGCCTATTACATGGCTAATGTGTACCAGGTCATTTACATACGTTATGTAATTTAGCCTCACTGTGGTATATCTCCATTTTATACTTGAGACAACTGGCATTTGAAAATATTAAGTAACTTGCTTAAAGTCATTTGGGGTAGTCATATGTTCGTTTGTAATGTGCCAATAAAACACTCAAGTTGGTTTGTAACAGTGTAACAAGAACTCCCATGACGAGGTCTTTGAAATAGAGACTGTCTAGGAAGGCTTCACAAGGTCAAGGAGGCTGTACGGAAGTGGTTAAGAGGGCAGACTCTGGAGTAGGACCTCTGAGTGTGTATCCTGACTTCAGCATTCACTGTAGCCTTGGGCTGATTTCCCTCCATCTCTGCTTAGGTATTGCCTGTGCCTCTTAGGGTTCTTGAAATGATTAAATGAGAGATAATTATGTGCAGTGTTTGGCACTGTCCTGCGAACACAGTAAACATCCAGTAAACATTAGCAATTATCATTATCACCATCTTCTTTATCATCCTCCTCATCATTAAATGTTAAATGTACCAAGAAAGATGTGTGATAAGAGCTCCAGAATTTTACTAACAAAATCTGGGTTCATATCCCAGGAATGCGTCTTCAGAAGGCATGTCTTCAACAGGTGTCTAACACTGTCAATTCCAGTTTCTTAATTTCCAAAATGGAGAAAAATATATTAGGGTTGTTTTGAGCATTAAGTGAAAAATCATGTTCAAAAATACTTGGTGAAACTGTTAAGCGTTTTTGCAACAATAGTATTTATTATGAACTGATCTGTTAAATATTTTGAGCATTTTATACACTGTTTGCACCACTTAAGTTTTAAAAATTACTAAATCCAGAAGTGTATGGCTAATGATGAAAAGTTGGAGATCTTCACTAATACCTGTTTTTCTTCTCCCATAAAGCGATGTTAGTGAGCAGGTGTTAATTTGCTTGTATATGAAATGGTGACCATCTTGCTTAAACTGTGACAGTTCAGTTTTGTTTTTGTTTTTGTTTTTAAGTAAGCATACCATAGGGCTTGAACTCACAATCCTAAGATCAAGAGTCATACACTCTACTGACTGAACCAGCCAGGCACCCCTGTGACAATTCATTCCTAAAGTACTTAGAACATACTTATTATGGATTGAATTGTGTTCCCCAGAAGGATACATTGAAGTCTTAATCCCCAGCACCTCAGAATGTGACCTTATTTGGAAATAGGACCCTTACAGGTGTGATTAGTTAAGACAAGGTAGGACTAAGGTGGGCCTTTAATCCAATATGATTGGTGTCCTTATAAGAGAAACAGAAATACAGACATAGAGGGACGAACGAACGCAATGTGATGACAGAGGCAGAGATTGAAGTGTTACAGCTACAAGCCAGGGAACACTGCCAGAAAAACACCAGAAGCTAGGAAGAGGCAAAGTGATTCCTTCTTACAGGTTTCAGAGGGACCATGGCCCTGCTGACATTTGTTTTTGACTTCTAGCCTCTGGAACTGTCAGATAATAAATTTCTCATTTTTTAAGTCACCCAGATTGTGGTACCTGGTTACAGTGGCCCTACGAAACCAGTACAATACTTTATGAATCCCTTTTAAGAATGTCAGATGAATTTAATTTTTAAAAAATCAGACTTATTTTGGGGAACTAAAAAAATTCATAAAAAACTGAAATATAATAAAATACCGTCTTGGACCAATGGTCTACATGAATCCAGAATTCTGTGACAGGCAATGAAAAAGAAAGCGAACACATGGATTTTTCAGTCCTATATATTTGGCTTCAAATTCTTGCCAAGCCACTGAATAGCTGTGTGAATTTAAGTTATTTAACACTTGCTCAATTTCCTCATTTTAAAAATGGGATCATCGTGCCTATGTCACAGGGTTGCCTATGATACAGTGTCGTTGAGAAGCATTTGTCCAGCATCTGGAATGAGCAGGCAGTTAGCCAGTGTTCTCTCTGAGGAAATGCCAGGGGGTTTTCTATACAGCACCATGGTGATTGCACTTTAACTCATTCTCAGATTAAGAAATGCAAGTAATCCTGGGGCGCCTGGGTGGCTAAGTTGGTTGAGGGTCTGCCTTTGGCTCAGGTTATGATCCCATGGTTCATGAGTTCAATCCCAAGGTCGGGCTCTCTGTTGTCCGCGAGGAGCCTGTTTCAGATCCTCTGTCCCCCTTTCTCTCTGCTCCTCCCCCACCCCCCTCTCTCAAAAATAAATAAAGGGGCCTCTGGGTGGCTCAGTCAGTTAAGTGTCCAACTTTGGCTCAGGTCATGATCTCATGGTCCATGGGTTTGAGCTCCATGTCAGGCTCTGTGATGACAGCTCAGTGCCTGAAGCCTGCTTCAGATTCTGTGTCTCCCTCTCTCTCTGCCCCTCCCCAACTCGCTCTCTCTCTGTCAAAAATAAACATTAAAAAAAATTAATTTTAAAAAAAGAAATGCAAGTAATCCTAAATTTCCCATTAGTAACCCACTAGAAATATTTCATTCAGGAATCAAGATTTTCCTTATGAGTATGAAGCAGAATACTAATCTTGTGATACTTACCAGTATTCATGCAGACCCTCTCTCTTTCCTTAACATTTTCTCCTGTCTTCTTGGTCTTTTCTAAGCAGCAGCTAGGCTCCTTTATTTGTACTCAGGAAAGGAATGTGGCTGCAAGGGAGTTGGGGGTATTCTCTTCTGGCTTTTGAGTTTTAAAAGCAGGCCTAGAGATAAAAAGAAGATACTGATGAATAGACAAAGAGTGGGGAGATTGCATCAGTAAGAACACAGCTTCCTCTCTCTCTTCCACAGTCTGTACCCTGGCAAGCAAGAATCCGCAGGCTTGAAAGGAATTTCAAGAGATGAGGCGTGTTGCTGGAGTCCAAGAGAAAAGTGCTGTCCCTGCCGAGTGACAGGTGTAGCTCCATGCCCCTGGGCTTACCTCTGGGGCGGGCTCTGTGCCCTCTGCAGTCCTGAGGAAGCAGAATGAGTCCCACAGGCCCAAGGATGGAGACAGGTAGAGGAGAAAAACCCTGCTCAAAAGAGGCACCAAATAGGAAAGGGAAGTCTCCAGAGAAACCCTCTTGGACTAATTCAACGTGGCCAGAGGGTATTGATGTCTTAAGTGACTGAGGGGACAGATGACACTAAGGACAGATGAGCTCTCATCTCAGTATCTTGGCTTTATGCAAATAGTAGAGAAAAAGAGGGAAAGATACTGAATAGACCAAGACAAAATTTTTGCCAGCCTGGTAAAATGATGCCTTGAACTGGAAATCTAGTTGAATTGTAAAAATTAAGTTACGTCTCTCACGCTTACGAGCTTGTCGATGAAGATTCTGGCCTAACGGACCTGATTTATAGAGCTGGCCTATACAGTTCAATTTTACTCAATTAATGTTTTTGAGTGCCAACGGAGCCAGGCAGTGTTCGTGCCCATGGGATGTCTATGGCTCAGTACAAGGCAGGTACAAAAAAAAATTGCAGGTCAAATAAACATTACCAAAATGGAAGTAAGTACACAGGATCAGAGACTGAAAGTATTTAAGCTATATGTTGGTACAGTAAACATCTCCCTGGGGAAATTGTGTTTAAACTGGAACATGAAATATAAGAAGGAATACACTCAAGGCAAAATGAAATTGAGAGAAACGCAGTAGAGGGAAAGCAGAGGGAAAGCTGTTTCAGGATTGAAAGTGAAATCCAGCACAGCCAGTGAATAGTGGGCATACGAAAGAGTAGCCTTGGACTTGAAGAAGTTTTGTTTTTATTGCATTATTTCTTTGCGAGGTAAGTTGACTGGAAAATAAGGTAAGGTCGCACACTTAGGTCTAAAACAAGAGGGAAAGTCTAGCCACTATTTAAAATAGCATTCTATCACAATGTGCCAACTGAGTTTGTGATGACTGATAGCTTTAGAGTAAAAATGTTTCACTCCTACACCTTGTGCCTATTTCTAGACATTATCGGTAGCTTTATATTATGTCTAGATGGGAGTTCTCTGAAGGTTTTAGAGACTATGCTCTTGTAATTATGTCACTATCTTTCACAACATTCTATGGTGTTTACAAGTATAAATGAATTCAGAACTTTAAACCACTTCCATTGGAATTCATTACATTTCAAATGTTTTTTTTAAACTTTTTTTTTTTTTTTGAGGGGGGGACACAAGTGAGCAAGGGACAGAGAGAGAGGGAGAGAGAGAAATAATCCCACAAGGGGCAGGGAGAGAGAAAGAAGCAGGGCTTGTGCTCACCTGAAGTGGGGCTCAAGTTCACCTGAAGCAAACTCAAGCTCACCCAATGTGGGGCTCAAACTCACAGTCAGAAGCTTAACCAACGGAGCCACCCAGGCGCCCCTCAAATGTTTCTTTTGATCAGAATATAGTAAGTTGTGTATACTTCTGGGTCAGCAGTCACCATCAGCACATTTATTGTGTCATATCTGTGTGGGTTAGAAATTTCGAGCTTAAAATGCATTCTTGCATTAAACTAATATTATAAACAGTGACTTACACCAGGATATGCCTCCTGTAATAATGGCGAATTACATTTTTCTGCATGGGACTTTTGATTTGGCTCACCTGTTATTGTTTCACACAGCATCCATCCTCTTTCTGTTTCTGTTACTTCTATTCATTTCCCCTCTGCATTGCACAAAGTGTCAGTTTACCAAGCCCCATCTGAATCTCACCAGTCCCACCAAACCCCCTTCCTAGTTTAGGCTGTCACCATTTCTCACATTGACTAATGCCTCTGAACTGCCTGCATGCTTTCTCCCACCAACCGTCCTTCACCCTCCTGCCAAAGTTTCAGATCTTGTTGCCATCCCTCTCCCCTTCAAACCCTTCGTGGTTTCCCCTCACCTAGAGCAGTTGTCTCGAAGCTTCACTGACCCCAGAAAAACAGTTTTGAGCATTCATCCCCAATACAGTCAAATTCATTCATTCATTCATTGTAAGCTCTACACCCAACATGGTGCTTGAACTCATGACCCTGAGACGAAGAGTCCCATGCTCTACTGACGAGCTAGCCAGGTGCCCCCCAGCCAAATGTATTGTTTAATAATTTGTATATTTGTGTCACTGTACTAATAATAGGTGTCACATAAATTACCTTTTAAGAAGAATTTTTGAAGATAGAAACTAAACTACATACAAATAAAAACGGTAACTTCTTCCACACTGTAGTGTACTATATTGAACATAACTCATTTTGTACACGTCTACCTTACATTCTTCCCTTTAACTCCTACCAACTCACACACACATGCGCTCCTACCTGCTGGCCTCGATATACCACGTAGAATTCTTTCAACGTGCTACATGCACTCCTGACTCTGTATCTTTGCACAGATTATTGCTTCCGCCGGGAAATCCCTGTGTGCTCCCTTTTTCCCTAGCCTTTTCTTTGAGGAACTCCTACTTATCCTTCAGGGGCTCATTTACATTACTGTCTTCCAGGATACCTTCCTTGATCCTATTAGGTGAGGTCAGACACTTTGCTCCGTCTTCTCTAGCACCTGGGCATCCCTTGTATTGCCCATGTCCCTGACTGGCTCTTTAAGCTCCTTGAGGATAAGGACCAGGGATTCCATCTGGATGTCAACTTCGCCTAGCATATTGCTCATATTGGTGGAAAGCAAGCTGGCCAAAAAGGTGGTCTTGTAACATTTTCTGCGTCTTTAAGAATTGTTACCTATTTTGCCTTTTCTTTTAGCTCCAGGAGAAGGATTGTACTTTTAAAAAATGTGTATTTACTTATTAGAGAAAGAGAGGACATGCTCACGTGTGTCTGTGCGTGTGAGAGAGGGAGAGGGGCAGAGAGAGATGGAGAGAGAGAATCCCAAGCAGGCTTGGCGCTGTCCGCATGGAGCCTGACGTGGGAACTGAACTGTGAGATCCTGACCTAAGCCAAAACCAAGAGTTGGATGCCTAATGGACAGAGCCACCCAGGTGCCCTGGATTGTTTTGTTTTTTTTTAATTTGTTTTTAATGTTTATTCACTTTTTTTGAAAGACAGAGACAGAGCATGAGTGAGGGAGGGCGGGAGGGCGAGGGGGACACAGAATCTGAAGCAGGTTCCAGACTCTGAGCTGTCAGCACAGAGCCCGACGCGGGGCTCGGACCCTCGAACCCTGAGATCATGACCTGAGCCAAAGTCGGACACTCAACCGACTGAGCCACCCAGGCGCCTCCGGATTGTTCTTTTTTATACTAATTTATTTTCATCTAATTGTAACCGCTGTGCACTATTCATCACTTCAAAAATTTGATATCCAATAATTGGTAAACTGTAGAAAGGTATGCATAATATTAGATTACAGAAAAATAACACTTATGTTTTATATAGAAGAATCTTGGAGAATATAATCTCAGGTATTAATAAACATTTTATTTTGAAAGTAGGCTTGTATTATTAAAACACTTCCTGCTCATTACAGAAAAATCAGAAGCCACAAATAAATAAACTAAATTAAAAGAGAAGTAAAATTTCATCATCCTAGAAACAGCTGCCTTGTGGGAGAGAATGGGAGGAGAGGAGAAATGTATAGGAATTGATTAGTGACTGACTAGGAAACGGGTAGTCTTGACAAGATTTTGGGAGGGAGACATAAAAGGTCAAACTAGGAGGGGTATTTAAGCCATATGCTGGTACATATAAGGTAAAACTAGGAGGGATAGTTTGAGATAAATGAAGAGTTTTTTTTGAAGTAGCTAAACCAATATTCTCCTATCTCAGATCAAAGCACAATTCACCCCTTCGGTTTGCTAGTTCCCAGGGTCCCTGGGTGGCTCAGGTGGTTAAGCATCTGACTCTTGATTTCGGCTCAGGTCATGATCTCATAGTCATGAGATGGAGCTCCACATCAGGCTCTATGCTGAGCTTGGAGCCTGCTTGGGATTCTCTCCCCGCCGCCCCCCGCCCTTCCCCACTTGTGTGCACTCTCCCCCCTCTCAAAATAAATAGATAATAAACATTAAAAAATATTTAATTTACCCCAAATCTCAATAAATGAAGCATGCATTCCCAAGCCTTTATTTCCAGTGCCATTTTCTTCTGATACTCTATTGCAGCCCCGTTACGCTCCTCAGGCTCCCCCCAGATTTGTCCCTAACATCCTCTTGACTTTACATCTATGCACAAGTTATTTATTATCATGAATGCCACCAATCGTGGTCTGACAAAATATGCTCCCCTTTCAAAGCTCATCCAGAATATTTTCTTCGTGGAGTCTTCACAACCAACCCCTATCACCCTCCTACGAGGAATCTCTTCTCCTTGACCCTCCATAGCACTGTGTATTTTGTTAATGGCCTCTACGTTCTGGTAGTGTGGAAAGGGGGCAGGGCAGTGAATTTGCGAGATGTGCCACACTTTGTAAATTTAAGAGCACCGTGCAAATCTATGATGTTACTATTGTTTCATCCTCAGAGCCAGTTTATATAAGCGCCTTTAGGGCAGAGACTCTATCTTATGCAACTTTTTGTCCCCGCTTCCTAGCAT
Organism: Prionailurus bengalensis; assembly: GCF_016509475.1. Lineage (NCBI taxonomy): Eukaryota > Metazoa > Chordata > Mammalia > Carnivora > Felidae > Prionailurus > Prionailurus bengalensis. The sequence goes on along the minus strand of NC_057353.1, from coordinate 13,994,894 downwards.
GATGCCTAGCACATAGTTATTTAATTAATACTTGTTCAGTAGCACATAACAATTCTTTTCTGCCTTTCCCTAGTACTCATTCTTCAGGAGTGGCCTTGGGTCATAAGGAAATGCTTCTTGTCTTTATGAACCCATTATCCACAAATTTCACAAAAGATTCTGTGCTGATCATGAGCGCTAAGAAATGCACCTTCCCCACTGGGTTTGTGTGCAGGTGCAGGTGTATAAAGTTGTTTATTTCCAGGCATAACACTTTTGTTATGTGTTATAATGATGATGAATTTTCCTGGGCCCTTTCGGTTTAAACCAGTGTACAGATTTGTGTTGGCATGGGTGAGGGATCCCGATGTAAGGCCTTCTGTAAGGCCCTCAGAATACAGGCAGAGCTGGCCAGACTAGAGAGAGGTAGCAGACACTGGTTCTGGGGGTAGCACCTTCCCGATACCTGCACTTGCTTTGCTGTATCTGCTACATGTTCCCTTATACCTCAGATCGTGTTTCGTAGCGCCATCAGAAGGATTTTCCCGGCCTTCAGTTGTCACAGAAGGCAGGGAGTTTCTTCCATGCTGGCCTTTCAGATTATCTTGTCCCTTAAGACCTTTAAGGACAGGTGGAGTCCAGCATAAAATGAAAATGCTTGGCTCTCTCAGTCTACCAGCTATTTCTAGACCATATTGGACTACCAAACAACATAGATTTAAAAAAAACACAACATTTTTTTAAGTTTATTTATTTATTTTGAGAGACAGAGAGTACAAGTAGGGTAGTGGCAGAGAGGGAGGGAGAGAGAATTCCAAGCAGGCTCCACACAATCAGTGCAGAGCTGGAAGCAGGATTCAAACTCACGAACTGTGAGGTCATGACCTGAGCCGAGATCAAGAGTCGGTCGCTTAAACGACTGAACCACCCAGGCGCCCCATAAGTTTTTATTTTTAAAATGTGAGTTCTCAGGGAGGAGAGTTGGAGATAAATCATCACTAGATACAGAATTACACTGTTAGATTTATTCGTCAGAAAACTTCCTTCATAGATGTGCATTCATTCATGCATATGTACTTACAGAAACGTGTTTGCTTCTGCAGAGACCATTCCTTTAGATCAGCACACATTTACCGTAGTCTTATTTTGTGCCAGACTCCCTTCCCTCTCAGCTCCTGAGGATAAAGAGTTGAATGAATTGAAGCCCTTGTCCTATAGAACTTAGATACACCTTGTAATATGCTCAGGAGCTCACAGTGATTTGGAAAAATAATTGCAATTCACCATGAAATGTAAGATTATAGCTGCAAAGCACGACAGCAGCTCAGAGGAAAGCGACATCATCTTAGTCTAAGAGAACCAAGGAAAGCTTCATAAAGATGGCGAGAATTTTGAAGGGTAGTCAGGGGGTCAACAGGCAAATGCTGGAGGTGAGGGCATTCTAGGATCGGGAAACAGTCTATATAATTGCACGGGGGTTTAAAGTTGCATGGCAAGTTTGAGGTGCTACGGTAAGTAATGTCTGAGTGCCTCAGGGGGTGTGCAAGGTGAACAACTGGAATACCAGGTAATACATTAGAATTTCTGCAAAGAGAAATATAAATTAAATGTAATTAATTAATATATTAGTAATATATTAGAATATATTAATAATATACTAGTAATACATTAGAATTTCTCCGAAGAGAAATATAAATTAAATCTCTACTGAGATGCCATTTCTCTGTCAGATTAGCAAAAATCCAGAATTTATACACACCCTTGATGAGGTTGTGTGCAAACAGGTGCACTTGGCACTGCGGGTGGGGGTGTGAATTAGTACAGCTGCTAATTACAAAATTACAAACACACATAGCTTTTGACCCAGTAATCCTCCTGGTAATTTTATGATAATATTTTACATATTCCGTATCTATATCTATATCTAAATAAAAACATAACACACACACTTGCGAAATGGCATGTAGAGTATAGGTGTTTCCTTGTTGCATCGTTTGTAATACTTTTTTATTTATTTTTTTAAATTTTTTTTAACGTTTATTTATTTTTGAGACAGAGAGAGACAGAGCATGAACAGGGGAGGAGCAGAGAGAGAGGGAGACACAGAATCGGAAACAGGCTCCAGGCTCTGAGCCGTCAGCCCAGAGCCCGACGCAGGGCTTGAACTCATGGACCGTGAGATCATGACCTGAGCCGAAGTCAGACGCTTAACCAACCGAGCCACCCAGGCGCCCCCGTTTGTAATACTTTTGTGATTCATCCATGTTATTACACATACTGACTTCATTCCTTGCTGAGTTGCATTTCATTATATACGTATGTTTATCCATTTACCAATTAATGAGCATGCACCTTATCCCAAATCTTGGCTATTACAAATAGACATTTGCCCACTGAAGTTTCCGGTGTTTTCATTCCTCTTGAACAAATGTGTAGGGGTGGAACTGCTGGGTTTAATAGCAATATATGTTTAAGTTTCTAAGAAACCCCTGAACTGTACTTCTAAAATAGCAGTATCATTTTGCATCCCCACCAGCAATTTATGAGAGTTCCACTTGCTCTATATCACCATTTGTTATTGTCATCCCACGTAGGCCCACTTAGACATTCTAGTAGCTGTGAAGAACTATCTCATTGTGTTTAATTTGCTTTTCCTTAGCGACGAATGGTGTTGAATATCTTTTTGTGTGCTTATTTGCCACCCACATTTCTTCCTGCGTGATGTGTCCAAATCTCTTGCCTCTTTATTGGATTGTTTGTCTCCTTATTGGGTTCCGGGTGTTCTCTATATATTTAGGATGCAAGTCTTTTATCAGACATATATTTTAGAAGCGTTTTCTCCCAGTCTGTGACTTTTCTTTTCCTATTCATAGTAGTATCTTTAAGAGACCACAAGTTTTTACTTAAGTCTAATTTATTAATTTTGTTTTTTAGGGTTCATGCTTATTGTTTCCTAAGAAATCTTTATCCAAAGCAAGGTCGTAAAGATATTCTTCTATGCTTTCTTCTAAAAGTTTTATAGTTTTAGCTCTAATATTTAGGTCTATCATCCTTTTGGAGTCAAATATGTGTACATTGTGTGTATATATTAATCTTCAATAAAAATTAAACAACAAAAAAAGTTCCGGCTATGCCGTCCTTTATTTTGATGAGACTTTTAGTATTACTCCACCTAGTGGTTACTTAAAAACTCACACCTTTAATCTGTTAGTTCGTATAATGACGTTTTAAATATAAATACAAAGCAGAGTTTTTTGTTTTTGTTTTTTCAAAATAAGTGTTTTGAAAACATATTTCTGGAAATAATCATTTAATTTTATTTTGAAATAGATATAAATAGAAGCGCCTGGGTGGCTCAGTCGGTTGAGCATCTGATTCTTGGTTTCAGCTCAGATCATGATCCCAGGGTTGTGGGATCAAGCCCCACATCCGGCTCTGCACTGAGCATGGAGCCTACATAGGATTCTTTTTCTCTCCCTCTGCCCCTGTCCCCTGCTTGTGCGTTCTCTCTCTATGAAAAATAAAAAAATAAAAGTAAAGTAAATAGATATAAATATGTCACCTGTAAAAAGTCTCTTATCTCTACACACTTGGAAAACTTGGGAACAGATTTTTCTAAGTTATTTTAACTACTTCCACTTTAAAATGAGGCATGCCCACGGGATTCAAGCACTTTTTTTTTTTTTAATTTGAAAGTACAGCATTTTCCACTTACTTGTCAAAAACAGTGAATTGATATTAGGGAAGGTGAATTTTTACTAATGATTTTTCAATAAAAACTTCTGAGTAAGTGGATCAAATTGAAAAATGAATATCTACATTGAAAAATGTATCTATCATTGAAAAATGAATCTACATATCTTTGTGACCTACTGTTTTTTAAATAACCAAGTGTCAAAATAAGCTTATTCTCAACTTTTGGGTTGCTATATCAAACTGATAATCCAAGATTTTAATTTTTTTTTTAAATGTATTTATTTTTGAGAGACAGGGAGAGACAGAGCACAGACAGGGGAGGGGCAGAGACAGAGAGAGACAGAATCTGAAGCAGGCTCCAGGCTCTGAGCTGTCAGCACAGAGCCTGACGTGGGGCTCAAACTCACGTACCGTGAGATCATGACCTGAGCCGAAGTTGGACGCTTAACTGATTGAGCCACCCAGGTGCCTGGATAATCCAAAAATTTAAAAGTTGATTGTGCATATTCATTTGGCACTCACCAAAAACATAATTCATAGTAAGAGCCTTGGTGGCTCAGTTGGTCAAGCGTTTGACTTCATCTCAGGTCATGATCTCGCAATTCATGGGTTTGAGCCCCGTGTTGGGCTCTGTACTGACAGCTCAGAGCCTGGAGCCTGCTTCAGATTCAGTGTCTCCCTCTCTCTCTGCCCCTCTCCTGCTCATGCTCTGTTTCTCTCTGCCTCTCAAAAATAAATAAAAAACATTAAATTTTAAAAACTTAATAAAAAATAGTAAGAGCAAAAAGGATTTTCGTACCATTAATAAAATAAAATAGGGGCGCCTGGGTGGCTCAGCCAGATAAGTGCCTGACTTTGGCTCAGGTCATGATCTCATGGTTCGTGAGTTCCAGCCTGCATGGGGCTCTGTGCTGACAGCTCGGAGCCTGGAGCCTGCTTCAGATTCTTGCCTCCCTCTCTCTGTTCCTCCCCTGCTCGCACTTTCTCTCTCTCTCTCAAAGGTACATAAAGATTAAAAAAAATTAAAAATAAAATAAAATGTTTTTAAAGTATTTACTTCCTATTTATGCTACACTATAAAATGCTCATCTGTATTTCATAATATATATAACTTAATAACTATATAAATATATAATAATTAGATGTACCTTTGAGCAAATTATTCAATCTCTCGAGGTTCCTATATTCTTACCTATAAAATAAGTGGCTTTGATTACATAATCTGTTCAACTTGCTTTAAAATTCTTTGATTTTGCAATTCTATGCCTGGAGATCCTCTTTTTAGCCTGTATGTCTACATTTTTTAAATGATACCATCATCAGCCTTCTTTCACGTGCTTAAAAACATGTCAGACCTACATTTTTTGGGGAATTCTGGCAGCTCCTTTCCCCCTGCCTGAGGTCAATCCCAAAGTTATGCAAGTATCCTTTGAGATTTAAAAACAACTGTTTCTCACTGGAGAATAATGGAGGCAGGGGAGATCATTTCTATTGCATCAGAATGAAGCATGAGAGGGATTTACTGAAGGTGGTGTAAAACAAAAATAAAAACAGATGTGGGGAATGACAGAAGAATTTATTTTGAGCAAAGAAATGACAGATCTGGTGATAGGTTGCAGATACGAGGGATTTTACAGAGAGAAGAGTTAGAGATAATTTAGAAGATTCTAGCCTTGGAGATTAGAAGAGAGGTGATATTATGGACAGGTTTATGAACATATTAAAATAATAATAGCCTGTAATATAGATGATCAGGATAGGCTTTTGCCATAATTATATTGCTTCTTTGGAGAAACAGTTCTTTTCTCTCATAGAACTGGACACGAATATGCTTAGAATATATTTGGAAGCTATGACTTATGTGCCCTGGCTTATGGGAACCTGAGAGGGAGAGAGAGACAGGAAGCCTGGCTGGGGCACAGCAGGCTGATGTGACATAACAGGTGGTCCAGTAATGTAGCTGAGAAGGGCTGACAATTGGAGGAATTAGTGATGACCACATCAAGTGAAAAAGATAATCGTTGGCAAATTGAAATGATATGTCTCACTTCCTAAGATGGAGAAAAAGGGATGGACGTACATCCCCTTAAACCAGCTAACCAGGGATTCATTAATGTAGTAAATCCCAACACAGCCAGAGGAGCTGACAAAGCACCAGGGAAATACTGAAAAGCACCAAAGGTGCAGAACCCCACGTGTATCAGCACAGAGCATACAGCTTGTCATGTACACTCCAATCTAAGATACAGAATTTTGTTTGAAAATCCAGAGGCTGCTCTAGGGATTCGGAAGAGAATGAAGTTAGAGAAAAAAACATCAGGGGTGCCTGGGTGGCTCAGTCGGTTAAGCGTCTGACTCTTGATTCCCGGCTCAGGTCATGATCTCACGGGTTCGTTCAGTTCTAGCCCCGCATCGGTCTCTGCGCTGACAGTGCAGAGCCTGCTTGGGATTCTCCCTCTCTCTGCCTCTCTCTTTCTCTCAAAAATAAATAAATAGGGGCGCCTGGGTGGCTCAGTCGGTTAAGCGGCCGACTTCAGCTCAGATCATGATCTCTCAGTCCGTGAGTTCGAGCCCCACATCGGACTCTGTGCTGGCAGCTCAGAGCCTGAAGCCTGCTTCGGATTCTGTGTCTCCCTCTCTCTCTGCTCCTTCTCCGCTTGTGCTCTCTCTCTGTCTCTCAAAAATGAATAAACGTTAAAAAAAAAAAAACATCAAAAATAAATAAATAAACATTGGGGAAAAAAAGAAAAAAAAGTCAGGAAAACCAGCAGAATTTCTCCAACTCCATCTGATATCTATAGAAAAATTAAGGGACAAAACGATGATGAAGAAATTTCACTTTACCAGCTTCACGACTTTTGGCGGTGTGTTTTATGACGTTTTAGTCTTCCCAACAGTAGTACAGTTAATTTCCTAGCCTCCTTCTGTGTGCACTGTACTGACAATTACTTATATGTCTTTAGTGACTACCTGCTATTCTAACTGAGTCCTTGAAGTGCCTGTTCGTTTCGCAGAGGCTGAAATTCCTGAAGCCCCATTACCATGCTGTGTTGAGTGGAATCTCAGGGCCGGAAGTTCTCTCGCATATAGGCTTTGGGAAGACATTTTTTTTAAGTTCCAAGGGGACGCTGACCTTGGCCTCCGGTGTGCTTCCTTGGATCATCTATCTCCTTGGAGAGATAGTGGACTTCATTCAGAAGCAATTGTTTGCTTGGCTTCTCAGTGTTCACAGAGAACGGCAGTTTTCTGAATTGTCTGATAACACATTTGAGTCTCTATTTAAACGGCAACATAGGAAGCCTGTCGTTCAGGTAATGGTCAAGCATGAAACATGAACTCAAAGGTTGCTGCAATGTTATGGAGGCCTTAGCTGAAAGAAGTAACGTTCAGGGAAGACTGACCAGAAAATTTATCTGCTGTGGTGGCGTCCTGCCCAGATCCCCCCTTCCCCGTAGAACCGAGGCACCCATTTCCTCAACCACCCGCACTCTTGGCTGCTGATGGCTCACAGACCTCCCGCAGGAACTGCACTCAGAAGAAGTTGTTTTGCCCAAGGTTACCCCACCTCCCCAGCAACAGCCTGCAGTTCCTGGTTGGGGTGGGGGCCACAGATCTCCTTCCCTCATCCCCGAAGGGTGATCCAGCTGTGAAGCTCAAGCTGGCTCTGGGATTGACTCTCTCCAGCAGCTGAATCATGGCTCAACTCCTGCCAGCTTTGCTTCCCTGGTCCCCTAGGGATGCTGTTTCTGAAAGCAATCCCTAACACCTCCAGAAAGCAGATTGTCACAGCACGTGCTCCTTCCAGAGAGCCCGAACTAAGATATACTCCAAATATTCTTTCAGATATTGTCGACTCAATCCCTGGGTCTAGTTAGACCATGAGAGAGGTGGCTTTCTTGGTAACTTAATATTGGCCACCCTAGAATTACTTAGTTCAATTTGCTTTGAGGGGTCTTACACCTGCCCTTGTGGACTAAGGCTGTAAAGATCAGCCCCGCGAGACATGTCATTATTTCTCCTCTAAGGTTCTTGTTACTTCTACAGTTTCATTTTTAGGGAGTTTATCCTAAGGAAGTAATCTGGTTTGCAGGCAAAGATGCATAAAGATAATGATTAGAACAGTTTATAGCAAGGGATTAGTGGAAAGTATATATTCACCATATATATAATAGTTAAAATTGAAAAACACATAACAATATGAACAGTTTAACCTGATTTTTCAAATGTCCTACATATGTTCATAGATGAAGACACCTGAAATTTGACATGACAAGTCAGGACATTAGATACAGATACAGCAATTACCTACATAGAGGTGAAAGTCAATGCGACATCGTTCTTACAATTCCATAAAATTATATATATTTGACACATTTTTGTTTAATTTTGGACAGAGTCTAATAAAATGTATATAAAAGGTAAACACTTTATTGAGTTGACATAATACAATTTAATTTTTAAACAAATTCTAATCTGTAAAAATTCTACTAATGTATAATAAAGGAGTTTTAACGGTTGTGATAGGTCAATTCTAATACCCATAAAATGCATTTCCATCATTACTAAATGATTTTCGTATCTATTTAGTTTAAGTCAACAAACACAGATACGGTTATTATTTATTGATAATCTCTCTCTGTACTAGTTATTTTTTTTTGCACTATTCATATCAGCACTATAGAAGTCAACTTTATTCCCATTTATTTTATTGAGAAGAAACTGACCTTGACCTTCAATAAATTTTACTACTTAGCTGAGGTTGAGTAACTAGTTCATGGAAATTTGGTCAGACTCAAACTGGAGGTAGTCTTTTTCAGTTTTTTTGCTCTTGCTAATTAGCCAAAACATATGTTCAATTTATATGTATTTTTAGTGGATTCATCCATGAAACATTATTATAGATAAAAATTTAATAGCTTAATGTAGCCAAAGAAGTGCTAAATGAAAACAGTACTATGACATACACTCCATTTTAAAATATAAATGTATAGGGGCACTCAGGTGGCTCAGTCCGTTAAGCATCCGACTTCGGCTCAGGTCATGATCTCGCAGTTTGTGAGTTCGAGCACTGTGTCAGGCTCTGTGCCGACAGCTCAGAGCCTGGAGCCTGCTTCAGATTCTGTGGCTCCCTTTCTGCCTCTCTCCCACTTGCACTCTCTGTCTCTTTCTCTCTCAAAAAAAAAAAACATTAAAAAATATATATAAATAACACTAAATAAATAGTAAATATTAAATATAAATAAGTATTAAAATAAATTAAAATTTTGTTTTTAATAAATAAAATTAAATATAAATATTAAATATAAATAAACATTAAAAATAAAATATAAATGTATAGACATGGACATAGAAAAATGTTTGAACTGATATACATTCTTGAATGGTGGAATTATGAATGGCTTTTATTCTAGTGTACTCATTCTTATTTTGTAAAGTACATAAAATGAGTATTTCTCAATTTGTAACTAGAAAAAATGGGATTTTTTGTACAAATATAAAGTTATTCCTTATTTTTCAATAGAGCATATCAATCTCCTTAATTGCTTTAGGAACTGCATTTTATATTGAGCTTACTTTTAAATGAACCCTTATTCACTTTACATTTTATTTTGCCCGTCCAAGGCGGATAGAAAAACCAATTGATTTCTTCTAAAGTTCCACTAGGTGGTGCTATGGTGGAATGAATTGCTTTTTTTTTTTTTTTTTTTTTTTTTTTTAATCTACTCGGTTCTCAAACTTTTGGTTCTGTTTTGCAGTTCAAGATGTTATTCTCCCTCCCCCCCGTCAATCCCTTCACCTATTACATATAATAAAGAATTTATTGATTTATGCTAAGTGATAATATAAACGATGGTCTCTCATAAACATTAAAGAGATGTACATCCAACTCTGATAACTGTGAGTTCCTTGGAAATAACTGGAGGTATCTGGACTATATTTTGTGAAGCATAATTTACAATATAGTGCTTTAAGAAATTTGGATCAGTTGGGGCGCCTGGGTGGCTCAGATGATTAAGCATCTGACTTTGGCTCAGGTCATGATCTCACAGCTTGTGAGTTCAAGCCCAGCATCGGGCTCTGTGCTGACAGCTCAGAGCCTGGAGCCTGCTTCGGATTCTGTCTCCCTCTCTCTCTGTCCCTTCCCCGCTCATGCTCTGTCTCCCTCTCTCTCAAAAATAAATAAACATTAAAAAAAATTAAAAAAAAAATTTAGATTGGTAATTTTCCAATTACCAGCAGTTCTCAACTTCCAGATTTTCAGCTATAAGAATCCGAAATTATGACACACTGACGATTACATGCATGTGATTATGTATGACATTTAGAGTAGTCTGTGCCAAAAGCCTAATTTTTCTGGCCCAGACCCTCTTTGTCAATGAGGCTCAGGAAATTTCCCTCTTCGCTGTACATTCGCCCTGCAGTGATCTTCTGGCTTATGGCCTCAGACACCACAGAATTATGCTAACAGATACTCCTTAGCTCTGTTCCTAGTAATACTATCAATAATACAAGTGAACTTTAATGCCATTAGTTGTAATATTGTGCCATTAGATAGATTTGGCAACTAAAATGTATGTCAGATTTTATCACTTCTGAATAAATTTACATAGTGTGTATAAAAGGCTGATGCAGTGGTAGGCAGGATAATGACTTCCAGCCATCCACATCCTAATCCCTGGAAACTGTGAATCTTATACGACAAAAGGGACTTTGCAGATGTGATTAGGTGAACGGTCTTGAGATGGGCAGACTATTCTGGATTATCAGGGTGGGCTTGATTTAATTACAACCGTCGTTGTAGGAGGGGCACAGGAGGAGTCAAGGTCAGAGAAGGCCATGTGATGATGGAAGCAGAGATTGAAGTGATGTGCTTTGAAGATAAAGGAAGGGGCCCTAGCCAAAGAACACAGGCTAGAAGCTAACAAACACAAGGGACTAAAGGCTCTTTAAGAGCCTCCAGACTAAAGCAGCTTTGCAAACACCGCCACTCTAGCCTAGTAAAACTGATTTTGGACTTCTGGCCTCAGAATGGTACAAGAATAAATCTGTGTTGTTTTAAGTTAGTGGCAGCCGGTCACAATGGCAGTAGGAGACTGATACTGCTTAAGCTACCGACCCTATTAATATAGCATTGCTGCATCAGTATCCTAACCTGCCTATTTGGCACAGTTATTAACTAGTCCAATTTTTCTGGAAGACGGGGTAGCAACATGTATCAAGATATTTTAAAATGTTCATATCCTTTGACCCAGTAATGCTAGGTGGCTAAAGAAATAGCTATAAATACATAGAAAGACCTAGGTGCAAGGATGGGCAGGCATTACAAGGACATAATAAAGATTAGAGGAGATATTAATGAAATAGAAAAATAAAAGAGAAAACAAACAAATACCCCACTTTCAAAAAGGAACAGAAGAGTGTGGCAAAAGATCAACAAGAAAATGAAGACTTGAAGATATTATAGATCAACTAGACCAAATAAATATCTATAAAATAATCCATCCAACAACAAGATGACATATTTTTCTCAAGACCACATGGAAGATTCTCCTATATAAATCATATGTTAGTTGACAAAAAAGATTAATCAGTAATATCACTATAATCAATGTACCAATAAATTAAGATTGAAATCAAACAAAGATCTTCTCTGACCACAATGGAAGTAGAAATCACTAACAGAAGGAAAACCAGAAAATGCACAAATCTGTAGAAATTAAATCACACGATGCTAAATAACCAATGTGTCAAAGAAAAGCATCATAAAGGGAACTAGAAAACACTTTGAAATGAATGAAAAGTAAAACACAACATATCAAAATTCATGGAATGCATTGAAAGCAGTGCTCAGAGGGAAATATATAGCTGTAAATGCTTACGTTAAAAAAAGATCTCAAGTCAGTAACCTAACTTTCCACCATAAGGAACTGCAGTTCTAAAACAAAAAAGCAGCAAACTAAACTCAAAGGTGGCAGAGGGAAAAACATTATTAAGATCAGAATGAAGATAAACAAAATAGAAAATAGAAAAACCGTAGAGAGAATCAATGAAACTGAAAGTTGGTTTTTTGGGGCCGCCTGGCTGGCTTAGTCTGAAGAGCATGTGACTGTTGATATCAGGGTTGCGAGTTCGAGCTCCACATTGGGTGTAGAGATTACTAAAAGAAACAAATAAACTTAAAAAAAGAAAACGGTTCCTTGAAAAGATCAACAAAATCGACAAAAGTTTAGCTAGATTAAGAAAAAAAAGAGAGAAGTCTCACATTACTAAAAGCAGGAATGAAAGAGGGAATGTCACTACAGACATTACAGAAATAAAAAGGATTGTAAGTGAGTCCTGAGAACAAATGTATGCTAACAAATTAGATAGCCTAGATGAAGTTGACACAGGGAAAGACACAAACTCTCAAAACTGAAGCAAAAAGAAATAGAAAATATGAATAGACCTACAGCAAATAAAAAGACTGAATTGGTAATCAAAAAAATAGTTCACAGGGACGCCTGGCTGGCTCTGTCAGTAGAGTGTGTGACTCTTGATCTGGGGTCGTCAGTTCGAGCCCCATGTTGGGCCCAACATGAAGACTCAAAACAAAATTTTTTTTAAACATCTCACAAAGCAAAGCTCAATCCCATCCAAAAGCAATAGAACACACGTTCTTCTCAAGTGTACATGGAACATTCTCCAGGGTAAATTGTATGTTAGGTCACAAAACAAGTCTTCATATATTTAAGAAGATTGAAATCATGTCAAAAATGTTTTCTGGCCACAGTGGTATGAAACTAGAAATCGAATACGAGAAGAAAACGGGAAAATTCACAAATATGTGGAAATTAAACAACATGTTACTGAACAACAGTGGGTCAAAGAAGAAATCAAAAGAGAAATCAAAAAATACCTTGAGACAAATGAAAAGGGAAATACAATATACCAAAACTAACAGGATTCGGCAAAAGCAGTTCTAAGAGAGAAGTTCATAGCAATAAACACCTGCCTCAAGAAACAAACAAACAAATCTCAAATAAACCACCTAACTTTACACCTCAAGGAACTAGAAAAGAGGAAAAAAACTAAGCCCAAAGTTAGTAGCATTTTTCTTTTTTCTTTTCTTTCTTGTTTTGGATTCCACAGATCGGTGATACCATGCAGAATATGTCTTTATCTGTGAATTATCTCGCTTAGCATAATGACCTCTGGGTCCATCCATATTGTCGCCAAGGGCAGGATTTCCTTCTCATTTATGGTTGAATCATCTCCATATTGTATTTTTTAGCAATACAAACTTAAGCAAACCCTATTTGGAGGTACTATCTGAACTTGGTGAATTTGCATAACTGAGCTCCAGAAGGAACTCAAAGGGCAAGGCTAGGTAAACACATGCCCGAGTTGGTCTTTGGATATTTACAACACTGGGGAGTGTACCAAAGGCCACCACTGAATAAACAGACTGCAGATGCTGATTGCCTCATTCCTTCCAAAATCTTTACATATCCACGTTTATTCTTATTTCTCAAACAGGACAATTTACATATATGATTTTCATACAACAGAAAAATTACGTATTAACATTTACCTATGAAACAAGACAAACTGGCACTGTTCATAGTCTTAATCTGATGTTAGATAATAACTACAGTGCAGGAAATGTCTTCCCTCATATGCAGGTGCTTTCTCAATCGTCACTCCACTGCTGTCATCCTGTTTGTTGGGGACAGGAGATCTCTTAGGTTAGGAGTTCTTCTTAGTGTTGATTATACAGACCGTGGGCTATATAGATGTAGCTACTTACGTTAATTTTCCTTTCCACCATACAGAAGCATTTCCATGCGAAGATTTTAAAGTTTTCTTTCTCTTTTCTTTTTTTTTTTTTTATTTTTTGAGAGAAAGAGACAGAGTATGAGCGGGGGAGGGGCAGAGAGAGAGAGAGAGAGAGAGAGGGAGACACAGACTCTGAAGCAGGCTTCTCACTGTCAGCACAGAGCCCACCTCGAGGCTCGAACTCACCAAACGCGAGATCATGACCTAAGCCTAAGTCGGATGCTTAACTGACTGAGCCACCCAGGCGCCCCGAGTTTTACATTTTCTAATGGTAGCCATATAAATGCTCTCATTTAAGGTATTATGGGAGAGAGCAACATTTAGGTTGATAGAATCAGAATGTTTTAGAGCTTTAAAGTTTATACCTCAGAAAGTATCTAGTCTGGTTCTTTTCTTTTTCTAGAGAAGGAAGAGAGATTGAATGAGTCTCTGTCACGTAAGTTTTGAAATAAGCTGTTTTGGGTTAGCCAGTCTAAAATAAAGTTTCACATGATCTCACACAGTGCCTGGCACACAGGCATCACTTTACAAGTATTTGTAAAAGAAATTGCTGCTGCTGGAAGATGTCAGAATGATTTCTCTCAAAATTGACTACCAATCTCTACGAGACGTAATATATGAAGTGCTTGGAATGATTCCCGGCACATAGTTAGCAGGTATGTGTGTAATAGAAAATCCCATTCCGCTGTTCAACATTCAACGAGTACTGAACTACGTGGCGGTCATCTGTCCTGGATGTCAAGGGCGCTGAATGGAGGCAAACAGGATTCCTCAAGGGGACAACTGGCGGACGTTAGAATCTCAGTGCAGTCTCCCTTTTACAATGAATGTTATTTATCGTAATTATAATTTTGCACCCGAAAATGGCGACTTTACTAAGAAAGGGCCATGTGGGTTAGGGTTATGAGCCAGCATTCTTAAGAGATTTCGTGGTTCCTTCCATACGTTGTGGTTTGCAAGTATTAACTTACGGGTCTCTTTGATGAAATGAGGTTTAAGGTAACTTCAATAGCCCAAAAGCTCCAATTACGTATCTAAAGCCTTAAGGAACAGGTCTGTGTGCCTAAATAAGTGGCATTCGGGTCACCAGATACTATGTTAACAGATGTGGACATAGGCTATTGATATAATCCCTTCCTTAACTGACTGTATTTTAACAGGACAGAATTAAAACTACCCACTGAGGATGTACATTCCTGCATTTAGGCTAAGTGGAACTTAGAAAAGCTACATTTTAGGGTTTTTAAAGGTGACATTTTTGAGCATTTCCCTTTTGAATTGTTCAGAGAGCTCCAAGATATCTCCTTGATCAGCATGGTAGCTCATCTAGATGGAGGGCCTGTATCATGCGACTTTTAGAGTTATTAAATCTGTAGGCATAGATCTGACGGTAATCGATTACCTTCAGTCAGTGATTCTCAAACTTGCTTTATCCTAAGGATCCTCTGGGTGTCTATTACAAATGCAGATTTCTAGGCGTCTTCTCTGGAGATTCTGATTAATAGGTCTGGATGGGGCTGGAAATGTCTGTCTCTAACAAAACCCCAGGTAAATTGTTCCATTGTCTGTTCCAGCTTGGGAAATAGAATCTTCATTACCATTTGCTAAACAAAAAGGCTGTTATACTAAAACTCCTATAGAGAACTTCTTTTGTAGCTACTACCCCCAACGACTAATATCTTAAAAGATTTAACTGGTTCGGACCATCAGGACTTGATGCGGTACCTCTCACATAAAAGATTGTAACAGGGAGAGATACTGGTAAGTAGGAGTTAGAGTCATAATTTAACTCAAGACTAAGAAGTGAACAGAATCAAAGTACAGGTAAAGCTGATAGATTATTTTATCAAAGCTAAGATGTCATTGATTGTAAATGGCACCATGATCATTTAGGAAGAAAAATATTATGATACAATGCTTTCTTATCATCCAAATACTTTATATTTATAGAAAGAGCTTTTCAAACTTAGGTATTTTTATCCTATACAACTCAATAACTCTTATTAATACATAAGAAGGGAAATATTATATTTCACTGCGTCTAAAACACATTTTTTAAAAATGTTTAATTTGAGAGAAAGAGAGAGAGAGAGAGTGTGTGTGTGTGCGCGTGTGTGTGCGCCTGTGAGTGGGAGGAGATTCAGAGAGAGAGAGGGAGAGAGAGAATCCTAAGCAGGCTCCAAGCTGTTAGCACAGAACCCATCATGGGGCTCGGTAACATATACTGTGAGAGTATGACCTGAGCCGAAATCAAGAGTCAGATGCTTAACCAACTGAGCCACCCAGGCACCCCTAAAACACATTTTTTCCCACATTTTTATATTGCTAAAACCAGGAGGTATATTATAATCCATGATGCTATAGCAATGCATCATAAGTTAATGCATCTTTACTTCTATTATATATATATGTAATATATAACATATATAATATTGTATTATAATGTATAGCACCTTAGATTCACTGAAAGAGGGTATTAGGACTATATTGTGGTTAGTGCACTCCTAAACTTCTTCCCGTTCAGGGACTATCTCTTTTGTATCACTCTTTAATTCAGAGTCATCCATGTGCACAGTTTGCCACTCAACTATTATTCCCTGTGGCGTCAAAATGCAGCATTTGTTAGAAGAATCCATGGAAGAACGAAGTCCATTGGTTCTGGATTCTAAGCCAGGTTTACAATGAAATACAGCTACTTTATTTTGACATTGGGGATGTTGAGACCTCCAAAGTCTCTGGCCCATGACCTTTTGGTCTGTACTCTCAATCTTTTGGTTGATGGGGGATAAAAGATTACACCAATTTTTTTTTCTTTTCACAATGGTTTTTTCTTTTTACAATTTTTTTTAAAAGTCGGCCCAACATGGGGCTTGATCTCACAATCCTGAGTTCAAGAGTCTCATGCTCCACCAACTGAGACAGCTGGGCACCCCAAGATTACAGCAATTGCAGCCTCTGTGGAAAACAGTGTGTCAGTTTCTAAAAAGGTTAAACAGAGAACTACCAGATGACTCAAAGGCCACATCTCGTTGTATATCCAGAGGACTCAAACAGCTACTTCTACACCAGTGCTCGCAGCAACAATAGTCAAAAAAAAAAAAAAAAAAAAAAAAAAAAGAAGCAACACAAGCGCCCGTGGACAGAAGAATGGATAAAGAAAATGTGGTATATACAAACAATGGAATATTATTCAGCCATTAAAAGTAAAGCCATTTTTATATGTGCTACAACATGAATAGATCTAGAAAACATTATGTTTTCTACTTATATGAAGGTACTTATATGAGGTACTAGAACAGGCAGGCTGATAGACACAGAAAGTAGAATAGAGATTGCTAGGGGCTGGAGAGAGGGAAGTTATGGGTTAATGGCTGCAGAGTTTTGGTTGAGGGTAATGAAGAAAGATTTAGGTCTAGATAGTGGTGAAAACCTTGAGAATGTATTTAATGCCACTTTATCGCACACTCACCAAATGATTAAATCAGCAAATATTTCCTCATGATACGCTTTACCACCGAAAAAGTTCACAGCACTCTTTTCGTTCTGGATTTTCTTCCATGTCACTCACACCCCTTCTGCCAGTCTGGCCCTTTAGGGTCTGCAGCAACATCTGCTATGTCACAACCGTGGTCGGACGGAGAGTGGCTGTAAGCCACTTACATATATCCCAATTTCAGAGATGTAAAATGCAGGAAAGTGTGTGTCTCAGCAATGAAACGAGGTTTCAGGGATTTGGGATAGAGTTGGGGTTCACTGTTTAAGGTCAGAAAGGAAAGAATAGATTCTGAACAACTCATGTCATCCTGAGATCAGTCACTGGGGACACGGATGGTGAAGGAGCAGACTCAAAATTAACTGATTTAGATTAGTAGTCAGCTAAGTCAGAGTCACAAAACAAGGAATGGGCATAAGCGTTTTGGTATATTAGGGTCAGGGTTAGGGTTAGCAAAATATATAATGAATCTATATGACCATAAACAGACCTTGAACACACAGAGCATAATTATCTTAGCCTAAATTTTTACTCACTTACCCTATACTTTCACGTGTATTATCTCATTCGAGTTGAGTCCAGAAATATTGTCATATGGTAAAAATGATCCCCACTGAGTGAGGAGGAAAGCTAAGTCTTTACTGCTCAGGTATTTCCTGAGTAGCACAGATCTGGTGAGAAACAGAATCTCATTCCAACTCTTAATGTACCTCCAATGCCCAGGGCTTTTCAGCCACAGAAAATACTGCATCATCTGTTACCATTGAATGTAAGGATGTTTGCGTGATTGAGTTCTCTGAGTCCAAATGAGTGAAAGATATGTACTTGAGTAAGGAGAGGTATTCTAGGATTCATTCTCGGCTGTTGTATGTTCAATTTAATTAGAGTCAATTACCATGTCCCCCTGAGAGCGGCCTACATTATCACAATGTTCCTAATATGCCGGTGGCTCAGGTAGGCAGATATGTAATGTCAGGACCTGGCTTTAGTCATCCTGCTCAGCATGTAAGAGCCAAGTGGCATTAGGCTGCATTGCAATCACCTCTTGAGATCCAATTTTCTCCTTTCTAAATAGGGATAATATTACCCCACACTGAAGCTCTGTTACAAAATTAGAGATAATGTATGTAAAATACCTAGCACGGTATCTGGAAAAAATGGTAGGTATTAGTAATCTGAATATTTACTCAATGGTTTTATTTTTAGGCATAATGATACTACATTGACCCAATTGGTCATTT
This sequence comes from Prionailurus bengalensis, assembly GCF_016509475.1. Lineage (NCBI taxonomy): Eukaryota > Metazoa > Chordata > Mammalia > Carnivora > Felidae > Prionailurus > Prionailurus bengalensis. The sequence continues at coordinate 13,976,669 of NC_057353.1, read as the reverse complement.
CTGTATTAAAATCGTTCGCTTTCCACAATTTAAATTCTTATGAAAAATGATTGCATGTTTGATGCAACATAGCATGGTGGTTAAATCTTAATTATAATTAAGCAATCTGAACTGGACTAATACCAGCTGTGTGGTGTTGGGTAAGTTACTTAATGTCTCTGTTCCTCAGTTTCCTCCAAAATAGTATGGGAGTAATAGAATCTACCATGCAGGATTGTGATGAAAATTAAGTGACTTAACATGTTTTTTTAAATTTTAATTCCAGTATAAGTAGCATACAGTGTTATATTAGTTTCAGGTGTTTAATATAGTCATTCAACAATTCTGTACATTACTCAGTGTTCATCATGATAAGTGTACTCTTTAATCCCCATCACCTTTTCACCCACTCCCCCACTCATCTCATCTCTGGTGATCATCGGTTTGTTCTCTATAGTTAAGAGTCTGATTCTTGGTTTGTCTCTCTTTTTTTCCTTTGCTCATTTGTTTTACTTCTTAAATTCTACATATGAGTGAGAGCATATGGTATTTGTCTTTCTCTGACTGATTTATTTTGCCTAGCATTATACTCTCTAGTCCTACCCATGTCATTCCAAATGGCAAGGTTTCATTTTTTTTAATGGCTGCATAATATTGCAGTGTGTATAGACCACGTTTTCTTTGTCCATTCATCTATCAATGGACACTTGGGATACTTCTGTAAGTTGGCTATTGTCAATAACGCTGCAATAAACATAGGAGTGCATGTATCCCTTTGAATTAGTGTTTTTACATTTTTGCGGTAAATACCCAGTAGTGTGATTACTATACTGGAGGGTAGTTCTATGTTTTTAATGTTTATTTATTTATTTTGAGAGAGAACAAGTGGGCACAAGTCGGGGAGGGGCAGAAAGAGAGAGAGGGAAAGAGAGAATCCCAAGCTGGGCTCTCTCATGACCGTGAGATCATGACCTGAGCTGAAATCAAGAGTCAAACGCTTAACTGACTGAGCCACCCAGGCATCCCAGGGTGGTTCTATTTTTAACTTTTGGAAGAACCTCCATACGGTTTTCCACAATGCCTCCACCAGTTTGCATTCCTACTAACAGTGCATGTGAGTTCCTTTCTCTCTACATCCTTGCCAACACTTGTTGTTTCTTGAGTTTTTGATTTTAGCCTTTGTGACAGGTGTGAGGTGATATCTTATTGTAGTTTGGATTTGCATTTTCCTGATGAAGAGTGATGTTGAGCATCTTCTCATGTGTCTGCTGGCCATCTGTGTGTCTTCTCTGGAGAAATGGCTGTTCACGTCTTTTGCCCACTTTTAATTGGGTTATTTTTATTTGGGGTGTTGAGTTGTATCAGTTCCTTATATATTTTGGATACTAACTCTTCATCAGATATGTCATTTGCAAATACCTTCTCGCATTCAGTAGGTGGCCTCTTAGTTTTGTTGATTGTTTCCTTCACTGTGCAGAAGTTTTTTATTTTGATGTAGTCCCAATAGTTTAATTTTGCTTATATTTCCCTCGCCTCAGAAGACATATCTAGAAAAATGTGCCTACAACTGATAGAGAGATTACTGCCTGGGCTCTCTTCTAGGATTTTTACAGTTCAGGTCTCACATTTAGGACTTTAATCCATTTTGAGTTTATTTTTGTGTGTGGTATAAGAAAGTGGTCCAGTTTCATTCTTCTGCATGTAGCTGTCTAGTTTTCCCAATACCATTTGTTGAATAGACTATCTTTTTCCCATTGCGTACTCTTCCCTAAATGAGTTAACATTTGTAAAGAACTTAGAATTCTACCTGACACATAGTAGGGGTATATACACCTTTGTTTAAATAAACAAACTTTTATATAGGCTTTTACACATGTCATTTTCAAATAAATGACTGCCAGCAGTAAGAGAGATAATATTCCTAACAAGGGGAACAATTTTTACTCTACTAATCCACATGATTCTTGATGCACAACTAAAAAATGGCATGCATGGTTCAAAAATGAAGAAATAAGTACCTAGTTTACGTATCTAAACAAGTGCCTGGTTCACGGATGTGAGGATCTTTGAGGAGAAGCTGGGTCCTTTGAGACCAGTTCCTGTGCTCCAACAGGTGTATACCATGACCCTTCCCCCAAGTCATGCCCAGAGGTACCTGCAGCCATTTATCAGAGTAAGAGAACAAGGATAAAGAGAAAGACCTAGTGCATGGGAGGGTTACCAGACATTACGAAGGTAATCCCCAGGGCCCCAACATACCACTGTGGTCTCCAGGCAGAACGGGGCTTGTGGAGGTCAGGTGATAGATGAAGTCTTCACCTGAGTTTATTTTACAATGGACCTGATGAGATAGGAGATTGAGCCTATGGTCATTTCCTCACTTTGCAGAATATATAATACAATTAAACATATTTAGTATCTGGCAGAATCCCCATATTGTTTACGACCCACGGAGTAAGTGCTATCATAGAAAAAGCAAACAGAGGCCCTTGAAACTGACCACCCTGCTCCCCGCCCCCTCCCATTCTTCCAGTATCCCCCAAGAGAGTAAACCAAAAGCAGTACCACATTTCTAGGTAACTGCCGAGGTTGGGGCTATTTAACTTTTTCCTTTAGTTAGCAAAAGCCAAATGAGTTTTAACGGATGACTGTGGATTATTGCAAAAGTAATCAGGTGGTGATAAAAATTATTGCTAAGGTTCTAGCTGAGGGAGTTTAACCGGAACAAATAAACATTGTGCTACTGACATTGAAAACAGGCTCTCCAATTTTTATCAGTGAAGATAATCAGACCCGAGTTTGCCTTTACACAGCAAGGGATTGTGATCTTACTTCACTGTTGTGTAAACTCTCCAGCTTTTTTTGTATAATGTAGTCCAGAGACCTTAATCATCTTAATGTGCCCCACTGGTTGGGCAGACAGGGTTCTGACCAGAAACAGATGGTATACTCAAATTCGACAATTTAGGATAGTTTCACAAAGGGACTATTTACAATAGTGAGGGCATGGGCAACACAAAGTCACCACCACCCTTAGATTTTCTACTGGGTTGAACGATGTCTGCCCAAAATTCATACCCTTCCCAGAACCTCAGAATGTGACCTAAGTTGGAAATAGGTTCTTTGTAGATGTAATCAAGTTAACATGAGGTCGTACTTGATTAGGGGAGAATCTAACCCAATACGACTGGTGTCCTTATAAGAAGAAAATGTAGACATGCAAATACAGGTCAGGGAGATGGCCATGCAGCTATGGAGGTAGAGACCAGAGTGATGTAGCTACAACCCAGGGGTGCCAAGCACTACCACAAGGACCTGAAGTTAGAAAGAGGCACAGAACAGATTCTCCCTCACAGTCTCCGAAAAAGCAAGCAATCCTGCCCACACTTTGATTTGGCACTTCTACCTCCAGTATCGTGAGAATAATTTTATTTTTTTTAACATTTCATTTATTTTTGAGAGACAGAGAGAGACAGAACATGAGTGGGGAGGGGACAGAGAGCGAGAGGGAGTCACAGAATCCGAAGCAGGCTCCAGGCTCTGAGCTGTCAGCACAGACTCTGATGTGGGGCTCGAACCCATGAACTGTGAGGTGGTGATGTCGGCCGAAGTAGGACACTTAACTGACTGGGCCACCCAGGTGCCCTGAGAAGAAATTTTTATTATTTCATCTTTCTTACAGCACTTTGTTACAGCAGCCCTACCAGACTAATATAGACCTGAGCGGACGAGGGGTGGGTAGTTATGGAAACTCAGAGAAAGTAGCTGTAGCTATAAGAAAGGGCTGTCGAAAAGGCATGGTGGGCTTTGATAAAGGGATACAGTCTATATGGGGCAACCCCATGGGGAGGGAGCTGGGGGAATAAGATCCTGACCTCAAACTCTTCCCCGTTGCCTCTGCCAGCTAAGCAGAACTGGGAGCCAGAGGGCAAGGAGCACACTGGGGAAATCAATCAGTCAGCCTCACGGCGCACAAATGGGAGAGGAGAATGGAGGCTGTACATCGGAGGTGAAAATGGAAAATACTCAGCACTGGATATTAGATGACTTTGTGGAACTGTTGCTATTTTTTTTTGTTTTGGTGAAAAATGGTATTTAGTAATATAAAAAAAGAAAAAATGCACATTATTTATGAATAAAATATGATAGGTAAGGATCCTTTACAATATTTCAGCTTTTTTTTTTTAATTTTTTTTCAACATTTATTTATTTTTGGGACAGAGAGAGACAGAGCATGAACGGGGGAGGGGCAGAGAGAGAGGGAGACACAGAATCGGAAACAGGCTCCAGGCTCCGAGCCATCAGCCCAGAGCCCGACGCGGGGCCCGAACTCACGGACTGCAAGATCTTGACCTGGCTGAAGTCGGACACTTAACCGACTGCGCCACCCAGGCGCCCCATTAATTCACTTTTAAACACATTAAACTATTAGAGAAATCTGGCTTCCCTGTATTTCTTTTATTGCGACCCAATACCTTCTTCCCGACTGCCCACTTTCTCCTTTACCGGGCAAACTGCCAATGCACCACTAAAGCCAAGCAAATGTCCCCCTTTTAGCGTACCCAGATCTCCGAGAAGAGACCAGTAGCCTTCCTCTGTGTGTTCACGGCACATTCCCAGTACTTGTTTCATATCAGCCTCACATTGAATTTGTAACACCTTGAGACCAATAGCTTTCCATCTCACTCCCAAGTAAAAATCAAAGGTTGGAATCTCTGTCTGTCATTTACATTGTTTTTCCATGGGATTCTGATGATTTACTGGACTGGCTTCCCAGCTCCATCAGACTGGAAGTCACATCCCGGAGCCCTGCAATCCCAGATATCCCTGGGCCAGCTTCCTCACCTCTTCCAGGGGTTCATCCGAGCATCACTACAGGTGCTATCGCCCTTCCTCGCTTTGTTTCCCCATAGCACGGATCCCCATCTCTCATACCACAATGTCACTTACTTGTCTTGTTTATTGCCTGTCCCCATCCACAAGAATGAAAAGTCCCGGAAGACAAGGGTTTCTGTCTGTTTCACTCACAGGTGTATACTCTGCACCTTGAACAAAGTCTGGAAACTCCAGCAACTCAATAACTGTTCTTGTAATGAATGAAATGGCACGGCCTCTCACCACTGTCTCTTAAGGCAAAGATTTGGCTTTGTTTGTTTGTGCAATTCTAGCATCTACCTGGCACATGGCGTAGATTCGGTAAGAATTAGTCTCATGGATTTCCCTGCGGGACGCAGGTCAATTCTAGGACAGCTGCGGCGGGTAGAGATCAAGAAAACGCCAATGTAACGACCTTTCTGGTTCCCACATCTCATCTTCATTACCTGGGCTCACTTGGACGAGGTCATACACCTTTGGCCAGGCCACTGAAAGACTGACTACACACGGTGGAGCCCGGGAAGGGAAGAAGTGCACGGTGTTTAAGACTTTTTTCTTTTTCTTTCTTTTTTTTTTTGGCACTTGCTAGTCATCCGTGTTTATCGCTAACAGGATGAAGTATCAAGAACGGAGAAGACTGCCTGGCTTTGGAGGAAGTGGCCAAGTAGGGAGTCTGTTAAGGTGGCATTAGGGAGTGTTTTTTTGGAAACCACTGTGGCAATAAAACGTTTTTGAGACGGGAAGTCCGCTTGGAACGTTAATGGGCGTAAGGAGGGGCGCTCAGTAGTACTTGGGCCGCAGTGCCATCAAATGGTGTCCTTCCAGCTCCAAGATGAGAAAGCGATTATGAGAGAAAGAGCAAAGGGAGGGAGAGAGAAAGAGAGGTGGGAAGGAAGCAAAGGCAAGGAAAGAAGGAGGGAGGAAGGCAGGAAAAGAGGAAAGGGAGGCAGGGAGGGAGGGAGAAAAAGACGCAAAAGTTTCCTCTAGTAGATCAGATATTTATTTATTTATTTATTTATTTATTTATTTATTTATTTATTTATTTATTTTGGAAAAACATCCAAACTCATGGCAATCAGCGTAGGCGAGCAAACTTTCTGACATCCTCCCTTCGGCGGTGGACACCACGCCTTCCCTCGCTGAAGAAAGAACGGCTCGGGTTTCCAGAAGGAGCAGCACCGTGGGGGACACCACGCGGCTCCGGGAGCTGGCGCACACCCTCGCGGCCGGCGAGGCCGGTCGCGGCCCCGCGGGGCGGGCGGGTGGGGGTGCGCGGCCCGCCGTCACCGGGGGAGGGGCCGGAGGGTGGCGCGGCGCCCGCGCTTTTCCCGGCCACCCGGCCCCGGGCGGCCGAAACGGCGGGGCGGGCATGGCAGAGACGCGGCCGGGGCCGGAGCGGGGGCTGCAGCTCAGCGCGCTGCCGGACCAGTCCCCGCTGTTGCAACCCGCCCTGGCCGAGCTGCGGCGCCAGGCCCGGGCGGCCGGCGCTCCGCCGACGCCGCTGCCCCTCACCGATTCCTTCCTGCTGCGGTTCCTGCGCGCCCGGGACTTCGACCTCGACCTGGCCTGGCGGGTAAGCGTGCCTCCCGGCTGCGTTCCCCTCCGCGGGCAGGGCTGGGGGCCCGCCGCGGCTCGGCCCAGACCCCCGCGAAAGCTCGAGTCGCCTGCAGAACCTTGGCGGGAAGGCGCCCCAGACGCGCACCGGGCGGCGGGCGCGGTGGCTGCAGGTGCTCTGAGAAATCCCGCGCGGGTCCTGCCAGTTTCTCAGGGTCTTGGAAACGGAAAACCTAGAAAAAGCTGGAGCGCTCTGGGGTGATGGCCCGTTTGACCTCCAACCACTGGAGCTCTGCTCTACATGAGCCTCCCGAACCCATGAAGTTCGGGGCGAATGCCTTTCCTCTCCCTGGCGCAAAGCCGGTGATAGGAACCAAAGTAACAGCTGACAAGGAGGAAGCCTGGATTTATCACATCTTAGCAGACCACTGCACGTGTGGCCGGGAGTATGGAGTTGCCAGTAAAACTGAAGGTCTGAGGCCAAATTCTAGCGAAAGAGTGCCATTCCTGATCATACTTTGCAGGACGGTAAAGCCGTGCGGTATGTTTTGAGTGGAAAGGTATGGGACGAGCTGGCTCTTCTGTGTTTCCAGGTTTGCTACAGATGGTTGAGAGAAGGGGTGGTGCGAAGACAGGAATCGAAAAGACAGATGTAACCTTGAGTTCTGTCACTTTGGGCTCAGCATCCTTTCCTGTTAAATAATGGTGAGAAAGCCTAGCCCACTGATTTCGAGAATTGAACGTTAGCCAATCTGGCAGAGAGCCTGACCTAAGAGTGAGCACCCAGCGATTGAACCTGATCTCGCCCTTTTGCCAACTGGCTTGCTCAATGTCGTGTTGCGAGGTGGGCCGCAGGGGACGTATTATAGTACAGAATCGTAAACATGTCTCGGTATGAGTTTTTGTTGTTGTTGTTAACTAATTTTTAACCGAAAAAGTAAAGAGCATGGGGGATTTAAAAAATCCGTAAGTAGCAAGGAGTGCAAAGTAAATTTCTAAAAGTAACTTTCTAAAGGAACAAACTTCCCCACCCAAAACCTTCATTTCATTGGTCGGTTACCCAGAAGCAGTTACTGTTACATGTTTCTCCTTCTGGGTATAGTCTGAGCGCGCGGCATAGGTATGTGTTTTACGTTTGGCCTTTATTTTATTTTATTTTATTTGTTTACATAACTTCTCATAGAGATCAGCCTATTTCAGCATGTGTGCATACATTGTATTCTTTTGGGGAGCTGTGTGCAATTCCATTGTATGAATTAATGATATTAACATTTATTAACAGTCCCCTGTTACTGGACATAGGAGTTGTCATGAGCCAGCAGCAATGCCATCAATGCATGCTGTTCATTCCTTCAACGATTATTTTTTGAACTGCAATTAGCCTGGCGGTGTACAAAATGCAGTAGATAAGAGACACGGGGTTTCTTCCATCACCAAGTGGACTTTGTAGTATGTCTTTACACATTTGTCTTTGTGCAAAAACAGGAATATATCCTTATAAGGTAAGTTCAGCCTGTACAGTTGCTGAAGAGGTGTATTTTCAATGTTGATGAATGCAACAACTGTCCTTCAAAGTGTTTGCACTAACTTTATCACTTTTATGCTACAGAATGGTGACTTTTTCTTCCTATTATCACCCACCCTGTACTATCAAACATTATGATGTGTGTCAACCTGCTTGGTGAAAAATTGTTTCTCACTGTAATATGCATTTTTTAAATTATAAGTGAGGTTAATCATGTTTCGTATACTTAAAATTTTTTAATTATTTTCCAGTTAACTGCCTGTTTTTACCATTTGTTAATTCTCTTCCATTTTGTTCACATAAAATATACATATAATTTTTTATTCATAAAATATCTGTATGTTTAAAGAAAATAAGCCTTTCTCCTAGTTTGTTGTCTTTTGACATTGCTTGTACTATTTTTTTTTTTTCTCGGCAGAGTTTAAACATTTCTATGTAATCAAACATATCAGTTAGATTGTTCTTTGATTGCTTCTGGGTCTTATAAGCTCTTCTCCTCTCCAAAATTTTCTATAGTAATTTATGACTTCTCTTTTTAATGTTGGAGTTGCTAATCTACTGAGATTTATTTTGATGTTAGGAATGAAATAAGAACCTGACTTTAATTTTGTTTTGTCAGATGTCTACCCAGGTATTCCAACATCATGAGCAATAAACTAAATGCAGCAACTACTAAATACAAACACAACCTTAGGTCCTATGAAGAGTACAGTTCAAATGAGGCATAAACATATAAATGTGTAGAGGTAACTAATAATAAAAAAGTGAATGATTTACCGATTTCATTTTAGCTGCTTTTTAACAGTAATGTCTAGGGGCGCCTGGGTGGCTCAGTCTGTTAAGCGTCTGACTTTGGCTCAGGTCATGATCTCACAGTTTGTGAGTTTGAGCCCCGCCTCGGGGTCTGTGCTGACAGCTCAGAGCCTGGAACCTGCTTTGGATTCTGTGTCTCCCTCTCTCTCTGCCCCTCCCCGGCTCACGCTCAGTCTCTGTCTCTCAAAAAATGAATAAACCTTAAAAAATAATAAATAAATAAAAGTAATGTCTAAACAAAAGAAGAAATAAAATTTACTCCCAGCCTCTGCTATATATATTATTTCCTGTATTCTTTATTTTCCTGAATTGTTTTCATTGCACCATATCCTTGAGGAATTGGCCGGCAAGACTGTCTAAATCCATTGGATAGGGATCAAGTGTCTGTGAACGTTTTGCCTCACTTTTCTGCCAACTGGAAAGGAAAGGGAAAGGCTTAGAGTGTGAAACTATTTTTTTTTCATTTTCCACCATAAAAGCAGCTAATTCAACTCAAAGTCCCTTATTTATAATATAAAAATCCCAAAGTTTTAGCATATGAAGAAAGCTTGATAAGCCCCTCAGTTACATTGAAACTTCTCATTATTCTAGTTTTTATGTTTCAAGTTATAATGAATTAATGAGGTTTTTATGATTCTAATAGCTTATGGAGTACCAGGTATTTTGGTAAATAGTGTTTGTGCGGATTATGTCATTATTCACTTATTTTGGAAGAAACTGAGATGCAGAGAGTAACTAGTCCGAAGTCATTTATTAAGTGGTAGAGCAGGGATCTGAACTTGGCTTGATGTTTGCAGAGCCTATGCTCTCAAGCACACTACACTTGACCCTTCTGTTTAAAACAATGAACTTAAAACAGCCAACTGTTATCCTTTGCCTGTCCCACATATTCTTGTGAATTCCTGTCTTTTACAAGTGACTAGTTCAGTTCCTTATATTTTTGCTCCGTGTGGCAAGTTTTTTTTTATCTTTTAAATATTTTTATGGTTTTCCCAAAGTCTTTGCAGCTTTCAAAATCCATTGACTCTCCCTGCTAATTTCCCTTTCAATGTAGCTTCTTTTGTAAATGTAGCTTCTTTGGTGTTTTCTTCTCCAAAAAATTGGGTAACAGTAGTTACCTCTCAGGATGGTTGTGAGAAGGAATTGAAATGATGCCATTGACCCCTATAAAAGCTGCACATAGTCCTTATTTTGTTTGAAAGTACGTGAAAAATGTAAGAAGAAACATACTCGATTACAACGCATAGTTAAAGTAAACCATAGCTTTTATTTATTTAATGATTCTTAATTGTGGTACAAAAGAGTTGCCTTCCAGTAATGAATATTGACCTGCTTCCAGTTTTCTGTTGTTGTGGACTTTTGATGATTTGTTTGAGAATTGCTCAGTAGCTGTTTACGTCATTTATATAACTTATTTATATGTCAGCCGGGGTTTTGAATTGATTTATCAATGGAAAAGTAATCATCAAAGATCCGAGTTTAGATATTTCAATTTGCAAAAGCTGAATGTCCAAGCATAAGAGTGATTTGCACATCTTTACAAAAGCCAGTTTCTCAGGTTTGTGAATTCAGCTGGCTTACTCATGCATTCATTTATTCTTTCATTCAACACATGTACCTATCTCCCTGGTGCCCAGCACTCTGCGGAGATCAATCAGCCGAAGACCCTGCCTCCGTTACCTAACAGATCCCTTTTAATGAGCCTACAACTTCTATGGCTCCATGGTAAATTCAGATCATTCTTTTTATATAGGTGCTGGTATGCTGCGTCTAGCGTTTTCCTTGAATCAGTATTAAAAGGACTATTTGTATATCTGAGGGACCATCGAAGTAATGAGCATTGTAACATGCCTTTAACCTTTGTTCTGATGCCCTCTCAGACAGGAGGAGGAAGAGAAACTCATAGAGTAGAATGAATATATCAGAATCTACAATGTACCTTTTGTTCTTTCTGCTTTTGGTAGCTGCTATTTAGGTCACCAAGTATTTCGTTGTTGGCAGATTTATGGACTTTTTTCGTTCTTACCTCTCAGTTTCATTTAACTTGTAGCAACTCTCTTTTTTTAAAACAATTTGGAAAAGTTTATCAAATGAAGAAATGAGAGGGAGAAAAACAGAAATAGAGAAAGTTGGAAAGACAATATCCGTGCGAGAGAGAAAGGAGAGAGGGGCAGCTGGCACACGTAACTTCTCCCTCCCTTCTGTGCATCACGGTATCGCTTCTCCTGTATACGGTCTGACCAGCTTTTCTAGTTCTTCAGCCTTTTCCAGTCACTTACATTGTCCAAGGGTTGGAATTCCCCCTTCTGCTTGGTGTTTGAATTTGTATTTGTAGTTTCTCATCCAGAGCATAACAACTTTGTGATCACACCTGTCATGTTTATTCCAATGACAATGGGATCCGTCCCTTCCTTTCATCTGAACCTCAGTTCCCCATTGCTAGCAGACCTCTTCAGACGCAAAACAAACATGTTGGCATTTTACAAAAATTGAGAACACGGAAAATCGTGACGAGGAAAATTTTAAAATCACAAATTTTACATGCATAATTTGATTTTAGGATTCTCCACAAGGCACTGGCAATATCTGTTTTACTTGTAAATGCAGAGTAACCATTACTGGTGGTTCTTTTAAAACAGGATTCCTTCACACTTTGCCACGACGTACCATCCAGGCATCCTGTTCCACCCTGAACGCAAATCTCAATTAAAACATTGATTTTGGGGGCACCTGGGCGGCTCAGTCCATTAAAGATCTGACTTTGGGTCAGGTCATAATCTCACGGCTCGCCCTGTGAGTTCGAGCCCTGCGTCTGACTCTGCTGACAGCTCAGAGCCTGGAGCCTGTTTTGGATTCTGGGCCTCCCTCTCTGTCTGCCCCTTCCCCGCTCATGCTGTGTCTCTCTCTCAAAAATAAATAAACATTAAAAAAATTTTAAACATTGATTTTTGTCGTTTTTCTATTAGTAGAAAGAATAGTAGTGGTATAGAGATGTTCCTTTGTATCTTTGATTTAGCCCATGTTTTTGAAGGAAAAGAAAATGAAAACAAAAAATCCTAGTTACCTTTAATATAAACCTGCACTAAGATACTTGGATGAGCCATATAAATCCAAATAACTCCCAATTATCACAACAGCAGTGGTAACCACCACTCATTATGCCCGTGTATGATTTAACCCTACCGGGAAGATATAGAGAAAACAAGACTCAAGGGAGTTAAATATTTACCCAAGATCACACAGATAACGAATGGTAGAGTTAAGATTTCTCTGAAGCAGCAGCCTGGGAATTTAACTTTTCACTACAAAACATGGCTTGTATGATGCAGTGGTTACTGACAGGTTAGCTCCAAGGAATGCAAGCATTTTACTCTGCTCATTGTTGTAACTCAAGCCCCTACACAGTGTGTGGAACATTGTAGATGCTCCCAAAATACTTGTGGAGCGAATTTGTTTGGTTTCTCTTCTTCCTTGTTTCAGAAAGGACTAAACGTGGATGTTTCAGTTATCTATCGCTGAGTAACAAATCACCCCCAAATTTAGTGGCTCAAACCACAACTATTTATTTGTCTGTGATTCTCTAATTTGGGCAGGGCTGCGTGGGGCTCATCTCCGCTCCACATTGCATCAGATGGGAACTTGGCTGAGATCAGACTGAGAATGGCTCTGGTCATCCAGTGTCTCTCTCCACCTAGACTTACCATTTGGCAATCTTAGTCTTTTTTTTTTTTAATTTTTAATGTTTATTCATTTTTGAGAGGGACAGAGACAGAGTGTGAGCATGGGAGGGGCAGAGAGAGAGGGAGACATAGAATCCGAAGCAGGCTCCAGGCTCTGAGCCGTCAGCACAGAGCCCAACTCAGGGCTCAAACTCATTAGCCAAGCCGTGAGATTGTGACCTGAGCTGAAGTCAGATCTTTAATGGACTGAGTCACCCAGGCTCCCCTTAGTAATCTTATTCTTATGTGATATCTTGATCCCAAAAAGCAAACACAGAAAGTCCCAGATTTCCTAAACTAGCACAGTGTCACTTCTGCCAAAGCAAGATGTAAGACCAGCCCAGATTCAGGGAGGAGGAGGAGGAGGAATCAAATGGATCCCACCTTTGATGGGACGAATGGCGCATGTGTACCAGGAGGGGTGGGTATTTGCAGCTGGTTTTGGAGACTACTGGCCATAGGAGACAAATGAAAATCACTCAACTCTGAATTTGTGGTGAAGTCTTATCACCTGAGATCCTTGATGAAGAGAACTTTAATTTTTACAGCTAGAAAAAAAAATACGGCAGATTACAATCCTGACATAATGGATGGAAGGGGCCACACATAATGCCAAGGCTTTGCTACCATTTTTACGAAGTGCTTACCAGGTATGTTATCTGTAGACAATTTTTATTTTATTTTTCAGTTGCTGAAAAACTATTATAAGTGGAGGGCAGAATGTCCAGAAATAAGTGCCGATCTACGCCCTAGAAGTATCCTTGGCCTTCTGAAGGCCGGTTACCTTGGAGTTCTGAGAGCCAGAGATCCCACTGGCAGCAAAGTTCTTATTTACAGAATCGGTAAGTCACACGTAGTACTTTTTCTCTTTTTCTTTTTTTTTTCTTGACTGCCCTATTGAAAGCTTTAATGAGTCCATATTTAAGAATTCAGCTTTTTAGGTTTTCACTTAGGTTTAATTAAGATTCTAATGTCCCTCAAATATAATAAAACTGGCAATTGTGAGAAAATTAAAAACCAACGAAAATCTTACTTCCATTCTTCCACACAGTCAACTGTATAAAATAAGAGAGAAAGCAAACAGAGTAGAGAAATAAGGAAAAAAGGTGAAAACATCAAGGTAAAGGCTTTAAAAAGTACTCAGTAGGAAATCCAAATAAGAATTCTGAACTGTAATAATGCCACATGAGAGCATGGATTTTGTCTGTTCAGTGTGTCCCAAACACTGAAACGAGGGCCTAATACTTAAATACTTCTGGAGTGAGTGAATGGCTAGTGGGTTAACCCCCCAGGGCTGGGGAGGCAGGGGCCCACTCTCTGGGATGAGAAAGGAGCATTCCCGGGTAGTCGGAAGACAGTGTATTTATTCCACATGGCCCTCTCGTCACATCTTCCCCCTTTTCACATCAGGCCTTCCTGGTCCTTTCCGTAGGTTGGTGACTGCCCCTTCCTTTGACCTTTGTGTGGCTAAAAATGGTGCGTAACGGAGGACTCACATGGCCCCCGGCATCGTCCCTTGGCCCAGTGGGAAGGACAAAGATAACGCATATTTCATGAGGAGGATCTCATGAATTATAATCTTACAAAAACTGTTGCATCTGAAAATATTCTAGGGAACTTTAAAATATCTACAGATTTGCTTTTTCTGCCTGATTATAGGTAACTCAGCTGTTACCTGTAAGTCAACTGTTTATGATCTTGCAAGAAGACACTGCATTCAATTCTTTAGGGTATCAGAAGATGGGGTGGGAGGATTCCGGTTTTCACTCCAGCTTACGTATTGAGTACACCTGGGTCAATCGTGAAGCTGTTGTCTATAAAGCAGACATCACAATGTCCTGTCTTCTTGTCGCCCCGCCAGTGTTCTAGGAAGATGAAGGACGTTCCCCAAGTTATTTAGGGGTAGCGTTGCCAGAGTTAAGATAGTATCCTTGTTTTGTATAGCAAGTAAACATACATTTTATGAAAATATGGTGTGTCCAGTTCGCATTTGAATTTCAGATAAACAGCAAATAAGTTTTTAGTATGCATGGGGCACACTTACGTTAAAAATTACATCCTGATCATCTGAATTCCAGTTTTGACAGGGAGGCTTATATTTTATCTGCAATGCTAGTTGGAGGTCCCAGGAATATAAAGCTGAAACCTGCAGGGGATTCTTTCTGCAAGTGTCCTGACTATACTGCCTGGCTGGAGTTTGTTTTTTGTTTTTTGTTTTTTGTATTTTTTTTTTTGTTTTTTGGGTTTGTTCATAAATTGCCTGGGGGCAGCAAGTTAAGAAGTACAAATGACACCTTGAAAGTAAAAAGCAAATGTACTACTTTGATCATAAGTACCTTAACACTGGGGGCACCTGGCTGGCTCAGTCAGTGGAGCCAGTGACTCTTGGTCTCGGGGTTGTAAGTTTGAGCCCCACACTGGGTGCAGAGATTACTTAAAAATAAAATCTTTAGGGGCGCCTGGGTGGCTCAGTCGGTTGAGTCCTGATTTTGCACTCACGGCTTAGAACCTGCTTGGGATTCTTTCTCTCCCTCTCTCTCTCTCTCTCTGCCCCTCCCCTACTCAAACACACACACTCTCTCTTTCTCTTGCTCTCAAAATAAATAAACTTTAAAAAATTAAAAATAAAGCCTTTATAAATACATACATACATATATACCTTAACAGTGAATCAATAGTCTTCTATTGCTTAGGGAGGGTTTCTTGTAGTACATTAATGGTTAAGTATACTGTTTAACTAAAAGAGATTTTAAAGTCAAGAAAACATGTAGGTCAGTGATGGTCAGGGCAGCAAGGCATGTAGCAAATTTCCTGTGTGTTATGTAGAATAAGACATTATTCTAGGGTGAAAAGGAGCATCAGGAGAGGTTTAGGAGTAAAATGAAAGGATAGAATAAAGATTTATGAATTTCCTCAACTTAACTGAATTAATGGGAGGAACTGAAGGAAATCTGTGGTAGAGGGTTTGGGACATTAGCATCACCCCCTTTCCCTAGGTATCATGTCTGCAGTAAACGCAGTGACAAAATGTACAGAGCCTTTTCGCCATCCTGTCAGGGCAATACAAGGTGAAACTCAGTTTTTGCCATTATTAGCTCGCAAGCCAGAGCATATCATTTTATGCTTTTGGGACCCACTACTATACCGCAGCAGCAAAAATACAATTAGCAGTGACCGTTAACTTTGACCGTGGCGTAGTTCTTAGGAATACAAGTTCTACAGCACATTGACCAGGTTGGAACTCCAGCTCTGCTACTTTCTAGCTACATGGGAAGTCGTACCTGTAATCCCATTTTCTCATCTGTCAAACGGGCATAGTAAAAACCCATCTCACAGGGTTGCTGTGAGCGTTAAATCTCACAATATATACGAAATATAATTAGAACGTTACCTGACATATAAGAAGCACTCGATAAATGTTAGATAGATGCTGAAAAAGGAATTAGAAATCTAAGGCATGTTTTTCTTTTGCCTCAAAGAAGCTTCGAGCCTAGACCAGTGCTATCCAGTGGAATTTTCTATAATGATGAAATTGTTCTGCAATAGCCACTAGCCACATGTGACTACTGAGCACTTGAATGTGGCTTTTGCAACTAAGAAACTGAGGTTTTAATTTTACCCAATGGTAATTAATTTAGGTTTAAATAGCCACACGTGGCTAATGGCTACCATATTGGACAGCACAGGTCTAGACAACTATGTTGGTGAGCTCAGAAATTTAGGTCAGCTACTATTTTCTTAACTGCAGACTTTCAATCATTCTGCTCCTAGTTTTCACCATGGTAGCTTTCTGCCAATGTCTGAAGTAGTATATTATATTTGAGCTGGGTTATCCATGAATTGATTATTCAAATTCTTACCAGGCAGCTGAGGCTCTTAAAAAGCAAGGGGCAATCCTATTGTGCCTACCTGGGAATACTTCTGATGGTCTCTTCTCCATATATCTTTGAATTTTTTTTTGCTAATAGACACTTCCCATCAATATTTAAATCTGTTAAGGGTCAGCCATCCAAAACAAAGTGAAAACTCCTCCTCAATCCCACCAGACCCTCCAGCCTCCGCTCCAGCTATCTCCCCACTCCTCATTCTTGGCCAAACATCTTAAATTAGTGATGTTCACCATCTGTATTTTCTCAGTTTTTCACAATTGCTCTCAAGCCACCCTGGCCTAATTTCACTTCCACCTCTGTGCTGAAATGACCTTAACAAATCATCAGTGGCCTTCTTTTCACCAAATCTAATGGACATGTTCGGTTCTGTTTGACTTGATCTCTCAACACAGCAAACCACTTCCTCTTACTGGAGATATCCTCTTTCCCTGGCTTTTCTGATGCCACATTCTCCTGATGTTTTCCTGGCTTATCTCCTTCTTAGTCTCCTTTGCTGGCACCACCTATTCTATGACCCTTTAAATTCTGAAATTCCTTAGGGTATTGGCCTCAACCTCCTGTTCTGATGCTACTTTCTGCATAGACCTAAGACAATCCCTATTGTGCTGTCTCACCCCCATATCTCCTGTCCCCAGGGACCCATACAACCAGCTCCTTGTTCCATCTGTATCCAGTTAGATGTCTCTCAGTCACCATTTTTACATGTCCAAAAGTATGTATGATCTTTTCCTCCCCAAACATTTCTCTTCCACTGTTTTCTATCTCAGTAAATGGTACCACCATTCTACCCAGCTGTCCAAGCCAGAAACTGGTGCTTTGAAACTTTGCCGTTACTTACTCATGAATCTTCCCCCCCTCTTTTTAATTTGTTTTGTTAGACACTCCATGGAACCTTCAATATGAAGATTTACATCTTTTTCCACGTTGGAACATTTTTCTCTACTGTTACTCCCCTTTCCTCTATTCCCCATTCTCTGCATTATTACCTTCCAGAACTCTAATTAGTTGGATGTTGAAACTTCTGCTAGCTGCCTGTCACCAGCTGCATGAGTCTTTTGATACATACATATCAATTCTTGGCTCTTTTCAGAGAATTCCTCAGCTTGGTATTCCAAACCATTATCCACTCGTTGGCTTTGTCTTTTCTGCCATTTGCCCCTTCAGCTGAGATTTGCTTGAATTGCCATCTTTTTATTTCCAAGATCTCAGCTGATTCTTTCAGATAATATTCTGTCCTGGGGCGCCTGGATGGCTCAATCAGCTAAGCATCTGACTCTTGGTGTTGGCTCAGGTCACAACCTCACGGTTTCTGGGTTTGAGCCACACATCTGGCTCTGCACTGACAGTGCAGAGCCTGCTTGGGATTCTCTCTCTCTCCTTCTCTCTGCATCTTCCTTGCTTGTGCTCTCTCTCTCTCTCAAAATGAATAAATAAACTTAAGTAACAACATGTTCTTATAATAGCCTGCATTATTCTTTTTTTCCCCTCACAAACTATTTTGCTTCTTTTTAATGTCTCTTGCTTTATTAACTGTTTTCTTGCATTTTAGTGCCTTTATCTATTGAGTGTGACTCCCTTCTTCCTTGAATGTGTATATTTTTAAAAATTCTTATAATACTGGGGCGCCTGGGTGGCGCAGTCGGTTAAGCGTCCGACTTCAGCCAGGTCACGATCTCGCGGTCTGTGAGTTCGAGCCCCGCGTCGGGCTCTGGGCTGATGGCTCAGAGCCTGGAGCCTGTTTCGGATTCTGTGTCTCCCTCTCTCTCTGCCCCTCCCCCGTTCATGCTCTGTCTCTCTCTGTCCCAAAAATAAAAATAAACGTTGAAAAAAAAAAATTAAAAAAAAAAATTCTTATAATACTGAATGACTGCGTATCTTCTTTTAAGATCACCTGTTTACCTGTCTGTTACTGCCATTTCTCCTTGCCCTGGCCTGCCCAGGGATGGTAGGGGAGGGGAGAAGACTAGAATGTCAGTTAGTCTTCTAGTTGTTTCCCCCTGGGTGTGGGCAGCTACTGGAGTGCTTCCCTGTCTCTTTTCCAAAGCCCACACTTACTGTTCTGGCCTGTTCAGACATGACGGCTATGTGCTGTTGCTACTGAGGAGTGTCTGAGACATCAGCCTGCCAATCTGCTGTTCACACATTTCCCTTAGCAACCTCTTTGGTTACTACAGGGCCCTAGTTACTCCTTTCAAGGCTTTATCACCCAAAAGCTTTTCTCATTTCCAATACCTCTGAGCTTGGAGCATACCTGGGGGCATTCTCATCTTCAGCCACAGCTGTCTCCTGCATGGGGTGGGCGTAGTTTCATCTGGCAGTCAAATCTAGCCTGCATGCATTCTCTTTTCCCCCATGCTTTTAAAATCTGTTCTTTATAGGGATATGAGGGTGGAGGGAAAAGCAGGAACATGTTTTTAGATCTATTTGATCTATTATTCAATCCATGATCATTGTACATGTTTTTATTTCTACTGATCTTTTAAGTCTTGAAAGAATTGGTTTCCCTTTGTAAATCTTCCTGAGTTTTTACACTATGCTGAGATATACTATTTAAAAATTTTCTTTTTTAGCACAATGGGACCCAAAAGTTTTCACAGCTTATGATGTTTTCCGTGTAAGTCTAATCACATCCGAGCTTATTGTAGAGGAGGTAGAAACCCAACGGAATGGTATCAAAGCTGTCTTTGATCTAGAAGGCTGGCAGTTTTCTCACGCTTTTCAAATTACCCCATCGGTAGCCAAGAAGATTGCTGCTGTTCTTACAGTAAGTGTGTATTTTAACTCTTTGGGATAAATTTGTAAGGGATGGTGCATTTATCAGAAAATTAAATAAAAATTTTTAAGTGATACACATAACTCAATGACGCTAAGAGGAAGTAAAGGGCGATTAATTCATGAAACAAAGAACGTTGCAAGAAACCAAAAATACGTTCAAAATTAGTAACCACAGGATTTATACATTTAAACAACAATGTGGTAATTTTCTCTTTTTGTTATTAAATTTTTCTTCCTAAATTAAAAGATTGACTCAAAACAATATTTATAGCAATGGTACAATAGAATGTAACATTCTTGGTAGGTATAAATTGATGCAGTTCTTTCAGAAATTAAAAGATTTTTAAGATGGCCATCATCTAATACTACTTTCGGGGGCCTAGCCAAGGAATAATCTTAAATACGGTGAAGACTTTGTATATACTATGTGCCAGGTACTTTGTTAAGTGTCTCAAGTGCATTACCATTTAATGGCCAAACGAGCCTATGGCTATTATTTTCCCATTTTACAGATTAATTAACTGTATCGGAGAGATCACAATGCCCAAGTACACACATTATGTCAGTAGAGAAGCAAGAATTCCGGGTCAGGTCATCTGAATGTAAGAGTTGTGCTTTTTGCCTTATGTAAATGAAGACAGTTGCTTTGGCATCAATTTTTATAGACGAAAATTAGAAACAGCTTATTAGTGCAGTAACAGGAAAATGGTTACTTAAATTATGGTACATCCATTTAATAGATTATTGCAATGATATTAAAACTCATGATGTGTAAAAAAAATCGTATTGTCTCAATAAAACAAAACAGGGTGCAAATTATTTAGAGACCATATTGGCAATTATGTTTAAAATAAAATTATTCACAGAAAGAATCTGGAAGGAAAAGCTCCAAATTGATAACACATCTCTAAAAGCTATGCATAAGAAAAAAAATTTTTTTTATGACAGAAACTTGGGGAGACAAATCAGTACATTAACAACACATTTTGGGTAGGAAAACTATTGATGAAGTGTTTTTTATTTATCCTTAACTTTCCAAATAAACCTATGTTACTTTGATGTGAAAGACTTAACCTGGGTTAAAGGTTTAAAAGTGTGTGTTTATTCTTTCAACTTCTATGAAGTTTTAATTATTTTCTCAAAATAAAAATTAGGAGAAGATGGTTAACTATAAATATCCAAATGACTGATTGGTTCCTTGAAAGAACATGTATACGTGATTAGGGAAGATATTTTCTGTGTCTTACTTACAAAAGATGTAGATGGGTCTTAACATACTTTGTCTAAGCTGTAAGGTGAAATCTTTTTTAGAGATTTTCCTTACTCTAGCGACTGTGAACTGGAAGGGAGGCTATTGTATTGATACAATACATAATTCTGAAAATAAAATCCCACTTTAGGTCCTGCATGCACTAGGTATAGCAAGTGTTCAAAGAATGGACTGCTCGATAGGAATATATGTTAATTTATGCTTTGTTATTAACATTTTTTTATTTTCAAAAGGATTCCTTTCCATTAAAAGTTCGTGGTATCCATTTGATAAATGAGCCAATAATTTTTCATGCTGTCTTTTCCATGATTAAACCATTCCTGACTGAAAAAATTAAGGAACGGGTGAGTAAAAAACATATTCAAGTCACTATTCTTCTGTAGCAGACATTCCAATCCTTTTTTTATTTAAGGATGGCATTATTATCTCCCCTCCCCTCCTCACAATTAACCCAGTGTTGTAAGTATTTGTCTAACAAACCAACTGCTTTTGTAAATTAAGATTCCTTTTTGATTTTGAAAAACCAAGCTAGTGAGATTGGAGAAACTGGGCCTCTCGTTCATTGCTAGTGGCAGTGCAAAACGGCATATTCCCTCTAGAGGGCAGTGTGGTCATAGTTACCAAAATCACAGTCCTTGCACTTCTGGGATTTTATCCCACAGATCTACCAACACATTAACAAAATTACATGTACGAGAGGATTCACTGCAACAAAAGATTGGAAACCACCAAGTGTTCATCATCGGGGAACTGGTTATATAAACAGACACATCAACTCAATAGAATATGATGTAATTTGCAGGATGTATTGTAAAGTGAAATAAGCAAACGAAGGATAGCTTTTATAGTATGCTACCTTATGTATAAAAAGGGGAGAAATCATGGGGCGCCTGGGTGGCGCAGTCGGTTAAGCGTCCGACTTCAGCCAGGTCACGATCTCGCGGTCCGTGAGTTCGAGCCCCGCGTCAGGCTCTGGGCTGACGGCTCAGAGCCTGGAGCCTGTTTCCGATTCTGTGTCTCCCTCTCTCTCTGCCCCTCCCCCGTTCATGCTCTGTCTCTCTCTGTCCCAAAAATAAATAAACGTTGAAAAAAAAATTAAAAAAAATAAATAAATAAAAAGGGGAGAAATCAGAATCTCTGGTTACAGCTGCATTAAAAGGATATACAAGAAAGCAACCTAAATGGTTACCTAAATGGTAGCAGAGGCAGATGAGGTGTGAGTAGGGACCAGGGCATCTCACTGTGTATCTTTTATCTTGTTTTGATTTCTAGCCATATGAATGTGTTATGTGTGCAAATAAAAAATAAATGTATTTAAATTAGACATGCATGACTGAAAATCACAGTACCCAAGGTATGTGACTTAATGTCATGTTAGTTAAAGCAAAACGATTTGATTGTTTTTGTTTTTGTCTTCTTTTTTGACCTATCCTGTGGAGGCTTATCTGAGGTGACTAATGTCTTTTAGGAGTTTTTCAAGTATCAAAAATAAAATCTGAGTTCCCAAGAATGGCAACCACTCTTCTACATTAATCTGTAAAGGATAATCTGTAGAGGTTATTCAGTAGGAATTTCTATCTGTCTTCAAGAAGAACCACACCTATGAAGATGGCCACTTTTCATTCTAGTATTTTTAGAAAAGTCAGTTTTGGGGTGTTCATTATTGTCTCTCTTCAGTGTAGCTTCTTAATGGCTGACCACCTTCTGTTTACTATGTCTAAAAATAAGTATTTCTATTTTGGGGTATATTCTGGACAAATAAAAGCAAAAATACTCAACCTAACAAATAGGAGAATATGAGCAAAAAAGAAAGAAAAATTAAAAATTGAGAAGGAGGTGAAGCATTTCGGTGAAAGTTAATTGACATGAAATGGACTTGCCACAATTAGAGAAGTGGGGACCCAGTCCAGCCCTTCTCCCATTCAACCTTTTGCCAATACCCTATGAATGTTCTTATTTGGCCCTTCCTGAGGAGATAGGAGATTTTCTTTTCAATGAGCTGATGATATTTTAAACATTTCAGAAGAAGCCAAGAATTGGGGCTCTGAGGTTCCTGAGGAACTTGTTTTATTCTTCTAATGCACAGATGAACATTTTACCCTAGCAGATGGAAAAAGGGTACTTATTTGTTTCTAGCAACATGTGCTAAAGGTTCTAAGTCTTTATTTTAACTTCATGGCATTATATGATCAATTTTTATAGTTTAAAGTATTTGAAAATTTAAGGTTCTCCACCATAATTGTCTCTTAATTCTTTAATAGCCAATTTAATAGCCATTAATTGTACCACATAAATTACTCCCCACATACATAGCTGTGTGTGCAGATATATGCTTTTATTTCATATGAACTGATACCAAGTAGCACATTTTTTTATCATCTATAGAAGAGTCTCAGGATATTAGATGTTTTGAATCACATGTACATTAGGGAACAGAATGTATAAAATAATTTTATTTAGAGTTTAAAAAAATCTATTTTTTAAAGTTTATTTACTCAAGGGGTGGGGGGATGGAGGGGCAAAGAGAGAGGAAGAGAGAGAATCCCAAGCAGGCTCTCTGTTGACAGCATGGATTTCACGAATGGTGAGATCATGACCTGGGCCGAAATCAAGAGTCACATGCTTAACCGACTGAGCCACCCAGGTGCCCCTAAAAATCTATTTTTGAAAGAGGATAGAAGATCTTTTTATAAATCTTACATAGTTATCAGAATACAAACATGTATAAAAAACAGTAAGATGATTAGACTCATAAGCAACACAATACAAACTTAAGTAAAATTCTTACATAAGTAGAGAAATAAAGGGCATAGTGTCTATTCATGCTCTCCTATCTTGAAAGTCATTAGAGTGCCTTATTTTATGGTATTGATTTTACATTAGAAATGCATCTAGTAAACTGAGAGGCTGGGACATATCTTCTCAAACATTTTGGCTATTTCAGATTCATATGCATGGGAACAATTACAAACAAAGCTTACTTCAGCATTTCCCAGACATTCTCCCTCTGGAATATGGTGGTACAGAATTCTCCATGGAGGACATTTGTCAGGAGTGGACAAATTTTATAATGAAGTCTGAAAATTATCTCAGCAGCATTTCACAGATCAATCAATGAGAAGAAGTTATTTAATGTGAATATTAAATATACATGAGTGAGATCCTACCTGGTTACATGAATGAAAGAAAAATAATCTTTTTAAACTAGTTAATGCTTGCCTGATTGATCTTCTAAAATGTAAAACTCTTCTGACATGAGCAACATAGGGATTTGGAAAACTGCTTTTTAAATGCATTTTATCTTTCAGGTAGTTAAATGTTAGTACTTCTTGAAAGCATAGAAGAGATTCCTCGTTTTTGTACTTGAAGTTATCTCTTAAAGTAGCTATTCATGTTCACCTTTGTATATTTCTGAAAAGTTTCCTTTTAACCAAGTTATTTGACTACATTGGTTTAGGAATTAGTGTCCTACAAATAGTCCATGAAAAAGAAGTATGAGTGCAGATCATCTGATGATAAAAATCTATCAACATCCATCATGGGTGGGTGTCAGATTAGATTATAATTCAGATTAAAATCTGAATACACTTTTACAGAGTTATTTCTATGGGCCAGCAAGACAGTTTATCTCAGGGAGGTTCTATTTCAGCATAATTTGCACAATAGAAAATTTTGATTGAAGAGTCTAGATACCATAAACTATTGTATGTAGCATCTAGAGGTCTCTGAAATTACTCATGTTGACAAAATTGATAATCAAAAATAATTTAGGAAATATTTTAGGTATAGGTGATGGCTTCTTAATACTAGTTCTGCATTTTCAAACAAATCAAGAACGTAATTTTGACTTCTGTTTTTAGTTATCTTATCAAGACTACACAGAGACTTAGAAATGGAATAATACTTAGTAGTCATACATGGACTCTATTTTTAATTGAACAATAACACAACTACACAAAGGAAAGGAAATGTTTACATTTTAAAAATCACTGTCAGTTACACCTGGAACTTTTCAGATTATGTATGAAATAATTTAACTTTTAATATATATCAGAATATTCTAGACAAATTCTATAATTCATATTTACTTTAAAAAATCAGTAGTTAAAATGTGCTGTTTATATTATAGCTTATGTCATAGAATATTTCATTTATTAAGAAAGATACAGTGTCAATATAGCTTTCAATTTATGACAGTGTTTCATAATTTTTAAATTTTATTTTAAGTTTGAAAAGAAAAAAACAGCGCAAATTTGTTACACATTTGTTCAACTTTAATCATGCAATAGTATCTTTGTGAAAGGATATATGAAGGGTATTTTTCTTTATAAGAAAATTATTCTAATCAGGTGAGCTGATAATTTTAATTCTCTGTACATATGTCTATGAAAAAATTGAGAGCAACTGTGAATGTTCATTAGAGAACAAATTTTGATTTAGCATTGGGAAGCTAACTTTACATTATAATTTTTATTAAAAAATTAGATTGTGCCTGTTTTCTAAAAAAAAATCGTAAAGACTTCCTTCCAAATTATATAATTCACAAAATTGTATGATTAAAAATAGCAGAATAAAATCATTGAAAAACAATAAACAATAACAACAACAAAAAGCTCTGGTTTACCCAACTTTTATTTTTCTATAAAGGAGGCTTATCTCCGAGTTCCACTTCATTTACGTTTGGATACTTAAAACACTTACTCATGACTCTGTGAAGGAATGATTACTTTAGCACGTGAATAAAGGATAGTATTTAAAAATGTTGTTTAAATGTGATTCACTGGTGATGTTATTAACAGTAAATAGAATTAAAATATGTCAATCAGTAGAAGTGCATTTCATGATGGTACTGTGACATATTTTTTTAAATGCAGCAATTCACTGAAGAACATGAAAAGAACAAGGCGAAATGAGCAGGCAATTTTATAAGGTGGCAGGATAAATAACTATCAAATTGTCTCTATTACTAAGTTACTGTATATTACTTTACTGTAATTGCACCAGAAGTGCCTTTTACAAGGTTAACTCTAACATGTGCTCATCATGTTACTGAGCTGCACAATAATTTGTGTTAATATTGTTCAAAAATAATAAAGATCTTTTACATAAGCTATAGCTGTTTCTTTCTCATTTTTAAATATAAATATTAGGCATTCATTTTCAAAAATTACTTTTCCTTACAGGTAAGCTTAGGAAAAACTTACCAAATCTGGTTGTCCAGTACCCAAAGGCTAGTTTTCCTTTGTCAGTTTTCATTGCAGGCTGGTTTTCCCCGCTGCTTAGCTCAGCATCATCTTTCTCTAATGCCTTTGGCTGTGCTTAAAGGGACCACAAGCCAATTTCATGAAACTAAGCCATGCAGACTTAAAGAAGTTAAAACTTCTAAGTGAAAAAAGAGTGTGCTACTTAATCAGATAATTTAATTTTGAAACCAAATCTGCTGTTAGCCTGGATCATGACTTTATTTGTCAAACTATATATTTTTCTTACGGAAATAACACTGAAGTCATACAGCACATACTCTCTTTGCCACTCACCTGAATGAAGCCTAGAGCTCACGGAACAGGTCAAACATACAAACCAGCCCAAAACTCAGCACACTAGTAGCATGATGTTGTCTGAAACCCTCCTTACTGGCCTTACATGTTTGTTGAATTTTGCCAATCACAGAGGCTGTGGAGGAAGTAGGAGTTACAAAGGAAGAACTAGAAATGATGGTAATAAAATTAGGATTGGCAGCCGTACGTCTCCACTAATTTTCTGGTTAGCAAGCACACACCATCCTCCTCCTGCCCCCACACCCAGTATTCACTTGACCACTCCCTTCTCTATCCGAGTTGACCACATCCATCCATTAACTATGTACTTTTGGTAACACTGTACACGGACTTAGTATTATAGTGAACAGAAAACTTAACTAGATGCTACCTGGAAGAGATAAAATATATCTCCAAAATAGGTGAAGTGCAGTATAGTGTAAGCGTTATTAGAAGGGTTCCAAGAGAATGCTTTGGCAGGAAGGATCATTTCTATGTGGGGTAACTGAGGATGTGTTCTTAGATGAGGTACAATTTGAAGCTTTAAGAATTGACCGCCCTAGAGAACAACGAAAACTGAAGACAGGAAAGATATTCCAAGAAAAGAAATAGCATGAGCAAAGACTTAGAGATGAGAAAGAATAGGCCATGTCTGAGAAACAGTAAATAGTCCTGTTTTGGAGGGAGGGGATGGGAACAGGAGAGTGAGCCTGTCTGGGCTGACAGCTCAGAGCCTGGAGCCTGCTTCCGATTCTGTCTCCGTGTTCCTCCCCCGTTTGTGCTCTGTTTCTCTCTCTCTCTCAAAAATAAATAAACATTTAAAAAATTATATAAAAAATTAAAGATGCACGTGACACAAAATATGGGAGGCCTTGAACACCCACTGAAAGGCACTCAAATGTATGGATTACTTACTTTGTGCCAGACAAAACATGAGATTCAATTCAATCTTTGCTGAAAAAAAAAAAAAAAAAGGCCCATTTTTACAGAAGAGAACTGAACTCTAAAAGTGTCTGTCCCTGGCTCAGGATCACAGAGCTAGTAAATGCCAGCATCAGACCGAACTTGGCTAGCCTTGCTGTGAAGTCCACACCCTCCACGACACCACCATGCTCCTCACAGACCCAGTTCCACAGGTCACCAGACTCTACCAATCCTACTTGGAAATGTCTGGCCCTGACCCACTTCTAAGGTTAATCACCTCTCATCAGACCTGCTGTAATAGCCCACATTTGACTACCAGTTTCTCATTATTCCTGACCTGACGTTCCCCTTCCGCTGTTGCCAGAGTTACGTTCTGCAAGATTTTATTACCTGAACTTTGAGACAGCAGCGCTGGGTGTATGGGAAACTGCTAATTGGCACCTGAGGCCTCTTACAACCAGTCCCAACCTGTTCTTCCATTCTCGCTCTGAACCCCACCTATACTGTAGGCACACATCCTTTTCACCACTTTGTAACTCTCACCATCTCCACACAGGACATCTCAGTATCAATAGCAAGGGAGGTGGGGAGGGAGGGAGGGAGGTAAAATGTGCGTGTTCTGTACTTTGAAGCTTCACTCTTATTGTTTCCTCTGCTCCGTGCTCTTTCCCACTTTCTCTGTGTGCTCAATCTGCAAGGTCCTGCTCACCTGTCATATCTGTGAAACCTCTCACCCTCTCGAGAATTCTTTGTTCCTGCTTGTGGATCCTCTGCGTGGATGTCTAAAACAATCCTTATGACCCTGAATTTATAGCTACCTGCCTGTCTCCCTGCTCGACAGTGCTCTTAAATGCAGTCTTCTTCTTTTTTTAAGAAATTTTTTTAATGTTTTATTCATTTTTGAGACAGAGAGACAGAGCATGAGCAGGGGAGAGGCAGAGAGAGAGGGAGACACAGAATCCGAAGCAAGCTCCAGGCTCTGAGCTGTCAGCATAGAGCCTGACGCGGGGCTCGAACTCACAAACCGTGAGATCATGACCTGAGCCGAAGTCGGACGCTTAACCGACTGAGTCACCCAGGTGCCCCTAAATGCAGTCTTCTTTACCTTTGTCTAATAGTATCTAAGCAGCATCTAGCAGACGGTCAATACTCACAGGATGCAGACCTTACCGAGGGATATTTCTCGGTGCAAGGCTGGGCGACAGCCCTCAGGGGAACAATCACAGGTGGATGAAAGTCTGCCTTGTGCTATATAGGATACTGTTTACTGGGAAGCTGGGCTGTCCATAGGAGCCTCCTTACAGATTTTCAGACTTGACCTCCTCTCTCTACTTTTTCTCTCTCTCTCATCCTAAATGTTAGCTGTGTTACAATAAGGTCCTACCCTGTTGACCTTTATTTCTGCCTCAAACTTCAATTCGTTTCTATGTTTTAAGTATCTTAAGTGATTGGCTTTAATTTTTTAGCTGATTTTAAACTTCACTTCCTTTACTTCTATACCCACAGACATACAAACTACAGGCTGGCCCCAGTGCATTTGTTCCAGAGACTCACTAACCGCGTTGAATAAATAGGCTCCACCCCTGTGGCAGTTTGGCTGTCACCGGGAGCTCCCTCTCCAGTCCAACAGAGCTGTTGTGGCAGGTCACCCACAGCGGAGCTTTGCTGTGCACCACACCCCTCTTCTCAGAACACCCTGCACTTGGGGTGAGGTGAAGGTCTGGGATGGGGAATGGTCAGGCACAGCCCCACACTCTACTCCGTCTTCCTTCCCTGCTGCTCAGTCTCATCCATCCATGACTCAGGTGAACCTCTTTTGAGGAAGTTCAGTCCCTCCTCTGAGGGCGTCCGAGCCTCATTACCTTCTCTGCCTAATGGTCGTTGTCAATGCCCAATATTTACTCCAAGCTCTTGCCCACAAGGGACATAACATCTCTAAACATAAAACAATGAGTGGCTCTCAAGTACTAGCACATGATATCCTCCCTGAAGTAAAGGCTTTATTCCTAAAAAAATCAACACCGTTATCAGTTTCCCTCTCCGCAAGACCAAAAGACAACTCTGAGGGTTTCTAAGAATAGTTAGCTGTCACCAGAACTGACTCCCTGACTTTTCTGCCGTAGCCTCTTCCTTATATATCATGACTAAAGCGATGTCTCTGACCCCCTTAACTGGGTTCCATGCCTGCATCTCAAAACCTCAAATCCTCTCCATGCTCTTCTCTCACTCTTGGAGTCCCCAGTTACTCATACCTCTTCCCTTTTGTATACATGAAAGGGGTAGATACACTTCAGGGGTCCCAAGCCAAAACACACTATCCTCCTCAAAACCACAACTGCTCCAAAATTACAAAGAATACAACCTTGGGTTCACATTTCACAACTTAAAAAAAAAAAAGCTGTACTTCAAACAGAAATCCACCTTAACAGGAAACCTTGAAATGAAGGTCTTTTGAGAGGCCCCAGAAGCAGATGATGATGTAGGTGGCAGAATATGCCACTTTTGCACAAGGATTATTTGGACCTGAAGGCAAGTGAGAAGAAGCAGGTAGAAGAAAAGCTCCCTACCTTTCCCCTATTTACCTAAAAGCAGGACATAAATTTGCAGGAAGGACAAAAGTTAATCATTGGAGACAACTATAGACTCTTATCAGTCCCAAGAAATCTACATAATACATTTTATTAGCCCATATCTTCCACTAATTCTCCATCTATTTCATTTGCCTTCCCACAATTTTCCACCCCTAGAGACTTGAAGTCGTTTTGCTTTGGCTTGTCACTTCTCCAAAAAAATTATTGTTCCTTTGCTAAGATGCTATAAAGCCCAAGTTCTAAACAATGCTTTGAGTTACTCTTCACTGAGTTTTCTCCCACACGATGTACATTCCATAAATTGTTTTTCTCTTGTAAATCTATCTTTTGTCAGTCTAATTTTATAAGGCCCCAGTCAGGGAACTAGCAGAAGAGAAGGAAAAAAAAGAAATTTTCCTTCCTTATAATGACATGAAGTAGACTGCTTTCTCAAGAACAATTATATTACACCATAAAGTGGTCAGCTTCCAACCAACATGCCAGAACATCATCTACAGGTGTTATATTCAGTCCTCTCCGTATTTCCCCTTTGTATCCTTTCTGTTATCCTCCTCCTATTTTTCTGTTACTCATTACTATCAAAACTTCCTTGAACCATGTCTTTTTCTTTTTTGCCCGTCCTACTATTCCTTCTTCCCTATTCCTTATTTAACTTACATTCAGGATCCCCAAAACCTGGGGATGGCTTTTGCTAAACTGATTACTCAACTTTAACATCTTTCTTAAATTTTTTTGCCTTTGTTCACCCTTTCCTTCATTTTTCCTTAAGTTCTTCTTCCCACCCTAAAACCACCACCAACAGCTTAGCTGTTGTCCCCACACAATGTGAGGACATTCTTCCCATGTTTTATATTAGTTAAACAAATAACCAAATCCAATCTGGACTACTTTTAGAAAACTCATATTTATTTCTCTGACAACTTCACAGACAAGAATTTTCTAGGTTCTAGTTTCTGTCTACACAGTTGCCCTTTGAACAACATGGGCCCACTTATATGCAGATTTTTTTACAGTACAGAGCTATAAATGTATTTTCTGTACCTTGCAATTTTCTTTTTTTAAGTATTTGTTTTGAGAGAGAGACATTGCATGCATGAGCAGGGGAGGGGCAGAGAGAGGGGAGAGAGAGAAAAATCCCAAGCAGGCTCCACTGTGTCAGCACAAATCCTGACATGTGGCTTGTTCTATGAACAGTGAGATCATGACCTGAGCCAAAATCAAGAATCAGACGCTTAACCCACAGAGCCACCCTGGCGCTCCTCTACCTTACAATTTTAACATTTCCTTTTCTCTAGCTTACTTTATTATAAATACGCTGTCTATAATACATATAACACACAAAATAAGTATTAATCAATTGTTTATGTTATTGGTAAGACTTCTGGTCAACAGTAGGCTATTAGTGACTAAGTTTTTGGGAGGGTCAAAATTACATGTGGATTGTCAACTGTGCAGGGGGTTGGCACCCCATTCTCCTGTGTTGTTCAAGAGTCAATTGTACATCTTTTACTCTGCCAACTCTAATGACAGTACTTGTAACTATTCATTGTTTCCCAAAGAAAATGCAACCTAAAATCAACTCCACCATGGGTGCTGCCATGGGGGGGGGGGGGGTGGCAAAAACTTTTACATATGGAAAAGTCCCAGTCGGGATATGATATTCTCCTTAAAGCTATAGGTTTTTCTCAGCTTCTATATGGTAGAAAGGATGACATTATGGCAAAAAAAAAAAAAAAAAAATTGCCCCATTTCCCTTGGTATTCCAAAAGACACCTTATTTCATTTATGGAAGTAGACCCTAGCATACTGGACAGGCTCATAACCTAGCCAGTCTTGTCAGTCCTTACCGGATATGTAGTCTAACTGCTTTCTTAAAGTATTTAAATTCCTCTTTGTCCTCTTCAATGAATATCATTGATCTTAACAGTCTACCAGTAACTGTGTTTCCTGAAAATGTGAATCAAAATGTTAATATAGTCTTCCTTTCTCTGTTGGATCTGATGACACCCTTGCAAGGGAAGCTGAGAGCTTGGTAGCAGATCTCAAGGACTTGGCTCTTGTATCTGACCACATTTGAGCCACGTTTTTCCTAGAGCATCTCTACTATGGGCTACTCAAGTAGGGAGTCAAAACTCTCACATCTTCCATGTCCGACTACAGGAGATAGCCATCACTACAAATAATGTGATAAAGAACATTGAACTTCTTGCCCAAGAATTTCAAAAGACTCAACACACAGTGCCCCACAACTGAGTGGCCCTTGGTCTGATCTTCGCATCCATAGGCTAGACATGTGCTGTTTGAAAGTGACTACTGCATATGTGTTCCCCCAAATTTCTCTGACTTCTACATCATAAATATAGTTCAAGTTGCTAATGAAGAAATGCACCCCATTGCCACTGCAGTGCTGACCCCATTGTCAACGGACCCTACCACACTAATATTCTGGAATCTACTAGACTGATCTCAAGTCTTGGTTTTATTCCTTCATATAATTTCTAATAATATTCTTTCTGCTTATTCCTGTATGTATCCCCTGATTAAATACTTGTCTCTAGAACCCTTCTCAGTTCTAGACCACTGTCAGAGCACAACGGATGGTTCAGCGCTTTCTCCAAGAACAGCACCAACAAGAAATGCTGACTTTGTTGACTGTTTCAATGAACTTTCACCAAAATTCCACACAAATTACTCTAATCCTTAATAGTGTTTTCAGACAGACTATGTTTGACAAAGCCAACAAACACAGACCTTTCTCTTTTGCCCAAACCTGCTGACAAGGCCAGACACAGACCCTTCAGTTTCCCACCTTTTGTCTCATTATTGATTAGCTAAGATTAGAACTCTTTGCCTCCTTGAAACTTACTAACTATAGAGAAAAACATTTCCTATTCAGGTATCTTGAGACTTCTGCTTGCAAAACAATCCCTACTGTAAATCTCCAAAATGCCACATGTTCACCCCTTTCCATGAAAGTCTAAGGCAAAACCAGTATTGAGACACTCTGATATTCAGATCTGGTACTGTTTAAATTATAATAGAATAAAATAAACCTCAGGGTACTTGCATGGCTCAGTCTGATGAGCATCTGACTCTTAATATCAGCTGAGGTCATGATCCCAGGGTCATGGGATCAAGCCCTGTCTCAGGCTCTGTGCTGAGCATGGAGTCTGCTTGGGATTCTCTCTGTCTCTGTCTCCTGTCTCTGTCTCTCTCATGCCCTCTCTTAAAAAATAAATAAAAATAAACCACCATGCTTGTCCAGTTTTTGTCTTTGATAGAAGCCACCCAAATATTCTCTGCTGTGTAGAATCATAAGAGGATTTCTGGGGAAGGTTATGAGAAACGATTTTTACTTCAGCTTTACTCAGCCCTTTGCTACATGAATGCTTTATGTAGATACAGACATGTAACTGGGCTTCCTTCAGCTGACTGTGCCCTCAACCAGTTGCTGTGTTGAGATAAATTTTCCATCAGGCACAGACACACAATACAGACAATAAAACATTAGTGAATAATGTAGACTTCTAATAAAGCTTCCACCTAGAAATGCAAAAAGGCAAAATTGCAGCTCACCCAGCAAAACCACAACCTACCTTAGAACAACAGTCTTTCACTTTTGTTTGTTGTCCTCTCCCTTCCCTCTCCTCTCTTCCCTTCCCGTCTACTCATCTCCCTTCCCTTACTGTCTTTCTCTCTCTTCCCTCATTATGTCTCATTTCAGGGCTCCTTTGGGGTTTCTCTAAATCCATAATCACCCTTCTCCCTTGGCAAAACAAAAGATCTCTTCCAGAATCCACCTTCCCTATAAAGTATGGAAATAGGGTGGGATTCCTATAAGGTATGGAAATAGTTATAGGTAACAAGTCTTTAACTTATTTTTGAAGTTTTAATTCTAGTCTTATATTTTTTCTTAATAAAGATTTTAAGTATTCTCTACACCCAATGTGGGGCTTGAACTCACAACCCTAAGATCAAGAGTCACATGCTCCACTGATTGAGACAACCAGGGGCCCCTAGTCTTATGCTTTTTTTAAAAAAATAGGGGTGGGGGTATCTCATTTTAAACCTTTTTAAAAATTCTGTATTAAACTTTATATGTTTAGCAAAGGAAACAATTGTCAAAACTAAAAGGCAACTGATGGAATGAGAGAAGATATTCACAAATGACATCTCAGATAAAGGATTAGTAACCAAAATCTATAAAGAACTTATCAAACTCAACACCCAAAAAAACAAATAATCCAGTGAAGAAATGGACAAAAGACATGGATAGACACTTCTCCAAAGAAGACATCCAGGTGGTTAACAGACACAGGAAGAAAATGCTCAACATCACTCATCATCAGAGAAATCAAAACCACAATGAAATTCTACCTCACACCTGTCAGAATGGCTAAAATTAACAACTCAGGCAACAACAGATGTTGGTAAAGATGTGGAGAAAGAGAAACCCTTTTGCACTGCTGGTGGGAATACAAACTGGTGCAGCCACTCTGGAGAAGAGTATGGAGGTTTTTCAAAAAATTAGAAATAGAACTGCCCTGCGACTCAGCAATTGCACTATTAGGTGTTCATCCAAAGGATACAGGAGTGCTGATTCAAAGGGGCACATGCACCTCAATTTTTATAGTAGCACTATTGGTAATAGCCAAGTATGGAAAGAGCCCAAATGTCCATTGACTGATGAGTGGATAAAGAAGTTGTGGTATATATATATGTATATATACATATATATATATGTGTGTGTGTGTGTGTATATATATATATATATATATATACACACACACACATACACCACGGAATATTATTCAGTGATCAAAAAGAATGAAATCTTGCCATTTGCAACAACATTAATGGAACCAGAGTGTGCTATGCTAAGTGAAATAAATTAGAGAAAGATAAATATCATATGATTTCACTCACAGGTGGAATTTAAGATACAAAACAGATGAACATAAGAGAAGGGAAACAAAATAATATAAAAACAGAGAGGGAGACAAACCATAAGAGACTCTTAAACTAGAACAAACTGAGGGTTGCTGGTAGGGTGTTGGGTGGGGGGGTGGGCTAAATGGGCAAGGGGTATTAAGGAGGACACTTGTTGGGATGAGTACTGGGTGTTATATGTCAGTGATGAATCACTAAATTCTATTGTTGAAATCATTATTACACTATATGTTAACTAACTTGGATTTAAATTTAAATTTAAATAAATAAATAAATAAATAAATAAATAAATTTAATTAAATTTTAAAAACTGGGAGGTTAGCTCATTTTAAACCTTTTTTTTAAATTTTGCATGAAACATTATATGTTTCCAAATTACAATTCAGTTTTCCCTTTTTCAACCACTCTTAAACCTTTTGTTCCCATTGGGTTCTGGGCAAGCTAGATGATGTGATGAGTGAAGAACTTGCAAAGAAATGCCTCTTACTTTAATTTAGCGAAGAAACACTTGGTTTCAAACATTCCAGTGCACATTAATAGGAAGAGACAGAGACTCTGTAGCCCAATTCCAGCCACTCTACTGCTCTCATATTCCTAAGCTCTAGGATGGTTTATATCTCCTTCCCAGTAGGGTCATAATAGAAAGCTTGAGGTTTGCTCCTATCAGCTTCCCTTTAACCATAAACCAAGAACAAGCGAGAACTGGGTTTAGCTAAAGAAGGCTACAGTTGTTCCTCTGGTTGGTGGTTCTAAGTCTTTGGGTCCTGTTTTTAGTAAGTAGAGCCCTACCTGGGAAGAGCCCTTTCTTTTGTGATTAATAAGCCATTGCCAGCCCCCAGAGATAGAGGTCCTGTTTTACTGAACTTACTGGTTTCACCAAAATTAAATAGATGCCGAAGGAGTGACTTGATTCAACTTCTGGATGTATGTCACACTGATAATACTGCTAGCTCTATTCAGTTATCCCCTCCTCCACTTTCTCCTCCTCTTCCTCTAGTGGCCTGTTGATTTCTTTAGTGGGGCTTCACTAAGTGGATTGCTCTCCCCTTTGAAGAGATGAGCCAACTGAGATCTCAAACACTCTTTTAGACCAAAAAGGGAGAACAGTAAAGTTGTAATGAGACTGCTTTTTGCCACTTCCCAGTCCTACCCAAGGACTAGTGCTGGAGTATCCCTTTCTATACCACCACTACTATCCTGGAGGTCAAGGTGGATGAAACAGAGCAGAGAAGGGAAGTAAATGGTAAAACAGGGTAGTTCAGAAGAGGCTCGACAAATTCTAAGGTGCAGCCAGATACCCTTCTGATGCTAGATAAGTCATGAGTGATCTGCAGGCATTTGATGATTGGAGACCTAGATGTTATAGCATTTAGATGAGCAGCACCCAGGACTCTCTGCTTTGGTGACAGTCAGTGGTACTTCTAACAAGTGGCCCACAAGCACATAGAGTCAAATATTTACACTTAAATAAAGAGTGTAAAATTGGCCAGTGGCGAGAACCTGCCCTGACCCTGAAGTAAAAACTGGCGTGAGAAATTCAGACATGCATTATTTTTGGTAAATAATTGATGTAAAATTAGAATGGAATATCCAGTTACCTAATACATCTATATTTAGAAGGGAACAAAAGGGTTGTCCTTTTGAAAGTAGGGAAAAATGTATTATAGGCCCAGTTAGATGTGATATTATTATTATAAATATTTAAGAAAAACAAGTTATTAATGATAAATTTAATCATTTCAAGTGGTCCTCAAACAGATCTGAGGGAAAAGGTCATTTTGGGAGATTTTACTTATCACATCTAAATACCAATACAGTGGGAAGGACGAAGTATCAGTTTTGTTTATGTTTTGTTTCTGTGTTAGCTCTGGTGGTCTTTGTTTTATTCTCTGACATTCCAGTGGTGAGTTTTGTTTTGTTGCCTTCCTGATTTTGAAGAAAAATTCAATGTGTGCCCCCTTTTGATTTTTGCTTTACATTATACTGCACTAAACTTACTGAGGCTTTTGTTTAGCTATTTTTGTTAGATAACTTACAGTGCTTACAGTCTTAGAAACACTCATACTAGTAAAACGGGATCCTCTGATGATGTAATGTTTTCTAGTTAAAAGTGTTATACAAAATGAGGAGACATTAGGGGCGCATGGGTGGCGCAGTCGGTTAAGCCTCCGACTTCAGCCAGGTCACGATCTCGCGGTCCGTGAGTTCGAGCCCCGAGTCAGGCTCTGGGATGATGGCTCGGAGCCTGGAGCCTGTTTCCGATTCTGTGTCTCCCTCTCTCTCTGCCCCTCCCCCGTTCATGCTCTGTCTCTCTCTGTCCCAAAAATAAATAAAAAACGTTGAAAAAAAATTAAAAAAAAAAACAAAATGAGGAGACATTATTCTTTAGGCAAAATAGAATTCAAAATTCTTTTTTATAGATTCCAATTCTCTGTTGAAAACTTCTCATCCATTTTGCCCATATTTTTCTCTACTTTATTTAAAACTAACCATATTTTGTTTAAAGTATGTTTAAAGCCTTGTGTTCTAATTGCAGTATCAGGATCATCTATGGGTTCTTGATTTTACTTTTCTTTTTAGATTGCTATTATTTATTTCTGCTTCTTCATGTTTTCAGAAATATTTTATTATATGCTAGACACTGTAGAGTCTCCAGATAGTATCTTCCACTAGCAAAGATTCCTCTTTTATCAGATAGAGTGACAATCCAATCAGGTCTTATGCTGGGTTGCAGATTTAGTAAGATTCAGTCCATCTCTGGTTCATTCCCATTCTTTAAAATTGGTCTTCTTCAACTTTCGATTGGTGTCTTGCATATTTTTTCTCAGACTTTGAAGTTCAGCCTTTGGCAGATTTTAAACTTGGTTCCCATCTTTTGCTAATTAAAAATCTGGCAAATGTCTAGAAGCAGAGATTTATTGTGTGTTTGCTGAAGGCTTCTTCACTCTATGTTTCCCAAACTCTGCAAGATAAAGGGATGTTTCGCTCTGCCTTTCCTACTCAGCAAGGTACCAGTTTCTGGTACCATCCCAGAACTCAGCACATGTCCCATGGGAAAAATCTAACCATGTACTTTATAGTTTCCAATTTTTTTTTTCCCCATCCTATATAACTACAGAAAGCTCCACTGATTTCTCTTTTCCAGCTAGGATCTATCTGCCTTATATCTATGTATGTAGGTATAGTTATTTATCTTACATCATGCCCTTTATTCCTCTTGTCTTAACGTTTTATATCTGGGTAGTCAGTTTTAAATGACACCCTTGACTCCCACCTATTACCTATCCACAATGATTTCATTTTAGTTTTTCCCTTCTCTCTCCCTTTTCCTCTCATTTTTTAACTTGTGTTCTATTGGGCAGAATATATGTTTATATTCTATTCTTTGAATCATGTCCCTACCCTTATTTTAGTATTAGTACTACAATTAAATATATTAAATGCTCACCATCAGTTATTCTGATGTATTTCCCAAGTCATCTTTTGTTTAGATGAAATTCATCTTCTAGATGGTTTTCCAGGAAGGGTGTAGGAGAACAGTTAAAATATGCATTTCTATAACCCTTTGACTTGAAGTACAGCTCAGCTGCATACAGAAATCTAAGAATTTATTTGGATTTTTCTTAAAATGATGCTCCATTATTGCCTTGATTTTTATGTTGCTCTTGAAAAGTGTGAAGTCATACTAATATTCTTACTTGCATAAGTAAACTGATTATTTTGCCTGGCAACCTTCCTTCCTTCTTTTTACTTAATGTCCAATAGTTTTACTAGGATAAGTCTCAGAGTTGTTCATTCCAGGTCAATTTTTACCATTTTTCTCTAATTTACAGAAAGTCTCTTGGATTATAATGATAAATATTGCTTTTAACCGATTGCTTTGTCTTCTTCCTGGACTCCAATAATACATAATTTGAATCTTCTTTGCCTGTCTTCCATTTTAAGCACTTTTTCTCAGACCCGTTTCACTTTTGCCTTTGGTTGTTTCTTCCCTTTCTTCACTGCTTATTAAAATTTCACTTGAATCTTTTCTGCCTTAGACAGACAGTGGTAATTCATTCTTCACTCGTGAGATGGTTTTGTCTTTACCTTCAACTTTTTCCTGATCATCTTTTGTTGCATTTTTGTGACACTCCTTCCTGTTTTTGTTCATTTCTGTTCTTAGGTTGTGAACCAGATTTGATATATATACATATACACACATAGCTAATGCTTGTCTGGGAATATTTAATTATAGTTTGGAGCTTGGTCTTACAGTTTTGTCTGTTTTGAGGAGTAATTTTCGTTAGGTGAAATGTTACAATTTACCTTTTCTGTTTTCGTCTCAGAGTAGTTTTATACTGTGTTGGTCTGATTTTTTTTTTTATGAAGTCTTTTGTGGACAACTTCCTAGTTGAAAAGTATTTTATTGAGTCAGTGTAGTGCAATTCCTTTAACACATGATGTTTTTAGTGGTGACAGGTTTATGGATGTAGAGGAGAGGTGGGGTGGTTAGCATGACTTATTTCTCTTTCGTTTCTGTAGAATCCTTAATTTGCCCCTTCTTCTTTCTTTCTTTTCATTTCCATGTCTTTAAGGGACCCAACCCCCATGTCAATGTAGCTGATTCTTCCTCAGAAGTAATGATAACATGGGGGCACTGGATGGCTCAGTCCAACTCTTGATTTTGGCTCAGGTTATGATCTTGGGGTCATGAAACTGGGCCCTGCGTCCGGCTCCATGCTGAGCATGGAGCCTACCTGAGATTCTCTCTCCCTCTACAGCTCTTGCTCCCTCTCTCAAAACAAACAAACAAACAAACAAAAACAAAAGAGAGAAGTAATACTTACCTGAAGCTGCCACCTCTGGTCTCACTCATTATCAAGCTCCTATTTGACAACTAAAGCTATAACTTACCAAGACCCAGGCTGTGGTTAGTATGTTGGCACTTAATGTTTGGCATTTTCTTTTGGGTTTGATTTTGGGGGGAGGGGCAGAGAGAGAGGGAAAGACAGAGAATCTCAAGCAGGCTCTGTGCTGTCAGCATGGAGCCCAGTGAGGGGCTTGATCCCATGAACCGAACCATGAGATCACGGCCTGAGCCAAGATGAAGGGTCAGAAGCTTAACTGACAGAGCTGCCCAGGTGTCTCTCATTCTTTGAAGCCCTGCCTCTCCCACTCTCAGCATCCAGAGGTCTTGCAGCAGTGGAGGAAGATTTTAAAATCTGGTACAAATCAACTTTCTGAAAATTTGATGTTTGTGGTATCCTTTGTCTTCTAATATTGGTAAAGGCATGGATCACATGTAATTATATTTGCACTGCTTGTACATATGTGTTTTTGAAAATGTGTGGAGATTCTGGTTTAGGTGGTTGACATTATCCTCTAAGCCCAAGCATAATTTATCTGTGTTATCTCTTATTAATAGAGATTTATCTCTGTTCATAAGCAGCCAAGCAGCTCCAATTCATTGATTTTTCAGTCTTCCTAATAGTCTATTACTTTTTCAATTTACTATCCATTCTTTTCTAGGTCATTTACATTGCATTCAGTATTTCAATATTACCAAAAAAAAAAAAAAAAAATGCTGCAAAGAACATATTTGTATCTATGTTTTTGTTCACACATGCAAGGAATTTTCTAGGGTGTATACCTCTTTGAACAGTGCTGGTTTACAGAATATATGCCACTTTACCTTTACCAGATATTGCCTAACTGCTCTCAATAATGGTTGTAATAATACAAGTCTAATAGGAGTGTTAAAGAATTCTCATTTTCTACATGCTTTAATTACTATTTCAAAGTTTACATTCTTGCCAATCTGATGGATGTGACATATTATCTTAATTTTTATTTCCCCAATGACTACTGAGGGTTTGGTTTATCTTTTCATAGCCTTTCCCTAATTTTCTTTTGGGATGCTGTCCTTATTGATTTTAGGTCTTTGTATATTCTAGAAACAAACTTTTAAAATTCTATATTTTATAAATATATTTTCCAAGTTTGTGCCTTATCTTTAACTTTCTTTCTTTCTTTTTTTAATTTTTTTTAACGTTTATTTATTTTTGAGACAGAGAGAGACAGAGCATGAGCAGGGGAGAGGCAGAGAGAGAGGGAGACACAGAATCTGAAACAGACTCCAGGCTCTGAGCGGTCAGCACAGAGCCCGACGCCGGCTCGAACTCACGGACTGTGAGATCATGACCTGAGCCGAAGTCGGACGCTTAACCAACCAAGCCACCCAGGCGCCCCTTTAACTTTCTTAAAATCACATAAAAGTTTCAAAATTATAGCATTGTCAAATCTATTATTTTGCTCCATGAACATCTGCATTCTTTTATGGTTTATAAAATCCTTCTGACCATCAAAGTCATGAACATATGCTCCTATATTTTCTTATCGAAGTATATTTTGCTTTTCACATTCACATTCTTATCTATATGGAGTTTATTTTTTGTGTATCATGACAGGTAATAATTTTTCCTCTGCGGACGGTTACCTCTCCGACACCTCAAATTCATATTTCCCAAGGTTCCTCCTCTGTTCAAAAATTATGCTTAAAACTAGCTGAGCACTTAAGGCCTTTCATAATGTCTTTAACCACATCCTTTGGGTTTATCTCTTCACCACACCCTTCTACAGGAGCACTATTTTCTTGTCGAAGCAGATTACTTATTGCATTCACTCTTCTTGAAACACGCCAAAACTATATTCTTGCTCTCTCCACAAGTTGTGTTCTGGTCCTGTCTTTTCTCCTTAAGAAATTGCAAACTTCCTGTAAAAAAGTCATTGTCCAATTCACCTTTGCATCCTCAATGTTCAGTACTGATTGCGTAGACTTTCAACACCCAAGAATTTTATTCTGAATTTAATTTGGCCCTTGGAGTTGGGCACTTGCACCCAGTACAAACCATATCTTCGTATTTGGGTGTTCGCACAGAAAGCAAAAGGTTTCTGTCTCTTACCTAGTTTCCCACCCTAGTTGATTCTAAATCTCTTCTGAAATGTTAAACAGACACAAAATACTTTTAATGCCCAGGAGCCAAAGTGATCATTTCTGGCCCTGTGCGTAGGGCCGGCAAGTCGGTGGCTGACGCTAACAGTGAAGGGGACGTGCCCCTTTGCAGGGGATGCCAGGGGGTGGCCCCTCCTTGACCCACTTCGGAGCTGAGGCCACGCGCCTGGGAACGTGTTCACATCCATCGTCCTCCCTCTTCCCTTTGTTTCCTCGGGCTGCCTGGACCCTGAAAACACATAGCAGGATGTGGAAATTACCTCTGAAGTCACAGTCTATCCTTCCATGGAACGCTGGAGTGCCCAACTCAGCTGCCAGCACTCCTAAAGTCAAGGTCTGGCCTTTCAGGCGGCAGCGATGGTTGGTGCAAAGTTCTCAGACGAATTCTCAACCTCTCGCCGGGCCCGCGTCCTGCTTGGTTACAAGACTCGGTCTGGCGGAGACTGGCAGGTTCCCCTTCGAAAGCCTGGGCTCCCTTAGCCGGGACTGAAGGTCACATTCATAGAACAGTCGAAAGGAGGATTCCGTCCACCCCGGGCCCGCACAGCAGCTTCCGGTGTCTCCGCACCGGCCGCCGGGCAGAGGCGCCGGCCGCGGGATCGCAGGCGGCGGAGCGAGGGCCGAGCAATGGGACGCGCGCGGCGACGGCGCCCCCGGAACCTTCCGCCCAGGCCCCGCGGCCGCCGCGCGCGCCGGAACTGCATTTCCCACAGGCCTCCGCGGCGGAGCCCCGCCCCAGCCCACCGCCCCCTCCCCCGCGCGGTCCGGGGACCGCCCACCCCGCCGCCGTCGCCGTCGCCGCGGCTGCCGCCCCCGGTGCCCTGCCAGCTGTGCTTTTGAAAGGCGGCGGGAGGCGGCGGGCGCGATGGCGAGCCTGGAGCGCCTGCTGTGCGTGCTGAGCCTGCTCCTGTGCTGGGCGGCCAGCCCCGGGCTGTGCGCTCCTCGCGCCTCCACCTCCGAGAAGCCCATCATCGGTAAGAAGGCTGGGCGGGAGCCGCGGGCTGGGGCCGGGTGTCCGTCCTTGGCACTTCCCGCCGCTGGGCTCCAGCTGCTGCGTCCCGGTTTGGAAATACCCGAGTCCAGGGTTACGTTGGGTGGCTTCATCTGTAGCACGAGTAAGAGCCGAGCCAAGACGCCGTTTGGATCGTGCCGAAATACTGCTGCTGCCTGCTGATTCAAACTCGTATGGCTCTTGAAGTTGGAGGGGAGGAGGGTGCGCCGGGAAGAATCCTGCGGTTTGTTTTCTTTTTGGTACATAGCTAGGAATTTCTACTAGCTCAACAAACTGTATATGCGTTATGTTTATTACAGCTTCACGGAGCGAGGGCGTTGTTTCAAGGTACAATGCATTATACATACAAAAATCGAATTGACCAGATAATCAAGAAATTATGGTATAGTTTGGATTTTTGTCATTCTTCAGCACCGGAGGGCAGCAGTGGCTAGTAGAATCCTAGTGTCAGTTCTACTCTGTGTGGAAGTGAAACTTGTAATTTTTTTATTTTCAACTAATTTATGTTTTAAGAAGAGTAAAATCAGTTTGCCTTGCCCAAACAGACATTCAAGGCAGGGAAGGAGAAAGCTATCCAGGAAACATCAATCAGCCTAGAATTAAAATTTACCAAAAGCAATTTGTGTCAGACAATTAAGATTGACTTTATTTTCGAGGTAGTATTATGCCATTCAAACTCTTTTATCTTCCGGGAAGAGAAAGAGCATATTCTGTAACTAAAGAGAAAGTAAATGAGTATTTTTTCATATATATTAGTAGTGCTCAAATTTTGATGTTTTTATTTTTTTTTTAATGTTTTTATTTATTTTCGAGACAGAGAGAGACAGAGCATGAGCAGGGGAGGGGCAGAGAGAGAGGGAGACACAGAATCAGAAAAGCAGGTTCCAGGCTCTGAGCTGTCAGCACAGAGCCGGACGCGGGGCTCGAACTCACAAACCGCAAGATCATGAGCTGAGCCGAAGTCAGTCGCTTAACTGACTGAGCCAACCAGGAGCCCCTCAAATGGGTTTCATATCAATATTTGGAACTTGGAATGCCTTATTTCATAAATTGGGTGGTTTCATAAAATGGTGGTTAGAGTCTCCCAGGAGAATTAACTCAAAATAAAATTCTATGTCGTGTGTTGAGAATTGTGAGTACACAGAGGAGGCAAAAAGGAAAAAGAGGGGGACTCTTTTCCCTGTCCTAGAAACAGTGGTAATTCAGGGTTAAATATAGAAAAAAAGGAGAGTCTGCTTTTAGTCACATGAATTAAGACAAAATAACTGAGCACCTACTGTGTGCAAGGCATCGAATGCGGAAGTGCAAAGGATTCAAAGACGAGGAAATCACAAATGTTGTGAGATGGTCTTAAAGTATGGGTGGAATTTGGGGGGACTTACATGTTGAGGGACTTACATACGACCTGAGCATCCCCCCGTAGATGGGAAAAGTGAATATGTGGGTAAAGGGGCAGGGCAGGGGAGAAGATGGTGGAACTTACCTGTTCTAATATACTTTTCCCCTTCTTGGTACTTGTGTTCACCTGTCCCAGACCCTTTTTTATGGCACCTCACCTTGCCTGCCTTGTACTGTTCTATTCTCCCATTTCCGATGACACCCCCGAATTCTTTACCACAGTTCATTTTTCTCAGTGGAAATAATCCTGCCTGTCCACAACAAGGAAGACAGTCCTAGTGAACACATTCTGGTATCGGGCACATGTTAACTGAGTGCCTGACAACTTTTTGCGAGAAGCTGGGAATACAGAAGTGATTGATACAGGGAGCCCTTCCAGTCAGGTGGCCTACAGAGACCATATTCCAAGTGGTGAAGCAGCGAGTGATACTGTGTTCTCCAAACAGACATGTTTTGCTGTATACTGGATGCCAGTAGCTTTCTGGGGCTGAGGTTTCAGTGATAAGAGGCAGCCTGGGTGGGAGGTGGGGCGGAGCACACAGGGTCTTATAGAGTTTATGAAAGTTTAGGGACCCAGTGACTTAAACAAGGAGAAACTTAAACAGGGCTCTAATCATATGGACTCCTTGCGATGTGATAGGCGCCCACTGGACTCAGGGCCTTTGCACGTGCTATTCCCACACCCTGGATCCCTTTTCTTCCAGATATTTGCCTGTGGTTTTCTCCCTCATGTCTCTGAAGCCGCGGCTCAAATGTCATGTTTGCCTTCTCAGAAAGGGAGGATCCTCAGGGAGGATTTACCTGGCCATCATATGTAAGAGACCGGCTAGATGGGACCTCTGGATAGATGGGACCAACTCCTCCCCCTCTCCAACACACACCTTCTTACTCTGCTCTACTTTTTCTCCTTAGCATTTACCACCAGCCATCAGACGTTTTATCTTGTTATCTTTATCTTATTATCTTATTATAACCTTTTATCTTGTTAGTTATTTGTTCTCTCTTCTCTCCCTCCCACACACTAGGCACTAGGATTAAAGTCCAC
Organism: Prionailurus bengalensis; assembly: GCF_016509475.1. Lineage (NCBI taxonomy): Eukaryota > Metazoa > Chordata > Mammalia > Carnivora > Felidae > Prionailurus > Prionailurus bengalensis. The sequence goes on along the minus strand of NC_057353.1, from coordinate 13,931,818 downwards.
AAGGGAGGGATTTGTGTTTTGTTCATTCATGTGTCCCCAGCACCTAGTTCAGTGCCTGGTAAATATTATGATCCAGTAACGTACTGAATGAAGAAATGGATGACTGAATGGTGATACGATCAGATCTCTTTCCACATGTAGAATAGGTTGGAGTTGTTGTGGGTTTTAAGAAGGGATACAGACAGGCTTTTTAAGAAGGTATTATAATCAGCCAAGATGTTGGCTGCTTAGATTACCATAGTGTTGCTGATTCTGGAGCTATGTGGAAAGAAGGTATATTTCCACTGCTTTATTGTCAAGGAAGCAATGTGTCTTTGAGTGTGTATGGGAGGGGAGAGGCCTCCTTCTAGATTTAAGGATGTGATATTGATTCTGGGTTGTGTGAAGGAGGCTGGTGCTATTGTAAACCTGCTTTGGGGCTCCTTTGGTCTCCCTAATTGAGGTGAGAAAGAGGCTGCTACTTGAAACTCCTATCAGCCTCCTCTTGCTCTTTTCTCAAAGTTTATGGATGCACTTATAGAGGAAGCTTGGTGTTTCATTCTGGTAATTAAACAAGTAAGGTAGTGGTGTCTTTACTCTGATGTGCTTCCGTTTCTGAGTAAGAAAAAGAGGAAATTGCTTGAAACTAAAACTGTTTTCTCCCCCACCCTTTCTTTCTCTCTTTCTTTTTGTAATTTAGGAGTATTAATGCAAACGTGCAGTAAGGAAATGAAAAGCCTGGGAAAATACTATATTGCTGCATCCTATGTAAAATATCTGGAGTCTGCAGGTGCAAGAGTTGTACCAATAAGGTATGATCCAATATTTTCACACCATACAAATAAAAAACTCCTGCTTTATTGCGAATTATCGTCTATCTCAAAAATTCATGTTTCCTTTGCTATGATTGCATCATTTAAATGTGGCAACGTTGCACCTGATTTTTGCCACAAATCTAATGCTTAGGGTCTCTCATTAAATTGTTTAAAGTGTGAATAAGGCTGTATTTACCAAGCTATTAGAAGTCTGTCATATGCATTCGGTAAAGAACAAAATGACAGTTTCCTATACTCCGGAAAAGGTGGTATTTGGAAAGTAATGGAGTAAAAGGATCTAAAACTTAACCAGCTTTATTCCATCATATTAGGATACGGGAACACTTGGGGAATAAAAGAGGGTTTTAGAAGATGACTTGTAAAATACCTTCACACTCTGTTTTAATGTTTGTGAATGACTAATACAGCATAAATTACAATATAAATTACAATTATTCAGTATAAATTACAATTATTACAGTTTTTTTTTAATTTTTTTTTTAACGTTTATTTATTTTTGAGACAGAGAGATACAGAGCATGAACGGGGGAGGGTCAGAGAGAGAGGGAGACACAGAATCCGAAACAGGCTCCAGGCTCCGAGCAGTCAGCACAGAGCCCGACGCGGGGCTCGAACTCACAGACCGCGAGATCATTTCCTGAGCCGAAGTCGGTCGCTTAACCGACTGAGCCACCCAGGCGCCCCACAATTATTACAGTTTTAAAGGAGCTATGTTACTTTCGGTGATATAATGGCCTAGTAAGACTAAAATGACTTATGTCATATTTTGATTTGGAAAGAACTGAATTTTTTAACAAAACCTTATAAGTGTCTATAATATTTTTTCACCCCAAATTAGTGCACTTTACAATCTTGGGGCACTCTTACCTATCCGTCATAAGCGACGTCACGCATAAAACACAGCTGTTTGCTTTGGGAAACCCGTTTTTGTCATTAATTTTACGCTAAAAAGCTGTAACAAAGAAAGCTACTCTTCAAATAAAACACTAATAATCAACATGCAAGCATTACAGCTGAGAGAGTTGTGCCACAACGTGGCTTTATGTTTAGCTTCATGAGGGTCATCTTCTTGCTTTTGACCTTTTACGTTCAAGTGCCTCTACCCCTTTCATTTTTGGCACTTGTCTTTCAGTTTTTATTATTTTTATTTTTATTTTTTTAAAATTTTTAATGCTTTTATTTATTTTTGAGACAGAGAGAGACGGAACACGAGCAGGGGAGGGGCAGACACAGAATCCAAAGCAGGTTCCAGGCTCTGAGCTTTCAGCACAGAGCCTGACGTGGGGCTCGAACTCACAGACTGTGAGATCATGACCTGGGCTGAAGTCGGATGCTTAACCGACTGAGCCAGCCAGGCGCCCCTGTCTTTCAGTTTTTAGTAGCAGATCTAATTTTTTCACGTGAGATCTTATTTGAAACCTAGGTAATACCAGAGTTTAAATTTTTTTTTTTTAACGTTTACTCATTTTTTTTGAGAGACAGAAAGCGAGCAAGCAGGGGGCAGGGTGTGGCAGAGAGAGAGAGGGAGACACAGAATCCGAAGCAGGCTCCAGGCTCTGAGCTGTCAGCACAGAGCCCGATGCGGGGCTCGAACTCACAAACTGCGAGATCCTGACCTGAGATGAAGTCGGCTACTTAACTGACTGAGCCACCCAGGCGCCCCAACACCAGAGTTTTAGAGCCGAGGAGGCTTTAGAGAGTCTTCAGAACAGAGTTTCAACGTTTTCATCACCGAAGCTTTCTCTGCAAGTGGTTTTTTAGGACATTAGTGCTGATCACCTGGATGGGAGGTAGGAGAGACACGAGGCAGGTAGACGAGTTCAGAGACCGTTGAGGTAGGCTATGTGTGAAGTGATGCAGGCTTGGCTTAGAGCAGTGCTTGCTGTAGGACTGATGGGTAAACGTTCTCTAAAAATATCAACAAGATTTGATGACTAATAGAATGAAAGGGCACAGGGAGGAATAGTCAAGAATGACCAGTTTTGAAACGGGGCAAGTTTTGAAACTTGGGGAAGTTTTGAAACTGAGGAAGTTTTGAAACCTGATGACTGGGAACAGAATACTGGCATTTATGACGGAGTCCCTGAAAGTGTAACTGTCAGCACATAGGTTAATTTCCAGGTTGGGTTCCCAAAGTTCATTTTAAGGTGTATCACTCGCAATTAGAATCATGGAGTCCTACAAAAGCAATGTGATTCATGGCAGCTAAATTTCCAGAGTGACCTACAGAGGATTGCCTAATGTAGAATGGGACTGAAGTGGCCACACTGATTAGGTTGAATTTATTTCCGCATTTGGGATGCTGGGGGTCAACTTCCGTGGCTTAGAAGGGATAAGGAGGAGGATGGGAGACCCAAGCAAAATTCCAGAATAGGCAAAGGGGTTTGTCTTTGTTGTCTTTCTGCCTTCTCGGGTGCCTGGTGCCCTGAGGTTATGCTAAATCCCCACTGGTGGAACCCACGATCAGCGTCCTCCTGAAGGGTAGCATTGGCCCCTTTTGATTTAAAAATTTGTTTTGTTCACACAGCGTTTTATAACATTTTTAAACATTTACAAGTCAGAAGCCTTCGTGAAAGTCTGAATTTCTGGCCTTCTTCTCTCCCCCCGCCAAGATAATGATATGGAGCTGACTTCAAATAAAACAACATTGGCAACAAGGCCTGTCACTCCTCTTTGTGCCACTGAAACTGTGTCATCCACCATCATTATCAGGCTTAAGCCGTTTTCTTTTAGTTAACGAGAGAGCAAACTAGTTCATATCCTATTGAGAAGGTCTTTCGTTTCTAGAAAGTATCACAACATGCAAGCAACATCTATATTCAGAGAATATGACCTGGCCTGTTTTTGCTGTCTGGTCTCTGAGGCACTTGAGTTCATGACACTTCTTCCCCTCCTTCCCCCAACAATTAAGCCCCTTAAAAGTGATTACCTGGGTCCAAAAATTCAGTCATGCACAATATGGGAGCCATTTATTTAGAATTAATGAAGTGACTGAAACCAGCATGCATGGCTAGTTGGTAGAAGTCCCTGGAATGTAGCTGAGTGATCTAAATCCATTCCTGTGAGGATTGTCTGTCCTGGTTTAAACATCCATGGGGAAGATTCTGGGTCCTGACTGTTTGGTTCCCTTGTCATTGGCACAGTCTGGGGAGATTGGACTGGCAGGGTGCTGGGAATGCGGACTCACATTTCATCCCCCTGCCGCTTCCCGAGTCAGGGCCACTTGCCCATGTATCCTTCATCTAAGATAATGGTAGGCACCATTAATATCACCCACCGCTTTGTAGCTCTCTGCTGGGAGGAGGATTTTTATGAACTTCTAAAGAGACCCGGACTGGCAAGGCTCATTTGGACTTTGAGGAAAACCCAGCACAACAAAGCACAGCCAAGTTCTGGGCATCATAAGTGGGTTTAATAATGGGAGAGGTGTTCTCACTCTTCCTTAAACTTTCCCTGGGGCAGAAATGGACTGTGGTTGACATTTGATCAGAAACCCACTTTTGTGGCTGATGGAGAGGGCGTTATGTCTTGTTATTCTCTTACAGAACCAGAAGACTGCTTAACGTAGGAAAGCTGTTGCAGGAGTTTCGTAATCACGATGCTCTCTTCTCTCGTTCTTGCATTTTGTGAACTTTTGGAAGAGCAAGACCCATTTTACTATGACCTAACTAAATTTTCACAGATTAATCCCATCACTTTTTTCTGGAGAAGGGGGTAAAATCGTCAATAACGTGGTGATGTTAGGAGCCCTTAAGCGGGGTCTGATGAAGGGAGCTTCAGAATAATTACCTGGGCAAATTGCACCGGTCTACAGTGGTGTGCATGTAGTCTGTCCCTAGATCGGAACTCTTCTGACTTTTGAAAACACAGTGGTCTCCAGATCTTTGCAGTTAGTGGTGGGGGTGGGATGAAGAAGGGACTTGGCATTTATATGTGTTGTTTTTTATCTGCCCAAACTGCCTGTAGTTAAGGTAGGCATATTCGTAAATCTTTTTATTTAGTCTTTATATAAAACTACTGAGTATCCTTACGTGTTGTTAATAGTTTCCAGCTAACAGAGAAATTACTGGTGCCCAAATCTCTTGGTCTTTAAAGTTTTACATACTAACACACACTTCACAATATTAAGTTATATTGAGACCACATGAAAACACATTTACTTGTGTGATTAGCAACACAGGATATACTTACAGTATGTGATTTTCATGTAGTTTGAAAAAATATCTCTAGGAAGGGAGAGAGATATTGCCTAGCATTTAAGAATTATTTTTCTTTCTTTTTTTTTGTTAATTAATGTGGGGGCTTTATTTTCAGTCTTTTTTCTTCAAGTTTTGGAAATGGATGTTTTATAATTGTTTTGGTTGTTTTCAGACCTGATCTTACCAAAGAAGAGTATGAAAGGCTTTTCCGGTCTATTAATGGGTAAGTTGAAGCATTGATTTGATATAGGGAATGAGGTGGATGTCCTCTACTTTTGCAAAAATACACATAAGTGTACATGTTTCAATGTGACTATCTTAGAGTGGTGTAATGGTCGTTTTCTGAATTCCGTTTCAGGAATCGTTTTGTTGAGAGTTGAAAAAGTACTGCAGACCGAAAGTGGCCTAAGAAATAAATGCTACATAATAGATACATTTAGGTCTTTTTTTTTTTTTTTTAAGTGTCACATAACCTTTGTTCCTTTAATGCTTGTCTTTAATGTTTTGAAGCCACTTCGAATGGTATGGCATACTGCCTGCTCAGGGGATTTAGAAGTTCTAAGTCTGGGGATCGGAATTGGTTATCTTTCAGAAGGTAGTTCGAGGGGCTCCTGAATGGCTCAGTTGTTTGAGCGTCCGACTTCAGCTCGGGACATGATCTCACGGTTCATGAGTTCGAGCTCTGCCTCGGGCTCTGTGCTGAGGCATGGAGTCTGCTTGGGACTTTCTCTCTCCCTTTCTCTCTGCCCCTCCCCTGCTTGCTCCCTCTCTTTCTCTCCCTCTCAAAATAAATAAACTTAAAAAAATGAAAAAAAAATTAAATTCTCATGGATATTTGCTTCTAGCCATGTATATTTTTATGACCAGTTTGTTCTTTAGGATTAAAAGTAATTCTCTATGAGCCAAAACCAATTCACAATCATGGGCCTGCGTTTGATTTTGCCATCACTGATCCCCTGAATTTAAACCTAGCTGTGCCTGGAATTTTAACTCGACTTGATTTCCAGTTTTGTATACTCTCCTCCCCTCCCCTGCCTATTTATCCTTAATTTGTCTATACTCTATCTCAAAAGTAAACTTGTTTATTGAAGAAATTGCAGGAGAATATGCACAAAAGTATTAACTATGGCAGTTTGTGAATGTGTGGGAGTGTAAATATTTTATCTTTTTGCTGTAGTTTCTTTCATTAATGATACTGTTACTTATGTGGTAAGGCAAAATTTATTTAAAAATTTTTTTAATGTTTATTTTTGAGAGAGAGAGACAGACAGAGAGACAGAGAGAGTGTGAGCAGGGGAGGGGCAGAGAAAGAGAGAGACACAGAATCTGGAACCCGACGAGGGGCCTGAACCACGAGATCATGGCCTGAGCCGAAGTTGGACGCTTAACTGACTGAACCACCCAGTGCCCTAAGGCAAAATTTGTTTTAAAGTAAAAAGAGTTTATTTTCAGTGAGGCGTGAGGTTGAAATGCACCCACTTTTATGTCGTTTCAGGATCCTTTTCCCTGGAGGAAGCGCGAATCTCAAGAAGTCAGGTTACGCCCTCGCAGCCAAAAAATTTTACGACTTGGCCATACAGGTAGATATCGTTCATCGTTTATTATACCAGATGGGTTTTTGTAATTTTCCGTGAGGATAATGCTTTTTTAAGCGTGTGGTGGTACTTCCTTCACGATTTCCCTGGCTCGTCCCGCTTTACCTTTGGAGCTGCGAGCTCCAAAGTTCGTGGCAGCTGTCACCTGTTTTCTGTGTTCTTCATTTAGTTCTGGCCGGCCCAGGGAACCAGAGTCTCGCAGACCGGCCCTCTATGTCGGTGCTCATTAATATGATCCAGGTCCTTATGTGGGCTTAGTAAGCTGTTTTGTGTCTTATGAACCAGGCTTTGTTCGTGTGTTACTAATTGTCATCTCCTCTTGAAAGCTCCTCTCCGTCCTATTTGACCTTGAACGGTTACCTTAGACTCCACAGTGTCACCAGGCACCAAAGCCTCTTGATTCCTTTCTGATGTCTCACACTGAGCCCACCTCTGCACCATACTTCAGATCTTTACTGTTTCTCTCCTGAACTATAATCTTGCTGGCCCTGGTAGCTCCCCCGGCCCTTAAACATTTCCCTAAAAGAACTGCCTTTAGCATCCGAGATACTTGCTTAAAGACTTTTAATGGTTAGGCTAGGTAATCTGTAGCCTATCATAGTCTTTGGGTCAAGACATGTAGTGTGTCCACAGCCCCACTTTTCCAGCTTTTCCTTATGCACATAATTGGAGCCAGGTTGGTATTCCTAGCATATGTTCAGTGTCCTCCTACTTAAAAAAATTTTTTTTTAATGTTTTATTCATTTTTAAGAGAGAGAGATGCAGAGAGGGGGACAGAGATTTTAAGCAGGCTCCATGCTGACAGCAGAGAGCCCAATGCGGGGCTCGAACTCAGGAACCTTGAGGTCATGACCTGAGCTGAAGTCAGAAACTTAGCTGACGGAGCCACCCAGGCACCCGTGTCCTCTTACTTTTAAATTGGTTTAGTCTGGGGGCGCCTGGGTGGCGCAGTCGGTTAAGCGTCTGACTTCAGCCAGGTCACGATCTCGCGGTCTGCGGGTTCGAGCCCCGCGTCGGGCTCTGGGCTGATGGCTCAGAGCCTGGAGCCTGTTTCCGATTCTGTGTCTCCCTCTCTCTCTGCCCCTCCCCCGTTCATGCTCTGTCTCTCTCTGTCCCAAAAATAAATAAACGTTGAAAAAAAAATTTTTAAATTGGTTTAGTCTGTTTCTTTCCATTCTATCCCCAGCGCACAGTTTGGCTGTGTTTCCAGACTAAGGTGCTACTCCCCTTCTGTAGAAGTTGCTTTGCCAACTCCAATTGGAGTGGTGTCCCACTCCCTCTTAACTTTTAGAGTGTTTTGTTGTAGAATAGTTCAAACATTTACTTAGCTCCAACTCTGTAATAGGACAGGATCTGTGACCTTCAGGAGCTTATATTTCAGAAGACAGACTATGTTGAGGTTAGCTACTTATGTCTCTTCAGATTTCACAGTTCTAACACCTTTTGAGGTGTTCCTCATTTCATATCACATGCTACCCTGTACTTAGTACATGCTCAGTGGATATTTTTTTAAAAAAGTGAACAAAGTGGACATTTTGTAATGTGAGTGATTTAAAATGCATTTGGGAAATACATATGGACATTATAAAGTAGTCATTTTTCCTTTTGCATACGGGGACTCATGTAACTAGCTTGTTCAATTAAAAAAAAAAAGGAAACATAGGGGCGCCTGGGTGGCGCAGTCGGTTGAGCGTCCGACTTCAGCCAGGTCACGATCTCGCGGTCCGTGAGTTCGAGCCCCGCGTCGGGCTCTGGGCTGATGGCTCGGAGCCTGGAGCCTGTTTCCAATTCTGTGTCTCCCTCTCTCTCTGCCCCTCCCCCGTTCATGCTCTGTCTCTCTCTGTCCCTAAAATAAAAACGTTGAAAAAAAAAAAATTAAAAAAAAAAAAAAAAAAGGAAACACATAATCCATAAGATCCAAAAGTCTACTTTTTTTGTAAAGTTTACTTGTATTTATTTTGCGAGAAAGACAGAGAGCAAGCAGGGGAGGGGCAGAGATGGAGACACAATCCCAAGCAGGCTTTGCACTGTCAGTGCAGAGCCTGATGTGCAGTTTTGAACTCACGAACCATGAGATCATGACCTAAGCCAAAATCAAGAGTCAGATGCTTAACTGACTGAGCCACCCACGTGCCCCCTGAAAGTCTACTTTTTAAAGTGTAATTAGCTACCTGAAGACTTCAAAGCAAAGGAAAATAGCTCAGCCACCTTGAACTGATTTAGCTACAGCTCCTGGGATCCACAAAGCCCTCCCTGAAGAAGCCTTGAGAAGCGAAGTCTGTTAGATCTGTTCACTGCTACTCCATGTCGTTTGTTCTGCTAGGCTTTGTTGGAGGATCCACAAAAAATAAAAGACATGGTCCCAGCAAGCAAGGACTTAACATTTAGCCGAGAAATTAATTTGGTACTTATGGACACAGAGCAGTTAAACCCTCTTTTGTGTTTACTGTAGATGCAGTATGACCCTTCAACTTGATGTATGCAACTCTAACTTCTAAAAATAAAATTTGCCAGACCTGCATATAAAGTGTTAGAAATCCTACCTTGGGATGGAAAGTATAGGAATTAATGTAAATCTGTATTTTTCTTAGCGAGGAACAGGAAAAAAAAAAAAAAAAAAAGGGAAACCTTAACAATTTCCTCACTTAAAATGAGTGACTGTTAGGTTGTATTTTACAATGTATGCAGGAAAATCACTGCTTATAGAAAAGTTGCAAAACTCATGTTGCTAATATCAGTACATATAGGTTTAATCATTGCTTAGCCAAAAAAATTGAGTTGCTGGAAGACTTTCTCCCCATTCATGCTAGTTGTTGTGACTCCTTTTGAAGAAGCTCAATACATTTGTACTTCGTTAGTTGACAACTTCCACTTTATGCAAATTTATTTCACTTTTGCTTGGCCTTATTCTTAACTGACCATTCATTCCTTTCCTTCCAGATCATAGCTTTCCCCTGATTTAAATCTGATTTAAATCATGCAGCTATTACTATAAATGCTTAGATAGTGGAGGAAGGACTTCAGAGCGTGTTCCAACCAGACGATCATCCAAAGCAACAAGATTTGTAGAAGATGTATAAATGGGCGTTTATCTAGCATTACCTTTGGTGGTTGCAGTCTCTGATTGTTACTTGTGTCGGTTAGTAGCCGCCTGGCAGATGTCAGTCTTTTTCCCAGTGCAGCTGAGGTTAGATAGTTTGACTCAACCTGAATTATTATATAGGAGCTTGGTCTGAGGAAAGATGAAGCGGTAGCCTACTTATGGATCCTGGAAAGTTCTTTAGAAACCCACGCATGACGTGCCTGTCTCATCATGACAAACCAAATGTATAATTTTTGTTTCGAAAAGTTGAATAAGCTTAGTTTTCTCTTCCACTCTGCAAAGAGTTTCGATGATGGAGACTATTTTCCTGTGTGGGGCACATGCCTTGGATTCGAAGAGCTTTCGTATCTGATTAGTGGGGAGTGCTTATTAACGCTCACGAAAACGGAAGGAGTTACGATGCCGCTCAACTTCACCAAAGGTGAGTACTGTCTTTTCCAGCCTTTAAAAGATATTACCTGGGCAGGGTTCGTAAGTAGCACATATCCACGTCGGAAATGCTCATAATGTTTACTGATTCTTAAATGATTTACACAAGCTGACGATGTGGATGATCGCTTTTGTACTGAGCTGTGAAGATGGCTGGAGGAGCCCTCATTGCCTGTAGTGCTCCTGGGACCGTGTGTGATTAAGACCTCTGAGGTCGGACCTGGGTTTGAGTCCTACTTTGTCGCGTTTGCCTTGAGGCATGGCTTAACCTCTCTCAGCTTTCATTTCCTGATTTTAAGGGTTTTCCTCTTATGGTTGTTTGTGAGGATTGAACAAGACGCTGCTTTCCAGGTACTGTGTGAAACGCTTTCAATACAAGTCTCGTAAATATTAGCTCTAACTATTATAGTACAGCACTGTTCCCTTGGCCGTGTACTCTGTTTGAATCCCAGCTGTGGTGTACTGCAATTCGATTCTGGTACTGACCACCCGGAGTTAGCTCAGCCTCCAGTTAAAGGTTATCTCCCCAGCTAGACTGCCCTTATTTCAAGATACACCAGCCATAAGTCACATCCGCAAGGCCACCCACACTACTCGCCAACTGGCCACAATTTTGAGGATTCCCATGACCCTTCCTGAGGTTCAGTAATTCACTAGAATGACTCTCAGAACTCAGGAAGGTGCTGTGTCTGCACTAACTTTTATTATAAAGGATACACACAAGGTGACATCTGGGGAGGGAGTGCAGAACCTCTGTGTCCTCTCTCTGTTGAGTCACATCACCCTCCTGGCATGTCAGGAATTTTTTCCTGGGGTTTCATTGCGAAGGCAAGATTGATTAAATCGTGGGCTGTGTGACTGTACTCAATCTCCAGTCTCCCTTCCGTCCCTGGAAGTCAGGTTGGTTCAAAGTCCTAACCTACTCTAGTCATGTGGTTGACCTTTCTGATGACCAGCCTCCTCTTGAAGCTGCCTAGGGCCCCACCAGGAGTCACCTCATTAGCATTACGAAGACTCTCCTATTTCTCAGGAAATTTGGAGAGTTTTAGAAGCTGTCAGGAACTCAGGGCACAGAACCAGGCAAATTCTTTGTCATACCACTCTGTGTAACTACATAATGATTCTTGTAGGTTATCTGATCTCTGGAGCCTCAGAGTTGAGTGCCGTCTGCTATCTTGTTCTCATAAGGATTTTGGATGGAAAGCAGTAGTTTTATACATAGAACCCATCGAATATTCTATATTTTTCAAAGTTCTTTCTCACATTATCTCACTTAGTCATCGTAAGAGCTCTGTGGGAAGCACATGTATTAGGTCAATCTATTTTGGATGTGTGTGGTGAGAACCCAGTTTATAAAAAAAATGAAGAGTGCCTTACTTGAGTGCATTTTTATTATCTGAGGTGCAGGGATTCTCATGGAAGCCATTAGCATGCTGAGTGAGAGGCTTCATTTAGGGAGAGCTGGCGTCAGGGCCTTGCATATCATCAGAACTTTTTTATCCTTTTGCTGGTGTTTGAGTTTATGCATCAGACTCCAGAGCCTGATGTGAGGTAAACTGCTCTTTTCTGATCTCTTTACCGAGTAGAGATTCCTTGGCCTGGTCAATGTTCTTTTCTACGTTGTTGGTGTTCTTTTTTTTTTTTTTTTTAGTTTATTTATTTTGAGAGAGAGAGAGCAAATGGTGGAGAGGCAGAGAGAGAGAGAGAGAGAGAGAGAGAGTGTCCCAAGCAGGCTCTGCACTATCAGCGTGGAGCCTGATGTGGGACTCGAACCCATGAACCTCGAGATCATGACCTGAGCTGAAATCAAGAGTCAGATGCTTAACCGATTAAGCCACCCAGGCACCCCTACATTGTTGGTATTTTTAAACCTTTTAAAGTCCAGATACCTTTAAAAATATGTTGAAAGTTCTGGATCGTTTCCTGAGAAAACAAAAATATGTTCGTGTGGTAAACTGTACCTGATTTCAAGATAACTCAAGTTAAAATTCTCTGCTTACTCTATGGCCAGCCTGATAATGATAATATTGGAAGGATTTTAGTTATTCATGTTACAATTCTGTAAGAAAAATACTTGATTATAGAACATATTTGAATTTGTGTGTTAAACTCATTTTGTGCTTGTCCAGAAAACATATGTGGAAATGATGTGTTTTGCTTATCAACTAGGCATCTTGATTATGTCTTAATAATGGCCTCTTTTTGGCTGTTAGATCAGTGACTTTGGTGGATTTTATTTTGCCTGTGTTTAAATCATTTCTCTTGTGCTTAAATTATTTCAGGTGCATTCCAGAGCAGAATGTTCCAGAATTTTCCTGCCGACTTGTTGATGTCATTATCACTGGAACCTCTAACTGCAAATTTCCACAAGTGGAGCCTCTCCATGACGGTATCACATTAATTAACAATGAAATTAATGCATTTAGATTAACTACAGAAGTAATTATTTTGTTTTATTTTTATACTCTAGAATTTTACGATGAATGAAAAGTTAAAGAAGTTTTTCAATGTGTTAACTACAAATACAGATGGCAAGACTGAGTTTATTTCAACCATGGAAGGTATATATCATGGCACATACAAACCTTATGTTTCTATATATTAATTTTCATTTTATAGTTATTTTATGAATTATAAAATCATGTTACTTTGGGGTGTGAAGATAGAAGCTAGGGCATTTTTGGAAACCGACTTTTTCCAAATGAGTTGTGATTTACCTGGGTCCTCTTCGAGAAGGGGGTCAGGGAAATGGAAAATAAAGAGTAAGGGGAGGGTAGCTAAAGATAGAAATGGAGAAAATGACTTCTGTTTTTAGCAGTGTTGTAGATTAAGCACCATGATAGATTCTCCCGCAGACAACAAAAAATATGATTCACATTCAGAAAAACCTCTTCCTAAACACAAGTATACCCCACTATCCCAAAGTAGAACCTTCGTATGAAACTCTTAAACCAAAATGGCACAAAGCAAAGAGTATCCCCCCACATTCCAAAAGTTCGCATTAAAGCCACCTTGGTTTTATGAGGGACTTGCATTAGAACCTATTTCCGCTAAGTGAAAGAAATCCGAAGAGGGCTTTTACTTTCATGAAGAAACGCCATTGCTGTACTGACGTAAGTCTCTCATAACTGTGAAATGGCACACGTGGACTTCTGGCAAGTGGGGGATGCCAGTATATTGATGAAGTGACTGTGGGGATACTCACGCCGAAACCCCTGGGAGTTAAATGGAGTACTTTCTTGTTTTCATGTTTAATTTATTTACCTTTGAAGGGGTTGGGGGATCGGGTCAGAGAGAGAGAGGGAGACAGAGATTCCCAAGCAGGATCCGTGCTGTCAATGCAGGGCTTGAACCTATGAACTGTGAATGACCTGAGCCAAAATCAAGAGCTGGAGGCTTAACCAACTGAGCCACCCAGGAGTCTTGGAATACTTTTTTTTTTTTTTTTTAATTTTTTACATTTATTTTTGAGAGACAGAGCACAAGTGGGGGGGGGGGGGCGGTGGAGAGAGAAGGAGACAGAATCCAAAGCAGGCTCCAGGCTCTGAGCTGTCAACACAGAACCTGGCACGGGGCTCGAACCCATGAACTGTGAGATCATGACCTGAGCCAAAGTCGGATGCTTAACCAACTGAGCCACCTAAGCGCCCCTAGAGGAAACTGCATTTATTCCAGACTTGAAGGGATTTCCATATGGTGAGACTTTAAGGAAAACGAGCAGTCACAGCCAAAAAATCACTAATGTGCAAGCAAGGACATGCATGAGAACTTACAGAAACAGTAGGCAGTCTTTGAGTCAGTGAGGCTGTGCCACATGAGAGGCCAGGGTCCTGGAGTGGAATGAACTGAAATAAAGTGGATGTAGTTCTTATTATTCAAAGATTGGTCTTTTTGCTGGCTTGCTCTTGGGGGAGGTCAGAGGTCCAAGGGTTTACAAACAGTATCTGGGGAATTGTGGGGAAGGTTGGTCAGCCTAGTCTGAAGTCTGAACCTGTTACCTTCTCCTTAACACTATTTCCGTCCTCTGTTTTTTTGCTTTAATGATAGCATTGGCATTTCCCAAACCATCCCAGGTTAGAAACTCGGATGTTGTCCTTGACTTCCTGCCCTCATTCTCCACATCTAAAAAATGTGTGCAACATTCTGTTCCCCAAATGCCTCTTGAAAATATTACCTCCCCCGCATCCAGCTTAGCCCTGGCTGACTTCTGTGTTAACCACGTTCTACCTAGACTCCTCGGCAACCGCCTAACTGTCCACAAAGTCACTTTCCAGGTGGCCTCTGATGACCCCTCTGAAACACCAATTATGAAGTTAGGAACCTTTCCCCAGAGACATAGTTTAGGCTGAGACAAACTGGCTTGTGTGAAAGGACACCAAAAATGCACAGCATGGTTCATTCTCATATGATTACCTTATGGGAGGAGATGAAAACACAGCACGAGGTAGGGGGAAAACAGACCCATTGTGGAAGAAACTTGTGTCACTAATCACACGCGGGCACCTGACTGTTTGACTGGGTTATACTCAGAGGCTCAACTATTTCACTCTTCTCTGATTACCTAGCAAATCATGCTACACATTGTAAAAGGTTGAAAAACCAGTGAAATGTACTGTGAATGTTCACATTCTGAGCTGAAATTCCTTTGTCCCTGAGAGAATGAGCGCAATTTTACCCCGACACTGTGAATTATAAAATAATGTTTTACCTAGGGTGTAAAACCTAACTGAATTGTAAGTAACATCTTCGAGCATTCTCACCTCACTTACTTGTTTGTGTTCTTCATGCAGGGTACAGGTACCCAGTATACGGCGTCCAGTGGCATCCGGAGAAAGCACCTTACGAGTGGGGGAAGTTAGAAGGTATTTCTCATGCTCCAAATGCTGTGATGGCGGCGTTTTATTTAGCAGAGTTCTTTGTTGCTGAAGGTAATATGCGGGTATATAACTTTATTAGTCTACTGTAGCTTTGGAGGAAACTGTCCTCATCTGAACTTACTATACTCTCTTGGCTCTGTAGATGTTCTGTAGGTTGAACTTTAAAAAAGATTAAATCATAGGAAAGCCCTGAAATTGAGATATTAGACATTCAAATAAAATCAGGATGGTTATTTCAGTTAATTATACAATCTAGGGGCGCCTGGGTGGCACAGTCGGTTAAGCGTCCGACTTCGGCCAGGTCACGATCTCGCGGTCCGGGAGTTCGAGCCCCGCGTCGGGCTCTGGGCTGATGGCTCGGAGCCTGGAGCCTGTTTCCGATTCTGTGTCTCCCTCTCTCTCTGCCCCTCCCCCGTTCATGCTCTGTCTCTCTCTGTCCCAAAAATAAATAAACGTTGAAAAAAAAATTTTTTTAAAAATTATACAATCTAAAGTGCACTTAACTTTTTTTTTTAACGTTTACTTTATTTTTCTTGGGTGGGGGGGAGGTGTGGAGAGAGAGGGAGACAGGATCCGAAGCGGGCTCTGCACTGAGAGCAGAGAGCCCGATGTGGTGCTCAAACTTACAAACCGCAAGATTATGACCTCAGCTGAAGTCAGATGCTTAAGGGACTGAGCCACTCAGGCGCCCCAAAAATGTGCTGAATTCTTGAACAACAGCATGAAGATTGTTGAGTTCTTTGTTTTTCTTTCTTTCTTGAAGATTTTTTAAAAAAATGTTTTCCCCGTGAGTCGTCATTGTGGGAATAATGCTTTAATTTTAACATTATCTGAGAATTAGATGTCATTTTTCTAAGAAAATTACATAAATTGAGTATATACTCATCAGTCTGTGATTTTAAGCTGCCTATCTGCAGGCATTGGCACATTGGAGAAAGTTCATGGGCTTTTTCATGATGAAAACACAGAGGCATTTTCATGCTTTTATGGGTAAAACTGAGAATTTGGTGGTAGATGCTTAGGTTCCAGTTGAGTGACACAGCTATGGGACAGAGCTACAAACACAACTTGCAAGGGACACGGCATACTCTGGTGAGGCGTGAACTCCAGCCCATTGTGTTTGCACCCTGTCTCCAAGCTGCCCTATGTTTTTATCAGCCCTCCTGCCCACACTCATGAGTAAAGTACTTTACCTCCTCAGTTCTCTCCGGTTTAGAACTATGTTCAGTTGAATGGGTAGTTTCATGACAAAAACTCTGAATTAAAAAAAAAAAATTGTCTCCTGTGCAGTGCTAGTCCCAAGTAACATTTTCCTGTTGCATATTCAGAGAAAATGAGAATGGCGTAGGCGGTTTGTTGCAGCATTATCACGTGGCAAAGCTGTTTATTTTATCTTCATTTCCCAATATCCTTCTTTCTAAAAATGCCACAAAGCCTATATTTATTTTGACTTTAGGAGAAAGTCTGAGCCTTCACTGTTTTCTCATTCAGACTTCAGCTCACTTTTCTCTTTTTTATTTAATTTTTTTTTTTAACGTTTATTCATTTCTTTGAGTGGGGGAGGAGCAGAGAGAGAGGAAGACACAGAATCCAAAGCAGGCTCCAGGCTCTGAGCTGTCAGCACAGAGCCCAACGCAGGGCTCGAACCCACGAACCAGGAGATCATGACCTGAGCCGAAGTCGGAAGCTTGACCAACTGAGCCACCCAGGCGCCCCCAGACTTCAGCTACCTTCTTTGTTTTTTTTTTTAATTAAAAAAAATTTTTTTTAAGTTTATTTATTTTGAGAGAGAGAGAGAGCCAGGGAGGGGCAGAGAGAGAGGGAGAGAGAGAATCCCAAGCAGGCTCCATGCTTTCTGTGCAGAATCCAGTGTGGGGCTCGAACTCACGAACCGTGAGATCATGGCCTGAGCTGAAACTCAGAGTCCAATGCTTAACTGACTGAGCCACCCAGGTGCCCCAAACTTCAGCCAACTTCTGTGTTCCTCCTTGTTATCCCCGTTTCTGCCTTGCCTCTCACTTCTCCATATGCCTCAGCTTTGCCAACATCTCCATTCTCTTCACTCTTGAAGCATCTCAAGAAGATAGACCATGAAAACATTACAGTATACAATTCTGTGTGGTTACTAGACTAGACTTCTTGCGTGCTAGGACCTTGCCCTGTTTATATTTCTGTCCTCAGGCCCTGCAGCAAGTCTTGCACACAGTAGGCCCTTTGTAAGTGTTTGAGTCAGTGGGAGAGTGGGCCCCACACTGGATCTGGTGCAGGGCGAATACAGATGCTCTTTTTTGGTAGGTAGTGAATCAATGCTGTGTTATGTAGGGGAGTTCTTATAAGATAGATATTTCTCCTTTTTTGGTAGTATTTTCCCACTTAATAATGCTGATTATAGGAAGCCGTGTTATAAAGTAGCCTTTTGAAGATTTTATAATTTTTAAAAATGAACACTCTTTTTCTTGCAGCTCGGAAAAACAGTCATCATTTTGAATCTGATGTGGAAGAGAATAAAGCACTGATTTATCAGTTCCGTCCAGTTTATACTGGAAATATTTCCTCATCATTTCAGCAAAGTTATATATTTGATTGAAAGCCTGCCATGTGTTAACACAGGAATTTGGGATAATTCCACTATTAAACTGTTGCAATAACTTGCTACTCATGGCAATAATGGAAAGCCAGAGATTCCTTTTCTATAATGTTACTGGTTCTGATTCTTCATTTAGTGTGTTTGAACATTTCTATCACATTTGGAAATTAATCAGTGAGACAGATAAAAAAATCACAGTGTATTTCATGGAAAAGATTTTATGTGAAACTTAGAACAAAATAAATGTATTGAAAATCCAAATATTTTATTTTTTTCCTGTTGATTGTAGAAATAAGTACCGCCCCCCCCCCCCCCCCCCAACCATCCACCCCATCCTTGCGAAGACCCTTCTTAAATCTTAGCTCTAGTTCACTGGGAATCATTGTTTGAGTTTCGGAAGTATTAGTGTGTGAGAGAGTGTGTATGTGAGAGGGTGTGGTGTGAGTGTGTGTGTATACATATATTTCGTCTTCTGTCTTTTCAGCTCCACAGTTACACTGCACACCTCCTGAAAGTTGAGCCTGTGTCTTGAACTTTTTCTCTCTCACAGTGTCTAACACACTACGCCATCAGTAAATACTTGTGACTATTGGTGAGTAAACTTTGTTTCCATGGAAAATAATTTGAAAGCTGCCCAACATTTTTTGGGGGTACATTTTAATCTATTTCTCAATCTGTACTTCCCTCTTCCATCCCTCAGTCCTGTACACCCTCGCCAACTCTGAAATTTCGGAATTCCTAGAGGACAACAAAAATAGAAGACAGGACATTCTGAACTGTTTTTGACAGACCGCGTCTATGCCTCTGTTCTCCTTAGTCCTTCAGAGCTGGTGCTGGAGTAGAAACATGGGAAACAGAGTGATTGGGCAAGGTGTTGTAGGAGCTTATGAATGTCTTTAGGTTCAGAAAGATAAGGACAATAATCTGAAGATACTGAGGTAAACCGTAAGCTTTGAGCAATACATCCAAACAGAATATAGGGGTTGAGAGGGAATAACACATTTAGTCAGCTCACAGGATTTTAGGAGAAGTGTGGCAGATTTAGTTTCTATCCGTGAGCAAAAAGATTCTGGTAAGTCTTGTCAAATGTGCCATTTCTAGCTAATTCCATGTCTCTCACCACTAGAAAAAGGTGGCGACTGTTATCCTGCCAGGGTTCTTTCCAGCCCATTTGTATTGAAATAGAAATCTCCTTGTCTCTGAAGTTCCCTAATCATGCTAAATCCTGACCGTGTCATTCCTCATGCTGTATCATCCCTCCTTCCGCTGTGAATGTTACTAATTGCTCCCAAAGGTTCTCACTGTGCTTCGTTGATGATGAGCACACATATAAGAAAACGTAAACCATTATTTTTTTACTTAAATTCAGTTTTCCATTTTTCCATGTTTTTTTTTTTTTTTTTTTTTATGCTAGACTCACTGTATTCCAAGGATGGGATCACTTTCAGAGTTGACAATATCCCTGCCTTTCACATACTACTGCCTGCCAGAGGCTTGTCAAGAGGCCCAAGGGCAAGTGAGAAGAGCGGTCCCATCCAGGCAAGGAATGTCTGTTTCTTGTCTAGCTTGACGTAAGACTGACCCAAGGCAGCCTGACATTGCTACATCAGTGGAGGCAAGACAGGACAGATTAGAAATGCCTGTTGATGATAGGAAAGCCCTAGGGGGAGAGAGATTGCTGCCCCAGAGGGCTGCCTGATCCATCATGTGGAGCTCCTGGGAAGAGTGGACTGGCCATCTTGGGTTCCAGTGGCCAGAGACATGGAAGCTAAGAGATGGGTGTTGCCACCCACTGCCTTTGCATTCTGTAAACTAGAGGTGACACTGTAGTTGGAAGACGGATGTGTAAGGGCCAATACACAGGCCCGAACACGTGGTTCAAGCCCAAGGATCAATAGATCTCCGATAACCACACACCTGAACTTGTCCTGTGCCCATGATGAGAATCACTTAAAATCAACATGTCAACACCATTCTGGCCATCCAATCTCGTGCAATCCTGTGAAAGGAATATTGTGCTTGCCAGGCGGCCCTCCTGGAACTGAAGTCTGGCCACAGGACCTGGACAATTGCACAGGAATGAATCTGAAAGCTGCTCAGGGCACCTCGTTGCCTTGAATGAGTGGGGTTTCGCTCATTTCCTGAAGGGGAGAACTGGGAGTACAGGCCCAGGCGGGTCTGGCTGGGCTCAAAGTGCCCTAACCGTGTAGCTCTGCTATGGCTGGCTTGTCACCACTGTGGGGCACTTATGAAATGTTGAGGTAGTACTTCCGGTGACCCAGACCCACACAGGACCGGGTCCAGGTATGGGGTACCTAGCCCAGATAGCACTTCACCCTGACCAGTTCCAGGCACTAGAAAGGGGCCTGGACAACTTTGAGGAGGTTGTCCAAAGTGGGGGCCCTGATGGGCAAGGTCTGGAGCAGGGGCTCCAGTTGCCTGGGCCCAAAGGTGATGCTGCCTGGCTCAGTAGCAGCTCAGTGACAACAGCTTAAAGAAGTAAACACTAAAGAAGCATTAGCAGGTCAGTGGGCCACACTGAGTGTCAAAACTTCTCTGTTGGGGGAAAGAAACAGAGGCTGAAAGACCAAGTGTGAGTGGGGGAACATGCAGGTTAGAAGAAAAAGGAAGAAAGAACAAAAGGAGGAAGGATCGGGTAAGTGTGGCTTGCTTTCTGTGTGTAAGAGACCGCTAAAGTGGATCCTTCTCCAGCCGACAGCCGTCAGCGTCTAAGGGCTTTGGGGGAACTGACAGGTCATTACCTCCAGCATTTCCCAACCTCTCACCTACGTGAAACAGCCCAGATGGAATGGGGATGTTGGACTCAAAAGAACAGGCCAACACTCATTTCCATTCAGCCAGATGTCTTTGAGTGCCCACAAGTTTATGTGACATGTGGCCTGACACGAGATGTTTTATGAAGGCACGTTGGCTGTTGGCTGTCTCCATTTCCACACGGCAGAGTACGAAAATCCTCAGTACCCTGTCAGGCTGAGTTTCTGTGGTTAGGACGGTCCTGTGGCTTCTAAAAGCACAGTGATATGGGGCGCCTGGGTGGCTCAGTCGGTTAAGCATCCGACTTCGGCTCAGGTCATGATCTCGCGGTCCGTGAGTTCGAGCCCCGCGTCGGGCTCTGTGCTGACCGCTCAGAGCCTGGAGCCTGTTTCAGATCCTGTGTCTCCCTCTCTCTCTGCCCCTCCCCTGTTCATGCTGTCTCTCCCTGTCTCAAAAATAAATAAACGTTAAAAAAAAAAAATTAAAAAAACAAAACAAAACACAGTGATAGCTCACAGTGAAGCGTTCAAGCCCAGCACCCAGCATGTGACAGGCCCGCGGTAAGGGCCGCCTCTCTCATTCCCCCTGCGTCCTCTTCAGTAAGAGAACAGCCCACGCACGTGCTGGGTCTTTCTGTCCTACCTGTCAGACTAGCAAGAAAATGCAGCACTTTTCTCTTATGGGAAGAGCTAAGAGAAGAGTCTTTTGCCTCTTAGAAATAAACAGAAGCTTTGTGGGCCGCCTGTGGCTCAGTCGGTTAAGCAGCTGACTCTTGAGTTCGGCTCAGGTCATGATCTCACGGTCCTTAAGTTCAAGCCCTGTGTCAGGCTCTGTGCTGACAGCAGATAGTCTGCTTGAGATTCTCTCTCCCCCTTTTTCTCTTCCCCTTCCCTGCTCACGTTTTCTATCTCTTGTCTCTCTCAAAAATAAATACATAAACATTAAAAAAAAAACAAAACAGAAGCTGTGTTACTATTTATTTTGCAGTTTTACTCCATTTAACAAATTTCTTTCTAAAATGAATAAGGGAGCACTTGGGTGGCTCAGTTGGTTAAGCGTCTGGCTCTTGATTTCAGTTCAGGTCATGATCTCATGGTTCATGAGTTCGAGCCCCGCATCGAGCTCTGTGCTGACAGTGCAGAGCCTGCTTGGGATTCTCACTCTCCCTCTCAGCCCCACCCCTGCTCACTTGCTCTCTCTCTCACAAAATAAATAAACTTGAAAAAAGAAAATGAATAAAGTTTTTATTCTATGTAACATTTTTCTTCCAATAGCAGTTTCAAATGAACTGAGGTATTTTGCAGTAATGAGTCAGAAACACTAGATGTCAGAAGAGAACCAGCTAACCTAAGGTTTAACCAACTGTGTTTACATCCAGCCATTTAGAATAGTAGATTTTAGGAGGCTGCCGGGAACCTAAAGAACATTTAATAACACAGTTGTTGTATTTATTTAAATACTAATGGTTTATTGAATCAATATGTTGTGCCCTTGAAACTAATATATGAAACTAATATATCGTATGTCAATTATATCTCATTTAAAAAAAAAAACCTAATGGCTGTGTAAACATAGATTTATACCTAATACTAGGTATTTTCTACTCTGACCTAAGAGAATGCCCTGAAAGACCTGGTAAAAAGAAGGGAAACAAACAATTTTAAGTATCTATTAAGGGTCAGGAAGTCTCATGTACATAAATTTGTGGTCTATATACAAAATTCCCAGTCCCCAATCTACCTAACTGAGCAACTTTTAGGCTAGCGGGGTTTTCCTCTGGATGGGTAAAGAACCAGAGCTTCATATAATGAAAGATGCTTCTGGGGACACCTGCGGGGAAGACACAATATCAATTAAGAAGTATTCCTTGAACATCTACTGTAAGCAATGTACATGCAAGAGAAGCACTTTAAACAAACATTGACATTGGATTTTTTTCCCCTATAGATTAAAGTGTCTCAACTAAGTGTACTCTAAATGTTGTCATTATTTCCCTTTTGGAATTAAGGAAAAGTTCTGAATCACTAGTTTTTCTACTGAAGCTGTTCCTTTTTGCATAAATATAGCCTGTTTTTAGGCTTCTAATTCTCTAACACTTAGTATAATTTCTCATAAACCTAATTTACAGTCATTCTGTTTCATCATATAGATTGTCTTTAGAAACTTACAATACCACTTTTGGGGCGCCTGGATGGCGCAGTCGGTTGAGCGTCCGACTTCAGCCAGGTCACGATCTCGCGGTCCGTGAGTTCGAGCCCCGCGTCAGGCTCTGGGCTGATGGCTCGGAGCCTGGAGCCTGTTTCCAATTCTGTGTCTCCCTCTCTCTCTGCCCCTTCTCCGTTCATGCTCTGTCTCTCTCTGTCCCAAAAATAAATAATAAACATTGAAAAAAAAATAGAAACTTACAATACCACTTTAACATCTTTTGCATCCAAGTTAATTCATCCTGGTAATTTTTCGGGGAGAAGCTCAAAAGTTTGAGAGAATCAGAGATTCTCAGAACGGGAGAGTAGATAATCATGGTGGGCAATGGGTAGACTCCATATTTCCATTAACGAAACCCAACCGATATTTATTTTAGGTCAGCGACATTATCCCTGGGCCACACTGAACAAATTAAAAATCATAATTTCTGGGGAGACTGGGTGACTCAGTTGGTGAAGTGGCAGACTCTTGATTTCAGCTCAGGTCACGGTCTCATGGTTCATGGGATCGAGCCCTGCATCGGGCTCTGCACTGACAGGCCTGCTTGGGATTATCTCTTTCCCTCTCTCTCTGCCCTCTTATGGTCATGCACTCCCTCCCTCTATCTCTCTCACTCTCTCTCTCTCTCTCTGTCTCTCAAGTAAACATGAAAAAATATTTTTAAAAAGTAAAAATCAAAATTTCTTCTCCTCTGGCTTATATGTCACATCTTCCATCCAGTTTCCTAGCTGGATGAGAGTGGAAAGTCTACTGGTAGTCAGAGACCAGGGGTCTGGTCCCATCTCTTGTCATTCATGTAATCTTGGGCAAATCATATACTCTCTTAGTCATGAAAATTTCTACCCGTACTCTGAGCACTTCATATCCCATGTAATTGTCTTTCAAGATTTTAAACCCACAGTGAATACCTTCTTTTTTCTTTTATATTCTTTGATAGTTAAAAAATATATATTTCATCCACTTTTTATAAAGTTAAATAAGAAAATAAAACTTTTCAGGGGTGCCTGGGTGGCTCAATCGATTAAGAAAATAAAACTTTTCAATTTGTGCAATTAGAATAGTAACTTTACTTTGCCAATAGTAAACACTGTCCTTTCTCTTTAAATTGTATCAAATAACTTGAAGTGAAGATGAGCATTTACATTTTTTTCTTCTCTAGTCAGAAGGATCTAAATGAGTTGGTTCCTCTTTACTAGTCTTGATCCTGAGACAAGGAGCTACTAAATAATATAGGCAAATCTTTTGGTGTAATTAACAATAATGATTGGCTCCATTGTTGAGGGGACAAGGCACATAAAACAAAGTTTGAACTAAGAATGGAGTTTAGGGGCGCCTGGGTGGCTCAGTCGGTTAAGCATCCGACTTCGGCTCAGGTCATGATCTCACGGTCTGTGGGTTTGAGCCCCGCGTCGGGCTCTGTGCTAACAGCTCAGAGCCTGGAGCCTTCTTCAGATTCTGTGTTTCCCTCTCTCTCTGACCCTCCCCCGTTCATGCTCTGTCTCTCTCTCTGTCTCAAAAATAAATAAAACATTAAAAAAATTAAAAAAAAAAAGAATAGAGTTTAGAACAACAATAATAATGTAACCATGATAAGAGAAAAAAATTGAATTAAAAATTCTGTTATTTCTCCTTAGTGCCTTGTCATGTATTTGCAGATATAATTTGTGTCCTGCATTTAGTTAACTGGATCAAAAACATGTTTCTGTGTTGCTACGTATGTGGCCATCCTAGCTGGCTGGGTCCTTGTCCTTTGGGAGGACTGGGAGGCCCAGCCAGGACCCAGCCTCGGTGGCGAGGATTGGCCAGTGCGGCAGGTGGGTCGAGGGTTCAGACAGGGCAGGAATCCGATTTAATGTGGTCCAAAGTGGGGGCAGCAGCGAGGTGGATGCAGGCCAAGTATACAGGGGGAATCAGAGAGTGCAAGAGCAAAGAGGACAAGGCCAAGAGTGATGGAGTCGCTGGAACATGGAACCTGGAGTCAGGGACCGAAGTGAAGAGTGCCTGTGGTGTGAACAGGCCGCTACAGCCAGGAGAGTCCCGGATAAGTGTCCCAGCTCCGGTGGGGGGGGGGGATTGTCCTTTACAACGTTCTGGTTGGGGCATGCCTTGTCTCCAAGACACGATGTCAAGACTTATTTGACGGACTGTGAGGTATCCCATTGGTAAAAGCTGGCGGTGTTTGCCTACGTGGGGCATGCAGGATGGGGACTTTAAAGCCAGCACAGGCTGATACTTTAACCACTTTTCCCCCGTTGCCCAGGTTGCAGGCTGCCCTCCAGGCCTCCTATGTAAGAATTCCTCTGGGTCATCAGCCACTCTGCCCTTTATACTTCATCTCTTCTGGCTTCGCTCTGGTCTCTCCCCCAAAGAGGGTTTGATATTCAGGGTGTTTTCCTCTCCTTGCCCAGTCCCCTTGTGTGTGTGAGTTGTAGGCGTGGTCTGCCTGGCTTTGTGATTCACTGAGTGATGTATAAGCTCAGGCTCCCACCCAAGCGTTGGCCTGTGTGTGTCTACTGCGGGTGATCATTGAACCCGAGCAGAATGTGCCCATGCGCGGTGAAGACTGCCCTGCCTGGTACCCACCAGGTGTGTTAAATTCAGGGGGAAGTGGCCTCATTTTGATCTTGTGTATAGGCTGTGATGTCCAATGGACTTAAAATAGCAATACAGTGATGCCTGTCTTTTAGTCCTTCCCTATGTGTCTAGAGAAGGAAGGTTGATGGACTAGGCTTCCTCCGAGTCCCGCGTACCTGTAACGGTGAGTCAAAGATCCTTGCTTCCCTTTTCAATGGGCCAGCACTCATAATCATTCTCAGGATGGGGTGCACTGCAGTGGCCTGATGATGCAGTGGCTTCCTAGGGCTGGACACCACTGCTGCCACATCTGTGGTCGCCATCAGGCTCACCCAGTTCTCTGGTGCAGGAAAGGGGTGCAGGTCTGGGTGGAACTCACCACTTGCAGGTCGAGGGAGTGCTAATCTCATGGGCGCCGGGCAGTATTTCCGTTAGCTTTTGCTGTATAATGACTGGCCCCCTCCCCACCTTAGTCACTTAAAATAACCATTTTAGGTAGCTTCTAATTCCACGTGCAGCTGGCAGTCCTGGGGTCTGTGCAGGGAGTGGATTAATACCCCTGTGCTCTGCCCAAGATACAGATCCTCCCAGAGCAAGCCCACGAGGCACCGGATGCATTGGGAGGGGATCAATTCAATTCTGCATTTGTGAGTTTGTCTATGTCCAAGTGTGGGCCACTTAGACACTGTGGCCTTTTCAAAACATTGAGATATAGCTATTAAAATTTGTTAGCCTCAAGACTGACAGTCTATCCATCAGCCACTGTTTTAAAATGTAGAGTTTATTTTAAAATGAAAAAAAAATTTAAGTTTATTCGTTTTTGAGAGAGAGACAGAGCGTGAGCAGGGGAGGGGCAGAGAGAGAGGGAGACACAGAATCAAAAGCAGGCTCCAGGCTCTGAGCTGTCAGCACAGAGCCCGACACAGGACTCGAGCTCACAAATCGCGAGATCACAACCCGAGCCGAAGTCGGACGCTTGACTGACTGAGCCACCCAGGTGCCCCTAGAGTTTATTTTTTATGCAGGGTCAGTGAGGTCTGCAGATCAGAAGACAATTGCCATTGAAAAGATAGTTTCTTACTTGTAGTTTCTAAGAGGAAGGGGGATGTCATGCCATGCAGGGCCACCCAGGGATGCACCGGTATTGGCCACAGGCAGAGAGAGTAAGGGAACTGTGGGCAAGTGGCTTTATCGCAGCTTTTGTTGGTAGGAGTGTGCAAGGCAGGGTAAGAAGGCTAAGCAGGTTTAGCACTGGGCTGGTTCACACAATTTCAGCAGGCTCAGTGGGTAGGGGCTACCTCTGTTGTGTAATGGCTGGCCCTGGGGTGATTAGGATGGGGGATATTGTCCCAAAGAGTAAGGCACTACTAAAGCGTGTGGGTGGTGAGTAGGGGCTGTTGCCTCTAGGAATTAGCTAGTGCTGACAGGGGCGGTCTTTCCCCGGTCAGGAAAGCCCGAATGTCAAGCATCAATTTAGAAGCTAGAAAATGTGGTTGGTATACCACCTGTGCCTTCTGTGCCGAGGCCCGGTGATCGTGTGGCTCATCCATCTCTGAATGCCCCTAGGAAGTTCTTACTTAGATTTGCCTTCCTACTTCCCTTCCTTCGCTTATGGTTCTGAGACTCAGATGGCATCTTGGCAAAAATCGTAGACGTTCTACTCTGGAGCGCACGATCCCCCAATCCCTGTCCCTTTGATGATCAGCGAAAGCTGAAGCATCCATGGACCACAAGTCTCCTGACATCTGATCTCAGCCCTCAGTTCGTGCTTGGATTTTGGAGCCACTGTTTGAGAGTCAGATCTGTCTACTACTCCTTATTCATAGACCCAAGGCCCAACAGAGTTTGTCAGATTGGGACCAACGGCAATCTGCATTCGATCAGGTTGCTATATGGCTGGCTTGCCGGCCGCCATCAATGCAAGGTAAAAGTGGAAGGGCATGCCTCTTTAGCAAGGACTCTGCTTTTTGTGCTGACAATCTCCTCACTTCCTCTGATGAAATAGAAACTCTGGCTGCTGGTTAGTGCCTGAGGCAGCCAAGCAACAGTCACCGAAAGGGCCCCCCCCCCCCCCCCCCCCGCCGACACATCAGGGAATGGACATCAGCCCTACTTTTTAAATCCACGTCTTCCCAAGGTCCAGTGGTATCCAACACACAGTGTTACCAGGGTTAAGCAACACCTCTCCCTGGCTACTGGGATGGCTTCTGGAAGTCGATCAGCCTGGTCTGAGCTCCTGGTCTACTCTCAAGCCTTTCTCTTAGCGGCTCCCAGAAGGTGAGGGTGTGCCAAGACTGTCCGTGTACCAAAGGGGAGGCCTGTAGTTCCCAAGTAGACGCAGGCTGTTTCGTAACGGACGCTCAGACAGCAGCTGGGAATGTATGTAGTTAAGTCCTTCCCAGGGAGGAACTGGGAGGTGGGCATTTTCCCTTGCTTCCTCTGTGTTAAGCCCAAGCATAGAGTCATGGGACATGCTCCTACGCCTGTTGAAAAACCGCTTCTTTGTTTGGCTAATAGCCCTTTGGGACTAGTGAATGAATGCAAGCCCTGTTGGTTAGGAGAAGTAGGCGATTTAGGGGCCCATCCCTCAGCTGATGGCTGTAAATGTTGAGGCACTAGCTGTGTGGACCAACTCCTTCCTGAGAGATACCTGGCACTTTGGTTTCACTGCTGGAGTGAACCAGAGGGGAGGTGGGGGATGTGCCCACCGGCCCTTTCGGGGTCTGGGACGGATCCGCGTTTGGCACATAGATGGGTGCTAACTGGAGGCAGGGTCCTCAAGCAGCAGCTTGTAAAGTGTGCAGTCAAATTCCTTCCAGGGAGAGACTGGACAGTTTGCATGTCCGCATGCCCCCTCCACACCGAGCCCTGTGGATCAGCTGAGGTGAGTGCACGTCTGACTAGTAACTGCTTCTGTTTGCTGTCATCTTGCAGGACTGTGAGTGCAAGCCCCGCTGGTTTTCAGAGCTAGGCGATCTGGGGGCCCATCCCTGGGAGCCGGCCCTAGGAGCTGGGGCACTGGATGTGCTGTCTAAACCTCTGGGTCCTCGGGGAGAGGCTGGGAGAGGCGTTGTTCCCTCCCAGCACCATCGTCGTGTGCCAGTGGTAGGGTTTATGGCAGGAGTGGTCTCAGCCTTTCCTACTCACTTCGTTTGTTTATATATTTTTAATGTTTATTTATGTATTTATTTTGAGCAAGAGTGTGAGCGGGGGAGGGGCAGAGAGAGAGGGAGAGAGAGAGAGAGAGAGAGAGGGAGAGAGAGAGAATCCAAGGAGGCTCCACGCTGTCAGTGCAGAGGCGGACGCAGAACTCGAACTCACGAGCCGTGAGATCATGATCTGAGCCGAAATCAAGAGTCCAGTGCTCAGCTGACTGAGCCACCCAGGCGCCCCTCCTGGTCGCTTTGATGTGGGTACTTTCGCAGTGTCCCGATGTATAGGAGCCACTCTGCTGGTCTCTGGATTTCTCTGAGGGAACTGTTCTATGTGGAGTTGTTATTCGGTGTCTTCATGGGAGAAGGGAAATTCAGGAGACTCTTATGGTCCAGACCTAGATAGTTTTCTTTAAATGTTTGTTAACCTTTTTCTTTAAGTCTAGAAATCCCACACATGGTTTTTCTAGCATCATTATCAAATAATCATCTCTTTCTCCTTGTTTACAATACTGTCTATAAAATATACTACATTTTGTAAACACCGTGATCCGTTTTGTACTATTTTGTTTCCTTAATTTCTGCTTATTCTTATACCAGTACCATTAGTTTAATTATAAGGTCTTTGTAAGACATTTCAGTGTAAGGCCAATTCTCTCTTACTGGCCTTCTTATAAAGAATTTGTTTTGATATCATTTTTTCCCCAAGTTTTCGACTTAAATTCCAGTTAGTTTAACATACAGTATAATATTGGTTTCAGGTGTACATGGTATCTTTTCCTATTTATATGTTAAGATTAATTAGATTATTTTGTTGAGTCCTCAGAACCCTCCCACACCTCAACAAAGGTTTTATAGAGAACACAATAAGCCTACAAATTAATTTGAGAACAGCTGGCATCTTTATGTTTAGCTTTTTCCATACAGCAGCATATAATGTATCTTTTAAAAAAATTTTTTTTTTAACATTTACTCATTTTTGAGAGTGAGAGGCAGAGCATGAGCGGGGGAGGGGTAGAGAGAGAGGGAGACACAGAATCCAAAGCAGGCTCCGGGCTCTGAGCTGTCAGCACAGAGCCCGATGCGGGGCTCGAACTCATGGACAGCGAGATCATGATGCAGTCAAGTCGGACGCCCAACCGACTGAGCCACCCAGGCGCCCCTGATGTATCTTTTATATCTCTGAATTCAGTTAAGTAGTTTCATATACATTTCTCATTAGGATTTTTCTTAGTTATTTGTTGTCTATTACTACTTTTCAATGGAATTTATTAGTTCACCTTCTTAAATGGAAAGTTTTAAACATGCATCCCTTGAACTCATCAGAAGAGGATGTCTTTTAAATTTTTTAACAGTTTTTTTTTTTTTTATCGGGGGTGTGTTGGGGAATTGGGAGTACAGGCATTCCACTGGTTTTTGTGTGTGAATTTTGTACCTGTTCTTATTAATTCTGACAACTCTTTAACTGATTCCCAGGGGCTTATCATATTTATTTGTTATATAATATGTTTATACATAAATATATGTAATTGTATTTTATACATAATGTAATATAATAAATACAGTAGGATGATTAATTCACATTTT
The DNA here is from genome assembly GCF_016509475.1 of Prionailurus bengalensis. Lineage (NCBI taxonomy): Eukaryota > Metazoa > Chordata > Mammalia > Carnivora > Felidae > Prionailurus > Prionailurus bengalensis. The sequence goes on along the minus strand of NC_057353.1, from coordinate 13,901,920 downwards.
CCTTTTGTACATACATATGCACTTGCCATATCCTATGTAATGATTCTTTCCCAGAAACAAAGAATTGAGTATACAGGTTAAATTAAGGAGGGCTGAATCATTTAGATTTTGAAAAGTTGCAATTAAAATAGCTTGGGTAAGGTTTACAGACTTCTACTTTACATGAATAAAAGCATTCTGAAAAGTGGTAGCGCAACCACAGTAATTTTCTGGAAGGCATTCTCCCAAACCAGCGATTGACAGGTAGAATCAGATGTGTGTGGATTGTTGCTGGTCTGGTACTACAATTAAGCTCTTACCTTTTCTTTGCTCTCAAACAGAAAGTTCTGACAAAGGATGTGGTGGCTTCAGGGCCTCTCGGAAACCACACAAGCGGTGCCCTTGCGTTGAACTCTATGTTAAGAAAGGACCGTTGCTGTACTAATGAACCTGTGTTGAGATACTACTAGTTCAGTTCCCGTTACTTCTAATTGGGGCCTCCAGAATTCTTTGAACCTTGCCAGGTCTCTGGCGGGGGCCATGTTAATGTTTCCACTCCAGAGCTTGGCTGCCAATTTTGATTTTTTTTCCTGGGTAGGATTTCCTGAATCGGTATGACATAAAAAGTCATTTGCTTTGCCTTTCATAGTAGAAGCTTTCTTTTTTAAAAAAAAAATATTTTGAAGTAATTTCAGTCTTCCAGGAAAATTGCAATTAGTATACAAAGAATTTCCATATATCCTTCACCGAGATTACCCAACCGTTGACGTTTTACACATTCGCATCATCATTCTCTTTCTCTGCTCTGCATGAGTGTATGTGCATGTATGTATGTGTGCACACACATTCTTTTTTAGAACCACATGAGATTAAATTTGCAGATGTGCCGTCTTTTACCCTTAAATTCTTCAATATATATTTCCTAATAACAAGGACATTCTCTTACATAATACTGTATAATTATCAACATCAACACAACTGACGAAAATGTTGCCAATTGTCTTGTTATTGTTGTCTATAGCAAATAAAGAAATGTGGGGGGGGGGGGCGCGATCCAGAATCCAATCCGAAATCACACCGGGTATTTATGTCTTCTTAGTGTCCTTGAATCTATTCCTCGGTCTTTGTCTTTCATGACCTTGAATTTGTGAAGACTGTAGGCGAGTTATTTTGTGGATGCTTTCTCCTAACCCTAAATCTTCAACTCATTCCAAAGGTATGACCTTTAACTTGCAATTGGGCTCCTATTATCTTAATTTTCCTTTCCAACCTGAAAACACTCACCTCCTATTTGTGCTTGAAGAGCTCAGATGTACAAGGGCAAAAACGTGGGGAGGGGATTGACATTTGCTGAGCACCTGCATAGTCCCTGTACTGGGCAGTTGATAAACATCCATTTCATGAGCACATCCATCCTGTAGCACAAATTATGATTATTGCTATTATGCACATTGTGCAAATGAGGAAGCAGATGCTCAGAGATTGTAACCTGCCCAAAGCCACGCAGTTGGACCTAGGATGGTTTAGAGCCCAACTCCTCGATTTCGCCACACACTGTCTGTAAGGGCACTTGATCTACCTTGACCCTTAGCCACACTGGGTTCTATAAAGACCTTGACTTTTGCAGGGTTTCTGGCCTTCGGTGGAGGTTATTAATTTATTGCCTTTTTCCTGCACTGAAATGTGAGCCAGCTCCTGAGGAACAGAGACCAGAGTTATTGACTTTGTGGCCCTTTGCCTGACTCAAAGCCTGGACTGTAAACGGTTCTTGAATGAAGACATTGGAGCATGTGAAGTCTAAGAGGAATAAGAAACACATCTTGTGGGCTCAACTTAAGTTTTCCATATTCAGGGATGTGACCAGTGCCTGAGCCCTGGAGCTAGATTATCCCTCTTTCTTTAGGGAAACACTGGCTTTGCTTGGAAGACATGCTCTTCTGATTCCCTTCTGACCTCATTAGCAACTGCTTCTTCATCTGAGTGGATTTATCCTCACCTCTCTGACTCTTAGGCATTGGATTGCCCCGAGGCCAGTCCTCGGACTTCTCTCCTCTCTCTGTGTTGACCTGCTTGGTATTCTCTCATCTCATGGCTCCAAACAGAGCATGGCTACTTTAAAATTTATATCCTGGCCTGGATCTTTCCTGAACTCGAGGCTCCGGTCTGTCTGCTTATTTTACATCTGTACTCGGATGCCTCATAAGCGTCCTAAACTTAACACGTAGAACTGAAATCCTGGTATCCCTTCCACCTCAGTAAACGGAAACTCCATCCTTCGTGTTGCTCAGACTCAACACCGTAGATTCATCCTTGATTTTCTTTTTCTCTTGTATCCCACACACAGCACAGCAGACAATTCTATCATATTTCAGGGGCTGGGATCATGATCGAGGGTCGTTTTTTAAACACCTTTCTCCCTGAAAATCAAATAGACAGCTAGGACTGAATTGTGGCCACTCAAAATTCATCTATTGAACCCCTCACCCTCCAATGTAGTGGCATTTGGAAAGGAAGCTTTGGGAAATAATTAGATTTAGATGAGGTCATGAGAGTAGGGCCTTCATGATGGAACTGATACCTTTATAGAAGAGATATCAGAGGGGCACCTGGGTGGTTCAGTCGATTGAGCTTCTGACCTCAGCTCAGGCCATGATCTCGCAGTCCATGAGTTCGAGCCCCGCATCGGGCTCTGTGCTGACAGCTCGGAGCCTGGAGCCTGCTTCAGATTCTGTGTCTCCCTCTCTCTCTGCCCCTCCCTGACTCATGCTGTGTGTCTCTCTCTCTCTCTCTGTTAAAAATAAATAAACATTAAATTTTTTTTTAAAAAAGAAGAGATATCAGAGAGCTTGTTCTCTTTCTCTCTGCCCTGAGAGCACACAGCAAGAAGCAGTGTCTGCAAGCCAGGAAGAGAGCTCTCACCAGAATCTAAGCATCCTGACACCCTGATCTCAGATTCTGGACTCCAGCGCTGTGAGAAAATAGATTTCTGTTCTGCTGTTTAAACAACCCAGTCTATGGTATTTTGTTATGGCAGATCAAGGTGGCTAATCATAGATCAATCAGCATAGTGAATGGAAAAATTACCCATGGAAACCACTTTTGAGAAAACTAGAGGACGGAAAATCTCCACAAATCTCCCCTCAGAGGACAAACACATTCAAATAAAATTTAGACACGTTCAGACATATTTAGAATTCAGACCTATTGTCTAAACCCCTACCAGCAGTAGACGGTTGTAGAGCAACAGTGGTGGAAAATGAGAATTGAGATCCTCAGAAATGTCTAGCGAATAATCTCTTCTATAAATTCACAGCATGACACAGAAGGAAAACAACTAGAAATAGAAAATGCATTGAGCAGAATAGGAATCCGGGGCAAGGAATAAAGAAAGTGTGGGGAGGGGAGGGCAGCTCAGGGGAGGTGGATTCCAGAAGGCGCTGTCAACGCGGAGTGCGAACCAGGGCTGGAGGCAGAAAACCTTCCTGAACCAGTCCCCCATCCTTTTAATTTAAAAAATCCCATCACCGTTTTTGGACAACCTGGACCACCTGTCCCACAGACTGCCCCCTTTCTGATTTTGTCTTTTCGCCACCTACATTTCCTGCAAAGTAGACATTAGCTCTGAACACTTGATTGGAGGAAAATTCAGTTTTTGGACAGAAATTCTATATTTTCTTTTTTTTTTTTTTAAACGTTTATTTATTTTTGAGACAGAGAGAGACAGAGCATGAACAGGGGAGGGGCAGAGAGAGAGGAAGACACAGAATCTGAAACAGGCTCCAGGCTCTGAGCCGTCAGCACAGAGCCCGACGCGGGGCTCGAACTCACGGACCGCGAGATCATGACCTGAGCCGAAGTCGGCCGCTTAACCGACTGAGCCACCCAGGCGCCCCCAGAAATTCTATATTTTCATACTTGATGATTACTGGGTCCTGCATCACTCCAGGAAGGACTTAATGTCTGGTTTTCCCCCTTTGCACAGTAGAAGATTGGTCCACCGGTGACGACTTGATCCTTCTGCCATGAAGACATCTACCAACTAACTCATCTGACTGGTGACCGTGAAGTCCAGCCACCTGTTGCCTACACTGCCATGGTGATTCTTTAGAAACCCAGGTCCCCTTCTATTATTACTCTCTGCTCAGGACTCTGCAGCTTCTTCCTAACTCACTCAGAGTAAGAGCCAATCTTCTGCACTGGCGTCCTGGGTCTCAGGGATCTGGCCCCCACCATTTCCACGGGCCCTGCCCTTCCTCACTCCCTGCCTCCTCCGTGTGTCTCGCATCCACGATGTGCGAGAATTCAATCCCCCAAATGTGAAGTTTTCTTGCTTCCAAGTCAAAAATACTCGTCAGCACGGTGCCACTCACAGGCGAAAACCTGCAAATCTGACTCTAAAAAGCACTGCAAAGTAATACAGGTCTTTAGCTGAGGTTTTCCTCTTCCTTTCTCATGGGGCTGTGGAGGAGGGGGCGATTGCCTTGTCACAAGTTCACCAAGATTTCCTACCACACTCGCGACATCGCCCATTCTGAAAGGAAGGAGTCACCTACCTTCTTGCCTTTCGGCCTCTCCAGGCTCTTCTCCCTCCTTCTCTCTGCCTTGTCCCCAGGCTCCTTTCTTCAACGTGTGCCGTGACATTTCTAAGGTAGATGAGCAGCTTTCCTTGTTTGGTTTTGGTTTTGGTTTTGGTTTAGGTTTTTCCCAGCAAGGACCCCCTTCCCCAGCCAGCACCGCCAAGGGCGGGAGGTACAAATGCGGTCTTCCCCCCCCCCCCCCCAGGCGTGGGCTGAGCAGCCTCGCCCATTCTGGCATTGTCTGCGCCCCTCTGTGGGCTCCCACTCCTGTGCTATCTTGGCTTCTCAGTTGGGTCTCATCCCCTGACTCCCGTCCCGCAGCCTGCCACCATTTGAGTGATCTCTTGAAGAGTGTAGAGGACAGACATCCGAAACGCCTACTTCTCACGATTAAGCATAAACAGGACACGCCTTTGCCAAGCCCACCTAATTGTGGCTGGTTTGTTTAATATCAAAATGCTCTCAGATCTGCATAAGCCACCTGCTTTTTCCTCCAGATCCGCTGAGCCCTGATGCATGAGGCATCGGTAATGCTGTTTCTGTTTACGTCATTAAGGATGGGGATGTGCTAATGTCCATATCAGTTGGAAAGCTTGAATAATTTTTCAAACTTTTCCATCAGGCCGTTTTCTGTATTATTATTCTGGATTAATCTATTTTCGGTAGAGTTTTACGGTATCATTAAAGTCCGACTCCAACATTTAGATCCCAAATGATAGATTTAATGGCCTTTGTTATCACCCCAATGATGTGGGCCTAATTTTATGGTTCACCTGTTTTTGCTGTTTACTTTCTTGAGCTGCAGCCGAGCTGAAGAAACTGTGTGAAAACAGAGTCTGATTCCCCTTGAAAGACAATGCCACCTTATTTTGTAAAAAGAAAACCTGGATTCTCCTAAGTCGGCCCCTGAAAGGGACTCTGCCCGTGGGGATGGTGGAAACGTAAACCCCGCAGCCCCTCATCTTCTCCCAGGTGATGCCTCAGTCACACTGGCTCCAAGGACATGCTCCTGCCCTTGAGTGCTCTAGGTCAGGTGAGGAGCCGTAACCCTTGTCTCCACAGATTGTGGCACTGTGGACGTAAGATCGAAACCTTTTGTTTACTTTCAACTTGAATTTTCCTGAACACATGATAAAAGGAAAGTCTAAAATGTCTAAAAAGTGTACCCAGCCCCCCAGCCCTCGTTCCCTGAGATAACTAGGGTAACTGATTCATTTTTAAAAAATTTTTAACATTAAAAAAAAAAATTTTACGTTTGAATGTGAGAGAGTGCAAGTGGGGGAGGGGCAGAGAGAGGGGAACAGAGGATCTGAAGTGGGCTCTGTGCCGACAGCCGTGAGTTCCATGTGGGGCTCGAACTCACAAACCAAGAGGTCATGACCCGAGCCGCAGTCAGACGCTCAACCAACTGAGCCACCCAGCTGCCCCAGGGTAACCGATTTCTTTATAACCGTTCAGAGGCATTCTACACTTAGACAAAGACTGATATGATTCTCTGTTTCCCCTTTTCAGACGTGGTGCCACCCTGCACATACTGGCACAAGCGACCCTCTCCTTTGCTCCGTCTCGGAAAGTCTCCAGTGCGCGAGTCCCCGTTCTTTTCCATTGGCTCCACGATGACCCGTTGTATGGCTGTCCCATAATGCATTTAGCCTCTCTCCTGCCGATAGGCATTTGGGCCATTTCTTATCTTTTTTTTTTCACTCCCAAAGTGCTTCAGTAAAAACAATGAATACCTTCCTTTGCACGTATGTGAAGTATGTAGGACAACTTTATAGAAACTGCTGGGTCAAAGAATAGGTGCACCTCGAGTGTAAATACATATTGTCAAATTTACATTAATAGTGTTCCAATTTATACCCCCGCACCCCCCCACCCCACACATACACACAAGGAGTGTATGCACTTAATCAGAGTTTACAAGAGGCCTAGGTTTAATGTAAGGAAATAAACCTGGTGGCCTGAAGCGGGATAATATGGTTTATGAGACATGGCTTACCAGTCTTTAGTGTGTGATCCAGTAGAGGAATGCTTTGCTTCCTAGCTCTCAACTCGCTTGCACAGAGCAGGAACTCTCGGGGAGGGGGGTAGTTGTTTTCTGCCCCCCGCCCCTACCTGCCTCACATCCTCCCACTTCCCTGAGCCAGAAGGGAACACAGATGCCTCAGGTATTGCAACTCAGGGAATAGGACACATAGTCTTTTTCCGATTTCTACTGAGCAAGGTCGCCAAACAGATGTGACTGCCAGCTGACCCATGAGCCGGTCCCTGGCACTTGGAGGCTCCTCACCCTGTTCCCTGATGTTGGAATGTGGGTTCCACTTGCCTTTCCCATTCCCACAGGCTGCTCCATCCAAGGAGATGGCCTTGAGATGGTGATGTGGTTTTGAAAACACCTTCATGGGACACACGACTGAGTCCAGTTAGAGTCTCTTTTACAAACTTAGATTTGGCAGGCAGGTGCAAGGATCCGTTCGTGCTGGTGCTTCAGATAAGCCTCGTATAGCAGTTCCCCTCACTTGTTAAAACTGCTACCTACTGACCTGGAGTGGCCTATCACTTCTTCAGACTCTCCCTGCCCTCTGTGATGGGCACTGGCTTCAAATTTCACCTGGGAAGCTCCTGGAAAGGTTGCAAACAAGCAATGTCCATCCTTCCGATACCAACATCTGGCTCAACTAGAACTAAGCCAGAGACTGAACACGAGGAGAGAGCAGGTAGCAGAAAGATTGAGGAGACCAAGGGGTCAAGGAAGGTAGAAAAGGGAGAAGGGATAAGGGCGAGAGATTTCTCTGCTGGCAGGAGAGGGAGGCTCTATGGTGCCCCTAGAGAATGTTACGGGAGGCATCATTTTCTCTCCTTGTCGACTACATGGTTTTTGTAGGATGTGTGAGAAGAGTCACATCAGGACAGTCAATATTATTCTGTGGGAGCTCAAAGTTCGAGGACAATTTCTTCTGCTCTCGATCTTCTAATTTTCCTAAACATTGCTAAAATTCTGATACAAATTCCCATTGCAAAGAAAAAAATACTAAACCAAACCATTTGTCATAAAAGATTGTTGTGGCAGAGTCTGCTATATGTTCACCATGGTCTCTTCTCTTTTCTTTCTGGGCCAGAGTCAGATTCTATTTCTCTGCTTTCCTTATGACTTGGTGGGGTCCTGTGACTATATTCCGGCCCAAGGAATGTGGGCAGAAGTGACGTGCACCATTTCCAGGCCTGGCCCCTCATACCCTTCTCCTCTCCCCCTGTGAAACCACTTCTCTCTTTTCTTCTCCTTTTTGTCCGGCTAGAAAAAAAGACGTCAAGGCCTTATGCCACTTCTGGCTTCAGTAAAGCCAGAACACGGGAGGAGCTTGGATCCCTGAGTTCTGCTTGACGAGAGCAAGTAGGAGAACCTATGTTTTATGCCCCCATTAAGTAGATGTTAGTCCTCTCCTCGGATTGGTCTCTGCTGGCAGGTACTCATATGCATCTGAGCCAGGAGGCATATGGGAGCGGGGGTAGAATTGCACTTCGTTACATAGCGTTCCCCTATTTCATTTCATTTTATTTTATTTTAATTATTTTTTTAATGTTTATTTTTGAGAGACAGAGACAGAGACAGAGCACAAGCAGGGGAGGGACAGAGAGGGAGGGAGACACAGAATCCGAAGCAGGCTCCAGGCTCTGAGCTGTCAGCACAGAACCTGACGTGGAGCTCGAACCCACAACCCGTGAGATCCTGACCTGAAGTCGGACGCTTAACCGACTGAGCCACTCAGGCGCCCCTAACTTTCCCCAATTTTAAATAAAAATCTCAGGGTCCCTGGGTGCTCAGTCAGTTAAGCATCCAACTTGTGGTTTGTGACTTCAAGCCCTGCACCAGGCTCTGTGCTGACAGCATGGAGCCTGCTTGGGATTCTCTCTCTCTCTCTCTCTCTCTCTCGTTCTGTCCCTTTCCCACTCATGTTCTCTCTTTCTCTCTCTCTCTCAAAATAAATAAATGAATATTTTAAAAAATAAGTAAGAATCTTGCCCTTAATTAGCGGAGGAGGTCAGATAATTCTTTGTGAAACCTCTTGAAATAAAAATAAAACAAAATAGAAATTTACTCTGCATACTAGAATATACTTCTGGGTGTGTTAAACTCTATGCCCGTTGGCCTCCACCCCTTAGACCCCAGGGAGTAGAGCTGAAGCGAGCCCTGGCTATAGGAAAAACTTGTTGGCCTGTGGCGTGGACAGGGAAAGAAGAGACAAGGGAGGGTGGCAAGGGGCAGAACGCATGAGGGAAGACTAGCATTTGTAGGGGACTTACTCATATCTCAGGGCCTGTGTTATCTGTGTTGAATGTATTTTCTCACTTAACCAAATGGGACAGGTGTCAGCCTCCTGTTATAGATAAGGAAGCGCAGACTCTGAGAAACGTCACTGACTCAATGATACGGAATCAATGAGTGATGTAAGTGTAGGCCAAAAGAACATGGTTGTATCAGAATGCAGAGGTATCAGAAATGCAGAAAGATTAGAGGTGGGAGGAAGGAAAGTCAGAGAAGGAAAGAGAGAGGAGGGGACAGAGCACCTGCTCCCCAGTGACTCACCCGGTTTCCTCTGAAGGTGTTTGCTCTGTAACAAAGCCTGCAAGTCACGGAAATTGCTTCAGTCACTTTTATTCTCCAGGACACTTTGTCCCTTAAGGAGTCTGTTCAGTCAAAGAGCTCTCAAAAGACTGCATAAACTGAAGATACCCAGTGCCTTTTATGTCTCGTCACCAAAATGACAAAGACAGAATCAGGCACCATTAGTTCTGATGTTTCCGTCCACACAGGTCTTCGTTAGAGCCCTTAAACATAACCATTTAAGAAGGCATCAGCTTTTGGGGCAAATACTTTTTGAAAGCTAACTTAATGAAGTCATTTCTACATAATCTGGAAGCAGAAATGTCTTTTATGATTGAATTTTTATTTTCAACATATTGACTAATGTCGGGATTATTATGTATCACAGTGAGCTGAACAAGCACATACTTGGCTCTGAGTTGACATAGGTGTAGTCTCAAAAGATTAAAATGGCAAAGACAAGGAGGGGTGAAATTAAATTAAGTTTCTGCTTAAGAGGAATGGTACAGTATCCCTGTTCTTTGCCAACAATTTTAGCTTCCAAAGATGTATGCTGTTCCTAGTATTTGCTGGTATTTGTTCCCCAAAGAGGTGCCATTGGAGATGATTTGATTTACCCATGGTCAGTCAGGGCCTAGGGCCCTCTAGTGGTTTCCTGTTGAATAGAATCTCGACTTTGATAGACTCACAAGGCTCTGAATCTGGCTACTAACTTCTTACCTCCCACTTGCCAACATTATCTCATACCTCCCTTCCACACTCATTGTACTCCAACCATGGAGATTCCTTAACTGTGTGCACCTCTTTCCCGTCTCATGATCTTTGCACTTGCACTGAAATCAGAGATGGTGCCCGGTCACTCTGTCAAAGGTAGTGCCTCGTTCCACGTCTATTTACTTTCCATCACATCATTCTGTTTATGTTTGCATGGCACCGAAGCACAATCTGGATTTACTTATCTTTATTTTTTTTGAATTTATTTGTTCACTGGTTTGCTGCAAGTTCATGTGTCTTGCGACTATTGGATTTGCCTTTGCTCACCAAGACGTGAGCACCATGGGAGCTGCTAGAAAACATGTTCCTGAGAATGTTCTTCAGTCTTTAGGACATTTTATAACTGCAAACGACTAACGGTTAGCATTTCTTTACCTTCCCTGGTACGAAGTATAACTTGCCAAGCAAAACGCTGGTCATTGTTAGTTTAAGTCCCGTGTAATTGAAGACAAATTCTGACTGGCTCTCCAAACTATAACCTTTCAAGACACAGAGGATCAAAATGGAGGGGAATGCCTCCTTTTGAATGGAGGAAATATATCTGTTTAACTCAAGGTGAACTGGTGGTCAGCACAGTGCCTGGCACATTATAGACATTTAATAACTTCTTGTTGAAACACTGAATAGATAAAGCTGCATTTATTAAAATCATCTAAGATCATTTTTCTTGGTGAACTTGGAGGATCTTAGAGGATGAGAGAAGAGCCAGAACACTGAAAATGGGCAATCATTGTGAGAATTTGCAAAAAGTGGAAGAAGGTAGATTTCAAAAATCGTAAGTGATGAATTTAGTGGAAATCCCAAATAAGACATAATTCGTAATAGCTAACAAAAACTGACTGTGGTCTTGAAGAACTCATTCGCAAAGAACACCTCAGGTTAGACATACTATATCTTTTTCATAGAATTAATATATTAGACTACAGTAGAGACATTAAGAAAATGATGACTCTGGAGTTCAGAACGGTTCTGTACCTAACATAGTGCATCATCCCAGGCCCTAAGGAGGCACTTGAAGCCTGACTGATGAGAATAATGTGATAATTTGGCAATAATCACTTTCTAACTTGTCTTATTCAACAACTTATAGTCTCCAAATAAAAAGATGTTTGAATATATGTAGGTCACATGAATCTGAGAAGAATAACCAATAGTTTGGTTAAGAAAATCAGAATTCAGGGGCACCTCGGTAGCTCAGTCGGCTAAGCATCTGACTTCAGCTCAGGTCATGATCTCATCTGTGGGTTCAAACCCTGTGTTGGGCTCTGTGCAGACAGCTCAGAGCCTAGAGACTCCTTCGGATTCTGTGTCTCCCTCTGTCTCTGCCCTTTCCCGCTTGCACGCGCTCTCTCTCGCTCTCTCTTTCTCTCGAAAATAAATAAACATTAAAAAAAAAAAAAGAAAATCAGAATTCGAAATGATATCATTATATTGAAATGATTGGCTGAATCTACCAAAATTAAGTTTAGAAGAAGTCACTGTAAGTGCCTAAAATTGAGCTTAATAAACCCATTTGCACAGATGCTGAGTTTTTACTTAACAGTACAAGCATAGTGGGGAAACCCCAACCTTATGGCTCTAGTGATGGAAGAATGAATGGAAACGAACAGGGTAATATGACTGCCAAAAAAGCTAGTGTGATTAATATTTATAAAGCACTTAGAAAACTCACAATGTAGTAGGTGTAGTTAGGGTTCAACATGTAATTATGGATCAACGTTCTTAGAGTATAGAGAGACTAATGTTGCTTGATGGATTCAGAATCATCCACCTATTAAGGGTTCCATAATTATATATTGACTGGGTTTTTATTTATTTTATTATTATTATTTTTTTAATGTATGTTTATTTTTGAGAAACAGAGAGACGGAGTGTGAGTGGGGGAGGGGCAGAGAGAGAGAGAAAGACACAGAATCTGAAGAGGCTCCAGGCTCTGAGCAGTCAGCACAGAGCCCGATGCGGGGCTTGAACTCACAAGCCGTGAGATCATGACCTGAGCCAAAGTCGGACGCTTGACTGACTGAGCCACCCAGGCACCCCTTGATTGAGTTTTTAATGGGCTAACATTTGACTTTGATCTTGAAGATTGAGTAAAATATATTTAGAATTCAAGACAATATCTTGAATATCTTCTACATGCAGAAAAGGGCTCCCAAGTAATAGAAGCATGAAAAAGCAGGAGGAATGTTTAAACAAAAGCATAAAAGAGATGTACAGGGTGTGAAAAAGAGTAGTAAAAAGGTGAGGCTGAAAATATAGATTGGTCAGATAATGAAAGATCTTATAAACCAAACTAAGGATTTTGGACCTGACTCTTTATCTTATTTCAAGATTAAAAAAAAAGATGTTTATTCATTTTTTGAGAGAGAGTGTGAGCATGGGAGGGGCAGAGATAGAGGGGGACAGGGGATCCAAAGCAGGCTCTGCACTAACAGCAGAGAGCCTCATGTGGGACTTGAACTGACGAGCTGCGAGATCACGACCTGTCAAAGTCACTCAACTGACTGAGCCACCCAGATGCCCATATCCCATGTTAAGTTTTTAGCAGGGTGATAAAACAAAGCTCAGAATTGTCATTTTAGAAATCTATTGAAAGCAGAGTTTTTAGGAAAAGGTGGAGAGTCTAAACTCCATTAGGAACCTATTTAATTAAGAAATGATGAGGGCCAGGACTAAGGCAGTGGTAGTGGGATTGGAGAGGAGGGGCTAAGAGATGATATTTAGGTTATTTTGACAGAGGTAAAAAATAAAGGAAAAATAGAATTTGATGTACACTTAGAGTAGGGAAAGAATATGATTATGTTAGTCTGTTGTTTATATTCTCAGCCATGATTAGATTATGGAATCTATTAGGAATATCTAATATAATTTCTATTTGCCCAACTAGGTATAGGAATTCAAATGCCCACTTGAAGGAAAAGGCAATAAGATTAGAAATTAACATTTTTCTTTATTTTGCTTGCAAGTACATGGGAGACTGTATTTTAATCTTTTTGACAAATTTATAATTTTCTATGTTGTTGTGCTTGCATCACTAAGGGTAAAATCTGGACCATACCATTGAAACCAGCATCCCCCCCCTCCCCATCACCTTTCTAATAAACTCTGTTTTAGAATTCCAAAAAAAGTGTTTTTAATTGCAAAGTAGAGTTTCCATGGATCCCACCATCCTTCGCCCTCTGTTTTCTGGAAATGAGCCCACTGTGAGGTGCTGGCCACTCGGTTCAAGTCAAAGGCTTTCACTCATCTTGGAGAAGCTTTATCTGGGGATGGAGCTCCAGTGAACACGTGTTGGGCCAGATGTCAAGTATTCTGTTAACTAACAGAAATAACAGTATTGTCTTAATCTCTGCAGAGATTACTCTGAGGTTAAGGAGATTTTGCTCCCTGGCTGGGGTGCGGTGGAGGGTATTTTTGGCAACCCGACCCAGAAGCAGCACCGAAATCAACAGCGGGCAGGTCTGCCTGGAAGTGAGGAGATGGAAGGCAGGAGATTAAGACAAGAGGGGTGCACAGAGGCTGTCCTGTGAGGGTGAAGGACTCAAGGCTCACGGGTGTCCAAGATGCACTTTTAAGCTTTTCTTTTCTGGGATAACCCTTTTATTTATCATCAAACCTTAGTAAAATGTATTAGTTGCAAAAGTTTGTTTCAGCTTTCCTCAGGAAATAAAAAGAGAGCCCAAGTGCCTGATTTGGGAAGATGGCGGCCAGGAGTGAGCTGCAGGGACAAGAGGCAGTTATGAGAAAGTTTGAGTCATTGGCAGAGAAACCCAGAGTCTGCAGTGAGCCTACACTGGCAACACCTCGGTGGGTTTGCAGAGCATTTGAACCCTCACAGGAATGCTCAGATATTCCTGGGGTAGGGACTGGGTTTCTTGTGGTCACACAGCCTGTGACTTCACTTTCCCTTGAAATCTGAAGAATGAAGGGACATTCATGATGCGTACCTTTTCCAATTTTACTATACTAAATACTGTAATGGAGAAGAAGTTATTAAAAACAGTAGTCACGGGGCGCCTGGGTGGCTCAGTCGGTTGAGCGTCCGACTTCGTCTCAGGTCGTGATCTCATGGTTTGTGGGTTGGAGCCCTGCTTCGGGCTCTGTGCTGACAGCTCAGAGCCCGGAGTCTGCTTTGGATTCTCTGTCTCCTCTCTCTGTCCCTCCCCGACTTGTGCTCTGTCTCTCTCTGTCTTTCAAAAATAAATAAATGCAAAAAAAAAAATTTAAAAAAAAACCAGTAGTCATTTTTTACTTCAATGTACATTTTTATTCATACTTGAAAAGAATAGTCTATTTTGCTGCTAACTTATTGTAAATGTACCCAGAATCAAAGCGTCTATAGAGACATAAAAAATGTATGTAGTTTCTATTAAATAACACTTTCTGGTCACTTTAGAATATGAGTATAATATACAGGTATTATATGCACAAAAATGTAAAAAGGAATTGTGAAAACAAGTCTTGTTACCGGTTTATATAAGAAAAAAGACATTCATTTTTCACAGGCTACCAGCATCATCTAAGGTGGTGCCTAACAGGATTCGACTTTTTCAATTAATTCACCTGGTAGCTCAAAAATCTGTAGAAAAGAAGTTAATATACAGTGAAGTCACTACACAGTGTTAGGGGGCAGTAGAAATTCCTATCGGTACAAAATATCGTTCAAGAGTTTTACATGAACTTGCAGTGTCGAGATTGAGACACATCTAGGTTGGCAAGCGATTTAAGAATTGCTCAAGACTGAAACTTTCTTTTTAAATGACTTCTGCTGGTAAAAATGTTAAAAGTTAAAAATAGGTAGAAATAGGAGGTGCAATATCCTTGTTTTCCTGTTTTCTTAACCAGCAGATCCTCGCCTTGGAAATAAAAAGGAAATGCTTTGGGTACTTCCAATATTTTCCACGAGATGGCAGTGTTGCCATTACAAATGTGAGAGCAAACTCACTTTCTTACCAGTGGTCACAGCAACAAAGAAAGTCATTCTCCCCAATTAAATACTGCTATCCTGCCCTCAATAATAATAGCAGTAGCAGTTGTTGCAGGAAAATAATAACATCCAGTTTGTTAGAAACAATATTAAAGAATTACGTGTTGCGTAGTCTCCCATATTATGCCACGGTGGCCCGGGGACTGCGTTTAGCATTGCTTTTGCTCTTTTTCGGTGAGTTCCCGTACCTGTCTGCTCTGGTTTTTGTGTAAACACTGACCCATCCAGCAAGGCCCTAGGGCAGCACTCTCAGATCACCACAGATAGAACAAGCAGACGTCTGTTGATATCACTTTAGCAAGCAGTGGCCGTGATTGCTTCTGACTGTTAGAAGCTGTAGACTGGCTACGTTTAATGCAAATTCAGAGGTCCTCCAGATTTGCACTGGTTTGTTTGCAATGAGTGACTGCATTCTGGGGTTTGTTATTCAGCAATACTGGCTCATTTTGTCAATACTCAGCAATACTGGGCTCATTTTGTCAATGCGCTTTTTCATAAAGTCAAACAAAAAAAATGTGGCATGTACTATGTCTGCCCAAATGAATGGGCTGTCTATGGCCTAGTGACTTCAAGATCATGGAGTGCACAGGTGTCGTTTCCAGAACTGAACCCACGGAAGGCAATTTACAGACCACCTGAAAGCTACTGGGACTGTTTTTGTAAACTCCTCAAGGCAAAGATGTGTATTTGATTTGTTTTGGTCACTCCCCAGCTTTTCCCACCAAGTAGATGCTCCCTAAATGTTTGTTGAATCACAGGGAAGGGGGTGGAGGGTTGTGCATGGGCTCTCCTGTCTCTTGAGATTGCTGGGACTCTCGATTCAGAAGAAGGAAAGTCCCAGCATCTCCCATTAGGGCCCGGCTGTGCAGGGCACTGGCAGACATTAGCGCAGGTTAATACTCCTCTTGACAACTGGATTGTAAGCTCCTTGCAGGAAAACTCTGTTACGATTTTGCTGAATATAGCTAGTGCCTGCGTACCTCACACATAGAAGGCGTACAGCAGGGGTGATTTGAAAGAAAGAAGCAACAGTTCTAGGTTGCCATCGAGATGGCATACTAGTGGATACTGGTGCATGGTGTGGAGGTCATCTGATCCTGTCTCGGCTATGCAGCTGGTGTAGCAAATGCTACTATGGCCCCCACCTTCAGAGAAACTTTGAGACCGATAGTATCTTCCGGGTACGGTCGGTTTTACACCCCAAAGAGCAAATCAGAATCATCCATGAGTGAAGAAGAAACGATACATCCCAGTTTGATACAAGCTGCCACTATCAACAGAGAAGAGATTTCCTATTATGGAGTACTGAATAGGCACCAGGAAGGAGGTTTTGGTGAATGTGGGCAGGAGAATTACTTCCCATGGGGAAAGTGTGCACATTCATGCTGTCTTCAAAGGCTTCCTTTCTCTGCAAAATAGCCTAAGACTTTGAGATCTCTGCAAATGAAAAAAATCAAGGCATTCTACCAGAAGAGATAATTTGGCAACTGGAAGGCAGAGGAAAATTTATCAAAGGGGAAAATTCCAGAGAACGAATACCAAGGCCCACACTCCTGAAAATGTATTCATTTTTTCCAGAGATGTCTTCTCACCACGGTGTGGCTTCCACTCAGGACATTCAGGGAATGTCTTTGGTGTAAGAGACACTTTAACCTTTTAAATGCCTAAGCATACACTTGGATACTCCGAGTAACCAGTTGGAGTGTGAGTTTTCCACGGTGAAATTTACATATCTATTTTTCAGAAAAGACTGCATTGACTGTAAGGCCAACATAAAACGTGCAGGTTATGAAGGGCACAGCAATGCCACATTTAAAGGGTTCCCATTCAAATAATAGACATTGAAGATCCATATGATTATCTGAGAAATTTTCCAGATGACAGTAAAATGTCTTACATAAATAAAAATGAATAATATAATTTTAGGACGGATAAAAGGTAAGTACCTTGAGTAAGGGGTTCCCATTCCTAATTCCCAA
Source organism: Prionailurus bengalensis (assembly GCF_016509475.1). Classification (NCBI taxonomy): domain Eukaryota; kingdom Metazoa; phylum Chordata; class Mammalia; order Carnivora; family Felidae; genus Prionailurus; species Prionailurus bengalensis. Next base: position 13,885,021 of record NC_057353.1, on the reverse strand, counting down.
TAAATATTTTTATTGATAATTTGGACTCATTGTATGAATAAAATGCCGTTCCCTGAAACAGTGCAATGTTGCCCACAGACTCTGCGAAGTGTATTCATTCTCACCTAAGATGTCCCCAGACAACTGTGCTATAGATTTTTATATTAGTGTTCTGTCTCTGTCCCTTTAGAGAATGTTACATTACTATCAGTATTTCTGCTTATTTTATACATAGCTCCCTTTCTAATTTTCTGTTTGTGATCTGTCATGTGATTGAAAACTAGGCCAGGAAGGTAATTAGAATTGTGTATAAGTTAAGAGTAATTAGGATTTAAATAAAGGGTTGAAGAGGTTTTCTATGGAAAAAAACTCAGGAGTTTCAGAGTGTGGATTTCATGAAATTTCCTGGGATAGTCAGAGGCTTTGTCATTTGTCTCTTGGTTCTCTGTTCTGCTGTGGATAGATGAGGTTGCCAGGTAGCTGAGCTCTTGTCACATAAAGACAGTCTCAGAAAAAAATTGAAAGGTAAGAACAAGTGAGAAGACAGGTTTTTTTTTCTGTCTTTTTAGCTACAGTGGCAGAAATTCCTTAGTGTTTTCAGATCGGAAGGTCTCAGTGGGAGTTCTCACCTGTACATTTCTGCCACAGGGTAAGAAATAACTTTGTTATTCTGAGGCAGGCATTTTGCTTTAGGAACTGAATCAGAAATTAATACTTTTCACTTTGGATTCTCTCCCTAAGGACTTAAAAGTATTTTGAAGTGTTAGCACCCAAATTCCCTTTGAGTCAGACAGGATGAAATTGATATACCTATGTCTTTAAAAGAAAATGAGACATAGTCTTACTACAGTTACCACTGATGCTAATAATACTCTGTGCTGCTAACATCTATACATGACATCTTAGATTTGCAGGGAAACTTCAATGAAAACTCTCCATTTTTTTAAGAGGTAGCAATTATCATGCGGCCCCATATTTATAGCTATGGAAATGGGAAGCTCAGGCAAAATAAAATTAGGGAGGGTTGATGGCCGTGGGCCCTGAAACAAATGAGGAAAGAATAAAACAGGATCTGGAGTTGGCCTTCCGACCCTCCCCTCAAACTTCCTTCTTGACAGAGATTAATGGGACCCATGTGATTCAAGCTCAGAGACTTTAGAGCAAAGCTTTGCAGGCCTCGGAGCACAAAAAAACTTCACAAAAGGCCAAGCAATTTAGATTTCTGAGTGAACTTTAGATATTTGAGTTCCATAATCAATAGGCTTCCTCTGTGATCTTAAAAAAAAAAAAACACACCAAAGATCGATCAATTGATTTTTTAAAAAATCCACCACACTAAACAAGTGGTTTAAAAACAATAAATAGAATGGAATTAATGTGCTTTGCTTGGCCTATAAAAACAAGGTATGCCACATGAATTGTCCCAAATTCCATTCTCTAAAGTTATTGAACTTGGTGCTCTGTACATTACATTTTGCCTAAAAATCTCTTGCACAGGAAACTCTTTTTCTTATTAAAATGATGGCAAAAGTGAAAAGCCGTAGAAGAACCTAAATACTTGAATAAGTGGGTTAAATGTGACAGGTAATGACAATAAAAACCCTAGAGAGTGCAAAGAGAAGGTTGCACAGCACAAGGTAAGTTCTGGTGAAGCAATGGGAAAGCTGATTAACATTCACACTTGCAATGCTCTCTTTGTATTGTCATTATCTGAATGCGACAGGAATAATCACAACGATTAGGCTTTTTGGTTTCACAGGACATAGGCGATCCAAGTAAACTATTTTGTACAACTGCATTCAATGACCGATATTTTAGGTTTCAGATAGATTTAAGAAGCCAGAAGGGGAAGAGAACAATTCCCTTTTAAAAAAGAGGCTTACAAGAAGTGAAACTATGTGAGGCAGTTAAAAAGCGACTTCATGCAATTATTTGCAAAATTGCTTCTTCATGAACTGAAGTCTTTAAAAGACACTGACATCCAGTAGTTCTGCTGGTTGACAAAGAATCACGAGAAGGTTTGATAAGGTCAGAGGGAATCATGTTCAAGCCATAAAAAGTAAAGAAAGAAGAAGGCAGGCAGGACTGAGCTGTTATGTCTTCGGGGAAGCAATGAGCAGGGACCTGAGGTCTGGGATTTCTTGTTTGTCCTGAGAAGACAAAATGGCAGGCTGAAAGCCCATTGGAAGGGGACTTTCTGATGCTCAGATCCAAGCACAGGGAAGGGGGAGGGGGAGGAGCCAACAGTAGGCGTCTTCCTCAGCTGTCCTGAGCCTTGAAGACGAGGTGAAAAACCATCAGACTGCAATCAACAGCCAAAGCCTAGTCAGGACTTGTGACAGCTGGTGACCGGCCACCAATGATAGAGGAAAGATGGTAGGCTTAGAGTTGTATAACAGACCCAATGGGACATGGGAGAAGCCACTGCAGCTACCAGCCTGTCTCCTCGTCTGTAAACCGAACAAAAGAATCACTGAGGTGCTTTCAGTTCTACAACTTGATCCTGCACAAGGCATCTTGCTTCTTGCTCTAGGCATCTTATTTTTTTTTCAACTTTTATCTCTTAAAATAATCTTCTGCTTTTTGTTAAGGGACATGGGTCATATGGCACATTTTAGCAACGCGATTGTTTAGAAAAGGTAGACTTGAGTGTTGAAGTTTGTGGGTAGAAGTGTGTCTACGACATGAATAAGTCAACCAATCTTATCTCCATCATTAGTGACAGCCGCCATATTTGCAGGCACTGAGTATTAGGAGGATATAACCAACACTTTTCAGGGATTGAAATCGCTTCATAGGACATTGTTTAGTAAGTATATTTGTAAGATTTTCCTGCTTCTGTTTTCTTTGTCTCTGTCTCTCTCCCACCCCCAACCCCAGCCTGGGAAGGATGTGTGATAAAATGTAATGACAATATTTTGGTGATTTCCTTCAGTTGTATTTTTTTCTTAGAGAAACAGACTATGAAGGAGTTTAAAACCCTCATTCCACTCTGGCCAATATGTTTTTCATAAACAGATGAAGGGAAACACAGGCCAAACATCTACTGAGAGAAAACAACAAAAAAGGAAGGATTGTTTGCTTTTCACTATATATCCCGCCCTGCCTTTTTAAGCATCAATGTCCATACATATTTGTCAAATTGAATAAAAAAGAAAATAAAGACACTACTAATCAATTCAGAAGAAAAGATGTTGCTAAAATAAAATAGTTGAAGATTTACGACCATAGAAGAAAAGACTTATTTTCATAGCACAATGGTGAGGACCAAGCAAAACATTAGATTGGCTCTAATCTAAGTGTTAAATTCAGTTTCCAGAAAAGGAAAGCTAAAATATACCCTGCAGAATTATGGAAAACTTAGAAGGATCTTGAGTCCTAGATTTATTTTTTCTTTCTAGAAAGAAAGGCAGACAGATGAGGTAGAAATTCTCATTTCACAGAGCTAGTGATTAATTTCTCACAGTATTCAAGAATGTATGTATTTTTTCAAGTATCTATTATAATTAAATTAAATGAAAACATTATTCCAAAAAGTTATGAGAACTAGTTTGAACTGTGTGGCAGATTGCTAAGCATTCTTCAGTACACATTTCCTTTTCTTAATAAGAAAGAAGCCCCTATTTTTTAGGTGGGCACAAGGCTATGAAGAATAAAGATAACAATTCCCAACTTTTCCTTGCAGTTAAATTTAGTCAAAATTTTCCTTGAAGCTAACATTAGTCAAAACTTGACCAATAGGATGTAAGCAGAAGTCGTATGTGCAACTTCTGAGACAGGTCCTTAAATGAAAGAAGCACCATTCTCTGTTCCTTTTTCCTCAGTTTTGGTTGGAATAAAAAAGCAATGGCTGGACCTTTCACAGCCATCTTGAGTCATGTTATGCCTTGAGAATGGCAGGACACATAATGAAGTCATGAGAATGAACCTAGGTCCTTGTCTCCGGGGAATCCGAGTCCAGCTCTTTGCTGATGATTTCCAGAGTTTTGAAATATAAAGAGGCATAGAGCTCTATCCTGTTTAAGCCATTGTCTTTTTCTTTCTTCTTTCTTTTCTTTCTTTCTTTCTTTCTTTCTTTCTTTCTCTCTTTCCTTCTTTCTTCTTTCTATCTTTCTTTCTGTCACTTGTAGGTAAACCTAATCCTAACTAATATAGACTGACAAGGTTGTCTGCCAAAGCTAGCTCTATGAGAATTACTAGATAGATCATTGGTTTCCTCAAAGTGTTTTATAAACAAAACAAAACAAAAGAAAAAAACAAAACAAAACCTAACTGGTGAGGAAAGAAAAAGCATTCCCTACCTAAATGGAAAAGGTTCACTGTTTTTAGTGGAAACAAGTACAACAACTTTGAGTGAAAGACTGACCTGTCCGAACCCAAATTAAGTAGACTTTCAATTTTGGATCTTCCTTCTTTCCTTTCTATGTCCCTTTCTTTCTCTTCCCCTTCCCTCCATCCCTTTTCTCTTTCCTGCCTTATTTCTTTTCCTTCTTTTTTCTTAATTTAGCTCTCAAGTTTAAACCAGAGCATATTTTGGATTCTTTGAGTATCTTATATATTTTTTTAAGGTTTAGCATTTAACATGATTCTTGCCTTTTATATGCTTTCAAGTCCAAGGAAGATGATTCATTTTTCATCTGACCCTAAATTTTTCTAGAAATATTGATTCCTAAGAAAGCTTATCCACCTTCTAGAAATGGCTTTTCTCCTCTTGGCTCTCAAAGATACTAAGCTTAAGATTCTTTAGGATGATAAGAGGGATGCTACCCACAAATTTTGAAATTTTTGAGAATTTTGTTTTCTGGAAAAATTTTTATTAATAGATATATTGTTCTAATAATTAAAACATACCTGTTCCCCTTCTTCATTGCACACTATGCAGTTATATGAGCAGTGATTTCTTTAGACATAACATCCTTAGGTGGTGGGTCCATTTATCATGAATATTTGAACAGGGTTCAAGGACACTTTCACAAACCTATTCAGCAAAGGTTGCAGATGACTCTTCAATGGGAAGGAAACAAGAAAAATGGATGTTCAAGGTTTCTAAGTTTAAAAAGATCAATTATTTGTATTTTTTCCTACTTAATTCAGTTATCCCCTGAAAGGAGCTACTACCTTGAGCTAAAATGTCAAGTTAGAACATTTGAATTCCAATCAACTATAAAAGTTCTCCTAGTTACATCCTAAAGTAACTCAGAAATGATAAGCCAGAATATTCACTCCATAGTGAATCCACATTTTGGGAGAGTATACATTTTTACATCAGGTCTGAAATGAAGATCTGTTTATTTTTGGCAAGATTCCCTTCTAATTTGCAAAGATTGAAAAGAGCAATTTTGGTTTTTATTTGCCTCTCATTTTAGCAGAGTCAAGATGGTTTTCCTCAGCTTTGAGACACACATTTGAGCTGGTTCCACTAAACACAAATTCCTCTCAATCATGAGCGTCCCATTCATTGAGACAAACGGCAGCCTGGCTATATTTTGTTAGATCCAGCCTCCTGAAGCTGGCTACCTTCCTTATTTAGGTCTATGGGAAATAGCAGGGCTTATTTTTCTGAAGGAGAAAAAAAAAAAGAAAGAAGTCAATATTTTGGTAGGGCAAGATGTCAAGTTATCTTCAAACAAGTAAGTCAAAAGCCTGTCAGTTTTTGAGTGGTATGAACCTATGTTTTTGTTTCAGGGACACATACCCTCATGTTATATGGCAGGTGAAAGTCTTAATGTTTATTTATTTTTGAGAAAGGGAGAGAGAGACAAAATTCGAGCAGGGGAGGGGCAGAGAGAGAGAGAGGGAGACACAGAATCCAAAGCAGGCTCCCGGCTCCAAGCTGTCAGCACAAAGCCCGATGCAGGGCTCGAACTCATGAACCGTGAGATAACGACCTGAGCCAAAGTCAGACACTTAACTGACTGAGCTGCCCAGGTGCCCCAGGCAGGTGAAAGTCTTAAGATACCTGGGCATGTATTAGCTTAGAGCTTTTCCTAACAAATGTTTGAGGTTTCCTTGATGGTAGGCCATTCCACACCCCAAGATGTAGCCTGTCTCCTGGCAATGCTCCAACAGCCCATCAACCGGGCTGCATATAGCCCAGTTGAGCAGGGGAGCCATAGCTCCCTGCTCAGCTTTTGCAGTCATGAGCTATGACTGGAAGCTGAAGTTAATATAAGGTAAACTGCAAACTATCCCGGCTGTCTGTGGCTCCACACATTGCTAGCAGAAGAAACTTCAGAAAGGATAAGTCATCCACACAGGATAGAAGACACAGCCTGGGGCAGTGCTCACCAAGATTTTACAGGACACAATACCAAGGTGTACATTGTATCCCCTTGTACATTCCAGTCAGCACTAGGGGCTAACGGGCAGTGGATGTCCCATCTTCGCTTTTCCCAGGACCACTTCTGAGGAGGGCACTTGAACCTGGAGCTGCACCATCGTTCAGGATGCTGGGGTTCTGGCAGATGAGGGCAGGCTTGGACACACATTCATTTTCTCTCACTCTGACCAGGCACCCGCTGCACATGGAGAAGCCAAGCTTTGGCAAGACTGTAGACATCATGAACATGTGTGGGGCTTTCAAGCCCCACTACATAATGCACAGTGCTGGATGGCTTCCCCCAAACAGGAGGCAAGACCTGCAAGAACCTGACGCGCTCACTCCTCAGAAGCAGCGGCCGTGACACCGCTGTGTGGAAAGACCCGGATCAAGGGTGACTGTTGAGGGTCACCGCAAAGCTCAGCACTTCTTTTCATCCCTTTGTCACGGGAAGCAGAATCTCTAAGTAGTAGCCAGGACAGGAGAAGTAGGGAGAAGAAAAGTGAGAAGGAGAGGAGATCGATCTAACTTGTCTCTGATGAGAGGTCAGGTCTCCGGAACTTTAGAATTATCATTATGGATTGCTGGGATACCATATTAGGTAGTTGCCTATATTGGAAATCCATAGAAAAAAATCACTAATGTAAGGATTTCTTCCTCAGAGCAGTTAGACAAGATCTAGGACTCTCCCGTGCATCTTACCAGTATGTACACATTTACATGAAGATAGAACACAACAAAAGTTAGTATGGTGCCATTTTGTGAAATGTTAACTATGTTTTGTTTGTGCACGTGTGAGAGGCTCATGCAATGACTGTTTAAAATACATATTAATTTTATTCTTCTGTCTTACTGACTTTCTACATTTTTGATATTTTATTAGCTTTACCCATAGTAATAATATGTATTAGTCTTGAAATAAACAAAAGTTATTTTTTTAATTAGGAAATGCAACTTTCAGTCTTCACTATTTCTAATTGCTTTAACATGGCAATTTTTTCCAGCTGCTTTTTAGAAAACTTAGAAGAGTTTGATGTTTCCATGGGCTTTTCACAGCACTTGGCTGTATGGCGAGAGCTCCAGACAGGGTCCCACTTGTGCTGACACTACAATCATAACTGCCTTTTTCAGTTGTGGAGCACTTCACAGTGTCTGGGATGTTTTTTATATGTCATCTGATTCTCACCTCTTCATTGGGAGGTAGGGATTATAGTTCTACCTCCCAGATGAGGAAAGTTCCAGGGCAACGATGTCCAACACTATCCAAGGCCACAGTGCTGGGTCCAAACCCTACCATTTGCCCTCCAAAGGTCCCACCCCCTCCCATGACTCTTGCCCCTCTGTGTACATGCAGGACTCAGGACAAGGCCACCAAATCCCCCTATGCTTCGGATCCCTGAACTGTGAAGGGGTGGTTTGGATTTGACCATCTCCTGGGTCCCTGTGAGCTCCTCGTCATTTTGCATTCAGGTTTATTTAGTAGAATGAAAAATGATGGGATTAAATGTGTGTCACCTGACTGACGGAGCACAATCCAAAGGCTAGTGACTAAAATGGGCTTCTGGAATGCCCACAGTGGTTGGCAGGAGATGGGAGCAACCAGGGCACTTTGTTGTATTAGTTCTGATTCTTAACAGAGTCTCATAAAAATGTACGGACTCCAAACAAACAAACAAACAAACAAAAAAAAAAACAAGAAAAAAGGAACCTCTATACCCACATAAAAATTTGCATACGATTTTAAATAGTTTATAGACTGACTTGTTAGAGATGTATGGGCCAAGTTAACAACTTCCGGATTAAATAGTACACATGTACACAATTTTGTGGCCTATAGGGGGCCTCACCTTGGTTGCTATCCAAAGTGAGCAAAACTTATTTTGATATGGGAAATAGTCATTGAAAGATATGAAAGGAAAAAGCTATGATGTGTTTTCAAAACAGTCCTTCTTTCCCTGGAAAGTGATGTTTCCCATATTACTTTCTTGGTTATTGGGATGGGGTAAGAAAAAGAAAAATTGATGTAGAGCAAATATAAATATATTTTTTAGGAGCATTTATAGAGGATTCCATACCATTTTAATGCTCCTTTTGAATATCTTAAGAGCAATATTCCTGATTGCAGATTTATGGTTGTGATTTCTGTTCCACAACTCCACAAGCTGTATGTTTAGGTCTGACACCAATGTCAGAACCGGGATAAAGAGTAGAAAATATGAACATCAGAGATACCCATATAACCTCCAAAGGGGAAAGGTATTCTACTAATCATACTCTTCTATACTCCCCATGATACGTTCTTTTCAGAATACAGGAAGAACAAGATAATATGCATGAATCTGAGAATTTAGATTGACGTAATGGTGTTCTGCATTTTGGAAAGTTGAGAACAAAGGAGGACTTCATGTTTTGTCTTGTGGTGTTGAAAAAATGACCCATGGTCAGTCTGAAGGCCGGATCCACTGTTTGCACCAATTTATCAGCTGTCACAGCATCTAACTTCATATTGAGTAGCCCCCAGTAATGTCTGTTAATGCAAACTCCATCAGGCATAGGATAACTCAGGTCATCAGCAACACCGACTTAACACCTCAATACAAAAACCAGTGTTTCTCTTAGAATTGACTGTAGAAGGTTTTCACAAAGTGTTTTTGTTTTGCATGCCTCACAGTAAATATTGTTAAAAAATGAAAGACCAATTTTTAAAATAATTTACAAGTATTCATATAAGAAGAAAATGACTTAAAAAAATACCCACCCAGTCACCTACAACTCATCTAGTGAACAATGCTAATAATACATAGGCTGTGACCCAAGAACTCCGGGATTCCTGGGGAAGTAGGGAGGCGCGGTCCGTCCTCTGGGAGGAAGTGAGACGTGCCAATGTAGAGAGGTGCTCTCAGTGGTGCTTTGCTTCCTAACTCAAGTTCAGCAGCCGTGTTTCAGAGTCAGTGTCATTACTTATTTCGACCTAAAACAGAAAATATGAATTGCTTTAAAGAACTTGACAATTGAAAACTGAATTTCCTTTCTATTCATCCAGGCTTTTCAAAACGCAAAATAGATTCTGGGCGTGCCTCATGCGGTCCATGTATATGACTGTCGCAATAAGAAAACCAAAAACCCATGGCCTTCCTGCTCTTCAGGTCGGGGTGTGCAATCAGGTATAAAAATCAGAATACAGGACTGCTTTCCTGGGAGAGAAGTGCCAACCCATAGCAACTGAAGAATGATGTAAAGGTATGGCCTTCGGTTGTCTTGGGGTAAAGATGAGAGGGTAATATTATGTCTCCAAACTGCTAGAAACGTCCCTAGCCTAATCTTCCTACAGTATTCTGTTGGTTGACTGCTCAAGGATCATCCTCACCTGGCTTTCATACCACTGATCCATGTCTTTACATACATCCCGTCCTGTGATGATTAATTTTATGTGTCAGCTTGGGTGGGCCAAGGTAGCCAGATATTTGGTGTGGCTGCGAAGGTATTTTTTAGATGAGATTTACATTTACATCAATAAACTTTAAGTAAAGCAGATTACCCTCCATATAGTGGATGAGTCTTATTCAGTCCCTTAAAGGCCTTAAGAACAAAGACATTCTGCCTCTCCACTGCCTTTGGACTCAAGATTGCAACATCAACCCTTCCCTGGGTCTCCAGTCTGCAAGCTTTCCTTACGCTTGTTGGACTTGCCTGGCTCCATAATCACATGAGCCAATTAAGATCTCTCTCTCTCTCTCTCTGTCTCCATACACACACACACACACACACACACACACACACACACTATATTCGTCCTCTTCCTTGGAATCTCTAGTCACTCTTGCTACCGATTCTAAGTCTATATTAGACAGTCAGCCTTTGGAAGGTGGCGGTTCTGCCTTATGCCTATTCCCAGAATATCAACCACATGCACTGTCTGCCACATAGTTGGCACTTCATATTTGTTGAATATTTTTGCTCTCACTGTTTCTCACATGAAAAAAGTCTTAGATGATCCAAATCCTATTCATCTTTAGGGTTCAGTTGACATTTCTTCTCCTCTGTGAAGACTTCTACTTCTGCTTCAGCCATACTGCTTTCTCACCCTGCTGACAGCAACTCTTACATTATCTGCTGTACCCCATGTAGAGCAAATGGCATTCAACTACACAATTAATTCGGCTCTGATTGTTTCACTCAGATATGTAAGTTTCTTCCCCCCAACTAAATTATAAGCATCCTGCCAGTAGAAGCTGTGACTTTCTCTATGGCTCAGAATAGACTTTTTTGGTCATAATTTTAAATAACTGGAAAAAAGCTCCAACTTTCCAGCTTTGCTTTTTGGTAGTAACTCTTCTCCAGGGAAGTCCTGTTCCCTCTCACACATCGCAAGAGTTGGAGTCCTTTACTTATCTCCTCGCCTTCCTTTCACATTTTCTCTGCCTATTTCTCTACATTCTGAAAACTATATAGCCCACATATCTACCCTTTTCACCCCATTGTGATTTAATAAGGATTGGAACTGAAAGATAAAGGGATAAGATTATGATAGTGGAATTTTTATCATTTTATACTGTATCTTAGTTGGGAAGGGGTTTCAAGGTCCTGAAGTTTATTCATCCATCCAATAGGCAAATTTCTTCTAGAATGAGGATAAGGCAATAGGGGAAGGAATTTTTGTTTGTTGGGGGTAGTACTGATGGGAGTTTGGGGGGAACTTCTGGGTATACCCATCACTTTCGGTCCAAGATCAAGCTTGACCTTGTGGCAAGATACTTCATACGTGGTGCTACGTCTTCTGATTGTGTCATATCTGGAGACACATAATGTCGAGTTGTCACTCTTTTAATGATGCTATGATTGATCAATGAATTTGAGTAGAACAGTTTGAGTTTTGGGAACCTTAAGATCATATCTTTATTTTTTTCTTCAGATGTTAGTAGTTATCTGAGGGTACCTACCTTCCAGGCAGAATGAAATCAAGTAGCCAAGGTAGTGATGCTGTTTCAAAGTGTGTCTTCTGAGAGGCCTGTCATTGTATCTTTTTCTATTGGTTTTCTGTCTCTCTGTATCACTTCTGAGATGTGTGTGTGTGTGTGGGTGTGTGTGCGTGATATGCCTGTGCTCTCATCTGTGTGTTCTACTTTCTTTCTTGTATCTTGTTTCTTTCCAGAACTTGTCATTACATGGGATTATAAGTGTTTCTTGATATGAATATAAAGGAAAACAAAGTATGTTTTTAACATGAAATTTGGTGTATGTTCATTGCATTGCATTTAATTTAAAAATTTTTAATGTTTATTTGCTTTTGAAGGAGAGAGAGACAGAGCATGAGCAGGGGAGGGGCAGAGAAAGACAGGGAAGCACAGAATCTGAAGCAGGCTCCAGGCTCTAAGCTGTCAGCACAGAGCCCAACACGGAGCTTGAACTCACAAACTGTGAGATCATGACCTGAGCCGAAGTCAGACGCTTATCCAACTGAGTCACCCAGGCACCCCACGTTGCATTTAATTTTAGTATCAGAGGATATTTTCTTTTGGAAACAGGCAAAATGAAGTTATTTTTACTTATGTTGATTAATTTGGGGGTGTGCTCCATGTCTCCATGGGTAAATCTATTTCCTTGCTGTTAATATCCATGGCAAGTACTGAGAAGATTCCTGAGAGTTCTGGCAAAGACAGGAATTGACAGTTTCCCTGGAGGGTACCATTCCGATGTGAGTTTTTTCATTTTGGAAAAGCCTTCATGTGCTTCACAAGGCAGTGAAGAACCAGGTTCCACAAGGTTCTGGGGGCAGCGAGTGAGGTCACAGGTCAAATGAGAAGGTCTTGGCGATCCCTGTGAGACACAGGGGAGATGGCTGACCATCGTCACGGTCATGGCAGACCGTCTTTTGCATTGCCTGGCTGCACTGTTGGTGGCATCGTTCCTTCCTAGCCAGTCGGTGCATGAACCGACTAGCATAGTGATGAGTCTGAACCCTAGAAGCACAGCCATTTCACTGCTCCATGGTCAAGTGGCTACACATTAGGGTGTGTTCTTACATCGCCCCTAAAAATAGTCGATAGACAAAGGAAAGGCACCCCAAGGAGAGAAAAAGCAGCAAGCCCCTAAACACTGCCCCTTGGTGCTAAGTGACGCAGGCATGTGGGGAAGCCCGGCTCTCCTCTCGGACAACTAAGAAGGCGCTGAGTGCCTGACATTTGTTGTGCTCTACGCTCTTGACCCTGCCCTGGAGAGTTGATGCCCGCGTAAGTGCCCACCACTTCCAGGGACTGAGGGAAGCCCTCAGGCACCAGGACTTCACAATCAGTCATGGGAAAAGCGAGCAGCCCCCAGTCTGAGCAGATTCCAGACACATGGTTCTGCATGCCACAGGGGACAGCCAGCATAGAGAGAGAAATATGGACATGTGAGGGCCATGGACATGTCAAGGACAAAGGAAAATGAGATAAAGACAGAGAGTTACCATTTTATTAGTCTTTAGGTACGTGGCCAAGAAATAGAGGCGTGATGGGGTAAATGCAGGTTGTAGACTCTGGGTTCCTCCAGCTTCAGTTTCCTAATACATCGCTGGTGGCTACTGGTTTTTAAACCAAGGTTTGAAAGCAAATCATTCTTACCTCCCTGCCTGCCACACACACACACATACACACACGTGTTTTGTCTTCTTAGATGGTTCTTAATCTAGGGGTTGCAAATGCAGAATGGTCTGGCTCCAACTTACCGGGATGCTGATAGAAGCAGCTCTTCTTAGGGAAGAGCAGTGGAGGGCCACCCCCATCTGTCCGGCAGCCGGTCATCAGAGGTCGTTTTCCTCTGGGCCTGGGCCATTAGAGGCAGAGACCAGGCAGTGAAGGTACAGGTGGGCGCTGACCGCAGAGCCCGCCTGAAATGGGAATTAGCTTGTCTGTCTTCTCATACTGAGTTGCAACAGTCGACACTCGATCAGCAGTGGCCACGTAGCATGTGACATTTTTTGTGAAGAAAAATTAGCCTCCAGCCAAGGCAATCAGGCAAGTCAAGATACCAGAGAAAAGTCAAGTTCTCATTTGGAAACCTTAGGGAAAGACTGGCTGAACGCGGGGGAAGAAGCTTTTTCATCAAGTCTTTCTTAATGGCAGTCTCGGGGCATCTTCCTCATGGGAATTTCTAACGTCATCAGATCTCTATCTCTGTGGTGGAACTCAGTTCTGAAATTCCACTGCTGTCTTTCTTTGACAAACTGCCTTGGTCTAATTATTTCTATCTGAAGAATTACTGCTACGTAGAACTTAATTTTCCCACTACCCAGTCGCTAACCATTTTGACTTCAACACACTTTAATTTAGTTGCTCACTAGGATGTTCCCTGAAATTCCATATGTCTTTCATAGCTGCATGGGTTTTTGCCAAGCGATTTTTCTTCCTGAGAGGTAAATCTGCTTTTATTAGCCCTCTCCCCTTGGCGTTAGCTGCAGCCCCCACGTAAGCCGCTCTGTAGGTGTCCCCTTCAAAGCCACCACTGACCACATGGCTCTCTGCTCCAATGACAAGAGCTTTTTTCTCCTTGTTAAAGGTGGTGGCAGTGATGGAGGAGGTCCTGGCAGAGACCTAGGCTGTACTTAGGTTGAGAGCTATAGCTCCCTCACTGATGGCCGTGGCAAGATCACGGACCCCCACACGGGCTACCCCTGACCTGTGTGTCACATATTTCCAAGGCAGATCCAGACAACAACCACTGAAAGCATCTCTATAGCTTTCAAATTTTTAAATATTTGATTTTTTAGTGGTTTTTCACTGGCGCAAGGTTCGCAGACCCTGTCCTGCTCCCTGGCGGGGACAGAGGGAAGGGGGGAATATGCCAGGGAGCTCCTACTTATTCTACACATCTTGCCAGACTAGAGGCAAGATCAATAGGGTCTTCCCCACTGATTCGTCAAGCTCCTTCCCTTGGCTGTGGTTTCACTGGATAGTAGGAACAGACAGTGAGAATTTCATTCATCTATATAGCTTTTAAAAAAAATTCCAGTATAATGAACATACAGTGTTATATTAGCTTCTGGTACACAATGTGGTGATTCAACAATTCCATACATTTCTCAGTGCTCATCATAAGTGTGCTCTTATTCCCCTTCACCTATGTCACCCATCCATCTACCAACCTCCCCTCGGGTAGCCATCAGTTTGTTCTCTGTATTTGAGCAGGGTTTTTTTTTTTTTGTCTTTTTTGTCTTTGTTCATTTGTTTCTTAAATTACACATATGAGTGACATCATATGGTATTTGTCTTTCTTTGTCTGACTTATTTCACTTAGCATTATACCCTCTAGGTCCATCCACGTTGTTGCAAATGGCAGGATCTCTTTCTTTTTTATGGCTGGCATCTCTGTAGCTTTAGGAGTAAAGAGTGATACTGTTTAGATGGCGGAGCAGTGGCTGTGGAGGATCTGGGGGCATCCCCGCCAGGAGTTATCAAGATTCCTGCTCTACTTAAACATCTGCTTCCTCATAGGCTTGCTCAGTTTAGGTGACAACTATGGCAGACAGAAGATTGGGCAGTCTTGAATTTCAGCTTCATCCACTGTAGAATGGCCAAGCAAATTAGCCTCCATACACGGAACAGTCATTCTCTTCTTCTGCTTTTGATTAACTCCTCATTTTCTTTCCTAAGTCAGCTCGGGTATTATCTCTTGGTTGATCTCCCTGCAAGTGAGAAGTAAGCATTCTTGCTTCTGCAAAAAAATTAATTTGGGGACACTGTTTTGCATCTCCTTATTTCTATGTAGGTCTCCTCTCCTAGATCATTGGCTGCCGGAGGTCAAGGCTCAAGTGTTGCTAGTCTTTCCATTTCTGGTGTCTACCACAGGGACTGTGGACACGTAAGTAAGTAAATAGTTGTAAATAAAACTAATTTATTTAATCAGGCCCTCTTGATAGCTTGGTATCATTCTTTTGAAAGGAGACAAAGCACGGAAGACTGACTCCATATGTAAAATAACTTCCCCTATCACATTATCCCCAACACACACATTCACAAACAATTTGACTGTGGGCACAGGAAAGGTACATTTTATGATGATGAGCAATGACACAATCAAACACGAGAATGAAGGCTTCCTGTACAAACAGACAGTGTTACCTGTGAATGGGCTGTCTGCTTGTAACTACCCTTCTAGAGTTGAAAGCCACCCTTCTACATCCCTGTACCTGTGACTATGCTCAGGAATCTCCTGATTCCCTTAATGAAGTCCCCTAATGAAGTGGCTTCCTCATAACACCTGGCTTAGTACTCCATGGAGACTAAAGAGCCTTAACAAAAGTTAAAAACCAGCATTCTCTCCCCTCTCGGACAACTTATACAGAAGACTGGCTTTTTCTCCAACCTGTTGCTGGGTGGTGATATGGCATCACAGAGCCGGCCACAACAAAGTCCAACATAATGGCCTTGTTAAAAGAAATCAAGCAGGCGGACTAATGCTAACTGGATAAACTGCAATATTTACATACAGTGGGGAGCACACATACTGACCTCTTAAATTGTTCATGCACAGTGATTTTAATTCAGGTGTAGTTTGATCTTTCAGATTCTTGCTCCCTTCATGGTTGAAAGGCTTTCCATATTCATCTAACAGTAATATGCATAATCTGTCAAAGCAGAAACTTGTTCTATTGCTTTCTGTAGCCTGTAGTTTATGCTACATTCAGCTAAAAAGGTGTGAGAGTTCATCAGTGAACAGGGTAGTTGAGAAAACCCTTTGAGGAGGCAGCAGAGTTGATCAAAGCTTTTCAGGTCATCTCACAGGTACATTTTATGTGTTCTTGATTCACAGAAATGGGAGAGACTTCAGGGAGCATAGATGGCAGTCACTTGCCTTTGGGCCAGGCCAGAGAACACTGTGAAGTACATGGATGCACATGCCATTCAAGAAAGGACATTCCATTACCAACATCAATCAATTGTAATTGTAATAACCTTCCTTAATAGAAAGATCTTTCTTACATCTGACCAACATTTTTCATAGTGCAATTTCTCTGCTGAGTTATTTTTTTCATAGTGGAGATGAAATAAATCATTCATCACCTTCTTTATTACATATCAAATGTATATTACACTCTCCTAGCCCCTGCTAGGCATTGTTTCCATTCTCCTCTCACTTCCAATGCAGTGATCATCTCTATTATTGTCACAATCCCTGCCAAGTTCCCCAGATCTACAAATATCAACTTTTGGAGCACATCATTTACTAGCGTTCAGTAGCATGAGTAATGAGGTGGTGACTGCTTCGTCCCAGAGTGTTATATAGGGTGAATGATTTTCCAAATTGGATTTGCTTTAAGAAACCAACATTTATTTAAACATCCATCATGTGACAAGCACAGTGCTGATTTGTGTGGCTTGTGAGCTATGTTTCCTTTAGATCATTCTGCCAGAATAAAATTAATTCAACCTGGAGAGGTGGAGGGGCCGGTGCAGGCTTCGCAGGGCTGGGGGTGGGGGATTGCAGATATGAAACCACTGTGGCAAAGCAGAGGAAGGCGTTCATGTGTGTTTCTTATCATGTCTTTGGCTTTGGTCTCCAGTGGCTGTTGTACATAATTTCCTTTATCACCATGGAACTGAAGAACATTGGGCTGAAAGAATAGAAGGTCATCTGACCAAGTCCACAATATCAGGCATGGTGATTGCTTATCATTCAGAAATCTCAGCTCCACCCCTTACTACTAGTGGGATTTGGGGGAATTTGTCTAACCTCTGTGTACCTCTGTTTCCCTTTTTATGAAGTGGGACTATTCATGAGTACCTTACAGTATTTCCATGAGGATAAAGTGAGACAATGCCAAGTGCTTGGTACATGATAGCTATTATTTTATACAGCTGTCTACTTGCTACTTAGAGTTTTCTAGGAATGGAGTCACTGTATCTATTTTCTCGCTTTCCAGTATTTTATCAGTCAGGTGACCATGATACCTTCCTTATACTCAACTGAAACCTGTCCTGTTTAAGGTGCTTTTTGTTGTAGTTGTTGACTTCCTTCCATGTTCTTTAGGGAGAGTTAGTCAAATATTTGAGTACTAGGCACAATCATAGGTAACTTTACATATACTATACATACCTTACCCTATTTTGAGTACTAGGCACATTTGAGTACTAGGCACACTTAAGTACTAGGTACAAGCTATACATATACTATACCTACCTTATCCCATTGAATCCATCTTCCCTCCTCTGCCTCTGAAACCATATCACAGGTGGGAGAACCAAGTCTCAGAGGTGTCAAGGAAGGCCCCTGAGAGCACACACACAGAGCCTGGATCCTAACCCAATCTTTCTCCCCTTTTCTCTGTTATGTGGCCCCCAAATACGTATCTAGTTTCTCTTCTGTAGACTACATTATCCTTTTTATTTCCAATTTAGCTATCAACGCTCTGATAAGAAAAGCTGAATAAAAATCCCATTTTGGAAACATAAACCACGTTACCTATTTCAAATTCTTTTTGGGATGAATAACAACAATGATGATGTTGGGTTACATGTAAAAGGTGTGTTTTAAATATGAGTGGAAAATTAAACCAATGATTAGTAGTAGCAGGTCCAAATTATTTCAGATTTGGTTAGTTTTGACCAAGTTAGAACGATTAATATTTTCCATCTCATCACACCTTTACTTACAGGTTAACAGGCTTTAACTCAACATGATCCTGGTAGTAGGAGCGTGCATCAAGTCCACCTATGAAATCAACTGCAAATACAACACAGCCCGATGTGAATAAATGTGTAAATGAAAACACACAGAACACTAGGTGTTTAAAGTAGAACACATAAAAATAATATTAACAAAAAAAATCTGTCTACCACAAATGGAAAAATATGTGTTCAATATAAAAGACTGCTAAAAACAAGATCAATGGTCAAAAAATAGGGAAATTTTAAGAAACACATAAAGAGCTTGGGATCTTAAGGACTGGAAAATCAAAGTTGTTATTGACTTTCGTGAAAAATGAAGTAACATTAAATAACATTAGATTTTAAATAATGTGTTTGTCCTTAGGCATACGGATACGCCCTTTCCCCCTATATATCAAAAGATATACCTCTCGTCTTGTTGCCAGAATCCAATTTTTTTCTTAAGAATATTTATCGCATCATTAGAAAGACCTTTGAGAAGTCGCATAGTCTATGCCCATGCCTTTTGTCCTCAAGCCATCTTTGACAAATGGACATCTGCTTTTTGCAAAGGTTTCATCTCTTCTGTGGTAGCATGGTGCTTGTCTCACCGTCTGTATAGAATCACTGTTCTTGGTGACATTCGTTCTAATTTCTGTTTTGATGACAGGTTCCGTCTTTCTTTTCTAATCCTAATGTCAATGCCTAATCTTCTTCTCCCCCCTTTTTTGGTAGTCTATTAAAAATTTTAATTACTTTACCTCTAGCTTTGGTTATATTATGGCACTATAACATTAACAGGTACACAGTCATATAGGAACTCTGAACTCTCGGCAAGTGCGTGTGTGTGTAGGTACACAGTATGAAAATATTATATCGTATCTTCAGCTCAAGACAGACATTTCAGTAACCTGTGATTTCAAGATGGATGACTTGGCTTAGAAGTTCTAGTGAAGCCTTGACCTACTCTAGCTGTAGTCACTCTTGTCAATTTCTGACTTGCTGTATCCTTTTTCCCCCATGGAAGAAGCTGAGGTAAGTCTGGGTCAATCAAAGCTTCACAAGATCACTGTGTAGACGTGAACTTTGGGGTCCTGTGGGGGTACACAACAACCAGGTGGCAAGGGCCATTGTAATTACCATTACTCCAAGATAATCCCCACAGAGACTAGAGGAGCCTGAGGCTCATCCTCTTCCTACCAGGTCATATAAGTTGCCTGGACACCATGTTAGGGAGAGAAACAGTGAAGGAGGAGTCCGTCTGAGACACTGGAAAGATTTTCCCAGAAAGTGTAGGCAGTGACTAGGGACCATTTAAATGGTCAGATTGGACTACGTTTTTATCAGGTTAGATATTTGATCAAACATCCACTCCCTCATCTTGCTGACCAATGGGTGGGAAATTAGAAGGAAAACCACCCTGATTAAAAGTTGAATGAAGATAGGATTTATAAGGCACTTTTCAAATTTAAAGAGGGTGTGAAAAATAAAATTACAAATATATACATTTGCGAATAAAAGGATTCAATTGAAAAATTAAATACAAAATAAACTTTTTTTATAAAAATAAAGAGCATATATCTGTATACTTTAAAGAAAAATAAAAAGAAAACTTTTTTATATTGATCATTTGAACATTAAAATGTAATATTCACAGAATCATTATTTTTGTTTTTTTTGTTTTTTTTTGTTTTTTTTCTTTTATTTTTTATGAAATTTATTGACAAATTGGTTTCCATACAACACCCAGTGCTCATCCCAAAAGGTTCCCTCCTCAATACCCATCACCCACCCTCTCCTCCCTCCCACCCCCCATCAACCCTCAGTTTGTTCTCAGTTTTTAACAGTCTCTTATGCTTTGGCTCTCTCTCATTCTAACCTCTTTATTTTTGGTATAAATTCAGGAACTGCTGTGAATCTGCTCCTTAGCCATCTCTGTCTCCAATAGACCAGATCACCAGAATATACATATAATATATATTTTTTCAATCTGGTTTTATTATTTTTATAAATTTATATACAGTCTTATTCACAATTTTTTTTATTGTTAGTAAAGTTGAAATTGTTGATACCTTAATCGATTCTGTAAATCATAGTATTTTTAACTACGGAAATAGTCTCCATATAAGGTGCCGATAATCTCCAAGCAAGTTTGCCAAAGAGTGGATATGTGTAATGTTATTTACAGAACTTTCCCAGGTACTGTTATTTTACCTCCATTTAGTGTATCTTTGCCAAACATCTTAGAAGACAACAAAATATAAATTGTATCTATTTATGATTTGTTAAAATCACATATAAATGCTGCACAATTTTTAGGCCCTCTCACAAATCAGCTTCTTTTCATTCTGGTGCAGAATATAAATTTCCTCAATTAAAAATAGGAGCTCTGTCAAAAGAGTCTTTTCTCAAGTCTAGATATTTCAAGAGGAAATTCTAAAATTGAAAAATTAAATCTTGCATAACATTTGAGCTCTCATTATTTAATTTGCCCAGTTCTCTTCCTTTCGTGAGCATAAATTTCAATGTTCTCCTTTTTATAAGCTCTCAATTACTGCCATTTACTAAAAGCTTCAAAGGATGACTTTTGTGGTGCTTCATTTGTTGAATGATTCAATTTAAAATTTCCGACTGATCTTGAATGAAGTGCAACTAAAATGTAGAAGACCCATTTATAAAAATGCCCACAACTAATATAGGAAAATTAGATTGATTTACAAAGTACTTCTTTAAAGGATGAAATGTTCCTAACTCTGAAGGATAAAGAGAAGCAAAGGCAGAAAATGTATTCCGTCATTCTGAAGGTTTTTTTGTTTGTTTTCAACATCAACCTCATTAGCAAAATGTTTTCAGGTAAATGCAAACCAAAATCACAAGGAGATACTATATTATACCCACAAAGATGGCTAGAATAAAAACATCAGATAATAACAAATGTTGGTGATGGTGTAGAGAAATCTGAACCCTCATACACCGCTGGTCAGAATGTAAAATGGTGCTTTCACTTTGCAAAACAGTCAGTTCCTAAAATGTTTAAGCAGAGTTACCATATGACCCAGTAACTCTACTCCTAGGTACATACCCAAGAGAAATGAAAATATATATCCACACAAAAGTGTGTACACAGATATTTATAACAGCATGATTCATAATATCCAAATGGTGAAAAAATATTCTAGCTTATCTACCTTAAGGTGTGTATGTATACAAATATAATATATATCTTATATATTCTACGTACATCTCTGTATACATAGAAAATTTGAAAACTAGAGTTTCTCTTTTCATTGGTATATCACTGTGGCGTCATTGGGAGGCAATTACGAATTACCTGTGAGCCTGAATTCCAAATATGTTTCTGCTTCACAAATTTCTTAATTTAATATGAATACTACGCTTTAAAAAACCCACAATATTGTGCTCCACCATTTGTATGATTATCACAAAACGAATAATTTTATCCTTAATATTTACTTAACTGAATTACCGTACCATTGAAAGCAACACCCTACATGTTAGCTTGGACGGAATGAATATTTAAAAACCTTACTTCAATTCTATGAGTTGGATTAAAAAAAATAAAACGCTATTCGAAAGCAAATTAATTGGTTTTCCGCTGACAGCATCTGAGGAACTGATAACATGTTGGTATTTTGGCTCCTTGGGAATTGTTTCTTCCACTGCTGGAGACAGCCCATCACCTCAACTTCTGGGTGCCCTGTGCCGACCCTCTGTAGCAGCTATGGGCTGGTGCACTGAGCTGCTGGCAGCCTCCAGTCCTTTCTCACCTCCACCGGCACTGAAAGGAATTAGCCGTATCTGCTACTCCTGCCCAAGCACCTATCTTTTTAATCATTGATGGATCTGCACGCTGTCCTTGGAAGAAAGGTCCTAGTTACAAGATATCTGTAAAGATTTGGGGAGAAGACGGGGGCGGCGGTGGTGGTGGTTTTCTTACACACTTAACCACATATGAAAAGATTTCGACGCATTGCTCTAGTATCTCACACATCTTGAGGAGACTTAATGGCAGACGCTTGAGGTGCTATCAGTTCACCCATCCCAGGTTATCCTAATACAGTTGCTAATGACAATATTTCACTTGAAAAGCAAAAAAATCTAGGACAAAGCCTAAGCCAGATAGGATGCCAGGACAACCTATGTAAACAGGGGCTGTTTCAACCAGATCAGGACGCATGGTCATCCCAGTGGACCCTTTCTCTGCATATCAGAATTCTAGTGTGAGGTAAAATTTTCAAATCTCTAAACTTAAATATTACATATTGGTAAAATTCAACTTATCAAGCTTCCGAATGAGACAAGTGTACAAGAAAATGTAAGGAACAATCACTGAAAAGTAGGTATGTAAGAAATTAAAACCATCAAGAATCCTTTATGGATAAAATGCAGCAGTATGGGTTTTGGGCAACAGAAGCCTACAAGTCCATGAGATGATGACGTTCCTATATAAAAAATTAGTTTTTGATGGATATACCAACACTTGCCATTGGCCAGAGTGGGAAGATAGTTCAAGTGAAGGAGTAAATTGGAGCATAAATTGAAGGTGAGTTTATAGATTCTTTTTTTTTTAATTTTTCATGCTTATTTATTTTGGTGGGGGGGGGGGTGGTGCAGAGAGAGGAAGACACAGAATCCCAACCAGGCTCCAGGCTCTGAGAGGTCAGCACAGAGCCTGATGCCGGGCTCGAAATCACAGATCTTGAGATCACAACCTGAGCCAAAGTCGGATGCTTAACCAACTGAGCCACTCAAGTGCCCCAAGTTTATAGATTCTTAACGCTTATTTTTTTCCCCTAATGATGCCAAATGCTTTTTAAAAATGAAGAAAAAATTTTTTAAAAGATAACCTAACTAAAGACTTAAAAACAATTCAGTAGGAAAGACCTTGGGCTTTTAAGTTCTCAGTAAGGGAGTCATATTATATGATTAATAAAGTAAAGCAACTATGTATTTTAAAATTCACTCTAAGGAGAGAGATGTGAGAAGATGCTTAATGAAGGAATTTCTCCAGGAGAAATAAGATGAATTTCAACAAAACATGAGAAGGAACAAAAAAGGCATAGATAGACTTTCAGAGGTATGAAGAAAAGAGGATTCGAAAGGAAGCATCCATGAAATCTGGAGTTATTCCAGTGAGAACACCACTTGGGGGTCTTTGGCAGAAGAGTGGCCAGGGAAGAGTTGGGAGAGACAGAAGGAAGCACGGGGAGACAAGGGGTGGGTGTTGGGGGAACCGCTTGCTGGGTGACCTCAAGGACAATTAAGTTGAATTCTCTATACTCTGTATAATTAAAGTCTTGACGTGTAGAACAAAAAATCAGCACAATTAAGAGTTGGCAGCAGCTGTCCAGAAAAGTCAGCTATGCAGAGCGCTGCTTCCTTCACCCGTTCTGGGAAACCGAGGTGTTACTATAAAAGATCCCACAGGGAGAGCCTGCAGCCAGAAAACCCCATTGTTTGAAGCCCTTTGAAATGTATTTCTTGTGCTAACTTCCATCGGCACAGCCAAGTAACTTCTTGGAAGAAATTACGTTACTTGTAACCGAATATCTTTGCGGTTACTTTAGCCATGCCGCTTCCCTGATGAGGATTCTCCCCGACCTGAAGGAATTACAAAGTTACTCTAGATTTCAAGCAACATCTTACTGTACGACTAGAGTTGCTTTCCACTTGGAACAGGTACACAACCAATTGCAAGTTTTCTATTTGACTATAGGAAAATTTTTGTCATAAATGAAGGTTCCAATAGGTAACTCAGCGCTCCTGACTTGGACATTGCAAACCTGATTAAGTTGATACACCTGAAGCAGCACATTTGTATAAATATACACCTCAGGCAACGCCATTTCCAGTGAGAGCTCAGGCTATCATTTAATGTCCCAGGTGTAACTATACGCACCAAGTGGGGCGCCTGGGTGGCTCAGTCGGTTAAGCGTCTGACTTCGGCTCAGGTCATGATCCCACCGTTGGTGGGTTCGAGCCCCGCGTCGGGCTCTGTGCCGACAGCTTAGAGCCTGGAGCCTGCTTTGCGTTCTGTGTCTCTCTCTCTGTCCCTCCTCCACTCAAGCTCTCTGTCACTCTCTCAAAATAAATAAATAAACATGGAAAAAATTTAACTATATTCGTCAAGTAATTACTAGAATGTAGGTGTTTTGTTTCTGATCCAGCTAAGCGGCATGCTGCCTTGTCACTGACTCGAGAAACACCGAGCTCCTGCCACAAAGCCCTTAGCTCAGAGAAATGAAAAGACTCCGGAAGATGAGGACCAATTAACACACACATTTATTCTGAACTTGCTTCCCGGTCTATCACTGTTCCTTCTACTCAGGTATTGGACTGTTCTTTTTATTATTATTATTATTATTATTTTTAACGTTTATTCCTTTTTGAGAGACAGACACAGAGCACTAGCGGAGGAGGGGCACAGAGCTGTCAGCACAGAGCCGGACGCGGCGCTTGAAATCACCAACCAGGAGAGCATGGCCTGAGTCGAAGTGGGAGGCTAAACCCACCGAGCCCTAGACTCAGTCCCTAGACTGTTCTAATAAGCATTGATTTTACAAGTACGATTTTACAAGTCGTAAGGGAGCATTTAAGGCCTTAAAAAAGACAAATATTTGGGGCTCTTGAATTGTGGTTTACTTGTTCTGCGATATGAATTCATAAGAGAAAAGCCAGGGTAGAGGCTTGACACCAACTGAGTTCACACAGATAAGATTTTGCGGCACCCCACGGCTAACGAGGGCTTTTAGGAAAGACCAGTCGTTTCGGAGGTAGCTGGCGACGAAACTCTGGGCTCCTAGGGCATGAGCTGCTTTGAAGCATCCCTCATCCGCCGTCCCCTGTCTGAAGACCCCGAGCTTGCAGAGGGCACGTTGCTCTGTGCAGAATCTCAGGCCGCGGCCGGCCTCCTCACGGCACACCGAGCGGCTGCGGGGGTGCCTCGATGGGTGTGCTGTTGATGCCGAGAGGGTGGCTGGGGCTGTGCTGCTCCCTGCCCCAAACAGCTTTATGCACCTTAAGAGCCCTTCGAACAGACCCATGACACCCAAATGCAAGCTTGGTAGCTATTCATTGTTGTTCTCTTCAGGGTGCAGGAAGTTCAGAATTTCTTGAAACTTTCAGAAAGCACACTTAACTCAAAAAGGGAAGCATGCAGGACCCCTGAGGTGCTCAAGGATAAGTTGGCCCCCGGCCGGAAAGGCAGAGTCCTCAGTGTTAGAGGTGGTGCTGTCCAGATTAGAGCTTTTCACCATTTTTCCCTCTTCCTGTCTGGAAATAGCCATGTAGAATAATAGACTCTTCTCGCCTGTCTTGTCCCCCTCTGTCTCAGGTACGGGCACAGAGAACTGATAGAGCTCATTGTCACTGCTGGCAACTTGGTCTGGAAAACACTGGGAGCGGTCAGGGGGAGATGCTGGAGGGTGTGGAAGCATCCCCAAGTATGTCTAGGACTTCCAGCCTCCTTTTCCTAGGGAGGGGGAGGGGAAGCAATAAGAGACCAGTAGACTTCAGCATGCCTTGGGGCAGATGTAGGGACTCTGCAAATGCTCTGTAGTTTCCGGTGGTCATTCCAAGAGCCTTAGTTCCAAAATGTATGTGTCCTGAGAAAGTACCTGCGGTCATTCTGGTTTTCTTGGTTCCCTCATCCCCCTCCATAATTGTCTTCTTTCCACTTTGCCACGGAAAGGTATTTATCTCAGCCATCGGGAATCTTATCTTGGTGCACTATCCTGGAGGGTATCATACTCTAGGTCACTAAACAAAATGACAGTTATAATTTCACATGATGATGGAGTAATAGCTACTAATGACAATGGCTCTAAGTTTTTGCTTTCAAACAATCTTGTAATAAATTTTACTTTAACAATACTTTTCACTTTTACTTTACTTTTACAATACTTTTACTTTAACAATAATTTTCGGTACTAGATCACTGGGTACTTTTTAACATATATCTCAGGCACTTTACCTATAATTTCACTCTTCTCCACCTTCTTTTTTCCCTGCTTTATTTTCTCTGTTGTGCTTATCACTGTTTACCATGCTGTATTATATGTTTCAATTAAAAAAAAAATCTTATTTGTTGTCTGACTCCCTCACTACAATTTAAACTTTATGGGATAAGAATTTTTGTCTGATCTTGTCTGATTTTGTTCACTGCTATATCCTCAGTTCCTAAAACGGTGCCTGGTAAAAGGTATGCCTTCAAAAATATTTGGGGAAGAAAGGAATCCAAAGAATTGAGAGATACTGCTGTAATTAAATTCCTTCCATTCTCATATTTTTTTCCTGTAAACAAGGTTTCTATAATTACAACACTAGCATCAAATATTGAAAGTACCTGAGGTAGCCTATCTCATCCTAGCAGTAACTAATACTCATCCATGAATACACGAACTAATTGAAAAAAAAAAACCAAAACACACTCCATTCGTTTCATTAAGAGGTACTCTTCCATTAAATGTTTCATTTTATGTTTAAGTTTTTCTTTGGATAGGTTTATAGTTGCAATTATTGGCTATCAACATTACTGAGCAAATGTAAACATATTGTACATATTGATGAATATATTGATGAATACATTTATGTTTGCTCAGTCATGTTGGTGGCCAATAACTGTAAGCACAACCTCATCCAAAGACAAACTTTGACACTGAAAATCTGGTCACAGGAAAAAATTAAATTTTTATTTATGGGACTAAATCTAAACCGATCTGCAAGTCCTTTACACTGAGCACAACAAAACATATTGAAAGAAATTAAAGGTGTCTTAAACAAATGGAAGAATAGAAAACATTCATGGATTGTAAAACTCAATGCTATAAAGATATCATTTGATCTGTGGATCAACTAATCTACAGATTCAAAGCAAACTAAATAAAACTTTCAGCAGTTTAATGAAGATGCTGACTCTAAAATGTATATGAAAAGGCAAAGACTCAAGATGAGTTAAGACAATCTTAAAGAAGGACAAACCATCAAATGTCCTAATTTTGGGGTTAAGATTGATAACTGGACTATACAAATTGAGAACTTTTATTCCTAAAAAGATAACATCCATTGAAAATAAAATTTCCAGGTATAGATAAGTTTTCATTGTAGAGATATATGATAGAGTAAGAAAAAAAATTAAGAATAAACATATTACATTAAGACAGAATTCTATGGGTCAAGTGGAATGGAGGTACAAGTTCCAAAAGAAACTGGCACAACTTAAAATTCCAACTGTTAATTATTTAGGTACTTTTTAAATGGGTGATTATGGCATTAAATTGCTATGCCATTTAGATTCGATGGGATACATTCAAAAGAGTAATGCTTCAGTTTTATTACGGTCATGATTTGTAACACGTCAATTTTTCTAAGTTGGAATTTCACGTCTCCTCTCTCCATGGTTCTGAGTGAGGCTTGGCTACAAGAGACTTTTGTGTGGAAGATACGGCAGACATAAGGGAAGCAGAAGTTACTGTGCTCAGGAAGTTGATCTAGAGTCCCAGGCTCCCCTGTGGCGGACAGCCAAGAGTGAGATCTGGTTGGCACAGTGGGATCAGCGAACAGTTTAGTGGATGCCCAGCCCTGCCCCTCACAGCTGGCAGCACCACATCAACCTTGACCTCAGAATCCCTGCTGGGAGGACAGCCTTCCCTGACCTCCTGTCTGATGTGCCAGAGAAATCACTGAAATGGCTGAGTTTTCTTGGACGTGCCTACCATGAGGAAGAAACGCTAAGTCTCGTTTGGTGACAATAAAGAAAGTCACATTTTTGTCACGTCGTTTTGGGGGTGAGGTAGAGAAGAAGTTTGTTTTCATAATTTTGTAGTATTTGAATTGGATCTTGAGGGGCGCCTGGGTGGCGCAGTCGGTTAAGCGTCCGACTTCAGCCAGGTCACGATCTCGCAGTCCGGGAGTTCGAGCCCCGCGTCGGGCTCTGGGCTGATGGCTCAGAGCCTGGAGCCTGTTTCCGATTCTGTGTCTCCCTCTCTCTCTCTGCCCCTCCCCCGTTCATGCTCTGTCTCTCTCTGTCCCAAAAATAAATAAACGTTGAAAAAAAAAATTAAAAAAAAAAATGAATTGGATCTTGAAATTCTGTTATTTTAATGATAAATTTTGCATATTGAGTGTCCTGTGCTAAATAAAAGCAGACAATTGATTTGGAGCAAGATCATTGGGTGTGTTACATTATATATGACTCCCTGTATCCACTTAAATTTTAATAGGTTAGCCCATTATTTTTCTCTACAGTGTGCAAGTAATTTATATTCTCACTCAATATTTAAATATGAATGTTCTGGTTTTAATCCAGTGAGTGAGCAATGTCTCTTTCTTTACCAAATTATAAAGAATTTACTTGTTATCCTTGTTGGAAAGAAAAGCACAATTGCATGTTGGAAAGCACATGGACTTTGGCACTCGAAATATCTAGGTCAAACCTAAGTTCTGCTTCTTACAGATTAGTAGTGAGTTGAAGAAATTCTCAGGGCATCTAGAAAACAATGACCACCTCAGTGTGGTTGCCCGAGATGAGCCAATGGCCTTGGAGGGCTGGCACACGGAAATCATGCAGCAAACGGTAGGTTGCTATAGATATTATTTGCATATTTATCTTGTTCTCATGATACATTCCCATCAACTATTGATTTCTGAAATTCCAGAAGCTTTGTGTAACTTAAGATAACAATGATTTGTGAGAATTCTTACATTCTCTTTCCCCTATTCTCCATAAGAATGTCTGTCCTTGAGGAACTTGCATTGGATTTTGAGTTTAGTTTGATTTTCTCATATTTAGAAAGAGTAGCTACTTTGGAGGAGGGAAAATTGGTTGGTCTGCCACACTTTGAAGCCTGAGATTCCACCTTTTATGAGCATTTTTTAAATTATTCTGGAAAAGTTAAGCTTCCTCACATAAAGACCTGGCGCAAGAAAGAAAATAACGCTCAGCGGAAGTAGAACTTGTGGAGTTAACTGCCATGGGAGCGTAGCGCTCCCTCTCTGCAGCGCTGGTGATAAGTCGTCCAGGAGTGTAGATCCAGGGCCCAGGACCCACCCAGTACACACGTGACAACCTCCATCACCATTTGTTTGGCTTTTGACTGGCATTGCTTTTCTTCTCTCCTCCTTTTTCCCCCACAGTAGCCCAAACCTTGCGGGGGAGAGCTCTGTTTTTTTCTTGGCATTTCAAATCATTCCATGGGATTCTTTGTAAATATATCTACAAAATGCAAAACGCACAGAGTGACTTCTTCGTAATGTTTTCGGCATTATTCCTTTAGATGCGTATTCTAGTTGTTCTGCAAGGATCCCAAGGACCGTCTTTAGCATTTTGTCTTTGAATCTTCCACGGGGGAACTTGGTTGCAGTGTCCCTACAGGGTGCTTTGATAGTAATCATCTACGACTGCAGCTTCTCTCCTCGCTCTGAGTTGCAAGAGTTGTATCACCTTTGTAAAGATGCCCGTAACGTACCTGCTTCCACTATCCTACCCCCTCAACACACACACACACACACACACACACACACACACACACACTTTTTATAGTTTGTTTTTCTCATATTTTGAAAGAAAGTACATAATTTTTTTCCCCCTTTCTTACTTTAGGCTTCATCTTTAATAGCACATTTTCTATTCTTTTTAAAGTTACTCAGCTCTTTCAAAGCCACACAGGTTGCGCTCTGTTTTGCCATCACAGGTTACTGTTACCCCTTCGGTTAATCTGCATCAGTAGCTCAGTAATTGGACGCAACGGCTGCTCACTGTTTTCAACCACAGTCTGGCTCTACTGAAGGCCCTTTCAATTTTTGTGGTTTTTCAAATACTATCTGTTCAGAATCACTGGTGGCTGATGGCCGCTATGTCACTATACTGCTGGGCTCGTTCAGAGGAACCTTTTACTCTAGGGAAAACAAGATAAAAAAGAATCCTGAAAACACCATCCTTTTTATTTTTCTTTGGCTGCCTTTCCAGCTTCTGTTGTTTTCCTGGGTCCAGATCTCTAGAATCAGATGTTCCCATAATCAGTGCTGACAGTTGCTTCCCACTTGAAAATTTTCTAGGAGTAGGTAATATTTAATGGAATAATGAATTTCTAAAATCTCTTTGGGGCCAATAAAGCAGAATGGAATGGCCGAGAGGAAAACTAATGCTCAAAAATGTAAGGACTAAAAACAGTTCTAAGAATTTGTCTAAACAGTTAATAACTTTTTCCCAGGTAATTAATCTTTTCCTTAGTTATCCAGTTTTTCCCCCAGTCTGTATTTGTCATTCTCATCTAAATCTAGCTAATCAAGGGGTGCCTGGGCGGCTCAGTTGGTTAAGCATCCGACTTTGGCCCAGGTCATGATCTCAGGGTTCATGGGTTCAAGCCCCACATCGGGCTCTGTGCTGACAGCTCAGAGCCTGGAGCCTACTTCAGATTCTGTGTCTCCCTCTCTCTCTGCCCCTCCCCCACTCGTGCTCTGTCTCTCAAAAATAAATAAACGTCAAAAAAAAAAATAAAAAAAAAACGAATGTAGCCAATCAAGTCACAAATACCTGTTCACTTTAATGTCTGTCTAGAATTCTTTTTTATTGTCTGTGTCTACAATTTTGAATAGTATTATTTTTTTTAATGGCTTCTATTATTACTTTGGTTCTCCTTGTCCTAAGAGTCTGTATCCAAAAAAATGCCATTTCTTCTGAGATCTCTTTTATAAATCCTTTTCTCTTTCTTTGAATTACTGTTCAAAGAAAATTGAATCTGATCATATTCTTCCCAAGATTAAATCCATTTATTGACCCACATCATCCAGCAGAAAATCCCAACTGGTGTGACCTGAGTAGGTACAGATGTGACAAGATATCAATTCCCTCATTTCCTGGTGTGTGTGTGTGTGTGTGTGCGCACGCGCACACACACAGCTTGGAGTAGGTAGCCTTCTGGGCCAGTCATTTCTTGCTGGGAGAAAAGTAATTTATTTGCCACAGAGTGCCTTATAAATGTTAGTTTTCCTTATGAGTGCCAAAATACATAACACAAAATACAAAATACAAAATAAGACAGAATCCAGGGTCCCTCAAAGCCGACCCCACCATTCACTTGGTGAACTGAACACACCCAATCACTTATCACTTCTGGGGTAATTCAGTCTTTTCCAGGCCTTCTTGAATATTCCATGGTTGTCCCAAGCTTTTTTTGACATATATTTTCCAGTATTTAAAATGCATTTTCTTTGTGCCCTTCCTGGTGATGTAATACTCTTCATATAAGACCGTGTTCCCATGCTGTGAGCCATGCTTGGTGCCCTGAGACACAATTAGCCTCTGCTTGTTTTTTTCTGTGCATGTGATTCACTTTATACAGATCGTTATCTGCACTTGACTCTTCTGTAATTATTTACATGTCTGGCTCACTTATTGGAATATAAAACCTCTCAGGAAAGGAACCAAGTCTTATTTATCTATGTATCCTTGTGGCCTAACACACAAGTCTTTCAGTAACTGTTTCTTGAATGAATCAATCAATAAAGAATTAGCTATTTAACTTTATTTAAGCTTTAAAATTAAACGATAATATGCTGAGTCTGTACTATAAAATACTTTTGGATCTTGACAGGTCAGTGACCTTGGAACAAGAAGAGATATGAGAGAATTGCAGAATCCAATAAAAAATATTTAAATGTCTACAAGGATTGGCAGCCTACCAAGAATATAAAATGAACATGGAATTCTATCATGTTATATGGTTGGAAGAATTACATGGAATGTCAGTACATGGAGAAGTACATGGAGTGTCTCTTGAGTCATATGGAAAGACATTAAAATGTTTAAAGAATTTGTGAGTATAAAACCAATCAGAAAGAGACTCTTAATAGGAGTAAAGTCTTCTGTCTACTGAAATCTAATGTCATGAGTCCTAGTGTTGTGGGCTGCTAAACTAATCACATTTAAAGGGTATGGGATAAGACCTCCACTTGTTCTACCAACATTAAAAAAAAGCCCAATATATCCATTAGTGGAATTTAGGTCCTGCTTGGCAGCTGACAGTCTCTCAGCATGTAGCAAATTCAAATTGTTTGAGATACTCATTCATTGGAGAAATGCATTTCCAATACTAGGAACTGACTACAGAGAGAGGAAAAGAAGCCAACTTCAAGGTTTTAAAACCCTTTTGTGAAGTATAGATTAGGATATTGTAATCATTGGGATAGTCGGTGTTTATTTGGTATGTAAAATCTTTGGTTCTTAACATAATCAGACAGATCATGTTAGGTCTGGCAGATTCCCCCTGTAAAACAAATTCAAGTTTTGAATTGGCTAATTAATTTTACACTTGTGATTTTAGGTTGAAAGACATGGGAAAACTTTATTAAATTTGTGTAATATATGTTTTTTAATATGAAATTTATTGTCAAATTGGTTTCCGTACAAAACAGGTGCTCATCCCAACAGGTGCTCTCCTCAAAGCCCATCACCCACTTTCCCCTCCTCGCTGTCCCCCACCAACCCTCAGTTTATTCTCAATATTTAAGAGTCTCTTATGGTTTGCCTCCTTCCCTCTCTGTAACTCCCCCCCCCCTTTTCCTCCTCCCTGGTCTTCTGTTGAGTTTCTCAGGATCCACATATGAGTGAAAACATATGGTATCTGTCTTTCTCTGCCTGACTTATTTCACTTAGCATAACACTCTCCAGTTCCATCCACGTTGCTACAAAAACTTGTGTAATATTTAAGAAAATTTGAGATTCAATATATGCATAAGCTTATTTTATTAGATTTATAGATTTGCTGGAATAGTTTAAAAACTAGTGAGTGTTTTGTTTATCAGGATGAATATTTGAAGGACTTGCAAAGAATGATAATTACAAAAAAGAATGATAATTACAATGGATTCATGAATGCAGGTTTAATATGTAAAGGGTTTTAGTTCAAATTGTATATGGAACAAATCATTTAAAGGAATTTAGACTACTAAATATAAGTAGATCAAGTAGTAATTGAAGTCCAATGGAATATTATTTAGCCTTACACAAAAATGAAATTCTGATACATGTTACAATATGGATAGACCTTGAAAACATGGTAAATGAAATAAGTCAGACACAAAAGAACAAATACTGTAAGATTCTATGTATATGAGGTACCTAGACTAGGAAAATACAAAGAGACAGAAAGTAAATAGGTAAATACATAGAGCCAGAAGAGAGGTTATCAGAGGCTGGGGGGAAAGGGAGATGAAGAGTTATTATTTATGGGGACACAGCTCCTCTTGATACAATGAAAAAGTTCTGGAAATCGATATTGGTGATGGTTATACAACATTGTGAATGTATTTGATGCCACTTAATTGTACACTTAAAGATGTTCAAATGGTTAACTTTATATTATGTATTTTACCACTATAAAAATAAAAATAATTTCCCCAAAAGGCATTATTAAAATTCAGTAGGTTTATAAATGGAATAGTGAAAGTTCTATGTAGCCTTTAGAACTTAAGAAAACCCAGGTTTTAAAAACGTTGCCACTCTAATAAATAGCACAGTGATTTTAAACTCTGAATCGATATAAATAGAATTTGCTGAAAATCTTCCCTCATGGACATCAGGAAACGTACAGTGACAAAATACTAAGGAAACTTTGGCTTTCACCTGTTTTCTTGCATCTTTGTTGTCTCAAAAAGAAAACAGTCAATATGACACCTTTGTTTTCCTTAAATAATGAAAAAAAAAACCCACCCATATTTAATTTACTTTTCCAAGTAAACATGTAGGTGAATAAATAGAAAATGAGGCAAATATAGAATAAAAGAAAAGAAAACAAAACTTAAGTCCAAGCTGTATGTTATTTTTGCTCCCAACATGTAAAAAAAAAAAATGGTATGGTTTTCATCATTTCCACATAGCCTTCCCTCTCGATGCAGGGTTTAAAACTAAGTCTCTGATACGATCTGCCTTTTAATTCACTAATCTGTTGACAGTCAGCAGGCCAGGGAAGTCCTGATTGCCTTTTGACCTTCCAGAGCATCCAATATGAAGCTAGGCCTGAAGTCAAGGCCTTTGTTTCGGTCAGAGGCCTCTTCTAGGAAGTGACTCCCTATGCATTTGCTACTCCACCTGCCAGGAATGTTCTTCTCCTGGCCACTCACCTCACAGGTTCCTTCTTATCCATATCCTTTATCTTATCCTTCTCCTTCAGTGCTGTCTCCTCCAGGAGACCTTCCCAGGCACAAAGGAGGCACCGGCACTTTGTAGAATACACAAATTGTTCTACACCCCGTTTGGTGGCAGAATTCCTGCCTGTTTCTACTTCAGGGTCTCCACCTCTGGGAACCCTTTCCTGATCATACCCTCTTGGGTGCTTCTCAGTGCCTCATGCCTCAAAGGCACTAATCACCCTGTCCTCAATCTGCTTGGTCAACTCTCCTCCAAGCAATGACTTGGTGACCCAGGTGCCTTCAACACTGTAGTGGCACCATTTTAAACATGTGGCTTCCAAAGCTTCTGTGCTTCTCTGTAGCTAATAGGTAGAAAGGGGGAGAACATGGAGAACCACATGTAGAAGGTGTTTAGGGGCCAGGCCTAGAAGTGGGCATACCTCTTCTGTTCACCTTTCATGATCTAGAATTCAATTTCGTGGGACATCTAACTGCAGGAAAGCTGGGAAATGCAGTCCAGCTCTGTTTCAGGAGAAAAACCAACAAATGGGTTTAGTGAGCAGCTGGCCAGTTTCTCACACAAGCTATGACAAAACTTGTGAAGGTGCTATTCAATGAGTAAGGGTTGGGAAATGTTACAAGCTTTGCAGTTGATGGAACTATATATGTGGCAAAGAAAGCTGTTCTCTGGATACACCATTAACTCTAATCTAGACTTTGTGGTTCTTGCAATCAAAGAGAGAGAGAGCAAACGCAAGAGCAAATGAGACAGAGAGAAAGAGTGAGAGAGAGAGAGAGAGAGAGAGAGAGAGAGAGATCCTGTTTCCTTCTATGAGAACAAGTATGGAAAAAGTTAAAAGGCTGGTTAGGTATAATTTAGAATTAATTTACTTTGCACCTCATACAACTCAGGAGGAGAAACAAATTCTTTTAACTTCTCCCCTACTTTATTTTCATGCTGGCATCCAAGTTATATGAATATTCCCAAATACCTCACTTAGATTCCAGTTCCAAATGCTGCTCCCAGTAGGAACAGTAAATTACTTTTTCCTTAGTCAATAAACTACTTAGTAAAAGCACATGAAGATGAGTGTTCCGTATATACCTTTTATTGTTGGTTACTTGTATGACACTTCTTTAAAGGAATTATAAAATCAGATTTCCATTAAATATTTGGTCCATGAATATAGCTCTTGAGAATATCACGTGCCCTTTTGTTATCTAAAAGGGATAAACATCTGTTTTATTGTTTGGTCTTACTTTAAAATGCTTCTGTTTTATTGTCTGATCTTACTTAAAATGCTTCAGTGTTAACAGTGGGCTATTTACTAGGGACGGCAAGTTAACATTTTAAGGATATAATGAGAAGTCATTACTCCAAAACTAGCCAGGGTAAGTACTAACTCAAAATTTGTTACCTGTATCTGTGTTGGCAGTGTGCTTAATTTGCGTAACGATATTCAAAATAATTTTTAATTGGTAAAGTAAGTGCTGTTCAAAGGATGGGATTGCCTGGCAAAACTCAAGAGACAGGAAAGCTAGAAGAGAAAATTTTCACGGAGGGAGCAGTCAACAGTGACCAAAGCCATTAATTATAATGAAGCGTGATGAGATCTAAGTGAATTTGACAATTAAGAGGTCATTGCTGGCCTCTGAGTGAGCGTTTTCAGTGATAATGGAGGACAGAAGGCCTGACAGCAGCAGTCTGACGGTGAATAGCAGTTGAGAGAGGGAACGCTATAAGTCTGGACTACTTTGTAGAAAAGTCTGAACATGGAGGGAAGAAGCATGAGAGATGGGAAAGCTAGCTGTATATACCGGGTGGGGGGTCGGGGTAATTTCTGTTTTGTTTTTTATTTTAATTATGTGACTTTATTCATAAGCTGAGGAACAAGATCCAGTGGGAGGAAGAAACTGGACAGAGAGAAGGGAAGAAAAGAGTTAGATGGGGGTGGGAGGGGAGGATGAGAAAGAGAGAGAGAGAAAAAATAATTAGTGCAGCAAGGCGCCTGAATACGTGGGAGGGAATGAAGCTCTCGTTTTCTGTCGGGAAGAAGATAATCCTGGAGGAATGTAGACAGTCTGGATGGGAGAGAGACTCCAGGAACTTGTAGGGACCCCTGCCTACTGGCTTTCATTTTCTTTGTAACAGAGTCTTAGTGCCGAGGGTGTGGGGCAGAGGGGTGCAAGGTGCCGGGAATTATATCTCTCTGGGCTTCATTTCCTCATCCCTAAAATGATGGTAGGGAGCTCTAAGACTGCAGTTTTAAGGGAACTGGAGAAGGTGCTGACTCGGAACGAGTGACAGGCCTGCTCACAGGCGTCGACATTGTGAAGTCGCACGAGGGCCGGTGGATGGGGGCGCGTTCTTCTCTGTAATGTCACAGCAGTTTAGGAACAGGTGTAGAGAGAGGAGGGATCAATGTACTCTCACTGAAAGGCATTGGGGCATGGATACTGAATTTAGAGTTAGAATGGAGACACAGGGGGCCCTCTGGGTGGCTCAGTCCCTTAAGCATCCGACTTGGGCTCAGGTCATGATCTCTAAGTCAGAGATTGAGCCCTGTGTCTGGCCCTGTGCTGAGCATGGAGCTTGCTTGGAATTCTTTTCTCTCTCCCTCTGTCCCTGTCCCACCGGCACGTGCTCTCTCTCTCTCCCTCTCTCAAAATA
Source organism: Prionailurus bengalensis (assembly GCF_016509475.1). Taxonomy (NCBI): domain Eukaryota; kingdom Metazoa; phylum Chordata; class Mammalia; order Carnivora; family Felidae; genus Prionailurus; species Prionailurus bengalensis. Next base: position 13,848,279 of record NC_057353.1, on the reverse strand, counting down.
AATAAGCATTTAAAAATAAAATAAAATGGAGACACCGGAAGCCCTGTCAGAACGCTGTCAGTTGTTCTTCCCCCTGGGCCCCTAATCTTTCCCACTAAGAATCCAGAATAAAACCATCACACAGGATCCATGTAGAATCCTTACGGCCCATTTTTTTCTCACTGGGCTTTCAGGGTTCCATGAGGGTGTGGATTTTTTTTTTTTAATTTCTTACTCTGCTCCCTCATAATCACATCTGGTTCCCAAATCCCTAATCTTCCATTCTGTACCATCTGGATGGCAGATCCTGCATTCTTCCTTCTCAACTTAAGGGCATGCCACGCACAGGAGGCTGCTGGGCAACAGCGAGAACCTGAAGGCTCCGACCTGTCTGAAACAGGCATGTAGGGAGATGTGATTGTGCCTTCCCGAGCGAGACAGGCATTTGTGCAGCGGGCTTGCTTTCAGGGGCGAGGCTGATGCTTCACACTCCATCGACTATTAATCTGAGGCAGAGAGATCAGGATGTTTTGAACAGCTGCCGAAACTTTCCATTTGTAAATGAATGTAAAAAATGGGATGCACCTGACTGCACCTTGAGACAACCCCAGAGCCAGGGACATCTTCCATAGAGCTGTCGTGTCAGACCTCAGAGTGCCTTTGGGATCCCCTAAGAGATGATTTGAGTTGTTGATGTGAACAGAGCTAGATGTTGGCAGGGTTAGGACTGCCTTCATTTAATTTCTAACATCCAGTTTCAAGTGGAAACATGGGACATTAAAACCCCCTCTGGGGCAGTAGGTGTTCTTTGCTTGCTGCTGTCAACTTTCTGACAAGTAGCCAATGAAGATTTTCAGGGAATATAAGTGCATGAGCCATTTATACCTCATTGTGAATGAATCAAATTTTATTTATTGTGCAGGGAATGGGATATTTAAATTCTCATAAGGTGTGAGGAAAGACATATGAAAGATAATGTAAAGACATGGGGGTGTGTACAACAAATATACTTTTGACAAACATACATCGGTTTCCTGTGGTGTTCCAGATACTGAACCAGGTCTTGGGATCCTAGGGTAAGTAAGCCATGATCCCCATCTACAAGTGGGGAATGCAGCTAAGTAAAAAATAAGTTGAACACAGATTCAGAGATGTGCTTAGGGTCCACTAAGGCATGGGAAAGAAGGTGTCCTTGGGAAGAATGTTAAAAAAGCATCTGAGGGCTGTTAGTTACTTGAAGGGAGGTGACAATGTCTCATTTGATGACTGATTGTATATGGGAGGTAAGGAAAGAGTGGAGGAGTATGCCCAAGTTTCTAGCTTGTGTGAAGAGTGGTCATTCATACCACTCTGGAGTTAGAGAATAGAGAAGGAAACCCTTTCTCCCCCATCTCTGCCAATGGAAATCCCAACCATCCTCTGAGTCCACTTGTTCACACAGTTATTCATTCAACACTCCCTTATTATCTGTTGTTTTAGAGTGTCCTTTATGCCAGGAAATGGGCTGCCTCTTGGGGATATCATGACTGAAAAATTCCAGTTATGTTAAATGTTTCCACAGGAGAATTATGCTGTCCAATGCAAGCACCTAACAGTGTACCACAGGTGCCCTCATCTAGCCTGGAGAGAGTGAGAAGGAAATGGCCAAATTTGGGAAGAATAGTTAAGCTGAGATTTGCAGGATTTGTGTAGGTTAGTATGTCAGCAAAGGGAAGAGGCCTCTCTGAAAGAATCTGCTGGATTTAGGAAAATAGATGTGGCTAGAGATGAGGAGACTAGAAAATAATGGCTGTGGCTTGTCCCAGTTAGGCTGAATTACAAAAGTCCTGGTCGAGTGAAATAGGCAACAGTCTAGGTTCTACTTCATGATGAGTTTAGTACTGACTTGGGAGCTGGTTCTAGTAAAAAGGTTTCTTTATCTTGCCCCTGTGGAGAGTCTCTACTTGATTCACTGGTTTGGGTATTTGGGTGTTTATGATATTCTTCTTGAGAGATACTGTGTTTTTTTCTGACTTTATTGAGGTATAGTTGACTAATAAAATTGTGATATATTTAAATCTTCAACATGGTGACTTGATACATGTATACATTGTGAAAGGATTCTCACCACTGAGTCATTACAGAGAGAGACAGTCTTCATAACCTACCCAAGGACTGGAATTCTGTCTCTGAACCACAGGATTGTAGCTAGGATCTCATTCCATGCCACTTGTCCTTCCCAGGTGTAGTGGTGGCTGAGGTCACCACCCTGCTGGGCCCAACTTTTTGATAGTGAGTCTGTTCCCTGGGCCAGATTTTGTAGTTGAATTCACTCTGTGGGTCCATCTCTACCTTCCAAGTTCCTGTTCCCCCCGTGATATCTTGTCCAGGAATTGACGAACCCAAGCTCTTACACTGATGTGGTGTAATGGAGGTTTAAACCATCTCCTTGGATCTTGACCTTCAAAATTACTAAAAATCCATCCAATTTTGTTAAAGAGATGCAGGACCATCATTTGCCAAACATAAATATTTGTAAATGCATCAGGCATTCTAAATGTAAGGCAGTATCATTCTATCAAATTTGAGAATCTTGGGTTTTGAAATCCATCTTAAAAAATGAGTCGCTTGGCCAAGAGAATTTACAAATATAAATTCGGCTATTTTTTCATTATCGGATGCTATGTGCATAGCATTTTCTAGGCTCTAGGATTAAATCAAAGAATAAAATAAAAATCCTGACCTCATAGATCGTCTATTCTAGTACGAAAATTAGCCAGTTATTTTGTAGCTATTTAACAAAGTCTTCTCATCAAATTAGGGGAATTACTTCAGACTCAAAATCTAAACTTGTGGTGAGGTTAGTTAGATACAACTCACCCAATAGTTACCAAAAGAAATGTACCCAGTAGATTCTTGATGGCTTATTGGACAAATGCTCTGACTCCTTTGAAATGCTGGTCATGACTACAGGATCATTCCTGAGTCTCTCTCTTGGACTCACCAAATTCTCCTGCCCCTCCACCTCAAATGTGTATATATTGCAAGGCTCACAAGACAATGGACAGTTTTCTATTCTGAGGATCCTCCCGGCCTCTGCTGCTTTCTCTCCTTCCCGGTGCCTGAACTTTGGGTCACTCTCCTTCTCTAAGGCTTCTGCAAACATTACAAAGCCATGAAGGGACACTGAGAGATTAACATTCAAACTATTCAACTGCCCTCCCATTAGCTTCTTCAGTAATTCTTAGGGGAAGAAAGGGGTTGTGAAAATAAAGGAAACCTCATTTAAAATGGAGCTGGGAAGCCCTGAAGGGGGAGCTCTCATGCACACACCAGGCTGTCTAACCAGCAGGAAGAAGGAAGATAAGAATTATCTTGATAGGGAGGACATTATCACATAGGAATTTCATCTTCCACTTTTAAGAAAACGAAGGAAGATCCTCCCTGCCCCAGCAACAACTCACTAACCACCACTCACAGCCAATGAGAAATGCTCTTTCTTCGTTCTTTTCTGATGAACGCTTGTTTAAAACAATCCTCCCTAATTTCCTCCTATAACCTAATAATGGCCGGCTTTCCCTTTGTCTCTTCGGACTTGTCTGTGGTTCCCCATAGTTTGCTTGTCCCAAATTGCAATTCTTCTGCTATTACCAAAGAAACTAATTTTGCTGATAATTGACTATTTTGAAGGTAGACAGGGTTATTTATTTCCAATTCATATCATTGCTATGCTAATATCACTATCCTCTGAAAAGGAATTTATGGGCAGACAGGCAAATATATGAACACTAGCCTGTAGGAAGCCTCAAGGACAGTAGAGATATAGAATGTGTTCCACGAGTCATGTTTCCTTCCAATGAACAGTCCCCCAAAAGTATACTATCAAGGGTCAAATGGTAGTATAAAGAGTTATTTTGAGCTTTTCAGTGTAAATTATTGAACCTGCATCTGGGGGGATTCATTTCCTTTTCAAAAACTACTTCTTAGGGTTTTCAATATAGTTTTCTCCCACTATTCAACTATACAACCCAGACTGGCCTTTGTGAGACCAAACAGATGTCCCAGTTGCAATTTGAAACCTAATATCAGAAGCAGTCATGCTAGCAACAGATCCTTTGAAGAAGTCTGGTAATATTTATTCAAGTTAATACTATTTTTCAGCATCTTTTGCCTCGCCTCCACACTTTCCCAAATTAGAAACATTCTTTTTCACAAGTGTGACAAGATAGTAACAAGCCTACAAGTTCATTTTCAGCAGTAGGTGATTCACAAACAAGATGTCGACAGGTTTTTATGATTACAGATTCCAAATATCCTGGTCTCACAAAAGTGTTCATGGAGATTGATAGATATTCCAAAAAAGAAATAAAAATGAGATGAGAGATATAAATGGGCTTTTTCATTGGAATGAATGATGGGAAGTTCTGACCCCATCAAGCAACATTCTTCCTTTTTCAAGCTTTTTATTTCATTGTCTTTGACCTGCAATCAGAGTCCTTATAGGAGATATAGTTAGCAGAAGAGGCCGAGAGGTAACTAAGAAGATGGGTGGCTGGAAATAAATGTTTCTGCAAGCATTTATTACCCTTCAGAAATGTCCATCAGCTGAAATGTTAGTCCCATAGAACCACTTAGGCAGTGCAGGGGAGAGAAGTGGGTAGCTGTTATTAATTTTTAAGGCTGGCTGACAGCTTTCAGTCCAAGAACAAAGATTAACTTTGCATTCTGAATAATGCAGAAATTTTCATTAGTTAGAATAGGAATTGAAATGATAAATGATACATTGTCTGCCAAAATACTGTGACATTACATTATATATTTGCAGTCACCTTTCAGAATAAGCTTTCCAGAAGTATACTTAGACAGATTGGAAAGCTACCAGTATTGGTTTTTTTTCACTGTATGTTTAGATTTTGGAAAAACAAATCAAAAGACACATCTTTTTGACTGTGGGTTGGTAATGTCATATCCAAAGGGCAGTTCATTACTGCACCTAAAAGCTAAGTGTTGGCACAAATTGTGCTAGTCTATGAGATCACTGCGATTGGTTTCCAGATATTTCTTTTTGTTCACATCTGCCTTGAAGACTCCGGGACAATTTAATTACAACTGCACTTTTGATTTCTACTTCTTTCAATAAAAAATGCAAAATTACACTCACTTGAGAACTATCAGCCTAAAAGGTTTGTGATTGCTTTTCCCTGTCATCTTTTTTCCAGCAGATCATCATGTCAAGTCAGTTTAGGGCATATTTATTTTGTGTTGAGCACCCAAGACTTTTTCTGGCTCTAAATTTTGTTTGAATTGATGGTATCTAGATACTAGATACAACTACTATATCCAGATGTCTCTCGATAACTTAATGTATGGCCCTCCTAATAAACACTAGAATTAAACCATTAATAGAACAGGCTTCTAGCAGCTGCTCGAATGCCAGTTTGATGGGCATCAAAATAGCTGAATCAGAGATTTCTATAGAGAAACTTACGCTAACGAAAGACACCAAAGTCAATGGAACTACAATATCTGCCAGTAGCGATATCTGCCAGTAGAGTAAATATTGTATTTACTCTACAATATTGTTACTCTAAAAGAGGCTGATAGAAGGTCAAAATCGTTTACCCAATTTAGATGAGGCTTTCCTTTTGCATGTCATTTTGTATTTCCAAGTTTTGCTTAAAATCACACGCCTCAAGGAAAAGTCCTTTATGTACTTATTCTAATAGATAAAAGACTATTGATTAATCTACCTTTTCTCACACAATAAGGTAGACTGAAACATTAGCATCATTCGAGGGCCTCCAAACAGCTCAGCAAGGAGGACAAGAAACAGCGGCTTTTGATATCTACTTAAACATACTTTATAAAGGATTCAGCTGCGATTTATCGGTCAGTGTATCATTTTTTGAAGTTTTTTTTGAAGTATTTATTCTAATAATTTCCTTGAGGTCTCAACTGCCGTTAAAACTGTTCATGCTGGGCCAGTTGTTTTTGGAGGTGAAGCCTGTCTCTTGGAGGTGAAGCTGTGAGTTGGAGGCATGCTGCCGATTTTCTGTGCATTAACTTTGTCAGACTGTGCATCTACCAATGGAACTCCTGAAAATACACTTTCTGAAGGTAGCCTCATAGTGGGAAGTGTTGTCACTACGACAGCACTTTTGAAATGTCAGAAACTTTCTGGTTTATCTCGTGTTTAGAAAAAAATCTCTAAGCCAGCATAAAAGATACGATGCAGTATGTTCACACATTTTCACTACCTGAGAGTTTAATCTCAGGGTCTAATATTTTTTTCCAGTTGGGTAAATAAATCCTCATTGTCAACTGGATTCCAGTTCATACACTGCGACTGCATCTATTTGGTGGGAAGCATTCATCAGACCCCTTCGGAGTTGTGTTCTAGAAAGAAGTTATCACGGTGAGCTGGACACTTATCCTCATTTTTTTAAAGGGTCAAGTTTATAACCCAGGGAGTTTAACTATGATGATATAACTGAATCATTGAGGTGGGTGGGTGTGATTTGGTTATCTAATAATGATTTATTTTAAAGAATGAACTAAAATTTTCTTTAGTATTGCATGAGATCATAACAGTTCTGCCAAGAATTGCCTTACATTAGCAGGCACTCAATAAAGGCCAGTGTTGGCATATGTGGCTAAATCTTCACCTACATAACTTCAGGTCATATATGCCTTTTATTTTTTTGGTGGTATTCTGCTGAAACATGACTCCTTAGCATTTTAGCATCCCGTTAGTTATTTTTCAGCATTGCTTCTTTAAATTTGGGGTGTTTTTTTCACATCTCACCTTGAAGGTTGTCATTTTTAGTTTTTGTGGAGCACTTTATAAAATTTGTGTTCATATACTTCTTGCTGCAGTGTATTGTTTCATGTTATTGGTATTAGTCAGATTTCAAAATTCTGCAGCTAGCATACTTACAATACATACAATGGATAAAACGATCCCTGGTTTTCTATTCAACATTATCTTTAAATCTCTGAAGAAAACTTGCTAAGACATGATCCGACAGCCATCTGTAGGCTTACAGTCTCTGGGCATCCTCATACACAGCTTGATTTGAGAGTTTCAATACCTATGCCACCTTATTTGTGTGCAGTTCAGTTTGCAAACACTTGATTATAATTTTACCATTCTGCATTTGGTCACTTTAAATTCCAAATACAAAAGCTTTCATAGCCCTGTAATGATTTGCTTGGGAAGCTATATCTCATCCAAAGTAAACCCAAAAGTAGCTATCATAGTACTTACAGGTGTCCTCTTCTTCCATGAAAATACTGATCACATAACAGGCATACACAAAACCAACCAACTGCAAAAGAGAAGAAAAAGAAAAAACCTTTAAGAATCTATGCTAAATGTCCAGAATTGAAGAGCTTATATAATTCAATAAATAAAGAATGCATAATAAGAATGTCAATGAGTCTGTAATAGGAAGAAATCTTGATTTTAAATAATAGCTGTGTTTTAATTTTTTTAATGTTTATTCATTTTTGAACTAGGGAGAGACAGAATCTGAAGCAGGCTCCAGGCTCCAAGCCATCAGCACAGAGTCCAACACAGGGCTCGAACCCATGAACTGCGAGATCATGACCTGAGCTGAAGTCAGATGCTTAACTGACTGAGCCACCCAGGCACCCCAATAGCTGTGATTTTTAAAGAGTTTTGCCATTTCTACTCAGTTGCAATGGCTTTTTAAAACAGAACACAAAAATGGGAAAATGTTTTTAGACATTTCACTTGGATTTTGATTTGGGATTTATAGTCCTTATATTTTAAAATCACCACAGAGTATTCAGAACATATAGTTTTAAGTTTGACTACTTAAAGGGCAATTTGTAGCAATACTCATTATTACTACAACTATTTTAATATTTAATGCCATAAAAGGAATCAAAATATGCTAATTGTAAATTAAATACCAATCATCTACTTAGTTGTTTGAAATGCTCTGAGAATATAATTCTATTTAAATACTAAATTGTTTTGTTAATTATATCATCAGAAAATGCATGAACTTTTAGTTTATTAATCATATAATGACACCGAAGAGATAGTTTACACTTGGATACTAGTGGTTAAATAAATTCAGGTGCTAGAGCGCAGGCTTTCTAGTTTTTCATATTGTTATCTGTACTTACTATACTGAGAAGGCAATTTTTATTTTATGGAGCCAGAGACACCGCAATTCCTGAAGGACAAAATTGTCAATGCAGCTAGTCTAGTCTAAAATTACTCTAAGTACTTTGCTGAAAAATAGATACCTCAATAGTGGTTATATAGTCTGCCTTCTTACTTTTCTCTCTGTTGTTAAAGTCTGTCCTCTCCTCCCTTTATAAAATAACATTTGGAAAGGATAGTCTCTGATAGTCCCAGTGTCAAAGGCTGAAATTCCCAATGCAGAGAACAATCCATCTGGTGTTTGTGACTACCCTGTAGATTAGGAACCTGAACTAGGAATTCACCTTCAGACTGGGCAGGATCAGGTTTTAGCTTTTCCTCACTTGCTGAGATGGATTTCCTCTCACTCTTTCAGGAAAATGCAGAGGAAGCGGAGAGGTCAGAAGGCTCGAAACACAGAGGTTCGAACCAAGGGAGAGATGACCAAAGAGCATCTGTTGCCGCTTGATGGTTCTTTCATCAACAAGACTATTGGAACGTTGCCTCTCCAGTTTGCTCATCACCTCGTAGAAATTGTGGTTGAGTTTGCTCATCTCCCTGTGGAAGACATGCCTCAACTTGGAAATGTTTTGGAAGATGGTCATTTAACAGCCAGTAAGACTATTGTGGAGAATAGGCAACTCCTTTAGTAATTCCTGGTTCAGATCTTTAGACACAATCTGGCCTTTGATGAACTCTTCCTCAGCCTTGGCCACACTAACCTCATCTGTCTTTTCTGTATTCTGCATGCCTCCAAGTGGCGCTGGGCACAGTCACAGTCCATGAGTTTCCAACCCACTTGGCGATTCTTTCCTTCATCTCACTGAACTGGGCTCCATAGTATTCCATAGTCCTCAAAGTCTGTTCAGCTCTTTTCTCTTCATAGTCTTACCTATGAAGGAGATCACCACTTCCTACAATGGTCATTGGTTTCTCATGATTATCCCAGTCACTGTTGTAGACCTCCTGTAGGGTTTCTGACACTCCCTTTGAGTTTTCACACATCACCGCGACAGCACTAAAGGTATTCTTTAGGTCCTTTTATAGCTTGAGGCCATCTGCTAGATTTCTAGTTTATTATAAAAGGATTTAACTCTGGGATAGCCAGATGGAAGAGATGCATGGGGCAAGGTAGGGGGTAAAGTGTAGAGCTTTCCTGTTTCTCAAGTGCACCACTCTCCCCAAATCCCCAAGTGTTCACCAACCTGGAAGGTCCCATAGATGTTCTTTTATTAAGACAAAAGAGAGCAAGCTCATCCGAATAATTTTTTTCCAGAAATACTTTTTTACAGAAGTTTTATTAGCTTATATTTATTCCCTGTAGTTTTAGGGCTATGGATTATGCTAAAAATATTGGGTTAACTATGTTTTCTGAAAAGATTCATTTTCTGTGTACTGAAGAGAACTGGCCAGTATATTTATTTCTTTTCCAAATGAGTCTTTTGACTGATGGAAAGTAAGATCAGGGTCTTAATTCTAGTTACAGCTCACTATCTTTCCTCATTCAGTGAAGTTTTTGTTACTGATGAAATGGGAGAACACCCAGTTTTAAAAGAAAAGATAAATGTATAGCAACAGAAAATTTGTCAAATTCAATTCTTCACTAATGGGCCTTAAAAATATCTTGATAGATGACAAGAAAGGAATTTGGGCTAGGTAATTGAAATATACAGTACCATTAGCTGGAAACAGTAAGATAAAGACGTGCCATACTAGAATATTAGCTCATTCTCCAGGCCCTCAAGCAGAAATTGCCAGCCTTAATCTCAATATTACAACAAATGAATTAATTAGCATATATCCTTTTATTTTTGCTTTACTGATGGGCACACTAATAAAATATTTATTCCAAAAATTACTTTTGCTATCATGATTAACCAAACTGCTGCTTAATTAATAATATTATTCTCATGAGAACCTGTCTAGACATCATGTTAATCACCAATTTGTTGATGGCTGAGTGTTGTGTAGTTCTTGGTTTCCCAGAATATGATTTGAAATAGTCCCTGTGGCTTTCTGCTTATCTCCAAGAAATAGAATAACATGCATTCTTGCCAACAGCAAAGATACACAAAGTAAATAACACCAGGGTTGTCCCGATTGTCTGCTTTTAATAAAGTTTTGAAGGACTCAGTCATTTTAAAGACACTTTCTTCTTTTCCATTAAGTTATCCATCTCCAAAGTTATAACATTTAAATGATTTTCTCCAATGTATTGTAAATTCTGACTGCATAAAGTCCATTTTTTTGGTATAGTACATAAATGCAAATGGCGGAAGACTAGATTCCAACACCACTTCTTGTATAAGGGATTGATTAGTTTTTGCAAGTAGGATTTGTATATGTGATTGATTTCTTTTGCCCTGCAGGCCTTGTATAAGGATTGGCAGGATTAGATTTCACATATGTAGAAACTAGGATGACAGCCACTGGCTGTGAGTCCTGCTAGTTGTGAATCTTAGGATACATCAAAGAAATGAGGCATTTCTAAAAGCATGAGTGTCTTAAGGGATCACTTTTAGGTGCAACAAGTGGATGAGAAAAGCTCATCTAAGAAACTCAGAAGAATTTGTACAGGCCCTGCCTCACTTAGGGTGAAAGAATCAGTGGGGTTTGAAGGAAGCCAAAAGGATCCTTAAACAAAAAGAACTCCCCAACGACCTTCCTAGATATCCCAGCATTTACACTAACATTTAAGCATTAATGTTTAAGAGATTCCTTAAGGAATGACAGAAGCGTCTCTATTTAGCACTGGGCTCTAAAATGTTCTTTGTTGGTTGATTTTTTCCCTCAAATCCAAAATGACTCTATAAAGGTCTTGGCCAAAGCCACCTGCAGGAAGCAGGCAGAGGCTGACACACTTCACTCTGTGTAGAGCTTTATCCTTATGAAAGTCATTAAACCGAACATTTTCAAGTTCTATGTGTAACTTGAAACCTTCTATAATTTAATTTTTTATTTGGGTTAAGACGTTAAGTTACATATAAAAGAAAGCATAGATATCTAATGTCAAGAACTGCAGGGTTTGGGATTTTACTCTATAAGCTAACGAGTTAGCCTGTTACTGTTTCATGGATTCTGGGTTAGAGATAAAGGACTTCATTACTCATAGCTCAGCAGCCAGCGTGAGCTTCATATCTCTGCCACATTCTCCTTGGGCCATGACGGACTCCTGTACACACAGTGGGTTGTGTTACAGGAGAGGAACATTGAGCTACTTTTATAGCAATGGGAAGCAAGCCTACTCTTTGTTGGGGTGTGATGGGGGAGAAGTGACCTCATTCCTTAAGGTTGCTTGCTGAAAACACAATCCTGAGAAGGTGCTCAGGGAAAGGCTGATTATAAATTTGGAGGTTATCGGTATATCTATAGACGGTATTTGAAGCTATGTGGGGGTGCCTGGTTGGCTCAGTCGGTTAATCCTCCGACTTTGATTCAGGTCATGATCTCATGGTTCATAGGTTCAAGTCCCGTGTCAGGCTCTGTGCTGACTGCTCAGAGGCTGCAGCCTACTTTGGATTCTGTGTCTTCCTCTCTCTCTGCCCCACCCTCCTCCCCCTGTCCCACTCACACTCTGTCTCTCTCTGTCTCTCAAAAACAAATAAAGAAATTAAAGCTATATGATTGATCAGAATGCTAAGGAAATGAGTGAAGTCAGAGAAGGGAGTCAAAGGATGAAGTTCTGGAACATTATGACATTTAGGGTTTAGAGAGAAGTCAAGAAACCAGGAAGAGACTGAAAAGGCCTGACTAGAGAGGTACAGCAATATAAGAAAGCAAGGGCAATCAACTGTGTCAAAGGTCTCTGGCAGGTCAAGGACAATGAGTACTGAGCCTTGACGACTGGACTGGGCAGTGTAGAGCACATGGGTGACCTTCATGGAGTTGTTCTGGTAGAGGTTGGGGGCAAAAATGTGACCAGAGTGGGTTCAAGAGAAAATAAGATGTCAACTATTCTTTCAAGGAGTTTTGGAAAAGGAGAGTAGAGACAGGAACAAGATCTGGACAGAGATGTGATGTTAATGAGGTTTTTGTTTGTTTTTGTTTTAGTTTCTTTTTTAAAGGTGGAAATTAATACAGCATATTTGGATTCAATGGGCTTTTCCTTAAACTATGGTCCACAATTTGGGGAAATAAAGAACAAAGAATATTTGCCTGGCCAAGCACACATCACTTTTATCTGCTTCCAAGCCCTCTATAATCCTACCTCAACTTGGCTTTCAAGCCTTATCCCCTACTCTTCTCTGCCACGAACTGTGCTCCAACTCCCTGAGCACACCCCATTCTTCACTGGCCCGTGACCCCCTAACCTGTTCTCACATCTCTGCTTGCACAGACCCTCTCATCCTTTAAGCCCTGTTGTAAATGTCACTTTCTTTGATCCCCCCAGTGGATGCACCTCTAGTCTGAACTGTTTCAGGACTTTGTTCTTATATCTCTAATGGCAGTTCCCAGTATTGCTTTGTGTTAAAGCTTTGTGTTCATTTGTTATCTTCCCAGTGGGTCCTTGAAGGCAGGACCCGTCTGAGACAGCTGCTGCAAAGTCCACATCCTCAGAGTCCTGCCCTGGTTCCTTTAGGAAGAAGATCTACTCCTTCCACTACATAGGCACAGCCCCGTGTTCTTTGATTCAGGCATATTTATCTATCTATTTACATGTCTGTCTTCACGGCCAGGCTCTCACAAGGTGAGAACTTTTTCTCAATTTCACTTTGCGTTCCTGAAACTTAGCATTTTTCCTGGTACAAAGAAGGTACTTACTAAATGTTTTTAAGCAAGTAAATGATGAGAAGCACTGTATTTCAAAGCAAAGTGTGGGAGGGAAATGAGTATGGCTGGAACAAAGTAGGTGAATTTTAGAAATCCAGCACATTAGCAACCCTGAAATTCCCACATGGGTCACCCTGTCACTCAGTCAAAGTAAAAGCCAACTCTGCTTGTGTGCATCAGTATCTGTTGACTTGATAAATCCCATAGACTTTTCTGTTTTGCTGTGATAACGTCTATGTCACACAATAGACACGAGAACAAGATTATACCATCTTAGACAGATGGATGGAAGCTACACATTTAGAAAGAAAAAGGAGATTAGGCTATTTTCACTTATGAATTAACTATTGGTTGGGTTTACATGAAACCAAACAGTTAAAGTATATCGAAAGTAGCTAATATATTCCTGAATGCACGTTGCTTCCTTCACTGGGAAGAGGAGAAATAAATATGAAGGAGTAAGAATTTCCCAGCCATTTGACTGCAGAGACATAGTGGTTTTCGTGAAGTATAGCAATGCTCCAATTCTCACAGCAAGCAGGAATTCAGTATGTCCCGGTATCATGTCAGAGTGATAAACAACAGAATGTCCAGACACACAGCTTATGGTGGGTTATTAATTTGAGAATCTTCTGACTCTCTCCTGGGAGTGACATTGAACTTTGTACCATGGTTCACCCTCAATTTTGGACTGGACAGTAGGTGTATCCTTCCTTTCTAGGGAGTGATCAAAAAACCTTGAGATTGAAGAACAGGCAGCTGGTGGACAGTCTCATCTCAAAGTGCTGTGTGGACACATTTCTTTCTCTATGACTCCCAGGAGGGTCTTTTTGTACAACCATCACCCACGTCCATCTGTTTTCTCTTGCGTGCCCAACAGAAGTCTGAGATCTTAGGATCCTCAGGGGAAGAAGTTGTAGGAGGAACCGGCTTTTTATTTATATGGACCACTCTGGGAAGGGTGTGAATCCTAGTGAGTCCTAACCTATTTGTTTTTAATCAAGCTGCTCATACTTTTCCTTCAGGAATCCAGAATGAGAGTTATGTCTGTTTATGGAAGTGTCCTATGCCAAGAGAAGCCTGAAATTATTTGAAGACATTTGGTTCAATCTCCTAAGAGTCCCACTGGCATGCTGGGCTCCAAATGAATCAATGAATATGGAAATAAGTTGTTTTCTCCACGATGACCATAAAAATGCACAACGGCAACAGCATCGCATTTATTCGGGCTTTGGGGATTTATTGCCCTTACGTGTATGGGAAGCACTTGTGTAGACAGTCAAAATGGAAAACTAATGGATTGCTGGCTTCTACCAAGGAAGATAAGCCTTTTAATGACATGCTTTTGTGATGCAGACACTCTGCACAAGCCAGCTCAGCAATATCATAGAGGACACAAATGTTACTCTGATTTGCAAAGAGCACTGTCATCAGTGCATTTCTGGTGGCAAGTTGTTGGGGAATAAGAGCATTCTTTAAACAAACAAACAAAAACAAACAAACAAACAAATGTACCTATTCAGATAGGTCATTTCATCTAGGACTTTTCTAAGTGTCCAGTTCAGTAATTCTTCAATGGTATCATGTGAATAGTTGGGTAGGGTTACAGTATCTGAGTGTTACGAGGTAATTTGAAGAAAACTTTCTATTAAGGAAAATTTCATGTAGTTTTACCTGTTTCACAATCCTAAATGTAAACTAAAGCAGAATTTTTAAACATGTAAGATTAACATGAATGCAGTTTGGTGATAAACAGTTGTTTTTGTGATAGTGTCGGAATGTGATGGATGAGGTCTCGGGTGAGCATACATGTCTTCCTCGCTATGTGGGCTTATAAGTAAGCCAGGGTTCATGGAGCTCTGCCTTCTCGCACTTGTCCTTTTAAATGGAATCAGGGTCAGGAAACTGTAGTAAAAGCTGGCCTTGGTCAGGAGCCCTCCTCTCCACCTATGTCCACTCAGATGGCCTCAGACTTCTTGTATGATGTTCTATACCCTGTTCCCATCTTGAGCTGCTGACTTCAGCCTCTGGCAACTCAAACCTCTTGTTCTCATGACTCATTCAGAATCTTCTATCTGGCTTGCTAGAACACAGTCTTTTTGAGCCCCTTTCATGTTGGGTTACCCTCAGTGTCTCGGGAGAGACATCTCTACAAATGCACCCTCAGATCCAGCTTGCCACTGGACCACATAACCCAACAGCGGATGTTTATCTTCAAATAGACATGTGTTGAGAATTGAGACCCCTAGAGCACCCAGTGGAAGGCGGTGGGTGGCGGAGCAGCTGTGCTCTGAGCCCTCTGCTTAGCCAGGCACTGCCCTATAGGCATACTGGTCCATATGTCTATCCACTGCTCATCTGCTTCTCACTGAGGGGATGGCTCAGCCACCAATGAAGCTATTTACAAATGGCAAAGTCTGGAGCCCTGTCTTTTATGGACACTGCTCCAGCCAGTAGCAGGTATGTAACCTCAACAGACTGCTTAGCCCACTGTTGCCAATGGAGTTGTGTGTGGGTATACACGGTTTGTAGATCTCAGGACAGGCATTTTTCTGCTCATATGTGACTGTGAAATTTGAGGAGAGAAATTTTGCAATATGGAAACCTGCTTCTCTGTAATGAGGTAAGGTTTTCACAGGCTTCTTATTTTGTTTGAGGGACTTAGCTGACAACCCCACCTAGTGAAATGTGAAAGATCCACTTGGCTGAATTAGCCGATAGAGGCAATTCCACCTCCTTGAACAGGAGCCAGAAGGAGACTGATGATGCTGTGGCCTAGATCTGAGACGGCCCCAGGAAATTCTGTGTGAGAAACTGGCCACAGTACCGAGGCATACCAGCTTTTGTAACTAATGGGCATTTGCGTAAGCCAGATGCATAGCCTAGGACCTGCCCATACTTCATCACTGCTGCAGCAGCTCAATGACCCTCCACTCAGGGTCAAAGGTGGGGAGTATCCCATGTCATGGACCCTTGATCTCCGCTGATTGTCCCTGTTAAATGAATGCTGAGTACTGTCACTTTGCCCATGTGGTGTTCCTGCACCCCGTTTGGTTCTGAGCCTCCGTATTTCTTCTCTCCTGACTGCTGGAACAACTTCACCTTGGTCCTGGGGCCAATGATGTTACTTCCAGCAAGGGTTCAAGGGGTTTCATTTAACACTTGGGGAATAAATGAGTTACTCTTGCTAGTAGTCTTGCTCTGATATATCCAGGTCTTAAGATGGATTTTAGCCTTGTTCCTGAGAGCCAATGCTGACCTTACAGTGGACAGTTATGGTGTCAAGGGTTCAGCTTCTGGTTGGAGAGATCTCAGTTCAAGTTTTGGCTTTGCCACTACTACCTGAGTGACCTTGGGCACGGTATAATGATCATATTACTTAATTGATTATTGTGAGGATTACTAAGATAGTGGATATCCACTGCTTAGTACAGGGCTTAGCTCGACCCCATTCTGGGCATGATATGTTCATTAATTCATCAAGTCCTTACATCTCTAGGAGTTAAGTGCTTTACTAACTCCATTCTGTAAATGAGAAAATCGAGGCATAAAAATTAATGAACTTGTTCCCAACTCACTCAGGTAGGAAGTGACACTCTGGCTGTTTAGTCCATGATGTTAACTCCTCTCCTTATTGCTGCTCTATATGTGGTTCTTCTACAGCTCAAAGCCGCATGTACTTAGCCAAATAGTTACAAACTCTTTTATAGCATTATTCCCAAGAAGGCAGTATTACTTTTCATAGTAGCCCTTACATAGAATTAAGGGCTATCCACCTATCTACTTAACATGTTATTCACCACACACTATGTACTTTTAAAATGATAGTTTCAACCTTTAAAAGCATTTTTAAAAGCATAAGAAGTCAAAAATTTGAGTCAAGAGTATTAAGTAGTTCCAGGATCCTTGTGTCTAATAATCTGGAGTTTTTAGACTTCTCCTTTGTTTTGTTAGGTACTTTCCCATCCACCGGCCAAAACCATTATTGTTTCTTATAACATGTTGAAATCAATAGAAAGGAGGAGTTTTTCACTAATGATGTCCATTTTCTTACTTCCTAAACTAAGAGTTCCTTTTTTAATATACCTTTGGAATGATGCCAGAATTATATGGTCGTGATATTTTCTTTCAAATATGAGTGCCTGTATGGGTCCAGGAAAATTCATTATTATTGTGTTTTAGTTGATTACTAAACGCTTTGTTGAAATACATGTGCATCATGCATTTGAATCCAAGCACAGCCTAGAAATCATGACCAAAAAGGAAGCAAGGTTAATTCACTCTGACTTATTCTTAGAAAGTCTATGTTGACCTCCAAGGGTTCTCTCATCTTTTATTATTTACAGTCATTCTGTAATGTTTTTAATAATTTATTCCATTTTGAGGTGGTGCAGGAATGGTGTTAATTTTTCTGCTCTATAATTTGTGGCATTCATATTTTGGAAAAATGGGACAGTTGCCTGGGCCAAAGAAGAAAAACATAACCACCATGGTAAAATCTTGGTTCCCTACCGTTGATGAAAACCAGTTGTGTGATTTCTGGAAGACAGAGATAGTTCTGGGTTATAGAATCCACACCTAAGGTGTTACAGCCTAAATACTTCAAATGGAGCCATGAACTACCAGGGCGGGTCAGTGAGAACTGGTTGTAGGTTCTCACAGGAGCAGCTGCATTTTCATAGTGCCAGAGTCTGCTCCCAGCAAGCTTCATTGTTCCAATTTGGTCCTTTCAAGGTACACATCTTAGGGGTAATTGCCAACCTCCACTGAAGTGAAGAATGTTCACACTTAACCAAATTCCAGAAAGGGGCTGACTCCAGAAAAAATTTGCAGGTTGGAATATTACTCAGAAAACTTATTTGGGCTGGATAAAGAGGGTCAGACTGAAAGAAAGGAGTTTAAAAACTTTTGTGTGTGTATGTGGGGGGAGAGGGTGGAGGGCCTGGGTGGCTCAGTTGGTTAATTGTCTGACTCTTGACTTCGACCCAGGCCATGATCTCATGGTTTGTGAGACCAAGCTTTGCATTGGGCTCTGTGCTGACAGTCCGGAGTCTTCTTGAGATTCTGTCTCCCTCTCTCCCTGTCCCTCCCCCCTTGCTTTCTATCTCTCTTTCAAAATAAATAAAAATAAACTTTAAAAACCATTTTTCCCAACTAATTTTTTTTTTTTTTTTTTTTTTTAAACATTTATTTATTTTTGAGACAGAGAGAGACAGAGCATGAACGGGGGAGGAGCAGAGAGAGAGGGAGACACAGAATCGGAAGCAGGCTCCAGGCTCTGAGCCATCAGCCCAGAGCCCGACGCGGGGCTCGAACTCACGGACCGCGAGATCGTGACCTGGCTGAAGTCACCAACTAATTTTTTTGATTTAAAATTATTTACTTCAGAAGCCAGTGAAATCTCTAGATGCCTTAAAGATCTAATTTACACTTTAATTAAAAAATCTCTGTGGACCTACTATAGTCACTAAAATCCTACATAAAAAATAAGTTATACTATTTATGTAGTTGTGAGTGAAATTAGTTGGCACTTCTGCTTCTATTTCAGGTGTTTAAGGATGAGAATAGTTGACAATATGCCTGAGTACTGATTTCCTGTTTTAGTTCTGCTTTATCAGTTATCAGACTGCAACTGTTCTGCTGTATGGACAACCTAAGAGGAAGACATTAGGGTTGGTTCAGTGGTAATTAGAACTGGGTCTCCCTAAAAGGTAGAAACTGTGTGGGAAGATGCTCTGGTGCCATGTAAACTCAGTGGGAGAGAATGGTGTTCAATGAGCTTTAAAAATATGGCATCTTAAAATGGCATTTAAGGTCCCCCAAGGCTATTTCCTTTAGAATCATTACAAAAAGTGTATGTTCCCTACCAAGTTTGATAGTTTTCTACTTTTCTACATGGTGGGAGGTGAACTGAGAGAATGATCTCATTCATTATTGAGATTCTAGGAAATATCTGGATGGACAGATATTATACTGCTATTTTTATGGTAAAAATCTGATACTTCAAGACAGATTATACCTCCTTACATATCATGACATAGTTTACATCCCGTGAGAAGAAGAGACTTATGGAACCATTTGTAGCTACATTTTGAGTATTTACTGGGGGCGTAGGACTTGGTGCTAAGTTCTTGGTAATTTAATTGTCACACCATATTTGTGAGATGAATATTATTATCCCTCTTTTGTGAATGAGGAACCCAAGGATTCAAATAACTTCTTTCAGGTTTCATAGCTAGTTATTAGTAGAATCAGGAATCAACCATAAATCTTTAGTCCACAAACACCTACACTTTTGACACAGTTTAAACTGGGCAAGATCTGGGAAGATGAGGAAGCAGTTTATATCAGAGGTTCCCCACTGACTGAGGCAAGTCACTTCATATTGCCCTCCCTACAGCCCTAGGCCCCCCTCCTTCTTGTTCGTTGACAGATTGCACTAGGCCCCAGCTCAGTATCACTTTTGTTTCTCATTTCTTGCCCCCGTTTTTGGGTCACAAAGCAAAGCGTTCAAAATATAATGCTCAGGTCCCACCAATAAACTACACTTCTTCAGCCTCAACTCGGACTTTCATCTCCATTCTGAAGTTTACCATTGGCCTCAGTCTTAGCTTCAGCTTCATTTACTTGGCAACTTCTGTCTTCATCTCTAGCTCATGATCTTCAGGGATTGTTCTAGATAGCATAAAATCCTGACAGCCACTAGACTCTTAAACCTGTCTTGGCGAATAGGTTTCTCCTTTCACTCATGGTTTCCTATCTCTTCAGAAGAAGAGTGCACATTAGTAGGTTGTTCCATAAGCTTTTCCTACCATAAAACTCTTTGATTCTATGAGTGTTCCACATGTAACTCAAACATTCCTGGATCTTGCCATTACTTTGTTGAGTGTAAGACTATTAAAGTAGACCAATTAATCTATCCACAGACACAACTTATTGTATTTCCATTCTACATGTTTCCATCATATCTTCCTGATGTGTGCAAGGATAAGAAATCTTTCCTCTTTAAGCCAAGACAACCCCCCTCACTAATGTTTGTTTCTTCTTATCTTGATTTTCAAAGATCTTTCTTCTGCTCTTTTGAATTTGTCTGCAATATCTTCTTTTCACAGGCTCTTTTCCTCGAGCCTTCAGAAATGTTTAGTTCTCCCTTATCTTACAAAAATGTCACTTGATTCTGTTATGTCTTTACAGCTTCTTCCTTTTACCCACAAATTTCTGAAATGAATGTTTTTATCAGCTGCCTCCTTTCCTTTGCTTTTCATTCCTTCCTTAATTCACTGCGGTTTGGCTTCTGGCCCTATTTTTCTGCTGAGATTGCTCCTTTAAAGGTTAACAGCGTACATTTTGTCAAATCTAATGGCCTTTTTACCTATCCAAATTCAAATAGTATTGGTACTACACTCCTACTTGACTGTGAGTGTTCGGTTCTGCCAGGCTTCCACATCTCCTTCCCTGATGGGGCCACTTACTCTACTGTTGTATTTCAGCCTGGCCACAGCATCTACAAGCAATTCTTGCTGTGGCAATAGTGGACCAAAAGACTCTAGGTCGATGGCGGGACTCAGCAACAAGTCACTTTTTGACATTAGCAGCATGGTCCTTGTTGACATCTCCTTGGGTAAAAGAGAACAAGCAGGGACAATCTGGGCGTGGCACAAACTTAGGGTGAGAAAAATCTGCTTGGGATCTGGGGAGGAAGGACTGCCTCCAAAACAAAGTTCAGGAGAGTACCAAAGTCATCTCTGACCCCGACTATCATCACTAGCCAAGGTTGTCCTGACCCAAGAAAGCAAAGAAGGCCAGGATCCAGGCTTTGGGGTGATGAGACCATTTCAGAGCTCTTGGCTTGAGGGATTAAAATGCAGTGAGGCTCACTGAAGAAGAGTTAAGGAAACTGGAAGCAAGAACAGCTCCATGAGAAAAGGGGATCTAGAAACTAGGGAGAAAAGTAGATGGAGTTGAAAGCCACCTTCCTTCCAGTTTAGGAGAGAAGGAGTAGGGATTGGAGGAAGGAACCAGAACTGGTGACTGATGGCACAATTAGGAGCAGACCACTAAGTGTACAGCTGACCCTCTCACTGGCCCTCATTTAAACAGGGTGCTTACAGACTCCATCTTAGGACATGGAATTGCTTCCAGCCCCTAACTGCTAGTTGGGAGAGGGCTCCTAACATACTACTAGTCACTAAAGTGGGACTTTAGCAGGGTTGAAAGTACACACTGCTTATCAAACTCAAATGCACATATGTATTTCTGGGATCTTGTTGAACTGTAAATTCTGAATCTAGTAGATTTAAGGTGGAGCCTCAGATTCTGCATTTCCAGCAAGTTCCAGGGATACTACTGTTGCTGGTATGCAGACTGCTCTTTGAACAGCAAGGAGTGAAGGAAGCAACCGTAGTTGTGAGCAGCTGGGGTCGTGCAGAACCTGTCTTTCAGAGGAATTAGCTCCATGTCCTTTGGTCCTACTAAAATCTAATAAACATAGTGGATACAATCAAAAGTAATGTGGGTATTTATAATATGCCACCATTTGTTTAAAAAACAGGGAGGAGAATACATATGCCTATGGCTTATATGTTGTAGTAGATTACTAGTTGCCTTTTCCCTGTCTATTCTTCCTTTATTCTTTACCAACAGAACCCCAATGTTTGGGAGTGGCAAAGTGCCCAGCTTAAAATCTATCCCCTCAGACAGGGCTAGTCAATTAGATAGTGTGGGACTTTTAAATTTCTTGAAAAGAAGTTGGCTGCTGGGAGGCCAACTCTTCTGTTTTTTTGTTTTTTGCTTTTTTGTTCTTCCTTCTTGGCTGGAATATTGATGTGCTAGATTTCACTCTAGCCACCATATTGTGATCATGAAGTGCTTTTCAGGATGAAAATTGGGTCCCAAGAATAATGAGGAAGGCAGATAAAGATCCTGAGTCTCTGATGATAGTGGAACCACCATCACAGGCCTGCTGTGCCTACGTCCAGATTCCTCTTGGGTGAGAGAAAAACAAATCTCTACCTTCTAAATAATCGTTATTTGGGCTTTCTTTTATAGGTAGCTAAATTCAATTACTAAATGGTACTATATGCACATAGTATTTCTCAGAAGGCCATCTGAGAACTGATATCAGCTGTCGCCTCCTGGGAGGGGAACTGATAAACCCCTGGGTGAGAGGCTGGGGAGGGGGACAGAATTTAAATTTTATGGAGTCCCCTTCTGACCTTTTTGGAGTTTTCATCCCAATGGTACAGCCATAACAAACATTCACAAATAAAAGCACACAAACAATAAATAACAATAACAAAACACAAACCAAAAAGCACACAAGTGAAACATGAGCAATATGAGAACCTGACTTCTCAAAACATATTTTGAATTTTCAATGCTTGTTTTCACATCCTTTGACCGAAATTTTCTTTTCATTAAAGATGAAAGTGGACCCAGCTGCATTATATGAATTTAATCAGATATTGGTACACGAATGGAAATTACCATGCAGAATTGATATTCAACTGAGCTCCGGTTTTCTGTTTTGCTTTCTGCAGAATTTTACATCGGGATCACTATGCAAATAGTTAAAGCTACAGCATTTCTGCCGCTGAATTAGATCTCTGAGATTTTGAATTCATATTTAGGACCAATAACAAGTGAATCAATGGCCGAGGAAGAAATGTGTTTTGGAAGTTTGTGTCTTTGTTATATGTCTTCATATAATTTAGTTAATCTATTTAATGAGGTGTTGGATTTTCATTGGTAGTGTCATTTTATGCCAAATATCACAGGAGACTCAAATCTTGATGTATGATTAGAAAGCATTTAACCAAGATCATTCAAGAAGCTTCTGCTCAAACAACTCCATTTGCTCTTCAAGACTTTGTTTTACTATAAAGTCAATCTTCTTTCTCCCTTAGCTAGGAAAAATTTTTCTTTTCACCCAAACATTCCAAACTTTCTCATCATTCCTACCCTTGGACCATGGATCTTTCCAGTGTCTGGGTGCCCCCCTTCCTTTTTGCCTTTCCTGGTAGCATATATCTTTGTGTGTACACACACGTGCATACACACACACTCAGGGAGCAATTCAGACCATGCCACTAAACCTCACAGGCGTCTCCAATCCACACCGAATCACTGGAGTAAACATCACAAACTGTTGTCTTTTGTGTACACCCAGCTCACAGATACGCTCCAATTGGTTCATATATCCTTTCCATAAAATGTTAAGATGGTGGCCCAAAATAAAACATGATTTTGGAAGTTCACATTGGAAGATATCACAAAAGTTTTTAAATATCTGGTTTCCCTTAAAAAACTGGAGGAGACTGGATATGAAGTCCTGCATATCAATAGTTAGCTCAGGCTGGCTGGCTTAGTGGAAGAGTGTGTGACTCTCCATCTCGGGGTCTTGGATTCAAGTCCCACATCGGGTATAGAGATTACCTAAACAAATAAAACCTCAAAAAAAAAAAAAAAAGCTCAAACTGAATAGCTGCTGCTCATTGACACAGAGAAGTCTCATGTTTTCTGGAGTCCTCACATCCTATTGCCTGGCCTGTCTGCTATTTGAGTCTTTTCTCTTATTGTATGGTCACGGGGGATATTTAATGTGGGGCACTGGAAGCATGAGTGGAGAAGCGAGGTGAAGAAGTTGACCTGAGCACATAATTCTATGCAAATATTTGTCTGGAGAAAGAGTCCATTGCCCCAAGCATGTTTAGAACTAGGAACTGCTCCTACACAGAGCCCTGCACTGATTGTCTACAGTTGCGTGAAATGATCACACAGTTTATTTTCCTCTTATGAAGCCAACTATTTACGCTCATGTACTCTTGTAAGATGGAATGGAGGCTACTAAGTATTAGGGTTCCCCTCACCTTTATTCTGTAGGTCAGGAAACTGACTCACACCATGAGTTATCACTGCCTGACAACTCATAACCATTTCTTTACTATTTTATGCCTGTAGGTCTGACCTTTCTAAATTAATGACAGACTCCTGGAGAAAGGAGTATCATCTTGTTTACTTCCAGAAGTAAATAGAAGACTATGTAAATATATTTATTTATAGATATGAATGAACAAATAAGGAAACATGTTACCAAATTAACCCACTGCAGTTTTGACACAAGAGCACCTTTTCTTCTTAATCTTTATATTTGAGATTTTCTTTTCTTTACATTTTGTTTCACTTGAATTAGAGTGGAAAACCTGGATTTGTTTATTTACTTTCTGTGGCAGTATATTTGAATCTATATTTTCAAGTATATGATTTGAGCATTTCACCAGGGGGCTAATAACCACAGCCTGGAAAGTGTAAAGATAAATCTTATTCACACTTCATTAGATCAGGAAACATTTTCTCACATCAGTTAATATGCTGATAGTTTTTAAAACGTCTGCCTTCTTCCCCCACGGCGCTAATGTGAAGTGAAGTCAATGTAAGACTAGTATGCAAGGAGATTTAGAAGGAATTTGGGGATGTCATATGAAATGTTAACCTTTCCACGTTAGCATGGATGATGAAAGAATATGTCATATCGGCAATGTCCTCCTTACTCTGACCAGGAAGTCATGTTATTTTGAGTACCATGCTGCGTCCTTTCCTTTGTTTTTGTTTTGTTTTTAAGTTCTGAAACGTTTTACCTGACATGATACCTAGAGATGCCTCTGCTCAGAAAAGTAATTAAACAATTGTGCAACGAAGAACTATTAAAATACATTTAATCCCTGCTAAAAAGGACAAAAGCAACACATGGAATCCATTGTAACCTCTACCGCACACATATGCCTCAGTCCTACTCTTGTTATTTTTGCTTTTACTAGCAGTTTTAATCCTGTGAATAGAAGGAATTTAAGCCTTATCCCACTTACAAAAGGATTGTCAAATAATTTGCAGCAGGGGTTTCCGTGACATCCATTCTTTGCTCATTTCATCCAACTAATAATGTTTATTGTGTGAAGGTGGAAGGGGGGAATGGAGAGAGAAGGAAGAGGAAGAAGAAGAAGAGGAGGAGGGGGGGACTGGGAGGAGTAGCGGGATGCAGAGAATGGGAAGGAGAGAGGGAGGAAGTCAAGGTCTTCCTTCTTACAAAGAGAGCTTATCCACATTTTAGAAATAGTGAAGTCTCCAGGTAAATCTCGAAATAAGGAGAGGATTTTGCCTCTGGTCAAAAGGCTACATAGGAATGCTTTTTCAATAGTTAACAGCAAAGTGAAACGGGCTCTGCTTGCCTCCCACCTCCACCCTGTTCTCTGGCTTCTAGAGGGGTCCTGTGTCGCCCCTGTTCTTCCACATTGGTCCCTTGCTGATATTCTCAGCTGCCTCAGCGACACGAACGAGGAGGACAGCCATCTTGCAGTCTTCAAAGGACAAAATGTTAAAGGGACAAAGTCATCTAAGAATCGTATAGGGATACGGGTTGTGAAATGGCACATTAACCAGTGGGTGGAGAAGGGCTCTCTCTAGGGATGAGAGGGGGCGTGAGTGGCAGACGTGGCACCCAAAGCAGGCGGCGCCCGCTTGCCCTCTGGGCGGGCAGGCCAGGCCTGCGGGGAGGGGCCCTGAAATCCCCTCTCACTTGTTGCTGGGAGGCCGCAGGCGCGTGTGCAAGTTCGCACACGCTGACGGCACTGACACCCAAGGGGTGCTCCTGTTAGAGTAGAAGAAGAAAACTCAGCTGACGGGTTTGGAACGCTGATTCTTCAGGTTTGAATACACGCTATACACTTGGTTGCTTCTTCCACACGACTGCGTAAAGGACACCGGGGAAATTAAACACTTTAATTGTGGGCAGACAAATCACCTTCCCGTAAATCAGAAAACAGCTCGTGGAACATAAATCAGTTAAAAGGAAAAACGGGGTTGCACAGCAAGTTTTTACCTGCATTGTGCACGTAGGAGGTGGGCTTGAACGAGGACATTACCTATATGGCATATCCTTTCAACACTGTTCGAATGATCTAACGAAAGGAGAATTAGAAACAAAGACAGACCTTCTGCGCTCATTTGCCGAAGATCTGTTTGGTGGTCAGTATACATATTTCCTATCAGAGCACGAAAGTGTTTCAATAATCTCCTTTGAAGGGAGGTGTTTTTAAAAGTTTAGTAAGTGCTGGTCTGCTATCGTTTCAAGGAGCCTATTAAAACATTTTAATGCTGCTTCAGATCAACTGACTCAAGACGTGTACTGTGGATTCCAACAGCCAGAACTGTCAGCTGAGCTAAAGACCTATTCAACTGAAGAGCACGTTTAAAATAAATTACGCTTACAGCCACTGCAACACTCCACACTTTAATGGGGAAGGTTTGATTAATTTGCTGGAGTGGTTCATGGAACTCAGAGTTGCATTTTACGTACCAGATACGTGGCGTATTATAAAACGTGTAACTCAGGAACAGCCAGATGGAAGAGATAACACGGGCCAGGTTCGTGGGGAGGAGCTGCTGGGCTTCTGTGCCCTCATGAGTCAGCCCCTCTCCCCAGATCTCCACATGTGCAAAAACCTGGAAGTTTTGTGAACTTTATCCTTTTGGGGTTTCTTGGAGGCTCTATTACGCAGGCGTAGTAGACTAAATCATTGATTATTGGCATTGATTCAATTTCCAGCCCCTCTGCTCAGAGGCCAGCGAGATGGGACCGAAATTTCCCACCTTCCCATCACGTGCTTGGTTCTGCTGTCAACCAGCCCCTACCATTATTGTGGTCCAAAAGTCACCTTATTAATACAGTGAAAGACATGTTTATTTCCCTTCTTGCCTAGGAAATTCCAAGGGTTTTTCGGAGCTCTGTGCCAGAAACAGGATGAAGACCAAATACACTTAATATATTTTTCTTATTGTAAGTCAATATCACAGTCTCTAAATGACATAGTATCGTCCTTATTTTTCTCGCTTTCAAGAACCAGAACAAATTCCCCTTCTCCTTGGGTATTTTTTAATCATTAAAAAAGATAGTTACACAAAGAACAAATTGGTGGCTGCCAGAGGGGAGGTGGATGGGAAGACAGGCAAAATAGATAAGGGGATTAAGAGGTACCGACTTCCAGTTATAAAATAAATAAGTCATGGAGATGAAAAGTACAGCGTAAGGAATATAGTCAATAATACTGTAATAATCTTGTATGGTGACATGGTGACTATACTTATTGTGGCGAGCACTGAGTAATGTATAGAATTGTTGAATCAATATGCTGTACGTCTGAAACTGACATCACATTATATGTCAGTTTTAGTTTAATAAAAAAGATACTTATAGGGGTGCCTGGGTGGCTCAGTCGGTTAAGCATCCGACTACGGCTCAGGTCATGATCTCACAGTTTGTGGGTTTGAGCCCCACGTCGGGATCTGTGCTGACAGCTCGGGGCCTGGAACCTGCTTTGGATTCTGTGTCTCCTTCTCTCTCTTCCCCTCCCCTGCTCACACTCTGTCTCTGTCTCTGTCTCTCTCTCTCTCAAAAATAAATAAACATAAAAAATTAAAAAAAAGATACAAGTATGTATCAGAAGTCAATAGTGGTTAGATTTTATCAGTAGGAAATGGTAGAGCCACAGGACTTACAATTTGAGGTCTAGTTGTCACTAGTTGTTATTGGTGGCATTTTGAGGGACCTTTTATGGTATTCAACAGAATTTAAAATTTTTATATGCCATCACTTTATCCTACTTTTCTTTGTTAACTCTGGGCCTAGTGCATTGCTGGCACGCAGCATTTGTCTAATAAACTCATGCTAAAATATTAAATACACTTTTTGGAACCTCTTGAATAAGTGCAACAAAGGTAAAGGGCTCATTCAAAACCTGTTGTTGGGGAAAGAATAGACAAATATACCAGTGGAGCAGAATAGAGGACCCAGAAATAGACCCACATAAACATGGTTAACTGACTTAAGGGAATACAGTGGAACAAAGATAATGTTTCCACAAATGGTGCGGGAACAGCTGGACAACCGTGTGCGAAAACACTGGAAAACCCTTCACAAAAATGAACTCAAAATAGGTCATAGACCTAAGTGTCAAACATAAAACTTTAAAACTCCCAGAAGATAAAATAGGGGAAAATCTAGGTGACTTTAGATATGGTGATGTCTTTTTAGATACAATACCAAAGGCACAGTCCATTAGAGAAATAATTGATAAGATGGACATCATTAAAATTTAAAACTTCTGCTCCTGCAAAAGGCACCGTAAAGAGAATGAGTAAACAAGTCACTGACTTGTAAAGAAAATATTTCTTCAGATTTCTACACACTTACAGAGAAACTATTTGCAAAAGTCCGATAAAGGACTGTTATCCTAAGTACACGCACATGCATGCACACACACACACACACAACTCTTCAATTTAAAATTTTAGCAATATGAAAATGAACAACTGGGTTGAGAATGGGCCCAAGACCTGAAGAGACATCTCATAAGAGAAGATAATATGGATTGCAAATAAGCACGTGCAAAGACAGTCCACAGCATATGTC
Source organism: Prionailurus bengalensis (assembly GCF_016509475.1). Lineage (NCBI taxonomy): Eukaryota > Metazoa > Chordata > Mammalia > Carnivora > Felidae > Prionailurus > Prionailurus bengalensis. The sequence goes on along the minus strand of NC_057353.1, from coordinate 13,819,912 downwards.
ATTCGGGAAGTTCAGGTCAAAGTGACAATGAGATACCACCACCCACCTAGAACGGCCAAAATCCAGAACACTGACAATGCCAAGTGCTGGCAAGGGTGTAGAGCAACAGGAACTCTCATTCAGGGATGGGGAGAATGCAAAATGAAACACCTTGGATGTGTGGCAATTATAAAAAACTAAATATACCCTCACTATTTGATTCGGCAGTCACACTCACTGGTATTTACTCAAAGGACTTGAAAACATATATCCACAGAAAAAACCTGGACATGGATGTTTATAGCGGCTTTCTCAATAATTGCCAACACTTGGGTGTAACCAAGATGACCTTTGGTAGGCGAAGGGATAAATAAACTATGGTCCATCCAGACAACGGAATACTATTATGTGCTAAAAAGAAATGAGTTGTAACAGCCACGAAAAGATATGAAGGAATCTTAAATGCATATTATCGAGGGAAAGACACCAACATGAAAGGCTATCTACCATATAATTTCAACAATATGACATTCTGGAAAATGCAAAACATTTTGAAATGTAAAAGGATCAGTAGTAGGGGGGTGCCTGGATGGCTCAGTCGGTTAAGTGTCCGACTTCAACTCAGGTCATGATCTCACACTTTTTCGTGAGTTCGAGCCCCGCATCAGGCTCTGTGCTGACAGCTCAGAGCCTGGAGCCTGCTTCAGATTCTGTGTCTCCCTCTCTCTCTGCCCTTCCCCCACTCATGCTCTGCCTCTCTCTCTCTCTCTCTCTCTCTCTCTCTCAATAAATAAACATTAAAAAAATTTTTTTAAAAAAGGATCAGTAGTTGCTGGGGATTGGTGGGGAAGAAAGGATGAATGGATAGAATACAGAGGATTTTTAGGGCAGTGAAATTATTCTGCATGATACTATAATGATGGATACGTGTCACTATACATTTGTTAAAATTCACAGAATGTACAACACCAAGAGTGAACTTTAACGTATGCTATGAACTTTGTATGATCATGATGTGTCAATGTAGGCTCACTGATACAAACGTAACATTTTGATGTGACTTTTTTTTTAAATTAATAAGCTAATTTTTAGAGCATTTTGAGGTACACAAGAAAGTTCTCATATATTGCCAATGTGGGATTTTGGTAGTCAGGGAGGCTCTGCATATGAGGGTCAGGGAGTATATGGAAACATCTGTACCTTCCATTTAATTTTGCTGTGAACCTAAAAATGCTCTAAAAAAATAAAGGTTATTAAAAAAACACTCATAGAAAAAGAGATCCGATTTGTGGTTACCAGAGGCAATGGGGGGGGGGGTGGGGAGCGGGAATATTGGAGGAAGGTGGTCAAAAGGTACAAACTTTCAGTTACAAGATAAGTAAGTACTGGGGATGTAATGTACAGCGGGGTGACTAGAGTTAACACTGCTATATAATATATTTGCCAGTTGTTAAGAAAGTAGATCCTAAAAGTTCTCATCACAAAGAAAGAAACAATTTTTGGGGGATTTATATGAGATGATGGATGTTAACTCTTATTCATTGTGGCAACCATTTTGCAATGTATACGTAAATCGAGTTATCATGCCATACACGTTGAAACTATACAGTGCTGTACATCAATTACATCTCAATAGAACGGAAAGAAAAAAATTGACCTTTAAAAAAGGTCAATATGATACATAAATTAAACATACAGATGAAACCAAATACAGCAATGATTTTTGATGTGAAGCTTCTACTGACTTTGAAATTAACAGTCTAGCCCCAGCACGCGTACCCTTAGCCACGCTCCCTTCTTTCCAGTATTCAGTAGCTTTGGGGATCTGTCAGATGACAGCTAGGAACAGGGGTCTCCAATATGAAGGCCCTATGGGGAGGATCCCTACATGAGCTACATCCTGTTTTGTCTTCACCATAAAACGGAGGAAACTGGGGAACGAGGTGTGTGTGCATAAAACCATAAACATAGCTTTAAAAATTCCTGATTTGGAGGAAAATATATCAACGTATTTAAATCTCAGTGTGCTTACCAAATGATTCTCTTCATCTCTAGCTGTGTTCCTTTACCTCCTCTCATCCCAAACTCTTAGAAAATAACTAGTCCCTTCACTCCACGCTAAATTTTGGCCTCAGAACTGGCAGAAGGATGGGATGCTGGAGTTTCAACGAATACTCTTTTGGTTGTGGAGTTGACTGTGAGGCTTTTGGGAAATGATCCCCATCTACCGATGTCTCAGGCAGTCTGGTTGGGGGCACTGGAAGATCTCAAGGAACCATGTGAATTCAGTTCCTTTGTTTCACTGAGAGGGGGTTAGCAGGACGATAAAACGTCCAGACCACTTGGAGTCCTGACCCGGCTTTGGCACTTATTAGACACTCTGGCAAGTGTCTCCCTCTCTCTGTATTTGGATCCTCCTCTACAAAATGAGAGTAATATCTAGCCCACAAACGGAATTTCTATTTGGATTAAATGAATTTTCCTTAGCAAAGTGTTCAGTTAGCATCTGGCACACGGGAAGCATCGCATCTGTGTGCTAAGGTGGAGACTGAGGGTCCCGGCCTGCGAGAAGTCTCCAGAGTTGAAGGGGCTTTTGTGACTTCTTTTTACAGATGAGATTACAGTTCTCTGGGGGATGGATTTGAGCTGAAACCAAAGTGCACTCCTACAAAAGGCCGCGGACCTCGCTAGGGAACGGTTCTCTCTCTTAGGTGGGACCATGGCCTACAGAGGCAGAGTGGGGCTGTTCACAGGGGCCTGCCAAGCACTGAACTCCCTCATCTGGGTCCTCTGTAGACCGCTCCTTGCGTTGAGAGCCGCTGTCCAAGGACAACCACCACGGCGGAGGTGAAGCTCTCTTACACACAAGTATGAACTGAAGGGCGGCTAACTTGAGGCGCCCCAGTCTTAGTGCATCCGCCAGCGGCTCCCGGCAGGACTCCCGTGTCAGAGCAGCAAAGTTACACACGGAGGTTTTGCTGTTTCTTAGAGGATATAGTAACTGATAAGAAAAGGATTATCTGATTAGTCAAGGAGTTATCTCTGTTGGAATTTTGTAGGATGAATTCTTTCGCAGAAGCATTACAGAATGCTTTTACAAAGCAATGTATTCTTCTCTTCAAAAATCTAATCTGCTTATTGCCTTACTAAAAAGTTCTCCCGACATTCTAAAACATGGGAATAATCAGAAAAAAAAAAACAAAACCAGGCAGGCTGATATAGAGCAAATTATTGCACATATCTGATCCTTGGCTAAAATGCAAAGCGTTCTATTAGGTTTCTTTGTGTCTCTCTATATGTCGATGCCGTCATTTAACAGAAAAAAAGCAGCTTTCTTCAAATTATTGAGAAAATGAAGGGTATTGTGTTGTGAATATAAAAGTATTAGATTTTGGTGGGACTAAATAACTTAACATTTTAATATTAGAAATTTAAAAAAAAATTTTTTTTTTAACGGTTATTTATTTTTGAGACAGAGAGAGACAGAGCATGAACAGGGGAGGGGCAGAGAGAGAGGGAGACACAGAATTGGAAGCAGGCTCCAGGCTCTAAGCCATCAGCCCAGAGCCCGACGCGGGGCTCGAACTCACTGACCGCGAGATCATGACCTGAGCCGAAGTCTGAAGCTCAACCGACCAAGCCACCCAGGCGCCCCTTAATATTAGAAATTTTATGGCTCAGAGCCTGGAGCCTGTTTCCAATTCTGTGTCTCCCTCTCTCTCTGCCCCTCCCCCATTCATGCTCTGTCTCTCTCTGTCCCAAAAAATAAACGTTGGAAAAAAAAAAATTAAAAAAAAAAAAAAAAAAGGGGCGCCTGGGTGGCGCAGTCGGTTAAGCGTCCGACTTCAGCCAGGTCACGATCTCGCGGTCCGTGAATTCGAGCCCCGCGTCAGGCTCTGGGCTGATGGCTCAGAGCCTGGAGCCTGTTTTCAATTCTGGGTCTCCCTCTCTCTCTGCCCCTCCCCCATTCATGCTCTGTCTCTCTCTGTCCCAAAAAATAAACGTTGGAAAAAAAAAATTTAAAAAAAAAAAGAAATTTTAACTAGACAGTGAGGATTCTGGTTCCAGGTCCAAATCCTACATGTGCTACTTCAGGTCTGACCACAGGCAATTGCCAAATCCGTACTTGGCAGGTCTCACGGGAAAGTTACCCCCCCCCCCCCCCCCCCCCCACTAGACTGTGCGCATAGCCAGTGCATGCTGGTCTGTGATGGAGTTGCAGTCAAGGACTCAGGCTCGAGATCACACGCATGCACCGCCCCCCCCCCCCCCCCCACACACTCAGGCTATGATCTCTTGCATATGGTCACTCCTCCCTTAGGTGCGCTCCCCTTTGGATTCTTTATTACTGGTCAGCTGCCAGCAGGGACCTTTCTCGGCTGCTTCTTCAGAGACCATGCTATGGGGGAGTAGGAGCTTGAAGACATTTTTCTCTCCTGTGATTCAATATTCAGTACTTTTTACTCCTACTCCCTCCCGCTTCCTCCCCTTGGCCCCCAGGTCTATAAAAATGGCAGGAGTCTTTAATTTGGGGTTCCCTTGGCAGTGGGATGATACCTCCTACCCCATCTATATCAAATACAACTGACCTTCATACTGGTCCAATTCCATGGGGAAAATGGAACACTGGGGGAGCTAGCACCATCTTTATGACCTCTTGTCTAGTCTATCACGATAAGTGAATGAAAACTTGACTGTTACTTTCTAACTGACCACTTAACTGGGTGTCAGCTTAGCTCAGCTCAGCTCTCTTGACTGGGAGCTCATGGCCTCCTGGTATTCACTCCTTCCCCTCTGAGAAATACACCTTCTGTCCACAATGCCATTTGTCAGGGATATCCCTTTCTTACTCATTCAAAAAAAACAAGGGCACACAATGGTACCATGGTGTCCCAACACAGTGGTCAGATCTGTGCCTTAATGCTCAGGCAGGAAGGGGACCTGAACGTGAGTGTCACCGTGGACATCACTGTGTTTGCATTTGCATCCGTGCTGCCATAAGGAGACCCATGTGTCGTGCATGAACCTCCTGTACTGTGGACATCACCCGGGTCTCCCTGCCTCTCACAGGTGGAGGATGTCCAGCTCCAAACTGATGACCTAAGCCCTCCTGTGACCTCAGCAAATGCCTTTCTCTCCATCTCACCGCTGAAGTTCTCTGTTATGTGTTTGCAGGCACAGATTTTGGTCTCCTTCAAGCTTCTAAGTGGATTCTATTTCTATTTTTCTGAAGTTGGATATTATTGAATTCCCTTCTATGTTAATTTGCCTCCTGGATAAAGCACAGCTTAGGTACTGTAGATGAGGTAGAGATCCTTGATTCCTTATAATTTTCCACCAGAAAGCAGATGAAAATGGTAATTTTACTGAGGACCCATCCTGCACCTTCCACCATGTCCAGCTACTCCCAGGCCCCACCCCCTTCAAAACACCCTGCCCCTGTCCTTCCCAGGGTTTGGACTTGGAGGGACAGTCCAGGCCCTGTCTCCAGCTGCTGATTCAGAACAGCAGCCGCCCCAGACCCGGCCTTTCCTTTCAGGTGAAGTCTGGGGAATAATATCTTCTTCGTCTCATTGTGCTCATTTGTTGAGCTCTATCTGGCCACTGCTTCAAAGAAAAAAAAAAAAGGAAGTATTAAGCAATTAAGCAATTAAGCCATTAAGGTAAAGGAAGTCTTCTGTTGCCCTTAACGTCTAGAATCATGCCAAAGCAGAGCTATACCAGAAAAAAATCCCTCTGAGGAGATATGTTAAAAACAAAAGCCAGTCTTTGATTCCAGTTTTCTCAATATGAATTTTGTTGTGCTAAAGAAGACAGACTGAAAAATAAACCTCTCCCCACAACCACTTTTCTAAAGCTAACAGGTAACAGTAGATGGCTTCATTTGGTGATTTCCATTCTTCCGAATCTCAAATGAATGTCCATTCCTTTTAAAAATCCTATTTAAATTCTGCATTATTTTTTTACCTCATTATCTTAAAATAAGTTTCTATTCTTCCTTTTATCCCTTCTAAACTTGATGAATTCTGCTTGATTTCAGTCTCCTAGACATATTCTACTTAGTGTATTCCTCAGGTTACATATCATCCATCTTTCTTCTAAAGTAATTTGCCCACTGGAAAAACACCACCAATACGCAGCAATGTTCTTTTCTTTTCTTTTCTTAAAAAAATATTTTTAAGAAATGTTCAAAAAAATCTCCTCTTGAGAACAGACATCTCGTTTCCACAACATTCTCAGCCAAGGCCACTTCAGAGGACACGCAGGCCGCTTCCCCGGCCTATCACTTCCACGACCGGGTTTATATTTCTTATTTCTTATTTCTCTTGTCCTCTGTCCTCATCAAGAGAGCGTCAGAAAGTTGCAGAGGCAAGAAGAAAAGATCGAATCTTTTAGACCTTTCTTCCTTTGGCTTCCATCTTTTTGCTGTTCTCGCCCGCCTGCACTGCGAGCCACGGTGGGAGCAGTGTGAGTACCGATTCAGGGGATGTCTTCGTCCAGCGGCAGCTCCAGCCCTTGACGTCTACTGACAGGTTATGGAAGTGCTACACATGAAGCCATCGTGAGGCGGGGCCCCTGATGACAGCCCTCCTATTCAACACTCACTCAAGTACTTAGAAGCTGAGCCTGTCGGGGTTTATAAACGTTGGATGCATGCAGTTTTCCCTTTCTAAGTTATTCGGAATAGAGGGTTGAGTCAGTGGTGTTCAGATGTAAATCTTCACATACATGATAACACTGCTATTATCACAAAAGGGTCCCAAAGCTCAGGGAGGATGCAGGGTACTGGAGGGATCCAAGTCCCAGCACCATGGTATCATCAGTACATTATTTTCTGTCTGAAACCCACCCGGGTCTGGGGTTAATCCAAGCAAAAATTCTCTTTTGTCTAAAACATCTTGCTGCCTCAGGTATAAATTGTTTCTGCCTGAATTATTGAGATAAATGTCTCTTTGGTCCATTTCCCTCTGCTAGTATAGTCCTAGCTTGTAATGGAAGCAAGTGCCAGGTCATGAGGAGAAAAAATGAAATGAACCAAGAATGAATGAAAAGGAAACATGAAAAGAAAAAAATAAATACTCTAACACTGGTGTGATTAAATGACTTGTGCTTTCATTAAAGTTCTTATGCCGCACCGTTGAGGCTTATTTAAAACTGTTGTAAAGCTCAAGTATTTGTAATTTGGCTTTTTATTCTAGTGAGAGCATCTGTTTCCTCTTCTACCAGCCACACTTCCCTACTTTTCCCTTTAAAGATGTTTTTCAAACTCCATTCACCCTGGTCTCTTAATGCATTCTAGTCAAAGCCAGTAGGTTCTTTTCAGAATGAAAGGAGAATAGTTTACAAGGTTTCCTGCCACTTTGATGATTCAGTTGCTGATTTGCTGATACGTCTTAGAGCCATTTCCTACTTACACAGCTGGATATGCTACCTTTCTCTGTGCATGTGTTAGTGAATGCATGTACATTTTTTTCGGTGTAAATATACCCGTATATATACGACCAGGTGATCTATTTCATTCTGGGAAATGGCTCACAGAAAAGCTTTTTATTCTATGTTGTTAGACTGCTAGTGAGGGATAGTCATTATAAGTAGGAAATGTGTCACTTTAAATATCTAAATTAAGCAACAGGTTATTGGATTTGTCATCATGAATTAATTTTTCTTACTGCGAGGCAGAGTACTTTAGTATGAAATTTGTTGTAGCAACTCACGACTCCTGGTCTGTGACGGCTTCCTTCCTAAGCTGACTGTGTGGTCACAGGTTACCCAGAAGTGAGAGGCCAGGGATGTGGGGTCTCTATTAGCCGAGACTGCAGGTTTCTGTTGGAGCAGGGCTTTGAGCTAGGACAGACACCAGTGAGTCAGTACTCCCTCTCTCCTAGCTCCTACTTTCTTGCCTGACCTTCTGGTGTGTCTTATTTTGGTTTAGGACTTGGTGTGGTTATCAGTAAATATGATTACGATGACTACCAGGGATTGATCATATGATTTGTTCAGGGCACTATATCGAGGTCTGTGTACATGAGCTCACTCAATTCTGAAACTAATCTTATGAAGACACTACTTCCGTAGTCATTTTGTAAATAAGAAAATGAACCGTGAGGAGGCTGATTAAATTGCCTGATGTGACATGGCGTAGAAGTGGCATCTCGGAATTTGAACTCAGTCATATGAATGACTAAAAACCATGGTTTAATAACCATTAGACTATTCTGCTTCCTTTCCAAATTAAAAAAAAAAAGCCCTGTAATTACTCTTTCTTTGCTTTACACCTTCTTTAATTGCAGACATGTGTGAGAGGAAGGACTGAAGTGTCTAGATTCTCCAGTGTCTTTACACACATGCACACACACACACGTACACAGGCAGATACTTGCATGCACACATGTGGATACACATAGGTACGTGTGCATACACAAAACACACGCACACACATATACACATACGTATGCACACACATAGACACGTAAACCTAGGACTTACCACAACTGCATTGTAGGGTGAAAAAGTAAACCACTTTTAAGCTCTTGTTTGAAAAGAATAACTCCTGCTGCTGCTCTTCCTGATCTGAGACCCTCAAGCTTCACTTGCGTTATCCAACTTCCCTGTGAGATATTCTCATTGTTATTGCTTGTGTCTTTTTCCTTTCCATTTCCTTAAGTCGTTGACTTGTATCCTATGTCTCCTGAAAGCTCTATATTACTCAATATTATATTTTCCAATTCCAAAATGATTTTCAGTGACCTTTAAAAACTGTTGAGTGTATTTTATGTAGAACTAAGAATTTTTCATAATTTTTGGCACGTTTTTGCACGAAGGAAGGGTAACTCAGATATTATAATAAACGCTAAGTATTTCCTTTCTTTTTTTCTCTGAAAGTGTCTTAAATTATTTTTCAATTGCACCCTGTATTACAGGTTTTAAATATTTGATCATTTTTTCAGTAAGTCAGCTTTCTTTAATCTCTTTAATTTTCAGTTTAAAAATATTTTGATTTTTATTTGTCTTGACTACAAAGAACTGTGATTTCCAGGACACCTGGGTGGCTTAGTCAGTTAAGTGTCTGACTCTTGGTTTCAGCTCAGGTCATGATCTCACAGTTCGGTTTGTGGGTTCAAGCCCTCTGTTGGGCTCCACCTGATAGAACAGAACATGCTTGGGATTCTCTTTCCTTCTCTTTCTCTGCCTTTCCCCTGCTCACATGTGCACTCTCTCTTTCAAAATAAAGAAATAAACTAAAAAAAAAAAAGAATTGTGATTTCCTATGTGACTTTGTTATGCTCTCATTCATTGATTCCATAATATATAAATATATATTAAACATACATATATACATATATGATATATTCATTGATTCCATAATATATTAAATATACATACATGTATATACATGTATATATATTATTGAATCAATGAAAATATATTAAGAATACATATGTGTATATACATGTGTCTATATTATGGAATCAATGAATGAGAGCATAACAAAGTATATATATATGTATATATATGTATGTGTATATGTGTATATATACATATAGATGAATTATTTACCATCTTCTTTTTATTTTTTTTATTTTTGAATGTTTATTCATTTATTTTGAGAAAGAAAGAGAGTGCAAACAGAGGGAGGGGCACAGAGGAGCAGAGTGAGAATCCCACACAGGCTCCAAGCTGTCAGTGCAGAGCCCGACTTGGGGCTTGACCTTGTGAACTGTGAGATCATGACCTGAGCCAAAATCCAGAGTCTGAGGCTTCACCACCTGAGCCTCCTAGGTGCCCCATCTTCTTTTTAGAGCTGAACTGCTTCACATTCTGCTACTTTCATGAAGTTTTTTCTTCCCTTTGACTATGTTTTACATGACGCATTGGATTTGTCATAGACACGGGAAGCCAAATCATTTTTCTTAATTGCCTTAAAATACAGAGGGGCAGCTGTCTAGTTTTATTAATATTGTTTTTATAATTGGATTCCTGATAGTAAATCCACTTTTTGGCTATCAGCATCAATAACCAAACTGAACTGTGGATCAAACAGATTGTAGGAAATACAACATGGTAGCTGCAGAAATTTAGGGAAGACAGGCACCACAACTTTATAATGCGAGGAGACAACTGGAGCCCTAAATGCATCATGTGGGCATCAAGAGAGCTATTTGTTTCACATGTGACACCAGAGAATAAATGAAGGAAGCTTCATGTCAGCGCCTTCATTTCACATTGAGATGAATCTACCTTGTTAATTCTTTCATTCCTTTAAAGTTCTCTTAGAGTATGAAGAATAAGGCTGCTGCTTCAAACCTGTCCATGGCTTAATCCTAAAATTATTCACAATATCAAACATTGATTAAATAACAAACTAGTGATCAAAACACAAATAGAGTTTATCAGTAACAAACACGTTAATATCCTAGTATAATCACAAATTTCAAAATAGTATTAAAGTTATACTATTTGCAAAGAATGAAGGTGGTGTTTCTTTTGTAAGGCAGTCCCTAAATTGACTCCCTTAAATAATACGATGAGTTCTCAAAATATTTTGAAAATGATGCAAACTGAAAACATGTATGAGGTTGTTCTCATGCTGGTGTAACGGACACCCATGAAACCCTTGTGGGGTCATCACCCAGGAATATGCCCCTTTCTGCGATCCTACTGTTGCCTCATCTAGGCAGATGCAGTTTGAGACAGAGTTAGAAGGGCAAAGGATTTGAGGTCATACGGAGGTGAGGGGAACTGCAATCCCAGCAGATTAATTGTGAAAATGGAGCTCTGACAGTCAACAGGAAATAGTGGGGAGCGGGGTGCGGGGTGCACATCATGGTTCCTGGCAACGCAAGGGGGCAAGGAACCATCTACACTCTCAGGGGTCAGGGCAGAGTACAAAGGTCCAGCAAATGTTGGTCCAAGGAAATGGGGGGATCAAGACACACGAGGGCTGAAGCCCAAGTTAAACACCCCGGATAGCACTGAGGGAGGGAGAGAGAAGTTCAGAACAAGATCTGAAGCAAGTTTCTTCTCTTTGGAGGTGGCCCAAAGATTGACCCACCCAAACCTGCCCTAGCACCTGTCAAAGCTGCTGTAGCTCCCCAATATCAGGGATATGCTCTCATCCACTCCCAAGACTTCTGCGTGGCCAGGTTGTGTCTGAGAAAATTTCACCTCCCACAGTGGGGTGGGGTGTCACGCTGGATAGCATAACAATCTCTGCTGTTCCTCAGGGATCTCAAATAACCTGCTTTCTCTGTGTTGTTTACGTGGATTAAAATACTGGGTGGGAAGCTCTGTATGCAATTTGGTGCCATACAAGAAGAAATAGGAAAACCGAGATGAATCATGTTGTTACCTGGGAGCCGAATTTTGTATTCTTGGGATAATTTTTAGAACACCATTTACCCACCAAAAGTTTGGTGAAGTTGGCTTCCTACCAGCTTTGTAAGCTAGGTAGTCCAATGTGGGCATGCAATGGACAGCTGAACCTGGTTTCTTATCTCAAGGACTGTCCTGGGGTTACTGTTAGTCGGATTGCCTCATCCAGACATGTTTGCTTCCTTGCCTTAGAATGGCCTCACGACATAGGGCAGTTGGTATTGAAAAGCAATGAAGAAAAAATTGGTGACTTATATGTCAAGGGATATTCTGGGGCAGAAGATGGGTGCGTGTGAAGAAGCTGGCCTGATTTTCTCTGATGGATGGTAAAAATTGAAGGCGGTGGCCCGAAGCATAGTCCGTTCTGCTACCTATAATGCTTGCTTTGAAAATATGGATTTGTCCCAACGTGATTGATGTATTAGGGAAAATTTTGAATATAATGCAGATTTTTTCTTTTGTGTGATTTTGTCCATGAGCAATAACAGGTGAATGCAGAAAACTGCACTCAGTGGAACTGAGTTGTGCAGGAATACACAAAACGTAAACATGAGCACACCTCAGAATCTACCAGCTACCTCGGTTTCCTACATGTGTTATAAGCCAGGCTCATCCTCTTGTAGAGTTATAATTTTCCACCAAATTTCAGACAAGTTTTCTTCTACCTCTTCATAAGAACTCAGAAGCTGCATCCCTTCTGTCCTTTACCCCAGCAAGTAAAGTGCACATTCTTTTCAAAGTAAAATATCATATTTACTATAGGATTTGTGTATTTCTTGACCATTTGATACGTGCAAAACTTTGCTACCACTCTTAATAGCTTCCTATTTTTTATGTCACTGATAAAGTTTTGAATTGTTCCCTGACCCCATTTGCCTTGTGCTTTCTACTGCAGCTATTGTAGATTTTTAAGGGACACATATGTCCATGTAGGGCAGAACTGATGGGACATTTGGTTTGTTCACTATTATGATTGAGATGGATTACGAAGGTTTGGAAAAGATATTTGTGATTGCGTCCTGGGATTCTGGTAGAAGATTCCTCCCAGGCCATCATTCTTCTTGATGGTATAAATATAGATTTCTCAGTCACCACAGAAATGAGGATATTTTCCCAGTGCTATCACAAAGAACTTGCTAGAAACCAATGTGCCTGAAGAGCAATACAGATACAGGATGGAGGTGATGGAGGGTGATGGTTTGAGGTGTGAGGCCCCCATTGATAATGAATGCTTTTCTGGGGTTAGCAGGTGCTCCTATCTCTTTTTGCTGCTCCAAGGTGAACAAGAGCCCTGGCAAGGGCTGCAAGATGGACAAAATCCGCATGTATGCAGGCAATTGGATAGCTGGGGGCCTTTGGAAATTAAAATGCAGAGGGGTTTAGAATTGGCTCTCTGGCTCTGTGCTTTGGGGAGGTATTGAGTCTGGCAGCGAGAGGAAAGAAAAGGGCCAGTAAATAAATCTGTCCTTGGCTGACTTGTGCATGTCATTGAGTTCTGCTGGTTTGTGCTAATGGCTAATGGGAGGTTTGGCTCCCAGAAGAAAGTGCCACCAGCATTTTGTGAATTGATAGTGAGGGTCTGATGGAAAATAGCTCGTTCTCCAAAGTGATGCAGTGAGACTCCGCAGAAATGATATTCAGACAGAGATAGTTCCATTACAATCTTCCCTATGGGCTTCATAGTCTTGCCATGCTCCCTCCCAGGAGTTACCCTCTACTGCAAAAACAAGTCACAGGTCTGAGTTGTTTAAGACTCGCTTAACATTAAGTTGGTACATACAAAACTTAATTCTTTTATTATTTATCTTTTGGGTTTTTTTCTGCTTTACTGAGATACAATCAACATATAATATTATGGAAGTTTAAGGTGTACAGTGGGATGATTGCAAAGCTTAAGTCTTGCTAGACCTCTGACAGCTACTAAAATATCTGATTGTTGCATACCAGTATTTGGAGCAGTGATTTCCAAAGTGTGTTTTGTGCAGATCAGGGTGTTTTGGAGGCATGTCAAGAGAGAAGAGGGAAGAATGCCAGGGAGAGGAAGGTGTTGTGCATAAAGGCCCCCATCCCCCCCCCCCCCAGCCCTTCAAGGTAAGCAGATTCACCTTTATGTTTTGTAATTGAGATTTGTTATTGGTTGAATCGCGTCTCCCCCACCACCACCACCAAAAAAAAGAGATGTGACAGTCCTGACCCTTAGTGCCTGTAAATGGGACCTTATTTGGAAATACAGTCTTTGCAGATGATTAAAGTGAATCCTTGGAATGATCTCTAATGCAGTATGACTGGTGCTTTTATAAAAAGGGGAAATTTGGATGCAGACACAGATGCATACAGGGAGGATGCTATCTGAAGATAGCAGGTAGAGATAGAAGGTAGAGATGGGGACCTCTATGAGCCAAGGTATGCCAAATAGAGTCAGCTAACACCAGAAGTCAGGAGAGAGGAATATAACACATTCTCCCTCACAGCCCTCAGAAGGAAACAACGCTGACAATATCTTGATTTTGAACTTGTAGCTTCCAGGACCGTGAGACAACACATTTTGGTTGTGTAAGACACCCAGCTTATGGTACTTTGTTACAGCAGCCCTAGGAAACCACAACAGGATTCTTGGTGAAATTTCATTTGGAAAAAGAAAAGCACAGAGAGTTCTCAGGTCAAACTTTTTTGAAAATTATTGAGTTAGACACTTAGTTAGACCCTTGGCAATGGGCCAAGAGGAGAACTGTGGGCACTTCCAACACAGAATTGCACCATCAAAGGACATGAGACCTCTGAGTGCCAAGATTCTACCAAAGCAAAGTCAAATGCGTACTTCCTCACATGTGTACCTAACTGGTACCCATGGTAACTTGTATTGTATAGTTTGTAAGAGTTGTGAGAAGAAAAATAAAAATGTTTATCCAACAATCAGATTATGCAATAGTGTGATGTAATCATGGTCAGAAGAGGCTGGATGGCCTTAATGTATATTCACAATGGTCAAAACAAGTTCAAAATAGGGTCTTTTGTCTTTTTTTTTTCATGACTATGACTAACTAGTTACGTGTTCTCGGGAATCCCTGTTTGGAATAAACTGTGGTTCACCTATGCAAATACAGCCAGCCAGGAGTCTATAGGAAGGTGTTGATTTTGGATTATGATTTTATTTAACACCTGGTACTCATTGCCCAGATGTGCATCCTTGCTTCTCTTCTCAACAAGGAGGAGAGGCAGTTGATGGGCAGATGAGGCCCTACTGTAGATTTCTTTCATGGAATTCTCCATAGGATGCCATCTTTGACTGATCATGAATACATACACCTGGCAGAAGATCCCTAGCTCAGGCAGAGGGGTAGAAGGCCGGCGGGGCTTTGGCTTAAAAAGTCTGAATACATTTCAGAGTTGCAGGATTCCTGTGTTAGGAGCGGTGCGTGTTTTGTGCTATTGTGTACTCCTGTATGTGTGCTTGCTGCTGGAAGTGATAGTGAAAGCACCAGAAGCTAGACTTGGCTTTCAATGGTTTCAAGTGATCCTGGACAAGCCTCTGCATCCCTGGAATTATGAGGTTGTGAGAAACCAGGTAGTGTCCAGAAGTGAATATCTTTGGTGACATTCAAAATTATGAGCGGGTCCAGAACCTCTTGTGGCACTGACCGGAGACTGAGATTGTCTTTGGATGTTGGGTTTGTGTGTTGTGACCCAGCCCAAGGAA
Source organism: Prionailurus bengalensis (assembly GCF_016509475.1). Taxonomy (NCBI): domain Eukaryota; kingdom Metazoa; phylum Chordata; class Mammalia; order Carnivora; family Felidae; genus Prionailurus; species Prionailurus bengalensis. Next base: position 13,804,863 of record NC_057353.1, on the reverse strand, counting down.
TTTCTCAATGATTACATAGTGCTCCATGTATGTGAATATGGACATCAGTTGAGTAATGGCTTATATCCATACTGAACTAAAGCAGCACTTTGAGGATCCCTGGGAATTGAGGTTTAAAACTCTGTCATGTGTGCCCCAACAACCCTCTCCAGTACCCACGGCAGACATCATCACGGGCCAGGGCACACGTTTATGCTGAGCCGAGACGAGGTCTTAGAATTCTTCTACACGTAGCTGTCTAGGCATTTGCTAACAATAGATGGGCCGCCATGCAAGATGAAACCTATTGGCCTTGCCTATATTAGGCCTTGAGTAGGCATCGGTCTTAATGACTACTGCCTGCCCTAAAATGAAGCCAGACTGTTGGCCCAGTTCTGGGAAAGTTCCAATGTTACCATGCAGGAAAAATCAGCCAGGTGAAAGTACCTCGATTCATGCCTTGAGTGTATGGATTGAGGGCTGTCTACCTGTTGGCCGTGAGCCGTATGCAAGAACACAAGTCATCTTGGACAGCCCACTGCTCTTAGTCGCCACCTGCAACTCAAAGTTCAGTATTTGGCCTCAGACCACTCCGCATCAGACAGAGAGATTCATCCGACAGTACTGAGATGTGTACCAGCAGACCCTCAACCTCAATTCTACGGGCAAGGAAATGTAGGCAAACACCAGTGACTGTTCCCAGGGCTTGCTCAAACATCCGTAGGGTCTGACTAGGAACTCAGTAGGAAGAAGGAGGAGTGAACCCACCACAGTGAATTAGGGACTCCCTTTGCTAGATCTCTTAGCCTTGTGGGGCTGGGCCGTGTTCTCACCAGGGCTGTAGGCCAAGTTGTTGATCACCTGTGAGCATAAGTTACCTGCAATGTTAAAGTAGAAACAAGGGAAGAAAGGCAAACTGGCACCTTGCGGATACGATTTTATTAATCTCCCCACCGGCCCGGGAGGTAGGTAATTTTATTTCATTTCACAGATAAGGGAGGTGAAGCTGAGGGGGCCGTGTACCCTCCTGAGGTCACAAACAGGAAGCAGCAGAAGTGAGACCACGTTTAGGTCTGACCAGAGCTCCCCTTCACTCTTTGTGGCACCCGCTTCTGCCACATCTCTGGCCTATGCCAGGAAAGAAGCCATGTCTTTCATATCGCATTATTTTACTTCTTGAAAAATTGAAAAAGCTTATTATGGTTTCAGGTCCCTACTCCACAGCCAGCATTTAAACACTGATTGATGACCCACTATGGTCCACCTATCCAAACTCACAGGCTGCTGTTTGTAATACTCCTGACATTTCTGAGGTCATCTCTCTTTCTCCCCTCAACGTACAGACAAGTCCGATTCTGCGATTCAAAATGAAAGAGCAAAATGGCAACAAATGTCAAGTGTAACAGTGATTCTTTCAGACGAAGCACCAAGAGAGCAAAGCTATTAAAAATTTCATCCTCTTTGCCCTTCCATTTACTGGGCTGCATCCTCTATGTTACTACAGTTACTACCACTGGAAGTAATATCGAGCACCACCAATTGGGACATAGCACTGTTTCTGCAAATGTGAATCTACGTGGAGCAAGACCCACAAATAGCTTGTGTAGTATTGGCAATTGGTAGGAAAGATCTAGTAAGTCCTGCATTATTACTTACAAAGAAAGGGGGCGAAATGGGAAAAAAAGAGCTCATTATCTTTAAAGGAATTTAAACTTACACGTGCACTTACTTGATTTCGGTTAAACATAAACAGACTCTTCTCGTTAAGTATTATTTTACTTAAGGGGAAGGTAGAGAAAAAGTTAAGTGAAGTAAGAAAGTCTTGCTATTAAAAAGGAACTAAAGGGGCGCCTGGGTGGCGCAGTCGGTTAAGCGTCCGACTTCGGCCAGGTCACGATCTCGCCGTCCGTGAGTTCGAGCCCCGCGTCAGGCTCTGGGCTGATGGCTCAGAGCCTGGAGCCTGTTTCCGATTCTGTGTCTCCCTCTCTCTCTGACCCTCCCCCATTCATGCTGTGTCTCTCTCTGTCCCAAAAATAAATAAACGTTGAAAAAAAAAAAAAAAAAAAAGGAACTAAACTTCCTTTTAACTTGGAAAAAAGGGAGCATGAAAATTGTACTTTCTTATGTAAATTTCACATATCATTGGCATCATCATTTTGTAAACGATGCATCCTGAAACATCATTAAATCATGTTGATTAATGATTTAATTTATGCTACGAAACATGGCATAAGACTGATACTCTTAAAAATTTTGACTCAAATCAAATTTTGACTCAAAAATATGTAACTCAAATCAACTCTTCATTTTTAAAAGTGGAAAAGCTGAACCACTTGTCACATTTCTTATGCTTTGGATAAATCTTACCCTGGTTGTCTGGTCATTGATTTCTAAGGAAATTCATTTGTCAAAGCTCTTTTAGTTCATGCCTCCCCGTTATACATTCATCATTTACTGCGCTGAAAGCTCACAGGCTTTCTCTCCTGGCCCTTTACGCATTGCTTTAGAGTTTTTGATCTTTCTACTTCTTTGATAGCTGTATGATCATGTATGGATTTTTAAAAACTCAAATACTAAGCGAGATTTTTCTGTCTTCTGGGTTACAATCAGGTCTTGGAAATCCGGCATCCTGAATTCGCTCTGTATCTTCTAAGTGGATTGGAAACCCTAGTTAGTTGTGTGTTGATAAGAATACTATTTTAATCAAATAAAGTAACAGAGTACAGAAAACAGGGTGAATATTATAGTTAGAAAATTACATCAAATATGGTAGCATTTTGGGGTGTGTAGTGAACAAAACCTGTCTTTTCCCTGGGTGACTCCTTTTTTTTGTCTTTTTGTTTTAAACATGCTGTTCGATCTTTGCTTAAATAATGCCCGTTTCCTTTTCCTCCCAGACCTGTCTGCTAGACTACTGTGCCTGATTAGCACAGTATGTGAGTTTAAAACTTTCTTTTCCCTGATTTCATCTCATGTCTTCTGGGGTAACTGTGATAAGCAAAGGTAATAAATACAAATGTTACATCAGTTACTTAGAAAGTGTTCAATCCTGACCCGATGCTCTTTCATCATTCACTCTGTCCCTGTCCAGTACTTCTCCTGCACAGGACTCAGACTCAGGCCCCGGGGAATGTTGAGTGCAGCCAGTCCTGAATCTCTTTTGTGGAACATCTTCTCTGGGGAAGGTGTGCTGGGTGCTGGGAGAGGGGGAATCAATACAGAGCAAAAAGTCGGCTCGGTTAGGTATAGGATTGTTTTTATCACCGAAGCCTAAGGTCTAAGCAGATCTGTATTATGAGGGAGATTTATAAAACATGTAACCAGGGTGGTAAAGACAGAATTGAGAATATGGAGGCACTAAAGGCATCCCCAACATTGGACATCTGCCTTTATACTACCTAAAATAAATAAATAAATACATACATAAACAAACAAACAACAACAAAACAAACCAAAACCCAAACTAAAACCTAGCACGTGACAAAATACTCCTTTTTCAATTTCTAATTGTATCCAAATATGTTCTAGGTCTCTGGGTAGCTATTCCTTATTGATTTATGATTGTGTACAATGTACTTGGTGGGGAAAGCAGGCATCATTTCATCTAAATTTCCTTTCAGATGGTGAACATGAAGGGTAAGTGGCACTGGACGGCATAGAGCACCCTAAGAGTGGTGTGGAGAGTGTTTTCTTGCTGGATAATGATAGTATAATTCATGGACTTTTGGGGCCACTGTGATTCCTCAGTTGCCCAAGCCTATTACTTCTGCCCCCTGACAGCCAGGCAGTGATAGATATCTACGAGAATGCCAAATGGGGATAGCCACCAACAAGAAACATGCTCCTTTTACCAGTAACCCTTGGCCATTTTTGTCTTTTGCCTCAATCTTCCTTTCCCCTGGACTTCAAGAAGATCACATTCAATTCTAATGCCTCAGCTTTTAGTACTGATAAGAGTGATACAGAACAAGAAAACAAAGTGTTCCCATTGAGGCCTGGCTATGAACACCTGATAACACTGAAGTCGGAGGGAAATGGAATAGGATGGAGCAAGGACAATGAAGTGAGGATCTTTTTTATGAAACAAAAATATTCCTTACCCTATTCTTGGATTAAAAATAAACATTTTCCAGGGCACCTGGGTGGCTCGGTCAGTTAAGCGTCCGACTTCAGCTCAGGTCACGATCTCACGGTTTGTGTTCGAGACCCACGTCAGGCTCTGTGCTGACAGCTCAGAGCCTGGAGCATGCTTTGGATTTTGTCTCCCTCTCTCTCTGCCCCTCCCCCACTCACACTCTGTCTCTCTCACTCTCTCTGAAAAATAAATAAACATTTAAAATTTTTTTTAAAAAAATAAAAATTTTCCTTTAGGCTGATACCACGTTTTGTTGTAAGTGCTAACCTAAAGCTTAAATAAGTCTCCCAAAGGTGAGCAGTCAATCTGAAGTTTTCTGAAAGGAATCTGGAATCCTTACTATCCCCAGAAGTAAATCATCGTTGGACATGAGAACAGACAGTTTCTACAGAGTTATTTTATTCTGTGGATGCATTCCCTTTCTATTTAGGTTTACAGTCGATAACCCTGGAGAGCTCTCCCATATGACTTCAATAAATAATGGAATCTTTTCTTTTTAAAAGCTCAAGGCAGAGATGCAAATAAGTTGAGCCGCAAAAAAAATTTTTCAGGTCCAAAATGCCCTGTCATATCAGCCAAGCCAAGGATATATGTGTTTAGGGCACTTATGATCATATTTCAGATCGTGCCCTGGCAGTTACTGTTACCACACTATGAGCTGGGCATACAAATAGCTTTTTGTTGTGAAGTTGCAAAGTGCCTCAAATAGTTTCTTAGAGGTTTTAGGACTTTTACCATAGAGTTTTGGACTCCTGACCACTAATGAGATCGTGCGGGAGCTTTCTCACTTTTTTTTTTTTTCAACGTTTATTTTTTATTTTTGGGACAGAGAGAGACAGAGCATGAACGGGGGAGGGGCAGAGAGAGAGGGAGACACAGAATCGGAAACAGGCTCCAGGCTCTGAGCCATCAGCCCAGAGCCTGACGCGGGGCTCGAACCCACGGACCGCGAGATTGTGACCTGGCTGAAGTCGGACACTTAACCGACTGCGCCACCCAGGCGCCCCAAGCTTTCTCACTTCTTGAATGGCATTCTGTTGGTGTGGACAGGAGAGGTCATGAATTCATGTAAACAGCTGCAGAGGAGAGGCAGGAGGTCATGGGCTGAGTGCCCCTCTTACAGGGAAGCTCCTTCAGAAGGAGACACAGGTCAGAAACAAGTCCTGAAAAAAACACCATATTTGTTTCCTACTGCTGCCGTAGAAAATTATCAGGAAGGTAGGCACTTAAAGCAACCAAAATTGATTATCTTACACTTCTGGAAGTCAAAATCCCTGTGTTCCTTTCTGGGGGCTCTACAGGAGAATCCCTCTCCTTGCCTTTTCCAGCTTCTAGATGCAGCCTCTGTTCCTTGCCTCAGGCTGCCCCTTCCATCTTCAAGGCCAGCAAGGGCAGGTTGAATTCTCATGTCTCCTGTCGCCAATTTCCTTTTCTGCTCCCCTCTTCCATTTTTAAATGCCTTTGTGATTGCATTGGGCTCATTTGCAGAATCTAGGACAATTTCCTCACTCATCTCAAGGTTCTTAATCTTATTCACATCTGCGAAGTCCCTTGTGGCATACAAGGTAACATTTTAACAGGTTCTGTTAAAGGCATACATATCTTGGGGGGGTGGGTCATAGGCTCCCTACCACGAATGCCTGGTTGTAGTAGATGTGTGAACTCTCTAGTTGCCTCTTCAGTGTGAAAGTTGCCGGGGGAAATGTGAGACAGTAACACAAGAAAGCATATGCACAGCAGTCCCCGAGGTGCTAAATTGATGAGATGCTATTTATACCTGTTCAGGTGATTGCTTTCACTAAGTCATATATTCACTAGTTGTATTTTTGCTTTTATGTGAGTTGAGTTACCAACTTTTTAACATAGAAACTGGGGACTGAAAAGGTATCTGCTATTATATTAAAATGGTTGCAGAAATCACCCCATTAGTATTTGCCTTGCTTAGAATTTTAAAATTTATTTGTGGAACTTCTTTCGTCCTGGAAGGTCAATCAGCATCGGGACAGCAAAGCTATCATCAATCTGACTCTCCTAGGCAATCTGGCTCCCTCGAGGTCTCCTCATAGAAATGTTTTTTAACACCAAAAAAATGTAGAAAGTAGGGTAAAGGACAGGAGCCAGAAGAAAGAAAGTCTTACTCTCCCTTTCACTATGTCTTCTGACCGTTCAGATTTAAATAAAGCATACCTGAGAGAAAAGGTAAAAAACATATTTTGCAATGAAAAATTAATTTGTTAGAAATTTTGCCTGGTAGATATGTCTATGGTGGAACTGAACAGATTATGTTAAGCAATGGTATATGCATTATAAACTCTAAGTATGTAACCAGGCCACTAAATAAGTCAACATCCCTTTGAGATCTTTCTTTTCTGTGTGAAATTAGCAATTGAAGGATAATGTGGGTGAGGAAGATGTATGCCAGAAACTCCCCCCCCCTCCCCCCACCAAGGGGTTAACAGTAAGACTTGCCTTATTATTTACAAAAGCCATTCATTCATTCAAAAATACTTATTGAATGCCTACTAAAAGCAATGCTATGGAGGGAGGGATGTATGTGGATGTAAATATACGAGAATAAAATCCAGCCCTATTTTCCATGTAGTTTATAACCTAAAGAGAAAATGCTGCAACTTGTGTGTGATTCCTGGGTGCAGTGAAGACATTTTATAAACGTCTTTGATTTTCTACAATTTGAAACCCACTTCTGATTTCATTTATCTGACCAAGTCATCCCAAGGAACTCTCTTAAAAAGATTCATTTCCTTTTATTATAATTCTCAAGGCCTAAAACATCACCACTTCAGATCTGAGTATCTTTTGTCTTTTCAAGTGACTTTTCAAAAATGTTTATTTATTTATTTTGAGAGGTGTGGGGAGGGGCAGAGACAGAGGAGAGAGAGAATATCCCCCAAAGGCTCCACACTGTCAGTGCAGAGCCATACGATGTGGGGCTCCGTCTTACAAACCGTGAGATCATGACCCGAGCTGAAATCAAGTCAGACGCTTAACCGACTGAGCCACCCAGGCGCCCCTGCAAGAGACTTTTTAAGAAACTCAAATCCATTCGATAGAGCCACAGGATCATATACATCGCTCTGTGGTGGTGTCAAAGTCTATTTTGCTAAAATAGGCAAAGAACCCTAAAATGTTCAAATAGCGTAGTCTGTCAGGCTGAGCATATTTTAGGTTGGTTTAAAAGAAAGAAAGTTGAAAGTCTGCAAAACTAACAGAAATAAAGTTAATGATAGACAAATAATTCTTGTTATTAAGCCTTTGGAAGAAGGAAACATGTAGAGACAAAAACAGTATGACACATAGACTGCTTCTCTGTGGTATTTCTGCTTCAGAAACAGGGAGACCAGAGCAGATATGTTTTAGAAGGGGGGTGGGATTATGCCAGAAAGATCTATACTTTGTGGTGCTCAGGTGTGGAGCCAAATCCCTACAACCCTGTACTAACGAGCAAGGAGAACCCCCTGATACACACTAAAATGTCTCCCTTAGTTATCCAAAGCTAAGAATGTTAATAAAAAGCCACTCATTTCCTTCCCATTAGAAGAGCCCAAGTTATCCCGGCGACCCCAGGGATACAAATATCACTGTCTGGTTCAAGCTGCAAGGATTTCAACACATATTTATGATTCACTGAAATGACTAGAAATTAGTGTTTCAAATGCGAGGGAGTTTATTTCTTTGGATATAATCACTGATTACTTTGTGTCAATTAAAATAAATACGTGATGGTTTTTCTAGCTCTTACGCCTAGTAATTGTATCCTATAAATGAAGAATCTTCCATATGTATAATCAGTAGCTCCTCCAACAATCAAATCCCTCTCTGATAGTTCTAAAGAATCGATTGTCTCTGTTTAAAACTTGTGGAGACCATTCTTGAGAGAGAACAACATTTACATATCTAAGACAACGGCAATGATGCAACAATTTGAATTCTCCTAGCTACGTGATTTTACCTGTTTGCAGCTTCCATTTCTTATTAAGTTTCCTCCAGATCCACAGATCTCTTTCCCAATGTCCCTGTTGTCTCCGCTGGTGTTTCGAGAAGCACTGAGAACAATGCCTTCCCCACACATTTTCATACCATCACACGCTTCTAAATCCTAAGATTTAACTGTTTCTTCCATCTATGTTCTATATTCCTATCAAGTTTTCGAGAGTCAAGAGGGTTTATCCTTAACTTTCATCGCCCTCATTAGCTCTTAGATGTACTCTGCACATTGTAGACATTTAGTAAACACTTACAGACTACACATATAAGGAAAATTTAAAGATTAAGTTCAAAGATTCCCTTTGGAGGGGACATATTGGATCATGTTCAAGGTAAATTGCTTTGGTAATTTCAAATTGTTTTTGGCACAGGAGACAAAGTAAATTAGTTCAGTGTCTTTTGTTTCTCATTACCCCCAAAGCATGTTGAATTTGGAAAAATAATGTCAATATTATTTGATAGTACATCACATTTGGTAAAATATAGCTACTCTGAGAGTTATCCTAAATCAGTAGGCAGGTGGAAAACACGAAGTTCTGAGCTACAGACTTCAAACAGAAATGCCATTCTCTGGTTGCCAAAAATGCCACTATGTTTGAGTACTATAACACAATGCCATACACATCATCTTCATATTCAGAATAAAAAAAATTTCCCCTGAACAATGCAAAATCACTTCAAGATAACTCTAAAATCCTACTGATTTAGATTTTCAGACATGGGGAGGGGATTCGTTCAATTGCCTGATACTGATTGTGGGAGTCTTTTCCTCTGTATCTATATTATTAAATACACACACCGTTCAGTTCTGCAGTCATGATCATTATTAAATCATTATCCCCAATTTAAAAATATCATGAAGTAACGTTTTAACCTGAAATGGAGATGGTGTTACCTTCCCTACTCCATGAAGACACACAGAATCAGTCAACTTCACACGTCTTAAGTAAATTGCAAGTTTGTGAGGACAAAAAGAAGATAGCATTCATTAAAAATAAATGCCAGTTCATTATACACAATGTCATTTGCAAGGTCCTAACACTGGGGAAGCTGGCTACTCCTTGCTAATGTTTTTTTAGAAAACAAATAGTGGAGCCTTCAAGGAATGTCAAACAGAGGCAAGACTGTGAGTCTGGTCTTTTCTGCGAGTGAATTTAACAGAAATTGCATTTACTCCCTTTAGTGATAAATGTTCCTATCACACTTCAACTTTCCAGGCGAGTTTGTTTTTTGTTTATTAAACGTTTAGGTTTAGGTTTCACTCTCCTCTGGACTCTTCAAACAGATATTTGTGTCTTTAGCTCCCTGAATTGACTAAATGCTGCTTAAGTTCCCCGGCTGGCCCCTGAGTCCTGTTTCTTATGTCTCACTGCTTCATGCCAGAGTCTTCTCCCCATGGACCTTATAACAAAGACATGGAAGCCATCGGAGCCAAAGCATGTGAGGTAGACCCAGAGAAAGACCTCTGTCCAAGCTCCCTCGGTGACCTGAATCTGCAGGTTTCTCACCCCGCGAACCATGCTGGTGACTTTGTTTCTTTTCTGATCTCATTGCAGTCAGAAAATTCCTTGCAATTCCAGGTAATTGGCGAGAGCAGCTGTTGCTTTGGCTTCTGGTTTTACCAAAGGGGAATCTTTTTATTTTTTAAGATATTCTTTTCCTAGTTACATTAAGAAATAATTGACACATATCACTATATAAGTTTAAGGCAGACAGCACGCTGGCTTGATTTACATATATTGTGTAATGCTTACCATAATATGTTTAGTTGACATCCATCATCTTATAGAGATACAATAAGAAGGAAAGAAAAAAATGTTCTCCTTGTGATAACTCTTAGGATTTACTCTCTCAACAACTTTGGTATATATCGTCCAGCAGCATTAGCTATAGTCCTCATGTTGTACATTACATCCCTAGAGCTTATTTATCTTATCACTGGAAGTTTACACCATTTGACTACTTTCCTCCAATTCCTCCTCCCACACCCCCATCTAAAAGGGAATCTTGAAGATAGTCGGAGAAAGACAGACTGAGTTCATACAATTCAACGTCCTAAAACTTGTGGAGAAAGATTAGATTATATTTAATAAATTTGCTGCATTTTCTTATAATTTACCATTATAGGGCATTATGTATTATATTAGAAATCTAAAACAAAAAGGTATTTCATATTAAAAATTTATTCCAGATATGGGGATTGAGTGGGAATTTTATACCTTATTTTCTAGCATGATGTTTTTAGTAATGCAACTTACTTTTATAGTTATATGTATGGCTATTTTCATGGTTGTATGAAGCTATGAAAGTGAGCCTACCTTCAAAAATTCAGGAAAAAAATGGCAACAGAGACTCTAAGTAGTAAAGGAATTAATTTAACTTCAGAAGGATTTAAGGCAAATTACATTAATCAAGGCCTTGTTATGCACAGGGATCTATATGTAGTATGTTCACATTTATTATTTGATTATTTAATCCCTTAGTTAATGCTATTTACTGTTTACATCAACCCTTGAGTTTAATATTAAAACTCAGATTTAATTCTAGTACATTCACTTCACTTTCTCAAATACAGAGGGAATATTTTTGGATTTGATTATTTCTTAGAGGGAGAAGTCAGTAATAATTAAATATAAATCTTAGACACTACTTGATAAGTAATCACCAGAAGGTCATCCAAAGGACATTTGAATATGTTGTGTTAGATGACTTATAGCCATGGCAAAACAGAAACAAAAACCAGCAGCAAGAAAAATATTGGTTTGTTAAGGTATATCTAGAAATCTTCCATGTTCTGTTGTGAATCTTAGATCTTTTCCATTTCTGTCTTTTGGAGCCTACTTTGAGCACCTTGAAGTTTCAATGTATGTCTATGATAGAATCTTAGCTTCTCTTTCTATAGCCTTTGTTTTTAGTGATTGTAACATGATGATAATTTCTTCAATTTACTCATTTTCCACTTCATTTCAAAGTCAACTTGCAAGAGATGTGGTAACTAAAAAAAAAAATCTCTCTCTTTCATTTTGTCATGGAAGGCAGGAAGAGATCTCAAGGGGTCTACTTTAGGCACAAATAGTTTTAATGAACAAAAAAATTAGTAGCTAAAAAATTAGGAGGTTATAGTTTCTTAAATGGTTTTTCTGTTAACTATATACATGAAAGCACTATTTTAAGATATAGAAGTAAAGAGCAAAAAAAAATTAGCTTTGTTACCTTGCCTCCATATTAAGTCATTCTTATTTAATTTGTCAAAATCATAAAAATCACAGGACTTACACGCCCTGTTCATATAATGTGGTTAGTCAATAAATGTCAGTGTTTCTACCCATTCTTTGTAATACACCAGCTCTTACTATCTCATGTTTTTATATTCATGGAGAATCTGTGCTCTGATGAGCTCTATTTTGCCTTGTAGAACAAACTTACTTCAAGGACCTGTCTACCTGGTTTTCTTGTAGTAAATTTCTTTTCTTCATTGAATGTATCTTTTCTGGTAGTGACACATGACATCACCTCCCTGGTCCAACTATTTTCAGTTCATCTTTTAAGAGTGTCTGAAATGCTAGGGGCCAAACATTAGGATGCACAAGAGTCACATGGGCAGCTTGTTAAAAATGTGGGTTTTTGAATCCCTACTTCAAGAAATTCTTAGTCAATAGGTTTGGTGAGAAATGGAGGTGGGTGCTTTTTTCACAGAACTTCAGACAATTTTGATGCAGGTTGTTGAGGCTGATACACTAATACTCGGCAAGAAGGCAACAACTCATGACTCTGAGGACTACTTTTTCTGAAGAAATCCTTCAGTTATCTATTACTATATAACAGACCACCCAACACTTAGTAGCTCAAAACAACCATAGTAATTAATTTTGCTTGTGAATTTGCAAGTTGGGCAGGAATTGGTGGTAATGCCTTAATCTGTCCACATGTTGTCAGCTGAGGTGGTTTGCTTGGAGCTGGATATCTATTTCCAACATGGCTCTTTCATATGGTTGGCATGCTTTGGTGGCTGTTGGCTGGGAGGTCAGCCAAAAGGATGTTAGTTAAGAGTTTTGGTTTCTTTCTACACGGGATTGTCCATGGAACTGCTTGGGCTTCCTCACAGCATGGTGACTGAGTTCTAAGAGTGAGTATTTCAAGAGGAAGTGTGTAGGAACTTCTGATCTCTTCAGACCTGGCTCCAGAAACTGACACAGAATCATTTCCTCTGTATTCCATTTGCCAAAGCAATGAGAGAACTCTCTCAGATTCAAGGAGAAGGGACATAGACCCCACCCCTCAGTGAAATAAGTGTCAAAGAATTTTTGACTATTTTTAATCTGTCATGGTAACTTGATAATTACAGACCATGATCACTAAAAGGGAATTCAGAGGCAATTTATTCTACTGACTTCCAAGTTAAAGACGGATGATGAGGCATTGGAGTACAAAGATAAAATATTAGAACTTTATTATATTTTTCTCATTACTTATTTTGGTATTTACCATACAATAAAATGGACTCTTTTGCTTTTGGTGTATAGTTTTATGGATTTTAATACCTGTATAGTTTTGTATAGCCATCACTGTAACCAGGATATAGAGCAGTTTTATCACCTCAAAAAACTGTCTTATGCTATCCCTTTAAAATCACACATTTACCCTGCCTATAACTGCTGGCAAACAGTAATTAATTTTCCATGAAAACAGTTTTGTCCTTCCAAGAATGTCAAATAAATGAAATAATAGAGTACGTTACCTTTTGAGACAGGCTTCTCACAGTGTTTTTGAGATTCATTTATGTTGTTACATTTATCAATACTTCATTCTTTTTTTATTACTGAGTAGCATTGCATTGTATGAATATAGAGGTTGGCTTATCTATTCACTAGTCAACGGACATCTGGATTGGTTCCAGCTTTCAGCTCTCATAAATAAAGCTGCTATGAGCATTCGTGAATGAAATTTCATTAGGTTTTAACTCATACGTTAAAAATATATACTTGCAAAGTGTGTTTTAAAATGTCAATAATGCAATGATACAGTAATGCAGGTTTATAATGTACATATAAGTTGTGTATGAGTTCTCCTGAATTCAGTGGTAAGGGTATGTGATCAGTAAGTTTGGAAACTGTTGCTAGCGATTGAAGTTGCGTGATGAGTACATGGGCTTTATTATACTGTACCTTCTACTTTTATTTGTTTCAAAATTTGCATAATATAACTTTTTAAAAGATTTATAGATCTTTATCTGGCCCATTCCACTAACATGATGGGTACAGATAGAGCTGAGACTTGAGGGTGTTACTGGACATAGGTGCAAATGGCAGAGACACCAGCTCTTCTGCTTCTTCCCGATGTGTCACGAAGCTGATTCAGGTGAAATAACAAATTACATAAAGATCTGAAGTTAACTGTCCATATTCTCACATTCTAGCATTTGGTAACCACATATTTAGAAAAATTGGTGGATACTTAAAACAATCACATCATGGGAACAAACCAAGGCCAGAAACGCTGTTCTTGTTTGATCTTTGTTCTGTTTCGCCCCCGGCACACCAGATGCGTGTGCTGCAGAGAAAACGAATTCCTAGGCTTGTGAGAACTGAAAGTCCTCACTCTCTATACCTGGTGTGTAAAGAGATCCTGTCTCTTCCTGGCCATTTATTACTAATGTTAGCACCCAATGTTAGAAAAACAATGCATAAAAACTTTAACATGGTTACAATTCTGCGACAGTGATGCAAATAAATTTAATTTGTAAGAAACCAGCATATGCCAAGCTGCTACCTCTTAATTGTCATTGACCCCTTGGTTTGGGCTGAGAAATTTTTTTATTTACTATTACTGTTGTGTATTTATCTATTATTTTCCACTCTAAAAAGAAAATTAAGGTTCCCAAACTGCCTTAGCTCAGCTAAAACCTGCCAGATGATAGAGCTCTTTTCCATCCCACACTCTTAGACTTTGATGGTCCATCAGAGATAAAGAGGAAAGACTGACATCATGGATATAAAGTTGTATTCAAACCAGCCATGGAACCCAAATTTGCAAGTTCATTACAATTCAGCAGGTCTCAGCTATTTACATCTTCACTTCTTCTGTTTTCCCAGCTACAGAATAAGGAGAGCATTGCATTTCCAATAAATAATGTATAGTTAATTAGCATTTCCAAAAGCATAGTACCCTTCACATACAATTGTCTTCCCTCTACCAAAACAGCAGGTACTAATGAGATCAGGTTTTTGTCTTGGAGCAAGGAGTTCCTGTTATTTGGCAATTAGACAGTGCTTAGGGAATGGAACTCAATTTCTCTTGGTTCATCCATTTAAAATCAACCTTGTTACAATGATAGAATTCTTCTAGATGGGAAATATTATTTAACAAAGTTAGAGAAAAAGGATGCTTGCTGTAAGGAAATTTTAATGTGTACCACCTTAGAGAACTTAATAATTCTGAATTAGGCTATTCAAGATGATGGCATAGGAATATCCTGAATTCACTTCCTCCCACAACACAAAAACCTACAGCTACATATGAAATAATTCCTTTTGCCAAAGACCTGAAAAACTGCTGAGCAGCTCCCCCACAATAAATAAGAAAAGAGCCACACCAAGGGCAGAAGAGGCAGAGACGTGGTAGTGCCACACCTTACACCCCCAGTGCAGTGACATACAATTGGGAAGAATCTCACAAATCCAGACTTTCTCCCTGAGAAGTGAGGGCTTTGTGCCCTATATCAGGTACTTCAACCCTTGAGAAATGAATCAGAGAGAGGAGCTCCCCAAATGCCTGGCTTTGAAAACCAATGGGACTTAGGTCAAGGAGAACCGTGGGGCTATAGGGAATGGAAATTCCGCTCTTAAGGTGCTTCTAGGCAGACTCACTTGCGTGGGCCCCAGCATTAAAGCAGCAATTTGAAAAGTGCCCAGACCATGCATGAAGACTCATTTGCTAATCTTAAAGCACCTGCAAGAGGGCAGAAGCCGATTAGGACTCTCTTCGGGGACACTTGTGGGTGTCATTTTTGCATTTTCTCTCTAACCTACGAGCACTGGTGTGTGGACCCCTCATGCCTAATGCAGGCTCCCAGTTCCCCCAGAGCCAAGCAGCTCAACACCTTATCCCTGCAGCCCTGCCAGAGCTGGCAGCCACATGCACTTCACACAGGAGGTGCCCCTTGACTGTTGGCTCTGGTGGCCTGGAAGGATTGCATTCTCAGGGAATGTAGGCCAGGGGATGCCATCTTTGCACTCTTTCTCTGGTTTCACTAAAGCTCCCTAGTATTTCCCGAAAAGCACCTAATACACTCATTTTGAGCTCTGAGTTTTCCAACTATCACCCAACAGACAACACAGGATTGCCTTGTCAGGCACCCTGACAAGGTGTCAGGCACCTTCTCAGGACTGTATATATTTGCACACATCAAAAGCTGCTGCCTGAGAGGTTAGCTTCCAACGAGACTAAAACTGGGGGCTAGTCCTTTCCTCTGGAGCACTCATGGGACTTGGCACTCCTTCAACAATGAGGACCTATCAAGAATAAATTTTTAAAAATTTATAAACCTCTGTGATTACAGAGGTTTGGGAAAAAGCGATAAGCTAGGGCAGGATCAAGGATAAGGTTCATCTGCTACAAGAAGCCTCTCCTTCAAGACCGGGAGAGAGAGCTGTTTCACCTAATACATGGAAACGAACACAGAGAGTCAAGCAAAATGAGGGAAAAAAAGGAATATGTTGCAGATGAAAGACAAAATACCAGAACAAAAAACACTTTAATGAAATGGAGATAAGTAATTTACCTGATTACTTATCAGTTCAAAGTCATGAAGATACTCACCAAACTTGGGATAAGGGTGTATGCACACAGTGAGAACTTTGACAAAGAGACAGAAAACATAAGAAAGCACCAAACAGAAGGCACAAGGCTGAAGGATACAATAAGTAAACTGTAAAATACACTAAAAGGATTCAACAGCAGACTAGATGAAGCATTAGAAAGAATACACGGTCTAGAAGACACGGCAGTGGGACTTACCCAAACATGGTGGCCAAAAGAAAAAGGAATTCTAAAAAGTGAATATAGCTTACAGGACCTATAGAAGAATACCAAGTGGAATGATATTGCATTATAGGGTTGCCAGAAGAAGGAGAGGGAGAAAGGGGCAGAAAGATTATTTGAAGAAATAATGACTAAAAACTCTCTTAACCTAAAGAAGAAAAAGATATTCAGATCCAGGAAGCCCAGAAAATTCCAAAAAAGATGAACTTAAAGAGACCCACAACGATCACATCATAATTAAAATGTCCAGAGTTAAAGATAAAGAGAGAATCTTAAAAGCAGCAGGAGAAAACAACTTGTTACATACAAAAGAGCACCCATAATAGTATCAGCAGATTTGTCAGCAGATACTTTGCAATCCAGAAAGGAGTGGCATGATATTTTCAAAGTGCTGAAGGCAAAAAAATTCCAACCAAGAATACTCTACCCATCAAGATTATCTTTCGGAATTGAAGGAGAGATAAAGAGCTTCCTAGACAAACATTAGCTAAAGGAGGTCATCACCATTAAACCGGATCTGCAAGAAATGTTAAAGGAACTTCTTAAAGCAAAAAAGAAAGGACACCAATTAATAAGAAGAAAACGTGTGAGTAAAAATCTCACTAGCAAACGTAAATATAGTAAAGTTAGTGGCTTAACCACAGATAATATGAAGGTTAAAAGGCAAAAGTAGTAAATATAGCTATAACTACAATAATTAGTTAAGGGATACATAAAAAAGATGTCAAATATGGCATCAAAAACAAAATTGTGGCGGGGTAGTACAAAATGTATAGTATTAGAATACATTCCAACTAACTTGCTATCAGCTTAAAATAGACTGTTGTGTATATGTATGCCACATGGTAGCCATAAAGCAAAATCCTATAGTAGATACACAAAAGATTATGAGAAAAGAATTGAAGCATGTTTTAGAAAGTCATCAAATCACAGAGAGCAAGAAAAGAAGAAAGAAACAGAGAGCAACAACAAAGCAGCTAGATTTTAAAGAATTAACAAAATGACAACAAGGACAACCTACCAATAATTATTTTCAATTTAAATGAGCTAAATTCTCCAATCAAAATAGAGTGACTGATTGGATTAAAAACCCAAACCCTTCTATAGGCTGCCTATAAGAGACTCACTTCAAAAGTAAAGACACAGAGACTGAAAGTGAAAGAATGGAAAAAATAAGTTTCATGAAAATGGAAACTAAAATAAAGCCAGGGTAGCAATACTTGTATCAGACAAAATAGACTTTAAAACAAAGAACATAATAAAAGACAAAGAGGGGCATTACTTAACCATAAAGGGATCAATTCAGTAGAAGATACAATATTTGTAAATATTTATGCACCCAACATAGAAGAACCTAAATACATAAAGCAAGTATTAACAGATATAAAGGGAGACATTGACAGAATACAATAATAGTAGGGGACATTAATACTCCACTTACCTCAATGGATAGATGAACAATAGAAAATACTATGGAAATATTGGATTTAAAAAACACATTAGACCAGATGGCAATTATATA
The DNA here is from genome assembly GCF_016509475.1 of Prionailurus bengalensis. Taxonomy (NCBI): domain Eukaryota; kingdom Metazoa; phylum Chordata; class Mammalia; order Carnivora; family Felidae; genus Prionailurus; species Prionailurus bengalensis. The sequence goes on along the minus strand of NC_057353.1, from coordinate 13,787,182 downwards.
TATGTGTGTGTGTGTGTGTGTGTGTGTGTGTGTGTGTGTGTATAATATCCCATCCAAAAGCAAGAGAATATATATTCTTTTCAAGTGCATACAGAGCATTCCCCAGGATAGATCATATGTTAGGCCACAAAACAAGTCTCCATAAACTTAAGAAGAATAAAGTCATATCAAGCATCTTTTGTGACCACAATGCTATGAAACTAGAAATCAATTGCAAGAAGAAAATTGGGAGTGGTGTCTGGGAGCCTCGGTCCCTTAGGCATCTGACTTTGGCTCAGGTCATGATCTCATGGTTAATGTGTTTGAGCCCCGCATCAGTCTCTGTGCTAACAGCTCAGATCCTGGAGCCTGCTTCAGATTCTGTGTCTCCCTCTCTTTCTGTCTCTCTCTCTCAAAAATAAATAAACATTAAAAAAAAAAAAGGAAAATTGGGAAATTCACACGTATTTGGAGATTAATCAACATGATACTGAAAAAACAATGGGTCAACAAAGAAATTAAAGCAGAAAGAAAAAAAATATCTTGAGCGAAATGAAAATGGAAATATAACACACCAAAACGTATGGGGTGCAGCAAAAGCAGTTCAAGGAGGGAAGTTTATAGTGTTATATGCCTACCTCAAGAAACAAAAAAATATCTCAAGTAAACAATCTAACCTATCCTTAAGGAATTAGAAAAAGAAAAACAAATGAAGCCCAAAGTTAGTAGGAGGAAGGAAATAATAAAGATCGGAGCAGAAACAAATGGAAAAGAGACAAAAAGACAATAGAAAATATCAATAAAACTGAAAGAGACAAAAAAGACAATAGAAAATATCAATAAAACTGAGAGCTGTTTTTTTGAAAAGATAAACAAAATTGATGAGCTTTAGCTAGACTTGCTAAGAAGAAAAATGAGAGGACTCAAATCAATAAAATCAGAAATGAAAGAGAAGTTACAATTGATACTAAAGAAACACAAAAATCATAAAAGACCACTATGACCATTACATGCCACCAAATTTGACAACCTAGAAAAAAATGGATAAATTTCTAGAAACATACAATCTTCCAAGATGGAATCATAAAGAAATATAAAATTTAAAAAGACCAATTGCTAGTAAGGAGATTGAATCAGTCATCAAAAAACTCTCAACAAACAAGATGCCTCACTGGAGTATTCTACCAAACATTCAAAGAAGGTTAATATCTATCCTTTTTAAGATCTTCCAAAAATTTGAGAAAGCAAAACTCCCAAACTCATTTTATGAGGCCAGCATTATCCTGATACCAACCCAGACAAGGACACCACACGAACACACACACACACACACACACACACACACACACACAAACACACACACACACGCACACTACAGACCAACATTTCTGATGAACATAGATCCAAAAACCCTCAGCAAATTTTAGCAAACCAAATTCAACTACATTAAAAGGATCATACAACATGATCGAGATTTATTTATTCCAGGGATGTAAGGATGTTTCAATATCTGCAAATCAATCAAACTAACCACATTAACAAAATGAAGAACAAAAGTTCATATGACCATCTCAATAAATGCACAAAACCATTTGACAAAATTCAACACCCACTAATGATAAAAACTCTTGGGGAGTGGGAGAGAGGGAAAAGTGGGTGATAGGCATTGAGGAAGGCACCTGTTGGGATGAACACTGGGTGTTGTATGGAAACCAATTTGACAATAAATTTCATATAAAAAAAACCTCTCAACAAAGTGGGTATAGACAGAATACACTGGAATACAATAAAAACCACATATCACAAGCCACACTAACATCTTACTCAACATTGAAAAGCTGGAAGCTTTTCCACCAAGATCAGGAACAAGACAAGGATGCTTACTCTCACACTGTTTTTTGACAGAGTATTGGAAATCCTAGCTGGACCAATTGGGCAGGAAAGAGAAATAAAAGTCATCTAAATTGAAAAGGAAAAAGTAACATTGTCACTATTTGAGGATGACATAATTTTATATACAAAAAATCCTAAAGACATCATCAAAAAACTGTTAGAACCAATAAACAAATTGATTAAAGTTTCAGTGTACAAAATCAATATATAAAAATCTGTTGCATTTTTAGAAACTAACAATGAACTATCAGAAAGAGAAATTAATTGGGGCACGGTTAAGTGTCTGACTTCAGCTCAGGTCATGATCTCACGGTGTGTGAGTTTGAGCCCCACTTGGGATCCTCTGTCCTCCTCTCTCTCTGCCCCTCCCAAGCTTGTGCTTTCTCTCTCTGTCTCAAAAATAAACATTAAAAAAAAGAAAAATAAATTAAGAAAACAATCCCATTTACAATTGCATTAAAAAGAATAAAATACCTAGGAGAAAATTTAACCAAGGAAGTCAAGCTACATTGAACACTATAACACATTGATAAAAGAAACTGAAGAAGACACAAATAAATGGGAAGACACCTTATGCTCATGGATTGGAAGAGTTAATATTGTTAAAATGTCTACAGTTTCTAAAGCAATCTACAGATTGAATGCAACCTCTATCAAAATTCTAGTAACAATTTTCACAGAAATAGGACAAACAGTCTTAAAACTTGTGTGTAGCCACAAAAGATCCCAGATAGCTAGAGCTATTTTGAGAATAAAGCAAGAGGCATCACGCTCTCTGATTTAAAATTAGATTAGAAAGCTATAATAATCAAAACAGTATGGCATTGGCATAAAAACATATACATGAAGCATTGGAACAGAATAGGGAGTCCAGAAATAAAATAACACACATATGGTACATTAATTTACAACAAAAGATCTAAGATTATACACAGGGGAAAGGATGGTCTCTTCAATAAATGGTGTTGGGAAAACTGGATAATTACATGCAAAAGAATAAAAATGGGCCACTATCTTATACTATACACAAAAATTAACTCAAAATGGATTAAAGACTTGAATGTAAGCACAAAAACCATAAACCTTCTACAAGAAAACACAGGCTTTTTAACATTGGTCTTGGTGGTATTTTTTGGATCTGACTCCAAAGGTAATGCCAACAAAAGCAAAAATAAACAGATGGGACTAAGTCAAATTAGAAAGCTTCTGCATAGTGAAGGGAACCATCATACAATAAAAAGGCAATTTACCAAATGGGAGAAGTTATTTGCAAATCATATATCTGCTAAGGGGTTAGTATCCAAGATATATAAAGAACTCATACATTTCAACAACAACGACAAACTCCAAAGCAAGCAATAAGATTTAACGAATGGGCAAGGGATCTAAGTAGACATTCTTCCAGAGAAGACATACAAACGGCTAATAGACACAGGAAAAGATGCTCAACATCACTAATCACGAGGGAAATGCAAATCAAAACTACAATGTGATATTGTCTCACACCTGTCAGAATGGTTATTATCAAAAGGATAAGAAATAATAAGCATTGGTAAGGATGTGGAGAAAAGGAAACCCTTGTACACTGTTGGTGGAAATGCGAACTGGTATAGCCACTGTGGAAAACATTACAGAGAGTGCTCAAAAAATGAAAAATACAAGTACCATATGATTTGGCAATTCCAATATCTAGCAGGTATTTATCTGAAGAAAATGAAAACACTAATTCAAAAAGATATATGAACTCTTATGTTCATTGTAGCATTATTTACAATTGCCAAGATATGGAAACAACCATCGATGGATAAATGGATAAAGAAGTTTTGGAAAATATATAAACAATGGAATATTATCCATAAAGAGAATGAAATCTTGCCATTTGTGCATGGATGGGCCTTGAGGGTAAATGAAATAAGTCAGACAGAGAAAGAGAAAAACTGTATGATTTCACTTATATGTGAAGTCCCAAACCAAAGCAAACAAACAAAACAAAGCAAAATGAAACTCATAGATACAGAGAAGAGACTGGTGGTTGCTAGAAAGGAGGGGGGTTGGGAGGTAGGCAAAATGGGTGAGGGGGGGTCAAGAGGTACAATCTTTGAGTTATAAAATAAGTCAAGGGGATATAATGTATAGCCTGGTGACTATTGTCTATAATATTCTACTACAAATATGAAAGATGCTGAAAGTATATCTTAAAAGTTCCCATCGCAAGAAAGGTTTTTGTAACTCTGTATGTAATGGATCACATCTAGACTTATGGCAGTGCTCATTTTGCAGTGTATACAAATGTTAAATCATGTTGTACACCTGAGACTATTATAACCGTGTATATCAGTTATACTTTAAAAAAAAGAATTCAGTCAAATGAGTGGACTAATGGCCTACAGAACTTAAAAATAATGCTTCCTAATTAAAAAGAATAGAGAAGTGAGTAGAGCAAGCTGATCATATTTTTGAGTGTAGTTTTTTCTGCTATTGTAATGAATATTTAGTGTTACTAAGCAAGTTTAAATGAATAAAAGTCTCTTCCCTTTATTTTTTGGACTACATTTTTAAGTTTACACACATACTATATATACACCCACTTGCTAGAGATAAATAAACTCTCATTGTAAATATGCCCTTAAGGCCTCAAATAGCTCTCAAGTTCTTTTCAATGATCTATTGTTCTCTAAGTTAGGAAATGAGACTCAGGTTAAACTGAGCCTTGAAGTGCAGAATCTATTTAGGCCATTCCAGCATGAGGATTAGAGATGAACACATGGAGGGGTTAGAATTGATGGCACAGGGATAATTGGGGAGGGAGAGGCCTGAACTAGGAGCATGCATTTTGACATAGAGTGTAACATTTGTTATAAATCACCCTCAAGGATGTCATTGATATGGCATGTAAGGTAAGTATCTTTCATTGTTTTTCAAGGTATGGCTGTAGGTGTCCCTATCTCTTCCTCTAGACCTCTTTGTGACTGATGGGACTGCCTGAAACTGACCAGCAGTCAGAGGCCCTAAACTGGTAGTATGGCCATTTCACCCTCTGTGGTAGTACCAAGAAGTGACCGACCTCTGTCACCTCACACTTCATCGCAATATAATTTTCAAATCTGGCTACACAGGAGGATTATCTGGGGAGCTCTTCATATGTAGCTTTTTCGACCTCATTTTATACCCAGTCAATGAAGATCTCCAGAGACTGAGACTCAGAAATATTTTTAAAACACCCCTGGGTAAATTTGATTGTTAGTCTTTGGAGGGACCATGTTTCACTCAGTTTGCTTAACTGTTTCAAATGGAGGTATGGAGGTATGGAAGTATGTACCAAGATAACACATGCATGCATGGGTGCACACACACACACGTTGTCACAAATAATTACAGTACCGGTTCATTTAATCTAGTGGATTTTATCTCATAATAGTACCCTGGGCACTTTTGGAGGCAGACTGTAGATATCATAGAGATAACAGAAATATTCCCAGTTTCTCCATCATAGCTCAATTAGATACACACATTGTATTATGGATTCTCTCCAACCTTCTTGTGAGTCTATAATAAGAGACACCTAGGATCTTTACTTAAACATATATCTAGTAACACTGAACAACGTATGGGAATCATAAGTCTCTGACTTGATAAAGTTTAGTTATTATGTTGGAGAAAATTCTACCTCCTAATGTGTACTTCAATGTTTCCTTAAATTTGCTAACACTGAGACTCATGAATTGTTCCATTCATTGGAGGAGACAGTGTAAGGCAGGGGATGGTCATCAATGGACTTTGTTCTAAGCTTAACTCTTTGCTTTGCCAGCTGGCAGACCTTTGAAAGTCCTGATCTTCTTTCTTGCTTTTTCCCCCCATTTGGGATCATCTCGAAAGTCTCTTTGAGCTCTGTATTCTGTGGTAATAATCTTTTATTAAGTCATTGCTAGTGTTGTTTTGACCGCTGTCCTGCTGGTGTTTGCCTTTTAGGAAGAGTGACATGACACTTCCATGAAATGATGGGTGATGTGCAGCATAAGAAGTATCTGGGATTGTGCAGAGCAGCCTTCTTCAAGACCATAGGGTGGGTTGATGAGGGAAGGCTTGTGATAGGTAGTTAGAATTGGGTCAGAGCCATAAAGAAGAGGATTTAAACAGGCAAAAAAGAGTGGAGAGGGCATTCCAGGTCAAATGGGAAGTCTGGAAGTTGGAATATACATGTACTGAGCTCAAGCTTTCTATCCCCCATGAAAGACAGACCGAATCTCTCCATGAAGTAAAACTCCCTCTTCTGCATTCCCAAAGCTCATTGCAATGACCTTTATTAAAGTGTTTATAACTATTTTTCCTGTGTTTTTTCCCCCTTAGACTGCAAGATCATTTTCCACTCACCTTTGTATTGCCAAGACCCAGCCAATAGACCGAGTACTTAATATATATTTGTTACATTAATGGATAGGGGAAGAAATAAGAATACTGGGAGGCAGGATTGGTGTAATGAATGTTGTGGTACATCACTCAGGACCCCATGGGGACCAAGTATTCATCCTCCAGCTGTTGGGAGTGTTGATGGTTGATGGTTGTCCACCCAATCACTTTTGGGAATGGCTCTCAGGTGAAGGTCAGGTCCTAGATCTGTCTCACCCTAGGTCAGGTCCCCTCCCCACACAGGGTCCATATCCAATGGCTGGTCAATGCAGGACCATAAGTCACTTTCCCTCAAAGCAAACAATTTTGAAGGGCTGTCGCAGCACAGGAGCTCCCTGTGGGATTGCTTGATGTCTTTGTTGAGTCTGCACTGCAGCTCAACTCTCCCATCTGTTCAGCCCTGCTTCCTTCACCTCCTCCTGGTGTTCATCCTAAGGGCACACGGCATTGAATTTCTGGTATGCAAATTTCTACCTCAGAGTCTGTTTCTCACAGAATTCAATCTGAGACAGCTGGGTGGGAGTCCAATTTTGGATACTATAGAGGATAAGGTTGGAACAACCCTGCTTGAGCCTGAATGACACCTTTATGAGAATCAAAAGGGGTTGCCCTTGCTCATCTGTCAGAAAATCGTTGACCTAAATATACAAACCCACAGTGATTATGAAGGTGGAAGGCACTCCCATAATTAATCAGTGCTTTACAATTAAGCTACATAATGGAAATTGGCAGTCTTGCAATGGAAAGATAGATTTATGCCAGATTATGAAGGGCTTTACTAATCAATCTGTGGATTTTATCTTCTCAATATTATCCTCATTTTTGCTGACATTCCAGGGCCTTAGTAGTTTTTTTTTAAAAATTTTTAACATTTTTATTTATTTTTGAGAGATAGAGACAGAGTGCGAGTGGGGTTGGGGCAGAGAGAGAGGGAGACACAGAATCCAGCCTTCAGGCTCTAAGCTGTCCACAAAGGACCCAATGCGAGGCTCGGACCCACCATCCATGAGATCATGACCTAAGCCGAAGTCAGACACTTAACTGAGTCACCTAGGGGCCCCTGGCCTCACTAGCTTTTAAACCAAATTTAAGTAATGATTCTTTTCATAGATGCTATATGTAAATTTGTTATCAGTCCATAAGATCCTTGAAGTATATCCTTAGGAGTTTCTCAGTGTTATGTGCAATTTACCTGTATTTAGCATTATGGTATCAAGGGGGGAACAACCTAAGGTTTCTTGTGTATCTGTATATTTGCTCACTGGGAAACATCTTCAACATAAGGGAAAGTCTCCTAAATATGGTCCCTGAGACTTCTCAGGCTAAATATTACACAGTAAGTTGAATACTTGGCCCAAGGATGGCAAGTATAATATAACACCAGCACCCTCACATGTCTGTGCAGTAAATGAAAGCTGAGAACTTTTCCCCAAATTTGGTTCCAATGTAAGTCTTCCTTAAATTCCCCTAGATTAATTAATTTAGGCATACGGGTATTCCTTATAATACTAAATCACACAAAACTAGCATGTATGTTATGGATAAGTCAGATTATTAAGGTCAGATGCTTTAAAGATTGATTAGCATAGAATCGACCTCATATTGATGCTTTCATTGAAACACTCTTGTCATACTAAAAAATCTTTCAACTGCTTTCTGGTTTTTTTAATCTGTTTTTATCAATAGACTTTTCCTTTTGATGCCTTTACTCAGAATCCTTCAAATATTCTGCCCCATTCCAGTGAGAGGAAATAAATTATTCCTTACCATCAAGAAGATAAAATCAGTAATAGAACAACCACTATAGATCAGCTGGTACCTTTTTCTCTTGACAATATGCTTCATTTTGATAACAGAAGGATTTGGCCACCTTGCTCAACCCAATTTAAACTTCACGCAGGATCATAACCTAGTAACGAGAAACTGGATTTTCGCAGTTGCATTCTGCAGGGAATTTTTTTCCAGCCCTAATCTGTAGCTTTGGTCATCAGCCTCTGTATACTGGCTTTTTGACAGCCAGGCTATACATGCATTGCATCAAAAGGTATAGCTTTGGTGGGTTTCCTTTTCTAATGTGCAGTAAATAGGAAGTTTATGATTGTCCTAAGATTCCCTTTTGAATGACATGAACTCAAAGACCTGGAATAGTGGATTACTTAGGAATCACCCACCCAAGTGTCCCCCAAAATAGATGAATATGGAACCTCGAGAAGTATATTTTTAGTAGGTTTATATATTACTTATAATCTCAACTAATATTTAAGTTTATGTGCTGAAGATGTGAATTAGAACATGTAGGTATATGTCCTTCACTTTAATATATGATTTAGAAATTCATGACCACTTCAAAAATAATGACACATTTCAAAATGTGATAGGAAGCAGTATTATCTCCTCCAATTCTGTTTCTTGCTCAAAAATTGATGATTTTTATCATCCTCCTTATTCTTACATTGATGGAAAACACCAGCCAGTAATCAAATGCTCTTTCTTCTGCTAAGATTATAGTCTCTCTGCACAGAAACTTTACTAAAGCTAAACTTGGGTATGGGACAGGACTTCAGTCTAGTGAAAGAGAAAATTTAAAAAAAAAACAAAAGAGAAAATGAAACCCATTACTGCCCTGTCTCTATCACGTGAAGTGTAAAACTCTGCTGCAGATTATCACCTTTTGGCAGTTACATATTTGAGAGTTGACTTTGGAAATAAAAAATAAAAGGAAACATTTACTATCAATAAAGAGGAGAAAGGCATTCTATTAGGTAATAATTGGTATAATTCTTAGCTCAACTGTCACTTTATGGAAACCAAAAGCTCAAAACCTGTAGCTCACTATTACAAAGGTAATTTAGGCTTTGAATTTTGCAGGTGTCTCAGGGTAAAATGCAATCAGCATTAATTAAAATACTCCCGCTTATAATTATGCCTATGATAGGTTCAGGAGAACAAAAACTACCATAAAACAAATGCTGCAAAAATAATTAAACAAAAATAAAGGCTCTGTAGAGTCAGATTGCTTCAAATCATTTACCTAAATATGCACATTCATGTTTATGTTTGTTTACTCAGCGTTTTTTTCTTCATGGATTGTTACAGCTCCCTAATAAGGTATTCTTCTACAATCAAGTCTTTCCTCAAATCTCACTGATCCCATGAAGCTTTTCTGAAATCAATAACATTTTCCTACTGTTCTCCTCTTCACCTCTGCCCATTGCTTTTTATTTATTTTTTATTTTTTTAAATTTTATTTTAGAGAGAGAGAGTGTGTGCGAGCAGGGGAAAGGTGCAGAGGAAAAGAGAGTATTAAGCAGGTTCCACGCTCAGTGTGGAGCCTGACGCAGGGCTAAATCCCATGACCCTGGGATGGGATAACATGAGCCAAAATCAATAGTCAGACACTCAACTGACTAAGCCACCCAGGTGTCCCTGCCTATTGCTTTTTAACCTGCAGCTCCCTCACTCACACATTTTTCTTGTGGGTTCACCATAGTTCTGCCTTTGATCTTGTCTTCTTGTTCTATGTGTTTTTCCTGGGCATACCTTTTATTGGAACAAAGGAGAACTAACCTCTAGTCCTAAATTGTCATCCTCATCTCTGCCTGGATGTCCTATAGACCTTCATGTCTAATACTGTACTCATGTCTTCCCTCCCCAAACCTGCTCTAAGTTCCATATTCCAAGTTTGGCTAGTGATATCATTATTGAGTCATTCTTCTTCCTGTCTCCTCTTCCACTGAACTTCCAAATCTTAATTAAATCTGTCTCAGACAAAGCTTTTCTTCCATTCCTAATGCCATGGTATAGTTCAGGCTTGCATCATCTTTTGTCTGGACCATTTCAGAAGCTTCCTCTTTTTGATGTTCCTATTGCCAGATCATTCCCCCATTATTGCACATTCCACATTAATATCTGAGATACCTGCAAAACAAATACAACTTTGGTATTCCCCTATTTCCAACCTGCATTAGTTCTCTTTAGCTTATAGGATTAAATACAAGTTTGTAAGTTAGGAAAAATTTGGTAGTTAGCAAATGCCCTTAGCCACCATGGTTACTATCTTTCAGCTTCATACTCCCACCCACCTACGTTGCCTTCCAGCCTACCCTTGGCTCCAGTCCAGCCGATATTTCCCTAACAAAAGCTTTTTAATTTTTTCTCCTCAATACTGCTTTTTTTTTTTTTTTGCCTGGAATAACTTTCCTTTTCTTCTTTCTCCTACAGGTTTTAAAAATAAAATTTGTTTACTGAGACTATTTGAAGTTTACTTTTAAAATTACTTTTCATTTTGTGCAAACCTTTGAGTAGAAAGTTTTAAAACCCTATCAGCTTATTCTCAGAGTCAAAAGTATGACAATTTCAGGGCTGATAAAAAAAATCATTCATAAGTCCAATAACAATGAAGACAAAGAGATTTTCCCCTAGCATTTTTCTCAGGAAAAAAAAAGTCATCTTCTTCCAATCCATAGAGGAAACACAAATGGCTACAATAAATTCTTATTCTCCCTGATGCCATGGCTGATACCTATTTGGAATACAGAAGTCTATGACCCAGAAAAAAATGTTACTACAGTGACTGAAAAATTAATCAATGCTGTCTATGATTCAGAATAAATTAAAATGAAGATTAGGTGTTAAATGTTCTGAAGCTGTCATGTAAAATGTTGATGATTAAGGAATATATTTTACTTTTTATTATGGAAATTCCCAAACAGAACTAGCATAAGGAGAACAATATAAATGAGTTTCCATTCACCAATCAACCAACTTCAACAGTTGGTAACTTTGTCAATCTTGTGTCATCTATCACCCACAATTTTATTTTCTGGAGTATTTTAAGGTAAATTGCAGTCATTAAAATAGTTTATTTGTGAATGCTTCAGTTTGTAACTCTGACACAAAGGATTATTATAAATTTAATAACAAATCATTATATTACCTAACAAAATTATCAATAATTCCTTAACTACTATTATTAACACATTACATTTTTATCCATATCAATTTATTATTAAATAATTATTAACAACAAGTCTTTACTAACCCATTGAATCTGTTTTCATATTATTGTCTCACAAATGGCTTTTGACAGCTCTTCAAATGAGTTCTATATATTATATTTGGTTAATATGTTTCTTAAGCATCTTTTAATCTATAGCAATTCACCCAATTCCCTTTCTGTTTATATCATCTATTTGTTGAATTGTTAGACCATTTAACCCAGAGAATTTGTCATATTCTGAAAAATCTCTTCTTATTCTTTAAGACTGAACTCATATGTTCTCTCTTTGATGCGGTCACTGACTCCCAAAGACAGATTTTCCAACCTCTGAGTCCCTCCAGCACTAAGTGTGCGCAATCATCAGGTTGTTGTACAGGTGTTTACATGTCTTTCTTTTCCAATAGATTAGAAGGCCCTTGAACACAGGGACACTATTTTATTCATCTATGTGTTCCCAGGGCTTAAGGTCAAACATGACACATAAATACTGCTTCATAGCTTTTTGCTAAGTGAATGAGGAAATGAACAAGTAAGATAAAAGACAGATCATACCTGAAGAAAGGAGTTAGCATAGAAATACCATTAGAAAAGGAGATAAGGTGAAATTTCGTTAATACTTTACACACTTTATAAGGTATATCAATTGTTTCTACCCCAAACTGCCTAATTCTTGCATGAAAAATGATTTTTAAAAAATCTACCATTTGTATGACTTTATAATCCTAGGGTTTTTTTTTAAATTTTTATTTTGAAATAATTATAGTCATATAGGAAAATGCAAAAATAGTACACTGAATCCTGGGAACTCTACATCTGGTTTCCACCCACTGTAACATCATATGTAACATCATATGTAACATCATATGTAAAATAGGAAATGCTGTTATTTATTATAGATTTTTTTCAGTTTTCTCCAGTTTTTACATGAACTTGTCATGTTTGTATATTTGTGTGTATGTGTATGTGTGTAAAATCTATGTGATCTGCTAGAACTCTAGTTTTGGTGAAAGATTAACCTCCAAGTTTAAAATTATTTGAATCATAAAGTCACACACAAAAACAGTTCTAGTTCAGATTTTGGTGCATTTGCTGCAGTTCAAATTCTGGTATACCTCCTTTGTTTCAAATATACAATAAAATATAAAAAGAGAGAATTAAAAAAAAGATATTTATGGGTCCCAAAGATGAGTTAAGTATACACAAACATAGCAATAGGAAAGAAACAACAATGGCAAAAGAAGATGAAATCTCAGGTAGTCTCTGGTGTGGGAGCTGGCAGTGGCTGTGAGGATTTTACTCTCTGGAGATAAATGTGGATGAAGACTTTCCACAAACTGCCAAGGACAAGCTCACTGAAGTTTCTCCCTTTTCCATGTGAAACTGGGGTTATGGATAAAGACTTGCTGTCTGAAGGTGTAGCTTCATAGGAACTCCCAGAGGCTCTGGGGGGTGAGAGAACAAACACTCATCTGCAAAATAAGAACCAATTAAGCTGCTTGTTGCTCTGTGTCTGGATCTGTGATATCCTCAGCATTAGAGAGGGAGAGTTCTGAAGTTCACTCTAAGATCTTGTCTTCAACTGAAAGCCTAGGGTCAGTGATGGGGTAGGGGCAGGAGCAGCTGACCAAAGGCTGGATCTGGAGAGGGTGAATTTATTTTTTTATTATTATTTTTTTTAATATATGAAATTTATTGTCAAATTGGTTTCCATACAACACCCAGTGCTCATCCCAAAAGGTGCCCTCCTCAATACCCATCACCCACCCTCCCCTCCCTCCCACCCCCCATCAACCCTCAGTTTGTTCTCAGTTTTTAACAGTCTCTTATGCTTTGGCTTGGAGAGGGTGAATTTAGAAGAAAGAGAGAAAAATAAAAACTTCTCACTCCAAATGAGTTCACCAATGAAAATTCTAGAATATATGGATGTCTTCATCTAAGAAAGATGGACAACAAAACAGCAATTGGAACATGAATTTATTTTAGATTCTTACAAAAACAATGAGCCTAACAAAATCTTTAAATCATGAATGTTTAAGATACTCAAAAAGGAAATTTTTAAAAATCCACTGAAAAAGAAGAAAAATTCATAAAAAATAATCTTGCAGAGATAAAGGAAGAATAGCTAGGTTAGGGAAAAAAACTACTATAGATTTAAAAAAAAAGCCCAGCCATTGACATAACTATCAATAAGTGAGATTGTTTCTACATTGCAAGAAGGGAAAATAGGGAAGGAGGGAAAGAGGGAGAAAGAGAGAGAGAAAGAGCGTTAAGACACATATAAGAAAGAATAAAAGCTCCAAAACAATCTGGCCGTGGTTCTAGATAAAAAGATTAGAGTGAATAAGAAATAAATAATATTTGAAGAGATAATGGGAATATTTACAAAACTGAAGAAAAATGAATTGTCACATCAAAATTCTACTCTAAGTATTGATCAAAGTAAATAAAAATAAATCCAGACCTAGATACACTGAAGATAAAGAATCTTAAAAGCTATCAGAGGAAAAATGAAAAATTCCTACAAAGTAATTAGATTTATAGTAGATTTCTTATTACCAAATATTGATGTAAGTTTTAAGGAAAGGTGACGAACACAAAAACTGGTATGTCAATAATTTTAATCAACTATGTAAAAAAAGACCAAATAAAACTTGTATGTATGTTTGAAACAGGTAAAACTAAAACTCTAGGGAAAAACAAAAAGATGGAGGATGTTCAATGCATGGTTAAAGTGTGACACAGTCTTATTATTCAAGGAGGAGAATGGATATATTGAATAAACATAGACTGTGAAAAATACATGTTTGATATACCTGTTAAACATAAAGGGCAATAAAACGCATGTGGATTGGAAAGGAAAAAAAATGTTACATAATTGTATATACTCAGAATGAACATGTGGAAAGCAAAATTTGAAAAATAATGCATTTACTCCAAAGAAAATTAAATACTTAGGTATAAATCTAACAAAACATGCACAGGGATCCGTGTGCTGCAAATTACAAAATGCTGAAGAAGGAAATCAAAGCAGCTCTAAATAGAGGAAGAGACAAACTATGTTCATACAGATAAGCCATTGGAAGTCTCAACAAGAATGACATAATTTCTCCCCAAATTGATCTATAGATTTAATGCTCTTCCTACCAGGATCCTACCAGTGATTCTGCAAACATAGACAAACTTATTCTAAAAATATATAGAAATGCACAGGCCCCAGAGTAGGTAACATAATCCTGAAAAAGAATAAGGTAGGAAGAATCACTCTACCCTATATTAACTTCTCCTATATAGCTATAATAATCAGTATGGTACGGATGGAGAGATTGATACATAGGTTAGTGGAACAGGATAGAAAATCCAGAAAAAAGAGTCACACAAATATGTCCCACTGTTTTTTCACCAAGGTGCTAAAGCAGTTCAATAGAGGGACATAGGCTTTTTACTCATGGTATACATGAGTATGGTATACATGGTATACATGGTATACAGCTGCTGGACACAGGCAAAAAATGAATCTTGACCTAAATCTCATACCTTATTAAAAAGTTAACTCACCATGAATTATGGGCTCTAATGTAAAATGTAAAACTGTGAAACATTTAGAAAAAAGCACAGGAAAAAGTCTTTGGAGTGTATGGCTAGGCAAAAACTTCTTAGACTGGATACTAAAGGTATGATCCATAAAAGGAAAGATTGATACATTGGATCTCATGAACATTAAAAGCTCTGCTCTGTGAAAGACACTGTTAAGAGGATAAGACCATGTTTTGGATGGGGAGAAAATATTTGCAAGCCAGGTATTCAACAAAGAAGCAGTACCTAGAATATATAAGGAACTGTCAAAATTCAAGAGTAGAAAAGCAAACAGCCAGTTAAAAAATGGCCAAAAGACGTGAACAGACATTGCATTGAAGAAAATACATAGATGGCAAATATGCACTTGCAAAATTATCCAGCATCGTTAGTTATTATAAAAGACACGCAAAATAAAATCACAGTGAGATCTCATTCCATAGTCATAAAAATCACTAAAATTAAAATAGTGACAAGTGTAAATGCTGGTGAGGATATAGAGAAACTAGATCATATATACATTGGTGGGAGTGTACAACTACAGTTTGGTAGTCTCATTTAAAACTACATACGCAAAAGAGGTTAGAGAGAGAGGGAGCCAAAACATAAGAGACTCTTAAAAACTGAGAACTGAGGGTTGATGGGGGGTGGGAGGGAGGGGAGGGTGGGTAATGGGTATTGAGGAGGGCACCTGTTGGGATGAGCACTGAGTGTTGTATGGAACCCAATTTGACAGTAAATTTCATATTAAAAAAAATAAAAAAAAATAAAACTACATATGCAACTACTATACAAGCTAGCATTTATACTCTTGAGCATATATCCCAGAGAAATGAAACCTTTTGTTTATAACAAAAACCTGTACACGTATGTTTGTAACAGCCTCATTTATAATAGAAACTGCAAACAACTTGGATGTCTTTCCACAGGCAAATGGTTCAGCAAACTGTGGTACACCCGTATCAAAGAATACTACCGGTAGAGCAAGAAAGAAGAGTAGCTGTTATATGCAATCACTTGGATGAATCTACAGGGAATGACGCCCTGTGAAAAAGCCAATCCCAAACCTCTACATACTGTATGCGTCCGTTTACATAACGTTTTTGGAATAACAATATAGAAATGGAGAATAGATTAGTGATTTCCAGAGATCAGGGATGACATGGAGGAGATAGGTAGGAGCAGAGGAAAAGGGTGTGGGTTATAATAGAAAGAATCCGGTGATGAAATTGTTCGTTATCTTGACTGTAACAACGTCAGTACATCAGTATGCTGGTTTCGATATAGTGTACTATAGTTTTGCAAGATACAACTGCCATTGGGGAAAACCAGGTAAAGGTATGACAGGCTCTCTTTTATGATTTCTTACAACCGTGTGTAAACCTATATTCAAAATAAAACATTTAGGGGTGCCTGGGTGGCTCAATCAGTTAAGCCTCTGACTCTTGATTTCAGCTCAGGTCATGATTGTGAGATTGAGCCCCATGTGTTGCCTCCATTGGGCATGGAGCCTGCTTAAGATTCTTTCTCCATCTCCCTCTTCCCTTTCTTCATGGGCATGCACGCACACGCACATGGTCTCTGTCTCAAAAAATAAAGTAGATAAGATAAAATAAAATAAAATAAAATAAAATAAAATAAAATAAAATAAAATAAAATAAAACAAAATAAAACATTCAATTTAAAAAAGTAAGAAAAATAACTAAGGGTAATCTTTAATGGAAGAAAATATTTGTACAGTTTCCAAGTGAGCAGTAAATACATACACTCATACATACATTAATACGTGCAAGATACATAAGACCAGGAACATTTAAGACTATGGATTTAACAGAAGTCAGGAAAGGAGAAAAAAGAAAGCAAAAATAAATATCTACCTACCTTCATACATACATGTATACCATATGCATACACATATACTATGGTGAATAAAAACATAAAATGAAAAGGTTGAAGTTTGTCTAATAAATAAGAATGTATTGAGTTCACATATTAAATGGCAGATTTTTTACATTTTATAAGTGAAAAAATTGAAGCCCATGGAGCCTAAATGACTTGTGGTGTTCTCAAAGAAAACTGGATACAGAGGCTGGAGTGAAACCCAGTCCCCCTAATTCCCATGCTCACATGCGATAAATAAAAAAAAAATTTACCCCAGAAATGACCTACTCCACCAAATATATCCCATTAGACTTGCTGGCATGCCTTGCGATATCCTCAAATCATAAAAGAAGTGGAATGTGCCTGAAAACTGAATTACATTTTTCTCCAGAGTGAAGACTCTTCTGTATTTCAAAGGTCATTTATTTTTCAATTTTGCCATTTTTCAATTTCTCAACATGTGGCTCAGGGAACCTACCCTGAATCTAAAACTCATGAGCATGATTACTCAAGCAGCTGAGTTCTACCTTTTAGCTCTCAAAAACAGAGTTGCTTCCCCAGCCCTTAGGGCCAGGTTGGGGGTTTTTGATCCTTGAACTCAGGGGGCTGATCTCTACCTTGTGCCCCATGAGGAAGACAAAATCATAAATTATGTTATCATTAAATGAGAGTGACCAAGGGCTCTGTATCTTAATTCATAGTATTCTATTTTCTTTCACTGTCATCACAATTAATGAAGGGATACAAAGTAATATTATTAATTCTAGAGGCAACTATATTTGGAATTAGAAGACGTACGTTTGCATTCATTAACACCATTTCTTAGCTGTGTGATCAAGAATAAATTATTTGGGGGCGCCTGGGTGGCGCAGTCGGTTAAGCGTCCGACTTCAGCCAGGTCACGATCTCGCGGTCCGTGAGTTCGAGCCCTGCGTCGGGCTCTGGGCTGATGGCTCAGAGCCTGGAGCCTGTTTCCGATTCTGTGTCTCCCTCTCTCTCTGCCCCTCCCCCGTTCATGCTCTGTCTCTTTCTGTCCAAAAAATAAATAAAAACGTTGAAAAAAAAAATTTAAAAAAAAAATAAAAAAAAAAAGAATAAATTATTTGGCCAAGCAGGCCTTGGTTTCTTCATCTATAAAATGTACAGCTATTAAAATTTCCTGATTATGAGCCTCAGTGAAATGGGAAAGCCTCTGGCCTTCAACAAGCATTTAAATTCGAATGAAAAAGAACGTGAATTATTTTGAAAAGACTTAAATGTAGCAGGAGTGGAACTATTTAATTACTCTAAAATTGTTTTCCCATGAAAATTTCAAGCCAAATATTTTCTTCGCACACATATTTCTGGGAATGCTTACTCAGCTAGTGTGATTAATAGCACCACACAGTTCCAGTGGAGGCCAGAAGATGAAGTGTTTGAGGATAACAGCTGTCGACGTGGAGTAAGTGTCCAGCCAAACCACTCAACAGAATGAAGCTCAGATCAAGACATTCAGACCAACAGAGCCAGAGTTTACTACTCATGACAACCCCAGAACAGAGTGGTTGACACCATCAAAGGGAGTGGTAAGTGAGAGGCAACAGTGACCAAAGAAATGGACAAGTATGTGAAAACACCAAAATATAAGATAATAAGTTGTGGCCATTATAAATAAGATGGACCTAAAATACTAGACCAAATGAGAGAGGGATGATTGGAACTAAAATGTAAAGGATTTCATGTCCTTAGTGTGCTCAAAAAGGAAGAAGAATATATAAGTTGTTTAGACTTTTAAATCAAGTAGGTATATGATAAAACTTTAAGGGTAACCATGGAAAGACCAGAAATACATATTAACTAGCAGGTGAGAAATGAAGAGAATAAAAGAAACTGATGAATCTCACTGGAAGCAGGAAAGGAGAAGGTAAGAAGCAAGGTAAAATCATGGTAAATAGAAGACACAAAACAAGAAATTTAAAAAATCTCTAATCTATGTATTAAGTAATTTCATATTCATTGGTTAGATAAGAACATGAGGGGTAGGATAACTCATCAACTTTAGGGTAGTGGCTACCTCTGAGGAAGGATGGGGAAAGCCGACACAAAGGTGCTATGGTGATATTAGGAAAGTGCTATCTAGATTACTGTGGCGACTGCTTCAAAATGTGTACAAATACTTAATCACTACGCTGTGCACCTGATACCAATATAATATTGTATGTCAGTTATTCTCCAATTAAAAATTGTGTGAAACAAAAATGGCAAAATGTTAATATCTGTTCAATTTGGGTATAAGAGTATCTGTTATCTTACTGTCTATTGATATGAAATAGAGGGCAATAAAAAATCCATAAATCATATATGTCCACGAGGGCATGTGTATACAGGTTAACCAAAAGAAACTCTACCCTTCATTGTAAAAAATTTTAAAAACCAAAATAGTCATTTATAAAATAGTGAAAGCATAATATGTGATTTGGGGAAAGTTCTAGTGATGGTTTTGGATAAGGTAATCAGTGTGCCATCTGCCTGTCACCTATCCTCCATTCTGTACCATTCCCTGCATCCTTCAGAGGCTGGGTATTAACTCCACAGTGCAACTTCTGCTTGGTCTAATGTAGGTAACTGGAAATAAGCAAAATATTGGTCTGGTGATTCTTGCAAGATAGGACAGCTTTCCTGAAATTCTTCATAGTGAATTGATGGTGGAGAAAATCCCTTCAAGGCCTACCATGTCTTCTGACCTACGCCATGACTTTCAGGCCAGTGTACTGGGTATTCTTTTAGAAACAGACCTGAGATTTTACAATAAAATTGGATACCAAATAGTTAAGTGGTGGAGTTTGGTCTTTGCTGAGCTAAATTTGGTCTTATTCCATAGTCCTAGAGATTTCAACCATAAACAAAGCTTAGCAGAGGGCCCCACACAAACTCCATCACATATGCAAATGTGTAATTGTCAAAACCAGTTACTGGCAAATAATAATCTAGTTATGTGTACAGAAAAGTCAACTTAACATTAAATGGGAAGTACGCCTCAGACTGACATTCTTTTGGGTCCATTGTTTCCCAGTTTTTGCATTTTTAACTTACCACAACCTCTCCCCTAGATGCCCACATGCAGTTCTGCTCCATTCCCGGTCCACACATCAATTGAAACTTGAGGAAAGGAACACTTAACCAGCCCTAATTCCAACCATGAAACAATTCTGCTAACCAAGTGTTTCTGTGCTACTGGTTCTCCAGCCTCCTGTGGCAGCTACCTTGGTCTTCTTCCTCAGACCCCATCTGGTCACTGGCCTCATACCCTCATACCCTAGGTCAGGGGTCCTGTCATCTCTTCCAATGCATTAGAATTCAGTTCTTGCATCCCAGAGTGGTTGGGCCACTCCTACCGGTAGATACATTTTCTCAATGTCTCCTTTCAACAGTTTTGGGACTCTTCCTACTTCTAAATTCCCAATTACCAAGTGCATTAGCTTTCTAGGAATATTAAAAGAGAAGACCATACAGAACAGCTTCAACAGCAGAAATTTATTATCTCATAGTTCCCACGGAGGCTATGAGTTTGGGATCAAGGCACTTGCAGGGTCATACTTCCTCTGGTGCCACTAAGGAAGGTTCTGTTCCAGGCCTTTCTCCTACCTTCCTGTGGTTCCTTGGCTTGAGGCAATTTAACTCTCGTTTTCACGTGATATTCTTCCTGTGTACAGCTCTATTATAAAAAGCTACCCCTTTTTACAATAGCACTAGTGACATAAGATTAGAGGCCCACACCATTCCAGTTTGATCTTATCTCAGCTAATTATATCTGCACAACCTTATTTCCAAATAAGGTCATATTCCTAGGTACTGTTGGTTAAGACTTCGATGCATGAAGTTTTGGAGGACACAAGTCAACCCATAACACCATGGTTTCTATAACGTATTGAGACACTGTTACTCACTTTTTAATTTTTTCACTCATTCCTTTGTTCACTTACTCATTTAACCAATATTTGTTGAAAGCTCACCATATGTCAGACAGACATTCTGCCAGATATTAGAAGAAACAAGAAATGAGAGCAAAGGAGCTTGCTGTCTGTCAGGAGACACAGGTGTGCAATGGAAAACGATCCTTCATTACAAGTTTAAAAACCATGACCCATTTTTCCCAAGACTGGTCTTTTTTTTTAAAACTGGTCATGATCTGCTAGATTTTGATAGGAACAATTGGTTTAAATAACATGTCTACAAATTTCTTAAAAGTGCCTGTTACTAAATTTATCTATGACCAAGATGTCTATTATATTGATTTTCACCATTCGTTATTTGTAAAATGTATGTTCCTGAACTTTGGGTAGATAAGAGGGCTCATGTATTTAAGTTTCAGGGTCTGGAAAATCCAGTTACTATGCTATTACTTAGCTCTGAAAATGATTCCTGATAAAGAAAAAAAAGCTGATAAAAAGAGCATTAAACCTTCTCAAGAGGGATCCTTCTTTGAAACAAAAGGTTCTGCCTTTTCCAGAGAATAGATTAAAAACCGAGTCAAATGAAAATAAGGAAGAAAAGGGGCACCTGGGTGGCTCAGTTGGTTGAGCATCCGACTTCGGCTCAGGTCATGATCTCATGGTTCGTCAGTTCAAGCCCCACATTGGGCTCTGTGCTGACAACTCAGAGCCTGGATCCTGCTTCAGATTCTGTGACTCCCTGTCTTTCTGCCCCTCCCCTGTTCGCGTTCTGTCTCTCTCTCTCTCAAAAATAAATAAACATTTAAAAAATTTAAAAATTATAGAAGAAACAACAGGCAGAAGATATTTTCATCCAACTCCTGCTACATCACAGTGGCATTTTCAGTCTCTAAACAATTGCACCCCAAGTGACCTTATAAACTCTCCCTTTGCTGGGAGGACCAGCATATGGGCGGGGGGGGGGGGGGGGTTACACTGAAGTGCTAATGGACTGCTTTTAGAATGAGAGCCTCTCCAGCACAATGCCTTCCAATTCTTGTTAGGTTCAGTGTGTGTGTGTGTGTGTGTGTGTGCGTGCGCGCACTAGTGTGTGTGTGTACATGCATGAAATAAAAACCAGTTTTCTCTTGTCATAAAAATTATGTTTCATTTCTTTTAAATTCAATTGCACAGTGCTCAGTAACCTGTATATACTTGTTCCTCTGTACAGTACAAGATCAGCTGGGACTGGGGTCCCTGGCTCAACTGATCCTTTGAGATTTAAGAAGTATGAGAAAATTCTCTGCAAGTCCACATCTCTGGATATATGTGGGCATCATTGGCCTACATGTGTGGAATTCAGGCTGGCTGTCTGCATTTAGGCAAGTGCTGAGAGCATCCTATGTGTGTTTGCACAGAGTAATCAGCTAGTCAAACTGAGCAGCTCTGTCCACTTTGCGGAGGCTAAGGGCATTCTCTGCGTCCACCATGAACTTTAAAGTCACCAGTCACATCTAACTTGCTGAGCCGCAAACTAAAGGTGAAGAATTAAAGACAGTCATATTATTGCCCAAACTAATACACTTTTTGAAATGGTCTTTGAAAAAGTCAGAGGCTTAGCTGTGATCTGGGCATTTGGTGGATTTATAAGGAATCACAAGTTTCAGGGTGAGGGTCATTTATACACTGAACATACTTTTTTTTTGGAACATTCACAATGTTCCAAGCTACTATCTACATTATCTAATTAAATTTTTGAAAATGAAGCATTAGTGAGTTATTAATTTCCTTTCATTGCATTTTAGGATTGAAAGAGGCTAAGAGAAGTTAAAGAATTTTTAGCTGAAGGTTCTCTAGCTAGTAAATTCTGCCACAGAGATCCACCTAATTCTAAAATGGTTAGGTACATTTTCCACTACATAACACTGCTTTAAAATCTTTGCTTATAGGACTTTTCAACTTGAGGTCCACAGATGCCCAAGAGGTTTGTAGATGGAGTTCAGGGGCCCATGACCCTGATGGGAAAACATTACATCTTCCTTTTCACTAAACTCGAACTGAATTTTAGCATTTGTTTCAATTATAAATGTCGGCAACACACTTTAGAAGTCTCATTTTTGTTTGGTTGTATTCTTATGAGGTAGATAAAGAATAAGAATAAGAACTGAAAATTGGACAGGAAACAGCAAGAGGGGCCCTCCTTGGTGATAGGAATCCAGGTATACATATTTGTAGACTTTAAATAAGTGGGGCTCATCCAGGTCTGAGAGTCAGAATTATCTTTAGAGTTTGTTAAATATACAAATTCCTGGGCCTTGCTCTCTAGAAATGTTGAGATAGCTGGTCTTGAGGTATGTTCTGGTCATCTGCACCGTGATATATTTACACAGAAGGTACACAATTAGTGCCCTGAAGGGGGCGGATGGATGCATAATTAAATAATGAACAAGAAGGAAAAACAGCGAGAGAAGCAGCAGGACCAAAAGACAGTGAGACTACTGGCCCCAGCTAATTGTCTACAAGGTCACACTGGCTTTCTCCATCTCTCCCCATGCAGTTCCTACGTTGGGGACCTGCTTTTAATGCTGGGAGACAAATTATAGACAGTGTCTTAGAGATGTAGGCAACTATTAGGAAGTCTCCCTATAAAAACATGTAGGACAAGAATAGGAAAGAAACTGAAGCTAACATTCAAAAGACCTCCAGTTCCCTGCTTACCACCTTTCAATTTCCCTTTCCAACTCCTTACTTCAACACACACCTTAACAGATGTAAGGACAGTATTTTTAGGTAGATTTGGCAGGGGCAGGGGCCTATGGATTTTCCTAAGAGTAGCTTCAGGGTTGAGGACTGTTTTTTAAGTACTGTTACTGAGTTCCATTTTTGCCTGATGGCATTTTATTTATTAAGAGCATTTATTAGTGACAGGTGAATGGATTTCTCTTGTACTTATATACCACATAGGAAATGAAAAAGGAATTTTCTACGACATTTGTCTCATGCTCTATTTGATATTTATTGGAGCCAGAGTAGAATCTACACATGTTAAAAATAATCACCTCATTAGGAGGCCATTTATTGCTAGTCAAGCCACCTTACTTCCTGTAGAGAAGTAACAGGCCACGTGTGTGAAGGCTACTAATGGTGGCCAAAAAAAAAAAATGAAGAGATGATGAGAAGGGAGCAAAGTGGTTGCCAGCGCTGCAGCCCATTTGTTTTCCTAGTAGCTCCTGGTGTTTTCAGAAAGGCTTTTTTATTCTAATAACCAGAAAGCAGATATTCAACTATGTCTAATGTAGGGAGGTATAAAAGTAATGGCTGTCAATGATCGCTTATACACTCAAAAGGATTTACTTAATAAAACAGGACATCATGCTGTTGCTTCTTAACTAGTGATTTTTCCCCCTCCCTTGGGCCCAAACTCTAACAATGTCAAGAATGATGAGGATTATGGATATTCTGGGCAATCACATTAAGGATGCATGCTTATATATTCTTGAAACTGAAAGCTAAATATTAGGGAGTAGATCCTCTCAGACCTCAGGAACTGAGTCAGAGGGTCTCACCTTAACCTCACAGGGGGACGCGACCAGTACTGCTCAGGCTCCTTAGGCCTGCCTGCCACATCCTCCTCTGGGGAAGTGTCCCCATCCACATCTCCTTCCACTAAGCAGTCATGTACTTCCTGTGGTCACAGATAATTGACTGGAGGGGGTAGTGGATTCTAAAAGAGACATCTGGCTTATAAACAGGCCCAACAGCAAAAAGGAGCTAGGCCAATGAGATTCATCCTCTCAGAATTTCCAAACATGGGCTCATCATCAGGAAACAGCAGAGGCCAAAGGGTTATGATTTGGAGGAGGGCTGGGGTGCCCTGTCTGTAGTAAGTTAAAGTCATGAAGGAGCAGGGACTGAGGACACCAAGGCAATCAATTGATAGAGAAGGAAAAGAGGAATCGATCAACAAAAAGAGCAGCAATGCCATGGTGGAGGCTAAGTGGGAATTATTTCTGTCTATTTTCCATGATGCTCAGCTGAGTCTAGTTCTTGTTCTTGGACTCCTGGGAGAGCTCTTCTTGTTTCCCCTCAGTAAACCATCCTTTACCTGAGAAACATCCAGTGGGACTCCTTTGCTCACAAGGAAATGTGTTAGGTTAGACAAACTGACTTCAAAATGCCAAGCTCAAGGCTTCACAGATGCATTTGAGAAGTCTGAATCTCCAAATCCCAGTATTTGACATTGTTGATCTATAAAATGTCAATTTCATTTGGCTCAACCTGACATGGCGTCTTATGCAGACTACCCTTGGCCTGCACGGAGAAGGGGGCTCAGCTTTTTAGTTTTCTCACCTTCCACTCATTTTCCTATTGAATTTTAGGCTCAGCTAAGTCATTACACTTTTCTGAGCCATGCTTTTTATGTCTCCATAAACTCATTTATGCTATTCCCTCTGACTGGAATGCTATTCCCTAGCTTTTCTACCTGTAAATTCTTTTCATCTCTTTTTCTTTTAAATTCAAGCACAATTAACATACAATGCTGTTTAAGTTTCAGGTGTACAATATAGTGATCCAACAATTCTGTACATCACTCAGTGCTCATCATAAAGTGTACTTTTTTTAAAAAACATTTTTTAAAATGCTTATTTATTTATTTTTGAGAAAGGGAGAGAGCTGGGGAGGGGCAGAGAGAGAGGGAGAGAGAGAATCCCAAGCAGGCTCTGCATTGTCAGCACAGCTCAATGCAGGCCTTGATCTTGCAAATTGTGAGATCATGACCTGAGTTGAAATCAAGAGTCGGACATTTAACTGATGGAGCCACTAGGTGCCTCCATAAGTGTACTCTCAATCCCTTTCACATATTTCGTCATACCCCCACTCACCTCCCTCCTGGTGGCAACCACCCACTCTCTATACTTAAGAGTCTCTTGTTTTGTCTGTCTCTGTTTTTCTTTGTTTTTGTTCCTTAGATTCTAGATATGAATGAAATCATATATTTGTCTTTCTTTAACTTATTTCACTCAGCATTATAGCCTCTAGCTCCACACATGTTGTTGCAAATTGTAAGATTTCATTCTTTTGATGGCTTAGTAATATTCCCTTGTATATACACATCACATCTTCTTTATTCATCTATTGATAGACACTTGGGCTGCTTCCATATCTTAGGTATTGTAAATAATGCTGCAATAAGCATAGGAGTGTATACATATTTTCATCTTTTAAGACACTTCAAATGCTAGCTCATCTTTGAAAATTTTCTGATTTCACCAGATTCGGTGGATCCCTTCCTTGTTCCATTCTTCCTTGATGCCTAGTGCTTTAACTTTACATTAGCAAGTTCCATGCTACACTACTCTTACCTGTTGGAAGTCTGTCTAGAAGGCTACCTGAAAGGCCAGGAGGTCCTTTAGAGCAAGGACCACCTTTTCTTCTTTCTGTCTCTGATACAATCCAATATTAAGTAAATGTGTGAGTTCACTTAACCTAGGATACCTGGAATTTTGGAATATGATTGCAAACAACTCAAAAATTCAAAAATCAAAAGGCACTCATCATTGGGTAACATTGCATATATCATACCTTACATGTAGAATGAAATAACCTTGGAAAAAGAACGATATTCCAATATTTTAACATTTTAGGCACTAGATACACTTGCATCCAATATTTCCACTCAAATAATTGTTGAATATACTACTCGAATTATAAGCAAGAAAATAAATAGTGTGGCTTTTGGAATTAACAGCTCAATTTCCTTGTATGTGTATCCTTCCATTAGGAATTTGAAAATAATTTAAATTAATCTGCTAATTTATTCTGAAATCCATTGGAAATACTTGTTTGGAGTGAACTCTGTGGGTAAAGTAGAGACATGAACCTTTTCAAGTAAAGAAATTAATAGTCGGGCTTGCATGTTAGAAACATGTGGAGAATAGCCCTAAAAGGAAGAAACTATATGTAGGAAGACCTGTTAAGGAATCATTAAGAGTCAAAGTTAAGACAGTGGCTGTGGAGATGGAGAAGGAAAAAGAGGGAGAAATATTTAAGAGTATTCACAGTAAAGCCACCAAATTTTCATATACACAGGTCGATGTATACTCAATGATATTTACTTTCAAAGCCTTTTAGTAAGGTAATGCTGTCAAGTTTTCTGGAATCTGCTTTATGAATACACACAATGGTTTTTCAAGACTATCATTGTATGAGTTAAAGGTAAAACACCTACATAGAATGAACTAATTCTCACAAAAGAGGAATGGCCATTTACACTGTGGGAAGTACCCCATTAAGGGAAGATGTCACAATTTCTACCGCAATTGCTAGTGAACTGGGGATATATGGAGAGTAGCAAGAATTATTTCTTTGGATATAGCCTTGTTTATCCATTTCCTAGAAAGTCGTTCATTCATGTTTTTCTCATAAACAACAACAGTAACAAATTCACTGGAATAAATCAGGATATATGTGGAGTTCATCCTCATGGACCTAGTCCATGTAATACGTCAGCCCACACACTGAAGAATTTTTTTCTAGCCCTTGAAGTACAGAGTCAAAGGGAATTCAACAATATTTTAAGTAACATGGAGGATTATGATTCTCAAAACAACCTGAGTTGTTGGTTAGTATGTTTGACAACCCTCCATAATAACACAATTTTAAAGTTTAGTTTAAATTGTGCATTGGTTCTCAATTCAGTACCAAGCAATTTGCAAAATTATCCACCTCGTTGCTCAGGTCAGAAGATTTGCTGTCATGATCAATTCCCTTCTTTTCTTTTCCTTCCCCACATCCACAAACAGTAAGATTGATTCATCCTATACTCGAAGTGGTCTTTTCATCCCCACTGCCATGTGGAAGAGTGTAGAAACAGCCACCATACTTTGCTAGCACCTCTCATCAAGAGGTGGAATTTATTTCTCCATCCTTTGGGTCTACGTGGGTTTGGTGACTCACTTTGACCAATAGAATGCTACCCAGGTGAGGTTTTTTTTTTAAAAAAAAATTTTTTTTCAACGTTTATTTATTTTTGGGACAGAGAGAGACAGAGCATGAACGGGGGAGGGGCAGAGAGAGAGGGAGACACAGAATCGGAAACAGGCTCCAGGCTCTGAGCCATCAGCCCAGAGCCTGACGTGGGGCTTGAACTCACGGACCGCGAGATCATGACCCAGCTGAGGTTTGAGGCATTCTAAAGCTGGGACTCAAGAGACTTTATAGCTTTCACTAGCATGGTCTTGGAACCATGTGACTCCAGGAAAAGATATCCCATTTAATCCTCACAATCACATAATTATGTAATTGTAATTAAATAATAGTATAGGGGTGCCTGGGTGGCTCAGTCGATTAAGTGTCCAACTCCGGCTCGGGTCATGATCTCACTGTTTGTGGGTTCGAGCCCCGTGTCGGGCTCTGTGCTGACAGCTCAGATCCTGGAGCCTGCTTCACATCTGAGTCTCCTTCTCTCTCTTCTCTCCCCCACTCATGCTCTGTCTCTCTTTCAAAAACAAATAAACATTAAAAAAATTTAAAAATAGTAGATACTATTATTATCCCCACTGTAAAGATGAGGAACCAGGAGCATACAGAGGCTGAGTAGTTTGGCTGAGATTGTAGGGCTAATCATTGGCAATAAAGCAAATCGTTGTCTAGGTTTTAAATCAAGGCACTCTGACTCTAGAACCTGCACTCTTAACCACCACACACGTAGGCAGAGATAACTGTTCTGATTAAGCAGGGACAGGTAGAATCTCCTTGCTTCTGGGAAAGAGGAGTATGCCCCCATCATTTTTGTAACATTTATCAGACTTGCAATTACTTGTTCCAAAGTATGTCTTTTTTAATAGCTTGTAAGCATAATGAGAATACGACCATGTCTGTCTTGCTTTCTGCGTATCCCCCAGTGCTCGGAAAGACATCAGACATATAGCAGATGTTTAAGAGAGAAAAATATTATCTTCCTTTTAGAATTCCTGCATTAAAAATTTGAATGTTCAGGTGCCTGGGTGGCTCAGTTGGTTAGTGTCTGACTGTGGCTCAGGTCATGATCTCACAGCTCGTGAGTTTGAGTCCCACGTCGGGCTCTGTTCTGACAGTTCAGGGCCTGGAGCCTGCTTCGGATTTTGTGTCTCCTTTTCCCTCTGCTCCTCCCCCACTTGCACTGTCTCTCTCTCTCTCTCTCTCTCAAAAATAAACACTAAAAAATTTTTTTAAAAATTGAATCTTCAAATTCATAAGTAGCTTCTGAGCTTGCACTTCAACTGTCAATAGAAACACACACACACACACACACACACACACACACACACACACACACATCGTACCTAGAAACAGTGAACTCACTGCTCAATGCCTACTGGTACTCATTATCATACCAACACAGTAAGAGAAACAAAGGGTGTATTGATGTGCAGTTTTGAGAAGGTATCATAACTTTTTCAAATAGGAGGATGGTAGTATTTATTCATTGAGGTTTCCTTTTTGTTCTAGTTACAAAGAAAGTTCACAATTAAACATTACATTTAGTTATTGCAGATTTTCTCTGCCAGCAGATTTTGATCTCTTTCTCTACTATCCTCTCTCATTTTTGATTATTTTCTTTGTTATATCAATAGCTGTTTTGGTCTTTTTATTTTGGAGTTTTTATTATTTGCCTCCTAAATCTTTTGGGGAGTAAACAGGATATGAAAAGATCTGCAAAACGATAAGTGATATACTTTTATTTTTGCTTATTTGACGCATGCAGCATACAGAGCTGGAAATGGAATAGGTTTATCACTTAAGTAATGCCATACCTTTTGAAGAAAGAATCAGCTTATTTCTTCCAAGCCACAGTAGAAGAATAACATTATGTAACATAAACAGATACAGAATCATCTCAAGGAAAACATGTTTTTTCCCCCTTGTTCTTTCTCCTTTTGTTCTTGCGTTTAGTCTACTCACAAAGAATTGATCCCTATTCCCAACCATTCAGGGTT
Organism: Prionailurus bengalensis; assembly: GCF_016509475.1. NCBI lineage: Eukaryota > Metazoa > Chordata > Mammalia > Carnivora > Felidae > Prionailurus > Prionailurus bengalensis. Next base: position 13,757,561 of record NC_057353.1, on the reverse strand, counting down.
AAATCTGCTAATCCGAGAGTTCCATATTGTCCTGCTTCAGGTCAGGCTAGAGAGCAGCTGTGGGTTTGATAGCTCACCCACTGAAGCATATGCTCACAATTGCCCCCCCAGGAGCTTGCCTCCAACAACTACATTCACAGTGTTCAAATGTGCCAAGCGCCGTCCAGCCTCTAACATATTAAGAAGTAACCAAATCATCAGGGTTTCATACTTCACTGGCACTGTGCAGGTTATAGACCTTTTTCAAAGGGTAAAAGCTTATGCTGCTTTCTTTAGTTCAGCAATAAATATTTATAGGATTACCAGCCCATTGTAAATGGGATAACCAAATGCATTCTAATGCAAAACTGCTGGCTGCTTATCTAGCTGTTAGACAGAATGCAATTACACAACCAATTCTCTTTTTTGTGCCCTTCTGTTACTGCTCCCGGGTCACCAAGGATAGAGCCACTGTAGGTGTTTTTTGCAACTTTTCCAAGCATTCTCTGTTAACAAGGTTAAATACGTCAGCTATCCCAGTAAGTACTGGGATAAACATTATTCTGCTAATGTCCTGATATAAAAATGATTTTTTTTTACTACAACAGAAAATCTCACTTAAAATCATCTACAGCTAATTAATTTGTCTTTGTTTCCAGTATGAGGCAGCGCCTTCAAAGATCTATGTATGATAATATTATGTGCAATGCCTGCCACTTATGTGACACTTTTCTCATAGGAGTTCCATACATCTTGTCAATCTTGAGCTAATTTATTATTAATAGGCATGCTGGTGCTTGTGACATCATTAGCAGCTAAAATTTATTGAATGCATATTCTGTGCCAATCACTAGGCTTAGCTCCTTGCATCTATAATCTCCAAGCCTTGTGACAACCCAGTAAAAAAGACACCATTACTATCTTCATAGATGAAGGAATAGAACTTCTATGCTTACACAGAATATGGTAGAGCTAGAATTTCAACCCAACTAGGTGTCTCTACCACTGATGAAAAACTGATGTGATGAAGATTGAATTCATTCTCATAGAATGCGGAGGCCAAGATTATGTATCTTTATTTTTTTCCAAAAGTCAACTGTAATTTATTTATTTATTTATTTATTTATTTATTTATTTATTTATTCATTCATTCATCCATTCATTTATATCCAAGTTAGTTACCATATAGTGCTATAATGATTTCAGGAGTAGATTCCAGTGATTCATCCCCAATGTATAACACCCAGTGCTCATCCCAACAAGCGTCCTCCCTAATGTCCCTTACCCATTTAGCCCATTCCCCCACTCACAACCCCTCCAGCAACCCTCAGTTTGTTATCTGTGTTTAAGAGTCTTTTATGTTTTGTCCCCCTCCTTGTTTTTATCTTATTTTTGCTTCCCTTCCTTTATGCTCATCTGTTTTGTATCTTAAATTCCTCAAATGAATGAAAACATATGATATTTGTCTTTCTCTGACTGGCTAATTTCGCTTAGCATAACACCTTCTAGTTCCATCCACGCAGTTGCAAATGGCAAGATTTCATTCTTTTTGATTACTGAGTAATACTCTATTTGTACATATATACCACATCTTCTTTATCCATTCATCTGTTGATAGACATTTGGGCTCTTTCCATACTTTGGCTATTGTCAATAGTGCTACTATAAACATTGGGGTGCATGTGCCCCCTTTGAAACAGCACACCTGTGTCCCTTGGATAAATACCCAAGAGTGCAATTGCTGGGTCTATTTTTAATTTTTTGAGGAACCTCCATACTGTTTTCCAGAGTGGCTGCACCGTTTACATTCCCACCAGCAGTGCAAAAGAGATCCTCTTTCTATGCATCCTCGCCAACATCTGCTGTTGCCTGAGTTGTTCATTTTAGCCACTTTGGTGTGAGATGGTATCTTGCTGTAGTTTTAATCTGTATTTTCCTGATGATGAGCAATGTTGAGCATTTTTCATGTGTCTGTTATTCATCTGGATGGCTTCTTTGGAAAAGTGTCTATTCATGTCTTTTGCCCATTTCTTCACTGGATTATTTGTTTTTTGGGTGTTGAGTTTGACAAGTTCTTTATAGATTTTGAATACTAACCCTTTATCTGACATGTCATTTGCAAATAGATTATGTATCTTTAAATAAGTAACTCAACATACATTCTTTTATACAACTATGTGAGTAGTAAAGCAGGACTCAGCCACTCTCTGTGATTGTATTTGACATCACCCGCCCTGGGAAGCAGGTAGCAATCTCCCAAGAGTATAGGAATGAGCCAGAGTTTTACTGCAAAATTCTAATCCCATCTCAGCTGCCACTCCCTAATATACAAAAATGGAGGGCATTTAAAAAAAAGTATTCTGAATGGGATAAAAACAATTCAGTGCTATGCTGTTAAATGAGATTGTTCTTAATCATTTATTGATTCCAAAGACATTTATTTATAACAGGATGTTTTAATTATGATTTTCATGTATAGTGTAAGCAGTTCTGCGAAATGACCTGAATTTTTGGCATCTATATCTATTCCCTATGTTTGCATTTGGAGGGACTAAAGTTTCTCTAGTGATTCAGCCGTTTTCTCTTTACTGGGGGCTATTGAGTTAGGAATGAGAGAGACAGCCTGCCTGCAGGAAGAATACATTGTCTACTCTGCCACTTATTTCAGCACTGGACACTGGTTGTCTAGCTGTGAGGGTGCCTAACTTGGGTAGCAGGCATTAGAAAGCCCATTGGATTGCTTACCTAAACAAGCCATGCTCTTCAATTGGATATATGAGGAATAAAACTCATACTCCGATTTCTATGTCTGTTTCTGGATCCTTTTTCCTGCTTTATTTTGCCTTTTTTTGTTGTTTTTGTTTGTTTGTTTGTTTGTTTTTTGGTTTGTTTTATTTTTTCCTGCTTGATTTCAAATTCAAAAAGAAAGAGTGATATATTGTCTCATAAAAGTTCTCTAAAAGATGTTAATATCTCTATTCACTGCACTATTAATTTTAGCAGAAAAAAAAACAAGACTGGATTTTTGGATGTTAACTAACCTTGCATTTCTGGGATAAATCCCCTTTGGTCATAGTGTATAATACTCTTGTAAAAAGTATTTTGGAAAAAAAATGCCTTTATTGAGGTAGAATTCACATAGCATACAACTCATCCATTTATAAAGTGTATAATTCAGTGAATTTTAGTATATTCCCATTGCTGTGCAACTATCACCATGATCTAAATTTAGAACATTCACATCATTTCAAAAAGAAACTCATACCCATGAATCCATTAATAATCACTTCCCAGTCATCCCCTGCTTTGTGTCCCCTCCCCATCCACAGCCTCAGGTGGCCACTAATCTACTTTACGTCTCTATAAATTTGCCTATTATGGACATTTCTTGTAAATGGAATCATATAATGGTGTGGTCTTTTGTGCCGGGCTTCTTTAACTTAGCATAATGTTTTTGAGTTTCATCTATGTTGCAGCATGTATCAATACTTCATTCCTTTACATAAGTATGGAAGCCATCACTTGATGGGTATTATGATTACTTCTATTTTTTTATTATAAATAAAACTGCTGTGAACATTTGTGTACCAGTTTTTATGTGAATATTTCCATTTTCCTTGGATAGGTAATACCCAAGGAAGGAGACTGTTGGTTTATATGGAAACTCTATATTTAATCTTATGAGGGACTATTAGACTATTTTCCAAAGCAGCTGCACATTTTGCATCTCTACTAGCAGCGTATGAGGGTTCCAATTTCTCTCATCTTCACTGCTATTTGATATTGCCTATCTTTTTTATTATAACCATATTAGTGGTTGCAAAGGGAATATCTCGTGGTTTTCATTTAAAAATAATACACTTTCTATTTTACTGGATTCAGCATCCCAATCTCTGATGAAGGATTTGTGTGTCTACATTCACAAGAGATACTGGTCTGTAATTTTCTTTGATTTTTTTGTGTGGTTTTGGTGTCTTAACAGTAGACTAATAGTTGAGAACAATTCCTTCCTGTTCTATTTTCTGCAAAAGTTTGTGAAGGATTGCCATTATATATTTTTGAGATATTTGATAGAGTTTATCAATGAAGCTATCTGGGTTTAGACCTTTCTTTTTGGGCAATTAAAAAATTTTTTTTAACGTGTATTCATTTTTTGATAGAGAGAGACAGAGCGTGAGTGGGGGAGGGGCAGAAAGAGAGGGAGACACAGATCTGAAGCAGACTCCAGGCTCTGAACTGACAGCACAGAGCCCGATGCGGGGCTTGAACTTATGGACCATGAGATCATGACCTGAGCCAAAGTCAGACGCCCAACTGACTGAGCCACCCAGGTGCCCCTGGGCAATTTTTAATTACTAATTCATTTTCTTTATTTCCTCATGGTTGGCCTATTCAAATCGTATAACCTCTTCTTGAGTTAGTTTTGGTAATTTGTCCATTTTATGTAAGTTATCTAAATTGTTTCCATGAGTGGTTCATATAGTATTCTCTTATAATCCTTTTAATTTCTGTAAGGTCAATAGGGATGTCCCTTCTTTCATTTCTGATTTTGGTCACTGATACTTTTGTTCATTTTTTTTCCTGGTTAATCTAGTCACAAGTTTATCAGTTTTGTAGATCTTTTGAAAGTGCCAAACTTTGGTTATTTTGATTTGGTCATTATTTTTCTATTTTTATTTTATTATTTATGCTTTGACCTTTGTTATTGCCTTATTTTTGTTTGCTTGAGGTAGTTTGCTCTTTGTTTTCTCACCTAAGTTGATCACTAAGATTTTTATCTGAAAATGTTCATCATCTGATGTATTCACTTATAGGTATAATTTTTCCCTCTAGTAACTATTGGCTGTGGTCCATAAATTTTATTAGAATGCTTCTGTTTCCATTCAGTTCAATTTTCTTATGGTCAGAGAACATACTTTGAATAAATTCAATTCCTTTAAATTTATTGAGACTTGTCTTATGGCCTAGCATATGGTCTATCTTGAAGAATGTTCCATGTGCTCTTGAAAAGAATGTGTAGTCTGAGGTGACTGGGTGGCTGAGTCGGTTAAACATCCAACTCTGGCCCTGGTCATGATCTCATGGTTTTTGGAGTTCGAGCCCTGCGTTCGAGCCCCTGATTTGGATTCTATGTCTCCCTCTCTCTCTGTTTCTCCTCTGCTCGCACTCTGTCTCTCTCTCAAATATAAATAAAAGATAAAAAAGAAAAATCAAAAAAGAAAAGAATGTGTAGTCTGCTGTTAAGCAGTGTTCTATAAATATCAGGTCAATTTGGTTGCTAGTGTTGTACGGGTCTTCCAGATCCTTATTTTTGAGTAGGGTATTGTAATATCCAAGTATAATTTAAAAGTTTCTGGGGCACCTGGGTGGCTCAGTCGGTAAGCGTCCGACTTCAGTTCAGGTCATGATCTCACCGTTCCTGAGTTTGAGCCCCGCATCGGGCTCTGTGCTGACAGCTCAGAGCCTGGAGCCTGCTTCAGATCCTGTGTCTCCCTCTCTCTCTGCTCCTCCCCCACTCACACTCTTTCTCTCCAAAATAAATACACATTAAAAAAAAATTTTAAAACAAGTTTCTATTTATCCTTTACATACGTTTTTTGGGATCTGTTGTTAGGTGTGTATATATTGTCCTGGTGTATGATCTTTTTTACCCTTATAAATCCCCTCATCTGTAATTATATCTCTTTTCTTAAAGTCTATTTTTTTATATTAATTTCAGCTCTATTATTATTACTATTTGGATAGAATATCTTTTTCTACCTTATTACTTCCAAATAATTTGTGTCTTTTATTCTAAAGTGTGTCTTTTGTACACAGCATACAGTTGGATCTTGCTCTTTAAAAAATTTATTCTGACAACCTCTGCCTTTTCATTGGAGTGTTTGTACATCTACATTTATTGTAATTTTTATATGCTTAGATTTACATTTGTAATTTTTCCATTTCCTTTCCATATGTTTCATGTCTTTTTTGCTTCTTTTTTCCTTCTTAGGACCTTCTTTAGTATTACATATTTTATTTGTTGATTTTTCTTATTGTATCATCTAAACTTATTTATATTGGCTTTTTATTATATTTTAAAAGTAATTTCTTTGTTATTAAAAAGGACTACAATATGCATCTTTATTTGCCATAGTCTAATTAATCTTCAGGTTAATATTGGCTTAATTCTGGTAAACTATAGAAACTTTGCTTCAATATTGCTCTATTTCCTTTTCCTGTTTTCTGCTATTGTTATATCTCACATGTATATATATTAGAAATCAAAAATACAGTGTGAATATTGTTTTGTAGAATCTTATATCTTTTATTTTCATCATTTATTAAAAAAATTTTTTGGGGGCGCCTGGGTGGCGTAGTTGGTTGAGTGTCCGACTTCAACCAGGTCGCGATCTCGCGGTCCGTGAGTTCGAGCCCCGCGTCGGGCTCTGGGCTGATGGCTCAGAGCCTGGAGCCTGTTTCCGATTCTGCATCTCCCTCTCTCTCTGCCCCTCCCCTGTTCATGCTCTGTCTCTCTCTGTCCCAAAAATAAATAAACGTTGAAAAAAATTTCTTTAAGGTTTATTTATTTTTGAGAGAGAGAGACAGAGTGTGAGGGGGAGGGGCACAGAGAGAGGGAGACACAGAATCTGAAGTAGGCTCCAGGCTCTGAGCCCTCAGCACTGAGCTTGGTGCAGGGCTCAAATTCACACAAACCATGAGATCATGACCTGAACTGAAACTAAGAGCTGGATGCTTAACCGGCTGAGCCACCCAGGTGCTCCCATTCTGGCTGTTTGTTTTTTTAATGTTTCTTTATTTTTGAGAGAGAGAGAGAGAGAGACAGAGTGTGAATGGGGGAGGGGCAGCGAGAGAGGGAGACAGAATTTGAAGCAGGCACAAGCCCTGAGTTGTCATCACAGAGCCCGACTCATTGCTCGAACTCACAAACCGTGAGATCATGACCTGAGCCAAAGTCTGACACCTAACCGACTGAGCCACCCAGGCGCCCCCATTCTGGCTGTTTTATACTTATCCACATATTTACCATTTCTGGTGCTTGTCATTACTTCCTTTTAATTCAGTTTACTCTGGGGTTTTTAGTTTCAGCCTGAAAAATTTTCTTTAGTGTTTCATGTAAAAAGCAAGTCTACTAGCACCAAGTTTTGCCAGTCTTTGTCTAGGAATGTCTTTATTTTCACTTTTCACCCTCATTTTGTTGGAAATAGAATTTCTGGTTGACCTTTTTTTACTTTTAGCACTTTTAAATGCATCATTTCGTTGTCTTCTAGCCTCCATTGCTTCTGATGAGAAGTCAGCTGTTGACTTTTTATTGTGATTTCTTTGTATGTGATGAGTTGCTTTTCTTTTACTGCTTTCCAGACTTTCATTTTCAACAGTTTGGCTATGATGCATCTAGGTGTGGATCTCCTTATGTTTATTTTTTCTACTTTGGGATTCATTCAGCTTCTTGGATCTGTAGATTTATTTTTTCATTAAAATTGAAAAGTTGTGGGTTATTATTTCTTCAAAAACATTTTTTTGCCACTATCTCATCTATCCTTTTAGGATTCCAATTACATTTATGTTGTTATGTTGTCTCAAGATCTAAGGTCTGTTCATTCTTTTCTTCAATTTTTCTCCCTCTGTTCATCAGATTGGATAATTTCTATTTCTTTTTCTTCAAGTTTAATGATTCTTTCTTCTACCATTGCAAATTTGTGATTGAACCCACTTAACGAAATTTTCATTGAAGCTATTGTAACTTTCATTTATTGAATATCCATTTGTTTCTTTTCATAATTTCTATTTCCTTATGAAGACTTCCTATTGTTGATTCATTGTCATATTTTCCTTTAATAATCTAAACACGATTTCCTTTCATTTTGAACATTTTTATAATTCGTGCTTTGAAATATCTATCTGCTAAATACAATGTCTGAGGCCACTCACAATTTCTACTGACTCCTCCCCGCACCCACCCCCCCAACCTTGCAGTATGAGTCACACTTTCCTGTTTCTTTGCATGTCTTATTTTTTTGTTGTTGTTGAAAACTGGACATTTTAGATAATATATCATAGCAACTCCAGATTCTGCTTTTTATTCCTGATAGGTTGTTAGTTTATTTTGTTTTATTTTAAAATAACTTGTCTGGGTTTAATCCTATTGGTATGTAGTTTGGTATGTAACTGCTAAGGCTTTCTCTGCTTAGTTTTAAAAAAAAGTCCTATTACATTTTCTTTTATCCTGGGATCCTAAAAGTCGCTATTATGTCTGCTTAGCCTAGTAGTTGATTGAAGATTCGTGAGAGGTTTGCTTAAACATCTAATGCTAGTAAATCTACTCTCTGCTAATGCATCTATGTGTGGGTTACAGAGTTTCACTCAAAATTTAGGTAATTTTCAAATAATCCCTGGCTTTTCCTTATTTCCATGCCCTTCAGGTCTTTCTTTCATATGTGTGCAATCACCCAGGCAGCCAGGGATGTTTGGAGAGCTTTGTGCCTGCTTGATTCTATCCTGCACATGTGGAGCCTCCCAGTTTTATATACAATAAAACAATCAAAGGGGTGATATCTCATCACTTTTGCCATATAATGTAATGTATCATGGGATGGACATCTCATCATCTCACCATATTCTTTCTGTTGGTTAGAAACAAGTCCCAGGTGCTATACACGCTCCAGGAGAGGCAATTATGTAAGAGCATAAATACTAAAAGGGGAAAGTTATTGAGGGTCGCCTTAGGATCCATCTATCATATAAAGAAAAATCATTCGGAACCTCAGAGATTACCTATTCTGTGGTGAAAGGCCGGAAAGGTACAAATTAGGTGGATTTCAGAAGATGACTGAATCTCTAAACTGTTTAAAAGAATCACCTTAAATTTTTCAATACACTAAGCTATTGACAATGAGATTTTAGAAATGTTGGATTTGATGGCATAGAGAAGGCTCACTGCACTGGGGGAAAGAGAAATTATAGAATGTTAAGATTGTTTTCTAAGTGGGAGGAAGCAATGCAATGATTTATTGAAGGAAAAATGAGACAAGGTGAGAGCTGTGGCTTTTAGATTATCTCTCTATTTCTTAGGCGGAGACTGTTTTGATCAACTCTTTTAGAAAAATTAGCTTGTCAGTTTGTTGGTGAATATGGTTTTTTTCATATTTAATTAACTGGATTGAGTGAATTGAATTAACTGAATGTTTTAGAAATCATGTAGACAGAATTTTAATCTGGATGTTGATATGAACTGAAATAGGACAAATATGGATGTTGAAAGGGCACTGAAATGCTTTAGCACCAAGTGGTATTTTGAATTAGATTCATTACCACACAATTTATTACTTCTTAAGTTACTTATCTTGATAATCAGGGCATATTATTGTGTCCACAAAACCTGGATGCTTTAATTAGTGCCTGGCATGAACCTGTCTTATTTCAATTCTCCTTTAGGAAATTTATTTGCAATAAAAAGCTTTCCCTAGACAAGAAAAAATTCCATCTGATCACTAGATTAAAATGTGGGTTTTGGGGGTTAGTGATGAAATCTATGCTGAAATAAGATGAAATGAAAAAAGAGTCAGTTTTGGGCAGACAAATGTGTTTTTGCTTTCAAGAGTATCAATATCCTGAAATATAAGGAGTTCCAGCTAAAAAGTCTTCGTATTTCATGGATGTCCAAAACTTTGCAGTGAATATGCTAAAGTCACAGACAATCATAGTAGTTTAAACCATGACTCTATCTTGAAAGATGTAAATTCTATCTGATCATCAAAACAAGCATCAAGAACTTGAAACTTGACATCTTCATGACATAGTTAAGTATCAATCTGCAGCATTCTATTTATTTTATTTTTAAATTTAAAAGGGGCACTAAATTTCTCGGTACTTCATTAAGGATACTAATGACAAAGAAGCTATCTGATCTACTGTTATGACTAGTTTGCCTTCACAAAGCCTCAGTTGGAGCAGGTTATATTGGAACAGACTCTGTTGTTTGCTGAAAATTGACTCAGAATTGCCATTCTCTTTTGACAGCTGTCCTCTTCTCAGCCTGAAGTCTATGTCCATTTCTCAAGATTGAGCCCAGGGCAGAAGCAAACATCCCTGCTGGATGAGCTTAACTTCTCTCCAGGTCATACCTCATGGGGTGTAGAGAGCTTCCTAGGTCCCAAATAGAAGTCTGTATCTTGCCTCTGGCTTCACAAGAAGAACATGGAGCCAGGTTGTGCATTAGCTATAAAGAGATCATCGCTAATACATCTGCAACAGTTCGTAATGCAAATGAAGAATCCCGTCTGTGATGTACTATGAGAGAAGATACATTGGATGGTAATCTTCCAGTAACAAACAGAAGATCTGGGTGTGAATGAAAGGTAGATTCTCTGTGATTCTCAGGAGGCAGAACTAGTGCCAATAGATGGAAATTTCAAGGTGATGGATTTTGGATCTGCGGACAATCATTTTTAACACTTAGAACAGTCCAATAATGGATGTGGCAGCCTAGGGGGGTAATGAGCTGCACGTTCCTGAAGAGGCTGCATCACCGTTTGTCAGGAAAGCCACAGACCAGCACTGTCCAATGCAAATATAATGTGAGCTGCATATGTGATTTTAAATTGTCTAGTGGCCACATAAAAAAATAAATAAATAAATAAGAAGCAGGTTAAATTAATTCTAATCATATATTCCATTTAACCCAAAAATGCAAAGTATTTTTATTTCAACATATAATCAATATAGAAAAATTATCAATGGGATACTTTACATTTTCTATGCACCAAGTCTTCAAAATCCAGGGTATATATTACACTTACAGCACATCTCCGTTTTGACCTGCCACATTGCATAGCACAGCTATAGGCCTTGAGGAAGACTGGCCTAGATTGCTACAAGGATCCCTTTCAATGAAAAATTCTGAGGATGCCTGGGTGATTCAGTCAGTTGAGGGTCCAACTCTTGATTTTGGCTCGGGTCATGATCCCAGGGTCGTAGGATCCGGCCCCATGTGAGGCTCTGCACTGAGCATGGAGCTTGCTGGGGATTCTCTCGCTCTCCCTCTGCCCCTCTCCCCTGCTTGCACGCCCTCTCTCTCTCTAAAATAAAAAAAATTAAAAAATAAAAAGTAAAAATTCTGAGGTTTTAAGTCAGTAAACACTCAGAAGTTAAGATACTGTTCAGGCACTAAAAAACACTATGAAAAAGTGTTATAGGTAGGAGAAACTCTTCTGAAAATTACTTAAGCAAAAAAGAGAATGTATTGACTCATGTATTGAAAAGTCCATGAGCAGGGCTGGTTTGGGCATGACTCAATCGAAAACTACTATAACTGTCTGTGTTCCTCAGTGTCCGTATATCTTTCTTTTTTTTACAGCTCTGTTTTTCTCTCAGATAGGCCCTATCCACCCAATGGCTGCCTGCTTCTGCAAACCTAAGCCCTCCTAATTCAGCAGGCTTGGAAGGAAAAATTTATAAAAGTTGAGAATTGTACAGCTAAGTCTTAGGAACAAGCTTACAGAACTATCTGTGAACCAATCACCGGGTCCGGAGGAAGGAATATGCTGTTTGAAAATTTGGGGGACTCATGTTTTTACTCTGGAGGTGGAAGGTAGTGGAGTCAGTCCTGCCCTACCCACCTTCACCATGCAGAGGGAAAGAGTGGATGTGCGGCTATTTAACTACAAGGCAACTGAAGTGCTGTTATCAAAAGTTATGGATATGGAAGCTGGCAGACAAAGACAATAGATGTCTGCTCTTCCTCACTGTAGTGTGTGTTGTTATCCTCTGCTCCCTACTCCCTGACTACCTGTGAGTTACCCTGAAACTTCAATGGGCCGTTCTTCTGCACACTGACTTCCGTGATTCTTGGCTTGAGAGATTTCTCTGGCCCCAAGCCTGCTCAGACTCTGGGCAGGGCATCCTGGAATGCCAGGGATTTAATATTCCTAGGGAAGCATTCGACTTGAGAGGATGGGGACACACACACACACACACACACACACACACACACACACAACTGAGGAGGGGGATACCCAGGACCTTAAGCCCTGAGCTCATAGTAATAACTTGTTCAACAACCCACTCTTTTCTCATTCTTTTCTCACTGTGTTTTCTTGGGATCACTTCCTAAATCAACTATCTGCACTTAAGTCCTTGTTTCAGCATCTGGTTCAAGGAAACTAGAATGCCACTCACCTATGAATTTCAAAGAGGAATTGAAATGTCTGTTACATTTAAATGGAAGCCAACTCTAAGGTCAATCTCTATTAGAAGATCAAACTACAGAGGCTTTTAACCATGGATCTCATGGAGCCAGAGTACCTGGTTTCAAATCTCAGTTTTTTTTTTTCTTTAACGTTTATTTATTTTGAGAGAGAGAGAGACAAACAGACAGTGAGCAGGGGAGGGGCAGAGAGAGAAGGAGACACAGAATCTGAAGCGGGGCTCCAGGCTTCAAGCTGTCAGCACAGAGCCCAATGTGGGGCTCCAACTCACAAACCATGAGATCGTGACCTGAGCCAAAGTCGCATGCTTAACCGACGGAGCCACCCAGGTGGGCCCTCAAATCTCAGTTCTACCATATGTTAAAACTGAGTGACCTTGCACAGTGTTAGCATTTTCTTCCTTAATTTTTTCCTTATTTGAAATTTTTCCTTATTTGAAAATATTTATATATTTTATATATATTATGAAAATTATATATATTTTATATATATGAAAAAATATATTATATATATTTGTATATATTATATAACTTTATATATTTTTCCTCATTAAAAAAAATGGAGATAATAATGGAATTGCTAAGATTAAATGACTTAATATTTATAAAATATGTAAAACACAGCCTGCACATAATAGTTATTAGATAATTATTCTTTTCTATTTTCCTCTATATTATTCTAATCACTAACAATCATCAGCATAAGCCTGTGTCAACATGTCTTGTACCTGTTATAGTGAGATAGAGAATCTATCTAGTGTAGTGCTAGGCCAAAGGTAAATCATCAATTAATATTTGTTGTTGATAATTACTCTGGCAATAAGACAAACCATGAAGATACAAATCAATTGCAAAGTAGTACCGAATAGTTTAGTTTAGAAATAAATATTTTGGTCTGACTTGGTCGTCTTAGTCCATTTAGGTTGCTATAATAAAATACCACAGATGGGATAGCTAATAAACAACAAAATTTTGATTTCTTATAGTTCTGGGGGTTGGAAAGTCCAAGATCAAGGTACCAACATGGCTGGGTGAGGGCCCTCTTCCTGGTTTATTGTGAACACCTATGTCCTCACATGGTGGATGGGGCTAAGACTCTTTCTGAAACCTCTTTTATAACATACTAATCTCATTTATGAGGGCTCCACTCACATGGCTTAAGCACCTCCCAAAGACCCCACCTCCTAATACCATCATCTTTGTGGGTTAGAATTTCAACATAAAAATTTGGGGAGACACAAACATGCAGACCATAGCATTAGTGAAATTTTAATTGTATTTCCAAGTGTATTCTAAAAAATGGTAAGACATATTATTAGTTGAATGTAAGCCTTAATCTTGTAGAAATAAATCCTGTGCTGAAATGAAATATAAAATACTGACTTTAATATGAGAGATCAAAATATTTCACATAATGGCAATTAAATATATATAGTTATACACTGACAATTTAATTGACTTTTTGTCATAGGAAAGTTGTTGAATTTGTTTTTTTAACTCCCTTCTTACAGTGTATCTCCTATATAAATATAAACTCTGACTCAATGGTCAGGAAAGAAAATTGAAACTGAATATAACACATCTACTCCAGGCAAGAAAGAGTCAAATGAGAATACACTTCTGGAGTAGATCAGGTGAATTTTGCTTAAGCAGGGTCTCACCATCAGTCTAAGGGTTATAGAAGTCAAAGGAAGTATTGAGAGGTTGAGAAGGGGTTCTAGGTTAACAGACTGAACTCTTTTTATAAATTGAATCTTCACTGACCTTCCTCTTTGTTTTTCATGCATTCCCAGAATGCAGCACAGTTTCAATGTTCACATGTAGGCATAAAAGGTCTTCAAAGCCCCACCTTGAAAGAATTACCTAGTAGTTTAAGTTTTGTTCTGATGATTTACTCCATTAACAAGCATAATTGGATAATAATAATGGTTGGAATAGAATTTGTTTCTGCTGTCCAGTACATGAACACAAAAATCTCACAATTTGAACGTTTGGATGGACTTACACAAAATTGTGAAATAATGAACAAAATTTTCAAGTTGATACTTTAAAACTCTAATATCTTTCCAAAGCATACACTAAAAGATATATTTAGGTCTATATTACCTTTGGTTTTATGTATTAATGAAGTATCTTCAATAAGCACAGCAGTTTTGGGATACATAAGAACCAAATTTGGTGCCTCCTCCCCAATCACTGACCACAGGATCTTGGACAAGATGTCAATTTTATGTCACGGTTTCTTCATATATAATTAGAAGTAATAAAGCCTACCTTTCATTATTTTTGAGAATATTACACAAGATAACACTTCAAAGGAAGATGCCAGGCACATAATATAGACCTAGTAATGATACCTGTGATTCTTTTTCTTATTAACAGTGACTTTAAAATCCTTTATACCCAAGCACTGTAGCACAGTTTTCTATTTGTTTGGATTAGTTTAGCTTATTAATTAAAAGCTGTTATGTATCCTAAAGATTTTAATTGTTCATGTTTCATTGTCCATAGGACTTCCTGATTATCTTTGCCACTAAGTAATAATTATGCACTGCAAATATTTGCTCGAATTTTATATGAGTCACTTTTAAATGAAAGAGCTATTTACATTGATCCATTTAAATACAGAGCACTATTTCCCCATAGCTTTTTTTGCTATCAATTTTACTTTTAGTAAAGTGTGAATGGCTGATACTGCACTAATTGCTTCAAACCATTATGAAATCACAATTTTGAACCATTAGCATGGCAGGATTTTTCAATCTGAGAAGGCGTACCTGCTACTTCTAGATGATGCTTCTTTTAGGCTGACTGTGTTTGTTTCATGATATATCTGGAAATATTCCTCTAATTATTAAAAAAATTTTTTTAATATTTATTTTTTTTGAGAGAAGGAGAAAACAAAACTGAGTGAGGAGGGGCAGAGAGAGAAGGAGACACAGAATCCCAGGCAGGATCCAGGCTCTGAGCTGTCAGCACAGAGCCTGATGCAGGGCTTGAACTCACAGGCTGTGAGATCATGACCTGAGTTGAAGCTGGTCGCTTAACCGACTCAGCCACCCAGGTGCCCCTATTCTTCTAATTATTAAAACTATTTTAAACAATAATCTGTGTTTGATTGCTATTGTTTTACATGTTGAGAAAAGATAAAAGCTACCATTGGAACAAGACTCCCAGACTCATCTCAATAACTAGCAACATTATCTACATATTATTCAAATCTAAACCCTAAGCTCCATCCTTATTTCTTCCTTTTCTTCACAGGCCACTTGCTCTTGTCCCGTAAGAGCTCCTGCATAGGCATTTCTACTTCCATGGACACTATTCAGGTCCAAGTCACCATCTTCTCTCAGGTGGTCTATTGGAATAGCCAACAAATTGGTTTATTTTCTTCCATTTGTATTCTCCAATCCATTCTCCAAACAGCTCTGGAGTTGCTTTCTTAAATGTAGATCCTATCACTCTCCTGGTTGAAACACAGTAGTATCTTGCCAGTGTCTTATCATCCAACTAGAATCCTGTACCATGCCTTCTCCAACCCCTGCCTACTTCTCTCATTTCATTTTTCACCACTCGCTCCCTTGCTCTCTAGACTCCGGCCATGTGCATCTTTCTGTTTCTTGTGGAATATTTCTAGCCCTACTCTAATTGAGTTCATTTGTAACTCAGCTCAAAAGCCGTTTCCTAAGAGACATCTTCTCTGGCTACTCTGTTAAATATTGACTAAACCAATTTGATCATTTATAATCATTATGTCCTTTTTGGGTAGATACTCAGAGGAAGTCAAAGCCCAAAGTTTTTCCCTCCTACAACCTTGCTACCAGAAAGCAAGCAAGTTTCAGTATAAACTCTTACACACACACACACACACACACACACACACACACACACACGGGCACGCCACAATATTTATTAACAAATAACACAAAATCAGTCACAAAACCTGTCCTGCAAGTTCCTTGAAGTCCCAGCTGGCTATCCCTTAGGGCATCTGAAAAGTTGACACTTTGCTTGCCTGCCCAATCTTCCCTGGTAGACTGAATATTACCACAGGGAGGACCATGTCAAATTCCACTTTGGTTTATTTCCAGCCTCTCATCAGCAAAGTTCCTAGCACAGTGCTTGGTATCGAAGCAGGGTTTACTGAGTATGTTTTTCTGAATGAATCATATACTGCTTGTTTTCTTTTAGAAAGAATACAAAAAATGACAAATGATGTTCTTTATGGAACTTGTACAAACTTTGGTCTTCTAAAAGCAGGGTGTGAATGTTTTTGAATTCATTCTCATTATTATGTAAGCTACTTTTTCTTTTACATAATAATCCTACCTGGGGCTAAAGATGAAATGTCTGCCAACATCTGAATGACATTAAATTACCCTAAGTAAAGCATCAATAAAATTAGCTTTCTTGCTTTTAATATCGCCATAAGCCCAAGTCACAATGTTTGTTTCCATTAATTATTAAACATATCTCACATTTTATATGTAATGGTTTTGGTGCGAGATATGATTTCGAATTAAGCTTTCCATTTCTCTGATGAAATTGTATTTAATATACCAAATGTCATAACTCACTTTTGCATTTAATAATCAATGTTTAACAGATTATTTGAAACCAGCAGGGCAGTAATAATTTATGAAAACGTGCAGACATGTCTGAGATAATCATGAGTATCTGGGCCTTGTGAGACTTGATTCTGTTGTTTGGAAATGGTATGGAATTTGTGGTTTGAGACATAAATGTCTGTGATAACTGGTTAACATACAAAATAAAATCCAGTCATACACATACTATTAAGGAGAATGCTATGGTATAAGAAGAATATGAACTTTAAATGCTTACATATTTTAAGTTGTTAAAACCCACAGATGCTATGTACAAGTGACAGATAATAGTATTACATTTATGTAAGACCAAGTATCTATACAAACTGAGAACTGTTATCTCTAATCTGGATGTTTCCAAAACATGGATATATATAGAGAGACAAAAATATATGGTAGATTGCCTAAATTCCACTTAGAGTTCATCAGTGAGCAGGTGAGGGCTTTATACATTTAAATTGTATTTCTGAAATTTTTGCTAGATGCCATACATGTGTTATAACAGATAAAAGGCTTAAAAGTAAATATACGATAGAACATTATTTAACCGTAAAAAGGAATACAGTTCTGCTACATGTTACATGCTACATGAGCGAATCTAGAAAACATGCTAAGTGAAAGAAGCCAGACACACAAAGAAACACATATATGATTTCATTTATATGGAATGACCATAACAGGCAAATCTATAATGACAGAAAGTAGATTAGCTATTGCTTAGGTTTGGGGAGAAGGAAAGGATAGGTGGTGGTAGCTAAAGAATCAAGGTTTTTTTCCAAGGTGATGAATATGTTCTGAGATTGACTTTGGTGATGATGGTTGCCATATCTGTGAATATATTGAAAACCACTGAACTGTGTACTTCAAATGGATGGATTGTATGAGATGTGAATTATATTTCAGTAAAGCCTTTAAAAAACGTACGCACATTTCAAAGACAGAGAGTACACTGTGAAGACATGAATAACAAGAAAGACATTACTTAAAATTATAGTTCACCAGACAAGCACTTTCATACCCAAGCAATTTTACTGACCAGCTATACTCTGGTTCCCGAACACAAATGTCTCCGCCAAAAGCTTTTTAGTATTGTTGACATGGAGATTCTTCCCCCACAACCACAAACCCTTCTCAATACTTTGATGGTACAATAAAGGATTCCTTTATGGAACTTTGGATGAACTGTTGATTCAGCTTTTTGAGGATGGAATTAAATACAGAGACCAAAGGTGGAGTATAGGGAAATACTAATACTTCTAGATAGCACTTAGAGATTGCTCAAATTTTGGCACAGACAGAAACCATCTAATTCATATAAAAGTGGATTCCTGGGAAAGAATGATTCTGGGAAGAATTTAGGGCAGGAGAGATTGACTATGATTCCTTTCCTCTTGCTACTATCTAGAAAGCCCCAGCAAGCAAGCAACCAAAAAAGGAGTCGGATATACTTAGCACTTTTAAGTGTTGAAATCTTCCATTTTTTTTAAACAACAAAAAGATGGTTAAGAGATGTTTTCAAGGGTGAAAGAAACATCTTGAACTATTCATCCTATAATCTTTTAACTATTGAATAATTATTAATTGGTCTCTTTTACTTTCAAATACTGGAACTGTCAGTAAACCCCATCAACACAGAAGGAGATTCACAGGCTTAGAGATCTGAGAGTTTACCACTGACCTTCACCCAAAAAGGGCTGTAAGGAATCAGAGGTGTTCTTTCCAATGTCATAGGAAGTGCAACAAAGTAGTTAAGACCATGAACTCTGGATTCCATCTGCCTGGGTTTTAGGTCAGCTTTGCTCATTTTAAGCTGTGTGACCTTGAGAAAACGACTTAATTTCTCTGTATGTCTCAGTTCTCACCTTTGTAAAATTAATAAAATAATACCTTCTTCTTGGGTCGTTTTAAAGATTAAGTGAGCTCCTATTTGCAAAGCTCTCAGAGGAGCTTGTTAACTAAATGCAAATGTTAACACAGGAATAAAACAACAACAACAAAAAATCCTCTTTTAACTATATTTACATTTTTGGAAGAATATCATTGATCGCAATTGGAACTTATTTCAAGGTTTACCTTTTGACTTGCATTCTTACACTGTGTGAGCATATGTTACTGAATTAGCAATAGTATTATCTGTTCTTGTCACTGGGCCATTTACTTTAAGTAGATGAAGCAGATAATCTATATAGTCTTTCGAGGATACAGATTCTACAGGATACCTTGTGGTCTAATGTTACTTTTCACCCTACTGAGTTTTAATTTATCTTTAGGCTGAATGTGTCTGATATGAAGGGCATGGAGCAGTGATGAATGCTGATGTGACTGGATGGATGCAATGAGAACACCATGGGGATGAAGGAAAAGCCATTCTCAGAGTGCTCTGGTCCCCAGCTCCCCCCATGGTGACAGCCTCCAAAGACGTTAAAGAATGAGACTCATCACCTATCAGATATGAAAGAGAATATCTTGACAGCAAGGATTCAAGACCATATGTATGTAAAATTACCACCGAAGAGAGATAGATAAGGCAAGTTTTAAAGATGTCTTCCAGGTTTAGAGATTTAGAATTTGTCTATTAGTTATAAAAATAAGCTCCTTAAAAAAAGTGTGTGTGTGTGTGTGTGTGTGTGTTGTTTAATAGTTAACATGAGTATATGGATCTGTTTACCAGCAAATAACTAATGCTTAAAATTGAAAACGAGCCTTAAATTGCATATTCATGATTATTGACCTCAGAACTGACCAGTCTGCTAAAATGGAATAACATGTAATAACCCTAGATTTAAGAGTGCCTCCAGGTGCACCTGGGTGGCTCAGTTAGTTAAGCATCTTGATTTCAGTTCAGGTCATGATCAGGTTCGTGAGTTCAAGCCCCACATCAGTCTCTGTGCTGACAGCTGGAGCCTGCTTGGGATTCTCTCTCCTTCTCTCAGTGCCTCTCTCCTGTTCTCACTTGCTCTCCTATGTTGTCTCTCTAAATAAACATTTTTAAAAAAGAGTGCCTCCAAATGATCAAGTAAATGTTGTGAGATTTAGGAATATGTAATCATCTAAGAAAACAACCATAACATCTCTTCCATTGTTCTATACAAATCATGTGATGATTAAACACTATTTCAAAAATACTTACAGTATTTAAAAACATTTTTGGAGAGAACACACATAATTCCACATTTGTTTTTTGCATCTTACTTCTTTTCCTTGACTGCTTCTTTAAATCATAAATTCCTTTCCATGTTTTATATACAAAATTTTATGCAGAATTATCAGTTATTGCTATCTAAAAATCATGCTGATGTACTGTAAATTGTTATACTGTCTTCAACAAGGTTGTTTAGACATACTCAGCTTTGCTATTATAAATAACAGTGAAAAGAACATCATGCAGGTAGCTGTTTGTCGCTGTTCAATTATCTTAGGAGAAACTCCACCGAGTTGGCTTACCGGGCCAAAAAGTACAGACATTTTAATGAGCATTGCAGGAAAGAATGCCTTTACCAACAAGTAAGTAACACTTTACTTTGATGCTATGTGTTCCCGTTTTTAAAAGTTGTTAAATTAGTGCAAATTCAATTTGCACAGATCAAGTTACTACTGAAACAATCCTATTTTACACCTTTGTTTACAATTATGTGATTACATTTGTTTATATTCTTCATTGATTTAATGATTAAATTTCGTTGTTTTTATTATTCATTTAAATGACTTCATCATGTGTTGTTGATGATGACCCTTTGCCTATCATACAAATGAATTTTAATTACTTGTTTCATTTAGTTTTGTAAGATTTCATGTTCAGAGTTTGGTAATTAAATGAGTAAAACATAACACTGTAGAATGAGTTTAAATGGTTATAGAGATTCTTTCAACCAGAAATATTTTATCCACATTCTCTAGTGGAAAAAGAAAATGCTGTATTTGGGATTGTAGTATTTAATTTGATATATATGTTTCTTCTTTAAATATGTGGTGTTAAATTTCCAGAATGGAAGTCTGTTCTGAAAATACATATAATACCTAGAATTCAACTGGACATAATTTTACATTTTTGCCAGAAACTATTTTGATGTTCTCTTCAACGGGAGCAAAGCAACTAAACCCGGCTAAACTAGTGAAGTCCCTCTCAAAATGAAGAACATGTGGATGTGGAAGAACAAATTCAAAAGGAGAGTTATGGTCTCTGAGGGGAATGATTTTCCTTTTCCCGGCATCTGGGTACAGTCACAAATCCAAACAAATAGCATCCGAATCGGAAAGAATTTGGAAGTGTGTTCTTCAGATATGTTTTCTTTTTTTATTTTTTTTTTTATTTTTAAAAAAAAAATTTTTTTTTTCAACGTTTATTTATTTTTGGGACAGAGAGAGACAGAGCATGAACGGGGGAGGGGCAGAGAGAGAGGGAGACACAGAATCGGAAACAGGCTCCAGGCTCTGAGCCAACAGCCCAGAGCCCGACGCGGGGCTCGAACTCCCGGACCGCGAGATCGTGACCTGGCTGAAGTCGGACGCTTAACCGACTGCGCCACCCAGGCGCCCCCAGATATGTTTTCTTTAGCAAGTGGTATGAAACAAAATCAAGGCATAGCGTCATTAAATCACTTCCAGTGTTTAAAAATTATGCACTTTGTGTTTTGTAAAACTAAAATCCAGAAAATTTAGACAATTTATTCAACAGCTCTGAATGAGTGGCTGTTCTGAGTCAGGCACAGTCCTAGGCATTAGAGATGTGGGGGTAAATACAGAGTCAAAGTTACAGTAATCTATAACTACAGTATAGCAATTCTAAAATTTTTCATGAAAATATGAAATTTGTTCAGTCATCCAAATGCTCTTGGGAGGCATAGGTAGGCAAGAACTTGAGTGAGCCAGAATGAGGAAAATAAACACATATTAAACATTCAGTCCTCTGCGTAAAAATTTATGATTCAGTGTCCTATGAAGATCACAGAAATGACATTTTTCCTGCAGGGAATGGATGTCAGGTGTGGGATTAAAGAACTGAGAGTTCAACAGTTATAGCACACCGGGGTGGAGCCCGTGGTCTTTGAAGAAGGACTGGCCCAGATAGGAGAGGGACAGGCTGAAACAATTACAGTAAAAACATCAGTAACAGCAATACAAAGCTAACATTTACTGGGTGCTTCTGTGTCATGCACTGTGCAGAACATTTTGTGGACAACCCCTCACTTCGCAAATGAAGCTCACTCTGGCTCCTGAATTTTGTTAGTGCATTCATTCATTCCTGCACTTTTTGGTCAGTGGATTCTTCCTTTTGTGTTTACTCACTTCAGGCTTTGGAATCTCCTGTTTGTCGGTCATTTATTCATTCACCAAATATTTATGTGCTATCACTCAGCTATCACTGTGACTACAGAAATGAACAAGTGAAAAAAGGGCACAACTCCAGCCTTTACGGGGCTTTCCGTAGATAGACCAGAGACTCAATGATTATAAAACTGTGCTGCCATAGCAAGCCATCTAGTACAGCCCAGGAAGGGTGAGTGAGCAGGGCAGGTCTAGGAAATGTTCTCAGTGACACATGTACACAGTTATATAGTATAACACTGTGCATAACAGTTATGTAATATATAATCATGATAAAAAATTGCTATACTATGGATTATATATTATGTTAGCTGTATTAGCTCTATATTCTTCTTTTTTTTAATTTTTTTTAACGTTTATTTATTTTTGAGACAGAGAGAGACAGAGCATGAACGGGGAAGGGTCAGAGAGAGGGAGACACAGAATCCGAAACAGGCTCCAGGCTCTGAGCTGTCAGCACAGAGCCCGACATGGGGCTCAAACTCACGGACCGTGAGATCATGACCTGAGCCGAAGTCGGCCGCTTAACCGACTGAACCACCCGGGCGCCCCAATTATTAGCTCTATATTCTATACATCCAACATCATTATATTGGATGAGGTAAATAGTTCAAATGTCCATTAATAGGGAAGCATTAAATAAACAATGAACCACTGATGTGCTGATATGGAAATAGTTCCAAAATATATAAGTTGAAAAAAGGAAGACCTCAGAGGAGTGGATGTCATATGCTGTCTTTTGTGGGGGGGGGGGGGGGCAAATAAAAATAAAAAGTCATAGTTTCTTGAATTTCATATAGACACTTTGGCATAGCACTAAAAATTATAGCAAAACTGGCTGCCTATTGGGGAGCAGAGATGGGGAAACCAGGCAGAGGGTACACAAGGGTGGGAGGGCGTATTGCCACTGTACACATTTTTATGAGTTTGGACTAAGTGAATGTATTATCTATTTAAAAAATTAACATATCCTGAACCCTTGGGGGGGGAGGTATCTACTAGTGGACTGTGGACAGGTGGCTGGAGAGCTGAGAATGGGGTTAGAGGGAGCGGGGTGGGGTGGAGAGCCATTCCAAGCACAGTGTTGCACAAGGGAGGCATGCCGTGCTTGAGAATCTGTCATGTTTTGTGAAGATGACAGGTGGGCTCCTCAAGGGGAGTGTTGGGAGATGGGGGTCTTGGGAATCAGACAGAGCGCAGGTCATGAGGTCCTCATGTGACAGGATATGAATTCAGATTTCATTTTGGAGGTGGGAATCTTTGGCTGGTGATCAGAAGGGAAATGAGTGACCAGAACAGCCCTTTGTAATCATCTTCCTGGGGGCAAGTACACGTGTGATGGTGGGTGAGGCACAACCGGGGCCGGGAAGACTCTCTGGGAGGCTATTGGCCATCCTTCTGGTAGAAATGATGAGCATATGGGCCAAGGACATGGGCAGTGGTCACAGACAAGGGGGACTAACATCACCCACACCTTGCTCCTGGCTTTTCATCTTGACTTTTCATCTCCTCCATGGATTAGACTTTGCTCCTCTCCTCATACTATTCACAGTCGTTCCTTAGATTCCACCCTGAAGTATAACTTGGTGCTGCTGGCCATTTGCAGGACCCCTGCTAAATAGGCTTCAGTGAGATTAGGGTGGCAGGCATCTCTCTCTGCCTTCCATTCTCCCTGTCCCCTTCAACCTGGGTGCCAGTGAGGGACCCCAAGACACATTGCTGCTATGCAGACACAGTGGCACTGGCACGGCCAGGGACCAGAGCTCCCGTGCTGGGGCCCGTGGAGCTAGACACGTCGTCCCAGAGTGGGTAGCAGGCCACTGCCTTCTTTCTGAATCCTGCTATTTTGTGTGTTTCTGTCAAGCTTGCACATAGCTCCTGCAGATATTTGACTGGCATTTCATTTTTTCCAGTTCCAAGCTCTACTCTTACGTGGGACAACTGTATAGGCAGTATTCATGAGCAGAGCAGAGCTGTATCCATGAGCAAACCGTTCAAATATTTCCCTCTCACTTGCCAGAGAGCTGCTGCTTTCAAACCCCAACACACCCCCTCCATTATTCTGCCCACCTCTATTGGCCTCTCCCTGCATCCTTCTAGATCCTTCTGTGCCTCTAGCAATTACAGGGGTACCCCCTGGCACAGCAGGGCCTCCAGGACATTGTCCCATCTCAAAGCCCTTTGTCTAATTTGCCAAGTTGTCGCCCATGCAGCACAGGCTGTTAAATATTGTGGCCATCATCCCCTTTTTTTCAGGAATAAGGTTGACATCTCAGCACATGCTAGGTGACTACTACAGAAAGTATTCCTATATCATCACATTAAAAAATTGTAATTCTAATAGTTATAAACATATTTATATGAAATATGTGGAAAGTATAAAAAACCCATATAACCACACAATAATACATAATTTGACAGTTGTGAAACAATTTCAGGGTGTATTCCATTTTAATATAAAAAGATACAATACTGGAACTCTTGTCTCATGGGTGTATTACACAAGAAAAGTCAGAGATCAGCAACTAATCCTTTTATTGCTGGAATGCTGAATAGAAGAGTCAGGACTATACATGCAGGTGGACGGCTTTGAATGTTCACTAGACAAATATGTCAAAGAATTAGTTTATAACTGACAGGTCCTTTTAGGTAACAACATACATTTTGTTGAGTATTTCTCCTTCGTGTATGTTTTTATGTGTCAGTTCAGCCCCTTACCAAATAAATACTTTCACCTTGCTATTCATTTGAATTGGAGTAACCATGGAGAAATGACTTTTTGATTCCACAGTATTATGCTGTATTATAAAAATGTGAACATCATGCTATCATTCCACAAAATGGTTTAGCAATTTACTCTGAATAATTTTTTAAAAGGAAGTAGATCTGTCCAGAGATGAAAGATTCTAGAAAAATGTTTCAAAATTAAAAAAAAAAGAATAAGAACTTTAGAATCTAGCATATAATAATAGAGTACTCTTTTACCTTAACATACACTGAAAAATTTTAAGAGAAAATGTGCCTCTCTCTTTTTCTTAAAAAAAACACACACAAAGATTTAAACATATATTTTGGCACAGTTTCATATGTAACTGCTAGGAGATTAAAGAAAGATCAGAAAATAGGAAACAACTGATAAACATCTATTGACAAATGGCAATATCTAGAAACCAAGAAGAATCAGAATCTCTGGTACATCTCTGAGAGAAAATTCCTTAGTGTTGAGGCATAACCTCTTTCTTCTTTTTTTAAATTCAGTGCAGAATTTGCTTTCGTTGGACTAGAACACTAAACAATCTGATTTTTTATTCTAACCTTTAGTCTTTCTAGAAAATTATATTTCAAGTGTGCTCTAAAACACTATTTTAAAACTTGACATATGTGGGTTAAAGAACAACAATTCATAGATTATACAAGTGAGGTAAGACCACTACGTTGGTGGTCCCAAATCAGCCATGGCCTCTGGTATGCTCACTTTTTTATAGCTACCCTCCTACATTTGGCTTGGGCTTGGTCATCTGACTTGTTGTAGTCAATAGAATAATAGTACAAGTTATTCAGGTAGAGGCTGGAAAAATGATTACATGTTGGGCTTCCCCTGGAACCTAGCTACCTTGATATAGGAAAACCTGTTAGGTTTCTGCAAAAAGACAAGCCATATGGAGGAGAATGTGGTCCAACAGCAGCACCAGACATGTGAATGAGGTCCTCTTCGGTATTCTAGCCCCAGCAGAGGCCCTTGTTGAAAGGTGCATATGAGTGACCCTGGCCAATACCATGCAGAGCAGAAGAACTACACAGCTGAACCCTGCCCAAATTTCTGACCCACAGAACTCTAAGCAATAAATTTATACTGCTCTAAGTAATTCCATGTTGGAGTGGTTTGTTACATAGCAGTAGATAACAGATATACTAAATGATAACAAGGATTTCTCAACCTGTTTCTAGAAATAATTCCAAGGTACATTCTTCACCGACATACATCTCTTATACTTCTGTTGTCTATTCATTTACTGTTGAGCCTGTATCTTTTGTTCCTATTCTAACTCAACCAGTTGGATAGAAGGATCGAGTTGGATAGTTGGCTTATATGAAAAGTGTGACTTAAATTGACTTTACTGTATGCTGACTCAAACAACATGCCATGTCCTTGTTGGATCTCAGAGGAACAGCATGGTTGATAATACCTTAAGTTACTTCCCCTCTACACTGTAATCAAATTGTGTGTGGGACAATCTGATAGAAAAAAATTAACTTTAAGAGATTCCCAGGACATAAACTTCCTGTGGTCCAATCAAGCCATTTCTTCTCTCTGCTCCTCTCTATGGAATTACATCTTGACACCACACTTTAAGCACTAAAATGTGTAAGACTCTTTGGAGGGATTTGTTTTCTTAAGGAATAATAATAATTATTATTATTTTTAATGTTTATTTTTGAGACACAGCATGAGCAGGCAGGGGATGAGGGGTGACAGGGAGTGGTAGAGAGAGAGAAAGGGAGCAACAGAATCCAAAGCAGTCTCCAGGCTCCAAGCTGTCAGTACAGAGCCCAATGCAGGACTTGAACCCACGGACCACAAGATCATGACCTGAGCCGAAGTCAGAAGCCCAACCGACTGAGCCACCTAGGTGCCCCCACGAATAATTATTTGAAATATGAAGCTTACTAGATTGATCAAGCCATTGGATGTGTTTGCACCCTCCTTTCTCTGGAACTGATGCACATTAGTTAAAGAATGCTTTAGAAGTAGAAGCAGTAGCAGACGTGTAAGCAGAAGAATCCAAAGTAGAGAATGGGAAAGGCACTGCTTCTGGGGGGCGGTGATGCTATTTCACTGAATGGTGTATATCGTATCTCAAGTTAGAAACTATAGAGAAAACTATTTCTAAAACAAAGTGTCCGGATACCAAGAGGGAAGATGTAGCCTCATTAAGTACAGCTACTGTTAGCACAATTGCTGCTATTTCCATTATTTAAAGGATGTTCTCCATGTGCTTATTTAAGGCATTATCTACCAGATGGGTGTGGACAGCAGGTTTACATACAAAAATGCCAATAAAGGAGAGTCTTGATCAGACAGTGATTCATTGGTGCTACTTACAGAGAGTAGTATCTGGACAGCGCTGTGGATGACCTCTAGGTACTGGAAGTCCACAATGCAGCCTGTGACAGAGACGTACGTGTAATCATCCATCATGCCGTGGGCGGACGGAGGCAGCACTCTTCGGACACAGCCAGGCCCGTGTTCCCGCCACCATGACCGGTGCACAGAAATGTTGAATGTCATCAGATCTGTATCCTAGGTGGGCAGGAGACGAGAGCAAAAGGAGACAGTCCTATCATATCACGTCTCTGATTTGCACTTTAGGAAGAATTCAGGATGGAGAAAATTGTTGAGAGGACTTACATTTCAGGTGCAAAATAACACAAGACAGAACCACAAATGGCTATATATACCATATGCCTAAACGACTGGATTATAATCGTTTAACATAGATACAACCTTTGAAAAATAACATTTTAAGGTTAGCACGCCTCAAAAATTGAGAGGCAAGGTCCTCTACATTTGTTCAAAACAAATTATTTTATTCATTTTGAGACTTTTTGTCTGCATTTTCTTGTTCATCATCATCGACATCACCTTTATGGGCTAACATGAGTGCTTTTTAGCATTCTAGCCATTGTTCAAAGCACTTTTCATATACTATATCCTTAAGGTTCATATAGATACTAGTAGTAACTCAATTTATAGTAAGCTGAATAGTAGTCCCCTCAAAAGACCTTCATGTGCCTCTCTCTGGTACCTGTGAATTTTACCTTCTTTGGATTATCTGAGTGGGCCCTAAATGCGATCTCATGTATTCTCATGAGGGGGAGGCAGAGGGAGATCAGACACAAGGCAGAAGAGGAGAAGGCAATGTGACCATGGAAAATTGGAGATGGGACTGATGTGGCCACAAGCCCAGGAATGCTGGTAGCCACTAGAAGCTGGAAGAGACAAGGGACTATTGTCTTCAAGAGGTCCAGAGGGAGCATGGCCCCATCAACACCTTGATTTCAGCCCAAGGATTTCAGACTTGTGGCCTCCAGAACTGTGAGATTAAGTTTCTGTTGTTTAAGACATCAGGTTTGTAGTAACTTGTGACATAGCAGCCGTAAGAAACTAACACACGTAAGGAAAGGAAATCACAGAGAGGCAAAATACATTGCCCAATTTAATGAACAAATTACATAAATTGCCTATGTAATGACAGACCCACAACTTGATCCTCTGCAGTCTGTACTTTCAGCTCTGATGTGGTACTACCCCCTTGCCTATGGTGTTCTCCCTCCCAAACCTTTACAATTCCTCATACCCTAAATTCCTCCTCAATTCCAGAAAACACCACTGAGAGCCAGAGCAAAAGAACCAAGAAGGCAATCCTTGGCATTTACATATCAAAATAAGCCTTTCAGAGCTCTTTAGCAGAGACAACAGCCCGGGTGTTTATCCTCAAAAGATGCCCATTAGTATTTTGGTGGAATGTGAGCCTGGAACAATTGAAATCAGACTGTTTTTGCTGTAACAATGGATTGAAAAGAATAGGTAAGGAGCCAGCATCTTGATTCCCAAAAAACTGACCTCAAGTCCTGGCCTCTCCCATTCTGCCCACTGAATCCTATCTTTCCCCCATCATACTGTCTTCCTTTTGCTGGAGTGTAAATCCCAATAAAAGCCTTGCCCAGAAGTCCTGCTTGGCCTCTAGTTAATTCCTATTGCTTGGTGAGCCCAAGGGCCGTGGTTGCTAACAAAACTACTATTATAGGTATGCCTCAGATTATATCACTATGAAAACATTTTATATCTCTTTTTTTCTTTTTTGGGTTGTTGGTTTGTTACACATATCATTCAGTTACCTTCACAGTTACAGCACTTTATTGATAATAAAACATTTTACATCTTTTTTTTTTTTTTTTTTTGGTTCTTGGTTTGCTACCTGTATCATTTGCAGTGCCCTCTGAAGGGAGAATATTATAGAAAAATAATTGCTTTAGCTAGTGAATTCAGTTTAATGCAAGGCAATTTACCTGCAGGCAAACAGCACACTGACTGCTCCCTTTCCTGACCATCAGATTTAATCTCTTACAGTTACTCATGATCACAACCAAAAAACTATTATTTCCCGTTTTAATAGAATTCATTAGGTTCAGGATGAACTGGAGTGATCTCAAAAGCCATAGCAATTTCTGCTCTTTAAGTATTCTTCCCCAGTGGCCTTTTCTATTGCTGGACTCTAAATTCCTTTCGATACGATTTTGACTGAAATTTATATTACACAAATAAAACAAAAGTGAATTTATGAACTCATGGTATGTATTTGCTGC
The DNA here is from genome assembly GCF_016509475.1 of Prionailurus bengalensis. Taxonomy (NCBI): domain Eukaryota; kingdom Metazoa; phylum Chordata; class Mammalia; order Carnivora; family Felidae; genus Prionailurus; species Prionailurus bengalensis. Next base: position 13,728,077 of record NC_057353.1, on the reverse strand, counting down.
ACTCATAAAATCCCTCTGTGTAGTTCTCACTTAATTTGCTGGTACTATAAATATTTAAAAACTGTGCTGTTTTTTGCCATGACTACATTAAAATGTGAATGAGAACATCAATAGCATCAAATTATACTTAAAGCTTAAACTTCTAACTTAAATTTGCAAGTGTGTGTCTGATTTCAATCCCCTTCAGTAGCTAGATTTCAAACATTGCAAAAACCCTTAACACATAATAACTCAATTTTGTATATGAAGCACATCAGAGGAAATGGAGAACAAAAAAACTATAACAAAGTTTTTTTATGAAAAAAAATACAGAGAAGTTCATTTACTTTGTTTAAGCTGTTCGTTACCACATCAAAGCCTATAGATTTGAAATAGCCTATAGATTTTGAAATTTTGAAATGGGTTAACGCTAAACCTGGATCACCAAAGTGATCCTTACAAATAATTTCAAGGAGCTCAAAAGTCGTTTCTCTTTCACTTCTTGGAGTTAGAATAGTATAGTGATGGTTTAAGCACAACATGCTTAAGAAAACTGGTGACTGACATCCTTGTCATTTTCTTTAGAACTTAAAAGATTTCAACAATGATATTTACATTTATGCAAGCGTGGGTGATTACCAAGGGACAGTTTGGAGGACAAAGAAAGCAAGGAAGGAGAAGAAAAGCATGAAACCCAAGCAGAGGGGCTTGGGATGCAAAGGGCAGCCTGGAGAGAGAGAGAACACATCAAGGCTAACAGAAGAGAGAATTTCAGGGAAGATGGTAATGCCATAGACTCAAAACCTGGTTAAAAAGAACCACTGAATTTGACGACTGGTTTGGCGGGGGGGGGGGGGGGGGGGGGGAATGCCTTATGAAATGCAATGCCAGGAGAGCATTGAGAGTGAAAAATTGGATTACAAGGAATAGAGGGGACTGAAAGGAGAGAATTTGGTGTGTTTTTTCATGAAGTTTGGGAGTCAACGTAGTGAGAACACAGGATGGTGGCCTCAAGGGTGGGCAAGGAAAGCAAGAGTCCCTCCAAGGAAACACGTGGAGAACTGCATGCCAGCTGCATCTGCTCACACACACAGAGTTGTGACTTAGAAGAAAATTATTCCAGAATACCTGTCTCCCCCTAATATCTATTTAAGCAAATATTAAATGTTTAAAAGTACTTTCATCTCTCTAGTGTGAATTCCAAACTTGTTCCCATTTCCTTCAAATACTTGAATTAAACAAAAAAGGAATTTCCAGAATTCTTTGAAGTGTTGTTCATCAACCGTGTAGGTGAACATGCCTGCCCACATTCCTTTCACAGTTAAGTGTAGCCACAGCACTGGAATCAGCTCATGTCCTAAAAAAAAGCTCAATATTCACTTCTTTTATAGTATATCACTATATTATCTCTTATTAATCAAGGAGATAGTCTCTGTCTTATTCTTATTCTATCTGCTTCTTTTGGGCATGTGTCTAATTCAACTAGCCCTCTCTACTTCTAGAAATGGATGCTCAACTGCTAATGATATTCTTTTTTTTTCTGTTTCCTTAATTGTGACTCAAAGAATCATTGAATCCACTCTTACATAGTTATCTCCTTTCTTTGTCTTTTTACTCAGTCTTTTATCATAAGCCAGGACATTTGGAGACGAACGTGTATTTAACAAAATAGATTTTACTCAGTTTTAAAGAGTTAGCATTGGGCTTATATTTAGATAGTAGAATTCGTGTTAGTTGAAACTTCTTTTGAGATACTCGTTCATCTCAGAATATGAATTAGACAAGTAAAAACAATTTGCTTACATTTCTAATTATCTTTTTTTCAACAAAGCACTAAATATTTTAGAGGGTACTATGGATCCATAGAGTAAAGGGCAAACACAGTGCTTGGTAGTGAGGTGTTAAGTGTTTAGAGCATGTAATACAAAGACTAGGTACCAGTTCAAATATATTAACAATTATATGTTGTTTTCCTTAAAGATAGGTTTAAAAGATATTCAAGTTTCCATTGGGAAGAAAGAGTCTATCATTTGCTAAGTCATAATCACTCAGTCTGTGCCATTGGTTCTGAATACAAAGAGCAGTTTGCACCTATAAATACAGAGAACAAAGTGATGGTTACGGTGGGGGGCGGGTGGGGGTTGGGCAAATGGGTAAAGGGGAGTGGTAGGTACCGGCTCCCAGTTTTGAAATGAACAAGTCACAGGAATAAAGGACACAGAATAAGGAATATAGTTGATGATTTTGTGGGCACCTTGGTGGCTCAGATGACTAAGCGTCCAACTCTTGATTTTGGCTCAGGTCATGATCTCATGAGCCCCATGTTGGGCTCGGCACTGACAGTACAGAGCCTGCTTGGGATTCTCTCTCCCTCTCTCTCTCCTCCTCCCCAATTGGCACACACATGCTGTCCCTCCCTATCTCTCTCAAAATAATGTTTTAAATAAACATCTAAAAATCCACATTGTAATAGTATTGTATGGTGAGAAGTCGTGGCTACACGTTTGAGCACAGCATAATGTATAAACTTGCTGAATCACTATGTTGTACAACTGAAACTAATGTAACATTGTGCGTCAACTATACTCAAATTAAAAAACTAAGAGAAAAAAAGCAGTGTGCAGAGTAAGTGGCCACTGGTTACTCTGACCTCCTGTTTCCCATCTCTACAACCAGGTATTGCTGGGATTTTTCATTTCTGTACCATTGGTCATAAACCAGAGGCAGAGCTAAAAGTAATGAAGCCTTTTGTCTTCATCCTGGGGCTTAATTCCCTGAATTGAACCACAACAGGAAGGAATGAAGTCTCATCTATCCATCCAATGATATTTATGGAGTTTCTAATGTGAGCTATGTGTTGGGACGTAAGATTGAACATAAGAGATCTTATCCCTGTCCTCATGGAACATATACTCTAGTAGAGAAGATAGGCAATAAAGTAAACAACTAAGTAGGCAGAATAAGTACCCATTGCGAAAACTAATATAAAGGAAATAACGTGCTGGAAGAGTGGCTGGGATGTGAAATGGAGTTCCTCCCTAATAGGTCACCAGAGAAGGCTTCTCCAATAGTGGATATTTGGGCTAAGACCTGTTAGATGAGAAGGAACTAGATGTGTGAAGATCTGGGGAAGGAGTGTTGCACACTGATGGAACTCCAAGTGCAAAGATCATGTGAGGGCAAAGAGGTGTCAGTATTCCTGGTACCGACTGAAGACCGGTATAGCTGGAGGGAAGCCGAGGTGAGGATAAAAGTGGTGTATGATGAGGCTGAAGACAGGCAATGAGCCACGGCAGAGTCCGGTTGAGAAGTCAAATACCAACATCATCTTCTGTGCATTCTTAAAAAGATAATTCTAAGAACTGTAAAGAGGATGGGTTTGACTGGGCAAAACTCGGAGCCAGGCAGGTGGTTATGATAGCGGGTGAGTGTCTTGGAGAAAGCGGTAGCAGTAGAGGGAGGCAGAACAGAGAGGTGAGACATATTCGGAGGCAGAATAGCATGTGAAGCTGAGAGGAAGAGATAAATGGAGGACAACCATCTCTCATCGGGTGGCAGCCGCCTGTCAGCTGACGGCAATGCCCTGAGGAAGGCCGCTCCAGCAGCAGCATCATTGCGGGGCTGGAATTGGGCACATCGGCCCCGTAAAGGGGAAGGGACGGGCCCGAAACAGTATGTCCCAGTGCATCTTTGTCAGCTTGGCATTGTAAAACCATTTTCCTTATATGTAGGTTAAAAAAAAGGAGTCGTCATGTTAAATGGTGTTGGAAATACAAATTTTCGGTGTAAGAGAAGAGAGTCACTTATCTCGATGAGCACTGAGTAATGTATCGAATTGTTGAATCACTATGTAGTACACCTGAAACGAATATAACACTGTATGTTAACTATACTGGAATTAAAATGAAAAACAAAAGAAAAAACAGTTATAAGATCAAAGAAATTAAGTGAAATAGTGTGATTTGGAAAACAAAGAGCTGACTGCTCTTCCAGAAATTTCTTCCAGAAATTTAAGTAATATATTTTACTATCCACATGCTTTTACTTTCGAAATAAGAACTAAAATATTGCCCATGATCAATTGATCTCAATAATGAGGAAACCAGGGGTGCCTGGGTGGCTCAGTTGGTTAAGTGTCCGACTCTTGATTTCAGCTCAGGTCATGATCTCACGGCTTTATGGGTATAAGCCCCGCGTCAGGATCTGCACTGACAGTGTGGAACCTGCTTGGGATTCTCTCTCTCTCTGCCCCTCCCCCACTTGCACTGTGTCACCAAAACAACTTTTACTATCATGCTCTGAGATTTGGTTCTAGTCTGTTCAGTCATACAGTTCATTGTATAATTTTCATGGAAATGGCTAATATTTGTGTTCCTTTCTTTTGTTCTCATTTTTTAACTTATTCAACTGAATACCTTAGTCCCATAATAAGTAGCACTTTAAAAAATAATCCTAGGGGCGCCTGGGTGGCTCAGTCGGTTAAGCATCTGACTTCGGCTCAGGTCATGATCTCACAGTCCGTGAGTTCGAGCCCCACGTCGGGCTCTGTGCTGACAGCTCAGAGCCCGGAGCCTGCTTCACATTCTGTGTTTCCCTCTCTCTCTGCCCCTTCCCTGCTCATGCTCTGTCTCTGTCTCAAAAATAAATAAACATTAAAAAAAATTAAAAAAAAAATAAAAAATAATTCTATTGCTGAGTCTTTTATTTATATTCATATCTGGATTAGCTGACTTTTAGAATTAGTACAGTTTTAGTCTGTAAGTATATATACATTCGTTGTTTTGTATAAATGATTAATATAAGCTCAATCCCCTCAGTCTTTGTGGGCTTGGGGCTATGTGCACAGCACGTTATACATGGCAATAAAATTGTATCGCTGCAAAAAACCACTATGATGTTAAGACTGAACTGAAAATTTCAAATTGTGCTCGTGATTCGAAATGATTATATATAGCATGTGTGTGTGTGTGTGTGTGTGTGTGTGTGTGTGTGTGTGAGTGATCTCTGTTCACTGAAATGGCCTAGAAGCAATGTCACTCCGGTAGCAGCAAACATCTCTGGTTCACACTCCCCAGTATAAGAACCAAGGTTTTTCCCTGGAGAAATGTTAAATTCAGTGTGGTACAAGGAAGGAACAAAGACAGTGTGAAATATACTTTGTTCTAGAAAGCAAGACAGCTTAAAAAAATTGATGAGTCATGTTGAAAACATGTGGGAACCAATATGTAGGGTCTGTTATTGGCTGAAGTTCTAATAATTGGAACATCAGAAAGAGTAATGTTTAAGGCTGACAAAATGCATTGAATCAATGAAAATCTGTGACTCCATAATGATCAAAAAAGAAAGGTAAAAAAACTCATTGTTAATATTTAAAGCAGCTACTTAAATAAGACTTCTGTGCCTTCTGCTCAATTTTGCTATGACTGCTCTCTCTAAAAAGTGTTTCTTAATTATAAAAAATAACTGCACTTGAAAAAAATGAGTAAAGAGAAAGAAGTAAGCATTTATTTTGTCTTTTTCCAGTAGAAATTCTAAATCAAGTTAACCAAGCTGGTGAAATAAAATTCTACATTACTGATGAGTGTCAGGCAATAAAGATAGAAGGAATAAAAGAATTTAAAAAACCACATTTTTGCCAATTTTAACAAAATTGTTTGATTCTTGTAAGGATTAGCAATTGGTTATTTAAAAAATTAAGTAAATAATTAATCCACACAGTGCCAAAGTACATAACACAGATTTATTTTTAGTGTCAAACAATACTTCTAGAATAATAGTAACAATAAATATATCACATTGAGGGTAAATGTATAGCATTAAATGTTTTAGTAGGAAAGAAGAAAGGCTAAAAATTAGTGAGCTAAGCATCTAGTTTAAAAGTTTTAAAAGACTAACAAGTTAAAACTAAAGATGTTAGATATAGATTTCATTAACAAATATTTGCTATGTGCCTATATTATTCGGGGATCTAGATGAATCCATGAACAAAACAGACTAAAATCCCTGTTCCATTGGAGCTAACATTCTCATATGGGAAGACAGACTATAAACATAACAAAAAAGCACATTTCATGATCGAAGATGAGTGCTATTTAAAAAGAGTAAGGACATCAGAAATATATAATAGCAGAAATTAATTAAAAAATCAAAGATCCAATAGATAGCAAAACAAAGACCAAATTTGTATCTTTAAAAATCTACAATAAAATTAACTACACCCTAGTAAGAATGATCAAGCTCAATATGACTTGCCATTGTTCAGTGTGGTACGGGGGCCAGTCATATGCAGGATAATCACTAGTCTACCAGAGAATAGTGTGGCAACATTGAAAAGTTAAAAATGGGAATGCCTCTTGATTCTGCAATTTTATCCCTCTGCCTTTATCCTAGCTCACATATCCACCTGCATACATATATGAGTCTACTTAGCAATGGTGTTTGCAACAGCAAAAAGTTGAGAACAAGCTAAATGTCTATCAGGCATTAATAAACTGGTATTCATGCAATTGAATGCTATGTGAAGTAGAAATGAATTAAATAAGCTTATGTATATTCAAAAGGATGGATCTCTTGAGCATGATGTTGACAAAAAGAATCCAGTTGTGGACAAAATATTGTATGACTTCAGTTATATAAAGTTTTAAAAGTTGCACAATACTATGCATTTTTTTAGGAATGCATATATATATATATATACACACATATATATATACATATATATACATATATATATACATATGGTAAAACTTTAAATAAATATAAAAACATGACAAATAAATGCAGAATACAGAGTGAAAAAAGGGATCATGGAACAGTAAACAAGAAGGGTTTAATTGTGAGGGAAAAGTTTTATCTTTATTTCATTGGTGATAAAATGAGTATTTGTCGACTACTTCATTATTCTTTATTAAGTATTACATACTGCTTGAAGATAAAATTTTTTTTTTAAATATCCCTCTATTTCTCTCCATTCCAGTTGCCACTATCCTAGACTGGCCACCATGGTTTCTCTCTGGGACAACTGCAGTGACCCCTAAATGTAACTCCTGGCATCTCCTGTCTTCAAATTTATTTTCTTTATTACAGCCAGAATAATATTTTCTAAACCCGAATGTGTTGACATCGGGTTTAGTTGCTTAAAAACACTTCAAGGGTTTCCCACTGCCCAAAGATAAAAGGTTATCCTTGGGAAAGCTTGAGGGATCTTTAGTCACTTTTGCAGACTCCTTGTTGTCCTTCTCTTCACAATCTGTGCTCTAGCCATACCGATCCCTTTCCCCAAATGAACTGTTCTGTCTAACTTGTTGGTCTTCACACACCCTGTTCCCTTTTTATAGAATATTGTCTTTCACTCTTACCTTCCATCCGCTTTCCTGCCCCTACAAACAACCCTTCCCCATCCTGGTTACCTGGCCAACTCCAATTTCTTTTTAGGGTTCAGCAGAGATATCACTTTCTTTGGAAAGTCATCCCTGGCCCCTGGAAAGTCTGGGCAATATAACTCTTCTGTGTGCTTCCCAAGTGCCCAATTCTTCCACCTAATTTTATAGCTTTATCTGGGTAGAGATGACACATTCTTTTTTATAATCAGTTTTCTGACTAACCTACAAGATTATAAACCAACTATAATCAGCACTGTTTTCCCATGCCAAGCTCACAAAAATAGCTCAATATATTTTTTTAATCAAAAGAATGAACAAACCTAACTGCTAGTTTTTTGGGGCATGATTTCAGTTGAGAATTGAGAAAAACTTATAAAACAAGAAATCAACTGCACATCCCTCAAAGTGCCTCTTTATGTTGCTAGTGGGAGTGTGAATTTGTGCAGCCACTTTGGAAAGAGTTTTGTATTCCCACTGAAGCTAGATAAGTATATGTCTTAGGACCTAGTGTACCTACTCCTGAGTATGTAGCCAGGAGAAATGAATCCACCAAAGACCTACATCCACCAAAGACCTGAACAAAAATGTTCTTAGCATCTATTTGTAGCCAATGCCTGAAATGAATACCAACAGTAGAATAGATTTAAAACATGTGGTATGTTGTTACAATGGAAGCCACACAACAACAAAAGAGAATGAACTGTTGATACCACAAGGACATGGTTGACTCTTATGGACATGATGTTGAGTGAAGGAGGTCAGACTCAATAGAGATATACCATATGATTCCATTTCTATGTCCTAAGAAAGGCAGGACTGGGCTGTGGTGATGAAGGTGGAAAGAGTGAGCATGGGTATCACTCCAGGGATGGAGGTTGTCTCTAAAGCTGGAGATCACATGGTGTTGGTAAACCATATGACTTCTAAAGCTTCACAAACTTTTTTTTACATATGAAAAATGTTGGAGTTGCAAGGTTTTTCTTTTCTTTTTTAAATTTTTTAATGTTTTTATTTATTTTGAGAGAGAGAAAGAGAATGAGTGGGGGAGGAACAGAGAGAGAGGAAGACACAGAATCCGAAGCAGACTCCAGGCTCTGAGCTGTCAGCACAGAGCCTGATGTGGGGCTCGAAACCACCAACTGTAAGATCATGACCTGAGCAGAAGTGGGATGCTTAACTGACTGAGCCATGCAGGCGCCCCATAGGGTTTTTACTTCCCTGTTGCATTCGTCTTGGAATTGACATGAGTCTTATCAAATGCATTTCTTAAGAAAGGTAAGTATGCAAAGGATCAGCATCTTTCTCATATGGAATGAAAATAATTGAGGCACTGTGCGTGCATAGGTAGGTAAAGAACCATGGCCAAAGACCTAATTTCCTTCCTTAAAGCAGTTTGCGTCATTTGATACAATTGGAAGCAATCATACAAAAACTTGCAGTTTCCTAATAATGACTGAAGAAATCATTAGTTCCTTTGGAAGAAATGTACTACTCGTGTAGTAAAAATGAAGCCACTTTCACTACAGGGCCACTTGGCCCTGTAGTAAATTTTTACTGTAGTAAATTTCTACTACAGTGAGAAATTAACAAAAATCTGCGATTTGCAAAAGAACTTATATTTTTCTTTTAAATGTCAAGCTCCCGGTCTCTTATTTGTGTTTAATTTTTAGTTGTCCCTTTATTAGCCGTATCTTCCTGTACACTGGTTTGTCTACTTTTGATGTGCCTCAGGTCCATTGGGCAGAACCAGAGATGTCCTTGTGAAAATAGCCCTCCAAAGACTTCAAAGGACTTAAGCACTGAAAACATTTCACATATTAATTATTTGTGAAGGGATAACGTACATTCACAGATATCGACATTTCTGGTATGTAATTGATGCACCTGATTATATTAAGATTTGCCTACAGGTGATTTTTAGAAAATAAGTACACCTATCATTGTAATCTATGAATTTTAAACACCTGTAGTTTACTTACTTAATTACCAAGCTCACTCAACGCATCTGGCTTCTCTGTCTTTGTGTTGATCAATAATTATTTGATTACAATGTTATGCCTTTTATGCTAATCAGGATTTTGAGACCATAAAATTGTGCTACCTTTGGTATGCATGCTGGCGCTAATGTGTTGTATTTATAGCGTGGTGTATTCATAATTCATACACGCATATGCACGTATGCACACATTTTACTTAATTTGCACAACAGAAAATTTTTTTAATCTTTTTTTTTTCTTGCTAAGTTTACCACCTGAAAAGAACACCCTTACTTATTTTTCAATTTTGGTAGGAAAAATTCCTCATTTGAGAAAAAAAATAGATATTTGTTTTGATGTGATAGAATTCTTTTTAAAAAATAAAAAGAAAAGTCATGTAGTCCTTTTAGTTGTTCCCTTTTTGAAAAGTGTCTGGATAAAAAGAACAATATTGGTGTTTCTGACCTATGAATGTGGCTGCTGGTGTGGTTGAAAACCCTCTACAAAAGAAGACTATTTTGTTAATTGCTTCCTTTGCTGAAATAATTGTGAAGGCTGGAAAGAGGTCTGATTAATTGCAAACTTGGATGTGGTAAAAACCTCTCTGGCAGGTTCTTATCTATCACCATCAATCTTAGATGGCTTGTAAGAGGCAGCCTCTTGGGATATGGAAGTTTCAGAGACAGTGACTTAAATACAACTCTGGGTGGATATTCACTGTAGCAGAGGGATGTGTGTTAACCCTTTCTTATTGCTTGACTCCCCATTAGGGTCTTGAAGGTTCCATACAAATCTTGGTGTGTATATGTGATTGGGGGAGTTACTCACTGTGCTGTGGGGAGGAGCTGAACTGGGAATAAAAGCCCAACTCTGCCCATTTGTAGCTATTTTTTCATTTTGAAATATTGTTTCCCTGCATGTCTCCCTAGATCCTTTGATATAAATAGGTGTCATCATACCAAGTTTGGAGACACCTCATGTCAACAACACTTCTATGCACTTCATCCAAATAGGATTAAGTTATCACCAGCCAGATATTCCACAAGTGTATAAAGTGCAGTGGCCACAAAGGAGTCACCTAAATAATGGACTTTGTTTTGTTTTCAGGGCGCCTGGGTGGCTCAGTCGGTTAAGCGGCCGACTTTGGCTCAGGTAATGATCTCGCAGTCCGTGAGTTCAAGCCCTGCGTCGGGCTCTGTGCTGACCGCTCAGAGCCTGGAGCCTGTTTCAGATTCTGTGTCTCCCTCTCTCTGACCCTCCCCCGTTCATGCTCTGTCTCTCTCTGTCTCAAAACTAAACATTAAAAAAAATTGTTTTGTTTTACTACTGTTTGATTCTTTTGGGAATAATGCTATTTAAGGTCATTTCCTTTTTTTTTTTTTTTTTTTTTTTTTTAATACCAGGGCGGAGTCATGGCGATAGCTGTCTTAGGGTTCTAAGGAGCTCAGGGTGCTTCTCAAACATGAATTAGTTCATAGTAGAAAGTGAATTCTTATTAGCAGTGATTAATCTCAATAATTTTAATTTCCCCAAATGAAGTAAAGATCACTTCTAGCTCTCTTTAGTTAGAGTTCAATTGGAAGTTTTCCAAAGAATATTTATTTATTTATTTACTTATTTATTTACATTTTTTAACATTTATTCATTTTTGAGAGACAGAGCATGGGTGGGGGAGGGGCAGAGAGAGGGGGAGACACGGAATCTGAAGAAGGCTCCAGGCTCTGAGCTCTCAGCACAGAGCCGCACGCAAGGTTCAAACTCACGGACCGCGAGATCATGACCCGAGCTGAAGTCAGATGCTTAACCGACTGAGCCATCCAGGCGCCCCACTGAAGAATATTTAAATCCTTTTCAATTTGCTGATCATAAGGAGAAATATAAATTTCTGTTTTTCTTTATAGATAGCAGCTACTCTTAAACCAAAGCATCCAACTTGTCCAAAAGCATACTTAGCTACGTTTTTTGTAAGTACCTAAATGAATATACATACTATTATCCAACCTCTTCCCCTTCACAGTTCCACCTGCACCCAACAATCCTCCTCCCATGAGCTGCGATTATTTCCAGGGGTTCTGGGTAGTTACTGTGGCTACATCTTTTGCAGTGACTGAAACAGCAACAGTATGAGGCCGTAAATGTCGGTCTATGCTTGTCCTACTTCCCCTCTGTCTAAACACAAAGAGCTGTCAAATAGCGTAGGTTTCCTCCTACGAATACAGTAATTCCACTATACATATGGATCATTATAAATTTAAAAATCTTATTAGGTCACAAGATTTTCCCCGAGAACGAATGCATACATTTTCCCTTGCTCAGCTCTGTAACAGAAAGACTGTTTATAATCATCGTTCTCCATCCATTATATAGCAAAAAATATCGTATTTTCTTCATTAGCACTTTACAATCTAAAAATATCTAGTCTATATTAATTATATTATCTTGCACACCAAACTTATTTAGAACTATTTCAATTCAGAGCCATTTACGCAGCCATTATGTGACTCACACAGCCTGATGCATTTTCCCTATAAGAACGATGCTTTGAGTATCTTGTCCACCAATCATAAGTCCTGATGGCATCTTATTTGTTATTGGAGGATAAGTATTGTGCATCAGGGGCTCTGTGCACACTGAAAGGCCAAGGTTTGGAGAAGTGGAGGCTCGTTCAATCAGCAATCAGAATATGCCCACACCATCCCTGAGGCGGGAAAAAAAATCATCCACTAAGGGTCCAACTCCTTTTCTCAAAGTCTGGGAATGAGATATATGGTTTTTGAGGAAGTCTAGCACTTTAAAAGTTAGTTTTTGGAGACTTTCCAGAAACAGATCAAACAGGAGAAGATTCTTTTTTACTGTCACAGCTGTCATTCTTTTAAAAGTCTGTTTCCTTAGTGAAGGGCACTGTTTCTAAGAGGCACGTTTGGTGGGGGAAGGAGAGCCCGTAGCATTCAAAGGCAGCAGTTGCACCAAGGACCAAGTAAGTGAGGCTGAAAAGGCACAGTTCGCCTGGCATTCTAATCATAGCCTCGCCAGTAAGAAAAAAGGAAAAGAAAAATCTCAATATGGGCAACAAGCTATTGACAGACTTTAGTTTTAAACTTTTAACCAGAGGAGAACTGAAATAGAAAGGGCACTTGCATTCCCCCTATATTCTTAACAGGTTTCATTCTCATTTATATGTTTAACATTCTCTAATTTCAGGCCATGTGCCGAGTAGCCTGTAATACTTTAGGCAAGTTACATAAAATTTCGATTTCAACTTAAAAGTCCAAGTAGTTCCCTTATACTTTCTTTTTTTTTTTTTTTAAGTTTACTTATGTATTTTGAGAGAGAGACAGAAAGAGAGAGAGACAGAGAGACAGAGAGAGAGATAGAGACAGAGAGAGACAGAGAGCATGCATAAGAGGGAGAAGGGCAGAGAGAAGGAGAAACAGAATCCCAAGCAGGCTCTGCACCATCACTGCCAGTGCAGAGCCCGATGTGGGGCTCGAACCCATGAACTATGGGATTATGACCTGAACCCAAATCAAGAATAGATGCTTAATCAATTGAGCCACCCAGGTGCCCTCCCTTATATTTTAAAATTGAGGCAATCTTCAGTAGAGAATTATGCTATATGGTACATTAGCCTTTATTTGGGGAATGTTACACATTTACATTTCCAGCTTCTAGATGTGACTCTGATCGAGTATATATTACCCCAGAGCCAACCTGCCCATGAAGAAAGTTCTGAGAGGGAAGGAATCTTCCCAAGTATCTATTCTCCATGATCTCACATTATATGAGAGACCAGTAAGTGCTACTATCTGGTCCTCAGGAAAGATCCACGAAGAAGGGAAGGCCAGATGCATAATACATACCAGATGCATTGTAGGGAAGGATGGACCAACATCACATAACTCAGAGGAAGTGAAGTTAAATAAAAGGTTGCTGGAAAGATAGCAGCCCTGCTGGGCACAGTAACATGGGGAACACCCACCTCCCTCCTCTTCTCCACTTTGTCCAGAATTTAAATAGCAGCTTCTCTTTGAATCATTCGACAGATGGGGCTGATTTGCAGTAGGAAGCCTGGTAACTTGATGGCTTGGATCATGTTGCCTTTGGGGAGGAGTGTCTAGAAAGAAGGGCTAGAATGAAAAGGGGAGAGGAAAGAAATGCTGCCATTGTCAGAAAAAGATCAACCTAGGAGAAAAAGGGAATTTTATGGGGACCTTCAGTAGACCGGGAATCAACAGGTCAGAGCCATGCGTTACATAAAATGAACAAAAGACAGAATTTGAATTACCAGATAATAAATAATTCCATCGAGAATTTTTGTAGCTATTTGATGATTCATAGTATTCTTTGATTATTTATTTTACTCATGACCATTAATACTACTCTCAAATTCAGGTAGCTTATATTAGAATCCACTACACAATGCACATTTATTTGTGAACATTTAGAAATAAACATGTTCCTATCACTTGATGTGAATGTATAAATGTGTTAGGCCATCAGATCATCATTGTTATGAAAACATTCTGGACCATTTATATAAAGATTCTCAGTATTGAATAAAGAAGGTTCTACTTTGGGGATATAGAAATTTCCGCTTCTTAGTTTGATAAATACTTAATTTGGTCATAACTACACATAACACGGAGCTTCAGTTTAGTGTTCATGTGTGAATTGTAATAAGTTTTTGCTAGGTCAATTCTTGCATCCCATAAACACATATGCAAGGGATTAAAGAGACTGTCAACAACCACAGCATCAGTGCTGGTGATGGTCAAAATTTACTTGTCAGGCAAAACATAAGACAAATGGATTATTTGTGAACATTTTGCTAAGATTGAGAACAAAGCCAGATGCCCAGAGTAAATAAACAAACAGACAAACAAGATCTCAGCTGACTGTAGGACAATGATTCATAACACTAGCTCATCCCAGAACTCTTCAAAGCTTCTTGCTGTGGACTAGTCTCAAAGGCTCATTCCCAAGAAAATTTAACCAGGCTCCTAATCAACACAGAGTTGCTTGTGAACAGAATTAGAATACTTTCTTTTAGATTAGTTGCTTCTAATAGTTCCTAGATTTTTAATGGAGTGATGGCATGATGGCAGATTTCCCTGCCTTTCTTTCTCGCCCATACCCCCAGGTCTACATCCTACCACTCACACCTCTTATCTCACAAGTACGAAAGACAGGGAGGAGACTCCAGGGACCTCAAGTTAGATGGGAAAGAAGAAAGAAAAAGATATTCCAAACAAGCCTCTGTAATCTAAGTTTCCATATCACACACAGGTTAACCATAGCATTGCATCCTATGCCTAACATTTACCTGAAAAGCAATCATAATGCTGTGGTCTTTCTGGACTTCTGAGATGGGAATGGCAGCAACAGTGCCTACCCAATGACATTTGTCTATTGTTTTTGTCCAGCCTTGGACATAGCCAGTCCATAGCCAACAGTACACTTACTCTCTTCTGCTAATGTAAGTCTGGCTTTGTAATGACGGTACCCCATGAACTCAGCATTCTAGCTATACCAAGAAGCAGAACCCTGGTCAATGGAAAAACTACCACCATTGTCGCCATCTGCTCTTTGGCCCTTTCCACACTGCAGTATAATTTATCTTTTTAGGATTGTCCTGCCCATTGACTTTATGTTTCTCAAGAGCGAGCATGGATTCATTTTTATATACACAGTATCTAAAACAGAGCTAAACATGTAGTAGATATGTAATAAATATTCATTGATGAATTATTGGTTCTTAAATAAGATAAATAACATGCATCCTTTAGAATCAAAGGGTCAATTTCTTACCTACTAAAGAGTTAACATAAAATATAAACTATAAAAGCCTTAGAGAAAACAAACATAAATATTTATCTTAGGGTGAGGAAGGACAAACAAAACTAGCAAGAAAGAAAATGATGAAGAATAGATATGAAAAATTTGCTTTCAAGGATAGCTAATGAGACAAATTGACACTGGAATTAAGAGTTGGCATCTTCCCCCTGTGTTATACTATGCCACTTTGAAAAGTGTTTTTTGCCAAAATTGAGTCTTTTCAACCACATGTTAAAAGGAACAATATTCCTGTAAACAACACTACGTTTACACAGACAAATTGGTTTAATGCATTAAGGAAAAATGCTACATGAATTAAACAAGATGCATTAAAATGTCTTCCAAAAACTTACCGACAAATAATTGGTTTGACTGTATTTTTCAGAGTTTAGTCAATTAACCTGGTGTCCCTTAGGTGTGATCCTAGGATTAGAGTACTAGGGAATTACTAGTTGTAAAATATGTACAGCTTTACAGCTCCACAAGGATGTAACAAGAAATGATCCTTCTTTTTTTTTTAAATATAATTTACTGTTAAGTTAGCTAACATACAGTATATATAGTGTACTCTTGGCTTTCATAGTAGATTCCCTTGATTCATCACTTACATACAACACTCAGTGCTCATCTCAACACGTGTCCTCCTTAATGCCCATCATCCATTTTCTCCCTACCCCATCAACCCTCAGTTTGTTCTCTGTATTTAAGACTCTTTTATGGGGGCGCCTGGGTGGCTCAGTTGGTTAAGCGTCCGACTTTGACTCAGGTCATCTCATGGTTTATGGGTTTGTGAGTTCGAGCCCCATGTTGGGCTCTGTGCTGACAGCTCAGAGCCTGGAGCCTGCTTTGTTTTCTGTGTCTCCCTCTCTCTCTGCCCCTCCCCCGCTCATGCTCTGTCTCCTTCTGTCTCTCAATAACAAATAAACATTAAATTTTTTTTAATAAAATAAAAAAAAGTCTCTTATGGTTTGCCTCCCTCTCTGCTTGTAACTATTTTTTTTTTCCTTCCTTCTATTTACCACAGCCTTTTTGGCTGAGATTCTTTTACAAGTTGTATGCCATACTAACCAAGAAAATTCACAATTACATGTTTAAGGATCCTAAGTGATAATTGAGAAAAAGTCATGTTCTGGAAAAGTTACAAACTCCAGTGTTATACCTTTAATTTTTGCCAACAGGTTCACCATCACAAAGATTTCGGAGGGTAAATTATTGTTTGTCCAGTAAAATTAAAAGGTTTGAAATTCTACTTAAAAAGCCTATTTTCTGTATTCATATAGAAACATATATTTATAAGTAACAAAATTATATACTTAATAAGAATCTTAATCATGTATATAGATACTGGACACTTTAAAAATTAACTTGAATTAGCTAAATTAATGAATTTAGAATTCCAAATTAGCACTTGATGGAAATAGCGAGATGATTATCATTATTTGGTATCATAAAGATACAACTTTAATTATAATAAAGCATATACAGTAAAACACACAGCTTTGGGTTTTTTTTAATCTTATTAGACAATCTTACTAGGCAAATATCACTAATTGAGGAAGCAAAGAGTAAATATAGGCATGTAAAAAAAATCACTTTTCAAATTTGAGAGGTTAATGTGTTATATTGGGAAATTCTTTTTTTAAATGTGTATTTATTTATTTTGAGAGAGAGAGAGATAACACGCAAGCAGGCGTGGGGCCAAGAGAGAGGAGGAGAGAATCCCAAGCAGGTTCCACACTGTCAGTGCAGAGTCTGACATGGGGTTTCAACTCATGACTGTGAGATCATGACCTGGACTGAAATCAGGAGTTGGACACTTAAAAGACTGAGTTACCCAGGCCCCTCTATATAGGGAACATTCTTTTTTTTTTCAGTTGGTTGTCTGCTTTTTATTCTGTTCACATTGTTATGGCATGATGGCATCATAAAATCTTTATGTAGTCAATTCTATTAATTATTTATAATTATATATATATATATACATATATATATAGCTAATTTATATATAAGGTAGAAACTATAAAAGCAATCTCATGTAACAATAAATACTCAAGAAAAGATGTATCAGTAGGGCAACTGCTATATGAACTTCAAACACTTTGGGTCCTGGGGCTCTTCTTAATTAATATAGTGCAACAATTCTGCAAAAACATAGGCAGGCATATATTACAAAACCACAAATAATAAACATGGGTACAGGAGAAAGGAATGCATACTTCCCATTGAAAGATTTGAAAAACATGCTTTTTAAATGCTCTAAAGTTTCTTACGAGAAGCTCATAGAATTATATTAACTTACTCATGGTTTCCTTTAAAACAATATTCTAATTCTCATACAATTTTCAGAACATTTGGCCAATATACAGATCAGATAACCAGCTGTGAAAGAGAGAGAGAGAGAGAGAGAGAGAGAGAGAGAGAGAGAGAGAACTGAAAAGATGCTGAGTCCCTGTGCCCATCCCCTCCACCCTACTCAGAGTCAATCAAGCCACACTGCCTTCCTGGAGCCTGTCCCAATCCCAGTACTCTACACAGTTACTTGTTTGTTTCTTTTTTCTTTTCATATGAAATTTATTGTCAAGTTGGTTTCCATACAACACCCAGTGCTCATCCCAACAGGTGCCCTCCTCAATACCCATCACCCACCCGCCCCTCCTTCCCACCAATATTCTAATGCTTCTGGGAAAATTAGTCAGTAGAGCACGTTAAAAATGTAATAAAATACAGTACCTAGAAAATGAACATTCTTTCTATAGATAAGTGTGACTATTCGGCAATGGTCACAGGATGACTGATTTGTGGTCTCTTCACATTTCATATTCTGAGTGTGGAGCTATTTTTAGCTGATGTCAAACCTCCATTTGTAGTAAACTTCAGTGCTACCTCCTGATCAAATAAATGTTCCTTTGCTGCAGCAATCATTAAAGTAGAATTGAAGCTACGATAATTTAAATGTGGATATAGCCTCCTGACTAATTTTGGGTATCAGATACAGTTTCAGCAGCAGGTTAATTTCTAGGTAAGTTTTGGTCTGACTTCTTAAAAGATGATTACTAATAGCTACTATTCTCTAAGTTTTTTTTTTCCTCAGACAACTCCGGTTTTCAGGCCAAAGACAAGCAGTTCCCTGTGTGTCCGTTAGTGTTCTGATGCCAGCTCTTTAGGATGATATTAATCTCTATGTCACAGACTCATGTATTTTTTAATCTGCTTCGAGAACAAAAAGGATATAATGGCCCATTAGGAAACATTAAATCCTGATCATTTTGTTAATGTTCTAGCTAATATGTGTTCTATAAAGTTGCTCACTTTTATAACTAAGATTCTAGTGTCATGGGTTAATGAGCCACATAGCTTCTACTGTTGTACATCAGCCATTAATCCATTATCAGAAAAGGACTAAGCTATCGCCCTAGCAGATGGATCGGAAGTCCTGGAGGGGTAAATTAACCCTCATCCTTTACTGCTGGGTCTTACAACTTTACAGAGCATTTTCACATCCCATCACATTTGCTTCTTAAAACCATTCTCTGAAGTCAGGAGGGTAGTGTGTTATTATTCTCATTTGTTTGAAGGGCCTGCCAGGGAAGCACAGCCTCTTGTGCATCTCCGACCAAAAAAGGACTGTGGGAAAGGTCTTTCACTGGGAAGGTCATTGGCTGACTACAGCTTCCGGAGGATCGTGGTGAGGGAGGAAGAGGACGTACAAAGTCAGTCAAAACAACCCTCTGTGACTTAGTCTTTGGATTAGGAGTTTGTTCTCCAACCAACCGGCAGTTGCATGACAGAGGAGGGAGGCACGCTTGGGTGACGACGTGGTGCACACCTCTTCCATTGTGCCTTATGTCAAGTTGTCCGGTGGGCCAACACTAACACTCCATATCATATTCATAGGAGATGAGGAAGGTTGCTGAGGTCTGTTCCTTCGTGCCCGCCCTTCTTGGCCCTGTGCCTCAGGGGAGGGCACTCTACCCTCTGCTCTGGGGTGCCCTGGCCGTTGGGCTAAGGGTGAACCTGTTTCCTATCTGGTGACTCTTTCAGGAAAAGGCTTGAAACCCAGCTCCCACTGGCAGAGGTGGGAGGAAATCAGTTACAAGGACTAAAAATTTTTTTCATATCTAAGAGAGTACCATTGTTTTTTTGTCTGTTTGTTTTGTTTTTCTGGACACCGTCCTAGCAGCATAACAAGAAAACAGCAACGCATAACAAGAAAATAGCTGACACATACGGAGCACTTATGATGTACCAGCCACAGATCTTTGCACTTTGTGTGTTTTAACTACATTAATCGTTGCAACACCCTCTGGAGTAGTTGATATCATGCCGCTGCCCTTGCGGACGAGGAAACGGGTGCTGGATTGTGAGGTCTGCCTGGACCTCTTCCAGTCCTCAATCAACATGGCAACGTTGTCATTTGGTTACATTTGAATATACTTGGGTTTATTTTCAGATCATTTATGTAACTTGTTTTAATTGATAGCCTTTAAGGAGCGGACCTGATTTTGGAAGGTGGACTGACGTGGCAAAACAGAGACACGGTAATAACCTGAGTCCTTGACATGACTGAGTCAACTAACCTTACAACCTGCTCTACTTCTGCGCTTTGGCATGCAAGATGCTAAATGCCCTGCACATCTATAGCCCTTGAGTTAGAGTCTGTGTTACTTCCAGCCTAAACTTTCCCGAGGGATCCAAGAGTCATATTGAGCACCAATTATGGATGCGGCTACTTGTGTTTGAGTTTGGGCCTCGCGATTTTGGGTGGGTTTTTGTTGTTTTCCTCTGAGGGAAAGCATCCTTTCCCTTTTTAGTTTGTAAAAAGGGAATGAGAGTGGCACCTACTTCATACGCGTGATGAGGATCAGATGGTATCATATACATATAGCACTTAAAACAGTGCCCCAAATGGAGTTTATATTCACTAATATTTAGTGATTTTAAATATTATTTTATTATTATTACTTTTTTTTCTTATTTTAGAGAAAGAGAGCATGAGCTGGGGACAGGGAAGAAGGAGAGGGGGAGGGAGAGAATCTTAAACAGGCTCCATGATTAGCATGAAGCCTGACTCAGGACTCGATCCCATGACCTTGGGATCATGACCAGAGCTGAAATCAAGAGTGGGTCACTCAACCAACTAACCAGCGTGCTCAAGCAGGCGCCCTACTCTATTACATTTTATTATTAACCTTTGATGTTTTTCTAATGTGTAAAATGTGAATAACTATAAAGTTATAGGGTTGTTATGAGATACAATGAAGCAACCCACATAAAGTGTTTAGCAGAATATCTGACCTATAGAAAATGCTCAACAGATTTTCAGTATTTTTCTTTCCAATTAATTTTTTATTTTAATCAAAATAGTGTACATGTGATGTAAAAGACAAAACAAATGTTATAAAGTCTTATAATTAAAAAAGTAGTCCTTTCTATTTTATGAGTCAAAGCCATCATAACATTATTTTTCTTAAAAAATTATATACATTAAAAAATAACACTGTCATGTTTTGTGTAAAGATTTACTCCTTCAATAAAACAGTCTGAATATACATACTTCATACTTTTTATTTTATAAATGAAAACCAATTACAGTCTGTGCAAGCTGTTACATAAGAAATGCCATGCTATTGTATAAGCAATTGGTCTCTTTCTAAAATGAAAAATGGAGACATGTCTGGAAAATTATATTGCTTGCTGATCCATAAACTCATATAGATCAAACATCCAAGTACAAAAATTAAATATCTAATACTATACCCCTAAGGAAATATTATACTATCTGGATGAACTGAAACCCTGATCTATCAAAATCTAGTGGTTTAGGTATAATTCTGGTTACAAGACATATTAGTAATAGCTTCTTGATTCTAAAAAGATTCCAAATACATTACAATTAGCTTTCTAGCCCTCTCAGAAACTGATGAAGCTTTATACAAAGGCAATAAACTAAAACTCCATTTGCATTATTAAATTTAGTAACAGAATGAGGGATTCTATATATCAAAGTCATATTTAGTGACACATATAAATCATAGAACTGTTCACTTCAATCTGTTCTTGATTTGGGAGCTAACAAATCTTAACCTACAAAATTCATTTGCGGGACATTCCTAGTAATTGAGTGATGCCCAATTTATAAGAGACGTTCTGTGTAACAAAATGCAAACATTAATCTCTGTGATTATTAGTGACATTGTGCTTTCTCATAAATATTTGTTGAATAGGTAAGAACACAAGAGCAGATAAAGTGCCCATTCAAAATGTTGTTAACTTTTTCCAATACAGAATTAAAAAAAAAACAACTTCCAAGCTATCTATATGTTACATTATTGTAGGAGAAAAGTGACATTTAGTTTTATTAATTTGTCAAATACATGAATCTCTAGTAAGTGAAAGTGCTGTAGTACTACGTTTTGAATATGTTCCGAGTATCCATTTATTCAAATTTACAAATACCAGTTTAGTGCCTACTATGTGCAAGACATTGGCATATGCTATGAGAGAGTCAAAAATAAAAATGATATTATTTTGGTCTCTCTTTAAGATAGGGTACTGAGGGGGGGCGCCTGGGTGGCGCAGTCGGTTAAGCATCCGACTTCAGCCAGGTCACGATCTCGCGGTCCGTGAGTTCGAGCCCCGCGTCGGGCTCCGGGCTGATGGCTCGGAGCCTGGAGCCTGTTTCCGATTCTGTGTCTCCCTCTCTCTCTGCCCCTCCCCCGTTCATGCTCTGTCTCTCTCTGTCCCCAAAATAAATAAACGTTGAAAAAAAAAATTAAAAAAAAAAAAGATAGGGTACTGAGGGGCACCTGGGTGGCTCTGTTGGTTGAGCATCTGACTTCAGCTCAGGTCACGATCTTGGGGTTTGTGAGTTCGAGCCTCACAACAGGCTCGCTGCTGTCAGTGCAGTCTGCTTTGGATCTTCTGTCGCCCTCTCTCTCTCTGCCCCTCTCCCGCTCATGCCCTCTCTCTCAAAAATATTTATTTGTTTATTTATTTATTAAAAAGAAGATAGGGTACTGAAAACACCGCAAAAACAATAGTAAAGCCATATATTTTAAAAACATAATCCACAAGGATGGGGAAAAAGAGGAGGCAAGGGCACACAATTCTGAAAGGTGGAAGCTAATGGATGAGCCGGAACTGATGGCAGTAAGGAAAGACAGGGACAGACTCAGGTTACACTTGCAGAACCATAAAACACATCAGGTACTTCAGGAAAGGAGGTGAAGAGAGTGTTTCTGAAATCAGGCAGCCTAGGTACAATCTGTTTGAGAACTAGTTAGACCTCTGATGTCTTCTGCTCCTTATTGCTATGTGTCCCTCCTTCCCCCCAAGTCTGGAGATGTACTCATTAGAGAGAGAACACAGAACATCGTGAGCAGGCAAATGCCACACACAGTTGAGGGTGTATGTGCTGATGATGACATGGAAATTAAGGATCAGAGGCATATCAAAGGAATGCAAAGACCCCTGGCCTCCGCCCCTAATTGATTCTCAAGATGCTGGCTCCCAAATCCCTCCCCTCTAGGTACAAATTGTAAGATTCTTCCCTGAAGAGTTAATCTATTCCAAAGCAGAGAAGACAAAGACACCGACGCTGTAATTCCCCAACAAATGGTCCACACAGATCAGTTTGCAGTGTGGCTCAGAGTTGAGGAGGCCCACAGCATGCTCAGCCTGGCCAGTTAGGTTTTAAAGCCCTCATTCAATCATGCACAGAAAGCCAAGGGTGAGAAAAATCTGAGGAAAGGCTTTCAAAGGTAAAGACTCAAACTAACAAATGGGGGCGGGAGGGGGGGAGAAAACTAAAACCCCCAAATAAAAGCAACTTTGAAGAAATAGATTATGCGGGGAGAAAAAAATACTTAAAAAAAACTGTTAGAAACATGAACAAACCCAAAACAGGATGCTGTTAATGAAGAACGTTCAAATTTAAAAGGAGCATTGGATATCAGAAACATAACAGCACTCAGGAAGATTCAGTGGAAGGACTGGAAGATACAATTTTAAGAACTCTCCCTGGAAAGCAGAGTGATAGGACAAAAGGATGGAAAATAGAGAAAATCAAGAAACTTGGCAAGCTAGTGCAAAATACCCAATGTCTGAGGGTTCCAAACTCCCATGAGAAATTCAGGACACAGACGTGGAGGGGAGAAACTTACCAACGAATGATTTGAGAATATTTCCATAAAATATAGGTCATACGTTTTCCAGAAAGAGAGTCTGCTAAATGTTCAGCACGAGATGCCTTGTTTGTGAAGAGCTTCCTGTTTCCCAGAACTCAACCATTACTAGGTCTGGTGATGCCCTAAAGGGCTTTCACAGTCCCTCAAGCCAGACTATGATTTAACTCTCTCCGTGCTTTGAAATATGAAAGACTAAATTCTGGAACCCTGGGTGATAATTTAACTAAATAATAATAAAGCACTGGAAGAAAATTCCTGGACAGTACTATATGTTTCATAAGCATGTTAACAATAAATGGTGGGAGGGATTTGCCCATCATGTCACATTTATGCAACTGTTTAGAACATTCATTACCCATGCAAAACTGTGAGGTACCTTCTGGGCTATTAACTTCTATAAAAAAGGTATTTCATGGCTCTGAATTGTGCCAGTTGTTGTCAGTGGAAAATGGATGATTTTTAAAGTCATCTTATTTGACCAAATCATTGCGCTCAGCAGCAAATGAGCCATACGATGTTATTTAGAACTTTCAGACCCTTTAACTTTGAATTCAAAATAAAACTTTTCCTAACTGAAGCATTAAAACAAGAGTAGCAAGGATACTCACTGTTCAACTTCTTCCATTCAACATCTATTCACTCAACTACTTAATTCATCCCTACTTGTGCAAGTTATGCTCTAGCTATTAAAACTATACAGAAATAAATGAGAATTCTTGGTCCAGGTGGTAATTTGAATGAATATATATATATATATATTTTCCTCTTCAAACCTCATTAAAATATCAGTAAGAGTTTTAAGAAAAGTATATATGTGTACAATGATGAAGCCAGGCTCTAGAAGGTAGGCTACAAGAGTCTCCTCGGGACCAGCTGGAGAGCCAAACTAAATCTATTACCTCAATATGAAATCTATTACTTAATATGAAAGAGACAGCCAAGAAGACTCACGACGTGTGTTTAGAGTTTTTGAGCAATCCTCCCCCCAACTTTCATTTTATTTTATTTTATTCTGTAAATTTTATTTATTGATTTTTTTCGAGAGAGATAGAGAACACAAGCAGGGGAGGGGCAGAGAGAGAGAGGGACACAGAGGATCCAAAGCAGGCTTCACACTGAAAGTAGAGAGCCTGATGTGGG
This sequence comes from Prionailurus bengalensis, assembly GCF_016509475.1. Classification (NCBI taxonomy): domain Eukaryota; kingdom Metazoa; phylum Chordata; class Mammalia; order Carnivora; family Felidae; genus Prionailurus; species Prionailurus bengalensis. The sequence continues at coordinate 13,703,579 of NC_057353.1, read as the reverse complement.
AGCTGACACTCACGAACCCAACCTTGAGCCCCAAATCAGATGCTTAGCTGACTCGGCCACTCAGGCGCCCTTCCCCCTAGTTTAAAAAATGAGCCTACAATTAAGGATTATTAGACAATTGAATAAAGACCCTAAGATGGGGGACAGAGACTATGGCAAATAGGGTGAAACAAATGAAGTCGTTGGAGGAAAGAAACATTCTAAAGGCAAAGGTGGCTCTCTTTCATATCCACAGAAAGGAGAAAGGAAATACTGAAAATACAAAGTAAAATGAAGGTTTTGTAGAAAAGGAAAAATTTATGGGTGAAATATTTTTTTGGGGGGGTATGTAAAATACGATGCTGGAAACAGAAATGTTACAAAATAAAATCAAAGACATCCTCCAGAAATTCCAAAGTTTAAAAAGTTCAGGAAATACACAGTATCCGTACTTTCCCACATGTCTCATCTCTGAATATCGTTTTTATAGTCATAATAAAATAAACATTGAATAATAAAAGTAATAAAATAAAACAAAATGTAACAAAATTCACTTGGTTCATTTATAAGAGTAGATGGAAAAGCCTGTATTGAGCGATTATCTTGCTGAAACAGTCTGTTGATCTTAAAAGTCCAAATGAGAGAATGACATTGTTAAAAGGAAAGTGAGAATTTGCTTCAGAGCACATCCTGTGAACAAGATGACCAAAATGGTGGATATTAGGAGATTAAGCAACTGTATGATTTAGTTGACTGTGGTTTTCAGTCATATATTTTTAATAAATTAAAGTAATGAATGTATGTACTGCTTGCAAGGTAGAAGCAATTAAACTTAGTAGCTCTGTCATGGAACAATACCCCTGTCCCCCAAGCTCCTAAAATAATGAGCTCCTTTGGAATATATTATCCTAATGGTGCTCATTCTCACGATGGTACAGAATGAAAGGAAGAGATATTGGTGCAAGTGGAGGCAATCAATGCTGATGATTTGATTCAGTGTAGCATAATTCCCTGTGGTTTTATTCTTAATTCTTCTGTTATTATGTGCCTTCACTGAAGTTTACACTGATATGTTGTGGTGTCTTAACAGTTGTTAAATTTGAGTCAGAAATAAAAAGTGAAGCAACCAGCCAAAATTTATCAGAATAAAATTCTGGACACGAAACTTTAAATATTGTTAAGTGGGTTCTACCACAACGTAACAATTTGCAAGACAAATAGAAAATCGAACCATCTAGAATTTTCAAAGTAGATCTGTGGATAACGACAGAACATGGATGACAACTTACAGGAGTCATTAAAATGAAGTGCTGTTCCCAGACCTCTAAACTGCAAAATGTAAGCCATCTAGAAAACTCCAAAAACCATGTGTGGTTCAGTCATCAGTGTTCAACCTTGGTATTAGAAATCAAGTAATTATTGGGGCACCTGGGTGGTTTAGTCAGTTAAGCGTCCAACTTCAGTTCAGGTCATGATCTCATGGTTCGTGAGTTCAAGCCCCACATCGGGCTCTGTGCTGTCAGCATGGAACCTGCTTTGGATCCTCTGTCTCTTTTTCTCTGTGCCCTTATCTCTCTCTCTTTCTCTCTCTCTCAAAAATAGACAAACATTTTTTAAAAAAGAAATAAAATAATTATTAGTTTGATCAGGAAATGAATTTTCCACAGGGGTCTTGTCTTCCTATACATACTATCTGTATACAAATCTAATCTTCAAGGTCATAATAACTAGACATTTGCTTCAAAAATGTCCACAATTTCCAATTTAAAATATTTTTCAAATGTATTTGACACCCACCCTTTTTTTTTTTTTTTTTTTTTTTTTTAGAAAATTTTTTTTTCAACGTTTATTTATTTATTTTGGAACAGAGAGAGACAGAGCATGAACGGGGGAGGGGCAGAGAGAGAGGGAGACACAGAATCGGAAACAGGCTCCAGGCTCTGAGCCATCAGCCCAGAGCCCGACGCGGGGCTCGAACTCACGGACCGCGAGATCGTGACCTGGCTGAAGTCGGACGCTTAACCGACTGCGCCACCCAGGCGCCCCAACACCCACCCTTTTTTAAACACTGCAATTGTGGGGCGCCTGGGTGGCGCAGTCGGCTAAGCGTCCGACTTCAGCCAGGTCACGATCTCGCGGGCCGGGAGTTGGAGCCCGCGTCGGGCTCTGGGCTGATGGCTCAGAGCCTGGAGCCTGTTTCCGATTCTGTGTCTCCCTCTCTCTCTGCCCCTCCCCCGTTCATGCTCTGTCTCTCTCTGTCCCAAAAATAAATAAACGTTGAAAAAAAAAAATTAAACACTGCAATTGCATGCTCTCCTGTCTTAAACTTATTTCTGAGGAGAATGACACCAATAATATTGGTTTAGAAATTGCCTTTTTATATCAAATATAACACATAGCTGATACACTCAAATTCTAAAATGAGCACACACAACCATGGCAGAACTGAAAATTGCATAGTTTTATCCGATATTCTACACTCACCCAACTTCTAACATTCTTTGGTTACAGGCCTTCGAGTGCAAAGACTTGTGTGGATTATCCAGGGGAGCGAGGTATGGCCCCTGACCTAAAGAAGTTTATAATCTAGACATGGAGACAAGCATGTCAAGAACTAGATCATCTTGGTGCGCCTGGGTGGCTCAGTGGGTTAAGCGTCTGACTTCGGCTCAGGTCATGATCTCACAGTCCGTGGGCTTGAGCCCCACGTCGGGCTCTGTGCTGACACCTCAGGGCCTGGAGCCTCTTTCAGACTTTGTGTTTCCCCCTCTCTCTCTGCTCCTCCTCCACTCACGCTCTGTCTCTCTCTGTCTCTCAAAACTAAATAAATGTTAAAAAATTTTTTTAAAAAGAACTAGATCATCAAACAAAGAACAGAGAAAGTGCTGTAAGTCACACAAGCATGCATGGCTGCTGTTAGCCCACTGGGAGCACTAGTGGGATTTAAAGAAAAAGATTCACCCGTGGATGGATGCAGCTCTGTGCATCCTGTGCACATGGGGGCAAGGGGAGAGCACAGCATTCAGTCCTGCAAGCTAGTGCTTTGGAACCGCAATGGAAACATCAATTCCAAACAGGCATCGATGGGCTTCCAGGAAGAGGCAGCACTTCGATTTGGAAAGATGTGCAGCATCTCAGTTAGCAGCAGAGAAACCGAGGAAGGACAGTCTGTTTCTCATTCTGGCCCATCTCCAAATGATGGAAACAGGGTACCAGAGACTCATTTTGAAGAAAGCTAATTTGAATAGCTGAGATGATTATACCCGTCATGTGAGTTTGCCACATAGGCCCCTGCTGCAAAATGCCTCTGCAAGTCTAGCATCACTCATTTATTCAATGCTGAAATTAGGATTTGACTTTTATTTCAACATAGACTGAGCATAGGCTTGATGGCAAATCATCCATCTGATCTGGGGGGTGGGGAGGGGAGTCTCACTCAATTCCCATTTAACTGGCCGCCAAATCTTTCAGCTGTCCGTCCATCCGAGGGACCCCCTGTGCTTCCACAACCCATAAAACATGTAATGACTAAATCTGAGATTTTTCTAATTGAGAGTTAGAAAGCATGACTGAAGGATATGTGGCCACAGTAAACTGTTGGATACAGGCTGTGCATTTTTGGCAAAAGGTTAGTTATGTGTAGTAAAGAGGGGAAGATCAGACACTGCACCAAACTGAGACGCCATTGGTTTGATGCCATGTTTTGAAATGCCCAGATGGCCAAATCCTAACATCTATTGCATTAGAGCAGGATTATGAATCAAAATGAGAGAAAAAGATTGTGGGGCCAAAAAGTGGTTATAGTACAGTGATAAAAAGCTTACAACCTAAGCAACACACAGGGATTAATAAAAGGTAAATCTGGCTGAATTTAATGCTGACCTTCAACAAAATAATTTACTCTTTAGCAACCACAGATGGGTTTGTAGGAGAAAAGACTAGCTATGTATAATTTTACAGCTAAGATAAAGGATCAAAATGCAAACATAATATGTAGAAATAATTTGTTTCTGGCCAGGAGCACCATGGAGCAGTTAGGGTCCATGAAATAAACAGATGGAAGACAAGTGTATAAAATATAATATTTTTCAGTTTGGAAAATTTGGTCTGATGAGGATTTGTTTGATTTTGCCTGTAACAGAGAAAGTCTCGCATCTTCAAACTATGTCTGTTGAAGACTAATCAACACCACAGAAAACAACAAAACAGTTAATTGATTATTGCTTTAAAATGTGCTAAGATAAATTTCTTTAAAAAAAAAAACTGGGCAAACACATCATGCACTTCAGATCATGTTTTGGAGTTTTTTAATACAGACCCTGTTATTTTGCGTCTCCATTTTCTTTGCCAAAGGTGATGATTAATAGTGATTCAAGGTTTAAATAATACTTCAAGGTTTAAATAATACATGTCTACCAAATTGACCATTCTGATTGAATTAGGAGATGAATGGGAAAAGAGTTTTTATTTCTGGGAGTCTGCACAGTATTTTATAGTTCATAAAACACTTCCACATTTGAGTGAAATTATCCGGAGGCAATTCTGGAAAATACTGTTCCTCCAAATTTTAGCTAAGGAAACTGCAGAGTCATAACAATCTAGCCCAAAGAACCTGCATTTAAGCTGCAGACCTGGGAGGTCTCCGGGATCCTTGTCTATGCTCTTTCTTTTACTCTGTGCATTATCTCAATTATCTTCTCTGAATTTTCAAGCAAACTCAAACCAAAAAAACCTGCTCCCGAGATTTCGTCTCGGCTTTCCCCATACAGGCACTTCCTCCAGTTGACTGTTTCAGCGTAGCAGAGAAGCTGTCGAACCCACTTAGCGTTCTGAGTTTCAAAGTCACCACCAAGCAATTAAATGACTGAGTTAGAAAATATATCGCTCTCCAAGTATCAAGATTCTAAGTCATAATTCATAGTCTCCCTGTTTTCCCACTCTGCATAGTGGATAGCTTCGAGTAGCATAAAATACTGTGAATTTACCTTTTCGTGGTATTCTACCACAAAGACCACAGATCCTGACTAAGTAAATCATAATTTCAGGATTGTTAAGAACAGCCAAACCAATGTAAAAATCTTCTCTTATCACCAAATGACGGGACAGGATGAATAAACCATGGAAGAAGGAGGTCACGCTTTTGAAGATCTTAAGTTCAGCTGAAGAGACCCCTCTTTCTCTCCTCCACCCAACAAAGGTAGGAAAGTAGCTGGAAGAGAAGCCAATATTTACAAGCATTTGATATGCAGGGTTTCCCAATTAGTTACAGCAGCAATCATTTAATCAGAGGTTCTATGCTAGCAAAAGCAGTTTATTTCATTAGCATTAATTCCATTTTGAAGGGCACTGCCAATTAAAGATGTTTTTAATTGATCATCATTCATGGTTTAATATAGATTCTTAATATAATTGATTTGGGATGAAAAGTATAATTATAGAGAAATCTAGAAATGTGCTTTATAATAATGCAGCGAATCATACTAATTTTCTTGAACCTGTCTGACCTTTTTTGAACAGCTTTTGTGGGGCTATATCAAATTAATGTTCTAATTTTCAAGAAGGAGGAAGCAAAATTATGCAAATTACTGATGTGCATCTTGAAAAAGATTTTAGGATAAATTATTAAGAAATGATGTGTATGGGGTGCCTGGGTGGCTCAGTCAGATAAGCATCCGACTTCAGCTCAGGTCATGATCTCACGGTCCATGAGTTTCAGCCCCGTGTTGGGCTCTGTGCTGTCAGTTCGGACGGAGCCTGGAGTTTGCTTCAGATTCTGCGTCTCCCTCTCTCTCTGCCCCTCCCCCACTCACGCTCTGTCTCTATCAAAAAATGAATAAACGTTAAAAAAATTAAAAAAAAAGAAAAGAAACGATGTGTAAATATCCCAAGGAAGACCACAAGGAATCTAGCATGTGTCTAATGACAATAACATATCAGGATTTATTTCTATGATAGGGATAGTAGGTGCAAATGCCAAAAAGCAGTTGTCTAGGACTTGTTCTTAAGCTGGCAAAATCTTAGGCAATATGCTTACTCTTAAGGGAGAGACAAATTGGAACAACAGATAAGTGGCTTAGAAACTACTTACATCAGAGTACCATAATGATGCTTATTAATACATTGATGTCAATCACAAAGCGGGTTTCCAGGGGAGTGTTGCAGTTTCCAACTCTTCCTCTGTTCTCTTCAGTATTTTTCCAATTAGTGATATTTATTACATAAAAAAACTAGAGGGCATACGACCCCCAAGTTGGAGTTGAAGTTAACTTTATGGTCAGTAAATATACTGAGTCAAAAATGTCTTGACATGATATAGCCATAAGCTGAAATCTATCAAATTTCTATTTAATTGGAAAAATATAAGGTTTCACACTTGGCTGTACACAGTGGGAAATATGCAGCCTAAGAGTCTTAGGGATTAAATTTAATAGGAACTCCACAGGAGTCATGAACATACCCTCCCAAAAAGCAAACATGATCTGAGGCTGAATTAATAACAGCAAAACATCTAAGACGGAGAGGATGGTTGTGCTCTCCCTGTGTGTGAGGAGCACCTAATTCTGGGTGTTGCTCTTCAAGGGGAGATGGGAGAAGGGACTCAGATGATGGACAAACTTGAATTTAAGTCAGTTGTGAAACAGTTCAACAATTACCCTGCTTCAGAATAGACTAAGTACTTGAGTGGAGCATCAAAACTCTCCAAATATTTGAGGATCTGTTATTTAGGAGAAAAGTTTAAGAAAAGTACTTAAACTTCTTTCCTTTAATGGATGTAATCACACTAAAACAATACCTATTCTGTTGACTCCCTCTGAAAAACCTCAGTTTTAATTCGTCCTTTCTATTTTCTTTCCATTTCCCAGTTTATACTGATTTAATGTTCCATATTAGAGCTAACCGATGATTATTTTATTACATTACTTTGGGTGTTTGAGATAAATCAGTGAACAACACAGACAAAGATTCCTGTTCTTAAAAACCATGTGTTCCAGCATGGGGGAGGTACTAGAGATTGGGACAAATAACAAAAAATAAAATATGTATGCAAATTACTAAGTATATCGGAAAGCGACAAAAAGACAAAAGATGGAATTCACTGGGAGTAGAGGAAGTTTGTAATTTTAAATAAGGAGTGATGAGAGTAGTCTCATTGAAAAAAGTGACGCCAGATAAAGAATTCAAGAAGGGGAGGCAGAGAGTCATGAGAACAGCCCATGAAAGAGAACATCAGGCAGAGGAAACCAGCATAGACAAAGTCCCCGAGGCAGGCATCTTTCCAGCAGGACCACAAGGAGGTGAGTGTGGCTGGAGGTGAGTGGGCAAGAAGTAGGACAGAGGATAGGACAGAGAGCCAATGGGAGGATGTTACTATAGATCATGTAGGACCTTGTAGGCTTCTGTAAGGACTTTCCCTCTTGCTCCATGTGGAATAAGAAGCCATGCGGAGTATTGAGCAATGGGCTACCATGGTCTGACCTATGTTCTAAAAGGATCACTCTGGCTACAGTGTTGAAAATAGACTGTAGAGGGGCCAGCATTTAGAGATTCAGGGCAAGTCTCTTCCATTTATTCCCTAGTAGAGTAAAAAAGGAAGCAATTTAGAAATGTCATTTTGCATTTATTATATACTTTTTTTTAGTTTTACCAGGAAAAAATGTAATAGAGCATATCACAGAAAAATCATTGAATTATATGACTGGAAGAAACCTTGAGAAATAATCTATTCCACCTTGCCTCAGTCAGATACCATTCTTATAAATGATTTCAGACATATATGAATCTGCTTTATGTTAAAACACTTGTAGTAAAAGAAATTTCACAGCTCCTTGTAATCCACACTCCAAAGCTTCAGAGACATCTCTTTCAAAAATTTCTTCCTTATGTCAAATTAGAATTCTTCATTCTGTAAATCATAATTTCCCCCCATTCCCTCCTTCCCTCTTTCCTTCCTTCCTTCCTTCCTTCCTTCCTTCCTTCCTTCCTTCCTTCCTTCCTTCCTCCCTCCTTCCTTCATAAATGGAATTTAAAACAAAGAGTACTAAATGTGAAATCAAAAATCCATATTTCTAGGGCTGCATGGATGGAAGTCAGTTAAACGTCAGGCTCTTTAGTTCAGCTCAGGTAATGATCTCACAGTTCATGAGATCAAGCCCAAGACTCATGAGATTGAGCCCTTAGCCTTGAGTTGGGCTCCATGGTGATAGCACCGTGCTGATAGCTTGGAATTCTCTCTCTCTCTCTTTCTCTCTCTCTCTCTCTCTCTCTCTCTCTCTCTCTCCCTCTCTCCCTCTCTCTCTGCCTCTCCCCTGCTCTTGCACATGCATGTGCTCTCTCTCAAAATAAATAACCCCCTCCCCAAATCCCCCAAATAGATTTCTAGAATAGAAATCCCCCAAATAGATTTCTAATCATATAGGGTTCTAATCACACTGGCATACAGCATAAACTTTGTCAGATCACTTTGTTTCTATGTATAAATTAACAGATGTACACCTTCCTTTAGCTCCTAGGAAGAAATGAGCTCTATAAATCCAAGATATAATTAGAATTATTGTTGGTATTATTCTCTTCTCATCAGAAATGGAGAATTAATCCAATCCCTTACTAGGATTTTAACCCAGCAAGATGGTGTATGTTGCCTGTAGATAGGAAATCTTCAGGGAGCATTAAGTCATTAATTCTGAGTTGGGGGAGAAAAAAACACACTGAATTCACCAAAAGCTTTTAATCCAGCTTTAGATCCATTCTTACTCTATTACAATGAGTGACCTTTAAGGAAAAAATTCTGATGGTAATTTAAAAGAAGTTTAACAGAGCAGTTCAAAATAGCTAACATAGATTCCCTTGAAAAATATACTTTAGGTGTTAAATCACAGGATGAAATATTTGGCTCAGTGAAAATTCACTAGAAAACTATTAAAAATTAAAAATCATGTATACTGACATGAATGTAACATTGCATATCGACTATACTCAAATAAAAAAAATTAAAAACAACAGCGACAAAACAAAAAACGAAATAAAAGTTATAAATCAATAAGTTTTCAATTGAAACCCTTTATTGTGTTTGTGTTTGTGTATATTTGTACACACACACACACACACACACACACATATACACAAACATATATACCAAAATTTTATATATAAAATATATACACCAAAATTTATATATAAAATATTTACTACTCCCTTCATTTGGAACCATTCTCCTAAGATGCTAGGAAACAAAACACTTGATTTTTAAAAATTCAAGGATCATGTTGTCTCCAGTGTCAGACACTGCAGCATGAACCATGACTGTGTTCTTAGACGGCCATGCAGTCAGCAATTCCTGAGTCCCCATGGTCTCCTGGGATCTACTTTCAAATCTAAGGAGAGAACAAAGAAGCCACATGCCAGCAATAGGCAACACTGTGCACAGCACAGAGTCCATGCTGACCATATTTGACATCGAGTTCTTCAGCTTCCCTCCTGTTTTCCCAAGGGTTGTTATTAAAACCATCCAGTCTCAGCTCCAGGCTCCATTTTGGATTTATTGTCAATTATTCTTTCTGCCCTTTCAAGCCTCGCTGAGTACTGTGGATTTTCAGCAATGCCCAATATTCTTCATTGCTCTATGCCCATTGACAATTTCCTGTTGCACCTCATTATTGTTAGCATCACCCTGGATTATCTCAATACCCTCCTAGCTGGTCCCTTCCATATGGCTTCCTCTCTAATTCCTTCTCCACGCTATTCCCGTACTTACGTTCCTAAAGCTTTGCTCTTATTATTTGTTCACGTATCACTGAACCATTGCCAGGTGCCATTTACTGTATTACATGCTGGTGATGTAAAGGTAAATAAGACTTGGTCCTTTCTCTTGTAGGAAACTGCAATTAAGTCTGGCAGAGAGACAGGTAATTAAATAATTTTAATACAGTAGGATGAATGAAACATCATGAGCATATACAAAGTGCTATGGAAATAAGAGGAAGAGATCAAGTCTGCCTAAGGGGGGAGGGATTAGGAAAGTCTTCAGATAGGAGAAGGTGACATGAAATCTATGTATTGAGGGATAGGTGGCCTTTCACCATGCAGACACTAGAGAAAAGCTAATGAGGGGTGGAGAGAACAATATTTGCAGGGATAGGATGGTAAGAAATATAGCAAGTTTGAAAATCTCTAAGTCTTCTGGTCTTGAGAGAACATAGTATATGTGTTAAGAAAGGCAGGATAATTGGCAACAGAGTTTGGACAGAAACTTCTCTGGGGCAGGTTTTATGTAGTAGGTGTGCAATTTAGACTTCCTTTTGTATTTTATAGATAATGGAGGTGAGGAGGTGGTATTTGGTTTTAGGCTCTGGAAAGTGTTCTACTCCTTTACCAGATAGATCAGGAACTGGAAGCAAGGAGACCAGTTAGTTTCTTGCAGGAGTCCAGGGAAAAGCATATTAGGGCAGTTCAGGTCAAGGAAGATATGGCAAGGGGTTGGAAAGAAAAGGCTCCATTCTAAAGTCAGTTATAGGTAGGGTTTTTACTGGACCCATCTGTCTCTTAGTTTGTCTGGTCAAGATTCTGAATCCAACCTCTTCCAGTTAATGCACCGTTCTTTTTGTTTTCTAGAGTTGGTCAGATATAGCCCAGGTCATTGTGTTTTTCTATATAAATGACATTTGCTTTCTTCCTAGAGTGTATTGGTTTCCTGTTTCCCCTAGGCATGTGGTTTTTAAATTGGGCTCTTTGGGGCTTTAGGATGACTTAGACTTGCTCCAGGGGCCTGGCAGGAGGTGCTACGAAGGGACGGGTGGGAGCCTGAGGGCCACAGTGCTCGAGCCTCTACTCCTCACTCCAACAAAGCCAGCTCTGCTTTTATTTTACGTGAGTTCCCCCAGAAGATTTTGTTTGAAGAAAGCTATTTAAACATGTTTAGCTCAAAGTAGTGGGGGGAGCTTAAGTAATCTTAGGATTCACTTAGTATTGACATTAGACTTGGAGGAATAACCCAATCCATTTTGTGCCAAGATAGAGAGAAAGGCTGGCCTGAGCTTTTGCTGAAACTATGGAGAAATGCTACCCACAATATGTCTGTAAGTCACATGAAGATTACATTTCTGAGGCCAGCTGTATATGAAGGTCAAAAGTCACATTGGAAAGCTTGCTCTTTCCGATATTTCCAGATAACACACTTGCCTCTTGTAATGGGGTGCAAATTCTTAACTATAGGGGGACGATTACGGAATGCTTCAGGGAGATAAGATGTTCAACTTAAATATCAGTTGGTCAAGACACATTACGACATCAATGAAATCATATTCCAAGTAAAATGAGGTGAGCTGAATTATCTATGTCCTTCCTGTATAACTCGGCAAACCCAAGGAATGTTAACTGCCAGGACCTAAGACTAAATATGAGAGGGGAGATGGGGCACCTGGGTGACTCAGTCGGTTAAGCAACTGACTTTGGCTCAGGTCATGATCTCGGTTTGGGATTTCGAGCCAGGCATCAGGCTCCATGCTGACAGGTCAGAGCCTGGAGCCTGCTTCGGATTCTCTGTCTCCCCCTCTCTCTGACCCTCCCATGCTCAGGCTCTGTTTCTCTCTGTCTCTCAATAATAAATAAATGTTAAAAAAAAATTGAAGCAAATAAATATGAGAGGGGAGAGAGATAGAGAGGGAGAGAGAGAGCATGTTCAGGTCTTTCCCAAGCTGCTGGCTCATGCATTCGAATTGATAACAGTGGTCCTTAAATAAAATAATACACAAGAGAATGAGAAGCATAAAGGGGAAGACAGTAAGATTCACTTTGAAACAAGTTGAGCTCGAAATGCATGAGGAGTATCCAGGATGCAGTTAGATAAATGAGTCGAGAGCTGGGAAGGGAGCTTGAGAGGAGTATAGATCTGTGAATCAGCAATATGGCATTAGTGAAAAACAACAAAGGGATGAATTTGCTGAGGGGCAATATTTTAAGTTTATCATTTATTTTTTTTTTAACTTTTTTAACGTTTATTTATTTTTGAGACAGAAAGAGACAGAGCATGAATGGGGGAGGGTCAGAGACACAGAATCTGAAACAGGCTCCAGGCTCTGAGCTGTCAGCACAGAGCCTTACGCGGGGCTCGAACTCACAGACTGCGAGATCATGACCTGAGCCGAAGTTGGCCGCTTAACGTTCCAGGCGCCCCTATTTTTTATTTATTTTTAGAGAGAGAGAGAGCACATGGGAGAGGAGCAGAGAAAGAGGAAGACAGAATCCCAAGCAGGCTCCTCTCTGCCAGCACAGGGCCCAATGCAGGACTCGAATTCACAAACTTTGAGATTGTGACCTGAACCAAAATCACAAGCTAGACACTTAACCAACTGAGCCACCCAGGTGCCCCATTGAGGGGCAATTTTTGAATGAGAAGAAAAGGCTGGGGATGGAATGTTAGGTGGCCCTAAATTAGGGGATAATGGGGAAAGAGCACTAATAAATAAAATGGAGTCATAAACATTAGATGAATATTAAGAAAACCAGGAAAGAGTAGCTCTCATTAAACTCACAGGAGGAGAGAGTTTTAAGAATAAGGCAATGACGATCACTGTTAAGCTGCAAACAAGTAATCTTCTTCTGTAATTAATTCTTTGTGCCTTCAACTGCTCATAGAACACAGTTTCTTAGTGTGGAATGGAAATCCCTCCCGAACCTCATTTCTAGTCTTCTTTCCCCCAAAACCCCAGGGCTCTTCTATGCTTGCAAACACGAAATCTTTGTTCTATTAACAATTCCTTTTGCCCTTTATGAAATTGCTTTGTGCATTTTTCCTATTGTTCCTAACTTGGGAGCATTCTTACATGTTACCAGTGCCACTTGGGCTCCTACTTATCCTTAAAGCTTGTGGTGGCTTGATTGAAAAAAAATGGCTGCTGTCCCTATACCCCTTGTAATATGGTGTATGACTTTGCAGGCCCTGCTATCAAGAGGTGGAGTTGATTTCTCCAGCTCTTGAATCTGGACTGGCTTCTAGACTTGCTCTGGCCAATAGAATGAGCAATGTAGCTTGCCAGGTCTGAACTTAGGTTTCAAGTGGCCTTGAGGGCTTTCATTCTCTCTCTTGGAGCCCTGTTATGACTTGGGAAGAAGCCCAGGATGGTCTTTAGGACAATGTCAGATCATGTGGACAACAGTCAAGTCCATTATAGGCCTACCTCCTGAAGTGCAGTCCTGGAACATGTAAGGGCACTCAGGTAGGCTGAGTGGAGCTGCCTGCCTGACTCAGAGCTGAACACAGATGCCTGTGTATTTCTAACTATGCCAGAAGACCTACTAAGCGACCTTAGACTCATGAGCTATAACAAATTTTTGTTCCTTGGGGCCACTGTGTTTTAATATGGCTTGTTATGCAGCAATAGCTAACTGATAAAGTAGTCTAGCTCATATCTCATCAATTCCACGAGCCCAGCCTTGATGAATTTTGCTAGTAAAACAACATAAAAAACAAAAGCAGAGCAGTCTCTTTCCATTCATAGAGGCAAGTGGTCTGAGATGAGGCAACAGAGGAAGATACAACCCAGAAAAGACAGGGCCAGATGGACTCTATTAAGAATTTTAGAATTGAGCACTTTCAAATACACAAAATGTTTTTTTTTCTTTCTCCCTTTGATTAGAAACAACAAAAAAAAAATTCACCACCAAAAACAGAATCTTAAAAATTACATTTAAAGTTAAAAATTTGGGGGGTGCCTGGGTGGTTCAGTTGGTTAAGCATCCGGCTCTTGATTTCTGCTCAGGTTATGACCTCACGATTTGAAAGATCAAGACCCACATCAGGCTCTGCTCCTACAGCACGGAGCCTGACTGGGATTCTCTCTCTCCCACTCTCTCTGCCCCTCCCTTACTCATGCTCATATTCTCTCTCTCTCTTTCTCTCAAAATAAATAAATAAACATTAAAAAAAGTTTTGAAATCTTGAGGCAATTGGAAATCTATGTGAAAACCTGCAAGAGCCCTCTGTTTTCTTTAACTTAGGCCAGCTTGCTGTGAGAGCACCCACCCTTGTGCTGTGCCTCAACTGCCCCCACTCTGCCCCCTAAGTCATACATTTGCAACAGTGCTTAGAGCCAGAGACAATGGAACGAGAACACCTCATTCTCTTTCTCAGGTTATATTCCAGATCGGAGGCACTTAAGATCCTCCAAGGTTCATTTGAGTCAGCCTCTCTACAATAACACCTGCTTCAGTGCTGAAAGCTCTTTCACAGAGGAGGAGATAATGGGTAATGCATGACAAAGAAGCACGGGTTGCTACTTAGCTTCAAGCACTTATAAAAACATTGAACTGCACACTTGAAACTGTGGATCTCTAAGATATGTGAATGTTTTTAAAGGCCTCGGAAAGTTGGACAACTTGATCCTATGTTACAGATGACCAGGATTGTGAGTCTGATACCCTCTTGCATTATAGCATGAGGAACAAATTGTTGTCTTCATAATTCAGTCCATGGCTTCCAGCTATGGTCCCAAGTATCAGGGAACACAATGGAGACCGTGGAAGTGGTTAACAGTGTGACCCTCCACCTGTGCTGAAGCAGTAACAACGGCTGTCGTTCTTGCTTCTTCCTTCGTAGACCCTGTACAGTGGAGCTCGTGACTTTGCACTTTCCCGGAGTGTGGTTTATCCAGACAAACTCAAGCTTCGTCAGTGGAACGTTCTGCTTGTGCGAAATGTGTGCAGCTGTCAGGGAAAACCTTATAGGCGTCTCAGTTTGCAACTGGGAAACTGGCTGGGAGTACCTCTGTCACAATGCTTGGGTTCCTACCTAGCCAGCTTCTGGACAACTGTCTACTTGTTAGTGCTGCCAGCCAGGCGGACTGAGACAGAGACGGAAACTTCCACAGAGGCGCTGAAGCTGAATACCTTGTGCTGTTCAGTGACGAATTTGGAAAACTTCCCAGATTGTACATCTGCCTTGGCATAATATCTTGTACTGCAGAGAATGAGGCTTTCAAGGGAGACAGTGAGAACAGCCATATCTGTTCACAGGGGGAGGATGACATTTCTTCCTTCTTTCAGGGACAAGTGCCTGCCTTGTTACGCTCTGCCCCCATTGTCATAGCTGCTGGTGAATGTGTGTAATCAGGAAGTGCCCACTTGGCACACAAGCCTCACTGGGGTAAGCCCTGTGATTGGTGCACAGCCCGGCCAGCTTATCCAGAGGAAGCTACTTAGGATGGGCGAGGTAGGCCAAGAGGGAGACCAAAGTATGCGTGCAGCAAGGCCAAAGATCCTTTGGTATTCTTCTCCTTCTCGTCAACTTACACTATCTGTTTTTTCTTTTTTGTTTTTCTTTACGTGTTTGTTGTTCACTGTACTAGCCAGGTAGCCAGATGCCAATGAGCCTCTTTTGCTAACACCTGAGGAAGCTGAGATTCAGTGTTTCATAGTCTTCCTTAGAGAGTGTACAGGCCCAAACCGGCACTTCATAAGTCTCTTTACGGGGATAGTTAACTAAATCTCATATTTATGTTCAAATTTATATAATTTCCGGGTCAGAGAAACAAAGAAATACCAGAGGAAATTCTGACAGGGCCATAGGAATTCTGGGTACCTGGGTGGGATTAGTAAGAATATATGAACATTATTTAAAATGTTCATGCCTAATGGCATGCCTGGGTTGATTGGTTGAGCATCTGACTTCCACTCAGGTCATGATCTCATGGTTCGTGGGTTCAAGCCCCACATCGGGCTCTGTGCTGACTGGGTGGAGCCTGCTTTGGATTCTTTCTCTCCCTCTCTCTCTGCCCCTCCCCTGCTTGCTCTTTCCATCTCTCTTTCTCTCTCAAAAATAAACTTTTAAAAAAACCTAAAAAAAGTAAAATGCATTCCAATGTAGGGATGCCTGGGAGGCTCAGTTAGGTGTGTAACTCTTGATTTTGGCTCAGGTCATGATCCCTGGCTCATGGGATTGAGCCCCCACTCAGGCTCCGTGCTGAGCATGGAGCCTGTTTAAGATTCTCTTTCTCTCCTTCTGCCCCTCTCCTCCACTCAAGCTCTCTCTCTCTCAAATAAATAAATAAATAAATAAATAAATAAATAAATAAATAAATAAAAATAAATGTGTTCTAACATAAAAGTGTAGTCAGTTCCAATGATGTCCATTTTATAAAGAAAGAGAAAAACATTTTTTTAAGAATAAGCACATTATCGGGGCGCCTGGGTGGCGCAGTCGGTTAAGCGTCCGACTTCAGCCAGGTCACGATCTCGCGGTCCGGGAGTTCGAGCCCCGCGTCGGGCTCTGGGCTGATGGCTCAGAGCCTGGAGCCTGTTTCCGATTCTGTGTCTCCCTCTCTCTCTGCCCCTCCCCGATCATGCTCTGTCTCTCTCTGTCCCAAAAATAAATAAACGTTGAAAAAAAAATTAAAAAAAAAAAAAAAAAAAAAAAAAAAAAAAAAAAAAAGAATAAGCACATTATCTATTGAGGTTTGAAAACCCGGCTTATCAGGAGGACATTGTGGAATGTACATTAATGGGATAAATAGTCTAAATTAAATGTTTGGGGACTTCTGATGGGATCAAATCCATGCCTGCCTGAAAGGCAAAATGTACAGGCAATGCCCAGTATAAATTCTTAAAAACGGAAGGAAATGAAGTATGTGAGAAATCAAACTGATGACTTAAATACTAGAATGTGCAGGAGAATGGAGGGAAGGGACTTGGTCTATGGGTGCTGTGTAATATAAAAGCACATATCCAGGTAGACGGAAGATGCACGAGACTAGATGCATTTGGTCCAGGCGTCTACTTAGAAGGGATAATACGCAAGCATTTTTAGTCACTTCACAACAGCAGTGGGTCTACTGATGAGGAGAAATTTAGAAACTCTGTCTAGATATGTTATAACTTTAAAATAAGTTCCCCAGAAGAAATAGTTCATAGTTGCTGTTAAAACTTATTTTCCCTCCCAACATTATAGAAACAAATATGACAGCAAATGAAAGTTGGTATATAGATGCAAACTATAAAAGGAATGCAAATGTTCGCCATTGCTATTTTACATGTCGAAGGAGACTTAAAAACTTTATTAGCCTCAAGGTTAATTTAAGAAAGGACCTTTCAGTGTTCTGTATTTTAATAGAAAATTTTAGCCATCCCATAACCATTCTATCTGAAGAATGGATGAAAACATTGAAATGTTTATTCTTGAGATAAAAAGACTTTGTAGAGGGAGACAATACACTATGCTTGTGTGTGTGTGTGTGTGTGTGTGCGCACGTGCACACGTGCACGAGCACATAGGTGTTTAACAGAAGGTGAAGTTGTTCTTTATGCTTCCTTTGTATGAGCTCTCTTAGTACCCTGGTGTTTTCTTTCATAGCACTTCTAACATTTGCAATTCAGTGTTTACTTTGG
The DNA here is from genome assembly GCF_016509475.1 of Prionailurus bengalensis. NCBI lineage: Eukaryota > Metazoa > Chordata > Mammalia > Carnivora > Felidae > Prionailurus > Prionailurus bengalensis. The sequence continues at coordinate 13,686,227 of NC_057353.1, read as the reverse complement.
ATACACTATATCTCCTTTAGACAAAATATAAGTTTGTTTTATTCTCTGATATGTTATCAGGGTCTATTCCAGGGTTTGCAACAAGAAAATGTTAAACCAATATTTTATGAGTGATTGAATGAATGATTCTGGACCATTACTACACAGAAGTAATATTAAGCAAGCATCTACCATGACAAAACAAACACTATAACAGGAAATACATGTTTATATCATTTAACCTTCCCTAGGATTCTGAATGATAGATATTATCAACTCTATTCTGTAGATGAAGAAACCAAAGCTTACAGAGACTATTTGAGCCATCTCTGTCTGTTTAGGTCCAAGACCAATGTTTCTTGGACCATGATGGACATCCTCTGCAGCCCCTGATGGAAACAGATGCCAATCCAATATAAGGACGGACTCGCTAAGAAGTCTAACAATTCTGGAATGCATTCTCTTATGAGGAACTGAATTATCTATCTGTGGAATTATGGAGTCTGTTTGACCATCTGTCAGGAACATATAATAGAGAAGATGCAAAAGGAGACAGCATTAGAAAACCCGTAGTGTTCTTCTCAATGCTAAAACTTTAATTTACTGTGCAGCCATATGCTGAAGTGGCAGAATAATATGGTTCTTCCCCTCTCTTGGTATTTCCCCCTTTTTCTTTCCCTTTCAAAGCAGATGGTTGCTATTGTGCCTGTTGCCCCAGGAGAAGCATATACAGAACAACAGTCAGAAGGTCTGCTATCTTTTGGCTTTTCTGTTACTGAAGCCTATGCCTTCAGGGGAAGCTGGAGGGTCAGGGGCACAGGCAAAATTTTTAAGAGGAAGCAGGGCTTCTTCACCAGTTCAAAAAAGCTAATCTGGCTGGTGAATGAGAACTGGATGAACAAAGCATAGAAGAGTTAATGGTAAGCAAGGGCAAGGTCCTTGATGCTTCATAGAGAGAGATGCCCTTTAGCATCCTTCTTGAGTAGAGCCACATGGTTGTAGAACTACCCCAGAAAGGGTTTGAGGGGCCTGAGAACACAAGTAGCCATACCTGTTTTCAGGTGAAGCTCTGTGGACCCAGCAAAATGTTGTCTGGAAGGAGTCTCTGGGCAAACAGAGCCAGAGCCAGAGAGAGTACCAGGTGACCCCAGGATTAAAGGGACTTGTCCTGACCCAGAGCTTGGCCCTCAGGAGCCTCCCCAAGCTCAGACACAAATCCAGAGAAGGGAGGGAGCAAGGGCAGTGGAATAGGGGCTTTGAAGATTTGTTCTGAAGACTAATCAAACTACAGATGGAAGATTTTTTTTTAATCCTTTACTTGTCACTCCTTTGTTTTTTTGCTTCTTTTATAAGGTTGAAATGACAACACACATACTCCTCCAATGAGAATAGTTTGATGTGTGTATTCTGAAGAATCCAAATGTGATCTGGTGATGAAATTCACATTTTAATGGGTTTGACTTGTTTATTTTGAGAGATTGTCTTTATCCATCTTACATTAATTCTCGTCTTAAAAAAGAAAGATAGAAAGAAAAAAAAACTTCCTTAAGCTGGAAGCCTTATATAACATTACACCCTCTGTTTCCCCCAGAGGAAATGGTTTGGTGAAGTGGGAGAAGTGGTGGATATCATCTTTCTATTCCTTTCCCTAATAACATGATTTTCTGTAGACTGTGCAGAGTTTGTCTCACATCAGCATCCTTTGTGCAACAGACACCGAAAGTTTTGAGAGATTTAATGAGGGGAAATGCCATGAACGATAAGGTGCAGAGAGAGCAGACATCAGCAGGAGAACGTTCAGTCCACAGTGCCAGGCTCACACCTTGGAAGGGAGAGAGGAAAGGAAGGTTGGATGGGAAGGTCTTTGGATTGCAGTGCAGCTCTGACAGAGGCTGGCAGGGAGCACCCCGGTGGGGTGAACTATTGACAAAGAGCAGTTTTATGTTTATACCCCAACATATCATTTCTCAATAATTCACTTAGTCGCAGTTGTTATCTACCTTTTATCTGGTTCATAATACTTATTCTCCTGCTGCATGAGAATTTGACCTTCGGCAAGTCTCTAGCCCTGTTCTACAGATAACTTGTTAAAGATGGTATGTGCCAACTACATTATGGAGCCATATTTCATATGGTAAAAACTGACCCATGATTGACAAATTACATCTGGACTGGGATTATCTATTATAGATGCTGGTGAAAAGCCATAATTTTTGGCTTCCTTGAGTAAGTGCCATATGGCACTTATGTGGTTTATGTAGATTCCTAATCTTCATTTGATTTTTCCCCTCTCCATGTTAACTGCCATTTTTAATAAAAAATTGCTAATGTTTTTTGAGAGCTGACTAGATTCCAGATACTTTTAATAAACACTTTATCAATATCATTTCATTTCATTTAATCCTTACAACAAACTGTGAGGTGGTTTGATAATCCCCATATAAAGACTAAGATACGTTAAAATAACTTCTCAAGATCATGCAATTATTAAACCATATAGCTTAATTTATAATTCAAACATGCCATCTGGGAGGTGATTTAAAGTTGTATTCCAATGATAAGAATTTTTTAACTTGCCCTTCAGTAGCTTATATGAGTAAACTTATTTATAGAACAAATATGTAAAGATACATGTTCTAATATTATTTTTTTGAAAGTCTATCTTCCCCAACTTCAACTCCCCTTATCACTTCTGGTGGAAAAGGGAAAAAAATGTCCATATGGTGTATTCTTCTACTCTATTCCAACATAGTTTTAATGATAAGCTAGTATTGAAAAGATAGGAGAAATAAAAATTGAAAGTCCATGCTTGTGAAAATGAAAGATAAATTAATTGAGTATCAACCCTATGCCTAGAATACTCTAGAGGAGACTACAGACATTGAAGGAAGATCAGCTACATGACATTGAAACCTTTTCCTTAGGAGGGGAAGGTGAATGTGGAAGTTTTATGTTTCTAGAGTCTCTCATTCAAACAATCTCAGAGTTCTTCTTAAAACAAAGCTGATCCATTTGAGGCATCATTTAGTAATCCTACAATTACATGTGCAATTTTGACACTAGAAGCATTTTATCACTTTTAAAGTGGGCATTCAGAGCAAGCCTGGCTCATCGGGAAAGGGTCTGCATGGAGCATTGTAAATGGTTGTTCTTGCCAAGTACGATGATTCAGGTATGGGATGCCATGTGTCAAGATCAAGGGGCTAAATAGTCACCAAAAAAGCTTTTCTCCTTTGCTGACATCATTCTAACTTCATATTTGATAAATTTGTATTCAGTTGCTACTGTTTCAAAAAAGTTTCAGAGATCTCTACAATATATATGATGTTATTCAACTCATTAAAAATATTTACTCGTGTTTCTAATTTTCCTTTAATGCCCTAATTACTATAATCTGAAACAAGATTGGTTATAGTTGAATCAAATGTAGCAAGGGAAATTTATACAGTTAAATGGATAATTATTTACCTGAGATAATTTAATATAAATACGTAGTGAGGCATTTTTATAGAGACAGTAAGACATATAAAAAACTAAAACTCAAAAGTTTTGGTTCAAATCACACATTACGTGTTACTTTACTGAATTTCAAGGTTCAAAAAAAAAAGGGGCAATAGCCAAAATCCTTTCTGAGCCATTCATGCCTCTTGACAATTATAGGGTGTCTTTTGATACCTGAATCAGTTTCCTATCCCTGCCGTAACAAATGAGCACAATTTGAGTGCCTTAAAACAACACCAATTTATCATCTTACAGTTCTGTAGTCCAGAAGACCAGAGGGCTGGGCTGGGAACTGCTGAGAGACTCACAAGGCTGACATCAAGCTATCAGCAGTGTTGTGCTCCTTACCAGAGGCTCTGAAACAAAATTCACTTCCAAACTCATTCATGTCAGTGGCAGAATTCAGTTCCATGCAGTTGTAGGACTGAGGTCTAGTTTCCTGTGTTGGATGCTGGCTGGGAGTGGTTCTCAGCTTCTATAAGCTACCACATTTTCCTGGCTTGTGATGTCCTTCATCTTCAAAGTTAGCAATAGTAGGGCAAGTCCCTCTCATGCTTTGGAGTTCTCTGGCCTCTCCTTCTGCATCATCTCACTGATCTCTCCTCCCGGCTGAAGACAGTTCCCTGCTTCTAAGGGCTCATGTAATTACCTGGGGCCCACCTAGATAATTGGCCCATTTTAAGGTCCCTAACCTTCATTACAACTGTGAGTCCCTTTTGCCATGTCAGGTAGCATATTCACACAGGTTCCAGGGATTAGGCCATGTCCACCTTTGGGACTATTCTGCTTCTGATGCTGTTAAGAGTTGGTCATATCTCTGTCCTATTAGGTCTCACCCCTACCAGATGCATCCTCTAAACTCTACCTGCAGACTCTGGATGTGTCTTCTAGCCCTTGTTCATTTCTGTATGGGAAGCATGCAATGACTTCCCAGAAATGGCCTGTTTCCAAGATCCCCATTCTTTTTTTTTTTTTTTTAATTTTTTTTCTTCAATGTTTATTTATTTTTGGGACAGAGAGAGACAGAGCATGAACGGGGGAGGGGCAGAGAGAGAGAGGGAGACACAGAATCAGAAACAGGCTCCAGGCTCTGAGCCATCAGCCCAGAGTCTGACGCGGGGCTCAAACTCACGGACCGCGAGATGGTGACCTGGCTGAAGTCGGACGCTTAACCGACTGCGCCACCCAGGCGCCCCTCCAAGATCCCCATTCTTAGCGAATTCTCAAATCTACTTTTCTGTCAGCTTTATGTTGCCCCTTCAATTTTGACAGAGGATCTTTTCCCAACCACTTGCCTGGATATTCGAATATTGGACTTTCTCTGTCCTTTGCCCTATCCTGGTTGGTCAGCATGGTTTCTAAACTTGTCAGCCCCAACCAGGGATCTCCATATGTGTTTTTGGAGGGTCTCAAGTCTTTCCATAGTTTCTCTGGTTCTGGCTTGAATTACTCATCCTTCAGGACCACGAGGCATTGTTGTTCTCATTTTTTTGTATTTATTAAAAGCTATCACTATCTGGAATGTTACTAAAATGTCCTTTCTGTGTTCTAGCATTTATTCACTAGAAATATGAAAACTTTATTAGCTATGGCTCAAGCTAGCATATATGTGTTATGTGATAAATCACAACACAAACTCAAGGCTATTTTTCAACAACCTATATGACTAGGTTAATAGGAAAAAATGTTTATACAGCCTGGATCAACTATTCATTAGACATTTTTGATAAATTATTGAATTATGATATAATTACACTATTATTGTTAATATGCCTGAAATGAGTGAGCTGTGAAATATTCACCTTGGTAATTTGAGTCATTTTAATAAATGGACTGTATTAATATTGTAGTAAACTAATAAGCTACTTGGTAATTGGTTATTAGGCAACCAGAAGCTAACTGTGGGTATTGAATGGAATTGAGTAGTTACTATCAAAACTCTTACTAGGCTATCTCAAACGTTATGTGACTTCATAAGCTCAAATTACAAATATTTATTTTATGTCTATTGAGTGCACCACACTGAAATACCAATGAGACAGATATGGATTCTTCCCCCAAGACACTCACAGCCTATTAGAGGAGGTAGGAGGTACCTCAATATCTGGAATTCAAGGTAAAAAGTATTGAATGTCCCGCCAAAGGTACAGATGAGGCCTAACAGAAACTATGAAGAGAGGAAAAAATGACTCTGCTATCAAGAAACATATCTGGTACCTAATCTAGGATAGACATTTAATAAATAGTGAGTGTATTGAGCCTCTCATTTGACTTGAATCTTGACATATTTAGACTCAGAAAGAGTATGAAACCAGCAGCCTACCAAATGAAGAAATGGAAATCAAAGCACAGAGAGAGTGGAAGTTCTCATGCCTTTGTCGTTTAGATCTCAGTCAATTAGGTTATTCTCATCCGCATTTTTCTCATCCTGGTTTCTATTAATGCAGCTTCGTCTGCTTTCTCCTCACCCTCCCTGACTGGCACACATAGACACACAAAATCTTATCTATTCCACAGCAGAAAACAAATTGTTGGCCACTGTCTTCTCTTCATTCCCATTATCACCACCTCAGATAAGCGCCCATCCCTTACACTTGGTCTCTTGTAGTAATGTGCCAAGTGGTGTCCTTGTTTTTAGTGTTTTATCGCTCCGAAACTCCTCACCGTTATTTAAACTCCTTATGGCATAACTCTGAACGTGTCATTCGGTGCATCAAAACTAGTATTTCCTGAATACAGTCTGGCTGTCAAAGGCTCTGTGATCTGATTAAATCCATTAAATACAAGTCCTCTTGATTAAATCCATTAAATACAAGTCCTCTTGTATTTCACCCTGGCTGTCTACACAATCCCTCTCCTCCAGCCTAGCTAGACTGCTTGCTATTCATTGCTTTCCTGTTCTGCTCACATGCCTCCCTATTTTGAGGATGCCTTTTCTCATTGACGTTCCCCATCACTTCCTATATGTTAAACCTCACACACCCGAAAAATTCACCTTTTCAGCTACTATGAAGCTCCTTACCTTGGTCTCCTATCTGGAAGTGAATTTTGTCCACTTGTTTGAACCCATCCTAACTTCTCACATTTCGCACTGTCTCACAGGAGAATTAAAACTGGCTTCAAGCTCCTTTGGAGAAGAATATGTAACTTTTTTTTCATTTTATATCCTCACAATGGTCACTTAACAAACCATCAGTAATAGTTTAATGAATGGATTGCTGTCACTTAGTCCCTTATTTACTATTGGATATTTTCTACTAGGATGGCTGATTAATTTCCAAACATCAGAGAGTAGGCTTTATTTGAGAGACTTTAAATCTTTTTCATCAGTGAAACCTCTTTGCCTAGGATAATGCCCAGCATGTCTTAGGCACTCACCCAGTAAGTGTTGAATAAATAAATGAATAAATAAAATTAAAAATTTAAGAAATAATGCTTCTGTCTTCATACACAAAACAGCTTTATTTAGTGACTCATAATCACTTTTATTCCCAGAAATACATTTTCAAAGTATTGGTGGGCTTAGTATTCTTATATTTTCAGGAATCTTGTCGTACTTATCATTGACATGTAGTTAAGTATAGAATTTTTTACAATTATTATGGAACACAGCCATTTTAAAGGTTTCTTAGTGATGCTGATGTTTGGGAGATAGGAGAACTTGGTAATTATCTGCTAATGTTTCTTAGCGCCCAAAAACCTCTAACAGGTTAATTGCTCACAAGCTCCTTTATTCTCAACAATAAGACATTCCTCTATGGTAGAGAGATTACTGAGAGACCTCCTACATGCTAGAAAGTATACTTAGAATACTTACTGAAATGATAAGGTCTAAATGGGAAAAGTTACTTTCCATTGGTAGCTGTAAGTGACAGAGTTCTTAGGTTGTCATCTGACAGACTCAGGCGTGAATGCTGGCTTAGAAGATACTAGCAGCGTGTACTCGAACGATTTATTCTAACTCTTGTCTATACAATGAGGTAACAATGGTACCAGTTTTAGAGGCCTGTGGTGGGGATTAAGTGAGATGTGGCGTAAAGGTACTAATGAAAACGTGTGTTTCTTATGTGCCCTGCAGTGTGCTAAGTGCTCAATGTGAATTGCCCCCACTTAATCCTCACATTAGCCCTTTAAAGCCACTATGACTATTATCCTTATTTTTCAGATTGAAAAACTAAGGCACAAAGAGTTGCCTGACATAGTAAATCCTTAATGAATACGTAGCTAACATGTTTATTTGCATTGATTGATATATACTAGCAGCATAACTTTAATCAAACTATGTTAATTAAGTGGTATCATTTTGGTATCTATAATTTGATTAAAATATATGTGACTTGTAGTAACTAATGCTTAATGAGCATTACATTGTACCTGATGCTCTGTTAATACTTCATGTGGCCATCTAATATAATCCTCACAGTATGGCTATGTGATGCAATATTCCTCCCCATTTTGCAGGTAAAGAAACTAAGGTTTAAAAAGGTTAAGCCATGTGTCTGGGGTCACAAAGCTAGAAACTGGTTGAGTCAATATACAAACCCAGGCTGTCTGATTCCAGAGCTGGTGTGAGAACCCTGCCATTACTACATAGCCTCCAGCCTAGCTCCTCGTGTCTCTAGAAGTTGCATATAAACACACAAAAGGAACGGAGTCAATGGAGAGCAGGGTCTTGGGAGTAGTACAATGGGCACATTAATTTCCTATGGCTGGTGTAGCAAATCACCATGGATTAGGTGGCTTGAAACAATTGGAATTTATTCTTTCACAGTTCCAGAAGCCAGATGTCCAAAATCAAGCTGTTGGCAAGATTGCGCTCACTCCCGAGGCCTGGATGATGATCCCATTCCTTGCCAATGGTAGTTTCTGGTGGCTGCTGACATTCCATGACTTGAAGCTGCTTCACTCTAGTCTTTAGGAACAGTATCTTCACATTTCTTTCTGCTCTGCCATCACATGGCCTTCTCTTCTGTATGCATCTAATCTCCCTCTGCCTGTCTCTTTTACGGACATGTGTGATGGCATTTAGGGCTGGGAAATCCAGGATAATGTCCCATCTCCGGACTTTTAACTTAATCACATTGGCAAAGACTTTACCATATAAAGTAACATTCAAAACTTCCAGGGATTAGGACCTGACAACTATGGGGACACCCACTAGCGTGGGGAATATTTACCGAATCCAGGAATCCATTGGTTGTGATATACTATTACTCTATGTACCGGTAATGGGAAAAATACCCAACATGGGCAGTCTACTAGGAGATACTCTAACATAAAATGCAGGCAAGGACTATATGCTTGGTGTAGATATCATCCACAAAAAAAGTCCACCACACAGAAAGAAAGGAGCATCTTGTCTGCCACAAGCGTGGCCACATCTGGGCACTCTAATGGGTAAGCCCTGGAGGAGAAGTGTGAATAATTTTGAATGAAGAGTAATCAGTATCTCTTGTGGCCTCAAGACCAGCACAGCCATGCGGGCTGACGTTTACATGACTAACCGTTCTTTTATAAATTATCTCAGGAAATGAGACCATCCAGAATCCAGGAGGAGTTGGCCTCATATCAGGCAAGCTTGTAAGAATCAATGGGCCCCAAAGACACAGGAGGGGGCTGTAGTGCATGTGGCAGTGTGACTCTGAGTCCCCCCTCCCCCTCCTTGCTTTCCCAGGAATCACCTCGTCCAGGCCTTTCCCAGGAATCACCTTCTCAGGAAGGAAGCAGCATAGACCAGGGTTGTGCCCCCTCCTCATACCCAATGCTACCTGTGAGGGTACCAGGGCCAAGTCTTCTTGCCTGCATGGACTACTGGGAGGCTTGATTCCAGCTTCAGAGTTCACTCTGGAATGGCATGAGGCCTCTACTGGAAGTATATCCCTTCTCAGAGTCCCTCTGCTAATCCTGCTTCCCTCCCTCGGTTACAGGTCTCAAGAGCAGATAATGTCCATCTCAGGGTCCGTTTCCTGTAGAATTATACTTATTGAACGTTTGAAAAATACAAAAATAAGCCAACCACAAAGCAAAAATACAAAAGTCCCGGGATTTGTCTGGGTGGGCGCCTATTTAAAGTTTTTTTTTTTTTTTTTTTTTTTTACTGTGAACTACTCCAAAATTGGGTTACAGATATATAAACTATGTACAACTCAGCAGTAAAGAGATATTTCTAGTTTTGAAAAGTTTTTGGTAATTTACCTGTGTTCTTTTCAGTACCTGTTCTTTTCTAATCTAACAAATTCTTTGGACATATGGGTCTAAATTCCCATCCTTCCATTTATTAACTCTACATCCTTGCACAAATGACTTAGTCTCTCTGAGCTTCTGTAAAGTGGGGATCAATGCTACCTGGCTACTTCAAAAGACTGTTGTGAACATTAAGTTAAACGTTGTCCCTGCACAACCCTAGCACTCTGCCTGGCATGGAAGGGGCAATTTATGAATGTTAGTTCCTCTTCCAGTTCCCATGAGGGTATCTGAAAACCTCTTCTCCTGCTTATAGTCTTCTTGAGAGAATAAATGTGATAGAATATCAGGAAATGTATCCTTTGTGGTGGATACTTTAAATAAATGATGTTAATATACAGAGTGCTAGGAAAAACAATGTCAAATAAATCCTCTCTTTCCTAATTTAAAAACAGTCAAAATCACAGAGTCCATACGTTATTACTAGAAGGCACGGTTGACCTGACTGTGGTCTCTATATGATGCCAGGGGGATCTGATGAGCCCGAGATGACATGCCTTTCTGCTTCCATAGAAACTTCTTACCTTTCTTCCTGTCTAACATGCCTTTGCCCGGTGGTCCTGAGTTACACTTTGCAGCTTTTGATGAGTGAGTCAGGAGACAACAGTTGATGGCCACAGTTGACTTCCTTTCTAGGTAGGCCATGTTGGAATTTTAGAATCCCTGACCCTCAAAGTCCTCAGAGAACTTCCAGGGGTAACTAGCACACCACTGGTGATGGGGATTTAAACCTGGCTATTCTTCCAGAAAGGAAAGTCTACCCCACTCTTGATCTTTCCTACTGGCTGCATAAATCAGGCCATGATGAATTTTGGATGGATTTCTCAGGGCTTAGAAGAGAAATGAATATATTCTGAATAGAAAGACTGTAGGAAAATATTAAATTTGATTTGTAAAAACTAATTAAATTATTTTTGTAAATGTCTGTCAGTGAGATTTGGAAATATGGGTATATTGATCATGAAAAAGAGAGCAGGGGCGCCTGGGTGGCTCAGTCCATTGAGCGTCCGATCAGGCCTTTGGCTCAGGTCATGATCTCATAGTTTGTGAGTTCGAGCCCCGTGTCGGTCTCTGTGCTGTCAGTTCAGAGCCTGGAATCTGCTTCGGATTCTGTGTCTCCCTCTCTGCCCCTCCCCTGCTCATGCTCTGTCTCTCTCTGTCTCAAAAATAAATAAAACGCATTAAAAAATTTTTTTAAGAAAAAGAGAGCAAAATTTAGTGATATTTGGCAGTATACAGGGCATCTGAAAAAATTTAATAGAATTGACACAAGAAAAAGATCTTGGTATCAGTAGAAAAAGAATCACTTCTCTCACACAGGTTACAGAGGTTTTTTGCATATATTAGTGTTCATGATAATTCCTTAAAATAGGTAGGCTACATATTCTCTTAATTTTTTTTAATGTTTATTTATTTTTGAGAGAGACAGAGACAGAGAGCCAGCAGGGAAGGGCAGAGAGAGAGAGACGCAGAATCTGAAGCAGGCTCCAGGCTCTGAGCTGTCAGCACATGAACTCAGAACTGTGAGGTCATGACCTGAGCCAAAGTCGGAAGCCCAACCAACTGAGACACCCAGGCACCCCAAGGCTATGTATTTTTCACCTCATTGGGCACATGAACAAATTGAAACTCAGAAACATTAACGTGAAAAAAAAAATTAACTTCCTCACTCCCAGGCAAAAGCTGGGCAAAGACCACATGTCTCCTTCCAGGAGCCTAAATAGAAGCTGTGTGTGGAAGCCTGCATGTTCCATAGTAGGATATGGGGAGAAGAGTACAGAGCATAGAACTGGATGCCAGATCCCTTTCCCCCACACTTCCATTTTAGTTGTCCTTATCTGGAGATTTATAATTGGCCATACTCTCATAAAAGGCACAGCAAGAACCTTTGTTTTACTCTCTGAAGTAACCATGTTAAAGGATGCTAACCATCCCAGTGTCTCTTCCCTTCACATATTCTCTCATTGGGATATCTTTCATGACTGAACTCATTTCCTATTTACAGCTGCCTGCTCGGCACCTCTACCTGGATATCTGGCTGGTGCTTAAAACTGACCATGAACAAATGGAATCACCCCCATCAAAATCTACCCTTCTTCATGTTAAGCAAATTAATAGCAAGGTATCAGACTAATGCAATTGCAGTGGTTAACTCTTTGCTTTTTTGTCATCTATTACCTTTAGTGTTTCTGGTGGCAGTGAAATCATTGTGTTTTCCCCCAACCAAAGCACAATACTTGTAAACATTCATATAATGAATATAAATTGGGGCAGTGCTAGGCACAAGGAGTTTCATTAATAGAGGGAGATTGACACATGGACAGAATTAAGAACCAGGTAGATGTCTACAAAAAAAAAAAAAAGCAGTGAAACTATAAAGGAGGTAGCAGCTGGGGAGCCTGAGCGGCTCAGTTGGTTAAGCGTCCGACTTCTGTTCAAGTCATGATCTCATGGCTTGTGAGTTCGAGCCCCACGTCGGACTCTGTGCTGACAGCTCAGAGCCTGGAGCCTGCTTTGGATTCTGTGTCTCCCTCTCTCTCTGCCCCTCCCTCACTTGCACTCTGTCTCTCTCTATCAAAAACAAATAAACATTAAACCTTTTTTTAAAAAAGGTAAAGGAGGTAGCAGTTATGTCTGCTTCTGATGAAATAAGCAATGGCTTCTCAAAGGAGGGACAAGTCAGCTGGCTCTTGACCGGCAGACAGGCAGGGAGGGGATTCCAGGTGAAGAGACAGCATGAGCCACGGCACAGGGCTGAAAGAGCCTTGCACGTTTAGGGAGTTTTGAGTTCTTCCACAAGCCTGAATGAGGCCAGAGAGACAGATCAGGGTGTGCATAGGCTTGCTAAGTAGGATGGATGTGATCCTGTAGACCAGCGATCAGCCCTAGGGCACAACCGCACAACAGAATCACATGGAAACCCTTTCATAAACAAGGGGCCCCTGCCCAAACCCCTTAATAATCCCCAAATAAGAGACTGATTTAATCCCACCATGGAAGGTTTGGAATTAATTATTTCTTATAGTGCCAGAGGTGACTCACAGGTGATTTCTAGGTTTCAAGCAAGAGGATATGACACACTCAGATAACAGGCTCCCTTGTTGCTATGGAGGTTATTTGAGGAGGGCAAGGCCTTAGGTAAACATTCGGAGTAGATTTATTTTGGCTCTTCCAATTTCAAGGTCCCTCCTTTTTTATACTTGGCAAGTCATTAAGATTGGGCCTCTAGGTCTCTTGAACGAATTCTCTCTTTATTTTCTGTTTTCATTATTGTGCCCTAGATCGGCACTTCATTATTTTTTACTTGATATATTTCAGTATACTTAGCAGGTGAGTCCCCATACTTTCTCTTTACTCAAGTTGCATCCATTCTAGACATCCTCATTAATCTTCTCGAACTTGTAAATTTGAACATATCATTTCTCTGCTCAGAAACCTTCAATGGATCCCTATTGCTTATTGAATTTTGTAAACTTCTCAGTGTGACAGTGGAAATCTTCACCTTGGTTCAACGGTACTGTTTTGTATTCCTTAAATATACTCTTTACTCTTTTGCTTTGTTCATATTGGTTTTTTTTTTTCCTGTAGTAGAAGATACTTCCCTAATCTCTGTTTACAAAATTTCTCCCATTTTTCTTGGCTCATAGGATACTTCTTCGTTGAAGCCTCCCTTGATTGCCTAACCTCCTTGTAGATTTCATAGTATCCTTTCAACAAACATATATAACTTTCTGTTTTTTAGAACATATATAACTTTCTAACATCTTCTCTATAACTATCATCTAACATCTAACATGCTCTCAGATCAAACAGTTATTAATGCTGGTGCATAATTTGCTTCATTGCAAATAAAGATAGGTCCTCATCATCATTATATACCACTATATATTCTTCTCTATAGGGATTTGCCCATGTCAGGCATAGAACAAATAAAATAAATTAATAACTTATAAATAATTTATAAATTAATAATTTATAATAGAATTTGAAATAATAAATTAAGAATTTTCATTGTTTCTAGGTATGAAGAATTTTGCTTTTTTAACAGTTCTAATAATAAAGTTAAAAATGAACGGGGGAAGGGTGCCTGGGTGGCTCAGTTGGTTAGGTGACCGACTTCAGCTCAGGTCATGATCTCACGGTCTGAGTTCGAACCTCCCATCAGGCTCTGGGTTGACAGTTCAGAGCCTGGAGCCTGTTTCAGATTCTCTCCCCCTCTCTCTCTCCCTTCTCTCTCTCTCTCTCTCTCTCTCTCTCTCTCTCTCTCATATAAATAAACATTAAAAAAATGAACTGGGGAAAATATAAGACCCATCTTAATATTCTCCCAGAGCAGTTACATGTGGAAAGTTATATATCTCAGACATTGGAATCAGGTAAATAATGGAGTTGAATTCACTTTATTATTTACTAGTTGTTTGACCTCAGGAACGTTGCTAGACCTCTTTGGAATTTAGTGTCTTTTTCTGTAAAATTAGACTTGTGGCACCTGGATCACATGGGTGTACAATATATAAATAATATAACATGGGCATGTGTGATAGCCAATGTGTAATAGATAGCCAAGCATTCCCTGTATCTATGTCTATTAAATTAATAAATTCTATAAAACACTAGTAAAGAGGCATTTACTTGGTATATAGGAACAAAAATGATATTTTTACTAATAAGATTGGCCTTATACAATTAAACTTTAAAACTGACACATAATTATCCAAGACACATAAATATATTTTAAAGAAACAGAGTGGTTCCTGGATTGAAAAGAGTTAATTGAAGGCACATGTTTATCTGAAGAAATAATGAGTCATTCAGAAAAGGTACTGGTAGCCATTTTGGCATAGAGAAAGGGAAGAGCATGAGGCAAATCTGGTTAGTGTCTGTCTAAGCCCTAGTGCATGGTCAAGGATGCACCTACTCCTACCTGGTCCAGGAGATGTGGGCATCCCAACAGGAGGTGCAGGCATGGCTAGATGCCACTAAATATCTGAATTACAAAACTAACCAGGCCTTTTCTTGTTTGATTTATACTAGACATCCTCCTGATAATAATTTAGATTTTCCTGTGGTTTGCTTTAGACAAGTATCTGGTCATTTTGAAAAAATGTTTTGTTTTGTTTTGTTTTCATCTTATTGGATAAACTGGTTCTTTGAGTTTGGAGTATTATGAATTCTATCACGGTGGATCACTGTTTCTTAGTCCAATATTTCTGAGACACTCACAAGGTCAACATCCTATGCCACTTTGAGGAGTCCACCCCATTATGAAGCTCCTTTGTATTGTTTCACACCTCAGAGCCTTGGGACACAGTGATAAATGGTGTGGATGAGCCTTGTACCACATGTACATGTAGTTCTGGTTTCTAATTTACATTGGCCATGTAAGGGAGGAGGACTGGACACTTGTGGATTCCCTCTACCGTGTCTTTTTCCTCCCTTTCCCCCTTTCCAATAGCTTATTCATGTGGTTTTGGAGAAGCTGAGCCCACCATTGCTCTTGGATGGAATGTATGACCAAACAGGGAAATCAGAACATTTCATGACTCTAGCTATAGTGATTGGTTTGTGGTGGGCATGTGACATAATCTGGTTGAGTCAGACTGAATCTCAGGTCTTCTTGGAATTCTGAGACAAAAGTATGTGACCTTCCTGTCATCTAGAGGGTATGTGGGATATAGCTGTTAGGCCGGAGACTGCAACTGTCATTCTTTTTCTATAAGGATGGAAGCTGTCCTGATGAAAACACCATAGGAGGAGGGAAAAACTAAGAAAAATTTAAAGAAGCAGAGTCAGAACTTCAGCAATATCACAATCCCAAGAATCAAACTGTGCCTAAAGCCTGACCCATGTGTGACATCTCAGTTACATAAGCCAATGAATTCTTTCTTCTTATTTAGGTCAGCTGAGTTGAGTTTTATGTTACTTGCAAAACAAAGGGCCCTAACCTAGAAAAGTACACTAGTGTATCATTATAAATAATTTTTATTTTCTCAATTTTTAAATTAATAACCCTGAAAATAATACCTAAAACTACAAAGCAAATAGCTTTTTGGTATTGATATTTTACAGAACAATTCATACTTTCATTCCTTCAAAATGATTTTACCACACTTAACCAACTTTCTGATGTCACTAAGAAAAGATGTTTATGGTGCTTACTCATGTCTATTCTCAAGTCAATAAAATCTTGGCACTAAACTTTCAGTTTTAAGCAGCTAAATCTTAAACTGTTGTCAAGAGCACCTGAAGGATACAACGGAGTGTTCTTGGGCATGAATAGATTTTTTTTAAGTATTTTTTGTCAGGCAGACTCTCAAAAAGCTCAGCTCATCAAGAGATGTAGGATGTGTTCACATCTGTTCTCATCCTGGGTGACCCTTCTCCCACATAAACTTAAAAGTTTCAAGCATATGAGAATGGAGGCAGCATACTAAAACATTCTAAAAGAGATGAGGATATAGAAGAAAACAACAGGAATTTATCGAAAGTCACTAGATATGGCTTCCATTTCATATGGCAACACCTATCACCTCACTCTTTCTTCACACAAGTAATTGTAAATGCTCAGCGTTTGAGGATTGGGAGAAATACATACCCCACTAGGGCTTTGCTTATCTCCTTTAAAAAAATGTAATATTCAGAATCATGGCATCAGTGTAATTAAGATTCTTGGTTATAAGCAAGAGAAAGCAATTCTAGCTTCTTGAGTAAAATAGATTTATTTGGAAGAATATTAGTATGCGTGCATGAGCAGATGTGGGGCTTCACAGAAATGATGGGAGAATAGTGACTAGTCTAGAAACAGGTAGATTTCAGGGCACCTCAGTGGCTCAGTCGGTTAAGCATCCGACTTCGGCTCAGGTCATAATCTTGTAGTTGGCGGGTTCAAGCCCTGAGTCGGGCTCTGTGCTGACAGTGCAGGGCCTGGAGCCTGCTTCAGAATCTGTGTCTCCCTTTCTCTCTGCCCTTCCCCCATTCTCTCTCTCTCCCTCTCTCTGAAAAATAAATAAGCATTAGAAAAAGAAAAAAAGAAACAGGTGGAAATCAAGGAAGCTACAGAGGGACAAAACCCAGGGAACAAGAATCATAGTTCCTCTATTTTAACCTGTCCAAGCCCCCACCACCGGGATTAAAAAATCTGTAATCATTCCCTCTGTCAAGGTTTCACCTGTTTGTTTTAAAGTTTCAGAAGAGAATTCCTTTGGCCACATGCTTGCCCAGGAAAGGGAGCATCTAGCCTCTTTAGTTTGTCTAGTGGGTAGTTAATTGCCTTCCCAACAGGACCATATATAATGGCAGAAGGTCCATTCCCCAAAAAAACAAACAAAAAATTGAGGACTAACTTATGGCCAACCAAAGCAGCACACATTCTCATTACAGTATCCACAGATCCAGAGATCCTGAGGCAAATTCCTGCCTCCTCAAGTAGACATAGAACGCCAAAGGAGTTAACAGCATGGTAACTGTTTTGTGCTTTGTGTCAGAAGTCTAAAGCATTAGGTCTAGTAATATATATCTTGAGGATAAAATGCCAACACTCTTTAAGACACAAAAATTGAATAGAAGCAATTCCTTAGAGGAAATGTCTATTGGTTAGATGTTCTTTCTATTGCAGATAGAGGAAAATGCCTGCTGTCCTGCCATTTGAAGAGATTGAGCCCTTAAAATCACCTACACAAAACACAAAATGGCTCCCCTAAAAGGAAAGGGCTGACTTCTTTAATCCTTGAGCAAGAAATGGGGTAGAGTCTTTTGCAAGTCTTCACTCTCTACGTCTCTCCTCAACAAAGTTGGTTTATGATCTTAATTGTGTTACTTTTGCTGGTTTGAATTATTTAAGGCTAGTTGAAAAAAGAGATTTCATTCATAGACTAACTTTTGTGGACCAAAAGCATTGGGAGTTTGCTTCCATTATAGTTGAACAGCACAAAGCCAGTGGTAAGAAGAGGAGAGGAAAATATGTCATTGTTTTTTATCAAGTGACTCTCCAGTAGCTGATTTCCTTAACACGCAGGAGAACATAACAGAAGGAGAGGCAATCACACTTTCCTTGACTGCAGCTATTTGTAAATGTAATGCACTAATGCAATATCTAAATACTCAAGTGAGTTTCTGACAGTCCTATCCATCACAATACAACTCTCACCATGTCACCTAAGTGCAGCCATTCTAATGAGCCAGAGGGAAGGAAAGGTGAATAGATTGTTAAGCCACTTATGTCGCTGGTCTATAACTTTGCAATGTATGCCTTTTGCTCTCCTTTTTCTTTTGTTGTATAGTCATGATTGTACACGCCAGCATGATTATACACTATGTGCAACCTCATCTGATGAAAATAGAAGAAAAAGGGAATTTAGAAAATGTATCATTTTGGTCCTCTTGGAAGCAGATTCTGAGATGTAGCTAAGAGTGGAAGAGGTTTGTTAAACGTTGATGTCTGAATATAAAAGAGGGAGGAGGAAGCAGAACTGAGCAAGGAAAGCCTAAGCCTTCAGACTGAAATGCAGATCTCAAAAAATTTGAGCCAATTAAACAAGGGAAATCTAAAGCAAGAATTGCCCACTGGAGTTCTGCATTGGGCAGAAATGAACAAAGCTAGTATCCCAATCATGCTCAGTCATTACAGGGGGCTGTCTGGGTGAATGAGACCTTCACTCTCCAGATGAAGCAAACCTTGCAGAATACTGTGAACTCATAGTACTCATTGCAGAGAAAGAGCAAGTGCTTTCTTGAAGGGAATTTGGAATGGTAGGCTTTCATGATTGTCACAGAACAGGAAATAGTTTGTCTAGAATGAGATATTGGTTTAGTCCCAGAGTAAGTGTCACGTACTGACTTTGTCATCATTTTTTAAAATGTTTATTCATTTTTGTGAGGGGGGGGGGGAGAGAGAGAGAGAGAGAGAGAGAGAGAGAGAGAGAGAGAGAGAGACTGAATGTGAGCAGGGGAGGGGCAGAAAGAGAGGGAGACACAGAATTTGAAGCAGGCTCCAGGCCCTGCACTGTCAGCACAGAGTCTGACGTGGGGCTTGAACTCATGAACTGTGAGATCATGACCCGAGGCAAAGTCAGACTCCTCACCGACCGAGCCACCCAGGAGCCCCTTGACTTTGTCATTTTTATGACTGCTACCAAGGAGCACAATTCTACATTTGTAGGCAGAGAGAGTGAAAATGTAACAGTTAATTATAACAACTGTTCTATTAAAGGGAAGCATTTATGATGATTTATTGTAAACCAACTAAAAATTACAAAAACATAGCCTTAGTTTGGGCGGCGATAATAGAATATTATAGACTGGGGGCCTCAAACAACAAACATTCATTTCTCAGGATTCTAGAGGCTGGGGAAATACAAGATCAAGATGCCAGGAGGTCCTGTGTCTGGTGGGGACACTCTTCCTGGTTTGTAGTTGGCCATTTTCTTGTTATTTCATCCCATGGGCAAGGGCAGATGGAGATCATGTGTCTCCAGTCTCTTCTTATAAGGGTACTACTCCCATCACAAAGGCTCTACTCATCACAACCTACTCACCTTCCAAATCCCCATCTTAAAATACCATCATCCTGGGGATTTAGGCTTCAACATATGAATTGTGGGGACAACACATTAAGCCCACAGCAAAAATATTTTGAAAATAAAGAAATTATGGATAAATAAAAAGTTTAAATATTTAAATTGGCGATCTCCCTTTCCTTACCCTTCCTTTCACTGGTCTACTTTCTTTTTTTTTTTTTTTTTTTAAGCAGGCTTCACATCCGGCACATAGCCCAACATGGGGTTTGAACTTACAACCCTGAGATCAAGACCTGGACTGAAATCAAGAGTTGGATACTCACCCAAATGAGCCACCCAGCCACCCCTCACTGGTCAAATTTTAAGTAAACTGTTTACGTATATCAATAGCACTGTCTAGTATGGACTCAGTAGTTCCAGGTATGTTATTAAAAGTTATTAGACTAATGTGTGAAATCTTGGATAAACATATTGTTACCTAACACATCATCTAGAAAGACAGTATAGATAGTGCAATGGAAATAGCCCTGGCAGGAAGTGAGAAGACTTGGTCTTGAATTCTCCTTTGACAGTAAATATCTATGTTTTAAGTTTCAAAAAATAATTTACTTCCTATTGATAATTGCATTGTGGATTTTATCTTGTCTGTATTATAGTAGACAATACCAAAAGTCTCAAACGTCTTTAGAGATATCCTTCCATTCATTCAAAAAGTATTTACTGAGTGCAGAACCCAGACTAGGCATGGTCCCAGGCATTTGAGATACAAAGCAAAGCCCATATTCTCTTTGAGTTTGTGCTCTAGTGGGAGCAACAAACACTGAGAAAAAACAAGTACAATTTGTGATAGATGTAAGTGCTGTGAAGAAAGATGAAGCACTCTAATAGAAAGAAAATACCTGTATGATTGTGTATGAGGGTGGAGGCTTGGATTTTAGGTAGGGTGGTCCAGCTTATCTTCTAACAGAGAAGATATTAGGAGCAAATCTAGTACATGCAACAGAAAGCCAGAAGGAACAGCAAGGGCAAAATTCCAGGGCAGGAACAAGCTGAGCTTCTGGGAGGAATACTGTAAAGGTAAGTGTGGATGGATTATTGTGAAAGAGGCTGGTTGCAGAAGTGAGGTGAGTAAGGAAGGGCAGATCTTGCCGGAAATAAAATTCACGCAAAGAGTTTGAGTTTCTTCTAAGCCTGAAGGAAAGTCCTGGATGTTTTTAGGCAGGATGACCTGATAAATGAGGTATCTTTTAGAAAGATGACTCTGGCTGCTGTGGGAGAAAACACCTGTAGGGTGGCAAGAAAGGAAGCCAAAAGCTAAGGCACTAATTAGCCTGGGTGAAACATGAAGGTAATTTAGACAGTCAAGGTGGTAATTGGACTGCTTCACAATACATTTTGAAGGTAGAATTGTCTGGAATTGCTGATAGATTGGATGCAGGGTGTGAGGATAAGAGAGGGATCAAGAATGACTTCTAATCTGAGCTACAGCTTAAATGTGGAGCTCAAATGTGTTAGCAGGTATTTGGCAGAAATTGGGGGTGATTGCCATCTGTGAGCTAATCCTAATTTCCTGTTCCATTAATATAAGCAGTGAGTGGGAGTTTCAGGTCACATAAAAGGGCATGCAGCTCTCTATTTTTCGCTTGCTACCTTATTCTCTACTCACTATCAACATAGCAATTGACTCATATAAATAGAATTTTGTATACATCTTGACTGGTCCTTTTTTGGGGAGGTGGAAGGGGGGAATTCAGACCATAATTGGGCATCTGTATCAGAGTCCCCACTTAAGATAGAAATGGTTGGTCGTGATGATGCCAATCAAATTCAATACCCCATTGTGTGGGTTTAATGAGTAAGTCCACTTATACTTTTTGGTATAATAAGAAAGCAAAAGCTGGCACAATTTTTAGAGAAAGGTTTTCTCGTAGGAATTTGACAGCATTATAAACTCTGTTTGACATAATGTAAAGGCAGACAGAAGTAGTAGGAAGACATCCTTTAGAACCACAACCTAGACAGGGAGACAATCAGTTTTTTTGTGGCCTGAAGCTTAAAGAACTTAGAAGATCTTCTTCAAGGTAAGAAACAAATAATTACAGATATGAAAATCAGAATGAGAAATTATTCATATGAGGAAAAGTTGCAAAAGATAACTATTTAAGGCTGATAAAATCACAGAAATCACAGAATACACACAAATAATATAATATTTTTATAAATTATTATCTGATACCACTCTGTAATAATTTTCCCTACTTTTGGTTGTATATACTTCGATCACATTAACACAAAACAAAAATTACATTATTTTTTTAAAAAGAGTAAGATAATTGTTTCACTCTAGCATGGTTGATGCAACTTTAAAAACATTTTATAGTTGGGATGCCATAAAAATATGTCTTCTCACATGGATGTATTCACTAATTGGCTAATTATGCCCTATAAACACAGAATTCTGATTAATCCTGTTTTGTATCATTTTTATTAAAAAAATCTATGTTTTAATGATTGAAATGATTTTTGAAAGACCAGCTTTGGACTCTGTATACTTCAAACATTATTCTTCCTCTTCTATGCATGGAAATTTGGCGTTAGGCACAGACACCTTTGCATCGTGACCTAGCTGTGGTCCTGGCCCTGACCCTTTGTGTTAGGGAGAAGGTACAGTAGGCCATCTGAGTATATTCTTGGAAGTCATTCCCACACTGGGAAGTCTACACTGAGAATCATCTATGAAACTCATAAATATACCCCATTAAGCGACTTTCTCTTTAGCCAAATGACTAAAATGCCTGTGCCCACTGCAATGCCATCCTGTCACCAGGAATGTGACAAAATTGGAAAAAAGACAATTGTCTCAAACAATGTTAATAAATTACTTTGGCAAATGTTGCTAAAACATTGCGTGAACGCAATGCCAGGACCCCTTTCAGCACCTTGGAAAGGGCTCTGCCATGAGGGGCCCTGGAACTTGAGCTTCATTTTGTCTGTGGCAAATCCTCTTTTCCTCGAGTCACAATTTGGGGTGTACTTTGTTGTAATTTGATGAGAGAGAAAATAATAACTACATAAGTGGTAACCTCAAGAGGAGTTTCAATTTCACAGAAGGGAAATTTGTTCAAGACTCTCTTGAGCACACTGAAGAGGAGAAAGGGGAAAATAAATTATCTGGTTTTCTGGCATGTTTGGCTTGAATGGTTTACTCCAGTGCCTCTCAAACTTACATGTGCATGTGAATCTTGAGGATCTTGTTAGAATGCAGACTTTGACCGCACAGTTCTGGGCCAGCAGACTCTGAGATTCTGCATGTCTAACAAGTTCCTTGGTTTCCTAGTGCCAGTCTTAGGATCACATTTGAGTCACAAGATGTTAGCAATAGTTCAAATGGTGATTCCAAGTCTGCAAAATTAAAAAAAAAAGAGTTGGGGTTTAGAAGGAGATTAGCATGAGATCATCTAAGTAAGAAAAGTAGTCAATGACAAGAAAAAAGCCTGGCACTGAACTTTAGGGCACAGTGACATTTAGGGCAGCCTTTCTGAACTGGTGTTCCTCCTCCCTTCAACCACAGAACACAGAAAATGATTTCAGTGGCTGTTTTCTCCATCGGAGGATGGCACCTAAGGAACCCATTCTAGATGTACAAGGGAGAGGTAAGTTCAGTGGATGCCTTTGGCCATCAGGGCTTTATCTCCGGGAACTCTGGCTGAGAAAGGCTGAATTAAAGGAAAAGAAGAAATGGTTCATCACAGTGGACTGAGATTGAAGTTTGAGTAATATCAGGAGCTTAGGGCTTCATCAAATTCAGTAAGATGAGGGAGTGATTAAATATATGAAGAGTTATTAAGAGGTCAAATAAAATGAGGATTATTGATTATTATCTTCTCTTTCCATGAGACAGGTTGTGTTGACTTTGGCAAGAACAGTTTCAAAGAGAGAGAGTTTGATCTGAGTGGGTTCAGGAGAGAACAGAATGGAAGGAAGATTGAATGGTGAATATAAGCATTGTTTAGAGAGTACAGAAATTGGCTGTAGCTGGACTTCAAACAGGAAGGGATTGGGAAGACTTTTTTTTTTTATTAAGGGATGGAAGCTATGCTAATCAAAATCTTCTAGTAGAGAGGAAAATATGAGGATTCTGAAGTGAGAAGTGAAAATCTTAAGAGCTTTTACTAGGATAAAGGTGATAGGATCTACTAGGAGGAGGAGGAGTAATTGACCTCATAGAAGAGCCTGGAACATGTAACAGGAGGGGAGGCAGACTATATGGGTTCAAGGTTAGCGCCCTGATATATGAAGAGAAATAGTGAAAAGGTCAGCAGAGGACAGATATCTTCACCAAGACCTAAATTTTCCACTCTTCAATACTCTTTAGGGCCATATATGCAGCTCCATACAAAGACTGTATTGTTTCAATTCATTCATTCAGCAAATACTCATGGAGGACTGACTATCTGGGTGTCAAATACTGTTGTCTCCTGTGGTTGGCTGGAGTTTTCTGCAGAGCTTTTTTTCCTTTTTTTCCCTTCTCCTCTATTAATATCTCACCACACTCACTGAGTCTATTTTGTGAGCTAATCAGAAAAGAGTAGGGGGCACCTGAGTGGCTCAGTCGGTTGGGTGTCTGGCTTTGGCTTGGGTCATTATTTCACAGTTCGTGAGTTCGAGCCTCGGGTTGGGCTCTGTGCTGAGAGCTCAGAGCCTGGAGCCTACTTCAGATTCTGTGTCTCCCTCTCTCTCTGCCCCTCACCCACTTGGGCTCTGTCTCTCTCTCTCCCCAAAATAAATAAACATGAAAAAAATTTAGAG
The DNA here is from genome assembly GCF_016509475.1 of Prionailurus bengalensis. Taxonomy (NCBI): domain Eukaryota; kingdom Metazoa; phylum Chordata; class Mammalia; order Carnivora; family Felidae; genus Prionailurus; species Prionailurus bengalensis. Next base: position 13,662,180 of record NC_057353.1, on the reverse strand, counting down.
AAAACAATGTTTTAAAAAAGAGTCGGTAGATAATATTATGTGGAAAGCTTAAGATACTTAAGATTAAGATGCAGGAACCCAAGTTCTGGTATCATTGTAGTAAAAGCTTTACCCTGTGTGGGTGTATAACCCTAGAATGGTCAGGAGCATATGACACAATAGAAGCGGGATATTTGGAGGTAGTTGTATATGTCATAATCTCCTCTTGTCCCAGCATCTTCTAACTCCCAGACTCTCTGGTTAGGAAAATGTTGGACACCCTTGACTCCTTCAGCTGCTTACTAAATTATCCTCATCCCATCCCATACTGTCAACTGAAGTTTACTAATGTCTCTTGTACCTGACCCTTTGTTTTCATTTCTACACTGACCTCTGCATCCAACCCCCACAGAATTTACTGCCCAATCTCTGCTGCTTCAAACAACTTCTTACTCTGTCTTCTAAACTCCAGGCCAGACCCACCATTCCCCTGCTCAGAAACTGCCATTTGAAGAAAGCCTGAATAGGGGCGCCTGGGTGGCTCAGTTGTTGGTTGGTTAAGCGTCCAACTTTGGCTCAGGTCATGATCTTGCAGTCTGTGGGTTCAAGACTCGTAGGGCTCTGTGCTGACAGCTCAGAGCCTGGAGCCTGCTTCAGATCCTGTGTCTCCCTCTCTCTGCTCCTCCCCTGCTCATGCTCTGTTTCTGTCTCTCTCCAAAATAAATAAACATTAACAATTTTTTTTAAAAAGAAAGAAAACCTGAATTGAATGGGACATTTGGAGCCTCTGAATCTGACATTTTCAACCTAATTCCTTCTTCCATCCATCAAATCACCCTCTGCTTGAACCACACAAGGCTACTTATCCTTAATGCCTTTCCTTATCCCTTCTTCACATCTTCTATTCTGGTTTTTTGATTCTGAAATTTAACACTTACTTTGGCCTTCAAATTATTACAAGGAATTATCAAAACTTCCACATTCTTGACAAAGCCTTCTTGAATATGTCGAGTCACAATGCATTGCACTTTGTTCTACATCTCCATGGAAGCTGACTTATACAGCCACTGCAATACTTACTTATATCTTGTGTGGTAGATACATATGCTTTTTTATGTTTATTCCCCATACTTGATGATCAATTCCTTGCAGAGAGGGACAGTATTACTCATCACTGACCTCTCTACCAAACACATTTACACATTTCTCAAAGTGCTATGTACACAGTAGGTGTTCAAAGAATTGTGCGTGAATGTATCAACCCACTCTTAAGTATTTCATAAGAAGTGAACTAAAAAACTTTGAGCCATTCACCAGATTGTAAGTGCTACAAGGGCAGAACATTTTATTAACTTTTTATTGCCAGAAAAAAGAACAAAGCTTAGCTCAATGAAAATTTGTTGTATGAATAATTCAAAAGATTCTAAGGATCAGTGTATATAGCAGGCCCATCTGATGGTTAAGGGTAAAGTATGACCCCAGTGAGAAAAGTAATAAAACAATAATAATTTCCAAACAAAATGGGAGAAAAAAATAGAACTGTGGAGTCAGTCACAGCTGGATTAACAATGACTGGAATGTTCAAGAGAAATACACTTTCAAAAAAAAAAAAAGCTGAGAAAGATGTTATGGACACCATTCCTGGCCAGGAGGGGGTTACAGGCATGATGAGAATGTTGTTAGCAAGTCTGAGTTGAGGTGCTTTTGTTCATAGTTTTGGACTGCCTGGAGAGACTGAGGGCAAGGCTATGATTTCAAGTAACCACAAGAAGTAAATATGGTAGCTCAGGGCACCTGGGCAGGAAGGGGGCTGGGTCAGTGCTCCTCAGCCAGCCTGGGCTCTTGTGTAAAACAGAACAGACCAGAGATTACTGTTTCCTATGGAGTAAGGAATGGCCATGAGAGCTGGCCATCCTCAGAGGGGTTCATTTTGGCATGGGCTAAGTGATGCTGAATGCAAGTACTGATGGGTGGGCCTCTCAGGATGTACAAATGACCTGGCTAGAGATAGGCTCATTCAGCCGCAGGGTGCTGGGCTCCCCAGGCGCATGGCCTGACTGAGAGAACACACTGGGAGATACACCAGCCAAGGCCCGAGCAGAAACACAGGCCGACTCTACAGTTAAGAATGCATCTACCTCATCTCAGCAGAGATCAGCCACAGGATAGCCAGGACCAGCCGGTGCAGGGGGACCAGGCCTCTCTGGTGAGGCCTCCCGTGAGGCCAAGATCCCTTTCCGCATCCTGACAACAGGGGGATGGGAAGCTCCCACTCCTGGGAAGCCAGCCACCATGTGGGGGAGGTGCAGGGGAGAGTGGGGAGGAGCAGGTCTGTTAGGATTTAATCACTTTGATGGATTGTTTCCCCAACAGACATGATCTAGACTAAAACTAACTGGGGACTGTTATGTAGACATCTCCCCCACCTTCTTGGCCCAGCCCCGGGAAGTAGAGGCTGGTAAGCAGGAGTAGGTCAGCCAGAGAAAATTAAAATAAGTTCTATTTTATTGGTTTTTATGAATCCAGTGTGTTAAATTGTGACCTATCAACTTGGAAGTCCAGGGGCTGTGAAAAGAGCAGCTTCAGCCAGAAACCAAGTGGTGGCCTGATGCTCAAACAGTAAAGGGCATCACGGTCCCAGCATTCGTGATGGCCCAAGGACAGTCACGCCTGACTGGGAAGGGGTGGAGAGACAGAAAACAGCCAAAGGTCCAGACCACAGCATGAGCTTGCTGACCCTGGGACTACAGCTAATGGGCCTGAAACAGGGTATCTGTGCTCTGAATGTGCTTTCAACTAACTGAATAATGTAAGTGTGTTTGTGTCAGGATCCTGAATTTTGGAGTGCCAGCTTTCTTAAATTGCCTATGCTGAGTATCTGGAGATGCACTCGGAGGGTGCTGGAAATACTTAATGCCCATCAACCCATGCTATTCTGAAGTGTTGAGTGAGGATGTTCCCTTGGTAGAAGGGGGTGGGGAGAGGTTCCATAACCAGGGAGAGGATAGTGTCCTGATGCCCAGAGGGTCCAGTGGACAGCCCTCCACCCAGGCTGACTGGCCAGGCATGTCTCTCACTCTGTACGTCATCTTTCTTCATCCTTTGGCTGAGTGGCATGGACATGGAGGATGTGGAGGAGAACTTCAAGAGATGTTCTGCACAGCTGTGTTTAAATGATTCTTGACTACTGTCCATTGCATGCCCATATCCAAAATGGGCTCAAGACCCTGAACCTTCAACCTCTAAGTATCTGTGATAGATTTCTTTTCTTCGTAAATCAACAACAACTGATCACATCTTGCCTTTTCTCCTGGGCTATATGATCTACCATTAATCATTTCACTAGCAGCTTTGGTATTATATCTGCCTGATGCATTGAAACCTCCATAATATCATTCAGTGGGGTCTTCCAGGCCATCATCTCTACTAATGTCAGATCAAGCATATAGGGTCTTCAGTTTTCTTAGAAAGGAATAAACGAAAAAGCAAGGTCTACTTTTAAATGTATAATTCACATGTGGCTATTTCCTTACTCTCCGTATACTTAATTATAGATTATAAAACTAATTGTGTGTTCTGTGGTGTTTCCTTCCTAATCTGATCCCAATATCCTACATTAGTCTTCACTATATCTTTGTGAGGTATGGCCATAAGATCAATTATCTTCCTTTAATAGAAAGAAGAGAAGGAAAGTGGTTTGCCCAACATCAGTTTGCCAAATTAGTGCTGGGACCTGGCAGAAAGCCCAGGTCCCATGAATCCTGTTCCTGTGCCCCATCCAGGAAACCATGTTGCCCCTAAACCATGACACCACGTCAGGACTGGCTCCAGTTCAGCTAAGCAGGCAGACGGCCCCCGAGGCGTCTGGCCAGCCATAGAGGGTGCAGCCCTCCGGGTGGCCAAATCTATTCTGACCTTTACATCAGAAATCAGCACGGACTCAATAGATTACAGAATGACAATGAAGCGGTCTGCTGTCTCCATCCAGCATGACAAACCATGTTGAAGCACCTTAGTCTCATAATTCTTTGTCGTCACAGTGCCAGCAAAAGCAGAAGTGCAATGTACCTGACAGTCACATTTATCTATTAAAAACTTGAGAGTCTAATACATGCAGGGCCCTAAGGTATTTCTCATGTCCCATCTATTTAATCCTTCCAAAGCATCACAAGTTACCTATAATTATCCTGATGCACGGCTGGTAAGTGCTGGAGCCAGGATCTGAAGTCTCACGGTGGCCTCTACTGTTACAGAAAATGCAGCATGAAGATGGGTCCTTATGGAGCTGGTCAGTGCTGCTCATGAGGACGGGAGAGACAAACCCAAGTAAGTCTCTCAGAAGCTGGCTCAGTAGCTACCAGGGGATGGAGTGGAATGTGTATCCCTTGTGTTACCTCTTGGCTGTGGTACCAGTTTAACTTTGTGACCTTGGCATAGTCAAGCCCAGTGTCAAAGGGATTCCATGGAGATATGAATGATTTCTAATTGGATGGCCACTTGGAGGGTCGAAAATGAAGAATTCCATGTTGAGGAGGGGCTACAAGGATATGCCTTCCAAGTGGGTTGAGCCCCTCACTTTTTAGTCACTTTTTTCTTCTCATCGCTGCTCCATTTCAAGAGCCTTGAATAACCCCTGCATCCCAGATGTACACTCCAGTGTAAATATGCAGACCATTCTGACACTTAAAAATATGTCCATAGCAAAGTAGGACAGGTTAGAATTACAGTGTAGCTTGTAGGCATAAGGGAGAGAAATGAGTAGGTAATACTTCACTTCCTGAAGTTGCAAGGAATAGTTTACCAGCCAATTGCTGCAGAGGGAGGATAAAATTACTATCCAGATCAACAAATGCATAGACTAGAAAACAAATAAATTATTTCAACACTATTTCAGAAACTCATGTTTTATCGATGATAAATCACTGAGTGGAAGGGAAGTTATGAATACAGTACTTATTTTAAAGACTCAATATCTTCATGGTGTGATATATTCATTTATTCAAGAGTGCACCATCAAATTATCTGAATGGGTAAGGTTCATTTACATATAATATGCCAAGCGGTGATAAATTAGAACGTTGAACATCCATTGCCTCAGTTCCCCAATGATAAACCCAACTAATTTCTTCCCACGTAAAGCAAACAAATACACAAAATGACTGTTTCCAAAGTTTACTCAAGAAGCTTGTACGACATTCTCACTACCAAATTCAATTTTCCCACAGGACAATACGTTATGTTTATGACATTCACCTCACAACTGTTACTGGGGATCTGATAAGCATCTGTTAATGCACAGGAGATAGACTGTCACAAGTTGACCCCCAAGCCAATGCCATGGAACAGGATCTTCACAGCGTGATTTCATGATTTTGTCAGAAGACACTTTCGAAATGTACACAGAACACATTCAAATTTAATTCCAAAGGCAAACAGAAGTGCTAGGGATTATTCATGCCTTGGCTGCCCTTCATTAATGCAAATAATTAAAAGAGGACTGTAAACAAAGAGGCACATGGACTGCTAAGATAAAGCAAGAGATCTGCTTTGGCTTCTGTCATCCTGATTTCTTTTGTTCTTTTGGTTATTTGGATGTTTACAGAGTTTTCTCCATTTGTTCCACTGAATGCTGAAGGACAGGGTAAAATTGGTTTATCCCCATTTCTCAAAGGAGGAACCCCAAACTCTGAGATACAGACTTGGCCGAGGTCACCCTAGAAGGGGCAGGATACGGAACCGATTTCAGTGCTCCTGCTTCCACATGCAGGACTCTTCCCTGTGTACCATAGCCACTGAATATTGTATAGTATGCACACACAGTTGGCACCATTCATTCAGTCTGCAAGTACATACTGAGAGCTCATTGTGTGGGGGGACTATTTTAGGCACTGCGGATAGAATGATGAGCCACATAAAGCTCCCGCAACATGGAAACCACGACGGTGTACTTTTTCTTCTTTCAGCTTTCTAAAAGGAGAAATGAACAATGAGGGGATAGACTTTCAACACAAGATGAGAGAGGATTACCTGCTTATGTGTGGGAGTCCTGGTTTCCTGTTCTGACAATTGGCCGTGGGCACAGAGCGGGGCATGCTTTGCTTCTTATATAATGCATATGTAAAATGCACCCAAATGAATATAATTAAATGCAGATATTGACCAACTAGTCTGTTAAAGTGAATATAATTCAATACACTTAATACTATATTATTTCAGTTTCTAAAATGGATTCTGACATCTTAAAAGGTTTCATTATATACCTATGAAATATTTACACAACTCTTCTGATCGGCTGATATACACTAGCAACTTCAGACATGCTTAGATAGCTATTTCGAAAGACAGCCTTCCATATGTAAGCAGCCCTTTAAAACAGTATGAAAGTTGAAATGTTTTAGATACTGTTTCTAGCCAGAACAAAATAGCCAAAACAAGGAAAGCAAGAACTTCATCTACTGCATATTGACTTTCCTAATGCTTGAGATTAGAAAACACAAAGAATACCCTTGTATTAAAAAAAATGCACTTACACAAATGGATTTTTAACAAAATCTTCAGTTATTTTGGTAACATGTTAATTTACTAGTGACTTCCCTGATCTTTCCTTACTTACAGGTTTCTTTATCTGCCCTGAAGAGTCTTAGCTGGAGGCAACCTCAGAAATACAGAACACTGTTAAGGCTTCCCTTTAAAATAAGAGAAAAATTGGTAGGGGCCGTGGTTACAAAAGAGCTGATAGGAATAATGAATGAGAACTATATTTAGTTTGGGGATTAGGGAGGTGGTTAGAATTAGACATTTTAGAGTAACCATGAAAAATCAAAAAGTTATTCCAATTCGCAAATTCAAAGCCTAAAATAACTTATGCTTTGGGGAAGTACAATTTTTAAATACAAATGCAAATTACAAAGTGTTTTGTAATCTAATTTAAGAGGCTCATTGCCCTAAGCCACAAATAACCCCCAACATTGGATTCTATAATTCTATCCACCTCACTTTTTTTGTTTCTTTAGTTTGCTAAATGTTTCCTGGTGTATAAAATAATAGCTGCTGAAAATCTGTAAGCCACAAAAATATTCTCATGCTTAAAAATCGATGCCAATTTTCAAGGCTGAGATCTAAACAAGTTCCTGAATCAGATTTTCCAAATTGAAAAATAGGGGGTGTAATGGGGAATCAATGGTAGATGTGGCTCAGAATGGTAGCAAAATCAGCCCCAGACAGGTTTCTCCTGACAGCAAGGCTACTGCTCAGGGAACACAGTTTCGGTCACCTCTTCTCTCAGCTGCCTTGTACTCTCTGAGGTCCATCTCCTTGGAGCTGTCCCTCTGGTCTCTCTGGTGGATAGGGCCCATGAGAGTTGGCCGGAGCAGATGAGTTTTGTTTAATTTTCTTTGCAGATTCAAAGTAAGTGGGGCTTGCTTTATTTCCAACACAATTTTTCCAACTTGGCAATTATTTCAGTGTTCCTGACTTCCCATGAGCCATATCTGCTCATGATCCACCACAAGTTTACGTCTCTCCGTTCTCACTTTATACATTCTTCACGGGGCTGGGGTGATCTCTTTCATACCCATGTTTACAAACCCCTATTGTTCAGGATGCCAAAATATGCATGCCTATTTCCGTCCCAAACCCATACATATATCCTGCTACCTACTAGACATCTCTGTTCAGATGCTTCACATCCAAAGTGGACATCTTAATCTTTCTCTCTGAGCTCTTTCTCCTGTATTTTCTTTGTATTCTGGAAGACAGATCACCATGGACACAATAGTCTAAGCTAGAAATCTGAGTGCCATTGTCATTCTCTCATACCCAGTCTCACCAAGTTCTATCTTGATTCTGCCTACTTTTTAAAAATAAAGATACATTCTGTCATTTCTTCCTTGTCTATCCTTATTGTAACTCTTTAACCAATTTGCTTGTTCCACTGCAACTTCTAAATGGTCTCTTTTGTGTTTCTTCCCTCTCATCTATTCTGTACCCTGAAGCCAAAGCTATATTTCTAAAATTCAAATCTGATTATATCACCCACCCGCCTAAAATACTTCAAGGACCACCTATGATTTAGAGTAGTGATGGTCAATATTTTTTGCCAGGAAATGTTCCTTCATCTATATTTAAATATGCCCAAGAGATGGAAGTGGACTTGTTCTGGTTGAAGCAGAGGAGGCAAATCCCTGGATCCTTTATGGCTCAGACTCACCCCATCCCCTCCCTGACCGATGCTGACTTGTCATCATAGCCTTACGTCCATCTGTTTACCTCCTCATACTGATTCTTACCACCCCTCCCTACCGCCAGCACCTGCCTCTCCAAGCTTATTTATGCCATAGCTGAACCTTGCAGAAAAGAGTGACTGTGGACATAGTATAGAATTTTAGCTGCTGGTAGCTGTGTGCTTTCATCCCTGCGTCCACCTGCACTAAGCCCGAGAGCACCAATCACCCTGGGATCTTTCTTCATAACTCAGGGAGTTCTCATTACTGCTCTTCAGTTTGAAAGATCCTATTTCTGATTTCTTATGAGTTCCTCCTTTTCATTTTCGTTTTTGTGTGTTGTCTTGTTGGGTGGAACAAATCATCTGGTATTTTACGAGGAAAAGTGAGTGTGTGTATGTGGTGTGTGTGTGTGTGTGTGTGTGTGTGTGTGTGTGTGTGTGTGATTAATGTTTGCAGATACTGCTTGTCCAAAAATGTCTTTATTATATACTCTTGCTTGATTGGTAGTTTAGCTTGGTCTATATTTTTTAGATCTTTTTAAAAAGTTTTTACTTATTTTGAGAGACAGAGAACAAACATGAACTGGGGAGGGGCAGAGAGAGAGAGAGAAGAGAGAGAATCCCAAGAAGGCACCGTGCTGTCGGCACAGAGCTTGATGTGGGGCTCAAACTCACAAACTGTGAGCTCAGGACCCAAGCCAAAATCGAGAGTCAGATGCTTAACCAAACTGAGCCGCACAGGTGCCCCTGGCTTGGTCTGTATTTTAAGTAGGAAAGAATTTTCCCTCTAATTTTCCATTTGAGAGCTTTTTTCTCCATTGTCCTCCAGCCTTCACTGAGCCTGCAAAAATATAAACCATCCTAATTTTTGATCTTTTGTATTTGGCACATGCTTTTTTTTTTTTTCTGTAGAAGCTTATGGCATCTTCTCATTGTACCCAACTGCTCTGAAATTTCAGGGATGGGCCTTATTGTGGATACATTTTAGGCACTGCTGTTGTTCAGGCTGACTCAGGCGCTACTGCCCTAGGATTCATTCTTGAATTGTTTCATTGATTTCTCCCTCCTCTCTTCTCAAACCCCTATTATTTTAATGTTGGGAGTGGATTTAAACTATTCTTCTAACTGTATCTTTTCTTTCCCTTCTGTTCTTCTTTACAGAGAAGAAATTTATACATTGTTATTGGCTTCTTTATTTATGCTATAAAGATTTTAATTTCCAAGAATGTAGTTTTGTTTTCTGCAATATTTTAAGCATTCTGGTCCTATTTTGGTGTGGCAAAATCTTTTTTTTATTTCTCTTAGAATATTAGTAATAGGGTTTTTCTCCCTTTTGTTTACTTTTTTTTTTTTTTTTGGTGGGGGGCACAGTCTATGTTCTTCTAAGTTTATTTTTGTTTTGTTTTGGTCACTCTCCTTCATTTTAAAGACTTTCTGGAATGCCTGAGTGGCTCTTTTGGTTATGCGTCTGACTTCCGCTCAGGTCATAATCTTGCGGTCCGTGAGTTTGAGCCCTGCACTGGGCTCTGTGCTGACAGCTCAGAGCCTGGAACCTGTTCGGATTCTGTGTCTCCCTCTCTGTTCCTCCCCCACTCATGTTCTGTCTCTCTGTCTCTCAAAAAGTAAATAAACATTTAAAAAAATTAAGTATATGATATCCCTTTAAGTATATGATATCCCTTTGATGTTTGATCATGATTAGAGGGAGAGATCAGAACAATGATATGAACACTGAGGCCATAGTGAGGGCTTGTCAATTTGGAACTTGTAGGAAGAGTGATTTGGTTCGTATGTGTTCTCAACCTGGGACATAATAATTCTCATAAAGGAACACTGAACTGTATACCTTGATCATAGAGGTAACAGATCAAACTCCAGCCTACTTGAGTGGAATAGTAGGGCTGATGGACCCCTCTGTAACATTCGCCAAACACACACACTTCCAGATTCAGTTCGATCTCTTCTTTTGTAAAAGTTGCTTTGAAGCCATCCTTCCCCTGAGTCCCAGACAAAATTAATTGCATCTTCCTTGTGTTTTCAGGATACCTTGGATATTTCTTTATTTTACAATCTATAAGGTTGTCATAACTTGCTTATGTATCCCCTTACATTTTTATTTCCTTGAAGTAAATATCTAGGTTTTTTCCCATTTTTAACCCCCAAACCTGGATTAGTGATAGTATTTTGAGGTGGGGCCTTTGGGGGACTATTATATTTAGATGAGGTCATGAGATGGAGGTCTTATGATGAGATTAGTATTCATATAAGAATAGACACCACAGAGCTTGCTATCTATCTGTCATGTGAGGACACAGCATGAAAGCTCTCATCAGAATCCAACAATGCTGACACCTTGACCTTAGACTTCCAGCCTCCAGAACTGGGAGAAAATGAATTTCTGTTGTTTACTATACCTAGTATATGGTATTTTGTTATGGCAGCCTGAGCTAACTAATACAGACCCTAACACATAAAGTAATCCCATAACAACCCCCAAATGGGACTATTACCCTAGATACAAACTCATAATGGCAAGAGGGAACGTGCTTTAATGTGATAAAAAGAATATCACATTCCGGTCTTCCTGGGCTCTGTTTCTTTGCATCTCTTTATAGATGAACATACTTTGAGTATCAGAGCCAAGGTTTGACCTGACTCTGACACTTCCTAGTGGAGGACCACAAGCAACTTCTTCAAGTTATCTATAGTTGTTTCTTTCTTGGTAAAAGGGAACAAAAATAAGTTTGTTTACCTAAAAGAGCTGTTTAGGTAATTAAACATACAGTGCTTAGAAGAGCTCTGGCAGAAATTACTTTAAAAAATGGTAGTTGTAATACTCAACCACCCACACCATTATGCTACAGGGATTCTAACCAACATTAAGTGGATTGGCATATCTCAGATTTACTCCAATGAATCTGCATCTTTAAAACCTCCTCAGAAACAGTTTTTGCTAAGTGTCTCAGTGAAGAGGAGAGTAGATATTTTTCATGCTTTGTCTTTGTTCTAATGTTTTCAGAATAAGAGGCTTTTCTTCTTCTAAAAAATGGTAGGTTTCTTCTGTGAACAAATGATTGGTCCCACCTGTCTGGCAGTGCTTCGGCTAAGCTGCAGTATGGCTAGTTAATATGAGGAGATCCTTTGTGTACTAAATTGACTGGTCTAAATTCTAACTTCTCTTAAAAGATAGTTGGGATGATTTCTTATATATTGAAGGCCAAAAGTTCTAGATGGAAATAATTCCATATAAAGTATTGAATGACATTATTGAGCTTCCATAAAAATTTCCAAGTAAGATTTCTCCCACACCTTCCACAAGGGAGAAGTCATTTGCTAATGAGACTTAATGAGGTGAATATTAGAGAGTTATGCAAATCATTCCAATATGAGACTTGAAAATTGTTATTCTTCTTTGATTCCTTGGGTGTCTCTCTTTAGCAATTCAACCATAAAGAGGCACTTTAAAAAAAGATGTGATACCTTTTTTATCATGCAAATATGAATACAAAATGTGCAAAAATTAAATTATATGTTGAATACAAAAAGATGTATCAGTGTTATTCTTAAAAAAAAAATCCACTTTTCCCAGTAGGGAATAATCTTGCAACGCATTCTCTTTCCCTTTCAAAACAGATGTTTTGGTTTTTGCAGGTACTGTGAGAACCCAGGATTATATTCAAAAGAAGGTTTATTTAAAAATACACAGCTTTTAGGCATTCTTTGAATCTTTAAAACAGTTTGAAAGGTTTAATTAAGAGCCTGTGAAAGATTAAAACAAAGCATTCCTGTTAGGACCAGATGGCTTCCCTAGTAAATTCTAAAATCATTAAAAAAAGAATTAATACCAATCCTTTGGAAACTCCTCCAAAAATTGAAGAGGGGAAATGCTTCCAAACTTATTTTACAAGGCCAGCATTACCCTGGTACCAAAACCATACAAAGACACCACAAGAAAAGAAAATTACTGGCCAATATCCCTGACGAACATGGATGCAAAAATCCTTTAAAAAATCTTAGTAAACCAGACTCAACAGCACATTAAAAGGATCATACACTTTGATCAAGTGGGATTTAGTCCAGGGATGCAAGGATGGTTCAACGTCTGCAAGTCAATCAATGTGATACATCACATTAGCAAAATGAAGGGTCAAAATCATATGGCCATTTCAATAGAGGCAGAAAGCATTTGATAAAATTTAGCATCCATTTATAATAAAAGTTCTTAATAAAGTAGGCATACAGGGAATGTAACTCAAAATAATAAAGGCCATATATGACAAGCTCACAGCTAACATCATACTCAACAGTGAAAAGCTGGAAGCTTTTCCTTAAAAGTTAAGAACAAGACAAGGGCGTCTACTGTCACCACTTTTATTCAACATAGTATTAGAAGGCCTAACAGGAGTATTAAGGCAAGAAAAAGAAATAGAAGTCATCTAAACTGAAAAGGAAGAAATGAAACTGTCACTATTTTGCAGGCAACATGATATGTAGAAAACCCTAATGACTTCACAAAAAACTGTTAGAAATAATAACTGAATTCAGTAAAAACTACAGGATACAAAATCAACACAAAAACCTATTCTACACCCAACAAGCTGTCAGAAAAAGAAATGAAGAAAAAACCTCATTTACAATTGCATCAAAAATTATAAAATACTAGGAATAAATTTAACCAAGGAGGTGAAAGACCTATAAAACTATCAGACATTGATAATAGAAAATTCAAGATGACAGAAGTAAATGAAGATAGCTCATGAATTGAAATAATTAATATTGTTTAAATGTGTATACCACTCAAAGTAGCCTACAGATTCAATGCAATCTCTATCAAAATTCCAATGGCATTTGGGGTGCCTGGGTGTTCCAGCCGGTTAAGCGTTCAACTCTGAATTTCAGATCAGGTCATCTCACTGTTTGTGAGTTCGAGTCCTGTGCTGGGCTTTGTGCTGACAGTACAAAGACTGCTTGGAATTCTCTCTCTGCATCCCCCTCCAGAATAAATAAACAAACTTAAAAAAAATCCAAGTGGCATTTTTCACAAAAATAGAATAAATAATCCCAGAACTTGTGTGGAATCACAAATGACCCCAAATAGCCAAAGCAATCTTGAGAATGAAGAACAAAGTTGGAAGCATCATGCTCCCTGATTTCAAATTATGACAGAAAGCTATAGTAATCAAAGCAATATGGCATTGGCATAAAAACAGACCGACAGATCAATGGAACAGAACAGAGTGCCCATAAATAAATCCATGCACATATGGGCAATTCATCTATGACAAAAGAGGAAAGCACATAATACAAAGGGGAAAAAACTCTCTTTAATAAAAGGTGTTGGTAAACCTAGACAGCCATATGCAAAAGAATGAATCTAGATTACTATTTTATACCATACACAAAAATTAACTCAAAATGGACTAAAGCTTTGAATATAAGATATGAAACCATAAAATTCCTAGAAACAAACATAGGTTGTCAGCTCCTTGACATCATCAACCATTTTTTTTTTGGATCTGACTCCAAAGCAAAGGCAAGAAAAGCAAAAATAAACAAGTGGAATTACATCAAACACATAGCAAAAGAAATCATCAATAAAAATAAAAAGGCAACCTACTCAATAGGAGAAAATATTTGTAAATCATATATCCAATAAGGGTTTACTATCCAAAATATATAAAGAACTCATACAACTCAACAGTGAAACAAAAACAAACAAAAACAAAACAAAGCAAACACACAATAAACATTCTAATTAAAGAATGAGCACAGGATCTGAATAGACATTTTTCCAAAAGAGTCATAGAAATGGCAACAGACACATGACAAAATGCTCACCATCCCTAATGGTTATCAACAAAATGCAGATCAAAACCCTAGTGAGATAGCACCTCACACCTGTTGGAATGGGTATCATCAAAATGACAAGAAATGACAAGTGTTGGTGAAAATGTGGGGAAAAAAAGGAACTTTTGTGTACTGTTGGTGGGAACGTGAATTGGTGCAGTCACCATGGGAAGAGTGTGGAGGTCCTCAAAAAATTAAAAACAGAACAACAATATATGATCCAGCAATTCCACTTTAGGGTATTTATCTGAAAAAATTGAAAACACTAATTCAAATGGATATATGAACCCCCATGTTCACTGCAGCATTATTTACAATAGCCAAGATATGGAAACAACTGAAGTGTCCATAGATGCATGAATGGATAAAGCAGATGTAAAATGGAATAATTACCCAGCCATTAAAAAAGATTGGCATCTTGCCATTTGTGACAACATGGATGGATCTTGAGAGCATTATGTGAGGTGAAATAATTTTGAGAAAGAAAGATAAATACTGCATGATTTCACTTGTATGGAATCTAAAAACAAAAACAAAAACCAAAACCCACATACAAAACTGAAACCAAATAAAAACAAAATAAACCAAAAAATGCTAAGCTCATAGATATAGACAACAGATAAGTGGTTGCCAGAGGAAGGTGGTAATGAGGTGGGTGAAACGGATGAAGGGGAACAAAAGGTACAAACTTTCAGTTATAAAATAAGTAAGTCACAGGGATGTAATGTACAGCATGGTGACTATAGTTATATGTCTGTAGTTATATATTATATACAGTTATACACTGTATTGCATATTTGAAAATTGCTAAGAGAGTAAATCTTAAAAGTTCTTATAACAAAAATTATAGAATACCTGAAATTAATAGAATGTTATATGCCAATTAAACCCCAACTAAAATAAAGAGAACCTATATTAAAGATGTTAAAAAGAAATAAAAGCATTTTTGTTAGAAAATCTTATTGCAATCGAAAGACAATGACGATTTTTCATATAAAGAAAATATTGCTTCAGCCAGTATAAAATCACAAAGTATCATTTTTCCATAACATCCTCAGTGTGCTCATACCAACCTTATATTTTCTATATGTCTAGAAATATGTTAAAAACACATTGCATCGGAACTGACACTGACTTCCATGAAATAATGAGAAGAATAAGTACAGGGATGGCAGACATTCGAACATAGCTTGTGGTCAATGCCCACACCCCATACTTTGGTCCTTAATTTGTGATAATTGGAGGCACAGAACTCAATACCAACATGCTGTACGTTGGTGTGAAATCAGTCATGGAAAATATCCCTTCCTTTAATTCATCTCACCCATGAAGTGAGACCGACTGAAACACATCGTAACCTCAAAGAATTCATAATCAAGTCATGAAGAATAAGAGATAAAAAGACAGAAACACATTCAATGAATAGTAATAAATAAAGGCAGACTATGTGCTCTGAAAAAAAAATAAAAAAGCAAACAAATATATAAGTGAAATTCCCTGATAGACATTTAGGAATGTGGTCTTTCACTGCATGACTTAACTGGTGCCGGGATATTCAATTAACTTTGGGATTATTCACCTGGTAGTAGAATGTATGGTGACAGATGGAGCAAACCATGGCTAGAGGCCCAAAGATCAACTTGGGGGGGGGGGTTATTCTATTCTAAGCCAGAGGTAGTGTGCATCTAAATTTTGTAATATATTTTGAATAGGAAAAAAAGAGTGGATGTGAGAAACTCTGTGAAGGAAAATTGAGGCTGTGGTGACAGATTGCTAGGAGTCCATGGAAATACACGAGCGGTGGTGAAGTGAAGAACTACACAGAACTGGTGCAAATATTTCTACTTCCATAGTCACTAGGATGACCAGATGTCGGAATCAAATGGTAATTTTCCTGGGCCATCAGAAGGACAGAAGGACACTGTTTGTTTGCTTGTTTATTTATTTAGAGACTGCAAGCAAGGGAAGGGCAAAGGGAGAGGGAGGGAGAGAGAGAGAGAAGGAGAGACAGAGAGAGAGAAAGAGAGAGAGAGAGAGAGAGAGAGAGAGAGAGAGAGAGAATCCCAAGCAGGCTCCATGCTCAGCACAGAGCCTGACACAGGGCTCAATCCCATGACCCTGGGATCATGACCTGAACTGAAATCAAAAGTCAGACGTTCAAGCAACTGAGCCACCAGGCACCCCAGGACACTGTTTTCTGTCAAACCGCAGATCGAGTGACTCCTGTGAACTTCCCCTTGTTCTGGTATATTGAGTATCTTTAATGGACCTATATTTAATAAAAACCCACTACGTACCTGGAACAGTGTTAAGTACTTGAGGAAAAGAGAAAATTAAGATCAGATCTATGTGTTGTCATGCTGACTTTACAATTGTTTAAAATGAATGGGGCTCTGTCTGGGCTCTGGCAACACTGAAAAGCCCCCACCCCTACCCTGGGTGATGTAGCATACCTCTTTCTTAGATGGAGTTCAGAACAACATGCTGCCAAGATGCCAAGATTGCTTGCAGATGCCCCTTCTGCTTTCTGACATGGGTTCTCTAAACGTTTAGTTTGACTTCCTCCATCCTTTCACAAGTAGGTGAAACTGTGTTTTAAGCATAAAGAAGGTGAATTCTTCACCTCGAGTAAGAATGTCCCTTAATTCTACCAGGGCTGCCATACTGAAACCATACTCTCTGAAGTTATCAATAACTTTTTTCATTACAGCAATGTGCAGAAGATGAAACTAGACCACTTTCTTACAGCATACACAAAAGTAAACTCAAAATGGATTAAAGAACTAAATGTGAGACAGGAAGCCATCAAAACCCTAGAGGCAAAAACAGGCAACAACTTCTTTGACCTCAGCCACAGCAATTTCTTGCTCAACATGTCTCTGAAGGCAAGGGAAATTAAACTGAACTATTGGGACCTCATCAAGATAAAAAGCTTCTGCACAGCAAAGGAAACAATCACCAAAACTAAAAGGCAACCGACGGAATGGGAAAAGATATTTGCAAATGACATATCGGATAAAGGGTTAGTATCCAAAATCTATAAAGAACTTACCAAACTCAACACCTGAAAAACAAATAATCCAGTGAGGAAATGAAGAGACATGAAGAAGACATGAATAGACACTTTTCCAAAGAAGACATCCAGATGACCAACAGACACATGAAAAGATGCTCAACATCACTCATCATCAGGGAAATACAAATCATAATCACACTGAGATACCACCTCACACCAGTCAGAGTGGCTACAATTAATAACTCAGGAAACAGCAGATGCTAGCGAGGATGTGGGCAAATGAGAACCCTCTTGCACTGTTGGTGGGAATGCAAACTGGTGCAGCTGCTCTGGAAAACAGTGTGGAGGTTCCTCACAAATTAAAAATAGAACTACCCTACAACCCAGCAATAGCACTAGTTATTTATCCAAAGGATATAGGAGTGCTGATTCATAGGGGCACATGTACCCCAATGTTTATAGCAACACTTTCAACAATAGCCAAAGTATGGAATGAGCCTAAATGTCCGTCAACTGATGAATGGATAAAGAAGAGGTGGTTTATATATACAATGGAATACTACTTGGCAATGAGAAAGAATGAGATTATGCCATTTGCAGCAACATGGATGGCACTGGAAGGTATTATGCTGAGTGAAATAAGTCGGTCAGAGAAAGACAGATACCATATGTTTTCACTCATTTGTGGAACGTGAGAAACTTAACAGAAGACCATGGGGGAAGGGAAGGGGAAAAATAGTTTCAGACAGAGTGAGAGGCAAACAATAAAAGACTCTTAAATACAGAGAACAAACTGAGGGCTGATGGGGGAGGGGTGGGGAGAGGCACTTGTTGGGATGAGCACTGGGTATTGGATGTTAAGTGATGAATCACAGGAATCTACCCTCAATACCAAGCACTGTATACACTGTATGTCAGTCAACTTGACAATAAATTAGATTAAAAAATAACTTTTGTCATTAAACCTAATGGTTATTTTTGTGTTTAAAAATTAAAAAAGTAATCAGGTGTCTTTTGCTTACAAATGACAGAAAAGCAACTCCAACGGACTTAAGAAAAACAAGAGGCTTTTAGTCTCATAGCATTTAAAAGTCCAGGCTTCCAGCTCTTTACCAGTAATTCCAGTGAAATTCCTGACATGGACTCTCATTGGCCTGTTTTCCTCACAGGCCATCCCTGGGCTCAGGGAGGTCACACACTCATTGTTTAAACTGGGAACAGTTGAGTGAGGTTCACTCAACCCACACCAAGTAGATCAGGAGTAGAGAAGGCATGGTTCCTACGGGAAAACTGAAGTATCAGAAGCACAGGGGATCCATCCATTTACGCTTCAGCATTTATTTTATTTGACTTGACAGAAACTTTTGATACCGATGACTCATTCTTGAAATACGGCATTTTCTTGCTATTTTTGGCATTATTTGTTTTCTCTCACTTCTCCTGTTACTCCTTCTCAGGTTTCTCCACGGGATATACCTGACCCAGTTTGGGTACTACCCTAAATTGTTTCAGGCCATTGGTTGCTTGCTCTGATTCGTAGCTGAAGAAAATCCATTGAGGCTCACATCATTCTATCTTTAAAATATTCCAGCTACTAATGACATCGTTTCATCTCTTAGCAGGACTTCCTGTCTCAGTGTTTCCCAAAGGTACTGATGGATTCAGCTGTGACCAAACCCACATCACATCCATTACTAAGGGCACTACAAGCTCTAGCACTGAGGCTTGATCGGACTGAACCCATGGAGACTGATTTCCCCAGGTGCTGCCTGGAAGGGCTGAGGGAGTTAACACCCTAAAAGGCACATTTTGATCAGTGAGAAGCAAGAGCTGGAAGGACCCGGAAGGTAAATTGCATACTCTTTCCCAGCCTTACAGACTTGTAGTTCCACAGGGTCTCTCTGGGGATGTCCCCCAAGACTACACATTAGGCTGTTCCATGTGGGTAACGTACCACCAGGGGTTTGCTTTCCTGACATTTCTTCCTCACTACTATTTTTCTTTTATTCTTACTGCCCTGCTATCACACCCTCTCCCCCAATAAAGGGTAGCATGTAGCTTTACTTTCAGCTTTGCTTCTTAGGAAATAAAACCTGGGCTGAGACACTGATCTCTGATCAATGCACATTTATGGTTCCTGAGGTTCCTTCCTACATCATTTCTTTTCTCCTAGCACACATTTTTCTGGGGAGACATCACCCACTCCCATGATTTCAGTCGCCAACTACAATCTGATAACTCTCAGACCTCTATCCTGGCTCCTCTTCTGAGCTCCAGTTCCACAGACACAGCTCTTTCTGGACGTCTCTCCTTGGGAGGCTCACAGGAATCTCCGTCTCAACATGCCCAAAACTCATCTGTGTGCCAAACTCAAATTGCTCTTCCCTTGACATTTCCTCTCTTGGATGAATGGTACCACCTCTCTTGGGTGAATGGTACCACCATGCACCCAGTTGTCTAAATCAGACATCTAGCAGCCTTGATCCCTCACTCTCCTTTATGCCTCACTGTTCACACCCTGTCGCTCATCAGGCTTTGACAATTCTATTTTTAAAATATCCTTAGCAAGCAACATCTACCTTTTTCCATCTTCCCTCCATGACCTCTCCAAGTCATTTTCCTACTTGGCTGCATTCCTCCAGTCCACTCTCTATAAAGAAGTCCCTTTATTTGTTTTTATTTTTTCCAGCTTTATTGAGATATAATTGGCATGTAACACTGTGTGAGTTTAATGTGTATGATGTGTTGATTTGATATACTTACATATTGCAAAGTAGTTACTAGGGGCTGGGGGGTGGAGAGGGAGAAGTGGGGAGATGTTGTCAGAGAGCAGAAACTTCCATTTATAAGATGAATAGGATCAGTCTTTGAGATCCTTTCAAACACTGATCTCAAAAAAGGCTTTCTGTTATCTCAGGTAAAACTTCCTTAATGAGGCTTACTCTGACTTTTATGTCCTATGCCCTACCTTTTTCTCCCGGTTCATTTCTTCCCTCTCAGCAATCTAGGAGACTTAGGCTTTAGCTCTATTGGGTTTTTGTTTTCTCGCAGCTCTGTGTTCTATCTCACCTCGGCGTCTTCACTTAAAGACTGGTTAAAACCGTTGCCCCTCTCGTCTTCATCTAGCTAACCTCTACCCATCCTTCGGATCTCAGCCTAGACAGCAGTTCTTCTAGGAAGCCCTTCTGTATCTTCACCCTCTTCCCCAGTCCAGGTCAGAGCCTGCTGCCAAAGCTCTCATTGCACCTGCTTGTTTGTTCTCCCAGCACTTCAGTGCTGAATCAGACATACCATTTAATTCTGCTTTCCATATACGGTCAGGTCCCCTGTCTAGTTTGCTCATAATTGCTTTCCTTAGAACCTGGCACAGTGACTGGTTTAAAAATACTCCTAATGTATGAACACACTGACAAGTAGTTTTGCCACGTAGCTTTTTGTTTCGTGTCAAGTCCCAGAACATCCAGAGTTTTCTCCCCAGAGTTTTCAACCACTGTTGTGTTCAGTCTTGCCTTTGCAGGCCCTTTGAAC
Organism: Prionailurus bengalensis; assembly: GCF_016509475.1. Taxonomy (NCBI): domain Eukaryota; kingdom Metazoa; phylum Chordata; class Mammalia; order Carnivora; family Felidae; genus Prionailurus; species Prionailurus bengalensis. Next base: position 13,641,586 of record NC_057353.1, on the reverse strand, counting down.
AGCTTTCCTTGTAGAATCACAAGTGATAGTATTAGAATGACTTTTAACACATACACTCCAAGGGAGAATTTATCACTGACTAGTTCTAAGAAATAACACCACATTGGTGTGAATGCAATTGTTAATTATGTATTTCAAAGTTTGTCTTCTTTCTAGCTTATAGTGTTAAAAAACCCAGTCTTTAAGAACTGATTTCATGGCAAGTGAGTAAATTAAGCACTCATTGGCATTGCTTTCCAGGGACCATGTGCAGGGAGCTGGGGCTACAATAAAAAGTCACCTTTTTATTCATTTATGCCTCTTTGAGTTGAGCCACTTTTGTATTCATTTATGCCTCTTCTTTGCCATTTTTCCCCAATGGCTCTCTACCTGAGAATTTTTCTTTTGTGATTGGCCTAACGCATTGTATCCTTAAAGTATTTCATGATTATCATAATTTTTGCTTGTGTGTATTTTTATTTTATTCTCTGCAACTTTAGGTGATCATGTGTGCTATTTCCATTATATATATATATATATATATATATATATATATATATATATATTGCTCTGTTTACAGTTTATTATCTGTTGAATAGAAGTTGCTGATGGCAATTTTTAGGGTTATAAAATGTAATATTGGCTCATCGCATAAATGGGACTTTTAAAATGGAATAATTTCCAAAGAAATCAACTTTATGGAAAAGCTAAGCTTGTTCAAAATGGATAAATACAATGGCTTATTATAAACATTAGGAACATATAAATTAATACCCACATTTGAGCTTTATGCTCAGAACAAGCTATTATGGGCTCAATAAGGACATTTTATATCTAAGCATACTATCTTTTGCACTAGGTTTTTTTTGGTTTTGTTTTGGTTTTTTTTTAGTATCTTAAGTGTCTTGTTTTGAGTTGGGTGAATGAATGACAAGGCTCCACAAACACAGATTCAAAAGCTAACCCTGAGCACTCTTTTGCAGTATTGTATGTAAAAGTGTATGGAATAATGTACTTCGTACATTACACTAGCAGTGTATTAGTTTTCTAAAAGATCACCTTCTAAGCCTCATTTTATTTAAACCATGAATTAAGTTCAGTATAGGAGTTGTAAGGATAAAGCCGTCTAGTAGACTCGTGGCTAATAAGGTGTAGTCAGTCAACATATCTGCATTCCCTTTTTTAACAGGATGAGAAAAATACCCTTCGATTTTTAAGCTATTGCAAGTGATGTATCTATCTCATCTCAGAGGCTTCATCCCAGATAGATTTTGGTATGCATTTCAAAGTAATAAGGTTCAAGATTTAATTGTGAGACAGAAAACAGCTATTAAGAACACTACTATTTTTGGAAAGTAGAGTATTAATTTCATGTAAATCGTTCCTCAGATTAACTAGGAAACAGTTCTGAAAATTGTGTTGGGGGTTAAACAATTGAGAACTTGAGCCTCAGGTGATTTGCATCACAAAACTTCACTAATGACCACAGCAGTTCTTGAGAATGGAAACCCCAGAATATCATTAATTGTCTAAAGCAAAGCTAGTGCTCAGCAGTAATGATGTCCTTTGCATATAATATCCCAGGAAAATTCTACTTTGGAAATGCCAGCCAGTGAGCTGTCAGAAATCCAACCTTTCATATAAATTTGGTTAATTCTTTTATCTTCGATCCAGTGTAATCTTTCATTTAAAAGGGGGGATGGATTTTGGGGTGCCTGGGTAGCTCAGTCAGTTAAGCATCCAACGTGTGGTTTTCGGGGGTTGGAGCCCAGCATCGGGCTCCGTGCTGACAGTGCGGAGCCTGCTTGGGATTCTTTCTCTCTTCCTCTCTCGCACTGTCCCTGTCTGTCTCAAAATAAATTAAGCTTTTAAAAACACAGTAGGGGTGGATTGTAAAAGTTACCCGTGTCTGTGACTGTGCAGACAATCCCTTTACTTTTCGATTATTTGAAGGATATTTATCCTTATTCACATTTAAATTAAATCTCAGAAAAACCAAGTATCTCCCTACCGTTACCCCTTTTCCCAAAGCAGCATGACTTCATTACATTTATCACAAGAGGATGAATAAACGCTGTCATTCATATATTGGCTGGTAGGACTTTCCTTAAAAATTAAAAAGATATAGAGCAAAAACTTGAGGTAAGTAGAAAGTTATGGGTTAAATTTGTCAAAAGTAAGAACACGCAATATCTTCAAAAAATCACAGATTCAGCTTCACCCCAGAATTGTCCCTATTTTTGTGCTCTGAACAAACTCTGTGACCTGAAACCACGAGGAGTGGCTCACTGTTAAATAGTCACCCAATCGCTATTCTATACCCCTTGGCTTCTCCTGCCCACTACTCCTAATTAGTATTAAAGTCAGCCATCAAGAGACTGCTCTAATTTGGCTTAAAGGGACAATAACCTAATCAACCATAGTTAAGGACATTTCCTACAAGTTATATTTGTTATAATTCCCTTCTGAGTGTTCCTTTAACCTACCTAAGGAGAAAATTCGACAAAATTCTCATTTTTAAATAAATAATATAGCCATGATGGTCTGCCTACATACGTAACTATTGGGCTGAATGTAGATAACTGCATGGACAATTAGTTATGCAAACACATTAATCAGCAATCAGTTATTACTCGTCTGTTTTGTGCTTGGTGCTGTGGACAATAAAACATGAACACCTTCCAAATGCATATTAATTGATGAGGGAGCATTAGGCAAGCTGACAGGCCACAACCTCCCTCCCCCCCCACCCTGAAGTGGGATATGTGTGATATTCCTCCAGCACTCTTGGCTGCCCAAGAACAAAGAAAAGGGGACAAGCAAATGGTTAACTGATAGAGATCATAGTCCTGCAGGACCTAAGTCTCCATCACCCCTCCATAGTGATGTGGGAAACGAAGGCAGAAGGAAATGGCAGACAGAACTAAATTTCCTTATACCCTGCAGCCCATTGACAAATACTTGAGGCTGGCAGAGTAAAACATTTCTCCAGGAACTCCCTGCTATCTTAATGCTAATGCTTTGCTAGAGGGAAAAACCACCTTAGCTTGACAATAGCTAGGCTTCCACTCTCCTGGGAGTCTTCTTTAGCTTACGAAAATCTCACTGGAAACTTCCCCTGGACTTTACCTCCCCTAACCCCATAGTATTTAACCAGTCTCTCCACAAGGTCCAGGGCAGCTCTTCCTGCCCACAGGCCCCGTCCCCTGTGCTTTAATAAAAACCACCTTTTTGCACCAAAGATGTCTTTAAGAATTATTTTTTGGTCATCAGCTCTGGACCCCACGAACCCCACTAACACCCTCAAAAAACCCTCATCATTAATTGCTGAACAACCATTTAAAAAGCCAAAAATGTTCAGAAAAAAAGGCAAAATCAATACTTATAATCGATATACAGCCATTACTTAGCTTTCAGTCATAACCAAAAATAACTGATGTATACTTGTCCTTTCTACAGACTTCATTATATGAACATCTGATTCACGTAATTTTAACAAGTTACTTAAAAGTCATAATTCTGAATTTCTAGGAAATTTGGGATAGGTATATAAAGATATAAGAATAAACAGACATATTAAGTAGGAATTTATTCTTCTGGTCTTCTAAAAATGTCATTTTGAAGGATTTTTCTGTTTCCTAGTAAAGAAAAAATGTAATGTAGCTATACTTAAAAAATGTAGCTATACTCCTGAAGAAGAATATTGTGCCTAATGTGCATTAAAATCCCTTATCAGAGTTAAGGATATAAAAGTTTGACATTTGTATCATTGTGGGTCCCAAAAGGAAAAAGGTTGCCCACTTACATCAGGATATTTCAAGGTCTCTGTATGCAAAGGGAATAATTGCGAAGACAGTGACAAGGTCTAGGAGAACTACGAAAAGCAGTCAGGGACCTGGAACCAGCAGGGCCCCTGGAGGTGTTGCCCCTGAACCCAGGAGAGACTCGGGGAGTGAGAAGCCAGGCAGAAGGAAAGAGCCATGTGGAGTACCTGCGTGAAGGAAGGGACAGCCCTAGCCTGAGATGGCCTCACAGGGAGGAGGAGCCCAGGAGATGAAAACCCCTGACTTCACTCTCCTCCTTTCCATTGCCCGAAGGACCTCTGCATCTGACAAAACCAGTTGGAACCCAGACAGAGTCCATACAAATGGAGTCTCGGCATTTACAAGAAGGAGGAGAGTAAAAGGTGGAACCCGAGGGGCACCTGAGCGGCTCAGGTGGTTAAGATCCAGACTCTTGGTTTCGGCTCAGGTCATGATCTCATAGTTCATGAGACAGAGCCCCATGTCGGGCTCTGTGCTGACAGTGCAGAGCCTGTTTGGGATTCTCTCTCTCCCTCTCTCTCTGCCCCTCCCCTTCTGGTGCACACTCTTTCTCTCTCTCAAAATAAATAAAAAAGAAAAGAAAAAGTGGAACTGGAAAGTCAAATGGAAAATATGTGGCATTACATTGGAAGAGAATTTGTATCTCCATATGACTCATCCATTAAAGCAATAAGAGATCTAACAACCTATGTATAAAGACAGGAACAGTTCTTTCCCAACAGGCTGATGGGCATGCTTAGCAATATTTGGAAAGCTGATGAAAAAATCCCAGAGGTGGACATTGAGCAACAAAGGCAAATACCCAACAGCACACACAATGAATGGGCTTTATGTGTGAAGTGGGTTGATTTGTGGAGCAGTTGGGCAGATCCTCCCTTTTGTCCACCACATACAGAGATGCACAGTGCCATCAGATTTGGGGAGGAGACCCTAGCCGTGGGTTTGGGGGTGGTTATTAAGAGGCGCGATTGGGAACTGTCTTGTGCTGATCTCAGCCTATCCTTCCCAGTGTTGTTAGCTAGAAATGCCTGGGGGCACTCACCTGTGCCCCATGACCTTCTGGCAAACCTCTCCCCTTTCCAAACCAGGGTTATGACTGGGCAGACCCTGTGGTTCTCATTGTGATTGCAAGACGTCCTTCAACAGCAACCATCCGGACACTTCAAAACAATAAAGGTTTATTACTTACAAGACCTGGAAACTACACAGCATGTCTGCCTGGGGTCTCTGGTAGAGAACAAGCACGGGTGCCTGGGCTGGGGGGTTCTGCTTTTACTGGGGCCAAGGGTGGGGGCCTAGAGTTTCACAGGTCACTCTTTATTTGTGAATTTAAAACACAGGAGCAAGAATTTTAAGTGCAGGTGGAGAAAAGACACATTTCCCAAAAGATCTGGAAATCACTGAGATTTCTAAAACAAAGGAACCTCAGTGAGGGAGGTGACCTGGCTCTTTATCTAGTTTGTGGCTGACTTTGAAGCAGGTGTCTCTTTGAAATGGATGCCTCAGCAATCAAAGCTTAAGTCAGGTATTTGCATTCAAAAATAAAAAGAAAATGCAGCTCTAGGGGCTTTACACTAAAGAAGTCAATGTTGCTTTCCTAGCACGGCCAGGCTGGACTCGTGCAGCTCATGTGATATGGGGGTCCTTTGCCCAAATCCCCATGCCACCATCCCACCAGGATTGACTGCCTTGGATATTCTAGCCAGTCTTTTCAGCGCCTTGCAGGATACAACTCCTCTGGGAGTCTAGCCTACGGGGAACCAGTCTTGGACAAGTTAACACTTAACCTCTGTAGGTAATGTTTCTGTGTGTTAACTTCCTAGCTGATCATATGTTATTTCTATTACATATAGAAATACCACATCAGAGTTAAAGTAGTATTTTAGCTTTGTTGACTCTTATTGGATACATTAGGATTTTAAAATCTTAATGTGCATTTAAATAACAGTATTGACTTCAATTGAATGATGTTTGTTATTTCATTTTCCTGGTGTTTTTACCTTAAACAAAGATGAGGGGCTGAATAAGAAGATCTCAAAGAATTCTAACATTCTTTGGTCATTTCCATTTATTTCTGGAACACAGAAGAATACTCTTAAAACTTCTGAAAGTGAGGGGCACCTGGGTGGCTCAGTAGGTTAAGCGTTTGACTCTTGACTTCAGCTCAGGTTATGTTCTCCTGATTCGTGAGTTAGAGACTGGCATCGTACTCGGCACTGACAGTGTGGAGCCTGCTTGGGATTCTCTCTCTCCCTCTTTCTCTGCCCTTCCCCCACCCTTCTCTCTCTCTCTCTCTCTCTCTCTCTCTCTCAAAATAAATACATAAATAAGCTTAAAACACACACACAAAACTTCTGAAGGTGACCATTCGCTTACTAATGTATACATTTCAGATACTCTCAGTAAATTTTTCATTTCATTCTATCTTGTTATTATAGACCATCAGCCTCTTTTTGTATTCACCAGCATATCTTTGTGTTTACCATATGTTAGCCTATGAATTAATTGAAGAAAAGGGGTGATGGAGAGCTTCTAAGTCAGCTTCACATAAAAAAGGTGCGAGGGATGTGCTTACAGGAAGCTCATCACTATTTGATTTATGTTAACATGACTTTTGATAAGGTAAACTGCCTACTTTCTCTGCAGGAATAAGGACTAAGGGGAAAACCACTAAAGAAAAGAGATCAACAAATTCTTTAGATAATTTTTAGGTGTGAATTTAGCAGGATATATTTGCTTCACCAGAAGAAAAAGCAAAGGGGTGTAAATTCACTATTTACTTTGTTTACATGGTGTATGACGTTGTTTAGCATTGTAACAACAATGCTCTTTCCAAGAAAGAGGAAATCAAATCATGAAGATGAGACTCTCCTTTGAGAACTTGGAAGTCTGAGTTCAGCACCAACATTTATTGAACTTGAAATAAAATTGGAAGGCTTTCGAATAACACTAACGCGGTTTTCCTGAAAGCCAGTGGTCCTCTACACCACTTTTCAAAAACCTACAAAGAGCAAATGTGCTACAAAACATTAATGCATTACTGAAGAGCATCTGTATTATTGTGAGTACGGATTTTGTGTCTAATTTCTTAAATGCAATTTACATGGAAGAGTCAGCCTGTATTAAGCAGAGTTCAGCTTTGCTGACAGTGATCACAAAACCTTTCCGTTCCCTAGGTCTGTATTTACCCACCCGAAATATTGTAGTGAAGCGTGCTTTTATTTATGGGCAAAACTCAAAGCAGTTATTCAAGTTTTTAGTTTTTGCAAAGATTTTCATCAGCACAACTACATAACCCCATTTGGGAGTGTCTCATATCATGGAGAAGAGTGCATGGCAAACTTTGGTGGCTTAGGAATCACCTGAGCCCCTTGTTAAAGTGCACTCTGTTTCAGTGGGTCTTCAGTAGGTGGGCCCAAGATCTGCATTTCTAATAGGCTCTCCAGTAATGCTGACTCTGCTGGCACCAGGACCACACGTTGAAAAGCAAAGATCTTTACAAAAAAAATGAATGAGGTATTTCTTTTTTATTTCTAGGGCACAGTCTGTGACTTGTGCTACCATAATGCTGAGCATCAGAAATTACTGAGATTAAAGAATTTGAGCACCAAAATGTGATTGAAAGGAACTGGCCCTGGTTTCCAGCTGCAAAGAAAGAAACGATAAACACATCTCACACTGGTGCTTACTCTGGCTCCAGACCAGACTGTGAAGGGTCGCCTGGGTGGCTCAGTCCTTTAAGCCTCAGACTCTTGATTTCAGCTCAGGTCACGATCTCAGCTCAGGTCATGATTTCATGGTTTGTGGGACTGAGCCTGGCCTCTGGCTCTGCGTTATCAGCTTGGGATCTCTCTCTCCCTCTCCCTCTCCTCCCCCACTCGTACACTTTCCCGCTCTCTCGCTCTCTCTCTGTCTCAAAAATAAATAAATAAACATTAAAAAAATTGCTGTGAAACTTGGACTCACTCTGGGGTGTGCACAGGAGTGCCATTGGATCCATTTAGTGATAGGTGGGCTAAGCCAGACCCTGGGTTTGCCAGGATGAGTGTATGCAATTATCTAAACATCTACGTTAATTAGGTACAGAGCAAAGGAAAAATGTACTAGAAATATTAACTGAAGTGTTTCATTCAAGATTATTCAATCTTAAATTCCACAAATATTTATGAGGTACTTACTTGCTAGGACTCTAAAGTGTACCCTGGAGAAGGTATCAGGTAATACAACTTTGGGATTCTACTTCTGAAAAACTGGCAAACGAATTGGGAAAATATGATATTCACATACAAAATGGCTTCTTGGTTACTAATAACATGATTTTGTAAACCCTAAATGCCAAATTAGAGATAAGGACTAATGTTATAACTGCAAATTTCAAATGAATACTAGGTAAAGCCTAGCAATCCTACCATATTTCTCTAGTGTATTTGTGCTCCCATTTTCCAAGATGATTATTGACTTAGTTTTCTCTCCATGTCCAAAGCCCCCTTTCTCATTCTCATTTATGACCTCCCTCATTCTTTACTGACAAAAAAAAAAAGAAAGTACCAGAAAGAAACCAATTTACTTTCCCATCACCTGATCAGATAAAACTTACACTCTCTGTACCCATATTCTCCTTTCCTCCTCTTTTTGTATGTTCCTGCTTCTGGGTATGCCCAGCCTCTTTGTTTTTATCACCTTCTAGTCCACTCAAGGATCTTGCTTTTGCAATTTCCCTCCTCTTTCTTTTGCAAGGTCAATTTCTTCCTCTCAGAACCGTTACTATTGACTTGCAAATATGCCTTAATATTCCTAGACTTAAGGAAAAAAAAGGTCCATTAATACTATATCTTCTTCCAGTCACTGCCTTATTTTTCAGCTCACTTTCAGTAAAAATTTTCAAAGAGAGTCATTCCTTTTTCACTTCCTCCTCATGTATACCCTGAGAGTGAGATTCTTTCTTTCAAACCCTGTGAATGAGCTTTGTTTCTTCTCTGCTCAACAACATGGGTTTTATTTTGCCAAATCTGGTAGCCTGTTTTCTGTTTTTATCTCATTGGAATTCCTGGTGGCCTCTGGCATGGCCAATCACCTCTCTTCTTCCAGAAGCACCTTCTTGTCTTGGCCTCCATATCAACATTCTCTTGATTTCCTTTGTCTCACTGGAAGTGTCTTCCTGAGGCAACCACCAGATTTTGGAGTTCTCAGGGTTCAAACGTTGGTCCTTTTCTCCTTACCTGCACTCAGTCTACAAGGATCTCACTCAGTTCTATGCCAACAGGTTAATTTAAAGGGCATGGTGTCAGGATTTGAGATGTTTTCTGTAATACTGAGATTGAGGAGAGAGCTGAAATAGTACAGCGTAAAGAACAAAGTTATATACTTCTCCAGGGCCATCTCCCGGGGAAGCCTAGGGCAAGGCAATCTCAGCTGGTTTAGTAGGCTTTAGCACTAAAAGCTAACTGGTAAGAGCAAAGGATGAGGCAGAAGGACCCAGAGTTTGTGGAACACCCGATCTCCTTCATGCACTTTTTGAACTACATGAACTATCCATCCCTGCACTTACAGAATGCTGGTAGTTGTAGAGGGAAGCTGTATCAAGGTTCAGCGAAGGAAAATATGGTATATGGTTGTGAGATCAGGGTTGAATCAGTAACATTAGGCATGGATGGGCTTTTGGTCTGAGCACTAAATTAGGGCAAGATTATCAAATTAAGTCTTGAGAAAAAGAAACATGATCAGCAATATTAATAAGTTGTTGCCATTTTTAGCATTTGGGTGTATTTGGGTGGGGAAAACCCAACTATTCTGCTCATTAAAACTACTTCAACGGCACATAGACTTTCGGATGATAAGGCCATCTTGGCAACTTAGAGGATGGGAACTATGGCCACAGAAGATTTTGAAAAGTGCATAGAAGTTGACGACATATATCCTATTTTATCTTTAGCTTTGTTTAACTCTCTGTGTCTTTCTTTTCCCATTACTGCTTCCTACCACCAAACCCTGATTTGGATTTAACCTTCATATTTGGAAAATCTGGTCTGCGGCCAAGAATTAGTAGGAAGAATGGAGAAAAGTAGGTTTTGTTTTATTTCATTATTTTTTTAAATGATAATGGTGAGAAAAATCCTGGAGATGGGTTTTTATTCCAAATCAATCTTCCTTCAACCATCGCAGTTCTACAAAAATTTTATTAGGAGATTGCAGACCTCATTAAGATGGGTCAATCATTCATGTTTTTGTTTGTTTTTTGGTAAGGTCTTTGACTAGGAATCAGACACTCTAGGAAACGCTCATAGTTTGAGAAAGTCCTATTTCCAACATCTAACGTATTTCCATACAGTAGAACATGTTATTAGCATATTGTGAGCTGTCTGAGCTTGAGGATACTAATTGAAGTCCCCCAAATTAGTGAATCTACTTGCTATTCCTTTTGGACTGAATAAAGAACTACCATCATTATATTTCTATGCCTTTCCAGGATGGTGTTTATAACGTGCCATAGACAGAGGGAATCAACATACAATGGATGGCATATTTCATGGAAATCTGACCCTTGTATTTTCCTGTGTGTTCTCCATCTTCATTTTCCCTATTGGCCTTCACTCTCTTATGCAACACAGAGGGACACTGCTCCCAGATCGCTGACACTGGAGGTGTCCAGCAAAGAGCTGGGAGGCCTCTTTCTGCGGTACTATTTGCACCACGATCATGCATCTTGATTCTCTCGAGCGAATTAACGATAAATGCTCAGAATTACAGTACTCCCCCCTTATAGGACAAAGCTGGCTTAGAAGTCTATTTAGGGCCTTCTAAGATTGGCTCCAAAAGACTGAGAATTCCTTGTGATGAAACACCAAATGCAGATAAGAACATTCCCCGCAGAAGCCCGCTAATTGCTTGGTTTCATTATTTTGTGTCTGCACAGGAAACTCCAGGCTGAGAGAGCTTCTCATTTCTCAGCAGTAATGTGATTAGTGTCTTCCTCCTGAAGTTTTCCTGTGGGGCAGGAAAAGAGCAGAAATCACCTGGTCCAGCAGGATTTGCCAAGATGGGAAGCGCATTTGCATGCACACAGGTGTTATGTTTCTTCCACAGATTGCTTGGTCCATATAACAAAGGAATATTGCTGTGAATTCTGAGCAGCCTCAGGGGTGCTCTTCTAAGACTCCAGGCAATGAAAAGGAAGAAAAGGTCTTTTGGTTAAATACTGAACTTCATTAATTAGAGGAAAACATTTGTTTCATGCCTGGTTATGTCTCGTATTAACTTGTGTCATTTAACACAATTTTTTATACTGCAATCATAGACTTGAAATCATACTTTCCCCAAACATACCAAATTCACATTTTTTAGAGAAAACTGATAGCTGTTGATATGCGTACAGAATTTAAAAATCTATATTTTTATGTAAGGTGAGGAACTTTAAAAAGCAAAAATTCAATTTTTAAACAATTGTAAGTAGGGGAGCATAGAGTTCATCATGATGAAATGAGAATTGCTAACTATTGTGTATTTTCAACTATCAATTTATCATCACTAATTACTATCATTACAGAGTATGAACATAAGATTAATGGGGATTTCTGAGTTCTCTAATGAGGTCCTTGTAGCAAAATTTATACCAGTGACATGATTTTCTTTTGTTTAGGATATGAGTATAATTAATTCAGGTCTCTAATTATGAGGAAAGTCCTAAATAGAGATAAAAGTTTCATGAATGAAAGCATGCCCACTGCATTTCACAAACTAATGATTAGTCTCAAAGTAGAGAACTTCAAGTGCAGATTGAGACTTTGTTATTATTGTTGGGACTGCCATGGACATGCATTTTCAAGTTCAACATTATTTGGAGATGGGTGTTTTATTTTTATTTTTTAAACATTTATTTATTTTTGAGAGAGAGAGTGCACATGCAAGCAAGCAGGGGAGGGGCAGAGAGAGAGGGAGATGGAGATCTGAAGTGGACTCTGTGCTGACAGCAGAGAGTTCAACGTGGGGCTCGAACTCAAGAACCACGAGATCATGACCTGAGCTGAAGTTGGATGCTTAACCGACTGAGCCACCCAGGTGCCCCCAAGGAGATGTGTCTCTTAAAATGTGCTATTTACTATGGTAAATTTCACTTTTTTAGGGTACAAAGAGAGATTTGGTTTAGTGTCCATGGCAAATAATTGCAAATATAGTGTCCTAGGAAAATTCTTACAGGAGCTATTGCTATATATGACATGCATGAGTGTGGGCATGTGTGTGCATGTGTATGTGTGTCTGTGTGTGTTTTCAAAGGCTAAGCCATCTCTACAATTTTTGGAAGCTCTTTCTTTAAAGGCACTTGTACAGACTTTTTACCACAAGTCTATGCTGACACATCCTTGCTCCCTCACAGCTCTGCCCCTTCCCTCCCAACTGTCACTGCTGTATTCTCAGCAGGGACCACTCCTTCCCATCTCTCCGTCTCTGAGAGGTACAACCACTACTCTCTTTGGACGTTATTTGTAGAGGAGTACTTCTCTATGTAGTTACACTTCTAATTCCTTGATTTCAGTTAGGCTGAGCACAGATTTGTAAATCCACGCTCCTCTTCATTTTTAAAAATGTTTCTTGGTAGGGGCGCCTGGGTGGCGCAGTCGGTTGAGCGTCCGACTTCAGCCAGGTCACGATCTCGCGGTCCGTGAGTTCGAGCCCCGCGTCGGGCTCTGGGCTGATGGCTCAGAGCCTGGAGCCTGTTTCCAATTCTGTGTCTCCCTCTCTCTCTGCCCCTCCCCCATTCATGCTCTGTCTCTCTCTGTCCCAAAATAAATAAACGTTGATAAAAATGTTTCTTGGTAGAGAGGAGGGAGAGTCCCATCTCTATGAGTAAATACTCAGTACTCCTCACCCTTACTGCCTGCATTAGTTGCACTCTTGCAGAAGTGGAAGGAGAAAAGTGGAAGGGTAACCATGAACGACAGGTGCCCTCTGTAAGGAGACTCACACCCTCTCTGTATCCTCTCACATTCTGACTAGCTAAGCACAGGCCTATTTCGGTTTCTACCAGGTGGGGTTCCTGCCAGCGTCCCTGGTTCCTGCCATTCTGGGACAGACACATCTGACTTCAGTCATGTGGTGGAAACTGGAGGGTCACGTGGCAAGGAGCCTGGCTGCTGTACTCAAAGACAAGCTGTGCTTTGGCCATTTGTGCTTATAAGGGGCTGTGGCCTGATCACATCAGGTATTTTCTAGACTTCCCTCCAGCACACATCCCTCTTTGTTATCAGCAGCGCCTCTCTCTATTGTGGGCCATTGATACCTTTCCTTGTGGCTATTGTACAGCCACATGCAAAAAATACATGCAAAGACTTGACATTCAGTTAGTGACCACTGTTATTCTTGTCTTATTGCCCAGTGGGTCTTTCCCATTGCAAGAAACATGGGATGTCAGACACAAGTCAGGCTGCAGATGTACACATGAAACCCTCACCCACGATCACAGGACTATGGAGACAGAGTCTGGGAAGTTTGGGCCCCCGCCGTGGTGGGAGATGGGGTGATGAATAGGGAAACAGATGAAACAGTCAGGTGGAAAAATCAGGAGAAGAGAAATACTTTAATTTTCACCCTTTCAAAATATTCTGAAATTATAATGCCCTTAAGAGCCTGTGAGGTTTGAAGTACGTGTTTCCATTTTATGAGGGCAGAAACTGGGGCTCAGCGAGGTTAGGGAACTCACTCAGCCATGCAGCTATCAGGAGGCCGGGTGCTGATTTGGAGTTGGAAGTGTCAGCCTTGCAGGTCCCCTTGCTCTTACCCTACCCTCTGAAGCTTCCACACATCCCAAGCAGGGACCCACACAGCCACTCTGCTCTGTTCCCGTGGCCAAGGACCACTCTGTCTCCATTCTTAGGCCACGCACTGCAGAAGAAGGTGTGATGGAGCATTGCCCCATGGTAGAAAGCATCTATTAAAGGCATATTTTTTATTCATTTTCCTTGAAATCAGGGTGTGAATATACTCTCTCATTCTGTGACATGCACGAGCCTTAGGCCATTAAAATTTAACTCTTAATTAAACATATTTACAAATCAACTGTCTTAAAGGCTTACTCATTTTCTACTTCAACCCCCCCAAAAATTTCAGTCCTCTGCCCAAAATTGAGAGGAGAAAACGATTGAAAAGTTTATGTTAACATTGGTAAAAGTTTCCTTGGTATTTGCCTTTTATACCCTGGCCCAGCATTTCTCAGTTATTCCCTGAAGGGTAAACAGTTGCCTCAAATTAAAAAAAAAAATTGGGGCGCCTGGGTGGCGCAGTCGGTTAAGCGTCCGACTTCAGCCAGGTCACGATCTCGCGGTCCGTGAGTTCGAGCCCCGCGTCGGGCTCTGGGCTGATGGCTCAGAGCCTGGAGCCTGTTCCCGATTCTGTGTCTCCCTCTCTCTGCCCCTCCCCCGTTCATGCTCTGTCTCTCTCTGTCCCAAAAATAAATAAATGTTGAAAAAAAAATTAAAAAAAAATAATGTTTAGCAGAGTATATAAAAAATGTAGACATGTTTTATCCAAAAATATAGAGACATTTACAAAAGTACTAAGCCAGTATAAATGGTTGCTCTTACTGAAGCAATAATGTATGTTGAGAAAAGAACATCATAGCTGAGAAAAGAAGGCAGCAACCGAGAGACCACCCCACGAAGGCAAGCACGAGGGTCCCCCTGGGTGTGACGCATTAGCAACATTTCTGCATTTACAAGTGCCTCCGAGCTGGTCTTTTCAGTGTTCATCCAGCCATCGACGCTGATAATTTCAACATCTGATACTATCTGATGTCCAATCTATGCCAGACACGGAGACAGACCCCATGGTTAAGATGTGAACAAGACATTGTACCCATCTTTATGTGGCTTAAAACCTAGGCAGAGAGACTCTCAAACCAACTATGTTCGCACGCCTAATGCACAGAGGTTAAGATAGCAGAAGGGAGAAGGGCCCTGCGAGTTCAAAGGAGATAAATCTTCAGCAGAAAGGATTGTGGGGGAGTGGGTGCTGGACCCAAATCATGAGGAGAAGGAGTTACTTAGGCATCAGAGGGAGTAGAAGTGTTCCAGATACAGGAGCGTATAGAGAAGTCTCTGCAAACTGAAAATAGCGGGGGAAGAGACAGAGTGAAAAATACCTGTGAGGAAAGGTCATGAGAAGAAAATGGAAAATACAGGCAGGATCAGTTCATGAGGGATTTGGAGTATCTTGTTTAATGTTTTGGTTTTCTTCTAAAAGCTGTGAGAAACCCCTGAAAGGTTACAAATACAGGAGTGACATAACTGAATTTTTATTTTTGGAAAATTATTCTGGCATTAGGATGTTCTAGGCATGGGAGACAGAAGAGGGTATCAAACAATTTTCCCTATTTCTGGATTAAGCTTTGGGTGAAGGGTGGCATCCCGCTAAGGCACAGAATATCAGAGAAGGGGCAGGATGCAGGGAGGGGGATGCAAGGTCAGTCTCTGACGTGTGAGCCATCACAGAACAGCCATCAAGGACGAAATGCCCAGGCACAGTCAGAGAAGTGCAGAGGTCAGGGAAGATGGCCAGGGGTTCTAAAGAAAGTGGAAAAGAGTGTGGTCAAAAGTTTCCAACGCTACAGAAAATTCTAGTCGAGAGGGACTGATAGGTGCCCACTTGAATTGGCAGAGAAAGGTCATTCATGACTCCTGAGAGAGTAGCTCCCCTGGAATGATAGGGCCTCTCCCTCTGGGGGAGTGAAGGGGAGTTTGGAAATGGAGATTAGATCCGCAGATTTGTCCTTCTAGAAATTGGGCTGTCAAAAGAGAGATACAGAGTGGGGTCTAGAGGCAAGTTGCCTTTCTCTTAACATTGGGGAGGTGGTTTGAAGCTTGTTATATGCTAAAAAGAAACACCCAGCAGTGTGTGAGTGGGGAGGCAATCTCTAGAAACAGAAGGCGTTAGGGAGCAGTGCCTCTCTTTCTCCGAATTAGAGAGAAGGCAAGATGAGTCACAATGACTTGCTCCTATTTCCACTCTCAAGTAACATGTGGTGTCATGTGTAGAGGAGGGGCAAGGAGGGTCAGGTCAGGCACTGGGACCGAATAAGGGAGGTGGAGCACTGGCTGGGAGCACACGCAGTGCTCTGGATACACCTCGTCACGGTTTTGGTGACTTGCTAAATATACTTGGAAAATCTAGAAATCTTTCTGTTTTTATTTTGCTTCATTTTTTTCAGGGTCAACACTTCCATCAGGCTTTCAGAACCAAAGCTTTGTTATTACATGATTATGAAGTGCTACTTTTAATGAAGAGTTTCAGCTCTCCCACACTAATTAGGGTAAATCCCATTATAACTGTCTGCTGTATGGTTTACAACTCATTTCACTGCAGAACATCATTTATATGCAATTGGAAGAAAGGCTCCATCCTATAGTCAGACGCTACCTCTTGCTTAAACAATTATCTAATGTAATTACATTAGAATTATTAGAATGTACCTTTTAAAAGCTCCAAAATGAATCAAACTCTTGGACACAGATCCATACATAAATTTCATAAACTCAAACTCATAAGTCTAATGAACAGGAGTGAATTTGAAATACTTTGATTCGATTTTTCCAGTCCAAAGGAGCATATGTTGTTCCCAAATTTCTGGATCCATCACAGTCCAACACTTAGAATTTTTTTTGCTGAGTGATGATGAATTTATATTGAACTATTTGTTCTCCTTCAATTCCCTCTTAATCGATGGGAAACATCTATTAATCTACTAAGTCTAAGTATGTTGTTGCATAATAATAATGTCTAACATTTATTGAGTACTGACTATCTGCCCAGCATTGTTTTAGGTGACTTTGCCAGTATTATCTCATTTAATACTCCTGGCAATGTTATGAAGTAGGTATTATTATCAATGTAAGATCATGAGGACAAGGGTATTTTACCATTGTGTTTGCCGCCTGCAACAGCATCTGGTAAAGAGTAGGCGTGTAAAACATATTTCTCAATAGGTAAAACTCCATTTGGCAAATGAGGAAACTGAGCGACAGAGATACTAAATAATTGGCCTTACTCCCTGAGGTTTCGTAGTGTAAATTAAATGAGCCACCATAAGAAAGGTACTTAAAATAGGGTAGTGGTGAGGATGAAATACATTCATATTTGTGAGTTGATAGAATAGGGCCTGGGGAGCCTGGGTGGCTCAGTCGGTTAAGCGTTCGACTTTGGCTCAGGTCATGATCTCGCTCGCAGTCCTTGAGTTCGAGCCCCGCGTTGGGCTGTGTGATGACAGCTCAGAGCCTGGAGCTGCTTCGGATTCTGGGTCTCCTTCTCTCTCTGCCCCTCCCCTGCTCGCACTCTGTCCCTCTCTCTCTCTCTCTCTCTCTCTCCCAAAAATAAATAAACATTAAAAAAAGAAGAATAGGGCCTGGAACATAGTAAACACTGCCTGCAGATTTTGCCAGCACTGCTAGAATTATCTTTATACTTTTGTGTCTTTCTCCCCTGATCAGGCAAGGCCTTATTTATTTCTCTACCCCTGGGCCAGTGTGTTACATACATTAGGTAGTCCACTGATCGGTTTGAGGGAGAAGATGCTTTCAAACAGATATTTCTGAGAGCTTAATGAATTATTTGTCTTAATAAAATTAGAATGGATTTAGGTCATTTATTCAATATTCATTCAGCAATATGAATCAGGGGCTACTATATCCCACGTGCTCTGCTGGAATAAAATGAAATGGAATAACATTTTGGAATAAAATGTTGAGGAAAATGGAAAATGGAATAACATTTTGGAATAAAATGTTGAGGAAAAACGGAAGAGACAGTCCCTGCCCTCATGGAATTTGCAATCTGGGGTGGGGGGTGGGGAGGGAGAGGAACGCCAATATGTTTTCTTTTTTTTTTTTAATAATCTTGAATAAGAAGTTATCCAAACCATGACTTATGCATACGAAATCTATAAAATCTTCTTGATAAGCTGGACCACAAACTAAGCTGGTCACAGTGATCCAAAGCATGACCCATGCAAAAACATTAAGAACATAGCGTATGTATAGACCGGAGATAAATAATACTAAGAGGAAAGGGTAACTCTTTAGAAATATTTGGAATAGGATAACAGAACTAGCTAGAAGAATTACTTAAAGTGATTGAGCGTTGCATAATAAGAAGCAACATTATACAATCTAAAAAGGAAACATTTAGATTGGAAATGAAAAAAAAACTGGTAATGATAAAATTGGTTAGATAATGGGATAATTTGTCAAGAAACATCCCATTTTCAAATACAGGTGATGACAAAATGTAAAATTTGCTATGCAAACCAAGTATAAACCCAGCGGGGAAAACATTAGCACATCAATAATGTATTTTGTTGTGCAGCAACATATACAAGCACTTAATTCTGTATTGAGATAATGACACTTTAGCATCTCACTGACATAAGCTTGGATAGAGGCCCAGTCTTCTCTTCAGGCTCCATGACTTGCGAGATGTTTCCCAAAGCTGATGTGCAAGATAGCTTTATAGTCTTGATCATGCCCCTTGACCTTTATGGGTTTCAGCATCCCCATCTGTGAAGCAGGGTAATGATTTAACTCACAATGAAGAAAACTGTAACTAGCATTTATAGAGACCTCACAACGGTTCCAAGTGCAAAGTGCTTTTACAGATGCGTGCGCCATGACAATAATGGACCCCACCTTCGTGGGATTCAGAAGCTTGTCTCTGTGTGCATCGTAAGTGAGGGGCAGAGCCAGGAATGACCTTTCTGACTCCGGCAACCACCTTCTGTCCTGTGGGCTCTGTTATTGCCTACAAGATGGGTCTTTCCTTCAAATCTCCATGAAACCAGCAACCTAAAGACAACAAAAGACGCACCCTTGCCAGGGCTCTCTTTTACCTCAGAGCTGTGCCTTTTTCAGGGGATAAGGGTTTTTTTTTAAACTTGAAGAGGGTTGTGTAAAGGCAAGTTTCTGGAATTGCTGCAATCACCACGTCACCCTCTTGATGAACAGTCACATCAAGCCTGGCATCAGAGCACAGGACATGAGCGGATCCTACCATCGTTCTCTCTGGATCCCTTCCCACCTTAGCCCCTGAGTACTCTGTTCCAAGAAATACTTCTTTCCCATCACCCTTTCCACAGCACAGGGCCCACTGCCACCACCCAGCCTCCCTGGTCCCAGCCATTTCTGAGAGGAAAGCAGCCTCATTGCCTCTTGAAGCAATTCACAATAGCCGACAAGTGATGGCTAGACCCACCCGGCCCTCCCAGGACCTCCAGGGTGCACTAGCATTGCGTACAGCGCTATTGCTTACAAAGATTTGCAAAGCGTATTCAATTCTCTGAGGTGCTCTTAGCCGAAGTCTTCAAATAGGGAAACTAAGCTGGAGAGAGAGTAATTAGCAGAGAGTCATTCTGCTACTAAGTGGCAGAGCCGGGGTTTACACGCAGAATTTCTCACTCATGGTTGCATATTCCGTCCGTCCGTTATCTCTCCCAGCTGTTCAGGAAGCCAACCTTCTTCCTTGCTTCTTTCCTAGTTCCGGCCACTAGCACATCCTTCCTTTGAGCCACGGCATGTAAAACTCATGCAGTTAGTGATTTGGCAAACTCATTCAAAAACTTGCTCAGTGTTCTCTTGTATTTCACTGACCTGTTGGACAGAGTTAACTGTTCAGTTTGGCGGTACAGAGGCAAGAGTGGATGAGTCACTGTTTGACACGAGTATGTAAGCCCTATAGAAAGAGGTGTTCAACAAAAGTGCATTACTTTTTCGTTGTTTCAGTTAATGTCTGGTGGGTACTACTTTTGGCATTCTGCATACATTGTCTCATTGAATATGTAGCCACACTAAGACGAACAGTTCTATTACTATGTGCATTTCACAGATGGGAAGACTGAGGCACACACACCCAGGTAACCGGCCCGAGAGCTAGCAGATGGAGCTGGGATGCAAACTCGAAGAGTGTTGTCCCCAGAGCCCCTGCCTTTAGACCCAATGCCCCACTGCCTCCCATGGATCTACCTCCCTCACCCTGCAGAATGCCACAGAGGTTGGTGTTGAATGAGAATACTGGCAGCTACGTCCAGAGAGCCTGCAGACAGCCGTGACCTCGTGTTTCTGATAATTCGCCAGCATCGGCGCCCTCCAGGCCACTGATGTGTTTGCTCAGGAAAAACAATCTCTGGAATCTCCACTGATCTGAATTCAACCTCCTTACTCTTGGGAATTATTGAACCCAGAATGAAACACAAGTCTATGTCAGGAACAAATAAATCCATCTCTGCATCCCTATCCGAATGGGGCTTTCCTCCATGGAAATCAATGGAAGTCGAGTGGCTCTGAAGAGCCTGCCTGAGATGTGCCCCTCCTACTTACTGTGGAAGGGAAGAGGCTTTGGGTGGTGCCTACATTCCAGCGGGGGGGGGGGGGGGGGTGGGCTTGGGAGCTAATAAACACAGAAATAGCATAAGGGTTTAGTGAGCTGGAAAGAGCCTTTTCCAAAATCAAGCGGCACACAAGGGCTCACGGGCTGTGGTCCTTCTGTACATTTTTTACTTTCCCAGTTCCTCTGTTTCCTTATGAGGGGGCTGCTGTTTGGGTCTTGTGTTTTAACTCATGCGAAATGTTTGTAATGGTGCCGGACAGCTGTGTGTGAGCGCTCAGTAACCGTAACTGTGATTTCTCTTTGCTGCTGACTCCCCTGATTGGATAATAGGAGCATGAGAAAACAGTGATTACGGCTCAAAAGAGAATGAGGGAGGATACGGCAACTTCCAGTTCCTTGTCATTCTTCAGCTCCTTTGTCCCGTGCTACCTCTCCTTCAGAGCCCTTCTCAATCCCTCAGGCAAGCTGCTCTTCCTCCTGTAGGTAACATGCTTTATTTATTTCTCGGTCAGAGTAATCTCACGGTTATCATAATCTGATGAGGCGGGAACCACTATTGTCCCATTTTCACATGAGGAAACTGAGGTTCAATGTTAAGCAATCTGCTTCTGTCACACAGATGCTAAGCAGTGGAGATGAGACTCAAGTGGAGCCAGAATATAATCATTGGGTTTACATAACTCAGGGTGGCCCCGTGCTTGCTTGGCTTTTGAGTCAAAAAAATCTGACTGGGAGACCAGGTTTCAGCATGTATTAGCTGTACGACTTTGGGCAGACTCTAGTTTCTTGACCTGTTAAATGCAAATAATGTGTTTACCTCTTGGGACAAGTGGGGATTAAGTGAGATGGTGCTTATGGAGAACCAGAAGGGACTTAATTAGCTGAAGCTTTTACTAGAATTATCTACCCTTACCAGACCTCGATCCCAGATTTATATCCCCAGCACAGTGTCCAGCAGGTGATAGGTAAGGATGGATGGATGGATGGATGGATGGGACATGAACAATTAAGTTGGACTGAGAAAATTATGCTGCGAAATGTCACATCAAAGCAATGTTATATATCAGTTATTTTAATACAAATGATGTTATTTTAATGCAAATATATTCCTTACTGGACATTTTGTGCATCAAGTAATGAAGGTAGGAGAAATCATACAAATATCAAAGTTAGACATAGTCATAATCTTTATAAATGACTATATTGATTAATATTTCTAGATACTTAGGGGCGCCTGGGTGGCTCAGTCAGTTAAGCGTCTGACTTCAGCTCAGGTCATGACCTCACACTCTGTGAATTCGAGCCCCGCGTCGGGCTCTGTGCTGACTGCTCAGAGCCTGGAGCCTGTTTCAGATTCTGTGTCTCCCCCTCTCTCTGCTCCTCCCCTGCTCATGCTCTGTCTCCCTCTGTCTCAAAAATAAATAAAAACATTTAAAAAAAGATTATTTCTAGATACTTAAACAATGTACATACACATGCATGAATTTTTTTCTAATCATAACATCCCATTTGCACTCATATTACATTGCCTAGAAACCTATTCATTATATTACTGAAAAATCTCACCATCAACCATTCCTACTCCATTACATTTTTATTGTGACTATTGTTCCTCAAATAAGTACCCTGTCACTTGGCATTTGCTGATCATTCATATAAATTTAAAGTGGCAAGAAATTTTTTTCTGGCCTCACTGATCTCATAGGAGAACAAGAACATCTGAAATCACCTGCCAGGCCTATGACAAAAGGGGCACTTTATGGCCTGGCTTCTGTCCAGAAGTTTCCCTCATTGCTGGTAGTTTTGAGAAATATTCCATTGCTATTACCCAAACAGAAATATGGGGATTTTCTTTTCCCTAAAGCTAATGGCCTTGGGTAACAGACTTTCTCCATTTTCTATCTCTGTGTCTCCAGAGATATATATATATATACATTTTTTTGTTTGTTTCCCCCCCCCCCCCTGGAGCCTTTAGGCTCCTTGAAGAGATTGTAGCCAATGACATGTTTTCTCCAGTTCATCATTCTGTTGTAATATGTTCATTCAAAAAGAGAAATAGTGACTCTGAGACATTCCATTGGCCCCAAAATGATCATTACAATTATGAGGTCAATAAGGGGAGACAGGGAAAAAAAGTGTTTTCATAAATTCCATGAACCCAGATCCTCGATTTTTCCCCATTTCTCTTCTCCAGGATGTTCTCTGTCTGACATCTTTCTGCCCTCTCTTAAGCCTTTTGATTCCGTCTCAAAGCTTGCTCATCTAAATGGCATTTTTAGAGATTATTATCTGCCTTCTAATCTAGACATCTACATTAGCTCTACATGGATTATAAATGAATACATGTATAGTGTTTTATTCAAGGCTATTATATATTTAATTAAGAAGGAAAATGCCACAGTGGTGATATACACAAATTTCATTTCTAGGGAAGAGTTTACTGATTTTAGGTTGTTTGATAACAGTTGAATGTGCTTGCTGATATTAGACTAGGTTGATACTCTATAACCAGAACGAGAATAACAAGTGTAAATGAGAAAGAGGATGAGGGGTTAGTGGATCAAAGACCCCAAAGCAGTAGAAATGAGGGGTGAGGAGTGAAGGGATGAATGTTATTCTGGATAAGACCTTTGGAGAATTGGAAATAGCAGACTGTCAGGAGGGGAAGTCAGTTTGAGATCCCCCATCTCAGGCTGGTTCCAATGGACTACAGTTTATCCTCAGTTAATATCTAATTATGTCTCTTTTCTCCTAGCCTCACTTCACCCACGAATTTCTTGGTTTAACAATTAAACAAACAAACAAAAAAGTTCTCCCACTGTGAACATATTAACTCAATCCTTTTATAAGGAATAAAATGACAGCTAAATAATCAACTCAAAATGGACTGCAGACTTAAATATAGAACTTAAAACTGATTAAAAAATAAGAAAAATTTCAGGATCTAGGGGTAGGCAGAGTTCTTAGACTTGACACCAAAAATATTACTTATAAAAAGAAAAGTTGATAAATTGACTTTCATCAAAATTAAAAATGTTTGCTCTGCTACAGAGTCTGCTAATGGGAAGGGAAGGCAAGCTACGGACAGGGAGAAAATGTCTGCAAACCACACATCTGACAAAGGACTCATATCTAGAATACATAAAGCAGTATTATACAGTAAAAAAAACCCCATAAATCCAATTAGAAGATGGGCAAAAGTCATGAAGAGATATTTCAGCAATGGCAAATACTCACATGAAAAGATATCCAACATCATTAGCCATTAAAGAAATACAAATTAAAACCGCAATGAGATATCACTATGCATCTATCAGAATGCTTAAAATAAGTAACGGTGACACCAAATGCTGGCGAGGATGCAGAGAAACCAGAGTGTTTGCACATCGGGAGCACTGTAGTCTCTTCTCGGTTTGACAGTTTTCCATGAAACTGAGCACGCAGGGACCAATGACCCAGCAATTACATACTTGTATTCACAGAGAATACAAACTCTCAAAGAAATGAAAACTTGTATTCACACGCAATCTGTATACAAATGTTCATTCATAATAGCCAAGAGTTGGAAAAAACCCCAGGTGTTCTTCAATGGGTGGCTGGTTAAACAAACTCTGGTATATCCATATCATGGAATAAATACTCAGCAATGAAAAAGAACAAACTATTGACACATGTAATAACTCTGATGACTATCTAGAGAACTAGGGATTCCTAAAGGGTGCATACCATATTTATATAACATTCTTGAAATGACAAAACTAGAGAAATAGAAAACAGATTAATGGTTTCCAGAGGTTAAGGACTGGAGGCAAGTACCTGTCTATAGAAAGGTAACACAAGGGATCCTGTGGGGATGGAAATATTTTATATCTTGAGTATATCAGTGTGAATATTCTGGTTGTGATATAGTTGTGTGTGAGGCTCCACTGTGGCAATTGGGCAAAGGGTATACTGACTCTCTTGGCATTATTTCTTACAACCACATGTGAATCTACAATCATCTCAAAATAAAAAGTTTAATTAAAACATGGTTTTCAAAGGACATTTATTACCTAGGGAAATGGCTCTTATAGCAGGTGAAAAAGCAAAATATGAAACAATATAGTTAAGTAATGACAAATTTAGGGAGTGTATGTATCTACCTACATGCTGAGCCACATATATACTATATATGTGCATGCATATATATGCATACACATATATATGCATGCATATATATGTGTATGCATATACATGCACTATATTTATACATACATACATATATGTGTGTGTGTGTGTGTGTGTGTGCGCGTGTTGAGCTCAACAAATGAGAACACTAAAATACTACGAGTGATGGGGAAAGAACAGAAGATAGTTTTTTTGTTTTTCTTCAACATATTTTTCAGATTTTAAAAAATGTTTATATATTACGTTTATAACTGGCAACAACAAAACAAACGAGCTTAGACCATGACCACCCAGCCAACTCCTACTTCAACACTTCAGACCTTTTCTAATAGGGCGTCAGAAGAAATGGTACATTATTGAAAACCTGGATCTGATATTAAATAAATTATCCTTTCCTACTCTCCAAACTGATGACTTTTATAATTAATGGGCTAATTTAACTGCAAATCTTCAAGTCAGTAATATTAATTAAAAAGAAGACATGTAAATGACCTTCTGAAAAGGACTTATCTCTTAATTTGCCCACAAACGAGCACTTGCCATTACTTCTTAATCAATACCAGGAAGCTAGCTGGAATTAATGCGTGGCTTCTTAGTTTCAGCCACTTTTAAGAGCACTCAGGATCACCACATACAGACTGTTCAAGGCCAACCCTATATTTCCCTTTAATTTACCTGACCTTTCAGGCAGTGAGTGAATTTAAGGCCTTTATAGGCTTGGCCTGAATAACTGGCAACTTTCATTACTTTAATCATTGACCAACAGCTTTGGGAAATGTCAGCCTTTCCTATGCCATTGTTTAATATGTTAATAAGATCATTAACATCTTCTTTTGCTGAGAAATGGACCTGATACATAAAGAAAATGGTAGAAGGTTGGAGGGAGAGGGAGAGGAATAAAACTTCATCTTTATTTCTAGGAGAAAATTGGGGTTCTTTCCTCGCTATCTTTTTTTCTTGCATTATATGTAGCAAAAATGGTGGCTAGCATGTTCTAAAACTGATACTTATAACCAAATGCAGTTGCCTCTTTTGGGAGATCTGGGTCTCTAGTCATCACATAAGGTGCGAATCAAGTATAATGTATTGCAAATCATTCCTGGCATCTCTTAAATTGCCCAGAAAAGACCTTGCTAATACACGTTTGTGTGTAACACATCCCTGGAACTCTTCTTTTTAAGACCTAACCTTCAATTAATTCACTTTCTTTTTTTCTCAAGAATGTTGTTGATCATATTCTTTTGTACATCTTTTTTTTTAATTTTTATTTATTTTTGAGAGACAGAGTGAGACAAAGTGAGACTGGGGGAGGGGCAGAAAGAGAAGGAGACACAGGATTGGAAACAGGCTCCAGGCTCTGAGCTGTCAGCACAGAGCCTGACGCGGGGCTCGAACCCACGGACTGTGAGATCATGACCTGAGCCGAAGTCGGACGCTCAACTGACTGAGCCACCCAGACGCCCCTTTTGTACATCTTAATAAGCATTTTACTAGCTTGCCAGTAGTAAGGAAGACCCTTAAAACCACTGCCATGTTCTTTCAGTAAGTCTTTCTGACAGTCATCGGCTGTTTCAGGCTTGAATGCTTCCATTCCCTTGATAATGTAAGTGACCCAGTATGGGAATTGCCAAGTTGAATTCAGCCAAGGTAAGTAAATACTTGCATCAAAGGACTGCACTGTAACGAAGAGGTAAGAGTGAGATAACTCTCCACCACAGCATCATCTTCACATGAAATCACTGGTTGTGTACATTATTTTTTAGACATTTATTTATTTTTGAGAGAGAGTGCGAGTGAGGGAGGGGCAGAGACAGAAGGAAGGAGGACCCAAAGCGGGCTCTGCACTAACAGCAACAAGCCCGATGCGACCGATGCGGGGCTGCAACTCTGGAGCCATGAGATTGTGACCGGAGCTGAAGTCAGACGTTCAACTGACTGATCCACTCAAATGCCCCAGAAATCACTGGTTACATTTTACTGCTTACATTAGTAGAGGGTTTCTCCAAGTTGGAACTAATGGTCTAATGAACAACATTAGCATCATATCAGGATTTTTAAAAAAATATTTACTTATTTTGAAAGAGAGAGAGAGAGAGACAGGAGAGAGAGAGAGAGAGAGAGAGGAGAGAGAGAGAGAGAGAGGAGAGAGAGAGAGAGAGAGAGACCAGGGAAGGGGAAGAGAGAGAGGGAGAGACAGAGACTCCCAAGCAGGTTCTGTGCTGCCAGCCAGAACCCAACATGGGGCTCCATCCCATGAACCGTGAGATCATGACCTGAGCCAAAATCAAGCATGGGATACTTAACCAACTGTACCCAGATGCACTCATATCAGAATGCTTATTAACTCAAAAGAAACACTGTAGAAAAAGGTGTAAGGATATCTATTTTATTTCTTAGCCATTTTTTAGGAAGGGAAAAACAATGCAAATTAAGTGAATAAGTGGAAGAAAAAAAAAAGAAAAGCTACCACAATAAAATTGTCCTTTGCAAGGGAGGTAATAAGAAGATTACACCTGCTTTCAGACACACCTAGCTGGATGGGACAGTAGTTTTGAACTGGCTCAGCATTATATACCCCTCCTTTCCTTGCTTATGGCTGGGCTGGCTGCCAAGGCAGCTCCTGGATCCTGATAAGTCAATTAGATGGCTCCAACCCCAAACCTGAATCACATCCCTGAAAACATCCATGAACTGGTGTCAGATATTCTAAGTTGGACTCTCCCTCTAGCCCTCATTTTGTGTGTGTTCACTAGAGGTTTTAACTTCTCAGAGATAGGATTTCCTCACCTGCCTGGTGGGACAGGGGTCACAGCACAGGACTGATGGTGCCACATGGGTTGAGATGCTGTAAATCACAAAGTTCCGTGTAGATATTACAAGGAGGATAACCAATGAAGACAGCAAGAGGGGCAGCTGATGTTTCAGATCCTAATTACAGGACTCTGAAAATATAATTTCTCAGATAATTCACAGCCAAAGCCTTTCTGAAATCTGAAAACACAAATGTTGACTTACAGTCTTTGATGACTGAATTCACAAGATTACTAAGCTAAGTCTTCTTATCATTTTATGTTAGGTGGCCCCGGTATCAGCTATTAGAGCAGCATTTTGTTTATTCATATATCTCCCTGGTCTCTGGCTTTCAGGGTGCTGAGAGAAGATAAAACACTCTTTAGTGGTGGGGGAGGAAAAGAATGTATGAGTCCAGCAAT
This sequence comes from Prionailurus bengalensis, assembly GCF_016509475.1. Classification (NCBI taxonomy): domain Eukaryota; kingdom Metazoa; phylum Chordata; class Mammalia; order Carnivora; family Felidae; genus Prionailurus; species Prionailurus bengalensis. Next base: position 13,614,045 of record NC_057353.1, on the reverse strand, counting down.
AAAAAATCTTTCCTCTTTTTTTTTTCCTTCCATGTCGTGTTTCTCTTACATAACGGTGGCAACTGTCAATAATGGATATGATCTTGGTCTCAGAGACAGCAGCCCAGGATTAAAAAGTACATTTTCCAGCTATCAGTTGTCTGACCAGGAGTAAATTATTTACTGCCTACGATCCTTCCATTTTCTTATCTATGTCAGGGAAGAGGCCACTTTCTTTGAGAGACGGATGTCAGGGTGAAAAGAGCCACCTCTATGAACTTGCTTGGTATGCAGCGGACATCTAACCCTGGCCTTTGTTTCTTCTTGCTTCAAGCCCTTTGCACTCAAAGACGGTGTCTTCCTCACTCTAGCTGAACCTCAGCATCTAGACTCAGTGTCCTTCCAAAAATTCTTTTCTCAATGGGATAGTAATGAAAAACACCATGATTAATGTGGTCTAAAAAAAGTATATACTTGATGTTTGTCCATTCCTCACACAGAGCTTCTAAAACCTCTGGGATTTCCTGAGTGATAGGAGTGTCTTTTTTAGGAGACTTTTTTGACCCCATCTGAGTTTATGTTACTGAGGTGCCTGTTAGAGGGTGGGGGCTCTAGACGGCTTTAGGACGGGAGCTGATCGTCAGAGGAACCAACCATATGGTTAGAGGTTTGGAACTCTCAGCCCCACTCTCTCTGAAAATTCAGTTCAATCACCACTGGCCAATGATTTAATCAATCGCAGCTACATAATGAAGCTTCCTTAAAAGCTCTTGAACAATCTGGCTCAGGGAACTTCTGGGTTAGTGAGAACCTCCACACATCTAGGTCAGTAGTGTGGCACACCTGGAGCGGGTATGGAAGCCCCCCAGCCCCCTCCTCGCTCCTATACCTTACCCTATTCCTCTCTCCCATGGGGCTGTTCCTGAGCTCTATCCCTTATAATGAACTAAAAATTGTAAGTAAAGTGCTTTCCCGAATTCTAGGAGGGACTATGGGAACCTGTAAGTTTGTTGCTGTGTCTGGGGAAGTGTGAATAGCCTGGGGATCCCATCTGCAGCCAGCCTGTGAAGTGAGACAATCTTGGGGCTGAGCCCCAAACTGTGGAGTCTGTGCTAACTATGGGTAGTGCTACAACTGAACTGAATGGTTGGACATCCCGTTGGTGTTGGAGAATGAGAGATTTGACTGGTGTCAGAGAAAAAAAATCATACAATTAGAAGTTACTGAAGGACCAAAATATAAATGTGGATTTAAGTATAACTCATTCTCACTGAAAGTAGAATTTCATGGTAAGCATATACAACTTGGTAGAAAAAAATATTTTCTAATTGATTCTCAACTTCAAAAGTCTTTCTTTTTTTTTGTTCTTAATGCTAGAGCCTGTCTTTGACAGAGAAAGCAAATACTCCACATCTTGTTTTCGCTGAAGCTTCAGACGTGTGCATTAGAAGAATATTTATTATTAAGCCAAAGATTTTGATTAGAGTCTAAAAACATAGAGAGCTAGGTTGAAGACTCCTCATTTGAATGTTCAAAGATAGACCAGATGGCAAAATATTAGCATCATTAAATGACACATTTTGGGGGCAAGCACAATGCAACAAAGAAGGAGCAGGAAACAAAAGGGGAAGAAAAATAAGGAGTGTGAAGTTGAAGAGAAAGGAAAGTAAGAAAGAAAAGGGCTAGCTGAGCATGGGGAGGGAGCAGACATTTTTAAGGCATGGAAAGTGAGCTCTGTATCACAGGAGTCCCGAGCTACATTCTGATTTACTCACTGTTGCTATCTTACCGGTGAGAAAACTATGGCTTCCAGACATCACATGTAGCAGAGACAGAATTTAAAGGTCTCTTATACACCATCTCTGATCCATTAGCAAATTCTGTGAGTTGTGCTTTACAGATGCTTTTCAAACCTGATTACTCTCCCCTTGACCACTGTTATCACCCTAGCCCAACCCACCTTTATTTCTGACCTGGACCACCACAATCATCTCTCTGTTCGTCTTGCTTCCACTCTTGTGTCCTGCACAGCAGTTGCACTGATTTTTGACTCCACGGTTCTACTATGCTCATCCTTATGTTCGGTTCCCATTGCAGTTAGACCAAATCCAAATCCTTATCATGGCGGACGAGATTCCCACAGGATCTTGCCACTGCCCAGCTCTCCAGACACATGGCTTGACCTCCTCAATGGCATGCTGGTGACACAACACAGCATCCTGCTATTTCTGGTGCATGCTGAGCACACTTCCATCGTAGGGACCTGGCATTCCCCCATATGTTTATATGGCTTCTCCCACCACTTGGATCTTTGAACACCATCCATTCCCATTAAGTACTCTCTATCCTCTTATCCTATCCCCGCTTTTCTTCCTTGATAGCACTTAGTACAACATGATATTGTATCATGTATTTGTTTGCTTCTATATTACATATAAACTATGTGAGAGCAAGTTCCTTTCATCTTCCAGATAAGTTCTCAGCAACTACAATAATATCTGCACAGAGCACATGTTCAATGAATTTGTTGAACAAAAGCGTCAGATTCTAAAGCCGAGAAAAGAAAATGTTTAAGACATTTGGACTTTTATTTTAAAGGAAATCTCTGAAAGATTATCTCTAAAAAATATGTAGAAAATGAAAAGTTTCCAGTGAGCACTATGCCTTTGGCACATTTATACCAGCATTATTTCTTGCCTTACATACCTGACAAAGTGTTTTGATGACTGTTGTCATGTTTTGTAAAGCCCCTAGAGCTACTTGAAGGAAAATACAATATAAATGCAAACTAATACTAAATCACCTCTCTGGTACTCATAATAAAGTACATGAGGCTTTCGTTGATTTAGTGAAAAATAAAGTGGAGAGTTTCTAAAGGTAAAGAAATAGGTCAAGTCAAGATCATTATAGTCTGATCCAAGCAGCAAGGGGTCTTGGCATGTAAACTTACCACAATTTAGACCTCAGAAATTCACTTCTTGATGGTTTGAACAAAGGTGAAAGCCTTCTGCCTTCATGGCATTCTGTTAGGCTACCACCGTTATTATACTCTAACCTCATCTTTTAGTCAAACAGATAAAATTCTGATTTTGTTGTCTACAATACAGCTACCTCTAAATAAGCCAACATTTCCCCCTTTCTGGAGCATATCCTTTTTACTCCATTGAAAACACTACAGACAAAGAATGGACAATAAAACCATACGATTTAATTGGTTGGACCAATCCAAAGCTAAGATTAAAAGTCACTGGAAACTTTCTGTAATATTTATGAATACATTTTTTACTTTTATGATAAGTTTAAGGAGATTAGATTCCAAGTTTACATGACTTAATTATAGATGCTCGTATTACATAAAGAATATTTTGGGGGCACCTGGGTGGCTCAGTCGGTTAAGCGTCTGACTTCAGCTCAGGTCACGATCTCACGGTCCGTGGGTTCAAGCCCCGCGTCGGGCTCTGGGCTGATGATGGCCCAGAGCCTGGAGCCTGCTTCCGATTCTGTGTTTCCCTCTCTCTCTGACCCTCCCCCGTTCATGCTCTGTCTCTCTCTGTCTCAAAAATAAATAAACGTTAAAAAAAATTTAAAAAAAAAGAATATTTTGGAAAAGTTGAATGTGACTGTCTATTATTGTTCTAAATCTATGCTTCAAAACTATCAGGAAAAGGAACACCCACCTGCCTAAAGTGCTTTTCTACTGCCTTAGATAGCAAAACAATAAATTTGCTGAGCCACTTTAGAGCTGTCAGTCTTCAACGTAATGTTTTAAATGTAATCCACTCATATGGACTTTCATTTTATTGATTTTTTAATATTAAAAACAAAACCTCTGGGTAAAGCCAGAGTTGTAGTCTAATATGAATCTCTGCCAATTAAACAGTTCAATTTTTTGGCTTTTATGGTAACTTTCTGGTATTTTGCCTTTACTACGTGACAAAGAAAAGAAAAATTAGTTTATCGCAAGGACATCTTTTTTACTCTTTTTAGGAAAAAGATAATGTGGGAAAAAATTTATTAAGGCAAAACACAAGAGCTGTCATCAGTTTGTAAAGGAGCCAGATGGGCAGACAGAGAAAGTAGAAAGAAGAAAAAAGGTATTTGTCTTAGTTTTCAGATTGACTTTATTGCTAACAACGACACACATAGGAAGTTTTGACTTGTCTCTCATATGGGAAGCTAAACTGTTAAAAAAAAGTTACTATTAACATACGTGATTCCAGATTAGGAATTCCAATTACAACTCTGACTTGTAAGGTTTGAGCTTGATAGGAAACCTGGGAGAATTTGATAAGTTAACGTAAACACTGAGAAAAAATTTCAAAATATATCAGAAGTCCATTTTTTGGCTTAGCTCCAAAAATGACCAATCATAGGTCATGCTTTCTCATGTTTAAACTATGAGACACTATTTCATGAATATTCTTCCTACAGAAGTCATCCTTCAGAATGCTTTAGAGTTTCAAATTCCTCTGGAAGCTAAGCCTACCTTCATTCCACTTTTTTATAAATTCAAATATGAAGAAATTATTGTTACTGACTTAATCCTCAAAAGAAAAAGAGAGGGAAAGAAATTACACTAATAAAAAGGAGATTTTTCTTTAATCAGCTTCTTATGAAGAACTGTAAGGCAGACTCCTGGTACAGTATGAAAGTGATTATACCTCCCAGATGGCACAAGACTAAGGAAATATATGGACAATGATTTCTCCTCCAAGAAATAAAAGCCCATCACCATGCTTTGTCCTGGAATAGTTAGTGCATTAGAGCACTGAGTCATGCAAAGGTGCTTAATGGTTCCCAGAGAAGGTGCATCACCCTCTCTGACAACGCTCATTTGCATACACCTGGTTAATCCCGGCAGGAGGTGTGCATTCAGAGGTCTCCCAGAGCAGAAATGTAGAGATTCTTGGATAAAGGCAGTTCTTTACTAAACTTTATAACCTCATTCCAAACTCCAGTTGTCAGTTAACAGCTTTCAGGATGACATCTTAAATCAAGAAAATGTCACACGTGTACAGTAACTGGCCTAATCTTTTCTGTAAATTGCTGCCTGTGGTTTTCAAAAACATAGTAAATTGCTGGCAATTGACAATGTGTCTCCCTGCATGGCTAACTTCACTTCTGCACGGTTAACAAATCAGTCTTAAATTATTCATCAGATCACCCAATGTCTAGGCTCTTCTGTCATTGATTAGGGACCAGTAGCTTGCCTGCCTTTCATACAGAAGAGAAATTCCTACTCCTGGCACATAAGATTAATTTCAAAGAGGAAATAATAATACTTTGTCTCAGCATCTCAGTTAATGGTGAGCACAACTCACTACACACAATCAGCATTTCTGCCTCCTATGCTGTCCTGAGGCAGGACAGAATATTTTCTCAAACTAACACTTAAAATAGCCTCAATGCCCCCCTTATACTTCCAATATACTGAGGAAGCGTTTTCTCTACTAATTCTATTACAAGGAAGGAATAACATGATGAGATATATGTACAACCTAAAACATCAAATGGACCATGTAGAAATGATGCCATTGTTTATTGCTCTGCAAACGGTGAAATCAACTCTCGAGACAGCTTAACTGAATTGAGGTTTTGTTGCTAAAGTAACAGTAGGGATAGAGTGCTTGTTTGGAAAGGACATCTTAACACCATGTTTTCTTTCAGCAGCATACATGGGATATTTATCGTTCCTTGAAATACTTTTTGAATCGGTACTGGCTCTAAGCTAAATAGTGCAGTTGTGCTGTGCAACAGTCTTATATTAGAGGATCATGTTTGTCTATTTATGCTCAGGGAAGTTAACTCCAGATCATCTCAAAAGGATCCCCAACATGCTAGCTTTTTCTCCTAGCTGTGTCTGCCTGGACAGATATTTCCAGGACACTGGTAGTCATGGTCTGTAACTTGATAGCTCACTTGTTTAGAGCATATCCCTATGAGATCACTTCCCAAAGGTAGTGACCTTGGCTCTGATACATGTAAATCCATGGAGTTGTCTCGCCAATGTCTGCTGGCCAGAAGAGAGGCTGGGAAAAGAGTGTGGGCTGGAGGTGGGCAGGTCGACGCAAATTCATTTTAGGAGATTTTTTTTTTAATTTTTTTTTTAACTTTTATTTATTTTTGAGACAGAGAGAGACAGAGCATGAACGGGGGAGGGTCAGAGAGAGAGGGAGACACAGAATCGGAAGCAGGCTCCAGGCTCTGAGCCATCAGCCCAGAGCCCGACGCGGGGCTCGAACTCACGGACCGCGAGATCGTGACCTGGCTGAAGTCGGACGCTTAACCGACTGCGCCACCCAGGCGCCCCCATTTTAGGAGATTTTTTAAAAGGTGGCAACTCAAAGCATGTTTCTCACTTATGGTAGGTCAATAACAGCATCTGTGTTTGTGAAGGTCAGCGAGGTACTTGTAATGCTGTCCTTCACTAAATGTGTACAATCTTCATCCCACCTTCCTTAGGAAACCTCCCCTGATCGCGGTGAAGGCTATGTTCCCTGCTCTATGTTTCCTTGTTCTTTTTCCTTCGTTAACATAACACTGATTACATTTTCTTATTATTACTCATTTAATGTCTGTCTTACCTCTGATACAGAACATTTCATGAGGGCAAGAACTGAAAATAGCCCTAGTGCCTGGCACAGTACTTTGACCTAAGTGAATACTAAGTAAAATTGGCTATAGAATTCTATGTGATTAGTTAGACATTATTTTCAGCTGTATATGTCAAGCCCTAAAACATATTTTCTAATATAAAAGAATTCTGGTCATAGGCATCTCAGGGCTAGTATGAAAACTCCACAGAGTTATTAGGTTCCCAAGGCTCCTTTTTTTCTTTTTATTCTATTTTTCTCCTTCTTGGTTAACATCCGCAGGGTGACCTCATGCTCCAAGATGGCTACCATCACTGTAGTAGCAGAATAATGGCCCTCAAAGATGGCCATGTCCTTATGCTCAGAACCTATGCATATGGTACTTTTCCATGGCCAAAAGGCTTTGCAGATGTGAATGATGTGAAGGACCCTGCTATGCTGAGATTAGCCTGTATGATTCAGGTGGGCCCCATCGAATCACATGAGTCCTTAAAAGAGGGGAATTGTTCCTGGCAGCCAAAAATCAGAGAGATGCCACAGTAAGGATTTGGGCTGTCACTGCTGGCTTTGAAGATGGAAGATGGGATGTGGGCAGCCTCTAGATGCGGGAAAAGAGATGGAAAAGATTCTCCCTTAGATCTTCTAGAAAGGAACACAGCCTTGCTGACGTCTTGACTGTATTTTATTTTTTCCTAATTTTAGTGAGATATAATTGACATATAACACTATATACATTTAAAGTGTACAACATGATGATTTGATAGGTGTATACATTGCAAAATGATTGCAATGATAAATTTAGTTAGCATCCATCACCTCACATAATTATAAAATTTTTTTGAGGTGAGAATGTTTAAGATCTATTCTCTCAGCAACTTCAACTGTGCAATACACTACTGTCCATCATATTGTATATAAAATACCAAGAACCTATTTATTTTATAACTGGAAGTTTGTAACTGTTGACCACCTTCACCCATCTCCCCCCCCCCCACCCACACACACACACTCACCCTGGACCTCTGGCAACCACCAATCTGATCTCTGTATCTATGAGTTTGCTCTTCTTAGACCCCACATGTAAGTGAGATCATATAGTATTTGTCTTTCTTTGTCTGACTTATTTCACTTAGCACCATGCCCTCAAGGTCCATCCATGTTGTCACAAATGGCAAGACTTCCTCCTTTTTTTCATGGCTGAATGATATTCCAGCGTGTGTATATGTGTGTGTACACACATCAAATACATACATACATATATCACATTCTCTTTAGCCATTCATCTGTTAGTGGACACATAGGCTGTTTTCTTTTTTTTTTTTTAATTTTTTTTTTCAACGTTTATTTATTTTTGGGACAGAGAGAGACAGAGCATGAATGGGGGAGGGGCAGAGAGAGAGGGAGACACAGAATCGGAAACAGGCTCCAGGCTCTGAGCCATCAGCCCAGAGCCCGACGCGGGGCTCGAACTCACGGACCGCGAGATTGTGACCTGGCTGAAGTCGGACGCTTAACCGACTGCGCCACCCAGGCGCCCCAACATAGGCTGTTTTCATGTCTTGACATGAGATATAATATTTATACTACTTATTTATATACTGCAATGAACATGGGGATGCAGATATGTCTGACACAGTGATTTCATTTCATTCAGATATATTCCAAAATGTGGAATTGCTGGACCACATAGTTCTATTTTTAGTGTTGTTTTGTACAGTAGCCATCTGACATCTTGATTTTAGCCCAGTGGGACTCATGTAGGATTTCTGACCTACAGAGGAAGTGTAAGATTTGTATTAAGTGTAAGATTTGTATTCTTTCAAAAATTTTTTTAATGTTTTTATTTATTTTTGAGAGAGAGAGAGAGAGAGGACGAGCAGGGGAGGGGCAGAGAGAGAGGGAGACACAGAATCTGAAGCAGGCTCCTGGCTCTGAGCTGTCAGCACAGATCCCTACACGGGGCTGGAACTCACAGACCGCGAGATCATGACCTGAGCCGAAGTCGGATGCCTAACCAACTGAGCCACCCAGGAGCCCCAGGATTTGTATTCTTTAAATCACTAAGTTTGGGTCTGCTTCTAAACTGAATTAGTTTCTTAGCAGCTTTCCCAGAAGTCCTGATAATTCTTCCACTTACATCTCAGTGACCAGAACTTACAGGACCACACCTACTCTTACAGACACAAAGAAATGCACTTCTGTCTCAAATGAAAGCAAGGTTTTCCCTGGCTCTTCATCAGAAGAGGAGAGAATAGATAATGGAAGGTAGCCAGAAACTTTAGCCACCATTTGTTTAACAAGAGCATAATTAGATGAACACAGTTGAAAAACTAGAAAATTAGGAAAATGATATGATTTTCATAGAAGTTGATTTCCCATTTGTCAATTAATTTAACAAATGGATATCCTTCCTTTATCTTTTCAGTTATCTACATTTCCTTCAATTTTTGTCCATCTAATTTTCATCTTAGAAATGGATGCTTTTAAAGTTTCTATACTTTGAGGAAATTAAGAGCTACAGATTCCATAAATAAGAAAGCTTGAGTCAAACCAGCTTCTACAAGAACAAAGTAGAATTACTTCTTTAATGTCTTTCCTTTAGCTTTATTATTTATTTGAATATGAAATATTCTCTCTGGTTCTTGTAGTAAACTGAAAGTCCCCCAAAGAGCCAACCTTTCAGGTTGTCCAGAGTGCTAGATGCTTCCATGTGCCTATTTTAGCACACAAGAGCACTAAGGATTCCTATCAACACAACTGGATATTGTATTTCACTGTACTTGTTCTTCTTTCTTTTTTAAAAAATTTAAAAAAGTTTTTACCTATTCACTTTGAGAGAGAGAGAGATAAAGAGCAAGCTGGGGAGAGGCAGAAAGAGAGGGATAGAAAGAGAATCCCAAGCAGGCTCCACACTGTCAGCACATAGCCTGATGTGGGGGATGAACTCATGAACCATGAGATCATGAACTGAGCCGAAATCCAGAGTCGGACGCTTAACTGACTGAGCCACCCAGGCAGCCCACTTCTGTTATTTTTAAGTCAGGAAACAGGCAAAGGGTGATTAATGCTGAGAACTTCCAAAGGGTGTAAGAGATACAGCCTCATCCTTGATTACCAGACACTCGGATGCTTGTTTCTCATGCCCTTGTCATTCTGTCTTCCTGTGCCTCTGTTCTGCAATCTGTGCAGACAGCCAGTTCTGCCTCATCTTCTGGGCAGTCTTTGCTCCGGGAACTTTTTCTCTGTTCTCCTCTCTGTCAGTCCCCAGAGAGGACAAGGAGGGCTGAAATCGTTCATGCCTCCTGACTCTTTTCCATGGGCAGGTGCATGCTGCAGCCAACATCCTAGTCAGCCCTGCTGGTGGGCAGACATGACTTGTAAGGACTTTCACACCAAAGGGCATGTCATTACAAGGATTTCTGAATTGTCATTCTGTTAGCACAACCTGGGTCAAGAGAAAGCAAAACATACCTCCCTTCCTACTTCTCATCTTTGACACTAATCTCTTGGCCAATCATTTTTCACATCTTCTATATATCTGGCTTGATTCCCTTATCATTCTGTTCATCTTGCATTCTCAAGCTTATCCTTTCTGAGCCAGGGATCCAGAACTCTTGTGCTATGGCAGCTGGTGGGACAACACTGGGCTTCCAGTGGCTGCCATGACAAATCAATGAACAGATACTTTTAGGGCCATCTGTGTTCAAGACCCGATCAGTCTGAGGCTGCACACCCATAATTCCTCATACCATCAAAGCACAAGAGAAACTTTTTCTGTGCAAAGAAAACTTTTTAGATATTATCACTGTTATCTGTGATTCCCTCCTCTCACCCCCCACAGGCTACATAGGAAACCTTGATACAAAGCATGTAAATGACTTGTCATTGCCTTCATCTGAGAGTGGTGTTGAGCAATTGTTATCGTAGGCTCTTCTGTGTGTATGGGGCCTTTCAGCTTAATGTTCATTGGTTATAATTGGGCTGTGTGGTGCTATTTTATTTTATAAAACTACACCATGGTATATGCTGCTATTCTGGTTTTAAATAGTAAACAAATGCAACTAATCAGGCTCTCTTTTTAATCTTGTGAACACTGCAAATGTCACCTGAAATTCTTCATCACCAAGATTGTATTCTTAATTGACATTTCTTAACAAAGAGATCGTGTCTTCAAAACAAACTAATTAACATCACAGCAAGAAAATCCAAAATCTTAATGGCATTTACTCATGTTCTATTCATTCTATACGTTGTTCTAAAATGGTCTTATATTCAACTGACTGCATCAAAAATTCTGCAGCAGCTACTTTAAACAGTTGTTAAAAACCTGGCAAAGCATTTGAGTATAAGCTGTAAAAGTGTGATTTCTTTGCAGCACCAAAATTTTCTTGAAAATAATGGCTACATGGAAATTCAGTAGGCATGGTCAACTCAGAATGGCTTATGTAAGCATTTGCTTAACAAATTACATCTATTGGAATAATTATAGATTTATTAAAAATAAATATCATTTAATCGAATTTCAGAAGAATTAGGCATATTTGAAGATTGTCACATCAGCAGAGGCCACTAGTAAAATCTGGAAACATGAAGGTCAGCATGAGGTCAGCAATCTTTGCAACCTCCACCATCAGCTATAGGTTGGCTATACAAGAAGTTGACTACTTCCTGTCTCCTCTCCCAGAGGGGCAGAGTCACAAGAAGGGAGGAGTGGGGGAGGAGGGGCGCAGTATGTGAAGGCCGTAAGCATGGCCAGTTCTGGTGAGGGGAGAACAGATTTGAATCAGACATGAGACTAATTTTTAACAACCGAATCTGCTACAGAATCTGTACAGAATATAATAAGGACTGGAAATAGGGTTTGAGACAAAATAGTTGAGAGGGCATTTATTCTAAAGAAATACAACTATTTCCTAATAAAAATCCAATGAGTTGAGACAATAAACTAGATCTACAGGTACCATGTTTACCCTTCTTCGAAAATTGATCTCAGGCATATTTCCCTATAAGAAGAATAAATTATAAAACATAAACAATAGAGATGACAAATTTCTGTGTAGTTTTTCATTTATATTTGCATGGGCCTTGTTCCACACAGCTACTCTAATCATACTGCAATAAACAGAGCTACTGTTGATATAATGATATATTCATCTCCTTTTTAGGAAAAAAAACCTATTTGAACCCTTACGGAAGGGCATAGGATTATCTCATAAATTTCTGATTACAAACTCCTAACACTACCCACCCTGCAACATTTATTTAGTAGTTTGTTATGGTTTGTATGTGTCATTGGACTCTAACAGAGTGGCAAATTATAAATTTAGAGCAACTGTTTTCAAAATATTCGCATTTGATACAATTTGTGAAAAACGGAATACTAAGTTTAAACGTGGTTATCGTTTTCTTTACGTGGAAATGGAGCCAGAGAGGAAAACAATGATCCTCCCATACAAGGAAGGACACTGAAGATGCTGTTTTAAGAAGTTGTGTTCACTTAGATCAACATCAAAGGAAAAAGTGTAGTTTAAGTCTTTTGGAATAAGAAATGCATACCTATACTTATGCTGCTTTGCTATTTTTTTTAAAGGACAGAATTGTATTATTTTGGAAAAAAAGAGTTTAGACATAAAAGATGAACCAGACATAAGGAACCAACCATGAAAATAAACATCTGCAAGTCTTTGAGTCTTTTATCAATTTAATGCCTGGAAGTAGACTGTGATGATTCTTCCTTTATTAATCCTTAATAACAGGATAGATATCCTCCACATCCCCCTGGCCGATATTACAGACAAAAACATTCTTTCGGGATAGCAGGGTAAGTATGTAACAATATATTAATTCAGATCCTGAAATATTTTGTTATTCTAGTGAGCTGAGAGAGTTTATGCATTTTCCCAAAGTGTTTCATTGATATAGATATGACATTTACTTCCCGATATACCAAACAGGATATACCATTCTGGCAGTTCCAAATGTAGACATAATTTTGCTGGGTTTCTAGGATTCTATTGTATCATTTGCTGCCACATTATTCTCAAATAAAGATATTTCGTGCCCTAGCTTCACCCCTCTGTAAACATCGTATTTCAAGATTCGTTTTGCAAAATGTCCAGGTAGGAAGAGATCATGAAAAGGAAAAGATAAATGTAAATTTAATATTCATTGCTAGATTCAGTATGTTGTATTTGCTTAAGTACAAAAGAAATATACTGTACATCACTGATTTAGTTTGAAACTGTCATCAGTTAGTTTGAAACTGCCAGAAGAAAAAGAATTCTTTGAGACAATATTTTGGCTGTTTATAAAAAATAATGGATAGATTGTAAGCAGGCACAGGAAAGTGAAGTTCTGTTTCCTAAGCAATTGCTCCTGTACATAACTCTGAATTGACTCTAAAAGTTTTCTACTTGAAAGTGCCTGTCCAAAGCCAAAGTTAGTGGAAGAATTCAACCTTGAAGGAAAATGAATCTCGGGCAAGAAAGAGAATTTTTCCAGTAAGCACAGAAGAACAATTCAGGCTAGGTAATAAGAGTGAGCCTTGAAAAGAAGAATTATCTCATTGATCTTGCCTGGCTGCTCAGGTGAAATATTCAGTGGAAGAAGCTCACAAAAGAAGAGGACACTTATGAGCGAATGGTGACAATTTAAGTAAAAAAAAAAATAATAATACAAAGTGTGCTATTACTGCCATTTGGGGAAATGGTTTAAATTTCCTTAAGAATCAAAACACCTATACATCAGGTCATGATGGAAAAAAGTGCAGTCATTAGAACACGATATAGAGAAACAAATGAAGGTAGGTTTTCCTTCTATGTGAAGGCAATATAAAGCATCTATACAGAGTAAAAATCAGTAAAGTTTAGGCTCTCTCTCTCTTCCATGCCCTGTTTATAAGTTTTTGAAAGGCCCTTGATCAAAGCACATGATTAATAAGATAAATCTTCATACAATTTGTTTATATTCACTTTATGTCTAAATTATGTCAATTATACACATTCTGAATTTTATGAGAATGGGACCCACTCAAAATTCGCTAGGACCACTTACACATTTGAGAAGAGTTGAATAAAAGAAATATTAGCTGAAAGTTTGTACAATTTAGAGTAATCCAAAATCTGGCATAAGACATTAGCGTAAACTCCTTTGGAATTACAAAGAAAGTACAACCTGAGTTCTCAACATAACTTATTTTTTAGTCTCTTTAAATGTAGCAAATGAGTTGAGTTTTAATATTTATATTCTGAATGTATTCCTAGGGTGGAAAAAATGATTTCAAGTCTTGCAACTTCCAAAGAAGCAGCAATAACTTATTAATTGTGCCCTGGGTGATCTTAAAGTATGGCAGAAAAACAGCCGTGGAGACTTCCAAAGATGCATAAAGTTCTCCTAGGGGGAACAGTAGGGACACAGGGAGAATCTAGCTGCAGAAGTATTTCAAAAAAGCCATTTACGTGTTGAAGGAAAGGATTTAATCAATAGTGTTACAGCTGTGAAGCTAATATGCAGGTCAGAAGTTCCACCACAAGGGACTGGTACATATATTTTGTAAACAAGTCATTCAGTCCTACATTTTCTCCCCTTCACAACTCCTCACATAGTAATAATATGTCCCTAAGGTTTCAGGATGAGAATCATGATGTCTGCTAATTTCTTCAATAATAATAAACATGATGTTGATGGCAATTATGAGAACGACTATTTACAGAAACCTCATTCTATGCCAAGATCCTAAGTCCTTTATATGTATTATCTTATTTAAAGTAAAAACAGTGCTGTGGTTTTCCTCAAAAGGAAACCGAAGCTCCAGGAGATAATGTAAACGCAGACCCACAATCATCCCTGACCTCACCATACATGTATGCATTCCCTGTAAACAATACATCCATTTCCTTCAAGTTCTGGAAGATCTGAGGAGAATCAGGACCCTCAAGACCAGTGACAAACACATGATCCACAGCTGGTTGGCAGATGGAGTGAAAAGGAAAGGAATGTCTGGATGCTGGAATCAAAAATCATAACAGGCCAGGGGCGCCTGGGTGGCGCAGTCGGTTAAGCGTCCGACTTCAGCCAGGTCACGATCTCGCGGTCCGGGAGTTCGAGCCCCGCGTCGGGCTCTGGGCTGATGGCTCAGAGCCTGGAGCCTGTTTCCGATTCTGTGTCTCCCTCTCTCTCTGCCCCTCCCCCGTTCATGCTCTGTCTCTCTCTGTCCCAAAAATAAATAAACGTTGAAAAAAACAATTTTAAAAATCATAACAGGCCAGATGGATGATGGCTCATGCGCACAATAACATGCGCTAGTAGTTAATGAGAATGGCTAGGTGGTTCCTGTCACTGGAATAACACCGGGTAGAGATATTGTGGAAATTCATCTGAACCCAGTTTTGGGGAAAAGATTCCTTATTTTAGAGTGGATATTTTTGGGGAAAAATCAAGGTGAAAGAAGACCTCTATTTAATCTATCCCAGTGAGTAATGCCATGAAACGCCTTCATGAACTAGCAAGAAATGGAGAGCTCTAGAAAGTATATACCAGCACACAGGGACAAGAAAGTTCTTATAAAAACTGGAGTCCAATCTGGAAGGGTAGCAGTGGTGCTTGAGTTTCTCAAGGGTCCTTAACTCGTCTCTATTTTTCAGGATAGATGTCCTACAGATTGCAACGGAGGCTAAACTGTGGCTAACTAGGGAAATATTACCAGCCTTTGAGGCAGTTAATAGGAGGAGAACAACAGAAAATCTTTAGGATGTTCATTTTGGAGTCATCTATCCTTCTAACGACCTAGGATACTTGGTTGACTGCCTAACGCCATTTGAATGGGTAATAAAATGAGTGACCGGGACTAGTACATACATCGCTTTTAACCTTGCACCCGAAGAAATGAGAAAGAAAAAAACCCTGACAGGCATACTGATATTAGAAACGCAGTCACAAAAAGCAGTTCACAAAAGTAACCTTGAACAGAGGAGCGAAAACACACTTGTATGGAACCGACAGGTGCTAATATTATCTTTTTATCAATTCATAGCGTTGTTTTGAAGCTTACCTGAGTTACCATAAATGATGAGCTTAAAACAATGCTCAATTGGCAGAGCTGGTCCTATTTTTATGTGTGACAGAGATTTAGCATGGTTAAATGATTTGCCTAAGGGCCCATAGTTAATAATTGTTAAAGACAAGAGTTGAATGAAAGACTTAGGATTTAAAATTCAGTTTTCTTTTAGCACATCATGATGCCAATTCCATAAGACACATTTCTTCTGGTCTATTTTTTCCCCTCAAAAATCAGTTTATATGGAAGCAAATAGAAGAGAATTACTACCCGCTAATGATTTAAATAGACCAAATTATAAGATACAAAATGCCATGGTTGGAAAAATGCTCTGCTTACCTTATTATTCACAATTATTATATTCATAAAATTTGCATTTTAAAATTACTTTATAATCTGCATGCTATAGAAGATAACTGGGCACTGATTTAAATACTTTTTTCTGTCTTAAAAATTAGAGGTAAAATGTGATTAATGGCACAAATATTAAAGGTAGATGCTTGTGCATTTGTATAAAAGTCAGTATTAGAAATGTCACTTCTGGCTCCCAAATACATTTGCCAACGTGAGAAAATGATGACAAGTTCTAATTATAAGGTTATCACAGTGTATGTAAAATAAAGACTAACCACTTCTGGAGGTTCCGGGGGGGAAAACCCTTCAGGGTAACAAAAGTCTTTGTTACCATATGGATCTTCAGTGGAGCCTGACAACTTTAAGAGTCTGCTGGTTAGTGCAAATTTTCTAAGATCTAAAACCACAAATGCTGGTAGAAGACCATTATGTTATTCATAAGATTTCAAACTATGATATAATAGAACAAGTTAATAGAGTTGATAATGAGAAATTGAAAAAAAAATACAGCTTTCTCATTCTTTTTGTAATTAGATGGTTACATTTCCTCTCTATGATTTCTACAAGTAAAAATTGTTCTGGTTTATGAAACACATGTTTGAGAAACACAGCTAGAAGCTTCACCCAAGATGCTCTTCCATTTGGATGGCAATCAAAAGATGTTTCTGTAGGAGTCATAGTGAAAAATGTGTGCTCGATTGACACTAGTTTTATACAGAAATAACATTGGTATCATGTTGCGTGGAGACAGCTCTCTTCTACTTAACCAGAATTTCAAGACGTGTTTAGTAGTTAGGAAATGTATCCTCCACTTGACATGTAAGGATTTTAGCCTTTGTCAAACTTTTTTTTCCCCCACAATCAATATTCAAGCAAAGATAGCAGATTGCTATTCATATCTGTTACGTCAACATTTTCATCAATCCCCCCTTTCCACTTTAAATACAAGAATGTTCAAAAACATTGTTCGATTAACATTTGGGGCTTTTGTCACCATGACATTAGGCCTTTTTCAACAGGACATGAGGATACACTAGAAGCTGGGTTCTACCACAGCTTAACAGACCAAACCAGAAAGCTACAGTTGTGGAGTTTCATTAAATTAACGCGCTTCTAAGATCACTCTTTCCTGATCAGTATCCAAACTGATTTTTGATTAGTATTCCATTTGTAATGTTACTTAGATTTCTCTCTCTGTCTTGATATATAGATATACATATACATATATATGGTCATAATAATTATTTATTAGTGTTCACTTTTTAAAGTGTACTTTAAAAGCATGATAAACTTACCTTAGAGAGCCCACCTACTTCCAAATAAAAGCAGATAATGAACACATTCCAGGTGACCCAGAGGGCAGTCCATACTGTGTACTAGAGAGAAGGGGGGAAGGGGGAGAAAGAGAAAAAAATGTAGAGATGAAAGGCATGTATACTAAATAAATCAATAATAAAAATGTCAATAAGTCTAAGTCTTCTGGGAAGAAGCAGGGCGTGCTCAGAAAAGACTACTCCTTATGAGGTCCCCTAAGATCTGGAAATTAAAAATCCAATAGTTTCTACGGCTTTCAGTAGATGCCAATAAGGCTAGATTTATTTTTAAAGTGCTCTGCTGGCCTGCAGATAAAGTTAAATCCAAGAGCTGACTTGATTTCTGTTTTCTGAGTATTAGCTTTTCCAGGGAATACAATTATGCAAATTTTCTGTGGGTTATCTATCTATCTTTTAGTTATAATATTAACCTGTCAAATTTTTAGGAATGTTAGTCAAAACTCAGCACTTACATACCCCTGAATGAAGAGCATGTTTGAAAATGGATGTAGGGAGTAAAATGAACACACTTTCCTGTTGAAGTATTTTAGTATGAGTAGCGTGTCTGTGCCTCCAACACAATTATGTTAAATATGACCGTTAAAATATTAAAAAAAACCAAAATTAATAAATATGGTTAAGAATGAGCAAATAAACAACAGATTTCCATAATAGGAAAATACCTTCCAATCACATCCAACAAACTCTAAACATGCTTGCCTTACTGACTAATTGGTTTTATCAATGTATTATGTATTAAGAAATGCCTTCCCTGAGAGTACTGGTGAGTCTGAATTAAGGTAGCCTTAGATCAAGACTCATCAGTGCAGAGGGTCTTAGGGTACAAACCACCTGGTTACTGATGAAGAAACGAAATCTAGAATTGACATAGAATTAGCTTGGATGACTGAGGATGGAATTTACCGTGGGAACACAACACAATGCTTTTCTCATTCATTTTACTTTACCACAAAAGCCTATACATTGTTAATTCCTTCAGTCGACATACTGATTAAATTATTGCTTTCTACAGTGATTTTAATCATCCCATGCTATTGTCAAATGAAAATAAATATTGAAATCACCTAAGTAACTTATTCTATGCTGTGTCAAGTAACACAATTATGAAGATTAAACACTGTGTAAAATAGCCACGCTCCCATTAGAAACCTTATCAGAAGCCTGTCACTACTTGCAAAATTTAATTTATATTTTGTGTCTGTCATTTATGATTTTTAAAAGGCTTTCAAAATAATCTCACGTAGTTGTGTAGCTTTCTAATTGGATACATTTGATGTCACATCCCATACATCTTTTTTTTCTTTCTGGAGAGGAGTTTTTTTTTGTTGTTGTTTGTTTTAAGAATAATACAATTATAATTATGAGTTAAGGGGGTCCAAAATCACTGAAAATTTAGAGAAGGTGGCAAATATGTTCAAATATTAACACAAATTAAAATATATAGTGAGGCTTTTAGCATTTGTAGATATTGTTGATGCTGACAATATCTTCTGTTAATAAAGTCTTCCAGTATGAATGACTTTAGGCAGTTTTAAAAATGTGCCAAGTACATTGAAATGCACTTTTAAAAACCGCAAAAATAGTTCCATGACTATTGAAAATAGCTAAACTTCATCCTCAATGTATATTTTTTGCAAACTGATCAAGTCACAATAACCATAACAAATTTCAAAGCTGTTGCTAATTTAAGATGGTCACTGGTATCTACATTTTTCATTCTAAATTAATCTAATTATGAGTCAATTAGAATGAGAGAGCAATGCAAACCACTAAGTCATGAGAAAAAAGCCAATGATACAAAGGTTAAGGAAAGGGCATAAAAGAAAGTAAGGCTAACATAAGGAAATAAACAAAATTAACTGCAAAACCATACGATTCTTAATTATTAGGAAGGCAAACTTAAGCCCATAAGTATTCTTTTAGAAAAGACAATCCACCCATAGTTATAACGAATGCATAATAAAACCAATCTACTTTAACATCACGGCACAAACTCAGTGACAGAAGTGTATTCAGGACCTCTCACAAGTTGTACCACTGATGTCATTTGTGAACTCTCAAAGATAAAATTACCAGGCTGAGTAGGCTCCAAGTGTCTGCTGCTAAATTCCCTAACAATAACATGAGTTATTATTCTGCTGCTTTCTATGTTCCTGGTACTGTGTTAAGCACTTTCTATGTTCCTGGTACCATGCTAAGCAGTTGATACAGATCACGTTATTCAGTCATCACACTAAACCCAGGAAGAGAGTAATCTTTTGATCACCTACTTAGTGTCATAATTGGGAGAGGAACTCTCACAGTCTGACTCCAGAGCTGAGCTAAGTATTACATGATAGGCTTCATTTCAAAAGGGTTTTAGGAAAAGGACTACAGAATAATTTGCAAGTTAACACTTCACCAAATTTTGCAACTTATAAAATGACCAGTTCACCAAATTATCGGTTTTCTAAAAATTTATGTCATTTATATAATGAGGCCACTGGCAATGTTTTTGAATAACAATTTCTTTTGTGTTTTGCAACTGATGTGTTACATGTGATACGAAGTTCATGGTTTTTAAAAACAATATTGTAAGCGTCTTTCTTCTAATATATTGGTTTGTTGACAACAAAGATTGTTTGTATGACTGAACGTTGGACTATTATGAGATGAAAACTACATATCTCAAGTCCGAGATGCAAGTCCGTACATAGAGATAAAGAGAAAGAAGTTTCTAGCAATACAAACATATCCATAGGCATTTACCTAGGCAGGAAGTATTAGGACAACATATGTATTCTTTTTGACATAGGTTATTTTATTTACAATCAATGCAAACAGGAATAAAAAAAAGATAAGACTCCATTTTTAAGAAATACCTTTTGGTTATCATGAAGTATGCCCATATTCTCACATCCAGACACATATACTTGCAGTATAGAAAACCACTTCCCAATATATAAAAAATTACTCTGTATAATTATCTACCTATTTATTTGTTATATTTTGCTTATGTTCGCTGCATATATTAAAAAAAATTTTTTTAACATTTGGTTTATTTTTGAGAGAGACAGAGTACAAGTAGGGATGGGCAGAGAGAGAGGGAGACACAGAATCTGAAGCAGGATCCAGGCTCTGAGCTGTTAAAACAGAGCCCGATGTGAGGCTTGAACTCGTGAACCATGAGATCATGACCTGAGTCGAAGTCAGATGTTTAACCCACTGAGCCACCCAGGCGCCCCAGGGTAAATATATTTTAAATCCTAATTTACATATTCAAAGACTGTAAGATGAAAAAAATGTCCATCTATTCTAAGTAGTAGCCTGGATATTTCAAGGTTTTACGAAGATATTTCAGTGTTTTTTGCTTGAAATGAATTTTGGAAGTCTTGCAGCCTATTTCTTCCTCATTGAGGAATTAGTTTATGACATAAGTTATTTTTACTTCCTGAGCTTGTTTTCCAAATGACAGAAAGGTCATTTATTCATTCATTCACATGTGTATCTGTGTATAATACTGTATCAGATACAGTATTATGTACAATATGTTAGACTAATAATTTAAAAAAAAAGGTTTCTTGTGAACTCATTGCTCTAACACTTTCTAGAGTTTAGTATTCATCTCCAGAAGAACTTTAAGAGAGTTATGTGCTATCTCTTCATTTTAATGGCTAAAAAAGCAGAGTGAAAGCCAAAAAAAAAAAAAAAGAAAGAAAAAAAAGATATATTAACAGCTCAATCATTTACTAAGCACTTACTCTGTGTTAGGTTATGTTAAGCAAGTCACATACATTACATAATGTAATTCTTAAAGACAACCTGAGTCAGACTTTTACATATGAAGTTAACTATGGTACAAATAATGGAAATAAATGTCCCAAGGCTTCATAGTGGAGGAGATTGGTGGAGGAGATTTAATATAGGACCAACTAAAAGGAAAATTGACACTCTTTTTTTTAATGTTTATTTATTTATTTACTTTGAGAGACAGAGAGAGAGAGCATGCACAGGGGAAGTGCAGAGAGAGAGGAGAGAGAATACCAAGCAGGCTCCACACTGGGAGCACAGAGCCCGATACAGGGCTTGAACCCTCATGAACCCTTGAGGTCATGCCCTGAACTGAAATCAAGAGTCGGATGCTTAAGTGACTGAGTCACCCAGGCGCCCCAGAAAATTAACACTCTCAGCTGATTCCAGAACAATATGTTTTCTGCTTCATTGTCTAGGGTCAAAGAAACACAAAAGGTACATTCAAACCCTACAACTGACCTTGGTATCCACTAATTATATATAGATACATAGATATAGATATAGATATAGATATAGATATAGAGAGATAGATGATAGATAGATAGATAGATAGATAGATACCACACCTTGCTGTGGAGCTTCCTCAAATACAGTAGCAGGAGTCCATAACATTATATTTCTTAGAGAAAAATGAGGAGTAAGTCAGCTAATGGTAGGTGCAGGCAGAGCAGCATATATCATTTTATCATGTAAATCCTCAGCTAAGCTCAGATTGAGATCAACAAGGCAGGAAAGGCCAGTTTCTCTTATTGAACTATTGTTGGTGTGTTCTGAGATAAGAAATCAATGTCAAGTCCATCCTATGAAATAATTTCATGTAATAACTTTTGATTCATTTATCAATTGTTCATTACAGTATTAAACATATTTTAAAAAATATTTAGCAAGAGAGAGAGTGAGAGCAGGGAAGGGCAGAGGGAGAAAGAAAGAGAACTTCTGTTTTTGATGTTTATTTTTGAGAGAGAGCATGAGCCCTGGAGGGGCAGACAGAGAGAGACACACAGAATCCGAAGCAGGCTCCAGGCTCCATGCTGTCAGCACAGAGCCCGATGTGGGGCTTGAACTCATGAGCTGTGAGATCATGATCTGAGCTGATATCAAATTCTCAATCGACTGACCCACCCAGGTACCCCATAGAGAGAGAGGAGCCTGACACAGGGCTTGATCCCAGGCCATGGCATCATGACCAGAGCAGAAATCGAGAGTTGGATGCTTAACCAACTGAGCTACCCAGGTGCCCCAACTATTAAGCATCTTTAAAGCCTCATGTATACCAGGATAGACCTAGAGCACAGCAATGGATAGGAACAATGGGCATGCCAGGAGAACACTGTTGAATGAAATAAGATGGGCCTGGAAGCAAGGGTTGTAGCTGTGCAGTGTACAAGGGTGGAAAGTGTCACCAGGATCCATGAGAGCACAGGAGGAGGCATTTATCCTGGAGTGGGATGCTCAGGCAAGGCTCCTAAGAGGTGACCATTCGGTGGAAGCACTATTTTAGAGTTTTCCAAGAGGGTAAGGGGACTAGGGCATTCCAGGTAGAAATTACAGAGTGTGCAAACAGAGGAGGCAAGAAACAGCATGTGGTCTTTGGAAAACACAATCATTAAGCATGGCTGGCGCGAGGTGGGGGAGTGGGGCATAAGCAAAGGAGCAGTTTTAATGAGTTCTGAGTTCCATTCGCGGAAGTTAGAAGTTTGCCTATAGACACTGGAGAGTTTGTTTTGTATGGTCCTTGACCATAACCATTTTCATAAGCATGATTAATTCTTTCAATTCTTTAAATTCTTTGATTCTTTGATGTCAGAAATGGTAGTAACTTACCATCTGTGTTTCAGTGTTCCAAAAACTTTAGTTTGAAATGGATTAAACTTAGTTGGCATTACTGGTGTTTTTTTTGGCCAATAAAGGGGGCTAATACTAAGAATACTGCAGGTGAGTTTGAGAGAAAATCTCCCACAATCAAAAACTCTTTCCCAGCTGAGTGAAAAATGTGTGTGAATTTCTGATCCAGGATTCCTCTCACTGCCGCTGAAAAGTTGGGGCCTCTCGAGACACACCTGTGTACCTCTGTGACATATGCCAGATTTATTTTCTGGCTTTTTCAGAATTAACCCCAGACCACCGGTGGTAGATTCGAATCAAAGCATTCATGGGAACAACTCCGGGACGAATTGCCTGTGGCGTAATGAAGATAACATGGCGTAGCCACCCTCCCAGTAACAATATGATCTTCCCATTGAAGGCACTTTTTTTTGAACAGAGTTTCTATGTTTGTGGATTAATGATTCCTTTTTAAAAATTGTTTATATATTTATTTTGAGAGACAGAGAGAGAGCACAAGCAAGGGAGGGGCAGAGGGAGAGAGAGAATCACAAGCAGGCTCCACACTGCCTGTGCAGAGCCCAATGTGGGACCTGATCTCACACACTGTGAGATCGTGACCAGAGCCACAACCGAGTCAGAACCACCCAGTAACCCTGGATTGACGATTCTTCAGGCACTTCTTCCAAATGGACGATTTATACCCATGTTAGAAAAAGAGGTAATCTGGAATCCCACACAGGTAACAATATTCTGCGATCAGCTGAGGTGGTAGGGCAGGATCAGTTTCAATGTTAAAATTTATACTGACAATGGCACCATATCATCTAGAATATGGTGGTGAAGCAAAGCAAAGCATCATGATGATCATGATAAAGCAACTTCACAAACCTAACTATAACAGAGGTGAGGCAGATACACATTCACTTCTGCCACTTACTATGTGGGTTCCTGGGGTAGGTCACTTAACCTTCCTTAACTCTTTTCTTGTCTGTAAAATTAGGGATGCTAATAAATGCCCATAGGATATGTGTGAAAATTAAATCCAATGATATCTTTGGCACAGGCTTTCCCACCAATTCATTACTTTCTTTCTCTCCTAAGACGACGACAACAACAACAACAACAACAACAACATCAACAACAACAAAAATCATAGAAATTTGATTGGCATATGCATTAAAAGAGAAAATCAACACAAGCAAAAACATGCATTGTTTTTCTTGGAAGATTCTTTTTTTACTTTTTTATATTTTAATTTAATTTTTTATTTTTTTAATTTACATCCAAATTAGTTAGCATATAGTGCAACAATGATTTCAGGAGTAGATTCCTTAGTGCCTCTTACCCATGTAGCCCATCCCCCCTCCCTCAACCCCTCCAGCAACCCTCAGTTTGTTCTCCATATTTATGAGTCTCTTCTGTTTTGTCCTCCTCCCTGTTTTTATATTATTTTTGTTTCCCTTCCCTTATGTTCATCGGTTTTGTCTCTTAAAGTCCTCATATGAGTGAAGTCATATTATATTTGTCTTTCTTTGACTAATTTCACTTAGCATAATACCCTCCAGTTCCATCCACGTAGTTGCAAATGGCAGCATTTCATTTGACTGCCAAGTAATACTCCATTGTATATATATACCACATCTTCTTTATCCATTCATCCACCGATGGACATTTGGGCTCTTTCCATCCTTTGGCTATTGTTGATAGTGCTGCTATAAACATTGGGGTGCATGTGTCCCTTCGAAACAGCACACCTGTATCCCGTGGATAAACGCCTAGTAGTGCAATTGCTGGGTCGTAGGGTAGTTCTATTTTTAGTTTTTTGAGGAACCTCCATACTGTTTTACAGAGTGGCTGCACCAGCTTGCATTCCCATCTTGAAGATTCTTAAAGATCTAAATCTGTCTCCTTCTATGCACAAGAGGGAGTTGGGAGAGAGGGAAGCAAAGAAAAGATACCAGAGAAAGAAGTGATGCCAGTTCTAACATGAATGGACTCTGAATGTGTAAGGAACTACATGGGAAAAACAATTAATAAGTATTTATTGAGCATCTATTACATTCCATATTCTCAAAGAACGCTGCCTATTAGGAAGACATAAATGTGAACGAATTGTAAACTATGTTCAAGACACACAACAGTAGTGATTAACTATTAAAGTGCCTGGAAGGAGGGAAGTGTGCTCCAGAGACAGAAAACGTTGCTGTAGCTGGAGCTCAAAAACGAGCAGGGCTACCTGGGTGAGAGGCTGGAGAAGCAGGTAGGAGCAGGGTGCATGGTGCTGAAATGCACAAACTCTCTGCTCTTTCACCTGTGATGGGGCTAGTGCTCAGCCCCATCATCCTTCTCATGACTCATTCAAAGACCTTTCATCACCTCCAGAGACCCCTGGACCTGGTGCCTCCCCATTCTTTGCATAACGAGTTCCTGGAGAGCAGGGATGCTGTAGTTTACTTTCTTCTCTATGTATCCAGCCCTAGCAAAGTCTAGTAGGGCCACAATTAATGTTTAATGAGTGAATGGGAACTACTGCTATTGACATCCTACTACGTGCCCTGCAGTGCCTTCTTCCCACAACACTTCGGTCTTCCTCTTCCCTGGTGAATTCACACATTGCAGATCTCAGCTCCCCAGTGACTTCTGCAGAGCCCATTTCCCCATTATACATCTCATGGCACAGTGTGCTCCTTTGTAACACTGGTCACAGTTGCAATTTACCATTTACCTGGATGATTATTTGATAATATGTAAGGTAAGTACCCAAGATGGCAGAGAATACATGTGTCCGTATTTGATCACCAACGTAGCCCATACTTAATACAATGCCAAACGCATGGCAGAGACCCAATAAATAGAGTTTGAATAAATAAGTTAATTAAATAAAGGAGAAAGGAAGTTAAGAAAGAAGGGAAGTGGGGTACCTCGCTGGCTCAGTCAGAAGAGCAAGTGACTCTTGATCTTGGGGTTGTGAGTTTGAGCCCTCCTGTGGGGTGTGGAGATGACTTAAATAAATAAAACTTAAAAGAAAAAAAAAGAAGGTAGGGAAGAAGGGAGCAGGAAAGGAGAGGAGAGAGGACACATTGATTGTGGGATCAGTGTTTGGTCATGTGGTCAGCCAAGGATATTCTTAGATTTTATCCTGCTAAGAGTTATCAAAGAGTTTTAAGCCAGTGATTTAGGAAAAGTGCAAAGGACACACTGGAAGGTAGGAAGGCTGAAAGCAAGCAGGAAGTCCCTATTCCGGAAAGAGAAAGCAGAGGCCTCATCCAAGGCAGTAGCTGTGTGACGAATGTGTAGAGCTAGTATTTAGAGGGTACAATCAATAGGACTAGATAATGCCATTAATGTGTACCAACAGCTTCATTCCAGAGAGGACACTGGTTTCACAGCCATCGAGGATTGTGGGCTTCATTATTATCATAAATAAAATATCATGAAATAAAAAGTGTGTATTGAGTACAAGTGCTGTGTTTGTGGCAACAAATTGGAAGATAGAATCCAATATAATAGTTTGATATTATGCACACTGAAGTGTTTTATACTACAAGTCCAACTTCATGAGATACCCTTCTAGCAGATTATACAGAAAGAAAAGTAAAGCAGACATTGTTTGGTCCCTGCAGCTGGTTTAGTGATATCAAATGCTCCTAATGCCCCTGGGGCAGCCATGTTGAGTGCAGAGTGTCGGCTGTGGGCCAGCTACATTCACCTTGATATGGTGAAAGGTGCAAAAAAGCCAATTTTGAGATTAAAAATAGAGAATTAATGCACTCACAGAAAAATGTGTAGCTTTATTTTTTCCATAGATTAAATAAAGATTGAAAGATGGCATATGTTTAAGTCTATGGTTTTCTTCTAGTAAGGCAATGTCACTGCATTGCAAGAAAATACTCACTAGTCCTACTGAACACTGTGTTATTTATTCAGGTTCAACGAGCATTTTAGATATGTTATTCCTAGTTACAATCACTTATATATGCTTATTATTGCTCACAACCTTATACATGTAGCCTAAAATACTGCCTTCTTTTCATACAAAACTAATTACTGTGAATAATTTCCATTCCACTGTGGTACAAAGCATACACTTCCTTAAACTGTCCTACAAAGGAGGGTGTGCTGACCGTATTTGGTATAGTAGGGAGTATGGAATTAACATTTCAAATTTATCATAACAAAATGGAGAAATGTTCAGTGATATAAAGTATTAAATACATCAGGGATGAGTATTGAATACTGAATAACATTTACAATGTCCTAAATCCTAAATCAACTAAAATTAAATGATATTATTGTTAAACAATGGTAAACAGTTATGGCTAGGTAAGTCTGCTTTTTCGGGATAGTGACATATGTCCCAGAAATGACAGTTAATGCACATTTATATCTCATCATGCCATCCGGATCACAGACAGACCTACTCTATCCAAACCCTGTTTTAAAATATCTTTTTATTTTTAATGTTTATTCATTTTTGATGAATCTAATCTAATCTAATCTAATCTTCTGTTAGTAATTTTGTAGCATTTATTACAAGCATTTATAAATGTGTAGCATTTACTACAAGCATTTATTATGATAAAAAGACGACTTACCACCACGATATATCGAGGTCTGTACTGAATGGTTCCAAACAAACCCAATATGACGACTATTATATGTAGAAAATTTCCAAGAATTGGTGCCCACTGGAAGCCAAGGAAGTCAAAGATTTGCCTCTCTAACGCTGAGAGCTAAAATAAAGCAAAGAGAATCCATTAGCTTCTAACCCAAGCAGAATCACACCATTTTAATATGTATCACACAGCTAGAAAAGTCTGCATATTTGGTTTCAATCACACATACGGACGTCATCATCACTACCGTTGTGACACCCATTTCATGTCCTATTTTATGCAACTTCTCTCAGAAAATGTACTAAGATAACTAAGAGGATTATGACTTCAAGTAAAAATAAACTTTAAACCTATCTGGAGAGCTCAACATATACTCCTTAAATCATTTTCTGTAGTAGAAGATCCAGGCAGATATTTTAGAATATCATATTCTATGATATCAGTTCTTGATTTTTTTAAGTAAAATGATTGGCTTAGTATAACACACTTGGAAAAATAGCTACAAGCTTGAGTGCTAGAACTGGTATGATTTGGGGGAAAAATACAAAACCCAAAGTCTCCTACTCACCCCTGGCTTCCTTTAAGGAACACAAATTACCAAATCTGTTTGGTTTCTTTGCTTTTGTTAGTCTGTCATTGACGATAATGACCAACCACTTTTTCAAAATGAAGCTTTCTCATTTATTTAGTTCTGGGCTCAAGGCTCCCATGTAAAACTAAGTTAAATCGTTCCTTTGAATCATATTTATTACCATCATATACCTACATGGAAATTCATCTTAGATTAGGTAAAACCCTTTTTGAATATGGAAATAAAAATTACAGGACCATTACAATCATAGACATGCTACGGTTTATTACATCTGCATTATACACAATTACATTTTAAACAATTACACAATGTAATAAAATATACACTTAAATAATCTGTGTATGATTTATGAAACAGATGAATTTCATATAGTCTAGTGAATGCCAAAAATGTCATTATCATATAAAAATGATATTTATTGTATTTTATATCTAAAACTTTTATAGTTCCACCTGCTGCGTTTGGACACTAATTTTATACATTTCAGACTTTTTTCTAGATTTACTTTGATAAAGTAGTAATTTTAATAAAATGATCCAACAATTAGTTATGTTGATGGCCCTAGAAACCGCAGATTTGAAATCAAAATGGTACCCTAGGTATTTTTCTAGTTATGTGGCAGGTGTATGCCTGAATAGCTTTAATTTCCTTGGACATAAAGAAATGTCCTCCATCCAGTAAGCTGAATTTACCTTGGTTAAAATTCACCTTCAGCAAGCTGTGGAGGAGAAGAGAAATGAGCAAATGCCGAAAGACAACCACACCAGAACCACATTCATTTCATGGGTATTTCCTGATCATCAAGTGATCTGTCACTATTCCCTGCTCTCATGAATGGGAAGATGCACAGAAATGGCTAAAACACAAAATAATCACAGCAAGGTAAGAAGTAGAACCGTGCTTTTAATACCTTGTTTGTCTGCTTGTGACTCTAATTAGTTCCCTGGAACCTTCCCCTAAAAATGCAGCATTTTATTTATTGGCCCATCAGTGATGTAAATATGCAGTTTTTTTTATGTCCAAACGGGATGGATGTGCTCAGATAAAAAAGAAACCCTGAAGAGCAGCTGCAGGCAATTTATTCTGAAAAGCAACCCTATTTTAAAGCTGTCGCGCATCACAAAAACCTTTAAAGTGAACTTTTCAAACAGAGAAAAATCCATTTTCTTTTCTGTCAGAAGCTGCATGGATAGCATTCTCTTTTATGATATTAAAGAAAACACATATAATGAAGGAGAAGCCGCATTAACACCACTTATTAGGAAATCTGCGCTTAAATATTAGAAAATCTGCATTCTTTAGTGGAGACACTATATCTATTAATATTTATTTTCAGATAACTTACTTAGAAATGGATTCATGGTGGCTTGAAATAGGAACACAAAAGTTCAGCAAAAAAAAAAAAGAAAAGAAAAACTAAACAAGGAGAGGATCACACCAAGGATTAAAAGAGAGGCAGCTATAACAGCTATACAAACCATGAAAACTAGGTTTCAGTAACTGTTAATGAACAGGGTTTGAAATGCACGGGTTCTTACGTGAGGATTCTTTTTGATAAGTACAGTATGGTACTGTAAATGCATTTTCTCTTATGATTTTCTTAAAAACATTTTCTTTCTCTAGAGTGCATAAAACATACCAAATACGTGCTGATTGATAGTTTATGTTATTGTAAGGCTTTCAGTCAACAGTAGGCTATTGGTAGTTAAATTCAGGTGAGTCGAAAGTTGTATTTGGATATTTTCAACTGTGTAGGGGGTTGGTGTTCCTGACCCCTGTGTTGTTCAAGGGCCAACTGTGTTGTATTTTAAAAAGTCAACCAACAGGGTGCCTGGGTGATGCATTCAGTTAAGTGTCTGACGTCAGCTCAGGTCATGATCTCATGATTCATGGGTTCAAGCCCCGTGTTGGGCTCTGTGCTGAAGCAGAGTGTGCTTCAGATTCTGTGTCTCCCTCTCTTTCTGCCCCTCCCCTGCTTGTGCTCTGTCTCTCACAAATAAATGTTAAAAAAATAATAATAAAAAAATTAAAAAGTCAACTAACAACAAAAAGCCCTTCAAAAATAAACAAAACACCACTGCATTTTTTACTTAATTATTTTATCTAATTTCCATGTTAAGCCATTTTGTCATTTAGTTTATAGGCAACTATCTTCTCTCTAAATGTCATAATCTCTAGAGACACCTCTTGCTGCCTTAGAGCTTGACATTAATAATAATGACCCAGGGCCACTAAGTGAAATTAAATGAGATCCAGGTTGCTTTGTTAGCTCAGAGAGAATGAGTTTATTTTAGAAATATCTCTGTCAAAATAGTTCTCATCAATGGAGCAGGCCTGGGAGTGCAGATCGGGTGAATCTCTTCCCAAATGCATGGTCAGTGACCTCAAGCTGGGAACCCGACATCAACCATTATGGCAATATATACAACATGGACATTGGGAAATGCTAAAAATCAAGAGTTTTGTTTGTTAGGAGAATCTACTGTTAAATATTACCTACACACCACTGCATATGACACCTAGAAAACAGTGGTTCTGATTCAGAAAGACACTGAAAGGAAGTGATCAAATGTTTCAGTGCAACACGAAAGGAAAGCGCCCAGCCCTGATGAGTGCTGAAGAATGGAAGGCTCAAAGAGGGTATCTGCAGAGACGCCATAGCAAAGAAAAGAATGACCGAGACATCTGAAGAATTTGAGGTTTAAATACATGTATAGAATTCAAGAAGATATAAGAGCAATAAGACACTCCAGAGAAAGCAAAAACCAACCAGTCATCAGTTTAAAACAACTGTGGGGGGGCACCTGGGTGGCTCAGTTGGTTAAGCACCCAACTTCAGCACAGGTCATGATTTCATGGTTCGTGAGTCTGATTCCTGCATCAGAGTCCGTGTTGACAGCTCAGAGCCTGGAGCCTGCTTCAGATTCTGTCTCTCTCTCTCTCTCTCTCTCTGCCCCTCCCCTGCTCAAACTCTGTCTGTCTCTCTCTCAAAAATAAATAAATGTTAAAAAAAATTTAAAACAACTGGAAGCAGGAGGAGGGGTCAAGTGGTGGAATGGAATGGAAGTTTTTTTTGTGTGTCTTGCATCCATGAAATACAGCCAGACCAACATTAACCATCCTGCACACTGAGAAAACTGATCTGAGGATGAACACAACAATCTGCACAACCTGAACTATAGGACTCGGCAGGTACATGGTGCAGAGGGGTGAACTGGGGGAGAGAGAAGCTGCAGAGGGCAGGAAGCTGTTTTTGCTTGTGGAGAGAGGATGGAGAAGGGGGTGGGGGGTGGGGGAGAGTACAGGAAAGCATCCCCCCACTGCCTGAAAACAGCTGGAGAGAAAAGAAAGTGTATGCAAGGGACTGAACAAAAAAAGGGAAAAAGGAGAAAGGAGAGGGTTTAAATTCCATCAAGACTCTATAAGCAGGGCGTTTTCAGAGTCTGAAACTCTGCAGCTCGATACCTGGCGGTGCTCTGATAGGAAGGGCAAATCTCCAGGAGCAGAAAGCAAGGTCTGAGGGATCCAAGGGCCACAGGGGGAGAGGCAGTTCCCCTGCTGGGAGAACATTTGGTAGGGGTTGTGCAGCCACCCAACAGGCAAAGGTCCCAGCGGACCCTGGAGAACAACCACATTCACTGGTGCTGGAATAAGGATGTTAAGTGGGAAGCCTGGTGCCAGATGTGTGTTGTGATTTCTCATAATCCCTGAAACGCTGCTGCTACACAATTGCATGAACTTTTTCTGGGGTGGGCTGAAACCCAACCACAGTCTCTGGGCATCAGCAGCAGCACAGTCCTGTGAACATTCCTGAGGGTTGGGAGCAGCACCTGGCCATTGCTCGATGAGACCCTCCCCCAGAAGGTCTGAAGGTGTCAAAGTTGCAGTCCCCCAGAAATGAGGGATAGGAAGCACAGCCCCATCTGAGATAAAACTCAGGAAGGAGGTGCAGCCTGGCAACCTGATGGCTTGGTTGCGGACAATGTAAAAGTGGGGAGTGGATGGAAGCCAGAGACAAAGGAGGGGTGCACGATTGCTGGTAGAGGAGAGCACAGAATTCTGATACTAGAGACTGGGTAGCTGGGTGATGCCATTTTGACCCCTCCCACACATAAACATACACATCTACATGTGCCACAACAATCCACCTCTGTAAGCTAAGCAGTGCCATCTAGTGGAGAACGGAGCTGCTACACTAAGCCCCACCCAACTGGGCCAAACTCGCTCTTCAGGAACACAAGTCTCTCCACCTGCTTAGTTTACAGATGACAAAGTGCTTCATAGTTTGACTTCTAGGGAAACTGATGGAATTTCGATCATAGTTCAGTCTGTTCACTGGGCCATCTATTCAACTTTTTTTCTTTTCCTTTTCTTTTCTTATTCTTGAATACCTAAAGAGATAAAATTTATTGTTATTTTCCATTTTTACTAAAAATATTTTTCTTTATTTTTTTCTACTATATTTTATACTTTTGTGTAAATTTTTTCAAATTCTATTTTACTTCCATCATTTCATTGTATTCTATTTCATTGTATTCATATTTTCCTTTTTTTTTCTTTTTTTATCTTTCCCTTTTTTCTCTAATCTATCAAGCTTCTTTCTTTTTTATTTATTTATTTATTTATTTTTAATTTTTTTTCAACGTTTATTTATTTTTGGGACAGAGAGAGACAGAGCATGAACGGGGGAGGGTCAGAGAGAGAGGGAGACACAGAATCGGAAACAGGCTCCAGGCTCTGAGCCATCAGCCCAGAGCCTGACGCGGGGCTCGAACTCACGGACCATGAGATCGTGACCTGGCTGAAGTCGGACGCTTAACCGACTGCACCACCCAGGTGCCCCATATCAAGCTTCTTTCAACAACTGGACCAAAACACACCTAGGATCTAGCATCTTTATTTGATTTTGTGTGTGTTGTTTTTAATTTTTTAATTTCAATTTTTCTACCTTAATAATTCCTTTTCTTCCTTCAAAATGATGAAATGAAGGAATTCACCCCAAAAGAAAGAACAGGAAGAAATGACAGCCAGGGACTTAATCAACACACACACAAGCAAGATGTTTGAACCAGAAAATAGAATCACAATAACAAGAATACTAGCTGGAGTTGAAAATAGATTAGAATCCCTTTCTGCAGAGATAAAGAAGGTAAAAGCTAGTCAGGATGAAGTAAAAAATGCTATAACTGAGTTGCAATCTCAAATGGCTGCCATGGCAGCAAGAATGGATGAAACAAAGCAGGAAATCAGCGATATAGAGGACAAACTTATGGAGAACAATGAAGCAGAAAAAAAGAGGGAGACTAAGGCAAAAGAGAACGATTTAAGAATTAGAGAAATCAGTGACTCATTAAAAAGGAACAATATAAGAATCATAGGGGTCTCAGAAGATGAAGAGAGAAAAAAAAGGGGTAGAACGGTTACATAAGCAAATTATAGTGGAAAAATTTCCTAACCTGGGGAAAGACATAGACATCAATATCCAGGAATCACAGAGGACTCCTAGTAGATTCAATAAAACTGATCATCAACAAGGCATATCGTAGTCAAATTCACAAAATACTCAGGCAAGGAAAGAATCATGAAAGCAGCAAGGGGAAAAAAAGTCCTTAACCTACGAGTGAAGACAGATCAGGTTTGCAACAGACTTATCCACAGAAACTTGGCAGGCCAGAAAGGAGTGGCAGGATATATTCAATGTGCTGAATTGGAAAAATATGCAGCCAAGAATTCTTTATCCAGCAAGTTTGTCATTCAAAATAGGAGAGATAAAAAGTTTTCCAAACAAAAACAAAAGAAGTTTGTGGCCAGCCCTGCAAGAAATTTTAAGGGGGACTCTCTGAGGGGAGAAAAGACAAGGGGAAAAAAAAGACCAAAAGCAACAAAGACTAGAAAGGACCAGAGAATACCACCAGAAACTCCAACTCTACAGGCAACTTAATGACAATTAATTCATATCTTTCAGTACTCACTCTAAACGTCAGTGGACTAAAGGCTCCAATCAAAAGATTGGGTAAGAAAACAAAATCCATCTATATTCTGTTTCCAAGAGACCCACTTTATACCTAAAGACACCTTCAGATTGAAAGTAAGGGGATGGAGAACCATCTATCATGTTAATGGTCACCAAAAGAAAGCTAGAGTAGCCATTCTTATATCAGACAATCTAAACTTTCAAATAAAGACTGCAACAAGACATGAAGAAGGGCATTATATCATAATTAAGGGGTCTATCCACCAAGAAGATCTAACAATTGTAAACATTTATGCTCCAAATGTGAAGTACTGAAATATATAAATCAATTAATCACAAACACAAACTCATTGATAATAATACCATAATAGTAGGGGGCTTCAACACCCTACTCACAGCAATGGACAGATCATATAAACAGAAAATCAACAAGGAAACAATGGCTTTGAATGACACACTAGACCAGATGGACTTAACAGATATATTCAGATCATTTCATCCTAAAGCAGCAGAATATACATTCTTCTCCAGTGCCTTACTTGGTATCTTACTTGGATGTAAATTAAAAAATAAATAAGTTATTAATAAAATGTAAGAAAAAAAAACAACTGGAAGCAGTGATATAAAGAACAATGGCATCATTTCTAAGTGAAAGGTAAAGTAGGTAAGACTCTGGAAGCTATAAGAATATGAAGAAGGATATGTTTCTTTTCCTAATGAGATAAACAAAATAAATGAAATTAGAATCTTAAAATGGAAGGAAAGAAGGGAGGGATGGAAAGAAGAAAGGAAGGAAGGGAACAAAGGAAGGAAGGAAGGAAGGAAGGAAGGAAGGAAGGAAGGAAGGAAGATAAGAAGGAAGGAAGGAAATACAGGGAGGAAAAGAGGGAGAGAGGATAGAAGACCAAATCAGTGATGCAAAGAACCAATGAAATTAGAATGGGGAGTTATTTTGAATGTAAATATGAAGAAGCCATTGAAACATTCTCCTTGAGTGGCAGAAGGATGGGAACACTGGAACTATAGGAAAGAAATGTAACCCTAGATCGTACTTGGGCCTGCATGAAAAATATTCCATATTCACTATAATGTAAATGTTGCTTACTGGATTGTAACTTTCAGAATCAAATTGTAGAAAGTCTGAAAGTCTTCTTTATGGTTATGGAACAAAACGTAAGTGGGATTCGACCATATAAAGCATATTTCTGTGTGTATGGCAAAGGGAATAGAGTGTGCTTTAAAATTCTTTATGCAGTGTCAGTCACTTCCTTTTACCAGGCTCCAAGGTGGGAATATTCCCTATAAACCTATGAATCATTAACTGAAACCCACATTAACCACACACACCAACAGCTCAAGAAGTATTTCTACTCCCTTATTTTATGTCCACACAATGAAGACAGAGACAAATAGGAGCACTTTTAAAATACAGTAACTTTCTTATTGATCCATATATTATGTTTAATGATACACATGGTATTTGGCTTAACTGTTCATAATTATTACTAATTATAAAAATTAATTTATACTTAATTAAAGAGCTGTAAAAACACCAGGTGACCAAACATTTCCCTGGGCATTTCCCTAGTCTGGGTCTACACAAATAAGCCTCTGCCCAAACAAAAGCTGGGTAAGAATGTTCATTCTTGGGGTGCCTGCATGGCTCAGTTGGTTAAGCATCTGTCTTCATCTCAGGTCATGATCTCACAGTTCATGAGTTCGAGGCCTACATCAGGCTCTGTGCTGACAGCTCAGAGCCTGGAGCCTGCTTCAGATTCTGTGTCTCTTTCTCCCTCTCTGCCCTTCCCCTGTTTGTTCTCTGTCTCTCTCTCAAAAATAAATAAACATTAAAAAAAATTTTAAAAAAGAATGTTCATTCCTAAGGAGTGAATACCCTTGGAGACTCAACTTCCCAGTAAGAAAAGTGAGCTGGCTTTTCACTCATTCCCCCTTGGACTTTTTCCCTGCTCACTGGAGTCAGACACGATAAAAAAAGATCAAAACAGGGTTTTTCATGTTGGCAGAATCATAAGAAAGCATTTGATCAAATCATAGTTTCACAAAAGACTGTGAAATTAAAGCATATTGTACGACTGATATTCTCTTCTGTATAACTCCTAGCTTAGAGATTCATGCAGTCAGTATTTTATAACCATGAAGGATCAAATATTTCCTTAAAGTGGGAATTTAAAAGCTCCAATTAGCATTCCCATTAGCTAAATTGATATATCTCAGGCCATTTCAAGTAAGTCTTGAGCTATTAGAGTTTTTCTTTATGTCTGGGGAGTCCAGGTAGCTCTTCATGCTACCACCATCATCCTTGGTTCCTTTGCTCTGAAATCTCACAGTTACTCAAGTCCCAGAGGACTTTTCATGCTTGGAGGTGATAATGTCCAAGTTGTATGCCCACAGACCTGGCCTAGGCCAAATTATGACCTTTCAAGCTATATATTTCAAGCTATAATTTGTGAATGTTCTTTCATGGCTCTAAAAAATGATCAGTAGCATTTATATCATGATTCTATTTCATAGAGTCAGGTCACAGAGTTCTTGGAGATTTACCACTATGCTAAAGCAGGTACTATTCCAGAGAAGTTTCTATGTGTCTGTAGACAGGTAACTAAGCCTTAGGATGTACACAAACTTCAGTGGAGTCAAGAATTCTAGAAATGGCCTGCTTATGATTTGGTTCATCCAATAAAGACAGTAATAATGTTAAGGGCTTCATAATTTCTGCATAGTTTTGTATTATCTTTGGTAGGGGTAGATGGCAAGGTTATTCCAGTGAATGCAGAAACCAATCATTTAGTGAAATGAATAACGTCAGATCAAGTTTAATACATCACATCCTTTTTCTGTTACTTGACTTTTAGTATCTTCTCCAGTGGCTCATTGACCGTTAGTATTTATGTAGCTAGATGTGGTGGAACTGTGGATGCTAGGAGGAGGAAGAGTATTTTCCTTAATGCCAAGTGTGATTGTTTAAGTTGTTCCTTGAACTAGCTTTAGGGACATCTCACAAACCTTCTTGCACAAACCTTTCCAGAAAAACTCTTTGAAATAGTATTAAAAATTAAAATTTGTGATGTAGGTCTTAGGATTCTGATGTAAACAGAGTTTTAAAATTACAGAAGTATCTATCAACAAGGCATAATGGAAAAGAAAGGATAAATATATCCAGTATTATACTAGGATATATATCATATATCCCAGTAATACCCTATTTGAAATGAAAATAGGAATAGGTCTTTATTTTTTGTCTAGATAAAATCACTTTCATGTCAATAATGAGGAAAATTACTTGGGCTATGTGATATTTAATGATCAATAGCAATACTGAGTACTTATGTAGCTGTTTTTATTTTCAAGTCACCCCTTTAACTGAATTCAAAATGCTCTGACTTTTTCAAGAAGAATTAGTTGAAAAATAATTTGTAGTAGTTGGTCCTTCTAGAGTGCAGAGATGCTTTGAATGGCAGGCA
The DNA here is from genome assembly GCF_016509475.1 of Prionailurus bengalensis. Taxonomy (NCBI): domain Eukaryota; kingdom Metazoa; phylum Chordata; class Mammalia; order Carnivora; family Felidae; genus Prionailurus; species Prionailurus bengalensis. The sequence goes on along the minus strand of NC_057353.1, from coordinate 13,576,447 downwards.
TTTCAGAAATCATACGATACCAGATGATATATGAAATGATTAATGAATGCAATGTGGCAAGATTGGAGAGGAAAGCATAAAATAGTTTCAAAAATACAGTTAATCCAATAATTAGAATGTCATCAGTGATTTCTTTTAGATTCAGTTTTTTGAACCGAAAACCAATTATTTTTTCTTTTGTGTTAATTCACTCATTTGTTCAATATGTACCACTTAACAAGTGCGACAAGGTAGGTTCTGAGGGTACAAAGGTGAATGGCAGAATTCTTAGACTGGAGAAACTAGTGCATACTCTAGTGGGGGAAGAAAGACATAGATCAAAAAATTATGATGAAATCAATACACTATGGTATAGCAGTGTTCAAACAGCTATAGGAACACAGAGAAAAATGTTTTCACCTCTGCCTGGCATGACCAGCATGTTTCAGATATCTTTACGAAAGAGGTGGCTATTGAACATGGTTCCCAAAGAATGGTCAAATTTTTTTCATTCAAAGAAGAGAGCAATTAAATTAACAATGAAATACAATGAAAGCATAATTAAAGAGCAATTAATTAAATAATTAATTTGTTACATTAATTAAAGAACAATTAAAGCAAACGGCATGGCATAACACTTCAAAGTGCCATAAAATGTCAATTTTAGTTCCACTAAATTTAAGTTCACTTTCAGAAATGTATCTTAATTGGATAAGTTGAGGCACCATTGCATAGTGTTAGGTATACAGACTCTTGAAACAGACCGGCTGGTTTCAAATCCTGGCTCTGTCACTTACTAACATGGGATCCTGGGCAATATCCTTAAATTCTCTGTGTCATAACTCCTCATCTGTAAAATGATAGAATCTATTTCACCATGTCATTTTGTAGACTAAATGAGTTAATTATATAAGACACTTAAATCTGTGCCTGGTGTCAGTGCACACACACACACACACACACACACACACACACGTATACACACACTTCACATATGTGCACACATGTTTTCTCATATAAAGATGTTCATGAAAATGGAGCTTATAATGAAGGGTGATAGAAAACTAAGTGTCTAATATTATGAGATATTAAAAGTATATGTTGATATATTTATAAAATGAAACACTACATATCCATATAAAATAATGTAGATCAATAGGTACTGATAAAGAAACTGATCATAATATGTTGGACAAAATCACGTGTACATATAATAAGCTTCTACTTGATAACAAGAAGCTAATTCCTAGTCATTCAATCAACATGTATTTTGAGACCCTACTAAATGTATGAAATGCTTCTGTGGCTATGCATGTAAATGTGTGTGTAGAAACATACAACATTAAACCCATCTGTCTAAATTATGACTGAATAGTAGAATTTTGGTTGTTTAAACACTATTGCTATTCTAGTTTTTCTAAAAATTTTACTCAACAAACATGGATTATTTAAGAAAAAGATTTGTGCTTTCTCCCTGTCTCTCTCTCTCCCTCTCATTCCCTGTGTGTGTGTGCGTGTGTGTGTGTGTGTGTGTGTGTGCCTTTTACTTTAATCCATGCAATGAAATACACATCACATCCTCTACAGCATACATACTGAAACAAAAGATCAAGAAGCAATGTTTAATCTTATGTGTGCCATCGTCTGGTCTATTCTATTGTATTTCATCGACAGTGCTAGTCTAGACCAACTAAATTGATTTCCAACCTACTAGTTGGTCAAGAATTGTATGCTAATCTCTGGTATTCCACACATGCTGTGGAAGGGGCTTCATCAGGAGAAGTTGAAGAGCAAAAAGTGCCTGGCTAAAGAGTTTGTGACTTACCCTGTAAGTGTTAGGAAGCCATTAAGGGTTTTATCTCATGTGTAAGTTTCATAAACAGTATTATGCTTTAGAAAACCCCTCTGTCAGAGGTTTGGAAGTGTTTTTATCTTGTTTTGCAATGGGACTCGGGAGGTAATGGCGGTAAGGATAAGACTTGGACTGAAGGTAGGGCACATGGTGGAATGCAATTTTCACATGAGAGAGGATGGAAACCTGAACTAAGAAGTAAGACCAGGGAAATCAGAACAGAGACAGTGTGGAAATATTCAAGAACCAGAATCTAATGGCCACTTCTATCTGAAAGGTGAAGGATAACCCAGGTCAGTTTGGCTTACATCTTTGCTCTGACCAAAGAAAATTGACTCAGTGTATGCTGTTACAATCACTGAAAGCGAGGAGGAAAATTACAATTTTGAAGCTAATGTATTTGATTTCCTTACAGATCTTACACAGCATGAGATTACATATTCCAATGTAGGCGTTCTCTATCCTTTTTATCATTTTTTAAAGACTAATTACAACCTACTGTGGATGGTCCACCTGTAGACTGTGCACCTTGATAATGCCTCAAATCAAGGAACTGTGAACTTTGCCACTGAACGCAATATAAGTATGGAGACACCTTCCTCTCTGTCTGTCAAGACATGCGTAAAAAGTTAAGTTAGGTTAAGCCAAATATCATTTGAATAATTGAAATAATAGTAAGAACTGGATAAAAAACATCCTGTAAGGAAACTTAAGCCTACTAAAAATAACTTCTGGGTTACTTACTGTTTGAGATTATCTTAATCACCACTCTTCCTATATCAACCCAGTTAGTTTAACTAAATATACGAAATTTCAATCTCTGGGGTTTAATTATAAGAAATGAGTTTCTTACAATTAAGTAAACTTGTAAAATCCTTTGGCAGCAAACATTTTTCAGAAGATTCTTACATTTACCAATAGGTTCTTATCCAGAGAGGGGTTTTCTTACTTGTTTTCTAGGGCTGCAGACACTGATACTGATGTAAGACAAACTCATGCCATAAAGAATCTAGGGGGAGGATACTCTCATTCCTTCTTTCACACTAAGCCAGTAACACTCTGGGTAAGAATTCCACAAAGATTAGGCAGAAGGGACTAATCTTTTAGTGTTTGGTCCAGGATGTCCCTTGATCTCTAAACAGTGTGACCTCATCATTTGATTCAGGTTGTTAGTATCCTTTTCCTGCCAGAAATTATCCCAAAGCCCAACTTGCCCAACTTTGCTAAGCAGAAGCTGACCTTAAAAATGCAGTTCCAGTCCATGAATAGCTCAAGCCAGGAGTAAGGCAACTATTTTATCAAAAGCCCAAAGTGCCAATTTGTTACAGAACAGTGATTGAAGATTGAATTTCAATCCTCCAGTGGAGCCATAATGGATCCAAGAACACTAAAGTTGAACCCCTAGGCTGGGTGACCTATACAATCCCACAAACAGCTGGCAGGAACATGCCTGCCGTGGCATTTAAGACTCCCATGGAGGTTTCACTTAAATGGCAACCCAGCATGAGAAGACGGAAGAGAGGGTTATGGGCCAAAAGTTTCTTTAAGGGCCTTTTCACATTTTTATTTGTAGTAGAGACCACCTGCAAGAATGCCTTCTTTAAAGAATTCCTTTAAAGCATACATTTTTTTTCAGCGAGAAGTACATTTTTCATTTGGGAATGAAATGTTTATTGTACACTCTAATTTTCAAATGAGAATAGCTTCTCTACAGCATAAACGCTTTGACATGTTCAGTATTTTTTTTTTCTCTACTATTTTCTAAACTTGAACATGTCAAAGCGTTTATGCTGTAGAGAAGCTGTTCTCATTTGAAAATTAGAGTGTACGATAAACAAGTAATAAACAGTTGATGGTGTTAACCTACTTTAATGCCATCAACTGTTTATTTTTCCTTTTGTGGTTATCTTTGCCTACCTCTTGCTCTCCTAAATGCACTGTGTAGTAGCTGCTTGAGTATCTTGCTGCTGTCCATATTCTGGGAAGGGTGTGGGTAACACTGACAATGGAGCATATCCTTGATTGTAGAATGAGTGAAAACCTCAGACGATGTTTGAGGTGTTTCTGGTGTGGCTTGCATTTTACTTTCTTCTTCACAGTTATCACTGACCAATAACTATGACCCAATTTGGTGAAATGGTCTTCATTAACTTGATTACTGGTGTCTTACATCTTCAGAGTTTCATGGACAAACTGATTTAACCACTTTTGAATCATCCTCAGACTTTTTGGACAAATGTTTCTCAAAGGACCAGAGAAGCTTGATAAGCCTCTTAGCTTCCAGTGTTTTAAATCGTAAGTGTACAAACAGACTCAAGAAAACAGAGTCTATCCTATGATCTGTCTTCTGGGCCTTCTGTTAGTGACCAGGGTTGAGTAAGTGTTCATTTTCTGCGCTGCGATGCAGCTATGCGGATCATACGGAGATACACTTTCAACATCTTGAGTTTTTATCTCAGCCACACTCATTCCCTTGCTTCTACTGAGGATCTGTATTTAAAAAGCTCTTTGTAGGGATCATGCTTTACTGCCCAATTTTATGTACAATTAATATAATTACTGTTCTATACTGTGGCTTAACATGATATTAGTATTACAGAACGTATTTGTGATGCTTTGACCTATGTTTCAAAGAGCTTTATATTTTAAAGGAAAAGAAGGACTGTTGTTTTAGAAATCTATTTCCATTTCTGATAAAGTTAGGGGAAGTGAGCGAGCTAATATTTGCCTATCACCTACTGTGTGGTAGGTATTACATATACTATCTCGTTATAACCTAATAAAAAACCCTATGAAGAGGGTATTCTCGCTTTCATTTTACATAGATTTAAAGGGTACCTAACACACTCAGGAAATACGGCTAGTGGTATGAGAATCAGCATGAGAACCTGGCTCAGTCAGGCTGCAGAGTCTGGACTTTTTACATAGTATGGCCTTGCACTAAATGTTTACATTAATCCCTACGTGGTTTGAATATTTTACTAAAAATATATAGGTACAGTTTATAAAGTTTACAGACATCTCATTTGTGCCTCCTTCATGAATTTACTTTCTGATCCGTGGTAGCACAGTTAAAAGAAAGAATTCAATAATTTATAGAAAGAAATTCAAAAAGACAGATAAGATTTTCTCCTGCAGGAAGATGAAACAGGCGTACTTTTCTGTATTATTTCTGCTAAGTACATCTACACATCTCAGACATCACATTTTAAACAAGCATAAGTCTCCGAAAGGTGGAGAGAAGAAGGTAGAGCAGTTAGCAACCTCAGGAATGATGAGACAGATGGTGATTTCTACCCCCTGCGTTTTCCTTTTGCTGCCTATACTCCCAGACTTGGAACAATAAGGCTGGTAACTCAGAAATGCCAGTGGGTGCAGACAAAAAAGTTCCTCAAAACTTGTTTTCTCTACCCCAACGACCAGGAAGAGGGCAATGGTAGCTTAGTAAGTTAGAAAACTTATAGGCAATAACTGCTACTCCGGTCAAACACCACAAAACAGAACAGAACAGAACAGAACAAAACAAAACCAAACAAAACAAAAAACAAAACAGCAGCTATTCATTGAGTGATGCCAAGTAGGCTGAGCGAGGAGCCTAGAATTCTGCCCTGGTGAAAATGTAACAAGGCAAGGGTGGTGTCAGGGAAGTTCAAATAGTGAGCTGAGACTTTCATCCTTCCAGCCGATAGTGAGTCCCTTCCACCTTGGGGTGACAGTGGAGACCACTTGGGGAACTGGAACCTCCATTCTGACCTGACAGTAATGAGGCATCTCTCCTTTTCACCCTTGGGGAAGTGTAAGATGAAAACTAGTGGAGATGAGGGCTTTCACCAATGCCCAGAGGTAATGAAGCTACTCCCACCACAGTGCCAGTGGAGATGAAACCCCCACTGACACCAAGCAGTAAAGAGTTATCAGTGCAATTTGAAAGGGAGGCATGTGTTTCCACCTGTCTTGCTGGAGAAGTGTCACCAAAAAGACAGTTAAAACAGAAGGTTTAAATAAGACACAGAGTCTCATAACATAATACAAAGTTGTCCAGGTTTTAAAGACGCTTGTCATACCAAAACCCAGGAAGATCTCAACCTGGATGAAAAAAGATAAGCAATAGATGGTAAAACCAAGAACAAAAATATTTTAAAATTATCTGACAAAGATTTTAAAGCAGTCATGATAAAAATGATTCAACGAACAATTATAACCATACTTGAAACAAATGAAAAATAAGAAAGACTTAGCAAAAAATAGAAATTCTCAGCAAAGAAATAGGAGATATAAAGAACCAAATGGAAATTTCAGGACTCAAAATACACTAACTACAACAAAAACCTCCGTGTATGGGCTCAACAACAGAAAGGAGGGGAGAGAGGAAAGACTCAATGGAGTGGAAGCTAGAACAATAAAAATTATGCAATTTGAAAAACATAGAAAAAATAGATTTAAAAAAAATGAACATAGACTCAAGGGCCTGTGAAACTATAACAAAATATTTAACTTTTCTGTCATTGGACTACCAGATGGAGAGGAGACAGAGGGTGAAACTGAAAAAAAAAAAAAAAAACACTTGATGAAGTAATGGCTGAAAACTTCCTAAATCTGGCAACAGAAATAAATCTAGAGATTAAACAGGTTGAGTGAGCCTCAACCAGAATAAATACAAAGAAATACAAAGAAATCCATTATGCATCATAATTAAACTTCTGAAAACTAAAGACAAGTAAATTATCCTGAAAGCAGCCAGAGAAAAACAACACTTTAATTATAGGGGAAGGGGCCCTGGGTGGCTCCGTTGGTTAGGCATCTGACTTCAGTTCAGGTCATGATCTCACAGTTCGTGAGTTTGAGCCCCACGTTGGGCCCTGTGCTGACAGCTCAAAGCCTGGATCCTGCTTCAGATTCTGTGTCTCCCTCTCTCTCTGCCCTTCCCCCACTCACACTCTGTCTCTGTCTCTCTCTCTTTCAAAAATAAACATAAAAAAAATTTTTAATTATAGGGGAAAATAATTTTAACAACTTATTTATCACCAGAAACTATGGGAACCTGAACAAATTAGCACAATACTTTTCAAATACTGAAAGAAAAAGAACTGTCAATGGAGAAACTCATACCCAGGAATAATATCCTTCAGGAATTTGTGGAAATCAAGACCTCCTCAGATAAGGAATAATTGAGAAAATTTGTCATCAGCAGACAAAAATTCATCCCCTCAAAACATGGCTAAAAAAAGTTCTCTAAACAGAATGGAAATAATCAAAGAAGGAATGTTGAAACACCAGGGAAGAAGAGCACAACAAGAAAAAATACCGGTAAATACATAGACTTTCCTTCTCCTCTTGAACTTTCTAACGTGTATTTGATGATTGAATCAAAATTTGTAACACTGTTGCAGTTCCAAATATATGTGGAAGAAATATTTAAGATAATTATATTATTAAAGGAGTAGAGTAAAGGGAGAAATGAGGTCAGGTTTCTGTACTTCACCTGAACTGGTAAAATGATGATACCAATAGCCTGTGGTAAATTATGTCACCATAAGAGAATCCACTAAAAAAGCTCTACATAGAGATATACTAAATGACACTATATATAAATCAAAATTGAATTCTTAAAAATTGTCCAAGTAACCCACAGAAAGGCAGCAAAAGAAAAAAGAGAAATGAAAAAAGTGAGAACAAGCAAAATTAAAAAAGAGTTAGAATTTCAATCCTTAGTATATCAAGAATCACATTAAATGTTAAATGGTCTAAATATATCAATTAAAAGATAGAAATTGGCAAAGTGGATTAAAAAATCATGACCCATCTGTATGTTATCTATTAAAAAAAACTCACCTCAAATTAATGATATAAGCATATTACTGGACTTATTTTTTCAACTCAACCTGGGAATCTTTGTCCTTAAATCAAGCATCTTGTCCAATTATATTTTTTGTGATTAATGATATGTTGTTTTTACTATTCTAGTTTTTTATTTATTTTTCTTGCCATTTCCAGGCTTAATCTTTCTACTTTATTTTCTTCTTTTGAAATGATCATTTTTTCCATTTTCTATTTTCTTCCCTTTTTAGTTTCAAGTACATGGACTTTACTTCTTTTTTTTTATGTTTACGTATTTATTTTGAGAGACAGTGCAAGCAGGGGAGGGGAAGAGAGAGACCATCCCAAGAGAATCTGTGCTGACCGTGCAGAGCCCATCCTGGGACTCAGTCTCATGAGATGTGAGACCATGACCTGAGCCAAAATCAAGAGCCAGCTGCTTAGCCAACTGAGCCATGCCAGGCACCACCCCCCACCCCCGCAACACTTTTTTAAATGTATAGTTTTCTACTTTGACATTATTATTGTTTGTTTTATTCAGTCAATGTATATGATTTTCCCACTTATATTCCACCACCTGCACATCACTTATTTTTGTATCTAAGGCCTTCTCTCGGGCAAAACTTCTTTTTTTCCTGAAAAATACATTTTCGGGGCGCCTGGGTGGCGCAGTCGGTTAAGCGTCCGACTTCAGCCAGGTCACGATCTCGCAGTCCGTGAGTTCGAGCCCCGCGTCGGGCTCTGGGCTGATGGCTTGGAACCTGGAGCCTGTTTCCCATTCTGTGTCTCCCTCTCTCTCTGCCCCTCCCCCGTTCATGCTCTGTCTCTCTCTGTCCCAAAAATAAATAAACATTGAAAAAAAAAATTTGAAAAATACATTTTCAAATTTGTTAAATGAGGGCATCTCGGGGGCAAACTCTTTCCATTCTTCTTCACTTGAAAGTATCTTTATTTCATTCATATACTTCAAAACATTTCCAATTAAGTATATTTCTCTCTCTGCACATTAAAGAATGTGCTGGATTACAGTGGTGCTAGTAAGAAGGGAGCTATTGTTTAATTATTTTTTCTCTGAACACAATGTCTCCTTCCTGCCCCACCAATAGATATCAAAATCTATGTTCTTGAAATTTGGAGATTGATTATAATGTGTCTTCATTTGGATGTCTTTTAATTTATCTTTCTTGGTAATTCTTGGTGTTCCAGCATCTGACGAGTGGTGTTCTTCATCAGTTCCAAAAACTTCTCAGCTAAAATTCTCTTCAAACACTTACAGCTGTCCTATTCTGTTTCTTTTTTCCTACCAGAAAGCTATATAGGCACATAGAACTCCTCATTATATCTTCCTCTCTCTTCATCTTCTACATTTCCTAACTCTTGTTTTTCTCTCCTGCATTCTGTATAATATCCTCAAAAATACTTTCCCATTCATCATTTTCCTCCATTCTTTAGAATTTTCTGAACTCGTCCATTGAGTTTTTAAAAATTAATATTATGTATTTTCTGTTAATTATATATGGTTCTTTTCTCAAGTATGCTCAGTCATTTTGCTCTTTCCGTATCTCAAACCTCTTTTACTTCTTTGAGTATACTAATTTCTATTTACCTCATATTCTATCTCTGATATCTTTGTGGATTTAATTCAGCTTGTTTAATTCACTTTGTTTTTTTTTTCTATGGCTTTACAGGTATGGTATCTTGGTTCTCTGTAAATTCTGAATTGTTGATTCTTGTCTTGTTCCTTGGAACATTACCTTTGGGAAATTTTGTGATTTGTTTTGAAGGTAGATAACCTCTAAAAGGATTTTTATTTGCTTTTAGATTTTCGTTTGTATTTCCTAGGTTCTTTGAGACACACATAGCCTACTACCACTTACAATTCAATTCTCTGCTTATAGATTTTTTGGATCACCCAAGAGGTGTGAACTTAGTTTATAAATATAATTTTATGAACATTCAGAAGAAATTCCATCTAGTTACTGGGGTGGGAGGCAGACAACTTTACTCGTCTTTGGTTGTGGGAAGATCTAGTTCTCACCTTGACTTTCCAGCTCTAGCCCTTTTTGGGTTCCAGCTCTAGGAAAATATTCTTCTATGAAGAAGACTCATGGAAGTCTTGGGCACCGAAGCTCAGGTTTAGAAAAACTTAGTTTCTTGTTAGCCCATTGATGCAATTAAAACATTTTTAAATCTGACATTGGCAGTTGTTTTTAACAGCAGTGATGTTCTGGAGAACTTCTGTACTGTACTGCCAGAAATATGTCTTCCAAAGATGTTTCTGATCTCAAGTATTATATTGCCTCATTACATCTTCCTCTTACAGAATTACAAAGAAAAATGTCTTATTTCAAGGAAACAAAATTCCACTGATATGCTCTATTAGGACATTACTGACATAGATCATCTTTATGCTTTGAGACAAAGTGGAAAACTGCACTCATCTCCAGCAAGTGATGTTATTTTTTAATACCAAACATTGGAACAAATAAAAGTATAACTCTTCTTTTATAAGAGTGACTAAAATCTGGGGCGCCTGGGTGGCTCAGTCGGTTGAACGTCCGACTTCGGCTCAGGTCATGGTCTTGCAGTTCGTGAGTTTGAGACCTGCATCCAGCTCAGAGCCTGGAGCCTGCTTCAGATTGTGTGTGTGTGTGTGTGTGTGTGTGTGTGTGTGTGTGTGTGTCTTCCCCTCCCCTGCTTATGCTCTGCCTCTGTCTCTCAAAAATAAAAATAAATGTTAAAAAAATAGTGACTAAAATCTGATTTTTCATTATAAAGCTATGGGTTTTTAGAAACTCATGGATGAGATTGCGTTAAGTAGAAAAAATACTGCATGTTCATTCTCATTACATAAACATTAGAGGGCAAAACTGTAGCATCAGATATAAGGTTTTAGTAATCCATGGACTGGATCAGCTTATGTTTTTATCAGGTAGCAAACACACGGAATATAACAGGGTTTTGCATGTAGTGGTTGTATGATAAATATTTGTCTTATTTGACAAATGCTATTTTATTATTTTATTTATTAATATTTATAAATATTATTTTCTTCTTTTTAGAGAAAGAGAGGGTAGGGTTTTTTTTCTTTGAGAGAATTTGCAGTGAAAATATTTGGTGGTAGGCAACCTTGTTTTAAATCATGATAGATTTAGTAAATAAAATGGGTATTTAAATAAGTTGAATGAAATAAGGGTAATGGTTTGACAGGTGAAGGAAAGGAGTTTGTTTTCTGACCTGGGACATAAGGGAAATAAAAAGACAAATAATGCAATGATTTTAGTGGTATATTTTTGTATTAATATGATACAAATGGTAATGTAAGTCTTCTAAATATACACATGACACTCTTCCCTGAATTGTCAAATTCTACATAACTTTTACATGGAAGGGGATTTGGGGCTCTTATTTCTTTGTCTCCACCACAACTGCCACCATCTGCTTTTCCTCTTATAGTCATCTCTCCATGGCAACACATATTGATTTACCAGCATGATTGCAATTGTATGGCCAACTTTATGTAACCCTGTACTGGCAACCATGAATCCCGCAATTTTCTCTTTCTACCTTTGCATTCCAAGTCACCTTCCAGTGGCTGTGTTGCTGCATTTTAGGGCACACATAGAGGGGAGACGTGGTGTTTTTTAGTGAAAGGTGCCTTTTATCCCAGCAGCTGTCTCTGGGCCAGAACTTCTCCAGCAGTTCTTTTGTAGAAGTTAAGACCTGACTGGCAACTGCAAGTTTACATACTTGTCAACAGCATTAACTGAGATTTTAACATATCAAACCAGACAAAAGAGAAATGCAGCCTGGCTGGCATCAGGTTCAGAAATAGCACGTTTCTTTTTCTTTTGTTCCACCTAGTGCCAGTAAGGATACAGTTTAATGAAAACTGGATGCTTCTTTAGTCACTAAATATTGACATCTGTAATAGCATAAAATGTGAATGAACTGCTTATCAAAACTGGACTCACTCATCTTTATGGTTCAACTCAGAAGAGCATGCAGGGGCACCTGGGTGGCTCAGTCAGTTGAGCATCCAACTTTGACTCGGGTCATGATCTCCAGGGTCTTGAGTTCGAGACCCGCACGGGCTCACTGCTGTCATGGCCAAAGCTGTCAGCACTGAAGCTGCCAACGCAGAACATGCTTCAGATCTCTATCCCCCACTCTCTCTGTGCCCCTCCCCTACCCGTGCTCTCTCAAAAATGAATAAACATTTTAAAAAAAGAAGAAGAGCATGCAGGTGTTGCATTACAACAGATTGTCATGCAAAGAAATCATTAAACTCTCTGTATCCAGCATACTATATTTATTCTAATAGCTACTAAAGTAGTCAAAATAAATCTTTAAATAAATGAGAAAAGAAAGCCATACTTAGAAAGCAAAACAGGACATAGAGCTGATTATGATACGTGAATGTAGCTCAAACAATGACAAGGTCCTTGCTCTGTATTTCCTCAATGATTGTGTATCTGTTGCACTCCAATATTTAGAACAGGTCAAATTCAATAGTTGCAGGTTGAGCAAATGAATTATGTCCTGGCTCAAGGCATACGAAACTCAATGGACAGACCCACAGCCTCAACCACTTTGGTATTTTGCACGTGGTAAGACTTGATTAAAAACATGCAAAGAATTGTGATCAAAAGTTAATTCTTCCACCCAAATAAAGTAGAGGCACATCGAATATTTCCAAGTGAGAGGGTACTCAAGCCAACGATGCAAGATCAAACAAAATGTACATGGCCAGCACTATCTCTGATATAAGGCTTATCTACTATTATTTCAAGAGTAAGCATGTTTTACACATTTCCCATCTGACTTCTGCATACAAAAGTCTTCTTCCTGAAACTACTGGCAGCGTGACTGGTTGGTTTTTACAGTGATATACCCCTGTTGTCTCTGAATGCAACTCAAATTACAAATTCATTTCCAAAGGTCTCAAAACACCTGTTCACACATAATAGCTTTTTGTCCTCGCTGACCTTTGCAGGCTGAGTTAAAAGTCTGTAAGTCAGGAGAAAGCCCTATTCCAGCACCATACACTCAAACAACACGATACTAATTTCTCTTTGTTTTAAAGCATCTTCCTTATTTTTCTCCTTTATAATAATTGCTAAGGCACAAATAAGCATTATTCCCATCGCTCTTTTGTTTTCCCTCTTCATCATGATTCAATTGCATTGATATTTCAAACTAAGCTAGTTTGTGGTTAAGCAATAACAACAAATACCAAAAAAAAAATCCCACAAAAACAAAAACTATGATCATAAAACTTTCTGTTCAAATTACAGAAGTCCTAACAAAAAAAGATACTGAACTAAAGTGAAGTTGAGGAGCCTAGAGACTCAACTTTTGCTCTTTCTTTCCGTCAATCCATTCCATTACCCTCTATCCACTAGGGAGGAACATCATTTGAAAAATACTAAAGTAGATGATGAAATTTTATTCACACATTACAGAGTAGCCACTGATGAAAGTTTTCTTCAAACCATTATTCACCATGGAACTGTGCATAAACAATTCAATACAAAAATGTTTTGCTCTCTAAGCATGGGGCCATAGTCCATCCAAAGCTCACAGTTAAGTTGAGGAAATGGGCAAATAAGTCAGCCATACAAATACTGTGGAACAGTGGAGGGGAGCAGCAAGATGACATTAGGCTCCAGCAGATAATCAGTCACTCCAAAGTCTGGGACTCCAAGGTCAGGACTTAGAAACAAAATAAGGAATTTACCTTGTTCACCAGGCAAAGGCATATTTGATCTGTTCTTGTATATTTTCTCCCCTTCCCACCTCCTATACTGAGGCAATCCTGATCTAAAAATCTGTAAAATCCTTTAGAATGTATAGCACATCTAATTTTCTAGGAACGCATTAAACGCACCAAAATCTTTTTCTTTGTGTAAAATGTAATGCTCATCTTGCCTCAGGGAAGTTGAATAAATATGACTTTTCTTTGAGCACCTTACTCTTTTAAAATCATTTCCACTGTCCATCTCTGGATAAACATTGTTTGAGCATTTTTAACTGTGCCTCATTGCAGAGAGCGTTTCAAAGTCTAACTCCAATTCAGCCACTGCCAATGATGTTCTAGGAACCGATTTAGGCAATACCAGAGATTTAAAACAAATAGAGAAATTATTATTTTCCTAAGAAGGGTTTAAAACCTAGTAGGGATGAAAAGTCAAGTTCCCAAATGACAAAGCAGGATGAGATAAATGAGGTGTAAACCAAATGCTGTCCTAGTTCAAAGGAGAAGATGGAATTACAGATTCTTGAGCATTGTCCATATTTTTCAAAAGGAAAAGGGAGGTGGTGTGAAAATAAAAAGGTGGACAAGATTTAAAAAATGTTTTACTTATTTATTTTGAGAGAGAGAGCAAGTGAGCAGGGGAGGGGCAGAGAGAGAGAGGGAGAGAGAGAGAAAGAGAGAGAGAGAGAATCCCAGGCAGGCTCCCCACTGAGAGCACAGAGCCCGACATGGGACTCAAACTCATGAACAATGGCATCATGATCTGAGCCAAACTCAAGAGTCAGATGCTTAACCACCTGAGCCACCCAGCCACCCCAAAAGGTGAACAAGTTTTAAGGGCCATGGTTTGGCAGCAAAAAGTGAAGCAAAGGAGAAGAAAGAGAAAGATTTACCAACAAAAGTGTCATGATTGAACATTCTAGCGAAAGGTCAGTCAACGTGGACATGCAAACTATAAGAGTTTCTAATAATTTGTTGGTCTTCACTATTTCTTATCTCACCAGTAATAGCGTTTGTTCACTCTTTAATTCACATATTCATTCTTCAGTGAACATATATGGAGGGATCTGCTAGGCTCTAGAGGTACAAAGTGAGCAAAAGGAGAGTTGTCATATTTTTTTCTTATGAATTTTGCACCTCTAGAAACAAGAGGATGCCATAATATATGTGTACAGGCATGAGCACACATATGCATTTGTATGTGTAAACATAAACTAAAATAACTGAATAAAAGGTAATTTGAATACAACTTATCTAGAAGTGCAGATCATTTAAGGGAGGAAAAAGAGGGACAAAGAAAGAGAGAGAAACGGGTAGGGGGAGAAGACTTGGGAGAGAGACAAGGAATGTGTCCATCTGCAGAAGAGAAAGGAATCCATAAGTTAGTCTAAGAAAAAGAATTTGTCTTCTGCTTAACCGAACTATTTCACTAAGGGCTGATGTTGTCAATTTCTAAGCAGAATTTTTACTTCTCAGTGAAAATGCAAAAAGTTAACATGACCTTATCAGCTGCTAGTTGGTTTTACCTGATAACATCACTTTCAAATTTAACAGTTGTAGGCAGAAAGATGACGAACATACCTGTTACTGAGGCTAGATTTTACACAAGATGAAAACAAAGACAGGAATTTAAATTAGAAAAAAAGTAACTTATGTAGTACAGAGGGTAAAGGAAGTGAAATGGGGAAAACACTATCCAATCGATTTAAGCATGTGAAAGTGTGGCTACACTCCACTTGGTAAGGTGAATTCCTAACAGCCTTTCATTCATTTTGCTGAGTGTCTTGATGAGGGAAGAATAAAATGAATATAGCAAGAGCTCTTCCTTAAAGGCCATGTGAGTTTCATCAAATTTTAGGGACTACTCAGAGTTTACAAGTACAATGAAAGCATTAACATAATCTATAAAAATTTATTCTCTCTTACAGTTAAATGTTTTCAAAATCTGTCTCTAATTCTTCTAAAGGGAGTCTTAGGTAGAGTGGGATTTTACAATTAAGTACATGGGGGGAAGCAAGAATGATATCTAATGGTAGTAAAATATGACTCAACGTGGTTTCTTATTGTATATAATTTTTTGAAAACTGTAATATAAAAAAAGGAATACTTTTAAGAGGAAATTAACTCATTCATAATTAGCCTGCTTCCATTTTCCCATGTTCTTTTTTGTTCATTATTTATATGGAATAAAAAATGGAAACACAAAAAAATGCATGATTGCGTCCAGTTTTTTTTCACTTAACATAATGTTATAAAAATTTCATGTCGTTAGAGTTGCTGCAATAATTAATTCCTGAGGTACGTTTTATTCCACTGGATTGATACACCATAATTTACTTCTTATTCCAAGAAGGATTTTTTTCACTAGCTTTCACTGAACACTTGCAGGTGCCTGGTCCTGCGCGTGGCGGGTGGACACAGGAATGGATGGGTGGAGAGCTGGTCCCTGGAACAATGTGACAACCCCACACAGAGTGGGAGCCCTAGTGCTATGAGGGCAGTAACCCCAGGCCTCCCTGAGTCCGGACAGGGAAGTAAAACGGCTTTGAAGCTGTAAAACGCTATTTCTTCAACATTGCCATTCTTACCAACCATTCCCAACTGCTATCAGCAAATTGTGAAATATGTTTCAAGGAGTAAAATACTGAATATATTCAGTTCATTTAGTAAATCTCAGTGCTAACTCTAGCTAGTTTACTTTGTGACATCATAAGGAATGAAGGGATTATCAGAAAAAAAACACATTAATCACCTTTTCGTCATTGTTAAGGTTGAACTTCTGTTCACTTATGTCCAGGTGAGGGCATGGGAGTGGATGTTCCCTCAAGATGAACAACCCAAGGAATCACAAACTGATAGAGTTTGTGTTTGTATCTTTAGTTACAGTTAAAAGATTTAGAACATAAGACTTCACATACTCAAAGTATAGACTGGACTATACTATAGCCGTGGACCAGCAGCTGTGATTACTGCAGACTCCTGGGTCTCATCAAGCACGGCACAATCTGAACCCTGAACCCCCATTTTTATATGATCCCCAGGGAACTTGCGTGCACATTCAAATTTGAGAAGCAGTGCCTTAGAGGACAACTTTATCTCAATTGTATGCCATGGTGTTTGCCAATCCATGTGACAATGGAAAGAGTCCAACCAGGATTCTCCTCGAAGCCTGAAGCTCTGTAATATCTATTTTTCACACTGTATTTGCTTGCTTATCATTGGAGGAACAATTTTATCATATGTGGACCATAACTGAGCTGGTGGCCAGGGGCTATTTTAAGTAATGGCCCTGAGATTCTACCAGCATTTTAAAGCAGACAAGCAATGGAAATGTAATACTAACGTCACGGAATATAGATTTCTACTGCTCCTCACCATCAGTCTACTGGCCTCTGAGTTTTCCCTTTTGATCGGAAATGAACAAGTAGGGGAAAGTCCCTGACAGTCAACTGAAGCTGCCATTAGCCAGGACCTATTGTCACTAATTATTAGTGATATTCCTCCTCCTTACCCGATGTTCTTTTCGACAAACCTGTATAGGTGAAAACTGAATCTGGCAGGTAGGAGAGAAAGAGATACGGTACTGTGGTAACCGGTCAGGAGCTGCAAGAGGGAGATGCACCAATGGAGATCTCTCTCTAGGGACAGGGATGAAATCACCATGTTTCTAATGTAAGGAAATCTAGGCAGCTGGGATCAAGCACAGATCACTAGGGACACTATCAAGTCATTCAAAATTTATGTGGTCGTAGCAGTTTCTGGTGTCTTTTTTGGGGCACAGTTGTAACTCATTAAAGGACTCATCCTTGTCTGATTTCTTCAAGTGAGTTCTTCAATCCATCTTTTAGACCTTAGTCATGAAAAGGGTTGTCTCTGATATAGGCTCAGCTGCACCAGACCTTCAAAAACCCACTTCTTCCCTGGCATCACACATCATATAATAGAATATTCATTGTTCACACAAAACCATATGCCACATTGTCACAAATCCTATCGTTCAATATTTAAAGCTGCAGTGGGTCCCCTGACACCCTCTCTCAGAATCCTGGGGATGGCATGCTAAGCGTAATGGCAAGACTTAAACATCTACTGCATTTTCTTTTACTGCTCTTTGTGATATTTTTAAAGCTTATGTTTAAGCAGAGGTGAAATTGTAGGAAATATTTCACCCAGAGCCAATCTGGAGACTTCTGGTATAAAACAGTGTCTGGTTCATCCTTATGACATGACCTTTCCAAATTCACAAGATGATAAGGATGAAGACACTAAAACAGTGAAAGTTCAGAGAAGCGCAACACAAGCCAAGGGCTAATTGCAGGATCTGGAAGACATGATCACTGATACAACAAAAGGTACACTAAGTACCCACTTGTGCTTTGCCATTTGGAAACCAAGCAAAGCTGCAATTATCTATATAGGTACCTAGATGCCACCTCTCCCCATCATTTCAGTATCTCATTATGTGCTGCTGAGACCAGGAATGCAAGATTTATAGCAACTCTGAAACTAGCTGCTGCTCTTGTAGGCAGCCAAGGTACCACATCAGCTTTGCTCTCAAAAGTACATTTTCCTACATCCATTCCAATTGTAATGCCCAGAAATTGACCGGAACTGTAGTATGAGTGGTCTGATGCAGGTCTCTTGAATCTTTTCCTCAGGTTCAGAGACGGATAGGGGCACATAAGGAATGTATTAAACTACTATAGATAGATGGACACTGTAGACAGAAGGACAAGCCCTGGAAGCAGTGCATGCTGGAGAATGCAGCTTTTATACATTGCCAGAGAACCAACAGCAAACAGCCTGTCTGCATGCAAAAAAATCCAGTCTGCATGAGTACCTAAATTCTAAGAAATAGGGATTTCAAATAAATTCAAATAATTTCAAATAAATTTCAAATAATTTCAAATAAATTCAAGTAATTTCAAATAATTTCAAATAAAAATTAGTGTTTTGTACTGCTCAAATTATCAAAACATTTAAAGATTGACAATATTCAGTATTGGTGATGGTGTGAATAACTAGGCATACTTATATATTTTTGGAATAACTTGTATTGCCTTTTTGGAAAGCAATTGGACCTTACATTATCACTAAATATTTATATGCCCTTTGATAGAATAATTCTACTTTTAGGACTCTATCTGACTAAAAAGATTATTTTGTACACATTTGAAAAGTGGTTTGTGTGCAAAGGTACATACAACAGTGTTGTATATAATAGTAAGAAACTATGAACAACTTTAAGTATTTTTCAACGGGGGAAATTTTACATAAATTATTATATATCAAGCCCATGAGGTCATTAAAAAGAATGAGATAAATTTATATTCACTGAGATAGAGATGAGCTTGTTGTAAATGACGAATTTAAAAAGTAAGTTGTGGAACAGTATGTGTGCTATAATTTTAAGTAAGAAATAATAAAGGTTGGTATATATACTTATCTATGTTAGTTACTTTGGATTTTAGGAAATGTGCTTTTTATCAATGTTGTAAATAGCGTAATGCAGGGGTGCGTAGGTGGCTCAGTTGGTTAAGCATCTGACTCTTGATTTCGGCTAAGGTTATGATCTCATGGTCATGAGATCGAGCCCTATGTTGGGCTTCATGCTGGGCATGAAGCCTGCTGAAGATTCTCCCCAACTCATGCTATCTCTCTCTCTCTCTAAAAAAAATGGTATAATGCATAGAAAGATCTAGGAAAATATATGGCAAACTTTAAAGAAGCTAAATCTTGAAGAATTTTAGGAGAAAATAGTACTCAAAAGGGAATTTTATTTGTTTCATAATTCTGTGTTATCTATATTTTTAATTAAGCATTTATTACTTTTGTGATTACATTTATTTTTTAAATGAGGTCTTGAAGAAATATGTAAGTATAAAGTTTTAATGTGGTTCATCTGAATAGTCATATACTGGATTTAAATTTCTTATGCATTTCTGTATTTTCTAAATATTTTGTAGTGAACACAAACTATTGCTGTAATCACAAAAAATATTATCTTTTAAATGTAGTATGTCAATGTTGTTTCTAACATCATAGTAAGGAAGAAAAATGACTTGAAAAGAACAAACAGATATTAACAGTAATTTCCTTTGGTTAATGACACTTCAGATAATTTTTAAAATTTCACTGCACCTTAAAAACTGTCTATATGTAGGGGCACCTGGGTGGCTCAGTCAGTTAAATGTCTGACTCTTGATCTCAGCTCAGGTCTTGATCCCAGGGTCATGATTTCAAGCCCCATGCTGGATTCTGTGCTGGGTGTGAAACCTACTTAAAACAAAAAATGTCCATATATAATACTTCTGTGCTGATAAAACAAAAACAAAAACAAAAACAAAAACAAAAACAAAAAAAACAAAGCAAAATAAATGAGAACCTTCCAAATCTTGGGAAATGCAGGCCAAAACAGTTACATATTGCCAAACACCTTAAATACAAGGTATGTTAAAACAGGAAAGGAATTAAATTCAGGAAACCAATCTGAGGTTTCCAGTTTCCTATATACCAAAGATGTTACAGTTTACCCAAACTATCCAATTTGATTTTGTCGAAGTATCCAATTAATAAGCTTAAATAAAGCAGATAAAGATTAGCATCTTCTCTGGGTGCTAAAAGTATGATGTCCGGGAACTATCACATTCTAGATCAATGCAATAGACAATCTGGGGCATTTGTGGCCATCCATGCTCAAATCCCTTCTCAAATTCACTAATTCCAATGGGATTCTATAATGTGATTGACAGTGTCTCCTATGGGGTCCTCTCAGGGGTTACTTCGAAGCTACTAAGTCAGTGCCATCACTGAACCACTATTTATATAGAAACTGAAGGCCTGATCCAGTAGAGTGAAGTTTTTATGAAGGTGTTTACATGTGCCTTCTGGACTGGGCATAGAAGGAAAATGAATGATCTCTAAATTCTTCACAGACAGAGCTGGATGGCCCAAAGGAAGGCTAATAGCCTGGAGTGCTAGGAAAAACCACCAGGTGACAAACTGGTCCAGAAAAATGAGATGTGTGGAGCTGGCAGGGTCACCAGCAGTCTCAATCAACAGGGCGGTTTGCCTACAGAAGGAAGGAGGTCGACAGCCACACACAAAAAGCTTATTCTCTAATGTGTGTCTTTGTTGAAAAGATCACCGCTTCAAGTATGAGTCAACTCCCAGACAGATTATAAAAAAACCAAAAACTTGCATGTTTAACAATATGCAAAATATAAAATGCTTAGGTGTATACCTGTAGTGAAAGTAAACAAAAAAGCCAAAGAGAGAGAGAGAGAAAAAGTGATCATGGTAAGACACATAAGGAACATTTAACTGTGCATCGAAGGTTTTTTCTAGAGTTTGGTAGTGGGTATATGGGTATACCAACATAACATATAATACACAACATAACCCATCTTTAACAGAAAAGACATGAAAAATTTTATTTTTTAAAGAAATTTTTTAATGTTTATTTATTTTTGAGAAAGAGAGAGAGAGAGAGACAGAGCAAGCCAGGGAGGGGCAGAGAGAGAGGGAGACACAGAATCAGAAGTAGGTTCCAGGCTCTAAGCTGTTAGCACAGAGCCTGACTCAGGGCTTGAACTCATGAACCATGAGATCATGACCTGAGCCAAAGTCGGATGCTTAACTGACTGAGCGGCCCATGCACCCCAGATACCGAAAAATTTTAAAAAGCAACCGAGAAGAGACTATGCAGAGAGAAGAAATTTTCACAACAATATGAAATAACCCCAAACCTATCATTTACATTCTTAGAGATATAGACCATCACATATATAAAGTAAGAATAAGATGTTATAAGAAATAAACACTGTTAACACAAAAAAGAACTTTTGGAAATTTAAAAATATAGTACTAATAAAAAAATATATAGTACTAATAGAAAACTCCTTAAGGAAGACAAATTTGAAAACTACCTGAGAAAATAGAATTCAACACAGGAAAATAGAAGAAAAAGAATGAGAGATACAATATCTAAATAATAAGAGTTCCCAAAGAAACAACAGAGAAAACAGAGAAATTTAATAAAATTTCTTAGAGCACAAAAACAACAATTTCCAGATAAAAGATCCTCTTCCTCAGCCAAGCACCCAGCAGAATAGATGGAAATTACCCTAACAAGCTACATCATCATGGTATTTCAGAACCTTGGCTACAAAAAAAAAAAAATATGTTTTACTCTTCATTTTCTTTTCTTTTCCTTTTTTTTTTTTTTTTTGAGGGGAGGGCAGATTATAAGCACGTACAAAGATTTAGAATCACAGTGGTATTGGACTCTAGCTTCATTCGTGTTGTTGCAGATGACAAGAATTTCTTCTTGTTAAAGGCTGGATAGTACTACATTATACATCTATCACCTTATCTTTACCCATTCATCCACTGACAGACATTTAAGCAGTTTCCATTACCTTGGATATTGTGAACGATACTGTTATGTACATGGGTGTGTGGTACCGCCTTCAGATCTTGATTTTCAGTTTTCAGTTTTTACACAGAAGTGGGATTGCTGGATTGTAAGGCAGTTCCGTATTTATTTTTATTTTTTTGAAGAAACTCTATACTGTTTTCCTTAATGTACTGTGCACTTGAAATTTGCTAAGAGGGCAGATCTTGAGTGTTCTCACTACACACACACACACACACACACACACACACACACACTCAAGGTAACTATGTGAGGTGATGGATGTGTTAATTAGCTTAATTGTTATTATTTCACAATATATACATATATCAAAACATCAAGTTGCATGCCTTAAATATATACAATTTTATGTCAATTATACTTTAACAAAGATAAAGAAACAAAAGAACAGCATTGGACTTCTTGATTCAACACAAGAAGCTAGAGAACAATGGACTAATGCCTTCATAATTTTGAGGGAAAACAATTTGAACCCAGAATTCTACACCTGTTCTTCCTCAGGCAGGACTTTTTTGGCTTTTTTTTTAAGTAGGCTCCAAGCCCAACATGGGGCTTGAACTTATGACCCAGAGATAGAGTCGCATGCTCTATTGACTGAGCCAGCCAGGTGCCCCTATTCAAACTCTTAATTGAATGTTAGCATGGAATAAAGTATCTTTATAAAATCTTTAAAAAATTACTTCTTTTACTCTGTTTCTCAGGAACATACTTGAAAGTACTCTCCCTTAATAAAAAGTAAACAAAATAAAACACATGTTTAGATGAGAGGAGAGTCTACACAGAAGACAAAACAGTCCCAAACACCCAAAATGATGGTTGAGGGGGCTCTTCAGATGACGGCTGAAGAGTAGGCCCAGAGAATACTCAAGCTGGAAAGTTGTGAGGGAGATACCTCCCAGAAGGTACAATTGATAGAATAACCGATGTGTTTGAACATACTGACAGATTTACACTATGGATGAGAGCTGGGGAGTTAATCAGAGACAAACATACAGAAAATCAGTAACCAAAAAGATAAGATTATGAGAATGGAAACCGAACTGTAGTATACTACATGGCTCAGTTATGAATGGTGCTTCTATTAATCATATTAACACTGAATATGGATCTATCTGAAAATTATGATTTATTAATACTGGCTAAGTGATGGGAGGTAATTATGGGGCTGGGAAGTGGTTGAGAGTGGTGGGGAATAATGAAAAACACTAAATCCCCTTCTTTCAACACAGACATCTAGTCACTAACTGCATAAAGCTAAAAAGTCAGGAAGAGCAATTGAAGCATGTTGTTGAGTGATTTGGGGGTAAATACCAAAGAAATAGCTGGAAGGGTTTCAAACTGTTTTTCCTTTTGAGAGCAGGAATTGGGAAGGGGCGCAGGTAAGAGACAGATACTTTTCATTATTGTTGAAGTAGTTGATTGTTAAATTATAGAAATATAAATTTGATACAAATTTAAAATAATAAAATACCATAATATTCATCAAGGATGTTATTGTTCTTTTTTAATATGTTTTTATTTATTTTTGAGAGAGAAAGAGAGGCAGAGCAAGAGCAGGAGAGGGACAGAGAGAGAAGGAGAACAGAATCTGAAGCAGGCTCTAGGCTCTGAGCTGTCAGCACAGAGCCCAACACAGGGCTGGCACCTACAAACCCTGAGATCATGACCTGAGCTGAAGTCGGACACTTAACCAACTGAGCCACCCAGGCACCCTAAGAATGTTATTGTTCTTCTTGACTGAAAGCTGACACATTTACCAACACAAAATGAAGCAATGCATAGACCATTTGTTGTGTTTTGTGAATATGATTGGCTGAAATATGTAACATATATTAGAATGTTTGAATGGTTACTTTATTTTATTTTATTTTATTTTATTTTTTTTTAATGTTTATTTTTATTTTTGAGACAGGGAGAGACAGAGCATGAGCAGGGGAGGGTCAGAGAGAGAGGGAGACACAGAATCTGAAACAGGCTCCAGGTTCTAAGCAGTCAGCACAGAGCCCGACGCGGGGCTCGAACTCACAGACCGTGAGATCGTGACCTGAGCTGAAGTCGGACGCTTAACCGACTGCGCCACGCAGGCGCCCCTGAATGGTTACTTTAGAAAGAAGGGGGAAAAATGCATCCCAGTTGTTTGATATCTTTGTGCAATTGATCGAAAGAAACCATTTGAATCTTTATTTTTTAATTTTTTTTTCAAAGTTTATTTATTTTGGGGACAGAGAGAGACAGAGCATGAACGGGGGAGGGGCAGAGAGAGAGGGAGACACAGAATCGGAAACAGGCTCCAGGCTCCGAGCCATCAGCCCAGAGCCTGACGCGGGGCTCGAACTCACGGACCGCGAGATCGTGACCTGCCTGAAGTCGGACGCTTAACCGACTGCGCCACCCAGGCGCCCCGAATCTTTTTAAGATCTACACACAGTACACTTCCAATTTTGATTTGTGGGAAGAGTCTATGGCAATTGACCAATTTCATATTGCAGTAAAGCTGAAATTAAGTTCCTACGTTTCTGCCAGTTTTATAACTGATTTTTCAGATGTTCCAGGCAAAGCCTTTCACTTCCCTCATTGTTTTGGAAGTCTATTATTCTATTGAGTTATCATTTCAGAAATTAATTCTTCACGGTGTCACATTTATAGAGTGATATTGCTTGTGTTGTGCTCAAGTTCAAAAGGAATTGATGATTGATTCGAATAGTTCCAGGGGCAATGTAAGAATGACACACACACATTTCAGGGCATAGGCACAGGAATCATGGGTAGAGAGGGTCAAGCTTGAAACTGGGAGAAGTCTGGGCCCTACTAATCTCATTTATTCATTTGCCAAACATTCACGGAAAGCCTCTCATGAGCCCTGCACTGTCCTAGGTGCTTAGAGGATAGAGAAGAGTGGGAGTAGGTAAACAAAGAAATAAAAAAAACCAAACATTTAGTATGTACAACAGTGTAAAAGAAAATCAAAGAGGGTAAGGGGATGAAGAGCTAACGGAGAGGGTAGCATACATTTCATCACCTGCTTACATGAACTTGCATCCATTTAATTTCCCAAAATTAGTATAAATAGAGAGATCCACTAGGATTCAAGGCAATAAGAAAAACTAGAAAAAGTATTATGTAATGTAGAGGAACATATTGATGGCATGAGAATACAACAATCAACAGTAAATGCAACTTAGACGAACCACTAAGACCGAAATAAGATTTAGTGCTAGATGATATCTGAAATATGTCACTAGTGGAAAAATCCTCTTTATAATTCCAACAACAATTAGTCTTGTGGCTGAAATGAACTATTATGAATTTTATTATGGTAGATACTATGGAACCATTTTCTTTTGGAACTGTGTTTAAGATGTATTTTGTGATGGAAAAAAACACCCCAGAAAAACAGGACAACTGTAAGGCTATTCATAATAAGAACTATGTTTCCAAATGACATGTTTAGAGAATAAGCCAGACTGAAGATTTTCCACAGCTCCTCAAGGCCCTGTTTTCTTTCCCTTTCTCCCTGTGCTCGGACTGCTTTCTGTCAGGGGAAGTGGCTTCTGGCAGAGACACAGGACTTGGGGAGACTAGGCTGTAATCACAGTAGCCATCAGGATGAGGAACAGCACAGAGATGACACAGCTCTGTCCCTGAACTTGGCTTGTCTGAGGCTGTGTCAAAAAGTGAAAATTATCCTGCACAAGTTTCTGCAAATGCAGTATTGAGCAGGAGTACCTTTCAAAAGTGACCTGATCAAAGTGGCCCAGAAAACAGAAATCAACTTTTAAAGTCACCAGCTCTACTTTAGATGTGTATGTTTTCACACAAGGTTTGTTTTCTGAGATTCCTAAGAAAGTCACAAGTCTCTATAAGACTACATGTTAATGGTGAACGGAATTACTGATCGAGAGCTGATGGATGAAAACCAGGAGGACATGAGAGGGAAATCAATGAAGACATTGCTAGATATAACAAGATACATTCAGGGCAAGTAGCCAGGAGTAGTGAAGTCAAACTAAGAAAAGGAGAACCTTCTTGGGAAGTGAGACTAGAGAATTCATTTCTAGTTGGAGCCATTTCATCACTTGCGGCACCTAAAATGATGCTGAGTAACTTATAACGGTGGCAGACCAAGGCTGATATGGTTTAGAATCCCTAGAAACGACTGGATTCCTCTTCCAGCCACCATAAACAGAGAACTACTAAAGTAGAAGAATATATATATATAATAAAATTAAAGGCACCTTCTTAAACTTCCCAGTAACCCTGGGTAAAATTGGTGTATTTACTTGACAGACACAGTTTCCAACAAATTCCTTATCTCTTCCTTCCAACTCGCTCATTACCCCAGGACTCCATCTATGGAGAGCTTCTGGAGAAGCCCCTGCTTGGTGAAATGACAAATTACATAATGAGTTCTTTCCAAGTCTCATTGGCAGGACATGTTGACATCCTGTCCTCATTTGGGATGTGCTCTGACCAGAATTTATTCCAAAGGAAAGGCACGAGGTGACTATTCGTCTTTTCCTTCTCTTTCCTGAAATGCGGCAGTGCTGATTGCAGAAAGCAACATTTGACTGTGTGTTGCCATGTGTGCACGTCTTTGCTCCCTAACGAGATGGGCCTCAGTTCTGATGATTGCTGCTGTCTTCAGACTCTTCCCTCTCTTGACAGCAGGCAGGCAGAGCTCAGCAATACTGAGCTGAGTCAACAAATCACAATTCTCCTTCCCTGGGTGTCAGGAATATTGCTGGAATGTAGGCTGAGGATGGTGTGTGCTGTATATAAAATGTATTTAAATTGGGGGAACATGAACTGGGGAAAATGCTGGTGTTCCAATTTAATTGAAGAGAATCTAAGCAAGCAACCTCTCTAAATGCGGCTTCATTTGTTGCGAGACTCTAATTCAGGAGACTAGAAGGAAATAGCAACTGTTTTGAGAGGGTTCTGTGGGTTCTTCCAGAGACAGTTTTATGGCCACAGAAACTGTTGCTGTCATGTATCTTCAGGCCTTCTTAAATGTGTCCATGGATCCACCACTTGGAACACCCAGGAAAAGATTCACTGCTGTGTTACTGGTCCCCTCATCTAATTTCTACAGAGAATATACTCAAAGCAAATGCAATTCAGCAAATCCAATCGATTAAGTTCTATCTCCCATGGAGAGAAAGGACATATATAAATATTATTGTTAAATTAATCCCTGACATGTACGTAATAGGTGTTTAATAACTGTTCTATATGCTCATGCCTTAAAAATACTGTTTTTCAGATCTAACAGAGAAAGCAACTGGGTCATGCCACCCTTCTCTTGTTCAGGTAGAGGCCTGGCATCATGGGAGTTTGCAGCCTTGCTTTCTGAAGGCATTAGAATGATAAATTTATTTTTAAGTGAATTGTACTCTTAAAAATGGTATAAGCATTCTTTATCCCTGTCCCAAATGACTCCACTTATAATAATGTTCAAATGTTCAAAAAATACTTAGGGTCATTTCATGGAAATTAAAAAAAAAATAACACATATCCCAAGGGAACTCAAAGATTTTATATATATGTTACATATATATGTGTGTCTATTTATATATGTATGCACATATTATATGATATAGATCAGATGACATGTATATGTATACGAGTCTGAGACAGGACATGTGCTGTGGCATATGCTGCTAGTAAGATGAACAGTATACGATGAGCAATATATGACTTTGACTCAGTGCTCATCTGTTAGCTCTATCAATTTTGGATGCAAAAAGGAATCACTTAGTGTTGAACCGAATGGTGGTAATGACTCCGTAAAGACAGTCCTATTCCAAGTTTTATAAATAATGCTACTCATAAACAAAGCATGCACACAAATCAGTTTGAATTCCAATATGCATCTGCAGTGGATAGAGTGCTATTTATCTAGCTCTGTTTCACAAGAAGCTGCTTATAAACATTTCCTTTGGGACCATTCTGTGGTGCTTTCAGAAAATCAGAAAACACACCAAGAAAAAAAGAATAAATGGAATGTTATCACATTTTTGCCATGAAGAAAGAGGCTCTTTCTCTGACAGGAAGTGGCAGCCAGGTGGAAAGGAAGAGGCATCTGTTAGACTGGTGGTTCTCAAAGTGTAGTTCAGAAGTGGCTGCATCAACAAATAGAGAATCTTCTCAATTGTTAGAAATAGAAATGTCTGGGCCCAGCCCCAGATTTACATAAGAGAATCCTGGGGTGTGGCCCAGCACTCTGTTTTTGCAGGCCCTCCAGGTAATTCTGACACCTGCTACAGTATGAAAACCACTGAGTTCAGTTATCAACGATAAGAAACAGCCAATGATATTTAAAGTTCACAGATGAGACCTAACCTATGTTGTTTTTTGGGAGTGAAAGCTACATATAATTATGACCAAAGTTACATAATTTCCAACTACTATGAAGTGTGTGTGGGTGTGATTTCATAATTCTGCCATATCCTCTCCGCAAAAAGAGACATTACACTACAGAGTCAGCCCAGAGGGGGAGCTGTTCTATTTATTAGCATCCCTGTTGGCTAGTATGTGTTTCCTTCAGACAGGTCTAGATGTTCTATGCCACCTCACCTGGTTCTCATGAACCTTCAAAGGAAGCAACTCAACTCTTCTCACACGTGGCTGCCGTCTAGCTCAGAGCCAGCCTTCCTGTGCACTGATTGGGACACATGTATTGGAACCAGTTTACTCAGGGGAAGAGCTTCATTTCATGACCACAGTGCTTAATAAAGAATGGCAGACCTAAGGCAAGAAAATCATCAGGGAATACACAGAGCCTCAGAAAACTCAGTAGCTGGGCAAAGCTCAGCTCACCCTTCCCATTTTCATGAAGTTGCCGCGGTGATGATGATGCCCCAGAAAGGCAATCACTACCTGGGACCCCCAGGGCCCTCTGTGGAACCCACATCCTCCAGTGTGCTCCAGTTCTCAGTATCAGTCTGTTGCCTTTCTTTCGTGTCTGACAGTTTCCAAGTTTGGATGATACTGCAGAATAACGATTATCACAATTTCATTTTCCATAAATCCGTGGTGGAGGACTTCTATTTACTCAGAGTCTGGAGAGAAAAGGTTTTTAAGAATCCAGGCATAATTATCACTCCTGTGCATATAATATGAACTACCAATTTATACATATTGACTTTTCCTCTCTATATAACTAATGATCGAGCTCTCAAAAATCAAGAGATTTTTGCTTAGCCAACTGTGTATCCACAGTTCCTAGAGAAGTGAGTGACACAGGTAAACACTGAAAGAGCTATTGAATGAATGAATACATGAATGTTCTAGGAGATAATATCTTCTAGATCCAAAATGTTGATTCACCAGTGCTAGAATGTAAAGCATCAAACCCAACAATAATACAGGATGGGAGTAGAATTTTTCACGTATACCCTCGAATCTCATACCTCAGTCAATTTGTAAACTCTTCATAGAATGAAAAGGAGCCTCCAGAAGTTCTGAGAAGAGTTATCACTAATGTAGTCTTACACCACATTAATAAACTTTCTCACTGAGTGGAATTGAAAGGCAGAGACAAATCACAAAGCGACTGAAATCATACTGACTGCTAATCAGACTTACCTACAAAAATATTTCTAATATGATGTTCTTCCAGATATTGTTGAAATGCTGACACAAACAAACATAGTACAAAGCCATGTATCATCACAAAACAAATGCAAAATGCTGAACCTGTCTTCCAGGGACACTAATTCTTAAAGAGATTAGCTTCCCAGCTCTATGAATACGTGGATAATTATAGCATCATGTTTATTATGCTGTTGCTAGCAATGCACACATTCATTACAATGCAGTTTTCCTCTCCCTGTTGGGGCTGCAGAACAAATATAGATGTTACATTTTGGACTGGATCATGAAGGCACGAAGCCTCAGAATGGGGGATTGAGTAGGGTATACTTGGTGGAATCAGACCACAGTCTTGGCATGGGTAAGTCTTTGTCTCTCTGCCAGGCTTTGATGGCATCTCCTGGTACCATGAGGCTGCCTTTACCTTCAGTTAACAGCCACAATCGATGTGATGACATGGCACATGTTAGATAATCATCTTATTTCTCATGGATGTCACTGACAAACAGTATTTTAACAGAGCCCCTGGCCAAACTGAGCTGTGTTCAAGGAAGAAAGCATCAGACTGGGAGCTTTAACCCAAGAACAGATGCCAAAGTTAGTCAAAAGAACGTATCCATTGGGGCTCACAAGGAGATTCTAAATACCAACATGTTTTTCCAGACACACTGAGGTGAGGTGGATTGAGACCCTACTTCATTACTGTCATCAGAGGGATCTGGGCATTCATAATAACACTTGGCAAAGCAGTTGGACACATGGGGATGATTCAGACTTCCTCCTCCCTAGGAGGGAGCGTGCTTTTGTACAGCTGAGAGCTACATTCACACCAGGAAGGCAGGCAGTAGTGCTGCTGCTCTGTGGTACAGAGTCTGGTTATTTCCCTTCAATCTGTCTGCTCATCTCCAACCAAAACAGACACCATCTAAACAAGGGGTTGGGAGAAAAAACCCACCAGCTGATTTTTTACTTCAGATCATCTCTATGTCAGTGCATCTTAAACTATTTTGTGGGTTGACTTTATTCCTTCATTCGTTTACTCAGAAAAAAAAAAATGTATAAGCCACCTACTCTGCACCAGAAAGTGGGCTGGGGATACAAAAGAAAAGAGATCATGATCCCTGCTCTTCCCAGTCTTGGGAAAACGTATACAGTGAGCATAGTGCCATTGTGATAAAAAAAAAAAAAAAGCAACTAAGTCAACTAAGTGTAGAAAGAGAGAACTTAGGAAACAAAGGCAGAATTCTTATGATGCTTTAAAGATATCAGTACATTAGCACCAACCCCCAAGACACGTTAGGTATAGAAAGGTGGAGCTCCTGGGTCTTTACCTCTTGCCGTGCCCGGGCTGTGTTTGCTGAACACAATAGAAGGAAACAGAAAAGAGGCACCCAATATTCATGATCATTTTATCTTTATGACATACTAAAAAGATGTAAGGTACCCTCTCAGGACTCTGGTCAGCTGCAGACGTGGCCAGGGATTTTGCCGCTGTGACCCAGAGACAGATACACGTAGATAGGCTCTAAAATTTTGGTCTCTGACCCCCTGACTCTGACCTCACAACTACATCATCAGTGAAGAAGGCTGATATGGCAGAGAGACAGAACTTAGGAACAGGACACAAACCAGGATTGCCAAAGTGCAGCATCTAATTTAACACGTACATCTGGGAGCCAGCTAGAACATTCTCCAGGGATGAAAAGTGGTGGGTGTCATCTTTGCGCTCTCCCTTTGTTACAGACCACAGCACCAGCATCTCCCAGAAGGAAGCTTTTACACTTCTGGTGCCCTGATTTGGGGTCTGTCCCCCACGGGATGCCTCTTGACTGCCTGACTCTGGAGGCCAGGAAAGCTTGTATGCAGCAGGTGTGCACTCAGGTAAAGACCCAGGAGTTCCATCTTCCCATGAAGGAAGTTTCTTAGGTAAGTATCATGGCTGCAGCCTGAGGCACAGGCCTCTAATTAAACATATATCCAGGAGCTGGGTGTAGTCCTTTCTAGAGAGATTGGAAGGTAGGCGTTGCCTTCACACTCTTTCTCTGCCACACTCCAGAGCACCAGTGTCTCATGGAGTAGAGTTTTATACACATGGCTGGTGTCTTTGGTTTTATGCCTGACACCCTGGTTTTTGCAGCTCCACCAAGGACACCCCTTGATCACCTAGCTCTGGTGGCAGGGAAGCTTGCATTCCCGGGTCCCACAGGACTGTGGCAATTGGAGAGAAGGCCCTTGGAGGACTGCCACCAGCAGGGCACTATGCAGACAGCAGACTGAGGCACACCCCTCAATCTTTCTGTGAAGGAGGCCTCTTTGCCTATTCCGGAGCTTCAGGTTTGGGTATGAATGTACTAAACTATGAAAGGGCTCTCAAGGAATGCAGACCATGAACACCAACTTGGTGCTCTTCTTCTACCTGCTCTAGCTCACCAGAAAAGAGCTCATACACCGTCTGGAGACCCAGTTTTTTGTGACTGTTACCCAGAGAACACCATCAGATGACCTGGCCAGCAGGACTTATACTTGTGATCTCACAGAACTATATACACTTGTACACATTTAGAATCTGTTGCCTGAGGGTCTGGCTGCCAAAGAGCCTGAATCTAGGTGCTGACTGAGATCCTTCCTTTAGGGACTTTGCCAGGTCTTGGCACATTCTCAACTACTGGGAGCTATTAAAATACAACAGACTGTGTGGGTAAGCATAAAAGTTTGAGACACAAGAGAGTGTTGGGGCAGGGTTGAATGACAAGGTTCATCGCTGAAGCAAGGTCACTCCTACAAGACTGGGAGAGTTGGCTGTTTCATCTACTGTACAGAACCAGCACAGAGGAAACTGGAGTATCAGAACAACTAGGAAAGGGATGAGTATGTTCAAATGAAAGAACAAGATAAAACCTCAGAAGAAAAACTTAATGTAATGGAGATAAGTATTTTACCTGATAAGGATTCAAATAAATGGTTAAAAGGATGCTTATCAAACTGGAGAAAAGAATGGGTGAACACAGTGAAAACTTCAATAAAGTGATGGAAAATACAAGGAAGTACCAAACAGAAGTCACGGAGCTGAGGCCTACAATAACTAAACTACAAAATTCACGAGCAGAATTCAACAGCAGACTGGATGAAACAGAAGAAAGGATCAAAGACAAAGCAGTGGGACTGATGCAATCAGAGCAGCAAATACAAAAAAAAACAGAAGGAAAAAAAAAGAACAAAAAAGAATGAAAAAAACGTGAAGATAACTTAAGGGATTTATTGGACAACACCAAGCAGACTAATGTTCACATTATAGGAGTCCCAAAAAGATAAGAAAAAAAGGGTAAAGATCTTGTTTGAGAAATAATGAATGAAAACTTCCCTAACCTGGGGAAAGAAACAAGACATACAGATCCAGGAAGCTCAGAGAATTCCAAAGAAGATGAATCCAAAGAAACCCACAGCAAGACATACTGTAATGAAAATGTTAAAAATTGAAGGCAGGAGAATATTAAAAGCTGCAAGAGAAAAAAAAACAACTTGTTACATACAAGGGAACCCCATATCATCATCAGCGGATTTTTCAGCAAAACTTTTGCCAAAAGTGCATATCATGACATATTCAAAGTGCTTAAAGACAAAATTTCCAACCCCAAATACTCTACTCAGCAAAGTTATCATTTGGAACTAAAGGAGAGATAAAGAATATTCTGAACACATAAAAGCAAAAGGAGTTCATCACCACTAAATTGACTATACAAGAAATGTTACAGGGACTTTTTTAAGCTGAAAAAAAAAAGGTGATTGGTAATAAGAAAACATATGAAAAAGTAAATCTCGCTGGGAAGGTAAATATATAGTAAAGACAGTATATTAGTCACTTATAAAGCTAGTTTGAAAAGTAGAAAAACAAATGTAGCGAATATAAATATGGTTATAATAATTAAAAGATACAGAAGTAAAATGAGATTCAAAAAATTTTGACAAAATTCGACATCCATTTATGATAAAAAACCCTCAACAAAGTGAGCCTAGACGGAATGTACCTCAACATAAAAAAAGCCACATAAGACAAGCCCAGAGCTAACATTACACCCAATGTGAAAAGCTGAAAGGCTTTCCTCTCAGATCAGGAACAAGGCAAGGATGATTCTCTTGCCACTTCTATTCAACATAGTATTGGAAGTCTTGGCCAGAGTAATTAGGCAAGAGAAAGAAATAAAAGGCATTCAAACTGGGAAAGAAAAATAAAGCTGTCACTATCAATATTTGCAGATGACATGACATTATACACAGAAAACCCTGAAGACTCCATCAAAAAACTGTTAGAGCTAATAAATTCAGTATAGTTGCAGGGTGCATATAAACACACAAAAATCTGCTGTATTTCTATACACAAATAACAAACTATCAGAAAAAGGGGAAACAATCACATTTATAATTATATCAAAAATAAAATACCTAGGGGCACCTGGGTGGCTCAGTCAGTTAAGCGTCGAACTTTGGCTCAGGTCATGATCTCACCAGTCATGGTGAGATCTCACCGGTCTCACAGGTCATGAACTCACTCAGTTTGTGAGTTCAAGTCCTACATCAGGCTCTGTGCTGGCAGCTCAGAGTCTGGAGCTTGCTTCAGATTCTGTGTCTCCTTCTGTCTCTGCCTCTCCCCCACTCACACTCTGCCTCTCTCTTTCAAAAACAAATAAAAAAACATAAATAAATAAATAAATAAATAAATAAATAAATAACCTAGAAATAAATTTAATCAAGGAAATGAAAGAACTCTATATTGAAAACTACAATTAATGAAAGAAATTGAAGAAGACACAAATAAATGGGAAGACACTCCTTGTTCATGGGTTGGAAGAATTAATACTTAAAATGTCCATGCTTCCCAAAGCAATCTATAGATTCAAGCAGTTCCTATCAAAATTCCAAAGGCATATTTTTCAAAGAAATAGAACAAATAATTCTACAATTTGTATGGAATGGCAACAAAACACAACAAAATAAAACAATCCTAAATAGCCAAAGCAACCTTGAGAAAAAAAGAAAAAAAGCTTAGTATGTTGAAATCACTCTCCCTAACTTCAAACTATATTACAAAGCTATAGTATCAAAACAGTATGGTAGTGGCATAAAAACAGACACATGGATCGGTGGAACGGAATAGAGAGCTTAAAAATCAATCCATACATATTTTATCAATTAATTACAACACAGGAGCCAAGAATATACACTGGGTAAAGGACAATCTCTTCAATAAATGGTGTTGGGAAAACTGGACAGCTACATGAAAAAGGATGAAACTTGACCACTATCTTACATCATACACAAAAATAAACTCAAAATGGATTAAAAATTTGAAGTGACAGCTGAAACCCTAAAACTCCTAGAAGAAAATCATAAGCAGTAGCTCCTTGAAAATGGGTATTGGTGATGAAGTTTTAAATAGCTGGCACTAAAAGCAAAAGGAATAAAAGGAAAAATAAATAAATGAGACTACATCATACTAAAAAGCTCTATACGGGGGGGGGGTGGGAGGAAGGGGAAAGTGGGTGATGGGCATTCAGGAGGGCACCTGTTGGGATGAGCACTGGGTGTTGTATGGAAACCAATTTGACAATAAATTTCATATTAAAAAAAAGCTCTACACAGTGAAGAAAATCATCAAAAAAATGAAAAGACAAGCTAATAAATAGGAGAAAATATTTACAAATCATATGTCTGATAAAGGCTATATAAAGAACTCAAACAACTTAATAGCAAAAAAAATCTAATTAAAAAATGGGCAGAATCTCTGAATAGACATTTTTCCAAAGAAAGCATACACATAGCAAACAAGTTCATGGAAAGATGTTCAACATCATTAATCATCAGGAAAATACAAATCAAAATCACAATCAGATATCATCTCACACTTGTTAGAGTAGCTATTATCAAAGAGATTAAAAATAACAAATGTTGGCAAGGATGTTGAGAAAAGAGGACGCTTATGCACTGTTGGTGGGAATGTAAATTGGTGCAGCCACTATGGAAAACAGTATGGAGTTTTCTCAAAAAATTATAAATAGAACTACCATATGATCTAACAATTCCACTTTTGGGTATTTATCCAAATCACTGTCCCAAAGAGATAGCTGTACCCCCATGTTCATTGTGACACTATTTGCAAAAGCCAAGATATTGGAAACAACCTAAGTGTCTATCAATGGGGGAATGGATAAATAAATCACACATATGATGGAATAATATTCAGCCATAGAAAAATAATGAGATCTTGCTATTTGGAATAACATGGATAGATCTCAAGGGCATTTTGCTAAGTGAAATAAGTCAGAAAAAGAAAGACATATGCCATATCATCTCTCTTATTATGTGGAAACCCTCCCCCTAAAATCTCATAAATAAGAACAGATTGCTGGTTTTCAAAAGTGGGGAGTGAGGGAATGGGAGAAATGGGTGAGAAGAGTACAAATGTCTTTAAAAATTAAAAAAAGAAGAATAAAATACAGACTAGTTCAATTCTGTTGAGAATTCAAATAGCAGTGTAAATATACTATTTACAGTCATCCAGTACGTTTTTAAAAATTAGCTAAAAATGTTGGAAGTGGCTGCTTTGTAGAGCAGAGAGGGGTTATATTATTTACTAACGATTTTAGGTTCTGTCTTTTTCATATCCTAGGCCTTGTGGAAGATATTACACAGCCAGTTCCTATCTTCAAGGTGACTAGATTTTATGAGTGCTTCACTGTGATAGAAAAATAAAAATTCAGGGGCGCCTGGGTGGCTCAGTCGGTTAAGCAACCGACTTCGGCTCAGGTCATGATCTCGCGGTCTATGAGTTTGAGCCCCGCGTCGGGCTCTGTGCTGACAGCTGGGAGCCTGGAGCCTGTTTCAGATTCTGTGTCTCCCTCTCTCTCTGCCCTTCCCCTGCTCATGCTCTGTCTCTCTCTCTCTCTCAAAAGTAAACATTAAAAAAGTAAATAACTAAATAAACAAACATTAAAAACAACAACATAAAACTAGGTTCATCTAGAAAGGTTCATTGAGGTGGAGATATACCAAACAAAATAAAATAACTTTCCTTTACCCTTTGTTTTCATTCTTCTTTGGAGTATGTTGTGTCTGATTTTGCAAGGCATTTGAAATTCTAACAATACTCACAAAAGAAGCAGCATCTCTGGGGTCTAGCATTCTGAAGAATATGCTTATCAAGATGTGGCAGATATATTTCCCAAATTAAGAAAAAAGTTATCCAATTATAAAATGACTTAAATTGAATAGAAAATCCTCAATATTTAAGGGATGCAAATATACGGGTCTAATCTCTCAATACATATTTTCTGTTTATATGACATAAGACTCATTTAAAAAAATTTTTTTAATGTTTACTTATTTTTGAGAGAGAGACAGAGAGAGAGAGAGACAGAGGATGAGCAGGGGAGGGGCAGAGAGAGAGGGAAACACAGAATCTGAAACAGGCTCCAGGCTCTGAGCTGTCAGCTTACAGCCCGACTATGGGCTCGAACCCATGAACTGTGAGATCACGACCTGAGCCGAATTCGGACGCTTAACCGACTGACCCATCCAGGGGCCCCAAGACTTATTCATTTTTATTTCTGTGCATCTTGACTTTTTTCAATTTTATTTTTAAAGGTTTTAAGTTCCAATCTTCAGGGATGGAAGATAGACTTGAAATATGAGGTATAACCTATCTGTAGAAACAGGATATGTGATATGGAGATTTTCTGTTTTTATATCATTCTCAATAGCAGTTATCACCCTAACAAAATGTGCTAACTAAAGTTGTAAAAGTCACTTTTTTTTAAATTCTCCAATTGCTATGTAAATATGTTCAAGTTTTATGTTAATCAAGAATGTCTACCATTGTTTCTTACTTTTAAAAATATTAAAAGCTGCTGTGTGTTGATCTCAACTCCAACATCTTATGAAAAACCTCAAGGATCTGAATGCAAGAGCAGAAATATCAACGTTAGAACATAAGATTACTTGTTGTATTTGATAAACTTTCAAAACACATCCTACTCTATTCCTACTGTGTAGGTTTTCCATTTGACAAAGTGCAATATTCAAAGCAGAGCACTTTAAATACTTGAAGCATTTTTCTATTTGATACTCTAATAAGCTTTTTCCTGCCCCAGTTTCCTTGGTATCGGTGGCGGCAAAGGAGTTGAAAAGATGAATGCATTTCTTCTGATGATTCAACACATACAGCCTTGCAGACCAAGATGCACTACATTTTACATGAAATTTTGTATTTGCCCTCACAATAATTGAAATGGGAGTGCTATAGACTTATGCAAATAGGCAAACGTCGTATGTTGAAGAGATCATAAGGAGAGAGAAAGACGCAGTCACATGTATTACCATGCTGTGTTGCATTTTGTTTTTTCAAGTAAGATAAGACAAAAATGCAAAAACAGAAAACAAATGCGACAGAACAAAGACACAAATAAACCAAAACTCAAAAACAAAAAAATGAAGAAAGAGTAAACCTCATGGTGATGCTCAGTGGAGTGGATCTCACTGCTCCATTTGCTTAGCTTTAACCAAAGGTCCAGTTGTTTGATGGCTGGGTCATTTGGCTGAAGCGGAGATGGGAGACTCTGGTGTTTACCTCAGCACAGGAGAGTGGGGGCGGGGGTGGGGGAGGCTTGTCGGATGGGACTGTCATGTATCCAGTCACGGGCCCTGCTATCTCTGATTTGGGGATTCCAGTCTGGGGACCAGAAAGACTGAAGCTTACCTCTTAGAGACACTGGTGGGAGCATACATGAAAATGCCAGAAGCTGCAGTGTGGGTGGAGGAATAAGATTAAGAATTGATACAGAGGCGAGATCCCCAACATTGGTTCATCTGGGGAAGTACATGTCAAGGAGCAGGTGGTGGCGTGGATGTAGGAAGGTGGCTTCAGGGACTTTAATTGCTATTTTTGTTGAACCACAGATTACAATGGGCCAAGCCTTGACCAAGTGGGTAGAAAGAACTGAGGAGCTGTTACCAAGGGACCGTGCTCTGTCCATTACTAATCATAAAGCCTTGGAAAGGGCTGAAGACTCTGGGCTTTTACTTCTCACTTCTAACATGAAGTCCATTTTAGATGTGCTGTTCCATGGTTTTATATTTACACAGGATCATGGCTTTTTGTTTTCCTCATCAAGCAAAGTTTGGAGATTATCATGCTAAATAATGCTAAATACTCCTTTGTGAATATCTTAGAAACTTAACTGGTTTCTGGGAAGCTTGTGTCAAGTGTAACAAAGAAATCAAATAATCCATTACTCATATGGTTGCCCTGTGTGTAAATAGATAGATGACAATCAAATAATCTATGCCAAGACAGAATTCTACTCTAACATGCTCCTGATTAAGGAATAGCCAGCTTTTTGTTATAATGGAAAATTTGCGGTAGGGGCCCATTTCTCTTCTGGAGCACTCTAAGTTAGAAGGTACTTATGTATTTGAGCCGAACTCTGGTTCTCTGTAGATTTTTTCCCCTCATTCTGTCCTCTGTAGTAATCCTTCTTATATTTGTATTTGTATTCCACATTGGATTGTGCTGTTATTGTTGTTTATGCCCCTCCTCACCCTTCCTGTGCTCATTCACTCAAATTTTCATTCTTTCAGCCCTTCTCTCATTCTATAGGGTCCCAGGGCTTTGTTCCTACAGGTTGCTCCCTCTGATTCACTCTGAAGGATCAATGCCTCTCATAAAATGTAGCAGACACATTCTTCAGATAGAGTATGGCCCCATAAACCTGGATATGACCTACGAACTAAGCACGGAAGTGGGGTATGTTTTAAAAGCCACACTATAACTTGTGCCTGTTAAAATTGTCAGTTATTTAATGTGAATTCCTGTTTACTTCCCAATCAGAAGTTTAATATGAGACACATACGTATCACTAATTACATATGACTGTCATGCTTTCTGCTTGTCTCAGAGCAGTTACATTCTTTGCATATCTCCGAATTCATAGATAAGAAAATATAATTGTGGTTCTATCAATAATTAACTCAGATTTTTGAAATTTAGATAAGAAGACCAATAGCAACAATCTTATAAACATCTAAAAAAGCTTTAACATAGAATTTAATTGCTTTAGAAGCTGTATATAGTTGATTTGACCTTCACGAGAGCATCTGATAAAATTTAAATATGAATATTTGGAGACAGTTACTAAAAACAACATGATCTCATCTCATTCCCTCTATTTTTATTTTCACTATGAATTATTTCAATTATATACAATGTACTCATCATTATATTTGTACCAGAATTCCTTTTTTTTGAGGTGTATAGCTTTGCAGCTAATGTCCCATTCACAACTCTTTCTCTGTCCTTTCTAGAAGTAAACACCACATGAAGTTGGTGTCCATCATTCCTATGCATATTTTTATACTTCCACTATATATTCACGTATATATGTAAACCACATATAAAGTGTTTTGTTTTAAACACTTATGAGTGGTATGATACTTTATGCACCTTTTTGCAATTTTCCTTTTTTCAGTACTATGTTTCCAGTTTTAGTCATGTTGATATATGTATATCATAGTAAATCTATGACATATGACATATATATGACATATCTATAGTAAATCTCTAAATAATTAGCCACTTTAATTAGCAAACCTCTTACGGAAAGGTCAGTTGATTGCATAAAATTTCTCTCTATTACAGCCAATATACTCATTGGTATATGTTTGAGAATTTTCATAGGGTCTATCCTTCTAAGTGGAATTGTGAAGTCAGACCATATTCAACTCTCTACGTATTTCCAAATTGCTCTTCAAATGGTTATATTCATGTACAAAAAGACAATGTATTATTCTATATGAATATAAGACAAAAATTTATTTTTGTTGGACAAAAAGTAAAATGTCTGTGAAGGGGTTCAGGACAAGTCTCCTGGAAATACGCTACTTTGGCATAAGGATTGTTTTGAGTTAAAAGCAACCAACACCCACCAGATTCAGGACAAGTTCTATACCTCTCCCCTCAATTGCCTAAATCTACATTGGAAAGGGGGTCTTGTACCTGGAAGGGAGCTATTAACAAAGATTCCTTCTTATCATCTAAGAAACTTACCTACATAATAGTGCAGCCTTTGTTTTCCAAACATTTCCTCTCACTTTCCAGCTAAAGGCCTTCCTCCCATTTGTGTCCCCAGACTCTTACCCCTCCCCTTAGCTCAGGATGTCATTAAGCCTCATTTTGCCTGACTGTATTTGGAATCTCTCATGTTTATGTGGATTAACTTTGACTTTCTTCTGTTAATTTGTCTCATGTCAAATTAATTCTTTTTAAATTTGTTTATGTTTATTTTTGACAGAGAGAGAGAGAGAGACAGAACACTAGCGGGGGGAGGGGCAGAGAGAGAGGGAGACACAGAATCCGAAACAGGCTCCAGGCTCTGAGCTGTCAGCACAGAGCCCAACGCAGGGCTCGAACTCACCGACCGCGAGATCATGACTTGAGCCGAAGTCGGACGCTCAAACGACTGAGCCACCCAGGTGCCCCTCATGTCAAATTAATTCTTAAACAGTCAGAAGAATCTTGAAGAGTAAGAGTAAAATTTTTCCTCCTCAACTTCTGGCATGTCCAATAAACAAACTATGGGCTAGTTTAAGGAGACAACAATAAAAAATCATTTTAAAAGTTAAGTTCAACCCTATGGCATTATTTGGTCAAATGTATGCACTGAGGAACATTATAAGAAAAGGTTTTATGAAATTCTCCGCTATAGTTAGTACAGGTGGAAATGCTCTTCTAACCACTGTCTACTGTATTATATAATGGCTCCTTTGTAGATGCAATGGGAAAGATGCTTTTGTGGGAATCGTAGGAAAGCTGTACTTCTTGACATCTGGTTTTATTTTATCCTCCATACCCTGTAAATTTTATAAGTGTTGATATGATACTTTTCTTTTTGCTTTGACCAGTGAAAGCTTTGCACAACCAAGTTGTGACTGCAATCAGCAAGAGTGCAAAACAGAGAAACAATAAACTTGTGTTTGGCACAGTTTTCTTTTTCTCCTCATACCCACACACCAACCAAATTTTCCAATGAATTTATTTCATGTAGGAATAATATTAGTGTTTTTATAAGCTTTCAAAATGAATCCCTTTCAAAATGAAGTGAGGTATATAAGAATAAATGAGTAAACAAAACAATGAAAGAGTGAGTGAGAAAAATAAATCTCTATCATCAGTTTTAACTACAATCTTAATCTGAAGCTCTGGTCTTGCTTTTTTAAACTACCTTCTGGACACTTCCAGTTAAATGACTTACAACTGACTTGAATTCTATAATAAATCCCATCAACTTCCTCACAAATAGCCTCCTCTTTCTGATATCCCATCAAAAATGTTTCATTGATTTTTTTGCATGGCAAAAGTAATTATGCATATTATTATTAATGGTAGAATAGTGGAAAAGGGAGATTCCACCTCCATAATTTGTTAGTTCCTCCACAATCTCACCTATAAAATATTATTACTAAAAGAGAAATTTGGAGTTTTCTTGGTCTCATTTCAAATCTGAATAACAGATTGTTTATCATGCATTCTAAGTGTTAGGTGTCATGTGTACCCTATGCTCCATACCAGGAAAGAAAGTGAGGTGGACACTGTCCCTGCCCTCTCAGAAGACAATCTCAGCATCGTCTCTGACTCTTCTGCCTCTTCACCTGGCATAGTTAGTCACCAAATGTAACTGATTCTTTTTCATATTATTTTGCGGGATCCCTCTTCTGTTCCTGCACAACCTCTATCACTTACAGTTCTTACATCTCATTCTTAGACCAGTGTGTCCTCTTCCTCATTAGTTTCTCCGATCCTAGGCCGAC
This sequence comes from Prionailurus bengalensis, assembly GCF_016509475.1. Classification (NCBI taxonomy): domain Eukaryota; kingdom Metazoa; phylum Chordata; class Mammalia; order Carnivora; family Felidae; genus Prionailurus; species Prionailurus bengalensis. The sequence goes on along the minus strand of NC_057353.1, from coordinate 13,534,156 downwards.
AATCCTGCCATCGTTCTTGCTGCCCACTGCTATCAGATTAGTATGTTCCACAATCTTTCCTGCTTCAGACAGCTCTACTTCCCCATCTTATCCTTAGGCATGTCCGGCAGCCTTCCACAAGCACCAGTTCAGCTTCTACCTCTCCTGCTCCCACAGTAGCTCTCCCCTGCCCCATTGCTCCCATTGCAAGGCAGGACCACCTCTCCTGTTCCAGAGAGAATGGAAAAGTCATGGGTTCCTGTTATCCGTCCACACACTCCACCACGTGCAACATGTCCACTTCTTTCATTTCCCCTTCATGCCTTCCTCTCAACTCAGGAAATTGTGAATTGTGCTCATTTTTGTTGATTCCCAAGTCAGTATAGATAATATGTGCTTTGGCACAGAAGTCTTATGTTTGTAGTCCTGATAAGTAGAAGAAACGATAGTGCTAGATTCCTATTTGAGAAAGAAATAGAGAAGACTGGTAATCACGGTGTGATTACACCCGTAGCAGGAGCATGTTTGCCAAGGAAAACCGTCTTCCATGTGTCATTTATGGAGAAAACATTAAGAACTGACCTAACTTAAATAGAGGGATTTGCTTAATAAGTCTTAAGACCATTGCCTTGGGTCACGTTTAATGGTAAAATAATGTAATTCAATTTTTAATGGAGAAAAAATATGGGCTGGAAAAATAAGTAAAATTAAGTATAATGTTCAATTACTTATATGGTGAAAGGCAGGAGGAACTTTTCCAATGAAAGTTTTGATAGAAACCTCTCTAGTCAGCATCTAATCCCATTCCATTCCTAAGAAGAAGCCGGTACAAAAAAAAAGAAGAAAAACAGATCAGTTACTCCATGGAATGCTCTGGCAAGTTTACTAGGAACAAGGGGTCCTTCTGCTGTGATCCTTTCCTCTACTAATGCAATTGCTTCCTCTTCCTCCCACTGCTCAGTCTGTGGGTTTTTTCTTTTGAAATGCTAATTTTGTAAAGGTTACAATTGACTCTTAAGTATGCATCTCTTAGCATTTGAAAAAAATGTAATCAGCTCTCCTTAGGGGGTTCTGTGGCAGAATTCTTGGTACATAGCTCCCCATTAAAGTTAATCTGTGTGTAGTTGATGACTCACAACAGGAATTATAAAGCTGTTGGTAAATGAAGAAATTTATATGGAATCATTTACCCTTAGAGGGTCCCTCCACACCTCTCCCCACCACAGTAGCCTCTGTAAAGGATGAGGTGACAGAGGAATAGATCATTCTATGTGGGCTCCTTCCTATGGACTCTTCAGTAAAATCAATCCTTAAATGCAATTAATACATATTTAATATACACATATACATCACCACACTAATGCAGCTATTAAACCAGAGTATCTCAAGAATTTTTTGAGGGCCTGCACTCCTTTCATAAAATCTCAAGATATGCTCAGTAGTGACAGCAAACAAGTCACCAACATGGGATGGACAGATTGGTCTTAAGAATAAAGAATGAAGGGGCGCCTGGGTGGCGCAGTCGGTTAAGCGTCCGACTTCAGCCAGGTCACGATCTCGCGGTCCGTGAGTTCGAGCCCCGCGTCAGGCTCTGGGCTGATGGCTCAGAGCCTGGAGCCTGTTTCCGATTCTGTGTCTCCCTCTCTCTCTGCCCCTCCCCCGTTCATGCTCTGTCTCTCTCTGTCCCAAAAATAAATAAACGTTGAAAAAAAAAATTTAAAAAAAAAAAAAAAAAAGAATAAAGAATGAAAATAGTACAACCGTTCAGTTTAAAACCTTTGGAAAGAAAGCACAACAAATTTGAAAATTCTGGATAGCTACCTTACAAGGATGGGATGTGCCTGGAGATTTCAAATAATTGAAGAATGCCATGAGGGTTAATTGATGTCAGTAGTGCAAGGCTGAAGAAACCACTCACTGTGGATTGAAGGTGAATAATTTGTTCCATCCAGGGCTATTTTCTGAATGACCTATGCTGATTCCCATCAGCAGACAGAATTAGTTATCACTGCCAATGTGTCCCTTCAGGGCCCTGCTCATTTTTCAATTCACCGCCATTTGGTTGAGTTATTCCCTAGATGAATCAATCACTAATTCATAATTAGATCTAATGACAGCATAAATCTCTGTAGTGGAAAACTTTGGAGATGACAACATGAATCTTTAGACAAATCAGAGATACAACGTGTTTGTTATTCTTAAAACCAATTAAGTCTTAGCCTAAAATCTTAGTCAAGATATATTAGCTAACTTTTTGTTGTTGTTGGGTGTAGTGTGATGAACTTAATACTTCTTTTGTTCATCTTGCCTTGTTTTATATATCTATATATAAATATATATATGTAAATATATATATATGTAAATATATATATATATATATATGCATATATAGCCACTATTGGAGAGTATCAGATTTATCAATGTCACTGACATAAAAGGTCTTGTTGTCAGCTCAGTGTTATAGGGAACATTATATAAAAGCAACTATTGCTAATTTAAGGCCAGATCATCATCCCTGAGGACCAAAAAAGCCCCACAGGAGAAATCCCTTGTGGCTACGCTACACCTAAATAAAACAGTGGATAAGCCAGATGGATTTCTAACTCATCCTTCTCTCTGTGAGGCTTGGGCAAGTTCTGGCTCCGCTGTAGAGCTGTTGGTATCACAGCCAGAACTCATCTTTTTTCATATCCTTGCTCTAGAGCATCCTCCTTAAGTACAGCTGGATGTACTTTTAAGTGTGAAACATACTTGCTATTGATGTATTATATCCTTACCTTCTTCCAATATTCAGAGCCCTGGTATCCTTGTGGTCATGATAAAACCCATGGGAATGCTGTGTATGCCCACAGTGTGCCCCATTCACTTTTCCTTTCCCTACGTGAGGGAAATATTTCCTAGTCCTAAACATTTTCATTTCCGGTATGCAGCAGTGAATGCCAGTGGGCTATTTAATTACTCCCTCTCACAAGTTTGCTTAGCTGGTCTCTTCTCCCTAAATTGCCTCAGCATTTTACATCTGTTTAGGTAAGTCAACTATTGAGGAACATGATCAATACTGGACAACTTGGCCACTGTGTTGTGGTCCAAGGGCCAGCATTCCCCGGACCTCTGTCACCAAATGGAGTATTTAAATGAGTACATGTTTCATGTATGAATGTGATGAGATCTAACCGCATAGCAAACCCTAGACTGCTGCCTGTTTAGGCTGTTTGCTTTTTATTTAATCTCACCTCCAGTAGAGGACTAGAGTTGCCATGCAACTTGAATGTCATTGCCACTATTGCTATTTTAATAACTGTCTCATCCAGAGAACCCATGTTTAATCTCAGCCAAAACATTGAGAACTTTCAGTCTCATATTCCAAATGTTTTAAAAGCAATCATAACATTTAGGAATTCAGACTTCCCTGGACCAAGAGGTAAAACAATTTAGGGAAAACCTTAGGTAAATTTTACCTTGGAATAAGGATTCTGACGACATCAGCCAGAGAGGTTTTCTAGTTTCTAGAATCATTCTTTTGTGAACCGTCAAGCTTTGAGTATTCTGGATTAATGAATCTTCTGAAATAAACTAGAACTTACGTTGTGGAGAAATGGATGCCTCAATGTAGGTCCAGATCCAAGACGCTCTTTTTTTGTCCATGATTCAGCTACACTGCTGACAATTAAAGCAACCCACGATCATTTCCAAGTGGGGTCAATGGGCTGACTCTGCATTTGATTCAACATGGATGTGTCCTCGGCCTCAGCAGTCTTCTGCAGACCATTTAAATGGGATGTGTGTGCTTGCCCCTCAGAGACGCACATGAGATTTACTGCCATTTGACCATGACCAGAATTTTGGCCACGGCAAGAACTCCTGCACCACTTCAGAACTTTCCTGCTTTCATAGCTAAGCACTTGCTCAATCATTAGCATATTCCCAGGCAAGAAAAAAAAGTTAGAAAACTCTATTGAGCCAGTCACACAATCACACAGATTAATTGTTCTCCCAACAGCAACATTTAAAAACAGATGGCATGTGGCCTCTCTATCCACGGGTTATCCCAGAATCACAGAATCAGAGCAGGAAGAGACCTTGAGAGAACATTGATGCAATCCCTTGGTCCTTCTAGAAGCCTGCAACTAAATCATCCCAGACAGAGGTACATTTGCCCGAATTTTAATGAGCTCTGGGACAGTGCTCTCATGACTTCCTATTCAGAGTAGAATAAAACCTTTTCTCACAGCTCAACAATCTCTCCCTTAGAGCTGAAGTCTATTCATTATGTCTGGCTGTTGTCTGAGATGGAGAAGGGCCTCTCTAACAATCCCTATATCACACACTCTCTACGGGAAAGGCAGCTGGTTCCCACCTTGTGGAACATATTCTCACGAAACTTTTAAAATATTAATTTTTGTGACATTCGCTTGTTTCTTGAAGTTATCTCTAGTTCTCCTTAGCTCTTAACCCTAGACTTAAATGTTATTTTTCAGTAAAGTCTAATTAGAGACCAATAATCTGAGTAAAATAAAAAGTCTCTATGCTGTCTACCATGGTAGCCACCAGTCATTATGTCTGCTTTGAAATATGGCTAGTGTGACTGAGATACTGAATTTAAATTCTTTTAATGTTTTATTTATTTTTGAGACACAGAGAGACAGAGCGTGAGTAAAGGAGGGGCAGAGAAAGAGGGAGACACAGAATCCGAAGCAGGCTCCAAGCTCTGAGGTGCCAGCACAGAGCCTGACATGGGGCTCGAACTCATGAACCTTGAGATCATTACCTGAGCCAAAGTCAGATGCTTAACCGACTAAGCCACCCAGGCACCCCTAAATTGTATTTAGTTGTACTAAATTTAGTTTAGATCTAAATACTGGTATTTGCTACAGTGTTTAGAGAATTTTAAGTATGTTTGGAACATCTTGGGTTTGTGCATTTCCTTTTTCAAATGTAAATTTCAAATGTAAACATAAATAATGTTCAAATATTGATGATGAAAGTTTAGCACCCACTTTGAGTTTCCCTTTAGTGCATAATACACAGAGGGTTTTGAAGACTTAATCGGAAAAGAAAAATTTAAGTATCCCATTAATATTTTCACATTGATTACCTGTGGAAACTTTAATATTTTGGATATAGTGGATGTTATAGACTGAGTGTTTCTGTTGCTTCCCCAGAAAAATTCATATGTTGAAACTGTAATCCCCAGTGTGATGGTATTTGGAGGTAGGGCTGGAACCCTCACCAGCACCCAACCATGGCGGCGCCCTGACCTCAGACTTCTCGGCCTCTAGAAATGTGAGAAATAAACGCCCATTGTTTAAGCCACCCAGTCTATGGCATTTTGTCATGGCAGCATGAGCTAAGACACGGGGTAAGATAAACATCCAACATCAAAATTAATTTTACCTTTTTAAAACAAATCATAAGCTTGAAAAGAATCATTTAATGGGAATTCTATCCCTTATTATATCTCTCCTCATAAGCATCATAAATCTGACACAGGGCTAAAAGGTAAGGAAGTAAGTTGGAACAGCAGGATTTTAAATGTTGTACCACAAGGTCATGATTAGAAGTAGCCCAGGGAAAAAGATTTAACATCTTCTACATGGTCTTTGCACTCCAACTAAATGGCTAATGTATACAAGCATGCCTACTTTAAGGATTTTGTTTTGTCTTGTTTTGTTTTGTTTTGTTTATTTTTTTGTTTCAGACTTTGCAAGTGATTATGCGATAGATGTTAAATAGGAGGCTGCTAAAAAGGGGAAAATGCTGCAGAAGGAATTTTACACATCCTCAGCATATCTGGCTGGTGTGGGAAGGCCTCGGGCCCATCTGCACATGGTTATGCTGGGCTGCATATGATGTGATGTGTGTGCGCAAGTTTGTGGCTTGAGACTTGTATTCCAAGTCCACATTCAAAGAGATAAGAGGTCTTGGCAATTTGAAAATTTAGGAAGCTGTTTTGAGTGCAACTGGGTATGGAAATATTAGCATTATAACTTGGAAATGATTTTTTTAAATGCTATCTCATAGATTAGAGCTGGCCCATTGCCAGACCCAACTCTGTCCAGGAGGAGAGATGATCATGCAGAAATGCTCACAGAAAGTTGATTTTAGGGGGTTGGTGTTCACTTCTATCACCCTAAGTTAAAAGCTGGTTTTTATTTCCCCTGGAACCCCCTTCAGGTGTCTTTTAATCATACTAAAAGAATACTCTATAGGTGTGTACCCTCTGCGATTATAAGCATTAATATTTTATACATTCTCATGGATTCTGATTTTCTAAGAAAGTAATATGTAATAAATGACCAGCAGATTTTTTTGGATGTAAGGTATATTCAGGACAGCACCGTTTTAAGGGTCAAGAAAGTGAATCTGGTCTGTTCTGACAGAGGAACACCGAGGAGGATGAACACAGAAGACATGAGATGCCTGCTTCCAGATCTTTTAATGAATCACCACGAGAATTTTAGCAAGTTAACTTTCCCTTCCAACTTTTCCTCGATATTTTGAAATACTAACCTCTTGTTATTTCATTGCTTTATTTTATTTTATTTTATTTTATTTTATCTTATCTTATTTTATTTTATTTTATTTTATTTTATTTTATTTTATTTTATTTTATTTCTGTAGACTCCATTCCCACAACAGAGCCCAATATGGGGCTTAAACTCACAACCCTGAGATCAAGACCTGAGCTGAGATAGAGTTGGAACTTCAATGAGCCACCCAAGTGCCCCTTTCATTTCTTTTTGATATGCAAACACTGACATGCATGTAACCACACTGATATCATAAGCTCCCTGAGTGCATGAACTGTGTCTCCAACTTCTGTTGGGTGTCCTAAGTCCTGCTGTGTATATGGCCTGGTGCACAAGTCTATTGAAATATTGTGCAATGTTTTTTTAACCCTTATGAAAAGTAAGTCCACCTCACACATTGTTAAAGCTATTAAGTATTAGAATTTCAATGCTAAAATGACTGAGAGATTGCCTCGTAAATCCTTTCATGGTAGACTCACAAAGCTGGGACCCAGGTATTAATGTCACTTCTAAATCCTGTAGCTAGTTGGAGGAAAACTGCAGCTAGAGTCCAGGTCATGGAAAGATTTGCTTCTTTATGCTGTCTTAGCAATAGCTGAGATTATTCAGGTGGACTTTTATGAGCAACTCAAATTCACAGACAAAATATTTCAGAGTCCCCTTTCTGGTCTCTCCTTCTAACTTTAAAGAGTCATGGCATAAAAAAGTAATTTTACTGTGTTTTTAGAAAAAAAAATTTTAATCTTTTGATGCCTAATGTTCTTGATGTCAAAAATTAAAGCCATATTGTTTATAACATGATGAAATCATACATCCTTAATACCCAGCATCACTTAGAGAGCATCTACTTTATGCCAGGAACTGTGCCATACTCCTCACTGCATTATCTCATTTAATCTTCCAACATCCCAAGGAGGTAGGCACTAGTACTATTAGTAATTTCCAATGAGGGAACTGATACAAAGAGTAGGTACTTAACAGCAAAGTCAAACATTAATCTATTTCAATGATGGAATCATTTGGGCATCTGTAGATGCTGAATTACACTTGACCTTTCAGTATCTGCTCTCACAATTAATTCATTTGGCTGAAAAGGACCCCAGTCAGGTGAGCTCATGCTACAATTCCCATGCCATGTGAAGTGGGAGATATAGACATAGATGGATATGAATATAGGTATTGATATAGGTGATATAGATATACACATATAGATACAGATATAGATATAGACACATAGATATAGCTATATTCTCTTGGGTAGTATTCCTCTCTGATGAAATTATGAAAAACAAACATTAAAAATAGACCCACTATTTTAATGTATTGTTGGATTTGGTTTGCTAATATTTTATTAAGGTTTTTGCATCTATATTTATCAGAGATATTAGTCTGAAGTTTTTTTGTAGTGTCTTTGTCAAGTTTTGTTTTCAGGGTAATTCTGGCCTTGTAGAATGAATTTGGGAGCTCTCCTTCATCTTCATTCACCATGATCAAGTGGGATTTATACCAGGGATGCAAGGGTGGTTCAATATTCACAAATAAATCAACATGAGACATCACATTAATAAAAGAAAGGATAAAAACCATGTGATAATCTCAATAGATGCAGGGAAAACATTTGACAAAGTACAACACCAGTTCATATAAAAACCCTCAACAAAGTGGGCTTAAAGGGGGCATACCACAACATAATAGGACCCATATATGAAAAGCTCACAACCAACATCATACTTAAGGTGAAAAACTGAGAGCTATTCCTCAAAGATCAGGAACAAGAGAAGGATGTCCACTCTGACCAATTTTATTCAATATAGTACCAGAAGTCCTAGCCATAGCAGACAAGAAAAAGAAATAAAAGGCATCCAAATTGTTAAGGAAAAAGTAAAACTTTTACTACTTGCTGATGACTACTTGCTAAAGACTCTACCAAAAACCTACTAGAAATTCAGTAAAGTCACAGGATACAAAATTAATATACAGAAATATTTCTGTACACAAATAATGAAGTAGCATAAAGAGAAATTGAGAAAACAATCCCACTTCCAATTGTATCAAAAAGAATAAAATACTGAGGAACAAACTTAACCAAAAAGGTGAAAGGCCTATACTCTGAAAACTATAAAACATTGATGAAAGAAATGGAAAACACAAACAATGGAAAGATATTTCATGTTCATGGATCGGAAGAACCAATGTTGTTAAAAGATTCATACTACCCAAAGCAATCTACAGATTTAATTCAATCCTTATCAAAATACCAGTAGCATTTTTTTTACAGAACTAGAGCAAGTAATTCTAAAACTTGTATATAATCACAAAAGATTCCAAATAACCAAAGAAATCTTGAAAAAGAAGAAAAAAGCTGGATGTATCACAATTCCAGATTTTAAGAGATATTACAAAGCTATAGTTATCAAAACAGTATAATACTGGCACAAAAATGGACATACAGATCAATGGAACAGAACAGGGAGCCCAGAAATAAACCCACCTCTGTATGATCAACTATTCTATGACAAAGGAGGCAAGACTGTACAATGGAGAAAAGATAGTCTCTTCAACAAATGGTGCTGGGAAAACTGGACAGCTACATGCAAAAGAATGAAACTGGACTACTTTCTTATACCATGCACAAAAATAAACTCAGAGTGGATTAAAAACTTAAATTTGAGACCTGAAACCATAAAACTCCTAGAAGAAAACATAAGCAGCAATTTGTCTGGCATGACCTATAGAAACATTTTTCTAGATCTGTCTCCTCAGACAAGGAAAACAAAAGCAAAATTAATTATTGTGACTACACCAAAATAAACAGCCTTTGCATAGCAAAGGAAACCGTCAACAAAATGGCAAGCAAACTACTAATGAGAGAAGATATTTGCCAATGATTTATCTGATGAGAGGTTAATATCTAAAATATATAAAGAACTTCGACAGCTCACATCAAAACAAACAAACAAACAATCCGATCAAAAATGGGCAGAGAACCTGAATAGATGTTTTTCCAAAGAAGACATACAAATGACCAAAGCAATTGGCCATACAAAAAAAAGATGCTCAATGCTGCTCATCATCAGGGAAATGCAAATCAAAACAAAAATGAGATATCCCCTTGCAGGTGTCAGAATGGCTAGAAAAAAAAAAAAAGGATAAGAAATAACAAGTGTAAGGATGTGGAGAAAAAGGAACCCTCATGGACCATTTATGGGAATGTAAACTGGTGCTGCCATTGTGGGAAACAGTACAGAGGTGTCTCAAAAAAAATTAAAAATAGAATTTCCATATGATTCAGCAATTCTACTGCTGGGTATCTACCCAAAGAAAATGAAAACACTAATTTGAAAAGATATATGCACCCCTATGTTTACTGCAGCATTGTTTACAATAGCAAAGGTATGGAAGCACCCAAAGTGTCTGCCCATAGATGAATGGATAAAGAAGATGTCATATGGATATACAATGGAATATTACTCAGCCATAAAAAGAACGAAAGCTTGCCATTTGCAATAACATGAGTATATCTACAGAGTATAATGCTAAATGAAATTAGTCAGACACAGACAAATACCATACGATTTTACTCACATGCTGAAGTTAAGAAGCAAAAACGAATACACAGAGAAAACAATGAAAAGAAAAACAAATTTTTAAATACAAAGAACAAGCTGGTGGTTGCCAGAGAAGTAGGTGGGGGGGGGGGTGAAACAGATAAAGGGATTAAGATCACTTAATTGTGTTGAGCACTGAGAAATGTGTAGACTTGTTGAATCTTTGTGTTGTATACCTGAAAGTAATATAGCATTGTACTGTAATTATACTTCAAAAAACAATAGGCCCATTGTAAACAAACTATTGACCACAGTATCTAAGGAGAACTTAAGATTAAGGAGAACTTAAAGTCCCAAGATAACAAAGTATATGCATCACAAGATGCTAGGGCTGGAAGGGAACATGAAGAACATCTGGTTATGTATGAAATGCTGTGAGTTCCAGATTATATGGCTACAGGATGGTAAAGACTCCATTTGCCTGTATCACTATAAAACTGCATGGTGGGCAAGTGTCTTGGAAAACTGCCTAAACTTGTAGCAGACTTCACTTAATAAGAAATCACTCTTCAGAATTTAGGGCTATTTATTCCAAATTTACTACAAGTTATAAATTACCAATTTATTATAAATTACAAATTTAGACTATTTTTAGTTAATGCCTACTACACTTTTGAGGGTAAGCTCAGTAAGGAAAAACACTGTCCTTGTGATAAAGCATCACTTTATTTTATGCTTAAGCAAGAAAAGTATTACTACCACAATCTAAAAGTCATAACCAACCTGTGTAATCACAGGAAAGAAATGACTACAGCAAATCACTCATCTGTTCAATCAATATTTATGTACCAGTTTTGTTTAAAAAACACTCCTGTACAAGTAATTTTGGCATTAAAATAGAACTTAATGATGGATTAACTGGGATGGTTAAAAAGAGGATAGAGCAGATTGAAAGTCGGTACAGGATTTATGGCTAGAGGTCTGGAAGGAGCTGCAAGTGGTACCAGCTACCAAAATGTAGAAGACTAGAGGGGGAGGCATTTTGAGTGTGAGGTGAAGATTAAAGTCTCCATTGGGTACACAAGAAGTTTAAAAAGAAGTTTCCAAAATGGAACTGTCAAAGTGGTAGTTGGGTACATATACAGTGTTGATTCTCAAAAGAAAGATTTGGACTACTGATTCAGATTTATAATAAGAATAAAATTACTAAGTATCTAGGAATGAACTGAATCAAGAACTCATAAGATTTGTATAGAGTATATTTTTAAAACTCTGTTAGAGGATGTCGACCATATATAAATCAAAGGAGAAATATACTTTGCTAATGGATGGATGGTTTTACATTTTAAAGATCTCTATTTTTCTCAAGTTTATCTGTAAATTTGAGCATTGCTAAATTAACTGTACAAAGAAGGCTTTTTGAAGTTACTTGGAAAATTAGCTTCAAAGTAATGTGAATCCGAGGCTACTTTGCCAAAGAAGAGCAAAAACTAGGATCTTCCTTTATCATATATCAAGACACATTTCAAAGTCCTAGTAATACACAGAAGGGGCTAGTAGAAGATAACTATACCTGCATATATGCAAAAATATTGCATAACTGTGTTAACTTGATATACAGTCATGCTGGCACCATTAATCAGTGAGGAAATGGTAGACTGTTTAGTACAAGGTATTGGGAGATAACTTGCTTACCAAATAAAGAAAAAACCCTCTGAATCCTAATGTTATACCACACAGATCAAGATGGATAAGAAAGTTAATTATGATTAGCAATGGATTGGGAGAGGTGGGACTATAAGGTTAATACAAGAATAAATAAAACATTTTGAGACTCCCAAAAATCAAACTATATAACCCAGAAAATTTGAAGGACCCAAGTACATCTAAATTTTGACTTTTTGTTCAGTAGAAGGTCCCTTAGGCAAAGTTGACAGATCCTAGACTGAGAAAAAATTACAATGTCTAAAATAAACAAAGGGTGACATTTTCAAAATGTAAGAAAACCCCTACAAATCAAGAAAATAGGAAGGCCAACAGAAAAGTGAGGAAAGAATACAAATGGACAATTCATAGTGAAATCCAAAATAGCTAACACATGTATAAAGAACTGTTCAGGGGTACTTGGGTGGTTCAGTTGGTTAAGCCTTTAGGTCTTGACTTCAGCTCAGGTTATGATCTTTTGGTTTGTGGGCTTGAGCCCCGCCCTGGGCTCTGCACTGACGGTGAGAAGCCTGCCTGGGATTCTCTTTCTCTCTCTCTCTCTGCCCCTCCCCTGCTTGGGCTCTCTCTCTCTTTCTTGCCCTCTCTCTCTCTCTGTCTCTCTGTCTCTCACAAAACAAGTAATAAACACATAAACTTTAAAAAAAGTTAATATATATATGTATATATATATATATATCTGTTCAGCCTCACTAGCATTTAATAAATACAAATATTAAATTAAAAATTAAAAAAGTAGGGGCGCCTGGTTGGCTCAGTCCGTTAGGCGGCCGACTTCGGCTCAGGTCATGATCTCGCGGTCCGTGAGTTCAAGCCCCGCGTCGGGCTCAGTGCTGACAGCTCAGAGCCTGGAGCCTGTTTCGGATTCTGTGTCTCCCTGTCTCTGACCCTACCCCCATTCATGCTCTGTCTCTCTCTGTCTCAAAAATAAATAAACGTAAAAAAAATTAAAAAAAAATTTAAAAAGTAAAGACATGCCTTTACTTGCATCAGACTGACAAAAATTAGAAAACCCCAAGTAATATCAAGTGTTGGTGAAGATGTGTGGAAACAAAAACACATGCAGAGTTACAATGAAACTATGAATTATTTAAAACTTTTCTGGAAAACAATCTGGCAGGACTTGGTGAAATTGATTTTTGCGTAACCTATAACAGAACCACCCCAGATAGATATGAACACACACACACACACACACACACACACACACACCCCTCATGATAAAAGAGAATATGCATAGAAATACTAAAGTGTTGTTTATGACATGGAAGAGATAATAGAGGCAGTTTAAGAGGGGGGAAGTAAAACGTGGAAGGTTCATGCCATGGAACTTAGAAATATATTAGAGGTATATATAACAACATAAATAGATTTTTAAAATAGTGATGAATATAAAACAGATGTTAAAATCAGAATGACTCTTTGGCACAATTTTGTTTTCTTTAAATTTAGCATAATTTTGTTTTATTACAAGTAGGCACAACAAAAACAATACTGCAATGATATATCCCTATTTGAGGATACTACTCAAGGATATAGTCTATAAAAAGAAACTGAGGTGTTATTAGTAAATCTATAAACTGGCATATAATTTAAGTTGCATTTAATCCAACAGAGAAGATCTGGCTTTATATTAATTATCTTCACTGCACAAATAAGATTTCTGATGAAATGTAGAGGAACGTATGGGTAGTGTTGACTATATTCCAATAGGGAAGCTTGGTTTAGAAAAGGAATAAATACTTAAAAGTTTAGAATACAGAAATGTGAATAGATAGGTACTGTTGTATCTTGGCCAGGATTATTCTCATGCCTTACCTCTAGAAAATCTGAGTAGAGTCTGTGGCTAAGTTGAAGCGACAGAATCTGAGGAAAGAGTCTGTGGCTAAGTTGAAGTGACAGAATGCAGTTTTGGAGATGTATTGCCTGAATCCTGCACTACAGGATTTCATGGCAGTAATGGCCTTAGTATATTTTTTTCCTAGCAAGGTATGAGACATCTGTTTATTATAATGCATTACCACTATTTACATACATGAGGCTAAACAGGACTTCTGTCTTCTAGGAATGCAAATGCTTTCACAAGAGACTTATTTTTCCCCAATAATTGTGTTACAAAGGAAACGTACATGATGCTAACTAAGCTGTCCAATTCAGTTTCTTTTGAATATATATATATATATATATATACACACACACACATATATATATATATATATATATATATATATATATATATAATTGTTTTCCCAGAAATGGATCTTATGATGCCAGTAGGAAAGCAAACAGTAGGATAAACTCATTTACTTACTGAATTTCCCATACACCCCGCTGCCATATTTTTTATTACTTTTATTTGTTTCTAAAGACTTCTTAGGAAGATAGCCATTTGTCACTTGCTGGTAATGCACTATTTGTTCAGGGGATGTGAAAACATGATACATAAAAGTTTTCCTGATCAGAAAGGAAAGACAAGATCAGGCTGAAATTTGAGGATTTCCCTGAGCTTACACATGTGGTTACATACAGAGACTCTCCATGTGACAGGCATGGTTTTATTCGTAGCAGCAGTTCATATGCAAACAGTCCAACATGAAAGGGTGAGCAAGTATAAAAGTAGAATTTGAGATCAAGGGAAGTGGTTCAGAGGACAAAAAAACAAAATAAGTATCAACCTCAAATGGTACTGACTATGAGGCTGAAGAAGTCAGAGGGACCTAAAACACCAAATCCTTTAAAACCAGGGAAATCGTGGTACATATTGAAGGAGACCTATTTCTTTGGCCTCATCACAGGAGGCAGGAATGAGAATATGTTTCCAGGCCTTCAATAAGTATTGAAAAGAGAAGATTGGGGTAAAAGAAATGGGTTAGGAGGATGAAAGAAGTACTGGTTGAGAGTATCAGGGATTAGCTGTCTACGGCAATAAACTCCTTATAAATCCACAGTCTCCACTGATAGCCATAAATTCATTAGCTTGATATTTATAATCACTCATTTATTCTTTTTTTTCAATTTTTTTTAACATTTATTTATTTTTGAGACAGAGAGAGACAGAGCATGAACAGGGGAGGGGCAGAGAGAGAGGGAGACACAGAATCCGAAACAGGCTCCAGGCTTTGAGCTGTCAGCACAGAGCCCGACGCGGGGCTCAAACTCACGGACTGTGAGATCATGACCTGAGCCGAAGTTGGACGCTCAACCAACCAAGCCACCCAGGCGCCCCAATCACTCATTTATTAAATCAATCATGCATTGATAATTTTAGGAACGTTCATGGAAAATAACTCTCCATGGTCCTGGGAATGTCATGTTAAATAAGGATTATCTCAGTTCTCTAGAATTTCATAGTATAAAATAGAAAGTCTATTCACTTTTCATTTTTTTCTAAGTAAAACTATATTTATTAAGGACCTACCACATGCCAGGTACCATGCAAGACAGTGGGACATGAATAAAATAGACCCAACTGATACTTTCACAGAGACAAGTATTTAGAGCAAGAAAGAGATGTTATTTAAATATCATAAAACGAGTCCATGGTCACGAATAAAGATAAACATAGTGAATGTGTGAGACACGGCTCACTGACGACATGGACCAGGATGCTAAGAAAGGTTTCCTGAGTGGAAATAGCTCTTGAGCTGCAATCAGACAGAAGAGTAGAAGTTAGTTTGGTCAAAGTGGAGAAGATGACATTCCAAGCTAAGGAAAGAAAATTTGTAAAGATTCTTGAAGGAAGGAGATGCCATGACATTTTTGAGTAAATGACAGAAGGCCAGTAAGACTTTGGTAGAGAGAGCAAGAGGGAGACAAATTTATTTATTTGCTTATTTGTTTATTTATTTATTAAGGTTTATTTATTTTTGAGAGATCCAGAGACAGAGTGTGAGCAGGAGAAGGGCAGAGAGAGAGGGAGACACAGAATCCGAAGCAGGCTCCAGGCTCCGAACTGTCAGCACAGAGCCTGACGCGGGGCTCGAACTCACGGACTGCGAGATCATGACCTGAGCCAAGTCGGATGCTCAACAGACTGAGAGACCCAGGCGCCCCCTGGGAGACAAATGTATTTAAAGTGGAAGAGAGAGAACCCCTGTAAGATTTTGTGTGAGGTGTAAGGACCTTTGTCTCCTGAAAATAACAAGAAATTTTTGAAAGGTTTTAAGCAGAGAACAGTCATCATGCTATTTTTGTTTGGAAAAGATCTTTTGCTGCAGCCTAAAGCACAGTTTGGAGAACAGCCAGAGGGATGCAATGAGATTAGTAAGATCTCTCCAGTGATGTGGATGGGAATTGATAGTGGCTTGGAGAGGGCAGGTTACAATGGCCTTGGAGAGACTCAGAGAATCATTAGTCACTGAGTCAATGACTCAATATAGTGAGATAAACACCTTAAAAAGTGGGTTGAAGGAACAGGGACCCTGAGGGGTATCATAGAAATCAAACTGCGGGAAAGCATTTGCAAATAAGTGCCTCTTAATTGAAGTCTTGAATAAGGAATTATTTGTTGAATGAAACCAAGGAGAGGATGTGGTATTCTACCACCTGTGGAAAGCGAGTGGGGAGACAGAGCCAGACCAGAGCAGAAAGCACAGTCAAGAGTTTGTGCTGGAGGCTTACAGGTGTAAGTATAGACCTGGTGAGTGGATGTGGGTTCCTTTAGGAGGGGTGAGACAAGGATAGAAACTGGCCAGAAACTTTGAGAAACTGCAGTTTATGTGGGAAACAGAGAGTGGGAACCAGGAAACTGCACTGAGAAGGAGCAGCCTATTTCGTAGAACACAAAAGAAAGGCTGAAACAGACAAGGGGGGTACATCAAGAGTCAAAAGCCAAGAAGAAGTCAAGTAAGAAGACAAAAAAATGGATTTTTAGCAACATGGGGTTCATCCATAATATGGCCCCTAAATATACCCAAACCAATTACTTACTATGCTACTAAAACTCAACTTTTTAAAAATGTTTTTTAATTTATTTTTGAGACAGAGAGAGACAGAGCATGAGCAGGGGAGGGGCAGAGAGAGAGGGAGACACAGAATCTGAAGCAGGCTCCAAGCTGTCAGCAAAGAGCCAGATGTGGGGCTCGAACCCACAGACTGTGAGATCATGACCTGAGCTGAAGTCAGACGCTCAACTGACTGAGCCACCCAGGCACCCCTAAAACTCAACTTTTAAGTCATTTTCTTCTTCCCTCCTCTTGCTTGTTCATCTTTCACTTTTTCTTCTTATTCTCCTCCATGTCTTCCTCCCCCTTTCTTCATCTTCCTCCTCCTTCTTGCTATCCTTGTTTTTTTTGTAAGGGACTCCAACACAGTTGGTCTAAGATAATGATAGCGAATTCACGGCCTTCTCCGTGATTAGCCTGGAGATGGACTTGAGACTCAGTTCTGACATGAGTTGCCAGGGCCAACTGGCAAAGAGCCAACATGCTCAGGATGATGGGGTGGGGGGGGCGTCCCTGATGACACAGGATCCTTCATGACACAGCAGATCCCAGGACTGACTACCTGCAGGCTTCTTGTAGAATGAGCCCTGAATGTCCTTTCAGTTAAAGCTAGTTTAGCCCTGTTTGTTGCTGTTCCATCTGAAAACATTTCTAACAGATATCATACTTAGCCGTTCACTCTCCCCTATACAGACTCTCTTGTGTGTTCACTTTTCCCTTTATTTATTCTGATTCCTCTGCCAGGAGTATCTTCACCAAATCTTTGTATATCCCAAATCAATTTCGGTATTTCAACTGATACTGAATTTTCAGTATCGATTTCAGGTATCAATTTCATTATGTGCTTTTCTCTCTTCTTCCCAGTCCTAGAGAATTATTCCCACTTCTCACCCCTAACCATCTATTTCCCTTACTCTAAATCTCTTTGACTATTTAAAGTGTAGGTATTTATGCACATGTCCTATATTCCTTGCTGGATCTTAATTTGCTCAAGGACAAGACCCATGTCCAAACTATTTTAGTTTCCCAGTGTTTAACACAATGTTTTGTCCATAGCAGGCCCTTAATAAATTGAGCTACTTAATAAAATGTCTAAAAATGTTGATATACATGAAGCTAGTAATCAAGATCTATGGAAAATGCGATATTTAAGAGAGTTATGATAAGAAAAAAAGCTCCTAGTAGAATAATCAAAGTCAAAGGAAAGAATTAATAGCAATTTCAGACACAGTTTCATGGCAAATGGCATATTACTGGAATTGTGGCCCCGTATTTCAGGGCAATTTAGTGATCATAGTATACTTCTGGCACTTGGAAGCTTATGGTGCTTAGAGATAAGAATGCAGCTACTGCTGCATTTCATTAATAGCCCATAGATCAGGTATCCCAAACCCAAGGCTGTTTTTGTTAAGCCAGGGCCATGCAATGTTGGCAATAAAGGACGGGAGCCTGGGGAGCACAGACATAAGTAAGAGTGACAGATAAAGGATGTGAAGAACAAGAGCCACAAATCTCACTGGGTGGGACCCTTCACCTGGACAGATGGCACAGTGTGTGGTCAACATGATTCTGAGACAATAAAGCAGGGTCTGAAGCACAAAGATGAAGTAAGGTGGGGGATACAAAGAAACCTGTCTATAAATGCCGCTCTCAGCCCTTGACAAAGCTTTCCTTCACAAAAACCCACTGCACTCCCTTCTTCTGCTTCCTTTGATCAGTTTCTTAGCATCACAGATACAGTTCATGCCGATCTTGCCCACGTTTCCTCTTAGTCCTTTTGTTGTCCTTCCCTTGTTCTAGGGGTTTTGCTCTCTTAACAAGGCTACACCTCCATAGAGAAAGTCACCTCCTCACTAAAGATAGTACCTAACTGTGCATCCAGGAGTGTGGAGAGAAAAAGTTAATGAATTCCAAAAAGATCCTTCCTTAAAAGCCTATTGAATTGTGAAGGGGCAAGAGGGGGCATTAGGGTACTGATAAATGACAATCTTTTCTTTCTTTTTCTAGGTGTTTTTTATATAAGTGTGTTACTTTGTGGAAATTCTATTCTACACTTACAATTGGTGTATATTTCTGTATGCATGTTACACTTCAACAAAATTTCAACTTAAAAAAAAAAAAAACCCTCATTAGAAAAGCCATGCTGAGAAGTCTCTATTCAGAAAGAAAACCCATACGAAAACCAACAAAATCACAAGGGTCTGGCTGAGAGGTGAGGACAGTGAGGGACTGAGTCAAAACCATTGTAGAATATTACCTATGTCATCTTGGAAGAGTGCTTTGGAGATGGCCGACCACTTAGAATCACATTATTTTGGGGGGTCCTCCCAACAAACCCATGAAATAGGCACATCTAACTGGTCCCCACTACACGAGGGGCTTGGCATGGCTCCAAATGTGGTGGTAAGAATCATAGGCTAAAGTGACAGAGGACAGGACATTTGTGAAGTGCAGCAAAGGGAAATTGGTGGTTGTGACTTCAACTGAGTGAGCTAGAAAGTAAAAGAGGATCCAAAAAGTACTGCCTAAGGTGGAGGGAGGAGGGGCAAAAATGGCCTCAAGCAAAGTGTTGGAAATAAGGAATGCCCTACAACTCAGCAAAACCCCTTCTTCAGTTGTGAAGGCTTGATCCAGAACAATTCAGGTTTACTAAGGACTGAAAGGACTGCCTTCCTCTTCCTTGTGCTTCCTCTGCATTTGTGGGGAGATCTCACTGCCCTCTCCAAAATCTCCAGGTTTTCACAGACCTGCTTCCTTCCCAGCCCAGCACACAGCTTTCAATGACCATCTAGGGGAGGAGGCATAAAAGGAATTATTTCCCAGAAATGATAATGTGTCACCTTCCCTATGGAAGCACAGTCACTAAGTTATGACAGATGTCTGTTTCAGCTGAGCCTGAGAAACAGCACACCAAGATGTTGTTCATCACTTTTTATGCTGTGGAACTACCACACAGCACCATCAGGCACCAATGCATGAGCTCACAGAATCTCTCCAAAGGTCACCTGATGCCACCTCAGCCCCACCTCTTTATATGTCCTTTCTGCAAGCCTTTATCCTATCATTGACCCTTGCAGTGGGCAGCCTGTTACAGGCTTGGTAAAGGTTCCACAGATCTCACATGGAACAGCTTTTAATCTGCTGAATAATTTGTTCCAACTGTGGGATATATAGAAGCAGTTTTGTAACAGAAAGGAAGAGAGGGTCATATTAATGATGTCTCCTTTATCCATCCTGGGACACTACTTTAAAAAAAAAGAGACAGATGATAGTTTTGTGGCCTCAACTGGTGGTATATAATTTTAAAATGTGGAGGAAGGTGATATTTTCAGTAGAAAGCTTTGTAAGGTACTGGGAGTGGGCATCAACCTGAGATATGGCGTGGACAACTGTAGTATGAGACACTAATCTGACAGGTATGTCAATCATTTCTACCTATTTCAAATTAGGTTGACTGGGAAGAATACCATCAGATAAGCTTTGACTCGAGAGAAAAACTGAAGCATTATTCTCTTATTCAAATAATAAGTATGTATTGAATCTTTACTGTGTGCAGAAATATATGGTTGCTGAGGTACTGATTATACTGGTTTTAGATAAACCCCAGTGAGTAACTCATAATGCACAAGGAGCGTTTTCCGCTTTGTTCACATTCCAGACTCAAATCAGAAATCTTCATCCATCTGGTTGTATCTACAATATCCAAGCTGGTTTCAATTTTGTAAAGTGAAACTGACAAACACATAATAGAAATATGTTTTTCTAACCACTCATACACTTTGGAAAACAATGGGAAATTATTCACACAGTGCAAAATTATCTTTATTCAGAAGATCACGTAAGCATCATGTTCACAATCAAAAACATTTTACATTAGCAATAAACACCAGTCATTTATGCAAGAGCTTCCCAGCATTGGTAGATATTTTTATTGCTTCATTTTACTTCTATCAAAGAAATGGAGTAGATGCTTTTAACCCATTATCCATTCTACATCAGGTGTAGAATAGGGAAGTGCAAAGCTTTAGAAGGAGATTGGGGACGAGGGGAAGGATCTCCAATCTTCCCTGTAAGGAAGCTGACTCAGACATGGTCACCCCAGACATTCTCTTCTGATTTCTAACCTTGCAAAGCAGAAGAAAATGTATATGACCTCATCACACATGCACACATATCCCTACATAACTAGTGATGGATTCTAAGGAAATATAACTTTCAATGTTGTTTTAGGGAAAGGGTCCAGAATTACAACATGCAGTTTGTTCCCTTGAACAAGTAGTTGGGAGGCCACAATCTCCACTGTAAATGAGAACATGCCAGTAAAATAGTATGGCCCCAAGAATAATGGTTTCCAAAATGTCCTCACACGAATCCTCAAATTATTGTCTACATTATCTTGCATGAGAGAAGAGACTTTTCAGATGTGATTGAATTAATGATGTTACCATGAGTAGATTATCCTGGATTACTTAGGTGTGCCCAATCTAGTCACATGGGTCCTTAAAAGCAGAGGAACTTTTCTGGCCCAGTCACAGGGGATGTGACTTTGCAGTAATGACCAGAGAGCTACAATGTCACTGACTTGAAAGATGAGAAGCACAAGCCAAGGAACATGGATGGCCTCTTAAGTTGGAAAGGGCAATGGAACAGATTCTGCTCAAGAGTTTCCATAAAGGAACCCAGTCTTGCCAGCAGTTTGATTGTTAGCCCAGTGAGAACTCTATGGGACTTCTAACCTATAGAACTATAAGAAAATCAATGTGATTGTTTTAAGCCACTATTTTGTGCTAATTTGTTATAGTAACAATAGGAAACTATACTATGGACTGTCAGATACAGGTTTCTTAGTGCCAATATCTCAAACAAATGCACAAAACAACTGTGACTGTGATGTCAGTGATACTACTGGATATTGGTCTGGCTATATTTGGTAAAAGGACTGACAAAATCAGACAACAGTGTTTGATTTCAACAACCATTTATAACAGGTCCCTATGATACAGTAGGGGATATTAACTGCTTTTCAATAGTTTGCCTTCATTAACAGTCATATAAAGCTATGCTCCTGTTTTCGTGATGAAAGCATTGCTGAGGCCCTTATCCTTTATCTCAACCAATAAGCCCTATGTAATGTCCCAAGTGGGAAATTTCCCTCAAAGTTTAGAACCAGGAGAAATTTTGCTCTTCACGATGAACTGCTGTTTATACTTCTCTAAGATGATTCCCCTAAGATGACTTATTCCTACAAATTCTTTGTGAGTAGGAGCCTGATCTGTCTTGCTCTTCATTGCCCTCCAATACCTACACACAAGTGATTTGTGCTATGCAAAGTAATTCACCCCAAATTATTTGTGAAGTGAATCTTGGCTGATAAGTGGATCAGAGGTAGGGTTTGTGCATTGCCATAGTGATTGCCTTTTTTTTCTGTATTGACTTTATTATTGGCAGAATTGGTTTCCTTGGTTCTTCTTTTTACCATTTTTATTTCTTTATTTCTGGCTTCATTACATTTGTCTCGTTTACTCTAAAAGGACTTAGCTTGTGGAGAAAAGAACACTTGCATACTAATTATAATAGAATGAAAAAGCACTAAATAGATATTCAAGTATTACAGGAACCTAAAGGAAGAAGTGGCTAAAAGTAACTGGCATTTTGTTTGAGGAAGAAGAGCATTCCAAAGTGAAGGAATGCCATTAGTCTAGATAACTGTTTGGGGGATACTGAATAATCTACTATTACTAGAGCATAAACTAGTGGGAGAAGAATCTGGAAAAGACAATAGGAATAACACTGTAAAGGACAATGGCAGCTAAGCTAAGGAATGATGGCATATACTATAGGCAACAGGGGCTACTGAAGAATTTTGAGAGGACTGACCTGTTTAATTCTGTGCCTCATGAAAACAGAACAAAACAAAACTCTGATGGCAATATGATGGATGGTTTGGAGAAATGAGAAAGCCAAAGCAGAGAAATCAACTTGAATGCTATTGTAATAATCCAGGTAACAAATAATAAGGACCAAGACACAGGTTGCTAAGGATAGATTCAAGGGAATCTAAAGAAGTGGAAACAACATGACATAACCAGTGATTGAATGTGAGCATTGGGATAGAGGGGAGGAGAAAATGGCCATGAGCTTAGCATAAAGGTCATGTTCTCTATGCTGTTCTGCACAGACCAATTTTGTAATCTGGATATGTTGAATGTGGAAAGCCAGAAGAACATCCATGCCCAGCAAGCTTATGCAAATGTGCACGTGGTGGCTCGGAGAATGATTGAGGTACACAGATTTCAAATCATCTAAGGGTAGATGATGGCTAGGAAGTTTCTGAGGTAATTTGGGGAGGGTAAGGGGTACAAAGAAGACCAAGAATTTTACACTTAAAGGTAGGTAGAGAAAGAGAAGTTAGAAGGAGAAACTGACAAGAAGTAGAATGAAAAGGGAGAAATGACAGAGAAGAGTATAGTGTTCTGTTAGTTAACAGGGGCTGTGTCAGCTGGAATAAACTACAAAAATTACAGGAGGGTGAGAAATGGGAAGAGGCCACTGAATTTTGCAAAAGGAAATTCATTAGAGACTCTGAAAGGGCAGCATGATGTTAATCATTAGGTATTGATAGAGTCCAGAAACAAGACTGCATGTAGGGCTGGGTGGAAAGGAGTAGTGAAGAAATGGAGCCTGTTCTTTATGACACTTGGCAATGACAGGAAGACCAGATATGGGACAGAGACTGGAGGGACAAGAAGAAAAAAAGATAAGGTATTTTCTTTACACAGATTTAAGTGTCTATAGGAAGGCTTATTGGGTAGAACGATGCAGTGGACAGGGAAGAATATAAATATGTGAGCAAGCGAGATTCTCCTCACTGTCTTGGTAGCTCATCTGGAGGCAGCACGAGTGGTGCATTAGTGCTGGGCCACCCTTTTGATGGCCATCTGCTGTGACCACGTGGGCTGCTACAGGATGGACTGCCGACAGAGCTCTGGGCAGCCCCGGGGCACATCTAGAAAACTGGGACCACTTTAAACCCTCTTTATCTTGAACATAATATCCAACTAGTTTATACTGGTATTTAAAACGCATCCACTGAGGAAGAATGCTGTATTCCAGACATGACTCATCACTTAGCATAGTTATATTGTTAGTAAATACCAAGGGTAGTCACTCAAGTCTATGATTTTTTTTTTTTTGCATACATACAGTGGCAGTGATTTGAATACTTACACACATTAAATGTAAGTCCAGTGTCTTATGTTTGCTACAGAAATCGAGTTCAGCTTTTAAGTGGGCGCCCACAAAACAAGTATTCAAAACATCTGTGAAGGTCTAGGCCCACGCTGTGCAGAGTATACAAGAGCAGTAATGCACATTTTGCATAATGGCTAGACATAAAGAGTGGAGGAAGCAGAATGGAGCTTGACTCCAGACGGGTAGCTGCAAGAACAACAAAAGCTTTGGAACCAACAACAAACGTGAGAAATGAAGAGACCCGAAAGGACATGAGCAAATAGAAAGCTTTGTACCTCAGAGGGAATTGAGAAAGCACAGGAAAGATAGCAAAAGATGTGAGTCAGCCCTGGGGAGAAAGCCCAAAAGGAACAGAATCGATGTGGCATCCTAGGTTACTCTGGCCGTAGAAGAGCAGTTTTAAAAAGGGAAAGAAGAGACAGATTTAGGAGGATTTGGTAGGTCTATGGGTGCAGGACGCCCAAAGCCACGGAGGGGGTCAGGGTATGATTTCTTCCTCCACACCCTCTTCTTTCATATACCAATATGTTTTCATACCGTATGCATAAAACTACAGCAGGGGATTTAGAGATAATGCAGTTGTTATAAATGATCTTTGCCTTCCCCAAATTCTCAGCTCAACCTCATTGGAAAAAAGTAAAGAAATAACATAAATTGAATAACTAGAAAAAATGGAATGTGTAACAATACGTGCATGTGCCTATATTAGCACAACAAAAGAATAATCAATATTTTCTGAATCAATCAAATTTTCTGAAACACTGACATGTTTTGCTTTTCTGTAGCAATCGTGTTTGGCATAGGAACCCCCAGTCCCTCCCTCATGACAGCCTGTGAGCCATTCCTCGCAGCTCCCAGGATGAACACTGATCTGACCACATCCCCTTCGTGGTGATTTCCAGTCTCCAGTTCTCTCTGATGACCTCCATCTCCCTCCCAGGATTATCCTACTCCCTCCCTGTCAAAACCCATCTCTTTCCACACGGACATTAAATGCAGCCTATTCTTCAGGGTCCAACTACTGTGTCATTTCCTTGATCAAATCCTCCTCAATTCCTGCTCCCCTCTGTTGAGACCTTTCTACTGGCATGTGATGTCACAGAGGGAACATCCAACTGCTTTCTGATCATTTCTTATTTTTTAGAATAAAATCTGACATTTTTCTCCTGGGATTTAAACCCCTGTAGTATCTATCCCTGGTTAAGAAAGACAGGATAAATGTCATTATCCACAGCTTTCAACTCCTGACGTAAATCTCTAAGAGAGCTGACAAGATTCAAAGAGCAGAGGATCAGAGATAGAATTTTTGGGTTCAAATCCAGATTCTGACACCAACTCACTGTATCCTCTAAAGCAGGACATTAATTTTACTGGGCCTCAGATTGCTCATATGCAAAATACCAGGGTTGAGGATTATAGAGTTCTCTGTCACTGTGCAATCCCCAGGCCCTGCGACCTTGCTCAGCGACAGGCAGTCCACACACTCAGACCTATCCAAACACACTTACATCAAGTGTTCACCGAAGTTGGTGTCAACTCGGAAATGTTAGGTCTGATCTACCTCTTGAAATAAATCATCAATTCTCCCCTCCTGTTATCGGTTCTTAGAAGATGCTTCAACCATGACAAGACATAATAAAAGGGAAGATTAATTGGTGAACTGAAAAATCCTTGCAGTGACAAGGACACAAAAAGAAAAAAAGAGAGGAAAAAAAAACTAGCTGCAGCATTTTTTTTGCAATCCTTGTTTATTTTAGGTGTCAAGGTTTTTATTTGTAGGATGACCAGCTTATATTCTAAAAGTATATTGCCTAAATTATTACTAAAGGGAAATTGTCCTAATCTTGTTATTAACTAATCTTGATTAAAGTACCTATTTATAGCGACCTTAAACCCCTTGGGAGATATGATGCTGTGTCCTTTGCTGCTTTCCCCTCCACAGTGGTACACGAAACATCTTTTTTTGTTGTTGTTTTCTAAATTACCATAAACAAAATGTATTTTTTTCTGGACACTTTAATTTAATGAAACATCTCTTGAATAAACGGTATTGCAAGGTTGGATTTGGGAATCATTCGCTGGCATTCTGTCTTAGACTAGCAGCAAAGAGATCAGAAAATAGTTTCTATCTTCAAAAGGGCAATAGTTGATATCCTTTACCGAGGTCTTGCCAGGGGACACAGAAGATCTTTCATACTTACAGTAGTCCTCCGGGCAGGTGCCGTTGTTACCTGCACCACAGGTATGTTTAGGACAATCACATATACAATCTGACAACTACTACAGAACTATGCATCAAAAAAAGAATCCCTTTGAGGCTCTAGAGAATCTGAATTGATAAAAGTGGGAGAACAGAGAATAAAAAGGATTATTTCAGTTGGAAATCAACTTCCTCCAGAAGGTGACATTTGAGTCAGTCTTGAAACTGTTATTAGACCTAAATAAATGGTATTAAGGGGAAGAAAACTCCAGAAATAAATAGTGCATGGCAAGGGAAGTCTTATCATAATAATTACCACACCTGTCCTTTGTTCTATGTCAGTCATCGCCACTGCATTGTAAGATCCACCAACCCTGAGACTGCCTTATTTATGGCAATAATCCCAAGTCCTAGCATATGGCAATAGGAGTTGAATGAAGGAAAACACATGTAGCACTCAGTAGATTTAATTATTTGGTCCAATTCTTTGTTCATCATGTATCTAGGTGTGTGTGTGTGTGTGTGTGTGTGTGTGTGTGTAACTTTACAGTTCCTCCCTAAAACGGTACAGTGAACTTCACCACTCTCTTATGGACTGAATGTTTGTGACCCACCCCAAACTCATATATTAACATCCTAACCCCCAATGTGATGATATATGAAGGTGGGATACTTGGGAGATAAATTGATTTAGATTAGGTAATGAGGGTGGGAACCTCATGAGTGAGATTAGTAACCTTAGAAGAAGTGAGATATCTCCCTCTCTCCAGGCACAGGCATAGAGGAAAGGCCATGTGAGCACACAGTAAGAAGAAGGTAGCTACCTAGAAGTCAGAAAGAAGGCTCCGACCAGGAGCTGAATCTGCTTATGCCTTGATCTCGTACTTCCCAGCCTCCAGACCTAAGAAGTAAATATCTATTGTTGAAGCCACCCAGTCTTTGGTATTTTGTTATGGCAGCTCGAGCTGACTATGACATACTCATTGACTTTGGACTTGGCCACGTGATTTGCTTTGGCCAACAAGATTATACGCTGTGCTCCAAGCAGAGACTTGAAAAGCACTTGTCTTGTCCCTTGTGTTTCTGCCAAAACCACAAGGAACATGCAGCAGAGAGTATGAGCGTGAAGGTAGACTGTGAGTGCTGAGGAGGCGGTTGGACTGACTAACATAACAAAGTTCAAGCAGTATGACACTCCATGTGTTAGAGTGGAGTTGTAGGTAGGAATAAGGTGAGGGAAAAGCAGTTGAGGGATAGTTTCCTAATAAAATTTAAAAATTTACATTTCAAGAGGGAATCTGAAGAAGAAAGCAATTCTATTATAGAGTCTTTACAATGGAGTTGGGTAAAATAAAGCAGACACCAGAGACTACAAAATAAAGCATTCTTTAGAGGAATTCTGCCCTGCTCAATGACAGAGGTTCCAATCTCTTATCTTTATGTCACCTTTTCTGACAAAGCAACCATAGATCTTACTTTACAATGTGTTATGTAACAACCCTGGCTAAATATTATCCTCAATCCAACCCAAAGGCTTGATGATTACCAATAGTCCTTATTTGTGACTACACTCATAATCCATGTACACCTGTTAAACACACACAGATACTGGCAATGTTCTAAAAGCCCAATAATAATAATAATAATAATAATAATAATAAACAATCAATAAAAGAGGATTTGAATTCATGAATGCCAAGTCAAGTAACGTAGTCACTTTCTCCTTAAGCACTCAGCCACTTCAATGGTAGGTGCCAACAGGTTTACTGATGTTAATCCTAAGATTTTTGTATTTTGTAGCTAATATCCCCAAGCTGACAATGCCAGAAACTCAGCCTGCAGAAATTAATAAACTAAATTCCCGAAGACTGGGAACCCATCAAGTCATAAATGTCCAAGGGCATCAGAATCAAAGCCTTAATGACACTGCACAGGACGCCTGGATTTCAAGATCAAGTTCAAATTTGACTGTCAGTGTATGTTATGAGGATGTTTTTGGCCTCTACTAGATACTTTGAATTGGCCTCATGATACTCCTAATTGGAACTGGCATTTTTAAAACAGAATGAAAGTCTTTGGTATGTCTCCATGGAAAAATAAGTCTGGATCCAAGCAGAGACTTGTAGGTAGGAAATGAATTGTAGGATTAGTGGATGATTTTCTAGTCCCCTAGCAAGAGTTTATCCTAAATTAAACTGCCTGCAAGGCAGAAGACACCTTTACAACTACAGCCAGGAGCTTGATAAGAAAATTCAGAGCGTATCTAGAAGTCACTGCCCACATAATCTTGCATTCCAGAGAACATTGCTGCAATTATCGTCATTTGTTTTTATTGCTGAAGCAGAATATATATCCTATCTTCCACTATTAGTTACTTTTTAAGTCAACAACGGAGACAGATATTCTGTTTAGTAGTTCATTTTTTTTCTATAATTTGTCATTCTCTTTCCCTCAAATTCTATGTTTTTATGACTAAAAACTACTGAATTATGTATTTTGGTAGTTTTATTCTTTTTGAAATAGCAGCCAGAAAGCATTTCAAACACTTTGAATTTTGTCAAGGTAAGAAAGAAAGAATTTACTTTAGCCTTAAAGCAGAAGAAACAACTTCTTTTCCAGATTATCAACTCTTTAGTTGGCAGCTGTATCATTAGGGAAATGTCTTTTTTTTTAAGACCTTGAACTCCAATGCCTTCTTAATTGTGAAACTCATTAAATGTTCAGAAACGGCATTATTCTCTAAAGCTCATACCCATTAAGCACAGCACACCCATTGTAGTTATTAAGATACTAGGGAACCACACCACATTGATGAGGAGGTAGGAAACTAGGAGGCCACAGACCATAATAAAAACATTCCCACTAAGAAAATAATTGCATAGGCAATACAGAGCAAATGAAACTTCTGCTCCCAAAAAGAGGAGCTAAAGTCAGTCCAATCTACTCTGATCACATTATGCAACCCATTTTAGCTCTGCTTCATTGAAAGAGGGTCTCTAATAGCCTTTCAGAACTCTTCCCATAGTCCCCAATAACCACTGAAACCTCCCTTCATAGTACCTCTATAGTGAGGTCTGTTGAATAAATACAAATGTGAATAAATGAATGGATGAGTACAAACCTTGAATAAGCAATACTAGTGTGACTTCCTACTGAACTTATTTCAGCACTTTTATGAGTCCAGCAGCATCAGTGGGCAAGATGGCGGTATGTGGAATTCTGTTCTCTATAGTGCTGCTCCTTTTACAGGAGTTCTGTCCATCCCTGATGGCCTAGAAAGGACCCCCTGCACAAGTCTTGATACCCAGTGTTTTCAACATCATTCAGATAGGACTGAGGTAAAGAGCAGAAACCCATTTGAGTTAGTGAAACATGTGACTCTTCCTCGTAAGGTAAAGCTCTGGTGAGCATACTGGGTCTATCAGCTGTTTATGCCTAGTGGAAGGCAATATAAGGAGACATCATTAGTAGTCTAGTTTAAAATAGCTTATTTCTTCTTGTGAGTATTTATAGTTTTTTGGCCTTTCCTTTAGTGTGCACACATTATAAGCAGTAAGCACATCATTAAAAGCTATTAAATTAATAAGGCATGGTTAAATTAATAACAGCATATAGCCACAGATAATACTTACATACAAAAGGTATCCACAAACTCAGTGTCCAGTTACTACACTCAAAACTCCTTGCTTAGACCAATTTAATGGAACAAACTTTGACTCCATTGTGCTGTGGAGTGAATATAGCTGGGGCTCCTTGCCAAAGAGCTTTCTAGTGGGAAGCAGCACGCTTGGAAGTCAGCCCTTGGATTAAGTTATTAGCTGTGTGACCTTGGGCAAGTTACCTAGCCCTTATGAAAGTTACATAAGCTACAATTCTTAGCTCATTGAACTATTGAGATATTAAATTACGTAATGTGGATAAATGGCTTAGCACTGTTTTAGTCAATAAAGATATCTATATCTTGGGTGCTTCAGTTAACTCTCTGTAGTCAGTTTTCTTTCTGTTTTTTTTCACTTATTAAAAAATATATAAGATCCTCTTTGTCCCATAAAATATACTTTAATCTATTTTTACATATTCTTTGCTTAATCATTCCCCAAGAACAGTTCTTTTGCACCATTGATCAAAAGAATATATTCACATTTATTTATTTATAGTTCTCAGCTACATTTTGCTTTCCGTTGGCTGGGGTTGTGATTTTTTTTGACTATATAATCATGCTCTTATACCATTCACTTGAATTTCTCATTTAAATCTAGTCTTACTCTTTGATTCAAAAATATTTAATGAGAATTTACATAACCTAACGTAATTGGGCATGAAACAGTTACAGCAAAACTGCAGTGAAGCAAGCAAACAGTTTTAACTACAACTGCTGTAGCAAATATGATAATGGATATTGAGAGATAAGAGGTAACCATAAAATAAAGTTTCTGATAATGGAGGGACAGATTTCCAAGGAGCCCTTAGACCAGACATTGCTGTTGTCCTCCATGATTGCCAATAATTAAATTACAGATAGCATTTTCTGTTATTCACATGCAGTTGCAAAAAGCATAATTGCAAAATTGGTAGAAATTTGTACTTCAAACATTTTCACAAACTTGTGAGGTAACAAGTCAGAACACTTGACCTAGCTACTACATACAATAGAACAATAGCTAGAAGGTATGTACTCAGACTAAAATTTGAGTAATTGCAAACAGAGTAGGGTAACATCTTGATATTAGTATGTTAGCACAGATACAAAGAAGAAAACAATCCAATATGGTAGGTCGGTCATCGGTCATTGGGAATATATGATAAGAAAAACAGGATGAAAGAAGATTCTCTCCATTCCTGAGATACTGGTTCCTAGATTTGAGATGGGGCTTAGGCATCTATATTTACAAAGTTTCACAAGTAATCCAGATACAACATTAAGACCAAATGGTATCAAATCCCATCATTTTTAGAAAAAAATTTTTTAATGTTTACTTATTTTTGAGAGAGAGAGAGAGAGAGAGAGAGAGCGTGTGCGTGCCCGCGCGCCCGCGCATGAGTGGGGGAGGGGCAGAGAGAAAGGAAGACATGGAATCTGAAGCAAGATCCAGGCTCTAAGCTGTTAGCACAGAGTCCAACGCCGGGCTCGAACCCACGAGCTGTGTGAGATCATGACCTGAGCCGAAGTCAGACGCTTAACCAACTGAGCCACCCAGGCACCCTTCAAATCCCATCATCATACTCAATAGACAAATACTACACTCTTCGCTTCTGGAGAGAAGCAACTGCATCACATCTTTTGTTGAACATCATCATGGACCCCTAAGATCTACTAAATACTTGGCATGACCCTCTCTTCATTCTTTCCTTCTTAGCTGAACTTCTTGGGAAAGCTTTCTACAATTTTCTACATCTCTCTTCATTTACCCTTCTTGATTCAAATTAATGCAACCCATTGTCTATATTCACAGCTCCAATTAAACTGCTCTTATTAGGGTTATTTGTGACTTCCTTAATGAAAAAATCTAATAAGAGTGCTTTTAGTCCCAATTTTCTTGACTTCTCCCCTCAGAAGTAACTGACATTACTGACTACACCTTTTTTTTGTTTTACTTTTTAAAAAACTTTATTTAGAGAGAGAGAGAGAGAGAGAGAGAGAGAGAGAGAGAGAGAGAGAATGAGCTGGGGAGGGGCAGAGAGAGAAGGAGACAGAGGATCTGAAGTGGGCTCTGTGCTGACAGCAGAGAGCCTAATGCAGGGCTAGAACTCACAAACCATGAGAGGAGATCATGACCTGAGCCAAAGTCAGATGTTTCACCCACTGAGACACCCAGGTGCCCACAAAACTTGACTACACCTTTTTTTATGAGTTGCATTCTTTTATCTCTTCTTCTGGCTTCCTTTATGGGCTTCTCTTTCTCTTCCTGCTGCTTAACATTTGGTATTCTCCAGGGTTCTAATCTCATTCCCTCTCTCTTCCCACTGTAGATGCTTTTCCTAACTAATCAAGAATAAGGTAATAATGCTCAGATAATTCTCATTAACCTAATTACTTCCTACAGTCACTCAAATAGGACTAAATGTCCAAGATGGAATTATCTCCACTATCTTTGCCCTCCCATGCATGACATCTGCTCTTTCTCCTCTGCATAATTTTCAATGCTTTTAAAATTTTATAGAGATTGCAGTAAACTGCTAGTATCTGTCTATGTCATTAAATCCCTAGAGGCCATAATTTCATTTGCCTCTATCAAGAAAAAAAGGAGAAAAGTCTAGAGTTAGTCTTTCAGAAGATAATTCAGATGTAATAGTTTGAGAGAGCAAAGGAAGCACCTGTACTCAGTTACTTCTAAAATATTTAATGTATTAATATAATACGTAGGATACAAAAGTGATCTAGGTATAATTACAAAGGAGACCA
Source organism: Prionailurus bengalensis (assembly GCF_016509475.1). Taxonomy (NCBI): domain Eukaryota; kingdom Metazoa; phylum Chordata; class Mammalia; order Carnivora; family Felidae; genus Prionailurus; species Prionailurus bengalensis. The sequence goes on along the minus strand of NC_057353.1, from coordinate 13,501,580 downwards.
TACAGACAAAGCCTAGGACAACAGGTGACCATTGGCCTATTGGATCTATCCGTGGTGTGCCTGCAATTTCATTAGTTAGGTATGATGCAGAGCAAATGATACATTGTCAATGGACATGGTAAGGAGTCCATCTCTTAGGAAAAAGTATGGTGAGATTACTAATAAATCTTTGTACACAATTTGAGAATGATGATCTGAAGACTTTTCCTTGGACACTTATTATTTCTTCTTCCTTGTGGCACAACACGTAGGGGATATGTAAGTGCTCCTAAATGGTAAACGATTATCCACTAAAGATGCTTGTTTAGTAAGATGCTGCTTACTGTAAGTAAGAAGTTCAGAGAGTGAAAAAGAGTATAGTATGTTGAGAGTCCACAGTTTCTTTTTTTTTTAAATTTTTTTTCAACGTTTTTATTTATTTTTGGGACAGAGAGAGACAGAGCATGAACGGGGGAGGGGCAGAGAGAGAGGGAGGCACAGAATCGGAAACAGGCTCCAGGCTCCAAGCCATCGGCCCAGAGCCTGACGCAGGGCTCAAACTCACGGACCGCGAGATCATGACCTGGCTGAAGTTGGACGCTTAACCGACTGCGCCACCCAGGCGCCCCGAAAGTCCACAGTTTCAAGGGAATACTATTAGCTACTATTTATTGTTTATTTTATGCTGTCCCTACACATGTATTATCTCTTGATTCTTATAACATACCTTGAGAGAAAGGTATTAATATTATTCTACATTTACACTAGAAAATAATATAAGGGACTTTCAGAGAGGTTAAAAATAACTTGTTTGGGGTCAGGCAAATAGATATGATTCACCAAGACATGACTTTAATGCAGGTCTGTTTGACTCCAAAGCCCCTGTTCTTTCCACTATGACTTGATAAGCTGTCTCTCTCATGATAGCAGTGTTATAATTTGATTGATAGGCTGGATCTTCCTTTTGCACCCAGGGATAAACTTTACACTTTACGAAGCACATGTAAACATTCATGGATTTCTGTTTTGTGTTTTTTTTTAATTTTTTTTTAACGTTTATTTATTTTTGAGACAGAGAGAGACAGAGCATGAACAGGGGAGGAGCAGAGAGAGAGGGAGACACAGAATCGGAAGCAGGCTCCAGGCTCTGAGCTATCAGCCCAGAGCCCGACGCGGGGCTCGAACTCACGGACCGCGAGATCGTGACCTGAGCCCAAGTCCGACGCTTAACTGACTGAGCCACCCAGGCGCCCCTGGATTTCTGTTTTTAAGTGAATTAATACATTCCCACATTCCTACACTTGGCTTATAAAATCGTGAGGCCCAGATAAACAAATCTGAAATCCATAACAGGCCATCATGGAGGGCAGGTTAGAACCCACAGGCAAGGACACAACTGGAATTTCTTCTCTCTGGGAAGCCTCGTTCTGCTTTTAAGGCCTTTCAACTGATTGCGTCAGGTCACCCAGATTATCTAGAACCATCTCTCTTACTTAAAGTCAACTGATTATGGACTTTAAACACATCTATAAAACACCATTCATACTAACACCAAGATTAGCATTTGAGTAACTAGGGACTATACTTAGCCAAACTGACACATCACAAGAACTACCACAGCTATGATCACTACTCTTATCACACTAATTCACATGTTTCCAAATTATTTAACGTCTGATTCTCAAAACAACCCTGAGAAAATGGATTAGGGCTTATGGTGCCCAATTTACAAAACAGAAAACTGAGACTCAGATAACAAATTTATCTAGGATCACACATCGGAAAACAACGGAGTTGGACCTGAAGCCAGACCATTGGTGCCATGGGCCACTCTTAGCAGCACACCCTGATGTACGTCATGCTCTAACTATTCATGGAAGACACCAGGCAATATTAAGGAAGACACGATGAATTTCACTTTGCAAGGCAGGAAAGAAATTCTGTCTCAGATAACACTTAGAAGTTATTTAAATTAGTGTGTCTAGTAGTTGGTTTATTGAATATCACTGATATTTGTTATGAGCAAAGAACATAATTAAAATAAAATGCAAACTCACAGCTCTTCTGAATATGCTAAATGTTTTGTCTTCATTTTTTAAACTTGTTATTTCTTAGAACAAGTAGAGTTTAGTTTGTAAAAATTCTCCATTATTCAGATATTAAAAGCAAGGTATGGGGGAGTCTAAAAGCCCTTCAGAAACCTTCAAGTTTCTGAACAACCTAATCTCAGACACATTCTTATAAAACCTGTTACAGATAATTGATGAGGTTAATATGTTTCTATAATTTAAAGGTTTACATAATTTCAAATATCTAGCACACAGTTTTTAATTTAATGCTATGAATGCATAATTCAATTTAAGATCTAGACAAATGTACATTTAACTTTTAAAATTTCAAATAAACAAATTGGTGATTAAATCATATAATATATTTAATAATAACAATAAAAACTAGCATTTATTGAACTTTTAGTATGTATGCCATTTTGCTAGAATAGTTCAATATGAAACATCCTTTAATCTACCCAGCAAACTGAGGTGGCAGATTCAGTTACGGGGGATGTTAAGGATACACAGCTGCTAAGTGGCTCAGCCACAGTTCGAATCAAGGTGTAACTAACTCCAGGCCCTCCATTCTTAGCCCCACCAGCTAACTACCTCTCAGATTGGTGCAGCCCTACACACAGATACTCCTCAAAAATCTCCAGTTTTACAAAGATTTTATATTGCTCATAGTAGTTGATTATTCTTTTCCTTCTATGAGCAGCAGCCCCTTCAGGTATTCTTAGCTCTACTGATCCCATTATTCCAAGATACTGATCCCATCTACCTCTACTGATCCCACTATTCCAGGAAAACAGGAAGCCTACATCCTCCTCTTTACCACAAACCTTTCATGAAATAAAAGGAGAACAGGATTCCCAGTAAATAACATATTAGTCACTATCTCACTTATTCATTCATGCACAATAAGTATTTACTGAGATGACATGCGACCCATTCAGTAGGCAATAGTAGAGATGAAAAAGAGAGACTTCCTGCTCTCAAAGAACTTGTGGTCTATTGGGGTGGGGCAATGGGACAATTACATAAAATGATAAGTGTCATGATAAAGAGGCATATGGGAGCTATGGAATCACAGGGAAGTTGACACCTACCTCCTCCATGAAGGATAGGTCAGAATTAGGAAGAGGAAAGAAGGAAAGCCTTTAAAGCACATAGAACCATATGCATAGAGGCAGCACCAAGATAAAGTAGAGCCCGAAACATTTCCAGAACACTGAGATGTTCTCTGTGGATGAACAAGTGAAAGCAGGTAAGGAGGTAGTGTCTTTGGGATATGAGGAGGTCGGGCTGAAACTTGGTTGGGTTATTGCTAAATTTATTGCAGCACCGGAATCCATTCAGCCAAAGTGATCTAACTTTATAAATTTCAGTTTAAAGATGCAAAGCTTAGGCCTATAAAAATAAAAATTAGATTTTAAAATAAAACACTGCCAACAATGAAATGGGCCAATAAATCTCCCCAGTGGTCCAGTTGCCTTCTTAGAATTCTAATAAGTTACAAAAGCAAAGTTCTCACACGTGTTGATCACATCAAGACACCTTGAAGATGGACAGATATTTGTCATTTTACTGGTATGTTCCCCCAAACTCGATACTCACATGTAATTTGTAGCAGGCAATGGAACTGGCCTAAATACAGCTATTATAAACAATGACAATAAGCACATTTCAGGAGAATGTGATAGCTTTACAGGATATGTGGTCATAATGGAACTAAATGACACTACTATTAATAGCTTAAGAATAATCCCCTTCTACTGAGTCATTATTTGTTGAATTGTCACATGTATTTTGTGATCATATATGACAATGCGGGTATTTAAAACTCTTGACAAAAACAGAATTTCAAATGAGAGTATCACTGAAACATTAAGATGGTAAAGTCACCATTCAGCCAACATGAATATCTAATTGTGCCTCCCCTGGATAACATCATGATATGTGTCTTCACCTCTAAAATTATACCATTTCCTTGAGATTCCTATTTGAAAAAAAGAGGAGCGAATTTTCATTTTAGAAAGCAGGCCCCTCAACTTGTCCCTGTCCAAATCCCCTGATCTCTTTGCCCCTCTGTGTGTAGTATTTCCTCAAGGCTTTTCCAAACTCTGTCATCCATGAGCAATGCATTGCTGTCCTTTTCTCACTGAGCAAACCCTATATAATTCTGAGTTTTTAATGATTAGAAAGGAGGCAAAGATTCTTGCAGTCCCTTAGTACTACCTGTGTCATTTTGGAAGCCAAACCAGAATACCTGCTCTGCCTTCACAAGCTCACCAATGCACCATGGCCAATGACTACCTGAGCTGTGTGGCAAGTGTAGGGAGGGCTAATTAATATCTTTTATGATCTTTTCAATGTTTAGGCCTTCATTTTGAATATGTGAACTCTCTGATCTGGCATGGTCTGGGACTTGGGAGTTCTGGTTAACAGTCTAATTGAAAGAAAGAGATGGTAAGAGTGTGAAGGGTGTTAGTGCTTGTGGATTCAGGCTGGGTCTGTGTGAGATGCCTGACTTCATTAGCCTGCTCGCCTCTATTCCGTAGCACCATCAGAGATCCAAATAGTAGCAAAGGAATGCCCCAAACTGTCACCTCCTCCCTATTCCTTTCATTTTTCTCCTATGCAGCCCTTCCTCAGAAAAAGGATGTGGAATGAAGCTGTTGCCAGTCACCATTTACGGAGCCTTAAGAAAATCACAAGCAGTAATATAGTAACAGGAGAACTGCCCTGGGAAGATTGATAATGTCTTTCTCACTTTTCCACCTCATGGTGTGTGTCAGAACTTTTCTCTATGTGTGTTTGTGAAACTGTAATAAAGGATATTACTTTTTCACATTGCCTTGGGTCAAAGATAGCATGTCAAAAATCAAATGCAAGTGAGCAAGGCATCCTACTCAGCTTGTGGTTAGCTTACCAGAGATGAAATTTGCTTTCAAGCTTAATTTCAGCAATATTTCAAATTACCATGAGGAGATGTTCCAAATACCTAATAAGTTAGCTACTGCAGCACTAAATATTCAGATGAAAGAATTTACACAAAGAAAAACTGAAGAGAAGAATAAGGACGAGAAAGAGGAAGAGGAGGAGGAGGAGAAGAAAAAGAAAAAAAACCTTATGACCCTGAGTGAAGCATGCAGTGAACTCTTTCTATGACTTTCCATCTTTGAGATAAATGAATACCAACTTATTGAGACCCCTCTTTCTCTTGACTTCAATGTCTACCTCTCCCTCTTTAAACTCGCTTATCTCACATCATCATTCCATCGATTTCATCCAATTCTCCACTTATCTGACTTTCTCAGTCTCCTTCTTGGCTCATTTAATTTGCCCCTTAACTGTTAGTGCTCCCACCTCCCCACCCCCAGACTCTGTACTCAGGAGTTTCTCTTCCTACTTTGCTTGTCTTATGTGATTTCATCCTCTCTCATCACTTTATTTCCCAATTTTTTTTTCATCTCCAGGCCTGATCTTACTCCTAAGTTGACACTCTCATTTACAACTACTTCGTAATTAACATCATTGTCATCACTCACCCCTGCCCCGAACCCATAGTTCATAAATCAGTTAATGCATTATCAATTGCCTGCTCACTCAGGCTAAAGCACTTCCCTCAGGCTTCCTATCTGATCTGTCATTAAATCTCACAAGTCAACCTGCAGAATCATTCTCAAACCCACTTTCTCTTGTCTTCTACCAAGGTCATTGTCCTATGTCCATTGTCTCTTCTCCCTGAATGAGTGCTACTCCCTCTTAACATATCTCCTCAGCTCCCCATTCTCATCACTTCACCCTATTCTCAATACTACCACTCTGCAAGACACAGGCCACTGTCCTCTTGGCTCTATCCACTTATAGAATAAAGCCCAGACTTCTTAAGCATAGAATAAAAATATCCTCAAAAACCTGACCCAATACATATACCTTAATATCTCTATTAAACCTTCTAGTTTAGCAGACAATGAACACAGCACACAATGGACATCTACTGAATGAATGAATGAATGAATGATTTTTTAAACAGGATTTAGCATATTTGTGCTTTAAAAATGTTATTTTCCTCTCAATGTAGTGGAAACAAATAAAACTCATCTAACACATCTGACTTGAAATCATACATACAGGCTCCAGGTAGCTTTCCAAAGCTTAGGAATGGATTTTAAGAAAATACACCTGAGTTGACTCACGGATTCTCACTTCCACCATTACCAGTGTTCTCTCTAGGATTTTTGTCCCCAGTCTTATGTGTCAGGACAGCACAAACAAGTATGAGTTGTCCCAGCTGTGCATGGGAAATGGACACAGCTATGAAAAAGGACACGGCCCTGGGACAATTGTGGTCATATCTCCTTCTGGCTCAGAGGCTCTGCCTGGCCAGGGCTATTCAGTTCCTGTTGGGTCAACAAAAATACGTAGATAGATAATATACAATATTGTAAGTTCAACGATAGTGTTATGCACAGGATTTGTTTGTCCTGGCTGGATGGGGGGCTGCTGTCACTACGTCCACAGCCCAGTGACTACACCTGAATGGAGTCCCTGCCAGCATCATTGCTGATGCTGCCCAAACAAAAGCTGTGCCTGGCTGGCTATGACTATGTGTCACAGTGTGGGCCCTTCGGCACTGTAGCATGAGTAAGTGAGGGCTGGACACCAAGGTTTCCCCACTCTAGATCTCTTGTCTATATCTGACAGGAGAGAAAATACCTTACAAAGTGAGAAGGAAGGAAATGTACACACACACACACACACACACACACACACACACATATTTCTATAAACACACTTAGGATATCTATCTATCTATCTACACACACACACACGCACACACACACGCACACACACACACACATTTAGGAAATATATATATTTAAAAAAAGCACTTAGCTTTCATTAAGCAAATCATCCTGCATTGCAAAGCCTATGAGTAGAAATTTGAGATTTGAAATCAGATACAGCTCAGAGTTAATGCTATGCTGCCTCTTCTTTAAAAATCATAACAAAGAGATGATAGAAATGTGCAGAGGGCAAAGGCCCCACACAGCAGAACACAAGAACAGTTCAACTAGTGGGGAATGACGAAAGGATCTGGAAATCTTTCATGGAGAAGACCTTCAAGCTGAATGATGATGGAAAATGAGCAGACGTTCTCTAAGTGAACAAGTGGGGGTGGAGCTATAGCAGGAAGAAGGCTGGGTGCGAGGTATCCGGGGAACAGAGAGACTCATGGAGACATGGAAAGCCGCAAGTCTGACAAAAGCATGTTGTAGGAGATGAGGTGTGACAAGAGATCCATCCAGGGAGGAAGACAGGAGTCCATCAGAGAGTGCCATGAAGAAAGCGAGACTTTACCCCAAGTGCATGGGAAGCCAGCAAAGGGCCTTACGTAAGAGGGCAGAACTCACAGATCTGCTGGAGACATGTCAATATGTTTCTGCATCATCCTTTCACTTCATGTATTAACAGGTTTGCTAGTAACTGTGTCTGCAAAGTGAAGGATAGATTTGGTGGGGATTTCGGGGGGGGGGTTGAATTGAAACAGAGACCAATTAGTACAATACCACACGAATGCATGCTCCTGATTCAGGTAGGAGGTATAGGGATGGAGAAGAGGGGACAACTGTAAGTGTTGGGAAGTCAGAATCTGGGTGCTATGGACTGAATTTTTGTGTCCCCTAAAAATCATATGTTGAAGCCCTAAATCCCCGGTGTGATGGTGCGTGCAGGTGGGGCCTTTGGAAGGTAAGGTTAGATTCAATCATGAGAATAGTGTCCTCATGATGGTACCAATACCTTAGAAAATTGATCTCTCTCTCTCTCTCTCTTTCTCTCTCTCCAACTCTCCACATTCACATTCCAAGGAAAAACCATAATGAGAAGAAAGCAGTCTTCAAATCAGGAAGAGGGCCCTCATCAGACACAGAACTTGCCAGCACCCTGATCTTGGACTTCCCAGCCTCTAGAACTGTGAGAAATAAATGCCTGTTGTTTAAGCCACTTGGTCTATGATATTTTTTATAGCACTCTGGGCTGTTTAAGACACTAAGAAATGTGTAAGAGGGAGTACAAGAGAAAAGGATAGAAAACTATAAGGGAGGAAGAAGAGTTTTGTGTAGGAATGGAGACTATCATTCTGAAAGTGACAATGGGGCAGTAGGAGAATCTTGAACACCTCCGGGGTCCATAACACCTTTGAGTGAAGAGAAACAACACAAGAATTCTCAGTTACACTATAGGTAACCTAGGATTTAATGGGCTAGTGGGCTGGTGTGGGCACCTGACCACCATTCACAGCATGGATCCATTCAGTAATAATTCTGAGGTTGGAATAAATTAGATGTCCAACTGAGTGGAATATAACCTATCCTCAAGTGAGGGATTCTCTGCTTAATATAGGATTTTGTCACATTCAATATTTAATTGCATCTCAAAGCACAGGGTGATTTCTTTGGTTAGAGGATCTATTGTCTTGTATTCTGACAAATCATAAGGAAATAATACAGTAGGTTTTCAGTTTTGGTTACTTCTGTAGATTTCTAGATGACCTTTACTAAAGCTATCCTATAAATTTTCATTTGTTTTTCTTCCATCAGTTATTAAATCAACTGACATTTACCAAATGCTACCAAGGAACTGCTGTGGGCTAGTTGATGGGGGATTTAAAGATGAACAGGACCTCGTCATGGCTTTCAAGCAGCTCATAATTCTGGTTGAGGTGAAAGAAATAAATAGATAGTTAACATATAATGGATTAAGTCCAATGACAGAGTCATGCACAGGAATTTTTATGTCTGTTTGGGTTGGATACATCACCCAACCTAGAGCCTTCTTACAGAAAGTGTCACCTGAGACGTATCTTATTGGATGAGTAAGAGTTGGCTAGATAGCAGGAGGGAAAAAAGGGGGAGGGCATGAATGTCAGAAGTAGTGTGGTATATGCAAGGGATTACAGGCAATTAAGTGCTGCTGGAGCATCAAGTATGGGAGGAAGAATGGCAGTAAAGGATAATTTGAGCAATTATTAATATCATTGTGAATATCTAAATCAAGGGAGAATTTAGCATTACCTGTCAGAAAATCAATCCAAAATATGAAATGACAATGATATCATGATTATAAATATGAAGACATGAGAGATACTGGGTTTTTAAATGTCTCCACCCAGCCATTCAGATTTTACAGTCACTGTCAGTCCAGAAACGTGGGGCTGTTCAAGTTCTCTTGAGATTAGTGACTTCTCTGTCAGCGTCCTTTCTCCTGCCTCTTTTGAAGATCCCTGGGGAATGATTCTATTCTGATCACTTATCAATTTTGTCTCCATACTTTCTGCAGTTTATAAACACTGAGGAAAAAAAACCAAACAACTCTGCTCTGATTTCTACCCCCCACCTCCTCAGAGCCTACTGCTCACTACTCTTCAGTGGTCTCCATATGTTCATGACTTTGGGGTGTAGCTTCGAGCAAAGTTTCTTGAACAGTTATTCAAGAATTTTTTTTCCCCTAGGTAAAGTTCAGAGCTGTCCTTTAAATAGAAACCCAGGGCTTTTCTCAACAAGTCCTGAGGCATTCCTCCTCTAGAAACAATTTGAAAGCATCCTGAGCTGACTTTTTCTCTCTTTGGGGACTTTGGGAAATCCCAACTCTCTGTCCTCTATTGTTTATGTCTAAACAGGAATGATAACTTAATTATTTCTTCCCTAAATTTATCCTCAAGACACTATAACATGGCAAACTATGAGTGATTTTATTCCCATTTAAGTTCCTGTGAAGAGAGATGTTATTTAAAAACCAAATGTTGCCTTAAAAACAAAATATTTGATTCAAAATAAAATAAAATAAAATAAAATTCTAAAATATTCTGGGAAGCGGCCAGGATCATTCTCATTGTCCTTCTTCATTCCCACTCCTTTATCTTGCTTCCTTGTTTCCTTTTTATTTAGAAATCCACTGTGGGTAAGGGAGACAAAAATATGCTGACCAAACTGGCACAGAATGAAGTTTGTTAAGCAACATTTCTAAGGTTGATTTATTTCTGGAAGTTAAATCTGGGCCATTGAGATTATCTCTTATTTTATCTCTTCTAAGAGCAATAACCATCAGGATCGGAGAGACAATACACATATCCTGTCTCTTTCCTCACCTTTGAATAAGATTCTTGTTGAGTGTATCCAGTGTTTCCAGAACCATCTTAGTCCCTATGGGCACATCCTTCCACTCAAGAATCAATCTCGATTTATTTTTTTCAAGATTAAGGACAATTTGGAGTGAGTCCAGACCTGACAGGATGCTGCTGGCAGTTCTAATGGTGAATCAGGCAGTCTTAGCCAAGATAATACGAACATTGTGGAGATAGTGGGGGCGTTGGAGCTAGGATGTGAGTTCAAATTCAACTTCACTACTTAGAAGCTATATGAGTCTGGGCAACTTGATTTCTGTCTGCATCACTTTCTTCAGCTAACAATGGCACCTATATCACAAGTTTGTTCTGAAGATTATATAAGACAATATATGTAAAACCTGGGATGGAACGGATGCTTAATAAATTATAGTTCTAATAATAGTGATAATCAATAACAGAACTAATCCATAAAGATTTAACTCACTTCCAAGGATTATTAGACTCCTCATATTCAGTGAACAATCAGCTTAAGTAACATACCAAGTCCAATGCTACAACTTATGGTCTTGTGTGACCCCAAAGGCTAGCCCCTGCTGAATGCCCTGGAGGCACAGTAAGGAAACAGACCCAGCAAATTAGAAGCTGAACTGGGGGAGACCCTGTCTGAGGCCAGATTTGCCTGATCCCGGAGTCTGTGTAGCAAATCTCCACACTGTGTGCTCTACATGGCAGGGTGCTCAGTTCTGTGAGAACCTCCTCAGTGCCTAGCATGGTGCCCAGAATGCCGCTACATCCAACATGCTGCCTTGCAGGCCATATGAATATTAGTTGACCAATGTTATTCTTAATCCTGGCTACACTTTAGAATTATTTGGGGAGCTTTACAAAAATACTAATCAGCAGGCCCCATCCTCATTCCTCCACCCCTAACATTGTGGCTTATTTGGTATGGGATGTGGCTCAGGAAATAAGTATTTTTTAAAAACCTTTCCAGTTGATTTTAAAGAACTACCAGGTTGAAAAGCACTGTGGAAAAGTGTTACTTCTTATATTCATAAGAAAGATGATGATGAAACACTAATACTGATATGGATTCAATGTTTACTTCGTGACACTTACTATGCTAATACATGGTTATACAACATGGTGGTAGATTTACGACAGGAAGCTGGGTCTAAACGACTTCAATACTTGTATTTTTAACTGGGACCATACATGAGATTTGTATTAATCTTATATTTTATAGACCATCTATATAGCATGGCTGAATATTAGTATACAGCACGACTTCACTTTCTTCTAAGGCAATGTACAGCCTGTATTAGCAGTGGCCACTGGAGCCTATGACCTTGGCTTTATATAAAGGCATCCAAAGATGGTAATTAAAAATATGCATAGACTCTGGACCTGGATAGCCTTGGTTCAACTACTGGACCTATCACTAGTCAGCTGAATACCAAGCTGTACTAGTTACCATTGACTTAACCTGTTTCTCAGTTATCTCATCAGTAAAATGGGAATAATAATAACGATAATAATGATAATGATGATGATAATAATAATAATAATAATAATAATAATAATGGGACCTTACAGAGTTCATTGTAGAGGATTAAATTATTATACATGTATACTGCATATAATAGAGTCTGGCATACAGTAAAAGCTATATAAGGTTTTGTTTTTGTTCTTATCATTACATACCACCTAACTGAGGCAATGACCAATGGTGAGAATTTCAGGAATTTCAGAAAGCCTTTCAGAGGAGACACTTTGGAATGTTTAATTATTTGCCATATTTCTAGGATCATGCTACATTTGTGGCAATAAAGTTTTGAATCTTCTGCACGCACAGTGAATTACAGGTGTTAGTGATACTCAGTGGGGTGGTACTACCTTCTAAAGAGGATTTTGGAATACGTGGGAGCATTTTTATTTGTCACAAGGAAAGGTGAAGCCCTATTCATATGTGGTGGGTGAAAACCAAGGTTGTTTCATGTTCCCCTCAAGGGAGAGCTTCTCCACCCCAAATGGCAGTAAATCCCTTTGATGAAATTTAGGAGGTAGTATGTAGTCCAGAATGATGTCCATATGAAAGACTTTAATCATAAAGTCAGAGAGACAAGGACAATTGTAAGATTCCTTGAACTGTGAAAAGGAAATGAGACTGGAATATTTGGAGAATGAAAGTGGCAGCCAATGGAAATCCAGCTTTGCTAGGCAGGACAGGGGTGCTTTAGGGCACGAGTATAAAGACCACAACTCAACAACAGTTAGACTGGAAATTCAGGACCCCAGGCCATAGGATTCTTTAAAAACCTATGTCATAATTATTTTGTCAGAATATGTAAGCTTATGAACAAAGAACAGACAGGAAAAAAGTAAAAACACACACAGACACACACACACACACAATTGTTAGAGTAATAGGACTATGCATGATTTTTCTTTCTTTTAAGAGTAAAGACATCATGAAAAATCCATAAAATGAAAAAGTGTGACAAGCATATAATGAGCCTTCTAATAGTACTGTTGAGGAAAAAGCTAGTGTTAAATATAGACACTCTTAGGCGAGTAACTCAAGAATAAAGATAATGGCATCCTCCTTTTTTCAAAAAAATTGTTTTTTGAAGTGTCAGTACAAATTTTACATTTTTTACTTGCCCTTTTAATTAACCAAATGCACTTTTCCTTTATCTTTGCATATATGGGAACATTTAGAGATTGTGATTCTCTGGAAATTAGGTGATCCCTCTTGATTTCATAGTTTTCATAGTATTGACAGTTAATTTAGGATCAGTGGATACATCTGTGAGTACTTTACTTTTCAATTTTGAATTCAACTTTTCTTTAGTGAAGACATTATTCAGTTAAGGGAAGGTCTATCCTGAGAATCCTGTGCAATTTAAACATTTTTCAGGTTATATCCTGCTTTCATTTCTAAATTATTATTTATAGGCTATTAGCTGGCTGTTTATCATGAGAAAACAACACTCTCACTCAAGGCCAATATAAAACACTGAGTAGATTTTCTCCTACTCAATTTGGAGTTATACAGTGCTAAAGAAAATACAAAAGTTGGGATGCCTGGGTGGCTCAGTTGGTTAAGTGTCTGACTTTGGCTCAGGTCATGATCTTACAGTTTGTCAGTTCAAGCCCCATATCAGGCTCTGTGCTGACAGCTCAGAGCCTGGAGCCTGCTTTGGATTCTGTGTCTCCCTGTCTCTCTGCCCGTCCCCTGCTCATGCTCTGTCTCTCAAAAATAAGTAAATGTTAAAAAAAAAGTTTAAGAAAATACAAAAGTACACATAAAACCCCGACATTTCTATAATCTTGATGCCTTTGATTTGCATTATTTTTCTTTAGTGGTTATATTTCTAGTGTGTGATACTCTATAAATGTTATCAGGTTTTGACATGTTTGTACCTTTAATTGAATTACTTTTGGAATGAAACTTAGAACTCTCTCTTTATCTATTTTTGAGAGAGAGACAGTGTGTGAGCAGGGAAGGAGCAGAGAGAGAGAGAGAGAGAGAGACAGAAGGCGAAGCAGGCTCCAGGCTCTGGGCTGTCAGCACAGAGCCTGATGCGGAGCTCGAACTCACGAACTGTGAGATCACGACCTGAGCCCAAGTCAGACACTCAACCGACTGAGCCACCCAGGTGCCCCTGGATTGTTCTATCTTTTATTTGAAGTGGCATTCTCTTCCTCTGGAAGTAACTTATTATTTTAATGTTTATTTTCACCCTTGTCCCTCTTGTGCTTGACTTTAAAAAAAAATTTTTTTAATGTTTGTTTTTGAGAGAGAGAGAGAGAGAGAGAGAGAGAGAGAGAGAGAGAGAATGCATGAGGGGCAGAGAGAGAGGGAGACACAGAATCCGAAGCAGGCTCAGGGCTCCGAGCCCTCAGCCCAGAGTCTGATGCAGGGCTTGAACCCACAAACTGTGAGATCATGACCTGAGCTAAAGTAGGACACTTAACTTGCTGAGTCACCCAGGTGCCCCTTTTGTGCTTGACTTTATGTAGGCATTTTTTTTTTTTTTTGCTTTCCCCAAAGCACACAGTATATGGATTCATTCTATAAGTGGTTTTTTTTTTCATTTTTTTGGCCAATCTTTTTCCTATGGAACAATTTTTGTTTCGGGTCTCAGAAACAAAACATGTTTTGTACAACATAGAATGATCACAAAAACCTGGTTATTTCCCATCCTCGTCCTTATTTTATTACCCACAAAGTACACTAAAACATAAAACATTCCTCCATTTACGTCTTCTGCTTATCATTTTTCAGGCTTTGTCAGTCCAATAAAAAGTATGATGTTGAGGAGTTTCTTAGAGCTTTCCATTTTAGATGCCTTTATTACATAAATACATAAATACATAATCTTATTTATGTATTTTCATTTGAGCTTATAGAAGTTAGTTTGTTTCCTAGGTACAAAGCACGTTCTGAAAACTAACTATTGTTTCTAATCTTTCCTTAATCTCCTGTATTTTATAAGTGGGCCTGTTTCTCTGCTCAGAATGTCATTCTGATGTTTTTCTACACTTCTGGCCTGCACCCACATGAGTTCTTGCCTTATTGGTTATATTTCAGTGGCAGTCACACTATTGTTTTTGTTTCACTGCTGAATCCCTCTTTTCCATTTTCTTTCTCTGTGGGACTTTCTAGGTCTCAGGACATATATCTCCTTAGAAGCCCCCTTCACACAATAAAGCAAGCACCCTTGTCTCCTAGGACTATTTCTCTCATGCAAGGAAGCTCGATATATGCAAGTATAAAAGAGAAAGCCGTAAGGAACCATCCTGTTGGGGGAATTATTTCCTGGGCTCCGTGGCCAGGATGAGAGAGCAGCGGTCCCCTTTGAGAGCCATGAAATCAATGAAAATCACAGCCTGTGCAGCTCTTTTCCCCAGGAGACTTTGCAGTGGCCGGCACAGAGATAGTCCATGGCTCTCCATTCGTCCCAGCACCAGAGAAACATTTCTCACTGCCCCTGGAAAAAAGAATGCTCTGTTGTCGCTGTCCTTGGCAAAGGACTCCAAAAGATGCCTCCTTGTGTGTGTGTGTGTGTGTGTGTGTGCGTGTGTGTGTGTGTGTGTGTGTGTGTGTGTGTGTGTGTGAATGAGTATGTAAATCTAAGCCCGTCCTCGTTCTCATTCCAGTCGTGGCGAGGAGCCTGTACTGTCACGCTGCTCAGCTCCATGTAGATTTCGTCACATGATTGATACTCTGAACAGTTGTAACCAGCTGTTTGCTCCCCACACAGAACATTTCCTGCGCTGACTTTTCCCTCTGCCTGGGAGGTCTTGAGTTTCCACTCATTGCTCTTGTACCTTTCCTATGTTTGCCCCAATCAAAGCTGCCTCTGGTTTTGCAGTCAAACCACAGTTCTTTCCATCCTAAAGTCACAGCATACTCCTTCTCCTCCTGCTTTGTCTTGTCTTGATGTAGCAATTCATTTTAAAAATTCCTGTGACCACTTTAGAGTGTCAGAGAAAAGCAGGATATTACTTACGAAACAAGACAAACAGGGACAAACAGATAGAAGTAAATAAATAAATAAATAAATAAATAAATAAGTAACCCCCAAAAGGTGTATGTGGAGGAGAGTGCAAAGGCTTTTTGAATTACTATTGAAACAAACAGATACTAACCGTACAACATGCACAGGCTTCTAACAGTGCTTCAACAGCAAACAAAACATGGTTGCATGCTATGCTTCCAAATAATAGTGTCAAAAATGTGTACATCCCACTTTTCTAAATTCCATCTGAAGAAGACGAACAAATTACTACCCTGCCACTTGGCTCTCTGTTTCATATATTTATTTCTCAGTGACAACAATCCTATCAAATAAGTGCCACGGTTATGAAATTCTAGGCCTCTTACTTGATCAAAGAATAGGGAAGTGAGATGCTTCAAATTGGTCCTAGTATAATTCTAAGGCGAATTGTCAGCTATAAACTGTAATGATGATCATAACTAACATCTAGTGACTGTCTATCATGTGCCAGGTACTTTTCCAAATAATCAATTTCTTTTGTTTCATTTCATTTTCATCACAACCTCATGAAGAATGTGCTGTTTTGGAGACGGGACTTGAGGCTCATAACTTTGAGAAACTAGCTCGAGTTCCCAAAGATAGTAAGCCATGTTTGACCTTGTCACACTTTGCTACTCTTGTTGTTAACCACAACTCCCTACTACGCTTTATGTTAATTAGAGAAGGGGCACCTGCATGGCTCGGTCGGTTAAGCGTCCAACTTTGGCTCAGGTCATTATCTCACAATTCGTGGGTTCAAGCCCCACGTCGGGCTCACTGCTGTCAGAGCAGAGCCTTCTTTAGATCCTCTGTCCCCCTCTCTCTCCACCCCTCCCATGCTCTCTCTCTCTCTCACAATATAAACATCTTTTAAGCACTATTTAGGGGCACTTGGGTGTCTCAGTCGGTTAAGCCTCTGACTTGGGCTCAGGTCTTGATCTCGCAGTTCGTGGCTTTGTGCTGACAGCTCAGAGCCTGGAGCAGACTTAGGATTCTGTGTCTCCCTCTCTCTCTCTGTCCATCCCCAACCCATGCCTGTGCGCCTGTGCGCGCTCTCTCTCTCTCAAAAATAAACATTAAAAAAATTTTTAAAACACTATATTAGTTACAATGTTTGCTCATATCCTTTAGCGAAAATTTAAAGATTTAAATCAATGTGGGTTTTCATGGGTCCTTAGACCTCACCACCCCATGGAGCTCCTCACTAACAACACAACGTGAGGTGTGCCTCTGGAACTGGCCCACGCCAGAACCCTGGAGGTACCATTTACTTCAATGAGACTATTCTTTGAAGAACCAGATCTTTGTGGACTTCCAAGATTTCGCAAAGAGGCAAAATGAAATGGATTTGGTGAGAAAAGAGCAGCATTACTGAGGTGGTTGTCAAAAATCACCTGTGGGAGTTATGACACACACAGACACGCAAGGTTTACCAGCAGGCATTTGGTTTCAGCGAACTCAGAGTGGATCCCAGGATTCCTAATTTAACAAACGGACCAGATAGAAGAAAAGGGATGATGGGGACAAGGTTTCTCTGGGCATGATGAAATATTTTAAAGTTAGGTTATGGTAATGGTGGCAAAACTGTAAACATTCTAAAAAATGTTGAATTGTATTCTTTAAATGGGTGAACTAAAGAGCATGGAATTGGATCTCAAAAAAGCAGTTAAAAAAAAGTCACGAGCGAAAAAGATCACAGGGCTCACAAAGAACAGAGTTGGAATAGACCCTTTCTCTGAGCTGGACGTGCCATGTTTTTTTCACTTACTTTGAATAATTAAAGTACTTTATGACAAAGAGATTTCCAGAGGGACACATGGTCTCTGTTCTCTTTTTGGTCCTTTCTATCCTTTGTTCCTTCTTTCCATTTTGTATCTTTTTTTCCTGGAGAGGAGTGATATAGATGAGTATGTTTTACTATCTTCTCTAATGGCTTTTTACCTATGCCTTTTTTAAAAATTATTTTTATAATTGTTGCCCTAGGAATTTAATATGCATTCTTAATTCAGCATGATCAACCGTGAATTAATATTATATGCTTTCACATATAATGTAAGACATTTTAATTGACTTTTAAAAAACGTAAGAGAGAAAATAATCTTTTACATGTATCCCTTTAAAACAATCCTTATGATGGTTCTTTATTCCTTACTGTAGATCTGAATTTCCATCTGGCACTGTCTCCCTTCAGACTGAAAAACTCTCTTTAGCATTTTTGATAGTGTGAATCTGTCAGCAGCCATTTCTCTCATCTTTTGTTTATCTGACAATATTTTTTTAGCCATAATTTTTCAAATATATTTTTACTGTATGCAGAATTCGAGGTTGACAGTATTTAATTTTGCATTTGAGCACGTCAAAGGTTTGGTTCTATTTTCTTTTTGTCTTCCTTTTTTTATATATTGTCATATTTACTATTATTCCTCTGTAGGTATTGGTCTTTTTTCTGGCTGTAAGATCATGAGGTCTTTTTCCATTTTCCATCCCAGCTCCCAGCTTCTGCTTACTTAGTAAAGTTCCCAAAGAGGGAATTACTAGACAAAGAGGATTACTTTTGTGTTTGGGGTGGCAGGAGATTCAAACACAGATTTGCCCAGCATGTGCTGGTTTGCACAAGTCAGAGCAAAGACTGTCCTTCTCTAGCTGGTGATCTCCTCCAACCTCTAGGAACACAGCCTAGAATCTGGCCTCACCTCCAACCGCTTGTCCCTCGAGGGTTTTCTTTAAAATGTATTTGTACCCACAATTCTTCAAGATATTTAAGAAAAACTAAGGTTGCTTTTGTTTGTATGTTGCCTGGTCATTTCTGATTTTTACCACATGAACGGACATCTTGCACATCCTTCTTCCAGTTTGGATACTGGAACTCCTTTCTGTTTCTAAGGGGCTTAAGACCTGACGGAAGATATACAACAGAACTAGGCTGGAGATGTCAGTGATAAGTGAATGATTAAGACAATTAATTTCCTAAGAGTTCAGAGTAGGAACTAGGGTTGCCAGATGTAATACAGGACATCCAGTTAGACTTGAATTTCAGATATGCAAGGAATAAATTTTTAGTAAAAGTATACTCCAAATATTGCATAGGATACAGTTGTTTTGGAAAATATTCCTTGTTTACCTGAAATTCAAATTTAACTGGACACCCTATATTTTTCCAAAATTTGTCCCTAGGAGGCAAGGGGCCATTAGTAGGGAAAGAAGACTCTAGAAGCAAGTAAAAATAAAGTCAAGCTCTTAAGGCAGGACTGAGAGGTTCAAAAATTACCACAGAATGTGTATGCAGATAAGTCGTGGGAGAAATGATCAGAGAAATATGTCAAGTTCAAAACCCTGGAGGATTCTGAATGCCAATCAGAAAAGAAGAACGGACTCTATTTTGCTGCCAAAGATGAATAAGAAAGACTCTCAGTAAGTCTCTCATTTTTGACCTCTTTAAAGGGAACGGTGGCAATAAGAATCAATTTTATGGTATAGGTCTTCCATAGCAAAGCCCTTTTCAGATTTTATAGGGCTTTTTGCTTCAATAAGATCCCATTTTCCTTTTTATGTTTTTCCTTAGGTTTTACAGTCTTCCTTTGTTCAGGTATAAGAAATGATGATGGCTGTACCTCCAGGAATGTGAAACAAATAAGACTTTCTATTTCTGCCAAATAAATGAAAATCCAGATCGTGCAGAAATTGACAAATGCCAAACAATAGACTTTTAGCTATGTTTACTTGAAGCAACTTGCTGTACTTCAGTGCACAATTACAAATCATCTTTCGAGCTCTTCAGAATCTCAGACCTGCCAAGAGCTAATTAACTGCTCTGACAGTGGGAAGATGTGGCAACATAAGGAACAGTTTCTGAATGACTGTAAGGTATTTAATTTGAATAAAAGAAGAATTAAAAAGCAGCAGTGAGCAGGAGTGGTAGCAGACAGAGAATGCTTGTGTTAAAGATTCTTATTTGATTTCAAAATCATCCACTGGAAATGTATACTGGGATGCACATTTTAGAGTGTCAGACTGCCTTACAGAGCAGAGAGCAGTGACAGAAGCAGTGATTGGGAGTCTGTGTTGGTGCCAGTTTCCCAGCAGAGACGGGCATGCCCTCCTGCACCCCTGACCAGCAGTGGTCAGAAAATGAAGGAGGGTGCGGGGCACCTGGGTGGCTCAGTCGACTGAGTGTCCAACTTCAGCTCAGGTCATGATCTCGTGGTTTGTGAGTTCGAGCCCCACATCAGGCTCGCTGCTGTCAGCCTGTGAGCACAGAGCCCGCTTCAGATCCTCTGTCCCCCTCTGTCTGCCAATCCCCCACCTGCCCTCTCCCAAAAATAAATAAGTATTAAAAAAAAAAAGAAGAAGAAGAAGAAGAAGACCATGAATGAGGTTGCTCAGTGCTTAGCCTCATGGTGAGACCAGCCAAGCTGCCTCTAACATTTAACTGAATCAAGGGACTGCTGTGTCCTGATTTGAGGAATACACACATAATCTAATTAATACCCTCATCGCTAATTTGCAGCTATTTTCAGTTCACTGTAACAATCTAACACTTCACCCCAACCCTACTCCCTGGTCTGAGAAAGGGGCAGCAAAGATGGGATTTTTTCTCTTCGATCCCTTTGCAAGGGCCCTTCAGACAGGGCCAGCCTATTGGAAGTCTTTTGGTTGCTTCTCTTTGTCTCCTCCCTATTTACCCCCAGTTAACACTCACCTTATTGGTGGAGAGAAAAATAGCTTTTTAGGAGGTACCAAGGACTTTGCTGCATTACTTCATTCGACTCTGATAAGAATATCATCCCGGGTAGGGTTAACTCCTATTTTTGAGATAAAGAAACTGGGTCTCGGAAAGCTTTCATATCTCGCCCATCATTCAAATTGAGGTGGGCTGACCCAACTGCATTGCTTCCCACCTTACCGCACAGTCTCACCATATAGACTTGCCTGCCAGGTACATTCTTCAGCTCCAGTTTTCTTTGTAACCAATGCCTGGCCCGGTTCTGATTTCATGTGGAATTAAAGACCCTTGTAATTTCTTTCCCACTCAGAGGTTGTAACTGAGTCCACTGAGTCATTCCAGGAAGGAGGCTGAATCTTCCTTATCAGGTCCCGTATGAGTTAGCTCCCTGGACATCCAAGATTTCTAGGTGCTTCCCCTGATTCCAGCCCTCATCTTGAGTAAGTGAAAGTAGAAAGTGCTATTTAAGTCCACAGCCATGGGAATCTTCCGCTACGCGGGGATTTGATCATCTTTCACAGCTAGTTCCCCAACTCATATGTGCCTCCTCTCAGAGGAGGTAGATGAGCGTATGCATAAAAGATTTTTTACCAATAACTCTAATGGTTTTGTGGTACGCACACAATTTTCCCCTTCTAAATAATAGCCTGCAATGTTTCAAAGAACTTAATTTTAACAGAACTTGTGAAACATGGCAAGCATATTTAAAAGTATAAGAAAAATACAATATCTGCATAATTCTCACCAAGATTGAACAGATGTTAACATATTGCAATTTGTTCCAGATCATTTTTTAAAGAAATATGATGTTATAGATATTGCTAACATGTTATTTCTATCCCTATCCCTTCCCCCCAGAAGCTTCCTCTCCTGAAGTCGGTGTGGGTCATTTCCATGCAGGTTTTTGAACTTCTATAATATGAACAAATTCACCCATAAGCAATACGCTTGTGAGTTTTAAAGATTTATATAATTGGAATCCAGATGCACATATCTTTTTACAACTTGTTTTTCTCCTCCTTTTTATGGGTGTCTACCCTAGAGAAGCTAGATGAGCTGGTTCAAGGAGCTAACTCTAAGAATTTTCACTGAATCATTGTATGCTAGTAAAACAAAAAATGAAGACAACCTAATTGTTCCTCTCTTGTGCCATGTGTACATAAATGTGATTTATGTAATGGAACGCTGAAAATGCTATCCAGCAGTTAAAATGGATCAACAAGATCTACACATATTTACAGAACTTAAGTTCCCTTTTTAAAAAATGGAGTTGGCTAAGGAAAACAATGAATATCAAGTGAGTTCTTACAATAGTAGGTTTCTGTTTGCTTCTTTTTAAGATGGATCCCTTGATAATATAAAACATTGAATGACTGAGTACATAAAGGTTCTTAGTGTTATCACTGGTGCGAAAAAACAACAATTGTTTCAGTATTTTCTTCATCTAAATCTCTGGCCTATCTTCGGCTCGTGTGCTGAATCCTGCAAGGCAGGTAGCAGAAAGATGCAGAATTTTGACACTAAATTAAGTCATCATGTTTGCAGACTCTCATTTGGTCCCTGCCATTGACTCTACCGGAAGCTCAGGATAAAGGAAGGTATGTCTATCTTTCATTCTTAAAAAATTATTCCCATCTGCTATACTTGTGTGTGGCAATCAGATCAGTGATGCTTTTCAGAGACCGGGTCTTTCTTGTTTCTGATTTTATCACATTAGTTCTCGAAGAGATTTTGGATACCACATTTGTATGCAGGCCAGAATCTCCAAATCGGCAGCCCTAACTACCACGGCGTTCGAACCGCCATATATAGATGGCAGTAAATTACTTTCAGTATTACCTCCAGCCTATTAAAGCTACAGTGGTATGAGAATAATGCATGTGTGCATATTGCTACCGTCAGTAGGTACCCAATCAATAAGACAATATTGCTCAGTATTTCAGCAGAGCAGAGGTCTGATAAGGTAATGGTAGCTTGGAATATGATAATACATTTAGTAAAACCTCTATTAGTGGAGAAGAGGCTGCTGTGAACGGGGAGAGCTGCAAAGCATGCTGGGGCAGGCACAGCCCAGAACTGGAATTCTGCTAGAGAAACTCTGTCATGGTTGAACCTGGAAGGGAAGTGATGTGTGGGCCAGACAGTGAGTACTGAGCCAACCAGCTGAGTTGGTGAGGCCAAGCAGCAATTCTCTGACCTGCCAGAACAGGTCAGGTAATCCTGTGGTAGGCTTTTATTGTGCACTGCCATCCTTACCACAACACTAAAGTATGCAATTCTTTGTAAAATTATGCGATTAAGGGTTCTTTCCTCTGCCAGATGCTTAGCTGAATGCAAGGGACTGTGCCTGATGTGTCTGTTACATATCTACAATACCAAGCACAACTCCATGAACACACTTATTTAGTAACAGAGTCGTAAAAATAGTTAAAGGGATACAAGGGGAAGCGTCTCAGTGTAGAGGTCCTATTGGGCACCAGTCCTGCCTGATAAGGCGGGTCTTCTCTGTGTCCCCACCCTACCTGTGACCAACCCTGCAGGAGCCATTCGTCAGTAATTCCAGAGCAAAAAACAGGAGCTCAGAGCACAGGTCTGGATTCAGGTCATTTGGTTCATATTCAACTCTATTATTCACCTGCCTTGTGACTTTAAGCAAGTCACTTAACTTCCCTAAGCCTCCGCTTTCCCATTTGTAAAATAAATAACGGTTTCATGCATTGTTTTCAAGGATGACATAATTCAGGCATGGCTTAGCATACAGTACTTGCTCAAAATATGATTTCTATTATGACTATTATTAGTCAAGATCAGAATCCATTAAGCAGAACTCAGGACTTTTAAGGACATAAGAAAAGGAGAGTAGTAGCCATATATTTACTATAAATTTATTGAGACTGAATCACAACAAAAGAGAAATCAGTGTGGGTAAATAGTGGATTTAGCTTATTTTTCACTTTTAGCCAACGGTTTTCACCCCATAGAGAGAAACTGTGCAAACCCAGTGACCTTAAAAAGAATCACTGAAAACTGGATCCTGTCCTGGAATTGCCAATATATGGCACGGTTGTATCATTTCTGAGCCTTGTCCCTGGCCAACCTCAAGGAGTAATCTGTGTTCTTCCCAGGGAGCCCATATATGGCCTCAAGACACGTCTTAATTTAGTGCAGCAGTCTTTTCTAACCAATTTCTTTCGGCACGAAGAGAGGACCAATTTGCCCTCCAGATATAGATTAATCCCTTAGTATTTAAATGAGAAAACTGAGGCCTAATGGGGCCAAACCACCTTCCTCTTAAAATCTCAGAGCCAGCTCTCATACCTCTCCTGGTGAATTATTCCCCTCCTCAGGGCATGATCCTCATTTCTATTCAGTTAACATTGCTACACAAAATACATTTAGATAAAATCTCCAATACTAAATAATTTTTCAAATTATCTTTCTTGAAGTCACGCTACTAGCTGTCCATAGACGTAAGACTCTGGGCAAATAATAAGTACTTGTGGCAAACTCACTGGGCATGGCAACAAAGAAAAAAATGGGGAAAATGTAGAGTAAGCTCAAAAATAAAAACTTTTTCAATGGAGGAGACCTAATATTTGAACATCACAGTGACTCTCCTTGATGTAAAGAAAGTCACAGACAGGTAAGACATAAACACAACCTACTTTAGCAGCTTTTAAGAGAGATCTGGACCGTAAAAATCATCTTCCCTCAGCCTTGTAAATTCTCAAAAGTAAAAATGATAGTTAATGAAACGGCTAATGCTTTATTGCTTTATATGTTCCCATATTGATGGCATTTGACTTTTGTGTCAAATACAAGTGTACTTACATACACTGATCAAAAAGAAGCACTAATTGGGGTGCTTGGGTGGCTCAGTCAATTGAGCATCTGACTTTGGCTCAGGTCATGATCTCTCAGTTTGTGAGTTCGAGCCCCTTGTCAGGTTCTATGCTAATAGCTCAGAGCCTGGAAACTGCTTCAGATTCTGTGTCTCCCATTCTCTCTCTGCCCCTCCCCCCCCAAATAAATAAATATTAAAAAAATTAAAAAATAGAAGCACTGTTTTTCAAGGTGTTTCAAGATTATTAAACTAGTTACAGGGTGTAGTATGTGTGTATCTTTGTTCTCATAAGGTTGCTGATCATGGCTGTTATTTCTTTGCTACAGAATCATTGTTAGGAATCCTCCAATGTTTTTTTTTTCCTCGGGACATACATGATCTATTTGTTTGGTACCCTTTTTAAGAAATACATGGAGGTAATATGACTAAAGCTTTGACTAAACTTCTGTCTTATGGGGGCTAGGAGGTGAGGGAGCAAGAACCAGCTTTCCAGACAGAAGCAACAAGAACAAGTGCCAAGGCCCTGGGGCAGGAATGTGTTAGGCACCTTTGAGGAAGAAAATGCATCTCCTGTAACTGCTGCACAGTAGAGCTGGAGAGCAAGGAAATAACGGAAGGTAGAGGTCAGAGCTAGGTCAAATAGGGTTTTAAAGGCTTTGGCTAAAAGTTGGATTTGAATTTAAGCCCCATGGGGAATCACTGAGGGAGCAAAGCAGACAAATACATACTTTCATTAACCTTTTTAAATGATGATATCATTTTCCTTTGAGTTAGTGTTACTTAAGCAAGTAACTTAAATAGATTCAGGACAGGGACTGTTTCTGTTTCTCTGACACCTCCACACTGTCCAGTTCGTAACAAGCTGAGAATAAACGTTTACGAAATAAATAAGATCAAATGGCTTATTGTATGAAGACATGAACACAGCAAAAACTGTCAATGTGGAGAGAATTCGAAACACATACTGAAACAATTCTGGCCACATCTAAGTCTGAGTGAACAGGAAAAAGACTTTAAAATACTATGCGTTGATGATTTATTTTTGTAGACATAATTAGTTCCTGGAATTTTTTTCCTTCTTCAAAAGTTTGTTTATTCTGTAGTTGTTGTGTTAATATTCTTGTTTTATTTAAGTATTTTCTTGCTAATTAGCATGCATTTATGTAGCCAGGATAATTAGGTTGAATTACATCAATTTGGAGAGGTTAAATTCTAGTAATTATACATTTGCAATTTACAATTAGAGTATAAATCTGATGATAGTATACTACTTTCAATGTGTATGATAATGGCAATTTAAGAAAGATGTTGTAAGCTTAGAATTCTGGAAACCACTCACATAAGCAATCCATTTAGTCTATAAAAATGTTTGAGTTGAATATTCTAAAAAAGGAAAGCTGTGACTTGATACTTTCCCATTTTATAGTCGAAAACACTATATTGTATCAGTCTTCAAAATGTTTTCCAAATAGGCAGAAAGCCATTTCGGAAACTGCATTAGAAAACAGAAATTCCTTCTACACACTAAAGCCAGGATGTTGAAATATCCATTCCATCTTCACATATGAATGACCATGCCAGGTGTTCTCGCAAACAAATTGTACTCTGCACTATTAAATAGCTTTGTGATAGATAATTCACAGGTATATTTCTGTTTCAGGGTGTAAATAACTAAATTATATACTTGGGCATGTGAAATATCACTGATGCCAAGATTCTACTCTGACACTTTTCAGAGTCAGCAATACATAACTGGAAAGTTTCATTGGTAATAAACAACAAGTTTGCTTTCCAAAAATAGTTATACCTGAAGATTCTCCTGACTCATCATGGGGGACTTTTCTCATATTAGAAGATTTAGCATATCATTAGGACATATCTGTGAACATCTTCAAACAGAATATTCTTTTGTTCTGTTAGCACACAGCCCGAAGCGGGCTCGAACCCATGAACCGTAAAATCGTGACGTGAGCTGAAGTTGGACACTCAACCAAATGAGCCACCCAGGTGCCCCTTCAAACAGAATATTCTAACGAGCATTTAAGATATGATATACTCTTGGGGCGCCTGGGTGGCTCAGTCAGTTAATTGTCTGACTGCAGCTCAGGTCACGATCTCATGGTTCGTGAGTTTGAGCCCGGTGATGGGCTCTGTGCTGACAGTTCAGAGCCTGGAGCCTGCTTCACATTCTGTGCCTCCCTCTCTCTCTGTCCCTCCCCTGCTCAAGCTCTGTCTCTCTCTCTCTCTCAAAAATGAATAAACATCAAAAAAATATATATATATACTCTTTAGCATTACACTTCTAACAAGCATTAAAATGGTGCTGGACCAAAAACAAAAAAACAAAAAAAAAGAAAAGAAAAAAGAAAAAAAAAAAAGAAAAAATGAAGGCCCACATATTGATTGATTTTTTTAAAAAGGTTATTTTATGAATCACATAATAACTACTCTCTTTTTGACTTGCTTCTGTGTGAATCCAAATACACACCTACATTTATATTTATGCCTAGAGAGATTATAAATCAATAATTATTCAGTAAAATATGCTATTATCAAGAGTAACTACTGACTCCATGACCTAAGAGAAATTGAAGGATACACCAGCT
Source organism: Prionailurus bengalensis (assembly GCF_016509475.1). NCBI lineage: Eukaryota > Metazoa > Chordata > Mammalia > Carnivora > Felidae > Prionailurus > Prionailurus bengalensis. The sequence goes on along the minus strand of NC_057353.1, from coordinate 13,474,697 downwards.
TTCTGAGTTTTAATATGAGAAAACTTTCTAAAGTCTTTACCTTTAATTTACTTATTTTTGAATAAACTTAATTTTGGAATAACTGAAGATTTACAGGAAGGTTGCAAAGATACTATAGAGAGTTCCCATATATCCCTCACTCAGTTTCCCCATTGCTAACATCTTACTTGTCCTGGAATCTGGAGATGTATAGCTACAAATACACACATGGCTCAGGAAAGAGTGTATATAAAATTAAGCACTCAGGGACAAAGATTCAGTTTTAAGGGTAAGGAAAATGAACAAATTTCCAAGTGTTAATATAGGTTTCCATTTAGATATCACAAAATTCAATCTAAGGGCTCAAGTTTCAATAACAAACATGCATTCCACAGACCCTTGGTGCATTCTAGGCTATCTCTACTAACTTCTATAACAGAACTTACAAAGCATTGAGTTACAATATTATCACATAGAACATAACAGGGCTTTTGTAGCTATGTGTTGCAAGATGAATTACATTGATTTTCAACATTTTCCAAGGGAGCATCAACACTAATTGCTAATAAGCCTTATACTGTGCCTAAAATAGATTCAAAATTTGCTGGATTCTATTAAACTAAGTTTTAATGCACAAAACTTACTTTCATCGCACATTTTGTTTTTCCTACCTATACAGGAACATTTATTACCTTTGAGTAGAATCACAAAAATGAATAGAAATGTCAGTCCTCCCTTTAAGGAGCTCAAAATGTAAAAGACACAGAAAGGAAGAGCAAACAAGATTTCCTAAAAGACCAAATATGAGCAATGCTGTACGAGTTGAGCCTACAGAATGCAGTGCGAACTTCGAGAACACATGTGGCTTGAGGAAGCAGCCTTTAGACTATAGGGATGACTAGAATGTTTTGAGTACTCAGTAATTTGAGAAAAGGTCGTCCTATGAAAAAGAAAATGTTATGAACCAAGGTTTGCAAAGCTGACATATGGAGTACATATGCTCTGGGAAGAAGCTAGTTGTCAAATGGATGGACAATGTTTTAGAAGTATCAGAAAGACCTTCCATCTGACAACCGCATACTGTTCTACAAAGGCAAAGACTTGGAAAACCGTCTGTCTCAGCTGCTTTTTCAAATCAAGATGACCAGTAGGACATGCTTTCTGCCTGTCCTTCCTAGTGACAGCTGATTCAGGATCTGGAGCTAAATTGTCAACAGCCATTATTCACATCTTCAAAGGGCTGGGTCGATAACCTGCAAACCCAACCAACCACACGTCATTCTCCAGTCTCCTTTCCACCGGCAGATATGTTTTGACATGTTTGTATTTTTTAAATGCCTCATTTCTTTTTTATAAACACTACTCTATTTAATGTGTTCATCTACACACCCACCTTTCTCTATAATTTTTCATAGTCTTTAGGTTTGGCAGGTAAGTTTTTGTAGAGATAGCATAGGAATAAACAATCCAGCCAAATGGCTGACTTTGAGACACTGGCTCTCTCAGAGGTAGCAGCCTCAACTAAGCAGCTGAATAACATGGAGAGATTAATCTTGACAGAGTCAGACTTGCAGATACTCAGACGGGAAGATGATGATACGCTTTGAGTTGTCTGTTGGAGTGCTGTTATTTTTGTGTCATGTAAAACTCGAGCATTTGAAGACCAGATAAAACCAGACTAATACACCAACCATTCCCCTCTGGGACCTACCTGTAGACACAATCCAAACAAAAGAGACAGAAAATCTGTAGGTGATCAATAGTGAGCCTATTACAGTGTAGTGGCTTAGGTAATTTGGCTACATGCCTATTTTAGCCACTTGAAGGAGACTTGAAGAAATCCTCCCTGAAAAAAAAATTAATTGAGTACAAGCAGGTGCTAATGGCCATGGCAAGAAAAAATAATTTATGATATACGACAGACTCAAATTGTTTCTGATTATATCTACACATGGCTAATTTAATACAGTAAGAGCTATTGGTATAAATTTGAATCAATGGTAAACTTTGCTTAAATCATGACTTACTCAATATTGTTTATCAATCATTATCAACCTAGACAAAAGAACTCACGGCTAGAAAAATAGGAAAATAGATTTCCAAATGAAATTAGGACGTGTGTTGAAAAGAAGAAAAAGAAGAGTTACAAATCACAAGTGGAAATCATTGTGTTCTCAGTCACAAAAATGTCACAATCATACGTCTCAATAAAGCTGAAATTAAACAAAAAAAGAATCACATAAACCACCCCACCCCTGAAAGTCTGCATAATCATTATTGCAAAGCATTTAAAAGTCAGCATGCCCACCCCCCAAAAGATTGATAAGCATCAGCTCTATCACCCATCACTGCAAGTGGATTATCTCATCTCTGAACAATACTAGTGGCAGAACTTGATACTTTGCAAGGTAGCTCTCTCTGCTCATGTGTGAACATTCTACTTTAAGTCCTCCTGAAGCAAAACATTTATCAGTCGCTTGAACTTTGCACCAGACCTCCATGTTGTTCCCCGAGTAACAGAAAATAAAAAAAATATGTTATGTTTAAGGACCTTCCAACTATTTGAAGATGACTTTCTCATCTCTCTCTAATGTAGCCCAGTCTCCATAAGCAGTCCCAATTCAAACATTCCCATGTGCATGGTTTCCGTTGTCAACTTTCATGATTTTAGTTGCCATCTTTATTCATTTAACATGTATTAACCAAACACCCACTATATGTCAGGTATTGAGGACATGCTGATTGATGGATAGAATAACATAGTACTTGCACTCATTGAGCTTAAAGTCTACTAAGAAAGGCAAATGCTTCAAGCCAGATTATTAAAACTGTAATGTATGCTACAGAGCAGAAGATCATGGATACTATTCAATTCTTCAAAAGGAGTGCCTTGATCTGTATGTAAAACCCCAAGAATTATTTAATGAAGGCAAGGTGCATTAGGATGATTTATTACCTTGATCCAATTTACGATTCTTTGAATTTGGCCAAGATTGAAATAACTCAGAAACCACTTGGCAGAGTGTAAAGGAGTCATACTAAGGCTGAGGTAAATCAAAATTCTGGTAAACAGTTCACAGCAACTGATACCTCCCGTAATTATACCATGCTCCTCCAAGAGAAAGTATAAACTACCCTGAGGAAAATTTGCAAAGGAAGCCTCCTGGTTCAGTTAGCTAGTGCCCTGTACAGATGACCAATGTGCATATCAGGAACAGGGTCTTCACATAGGTAGAAAGGGGTTTGATCCACTTCTGTTTCCCAAGATTCTCTGTATGTTAAAAACAATGAAAAACAGCAAAAAGGAAATCCCCCAATTAAACTATTTCTGCTAACAAGCTAGCAATTTTAAATCAATATAAAGATTATTGAACGTGGGGCGCCTGGGTGGCTCAGTCAGTTAAGTGGCCGACCTCGGCTCAGGTCATGATCTCACGGTCCGTGAGTTCGAGCCCCGCGTCGGGCTCTGTGCTGACAGCTCAGAGCCTCGAGCCTGTTTCAGATTCTGTGTCTCCCTCTCTCTGACCCTTCCCCATTCATGCTCTGTCTCTCTCTGTCTCAAAAATAAATAAACATTGAAAAAATTTAAAAAAAAGATTATTGAATGTGTAATTATATTCCCAATGGACATCTCCCAGCATTTCCTTCAACTTCATCCTGCCCAGACAGAGATCTCCTTTGTTGTGTGTTTTTGCTGTATTTTCCCGAGTATGGTGAATGAATTGCATTATCATAATGAGTGGATCATACTGTGGTCTTCAGACCTTGTTAATTGCTAATCAAGTATCCTAGAAAATAAATAAGTAAGCAAAAAGTAGTTGACTTAACAGGTAGTGTTCTACTAAGCAACTATGTACTCTTCATACCTTTTTAGCTTTTCTGATCTCGGACATTTTGCCTAGCAAATGAGATGTCAATTCTGAAGCTTTGTAGGTGGCTTCTAGCTTTAATGTCCTATGAATCTGAATGCTGTTTAGTTAAGCCTAGGTTAATTTCCTATCACCATCTCTATGATGTATGGAAAAGAAACACTTTGGTAATGAGGAGACTGACCAAAATATAAAAAATAGCAAATTTTTAAAAGTCTCAAGAATACTTGACTATAAATGAAAATAACCTATATCCACTACCTGAAACATTTAGTTCTTACTATTCCATAAAATGTTTTTATGGAAGATTTTAACACAGATCTTCCAGTCAAACATCTACCAAATAGCATGAGTCTATGAACAGATCACCCCTATGATGCTTATTACCACTTTACATGTTCTGGATGAGTTGTCCAGCTAGCTAAGTTAACTGTGGCTTGGAGTGTTCTGAGATTAATAATCAATGCAGAAAAATGGCAGATGACATGGATGTTGGGATTGAACCCAATTTTTGTTTTGCAAACTCAATAACTTCTACCTAACTTCTTGCCTATCCTTATGTGTTTTTATCTTTTTTTTTTTTTTTGGTAAATTATCAGATATAAGTAGTGATGCAGCTAGCCAAAGGTCAGTTGAAATATCTAACATCTACCACTTTGGAGAAAAAGGGAATTACTAAAGTTATTCTGGGTCTTGAAATGTATCTGAGAGTATGAGTGTGTTGTATGTGTGTGTGCATGTGTGTATATGTGTATGTATAAATAACATGCTCAGGATGAGATTGGTGAGGAAAATGCACAGCACTCAAGGTGTTTTTCAAATGCTGTTTAGAAATATTTACTTCCCTCAGATAGTCACAATGTACATGTTATATAAAAAATGTATTGCAAATTTTGGGTTGCTTGTCTTCTAAAAAATTTCCTAAGAAAACATGTACTTCAGAGAATTGCAGACTAATTTCGACATGAATTGTCTATGTAAACTATAAGTCTATAATCATATATTATGCATGATTTGGATAACCATCTAAATCGTTACAGATTGATTTGAAGAATCCTCTGAGGCTCATCACATTGCTCTCTTTGGTATCCATGTTGGAATGGCCATTGGATTTTTTAAGCCAAACACATTTTTCAGCAGCAGGGACTATTTTCAAGAGAAAAGTGAGGGTGAACATATCCAACAGTGAGCTCTTTATTTTCAGCTAATTGTATTTTATGATAGGAATATGTTGCTTTAAAATGACCATCACCAGAGTCATGGATGACAGCTTCCTCTTCTCCAAAACAAGTCAATTTAAATAAACTTATTAATTAAAGTAATTATTTAAATTAATAAAACTAATTAAATTAATAAACTAATTTAAATAAATTAAATTAATATATTAATTAATTATCTGGCTTACTCTTTTTAAAAAAAAATAATTTATTGTCAAATTGGTTTCCATACAATACCCAGTGCTCATCCCAACAGGTGCCGTCCTCAATGCCCATCGCCCACTTTTCCTTCTCCCCCACCCCCCCATCAATCCTCAGTTTGTTCTCAGTTTTTAAGAGTCTCTTATGGTTTGCCTCCTTCCCTCTCTGTAACTCCCCCCACCCCCGCAGTTTCCTTCCCCCTGGTTTTCTGTTAAATTTCTCATGATCCACATATGAGTGAAAACATATGGTATCTATCTTTCTCTTCCTGACTTACTTCACTTAGCATAATACTCTCCAGTTCCAACCATGTTGCTACAAATGGCCAGATTTCATTCTTTCTCATTGCCACGTAGTATTCCATTGTGTATATAAACCACAATTTCTTTATCCATTCGTCAGTTGATGGACATTTAGGCTCTTTCCATAATTTGGCTATTGTTGAAAGTGCTGCTATAAACATTGGGGTACAAGTGCCCCTATGCATCAGCACTCCTCGATCCCTTGGGTACATTCCTAACAGTGCTATTGCTGGATCATAGGGTAGATCTATTTTTAATTTTCTGAGGAACCTCCACACTGTTTTCCAGAGCGGCTGCACCAGTTTGCATTCCCACCAATAGTGGAAGAGTGTTCCCGTTTCTCCACATTCTCTCCAGCATCTATAGTCTCCTGATTTGTTCACTTTAGCCATTCTGACTGGCGTGAGGTGGTATCCCAGTGTGGTTTTGATTTGTATTTCCCTGATGAGGAGTGACCTTATACAAGGTTGTTAGTGACACGTTTTCAAAGCATATCACACCAAAATAATGTGACATTCATTCTTCCAAACAGCTTAAATTATTTAAGAATGGTATCAAAATTCCTTCTGCAAGGATTCTAGATCCTAGTTTCTGTTCTTGACCTATGTTGTAGATAAGTGAGAAGAGAACATGGCAGTGGTTAGCAGCCAAGACTCTGGAGCCGCACTGCCTAGGTTCCGTCTCCTGGCTCTGCAGTTAACTTGCTATGTGACGTGGACAGGCTAGCTCAACTTTTCTGAGTTGAGTGGATAATAACAGCATCCCCTTGTTGGGTTGTTTTAAAAGTGAAATGAGTCATTATTTAAAATGCCTAATGCAATTTTATATATATATATACATATATACACACACGCACACACACATATATAATATATATGTATATAATATATATACAAAAATATATACTATATACAATAATACATATATTTGTAAAATATATACAAATAATACAATAATAATATACATGCAATATATAACATATATATTGTATTGATTAAGAAGCATTTGCTTTGAGGAGGCAGACCTAAGGCAACTATCCGTTCTGTTGCAGAATATTTAAAATGTTTGAGATGTCACTGGGGAAGGCTCCCAGCACTTGTGACTGTAATTCCTCTGGGTCTGGAAAAGCCATACTTTTTGTCCTTCTCCTACTTTCCTACTTTACTTGTGCTCTGACACCACGTATCATCCTTGATTCACATTAATGAGCATTTCTGAAACAATGTCGATGTTCAGACCATATTAAAAATAAGTAGTCATTTATTTGCTTTGAATGTTGGAGATTAGGATTCAGGTTAATTCAAACATCATTCCCTTCAAACACCATTCATACGATTTTAACATATCTAGATGATTTTCTTTTTTCTTGTGTTCTTACCAGTCCTTTAATAAGGTTCTAGCAAATAGGGAAGGCAAGCTAGAACTTTCCTTAGCTCACTCAACCATAACAGCAGCAATAAGATATTTGATCAAACTAAAGATTGCAATGTTATCAATAATAACAATATAACTTAGTTCTCTGATTTATAAAGATGGTGACTTTGCAGATTTAGTGGAGTTTTTAAAGTACAAATTGATGCATTAGAGTAAGCTTTTAGCCTCAGTTTTTTTATTTGTAAGGTCACAACATTCTGCATGAAGTAACGACGGATGGCAAGGTGGAGAGCAAGAAATTACTAAAAAAAAAAAAGACTGAGAACAGCAAATCAGTCACCAAAAACACTATATAATTAACACCTCCCTCCAAGGTATAGGGAACAATAAATAGGCATTAAAACTCACTAGTAATCTCAATGTAAAGAATATTGAAATTAAAAATACATTATTTTGCTTTTCCCTGGGGTTCTGGTTTGTGATGATCTTGTCACTAATACTCACTTCAGTCAAAGCCATTTATATCCACTACTGACAGATCACAAACCCCGTAAGGAAGGACCACATGTGGTGGCTTTCCTCGTGGTCTATGTCATGTAATGTTTTAATATGGTTTATTAAATTTCAATAGAGACAAGTTTTTCTGACAATTCAATAAGGCATAAACTCATCAAGAAGTACAGGGAGCAGATGGGGGACGCTTGGGGATTGTTCTCTTTCTAAACTATAAACATACCTCTCAGTATTTTAAAAAAAAATTTTAACGTTTTATTTATTTTTGAGACAGAGAGAGACAGAGCATGAATGGGGGAGGGGCAGAGAGAGAGAGAGACACAGAATCAGAAACAGGCTCCAGGCTCTGAGCCATCAGCCCAGAGCCCGACGCGGGGCTCGAACTCACGGACCACGAGATCGTGACCTGAGCTGAAGTCGGACGCTTAACCGACTGAGCCACCCAGGCACCCCCCTTTCAGTATTTTAATACTTAAAACTCTCTCACTCTGAGGACATAATTCTACTTCTCTCAATCATGTACGCATGACCCAAAGGCGAGAAAAGAAAGAAATAAAAAAAAAAGAACTTAAGTGCATTTCAAAGTTTATTGTTAGCTTTATGATAGAACTCAATGAAATCGAAGAAAATAGGAACTGTAACTATATCTTACATAAACGGACAAATCTTACCTAAAAGCCCCAGCATACGGCCATGTATGTGAAATAGATCATTTTGACAGTCCTGAGTGCTTCATGGGCTCTAAATATTTTATGCCTTCCCCATTTGTTAATGCTTCCAGTCAAATACAGATATGAAGCGAAATATAGCAGGTTGACATTCTGGAAGTCAGACGCAGATGCATTTAATAGACTATAGATAGAGTAAGCCTGGCTTCTAAACTTAGGTTTGTTTCATTCACTTAGAATCTCAAAAAGCACTTGTAAACACAGCACTGTGCAGTCTTGGAAAAGCATGCAGAATAGTGGATCCTGTAATTTTTGAAGCATACCTTCTAAAGGGCAGTTGTTTTTCACTTAAATGAAGCTGTCTAACCCCAGATAAGAAAAGCATTCGAGATTTCTAGTGTGCTTTAAATATTCAGAGTTCCTTCCAAAGATCACAGTATAGACATTTTCTCATGGCAAACATTAAAATTAGCAAATATAAATTCTACAAAAGAAAAAAGACTACATTGTTTGAAAATCCTAAGATAACATTTGCTTTTTCAACAGGCATTGATAAGACAATGTATGCTCAAATGAGGAACTGGGTTCTCCTTGGCAAGAGAACCAAAGAGAGCAAGCAGACAGGAAAGATGCATTAAATGGAGCTTGAGGATTTTCTATGCATTTTAAAAATCCATATCGGATCGTATCCTTTATAACATTAAAAATTGATCTAGACTCTAGTTCAGGAGCGCTTCTTTACAAAAACTCTGAGATTCTTTTAACAATAGCTTCTACATCTTCTGTCATTGATTTGCAGAGTTCCCTCTTCTAGCTCTGCTGTCCTTTCCCTTCGTTTTTTTTCTGTCTGTTTTAAGAAGACCCTTAAGAATATCCATACTATTAAAAGAATTGAGTGAACTATAAGATGATATGTATTGTACAGTCTAAGTTGTATAAAAGGGATGGACACTGGCAGCTAGAAGACATTCTCTCAATTGTGAGTGGCTTTTTCTTTTCTTTCTTTTTTCTGCATTTTCCTTTTCTTAAAAATTTTAAATTTATTTTTTATGTAATCTGTACACCCAGGGTGGGGCTTGAACTCACAATTCTGAGATCAAGAGCTTCATGCTCTACCGAGCTCCTCTGCCATTTTCTAAAACTTCTAAAATGTGTCGGCATTGTTTTTATAATTCTAAAAGTAAACATCATTATAATCTTTTCACCCATTATCCACATATCTGAAATCTAAAGACGAAATTTTTGTAATTTCAGCACTTCTTCATTTGGCAACATAACCCGACTTAACCTGGCAAGAAACTATATAGCTTTCATCCATCTTTTGAGAATTCTGATCTATTACTCTGCACAAATACTAATGTGTTGGATTATGGAGTTCTGTCTCAGACTCCACTGGGTTTTTCTGAAATTTATAGTTGACGTATCATATTACATTTCTAAAACCTGAAGAGTTCTGAAAGACATCCCGCCCTGAGCATTTTAGATGAAGAATTGTGGACCTTTAATAAAGTAAAAAAAAAAAATTCAACAAGATCTTTCATGAAGCCTAAATACTATATATGAGATGATCATGACCCAGTGCCATTAAAAGCTCAGATATGGCCTACTAGATATTTTGTTCCATGATCAAACAGGTCATACCAAAGGAGATACCAACAACCATTCATTTTTAGTGTGTTGCAGTAAGTTTTATTTGCAATACGAACTCCTAGCTCCTTACCTTTGAAAGTCCTCAAGATTTTGAAAATGCTACAATTGGACATTATCTTATCTGACTATTACATACATGAGAATAACTTAGGAAGGCTGGACAAGCACTACTAGATCCTAAGTGCTAACGTTCAGAGAGGTAAATCATCTATCCTGCTAATAATCAGCAAAACTCAAACTGGCCAAGCTCTTCTGATTCCCATGATAATGTGTTTTGTTTTTTTCCAGTCTACCATGCTGCCTCAAAACTTTGGACAAAGAAGTTTTTTTTTTTTTAGGTTTCAGTTTTAAAAACGAAATTTTCCTATCCTTTTAAGTAGATAATATGAGGTAGAGCAAACACTGAGTTCTAAGGTCAAACCAACAACAATGGAGTTCTGCCTCCCCAATTAGGAGATCCTGACCTTGAATAAGTTACTGAACTTCTCGTCTCCAAAATGGAAATTATTACAGGAAACTTCACAAAATTTTAGTACATAGGCCGTTGGTGAATATATGGTTCGCATTAGCTTTGATTTTCCAAAATAATAACTCAGACAAAGCAAGTCTAATGAAATTTTATTTTAGATGACAATTTGGTTTTGTTTGTTTGTTTTTAGGCATCAAGTTTTTAGGGCTGGTTAGTCTTTGATAATTTTATATTTATTAAATTGAACTTCAAAGAATATCAGCAGTTTTGAGAAAAATAATCTTATTTTAATTATATGCCTGCATGGCTGGATCACTACACAACTCAGTCATTTAGTTACTAGTTGAATTTTAAAAACTGCTTATTTTCTTCAACTGTCTCTCTCAGTAGACAAATTGCCATCCTCTATGTGTTACACAAATTTTTTTGAGCATTAAGTATGATTTAAAAGTTGAGAAACTTTTATATATGTACATATTCCATTATATAAACACATCCTATATATGAGACAAAGAGACAGAGGATGAGAGACAGAGAGACACAGACTGAGTTCACTGCATAATTTCCTAAAATGCTTTGGGTGTATTAACAAGTGAGGAAAGCATTTTACATATGCATTTTTTCCTTTATCAAATAAAGCCTCATGAATACATTGGACAACTTATTTAAAAGGGATATTTCGGGCTAAGTAAGAAGCAGTAATTCCTGGAGACAAAGACTGAGCAGGAGCTGACTGCCACCAAGAAGCATGGTACCAAAACAAGCATGTGGCCCGTTGGGTGCTGAAGCACAAGAAGACGCATGATCAAGAGCACATCATCAACCACTGAGTTTCAGCGAGAGGCCCTAGAGAATGCCAATACCAATATCGAAGTGCTCAAGAACATGGGCTATGTCACCAAGGTCATGAGGTCTGCCCATGACAACACGGACATTGATAAAATTGAAGAGCTAACGCAGGACATCTGTGACCAGCAAGAACTTGCAAATACAGCTATTTAAAAACCTGTAGGGTTTGGAGAAGAATTTGGTAAGGATGAGCTCATGGTGGAATTAGAAGAACTAGAACAGGAGGAACTAGACAAGAATTTGCTGGACGTCGGTGGACCTTAAACGGTCCCTCTGCCAAATGTTCCCTCTTTAACCTTACCATCAAAACCCACCAGAATAAAGGAAGAGGAAGAGGATGACACGAAGGAATTAAAGAACTGGGGTGGATCCGTTGCACTGGTCCACTGTGGGCTGGGCCCAGCCAGACTCTGGTGGCCTGTGCAGCAGGCGGGCGTGTGCATGTGCAGGGCAGGCAGGACATGGTGCAGACAGGTTCCATCACTTTTCAGTCTCCCTGCAAAGCAGTAGGGCTGCATCGCTGTTCACTCTCTGCTTAGTGTGGTCTGCACCCAGCTGGACTGGATGGGGAGTGAGGAGGAGGGAGCGAGGGGACGAGGTGGGTGGGAGGTGCCTGCTGTTTATAATGTTGAATTTCTGTGAAGTAAACTGTATTTGCAAATCCAACATGGAGCTTCTGGCTATGCCAACTTCGCGGCTGAACCTCAATGGAAAAGGTCAACCGTTTGCAGTTGAAATGATCTGAAATGTAGCCTCCATCCTTTTAAGTCAGTCGATTTGTCACACATCTCTTTGTGAGACTTGCATGGTGCTGGAAGAAAAGTCATTTTTTAAGATCCGTAGGTTTTGGGGTGCCTGGGTGCTCAGTCGGTAAAGCGTCCAACTCGGTTTCAGTTCAGGTCATGATCTCTCAGTTTCATGGGTTTGAGCCTCACATTGAGCTCTGCACTGCCAGTGTGGAGCTAGGTTTGGGATTCTCTCTCTCTCTCTGCCCCTCCACAACTCGTGCTGTCACTGTCTCTCTCAAAATAAATAAATAAACTTTAAAAAAATATTCTAAAATCCATAAGCTTTTCCTTGTCCTTATCTGTAATAATGCATCTGATTTGAGTTTCCTTGAAAGCTGAATTTCTGTCCATCACCTGTGTTTACCACTCTGCCCACCCCTCACTCCCACTCCCCCAGTCTCTTGGAGTTTGTGACATAGATTTGAAATGGATGGTGTTCTCTTGAGAGCAAGTGAGATTGCAGAGTTAAATTCCAGGTATACGTTTTTCTAATATAGCTCTAAGGTCTTCATTGCTATTTGTGATAACTGATAGATAACTCATTGGAAACATATACATATGTTTATATTCAGATTAAATTATGGTTTGCACTGTATATCTCAATTAATTTTCACAAAAAGGGATAATTTGGAGATTAGGTCAAACAATAACTTAAAATAATCATAAAATAAAAATTTCTAAGAAACTTAATAATACTGTGTATACCCCAATATAAAATGTCCATGATACACAATATTTACTTGACTAATACTTGGTAAGTTGCTTAAACTAGTTTGTTAAAAATAATGTTATTTAGAGATCATCTTGTAATATGAGAGACTTAGCAAGACTTAATTATAGGGTGTCCCTTGTCTTTGTGAAAAAGTTTTATTAAAAAAACTCACCTTAGGTGTAAATGTGGCATATCACAGAACAAAGATAGTTATACGATCTTATATATAATAATTATTATATACAATAAACAATTTATTGATAAATTTATCCACTTATTAATAGATTCAAAATGACAATTCACAATTTTCTCCTATCTTAATCCAACAGTGGTTCCTATATGAAGTAAAATTTATAAAACTTCATATCTTAATTAGATTCTAAAATTCAAAATTTTTAGAAATCTGGGTTGGCTCTTCCACTTACGTTAACTTATCAAGATTATTTCCTTTCATTAGGAATAATAACACTTAATACTTTCGATTTCCCCCAACAAAGAGTCTTAACCTTAACTTTATTCAGATAAAGACTTTATACTTTAAACAATGGTCTACCTATGTTAAAAAAAAGTTTCGCATTTATTTACATCATTTATCAAAAAATGTAATTAAAGATGGCTGGATTTGATTATCCTATTTCCATTTGACTTGGAAGACTCATCATACAGATATTATCAGGACACCCTCCCTATACTTTCAACATTTAAAGGGGTGGGAGTGGGGGAACCAAAATGGCTATCAGGATCAATGGATCACGCAATGTCTGAATTTCTGCTTCTGATAAATGTTGGAAGAATCACGAGAGCCTGACAGTATTCATTACTTCTAGAAACAATTATTAGACCATTACTATGTGCATTGGTTAGCTGTACTCATGTGAGAGAATGAGAAGAACCTAAAGCACAAATTATTTTTTATTGTGTTCAGTTATTTTTTTTTCCCCATGGAGTATTTGGGTTAACTGTTGATAAAAGTGCTAGCAATGGAAAACAAGAGACACCTGAATATATCTGCTTGATGTCAACTCTGTTAATAATCACCACTTCCTCAAATAACAAACATTTATAAGTGGTTAAATCAAAGAAAATACATGAATTTGACTATATTTCACTAAACAGAATCCTAATGTTTTAAGATTACCAACATACTTCCTAATAGACTTCACTTTCTAATGTGATTCAGTTAAATAATTCCACTTCACATTTACCAATCACTATAAACTAAAAATTCTATTTATTCAACTACCTTTCAAAATATGAGAGGAATGGGGCGCCTGGGTGGCGCAGTTGGTTAAGCGTCTGACTTCAGCCAGGTCACCATCTCGCTGTCCATGAGTTCAAGCCCCGCGTCAGGCTCTGGGCTGATGGCTCGGAGCCTGAAGCCTGTTTCCGATTCTGTGTCTCCCTCTCTCTCTGCCCCTCCCCCGTTCATGCTCTGTCTCTCTCTGTCCCAAAAATAAATAAACGTTGAAAAAAAATTAAAAAAAAAATATGAGAGGACCATATGGCCTGGTTTGCTTGAGACACTTCTGATTTATGCCTATTTTCTCTGGGTAAATATTAATCAGACTATTTTCTATTGTCATCCTGGTTTGAATGGTAAATTATATAGTCTTCTTAAGTATAATTGATACTCAAAAAAATACTTTAAAAAAGTCACCAGGAATAGCATCATAGTAACATGAAGCATTAGATTTCTCCTGTCTTGTTAATCTGCATAAATGCCAAAAGATATATATGTTTTAGATACCCAAATCAATGCATAAAAGGAGAACCTTTTACACTAATGTTTATGGTAGCATTATTAACAATAGCCAAAAGACGGAAACAACCCAAATGTTTATCAACAAGTGAATGATACGCAAAATGCAGTATAAACATACAGTAGAGTATTATTCAGCCTTAAAAAGGAAGAAAATTCTGTAGACATATGCTACAAACGTGGATGGACCTTGTCTAAGCGAATAGAATACACCAGACACAAAAGGAAGCATCATGTGATTCTACTTATACGAGGTACCTAGAGTAGTCAAATTCATAAATATACAAAGTAGAGTAGAGGTTACCAGGGGCTGGGGAGAGAGGGGAAATTGGAAGTTAAAGGGCACAGAGTTTCAATTTGGGATGATAAAAAATTCCAGATTTTGATAGTGGTTGAACAATAATGGGAATGAATTCAATGCCACTGAAGTATACATTTAAAAATGTTTAAAATGGTAAATTTTATGTTACGTATGTTTTACCACAATGAAAAAAGAAGCATTATTAAAAGTAGATGAAGAGGATTAAAATGTACAGACTTCCAGCTATAAAATAAATAAGTCATGGGGACCTAATGTACAGCATGGGGAATACAGTCAGTAGTATTGTAATAACTTTGTATGGTGACCAGATGGTAACTAAATCTACCATAGGGATCATTCTGTAATGTATAAAAATATTGAATCACTATGATATACATCTGAAACCAATAGAGTATTGTGTGTCAATTATACTCCATTTAAGAAAATGAAAAAAACACAAAAGCCTTATTACTTAATTTTGTCATATGTTTTAATTAATGTATTATAGAGGTTTGTATTGAAAACCAGTAAAAGCCAACCAGGTGTAAAGATCTTGATGCCACATAAGGGATTCTGACAATACTAGCTCTGTCTCTGGTGCGATAACCATATGCCTAAGGTCTCTTCTTTATGCTATTATTAAGAATCTACAACCAGTTGACATAAACTTTTGTCAGCTGATTCAGCAACTATCAGAAGTATTTTGTTAGTTTCACTTCAACTTCTTTGACCTAACATTGAATCTTCAAACGAACAATCATAATGAATACACACGAACATTCTAACTTGTTTGTAATCTATGGTTTTTTTAGTTTCTTGCCTATCAAGCACAACTATCTACATGCCTAAAATATTCTGGAATCTATAATTTTCTTCTTCTGTAGTCTCTTACCATTAGACTCAGAACGAACTAACTCACCAGATCCCATACTTCAGTATGAATGGTTGTTTCAGCTCTCATTTTGAGGGGAGATTTTGAGTGGGATAAGGAGAAACCATATGGAAAATCAGAAAAAGTATTGCAGACGCCAAAGATTGGGAGTGCCTGTATAAAATGGGACTACCACTATCCCTAGCCTCTATTCCTATCCTGTCTCTTCTGTTTCATTCCTTAATTTAATTTCATGCATACCTCCCCAACTTGTATTTCATCTTCTCAGCTCTGTATAACTGTATAGTACAAGAAGTAAAGCAAAAACAGGATAACACACTCAGGAACCAGACTCTCCAGATTCAGATCTCAGCCCTAGCACTTACTATGTAGCTTTGGACAATTTCCTTAACCTCTCTGGGGCTCATTTTTTTTTAATATAAAAAAGATGAATATAATAACAGCATCTACTTCCAAGAGTATATGTAAAGTGCTTAAAGTAATGCTTGCCATATTGCTAGAAATCAAATATTATTAACTACATACAGGAAGGTGATATCCTGTATCCAATACCCAGTCTTCATGAAAAATAACAACTCAAGCTCCAAATATTCCACAAAACTCAACCATTTGGTATAAGCCTTGATTAACCACTCTTTCTTATTCCCTTTATTATATTTATATGGTCATTGAGAGGAATACATCTATTTTATTCTTCTAAATATATTACAGTGGTTGTACTATTGTACAGTATAAAGGTGTTAGTAGAGTCAGAATGCTTACTTTCTTAAAATTTTTTTTGAAGTTTATTTATTTTTGAGAAATTGTGAACGAGAAAAGAGCAGAGAGAGAGGGAGACAGAATCAGAAGCAGGCTCTAGGCTCTGAGCTGTCAGCATAGAGCCCTATGCAGGGCTCGAACTCATTAGCTATGAGATCACAACCTGAAGTCGAACGCTTAACCTAACTGACTGAGCCACCCAGGTGCCCCAAGATGCTTGGTTCTAATCCTAGTTTGATTACTCATTTAGTTGCATGAACGTGAACAAGCTACTTAATCTTTTGATGCAGAATTTCCTACTGGGTAGAATAGGAATATTTTTAATATTTATCTTGGAGGCTAATTGTGTGTATTAAAGCAATTATCCCAATGCCTATTAAATAGTCCCTGATCAAAAAAAAATCTGAATAAGAAAGAAAACTTTCATAGGAGTAAGCAGAAATAATAAAGGAGAGACAAAATAATTTTTAATAAGCCTAAGAAATATCTTCAAAGATATAAGGGAGGGTAATGAAAACATGAGGTAAGAATGAACAACTTAAAGGAAGAACTAAATGGAGATACCAAGTGTAAAAATGTAACAGTCAAAATAAAAGACCTAATTTGATAAGATGGATGGCAAAACACAGGTGAAAATGGTTGGGTGATGGAATTACAAAGAAAGCATCGGAGGTTAAAGAGATGGAAAGAAAAGAAGGACTTTGGAGGAGGAAATACATATGTCTACGCTATAAAAAGTAGTCTGAAAATAAGAAAAAATTAATGGAGAGAAGACAATATATTTAAAAAACATATTACTCAATAATCAGCAATTATCCAGAATTAAAGAAAGATATAAAACATTCTTAAAATGGCTCATAGAATGACAGATTATATGAGAAAATAATCCAAACAAGTCATATTATAATAAATTTAGATAATACTACAGACAAAATTCTAAAAGTTTCCAGGAAGAATATTATCTATAAAAGAAAAAAAAATAATTCAAATTGATATTGTACTACAAAATAGCAATAAGAGATGTTAGAAAAATACAAATTATATTTCAAGGCATTGAAGTAAAAAAAAAGTTTAAGCCTAAAATTTAAGTGTTAACATTAGTCATTCTCAAGTATACCATATTTGAGAATTTCTTCCACAGCAAAATACTCTTTAAAGCATTCTTGAAGAAGGTAAACCAACAAGAAGAAAAATAAATTCAAAAACGTACTAAAATTGTGGAAAATAAGGATGAATGTGTAAAGTTTATTGTTGTGGTCTAAATAAAAATTTGCTCCATTTACCAAGGAAGAGAATCATATCCATAAATATCCAAAAATAACTTATTTTATTTATATTATCCAATATGGTAGCCACTGGCCACATTTGGATATTTAAATTTAAAAATTAAATTAAATTAAATTAATTAAATTAAGTTAAAAATTCAGTTCCTCATTCAGTCATAGTAGCCATATTTTGAGTGCTCAATAGGTATGTGGCTAGTGGCTCCTGTATCAGGTAGCACAGTTAAAAATGTTCCCACCATCACAGAAAGTTATGTTCTACAGTGCTATTGTAGATGATATGTAACTTACTGACAAAAGGTGACAGCTGGGAAAAGCATGAGTAGAGGAAAGAGAGTGTCTCAGGGTATATATCTTATCCAAGGAGAAGATGCGTATATTGATATATGCAAGATACTGATATGGTAAAAGAACTATAAATACATTATATTAGGGCTAATTAATATAAAGGTAAAAACCAAATATATAATTTCTACTATTACAAAATTCTATTTCAAAGTTAAGAAAGAAAAATAATTTTGTATGTAACAGTAAGATAATATAAATAAAATATAATGTAACTAAAAATTACAATAAATATAAATGGATAAAACTTTTTAATAGTCAGTGACTCTGATAAGATTCTTAAAAAATTGATTTTACAATATTATATTACCTATCTGAGACATCAGTGACAAAAGGACACAGAAATAATTAAAAATAAAGTGAGGAGAAAAGAAAATATATGAGCTAATTGTCAATAGCAGTAATAAAAGTAACTGACAAAATGGAATTTAACACAAAAAGCAAATCAAAAGCAACAATGAAGGACAGTACATACTGCCAGAAAAAAGCACAGGTGAAAAAGTCCTATTGTCTATATTGACATTAAAACTGCATCAATGATCACATCACAGGCATAACAGATTAATGAACAACTGTGATTGAAATTTTAAGACAACTCTTTCAGAAACTCATAGGTAAAGATACAAATGTTTAAGTATACATGCAACACAGACAAAAGTCCATGGTGAAATAACTCTCAAAGGAAACCTCAGTAAACTTCAACAAACTGATATCATAAATATTATATTCACTGATCATATGAATTAGAAATGAATGAAAATAACTAAATATTATGTATCAGTAAACTAAAAGACTTATGACTAAATAAATGAGCTAAAATGGTAATAGTATGAGTAAATAGAAACAGTTTAAAGCTAAATGACAAAAAAATTATGCACTGACAAACGTGGGACACAGCTTAACAAGAGACACAGCAAAATTGCAGCTTTAAATGGATTTATCAGAAAACAAAAGGATATTTGATAAGAAACAAGCAGAGGAAAAGACAATAAAGCCAAATAAATAAGAAATAAAATAAAAATAAAAGCACTAGTCACTGACATAAACAAGAAACACTAACAATTCAAAGAAATAAACAAACCAAAACTATTTGAAAATACTAAAGGTTAGACAAACTTCTGTTAATATTTCTTTTTAAATGTAGATATGACATGATGGGGTGCCTGGGTGGCCCAGTTGGTTAAGTATCTGACACTTAATTTCAGCTGAGGTCATTATCTCATGGTTCCTGAGACTGAGCCCAGCATCAGGCTCTGCACTGACAGCGTGGAGCTTGGGATTCTCTCTCTCCCTCTCTCTCTGCCCCTTCCCTGCTCATGCATAGTTTTTTTCTCTCTCTCAAAATAAACACTAAAAAAAAAAAAAGAAAAAAAGAAATACACATAGGAGGTGAAAAGATCTAAGTAAACAAATTGAGAAAAGAAATACCTCCAGATATTAGTTTAAAATATTATCTTCATCCAAATATCAATAAATACAGGAATATTTTTTAAAAGATACATTTCTAGGAAAATATAAAATGCCAAAACTGGTAACATTGGTCTAATGAATATGACAATGACTACTAAAAAATTAAAATATGAATTACTCATTTTCCTTTCCAACAAAAAAAATCCAAGGCTCAGAAAGTTTTACAAAGAATTCTACCAAACTTTTAAGGGACAAATAATACAAACTGGACAATGAAACCAAAAAGAAATTTGTATGGACATTTCTCAAGTGTGAAAGAAAATCCAAATTAAGTAAATTAGTTCCTCTAAATCAACTAATTAACAAAAATAATACATTATGTTCAAGTAGGATTTAATTTAGAGATACAAGTATGTTTTAATATCAGAACATCTCACTTCAGTTCATCAAATTAATTAATTAATTAATGGTGAAAAATATAGGATTTTCTCAGACAGAAAAAAAGGTGTTTGATAAAATTCAATATCAAAATAAAAATTCTGAGAAGTGTAAAATTAAAGTGAAATTCTTTGATTTGATAAAGGCAGTGTACCCCCAATACAAACATAATGGAATGACTTTGGTACATGTTTATTTCAGTTTTATTGACATACAATTAATACACAAAACTATATAAGTTTAGGGGGTACAGCATAATGACTTGACTTACATATATTTTGAAATGATTACCACAAGTTTAGTTAACATCCATCATCTCATACAGATACAAGAAAAGAAAACAGAGAAAGAAAAAAACTGTTTTCTTATGATGGAAACTCTTAAGATTTACTCTCCTAACACTTTTCATAAATATACAGTAGTGATGCATATTTTTTAAAAGAGAAAATGAGACAATGATGTTCCCTATCAATTTTATTTATTTTATTTTATTTTTTCTATATAGTATTGAAGGTCCTCAAAAATGAAATAAGATAAAATAAAAAGAGGTATAAGGATTAGAAAAGAAAGAGATAAAATAGTCATTATTAACCAATATATATATTTATCTACAAGGAAAATCCAAAAGAATTAACAGATAAATTCTTAAAAATTATAAGACAGTTCTGGAAAGTTGTCACATATGAGATCAGCTTAAAAATTTGTCTACAGGAGGAATAACCGAAGAAAAAATAAGATAGAAAGATATTATTCAAATTAGCAAAAAGGCAAAATATCTAGGAATGCTGCAACTGTAGTATAATGAATGCTTAAGACCTTACAGAGAAAACGTTTTCGTTTAAAGCTTATTTATTAACTCTACTAACAAATATAAAAGAACTAAATAAATGCTGATGTATACTCTGTTCACTGATGGACAAACCTGTAAATACATTAACTCTATTCTTAAACACATTTATTATGAGGATTTGGGGGAAGTGACTCAGATTAGAATCAGATAGGAAAACATACCGAGAAGAAGAAAAATAAACACAAAAGAAAATACCACATCTATAGTAAGTAAAAACAGTAGGGAACTTAATTCTTTCTTATTAGGTTAGATTGCGTGCTACTTAAAAAAAAAAAATCAAAAGGCATATCCCCCTTGCTTGAACCAGTGAGACCTTAAACGATAGATTATCTATATTTAAAACTGTAGATGTAATGACAAAAGGTAAAAACAAAGTAGAAACAGAACAGAAAACAAATAAACCAACAAACCAAGTGTGTTGACTCTCACCAAGTGAAGCCTTCAAAATGGAGGAGGATGTATGGCAGTTTAAGAGGACATATATCAGCATTGGGGGTGATTTTGAGAGCGAAATCTGCAAAAGCCATGGAGGTTCTGAAATAAGTCAGGACTCTGCAACAGAAGTTTTGTGAAAACATTTATTGCCTCACAGTTAAACTCTTGCAATAGCCACAAAACTGATCTGCCTGCCTGTGGCACCCCACGTCCAGATTAAAATTTCTGGAACACTGCATGTCAAGAGAGTAAAAAAATGTCTGAGGGTGAAGATACCTCATTGCCATCTTTACTGCACAGTCCTCAACTGTCTCTTGATGAAAAACAGAAGGAGAGACCGCGTAGCTGTGAGAAAGGTACGGCCCCAGGGCGCAGGCATGACCAGGTGTGCAGGCGGAGGGAAAACCAGCCAGTAGAAGATGTAACCAGCCAGAATAAAGTTGAAGGAGACAAAGGGCAACGAGAGGAGATGGAAATGGACTGCGTGAAAAGCAGAGTTAAGACTATAGCTTAGGACAAGAGGAGGAACCTTGTGTTCTAAGACTGAGCGAAAGTAGCATACTTGTCAATATATCGGCTATGCTGATTCCTACCACACCCACTGGAAAATGCTGCCTTGCCCGCTGCAAATTTTCTCTGTATCTTCACCACCTTTTCATCCCCCGTGAAGGTTGAACAAGGATCCTTTGAAGGACATTAATTTCTGAACAAGACCAAAGAAGTCATAAAATTCGCACACAAAGGGCACCTTTAGTTTGGGTTGGATTCCGTTCTGGTATTTATTTTCTGGGTCCTTTCAGTGTTCAGTATGGAAGGTAACTCAGAAGACTGACAAATCAATATTCGAGATAATGATGTTTTCCTAATTCAAGAACTGCCCTGACCTTGGAATTGCATAATGGAGTAAATAAAATGCAGGTCTTTAGGAAAGGCAGAGCATCCAATCCTGGTTACAAAGAGGAAGACAGAATTCAGTGAAAAAGTGGGTCCTGAATGTCTTTCCATTAAAATCAGCATCCAAATGTAAGCAAAAATGGCTTCCGTGCCCCACCCCCATATTAATACTTGCTTCAGAGTAAGCAAAACAACAAACACAACAATAAACCAGTATTGGAACAATACTTAATTCAAAGCAGTAAAGTAAAATGCTTCCCCAATACAAGCACACTCTCATAGTTTAGCAGCAAACAAACAAAAATGCTTCTCTCTTGACTGCACCTCATGTCTGGTGGCAATGCTTGCTCTGTGCAAATGAACAGAGGAAACTGTGAAAGGAGAACATCTTTGATAACATCTGCCTGCAAATGTTCAGAAACACTCAGCATTTGAATCCATGTGGCTAAGTACAAATGTTAATGAGTCTGCATTAGATTGGATGGAGTATGAAGACTGCCAAGTCTGACACCCAGAGTAACTCGAGGGGGGACAATCTGTGTGCTGGATACATTTTTTTCTAACTCAGGATGAACGCTGAAGTGCAGAGACACATGAAGGAAATCTATTCTATTCGGTAGCCAAAATGATGCTGGTATTTTTATTTGCTTTCTTGCTTCCAGGCTCAAATGCCTGCTAAGTTTGTTTTTGTTTTTTCTTTGGGATTTTTTTTTTTTGATATTTATTCACCTTTGAGAGACAGAGAGAGACAGAACACAAGAGGGGGAGGGGCAGAGAGAGAAGGAGACACAGAATCTGAAGCAGGCTCCAGGCTCTGAGCTATTAGCGCAGAGCTCCATGCGGGGCTCAAACCCACAGACAGCAAGATCATGACCTGAGCTGAAGTCAGAAGCTTAACCGACTCAGCCACCCAGGTGCCCCAAGTTTGATGTTTTTAAGAAGTGAAAGCATGGACTAGCTGGGATCCAAATTATACGAACAGAGAAGCTGAACCTGCATGGTAATTGTCCTAACAGTTTCCTAAAATGTGACACTTCCTTTTCAATTTGTGAACTGCAAGCTGTACTTAACAGATCCTTCTTTCCAGTTGTGGGGAGGGTCTACATTTCATCACCCAGAGCCATCTGGGCACTCTGGTGTATCACCCCCCAGCTACGCAAATGTGGACCACAGCCAGAATCATCATTTACGTTTCACATCAGACACATGCTTAAAATCTTTAAGAGCCACCTAGTGACCCTTGAATAAAGCCTAACATCCTTAATCAACTTGGCCTGGAAAGTCCTGCATGACTGGCCTGCCTACCTCTTCACCCTAAACTTGTGCAACACCTCTGATTGCTCTCCATGCTTCAGCCACACTGGCCTTTTTCACTCCCCAACACCAGCTCTGCTCTGACACCCAAGGATCAGCAACTTTGGGGATATCAGCTCTGCTAAGCGCAGATACTGGCATTTTCACCCAGGCTGTTCCTGACACTGGCCTCCACAACAATGCTCCTCAACAATGCAAGGGCATTGTTGAGAAGTGGGAGTTGAGGACAGAGATAATATGGTAGGGTGACCCAAGGTGATTCTGGGTGACAGACTGATCTGTGAGCTAAGAGACCCACTGGTGCACCCAGAAGCTACAGAAATGGAAATATGGGGGGGGGTGCTCACAGCAATTGTAATACGGTGTTAAATGTACTGTCACTCCACAGCTGGCATATGACTTTAGCACACCGATTCCCCACACAAAGTACAGTACAACTAAAGCAGGAAAGAATTTCTTTCCCTCGGATGAGGATGGGACCATGACCTGTGGAAAGGCATACAAGAAAAATGTGAAACTTGCTAAAGGAAGCACAGAAAAGGGGGCTGGAAGGAAGGGTGGGGGAGAGCAAGCAGTGATGCCTGTATTCTCTCTATCATGCCCCTGCTCATGGGATCTGCAGGATATCTTCAAAGAGTGCCCCCTTAGATATTACAGACCTTTCCAGTTTTGCACATTTATAAATATTCACTGTGGCAACTACTTTTGCCATCATAGGTTTCTAAGGTCACAGTTTCTAAGAATTAACTGAGGACTTCCAGGATATTGTCTTCACATGCTCAGTGGCCTCCATAACTGAAGAGTTTTACAGATTCTTCCTTGCACAGGAAGACAGGACGACTTGCCTTGCAGCATCTATAAGTCATTTTAAGTCATTGCTAGAACTGACAGAAAAGCACTGCCCAGTCATCAATCAACACTTCAGGATGCCCACATTCACCGGTAAATGGAGACGGGGTATAAATAAAACATCTCAATATTCTGCTGTCTGTGTGTATCTTTCCACAGGGAGAGTTTATTTTGCAAAAGCGCATTTATTTTGCAAAGCGCATTTAATTTTTTCTTTCTTTAACTAAGAGTGTTAAAGCTTCGTTTCTACTCTGGAGAAATTTTTTGATGATTCTTTACAGAAAATTCAGATTAATGAGTCATACTTATTTGGTTTCATTGGTTATTCTGTGTGACATTATAGGTCATTAATGGTCTCACGGTTTTTCATATGCTTTTAGCCCCTCTTTGCCAAAAGAAAGCTATTCTACTTCTGCCCATACTGATAGTCTTACAAATTTTACACCCCATAAAAGCAATTTGTAATCACACATCTCTCCTTTGTAACTCATTTACCTCTACTTTAACCTCATAAAATGAAAATTAAAATGACTAGGAGGATAATATATTGAAGAATCTAAAATAATCTTTCATTTACTTTGGCACATTTTGTTTAGATTAAAATGTAATTATGAATTCATTTTAATATGCAGCCCCCTTTTATTTCACACATCAAAATTACTTTTTTTTTTCTCACTTTGGATCATGATTCCTTAAATTCTATTTGTGCAAAGTCTGTTACATTTGAGAAACATGAAAAATTCGAACTGCCAGGTCAAATGGTATCTGTTCCATAGCCTCTGCCATCACCATTCACTCTACAACAAGGTAGATTTCTGATTCTATACTACTTGCATGAAAAGCTATTTGACATTTATATCATGGTTATTTTAGGAAACTGATCAACATGTGATAACTTCTAATTAAGTGAACAAAATTAAGATATCTGAGACAGGAAAGTGCTTCCAATTTCTATATGTTAATACAATTACTTAATGGTGTATTTAACAACTGAAAACAAAAAAGATGAGGGCTGGAATCTATCAATAGTTAAGTAGAATTTCTACACTCATTAAGCTGGTGTTCACAGCTGTTTTATAACCACTTAATCTGACAAGAAAGAATGTGATGGCTTTATTCTGCCGCGTTCAAAATATCCATATTAAATACTATTTAAATAAATAAAACATGTCTGCCCAGGGTAGACCCTTCTCAGAAAATACCTTTATGTACAATTCTTAGCTCTGTATTCAACTCCACTCAGGAGCAAGAAAAACTTCACCGGTTTGCCTTAATGAGAATACACTTAGTAAGATTTGGGGTAAAAGACGAGTGAAAGGAGACTTTAAAAGAACTCTTTTTGACGCTTTATAATCTTCATTTATTAGTGAAGACGGAGGTGGGGGGGGGATACTGACTGTTCCACATACCCTCTAGTGGACTGTGAAATACATAATATCTGAAGGGCAATTTGACAATCTGTTAATTATAGTTTTTAAATGTTCATATACACTGACCCAACAATTTGTTTTTGGCAATTTATCTTGAAGGAAAAAAAAAATCAAAGGCATGTGAAGAGATTTACATCTAAGAATATTTATTTCAGCATATCTTTATGAGATTAAAATATTGGGAATAAAATAGAAGATTATTATATATTGTAAAGAATTACCATGCTCATATAAAGGCACACTGTGTAGAATACTTAATGACTAGGGAAAGGACTGTCAGTACAATTTTAATGAAAAAAAGACTACAAAACAGTTTTTATAGTATGATATGAAGTTATGAAAACTTACATTTGCTTAGATGTATATCTTAGGAAAAATTCCTAGAAAGTTGTATATAAAAAATCATTATTTATCACCACAGAGGGAATTTTTATATTTGAAATATTTAAAAAATATTTTCTACATTTCTAATGAAGATATATTATTTTGTAGTCTCTGATAACAATCCATATTAATGTCTAATCAGTTTAAGGGGTGAAAAGAGGTGAACTTTATCTTTGGGCCACTTATATATACACTTATATATGTGGACACAACTAATTAAAAATTAGCATAGTTATTGGTAGCAACAACTCCTTTTCAATGGAGTTTGTAAGAAATTAAAATTATTCTTTTTTGCTTTACACACCTACTTAAGTTGGCTATTTTTATTTTATATACGATCCACTTGCCCAGCAATCCAATCCCCATGCCCCTCACATTGTAACTCTGTCAGCATGTGGATTTGGTAAGTAAGGGTACACATAAAAGAAGCTGTGTCGGGAGAGATTTTATGGTGTCTACAACCTTTAGTTGTCAGAATCTGCTGTTGCTGTGAATCACCAACTGGTTATTAGCCCCCCAGGAGGAATTGCCTTTAACCATCAAAAAAGCCTAGCCGCGAGACCCAATAAAGTCTTCACATTTCCAGTAACCAAAGGCAGGACACAAAAAACCCCCCAGCAAACCCTAGGGTAGAATTTCAGAGCCTGACTTGTCTTACCTCAGCAGCTAGAGGTATTAGCTATGCCTGGAAATCCATCAATTTATCAGAAATCCCCACTTTGTTTTCATCCTCTCTTCCTCTCCTCCCCTCTTTCCTCCCTGTCCTCATCCTCCATCCTTCCATCCATTGTTCAGGGTTCAGTGTCTTCAAGCCCTCTCCTGGCTAACATCCGCTATTGGGAAGGGGAGCATATCTTGATGTGAAAGAATGATTGATGTATCACAAAGCTCCGTCAGTGTTAACAGACGTTCCGTGAAAAATTGGGGAAGAGAGAGGTGTTCAGGTCAGCTGGCTTATTTTTTAACCACAGAATTTCTAGGCTCCTTAATGCACATGGGTATAGTTGATTTTCAAGAGAGGCCTACAGATTGAATGCTTTCCAAGTTTAATCATCATGAAACCCTTTTAATCACAAAACATCCAGGACTCATGCTTTTCAAAAGACCTTTTTTAAAAATCTTTGCCTAAATCCAGTGGTATTTCCCTTTAGGTAGAGCTTTGAAGCCTTTGTAGAAAAAAATGACTTGATTATGATGTAATTTTTTTTATTACCTAGATCAGGTGTAGGAACAGAGAGCTGGGGAAAAGAAGTGGCCCTTCCTTAAAATTACACATCACTGGGTCTTTCCAACCTGAGTTAATGAACTGAATATTTAGAAGAAATGGACGCTTTCGCTCAGAGATGGCACACAATCTTGTGATTTGAAATTTAGCAGGAAATGCCCTTTTATTTTTAGTGTATCATTAAATATTATTTGAATAAAGAAATGCCAGAGGTGTCTGGCTGGCTCAGTTGGTTGAGCATGAAACTCTTGATCTCATGGTTGTGAGTTCAAGCCTCATATTGGGTCTACAACTTATTTAAAAAGGAAGGAAGGAAGGAAGGAAGGAAGGAAGGAAGGAAGGAAGGAAGGAAGGAAAGAAAGGTGGGAGGGAGGGAAGGAAGAAGGAAGGAAGGGAGGAAAAATAAAAGACGTGTTGAAAATAAAAAATAGTTAAATTACTTTGAAAGGGCCACAAAATGTATTAAACGTTCACAAATATAAAATGCTTTGTCAAAGTAATTAACTAAGGATGATTCCATTTGGGACTGAGAGGACAAAAAACTACTCTGCATGGTTAGTAGGCTGTCACATGCTCCGAATAAGACAGATTCATTTCCCTGGTCCAGAATGGACCAAGTTGCTGGACGAGACACCAGACCTCAGATGTAATGGGCAGTTCTGAGGGCTGATGAGATATGAAGAACTGCTTTGGGATCAATAGGACTGAGCTAGTGCAAAATTCATGGCCATCTTCTAAACGACAAGTCAGATTCCAAGGGACGAAACAACCTCTAGTTCTTAGACTCATTACTGCATGCTCAGGTTGAGAGATAAGCACATGTTGGGAGCAAATATTAAATCTATATTCAAAATTCAATTCACATGGTACAGGCTAATGGGTTTAAACCGGGATGCGTTCTCCATTAGATAATGAATTATACTTCAGATAGGCTCTTTCCCCTGACAGGGCCCTCAAGAAAAATCAGAGACAGCACGGAAGAAGATAATGTGCAATATTATGACAGACATCAAATATCATGCTAATTCTGCCACAGATTAATTTGATGCATAAGTGCTTAGGTCACATCAATATCATAGAAGGTTTTTCTGGGTCACAAATCTAGACCATTCTACAGTCCTCTCTTCTAACGTAGAAGTAATTCATTAAAATGATTGTCTGTGTATGGAAATAATTTCCTTATCTCTGAAGTTTCTCCAAGTGATAAAAGAGCTCTTAGGCTAAGTTTTCCTTGACTAGAAAGGCAGTACTCAGCTGGGAAATTAAATAAAACCACTTTTGCAAGGATTTCTCATCTCTGGTGATTTCAGATTTGTGAAGAAATATCATAACCATCCCATTTTCGCTTAGTATTTCTACAACATCAGAAACCTTCTTTGTGCATTTCTATGGGTTATTTTGAGTGTTTTGGTTATCTTTTAGGGACAAGCAAATTGAGAAGACTATAAAAGTGAAATGATCAAATTAGAAGCTTTTTGAGGTTAAACCCATGTGGCCAACTGTTTGGTTCTCAATTCCTATTACTTATTTTATTTCTCTTGCTAAAAATGATTTTCTTCATATACTTAAATATCAAAAAGGTTATGGCATGGGATAACTGTATGCCAGTTACAGTTTAATTGGGTGGATATAGTTCTTAGAGCAAGTTAATTAACTTTTTATATGCCTTTCTTTTGGTTGTTCTTAGAGCATCTCAAGCAGATAATTAAGCATTCTCTAAGGCACTTTTATAGTCCTTGTTACCATCGATTGCTAACAAGACTTAGCAGAAAATAAATCACCTTTTTTAAGGTTACCTGAAAACATTAAAAAAATCCTTTGTTATTTTGGAATACAAGAAAATCAATTACTGCAGCAATAACGCTTTTCAGATACAAGCCTTGGGTAAGAACGAACACAAAGATGTTATTTGTTTCATTTTGTCATAGTTTAATTTAGTTGTTAAAAGATTCCTGAAATTATTATTGTTTCCCACCATTCGCCTCTTTGAATGCACAATTACAAATACAATATTGGTTTATTGTGAGTTATCTATCTTAGTCAATTTAACATAAATCAGCTCAGCCAGACCTCTGGGCAAACGAAAGAACAAGGTTGACAAATAAACTGCTATTAATATGTGTATTTTGAATGTGAGCTATAGTTCACTTAAAAAGTGAACATACAAGTGAAAAACCCATCAGGTGCATCTTAGTTCTTTATGTTCTTCATTAAACACATTTAGAGAATGAGTTTTCACATTTTCAGAACACCCACTTTCAAAGAACATGGCCTGATTAATGGTTAGAATTAAGTAACCCAACCAGGAATCACTCTTTGATTCAGACTGTCTTTGGATGTGACATAAGAAAACTCACCTAGTGAAAGGAAGTATGGTTTCCAAGTAACATTAATAGAAAATACAAGGTCATAAACCTTGTTATAACATAAAATGTTAAGATTGCATTATCTCCCTATCTTTCTGATACAAATGTTATCCTAAATCCTATTTCTATGCCATTTCTCAGGAAGCCAGATTCATCCCACCGGTACTTGTTTTGTGCCCTATGCTTGTGGTGCTTGCCTGCTTCTTCAGGGTCTAAAACCCTACCAATTACGCAGGAGCCACACGGACTTCCATCCCTCCTGCGATTCTTCTCTGGCTGTCCCATTCCAAATAGAAGCCCCCACCTCGCACCCCACTCTTCAGAAACCTCCATCAACTCATAGCTCTATTGTATGTGCTTTCACTATTAGGGGTTGTTTTCATAATAATTCATTTATAGCCCTAGTATCTCACTTCTAACATTTTTTAGCAGGGAGGGGCGAAGGGAGAGGGAGAGAGAGCATCACAAGGAGGTTCCATGCGCAGCACAGAGCATGTCGTGTGTCTCGACCTCACGACTGTGAGATCATGACCTGAGCCAAAATCAATAGTCTGATGTTTCATTGACTGAGCCACCCAGGTACCCCACTAGTATCATATTTCTAATTTAAGACAATTTCTTTAATCTACCCTCTTACTTCAGAAAAATACCTACTCTTGAATGCAAAGTTTCTATTTTGGCTTCTTTTAAGGACATGTTAAGACAGATGTAGTTACCAGTGCAGCTGTAGCATACAGACTAGAAAGTACTGGATGTGACGGCCATGCTCACATGGAACGTCAATGTCTTCAGTTCCACAGTGTATTAGTAGACAAAGATGACAGAAGGTACATTTTCAATGTACCTATGAATGGGTCCAATGTTACCAATAAATGGGTTCTTCTGAGAAGACACGGAAAATATGACTTTAGGAGTCAGAACCAAAGGCAGCAAGCTCTACATACTGAGACATTCTCTGTGCATAGAAAAAAAAATATTGATAAGTCATCTCTGTTACTAATGACATTATTAGCTAATTTTGTACCTGGTAATTACCAGTTTCATGATACACATTACCTCAACTGTTCTTCAAAAAATTCTTGAAAGTATTATTATCTATACCTCAGATGAGGAAACCGAAGCTGACAGGTGACAAAGGACTTGTCCAGCCAGCAAGAACTGAAGCAAGGATCTGAGACCACACTATCCCTCAGAGGCTTTTTCCCATTAGCTGTGGTGTCTTTCAGCTACTCTTCTTCTTGATGAGAGAAGAAATCTGGAGAGACCTAGGATATTTCCAGTTTTGTGAGAATCTTGGAATATTTTGCTTCAGTGCCCAAACCCCACAAACCCCATTAGACTTCCAAAAATTGTAATATATTTGAACTTGTATTATGTTAATAATTTTGACATAAAATAACCTCATTTGCAGGTAGTATCAAAAGCCTATATTTACAACCTCCCTGGATTAATAAATAACTGTACTAAATGGCCATATCGACCTCCCTTTGTTGATTGATGGCAACACTTATCACCTCTACACATATGACTTTATACAAAGGTCTCAAGCTCAGGAGCATCTTTATTATCTCCACGTGCTTTCTGAGGTTCCTGTATGATTTTTATTACCCATGCTTCCACCTTACCTATGTGGTGGTCAAGCTAACTGACATGAGCATAATATAATCTTTTCTTACCAAGGTCACCAGCTTCTGAAATGGCATCTTCACATGGATACATTCAATAAAGAAAAGGGAAAAACAACAAAAACAAACTGGAAAGCAAACCATGGAAAACTAAAGTCAGAAACTTCTTCACATTTCTTCTATGGAATGTCTCCATGATATACCCACTTGAGGCTGTTTTACTAAAGCTCTTAATTAACCAACCATAAACAAAGAATGAAGGAAAAGATAGAGCAAGTTTGGGAAAGTACTACAGTACCCAAACTCTCTTAAGAGCAAACAGCCAATCAGAAGTGCGCAAGTATTGCAAAGGAAATGTGGTTTTTAATGTTTTTATTTTGAGAGAGAGAGAGAAAGAGTGAGTGCGTGAGCAGGGAAGGGGCAAGGAGGCGGGGGGGGGGGAGGGGGGAGAGAGAGAATCCCAAGCAAGCTCCCTGCTCTCAGTGCAGAGCCCAATATGGAGCCCAACCCACGAACCATGAGATCATGACTTGAGCCAAAATCAAGAGCTGGGTGTTTAACCAACTGAGCCACACAAGCGTCCCAGGAAATATGTTTCTTAAAGGTAATATTTCCATATGCAAAAGGCAACCTTATAGTTAAAGGTGTCTGTTACCATGGCAATGGCAACTAGCCGCTACTGATTTTCCATACAAACCCCTTCAGTTTAAGATTACATTGTCTGATCATCAAAGAAGTGAATTCTCACTCTAAATTCATATTCTGAAATAATCAGCTTTTAAAAAAATTACACCTCAGGGGTGCCTGGGTGGCTTAATTGGTTGAGCCTTGAATTCTTGATTTTGGCTCAGGTCATGATCTTGTGGTTTGTGAGATCGAGTCCCCATGGCGGGCTCTGCACTGATGGTGTGAAACCTACTTGGGATTCTCTCTCTCTCTCTCTCTCTCTCTCTCTCTCTCTCTGATCCTACTCAGCTCATGTGCCCTCTCTCTCAAAATAAATAAAAGTTAAAAAAATAAATAAAAAAATTTTAAAAATTGCACCTCAGCTCCCTGATTAGTAGAGTTCTTCTTTAGGAAGTTTCACTTCAAGGAGTTAACAAGGACTTCTTAACAGATATACATGATCAAATTTTCCATAAATACCTTTTATCGTCATGAAATTAGAAACTGGAGTAATTAAGTCACTGTGTGTCACCAATGATGGATTCATTGTTCTCATCATTATTCTTTCAAGACGGACAAGACTTTCATTTTAGACCTCAAAGACTTGAACAGATTTT
The DNA here is from genome assembly GCF_016509475.1 of Prionailurus bengalensis. Taxonomy (NCBI): domain Eukaryota; kingdom Metazoa; phylum Chordata; class Mammalia; order Carnivora; family Felidae; genus Prionailurus; species Prionailurus bengalensis. Next base: position 13,442,264 of record NC_057353.1, on the reverse strand, counting down.
GATCTGACATTCCCAACCTGATTAAATGGTCTTGATGATTTCTCATAAAAATGTAAGTAAATTTGGAGAGAATGTGAAAGACTTTTGATGGTTAAAATCAATCAATTAATCAATTAAAGCAGATGAGATGTTAAATGCTATTTTCTATTCCTAACTTTTCATCAAATTAAGACATCTGAATACATGAAGTCTATGTAACTGAACAGTATAACAGCAGATTTTCAAATAATATTGTGTAGGTAAAACAGACATGTATTGTTGAGGCTGTGGATACCAGAGCAAACGAGCTACTCAAGGAAGCATGTATTTGACACTAAAGGTCACACTGAATGCCTAGACTTGTAGTTTGAAGAAAGCCAGCATACTCTCTAAGACAATGAGTGCATTAATTCATCATTCTTTTTCAAACGACTTTCCAAGCCAAATTACACTCTCAAAATATTTAAAGTTTTGTTGTCATTATTAATCTTATCAGGAAAAACGATAAGAAAATAGAAAAAAAATAGAATGTATCTTATCCATTGACTCCAAGCCAAATCAACAGCAGATGTATAGCATAAGTCTTTTCAAACTGCATGTAGCACGACCATTATTTAACCACAAAGTCCATATAATCAAATTCATTCACTTATATTTTCAGAAGAGCCTGTCTAGAGCAGTGTTGTCCAACAGGCATATTGTGTGAGATACACGTGAAATTAAAATTTTTCTATTAGACACACTAAAAACTAAAAAAAAAAATAGATGAAATTAATTTAACCATGTATTTTATTTACTCCAATATATGCAAAATTTTATTTCAACACTAAAAATAAGCAAAAATTTTAAAGGAGTTATTTTATATTATTTTTGCGCTAAGTCTTTGAAATCTCATCTGAATTTGATACTTAGAGCTTATCTTAATTGAGACGAGCATATTTAAAGTGTTCAATAGCCACATGCGATTCATACTTATCATATTAAACAGGACAGTCTAGAGTAATTCTTCCCTTCGTGGGAGAACAAGTTAAAGAATATGTAGGAATCCTTCTGTCCTAGCCCTCAAAATTCACATGGAGGGAGCAGAGGGTGTGGTTTCTACTCAAAAGAAAAGAAGACAAGAAACAACAGCTAGAGAACCCCCACAAAGCCAGTTTTCACACAGACACAATGATATGGAATGCATCGCGCCATTGCGTGTCCTGACAAGATGAGAAGGTGTCAGTATTTACTGAAAAAGGAAATTTTAGTATGAAAATGGAAATTTCAGTTTAAAAATCATATGTTAGAAAAAGTCATGGGGAGCTAAATTTGCCAGCTGTGATAAGTACGTGATTTGGATGAAAATCGGAATACCTCTTGAGAAAGGCAGTGCTAATTTCAAGTTGATAGAGAACTAGGGGAATCAAGAGAAAGTATGAAAAAAATCACTGCCAAAAAATAATCTCAACATTATTTCTAAATTGGATAGGCCTGGTTAAATAAGGGAGAGTATAAAATGCTGAAGACAGCTCTGTGATGGTAAAGCTATGAAGAATAAGAATAGCAGTAGTAGAGAGGCATACAAGTTCATGTTAATTTGAGAAAGATGGATAGCTTTAAATTTAGACACTATTATAGAAAAGTGCATGTATGTGAATGTGCATCAACATACACATACACGCATTGTATCTACATATATATAATATGAATATTATGGTATATAAATATATAAATGATCTCAGGTTTTTAAAAGGACAGCTCCCCAAGGAGCCACCCAATCAGTAATACCTGCGACAGGGCTTTGCACAAGTGACAAATTTTTGTTTGATGAAGTCATTGAGATTTAGTGATTGTTTCTTATGACAAGTTTGCCTACTCTGCATAAGAAATGATCTTAATTTTTTAACTGTTCTATTTCCATTGTCCAGCATAATATATAAAACACACAGCAAGTAAGAAATCAGTATTTCCTTTATAGCTCTATACATAGCTGTGGTAGACATGTTATTGTCTATGTCAGAGATGGAAAATAAATTTGACACCTGTACTGACTCCAGTCAGCTGTTAAGAGCTGCCTCAAGCCCTGTGTTGAAAAATGTCTGAGATAACATTCAGTTTCAATGAGGAGTATGTGATTGATTAGTTATGTCTTACTTACATGATCGCAGGATGGGAGTGATGAGGCATGGGCCACATGGTTGTCATTTGTGATGTTCTCAAAGCCAAGTTAAAAGGTAAGCCCTCACCAAAGTGTCAAGCAAACCTGATTAGCTGAAATTTTGTTCTTAAATTCTTGCAGTTACTAGGGACCTCATGTGCTTGACCTTGAGTTCTGAATACTTTTCACATTCCAATTTGGCAACAGTAATCTTAAGGGAATGACTCATAATCTTAGGGAAAGACTCATAATCTTAAAAATCAATATATTGCCTACTAAAACCACTTCACTTTGCTAGGAATGGCAGCACAAACTTGAGAAAGAATTCTTATCATAGCAGATCATTTAAAAAAATCTTGTTTCTTTAGATATTTAATGATATATTTCAGTCAATGATCAAAGTAAACAAAATAGGTGACTTTACTGTGTGACATTTAACCCCAGAGTAACTCTGGGGTTACTTAGTTTTCTTTAGTTGTTTGTTATCTTTGTTATCTGAGTGTTACCTGTAAGACTGGGATAAAGAACTCCTCATACTCGTGGACTAGCCAAATGGCAATACAGTAAAACCTTGGTTTGCGAGCATAATTAGTTCTGGAAACACACTTGTAATCCAAAGCACTTGTATATCAAAACAATTTCCTGATAAAAAATAATGGAAACTCAGATGATTCATTCCAAAACCCAAAAAATATTCATGAGAAAATGATTACAATACTGAAATATAATACAAAATAATAAAGAAAATACAAAATATAAAGAAAAGTAAACAAATTAACCTGCACTTACCTTTGAAAACCTTTGTGGCTGGTGTGAGGGACATAAGAGAGAGGAGGGTTATTGTGTGGGACAACTTGCACTATCACTAACCGAATCACTGCTATCTACTGCCCCAATGGAATCTTTTTCCTTTCATACAGTATTAGTAAGGAACCTACCCAGTGAAACTTGCTTTTGCCTCCTTTTGAGGATTTTGTGGAAATGTGACATTGCATTGTCATTAAACAGATTCATTGTTTGCACTGCTTCAGCCTTATTTGGGTGGTGTCTACAAAATTTGGACTGTTCCCCACATTTTACACATCTCCTTAATGTCATCTGAAGTGAGAGATTCCTCCACCGTTTCCTTCTCCTCCTCTGCAGACAAGATGCAGACGTAGACTTCTTATAAAATCTTGCAATTTCAACCACTTGCATACCTAGTTCTTACTTCCCCCATGATTTCCTTCTTAACCCACTGTAATCATCTCCTTCTTCTTACCGCCTTTCTTTTCAACCTTTTTCTGCATGGGGCCATTGTATGCTCGCATGGATGTTGACTACAGTACAGCATTAGTAAACTCTTGTCATCTGTATTTAATGTAACTGGCAATAAGCAGCAGAGGAAAGAGTCTATATCTGCAGGCAGCCTGACCTAGAATGAAGCATAGCATTCTTAAGCTTGCTCTTATATGGAAAAGCAAAGGACTGTCCGTAGGTGCTATGAAGTGACAAAAATACACTAGTGCCAGTTATAGGCACCCTCCAATGTTCTGAAAAATTATTGATTTCTGCCAAACACTGCAGCCTGAGACCAAGCATCCAAGCATGGGAGATGATCACCCACAATCCCTCAGCAAGAAAGAGAAGGAGAGAGAGAGAGAACCATTGGCTCAGTTGTGATCATGTGATGTTCGGTGTCCCTTACTACGTGTATTGCAAGACATCGCTCACTTGTCAAGTTAAAATGTTATAGAAGTGTTTGCTCATCTTGCAGAACACTCACAGAAGAAGTTACTTGCAATCCAAGGTCTTACTGTACCTCTAAATCCTTGGCTATAACAACAGACCCAACTGATGGGCCTCTTCAGCACCACTCTGCGTAGTAGCGAAGAGTTAAGAGTTCTATAGGTTTCAGTTGGTCTCCCAGCTTCCCCACATCCTAACTGTAAGACTTCATAGATACACTTCATCTATCTATAAATAGATACACTAATCTATTTGATTAATCTGTATCTCAGTTTTCCCCATATATAAAAATGGGACACTAGTACCTATGTCCTGGGGTTTTTATAAGGATTACATTATATAAATATAAGGCATACTATAAGCATTCGACACATGTTTGCTCCTAAATTGTGAGGAACTACAGCCTGATTTGCTGTGGAGAGCAGATTCACATTCCCAGGCAGGTGCAGAGAGAGAGAGAGAGAGAGAGAGAGAGAGAGAGAGAGACTCCCACTGAGAGCCAAATTCTCCTGCTGCCCTTTCAGCTGCTATAGAAAAATAAACTCCACCCCAAGCAGATGATGTGTGGTGCTCTCCAAATAGGTTACTTTCCCAAAGAGCAAACCTAGGGGCATTAGAGCCTCCCCCAGCACCACGCAGGACATGGACAGCTAGACTTAAATTAAGGAATGCTATCGTCGCTGAGGTGATGGGGAAACAGGTGCTCTTGGGAACTGTCAAGTGGAGTAAAACTTGGTACAAACTCTCTAAAAGACATTTTGCTCACTAACTACCCCACTGAAGTGGAGATAATGATCTTGGAGGAGTTGATCTCACAGCCATGCTGCAACACCTGCCTGGTTGGGAAGCCACAGTTTAGTACCAAAGGGCACAAGAAAATTGACATTCCCTGCTTAGGACCAGGTGGCTGAGGACTGGAGCTGAGGACAGAAGAAAAATCCATCTCCTGGTAGGGACTGTCCCTCTGGGCACCTGGCTGCTCTGGTTTACAATCCCCAACCTTGTGTGGTGTTGCCTGGATGTGTTAAAAGTATCCTTGGCCACATTTAAGACCCGCCATAGTCATTTGAGAAGGTGACAGAGTCTGCCTGTGAATGTTTATGTTATTTCTAAGTAGCATAGCAATTAAATCTCTGAACTCGGTTAAACAAAAAGTGGACATTACACAAAATCACACCTTAAAAAATTTTAAGGATCGCATGTAATAAAATCCACTGAAATATTTTTAAAAACAAATTTATGGTTATATATGTAAAGAGATCTCAAAGATGACTTAATTCCCATTTTAGCCTATTTTTATAAGGTGTACAGATACTATTTTTCTTCTTAATATTTGGTTTATTGTTAATGTAAACATCGGGGTAATCTTCATTAATGTAAATCTTCAAACTTACTAATCCAAAAGATCCAACTGAATGGTGATTTGGATAGTTTCTGACAATTTTATGAAGCCTAAACTTGTAAAACTCTACACACTTATTTTTTAAAGACTAAATAAACTCCAAAGTTTATACCACTTCAGTCTCTGCTTTATTATTGATATGCTTATGGCCAATAGCTTTAAAAGGAAATAAGAAATTGTCACAAATAATTATTTTACAAAGCTAGACTTTATTACCCTAACACTTAAACATTAAAATGTATACGATGGAAACCCCAATTACATTTTTTTAAGTTTAATTTATTTTGAGAGAGACAGAGTGAGAGGGGGAGGGGCAGAGAAAGAGGGGGAGACAGAGAATCACAAGCAGGCTCTGCACTGTCAGCGCAGAGCCCTATGTGGGGCTCGAACTCACAAAACTGAGATCATGACTTGAGTAGAAATCAAGTTGGACTCTTAACTGATTGAGCCACCCAGGTGCCCCACCAATTACATTTTTTAAATGAATGTCTGGCTTTGGAATAGAAATCACTTATGCAATTGGAACTACTCTGTTAAGTTGGGTATAATCACATCTGCTGAGGCATGAGTTTAGGTGGGCATAGCCCATCACTTGATGGAAGGCATATATCTGGGACTAGGCCTCAACAGGTCCAAAAAGCATGAGTAAACACAAATAAGGTAACCTAAACATCATGTTTCCTATTTGACCTACCAAGATCTCTCCCTTTACTCACACTTCTGGCCTCATGTGAGATTCTCCACCACCAAATGATGGAGGAGGAAAGAACTTATATTTGATATGCTGATGTTAGCTAAAAGCTGACTGTTGATACATTATAGCTCCACTCAAGTTTTGCCCTAAAAATGTAGTAAGGAAGGAAAATGCTTTCAGGTGACATGTTTGTGGGTTACAGAACTAGCCACCTACTTTATATGTAACTAGAAGTGTCTTTAATTATAGATATTCATGTACTCCTTGTAAGCTAGCAAATGTCCTAGCTAGTTGGTCATGAGACTCAAAGGAGCAAGACTAGAAAACAAGGGATGGACATCTGAGAAGGAACTCTGTAGTTGGATCCATGGGAATGGTACAACTCACTTCCAACTTTGCATCACATATTAATGCCTTTGGAAAGTGTCTACAAATGTGGAAGCTCTAAACAACCAGGACAATTCATCCTATAAATGCCAGCCAGAAATTCTTCTTGCTTGTCTCAGGGTTATACCAGGTATAATGGTACCATGAGCAGAATGGCACTAAAGACAGAGATAAAGGGCATAAATAAAGATAATAGCACAGACAACTACAAGACCGATCTAGACTACCACTGCTGAATGCCCAACCCTAGTATCAGCAAAGACTTACACTGAGCCCTCTCTATAACACCATTACTTGGGAATACCATCTGGACAGTTGATAGCTGTCCAGGACAGTTCAGAAGGACAGTTCCATTGGACCTCTTCCACCCTGGAGGAACAACTCTTCCCCAAAATAACAACTCTTCCATATTTCTTCCCTGGCTGTAAAGCCTTTGAAAGAATGACTTTCCAAAGACATACCTGAACTGTCAATGTGGTATTGCACATAGGATTGCCTCACTTAATGGAACCTATTGTTAGAAAACAGTAGTGTACCGATCATGACACATACATTGGATTCATGTACACAGTCGCCCAGAAGCATTTAGCTTAAGACACTGGAGACATGGGCTGATAAAGTCTCAATTAAGGTAAAAACTTAAAACCAATACCTTGTGGGGTTGAAGTGCGGACCTCTAGGACACAGGACATTCACTAAATCAAATGTCAATATATGCTCCTGTGTCTCCATGAGCTAGACTACTTGAGTCCTGGCGCCCTTGGATAGAGTAGTATTGCCCCCCCTCTTTTTTTTAAATTTTTTAACATTTATTTATTTTTTAAAGAGAGAGAGAGGGAGAGGGAGAAAGAGTGTGAGCAGGGTAGGGACAGAAAGAGGGAGACAGAGGATCCAAAGCAGGCTCCACGCTCCGAGCACAAAAGCGGGGCTTAAACTCATGACCCATGACCTGAGCCAAAATCAAGAGTTGGCCGCTTAACCAATGGAGCCACCCAGGTGCCCCTAGTATTGGCCCTTTATTACTATCACTCCCAGTGACCCATGTGTAGAGTACAGGCTTCTCATTCCTGCAGCAGTAGGCTATGCAGGGTTAGACATCCTAAATCCCAGTTGGGAAATGCTTCTGCTAAGGAACATATTAAGGTGCCACTGAACTTGGAGCTGCAACCTCCCTGATTCACACTGTGCTTCTCATGTTAGTGGATCCACAAACAAATGAATGAGTTGCTATATGGGTGGAAGTAGAGACACAAGATTACATGAAGAGTCAGGGTTTTGGCTACACGTGGGGCAAGAGAGGAGTAAGCCTCATGTGCAAGCGATTCCATAGGATGTCTCTTGGTACTTCCACAACTAGCTTTGAGACTAAATTAGAAAATGTGGTGACCATGACCCCCAAATACCAAAGGAAAAGCAGCAGCAAAACAAAGAAGGGCGATTTAGATATATCTGAAATGAAGAGTTAGGTCACCCCACCAGGCAAGTCACCTTGACAGCCTCCAGAGTGAGGGAAGTCTAGAATGGATGGTGGAAGAAAGGAGACAATAAATACCAATTACAGCTTCGAGACCAGCTACAGAAATAGAGACTCTAGTTGATCTCACTAGCCTACTTGCATTAAGCTTTTCAAAGAGTGCAGCTGGAAATCCTCTGACCTGACTGAACTTACTCTTTTCTCTCTGGGAAGAAGTGAGGGCCATTTACTTTTTCTCATTTTATTATGGGAGCCACATGTAATGGAGGGCACTGAAGTAGCTATATAGTGTGAGGGGAGATTAGATGGACCACTCTTAGTCCCCTTCTCACATCTTCTCTACCTCATCTGCCTCTTGTTTCAACTTGTGTGACCTTTGACCATCTTCATGCAGACATAGCCAGATAGTGTCTATCTTCTGCCCACATCTGCACCTCTCAACTCCTATGCTCACACAAGCATACCCTTGAAGTACAGAGGAGATAATAACCCATGGAACAAACTCTAAGCCAACAGAAATGGAAGATGATTCATACATTCTTCCCACTTACTCCCCACTGCGGGATGGTCCCCAAATTCCATCAGTACATCTTGAGAAACAAAGTTCCTGAATCGGTCAGTTTCACTTGCTGGCAGCTAGACTGATAACACGTCTCATAAACAGCACTGAATGGGTCAAGGCAGGTGAGGCACTTGCTTTGGATGAAAAATTTAAGAGGACATCAAAATCTCAGTACCGAACATAGAGAATATTTTAAAGTATTAAAAAAACCCTCAAAATTAATTTAAAAAATCAATAATGAACAAAATATAAGAATTTTCAATAAAGATAGGATCAGACCGCCTCCTACTCTCCCTCATTCCCTCCTTCCCTCTCCCTCTTCTTCACTCATTCTTTCTGGATCCCTAACAAAATACCAGCCATCAGCCCTCTTTGTCAAGCATTCCTTTCTGGAAAGAAAAGGCTGACAATTCTTATAAAAGGAATACGTCCAAAGGGAGGGCATTCTGGAGGACCATGTGGGGAAAAATGAGAAAAAAAATACCCTTTGGGAGAAAAGAACGGGAAAGACAAGGCAATGGAAGTAGATGGTGATACATGAGAAAGTGCTGAAGGATCCCTCACACTCATAAAACTCAAGAGGAGATCCTGTTTTTGGAGAAGAAAGAACACAATAAGCTCAATATTACTAGTGCATCTTTGGTGGGCGTGAACTGCAGTTTTCTGAAGTGTGAGGAGCAAGCAGGAGGCCTATGGGCCCCAGAACACTCCTAGAAAAGCTAACACCCCATCCCAAGGTCAAGGCCTGAGATGTGGCGGCAATGGGATGGAGGAGAGGAATCTCGCCTCCTCTTGGCTATGAATTCTTAATGACATTATTGTACTGAGCCATTTGTAACAGCAAAAGCAAGAAGGAAGTTTCCATCATTTATAGACCTTAATCAAAATGTCCTTGAGGAATATACATAAACACCAACAAATGCCTCACTGCAAAACTGAGGCTTGAAGTCATATGTGATACAGCCTACAATAAAAATTTAAAGGGTTTGGAAGAGTAGACTCTAAATATAGTTAATATTAGAATATTGTATTAGCTTTTTATGTATCATTAATCACTACTTTATGAAATAAGAGCATGTCTGACCAAAGTGTTCAGCAACTTTTTGACTCTGTATAAAGTTGATCATGACAATGTTGATGATAATGATGAAGAAACATCACTTCTTTAGTTATTATGATCCAGACTTTTTAGATAGCTCGCTCTCTCTCTGTCTCTCTCTCTCTCAGACACACATGCGCGCGCGCGCGCACACACACACACACACACACACACACACACCATCATCCCAAGATTCACAAGCTTAAGAAGCAGAAATAGATAATATTTTGAAATAATTCACACATGAGTAAACTGGGACTTAGAGAGGTTAGATATTTGCCTAAGATTCAAACCCAAATCTATGAGATCCCACACACTTGACCCTAACTACACTATATATAATACTACATACCACATCATTCTGGGTAAACACCCTTCTCAGTTCAAGTTCCCACTCTGACAGTGTTTACAAGTTACCAGTGCTAAAATACTACCTGTATATAAATTGTTTCCTAATGTTCCCTGATATGTCATGCTATCTTTCACGGAAAGCAGGTAACCTTTCATACCGCATAACTAAATATTGACTGCTGGCTAAGGTCCTCAGCCAAAGGGAGCAGTCAGCGATTTCATGAAATACAGTTCTTTTTAGGCATGTTCACATCCTCGGAAGGCTCTGTAAGACCAGTTGAAGAAGCATTTATCGTGCTTAATTGAATCCAGTTTGCTGAAAATAACTAGAAGAGTCGAACCATTGTTCATGTTTCCTTGACCGCTCTTATCAAACTCTGACGAGTTCCTGCCTTGAGCAGTGGAACGGTTGCTAACATCCATACCACACATTTTGTGAGGAAGTGATTCTACCCTGCAATAACGCGCCGTAAGAACAGTATCACTGAATAATTTTTCTCCCCATTCCTCCCACCCTCCCCATTCCTCAGTTTAAATGGCAAATGATGGCAATATTTTGGAGCTTATTGAACTCTCAGTATAACCAGGAAAGATGTCATAGGCATTTTTATTTTTTTATATATGAAATCTTTGAATAGTTTTTAAAAGTAATAATAAAATGATCATTCAAATCAACTTTATAATAACTTAAATTAATTTAAACACAAAAAACCTTTTTCCATGCCATTTTCCTAGTTTTCATAGGAAATAATATGTGTACACACATATATATGTATATATATAAAAGTAAAACTATATATATATACACACATATATATGTATGTATATATATAAAAGTAAAACTATATATATATATATATACACACACACACAAATAAAAGTTCTTTTTTTAACAGTAACAAAGGCACCTAGTAAACTCTAATCCCAAATGTTTAATACATCATTAACCTATAATGCAGCTTATCAAAACTTCTCATGTTTCTTGCCTTTGTATTGTCAAAATGCAATTCTCTTGAACACTTTCAAAGTGTATTAATTTTGTTTGTGATCAATCCAATGCATTTTTTTCATGGCAACGTAATCTAGTTCCTTTTCACTACTTTTGTATATATACCAGATGTACCGAATCAGAGCTTTGAGGATAGTCCCCTGCATACCCAGAAATCTGTGAAATATTAGAGAGATTCCCATTAAATTAGGAACAAGATTTGGAAGATAGATATTCCCATAATTATTCATCACTTTTTTGGAAGTTCTGCCCAATATTTGAAGGCATGTAACAGAAATAACAGATCAAATTTCTTTAAAGGAAATGATAGAATGTGTAATCGAGACAATTGATGAATGAGTTATTTCAATTAATATGATGATTCAGTAGTGTCATGTAAAAGATGGATGCATAATAGCCACTAGAGTTTCCTGCTAGAGGTACCAGAAAAATACTTGATTCCCTATAGTAATAAAAATACAACATATTAAAAATTACTGTAAAAGAAATCTGCTTGATTTACACTTAAAAAACTATGACTTAACAAGACACTAAAGAATATTTGAAAAGAATATAGACCCGTGCTTGTAAATAAGAAACGTGGAATATTGCAAATTCAAACAATTTTAATTTAATTCCAACCAAAAGTAATTTAGCTGTTTAAAAATGTGACCAAACAAATCTAAGAGAACAAATAAGAAAAGCCAAGAAAATGTCAATTACCAAATAAATATTTACTATTCCATTAAGGTAGAAAAACTAGAGTATGAGACTCAACCAAAAACTAAAGAACTGACCTAAGAGTGATAGGCAAAATATTTGACAGTGGTCTGTCAAACATTCTAAATGGATATGGCTATAACACTCCATACTCATTTAAACTGGCTGAACATCAGTCTGGGAGAAGGCAACAAAATAGAATTGATAATCCTTAAAGAGATGCTAGACTGCATAAGAACATAACACAACATTTTATAACATTTTCATTATATGTCAGATAAATTATTTTTTAAATTAGTAAAGAAAAACAACTAATTATTCATAAAAAAGTAAGCCTCAAGTTGGATATTTCTCTTCTTAGCGTTTTCAAAAAAACAAAACCAAAGACAACCAAAAACTTCTGCAGATAAAAATAGATTTACAAGGGAAAGTTATTTTTTTTAATTCTAGAATAAAATATTGATGAATATAACTCATCCTGGGGAATGGGAAAACTTCCTAAGTATCAGAGCAATAAAAATGGCATTGTGGGTTTTGACCACACAACCTGTAAGGCTCCAATAAATCAAAGCATTATAAAAAATACTTAAAATGAATGTGATAATAATAAATTAACAAAAATCTTACAAAAAACTAATCCAATGGAAAAATTAGCAGAGGACACTAATGTGTAATTCACAGAAGAAACTATATAAATGTATGAAAAAATGTTAACCTCCAGAGTAACCAAACACATTGTAACTTTAAGATTCTTTGTTGGCACAATAAGACATCCTTCAGAACTGTTCTCTTTTCCCTCAATTAATCCTTATTTCTAGCTGGTTCTAGTATAGGCCAAAATAAACACTATATTTTCCAATTTCTCAAACAGTTAGATTTGGCCAGGTGACTTAGTTCTGATTAATGGGATCCACATTCAGAAGTTTTATAAGGAAACTGCATTGTATCCTCGAAGGGAAGGAAAGTTTTGGCTCCCCCTTCTTCTTGTCACTTTCCTCCATGGTGCCTTTTGGAACATGGTGGTAGAGGTGATGTACTATCTTAGACCAAGTGGATGGGAGCAGAATGCATGGAGAAACAATTCCAAAGCAAGAGTCTTTGGAAAACACTGTGTTGAAGAACACCACCAGCAGATATGAACCTCTTCTGCTTACCTCTAGAACTCTGAGTAAGAGTAAAAACCAACTTCTATCTTCCTTACACCACAATTGTTTTTGAAGTCTCTGCTAAATGCAATTGAATCCTAACTAATGCTCAATGAAAAACATGTGTTTTTTCATCTTTTGTAGTGTCAGTGATTCTAAAAGTGATTATATTTAATATTAGTGACAGTAAGTGAGATGTGTATACTCCAACTTTGCAGGTAGGAGTAGTCAAAGTTTAATTGTGTGAGTTGTGCACTGAACAACTTCAGAAGTTGCTATTAACATGTGTGCACCAATATACTTATTGGCCCCAGACAAATGTATACACTTACTTGTACAGTCTTTAAAAATATTTTTCAAAAGTGTTTATCAAGAGTCTTAAGAGACTATGGGGTGCCTGGGTGGCTCAGTCGGTTAAGCGTCCGACTTCAACTCAGGTCATGATCTCACACTTCTTCATGGGTTCAAGACCCACGTCAGGCTCTGTGCTGAAAGCTCCGAGCCTGGAGCCTGCTTTGGATTCTGTGTCTCCCTCTCTCTCTGCCCCTCCCCTGCTTACACTGTCTCTGTCTCTTTTTCAAAAATAAATAAACATTTCAAAAAAATTAAAAAAAAAAGAGTCTTAAGAGACCATGATACCACTGGGGTATCTATTGTGATGAATAATGTAATGCATATCTAGAGCTATGTTCAAAGTTTCATTATATTAAAAAAATGGGAGACAATCAAGATATCTAAAAAAGATGATAAACTATGACACATATGATACATATAGGCATCATAAACAGTATGATAAATATGGTATGTACATTATGTATCATAAAACATGGTACATAAAATATGATGCATAAAAATTTATGGTACATAAATATATGATAGACTATACTATAGCTACTACACATTATATTTTTAAAAAATATCTGTTGTCAGATAACAAATTCTGTTAAGTTTAAAGAAACTATCTCTTTGATCCCATGTTTTTTGAAAGAAAAAGGCACATATATATATATATATATATATACACATACACACACACAAATAAAAAGGGAATATATAAAAATATCAATTATCTCTAAGTGTTGATATTATCTGTGCTTTTTATTTCTTCTCTATCAATACCTCCTATCATTTCTTTTTTTCCATAACAACCAGGTACTATTTTGAAAATCAGTAAAAAGAAATATTTAAAAACCTTCTTTCCAATTGAATCCGATATAGAAAACCTATTATAAATTTGTCATCTGCCTGCACCCTGTTTATTACAAACATTCTAACTTAGCCAATGGTATGGTCTAAATATTTATGTCTCCCCAAATTCATCTTGAAATCCCAACCTCCAAAGTGATGGTGTTAGGAGGTGGGGCCTATGGGAGGTGCTTACATAGTGAGGGTGGAGTCCTCCTGAATGGGATTAGTGCTCTTATAAAAGAAACCCCACAGAGCTCCCTAACCCTCTCCAGCATCTGAATACACAGAGAAAAGGTGCGGTCTATGAAACAGGAAATGGGCTTTCACCAGACACCAAATCTACCAGCACCTCGAACTTGGACTCCCAGTCTCCAGAACTGTGAGGAATACATTTATTTTTTTCATAAGCTACCTAGTTTGTGATATTTTTGCTATCACAGCCTGAATGTAATAAGACAGTGATTACAGCCTCAGCAATGTGGTTAACTAAATTACAATGAGGAAAACTGTATCTTATTCACAGCTAAAAATAATTGGCACACCACTTAAAATTTATTCTAATGAATATTTTTCATTGATGTTTTCCCAGAAAAATACACAAGGAATAATAAAGTGGTCTATTTTATTTGCATGATCACATACAAATGTAGGAAAAATACAGTTTCCCTTTTCAGATGTAGAGTTAGAGACAAGGATACATAGTAGGAAGAAGAAAAGTCTTAAATACTTACTGTGCCTAGATACCTTTGTCTAAATCAGTGGGAGTTCATAAAAAAATGTTCTCAAATCTAAATAAAATTGTATAAGTGATATCTTACTGTGTACAAAGATGATATTTTTAAATATAATACTGTAACATTGTATTTACAAGTTCTATCACAGGGCCAGTGTTTGAACAAAGTTTAGAGCCCAGAAACTAGGGAAAAACAGCCTCAGGATACAAATTACTTTAAAGTGAGAGTGACTAAAGCATCCTACTTTTCCTTTTGTTGTAAAGGAATCTGTAGCTTTATACCTTACATCATGAGCAACTTACAATTTTATTTTCCGGTGTTTGGAAAACAAATCTTAAGCATCATCTAAATTTTATGTATTTCTTAAATTTATGCAGGGTCCCTCTTAAGGGTTCACACACGTGGTTTATACATTACAGCAGACACTAATTCTAGTAAGTACAGCCTTCTACATTTTAAGATGTTGAAATATATTCAATAAAATAATTTACATGCTTTAAATATTTAATAGTTGCACATATTAGGTGAATAAGCTTTTACTGAGTAACCTGTATGTATTCAGCCAACTGTTAGGCATTGAGGATAGAGACTGAGTATATGGCAGGACTTCCCTAAGAAAGACTTTGGAACAATATTTCATTAAACATTTGTGGTGACTAATATAAATCATCCTTGGTTATACTGCAGTGAGCAATATTGATCAAAGAGCTTATTAGAGAAAGGAGACTCATAAATTTCAAACAATTGGATACTGGGTCAAAATAATTTACAGCCAAGTGATAACTTGATATGGTATAAATTATGAATACTTAGTTAAGAGAAGGGAGAAATTAGCAAGCTTATAAAGAGAGAAAGACTCATCTAGAACACGTGAACTTAGACTTGCAACATGAGCAAGGTTAAGATAGGGAGAAAAGGGAGGAGGTTATAGCTGGGAAAAACACAAGAGAAATGGCATAGAGACAGGTGGCCAGGATACATGGAAGGTAAAGTTGGGTGCTTCGTAATTTAGAAGAAGAGATGAAAGGGTTGTAATAAGAGTGGAATATACTATTTTGTTGGCATGTCATATATATATATACACACACATATATATATATATATATATATACATATATACACATATATGCCAACAAAATAGTTGTATATATATGTATACACACGTATATATATGGTGTGTGTATAAATATATGATCATATAGCTTCTGTCTTCCCAAAGGCATATATGTGGAGCTACTCTGAAGCTGCTTTTTCAACCCACTCCATTCAAGGGCTGTCTCCATGTTGAAGGGGGAAGGGAATGAAGCTATGCAGGGAAGTCCCCAGTGAAGCAGAAGACAGGACCTGATGTAAAAGAGTGATAATGCAACCGGCTCTTACAGTACCAATATTTTATAAGAAGTACAGATACTAATCTTTAGGTATAAAAAAAACCCCTATTTTTATCACTACAGGCCACCAGAGTTCTGTCCACGGTAGATAATAATAAAATGACACACACTTTTGAGTATTAATTATATGCCAGGTTTCTAAGTAATTTACATATATGATTACATGTGATTCCCAAATTAATGTAGGAAAAAAGTTTCTGCTATCATCTCCATTTTATAGATCAGAAAAGAGGCAAAGAGATGCTATATAATTAGCCTAAGCTTACAAAACTACTAACAGGCAGGTTAAAGGGCAGTTTAATTTCAGAGTCTTTGTCCTTAAACACTTAACTAAATACTGATTGGCCAATGCTAATTCTGGAGAGATTCCCACAGGCAGAGCCTTACGTTGATAAGTTTTAGGAGAAACATACTGTGCATTTGGAATTTTTAGATATTAACATTTCCCTTATAATTACTACTAACATAATTATTACAAGTGAAACATCTTTGAAGCCTTCTAAAACCAAAGCTTTCCTTTTAGCATGATTCTTCAAATTAAGCAAAATTCAATCAGTGTGTTTGTAAAGTCCCCTCTTCTATCACCTTTCGTCTTCAATCTGTTAGACAGTCTTACCGACTCTATCTCCCCAGAGTTCCTGAATCCAATTGTTTCTCATTGCTAATCCTGGTCAAAGCCCCACCATCTCTTGCCCGGACTGCTGTAACAGCCTCCTTCCCCACTTCTCTGCTTCCACTTCCACTTCGATCTGCCTATTTTTCATTCTCTAAGTAATAACAAAAGTGATTTTATTAAAGCATAAATCAGATCATGCTCAAAATTCTCCAAGGGTTTCCGAAAGCAATTCACAGGAAATCAAAACACTGTACCATGATCTACAACATTCCACTTGAACTATCTCCTGCCCACTCTCTGCCCTCATGACCTATCATTCCACACATTTGTCACTATGCTCCAGGGACACTGGCTTGCTTTTGTCCTTTGATTATCCTTAGGTCATCTATCTCAGGGCCTTTGCACATGCTATTACCACTTACTACAATGCTCTATCTTCAGAGCATTTCATGGCTATCTCCTCACATTATTTAAGTATCGGTTCAAATGAAAGCTGGTGAACATCCGACCCTCATTTCGATTTATTTCTTGACAGCATTTACCACTCCCTTACTTTTCTGGACTATTCCTTACTACCTCCATGAGGAAGAGACATTAATTTACTATTGTTGCTTCCCATGCCCACAACAACGAGTAGCTGTTAGGAGACAATATATAATTGTTGAATGGGTAAGCAAATGAATGAATAACTAATGAATAAATGAATGACTAATACAGTCCAGTAATAGTATTAGCAGTTGGGGATTCAGAAGTAAATAAAAAGACCCAATATCTGGCCTCGAATCTCAGGATCTACTTATTTTCTAAGAAAGTACAGTGTAAACTAAACCGTGAGGAACAGGGAGGAGTCAGCCAGGTGGAGAGTGTGGGAACAAGTTTTCCAGGAACATGGACTATGAAACACCAAGGCCCAGAGTTTAGAGGGAGCTGAGCCTGTTGGAGCACTGTAAGAAGAGCAGCAACATGGCCGTTTTGGGGACAGAGAATCCAGATTTGAGGCTAAAGGGTAGATCAGCCAGGGCTGCATAAGTCATGCTAAGAGTGTGGCCTTTATCATGAGGAAATGTAGAGCTCTAGACAGGTTTTAAATCGGGAACTGATATCATATTAGGGACAAAAGCTTGGAACCAGAATTCAGCCAGTTGCACCTAAACTACATTTTAATAAAACTAAAACATGTAAACTCACAGAATGATGCTATGGGTTCAGGGTAGGGAGGCGTAGTGCTGCATGGGAGTTCCTAGGAACGTGCAGAATTGTATGGTCAAACTCACAGTAAGTCTCTCCTATGAATGGGTGATATAATGACTCAGCGCTAGTCAGAGAGGTAAGTACAGTCAAATATAAATCTTTCTTCGCATATTTCTTTTCTTTAACTTCTTTTCACAAAGCTCAGAAACACTGTCTTTTTTTTTTTTTTTTTTTTGCTGGTAGGACAATTTCAGTTACAAATTAGTCCCAATTTTCATATTTTGCTTCTATAGAATGAGTTCAATATTATTTTTCCTCTTGTGTTAGGAGGCAAGGTAATTTAGACATGCTAAGCCATATTTCAGAAAAGAACATTGGCATGATTCTACCTGACCATTCACTCCATCAGTTTTCAGGAGTTACATTTTATTCTTGGGTATTTTTACTTTTAGGCATGTTTTTACTTTGTCTTCTCATGGCATAAAACACATATTTCTCTGAGATGAATATTTTTAGGATATAAATATATAATGTTTGCCCATTTTTCATGTTTTTCCTGATTCTCCTAAAAATGACAGGCACCTGGAAGGCTCAGTCAGTTGGGCGTCCAACTCTTGATTTTGGCTCAGGTCATGATCTCCTGGTTCGTGGGGTCGAGCTCCATGTCGGGTTCTGAGCTGACAGCATGGAGCCTGCTTGGGACCTTTCTCTCCTTCTCTCTTTGCCCCTTCCCTGCTCAATCTCTCTCTCTCAAAATAATTAAATAAATAAACTTAAAATAAAAAAAAATACTAATGGAACTCCTACTATGTACAAGGTGCTGTGGGCATAGGCATATCCAGTATACAGATCATGACTATTTCAAAATAAAATCAAAACTAAGATTTGAGAATATGTAAAATTGATCCAGATAACTACCATGTTTTGGAAAGTGCTCATAACCATTTTCCCCATTGTTACAAGTATACAAATTAAATAATTTGCTTCTTTTTTTCACAGTTTTGTAAGCCCAATTTACTGAACGATAATATGAACACATGTTAGGGAGTAGAAGCCACCTGTAAGCTCTGCCGTTTGTAGTTGCAGCTGGGGTTGGCGCTTGTTTGTGCCATCAGCACTTTGCACGGTGCCTGGCACATAGCCGTGCTGAATAGTTACTGAATAGAATAGAGTGGGATAAAATTGATAGTCGGCCATTAGACTTTACTATTTATAATTGATTTATTTAAATGCCTGTGAGATTTACCATTGAAACTGATTCCATGTTAATGATGCCCACATACAAGTTAGCAAGGTACAATACTTGCAGAATGAACCTGTGTGCCCTTTTCGTTTGGCAGCTGCATTCTACTCCGTTTGTTTTCGTTTCACCTATACTGTGATTCACCAATGACCAGCTTTTGAGAAACAAGAATGTTCTTGTTTGTATGTGAATAATTTATTCACATTTTGTTCCACCCACCAATTTTTACTGACATTGAAATGTGGCATAATCTCAGGCATATTGTTATTAATATTAAAGCCATGTAAAACTAGGGCAGAAGTCTGTTGTGCATTAATAAAAGTCCTTATCAATGCAAAATATTTTCACATTATCCAAATTAGCAATGCAAAAATGCAAATGTGCTTCTCCAAGGATTTGAGAACTTGAGTTCACTTGGAATGCAGGTATTTCTAGTATTTGTTGAATATACTAACGTGGCAAATTTGTAAACTTTGAAGTGATCATTCTATTTCTGGTTTAGCAACTGTGAAAATTAATTAAATCATACTTGACAATATAGAAAATATTTTTTCTTCATTTACCTCCCTAAATAATTGAAAAATAGAATGTCAACTTAAAGGTATATTTATAAAGATAATATCATAGGGTTATTAAAGAGACAGAAACCAAAATAACCTTTACTATTAATATTTGCAATTGCATTTCACAAAAGGCTTTAGATAAATAATGAAATGTGGATTCTGGTACAACATTCAGATTCAGAGTGCATGTGTAAAATAATTTATTTTACTATAAATGGCACATAAATGGGAATGCAGTTGGTGCTTACATTAATCAATCTACAATTCTGAAAATCTTTACTTTAGATTTGTGCAAAAACCTACAGCTTAGATTCTTTTTCTAATCTGAGAGTGAACTACTGCACAATTAGAAATATTCCTATGGCAATTTTTTCTCACACACTTGCCCCTATACAAAGAGAAATTGGCTAAAAGGATATTTATTTACTTATTTATTTATTTACTTATTTACTTATTTACTTACTTAGAGTGCTGAAGGGGAAAGAGAGAATCCCAAGCAGGCTCCGCACCATCAGGATGGAGCCCAATGTGGGGCTCCAACTTACAAACTCTGAGATTATGACCTGGGCCGAAATCAAGACTCGGATGCTTTAACCCATTGAGCCAGAATCACCGAGCTACCCAGGCACCCCAAAAGATAAGTATTTACAATCAAGCAAATATAAAGCCAGGTTTATCACAGTTGTTAACGTTTTTGTCGGCTCATGATCTGATCTTGTCTGAATGTTTAACTTGTCTGAGTCTGCATTCAGTTTAGGCCACATGGCTACGCCGCTCTCCTTGTGTTGGTTGTGTGCTTCTCTGTCACTTCCCTCGTTTTCTGAAGACTCTACTACTGGGCCTTAAACTTTGTCTCCACCCATGTCCTGCCACCATCTAGGTGATTTCAGGGACTGTGGAACCACTTGACAAGGTGGTTCCGTGAGCCACGATTTCCTTTTCCTCAATCTCCTTTTCCACCCCTGGGCCCTCCTGCTGCAATGGCCGCCAAAGCACCCACAGCTTGGTGTCTGTGCCACCAGGAGTGCATGTTCTTCTTACCCAGGCTCCTCTACTTCTCTACGGTTAATGCTCCCAGCCATTCTCCACAGAAGAGCTAATTTGTGGAAAAGATAGCATCTACCATAGAGGAACTCTCTCAGCTGCCCAGCCTTAATTATGAGCTCACTTCCCCCCTCACTTCCGAATGAACAGAAGGAATCTCACTCCTGTCATCTGAGACGAACATGCTACTTCTGCTTGGGGTCCCATCCCTTCCTGCGTTCAGGAATCGTATCCAATGTGTTATCCGTCTCTCTCCTGTGTGACCAGCCACTGGATCTGCTATATTAGAACCTTTTTGTCACCTTCTGACACTGTTAAAAAAAAGCCCTTCTATCTATGAGACAGCTCTTATTTCCTCTGTACTTGAAGCACCATAAGTGAAGCACTCACATCCTGCGAGTCATTGAAATCTGGATTTCCTGTCATTCATTCACACCATGAACAGATATTGACTGACAGCTGTCTATGGACAAAGCACTGTTCTAGGTGCTGGAATACAGCAGTTCATGAGACGCACACCCTCCCAGTCAAACAGAATCTTATAAGAAGCTCCTTTCAGAGATCGAATACGTCATTACTTTTTTCTTACTATACCTTCCATTCTCCCTTTTAATACAATTATCACTTGTCTAAACACATTTCAAAAATGAATATATATTTTATAAGTTCATCTTCTGAAAATAATAATTTAACTATCTCCAGGCAGTAGGAACAAAAAAATAGAGTTGAGTACCTTTATCCCATATAAACTATGGCTATAATTTCTAATATTAAACCACACAACCAACTCTGATCTTCAAGAAGATACATTGGAAATCACTGGGGAATCAAAATAAACATAATAGTAAATAGAAACAACGTGGTACTAGTTCATTCTGCTGATTGTGACCACGCTTCAGTTTATTTCTCAAGCTTCCATGACCAAATTACTACTTCTGTGAAATTTGAGAATTTGAAATAATCTCCCTTTTGTATTTTGTAACATCTTTTTTTTTAAATTTTTAACGTTTTATTTATTTTTGAGACAGAGAGAGACAGAGCATGAACAGGGGAGGGGCAGAAAGAGAGGGAGACACAGAATCGGAAGCAGGCTCCAGGCTCTGAGCCATCAGCCCAGAGCCTGACACGGGGCTCGAACTCGTGGACCGTGAGATCGTGACCTGAGCTAAAGTCGGACGCTCAACAGACTGAGCCACCCAGGCACCCCTGTAACATCTTTGTTTTAATGGTCACCATTACTGTCTGGAAATCTTTATATTATTATCATATACCTACAAGTCTGTCATCCCCTTGATATCACAGATTCAACAGCTCACATGAAATCTGCTTGTGCATTGGAAGGGCAGTAACCTTGAGGATCCCTGAAAGTTCTAGCCTCAAATGCTCCTTGCTTACTGTGGTTTAGATTTGCCCTTATGTTTACTTAATTTCCACGGATATGTAGGAAATGATATATAAGGATGGAATGTCATTTCAATTTGCATCCATCTGCACAGATGGAGGGCGGTTTAATCCTCCCCATCCAACTCTGCAACATTATCCTGTTTCCCCAAATGTTTAGGTTATGCGTTTCCCTTTTGCTTCCATCACCGTTTTCCTATTTTACCTTTCTTCCTGCCTCTGCACTGTAGCAACAAGACAGCAGACCTGAAGGATGCCGGCAGACACCCCATAACCAGCTAGAGATCAATGATATGACTGTAAACCAGGATCTGTAGATAACTGTAGGTAACTGAGAGTGAGCTTTATATAAAATTTATCATCTATTTGCCAAGGACCGAGGGGGCAGGTAGTGTGATCTAGTGTATAGAGAACTAATTGGGAGTCAAGAGACCCCGAGTCCATTCTGAGCTCCATTATAGCTGTGCTCGGTGACTCAGAGCAATTTTCCACATCACTCTATTTCAATTGTCCTCCCTGTAAATTGGATATACTACTTATCACCTACAACCCTCCACAGACTTTGAAGATCTAAATGAGTTATTGCCCGTAGAGTAGTTTGTGCTCCCCAGAAAAAAGGACTACATACTTCATGATAGAAATGCTTTAATTTACACAAAATAACTCTGATACTATCATATCCTCACTCTGCAAAACAACAAAATGTGAATTTTAGAAGCTTTGTTTTTTTTTTAAGGCAATAGGTAATTATAGGCACAGATGGGATGATAAAATTTATTGTCTATTCTAATTACATGTCAAGATGGTAGTAAGGATCAGTATCTTCAGAACAACAAGGCCAACGGCATCCCTGTGAAGTTCTAAAATCTTGAAGACGGTAAAGGATGCCACTCATAGCAGAAATGCCATTCATGAGCTGGGGTTTTAAGATGATTCCTCTAGAACGCTCCAAGAATATCTCAAATAGCTTCAAACAAGAAACAATCCAAATGTCCATCAAGTGGTGAGCTGAGAAACAAAATGGTACATCACACAGAGGAATACCACTCATCAATAAAAGGTATTAATTCATTTATTGACTGAGTACATGAAAGAATTCACTGGGTGAACTGGTAATATTACACTGGCCCAGAATCATTTTCATTGTTCGCAGCAAGCAGAGGACTAAGTGAAGAACTCTTAAACTAGGGGCGCCCGGGTGGCTCAGTCAGTTAAGTGTCTGACTCTTGATTTTGGCTGAGGTCATGATCTCATGGTTGTGAGGTTGAGCCCCGAGTTGGCCTCTGCGTTGGGTGTGGAGCCTGCTTAAGATTATCTGTCTCTGGGATGCCTGGGTGGCTCAATTGATTAAGCTTCCGACTCTTGATTTCAGCTCAGGTCATGTGCTCATGGTTCGTGAGACCCAGCCCTGCATCGGGCTCTGCTGACAGCATGGAGCCGGCTTGGGATTTTCATCCTCTCTCTCTCTCTCTCTCTCTCTGCCCCTCCCCTTATTGCTCTCTCTGTTTCTCAAAATAAATAAATAAACTTAAAAAAATTTTTTTTTAAAATAGTCTCTCCCTCTCTCTCTGTCCCTCCCCTGCTTATGTGCTAGTGTTCATGTGCATGCACACTCTCTCTTAAACCAGAAAAGAATACTGGCCTGCATTATGACACTAGATGATTCCTACACACCACCACCCACTGCCTCATCTCAACAAGTAGATAAGAAAATACAAAATCCAAAGAGCCTCATCTCACAACCTTATGTGCACCAGATACAGAATTCACTAAAGTAAGTCCAAAATGCATACCACATGTGCCACAATAGTAAGGAACTCTCTCCATTTTCTTATTCACTGCATTTCTACTCTTAGCACAGTGCTAAACAACAACAACAACAACAACAAAAACAACAACAACAACAACAATAGGTGAATAACTGATGGTACATCTTTGGTCTCCATGTCTTTAACCCAGATCCAGCCCAGATTCCCATTAGTTTTTTTCATTTTGTTGAGGTTTCTTGCCATAGCACCTGACACATTCCTGTATTTCTTGTGTGACCTTAATTCTATGTATATATACCATTTAGCCTTTAAAAATACATGTTAAATGCTCAATCCATAAATCCAGGAGTTAAATTTTTAGAAAGATACCTAGGAAAAAAACAACATAAATTTGTTTATTGATGCTCATTAGCAGATTCTATTCATTTTACTTCCAGAACATATTCCTGAACTGTTCTGTAGTAGTCCTGGAGTCTTCATTTCACTCATGACAATGGCAAAAATACCTCCGAAGTGGCCTGATTCCCCAAAGATCCTTTCCATGGATTCTTTTTTTTTTTTTTTAATTTTTTTTTCAACGTTTATTTATTTTTGGGACAGAGAGAGACAGAGCATGAACGGGGGAGGGGCAGAGAGAGAGGGAGACACAGAATCGGAAACTGGCTCCAGGCTCCGAGCCATCAGCCCAGAGCCTGACGCGGGGCTCGAACTCCCGGACCGCGAGATCGTGACCTGGCTGAAGTCGGACGCCCAACCGACTGCGCCACCCAGGCGCCCCTCCATGGATTCTTTAGAAACAAGCCAGAGAAGCCATTTAATATAAGTATCATATTATGTCACTCATCTGGTCAATGACTCTCAAGGATTTGTGTCATTTAGAATTGAACACAACCTTGACCTTATGTAATGGAGTCCCTACCAACCTCATTTCTCTTTGCTCAAAACTCTCCAGCTACTGACATCCTTTCTCTTCTAACTCAATACACTCATCATAGCCTTAGCCCCTTTGCATGACCTGTTCACTCTGAAGTATCTAGTGAATACTACATTAAATGCACAAACTATGGGTTAACAGAAGAACTTTAACCAAGAAAAGCAAATCTGGCAAATTCTGGAGCCAGACAGACCTGAGTTTGAATCTATAGTCTACCTCTGATTGCAATAAAATCTTTCTTGATATCTATGACCTTCAGTTTCCTCATATGCAAAATTGGAATCAAAATCTACCTTACAGGAACAGCACATTCCAGACACTTCATGAAGGATTTAATATAAAGTAGGTTCTCAATAAATTGTTGTTAACACCATAAATCAAAATATAATTTATACCCTTAAGAGAATAAAGCAGGTGCACCTGGGTGGCTCAGTCTGGTAAGTGTTGAGCCTGCCTAGGATTCTGTGTCTCCTTCTCTCTCTTGCCCCTCCCTCACTCACGCTTTTTCTCTCTCTGTCTCTCAAAAATAAATAAATGTAAGAAAAAAAAAATTAAAGGGGCACCTGGGTGACTCAGTTGGTTAAGTGGCCGACTTCAGCTCAGGTCATGATCTCATGGTTTGTGGGTTCAAGTCCCGCATCAGGCTCTGTGCTGACACCTCAGAGCCTGGAGCCTGCTCCAGATTCTGTCTCCCTTTCTCTCTCTGTTCCTCCCCCACTCATGCTCTGTCTCTCTCTGTCTCTCAAAAATAAAATAAAACATTAATTTTTTTTAATTTAAAAAAAAGAATAAAGCAAAAAGTGAAATTTCTAAATTTTTTAAATAATTTATTATTTTTTATTAATTTTAAATAATAGTTTTTACACAATAGTTTATATCCAGGACACGTAAATGATATAGAAGTTCTAACTTTAAAAGTGTGCTCCAATGCAATTTAACAGACATATAATATGAGTCACATATGTAATTTTAAATATCCTTGCAGGACATTAAAAAAAGTAAAAAGAAATAGGTAAAATTATTTAGTAATATATTTTATTTAACTCAGTATATTATCATGTCAACACATAATCGATATAAAAATTGTTGAGATCATTTCCATTCTTTTTTCATACTAAGTCTTTGAAATCTGATATGTGTTTTATTTCAATTTAGTTACTAAATTTTCACTGAGAGTGAAATACAGCCTTATCAAACCCCTACCAAAAGTAACATTGTGGTTAATGGAAAAATATCTTCTCTGATTGTTTTTAAATTGAAATTTAAGATAATTAATGTCGAGTAAAATTAAAAATTCAGTCCCTCAGTCTCACTAGTCAAATTCAAGTATTCAATAGCCACATGAGGCTAGTGGCTATTTTGGGCAGTATTGACTCACTCCATAGTCTTACCTTTTTATTTATTTTTTTAATGTTTATTTGTTTGAGAGAGAGAGAGAGAGAGAAAGCACAAGCAGGAGAGGGGCAGAGAGAGAGGGAGACACAGAATCCGAAGCAGGCTCCAGGCTCTGAGCTGTCAGCACAGAGCCTGATGCAGGGCTCAAACTCACGAACCAGGAAATCATGACCTGAGCCAAAGTTGGACACTTAACCAAATGAGCCACCCAGGCACCCCAATAATACATCTTTTTAAAAAGTAAGCATTTTACTAAGAACAGAAGGATGAAAGATGTGCCACATCATAAAGAAATTAACCAAAAACACGTATATGGAGGAGTATGTAAAATATCAAGTGATCAGTTATTTAAATTTGTTTATAAAAATTGCATCAAACAGACTTTCCTTTCCGAGAAGATGTGTCTGATTGGTTTCTGTTTGCTTTCTCGGTGAAGACTAAAACAGTAAGCATCCTAGGAAAGACTCCAGAAACAGAGTAGTGAAGCATCTATTCTAATAGAAACGATGTGAGCTGTCTCCAGCAGTGGATGCAATAAAAATAGGGTAGGTTAGCAAAGATTTGCAGCTCCAAGATACCATTCTGAATGTCAAAAGAGGACAGTGGATGAACACAGACCAGATGTCTTTCTCTCCAAAGGCCATGAGCCACAGTTCCCAAGCCTCCTGACTCCACACTGGAATTTAGATGCCATCAGAGGAAGGAGTTGGGGTGGCCTGAGAACTCAGAACTGGTGGAGTTTAAACTCTGAATTAATCAAGGATCTTTTCATCCATAGTAAACAAGGAATAAACTTTGGCAACTTTAGCAGAATATTACCAATATATTTTATTGGTAATTTTCCAGTCCTCTAGAGTAATATTCCTTAAACTCTTTATACTTTAATGGTTTTATATTATATTATAAAAATATAAGAAATTAAAGATTATTGTGGTCCATTCTGTTGTTACGATGTGTGAGTGTGTGTGTGTGTGTGTGTGTGTGTGTGTGTGTTTGCATGTTTGTGCTTTCTTGGTTCAGTGTTGCCTGTCTAGTTGTGACTGTGGCATACATGCATAATTTAGATAAGTGTTAATGTTTTTATGATCTTCTGTAATTAGTAAGTTTTATAACATCTTTTTTTCTAAGCCTCTATGATACTAGTAAAGTTTGAATCTGTGAGTTCCTTACCATTATTAAAAAAAATGGAAAGACAATTACCAAAGTCGTAACATCTAATTTACAAAGATGATTTTCTTATCCAAAAACTATTTATAAGACCAAATGATGCCACAGAGAAAGAATTTCCAACAAAGCAAAGAGTTTCTTCAAATACCAATGATACCAAGTGATATTACAAATAAAAACACTTTGGCTCCTTCAAGAAAATAGTGAGTATGTATTACCCTGGTGTCACTTCCCAGCTATTAATGCTTAATTTACATTTTCTGTGAACTACGAGCACAGATTCTCCTGAAACAGAGTATAGGTCCTGCACTGTAATTACCTTTCTTAACCTTTTACTTAACCTTTTATGCCAATAAACCAACACTTCCGCACGTTGTCAACATGAAGAATTGTGCTGCTGTTTAGTTCAGGAGACGGACTGACAGTACAGAATATGAAATCAAGTTTTCTTATCTTCAAGTCATACACTTTATTTCTAGTATTTTTGAAGAGAGTAGTTAGAATATTTTTATTTAAATCTAATCTGTAGCTGTTAAAGATGACAACACATACAAAATATGATGGCAAAAATGGAAAGACAATTACCAAAAAATAGTTGCTTCTCTGTTCATCGTACCAAATAGATGTAATACTTTGACAGCTAATCAACATGTTTTTTTTTCCTGGCTGCTATATCTGTCCTGTTCCTCGATGACCTATTAATTTTAATGGCTTGCTGGACCCCCATTTAATGGTTCAATGAATATAATACATCTGTGCTTTTCTTTGCATAATAAAGTGGCCAAGAAAGCAAGATAACTTTTGAAGTTTATGTAGCTAGGGGTTCCCAAAACAATTCAAATGTTTCAACTTCCCATTGTAATTAATAATAAAACTTATCTAAATTCTATTGTTACACTTGCGAACCAGCCCTAAAAGTGAGGTTCACTCCACTACAAAAATGCCCGTTAAACCACACACATTTTTTAAAAATTATACTTAGCAAAATGCTCTTTAAATTCGCAATAAACTTCTTTCTCTGCATTACTTGTTTATTTAGTTTAGGATCGCTCTGGAGTCATGTTATTGCCAATAAATTTATCTACCGTGTACAGTGAAAATATTCAGTAATAACAATTTTCAGAAGTATGGACCTGTCCTACACATTTTCTCATAGACTTATTTTATTAG
Organism: Prionailurus bengalensis; assembly: GCF_016509475.1. Lineage (NCBI taxonomy): Eukaryota > Metazoa > Chordata > Mammalia > Carnivora > Felidae > Prionailurus > Prionailurus bengalensis. The sequence goes on along the minus strand of NC_057353.1, from coordinate 13,413,789 downwards.
AATATTGAAATATTTGGCAGCTCTGATATTTTATAAATCTTAACTTTTTTCTACTAAATACACTTGTAGGGCTGTAAGTAGAACTTTATTAAGTTGCCTAGTGGCGTTTTTGTTGTGGTTGTTGTTACTGAGAAAGGGTCTGAGACTAATGAAAAAGAAATAATCTCAATTGGGACAGAAAGAGCATTATAACAATTTCACTGTTTCACTGTATAAAACACGAGGACACATGTGTGATGTTTTTGATTCTATATATTTTCCCCAAATGAATCTAATATTTTTCACACACACATACACAAAGTCATCTTCATCTTGCGTCAAACAATGTGAAGTTTAAAAAACCAGCCTAGTATTTCATATTTCCAATTGTAATCTGCAAAGTGTATCCCAAATACTGGCACTCGTTCTAATTTTTACTGTTGCTTTACTTTCACAAAAATCTATTTTGAAGTCCTATTTATATGCATTTCACTTTCTGTCCACAGGAATCCCCTAACTTTCTTGTTTTATTCCATTTCAAGGTATCTTGTCTCTTCTTCCTTCATTGTGTCCAAATTACTTTCCTGCATATTAAAGTTTGCTTGCCTTTTTCTTCATTCTCCCATGTTGTATTTAGCACCAGGTACAATCTTAACACCTACTCTTTTTATTTAATGTTATCCCATGGCTTTGGCCATTTTTTTGCACCCTGAATTTGATCTTTATTTCCATCAACCAAATTAGTGCCATTTTATCTAAGACCCTTCTAAAAGGCTGGGTTTTTTGTTTGTTTGTTTTTAAAGTTTATTTATTTATTTTGAGAGAGACAGAGAGAGCACGAGCAGGGGAGGGGCAAAGAGAGAGGAGAGCACATTCCAAGGAGGTTCCTCAGGGCCAGAGCAGAGCCCTAATCAGGGCTCAAACTGACAAAACCGTGAGATCACGACCTGAGCCGAAATCAAGAATTGGACACTTAACCAACTGAGCCCCCCAAGCACCTCTAAAAGACTGTTTGAAATAAAGTCAACCCTTTGACCAGTAAGGCTGCGACCAACACGTGGACTCCCCAGACAAGCCCAGGAAACCTCTCGAGGTGCCAGGAGAAAAGGGTACAGGTATCTGCACAGGAGACTGTGGCTTCCAGCCCTGACTATCCTCGCAGGGGCAATCAAGGCAATTCAGGCTCTCTTTAGGCTGAATTGAATTCCATAATTCTCAAACAAACAAACAAGAACAACAACAGAAAACTAGTAAAACAACATTATCTAAGATAAATTATTACTATTACTGCACAATAAACAATACTAAAATGGCCCAGAAGCTTAACTGCATTACCCTCAACTCCTAAACTGTATCAGGGGAAGCTACATAATAAAAAGTTACTCTGCTTTGCATCAGCTCTCCTTGCTACCCACCTGTACCTATTTCTACATCCAGATATGCTACACAGAGACACTGTTTCCCTTTCTTCAAATGTTTAATATAACATATTGGGAAGAGGAATGAGATCATTATTCAGTGACATCAAACCTCTTCTGTACCCTAGAAAGAGGGCAGCCCAGAGAATCCCCAACCACGGCATGCCTGAGGTTGACCTGGAATGCCTGGGGAGGGACACAGTTGCAAGGCCTTCTCTTTTCCACCTTGCCCTCAATATAGAAGCGGAGGCCATTTCCACTCCCTGTTTCTCTTCTCCACAGGAAAAGGAATCAGTGTGGGTTGAGAGCCTGGATTCCTTGGGCCATGTTTCTCTATCAGGTGGAATTAAGGTGTCAGAGTGCAGAATATTTTGGATCTCATGCTTCTGCGGATGAAACTGTGTTCTGGTGGGGGGAGGAGGGTGTTTCCAGTCTCCATGTGGCAATGTTCCCTGTCACCTGCCATCCCACTTTCAGGCAAGGTGTCTTCTGTCCTTCTCAGTTCCTCGACCTGCGGCTAATCAGGTGAGGCCAATATGAGCTGGTACCTGGAGTCCCAGCTCTATTTTCTGTCCAGTTTCACCAGAGAAGTCTGTATTTGAGGGGTATGAGTCTGGCCCACTAAGAAAGCTGATGACCCTGTTTCTTGCTTGGTCACAGTTTTTGGTCACCTAGAGATTTTTATACAACTGTAAGAACTGCCGTCTGGAAAGGGACGGCATACCTTATGCCCAATAGTACGAAGCAGCTGCCTCTAACAGCCCAGAGACCTAACAGCAGTCAGATCTGGCTTAAATCCCAACCGGGAGACAAGGTAATTGGGAAAGTTGTACAATGTCACTAAGCTCTGATCACTTTATTTTAAAATTAAGACAATGCGACCTTGATGGTTGTTTTAAAAATCAACTTAGGTAATGATTGTAAAGCGCCTAAAGTAGTACTTGGTGTGCAATCTAGTGGCCAAGCTTTGACAAAAGTGACTAATTAGGTGTGAACTGCATTCAGTCCACTTACACATGAAGATTTTCCCCAACTACTTGAGTGAGTTTGTAACCACATATTACTTTTGGGGGGCCTGAATAAGCAATGACCAATTATTACAAACACAGTTTTTCTTAGATCTTTTCCCAAAGTTATGAAATAAATTCATGCTCCACATATAATGTTCAACTACTAAAGTGAAAGTGACTATATTTATAAATGAACAAAGACAAGGCAATCTAACAGGCTTTGTATGTTAGGGATAATCAATATAAATTATTAATCTAAAAAAGAAAACACATTTTGGGTCCTAAAATACATTTATAAAAACCAAGGCGTTTCATTTAGCATATAATATCTTCACAATAATGTTTTTAATATGAATGTTGACTTATTTATCATATCATCATCTCATATCATAATATCATATATTGTTATAATGACAAATTAGTAAATTAAAGTCTATTAACTAGTGACAAACAAACATTTGGAGAAAGTAGTAAATATTTTTTTATTTTTTTGAATATTTATTTATTTTGAGAGAGAGAGAGCATGTGTGAGCAGGAGCAGGGGGAGGGGCACAGAGAGAAGGAGAGAGAGAATCCCAAGCAAGCTCCACGCTGAGCCCCAATGTGGGGCTCGACTTCATGACCGTGGGATCATGACCTAAGATGAAATCAAGAGACGGACACTTAACTGACTGAGCCACTCAGGCGACTAAGAAAGTATGTATTCTGTGATAATACGTAATAATTTACTCTGATATCCTATAATACCATTGAGTTGAGAGGCATGAGTTAAATTTACCTAAGCTAAAAACACTGTGGCCTAAGGGAGGACTTTTGAAAAATAACTGTTTTATTCATGTAAAAAAGAAATCTTTTTGTAGGCAACAAGATGTCATTAGCAGATTACTGGTTCTCCCTTCTCAAGATAAGAGAGAAAAGCACATTGAACAGTATGCCTAAAATTATAATCACTACCAATTTCACTATGGACAGAATACTAGAGTTGAGAATTACTGAAGATTTAATCTAGTTCAATAACTTCATTATATAAATAAAGATGGTGATTAAATGACTTTCCTAAAGTGCCATAGCAGCACCAATGCATGTGCCAAACTGGGAGAGTATTATCACAGCAGACAGGTTTTTGCATTTTTCTCCTCCTAACTGGAATAACATCATCCTTAAGAGGAACAAAGGTGATGATGAGCAAATGTGATCAACTTACTCATATGTGTCCTCTATAAAATAAAGAGTCTTGGGGCGCCTGGGTGGCGCAGTCGGTTAAGCGTCCGACTTCAGGCAGGTCATGATCTCACAGTCCGTGAGTTCGAGCCCCGCGTCAGGCTCTGGGCTGATGGCTCGGAGCCTGGAGCCTGTTTCCGATTCTGTGTCTCCTTCTCTCTCTGCCCCTCCCCCGTTCATGCTCTGTCTCTCTCTGTCCCAAAAATAAATAAACGTTGAAAAAAAAAAATAAAGAGTCTTTTCTGAACTGTTTAACATGGTAGGTTTAATAAAGACTACAGAACATGGGGTGCCTGGGTGGTTCAGTCGGATGAGAGTCCGACTTTGGTTCAGGTCATGATCTCATGTTTGGTGAGTTTGAGTCCCACATCGGGCTCACTGCTGTCAGTGCAGAACCCACTTTGGATCCTCTGCCCACCCCACCCCCCTCTCTGCCTTCCCACCATTCATCCCCCCTCCCTCTCAAAAATAAATAGAACATTAAAAAAAAAAACACACAGAACTAAACTGATAGTGACTACTCAATCAGAGGTCAAAAATGGCAGCCTGCATGGTGAGTCCACCAAAAGCATATTTTTATTTGATCAGTTCCATGTTTGGGACATAAACCTCAGCAAAAAATTAAATAATTCTAGTATACCAGCTTTATTGAAAAATCACATGGACCCTTATCCCATGTGGCCCAGGGTCTCATGTGGCAATATTCATCTAGCAATAAACAGGGGTTGGTGACTGCATGTTTGATGGGACAAGAACTCCTCCATTTATTATAGAAGCTACCATGTCTGTTGTTTCACATTCAGTTCAATTATACTATCCGCTTGGCCTGGCTTGGGTACTTGGGTACTTGTGACCACCTGTAAAGATGATCATATCAATTAATAGAATACTTTACTATAACCAGTATGACCTTTCAGGTACATCCCAAATCTTAAGAAGTACAATCTGTTATCATGTACATGGGATGCATGGTTAATTGCTTCTGTTCCTTTCTCTCATGTGTTGATTTGGAGTTTCCGAGTGCACTATTTCACCTGATCCCCACAATAACATGTAAGGTAAATGACCTGAGTTTTAAAAGTCATATATTACAGATGAAAGAACTGAGACTCAGCAAGTTTAAGAAACTTGCTTGAGACAACTCAGTAAATGGCAGACTGCTGTTCAAACTGGTCTTCTAAGACCAACAGGCTTTCAACTATATCATGTTGCCTTACCATATCAGTCACTGGGATTGTATTGTATATCTTAATGTACAAAATAAGCTTTGTTTTTAACTTGTTCCCCAATAACCACATTAAGTCAGAAAGCAAGTTATCACATTATAAATTCATTCATTTACTATTTTTATTATTCATATTTACCACTTATTTTAATAATTAGACCTAACTCAAATAACTACCATAGAATAACACACTGAGGTGGAGGAACCATCGGGAACTAGCATTCCTTGTTCGGAGAGATCATGTCCTTTATATCCTCATGTTTTTTGCCTAACAATAACTTTGCCAGATAACCCAGGGATAATCACACCTACTGTTTATCAGTGATGGGGCTTTATTAGGAACTTTCCATTAAAAAAATTAATTTTGGAATAATCCCATGAGGTGGGTGTTATAATGATAACTACTTTAAAGATGAATAAACCGAAATTTAAAGTGAGTAATAAGCAAGTTACCTGATTTTATGCAACTTGAAATGTGACATATCCTTTCACAAAGTGGAGTCTTTTTCTCCACAACATAACCCTAGGGCTTGGCTAAGAGACTTTGTTTGGTCCACAGAATAGCAGCAAATTAGATGTCAGCACAGGATGCAAAAGGACGGGCCAGTGCACAGGGCACTATTCTATCCACTTCATTTGCAACGTGGAGGCCTCTATGTGAATGAACCCAAGCTAATATAGGAGAGATCATGTTGATGAGAATCCAGGTTCATTGGCCAATGGCCTGGTGACCACTAGTCTTAGGATGAGGCCATCCTTAACTGTTGAATGGATAAATAAACTATGGTAGATGTACAAATCCATGTTGATACACAGCAAACTGTATGATCTCAAATGGATTATACTAAGTAAAAGAAGCCAGACCAAAAAAGGCTGCATATTGGAGATTCCATTTATGCCATTCTGAAAAAGACAAAGGTATACAGCAAGGTAGTTCCCAGAGGTTAGGGCTAGGAGAGGGACTGACTACAAAGGAATACCACAGGGAACCTTCAGGGATAATGGAACTATTCTGTATGTTGATTGTGGTTGTAGCTTTATGAAACTATGCATTTGTCAAAATTCATAAAAGTGTAACAAAAACAAGTGAGTTTGAGGCATGAAAAGTAAAACAGAATTTTAAAAATTCTCTTTCTCCATGTTAACTTTGAAGCCATGCAGAATTAATGGTGTTGAATTTACGAAGGACCTGGGGTATCTCTATTCTGGATCTGTTCTTTACCAATTGGGTGATTTAAGTAAATGCCATCATGTCTCTCAGCCTCAGTTTAGAAAATGAAAAGTGGAAATGATAATACCCGCTTTACACTTCCATGTCTTCATCTGTGAAATGAGGCAAGTAATACTCTCCAGAGTTATGGTTGAGATTTAAATGAAATAATGTCTGTAGAAGGCTTGGTACAAACTGCTCAATAAAAAGAAACGATGGTGGTGTAGATGCGCATCGTGATGAAGAGGAAGAAGGAGAAGGAGAAGACAAAAAAAGAAGAAGGAGTAGAAGCAGAAAAGAATGATAATCTACATTGGGCAGCACTATATAGGGAGAATTTATGCCTCTAGGAAACAGATAACATTCTCAGAGTTCTGATTTTAAATTTATGTTGTGTCGTATGTACCTCCTAAAAGACCCCTGCATCCCATAGGTAATGAGACTTTGAACAAATGGAGGCTTTCAAGATGAACGAATTCAGCAGATATATATTAGGTACCTCTTACACACAAAATACCATCAAACAAGTGTTCTATGTAGTAATTGCATTTATAATATCTAAAAGATGTCTTACGAGAAACTACAATGATATGTTATAGATCTTCGACTTAATCCTCGATTGAGGAGGCTCCACTGTAACCTTATTTGTTACCTCTGATGCAAGTTATCCTTTGGAATCTCCAGGCTCTGCGTCCCGAAGCCTTGTGGTATTCTGGGAACTCTGCATGTAGGATTATGACTTTTCAGTGAAAGCTATTTATATTATTTTGGTGTCCTTGTCTATATGAAACCCTTAGAGTCAAGAAAATCATCTAAAGCCACTGAATCTTTGGATGATTAATGCTCAAAATATTAAACAAGGTGCTAGTGCACATCTGAGTGCAGTGAAGTCCTAAGAGATAGATGGCGATCCATCACTGGTGAGGGTAAGGAGGGATCTCGGGCTCCCTCGTCCTAAGAAACAACTCAGGTTAGGATTGCTGGAGTTGAACTATAAAGGAGAAGAGCAAAAGGTCAACCTGCGCGTGCAGATGGATAAAAATTTTATGTTCATGTCTAAGAGGGTACTCATGAATATGTATATATTGATATTAATATTAAGCCAGCTGTCATATACTGGAAAGAGTACCAGGCTAGGAGTCAGAAGAACTGGGCTCCAGTTCTGGCTGCAGACCAAAGTCTCCCCATCCCATCTGTCAGAGTCCTGGACTCGAGTAAAATCACTTAATCCAACTATTTATATAACTGGCCATTTTACCTACTTCGGGGCCAGCACGGGGAAATGATTTACCTTTATATGGCTAAACAAAACCTCATTTCCTTGTTTTATTTAATTTATAAAGTTTTCCCTTAGTTTACAGAAAGCACCAACCTGAAGAAATAGCACTTTTTAACCGAAAGGATTAGATATTTCACCCCCAGGGGTAGTGAAGGAAACGATAAAAGGGCATCCTTGTACAAAGTGGTTGCATGGGGGTGCCTGGGTGGCGCAGTCGGTTAAGCGTCCGACTTCAGCCAGGTCACGATCTCGCGGTCCGTGAGTTCGAGCCCCGCGTCAGGCTCTGGGCTGATGGCTCAGAGCCTGGAGCCAGTTTTGGATTCTGTGTCTCCCTCTCTCTCTGCCCCTCCCCCATTCATGCTCTGTCTCTCTCTGTCCCCAAAAAAATAAATAAACGTTCAAAGTGGTTGCATGCATGCTAGATGCTTTAGGCAAAGAGTGAAATTTTAGCTTGAGTTTGATTGGCAACGTAGAAATGTCTTGGTGATAGGCAAGAAAGCTGATTCTCAGTCTTCATATGAAGAAAGAAGTAGGTAAAAATTCTGACTACGGGAAAAATTATCAATGTCAAGGGGAAGAAAAGCAAACTAATTAAAGTTCCAAACATTCAGAAGTAATAAAGGGTCTTGGACAAGTATGGAAATAGTACTTTGTTCACCTTTATGATTCTAGAAAATATAATATGGAATAAAGCACAGTTAATTTATGTTTTTAATTGCAAAACCAAGTAATTGATATTTTTAAAAATAGGGAGACTTGAAAGTGGATCACAACGGGATGTTTTCAATAGGCCCCATAAGAAGTAAATTATAAAGTCCCCATCTGTGCCTCACAGGAAAAAAAAAATCCATTACCATTCGCTCTTTATTGGCATTATAGTTCTTCAAAATGGCTTACAACCGAGCTTATATTTCACACATGAACGTTTGATTGAGCTCACCTATTGGGATCTGCTCTAAGTGCCCACATTTTTAGTAGCAGCTGTAGATTGCAAAAACCTCAGCTTTTATAATGTTTTACAATAATTGAGGGAGCTTTCCCTTTGTTTTGCTCTCACTTTATCTCACTTGAATGTTAAACAGAAATTACTCAAGTTTGGAAACTTAAGGGTTGAAAATGGAAGCTTGTTTATCTCACAGGTTTTAGACTGCCTTTCTTACCTGTTTCTTGTGACAAGGCTTTCCCGAGACCAGCACAGAGGTCACTCAGCCCTGCGCACTGTCCCCTCTGTCGAAATCCTAACAGAGGCACATATTCAGCAATGGGGGTGTTAGGGCCTTGGGTACTGATGACCAGTGCCGGCAACTGGGGCATCCACCCGCGAGATTGTCTGGTAAGCCAGAAGATGTAGATATCCCTGGAATGCTCTAGCCCATACTGCCATTATCATCTCATAGGAGAAAAAGATGGAAAGCTCATTATATGAAAGTGGTAACCAGGAGGAATAGAAACAACTAGACTTATGGCAAAAGAGAATGTCTAGAGGCAGGTGGCGTTCTTGATTATCCTACTGAGGCTTAAGAGTGAGTGCATTTACCTTTTGAAAGTGCAAAGTATGTATTAATTTAAAAACCTTCTCATGACATCCTGGCTCATATTAAAGGCTGTGTTGTCTATTTCTCATTCTTCAGGCAGAAGCCTCCCTAAGCCTTTTCAAACAAAAACATTTTATCACGTTTTTAAATCATGTTAACATACTAGTTTCCAGACTCCTTTACCAATCCATTTTATTACTTAACAGCCTTAGCTGCCAAGAAAATCTTTCCTAAATAGAGTTAACTGCCTCAGACAGTGAAACAGGATGGCAGGGAGATCTATGCAGATTCAAGTCCCAGCTCTACACTGATGAGCCCTCCCTGACTCTCATTATCCTCGTCTATAAAATGAAAACATCAGCTTGAGCAGATAACCAATGGAAAGCTTCCTAGTAGACAATCTGTCCAAAGGAAAGACAGGTCATATCTACCCATGTTACAGAGTAACTTTATATTTTCTAGTCTATAAAGGCAGTAATACAGAAGAGCACACGGACACCCTTCACGGACTTCAAAATAAGTACCATTGTCAACCTTCTCTTTTGCGACCCCTTAAATTGCATATGTGCAGACAGAGGCCATTAAGAATTAAAACTACAGGGGTGTCTGGGTGGCTCAGAAGGTTAAGTATCTGACTCTTGATTTCCACTCAGGTCAAGATCTCACAGTTTTGTGGGTTCAAGCCCCAAGTCAGGCTCTGTGCTGGCAGTGCAGAGCCTACTTGGGATACTCTCTCCCTCTCTGTCTCTGCCACTCCCCCACTCACACTGTCTCTGTCTCTCTCAAAAGAAATAAATAAACCTTAAAAAATTAAAACTACAACGTGCTTAATAATCAAAAAATTTAAAAGAAATTGTTGAAAGTGGTTGAGAAATGAAGCATTTAAAGGAAAAATAAGTCTACAAATAATTTTTAAATGCCTAAATAAGGAAATCTGAGAGTTTTACTTTGAAGGAAGAATAAAGAGAAAAAAGTTGTGTTTATGTGTATGAAATTATGCATTTGTATCTGCGGGGGGCGGGGGTATGAGAGATCAAGAGACAGAAGGGTTTTTTAAAAGGAAGAGTGTACGTGTTCTCAGCAATCAACATCTTTTTAATAGTAGAAATGAAAATTCAGTCCTAATTAAATGCTAATTGGGTAGTAAAATGCGTTTTTATTCTATTGTTAATTTTCCATTACATTAACCTCCTCATCAAAACTTATGCTTATATACTAAAGTTTTCTAATGATAGAACTTCATGAAAAAAGTTTAGAATGCTTTATCTGCAGAAAACGTAGGTCTTTCTACTGGGTCACTTCATGCTCTATAGAGAAAAAATATATATACATAAAAGCAATTAAGCATAAAAGTAGCTATTGTGACTTAAGTGAGTATCTTCCATAGATACCATTCTAGGTAAGAGAGTAAGATTAGATATAAATTCACCAACATCTAGAGAAAAAATGTTTTATATGTTTTATTTAAATTATCCCAGAACCGCATCAAACATGTGCTTTTACAGAAAGAATGAAGTCTGAACATATGGGCATTTGAAAGGCCCATAATATGATTCCCCTTCTCCTTTCAGATACAACTCCCGACTTCCCTGTCAGCTTCTGAAGGACAGAGAATCTTGGTCACCTTCCATTCCCAACATTTTGCGAGAGCTTAGCTTGTGGCTGGCACTCAGGAAATATGTCGAAAACCAAACAGGTCACACAAGTTTATTCACTATTTTCCAGTACAATTTGTGCATTTACCCCTTGACATTTATGCTCCCAAGATTTTTTCAAACAGAAAAGGCCTTTATTCTTTTTCCTTTTTCTCTGCCTATTTCAATTCAATCTGTTTTTAAGGATGAACTCAAGTATCACCTCCCTCATAAAGGTAAACCTCCGAACCTCTTCTGACTATCCACTGGTCGCACTCACTCTTCATTCAGGAAGCAACTGTCACAACCGGGTCTGGATTCGTAGCACCACATGACAGTACAGGGATCAGGAGCCTTCTAGTGAGTCTGCAGGTTGGACACTGGAGTACAGGAGCAAGACGCAGAGGCAGTTACCACAGCTTTACGCATGAAAACATGAGTCTGCATCGAGATCCATCCACAGGGAAAATGTCATGGGAGCATAACAGATGGGCCGAGATGCAGGATGTCTCAGACAATGGCAGGCCCCTGCAGAGAGGAAGGTATCACGTGGGAGTCTCTGTTGAGAAAAACTGGTGTTCAAGAAAAGGAACTGCAGTACTCGGGGACACTAGTGGACTGGAGATGGCATCAAGCTGTGACAAGCCAGGAAGACAACAGAGATGCAGCTTGGGCCTGGACCCTTTGGGACTCACCAGGTAGAGGATACGTTAAGGCAAAAGTAAGAAAAGAGGCTAGAGAGTCTAGAACATCAGGGAAGGCCTTCCTGCAGAGATGAACATTTTCTAAATTTCCTGTTAGAGGTTAGTTGTTAAAATCCCATTGCGTAGTATGTAACGTCTTGCGTGTCCATGAACATAGAACACTTAGATCCCAGAGTAAAGTCAGATGGGTTTGGGGCTCCTGGGATGCCTTTCTCTTTCCTGTAGAGAAGTCCTTATGGCCCGGCACGGTGTTCTTCACAGCTTTTAACAGTGCCGCTTCTACATTTTGCATTTTATCTGAGTGGTGTTCTTAGTGGGTGAATCTAAGCACCTTCAGGGCAGGGATCACATCGGCTCTCTCCTTTGCTGCATCCACAGCTTCTAACACAGTGCCCAACACCAAGTAAGAACTTTGGGCATGGACTTACAAAACACCGTGGCAGGGAAACAATCGGTCAAAGCTGCTACCGGACAAAAATGACACACGACTGCAGCAACCAGGTAAGGGGACTGAAGTTTTGTCAAAAACAAATCCTGAGAAATTGTTGTCGTTAAATATCATTTGTTTTTCCAATTAGAGTTTTAAAAGGGCCCATGAGTAGGGCGCCTGGGTGGCTCAGTCGGTTAAGTGTCCGACTTCGGCTCAGGTCACGATCTCACGGTCTGTGAGTTCGAGCCCCGCGTCAGGCTCTGTGCTGACGGCTCAAAGCCTGGAGCCTGTTTCAGATTCTGGGTCTCCCTCTCTCTCTGCCCCTCCCCTGTTCATGCTCTGTCTCTGTGTGTCAAAAATAAATAAACGTTAAAAAAAAAAAAAAAGGGCCCATGAGTTATGCATTTTAACATGGTCAAAGACTCTTTCTGGAGCTGGTTGGCCTTTATGCCGAATAGTCTCTCCAGGTAGTAGGATATGTTCTGAATATACTTTGCTTATGAAATTCCAGTCTCTGCAGTCGCTAAATTAGGTAGGTAGGATTGACACTTGACAGTCCTAAATATGGCAGTATTGTCTACTCTTATGACTCAAAAACCAACTGAAGCTGGATGCCTGAATAAAAGACTACTAAGCAGCCTGGACAACATCTGCATCAGTTCTGACTCCCCGGTCTGAGCTCTCTCCATGGCATGCCACTGGGGATCACATTGTTACGGCATGTGGTTCACATTCGCTCATTTCCAGGGCCTGCCCGCTATGGGTTTCAAATGTGTTTTCAAAGGAAAAACCTGCAGTGCTTATCGATGCTGACCTACAGCCTTTGTGCTGGACGTGACAGTGTTCACAGACCTGACTTAACTGATCTATGGAAGTTACTATGGAAGGAACGAACTACGGAAGGAACAAAGGCCTGATCGCATTGCTCCCATTTTACAGGTGACAGAATCAAATCTCTGAGTTGAAACGACTGGCTTACAACCAAGCAGCCGGCGGGTGAAAAACCCTGTCTGGTTAATTCAAAATGTACCAGATTGACCTTGATTTCAACACTGAGAATTTGTTTCAAATAATGCATCTCGATGAAAAGAGCATGGCTGATTTAATTTGGGGCGGAGGGAACAGAGCATCTACATATAAGAAATAGTGAAAACAGAATACTCAAAGGATTAACAAACCCACAAATAAAGGAAGCAAACACTGTGTAAACGCCGTGGCAAGATTAGACAGCTCTCTTTCTGTGCACCCAGGTTTTAGTTGTGATTACTTTTCCTGAAGTTTAATGTTTAAATGGTCCGCTTTATCCAAACAAATGGAATAGGCACACGCTGTGGCATTGCTGTACATGTTGTTACACATTGTCTATCACATGGAATGTGCTTTTCATTTTAACACACATTTGCTCGAGGTTCGACTGACTGGGGCTTGGCCAGATGCTCCAATCTGCTCCCCACTCCCGCCTCTAGGATTGCTTTGTTTGCTAGGACTTCCTTTGCTAGCGGAACCTGTGAAGCTATAAAGTAAAACCATTGCATCGATGTGCAATTTGCCACTAAGAATCCCTCATTTCATGGTTCAAACTCATAGCTGAAAACTAGCAGCAACCTGCCTGGGGGAAAACACTCATTTTGCTAAAGCCACGAAACGATCCTTCTTGGCTTGGAGTCCTGAATTCTCAGGCATCCGAGAGATTGCATCACTCCTGGGGAAACCAAGGCATAATTTTAACTTCAAGTGCCAATTTAGGTTTAACAGAGTTAGAGTGCAATTGTCGATACTAATGAATTAGACTCAGATTCTGCAGACGGTCTGTGGTCTAGTAATGAGTATTTTCTTTGGGATTTTTAGTGAATAGCACTAGCCAAAAGTGATCTTATTCCAAAGATGGCCACTGACACCATTCTCATTTTGAGGACTGTATTGTAAGCAGGGTGGCTTTCTGAGGTCAAGAAGTATAATTGCTACAGAGGGCACTGGGAGGCAAGTCTACAACTTACTGTAGTGACAATGAACACCTTTGTGATAAGGAAGTGCCTTTGTCGACCGACTGCTGCAACTGATGACAACTCCTTTCCTCAGTGCAATAAAAGGTAACTTAAATCTTCATTTAAGTAAGTTTTTGACTTGATTTTCTTGCCTTGCAACTTTACACCAAATGATCCATTATTTCCACCATAAAGGTTCTTCCCAGGAACTAAACTGTGTGTCTGAAATAACTTATCCAAAGCCTTGGTTTAGAAGCGTTCTAAATGTCCAAACTGGCAGAATGCAGTAAGACATGGGAGCAAAATAGATTAGTATAATCTCCCCTCTCCTAATGAGAATAAAGGGTCCAAAAAATATTGGTAAGTAGGTGAGATTTCTGAGTTATTCTAACAAGTCTAGTAACTCTTATGAAATCATGTTCATTTTAAAAATAAAGACAGGAGAATTTCAATATAAAAATCTTAAAAGTAAATCTAGCCAGAAAAAATTTCCAATCCATTTTTATTGTCTTAATGATAGAACATTCAACATAAAACACTTTAATTTTTCAGAATTCATCTAAAATTTGACAGCCTTTTAGAATAACCTCAATCTGGACCTAAAAAGGATAATATTTGACATGAAACACAGCACCTCACAGGATCCTGGCATTTAATTATCATAAATAGCTCCACATCGACTTTCTTTCTAGTGATATTTTAGAAAACCCAATGTTATTTCCTTAAGCTAATTTTCCAGAAGGAGAATTTCGGAGTCAAAGGAAATGTATGAAATCTACAATTTTTATTTTTTATTTAAAAAGTAATTAATGTTTATTATTTTTGAGAGACAGAGAGAGACAGAGCACAAGTGGGAAGGGACAGAGAGAGAGGGAGACACAGAATCTGAAGCAGGTTCCAGGCTCTGAGCTGTCAGCACAGAGCCCGACTCGGGGCTTGAACTCATGAGCTGTGAGATCATGACCTGAGCCAGAGTTGGACACTTAACTGATTGAGCCACCCAGGAGCCCCGAAAATCTACAGTTTTTAAAGAAATGTTTTGCTAAATTGTTCTCCAGAATTTTCTTGTCCTAACAGCAGGTATAAGAGTGTTTATTTTCCAGGGCATTTGGTTGGCTCAGTTGGTTGAGTCTCCAACTCTTGATTTTGGCTCAGGTCATGATCTCAGATCCAACTCCGTGTCAGCTCTGTCCTTAGTGTGGAGCCTGCTTAAGATTTTCTCTCTCCCTTCCTCTGTTCCTCTCCCCAACTCACATGTGCGCGCTCTCTCTCTCTCTCTCTCTCTCTGTCTCAAAAAAAAGGAATGTTTATTTTTCTAAATAAAATCAATAATAGACTATAATTTTTAAAAATCCCTTCAAAAAGTGGGAAAGGGAATTGTTTAAAGGTGTACTTTAGGATCAAAAGGTGAAGGACAATAAAAGGCAGAGAAAAAACATGGTCATAGTTATCATTTTATCCTTCTGCATCAGAATTTTTGCTATTTTGACTTCCTTTTCATTGTGAAGAAACTGGAGGGAAGTCATCTAAGTAAAGAGAAAATGCAATGAAATGCTCTACACCATTTTAGCTACTCTTCAGAATTACTCAATGGTCTCCTAGCCAACAGGACTTTCAGGTCACTAACAAGAATATTTAAACACCGACTCAGAAACCCAAGTCTGTTGAAATTTACATGAAAGACTTTTTGAGCAATAGATAAATTATGCCTGCTTATTGAAAGATTTGTGAGAAAAAAATATTATATGCGCAAATATGGAGGGGAAGGAGAGAATATAACACATATTGCTAAATTCTCCCTTTCTTTATTTTTAGCATGTTTAGAAGTAGCACTTTCAGGTGCTTAGGATTGTAGCAGTTATTTCTTAGGTCGAATACATACCAACAGTCTAGTAGGAGTCAATAAACAGTAACATCATAAGTATAGGACCATGAGTTTTCTATATTTTAACCACATTAGTAAAAATTGATTTGATCATCCAAAAAGCCTTATTTGTACTCAAATCAAACTACAACCAAACCACCATGGAAAGAAAGGCAAGAGGCTTTGGAGACATGTATCACGGGCAACAAAGCACAGCTGGGAATGCAGCATTAACACTTTCTGAGATTTAGAGCCTTTATGTGCATTTATTCCAACTCCCACCAGAATTTCCCAACTGGGTCATGTCAAAACTAAGTCTCTTCAATGTCCAGTCAATTGTCCTTCTCAGAAGCCTCATGCCAGTAAAATCTACTTTAGTTTCTAACACTAGGTCATCTCTTTCTTAAAATCACCAATTACATTCTGTAGGTCTGTCCTTCCAGGGTTTAGATAGGCTAAACGTAAAAGGAAATTTAAGTCTTAGAATGTACTCAATGTTGGGGCACCTGGGTGGTTCAGTTGGTTAAGCATCTGACTCTTGGTTTTGGCTCAGGTCGTGATCTCACTGTTTCTGAGATTGGACCCTACACTGGGCTCTGTGTGGACAGTGCGGAACCTGCTTGGGATTGTCTCCCTCTCTCTCTGCCCCTCCCTTGCTTGCACATGCTCTCTCTCTCAAATAAATAAATAAACTAAAGGAAAAAAAGAACATACTCAATTTTATTAGGAATAACTTTTGAAATGATTACGTATACATGCAAACATATGTTCTTAACTCAATATTTATTTTTATACCCGGACTACAAATACAAATTGATAAACTGTTTCTTATTGGCCTTTTTGAATAATTTGAATATTCTTTGAAGCCACATATTTTCCACTTTTACATTTAAGGAATAATTACCGTAATAGTAAAATTCAACCATTTTAGTGGACAGTTCTACAAATACTGTTAAATGCCTAGAATGAAATCACTTCTGCTACCATCCAGATATAGAACATTTCCATTACCCCACAAAATTCCCTTTGGCTTCTTCGTAATAAAATGTCCCTGGCCCCTGGCAATCACTTCTCCTATTGCTTTGCTTTTTCCAGAATATTTTATAAATAGAATGATATAGTATGTAGCCTTTTGAGTTCAGTTTCTTTTACTTAGCATAATGTATTTGAGATTGACCTCTTTGGTGCTCATCAGTAGTTCATTTCTTTATACTGCTGAACAGTATTTCATTTTGTGGACAGACCACCATTTCTTTACCCATTCCAAAATTGAAGGGTACTTTTTAATTTTATAGATCTCATTTTGTTTTCATTAAGAAAATTAAAGTTACATGGTCAAGTGCTCTATTTTTAGATCTTGGAGTCCCTCTTAAATTACATTCCCTTTTAGAACCTCTGGCCTTGAGATTACACTTATCTCTGAATTTTTTTAATCGTCTGATATAGCTCAGATTTCATTCTCTTACTATGAACCTCACTTCCACATTGAAAGTCTATTTTTCTTCAAAATAAACTCACACTCCTAACAGACTGTGTTTGAATTCCCAATAAGAGCCTTTTGAACCTATTACTAAATCCTTACAAAATCAGGCATTGTTATATGGAAAGATGTTTTGATGTTACCTTTACACGGTAGGCAAACACCTGTGAGTTATTTCTTGCAGAGAGGAGATGGCACGAGAATTCCTTTTAGTCTTCCCTTTCTTTCTATTGAGAATTCTGTCATTGTACCATAATGAAAGTAATGCTAGCTATTGTTTTAAAAATAAATGTCTTCAAACAAATTGGGCTTAATAAAATACTAACTATAGCTCCTACTTGACAGAGTGTTAACCCAAAGTGATCTAGCTCTGTCTTTATGTGTGTTCTGCTCTTTTGTAAATACTTGATACAGTTGTGACTTTATTAGATTGTAATTGGTTGCCATCTTTGTAAAACAACCTGGAAACATTAAAAAAAAAAAAAGAAGTGAAAACAATACTGTTTCAGGATGAAGCCAGCCATATAAACAAGCACATACAACTCAAATTATATCTATCAAAACTATAAGAAAGTATACCCCTAGTAAAAGAACATTTTTTGCTCCAGCTACTTAATTTTCACACAAAACATGTGATGTGAATATCCACAACCACAAAAAAATGGCTAAAGCTACTCATTCAGCTGACGGCTTTCTCCTTCTAGCAGAAAATCATGTATTTGTTAGAAACATACATGGGAAATATATCAGTACAAAGTTCAGAGAAAATCATGAACCAATCCTCTTCAAAAAGAAAAAAACCACATCACTAAGAGAATCAAGATGCATCTATTTATGGCATTTTGTGTCTTTTTAGAGAACAGATAGTAAAAATTAATGTCTTCTGTATATGTAATTACTGTTTAAAGTATATATCTGTGTGTAACCTAAAATACACTTTTTTTTCCCTTTTTTTAAACCAACATTCATACACATGCAGGCAAAAGACTCACATGTATATCTACAGTATGCACAAATTCCTTGTTGTAATCTCCAGCTAATCAACATTGCTTTTTTCAATCCCAGAAAATCCAATCAGTGAAAGATACTTTATGTTGATTGATTAAACCAGGACTCAGTTATATTCTGACACATTTCTAACATCAAATATTAGAAAATAGGAAAAAAAAAACAGAAAAGCAATGACATTTTGGTAAGCCCGTATCAAAGAAGGGAAGGCTAGTTGAGTCTACAAGAAAAGAAAGTGAGGTAAATCACTGAAAACAATTTACCATAATTATCAGGAGTAAACGTTATAAATGTTTTACATTCTCATAGTGCACAGAAAGCAGAATAGGCTGAAATTAAAAACAATAGCACGCAATAAAATATAGGTGAAATAAGGAAAGAATTCAAGTGCATTAAAATTACCACAAAATGCAAAACCAGAATTAAAATCCACATTGGAGAGCAGAAATTTACATCTCAGAAAATACAATAAAAAACTGGAGCATCTGGAAAGTTCTTCCAGAATTCAGAAGAAACGCTAAAGGTGTTAAAACAAGAAAACCATGGTAAGTATGGAGATGAGAAAATAGTTCTCTAACCCATGGAGTGGAGTGGTCCCTGAGGAAGAAGCCATAATAAAAAAAATTGAACTAAGTTTTTGATTTAAGAAATTTCTTTAAAGTTCCTACTATGCATATAATCATAAATCTCATTCCAGCCAAAAAACCAGAAAGTGATATATACTAGTGACATATATGTGTTTTAAAAGGATAAAGGAAGAAGAAGAAGAAGAAGAAGAAGAAGAAGAAGAAGAAGAAGAAGAAGAAGAAAGACAAAGGGAAGTGGAGGCATGGGAGAGAGGGAGAGAGGCAGACAAAGAAAGAGAGATAATTAAGAAAACAGGCTACTCTCAAAATAACAACAACAACAGGGGCGCCTGGGTGGCGCAGTCGGTTAAGCGTCCGACTTCAGCCAGGTCACGATCTCCCGGTCCGGGAGTTCGAGCCCCACGTCAGGCTCTGGGCTGATGGCTCAGAGCCTGGAGGCAGTTTCCAATTCTGTGTCTCCCTCTCTCTCTGACCCTCCCCCGTTCATGCTCTGTCTCTCTCTGTCCCAAAAATAAATAAACGTTGAAAAAAAAATTAAAAAAAAAATAACAACAACAACAAACTATGTTGCCTGGATTTGGCTTTCCTGGGGCATTAAATTCAAAAGGACAGAAGCATAATGTTGACAGAACGTTGTGAATAAGACGGCTTGGTGAGATGTCAACCTCATTGTTATTGGTGTATTAAGGCAGCTAAGGCTCAGGACATGTCACATTTATGTACTCATGTTTATAAATGTTCCTTAAGATTTACTACAGTCAGTCTTGAACAGAAACACAGTATAACTCAGAGCTCAGATAAGACTAGATTGGGGAATCTACCTTTCCCAAGTATAAATCTCAAAGGAAAAAATTCCACGGTGTTTTGTTCAGGGGGACTTCACAAAATTCTTGCAGCTTTTCTTCTGGATCTGCTCCGCTCCCAGTCACAGGAAATGAGTTTCTTAAACTGCATTCATGTCCACAGTTCAAACAGAATCTTTTGCAATTCTATTTATTATTTCCTATAATAGATTATGTTTGTTATTCCATTCTTGGTAGTATGCCTTAACTAACGATTCTGAATATGGTGCTGAATTACTAATCAAAATGTTCATTTTTCGTTTCATAAAAACCAAGTTGTTACAGTAATCAACCCTGTCACAGTACTTAAGGAACATTTTTTTGTGTGTGTATATCTGAAGCCTATTGAATGGCATATGTCATTTTTTTTCTTTTAAAATACTTTTTTAAAATATAATTCTTTCTCTTTTTTAGGGGCTCCTGGGTGGCACAGTTGGTTAAGCATCTGACTCTTGCTATCGGCTCAGGTCCTGATCTTTCAGTAGTGAGATCAAGCCCCATGTAGGGCTCTGTGCTGACAGCATGGAATCTGCTTGGGATTTTCTCTCTCTGTCTCCCTCTCTCTGTCTCTGTCTCTCTCAAAACTAAATAAATAAACATTAAAAGAATCTTTCTCTTTTTTAAAGTTTATTTCGTTTTGAGAGAGTGTGCATAAGCAGGGGAGGGGCAGAGAGACAGAGACAGAGAGAGAGAGAGACAGACAGAGAGAGAGAGAGACAGAGACAGAGAGAGAGAGAATCACAAGTAGGCTCCATGCTGTCAGTATAGAGCTCAGTGCAGGGCTGTATCTCATGAATCCATGAGATCACGACTTGAGCCAAAACCAAGAGTCGGACACTTAACTGACCAAGCCTCTCAAGCACCAATTTTTTTCTTTTGCAGTGCCCTAATAATTCATCCAGAAACAAATATTTTCTATCTTCCATCTAGTATGTGGATTAATTCAAAATCAATATATGATGTTTCTTCCCTCTTAGGAAGGCTTGGATTACTATATAGTTCCCTCTTATGCAGCTTTTGCTGTATTCCAAAAGTTTTGGATGGTTTCATTTTCATTTTCATTCACTTCCAGGTACTTTTTAATTTCCTCATTAATTTCTTGGTTGACCCATTCATTCTTTAGTAGGATGTTTTTCAACCTCCAACTATTTGTGGTCTTTACAAATCTTTTCTTGTGGTTAATTTGGAGTTTCATAGCATTGTGGTCTGAAAATATGCATGGTATGATCTTGATCTTTTTGTACTTGGAGAAAGAGGACAATTTCACACTGTTGGGGGGCGGAAATGAAACTGGTGCAGCCACTCTTGAAAATGGTATGGAGGTTCCTCAAAAAATTAAAAATAGAATTACCCTACAACCCAGCAATTGCACTACTAGGTATTTATCCAAAGGATGCAAAAATGTTGATTCGAAGGAGCACAGGTACCACAATGTTTATAGCAGTGCTATCAATAATAGCCATATTTGGAAAGAGCCCAAAGGTCCACTGAAGGATGAATGGACAAAGAAGATGTGGTACACACACACACACACACACACACACACACACACACACAATTGAATATTACTTGGCAATAAAAAAAGAATGAAATATTGCCATTTGCAACAATGTGGATGGAACTAGAGTGTATTATGCTAAGCAAAATAAGTCAGTCAGAGCAAGACAAATATCATATGATTTCACTCATACATGGAATTTAAGAAACAAAGCAGATGAATATAAAGGTAGGGAAGGGAAAATAAAATAAGGTAAAAACAGAGAAGGAGGCAAACCAAAAGAGATGGTTAAATGCAGAGAACAAACTGAAGGTCACTGGAGGGGAGGTGGGCAGGGAGATGGGTTAAATGGGTGATGGGCATTAATGAGGGCACTTGTTGGGATGAGCACTGGGGGTTATATGTAAGTCATGAATCACTACATTCTACTCCTGAAACCGATACCACACTAAATGTCAACTAATTTGAATTTAAATTTTAAACAAATAAAATAAAATAAAATAAATATCTGATGTATGGTCACAACCATGAATAACAGTATTCAAAAAGAAATGAGATAGTGAGGAAACTTACTAAAATAGAAAATGCTAATAGTAATTATCCATAAATAATGAAGCTATAGGCAATCTTTTTCTTCCTGAATTTTCTTTTTTCAATTTTTAAAATGAGTGCACTTTCACTGAATATTTTTGAAGAACACATAAAGCAAATTTGCAGATGCTTGAGCTCACACTGCTGAGATAAATGCAAATCAAATCAACGAGATAGCACTTCCTACTCAAAAGATAAGCAAAAAACGTATGGTCAGAAATCACTAAGAGATAGTGGGGCAACATGCTCTCTGGTATCCTGCAGGGAGGAATGCAAATTGCAACGTTAGGTCTTGGTAAAGTTGAAGATTTGTGCTTAGGCTGTGCTTTATCCATTTCACTCCTATAAGCTTTGAGAAACTACACAGGATGTACACACACACACACACACACTCACTGTGTTAGAGTTTGTAAGAATAAAAATTGGAAACAACATAAATGCCCATTCTTTATAAAACATACTCTATAGAAATTAAAATAAGTGAACTAGAGCTGCATGTGTCAATAAGGATAAATCTCAAAAACGTTACATTCAGCAGAAAAAGCAATAAGAGTGTGATACGGCACATATTTAAATTTTATGTACTAATATTTAAATAAAGCTTAAATATGCAAAACAATACCATATTGTTTATGGGTCCATAAATATATAGCATAAAAAGATTATTGGGAAAAATAAACACCAAATGCTGCAATGTGGAGGATGGGAGAGAATGGGACTGGAAGAGATACTTAGGTTGTTTGGGTTTTTTTTTCCTCTATATTTTTCTGCATGCTTGAAATATATCAAAATAATAATAATGTACGGAAAAAGATCAAATACTTTTAATTTAAACAACCCTCTCAGTTATAAAAAGCAGCAAAGTGGTTTGAAAAACAAGGTATCTAGATTCTGATTTTTAGACTCCGTCTCTTTTGATTCCTAATCCTATGATATCTTTAGAGAGTTACAAATCAGTCCTTGTTGGAGCTGATCTTTTAACAAATCACCTTTAAGCTCTACTGATTCATCCTGAAGGGCAGCTTGGACAATGTCTCTGCAAATAACCATGTTCAACACCTGTATATTTTAATTGATTGAAGCAGAAAAGCTTAAGTGATCTATGGAATTGAAATATCCCATAGGTGATAAAATCGATTAGAATGGGAAGAATAAACGAACCAAATTACCTGTAATGATTTTGAAATTCCATGGAGGAGAGAAACCACTGTATGAAAATGTTGAGGTCTATCACATAAGCTGCTACCCTTAAAAAATAAATAAAATGTAAACTCTGGATTCCATTCAATGTCTAAAATTACAAGAGGCTACATGTAAGCCAACAATTTTAGTAAAAAAGAGCACTAGCTTTGCTAAATTCTTTGTGATCATATTCCATAATTTTATGAACTTTCCAAGTTAGAGAAGTTGAATGATTTGGGGGGGGGGGACTTTTACAGAAGTTTCACAATTACCTTTAAGGCATTGCTGCAAGTCTCAATTTGCTAATTGACTTTTTGTATGCTAATAGTCTTGAATCTATTAATATACACGTTAAGTAATGCCCTAATTGGTTTTAGTGCTTTCATTTAATGGAACTACAACAGCGCAAGTATAGAAAACTATTCATTCACTCATTAACGTGCCTAATAAACATTCACTTTTCCTTATACTCCAATGGGTTTTAAAGAAAGGGATACGTGAAAAATTTTAAACTCACATAAACCTCTAGACAGAGGAGGAAAATCAAATGAGAAATAACCTCTGGGTAACCATTTCCCATTATTACGTTACACTGCATCATTCTACATAGGTTTTTTCACTATTTCTAATCTGTATTGAAAAATAGGAAGACATTAAGAACTGATTAAACACCTTTCTCATTTCACTCTAACAATTCATTTCTTCTGCTGGAAAAAGAAACTATCACTTTCAAATAGAACTAGTCATTGAGATAGTAGATTCACCAGTAGAATTTATGATAAATGTTGGCTTGCTCAGGGGTTAGCTTGTGGGACAGACACAAAACTATTTTTCTCTAATCCCTGGCATTTATGTTTGATCATTCCAGGTAGAAATGATACCTCCTTCCTCAGACAATTTAAGATACTTGAAACATACAATTTTGTACTGTAATTTTTTCAATAATTTATTTTATCTAGCCCAATAATAATCATTACAATTTAAGTAGAATTTTAGAATATACAATCACATGGCTGATGACATGTTCATTGAATAGGGGCAGTACTGCGGCTTGCCCCAACTATTCAAGGAGAACAGCTACATGGCCAACATCAAGGTCTAGCACGTTAAGGAGAAAGACTGAATGTGCACGGCTCCAGATGGTTAGGTAGCCACCCACTGTTCCCGGTATCAGGCAAGATGAAATCTGAACTGTGGATGACAAAGCTAGAAGATATTCCAGAAAAGGATCTCCAGTGATAAGACCCCAGCCATCTTCATACTGACTCATTGCCAAGAGAATCAAAAGTCCTGGAAGATGCCCTAAACGTGCACAGAGGGAGTCACAAGAGGAGAATGGGAACAGTATCACTAAACATGAGCTACAGGGCACTGCTGTCTGCAGAACAGAGCTCCGTTCTTACTGTTTCTTTCAGAAATTGACTGCCCTCTCTACATATTTTTACTCCTACTCTTACTTTCCTGTCCTTCTACACTATTCCTTTATCTCACTCTACTTATGACGTCCTCCGCATTTTGTTTTGTACTGTACAAGTTCTGTTCTGCAGTTTCTCCCAAGCACTATCCATGCAGTTTCTAATGTCTCATGAGTTGCTGTACCCAACTGGGAAACTGTCCCTGCATGTGACACACAGGGACAGCAGTTGCTGTTTCCTCACCAAGTGCTGCCTGTGTTCATTTTTCCTGGTGCTATGTTCCATTCTCCTTGCTTCTGGAATTGACATAGAAGATGGGGGATTACCTGGCATGAGGTGACAGATGCATCCCTGGCTCTTTAAAAGCCAGAAACCATTGCGATCATTTGAGTTATGTGGAACAGTCTGAGTCTATCCCTCTGATTCCTGCCTCCTGCATCTATACGGTTTTCCAAATTCATGTCCTATTACTTGCAAGTAATTCTTATAGCATGCCTACTTGCTTAGATGTTGGTGCCATTCACTAATTCACTCATTCAATGTTTCTTGAAATTCTTTGCTGTATCACACGCTGCCCTAGGTGCTACAGAGACTCTCAGCCATCAAGAACTATAGTTGACCCTTAAACAACACAGGTTTGAGCCACATGGGCCTACTAATATGTGGGTTCTTTACAGTACAATACTGTAAATGTATTTCTCTTCCTTATGATTTTCTTAATAACATTTTCTTTTCGCTAGCTTACTTTATTGTAAGAATACAGTGTATAATACATATAACACAAACTATGTGTTAATTGACTGTTATCGGTAAAACTTCTGGTAAACAGTAGTCTATTGGTAGTTAAGTTTTGGAGGAGTCAACAGTTATATGAGGATTTTAGACTGTGCAGGGGGTCAGTGCCCCTAACCCTTGTGCTGTTCAAGGGTCAACTGTATACAGTCCAGTTGGCAGAAACACACCAAAAGAATAAGTTACAGTACAAGGCGGCGAGAGTAGATAGTACAGAATGTGTATTCAGCCCATCTTGGAGGCCTAGGGATGCCTCTTAGAGGAAGAGACTTGGAAGCTAAGACCTAAAGAAAGAATGGGAGTTAACAAGGTGAAAGGTGTACCCAACTGGGAAACTGTCTGAAACTGGTGAAAGGAGTGAGCCCTATGGGAAGAGGAAATGTCATGTACAAATTCTAGAGGCAGAAACATGCTAAAGATCGCTCATTACTGCGGCTTCTGTGAATGGCAGAGGAAATTTTATTTTTAAACACTTAACTTCACTGTTCACTTTACATCAATTAAAAATAAATAAGTACATACTTATGTTAAGACTATGAATCATTAAGCACATACTTGTATTAAGCATATGAGTCATTAAATACAGCATTTAACAAAATCATGGACCTGCAAGGATTTAATAATTCACTTGTCTCAGCTCCCTAAATATTTTGAGTTATTAACAAAGTTATTCTCTGTTTAAAGCTAGAGTGAGACAGACAATGGGCCACTGTAGGCTACATAAATAACTTTTTAACTTTATTCATTCATTTAATCGTTACACAAATATTTAAGGAATTCCTACTATTGCCAAGCACTTTTCACAATGCTTACGATGCTAGTGGAGGGAAGGAAAGAGCAATACTGAAAAAGTAAACAACCAAATCAATCATGTAATACTTCAAATATAAACAGTGAAGGTAAAGAAAAGCAAATGATCCACAAACTTAGGATCAAGTCACAGAAACAAGTTCATTTATTGAAAATCCCACTGAAATCAAACACACCAATAACCCTTTCTAATAACTTCTATTAGTTATATTTCCTTTACAACTTACTAAATAACTACAGTCACAGATTTCACTTTCTAGAATGGCATTCAATGTATTAGGGATAACAATTACATTACGCTGCTGAGAAGCGACTTCTTGTAAGGGTTACGTGCTCTGGCTGCAAAGACCAGCTCTAGTCTTTGTTCTGCAGTTTTCTAACGGGATGAATTTCAGCAGGTTATCCAACCTTATAAGAACCTTATTCTTCTTTATGATATGAAAACATAAATTATGCTAAAGTTAGTACAAACTTGTTGGGTTGTTTTAAGGCTTAATCTGGTTCATTCACATTAAATGTGTTCATTAATGTTAAGCTCTTAGAACAGTGCCTGGCTCATCCTAAACACGTTGGCTAACCACTGTGAGGTTTATGGACTATGTATTTCTGCCTTCCTAGGCCCCCAGTAGCTATCATGAAAGAGGCATTCATTGTTCCAAACGATAAAAAGCTGGTTTTCTTTCAGGCAACCCCACCTGATTATATCCTGATCGAAATGTTCTTTGATACTAAGTAATTGGGTGGTTTAAGCACAAGCTGCTTGGGAACCTCCATCAGTAAGCGGTCCATCCACATAGCGGTCCCACATGCAGACACGCAGATGCTCCCACAGTGAACCGCAGCTACTCAGTGTGACAGTTACATATGGCTCCTTTGCCATTTATGTTGTGATAGCTCCGGACGCGAGCTCTGTCCTCTCAAGCAGGAATGTTATCAACAAGTTCCATTTACCTTTTACACAGGGAGACAGAACGAAGGCATACTTGGGTTTCCCATTTCTTCCCTTAAGACGATAGGACAGCGGCATCTTTAGAGAAAAGAGTGAAGGGTGGGTGCTCCCACCATAAATCGCATGTGTCGCCCACTCCAGGAGTGTTAGTGAGAGTTCATCTGTGGGAGACATGCTGCCTGCCACCCTTCTGGTTTCTGAGAGAAGCCTTGCTCTGGCTCTTGCCTCATCTTTATTACTCCGCTCAGGGCTGGAGTCGTGGAACTGCTATTTGGTGGCCGACGGCCAATGGTCCGCTCGGCTGGGTGGAGTGTGCTGGGGTCTCTGTCCTCCTCCCTCGGACCGAAGAGAGGCAGCAATCCTTGGTAACTGTCTCTGCTCTGCAGACTCAAATCTGCTCTCTGATGCAGTGGCCCACGGTCTAGCCTGGACATCAGGAACTGTTAGTATGCCCACTTAGCATGCCAGCAGATGGAAGCTCCAAGCTCCAATAGCTCTTTATCAGTTACAAAGCAAAAAGAAGGGGCGCCTGGGTGGCTCAGTGGGTTAAGCGTCCGACTTTGGCTCAGGTCATGATCTCAGGTTCGTGGGTTTGACCCCACGTTGGACTCTGTGCTGACAGCTCCGAGCCTGGAGCCTGCTTCGGATTCTGTGTCTCCCCCTCTCTCTGCCCTTCCCCCACTCACACTGTCTCTCTCTCTCAAAAATAAATGAACATTACATTTTTTTAATGTAAGAATATTATCTAAAATACACAGAATTAGTGAAAAGACTTAAAAGCATGGCTAAGGAAGTGGAATCTCTCTTTAGTGTAAGATATATTTGCTATTGTTTTGCTTGTTTTCTTATCTATATAGATCAGAAAAATCTGTGAGTTTCTGATTTAAAGAAATGTAAATAAGGCAGGAATATATGTTACTGTGTAATATTTATTCATGATGAGAATATAAATGGAATGAACTATTTACTCAAACAATTGACCTTATAACTTAAAGCATGACTCTTCACCAACACAAAAGCTGAAGACATCTTTTCCTTAATTCTGCGTTGAGGACAATTTATATGTGCGGATCCTGAGGTGCACTTGTGTGCAGACGTGCTGTCTTCAGCAGTGCTCACGTCTCACAAATTACATATTCCACTACCCAGATCCAAGGGAAAATGTTTAATTTTTTGAACTAATGCATAAAAAATGCAAATGTGAGCTCATTTATATCTACACTTAACACAGAATGGAATAAAACTTCTTCTTTTGGCTTACGTAGCATTTTGTACCTTATCAACTACCATTAAAATGCATTAAATGGCTCTAATGATGATGCGCAATTGACCTGCCCAGTACTTCAGCATTCCTAATCATGTCTAATTTCTGTCTGAAAATGAAGAACAGCCTAATTATCAAACTACTAACTTCAGGTCTTTTGAGTATTAAAAAAAAAAGTCAAAGAACATTAATTAGGTTCAACTCTCAATCTTATACACTTATGTACATCTCGGTGAAACTATCAAGTTACATAATCCCAGGTTCTCTTCCATATGTGTGCGTGAGATATTAACAACACCTAGGCTTGACAAGTTAGACATACTGTATGCTCATTTTCCATCCATCGTTTCCTAGGTGTAAATCAGTAATGTATTCTACTATGTTTACTCTTAAAATATCAGCCAAAACAAGAAACCTAGTGTTCAATTAGTCCTTTGAAATATATGTGCTAGCTACAAAGAACAAATAGTCTGTTTGTCTCAAAGAAAAAGACTAGGTGATATATGACCATCTAAAAACAACTGAAAATATACTGTAGAACTAACAAATAATACAACCTATTTACACTTAAGAAAATAGACTGTACTTCAATTTCTGAGGAAATCAAACCCCTCTTTTTCTTGTAAATTCTGCTGACAGTGACTAGAGTTTGGATATCCAGGGAAACAGGACAGGTGAGTGGAGAAGGGAGAATGGAGAGAGCAGGGCAGGCCCTGGATCATGTGTAGGAGTTCAGGCTTTACTTATAGGCTTGCATTATCCATGCCTTTTTTAGAGCAATAACAGATGTTTTTGCCAAAGGAAAGAATTTGATTATCAAATAATTTGGGAATGTAACATTATTTGGGAAAAGAAAGAAATATCTTTATTCCTGGACTTTGAAGAGCTTTTTTTTTTTAATTACTTTATTTT
Organism: Prionailurus bengalensis; assembly: GCF_016509475.1. Taxonomy (NCBI): domain Eukaryota; kingdom Metazoa; phylum Chordata; class Mammalia; order Carnivora; family Felidae; genus Prionailurus; species Prionailurus bengalensis. Next base: position 13,384,965 of record NC_057353.1, on the reverse strand, counting down.
GCAATTTAAATCCTAGTTAACATATAGTGTGATAATGATTTCAGGAACAGAATTTAGTCATTTACCACTTACATATAACCACCCGTGCTCATCCCAATAAGTGCTCTCCTTATTGTCCATCACCCATTTAGCCCATGCCCCACTCAACAACCCCACCAGCAGCCCTCTGTTTGTTCTCTGCATTTAAGAGTCTCTTAATGGTTTTTCTCCTTCTGTTTTTATCTTATTTTTGCTTCGAAGAGCCTTTAATACGTAAATGAGCATTTGTCAACAGGTAGTTTTGTATACTCTGAAGAATTTCTAATTTTCTTTTTACTATCAATTTACTTTTTACTATCAATTTTTTAAATTGATAGTAAATTTATTTTTGAGAGAGAGAGAGAGCACACGTGAGCAGGAGAGGGGTAGAAAGAGAGGGAGACAGAAGATCATAAGCTGGCTCTGCTCTGACAGCAGTGAGCCCGATGTGGGTCTTGAACTCACAAACTTGAGATCATGACCTCAGTGGAAGCTGGACACCCACTGAGCCACCCAGGTGCCCCTTATCAAATGTTTTTTTATGAAAACTTTTCTTTATAGAGCTCGGGATCAAAAAATGCACTTTGGTGTGTTTAGACAAATGAGAGACATTTAGAGATTTTAATCTTAGGACTGACACAGTCTGATCTGCATTTAAGACAGGTGACTCTGATGGTTGGAAGAAAGAGACTGCAAGGTGATCATGGAGCCTGTCAAGACAAAATGAGCAAGGTGAGAATGAAACCAGTAGTATTTACGAATAGAGAATGATAAAGACTAGCGTATATCCAACAGAAAAATTTCAGCAAGGGTTGGCAATTAGTTTGATAAGGGAATAGGTCAAAGGTGACTCCTAAATTTGAAGTTGAGTGATTGGGTGATCATGGAAATCAACAATCAAGACAGAAAATAACAGAGAAGTGACATCTTAAGCCAATACACAAATACATGCAAAAAATGGTTTGTAAAGTTCTTTCACACTCATTATTTTATCTAACACTCATAACGATGCTAAGACATAGCAGTATATATAGTTTTTCTTATTTTAATGATAAGAAAAATAGGATCAGAATTGTAAATTACTCAACTAAGCTAATAAGGTAAGGATTCCCCTTCATCCCTCCAATCAGCTCTTAGTAAATTGGAATTTTTTCAAGTTCTTAGAAAATCTCTCATGGTTCATGGCTCTTCAAAATGAACTGTCTTTCGCAGGAAACAGCATTAGCCTGAAATGTTCTCAGCCAATTCTATTTGAGATATTTCTGGAGCTCAGCTACATGAATTGATAGAAAGGGGGGGGCAAGAAATAAAACCTGGATTTAGGATTCATTCTCAAGGTTATGTCCTCATACCTGCCAATGTTGGAAGATACTACCCTCAAAAGTTTTAAAATATTGCTTTGAAAAAACACAGATTGCTTTCTTACATTTTAGAGATCATGACATATCTCCAAAATAGATGGAAACAAACTTACTTAATATATTTATAGCTTAAGATAAATGTCATAGTGACAACATCATAAAAGAAACAAAAAACTGTTGAATTTTAAAGGACTTCTATGAATGCAGAAATGATAGTCCTAAAAAACTATAATAGGTAATCCCAAAGTGGCTCTAAGTGTTGAAGATGCATGCAAAGAATCTGAATGACATTGTTTCAGGAAATGTGAAAAAAGCATTTGACTAATACCCCATATAACTGCATATGTGATTTGAAGTATGTACAAATAATTACAATTTGAATTTAGGAATCATCTATAAGCTGTAGGCTTTCATCTACATCTCTAAGAGTTATACATTTAGACTGGTTGAACATGTTAGTTCTTCTTACTCAGAAAGTGGGAGGATCATCTTCTATGATGAGTTACCTTCTATTCAGGCTTATTTGACATTGGGTGCTGTCCCATTCTTTACTACCACCACTGTTTCCATTGACTCAAGAGACACCTGATCAAATCCTATCAAAGCTGAAATTGGGAAGCCAATATTGACCTTAGAAGCACAGGAGGCAGTAAAGCATTGTGAAATCAGGAATGACAGATCCAGTGCTGACTCTCTAAATCTTGCCATGAAGATTTCAGTTTGCTTCTGAAATTGGGAAGAAGAAGGCTTCCAGAAAATGAAAGCTGTATGTCCTAAAAATGCGGCTGTGACTTGGGTATTTATGGGAAAACAGTACGATGGAGTGAAAAGAGCCCTAGGCTTGAAGACAGCTGTACGGTCCTCCATAAGTGACGATTCTTCATGGATCTCTCAAATTTGTGTACATCTTGGCAGTGAGATTTTGACTGTCCTTTATTCTGGACTATGTTTTCAAAGATGTTTGGATAGCAGATAGCCTTGCAAGATAAAGACAGTGACTCCTTCCAGTAAAAAGGGCAGGCATATTTACTTCCCTGTGTAATAAAGGTAAATCTCCTAGCTTTCTGCCTCCTTGAAGAGATTCAGAGCCCTTAAGGTCAGGGCTCTTCTGTAATGCAACCCACACACGTGCATGTGTCAGGTGGCCTTCTCTATGTTCGCCGCTGGTACTGGGGCTGAGGGATTGGGTGCACAGATAATGACAGATTGCCTACTGTCATTAACTGTCTTTCACCTCTGACCCGGGAGTCTTGGGTCTTCTACCAACATCTATGAATCTGTGACAAGCTAATTTGCTATTTTGCAAGTACTCTGAAATCTTAGATCCTTCAGAGAATTTCATGAAATTCTCTGCTTTTAAAAAACCTCCTTTCCTTGTCTTAAAAAACTCTCAGCCTAAGCTAGACGATTCTTAGTTCTCTTTCCAGCTCAATGAGTACATATAATTTATATTAGGAATATAAATGTCCTTGGCAAAAATGGTTCTTATGTTTTATGTTTTTATTGTTTAGTAATTTTTAAAATTGTTTTTCCAAAAGAATTCCATGTATCTAATGCTTTGAGTTATATGTTTCCTCTTTCCTAAATAAATAAATAAATAACCCCAAACAATGACCTGAATGCCTTCCACTTACTTTTCAAAACAAAATCTGCTCTATTCAGTTAAAACCTCAGCTCTTAAACATCTCTGACTGAGCTGTAATCAATCTCCTCTCAAATCCCTCATGCACACTTACTTCCTTAAGAATCCATTCAATTATGTTTTAGTTTTGAAGTTTCTCCCTGAAATGTCTATCAACATCATACCTTTGAAATCTTAAATCAGTTGGTCTATTTTATATCAAAATTTTGTCTTTGTGGCTGTTTCAATTCTAGTGGTATTAGGCATGAGAAATTGTCACTCTCCACATTTGGTAAGAAAAAGTATTCACTCATGTTTGACAGACTTTCTCTATAATAGGAGGAAATTTATTCAGTCAATAAGAGTTATTTATTGAGTTCCTACTATGTGCCAGGAACTATAAAAGATATTATGATATAAAAATTAATAAAACATAATTACTGTCTTCATAAACCGTCCGATAAAAGAGGAGTCTGTTATCTAGTGATATATCTTATAGGCTTAACTTGCTTAGAAAACAGACAATATACCATTCATACTTTAAAAAATTTTTTTGAGTAATCACTGAATGAATGACTACATGAATATTGAATGAGTAAATACAAGAATGCTAACTGAGGGGAATCAAGACTATGCATCAAATACATATTTTGGCAGCCAGGGGATTTCTGAAACCATTTCAGATCACAGTACTAATGAAAACTCATTTCTCTGCAGAAACTAGAATTTAAATTCTAATTGCATTAAAATCCCTGGGCTAATACTTCTTACTAAGAATGCACAGAGCAACTATTAAACTACACTTAAACTAACCCTGTCTCAGGGTTAACTATTGTTTTTTCCCTTGTGTAAAGCAGACAAAGGTTCACCTAAGGGTCTATACCAAGGCACAACTAACACTTGTCTCAGATCTTCCATACTGATGCCACAGGCCTCCCAGCACTGGGCCACACCAGAGGCTTTTGTAAATTTTGATCTTAAGGTCACAGACTACACTACACTCAAGGATTGGGTTGTTGATCTGATTTAATTGCTGATCAAGTAAGAAGAAAGCAGATGGACTCTTGTTCTTCCCACTGGTAGACACCTAAGTCATCAGTCTGTCTGCCTGGACTGAGAATGGGAAATCCGGGTCCCTGAACCTAGAATAATTATGATGCAGTAGGTATCTGTAAGGGGTTAAATCCTTGAGATTCATTCATTCCACCATCATCAATGTGGTGCCTGTACTATGGGAGCCACTGGCTAGAAGAGAAGCAGTGGCAGTGCAGCAAACATGACTGATGTCTTGGCAGTCCCGAGAAATCTACAGGGCAGGAGGGAGGATGTGTGCTCACCAGCAACAGGAACGAGATATGCCATGTCCTCGTGGTGGCTGGGAGTTCAGATAATGTTCACACCACGGGAGATAAAGTTATGTCAAGTGAGAAAAGCAACTGCTTTCTATCTTATTCTTCAAGATCTCGATCAAATGCAGTTCTCTTTAATGCTGGGACGGGTAAGGCCAATTTAAGAAGATGATGTTCAGCTTAATTCTTTTTCCCTCCAAGAATCCTCCAGAGTGTCTGACTGGCCCATCCATTTTTCAGCCTCCTTGTCTGCACATCTTTGCTATTTAATTCATTTATTCTATAACTTCTGGGGAGGCAGAGAAGACATTGTCTCTCCCTGCAGAACACTTAAAGTTTAATAAATAGGTTGGAATCAGCATCAGTGAATACAATGATATATGTGTTATGAGTGAAATGTGTGTAGTATGCAGAAGGGAACGGCCATTTCTATCAGGGGGTGTTGGAAAGGCCATAGGGTTTGTCATCAGAGCACAGAGAGGAGTGGGTGCTCACTGCATAGGCAAGGAGAAGAGAAACACAGGTCGCAGCTCAGCACCAGGGAGGCTCACAACAGAAGCGTCTCGGCATCCAGCCCCACCCTTCCTGGACTTCTCCAAATATGCCCGCTCTAATAAGATGTCTGACATATTCCACTAGTATAATTTTCTCTTCTAATCTGTCCTCTCTCCAATTATTAGCTGACTCTCCGGCTTCAATCCATCTCCCTGGTCTTTGAGCAACCCACCAGCTTCATCCCTATTTTTCATCCGTAACTTTTATTGACCCAGCCTGGGAGGAACATCTCTACCTCCACCTTGGAACATGACTTCGGCACCCTGTTTCTTCCATGGTTGTCCAGGATACCTACATAGTATCTCAAAATAAAAATATCATCACTTTTTGTTAATGCTACTTCCTCTTAGAATCATAAATTCTGAAGAGTTGTAGGGCACTTTTTTCAGTACATTAGTCCAACAGAAATTAACATTTAATGGGCATTTGGTAAACCACAAAAATTGTTCTGGGCAATTTCATATTCATCACATTACTTGGTTGACCTAACATCTCTTCAATTTAGGAACTATATATTTCATAAATCAGATACCTGAGGAGGGAGAAATTATTACTTGTCTAAGGTCACATAGCTAGCTAATAAGTGATTGAGCCAGGATTGTACCTCCCATCTCTGTAGCTGTAAGACACTACTCCAAAAAAAACAAAACAAAACAAAACAAAACAAAACAAAACTCTTTATCTCTGTATCTAAATCTGTCTCTGTCTCTATATATCCTGCCTCTGCTTGATCATTGTCAGTGATGAAAAGCTCATTATTCTCTAAGGCAACATATTTTGATATTTTTATGATGATTAAAATACACATGACATATTCCATATTCATTGCTAAAAAGAAGTGGGCTATCAAGCCATGAAAAGACATGAAGGAATCTTAAGTGCATGTTACTAAGTGAAAGAATGCAATCTGAAAAGGCCACATACTCTATGGTTCCAACTATATGACTGTCTGGAAAAGGCAAAAACTGTGGAGACAACAAGAAGATCAATGGCAGCTGTGGTAGAGAGGAAGATATGAATAGGCAGAGCACAGCGATTTTTAGGGTATAAATACTCCGTGTGATATTATAGTAATGGATGTATATCCTTATACATTTGTCCAAACCCACAGAATGTACTACACCAAGAATGAACCTGAAGGTACACTATAGACCTTGGGTGCTTATGAGGCATCAATGTAGATTTATCCTTAGTAAAAAAAAATGTACCCCTAAAGATAACATGATAATGTGGTAATTTTGTTGTAGATCTAAAACTGCTCCAAACACTAAAAAAGTAAATGAAATATTAAAAAAATAAAATACATAAAATTCACTACTTGAACCATTTTTAAGTATACAGATCAATGGCATTCAGTATTTCACGTTGCTGTGCAAGTACCATCACCATCCATCTCCAGAACTTCTTCATCTTCCCAAACTGGCACTCTGTATCCATTAAATAAAAACTTCACATTCTCTTCTCTCCTCCCAGCCTCTGGTTACCCCCATTCTCCTTTTGTCTCTTTGAATTTGACCACTGTAGGTACCTCATATAAGTCAAGTCATATGGTATTTATCCTTCTGTGTCTGGCTTATTTCATTCAACATAATGGTTTCAAATTCATCCTTGCGGTAGCATATGTCAGGACTTCATTTTTGAAAGGAATATTTCACAGTATTCTATTGTACGTGTATGTCACATTTTGTTTATCCATTCATCTGCTGGTGGGCATTTGGGTTGTTCCCACCTTTTAGTCATTGTGAGTAATGCTGCTGTGAACATATGAACCTCAAGATCTCATTTTTGATTCTTGGTATAGTCCCAGAAGTGGAATCGCTATATGGTAATTCTAAGTTTATGTTTTCTTGAGGAATAGTCATATTGTTTTCCAGAGAAGCTGTGCCATTTTGCATCCCCACAAGACTTCTGAACTCCAAAAAGAGTTCCAACATATTTTGGACCACACTAAATTAAATGTATATATTACTTTGTCAAGAAAGGTGGAGCCCTTGTCAGAACATAACTTCAAATCTCAAAGGAGTAAGAAGGTTGAGAGTAAGTATGTGTTCAGGTCCTGGGAGAAAGGGGAGGTACACACGGAACAGGGATTCCCCTGGAGAGGGTCCTGATATATCTAGGCTCACTCTGATACTGGCACAGATTGAACACTTAGTTATCTTCTGGATGGAAATGGCCTGAGAGACCACATTCTTTTCAGGCTCAAGTGAATTGCAGGGACTTCAATAGCCTGATAACTAAGCCTGACCTGCTTCCTCTTCCAGATAGACCCTAACTAGTTTTCTCGTGTGTTTGATTCTGGTGGGATCCAGGGTTATGCCAATCACATACTTAGCTTTAGTGTTTGTGCAGACATCAAGTTTTAACCTCTGTTTCTCCAGTCACACCTTTCCTGAAGTATTCTCTTCCTCAAATAAATTTTGTGTTTAGAGCCACCTTTATCGACTAGATTTATCCAGATGTTTACAACTAAACAAACTGCAGTCTGTCTTCTCTAACACCCACATGCAGTTCTTTTTTTTTTTTCAGAGAGAGAGAGAGAGAGAGAATGTGTGCACATGCACACAAGCAGGGAAGGACAGAGAGAGAGAGAGAGACAGACAGACAGACAGACAGAGAATCCCAAGTAGGCTCCACACTGACAGCATGGGGCTTAAACCCACAAACCGTGAGATCATGACCTGAGCTTAAACCCAGAGTCAGATGCTTAACTGAGCCACCCGGGTGCCCCTCCCTTGTGCAGCTCTAATCTTTACATGTCTGGTTAGGTTTCTGGCCAAATGTAGGCGTTACCTTTCCCGAAGCCACTCCCTCCTCCAGTTTCAGCTTCCTCATCTCCCTGCCTCTCTAAAGCAGAGAAGTTTGATGCAACACTGCCTACTGAGATAAGGTATTTTTAAAAATCCCCTTGCTGCACTTCATATGAAGACACATGGCCCTCCAGGTATCTGGGGAGGCCACCACCTTGTGCACACAGCTTCAGCTGCACAATTAAGTATGACAGAAGAAATGCAATGATGTCTTTTGAGAAGTAAAAACGAGATATACTGAGGAACAGTTTAAGGCTCAGGGAATACTCAGACCCACTCTTTGCCCATATGGAGTTATTTATCAAAGGATGACCTACTAGAATTAGATACTCTAGGTCAGGTGTGTTTGAATAATAACCCATTCAAGTTCAAGGATTATGTAGACAATTAAGTAGAAGAGCACATCATTTCTGCTAAACTAAAACTGAAAATCTGAAAATAGAGGGGACTTATCTGAAACCAGTTATAACAGGGACACTTCTTGTCCCTGTTGAATGGGACATAGGCTTAGGCTCATATGTCTTAGAATGGGTGAGCAATGGATAGATCAAATTATTTTTCTTGTACTGGAATACAGTCATCATGCTTAATCATTTCCAGACAAATATCCTCCAACTGTATCAACAGTTTCTCATATGGCATGGCTTTTAGTCTCCTCAGGTGAGGAAATTTGAATTTATTCGGGTCCATCTTAAAACTTACAGCTAGAAAGCAAGCTGAGTGCTCTAGACAAGGACTGCTTCATGACGAGTTCTTTTAATCTCAGCACTGCCTGCCCATAGAGGAAGCTAAAATTGTGTTGGCTATTTTTTGGAGCCAGAGACACAAGTGGCTCCCACTAAAACTGTGAGCAACCATGAGAAACTGAAGCCACTGGCTATAAGTACATTAGTGTCGTTAATATACATACTACGATATTAATGTCATATAAATTGCCCCCTCCTATGCCAGGGCCAGAGAGATAGATAGATGATATAAATCATCTGGTCTGTTTCTTTCTATCATGCAAGCCAACAGAACCATTTTCAATTTTGGTAATGTCACTAAATTTATCTACAATGCCTAAAAGACTGTTATCTACAAACCTAATAAGTATGCTTTCTGGGACTAGTAACCCTACACTAGAGAGAACATCATTTATGTTGGATGACATGTTTTTAGCGAAACCATGAGGTGCCCAGTGATTACTATGTTCTTTTCAATTTATTCTTATGCTCCCTGTTTATAAGCCCTGGCTGGAGATTAATAGTATAATAATCTATAGTTGCTTTAGTTTATCTTCTCCTCAATTTTAGAAGGATCAAGATTTCTTATCTCTGACAGCCTAGTATGTTCATAGACCAAGTGATTTCAGATATACTGACAGTGAATCTAAGATCATATCTTCAAACTCTTTTTTAAGACCTAACAATTCTTCTATTTGACACTTGACTTATTTAAACAACCAAGTACGTTCTCACTGTCTAATCTCCTATGTGAATGATGAGTCTCTTCCTTCTGATTTAAAGTTCATTCTCTTAGGGTGCCTGGGTGGCTGGGTCAGTTAAACATCTGACTCTTGATTTCGGCTCAGATCATGATCTTGTGGTTTGTGAGATCGAGCCCTGTGTCGGGCTTTGCAGTGACAGCTCAGAAGCTGCTTGGGAGTCTCCCTCCCTCTCTCTCTATGCCCCTCCTCAGCTCTCGCCCCCATCCCCCCACCTGCCTCTCAAAATAAATAAATAAACATTAAAAATTTTTTTAAAATAAAGTTCATTCTCTCACTTAGACAAAATGGAAGCAATGAAGAATAGGTAATCCTTGCTTTCTCATTGTCATTTTGTAACGTATGCTTATCTATTCCAGAAATTAGCCTATCACATTTTATGGAAATGTTAAATTTGTACCATAATGGGAAACATAATCCCATTCTAGGCATTAGACTGTCTGGCATTATTTTTAATGTTTCTTCTCTTTTTCAGAATCATTAGTTATGCAACTTCCTTTGCTCTTTTTATGTGCACCTCCTTTCAAAAGGCTGATTTATTATGTATCTACTTATACTCCCACAGAAATTTTTACCTTTTCACCTGCATTAGGATCATTTGTGATTTATCGTCTGGATTTGCCTTTTGAAAGTGTCTTATCCATTCTTAGATAATCTCTCTTTTCAGAATCTTTGAACATGGAAATGAACCTTTTTTCTAAACTTTTCTAATATCTTCTTTGGAAAAGGCAGGATTCCTATCTGGAGATGCCCAACATTTCCTTTTCTCTCCACTGTGACTTTTAAGTTAATAGCATCATGGGCTCCTGAGGTTCCCACAGATCTCTAGCACCAATATATTTTCCTCTTTGGATAAAATGAATTCAACAAAAGATCCTATTTTCCTTGACAGAAATATAATTTTAAACTATATAGGACATAGACAATCCAAGCACTCTGCTTTTAGTGAACTAAACTTACAGAAGACGTCTTCACATTAAAACCTTCAATTACTACTCTACCCTACAGAACCAACGTGCAGGTTTTAATGGAAAGCATCACTTGTAACTATATCTGTACACAGGGGAGGTTTGCCCTGGCTCTGAGTGACGAGTTCTTCTAATCTCAGCACTGCATGCCCATAGAGGAAGCTAAGATTGTGTTGGCTATTCTTCGGAGCCAGAGACACAAGTGGCTCCCATAAAAACTGTGGGCAACCATGGGAAACTGCGCCATTGTACTTCTCCAAAAGTCCCCAGTGCCCTAATCATTCATGATTAGAATTTTTAGTCTGATCACAACAGATGAAAGACACACTGGGATCTTTAGGCATTCATTTGCTCCAAGAACAAAGCTGCTGAGCAGGTACCGTGCCCATTTCAAATCATGATTTGAACCATTGTGTGATAGTCATGGAACTACTGTACCCTGTGGTTTCTCTGAATCGTGGAGAGCTCGGGCTAAGTCTTGTGGTCCATAGTGGCCTTGGTGACTCCCGAGTGGACTGCTAATGTAGCAGAACATGACTCAGATCCACCTTTCTGGCTGCATGTGGAGCCCAGCTCCCATGACATTGAAGTAGAGACCTCTGGCAGATCCTGCAAATAGCCAAGTCTTAGCATTCCTTTACCTTCTAAAGCAAAATTGGAGGACTAATCGTCCCCTTCACACAAGATTCACTCATTTATTCTGTATGTAGATAATTTTAAAGCCTTTGAAATGTACACGTATTTATTTCAAATATCATTTTAATGCAAAAAAATCTCACTAATTTAATAAGGTTCACTAAGTTAAATAAGGTTTAGAAATAGTTGAAATTCCATATTTTATTACCTCATATTGTACACCACACAACTCCAAATTTCTTAGTTCTAATAGCGGCTTACTGCCTATTTAGCATGCTGGAAAACGGACTTCAGTCAACACACATAGGCAACTGAGTTGCAGGATAAAAAATACAGCAATTAAAAACTATAAAGTACCTATTAGATCATGCAGTTCCCTCTTTCCCACTGCCAACTCATAAAGAAAAGCAAAATATAGAGTAGAGAAAACATAATGCACCCATCTCTACTAAAAGCCTATGTATAAATATTAAACTTCTATCTGAAAAAAAATTCAAAGCAGAGGGCAATCTAATGTTCTCATTTTACAATGCCTTTTAATGGTCCTTCCTCCTAGTGTATAGAACTTTGAAATACCACAAACCTGAATACTGTTGTGATGGCAGTAATTCATAATACAGATAAGCTAGCAACATAGTGCACACTTATGCATTTATGTATAATACATGTATGTGAACGTAAGTACATAATGTTCTTATGTACACTATATTTGCCATTTACATCAACTCTTCTAAATGGGGGTCACAAAGATTGGAATACTTGATATTTACTGTTCCTACAAACTCACCTTCAAAAAGTGATTTATTTGGTTTTCACAGAAGTTCATCAAGATCCAGCTCAAGGACTATGATGCCCCAGAAGCTATTACAACACTCTCTACCCACCAGCCTGACTGTCAAATGTATTTCTGAATCTCAATAATCTATCCATATTTTCATGTCAAAATGAAAGGACTTTTTAAGTTTTTTTTTCTTATCTTAAATTTGTTGATAGAATTCCTTAATGTTAGTAACATTAACTTCAAAATAATAAGCAACTCTTGGGTACTAATTATACATTGACCATAATGACTCACATTTCATCTATGAAAAATCAACACTGTGGTCTCTATACCACAGCAATTTTGCATTAATAAAAAGCACACTAAGTATAGATTTTTAAACTTATGCTAAACCGGGGAATGTTCAATTGGACAACAGAATAGTAATAGAAGTTTTGTGAAAAGATTAAAATAAGAGGAACCCACGGGGTGCCTGGGAGGCCCAGTCAGTTAAGCATCGAATTTCAATTCAGGTCATGATCTCACAGTTTGTGGGTTCAAGCCCCACGCTGGGCTCTGTGCTGACAGCTGAGAGCCTGGAGCCTGCTGCAGATTCTGTGTCTCCCTCTCCCTCAAAATATATAAACATTGAAAAAAGTTTTTAAAAAGGGAATCCATGGAAAATCATCAATTCACATAGGTATACAGTAAGAGAGGGGAAAAGTAACAATAAAACTATGCAACAACCAGAAAGCAATTAAGAAAATGGCATTAGTATGTCCTTACATATCAAGAATACTCTAAATGTAAATGGAATGAATTACCCAATCAAAAGTCACAAAGTGGCTGGAAGGATTTAAAAAGAAGCAAACAACAAAAACAAAAACAAGACCCAACTATAAGTTGCCTAAAAGAGGCATGCAACTGGAAACCAAAAGAAAGAAGGGGTAGCTATACCCATATCAGACAAAATAAACTTTAAGTCAAAATTTATAACACAAAAAAGAAGGTCATTATATAATGATAAAGGAGTCATCAAGAAGATATGTTGATGACAACAGATGAATAAATTAAGAAGACGTCACACACACACACACACACACACACACACCACATAGGAGTATTATTCAACCATGAGAAAAAAGAAAATACCATCATTTGCAACAACACTGATGGACTTTGAGGGCATTATGCTAAGTCAGATAAGTCAGACAAAGAAAGAGAAACACTATATGATATGATTTATGTGTGGAAGTAAAAAAAAAAAAACCTGAAATCTCAAAAACAGAGAGTAGAATAGTGGTTACCATGAGCCTGGTGGCAGGGGTGGGGGGACTGAGGAGAAATTGGTCAAAGGGCACAAACTTGCAGGAAGATAAATAAGTTCTGGGGATCTAATGCACAGCAATATGATCACAGTTAACTAGACTGTATTATAGGATTGAAAGTTTCTAAGAGACTAGATCTTAAATGTTATCCCCACAAAAAAGAAATGGAAATTATTTGGTCTGATGGATATGTTAGGTAATGCTATATGGTGGTAATGATACTGCAATATATAAGTATCAAATCAACACATTGTATACCTTAAACTTACACAAAGTTATATGTCAATTATATCATAAGAAAGAAAGAAACTAATAACTAAGTAACTAACCAATGGCAGGTAGGAAGCCAAGGGTATAGCCTAGGGTGGATAAGTGGGGGTAGGTTACTGCCATGATTAGGCTCAAGGACCCTGTGTTGATATAGGTATACAGCAGTTTGGGTCAAGGATACTGACTTAGAATGCTCTGCTTTCCTTCTGTCTCCAAGACCAGAAGGGAATGAGTATTGGTTCAATCTGGGATTAGAACAGGGATCCTTAACTTGGTGTCCACTAAAGCATGTTGGATCAAATTCTGGGAGTCTGTCAACTTAGATGGGAAAATAATATATTTTTATTTTTACTAATATCTAACTGAGACTTATCATTATCTCCAATTACTAAATGTAGGCAACAAACTATAGTAGTATTAACAATACCTGTGACTTTGTTACCAATAAAAAATGACAATATTTTAATTTTATTTCACATTGGACTTATTGCAGATATTTCAAACATTGTTCATGCTCCTCGCCACTTTGGAATTATGGAAGTTATTAGGCTCTCTGATAAAGCTTGATGTCTAATGTTCAATGTTTAATAAAGAAGCACATATATTCCTGCCACATTTTGAAAACACTTTGATCATTGTATTTCAATATCTTTGACTTCCTTTGTCATCCATTGTGTTTTATTTTATACTTTTAAAAATAGTATTCTGAGAAGCAATTCATTGGCTTCAAAAGATTGCCAAAGTAGTCCTTGGACAAATAAGGTAAGAAACTCCGGGTTACATGGTATGGAAGGGAAAAGAGAGACTCTCGCCCTCTGAGCCTTGGGGAAGAGGTCTGGGTCAAGGAGAAAAGCGAAAGCTGCTCTTGGAGGTGCTGGGACCCAAGTGTTGGACTTAAGACCACCCATTACTGTTATTGTCTATTCCTGGGTGGTCCTCAGGCCTGCCTTAGCTGCCAAGGCAGAAAATGGAACTGGAAGGACTTGAGCCCCAGGACAAAAAGGAAAGAGGTCTTATATATATGAGTGAGAGAATCATGTTCTATCAGGAAACTAATTTTTCATCTGAGTAAATCACATAATTTATATGAAAATAATAACTATTCAAATAATGCTGACTTTATGTCAGGCAGTGTTTGAGGCAATTTACAAATATTAGTTCCATTAATCCTGACGACAACCCTATACAGTAGGCACTATTATTACCCCCATTTTGCAAATGAAGAGGGGAGGCAAAGTGAAGTGTTGCCCAGGGAGGTCCAGGTGTTAGGTCACAAAACCAGGATTTGAATGCAATGCATTCAAGGTGGACTATGGACTCTCTACCCTTCTGCAGGCTGCAAAGTGATTTTTCTAAAGGATTAATAATAACAACGGAAGTTATTTGTACAGTGCAATAATGATAATAAAGGCAATATGACATATCCTAGCTAGAAATAGCATCCTATGCTCGTATTTTCCACTCTGAGTTCTTCTTATCAGATGTGCTTCCTATAATAATATTCTCAGTTTCTCCTCCAAACAGCTATTATTGGAATATTGGCGGTTATATTAAAGCATGCCTTGCTCCATTTTTCTAACATATACCATGACTCCCATTGGATTCTAAGAAAGCAAATCTTAACCTCTTAAGGGCCGCTCTTTCTGTGACTGATGGCTTAACCCAACTTCTGACATTATTAATATATTCTTTTCAGAGAACATTACAAAGAGCGCAGGCAGCTGGGCCATACTGGCTGTGGCTGTCGTTGCAGTGATAACCCTTCTTCATTCAGCACACCAGTGAAAGAGCAGCCTTGTAATTTGGCATCACCAGATGAGAGACATCAAGAGCTCTGAGTGTGCCTTTGTGCAGAAGTCTCAGGCTTCTGCCTGGTGCCCAGCGGTTTGGGGCTGGGTGATATTCAAATGCATTAATGGATTCAGAGAGCAAGAACCCGGACACTTTTGTTACAGAGGAAAAACTTGATTTAAAAGGTTTCTACTGCATTGGTCTTTGTGGATATAGGCTGGATGCAAAAGAAAATGCAATCTGTCCCAAATTTGATTGCAGATATCCAGGCATTTACATAAAACTCAACAGTCTGAGTGCCGACACAGCACTTCCAAATTTCTAAACAAATAAAATAACACAATTTTTATTTTTGCTTGAGAGTTAAGAGGTGTGATTACTAAGTTTTGAAATTTGGGCCAAAGCTATAGAAGGAGGTAGACAGACATCTCTTTTGCTTCATATTCTTTTACACAAATACTGAAAGTAGCTATTTTTCTCTATTGGGAAAAAATAGAGATATGAATGTTTCCCAATAATGATATAATGGATTAAAATTTGGGTTGAGAGTTGTAAGACCTGAATTGTTGTCTTGACTTTGTCCCTAAGCATTTTTATCTGAATAATTTATTGCTCAACAGTTTTCAAAAGGCATCTGTGGAGTGACTTGGAATAAAAACTTGCGTACAAAAGAACATAAGAGAGTTGAACAGGAAATCAGAAACAATAGAGTAAAAGGGGAGAAAATTTCCATAACCTGGTTCATCTAACTCTGAGGATCCTGGACACAAAGTGAAAAAGGGAAACACGATGAACTTCAAAAGTCTCATTATAGACAAAAAAAAAAAAAAAAGTAATTTCTGCTTTTTGCTTGGTTTCCTGGCTCTAAATTTTAGAAAGATTTTTTTCTTTTGGATCATTATATAAAAAAGTAACAAGTTAGACTCTTCTTTTGAAAATGTAAAAACTCTGGAGAAAGGTTAAAGGTATTTTATTGAATTATACTTGAATGAAGGTAATTGCTTCGGAGAGTTAATCCAAGTACTTTAAGTCAATTGCTTTTGAAACTCTACCTTGACTGAAGGAGTCACCAAGTAGCTTTGTGACCTCTCCCCACCTCTTAGTAAAATAGGGATTTTGATTAGATGAACTCTAAGCTTCCTTCTAACTTACAAGTTTGGTAATTTCTAGAATTAATTTCACTTAGACTTTCTATTGTTGTTATCATGCCAGTCTAGCCCAGATACCTGAAACGTAAGGATTCCCATCCTCTTCTTTTTGTCATAAAAGTAACATTATAAATATATCTGGAACAAAATTATGTGCTTTAAAGTCAAAAACAGGGTATCCTATACTGAAAAACGATGCCTGTTGAATTTATAAGTGAATACAAATATTTTGAAGTTCCCATTCTCACTTTTTTTTTACCTTGTCTTTAAAGATCTCAGATTGATTAATGGCTAACAAGTGAGCTGTCTTTATGTCCTGTGAATTCTAAAATGAGCAACACAGAAATCTTGCTGTAGACAACAGAAGTTCACAAAGAGTAATCTAATAGCACCAAAGTACATGTGGCAATTTCTAGATAAATAAAAATGTCCCTACTTTAATGGCTAGTGAAGGGGAGCAGAATATGCCACCCCAAAAATATGCCTCTTTGACACATTGATTCTTTTGAGCTGTTTTTTTTTTTAACAGACACTTCAGGAAAAACACTGAAAATGGAGCTCAAGTTATCCTTTTGCAAGGGACATTTATATTTACAAGGGAAATCTCCATTTGTAATGGTGTTTCCCTTTCTACACAAGGAAGAGAAGAATGATTCTAAATTTCTGTACACTTTTATCAATGGAGAAGGCAAGGACTTAAATCTGTATAATAACCTTATCCTTGTTCACAGTGCTTTTTCTGGTGACCTCCCATAACTGCCTTAATGTCTTGTTTTGTCTTTAGCTGGAGAAGTTATTTAAACTGGTGGTTTGGGCCATTCTGAAGAGTTACTCAGTTTTTATAGGTTCGTCCCTGGTACACAGGCTAGTATACTGGTTTTAAGCTTCTGTTTGCTTTTCTCCTGTTAATCCATCTTTTACTACAGAGATGTTTCAGCCAAGAACTAAGAAGGGTAGAGGAAAAATTATTTCCGCCTCCCCTACAGTTCAAGAGGAATAAGGTTAGTGTTCTCACTTCCAATTTTGCTCTTCTCTGGTTTAATCTCCACACAGCTATCAAACTGAGTTTCTTAAAACATAAATTGGAACTTGCCTTGTCCTGCAGAAACTCTCCTGAATAGCTTCCTCTTGGGCTAAAGGAAAAAAATATATATCCATAGTCCTAACTGTGGCCTGTGAGGTCCTGTTTGATGGGTTCCTGGCCACTCGCTTCTCACTCTCATCTCCTCCAACTGCCTAGCCTGATTCACTAGGCTTCACTCACTTGGAGTTTCGGTTTCCATGCACAGCAACCACATCCTGACCCTGGAACCTCTACCTACTCTCTGGAATGCTCTTTCCAGTGGTCGAATCACAGAGAGCTCCTTCTTATGCTTGGGTCCCTTCTTAATTGTCACCTGCTCAGAGCAGCCCTCCCTGACCACTCTTTATCAAGAGCTGATCCCAACCTTTTCAATTTCTGCTCATGTTTGTTCCTTTCATCTAATTCATCCCAAATCACAATTGTTTTTTCTGTTGACTTGTTTCCTTCTCTCTGTCCTGTAGAATGGAAGTTCCATGATGGCAGAGTGGTGAGGTCCTGTTTACTGTTGCATTTCAAGCACTAAGTAAACTCTTATTTAGTGCATAACTAAAGAATGGTTACATTGTATAACTGTCATATTAATACTATAATCAAATTCAATTCATCATTTTTTCCCTGTTTTCCTTTTTCAAATCCTCAGCATGAATATACAGTTTCTACACAAACTACAAAATTCCAAACTTTTCTCATCATAAAATGTGATGACTTCTACAAGGACATAATGCTATTTTCACAAACTGCCAAAGTTAACAAGGTTTTATGGCTGCTTCAAACTAATGTCTTATCAGAGAAGCTCAGAATTAGCAAACACATCACTGGCAGAGAATCAAATAACATATATCAAAACATACTGAGCATATGCTTTGTCAGAGAAGCCACTGGGCAAAGAATTGGTGTGAAAAGTTCTTTCATATTGCCCTATTAAATCAATTCCCAGATCTTCCTGTAAAGAATAAATTTTAACAATAAATTCCTGGGCAACTGTGACCCATAAGACTCTTTGTCCTCTGCCTCTTCTAGACAGTTGTTTTTCAAACTACAGATTATGATATCAGGCTGCAGTTGTGAGATCAATTCAGGGGACAATGTCCAGAATTTCTAAATGTTAAATAATACAACAAAAAAAAAAAAACAGAAAAGAATGGAAAATATCAAAGTACACTGCACAGAAGTAGTACAACTGTTATTTGAAGAAACTTGTTTTGGGTTTGAGTGTGTGTGTGTGTGTGTGTGTATGTGTGTTATGCAAGTTTTTATTCTAGGTCACAATGTAAATCATAGGTTCTAGTTAAAAACAAGTTGAAAACCACTATACTAGAAAGTAAGAGAGATCAAATAAGGGCTAGTAACTACTTGTAAAACACATGCATACATCCGTATTTATTATATTCCTCTAAGGGCTAATGGGGTTTGGGGCACTCTACCCCAAAATATGGCATCTTAGCATATTAAGCTAAAGGAGTTTTCAAAACCAGCGGAAGCAGAAGCTCATTGTGACCTTCTTCCCTGAATCAGGTCCTAAAACTCTTATATAAGAGGTGTCCTTCTCTATTTCAGAAAAAAAATATAAGTCCTTATGCTAACAAAGAAGCCTTGCTGAATTTCCCTCAGTTTACTACACTAACCTCATTTCTACATGACTGTCCACTCTTCATTAAATATAGACTAAAAACACTCAGGTCTGTTTCTGTAGGTCTTCATTCCTTATGAAGGCTCCTGTGTCATGTAAAACTTACATTAAATAAATCTGTATGCATTTCTCTTGTTACCTTCCTTTGGCAGTTTAATTTTCAGACCCAGCCAGGGACTCTGAGAGTCCCAAGGAAAACGTTTTCCTCTTCACAATATCACAGACTTTGGTCCGGTCCTTAATACATTTCATTCTCCCTTGTGTTTTAGATAAAGGTTTTCATATCTGTGTCCAACTATAATGTAAACTTTTTGAGGTAAGATGTCATCTATCAGTGAATTGAATTAAGGCCAGTGAATTGAATTGTGTTGGATTAAATATGGCCACAAGTTATCTGACGCTCTTTCCATTAAGAGTGTCCATTAAGAGTCCTGTCTTTTCCTTTTCAATCTAGGAGGGGTAGTCTATGATTGCACTGACCAACAAAAATGGCAGAAACGATGATGTGGTACACATTTCTGGGCTTAAACTTTACAAGGCTGGCAGTTTCCTGTCTCCTGGAGTGCTCACTTTTGGAGCCTGAGCTTCCATGAGAGAATTTGGACTGCCATCCTAGAAAAACCATGAGAGAGGTCCTGTGTCTACCTAGAGAGGGAAGGAAGGCCTACTGAGCCCATCCTTCTAGCTGTCTTCATGAAGTAAAAGGTACACGTGTGGAGCCTTCTTGGGTCTTATAAATTAAGCACTGGCAAGCTGTCGCCCAGAGGGAAGCCACTTAAATTTGCAAATAAAACTTTATTAGAACCACAGTCATTGATTTACAGATTGGCTGTAGCTACTTGCACATTACAACCTTAGGGCTGACTAGCTGTCATAGACAGTATGCCCCACAAAGCCTGAACTGTTTACTATCTGGCCCTTCACAAAGAGTTCAATGACCTCAGTTCTAGCCCCCTCCAAATGACTGCAAATGATGCCAGCCAGAGCAGAATAATCTCTTAGCCAAGCTCTGCTCATATTTCTAATCTACAAAAATCATAAAGTCTAATAAAACGGTTATTATCTTAAGCTGCTTGTTTTAAGGGAGATTTTTTATGTAACAGTAGAAAACTGGAACATAATTCGTTACCTGGAAGTGTGGTGTTACATTAACCTTGTGATATGTGTCAATGGCTTTGGAATCAGGCAGTGAACAGAAGCTGAAAGGCCCTTGCAGAGCCTGTTAATGGAAAGAAGAACTTTCAAGAAACTGTTAGTAAAAGCTGCAAGAGCCTTGAAAATTCTATTGTTGAGGCCTTGAGGGATACTGAAAATATGCCGCTGGAAGCAGTAGAATATGGGATACTTTTGCTGTACTGGCTGAAAATTTGGCATGAGTGTTGCATGTGATAATGGAGAAAATGGAAAAGGAACCTAATGAATTTGTGGACTTGGCAGACAAGATTAACAGGCAGAACGGAGGACGTGCCAACTGGCTTCTAACTGCCAAAGGTGAAATACGAGAAGAGAGATGAACTAAAGGAGGGACAATGGAGTTTGTGAGCAGATTTAGAGGAAATATAAAAGAGCCCGGGCAGGCTGGGTGTGCAAAAGGAAACTGTTTCTCATCCCAGTCTACCCCAGCAATAGACTTGCAAAGTCTGAAAGGGCTGCAAGATAAAGGCTAAATCCAGGCTACTGCCTAAAAAACTGGCTACAGGGTAAATAATCTCAAAGGCTTCTGAGAATTTTAAGGGTTGTACATCTTAGACCCTCTCTGCCAGAAGAGAGGGCCACTGGGAATCTTAAGATATGCTTGTAAACCCTTTCAATGAGACAAAACAGCTTCTTTGTATAATTTTCCCAGAATACCCTACACTTCAAGGATTACATTAGAAACAATGCATGTGTAGTTTTTGTTTGGTGAACTGGATTATCTGATAGACAGAAGCTCCATAAATTTTTTATGGAAAAAAGAGCGTTGACTCAAAGACGGAAACAAGAGCCACTGCAATCACTTCTAGGGAACACTAGACCCTAATCAAGGAACCAGTGACCTTGACCTGGTTGGATTTCCAAACTAGTGTAGAACAGTATCTGCTATGTGCCTCCCATTTTCTCCGTTTTGAACAGGAGAACGCAGGATTATCCTATCCCTACCTGGCCATTATATATTGGAAGGAGGACAGATAAATTCTCCCAATAGTTCACATGTCTTCAGAGGAACCATACTCAAAGAGCTCTGTCCACACATGGCTTTGATTTAATCATCAGCTTTTTAAATTCAAGGCAATGTTGAAATGAGCTGGATTTTTTTTAATGTGGGAGGCATGTAAGTAATCTGTGGCCAGAAGGTAGACAACAGTCCTTCTGTAGAGGGTCATCCCTCTCCCGCTTAAACTTGGGGGTGCTCTGAGATTATACTGACCAAAAGAATATGGCAGAAGCTTTTCTGACCCAAGTTTTGGACCTGGTCCTTAAAAGACCAAAAGGTTCTAGTTCCTGTCTCTTGGGTTATTTACTCTTGGAGCCTTGAACTGCCATATAAACCTTTTCAGAGAACATATGGAAAGGTCCCGACAGCCTCCTTGCTGCGAATAAAAGCCTTTGACTCTCTGTCAGAGTCACTAGCTGGATATCAATACTGATATCACATGGAGAAGAATTGCCCAGCCTAATCTTGTCCAAGTTTTGACCCACAAAATCTTGAGTTATAATAAAATGGTTGTAGTTTTAACGCACTACGTTTTGGGGTAATTTGTTATACAGCAATAGATAATAAACACAAATTTCGTGCTGGTACTAAAAAAAAAAACCACACATTTTCAATATATCTAATCTCCTAAATCATTGAGTTGGGAAAACTATGGTCTCTGTTATGGGCTGAATTAAGTCTCCCAGAATGATATGTAGAAGTCCAAACTCCCAGAACTTGTGAATCTGACCTTATCTGGAAACAAAGTCTTTGCAGATGCAACCCAATTCTGGATAAACCGCACTAGATTAGGGTGTGCCTTAATCCAATGATTGTCACCCTTTAAGAAGAAGACAGAAATTGGGAGCCAAAGATATAGGGGAGAAGGCCACATTAAGCTGGTGGCAGAAATTGGAATGATGGATCTGTAAGTCAAGGAGCACTAAGGGGCTGCTGGGAGCCACCGGAAGCAAAGAACGAATCCTCCCCTAGAGCCTTCAGAGTGAGTAAGCCCCACCCACATCTTGATTTGGGATGTCTAGCTTCCAGAACTATGAGAGAATACATTTCTGTTATTTTAAGACAACTGGTTTGTGATACTTTGCTACTGCATTGCAGGGTGGCCAACACCAGCTCCTACAGGGAGTGGCACAGAGTAGAACTTATATGTCTATTGCAAACACTACACAACACATCTTCTGGAAGATTACCGATACTGGCTAATAATCTTCACAGGGCCCTGCACTTATAAACTCCAAATATTTAGGATGGTTCTCCATATTATATGCCAGTGTTCTTTTTTGATGCTGATTCTTGGAGTCACAAGACTGGAGTATTCCAGGTCTCTAGTTCTCCTGGCCCCTGAAATCCACTTAATGGCTTATAGACTTTACCCCTGAAGAAAGGCCAGAGCCATAAAAAAGAATTAAAAAAATCCAATGAGGCAACGCCATTACTTGCCAGCAGTTTGGAGATGGATAACCGTAATTATTCTCTAAAATGGGATTTAGAAGTTTTCTATGGCTTTTAGTTACTCTTTCATAATACTTTCAGATAATGATACTTCGGCCCAAAGCCATAGGTAAAGCATTTAATGGTATACGTTTGTGTCTCTATCAATATTTCAGAGTACCTATGTGAATAGAGTACCTAACTGATAGAGTACCTATCACTCTAAAAACAGGAGGTAAGTTTTCACTGCTTATTTTTACTGTATGATAACATGTATACATGTTAAGAAAAATGATACATCAAGTTGATGCTCAGTAAATCCTCCTCCAAAGTGGTTGTTTACATCTGACTTCAGGAAAAGACCAGATAAATGTGACTGTCACAAGATTTCAGTAAGGGCATTGCAGTATTTCTTATTTGACATTAAACCTTACTTAAGTAGCTCCTGGTACAACTCTGCAGAATGCAGAATTATTGCCTTTTTATTATTAAAAATGCATGTCATATTTCCAGATTGCATTCATTTGGCCAATGGGACATGCACTATAATAAGCTAGTACCAGATTCACCTGAGCTATAAAAATAAATAATAACTACATGATAATCTTTTGATGTACGGCCAAGAATCATTTAATTTCTGGAGTCATAAAAAGGTGAAATGAACCACAAGTTCAAAAATGCCAATGAGTACTTGAAGGAAATATCCTTTGGAGACAAGTAACTCTAGCTTTTCTATGCAATAAAAAAAAATTATTTCTTACGGGAAAAGTTGATGGTAAAATGATGTATTTCCAGGCCAGTGTAATGGGAAACCTGAAAATATTTTTCAGTATTAGTTTAACGTATTTTCAAAAGCCATCTTGTAAACTGTGCAAGGAAAAACCTGTATAAAGATACTAATAAGCAAAACCAAACACAGAACCACGATGCCATCCCAAGTACAAGGAATAACAGTGGACTTAGTTAGACATGGCAGTCCATTCATAGGTTAGCAGGATCGCTTGCCAAGTAACCTTATCAGGCTTCAGCCTCCTTATATGCAGAATGAAATGATATTATTACCTAGATCACTGAGTCATTATGATGAAAAATTTTTAAAGGCCATGGAAATTTTCCTTGAAACTTCAAAGCATTATGCAGATGTTCCGTTATTCATTAGTCTAATTGGGAAAGTGACTCCAAATTACATATGTTCATGTACATTCTCTCTAGCTTGAAGCTATAGAATGGAGGTTTCAGTCTGGTTTATGCTTAATTCCTTGTGATGCTGAGTTTTTGTTTGTACTCACAATATAAACTCCGCATGCACCAAACCGGTTACTTATTGACAATGGATATTTAGAATAAGAACCCTATGCCTTCCTGGAAGTCTAAAGCATAAGCTGTTAAAAAACATTCTTATTGACCTTTAACAAAGCCTGTTAAGGAGAAACAAGGGGTTAAGAATGTAATGGACCAAAAAACATTTTCTTATTTCTGAAGCATTTATGATTTCACATGTTCCTTTTTCAAAGTCTTTTTAACAGCCCTAACAGAAGGCTCCATTGAAGTTTCAGCTAGGATGCAGACAGGTTGAAGGGCATACAAGTAAAAAGGCTTGCTATTAGAACCAGCATGGAAATAACTCCTTAATTGTTCCCTTCAAATGCATATCATGATCAGTTAGAGTCAGGGTCATCCAGCTGGGGAGTTCCCCCTGACTTCAAAGAATGCTCAGGAAAGACAATGGTTAGTCATACCTGAAATAGAGTTACACATGAAAAAAAAAAAGGATTTTTTATTTTATTATTATTATTTTTTTTTGGTCATTCTAGAAGTACTTGTATAAAGCACTCCTTACTTGGTCTTTCACAAAGACAAAGATAGACAATAACCTATCAGTGCTGGAACTATAAATTAGTTGTTGAAAGTTGAGTTGGGAGATATTTGTCCCTAAGGTTCATGAATTCACTTTCCAGTTCATTCAGGATAAAAATCAAACTCGTTCCTACAGCTGCCAAGAAAGAATTAGTCAAGCTTTCCCAACTCTTAAAGAAGAACAGAGACTTCAATTTTTTTTAACGTTTATCTATTTTTGAGAGACAGAGAGAGACAGAGCATTAGCAGGGGAGAGGCACAGAAAGAGGGAGACACAGAATCTGAAGCAGGCTTCAGGCTCTGAGCTGATAGCACAGAGCCTGATGGGGGGGCCCAAGCCCACGAACTGTGAGATCATGACCGGAGCCGAAGTTGGATGCCCAAACAACTGAGCCACTCAGGAGCCCCAAGACTTCATTCACATGCTTAGTACTTTCTTCTTTGGATTGTATCCTTCAGTAAAAGAAAGTGGAATGTTTGAATGTGATGTTCCTTCTAGCCACTCAGCCATTTCATAGACACCTACTGTCTGTTGTATGCCAGATGCTGTGCTGATGGTACCTAGCACATGAGGGGTGGTTCCTACCTTTAAGGAGTTCCACCAACCAATAGGGGACACTGCCACGTGAACCACAAGTTATTATATAGTGGGATGAGAGCCAGCCTAGATGGGAATCAGAGATGCCGGCTTAGGAATCCAAGAAGAGGTGACACATAAGTTGAGTCTTCATAGACATGTAGGAGTTAGTTGGGGAAGGGAGACAGGGGGATCCAGTTGGAGGTGAGAGCAGGTTGGAAGGGGCATACAGGACCCCAGGACCCCTGTAGTTTACAGGGCTGGGCACAGGGCTTTGGAAGGAGAAACAGTGGAACAAGAGGAGGCTAGAGGAGTGAACAAGGGGATTTGTGTCCAACCAGAGTCTGGACTGTGACCTCGGTGATGTAGGGAACCAGTGAAACACGTCTGAGCAACTAGGAGAGTGCTCACATTGTCAAGTACGCGTGCATGTGTACACACGCATGTGTGTGTGTGATTGTGCACGCAGGCACGTGTGTGTTTTAATGGTTTTGGCAAGAGGACAAAGAATGAAAGAAGGTATAGCTGGGGGCAGAACTGTTAGGAAGTCATCATCATAACTGAGGGAGGGGTATTAGGGTTTACTTAACACTACTTAGTGGGGAAAGAAGGGAAGGGACAAAGTAAAAAGGAATATTTCAGGCATTAGAAACAAATAAGATCTGGTTGCTAAGTGGATACAGTTGCAGGAAAAGGAAGCTGTTTCCAGTGATTTCCAGGTTCCATCGTGGGCAACTGGGTGTCTATCACTGACACAGCTGTTCTAGAGAAGGGGCCCGTACAGATCAGGTTTCCTGGGCTCTCAGTACGGAAAGTGAAAGACAAATATGCCCAGTTGTATATGTTTGTTTCAAATTCTGCCAGTTGTAACCTCTTGACATGCCTCGCATCCAACCTTCTTTGTCCCTCTGCACTACCCTCCATTAAGCTCCCGTCATGGTTTCCTGTTGCCGTGCCAGTACCTCTGGGCCTCTGGACTTACTCTGCCTAGTACTCTCAGCCGTAGCCAAGTTCCTGCCTAAAAATCTTCCGAGGCTGTTCTAGAACTTTGGGACACACATCAAACTCCCTCCTGAGGCTTCCACACTCGCCCTCAACGGTTACCTCCTCACCCCTCCATCCTCATTTGTCGTCACTCCCCATTGCCCAAGGGAACCCTTTCCCCGGGAACTACTATACTTGCTTCTCTCTGCTGGCCCTTCCCTCATCCTGTTCCTTCTGTGTGGAACACTGTGCCTCTCCCGCCCCAGGCTTCCCTCTGGCTTCCTCGTCATCCCCATCCTTACAGCCTCAGATTAGGCATTAGCTCTTCAGCTCCTGGCCTCCAAGACCACGAGGTGCTGCTTCTATGTGCTGTCACTGCACCTACCTTTAATTTGTCAGTAAATCAGCACATCACTAGTTTTGCTGAAGTAGAAGCTTCTTGAAGGCAGAGATGGTATCTTGCTCATCTTTGTGCCTCTGTGTTGCTTTATTTATTGCTGTGTGAAACACTATCCCACATGTATCAAGGTAAAAGAACAAACATTTATTTACCTCACAGTTTGTACAAGTCATGCATTCTAGATAGAGCAGCTTTACTACGTGCTTCTGGTATATGGCCCCTCATGAGGCTATGACCCAGATGTCGGTGGGGGCTGCAGTCCTTTGCAACTTGACTGCGTTTGAGGAGCCCCTTGGCAGGTCACTCCCAGGACTGTTGGTGGACACTAAGGTCTCTCACCACATGGGCCACTCCACAGAGCTGCGAACGACATGCTTTCCCAGACAGGGCGATCCAAGAGATTATAAAGCCCAAGACAGAAGCTAGAGTTTTTACTATCTAATCTCAGAAGTGACATGCCACGATTTCTGTGGTGTTTTGTTAGTCAGACAGGGCAATTGTGGTGCAATGTGGGAAGGGATTACACCAGGGCATGAGCAACAGGAGGCAGGCATCACTGGGGAGCTCACAGTCTCCAGTGCACAGCAGTGCAATTAGCCCGAGAAATCCTAATGGATGTGTGAGAATTAATTAATAAATCAGTGAATAATAAAAGGTAAACATGTTTATGCAAAGTTTAGGGTTAATTACTCTGGAGAATCTAAAGAAGTAAAAGATGGATTCATTATCATTTAGATACATTATTTTCTGCTAAAATAAAAGTGCACCATAATCTCTGGATGGTTAAGGTCTTCTTTTGCAAAAGATCTCTGGAGCAATGAAGGCTGGTTTAACGGCATATGGAGATTTATTCCCTGAAGGCGGAGCAGACAGGAAAGAAAGCTCTGAGATAATATCTACAACACCTCTTTACATCTTGAAAAGAAAATAATATATACTGCTACCCATAGATCCTCATGCTTTACTTGTATCAAGACTTGTCTCATTATGGGTTTTTTGATACATTTAAACGGATTAAAAAGCAAAGGAAAACAATGTCTGAAATAGCAGGCCCATTAAGCAAGGAAATGAGACCCATAAACAACGTAAAGTTTTTTACTTTTTGTTGGACTTGTGAATTCTGTAGAAGGTAATGCTGAGTTTAGTGAGATGTAATTCAAAAGCTGAATTATAATAATAGGTTTGTCTACTGACACTACTTTCTAGCTATTCTGCATTATTAAATGACATTTAACTGTTCTAATACACTTTTGGTCCAGAGGACCAATTGATGAGCATTTCTCTATCTGCTTATAAATAAAATAAGCTGTTATGGATAATAATAGATGGATCAATATACAAAGCCAACAGTGTAATATGATGGCAATGCACTAAGAACTGAGTCAATAAGAAAAAAAATCATTATTAAGGTAATTGCTTTAAAATAACAAGCATTCAAAAAAGAAAGTTATCCAAGAGAAACCATTGCTGAAAGAAATGAGGCAAGACATAAATAAATGCAAAGATGTCACATGTCCATGAACTAGAAGACTTAAAGTTATTAAACTGTCAGTATTACCCAAAGTGACCTACAGATTCAATGTAATCTTTATCAAAATCTCAATGACTTTTTTTTTTGCAGAAATAGAAAAATCCATACCAAAATTCATTTGGAATCTGAAAAGACCTTGAATAGCCAAAACAATCTTAAAAAAGAACAAAGTTGGGGCCCCTGGATGGCTCAGCCAGTTGAGTATTGGATTCTTGATTTCAGCTCAGGTCTTGATCTCACGGTTGTGAGATCGAGCCTTACATGCCTCGCATAAGGCTTCAAGCTGGCCGTGGAGCCTGCTTAAGATTCTCTCCCTCCCTCTCCCTCTGCTTCTCCACTGCTTGCTCTTTCTCTCTCTCTCCTTTCAAAAATTAAAAAAAAAGAACAAAGTTGAAGTACTCATACTTCCTGATTTCAAACTTACTTCAAACCTATAGTAATCAAAATAGTGTGGTAATAGCATAAAAAGACAGATATATAGATGAACAGAATAAAATAGAGTCCAAAAACAAACCTTCACATATATGGTCTAATAATTTTCAATAAAGGTGCCAAGCCCATATAAAAAGACAGTTTTTTCAACAATGGTGCTGGGTAAACTATATATCCATATACAAAAGAATGAAGTTGAACCCTCACATAACACCATATAAAAAAAATTAACTCAAATAGATCAAAGACATGGGTGCCTGGCTGGCTCAGTCAGTACAGCATGAGACTCCTGATCTGGGGTTGTAAGTTTGATCCCCACATCGAATATACAGATTACTTTTAAAAAATAAGATGTTGGGGCGCCTGGGTGGCTCAGTTGGTTAAGCGTCTGACTTCAGCTCAGGTCATGATTTCACGGTCTGTGAGTTCGAGCCCCGCGTCGGGCTCTGTGCTGACAGCTCAGAGCCTGGAGCCTGCTTCAGATTCTGTGTCTCCCTCTCTCTCTGACCCTCCCACATTCATGCTCTGTCTCTCTCTGTCTCAAAAATAAACATTAAAAATTTTTTAAAAAAAAATAAAAAAATAAGATGTTAAAAAAATTGATTGAAGACCTAAATTTAAGAGCCAAAAGTACAAAATCTTAGAAGAAAACATGGGACAATGGCTTTGTGAATTTGGATTTAGCAATGATTTCTTAGCTATAATACCAAAGACACAGGCAACTGAAAAAAAATTGATAAATTTGGTCTCGTGAAAATTCAAAACTTTTGTGCATCAAAGGACATGATCAACAGAGTGAAAAGGAAACCCAGAGAATGGGAGATAATATTTGCAAACCAAATATCTGATAAGGGGTTTATATCCAGAATATATAGAGAACTCCTAAAGCTCAACAACAAAAAAGCAAACAACCCAATACAAAAATGAGCAAAGAATTTAAATAGACATTTCTCCTAAAAAGGTATACAAAGGTTACTGAGCACATGGAAAGATGCTCTACATTACTCATCATCAAGGAAATGCAAATCAAAACCACAATAAGATATCACTTCACATTTATTAGGATGGCTGCTATAGGAAGGAAGGAAGGAAGGAAGGAAGGAAGGGAGGAAGGAAGGAAGGGAGGAAGGGAGGAAGGGAGGAAGGGAGGGAGGAAGGGAGGACAGAAGGAAAGAAGGGAGGGAGGGAAGGAAGGAAGGAAGGAAAGAAGGGAGGGAGGGAGGGAGGGAGGGAGGGGGGAGAAAAGAAAGAAAACAAAACAGAAAACAAATGTTGGTCAAAATGTGGAGGAACTGGAACACTTGTGGACTGTTGGTAGGAAAATAAAATGGCGTATCTACTTGAAAAACAAGCTGACAGTTCCTCAAAATATTAAAAATAGATCTACCATATGACCCAGCAATTCCACTTTTAGTTAAATACCCAAAACAACTGAAAACCAGGTCTCAGAGAGTTATTTGTATACCTGTTCATTGCAGCCTTATGCACCATAGCTTAAACATAGACGCAACCCAAGTGTCAAATGACAGATGAATATATAAACAGAATGTCGTATATACATATAATGGAATATCATTCAGCCTTAAAAAGGAAGGAAGTCATAACATATGCTACTACGTGGATAAAATTTGAGGACATTATTCTAAATGAAATAAGCCTGTCACAAAAAGACAGATACTGGATTGTTCCACTGATAAGAGATACCTAGAGTAGTCAAAATCATAGAGACAAAATGGTGGTTACCAAGGTAATGGGGGGGGGGGTGGATAGAGAATTATTGCTTCAAAGATAGAAAGAGTTCTGGAGGTACACAGTTACACAAAAATATAAATGTACTTAATACCACCCAACTACACATTGAAAAATGATTAAGATAGTAAATTTCATGTTATGTGTATTAGCCACATTTTAAAAAATTGAAAAAAATATCTAGAAAGAATGAAAAAAAGGCAACAGGTGGGAATCTGCATAGTGATGGAAATGTCTGTATCTTGACTTTAATAATGTCAACAACCTGATTGTGATACTGTACTATACTATACTATACTATACTATACTATACTATACTATATAGTTTTGTAGGATGTTACCACTGGAGTAAACTGGATAAACTCTATGTGTTATTTCTTACAATTGCACGTGCATCTACAGTGATCTCAAAATAAAAATTTTAGTTAACACACACAAAAGAATCCTTAAAGTTAGTAGTTGTTATTGGTTGTTAATATACACAAATCTGATCTAGTTTTCACTCATACATTCTACAAGTATTTATTCAGCACCTACAATGTGCTGGTTCTTACGGATCTTACGTTATTATCTCAACAAATTATAGTTATCATAAGGTGGAGACTAAAATTCCCACAACTGCCCTACAAGGTAAGGGCACAGATAATACAGTGATGTTATATTTAATAAACTATATTTTGTGTTCAGGAAATAAACTGTGTAATAGAGGATAAATTATTAAGAGGCTACAATATATAGAATGAGTGATGCATCAGCAATCTTTTCCAAGATATTAAAAGTACATACACATTGATGGTTATTTTGAACCAATCCCTTCTGAATTCATTTTCATAGTTAAGTTAAAATACTCATTATATTCTCTATACTTTAATAACTAGGGGGTTAGGGAAGGGAGAAACAGTGTAAGATGATATTTCTTTTTATATTGTATCTCTTTTTCCAGACCAGCAAAGGATATAAAGGTCCAAAACACCCAAGCTTGCAGCCAAGAGAGAGAATAACCAATCTGCTACTTTAGACTATCAGCAAAATGGAAAGCTACATTTCATTTTCACGGGTGGGATGCTGTGACTTATCAAACTGTTAATCTTCAGAGATCCCATTCTTTTACTAGGGAGCAATCAAAATGGTTTAAATGTGCCTTGTTGTTCTGTTGACTGGTTGGAAATTTAGTGCTTTCTTTCCGCCTTTCCTGGCATTTTTTTTTTCTTTTTTGGCTTCACATAAGGCCCTTTAAAGGAGACTGGCACTTAAAGTTTTTAGTTCTCTTGTTTAATGAATGTTTCCTGAAAAAAACTGCATTATAATGCAACATTGTGTGCCAACTCATATTCAAATTAAAAAAAAATAATGCATTATATAACAGTTGATAAAATAGCCCCATCTCCAATATACATGTTATTAATTCAACACATTGTTTGTTATCAAATCAATCTCAGTTTTTAATTACTTGGAATTTGTAAGAGGAGAGAATGTAATTAGATTTTTAATGTAATTTTCTTATTCACAAGTATATTTTTTAGGTTATAAAAGTTTAGAATCTGAAGGTTTCCATTTAGGGACCCAGCTGAACCTGTTTAATAAAGGTTTATAGCCTTTATTTTTGGAGCAATTTCAGGTTTATAGAAATATGGGCAGAAATTAGAGTTCTCATATATATGTTCACTTCCCCCCACTCAGTTTTCCCTACTACTAAAACCTTTCATTAGTGTGCTATGCTTGTCACAATGGATGAATACGTATTGACGCTTTATTGTTAACTAAAGTCTGTGGTTTATATTAGGGATCATCCTGATGTACAATCTATGAATTTTGACACATGTATGATGACATTATAATATCACATAGACTAGTTTCATTGCCCTAAAAGTCCCGTGCTCCAACTGTCCTTCCCTTTCTCCCAACCCCCAAACTCTCGCAATCACTGATGTTTTTTTCCTATGTCCATAGTTCCGCCTTATCCAAAATGTCACATAGTTGGAATCACATAGTTTTAGCCTTTACAGATTGGCTTCTTTCCCTCAGCAATATGTATTTAAGATTCCTCCGTGTCTTTAGTGCTTTAATAGCTCATTTTCTTTATTGCTAAATAATACTCCATTGTACAGATGAGACATGGTTTGTTCACCAGTTTGCCTACAGAACAATACCTTGGTTACTTCCAAGTTTTGGAAATTAAGAATAAGCATTAAGAATAATGCTATAAGCATTTGTGTGTAGGTTTTGTGTACACGTACGTTTTTAACTCATTTTGCTAAGTACCAAGGACCATAATTGCTGAGTCTTATGACAAGAATATGTTCAGTTTTGTAAGACACCACCAAACTGTCTTCCAAAGAGACTGTACCATTTTGCATTCCCATGAAAGTTCGTGTTCCACATCCTCCTCAGCATTTCATGTTGTCACTGTTTTAGATTCAGCCATTCTAATAGACACGTAGTGTTCCTTAAGGTTTTTTTAACTGAAGTATAATTGACATACAATGTTTTATTAGCGTGACGCATACACCATATTGATTCGACACCTTTATACATCACTCAATGATCATCATCATAAGTACAGTCACCACATGTTACCATACAGTATTAGTATATTATTGACTATATTCTCTATGCTGTACTTTTTGTCCCTGTGACTTACTCATTTTAAAATTGGAAGTTTGTGGGGCGCCTGCATGGCTCAGTCAGTTAAGTGTCCGACTTCGCCTCAGGTCATGGTCTAAGTTTGTAAGTTCGAGCCCCGCGTCAGACTCTGTGCTGATAGCTTAGAGCCTGGAGCCTGCTTCGAATTCTGTGTCTCCCTCTCTCTCTGCTCCTCCCCCCTCATGCTCTGTCTCTCTCTATCCTTCAAAAATAAATAAAAACATTTAAAAACATTAAAAAAATAAATAAAATTGGAAGTTTGTACCTCTTAATCCCCTTTATCTGTTTTGCCCATCCCTTCATCCTTCTCCTCCTCTCCAACAACCACCAGTTTGTTCTCTGTATTCAGGAGTCTGTTTGTTCATTTTGTTTTTTAGATTCCATATGTAAGTGAAGTCATATGGTATTTACCTTTCTCTGTCTAACTTATTTAACCTAGTAGAAGACCCTCTCAGTCCATATATATTGTCACAAATGGCAAGATCTCATTTGTTTTTATGGCTAATATTCCATTATAGGCATACAACTTTCCCTCTTTTTTTGAGAGAGAAAGAGAGAGACAGTGCAATATAAGCAGGGGAGGGGCAGAGGGAGAGGGAGAGAGAGAATCCCAAGCAGGCTGCATGCCCAGTGAGGAGCCCAAGGCAGGCTCAATCCCACAACCATGAAACAAGGACCTGAGCCAAAATCAAGAGTCAGATGCTCAACCAAATGAGCCACCCAGGCGCTCCTATATATACAACCTTCCCTTTATCCATGCATCTATTGATGGACATGTGGGTTGCTTCCATATCTTGGCTTTTAAAAATAATGCCGCAGTAAACATAGGGGTGAATATATCTTTTTGAATTAGTGTTTTCATTTTCTTTCAGTAAGTACCGAGTCGTGGAATTATGAAACATAAGGTATTTATTTCTGTTTGTAATTTTTTGAGGAACCTCCATACTGTTTTCCCTCCAGTGGCCGCACCAATTACATTCTCACCAATGTGGGCAGGGTTCCCTTTTCTCCACATTCTTGCCAACATTTGGAATTTCTTGTCTTTTTTGTACTAGGTATTCTGCCTGGTGTGAGGTGAGATCTCACTGTGGTTTTGATTTGCATTTCCCTCATGATTAGTGATGTTGAGCATCTTTTCATGTGTCTGTTGGCCACTTATATGTCTTCTTTGGAAAAATGTCTTCCCAAGTCCTTTTCCCATTTTTCATCGGATTGTTGTTGTTGTTGTTGTTGTTGTTGTTGTTATTGTTGTTGTTTTTGGTGTTGCGTTGTATAAGTTCTTTATATTTTTTTTGGATATTAACCAGTTATCAAATTCATCATTTGCCAATATTTTCTCCCATTCACTGGGTTGTTTTTTTGTTTTGTTGGTGGTTTCCTTTTCTGTGTGAAAGATTTTTATTTTGATATAGTCCCAATAGTTCAACTGTTCTTTTATTTTCCTTGCCTAAGGAGACATATCCATAAATATGTTGCTAAGAGCAATGCCCAAGAGATTATTCCCTATGTTTTCTTTTGAGTTTTATGGTTTTTACGGTTTCAGGGCTTATATTTAGGTCTTTAATCCATTTTGAGTTTATTTTTGTGTATAGTGTAAGAAAGTGGCCCAGTTTCTTCTTCTTTTTTTTTTTTTTTGCATGTAGCTGTCCAGTTTTCCCAGCACCATTTATTAAAGAGACTGTCTTTTCTCCATTGTCTATTCTTGCCTCTTTTGTCATAGATTAATTGACCATAGAGTTATGGGTTTATTTCTGGGCTCTCTATCCTATTCCATTGATTTATGCATTTATTTTGTGCCAGTGTCTTAATGTTTTGATTACTATAGCTTTGTAGTATCTCTTGAAATCTGGGATTGTGATATCTCCAGCTTTGTTCTTCTTTCTAAAGATTGCTTTGCCTATTCAGAGTGTTTTGTGGTTGCATACAAATTTTAGGATTATTTATTCAAATCATGTGAAAAATACTATTGGTATTTTGATGTTGCATTAAATATCTGACATTGCATTAAATCTACAGTAGGTATATATGGGTAGTATGTACATTTTAAAAATATTAATTCTTCCAATCCATGAGCATAGAAGATCTTCCCATTTGTTTGTCTCATCTTCAATTTCCTCCATCAATGTCTTGTAGTTTCTAGAGTATAGGTCTTTCACCTCTTTGGCTAAATTTATATAGGCATGTTGTTTTAATGTGAAATTTCTTGATGACTTATGACACTGAGCATCTTTTTATATGCTTATGGCTATCTTTATAACATCTTTGGTGAGGTGTCTATTCAGATTTTTTGCCCTTTCTAAAATTGGATGATTTGCTTTCTTATTGTTGAGTTTCAAGAGTTCTTTATATATTTTAGACAACAATCTTTTATTATATACATATTTTGTGAATATTTTCTCCCTATCTGTGACATGATCCATTTTTAAATAGCCTAACTAATTTTCTCATTTACCTTTAGATGGCCTTCAAAACTTGTAACAGGTCCATCCTATAGAATTTATTCAGCAAGTATTTGCAGATGCCCATTTAGAGTGCTTTCTCCCTATAATATGGGTTTGCAGAAAAAAAAACTGTTTTGAAATATTTGTATATTCCACAGTAATCACTGAGAATAAACACTAATATATTTCCATCCACCCTCCAAAAAAATTTGAATTTGCTTGTAACAGAAGGAAGCTTGATGAAAATACATCAGTCTGCTTTTAAGGTTAGCCACTTATTTCACAGAGGAACTTGCATTTCAGTTAAGCAAACTCATCCTTTTCTAACTGGTTACCACCTGCCAGTGCAAAAAGATTTACACTGTTACATTGCTGTACTAGACCAAGATGGCCACATCTTTGACCTTTGCCCTTCCTCAAGTTAATATGCTTGCTTCTTTCAGATATATTTACATTTTACTTTCAGATACATTTCACATTTTAGACATTGGAAGCAGGGTTACCCTGTCATTATAACTGCCCAGGATAAAAAACCTTTAAAAAATAGTTCCCTTGCTAAATCAACCCCAATGAAGTATTAGGGACAATTGGGTGATTTCCACAGTATTGAAGATCATCTATCCTCAGCATTTGCAACAAATCCTAAAGGATCTCTAAGGCTATCCTAGAAATTGAGGTCAAAACATTTAATAGATGGGTCTGGGGTATAAGTGCTCTGAACATGTATAGCAGAAATTTATAAAATAATAATATGCATGACATTATGTTCACATTACAATTTGTATTTGTAGCAGAACTCTGGAAATGGCCTACGCAAGAGCCTTCTATGAATTTCATTTTCAACAATATTTTCCTTCCTAGTTTCTTTTTTAAACAAATATAATACGCAATTAAGCAGTGGTTGTTACTTGGATAACATGTCCCGAATTAGATTTGCTATCCTTGTCAGAAAAAGGAAATGTGTCCTATATGATGACCGTGTCTTAAAAAATCTATTACGTCTTCTTTTGTGATCTATTTACCCCAAACACCAC
Organism: Prionailurus bengalensis; assembly: GCF_016509475.1. NCBI lineage: Eukaryota > Metazoa > Chordata > Mammalia > Carnivora > Felidae > Prionailurus > Prionailurus bengalensis. The sequence goes on along the minus strand of NC_057353.1, from coordinate 13,348,877 downwards.
ACCATTCTATCCCCAGAAAATCCTCCAAGTTCAGAACAGCTAGTGAAGACAAGCAAGTTGGGGAAATCATCTCACCTGCAAATTTCATGAGTTAGGGCTCTCAAGATTTAATCTCCTGTAACAAAGAATTTTTCTTCACAAGAGAGTTTTGGGGTTCGTGTTCACGATTATAGATCCTTGTCACATAAGCATTCACTAGCATGAAATACAGTGTAAATTTCATGTTAAAAACACCCACTGCAAAGGATGCACTGTTTTGATTATTGCCAAATGTATTACTTGGCAAGACACTGTCATTATAGGACTACCTCAAATGGACAGGACTCTCTTCAACTCAAGACTATCAAAGAAAGTTCCAAATTCTAATGTAACACAAATGGGGAGTGGGGGCTAATCAGCAGATTCTATTTCTGCTGAAGAGGAAGAAGTATGTCATACAGGCTAGCCTTTCAATTGAAGCTAGATAATGATTACAGAAAGGAGAATCCCTTTCACAAGGAAAGATGGGCTTCCTATCAATAGAGCTAATGCTACCTAACAGTGATCTCAAGTCAAGGGCAGGAGTCTGGTTTCTTCACATATCTTGGAGGCTGTCATTATAGCAAGGACGAGGCCTTTTCACTTACTGTGATGTAAGACCCTACTGAAGGCTTGGATAATGGCACACCCAAGTTATACTGACCGGCCACTACAGCCAGATTGTGACTCTAGAACATGTCAGCAGAATGACAGTTTAATACAGCAGGAGAATTTTCTGGAGTGCTATTAAATATTGAAAGAGCTAAAATGTGCCTAGTAATTCAGGAAATTTAAATTTTTCATCCAGTTATGCTTTCTACACTTAATTCAATATTATATTAAATGCAGAATCATTTAAACATTCCCTTAATTTATGAACTTATTCTGAGTGCCTACATAGGAACTTGAGAGAGATAATTTCTCAGATGGATTCACCCACTAAAGGATGCTTATAATCAGTCTAACATAAAGAGACAAGTAACATAAGCAATTCGGATAAAAACATGGGCACACATTTTATTGCCGTTCTCTTTAACTGAAAACATTGTTGTGTCCTTCCCCTGTGCCACAGATAGGGTTTATCTTACTGACAGCAATATCTCCAGTGCTTTATAAACAGTACCCCCAATAAATATTTTGTAAATGAATAAATAAATAAATGACAGAGCACAGAAATTCAGAACCACAAACAGCTTGATATTTGGTCTGAATGTGGGCTTTGGTGCCCTGTGGACACTTGTGCTAATGTCTATATCCTTTTACAAAAGGTTCTGGAATTCTTTAACAACACAGTATCTGAAAGGACAGACTTTCATGCTTTTCGGAACCTGTGAGTGAAATATACAGAAATTCCCCAAAATAGAAAAACCTTTTTATGCATTCAGCCCTTCGTGTCTATTATTCCCATCAGTAATATCTACTATTTCCCCTTGAGCTCCTTATAATTAATACTAGCTTTTTAAAAACTGCTGACATTTATGCCTTTGAGTGCTTGCTCTTCCAAAGAAATATTCTGACTTACATCACAGGGAAGTTTATATGCTAGTTGTGTATCAATATCTATACTATCATTTTTCCAGCTTTCAGAATAAAGGGAAGGAAAACCGAAACGCTAAATAAAATTCTGCAAAAAGAATTTTTTTTTCAAAGTTAAAACTTTCATTGTGTAACTAACTTACAGCAATGAGTTCACTTCATTCAATCTGCAGAACTGATTTCCTGAAGGAAAATTCTCAATTATCTATTTACTCGATAATACAGAAGACTTGAGAGAGTTTACATAAGTTAGTGTTTTGCAACAATTTCATGGATTAAAGCCACATATCCATAATTAGCTTGTAATAGATAATGGAGAAAAAGTGTTTTGTATTTCTTTGCTGGAAATAGTTCCTAACAGGATGGGGGGTGTGGTAGTAGCTAATTTAAACTTAGTAAGTTCCCATTTCAGGGTTGCCTGGGTGACTCGGTTAACAATCCTACTTCGGCTAAGGTCATGATCTCGTGGTTCATGAGTTTGAGCCCTGCGTCGGGCTCTGTGTTGACAGCTCGGAGCCTGGAGCCTGCTTCGGATTCTGTGTCTCCCTCTCTCTCTGCCCTTCCCCTGCTTGCACTCTGTCTCTGTATCTCTCAAAAATAAATAAACGCTAAAAAAATTAAAAATAAAAAAAATATGTTCCCATGTCAGCTCATTGCTCACCTGACATTTATTTTCATATGTTCCTCCCTACTCTATCAACTCAATCAATTTTCTCCTGAAAATTAGAGAAACACATATGACAATTCATTAGGAAGAAGATTTGAATATTCATCTTCAGATCTTCAGATTTCTGCTAGTAGTTTCTTAGGGATCACAGTCTTTGTGGTTTAAATCCAGAACATCACCCACATCCCAGCAGGCCTTTTGAAGTGCTCATGCGAAGGTAATGTTGGGGAAGTGGGTGAGGACGGTGGGGTCCTCATATATTTACCTCCTCTTTCTTTCCCAGAGCTGATCCTATCTAGGTTGGTGAAAAAGAACATTTCAATGGAGAGAGGTCATTCAATCCATGGACACTCAGAATCTGTAGCAATCATCAACATTTTTTTTTGTCTATAAAACCCCAGTGTTTTTTCCTCTAAACTCTCACCTATTTCCATGTATCTGACATCTAAAAAGATTAAGAAATTGCAAAAAATATAATTGTTATTGCACTATAATTAATTACACTTTAAAATAAAACTGCTACATTACTCTGCTAAATATATTCATTATATTTAAACATTATAATGAGCCCAACATCATCTACTTCAAAAGACATGAATAATCTTAACTTTAAGGATTAGAAATTTTACATAGCTTCTTTCTCTACTTGAACTCATGGTGACACTTCACATACCCCTAAAATTTTCATTCTCATGTATACTTTTTTATTTTTTTATTTTTTTTAAACGTTTATTTATTTTTGAGACAGAGAGAGACAGAGCATGAATGGGGGAGGGGCAGAGAGAGAGGGAGACACAGAATCGGAAACAGGCTCCAGGCTCTGAGCCATCAGCCCAGGGCCCGACGCGGGGCTCGAACTCACGGACCGCGAGATCGTGACCTGGCTGAAGGCGGACGCTTAACCGACTGCGCCACCCAGGCGCCCCATCATGTATACTTTTTTAAACAAAAAGGTTTGTTCAATCTATGCCACTTCTTTGCAAAGATCTATCTATAATTTAAGATTTTCATTTTCTGTCACTATATATCCTCTTTTGTCTCAATACTAACACCACTATTTCGAATGCTCCTTTCTTTGGTCCTCCAGTGGTTTTTAGCCCTTGGAACCACAAATTTCAGTAAAATAAAGTCAAGACTTTATTTTGTAGAATGGGAGAACGAAATTTGAGGATGAGAATGTGGGCAAGGGAACCCATTTCAGCCCTAGGCATGTTTCAGGTAGAACAGCTTTATGGAAGACTGTATGAAAGGTGAGAGTCTGGAAACTGGTCCTCCTAAAAGTCTTCATGCACAGGTACATCTCGAGCAGTCTTCACGTGCCCTGGGTGGCACACACATCCCTACCTGAAAACCACTACGCTAAATGCTCATTGGCACCCAGGATCTCACATGGACTTGAGCCAGTCTGGAAAAAGCCTTCGATAAAGGGTGACCCAGACAAGTATAACTTCTTAGGCTCAGGTCCCACATTTATGCCTCCTTGCCCCATCAGCTTGTAAGGCAACAAGATGGCCTCACAGAGTTGTGGGCTCCACTCTTATTTTGTGGTTTCCCACGTGAACGCAGTCTCAGGCACTGAAATGATCGTGGAGTTGGGAGTCCAACAGACATGAGTTGGAAACATAGATCTGAAACTTATTGTCAGAATGAACTTCAGTCAAACTACTCAGATCTCCGGGCTCCAATTTCCTCACCCCCCAAAAAAAACCAAAAACAAACAAACAAACAAAAATTAATAATACTGACTTTCCTGAGGAGTAAATGAGGTAATACATTTTTGAAGGACCTGGCAGAGAACACACAGCCCATGTGTTCCCCTTTCTACCTTCCTCCATGGATTATCCAGCATCCCTCTCTGCTAACCTTCTCACCAAAACATACAGATTTTAGTCAGTTCTGCTGTAAAGTTAAGACATAAAATGGCAGGGAACAACTTAAACGTTGCATTTTCCACATGTTTACATTTTTTGTTTGGTTGGTTTTTTTTGTTGGTTGGTTGGTTGGTTGGTTTGGTGAGGTTTCGAAGATCAGTTATCAAAGCCTGTATCTAAGCAATGATTCTTCAGGGGCTGAGGTTTCAGGTATGACTCAGTTGTGAGATGAATTTGAGAGACAAAGGAACCTTCCTTTGGCTCGGAAATTGTGCTGCTTTCGTTTTTTCGGACTGTGGGTATCAGGTGGGTTTGATTATGACTCTAGATTGGCTGCTGACATCCTCTGGACCTGTGCAGAAACAGCCCCAACTTCAGAGTGATCCTGGGGTCACCACCATTGTCCCACCCATTCCCAGTATCATGGTGAGCTCAGGAGCAGGGGTCATTCCCTGGTTGATGCTGGGTCTCATGCATACAGGTGAGTTCCATTTCAGACAAGAGCAGACTCTGAATCTGTGTAGATCTGATTACATAACCCGTAAGGATGGACAAAGAGAACCACTTCCTCTGCTTATTCAGTGCTTCAGGTAAAGGCAATACCCATTTTACTTTATTTGACCCTGACAATCTTATAGACTACTCAGATTACAAGTCAATAAATATTTTTTAATGTTTTTTAAAGGAAGTCCCATGTACTCAAGCACCTACCATAGTGTAATAATATTTATGTAATGGGAATATTTTCTAAATGCTTTCTTTGGTGGGGGGGATCTTTTCTAAATACTTTCTTTGGTTTTTCTAGACATGTTAAACCTCATATAAAATTGTTCTCTTCCACAATTTTGGAATTCATATCTACAATTTTCTTTGTAATGCTTTAAACATAGGGGTCTTCCCCGCCCTTTAGCTCTTTTCCTGATCAAATGATTTGGAAAGATCGTGCCAAGTTTCAGTTGGCTTTCATACTTATATGGTAAGGAATCCTATCTCATCTACTCTTCTTTAAGCACATTTTTTGTTTGTTTGTTTAACTCTCACTTAAGTTTCCCTTCCCTTTTAGCCTACATTTATCTCTCACACTAAGGCTATTTTATAAGACTTGGGATAAGGAAGGCAATCTGGAAAAAAGTATGGCCTGTTTTATTTTATGAACACCACAAACAAGTTATACTACTAGGTCACCAGCCTAACCTTGTACCAATAACAATTTTCTGTTTCATAAAAACTACCTTTAGAATTTTTTCTTCATGCACCAGGGTTTATGAAATTAATTTATAATTGGGGTATACTTCAAGGCATATAGTTCCAAGCAGAATTGTTAGCAACAGGAAAATTTCAGGGATATCCCATTCTGTCTACTTTAAGGTTACATAGCTTAAGCTTTGCTTGGTATTTTTGGAGATCTACTGATATACCAAAAGTTCCATTACAAACAACCAAGGCGGCTTCAAAAAACTAACAGTCCTTCTTGCTTTCCTGCTAAATTATGATACAGAATATATTTCCACTTCCAATAATACAAAAAATCTAAATGATCAATACTTATCTACATTCAACCAAAAATCATACAAATACACACCTAGAAAGGTCTCAAGTCCCATGGTTAGTTCTCTGAAGCTAATAGATTAAACGATGAGGGAGGTTACAGATCCAGGATTAGTATTCATATTGCTAACAAGGCTAGTATTTTTCTTATGAAATATAACTTAGAACCTGTTAACTACCAACTTCATAAAGCATGACCTGTCCAAGGTGAGTGATGGCTTTATCTTCTACCATGGATTAGAATTTAGTAGATGTGCACATCATTGCTTTTCAAATCCTCCTAAATGTGACTTGTGTGCACATTTTCAAAATAGGACCTACTCAGATAGTGCAGCCCTCTATCACAATAAACATAAGATGCTTCCTACAGGAATATATGATTTAGCAATTTACATCTTCTTGAACCACGATTAAACACATTTGTTTCAATTTGGACGTACAATGTATGTGCAAATACTATTTTTTTAAATTTGAAATACAAAGTAAAATAAGCACCATTTCTATAAAACAAAGCAATTTTTGGTATACAGCTTGAGCACAGCTTTATAATTGATGGATATTTTGAGTTATAAAATTATGCAATTTTTTTCTTTGGATGAAACAGGATGTTTTCTGTCCAGTCTGAATCTCACTAATTTTCAAGATAACTAGAGGCTAATTACAATGCCCTTTCAAATTTCAATATATGCTTGCATAGATGCTTCATTTTTCCAAGATTGAGGCAAAAAAACATACACATTTTATTATGACAGTAAACAAAGTACCTCCTCCCATTTGTCAATGGATTATACAGGTAGATTTTCAGCTGTTAAATACAAGATTTCTCAGCAAATCTGAAAGTTCTGTCTCCAAATCTCTCTTGCTTATTCCCCTAATCGTAGTAATGGTACCTTCCTTTTTACAAAAGTTGGTTTATCACCCGGACTCAAGTTCTTTGAATTACATGACTCTTGCTTCTCATTTGTTTCCCATAGTCAATTGATTGCCAAGTTCTATTGATTTCATTTCCACCATGTCCCATGAGGATGACCTTTCATATAGAGTATAATTATTCTAGTTGACCATTCCCATACCTCTTCCAAAGATGTGGCAATGCATCCATAAATGTCTACCTATATCCAGACTTGCTTTTGGCAGAATAATCTTCCTAAACTACAGCTCTTCATCAACGTCTTCCCCTAACAAACCTTCAAACTCTTCACATCACCATATAAATTGGCTTTTAATTCCTTACCTTGAATTAAGGCTCTCACGAGTCCCTGACTCAGCTGGTTCAACATTTACACTTGCACTAGCTTGAATGAAGTACATATCTTTCTCCACAAACACCAAGTCCTCAAGTTACCATATCACCCTCAGACATGAAGAATGAGGAAAGCTGGCTGCCTGAGGACTTGGTCAGGTAAACAAGCCTTTGAGGTATAGCTGACTAGACCACTCCAGGCTATACCCAGAAAAAAAAAATTAAAATTAAAAAATGTATAATTTTCTTTAAATTATTCTGAGAATAACTGCCTTCTCCCACAGCTGTGTGAGGAAACTGTTTTTGGCTCTGGCTTCAAAGTAGCTATCGGGCCAAGCCTGCCTTATCTGTTCATCCTAGACCGCAGCCCCTAATTCAGTGCTATGCACCCCTGACCTGTTACATGCCTACCGTCCTATGCCTGAGGGAATGTCATCTCTAAGCCTTAGCATCTCAGTCAGTTCTCGCCAGCTCTATCTGCCTTACCCTGTCTCGCCCACACCCCTACCTTTACCACAGTCCCCCGATTGAACTCTCCATTCCATTCAAATCCAGTTAATAGAGTCCTGCTACACAACCTAACACCGCTCGCCTTATCCCAGAACTCCTCAGCTAGAAATGCTGTCTCTTCTCGCCCACAAAACATTCTGTACAATTCACATAAGATTTCTCACATTCTGCCTCGAGTTGTTTTTTCTTATATTTCCTACATGTTTAATATCACCACAACCTAAAGCCAAGCCTTCTGCTTTTTGCATCTTCCACAAACCCAAAATAGTGCTTGAACACAAGAGAAGCATAATCCATACTTGTGGAGTTAAACTGAATTTATGCCACAAATGAAAAATACGTTTAACCTCTTATTGTATATTTGATTATGTGTCTCTCTCTTCCTACAAGATTGTATGTTTTTTGTATTCCTAGAATGTAAAACTTCGTGTTAGGCACATATTGGTGCTCAAAACATGCACAAGAAAGGAAGTAAAGAAGACAAATAAATAAGAAAGGAAAGAAAAAGAGAGAGAAAGAAAAAAGAAAGAGAAGAGAGAGAGAGAGGAAAAACAGGGAGGAAGGAAGAAGAAAGAAAAAAGTGGCAAGAGGAGAGAGAGAACATATTCATACAGAAATGTTTGACTTGTTAGTCTCCACCGATTTCATAATAATAAAGATATTTGTGAAGCATTTTAAATAGAAAAAGGGAATTAAACAATAAGGAAAAAAGAGCCGCTTGTTTCTTTTGAAACAATTAGGGAAGATAGCATTTAAAATGGAATCACCTGTGGGGTGGTCAGCATGTCACCAGGAGAAGCCAGCTGCTTAGCTACCCCAGGTCTCTGGAGTGGCAGCAACTTGACAAGGACAGGCCCCTCGGCCCCACAGGCTCAGAAATGTGAGCAGGCCACAGCAGTGAATCCTCTCTCAGGAGAGCATTCAAATCACCAAGCTCGCCCAAACCAAAGTGGTAGAATAAGAATGCAACTTGACCCTTCTAACGTACTGGAGCAGAACTGATGAGGTCACGACCCACATACATTCTCCCTGCTCCTATTTCTTGGTGAGTACTGGCATCAGAACAGGCGCGTTCTATGATTCGAAAGAGTAAGAATAGCATTAGGGCAAGGGCAGTTCGAGGTGTCTATCTGCCCAGTGGTCAGTCATTCATCCTGAACATGGCGTTCTATTAGCTGGCTCTTTGGCCAAAGCTGTCATTTCATTAAACTATCAGTTATTGAATGATCAGTGTCAAATCTGACACCCTGACTCTTCCTTTTCCATATTCTGTTTTCAATCCGTACCTGCCTCTGCCCCTCCCCCCCCCAGTCCGCACTGCCTTCTGATGATTGACACATCCTTTCTTTAGCTAATGAATATATTCAGTCAGATGTTTGTCTGGCTGGGAAAAACCATCATTAAGGTCTTCATAGCTCAGCTCTTACTTCTTGTATTCTGCTTTAACAGTTTAACTTTCCGAGATGTTTTATCATTCTTAATTCTAAGTTCATGGGAGTTACCTAATTATTACCCACCTGCCATGTATGGTAAAAGGCAAACTCTCCTTTCAAGTACTCCTCCAAGAATTTTCAAGGTAGTCAAAAAGTACGAACTTTCAGTTATGACATAAATAAGGCTGGGGGATGTAACTTACAGCATGGTGACTATGGCTAATATTACTGTGTTGTATATTTGAAAGTCGCTGAGAGAGTGGATCTTACAAGTTCTCATCACAAGGGAAAAATGTATAACTGTGTGGCAATGGATGGTAACTGGACTTACTGTGGTGATCATTTCATGGTACTGTACTACAAATACCAAATCACTATGTCGGACACCTGAAAATAACGTCATATGTCACTTATATCTCAATTTAAAAAAATTCTTGGCAAACAATTATAAAATTTACTTCTCTTCCCAAATACTAACATTCAGTATCTTACTAATAGTAAAAAAAGTTATCAAGCACTTAAAATAGTAAGAAATATAACAAATACAAAAAGTACAAGCAGAACAAAATTAAGGGTAAGTATACACTAAATCTTTCAACACTGAAATAGTTTAAAAGTTATAAATGGAAAGGAAGCTTAATCATGTTTGACTATACATCAAAATTCCAAGAGTGATGTGAATAGTTCAAGAAAGCTGAACAGGAGCACCCGGGTGGCTCAGTCGGTTAAGCATCCAACTCTTGGTTTCAGCTCGTCACCATCTTACTGATTTCTGAGATAAGGCCCCACGTCAGACTCTGTGCTGACTGCATGAAGCCTGGTTAGGATTCTCTCTCTCTCCCCCTCTCTCTCTGCCCCTCCCCTGCTTACACTTGTGTGCACATTATCCCTCTTTCTCTGTCTCTGAAAATAAATAAAACTAAAAAAAAGCTAAATAGATTGAAGTGCTAGGTTAGGAAGAGTTATTGTCCCCTAGTTCTTACGATATTCTCAGTTGTGCCCACACTGATTCACCAGAACTCAGGGCAATGTCTGGGCCATTAGACAGAAGTACAGAAGCCTCAGATATAAGCCACTTATATAAGATATAAGTGACCAAACTCCCCATTTGTCAACGTGACACAGGACAATGAATCAAGGTCCTAAACCTAATCATATATCCAAGGACCACAAATTCTTAGAATCCAGAAGGAGAAGGCAAGCAGAGATCAACCTTTCATTCTTTTTCATCCATTACTACATGTTAGTGCCCAAGGACCGAGAAGCAGGGCCTGGCAGCATCATCCTACTCAGACCTTGCGGAAATTTACAGGACACTGGACAGACATCTCAAAGGAACATGCGAAGAGGAACAGTTTCCATTTTGTCTAGAAAGGAAATTAAAAGTTAGTTGCCTTTTAAAAATTAGTGGCTTCTAGGAGCGCATTTGTCAACGAGAAACAACAAAGTCAGTGGGCACTTTGTGAACTTTACTGGTACGTGTCTATCCGAATTAATAACCATACTCCCCATTAAGATGAGCTTTTAAGGTTGTTGAAGTTTTTGCAATATCCTCTTGTTAACATTACCATCTGCATGCATTACGTAATTCCCTAACTCAACTTCTATTTTCTCCTAAAATCCAATTCCTGCTGAATGATCTATAACCATTAAAGCTCTAAAGTCATATTTAATAGAAATATCTGTTCTCAGGGCACCTGAGTTATTTAAGGATCCAACTTTGGCTCTGGTCGTGATCTCATGGTTTGTGGGTTCGAGCCCTATGTCAGGCTCTGTGCTGATACCTCCAGAGCCTGGAACCTGCTTCTGATTCTCTGTCTCCCTCTCTGCCCCTTCCCACTTGTGCTCTGTCTCTCTGTCTCTTAGAAATGAATAAACATTAAAAAGTTTTTTAAAAACCTCATGCACTGTTAGAGTAAATTAAATGTGTACTTAAAAAAAGAAATATCTGTTCTCAAAACAGTTATCAACAATTAAAACAACAGTAAAATGAATGTGCAGCTCTGGAGGTTGAAATATAAGCAAGTACTTCTTTAAGTTTTGTATAATCAAGAGTAAGACATGTTACAGTAAATTTAACACTATGAACAGTCACTGTTCATGGAGAAGCTACTTGGTGCCAGGCAATGTGTTATTTCCCTACCGTTTGCACTTTCCAAAGTAAGGTTTGGTCCACCCAAAAATCAATTTTCCCTTGACTTTGGAGTGGCTTCTACTGACCTATGAACTTTACCCTGAACATCCATATGTCAAGGGCACAATGCAGAAGGATGCTGTCACTCTAGTTAGGTTGAACAGAAGCAGATACTTTTCTATGACATCCAACGGTGTTTAAACTCCTGATATGTGAAATAATTAAATCCTAGAATATCAGTCCTTAAGTATTAATCAACCCAGGTCACAGGCTGGTTAGTGACAGAGTGAGACTAGTCTTTTATACCTGCTGGCTCTCAATTCTTTGTTCTTTCTTCATTCTATTTGCATCCTTACATTTCATTAAATATGTGTTAAGTGTCTACAGGTGCTAGGTAAATCAGCACTGAACACTCATTATTGCTCAATAATTATTAATTACTCAATTATTCACCAGAAAACAGCTTCTTAGGCATGGTATTAGAACAGAGGAACAGGACCTCCATCAACCTATTCTATCTTCCTCTATCCCCAGATTGGGAATGGCAGGGCACTAATAACTTCTTGCATGGGTTTCCTTCCTGCTGGACAACACCGTTAAGCAGATGGATGTGAACAGATACACATCTCCTCAGTAACGCATTTTCACACCATCTCAACAGTGACTTGCTCAGGCTCCCATGGTTGGTCAGGGATGAGTCTGTTGCATTTTCTACTTCTCTGGGCTCCTGGAAATTTCTTAACAAGACCATTTTAAATGAAATTAGAAACAGAAGGTTATTAAATACTCCTTTGGAAATTAAACCTATGTAATTGTAACAATTTTTGCAATCTACACTGGCTATTTTTATTCTATGCATCTATAATCCTATAACAATAAAATTAAAACATTAGCTTTTGAGTTTTAGGTGCTGTATTTCTTTTATCAATCACACAATATTTGCAATATGGATTTTGAAAGATTCTGCAATCCTAGCAACTCAGAATTTGAAGCTATCTTATTTTTCACATTGAAATTTTGAAAAATAAGTTGATTCCTACCTAAAATGTATTATATCTAATTTGAGAAAAAGCAACAGAGTGCCTGTCAATGCTATTCTTTGGTAAATCAACTATATCTTTCCATAGCTTCCAAATTATATATGCAAATCCCTTCACCACATTAAGGTACAATTTCCAAAAGGGTCCTCATTTTAAGGCAATCTATTCTGCAAAATTAGCATTATCTGGTCTGGATAAAAGTTCACTTGGGCACCTTGAAGAAGAGTTAGCTGTTAGGAAACACCTTTGGGGGGGAAATTTAATTAAAAAAATGCATAAGGTAGGAAATGAGTGGGTCCTCAGTCATTGGCTGAATTTCAAGAGTCCTGTGATGACTTCAGCGAATTAGAACAAGGAGCTTAGCTCACACACTGGAACACTCCCAGAATTATCAGACTCATCCAGGGATCATTCAACAGTTTGTTTCATACAATTCATTTTCATTGTTATAGAATTAGTGACCAAAGAGCACAGCTCTTTCCCAAAGAAACAGTAAATCAAACACTGAAGAACACATTTTCCCAATTGTCCCTTTTCTAGTTGAGTTCTATGCCTTGTTTTTAAAAGTCTCAAGGAGGGGCGCCTGGGTAGCTCAGTCGGTTGAGTGCAGACTTCGGCTCTGGTCATGATCTCTTGGTCTGTGAGTTCGAGCCCTGCATCAGGCTCTGTGCTGACAGCTCAGAGCCTGGAACCTGCTTTGGATTCTGTGTCTCCCTCTCTCTCTGCCCCTCCCCCACTCATGCTCTGTCTCTCTCTCCGTCAAAAATAAATAAACATTAAAAAATTTTAATAAAAAAAAATAAATACAAGTCTCAAGGAGCCCAGGGGCACGTGGGTGGCTCAGTTGGTTAAGCATCCAACTCTTGGTTTCAGCTCAGGACATGATCTCATGGTTTTGTGGGTTCGAGCCCCACTTCAGGCTCTGTGCTGGCAGGACCAATCCTGCTTAGGATTCTCTCTCTGTCTCTCTGCCCCTCCCCCACTCATGCTATTTCTGTCTCCCTCATAAATAAATATACTTAACAAAAAAGGTCTCAAGGAGTCCAGCATCATGACCTGGGAACAAAACTTTTTCATTGTAAACTCACTCCACCCGTTAGAGTTCAGGTATGCAGCTCAAGTGATATGCTACCTGAGCTTGTCAAGATGTCACTGTGTTCTTAAAAGGTACAAGCGGGAGGAATTAACAGCCCAAACTTTTATATAACATCACCATTGTAAGAGAAACCCCACAGATGATGAGCAACACAAAACACGAATCTTTTGACAAAGATGCCCTAAATGATAATTTATTATTATCAAATTAAACCCTGCCATCATTGTTTTTCCTTTATGCTTTTATTTACTAAGAAGAATATGCTGTTATTCACTCAGAAGGAAATAAACTCTGCAACATGTTCTTTGGTAATCTACTGTTGCGTTTTCTCATCTCGGAAATAATGTAGAGGATAAGAACTACATCATTATGCAGCGAATAGTCAAGGAGTACCTCCTATGTGCCTGTCAAAAACACAGACAAAAGCCAGATATCACAACCAACCCTCCAAAGGAAATAGTTACATGCCTTATGGTCACTAACCTGGGTTAGTCTATAACTATAACAAAGCATAACATTAATTAAAATGATATTTTCAAATCAATGTTTACACTTTCCTTGTTACTGATACAACTTCTTAAAAAAAAGCTAAAGAGAAACAGCTTTTGTGTAATACACTTTAATGATTTTTCTGTATAGCACCAAGAAATAATGCCTCCTCTTTGAAATACTGACCTGTAAATTTCCCTTTGATAAAAAGGACTGCAAAGAAGTTGGGAACCCAGCTGAGGTAAGAAGAAAGAGTGCCTTTTATTCATGTGGTTTAGGGAAGTAGGAGAGTCTAATGAGCAAGAATAGAGAAGTGCTTTCTTCCTAATGAATAGGTAACCCACATGAATGCCCTTGGTTTACCCATTTGGCGAAACCTGAAATAGAAAACACTGCCAAGTCATGCCTCAATGAATAGCTTCGTTTGAGAATTCTGAACATGTCAAGGGGGCAGTGCTAAATGAACATGTTTTTATTCATCTTGGAAGCCTTGTAGGGTAATTAGGGAAGTGGGGACACTCAGATTGAGTAAGGAGTGGCATTCAGGCTATTTTAGGGACAGCCTGTGGTGGCAGCTGCTGAAAACCAAGAATTTTCCAAAGGCTACAGGGGATAGGATAACACTCAGTAGGGCTTTTGAAGATGAAATCCACAGTTTAAGGCCCTCCTGACATCCCTGGTTTGATTTCAACTTCGATTATGCATGAGGTAACACTCATATTTATTTCCATTGTTCTTTAATATGCTGTTGTCCTTTTAAAAGACTGACCCAAATGGAGGGACTGATTTTGGAGTTTTGCAAATAGCAACCACAGTGTGTATGTACGTATGTATGTATGTATGTGTGTGTGTGTGTGTGTGTATGTGTACTGATGAGACAGAGAGAAAGAGGGAGATGCATAGACAGAAAGGCAGAGTCATCTGAAACAGAAAAATTTGACTGTGTTTCCATTTCCCTCCCCAAGTTGAATAGCTTTAGTTTATCCCACGTGTAGCTTGGGTCCAATAAAGTGACTAAATCCTGATTCTGCTCTTTCCTCAGAACTTATTGAGAGATTGTAAGTTGCAAGAAGCCCTTGATCTCCTGGGGAAGGTAATCACACAGCTGACAGGTGCTGGGGGGTGGGGGGTGTACTCTTCATGAAGGCAGCATCCATGTCACCCACAGCTTGGCTCTGATGGGTGGGAGGTGCATAAACCAAGGAACAGAACAGTGACGGAGAGGACCTGTGACAACGTGCACTTCACAGCATGCCAGAAGAGTCCTTTTTAGCCAAAGGTTGGCCTCTCTGCTCATCCCACCAGTGTGGGGACCTGGAATTGTAGACCTGTACAGAGAAGCTCTAAGAGTTACAACCCCTGCAGGCCAAGCTATGTCACCTTGGCACTTAAGCCAGTTGTCTTTTTGTATGACAAGTCTAGCTCTATACTTCAGCCTGTTGGGCTATAATTGGAGGTCCCTGGATCAGTGAGAGTAACTATAAGGAAGCTACCAAAGTCAACCATCCCAAGAAAAATTTCTGCTCACTGCTTGTGCTATACTCCACACGCTGTATGTTTCCATGGTAGTCTTTATCTTCTTGAATGCAACAGCTTGTTTATTGGCTTTCCTTCCCTATAAGCTGTGAGCTCGTTGAAGACAGGGACTGTGCAATATTCCTCTTTGTATAACCTCAACATATGGCATGACATGTAACACACACAGCCAGGCATGATGCACAAAACATTTTGTGGGATGAATGAATGAATGAAGATTAAATCAGATTTACTTCCTCTTGAACACTTCAGTCTCCAAAGAGCAAATGAAACCTTAGAGAACCAGGTTGAACTCACTGCAGAGAAAATATCAGTGCAGAGTCTGAAAAGAGATGTGTAGTGATGAGGCTGTGCAAAGACACATTAGCTCAAATTTCCCACCACTACTAGCGATGTGATCTGGTACTATTTACATAACTTCTCTGTGTCTCATTTTACTGATCTATAAAAATACCTGTCTTACAGAATTACTTGAGGTCCTAGATAATATTAACAAACCACCTTGTACAGTATCTGGCACGGAGAAGGCATATAATGTGTAAAGGCTATTATTTACAAGATACTTGAGGACAGCGGAGGAGAAATATATCAGAGGAAACATGTCTTGTGTCTGAGTCTTCATGGTCCAGTGGCACGACGTTATTCCCTTGGGACCATTACTGACCTAGACCAAATGGCCAGGCTCTAGAGCCAAGGGATAGGAACCCACTAAATCACTTTTTTATGGGGAAGATTAAAGCCAAGTGCTGTGTAGAAAAAACAGCAATGGGCCTCACTACAAGAATAGACAAGCACAGTGTCTATGAATATTTGCAGCCTTCTCAGCCTGTGCTCCTTCAAATGTATTTTGCAAATACTAAGGTCACCCCAAATTTCATATGACTCAGGATTAAAGAGGCAAGAATTATATATATCTGGTATGACTCCAAATCAGCATCACATATGCATTAATTTGGTTACTCATTGAGTCATTGCCCCTACACTATTGATGAGCCTTAGCATCAGGTATTAGCAATACAAGAAAAAGTAAGCCATACCTGTCTTCAATGAGCCCCCAATACTAGAAAAAAACAGATTTACAATTTATAACTCTTCAGTCTTACAAAGTGCTGTGGGTTGATACAGGCCACACTGTTTTTTCCTTCAGGTCTCAGCAGAAACATCACTTCCTCGGGGAAGCCTTACAACCTGCTAAACCAGTCTGGGACCTTCTTATTCCCACAAAGCCTAGATAGTTTCTCCTTTGCATCCTGAACCACATCCTGCTTTTCCAGGGTCAGTTTTTGCCACTTGACTGAAGAGTCCGTGAGGTTAAGTTCCATGAGCCTGGAAC
Organism: Prionailurus bengalensis; assembly: GCF_016509475.1. NCBI lineage: Eukaryota > Metazoa > Chordata > Mammalia > Carnivora > Felidae > Prionailurus > Prionailurus bengalensis. The sequence goes on along the minus strand of NC_057353.1, from coordinate 13,332,423 downwards.
ACAACAGGTGTTCAATCAGTGTGGAGTAAGTATGAGATGACAGTCAGGACAGGAGACAGGCGAAGTCACTGGATGCAGAGGACTGTCAAGCAGGACTGAGACGTCAGCATTGTAAAATGCTCCTGGGAGGTGAAATCAGACCAGCAGGAAAAAGAAAACTAAAATTATCTACGGACTTTGTTGGTAAGGAAGCATTTGTTATGCCCAGCTTTAGAAGAACAGCAAGTAAAAGAAGACTGCATTCATCTGAGAAACCAAAGTGGAGGAAGTCAAGAAGGCAACTGGACACAGATTTTTAAGAATACACAGATTAACAGCTAGAAAGAATCAGGTGAAGGAGGCAGCAGAAAAAGGAAGAGGTTGAAATATACAAGAGAGAAACCATTAAGAAGTAAAAATGCAAGCCACATATGGGAAAAAAATATTTGTAGCCTATATAAATACTAATAGATTTATATCCAGAATCCACAAAAAAAACCCTAATACCAATTAATTTAAAAAATAAAATTGAAAAATTGGTAAAGGACTTGAACAAGCATCATACAAGGAGGAATTCAAATGGCCAACAGGTATGAGAAAGGTGCTTAATCATATTGACATTAGGGAAAGACTTCAAAACAACAAGGGGCGCCTGGGTGGCGCAGTTGGGCTGATGGCTCAGAGCCTGGAGCCTGTTTCCGATTCTGTGTCTCCCTCTCTCTCTGCCCCTCCCCCGTTCATGCTCTGTCTCTCTCTGTCCCAAAAAATAAATAAACGTTGAAAAAAAAAATTAAAAAACAAAAAACAAAAAAACAACAAGGCACCACTGCCATCCTACTGAAAAGGAGGGGAGAAGGACTATGAATGTAGATGTATCTGGAGGTCTGAGAGTGAGAAGTTAAGGTAGCTCAGGCCTGTATTTTTCTCAGCATGAGAGAAGCTGTCAGTGACATAAGTACTTAAGGTGATCCATTAAGATTTGGAATAATCATTCTGAGGAATGTGAGTGCATGATCTTTGGAACAAGAATATAATCCCTGTAAAAGTTTTATGGGTCTAGTTAAATTGTAGACTCTAAATGTGTATCAGCAACAATCAATAACAGTGTTTTTTTCTGCGGCACCTGGATGGCTCAGTCAGTTAAGCATCTGACTTTTGATTTCGGCTCAGGTCAAGATCTTGCAGTTCATGGGATCAAGCCCTGCATAGGGCTCCACACTGATAGTGCAGAGCCTGCTTGGGGTCCTTTCTCTCCCTCTCTCTCTCTGCCCCTGCCCTGCTCAAGCTCACTCACTCTCTCTCTCTCTCAGAAATAAATAAATAAACTTAAAAAAGACAGTGTTATATTCCTCACATTGTCCAAACCCTGAGTGCATGTGGACAGCTAGACTGATACAGGATTAATAATCTGCAGGGTAGCTGTAGCAGACTGATAAAGGGCATTGAAATGGCAGATGAATGAACAGCTGAACTGGGGAATCACAGTGAAGGCAGAAGGGGAAAACATCCCAAGATGAGTAAGGAAATTGGAAGGGAATAACTGAGAAGGGATTTGACATGGATATCTCAGCGAGGTTGAGAAGCAGGGGTGGTGGGAGTTGGGGCTGAGAGAATAGAGTATAAGACTGTAGAGGCCGGGCAGCTCCCCACAACTGCGAGTGCCAGGATGAACAAAGGGAGTGGGGTTACTCCCTGGAGAAGGGTATCTTTGACTTACTTTGTGAAATAAGACCTCGAACCTCCCAGAGATTCCAAGGAGAAGTGTGGTGAGGACTGGGGCAGCCAGCCCTGATGGACCCGACACTTGCTCCCCTGTAGAGATCTCTCAGTGAGTCCTGCTACCACAAGCCTTGACCTCTTCTCCCCTTCATAACTCTGGGCCAAGTGAGGGTGCTTAATTTAATTATATCTTAATTTAAATATATCTTAATTTAATTATATGTCAGTTCTGGAATATTAAGACTTTATTAAAGACTCAGTGAGACAAAGAGCAATTGATAGAGTCACATGAAAACCAGATACTCTTTTTTTTTTTAAGGTTTATTTATTTTTGAGAGAGAAAGTAAATGGAGAGGGACAGAGAGAAAGGAAGGCAGAGAATCCCAAGCAAGCTCCATGCTGTCAGTGCAGAGCCTGACGTGGGGCTCAAACTCCCAAACTGTGAGATCATGTCCTGAATCAAAATCAAGAGTGGGGCGCTTAACCAACTGAGCCACCCAGGCACCAATGTTTTTGTTTTTAAATACAATTTATGCATGCAGCTTGGGGTCCCCTACATGAAGATCTTTCTGTAGGAAGATCCAAGTAGGTCAGTTAGGCTCCTCCAAGTTAGCTGACCTGCTCCAAGTAGGTCAGTTAAGCTCTCTATACCTTGGTTCCCTCACCTTAAAACATGATGATTGAATTGAGCATTTCATATCTACTTCACAGGACTTGCAAGAATCAACTTCATGAGTTCACAAGCATAGAAGCTTTTATTGATGTATAGGTGCTATGTTACTACTCATTTATATGACATATCATTAAAATATCTCCATAAAGTATAATCTTTACTTGAAATTGGGATCTTGACTTTTACTTCCTGGAAGACATGGTAGGTAAGCTCTAATTTTACCAAACATATATCAAGTGATAAAAACTCATTTTTCCCGCAATTTATACAGTGTGCCCAAACTGCAAGCCTCTGCCCATCCATCCTCCCCAACTCCCAGTGGGGAAGTGACAAGAAGGCTCAAGCTGAAATGCTCCTACTGGAGAAATAAGTCCTCCAGAAATGTGGCAGTAGCTATGGTCACCATCATCATTGTCATCATTGTTAGTCAGAGCCTAGAGTTATAGCTAATGTATTTAAAAGACAAACCATAAATCTTGACCGTAGTCAGATAGAGCAAGTGCTCAGCCTAACTCACTCGGACCCGCAGCGGGACAAGGGGAGCAGGACCGCAGTGGACAGCACTTTAAGAAGCTATAATTCTTAATGATTCCCCAAGTGTGCCAATGAGTATTTTAAATGGCTGAGTTAACAAAAATGAAGAGTAGTAGCCTAATTTCACATTCCTTAGGACTCAAACGCCTAACTAATATGGAACATCAAAGCTTTTTGATTGACATATTTCATTGCAAAATATGCTAAAGGAGTGTACTTTTGACATATACCACTTCGTTGCTAAGAAATGTCTATTAAAAAAAGAAGGAAATACAAATTCCTTGAAACTTAGCAACTGAAAAGGTCTATTTGCAGTAAAACACACACACTCACACACACACACACACACACACACACACACACACACACACACTCCAGTACATTGAACATTATCAGAAAATAATGGTAACTATATTATTAACATATATAGATTCCCAACATGTATCACTTGAAGCATTACAAGATCCAGATACCTATTTATGTAAAGAAAATTCCCCTCATTCCTGAACCCATGATATGTCTTTTTAGTGCTGTCTTAACTTTCCTTGAAAGAAAAGGCCAATCACAGCATGTAAGACCATTTCAGGCCGACCCAACACATGTACATGTCATATCTCAAATAAATAATTTCACTATTTGTCCATTCTCTACATAAACCCTTTTCAGGCTCTCACACTCCATCACTCTACATCATCACAATGTCACAGTCCTGTCCAGGGTGTGCCCAGAGCAGGCAATCAGTAAATACTTGGGGCACAAATAAAAACATGAGGAAAGTTTCTTCATTCTTTATTTTGCTTCTGGAGCCTTCTAGCCCTGTCCTCTTCCCATTTAATCTAATCTCCTGGCTCCCTATTCTGAATTCAGTCTTCTTCTCTACCTCCCAAACTCCCTCCTGGATTTAGCCTCTTCCTGACTCGCCGCTCTGGAATTCAGACCTAGGCTCCCTTACTTAGTTCCCAGATTAACGTCTATTCCAAAACAGTTCAACCCAAGTCCTTCACCCTGCAGACACTGCCTAGCACCTACCACCCAGCACCTAGGAGGATCCCATAACATGAAGGAGAGACATGGAGAGGAAAGAGGTACAGAATAGGTGAAGCCAGATTTCATTTCTATAATTTTATTCTGTTCAAATGAACCAAATGATACTGAGAAAAAAGGACGATGGATAAGAAAGCAAAAAGCAGGTTGTGGGGTTGGTTCTCACACAGGAGACTAAATGGGTCTACCCTGGAAGCTGGCTCTGAGACAAGCAAGATGTGTAAAAAAGGACAAATAAGGACACCCAGAGTTACCAGATTTTTCACCAATGGCTCTCTACAAGAAAATCCTAAATAAAATAATCCATTCACATAATACTATAGGATATCCATTGAAATGAAAAACAAAATAATTATTCTCTTAGTGCTAAAAATATATTTAACAACTTATATCATCCACTCCTAAAGATACCGCTTGTGTTTTCTTGTGTAGTAAAAATATCTATTTCAAATTGATATTTAGCATGGTATTCAAATGGGATATATTATATTTATGTGTGCAGTAAAACCTTTGAAAATAAAAATAATTTAAAAAATTTATGGGGTGCCTGGGTGGCTCAGTCAGTTAAGCGTCTGACTCTGGACTTCAGCTTAGGTCATGATTTCACAGTTCATGAGTTTGAGCCCCACATCAGGTTCTGTGCTGACACTCAGGAGCCTGCTTGGGATTCTCTCTCTCTGTGTCTCTGCCCCTCCCCCATCTCAAAATAAATAAAAAATTATGATTTTTTTCTTTGCTTATTACTACTATTCAAGTACATGAACTTGTTCAAATTCCTACTTGTAAACTTTCTAAGTTTTAAAAAGTTATTTCTAAATTAGTCCTAATTTGGAAACTATAAAATGGTGACAAAGAAATCTTTTCTGAAAGAATAAAAGCAAAATATCCTACAGTCTTTATGCAACTTTCCTAACGTGTGTATATTCCCTTCTTGTGTTTTTGGACATTATTTTACATCACAGTAATAAGACTGCACCCAGTTGGTGTTCCCCATTCTCATTTACTGCCGTGCATCAAGCACTTTTCTTTGTGGCTACCTAATTGTTTTTAACCATTATTTAAAAATCCTGCCTAGGGGCGCCTGGGTGGCGCAGTCGGTTAAGCGTCCGACTTCAGCCAGGTCACGCTCTCACGGTCCGTGAGTTCGAGCCCCGCGTCAGGCTCTGGGCTGATGGCTCGGAGCCTGGAGCCTGTTTCCGATTCTGTGTCTCCCTCTCTCTCTGCCCCTCCCCCGTTCATGCTCTGTCTCTCTCTGTCCCAAAAATAAAAATAAATAAATAAATAAAAATCCTGCCTATTCTTCTATGAAGAATATATTCCATAACTTATTTGAGTATCCCCTTTATTGTTGGATAGTTGTCTTATTTTCATTTGTTAAGAAATGTCAAAGTGAACTACTTTTGGTATTCATTTAGTGAGTTTTCACAATTCTCTTTATTTTTTGAACTCATTATAAAAATATCTTCATTATACTGTTGCAAATATTAATCTTCTTGACTTTTTCATTTTCACCACACAGTTTTTACTCTTCATCTAATCACAGATGCTTTCTTTTATAATTTACCAGTCTTAAAAAAAATAGAGGATTGTCTTCCTGCAGAAACTGACAACTTCAGGTAAGGTTTTATGTGCATCGTCCCCAAAATTTCCAATCAGTGCTGCATACCACTTATTAAGTAATCCTCCTTCATTTTCATCTTTTTAATGCTTCTTTCAGCACTTACAAAATTCCAAAATGTGAAGAAATACTGCTAGGAAAACTGTCCTGTTTTAGAGCCCTGTGTTTATGCCCAAACCAGAAAAGTCTGTGTTTAAATGAATTTTTTTAATATGTCTATACTAGCTTAAACAGTGTTTGGTATTTTTTAAGTTTTAATGTCAATACTGTTCACTTCAAGTGAACTTACAAATAATTTCTTTGAATTTCTTTGAATTTACAGAATGTCCTCTTTAAGATTGTGATTTAAGTTCATTAAACATATGAATTAGAGTGCAGAGAATTCATATTTTTATATATTTAATATTTGCACAATAGAGTAATGACAAGCTTCTTTGTGCGTTAAAATCTTTATTCTTTGTAAGGTTTGGTAGGCTTCTGTTTGTAGACCTTCACCATTTCTGTGAAGTTTACTATGATTATACACTTTCTTTTCTTTTTTTTTTTCAACGTTTTTTATTTATTTTGGGGACAGAGAGAGACAGAGCATGAACGGGGGAGGGGAGGGGCAGAGAGAGAGGGAGACACAGAATCGGAAACAGGCTCCAGGCTCCGAGCCATCAGCCCAGAGCCTGACGCGGGGCTCGAACTCACGGACCGCGAGATCGTGACCTGGCTGAAGTCGGACGCTTAACCGACTGCGCCACCCAGGCGCCCCTACACTTTATTTTCTTGTGGTACTCTTTTCCATTATAATTTATATTTCATAATGGCTCCTATATTAAAGGAACTTCAAAATCTGCCTAAGGAGAAAAGAAAGTACACATTTAAGGATCATATAAATGATTCAAAGGACCAAAAGTTCTCAGAGCACTCTCTGACCCCATCGCACTCTCCACCCCACCAGAAATGTTCCTTGCTACCTGACTGTGACTTCTCTAAGTCTTTTAAGCTACTTATATGAAAAGGTATTTTGCCATTTTCCCCATTGGACATCAAGTACTAAAAGTAGGATAGATTCTCAAAATTATAATAAAGAGACTTATTTTAACTAAATAGGATAATCTTTTAAACTTTTATTTATCCCAACTATAATAGTTTTACTTCATGACTTATTTTTAATTGTAGAATTATATACTTTGAAGCTTAGAAGGTTCAAATTGACCATGATTTTTATTTTGTGTAATTATAAATTAAACTTTTTGCTGAAGTCTGTCTTTGCTTTTCCATTTGAGTGGATAATCTTATTACAATCCATACCTAACTTTATTTAATTATGTTCCCCAGATAGAGATAAGTGATATGTCAGTAAGATTATAATTTCATTTGTTGCTTCTCCTTTAATTTAATTTTGTTTATACATCTGTTCCAAAAGGGTTCTTCTTGTCTATTTTGAATTAAAATAATATAATTATGTTTCAGGTTATTATAACTGTTTTTTTTTTCATTTTTATTGCATAGCCACTTCTTTTTAAAAATATTTTTTAATGTCTATTTTTGAGAGAGAGAGAGACAGAGTGTGAGCAGGGGAGGGGCAGAGAGAGAGGGAGACACAGAATCCGAAGCAGGCTCCAGGCTCCGAGCTGTCAGCACAGAGCCCGATAGGGGCTCGAACTCACGAACCGCAATATCATAACCTGACCTGAAGTCGGACCCTTAACCGACCGAGCCACCTGGGTGCCCCTGCATAGCCACTTCTCAGGAGGGCTTCCCCCTATCCCTGCCAATTCACATACCCAGGGACAATACAGCCACCACTACCCCTACAAACTAGGGTCCAAATGGATGATATAAATGTTGCTTCCCGTCAATAGCATCAAGCTGTTACAGCTACGACAGAATGTGAACATCACTTAGCCAATGACATCCTACCAACGAAAGGGAAGTGATTCTTCTTCTGATTACGGTTTTAAACCCAGATAGCACCATCATTCCTCAAAACTCTAATTTACATTTTCCTGATCAACATTCATGTTCAGAGTAGCACATTTTTTAGCTAAAAATATACCCCCAAGTTGATAACAAAGTACAGTGTTTCTTTTTAAATGAAGAGAAATGTGGCAAAAAGAATAAAACAGAGCCTTTCTGTATCCACGTATCGTTCGATTAGTGTCACGTTTTTGAATGTAACTTAAAAAAAACCCTTTTGTGATATGCCATATATGAACATTTTCATAAAAGTCTGTTACATAAAGGATGCAACAAGACTCAGACTATTTCATAGAACCGAAGTACTACGGGGGAGAAGGAGGTTCTTTCCTCTGCAGGGTGTTCAGCACTAATTTCATAAGCCAAGCCAAGCCAAAACACTAATGCATAAAGCTGAAAAATGACAGAACCACATACTTTTCACAAACTCAAAACCACTTTATTCACAAGTGAGAAATGACCAAACTGAACAAACGCCTAGCCGGCTTTGTTAGCAACTTAATGTTAGTACACAAACACTGATTGCTTCGCTGTAAGAGACAAGCATGGGTTCCTCAAGTCAGAGAAGCAAGGTCTTAGAAACACAGGGAAAACATTCTCTCTTCATCCCCAAACTTCTCCTCATGAGTAAACTTCGTCCACTCATCCATTCGACAAGTATGTACTGACCGAGACCTACTCTATCGCAAGGACTCTGTGAGTGGTAGCGATATAGCAGTGAGAAAACAGATGGTCCCCTGGGCACGTGGGCTTCTCATGGTCTTGGAGGTACATGCAACACACTAAATAAATACGTAGCTCAAGTTATGAAAATGCCATGAAGGACAAAAATAAGGGTTGTAACTGTTGGAGGAGATTTAAGTTAGGAAATGAGAGGCTTTGCTAGAAAAAGTGACATGACAGCGACTCCTAAAAACAAAGAGTAGGGGAACCTACCCAGTTTTCTAGGAGGAGTAGCAGGTGGGAAGGCTCTGGGTAGAAAGAGCATGGGAAGTGTCAGGACAGCAAAAAGGCCAGTGTGGCTGCAGCGAAGCAGGCAGAGGGAGGTCAGGACAGCAGGGCATCAGGCTAGAGGGGAAGGCAGGGGTCAGACAGTCTCAGCTATAGACTGGGCTTCTCATCTTAATTGGAGTGGGAAGGTGTTGGCACAATTAATACCAGGGCCTGTCAGAATCCGGTCTGAGCCATCCTTTGAAAGAACACCATAGCTGCCAAATGGAGAATAAGAGGCCTTGGAGCAGTCTATTTAGCAGATGACAGCAGTGGCCTAGCAAGGGGTGGTGGCTCATCACAGGCTAGTGGTCATGGCAACGGAGAAAAGCAAATACATTCAAGAGCTGTCTGGAAATAGAACCTATAAGATTTGATGATGGAGCAGGTATGAGAGATGAGGGAGAGCGTGAGGTGCTCGGGTTTCTGTCCCAAGCAACTGGATGGGAACAGGTGCCAGAGATGGAAAAATGGCCAAAGACACTGACATGGGAGGCAAGGTGGGGGAGGGAGGGCTCAAGGGCTACACTTTGGAGTTCTTACATTAGGGAGGCCAGTGAGGAAGTGGGCAAGTGGCAGCAAGGATCAAGAGCACTGAAGGAAGACTGGCCCAGGGAAATGAACTTAGGTTGTAGAGGGCATGGTAAGAGAGGGTAGCAGGTGACAAGAGACAGAGTAAGAGAGAAGGCTGCCTCTGGGACTCATCCTTGCCATGTGATAACGCACAGACATTGCATGTAGAGATGGTGTAAGGAGAGAAAATGAAAAAGAGGAGTATGGAAGTTAATAAAATGAGGGGTTCAAGGAAAATGGTTGAGTGCAGCAAATGAAGAATGAAAGGTGAATGTTAGACTTAGCAATAAGAAAGCCATATGCAAGAGCCATTTCAATGGAATTCCAGGTGTGGAAACCATACCATGTGGGTTGAACAGTAAACTGGAAGAAAGTGAAGATAAGTGTCAAAATACATAGAGACAGGTTTTTATAAGAATATCTTAAACATATTCTTATAAGGTAGAACGCAGGATATTGTGTTTTTTAAATGGCAGATAAAAAAGGCATATTTATCATTAAGAGGAATGATACAATAGAAAGGGAGAGAATTTGAGAGGAACAAAAATCCCATCTAAGAAACCAGAAGCTATGGGATCAAGAGTAGACAAGCTGCCCTTGAAAGGGTGGGCTCGGAGTAGAAAGGGGAAAATACAGTGATAGATGGTGGGGATGTGGGGGATTTGGTGGCTTCTGTTTTCTCACTTGGTAAAAGTATGCAGTGTGTGAGAGTGGAGGGTAGAGGGTGGAAGGATGAGACAGACAAGCCTAGAAGGTTTGAAGAAGGTAGACAATGTGTGGAAGTCACTGCAGTTTGGGAATTCACAGAAACATTGAACACTGTGGTGAAGCAGGTGATAGTAAATTTATACAAGCACGAATATATTCAATTTCCTGCAACCCCCTCTCTTCCTCTCTAGGTTAACAGCATTTATACCTACCCTGCCAGTAGGACAGGAATGCTTGGGGTCATCCTGACCCTCCCTTCTGCACATTCTTCCAACTTCTCATCAACCCTACACATTCAAACTCCAAACTTCCCAGTCCCATGGCTGTTGAACTTGCTCACCCCTCACTGTTGCCAGATAGACACAACTGTAGTAACTTTCAGCTTTCTGTCCTCCAGGCTCTCTTCTCTCTTGACACATTTTCCCAACTCCACTACTTTACCTACCACACTCACTACAACTGGTCACTGCAACACTGGCTTATTTCTATATCCCTTTGTCTCCTTTGATTTCTCCTGGAATTCCCTTTCTCCTTCTGGGCAAAGTTAATTTACTCCCTCATCTCCAGTTCTAGTGCTTCTATGTGTCCAGCTCCTCATTAGACCATGAGCTCCTCTAAATAAATAAATAAATAAATAAATAAATAAATAAATATAAATAAATATAAATAAATAAACAAACAAACTGAATGTTTATTTCTGTGTCACCAATGTCTAGCAGGCAGGACCAGCTACAAAATTTGCCACACCCAGTGCAAAATGAAAATGTGGGCCCCTTGTTAAAAGATTATTAAGAGGGGCGCCTGGGTGGCTCAGTTGGTCCAGCTTCTGACTTCAGCTCAGGTCATGATCTTGTGGTTCATGATTTCCAGCCCCACGTTGGGCTCACTGCTGTCAGCCTGTCAGCACTGAGTCTGCTCCAGATCCTCTGTCCCCCTCTCTCTGCCCCTCCCCACCTTGCACTCTTCCCCCTCCCCCCCCCCAAAAAAAATTATTAAGAATCTCAAAATGGCAACTGCAGAGCATTAAGTAATACAGGGCCCTGGGCAGCCACACAAGTCACACAGCCATGAAGCCAGCCCTGCAAGCAAAGTACCTGAAACATATCGTGTTCAAGGAATCACTGATGCATAAATGCAGAATTTAATGAGAGCTTAATGCATTTAGATATAATCCCTCATCAAGTAAGGTTGTATAAAGATAAATAGAGCCCTAGATTTGATCTGTGATACAAACTGGCTGTCTGATCTTGGATAATTCTTTTGATCTTTACTTTCCTAACCTCTAAAATGAGAAGACTGCATTAGACAGATTCTCACCCGTACTTTTAAAATTCTAGAATCCGTAAATGTGCTCAGACCTCAACTCATTTGACAGGCTCTCTTCCTAGCAAAGAAAAAGAAGAAAGAAGTGGAGGAGGAACAGGAAGAGGAGGAGAAGACAAGAAGAAGAGGAAGAAGATACTAACAAATTTCAGAACACACAGATGATCCTCTTTATTTATAAACTCAGTAACTGTTAGGAAATTTAAGGGTCCCATTTGAACAACATGAGAATTTTCAATGAATATTATAGAAAATTAGTAAAATTACGAACTAGTAACTAAATAAGAAGGTTCAAAAAATGAAGCTCAACCAGAAGTAAACTCACTCTTCTATGGTCAATTAATGTATGACAAGGGAGGCAAGCTTATACAATGGGGAAAAGACAGTCTCCTGGACAGCTACATGCAAAAGAATGAAACTGAGCCACTTTCTTATACCCTACACAAAGTCAAAACAGATTAGACCTACATGAGAGACCTGAAACCATAAAACTCTTATAAGAAAATCTACACAGTAATCTCTTTGACATCAGCCTTTTCTAGATATGTCTCTTCAGGCAGAGGAAACAAAAGCAAAAATAAACTATTGGGATTACATCAAAATAAGAAACTTTTGCATAGTGAAAGAAACCATCAAGAAAACAAGAAAGCAACCCTACTCAATGGGAGAAGGGTTTTTTTTTTAATGTTTTTATTTATTTTTGAGACAGAGAAAGCAGGAGCTGGGGAGGGGCACAGAGAAAGGGAGACAGGAACCAAAGGGGGTTCTGTGCTGACAGCAGAGAGCTCAATGCAGGGCTCAAATTCAGGACTTGTGAGGTCATGACCTGAGCTGAAGTCAGATGCTCAGCCAACTGAGCCACCTAGGTGTCCCAGGAGAAGATACTTTAAATGATACATCCAATAAGGGGTTAATTCCAAAATATATAAAGAACTTTTACAACTCACTCAACACCAAAAAGACAAATAATCTGATTAAAAAATGGGCAGAGGACCTGAACACACACACACACACACACATACACACATATATATAAAATTTATTGTCAAATTGGTTTCCATACAACACCCAGTGCTCATCCCAACAGGTGCCCCCTCAATGCCCATCACCCACTTTCCCCTCTCCCCCCACCTCCATCAACCCTCAGTTTGTTCTCAGTAATTAAGAGTCTCTTATGGTTTGTCTCCTTTCCTCTCTGTAACTTTTTCCCCCCTTCCCCTCCCCCATGGTCTTCTGTTAAGTTTCTCAGGATCCACATATGAGTGAAAACATTTGGTATCTAGAAGACATAGAGATGGCAAACAGACATAAAAAGATGCCCAACACTGATAATCATCAAGGAAATGCAAACCCAAACAGCAAGGACATATCACGTTACACCTGTCAGAATAGCTAGAATCAAAGACGAGAAATAACAAGTGTTGGTGAGAATGTGGAGTAAAAGGAACCCTCACACACTGTTGGTGGGAATGCAAATCGGTGCGGCCACTGTGGAAAACACTATGAAGGTTTCTCAAAATATTAAAAATAGAAGGATATGATCCAGTAATTCCACGGGATTTATAATACTGAGCGTTTACTCAAAGAAAGCAAAAACACTAATTCTTAAAGACATATGCACCCCTTTGCTTACTGCAGCGTTACTTATAATAGCCAAGCTACGGAAGCAACCTAAGTATCCACTGATAGATGAATGGATAAAGAAGATACACTATATATATATATATATATATATATATATATATATATATATATATAAAGGAATATTACCCGCCATAAAAAAGAATGAGGTCTTACCATTTGCAACAACATGGGTGGACCTAGAGGGTATTATGCTAGGGGGAAAAAGTCAGACAGAGAAAGACAAATACCATATGATTTCACTTGTATGTGTAATATAAAAAATAAAATAAAATAAACAAAAGGCAGAAACAAACCCATAAATACTGACAGTTGCCAGAGGGGAAGGGTTTGAGGGGATGGGCAAAATGCATGAAGGGGAGACAGGGATACAGGCTTCTGGTTATGGAATGAGTAAGTCGTGAGGATGAAACACATAGCACAGGGAATACAGTCAATGGTATCATAATGGCATTGTATGGTGACAGATTCTGGCCACACTTGAGGTGAGCACAGCATAGCACATAGAGTTGTCAAATCAGTATGTTACACACCAGAAACAATGTAACGTAATGTGGCAACTATACTTCGATTAAAAACAAACAAAAAATGAAGCTCAGGTAGAGAAAAGAGAAGGTAGAGACATGATTTAATTTGGACAATGTTCCAGTTTTCTGAGCGCATGTGACGAGCTTCACAGGGTGCCAGGCCTTGCCAACTCAATGACAATTCCATCATGAACTCAAGAACTCTCTAATCTGTATTTCTGCACATCTGAACAGACATGATTTCCCTTCCCAGGCCCTGTATTGGCAGGGGTGAAAATGAGTGTTATGTGTATATCCACAGAACACTAAGAGAAAGGGCAGTGCAAAGCTGGGGTTGAAAGTGTGGGAGGCAGTATAAGCGCTTGGGTTAAGGAATGAGACTCTGGAAATCAAATGGCCATTCCTTGTCTTGGACAAGCTGCATATCAACCAGAAGCCTCAGTTGTTGAGGTGGTAAACGTCTGTACCTTCCTCTTAGAACTGGTTCAAAAACAGAAAAAAGACTACAAATGTACATTGCACCAAACAAGGGTCAGTTGATGTTTTTCCTGTATCCACTAGGCACAGGTAAATTAATAACCATAGAGAAATCATTTGAAAAATTCACTCAACATACTCCTGAGATCTACTTTGTACATGATGCATGGTCTAGGTTGGCCAGCTAGATTAGCCTGTGCTCAATAATTAAACCAATTTCTGTCTTCTTGGCCTAAACATACTAGCTCTCTGGGTTAATTTCATAATGTTCTATTCTATTTTACATAGAGCTAGATGTAATTTTTAAAAATTAGGAAAAAAGTTTTCTTGAACTATTCTCAATATATTCTGAGGACAATATGACCCTTAAAAGAATCTTCAATTTTCCTAATAAATCTTTCTCATCAATATCAGTTTATTCTCACATAAAATCAAAAGTAGCCATTCATGAAACTTTGACTAAAGTGGTAATAACAATATAAACAAATCTTAAAAACTTAAAACTACTTCTTATCTTCCAATTTTGGTTTACTCCCACCCCCCTCAAAAAACAAAAACAAAAAACACTTTTATACGCAAAAAGAAAAAAACTCACTGGCTCTAATAAAATAATACCCCTTCCTCCTCAGTATTTGATTCAGGAAAAAATGTATCTGTAATTGTACTGAGGTTGACAGCCAACATTAGACATCTTGTAGCAGAAAGTTCTCTTAGGACATATATGGTTTTAGAAATACTGAAGAAAATCCATAGAGATTAATATTTCTAAATATTTAGGGAACCAAAAAATGAAAAAAATATCATTAGCCATGTTAATATTCTAAACAGTTTCAAATTGTCAATAAAAGAGGTAAGAAGTTAAACATTTTTCACCATCTGTAAGTGACATTCATACTGCTGAAAAATATATTTTTTCCTAACATTCATATTTAAACTCATAATACACTCTGGCTGGGGTTATTCTCATGAAAGCAAGAGATGGACAGGTTGAAAATGTGAGTTGATGATTATTAGCTTTTTAAATTCAAAAATATCTTTACAAAGCTATTTTAATAAACTCCAAAGGATTTAGTAATGATTTTGTTCCACTATTTTACACTGATAAATAGTATTTAATTTTCTTACATCAAATTACAAACAGTAATTTTCTTACTGTTTGAGGTAAGAAACAGATTAGTGGGTGGGGAGATTAACCATTGTATTGTAATGTAACCTGGCGGGGAGAAGTCTTGTGACTGAATGGGAGAAAATCCATTATAGTTACTTGACTTGTCAAAAAGGAATCTTGATGTGATTGAAGTACAAATTCAATTTGTAGCTTTATTTTTTTTTTTCAACGTTTATTTATTTTTGGGACAGAGAGAGACAGAGCATGAACGGGGGAGGGGCAGAGAGAGAGGGAGACACAGAATCGGAAACAGGCTCCAGGCTCTGAGCCATCAGCCCAGAGCCTGACGCGGGGCTCGAACTCACGGACCGCGAGATGGTGACCTGGCTGAAGTCGGACGCTTAACCGGCTGCGCCACCCAGGCGCCCCTCAATTTGTAGCTTTAAAAAGGTAGAGGAAAGGCATTTTATTCTTAAATATATGATGCTATTGTGGCAACTTACAAATACTTAGATACATTCTAGTTCCCCCACCTGATGAACATCTGTGGGCAGATGGCCTTTCTATAGCAACTGGACACCAAAGGAACGTGTTTATTTTCTCTCCTCTGGCTGCAGATTTGCAAATTTACAAGTCTAACTTTCTCTAACACTAACTGTGAAAATCCAAGTTTTCAATCACTTGAAAAAATTCTTATCCTTTCTTGATTTTTTTGAAGATATTAATTGCAATAATTGTAGAATATCTCTAATTTCTTACTCCAGTAAATATGCTACAGCCAACCCTGAATATGAGATAATGAACTCCAAGATTTCTGAATACAGCCACATGGAATTTCCTTTAAATGCTTATCCGGGATAGCACTTTCAAAGTTCCCATCATATTCAATTCCCTTACAAATTAGTGATGGTTCATGATGAAACAGGCTGTAGATAGTTCCCACTGATACATTTAATTTAGTTAAATGCTTTTCCGGCAGTTGTGTTCACACGACTGCTTCTTACAAGTTATTCAGACTCTTCCTATTTCTCCTTTTTTCCACCTTTAATCGTATCCCAGCAGGAAATAACAGCAAGTTTCGCAGCATCCATTTCTTCAATTTCTCCATTAAGGAGTCCTCCTATATCTTTGTATTTTCATAAACAGTGTTCTTTTCTCTACACGTAGAAATATTTTTAACCCAAATGGAACTTTGAAAATCACAGCAAACATTAAGACAAGGCAATTTTGCTCTAGACAAAACTGGGGTGCTTTCTAAAATGATCTGATGTAGTCTCACAGATCAACCAAAAGTATGTACTAGTCCCCTAATGTGCAAGTTGGCCTTGGCTAAAGCAGAACATTTGCACTGGGTGTGAAGTTACTAGGAGTATAACTCCATGGGAGCACAGATTTGCCTGTCTTGTTCACTGCTGTAGCCTCAATACACAGAGGTCTGGTGGCCAAAGTATTCAATAAACATTGTTGAATACATAAGTAAATAAATAAAATTAACTGAAAAAAATCTTAACAAAAAGCATAAAAAAACTGTGAGAAGTTTTACTTTATGTCTTGTAGAGTTGACAACCAAATAGAGTAGCTAGAAAGATAGGATTGTGCTCTGAAGGATATTACAGAGAGAATTATGGGAACATGGAAATTAAAGTGCAGCTCCCTTACCCTCTACTCCAATATGGCAGCTTGTCCAGAGCCTATAGTTTCTGGGTCTGTAGGCAGTGAGGAAGGCCTTGGGCTGTTCTAAGGTCTATGGACATGGCTGGTACAGTACCACATCCCCACTCTCAAGCAGAGACCAACAGTAAGAAGCATAAATGTGGCCCACAGAGACCTGTAGAGCTCTAGGGGAAGAGTGAAATCAGCTCCCCACATGAGGGTCACATCACCCTGGCCTTCCTAAAAGTAAGAAGTAGCTGAACCAGTGAGCTGAGTGCCCCCAACCGCTGAAGCAGTGAGATTTCAAGGAGACTGAGGATGTGGGGAACAAGAAAGCTCCTTCTAGGAAGGAGGAATGGCCAACCTGCTTCAACATTTTCCTTTTCTTTATTTATGTAAAACCAGTACTTGGGATATCTGGACAATGAGCAGGCAAAAAAGAGCACAACCACACACAGACACACACACAGACATACACACAGACACACACACACACACACACACACACACACACACACACTCACACACATATTTAAGGGAGTTCAGTGGCCAAAACAGGAATAGATACCCAGTGAAACAGAGTTCCTAGAAAAGACAGAAAACTTTAATAAAAAAAAAAAAAAAAAAAAAGCACTAAAAGGATTCAACAATGCCACAAAGATGTTCTGCAGCTAATAAAGATGATTTTCTAATTAGACATCTAGTACATGAATGTAAGGAGAATATGGTTGTTTGAGACCCATATTAGGACCCAAAGATCAACTGAAAACAATCACAAAGGTTTAAAAAATTACTAATACACACACACACACACACACACACACACACACTATTTATATACATACACATATATCACACACACATGCACAAAAAGATAAGAGACTTAGAGAACAGATACAGAAGATTTAACATAAAAAAATAAGAGTTCTGGAAGGAGAAAAAGAAACAGTTGTAAGAATCACAGTAATTAAACAAATAATGGAATACCATTTTTTAGTTTAACTATGAAAAGAAAACAAGAGAAAAGAGATCAGACAAATTCTGGTGAAAATTTCTTAAACTTCAAAAATACGGTATATCTTACAATGTTCCAAGCAGAAAGAATAAACTGTCTACAAAGGAGATAATATAAAAGTGTCATGTGACTATTTTCAACTATAGACCCTAGAAGTCAGTGGAATACTATTTTCTATCTACTAAAAGGAAAGAATGAAATTCAAAATCTTATACCATTTATTTGTCAAAGTAAAAGGAAGACAATTGGAGAACAGCAAAATTCAGGTACTACACCATCTATGTTCTTTACAGGAGAAAAATACTTAAATCAATTTAAGTGAATAACAAATGAGAGAGTACAGAGATATAAAGATGCGGTAACAGAAAGAGGAAAGCAGCCCCTGGTATCTGGTAGCTCAGAGCCACATCTTGGCATTCTCCATTTGAACATCAACAATCTCACACCACCTGAGCATCAGACAAGGCCCCTCTCCCTGAAGGTCATGTCAAAAACAAGGCCACTCTGTAATCATATACGAACTCAGAACAAAATATGAGCACTGTCCAAACCAGAAATTAGCAGACATATTCCTTTCCTAGCTAATACCAATGATGGGGGCTACTTTACCAATTACAGCTACAGCCTCACTCACATCCACCCTCCTTGAGGATAAGAGTTATTAAGATGCCCAATCATAGAACTATACCTGCTCCTTGCAGTATCCAGTCTACTTCCTTAAACCATCCTCCAAATCCCTAAACCTAAACGCAAATTCTGTAGATTCTTTCTAACATCCTCTAAAGCTCCCCATGGTTTCTAACGGTATTAGCTGCCTCATCATCACAAATAAATTCAACTTGCTCAACTACAGGTGTATTCCTTGTGGTCTTGAGCTGAAGGACATTGATATTGAGTATAAACAGAAGAGGAAACAGTGGTGAGCAATGGACTTTGCCCTTTACAAAAAAAGGGTAAAGATAAGCTGGCTGAGAATTTGTTTAAAAAAAAAGAAAAGAAAGGAAAGGAAAAAGAAGCTTAATAAAGAACCTTGAAATTGAAAAGATGAAGAGATACACTGCAAGAGAAAGTCTAATATAGGGTACAATGAAGATTACCAAACTAGCTCAGTAAACCCTAGAACTGTTAAGGGGAGGAACACTGGTGTACCTTGAGATAGAGAAAACTAGAAAAGTAAAAGCAATTCAAGTGATCTCACGAAGAGGGCAGGTAGAGGAAAAGGATAACTTCATAATAAACATATTTTCATTTATTCAACAACTATGTATTGATTGCCTTACTGTATACAAGTTATTTTTCCAAGTACTTCAGATACAACAATAAATCAAGCCATACAGTGTTTGCCTTCATGAAACTTTGATTATATTGGGGAAAGACAGTAAAGAAATACATAAATAATGTGTTTTCATATGGAAAAGATTCCTGAAGAAAAATAAAACTGGCTAAGGAACCAGAACATGATGGGAAACGTCTTGTAAATACTCTGTTGAAGCAACAAGCAAGCAGAGACCTGAATAGAGTCAGGGAGCACCACAAATACCTTGGGCAGCTTAGCAAGGCAGAAGGAAAAGTGAGAGCAAATGTTCTGAATTGAGACTATTCTTGCTGTGTTTTATAACAGCAAGAAGCCCAGTGAGGCTGGAGCACAATGTGACAAGGAAAAGCTGTAGGACGAGAGGAAGCCAGGGACCAGGTCATACAGGATTTGGGATTTTGGACAAATAGAGCATTTTCATACAGAACAAGAAGTCACACAATCAGCAGCTACATTGGTTCAGTTGCCCAGAATCTCTGCCAAGCTGTTTTCTAACCTTCTCTTCTGCCATCCTTAGAACACAGACTCTTCATTGTCTTTATTCTCCACTTCCTCACAGTGGTAATAGGGCTGCTGCAGCTCCCAGAATCATCTCTTCACACAACAGGCCAAGCAGGAATGAAGGCAGGAGTATAAAAGCTTTTTTCTCCAGAAGATCTGTTTTTCTTTTTTTTTTTTTTTAATCATAAAAGGATTCTTCTTCAGTCTCATTGATTAGACTATGCCATTGGCCTGGATTTAGAGTAAGCTCTGGCAAAAGGAAATGGGATGTCAATTATGCCAATTACCTCAGGGGTAACACTAACCATCTCTAGGAATGGGAGAGGCCACCCTTTTCCTCAAGGTATAAGTTAAGGTATAGTTTAGGTTAAGGTATAAGTTGGAGTTCTATTAACAAGATAAAAAGGGAGAAGGAGGAATGGCTCTTGAGTAAGCAACCAAACGTCTGCCACCAAAATCCACAATATCTACAAATTCAAGGAAGGAAATTCATGGGTCACATCTTTCAAATGTTAAGGATGCATTTGAAAAAAAATTAGCATTTAATCCTAATGAAACTACTGTGTAAAATAGGAAGAGAAGAAAATTAGCAAAAACAAGAGAATATATTATCCTCAGTTTTAACTCAATATTATCTTTATCTCATTTGAAATCAGAGATCTGAAAGCAATGGCCACTATTCCCTTTTTATTTCACATTGTCTTAGAGGTTCTAGTAGTGAATGTAATAAATCATGAAAATTAAATAACCTATACAAATGTTTAGAAAAAAGAAAATATAAAATTGCTACTTTTTCTGATAGGATCAGAAAATATAAGATATTCCAGTATAAAGTAACTGGTAGAATTAATATGAAACGTTGGTAAGATGCTGGGATACAAGATAAATGTACCAAAATCAATAGCTTTTCTCTATTCAGAATATGCACTTGAAAGTATAAATCAGAATATATTTTATTGTCAACTGGAAAAAAATGGAAAAACACAAGAAAATGTTAAGGAACACATTTAGCAAGAAAGACAGGAGTTCTATTAAAAAAACGAAAGTCTTCTTGATGGGAACCAATGGAAAGATATCATTTTTTTCTTGGATGGACAGATTTAATATCATGTACACACACACACACACACACACACACACACACACACACACACCGAGTTTTCTTATACATAAATTGAATCCAGTTTTTATAAGAAACCAGCAGGTAGGATTTTTTTTACTGGATAAAGTGATTTTAAATTTTATATGAAAGCATTTAAGAATGGCTTTCTAAAAGCTGTGAAATAGAAGCATATGAATAATCTCCAAAGATATGTGTCAATATTCTTATTTTATAGATCAGAATACTGAAGCTCAGAAGCTGTTACGTTGCCCAAGGTCACATGGCTAGTCAGTGAACCAGGACTCAAACTCAAGTCAGCCTATGTCCAAAACACATATTACTGTCTTGGAGTCGGAGTGAATTTACAGTTATTAGGAAGACTGACTAACCCACCTATCGGCTTCACTAATGCATTTTTGTTGGGTATTAAACCTTATAAAAATAAGAGTCAGTGTTACTTTTTTTAATTTACTCAATTTACTAATTTTTTACTACCAAATCAATTTTATTATTTGTTATGTAAAATAAATTATAATAAATACAATCATTTAGTTATTAAAATTATTAACTGATTGTTATTAATTATTTTAATCATTCAATTTACTTATATGAGCCAAGAATCAACTATACTCCCCATGTCCTAGAC
The DNA here is from genome assembly GCF_016509475.1 of Prionailurus bengalensis. Taxonomy (NCBI): domain Eukaryota; kingdom Metazoa; phylum Chordata; class Mammalia; order Carnivora; family Felidae; genus Prionailurus; species Prionailurus bengalensis. Next base: position 13,311,309 of record NC_057353.1, on the reverse strand, counting down.
AAGAATATATTCCTCTATACACATGTCCTGATTTGGTGTGTAAGGCCTACCAGTGTGATATTGAGTTGAAACATACAAAAAACATATTCAAGGAATGAAATCATTCTATTGAAGCCTTTGCATCCTTTTCCTTCAAACCAACCCTGGTCCTGCTAGACCTCCTAAAGTCTGAGGAGGAAGAGAGGCCACGTGGATTTCCAGGAAAGAAAAGTAATCCAAGGATCCATGTAAAAGTTCACTCACAACAAGCTGATACGAATATTGGAATATGACCCAAAAGGGAAAAAGGTATGTGTTTGTGTATTTTGGGAAGGGTAAAATCTTGGAGTCCTCTCAAGAATCCTAACTACGCAATTCATAGATTTCTTTGACTCAATTTCTACAGGAAAATTTCAGAATAGAAAGACATATCTGTTAATGAACTCCTGAGCAGGGTGCTTAGTGTTCATAATTTTTCATTATGATATATTTTGTGCAATTCAAAATTAGAAATGCTGAATGAGGAAAGGTAGTTTTTGTCAAAGCTCTTCAAATAAACTCACCTCAATAAATATTTTCAGAGAATCTATTATGAGCAAGGAATTGGGCTATGTAGAATAAAAGCTGATTAAAATACTGTGTTCTCTGGGAATTTACAATCTTGTGTGTAGAACAGGAATATACACCTCAAGAAATAATGTGGTGGTAAAGACACTATAGAAGGATAAATCAAATGCAAAGATTTACTCTACTAAGAGGATTCAAGGAGGAACTATATAAATTATGACTGGAAGTCTATTTTTAAGTATCTTTTTTAAAATTTTATTTTAATTCCAGTATATTTAACATACAGGGTTGTATTAGTTTCAGGTGCACAGTATACTGATTCAACAATTCCATACATCACCCAGTGCTCATCATGACAAGTGCACTCCTTAATCCCCATCAACTATTTCATCCATCCCCTACCTACCTACCTCCCCTCTGGTAAACCATCGGTTTGTTCTCTATAGTTAAGAGCCTGTTTCTGGCTTGTCTCTCTCTCTCTCTCTCTCTCTCTCTCTCTCTCTCTGCCTCTCACTTTCTCTCTCTCTTTTTTTGCCTTTGTTCACTTGTTTCTTAAATTCCACATAAGAGAGAAATCATATGGTGTTTTTCTCTAGTTCTCTCCATGTCATTGTAAATGGCAAGACTGCATAATTTTTTATGGCTGAATAACATTCCTACACACACACACACACACACACACACACACACACACACACACATATTTATATATATATCACATCTTCTTTATACATTCCTCTATCGATGAACACTTAGGCTACTTCTGTAATTTGGCTACTGTAAATAATGCTACTATAAACATAGGGGTGTTGAACTGGAAGTCTTTGGCAGGCCATTGACAGGTGAGAATGGGAAGGAGAGAAAGAAGTCATTAGGTGAGAAAACACGTGGAGACTAGAAAGCACAGGTATGCCAAAGGCTGAGCAGGCCACCATGGAGCACAGACTGCTGGGATGAGATGCGTGTGCTTCACAGGGAATGTGAGCAGCGAGATAGAACGGGGAGGATGGGTAAAGGGAGACAGAGACAGCAAGAATAGAATTGGAGTGAAAGGAGCATGCAAAGAATTTGTACTTCCTCTTTACGCTATGGAGATCCACCAACAAAATTTTAGTAGGTCGTGAAGGAGTAAGCCAGGAATTTTTTTGTCTGACTTGAAATACAATGAAACTTCCCTTTCATTCTTTCCTAGTTGATGTTTTCTGAAAAGAAATCTGTAAGGAATTTAGAAATATTCCATAATAAATTTTCTAAAAAACAAACAGTAGAAAACATATGTCCAAGTATTTACATTCTAATTTATATTCTAAGTGCAGAGAAGGGCCACTGACTTGTTTTCCATTAGCTTCCCCATGAAAGCTCCCTTGTGTCTCCATCTTTTTTTTTTTAGAGAGAGAGAGAGAGAAAGAGTGTGCATACACAAGCAGGTGAGAGGGACACAGGGGGAGAGAGAGAGAGAGAATCTCAAGCATGTTCATGCTCAGCCTGACACAGGGCTTGATCCCACAACGACCCTGGGATCATAACCTGAGTCAAAATCTAGAGTGGCTTCTTCAACAGACTGAGCCACCCAGGCACCCACCTTGGGTCTCAATCTTGTGCTGAAATGAACTGGCTTCTCTCCAAGTAAGGACACAAGTCAGGCTCCTAATCCACCCATCACTGATTGTCAGTGGTGCTTCCTCATGTTGAGATCGTTTCTGTCAATCAGAAACCAAGACTAGCTGAGCTACAGGTACTTGCTGGAGAATTGCGAACTGACTGGCACTGGGAACTTGCCAGGAATACTAATATTTGAAAGTGATAGTTTAATAGGAAACCATTCATTTAAATTATACAAGTCCTATTATATTAAATTGGAATACAAATAGAGGATTCCTAGACAGCATTATCTCCAGTCTACAGAGAATTCCATCATTGAAATGAGGTGTAGTATTGTGCCTTCTACCATTGAGAGTGTGGAAATAAGAATTATTCACTTTAAAAATATTTCTGCATCTTCTTTTATGTAAGTAGAAAAGAAAAACACAGTCAAAGATACTGGACACTATGTTTTACCCCTTCTTTATATTTGGCCTGCTAAGATAAATTTTATATTCTTTTACTTTCAAAGTAAGGTTTATATGCTCTTCTGTCAGAAACTAAATCCTGGACCATTTATTACAAAGGGAATACTGTGCTGAATTTAGGAAGCTCAGAGTCAAATTAATGGCCCAATGATAAGATTCTATTGCATTCAGACATCTGGTATGATCACTTCCTTCCTATAAACCATCTCTGCACTATTTTAAAATTCAATTTGATTTAACAAACATTTACTGAGTATCTACCATATACCAAGCACTAGGCTAGACATTTGGGATGCAGATATAAATATCTTATCTGGCACTTTAAAAAGATATGAAAGCTACCACAAGTCCAGTAAATGGAAGAACGTACATCATAAATAAATATGTCCACATGCATAATACACATTCAATTTTCTAGGAGAAAAGTATCTAATTTGGCCTTTCTTTTTCTTTTTTTCCCCTCAATATACAAGTATAGAAAATTGAGTTGATAAATCATGTAAAGCTCTATATAAAGAAAAACTGTGATTGCTTTCAGCCTTCCTGGTCCAGATATTTCTGCAGGGATGTGTGTTAGCCTGGTCTATTGACTCCAGAGAAGGGGCTGGACAGGGATGGAATCTCAAGGTCCTTGGGTGTCAAGGTTCATCCAAAATTCAGGAAATGACATCAAGAATGGGCAGTGGGATTAATAACAGTTGCGCTGGTACTGAGAGCTCTGAGACACGCACGGAGGGCAATTCATCCTAAGGCAGAGCCTAGCCGGGGACAGGAGAGGACAGACTGGAGCACAGGACAGAGCCCAGGACAGGGCTTGGGTAACCTCTGAAGACTGGGCTCCACATAATTAGCTCCAGTCTCGACTGGTTTTAGGTTCAGCCCCTTGAACTGTAATTCTTACTCCAGGAATACCTTAAAAGAAATCAGAGCTCCTAATAATGACATATACAAAAGCCAAAATTTCCAAAAAGAAGCTAATAGTATCTTTATTTATTTGTTTGCTGAGATTTCAGCTTTTCGATGTTTATTTATTTATTTAATTTATTTTTAAGAGTCCAGCTTTTTATTGAACAGGTTACGGAAGAGGTTTAGTCAAAAAGCCCAAAGCCCATGTCATCACCAGACTGCTCAGATTCCTCTTTCTTTGCTGCACTTTCTTCTCAGCGGGGACAGCAGTGGTGAAGGGGGCAGGACCACTCCCTGGTGCAGCACAGGCTGCCACCCCGGCGGGTCCACCAGTCCCTACATTGCAGGAGAGGCTCCCGATGTGGATGTGGACGTTGGCCAGGGCCTTCGCAAACAAACCTGGCCAGAAATGTCGAACATTTACACCAGCTGCTTTAATGAAGGCGTTGATCTTATCCTCTGGGACCTCAGGGTAGTGCAGGATGAGGGCCAAGTAGATGCAGGTAAGCTCCGAGAGGAGACGGAGGCCATGGTGTGGTCAAGTGCGGAGCTGGAGCTGCAGGGTGCGGGAGCCGTGCTAGTGATCGGATGAAGTGAGGGCCTCACCCCAAGGCAGCCTTAGCTTCCTCGGAAGGACCAGCACCTTAGCGGCAGCTGAGGAAAGCCACGGTGTCTTTTTAGGTGAGCCGAATAGACATTTGTGTATTCTCTTGATTTTTCTCCATTATAAAATATACAACTTAGCAGAAGCAATATTTTGCCAAGATTTTATAGCTGGCAACTTCAGATCAATGGCTTAGAAGGCATACATTCTCAATTTTACAGTGCCTTTTTCTTCTCCAGCAATTACCTGTATTTTGGGGACTTTCACATTGGTGAAGCCTGGGACATATCAGGGAAAAGATAAAAGGAGAGGTTTTATAATGAGTATTGAAGGGTCCTAGAAGAGCACTTTTGTTCTTCCAGAAATAGTCATATACTTGAAATTATAGAGTCATTATAGTGCATTCGTGGACCAATGCTGTAAAATACTGCTTTGCCAGTTTTCACCACACAGAATCTGGAAACTAAAGGTCAGTTTTCCCCACCAGCTTGCTCACAGATGTATGTCTATACCACCAAACTGGGATGTCACTGAGGCCATCAATACCCTACCTATCTAGGGATTCTGATTGGCTCACATGTAGGTAACTATATGTGAGATTTTCCAGTTTCAGAGTTTACTTTTGCATCTCATTCATGCCGTGTTTTACCCCTTCTTCCTACTGAAATTCCATCCACTGTGCTTCATTACGACTGGATCATGAACAAGCCATGCTCTCTGAAACTAAGTTCCACAGGGTCTACCATGTCAAGCTGAACAGCAAGGACAGCAAGCACTACAGGAAGCAGAAGAAGAGAAATGGCCACCACCGCCACCACTGTGTTCCCCTAAGTCCTAGTCACAGGGGTTACAATGACCAAAAAATAGCATCCCGGAGTTCCACATTTCTCTGAGCCAGCCAGTACCATTGCCACATGGGCCCACCTGCCCCCCAGCAGAGAGACCCCCCCCCTTCCCATACCCTTTCAGGGCTGCCTTTCTGATGAGGAGCACATTCAGATGTACAGGAGGCAGGTGGGGTTCTGGGCTGTGTGGTCTCAAGGTCTGAGAAAGGAGAAGTTGAAGGAGTTCATAGTTCATTGAAGGGCAGGCAGGGAGGCCTTTCACCTTTTAATTTTAACACACCACTGTCATAATCACTGCCACTAGGGTGCTGCCTATTGTGTGATTTCCCTTTAAATCAATCCGTTATGAAAAATACGGAAATGTATCCCTAAAGGAGTCAAAGAGCTTCATGGGGCTGTTATATTTATTTTTAAAGTATGCCAAATACAAAAGGTTTAAAATAACGTGTTCGTGCATGGATCGCCAAGAATGTAAACCATTATAAGTCATGGCTTGAAATTAAGTACTTTCCAATTTATAACCACACGTGCAAGTTTTAAGCATAAATACTGTCAGTTGGTTTGGAAACTCAGTAAAGAAGAGCATTCCAGATGATTGCTTTTAGGGAGGTGTAGAATGAGTGCAGCTTCTGGCTGGTGTAGTTTCCACAGCTCTGCTTTGTCTCCATCATGGGCCCTCCTCCCATTCTTGCAACCTGCAGAGCCACGAAGGCAGCCCAGGCATCTTCCGCTCACAGGTCTGTGCCCCGTGACTATTCTGTCAAATTATCTGCCTGGTAAACAAAGTATTTGAACCTCTAGCAGGGGATTACGTGTGTGTGTGTGTTCCCCATAGCCAGAAATCCTCAGAACAGGATGCTCAGATCAAAAGATAAGGAAAGTCAGACCTTGAAAGGAAAATAGTCTAATTACCTGTTTTTCGGGAGTCCATGAGAAATTTATTAACAATCAATTGGCCATTACAGAGAATGGACATAATGGTTAACAAGATGGAAGAAATGGTCTCTGCACTAACACAGCTTTTAATGAAAGGACAAAATGCAGAGCTGACTTAAGACTTCTGACAGTATAATATAATGTTGGTAGCCATCAAAATGCACTAGGAAAGCTAATTAGCAGGTAACTCTGCAACACATAGAAACATTTTTTTCTTAAATGGGAAACACCAGAACCATTCAGACCTTTAGTGTATTGAAAAGGAATCTACAACTGAATACCTAAACATCTTTTTAATTAAAGAAACACTTACACACAGTGAAATGCAAAGATCTTACGTATGCAATTCAATGACTTTTAATAAATGTATACACTGCATTAGCCAACAACCCAGGGGAGATCCAGAAACTTCCACCATTCCAGAAAGTTCTCACTTGCCACATTCTACTCAACTTCGTTTCCACCTCCCCCAGCCATAAGGAACTGCCATTTTGATTTCTATCACAATAAGAGTCCTTGAACTTCAAATAAACATATTATAAAAGTAAGAACTTCCATGTTTCCTTCTAGAAGTTTACATCTGGCTTCTTTCCCTCCATATAATATTTCTGAAGTTCACTCACATTATTCAATGTATCCATAGTTTATGCTCTCTCTATTCTTCTCTCCTTCTTCCCTCGAAGGACATTTGGGTTGTGTCCAGTTTGGGAATATTATGAAAAAAGTCACTAGAAAAACTGTGAACAAGTTTTTGTTTGACATATATTTTCATTTTTATTGTGTAAATACCAAGAAGTGGAATTCTGGAGCGGAGTACATATATGTTTACATTTCCTAGAAACTGCCAGTTTTTTCTAAGCGTTTGTACTGTCTTACATTCTGCCAACAACGTGTGAGTGCACCAGCTGCTCCACATCTCACCACCATTTGCGATGTCTGTCTTCTAGCATTAGCTATTCTGAAGAGCAGAAAATAGGATTTCATTGTGATCTTAGCTTCCATTTTCCTGATGAACAATAACTGAGAATATTTTTCATGTTTATTGTTACTTGCATATGTTCTTGTGTGAGTATCTCTTCAAGTCCTTTGCCCATTTTATTTTTATCTTTTAGAGAGAAACAAAGCACAGAAGGGGGGGTGAGAGGGGCAGAGAGAGAAAGAGAGAGAGAGAGAGAGAGAGAGAGAGAGAGAGAGAGAGAGAGAAAGAGAGAGAGAGAGAGAGAGAGAAAGAGAGAGACAGAGAGAGACAGAGAGAGAGAGAGAGAGAATCTTAAGTAGGCTCCACACTCAGTGCAGAGACTGTCATGGGGCTCGATCCCACAATCCTGGGATCATGACCCAATCTGAAATCAAGTCAGACACTCAACCAACTAAGCCAACCAGGTACCACTTTTAAATTGCACTATTTGTCTTTCAATTATCGGCTTATATTAGTTCTTAAAATATTCTAAGTACAAGTCCCTTGTCAGGAAGATATAAGGCAAATATTTTCTGCAGTGTGTGTCTTGCCTTTTCAGTTGCAAAATTTGTCTTTTGATAAACAGAATTTTTTTCATATGATGAACTACCATTTATCATTTTTTTTCTTTCAGGTTAATGCCTCTGTATATTGTCTTTACCTCTTTCAAGGTCACAATGCTATTCTTCCATGTTTTCTTCTAGAAAGTTACAAGTTCAGCTTTTATGTTTATGTCTATGATCAACTTCAAATTAATTTTTGTGAATGGAGTGAAATAGGGGTCAAAAGTCTTATTTTCCCCTATGTAGATCCAGTGTTCCAATACCATCTGTGGAAAAGATTTTCTTTAGTCCCTTGAATTGCCTTCATGCCTTGGTCAAAAATTAATGGACCAGCAACATGTGAATCTATCGTGTACTTTTTATTACTTTAATCTGTGTGTCTATTTTTATGCCAAGCCACACTGCCCTGATTACTATAGGTTTATAGCAAATTTTAAAGTCAGGTAGGTTGAGTCTTCCAACTTTGTTCTTCTTGACCATCACTGCTTTCTATATATGGGTCCTTTACATTCTATTTACATTTTGGCTTATCAATTTGTTTTAAAAAATTAAGATTTTTTTTAATTGAGATTGTGTTGAATCTGTATTTTTCAGGTTTTTAGTATATTGTTTTATAAGTAACAGTCATGTTGATTTGGCTTAAAGTGTTAACTATTTTACACCCTTACTAATCATCTTTTTGTCTGATTTTCCTACTGATTACGAAGAGTTGTTAAAATTGCTGATTGTGAGGGATGCCTGGATGGCTTAGTCGGTTAAGTGTCCAACTTCAGCTCAGGTCACGTCAGCTGTGCTGACAGCTTAGAGCCTGGAGCTTGCTTTGGATTCTGTGTCTCCCTCTCTCTCTACCCACCCCCCACTCATGCTCTATCTCTTTCTGCCAAAAATAAATAAACATTAAAAATTTTTTTTAATTGCTGATTGTGAATTTACCCATTTTTCCTTCTAGGGCTATTGGTTTGCTTAATATATCTTCAAACTGTTAATAACGGAATGCACATTCAGATTTTTTTGAATGGACTCTTTTATCATTTTAAAAACATTTCCCTTTGTAAATGGCGATACTCTTTCTCTGATTTCTATTTTGTCTAATATTCATAGCATGTTTGATGTTTGTTGTTGGCACAGTACATGTCTCTATCTTTGATATTTTTAAAATTGTTTTCACTGTATTGCAATATAATTGGTATACAGCATTGTATAGGTTTAAGGTGCAAAGCATAATACCTTGACCTGATATGTTATAAAATGATTATCACAATAAGTTTAGTTAACATCCATCATCTCATATAGATGCCCACACATACACGATGTTTCTTTTTCTTATGATGAGAACTTTTAGGATTTACTCTCTTAGTAGCTTTCAAGTACACCATATAGCAGTATGGTGAATTTATACATACATTTAAATTTTTTTTCTTTGAGTGTGGTTGGCACACAGCGTTACATTAGTTTCAGGTGTCCAACATAATGATTCAACATCTCTACATGTTATGCGGTTATGCCAGGCTCACCACAAATGTAGCTACCATCTGTCACCGTAGAACACTATTACACTATCACTGACTGTATTCCTTAGGCTGTGCTTTTTATTCCTATGAGTTATTCATTCCATAACTGGACACTTGTACCTCTCATTCCCCTTCACCCATTTTGCACAACCCCCTCCCCCAACCCTCTGGCAACCACCAGTTTGTTCTCTGTATCTACAGCTCTGATTCTTTTTAATTGTTTGTTTATTCATTTGTTTTGTTTTTAAATTCCGTATGAGTGAAATCACACAGCATTTGTCTTGTCTTTCTCGGTCTGACTTATTTCACTTAGCAGAATACTCTCTAGGTCCAACCATGTTGTCGCAAAAGGCAAGATCTCATCTTGTTTTTTATGGCTGCATATATTCCACGTGTGTGTGTGTGTGTGTGTGTGTGTGTGTGTGTGTACATCTTCTTTATCGATCCATGTATCTCTCTTTATTTTTTTTAACTAACCTCTATACCCAAAATATGGGGCTCAAATTCATGACCCCAAGATCAAGAGTCACATGCTCTCTTGACTAAGCCAGCCAGGCCCCTCTCCTTTCTTTGATTTTTAATTGTATACATCAGGATTTTGATTTTTTTAAATCCAGTCTAACAATATATAGCTTTTAATTGGAATGTTTGTAATTACTGGATTTTCTATAGCATCATGATATATCTGCTAATTTGTCAGTCATTATTTGTATACAATTATTTCTTCTCTTTTACTTTCTTTAGAGTCACTTTATTTTATTTTCTCTGCTGGTTCAAAGCTACACCTCTTCGAGCTATCTTGCATAGTTTTTGTAGGGATTATAAACACATCCTTTACTTATTGCAGTCTACTTAAAAAATTAATATTGTACTACTTCATGTAAAATATAAGAATCTTATAGCAATATGATTCATTTATTCATACATTTTCTTGTCCATATGTTTTACACCTTATGTGATATAATACACATAATGCAATGCCATAATTTTTATATTTGTTGTCTTTTAAAGAAATAAATTAAAATATTTATCCAAATATTTATCATTTCTGATACTATTCTATGCTATTTATGGATCCGATTTTCTCTCTGTTATCATTTCTCTCAAGCTTGAAGGGTTTCCTTTGGCATTTCTTGTAGTGCAGTTCTGCTGGCAACAGATGCTTTAGATCTGGTTTATCTGAAAATTGTCTTTATGTTATCATGACTTTTGAAGGACATTTTTAACTTAGTGCAGCATACTAACTTACCACATGACTTTTTTCTCTTCCAAAAATTTAAAGATGACATCCATTGTCTTTCTGGCCTCCGCTGTTACTGATGAAATACTAGCCATAATTCATATAGTATATATATATTCCCTATATGTAACGTATCTTTTTGTTTTTTCTGACAACTTTGAAAACTTTATCTAAGGTAATCAATAGTTTATAACATGTGGCTCTCTTTATATTTGTTTTTCTTGGGGTTTATAGATTTCTTGAATCTGTTAAGTTGACTTTTCTTCATGACATTGGGAAATCTTCTATCATTACTTCTTCAAATACTCCTTTTTCCATTCTTTTCTCTTCTATCAATTTTATATTGCTCCACATGTCACAAAGGTTCTGTTCATTTTCTTATAACACTTTATCCCTTTCCTTAAGGTTTTACAGTTTTTACTGGCTTCTCTTTAAGTTCACTGGTTCTTTTCTATAATGAGCAATCTGCTGGTAAAGCCATTACAGGAATTTTTCATTTCCAAGATATTACTTTTAAGTTTCAACATTTCTGTTTGGTTCTTCTTTCACTTTCAGTGTCTCTGCTGAGTCCCCCTCTCTATTCAAGCATCATTTATATGGTTTCCTTTAAATTCCTGAACATATTTATAATAGAGTTCTTAAGTCCTTGTCTGTTCATTCCAACACCTTGATCACCCGGAAGTGTGTTTCTGTTGTCTACATTTCCTCTAAACTCTGCATCACTTTTTTACTTATTGCACTGGTTCTTTGAATATCAAATATATTTATTTATTTTTTTATTCTGGGTGTCATAGAATCAAGTCATGGGGAATCTGAATTGCACTTTCCTCCTTTAAAGAGCATTGGTATTTGTTACACTAATGGCAGAATCTCTGTCGTGCATGGTTTTATGCTGTATATAGTAGATTTGCTTTGTTTCATTCTCCAGCTCTAGCACGTGACCCTTAATTTAGAGTGTAATGACTCTTCCTCCATGGTTTACACCATGGCTTTTGGTGCAGCAACTGCCTGAAGGGTGGTCAGGGAGGCTTCTTTACTCTGTTCCGCCGGAAATCCCATGCCTCCCAGGACTGCAGAACTTCACCTCTATGTTCATCTGTTGGTCCTGCAACAGACTTTCTGAGGTGGGCTTCACAGAGCCTCCCTCTGAGCATGCGTGGCCCAGCCCACAGCCAGTGTCTTGAGACATAACCACACCAACTCCTTAGTCTCCCTGTCTCTCCCTCTATTCTACTCCACAAATTTGTCCTGACCCCCATTACCTGCCTCCTCATGTCAGCAAGACCACTGCCATCTGGGTAGGCTTCAAACCCTGTTTCACCTTCAGAAAGTACTCTACAGTGTCTCTCTTCTCTCGAGGTCACAGTCCTGCACTGAGTGGTTAGACACCATCTGAAAGCATTGCCTCATCTGTTTTGTCCAGAGTTCTGTTGTTTATGTCAAAAAAGTAATTCAATACCAGTCATTTCATCTGCCAGAAGCAGAAGTCTACAAGTAATTAAAGCAGGATTTTAAAAATAATAAAGTGAACTTTATTCAAGGACATATCCTAAGCCCATGTTAACTTACCTTAATCCTTTCCATAAAACAAACAAAAAAAAGATTTAAATTCCCTTGTTTTGGATTTCTAAATGGGAAAATAGCTTTATATAAATACATTTCATCTCAACGTTAAAGATGACCATATATTAGATGATTTCAGAAAAGATGATAAATGTTAATACCACACAAGCTATGTCACATAAAGGATATAATGACTCATCTTCCTCTCTAGGGAGAGAGGCCAGTCATCACCCACAAGCCACAGCCCACAGAGGGAGAGCTGGCAACACTCGACTGCCCAGAGGGTCAGCACGGTGAGTGACTGACATGGTCACCATCAATAATACTCGTCCACTTACACTTCTATGCATCGCCACAAACCTGCCCAGGGCTAAAATTAATTTTGTAGAAAACCAGATGCTCAAAACTACAAACCTCTTTCTGTTCAATTACAAACTAGTAATTATATATATTCAGAAAATACACTAAAAATATGTCTTCGGTATATAATTCTCTATCCAATACTGTTCTGACAGGTTCATCAGCTGAAATACACTTATTCTTTAATAACAAACTTCTATTCAATAGTCTTTATCCTTGATTTTCTTTTTTTTTTTTTTAATTTTTTTTTTCAACATTTATTTATTTTTGGGACAGAGAGAGACAGAGCATGAACGGGGGAGGGGCAGAGAGAGAGGAAGACACAGAATCGGAAACAAGCTCCAGGCTCTGAGCTATCAGCCCAGAGCCTGACGCGGGGCTCGAACTCACGGACTGCGAGATCGTGACCTGGCTGAAGTCGGACGCTTAACCGACTGCGCCACCCAGGCGCCCCTCCTTGATTTTCAAAAGTATTTAGTTTGGGGGCAGTTTCTGAAAAGGGCATCCTATACATCATTATTAAAATTGAAACTCAGTGATCAATAAAATTTAACTACTACTAACAATGAAATTATACAAATCAAAAGAAAAAATATACAAGTCAAAGATCAAAGGAAAACAATCTTATGTGGTAAAAGGATGGAGTACTAGGAAGAATAAAATTCAGAAAAACAGTGAGAAAATATGCATTTATTTACCGCTGAAAATAAAGCATAGAAATATTAGTTGAATTCTAAAAAGAGTGAAAATAATTGTTTTACTGTGATGTTTGACTTAAATCAAAACTGAAGAAAGCATTGAAAATTGCCATTCTCATTAATTTAATCATGACTGCTTAGAATTATAAATTCCTAGCCTTTTAATTTTAACTTTCCTTAGCACTCTGCCTGAAATAAATAGATGAACTAATAAATTGGGAAATATGCCAACCTAATACACACAGCAAAAAAGCATGATTTTAATAGACAAAACTGAATATGTAGGTATGCAAAATTAATATGAAGCATATGCATACTTCATAGTACATCATCTCTCACTTTTATAAATGGTCATTAGGACAGAGCTTGAGGTCATCAGAAGTACAACTACTGCTTTATTTCCAGTTTTCTCTTGTTAAGTCTAGTGATGTTGCCTAGCAATGTAGAGCTTTGTTACCACTCTAAAATACTTCTCAATTACTAACTTAAAAAATAAAAATCACAACTGACATAATAGACCTATACCAGTAACCTTCCATGCTCTTCAATCTGAATTTTTTCCCTACATTTCCAACCTATCGGGTCCTATTTAAACCCAGGAAAAAGATACCCTGAGTTTCTACACCACTAAGTTATAGCCTTGAAGAGTTTTGTTTTTTTTTTTTTTCAAATGGGATGCAATTTGGTCTCAGAGTAACAGATGAGTGCTCACTGGGTGTACGTGTACAAGTTGTCTCGGGAAAAACAGTTTAGGGCTTCTTAGTTTTGCTTTGTTTTGTTTTGTTTTTCATTCCTCACACAGATAAAGAGGTCATGTGACTACCATTCTCCAGCCACCTGTATCACATAAATTCCAGGTTTATTTATAATAGGTAGTCAAGATATACAAAGAATACCCTGTTAAAAAAATTCTTAGATATGAACTTGTTAGATAATCTATCTGTTACTAAATCTCCTTGAAATATTTACAGGATGTCTAGTGGAGGTCAGTACTTGGCCCTGCTGTCCTTGAGAAGGGCAGGAGAAAGCTAGGACCACTGTTAACTCCTTCCTTCCCAACTAGGGCACTACTGGACCCCTAACCATGAACTCAGGACCACAGTCAGACATTTGTAGTCATGCTACAATGTATGGAAACCCCATTGGGGCAAGTATCTTAAAAGGGGCAGGTGCAGGGGCCAGACTGATAAGATTCACATCTCTTCTTGGCAAATTGCAAGAATATATGAGTAAACAGGATGATTTACTAAAAGTCGGTTTTACATGGCCAATATTAATTTTGTTGGCATTAACAGAGTGGTATGCATGAGCTTGTCCTAGGCATAATATCTTGATTTCAGGGAGAAAATACAGTACAATGCACTTATGATTCTTATAAAGAAAAGCACCAAGTGTAGTGCATAATGTAACTTTGGTGCAGTTTCATGAATTAATTGATGGTTAAACCATGGTAATCAAACATATTTGTTACTGAGACCATTCACCATCTTAAACTAAAAAATGAGTTATGTGGTACAGAGCCATTTTTAGGCTTTAGTCTGTTTAAGGTGCCTTTGCTTTGGTGTGAAGAATAAATAGCTAAAAGTATAGAAGGATGTATTAGGTGACACAAAGTGAAAAGGAGTTTAATTTTTTAATTGGATAACCAGAACTGGAATAACTAAAATTTAAGAGGTTCTCAGCTAGTTGGAATGAATGGCTGAAACCAATACAATTATATGACGAGACATAATAAGAAAGTACTACGTTTGGATTGTCATCAAATTATTCTTTAAGTACAGAACAGGGGTTGACAAACTGTGGCCCGTGAGCCAAATCTAACCCCCTCCTGTTTTTGTAAATAAAGTTTAACTGAAACAAAACCACACCTGGTGAGTTACGTATCATCTCTCTGGCTGCTTTCATGCTACAATGGCTAGTTGAGTGGTTGCAACAGAGACCGAAAGGCCTGCCCGAACCAAGTATTTTTTCTGAATGTTATCTGTCCAACAGGTATTTGGATACTTTATAAGATGGTGGCTGTCATGTCTCTAACCTTCCTACCCAAGAGCTCTGATGGAGACTCTGTTCCTCACTGGGATGCTTTTTACTCATTTAGGCAAGAATTCCTCATTGTGCAGGACTCCCTGTCCATTGAAAGGTGTTCACATCTCTGCCCTTTGATAAGCTGTAAGTGCCGGTAGCACCTCACACACGTCACCACCCCCAACGCTGTGACAGCCAAAATGTCCTCACACAACTCCAAATGCCCTACGTAAGCGGAAGGGGGCCACAGTGCCCTGGATTAAGAACCAAGCTGAGATGATATGTTGTTGAAATCCCAATGGAAAATTATTGAGGGGTCTCCTTCCACTCCACAAGACTCTCCATTCGCTGCCCCCTTCATTCATTTGTGCAACAAATATTTACGGAGCACCTCTTACAGGGAAGACACTATGATCCCACTACTTCATCTGAGGCTGGCTGGAGGGCAGACTTTTTCCCATAGCTTAACCAACAGTTCCTGCCTCTATCATTAGTTACATCTTTTTATGAATTGCTCAGCTGAACTACGCAAGCAGAGCAACACTTACACCCAGCAATCCTGCCTCGAACCACAGCGGAGAGGCAAATTGCCTCTGGCTCACCACAGATCCTTGCGGACTTTCACTAAGTGTTGTGGAGAATAAAGTTGAAGAACCACAGGATCTCAGCACCCTAGCAGGTCTGCTGAGGAAACATGACAGCTGAAATCAGTTCTGAATCTCAGAAGAAAGGGATTATGGTAGACGACCTCTAAAGCATAAATTAAAGAAACAAAAAGGAAAAAGATTCTAAGTCCTTTCCAGGGCTAGCATACCAAATGGAACCCTTAGTATCTTAGAAGAATTAAAATATAACTCTAGATAGTCTTTACTACATGGAAAATGTAGCATTAAGAAAGCATTACGTTAGTGGCTTGAGAAAGTATAATTGAAATTCTTAGCTCACATTACCCTGCAAACCTCCTAATACTACCAGTCCAGACTTGAGGTTAATTTATTATATTTCAGCTCTTAGGCACACCGTGATATCTCATCACAGACAACAGAACCAAGCTATTCTCAATTCTCTCCCTGAGTCAGTCCCATGTAGAGCTTTCTTTCTAAAATTCCCAATTTCGGGGCCTGCCACAAATCTCAGGCATAAAGAAAATAGTAAGAACAGACAAGCCATAGAGTTTATTGCAATAAAAAAAATCTCATTCGTGGTCCTATCTTGTTGTCATGAACTATTCCGTTGAAAGTTCAGGTCACAGTAAATCTTACTGATGCTGCATTCCAATCCAGGTAGAAAGGGATCCACTTTGATTTATAATTTCAATCTTTGACTTTCTGTATGGTTTTTAGGTAAAATTAATGCAGCCTCGTAAGTACTTTGAAATTTTTTTTCTAGAGAGAGAATACTCTAAATGTCTTTCATGTGCAACACTCACTAGGAAACTACGAGGAATATATATTTTCTTATGACATCTAAAAATATTATGTTTTTAATACTAATTTTTCATTATTTCACAAGACACCCTAAATTTCAACATAACCACCCTTCACTATTGCAATACCAACATTGTAACATGTTTTCAAAGTAAACATTTAATATTTGAGTTATCAAACAATGGAAAAACATGTAGACATCCAGAGCTAAAATAAAATGAATTCACTAATTTTTTTTTCATTATTTGTACTTCAACATAAATTATTAACTTTATTTTACTTAACCTAACTACATGGAAATTTTTAGAAGATAGATGGACTTATTTTACCCCAAGTGCTGTTTTTATAACTTCCCACGAAATGGTGAATCTGATAAGAATATTTAATTACGCATTATGTACATCCTGGAGTTTTCCATCCAAAGGCAATATCAACAACATTAATGAGCATCATCAGATGCCACGCATGTCAAAGTTGTTGGCCTGAAGTAACTAACAATTGAGTATAATTGACAATATATGGCCGTGATAGGAAGACAGACCTCAAGGTGGACACACATAGCTTGATAAATGCTAAAATGTTCACTGATAATAAAATCCACATATTGGGGCAGTAAACTTGAATGTTCCAAAGCTTATTTTCACAGCCCTATAAACTCTGCTATGCTGCATGTATTAACTAGAACAGAGTATCACCTGAAGAAAGGAACATGGTCGAAGATAATTAGTATTGTATGCCCAGATCAGCAGTAGAATGAAAAAAAAAAAAAAATGGACTGCTCCAGAGATATATCACCTAACTTACCTCAGAAGCAATTTTCTAGGGAATTGGAATATGAGAAACTATAGGATTGAGAGAAAACTCCACAAACTGAGCAATTTTCAGCTTACCAAAGAGCTCTGTTGTAAAGAAATGTTGAAAGTTGGTTGTTTGGCACACTTTAGGGTTCAAAATGGTTTTTGAAAGCCCATGAAAGCCTAGGTAAGCCAGAGTGCTGCTGAGATATTAGTAAATACTGACATATTAGTAAAGTTTCAAGCTATTCTCATCCACCATGCACAAGGGTTTTACTGGGCAACAGTCTTCTAGATTTCAGAATTACAGAGAATACATCTGTCTACAAATTAGGTCCAACCCTGTGACAAGAGAGGGGGCCTTTGACACTGGTGGCAGCAAATGACAGTGACAGATGTAGTTATAGGGGGTGCTTTTCAGATAGCAGCAGAGCGGGTTCACATTTTAGTGACCAGAGAAGAAAAAAGTATAGACCCATGTGCCAGAAAGCCAATAATTATACTTGGAAACGTTAAGATGGTTCACATTACCTATTTAAAAGAGGACATGGCTCAAGTCAGAGTCTCCTGTGTCAGACCTCCCTAGGTTTCTGATATCATGTACACTGTCTGCTCACCCTACGGCACCAAATACTTAACCAAATACGGCAAAGATACTTTACCTTTCTCTATTTCATTTCCCCCAGTGTAATACTGGCTATGTGTAGGGTAGTTGTACAAAATATGAAGAATAACATAAAATAGCTAGCATAATAGGCAGTCTATAAACTTGAGCCATATTATACGTTCCGACTTACTGAAATATTCTCAGTGGCTATGTCAATTTCTGATAACGTTAGATCTTTAGAGACATATGCAGGACAGCCATTCTCTGGTCCTTCTTGCTGAAAGAACCCTAGCTCCATTCATGCAGCGAGGTGTCCTGCCTAGAGGTTGGGTCATGCTGGACTTGACCTTGAGAGCTCTGCAGGGATTGACTGAAAGAGGGCAAATGACTCAATTCTCATCAAGTAAATATGGGGAGAAATCTGGAAAAGATTCTCTATTTTTTTTTTAGTATTTTTTAAGTTTATTTATTTTGAGAGGGAGAGAGAAAGGGAGAGTGTGAGCAAGGGAGTGGCAGAAAGGGAGAGAGAATCCCAAGTAGGTTCCATGCACAGCATGGAGCCTGATGCAGGGCTCAATCTCACAATCATGAGATCATGACCTGAGCTGAAATTAAGAGTCAGACACTTAACCGACTGAGCCACCCAGGCACCCAAATATTCTCTTTCTAAATGCAAAGAAAGCTACAAGAGAGAAAGGCTTTTTTCCATCTACCCCTTTCTCGTCTGAGATGAGTATTTTCATGGGAAAACAGAAGACTTGGAACCACTGACGGCATATTGTAACCAGGGTAGAAGAAAGGGAATTCGAGGAACACCAACATAGAGCCCTAACACTACTGAACTGGTAATCCAACCCCAGCAACTATTTCCCTCTTGATTTCTTGTTATGTGAGATTTATTAATACAAACACTCGGGGTCTAAATGTGTGCTTTCTCAAACACTCTGTAATAAAGAAACTTTTTTTTTTCAATTTTCAATCAGTTGAAGACAAAAACTGTTGTAAAATAAAATAAAAGTAAGTTCTTAAGATAATAGTCAGACACTTGAATGTCATGAAAATTCAAATTGCTATAAATGTTTCTAAATGCTTAGTTAAGGGGCGCCTAGGTGGCTCAGTTGGTTAAGCGTCCGACTTCGGCTCAGGTCATGATCTCACGGTTCGTGGGTTCGAGCCCCACATCTGGCTCTGTGCAGACACGCTCGGTGTCTGGAGCCTGCTTCTGATTCTGTGTCTTTCTCTCTCTCTGCCCTCCCCTGCTCACGCTCTGTCTGTCTCGAAAATAAAATAAAATAAAACATTAAAAAAATATGTTAAAAAATAAATGCTTAGTTAAGTACTTAGCTCCTTACAGATCAGAAATGAAGTCTGTGTGCTGATACCAGTCTAGGGATCACACTTTGAGAAGCACTAACCAAAGCAACTTTTACCCACATGTTTTGTTTTATGGAACCAAAAGCATCCTGATGTTATAGGAAAAAATAACTCACTTATTCCTAATTCAACAGGTATCTATTGAGGAGCTCCTATGTGTAAATCAGGGTGCAGGCACTGTGGGGAATATAAAAACAAGTAGAACAGGAACCTTCCATCCTTACGACAGGAGAGAAATATATACAAATAATAGAAAATAAAAAAGTGATCATCTGGAACATTGGCACAGAGTCATAATTCAGAGAAGATAACCACTCATGTTAATGCAGCATATTATCTACCAATAGAGGTGTGGCAAAAAATTAGGGGGAAATACAAAAAACTGCCAATACTTGACCTAAAAACACTGAAATCCCATTGAAATTTCACCAGGGTTCACTGAATTAGTAATCTATTAAAAATTAAACAAATGGGTTCCATGTAAGGAGAAATGCTGTGCAAGAAAATTGAGTCATTTGCTGTATTGCTATGATTTTGAATAATCTACACAAGCCAAAATTTCAATGGTGGAACACAAACAGAGAGTTTTATTTATTATTTGTTCTAACTCAGAAAATAGTGTTATATACTTTTGGAAAAAAACCACAACATAGTAAAAATGTTTGCTGTAAATACAATTATTATACAATGGGCAGTGATGGCTACTTCATCTCTTCAATGGAATATTTATACAATTCTCAAGAGTCCCCTTAGAAAATCACACTATGAGATTAGCTCTTTCATGCAATGTTCCCCTTTGAACATGTCTGAAGTTTTGATAATATGTATTTGAAATAACACATTTTATTTCATATGTGTGTATATTTCTAAATGAATTTGTCATCATTTCGTGTGAAGGTATGCACGTGAAGAGAAAAATCTTAATTTTTTAAATCTGGAAACTTCCTAGCAAGAATTTTAATAAGGAACTTTTTAAAATTTTAATAAATAAAAATAAATAATCTACATCTTAATAAATCAACCACTTATACTTTCTACACTAGTGGCTTTAAGATTCTTTTCAGTGGTAGAACCACTTTCCAAATAAAGTCTTAGTTAGACTTTAGTGTTTGCTAAAACATAGAGTCTTAACTGCTCTGCTGAAAGTGTTCTTAGCCTTTATGTTCTACAGAAAGAGATCAGGAGTAGAGTCTGGGCCTGTTGACTGGGATCCCCTTATTCCTCCCCTCTGAGGAGCCAAGAGGCACTTTCTGGGACTTTAGGACTCCTTAAGACATTTTAGCATATGTGTGAAAGAGCACATCGGTGCACTAGCATTTTTTTTAATCTTCACACCTGTTATTCTCTCTATTGGAGAAGGTATGGTAGATTATTTTTGTATCAGAAAACTACATTTCTTATTGACATTTCTCATTCTTTTAGATATTACCCCTGTCCCATATGGTTTGACCTTCTGCTTTGTTCACAATAATACTGTGCATAAATTATTTACTCATGACCGTATCTATCAGTTAATCTTATCCAAATTGGTTGCCACTGAGCCACCGGCCTGCACACTTTGTTCCAGCATAATTTCCTCTTGGAAGCC
The DNA here is from genome assembly GCF_016509475.1 of Prionailurus bengalensis. NCBI lineage: Eukaryota > Metazoa > Chordata > Mammalia > Carnivora > Felidae > Prionailurus > Prionailurus bengalensis. Next base: position 13,290,695 of record NC_057353.1, on the reverse strand, counting down.
TCCCTTGAGTGCCATGTTCTTAGCCTGGGTTAGATGCCTACTCAGAACGCCAAGCTTAGTTCTGTGTCCTAGCACATAACATTAACATTATCTATTTACTTAACTGTCTCCAGTCACAAGACTATAAACTCCTCAGGACAAGGATGATTTTTTTGTAAAGTTTTATTTAGTTAAGTAATCTCTATACCCAACATGGGGCTTGAACTCATGACCCCAAGATCATGGTCTTCCAACCTAACCAGGAGGCACCCCTAATTTTTAAGTCCTCTCATAGACAGTCATGCAGCAGTAGTAATAGTGAAGTAGTAAATAAAAATGATTAAGTAGTAAATAAAAAGTATTTCAAACACTTTGTTAGGTAATGTTAATACTGACCACAATCTTACCACAAACATTAGCCAAAAACACTCAGACATACAGCAATTACTCAAGTTATAATCTTCTGTGCCTCAGACATGTACTGTAACTAAACTCTGTTTATCATTAAACACCACACTCCATGAGGGGAAAGCTATGTGTGCCCTATTCAGCCATTGTCTGGCACTGTGCAGAGCACATGGGTAGCCCTTGGTAATTATACCTGAATAAATTCATGAATAAATCAATAGATGCTTGGAAGAATGAATGGATGTAATGGTGTCTGAGATTCGGTTCATATCTACCTAATCATATTTGCTGTTGTGATTCCATACATGAGGCTCTAAAACCTCTCAGAAATAATCTTGTTGGTAGAAATGAGTTAATTTTAAGTACCACAAGTATATCGAATGGGAATAATAATGTTCAAAAGTAAATTGGCACTCAGGAAAAATATGCACCATTATAAAATATATGATCAGCCTTTCAAACTCCTTGTCTTCTACATAAAGTTAACAGAATGTAGAAAAGAAATACAGGATAGGAAAGGCAGAAGGAAGGCCAAGGAGAAAGAAGAATAGAAGAAGAAAGGAGGAGGGGGGTAAAGAAAGAATAAGCTCCTGTTGAAGTAAAGAACTCAATTTAAATCAGTTTTGTGGGACTGATTTATCCTGAGAAATATGTCCCCAGGGTGCTGTTAATTTTCACCGTGGTCATACATGATAATGCAAGAATTACACTGAGTATTTGAATCCACCGACTTTCAGATACTTAAAATCTCACACCAAACTGATTGGGAAAGAAGTATGCAATATTAAAAGCTTGGAATTGTTTCAAATTTCCTTGTGCCTCTGAATCTGAAACCACCTAATTACAGTTTTGATGCCACATACTGAAAATGTAAACTGAAAAAATGCAACCAAAGAAGTTTCACCAATGTAGAGCTTCTCAGAAACTCTAATTTAGAGTGCAAAATTTAAGCGTTAATGAAAAAAGAAGGGAACTGACTCAATGACATCATTAAGATATAAAACATGCTTTATTTCATATTTAAATGAAGTCACATAATTAAAATTCGTAATTAAAAAAAATAAAATGTCAAATGTTTGCTTTGCAGGTGGAATGTACCAATTGTATGTCTATAAACATTTACTGAAAACTTCTTATTTTATTTTTCTGCCTCAGTAATGGCTGTATGATTATAATTTTTATGTGTCAACTTGACTGGGCTAAGGGATGCCCAAAGTGTTGATAAAACATGATTTCTACTACAGGCTAATATCCCTGATGACTACAGATGCAAAATACTAGCAAACCAATTCAGCAGCACATTAAAAGGATTATTCACCATGATCAAATAGGATATATCCCTGAGATGCAAGGATATTTCAAAACATGTAAATTAATCAGTATGGTAAACCACAGTAATGTAATGAAGGAAAAGAATCCAATGATCATTTCAATAAATGCAGAAAAAGCATTTGACAAAATTCAACATTCATTTATGTTAAAAAACTCTTAACAAATTAGTCAAAGAAGTAATATATCTTAACATAATAAAGCCCATATATGACAAGTTCACTACTAACATACTCAACTGTAAAAAACCGAAAGCCTTCCTCTCAAATCAGAAACAAAAAAGGCTGCCCATTCTCACCACTCCTATTCAACACAGTACTGGAAGCCCTAGCTAGAGCAATCAGGCAAGAAAAAGAAATGAAAGGTATCTGAATTCAAATGGGAGTAGTAAAATGATCTCTATTTGCAGTTGATATGATGTTATATATAGAAAATCATAAAGGTCCAACCAAAAAACTGTTAGATCTAATCAATGAATCCAGTAAAGTTGCAGGATAGAAAATTAACATAAAAATCAATAACATTTTAATATACTAACAATAAATTGAAAAAGAAACAAAGAAATCAATCCCATTTACAATAGTACCAAAAACAATAAAATAAAAAAAAATACTTAAGAATAAATTCAGTGAAGGAGGTAAAATATCTGTATTCAGAAAGAAAACAACAACCATTGATGAAAGACACAATTAAATGGAAAGGTATCTAGTGTTCACAGATTGGAACAATAGATATCGTTACAATGTTAATATTGCCAAAAGTCGTCTATAGTTTCAATGCAATCCTTAGTAAAATTCCAACAGTATTTTTTACAGAAGCAGGAAAAAACACTCCTAAAATTTTCATGGAACCACAGAAGACCCTGAATACCCAAAGAAATTCTAAAAGAAAAAACAAGGAGGCATCACACTTCCTGATTTCATGCTATACTATAAAGCTATAGTCATCAAAATAGTATGGTACTGGCATGAAAGCAATCAGATAAATGGAACAGAATCAAGGGCACAGAAATAAACCCAAGCACATATGGTCAACTAACTTTGACAAGGAAGCCAAGAATTGTCAACGGAGAAAAGAGAGTCTCTTCAATAATTGGATATTCACATGTAAAATGTGAAACTAGACCCTATCTTATACCACTCACAAAAATTAACTGGAAATAGATTAAAGACCTACATGTAAGACCTGAAGCCATGTAAATCCTAGAAGAAAGCATAGATATAAAGTTCTTTGATATGAGTCTTGGTAATGATTTTGGGGATATGAGACCTAAAGCACAGGCAACAAAAGAAAAACTAAACAAATGGAACTCATCAAACTAAAAAGCTTCTATACGTCAAAAAAAAAGAAAAAAAAAAGAAAAAGAAAAATCGTTAGCAAAGTGAAAAGACAACCAATAGAATGTGAAAAAATATATTTGCAAACCATGTATCTGATAAGGGATTAATATCCAAAATATATAAAGAACTCAAACAACTCAATAGCAAAAAAAACAAAACAAAACAAAACAAAAAAACAAAAAAAAACCCAAAAACACAAAAAAAACTAATAATCAAATTAGAAATGGACAAAGGAATTGAATACACATTTCTCCAAAGAAGATATAGGAAAGGCTAACAGTACACGAAAAGATGCTCAACATGACTGGTCATTAGGATAATACAAGTTAAAATTGCAATGAGATATCATCTCATGCCTGTTAGAATAGTCATCATCAAAAATAAAAGAGATAACTGGGGTGCCTGGGTGGCTCAGTCAGTTAAGCAATCCACTTCAGCTCAGGTCATGATCTCACGGTTCATGAGTTCAAGCCCTACGTTGGGCTCTGTGCTGACAGCTCAGAACCTACAGCCTGCTTTGGATTCTGTGTCTCCTCTCTCTTTGTCCCTACCCCACTCACAGTCTGTGTGTGTGTGTGTGTCTCTCTCTCTCTGTGTCAAGAATAAATAAACATTAAAAAATTGATAAATAAATAAATAAATGAAGTGATAACAAATGCTGGCATGATGTGGAGAAAAGGGAACCCTTGTGCACTGTTGGAGGACTGTAAATTGGTACAGCCACTATAGAAAACAGCATGGAAGATCCTTAAAAAGTTAATAATAAAACTATCATGTGATCCAGCTATTCCATTTTGGGGAATATATGCAAAGGAAATGAAAAATAAAAACCCTAAATGGGAAAGATACCTGCACTCCCATGTTCACAGCAGCACGTACACAATAACCAAGACATGGAAACAACCTGAATGTTCATTGATGGATGAACGGATAATGAAGTTGTGAGATATATATATATATATATATATATATATATATATATATATATGCTATAGTATATACTGTATTATAGTATATACAGTATCATATATATAGTATTATATATAATAATATGGAATGTTATTTCATAAAAAATGAGGAAATTCTACCATTTGCAATAATATGGATGGACCTTGAAGGCATTAGGCTAAGTAAGAAAAGTCAGACATATAACACTGTATGATCTCACTTACATGTGGAACCCTTGAAAAAGAAAGAAGTCACAGAAAAAGAAATCAGACATGTGGTTACTGGAGGTGGGGGGTGGCAGGAGGGGGGATTGGAGGAAGTGGGCCAAAAGGCACACATTTCCAGTTATAAGTACGAGAGATGCAAGTTACAACATGATGACTTCAGCTTAACCCTGTTATGTGACATAGAAAAAGTTAAGAGAGTAGATCATACATATATATTTTAATTTTATTTAAATCCAAGTTAATTAACATATAGCATCATAATGCTTTCAGGAGTAGAATTTAGTGGTTCATCACTTATATACAACACCCAGTGCTCATCCCAACAAACGTTCTCCTTAATGCCCCTCACCCATTTAGCCCATTCCCCACACAACACCCAACCAACAAACCTCAGTTGGTTCTCTGTATTTAAGAGTCTCTTATGGTTTGCCCCCTCTCTGTTTTTATCTTATTTTTCCTCCCCTTCCCCTATGTTCATCAGTTTTGTTTCTTAAAATCCACATATGAGTGAAATCATATGATATTTGTCTTTCTCCGACTGACTTATTTCACTTAGCATAATACATTCTAGTTCCATCCATGTTGTTGCAAGAGTATATCCTAAGAGTTCTAATCATAAGGAGAATTTTTTCTTCTGTTTTTTTTTTCTTTTTATTGTATCTATATGATAAGATGGATGTTAGCTGAACCTATAGTGATAATCATTTCATAATACATGTAAATCAAACCATCATGCTGTATACCTTAAATTTATATAATGATGTATATCAATTATTTCTCAACAAAACTGGGGGAAAAACCCACATTATTTCTAAATGTGCCTGTGAGGATAGTCTTTTTGGGAAAAGATTAGCATTTCAATCAGTAAGCATTTCAATCAATAAAGTAAATCACCTCCCAAATGCCTGTGGGCATTATCAACTCTATTGAGGGCCAAATAAAACAAATGGGCAGAAGAGAGAATGTGGTCTCTTTGCATTTGATATCCATCTTCTCCTGCCTTTGGACACAGATGTAGATTGAGATAGATAGATAGATAGATAGATAGATAGATAGATAGATAGATAGATATGGAAAAGCAAATGGAGTAGTAGAAAGAAACACGCATCTACTCTCAAAGTCCCGGTTGTAATTTTAAACAATGATTCAAGAAGTAGACAGTTAAGAATTGATTACTTACATACCTAAATTAACATCAAACTCATTTTCTGTAATAGTACCTTTCATGCACCTGTTTTATCCACCATGTGCTGCCATAATGTACGAGTTTCTGATAACACTTTTTCTCTTTTGTCACGGAAGTGGCCATGTTGGAAAATGTCACATGGCTCCTTTCTCAGCCATATGGGTGGAAAAGCCTGATCATAAAACACTGTTCCAGGTGGCCTCTGAGTGTCTCCATAAGAGTGTCACATTTACAAAAATACAACTGAGGAGAGAACTCATGGTGTGACACAAGCAGACGGTGGTCACAGAAGCAGTGGCACAGGCACGGTTACATTGTAATTTTATCATCACAATGGACAGCTGAACAGATCAAGCTGCAGCTGGGATTTGCAGAGCGAGGGTGGTTTGTAATGACAATTGGTATATAAACCTCAGAGTCTGCATCTTTCACAGTGGTAAGAGACTGATGCAGGAAGCACAAGAAAAAGATGTAACTAAATATGGTGCTAAGTTAACATCGATTGCATCTTATTACATAGACAGGCCCAAGCCAACAATACAGGGTAGAATCGGTTGCCAGACTTAGGAACCACCAAGAAAGCTGAGGAACCAGGTGGGTAAGGAGCAAAGTGGGACACCTCGGGAAAGGTTTGACTGATAAATCATCTCGCTATAGTGTTGTCTTATTCTTTCTGCTTCTAAGAAAAAAAGATGTTCAGGTATATGATTTAAAGTCTTATTGGCAACAAACTGAACAGCTAAAGATGACATATGTACTATTCTAACGCTGTCAACATTGGCTCAGTAACTAGGAAGGGTCAGAATACACACAGTGGGGCAATGATTCCAGGGATGAAGAAAACGGGGGGCTGGGGGTTCATATTTTCCTTTCAAAGTTCCGTGACAGCTCCCTGTTATACTAATAATCCACCGTTAGGCTAAATAATCTGAATTCCTTCATTTTTCCTCCTGAACTGTTTCCAAATTAGCATTCCCTTTACATTTGACTACACATTTCTCAAAGTACTTCACTATGAGGAACATAAAACTATCGCATTATTTTGTTTAAATATATCTGATAAATGCCGACAAGAGTGGATTGCTACATATCATGTTTATATTTGTGCATTCCAACATGCGATGCTCACTCATCTTTTGCCTGTACTTTATTACTGTTAAGATCTTTATCTTCAGAACTTTCTTGCACATTGTTATCATTGCATATAATAGAGTTTATATACCAATATGTTCCTTAATCCCACCAAAAGCACCATTTCCCCTATACATGAACGTAATAGAAGTCTGATGATCAGAAACTCCCAGAAATGTGCAATGATTTTATTCCTTACACTTACATAGATAAAGTTTATAAAATTTGCCATGATTTCCTGCACTATCTTTTTTACTCGCATTTAGTTCAATCTGAACAACCTATTTCTAATGGCATCTGACTCTGCTGCTATCTTGGGTTAAGTTATAGCACATTAAATGGTGCTCTTACAGCGCTAATCCTACCACCTAGTTGTGATCCGCCTCCTAGGAGGTCAACCTCCAGTGTCTCAGAGCACCTTGGAGAGAGTCCTGGCTAGAGAGCAGCTAACCATCCATTACACGATTCTGATGCCTGTGGGATAAGGGTTCTCCGCTGCTCTTCCTTTTGCTTTGAGTCACGGAAAGCACATAGGCACTGCAGTTGTTGCTTGACCCAAATCTAAATTCAGATTACCTCTTAGTTAAATATAATGCACAATACATATTGACCAAAGAAGCGTATTTCTTTTTATAAAAAGGGCTTTAACTACCATTCTGCTAAGGGCATTTTAAACCTTTCCTTAAGGAGTAGGATGGCAATTAATCAACACTTCAAAATCAAATCAAATTTTATAATGAGCAAAATTATAAGACATATAAGTTCAAATGTCTGAAAATATGCTCACAAATAATTCTCTCTTCGGTTTGGGTATGAAATAATATTATTTCTTCGATATCATAAGACAAAAATATGATCTTGAATTAGACTCCATGCATGTTTTTTCAACTACCAAACAGGCTTGTCATCAATAAGGAAAAATATGTATGAAGAAAATTAGTATCCTGTATTTCAAGTTATCTTAAAAGAAAATCAAGCCACTACTTACATCTTAAATCAAACTCCCCCAAACCTCTGCCCTCTAACAAAAAATATAATCAGTGGTGAAGAAGTTAAAAAGTATGTGTAAAGACACTTCAGGACTAGTCAAACAAACATATTAATAATAGATGACCAATGCTCCTCTGCATGATGCAGTCTGCGAAATGTTACAGAATGTTAAGTCTCCTACTTGTGAAACGCTTCAACAGAACCATGTGTGTGGAGGACAGATCCCTGAGGACGACTCCATCTGTATTACCAACCACAGCTCTCTGTTCCGATGAAAAGGCTGTTAGGGGATCTTTGCAGGCTTCCTAATTGTTCAGTGGCTTCATCTAATGATTCCTCTAATTGGCCCTGCATTTAAGATGCTCAGTCAGTGAATGGTGTGGTTGTAACGTTCAGATCTTTGACAGTCATACACTCCAAGGCCAAAAAAAGATTTCCCATCAGAGAAAGAAAAAAAAAGCCTTAAAGTCTCACGGAGAGAAAGGATATTTGTGAGTAGATGTCACGATGGTACTAGTAAGTTACAACTGAACAGTAAAAGCACCTTGGAAGTGGTTTATCTGTTGAAGAAAATAGAGCATGCAAAAATTGCAGACTATCTGCTCTGCAGAACACTTGCATTTTATTCTTTTGTTTTAGGATAAATCGGAGTGTCTCCTGAGGGACTCCAAATATAGGTATCAGTCTTGAGGAAGCCGCTTTGTACTAACAGAAGCAGAAGAGAAATAAAAGCTATTTCAAATAGTTACGGTGTCTCTACTTATTACTTAAGTCACCTGGGTAACATTTGAAAAATGACATTGTATGGAAAGAAAATACTTGCTTAAATAAATACTCTTTCCAACAGGTTTAGCCTGAGCCCAGAGAAACCACTCTTCTAATCCAGTCATAAGGTAATACGCAAAATTTTGTTATCCATGTTTCTGCATTTCTCATGGTTTAAGCCATATCGTACCATACCGCTTCATATACTCCTTCATTTCTCCATGTTTCGGTTTTCTCATCTGGAAATGGGAATATATTAACTAGCTGCCTTATGGAGATGTTATAAGAATGAAACAAGGAAACTGAGGCACAAAAGGACTTTGTTCCATATTGTAACAATGATTTCTTTTTAAAAAATAACATTTAGTAAGAAAAATAACAAAAATTTAAAAATACATGTTTTTAGTATGTGCTCAAATAAATCACCTTCCAACAGCCTCCTTCAAGTATGACTACTTAGGATTTCAATGTGCGGAAAACAGAAAACTGAAGCCCATCCCAAGCCTGGAAGAACCTGGTGTGGTTCAAGAAGATATTTTGAACTTTTTGCCATTGATTAGTTGACATCCCTGTGGATAGAGCAAATTAGAACCGATAACATGGCCAGGTGGCCAGGCTGGGGCATTGGAGTGCCATCACTCAGGGGAATCAATTAACGCACATTAGGCAGAAATGACTTTCCCTCATAGTGAAAGATCCTAGAGTACAGTCGTTACCTGAAATGAAATTTAGGAACCATTACCAATTTTGGATCATTTAGTTACAAATCAGTTATCAACTATAGTGCTTAGGGAGATCTGAAAGCTGTTATATAAAAGGAGTTAATATTGTAACTTTTGAAAATAAAACTCCATCATGTGTAAACAATCTTACAGATGCACTTAAAGCAATAAATAAAACATTTAGGTTAGGAAATATACTTTCTATTCATGCATTAATTAGTTACATCAAGGGCTTATAAGTCAGTCCCTCCTTGTACAAGAAAACTGGCTTTCTTCTGAGGAAAGCCCCTAACTAGTTGCATGCTGGTAAATGTTTAATCACTGGCTCTGAGGGGTGGCAGGAGGGCCTGATTTGTGGGTTTTGTGTATCTTCATGATGTAAATACTTCCACCATGATAGATTTTTAGCTACCAGTATGATCTCACTGGATGCAGAGCTTGAAAGAGATGCTCAATAGCATCCTGTTATATGGAATCTCTACCTTACAGTAACAATGGACAGCACAGCTTAACAGTACAATGCAGAATCAGGAAGCGTTGCATTTTTAATTTAATTTAATTTAAAGTTTACGCAATTAATTTTTAATAAAGGCTGGGTTTAACAACCGGCTTGCAGAATTTCTAGAAACATACCAGTGAACTCTCCCCAGCTAGAACAAGCCAGCTCCAGAACATCACTGCCTGTATCTGCTATTCCTCATCCAGATAAAAGGCAAATGTGTAGAATAGAAGCTAGAAATTGAAGCAAGAGAAATTCTATCTATTTTTGGGGGTGCGGGGATGCGCATGTGCACACACGGTGGAGGGGCAGAGGCGGAGAGAGAATCTTAAGCAGCCTCCACATCCAGCCTGGAGCCTGACTTGGGGCTCAATCTCAGGACCATGGGTTCATGACAGTCTAGAGGTCACATGACCTGAGCAAAATCAAGAGCCAGACACTTAACCGACTGACCCACCCAGGTGCCCCAAGAAATTCGATTTAAACATAAGGACGACTTTGCTAACAGTAAAAGTTTCCATTCTCAGAGATATTTGAGAATCACTAGGTCAGTATTGAAGAGTCATGCATAGTCCTGCCATGGTGCTAAAGACAGTTGTAGATAATTTCTTGAGGACCCCTCAACTCTAAGATAGGTTACCTTTTATAAACTGTCATTTGGAAGACCTTCCTCATCGAGAATTTATATTTGAAATACAAATTGATAAAGAACTGCCATTAACGAGAATTTTAGGTTTCCCATTTTCTTAATTATGATCAGTTACAGCTAGTTATTGGTACAGGAAACATAACCCACGTATAGAACATTCTTCTTTGTACCAATTTAATTAACCAATTTAACCAATCAACCTCTATGGCCTGGGGCTTGCCACATGCAAGCACTTATTATACTACATATTAATCAATAGCAAAGTACAGCCACGTCTCTAATTACTGGAATAGAGAGAAACCGTCAGAAATATATTTACGACTTATCATCACATCCATTGAGCTCATATCTCTTACGAGAATCTGATAGCTAAAATCCTATGCAATACTTCTTGTTAATAAAGGAACTGGGTGTCTGTAGGAAAGCAATCATAATGCAAGTATCCGTGAAGGGAGTGGAGATTTTAATTCTACTTTTAATTCAGGAGTACAATTAATCAGGAAAACTATTCTAAAGAGCAGCCCTCTATGCAGAAAAGAAAAAAAAAACTGGAAAAAAAAGAACAAAATCATTAATACTGCCACGATCTTGCCCTGCTTCCCTTAACAACAGACCATCTAATTCTGATCCTGAGAACCTCTGTCAGTACCCCCTGCTGCCCACTGGCCTTCCCCCTTATCTCCTGTTCCCAATAGACAAGATGCTCTTCCTCCAAATCAAGGAACTGGGGATTCTCTAACCAGCACCAAACACAACAGCAATGCAGCAGTTCAAAGCTTCATCTTTCTCACCTTATGGCATCGAGTAAGATGAAATGCTTTCACAAGAACTGTTTATGCCCATCTTAAACTATCTGTTCTCCAATTCTCTACCAACACCAGAAGATCAAAAGGTTCTATTAAAGGGATTTAGGGCCTGTGTCCCATTTTATGTTGGTATCTTTGCAAAATGTACCAAATTAAAAATGTAAATTAGTTTGTGCCATGTAGCATTTGCTTGTACTACCGTTTAACCGGTGTTTTGAATACTAATCATCGATAAAGTGCTATCTTTTAGTCTAACGTTATACTCTGTGGTAAATGCATGAAGATTCACACACATTAATACCAATTAGTGTTAATGGGGATTAAAAGCATGAATATTTGAGTACCTATGAAGGAAGGTCCACTCACCTTATCAAGTATTTGCCACACGGTTTCCCTAAAATTGACATAAAGAACATCTTCAAAATTAGGTTTGAAAATCTCACCTTATAGTGTCAAAATTACTTTCGAGTGTAACATAAAAAGTATTACAAGAAAATCAAAATAAGCAATTAAAAATAGTCATTTGGGGGGCACCTGGTTGGCTCAGTCGGTTTAGCATCCAACTCTTAGTTTCAGCTCAGGTCATGATCTCATGGTTTGTGAGTTTGAGCCCCACATTGGGCTCTGCGCTGACAGCATGGAGCCTGCTTGGGATTCTCTTTCCGTCCCTCTCTCTCTGCCCCTCCCATGTGTGCGCTCTCGCTCTCTCTCCCTCTCTCTCTCTCAAAATAAATAAACTTGAAAAACATAATCATTTGCGGTTTTCTTCTTAATCTCCTCATTGTTGTCTAAACTACTATAAATCCTAACTTATATATCGGTCAACTTTCCTTTCAAAACAATTAATGTATTTATTCTCCTATTCCATATCTTCTCCACAATGGCATGAGGCAGCTAACTCTGAAGATGCAAACCTCAAAGGTGCCCAATGCTCCAGCCCCACTCCAGGGTGCCCCTTGTAATAAGCAGGATAATGCCAGATTTCAGCTCTTACAAGAACACCTCTATGCAGTGCACAAAGCACATGGCCTTAGATTAAGGCTCTGTTCTCTCAAATACACTCTGCTTCATATCTTACTGGACTCTGCAATTTTGCTGGTCATCTGTTTGCCCCATCTTTTTCTTCCTAGCACAATTATTGTTTCATTTGAACACTGGGGCCTTGGGAGAAAGGGGAGATACACTCGTCTACTGTTTGTCATCTTATTTTAAAAGCCCTCAGATTTTGTGTTTTCTGTTCTGATTTTTGCTTTTATCTTTAATAAGTAATTGCTATTAAGTACTTGAAATCCTGCTATTTTAAGCAAGATATACCTCCCCTGATTAAAAAAAAAAATGCTTAAGGAAAACAGTCAAAATACACATATATAGATCTATTGCCTCTTCTGCCCACTCATGCAAACTCTTGCAAGGAAACCATGCAAAGTTTATATTGATGTGCATTTTTGTCTCTAATACCAAAATCTTAAGCAATATGAAGTCAAAATTTCTTATGAACAAGAGCCAAATTATGGAAAGAGCCCGTATGTCCATCAACTGATAAATGGATACAGATGTGGTGTGTGTGTGTGTGTGTGTGTGTGTGTACACACAAAGAGTGAAATCTTGCCATTTGCAACAGCATGGTTGCAGCTAGAGTGCATTATGCTAAGCGAAATAAGTCAGTCAGAGAAAGACAGATACCGTATGATTTCACTCATATGTGGAATTTAACAAACCAAAGAGATGAACATAGGGAAGGGGAAAAAAAGAAGGGAAGCAAACCATAAGAGACTCTTAACTATAGAAAAAAAACCTGAGGGTTGCTAGAGGAGAGGAGAGGTGGGCAGAGAGTGGGCTAAATGGGTGATGGGCATTAAGAGGGTACTTGTGATGAGCACTGGGTGTTGTACATAAGTGATGAATCACCAGATTCCACTCCTAAAACCAATATTACACTATACGTTAACTAACTAGAGTTTGAATAAAAACTCGAAAAATATTACTTATGTTGAAAGTATTTGAGGGTGCCTTGGTGGCTCAGTTGGCTCAGCGTCTGACTCTTGATTTCAGCTCAGGTCATGATCTCATGGGTTTGTGAGTTTGAGCCCTGCATCAGGCTCTGTGTTGGCAGTGCAGAGCCTGCCTGGGATTCTCTCTCTGCCTCTCTCTCTCTCTGCTGCTTCCCTACTTGCATTCTCTCTCTCTCTCTCTCTCTCTCTCTCTCAAAATAAATAAACTTAAAAAGAAAAGAAATTATTTGAAATTCTTCCTTATATACACATATATATGTATATAGATAGATAATTGTTCAAATCTTTCCTAGACACCCAAAATGTACATTGTAAAATTCGTGACAGGATGGTGAAAAATATGAACAAAGCAGTTCATTTTTTTTAAATAGAAAGCACTAATGAAGTTCTAGGGATAGAAAGCAATTTATTTCTCAAAATATTATGATAAGGACTATTCTCTTAGGGGAAAACAAAACAAAACAAACAAAACAAAAAACTAGGCAAAACAAAAATCCACACGAAAGTGACCAGAATTAAAGTGATTTGATCACAACTGGAGAAAATGTCTAAAAAAAATCAAGAGCACTTCACATTTTATGAAGAATAAAATAACAGGTTCATACAAATATTTCCATTTTGGCACACTTGGCGCATTTCCATTGTCTCAGTTTTACAACGTTGAGTCCTGTTTCTGATACTACCCCCATCTATCCTTACACTCTCTCCTCCGGGGTTTTAAATACCAATCTTGCTTGCGAGTCTCAAATCTGAGTATTTGGTCTAGTCTTACCGTCTGAGTTCCAGGCTCATAGACCTGACGGTTACTTGGCCTTAGGTATCAGAATCTCCAAGTGTCCAACCCAGAACCCTTATGTCCCCAGACAAACACGCCTCCTCCACCTCCATCCCCCACAACACCCAGTTCTCACATTGTTAGTAAAATATATTCTGTTATATTGTTGCGCAAGATGGGGAGGTAATCCCCACAGCGAGTCCTAGGCTTTCTACCTCCTCCATCGTGTCTCAAGTCCATACTCTCCCCCATCTGTTCTCGTCTGACACGTGTCTGACTTGCATTATCTCTTGCTCAGAATAACAGAAGAGCATCCCGCTTCCCATTTCCTCTCGTTTCCCTCTGATCTGTTCTCCACTCAGCGGTGAGGGTATTTCCAAACATAACTCACATGATAGCCTGGCTCAGTGGATCCACATTGCTCCCTAAAAGAAATCAGGTGTCACGGCGTGTGTCCAATGTCATCTCGCTGCATGCACGCTCTCATACCGCACCCTAGCCACACCAGACTTCTGTCACAACTGGGGACGTACCCTGCTCTTCTAAAACTAGACACTATGCCTATTTGGTTTCCTCCGCTGAGAATGGCTCCCTTGTCTTTGCATGACTAACTCCTGGTCATTCTTTCAGACTCCGCTTCCAAATTCCGGGAAGTCATCCAGACCACCCCATCTACGAAGGACATTGTTCATCTTAATGACACTTGACAACATTTGTGATTAGATAATCTTTGTTTACATATTTGTTGACAGCCCTTCAGCCCTTCGACATAATTCACACTGGTACACTCAGTGCTTAGGGACTCTGAACATTGGTTGAACTTTGTTTATCATTTCAATTGCAAGAAGCACTAAAGAGAGTGTAGACTCCAAATCTGAACCCGGGTTCCATCATTTACCAGCTACATGGTTCTGGGCAAGTTACTCAAACTCTTTTTGCCTTAATTTCTGAATCTATATGATTTCATAGACATAGGTAGAGTACCTAGAACAATGTCTGGCACATTAAAAAATTCGATGAAGTTTAGCTATCCATTTATGCATCATTTTATTCTCCAAATATTTACTGAGTGCTTACCCTTTGTAGGGTATAGTGGAAGATTCTGTGAGTAGATCAAAGTCTTTGCCCTTCGTGGACTTCAAATCCAGTAAAAGAATTAGCACATACACAAAGAGATAAACTCAAAGAAACATGTGATTCATGTCCTAAGAAAATAAAAAATAAACACTAGTGTTCATTTGTGAGGGCTTCCATGACACAATACCACAGAAATTATACGGTCTCATGGTTCCGGACGCCAGATGTCTAGAGGTTAGACTAATATCAAGGTTTTGGCAGAGTTCTCTCCTTCTGAGGCCTATAAGAGAGAATCTGTTCCATGCCTCTGTCCGAGCTTCTGGTGGTTCACTGGCAAACTTTGGCTTGTAGAACCATCACCCTGATCTCTACCTTCTTCGTCATATGGCATGCTTCCTGTGTGCATACCTGTGTCCAACTTTCCCCTTTATATAAGGACACCCGTCATATGGATTAGGGGTCCACCCTATACTAATATGGCCTCGCGTAACTAAGTACATCTGCAATGACCCTTTTTCCAAATAAGATCAGATTTTAAATTACCAGAGATGAAGACGTCAACATAAGAATTTGGGGGGTGGGGGGCACAATTCAACCTGTGACAAAACCATAAGAATACAGTATTTCCCCAGCAAATTCAATACTCTGAATGTATACTTAAATAACAAGAAAGCTATAAATGGATCTGGATGTGTTTTAAAAAAATCACTAATGCAGAATGTTGTAAGGATTTCAACAATCATGTTATAACTAAAGTCTCATTATTATCCATAATTTTAATTTCCCTAAATTTTCCTAGGTTTCACAAGATAAACCAGTGTTTGTCAATACAGAAAAAGAATGGAAACTGAATGATTAACAATGATACTTCACAGGAGAAAAGGGCTATTAAAACGAAAAACATGTTAAAGCAAAAGTGTCATTGTATCTACACAGTAAAATAAATGTATCTCTGTATCCACTGCCAAATATGTAGACCAGCTGAGCGCTACGATTCATAAAACTTAGTTTAGAACATGTTACCACAACCACACCATCATCATTCAGACACCTCTCAACACATTTTAGTTCAGCCTTAAAGAGTCACCAGTGGTGACAAGATAGTTTGAATGTGGGATGGAGAGAAAGTTAACATGGTTTTTTCTGTGAGAAATTAAAAACAACAAAAACAAAAACAAACCCCAAAATGAGTTTTCTTTAACTTGAGAGGATGTCCTCTAAAATGAAAACATACAGCCTATCTGTGTGTTGAAAGCTGTGTGGTTTCTATAACTCTTCTAAAGGTTTCTGTTACTACAGATATGTAAAGGGAAAGTTGAATTTTGTTCCACTGATTATTAGGCCTAATAGGCACTATGGCTGTCACCTTTCCATAAAGTGATGCAAGTAGCAATAAAGCTCTGGTAATCCAACAACCAGGGACAGAAATCCTGTTGAAAGTGTCTTTGAGTCACCTCTTTGAGATATATAAAAAAAAAAAAAAGTCTAAAGCTCTCTGCCAACCACGAAGTTCAACACTTCATTGGGGCCACTATAAGAAGATGGCTCTGAAGTGATATGTGGAGCCAATTTTTGGCTTTCAAAAATGCAATTAAGACTTCTTTAAATGTAGCAACTAAGTAATTTACTAAGCATATAATTGTTTCTTTTTTATTTCTAGATTACACATACGTGATAATAGAATACACATTATTCTAAGCCAAGCAAAATGAAAAGTATTCTTAACAACAACAACAACAACAACAACAACAAATGAATTTAAATGTTCTTGGGTGACTCGATGAATCTGTTACACAGTGGTGAATTGCTTTTTCAGAAAAGATTTACTTTGCATAGTTTTCTATGGACATGCATTCATGCTTCTCAATTTCCCTTTAAATTCGTTCAGCAGAATTTAGAACATGAATGTAAAATCTGGGGCATAGTGCACAAATTTGCTTAGGGGTAGAACTGTGGAGACAAAGTAATGACGGGAGATGGGCAGAGCAGCAGAATGAAGAAAGCAGAAAGAAGGACTGAGATTTTGCAAACCAAAAGCTCACCCAAATACACTAGCCTGCAAGAGAGTTCTCTCCAATTCTTCTTATTCCCAGTCTGATGTTTCACTCTGGAGCTGGGCTTGGAGGAAATGTGAGTGAGATAATAAAAACCTTCCCTTGTTTCTTTAACTTTTAGAAAGAGCTAATGGGCCATCTTTTAATGACCTGCACAGTTACTCCTAGTCATTAGCATGTAGATTCTTTTCAGCAAATGTGTGCTCCAAATGCCATTCCCCTCTCAACACCCACTCTTATTTACTGCTTCATAACCTCCAACTTCCAACAGTTGGTGGGAGCAGAAAAAAAAAAAACATGAAAGAGAAAAAATGACAGCTGGTTTCAGTGGAAAGAACACTAGATCTTTTTCCCTGGTTTTTACCGGTTCTACCCGCTGGTATGCTGGACAAGGCTTACAATGGCTCAGAGAGTCACTTATATTTTTAGGATTTTGTGACCCTGTTGTTAAATGGAGCCATTATTAACAATTAAATAATATAACCTTAATTTTAAATAAATAATATTAAAATAGAGGTAATAAATATTAAAAACACATCCTTTCTTATTTTACTGTATTTTACTTTCACCTGCTTTTGAGGTTATCTATGCCTATTCTAGCTGTATGCTAGCAATACTATGTAATGGTATTTCAAACTGGCCAAGGTGGGAATATTTACACCAAAGAAATTGGCAAATGCTAAACAAATCAGGGTGTAACTCTGTTCTGTTGATTGTCTATGTTTAGGAAAGCCATGGAGAAGGTTTTCTAATAATACATATTAAACCTAAAATGTGCTATGCCATTATCCTGTCAATAGCACACAAAAAAACTGAAGTTTCCCAGCATGTGAAAATGATTACCCAATTCAGCAAAGCATCTGCTGAAGGAGGAGGTCACTAAGAGGACATGACTGCCAGCTGCCCCTTACGCTGGGCCAGGGCTATCCAAGGCTCCTTACTTCTCCCGTCCTTGGAATATACATCTTGCCCACTGTGGGAGTCACTTCAAGGACACAGTCTTGAGAAAGTAATGTGTTGTTGAGACCTTCGCGATGGTACACGTGGATGAACCCAGTTAAGGCCCCATTTAAACTTTTAAGATTCTGGTAGGCAGGGGTGGAGATCTACTCATCTTGTAGCCACTTCATACATAAGTCACCTTGCTTAGGAATCTGCCACCTACCAATCCGGAGTGGCCTGCCTCTTTCTTTGGTCTCTCCTTGCCTTCCCTGTATGAGAGCCATTTTGTTTGTTGGTTGGTTGGTTTTTTAATTAATTTCAGTGTTATGTTTGAATTATTTTCTCTATATAGATTGTGTATCTAATCTAGGTTTTTGGTTGCCGTGAGGTTCATATATAACAACCTGTGTATATAAAAGTCTATTTTAATTTTTTTTAAATATATGAAATTTATTGTCAAATTGGTTTCCATACAACACCCAGTGCTCATCCCAACAGGTGTCCTCCTCAGTACCCGCCACCCACCCTCTCCTCCCTCCCACCCCCCATCAGCCCTCAGTTTGCTATGAGAGCCATTTCGAATTTCACCCAGGGAGGTTCCCTGAGGCTGTGAACCAACATCAGGTCCCGGAAGGAGTAAAATTCCAATACTGGCTTCCTTGTGTCACTTTCCTATTACTCCTCAAAGTAAATAAAAACATTAACCAGCATTCATATCAGATCTACATAACCAAGAGTATACCAAATTCAACAAAAAGATTCTGCCAGAATTAATGGGCTATATAAATTTTACAACAAAGAACATTACGTCATCATCATTATTATTTGTCTAGCGAGCACTACACATCCTTTAAATATATATAATGTATTATATACGATATCATGATGTAATAATACATGTAATATAATACATACATGCTTTGTTTTGTCTGAGATCCAGTTATTAAAAGTTTACTCTCCCCGTCTCTACCATGTAAAAACTATTGATTTGGAAAAGTTGTTTAACTCTGTATCACCTTCCTTATCTGCAAACTAGTGAAATGGGTGCCTTTCTTAAAAGATAATTTTAAGAGTCAAACATTCAGCAGATAACTTTTCAGCTCCTGATATGAGCTCTCTTAAGCACTTGCAAGGTTTGCAAAGATGAATAATGTTTCATCTTTATCTTCAGGTAGCTTACAGTCTAGAGATGAGAGATATATGTAAATAAAATAATTTAAGACGATGAAATGTGATCCAACAGAGGAAAAGGCAAAGTGCTATGCAATTCAAACAAAAGAAGTGATTGATTTTACCTGGAGCACCAGGAAAGCCTTCATAGAGAAGACAGAATTTTGAGATAAGTTTGAAGAGTATGTTGCATTTTGTATCAATTGAGGAGGTATATGTGGAAAGTGGAGGCATTCCAGGCTGATAGATGAAACGCCAAACATATTTTCATCACAAATACTGTAATATCAACTAAGGAAATCACAATTGTATTGATAAATCCACTGCATCAAAAACTCCTACACGTAATTTGCATGTACAACAGAAAGAATTATGCCATTATACGATCCAGAGTGCCTGACTACAATCTTGCATATTCAAGAGTTGACTAAATAGTTATTCGGTTTTTCCTATTTATAAGCCATGTTCATTTCTTTTTTCTTTTTTTTCAACGTTTATTTATTTTTGGGACAGAGAGAGACAGAGCATGAATGGGGGAGGGGCAGAGAGAGGGAGACACAGAATCGGAAACAGGCTCCAGGCTCTGAGCCATCAGCCCAGAGCCCGACGCGGGGCTCGAACTCCCGGACCGCGAGATCGTGACCTGGCCGAAGTCGGACGCTTAACCGACTGCGCCACCCAGGCGCCCCAAAGCCATGTTCATTTCTAATAACCAAATTGTAAATTATCCTATGACCTTTCTTTAGTGAAAGGAAACATTCATGTCCAAATGAATTTTAAAATTATTTTTTCAAGAAACTATGTACTATGTCCTGTGCTACTTAACAGGACAGAAGGGACTATCCCATGGACTTAAAGAAAAGTCGTCACTGACTGCAACTCTATAAATACATAAACTATGCATGTATTATGTAAACAAGGAAGAGCACATCTAGAGGGAGGTTTTAATGGGAGAGTGGAACACTGAGGCAAGAGTGAGACCTTTCAATACATTTACAGGAACAAGGACTATTAAAGAAAGAGCATTATTTCATCTCTCAGTTAATGAGTCTTGGAAGGGCTGACATTAGTCAGTAAAGTTCACTGGAAGGCTTTTCCCCTTGCTAGGAAAAACATGCTAGTTAATGTACGTAACTTTCAAAAACAAACACTTTGAAGAAGGCTTGGCAGAGCATCTACAGAATTTAAGTGTAAGAGAGATGTCTATTAATCTCTCACATACAAAAGTCTGACACAATGGGTCTGTAGCCTTGACCTCAAGTGACTGTGGAAGAGAGACCACAGGGCCCGTCTGTGTCCCTAATAGACATATGTTAAGAAAAGCAGCCTCCCAACACACACACACACACACACACACACACACACACACACACACACTGAAATGAAAGCCTTTTTCCTCTTCACTCTGGATCTCTCACCCCCCAGTACATGCACTCCCCTGGCAAGCCACTGTGCCAAAGGAGCCTTTCACTCGTTCTCTCCCTGATGACAACTGTCAGTCTGTCGCTGTCTGAACGTGCAACACTTCAACAAAATCTAAAGGGAAATTGGAAGCGCGGGGGCTGGAATACTCTGTTTAAAACCACACAGCCAGACCTCCTTCCTGGAGATCCGAGACTCCTCGACCACCACCTTTCAAACTGCGGAAGGTAAGAATCACCCCAGTCTGAGCTAGGAGTTCAGGCCGTTTCTGTGTCCTCAGAACCTGAGCACTCTTACGCGCCTTCTAATTAAACAATGTGAACAAAAATCATCCCGAGAAGAAAGAGCCCACAAGCCCCGGGGAAACTTCAGCAGGAAAGCAGACTGTGCTAAAGCCAGTGGTCCGACCGAGGGGCGGGGAAATCGCTCGCTCTCCAGCGCCCCGGCAGCGGCCCCGGGACCTCGGCGCGACGTCCGCTGGGTGCGCGGTGACCCCGAGAGCTCGGGGCCCAGAGGGAGACCGCGCCCTCCCGCTGAGCGCCCGGGGCCGGAGGGCAGTGCGGGTCGGGGCTGCGGGGAGGCGGGGGCCGGCGGGAGCCCCCGGCTGGCACTCACGCGCCGCGCCGGGAGGTGCAGGTCCGCGGCGGGGGCCGTGGAGGCCAGTCCCAGGACAGGCGCGGATCCCGGGACTGGGGCGCGCGGGGCACTCACCAGCTGCAGCGCGCAGAGGCAGATGAGCGAGCAGCGCCCGGTGCAGCAGCCCATGGTGCCGGCGGCGTCCGAGCGGCGCGCGCGGGGAGCGATCCGCGTCCTCCGGCGCCGCTGCTCCCCGCTCCGGAGCGGCCCCCGCCCGGCTCTCGCCCGGCCCGGCCCAGGCTCGCCCCGCCGCGCGGCCGCCGCTCGCGGCTCTCGGGGTCCGGGCGAGCGCACCGCCTTTGTTAGTTTCCCGGGCGGGCAGAGGTCAGTCCGGCGCGCTCGACCCGAGCGTCTGGCGGGGTCCCTGCCTCCCACTGTGCAGGTCTGCTTCTTGGGGAGGGGGAGCCGGGCGGGCGGGGCGGGGGGCGGAAGGGAGGCTACAGATGGTGAGTGGGTGGAAGTCTGTTTAGGGGAGGGGAGTATGGAGGAGGTGGGCGTCTGAAAAGTGGAGTGGGCTGTCTGGGTTGGGGTGTGTGTGTGTGTGTGTGTGTGTGTGCGCCTGTGTGTGCGTGTGCGTGTGGTGGGAGGCGATGAATGAAAGGGAGTGCCACCGAGGAGGCCCGGCCTGTCTTGTTAGGAGTCTTTGGAGAGAGAGGCAGAGGAAGAGAGAGAATGAGAACGAGGATGAATATGAATGAGCGTGAATTAGGGCGGCTGGTGGTGGTGGAGACCCTCGGCGGCCGGTGTAATGGGGAGACCCGGGCAGCGCTTTCTCTCCGGGGCTCGTGCTAGGGGGTGGGAGGGCGGTCGGAGGCGCGCGCAAAGGAGGGGACTGGGTTTTACTGAGCTGCCCCAGGGGTGGAGAGGGTGGGAGTTGAGAGGGCTTGGTGTCCGGAGACGCGGGTCCCAGAGGCCAGCAGCCAAGGGCGGGCGCGGCGCAGCGCCGGGCGGAGCTTGGAGACCGCGGTGCTGCGAGCTCGGGAGGCCGGGGGTAGCGGGCGCGTCTGCTCGGCCCGAAGCTGGGCGCGCAGCTCTGGGGTCCCGGGGCCAGGGTCGCTCCTGCTCGCCGCAGTCGGTGGCCCAGAGGGCGCCCCTGCTGGAGCCCGGGAGCGGAAAGTTGGAGCGAGTTGGTTTGGTTAGAGGCGAAGCGGCGGCGGAGAGCAGCGCGGGCTCGGAGCGCCAGGGTGAACCCGGGCTCCGCGAGGAGACGCGGCGTAGCTTTTCCCACTAAAGGCTCTTTGCAATTGTCGCCAGGGAGGAGAGAGGACCAGGAGAGAAAGAAGACAATGAGTGGCTTTTTCTAGAAATGGAGACTATTTCCGGGATGAGGAGACGATTTCTTTTCAGAGAAAATTAAATTGTTTGAGAAGGGCTTGGAAAGAAAGAAGACCTCGTCCCGGAGAGTTAAAATCCCGGACTAACTCTCCACGAATCCCAAGGAGCACCGCTCGCTCTGGCTCACCTAATAGACCAGCGCGGAGGAGGTCTGCGAGGACCAGGTTTCATCGGGGCCCAATGTCAAATTTCATGGGCACATTAGTTGTACCTGGTGTTACTACGCAAATAGCTGGAGCACGCCGGAGAAGCAGACAGCAAGCCTCGGGGCCATTTGTCACAGAAGAGGCTTTCTTCAGAACTTGGCACAGAAACCCCGTTTCTAACCTACCGCTGCCCTCCTGGGCCCTCGGTGCTAGGTTAGCAGGAAAGGGAGAGCTCTTTGCATTTTTAAAACATTCCCCCCTACACGTGGAAACTGTGCGCAGGTCATTCTTTCAGGCATTAAAGGGAGTTGTGGGGTTTGGTTTGTTTGCTTGTTGGGCGGGGCGGGGGGGGGGGGGTTGTTTGTTATCTTTTGCAATTAACTGCCTTTTTTCTGAACCGTTCCTCCAGAACCTATGTTTTTAACTGAGTACAGTTACAGCTCCCAGGAAAAATCCTTGCGTGGTAACTTTGAAATTCTAGTAGGGACACGCGAATAACCTCGGGATCTGGGTTAATGAAATGGTCAAAAACATTCATTGTTTAGGTTCCACCTCTGTCCGTTATTTTGGAAAAGGGAAAAATGGGAGTCAGAAGCCTTTGTTGTTGTTGTTGTTGACCCAGTGTTTAAGACATCAAGCGATCCGGGATTATGAGGGCACACTTCTATGCACAATAAACATAACCATCATGATTTATGATGAATGAAAACAATAGGGGAAAAATGGAGCCTGACAAATTAATAATTTAGCATATAGTAGAGGACAATGCAAAAAGTTTCAGGCATCGATGTGTCTGAAATCTGTAGGAAGCAAATGAGGGGGGAGGGGACATGAACAAGTCTACCTACAACTTCCAGAAATAATCATAGCCTCTTCACTACCAGTGACTGTGATGGATGATGATAATAAACATAATGACGCTCCTCCTCTCCACATTACCTGTGTTTGCCCCAATATACATTTTCTCACCATCATTGTTTATTTACTAATTTAGGAAGTATGAGATTTGCAGCTAACATGCATTGTGTCCTTGTTAGGCACCTGTCTCAATGCTTTGTGTATATTCACTTATTTACTCCTCACAATGGCCTAAGAGATCGGTGCACCACCTTGAACCTCCCCAGTCAAAAGAGGTGGAGATGGGAAGAGGGAAATCTCATCTCTCACCCGATGAAGAGAAATGCAAAGCCAGGTAATCAGACACAAGATCTCCTTGATTTACACATTCACTGCTGCCTTTGAAACTTAGGACCCAAGTAACACCTGCTCTGGGGCCAACTGCTCTCTGGGAAGTAGGTACAGTAATTTGCATTAATCCTACCTCCATAGTCAGTGCCACCCTTGTGGTGTCGTTTCAGGGGACCAGGACAGTCTTCCTGTACGTTTCCCTTTCCCACTGCCCCCTCTACTGATAGACTTAGATTGGAGTTTCTTCCTTGAATCACTTAAGATGTTGAAAATGCATTTGGCTTTCAAAGAGAGAAAGAGGAAAGAAGCAAAGATAAGACAATGCTAGTAACAAGTCTAGAAATTGTGTGAAGCCACCTTTATGTTTCTGCAGTCTCTTATTCTCATTGTCTAAACTGAACTGCATCATGAACTAAAAATCTTTCTCCTTACCTTCCTGGATTTCCTTCTTTCCTCAATCCCACCCTCAAATATGTCTTACTTGCTTCATTTCTACATTGCTTTTTATGCCAAGGGCCATACTAGTTGTCAGGTTTGCAAAGGTAAATGCTATACTCCCTCCCCTTAAGGGCTCAGTAGAGGGAGGGAGAGCAGCTGAGTCAATGAAGTAGCAGCCCACTCTGAGAAAGGTCAGCACTGAGTGCTTTCACTGAGTTTTCTTTCTGCCTGGTGAGGGAGGTTTAAAAGAATTACCTGTAGGGATGCCTGGGTGGCTCAGTCGGCTGAGTGTCCGACTTCCGCTCAGGTCATGATCTCACAGTTCATGCGTTCGAGCCCCACATCAGGCTCTGTGCTGACCTCTTGCTCAGAGCCTGGAGCCTGCTTCAGATTCTGTGTCTCCTTCTCTCTCTGCCCCTCCCCTGCTCACGCTTTGTCTCACTCTGTTTCTCAGAAATAAATAAATGTAAAAAAAATTTTTTTAAATAAAAAAAAGAAAAATTTAAAAGAATTACCTGTCTCTTGGGGGGGAGGGGAGAAGAGAGTAGAAAATAACAACAATGGAAACGGTGGGGCTTAGAGAGGATTTTGGATTTTCCCAAAATCAGCTGACGAGGAAATAATCTAAGTAGAGCAGCGGATGCAACGTGTGGTTGGTTATGCCACTTCCTGGCTGCAGAATCTCAGGGAAGTCACTTTGCTTCCCTCCGTCTAGCTCGCCTATGTAATGTGGGTATGATGGTATGACTTGCCCCACAGGACTAAGCCTTAGGTTGTTCTTTATCTTCTATCCACATATGTTTTGCACCCTGGCCTCACGCAGGTCTCAGCCTCGTGTCAGGTCCCAGAGAGGCCTCACTGACTACACTGTCTGAAATAACACTCATGTCACTCCTTCACTGTCTTTTCATTCAAAACAGCGACTCGGGGGGTGCTTGAGGGGCTCTGTCAGCTGAGCTACCTACTCTTGATTAGGACTCAGGCCCTGAGAACAAGCCCTGTGTTGGTCTCACACTAAGCATGGAGCATGCTCAGGATTCTCTCCCTCTCCCCCTCCCCTTCTCCCATGCACACTAGCTCTTTCTCTCTCTCTCTCTCTCTAAAACAAAACCAACAAAACCCCAGTGATTGGTTTACTTTATAATTTCCTGTCTCCTCCAGCCAAAAATAATGTTAACTTTTAATAATCACATTTTTAGCATCCTACTTCCCACATAGTGTATACACACACACACACACACACACACACACACACACATATATGTAGTATATAGTAAGTACTAAACATATGTGTATATACATGCATACAGGACATTCTAGTCTATGTTTTTTCTTCCTTTTTTTATTTCTCAGTTTCTTAGTAAAATTCCTTTTTTTTAATGTTTTTTTAATTTACTTAAGTAATCTCTACACCCAATGTGGGGCTCAAACAGATGACCCCCAGATCAAGAGTTGCATGCTCTTCTGACTGAGCCAGCCAGGTGCCCCTAGTAAAATTTCTTTTGAAAGACTCTAGTCCCATCTCCCTTAAAGTCCAGAGAAAATCAAACTGTCTATACCAAGAGTAAGAGGACTGGGTGGGAGAGAGCACATCTAGAGACCAGACCCAGAAATGCAGATTTGTAGATTTCACAGGACTGTCAAATACAATGGACCCTGAAACAACATGAGGGTTGGGGCCCTGACCCCTCATGCAGTCAAAAATCCAAGTATAACTTTTTTTTAAGCTTCTTTATTCATATGTGAGGGAGACAGAGAGAGAGCATGAATGGGACAGCAGCAGAAAGAGAGGGTAAGAGAATCTCAAGCAGGACTCATGCTGTCAGCACAGAGCCCAATGCAGGGCTCAAACTCATGGAACCATGAGACCATGAACTGAGCTGAAATCAAGAGTCAGATGCTTAACCGACTGAGCCACCCAGGTGCCCCAAGGATAACTTTTGACTCTTAATAGCCCACTGTTCATCAGAAGCCTTAATGATAACAGAAACAGTCGGTAAACACATATTTTGCATGTTATATGTATTTTATACTATATTCTTATGATAAAGTAATCTAGAGAAAAGAAAATGTCATTAAGGAAATCATAAGGAGGGGAAAATACATTGACAGTACTGTACTATAAAGAATCCACGTACAAGTGTATCTGCACAGTTGAAACCCATGTTGAGAGTCAAGTGTACTAGGAATGGAGACAAGAGCTTGAAGGAATTAAAGTTCCTCCTTAACTACTGCACTTTGTTTTTTGAAGGCTTCTAATTTGGCATTTTTGTTTGAGCGAAATAAAGTACAGTATGTTCAAGCATTTCTCTATATACACTGAGAAAAGTTCCTAAATGTGCCCCTAGATGTGTGCTTTTCCTCTAGCACCTGCTTGATGCCGGGCCCCCTCCTTTGGCACCTTCTTGGAGTGAGCAAATTACAATCTTCTATACCCCCTCCTACAACTGGCTGACCTTCATGGTTACCTGATAGACACTGTACTATCAGTATGGCTACTCAGTTAGAGCAAAGATCAGGTTTACACTGGAGCAAAAGTGGGAAACACACATGTGGAGTGTTTGAAGCATGGCTTGGAGCCTTCAGTACACCTGTGTGCTGCCCGATGCCTGTTGCGTTAGAAGTGGTGATTCCTGCTGTGCATAGCAATGAATACTCCAGAGTGTTGGGGGCAAGGGAAGAGGTGGCAGTCATAATTTCACTATTCCTTTTCTCCCTAAGGAGACAGATACTTCTTGAGCACTTTACATCATAGCATTTAAAAGTGATCCCCCAAGGGAGGTGAGGTGAGAAAAAAGTGGGAGATGGTTATGTGGTGTGGGAGTTTTAAAGGACACGGGAGAGCCTGGAGGATGCCAGAATTACAAAAGAGAGAGAGTAAAGAAATTCCTTGGTATATTTTGCCTCAAGAAATGTTGGTAATGACTAGTTTTATAGCCAAGCGCCATCTTTTTTATTTCTGTTTGGGTTAAAAATAAGCCTCAATTAATATTTATCTATCGTACTCCTCAGTGTCTAACAACACTGATCCTGTTGTTGCTATTATCATAATTAGTATTGCAGCGATATGCATTTAGAGTTTTTCTAATGTCAAGCACTGAGCAGCCCCGGCTGACACCGACAAGTTCAAGCTTTTTTGACCACTTAATTTACTGCCGAGCGTTGGCAACTATTGTTGATTTCTATGCAACAGACATTACTGCACGCCTAATATGTCAGAGTCCTCATATTGGAGACACAAACACTTTCTTACTACCATTAACATTTGCTCCCCTGCCCTCTGTTTTTCTCAGGGTTCCAGAAGATCAGATCAGACTTCTCTGCATAATGGCCTAGCTAGACCCCTAACAATTGGCAGTAACAGAGGAAGAGAAAAGGTAGCATGACTCAAAGTAAAAAGAAAACATTAATCCAAAGTCCTGGTGAATCCTAATGCCACCAACATATTTTTGTATGGATGGATACAAACATCTATCTATCTACCTATCTGTCTATTGGATTGCACTAAGTGTTCCAAAGTAAAGACTTTTTTCTTTTTTTTCTCCATTTTTAAACCAAGGACGTTAACAATAACCACAACACAAACACGTTTTTATCCACTGCAGTACCATATATGGAGAGAATATCTCTATGAGATAATGAATCCTTACAGTTTCCTCACATGTATCTGTTTTAAGGATCAGTCCTGTATTATTGTATAATGCTTGTGTAAGACGATAACATTAAGGAAAACATCTGAGGTCTCTCTGATTTTTTGACACCTTTTTTGTAAGTCTAAGATTATTTAGTTAAATAGTTAAAAATAAGAAACCATCACATAAAATGTGTTAGACATGTGGAGCAGGCACGTGCAGTGCTGAACAGGTCATCCATCAGAAACGTAAATCCTGGGGCGCCTGGGTGGCGCAGTCGGTTAAGCGTCCGACTTCAGCCAGGTCACGATCTCGCGGTCTGAGAGTTCGAGCCCCGCGTCAGGCTCTGGGCTGATGGCTCAGAGCCTGGAGCCTGTTTCCGATTCTGTGTCTCCCTCTCTCTCTGCCCCTCCCCCGTTCATGCTCTGTCTCTCTCTGTCCCAAAAATAAATAAACGTTGAAAAAAAAAATTTAAAAAAAGAAACGTAAATCCTAATATAAAGGACATTAGCTCATGCTAATGTGTAACAAATTCTTTTTTCGTAATGTGTGAGCGATGTATTTTTTATTTGTCCATGATAATTTAATATGCATATAAAATCCCTCAAAGTAACACCAGTGCACATAAATACACATTTGTATTATTTTAAAAATCAGTGAAACAAACTTACAATTCACATTGAACAAGCTTTTGCTTTTTTTCCAGGCGTTTTTATTTATGAAATCTAGAAAATTTTAAACTATCAATCATTAAAGATAGTACAATCATATAGTTTCCCTTTATATTTTTGAATGGCAAAATAAGAAAATGTATTTGTTAGTGAGCGAAAATGAGTAGTCATTTGTAAGACCACTGTCACATTCTGAAGGAGTCTTGAATAAAGAGTGGCAAAGCCAGTTAGCATAGATTCCCTTTGCATTCACTAGATCCCAAATGTGCCTTTGGGAAGGCCATGGTCTCACCTGAAAGAGATGCAAATCACCACAGGACAGCACATTTTATTATACGTTTTGCTGTTATTTCTCTTAGGTTTGCCTAGTATGTTCTCCAGTGTGTATATACTGAGCAGTGATAAGGAACTGACAGATTTTGAGTACAGTTGTAAATACAGTATAGTTCAGTTTTTAATATAAGTCACATATAAAAATAAATTGATTAAAATAAAAAGTAAAGGACACAGGAGTCCAATTTGCGGTTATAAACAATCCTGAGTACCTGCAAACAGGTCCTTTTGGGGTGTAACCATATCACTGGTGCTGGGATAGAGTGGGAAATGCCCCAAAGTAATTTTTCCAAGCAGTACATATACAGTCTAGAAAAAGTTCTGTTAAGATGGCACCCAATGGCGTTTGTAATAGATGCTCTGGCTGTCTCACTCACATCCCCTTGCCCTCACCATTTCAGGGCACAAGGCTCCAACTTCCTCCTGACAGCACCAAGATTTCACATACAAGGTAAGCTGCAATTCTGGAGAGACACCACCTCCCAGGAAGAACTCTGGGACTCCAACTGATAGGAGTTGGTATATAAAAACCTTATTACCTTCCTAGACCATTGGAGAAGAATCAGAGGTGCATATATTCTGTACCATTTCCAGAGTTCCTCAGCTTCAGTGGCCCATGGGAATAATTTGTTTCATAGTCCACCTTTTATTGGCCCTTCCCCTTGGTTTCACTTCCACTTGCTCTACTGTGGTTTCCAGGAATTATGTCCCAAACAACCTGCATGCACTTGCATCTGAATTCTGGTCAAAGGGTCTGCTTCCATAAAAGCTCAAACTAAGACCGTGAACTCTGCTAGTCTTCCATTTTTGGCACCAGCATCTGGAGCAAATAATCAGCAGGATTCAATCTCATTTTTTATACATGAGAACAACTTGAGGGATTCTTCAGATTTGATAAAGATAAAAGATTGACAGATAATGACTTCATCCACAACATAGGATCAGAGGTGCATATAATTCATGATCATTAAACCAAGCATGACAATAAATTACATATAGAGATTTTACACAGTGGGAGTGCTGTCATGAATTTCTTATTTCTTCCTAAGGATTAGGAACACTCTTAGCAAAAGGTAACTATAAAAATTTCTCTGTTTTCATTGCATCTGTTTTTCTCTTCCAGCATTGATGGGTCGTGCCAAGGCTACTTCTAGATATTCTGTATCATGATGATCTCCAATGAGTAATCTTGCCCTTGTGCCAAACATTCTCAGTCTCTGCTTTATGTGTAGTTCAAATTCCATTTTCAGTACAAAGTTATTACTGCTTGTATTCAGAAAAAGTGACTTCTGAGAAAAGTTTTCTCATACTCGCCTCTCATCAGTCCCTTGTATCTCCAGTGAGGGCTTCCTTTCTCTCGTTGGCACAGCTCAGTTGTCTGTCTATGAGTTCTAATTTGGAAGAGGACGGGGAGCCTTTATGTCTCTACTCATTTTGGCAGGAAGGATAACTTCCAGATGGTGTCTTACTTTGAAATGGAAGCAGAAACATACACCTGTGATATGTGTTATCATAACAGCTCAGAAGTTTTACTACTTTACTATTTAATTCAGTCATGTGATGACATACTGATTAATGAGCTGGGTTTTCTTCCTTAAGTCCCATGGGTAACAGACACTTCCAAGGTTGAAAGATGGAAAGAGGCCCATCTCAGCTGCAGTTAAACTTGAACCTCTGGGGACACACGTCAATGCACGTTAGAAATAAAAAAAGCTGCCAGAAGAAGAATGTTGCCATGGTTCTTCTGCCATAAATACATACTATAAATGATTGTGCTTGGCTGACCGTCTCTGCAGTATAAACTGCCCCTTAACCGGGGCAGGATCACATGTTAACATCAATGTTTGGCCCAGATTTATAGTTCTAAGGTGTTATTGTATCTTTTAAATCACTTGGTTCTCAAAATAACCAGAGGTACCTAGACTAAGTGACAAACACAGCTAGCTAGTGGTGGCCTCCTCTTTTACTGCCATTGCCTGCCATCAGCAAAGCACATGTAAACTCTACGAGGTAAGGCAAGGCGTACTAGCTGCTACAATAAACAAAGCCTAAATCTTAGTAGCTTTACACAATGCAACTTTCTCTCTCCCTCACACAAATGTTCCTCGTTGATGGGGAAGGCTGTCCACGTGTCATCCAGTGACTCAGGTCCTTCCACCTTGGGGCACCACCCTCCTCCCATTCAGCTGACTGAGGGCGAAAAGCTGAGCAGATGGGGATTCGTATGGGGAAAGTTTGTAAGGGCCAGACCTGAAAAGGAATACGGGGCTCATTGCTGGGCTCATCCTTTGGTTAATACTCAGCCACAGCCAGATGCAAGGGAGAACTGGAAAGGTAATCTAAGTCTGGGACCAAGAGGAAAAGAAGCAGGATTTGGAGAACACATAGTATTCTTTGTGAAATGTAATATGCTGCTTCTAAACTCCCCATTGTGTCCTGTAATCTCCCCTACCTAGAATATTCCCTTCCCTTCTTGCACTCTCCTTCTCTAGACAACATTCACCCGTCATGATAGCTGAGCTCAGATGTTGCCTCCTCTGAGAAGGCTTCCCTGATGCACTCATTTCCATCCTCAGTGTATATAAGGTGCCTATTTTTTTGTTCCCTTTCTATTCCTAATTATCCTCTATTATTGACTTATATCAGCTCTATTAACATTTTCTACTTTTGGATAGTGCATGTTAGTGATGAGACATATTTGCTGAGCTACTGAAGAAATGAAGCCCATCATTCGTCTTGCTATGACATACTTTCTGGTGGCACCAAATGGCAATCCTCTTATAGTAGGGCTGACTTCTTGAGAGTCACCTGTAGAGTTGTTACACCCAGTCCCTCAGTCCTAACCCCCACAGGTGATCATTCCTCCTCTCTTTCCCCTTGAGGACAGTATATTTTCCAACCTCACTGCCTTGGGCTTGGTCACATGGAATGTGGGCAGCAGTGCGGATGGGTTGGTTCATAATTGAGCTTTAAGGACCATCACATGTTTTTATTCACCTTGCTTCTGACTTCTGCCATGAAAACAGCAGCCCCAGATGGCTGCTGTTCCTTTAGCCTGTGTTCTAGAATGAGAGACATGTGGCGCAGAGCTGAACCGAAGTTCAGCCCAGCCCAGCTGAGCCACAACTAACTTGCACACTGTAACAAAAGATAACTAATAAAGTCTCCCAACTGAATTCTTTTATAATGAGTCAAGCTGGGGCCTAGAATATGCATTTTTAAAATGCCTCCAAGGTTATTTGGATGCTCAGTCAGCCACATGTGGAAAGCATTGTACACACTAGTCTCCCACTCAATAGGAGAAAAAAACAATACTTAAACCCATGGGATAGGGCATCCATAAAGACTTCACTGCCAGCCATCTTTCCCATCCCATGCCAGGAAACATAACTTCAGATAGAATCCCAGAAGTTCTCAAGTGGCAGCTGAACATGAACCCTGATGCAGTGGAGGATTTGGGAGGCAGAAGGATCCAACCCTGGTGTGGGCAACAGTGCTATATAAGCCTGTATAGGATGTAGGTTAGTGGGGGTTTTCCTTCAGCCTGAATTCACTGCTCCATCACAGTATTTAAATGGGCCAGATTACTAAATCTTATACGATCCCTTTATTCTTTGTAGTCATTAGGTAATATAATTTAAAGGTAAAATAATTATACTCTGCATATAGTCTAGCAATAAGAGATATGGGTTACTGTGACTAACATAATTCCTATTTCATGTCTACAAGGTTTTTTTTTCCTCATCAGTCTGGCATGTGGGGTGCTATTATTGGCAATTTTTTAAAAGATGTGTAAATGATTTTTTATGCCTCTTTTCTGGGTTATAAATTCACCATGTTCTATTTATCCAGTTATATGTTCTCTGTCCACGAATCGAGGATTTGCATTAGGCACAAAAGAACCCTATTCCATGATAGCAGTTCTTATGTGCTGTGATCTAATAAGCAGTAGGCAGTTGACTTTTGCTATTCCTTGGCAGAGTAGGGAAGGTGTAGGGAGAAGAAACACATTGAATTCTGTAAATACTAGGTCTTATTTCCTTTATCATGGTAGAAAAGGAAGAGGATGGCAGTCATAAGAACACTGGGAAATTTGTCACATCCATGAATCACATTAGGTAGGGAGATTAAAATACTTTTTAAAGATAGTCGACAGTAACTATCATGTCAAATACAGAGCTACAATCCCCAAGGACAGGCCTATTAGGCCAGGACTCCTTTGGAGTGTCACAGGGACCAATCCTGGCTCATTCTTTGTGTTTCTAATTTCATAAATGTTTGCTGAAGGAGTGGGTGGGCAAGGGGATGGGAGGTTTCTGCTGAGCAAAAATGGGAATCATTGAGGATGCTAATCCAAAAAGCTATGTGTACGGTTAAACAAACCTTTGCTGCCAGGAACTTTGTGCAAGTGGAAGGTATCGGGCTCACACCCATTGCCTACCTGAACTGCCCAAGCAGGTGAGTCTTCCAGACAGGCCTGTCACTTCCTCAAACAGTGGCTCACCTTATTCCTGACACAAGTGCTTTAGAATATTTTTGTCTGCTGTTATCTTTCACATGGACAGCGCTGAATGTTTTATAGCATCACTGGTGTTTTTAGCAAATCCTATTTTCAATATATCCTCTAAAAGATCCTCTAAAAGACAGACATAAAGATGATCTAATTTTATTTATTTTATTTATTATTATTATTTTTTAAATCTTTATGTATTGAGAGAGAAGGAGAGAAAGAGAGAGAGTGTGTGAGCAGGGGAGGAACACAGAGAGAGGCAGACACAGAATCCGAAGCAGGCTCTAGGCTCTGAGCTGTCAGCACACAGCCCGACGCGGGGCTCGAACTCACAAACCGTGAGATCATGACCTCAGCCGAAGTCGGATGCTTAACCGACTGAGCCACCCAGGCGCCCCTAATTCTAAATTTATGCTTATATCTCATATTGGGAAATAACATTCTTCATTGAAATTAAAGCAGTTTATATAAAATGATGAAGTTACTAAGTATTTGTAAGCAAACTGAGAGGAAGTGTTATCAAAATGCTGTGCAAAGAGACAGTGGAGAAAAAAAGCACAGTCTTCTTATTATAACCAACATAGGATCCTGCTATGAGACTATGTAGATTTAACATATTCTGCACAAGACAGGAGTGAATCCTCTGAACTTAACCTAAAGAAGACAGGCAGGTTTTTTCTCACATTATTACTTGTTCAGAGGCACAGGAATTCAGGCAAAATTTCCTATCATCACCCCTGAGTCTAAGTCATAGGATGAGGGGAAAGGTAAATGCAACAAATATTCTAGAGTGCATCACAATCATTTTAAGCATAGGCATCATTAGACAACCGGGGGGAAAAAAAAGGAATGGTAGAGGGTAGATGGCTTAGCCCTCATATTAAAATGCACATGACAATACTAATTTTGATATTGAATAAGAAAGGAAAACTCTGGGGACTCCCAGCCAGGTTCTAACTACAAGTTTGGCCTCAATCTCATTCCTTATCTTTTAATGCCTGGAGCAAAAGTCTAGCTAAGGATGCTTAGCAACTCTGACCACAACAGTCTATTTCTAAGACATTTGGCTAAAGAGGGTCTGGATTTTTCTCCCTAGTAGAAAGTTGTCACCAAGTTCGCAGCTCAGCAATGCAAGTTTCACCAAGACAGACCATGCTGAATTTTGCTTTCCCAATAGGAAATTAGAAACTACATTGCCTTGGGGCGCCTGGGTGGCTCAATCAGTTGAGCTTCCAACTTTGGCTCAGGTCATGATCTCACAGCCCGGGAGTCTGAGCTCCACATCAGGCTCTGTGCTGACAGCTCAGAGCTTGGAGTCCACTTCAGAATCTGTGTCTCCCTCTTCTCTCTACCCCTCCATCGCTCACGATCTGTGTGTCTCTCTCTCCCTCTCTCTCTCAAAAATAAATAAATATTTTTAAAAAATAAAAAAAGAAACCACATTGTCTTTGGGACTTCCTTTTGGATCCAAGGACTTTTATAGGCTGAATCTGGGCCACTTATCCAAACATAACTACCACTCCTTCCTAATATAAGACACCAAAAGCTACTGCAAATTGCAAATCTGGTTTCCTGTCCTTTCAGGCTTCTTTCTGAGATGGAGACAATATAACCTGAGGGAAGGAACATGAGCTTTGCAAACAGACATGTCTGAGTTCACCTCCTTTCTTCTACTGCCTGGCTGTGAGGGGGCCCCTTGAATGATAGCTATGATCGCCTCCAAATCCTATTACTTGTCCTTAGTCTGTGTTTCTTCAGAATCTCTCTGTGCCATTGACACTTCTAACCATGCCCTCCTTCACTGGTTTCTTCCACATGTGAGAGCATTCTTTTCTAGAATGATCCAATGCAGTGTTCCTAAAAATAATGTCATGACAACAGTGCTGGGTCAGATAGTTATTGAGACTGTGCAATGAACCATGCGTGGTAGAAAGTGTTCAGGAATAAAAACTTGCCCCTGCCCTTAAAGAATTTACTGTCTGGAAGGAGAAATCAAATTACAAGGAAATGACTGCAAACCTCATAACTTGTAAGCGGTGGTGGTGGTGGTGGTGGTGGTGGTGGTGGTAAAAGACTAGTAGTAAGAGACAAGTAGTGCCTAGATTATTAAAGTTCTGGAATGCATGAATGAGTAGCTTAAGCTTTATTCTACAGGTCCGTTCTTTTTAAAGTTATTTATCTATTTATTTTGAGAGAGAGAGAGAGAGAGAGAATGAGAACGAGCAGGGAACAAACAGGGGGAGTGGAGAGGGGTTACCCAAGCCAGCTCTGCATCATCAGCACGGAGCCTGACATAGGGCTCGAAATCACTAACCCTGAGATCATGACCTGAGCTGAAACCACGAGTCAGATGCTTAACCATCTGAGCCACCCCGGGGGCCCCTACAGGTCAGTTCTTCTTAGACATGCTTTATTATGTACAGTTATCAGTAAAAAGAAACTGAGAATACACTAATGAACACGCACACACACACGCACCACACACACTATAGAAACTTCATTATTCACACAACTTATATTTGCAAATTCACCTGCTAGCTAAAATTTAATTGTAGCCCCCAAGTCAACACTCAGCACTCGTGTAGTCATTTGTGGACACGGGGAGAGCAGGGGAAAAATCTGAATGCCTGAAGGGCGGGTTTCCAGCTGAAAGCAAGTAACATGATGCTTTGCCTTATTTCATTTCTCCTACTGTAAACAACTGTCCTTTTCATAGTCTGTTTAGTGCCCGAGTTTTTGTTCTTCTCTGCTTCTGCTGGGGCTTTTGCTGTTTTAAATGGCCCCCAAACACAGTGCTGAAGTGCTGTCCCGTATTCCTAAGCACAAGAGGGCTGTGTTAGACCTTATGGAGAAAATGCAGGTGCTAGATAAGCTTTGTTCAGGTGGCAGTTACAGCACGGTTGACTTGAATTGAAGTCAAGTTTCAACTGGTTGAATTGAAGGTTAACGATTCAACAATTTATATTATGTCAAGTGTCTTTAAAGAGAAACACACATAAAAACTTGTTTTATCAGTGAAATTGTTTTCAGCTGGGCACATAAGGACAGATTATAATGACTTGATGTAGATAATTCAAGTATTTTTTTCATGTTCAGTTCACTACTAAGCCAAAATAAACATATCTTTGAATAAAAATTTTTGGTGGAGTCTAACCACAGTGGGAGCCTGGAATTTCACCGGTTGTCACTTTCGAAACACATGCTTTGCAAAGTCACCATCTTAAGCCAGTTTCCTATTGGCAATTTTATTACGTGTTTATCCTCTGTTGTGCAATTTCTATTAGTAAGTGCATTATGAAACCCCACGACTGTCTGCTGGAGTTTATATAGGAAATAAGACTCTACTATCTTCAGCAAATGGAAGTCAGAGAGACCAAGGAGGAGACTTTCAGAACGGAGGGATGTGGTGGCAGCATGAAGTGAAACAGAAAGGCCAATATTTCAGTGTGAAGAAGACTAGATAGAGAGCATCCTTAACAAGATCAATTTTTACTGAGTGCTAGAAACAGAAGGTGGCTTAGGCCATTGCAAAGATGAGGGAACGCTGGCTGATATAAAGGTCCAGATCACAATCATGGGAGGGAAGGAGAAAAACTTTGATTGGAATTGGGAACAGTTAGACATCAAGTGGTCAAAGAATTCTGCCTCCCTGAAAATGACAGGAATTGGGATAAACAAACAAACAAACAAACAAAACAAAACAATGAACCAAGCACTAAATTTCATCCTTTATGTAAGAGAATAACCCAGAGACTGAAGATCATACAGAAGTGGACAGAAAGGTGGTACGAAAGCCTGGTGCCATGGACTTCAGTATGATTTTTATTTAAGAATGGAACAAGGGTGGGGCGCCTGGGTGGCTCAGTAGGTTAAGCATCCAACTTCAGCTCAGGTCATGATCTCACGGCTCGTGGGTGCGAGTCCCACCTCGGGCTCTGTGCTGACAGCTTGGAGCCTGGAACCTGCTTTGGATTCTGTGTCTCCTCTCTCTCTGCCCCTCCTGTGCTCGAGATCTATCTCTCTCTCTCTCAAAAATGAATAAACATTTAAACAAACTTTAAAAAAAAAAAAAAGAATGGAACAATGGTGCCTGGATGGCTCACTCCGCCAAGGTCCTACTCTTGATTTCAGCTCAGGTCATTATCTTGCAGCCGTGGGATCGAGCCCTCCACATCAGGCTCTACACTGAGCATAGAACCTGCTTGGTCTTTCTCCCTCTTTCTCTGTCCCTTCTCCTCTCATACCCTCTCTCTCTAAATAAAAATAAATAAACATAAACATAATAATAATAATAATAATAATAATAATAAAATAGAACAGTAATTGTTTGAAAAAACTGGGTAGATTGCTCTAGGTTGAGAAATTAGCAGTAATACAAGGAGAGGGAGCAGCTCCCACCTTCCAGAAAACCTTTTTTTTCCCCAACCTACTGATTTCTTTTATTGAGTTTTTAATTTGGGGGTGCCTGGGTGGCTCAGTCAGTTAAGTGTCTGACTTCAGCTCAGGTCACGATCTTGCGGTCCGTGAGTTCAAGCCCCGCGTCGGGCTCTGGGCTGATGGCTCAGAGCCTGGAGCCTGCTTCCGATTCTGTGTCTCCCTCTCTATCTGCCCCTCCCCCATTCATGCTCTGTCTCTGTCTCAAAAATAAATAAACGTTAAAAAAAAATTAAAAAAAGTTTTTAATTTGAATTTCAGTATAGTTAACATACAGTGAGTGTTCTATTAGTTTCAGGTGTACAATATAGTTATTTAACAATTCCATACATCACCCAGTGCTCATCATGACAGGTGCACTCCTTAATCCCCATCCCCCTACCCACCTCCCCTCTGGTAACCAACAGTTTGTTCTCAATAGTTAACAGTCTGTTTCTTGGTTTGTCTCTCTCTTTTCTTTGTCCGTTTATTTTGTTTCTTAAATTCCACATATGAGTGAAACCATATGGTATTTGTCTTTCTCTGACTTATTTCAGTTAGCATTATACTATCTAGATTCACCCATGTTGTTGCAAATAGCAAGATTTCATTCCTTTTTATGGCTGAATAATATCCCATTGTATATACATACCACATCTTCTTTATCCATTCATCTTTCAGTGGACACTTGGGCTGCTGTCATAATTTGGTTATTGCAAATAATGCTGCAACAGATATCAAGGTGCATGTATCCATTTGAATTAATGTTTTTGTATTTCTTGGGTAAAATACCCAGTAGCGTGATTCCTGGATCCTAGGGTATTTCTATTCTGAACTTTTTGAGGAAACTCCATACTGTCTGCATTCCCACCAAGAGTGCAAAAAGGTTGCTTTTTCTCCACCTCCTTGCCAACACTTGTTGTTTCTTGTG
Source organism: Prionailurus bengalensis (assembly GCF_016509475.1). Classification (NCBI taxonomy): domain Eukaryota; kingdom Metazoa; phylum Chordata; class Mammalia; order Carnivora; family Felidae; genus Prionailurus; species Prionailurus bengalensis. The sequence goes on along the minus strand of NC_057353.1, from coordinate 13,252,031 downwards.
TTTTTGATTTTAGCCATTCTGATAGGTGTGAAGTAATATCTCATTGTAGTTTTCATTTGTATTTCCCTGATGATGAGTGATGTTGAGCATCTTTTCATGTGTCTATTGGCCATCTGGATGCCTTCTGTAGAAAAATGTCTGTTCTTGTCTTCTGCCCATTTTTAACTGGATTATTTGTTTTTGGGGTGTTGAGTTATATCAGTTTTTTAAAATATATTTTGGATACTAACCCTTTATTGGATATGTCATTTCAAAACATTTTCTCCCATTCAGTAGGTTGCCTTTTAAACTAGTTGGTTGTTTTCTTCTCTGTGCAAAAGCTTTTTATTTTGATGTAGTCCCAAAGGTTTATTTTTGCTTTTATTCCCTTTGCTGGGAGAGACATATCTAGAAAAGTGTTGCTATGGCCAATGTCAGAGACATTACTCCCTGTGCTCTCTTCTAGGTGTTTTATGGTTTCAGGTCTCACATTTAGGTCTTTAGTTCATTGTGTGTTTATTTTGTATGTATGGTATAAGAAAGTGGTCCAGTTTCATTTTTTTTGCACATAGCTGACCAGTTTTCCCAACACCATTTGTTAAAGGGACTGACTTTTTCCCACTGTAAATCCTTTCCTCTTTTGGTGGAAGTCAATTGACCATATAATTGTGGGTTTATTTCTGAGTTTTCTATTCTGTTCCAGGGATGTATGTGTCTATTTTTGTGCCAGGTCCATACTGTTTTGATTATTACAGCTTTGTAATATAACTTGAAGTCTGAATTGTGATACCCCCAGTTTTTTGTTTTTCAAGATTGCTTTGGCTATTTGGGATATTTTGTGGTCCATACAAATTTTAGGATTATGTGTTCTAGTTCTGTGAAAAATGCTGTTGGTATTTTGACGGGGATTGAATTAAATCTATTGATTGCTTTGGGTAATACAGACATTTTAACAATATTTGTTCTTCGAACCCATAAGCATGGATGTCTTTCCATTTCTTTGTGTTGCCTTCAATTCTTTCATCAATGTTTTATACTTTTCAGAGTACTGGTTTTTCACCTCTTTGGTTATTATTTTTGGTGCAATTGTAAATGGGATTGTGCTCTTAATTTCTCTTTGTGCTGTGTCACTATTAATGTATAGCAATGCAACAAATTTCTGTACATTGATTATATGTCCTGCAACTCTCCTACGTGTCCACTGCAGTGCTCTGTGAGGTCTTATCTAACTCCTCTTCACCTCCTCATGGGTCACCAAACCCTCCTCTGGCCTCAAATTTCCCAGAGTACTTCAGGCAACCTGAAGGTAACCTGAGGAGGAGGGCACAGAATTGGACAGAACTAGACAGAATTAATGTGCCCTGAGACTCCTAAAGATGTGTTTAATATCCATATCTAATGGAGAAAGCATTAGCAAAGTCTGTAAATAAACATGTAAACATATACATCTGGCAAATGAAAGCCAGCACTGTGTTGTGGTAAAACCTCCAGACTCTGACTTACTGGGCTAAAATCCTGCTCTACCAGCAACTAACTCCAAGGACTTGAAAAACATAGATTACTTCCATTTCCTTTTCTGTAAAGTGAGAATCATAATAAAGGTATTTAACACAGAAGTGTTATGAGGATTAAATGAGTAAATTAACATAAAGCCATTAGAACTGCCCATGGTGAATGTGCAGTAAAAGGCAGGTGTTATTTTGATTAGCACAGTTTTTTTTTTAAAATTCTCTTGATTTTAAATTAAAATTGATGTTGACTTTAGTTACATACTTGGTTTTCCTTCTTTTGGTGTACATTGTTTTATACTTATGGTTTTCTTCTTTTGGCAGAATTTAAGCAATGAAAAGTAAATTAAAGAAAATTGTTAGGAAACACTTCAATTATTCCTTAAGTCTAATACAGCTTATGCTTTCATATTTTTACACTTAACAATGCACAAATACACACATGATAATAACTGAAATATAATTTCAATATGTTATCTAAGGACTTCTCTCATTGAATTCTACCAATAATCCTTGAAAAAGAGATTCTATAAAGTATTCTTAAAAAGGTAAGGGAAAATAGGAAAATGTTTAGATGGTATATTTAAATTAACATGAAACTCTCCTTCTCTCTCTTTCCAGTTCTTGCTCTTACTAACCTGTAAGTTATTTTAGGCAGGGATTCCTTACTTTCCCTTCTTATTACAATCATGTGGGAATGTAAATACTGGTAGCTTTTCAAATGAAACTGCAGAGTGAAATGTATTCTGCACTTTAGTGGGCCTTTACTCCACTCCTAAAATGAAATAGCAAGTGGAAGATTTTAAGACTTGAGGTCTATTTATTAACAGGCTGCTTAGGATAGCATTTGTACCGTCCTTTCCTGGAAATCTTCCGAACTCAACACTAGCCAATCTATCATAGCTACACAAAGGAGACGATGAAAAACATGCCTGTCTCCTGCACTTAAAATTGAAATTAGCCTGATTGGATTGCACAAAGAGTCCTCTTGCAGTCAGCCCTGGTTGACTTCAAAGGATTCACATACATGGAAGAAAGAAAACAAAACAAAGCTGCAAAGAGTCGAGAATCTGGCACAAATAGTGTCATTTTTTCACTCAAAGCATAAAACAAAGAGCAAGCAAAACAAAACAAAAAACACCAACAACTACAGCAAAAAAAGCTGCTCTTCCCAAACAATTTTAAAACTATGTTGATGTGATTAGTCTAATTACTTGTCATTTAATAGCTACAGGTGGCTCTAAATGTTACAACTCAAGTTTAAGTCAATTATCTTTATGTAACTTATAAAAGACATCTTGCTTTGTAAGTGAAGAAAATAAAGAATATTCCTGAAATTCGGCTATGCTTGTTGACCATTTACAGTGGTGTGGCCAACATAAATGCGCGCAGGGCCAGTGAGAGGTGTGATAAAGGAAGCAGCCCGCATGGGGAACTCGGTGAACGGGGAGGGACAGTCTTGTTTAAAGGACAGCCATTCCTCAGCATCATCCCATTGGTGCCTGGCAGGGAGCCGGATCAGCGCTGCCAGCTCTGAAAGACTGTCAAGGAGTCACTGGAGTTTTGTATGATCTCTCCCAGTTTACCCACAATTGCAATTAATTAAAAATGTAAACACTGTGCAGGGTAACCCAGGAGTCATATCTATCATATTTTGTAGAAAAATCAAGACACAGAGGTGTTTGCAGCAGACGATGAAAAGGTTGGGTTGTTCAAAAATTAATAACTACACGAAATCTCTGCTTCTTCTAAGTTGGAAGAGTGAAAATGTCATCCAGAGGTCAGTGGCAGGTGCCTCAAGGCTTCAGATGTCCAGGTCCAGCTCCTTAAGCTGAAGCCCAGGAAAGCCGCTCTTCCGGGGCCGGGCCATTACTGCTGTCCTTGAAGCTGCAACCGCGAGGACTCACACATCAGCTGCTACACCTGCAGCTAATATTGTTATTGCTTCCTGAATTATTCCCATTGCTGCCCCCATAGCCTCCTTCATGGAGGGTCCCTCAGTGCTGCTGCTGCTGCTGAACGCAATGTTGTTAGTGCTTCCAGAATGGTTGCCACTGCAGCATTATTATGCTTGCAGCTACCACTGGGGATCGCTTCAGACACTGGGAACAGAGAGTCGCTTCTCCCCTCCAGCTGTATGGTGTTCAGTCGGTTCCCCCATAGACAGATGACATAAAAATGCTATGCCAACTTCCTTAAGAGTACAGATGCCAAATTCTCCTGCAAATGTTAGAAAACTAAGTTGACCAGTGTGTATGCATGTACATATATACATCAGTCATACAGAGTAATGGCACTGGTTTCATCCAGTAATGCAGGAATGCTCTACCAATAGAAATCCTTTCAATGTCATTTACCACATTAACAGACTGAAGAAGGGAAACCATAGGATCACCACAGAAGACGCAAGAAAAAAATATATGAGAATCCAATATCTATGTATATTAAAAGCTTTATAACCAAAGTGGGAATAGAAGACAACTTTTTAAACCTGATATGTTTATCTATAACAAAACCATCAATGCCAACATGTTTAATATTGAAATATAATATTTTCTATAAAAGCGAGGAAAAGGAAAGAGCTGTCTGATGACACTGCCTCTATTTACCACTGTCCTGGAGATCCTGGCCAGTGCAGTAAGACAGAACAAAGAAATGTTACAAAAGTAAAAACAAACAAACAAACAAAAAGACACAAGTTATTATTGTTTGGAAATGTTAAAATTACTCTTAAGAAATCTGAGAACATCTGCAGTTAATACTATGCAAATCAATAAAGCTTTTATATATAAAGTCAAAGCAAAAAAAAAAACCAATAAAATTGTCATAAAACAGTGGGAACCAATTAGAAAAAAAAAACTATTTTAAAAATATAACATTTACAATAGTTTCTGCTATGACTCTGCACTGTGTAACATACTTGAGTCCTGACCCAAACTCACAGTGCGGCTCCTTATCACAAGACCTTTTTTTTTAAACCGAAGTGGTTAAGTAGATGGTTGGAAAACCACAGTCGTGTGGATTCTGGGAAATGCTGTTGCATCAGTACATAACTACCTGCCATGGATGACCATAGTCCACCATAGAGACGCTACAAACTCTGAAGCTGAGTGCGCCCTTCCCTCAAATTGATCACCATAAATGCTTGTTAATTAAGTAAATGAATACTGTTTCAGTTATCAAGTCACATACTTTAAAAGGGGGGAGAGAAGACCATTCTTAAAAACAATCTCAAATTTTCCTCCAGATTCATCTTGCATTTTGTGAGTTCAACCACTGGATAACACCAGCTCATTTTAGTCCCTGCTGGTAACATAACCCATTTAGAAATACTGAATGTCTTTATGAGCACATGAGTAATTAACCAAATAATGGGCAATACATCAGCCAATTATTCCAGAGCATAAGCTGATCCTTGGAAGGAAATCTGATCATTAGAGGGCTTTGGATCACTCCCCCCACCCCGCCCCGTTATTTTAGGAGTATCAAGCTAATTCCCCAATGAAATCTAATGCACTGAGATAATCTGATTCAATAAAAGGAATAGCACCCCTATGCCATTTCTAATGAAGAAAATTAATTTCCTGGTATACTTGAAATGTCAGAATTCATACCCACAACCTCTACGAACTAAAATAAATCAACTAATAACAAATATTAAGGGAGAAAACTGAAATACTAGTGTTATCAAAGGGGTTATATGATAATGATTTCCATTGAATATATAAAAATTTCTGTATGTTTTCCTAAGAAAAAATGCTTTAAGGAAAATAGAATGTATTAACACAGGAGAAACACTCAAAGGGAATACATGAATTTCTTTTCCTCTTTTGAATAAATGTCAGCTATTGGCCCATAATACACTGGGTTAGATACACAGAAAAAAAGAATGTGATTAAATAGCTTCTCATTTGGGTGCACTGTTTATGTATTCAGTCTTGATGATAATGCACTCAAACACAATCGATCACTGATTTTAATTTCCTTTATTGTGTTACAGACAGATGAAAAGGAAAGAATTAAATGAAGGAGTTGTTTAGCCAGGCTGTGCACCATTTCCCTGTCCAGATGGCACCACACGTCCTGTGTTCTTTGCAGCATGAGTTTGGCAGCAATGCACACCCCACCCCAGTGCATGCGGTTCACACGGTACTTTCCTGGGTGATGCTGTGCAAACGGACTCACTTCCTCACTCTGTGTACGCGAGGGGACCACGGAGCAATGAGCGACACTTTCATGCATCATAAAATAATAATAAAAAACAGTCTCATATTCTGTATGTGTTACATGTTCTAGCAATTACAAGATCAATAATAGACGCCTTTGACACTACTAGGGATTCCATGATCAAGGCTGTCTTTGCTAGGCTGTCTTGGCTAATACTTTTCACTATAGTAGGGTTGGAAATTCCTGTTGTTTTCTCCCTCTCTCTCTCTCTAACTATACAAACATTAACCAGAATTTATAATATAAAGTAAAAAAAATATTGTGTAGACATGAGAATAACAATTGTTTCTTTATTGAGTATTTTCTACAGGAGTAAAGTAAAACCTAAAGAAAGGATCTGTAATTAAAAACCTGAAATTTCTTAAGCTTTATGACCAGTGAGAATATAGCATTTTTTAAGCCTTTTATTCAGCACTCAGGCTTACTACCCAGCACCATCCGTTCTGAAACCTGTATCTTGAGAAATCGTTTCTTCAAGGAACTTCCTCAAAATGCCTCCCTCTTCCTGGAAATTCATACATACAGTCTCTTAACTTGGACATCTGTTAATACAACTGGCTAAAAAAGTAAAACATATGGTGACTAAAACAAGAGTCTAAACAAGGACCCCCATTCCCAGACGACATTATCTGACGCTCAAAGAGAGCCCTCGCTGCCAGGGCCCCCCACGCTCTCTACCTCTAATATCCAAATATCCAAATAATCGTTCCTATGTATCTTTCCCAGCTAACTGTGCCCTCTTCGAGGGACAGAGTCGTGCCTTCTCCATCCCTGTATTCCCCAGGGCCAGGGCCAAGGACTGGGCTCGTTTTCTGAGTTCAATAATGCAAAAAGGATAGTTGAGAAATCCTTATATGAAAATAAAAGCTACTTTTGTATTCCTTGCCATAGAATCTATTGTGGACATTTTTCGATAGTTCAGAATACACTTGAAACATTTCATCCTGTGTTCTTTTATGCGCTGGTCAGTCGAGTGTGGCCCAACACAGGAGGCACAGGAGAAATCCGGGAGAACTAAGTATTTTAGACTCACAGTTCTGGGCAAAACATACAGAACCACATGGGGAAGACTCGGGGTGGTGAGGAGGCAGAAAGCAGGAGCAGGGGAAGCTAGGGTTAGGCCCTTTCTTGGGAGTTCCGGGGGGAAAGGCAAGGCAGAGCAATGGAAACAGTTCAGGACTGACTATCTGAATGGTTTTGGTAGGTTCCTAGCTTTAGGGGTGGTCCCTAATTGCCTAGGACCTGGCCCTGGTATGCCCAAGACAGAGCCTATTGCCTCCTGGGTACACTGACCAGGGAGAGGAGGTGGGGCTCTGGACTGGGGAGTCTGTCTATTAGAGGCATGCTTTGGCCTGACCCTTTCACTCCCTTTCCCCAGCCAGAAAGGTTTTTAAGATACCAGAACACCAATAATATACAGAGATACAAAGGATATCTGTCCAGAAGCACCTAAAAATATGAACAACACACGCATGCTCACGGAAAGGCTCATGCAAGTCTGCAAGCAGGAAAAAGGCGGGGTCCCAGCCACTTAGAGAAGTGGGCAGTACTGCCCACCTCTCCTTTCCTTTCCCAGTACAAGGCCTCCCGGTGTCCTCTCACCTATTCTGTCTCCATTCACGGCGGCGTGTAGATGACTGAGAACAGCGGGGGCACAGTGGCGCACGTCTGTGCAAGTGGAAGAAGGTGATTTATCAGCGGTGCTGAGATTCAGCACCGGTGCATTCCGTGGAGAGACGGGGCACTGGAGGGGGAAGACTCTCTCTTCCTCTTGTTGAATTCAGAGCTCCTCTTTCCCAGGACCAGCGGCAAAAGTGTCAACATATGGAACCCTGTGAACTGGGCTGACGTCAGCCTGAAATCACGGTGGGGTCTCGGGTCCCAAACTGCCGTCAGCAAAGACAATGGAGCTAGTAGGTGTGCCTTCTCTATCCTGGCTTCTTTGTAAGCCTCGTCAGTCCAGCCATGATGTGCTGTTCCACCTGCTAGGACTCTCCCCTCTAACACAGGCCACCCAGTGCAGGAACCTACTCCTCCACACATCTAACAGCTTTGTCGACTGCCTCCAAAGCAGTCACAGACCTGTGACTGTTCCACGGGCAGGCAGTTCCAGCCCACCCCATGCTCGTTTTCTGTGGTGCTGCTGTTATCGGTGTTCTACCTTGCACTCCCTGAAACCCCTGTTCTCAGACCACACGGGCCTCTGGTGCACAGATACTCTCTGTATGTGATGTGTCAGGTAGGAGAAACCAGTCACGCTGATTTTCTTCTTTTGGGATATTGTGGGACATCACTTATTATTTCTGGATTGTTACAATTCAGTGTGTTAGTCTACTGTAAAGGATTACATCATAGAATGATTGTTTCTCCAAAAGTATTACTATCTTTGTTTTGGACCTGAAAAAGTTACTCTATATCAAACTGAAAGGGAGAGTAAAAAATGAGGACCCATAAATAAATGCTGATTATTTCCTCTTTTCTTCTGGAATGTTTGTATAAAAGCCTCCAACCTGAAAATGCTTTCCCTGGAGCTCTTTGTCTGAGCCGGTACCGATGATGTCAGAATATGGTATATGCCACTCAAATTTGTTTCCAATTTAAATTCTAGGGCACTGAGAATATAATCTAAAGAAAATTAATCCTAAAAATTATAACTTTTAGGAAGTAAAGCCACCCTGAAAAATTAAAATCCACTTCAGTGTTTATAAAAGAGGTAGAACAGACTTCCCACCACTTATACTTCAAGGACAAATGGTAGGAAAACAAACAGCCACATCCAAGGTCACAGTACCTTCTCCATCCTCACCATGGACCCTAGATACCAGGTTTAGAATGGGACTGACACCTATTCAATCAATATTAATAATCATAAAAAGTGTGTCCCTATAACTCCATGGAACTACTTTCCATAAATTTTCACTTAATGGAATTGAACTGCAAGTGGTTCCAAGGCATTCATAGTGTTCTCATTGTCATGTGGGGACACGGCACAAGAAGCCCCCTTAAATATCAGACCACAAGGTCAAGGAGAAAAGAAACACTGCCTTTGTGTTTCCTCCCATCCTGAAACAGTGTGCTAAGGGGTCGCATTGATGGAAGGCAAGAAACAAAGATATAAAATGGCAGGCATTGTCCCAGGAAGAACAAGGCAGAACATGCCATACAACACATATAAAATGTGTCCAAAGGAAAAAGACAAAAAAGCTCTTTTCTCTTGCCATAAATAAATAGAATAAAAAAGCCAGTAGAAGAAGAGTGGACACACAATGGAAGACAGTCTGTAATGTGTGACTTATTAGCCCTGTATTTTTGCCGATGATACGCTACTCTTTGATTCCATATGCCAGACAGTTGGAACATAATTAAAAATAAGGCAGTGTATAAAAAGAAAGGTGACAACAAACATTAAGTAGGATGATCAAACTACTTTCATGGAAATAGAAGGGCATCGGTGATTGCTTTAAATCACCATCTCAGACCTGATAAAGATTATACCTTTAAGCTTCCATTTCCTTTTCGACCTCACAAATTGATTTGAAAAATAATGAACTGCTGTTTGTGGAGCACTTATTTCTTAAATAATGATTGTAGTAAGAAGGAAGATGATGGCCAAAGGAGGAAGTATTCTTTTCAGAGCTGAACAGGTTTTAACCAGTGACATCATCTCTGAGACTCCGACTGGCTAGGTCCGGATGATATTCTAGTACCTGGACCTCATCTCTCGGGAAGCAGCAAAGAGTTACCTGCAGCGATTCTCAGACCCTGAGTGCTTGGTCCTCACATCAGATCAAAGTTGCCGCCCTCAGCTCTATTTCGGGAGATAAAATCAAGAGTGATTTGTGCATCCTCACACCCAAAATGGAAAATTAGTTAACTGTGTCACTCCACCTGGAAGAAGAAAATACATGGCATTCAATTTGCCATGGCACAGAATGTTGAAAAGATAAAACCTGTCTGGGCCAAAAAGAAAAAAAAACAAAACAAAACAGATAAATTGCAACCAATACTGGAGTGTCAGAAGTCTCAAAAGTGCCAGGTTGTTTATATCTTCTGCAATGCTCTTAACACTAAATTAGGAAAGATACTAAATAGCATTGGAACTGACAGACTGTAGAAAGGGATATCAACAAAACTGCTCAGAGATAGAAGGAAGTCTTAGCTTTAAACGTCAAGTCCAAATTGATCTGTAGATAGAGAAAGATTCCCTCCTGGAAAAAAAAAAATTGCAGCCAAATGCTCATCAATAGAGACAAAGATGAGCTCGGCAAACTCATTATAGTGCCAGTGAAGCTGTTTGATAAACCACAGGACAGAGACAAAGCTCTCTGTTAAAGGAGCAGTCTGAGGCTCTCCACTCAACCTGCCAACTGCAGCTAACATGAACATCTCTTAACAAGAAATGTGCAGGGGGTGGAAAAATGAAGGAGCGATTCACTGAATGAGACAGAAAGCTCCAGATCAGTCAAAGGCAGTGCCTGAAATGCCCGGACTTGGTTAGATGCCAAAGCCCAATGATGCAGCGAAAACATCTGCAATCAACTGCTCAGAGATCAACATTCAGCACACCCCAAACTTAGCTAACTATTCATTTACAATTCTACACATCTGGGGCAGGGCAAAACTGAACAACGGGCTGGGCCAAATGTCATCCATGGGAGAAATAATGAGGGCTAAATATCAGAACAGCCATCTCTTCCTGCCTGACGCAAAATGTCCTTGCAGATCAAGCTTTGTTCAGATCATCTGTGACTTTGTATGGGGTCTAGATGTGTAGGCTCACACACGTAGCCCGGAATGAGTCCCGGTCTGCTGGTCTCGACAAATGTTACTCTAAGCTAGTGAGAGAATCTGAGCCAGAAATAATATATGCTCAAAGATTCAAAATGGGATAGTGCTGCTTTGAAAAGAGATAGGGTTGTGACAACCATGGAGATGCTCAGGCAGTACCTCCCTGGTAGAGAACCTCCCAAGAACCTCCTACGGATGACTGACAGCGTCCAGCTGCTGTACTTCTAAGTGCACGGTACACAAGCTGGGGTCCCGCTTCCCCCTGCTGCTCCCGTCAGTGGCTGAGCAGGGCAGGGCCACTAGACCAGGCCACCTCTGCCTGATGTGGGAGTCCTCTGACAGGCGGTCTTTGCTTGGACACCTCCTGTCAGCATGGGGAGAGATCTCAGAACCGCACAGTGGTCTGAGACCTGTCCCACCCAGCCCTTCCATGCTCTTCTCTTCTCACAGGTGCCACCCCAAAGGCTCTTTTCTCCTGCCCCCCCTCTTTCTCCTTCCTGCCATCTCCTCAGTAAATCACCTGTGTGTCTAAGCCTGCCTGGGCGACTGCTTTTTTTGGGGACCTGAGCTAGCACGAGTTTGCATCTACAAACTATAGGTGGCCATCAGTCTTTGATTCCACAAGCTACAGATTCTACCTATGGAAGAGTCCAGATTGACCTATCAGAATGCTTGTTTAGAGTTAGACAAGTATGGCATGGGTCTTCTAACTAAGGCATGTAACATGTCTTACAAGATTTAAATGGTTTTCTTTTTACAGTAGGGTTACTAGCATGATACACGGTGGGGTGGGGGAGCAGAAGACATGTGTATTTCACAAGGCATCTGGCAATGTCCCACGTATGACACCTGGTCCGTGAATGTTGTAAGGGCTGTGGGGTGACTAACCCTGACTAAGCCCATTAAAGGACACTTCGGGGGGAAGGCTGTGCAGGATGCGTGGGAGAGGTGCATGTAGGGAAGATGGAGAAGACTGGGCAGAGACCCAGCAGGCAAAAGCTGCCATCCACGGGGATGCTTCCAGGCCATTTACTACACACCAGGCAGTGTGTGAGACACATTGCATACTTTATGTACATAAACACATAAAACCAAAACGAAATCCTTCAGATAAGCCTCTGAAAGAGAGAATTTCCTCTGGGTAGGGCTGAGGAAGCCAAAGCATGGGCAATTTGTTCAACCTGACAAAGAAGGTACTGGTGGTTAAGGACCAGGATCTGAAACCAGGTCTGTCAAGCCCTGTGCTAACCACACCCCCCCTGCCTCCTGTCTTTGGGGAAGGATTTCAAGTTCAGTGTGGCCAGACTTTGACGTGCAGTGTGAGGAGTGGGGGGAGACGAGGGTCTCCTCCGTAGGATGCTTCTTGCACAATTTGAAAGCAGACCTGCAAGCCCTTTTTACAAGCAGCCAGTGTCCTCTGCAGGGCAGCACATGGGGGTGCGCGAGAGTATGCGGTGAGCCTTGGGCTGCTCTGCAGACACTAATAGCACGGCCACCCCACCGACGGGGTGGCCTCTGGGCAAAACGCCAGTAGGATGAGGTTCAACCTGGGGAGGGTGCGAGCTCGGTCAGGTGACGAGATCGCCCCTCCCTGTAATGCCACAGGTAGCGGATGTGACCCATGCTCCCTTCGCAACAGGTTACTTCAGTTTTAACTGTGGCAGACGGGTCCAGTCGAGCTCAGCCGGCTTTCGTGCCGCCAGCTCAGCAAATCAAGAACCTTGCATCTTCTGCACTTCTCTCGTAAGACCTTATACAACTCAGTGGGATCTCGCTTCGTACCATGCTCATATGCAGCCTAGAAGTACAGAAAGCTTAGCAGCTCCTTCAGGGGAAGGGAGTCACGGGGTAATGCTGGGGGCAGTCTCTCTGCTTCCTAAAGGTCATGGAAAAAAATTGAGCTACTGTTTTTACAGTTGCATTCTAGATAATGTGCCCTTATATTGGCTTTTCATTTTTTTTTTGTCTCAGTTTCCCTGCTTCCTCATTCCCCTGTGATCACCTCTGAAAAGAAAAAAAATATATATATATGTATGTATGTATATATATATATATATATATATATATATATACATACATACACACACACACACACACACAGAGAGAGAGAGAGAGAGAGAGAGAGAGAGAGAGAAAGGGGGGACAGGGGGCTGGGCTGTAGTCCTTGTGATAGGCTCTCCTATCCAGGTAACTTAAACTAAACCAGGTATAGGAAATGATTCTAGAACATACTCAGGATGGGATCTGGTACTAAGTCAATCACAGATCATCGCCCCATTTGTGATTAGATGGGGGCAGTCAGTAGTCCCTGGAGCGCCTGAATTACAATGACTCAGTCACACGTGAGGTGACTGGGCTGAGGGACAGGGTTGTGCGGTAGCAGCATGAGGTAGCAGGTTGTGCACCCGAGCAGCATGAGGCCACAGTAAATAGGAAGGCGATGGCTGGCCAAAGGCTGACTTTTGCTTAACTGTCTTGGAAGGCTTGAACAGAAGAGACAATGTAGGTTCAGGTTAGTCAACTATCAACCCGGGGCATGCCGTGCAGGCCAGGACCCGTGCCAACTAACACTGAAATACCTCCTGCAGCCATAGGACAAAAAGTGCCAAAAACACACCCCAGAATTCATTGTTAAGGCTGAGAGCTCAGTGGAGACTGAACGTCTCAGCTCAAGAGGTAGCCTCTGCTGACATCAGGGCCCCTCAGAGGAACAGAGGCGACATGCCACAAGAACGTGTTTCTCATCGGAACATGCCAACGGAACAATGGCACCTTGAAGCCTCGGATGAGGACTCTCAGACGTCTGCATCGAACAAAGGTACAGGCAGAACGGCCCCACTTCCCATACCGGCCAGCAACACACCTGCAGGACGCGGGCTCTATGAATCTCGGGCCCCACCGGAGCAGAGGTCCAGGGGGAGAAACCAATGGCAAACATTCCACCGAGGGACAGAAAGGGCAGTTTCCCCTGAAACTGGAGCTCCGATTGGTAGTTTTAGACTCCTTAGTTCAGCGTAAAAGAGGAATTGTGTTCTTTTAGTGTCACTGATTCTGGTTACTTTCAGGAGCTAAAGGGGGAGGGGGCATGGCGGCAACTTGGGGATTCCCTGAGGTCCTCTAGTCCTTCCACACCTGGTGATCACTGAACAGACCATTGTAACAACCACTGCCCACAAAAAGGGCAAAGCAATCAAGAATGCAGATCCCGCTGGGCTGAAGGTCTCTGTCTCTCTACAGGGTGAGCAACGTAGATCTGCAGCAGCGTTGGATGAGGGTGAGGGAGATCGAGAAGGCATGGCTGCAGAGAGAGCTGATAAATGTCCACCGTGGACTTGATGCCAGCTGCAGCAGGGAGTTTGTCCTCCCAAACCTGCCTGCATGAAGCTCGCTGCTAGAAACTGTAGCCAGTCTCCACCTTGAAAACACAGTGGCAGAGCAGACCCAGTGAGGGACGTGCCCCGCTCTGAACAGCGCCACGGGCCGGAATGTGGCAGATACCACTGGCTCGTTGCATTCTGACACCCGCATGGGAGCGCAGCCGCACCTTGTTGTGCCTCAAAGGAGCATGGCCTGAGTCGATGCCCCAGGGCTTTCTGAGATGCCAATAGAACTCGCTTGCTCTCCTTGTAGGCCCAGCCTGAAGGTAATACCCTTGGGAGTGACCTTCAGCCAATGGGAGATCAGTGTCCGTGAATAACGGCTTCAGTGTCCCGACTTTCATGAGGACGTTTCTGAAAAGTATTCTGTTCATTTCACAGAGACTCTGAACGAATTGCCCAATTGCCTTTGGCAGTGGAAGCAATAATGCACACTTACATCCTTTTCCTCCTCCTGTGTCTGCCTCCTTCACTTGTGCTTCCTGAGATCATCTCTCAGACAAACTACCTGCCCTAAAACCCCTTTCCAAGCTCTACTTTCAGAGGAAACCAGACCAAAACACACAAAATGTCTTGAAAAGCTTCGTCTTTTCTACTGATAACAAATGTGCTCACGCCTGCTAGAACGGTAGCTGGATTGAATATTGGATAAGGGGTATTTATTATTTAGAGCCAAGAACAGTAGGAGTCTGGGGTATGTGCCAGATTTCAGATTTCTACTGCTCTGCAGAATCTTCACCATAAAACGTGGTGGAGATGCTGAAAACCCACAGTCACAGCCAGACGAGTTATTGCAACTGGCATTTTTAAGTCACTCACATAACATATTTTTGGAAAAAGTCTACCCCAGAGCAAAATTGGAAGCACTGGAAGGAAATATACCTTATGGGCCTATAATTTTTTAGCTTTCAGATTCCCTTACATATCCAGTTCAAGCCATCATTAGTATTGCTTTGGGGCACTCCAAGCTGTCCCCAGTGAGCAGTCTGCTACTGGCTCTAACCACTTTCTAAGAAACATGAAGTTCAAGCAGCGTCTAAAAGCTTAGATCAATGAGTCATGAAGAAGCTAAATGAGATGACTAGCCTTCACAGAGCTCCCAGCCCCAAGTGCAACACGGAGGAGTGCTGACTGATGCTCTCTCGGGCACGGCAGTTAAGACAACACTTAGCACTTCGCAGCTTCCAGGCCCAAATTTACTGAAATCCTGTATACTCCATAGCCATGCCTTTGAAACATGTCATATGACTTTCGTTTTTCTAAACAGAGGAGAAGAGATTACAAGTGACTTACTTAATATTAGAGTGGTCAAAACTTTAAAAATTGGAATTTAGTGGGCCCTGAGTTCAGGAACATTCCTCCTCCTGTGGCTGTTTAGAATTTAAATCGGACTGACGTATCATCCCAGAAGTTTTGTTTTGTTTTGTTTTGTTCTTTTCCTGTACGCTACTTCCTGCAGTGTCCTAGATGCAAGTGCCATCAAGGAGCTCTTTGAAGAGAAGGCACTGGCTTCAAGCTTTTGAGAGTGAGGAATGTTTTTGTTGCACTCAACAGGCCACAGAGGTCTTGGAGACTCAAAAATCATTGTTGAAGACAGTAAAAGAGTATTTCCTCTTCCTCACTTATTGTGAATACACAAAAGAGGAGGTGCAAACTATAAGGAATGGACTGACAGGTGTAGGGTAGAATGGACATCTTATTGTGTGACCACAAGTAGTCCAAAATTAAGGCACCGTTCCTTTATTATGCTACCTGAGTTGAATAACTTTTCATTTAGAGTGCTTCTTACAGAAAGTGTGTATACGGACTTCATTTTTTATATTATAAAATTTCCTTTTAAATGTGGCTAAAATGACTCCGTTAATTTAATGATTTTACATGACCTTTTCACATAGATATAATTCCTGAAGTTCTGGTCATAGTTACACCCCAAAAGCCTAACAATCTTCTCAACATATATAAATCTAATGAAAACTAAAAAGTATAGAAGAGAATTAAACTAATCCAAATTACACTGATATAAAGTAAATATACAGTAAAAGCCTGATACCTAAGTGCCATTTTCTTAAAAGCCTCTGGGATGCTTATTCAAAATACAGGCTTCTTGGCCTCACCGGGGACCACTGGATCAGAATGTCCTAGGGTAAATTCCCATTTCTCTTAAGCACACTCCACTCCTACCCCTCCCCCTACCAGCACGGGACTGAACAACTGAATCCTGGGAGGCGTGGACAACCAAAACCCTGAACATTGTATCCTTACTCCCCATGTGTGGACAGCAAGTTGCATAAGAGTTCTGGTTTATAAAAGCGTGTAAGTTGGGATTCATTTTCTCACACACACTAAGTCGGCCTGTGAGTGTCTATTAGCTTTGCTCCACCAGTGTTGTGGTGCCAGGGGCAGTGTCTATAGGTCCCCTGCATCTCGTTCTCAGGACTGTCACCTTCCACTAAGAAACACTATTCAGCTCACATTGAAAACACCTGCTGTCACCCTCAGAGGGTGCAGCCTAAGGACATGCACAGTCATCAAGAGATGCCAGGTGTATTAGCAGGGTTCTGTTGGCCTCCTTCTGATGTCTCTGTTAAGCTGTCCACCTCTGACTGTATCACCTGTAGCTGTTAGGCTACACTAATAGCTGATTAATTGCTCTATTCTTTTCTTTAAAATTTTTTTTAACATTTATTTTTGAGAGAGAGAGAGGAAGACAGAGCACAAGCGGGGAAGGAGCAGAGAGAGAGAGAGAGAGAGAGAGAGAGAGAGAGACAGCATCTGAAGCAGGCTACAGGCTCCAAGCTGTCAGTACAGAACCCAACAAGGGGTTCGAACCCACAACCCGTGAAATCATGACCCGAGCTAAAGTCAGACACATAATGAACAGAGCTACCCGGGAACCCCAAATTGCTCTATTCTTTTCAATGATGCCGTGGGCATAAATTTCTTTAAGGTCTGTGATCCTCTGCAGGGATATTTTTTGAGGCTAGTATTTGAATTTTTCTTAAGTTTATTTTATTTGGGGGGGGGGGTAGAAGAGGAGAGAGAGAATCCCAAGCAGGCTCCACGTTCAGCACAGAGCCCAAAGTGGTGCTGGATCCCACGACTGTGAGATGATGACCTGAGCTGCTATCAAGAGGCTGATGCTTAACCGAATGAGCCACCCAGGTATTCAGAGGCCAATATTTGAATTTTGTTCTCGCTCTGGGAGAACATTCTTTTTCCTCTTTCTTTTTCTTTTGGTTATCTCTGATAAAGCAGATGGCCTTCAATTTAGCTTGTTGTTCTAGTGCAACTACCAGTGTCCTCTTAATAACTTTCCATAAAAATCTCCATTGTTTTAGAAGTGCCCTGGTGGCTCAGTGGAGTAAGTGTCAGACTCTTGGTTTAGGCTCAGGTCGTGGTTTGTGAGTTTGAGGTGATTCAGGCCTCATGGTTTGTGAGTTTGAGGTGACTCAGGTCTCATGGTTCATGAATTTGAGCCCTACATTGGGCTCTTAACTGTCAGCACGGAGCCTACTTAGGATTCTCTCTCTCCCTCTCTCTCTGCCCCTCCCCAGCTTGTGCATGCTCTCTACCTCTCTGAAAATAAACTTAAAAAATATATCTCCATTGTTTTTTAAAGCAACTTTAGGTTTGAATACCACTCGCTCAACTCCAAACAACGTCTGTTTCTTTGGGTAAAGCTTCAGAGCTCTGACCTGCCTCTCTCTCTTAGCAAAATCTCTGAGCCACTGCTCTTGAGATGGGACACTCCTGATTTATGAGCAGGATGCTGGGTGGAGGCAGTAAACTTAGGTTACCTTAGCTTGCCTCTCTCAGCTTTGAACCTCCCAGTATGAATGATCTAAGGTGATTAGGTGATTAGGACCTGCCAGGCCTAGAGCAGAAACTTTGCCCTATAAGTGGGGGACAGGTCAAAGAAAGCCCCAACCTCCTAGGCTTGCTTGGAATTTAGTCTCTGAAACATGGATCTGGGAATACAATATGAAATCCTGGCATCCTGTTCCTCCCAAAAGATGTCATCGCCCTTGACTAGGAACTGTGAGGAGTTGTTAACTACATTCTTAACCACATTCACCTGAGGAGTGGAATGTCCCTCTTGCAGAGCTGGATGGGGAGGAAAGAAGCAGGTCAGGTCAAGTGACATAGACTCTGTTCTAACCAAGATTTAGTAGATTTTTTTTTGAAAAGATGTTTCTTCGTTTTCTATAAAGCCTTAACACAATTTCCAGAGAGACTTGTGTGTGTGTGTGTGTGTTTGTGTGCGCGCGTGTGTGTGTAACTAATATTCATGAGTTATGGTTGTATTGCTGGGGACACGTCTGTGGAGTTACTCACACTGCCATTTTGGAAGTCATCTCTTTTCTTGATTCTTTAGACCTGTTAATGCATTACAGAATTTGCATCTCCATCTGTGGTTATTAGTTGCCAGTTTTTCTCATTTGTCTTCTTATAACAGTTGCAGTGTCTTATTGTGGCATGAAGGTTTAAAATGAAATTGTTCAATTATTTCCTCTTTATTAGATTTTGAATCTTAGTTGGAAAGATAGTCTCCACTCCCATGTTATAAAATAATTCACTCATTTTCCCCTAGTACTTGTATGATTTAATTTGTACATTTAGATTTCCAAACATTTTTAGTTTCTTGAAGTGGGTCATGTGAGGTATAATTTCTAAATTACCTTGTTCTAAATGGCCACTTAGGTGTTCCAAACTAATGACTAAAAATTCCATCTTCTTCTCAGTACTTGAGATTGCACATGTTCCACATAGATTTTAGTTGGTTTTAGATTCCATTTTGTTTTCTTGGTGTATCAGTCTATTTATGAGCTATACTCTTTTTCTTTTTCTTAAATATTTGTTTCTGAGAGAGAGAGAAAAAAAACATGAGTGGAGGAGGGGCAGAGAGTGGGGGACAGAGCATCTAAAGTGGGCTCTGGGCTGAGAGCAGATGCTGGGCTCGAACTTATATAAACCATAAGATCAGGACTTGAGCCAAAGTCCAATGCTCAACTGACTAAGCCACCCAGGCACCCCTATGAGCTATACTCTTAACTCTAAAGGTTTTTTGTTTTTAAACGGTTAGCCCTTTCAACTCAATTATTCTAATTTTCCAGGGTTTTCTGGAAGGCTCTTATTTATTTATTTTAAAATTTTATTAATTCTAGAATTAGCTTATATAGCTCCGGGCCAAGAAAATAAAGTTAAACTGTTTGGAATGTGTGACCACATTTACACATTAACTTTAGAACTACATCTTTTGATTGAGTTATTACAGAAACAGCAGCACTAGATATCCAAAAATATTTTAACAATACACATGAAAAGTCTAAATGAGGAAAAATCTAAGATACCACTGAAAAGCAGGAAAAAATGAGTTCAATCAAATGGGCAGACCTTCTATAATTTTGAATACAGTAAGTGGCGATTTTCTCTTCTAACATACTTTATGCATTGTTGTTTTTGGTCTATAAAAGGGCAATTGACTTTTGTGTTTTAACTTCATAACCTGCTAAATGACTGATTCTTTTGCTGTTTGTATTCATTTTTTCACTGTCTGTCTTTGGTTTTCAAGGTATACTCTTATAAAATCTATAGATGAAAATATTTTTTTCCTTTCTTGTAACTGTTATGCCTCAAATTATTGATCTTGTCTGAAGGACTGGCTAATACTTCCAAAATAATAATTAGTAGTAATGGATAGTTCAGTATCTCTTGCCTTGTTCATGATGTTAGTGAGAATGTGAATGACGTTTGCATCTTAATTAAGACGCTGGTGTTGATTTGTCTTCATTTTCCTGGAATAAGTCCCACTTAGCCATGATGCATCTTTTTTATGGTACTGTTGGATTCTATTCACTAATGATTTTTTAGAACCTTCATCAATATCTGTGTGATTAATTGGTGATTTGGTCATGCAACTGTTGTTGCAACCATCGTCAGATTCGGGGACCCCCTTCATAAAATTAATTTAAACACTTTCCTTATTTCATAAACCCTGGAACAGCGTAAGCAGCAATAGCAGTATTTGTTCTTTGAAGGTTTGATGGAAGTCTCTGTGACAGCATGGGTGAGGTCCTTTCTGGGGTATGACACTTGGATATAGTTCTCTACTTCTTCTAAGGACACTGAAACTCAAACTTTCCCGTCTTCCTGGGGTTGGTTTTGGCAATTTGGCAATTTTGTTTTCCCAGAAATTCAGCTTTGTTCATCTAAGTTTCAAACTGATTTACAAAGAATTGTGTAAAGTCTTCTCTTGCGAATTTATTATATTTTCCCGGCCATTTTTTATTTTGTGTATTTATGTTTCTTTCCTTTCTTGATTGTGTTAGATACTTATTTGTCTTTTAGGTTGTCTATTAGTTCAAGACACCAGCTTGTGTACTTAGGTATGTTACATTTTTCTTGTTTTCTGATTTGTTAATTTCTGCTTGTATCCTTCTTACTTTATTCTTTCTTTGTATTTATTTTGTTCTTTTTCTTCTCTATGAAGTGGATCTCTCCACTTATATTTGTGTTAAAAGCCACAAATTTGTCTTTGAACATTGTTTTAATTGATTCTACAGATTCTCTTTTGTATAGTTATAATAATTTCTAAAAGAAATCCTTCAATTTTAATTTGTATTTCCCTTTGATTCAAGAGATGTTTATAAGGAAGTCTGAAAATTACGCATCTAGGGGCACCTGGATGGCTCAGTCCATTAAACATCTGACTTCGGCTCAGGTCATGATCTGATGGTTGGTGAGTTCCAGCCCTGCATCGGGCTCTCTGCTGTCAGCACGGAGCCTGCTTCAGATCCTCTGCCTCCCCTCTCTCTGCACCTAGCCCACTCTCTTTCTCTCTCAAAAATAAATAAACACTAAAAAAATAATAAAATAAAACTCTGGTTATAAAGACTTTCTACCCTCTTTAAAAATTAATTTCTAGTTTCATGTATCATGATCAGTGAATATTGCTTGCATTGTTTTTAATGAAACATATTCAGATTTGGTTTATTATTTTTTTTAAGTTTACTTGTTTTTGAGAGAGAATGTACATGCGTGTGTGTACAGCAGGGAAGGGGAGAGAGAGAGGGAGAGAGAGAATCTCAAGCAGTCTCTGCACTGTCAGCACAGAGCATGATGCGGGGCTCAATCCCATGAACCGTGAGACCATGACCTGAGCTGAAGTCAAGAGCCAGACACTCAACCAACTGAGCCACCCAGGCACCCCTTGCCTATTTTTATATGTTAAAATTTGCATATCCTTCTTTATTAAGTTTTGTTCCAATTACTTACTTGTCTTAGCTTGCCAATATTTTGCTCAAGTCTCTTCTTATTGGTGGGATTCTGATTTTTTGCTATGTCATTTGTTATTAGTATCTATTGCTATTACTTTTTTTATTAACATTCAGAAATGTTTCATATATTCATTGCAAAATTATGAATTTACTAAACATCATAATTCTGCAACATGCCAGATAATTCAAATCTACAGAGAGGAGCACCATTGCCCCTCATGTACCCATCACCTTAGCTTTACTAGTTCTTCACTCAAGGTAAGTACTGTTCCATTTATACACTTCTACCAGCCCTTCACCTGCTTTCCCTGCATTATTTTGAAGGAAATAATAAAATAAAATTGCCAAATTTCTTCTTTTTCCATGCTTTCAAACAGGTTAACACTAAGATTATCTAATCTTTAAAAGTTTGTCAGAATTCCCCTCAAAACCATGTGGGTCTAGTGCTTTTTGGTTGTTGTTGTTAGCCATGTCTCCTATTTCTTCTTTGGTAATTGTTCTGAGGTCAAATTTGGTGGGCTGCACTTTTTCTAAAAGACCATGTGTTTCATCTAGTTTTTCAAACATATACAAACAGTATTATAAAGCATGTTTCTTTTGATTTTAAAAAGTCCTCTATTTTATGGTTAATTCCCTTTATATATTTCAATATTATAAACTTGTTCTTCTGCTTCTTAAAAGCCATTATTGTGAATGAAAAGATAATAAGCTTTAGACCAGGAGAAACATTTGTAAGCAATATATACGATGCATTCAAATATGCACATAACTATGAAAATAATAATAAAACAAGCAGTCTAGTAAGAAAAAATGAACAAAAATTTTGGACAGGTCCACAAAAAATATATGTGAATATCAAATAAGCACACTAAAAGAGTCTCCATATCATTAGTCATCAAGAATCAGAGTGGTGCATGGATGGCTGGGTCAGTTGAGTGTCCGACTCTTGATTTTGGCTTAGGTCAAAGTGAGTGTGCCTTGACCCTCACACTCATGTCCTTCAGTTGGTGGATGGATTTTTTTTTTAAATGCGGCAAATATAATGAAATAATATAATGAAATTAATGAAATACTTCTTAGGGATTCAAAACAAATGAACAATTGATACATACCAGAAGGATGAATCTCAGATATGCTTTGATAGGTAAAAGAAGCCAGACTTAAAAAGCTATGTGCTGATAATTCTGTTTGTATGATGATCTGGAATAGATACACTTACAAGGAAGGAGTTGACGTCATTGGTGACCAGGTTAGGGGACTGGGAGAAGAGGTGACTAAGTGAGGAGCTCAAGGGGGGATGATGGAATGTTCTGTATCCTGATTGTCATAGTACTTGCACAACTCGATGCACTTGTCAAGAGTCATAAAACCATGCATCAGTAAGAGATTATATTCACTGTATGCAAATATAAAAATAAAAATAAAGTGGACAGGTATCAGGATGGTATAAAGGTAAAAACAAATTCAAGGAAAACAAAATAAATACATCAGATGTCCCGTTTTTTGCTAGGAAATTGTTCTTACTCCTTCACACCCCTCTGTGTGCCAGCAGGCTGACCTTTTTAGGCAACATCAACATACTCCCTTTCCAACAGTCTTTTGGTGGGCACAGCCACATGGGACCCCCCATCATGAGATCAGAGGAGGGAGGAAGGCAATGTTAGGGTATTGATTCTCCTGGCTCCTTCCCTGTGGGACTGCCTCGGGCTGGCTGTGATCTTCCACAAATCACAAAAATTCTTCTGGTCATCCTAGCAACATGAATCTCCCCTTTCACTTTTCCGGCATTCACTTCTTCCTCTGATCCTTTGTGATCTAGCCAAGGTAACAATTCCCACTGATACTAGCCCTAGGGGATTACCTCACAGAGGTAAGAGGTTTCCTTACCTCTGTCCATATTTCTGTAAACATTCTTCTATTAAAACCTTTCAAATCATCCAATTTAAATTTGCCATCCGTTCCATGCAGAGATCCTAACTAATAATATAGTGAATGAAGACTCACGAGAATAAATGTTCTAGGGACAGCAAGGAGGCCAGCTTCACTGGATTAAGAAGCTAAAATTTGAATAACTGAGAAATAAGGTAAAATGCACAGAGTGAGGCCATAATCAGCAAGGTCACAAGATCTAAAACTAGGTTACTCTTTTTTCTTTTTTAATTTTTTTTTTAATTTTTTTTTCAACGTTTATTTTTGGGACAGAGAGAGACAGAGCATGAACGGGGGAGGGGCAGAGAGAGAGGGAGACACAGAATCGGAAACAGGCTCCAGGCTCTGAGCCATCAGCCCAGAGCCTGACGCGGGGCTCGAACTCCCGGACCGCGAGATCGTGACCTGGCTGAAGTCGGACGCTTAACTGACTGTGCCACCCAGGCGCCCCAAAAACTAGGTTACTCTTAATTATGTGGGGAAAAATGAAACCATCGGAAACTTCTGAACAGCAAATTCATATTATTAAAGTAATACTTAATAAAGATTACCTGTATGCAAGATGGATTGGAGTGGAAAACATGGAGTTTGGACGAACAATTAAAAGAATGATGTATGACATGTAAGGCGAAGGAAGCTACACAATCATTACGCAGTGGAAATGACAAGCATAGAAAATTAGACCTTGGAAAGTAAGTGGATACAGGACAAGAAAGAATAAGAGGAGCCAAAGATGACTTTGCAGTCCAAGTCTGGGTGACTGGAAGAATAATGACGTTATTAAAGGGTGACATTTGTTGGCAGTACAGACTGATTTGCAAAGGAAGATGATGCTTTGGAGGTAAGGAACTCACCCCCTCATACCACCATTTCAGGAATTTGCTCTGGGTGGTGGATTTGATTTCAGCTTTGAATTTTTTTTTCTCCCTACATTAAAGGAAAATCTCAAGTTGTTAATCCCCATTGAGAACGAGCAAATGGCTCAATGTGAAGAATTTATGGAGTCTGATTCCACAGACCACTGGGAAGAGAGGCTCCAATCCCAGGAACAAGGTAACATACTAATTTCTGTGACTCAACTCAACAGGTCAGACAGATTGATGGTTGGACTCAGGCAAAAGTTACTTGCATTGAATTGGGGAAATGGAAAAACTGTCCAAACCGAAGGAAACACTGAGAATGGAGCTTATCTAGGAGAAGCTGTACCACACACAGGGGTAAAGGTGAGGGGAATCATTATGCCAGACAATTTACTTACTTAGTAGTTTACCAGGCTAAGGCTAATCACCGCAGTGAAATTACTTAGCCTGGGAGGGGGTGGTATTTGGATTCGAAGGCCACAGACGTGCACGGTGTCATTCCTGTTCCAGTTCTTGCTCTGGCTGGTAGTGAGCTATGTTTGGTGCAGTGTGGGGGAACCCAGCCATGCTGATCACACTACTGAATGTGACACCTGAGGAACACAGTTTAATAGTAAGCTTAGGTTCCTTGTGTAGTTACTGATACTCTTGCTGCAGACGTGAAGTCTGGCTTGAGACGGAATACACCCCAGATGCAGAGTTGTGCAGAGGTCAGCGCTTTTTCTTCTCTTCGGTCTCATACAGAATCTAACGCAATATTGGATTCACAGAAGATGCTCATTAAATAAATGTTGAATAGGAGTGGTACGAACCCAGACTAAAGGCAGTCTCGCTTTTGGCTTGAAAAAAGCCAAAAACTTGTAAGACCCAACCAAGATACTTAGGTTTTGAAAAATCCGATTTGCTTCCAGAATCATGAAGTGGAATTCTCAAATACGTAAGGGTAAATAAATGTCTTCTAGATAAGGGGTAAGAGCTGATATGACAAGACAGTATGTATACAGCTCAACAAAAACTGAAGGAATAAGGAGGGATAGGCAGACTGAAGTTACTACTCTCTATTTTTCAAAGAAATCCCCGTGGGGATGAAGCTTTGAGTTAAGAGGGCATATCAGAGACGTTTCAGCAAATCAGTGGTTTCTCTAACTTGAAATTGAAGCAAGTATAATGCAGATCTGTTCACACATACCTAACTGATAAATTTCTTTCATCTCAAGAGATTAAGAATAGATATTAAAGAGGCATTTCAATAACTGATTTAAATTCCATCACTTCCAAATGAGTAAGGGCACTGTAACAAAAAGTACATGTAAAGATCATCTTACAAAGTACATTGCAGAATCATCTCCTCCTTGGATACGCTTCTCCAACGGTGTTTGCCAGTGGCCAGAACCTCATGATTCAATGTTGACAGTAAAATCTTGAGTTTACATTTTTATCATTGAATCAGAAGGCTCAGAAGAATCACTAATAGACGCTGTAAAAGAAACCTATCCAAAAACCCTACCTGCATTTCCAGAATCCCTTGGTAGTTTATTAGGAAGCATCCATATCTGTGATGCTGGATTTTTCAACTGTAAAAGAGATCTTTGTCTTTAGGTTTTTTTCACTGTCTCTGTCTAGGAGGATTGAAGTAATAGTACTTAGTTTACTGGGGCTAAGCCCCAGAAAAATTAATAAAAGAATACTCATTAAAACATATTTATTAATTATCTCTAATATGCCATAAATGGATTTACAAGTATTCCTCACAATAGGTGCTATTCCTGCCATTTCAGTTATGATGGAAAACATTAATGTGCCCAGAATATACACTGCATACCCTAAGGGCAAAATCACTCTCACTCGTTCTTAATTTTACTGATACAAACACTGAGGCCTGGCTGTGAAGTGCTCAAAGTCACAGAACAACACTACTGCAAACAGTAAACTCACACAAAACTCAAATGTGCAACCTCATTTTCATGAAATATACATCAAGAAATCATTTTTATTTTCACATCACCAATGATAGCAAACCACGTAGCTACATTAAGGTATTTATAAGAATCACTATAAAATGCAATGGAGTAACCCCTCCCAATATCAATACGTTTTAGCAAATGGTGAGGGACATTTTAAGTGGACGAGTAGACAGGTATTTATTAAGTTCTTGATATTTTGTTAAATTATTAAAATCACAAAAGCTCTAACAAGTGCTTCCCAGCAGAGAAAGAATACATAAAGAAACCTAACTGAAGGGCCATTTCATTTAAAAAACAATACGCATTCTCTTATTTAAAAGTTTATTAATTAAAATCTGAATGGGTTCTTTTCTTCAGGCTTAGAGAAGAGTAGAAGTTCCCTTGGGAAATTTTCTCAGCTTTCCTCAAGGCTAAAGAACTTGGTTTTATATAGATTAATAACCTTAGAATTTTATCCTCAAAGAAATGTTTAATAGCCTGATGGATTATGGTATAGTGCAGGTGATTTCTATGAAATGTTATCTTTTACTTGTTTTCAGCACAGCAAAAAGGGACCTCATAAAATCATAGTCTCCCTTCCTCAATGTAGTTTCCATTACTCTCTGAGTTTATCAAGAAGAGTAATGATGCTCTGATTAAAAAAGGAACACCAGTGCTGCTGGAGTCGGGCCTCACCAAGGGCAGGCCTGCACATCATTCTTTTGCTCGTTTTCCCAGCAACTGTGACGGAGAACAATGGTGAGACACCTCAGATTATGACAACTGTGTAAGGGCGGCTGCGTGTCTTCAGTTCCTCAGGAAACATTCACAAAATGTTTCTAACCGCTGCCTTGCATATACTTACCAGACTTCTGTTTTTCCTCTCTATAAATATGTAGAAATATGCTGAAAGAGGCAAAGTCTATCAGCCTCCAGCCCATCAGCCCAGAGTCACTATCCCATTAGTGTGATTCTAAGATCTAATCAGAAAGGGCAGCACAAGAAATGTGATATATTCTGTATTTCTTCAACTTCCCCATCCTCACTATCACTCTTCTGGTTCAGTTTCTTACCACAGCTAAGCTGCTTTCTTGCAAAGGTCTTCCAGGCGATTTGCTTGCTTCCTAATTCATTCTTCACTTCAGGTCAGCACTCTACTCTCTCACTGCCAGAATTTCTAAACCTTTTAGGTTGTTGACCCTCTCAACCCCATTCCCATACATCCCTCCCAAGCGTGGAGAATATCCTCAGCCCCCTTTCAAATCTCTTTAGACTTTATTTTCCCCGTCATCCTATTTTTCTGAACTTTGTGTTATTTCCTGGCCAAGTTATGTGAGGTGATTTGATGAGAGTGCTTTATTGATAAAACCTGGTAAGTTTCCAGTGGGTTCAAGATAATTCATCCTGCAGAAATATTCATGTGAATCAGTTTTAAAACACTGGAATTTCTTATCTGTCTCTTTTTAATCTTTAATGATATTTCTTTCACATTATTCCAATGAGACAATTTCTGGTAGTTTTAAAGGCTAACATCTTATATATTTTTAATCACTTTAAGCATATAAAAGGCAATTTGACTATTCACAATGTATTGTCAGAGTATTTTTGGACACTGGAAACATTTCTTGGCAAAGGGAGCGCACTGTTTCCTGAATTGACATTGATCTTCCTTTTAACACACCATGACTAATGTAAAAGTTTGTGAATATTTTCTACATGTTGGTTCTACATATGACCACAAGAAATTATGTAAGGGCAGAATTAATCACATGGTTCTGTTCTTTAGGATCTACATGTGGAAATGGTCCATATGTGAATGACTGGTCCTGAATGATTTATGGAGAATACGAGGTGATATAAATCCTATTGATATTATTGGTTCTGACTTAAGACACACGAGGTGTACAAAACTGAATCTGAGCAGAAACTGGTTTTTCTACTCTCTTTACCATTTTTTTTTCTCATCAAAGCAAAACTTGGAAAGCCATACATATTCAACAATATACAATTTGGTGTTCAAAGCCACTGTGTCCCAGAGCATGTACTATGCTAAATGGTATCTGTATATAGTCCTTTATTCAAACTCTTAGGACCAGGTGTGCTTCTGAATGTAGAACTATGCATATTTTAGGAAAGCAAAACAGTGCATGCATCTTCCATTAAAAAAGACTCCCAGAGGAACCCTGAGCAATATCCTATAATCAAACGCATTAGTGTGTCAGCAGTGAAAATCATGACTATTCACTTAGGAATAATGAACTTTATAAATGGCCTCTTCTCAAGATAGACAAGGTTTTGCAGCCAAATGAGTAATAAAGACAATTTTAATTTTTTCAGCTTTTGTGGATTTCAGAATTGTAGATCGAGGCTTTTGGACCTGTGATGTTTAATGAAAAGTAGAACATAGTTTCTGCTCTCAAGGAACCCAACAAGTGTTAATATTTAGCTAGTTCACACTGGTAGACCCATAATGGTGGTAAAATATTAAAATACTTCTTTTCCAGAGATTAAATGGCCATTGTCCCAAGCCACTCAAGGACTCT
The DNA here is from genome assembly GCF_016509475.1 of Prionailurus bengalensis. Lineage (NCBI taxonomy): Eukaryota > Metazoa > Chordata > Mammalia > Carnivora > Felidae > Prionailurus > Prionailurus bengalensis. The sequence goes on along the minus strand of NC_057353.1, from coordinate 13,223,600 downwards.
CCCTTCCAACCCATGCATCTCCTGAATGCCTAGTGCTTCTCCTGCACCTACCATGACCCAACTATGGAAAGAATAACTTTGGCTGCATGGCCAACCTCTGTGTGGCTGGTGGGTGTCTGAACCATACCAACTGTTCAAAATTTTGAATATCACTCCTGAAATCACAGGATATTACTGAATTTTGACAGAGCCAGAGAATTCTGACAGAATGAGAAGAGGTTGAGAGAACTAAGGAGTCCTACTTCCTTTTACTTTTAACTTTTATAGATCAGAGGTTTGGGTAACCAAAAAGCCAGTGAAATCATCTGCAATCCTGTTTCTACTGTCCAACAAGGACAGCCAGTCCCCAAGAGAGCAAGCAGGGAAGGGGTGACCCCGGGAAAAGATTGTCTTCCATGATCTCTCATCAGTGGCTTTCATAATTATATTCATTATATTTACCTCGGATGTAGGAAATTCCATATATGCTCATTGATATTTTTTTTCAACAGATGTGAATTTTCAGCATGGCACCATTGAAAGAGAACACGATTTGATGAAAGACCTATTGTTAAGAACCTCTCCTTTACTTTTTAGAAATAATATCCCTGAGCAAATTCCAACCTCGCTGAGCGTTATTTGTATTTTTCATCTATAAAATGAGTATAATAGTTCCTTTCTGATGCCAGGATGTTTGTAAATATTTATGAGATGGTATATATTGCTACACTAATACAAGACATTACCATTTGTTTCTTTATCAGATTGAAAGTGACTCTTTTAGATTCCTGTTGGTTTTTTTCACTGAATTTGATCAGTCCTGATGGTCATGCTTCAAAATGAGATGTATTGATCTGTCCCTACCCTGCCCAATTGGCCAGAGGTCACAGTGTTGAGTGGATACTAATTAAGACTTTCATTAAAAAATGCTGCCACCTCTGATTTAGTGTGACAGGCAGTACAACAGAGTTGCTGAGAGCATGGGAATATGATTGCCTCGGTTTAAATCCCAGCACTGGCACTTACTGGCTTAAGCAAGTTACTTAATCTCTTTGTTCTTCAATTTCCTCATTGCTTAAATGAGGATAATAATTGTTTCTATCTCATAATCTTGATATAACACGGAAGTGATTTAGTGAATGCAAACCACCTACTACTGTGCCGAGCAGAGAGAAAGCTTTAAGTGCTGACCATGGCTGGAAGGACACCTGACTCCAGGAGGAGCCCTTGCCACAGTTACTGCAGACTTGTTAACTGCTGGCCAGCCTGTAGAGGCTGCTCTCGACTCAGTTTCTCCGGAGCCATGCAATCAAAGCAACTCGACTCCTTATCAGACCTTTTTCATTGTCACTGCCATTGCTGCTGCCATCCTTCTCCTTCCTTTTCTCCTCCTCCGCATCGTCCTACCCCCCTTCTCCTCCTCTTCCTTTTCCTAAAATTCACCTGTAATGCATATCTCTTAGTACTGTAAAAGCCAAGGGCAGGCAGCCCCACGATGGGCCACTCTGACATGAAGATTATTCTGAGCTGAAGGCAATCGAGACCCTACCTATTCAAGAGAAACTCTTGCCACTCCCTTAACTACACAGAAGGATGCAAATTGAGGACTTTCCCAGAATAATTAGCAGAGAGACATTTTGTCTGAGTGACCTATCTATATGGCAGGGCAAACATCTAATTACCAAACATCTTCTCTTTTTCCTATTGCTCTGTGAAGTACATTCCTTTCCCCTGAAGTCCCTTTTCCTGATTTCAGGATGACGTATAGACCTCATTTTGCCTGTCTTGGCAATTTCCATGTCTGCTTGGATTCCCCATACACACTCTATTAAATTTGATTTCCTCCTGTTAATCTAATGTCAATTTGACTCTTAGTCCAGCTAAAAGGATCGTTAGAGGGGACAGGAAGTCTTCCTCCCTGACAGTACAAAAACATGTTATTAGTTTTTGCTCTTCCACCGCTAAACTTCCCATGCCTAAATTATTCTACTGCATCTTGATAATACTGAAATAGTTCATCACACACACACACACACACACACACACACACACGGTCTCCATTTTGTTATCATTATGTCACATTGTGGCTTATCCTCATTGGGCATTTCTGTTCTTATTCCTTTACACATCCAACACTCTATTTTTTAAAATTTTTTTTTAATGTTTATTTTTGAGAGAGAGAGAGAGTGAGAGTGGGGGGAGGGTTCAGAGAGAGAAGGAGGCACAGAATCCAAAGCAGGCTCCAGGCTCTGAGCTGTCAGCACAGAGGCCGACATGGGGCTTGAACCCACAAACCGTGAGATCATGACCTGAGCCAAAGTCGGATACTTAACCGACTGAGCCACCCAGGTGTCCCTAACACTGTGACCCATTTTAATCCTTATCAGAACTCTGAAGTACACTCCACCAAATCAATGTGTCATCCTTTCCACTGGTTTCTCCACCAGCCAGAAGTTTAGCTATGTTTATTAGCCTGTGTCACAGCTTGCTGACAGTCTTTAATTTTCTATCCTATTTTCTAATGCCTATTCCTAAGTATGCCACTTCAAATAAATATTGTTCAGGTCACAGTATTTAAATGGCAAGCAAGAACCATCTAAGTTCACAGAGTAAAGATTCTTTATATTAAAAATTATATTTTTATGTTAAAAAAGATTAAGTTTGCAGAACATCCCCTACAGAGGTTTTTCCCATATCTACAATTTAAGCCAAAACCTTAGATAACTAACTGCATTTTAGGATAATATACAAACTCAGTAGCAAAATTTATTACACTTGCTAACTTGACCTTGTATTAGGAACTTGTTTAACTATCTGAACTTTGAGAAAAGAATAACCATGAGGCATGCAGGAAAGAGTAATTCAATTCTTGTTTCTTCTTTTTTTGATTTCTCCAGTGGCATCTTAAGTAACAATGGTTCCTTTTGATCAGGTTCCCTAGCAAAGAGAAATTAAAATAAAAGTATATGTGCTAACATTTGACTGATTTAGCAATCATAAGGCAATGTGATGATGGAAGCAGAAAGTAGAGTAAGTCAGGTGAGAGCCAAGGAATGCCATAGCCTCTAGAAACTGGAAGAAGAAGCCAGGAACTGATTCTCCCCTAAAGCCTCCAGGGGGAACTAGATCTGATGAGTCCTTGCTTTTAGCCCAGTAAACCTAAGGTTATTCCTCTGACCTCCACAAACATAAGAGGATAAATAGGTGTTGTTTTAAGCCATTAAGTGTGTAGTAATTCGTTACAGCAGCAATAAGAAACTGATATATATTTTGGTACCAGAAGTGGGATGCTGCCATAACAAATACCTAAACCATCATAAAACAGAATTTTGGTAGGAATGTGAAAATTAAAGGTGCTGCTGGTGAGAATTCAGAGGACATGAGGAGCATGTTACTGGCAACTGGAGGAAAGGAGATCCTTGCTACATAGCAGCAGGAATCTTAGCTGAATTGTGTCACGTAGTTATGCACAAAACAGAACATGATGGATATTATCTGAGCAAAGTTTTGAAGATATGGCCTGATTTCTTCATGTTGACTATAGTCCAAACTTGGGAGAAAGAGATAAATTGAGGGTAGAACTAACAAGCAAAAAAGAATCTGGATTTGATAATTTGCAAAATTCTCAGCCTAACTGGATTGCAAATGATGCTAAAATTAGGAGACTCACTGTCAGAAAAGAAGGGTCTGGGGGCACCTGGGTGGCTCAGTCGGTTAAGCGTCTAACTCTTGGTTCGATTCGGGTCATGATCTCATGTTAGTGAGTTCCAGCCCCACATCGGGCTCTGCACTGATGGTGTGGAGCCTGCCTGGGATTCTCTCTCTCTCCCTCTCTCTGCCCCTCCCATACTCTTTCTTTCACAATAAATAAGTTAACTTTAAAAAATTACAAAAGAAAAGAATGCTCTGGAGAGAAAGCCGGGGATGTGCCTAGACTACCTTTTGCCAGTTCCTGGGAAGAATCAAAAGGTCAAAGTATTCAGTCACACAAAAAATTATTTTAAAAGATAAGGCATATGAATCATGGATCCTCTCAGCCATATCAGCAGAAGCCAGGAATAGACATGAAATTATCCGGTAAAGACCTTTGAATGAACTTTTGTCTAGTGGAGTGAATACCTGTGATATATGTCGGAAATCCACAAGGTTTTTGCAAATGTTGTATCAGCAGAAACATCTCCAGCTTGGATTGACAGGGAAGAGAGGGTGAAATCAAAGAAAGCTGTTGGATTCTATAGATAGGAGCCAGGCTGGTGTAACTACTCAGCTACAAATATGCTCCTCTTTATTAAAAAGGAAGAAGGACTCAGAGGGTTCCTGTGGAGGCCCAGAGGACAGAACCTCAGTCCTAGAGGGTGGAGCCAGGGGCCAAGTGGACAGAGCCAGGAGCCACAGAGGATTATTCTCAGACCTGTAAACTGATGGAGGTTTTCATCTCCCAGCTGGATCCCAAAACTGCTTGAGAATAGTGACTTCTTTATTCCTTCCATTTTCTCCCTTTTGGGAAAGGAATTGGATAATTTTTTTTTAATGTTTGGTATAATTCATCAGTGAATCCATCTGGACCTGGCGCTTTCTGTTTTGCAAGGTTACCAATTACGGATTTAATTTCTCTACTGGATATAGGCCTTTCAGACTGTTCCTTCTTGTGTGAGTTTTGGCAGACTGCACCTTTCAAAAAACTGGTCCATTTCAACTAGTATTTGCCCTGTGACTTCATTTCTCTTCTGGGTTCATGAAGGTCTAAGAAAGATCTTCACCTTTTCCTTGTTTTTAGAATGGAGCAGTAACTTCTGCACTCCATGCACACTGGGCTGGAAACAGAAATCTCACAGGCTACTCTTTTAAGCAGCATGGTTGAGGTGTGAAAGAATGTAATGAAGATGAAAAATTAAAGAATTTTATTCAGGCAGTTCTGGAGATCTGAGCCACACAAAATAAGCCAACAGAGGGAAGAGGCTGCAAACAGAAGAGGGGGAGCCACGGGGAGAACCAGACAGGAGGGAACACAATCCTGAGCATGGATGAAGTAGCATTCTTGAACTGAGGGGTGAAACAGTCCTCCCTGGAGATCGAGGGTCTGCTACTCATCTGGAGAGGAGTTTAAACATAGAAAGGCTTGGTGTCCATCTCCTCTTAGGTGGACAACTAAACCAGCAAAATAAGATACGGAAAAGTGCTAATAATATGTGACGGTCAGTAGACAAATGGGACGAATGACACCTGTTAGTCCAAAAACCACATACATTTTCAATATTCCTCGTCACCATACTTTTTCTGATCTACAAATCTGCAAATTTTCTACTCTTCTCTTCCCCCCTCCAAACTACATGACATTTCATCTCTACTTTTCTCAGTACCAGTCTCCCTCTATATTGCATTATGATACTTTTCAAAAAAAATTTTAAGATAAGTATTAATTGACAGATATGCATTGAGTGTCTACATTGTGCTAGGTAGGCCTCACATCTCTTCTTAAAATGATTGACATTGGGAACTTCCTCTAATTCATTCTTGATTCCACCAAAGGGTCTGAACCAGGGTTTTATACTTACATAGATAATAGGCAAATATTTAACTTTTAATGGATTAAAAATAAATGAAATTACGTTAGTGTTGACATGTTCATTGTTCCATGCATTAAATGGCAGGGATAACAGCTAAAAGGACTCAGCTTTTCTCATGAATCATGTTGTTTAATCCTCATGCAAACTTGTGATGTATATATGGTTATCTCTATTTTACTGTTGAAGAAACATAACTTTCAAAAAGTTAAACAATTTACTCAAAGCTACATAACTAATAAGGACTCTGCTCCTTGAATAGCCAACTCCAATAGCTTATTTTTTAACCAGCATCTCCTTCAGTCCACAGAGTATACTGCTTGTTCACATAAAACCTTCACTTTTCACCATCAGAACTTGTCAAAAATGCCAAGGTCAAGCATTAGGAAAAAAAGAACTTAGAGGATAAACAAAAAGGAAGACCTTCACCTGAGAATACTTAAGTTGTATAATCACAATAATGCAGCATTATGAGAAAATAAAAATCCTGAAAAAAGAGTCTCGGTTTGTGAAGTCCCCTTTTGCTCACAAGATACCAACAGACACAGAACTTTGGCTCAGCCTGTCCTTGTCCGCTCAGACATAGTGTGTTTGCTGAGATCAGCATGGAATGCCTGCCTGTGTGCGTAACTCATCGCCCATACAGCTTTACCACAATTTGTCATGGCTTATATTTTGCTTTCAGTTTTGGCCCTGGTGCTTAGGCTTCTCACTGGTGCCCTGAAGGGCTTTTCTAGGACCATCTGACAACAATCACCTAGGTTGCTGCAGCACAAGCACTTTGTGGAGTTGGAGGCACTTGATTGAAAATCACTTACTCCATCCCTGAGAAGTAATATTTTCAGTTTATTTCACACAGACAACACTTTCTCAAATTCAGAGTGGTTGTCTGTTTCCATAGCACAGGTAATTCATTCCAGTTACTTAAGACTGAACTCTAAATCCATGTGCCGTTGGTAATTTAGGATGGATATAAGGAGGAATTTCCTGAGAGCCTTATGGGTTATTAAACACTAAAATGTGCTACAGAAGAAAATTGAAGGACCCTCTTCCTACAAAGGCGTTTAAAAATGGAATCAATGAACATTATCCAGAGTGGGCTAGGGTGAACCCATATGAAGGCAAGGATGTGGGCTAGATGACTTCTCAAGGTCCTTTAACAGGGCTGGCATTCTATGATTCATTTCCTTTAAAATCAATGATCTGTGTTGAGAAAAATTATATCTTATCAGTATGTGAAGAAATCAAACATAAAATATTCTAGAGGCGATGATAAGCATTTATGGTGTACTAAACCAACCCTGCTGCCTTAGAAGATACTTACCAAGTTTCACTGATTGAAAATGTGGCAGAGATACTATAATCTTAGGGGGGAAAGCTACCAGTTTTTAATGTAGCATTTAAAATTCATGCAGTGAGAATGGAGAAAGTTTTCCAAAATGCTCACCTTCATTTACTGTCTATAGTCAGTAAACAAGAGAGGAGTTAGGAACCTTCTAAAATGTCCCCGCATTCACATTATACATGAACCTGAAGATGTAAATGAGGTTGTACCATGCTATTTTTAAATGGCATATAACCTCTTTATTCTTCCATTCTCATAGACTGTTTAGGCAGTTTTCCATTTAGCATGGCTGTCCTCCAAAATCTGGGGCTCGGGGAAATGAGAATGCATTTTTGTTGTTGAACAATGTTGATTTACTTGCTTGCTGAGCCTCCAAACAAGTCATTTAGCCTAAAGAATAAACATAATGCTGCTTTAACCTTAACCATAAACAAATGAATGAATTGGCAGTAGGTTTTTTGTATTGCACTTCTTCATCTTAAATACTGGAATTGGAAGAGGTGGAAGGACATTTAGGTAGAAACAGTGCAAACAATGTATGTGCATTTACATAGGCTTTGGTACTTGGTGTGACAGAGTACCTTTGTAATTTCATTTCAACTCTTTTTACTTTTGATCATGTGGATGGGTTTAACATTACTGATAATTTCACTGAACTTTGACAGTATTCGTATTTCCATTTATTTATTAAACAAGTAATTTTTGAGCACTAAATGTGTTCCAGGCACTGTTCTAGCTGCTGACTTTAGTAGTGATGAAAAAGATGAGGCCCTTGTCTTTGTAGATCTTACAATGCACTAGAAGTTACATACGGACAAGATAATCACAACAAAAAAACATTTCAAATGTGCACATGTGTTTAAACGGGAAAGGCCTGCAGAGTGAAAATTCAGAGGGAATTTGAGGGAGCAAAGGGAAGGGTGCATGGGATGGGATGGGGCTGGAGTTCAGGCACTGAAAGCAATGAGGACACACTGAAGAGAATGTCTGTTCAGGAGACATAAGTGAAGGCTATGTATGAGACTGATGATGGAGGACGACAGAGGAGCATGAGACAGTACGAAACTGTTACTATATATAAAAATGCTTGTATACCGGATGTGCGCAACTCAAGTTGAGAATGCCCGGACCTTGGGGTATAAGCCTTTTGGAAATTCATGTCTGACTCATAGTGTGACTTTAGATTATTCAAATAAACATCAAGAGGAGAATAAGATCGAGGCTTTAAATCCCTTAATACTCCTTCTATCAAGAGGTGGGCTCTGTTTCCGGTTTGTTTTTTTTTTTATCTGGGCTGATCTGTGACTGACCAATAGAGTGCAGTGGGAACAATGCGATGCCAGTTTGGGGTCAGTCCTTTAAGAAAACTGGCAATTTAGGCCTTTTACCTTACATTCCTTAAGCCACCATAGTAAGGAAACTCAAAACAAAACAAAACATGTGGAGAGGCTTTGAGGCTACATGAAGAGGAAGAGGGGTTCAAGTGAGCTCAATGTTCCCAACATCCCCACTGAGGTGCCAGTGCATGTGAGTAAGGATGACATGGACCCTTCAGATAAGCACCCCCACCAGCTAAAAATAATACTGATTGATGGCAACTGATGGCCCATAGAGCAAAAGAATCACATAGCTGAACCTTGTCCAAATCAATGACTCAGAATATTGGGGTATCAGTAAATGGTTGTGGTTTCAGGCCACTAAGTTTTTAGGGTACTTTGGTCCAGAGAAATAGGTAATTGGGATAATTTTTGTTTCCCAGGAGTGAGGTGCTGCCATACTGATATCTAAAACCAGTGGCTTTGGGACCCAACAGAAAGAAGCTAGAATGGTCTCAAGGAGACTGGCAGTGAAAGCTGGAAGAGTTTTGGGGAGGTTGTTCATGAATACTTGAAAGACAATGAGGAGAACATACTGGAACTGAAGAAAAGGGAACTCTAGTTATGTAGTACCAGAAAGTTCAGCAACACCTATGGCCTGCAGAAATATAGAAGATAAGAAATGTTATCTGTGGAACTCATTGATTTAGCTAAGTGGATTTTCAGACAGAATGCTCAAAGGTTGATGATTCTAGCTATGATAAAATAGTCTATTATAAAACATAAAAAAAAGAAGTGGCCATTGCTTTTTGAGAATAATTTAGAGAAGATATAGAGTTCCCAGGAAAGTTTTTTCTAGCCAGAGAAAGATTCTCAAAGTAGGAAATGATCCTTAGGCAAAATTCAAATCCAAGTCAGTAAGACTGGGTCTCTGGGAAAGGCTGAGGTCAGGATGAGGCTCAGACCCCTTGTTTCATGCTTTGCAAAGATATAAGGGCATGCCTCACAGATTCTTTCTGTTGGACAATAGCATTTTTAAGAATTTTAAATGCTGTCATTTTTTCCAAGACCCTCACCAGTTGCCCAAGATAGGCCAGTTGCTTGGGCAGTCATGTAAGTATGGCTTTTGTCTAATAAAGTGAAATACAATCTGACATATTAGACACCTACAGAATGTTAAGAGATTTGTACTAAATTAAAACAGACATAGAAAGTACAAAATCAAAGAAAGAAATGATATCTGTTCTCTTAGCTGTCTATGGAAAGAAAGCAGCCCGAGAAGACTACACAGCTGTGCACCTGGTGCATTTCTTATGGGAAAGGAAGCATGACTCACATTCATGAAGGGTGGATCCAAACAACACTGAGAATATTTCCCAGGGGTCAGAGACTGATGACATGTACCTGGCCAGATTCAGAGTCACTATGAATCAGTTACGTGTCTCTTATTTTCCCCCATTTTGAAGGCGAGTGTCTGTGGTGGTTGCCCTAATGGTCTCATATTGTATACTGAGCATATGGAGGGCAGATTAGTTATCTCTTTAGTTCACAGGTCTTCAGAGCAAGAGGAACCATATTCAAGGAGCCGTTCTTGAGGAACTTCATCTAAACCTGGTCCTAATCATAGATAACTAGATTGTGGACTTTGAGATGATGCCATAATGGGATGAAACTGTGGGCATCTAGCAAGAGGTAAATGAATTCTGCTTGCAGAAGAAACGTAAAGAATTTGTTTGGGAAAGATGGTAGCAGGGGAACCATGCCTTGAGTTATTTGAAATTTCCCTTTTGAGAGGTTTGATTCATCTCCCTTCGCACTCAATCTACACTGAACTAGATTCCTTGGAGCATTATGGCATGATGGGATGGAATGATACTATGCTAACTGCAGGCCTGAACTGTAAAGGGACTATAAGTTTCTGTCTTCATAGCTTAAATCTCTGAGCTGTCTTTATAAATCTGATTTCCCAGTTGAAGACACCACATGGAGAAGATCTAAGACTACATGGAGAAGACGAAGAGCCCCGCTGAGGTCAGCTTTCCAGACATCCCCCTCCAATTCGCAGGCATGTGAGTAAAGTCAGTGGCCTTTCTAGAACAGTCCAGCTGAATTCCACTGAGAGATGACAAAGTTATACAGGGAAGAACCACCCAGTTAAGCGTGCCCAAATTCTAATCTATAAAGCCACAAGATATAATGGAATGCTTTTTGTTTCAAGCTACTATATTCTGAGGTAATTCTGAGGTAATAGCTGGTGCAGCCCCTTAAGGAACTGACTTGGGAGGAACTGAGGATTATGAATGGAATGTGTGTATTTATATCAGTAGAAGCAGTAACTGAAATAAAGACAGAAGCGTTGATGACTGAAAATAAGGATAAAGGGGTGCCTGGGTGGCTCAGGTCATGATCTCACAGTTTGTGAGTTCAAGCTCCACGTTGGGCTCTCTACTGTCATCATAGAGTACACTTCGGATCCTCTGTCTCCCTCTCTCTCGGCACCTCTGTCGCTCGTGCTCTCTCTCAAAAATAAATAAATATTTAAAAATAAAATAAAATTAAGTACTTGAAAACATAACATTAAAAAAGAAAAGAAAAGATGGGTAGACGTTTAGTGATAGGGCACAATGACCTCAAGGCAACAGGGAATATTGGCTTACAATCCACATAAGCTAATAGCTGATTACTGATAGATCTTGGCACGCCATATGAGTAATAAATATTGGTTCATATAATGTATGATTGTGTCCATCATTGTAAGAACTTGGAAGTGGCTATGGTCCCAGATGAATCTGAGGAATGAATTAGGTGGCTCTTTGAGTGTTCAGATCCTAAAGACTCACTGCCCTTTTTCCTCAGATTTAGACTTCTCTCAGAGGTTTTCTGACAGATGAAAGTTCTTACTCAATTCATTATATCCATTAATTCAGCAGTATTTATTGTATCATCTGTATATGTACACTCAGTGCGAGGTTCGGTTAGGGATGCGAAGGAAGAGATGTTGTCCCTGCACTTTCAAGGGACTTACTGTAGAGTGAAATGGATCAGACAAGGAACTCAAGGAACTCTAATGCAGGAAAAAAAAATACTGATTTCTAGCTTTTGGAGAGGGTTGACTGACAACAGGATTTTGGATTCCAGGCAAGGAGCTTCCTAAGTTTAAGAGGTAAACAATCCACCCCTGAACAGACTAGGGTACCAGACAGGGACAAAACAAAGCAAGAAGCCAGTTACTGGAAAAGGTTTTACCAAGGTCTCCGTACAATTTGAAGAAAGATTGTGTGCTGAACCCCAGCTTCTTCATTGAGCTTTTAGAACTAGGAACATATTAGAGTCTACATCTCAGAAGAATTGCAAGTAAGTGCCAAATCACTCCAACTAAGAAAATTAGAGGTCTACCTGAGATTAGAACCAGTAATAGTAGATGAGATATCAGTAATTCCATGAAAATGTTGCTGCCTGAAATTCCAATATAATTCCTGTTGGAAGAGTGGGTTGGTGGCTGAGTTGGACATAATTTGTCCATGACTTTATAATGGATGCTGCTATTTAAATCCCAGAGCCACTGCTTTCCTTATTTTCACTCCTGCTCTCTTGTTTTCACTAAATCCTCCTCTTCCTGCAAATTGTGTCCTGTATCACTCAATCCAAAGGACTCATCCCCTGTCTTCCCACCTTCCCCAGCTCCTATGGTGTTTTGGGTTGTTCAGTAATATACGCACTTTTTTTTTTAAGTTTTACTTTTTTTATCTTTTTTTTTTTTTTTAATTTTTTTTCAACGTTTATTTATTTTTGGGACAGAGAGAGACAGAGCATGAACGGGGGAGGGGCAGAGAGAGAGGGAGACACAGAATCGGAAACAGGCTCCAGGCTCCGAGCCATCAGCCCAGAGCCTGACGCGGGGCTCGAACTCCCGGACCGCGAGATCGTGACCTGGCTGAAGTCGGACGCTTAACCGACTGCGCCACCCAGGCGCCCCAAGTTTTACTTTTTTTAAATGATAGCCCCTCCTCTGTACTCACGTTCCTAGATTCTCTTACAGCTGTGGTTGATTAGATAAACTGGTTTATCAGTTTTCTCCAAGGAGACATAAGAAAATCTCCACTAGTTAATTAGGATAATATGTTTCCTTCAAAAAGACATTTCTTAAGCTGCTTCTTCCCTTCTTTCTACCTTGAAAATAGATGTGATGCCTGTAGATGCAGCAGACATCTTGCACCAATGAAGCAACCAGCATGAAAATAAGAAGCCAACACACCAAGGATGACCAAAAAAAAAAAAAAAAAAAAAGGAAAGAAAGATCTGGGTCATTGATGACATTGTTGAGTTTTCAAATTGGCTGTCAGACCTCTTGTCAAGGACATAATAAACATTCTTACTTAAGCCGCTGTTGGACAGGCTTTCGGATACTTACAGAGGAATGAAATGCTAACTGATGTAGTTATTTTTCATTTCATTAAATACGTAATGTAATTGATTATAAGTTATATCATTATTTAATTATATCATTATTTAATATGCTGCTGAGCAAGAAAATAAGCAGCAAGTTGCACAAAATGAAATGCCTCCTATCACTTATCATTTTTATTTTATACTTCTGGAAAAAACTCTTTTCTATTTAAAAAGACATGGATTTTTATCATTTATTCCATTTGTGAATACATTAAATAAAATAAGTGGAGTAAATTTCTTAAAGCGTGCTAAAACTTCCTCACATTCAACATAAAACTCTACTGAATAATTTTGTTACTCATAGGCTTCTATTTCCATGGTTCTTTTTCTACATAATATCATTTTTTGTCATCAAGAGTGTAGATGATGCAGTATTTTTTAAGTGAATTCATAAAACAATGAATTCCAATATTTGGGCTCTTGAGCCTGCTTTGCATGTGTCTAGAGCAAATCAATTTTCGGATTTCCACTTCAAGAATATGCCTAAACACTTAAAATTAACAATTTCCAACACCCTCTCCCCATGCTATTGAGTTCCTAGGAGTAATGAGAGTATGGAGTCAAAGAGGAAAGATAAAAGATCTGAATTATTATTATAATTGTAATGTTAGCCACTGGGGAGTATAGTCTGGGAGTTTTTCTAGTATAAAAATAGGCTTTCACTTGCTTTATAGAAATTTAGGAAGTAGAGGTATGTAACTATGGGTTGGTTGATAGACATATTTGCTCACTGAATATGGCAGGCCTAATGGTGGTTAACACAGCTCATGCTTCACCAATTCTATTTGGTGGAAAAGTCCTCCAGCGTCTAGACTAGGTTTTACGTGGAGGTCATGGCAAACCAAGAAGGCAGCTGAGGAGAATTACTGTATGCAGTTTTCACATTTGGGTAAATGATAATGAACAATGAAGATAACTGAGGATCTATAATCCTGCAGGACAGAGGAGATTTGGAGGGTCGAATATATTGTGAGGCAGATGGAAAATATCCTGGAGTGAGGAAGGAAGCTGGGCAGAACAGACTGAGGGAAAGCTATTTCCCTTAGAGTAGGATTCGGAATGAGATGATAATGTGTTCTGTTATCAGTGAGATAGGTCACTAAGACCTATTTCCCTCATGCTTTCCAGCTAACTTTTCAAAGGCAGATGTCTTGTTAAAAATTTATTCTTTCAGGGGCGCCTGGGTGGCGCAGTCGGTTAAGCGTCCGACTTCAGCCAGGTCACGATCTCGCCGTCCGTGAGTTCGAGCCCCGCGTCAGGCTCTGGGCTGATGGCTCAGAGCCTGGAGCCTGTTTCCAATTCTGTGTCTCCCTCTCTCTCTGCCCCTACCCCATTCATGCTCTATCTCTCTCTGTCCCAAAAATAAATAAAAAAAACGTTGAAAAAAAAAAATTTAAAACATTACATATTTAAAAAAAAAAAAAAAAAATTTATTCTTTCTAATATTTTTAAAGTTTTATTTATTTATTTAGACAGAGGGACAGCGTGAGTGGGGGAGGGGTAGAGAGAGAGGGAGAGAGAGAGAATCCCAAGCAGGCTCTGTGCTGTCAGCACAGGGCCCGAGACAGGACTCAAACTCACAAAACAATGAGATCATGATCTGAGCCGAAACTGGGAGTTGGATGCTTAACCAACTGAGCCACCCAGGCACGCCCCCCCCCCCAAATTATTCTTTCTAAAACCATAAGCAGAACTATTAGAGTAGTCTACCCTCCTTTTAGGACAGCTAAGAGCTAAAGTAAAAGACGAGCCAGAATTGATTTTGCTCTGAAATATTAAACAAGGTCACGCTGCTTTTTTTGGAGATTGTGTTTTGTTTGCTAGGTGATCACACAAAAAAGAAACTGTCTTTATTTCAAAATTACATAACAAAGAAACTTGGCCCTAGCCAATCTATGCTTAGCATACAGAAGCATAGAAGAAATTCCCCAAATCTCATGAATGCTTATTATTTGAGTAAACTAATCTAGGAGGGAGGTGCCTTCCCTGAATAGAAATGTCAGCCAAGGTCTTTCTTCTGTTCAATGGCCACCTAGTATATGATTTGTCTTATAACTCGCGATTACACAAGTAAAGACTATGGATTTTAGATTACACATTTTGCTACCAAAAGGATTGGAAAGGGCTAAATACCCATTGAAAACCAAATGAAGGAACCACAACGTTCAACCTAGGGCATGAATTTTTAAATACCTACTCCCAGTTCATTTCTATATATAGAAATTCTATACATAGTCACATTTTAAAACATAGCATAAATAATAATATGAAGAAATTAAAGAGAATAATGAAAATAAATGAGGCAAAAGACAAACTTGCTAAGATAAACACAAAAAATAGAATGTATAAAGAAACAAGAAAATTTCACGTGAGTAATTGAAAATACACTTTAGAACATTCAATAAAAGCACTAAAATTTTAAAAGGGACAACAATGTAGTCAGATACAAATAATGTAAATGAATATTATTTGAAAGGCTAAAGAACAGCAAATAGACCAAAAAGAAAAAGTTAAATGATTCAATGATAATGGTCTAAGATTTAAATCCATGCATGGAACAGTGGCATGTGTTCTCATAAGACAAAGCCAGCGAGCACCACATAAAATGACCCTTTATATATATGCAAAAAGCTTTTATTTTTGTATTTTTTAAATGAAGATTCTCTTTATTTAGAAAGTAAGAGTAATCTAACATATGGGTAATTTTTTTTTAATTTTGTTTATCATTTATTCAATTTTTGAGAGACAGAGCATGAGCAGGGGCGGGGCAGAGAAAGAGAGGGAGACACAGAAGCCAAAGCAGGCTCCAGGCTCCGAGCTTTCAGTACAGAGCCAGATGCGGGGCTCCAACTCATGAACTGTGAGATCATGACCTGAGCTGAAGTTGGACGCTTAACCGGCTGAGCCACCCAGATGTGCCAGTATATGGATAAAATTTTAATGAATTATAACATTGATCACATTTACAACAGTAAATTATCAGAAACATTTAACTCTAAACAAAGTGTTTAAAAAAATTTTTTTTTTAGAGACAGACAGAATGTGAGTGGGGGAGGGGCAGAGAGCGAGGGAGACAGAATCCGAAGCAGGTTCCAGGCTCTGACTCAAACCCATGAACCATGAGATCATGACCTGAGCTAAAGTCCGGCGCTTAACCTACTAAACCACCCAGGCGTCCCATCAAAGTTTTTGGTTTTTTGGTTTTTTAAATTTTTTTTAATGTTTATTTATTTTTGAGAGAGAGACACAGAGTGTGAGGAAGAGAAGGACAGAGAGAGAGGGAGACAAAATCTAAAGCTGGCTCCAGGAGGGGTGCCTGGGTGGCTCAGTCGGTTGAGCGTCCAACTTCAGCTCAGGTCATGATCTCACAACTTGTGGGTTTGAGCCCCGCATAGGGCTCTGTGCTGACAGCTCGGAGCCTGGAGCCTGCTTGGGATTCCGTGTCTCCATCTCTCTCTGCCCCTAACTCACTCACATTCTGCCTCTGTCTTTCTCAAAAATAAACAAACATTAAAAAATGTTTTTTAATGAAATAAAATAAAGCAGGCTCCAGGCTCTGAGCTGTCAGCACAGAGCCCTGTGCGGGGTTTAAACTCAAGAGCTCTGAGAGACATCATGGCCTGAGCTGAAGTCCAGCGCTTAAATGACTGAGCCACCCAGGTGCCCCTCAGGTGCCCCTCAAAGCGGTAAGTTAAATACGATATAGGCACAATGGCCAGCTGCTGCTGCGAGCTGGGTTCTATCCCCTACTGCTTACTCAAGGTTTTCTCTACTGCAATTTTACTTGAGTATTTTGAGTCACTAAATTATTCCTGTCAATATACAAATATACTTTAATATTTCCCATATCTTAAAATAGATATGTATTTATTGGTAAATCATTAGTACCCAGAATATAAAAACCGTATTTATAAATCAATGAGGAAAAGAGAGCTAACCAAAGAGAAAAATGGACAAAAGGCTTGAAATGACACTTCTTGAAGGCAATGTGCAATGGGCCAATAAACACTTGACTTCACTGGTGTTCAGTGAAATGCAAATTAAAATCACATCATAATTGATAAAATGAAAATTTAAAAAGGCAACTACGTCTTGGCAAAATTATTCAACAACTGGAACTTTACAGTGCTTTAAGAAAAAACAATTCGTAGAATTGTTTGGCTTTAATGATATATATGTTTTGTGTGACTCAGCAATTCCATTTCTAGATCAATCCATCATGTGTTCACTGAAGGTCATGTACTGGAAAATACATGACCGTAATCTAGGAGATTATGACTACGGCGGCATTATTCATAATAGTTCAAAACGTGTAAATAGCAGATTCCCTTCAACATATTAATAAATGAATAAACTGCGGTGCATTCAAATAAAAGAATATTAAACAGCAATGAATGAGAATGAAAAAATGAGTCATTCTCACAAATATAGTTCCCAGGAAAGAAAGTCAGACACAAAATAATTGCCAACACTAGTGTGAGACATTAGAAAAGAGATCGATCTTTTCAGGGTAATTAAGGATTACATGGAACACCTTCTAGGAAGGTGGTAACATTCCGTTCTTTGATCTAAAGACTGCTGAGGTTCTGAAAATTCATCAAGTATATTTAAGATATATGTAGTTTTTTCTAAGTATATGCTTAAATTAAAAGTAGAAACAAAAAAAACCCCAAAAAACCTTGATCTCAGTGCCCTCAATTATTACACATTACATGACCTATTATAATTCATCTTCTCAACTAAGTGTTCTGAACTTGCTGCATTTAGGGTATCCACTTTCACATGCTGCTTCTGTCTTTTATACCCACTGCTCAACAGTAAGACACTTTTTAAGGCCACTAATGACCCTAAACCAATGGCTAGTTTTTAGTCTTTATCTTAACCTCCCAGGAGCACTTGCCACATTGATTACTCCATTGTTCTTGAAAAATTTGTGTCCCTTAGCTTTGTGACACTACATTCTCCCCACTGGCTACTCCTTTGTAGTATCTCTTGCTCAATAGTATGAATAAAACCAGAAAAATGGCATAGATAGAATTCAGAGAACACCACAAACTTCAAATTACCTGTAAGTACGAAAGTACGTGCTGATTTTCAGCAGAGCCATCTCTCAAGCTTTGCAGACAGCTAGGGAGAGGGAACTGGGAAGAAGGCTTGGAAAAACTGCTGAGGAAGAGAAAATTGGACAAGAAAGGTCCATGATTGATCTAAGATCCCCTTAGAAAGAGAAAGTCCACTCTGAGTGTGAAATAACTGAAAAATACTTCTGATAAATCAGAGCACAGACAGAAAACAACAGGCATAATAGTGTGTGGGGCTCAAAGTGACAAGATTGAGAAGCACAGTTTCTGAAGGATGAGGGTAACAAGAAAAGGAGTGTCCTCCTTTGTGGACTGAGAGGCAAAAGACACAAAAAAGGAGCGAAGGGGGAATATTGGGATCCTGCTAGAGAAAAGAGAATAAAAAACAAAATCAAGGGCATTCACGCTCTTCTCCCATTAACTAACTAACTAACTAACTAAACTAAACAAACGAGAATTTCCTATTCTTGAAACAGAAAACTTGTAACCCATTCCCCCGGCATCCTGTCTGCAAAGTGTGTAGATGTAAGCTGTGATGTCTACACATTGCTGCTGCAGGAGGAAAACAGAAGGAATCAAACGCTTCATCCAATGAAAATTCTCTCTTGGGAAACCAACCACAAAGCAGAAGAAAACTGCAGCACAATATCCCAAACTGAATTAATCCTCAGGTAAGCTTTTGTGGACCTATGGCCAGAATAAGAAGTGTACATATTAGGGAAGAAATAAAAGCTGACTGAACTCAGAAAAGAGGAGGAAGAGGAGGAAGAGGAGGGAGGAGTAAAAGGAAGAAGGGAGGAGGGGGAGAAGGAGGAAAAGAAAATTATAATAGCGTTAACTACTAAATTATATGAGGTACCCAGGGAGAATAGACTTAAACAAATACTTAATAAGGGACTTTGGAGAAAAGTAGGAAAATAATCAAAGGAATGACAATGAGTTAAAATAAGAAGTGGAAAGAGTGAGAAGGAAAGTGGTGAAAATGCAAAACAAGCAAATATTTAAAAAATCAAAATATGGAGTCTCTGACAATGAAAAACAAAATAACAAAACTGAGCTAATATTTAATTGTTTAATATAAAAATTCCTGGAAATAAAATAACTTTTTTTTAATATGGAAAACACACAGTAGTCGCCTGAAAGCCTTTCTTTCTTCCTTTCTTTCTTTCTTTCTTTCTTTCTTTCTTTCTTTCTTTCTTTCTTTCTTCCTAATATAATTTATTGTCAAGTTGGCTAACATACAGGGTACACAGTATGCTCTTGGTTTCGGGGTAAATTCCTGTGATTCATTGCTTACATACAACACCCAGTGCTCATCCCAACAGGTGCCCTCCTCAATGCCCATCACCCACTTTCCCCTCTACCCCCCAACCCCCATCCTCCCATCAACCCTCAGTTTGTTCTCTGTATTTAAGAGCCTCTTATGGCTTGCCTCCCTCCCTCTCTGTTTGTAACTATTTTCCCCCTCTCTGCCCCACAGTCTTTGAAACCCTTTCTTGAACTGACTACGGAGAAACAAAGTTGGAAGCAGTAAGTCACTCCTGGAAAAGTGACACAGAGTTGAACTGTTAACACTTACTGGGATAGCTGCTGTCTGACACCTCAACCCAAATCACAACAGCTCTGTCCTCCTCATCCATCTTCTCCTACACTAGGACTACTGCTAAAAGTCAGTCCACCCTTGGCATTATTCATTCCCTGGTCGGTTCCAGTCATCTCTCTCTCTCTCTCTCTCTCTCTCTCTCTCTCTATATATATATATATATATATGTATGTATATATATATGTATATATATATGTATATATATATGTGTGTATATATGTGTGTATATATATGTATATATATATATACATATATACACACACATATATATATATATATATATATATATATATATATATATATATAGAGCCAAGACCTCTTGTCTCTCTCTAGGCCTAGACATCAAAGGGTCCTAGCCCAGGGACTCCCCTCACTTTGCATTTGCCTGAGTAATCAGCCTTTGAATTATCTGCACTCACTGGCTGTGGTAAGGTATGTTTTGACATATGATACTTTTAAAGGTGAGAGAGCTGGCCAGATTGGGCCTTAACAAGGGTCAACTCCAAGAGCTATGTTAATAAATCCATAAGACTTTAATGATTCAAAAAAAAATCTTTAGGACTTACAGGCAAATCCTTTTGACTTACAGGCAAAATGATCAATAATTTAAAAGGACAAGAGAATTAGACTGACATCAGATTTCTTAAAAGCAACATAAAAAGCAAATTAAAACTAAAACAATAGAGCAGCATTTTTTAATGAAAAGAAAGTGAACCAAAGATACTCAAAAACACTATCGTTTTTTGAGTGCCAGAAAAATGGCTTTAAATGTACAAGAACACAGGTTATACTGTACTCTCAAGCTCTCCTTGAAGAACCTTCTTGAGAATAAGCCAAAAAAGAGGTAATGCAGAATCTTCAGCAAAAGTTACTGTGATAAGCATTTACTACTGAAGTGCAGAACTAAAACTGAGGGTAAGGTATGGAAGAAGGTGAAAGAATGGCAAGTAAGCAGTATGTGTTCTCACAAAATAAAAATAATGCAACTAAAATAATGGAAGAAAGGGGCACCTGGGAGGCTAGTTGGTTAAGTGTCTGATGACTCTTGGTTCTGGCTCAGGTCATGGTCTCACGGTTTGTGAGATCGAGCTCCACTGCGGGCTCTGTGCCAACTGTGCAAAGCCTGCTTGGGATTCTTTCTCTCCCCTTAATCTCTCTGCCCCTACCCCAATAGCGCTCTCTCTCTCTCTCTCTCTCTCTCTCTCTCTCTCTCTCTCTCTCTCAAAATAAACTTTAAAAGAAAAATAAAATAATGGAAGAAAGAAAAACAAGAGGAACATGGACTAAGTTCATTGACTGGCATAGGCAAGAGGCAAAGTCAAAAGATAATACTGAAATTCAACAAACCAACTAATAAATGCTTGTATAAGAAATAAGGGTACTAAGAGCACTAAAAAGGTACAAGATAATTACCAGAAAAAATATCAACTAAGTAGCAAATGAAACATAAAAATGAAAAGAGCAAAGTAAACACAACAAATGCAGAAAGAAATACGACATGATACACAGAACAATTATATAATTATATATGTAATTGTGTAAATGCATAAAAATTATTAAAAATGAGTTATATCACTCATATCAGTAAATACAGGTGGACTTAAATATTAAAAGAAAACTTTTAACTTTACTAACAAAGAAATGCCAACCTATATAATTCTGTACATAAGTGATATACCTAAAATAAAAGGATTCAAAAGGCTAAAATAAAGATCAAGGACACATTGGTCAAGTGTCCAATGATAAGAAAGTAGATTTATGATCTTAATAGACAAAGTAAAGTCAAGCCAAAATTAAAAAAAAAAAAATTAAGTGTGACAGAGGAAGACACTTTCAATATGAAAGCCACAATTCCCAATAAACATGTAAAAGTTAGGAATGTGAATGACCAAATAAATAATACACTACTGTCTTAAAGAACAGAAACTATAGAAAACAAAATGAGATGAAAAGAGGTTTTAAGGAAGAAATAGAAACTCACTACTAAGAGAAGATTTGAATATCTTTTGGAGTATAAGGTAGATCAAGTGATTAAATAAGTAGGACCCCCAGGTAGTTCAGTTGGTTAAGCGTCCAACTTTGGCTCAAGTCATGATCTCGCAGTTTCTGGGTTCAAGCCTTGCGTCAGGCTCAGTGCTAACAGCTCAGAGCCTGGAGCCTGCTTCAGATTCTGTGTCTTTATCTCTCTCTCCCCCTCCCCTGCTTGTGTGCTCTCTCTCTCTCTCAAAAATAAATAAACATTAAAAATATTTTTTAATATTTAATAAGGAGATAGAAGACCTAAGTAGTATAATCAATAGGATACAGTACACTGCATGAATATAAAACAAACTTTATACCTACTTAACAGAAAATACACCTTCTTATTAAGTGCATATGGATCATTTACAAAAATTGATCACAAAATCCATTAATAATTTATTGATCCTTAAGAAAGGATCTATAGTACTATAATGTAGAAATGCTGTAATACTCTCTTATTGCAGTGCAATAAAGATAGAAAATACTGACACCCCTCATAAGCAACTTTCACTTAAAAATTTTACTTACAAAAGAAATTTTTCTATTGAAAAACTCTTGAAATAATCTTGAATACTACAAACTAAAAATATAAAATATATAAAATAATGATGATAAACTATATTATATATATGTATGTGTATATATATATATGTATATATATATACACACACACACACATTCAAAGTAGTGGTCAGAAGAAAACTAACAGCTTAAACCATTATAGCAATAAAAAGCAAAGAATTAAAACAAATAGCTTCTTCCAGTTCCTCTTCCTTTTCTTCTTCCTCTTCCTCCTTATCTCCTTCTTCTTTCCTTCTAAATTAATGCATCAAAAGCTCTTTGGTGGGGCAGAACAAGGAGGGTAATGGCTCCAGAAGGGGTAGGCAGCTATGGCAGAGTTGATCAAAATGATGAGAACATCCATAGCCTCCCCCATTACCAACATCCCCCACCAGAGTGGTATATGTTTTACAACTGATGAACCTACATTGATACATGATAATCACATGAAGTCCACAATTTACATTACAGTTAACTCTTGCTATTGTACGTTATATACGTTTAAAGATACGTATAATGACATACATCCATGGCATCATAAAGAGTATGTTTACTGCCATAAAATTCTTCTGGGCTCTTACTATTTATCCCTCTCCTCAAACCCTTGAAAATCACTGATTTTTTTTCCTGTCTCCATAGGTTTGCCTCTTATAGAATGTCATATAATTAGAATCATACAGCATACAGCCTTTTCAGATTGGCTTCTTTCACTTAGTAATAGACATTTAAGATTCCCCTATGTCTTTTCATGGCTTGATAGCTTATTTCTCTTTAGCACTGAATACTATTCCATTGTCTTGATGTACACAGTTTTATTCATTCACCTACCGAAGGACATTTTGGTGTCTCCAAGTTTGGGCAATTATGAATAATGGTGTTATAAACATCTGTGTACAGGTTTTTGTGTAAACATGAATTTTCAATTCATCTGGGTAAACACCAAGCAAACCAAATGCTGGATCATATAGTAAGAGCATGCTTAGTTTTGTAAGAAGCAACCAAACTGTCTTCCAAAGTGGCTGTACCATTTTGCATTCCTACAGAGAGTTCCTGTTGCTCTATATCCTTGTAAACATTTGGTGTTGTCAGTGTTCCAAATTTTGGACATTCTAATAGAGGTGTAGTAGTATTATCGCTGTTTGAATTTTAATTTCCCTGATAACACATCATGTTTACTATACCTTTTCATATGCTAATTGCCATCCATATTTTCTTTGATGAGATAGCCACTAAGGTCTTCGATCTATTTTTAAGTTAGGTTTTTTGTCTTCTCATTATTGAGTTTTAAGTGTTTGTATATTTTAGGTAGCAGTTTTTTATCTATGATTTGCAAATATTTTCCAAGTCTGTGGCTTGTCTTCCTATTCTCTTGACATTGCCTTTTGCAAGGCAGAAGTTTTTAATTTTAATGAAATTCAGCTTATCAACACTTTCTATCACGGATCATGCCTTTGGTGCATCCAAAAAGTTATTGCTGTGTTCAAGGTTATTGACGTTTTCTCCTCTGCCTATCTTTTAGAATTTTATACTTCTGCATTTTATCATTAGGTCTGTGTTCCATTTTGAGTTAATTTCTTTTTTCTTTCTTTTGTTTTTTTTTTTTTTTTTTAGTTAATTTCTGTGAAGGATGTAAGGTCTGTGTCTAGAATCTTTTTCTTTTCTTTTTTTTTTCTTTTTTGCACGTGGGTGTCCAGTTGTACCAGTATCATTTGTTGAAAAGACTACACTCCATTGTACTGCCTTTACTCTTTTGTCAAAAAACAGTTGACTATATTTATGTGAGCCTATTTCTGGGCTCTCTGTTCTGTTTCCTTGATGCACTTGTCCACCCCTTCACCAACATTACTTTGTCTTGATTCCTGTATCTGTACAGTAAGTCTTAAAGTTGATCAATGTCAGTCCTCCAACTTCATTCTTCTCCCTAAATATTGAAGTGGCTATTCCTGGTCTTGTGCTTTTACATATAAACTTTAGAATCAGTTTGTTGACATCTACAAAATAATTCGCTGAGATTTCTAGTGGAATTGTACTGAATCTCTAGATTAATTTGGGAAGAACATCTTGACAACATTGAGTCTTCTTACCCGTGAACACGGAAAAATGCAATTTTAAAAACTGTGGTTAGGGTCACCTAGGTGGCTCAGTTGGTTGAGTATCTGACTCCCGACTTCAGCTCAGGTCAAGATCCCAGGATCATGGGATCAAGCCCTGCCTTTGGCTCTGCGCTGAGCATTGAGCCTGCTTGGGATCCTTTCTCTCTCCCTCTGCCCCTCTCCCTGTATGCTCTCTCTCTCTCTCTCTCTAAAACAATAAAAGTAAAATAAATTAAATAATCCTAAAAACCTTTTTTAATTAAAAAAATAAAAGCCTGTGGTTATACCTATATTGGAAAGAAGTTAACTTTTAAATAAAGACTGAAAAATAAAGCTTGAAAATATTTTTGATGAATTTTCACCTTCTTCACTAAAATTATTGTAAATTAGTATGTTCTACCTTTCCAATGGGAAAAAAAATTTCAAAAATAACCTTAGTATCCTTTATGTTGTCCATAGTTAGTGTACCACACCATCCCCTCCTTTTTAAATCATCTTTGGCTTAAACATGTGTACCTAGGACGTAAGAAGGGTGAGAGGTTGAGAGTTCTTTTTCTATATGGCAAGAACTGCCATCAGCATTTTGAAAAGGTCTCTCTTCAAACAAGAGAGGAACAGTCACTTCAAGCATGGACTTGTGGGTTCAGATGGAAGCAGTTTCCATGTCCCAGCTCTGCCTAGTGCTCATATGTCACTGTGAGTGACTTAACTTCTCCAAGCTTCAGTTCCACTGCTTAAGAAGTGAGAAGCATACAAGAACCTTCTTTTTCTTTGTTGTGAAAAGTTAGTGAGATGATATGCTTTGCACGGTGCCTGGTATGTGACAGCAATCAATAATTTGTGTGCCTCTAGTTTTTTACACATCTCTTATGAGCAAAAAGTACTCCATGTATTTAAGTAACTCATGTCATATAAGAATATCAAACCCCAAATACTGATACAAATACATGGGATACATAATGAGTAAAGACTATTTACTTCACCAAACAGATCCACAGAAAGATCTTCTTAAATTCTGTCACTATAGTCCATTTACTTTTTATAAATAATTTCTAAGAGACATTTAATGAACATGTAAACATATATAAAAAGAAACACAAGGAATTAAGATCTATATACATAAAGAATATGCACATCGCATTTATATAATGCCAGGCATCCTTAATCATGCTAAAGCACTTGAACATTTTCTTATCTGTACCAGCTATTCTAGATCATAATCAGCTAGAGGGCAGGCCAAGGTGGTATTTAACCTTCTTTGCCTTGTACTTGTATAAACTAAAAAATATTAATGTCAACAAGCTGACTTGATAGACAGTTTCACAAAACTAATGCTAGCATTCAAGTGTGAAATGCAGAAAAAAATATACATTGTTTTGTCTGGTATCTGCTTTTCCTCTGGATGACTGTGTCGGGGAGCAATGAAGTTCTCCATCCTAAGGGCTCAATGGCCCGGGCTGCTCAGATTTAGAAAGAGCACAAGCATCCCGGGTATAGAAAGCCGAGTTGGAGGAGCGTCTCAAGGTCACGGGGACCAGAACAACAGAAAAGTGCATCACCCGGCTACTGTGTGGTTGGTGAATTTAGGTGAAAGTAGTTCTAAGAAATGCACTCTCAAATTTGTAAGAGATTCCTGTCGTATTCTAACCTCACCACAGGGAGAGAAGGTAGAGGGCTTCTACCAAACGCTTGAGGTGAATACAGAGGTGTTCTCTGTTCCACCGGCAGCATGAGGAAGAGGGAGAGGATGTCTGGTCTGTTCTTAGCCCTTCACCTGCAAGCTCCATCTGGGAGGACCCATCATCTTCTGCCCACAAAGAGATAGTCTATCTCTCTGAAAAGATGCTCTGGAGGAAACAGAACACTGAAGGGGAATTTAAAGGGCAGTGGAAACAATAAAAGACATAAAAGGTCAATTGATCCAAACACTCTGGCAGCCAGAGCTCTCCGACCCCTCAGCATTTGGAGAGCAGGAAGGCAGTTACAAAGCGCGCTGGGTCAGGGCATGCATGAAGTGACTGACAGGGAAACTGGTTCTTCCTTGAGCTCAGTGTATTTGCCTCAACCACAAGAACACTTAGGAAAAGCTTGCCTGTCCTCTGCACAGTGTCTTCACTTGTAGATCAAATCGTTCTTCAGGTAAAAACTGTCACATGGAGATGGTCGATTACATTGGCTCTTTGAAAGAAGAATAATTTCTTGGAAAGCCTCCTCTTTCAGGGGGTATAAATGTCTTAAATATCCATGGGCATGATCTTATACTGGCTAAAATAGACAGTTGCTACTATCTAGGCATATGTTAGTTAAATGAATGCCACACACACACACACACACACACACACACACACACACACATGCAGAAGATGTTTGTTTGTTTTTCCTGGAGATTCTATTCATGGAATGCACTTTATGTTTTCTTAGAGAACAGTTCTGCTTTTGTAGACCGTGAAGCCGTCATGTATAACTTTCTGACCTGCTCTTTTGAGCTTTAACCACACCTTCATACCCTTCCCTGCTCTACTCTGGTTACTGATGGAAGGTAAAATAACTTACTAATTCTATGCCAAATCATATTGTGCCTATTTCTCTGTGCCTCTGTGTGTGAGGCTGCTTGTATACACAGTGCTCCTATGCTCTAAGTCAACACACATAAATACCTACAGCCTTAATGATGGTAAAATGCCGGTAAAATTCATTGGAAAATAACTTTAAAGTGGATGCGATTCATTCCGCATCTTTTAAAAAAAAATTTTAACATTTATTTATTTTTGAGAGACAGAGACAGAGCACGAGTGGGGGGAGGGGCAGAATCCAAAGCAGTCTCCAGGCTCTGAGCTGTCAGCACAGAGCCCGATGCGGTGCTTGAACTCACAGACAGCAAGATCATGACCTGAACCGAAGTCAGATGCTTAACCCACTGAGCCACCCAGGTGCCCCCATTCTGCATCTTTATGATTGCACTTATTTGATTTTCAAGATTATTTTGAGTGTGTGGCAAACTGTTTCTCTCGTCATAGTATGTACAATTCCACAGGGGAGAGAAAAGAAAAGAAGAAATAGGGAAGGCTAGGAAAATGTACACAACAATGATGCATTTAGGTAGAGACAATAGAAATTGCTAACCAGCATGCATTTGGTTGTTAAGATTTACTTTCACAACATCTGCTAGACTTTCATTTGTAATATTGGCGTTAGAAACTCTAGCAGTGTATTTTTACTTTTTTTTTTTTTTTTAGTTTGTAGGGGAAGTCTTTTATTATCTTATTGTTGAAAACATATGGATGAGTAATCTAGCAATATATATTAGAAATTCGGAAGTCATAACTAAAAATATCTAAATATCCAAGATACCTATAATGTCTGACCTAGATCAGAACAGCATAAAAAAACAACTATTCTTAGCCTGACCCCTAGTGTTAACAGCAAATAAGCATGGAATCTGACAGTGTTAGACCAAGACAAAATTATTTAAAAAGAAATACATAATAATTTTTTTCATTATAAAATAATTCATCCTTAGTGTGTAAATACTGAGCACAGGAACATCAATCCAGAAGGAGCTGAGAGATAAACACCTTCATTCGATAGAAGGGAACATCCAGATCATTTGATAGAAGGGAAACCTTCCTTTGGTAGTCTGACTGGTTCTGGGATGACAGAATTAGTCTGAATTAGTTTACAGAGCCTCGTTTCAGTCTTTGCACCCCCTCCACTGGCCATAAATCTATTTTACAACTGCAGGAAGACAATACTCTGACTTTTGATCCCTGTCCTCACCACTTCCTGAGCACTGCTATGGCTAAGACATGGGTACACTCAGCACCTGCTCGGAGCTGGCAATTAAGTTCAAGTTACTCAGAAGGCACAGTAGAAAGGGCCAGAGAAAGAATTTATTCTTTATTAATCAAGTCTGAGTTTAGAATTGTCTGACTTTTCTCCAATCAACCGAGGTAATCTTAGTAATTATCCACCCATTTACAAGACATTTCCAAATATAGCTCTAAATTCAACCAACTCAAATGTTTCCCTCTGTTCTCTGGAAGGGAGAAATCTCTTCTTGTGGAGGAAGCCCTCTGAAGCTTTGAACAGGACGTCCCCGAAAATGAAATTATCATCCAGGGACTGACTTTTATTCATGACTTCAGGTGATATTCTTGGCAGATAAAGAAAAGGAGAATTGTGAACTGCTTGCTTATTTTTCTGAAGATCTGGAACATCCAGATCTTCTGATCTCCTTTGCTCTCATATGCTATACTTGTGTTAATACCCCCACATCTTTATTACTTTTTCTTATTTATGAATTTTTCTACTTCTTTTGATCCTAAATTCAGTTCATAAAAGTTTTCCCAATGGAAATTCCTTAGTTTTAGAACTTAGATAATTTCAACTTTGCCTCTTATTACCAAACTAATACGCACATTTACTTCATAAGCCTGGAAATTGTCCCCAACATGTTCTAAGATACTTCTGATAAAACTAACCAAGTTGATTTTTCAGCAGAAATCTGAATAACTAATGTCCCAATTACCACTCAGTTTCTTACCTTGGGAATATTTGAGGGGGTATATTTATAAGCTGATTAAAGAAGGTCATGCTTAGAGGTAGCCTAATTGTTACTGGTTTTAAAATGACACAATTCTCGGGGCACATAGGTGGCTCAGTCAATTAAGCGTCCGACTTTCAGCTCAGGTCATGATCTCACGGTCTATGAGTTCGAACCCTAGGTCGGGCTCTGTGCTGATAGCTCAGAGCCTGGAGCCTGCTTCAGATTTTGTGTCTCCCTCTCTCTCTCTGCCCCTCCTCCGCTCATGCCTCTGTCTCTCTGTCTCTCTCAAAAGTAAATAAACATTAAAAAGAATTAAAAACAAAAAAAATGACACAATTCTCATTGTCTTCCCTGTTTGTTCTCTTGTCTTTTAGTGTATTGATGGAAACCTCTGAACAAAAACATGATTTCAGAGATGTTGTCAAAATAAACTTGCAATAACACTTTGCAAAACTTTTGATAAAGCAATTGCAACGATGCAGTTATATATACATTTGAATTTTTGCTGTGTTTAGAAGTTTGCCCATATTAAAGAAACAACAAACACGATAAAGATAATAATTTTTTGGGGGGGGCATACTAATTCTTAGATCATGAACTATGGTGACTCAGCCATCCTTGAATCAGCTTCACTGCTATCCCTTTTACCCACCCCTTCAGAGATCCTTGATTCCTGTCTGTTTTCCAAACATGGAGTCCAGTAACCTAACCTTTCTGTGAGCTTCTCCAATAGTACTCTGATCAATTTCCTTCATTTTATAATGTTGGTTTCTGTTGCTTGCATCCAAAAACCCTAATTAACCCAGGGTAGCAACATTACGAGCAACAAGCAAAAGCTGGAATTGGTTCCAGGCAAAATAAGGCAGGTGGCAGTGACAATTCCTAGCCATAAACCCAGAGAGGAACGTAACACTCCATGGAACGAAATGGCTGGATTAGTTAATTAAATCACCACCTGTGCTTATCCAAAATCAAATTCCTACTTATGGCAAGACGTTGCACTGCTCTGCTATGGAGAGTAAGAGACGTTCCAGACCCCAGGGTGACAAAATGCCAAGCCGCAGCCCTGTATGAGGCAAGCACAGTTATAAGAAGCAGTAGGGCAGGCGCAGTGAACACATTTTGATTCACAATAATGCCATGGTCAATCGAACGTAGTTTTCTGGAAGAAAATAAAAAATAAAAATTCAGGCCTGGGGAACAAAAGTCTGTCGTGAGCCATCATAATAAATGGGTTCAATCGTCCCTCATTTCCCAGTCCTGAAACAGTTCACAGACAAGAGCTTCTTGAATAAAAGAAGGCAACATGGACTTCAAAATAAACCCTGAAATATATCCACTATGTATGGCCTATGAGATTTTTTCCCACCATAACCAAAGGGTCCTAAAGCTACTTACCAGGGTAATTCTTTTTTTGAAAATTTTTTTAATGTTTAATGTTATTTTCGAGACAGAGAGAGACAGAGTGCAAGTGGAGGAGGGGCAGAGAGAGAGGGAGACACAGAATCTGAAACAGGCTCCAGGCTCCGAGCTGTCAGCACAGAGCCCAACACGGGGCTCGAACCCACGGACCGCGAGATCATGACCTGAGCCGAAGTTGGACGCCCAACCGACTGAGCCACCCAGGCGCCCCATACCAGGGTAATTCTTTAGTGGAATGAACACACCAAATCTTTCAAAGACTATCAGGCACTGTCTCTGAGCTAATTGTTGGGACCCCAAAACATTGCTTCATACCCCTAGTCTTATTCGAGGCTTATGAGCCACAGGAGAACAGTGAAGTTTTCACATTAGCTTCCTGGAAAAACTAAAAAACTTCAAACTCATTTCATGGTGATGTTTAACGTTCCTGAGTGTGTAGTTTGAATAGACATCTTTAGAAGCAGGCATCATCCCTACATTGGTGCCACTGACTAAAACCAATGATTATATAGGGTCAAGGGTAAGTCCCTGGAGTCCCCTCTTCCTACCAAGCAGCACACCATAAATCTCAGCACTCCCCCTTGGTAGGGAAAATAGCAGGGACTAGGAGAACCATCCAAAACTTTAAAAAAACTAGGTAATTTCACATCCTCATTTAGTTATACAGTTTGATGCAAAAATGAACAGGCTTAAAATAGCAAGCGTTTGGGGGGTTGTTGATCTGAAAAAAAGTGTTCATTCTGGCTTGGTTATAGAAAGATAATATTTCTGGACATTGATTCAAGGTCACTAGTCATTTTCTTTTAGGACACTGGGGACATTCTTCTAGGTCTTTATTTTTGCTTTAGACAAGTCACTTCTCTGCTTCTGTGATTTTTTTTCTTTGATTTTCTATAGTTTCACTATAATTCACTATGTGTTTCTCTTTATTTAATCTGTTTGGGTTCATTGGGATTTTGAATGGGAATACTGAGATCTTTCATCAGTTCTGGAACACTGTAAGCTATCATCTTGTGAAGCATTGCTTCTGTACCATCCGTTCTTTTCTCTCTTTCAGGAACTCATGTGTAGACCTTGCTCTCTTCTGTTAGCTTCTTAAACTCTTCTCCATTTTATATCTTTTTGTCTCCTTATCCTCTGTTCTAGATGATATCTTCTGATCTCTCCTGATTTTCAGTTATATCTAATTCGTTATTAACATGTTCATTGCATCTTTAATTTAAATTTAGTTAATTCATTAATACAACTTGTTTTCACAAGTTTTTAGATTTATAGAAAAATTGAGAAGCTAGAATAGTTTCCATATACCCCACACTCCGTTTCTGCTATTATTAACATTTTACATTATGATACATGTATTACAATCAATGAAGCAATGTTGATACATTATTATTAACTAAAGACCATAGTGTATTTAGATTTCCTTATTATTTCCCTAATGTCCTTTTTCTGTTCCAGGACTCCATCCAGGATACCACATTAAATTTAGTCGTCCTCTCTCTCTCTAGGTTCCTGTTGGCTGTGACTTTCCATGTCTTGACTTTCCATTTCTTGACTTTCCATGTCTTTAATGACCTTGGCATTAAATGAGTACTGGCCAGGTGTTTTTTAGAATGCCCTTCTGTTGGAATTTGTCTGATGTTTTTTCTCATGATTAAGCTGGGATTGTAGGTATTGGGAGGGAGATCACAGAAGAGCTATTATCATCACATCATAATAAGCATACATACTATCAATATGACTTATGAGTTGTTGACACTGGCTTTAATCACCTGGCTCATGTAGTGTTTGCCAGGTTTCTCCACTGTAAAGTTGTAGCCCCATTACTGTACATTTTGGGAGAAAGTCACTACATGCAACACACGCCTATAGAGTGAGAGTTATGCTCCCCCTCCTTGAGTATGGAGCATTTATTAAAATTATTTGGAATTCTTCTCCATGAAAAATTTATCTCCTCAGCATTTATTGGTTTATTCAATCTTTTATTTATATATGTATAAACATGTGATATGTATTTTATTCTACTTTGAACAATAATCCAAGAATATTCATTTTGTTTGCTCAAACGGTTTCAGCTTTGGCCATTGGGGGATCCTTCAGTTGTCCCTGTGTTCCTTTGATATTCCTATCAATGTGTTTGTTTTTAGCTATTTCTTGTTTTCTGGCAAATGCTCCAGGCTCAGCTTGCATATTTTCTGTCACAGTGTTAGGATCAGCCATTTCTTTGAGGAGCCCTGATTTCTTTTATCAGAGAATGGTATTAGAAACCAAAATCTGGATGCTATACACACATGTTGCAACAGGGTGTCATTTCTTTTACGCCCTTTCATCTAAAAAGCAGAACATATATATGATTATACTAACCTGTATATTTAAAGGTATCTATAAATGTTTCTATATGCAAACATCTGTACCTATATTAAGCTAACCATGAATTCACATGATGTCTCCGACTGTAGCTGATTGCCACATGGGTATTTTTAGCTCCCTCTTTTCACTTAATTGTAATCTCCCACTCCAACAGTGATAAATCTGGCTCCCACCATGTGTCATACATTTATTAATTGTTTCAGTCTGGTATACATGTATAGCAGTGGCAGAATTGGCAACCCGTAATCCCATGGGAAACAACTTTATCAATTAGAGTACAGTGCTTCTGTGCAGTTTCTCACATCTTCAGTCTTACAGATGCCACTCATTTCTAAAAATACTCCGCAATCACCTTTCCTCCAACCCCTGCAGTGAAATTCTTTCAATTGTTTTTAAGAGTTAGACTCCCTTGTCACAGTCTGCATTTCTTCTCAGAATACCCCAATCTCCTAAATTATAATTAAAATTTTGCATCCATTAAGGTTACTTTTTGTGCTGTACAGTTCTCTGAGTTTTGACAAATGCATGATATATTGTATTCACAATCACATTATCATAAAGAATAGCTTTATTCCCCTGAAAACCCACTATGCTTCACTTATGTCTTTAGAATTTTATCTTTTCTAGAATGTTACCTAACTGGTTTCTTTCACTTAGTAATATGCGTTTGATATTTCTCCATCTGTCTTTGTGGCTTTATAGCCCGTTTCTCTGTATCTCTGAATAATACTGTGATGAATCTCATCTTACCCATTCAGCTTTTAAAGGGCATCTTGGTTAAATCTACAATAAGCATTTACATGGAGGTCTTTGTGTGGGCTTGGCTTTTCAAATAGGTTGGGCAAATACCAAGGAGCATGTTTGGTGGATCATATGCTAAGACTGTGTTAACTTTGTAAACGACTGTCAAACTGTCTTCCAAAGGAAACGTAGCATTTTATATTCCCACTAGCAATGAATGAGCATTCCTTTTGTTCCTTGTCTTATCATCTTTGAAAATTTTTTGTTTATTTTACATTTCACAGTTGTACCCACCCAAAATTTATTTCTATATATGGAGTATGTATGGATCCATGTGTTCTTTTTTTCACATGAATTTTTAGATAGAAAATGTGATGTTTTTGCAAATAGAAGTTATAAATGTATTTCATTTAAAGCAATTTATTGATAATATGTTGGAACACAATTTTGTATGTTGATATTTTATTCAGTGATGCTTACCTATCTTATGAATTAATTCTAATAAGTTATCTATAGATATATATAAATTATATCTTTAAAAAAATTTTTTTAACATTTATTTATTTTTGAGAGAGTGTGAGCCAGGGAGGGACAGAGAGGGAGAGAGACACAGAATCCGAAGCCGGCTCCAGGCTCTGAGCTGTCAGCACAGAGCCTGACGCGGGGATCAAACTCATGAACCGTGAGATCATAACCTGAGCTGAAGTCCAACGCTTAACCTACTGAGCTACCCAGGCACGCCAAATTTTTCTTTCTTCCTTCCTTTCTTTCTTTCTTTCTTTCTTTCTTTCTTTCTTTCTTTTTTATTGAGGTATAGTTGACATACAATGTTACATTAGTTTTAGGTGCACAACGTAGTGATTCCACAACTCCATACATTATGCTATGCTCACCACAAGTGAGGCTACCATCTGTAACCATGTAACTATTACAGTACCACTGATTATATTCCCTATGCTGTAACTTTCATCCATAACTGAAAGCCTATTCCTCCTACTCCCCTTTACCCATTTTGCCCATCTCGTCACCCTTCTCCCTTCTGGCAACCACCAGTTTGTTCTGTATTTACAGGTCTGTTTCTGCTTTTTTTGTTTGTTTGTTTGTTTGTTTGACTACTTGATTCATTTTTTAGATCCCACATATTAAGTGAAATCATATGGTATTTATCTTTCCCTGTCTGTCTTATTTCACTTAGCATTATATCTACTAGGTCCATCCATGTTGTTGCAAATGGCAAGATTTCATTCTCTTTTTATGGCTGAATAATAGTCCATTGTATGTGGATACCACATCTTCTTTAACCAGTCATCTGTTGATGGACTTTTAGGTCGTTTCCATATCTTGGCTATTGAAAATAATGCTGCAATAAACATAGGGGTGCAGACATCTTTTCAAATTACTGTTTTCACTTTCTTTGGTTAAATATCCAGCAGTGGAACTACTAGACCATATATTTATATTTTTAATTTTTGAGAAACCTCCATGCTGTTTTCCACAGTGGTTACACCAATGTACATTCCCATCAACAGTGCATAAGGGTTCCCTTTTCTCCACATCCTGGCCAATACTTGTTAATTTTCTTGTCTTTTTGATATTAGCCACTCTGATGGGTGTGAAGTGATATCTCATTGTAGTTTTGATTTGTGGTTTCCTAATGATTAGTGATGCTGAGCATCTTTTCATGTGTCTGTTGGCCATCTGGATGTCTTCTTTGGAAAATGTCTATTCAGGTCCTCTGCTTATTTTAATCAGATTATTTTGGGCTTTCACTGTTGGATTGTGTTCTCAAATATATCACTTGCAAATATCTTCCCCCACTCAGTAAGTTGTCTTTTCATTTTGTTGATGGTTTCTATTTGGGTGCAAAAGCTATGTGCAAAAGCTTCCTATACGGGTGTAGTTCCAATAGTTTATTTTTGCGTTTGTTTCTCTTACCTGAGGAGACACACCCACAAAAATGTTGCTAAGGCTGATGTCAAACAGGTTACTGTCTATGTTTTCTTCTAGGAGTTTTATGGTTTCAGGTCTCACATTTAGGTCTTTCTTCCATTTTGAGTTTATTTTTGTGTATGGTATAAGAAAGTGGCCCAGTTTTATTCTTTTGCATGTAGCTGTCTAGTTTTTCTAGCACTATTTATTAAAGAAAGTGTCTTTTTCCCATTGTATGTTCTTGGCTCCTTTGTCATAGATTAATTTAACATACAGATGTGGGTTTATTTCTGGGCTCTTTATCCATTTCCACTCATCTCTATGTATATTTTTGTGCCAGTACCATACTGTTTGATCACAATAGCTTTGCAGTATATCTTGAAATCTGAAATTGTTAATACCTCTAGCTTTGTTCTTTCTCAAGATTGCTTTGGCTATTCAGGGTCTTTGTGTGGTTCCTCACAAATTTTATGATTATGTGTTCTAGTTCTGTGAAAAATGCTATTGGTATTTTGATAGCGATTGTATTGAATCTGTAGATCGCTTTTGGTAATATAGACATTTTAACAATATTAATTCTTCCAGTACACAAGCATGGAATATCTTTCCATCTGTTGGTATCATCTTCAGTTTCTTTCATCAGTGTTTTATAGTTTTCAGAGTACAGGTCTTTACCTCTTTTGTCAAGGTTATTCCTCAGTGTTTTAATCATTCAGGGACAACTGTGTAAATTATCCTAATATATAATTAAATCCATCTTTAAATACTGTGAGTGATAATTCTACTTTTCCAATCTTCAAGTATTGTATATATTTTATATATTTTTCTTGTATATGCACTGATTAAGACAATTTGTACTCTGTGGAATAGAAATGGTAATAGTGGACATCCTTATCTCATTCCTAATTTAATAGAATGTTCAGTATTTCACTAATGAGTATGTTCTTTACTGGCATCTAAAACAATATAAATACCACTATTTACAATAATCACATCACCTAATTATCAGATTATTCTCAGATTAGATACTTGTTTTTAACAGATTAAGGCAGTTTCCTTCTATTCCTAAATGGATAATTTTTTTTTTCATTATACAATAATGAATTTTATCAAAAGTGTTTTCCTGTGTGTACTGCATTGCTCATGTAATTATTGTTACATTCTATAGAAGCAAGGCATGGTAGCACTTGATTTTCTCAGGTTACACTAACTTTAAATTCCTGAAATGGGTCTCACTTGTTTAAGATGTATTAACTTCTATGAATATTGCTGAAAGTGGTTTCCTAGATTTTCTTTTTTTTAGAGAGACAGAGAGAGAGAGAGAGACAGCATGAGCAGGGGAGAGGGGTAGAGGGAGACAGGGGGAGAAAAGGAAAAAGAGAGAGACAGAGACAGAGAGACAGAGAGAATCTTAAGCAGGCTCCCTGCTCAGCATGGAGTTTGATGTGGGGTACCATGCTACAACCCTGAGATCATGACCTGAGCTGAAATCAAGAGTTGGGCTCTCAACCGACTGATCCACCCAGGTCCCCCAACAGTTTCCTAGATTTTTATTTAAAATGTTTACATTTAAATTACAAGATGTATGAGCCTATAATCTTTACTAATGCCCTTAACAAATTTTGGTTCAAAGAATTTGGACTCAAAAAATTTGTTTGAATGTGTTCCTTTTTCTATGCCTGAAAGAGTTTATGTGATAAAGGTGTTAAATCTTGCTTAATATTTGGTAGAAATTTTTCACTGATATATTCTGGGTATGGAATTATCCTTGTGGAAAGAATAGTTACAGGACTATTCAGATGTCTCTACGTTGTCTTGAATAGCTTTGGTAAGTAGCATTGCTCTAGAAAGTTGCACTTCTCTTTTGCTGTTAATTAATTGGCATGAAGGTATTCCTAATGTTCTTGTATTATATTTGCATTGTCTGCAGGATACGCAGTGATATCCCCTTTTCACTCCAGTATTGGTTATTTGTAGCTATTCTTCTTTTGTTCTCAGTAAGCTTTACAAAAGTTTTATTAGTCATTTTATAGAAACATTCTATTTTCATATCAACGTTAGTCCTTTCTGATCTGTGCTTGCTTTCTATACCAAAAGCTTCTGCTCTTATTGTCTTATTTTTCTTCATTCTTTGGTTTAACCTGCTGTTTTTATAAACCTCTTGAGAGGAATATTTAGTTCATACAGTTAAGCCTTTTTATTATTTCTTAAATACTAATTTACAGCTATAAATCTCTAGGCATGACTTTAGCTACATGCTACATATCTTATAATGTAGAATTTTATTGCTCAATTCAAATTATTTTTCATTTACACTATGATTCTTCTTTGATTCAAGAGTTAGTGATATATTGCTTAATTTTTAAATAATGGCAGTTTTCTGGTTAACTCTGTGGACAAATAACAAATTGTTTATATGAGCCCTTTACAAGGTTGCCGAAGGTGTGTCAAACTTCTGTAAATTTTTCACATATATTATGATTGCGAATTTGCCTAGTTTATTTTTTAATGTCAATTCTTGCTTCATGCATTTTGAGACAATGTTATTAGATTTTTTCTGATGCAATATTTAGTACATTAATGGCTCTTTATGTCTAATTTGTTATACATTTACTGATTATGTTTGTACTTTCAGTTATTGTATATTTCCACTGTAGAATGTCTGTTTTGTCCTTTTTATAGTTATTCAGCTAAATTCTAAATCTTGTTTCATTTCTTTGAGCATGCCAATCATAGTTATTTCAATGTAAATAGAAATAATACTTACTTGAGTAACTATTATCTGAATCTCTTGATGATTAGTTTCATTTTTTTATTTTTCTTAGTTTTTGATCATGTTTTCCAATATACCATGCCATTTATATTTTTATTTATTTTTACTTAACCGCTAGATATTGAACATGAAGAATTGGAAAGATCACAGGAACTTGTAATGGCACTATCCTTCTCCAGAGAAA
This sequence comes from Prionailurus bengalensis, assembly GCF_016509475.1. NCBI lineage: Eukaryota > Metazoa > Chordata > Mammalia > Carnivora > Felidae > Prionailurus > Prionailurus bengalensis. The sequence continues at coordinate 13,185,622 of NC_057353.1, read as the reverse complement.
ATTTGCAGGGACTTCTGACAGGAGCCTAAAGACAAAATAAATCTCATATAATCTCAATCCAATCAGGAAGGGAGAAGATATGTACCTCGTGTAAATCCTTAAGGAGGTTGATCTGTTTTCAGTTTAGCTTTTCTTTTAGAGTGGAGACTTTGAGAGCCCTGGGCACTTACCAGGGACCTTTACAGCCCTTGAACTCCAGTTTTTGCCCCACAAGCCTGTGAAATGAGTGAAGATTTCTTAGACTTTCAGTATCTAGGAGAAAGTTGGTCCCTCCTAATAGCTAGAATCACCTCTTAGGTACTTTTGTTTTCCTAGATATTTGTCCCTTAATTTTCCATAGGTGTGACAGGTCTTTGATATCACCCAAAAGATTAAAAAAATGTCTTGCACATCTTCTCTATTTCTTCTTATGTGCACTGCTGTCTGAATGTCTGATGCATTCTGCCTTAACTTATAACAAAACTTCTGTGTTGAGAGTGAAAAATATAAAGGGTTTTGAGAAAGGAGAGACATGGTGGCTTATTTTTCTCAATTTTGTTTATAAAATATGACAGATATGAGACAATGAAAATATAAAGAGAAATATTCATGGAAATTAGAGTCATATGGAGAGTCCTTTCTTAACTTCAATTTAACACTTCTCATCCTTCATTTCCTGCGACATTTTTCAGCAAATATATTAAGTTTAAGCTTTCACTTAAAATTCTGTTTTTGTCCCAATGCTATGATCATTTCTATTTCTACACACAAACTGGCTGCAAATAAGAAAGAATACACAGCCTATGGTATAATTAAATAATCTTTATGCAGGTCATGTGAAGACAACCCCACATAAGCTGACTGCCCAATCACTTGGAGAGACCTATCCAATTCATCTGCAGTAGAATGAAATAGCAAATATTGCTGTAAGGAATATGTAAGAAAAATTTAAATAGTGACACTGAAATCTCATTTCCCCGAAATTTGAAATGGTTTAGCTACTAATATTTTTCCCTCATCTAGGATTGATCTGATGCCTCCAGGAAGTTCTGAGTCAGTTATGTAGTTTCAATTTTCAGTGTGATGACCCTGTGTTACTTGTGTCTTTTAAGCATAGATTAGGAGTCAGAACCTTTCTGCTGCCTTATTTTCTTTAATTACTGTGATACCGCTGAAAATATACTTAGCTCTTGGGCCAAGAAACTCAGTATGTAAGTGACAGTGATTTCTACGGGGCAAGCAGTGCTTTTCTGAGCTGTCAGATAAACAGTGTTTGATATGTCACATTACACCTTCTTTTGAAACAAGGGTAAAATAATTTGGATGGCTATTGTTCCATTAATTTCACCAGTATTTGAAATATTAACAAGGGTATCTCTATAGGTTAAAAAACTGCTGTGGCAGAATGCAAAGCAAATACTGGAAGTTGATACATAAGTTGTCTATATTTAATTTTCCTTTTTACCCCATTCAATTTAAAGAGAATATGAAGTATAAAGGCAGAAGAGGCAGAACACAGAAAGGAGATATTCTGTCATTCCGCACTGATCAGCCATTTATTAAAATGAAGTTATCAAGCAAATTATTTAGAATAGCAAGACAGTTTCTGAAAGCTGCTTCTCTAGATACTGAAATATTTTACAGAAAATTAACAATACAGAAAAATTATATTTTAATGCTGAAGGTTTACAGTATAATGACTTGGTGAATCAGGTATCTTTTATTTTTGTATTGATATCTTGGCTTTTAACTGCTTAAAATCACATAGGAAGTCCAGGGGATGTGGTAATGTGGAAACTGGTATATCCAGGCTTTTAATAATCTAAAACGTTAAGTGGGATTGAATTTGTATACTACTCTATCTTGAAAGTAGTGTATGTCAGGATAAAATTCAACTTAAATAGTATCTTTTGTCTTTCATTATAGAAAAACCAAAACCACAGATCAATACATGTTACTCCACCTAATTCTTCATGTTTCTTTTATTCTTTTCCAAATTATACTCAGTTTGCCCTCTATGTTTGAATGCTGCCAGCTAAAAAAAAAAATCCAGAAAGACCAGTATAAAATAATATTTTAAGCAGTATATCCTATCAAAAAAAAAAAAAAAGAATTTCTGCAACAAGGAAACCACAACAAATGATGAACTTTAACAATGCAATGACCTTGATGTCTCAGGTGCGTAATAACATACCAGTCAAGGGCTTTATGTGTGTCATTTAAAAAGTATATAGTAGTGTCCAATGTCACCCTGAGAAAAATGCTTCATAAAGGAAGTTCAAAACCTACTGACTAAAAAGGTGTAGACTCCAATGCAGGGGTGCTGAGGCTCTCATATGTTCCTTACTGTCAGGGAGATTGAAGGAGAGAGTACAGAAGACTATTTCCACACACAGTTCCTATGGTGACCCTAATCTGACACTCCTTATGTTAGGTCCCCCAAAACATCACCTGGACCACATGTTACTATCATTCATGTGACAGTATCAAATATTTTGGGGGAAATGCTTGAAATAGGGATAAATTCTTATTATCAAAACACCACCACATTAAAAGTTATAGTTCGTGAATTAAATAATCTGTGTATTTTCTGACTTAAAACTGTTTTTTTAACAGTGATTAAAGCCATTATAACTTAAGAAGCCAACAGAGGGCACTTCAAAACTAAAAGTGAAAGTTTAGGAATTAAGATATCAGAGTTATAATTCTGACTTGACTTTCAGTAAGATTACTTATCCAAGGTACTTTATCCTTTTCAGTCTAATTTTCTCATTTGCAAAATGAAGAAAATTGAACATGAATATTTCTTAGGCTTCTTATACTCCCAATAATGTATCTGAGATGGAGACCACGGCAGAATTTGAGGAAGTCCCATATGCTGGAGAACGAAGGCAGTAGCTGCATAGCGTCAGGATATCTGGAATAGACCAGGGCAGTGGAACTAAGGTCACATCTAGTTATGCCTTCATCAGAAGGAAAATTGGGCCTACTCATTTGGTATAACATCAGTCCTCTCCAAAATCTGTTTCATCACTGAGGGTGTGACCAAAACCATGTGTGCTCCAAGAGCATTTCCTTGTCCCCCAGCAGGCCTCAGCAGCATGCTAGGTCTAAACAATGTGGTGCCTCTAAAGCTTCTACCCCCTTATCAAAGGTGAGACAGAGCCCCAGGAGGCCACACTTTCACTTCTCCCTCACTCTCCGCCTTTCCACCACTGCTGCGTTGAATTGACAAGAACTTTGTTCAGCCTGATTCTCCTTATCTCCAGTCACTAAAGGAAGCCACAGACCATCAGTCAACTTCCAGTATCTTAACTGTCAAAGGCTCTGCCCTTCCCTTTTACTGAACCTTTTCCCACCTCTAGCTTCTGAATCCTGTCCACCATGCCCTCTAGACCTCACCTTCCATCATCAGCAAATCTCCCTGCATGCTTAGCATCTTCTCTAAACATTCCTTGCCTGTTCTTGATGTTGTAAAACCTGGCTCTCCCCCAAGGACCTTACTTCCTCTTACCCTCTCTTACCTTGTATGGTGTGCTGGAAGGTGGGGCAGGTGATTGACTTGCTCTTGATTGCTATTCTCAAACTACTTTCCCTTCCTCCTAAAGACCCCTCAAACTTTCACTCTCCTATGTCAGATAATTCTCTTTATAACTTTTTAAAAATTTCCATTCATTTCTATTGATTTTAGTTCCTAGCTTCTTTTATGAGAGAGACTCTCTACTGCTTTAATTCTTGGCCATTTCAGTAGCTATTTTTCTCCATACTCTACCCTCTCAGTCACGGGATCACCTCTCCACAATGGTCTCATTCACCCACTTTCCTCACTCACTCCTATCGCCATACCTAAGATCTTGTCATTACCAATAACTGTAGAACAAAATGACATCCTCTCTTCACATCCAAATCGGCACCACTAAGTATAAAGGGCAATCCGCTGCCCTGGTCCTAAACAGACACTTGTTCAACAACAGCCAGGGACAAGTGCTCTGAGACACTGAGAATTCAGGCTGGCCCATACTACTCCCACTTTTGGAACATAAAACATGGGGCCACTGGGCATATTTTTCTCTTGATAGAACCAAAGATGTGTATTAAGACTATTTGTACCATTTATATCTGTGCTATTTTAATGTAAAGTATAAAATCCATAAGCTTTCCTTTTTTTTAAGTTTATTTCTTTATTTTGGGGAGGGGGGGTGGAGAGAGAGAGGGAGAGAGAATCCCAAGCAGGGTCTATGCTGTCAGTGCAAGGAGCCCGATGTGGGGCTCAGACTCATTAACCATGAGATCAGGACCTGAGCTGAATTCAAGAGGCAGATACTTAACCGACTGAGCCACCCAGGCACCTGCATAAGCTTTCTGATACACAGATATGTACCCTGCAGCACTGAAAACAAAAACCAGAAAAATAAGAGTTATGGAAGGATTAGGAGATTTTTATGGAACTAAAATGTTTTCAAAGCAAACAAAATAATAGGTCCTAGTAAAATCCACTCAAGAAAATAGGGATTTGGATTTACTTTTTGAAAGCAAATAAAATGAGATTGACCAGGTTAGTTCGTTCACATTAGGGCTATGATCATCTAGGTTATTTAAATTTAAATTTTGAAAGCAAGTAAAATTCAAAGGATGTAGTTTACCCTAGCAAAAGAGCTCTATTTGCTAATTACAGGCTTAATGTTAAATTAGGTCCTTTTTCTCTGCAGCAGCAAAGTAATCAAATAAGAATTCCATGCCTCTATTAAACATTTACTTTAGAACCCACTAATTATACCAGATTTGTTTGGGTAGCACTGGCAGATGTCCTGAACGGCAATGGAAAATGCAGTTACTGTTTCATAGAAGACAGGCACCCACGTAGGACAATCCTGGCGTCAGAGCAAGGTGTGTGAGTGCATGTGTAGATCAAAAACTGTACTGGGTGAACGACCTGCCAATATAAAATGATAATTATATAATTTATTACAATGGATTGTCTAAACACCTGTGATGAAGCTATTTGTTCTCCATGTGCCTCAGGAAAATACTGCAAGGATTCACAAAAGAAGCCCAAACATCTTTAAGCTTTTCAAAATTCAGTACTGTGGAAACAATAGTTATTGTAAACAGAATCCTAATGTTGAAAAAAAAAATCCACATAGGTTTCTTTTCTGGATGACCACACATTTTCTACAGCTGTTTTTATCTCTACAAAGACACGAGATGTATAATGCTATGACATTCTACTGTTACCAGCTCTCGTGGTTCACAGCTGAGTGGATGATACCTGGTCAATCACTGCCACTCGAAAATGAGTGCAGCTGGCCCTGTTTCCTCTACGTCATTTTATGAAGCCATGCTTAAAGGGCTAATTGTGGGTCAGACAGCCCAAGTGAGGGAGAATTGGGACCATCTAGGTAACACAGCAAATGACAAAGAAATAAGCTCCTTGTCCAGATTTACTCTTCTCCTGCTCCTCTGCCTGAGGCCCAAGATTCTTCTATAAAAGCTCCTTTCTCTGGTTTGGGACGTTCCTCTGGTTTGGGACACTCCCCGGCTCTCTGAATGTCCCGTGCCCAGAATATAGTTGCTCTCACCCATTTTCCTGATGCTGCACCTTTGGCCTCTTTCCTGGATCCTCCCTCTCTACCTAACTGCCTCTGATAAATAAATTGGTTGGGTGGTCTGCCTGATTTTCATTTGAAATTCTTCCCCATGAATCTACTCGTTGGGTGGCACTGGTTGGAGGGTGTCATCAAAAAAATGTGACTACCAATTGACTCGTGTGGTTCTGCTTGTCTTTCCGCTCCCAGGGGTGCTTCAAAGACATGGCCTTGAGAAGGTGATGTGTCGTGTTGGAAACACCTACATGACGTAAGTAACTGAGCTCAGTTACAGCCTCTTTATAAACTTTTAAGATTCGGATGGTGGTGTGGGGATCCATTTGTCTGGCTGCCACCCAAGGCGAGCCTCATATGTCAGTTCCCTCTGCTTTTTAGCACTGCCACCTACTAAGCTGGAGTGGCCTGTCTCTTTCTTCAGTCTCTCCCTGCCCTCTGAGTACAGGGGCCAATTTCAGATTACACCACGGAGACTCTCAAGAGGGTTGTGAACCAGCAACACCCTGGGTTTTATATTGTGTCGCCCATGCAAGATTGACCCCCTTCACATGTGCCCACTTCTCATTGAACCTGACTAAATTCCTGTAATACACAGTGCCCAGGACCCCCCACATTTTCAGGAAGGGGGTTCAGATAATACCTATACGTAGAAATGTTTTAATGTGGGATTTTGGAGACAATAAGTTAGTTGTTGATAATAATTGGACTAACATTGTGCAGTATTACTTTGAACATCAAGTCCATCCTCTCATCCCCATTAGCGCTTTCCCTAAAATGCGCACAATTCATCCTTGGCCTTTCCATCTGCAAGTACTCAGAAATGGCATCAAGGGAAATCCTGACCACTGATTTCCGTTATCTTAATTTATCATCCTACGAATGACCTCCTCTGTTGGCTTGATTCTGTTCGCCATCTTTACAATCAGAGCTCTTTGACCATTAAAAAAAAAAAAATTCCAGATAGTGTCCTTCTGCTCCTATTAATTTTCAAGATGGTGTGGAATTAACAATCATTTCAAGCTCTTTTTAGCGGGAGTGACTGTTTTCTGTTCGGAGTCCAAGTGCCAGAGTCATCCCAGTCAACTGCTCTCAAGGCAGCTGTGGTCCAGGTAAATTCCTGCTCGATGCATTTCATGACTGCAGTGTCTATGGCTGCACACTGAGCTGCTCTGTCTGTGGCAGCACGGCTTTGCGGGTGGCCACTGTGGCCACTTGTTCATTCCATCTGCTCTTCTCTGCTCATCTGCATTCCCTCTAGGCTATGGGCTCTCTCCTCAATGTTTGATCATGAAGTGAGATTTTGAGGCAGGTTCTAACCCAACCCCTAACAGTTTCGTGCAGTGTCAAAGACTGGCTCTACTGAAGAATCACAAAGGCTGAGAACTTTCCCAGAAAAAATGAATAGTTAGCAGTGATCTACCTATAAGAAACCACACCTTCATGCCAATGACAAGGGAAAGAAACAGAAGGGGTGTGGCTTAATTTCCACTATACCTAAGTATATCAAGCACACTTAATTTTTATCTATTTCCCATTTTATTACTAATGTATGCAATGATTCTTAGAAAGAAGCCAACATGGATATACCCTAAGAATGGCTTAATATAATATCAACAGCATATTTTCCTGACTCTTGGAATTCTATTTTTAAACTTTTTTTTAATGTTTATTTATTTTTGAGAGAGAGTGTATGTGTGAGTGGAGGAGGGGAAGAGAGAGGGAGACACAGAATCTGAAGCAGGCTCCAGGCTCTGAGCTGTCAGCACACAGCCCAACATGGAGCTTGAACCCATGAACCGTGAGATCATGACCTGAGCCAAAGTTGGACACTTAACCAACCGAGCCACCTAGGCGCCCCCTGACTCCTGGAATTCTATTTTATTCTACGATGACAGAATTTTTGATCAAGTTCTAAACTTGGTCATGACTGCAGATTAAACCATGTTTTAGGAAGTATGGAAAAGAAAAATGAAAGATGCAAGTCTCTCTCTGTTGTGAGTTGAATTGTGTCCCCGAAAAAAAGAATGCTGATATCCCTAATCCACTGTACTGACTCCAGAATGTACTGACTTATTTAGACATGGGATCATTGCAGATATAATTAGGTAAGCTAACATGAGATCATACTGGAGCAGGATATGACCGATGCTCTTATCAAAAGATGGCCATGTGAAGACAGACACACAGGGAAAACACTTGGTGACAATGAAGGCAGGGACTGGAGAGCTATAGCTGCAAGCCAAGGAAAGCCAAAGTTGCCAACAAACCACTAGGAGCTAGAAGAGGAAGGAAGAGTTGCCCCACAGGTTTCAGAGGGAGTACAGTCCCGCTGACAAATGATGTCAGCCTTCTAGCCTCCAGAACTGTGAGACAAATTGCTGTTGTTTTAAACCAAGAGGTTTGGGGTGCTTGTCCTTTCACCCCACTCCCACAGCCACGCCGCAGCAAGCCCTGTTGCAATCTGTGGTCACTGTTGCCACCCTCAGGAACTGATCTCAGGGAAGCAGCAATGAACAGCAGTGCACCCCCCAAAATGCAGTAAATAGCCACGAGAGCACCTGCCAAACACTGAGGCTGCCTCCCACCCAAGGATTTGCTAGGAATCCAAGGCCAGGGGAGAACAAAACCAGCAGCATGATGGAGTTAGATCTGGGCTCTGCTGATCTGGCTTCTGACCTGCAGTATGTTCCCTAATCATTTTGGTCTTCTGTGTCTTAATGTTTGAAATATGGTCAATAATATATGCCTTACAATATTGTTATAGAATTTGGGGGGAAAAGTATATACTCAATAATTATTATCACAGTAACCATCAGGAGTTCAAAGTGTTTATAATCCACAATACCAAATGCATCAGTTAACATCGATCGATAGCTTTGTTGAAATTTATTTTCTCAGCCTGCATGGAACTTTTTCTAAAATATCTCCCAGCCCCCATAATTACCGATAATTCATTTTACAACAATATCTACATGTTGCCTAGGACTCTACAGGTGGGATCTGGTTTTGTGGCCAGGAATCTATCCCAGATTGGACTCTGCTCTGAGCTAACACTACATACAAGGGTCACGATTAACCCAAGGACACTGAGAGCCATCCCAGCCTTATTCTACAAAGGAATAATGCCAGTAGCAACTGCCATTGGGTGCAGACTGCGGGTCAGGCATTACGGTGAGTTTTAAATCTATCATTCTATTCTGTTCTCACAACAATCCTGTGGAATAGCACTGTCCTTATTTTGGGGTGACTAACTAGAAGCCTAACAGATGGCTCAAGTAACCTCCCATAGCAAGAGGTAGAGCCAGGATCCTAATCCAGTTCACTCTAATGCCAAGTCAGGCTTTTAACCACTATATTAGTCTTTCTAAGATATCTTTTAGCTAGCATATCCCTTTTCATCAAAGTTATCATCTAGGCTTTTTTTTTTTTCTTTTTTTTCTTTTTTTTTTTATCAAAATGATTCACAATCCCATCTTTCATCATATTATCCAGATCCCTAACAAATATAACAAAGAAATCCAGCTGGTGCAGAGTAAGGTGAGAACTCCAGGGCCTGCAGGACAAAGTGAAAAGCCTTTACTTCAGTGGAAGCTGCTTCCCAGAACCCACTTGAGAAGTATCAACAGTCTCCACACTGTCGTGTGATATTTAACGTTAATGGAAACAGCAGTGCTGTCCTGTCAGGCTGCCCAGTCGCTCGGGGGCTTTTGCCACCCCTGTGTTTAGTCAGCGGACACAGCTCATGGTGCCATTCTAGTGGCAGCAGAAGCCCTGGCCACATCCGGCTTCCACAGAGAAAGTGAATGTGGACCACTTGTTCTCCAAATGGGTGAGCCTACAGCAAAGAGATTGGAAAAGGCAGAATGCAGAGAGAGTTTTCAAAGCAAAAAAAAAAAAAAAAAAAAAAAGATGGGCACCCAGGTGGCTCAGTTCTTGATTTCAGTTCAGGTTGTGACCTCGCGGTTCCTGAGTTTGAGCCCCACATTGGGCTCTGCACTGACAGCACGGAGCCTGCTTGGGATTCCCTCTCTCTCCTTCTCTTTGCTCCTCCCCTACTCATGCCCTTGATCTCTCTCAAAAATAAACTTAAAAAAAGTTTAAAAAAAAAAAAAAAAAAAACTGTTCTCTCAATCACGTCACTACACATACAGGTACTGAGAATTCCACGAATAATTCGGGTAATATTGCCACTGCCCGGAGGGAGTTCCCCATCCAGGGTCCCAACTCAACACATGCATTCTTGCAGACTGCCAGTTGTCTGTGCTAATGTATGCAGTGTAGCAAAGGCCACAGTTCAATGCTACTCAGAATGACCAGTTTGGACATTTCCAACGTTTTCTACAGTTTTTCCTCACTGTATTGTTTCTAAGGCATCTACTTCAGCCTTTGTTTTCATTCTCACTGCTTTTATTCAACTGCAGCATTGCCAACATTTGCAGATGAAATGACCTTTTTTTTTTTCTTTTTTTGAACCTGGAATTTACTGAATATCCTTCAAGAACCAGTAGTTTACTGACAGCAGCTACACCCAGTGCACTCAGTCCTCTGATTCTCCAAGAGGCCCAAGAGGACGGAGCATGAAGGGGTCCTTTTTACTACCTGATGGTTACAGCTGTTTTGGTTATTACTTCCAGAGCTGTCTCGGCACCCGTAGTCCTTAGCAAAACCGCTGAAACTCCTCCATCCTAAACATCAGTATTTGGCAAAGAGCAGGTCAAATGCGCAAATTCACTTTATCTTTTACTCTGTAATTTGTTTAACTTAAAGTAGTGCAATTTTTTTAAAGTGATGTAAATAGACCAGAGTTTAAAAGAAAACAACTGTGCAAACCTGTCTCAGAAAGTAACTAAGAAGTCAGTTAAAATTATAATCCAAAGGAGACACAGTTTGGAACTTCCTGCCTGAGATCAACTGCACAAACATTGTTGATGCTGTCAACAGTCAAATGAAGCCTGGATAATATGTAGTAAAGCTGGAAGAAGCAGAGGGAAATGTCTGTGCACAACATTTGCAAAGTAAAAACCTCCATGTGGGAGGGAGGGGAGGGTGGGTGATGGGTACTGAGGAGGGCACCTTTTGGGATGAGCACTGGGTGTTGTATGGAAACCAATTTGACAATAAACTTCATATATGGAAAAAATAAAAATAAAAAATAAAATAAAATAAAATAAATCAGGAAAATAACTAAATAAATAAATAAGCATAAAAAAACCCAAAAAACAAAAAAGCAAAAAACCTCTATGTTTTCAACAGCTTTAGAGCTGCATTTAATTATTTTTACACTTTTAAGCAAAATCTCCTGAGAAATATCAGGAGTTGCCTTAATATCATTCTCATGTACCCTGAGTGGGAATCACTCCAAAATATTTTGCTCTACTTACCTATAATCCATATCTGCTCTGTAAACAATCACAGTTGCTTACTTGAAAAATACGCACCAACTTGATATCTAAAGTAACTAAGTGATTTTCTATGAGAAAACGTTATAACATGAAGGGCCAACCTAGTTAAAGTGATCTAAGGCCTTTCTAAATATTCTTTTACTCATAGGGAAGAAAAATATTTTTGCCTCTAGAAGATTGATTTTAATGGAAATTAAACATACCTGCTTTTTCTGAAAAAAAATTACTAAACTCAAATTCCCAAAGATTAATTCAGAAGGAATTATTAACACCAGAAAAATATAATGGATTTACTTAAGGTTTATGGTATATTTTTTACATAACCTTTTGTGATAGATAAAACATTTTTAGTTTATAAAAATGAAGGAGACACTTTTGAGGACTATACTTACTTTTTAGGCCAACAATATTCAATGTAAAATATGATATATGGTACTTATCACATTCCATTTATATTTATTAATATATTTGTGTTACTGGATATCAGCATTCTCATATGATCCACCCTCTTGGAACAGTTGTCAGAGGACAAGAAGGATCAGGAAAATTGCAGCATGAGGATGACCAAGCTCCTCAGGATGGAGGTCTTCGGTGGTGCATACCAGCGGCCATTTTTCATTAACATATGTGGAAAACAATCTACTCATTTTGGTAGATGGCCCACTGACCTCATTCTCCACTGCCTTAACAGCCGGAACTTTTAATTTAACTTAAAAAAATACATATCTTTTACTATCAAAAACAACTTTGGTTCTAAAACAATTGCCAATTAAGGTGCTGCTTTTTAATAACCTCAAGTGTTTGATACCTGGTGACTTAAAAATTGCCACTTGAAAACATTTATGCATGTTTATGTTCTCTGATTGTTAGGAACTTGAAATTACTTAGACCCTTTATCAATCTTTTCTCTGCAAATAGGCAAAGTTGACAGAATGAAGTATAAGGGGGATATTCAATTGTAAGTGGGTTATCTCCTGCTTTTAGAACCTTGATATATACATGACTTCAAAATTTGATTCCTATATCTCATATTATATGCTTGGGTATGCCATTAAGTGTTTCAACAGCTTTCTGAATAGGTTTCTCTAATTACTAGGAATATAAAAATCTGTAAGATTACTTTAGAAAGATTTCCAAAGACTAGGTATTTTGAGTGCATTTTTATGTATTCTTCCTTTTTATTGGATATACATAATTATTCTCACTGGCCTTCACAGAAATCTACGGTTATGATCATGATTTTTTTAAATACACAAATGAAAACCAGAACTTTTAAAATCTGGTCTTTTATTTGAATATTTTTAATTTTATATAATTTTGAAGAGTAGCAAATAATTGGTAACATGTAAGATATTCAGGAGACAATATATTTTTATTTTGTAAATAATATTCCTATGTGCTATGTAAACCTGATTGGCTCAACAGGCCTCCAGACAAGCCAATAGATGGCGGGGATGACTTTCATTTTTCCCTTCCTGGGAAGCAGGGCCCAGAAAATATACTGAGCTAGGAAAGGTGCAACCCCTCAATCCAAACCCCAGTGCTCTGCCTTCTTAAATCAGGCACTGCTTCTCCAATTCTGTTCTATGAATGGTACCTTGGTCAGTTCTTCTGGGGAGAGAACATTCTGTAATCAAATATGTTTTGCTAACAATGAATACTCTAGTCCCCCTTTGAAGTTTCACAAGGCCCATTAGTTTAGTATAAGAACTGAAAAGTTCTGCGTAAAGAAACCTGTGACACCTTGTTTACCTCAGCCTTTCTATTATCACAGAATTGTTTTTAGAATGAATTCCTGTTAATATTCCATGTAAATTTCTTCAAAAATTGTTATTCTAGAGAAACTAGGTTTATGTACAAGGTTATGCTCACATTAGTATGTATTTTCTTTCCTTCTCCTTCTCCTTCTTCTGGTATATCATATCCCAAGAACTTATTCATCTTATAAATAGAAGTTTGTACCCTTTGACCAACTTTTCCTCATTCCCCCACCCTCTGAGTTCAGCTCTTCTAGATTCCATATATAAATGTATAACCATATATACAGTGTTTTATATGTATTCCACACATAAAAACAACATTTGTCTTTCTCTGTCTGAATTATTTCACCAAGCATTATGTATATCTATGTCTACATCTGTCTCTACGTGTATATATATATATATATATATATATATATATATATTATATCTATATCTGTACCTCTCACATCTCCCTTTTCCACTCATCCATAAACAGGCATTTAGCTTGTTTCCAAGTCTTGGCTACTATAAATAATGCTGCAATGAACATGAAGACGTGGGTATCTTCTGGAGATAGTGTTTTCATTTTCCTTGGATCCATACCCAGCAGTGGAATTGCTGGATGATATTCTAGTCCTATCTTTAATTTTTTGAGGAGCCTCTATCCTGTTTTCCATAGTGACTGCACCAGTTTACAATCCCACCAACAGTGCACAAGGGTTTACTTTTCTCCCCACCCATGTCAACACTTGTAATCTGTTTTTCGGCTGGCAGCCATTCTAAAAGGTTGATGTATTCTTGTGGTTTCTATATGCATTTTCCTGATTATTAGTGATGCTGAACATATTTTCATGTACTTACTGGCCATTTGTATGTCTTCTTTAGAAAAATGTCTACTAAGTCCTCTGCCCACTTTTTAATCAGATTCTTTGCTTTATAAAGCTTTTGAGTTGTACAAGTTCCTTACATATTTTGGATATTGACCTCTTATCAGATAGAAGGTTTGTAAATATTTTCTTCCATTCCACATATTGCCTTTCCAGTTTGTAATTGCAGATCTTTATGTGTTTGGATTCAGTTACTGGTAAATTACTGAATTCCTTTAGACGGTTCATGTTTCCTTGATTTTGTGTGTTCCTTATGATATTATGTTGTTATTTTTACATTTGAAGTAGCAGTTGCCTCTCTAGTCTTTGCTGTCTAACTTCTGGAAAGAAATATCTTCCACCAGCCCTGCTAGAGATCCTGAGGCTTTCTCAGATCTTCTGTAGATATGTTTGCTCCATACTTCTCACTTTCTCTAGTGGCAGAATTCTTAAGCAAGTATGCATTTTCTCTATGCTGCAAAGCCAGGCCACGTGTTGACAGTCTCCTTTTTGCTTTCTGTAGGATAGTGTTGTGTGCTCTTCATTCTGTTTTGTATTGTTTCCCTAGACTTGCAGATTTAGGCCAGCTTTTTGCACACATTCACTAACCATCTGCATAAGTTCACTCTTGCTGTCGTTGGGAGCATGCGCAGGGAGTCTGTCACATGGTAGGAGTTTGTGTGGATGTGGTACACAGAGGGCTGGGGGGTATCCAGGGGCCAGCTGTGAGAATTCACAGGTGAAGTATCCTCAGAAATTCATGGGCGGGCCTCCCAGTGGAGGCCAGTGATGTAATTAGTGGCAAACAAGTCCCTTTGATACATACCATTCTGTGCCCTGATAAGAATGGGCCTGTTCAGCAGCATCTTGAATAGCCAGGGAAGGTGGGCACTCACTCACATGCTCTCACTTTCCCTTGCAAAATAAATGATGACCAAGAAGGGCCCTCTTTGTACTGAGCTGTGCTGCCTTTCTGAGACCGGTAATGCACATAGTCAAACGGTTCCTTTTATCCTCTTTGAAATAGCCAATCTCAGATATTTTTCCTCCAATGGTGTGCTGGAACTTCTCTGCCACTCTCCTGGACTTCCACAAAGTCTCCCTGTCTTTGGGTGACTGTCTAAATCTGTGTTCTTCAGGGGCTCCTGAACCATAGCTGAGAGGGGTTGGAGCTGTCCATGAGCCAATCAGGTCCACAGCTGGAATAAGGTCTTTATGCCTATTACCCCATACACAGATGGGTGAGACTCTTCTGGAGTCCCATGGCTATGGTGTTGATGATAGAACTAAAGCCAAATGGGTCTGTGGCCAAGTCCTCAAGGGTACAGTGCTGTTTATAGGTCAATAGCTGGGAAACAGTTAGGTATCAGCTACCTGGGTGTGGCCTGCCTTCTCAAAATGGCTCTCCTCAATCTTAGACTACACCAAGGTTTCATAATCACCTACTTGGATCCCAAAGCTCTTACAAAGCATTTTTGTCCATGGATGGATACAAAATTATTGCTGCTGATGGGGAAATATGAGTGATCCACATCTTATTTGGCCATCTTGCTGACATCACACTCTCTTAATATGTGCTGAACATTTTCTCTAATGCTGAATGCCAAGACATATGTGTGTGTTTTATGTTTACTCTTGATAACTAAGTAGAAATTATTACAGAATGGAGGTGTCTAGGACCCAGAAATTTATTTTAGGTCATCTTCCAAATGATGAGCTAACAAGTATGATTTGCAACCAGGAAGTACATAAACATTGATTCTAAGAATTTTAGTAACCTCATTAAATTTTAGTCCTAATTATATTCCTACTAAAAAGAGCAAAAGAAGGAGAAAATACTCTTTCCTACAGGATCTTCCTGATCAATACAATAGGAGTAATAAAGAGCCACTGCCTGGCAGCACATGTAGTCATACTGATGGACTGACACAGCTGTTAGAGCAGGTGGCTGAGGGGAACTCCTATTCAGAGTTGCCTTTGATGGCCTAAAAGCCACCGAGTGACCCAGGGCAGCAAGGGACAGAGGCAGCATCCTTTCCATTAAATATGCAACTAAAGTTCAAGTTTTCCCATTTCAGCATGACCATCAACTCTGACAGAAGCTGGAAATGAGGAGAGGATCGTGAGGACTACGTGTATGTGTGAGACACTAAATCCAACAATAATACTAGTTGACTTTGACTCTTTATTCCTTTGACCTCCACTTAACACCTCACTTGTAAAACTGACCTCAGTGAAATATGAATAAAAGGATGATCAGAGCTTTAAAAAAAGAACATTTACTCATGAACAATTAGTTGAATAAAGTATCCAACATGTTAATGTGCCCTTGAAGTGAGCATCCTTCATGGAATTGATATGGTTTGCAAACTGAATTATCTGTTCTTCTCCAAACAGATCCTAAGTTTTCCAAAATCTTTGCACTGACTCATACTACTTCTGCCACAGCTGAAATTCATTCCTTCACTGAGTGTAACCAAAGCTTTCCTAAAGTTAAGACTTCAGATGAACTGTCATTCTTTTCTCTGATGCCTTCCTTATTTTCCTTGTCCAGAAGGAATTTTGTCATCCTTTGCATTATGATAATATTTTTACTGTACTTTGTTCACGGCATTTGATACTTTCTACCATGAATTGTATTTACTCGTCTACATGGCTTACTTCATTTATAAGCAGTAAATTTGGATCACCTTTGTTTGTTGTTTGCCCTTGAAACCAGCCCTTGAATTTTCTAAGTATATATGCTCAGTCAATATATGATGACTTATGAAATAACATCTTTAAACTGGGCGCTCTATTTATCTTCTCTTTGCATTCTCTTTCACCTGAATAAGGCCCAGCTTTCCCCACAGTTGCATAACTCACTAGTAAGATGGTTATATCCTGCATTTACATTCACTCCTTCAGATTCCCCAATCCTCTTTTGATTTTTAACCTTAGTCACCTTTTTCTTCACAAATATCCTTTAGATGCAAATTATATAAATAAGTCTTAGTATGGAATCAAAGGGTGTCTGTAAAATATCTTTGGTCTAATGATTTATCTTCAATAGCCGGAGCCTGCACCTTCTGCTATAAATACAAAGGACTCCTTAACACCCCTCTTGAGGACCTTAACCTTCGCTACCTCTTGCATTTTCTCCCACCTTTGTCTGTCAGTCATCTCAACCCCTATTTTTCTGAGAAACTCTTTCTGGCTGCTTCAAACATGATGGAGCTTTTTTACCTTGAGTTCTGACAGCATTTTATACTGTTTTTCACCCCTGAAATAGTTGAATAATGCAAAAGAATAAAGACTACAATTCAACGTTTAATAGAATAAAATGTTGGCATTATTTATACAAAACTGTTCAACTTATGCAAAGCAGGACCTATCGAAAGAGTAGGTGAGGAAATAAGATTTTTCTAGACATTGTGAAGCACTAATTGCCACCTGGTCTTTTCTAAACAATCTAAACTTTTATACAGGCAGCAGGGTTTCTCAGCATGGTGGTTAATATGTGAAAAAAGTTTAGTAAATGAAGAGAAAAGGGCATCACCAAATTAACTACTAAAAGGTTAGAGTAAGTAAAGGAGGCACTGTGTTTCCAAATGTCAGAGAAGTGTCTGTCTTAGAAGAAGAAAGTCAAATGATGGCAGTTTCATGCAAAAGGTGTAAGAAATAAGGATCAGAGATGCCATTCTAGAAAGGAGAGAGAAGAAGGGAAGTGGCTTTTTTTTAAAGGTTTGAAAAATAAATAAATAAAATACTGTGTGTGTGACTTCAGGAGCAATTTTAGGGAATGGCTGGGTAAGGTATGTAGGCAGGTGCACCTATAGTTGTAAAGCTAAGGAAGGGACTGGGTGCAAATGGCCAGTTCCATTCAGGATGTGGTCTGGTCAGGACCTGGGAGGGCAGGGAGGGGCTAGCCATGTTGTCACTGTGGTCAGTGTTTCTTCAAATGTGGTGAATAGACCACTGTGTGCGTGTGTATGTGTGTGTGTGGGGGGGGAGGGATCAGCTAATTTTAAATCATATCAGAGACTTTTAAAAGTTATCTATTTCATGTTTCATATATTATAGCTAGTATCTAATACCCTATTTCACTATTGCTTAGAAGATGGCTAAAGGGAGCTGTACTATGTTTATCTATCCAACAGAGACAGCATAAATCACACATGTACCCCTGGTGTGGCTGGGCCTATCGATAAAATCAGGAAGAGAGCATGTGAAGGAATGAAATTTGGGAAACTATATCTCAAACTGACAATTCCCCAAAGAAGTACTCTAGGTTTACTAAAACTAAACATTTGTTTTGTTTCGTTTTTTTACTATTTTCTGGTCAAATGATGCTTAATATTTGAGGGAAAGGTACATATCTTGGTGTATACCAGATTGCACTGGAAAAGTGTGAGTTGAAATAGTCACCTACTCAGGCAAATATGGAGCCAATTTCCCTGCCCATATATGAAAGGAAAAAACATTCTAAATTATATAGATATTTTAAATATATTTTGTGGCACTAACTTGGAACCAAAAGAATTTCTTTAATAAAAAATACTGTATAATTTTATATTTCTTTTCCCTTTACTATACAAAAGAGAGTTGTTTGCATTTATTAGTACATTTTTACTGTTCTACAGGAACAGTGTGATGGAACATTATTAAAAATTCAATTTGGGAGGGGCGCCTGGGTGGCGCAGTCGGTTAAGCGTCCGACTTCAGCCAGGTCGCGATCTCGCGGTCCGGGAGTTCGAGCCCCGCGTCAGGCTCTGGGCTGATGGCTCAGAGCCTGGAGCCTGTTTCCGACTCTGTGTCTCCCTCTCTCTCTGCCCCTCCCCCGTTCATGCTCTGTCTCTCTCTGTCCCAAAAATCAATAAACGTTGGAAAAAAAAAAAAATTTAAAAATTCAATTTGGGAGACTTTTAGTATTCATTTTAGCATCTAAGCAATGTCTTCAGAACAAACATAAAAATAGTATTATTTTGTAATGTTTATAATTTTCTCCTAGTGATTTTCAGCAATTTACTATATCTTTCCTCTTTCTGCCTCTATAATTTACTATTACTTCCTTAGAAATAAAATTTAAAAAGGATCAAGGGATATTTCCTGGTAAATGATTTGTAATTATTTCAGGGTTTTGGCAAGGGGGGCAATAGAGGGAAGGGGTAATAGAAAACATCCCTGACATCATAATTGGTTATAATGAAAACGCAATAGTAGGATCAAAAGGGATGCAACTTATTATATATGGAATTCACTGAAATGCTTTACTGAAGCAAAGAATCAAAATGGAACTGAGTCTTATGAAATATGGAACATTAAAAACAAGCCTGTATTTGTGTGCACGTGCATATGTGTGTGTATAAAAAGAGACAAGGAAAGAAATATAACTAGTGAATATAAGAAATGTGAATTGTCTTTTATAAGTACAAAGCATTATTATTTCAAATATTTTATTTTGCCAATAAATCATTGTCCTCATGTAGGACGATGAAATACTACAACATTTGTTTGTATAATAAATTATTGAATTAATAAACAACAAAGGAACCCAGGCCTCTAAAAATGCAAGTATGATGAAATAAATACAAAGCAACCATCAAAATATCCCAATCCCAAATCCAAATGTGCCTAAAAGTAAAAGTAGCCATATCTTTCAAGTCTTACACACTACCTTCAGAATTTGCTCAACAAGTGGGCTGGAATATAGATGAAAGTGAACAGGATACCAAAGTTCAGGTCACCAAATCTCATCTGTGTGGAGGGAGGAGGGCTCCTCCCACACCACCAAGAGATGCTCTGGACATCAGCGAGGTGTCCTATAATTCAACTCAGTCCTGACACTATCCACCTGCAGAGTATCAGACCCCACAGACTGAGGGCTCTGTCCCAAACAGCGCCCCCCTTATACAGCCTCTCTTTGGACACCAGTCACCCGGGTTGTTATCTGTCTTCCTGACCAACGAGCTCTAGATACTGGAGGTTTCAACAACCACCTCCTTGGATTTGAATAATTTGCTAAAGGGGCTTACAGAACTCAGAGAAACATTTTACTTGCTAGATTATCAGTTTATTATAAAAGGACGCACAGGGCAGGAAGGTATGGAGGAAGCATACAGAGCTTCTGTGCCCTAAGCACCCCACTCTCCCCAAATTCCAATGAGTTTATCAACGTGGAAAATCTCTGGACCTTCTCTTTTTGGATTTTTGTGTAGGCTTGATTAATAGGCATGAGTAATGAAATCACTGGCCACTGGTGACTGAACTCAATCTGCAGACTACCTCCCCAGAGGTATGGGATGGGACTGAAAGTTCCAACCCTTTATTTATTTATTTATTTTTTAACGTTTTATTTATTTTCGAGAGAGAGAAAGTACACCATGCATGCACATATACGAGTAGGAGAAGGGCAGAGAGGGAGACCGAGGATCTGAAGTGGGTTCCACACTGATAGCAGAGAGCTTGATGTGTGGCTCAAACTCACAAACTGTAAGATCATGACTTGAGCCAAAGTTGGATGCTCAACCAACTGTGCCACCCAGACGCCCTAGTACCAACCATTTAATTCAGAATTGGCTCCATGGGCAATCAGCCTTCCTTAGGTTCCCCAAGGCTTTCCAAAAGTCACCTCACAAATATAACAAAAGACATAGGGGCACCTGGGTGGTTCAGTCAGTTGAGCATCTGACTCTTGATTTCTGCTCAGGTCATGATCTCCCAGTTGGGAAGATTGAGCCCCTCGGGATTCTCTCTCTCCTCGTCTCTCTGCTCCTCTCCAAATCGTGCTTTCTCTCTTGAAATAAACTCTAAAATATACACCAAAAGACATATCACTTAGACTCTCTCATCACTTAGGATATCCCAAGGTTATAGTTATAGTTTATAACATATATTGTATTATTATAACATTATATTTATTAATTATAGCATTATATAACATTTATTATAACATTATAACATTATTGTGACATTTATAGCATTTCTGTGCCAGAAATGTGGGTAAAGACCAAATATGTATTTCTTATTATAAGTCACAACATCACAGATACTAACCTTTCTAGTGTGGGGAACTGAGGAATATACGGGTATAATTCAAATACAAGGTTGAAAGTGATTTGGCCACAGTGTAGGTAATAGATAAGTCTACAGAGGTTGAGAAGTGAGAAATTGGTGTGACTGAAGGCTATCAGAGAAGTCTGCATGGAGAAAGTGTCTTTGATTAGGACCTACCTCTAATAAGCAGGATTCACACATGTAGAAAAAGATGAAAATGGGGACATGAAATTAGACATTAAGCACAAATGCAAGCAAATCAACAAAGACAGGAAACACGGGGTGAATGCTCTGTAGATAATAATAAAACAGGTTTGTGAAGGAAAAGCAAATGTTTATAAAGGGAAGCAATATATGGGGTGCCTGGGAGGTTCAGTTGATTGAGCGTCTGACTTCGGCTCAGGTCATGATCTCACTGCTGGTGAGTTCAAGCCCCGCATCAGGTTCTGTGCTGACAGTTCACAGCTCAGAGCCTGGAGCCTGCTTCGGATTCTCTCTCTGCCCTTCCCTCTCATGCTCTGTCTCTGTCTCTCTCTCTCTCTCTCTGTCTCTCTCAAATATAAATAAACATTTAAAAAATTTTAAATAATAAAATAAAGGGGAACAATATAGCTAAAATTAAGCATTTACCATATGAACATGTTTTTGTCATTTAAAAATGAGAAAGCAATAGAATTTTGAAAATAGCTATATGTGCAATACATAATAGGATATTTAAACTTTTGTATAACTAATTATGAGAGGAAAAAAACATTATGTGTCAATCTGTATTTCACCAAATAAGTAGTCATTAAAGGATTTAGAATTCTAAAGAGAGTGAATACAGTGTTACCTTCTCAGTAAATCAAAAAAAGATATCTTTTTAGTATTCTTGACAGTTATTATTGACATTTTTAATTCTTTAAAATGTAGGAATGTGGGGACTTACATATGATTGCTACAATCAAATCAAATCAATAATGGCTTCCAGCATTTGCTCCTATCAGGCTAACTCTACACAAAATAGAAACTATAAATTATAGACCATATGTATGCTGCATATACTATAACTTTTATGACAATAAATACAGTAAGTTTGATGAAATGGACAAATTCATTTCAAAATAAAACCAAATAATAAACAAGATGAAATGAAAATAATAATATGAATATATTCTCATGAATATAAACTGAAATCATGATCAAACCATATTCACAAAGAAAACCCCAGACTCAGAGGCTATTGCCAATGATTTCTATCAAACATTTTAAAAAGAAATGACAAACCGTAGACAAACTCCTTCAGAATTAGAAAAAGAGTGAACCCTTGTCTAATCATTTTATGAAGTTAGCTTATCCCTAATAACCAAACTTGAGAAAAAAAAATCCAAAGTAAGAAAATTACAGACAAATATCCCTCATGAACATGGGCACATATACCTTTAACAGAATATTAGAAATAAATTATGTATATAAGTACATACACACATATATGAAGGATAATGCCACAAAATCAAATATGATTATGCCAAGGATGAAGACTGTTTTAACAGATAAACAATATAAACCCTACTAACAAAGTGAAAGGGAAGAAATCTTACCATTTTTTCTTACTTTAGGGTTTATCATTTCAATAGATTCAGCAAAATCATTTATCAAAATTCAACACCCATTCATGATAAGATATCTCAGAAGACTAGGAATAAATAGTTTTAAAATCTGATAAAGGACATCCAAGAAAAACTATAGCTCACATCATCTTTTTTGTTGAAATACTAAACTTTTGCCTCCTAAATTTAGTACAGGGAAAGGATGTCCAGTGTCATTTCTATTTTCGGCAAAAGAGCCTAGTCAGTGAAATAAGGAGAGAAAAATAAATAAAATACCTAAAGATAAGAAATGAAAAATAAAATTCCATCTATTTGCAAAATTCAGATTCTTTTAAATATTGAAAGCCTTCAGGAATGTATAGTACAATGATGAGAACTCATAAGTGAATATAGCAAGGTCCCAGATTATTAGGAAA
Source organism: Prionailurus bengalensis (assembly GCF_016509475.1). Classification (NCBI taxonomy): domain Eukaryota; kingdom Metazoa; phylum Chordata; class Mammalia; order Carnivora; family Felidae; genus Prionailurus; species Prionailurus bengalensis. The sequence goes on along the minus strand of NC_057353.1, from coordinate 13,162,990 downwards.
ATATAAATCAATTACATTTTCTATATACCAGCAGTATTAAGGAAAAAATACTCATTCTAACTGGTAAAGAAGAAGCTATCCAGTGACACTTGTTAAAGCACTGTAAGAAAGACTTTATTCAAGGGACTCCCTGCTACAGGTACAGGGACCATTGCAATAGGGCCCTGCAGGGGGACAGAATGGACTCAACTCTGTATACAGCACAGGCAAATGGGAATTTATAGCCAAGGAGAGGGGTGGGGGTCAGTGGATGGGAAATTACTAAGAGGAACATCAGAGGTAAGGGGGGGCGGGTGGTGGTGGAGGATGAGGAACTTGAGCAGATACCAAGGGAGACCAGAAAGGAAGGGTGGGGGATTAGAGCTGAACTAATTTAGGATTCCTGCTAAATTTGGGCAATGCAGACAAGAACACAGAAGTCTAAAAGTGAAGGCCTACTTGAAAAGTTCAGGGGAGGCTGAATAGCGTTTGGTCAAGGACAGAATCTTTGTCAGTAGCCAAGTTTTAGAAAATGAAGTTTAAGAACAATGACTCACAACCACATCAGCGGCGTAAAAACACTTACTTAAAAAATTAACACAAATCATATAAGCCTATATATAGAAAAGTACCAAATATTGCTGTAAGAAATTAAGGAAGACCTAAATACAGAGAAAGAAACATATTTGTGGATTAAAAGGCTCAGCATTACTATGTTTTCTTCAAACAGCTTTGTAAATTCAATAAAATCCCAGGGATTTTTTGCTTCTTTACTTTCCCCTCATCCTCTTCCTCCTTCTGCTAAGAATCGATAAACTGCATTTAAAATTTATAAGGAAATGCAAACAACCTAGAATATTCCAAATAATTTTTACTTTAGAAACAAAAAATGGTTGAGGGCTACAGTATCAGATTTCAAGCCTACTATAAATATAAACAAGAATATTTGGTACCAGCATAAAGATAAAGCATGGATCAATAACACCCAACAGAGTTTCCAGAAATAGAGCCACACATATACAGCTCCCCCATTTTCTACAAGATAATCTAACGAAGGAAAGGACTTTCAAAACAGACTTTTTGAGCAATTGGATGTGCATTCAGAAAATTATTAAATATTTTAAATTGGAAATGAAAATACACTTCAGAATTTGTGGGATGGAATAAGCACTTACAGGGGAAACTATCACAGTAAAAGTTATATTAGAAAAAATAAACTTACCAGATCAGTGATCCAAACTTCCACTCTAAATATGGTCATGCAAACTGCTGTTCAACCTCTTGTCAAGAAGTTGAGGGCAGTCATTCTGTTAGAGCAGAAGGCAGTGTTCAAGTGACCCAAGGTTCTCAGTGATGGAGACAGCACGTGTCCAGGTGGCCAAGACTGCGTGGATGCTCAGGGGACAGACTGATCTGCATCTGTATCCCAGCCCTGTTACATCAATCCCTCACCCCGGGCAGGTGAGTTAACCTCTTTAAGCTCCAAGCCTCTCAGTTTGGAATGGGACAACAATGTAACAAATATCCAAATGTGTATTATGATATCAAATACCATAAAATGTGTTGATCTGCGACCTTGGGAGCTTCCCTAGGTGATACTCAAAACCAGCACACGGAGGGCAAGGAGAGCCAGAAGAAAGAGGCAGGCCAGATTGGTGGGCGGCAGGCTTCACAAGCAAAGGCACTTACAAGGCTTGTCTTGCACGAGTCCAGTGATCTCCATCCCTTTCCACCTGAATCTGAAGTTTATACACAGGCTGCAGGCTGTCACGGGCTTAACATGGAAGAAGCGCATAAAGTTCAGACGGCCTCAACAACACTTTCCTCTCTCAAGGCTGCCTCCCTGAGCGGATCCTGGCGAGAAGACTTTCCAAGGCCAGGGAAGAGTGGGAGGAGCCTGTGACCGCCTGGGTCAGTGGCGCTCCCGCCGCCGGAGGTCACGTGGCAGTTACGCGCGCTGGACGACCTCCTCCAACCTCGCGAGAAGAGCTTAGCCGCTTAGCCGAGGCCCTTAACCCAGCTGGAGAGCTCACGTGGGCACGTGTTGCTTGTTGTCCTCATTCTCGAAGGACCGGAAGAGGCTGGCTGGTTCTCCCGAGGTCCGGGGTGTTCAGGAAATGCCCGTGCTGGCGGCATCCCGAAGTCGCCTGGAATTCCAGGTGAGCCTGAGCCCGTTGGGGACGCTTTCTGAACCCGCCTGAAAGTATTTTGCTTGAGGAAAAAGTAAATCACTCCACTTAAGCTTTCTGTTGTCTAGAGAAATCGCTGGTTAAAATTATGCTTTCCTTTTTTTATAGAAACGAAAATCACTTTTCAAAAACCCTTTCAAAGGCCATACTGTTCATCGGTATATTTAACGCATGTACCCTATTATTAATGGAAGAAATTATAACCTGTTAAAGCAGAATGTGAAAATTAATTTTTCGTGCACGGTTTGTACTAGCTATATAGACATTTTGTACTGGTTTGGTACAGGAAAAAAATGTAATGCCTGTTTGCTGGAATATTTTTTACGAACGGAATGCTGGTGTTTTGCCTGTGAGTTAGTTTGGAACATTGCAAGTACCTTTTCACAGTAATAATTTTATCTTTTTATCTTTGATGTGTAAAATGTGTAATTTTGATTTTTAGAGGTAGACTATTCGGAGATTTCACTTGAAACCAGGATTTATTTCATGGTTTGGAAATTTTATTTTCTTTTTCCAAGTAAATTTTTGTTTATAACTCCTCTTCCCTGACTATTCAGGCCCTAATGAATATGGTAAATTCATTTGATGAACGTCGTAAATTAGCACAAACCAACAAGAAGACTTAATTTTTATTCACACCTAATCAGCTCTCTTATCAAATTATCAATCTATATATTTTTATAAGATGTTACTCTGGGCACTTTACACTTATTGTCTGTAATTTTCAAACACTTGTTACAATTCAGTTATCCTAACTTAAAATTAAGAAACCAGGGGTCAGTGAACTTAAATAAACAACCCAGTTTCTCACAGTTAGGTAGTCTCTGATTGGGATTCAACCCAGTTCTGTCTGTACCTAAAGTACATGTAAGGAATGCTCTCTGATAAAGCCAGGAAACAGCTACAGTAGGCCTCCCAAGACAAGCCTGAATTGAATTTACCCACTTGAGTGTAGGTGGAGAAGCTGTAGGAATAGTTGACCTGTTCTGAGAGGGTCCCAGCGAGGGAAAGAGATGTTTCTCTGGAAAAGTTATGAAAGTTTCCTCTATCTGGAACCAACTTTGTGAACTTAAGTAGCATATGAGAAAAGCATGGCCATGGTTTCCCATAACCTTTCTAAGGTACTCTAAAAAACATCTTAATTTGGACAGTCTCTGTCAAACGAAATGGAGAAATCCTGCTTTAAGGCATTATTCATTTTAGGATTCAGGAAGGGCTCAGTATTCCTGAATAGTCAACCCCTTTCTTTGCTTAAAATTTCTTGAGTAGACAGTTTCATAAACAGGGCAATTACAAGTCCTGTTCTATGTTGGCATTTCTTAAATGGCTGCATGGATGCATGTGAGTAACAAAGGAAAATTATTCAATGTCTTTGCTCTTCCAAAGAGCAAAATATCTTGTTTATTAAGTTGCTTCCTGACATAATTTCATAACTGCAGGGAATCCAGTTAAATTTTCAGACCCCTTGGGGATCGTTTAAAGCAATGTCATAATGCACTATCTTAGAGAATATATATATTTTACATATAGTTTTCAAATTTTTTTTTCTATAAGTAAAATGTATATTCGGTTTAATCTAAGAAGACTATTTTATTTTTTAGCTCCTGTAAGGGTAAACAATGTGGGAGCAAGAGTTATCTTCCTGGTTCCATAACTTTTTCACTTTTGGGGGTGGACAAGGATAATAGTTGCTGCCTGTAGGAATGCCACGGAGAATCCTGGCGTCTTGATTACTTTCCTGGGATATTGGGGGAGGCCGGTCAGATGTTCTGTACATTGAGTGTTGAGAGTATTAGTAGACAAAGGGATGGTTCATTTACATATCCTTCAAAAAAGGAGTTAAATGAGATCACTAACTTGATAATGGAAATAAGGATATAATCCAGACTGAAATAAGGTGGAAGTCCCAGAAACAAGGTAAAATTAATTCCAATTCCAATTCCATTGGAAATAGGTGAAAATGAGAACAAAGAAATAGGCACAGAAAGAAGGAATTGAAATGTGAAAAAAATGTTATTCTACTATCATGAAGAAAAGATTGAGCATGGAATAAAAGGAAAAGTTATAAAATCCTATGGATGAGAAAGAAAAATACATGTGAAAACAGTATTTCTAAATAGACATGGAAAAATAATGTCTTAGAAATGCCAACTTTGAGATACAGTTCCCTGCTTTAGACTAGAGAGTATAAAACATGACATAGTCTCTAATTCCAGAGTTAAGTGCCACTACAAATATGAGCCTGTGTGTCATTAGGGTATGTGTGTGCTACTCAAGCTGGTTTTCTTCCATTTCTCTATTTTCCACTCCACTGCTATTTTCTTTTCCCCCCAAACAGACCACACACATACACACACATTCACACACAAACTGACTAGCATTTACTATGATTCTTAAAGGTAAACCACTTCTTGGAGTTTCTTCGTTATTGAGAATGATCAGTATTTGAGAAAGACAGGAAAGCATTTTCCTAATTTGGGGGGTGGAAGTAGGAAAAGGCAAAACAGAGTGGGTAAGTTGGCTATCTGCACAAATAATTTAAAAGCTTCACCTTGACAACACAAGCCATTGTGAGGTCTTCCAATATATTTTCATGTTTCAGATTCTTTACTGTGTTTTGCTACACTTGGGTATCAAGAAGATAGAAATGCTGGGAATCCTTTGTTCTTTTTAATTCTAATTATAAATGTAAGTAATTAGGCATCCTGATTCTGACGTCAGCATCTTATTCTTTACTGTGAGTTCTTCTACTGCCTTGGAAATCTTAGGAGTGCCAAGAAGATCCAGTTTCTGAACCAAAAGCTACAAACTTCTGCAGCCTTGCTTTGCTTGTGCTGCCAGCTGGTCCCGCGGATGTCTTCTTTGGCTTGTCACTCTGGTGGGAACAACAATCTCTCTACTCATGTCTTTAAGGCATCTATGCCAGTGTGGCTACACAAACCTTGTAGTTTCAAACACTTTCACTTCCATTGTCATTACCTTTGACCTTCACATCATTCTTAGGATGGAGGCACAGTAGTACCAGTCCTTAATTTGATCGTTCTCCTCTTTGGAAATGAATGTAAAAAGAAAGTGCATGGGGAAAACAATTGGGTACTAAAATAAAGGCAGCAGATGTTTATTGAACACTCTGGAACACATATTTCATGTAGTGTTTCTAATTAACATAATAGCCTTGCAAAGTGATTGTTATCTCTACTTAAAAACTTGCAACTAGAATGAAAGAAAATGTTAGATTCAATTGGGAAATGTGTCTAGTGATAAAAAGATTTCTTTCAAATATGTTTTCAATAAATTTTCTATTATGGTATCATTGTACCTGGCTTATTCTGGCCAACTTCTGTATCTCCAGATCATGAATTTATGACCTTTTCTTTGTATTCGAAGAAAACAATTATTAACCATTTCAAGAAAGTCTTAATAACTGAAAATCTACAAAATTATTTTGAAGAAACAAAATATATTAACTTTGATAATCATGACCTGACCTATTTCAAGTTTTTACATAAGGCTTTGAGAAGCTCTGTGGAACACCAATAATTTTAATGATTATTTTTTGCTGAATATTTTAAATCTGAATTGAATTTTTTGCCAGCTATATAATCTTTTAAAAACTTTTTAAGCACTTTTATTGAGATATAATTGGCAAATAAAATTGTAAGATATTCACTGTGATGACTTGTTATATGGATACATCACAAAAGGATTCCCCTGTGAGTTAATTAACTTTCATCACTTTTCATAGTTACTTTTCTTGTGTGAGAACATTTAAGTTCTACTCTCTTAGCATTAGTATTTCTACTCTCCTATCAGTTATATGATATATTGTTATTCATTATAATCACCATGTTATACTTTCAATCCTGAGACCTTATTCATATTATATCTGAAAGTTTGTACTCTTTTAAAAAGTTCATGTGTTACCAGGAGATTCATTCAGTTGGTTAAAGCTCATTTGAGGACTAGACTACAAGTTTACAGGGAGAGTTTACAGTGTAATTGTTTATTAAGAGTATTAGTGGAAATGTGAGATATTTGAGTTGTTTTGGGAGCCCGTGAGTATATTAACTTCAAAAAAGTTATTTTACTTACTGGATCACTTCATTATGCAACAAAAACACAAGTGTATTATATTTATTGAACCATTAAATAGGAGTCCAGTATGCTATAAAAATTAATGGGTCAACGAGGAACAGGGTAGATAAAGGAGTGGGAAACAAACAAAAAACCCTAATGAGATTAATAACCATCAACTGCTACATGTTTGTCAAAGTGAGTGGAGATGCAGCATTTTTTTTCCACAGTTGCCTTTCCTTTTTCATCCATTATAATTTATGTGTGGTTGTATTCTTTAAAGGATGCTGATTAGAATTAAATGAAAATTTCATAACCACCTTCTTCAACAATACCGCTAATAAATTCTAGGACTTGAAGTATGAAAATTGATTTCCTATTCAGCACCATGGTCTCCTGAGCTACAACACCAGAGGATACAATGAGTTATGAACATCTTCACCCTGACAGTGAGTGCACAGGCCCAGGTGTACCAGCATGACAGGCTAAGTGAGCAGACAGGATGGAAACAGACCTCTTAAGTAGAGAATCATATATGCGACTTCATAGAGGTCATGCTTAAGGACAATGTAGGGTAAAGAGTATTAGCAAATAAGGGACATCTCAGTAATGCACACTCTGTTTTTTGAGGGACCAAAGTGTCTGAAATACAATTCAGTTCCACAGATAGAATATAAAGAAAATTGTTTACTTCACTGTGAGCTATTTGAATTTGAGATCCCTTTCCTTCCTTCCTTCTTTCCTCCCTCCCTCCCTCCATTCTCAGTGCCTCTCCCTCCCTCCCTTCTCATTGCCTGTCTCCCTCTTCCCTCCCAATCCCTCCCTCCCTCTCCTTCCCTCCTCCCTCTCCCTCCCCTCTCCCCTACTCCCTCTCCCCTCCCCCCTCTCCTCTCCCTCTCCCCTCCCAGTCCCCTCCCTCCCTCCCTTCCCCAGGGTGTGTGTGTGTGTGTGTGTGTGTGTGTGTGTTTTATTTTTGGCTAGGAAAAAAATTTCCTTCCTAATGTCATTTTATTATTTAAATAATGGTTATAGAATAATAGTTAACTAATAGTTATATAATTCTCATATGCATCATGGAAGTTTGTAAAGAAAGTGCTGGGGAGAAAAAACTAACTTTTACTCTATTCTATTAGGTTCTTGGCTAAGACACCCCGCCCCCACCTGTAATACCAGACAAATTAGCAGGAGGAAAAAAACAACTTTAATTATGCATGTTTGTTTATACAGGAGCCCCACAAAGATATGATATTCAAAAGGTATCTAGAGAATTGAGACTGCTGAGGATATATACCGTCCTGAGCTAAGAAAAGGGATGGGGGTTTGGGGTTTCTGAGGTCAGTGTGGGGGCTTGTTCTGTTATGCAGATAACTTCCTTAGGTAAAAAGTTTTCTCTGGTAGTCACTCTCTTTCTGTTTCGGCCCACTTTGTTATGCCACAAAAGAGCTTTTCCTGTGTTTGAACTCTCTCAAAATAAACAGCTTGAAATACTTTTCATGCCCAAAAGGCATATTTTGGGGTGACATACTCTGCTACTGTTCTACGCCTCAAAAGTATGTACAAAAATTAATGATTACAGAAGGTTATAAGTGACCAGTGGCTGTGCTCTCCCTAACTAAAGTATGCCAGAGTAATTAGGCAAAGTGCTAAATAGAAAAGTCTTTGTGTATCCAAGAAAGCACACACATGAACATACGTACCCACAGACAGAACTGGACATACACACACACATGAATTGGTAATTATTATTTACACAACAGGCTTATATAACTTTTAAAAGTGTTTAGAGACTTGGGAAAGGAAAGGAAGAAATAAAGGGAGGGAAAGAGGGAGAGATTGAAAGAAGGGAGGAAGGAAATGTAAATAGACATTACCTAGATAGATATTACATATGTATAACCTAGAGAGAGAGAGATTACCTATACCTATATATAGGTGTTATATAGACAGTGGTATAAAGTTCAAATGCATGTGTGTGTGTAGAACCCTATATATCAAGTATATATTATAGTTTTTATTACATGAAATTTATGTATTACATATATACATTTTGTATAGACAGTAATAAAGAATTCAAAATCTTGAGATAAACATAGGGATTTCCAGTGTTACCCATAATGTATACAAGAAATACAAAATTTTAAATCTTTTTATTTAGAGATCTAAGTCCCTGTTTATCTTTTTTCTTTTTGTTTTTAAATTTAGTTATTTTGAGGGAGAGAATGAGAGAGAACAAGTAGGGGAAGGACAGAGGGAGAGAGAATCCCAAACAGGCCCAGCACTGCCAGCACAGAGCCCAATATGGGGCTCAAACTCAGGAGCCATGAGATCATGACCTGAGCCGAAATCAAGAGTTGGACGCTACACCGACTGAGCCACCCAAGTGCCCCTAAGTCTCTGTTTTTCTGATGCAGAAAAAAATCAATCAACCACAGATTGATTTTTCTCAAATTCAGTAATTCCACAGATAATTCAGTTTTAAACTCAACCAAGTTGAAGTTCTGCCAACCCATCCTGCCTCAGTTCCAATTGCACCGCTCCTGGAAATCCTCTGTTGTCTGCAGGCATCCGTTAGCAGTGGTCCTCAAACTTGCACCCAAATCTGGAGGGCTTGTTAGAATACAGACTTCCACTCTTGCTCCCAGAGTTCCTGATTCTAAGTAGGTCTGGAGTGGTACCAGCCTGTGCTGATTCTGCTGCTCTAGGGACCACACTTTGAGAACTACTGCACTAAGACGTCCTTTCCATGTGCTGATCCTTTCTCTGTTGAATCTGTTTCTGAAAACAGCTCCCTAGGTCAGTGCCGTACCTAAATCCCTGCACAGTCACGGGAGATACTCGTAGGCTCTTTCTTGATGTCCTGTGGACCCACTGGATTGAGGACACTGGCATCTGCTCTTTCTGGCTGTCCATGTCTGGCCGCCATTGCTGTTTGTCTGCTACTCTACCGTTCCACTGAGACTTCAGACTTCTATCATTAGACAGCCCCTCTACCTCGAAAATATATCGAAGGGCTCTTTTTTTTCTCACATCCACCCATCAGGGCTTTGCCCAGAGAAGGGGAAAGAAGCACTAAGTCTTGCTCTATCCTTCACTGAAGCTTCATCTTCTCCGTGAAAACATTCATTCTTATATCACTATGCGGTCTTCTCAAATGTGTGTTCTCATTCCTTCATGCCCTTACCATTTTGGGGTTTCAGAAATGTTTCTCCCAATAAAAGCCTGATTTTAAGCTATTCAAGTGGATGTTTTAAATATGAGCTCATAACGGTTTTTAAGTCCTATTTTATAGGTTGAAAACCAAATCTTTGTGTTTTATACTTTCAGCTCCTCTTTGATAATGAGGCTCAATTTAAGATTTAATTTTGATTATGTTAAGTCCATAAGAGGAGAGGAACCACTAAAAACAATAGTAAAAAAAAAATCAGTTAAATTTCAAAATGTTACCCAGCTTAAATATATTTTGTTCGTTTTCTTGAATAATGGCATACTTGCTGTCTTTGTGCTTTTGGTGAAAATGTTACTTTTGGTGAAACTGGTGTTTCTTATTATTTTAGGGAAAAAAATACCTCCATGGGCCATTGTTAGAATTTACTTTATCATTTTAAGGATAATACTCAGATTTGATCCCAAGAATATCGAAGGTGTAATGATCAGTGATCTGGGTGAGATCATTGAAATGCTCGTACCTGTCCTACCTGAACAAAAGGCTCATGTGCAGATTCTCTGAGTTTTGCCTCCAGAAACCTCTCTCTGTGGACCCTAAATGAAGAGCCTGAGGAAGCCAGATGCTGTAAAGAGTTGTGTCTGAATGAAATTACCCTGAATCTAATTTGGCTTCACTCTGTGTGTTTAGAATAGAAGCATTGCTAGTTGAACATGGAATGTCATGTTAATTAGCATATGTGCATAAATCATGTGCAGTAAACAGGCTCACAGACTGATTACAAATGACAAGTACAGACAGTAGAAATATAAGCTAAACTTTCTGTGGCCTACAATTTGCCTAGTATAGAAAGATGGCAGACTGAAATTGTAAGTGGGCAGAGAATTAAGTGAATAGGGAGCTAAGGAGTGCTCATATCGAAAGAGAGCCCCATAACTTACATTTTAGTTATAGACTCCTAGTTTAAAACCTTTTAGGGGAGTAATCTCCCCTAGTTAGTAACTAAAAGTCAAATGGCATAGGGGCACCTGGGTGGCTCTGTCAGCTAAGTGTCCAACTCTGATTTCAGCTCAGGTCATGATCTCGTGCTTTGTGAGTTTGAGCTCTGCTTCAGGCTCTGCAATGGCAGTACGGAGCATGCTTGGGATTCTCTCTCCCCTTGTCTCTCTCTGCCCCTTCCCCTCTCATGATATCTATCCCTCTCTCAAAATAACTAAATAAACTTCAAAACAAAACAAAAAATTCAAATGGCATATATTTGAATGAAAATAATCATTTCATATATGTGTGTGTATTTGTATGTGTGTGTATATGTATATATAATCACACTTGTTCTTTTGTTCCTCTTTATTACATTACTAGCTACCACTAATTAAGTGCCTACTATGTGTTCAAACTTCAATAATGTGTCTTTAAGATACTATGCCTGTGAAGCCAAGATTATCATCCAGATTTTATAATGAGGAAGCTGAAACTAAGAAGGTTTAAGGACAGACAGTTTTAGTCCAAAAACTGTCTGCATGGACTTAAACCTAGATTTAAGTCCAGATATTCTATATTTTTTTCTTAATTCAGATTATTTGATTGTTTTTGGTTTTTAAATTAAAATATAGTATTTATTCAACTGTTCTGATTGTTGGGGTGATTAGTGGGATACCATGGGCTGATCTGAAAGAGTTACTTACTCACCAAACAAGAGAAGCCTATGGTTAAGTGAGCCTCATGTGTTAGAAGAACAGAAAGAGGTAAGTATTCTCACCAAAAAAAACCCAAAGAAAATAAGAAAGAAAGAAAATGGTAGCCGTATGGTGATGTATATGTTCATTCCTTTGATTATGGTGATCATTTAACAGTGTATACGTATACCAAAATATCAAGTTGTATGTCTTAAGTAGATACATTTACTCAATCATGAGATGTATGTCTACGTTATGTCTTTTTATATAATTGAATCATGTTGTCCATATTCTTTGGTTGCTGAGAAAAATCAGACTTGACAATTCATTATTTTTGTAAATCTCTTTATGAAATGCAACATTAATTCTAAATAGTAATATACTGCATTATATCATTTTATCTTCTACATATTATAATAAATCAATCTTAGTAGGTATCATGGCCGTTATCTTGTTAAAATCCCCATGATGTTATTCTTTAAATACAGTTTCAAGTAAGTAATTTCTTATTCATTTATTTGGAGAGGTAAATGAAAAAAATACATACACATTTTGCTGAGTTTGAAATTTTGGAAGTTTTCATTTTATTTTGTTCTCTTTCAGTTTATTTCTGACATCTGCTTAATTTAAAATCTAAACTTTTTTCAGGGTTTAAAACTTTGTTAAATATAGTTTTAGCAGAAGTTTTTTTTTTTTTATCATCTGTTAAAATCCTAATGTCACCATGTATTGAAGTTTGTGAATTTTTGGAGAAGGATATTTACATTTCCACATTACCAATTTGACAGTGGAAAAATAGTTTTTACAAGGGCTTCATTAATATAAAACAAACTCCTATCTTAGTTTCACATTATTTTAATATTAATAATGACATACCTTAAATTGTTCATAATCCAATGACAGTAAAATTGATAGGTGGAACAATACGTGAATATAAATTATTTATGTACAAACAAAGCATTCATGTTTTTACAAAAGCTAATCATTGGGGAATCACACGTGTCCATGTAATAAAAATGACTGAATAGCATACATATGAAAGGAGGAAAATGACAGTAAGCTTGATTCTGTAAGTACGGAATGTTGCTAACTGGAGTGAGAACGTAATCAAAGTGGAGTCAATTTTCAATATGGAATTTCATAGACATTTAAACAAATTGCCCACTGGTCAAATTTAACAACCAAATTATTTGCGGTGGGTTATAGTTATTTGTAACTGTTAGCTTATAGCTGAACTGTTACAGTTACAGGAACTCCTGGATTCAGTATAAGCCATTTTTTTAAAATGTATTCACACATAAAGAATTTTTCACTAATTTTGGTTTATAAATTACAAATTGAAAATAAAATTATTTATTAATATTTCTGTGAGGGTGGCTGAGTCTGATTATACATTCCCCCCTCCGCAAAATCACACTGGGTCCTGAATTATCTAGATTATTTTTTTCACAGACCTCCAAATTACTGTTTAGATTTGTGCTTTGCAAACAATAATGATCTTTCTGTTTAATGTGACTATAGCAAGATCACCCTGCCCATAGTAAAATATATATAAATATTGTTAAATGAAACAAACACAATATTGATATTTTAAAGTATTCCTCCTGAACTCTTGGTAGAGTGATACAAAATGATTTCATTATGTAAATGAAAGGCAAATTAAAATTATCTCAAATAAATGTAATTACTGAGAGCCCTGGCTGGTATGAATGAATGGTCTGATTGAATCTGACCACTTTACTTTTTTGTGAACCATAATTTAGCAGATCTGCACATGAATAGAACAGAAAAATTAAATCAATTTATTAAAAATGGAAAATTCTGAAAGGGTTCACAACTGAAGTGATTTCACTAGTCAAAAAACACGTCTTCTGCCATTTGTGAAATGTTTAATATGTTGCAGAAGAGTGTCATTTGATTCAGGGTTTGACTGGCACTGAGATGTCGGATTGACAGTCCTGAATGTTGGATTATAAACATTAGCAGGAACCCTCCGTTCATCACCCACTCTCTGTTTACCCAAATTATGATCTCACTGTTTATGCAAATGTGGTTTAGCTGCAGCCTTGATTAATTCAGGTTCCGTGCTTTGATCACTGTGTAATATGATAGCATTACCTACTGATGTAAAGAAAGCCTTTCTGCAGCCCTCCATTCACGCCTGATAAAGTCCACATTCTTAATAGCTATAAGGTCTTTGTGATGTGCCTTTCTACCCTCCAGCCTCAAGCCTCGTTCTTCTGTGCCTGTTTCCAGAACGGCCATGCTATTCCTACAACAGGCTTAGCTCCCTCTTAACCCTGAGCCTCAGTGTTTCATAGTTTATTTACCCTGGGAGCTCTTTTCCTCACTCTCCACCTAGATAGCTCATTCCTGTTCTTTGAGTTTCATTTTATCCTTTACTTCCTTGAAGAGAAAGTGACTATACTCCAAGACTGGAGGATAGATACAGTGTTTACCTTGTTGAATCCATAGCATTAAGCAAATCCCTAGCCTTTAGATTTTATTTCTTCTTTCAATAATTCACTCGTTATTCAATAAATATTTATTAGTCATCTATTACATGTCAGGCATTGTTCTAGGCATGAGGAATGCAAGAGACTTTGTAGGACAGAGCCCCTTCTTCATGAGGCTTACACTTCTGTAATTAATATAGAACCCTGAGACATAAAGACAGAATATCATTTCAGAAAATAATAAATACTAATAGGAAAATCAGTCATGGGTCAGGGATAAGGCCTCTTAGAGAAACTTTCATTTGAGCTGGATCCTAAAAAACAAAGAGGAAAAATTATGTCAAACTCAAGAGAAAGAACATTCTAGTCAGAGGAAATGCAAGTACAGAGCTATGAGATGGGGGTGAGCTTGGCATATGGAAAGCCAAGTGCCTGGAAAAAAGTGAAAAATAAAGCACTTTTTTTTTAATAATAAGAACTGAGCTTAGGCAGCAGCCGAATCCTGTGACATATTGCAGGTCTTAGTTTGCAGTTTAGGTCTGATTTTATATCGTAAGGGAAACCACTGGAGGATGCATAGCAGAGGGTCATGGCTTTCTATAGGCTTTAGAGAAGTTATACTGCTACTAATGAAATGTAGGAGGAACAAGACTGGAGGCAGAAATGATGGCTTGACCTAAAGTTTAGTGATAAATGTCAGGATTCAGGATATAATTTGATAAATGGAGTCCTGAAGGCATGCGATGATCTAAATGTAGAAGGTGAAAGACATCAGTAAGTACTTACTGAAATTAATTCTCTTATTTTAACAGTAATGCAAAGAGAACAGTTACAGATTACATCATGAATTCTCAACCTCAGCACTATTGACATTTCAATCGGGATAATTCTTTTTTGTGGGGATTGTCCAGTCCTTTGTAGAATGGTTAGTAGCATCCTTGGCCTTAACTCATTACATGCTAGCAGCAACCCTTGATTTTGGCAACCAACAATGTCTCCACATGTCGGTAAATGTCCCCAGGGGATAAAATCTTTCCTGGTGGAGGGCCACCGGATTTGATATATGAGACTTCATTTGTAACAGTGTTGCAAATATTAGGGTGCACTTATAAAGGGAAGTAAAAATATTTTCTATTCTTAAAACTTTTGGGTGCCTGGGTGGTTAAGCATCCAACTTCAGCTTGAATCATGATCTCGTGGTTCATGGGTTCAAGCCCTGCTTTGGGGTCTGTGCTGATGGCTCAGAGCCTGGAGTCTGCTTCAAATTCTGTGTCTCCCTCTCTGCCCATCCCACACTCACAGTTTGTATCTCTCCCTCAAATAAGTAAGTAAGTAAGTAAGTAAGTAAATAAATAAGTGCTTTTGAGTAGAAAATAATGACCATCTTTTCTGGATGACTTATTTGCAGCTATTTTGTGGGGAATCTTTTCAGATATATCATTCATCAATTAAAATGTATTTTAATATTTAGAACAAGGAATCTGCAGTAGATGACCTGATGGTCAATCTGCGTATACCATTCACTAGCTGGGATTAGTGATGATAATATTAGAACCCTTCCCCTGAGGATCATTTTACATGTAAAACCTGCAAAGCACTTAGAATAGCTCCTGGCATGTAGTATAAACATTAGTTCTTGTTGTTATTATTATAGTTATTTACTCGGAAAACTACTGGTGACTTGTGGATGATTCCATAAAGAAAATTATTTTTCTCCTCTCAAAGAACCACAAATATACTTTCTACAAAAATAATAGTAATGTCAGTGGTGATTAAAGTTACTGTGATTTATTTCAGGGTCCCTGTCTGGATGACATGACTCATTATAGTGGGCTTATCTAGAGGCTGTTCTAGATTTGTCTCAAATGGATCAGGGACAGTTATGCCCATCATCATTCCCTCTCCCTTCTCAGTATAGAGACAGTTCTAGGGTAGAGTGGTTGGGAAAGCAGTGGGTGGCTCTTTGGAAGTCATGGAGACTGTGGTCCTCTTCAGACATTAGAGGTATGAACAAGCTGAAGAGCAACATTGCTTAGTGTTTTAACTCATGATGTACTTTTTTTTAAAGTTTATTCATTTTGAGAGAGGATGCACGCATGCATGAATGCAGGGGGCAGAGAGAGAGAGAGAGAGAGAGGGAATAAGAATCCAAAGAGCAGGCTTGGCATTGCCAGCATGAAGTCTGACACGGGTCTCCAACTCACAGACTGCGAGATCATGACCTGAGCCTAAACCAACAGTCATATTTTCAACTGACTGAGCCACCCAGGCGCCCCTAACTCATGATGTACTTACGAGATGCATTTCTTTTGTAGCAAATACTATAGTGTAAGCTTGATGCTCACTGTAACTAAGTTGATATCATGGGTCATATGGTCCAATCTCAGAGCAAAGAATACCCAAGCCAGTAAGTGTAAGCAACTATGAAATAACTCAACTATTCTTTATAGTTTTCCCATACAGTGAGTGGTATACATAGGCCATGGTAATACTTAGCTTTCTCTTTTCTTTTTCATTTAAATCCCTTATACCTCATGGCTTATATCCACCATTCCTGAAATTTCTTCCCCAGTCCAATTCTTCCCATGTCTTGTCTTTTATAACCCCCTTCTCCTTTCAGTCTGCAACATAAAATTCAAAAGGACCAATATGGTAGGTAAGGGGAGCCCACTCTTTGATGGACAAATGACAAAGGGTATGGGATGATAATGCATTGATTCATTTTGTCTGGTCCCAGCAGTATATGATTTTGCCACACTGTTTTCTTCTCTCCTAAAGCTATTCTCATGTTTTAGATATACCTCTTGTTGGTCAAATCAAGAATCAAATGGTATGTTTCTTCACTATGCCCCCCATACTTTCTCTTCTTGTTCCACTTTCCTGACTAGACTTAACTGCCCTTCACTAGCCTCAGGTAAAATAGCATACGTCCATTCATTTCAGGTCACATTTTCAAATCTTCTAGAGGTATGGGCTATACAGTGTTAAAAGAGGTTAAATTGCTAATATAAATATGCCTCAATTATATTGATATTTAACATAAAAACATGTGTAATTAAACTATTTCTTCAACTACTCTAGATACCTATCTTGTTGCCTTGCTCATATGCTCATTTCCACCTTTTTGCCATTATACTTATATGCTCTTCCATAACTAAACCCTCAATACTATCCTTTCTGTCTAACAAAATTTTGCTCATGGGTAAGCCTCATTTCACATGTTTCCAATGAAGGCTTCCTATTCTTTTAACTCACAATAATTCCTCTATTCTAACAAATGAAGCATTCATGATTTATACTATACAAGATGTCACTTGACTAGAAATTATTTTGTACTAATTACTAATTGTTTCTACTTTATAAGCCTCATTTCCTTAATAAGATTGTGAGATCTTTAATCAATGGAGCTTGCTAGAGTAAAACTAAAGAAGATTTATCTTAATCACCACAAATGATAAATGGAATGTCATTTTGATGTCTTTCTCAGGGAAGATACATTCTTATTCTGTCCCATAGTGCCTAGGACTTGAGTGAGTACATACAATATATCTCATAAATACTTACTCACTTGATATGGCAAATATATAAATATATAAATTCTATTACATATATATATTTTAATGTTTTAACGTTTATTTATTTTTGGGACAGAGAGAGACAGAGCATGAACAGGGGGAGGGTCAGAGAGAGACGGAGACACAGAATCTGAAATAGACTCCAGGCTCTGAGCTGTCAGCACAGAGCCCGATGCGGGCTCGAACTCACAGACCGTGAGATCATGACCTCAGCTGGTCGGATGCATAACCGACTGAGCCACCCAGGCACCCGCATTACATATATTTTTATAAAATAAAAGGGAGAATGATACCCCTCACTAAATATTGCATTTGCCTATAATATATGAAATGTATATGTGACGTTTTAGAAGAACAAGACATACTTTTTTAAAACATAATTTTACCGATGCTTAAGTTTCCCCCCTAACCTAGGAAATAAAGTTGTGAGCTGCTCCATGTAGAATTTAAGCAGTGGTTTTGAAACTTGAGCATGAATCAAAATTTCCTGGATGGCTTTTTAAACAAATTGCTGAGCCTGTCCCCAGAGTTTCTGATTCAATAGGCCTAGAGTAGGACCCAATAATTTGCATTTCTAACAAGTTTTCTGGTGATACAGATGCAACTGTTCTAGAAACATGCTTTAAGAACCAGTGTGTAAAAGTGTTCTCTCTCCTAAGGAAGAAAAAAAATCAGCTACTTGAGTCACAGCACTACTATGTTCCAAGAAGCATGATGGAGGAAGGCAAAAGGTCCAAGGTGATAATATTCATGACTATTTTATTTAAGACAAGATATTCAAACAAGAGGGGACTAATTTTCTCAGAAACAGGAGGACAGGTTGTTCTCACTTGCAAGGGAGTATTACTGTGACCTAATTTCTACCAGTCTACACAGATATTCTTGTTCCAAGCCTCAGGGTCCCACATTTTCCCAATGATAATCCTCATTTTCACATTAAAAACAAATTTGACAAAACTGTGCAGAACTGTACCTTCATGACTAAAGTCTATGTTAGTTTTTCAGAAGAATTTTCCCTGTAGCTTCATAAACGAGATTCTTAAAAGTCTGCTATAGAACTCTGATCATAACTTGGCCTAAGAGTTTACAAACTTGAGTTTACAAACGATTGTTTTTTGTAAGAATTCCAGTGCAGTGAGAAAAATCCACACCATGGATACCAGCTAGCAGAAGATGATGTGTGCATCTCTTCCCAACTTTGTGTTCAGTGATGCCACATTCATAGCTTGATATTAACCATGGTGGGAATATTTTCACCAAGGAAATTGGCCATGACTACAGACAAGATTTTTTTTGAGAATCAGTTGTTAAACATTTACCAGCCCGACATTAATCCCATGTCACCTTTTTTTTAGTCAACATTATTGAGAAGCTTCAGTGCAGAAACCTCATGGTCCCCAAGATACTTGCCTGAGAAGGCACTTCATTAAAATTAGCCACAAACAATTATTCCTGTTTCTGAGGCATCCTATAACTAAGTAGAATCCCATTTCCCGTTAGCAAGCAACATAGGATGTGTTCAAGCTTCCAGGCATGAGCAGGCCGATTCTCAAATCCCATTGTTGAGGGACCGTTTCCTGGGGCTACTCCTAATAAAAATTTCTGTATCAGCCAGTGTCTACTCAGAAAACAGGACTTGCAGCAGTTATTTTACAGAGAATTTAACATAAAGAATTGTTAGCTTGGTATACAGAACTGTAAATTAGATAATATGAAAAAAATAAGATATGACAATACATCTATTAGATGGAAGTATGTATTATCACAGGGAAAGGGAAACCAGGGGGTAAGTTGGGATTATTAAAATTTAGAAGCTTGGAAAATGGGCCCCACCAAACTGAAACTCAGACCTCAGAGAAGGGAGTTAATTCTGTTTGGCTAGCTCTAGCTCCTGAGAAAGGGACCTATATCCTGGACCAAATGACTAAGGGGAGGGTCATACTGGGCTGGAACTGATGTCTATTTCAGCATGCCTAGGAGAATAGGAAATCAGGAAAAAACAGATAGCACAACGAAAACATTGCAAAGACATAGAGAAATATGCCTGGGGCTTGATTCCAGGGTATTAGACAAAAGAGAATACAGTTTAACAGTGAGTCAGACCAAAATGATTGACATTGAGTGTACTTACTAGAAATTAGTAAGTTAGTGAGTATTAGTGAATGCATTTCAAAGTTTACATGATTATGTGACTTAAAACTTGGACTCAGACATGGTCTACCTTTAAAAATGTTGAGATGCAAAGACTTTGCTAGCACAATGGAGAGGAAGGAATGCAAAGGAATGGGCAATAGGAATATTAGAAACAATAATGCTGTTCCTCCACGTGCTTGAAAAACTGAACACTGTAATCAAAGAACAGGCTTTGTGTCTGAGTAGAATTTAATCTTTTTCTTTGCAGATCCAGTTCTCAGGGAATGATTCTAAAAGCATCAGTAACTCCCAGTGTGGATATCAATGCAGGATTGGGCCCAAAGCTAGGATTTCTATTACCTAAATGAGTATTTTTCTGTAAAAGTATAATGTTAGCAGCCAAGTTCCAGGACTTTATTTTTGTCGGAATTTTTATCTTCTAGTATTAGACTCTACCAACCGAAAGCAGCCGGAAGTATAGGATGACACCCTGGGAATGTAATGCTGTACTAACAGAAGAGTCACGTACCAGGGGGTGCAGATGAACTCTCATGAAAATTTCACACATTCTCTGCTAATTTTCCAAAAAGTACATCTGCCTCTTTTGTATTCTGGAGAAATTTTTGGATGATGACTGAGAATGCCGTTTTATTGGTATTAGCTAGTTTTAGTAATACTGACGAAGATGACATTACCACAGTGAAAGTATGACCAGAAACATAACCTGATCCTACACGTATTGACAAGCATTGGTTATGTTTTTTGGAGTCTTTCTTTGATGCAAAATATATTGAAATGAATTTTTTAGTCACATTTTAATGTTTTATCAGTCACCAGTATGATGAAACTTTGGACTGGGGCGCCTGGGTGGCTTACTTGGTTAAGCGTCCGACTTTGGCTCAGGTCATGATCTCACAGTTTGTGAGTTCGAGCCCCGTGTCAGGCTCTGTGCTGACAGCTCAGAGCCTGGAGCCTACTTCAGATGCTGTATCTCTCTCTCTCTCTGCCTCTCCCCCACTTGTGCTCTCTCTCTCTCTCTCTCTCAAAAATAAATAAAATGTAAAAAAAATGATATCTGAATAAAACTTTTGTATTTTCCACTTAAGACTATTTGCCTTACATATCTCAATAAAATAGGAGATATATCTGCCTGGTTATTGAAAATGGGCTATAAAATTTAGGGCCTGTTTAAATCTTTTGAAATTCTTCTTGTTTCTGATGATGTAATTACCCTAAACTGACATCCAAAGATGTATCTTTTGGATTAATTAATTTAAATGTTAATAAAGCATTAGAATTATCCTGATTTTCACATAAGAAGTAAATCAGAAGTCAATAAAAGCAAACCCTCATACATTAAAAAAAAATAGTACTGGAGCAGCAACTGAGTGAACAAACAAGATCAAATCAACCAGTTATAAAACAATTTCAAAAGGTGGATTCTGATGCCAGGTAGATCTAGCTCCAAATTTGGGCTCTTACATTTGCCCATTATGGGACCTAGGCATTCACTTAAATCTCCAAGTTTCCAGGTGTCTGTTTTGCTCTGTAAAATGGAAATAATACCTGACTTTCAGGGTACCACATGCCATACTCTTTACTTGGAATGTCTCTCTGACCCTCATCACCACTTCACCTGGCATCCTGTAGCCCACAGTTTTAATATCACTTCTTCAGCAAAGTATTCCCTTATCATCTGATTTATCCTTTATGGTTTTGACCACAATGGAAATTGATTAATGGTGATTATTGTTTAATGCCTCTCCCCTTCATTAGTCTGTTTATGAGAGCAGAAGTCATTTCTATATTGTTAATGGCATCTCCTCAGTAGATATTCAATATACACTGTAGGATGGATGAATGGATATCATATAAAACATCTGACACAAGTAGATAAGCAATAAATGATAGTTAATATATATTCATCATTTATATTTTATATAATTGCTATAATTTACTGTGTAGTCTTTAATAAAAATCTGCCATGGCATTATTTTGTGCAGTGACCTTTTTTTGTCCTATAGAGATTAGACACCATAGCATAAAAATCAAAGGGCAAATTTTATCACTTCATCAGATGACTATGTTGGCTCTTATTTACCTGCAGAGTTTTATAGATGTAAGACTTTTTAGAGTAGAAAGTTACCCTTTTGTTCCTACTAGAAAAAATGCTGATACTCTCTTTAATTTTTACTCAGAGGTAAATACTTTTTTAAATGATTCCCTTTTGATTATAGGTACAAGCATTGAAATAAGCTAAGACATTTATGTATAGGCTACATTATTTATAGGCCAGCAAATTTACCACAGAGTTAGAGGGCACAACCCAAAGGAGCCATTGGCCAACATTATCTTTCTTCCAAACTGGACCTTTTCTCCCAGATCCCTGGTCCCAGGCAGGCCATTTTTAATTTATTTGTGCCTATGGAAAGTCACCTGGCATCCACCTAGCCAGATTAATATTTGCAAAAGGAGACAGAACTATTCTTAGAAGATTCACTCCCTCATGATCCTTTACTCCTGTTCCACAAAGGACTCCTACAAAGAAAGTTCCACTGAAAGATTCACACCCCTAATAAGGACTGGGGAATAAATTATGTGAGCCTTTTAAAAAGTTTTAGGATCCTGACTTAAGCAGCATTACCAAAAAGAAAGGAAGCACAGGTCAAATTCCAGGTGTTAATTGTTTTCTTCACAAAGGTCATAGAAATTGTACAAAACTTAGAAAATAGAGATAAGCATGACACTCCCTATTGATAATCATTGTCAGTAGTGGTTTTGGCACAGATCTGTCCAGACCCCTTTGAGATATGTGTGTGTGTGTGTGTGTGTATTTAATTTATGAACTAGACATATAGATAAATCTTTAATTCTTTTCTACTTCGTATGTATACAATATATGACTGTAGCATAATACTTTATGAACATCCTTTATGGTATATATTATTCTACAGTGTAATTTTATTGATTATGTAATATGGAAACAAAGTAACCCTATTGTTGGAAAATTTTAATATTAACCTTATTATTCGACATTGTATACTTCTATTTCTTTATACATATGAAACTCTAGTATTATTTCATATGCATTTACATACATGACTGATGATTTTATCAGGATATATTTCTAAAAGTGCAACTTCTTGGTAACGCATATGCAAATCTTCAAGGATGTTGACAAACCATCATCCAGAATTTTGTACCAATTTAAACTCATGTATCTGTGTGTCTATGAAGGGATCTGATTCCTGGTGCCCTCCCAAATACCAATTACTTAATTAAACATAAATGTGTGGTGCTGCATTGCTGCCAGAAAATAATCTGATGCCTCATGGCTTTGTTCTTTCGAAAAGTAGCCTATTTAGGTAACATTGCCCCAACTGCTCTTAGGATGAGTTAATTTTCTGGAGCAACCAGAAGAGTTCTCAAAGGACTCTCCATGGGTGTCTTTTCCTCTCTCTGAATTTGCCTGTGGATTTGGATATGCAGAATTTCTTTACTCGATAGCTGATGCATATTGAATGCTTACAATGTGCTTTATACATATTTAATTTAATGTTTCAGTTACCTCATAGCATAGCTACTGTTATCCCCAATCTCTAAATGGGAAAACGGAGGCATAGTCAAGTTAAATAAATTATAAGTTGTGTGTTCTACAACAGTAAATGATTAAGCTGAAATTTGAACAAAATTGGTCCAACTCAGAACATCTACTCTTCAGCACTACATAGCATGACTACAGAAAAGAGTGCTGATGAGTGGAAGTTTACATTTCTGATGTGTGCATTTGTGTAAATAAAAAATACATGAATTTATTTGACAAGGCAAAGACATATGCCATGCCCTTACTGTGCAGACAAAAAAGAAAAAAAGAACAACAAACAATAGAATTGC
Source organism: Prionailurus bengalensis (assembly GCF_016509475.1). NCBI lineage: Eukaryota > Metazoa > Chordata > Mammalia > Carnivora > Felidae > Prionailurus > Prionailurus bengalensis. The sequence goes on along the minus strand of NC_057353.1, from coordinate 13,139,851 downwards.
CAATTGAACTGAGATTAGGAAATGTTCAGCGAGGACTTAATAAATGAGGTGAGCTTGGACTCAATCTTGAACAATGACTGTGCTTACCAGGCAGATGTGATGTGATGCAGATTGACAAAGGCCTGCCAAGTGAAGGGAGCAGTTGGGCAAAAGCACCAAAGTGTGAAGTACACCAAGGTGCTGGTACATTGACTTTGTGAGGAGTGGTTCTCAAGCTGTTCACATCACCTTTCTTCAGGTTGGAAAGCATACCTTCTGCTTCCTATGCCTAGATTTTAAAGTGTGGGGCAGACGTTTCCTCGAACATGTGTTACTTTCTGTATCAAAATTTCCCAGGGAGAGGCAGACTACTCTAGTGTCTGTTGAATGAATGAATGAAAGAATGTTTGCATTCAAAGAGAGGGACTGCCAGATTAAATAAGAAAAAAAAAATGGGGAATTAAGAAGTCTGTTCTTGATTTGGCTTGGAAAGAGCTAAAGGGGCACTTCGACTTTCTTTAAATGTTCTTGTGGTTCCTAATTACAAAAATTTCTTCTAAGTGAGCTGACATTTTTATTCAGTCATTTAGAATGTTCATTAGAGACAGAATCATGAATAATATAAATGTATTACAAATTCCACTCAACAGTTAAATGCAGCCTCTATGTAATTCAAAATAAAAATATTAACACTTTTTTTTTTCCTGTGGCCACTATTTTCTCTCCTATGCCTGGAGCTCAAGCTGAACCAATTTGTGTTGAAAACTTATAGCAACCAGTATTGAATTTGAAGTTCTGAATTCTGAAATGTGAATGGTAGGGAAACACTCTGAATTTCATGTATTTAAGCCTATTGATAGATAGACCAAATATAACAAAGTGAAACAAATGATGTCCTGTGTTTGCTGTAACTCCAGCTTGTGTCTAAAAAGCACGGTTGCTATAGTAATTGATTTTATCATACTCAGAACTAACAAAGACTTTTTAAAAATATTCTAATTACCTGGGGGAGCCTGGGTGGCTCAGTCAGTTAAGCATCTGTCTCTTGATTTCGGCTGAGGTCATGATCTCACAGTTGGTGGGTTCAAGCCCCATGTCAGGCTCTGTGCTCACAGGTCAGAGCCTGGAGCCTGCTTTGGATTCTGTGTCTCCCTCTCTCTCTGTCCCTCCCCTGCTCATGCTCTGTCTCTCTGTCTCAAAAATAAATAAACATTCAAAGAAATTTTTTTTAATTCTAATTACTTGGAAAAAATGAATTTCTGCTGTCTAAGTAGCAATCAGTGGTAATAAAGACTGTGAAAGTGCCTTAGAGAATGCTTAATTATCTTTTTGACATCCTCTGAGAACAATTGACAGAGGTTTATAAAAAAAAAGGAAAGTTAATTAACTTGCACTAAAGACTATACCCATATAATGAAATACAAATAAAATGTTGTTAACATAGGTTGTTTGATATATGATAGGTAATTTATGCTAAATGAAATAAGCAATAGAAACATTTTTTTTTATTCTTTATAAATTTTAATTCCAGTATACTTAACATACAGTGTTATATTAGTTTCAGGTGTATAATATATTTATTCAACAATCCCATACATCACCCAGTGCTCCTCAGGACAAACATACTCCTTAATCCCCATCACCTATTTCACCCATCCCTCCGCCTGCGTCCCTTCTGGTAACCACCAGCTTGTTCTCCATAGTTAAGAGTCTGTTTCTTGGTTTCTCTCTCTTTTTTTTCCTATACTCTTTTGTTTTATTTCTTGAATTCCATTTATGAATGGAATCATGGTATCTATCTTTCTGACTGACTTATTTTGCTTAGCATTATACTCTCTAGCTCCATCCATGTTGTTACAAATGGCAAGATTTGATTTTTTATGGCTGAGTAATATTCCATTTGTGTGTGTGTGTGTGTGTGTGTGTGTGTGTGTGTGTGTGTGTGTGTGTATTCCACATCTTTATCCATTCATCTATCAGTGGACCCTTGGATTGCTTCCATAGTTTGGCTATTGTAAATAATGATGCTGTAAACATAGAGGTGCATATATCCCTCTGAATTAGTGTTTTGGTATTTTTTTTAGTGTTTGGTAATTTTTAGGTTAATACCCAGTTATGTGACTCCTGAATTATAGGGTAATTCTATTTTTAATTTTTAAAGAAACCTCCATACTCTCTTCCAGAGTGGCTGTACCAGTTTGCATTCCCACCAACAGTGCAGGAGGGTTCCTTTTTCTCCATATCCTCACCAACACTTGTTATTTCTTATGATTTTGATTTCAGCCTGTCTGACAGGTGTGAGGTGGTATTTCATTGTAGTTTTGATTTGCATTTCACTCGTGATGAGTGATGTTGATCATCTTTTTATCAGTCTGTTGGCCATCTGGATGTCTTCTTTAGAGAAATGTGTGTTCATGTCTTCTGCCAATTTTTAATTGGATTATTTAGTTTTGGGGAGTTGAATTGTATAAGTTCTTCATATATTTTGAATACCAACACTTAATTGGATATGTCATTTAAAAAATTTTTTTAGTGTTTATTTTTGAGAGAGAGAGACAGGGTGTGAGCAGGAGAGGGACAGAGAGAGAGGGAGACACAGAATCTGAAGCAGGCTCCAGACTTTTAGCTGTCAGCACAGAGTCCAATGCAGGGCTCGAACCCACAAACCATGAGATCATGACCTGAGCCAAAGTCAGACACTTAACCAACTAAGCCACCCAGGCACCCCTTGGATATGTCATTTAAAGTTTATGTATTCATTTTTGAGAAAGAGAGAGAGGGAGAGATAATGGGGAAGGAGTAGAGAGAGAGGGAGAGAGAGAGAATCTCAAGAAGCTTCCTCACTGTCAGTGCAGACCCCGACAGGGAGCTCAAACTCACAAACCATGACATCATGACCTTAGCCGAAATCAAGAGTTGGACGCCTAACCACCTTAGCCACCCAGGTGCCCCATTTGGATGTGTCATTTGCAAATATCTTCTCCCATTCAGTAGATTGCCTTTTAGTTTTGTTGATTGTTTCCTTCTCTTTACAGAAGCTTTTTATTTGATTGTAGTCTCAATAGTTTATTTTTACTTTTATTCCCTTGTCTCAGAAGACCTATCTAGAAAAATGTTGCCATGGTTGATATAAGAAACATTACTGCCTATTCTCTCTTCTAGGATTTTTGTGGTTTCAGGTCTCACATTTAGATCTTTAATCCATTTTGAATTTATTTTTGTGTGAAATAAGAAAGTGGTCCAGTTTCATTCTTTTGCATGTAGCTAACTAAGTTTTCCGAACACCATTTGTTGAAGGGATTATCTTTTTCCCATTGGATATTCTTTCCTGCTTTGTCAAAGATTAATTAACCATATAATTATGAGTTTATTTCTGGGTTTTCTATTTTGTTCCATTGATCCATGTGCCTGTTTTTGTGCCAGTATCGTACTGTTTTTATTACCACAGCTTTGTAATATAACTTGAAGTTGGGAGTTGTGATACCTCCACTTGGCTTTGCTTTTCCAAAATTGCTTTGCTATTTGAGGTCTTCTGTGGTTCTGTGTAAGTTTTAGGATTGGTCTAGTTCTGTGAAAAATGCTGTTGGCATTTTGATAGGGATTGCATTAAAGCTGTAGACTGCTTTGGGTAGTATGGCCATTTTAGCAGTGTTTGTTTTTCTAATCCATGAGCATAGAATGTCTTTCTATTCTTTGTGTCATCTTAAATTTCTTTCATCAGTGTTTTGTAGTTTTCAGAGTACATGTCTTTCACCTGTTTAGTTAGTTTTATTCCTAGGTATATTATTATTTTTGGTTAGAAACACAACAGTTTTCTGCATATTGATTTTTGTATCCCGCACCTTTACTGAATTCATTTATCAGTTCTGATAGTTTTTTGGTGGAGTCTTTGGGTTTTCTCTATAAGTATGTCATCCGCAAATAGTGAAAGAATTTTACTTCTTCCTTATTTATTTCTTTTTGTTGTCTTATTGCTGAAGCTAGGACCTCCAGTACTATGTTGAATAAAAGTTGTGAGAGTGGATATCCCTGTCTTGTTCCTGACCTTAGAGGTAAAGCTCTCAGTTTTTCTCCATTGAGGATGATATTAGCTGTGGGTCTTTCATATATGCCCTGTATTATGTTGAGGGATGTTCCCTCTAAACCTACTCTGTTGAGGGCTTTTTTTTTTTTTTTTTGACCTTTTCTTTTTTTTAATTTAGAGACTTCTGTATCACTTATAGAGTTATGTTGACATTTAAACTTTTTTTTTTTCTTTTTTGAGGATACAGTTTATTTATTTATTTTTTTTTCTGAAATTTATTGACAAATTGGTTTCCATACAACACCCAGTGCTCATCCCAAAAGGTGCCTGTTGAGGGCTTTTTTAATGAATGGTTGCTGTATTTTGTCAAATGCTTTTTCTGTGTCTATTGAGAGGATCATTTGGTTCTTATCCTTTCTTTTATTAATGGGTTATATCATGTTGATTGATTTGCAAATATTGAACCACCCTTGCATCCCAGGAATAAATCCCACTTGATCATGGTGAATGATTTTTTTAAATGTCTTATTGGATTCGGTTAGCTAGTATTTTGTTGTAGATTTTTACATCTATGTTCATCAGAGATACTGGCCTGTAGTTCTCTTTTTTTGTGGTGTGTTTATCTGGTTTGGGTACCAGGGTGATACTGGCCTTATACAATGAATTTGGAAATTTTCTTTCTTCTATTTTTTGGAATAGTTAGAGGAGAATAGGTGTTAACTTATCTTTAAATGTTTGGTAGAATTCACCTGTGAAGTTTTCTGGTCCTGGACTTCTGTTTGTTTGGAGTTTTGTGACTACTGATTCAGTCTCCTTGCTAGTAATTGTCCTGTTCAAACTTTGTGTTTCTTTTTGGTTCAGTTTTGGTATGTTATATGTTTCTAGGAATTTATCCATTTGTCCTAGGTTGTCCAATTTGTTGGTATATAGTTTTTCATAATATTCTTTTATAATTGTTTGTATTTCTGTGGTGTTTGTTATTTCTCTTCTTTCATGTGTGATTTTGTTCGATTTCTTCCTTCCTTCTTTCCTTCCTTCTTTCCTTCCTTCTTTCCTCCCTTCCTTCCTTCCTTCCTTCCTTCCTTCCTTCCTTCCTTCCTTCCTTCCGTCTTGAGTCTGGCTAGAGGTTAATCAATTTTGTTGATCTTTTGAAAGAACCAGCTCCTGGTTTCATTAACCTGTTCTATTGTTTTTTTAGTTTTTATATCATTTATTTCTGCTCTAATCTTTATTATTTCCTTCTTTCTGCTGGTTTTGGGGTTTTGCTTGTTGTTCTTTTTCCAGCTCCTTTAGGTGTAAGATTAGGTTGTTTATTTGTGATTTTTCTTGCTTCTTGAGTTAGGCCTATATTGCTATTAACTTCCCTTTTAACACCACTTTTACTGTGTCCCAAAGGTTTTGGAACATTGTGTTTTCATTATTGTTTGTTTCCATGCACCAAAACATTTTATAACCAGAGTCTTACTTTACCTAACATGGTTCCCTTAAAAAGTATGTCCCTAGTTTGATCATTTCTCTTTATTTTCCCCTTAAATTATTTCTTCTTAGAAGTTGGCCAGACCTGCAGAGTAATCCATTGCAATGCACACCATAGGTCTCTGACCTTTCAGACATGCTCAGGGAAAACAGAATCATTATGAATGGTATTTGCAAGTCTGAAATCACCACAGGCTACTGTATAACTGTGCCTGTAGACATTGTATTGAATTTCCCAACTCAATCTTCCCTTCCTTAGTAGAGGAAAAACTCATCCTACTCTTCTTTAATCATTTTGAGGTCCTTAAACAAGAAATATTGGAGTATTTTTTAAATTACCCATTGTTACAGAATTACTTAATGAACTACTATGTAAGAAGAAAAGGTCTTTGTGATACTAATGTGAATCAAGGGCATATGTTTCAATTACCTGAGAAAGACATGGTATATTAGCATGCTTTTCTATGCCTTATAATATTATACATTATATTTTGTCATATTATCTCTGATTTTTTCATGGGGAATAACCTAAGTGAAGGGTATTACACCTTAAAAATTACCACTTATTCTAGACCATGCGATTTGAATATGGATTTTATGCCACCAAAGAGTAGATTATGTCTCAACATGAGCATGCAGCAGTGAATCCAAAAATTAATGAGTATCCATGCCCCTTAATATTACTATGTAGAAGACTACAATGCATTTTAGACTTGCTCAGCACTGGTCTTCACAGTGTTTTTGTGCTTGATCAAGGGTCAGTACTAACCACTACTCTATGCCCTAAGTCTCATCTGATGACTTGGTGCACACTGAACTTAGAAATTAAATCTCCCTCACTCAGAGACATGCAAGAGACCACCCACAGCTCTTATAGAAGAATGGTACAACTACCAGTGGAATAATACTTATAATTTCATGGAACCTTTTATATTTGCAAGGGTTTAACATCTAGCTAGAAGGCAAAAAGACTCTAGAGACAGCTCTTCTGATTATAATAAGGAGAATGAGCCAGAAAAGCTGCAATATCACAAGTATTCATGTTGGAGTAGCCAGTATCAGATTTTGCCTCCTGGCATAAACAACTAAACAATAATTGGACAGGTGATTTTATACATTGAACAACAGCTACTGCAGGATTGTGATCCCTGAGAAAATTAAAATAAACCAAGAAGCTTATAAGTCATCCTGAGATTTTTCATGGAGGCACCTTCAGAATCAGAGTATAAGAGCAAATCATGTAGATTTTGCTGAATTGGAGGGATAGAAGTTGCATTTTGATGAGGCCTTAGTAGCTGAAATTTTAAAGACATAGTGTTGACGAGAAGAGAGGTATGCAGAAGAGCACCAGAAATCTTCAGAGAGTGCCCACTTGAGTTTGTTGCTGAACATTAATTTGTTCATGTATAGGATGAATACCTTGAAGCCAGGCCAAGGTATATTGTGAGTTATAAGATAAGCAATTCCCAGATATCACCCAGCCTTGTAAGATGTTTGAATTACAACCTGCCATAATGGAGGTGCCTCACTGAACAATCAAGGTATTCAGTAGAGAAATCTGGAGAATCACATCTCAGCAATAAGGCCGATTTATGCGTATAGTAAATCTAGTGTGGACTTGCCTTAAACAGCTTTAAAAATAAGCCTTAAAATGACCGAGCTGTTCAATAAATAATTTAACTGTGAAGATAATTTTTTTAAAGGAAGACAAAACACTCCAGACAAAAATGCAACAAACAAAATGAACAGCACTCAATTAAAATTTACTAGACTATGAAAAACAAGAAAAATCTTAGCCACAACCAGAAGAAAAATTAGACTATTGAAAGAACCAAATTTGACAGACATGATGGAGTCGGTAGAGAAGGACTCTAAAGCAGCAATTACAAACATAATTAAGGTTTTAAAGGAAATGTAAACCTGAAGTCAAAAGAGAGAATTCATAAAAATGAACCAAAGATCATATCTGGACAAGAAAAATACAATATGGGAGTTGAAAAGTCCTTTATAAGTGTAACATGTTATAAGATACTTATGAAAATGCTCAATAAACTTAAAGACATAGTGAAAATTAGATGACAGGTTAGCACAGAAAAAAATTAAAACTTTAAAAATTAAATAATGCCTCAACAACATGTAGGAAAATATAAAGTAGTTTAACATATTTTTTTAAGTTTATTTATTTTGAGAGAGAGAGAGAGAGAGAGAGCAAGCAGGGGAAGGGCAGAGAGAAAGGGAGAGAGAATCCCAAGCAGGCCAACATGGAGCTCAATCTTATGACCACAAGATCATGACCTGAGCCGACGTCAGGAGTTGGTTGCTTAACTGACTGAGCCACCCAGGTGTCCCTAACATATGTTTGAGTTCCCAAAATGGAGAAAAGCCACAAAACATTTGAAGAAATAATATTGCTATATGTGCTATTAGAGCTAGGAATTTTATTTTGTTGATTCTTTGGGTTTTATACATAAAGAATCATGTCATCAGTGGGCAAAGATAGTTTTATTTCTTCTGTCCCAATCTGAATTATTTTCCTGTCTCATCTTATTATAGTTATTTGGAATTCTAGTAAAATGTTGAATAGAAGTGGTGAGAGAGAACATCCTTATTTTGTCTATGAGCACAAGGGGGAAATGTTCAATTCCTCATCATTAAGTGTGATGTTAGCTATAGCTTTTTTGAGATACCGCTTATCAAACTGAAGGAGTTCCCCTGAAATACTAGGTTTCTGAGAACTTTTATCGTGAAATGGTGTTCAACTTTGTCATATCTTTTTTTCTTTATCGAATGATGCAATCATATGATTGTCTTAAGCTTGTTGATAGGGAGATTCCATTTATTAATTTTCAAATGTCGAATCAATCTCATAACTGTAATAAATCCCAACTGGTTATAATATGTAGTTCTTTTCATATATTGGTGGATACAATTTGCTAATATTTTGTTGAAGATTTTTGCATCTGTATTCATGACAGATACTGGTTTGCAGCTTTTCTTTCTTTTAGTGTCACTATTAACATTCGAATATTAGGATGTGTTTACTTTGCTTCTATTTTCTGGTTGAGACGGTGGAGAATTGGTATCACTTCTTTCTTAAATATTTGGTAGAATTTACTACTAAAACCATCTGGGTTTAGTGCTTTTTGTTTTTTGAAGATTTTAAATTAATTCTTTGATTTCTTTACCAGATAGAAATCTGTTCAGATGATCCATTTCTCCTTGTGTGAGCTTTGGTAGTTTGTGTTTTCCAAGCAATTGGCAATTGCAATTCCAAGCGATTCATCTGAGTTATCAAATTTGTGGACATAAATTTCTTTACACTAGATCTTTATTATTCTTCTAATGTCCATGGGATTCATAGTGATAAACTCTTTTATATTTTTCGTTTTGGTTATTTGTACGTTCTTTTTTATTTTTCTTGGCAATCTAGATAGAGACTTAATAATTGTGTGTGTGTATTTTCAAAGAGCCAGCTTTGAGGTTCAATGATACATCTCTGTTGTTTTCCTATTTTCATTTTCATTGATTTCTGCTCTAATTTTTAACATGTCTTTTCTTCTGCTTTCTTTAGGCATAAATTAATCTTCCTTCTCCAGTTTCCTAAGGCACAAATATAAATTATTGGTTTTAGCACCTTCTTACTAATAAATTCATTCAGTACTATAAATTTCCCTGAAAGCACTGCTTTCAGTGCATCACACAAATTTTGACAAGTTGTATTCTCATTTAGTTCAAAATATTTTTAAATTTCTCTTGAGAATTCTTTGACTCTTGTCTTCAGTATGTTGCTTAATTTCTAAATAATTGGGGCTATTCTAGCTATCTTTCAGTTATTGATTTCTGGTTTAATTCTATTGTGGTCTGAAGCACATTTTGTATGACTTCTGTTTTTTAATATGTGTAAGGTGGTTTTTATGGCCTAGAATGAAGTCTGTCTTGATAAATGTTCCATGCAAGCTTGAGAAAAATGTTTATTCTGCTGTTGTTCCAGGTAGTAGTGTATAAATGTCAGTTAGATACAGTTGATTGATAGTGTTGTTCAAGCCAATTATATCCTTAAGTATTTCCTGTCTGTCTTATCTATCAGTACTGAAAATGTGGCACTGATATCTGCAGCTGGAATGGTGGAATTGTCTATCCACCTGCAGTCCTTTTAATTTTCGATTCATGTATTTTGACAATCTGATGTTGGGTACATATACATTTAAGATTATTGTCTTCCTGGAGAATTGACATCTTAACACTATATAATACTCTTTATTTATGAAAATAATTTTATTTTTGAAATAAAATTGTCTGAAATTAACTACTCAATCTTTCTTTATATTCGTGTTATCCCACTATACTATATTTTTTTCCATCCCTTTGCTTTGAAACTAATTGAGTATTTATATTTAGTAAGGTCCTTGTAGTCAACATATAGTTAGGTCTTATTTTTTATTATCCACCTTGAAAATCTATCTTTTAGTTGGTATAGGGGAGTATTCACATTTAAAGGATTTCTTATGGGGAGCCTGGGTGGCTCAGTCAGTAGAGTGATTGAGCGTCTGATTTTGGCTCAGGTCATGATCTCATGGTTTGTGAGTTCAAGCCCCACATCGGGTTCTGTGCTGACAGCTCAAAGCTTGGGGCCTGCCTCTGATTCTGTGTCTCCCTGTCTCTCTCTCTGCCCCTCCCCTGCTCATACTCTGTCTGTCTCTGTCAAAGATAAATAATGAACATTAAAAAATAAATCAATTAACTTAAATAAACAAAGCGTTTTTTTAAGTAATTTAATACTTATGTTTGTAACCTTCTGTTTAGTGTGTATGTCCTTTGCTTCCCCTATGTTCTTTTTTACCTTCTCTGACTTTAACTGAGCATTTTACATGATTGATTTTATCTCTTAGCAGCTCAGTTTTATTTCTGTTAAAATTTTTAGTAGTTTCCCTAGAATTTGCAGTCTATATTTATGCTAATCTTAATGCACCACAAACAATATGAGGCCACTTTACATCTAGTTCAGGTAATTTATGAGAGTGTACCCTATTCCTTCATCCTGCATCCTGTCCTTTATTACAGAGCTGTCTTTTGTGTCATTTAGCTAGTTGCGATAATCAGCCAATATCTGTTGCTGGTATCACTCTAAACAAACATCTTTTAGATGAGTCGAGGATTGGAAAAATAAAAGATGTTATTTTGCCTCATTTATTCCTTCTCCAATGCTCTTCCTTTGTTATAAAATTGAGTTTCTAACCTACATCATTTTTCTTCTCGGATGCCGCCTTTTATTCACTTCTTTCAAAACAGGTCTATTGGTAATAAATATCCTCGGTTTTTGTCTGAGAAGGTCTTTCTCTCTCCTTCAGTGTTAAAGGACAGTTTCATTGAATGTAGAATTCTAGACGGTAGGTTGTTTCTCTTTTTACACTTTAAATATTTCTGAAATATTCATTACTTGTCTTGCATGAATTCTGATGAGAAATCTGTATTTCTTATTTATTTACTGAGATAAATAGGCCTTCAGCATGATATTTTATGTAAATCTGACTAGGAGCCAGGCTGTGTTTAATATTTACCTTGCTCTGTGGTGCTAGAGCCTTCATTTCCTCTGGTTTTTGTCTTTCTTGTTGACTTTGGGCCTTGCTATGAACTCCTTTTAGGTAGAATTTGTATTTTGCAGCTCTTCCAGGTGTAATCCCCGGTTAATGTACTGAAGCCCTGTTGGTGTGGTGGTAAACTAGGAGAAGGGAGGCATTCTCTAATCTTAAGATTAAAGGTCAGTCTTTTAGTTGGATGGTGTTTCCGTGATGTGACCTTCACAAATGTTTCTTAGATTTTTCTCCCCTTGTAGGTGAGCCTGGAGAGCTAGAGGGAACTGGAGTCAGAGAAATGCCTTTCTCTCGGGTAAGGTAATGATGTGGTAAGGGCTTCCCCTGGAGAGTTGGTGTTAGTTTTTGAGAATGTTCTGATCATGTTTTATAATGGTTACTCTTCTCTCACCACCGCCAGGGCCAGGAGGAAATCTGCCTTGGCAGTTCACCTTGAAAACTTGGGTTTCCTGAAACTAAAATCCACGAGAATACCGGGATGCCCCTCAGAATAGGGGTACCAGAACTTTCTCACTTAAGCTTATTCTCATTGAGCTGCCGTCAATTCACCAAAGTTACCATTTAATTGCACCTACCAGTTTATGGCTCCAGCAGTGTCTACTGCATGTGGGCACATGTTGGTTGTGACTGTGTAGTCACCTTTCTTTCTTCGATTTGGGGGTGCTGAATTGCCCAGCAACCTAGGTCTTTCAGTGGCTCCCACTAGAGTCATTGACTTTCAGTTCTGTGTTTTCTTGTGTAAAGACGGGAGTGATGACATCCAAGATCTTGACACATAAGAGCAGAAACCAATGGTCTGTTTTACCTTAACTTTTAATAATCCTTTCATACTTGGAAGCTAAGTGTTCATTAACTCTTTCCTGTGATCTCAAACAAGGTAACATTAATATTTATTTCAAATGACAATTCTGTGAGCTTATCCTTCCATCCCTTCCATGTGCATAAGCACATAAGTGATTTGAAATTCTCGGAGCTCTTAGATTGCCGTGTCAGAATCACCTGAAGACATCTACTATATTCTCCCTCTCCTCCATGTCTCACACTAATTAAGTTTACTATAAAGCCAGTGTCAGGAATCTCTCTTCTGCCAAGGGTGACTGTAGCCATCGGAGGCCAGTGTTTGTGCAACAACGAGTGTTTGTTCTCCAAATGTTGCTGCCTGACATTTCCACGGTATCCTATCCTTGGAATGCTAGGGGAGTGCTGAGGTTCGGGGAACTGAAATAAGACTAGTATGGCTTGGCTATAAGAATTAAACTTACAGTGTAGTGTGTAGTCCAAGCTAGACTGGAGAGGTTGGTACAGTCTTGTAGAACATGCTATCTCATTAGGAAGCTTCAGAAAGGTTTTGAGTTTAAAAAGGGTGATAATCTTTCAATGTGCATCTGGTCAGAAGTCACCCAGCTGGCAATGAATATACTTGGATATATCCAGGTCCCACTGTTCTCCAAAATGTATTCTCTTTCCATGAGGAAGGCTTATTTATGTGCACTATACTATTTATAAACCTAGTAATAACAGAGATGGTACATTTTGGAAGGACAGTTACCATGAGGCTCCAACTTCTCTGTTCATATTATTTTGACTGCATTCAGCCCTCTTCTTCAATTCAGAGAAAGAGCAAACTTTGCAGGGTTTGAGCGTAAAATAAAAAGTCTAAATTAAAGCACTAACACTGGTGCATGGCTAACACATTTCCCTCAAAGGTCTTTTTATGCAGCATTCATCCTTAGGGAAAGAATATTCCAGAGTGTATCTCCCTCACATTCTGCCTGCCATGTCAGACTTGGCAGTCTCCATACGCTTTCAGTATAATTCAGAAACATTTACACTTACTCTGTTCCACATAGATTCAAGTGTTGAATGCTCTGAACGTTTTCAGACAGATGTTATCAGACATTTCTTGACACGGTTTCCTTAGTATATTTGCATAGAACAACCATTGCCGCTGAAAATGAGGTGCAATCAACAAACAAAGAATTTGTGTTTGTTGTTGAGATCTGGCAATATACCTGTATTGAAGAAGGGTTTTTCCTTTACTGAAAATACTTCTGTTCCAGCCACATTACTGCATTTAATCTGGTGTGTGTGTGTGTGCATGCCTACAGTTGCACATGTACAGTTGACACTTGAGCAACATGGGTTTGAGCTGTGCAGGCCCACTTACAAGTGGATTTTTTCAATAAATACTCTATAGTACTATAAATGTATTTTTCTTATCATTTTCTTAAGAACACTTTCTTTCCTCTAGCTTATTTTTTTGTAAGAATACAGTATGTAATACATATAACACACAAAATGCGTCAACCGTTTATGTTATTGGTATGACTTCCTATCAACAGAAGGCTATTAGTAGTTAAGTTTAGGCCAATCAAAAGTTATACATGGATTTTTGACTGCATTGTTTAAGGGTCAGTATATATGTATTTCATTTTATCAGATTAAATATATATATATACACATACGTTGCCATCCCCAATTTTTCTCTAAATGGCATATTAACTCTTTCTTTATTCCTAACAAGGGAACTGGGGTTAAACTTCTACTTTTGTTTAGTATTTAAAGAGTCACAAGAGGCTATAACTCTCACTGTAACAATAAAAAAAATTTAGATGAGTTTTAAAAAGTTGTTTTTTAAAGTCATTAAAATCTGAGGATGCAAAGAATTTTAAAAGAACTAAACTTGAAAAAAATGAATACTTCTTGTAAAAAGAGAAACTACTGGTCACTCTTATGTCTGGGTAGAGTGGACAGAGGATAAAACATTCTACAGACAAGGGACAATCCATAGGTAAGAAGAAACCACCCAAATTTCCAAGGGAGCATGCAGGATGGCAAAATGGATTTGATTTCAAAAATCCCCAGAAGGGATAATCCATAGGTCAGAAGAAACCACCTGGATTTGTAAAGGAGCATGTGGTATGGCCAGATAGATTCTATTTCAAAAATCCCCAGAAGCAAAACGCATCTTCAGCTATCAACCGTTCTCTCCCATAATGGCTCCAAATATATGGAAACGTACTCGATGCTGAGGCCAAAACAAGAAGTCAGGTAAAAGTTTCCTCAAGTGCCTAATGCTAGATAGGGTATATAGTTGGGGAACTTACCAGCAGCCCAAAGAGCTGCCTGTAAAGCATAAAAAGCATAAAAAGGAGTTCACAATCCTTAGACCACAAGTCCTTCTGAAAAGTAGAGTTTTGATCTTACCCTCAAAACATTTGAAGCCAGGAGTGGATTAAATGAACAAAAGCCCCAACCTTTATCAGATCCAGGTCAACATGAACTTAGATCAGGTCTTGCAGAGGAAGAGGTATTCTCTGTTCTGAAATCAAATATCATTGGTTTCTTGCCTGCTGTATTTTTTAATGCAGAATATTCAACATGCAATAAGACATTATATGACATGCAAAACAAAATAAAACACAAATTCAGAAAACTATGACAAAAAATGAAAGAAAAATTTGTTACAAAGAATAGAACCACAGCAGAACCGAGGATTTGTCTTAACAGAAAAGGACACTAAAATGACAAAAGTATGTTAAAGAACTTAAGAAAAATATTGTGCTAACAGTATAAAATTAATGGGATTTTCAGCAGAGAACTTACAGAATAGAAAGACAGTATTTGAAATAGAAAGTTTATTCAGTGGCTTAACAGAATGAACACACACACACACACACACACACACACACACACACATATACACACACACACACAATCAGTAAACTTGAAGACAAATTATCCAAAGAAGTTATAAAAACAAAAGCAAAAAAAAAACAAAAAAAAAAAAGGAAAATGTAATGACTGCAAAAAATACAAAAAAATATAGCGGAACAATAGAGATTTGTGATACGATATAATATGATCTATCACACTTGAAATTTAAGTCCCAAAGGAAGGGAATTTAGAAAAGAGGGCAGAATAATTATCCAAAAATATAGTGGCCAAGAATTTTACAAATTTGATGAAAGATGTTAACATGCATATCAAAAAGCTCAGCAAAACCTAGGCAAAATTAATGAAAATTGTGCCTTAGCACACTAGAGTCAAACTGTTGAAAGCCAAGGCTAATGGGAAGCTTTTAAAGAACTCACAGAAGCAGGGTTTCTGGAATATCAGAATGAGGATCTTGAAAATTCTGTCCCCACAATGCAATAATTAAATTGAGAAATAATTAAAACAAAAAGTACAGTAAAGTAGCTCAACAGCAGATATGAACCAGCAAAAGGAAAAATAAACACTAAACTTGAAGACAGATGAATAGACTATCCACTCTGAAGAACAGAAAGGGGAAAAAATCACAAAAATAAAGAGAGCTGTGGAGACCAGTTGGAAACCATTGAGCATGTCAGTGGGATACAATGTGTGTCCCAGTAAGAGAAGAGAGAGAAATGGGCAGAAAAACTGTCTAGGGTAATAATAGCTGAAAAGTTCCTCAATTTGAAGAAAAAACAAGAAGTACACAGTATGTTACACCATACTCAGAAATTAACTCAAAATGGATTAAAAACTTGAACATAAGTCCTTTATCCATAAAACTCCTAGAAGAAAACCTAAGTGGTAAGTTCCTTGACATAAGTCTTGGTGATGATTTTTTGAATCAGATATCAAAATTGAGGGCAGAGGGGCGCCTGGGTGGCGCAGTCGGTTAAGCGTCCGACTTCAGCCAGGTCATGATCTCGCGGTCCGTGGGTTTGAGCCCCGCATCAGGCTCTCTGGGCTGATGGCTCAGAGCCTGGAGCCTGTTTCCGATTCTGTGTCTCCCTCTCTTTCTGCCCTTCCCCCGTTCATGCTGTGTCTCTCTCTGTCCCAAAAATAAATAAACGTTGAAAAAAAAATTAAAAAAAAAAATTGAGGGCAGCAAAAGCAAACATAAACAATTGGGACTACATCAAACTAAACAGCTTCTTTACAGAAAAGGAAACCATCAGCAAAATGAAATGCCAACCTACTGAATGAGAATATTTTTACAAATCATATATCAGATAAGGGGCTCAAATCCAAAATAAAGAACTCCTACAACTTAATAGCATAAAAACTTCAAACCCTTTGACTAAAAAATGGCCAGAATATGTGAACAGATACTTTTCTAAGATCTATAGGTGCCAACAGATACATGAAAATATGCTCAACGGTATTAGTCATCAGGGAAATGCAAATCAAAACCATAATGAGGTATCACTTCACATCTGTTAGAATGACCATCATCAAAAAGACTAGAAATAACAAGTGTTGGTGGAGATGTGGAGAAAAGGGAACCCTTGTGTGCTGTCGGTAGGAATGTAAGTTAGTACAACCACTATGCAAAATAGTATAGAGGTTTCTCAAAAAACTAAAAATAGAAACACCATATGATCCAGCAGTTCTTCTGGATACCACTTCTGGATATTTATCAGACAAAAACAAAAACACTAATTTGAAAAGCTCTATTCTCCCCCTGTCTTCTATGTGGAGTAAAAAAAAAATGTATACAAATATAAATATATAATGTAAATGTATATAGAGATTGGTGGTTGCCAGAGTGAAGGAATGGGGGTGGGAGAAATGGGTGAACTGTTTTTTGTTTTGTTTAAATAAATTGAACTAAAATAAATCCATAAAGGGGAGCAGAAGGAAACTTGGAATTGATAAGTGAGCTTATGATTTTGATCATGATAGTGTAATGGGTGTATACTTATCTCCAGAGGTATCAAGTTGCATGCAGTAAATATGTTCAGTGTTTTGTATGTCAAGAAAACAAATGAACAAACAGAAGTCAATTTTATTCCTACACACCAACTTAAAAAAATGGAATTTTACTTAAAATTTTGTTCTTAAAAATAAATCTTACTTAAAAATGAAATTTACTTAAAAATACTTTTTAAACTAGTACCAAAATATAACAAAGTACTTATTTATGACAAAATATATGCAGGATCTCTACACTCAAAACTGTGAAATATTGATGAAAACATGTAAAAATCTAAACGAATGGAAAAACAGTCCATGTTCATGGACTGGAAGACTCAATATTGTTAAGATGTCAGATTATTCACTCATTGCTGGTGGGAATATAAAATAGTACAGTCACTTTGAAAGATGCTTTAGTGATTTTTGAAAAACTTCATATAATTTACCATATAATCCAGCAAACCTACTTCTAGTTATTTACCCAAATGAATTGAAAATTTCAGTTCACACAAAAGCCTGTACCCCAATATTTATGTAGCACCTTTATTTGTAGTCAGTAAAAACTGGAAAAAACCCAGTGTCTTTCAACAGATGAATGGATAAATAAAATGTAGTACACTTACTCAGTGGAACACTTCAGCAATAAAAAAAGGTAAACTGTTGATTTATGTAACAATATTGATTAATCTCAAATGCCTTTTGCTTAGTGAAAGAAGTCAGATCCAAAAAGCTACATGTTATATGATTCCATTTATATGACACTCGGGAAAAGATAGACTATGGGTATGGAAAACAAGGTTGTGGAGAGGAAGTAGTTGACTAAAAGAAGCTTTGTTACCCTTCATGTAAGAGAAAGGGATATATATGAAAATATTCATCTATATGCTCATCTGTCCAAGGAAATACTGGAGTATAAAGCAGAAACTAAAGAGAAATTGGTTACCTAAGGGGTTGGGTAGGAAAGAGAGGAGAATGAAAATTGATTAGTAGAAATGAAAAGGGAGAAACGCTTCTCAGAACTCACTTTTTTTTATAGTTTTACCATTAGAAACAATAATGTTTCACATACCTCCAAACATAGGTACGTTCATAAATAACTGGATTAACTGATTAAATCAAATAGTATATGAAGGAATCCAAAATGAAGTACAAAGAGTAATAATTTAATTCACATCCATTACAAACAAATATCATAATCACATTGAAGAGCACAGGAAAGAAAACCTACTTAACTTTGGAAAACAGTATTTTGACGGGGTTCTGTGAGACTAAAGTCAAAAAGAAAACTTGTACAAAAATACTGTATTTTAGTCAGTATATCTGTTTCTTGCAAGGATATGTTCTATAAGCTTTATGTGTTTACCAGCAAGAAATAAATAAGTGAATATATGTAGCAGATAATAAAAGCCAGATTTCTTACTAACAAATTAGCCAGAAATAAGGAAAAGAAAAGAGTCTAGAAGGTTTAGATTTAAAAAGATTTAAATCACAGGTATCAATATTAACTCATGGCTATACACACACATAGAGTCATGACTTAATATTGATACCTCTGATTCAAATACATACACACGCATGACATATATATGTATGCATATGTGTATAAGTGTCTGTATATGTACATATACATATATATGTATATGCACATGAAAATTACTATATTCGCATATTCCTTTGTTCCTTGAGAAGACCTATGAGCAATCCCTTTTGAATGAGTATATTATTGTCTACATCTTGGTTTCTAAATGTAATTTTCCATTAAAAGGAACCTGGACTCCTTGGAGATCTGTTTGATTCCAGGACTGGGGCAAGGAAAACACAAGATAGGCCTGGAACATCTTGTGATGCCAAAAAATAATTACTTGAAGCCCAGGAACAGGTCAAAAGTACATAGAAGCCAACTAGAAGGGCCCAGCATTGGCCAAAGCTGGAGCAACTGATCAGCAAAATAAGTAATGATAGTCATGGGTTATAACCCATAGAATCAAATAAATATCCATGAGTCCATAGATGTACATAGATGCATGGATGGATGGATGGATGGATGGAAGGAAGAATAAGTTGCAGAGAAGGGATAAGTTGCAAAGTTCTTCTTTACTAAAGAATTCCAGTGTGTCAGTGTAGGTTCATCAGTTGCAACAAGTATTATCACTCTGGTGGGTGATACTGATAATGGGAGAGGCATATATGTGAAGTCTCTACTTTCTGCTCAGTTTTGTGAACTAAGACTTCCCTAAAAAAATGTCTGTTATTTGAAAAAATATAGGTATGCATTTCTTTACATGGTATACATATATATTTCTGTTTATATTTATATTAGTATATGCATCTAAAAACAAATTAACAGTTTTTCTGGTTGAGAGAAAGGGGTAAAGGGATTGTACACTTTCTACTTTATGTATTTCCTATTTTTCTGTCATGTTTCAATTTCCATAATGAGGATATATTCCTTTTGAACAAAACAATAAAAGCATTCAAATTTTTTAAGAAAGATTATCTGAAAAATAGGCACATGAAAACCAAGTTTAGAAATTAAATTTATTTTATCCATCATCCATTAAATACATACCTGATTTCCTGAACCAGTGCCCCAGTCAACTTGCTGTATTCCAATTTATAACTGTGTTTGACTGGAAACATTAACAAATAAGGAAGGTATAAAATATTTAAAGCCCATGGAGCACTTAAGACCGTCAAAATGATCTATTTTGCACATACAGCCTTATGCTATGGCTTTTAGGTCAGAATGGCCCATTTATGTTAGCTGTAGCTTACAGTGCTGCTTTCTTATATACATGTAGTTATATCATAAAAGTAACAATAAACTTTGATATGTATTAAAGTTCCTTTTATTTTCCATCCTTCAGGTCATGTGCAAATGATTTGCAGTAGCAGATTATGTTCTCTGCAGGAGTAATTTTTAAGTATTAAGCACACCTAGAAAATACATTTATAGTTTAAGAGAAAAAATTACTTCACATTACCCCCCACATCTAAGCCCATTTAATTCTTGCTGATGTTGTGTCTTGCTGTGTTGTCAGAATAAACTAAACTTGTGTTTATCCAAATGTCTAATGAGCCATATTAAAATTGTTCGTTTTCTGCATGGGCCAGGGGTAAAGTTATCATCATTGACAATGTAGTCCTTCCATGCTGGGACTGCCACATGTCAGTAATGCATTCACATGACTTTGATTGAGTACATCTGAAAAAGGAAATTAATGGGTATCAGAGTCGCTTAAAACAGGACCTCTAGGATATAAAAATAACACAGTTTTAATTTCAGTGTTTATTGCATTTGTATTTCTGATGACTGTTATTTGGCTATGTGTTATTTGCATATATAGTAATTATAATCTGCTTTGGGTATCTATATTTTTCAGGCCTTTACTTAAAGTTATCTTTCACCCTTCTTCCCCCTCCAGTACAATTTGGTAGCTCTTAAAGAACATCATGATCTTTCAAATAAAAAACTAAAGCTTTGAAATATTAGGATAACATAGTAATGTGTACTCTAAGTATAGCCACTTTCTCAGTGAATCAGATTAACCCAAGTAAAATATAATATCAAGGTCCTCAATTTGAACAAAGTTCTTTTGTTTGTTTTTGTTTTTGTTACTGTTATTGGTAGACATTGGAAGCCCTAGATCATTTTCACTACTTATGAAAAAGTAATATATGGATTAGCAGGGGCATAAAGAAAATGATGTGATAAAGATAAGTTGCCTGGGTAATGTCATTAAGTCACCAGAAAGTGTGATTTTAGTTAGGGACAAACTTAATCTGCATCCCATGGCACCATACTCCTTCCCATTACTATGACATACTTTACAAATATCTACTGACTTAAATTAAAAGTGCTTTTTATTTTGGGAACTGCTTAAGGATTTGGGTATCCTCTTGTAGTACCTACATTCCAAACCAGAGGTATTTCAAATTAAGGATGAGAATTTATGCATATTTTTACTTTCATTTTTGGGTTTTGCTTCCTTTGTCCTAAAGACTAGCAAATGGTTTTGGGAAAGGGCCACAAAGAGTAAATAGTTTAGGTTTTGTAGTGCTATAGTTTTTGTTTCCACCACTCATCTCTGCCATTTGTTGCACAATAACAGCCCTGGACAATACATAAGCAAATGGTTGTAGTTGCGTTCCAATAAAGCTTTAGTGACAAAAACAGGAAGTGGGCTGGATTTAGCCCATAGATCACCAGTTTGTATATTAATACATTCCTGATAAAATACAACTAAATCAAAATTTGTGTCAATCAGAGCAAAAGTTATATTTTTATGGACACTCATGGAAAAAAGTGAAAACTGAAGTCTATTTGCAAACTACACATACACACACACACACATGTTTTGAAGTCTTTGAAGTCACATAAAATTCAAACTGATGATATTACTAAAACAATTAAGGTATTCGGAAGTTTGACATTAGGAATGCACACATTAGAAATGATCTGGTCTGACATATGTATATTGCATGTAAGTAATTAGGGGCTCAGAGAGATGGTGTGACCTGCCCAGAGCTACTAGGTGCCGAGCTAAAATACAAGAATTCTGTCCTCTGCTCTTGTTCTCTTTATATATCATCATATTACCATTTAAATATTAAACTAATAGCTTCAGCATCTCACAGGATCTATACTTTCTGGCCTATATCTAGGAAAATGTAAATTGTATTGGGAAGTGCATACGAATTAACAAAGCCCCTTTGTAACTTAAGTAATTCTGGCACTTTCCCTTTCACATGTCTTTTCTCCAAGGACATGAGAAATACAGCTCTTTGAACATCAAATATAATTATTAAAGGGAACTGTCATTGAAGGTTAAGTATAATGATTAAAGAGAACAAATGCCAATCCCAGTGCAAGCAAGGAATCTTGCCTTTTAGATAGTGATTGTGTCCAAAGGCAAAGATATACAGAAGAAAGTTTAATCCTATTGAATAAAGTAAAGCCAACTTCATGACAAAAAATAATGTGTGTGTGTGTGTGTGTATCTCATAATAATGACTGATTATAAAATAAGGAAAGGCCTACTAAGGTGGTACAGAAGTAAGCAACAACATTGGCTACATTCAGTTTCATCTTGAAACATAGGAGTCTAAGCAGCTGCTGGAATGTGAGGAGAGCAAAGGCTACACTTGGGAATTTGGATGAAAACCCATAGCCTCTCCAACGTGTGGAGTGTGCACCGTTGGACCTACTCATATAGGGCACCCTGGACTGGAGAAGAGAAGTTCTGTTCTTTCTCTTATTTTCTGCCTGTGTCCACAAACTCCATGAATTCTAAAGGGGAAATCGGTGTTCCAAATATAGCAAATGCTTACTAAGTGTTCCTTGATTTTTAGATAAAAGTTCCTGGGGAACTAGACCTAAGACAAAATGCTTAGTCCATTTCTATGTAATTACTAATATCATGGCCACAACAAACTTCTGCATCTTCAAGTCCTTCCTACGATGCGTCATTAACATTTCTCCCACTAAGACAGGGGTCCTAGGTTCCCTTCCCTAGGATATGAGTGGGCCTCTGACTATGGCAGAAATGACACCAGTGACTCCTGGGCTAGGTCATTAAAAAAATACAACTCCTTCCTCCTCCTACCCAATATCTATATTATAAAACTCGAATCTCTGTCCCCCCAGGTTGGTGGGACCATTTTTCTCCATTTTCTGTCTCCCTTTACTGGGATCTGCATAAGCACTCTCAGGCGGAGAGTCAATGCAGTGCTTACCTCCTGTTTCTTTCTTCACGAATCATAGTCCTGTGCTGCCTGCTGTCTAATGCTGAAAATAGTTGCTTCATATATTAAGCATAGTTTGATAGTTGTTTAGGGTAGGAAGGTAGGTCTGATCCCATCTACTCTGTCATCCAAAACGGAAGCTTGCTTTTCTAGTGTATATATACAAATACTTTTATGTTGATTCTTATTAAAAAGTAGAGCTCGTTATATTGTTGGTGGACTTATTACTAAGTTAGCAGTGTACTTCAGTTTGCATTTTTGTAGAAACTGACCAATTTCTTCCTCTAATGAATATACCATTGCTTATCTCTGCCTGGATTTCATGCATATCAGGCTGAACTGAAAAAACAAAAAACAACAACAACAAAAAAACCACCTCTCCTTCTGGGGCTCAGCTCCTTCTCACTATCGAATGTAAAAGAGAAGAAAATTGGGTTCTAACTGACTCCCATTCTTGGAAAGATAGTCTTTTTGAGTTAATCTCCTCTGTCATTATTGGTCTCTACTGCGGGAAACCAGGGGTTCAGTATGGGCCTGAAGGTTGCACTGATTCTGATCCTTGAGACTAGGCATGATTTCAAGCCAGGTCGGTTAGACTAGGCATGATTTCAAGCCAGGTCGGTTTTTCCCTTCCAGGCATTATGTCATTGGTTCAATAAATATTTATTACTTGCCATGCACCAGGGATTTGGCAGTGAAAATCAGCTTACATTCTTTTTTGGAGGCCCCCAAACATTAAATAAATATATATTTGATTAAGTATGTAAGCTGTAAGGCAACCATAAGTACTATGGAGGAAATAAGTCTAACAGAATAGATTCTAAGGTTGAGCATTCCAAAAACCAGGAAGCAGAAGTTGCCCATTAAGGAAAGGTCAGTACTCTCTCTTTGATGCAAAGCACGACTTACTCCATTTTCTTTTGGTCCAAGCAGTCACAGGCCTGACCAGATTCAAGAGGAAAGAGGAATAATAGATTCTACCTCTTGATGGGGAGTGGCCAGGCCACAGACAGAAGAGCACATGGCATGAAGCCACAATTGGAAAATGCATTTGACTACAGTTTACATGCCTAAATATACAAATCAATTCTTGCCACAAGGTAACAGATAGATTTGTGAATTATCTATCATAAGACTTTCGAACAGTGAAAACAAAATTTGAAAAAATATGAGGCTGTCATTCACATTTGGAATGCACGAGAATATTTTAACACTGATTTCATCATTTAAAGAGTTTTTGGCTTTTAAAGCATCTCTTAAATTATGTTGTACCAATTTGGAAAACATTTAAGCAGATAAAATACAGTAGATTCAGAGTTAAATGAGAAGTTATTACTCTGAAGCTTTTTATTTTTTTTAAATAAGTTTCTATTTATTTATTTATTTTGAGACAGAGACAGCACAGGTGGGGAGGGGCAGAGAGAGGGAGAGACAATCCCAAGTAGGCCCCACACTGTCAGCACAGATTCCAGTGTGGGGCTTGAACTCACAAATGATGAGATTGTGACCTAAGCCAAAGTCAAGAGTCAGATGCTTAGCTGACTGAGCCACCCAGGCACCCCCCCCCTTTAATATTTGATCATATTTGAGTTCAAGTCAATAGCATTAATATTTCAAGTTTATAATATTTTACTAAATTGCCACTATCCTTTTGTTGAATGATCATATTTATTTCATAATTCTCTGTCACAATATATAATTACAGTAATTTAAACTCTCTATATAGATGTAATTTAACAAATTATCCTGGATATTTAAATGCATGCTAATCAGCAAGCAATTAGTTAAGTAAAACAAGAAAATTAAAGCAAGGATTAGAAAATAAACTTCTGGAAAAGGATAATTTCAGGGACTAATTACGTCTCCAACAATAAATCTTAAGTGCATACTAGTGTAAAGACCTATTCATTTGCATTCAGATTTTACAGGTGGCCAGAATTGGTCCAATATGCATTTTAATCCTATTCATATTAATATTTCTGTTTTTATGTTCAATTGTTTATTCAGTAATCCATTCATGCTTTCATACATTCAATAATTATTGATGCTCGGTCATAAACCTGTTATGAGTAGTGTATTAGGATTCTCCAGAGAAACAGAACAAATAGATTTATAGTATATATTATATATATTATTATATAATATATTTTATATATTATAATATTTAGTTGTATAATATATAATGTATAATTCCATATATTATTATATAATTATGTTATTAATGTGATGTGTAGTATATTTTATAATATATAACATTATAACTTAATGCATAAATATAAATATAAATTGATATATATTTAATAATATATAACATGTTTTATGTGATATATGTATGTGATATATAATATATGTAATTATATGGTACATAATTATATATTATGTATAAAATGTATAAATTAATTATAATGAATTGGCTCATGCAGTTATGGAAAATAAGAAATCCATACTCAGGAGATCCAATGGTGAGTGCTCCAGTCCTAGTTCAAGTCCAAAGGCAAGAGCAAATCAATGTCGCAGCTCAAAGAGAGAAAGAAGTCTTCCTTACTCATTCTTTTAGCCTATCCAGGTCACCCATGGATTGGATGAGGTCCACCCACAGGGAGCAATCCATTTTACTCAGTCCACAGAATCAAATGTTAATCTCAACCAGAAACACCCTCACAGGCACACCCAGAAATACTGTTCAGCCAAATTTCTGGTCTCCCTGTGGCCCAGTCAGACTGACACCTAAAATTGACCACTACAAGAAGTTATGAGTAGAGTCAGAGATTCGCTGAAACTCTTTTCTGACCTTGAGATCCTTATTAGCTAGTTTCCAAAGAAGTTATTTACCAAAATAACAATGATTCAGAGTTAAAAGGAATATGATCATTTTTATTTTTTTATTTTTTTAAAATTTTTTTTTTCAACGTTTATTTATTTTTGGGACAGAGAGAGACAGAGCATGAACAGGGGAGGGGCAGAGAGAGAGGGAGACACAGGATCGGAAACAGGCTCCAGGCTCTGAGCCATCAGCCCAGAGCCCGACGCGGGGCTCGAACTCACGGACCGCGAGATCGTGACCTGGCTGAAGTCGGACGCTTAACCGACTGCGCCACCCAGGTGCCCCGGAATATGATCATTTTTAAAAGATAAGTCGGGGCACCTGGGTGGCTCAGTTGGTTAAGCATCAGAATTTTGGTTTCAGCTCAGGACACGATCTCATGGTTTCATGAGTTTGAGCCCTGCATTGGGCTCTGTGCTTACAGTGTGGAGCCTGCTTGGGATTCTCTGTCTCCCTCTCTCTCTCTCTGCCCCTCTCCTGCTCACGCTATCTTTGTCCTTCTCAAAAATAAATAAATAAAAACTTAAAAAAAAAAAAGATAAGTCAGTTCATGTCACTTCACTACTTAAAACTTACCTGTGGCTTTCCAATAGATTTACATTAAAATCTAAATTCTTAACCTCAGTCTAGACAACCTTCCACAGCTTTCTGACTGTACCACCTTTCTTGTATCCACTATAGCCAAGGAAAAATTATTTATTCCCAAAGATACTAGACTCCTCCTTCTTGGGACCTTTGTGCTTTCTTCCCTCTGCCTGGAGGGCTTGTTCTTGCTTCCCTATCCCCAAACCCCACGTGGGTCAGAGATTGAGGCAGTATACACACACACACACACACACACACACACACCTGAATATCACAAGTATACATCAAAAATCATATTTTTTCATAGTATAATTGAGGCAGTTATGGCCAAGAATTTCACAGCAAATAAATCATTGTCATGACAAAAAAATGTTATGAAAACGAGGATCTATCCACTATAAATGCCTATAAACATTTTAATATATGCTGAAATACTACAAAGTTGCCAACTCCTTGTTGTAACAATGTATAAATTAAGTACATCATGTAAAAATACAATTTTTTCTGTAATAAATTTGATCCAGATTCAAATAGGAAGCTAAAATCAGCCTTTAGACATTAATAACCTGTTTTCATTGCTTTGTAAGAGTTTGGAAAAAATGATTTGGGATGTCCAGATCTCTGTAAAAAGCTGCTGATGGTGGCTTATACTTAGGTGTTCATTTTCAGTATCTTTCTTGGCATCAATAAAAGACAGTGAAGATTTTCAAATGTTGTGTTTGTCCCATTGAAATGTGGTTTTAAGAACAGAACTAATCCTACATTTTCCTTTTCATACTGTTTACATAATCAGTTTATTCAGAATCACAAGTACAACTACTTAGTATTTGACTAGAGTATTTATTTACTAACACTAGTTATGTGACTTCAGAAAAATTCTTATATTTGTACATTATTATACACTGACATTTTTCTTGCCATTTGAGATAGCTTTTAACAATGAAACTAATTGAATAAACAAAGAGTAGAAATGAAGATCATTTTTAAAAAGTTCATATCCTAACTGAAGAGGTGAGAGAGATGGCTCAGATTTAGGAAGAAAGGGGTTTTGCTTAAGGCCTTGCTTTTCTTGTTTAAATAGAGTGGTTGATTTAGATGGCAAGTAAGTCCTCTCTCATGTGCCAAACCTCACTGGGTGAAGAGGTCACTGCACTGGGATAAGATGTTCTTGAGGCCATCTGTGGGCTCACCCAGGCAGAATGCCCAGATCCCTGGGTGAGGTCTGCCAAAGTTGAGGTACCAGGAAGTCACAGGAGGCATGCCATGCATGGGCCATTTCTGGAAAAGATTATGGTTGTCAGTAACTCTTTTAAGTGTCCTCAGTGTTTTTGCATAATTTCTCACTGTGCAGCAACAAACTCTTTGCAAATAATGAAAAATGATCTGTTATGCCTATTCATTGCCATCATTGCTTTGAATTTGTTTGGTAAATGGATTCACCTCAATTCCTTTTTATGACATCTTGGGAATTCCGAGCATGGTTCCTGACCTCTTTAAGCTGAGTGTCTGGTAGGCGAGAAGAGCCTTAATTATGTCATTATACAAATAACCTTGTAATTGCTATTGTGAGGAGTTCTACCAAGGAAAAGCATGGTGCTCAGCGAGGCATACCTGGACTGTGCTGGCAAGTCTGTGAATGGCTGCTGAGCAGCATCCCCCGAATTGGAGGGCACATGACTTGCTTTCTTATGTGTGTTTTTACAGAATATTTATTCATTAACAGATTAACCCCCCCCCATTATCTTACCAGACCTCTACTGAAATACTGTGTAATAATCCTGTTTTATTGATTGCATACCTACCGGCAGAAGCAATGTGCACACATGCATTATTCTCATAACACTACAGCTTTAATACTCTGAAGCTAGTAGTGAAAATAATGTACTGTTGCCTACCTCTGGCAGTTTAGACCTTTAACAGTTGGAGCCGCCAATTTGGAAATGTACCCTGAGTTACATAACACTTGAGAACTAAGTTGATAGATCAGTCAAGGTGCTGAGAGAGACTAAGTTTCTAAAAAACATCACTGATCTTCCTATTGCTCACAAGGATAGCATATGGGAACGGTTCTTAGAAATTGAAAAGTTCTTCTATCTTTGCTGGATGAGGTTTTGCTAACATGCTGCTTCATCACAGTATCAAAATCCTGCATCCTTCAGCTGACTTTAATACAGGATTCCACACATGAACTGAAAGATTTGTGTATGTAGAGAAGTATTGTGTGATAGAGAAAATAGTGATAGCTCCAATGTTTTTTTAATGAAGTTATTCAATATTTTATATTATCAAGGAAATAATCTTTTTACAAATAGAAATTCTTTTTTAAGTTTATTTATTTATTTTGAGAGAGAGAGAGAAAGCACGAGCAGGGGAGGGGTAGAGAGGGGGGAAGAGAGAGAATCCCAAGCAGGCTCTGCACTGTGAACACAGAGCCTAATGCAGGGCTTGATCTCACAAACCATGAGATCATGACCTGAGCCGAAATTAAGAGTTGTGCTGAGCCACCCAGGTGCCCCTACAAAATAGAGACTTTTAAGAAATCATTTTACATACCTTGTTCTGTTGTGTTAAATTTTTCTTAAAAAAAAAACAAAACAAACTTTAAATTCTGTACATCTTATACAATTACTTTAGCTGCCAGATAGTATTCCATTTAATTGTTAAAACATTTTTTATTTATATTAGCCTTACTGTGTGATGATTAGCTTGTTTACAAGTTATCTACTCTTACATACAATGCTGTGGTAAAAATTCTTATGCAGATACTGTATACAACTAGTTTCTCTAAGTAGACACCAAGAAAGAACCAGAAAAAAAAAAGTTGCAAAAGAATGGGCCTGATAGGATAAAATTGGCATAAATTTTTGTAACACAAAACTTTTATGGATACAATTTTCATTGAAGAGAGGCTTAAAAACTGCAAACAAATGATTATTCTAGCTTCAGGATGGTAGTCACCTTTGGGTGACTTTTGGAGGGACAGAGGTAAGGCCTAGCAGTATCTTTACCATTTCTTCTTTAAAAATAATCAAAAACAAAAAAATGTATAACACCTAGTGAGTATATAGGTGTCTTTTTTATTATTTCCCATACTTTTCTTGAAATGTTTCATAATTTAGAAAATAATCTTAAATTCTATGAACAGTTTTAGGATACTGTTTAAACCAGAAAGTCCAAATGTATTCAAAATGCATTAGAATCACAGATGAAAGGATGTATTACATGCACATATCTAATTGCCTCACTTGAAGCTAGCTAGCTATAAATAATTTTTTAAAAATAGCCATGAAAAAAATGACATATAACATTAGGGTTCACATGATTAAGAAACTAAACAGTGTTGTGTTAAAGAGTGTCCCTCCCCCCAAAATTTTTTTTTGCCCATCTAGAACCTCAGAATGTGACCTCATTTGGAAATAGGATCTCTGCAGATGTAAATAGGTTAAAATGTGGTCATACTGGATTAAGATCCTAAATCGATTACCAGTGTCCCTATAAGAGGAGAGGACATGAATCCACACACACACACACACACACACACACACACACACACACACACACAGAGGAAAAATGACCATGAGAAGATAGAGGCAGAAACTAGAGGAAGTCAAAGAATGCCAGAGGTTGCTAGGAACCAACGGAAAGTAAGAAGAGGGAAAGAAAGATCCTTCTGTAGTGCCTCTGGAGGGATTATGGCCTTGCCCCCACCTTTATTTTGGATTGCTAGCCTCCAGAACTGTGGAGAGCAAGTTTTCCTTGTTTGGAGCCACCTGTTTTGTGGTACTCTGTTACAGCAGACACAGGCAACCAATGAAAATACTTTTTATTTCAATTCTCTGGTGGTTGGAGCTAGGACTGGAGCAGCACACAGGAATCCCCATGATCAAGAAACAGCCCCACAGGTCATGTCAACGATAATCTATGTCATTTCCAGGACTAGCTGGACTCAACTCAGCTGAGGAGGAAGCTGTAGGTGTCTTTAATGCCATAGAAAATCCGAAATGAGCCAGAGGTAAGATACAAAGAAAATCAGAGCAGATATGGCAAGAAACATGTGGCCATTCTAGAAGATGTGTCATTGAGTGGAACACTGATGCAGTTAGGTTGGAGTTGGCTGACATGGGTTTGAAATTTGGGGGGCTCAGTTTCTTTACCTAGAATATATCCTCATGAACATTAAATGAAATAACAATTAAAGATTTAAAGATCTTGGCACCATTGCAAAAGTTAGATTCCTCCTCAACTGTAGGGTGAATAAAATTGGAGAGGAGATGGACCAATACAGAGACCATTTGAAGCTCTGTCTCAGAAGGTAGGATGGCTAATTTAGCCAAGTGTCAACTTGCTTAGGCCACAATATCCAGGTCAAACGTTAATGTAGATGTTTCTTTAATGGTATTTTTTTAGATGAGCTTAGCATTTAAATTAGTAGACTTTGAGTATAGCAGATTACTCTTCATACTGTGGTGGGCCTCATCCAATCAGTTCACTGATTGAATGACTCCTCCGGAAGAGAGAATTCTACCTCCAGATGTCCTTCAGATTCAAGCCACATCAGCTCTTGCCTGGGTCTCCAGCCTGCTGGTCTACATTGCAGATTTTAGACTAGCTAGGCATTACAACTGCATGATCCAATTCCTTAAAATAAATCTCTCGTCTCCGTCTCTGTGTTTCTGTGTCCTGTTTCTGTTCTGTGTGTGTCTGTGTCTATGGATATGGATGTAGACATAAATCTCGTTGTTGGTTCTGTTTCTCTGGAGTACTCTGACTAATACAGAAAGGATTCAAGAAAAACTTAAAGTGAAATGCTTCTTCTAAGACCAGGGTGGTGTGCAAAACCACTAAGTGGTATGAGTACCTGATAGATAATGGATCGGGAAGGTAGCCCTCGTGTATTCGAAGTTAATTGTTTGCAGGTGTG
This sequence comes from Prionailurus bengalensis, assembly GCF_016509475.1. Taxonomy (NCBI): domain Eukaryota; kingdom Metazoa; phylum Chordata; class Mammalia; order Carnivora; family Felidae; genus Prionailurus; species Prionailurus bengalensis. The sequence goes on along the minus strand of NC_057353.1, from coordinate 13,109,036 downwards.
CTGGTATCGTTTGCTTCGCTTGTACAGGTTGAGTGAAAGCCTGGCCATTCAGCCCCTGATGTCCTAACCATTAATCCTCATCCACATGTTGCTGCTGACCAGAAACACTACGTTAGTTTTTCCAGTGCATCACTAGCGAGTGATGGCTTCCCTTGTTGGTATTTACAATGTAAGTCTCTCTTAAGGTTAAAAAAAAAAATAATCCCAGAATAAGTCTTCAGGCAATTCATTTTTGAAATTGAATAAGAGCCATTTGGGCAGCACACTCCATCTGGTGATACACTTGCTAACTGCTGCCCTCTAATTCTTCTGTTGTTCATATTAAATACCTTGCAGCCATTCAGAAAAATAGAATTGTGTTGCCACATCTTACTGTGGCCACAGCAACTAATTAGTTCCTGGCAGGTCTGAGTATCTGAGGAGATTACAGGGAGGACCTCTAATTACATACTCAAGCACAGCAAGTTGCTTCGGTGTTTTTGCTCAGCATTTACAATTTCTACGCCATTTAGATTTGGAGTTTATTGACAGAAAATGGAAAACTTTTATGTTCCACATTCCTGATGGTGGCATCATCATCATTCTTTCAGCTGAATAAACGGGAAACAAAACTTGGATTTTACTGAAGCAAACAGCTTTACAAAATCTGAAAAGGACCTTCTTTAAGGAAGGTCTGTAGCACAAAATGTATTCGTATTGTTACTGATATCTTCAAAAGGGTCAAATCTGAAGAATTTACTGAAAAAGCTTTTTATTGCCCTTTGACAGTAGAAGAAAGTATATTATTTTTATACTTATACTGGAATTCAAGAATCTCAATACTGTTTGAACTTCGCAGGTAGATTTCTCGGATCATTTCCCCCTCCCCACCCAGCTTTCCCATATATACATTAGAAGACATTTAAATAGGACATTTGGGATTTTTTTTTCCAAATTATTTTCATCCTTTACAGATGGACTCCATTCTTCTTTCTTTTCTGAACCCTTTCTGGACTTGCCACTATTTTTGTTTTCCCAGCTTTTTTGAAACCCTGTGACATATAGCATCTGCACTAATCACTTGTCACCTCTTATTTTCAAACAAGTTTAGTGTTATATCCTCAGTCAGCCTTATCAGCTTACTAAGAACAGAAATCATGTCTTCTTGTCTTCTCTTTGGAATATGCTGTTTAATTTTTCATAGATAAGTAAAACAATCCTATTGTTCTAAAATCCATCTTTCTCCCTGGCGTCAGAAAACCTTTTCTAGAAGGCAGTGTCTTTAAAACCTGTTTCCCCCCCAAGTCCTTTAATAATATTTCTCTGGATTCTACATCTACTCATAGATAGTTCAACTCCGTTGTCCCTAGAAAAAAAGATGACCAATGAGGGTTTAAAATAAAATCCTGTTTCATGTCTCTGTGTTACTTAAATCTTTTCTAGGCTCATTGGATGCTTGAGATACTAGCTGCAGGGGACAGCCACTTTCTAGAGAAATGAGATCAGGACATAGTGACCAGAGGGAGAGTTCGTGTCCAGAAGGGATGGTGAGCCTGCTAGAGTGGGCAAAGCATAAAAGCCAGAGAATCAATAGGAACCGTCTTGGTCGAGGAGGGTCTCCTACAATAGGCAGGAAGGAGGGTAACGGAACGAGAGCCTCGGCCACGTAAGCCACTAGTCAGGGTACCACACACACTGGAATTCAAGTCATGTCCCCAAAGTAGTAGTTAGTGAACAGTCTAAAAGAATGCTGCCTCTTACGAGGGGACTAACACCACGACCCAGTTTTGTGATGTGGACCAACCCCAAAGCATCAAGGCAACAGTAAACCATGGAGCCCACGCAAGCACACGAATAGGAAGGCTGGTTGACAGCCAGGCAGATAGGGATAAGTGAATATGGGAGAGCAAGGTCGGAAATGGAGCACATCCTTAAGCTTCGTAATGCTGGAGTAGACAAAGATGGAAGAAGTCGTGCCAGAGGTGACAGTGCAGCTGCTGCTCACTGCCCCCTCCCTGGCAAACCCCAGCATTCCCTGTACCTTCAGGGCACTGCGTGTCAGTACTGCTGTAAATCCTCGTTAGCCTTCCTCCGGACACCGGACGCTGGAGGGTGGGCCCAAATATCTGCACGTCTGACTGGAGTTGGAGGAGCATGACACCAATACTTCTGATCATTTTTTTTTTCTTTTTACCTGTTTACTAGACTTTAGAAGTTCAGAAGTATTATGAGGATGAGAACATCGCACGAAATTTCATGGTGCTGAAGGCCCTATTGTCGCCCTTCTCTCCAAGGCACACAATTCACTTTGTACTTATGTGTGTGATGCCCCCTGGAGTTCTACGTGTTTGCCTGGGTAAACTCAGGTTGATTTAAATAGAAAATGTCATGCTAGCAACCTGGGTTGCTCAGTCGGTTGAGTGTCGGACTTCAGCTCAGGTCATGATCTCACAGTTGGTGAGTTTGAGCCCCACGTTGGGCTCACTGCTATCAGTGTGGAATCTTCTTTGGATCCTCGGTCCCCCACATCTCTCTCTGCCCCTCCCCTGCTCATGCTGTCTCTCTCAAAAATAAATAAAAGGTTAACAAAGAAAGAAAGAAAAAATGTCATGCTACAGAGCAGTGTATCCTATTAAAGAGTTGCATAGAGGTGTGGTGGAGACCAATAGCTTTATGGTTTGACTGTAGTCAAATCACGGTTCTGCCTTGTGCCTTACTGCAGAGCTTGGGCAAATTACTGTGCCTTAATTTACTGAACTCTGACAACAGGTACTCACAAGGCTTAAATGAGATTTAAGTAAAACAAAATAAGTAAAGTGCTCAGAAGTGTTCCTGGCAGGTGATCAGCACTCCATAAACATTTGTTACCATCAACAGTGTGGTTTATAGTTATAACGTTGCCAATTAGACTTGTGCTAGCACCAACCTAAACCATTTTGCTGCTCTGTTCCAGGATCAAATGAAAAGGCCTAAATTTTTAGAACCAGTACAATGATACTTATTTCATGTGACTCTTGGGCCACTGAAAAATAGATTTATGAAAATATAGGCAAGTATCAAGAGAGTAACTTCTTCTTTCAGGTGGGTTTTAAAACAGAGCAGTCGGCACATTTGAAGACTTATGCAGTGGAGGAAGTGAATGACTCCTGTGTTTTCATTGTTTAGACATTGTTATGAGCAGCACACATCTGTGTAGTAGGTGTGTGTGTCTCTAGTAGCTCTAAAAAAATACATGAAATGGATCCTTCACCTGTCTTTTTTTTTCTTTTTGGTAATTTATATCTTATTTTCCTCTCTTTGTCCCTGTCTCCTTTCACCTCTTTCATAAATAATATATAGCTTTTCTCTGCCATTCTAAAGGGGTCATGGGGACTTTAAACTAAATTGATACAGCTATAAAGGAGGAAAGGAGAGACAAGGGAATACAATGTAACTTTAGGATGGAAAGCTATGTGGTCGGACTGCAAATGTAGAAGCGGCTTTGATTGGGGGTAACACAGTAAAGATCCAAGAACAATCAGAGCCAACTATTACAGATCTCCTGGGCAAAGGGAAAGCTCGGTGGGAGAAATTTTCCTGCATAAGGGTGGGGTAGGGAAATAGCTAGTTAAAATGTTAACAGTATCGATCATGTGGGGACATGCACAGAGGCTGAGGCAGGTAAGAGCACAGACTCCTTGCCAGGGCTGGAATGAGGACAAGAGTGGGTGGAGAGCTTTGTGCTCACCCACACCTATGCACACGTGTGTTCACACACGGGCACAAGCACACATATCTTTCAAAAAAATTTTTAAATGTTTGTTTATTTTTAAGAAAGAGAGAGGAGAGACAGAGCATGAGGGAGGGGCAGAGAGAGAGGGAGACACAGAATCCGAAGCAGGCTCCAGGCTCCGAGCTGTCAGCACAGAGCCCGACATGGGGCTCAAACTCACGAACCGTGAGATCATGACGTAAGCTGAAATCAGATGCTCAACCAACTGAGCCACCCAGGCACCCCAAGCACACACATATCTTAAGGGTCCCCTGGAGAGGTGTGGGCTTTCTTTTTGAGGGCCACCGCAGAGGCAACACAGCATGTGCAGCACAGACCAATATTCACAGTTCCCATAAATTAGGCCCATAAATAAATCCAAAAAATTAGGATTTGCTCTGAGCTCTCCATTTTGCGCCACCCCATCATGTACTGCTTTCCTGTTCATGGCTTCTGAAGGTAATGAACTGTAGGCCAGCTCCTCCCATCAGTACTTGAACTGATTTCTTTGCCCTGCAAGGCCCTGTCGCTCATGTACTGGCCATGAGCCAAGGAAACAATTCCATGTGGATGGTGGATGGTATTGTTGAACAATGAAAGGCAAAACTGCAAGCTGCAAGACCAAATGTGTGTGTTTATTTGGGATCTTCGGGATTGCAATCTGGGGGACCCAGACTTGACCAAAATAAAAAATGGGCTCTGGAGAGACAAAAGAAGTCAGGGTTCTTAAAGAGGAAAGAAGGGATTTACAGAAGTTGTTTTGAAGAACAGGTGACTGGTGTGGTTTATCCACATTTACATTAATCTATGTGTGATTGGTTGCTAGGGCTAGTGTTAGGCAGAAAGTTCATCTCTGTCCATTATAACATAAGTAAATGTCTTGGATTTTAGCTGAGCTCAGCAGAAATCTCTGAGAATTTGAGACAGATGTGCACAAGCTCTACCTCAGTGTCCTCTTAGTGTCCGTGTTAAATTATCTCTTAGCAGTGGTTATTCCATTTTACTCTCTCCCTTGTCAGTATTTTAAGCCTATCATTTTTATACTCTCAACATTCTAGTATTTTGAGTTTTAGAAGCAGCATAATGTGTAGATAAGGATTTAGGCTTCATATGCAACCCTGCAGAAGGGCATCTTGAGGTGTTTTGTTTTTTTTGTTTTTTTTTTTTTTTTTGAAGGTTCCAGGAATCACTACAGAGAAGCAGAAGAGAATAGGGGAATTAAAGATGAATGAATGAAATGCAGAAACTTGGTGGAGAAACATGGAGAATAGTTGTGACACCTGATACAAACTATATAGAGGAGGGAAATTATAAAACAAATTGAAGGTAGTCCAAATATTGGGGAATACGAGACATGGCACATGAGAATAAGGGAAGGAGGATATCTTTCTAGTAAGTCAGAAATACAGCAGCTACCAAAGAAAAGTCCTTAGCTTTGTTTGCCTAACATGAATCCAATCTGGGGGAATGAACTAGCATTCATGAGTAAAAAGAAAAACATGATTTTTTTAAAATTTTAATTGAAAGGTCTAAAGAGGAAAACTATAAAATATACCAGCACTACACCACACTGAAGGAATATAAACACTGACAGGAAGAAATGATAAAAAGAGAGAGTCTATGTTTCATTCTAGTTTATTTGTAATGCAGTAGGACAAAAGATGGAAAATAATCTGGATTTTGTGGACATTAGACACTATTTTATCTGAGATTTTCCTCTGACCTGCAAGAGACATTGCCACACAGGCAACAAGATTGGGGAAGGAATATCTCACAAAATATGTGTACATTCTGTGTGCCTTTTGGGGGAGAAAACTATGCAAAAATGAAATTATATTAGAGGTAGTAAGTGAAAAGCAGTTTAAGACCAGGGTAATGACACTAATGGAAAAAAAAGACCACAGAATAGACTATTATCCAAGGAAGATATAAAAATGGCCAATAAGCATATGAAAAGAGTGTCAACATCATGAGTTTTTGGGAACTTTAAATAAAAGCCACAATGAGACACTGCTTCATACCCTCCTGAATAGCAGAATCAAATATTCACATAATGACAAGTGCTGACAAGACTGTGGAGAAATTTGAACCCTGGTCCATTGCTGGAGGAAAAAGAAAGTGGTGCAGCCATTTAAGAAAACAGTTTGGCCTTTTCTCAAAAGACTAAACACACAGATATAATTTAATCAAACAGTCCTACTAAGTCTATATACCCGAGAGCAATTTAAACATGCTCACACAAGACCTTGTATAGAACTATTTCCAGCAGCATTACTTGTTTGAATCAAAATATGGAAACAACCCAAATGTCCATCAACAGACACTGGATAAAAAAATTGTGGTATATCCATACAATGGAATCCTATTTGGCCATAAAAAAGCATGAAGAACTAATACACACTCCACTACAGATGAACCTTGAAAACATGCTAAGTGAAAAAAGCCAATTACAAAAGCCACATACTGTATGCTTCCATGCAAATCAAAGTCCAGAATAGGAAAACGTATAGAGATGAAAAGCAGATGATGGGTGCTTAAAGCTGAAAGAGGAAGTGGGGAGCTAGGAGTGTGATAGCTAGAGAGTATGGGGCTGTTTTTGAGGAGATGCAAGTGTTCTAAAATTGACTGTCATAATCTGAATATACTAAACACCATTGATTTGAACACTTTAAATGCGTAAGTTGTATGATATATGAATAATACCTCAATCAAACTGTAAATAGAGAAGTAAGTAAACTAATGAATACAAAAATTAGAGAAGAGATTAAGATGCTTGTAAAAATAAGCTAATCAAATTGTCACATTTCTTTTCAACAGATACTACAATTAAAGGTGTAGATATCTCAGTGACAGTATTTATTTATAAATTATCAGAATAGATGCGCTGAAAGGAAAGCATAACACCTAAAAATCTCCAGGCCAGGATGGTTGCCCTAGATCATTTTTCCAAACATTTAAAAAAGAATTAACACCAAATTTTCACAATCTTAATTTTTTTTAAAAAAGGGAAAGAACATTTTACAGTTTATTTATAAGGCCAGGATTAACCTGATCTCAAACAAGACAAAGATAGTTAATAAATAAATAAATAAATAAATAAATAAATAAATAAATAAACACCAATATCTTTTATTTAAAAAAAATTTTTTACATTTATTTTTGAGAAACAGAGTGAGAAAAAGTGTGAACGGGGGAGGGGCAGAGAGAGAAGGAGACAGAGAATCCGAAGCAGGCTCCAGGCTCTGAGCAAGCGGTCAGCACAGAGCCTGATGCGGGGCTTGAACCCACGAACTGTGAGGTCATGACCTGAGCCGAAGTCGGACGCTCAACTGACTGAGCCACCCAGGCGCCCCAACACCAGTATCTTCATAAGACACAGAAATTGTCAACAAAATATCAGTAAGCTGAATCCAACAATGTATACAAAGAACTGTACACCATGACCAAATGGGACTTATTCCAGGTCTGCCAGGCTAGTCCAACACTTGAGGATCAATCATATGAAAAGGACAAAGAAAAAAAAAAAACATGCAGTGATATCACTTGTTACAGAAGAAGCATTTCACAAAATCTAATCCATTCATGATAAAAAACAAACCTCTCAGCAAACTAGAAATAGATAGGAATTTCCATATTTTGATAAAGCACATTTGCCAAAAATCTACAGCTAAATTCATATGAATATTTCCTCCTGAGATAGAGAACATGTCCCAGTCAGCTCATGTTGCCATGACAAAATACCATAGACTGGGTGGCTCAAACAACAGAAATTTGTTTTCTCATGGTTCTGGAGACTGGAAGTCTTAGGTCAGAATCCCAGCATAATTGGATTCTAGTGAGAGCTTCCTTCATGATTTGCAGATGGCCACCTTCTCACGTGTTCTTACAAGTTCTTATTTTAGTGCAATGGCTTGAACTTCCAGTACTATATGGGGTAAGAATGGTGAGAATGGAGATCCTTGTCTTGTTACGCTATGGACTGAATTGTGTACTTTCCCCAGTTCATATGCTGAAATCCCTACCCTCAATGGGATTGTATCTGGAGATGGGGTCTTTAGGAGGAATTAAGGTTAAAGGCCACAATCCTGTCAGATCGGGTCCCCTTACTTCTACTCTTTAGCCTTAATTCTTCCTAAAGACCCCATCTCCAGATACAATCCCATTGATGGATAAGTATTTGGAAGCCACAGGTATCCAGAATACATAAGAACCTTCCAAACTTGACAGCAGAAAATCTCATGCAGTCCAGTTTTGAAATAGGCAAATGACATGAATAGATACTTCGCTGAAGAAGACATACACCTGTATTGAGACTAAGCACATGAAAAGTTGCTCAACATAATTAGCCATCAGGAAAAAGCAAACTGAAACCACAATGAAGTAGCTGTGTACATCTGTCTAAATGGCTAAAATAAAAAGTAATGGCAACACCAAATGCTTACAAGGATGCAGATAAACTGGATCAGTTACACCTTGCTGGTAGGAATGTAAAAACTGTAGAGCCACCTTCAAAAATGCTTGGCCCTTTCTTACAAAATTAATATGGAATTGTCATACGACCTAGAATATGCAATCTTGGGCATTTGTTTCACAGGAATGAAGCATAGAAATGTCCACACAAAAACCTCTACCCCAATGTTCACAGCAGCTTACTGTTAATAGAATGAAACAGGAAAGAGCCCTGATGTCCTTCAAAGGGTGAATAGTTAAACAATAATACATTGAAACCAAGGAATTTTACCCTGCAATAAAAAAGCAGCTGTCCTCACTGTACATAAGACATGGGAGAATTCTCTGGCTACGAGGGCCTCTTTCTCTTGCACTGTGCTGAGCGTTCACCCTTGAAAAGGAGTTGAAAACTCCTCTCTTCCCCTTTCTGTGTTCCACCAGGGTGATGTAATCTCTCACCTGGATTCCACAGCTCTGATAAAGCTGTTTTCACCCATGAAGGACTTGTTAAATTGGCAGTGCTGTGGTGGTGGTGGTGGGAAGGGTGGTGAATGAAGCTCGGGACCTCCTGTTCTGCCATCTTGCTGATATTATTTCCCAGTAATGTTTTAAATAAATTATAGAAAACAGGAAAACTAGGACATTAAAAACAGACCTTTTATACTTAGCAAACTATTTTCCTCCTTCGCTGTACCTCATTCCTTCCTTTAGATATGGGGTTCCATATGACATCATTTCTCTTCAGCCTACAGATGCCCTTTAAGCATCCCTTACATGGCAGATCTGTGGGCTGTCACTTATCTCAGCTTTTGCCCATCTGAAAGTGTCTTTACTTCACCAGCATCTCTGAAGGATACTTTCATTGGATATAAAATTCCAGGAGGAGGTGAGTAAAGTCATGACTAGTTCTGGATTGGATCCTTTGTCTGTGGGGTGTGTGCAGCCTAGGTACCTCCTCATTGCTCTTTTGTCATCACAGAGTTTGGTGACAAAGACCCCAAAGAGAGGTCTTGGCAATGGTGGTAGTGAGAAGTCAAGAATTCACTCCATGGGCTATGTTCTTGTAGTCTGTTTTTACTGTGGGAGAAAGAAAGATTAGGTGTGTAGAGAAGACTCAAATTTTTGGACTTTTCATATTGGTCATTATTCGGTGAAAGTGGGGAAGCAGTATCTCTGAGGACAGGCAAAATAATACTTTATATCATAAAAGTTACCCTGCGTGGATTATTAGGATGGATAGGAAAGAGAACAGATAGGAGCCTGGGAGATTAGTTTACACGTTAGCTTTTAGCTTTTAGCATAAACTCAGGGTGCAGAAACCAAAACATGAGCTAGTGCAATAATGTTCATTGGAAAGCAAGAGAGGAAAGGGGTTCAAAATCATTTTGGAGGATGTTCTGACAAGACACAAGTAACAAATCAGTTTTGAAGTACATGGGGATGTTTCTAAGTTAAACGACCAGGTACTTGGCAATGCATTAATTGATTTATTACATATTAAGTGGAGGGGCAGGGTTGAGGGGTGGCATTAACTCCATGTTCTAGGGTATTTAGCGAAAGCATGTGACTGCATTTGGGACACTTGCTGAGAAGAGATTTCAGAAATGGAGATCAGATTAGATAAAAGGAAATTTTTGGTGTATATTGAAGGAGCATGTCACGTAAGTAGAGAACAGAATAGAAACTAGAAACAAGAAAGAGCTGAGGACCAAGTCCTAGGGACAACAATATTTAAAAGTCAAGGTGAAGAAAATGAGGGGGCAAGGGAGGTCTCAAAAGCTAGGCAGGTGGACAGTAGGTGAGGGGGAAGGGTACAGTAGAGATTATGGGAGAAGTCTCAGGAAATGGAGATAGTCAACAGGTTCCAGAGGAAAGCAGGCTCCTCTCAGTTGGCACTGTGCTCAGTGAGGTAGTAACGTAAGGATGGCAACTCATTGTACTCTTGTCTCAGGGTGGCAGTATTTCTTCAACTACATTTAAAAGAAACTTTTGTAGATACTTCAAAAACAGTGGCGCTCAAACAGTACATATTTGGAACAGGATAGAGAGGGAAGTTGAAATGTTGTTTACCTCTTGCATTATTAAGCAGAATGTGGCATTCTGATCAGTTCCATGTGATTTTTGACGTGGAATCCTTGACCTGGACCAATGAGAAAAAGCAACATCCTTTAGTATCGCTTGACAGATACACATACAGAAACCTTCCTATGCCATGTGAATGGAAAAGTGAGGAAGACATTGTTACTCTCCCCATGGTGGTTCTGCTGCTGTTCCTATCAATGCTTCCCATCGTCCTAAGCCTCAGTGAATGGTGACTGTCAACGAGTTCATTCCCACATCCTTTGTCTGAGAAAAGCGTATACACTGGAAGAGGGAAAGATTGAGGGAGATCATTTAAACCAGGGTTAATAACAATTCTAAAACTTGCTGCTATTTAGATATCTGATGGTGAAATGTCACGGTCTTCTAGATGAGGCAAAATCCAATCATCTCAGGCCCAGACTGATTCTCTGGAACACTAAGATCTTTTATTTTCTCTTTTCTTTCAATTGAACCAAAACCAGGATACCCCCGTTCCCTAGCCCTGCCAGATAGGAAAATTCTCCTTAATTAATTATAATAAGAGCTTAACCATTTAAAATATCTTAAAAGGTAATAATTATCTTCATAACGCTGAGGAGTCATCTACACTGCAGACAAGCACTTGGCAGTGGGTGCTGTAATTAGGGCAGGGGCTGTAGTATTTGATGAGCTTGAGCTTGGAGAGTGGGACTTCTGATACACACATTTAGTTTCCAAGATGACACAGAATGTGCTAAGGAATTGAAAGAGCCTGTTCTTTTTTTTTTTTTTTAAACAAATTCAGAACTGGGTATGGGGAGTGGTCAGTCCAGGGAGTGAAGGACAGCAGTGGGTCATTTAGGGAAGGCAAGGTAGCAAAATGCTTCCTAAAGTGTCCCACACCAAGGCAACATATCTGATGTCCAGTGGTTCTCTTCATTTCTTTAAGAAACATTATCATAAGGTAAATTCGTCTTTAAAAAAAAAAAGATATGTACTTATAGATGCTACAACAACATTTTTTGTTGTAATTAAAAATAATGTTGCAAATATGAAGAATCATGGTAAAATTTCCACGTGGCTTTACATCATTACTTTAATGTTTTGCTGCTGGCATCATTGAAGTTGACTTTATCCCAAGAAGATGGAATATCTGCATTTTCAAATGTGACGACAAACAGATACATATATAACTCACTAATTTACAGCAAGTTAGGGAGGTATGGCATATTCTAAAGCTATTAATGTGTTGTCATTCTCAAACTTACTATTACCATATGTCTCGTAAGCCAATCACATTCTCTTGATAAAAGTTGCACTTAATGCATGTATAGCTCACTTACTGAATACATAGTTCTTTATCACCTAGTTCACTTAATGCATACATAGTTCTTCATCATTAGCTATAGACTATCCCTGGGAATAGAGGTGGGGAGTAAACCTGGAAAATGACAGTAAAAAAAAAAAAAAAAAAAAAAAACGAAAACAGAAAAGCACCAGTAACAGTAAATCTCTTGAGGAGGTCTTAGTAATATTGATAAATGTGAGAATTTCACTTTTGTAACTTAGAAGATTTCTAGGAAGACAGCTGGATCACTGTGAGATTTATTGGTCCATTTCATTGTATGCAATGTTTTTTATTATTTTTATGACTAAGCACTGCATCTTTAAATTGGAACTTCATAAAATGTAAAGCATTTTACCTGGAAGTGATACAATGATGTCATTAATTGGCGATAACCTATCCATGTGTAAGTCTAACTTCTCCAGAGTCCAAAGACATCATCTCTAAGTAATCCAAGACCTCATCATGTACTGTTCCCTTCCTTGTATTAAAACACAGAGAGCATCTATGGTTCAGAACACACACTTTTTAAGATGCTGTAACAATATACCATACAATGAATGGCTTCTATACAACAGACATTAATTTCTCATGGTTCCGGAGGCTGGAAGTCTGCCATCAGGGTGCCAGCATTGTCGGGTGAGGGCCATCTTCCAAACGCAGACTTCTCATTCTGTCCTCCTGTGTCAGAAAGAGTTATTAGGGAGCTCCATGGAATCTCTTTTATGAGAGCATTTACCCCATACATGAGGACTCCACCCTCACGACCAATCACTTCCCAAAGGCCCCACCTTCCAACACTATCACATGGGGTGTTGCAATTCCAACACAATTTGGGGAGTGGGAGACACAAACATACGGACCATAGCAGGGGATGTAAATTTGGGGAGTGGGAGACACAAACATACGTACCATAGCAGGGGATGATTAATAGGATTAATATCCTATAAAGTGCCTGGCACATGCTAAGTGCTAGATTGTAGCTATTATACGGATCCCTTTTATGTATGATTTTACCTTTATCCCTCTTTTGGGTTTTCAAACGTGCATATCTGAGGCTAAAATTAATATGGCTATCTATGTGTAGAGATTTATTTAAAAATATGTTCTAAAATATTTTGAGTATTGAAAGCCTATAGATTCTAGCGATATGTCAATACCATCTCTTCTCTGTGACATTGGGCTCTCCCAGTGTCCTCCCTATGAGCAGGAGAGGTGAGCGACACCAAAACTCTCATGGTCTGTCATGGTTTTGTAACTGTAGGCACACTTTACCTTGTTTTCGTTGTCTGAAAAATAGAGACAAAAAAATTGAAACCTGACTGCAGATGGATTGTAAGGAATAGCAAGTAGGAAAAATAATAATGAAGCAGTTAGCTTTCTTTAAAGTGTTGCAAGGTGGTATCATATTTTAATTATGTTCTCTTCACAAAACAAATAGCAAAAAGCAATCAATCAACTTAAGGGCATAATTCACCTAGTTTAAAATTGGCCCAACAGTATGGTCTGAGACAAATTGCAAATTGTAGCTTTAGCTTCAATGCCCCTTTGTGAATATTGCCCAGTGCCTTTGTGGTAGAGTCCCACCCTAAGAAATGTGGTAAGGGGGGAAAAAAACAACAAGAAAAGGGAAGGCAACCTGGCTATGTGCGCTTATGTGACATTCCTCATGACCCTGTAACGTGAGACCACCCAATCAGACCATACATATGTCTGTGTATTACCATGTAAGGGAGACAAAGAAGTAAAAAATTTATAAAAGGCTACACCTCACTGTGCTGGGGGCTCAGTTTTTCCAGTCTCAACCTACTGAGCCTGTGCCTGCATAAATAAAGCTGCTTCCTGGATAGAAAGGCCTCAGTGTATCCTCCCTCTATTTGAGAATCGTGCTACACCTTGAGTGAATAATTGTTAGAGTTATTACTGAGGATGACGAGATTATACCCAACGCTTGGCTAGCTAAAATGTAACAGAGATTTCTGCTGGGTTGCAGTTAAGCTTGGAAGGGGCATGGGTCTCTTGGAATGCAGGAGGCCTGCAGCCTGCAGAACCGCCCTGACTGCTGAATGCCCCGGGGGCTTGCCCTCCTGGTTGTTTCTGCAGTTCTTGGGGGAACTCCTACCTATACGTTGTATACAAAGTTTAGCAGAACGAGAGGACACATAGACCGTTGCTGCAAATCTCTGATTTGATTGGGCTCTTGTGATTGTTCCCCTTTAAGTCCTGCGCTCCTTGTCTCTGCATGCCTGGAATGTTGTACGCCCTCTGCACACAGCAAGCCAACTGAGATTTGTGATTGGCCTGACACTGCAATAGATGAGAGTAAGAGTGAGGCGAATCCGGTCTTCATGGCAAATGTTGACCACCCCCTGCTGTCTCCTGTCTTTCTTAGCAAAGTGTGGAGTGATCTTTGACCCCTTGGCACAGGGTTTGCCGGCCATGCCCTGCAAATAATTAATGCAGTGACCTCCATCAGGAGGTGGCGGCAAAAGCAGATATGGGGTCAAGTAGGAACTGCATTGTTTTCTAACTCAGCGGTGCTGGATCTCTACACCGTCATTGTCATGTCTTCAGTATATTGGGGATAATCAACCTTCCAGTCACCTCAGAATTATTTTAAAGATTAATAATAAAAATAATTGTTCACTTCTTTTTCTTCTTTGAACGGAAAGCAGTGATGGAAGCAGAGTAAGAAAAAGGGTTAGGATTAGCCAAGAGAAACCTGCCTGAGAAGCTGCAGTGAGAGGGACCGTGATGGACGATGATACAAACAACCAGTTTAGTTACAGGACGCAGGGATCCATCACTAGGAAGCAGACATTCCTAAGTGTTTATGAGGGAGTCCTAGAAACCCAAGAAAGGCTCAATCTTCCCCTCAAGCCACAGTGCTAGTGTCATGGTAGGGGCGGCATGTTGTTGGGGAAAGAAGAAGGGCTTGAAGGCAAGTGGGCCTGGGTAGGAATCCTCCTCTGGTGAATTACTGGGAGCTGTTCCTTGCTGAGTCTCAACATCTTTCTAAGTAAACTGGGGATAATAATATTTATCTTCAGGGAGGCTGTGAGAATCAAAAGCGTTAATGCATATAACCTACAGTAAGCATTTAACCTACAGTAAGCACGTTGTAAATACAGAGCGTTGTTAATCCCTTGGGACTCGGTGTTCTCACTGCACTGCCCTTCTCTTCATTGACTGTACTTCTTACTAGGAAACCACAGATCACCAAGTTTCTAGCAGAGCTTATGGTTTCCTGTTACCAGTCACACGCTCCTGAGCAAAGGAGATACGTTAAATGTCCAAGGAATATTATTTCAGATTAAATTCTTCAAGTTGGTAGAAAAAACTAATTGTAAATCTATTGACCTAACCCCTGACCATGTTGACTTCATCATTATTTATTGCTTGTATCTTCCGTTACTTTCCAGTTACTGTCTCCTATTAGTGAAGCATATTGTAAATAATGGAAGGAAGAGGACCTCACCTCCCCATTTCTCTCAAACAAGCCACTTTAAATCAGTAAGCTTTGCTGTTGTGTTTTTTGCAGGGTACCTTGTGGGCTTACTTTAATTGGAGTGTATTTATGATAGTATTACCAGTGCCACTCAGGAACACGTGCTAGGGGCACTGGGTGGCTCAGTTAAGCGCCCATCTCTTGGTTTGGGCTCAGGTTGTTACTTCAGAGTCCTGAGATCGAGCCCCATGTGGGACTTCACTCTAAGCATGGAGCCTTCTTAAGAAAGATTCTCTCTTGGGGCGCCTGACTGGTTCAGTTTGTGAAGTATCTGACTTCAGCTCAGGTCATGATCTCACAGTTTGTGGGTTTGAGCCCCGTGTCGGGCTCTGCGCTGACAGCTCAGAGCCTGGAGCCTGCCACAGATTCTGTGTCTCCCTCTCTCTCTGCCCCTTCCCCACTAGCACTGTGTCTCTCTCAAAAATGAATGAACATTAAAAATTTTTTTTTAATTAAAAAAAAAAAATTCTCTGTCCCTCCCCTTTATGTGCACATGTTCTCTCTCTCTCTCTCTCTCTCTCTCTCTCTCTCTCTCTCTCTCACTCGCTCACTAGCTCAAAACAAACAAAAATACACCCTCTAACTTGGTTGGTAGAATTTTATTCAGTTCTCATAACTTGTGAAAAATGCACTCATTTTCAAATTGCGATGTGTATGAAGATAATCATGTATGTTAAATCTATGTAGAACCTAAGTAATTTTCAGGGCATACTATTTTCCATACCTAAAATACTTCATAAAAATGTAATTTTGATTTAATTAAAATGCAGTTTGTAAAGACATGCATATGCTTGGGGGGAAAAACAAACCTTTCTCTTCACATAGTAAGCACTGGGTTTTGTGACTCTTAAGCATCTATACTCCTGTCTTGTGTTAATGCATCCCCATTGCCATATTCTTTTTGAGAAATTGCTTTTTGCAAAGACAGAAAGAAAACAATGTGATGTGGTGGTAACATCAATCGAAATGGCCTGACTTCCCTGAGCCAAGGCGGGAACATGTGGCCCAAGGCAAACCAATTGGATTCGGTCTCCTGTGATTTTGAAACATGAATAAAATAATGCCAATGTGGGGGGGAAAACAATTGGAGCCAATTTATCTAGCTGTCAGTACGCTGGTTAGGTAATCCCACTGACTCCATCATGTTGCTAAGGACCAGAATCTCTCTCCTTGATTTCCACATTCACAAGGTATAGACTCATCTTGTTCAGCCGCCTCCTGTGTGGTCTCAAGATGGCTGCTCATGTCCCAGTCTCACAAGGCAAGATGATTCTGTGGACTGGCGGTCTGATCAGGGCTCAGCGGGACAGCTAAGCTCGGTAATGTGGCTAAACAAATAAATACACACCAACTGTAATTATATGGCTCTAGAGTTGCAAATATTTTGATTTATTATTTCATAAATCTGTGAAAATATCCTGAGTATAATAGTCTACGAATGTTGAAGTTGTACTTTAGTACCAGAGCATACTTTCAGTGACTTTTTCGGTAGCAATTTTGGAGGGAAGAGAAAAACATCTTATTTCTGTTACTCAGGAATCCCTTACTGTTTCTTATTTTACATTTCTCTCTGTACAGAATTCCCTCCAGCCATAACAGCTAGAGCTAAAATTGTTCGTTTGATGATGCACTGGGATTTTTGCCTTTTCACTCTCCTGTGCCCACTTACGTCTATGATCAGGGAGTCTTCATTAAATGTTTGTTGAATTCATAATTAAAAACAGATTAAGGGAGGAAAGGCAATTGCTATGATACAAGCACTAGAAAATGGTTATTAGAAACAACAACAATGACATAGACATGACTCTTGCAAAAGAAAAGGAAATGTATAGTTGAGGTTTAGAAAAATGAGAGCAGAATATGAGCTGCACATTAAAAGCCCACCGTCTTGGAAAAAAAATACCACTGTCTTGGGATTCATAAGACTTGGCTCTGACAGTTATGTGGATCACTCAGGCACATAATGTTGACAGTGAACAATCAACCTTTTTTTGTTGTATTTTTTTATATGTTATAAAATTCATTCAGGTAACACTATCCTTGGTAAGAACACAAAAGTAGAAACTGTTCTTTAAATTTATAAACCTGTAGCATTAGAAGGACCTAAACTTATCTTTCCATCTAACTTGTTCATTTTAAATGAAAAGATTAAAGTGTGGACAGGTTCAAGTAACCCATACCATTTTAATAGCATCTACTAATCACTTATTCTGTGTTGTCTTAAATCATTTACTTACACATATTCTCTCATTTAATGCTCTCATGCAATTCAACAAAAGAAATCCCAACTTATGTATCAGCTAACTAAAATTCAGCAAGGTTAAGTAACTGGTCCAAGGTCACACTGCTGTGCTTCTCATCAGCAATAGGCCCAGCTCTGTTGACTCTCAGCCTAGCACTCACCAGTAGTCAGACCTCTGAAACAGCCTACATGGGAATCTGGATCCCAGGAACTGGGCAGAAAGGTTTAGGTGGTCTCTCTGTGCAGTTATAACATATGAGCATATGCTTTTATGAAGATTATTTTGAGGCGCCTGGGTGACTCAGTCGGTTAAGCGTCTGACTTCAGCTCGGGTCATGATCTCACAGTTCATGGGTTCGAGCCCCACATCGGGCTCTGTGCTGACCGCTCAGAGCCTGGAGCCTGTTTCAGATTCTCTGCCCCTCCCTGCTCGTGCTCTCCCTCTATCTCAAAATAAATAAACATTAAAAAAATAATAATAATAAAGATTGTCTTGTCCTAGGGGGTGCCTGGGTGGCTCAGTCGGTTAAGCATCTGACTTCAGCTCAGGTCACGATTTTGTGGTTCATCAGTTTGAGCCTGATGTCGGGCTGTGCTGACAGCTAAAGCCTGGAGCCTGCTTCACATTCTGTGTGTGTGTCTCTCTCTGTGCCCCTATCCCCTCACATTCTGTCTCTCTCAAACATAAATAAACATTAACAAAATTAAAAAAAAAAGGAGTGGGGGGCACCTGGGTGGCTCAGTCACTTGAGCATGCGACTTTGGCTCAGGTCATGATCTCGCAGTTCGTGGGTTCGAACCCCACATCGGGCTCAGAGCCTGGAGCCTGCTTTGGATTCTGTGTCTCCCTCTCTCTCTGCCCCTTCCCTACTCATGCTCTGTCTCTCTCCGTCTCTCAAAAATGAATAAACGTTAAAAAAAGTTTTTTAAAAAAGATTATCATGTCCTATTAACAGCTTTTAATAATATGCTTAATGTTTACAAATGTCAAAATAAATGGAAAGAGAGAAAATCATGAAACTGTACCTGCTGAAATAGCTATTTTAAGCTAGATCACTGATTGCATTCTAATCAGGATGAAAAAATAGCTGACATTCCTAATGTAGAATAACCAGGTTTTTTTGGGGGGGGGCAGGGAATATCAGGATTAAATACTCCAATGATACCCTTTTCTGTTTCTATTTAAATAATATTGAGAGCACAGGGTATAAAAGTATGGGCAGGGTGTCCCTATGAGGTGATAAGAGACTGGCAAGGTTCCTACAAGAAGAGCCAGAAACACATGGCAAAGAGTGCCACTCATTGTCATCTTACCCGCTGATTCTGGTTAATACATAATGTCTGCGATGAGTTCAGCAGGAAGCCTCTCCGTAGCTCTGTGTTCAAAGCTAGGGTTATTCATTAATTCATTTGTGCAGGCATTCATTCAATTTGTTATCCTCATTGAGCTCATGTGATTGGTAAGGTGCGGTTATGGGAAAGAAGTATGGGAAATGTTCTGAAAGACTATCAGAGATGTGCTTTCAAAGAACAGAGTTGATATATGTTGGGTAATATAATTAGAGTAGATTAGTCTAACTTTAGTGCCTCCTCTTTATAGAGATAGAAGCTTCCCTTCTCTGCGTTGTTTTATGTAATTAGTTTCCTAGCCAGAAATGTTTTATTTTTGTTCAATGGTCCCTAATTTACCAGCCTCTTTTCCAGGACAGCATTTCCTACTACCCTAATAACTACAGTGGAATGGCTATGCTCTGCTTAATGGGCATGAGTTTTAAACAATAATGTCATTTCTGAACACTTAACGAGATTCACAATTAAGAAGGCATTGAAGTTCAAGGTCTTATGAAAAAAAAAGACAGTTTTGTAATCATAATGTAGCCATCTAAGTTAGTAACCCAAGTAGTCTTTTTCTTCTAATTTAAGGCTTGAAGACATGAATGTATTCCTGTTTATTCCTGACCTTGAAATAATCCCAAATGTGAAAAGCTGTTTGACTCCCATGACAGAACTACATATGTGTGTGTATTCATAGGTATGTAGATATCCATGTAAAATACTATAGTATAACAAGCACGATACAGATGAAGTATATCTGTGTGTAGGTACAGTAAACTATAATCTGTATCTAGACTAAACTGTGTCTGTATCTATAGTGTATCAAACCAGTATATATATTATAATATATATACCATATACTAATAAATATTTATATATACTATATATTGTTATATATATTATATGTGCCATATAATAATAAATGTATTAATAATTACATAATAAGTATATATACTATATATATTTATATATAGCAGTTTGTGTGATAGTTGTCTTAACAGCCATTTCACATATTGAATTATATATAGTATTTATATCTATATCCATTATCCATTATGATATATAGTAGATACATATTAATGTGTATAATTACTTTTGATTCTTAAGATACAATTTGAGAAGAAAAAGTCACAATTTTTAAGGAACGAACCAACACACATAGGACTTCTGTTTTCAGTGTAGACTAGATTAGTAACAGCGAAAGGCATATTATATTTATTTTCTGTTTGGGAAATAAAACTTAAACAATCCTTTCATAATTATGCTCAGTGGAATGTGTGGTACTTGGGCAGTTACCATAAACATACTGTGAATTTTCTTCTCAAGCAGCTCACAGAGGGTCTCCTGTCCTTCAAGAAGCCTGATTAGAATAGACTCTTGTTGTGGGGAAAAGATCCTTTTTACTCATCCTAAAATTAGTTCCTACCTCCAACACCCTGCAAAAATCCCAACTTATTTTCAGTGGAGAGCCAGGCCAAGTACCATTCCTATCAAAATATCTAAGAGATAAATTTGAATTTGAGCTAAAGTCTAGCTTTCTTCAACAGTGGACTCAGGACTTTACTCTCGTGTTTTGGGGCTTCTGTTTTCTTTGGGTTCTCATCCAGCTTGGGCTTATTATCTATGGAAGACTTAGTATTAACCCTGGTAGCACTTTTGGCATGGACTGCTTAGAGCATTTGATTGTATGATTAACATTATAAATAGTTAATACCTTTTACTTGGTACAGTCCATTCAAATTCTGCATTGTTGCTTGGTTACTTTTATTTGGGTTTTAGAATCATGCCAGAAATTTACTGTGCTATTAACAAATATGTATTAATGATTATTGTAACTACCATCCCTATAAAGGAATAGGCAGCCATTAGGCTTTAGGATTCAATTGAATGAGAATAACATTTAGACAGGGTCATTTCTAGACTAATACATGAAATGCATGCCATAACGTAGGATCTCTGGGTTTTGTCAAAGAAATATAGTGAGTATAATCCTTTTTCTTGAATATTGTAATGTTCCTTAAAAAAATATTTCTGCATCCTGATTTTTTGCCCTCATCTAATTCAACTTCATTTTAAACCCAATGTTTCTATTATTTCATTCTTTTCCCGCACAGATTCCTCCAATGAAATATAAACATTTCAGATTATCCCCAATAGCTCTACCCTTGCTCCCCATTCCAAGCTTGCTCTCTCTCTCTCTCTCTCTCTCACACACACACACACACACACACACGTCACCAGAACTCTTTTACGTCTCTATATTCCTTCTCCTAAACCTCTTATTTAGTTTTCATAATCAATCTGTTCTTCATTAATCATGTTCAGTTCCTTCTGCATAAATAATAATCTCAAAACTTCGGTGGCTTACAACAATCAGCATTGGTTTTCTCTCCTAAGGTAGTGGGTTAGCAGGAACTTCAGGCTGCAGTCACTGAAGTAGATCATTCCCACATATCTGTCCCCATGGTCCTGAGATTATCAGGCTAGCTAGCATCTTTTTCTCATAAAATGACAAAAGTACAAAAAAAAACAAGCCCCGCTGTCTAAGGTCATTTCAAGCCTCTGTTTGTGTCACAACTGCAATCAACACATTGCCTGGTTAGGTTCCCTTGTCAAAGTTTAGTGATACCAAAACACATCAAAACAAACAAAAAGGGCAACAGGATAAGAAACAAGGAACAATAGATTACAAAACAACCAGAAAACAGTTAACAAAATGACAATGGTAAGTCCTACCTACCAATAATTATTTTAATGTAAACAGATTAAATTCCCCAATTAAGAGACATTAGAATGGCTGAATGGATTTACAAAACAAAACAAAAAATAAGTTCCAACAATATGCTGCCTATAAGAGACTCACTTTAGCCTTAGGGACACATGTAGACTGAGAGGGAAGGGATGGAAAAATAGACATTTCAAGCAAATGGTAATTGATAACAAAAAAAAAGGCAAGGAATGCTATACTTATATGAGAAAAAAAATAGTCTTTAAACTAAAAATGGTAAAAATAGACAAAGAAGGTCATTATGCACTGGTAAAGGAGTTAATACTCAAGAAGATATAACAATTACAAATACACTCAACATTAGAGCACCTAAATGAATAAACAAAAACTAATACAGCTAAAAAGAGAAATAAACTATATAATACAATAATAGCTGGGGACTTTAATACCACAACTTCCGGCAATAAATAGATCATCCAGACAGAGAATCAATAAAGAAACTGTGGATTTGAACAATACTGAGACAAAATGAACCTAACAGGCATATACAGAATGTTTTACCCATCAACAGCAGAATGCACATTCTTCTCAAGCACACTTCTAACATTTTATAGATTAGAGCAAATGTTAGCCTCTGAAACAAGTCTTAGCAAATTGAAGAAGGTTGAAATCATACCAAGAATCTTCTCTGACCACAGTAGCAAGAAACTAGAAATCGATAATGAGAGGAAAAATGGAAAATTCACAAACACCTAAAAATTAAACAACACTCTTCCAAATAACCAATGGATCAAAGAAGAAATTAAAGGAGAAAGAAGAACAGTTCCTTGAGACAAAGGAAAATGAAAATACAACTTCCCAGAACTAATGCAGTGCAGCAAAAGCAGTTCCTAAGAGGGAGGTCCATAACAATAAACACCTATGTTAAGAATCAAGAAAGACCCCAAATAAACAACCTAACACTACACGTTTAGGAACTAGAAAAAAAGATCAAACTAAGCCTAAAGTTAACAGAAGAAAGGAAATAATAAAGATTAGAGCAGAAATAATGACATAGAGACCAGGAAAATAATGGAAAAGATTAACCAAACCAAGACTTTTCTTTGAAAAGACAAAATTGACAAACTCTTAGCTAGACTAACCAAAGGGAAGAGAGAAAGGACCATATCAACAAATTATAAATGTAAAAAGAGACATTACAAATAACATAGAAATTCAAAGGATCATAAGAGGCCACTATAAATATCTGTATTATTTAACCTAGAAAAATGGGAAAATTCTTAGAAATATACAGTGTACCAAGACTGATCAAGAAGCAATAGGAAATCTTGGGACACCAGGATGGCTCAGTTGGTTAAGTGTCCAACTTCAGCTCAGGTCATGATCCCACAGTTCATGGTTTCAAGCACCACTCCGGGTTCTGTGCTGACAGCTGAGAGCCTGAAGCCTGCTTCAGATTCTTTGTCTCCTCCCTCTCTCTGCCCCTCCCCCACTCATTCCCTCTCTTTCTCTCTCTCAAAAATAAATAAATACTTAATTTTTTTTAAAGAAGATAGGAAATATGGACAGACCGATTACTAGTAAGGAGGTTGAATCAGTATCAAAAATCCTCCAGTGAAGAAAAGCCCAGGATCAGATGACTTCACTGGTGAGTTTTACAAAACATTAAAGAATTAACACCAATCATTTTCAAACACTTCCAAAAAATCAAAGAGGAGGGCACTTATTTTATGACACCAGCCTTATCTTGATACCAAAATCAGAAAAGAAAACTACAGGCCAATATCCCTGATGAATCTAGATGCAGAAGTTCAGTGAAATACTAGCAAACCAAATTCAGCAATGCATTTAAAGTATCCTTCACCACGATCCCACCAAGTGGGATTTATACTTGGGATACAAGGATGGTTCAACATATGCAAATCAATCAATGTGATTTACATTAAGAGAATGAAAGCAAGAATCATATGATCATCTCAATAGATGCAGAAAGAGCACTTGACAAAATTTAACATACGTTCATAATAAAAACTCTTAACAAATTAGACAAAGAAGGAACATATCCCAACATAATAAAGACCATATAAAACAAGCCCGCAGCTAGCATCATACTCCATGGTGAAAGGTTGGAAGCTTTTGCTCTCAGATGAGGAACAAGAAGAGGCTGCCACTGTTACCACTCCTATTCCACATGGTACTGAAAGTCCTAGCTAGTGAAATCAGGCAAGAAAAAGAAATAAAAGGTATCAAAGTTAGAAAGCAAGAAGTAAAATTAGCTCTATTTGCAGACATGATTGTATATACAGAAAATCCTAAAGACTCAACCAGAAAACTGTTATATCTTATCAATGGATTCAGTAAAGTTTAGGGTACAAAATTAGCATTCAAAAGTTAGTAGCATTTCTATGCACTGATGGCAAAATTGTGAAAAAAAAAAAAGGAAAAGATCCCATTTAGAATAGTATCAAAACAGTAAAATACTTAGTAATACATTTAAGGAATTAAAGATCTCTGTGCTGAAAACTGCAAAACCCTGATTAAAGAAATCATAGAAGATACAAATAAATGGGAATGTATCCTGTATTCTTGGATTGGAATAATGACTATTGTTAATATGTCAGTACTACCAAAGGCTATCTATAGATTTAATGCAATCGCTATCAAAATTCCAATGGAAGTTTTTACAGAAGTTAAAAAAACAAACAAAAAAACTCCTAATATTTATATGAAACTGTGAAAGACCATGAATACCCAAAGAAATCCCAAGAAATCAGGACAGAAAGGACAGGAAAGAAGAACAAAGCAGAAGGCACCCCCTACTTTCTGATTTCAAGCTATACCGTAAAGCTATAATCCTCAAAATAGTGTGGTACTGGTATAAAAACAGAACAATGGAACAGAATCAAGAGCCCCCCCCCCAAAAAAACAAAAAAAACAAAACAAAAACAAAAAAAACCCAAGTATTTACAGTCAAATAAATTTGACAGGGGAGCCAAGAATACCCAGCAGAGAAAAGACAATCTCTTCAATAAATGGTGCTAAGATAATCGGATATTCACATGTAAAAGAATGAAGGTGGACCCATATCTTATACCACTCACACAAACTCAGATGGATTAAAGACTTAAATGTAAGATCTGAAACCAGTAAACTCCCAGAAGAAAACAGAGGAACAAATCTCCTTGACATGGGTCTTGATAATGATTTTTTGGATATGACAAATAAAGTATAAGCAACAAAATAAAAATAAACAAGTGGGACTACATCAAACTAAAAATCTGCTAAACAGCAAAAGAGACCACAAACAAAGTGAAAAGACAACCTACAGAATGGGTATTTGCAAACTATGTATCTGATATCTAAGACATTGCAACTCTCTCTTTACTGTAGAACACCAAATAACCCAGCTAAAAAATGGGCAAAGGACACAACTAGACATTTCCCCAAAGAAGATATTAAAAATGCCAACAGACCAAATGAAAGGTGCTGAATTTCATATTAGGGAAATGCAATTGAAACTACAATGAGATATCACCTCATGCCTCTTGTATGTCCATCATCAAAAAGACAAGAGATAACAAGGATGTTATCCTCTATAGGATATCCTCTATCCTCTATGGCGAGGATGTGGAGAAAAGGGAATCCTTGTGCACTTTTGGTGGCATGTAAATTGGCACAGCCATTATGAAAAACAGGAGGATTCCCAAAAGATTAAAACTCGAACTACCAAATGATCCATCAATTCCACTTCTGGAAATATATCCAAAGGTAACAAAAACATCAAATGGAAGATACATCTGCACCCCCATGTTCATAGCAGCATTATTTACAAGTCAGGACATGGAAACAACCTAAGTGTCCATTGATGGCTGAATGGATAAAGCAGTTGTGAGGTAGGTATATATACGTGTAGTACACACGCACACACACGCGCATACAGATGCATACGTATATGTGTATAGCCATATAATGAAATACCATTCAGCCATAAAATAAACAAGGAAATCCTACTATTTGTGACAACATGGATGGGCCTTAAAGGCATTATGCTAAGTGAAATAAGTCAGACGGAAAGACAAATACCAAATACTACATGATCTCATTTTGATGTGGAATCTAAAAGCAACAACTCATAGAAAAAGATATTAGCCATGTGGTTGCCAGAGGTGGAGGGTGGGGCAGGAGAAATTGGAGAAAGGCCATAAGTACTAGAGATGTAATGTACAACATGATGAATATAGCCAACAGTGCCGTTTGATATATAGAAAGGTTGTTATGAGAGTAAATCCTAAGAGTTCTCATCACAAAGGGAATTTTTTTCCTTCTTTTTTTTATTGTATCTATCTGAGAAATGGATGTTAACTAAATATTTTATGTCAATAAATTCATAATATATGTAAATCAAACCATAATAGGCATATGACATATATGCCTAGAACTTACACAGTGTGTATGTCAATTCTCAAACTGGAAAAAAATGTTGAATACACTTAATATGTACTAGAATGGCTAAAAAAAATCCTAAATATACCAAGTCTGGTGAGGGTTCAGAGTGAATGGAGCTCTTTTACATTGCTGGTGGGATCACACAGTTCAGTCACTTTGGGGAACAGTTTGCATTTTCTTGTGAAGTGAAATACATACCATAAGAAACAGCATTCCCGTTCCTAAGAATCCTTTGCTTTTATCTAGGATGCAAAAGCAGTTTTTTTCCTTTGGGGCTTCTCTTTGGGGTTGACATGTTTGTTTTGCTATCTTTTATTTGTTTTTCAATCCCTCCCCCCTATTCCTATCTTTCTGTTCACTCATGTCTTTTTCTGTTCTCATTTCTCATGATTTCAAAGCTGCTGCTTTTTGCAAAGCTTTACATTGTAGCTCTCTTTCAGAGTCAAACTATATTCTACTCTCTCTGTTATGTCTGCTCATTATGCAGACACACATGTTAATGCTACGGTGTGCACTGTTTGCCATCAACTAGACTAAAAGCCTGTGATCCTATGGATAGTCTTCTTATGTCATAGTCCTTAATTCTTTTTGACCACTAGAGATGTATTTTATGATTGCTTATTTGAAAGATGAAATGTCAAGATTTCTCTGGCAGATATAATCTGCTGGTTTCCACTTTTGGATGTCTAAATAAGCTCTGCTAAATATGTGTGTAGAACAGTCATCTGTTTGAGGAAACATCTTTAATATTTTCTCATGGTATAGATATGCTAAATGGTGAGCCATGTCTGAGATACATCACTTTTCACAGAAGATGCATTTTATATGCTAGAAAAACTTAATTAGATATGACATTTAAGTTAAAGGGGGTTAATGTCGTTCCAGTTTGTGGAATTCGTTGTTTAGTTGCCACATAGCTCAGCCTGCAGCCTGCCACGTAAGGGGTTATGTAGTTAGCGCATAGGGTAATGTATCCTCCCTCACTTCCTCTTTCTTTCTCTCTTTTTATTTTATATCTTTTTCACCACTGCCTTCTTACACTTCAATAAGTCTTCATCATAGTGACTAAAAAAGGAAAACAAGGGGCACCTGGGTGGCTCGGTCAGTTAAGCGTCTGACTTCAGCTCAGGTCATGATGTCACGGTTTGTGGGTTCAAGCCCCGCGTCAGGCTCTATGCTGACAGCTCAGAGCCTGGAGCCTGCTTGGGATTCTGTGTCTCCCTCTCTCTCTCTGCCCCTCCCCTGCTCATGCTCTGTCTCTCTCTCAAAAATAAATAAACATCAAAAAAATTAAAAAAAAATAAAATTAAATTAAAAAGGAAAACAAAAACCAAAACAATCTACAATGAAAAAGTCCATGATGCACTTCTTTTCCATCTCTGTTCTTTGCTCCTTTACGGAAATCACAAATGAAAAGTCTTCAGTTCTTTACTACATCTTCATCACCCAACACTCTGAAGAGCTATTATGGGCTTTAACAATCTCTGATACCTGAATAATGCTGTTCTTTTGGAGTCTCCAATAAATTCCTACTTGCAAAATCCAAGTGCCTCTTCCAAGATCTCATGCTCAGGTAACTTTCTGTAGTACTTGGCATTGGTGACCACTCCTTTCTTCTTCACATGCTACTTCTTGGCCTCTGTGTAAATCTCCTCACTCTTGTTCTACTAGTTATCAGCTTCTTTCTTCACATCACATCTCTTTCTTCACGTACCTTTTAGGTGTAACTTTCTCAAAGTTACATCCTGGTCTTCTCTCACATGCTCTCCCTAGTGAAACACTGGCTACCACTGTTTCAACATTCACTTCCCTTCAGATAACTCCACTTCCATATTTCTGGCCTGCTTCTTGTCTTAGACAACACACCAACATTTGGAACCCCTTGCCGTACAGGGATATTGCAATTATCCCTAAATTCAACGTGTTCAGAATGAAAGTGGCCAATGAGTAAGAGTGTACGGAACACAACCTTCTTACTCAGACAAATCTGGTTTAAAGTTTTGCCTTGACCACTTCTCCTCTTGTGTGCCTATGGAGAAGACACTTAAATGGTAAATACAGCTGTAATTTGGGGAAAGCACACTACAGAGTTACTATGAGAATTAAAGATTTAATTCACTGCCTGAGATATGGTGGCACTCAATATCTCAGAGATATTCTGTGTTATTATCCTCTCTTTAGTGTCTCTTTGTCTTACTGAAACTCTATATCCATTAGTAACATTATTACAACCCTATAGCAATTTCTTCTGGTTCTATCTTCACATCCCATCAGTGGTCAAGTCATGTTAACTGTATTTTTTTTCTTTTTCTTTTTTACATCTGTCCTTGTCTTTCCCTGCATTGGTTCTTATTATCCACAACTCACATTATTGCAAATTTTTCCAGTGGTTTCTTCTTTCAGTCTTTTATTGCTCCAAATCATCCTTTATACTGTCATTTACATTATTTTCCTAAGAAACAGCAATAATGCCTTTACATTTCCCTCAGATTGCTTCAGTGGATCCCAATTGCCTGAAGTATAATGACCAAATATCTTAAATTAGCATTCACAGTCCTTCTCAGTCTGATTTTTAGTTATCTTTTTTGTTTCATTTCCCACTACTACTCTTTATAAACTCTCTGCTCTAGCCAGATTGGATAAGTAACTGACCTCCAAAAAAAAAAAAAAAAAGCTCAATGAAGCATGCTCAATGCATTTCCTCCCCTTGCAAGGTCTCTCTTCCCTTAATAAATTCCAGTTAGATGCAACTGCTTCTTCCTCAGGGCTCATGTAACGTGTTGCTTGTATCTCTGTTAAGTGTTTTAGTTTTACCTTTCTCTCTTATATTGTTGTTAGGCATATGAGTATCTTTTTTCAGTATAAGCTGAGTCCATTGGAAGCCAGAATGACAATACACTAAAGCGAGTAAAATAGAAATGGATGTAGAAAATCATGACTGAGAAAAAGAACTACATGAACATTATGGCCCAATATGATAGCTGTGATTATTGACAAGCATTGCTCTGAACTACCTTTTTTTTAATTGAAGTAATTTTTTTAATAAACATACAATATTATATTAATTTTAGGTATACAACATATCAATTCAGCAATTCTGTTACCCTGTGCTCACCACAATAAGCATGATCACCATATAATATTATTATAGTACCATTGACAGTATTCCCTATGCTGTACTTTTCATTTCTGTGACTTATTTATTTTACAACTAGAATTTTGCACCTCTAATCCCTTCTATCTGTTTCACCCATCCCCCCACCATTCCCCTTTTAGAAATTGCCAGTGTGTTTTCTGTTCTTTTGTTTTTGTCTTCATTTTATTTATTTTAGAGAGAGAGAAAGTGCGCACAGGAGGTGGAGAGGGGCAGAGAGGAAAAGAGAGAGAGAATCTTAAGCAGGCTCCACACCCAGCATGAGCCCGAAGTGGGGCTCAATCCCACGATCCTGGGATCACAACCTGAGCTGGAATCAAGAGTCTGACATTCAACAGACTGAGCCACCCAGGCGCCCCTGTGTTCTCTGTTTTTAAGAATCTATTTGTTTTATTTTGTCGATTCTTCATGTAAGTGAAATTATATGTCTTCTGTCTTTCTCTGTCTGCAGCATAAGCAGTTCTAAGAGGGAAGTTTATAGCAATACAGGACTACATTAAGAAATAAGAATTCTAAAATTAATATGGAATCACAAAACATTCCAAAGTGCCAAAGCAATCTCGAGAAAGAAGAACAAAGCTGGAGTTATCACAATTCTAGATTTCAAGATCTACTACAAAGCTGTAGTAATCAAAACAGTATGGTACTGGCACAAAAATAGAGATATAGATCAATGGAAAATAATAGCCCAGAACTAAATGCACATTTATATGGTCAATTTATCTATGACAAAGGACTCAAGAAAATACAATGGGGAAAAGACAGTCTCTTCAAGAAATGGTATTGGGAAAACTGGACAGCTATATGCAAATGAATGAAATTGGACCACTTTCTTACACCATACACAAAAATAAACTCAAAATTGATTAAAGACCTAAATGGGAGACATGAAACCATAAAAATCCTAGAAGAAAACATAGGCAGTAATCTCTTTGACATGGGTCTTAGTAACATTTTTCTAGATGTCTTCTCAAGCAAAGGAAACAAAATTTAAAAAAAAAAATAAATTTTTGGGACTACACCCAAATAAAAATCTCTGAAGTTCTAGCTGAACAAAATCCAATCATTCATTTCACAAATGTATTTTGAATGTCTTCCCTAAGTTTTGTATTGTGCTAGATCCTTGGGATACAAATGCATGCAGTTCATAGGAAATTTAAAATGGCAAGTTATATACCTCAAATTTTCTAAGAGAAAGAAACACCATTCTTCATAAGAAGCAAAATGTCTCATAGTACTAATATTTGAGAGAGACTTCTTATTTAGGACCTTATGAAGGGGTCATGGGAAACAAAATGAACAGGAGCCTCAACAATTCTCTTTACAAAAATATGGAAGAAATAACCCATATAAAAAAGCAATTTGTAATCACTGTATTATAAGTAATATTCAGAAGTATTAGTGTCTTAGTTCCTCACTATTTTTATTAAATGTGGCCAAACCGTTGGCAACAGCAGCCTTGACACGTTAGTCACATTGGTTCTATGAATTAGTTTACATTTAGTACTAAGTAATCCTTCACTGAGAACCCTATTAAAAGGCATTTCCCAGTATTGTGTGGATTAGTGACTATAACTACTAACTAGCTATTCAAACACCCAAACTCTGTGAAAAGTCTGCACCCACACCTCTTGAAACAAATATGTCTTACTTTTCCTTAATCCATAGTAATTGTTTGTCTATCTTTAATTTAGAACATGTGCATTTTTCTCTGACTTTCATTGTTGGTCTTTGGGAACAGAGTAAGCTGGTATTTTCTGACATGTTTCTCCCCTGAATGTCTGCCAAGATTCTATTTCCTTCTCAGGGATTATCTTCATTACCTTGTCCCCTTTCGCTTCCTAGTTTTCTGCATTTCCTCACCTAATGTATAATAGATAATGGGTTGAAACAATCTATTCTATTTCTACTACTAACAATGGTTAGCTCTTAACTGATTTTCATTCTTATGCTAAGATGTGTTCAGTTTTGAATAAGCTGCTTATGTGATCTGCCAATAATTTTGCACTATGTGAATGATTTTCCATTGTTTGCCAAAGCATATGAGTGATTAGGAGACATACTGCTATAGAGTCTATCGGCTTCATTTGACAAAATTTTAACAATCTTGGATACTGTAGATAAAAATCCAGATGCATGAAGATTTTTGATTGGAGTCTTGAATGTGAACAAAGCGTAACTTGCTTCTTCTAGACTATGAGTTACTCACTGGGACTTATTTAAAATCCACACAAGCACTGCCTCAGCAACTGTTTAGTTCTGTGCACACAGCAAGAATTCAATAAATGCTGAATACGTAAATAATAGAAGCATTTTCCACTCTTCCCTAGTCACCTTTATATTCTTACCAAGTAACATGGAATCTGAAATCAGGTAGAAATAATTGACACTGATGATTAGATAACACTTATCACTGTAGTCATACATGCCATCTTTGGAGCTAATGCACATACTAAGGTATTCATTATTGTTCTAAAGAATACAACAAGCTAGATCTTTTTCTGAATGCCATAACAGGGTTAGCACCCTTTTTGGTAATATTAAAATTATACTCCACCAGGTGAGAACAATAAGCCTAACGATGGATTTCTTTTTTGTTTGCTTTTTGATAGAAGAGGGATTGCCCACTAATTAGATGAAGGACACAATATTAATGAAATTTTTCTTCCTTTAACTACCTCTTGTTTACAGTTACATCTACAGTTTTAAAACAGTCTGCAGATTAAAAGCCTGATGGAATTTTCAAAAGTCGTGATGCCTATATTAGGCTGCCCGTTGCAAGTGTCAGAAAGGGTGTAACTTGCAAGAAGACCCATGACAGAGAAGGGAGGTGGGGTGGTGGTAAGAGTAAAGAGATTCTTCTGTCTCATGTATTGTTGCCAGAAAATGCCAAGGTCCAGTTCCCTGGCACAAAAAGTACTAAAAAGACATCTTGACATATACAAGGCCTGCTAAGTTGAGAAAAAATAGCTCAGTTATTGTTTTGTTAATCGGGCTTACTAAAGGAAACTGATAAGTCATTACTTCCAGGGAATAATTCCTCAAATGCCCTATTCCCTAAGAAGCTTCTCTTCAAAGAAGTCATATGATATTAAAGAACACACTTGAGTCAGGAGCCATAAATTCCAATTCTGACTCTACCAGTTATGGTGTGATTTTAGGCAAGTCACTTTATTTCATTTTTTGACAAAATGGGAATCCTCTCAGCCCTTCCAACTGAACTCTGTTTTTGTTCTTTTTGTTCTTTTTGTTGTTTTATTTTTTTATTTTCTCTTTTAGAGAGTAAGAGAGCAAGCTGGGGAGAAGGGCAGAGGGAGAGAGGGAGAGGGAGGGGGAGGGGGAGAGAGAGAGAGAGGGAGGTAGAGAAAATGAATCACAAGTGGGCTCCACGCTGGTCATGGAGCCCAACTTGGGGACAGAAAAACAAGACCCATCCATATCTTGCTACAGGAGACTCATTTCAGACCTGCAGTTTGAAAGTGAGGAAAAGGAGAAATATTTATCATGCAAATTAATGTAAAAGGAAACCTTGGAGTAGTACCACTTATATTGGAACAAATAGACGTTAAAACAGAGATTGTAGAAAGAGACAGAGTCACTATATAACAGTAATAAGGGGGAAAATCCAACAAGAAGATCAAACATTTGTAAATATTTATGGACCCAACATGAAACACCCAAATACACAAAACCGTTAATAACAAACATGAACCAATTGATAATAATACAATAATAGTAGAAGACTTTAACGCCTCACTTACATCAGTGGACAGATCATCCAAAGAGAAAATCAACAAAGAAAGAGTGACTTAAGTGACACAGTGGACCAAATGGACTTAACAGTTATGTTCAGAACATTGCATCCTAAAGCAGTAGAATACACCTTCTTTTCAAGTGCACATGGAACATTCTGCAGAATAAATCACATATTGGCCCACAAAGCAAGCCTCGATAAATTCAAGATCAAAGTCATACCATGCATACTTTCTGACCACAGTGCTTTGAAACTAGAAATCAATCACAAGAAAAAATCTGAAAACACCACAAATACAAGGAGGTTAAATAACATGCTACTATACAATGAATGAGTCAACCAAGAAATCACAGAAACAATCAAAAAGTACATGGAAACAAACAAAAATGTAAACACAATGGTCCAAAACCTTTGAGATGCAGCAAAAGCTGGTCTAGAGGGAAACTTTATAGCAATATGAGCCTACCTTAAGAAGCAAGAAAAATCTCAACCTAACCTTACACCTAAAAGAGCTAAGAAAAGAACAACAAACAAAACCTAAAACCAGCAGAAAGAAAGAAATAATAAATATTAGAGCCGAAATGATATAGAAACTACAAGAAACAATAGAACAGATCAATGAAACCGGGACCTGGTTCTTTCAAAAGATCAACAAAATTGATATACGACTCAAAAAAAGAGGAAAGACTCAAATAAAATTACAATTGAGAGAGGGAAAATAATAACCAACACCACAGAAATACAAACAATTGTAAGAGAATATTATGAAAATCTATGTCAGCAGATTAGACAACCAAGAATAAATGGATAAATTCCCAGAAACATACAGCATACCAGAACCGACAGAAGAATAGAAAGTTGGAATAGACGGATTACCAGCAAGGAGATTGAATCAGTAATCTACAAGCTCCAAACAAACAAAAGTCCAGGACCAGATGACTCCACAGGTGAATTCTACCAAACCCATAAAGAAGACTTAACACCCATTCTTCTCAAACTACTCTAAAAAATAGCAGAAAACTTCCAAATTCGCTGTATGAGATTAGTATCATCCTGATACCAAAACCAGATATAAAGACACGAGAGAGAGAGAGAGAGA
Organism: Prionailurus bengalensis; assembly: GCF_016509475.1. NCBI lineage: Eukaryota > Metazoa > Chordata > Mammalia > Carnivora > Felidae > Prionailurus > Prionailurus bengalensis. The sequence goes on along the minus strand of NC_057353.1, from coordinate 13,075,185 downwards.
GAGAGAGAGAGAGAGAGAGAACTACAGACCAATATCTCTGATAAACATAGATGCAAAAATCCTCAACAGAATACTAGCAAATAAAATCTAACAATACATTACAAAATCATTCACCACAGCCAAGTGGGATTTAGTTCCAAGATGCAAGGGTGGTTTAGTATTCACAAATCAATCAATGTGATATATCACATCAATAAAAGAAAGGATAAAAACCATATGATCATTTCAGTAGATACAGGAAAAGCATTTGACAAAGTACAACATCCATTCATGAAAAAAGCCCTCAGAAGAGTAGGTTTAGAGGGAACATACCTCAACATAATAAAAGCCATATATGAAAAAAACCACAGTGAACATCATTCTCAATGAGGAAAAACTGAGAGCTTTCCCTGCTAAGGTCAGGAATAAGACAAAGATGTCCACTGTTACCCCTTATATTCAACATAGTACTGGAAGTCCTAGGCACAGCAAGCAGACAACAAAAAGAAATAAAAGTCATCCAGATTGGTAAGGAAGAAGTAAAACCTTCACCATTTGAAGACGATATTATACTATATAGAGAAACCAAACCAAACCAAAACAAAACAAAAACAAAAAAAACAACCCACCAAAAAACTGCTAGAACTGATAAATAAATTCAGTAAAGTTGTAGGATACAAAGTCAATGTGCAGAAATCTGTCGTGTTTCTATACACTAATAATGAAGCAGGAGAAATGGAAATTAAGAAAATAATCCCATTTGCGGTTGCACCAAAAATGATAAGATACCAAGGAATAAACCCAACAAAAAGGTGAAAGACCAGTACACTGAAAACCATAAAACATTAATAAAAGAAATTGAAGATGACACAAAGAAAGACCTTCCAAGCTCATGGATTGGAAGAACAAATACTGTTAAAATGGCCACACTACCCAAAGCAATCTAAAGATTTAGTGCAATACCTATCAAAATACCAACAGCATTTTTCACAGAACTAGAGCAAACAATCCTAAAATGTATATGGAACCACAAAAGATGTTGGATAGCCAAAGCAGTTTTGAAAAAGAAAAGCAAAACTGGAGGTATCACAATTCCAGACTTCAAGTTACCTTACAAAGCTATAGTAATTCAAAACAGTATGATAATGGCACAAAAATAGACACATAGATCAGTGGAAGAGAACAGAACCCAGAAATAAACCCACAAGTGTATGATCATTTTAATTCGACAAAGCAGGAGAGAAGTCTAATAGGAAGAAGACAGTCTCTTCAGTAAATGGTATTAGGAAAACTACGAGACCATTTTTTTACACCATACACAAAAAGAAAGTCAAAATGGATTAAACACCTAAATGTGAGACCTGAAACCATAAAAATCCTAAAAGAGAACACAGTCGGTAATGTTTTTGACATCAGCCATAGCAAAATTTTTCTAGATGTGTCTCCTGAGGCAAGGGAAATAAAAGCAAAAAATAAACTATATAATTATACAATTCAAACCCCGCCAAAATAAATAGTCCAATTAAAAATGGGCAGAAGACATGAACAGACATTCTCCAAAGAAGATATCCAGATGTCCAAAAGACATTTAAAATCACTCATCATCAGGCAAATGCAAATCAAACTACAATGAGATACCACCTCACACCTGTCAGAATGGCTAAAATTAAAAACACAAGAAACTACAAGTGTTAATGAGGATGTGGAAAAAAAGGAACCCTCTTGCACTGTAGGTGGGAATGCAAATTGGTGCAGCCAGTCTGGGAAACAGTATGGAGTTTCCTCAAAAAGTTAAAAATAGAACAACCTTACAATCAAGTGATCACACCAGTGGGTATTTATCCAAAAAACACAAAAACACAAAGTCAGAAGGATACATGCACCACGATGTTTATAGCGACATCATTTACAATAGCCAAACTATTGAAGCAGCCCAAGTTTCCATTGATAGATGAATGGATAAAGATGTGGCGGTACACACACACACACACACACACACACACACACACACACACGCACACACACACGTATACGAATATCATTCAGCCATAAAGAAGAATAGAATCTTGCCATTTGCAAGAATGTGGATAGAGTTATACAGTATAATGCTAAGTGAAATAAGCCAGAGAAAGACAAATACCATATGATTTCACCCGTGGAACTTAAAAAACAAATGAGCAAAGGAAATAGAGAGGGACAAACCAAGATATAGACTCTTAACTATAGAGAACAAGCTGGTGGTTATCCAGAGGCAGGTGGGTGGAGGGATGGGTGAAATAGGTGATGGGGATTAAGGAGTACTCTTGTCCTGAGGAGCACTGGGTGATGTATGGGATTGTTGAATCAATATATTAAACACCTGGAACTAATATAACTCTGTATGTTAACTATACTGGAATCAAAATTTTAAGGAAAAGAACGTAAAAAATAGATAGTTGAAAGAGGTTATTTATTGTTTAATTGTACCTTTTAGTCATCTCAGCATCATCCATTATTCTGAATTTCCACTATTACACATGTTAAGATGTCTGAAAACCACAGGAAAAAAGGCACTTTTTAGTAATACTATGGACTTAGATACTAAATTCCAAGAGTATGCCAGAGTTGCTTCCACTGGAAAATCTGCTTTACTTTGCAGTGAACACCCAGTCTTATTGTTACAATTATATTATTGTATTAGTTGAGTCACAATTTTTATATTTGAGCTGCTGCTTCAATTTTAAATGTGGCTCTCACCTGTGGAGTCTATTTGTGTAACGACATGTTGAAGTTTAGGTGAATTCTTGGTTGTAAACTTATCCTGACTTTATTTTTCTCATCAGAAAAACTTTTATCTACCATCATTTTCATTTTCACTTTCTCTGAACACAGAGTACATTACCAGCAATTTTTCAGACATAAGTAAATGTTTAAAAAGTTGTGGCAGCAAGGTATCTAAAACATCATTATGAAAAGACTATCACAGCATTGGTTCCAATTGACATCATGAAAGCCATTATGGAAAAATACAAAATGTTAAATGAAACTGATTTGGATAGCATATCTTCCTTCCAAGGCAATTAATGGGAGAAATAACTTTTCTTGTCAAAGCATCAGTGCCCATGGACAAAAGCACTGCTGTTTATAATGCATTATGATAAATAGATGCATAATACCTCCCTAAAAGAAAAAAGTCTAATTTATTGCAACCAATTGTAATGCAGAATCCTTTAACACTTATGCAAAATTACATTCTGTCGCATCAGCTAACAGCATCAAACCCACCAGAGGGAGGAAACAAGAATATTTACATGTAAAGTGAATGATCTTTAGTGCACTTGTGGCTAGGAGACATGGTATACTTTCATTTGAATTTCTCTATTTTGTGTTTTAAGACACTGTCTTTTCTCTATTAAAATGTAGTGTAGCTATGGGCATCTGTGTGGCTCAGCAGGTTAAGTCTTGGAATTCAACTCAGGTCATGATCCCGCAGTTTGTGAGTTTGAGCCCCACATCCAGCTCTGTGCTAACAGCTCAGAGTCTGTAGCCTGCTTTGGACTCTGTGTCCCCCCCTCTCTCTGCCCCTCCCCTGTCACGCTCTCTCTCTCTCTCTCAAAAATAAACATTTAAATAAATAAATAAATAAATAAATAAACAAACAAACAAACAAACCATCAAAACCCTAGAGGAGAAAACAGGCAACAACCTGTTTGACCTCAGCTGCAGCAATTTCTTGCTAGACATGTCTCCAAAGGCAAGGGAAATAAAAGCAAAAATGAACTATCGAGACCTCATCAAGATAAAAAGGCTTCTGCACTGCAAAGGAAACAATCAACAAAACTAAAAGGCAATCTATGGAATGGGAGAAGATATTTGCCAGTGACATACTGGATAAAGGGTTAGTATCCAAAATCTATAAAGAACTCACCAAACTCAACACTCAAAAAACAAATAATCCATCAAAGAAATGGGCAGAAGACATGAATGGACCCTTTTCCAAAGAAGACATTCAGATGGCCAACAGACACATGAAAAGATGCTCAAAGTCACTCATCATCAGGGAAATACACATCAAAACCACATTGAGATACCACCTCACACCTATCAGAGTGGCTAAAATTAACAACCCAGGAAACAACAGATGTTGGTGAGGATGTGGAGAAACGGGAACCCTCTTGCACTGTTGGGGGGAATGCAAACTGATGCAGCCACTCTGGAAAACAGTGTGGAGGTTCCTCAAAAAATTAAAAATAGAACTACCCTACGACCCAGAAATAACACTACTAGAAATTTATCTAAAGGATACAGGAGTGCTGTTTCATAGGGGCACATGTACCCCAATGTTTATAGCAGCACTTTCAACAATAGCCAAATTATGGAAAGAGCCTAAATGCCCATCAACTGATGAATAGACAAAGAAAATGTGGTTTATATATACAATGGAATACTACTTGGCAATGAGAAAGAATGAAATCCTGCCATTTGCAACAACGTGAATGGAACTGGAGGGTATTATGCTAAGTGAAATTAGTCAGAGAAAGACAAATATCATGTTTTCACTCATATGTGGAATTTCAGAAACTTAAGAGAAGACCATGGGGGATGGGAAGGGGAAAAATAGTTTCAAGCAGAGAAGGAGGCAAACCATAGAAGACTTCTTAAATACAGAGAACAAACTGAGGATTGATGGGGGGACGGGGGAGAGGGGAAAATGGGTGATGGGCATTGAGGAGGGCACCTATTGGGATGAGCACTGGGTGTTGTATGGAAACCAATTTGACAAATTATATTTAAAAAAAGAATTGATATTATATTTTTAAAAAATGGTGTTATATTAAGGATATATTTGTTTAAAAAAGACAAACATGGTATTTTCTTGATTTATAAATATTCCCCACTGACATCTCCAAGGTTTTTCATTATGATTTATGCTGCCACTTGGTCTAATTATGAATTAATGATTAGATTCATTTAAAGATGAATTTGACAAAGTGAACATTCATTTGTGAAGAGAAATTGTCAGTGATAACTGTACTGATGATCAGAAAACGGGAACGTAAGAAAAAATATTGCTTGCCTTCAGTTGACCATTAACTTTATCCCACTGATACTAACAACTTTTAATGGCATTCTTTAATTAATCATGGTCCCACACTTACATAGTTATCCAGAACTTTTCTTTCAAGTTTGTTTTCTTTGCAAAGGTTTTAATCAGAACTGTGATATTTAAACCCCTTTACATTCAAACGCTTTATTTTTAAGAGCACTCTGTCCAATTCATTTGAAGTGTAGTTACTCTTCTCACAATTGAGTGCATCTTGACATTTGAGAATTAATATAGGCCTCAAGAGGAAGTGCAATTTACTCAGGTTTCATAGCTGTTCTGATGTATATGGTCATATTAAAGATGTATTAATTACACTTCAAGATTAATTCTAACTGAAGGGTCTGTGAAAAAGAGCCCACACACAATTATGTATTTCTCTGTCTCCTTATCCTTTGTAAATGCTCCTTTTGGAAGGTTGGAAGGGAAATCAGCCAATAAAAGGTAAATAAACCCAAATGCATTTTTTAAAGTATGTATGTATATATGTTTGTTTGTTTGTTTGTTTATTTATTTATTTATTATGAGAGAGAGAGAGAGAGTGCACACATGCACCAGCAGGGGGAGGGCAGAGAGAGAGAGGGAGAGAGAGAATCCCAAGCAGCCTCCGTGCTGTGAGCTCAGAGTCCAACCCAGGGCTCCACCTCACAAACCATGAGATCATGACCTGAGCGGAAATCAAGAGTGGACGCTTAACCAACTGAGACACCCTGGCGCCCCCAAATGCATTTTTTTAAAGTTACCAACATTGGGCTCCTGGGTGGCTCAGTCGGTTAAACGTTCAGTTTTGACTCATGATCTCACAGTTCGTGGGTTCGAGCCCCACATGTTGGGCTCTGTACTGACAGCTCAGAGCCTGGAGGCTGCTTCCGTGTTTCTCTCTCTCTCTGCCCCTACCCAGCTCACACCCTGCCTCTCTCTCTCTCTCTCTCTCTCTCTCTCTCTCTCTCTCTCTCTCAAAACTAAATAAACATTAAAAAAAAATAAAGTCACCAGCTACTTTATCATTCCTGCCAGGAGCCATCAGCTGTACTCAGATTAGCTTTAATGGCGAGTTGTGTACTAAGAATCCTGTGACAGAACTTTCTAATTAGAGCACATTGCTTTTTTTTTTTCAAATGCTTACTCAGAGAATTAATAGTGAATTGTAACCTTTCAAAAATTGAAATTACAAAGCAACTGAATAGGAGGAGGTAGAAAAGGATGCAGAGTAGAGGCAGTTTCCTAACTAGAGGAAAGGGTACCATCAGAAGGAGCCTCTGTTTCTGGTAATCCTGTGAAGGCATTCCATGGGCGAACATCTCTCTCTCGTGTTTTGTACACCATTTTCTTGGTCTGCTTGTGAGTGCAAAAGACTCTGGAATTAGTCTGAGTTATTTACATCAGAAGTTTTTAAGAGTTCTCCCATAGCTATTTGGCGTATAAATCATTGCAAAAGTGTATTGTCTCATTTATTTGCTCAGCCCATATCTTCTCTATTAATAGTTTAGCCTTGTTTATCATTCAGCTTAACCTGAATGAATAGCCAGTTTCAAAATCCTTCAGGTAAATTGATCTTTTGTAAGGTCAGTTCCCTATATTATCTCTATAGCAATACACATGGAAGATGACTTTTATATGCAGTACAGTTCTAGTATCAGATATACACAGAGCAATTAACCCCTAGCATGTCAACTGCAATTCCGCCCATTTCCTTTGCAACTTGAAAGAAGAGTACGTAGAAACACAAGTGGTAATGATGTTATCATAGATACAGTCTTGAATTTGGTCTATTAGAGTTTCCAGCTTTCACAATTACAGCTTTAATAATAGAAGTAAAATACATCTTTGAACTGATGAGTATGTCACAATTAATAGAATAGGATATGAGATTAAAAATTATAGAGCCATCAGGAGCGCCTGAGTGGCTCAGTCACTTGGGTGTCCGGCTTCAGCTCAGGCCATGATCTCACAGCTCATGGGTTCGAGCACCATGTCAGGCTCTAAGCTGCAGCCCAGAGCCTGAAACCTGCTTTGGATTCTGTGTCTCCCTCTCTCTCTGCCCCTCCCTCACTTATGTTCTCTTTCTCTCTCTCTCTCTCTCTCTCTCTCTCTCTCTCTCTCTCTCTCTCTCTCTCTTTCTCTCAAAAATGAATAAAAGTTTAAAAAACACTTTTTAAAAAAATAAGTAAATAATAAAAATTACAGAACCATCAAATGAGTAGCATTTGTATTACATGGAAATGGAAAACCTTAACTTCAAAGGGCATTGTTGACAACCCAGAGAAGTTGCTACATGACTTCTGATTGAAGGAGTTCTCTACCTTTGTGAGAGTCCAATGATAACTACCAATCATCTGTGTCTCCTTTCTACATGGAAATCTGGACTGTTGTCCTGAAAGAATGTGATTCTTTACAATCTGCTTACCTGATTGCAGTGTTTCTTACATTTGCCAGGACTGCAGACACAGACTTGCCAAGTCACACTGGGGACTCCGACAGACGTTACTTAACTTTCATGACATTGACACTTGAAAAGATAAACGATATTTATTTTGTAGACTCCCTCAGTTGGAGTTTTGCTGATTCATTTTTGCTGGTTACTTACTTTTAGTTTATTCTTTAACAGGAATATCCCAAAATGCTATGAAGTATTTTGTATTCTATCAGGTGTCACACATTTTCTATGTGCACCATTGCTGGCGATGTTCACCTTGATTACTTTGTTGAGGTGCTGTCTGCTAAATTTACCGTAAAGTTACTCCCTTTATTTGTATTTAGTAAGCCTTTTGTAGTGAGAGAGTTTTATGTGTCAGTTTGGCTAGGCTATAATACCCAGGTATTTAATCAAATGCTAATCTAGGTATTGCTGTGAAGGTATTTTGTAGATGTTTATATATGATATATATGATCTATATCTAATCCTTTTGGTTCTGTTTCTCTGAAAAATCCTGACTGATCTGACTGATAGGGATTTGGGGACTGGAAATGGTTTAGGAGGAACAGGATCTTAAGGATGAGATTTCTGAATTGATTCTGCAGAGGTGCTTTGAGATTATGAAATGTCCTATTCCTTATCAAAATGTCCATTTATCCATTTCTTTAGTATGGACTCATGATTTCCTAATTTATTCAGTGGTTTGCAGTCTACGCTTTCTAGTAATTTTATTGAAACTTAATTCACAGAGTATACAATCTAGGCATTTAAAGTATGGAATTCAGTGATTTTTAGTATATTCAGAATGTTGAGAAATCATCACCACAATTAATTTTTTAATACTTCCCCACCTAAAAATGAAGACTTACACACTTCAGCTTTTATCCCCCAAACCTCTCTTCTCATCCAGGCTTGGCAACCATTGATCTACCTTCTATCTCTATAGGCTGTTCTAGACATTTCATATAAATGCAAAACTATAACATGTACTCTTGTGACTGGCTTATTTCACTTAGCATAATATTTTCAAGATTCCTCATGTTGTAGTATGTGTCAGTACATCATTCCTCTTTATGGTCAAATAATATTGCATTGTGTAGAACACCGCATTTTGCTTATCCATTCATCATTGATGGAAATTTAGATTGTTTTCATCTTTTGGCTGCTACCGTTTAAGTCCACTAAAATCATCTGTGTACAAGTTTGTTCATGTATATGCTTTTGATTCTCTTGGGTATATACCTATGAGTAGAATTGGTAGGTGAAATAGTAAATGTATGTTTAGCTTTTTAAGGAACTTCCAGACTGGTTTCCAAAGTGGCTCTGTCATTTTACATTCCACCAGCAATGTATGGGGGTTTCAGTTTCTCCACATGCCTGCCAACATTTGCTATTTTGTGTTTGATTCTAGTCATTTTAGGGGGTGTGACATGGTGTCTCATTGGGGTTCTGATTTGCATTCCCCTAATGACTAATAATTTGCGCATCTTTTATGTGCTTGTTGGTCACTTATGTATTTTCTTTGGAGAACTATATTCAGATTCTTGTTTCTTTTTTGTGTTATTTGTTTTTTATGACTGAGGTGTAAGAGTTCTTTGTGAATTCTACATACAAATCCCTCATCATACTTATGACTTGCAAATAACTTCTCCTGTTATGTGGGTTGTCTTTCCCTTTTGTAATGGTATCTGTGTAAACACAAATGTGTCATTTTATGAAGCCACATTTATCTACTTTTTCTTTTGTCGCTTGTACTTTTCATATCATATCTAAGAATCCATTGCCTAATCCAAGGTCACAAAGATTTACTCCTGTTTCTCTTCTTCTAAGATTTTACTGTTTCTAGCTATTATATTAGGTCTTTGTTTAATTTTTAGCTATACGTAGTATGAGATAAGGGTCCAACTTCATGCTTTTTCACATAGACAACCAGTTTCACAACACCATTTATTGGAAAGTCTATTCTCCGTCCATTGAATTGAACTGTGATGTCGTGGAAAAATGAAAAAGTTGGAAGCTACAATAATCAGTACCTCAAATAAACCAATCATTGAGCTAGCAAAACAGATATTATCAACTTTTTTGGAATCCTGCAACCTAAACAAAAGCTCACAGCAATGAAGCAGGTGCTGAATGAAGGAAAAAATACTGTAAATTTCATTATGAAAGCATTATAGTTATTTTGCTTGCCTTCCTGCCATCCTTCATTCTCCAGCTCAGGAGTGGCTGTCTGGACGGTGGCCCGCGTAACTGGGAAGACGTGCTGGTCCAAAGGGACAATATAAACCTTGTTCTCAAAAAACTGGTTGTGAGTTTTGGCATGTCTGATAGTTCCCTGACGGACTGGCACAGGGGCTCCCCTTTCTTTTGACCCCTCTGGGGCGGGAGCAGCTCTCTGGCAGTGATAACTTCTGTCAAAAACATGTGAAGACGTGTGCTATCGGCATCTAGCTGGAGCAAGCAATGGTAAATAGGGGCCAGTAGCAGATAGATTCAAAAGCCTGAGAAGGAGCCTTAGGAGGAAAATTCTTGGGGGAATAAGGGCTATGAAGAGTTACTAGATATACCAATGAAGCCAGAGTGCAGTTCTCGGGGCCAGAGGCGTGCTTAGAACATGCCCGAGAGGTTGATGGGCGTGCACCTCTACCAATCTGTGGGCTCTGTGGTTGGCGGTCTGCATTAGTCTGAAAGGGAGTGCCATCTATTCTCTGACTGGATCGTTGAAGGTGTGGCTCTGTGGAGAAACATGAGAATGCCACCAGGCCAGCGTACCTGGAAGTGCTGGCCTCTGGCCTGTGCGTGGGCTGGTCCACCATGAGGTGAGGAAATGGAGAGTGACTATTTAGAGACTCTCCCAGCAATTTCAAAGAGTAATTCTATGTCTGTGGAATGTAATAAAATGTTAGGTAGTATTTCAAATGCTGTTCATTTCATTTTTCTGGCAAATATTTTTGATTGTATTTTACAGAAACACTGATCCACAACAAATTGGAGACAAATTTTTAAGAACTACAGATGGTTTGAGATCATTGTTCCAGGCAGCTTCATCACTTCTCCTAGGTCAGGTTTACTTATTTGGGAGTATGATGATTTGCTAAAATACCAAAGACATCTATATTTTCAATGTGAAAATAAAATTGACAAACCATTAGCAAAACTGGCAAATAAAAAAGAGAGAATACCCGAATTTTAATGTCAGGAATAAGAAAGGGAAATCCCTAGCATTCTGGCGGCCCCTTATTTTTCAAAGAACTTTTGGTTTTGTTCCACTTTCTATTCCTATTAGGTTTATTTGTGCTCTAATCTTTTTTATTTCCTTCAATCTGCGTCTTTTGGGTTTAGTATGCTCTTTTTCTAGTTTCTTAAGGTGGAAGGTTATTATTTGAAATCTTTCTTCTCTTTTAATATAGGCTTTAATAGCTATTAATTTTTAATAACATCCCAATTGTTTTTCTGTCGTCATGCATTATCTAATTGTCTAAAAGTGACATGGACAGTTCCAAAGGAAGTGTTTGTAAACAGCTCCTTGTGAAGTGGAAGTAGGTGGAACGGCTGTATACCTACTGCATGCTCATTGGATTTAAATTTCTTTATTTTGCACACTTTGCTTGTAAGTAGCATGTGCATAAAACAGTGGAGGTGACCCCCTTCATGAAGTCATTCTTGATGCTCAGATAATCACTCAGTAATTTGTCTGTTGCGTCAAGAATTGATAAAATGGACAGGCAAGCACTGGGGGAAATCCGCAAAAACTTTTAACTACATGTGGTGTCTCTACCTTTTGTTTTTCTTAACATTTAAGTTTTCTAGTGTAAAGATTAAAGTGGATGGGGACTATGTTTTTGATAATAAAAAAAGAAACTGGGCACCTAGGTGGCTCAGTCGGTTAAACGTCCAACTCTTGGTTTCAGCTCAAGTCATGATCTCATGTTCATGGGGTCGAGTTCCCATACCACACTATGTGCTGACGGCATGGAGCCTACTTGGGATTCTCTCTGTGCCCTTCCCCCTGCTTGCATACTCTCTCTCTCTCTCAAAAAATAAATACACTTTAAAAAATGATCTAAATGAAAACATTAATTTGAAAAGATATATGTACCCCTATGATCATTGCAGTAGTATTTGTAATAGCCAAGATACGGAAGCAACCTAAGTGTCCATGGATGGATGAATGGATAAAGATGTGGTTTATACAGACAATAGAGTAGCATTCAGCCATAAAAAAGAATGAAATCTGGCCATTTGTGACCACATGGATGGACCTGAGGGTATTATGCTAAGTGAAATAAGTTTGATTGAGAAACAAAAATACCATATGGTTTTACTTCTATGTGGAATCTAAAAAACAAAACAAAACAGATATAGATACAAAGAACAACCTGGTGTTTGCCATTAATGGGAGGTAGAAGTAGAGGTGTAACAGGGGAAGAGATTTAAAAGGTACAGACTTTCAGGTATAAAATAAATAAGACACAGAGATGCAATGTACAGCATAGGGATTACAGTTAATAATATGTAACAACTGTATATGGTGACAGATGGTAGCTAGATTTATCGTGGTAATCACTTCATGATGTATATAAATGTTGAACCACTATGTTGTATACCTAATATAATACTAATATAATATTGTTCTGTCAACTACACTTCAATATAAGAAGAAAAACCACTGATCTTAAGTAAATCTGCAGTAATTTCTGAAGGTAAGACTCATTTAAAATAAAATTTGGTTTTGTTACCTTCGAATATCAGGCCTGGCAAGCTCTTACAATGGTAGACCATTAGCCCAAGTAGAGAAGTAAAAAACCCTCACTGCTTTCTCTCTTGGTTTGGGAAAAATGTATCACTGGTATGACATCCAGTAACATTTATTAAATACTGTGTGCAAGGTACCTGGTAGGCACTGACTTAAAATTGATGGTTATATATAATCCCTTCTCTCATACAGCTATCTCCATATTGCAGGTGATCTAGACCTAGTAAAAGAACACTTATAATATTCATTTCGGCTGTGTTTTTTGGATATAGGAATAGTAAAATAGTAAGAGACATTTCCCTGGATTTTTTCCCTACTGTTCTGGCTTCTAAGGAGCTCTAGACCCAGTCCCAAGAAAGACTGGAGAAACCTGTATCCAGGAAAGGCTTTTGTAGCTCTAAAGATCTCTCCAGAGATCAATCTCTCTTGATGCATTTCTCACTTCTTTTTGTCACCTGAATTGTATTCACTTGGCAAAGTAGATGGTTAAATTTCAGCCAGGCCATCTTGCTCAGCTTCTCTTTATTTTTTTAAGATTTTTTAGAAACATTTATCTATTTTTGAGAGACAGAGAGAGACAGAGTATGAGCAGGGAAGGGGCAGAGAGAGAGGGAGGCACAGAATCCGAAGCAGGCTCCAGACTGTCAGCACAGAGCCCGACGCGGGGCTCAAACTCACAAACTGTGAGATCGTGACCTGAGCCGAAGTTGGATGCTCAACTAACTGAGCCACCCAGGTGCCCCCTACTCAGCTTCTCTTTATTTTTTTTTAACATTTATTTATTTTTGAGACAGAGAGAGACAGAGCATGAATGGGGGAGGGGCAGAGAGAGAGGGAGACACAGAATCGGAAGCAGGCTCCAGGCTCTGAGCCATCAGCCCAGAGCCTGACGCGGGGCTCGAACTCACGGACCTCGAGATCGTGACCTGAGCCGAAGTCGGACGCTCAACCGACTGAGCCACCCAGGCGCCCCTCAGCTTCTCTTTAAATTGATGTTAGGCACAGTGGCACTAGACTTCAATTCAGTAGTCTTTATTACCTAAAGTGAAACCCGAAATCCTCTCAGCCTAACTTCTAATACCTCCCATGCTGTCATCCCAAAATGAATGTGATCTCTTCATTCGACGAGGCATCACCAAGAACCTGTTTTCCTTCTGGTACATTCAGAAGGAAAGAACCAAAAGACAGGCATATAATTACTGACAGATGCAGCACTGTTATTTAGTGTTGGGTTTTTATGGTAAGTACAACGGTAATTCAGAAGGGAGAAAGGCTTCTACCCTTCGCTTTTCTTTAGAATGAATTCTGGTCAGTGCACATTTCCAATGATGTAAAAATACTAATACATCCTAGTAGTCAGGAAGAAGTACCTTTGTAATTTAGCTGTCATTTAAGCAGGGGCCCCTTTAGAATTTCTATATGGGTGAGGCTTAGAAAGAAGAACATGTTTGGAAGGAGGTGCTGCGTGACTTCTTAAATAAATGTACTGTTTTTACTTAAGGTATATTAGCAAAGTTTTCTAAAGATAATTTACTTATACCTTATATAATTTTATTTATATTTAAATATGGATATTTATATGCAATATAGATATCTAGGTATATGAAATAGTATAAATATATATAATATAAATAATATAAAATATGAATATATTTTTTTACGTATCTACATATCTATCATATCTTTTCTCTATGTGAGGCAGCTGGGATTATTGATGGAGAGTACTGGGCATACAAAGGATTCCTCCAAGCCACTCTTCATTATCACTGTTATGAATAAGAGGATACAAATTGAGCCTGACGATTTTGTCCAGAACTGTGACATGCCACAAATGAAAGAGTGAATCCAATCAGAAACAAATTCTTCTTCAGTCTTCTCAGAAAGATTCCTAGTTTAACTTCTTTATTCTCCACAACTTCTACCTTAATTGAATCTCATTATGTTTAGTAATGCCCTAATTGCTTTGTACCTTTTTATATTTATATCTTTGCTTTAACAGCCCTCAGTTAGGAATTCCTTTGAACTTTATGTGCAGTTCCACAGAGGCTGTTATGAATTCTTCAGGAACCTCAGAAAATAAGTTCTAATGGAAAAGATGTAAGAGCTTCCTCAAGTACAAATGGAGCAAGTGACTTTTAAAATTGACTTACATTTTCTGAGCCACTTTGATCAGATTGCTTTATTAAAAATGCTCTCCTCAACAATGGACTTTTCAGAACCTTAGGCAGGATAGTGTTATGTTCTTCCCTTCTTGACACAACCTCAGAGAGGGTGAGTTCAAGGGCAGATCTGTGTCATCTTTGTGCCGCACCTCACAGTGATGGCAGCTGTGATTACAGCCTAGCCTCCCCCGAGCTGCCAGGAGCTGCTTCCCCCGACACAAAGCAGGTGTCTGAGCACTGGGGAGACGGGAATGAAATCGGCCTCAAGGAGCTTCACAATACAATAGTTCTAACTGACCTGTAAACACATACTTTGCAATAATTGTCCTTGTTATGGGATAGGTTGTATATTTTTCTCTTTCCCTTATTCTTTTCTGCAAAACAGTCTGAGAATAGATGTTCAACAAAGAAGCAGTTTCAGAATGAACGTTATTACCATAAAATTCACATTAATTTCAGCTATAAAAGTGATTCTTGTTGATTTCTGCCTTATGGTGTGATAAGTAGGTTTCTCTACTACAAATTAGTTTCAAATACTTCATAGCACTGGGCATTCATTTAAAGTTAGTGATGATTTCTCTATCCTATGTCATTAATATTCTGCTGTACAAACTCTGTTATCTAGTGAAATTCTAAGTTTTCCATTTTTTAGAATTTATTCCAAGAATAAAAAGGGAAAGAAGCAGCAGGAGAGGAAGAAGGGGAAGAAAAAGAACTTATTCAAATGCATTTAAGGGGTCAGTGAAATATAAGATAGAATCTCTTCCTGCAGTATTACACTTTTTTCCATCTGAAATATTACACACTCACTATAGCCTCCATTAAAATGGGGATTTTTATCCCCCTTCCCTAGCATCTAGAGCAGTGCCCAGGATGGAGGAGGCATTTAATAGGTGTTCTAGTTCTCCTGGTTTTAAAATTGGAAATACTCTACACACTAATTCCATGGTCTTTGACATTGACTCTGTGTATCCTTCTCACAGTGGTTTTGAGCTATCCTCATTTTGAACTCATTGTTGATTCCTTTTACGTAGAAAGGAAAATTAGCAATACCACACAGCAAAGTGACATTATGGGAATTAATTACTTACTGGAATAATTGAATCATCATGGAGATTTACAGGAACTATAAAATATGTTATTATATATATATTATATATATATTATGTTATTATATATATTATATATATATTATGTTATTATATGTATATATATTACATTCTTTGAGTCAAAGAATGGAAGTTAAAATTTCACTACACACTGGCAGAAACAAAGGTAGTGATTTATTTCAGGTCCTCTGCAATATGAATTTGGTCATCTGTCCTAGACTTTTGCTAAAAATCACCAAGATCTGAAATGTATGCTGCATAGAGGAAGAACACCTGGAGGAGTGACTTATGACTGAATCACGTGAAGGTGTCTGGTCAAACCGTCTCACTTCCCATTTCTCTAGAGGATACATTCCAGTCTGCGCTGTTTAGTTAGGCAACCACGTGCAAAATGAAAACAATCAAAGATCTATGAGCTGCTTTGTTTCTGTTATGAATATGAAAGGAACAAGAGTATTGCTCCTTGTGAGAAGCAATAATATACTCCAGGAGTTTGTTGTATTTATTGATTCCTAAAAATTTTATCCAAAAAGTACGTTTAGGTATCTTAGAAATTAACCACTTAAACAATGTAAATAACAAATCGCAGTTCCTTGCTCACATCTACTTCTAGCTCTTACTCTCCAGAAGAAGCAATTATGAAATTCCTGATAATATCTGTTTTTACCTACAAACTGGCAACTTCATGTTTCCACATCATACTTTTACTGTGTGTGTAGGCCCAAGCCACACAAAATATCTGTTTGTTGTTTAAACATGGAACTCTTTAATCAACATTATTTTCATAATAATCTGTATAATTGTAATTCATATTATTCTTCTGAATAATGCCCCATGTATTTATCCATTTTCTCTTGATAGGCATTCCATTTGCATTCATTTTTCTCTATACAAATAACATCTATTCATGTCTTCAGGTGTGTCTATTTTACAATTCTTTGGGGTTATACTCTTAGGAATGGAATTTCTGGATCATAAAGTATATGCATCTTCACCTTACTAGGTGTTGACTAATTATTTTGCAAAGTATTGATGTACCCTCCCATCAGCAATGTACAAATGTTCCTTTGCCTGTTTGTTTCAAATCCTTTGACAATTCTTGGTATTGTCAGAAGTTTTCCAATATTCTTTACATCCATCCTGGTGCTCCACCAGACCCCATGTCCCTGCAAAGATTCCTGAGAGGACCACCTCCTAAGGTTCTGCAATGCAAATTAGGTTACATGTGTTTCCACACTCACCGCTTTGATCAGTTTTCTTAGGTATGTGGTGTAAGTTTCTGCTTCTACTTCAGCTTTCCAACTTACAGAATTTGGTGGCTATCATCTTCATTTATATTCTGTTTTGGTAGCTTTATGCCTTTATTAATCCCCAAATATTTTTATTTTAATGAGGTTGCAAGCAGGAATTCAGATTCATCAGTGTGTTCAATCACTGCCTTTAACGTTGAAAACTTTCATGGAGTTTTACTTGCAAATACATCAATATGTTGCAAGCACTCAACTCTGCATTGCAGCTCGGAGCAGCTGTAATGCCATATAAATGAATGGGTGTGGCTGTGCTCAAAGAAAATGATATTTGTAAAAATAGCCAGTGAATGTGATTTGTCCCAGGAGCCATATTTTATTGATCTCCTAATATAAACCCACTGCCTAGTTGTCCAACATTGTGAACAGCGTGTGAAAGAACACATTCCCCCATAAGCATTGCTTGCCTCCAGGACATGTCTTGACCAATCCCCTGTCATTAATATATTCATTTGTGAGACTTGATAACTCAGAAATAAAAATTCAAGAGTGTTTGTTTGTTTGTTTGTTTGTTTGTTTGTTTGTTTTGTTTTTCAGTCTACTCCAATCCCAGGTTCTTTTTGGCCATCACTATCTGAACAGGTGTGCTGGACAAAGCTGACACAGAACACTGGCTGCCTCCAAAATCCAAAGTCAGTTTTACAGTCGAACTCAGTCTGAACTAGGGAGCAGCAACCAAAGTGTTGTTGGGCTGGGCTCTCTATCAATTACTTTTGTGGTTGATTTGTTTCTGAGCAGCAAGCCTATGTGGCCATCAATTGTGTTTTTCATCTGCTTACATTATTCCCAGTCAGTCACCACTGAAGACCAGAATTCACAACCAGAGTTGTGAGTTGAAGTATTTGTCATTTTCCTTTCATTTAAGTGTAAATTGTAAGTGTGTTGGGAAGGAGTAAGACGAAAATACCATTTCGGATGTTTAGAGTTGGCTGTATGCTTGCATTCTGTCCCTAGGTTTCCCACAGAGGAGAATCACGGGGGCTGGCACAGGTGTAAATATTGAATGATGGGATTCGTGCCAGCGCAGCATATGGTTTTATGTGAACAATGAATATTGCATTATCTGGTGTGTGATGCCAGGGAGAAAGTGCGTTTGTAGAGGCCTGGGGCAGCTGAGCCTATGTCAATAGGCTACCCTTTTGTCATCCCTGGTATATGAGGTCTAATGATGGATGGAAGGACTCCCTGGAGGAAGGCAGACAAGGGGGAGGTTGTTTGTGAGTTACAGCTGTGCCCAAAATGGCACTGGCAGTTGCTACAAGCAAATACATTTTGAATGACTTTAGTGTCCCTTGTGATCTGTGCTTTATCTGAGCTGCCTGGATGCCTGGATTTTCAGACATTAGTAGCATGGTATTTTTATTCCTGTCCCTAGAGAGGTCTCTGTTTTAAGAGCTTCATTTCTACCTTCTGATTAGTTATGAGAGGATTAAGCTATCCCCATATTTCTAGCATATAATGTATGTTAAATGTATGTGTTTTATATGTGTGTATATGTATTTACACACACACGTTTCTTCTTCATGAGTTTCCTAAAAGCAAATTCCAACTAAATTAAAATATTATTTGTTCAAATAAGAATATCATTCACATTTAGTAAAAATGAAGTAGTTTCTTTTTTGTGATGGCTTCAGTGCTCTGTTAGGCCCTTCTTGCCTGTTTCCTTATTCCTGGTCAAGCATGTAGATTCTGTGTGGTCAAAAGAACTCTGAGGCTGGTGTCTGATCATAAGAAAGAATACAAATCTATATTCCTGGACCTTACTGACTAGAAGTGTTGTAATGTTTGATTTTGTTTTAAAACATTTGAAGAATTCCCATGAGTGATATTTAAAATGGTCCCTGAGCACGAGCTCCATGATGATTTAAAATGGAATAAAATTGCCACTCCAATTCCCGGCCTACAAAATTCTGATGTGGCCTCAGCTCTACTGGGCCTCAGGCTGCAGAGTAAGTCATGAGTCTCTTCATTAATTGGCATGCAGTGTGTCATGAAATGGAAATGAAGGGGTGCTCTGCAAATTTTAATATCCATACACATATCACCTGGCGTGCCGTTAAAGTGCAGATTCTCATTCAGGAGGTCTGAGGTAGAGTCCAAACTTGTGCAATTCTAACAAGCTCCCAAGTGGTGCTTATGTTGCCGGGCTACAGCCCACAATTAGAGGAGCACAGTTATTTGGAACCAGTGGGTCAGAGGAATAATGCTGTCCCCTTCCACGTCAATTACTGAGATCTCCCCTGGATTCTGTTAAGCTGAGAATCACTTCTGGGTTTTGAAGATAAACCTTTTAGCAGAAAAGCAGGATAGATTAGTCAACCTCGCATGTGGTGTGGCTGCCATCTAGTTTTTGTGTATATATATATATCTGTGTGTTTGGTATGTGTGTCTATCTGAAGCAGGTCTTGCAGACATACAGGTAATTGCACCACTGTCCCAGGAACATCATTATAGTTTGTAGATGCTGTGGAGCCTGGATTGAGGGTGGGAGTGGCAGGCATGGAAATGTGATAGTCTCGGTTAAACTGTCTTAGGTCTTAGGTATTCTGTAACTTTGCGTTTCAATCTCATAATTTTGTAATGCATCTTTTCTGTTTTTCTTTATTTACACCTCCTATAATTTAAGTTTGTTTATTTACTTATTTTGAGGGAAGGGGAAGGCAGAGAGAGAGGGAGAGAGAGAAAGTCCCAAGCAGGCTCCACACTGTCAGTGCACAGCCTGACCTGGAACTCGATCCCATGGACTGTGAGATCATGACCTGATCCAAAACCAAGAGTCAGACGCTTAACCGACTGAGCCACCCAGGCACCCCAACGCCCCATATCATTCTTTAAAAATGTTGAAACAGTTATATTTTGCCTTCACGTATATTTTTTGAAGTTAAATTTATTATAACTGTAAGCCAAGCTTTCTGGAATATATATTTGAATCTGTACTAAATTAACAAAATACAATGTGAAAGATGTATTACGTTTATCACTTTCGTAATCAATCATTTGTTCTCACAAATATTTATAAATCACTTACTGTATGGGCCAAGCTCCAAAGTAGGAACTATAAGGATGTAAGTGGGAATACAAGGATTAATAAAATCACCAGCCATAGACAGACCATTTAGTAAAAGTAGCACATTGTAAGAAGTATCATGTCAGGGAAGTACAGAGCTATGGCAACGCATAATTGAGGAATTGACATAGCTGTTTCTAGTATTAACATCTCTGTAAAATTCCTAATCTGCTCATAAACTAGGTCTGCTGGATCTTTCGACATATAACTATATTTATTCTAACATCCCTGCCGGATAATTACAACATCTCGTGTATTTCTGAGTCTCATTCTTTTAATTTCTCTACCTCCTAGAAACAGATTATTTGCTTTTTTTATGTTTTGTAATTTGTATTGAAATAGGCATTATGAATTAAAAAAAAAAAAAAAACAGAGAATTAGGTAAATAATGCTTACACCTGAAACTGGGCATTCCTCTTCTATGCCATTAGTGTGAGGAGTTGAGTCCATCTAGTCAGAAGTTGACCGTGTTTCAGTTCTGTTGTTGCTGTTGTTATTTTCAGTATACCGCAAGCTTTAAGTTCTTCCAGCGATGGATGATTATCATCTCAGGCTTTAGTGGAGGGCCTGGAGTGCTTGAAGGTATTTCTTACTGTTCATACTCTTACATCAGTTTTCAGGAGTCCTTGAGTGACTATGCTACATTGGGGGCTCCTGTGCTCTTGGTCCTTCTCTGGAAGCACTCTCCTGCTGCTCATTATTTGGTGTTAAGATCATAGTAGGGGTAAGGTGGGCATGTCTTTGGTCTTGTGGCTCAGTCTCAGACTCAGGCAGGCCCTGTGAACATGGGTTTTGGGGTGTGGCTTTCTAAGCATCCCTGTACTTCCTTCACCAAAGTAGCTGAGTTTATGATGGACCTTAAGCATTTCCTGCCCCTCCTTCAGCAGCATCAGACCTCTGCTTTGCAGCTGTGCAGGAATCTGGATACAAGAAAATTCCTTGCCTGTCTCCCCAGAGAGGAAAACTTTTGCTTCTGTTCCTCTCAGCCTGGTCCTTAGTTCTCTCCTTGCCTGTGGAAGACTTGCCTTAAGGCAAGTCTTTTGCTTATTAGGCAAGTGTACAGGAAGTAGGTAATTCCAGAGCTAAACAATCACAGCTTGCATGCCTTACCCTCTGCCAGCCCTCAGTATTTCCCATGAGCACTCAATGGAGACCTATGGAAAAGAGATTTTAAGTCAATACAAATTTTCCTTGTGTCTCTAACTTCAGTTATTAAAAATTGTTATGCTACGCCATTCTTGGTCTTTAAGAATTCATTAAAATTTTCATACAGAGAAAGACAGATACCATATGTTTTCACTCTTATGTGGATCCTGAGAAACTTAACAAAAGACCATGGGGGAGGGTAAGGGGGAAAAAAAAGTTAGAGACAGAAGAAGGCAAACCATAAAAGACTCTTAAAAACTGAGAATAAACTGAGGGTTGATGGGGGTAGGAGGGAGGGGAAAGGGGTTGATGGACATTGAGAAGGGCACCTGTTGGGATGAGCACTGGGTGTTGTATGGAAACCAATTTGACAATAGATTTCCCATTTAAAAAAAATTAAATTAGGGGCGCCTGGGTGGCGCAGTCGGTTAAGCGTCCGACTTCAGCCAGGTCACGATCTCGTGGTCCGTGAGTTCGAGCCCCGCATCAGGCTCTGGGCTGATGGCTCAGAGCCTGGAGCCTGTTTCCGATTCTGTGTCTCCCTCTCTCTGCCCCTCCCCCGTTCATGCTATGTCTCTCTCTGTCCCAAAAATAAATAAAAAACGTTGAAAAAAAATTTTAATTAAATTAAAAATAAATAAATACCAGACTTTAAGTTCTTGTAAAAAAATAAAATAAATAAAATAAAATTTTACCTGATCTCTTAGTATTCTTTTTTTTTTTGGAACTATGTCCTTTTCCTGTGTTCAGCCAAAGGTGAAACAGTTTGTTTTCTGTCTCTTCTTGGATTGATTGTCTCTATTTGGAATTTGTTTCACTTGACAACATTGCTACCTCAGCTCTCTGATGGACTCAAGAAAATTTACGATTTTGTAAATTACAGTTTTTTCCTAGTTGTTAGAGTGGAAGTGATATACTATTGTGGCTTTGCACACATTAAGCAGAAGATGCAAAAAATAATTTAGTTTTAAAGAAAGAATTAGTAAGGTTTGCCATAAATGTTATATTTTATTTGAGACCAGGGAATAATGTAACAATGGGACAGAGGAAAGAAAAGCATTCAAAGAGGAGGGGCAGTATGTGTGAACACCCAGGAATAAGGGAGGTAGTACTAGAGAGTTCAGTGTGGTCTGCAAGTCCTATTAAAGATTTTGAACTTTACACTAAAACAAGTAAGTGGGCATTAAAGAATCTTAAGTAGAGAAGTGATGTAGTGAGATAATATACTACAGATATTTCTTATCTTCCTTTGTGGAGAATGTAAGCAAAGGGGGGGGGGGTGCTGTCAGGAACCAGTTTGAAGGTTTTTCAGCATTCCAGATGTGAAATGTTAATGATTCTTTAAAGATGGTAGCTGTAGAGTGAAAAGAAGTGGGTGGATTCAAGAGAAACTTGGGGAATAGAATCAATAGGACTTGGTGAATAATCTAGAACATACTTTAAACATGAAGAAGCCCAATAAATAGGAATTTATATAGAATTTTTGGTAGGAATTGAGTAATTCATCATTCAGTGAGAAGAATTGGTGACTAGAAAATAAGAATGAAAAATTAAATGTGGGATTATTTCTTATAAATTCACATTTTTTTCTTAAAAAAGAAAGTAAATTCATTAGACATTCATTTTTACAGAATTGCTATTACTATATAGAAAATATTGGCAGAACTCAACATAAGTAGTATATTTGAAATGTATTTTCAAAGACTTGTTTAAAAATGTAAGAAAAACCTATTTTTTTTTTTTTTGGTCAAGACTTGCAGTGTTCACTAGAGGAGAAATAGTCCACATCCTACAAACTCCTGGCTTCCTGGTGGAGAAGTAAGATTCTAGAATCTGGATCAAGTGGAATGAAATTCAGTTTCTACACAAGCCAAAAGGTAACTAACGTGTTTTCATGACTTATCATTTTACTGCTCAAGATTTCACAGAGAAAGCAGGTAGTTTAAATTGAGCTTTCATGTGCAATCCGGAAGTTATACTCAGTATTTTAATATTTATACGATATTTATATTTTTCTGGGATTTAAGTTGTTATAATATTTATGTTTTGCTGGGATTTAAATATTTTGTAACAATTATTAAGAACAATATTGTTTTAAGACATTAGCAATGATTTATGTTTTATAATTTCATTAAGCAAGTTCTGCCTGGGTACTTGGCATAATGGATATTTACTGAAACAGTTTGACTATAAGCACTTCACTGGCAGAGGATCAACTCTCCCTTAGACTTTAGATTCCATTCTTAGATTCTAGAAGCTTTATCTCCTAATGTCTGTCTGTCTGTCTGTCTCTCTGTCTCTCTGTCACCTATCTTGTATAGTCTGTACTTATCAGCAAATATGCTAGAATTTATTTTTATTCAAGTATTTGAGAAATTATACATAGAAACTGCATATATTTGCACATCTGTGTTGCACATCTTTCTGTTAACTTTAGAGATGCGTAATTTCTGAGAACAAAGGGCAAGTTTCTTTTGCTCATCTCTGTACCTTTAATACATTCAATAACAATGGACACTAACAGGTACTCAGAAATATTTACTGAATAAATAAGTGAAACAGTAAATGAATGCAGTAAATATTTTAAAATGTTACAGTAATATGTGATGTCCTTGTTTATTGCCCCTTGGCTAATGTCTTCATCCTCTAGTTCTTTGCTGGTACATATTTCTCTTTCTCCTTTGTTTCACTGTTTCTTATCAGAACTTGGTCTTTTAAAGGCGATCTTTTATTTTCCTCTCAGCTTCCCTCTTTTCATTTGAAAAATGTAGACAAAAATGAATAAATTTTAATTTCAACTTCTTTGGTCCATGAAAACACTTGATTTACAGTATTCTAATGTCTTTTGTCTCTTTAATTTGTATTAATTATTGAAAGACTTAACTCTTCACCACTAGATTTCTAAGCCCCATTAGGACAATAATGATGTTTCTCCATTTTTACATCTCTGTCAGTGACAAGATTAGTCCCTGGAACATTATTGAAAATGGAGTTTTCTCTGGTTACAGTGAGATAATGAGTCTCTAAAATATTTAAATTTACTTTAAGATATTGCAACACACAGGAAGTAAAAATTATTTTCATTACATTAAATCTCTCAGGGAAAGGATCATGTTTATCAAAACTTTGGAGACAATAAAAGAATGTTGTATATTTATACAGATAAAAGGACATGGTGTATTGGATCAACTTTTATACATTTAGATGTGTATACACTCTAAGATATTTTAGAAAATCTTAGAGCAAGATCTGCTTTGTGGAGAAGCTAAAGAAAAGAGAAAATAGGGGCGCCTGGGTGGCGCAGTCGGTTAAGCGTCCGACTTCAGCCAGGTCACGATCTCGCGGTCCGGGAGTTCGAGCCCCGCGTCAGGCTCTGGGCTGATGGCTCAGAGCCTGGAGCCTGTTTCCGATTCTGTGTCTCCCTCTCTCTGCCCCTCCCCCATTCATGCTCTGTCTCTCTCTGTCCCAAAAATAAATAAACGTTGAAAAAAAACAATAAAAAAAAAAAAAGAAAAGAGAAAATATGCATGAAAAACAGGTTAAAATTTTTTCAATAGACACAAAGAAAATAATGTACATTTCTTTTATATTAGGAAATCTAGTCAATAGAACTGTATTTCAGGACCATTTTAAACAGAAAAATCACCCACAAAAATGTGAAAAGTGTCTCATTAAATAGCCTGCTAAAAGGACGCTTGTTTACTATATGTGCATGCTGGATAACACATTATTCACCATTCTGCACATGTCCATATATGACTATAAAATCACCATATTTTGGAATTGTAAATAAAAGTTAGCAAGTGGACAAAGTCACAGATACAGAATCTTAAAATAATGAAGATCAACTACACTGTCTCTGTTGATCCAGATCTTTAGAGCTATTATTGCCCACCTCCCACGGTGGTCCTGAGGTCCTACCTGTCGCCCTCCCTCCTTCTCGGCAACACAGAGTTGTTAAGGGTGAGTGATTTGCCTGTATCCTTACCTCTACTGTGAATTTTAGATGAACTCTGGCCCCAGTAGGTAGAGGTAATGAGTAATGAATTGTTAGTATATAAGTGAACAAAGTTATGAAAACAGGTATATTTAATCTACCTCAACTGTTACTAACTGGTGTTCTTCACAGCTCTCCAGGAAACATGAGTGCAAGGGGTTGGGGTGAGGAAGGAACAACAAATTGGAAGACTCCAGGCTTGCTTTCTAACCTTACTTTAGTACAGTTCATACGTGTTTAACTTACACCACATCTCCATAAGGTTTATTTGGTACCAAAGTTTTACAGTTGCAGTTTTTAAGCTACTAACTGTACTGAATCTAAGATACATTTCAGTTAGTAGGTCATAAGGAGTATCTTTATATATAACTCAAATGTCTGAGGATGCTAAGCAACAGGGGACTAAGAAACTGAATTTGATCTCTGGCAATATATTTGAAGTAAGGTAAGAGGGTTTATGGAAAGGTAAAATGATCGGTAACAGCCCTGCGGGTTTGAAAATGTTTAGTTTGAAGTAACCAATGCAATTGAATTGTTTTGTACATCTAATGATCTATGCCTTAGTAATTATTACCAAAAAAAAAAAAAAAAGGATGTCTTAAACATTTTTGAAAATCAATAAAAGAATTTGATTGAAAATTAGTTACTGGAATATGGTAGACTGTTACTTACAAAATTTTGATCCAGTCCATATATTTCAGATAGGACTAAAAGAGTTGTTTTGAAAGAGTTGTTTTTAACCTTTGTGAAATGTGTTTATAACATGATTCACAAGAAACAGGCTTATATCATCACACACACAAAAAAACAGTGAACACAACCAGCCATTACTTTGCTAGTAGTTTTAGGAAAATATTTTAGGTTCTAAGGTCAGACAGAAAAAAAGATTGTCTCCTAAAGTTTGGCAAATTTTCTTGCTAACAGATACAGATCTCAGCAAACGCATTTTTATTATTTTGCTTATTGAGTTTGATGAAACTCTCTCTGGAAATACCTAATTATCACCTTGATTTAATTAGGTAGAAAAAATAATTTTTAGGTCAAATTTCCCTAGAGCTGCATATTCTGAAAATGCTTAATATATGCCAATAAGTAATGTTGGTAATAATATAACCATTGTTGAGGACTTTTTCTTTCTTTACACTGTATTTGTTATGCTTTGGTTAGAATACAATATATTTAATATGCAATTTTAGCATATACACATTATAAATATCATACTGTGATATACATATAGTTATTTGGGAAACACAGAGCAAGAGCCTGGTTAGTGTAAGATGATATTAACTTGGGCAACATTTACAAATCAAACTCAGTTGTGATGCTTCATGTTTTCTTCTTCCTATTTCTAATTTATTTACATGAATGTTTATTTTAATTATCTTAGTCACAGTTAAAAATAATAACACAAGAATGCATCAGCAAAAATGGTTGAGTAAGGAACTCCTAAACCCTTCCCTGGACAAAAACCACGAAAAAGGGTGCCTGGGTGGCTCAGTTGGCTAAGCATCTGACTCTTGTTTTCAGCTCAGGTCATGATTTCACAGTTTGTGAGTTTGAGCCCCACCTCGGGCTCTGCGCTAACAGCGTGGAGCCTGCTTGGGATTTCTCTCTTCCTCTCTCTCTGCCCCTCCCCAATTTTCACTTTCTCTCTCAAAAAATAAAATAAAGTAAAATAAAATAAAATAAACATAAAAAAATTTTTTTTCGAAATACCATGTAAAGGGGCACTTGGGTGGTTCAAACAGTTAAGTGCCCAGCTCATATTTCAGCTCAGGTCATAATTTCACAGTCATGAGATTCAGCCCCATGTTGGGCTTGGTGCTTACCATTGAGCCTCTTAAGATTCTCTCTCCTTCTCCCTCTGCTCCTTCCATAGTTACGGGCACACACGTGCACACTCTCTCTCTCCGACTCTAAAAAATAAATAAATCAAATTTTTAAAAATGAGAAAACTGTAAAGAACTACCAGAATCAACTTATTCAGAATGCTGAAGAATAATGACAAGTTGACAGCCACCCAGTTAAGCACTGAGCAAAGCCTGGTAGGAATAGTGAGTGCTTTAAGATACTGTAAACTCCTCTCCCACTCTCAGCTCAACTGAAGCCTTGAAATTAATAACCTGAACTCATTGTACTAGTACCATAAGAAACAGAACAAATCTGACTTGCAAATTATTGTTATTTCATCTGTCTAGTGGCTCCCTGTAAGACCCAGTAAAAAGGCTTGTCTTTATCTCACCCAACTGGAACTGTCCTTGACTATGCTGCCACCCAGGGGCATTTCTTGAAAACATGTACAGGAAAATGGTTTGTTGCTGCTGTCTGAGGCAATGGGTAACTGTTGGGCAAATAATAGACCAACCAAAATCCTGAGTGGGAAAGCTAAGAAATGACATACTGTGGGAATAAATGCTTTGAACAGCCCTGATCTAATTCTGGGGACCTAAAATCCATGTATTTTTTATTTCCTCTGATTTTTGGGGGGTAACTCATTCATTTTTCAGTAGTGTGTTATTTAGCCTCCATATATTTGTGTTCTTTGAGATTTTTTTTTCCTTTTGAATGATTTCTAGTGTCATACTATTGTGGTTGGAAAACATGTGTGATACAATTTCAGTGTTTTTGAATTTGTTGAGGCTTGTTTTGTAGCCTAGCATGTAAGCTATACTAGAGAATGTTCCATGTACTCTAGAGAATAATGTGTATTCCACTGTTTGGGGATGGAGTGTTCTCAATATAGGTTGATTTGTTCCAGTGTTTCAAAGCCACTGTTTTCTTGTTGATTTTGTCTGGATGTTATATTCATTGATGTAAGCAAGGTGTTAAATTCCCCTACTGTTATTGTAATACCATCAATTTCCTCCTGTTAATACTTGCTTTATGTATTTGGGCATTCCCCTGATTGAATGCATAAATATTTACAATTGCTATATTTTACTGTTGGATTGTCCCTTTTATCATTATGAGTGTCCTTCTTTTTTTTCTTGTTACAAGACGTCTTTGTTTTCAAGTCTACTTTGTCCAATGTAAGTATGGCTACCCTAGCCTCTTTTTGCTTCCATTTTTTATATGGTAAATGTTTTTTTTCCATCCTTTCGCTTTCAGTCTGCATGTGTCTTTAGGTCTGAAGTGAGTTTTTTGTAGGAAGCATATAGTGGGTCTTGCTTTCTATGCATTCAGTCACCCTGGGTCCCTTGATTGGAGCATCTAGTCCATTTACTTTCAAAGTAATTATTGATAGGTATGTACTTATTGCCATTTTGTTAATTGTTTTACAGTTGTTTTTGTGGTTCTTCTCTGGTTTTGTTTTCTTTCTCTTTCCTCATGGTTCCATGACTTCTTTAGTGGTAGACTTGGATTCCTTTCTCTTTATTTTTTGTATATCTATTACAGGTGTTTGATTTGTGGTTACCATTAGGTTCATATATAACATATGTGTATAGCGGTCTGTATTAAGTTGATGGTCTCAAGTTTGAACCCATTCTAAAAGTACTAAATTTTTACTCCTCCCATTCATGTTTTATATGTATGATGTCATACTTTATATCTTTTTATTTTGTGAATCCCTTGATATGTATAGATATAATTGACTTTACTGCTTTTCGGCTTTAACCTCCATACTCATTTTATAAGTGATTAATCTACTCCTTTTATTATGTTTATATTTACGTGTGAAATTTTTCCTTTCACAATTTTCGTAGCCTTTATTGTGGCCTGTCTTTTTCCACTCAAAGAATCCCCTTTAACATTTCTTGTAAGGTTGGTTTAGTGGTGATAAATTCCTTTAACTTTTGTTTGTCTGGGAAACTCTTTATCTCTCCTTGTATTCTGGGTGATGGTAGCCTTGCTAGATAGAGTGTTTCTGATGGCAGATTTTTTTTTTTCCTTTCAGCACTCTGAAGTTATATCCCATTCGTTTTCAAAGCTACATTTTATAGGGACTCATCTTCCTAATGTATGTCCCCTATGTCTGGTGTGTCTGGTGTGGGGTCTGCTCCTTTCTCTTCTCCATGTTTATGTTATCTTTTCCATTTATTGTTAGTCTCAGTGAGAATCTGCTTCCTGATCCACATTTCTAACCTTCCTATCCTTTTCAATGTGGCCTCCTCTTTAGAATTAACTGCGGAAAGTCTGTTTTTCCAGGCTTCTGGTTGTTTTCTGGGTGAACTGCATCGATGTGGCTGTTATCTAGCTGTGTCCATGGGATTAGGTGAGCTTAGGATCCTCCTACTCTGCCATCATTCCAGAGTCTCTTACCAAACATGAATTAACATTAAGCTTTTTCAAACATTTCCAAAAAAATAGAAAAGAACACTTTTTAATTCTACGAGGCCAGCTTTACCCTGATTGCAAATCAAATCCAATAAAAGGAAATTATGCAAGTATCCCTTATAAACATGGATGTAAAATTCCTCAATATATACTTACAAACTGAGTCTATCAGTATATTGAAAAATTTTTACACAATTATCAAGAGAAATGATTCCAGGAATACAAAGTTTTTCCAACATCAATCAATGTGAATAGAATAAGGAGAAGAAAACCTTGATTGTCTCAACATGTGCAGAGAAAACATTTGACAAAATTCAACATCCTTTTATGATTAAAAGTAAACAAGTCAGGAATAGAAGGGAACTTATTCAACACAATAAATGACATCTATGGAAAACCAATAATGAAAGGCTGAAAGCTTTCCCCCTAAAGTCAGGAACAAACCAAGAATGTCAGCCTTCACCATATCTATCCAACACTGAACTAGAAACTCTAACCAGGATAATTAGATAAGAAAAATAATTAAAAGGCATCCAAATTAGGAAGGAATAAGTAAAATTATTTATTGATGGCTTTATTTTATATACAGAAACCCTAAAGTACTCAGAAAAACACTATTAAAGCTAGTGAGCATGTTCAGCAAAATTGCAGGATATAAATTAACATATGAAAATTAGTTCCATTGTTATATGCTAGCAACAGACAATCTGGAAAAAAAATGAAGAAACTAATTCCATCTACAATAGCATCGGAAAGAAGAAAATACTTAGGAATAAATTTAACTAAGGAAGCGTAAGATTTGTACCCTGAAAACTATACATTATTGAGAGACATTTAAAAAGTCAAAATAAATAGATATCATATTCATGAATCAGAAGATTTAATGTTGTTAAATGGCAGTACTCCTCAAATTAATCTACAATTGAATGCAATCCCTATAAAAATCCAACAGCCGGGGCGCCTGGGTGGCTCAGTCGGTTAGGCGTCCGACTTCGGCTCAGGTCATGATCTCGCAGTTTGTGAGTTCAAGCCCCGCATCGGGCTTTGTGCTGTCAGCTCAGAGCCTGGAGCCTTCTTCAGATTCTGTGTCTCCCTCTCTTTCCGCCCCTCCCCTGCTCATGCTCTGTCTCTCTCTGCCTCAAAAGTGGATAAAAACATTGAAAAAATTAAAAAAAAAATCCAACAGCCATGAGGCACTTGGGTGGCTTAGTTGGTTAGGCATCTGACTCTTGATTTCAGCTCAGGTCAGGTCAGGTTACGGGATTGAGCCCCACACCCAGGCTCCCCTCCCAACCTTCTCCCTCTTTCCCTGCCTCACTCATGCTTTTCTCTCTCTCTCAAAAAAAAAAAAAAAAATCCAACGGCCACTGTTTTGGAGGAAATTGAAAAGCCAATGCTCAAATTCATATGGAATTGCATGGGAACCCAGATAGCCAAAACGATCTTTGGAAAGAACAAAGTTTTAGGACTCGTACTTTCTTCAAAAACACCACAGTGATCAAACAGCATGGTACTGGCATAAGAATACACAAATCAATTAATCGATAGAATAGAATTGATAATAGAGAAATAAGCGAATACATCTATAGCCAACTGATTTTTGACAAGGGTGCCAAGATGATTAATGGAGAAAGTATAGTCCTTTCAACAAATGATACCCATTAATGAATAGACACATGCAAAATAAATAAATAATAAATTTTGACCCCTACCTCACACTATACAGAAAAGTTAATTCAAAGTTGATCGGTGACCAATTGTAAGTACTAAAAATGTAAATTTCTTACAAGGAAATATAAGTATAAATCTTCATAATCTTAGACAAAGAAATGGGTTTGTATATATGTTACCAAAAGCACAAGCAACTGCAGCATCAACCACCACAACATCAACAAAATAGATGCATTAGCCCTCATGAAAATTGAAATATATTGCACATCACAGCACACTATCAAGGAAGTGAAGATACAACCCACAGAATTGTAGAAAATATTTGAAAATAATATGTTTAACAAGATTCTAGTATTCAGAATACATAAATAACTCTTAAAACTTAACAAAAAGATGCAGTCACTGTGGAAAATAGTTTCTCATCAATTTAAAGATATGATTACCATATGACTTACCAACTCCACTTCTAAGTGTATACCTAAAAGAATTGAAACCAGGTATCCTAACAAATAATTGTACGCAATTGCTCATGGTAGCACTGTTCACAACAGCCAAAGGTGGAAATAACCAAAATGTCTATCAATAAACCAAACATGGTATATCCATAAATGAAGTATTATACAGCCTAATAAAGAAAGAAGTAGTGATACATGCTATGACATGGGTGAACCTTGAAAACATTATGCTAAGTAAAAGAAGCCAGACCTTAAACACCACATATTTTATGATTCCATTTATATGCTATGTCCAAAATAGGCAAATCCATAAATACAGGAAGCAGATTTGTGACTTCAGAGGTAAGGTAAGGGGAATGAGGAGTAACTACTCAGTGGATATGGATTTCAATTTGGGATGATAAAATACATTCTAGAACTAGATGGTGATGATGGTGCAACATTCTGAATGTACCTCATGCCATTGAATTGAAGTTTAACCCTGTAATATGGTTTCAAAGGTAAATTATGTTTTATCTATTTTATAACAATTTAAAAAAAAAATCTCAAGAAGAAACAAACAACCCCATTAAAAATGGGCAAAGGATTTGAATACACATTTCTCCAAAGAAGATACACAAATGGCTGAAAAGCACATGAATGATGCCCAACATCATTAGTGATTACAGAACTGCAGATCAAAGCCACAATGAGTAACCACTTTATATCCACTAGAATGGCTCCAATAAAAATGGGGGAAAAGATAAATAACAAATGTTGGCAACGATTGGGCAAATTAGACCCTTGTGTGGTGCTAATCGGCCTGCAAAATAGTAGTGGTCTCTGAAAAAACATTTGGCTGTTCCTCAAGCAGTTTGAATTAGCACATGGCCCAGGAATTCTACCGCTATATATGTAACCAAGAGAAGTGATGTCATATATCCACACAAAAACTTATACAAGAATGTTCCTAGAAGTATTATTTGTAATACCCAAAAAGTGGAAACAAACCAAACTGTTCATCGACTGATTAATGAGAAAATAAAATATGGTGTATCCACACAATGGAATATCATTTGGCTCTAAAAAGAAATGAAGTACTGGGGCACCTGCGTGGCTCAGTCGGTTAAGCATCTAACCTTTGGCTTCAACTCAGGTCATGATCTCACAGTTTCATGAGTTTGAGCCCCACGTTGGGCTCTGCACTGACAGCACAGATCCTGCTTGAAATTCCCTCTCTCTCTCTCTCTCTCTCTCTCTCTCTCTCTCTCTCTCTCTCTCCTTCTGCCCCTCTCCAACTCACACTCTCTCTCTCTCAAAAAAAAAAAAAAAAAAGTACTGTTACTTGCTATATAACATGGATGAACCTGGAAAACATGCTAAGTGAAAGAAGCCAAAAGCAAGAGGCTGCATATTCTGTCATTTTGTTTATATGAATTATCCAGAAGAGTCAAACCATAGAGACAGACAGCAAACTGATGGTTGCCAGGGTCTGGGGGTTTCCAGTAATGGATGTGAGGTGTCCTTTTGAGGTGATGAAAAAGTTTCAGAACTAGATGGTGATGACAGTTGCATGACAATGAGAATATACTAAAAACCACAGAATTGTGCACCTTAAAAAGGTTAAAATGATGAGTTTTTATGTTACGTGAAGTTTATCTAAATTTAAAATTATTATTATTATTATAATGCTCAACATCACTCATCATCAGGGAAATACAAATCAAAACCACAATGAGATATCACCTCACACCTGTCAGAATGGCTAAAATTAACAACTCAGGCAACAACAGATGTTGGTGAGGATGCGGAGAAAAAGGATCTCTTTTGGATTGTTTGTAGGAATGCAAGGTGGTGCAGCCACTCTGGAAAACAGTATGGAGATTCCTCAAAAAATTAAAAACAGAACTACCCTACAACCCAGCGATTGCACTAGTAGGTATTTATCCAAGGAATATAGGTATGTTGTTTCAAAGAGACACATACACCCCAATGTTTATAGCAGCACTATCAACAATAGCCAAAGGATGGAAAGAGCCCAAATGTCCACTGATGGATGAATGGATAAAGAAGATATGGTATATATATACAATGGAGTATTACTTGGAAATCAAAAAGAATGAAATCTTGCCATTTGCAACTACGTGGATGGAACTGGAGGGTATTACGCTAAGTGAAATTAGTCAGAGAAATACAAAAATCATATGACTTCACTCATATGAGGACTTTAAGGGACAAAACAGATGAACATAAGGGAAGGGAAACAAAAATATAAAAACAGGGAGGGGGACAAAATAGAAGAGACTCATAAATATGGAGAACAAACTGAGGATTACTGGAGAGGTTGTGGGAGGGGGGATGGGCTAAATGGGTAAGGAGCACTAAGGAATCTACTCCTGAAATCATTGTTGCACTATATGCTAACTAATTTGGATATAAATTTAAAAAAAATAAAAAAAACAAGTTAATAAAAAGTAAGAAATAAAAACTATTATTATAGTACATGTGTATCTAGATCATCATTGTAAAAGAATTAGTCATAATCTTTTTAGCCGTTGACAATACAGATATATCTTTCTGAACAGCTTAAAACTTTCTGTTTTGGAAAGACATTCCCTGCTCATGGATTGGAAGAATAAATATTGTCAAAATGTCAACACTACCCAAAGCTATCTACACATTCAATGCAATCCCAATCAAAATTTGCACCAGCATTCTTCTCAAAACTAGAACAAGCAATCCTAAAATTCATATGGAACCACAAAAGGCCCCGAATAGCCAAAGGAATTTTGAAGAAGAAGACCAAAGCAGGAGGCATCACAATCCCAGACTTTAGCCTCTACTACAAAGCTGTCATCATCAAGACAGCATGGTATTGGCACAAAAACAGACACATAGACCAATGGAATAGAATAGAAACCCCAGAACTAGACCCACAAACGTATGGCCAACTCATCTTTGACAAAGCAGGAAAGAACATCCAATGGAAAAAAGACAGCCTCTTTAACAAATGGTGCTGGGAGAACTGCACAGCAACATGCAGAAGGTTGAAACTAGACCACTTTCTCACACCATTCACAAAAATAAACTCAAAATGGAATAGGACCTGAATGTGAGACAGGAAACCATCCAAACCCTAGAGGAGAAAGCAGGAAACGACCTCTCTGACCTCAGCTGTAGCAATCTCTTACTCGACACATCCCCAAAGGCAAGGGAATTAAAAGCAAAAATGAACTACTGGGACCTTATGAAGATAAAAAGCTTCTGCACAGCAAAGGAAACAACCAACAAAACTAAAAGGCAACCAACGGAATGGGAAAAGATATTTGCAAATGACATATCGGACAAAGGGCTAGTATCCAAAATCTATAAAGAGCTCACCAAACTCCACACCCGAAAAACAAATAACCCAGTGAAGAAATGGGCAGAAAACATGAATAGACACCTCTAAAGAAGACATCCAGATGGCGAACAGGCACATGAAAAGATGCTCAACGTCGCTCCTCATCAGGGAAATACAAATCAAAACCACACTCAGATATCACCTCACGCCAGTCAGAGTGGCCAAAATGAACAAATCAGGAGACTATAGATGCTGGAGAGGATGTGGAGAAACGGGAACCCTCTTGCACTGTTGGTGGGAATGCAAATTGGTGCAGCCGCTCTGGAAAGCAGCGTGGAGGTTCCTCAGAAAATTAAAAATAGACCTACCCTATGACCCAGCAATAGCACTGCTAGGAATTTACCCAAGGGATACAGGAGTACTGATGCATAGGGGCACTTGTACCCCAATGTTTATAGCAGCACTTTCAACAATTGCCAAATTGTGGAAAG
Organism: Prionailurus bengalensis; assembly: GCF_016509475.1. Taxonomy (NCBI): domain Eukaryota; kingdom Metazoa; phylum Chordata; class Mammalia; order Carnivora; family Felidae; genus Prionailurus; species Prionailurus bengalensis. Next base: position 13,039,949 of record NC_057353.1, on the reverse strand, counting down.
AGCCTAAATGTCCATCAACTGATGAATGGATAAAGAAATTGTGGTTTATATACACAATGGAGTACTACATGGCAATGAGAAAGAATGAAATACGGCCCTTTGTAGCAACACGGATGGAACTGGAGAGTGTGATGCTAAGTGAAATAAGCCATACAGAGAAACACAGATACCATATGTTTTCACTCTTATGTGGATCCTGAGAAACTTAACAGGAACCCATGGGGGAGGGGAAGGAAAAAAAAAATAAAGAGAGGTTAGAGTGGGAGAGAACCAAAGCATAAGAGACTCTTAAAAACTGAGAACAAACTGAGGGTTGATGGAGGGGTGGAAGGGAGGGGAAAGTGGATGATGGGCATTGAGGAGGGCACCTTTTGGGATGAGCACTGGGTGTTGTTTGGAAACCAATTTGACAATAAATTCCATATATTGAAAAAAAAAACTTTCTGTTTCCTGGATATCTGCCATAATGTGAATCTTCTAAGTTCATCTTACTTTTTGGAATTGCTCTTATCTGAGCTCTACAGTCGAAAGTAAGTCTAGGTTCAATATGAAATCCATATTCATTGTTGCTGTGGTGGTTACCATTCCATGACTAAATGGTGAATCCATTTTCATACATTATACCCATGCCAACCCTCATGCCAGCTCCCCATCTTCTCTTAAATATTGCTACTATGTTGGATCTCAGTTAATTGCTGTTTACACTATGTGCACTTTAGTTGCTAGCTGGATCTTGACTCTTAACCAAAACAACAACAAAACAGCAAAACTGATGCAATAGTTCTGGCCCTGAGATTGCTTTCAGGATGATGGTATTTGCCCCTTACAATCCCACCTCTGCCCTCTGTGTGGTGTGCTGGAAAGTGCAGCAACAAGACTGCTGAAAGTGACTCTGAAAGCAGAGAAAGAAAAATGCATTCCTGGCTAACAGATGTAGGTTAGATAAAATTTGACCCACAATTGCAAGTGGGCTTCTAAGTCAATGAGCATCACTATGGAAAGGTATCTTGTAAGTAAAATACCAATGGTGGTATGAAGGAGTAAAGATGAAGGATGAATGGTGTCTTTCAGTGTAAATGTTGTAGAGAACTCAAGAATATATGGAAAAGAAGCATGCATACTTATGAAGCTTAGATTATTAATCATATAACTGCAGAAACAAACTAAAAGAAGTGTCTTATCATTGTGTTGAAGGACATCTTCAAGCAAGTAACAAATTTTCCTTTGGAACATTTCTTGTGAGATTCTTGCCTGGCATATAGGTATGTTGGAAGAAATGCCAATATTCATCCCTTAGTCAAATATGTTTCATATCTGTATTAATAATTTTAATTCTATAAATTCTTTAGAAAACTAACTTTAAAACCTTCCTTTTACAAAGTAGCTGTTAGTGAAATGCATTACTTTTTTAAATGTGACTTAAAGAATAGTGCTCAAATGAATGATTGTAAGAGTTTACTTACTTAGGAAAACTGATTTCCTAACTTAAATCACTAGAGTTTAAACCTCTGTGTATTGAGTTCAGGGAGCTATAATATTAGAGGAGAACTGGTTAAAAAATCTTGAACTATGAATAATCCAAAATCCTAAATCCTAACTCTATTTAAGTTTCCTGATATGATATTTCATGTACATTTGTGAATATTTAAATCTTTATATTTGACTTAGTAAAAGACTGAAATGCATTTAACTCCTCAGTGTGCGTATCGAAAGCAGGAGGGGAGCAGGACTAGTACTGAGCAGGATAAAAAAGCTCAAAACTACTAGCTTGGAGGCCTTATCGAAGTCGATGATTCACGTGTGGACCATCTACACGAGGCCTCAAGTGTCCTTTAAAAAAGGGTGGAGAATGTCCTTCAGTGACTTCTGTAGTCGATACCATGTACAGCTAGCTATTCTCTCATCTTCTCTCATGGATGATTACACTATTGCCACCGTCTTCCTATTTCCAGGGCAAAACCGCTTCCATCAAAACAAAACAAAACAAAACAAAACTCTTCAGAACTGCTGTTAGAGTGATTTTTTTTTTTTCCTAAAGCACAGTTCTGATCATGACACTGCCTTATTTAAAGGCCTTTCTTCCCTGGATCTTGAACTTCTACACTTTCTACTTAGTCCACAGCACTCGTGAATGTTGGCCACCAAACCACTTTTTTAGAATCATGTGGCAGTAACAATTGTTTTTCAGACTGCAAGTCATGATCCAGCAATTCCTAAAACTTAACCTAAATACGGGTGTGGAGGGCTGTGAGGGGAGCAGGAGAGATGACATGTTAAAGTTATATTTATATTCCTACTCATCAGTAAGTAAGGCAGAAAAATGTGTGCAAAGGTATAAATTACCATTATGCATAGTAGCAGAAAAGAAAGGAAAACTACTTAGATGTCTAAGAGAAGATGGCAAAGTAAATTTTGGTGCATTCGTACAACCCTAATGTGTATGAGAATGAAAAATCATTTTTGAATTTTTAAAAAAATATTCATGCCTGTTAGTGAAAAACAAGGGCAACCAACTAGGTATTCGTTCTGATCTCATTTACAAAGACTATGCACACGATGAAAATAAATCTATGTGCCATAAACCAGTGATACATAGACATTTAGAAATGAGAAGAAACTATTAACATTAATGTCTATTCATGTGTAATGATATTGGGAGTCATTTATGCAGTTTGATTTTCTTCTTGACACGTCTTTGTATTCTCACACATTTGGCAGTAAAAAATCATCTGTTAATTTTACAAATAGTAAAGTTTACAACTGATATAATTTTAACTAACTTCCAAAAATGATCCGCCATTATGCGATTTGTGTGAAGTCCATGCCTCTACCATTCGTATTCTGTAATCTGGAATGACAACATTCATTCCATGGATTTTCTTGTGAGTAAAATGACAGCCTCTTGAATTTGTTTAATGCCAGTAAAGTGGTTTGAAGATGAAAACCGCTACATAAGTGCTAAGTATTGTTATTGATCATTAAAAATCACTCGACATAACACAAGTGATTCTCTTCATTGCTGGCATGAAAGCAATTTTTTCTAGGCAAAGGATAAGGACTTACGATGTTGACATTTTAAAAAGTGTAATACTAGGAGACATGACATGCTGGAAACACAACTTTCCCTTTCATTTAAGTCCAGTTGTTAGCATTTTATTTTTTTGTGGAGTCATTCATTTATATATGTCACTTGCTAACATTAATGCACTATAAATTTTGCAGAAAAGTGCTGAATCAATGACATTTTCAGGAAATCATGTTTCCTATTAGTAAGAATGACTTAGGTGCAGATAGGTTTGCTGAAGAGGTATTGGCCTGCTCAGTACTGGATTGATGGCAGTTGCAGCTGGAAAAGATAATGATGTTATTTCAGACATAGATTTTTGGGGTTGAGAGAGGAATGAGGACGTATACATTTTGCAAGGGCTGGTGTGGGCCTACTGAGGGAAAGATGTTTTCTGAGTTTTGCCCTCCAGATTATGGTCATATGACGATTGTGATCATAGGATGGTTCAGCAATACCATCCAAGAGGAATCTCTAGATTGAGCAGGCAGCAAATAACATCTTCCTTTTTCTTTTTCTTTTTCTTTTTTTAAAAATAGCATCTTTCATTTATTGACTAGCATCTAAGTGTCTAAGTGTTTTACAGGCATTCATGTGCTGATAACTACCCACAAAGCAAGGATTGAGGTTACAAATACTTGACAAAGAAACCGACACTCAAAAGTTGTTACTTGGCAAAGTTTACACAGATAATAAGTATTTTTAAGTGCCATGTTACTCTTCTGAAGGATAGAAAGATTTGTATTGCCTCGACTAGACACTGAAGGACTATAGGTTAAGACTGGGAAGAGGAGACAATAGAATGAATAAAGCTCCATCTTGCACACTATGCTTTTTCCCCCCTTTGGTGATAAAGCTTATCTTGGAATTCACTCTAATTAAGCAAAGAGCTTTTTGCTGCCTGATTTCAACACGGTATGATAGAAATGAAATAGGATTACAAAATGAAATTTATATTCTTAGCTCTGTTGCTAATTGGCTGATAGATTTTGTTTTCATATACCCAGTAGAAATAACCGTACTTTTATTAGCATCATTTGAGATTAACAGATGTGGAAATATTCACGTTAAATGATTTCTTACCCACAGTATTGCTATTATTTCAGGCATTAGAGCATTTGTTGAATACTTTAGCTTACTCCGTGACACATTGAGAGGTTGGTGAGGTAGTTGTTACCCGTTTCCTATGGTTTCATTGTGACTCTGCCAGCTGAATGCTGAGTCAGTGCATAGCATACTGTGATGAACTTTTCTGAGGGTGTTTGTAGTACACAGATGCCATTCAAAGGCTCTCTTCCAGCTCTTCAGCCTCCGTAAATTTGTCCATTCACAATGAAGCTTGTAATATCATGGGAAAACTACTTTAATATATTATTCCTAATCCCTATTTCCATAGAGAGAAAATTCACAACACTTTATGTAACTTTTCTCCAGGTTCCAAAATTGTTGCCATTATCATGTAATTCAAACATCTGCTATGAGTCATAAAGTTTCCAAGAACAGGTTATGCTCATTAAACTCCCTTAATGTATATGGATTTAAATTGTAGAAAGAATTTACAGGAACCTCTCTCAAATATTCTAAGATAATTACCCAGTAATGCCGTTTTAAAGAAAAATTTGTACAATTCTTTTTGGTGTTTAAAAATGTTACCTTATCCATATATTCAGTCCTTCCTCAGTCCCAAGCACTACATAGGTACTAACTGAAGGTCATTTAGGCCACTGGAGCTGTCCTGAAAGAATAGGAAAACTCCGTAATGTTTTAAATTATTTTGCCCTTTATCTATTTATTTGGCTTCACCAAATATTGGTCCCATTTCAGTGACCTGACTTTTTGCAATTAAAGCAAAGCATAAAAAGATAAAATCATAGAAATTGTGAAAAACTTAATACTATCACTACCTTTATCATATGAAAAAAAGTCTAAACATCCCAGGATGTCTCTATACCTAAAGAAATCTGTGTAGATATAGAAGGCTCTCCAGAGTTGGACCCATTTCAGCATCTCCCAAGTAAATAATCTCCAAGTCACTAGTACCATTAGTAGCAAATCTTTATGAAGTACGTCTGTGATATGAAAGCCATTGTATCTATTAATTCTCAGACCACAATCAATATTCAGAGAAGCATAACTTGAAATATAAGATCATAAGCTTTTTCAGACCATAACTGTGCGTAGAAGTTAGAAATCATCAACTCCAAACATGGAAAATATTTGGGGGAAAAGTTGGGCATCAGGAAATTTTAGAGCACAAAAGGAAAGAGCGAGCAGTGGTCGTGGTAGTAGGAGTGGCTCTGTGGGCTACAAAGACTTACCAGGCCTATAGATGTGCTGTATTAATAACCCAGATGTGCTCTGTTTGAAATGCTCTGGAAAATTATCAGTTTAATTAATGTGAATTTCAATTAGGGCTTTTAAACTCCATTCTAAAGAAAGGATATATGCTTCATACTATAATGATTATAAAATAATTTTGCCCATAATTTCCTACACTATTTAAGTACAAATGATTCAGCTCGGAGCGTGGAGCCTGCTGCAGATTCTGTGTCTCCCTCTTTCTCTGTTCCTCCCCCACTCAGGCTCTGTCTGTCTCTCAAAAATAAATTAAGAGTAAAACAAAAATTTTTTTAATTAAAAAAAAAAAGAGCACAGCAAACAGCCCCACTGACATACAATACAGAAGCAGCAGTTTTAAAAAATGCCTGGGTACACAGGAGGGAGATTTGTTTACTAATCTCAGAGTTTATGGTGGAGAGCCAGGTATCTTTGGGAGACTTTTTCAAGAATTAAAAAGCTGGTGGTGGCATTTCTTTCCTACCCCCCAGCCTAGATACATGGATACCTGTGAGAACCAGCAGAGCACAAACACTCCCCACCTAGCTTACTAATAGTGCACTCTGCCACCACACTCTTCTGTGGACACATTCCCTGTATCCCAGCCTTGGCAGGAGTCCATCCAGAGTGGCACCACAAGCATGGCAGTGTGAAAGCAGCCACAAAAAGGGTCAGTACCACTTTAAAGTGACTCCCACCCCAGGGAGAGTGGAAGAAAACCACTGTTCAACTGCAGCCCCAGCAGTGGGGGTAGATATCTGATTTGACTGCAAACCCAGCCCTCCAACAAAAGCTTCTCAAGGGACAATACAGGGAGAGTGCCCTCCAGTTCAGTGATACCACAGCTCTGGCAAACATCTAATCTGACCCAACTCAAGACCAAGGCAGGGCTAGAATGAGCCACTAACTCAGGGGCCGAACTCTGCCCACAACAGGCAAAGAGAGTCATTGCGGATGACTGGACTGAAGGCAAACACAGTTCAGCCACAATAGTAGGGCACATGCAACACATAGGAGACACTGCTAAGCACCAGGATCTAGTGAATAAGAGACACTGTACTGCAGGGCACTACACGATCTTTTCCTCATAAGGCCACTACTTTCAAGAGCAGGAGACATAGCTCTTGACACATAGAATCAGACAGAGAGTTAGAAAATGATGAGACAGAGGAATATGTCCAATGAAAAAACAGGACAAAATCACAGCAAGAAAGCTAAACAAAACAGATAGAAGTAATATGCCCCATGGAGAATTTAAAGTAATGGTCATAAAAATATTCACAGGAGTTGAGAAAAGAGTGGAGGACCTCAGTGAGACTCTCCACAATGAAATAGAAAAGATAAAAAAAAACCAATCAGAGGTGAATAAGTCAGTAACTGCAACTAAAAATACACTAGAGGAAATAAATAGTAGACTAGAGGAAGTAGAAGAATGGAACAGTGGCCTGGAAGGCAGTAATGGAAGGTAACCAAGCTGAACAGCAAAAAGGAAAAAGAAAAAAAAAAAAAGAATAGATTAAGGGAATTTAGTGATACCAACAAGTGTAATATCATTTGCATTAGAGGGATCCCAGAAGAAGAAGAGAGAAATGGGGCAGAATATATATTTTTAAAAATAGTAGCTAAAAAATTCCTGAATCTGGAAAAGGAAACAGATCTCCAGATCCAGGAGACACAAAGAGCACCCAACAAAATCAACCCAAGGAGGCCCACAGCAAGATACACTGTACTTAAAATGGCAAAATGTAGTGATAAAGAAGGATTTTTAAAGCAGCAAGAGAAAGCAGTCCCATAAAGGGGAAACCTCATAAGGCTATCAGCTGATTTTTCAGGAAAACTTTGCAGACCGGAAGGGAGAGAAAAGAAGAAATAAAGAGTTTCCCAGACCAAAAAGAAAAAAAAAAAAAGTTAAAGGAATTCATCACCCCTCAAACAGTCTGACAAAAAAGATGTTAAAGGGGACTTTTTGAGTGGAAAAGAAAGACCATAGCAAGGGCAGGAAAAGTAGGAAGCACAGAAGAATAAAATGAAATGTTATAAAAAATCAGTCAAAAGATTCACAAAAGAAAAGGCTGGGAAGTATGACACCATCTACCTAAAACGGGATGAGAGGAGTAAAAATTTTGTTCTTTGAGGGTTCATTCAAACTTAAATGACCGTCAAGTTAATATATACTGCTATATACACAAGATGTTATATATAAACTTAACGGTAGCCACAAATCAAAAACTGATAATATATATGCAAAAAATAAAAATAAAGGAATCCAAGTATGTCATTATGAAGACCAGAAAACCATGAGGGAAGAGAGCAAGAAAAGAAAGGAACTACACACACAACTATAAAACAGATAATAAAATGGCAATAACTACATCCTTATCAATAATTACTTTGGGGGCGCCTGGGTGGCGCAGTCGGTTAAGCGTCCGACTTCAGCCAGGTCACGATCTCGCGGTCCGGGAGTTCGAGCCCCGCGTCGGGCTCTGGGCTGATGGCTCAGAGCCTGGAGCCTGTTTCTGATTCTGTGTCTCCCTCTCTCTCTGCCCCTCCCCCGTTCATGCTCTGTCTCTCTCTGTCCCAAAAATAAATAAACGTTGAAAAAAAAATTAAAAAAAAATAATTACTTTGAATGTAAATGGACTAAATATTCCAATCAAAGGATATAGAGTGATGTAATGGATTTTAAAAAGCTAGATCTATCTATACACTGCCTACAAGAGACTCATTTCAGATGACATATGCGGATTGAAAGTGAAGAAATAGAAAAACATTTATTAGGGAAATGTAAATGAAAAGAAAGCCAGGATAGCAATACTTATATCGGACAAAATAGACTTTAACACAAAGACTAAAACAAAGAACGACACTGCATACTTGTAAAGGTAACAATCCAACAAGAAGATAAAGCAATTGTAAATATTTACGCACCCAACCTGGAAATACCCAAATACATGAAGCACCAAAATAATTAAAGAAAGTAATAATAGGGGATACAATAATAATTGGGGATTTTTTTTTAATTCCAAAATATGTATATTTATTTATTTTTTTTTTATGAAATTTATTGACAAATTGGTTTCCATACAACACCCAGTGCTCATCCCAAAAGGTGCCCTCCTCAATACCCATCACCCACCCTCTCCTCCCTCCCACCCCCCATCAACCCTCAGTTTGTTCTCAGTTTTTTAAAGTTTTTTTTTTTCAACGTTTATTTATTTTTGGGACAGAGAGACAGAGCATGAACGGGGGAGGGGCAGAGAGAGAGGGAGACACAGAATCGGAAACAGGCTCCAGGCTCTGAGCCATCAGCCCAGAGCCTGACGCGGGGCTCGAACTCACGGACCGTGAGATCGTGACCTGGCTGAAGTCGGACGCCTAACCGACTGCGCCACCCAGGCGCCCCTGTTCTCAGTTTTTAACAGTCTCTTATGCTTTGGCTCTCTCCCATTCTAACCTCTTTTTTTTTTTTTTCTTCCCCTCCCCCATGGGTTCCTGTTAAGTTTCTCAGGATCCACATAAGAGTGAAACCATATGGTATCTGTCTTTCTCTGTATGGCTTATTTCACTTAGCATCACACTCTCCAGTTCCATCCACGTTGCTACAAAAGGCCATATTTCATTTTTTCTCATTGCCACGTAATATTCCATTGTGTATATAAACCACAATTTCTTTATTCATTCATCAGTTGATGGACATTTAGGCTCTTTCCATAATTTGACTATTGTTGAGAGTGCTGCTATGAACATTGGGGTACAAGTGGCCCTATGCATCAGTACTCCTGTATCCCTTGGGTAAATTCCTAGCAGTGCTGTTGCTGGGTCATAGGGTAGGTCTATTTTTAATTTTCTGAGGAACCTCCACACTGCTTTCCAGAGCGGCTGCACCAATTTGCATTCCCACCAACAAGAGGGTTGGTGCAAGAGGGTTCCCATTTCTCCACATCCTCTCCAGCATCTATAGTCTCCTGATTTGTTCATTTTGGCCACTCTGACTGGCGTGAGGTGATACCTGAGTGTGGTTTTGATTTGTATTTCCCTGATGAGGAGCGACGCTGAACATCTTTTCATGTGCCTGTTGGCCATCCGGATGTCTTCTTTAGAGAAGTGTCTATTCATGTTTTCTGCCCATTTCTTCACTGGGTTATTTGTTTTTCGGGTGTGGAGTTTGGTGAGCTCTTTATAGATTTTAGATCCTAACCCTTTGTCCGATATGTCATTTGCAAATATCTTTTCCCATTCCGTTGGTTTCCTTTTAGTTTTGTTGGTTGTTTCCTTTGCTGTGCAGAAGCTTTTTATCTTCATAAGGTCCCAGTAGTTCATTTTTGCTTTTAATTCCCTTGCCTTTGGGGATGTGTCGAGTAAGAGATTGCTACAGCTGAGGTCAGAGAGGTCGTTTCCTGCTTTCTCCTCTAGGGTTTGGATGGTTTCCTGTCTCACATTCAGGTCCTATTCCATTTTGAGTTTATTTTTGTGAATGGTGTGAGAAAGTGGTCTAGTTTCAACCTTCTGCATGTTGCTGTCCAGTTCTCCCAGCACCATTTGTTAAAGAGGCTGTCTTTTTTCCATTGGATGTTCTTTCCTGCTTTGTCAAAGATGAGTTGGCCATACGTTTGTGGGTCTAGTTCTGGGGTTTCTATTCTATTCCATTGGTCTATGTGTCTGTTTTGGTGCCAATACCATGCTGTCTTGATGATGACAGCTTTGTAGTAGAGGCTAAAGTCTGGGATTGTGATGCCTCCTGCTTTGGTCTTCTTCTTCAAAATTCCTTTGGCTATTTGGGGCCTTTTGTGGTTCCATATGAATTTTAGGATTGCTTGTTCTAGTTTCGAGAAGAATGCTGGTGCAATTTTGATTGGGATTGCATTGAATGTGTAGATAGCTTTGGGTAGTATTGACATTTTGACAATATTTATTTTTCCAATCCATGAGCAGGGAATGTCTTTCCATTTCTTTAAATCTTCTTCAATTTCCTTCATAAGCTTTCTATAGTTTTCAGCATACAGATCCTTTACATCTTTGGTTAGATTTATTCCTAGGTATTTTATGCTTCTTGGTGCAATTGTGAATGGGATCAGTTTCTTTATTTGTCTTTCTGTTGCTTCATTGTTAGTGTATAAGAATGCAACTGATTTCTGTACATTGATTTTGTATCCTGCAACTTTGCTGAATTCATGTATCAGTTCTAGCAGACTTTTGGTGGAGTCTATCGGATTTTCCATGTATAATATCATGTCATCTGCAAAAAGCGAAAGCTTGACTTCATCTTTGCCAATTTTGATGCCTTTGATTTCCTTTTGTTGTCTGATTGCTGATGCTAGAACTTCCAGCACTATGTTAAACAGCAGCGGTGAGAGTGGGCATCCCTGTCGTGTTCCTGATCTCAGGGAAAAAGCTCTCAGTTTTTCCCCGTTGAGGATGATGTTAGCTGTGGGCTTTTCATAAATGGCTTTTATGATCTTTAAGTATGTTCCTTCTATCCCGACTTTCTCAAGGGTTTTTATTAAGAAAGGGTGCTGGATTTTGTCGAAGGCCTTTTCTGCATCGATTGACAGGATCATATGGTTCTTCTCTTTTTTTTTGTTAATGTGATGTATCACGTTGATTGATTTGCGAATGTTGAACCAGCCCTGCATCCCAGGAATGAATCCCACTTGATCATGGTGAATAATTCTTTTTATATGCCGTTGAATTCGATTTGCTAGTATCTTATTGAGAATTTTTGCATCCATATTCATCAGGGATATTGGCCTGTAGTTCTCTTTTTTTACTGGGTCTCTGTCTGGTTTAGGAATCAAAGTAATACTGGCTTCATAGAATGAGTCTGGAAGTTTTCCTTCCCTTTCTATTTCTTGGAATAGCTTGAGAAGGATAGGTATTATCTCTGCTTTAAACGTCTGGTAGAACTCCCCTGGGAAGCCATCTGGTCCTGGACTCTTATTTGTTGGGAGATTTTTGATAACCGATTCAATTTCTTCACTGGTTATGGGTCTGTTCAAGCTTTCTATTTCCTCCTGATTGAGTTTTGGAAGAGTGTGGGTGTTCAGGAATTTGTCCATTTCTTCCAGGTTGTCCAATTTGTTGGCATATAATTTTTCATAGTATTCCCTGATAATTGTTTGTATCTCTGAGGGATTGGTTGTAATGATTCCATTTTCATTCATGATTTTATCTATTTGGGTCATCTCCCTTTTCTTTTTGAGAAGCCTGGCTAGAGGTTTGTCAATTTTGTTTATTTTTTCAAAAAACCAACTCTTGGTTTCGTTGATCTGCTCTACAGTTTTTTTAGATTCTATATTGTTTATTTCTGCTCTGATCTTTATTATTTCTCTTCTTCTGCTGGGTTTAGGCTGCCTTTGCTGTTCTGCTTCTAGTTCCTTTAGGTGTGCTGTTAGATTTTGTATTTGGGATTTTTCTTGTTTCTTGAGATAGGCCTGGATTGCAATGTATTTTCCTCTCAGGACTGCCTTTGCTGCGTCCCAAAGCGTTTGGATTGTTGTATTTTCATTTTCGTTTGTTTCCATATATTTTTTAATTTCTTCTCTAATTGCCTGGTTGACCCACTCATTCGTTAGTAGGGTGTTCTTTAACCTCCATGCTTTTGGAGGTTTTCCAGACTTTTTTCTGTGGTTGATTTCAAGCTTCATGGCATTGTGGTCTGAAAGTAAGCATGGTATAATTTCAATTCTTGTAAACTTATGAAGGGCTGTTTTGTGACCCAGTATATGATCTATCTTGGAGAATGTTCCATGTGCACTCGAGAAGAAAGTATATTCTGTTGCTTTGGGATGCAGAGTTCTAAATATATCTGTCAAGTCCATCTGATCCAATGTCTCATTCAGGGCCCTTGTTTCTTTATTGACCGTGTGTCTAGATGATCTATCCATTTCTGTAAGTGGGGTGTTAAAGTCCCCTGCAATTACCACATTCTTATCAATAAGGTTGCTTGTGTTTATGAGTAATTGTTTTATATATTTGGGGGCTCCGGTATTCGGCGCATAGACATTTATAATTGTTAGCTCTTCCTGATGGATAGACCCTGTAACTATTATATAATGTCCTTCTTCATCTCTTGTTACAGCCTTTAATTTAAAGTCTAGTTTGTCTGATATAAGTATGGCTACTCCAGCTTTCTTTTGGCTTCCAGTCGCATGATAAATAGTTCTCCATCCCGTCACTCTCAATCTAAAGGTGTCCTCAGGTCTAAAATGAGTCTCTTGTAGACAGCAAATAGATGGGTCTTGTTTTTTTATCCATTCTGATACCCTATGTCTTTTGGTTGGCGCATTTAATCCATTTACATTCAGTGTTATTATAGAAAGATACGGGTTTAGAGTCATTGTGATGTCTGTATGTTTTATGCTTGTAGTGACGTCTCTGGGACTTTGTCTCACAGGGTCCCCCTTAGGATCTCTTGTAGGGCTGGTTTAGTGGTGACAAATTCCTTCAGTTTTTGTTTGTTTGGGAAGACCTTTATCTCTCCTTCTATTCTAAATGACAGACTTGCTGGATAAAGGATTCTCGGCTGCATATTTTTTCTGTCTAGCACCCTGAAAATCTCGTGCCAATTCTTTCTGGCCTGCCAAGTTTCAAAAGAGAGATCAGTCACGAGTCTTATAGGTCTCCCTTTATATGTGAGGGCACGTTTACCCCTTGCTGCTTTCAGAATTTTCTCTTTATCCTTGTATTTTGCCAGTTTCACTATGCTATGTCATGCAGAAGATCGATTCAAGTTACGTCTGAAGGGAGTTCTCTGTGCCTCTTGGATTTCAATGCCTTTTTCCTTCCCCAGTTCAGGGAAGTTCTCAGCTATTATTTCTTCAAGTACCCCTTCAGCACCTTTCCCTCTCTCTTCCTCCTCTGGGATACCAATTATGCGTATATTATTTCTTTTTAGTGTATCACTTAGTTCTCTAATTTTCCCCTCATACTCCTGGATTTTTTTATCTCTCTTTTTCTCAGCTTCCTCTTTTTCCATAACTTTATCTTCTAGTTCACCTATTCTCTCCTCTGCCTCTTCAAGCCGAGCTGTGGTGGTTTCCATTTTGTTATGCATTTCGTTTAAAGCGTTTTTCAGCTCCTCGTGACTGTTCCTTAGTCCCTTGATCTCTGTAGCAAGAGATTCTCTGCTGTCCTGTATACTGTTTTCAAGCCCAGCGATTAATTTTATGACTATTATTCTAAATTCACTTACTGTTATATTATTTAAATCCTTTTTGATCAGCTCATTAGCTGTTGTTATTTCCTGGATATTCTTCTGAGGGGAATTCTTACGTTTGGTCATTTTGGATAGTCCCTGGTGTGGTGAGGACCTGCAGGGCACTTCCCCTGTGCTGTGGTGTATAACTGGAGTTGGTGGGCGGGGCCGCAGTCAGACCTGATGTCTGCCCCCAGCCCACCGCTGGGGCCACAGTCAGACTGGTGTGTGCCTTCTCTTCCCCTCTCCTAGGGGCGGGATTCACTGTGGGGTGGTGTGGCTCGTCTGGGCTACTTGCACCCTGCCAGGCTTGTGATGCTGGGGATCTGGCGTATTAGCTGGGGTGGGTAGGCAAGGTGCTCGGGGACAGGAGGGGCAGGCTTAGATCGCTTCTCCTTAGGTGATCCACTTCAGGAGGGGCCCTGTGGCAGCGGGAGGGAGTCAGATCCGCTGGCGGAGGTTTGGCTCCGCAGAAGCACAGAGTTGGGTGTTTGCGCGGAGCGAGCAAGTTCCCCGGCAGGAACTGGTTCTCTTTGGGATTTTGGTTGGGGGATGGGCGGGGGAGATGGTACTGGCGAGCGCCTTTGTTCCCCACCAAACTGAGCTCTGTTGTCAGGGGGCTCAGCAGCTCTCCCTCCCTTTGTCCTCGAGCCTTCCTGCTTTCCGAGCTGACTATTAACTTATGACCTCCCAGACGCTAAGTCGAGCTTGTTGTGGGAACACAGTCTGTCAGGCCCCTCCGCTTTTGCAAGCCAGACTCGGGGGCTCTGCTTGGCCGGCGAGCCGCCCCTCCGCCCCGGCTCCCTCCTGCCAGTCCGTGGAGCGCGCACCGCCTCGCCGCCCTTCCTACCCTCTTCCGTGGGCCTCTCGTCTGTGTTTGGCTCCGGCGACTCCATTCTGCTAATCCTCTGGCGGTTTTCTGGGTTATTTAGGCAGGTGTAGATGGAATCTAGGTGATCAGCAGGACGTGCGGTGAGCCCAGCGTCCTCCTAAGCCGCCATCTTGAATAATTGGGGATTTTAACACCCCACTTACATCAGTGGATATAGATCATTCAAACAGAAAATCAACACAAGTGGCTTTTAAAGACACATTGGACTAAATGGATATAACAGATATATTCAGAACATTCCATCCTAAAGCAGCAGAATACATTTTCTTTTCAAGTGAACATGGAATATTCTCAAGAACAGATCACATGTTAGGCCACAAAACAAATCTTAACAAATTCAAAAAGATTGAAGTCATACCATGCATCTTTTCCAATCACAACACTATGAAACTAGAAATCAAAAAAAAAAAAAATGTGGAAAGAACACAAATACCTAGAAGTTAAACAACATGCTACTAAACAATGAATGGGTCAACCAAAAAATCAAAGAGGAAATTTTTTAAAATATATGGAAACAAATGAAAATGAAAGCAGTCCAAAATCTTTGGGATGCAGCAAAAGCTGTTCTAAGAGGGAAGACAGTAACACAGTTCTACCTCAAGAAGAAAGAAAAATCTCAAACAACCTAAATATACATTTAAAGGACCTGGGAACAGAAGAACAAACAAAACCCAAAACCAGTAGAAGGAAGGAAATAATGAAGATTAGTACAGAAATAAGCAAGATCAAAACAATAGAAAAGATCAATGAAACCAGGAGCTATTTCTTTGAAAAGGTCAACAAAATTGATAATCCTGTAGCCAAGGCTCATCAAAAAAAAAAAAAAGAGAGAGAGAGAGAGAGAGAACTCAAATTATTAAAATCAGAAATAGAAGTAGCAACTGACACCACAGAAATACAAAGGAATATAAGAGAATAATATGAAGAATTATGCAAACAACTAGACAACCTAAAAGTAATAGTTAAATTCATAGAAACCTGTAGCTTCCCAAAAATGAATCAGGAAGAAATAGAAAATTTGAACAGACCAATTACCAGTAATAAAACTGAATCAAAAAAAAAAACCCCCAAAACTATCAACAAACAAAAGTCCAGGACCGGATAGCTTCACAGGTGAATCCTACCAAATATTTTTAAAAGTGTTGATACCTATTCTTCTCAAGCAATTCCAAAAAAAATAGAAGAGGACAGAAAGCTTCCAAATTCATTCTTTTAGACCAGCATTACCCTGATACCAAAACCAGATAAACACACTACAAAGATAGAGAACTACAGGCCAGGGTGAAACAAAAAACCTTTTGTACAGTGTCTGAAACATAATAAGTTCTTAATAAATTAAATCTCTTGTTATTAAAAACAAAAAGAAAAAGAAAAAATAGAAAATGGATAGAGATCAATTTCAATGACTGATGTGATGGCAAATGTATTGGTGTCCAATTAGGGTAGAGATTTTCACTTTCATGCCAAGTGGGAAAAAAGAATGCCTGCCATTGTCAAAAGAGATTTAAAAAACACTTTTCTTTTGCTATAATATTCATGATACATGACAAAACCTCCAGCACTTCATGTCTTTTGGTAATATGCTTAGTAATATACTTAGATGTTACTGAATATGCTTACACTTACATTCTAATCCACAACTCTAATGAAGTTTTTGATGCTTTTTCTATAGCTTGACTGTAAATGTTATGAACCAATAAATGACATTTATTTCATAATGACATGTAAATGTACTTAATGTGAAAGGTAGTAATAAGCCAAGATCACATCCCTTCTTTACAGTCTTAACATTACAACCCATGTGTTCATGTACTTTACACTCTTACACTCAAAGTTATGATAGTTTTAGTATTCTTTTCATATGAACCATGTCTTTCAAGTTAACAATTGGCTTGTTTTCCTTTATTCTTTCCTTCCTTTTTTTAAATATTTATTTATTTTTGAGAGAGAGAGAGAATGAGAGAATATGAGTGGAGGAGGGGCAGAGAGAGAGGGGAACAGAGATCCAAAGTGGCTCTGTGCTGTTAGCACAGATGTGGGGCTCAAACTCACAAACTGTGACATCATGACCTGAGCCAAAGTCAGACATTTAACCGACTGAGCCACTGAAGTGCCCCAAGACATAGGTCTTCTTTATCATATTCCTAATAACTTCTGGTTATAATACATTTTCTCTGTTACACAGAAATTATTCTACTGTTCTTCAAGGTTCTGCTTGCTTTCAGACTGGTTGACTTGTTGCTTCATATTCAGCTTTTTGATTTCCTGGAGTGTCTAACTGATGTTTTTGGGTGTTTTTGGTTTTTTTTGAACTCTGTAACTTCATTGTATCCTCACATTATGCAATTGTATACATCAGATGATAGTAAACATTTTCTGTTAAAGAGGGCAGATAGTAAATAAATAGTTTTAGTCTTTGCAAACCATTTAGTCCCTGTTGCAGCTACTCAACTCTGCCACTGTAGCATAAAAGCAGCCATAGATAATATATAAATAAATGGATGTGACTGTGTTTCAATAAAACTTTATTTACAAAAACAGATGATGGATCAGGTATGGCCAATGGACATCATTCTCTTATTTGTTTTAGCTAGTGACTGACTTTTACCGCTTTCCTGGGTCATAGCCATTATTTTTAGAGCTCATATCTTCATCTTTCTTGATTTACTCCATTTTGCTCTATCATCAGGTAATTAACCAACAAAAGGATATTCGTGATTTTTCTGATTCCTTACTTGTCTAAAATATCTGTAGTCTGTGCTTATCATTTGATTAGTAATTTAGCTAAGTATCAAATTCTTGATTCAGGACAATTTTTCCTCAGAACATTGGCAACATTGCTCCATTTTATTCTGACATTCATGTTGCTGAAGAGACATCTAATGTTGGTCTAAATTCAGGTCTTTGTGAGTAATCTCTTTTTCCTCTACAAAAATTTTATGATATTTTTACTGAACGAGTTTCAGAATAACACAATGATGTGGCCACATATGGGCCACATTTTTATTCAGATTATTTTCCGCTCAATAAGACATTTAAATTCAAAGACTAGTGTCCCTTTGTTTTCTAGAAAATCTCTTGTTTTAATAGTTTGATAATTTGCTATTTTTCTCTTTCATCTTTTTTGGAAATTATTAGCAGAAAACAGAATTCTTTGTTATATGGTTTTTATCATTTCTCTTAAAATTTTAATTCTTGTCCATTTGTTTGTGTTCAGGAACATTCCCACAGTACTAACTCTCAAATATTTTAATTGTTTATTTAATTATATTTCTAGTGCCCAAGAATCCTTTATATTCTCCCATTCTCCATTTTTCTCACCACTGTATGATTCTTATGAGCCTCAGATAGCTTTCTAGCAGTCTCTGAAGATAGACCCCCTGTAAAAAGTGACTTTCTATGACTTCTCTGCTTTCTCCAGATCTATTTTTCTCTCTGTATACTTGATCTTACTCCAGGCTTTTCTCTGTTGACAAGTGAACCTTGATTATTTGCTCGTCACTACATAATGTGGCAGCTAAGAAACAGACTGGGAACTCAATTCACGTGGGCAGACTGTGTCACTTGGCACACTTAGCTTGGAGCTGAGTGTGCAAGAATCTGGTCACTAGTGTGAGTGGACTCAAATATTTGAACATGGAGAGTTTTCTGGGATGGCATCAGTCACACTATTTCTCATGCAGTTCATTCAGTTTCTTCAGAGAACAGTGCACATGTATGCACACATGTGTTAGTGTGTGTGTTTGAAAGAGGCAGAGACAGAGATCAACAGCAAAAGTAGGTAAAGGTGGTCTGGCTGCTGGATTCTGCATACAGGGAGAGGTGTGGGGAGATGTTTGTTTGTAATAAATACTTTTATTTGCACTGTGGCCCATTTTCAAATAAAATCTTACATGAAACTCATAAGACCAATAAATATTCCTGATACCCAGGAAAAGAAATACAAACAGGAAGCAGGAAGAAGCTGCTTCTTTGTCAGCAGCGCCTACAGCACTGTATGGCTGGTGGTCTGCCATGGTGGTCTGCCATGGGCATCTTGGATGTGGGCACACTTATAACATTCAAAATATGATCAAAGATGGTAGAGACATGGCAAAGTTAGCCATATTTAAAACAAAATCCTTTTCTCTTCAGAGTGGTTCTCAATCCTGAATGTACATCACCACAGACTGTAGAAAGCTTTTGTTTTTGTTTATTTAAATTAGATGACAGGACTCTTGTTTTTGGAAGTCAGTAAACATTGTTAAAATGTTATAAACATGCAACACTTTACCCGGGGCGAAAATGTACACATGTTTATAAGCAAAATAGTTTCCATATCTTTAAGGTGTATCTTTTTAGTCCCCCAGGTATACCATTAGAACATCCATGGACTTCACCTTAAATTCTCATAATCTGGGGTAGAAGAAAGCATTTTTCTTTTTTTTTTTTAGTTTTTTTTTTAACGTTTATTTATTTTTGAGACAGAGAGAGACAGAGCATGAACGGGGGAGGGTCAGAGAGAGAGGGAGACACAGAATCTGAAACAAGCTCCAGGCTCTGAGCGGTCAGCACAGAGCCCAACGCGGGGCTCGAACTCACGGACCGTGAGATCATGACCTGAGCCGAAGTCGGCCACTCAACCGACTGAGCCACCCAGGCGCCCCAAGAAAGCATTTTTCAATATAGTTTTCTATTTTATTTTATTTTATTTTATTTTATTTTATTTTATTTTATTTATTTATTTATTTATTATTTACAGACTTATAATTTCTCTTGTTGTCATCCAGCCAGACTTTTCATTACCAGCCTCTATAGTGTTTATTGTTTTGAGTCTGGGACTCTTCAGGGTTCCTCTGATCAGTTGCCATCTGTTAGCCCAGTTCTCTGTTTTCCAGTTATGTGGTGAAATTTCTCATCTGCAAATGAACACCCATCATTCTTTTCACTGCTATCAAGTATATCTTCTCAATTCCTTCACTAAGTTTTAGAAAGTGCCATGGAAGGGTAGGGTACAAATACTCTCAATTTGACCTGGAAACCCTGATTAGCATTTTCAAGATTGAGGAAGTTCTTCACAGTTCATTCTCTTATAATCAGCATAGAAATGTATAAATGCCTGTTTCCCACATCTTCTAATTTGTGAGACATCTTTGGAGTCATCAGCCAATAAAATCATTCAAATAATGGTATCCTATTAACCTATAAATCATGAAATCTGTTTTGTCCTTCAAATGTATCCAGATGTTTTTAAGATCACTTCAAAAGTATCAAGCTCTGTCAAACTTATTCTGAACTGGTTCTGTAATCTAATCAATCATGAATATACTGCAGAGATCAAGATACAGAATCAGCATGTTTTAAACACTAAACTCTTAATTTTTACTTCTCTCCTGTGGATCCAAATAGAATTGCATGTCAAGGATTCAAGAGATGAAACGCCTAGTTACTAATTAGTAGTCTTTATGCGGTATAATCTGGGTATTATTTTTTTCTTAAGCAAGTGGCAATACATTTATAATGGCCCTGGTGTTTCTGTGTCAGCTTCCAAGTTGCACTAAGTTGGATTTCAGGAAAAGTAATTTTTCTATCTACACATGATATAAATATACTCATGATTCTGAGAAGTTGGTTTATCTGTAAATAGCATAAATGTTTTATTTTTCTTCTAGCATTTATTAGCACAAAATTTATATATAAGCTTCAACTTTTTTTGAAAACTTTGTTTTTTTCTGAGTTTCAACTATATTCCTTAGTTTCTAGCTCAAAATAATTCAAGACCCAGGAAGTATGTCTATTTCAAGGTTAGAAGAGCATTTGTATCTCAGACCCTTTTATTTGAGGCTTTAGAAATTCTTTTTCTTTTCAGTGGTGATTGTAAGATTTACACATACTGTATATAGGTGGATATAGATATATATCCATATCCATACATATATACATATGTAATATATACATATATCCATATGCATGCACATATGCATATATACATGTGCATATAATATATGCACGAATATGTGCATATATGTATGCATATAATGTATGCATACATATATATATGTATATATGCTTACCTAGTTATGATGTAGGCTTAAATTGTTTTAAATATTCAAAATTTTGTTTAAATCTATGATCTTATTATATCCTATGTTTTTCTGATGATATGTCAGAGTTTGAAAATATATGTTTATTGAAAATATTTATTGGGGTGCCTGGTTGGTTCAGTTGGTTAAGTGTCCAACTTCAGCTCAGGTCATAATCTCACAGTTCATGGATTCAAGCCCTGTGTTGGGCTCTATGCTGACAGCCCAGAGTCTGGAGCCTGCTTTGGATTCTGTGTCTCCCTCTCTCTCTGCCCTTCCCCTGCTCATGCATGCATGCACTGTCTATCTCTCTCTCTCTCAAAAATAAATAAACATTTTAAAAACTTAAAAATATATATTTATTTGTTGCTATGAAATTTATAGAATGGGAAATCCATATTTATTTGTTAATACTGTGTAATTGATACACTTTTGAGTTTTAACAGTAAGTTAAGCTTACTCATTAGCCCCACTTTTTATTATAACCAGTTGACAAAAATATTTCATATAATTCAAGCTTTTTGTGAGCTAACAGATCAATAGATATATATGTATATATGTATATATATATAATGTAATGTATGTAATGCATTGATATATGCAATAGATATATATGTATATATGTACATATATAATGTAATGTATGCAATGCATTGATATATGTAATAAAATGATGTCTTTAGACAAGTTTTGAAATGTAGACATACCTTTGCTGGAAAGTTACTTGAGTAAATGGCCCAAAGGATTTAAAAAGTTGTTTGCTTACTTGCTTTTTTGTTAGTGATAGTTTACTTCTTAAGGTATGGTACCCAAATCTACTTTTAATAAGTTCAATAGCATGTATTATTATAGGTTTTCTTTCTTTCTTCAGCAAGGCTGCTTCTTGTTATGATTTGCTTCTTTCATTTCCTATTGTTTTAGCTCTTATTTTGCATAAATTATTTTAGGTGATCTTTTATTTGTGTCTTTATTTCAAGCCACCTCAAATGTATTTGTGAAATATTCATGGAATAGATTGATAGATGATAGAATGATAGAAAGATAGATGATAGATAATACTCTCCTTCAGTAAAGAATACAGGTCCCCAAATAGGTGTCAGTATTTAGTCTTTTTCATTACGTACTTTTTGTCTAATATCATAAAATGGAATGTTGTTACCCATGCATTTTCTGACAGAATAGGAAATTGTGTTTTTATCCATTTGAAAATTTTACCTTGAACGTTTTGTCCTACATGACAGCTTTAAAATAATGCTGCTTTTCAGACTGTATTCCCTGCAGCTGCTCTCTGGGGATCTTTTTTTTTTTTTTTTTTTTTTTTCCTCTGAGCACAGCGCTCATTTTTGTCCCTTCATTGCACATGTGGATCAAGAAACAACTGGCTGCTTTTTCAGTAGACTGTTGTTGGGAACTAATTTTAGAGTCACGATCAGAGACAAACAGAAAATCAAAAGGCGGCCCTTTTATTTACATTCCTCTGATCATCTGCTCTTTGGTCATTTCATACATCTTTCGATATGTGGATACAAGAGATGGTGACAAGTCACTTAATAATTAGGAGGTACCCGTAAAATGAATGTGGTTCTGGTGTGGTTGTCTTCAGGCATTTGCTCTTTTCTCTTCTCCTCCACAACTTGCTGAAGGTGAATCTTAAGCAAGATAAATTCAGCTTACTGGATGAAGGACATTTCTTTTTGTCAAAGGAGATTAAAGCCGTTCAGTCCAAACACCTGTCATGCATACCTAGCAATATACTCCAAGTGCCATTTTCACTCCCGTTGCTTCTAGTGCTATCAGCATAGCTAATCACGGGTTCATTTTTTTGTGTTATTCTTATATTATCAGTGTAAATCTAGGAGGGAAATGCCTGAAATATGTCAGATAGTATCCTAATATAGCAGGTGGAATTGTAAAAATCACAGATCTAGAATGTAAAATTCATTCATACAGAATTACGGTCTTATTGATAGTTATTGAACTTGAAGTTCAGTCATATCATCATAAGTTATATGAATGCATATTTTAGTATATTTCATAATTGCTTAACAACATTACAGAAATAATGAAAATGGACTAATACTGACATAACTGAAAACTCTCATGGTTCTATAATTTTAATTTGATAATTCTCGAAGAGTTTTATTTGAGAGGAATTTTCATATAAGTTCTCAACAAAAAGTGCTTCAAAGGGATTGCTTTCTTCTGATTTGCTCTAGGACTTGAGGACATAGTAAGTAATAAGCAAGCTTTGTTTTTAGTAAGTAGTTAGTTCTCATCAAAATTGCCATTCTTTAGAGAAAAAAAGAAAAAGAAAGTATGTATTTGCACACAGGGAAACAGTAATGTAAAATAATTTCCTCCACATAGCATTATCTCTGTTATTGTAAGCCTGAAGTTATTATTCAGATATAAGCCAATTGTCTTATCAAGCATAGTAGTAAATTTAAGTGATAAGTCTTTCCAGATTTTGCTAATATGGACGATAACTTAAGCATATATTTGTTTATATAGCTTCAACATCTATTTTATACTTGAAATCATAATTTTCACGAGATCGTTGGCAAATTCTGAGAAAAGTTGCATAAAATATTATATGATATTCGTCTATTATTATGTTGCCATACCATGAAACTTAACATGCAGATCTCACTAGCTTTTCCGTTTGCTATGATTGTGGAATTTCGTCTATTAAGCAACCATTTATTATGCTTACAGATTTGGTTGTCAGACATTCAGTCGGGGCCGTGGGGATGGCTTGCCTCTGCTCCATGAAGTCTGAAGTCCCAGATCGAAGTCTTGAAGGCTGGAAAACAGGGCAGCTGTTGGCTCAGTCACACACACATCTGGCAGGTAGTACAGGCTGCTGGCTGAGACTTTAGCTGATGCTGTCAATTAGAATTCCTGTAAGAAGCCTCACTGAGTGGCCCAGACTTGTTCATGGCACGTGGGTTGGTCCAACGGAACACATCTAAAGACTGGGGGAGCCAGGTGAAAGTCATAAAATTTACTATGACCTCGCCTCAGAGTTTCCAATTCTGTCCCATTCTCCTTATCAAGGCAACCACAGCCTGCCTGATTTCAAAGGTGGGAGCTGCAGAGGGAGATTGACTGATAGGTAAGTAGCAAAGCTCCAGAAGAACTTAGGGGATAGCTTCGATTTCCCTGGTTGGTTTTGTTTTGTTTTGGTTTGTTTGTTTGTTTGTTTGTTTGTTTGTTTGTTTGTTTTGCCACTGGGTTTCCATTACTGGCAACTTTCTACATATAGTAGTTGCTAGATGGATTTGTTTAGAACCTGTCAGTATAGTTCTTAACACATAGTGGTTGGAAGTGTCTTATTTTTATCATGTCTTTTTATTGAATGCTACCAAACTGTTACAAGAGGGTGAGTGAAATAATTCATCATTTGCTTTAACAGGTTACTGTAGAATTATTACTCTAGAACTCAAATATTAAATTATGTTAAGAAAGGACTGTCTGCAAGGAGGATAGCAAGGGCTTTCCCATACTGAGTATTGTGCAGTGAGAACAAAACAATAGGACACTAAGCATAAATTGGCACATTTTGTCTTGCAACACATCTGAAGTCAAAGTTTGCCCAGGGAATTTAAAATGGAGTCTGACCAGAACCGGAGGATGGATTTTGGTCTTGCAGCAAGGAAAGGAACACAGTGTTGATCAGAATGTAAATAATAAATGCAAAAACCCATTTAAAATCAATCCTATTTAGGGGCGCCTGGGTGGCGCAGTCGGTTAAGCGTCCGACTTCAGCCAGGTCACGATCTCGCGGTCCGGGAGTTCGAGCCCTGCGTCAGGCTCTGGGCTGATGGCTCAGAGCCTGGAGCCTGTTTCCGATTCTGTGTCTCCCTCTCTCTCTGCCCCTCCCCCATTCATGCTCTGTCTCTCTCTGTCCCAAAAATAAATAAACGTTGAAAAAAAAAATTAAAATAAAATTAAATTAAATTAATCCTATTTGAAGGTAGAAAACAACAATGTAATTCAAATTATAATTGATTTAGTAAATTATAAATACATATACTGAATTTATTTCTTACACATCCATAATAAATGTCATCCTACATAGTATAGAGCATTTCTCCAAATCATTAAGTTAATTTGGGGGGATAAAAAAACACAAAAACTCCGTATTCTTTCGAACATGAAGATACATACTCTACTCTAGGCCAATATAAAGAGTATATACTATGAACCACAATCTAATCAAGTATTCATTATACTTAATTTCATTTCTCTAAAGACTATATTTAATATTACTTGCACAAGAAAAAAATATTGTGCAAAATAGCAAGTGCTATAGGTAAATATGAATGAAATTCTCAGTTGTAACTTTTTAAAGCTAGAATATTCAGAATTACTGCATGTTCTACTCTGCAGGTCATGATTTTATAAAATATTTTTTCTTCCCCAAACATGCCGGTGTTCAATCCTGATTTAAATTTATCCTTATCTTTCTAAAGAAGTAAAGCTATAAGTAATTCTCCAAAAGCAACAATTTTCATCTTTAAAATTAGATTGCATCAGATCACATCAGTGAAGATAACTAAGACCACGGAATCGTCTCTGTACATAAAATGCCTGCCATGGGACACACTGGGGACTTTGATATCAGCTGGGGTTTTTTCCTGTGTTGAGCAAGTTCTGCATTATTTTTAATGCTGCAAAAGCTCTCCTCTGTAGTCTTCTGCACAATCTCTTGAGAACGTGTGCCTTGGTGTTGGGGTTGCCTGCATGATGATGCCTTTCAGAATATTAAACTGTTACTGAATTCTGACCCGTAGTGTTACTAGGAACAGAGAGTACTTCACTTATCAGTGACTTTTTATTTTGTGATGCTGCTGTTCTGCTCAGTCTCTAAACGTCAGATGGCCAATTGATTCTACTAGATACAGCACATGATAGTATTGTTTTCAAGTCCTGTTGCTTTTACCCTCTAAACACCAGCTCTTCACAGCTTTTATACAACTACTGCTTTGATTTTTGCTTCTATCATTTCTTTCATTGGCTTTTATTTGCTGTTTGTCCTCAGCTCTTACCTCACCTCCCCCACAATCATCCTTTGTATTATTTCCTAAATTATATTGCTTCTTACCTAAAATTTCTTATTGGCTCCATATAGTGGTCACAGAAGATAGTTGGTATGATTTGTCAGCAGGATGAAGTAAAAAAAGAAAGCCCACAGTCTTTTTTCCTGGCCCACCTACATGACCAAACTCTTCTTACACTGTTCTCCATTCTTCCCCTTCTCCTTCCTCCTCCTTACCCCCCTCCCTTTTTCCCTACCTCTATCTCTTCCTTTCTTCTTTTATTTACTCATTCCAGAAATATGTGTTGAGATCTCACTATGTGCTAGGCACTGTCCTAGGCTCTGGAATACACTCATGAGTAAAAAAGACCAGTCTTCTCTTAGGCATATAGAATACTGAGGGGAGATACCCTTCCACCAGATCACAATTCCCATGTATGTTAAGTTGCGGCCATGACAGGTACTACAAAGGAGCACAGTGTGAAAAAAGGATACACAGTGGGAGAACTTTACCTAGGCAAAAGGGATCTATGCAGGAAGATTCTACAGGCTGTATTTATTTACACGTGGCATGAAGTAAGAAATCTGTAACTGGTGGTTTTCATTTATTCAATTAGGGACCCACCATACTATGCTAGTGCTGGGGAAATAAAAAAAGAATACAAAATATAGAGACCCTACTCTCTCTACGGTAGTTAATTATCCAAGTTAGGGAGGCAGGAGCTAGGTCGAGGGCTCTCTTGGAAGAGGTAGTAATGACAGATGAGATGGAGTTTGAAAGCCTAACAAGGATGACAAGATAACAGCAGATAATTTGTGTCCTCTCTCTTTTTTCTTTTTAAACCTGACAAGAGATCGATCAATTGTATAGATCTTTCCAAAGCACCAGCTTTGGGTTTCATTGATTTTTCTGTATTGTTTCCTTGTTTTCAATTTCATTGATTCATGCTGCACTTTTAAAATTCGTATTTCCTTTCTTCTGCTTGCTTGCTTGAACTTTTGTTTGCTGTTCTTTCTCTAGCCTCCTGAGGTAGAGAAGATTAGATTAATGTTTTTTAGATCTTTCCTCTTCTCATACATACATTCAGTGCTATAAATTTCCTTCAAATCACTACTGCCTTTATTGTATCCCACAAATTTCTATGTTTTATTTTTAATCTGTTCAAAATATCTTTTAATTTTTCTTGAGACTTCTTGACTTGTGTGTTGCTTATGTTGCTTAGAAGTGTGTTGGGTTAAAATAATGCAACACAGAGGCCAATAGACTGAGGTGGCTCTAATGCCTTGGTAACCTACCCGAGGACACTGAAACCTAAGCCAGACTCAGTGCACTGGTATCTGAGAAAATGAAACTTAAGAACAACCAATCACATACAGCCAACTGGGCTTTCCCAAGTAAGGCAGCTTCTTGAGCTATAGCCAATGAAATAACTTCCTTGCTCTGCTCCCTTGTCTTCTCTACAAAAATCTCTTCCCTAGTTCCCGTCAGTGAATCACTCCCAACCACTTGCATTGTCACTGCCTGATTTGCATCAATGAATGCTCAACTAAACTGTTGAAAGTTTTAATGTGCCTCAGTTCAGCTTTTAACAGTTCTGGATAAAATGCTTTCCCAGCCATGTTGAGAGGAACCATGTAAATTATGTGATAGGAATGACTTAAAAAGGAAGAATTCTATCATTGACCTTGACAGGATTTATAGGCAAAATATACCAGTGAAGCATTTCACAGTAAAGAAAGCTGTCATGAGTAATGTTGTCAGGTCAAAAAGGAAGTTAAGTTTCTATTATTACAACTTTGAAACACTAAGTTTCTTAAAGAATCAAAATATTAACAAATCAGGCCACTATATAAAAAGATCTTAAACATTTTACATAACAAGAAGAAAGCAAGTACCCAGTCGGAAACCTCTATTTGCTAAAACATACCATTTTTGGACTAAATCTGTGTGGATGGCCCTCTAGTATATAAGGTACAAATCTGATTGTCGAGATCTGCAGATAAAACCCATCTTCCCCGTTTATTCTTTGTGTCTTCTTGGCATCTTACTTAGATTCTTTGAGTTGAAGTTCCTCATACAATAAAGAATACAATGTTTACCTCAAAGTTGCTGTAGGAATAAAATTAAAAACATGAATGTAAAATAATGTGTACAGAGTAGGTGATCAGTAAACATGAGCTATTTCTCCTATTGTTGCTTTTAGAAGGCTTCTGATCCAAGTTCATGATTAATATAAGATAAATCTATAGAATTTCTTCACACTCATCTATTTCTGTGTATAACTTTTTAATTTATAATTGTACACTTTAAGAATGCTTTAAGAATCTGACACATTGAAAACTCTCTAGAATCACTAAAGTAAAAGTTCCACAGCTCTGAAGGAAAACAAATAATAGGAAAATTAGCCTATAATTTTAGTAATTGTCAAGGTGGCACTACCATGTCAGACTAATTCCTTTGGAAAATCTAAATTTTCAGTATATTTCTTTGTATTTTAAATGTGCCAGATGACATGTGATTGAATATTTACATGCTATAGCTATTACTTAGAAGGAAAATGATCTATGTCATGTAATTTCCAAGGAAGCAACAATAACTTAATTGTGCTCTTGTTGATTTTAAAGTGTAGCATGAAAAACATCCTTGGAGACTTCCAAAGATACACAAAGTACTCCTAAAGAGAGCAATAGAAACACCAGGAGAATCTAGCTGTGAATGTATTCCAAAAAAGCTGTTTACGTGTTAAGGGACCCGGTTTAATTCATAGTGTTACAGCTGTGAGGTTAATGTGCAGATCTGAGATTTTATCAACAGGACCATTATATGTACTTAACATGCCACTTAGTCCTATAATTTCCCCTTTTATAGTAATGCATAGAAATGCACATACATCTTAAAGTACTAGATGAGTGTTGTGATGGTTGTTAATAACAGTGATGATGAACATGACGATAACCACTATTTATTAAAGGATCAAAATATGCTGGGTCCTTTCTTTACTGAGCACTTTGTACACATCATCTCCTTGATTCTCTCAACAACCCAATTAAATCGATGCTATTATTATCTCTATCTTGAAGAAAAGGAACCTAAGGCTTTAGTAGATAATTTGCTAGGGAGGGTGTTTTTGGTTACCCGGTCGTCACTCCTCGTGTCCATGAACTTATTCCTTGCCAAAGAACATCAGGTTTTTTTCCAAGCATGAAAACACCTGGAGATGTTGGGTCCTTCTCCAGCTCCAGGACTAAAAACTGAGTGGTCTCATTCCAGCATATTCCTTCCATCTCCCTTGGGATTGACTGAGAAGTGAACTTGAACACGTATCTCCAAAAGAAGTATAAGGTCTACTTTTGCTGCATGACTGGTAGGAAGAGTTTCTCACTTTTTAAAAAAAGCAAACAAACAAAAGCCAATGTTCTATCTTCTGGGCTTTGAGTGTTGTGAGGATCTAAGACCTAGATCTGCTATCAGCATCTTGATACTACAAGATGAATGAATGTGAAGACAAAGCCCTCAAGCCATCTCCCATCCAACACCCCAATACCAATTCCTCTTACCCAGCTCTATTTTTTCCCATAGAATGCATCATTTTTAGCATACTATATAATTTCCTGTTATTATATTCAAGGTTTATATGTATTATGCATTATTATATTCCTTGTTAATATATGTTATCATATATCACTATTGTGTTCATTCTTATATTATAGCTTCACTCCCTGGCAACAGTGTAAGTTCCACAAGAGCAGAGGTTTTATGTCTATTTCACTAATATGTCCTGAGTACCCAGAACAGTGCCTGCCACAGGGAAGGCTCTGCTGAAGACAGGAGAGTGGAAACAATACAAAAAAAACCTGGATCACTGAGGTACAGAGCTAGCCATTCATCTTACTGCTACACTTCCTGTTTTGTGAATAATATGTTCCCTTGAAATCAGAATTATATGGGTTTGGGCACTGCTTTATTCAGAGTCAAATATATCAAAAAGTAATACACCCACCAAGTTTTTCTGCTAGGAAAGATCATATATGAGATTCAAATGTATAGGCATACACTTGTATGAATTTTGAGCTGGACACTCAAAACCATATTTTTTTTCACCAGCATGCTATACTGCACCATGGACATATTAATGAGAGATGCTGTGAGATCACCTTGAAGTGGGAGAAGGAGGTAGAGTGAAGTAATCATTCCATAAACCATAGACCTCCTGTGCATTAGGCATTGGAATGGACACTAGGAATGCAAGGGTTCACTGAACTTGCTCTTCATCCTAAGACTATACAGGGGGGTATACAGTGGACTTGGGGGAAGCGTGAAGAAGTAACCTACCTCTCTCAATTAGGATGCTTTTAATAGTGAACAACAGAAAATCCCAATTGAATTCATCTCCTCAAACATATGTGGGATTTATCATTTCATATAATAAGTAATCTGCAATTTGGTGGTTTCAGGGTTGTTCAATTCAGAGGTATAATAAATGCTATTAAGGACACAGATTCTTTTTGTCTTCCTGCTCTGTCACCCTTAACTGGCTGTTTTCCTCATTATCTCAAAGTGGCTCAGTAATTCCAGCCATCACAACCTCCCCCACATCAATGTCAAGTAGCAGGAAAAAATAATTAACTTTCCTTTCTATTTTGCCAGCTTTATTGAAGTAATATTGACAAATAAAATTGTAAGACATTTAAACAGACAACATGATGATTTGATGGAAGTGTACATATACATCGTGAAAGGATTCCATCACCTCACGTGTTTGCTTTTTTGGGGGGTGGTAAGAACATTTATCTTAGAAAATTTCAGTTATACAGTATGTATTATCAACTATAGTCACCATGCTATACATATGATCCTCAGACCTTATTCATCTTATAACTGAAAGTTTGCTCTCTTTTAGACTGATCTCTCCCTGCTTCCCCCACTCCTAGCCACTAGCAACTACTCTTCCACTGTTTTCTATGACTTCAACTTTTTTCTTCCTCCCTCCCTTCCTTCCTTCCTTTCTCCTTCCCTTCCTCCTTTTCTTTTTTCTCTTCCTCTTCTTTCTTTCTTTCTTTCTTTCTTTCTTTCTTTCTTTCTTTCTTTCTTCTTTTTTCCCTACCCCCCCTCCCTCTTTTTTTAAGATTCCACATATAAGTGATACCATGCACTATTTGTCTTTGTCTGGTTTATTTCACTTAGAACAATGGTTTCCAGTTTCATCTGTGTTGTCAGAAATGACAGAATTTCTTATTTTTTAAGGATGAATAATATTCCATAGTGCATATATACGCTACATTTTATTTATCCGTTTATCTATCAACTGACAGGTTGCTTCCAAGGGAACTGTTCCATGGGTAGCTGTACAGTGTGTTTCTGAGAAGAGGGAGCTGAGGCATTTTCTGTGTTGCCATTTTGGTCAATTGCCCTTCACTCTTTAAGCGCTAAGGAAACTCCCCTAAAATATTCCCTAGGCAAATGTATTGTGTGTCATTGGATAGATTTGAATCATATGCACGTTCCCAAGCCAGGCAAGGGAAATAAATGTAATAACCATGATTAATTTGGGAAAAGACAGACTTGTGCCCTGAATCTGCAAAGGTTTACCAGAAGTAGGCATTTTATTTAGAACAAGGTCACAGCACAGAGCTGATATCTGAAAAAGTAAGAGTATTCTTCATAAGAAAGGTAAGGGGGGATGGCTGTTGAGTGGACCTCAAGTGTTTGTGACTTTGGTTTAGTTCTCATGTTACATGATCCTTCATAGGCATTTGACAGAGTCACTCAAATCCTTTTCTGGATTTCTATGAAACAACTTTCTGTCAGCCATTTCCTAATTATTATAAAAGTTAAATATAATGAATATAAAACAAAATATGCATATATTGTTTTGGGTATTGTGGCTACATTAAAAAAAAACCCAAAGTTTAGTTTAGTTGCTTAAAATAATAATACTTATTTCCCATTCTTTTTTTTTTTAAGTTTATTTATTTTGAGAGACAGAATGTGTGTGTGTATGTGCATGTAGGCAGAGGAAGGGCAGAGGCAGAGAAAGAATCCCGAGCAGGCTTTGCACTGTCAGCGTAGAGCCCAATGTGGGGCTCAATCTCACGAATTGTGAGATCATGACCTGAGCTAAAATCAAGAGTCAGATGCCGATCTGACTGAGCCACCCAGGTGCCTCCTCATTTCCCTTTCAATCTGCATCCTAGACAAGGCTCAATAGGAATACTTTGTGTTAGTTCCACTGGGTGCCAGGGTGGCTGGAACAGTGGGGCAATGATCACTTGTGACTCATGCATGTGACACGTGAGCTAAGAAGCAGCAGCTGGGGCTCCTTGGCCATCTTTCCCATTCTCTGTATCGTCTCTCTATGTGATCTTTCAAACTGTGCCCTCAGGGATTCCAAGGTGTGTCAGCTGAGAGAGAGAAAAAGGGAACCAGGAAGAAGATTTATGTGGCTTCAGGTGTTACATAGTGTCGCTTTCACCATAGTCCTAGCATTCACACACAGGAGGAGGGAACAGGGAATTCGGCTTTTGTGAGGAGTGTCAGCATCACATCCGAAAAAGAACATGTGGAATGAGATGTATTAGAGCACAGATATTAATATGTATTTTTAGAATATCATTAGTGATATTGTAAAGATTATTTGGGTAGGAAAATAGAAAACATTATGGAAAGTTTAGCAAAAGAGACACATAGATAAAACCTATGATATATTAAAGTACTTCCAAAACTAAATGAATTAAAACAGTACTGATGGCATATACAAAAATCAATGAAACCAAATAGACATCTTTAGAGAAAGGCCCTAAAAAATGTACTATATTATGTAAAAAGTATGACAGATCAAGGGGAAGACTTCTAAGTAAATATTGTTCATACAATTGTTTGCAAAATTAAACTCCGGAGGAGTTAAGTACAACCAAACAAAACGTTCTATTACCTAAAGGTAAAAATGTTAAAAATGCACAATTATCAGATATTTAAAAACGAGCTGCTTATTTAGTATATAAGAAGTTATTCAACAATATACATAATCAAGGAAACCCCTAGCTCCACATGCAAACAGTATGCATTAGAAAGAAAATCAATTATGTCGGTATCAGTTGTGTCAATATCAGGTAAAATAGACTGAGGGCAAAAGAAGTATCAGATATAACATGGACATTGAGTACTGATAGAAGAATCAGAAACACGAAACAGTGAGGAATCTATATTCACTTGAGAGCAGAGCTTTAAGATCACGCAACAAAGATTGACAGAAGAGACAACTCCACAAACACTTAAAAATTTTAACACGTCTCTTTCAACAATTGATAGAATTGTGGCTACAAACAAACAAACACCTAAAGCTTGGTTGCTTAGAATAACAATACTTATTTCCCTTTCTTTCTTTTTTTTTTCTTTATTTTAAGAGAGAGAGTACACATGTGCATGCAGGCAGAGCAGGGGCCTTGCCCCTCACAAATCACACACACACAAATCAATGAAGCAACGATGATCTGAGCAATATTATCCCACTACCATGACCCAATTGATATTTATAGAACAATACATGCAACAATTGAAGATTACATATTTTTGCAAGTGTGCATAGCACATTTGCCAAGGTAAACTGTATGCTGGCCTGTAAAAACATTTTCTTTTTTTTAAAATTTCACTATAATCCTATTAGTTCCAGACATGCAGTGATTCATATAGTGGTTCAATAATTCTATTTCAAGATAAGAGTGCTAAAAATATTTTCAATACATTTCAAAGAATTGAAATTTTTAGAAAAGACTTTTTTTTACTACCAAAGTAACAAAGGTAAGAAATCATTATGATAATAAATTTAGAAGCAACACAACTGGTGGAAAATAGCAAAACAGTTAAGAAAATTATCTACTTGATTTATGAAATGATTAAAAACAATTGAGTTTTAAAAAAACATTTTGAGTTTATAATAATATGAGAAATTTTTATATTATGTAAAACAAAAACAAAGTCAGTATGTAAGTTCTACCTGCCACATGATCACCATAATTGAAAACCTTAAAGTATAGACGCACACTTCTGGCTACGACATGTTAACTGATACTGGAATTGTCCTTGTGGTGAAGATAACAGCAAAACTGAAAAAACATATATAAAGTAACTGTTTTCAGGCATTGAACATCAGGCAGCTGAGGAATGTGAATCTTGAAAGAAGAAAAATACCTAATGTGATATCTAAGATAGGTCACCCTGACTTTATGACTGGAGACACTTTCCCATTGTGGACCAGTGTTCCTACTGAATGGAGGAAGACTGGATATTTGGGGTTTTGAAATGTTGGAAATTTATTTGGCGGAACCTGAGCAAAGGGAGGGCAGGTGTGGGCTGGCAGGAAGGGTAGAACCAAATGGTAGGGGGGCAGTTAAAATGGTGATGTGTAGGATCTTTTGAGGAAAAAATGACCCGTGATAAATTTCCTGTGAAGAAGATGGTCACGGCTCTCTGAATCTAATGCTCGAGTTAAGTTCTTACTCATAAAGTGCTCTTCTGCCATTTCTCTTTTATTACAAGTCTTCGATAATTGTCGCCTATGCACAGCAGTCCTGTGTTTGTGGTGTTTGACAGGACAGAAGTGGGTGGAAGAGGGAGAGCGTCTCAGGAAACTGGAAGTGATACTGAAGAATTTAGTCACAGAAGAGAAAGGTCCTATGTCACCAGGTCCACAGGACATACCTTTTCTAGTCTAATTTGAAGTCTATCTCAAATCATGTTTCATAGAGGTAAATAAATTCAAATGACGAGATGCAAAATGTGCTGAAATAACACAAAACTTAATGGATGTAATCATTTTATTCATAAAATCTGAAATTCCTTCCTACTCTGCATGTGATGGAAGACAGTTGGGCAATTATTAAATAACAACACATTATTAAAGGGAAATATTAGCTTACAGATATTAAACTTAGGGTGTGGGGTTCACTAACACATTCCCTGACGTGAGAAATACTGACAGGTTGTAACTGCACGGTACTTATAATAGAACTAACAGAAACCACCTCTGGGAGAGGGGGGTTGTTCTAGAGGAAATCGTCTGGGGATTTCTTACTGATTCACCAAATCAAATGCCCCTTACTACAAAAAGTCCTCACTGGAGTCTTTGTTAGATTCTATAAGAATCTGTACTGACTGGTTCGGGATACCTGGGTGGCTCAGTTAGTGAAACATCCAGCTCTTGGTCATGGTCTCATGTCGTGGTCATGGGTCAGGTCATGATCTCACAGTTAGTGAGTTCGAGCCCTGTGTGGGGCATCTGTGTTGACAGCGTGGAGCCTGCTTGGGATTCTCTGTCTCCCTCTCTCTGCACCTCCCCTACATACTCTCTTTCTCAAAATTAAATAAACATTAAAAACAAAAAGAATCAGGGCTGGTCAAGGCAGACTTGCTAAGTTGTAAACCATAAGGGCAAAGAGAGGCACTTCATGGTACTTAGAGAGCTTCAAGAGTGACTTAGAACAACAGCATACGTCTGACTACTGTAGTTGGAAATGAGAAGCTTAAAAATAGATATGGCTTTTTATTTAATTATACCATTTAGGCTCTTCTTTACAATGACAAATTGTGCTGTGTACAGGAAAATATTTAAATCGCTTAAATAAAAATTCAGCACAAGCTGCTCTTATATTTGCATGGCAATCATTTACTGCTTCTGTAGAAAGCATGAAAATCCTCTATGCTCTACTGACATGATGCTAGATAGACTGACATGTAAGGGTGCATCTGGGCTACTGTCTGCTATCTGATCAAGAATTAGGGATATGAGGGGCACCTGTGTGGCTCAGTTGGTTAGCGTCTGACCTCAACTCAGGTAGTGATCTTATGGTTCATGAGGTTGAGCCCCGCGTCACGCTCTCTGCTGACAGCTCAGAACCTGGAGCCTGCTTCAGATTCTGTGTCTCCCTCTTTGTCTGCCACTCCCTTGCTCATGCTCTCTAAATAAATAAAAAAATAAACAAACAAACATTAAGAAAATTTAAAAAAATAGGAATCATCACAATAAAATATTCGGTTATTGGTAGGTAAATATTCCACCTAAAAACATGCAAAGACGCCATCCTATGTAATACATATATTTTGCAGAATTTATTCAAACTGAGACACCAATTTGCTATGCATAATGTGCTAACATTCTTATTCAATTCCTTTTCCTGCTTTAATAACAAGAATGTTTAAAACAATGTATCACTTGGGGCGCCTGGGTGGCGCAGTCGGTTAAGCGTCCGACTTCAGCCAGGTCACGATCTCGCGGTCCGGGAGTTCGAGCCCCGCGTCGGGCTCTGGGCTGATGGCTCAGAGCCTGGAGCCTGTTTCCGATTCTGTGTCTCCCTCTCTCTCTGCCCCTCCCCCGTTCATGCTCTGTCTCTCTCTGTCCCAAAAATAAATAAACGTTGAAAAAAAAAATTAAAAAAAAAAACAAAAAAAAAAAACAAAAAACAATGTATCACTTACCTATTTGGAGCCATAGCCATACTGATAGGAATTCACTTAAAAGTGTACATGAAGATACCTTGGAAGGCAAGTCCCACTTCAGCATGAAAAACTAAACATGGGGCTACTGTTTTGAGGTTTTATTATATTTACATATTTCCAAAGTCATTATTTGTTCATCAAATCAGCGTTTTCTTTATATTATCTTCAATTACTACATTAGCAATAATATGTGTTATAATAACTTGTAAGTGTGCTTTTTCCACATGAATAGATGATAAACTGTGATAAACAGGATGATAAACTTAATTTTAGAGAGACTACCTACTTCCAGAGCAAAATAGGTTAATTAAAACATTCCAGGTGCCTCAAAGGGAAATTCACATGGTACATAAGACAAAAAGAAAATAGAAAGAGTAAGAAGAAAAATGTGGGGATGAAAGGCATATATACAAAACAGGTCACTAATCAAAAGGTCAATTAAGTTTGAATCTTCTAAGAAGAAAGAGACAGGGTGCACTCAGAAAAGTGTTCTCTTTATAAGGTCCACTAAGATCTTTCAATAGTTTCTACTTTCAGTACTTGCCAGTAAAATTACATTAATTTTTAAAGTGCTTTGCTGGCCTGAAAATCTTACTTTATCCTGAATGCTCGCTTGATTACTGTTTTCTGAGGATTCTCCTGTTATAACAGATAACATTATGCAAATTTTTATAAGGCCACCCATGATACCAAAATACATTACACTAATAAACTGTCAGGGCTGGAGATAGTGAATGACGGCACTTCCATAGTCCAGATAGAAAAGCCAGTTCTAAAAACAGATGTTTGGACTTAAGTTAGTAAAGTTTGTTTTTTGTTTTTGGGTGGTTTTTTTTTTTTTTTTTTTTTGGTCCATTTTACAGAAGTGGAAAACGTGTTGTCTGTGGATCATGTGGTGAAAAATATTAACTAACACAGGCCATGGAATCTTAATGAATAAGTTTAGGATGAATAAATTAATACAAATTTCCATGATGAAGGAAAGGCTTCCAATCAAATGCAGCAACCTGTAAATCTGTTGACATCACAGGTGATTTTTTTATTAATGACTCTTATTGCGGTAGAAAATACCTCATATACTAGAGAGCATTGGTATCCTTCACTCAAGTTAGCCTTAGATAGAAATCTTAGAGCTCACCAAGATAAAGGAACTGTGCTCCAGAGAACTTAATTATAGCTCGGATGACTGAGAATGATAATTTCCTTGGAAAAAAGTCACCACATTAGATACAATAGTTCTTTCATTTATTTTACTTACCCAGAAAAGTCCATAAATTCTTGCTTTCCTTAATTTTCACTATGTAGACACATGGATTATATTATTGTTTCCTAACCGTTATGATAATAAATGACTTTTAACTGATAATAAAATTATAAAGAATATTGTATTTGTTTTATTACATTTATTTTTTTATTTTATACTCTACCCATTATTAGAACTGTGCATTGTGGGCCATACCTATTCATAATTATAGCCATTATTCTCAGAGGCTCATCATAGTCAGAAAATTTATATTCCCTGTGCTTTTTGTCACTTATGTTTTTTTTTTAAATGTGTAGTTCACAATTTGGTTGAGTGAGGTGTCACATCTCTCGTGTTGCCTTCAAAATGGAGGTTTTCCTGCTACAACTTACTTTTAGAAGAGCATAAACTGTAGAAATGACCCAGGCTCCTGACTCTGGAGGTTTGAAAAAATTGGATAATGTAAATAGAAAGTTAATAGATTGAGAAGATTTTGAAGTTCACTTCCAAATGTACAACAAGAAAAGCTGGACAAACCGTAAATTAAGATTTTAATTGGACCCATCAGAAAACTGAGGTTTCAGGCACATTTGGAGAGACAGGCGCATCCAGAGACAGAACAGAGATCTACCTACCTGGAGCAGAAGCTATTAGGAACACTTAAATGATAGAGCACAGTTTTAGGGGGCTCCCACCCTTCCATGGACTTTTCCTCCAGGAAACCCACCAGGTTCTCACGTGACGATCTGAGAATGACCCCTTTAAGGGCTTCCTCCAGAAGGTGGGGAGTGGGGGAGAGTCGTGACCGTAAAATATGCCCAGATTGTGACAGAGGATTCCTCCCCACTCTGTGCCCCTCCAGACTTCCAATCTCAGCAAAGAAGGAAAGAAACTTAGTCAGCAGAGGCCAGGGCTTTGAGGAAATAGACTGGGAACCAGGGAGGGGAGGAGGCAATGGAAGAAGTGGGGGGGGGCGGGGAGCTACAAAGCAGCAGAAATACTGTGAGGTCACAGTCCTGAGACAGTCTTCACCCAAAGACTTAGGTTTAATTAGAATATTACAAACAGTTCCGCTCCCCAACACCTTACCACCATACCAGTAGCTTTCTAGTACAGTAACAGTGGATTGCAGCTAAAAGAACTGCCAAGATACAGACTCTCAGAAGTGGATTACAAAGAGGGGGGCCAAGTCAAGAGAGGAGACAAAGACACCAAAGGAATTCAAAGCCTTTGGTGACTTATAACTACAGCAGATGTTAAACACAGCTTAATCCTAGCCACATTGATACAAATTCTCCAATGAAAGATCTACTTACCTCAATTCCTATTATCTAATAACAATGTGTCTAGTTTAAAAAAAAAATCACAAGGCATGCAACAAACAAAAAACTACTCTCTGAAGAGACACAGCAGTCATCAGAAGCAGACTCAGATATAACAGATGTGGGAATGATCAGAGAATTGAAAATAACCATGGTTAATAATTTAGGGCTATAAGGATAAAAGTAGCATACAAAAGTAGATGAGTAAAGTATGGGGCACCTGGGTGGCTCAGTCAGTTGAGTGTCTGACTCTGAATTTCGGCTCAGGTCATGATCCCAGGGATGTGGGAGTGAGCTCCGCATGGAGCTTACTTAAGATTCTCTCTCCCTGTACCCCTCTCCCACCTCGCCCCACTCTGTCTCTCAAATTAAAAAAAAAAAAAATAGGCAAGGTAGACGGAAAGATGGAAACTCCAAGAGTGAAAAGTGAATGCTAGAGAAAGAAATTTGGTAACAGAAATGAAGAATGCTCCTCAGGAAACTTTAAGTAGCTGGGAAAAGAATCAAGAAGTGTGAAGATAGGTCAATAGAGACTTCCTACACTGAAATGCAAAGAGAAAAAGAAACATTTAAAAAAATAGAACATCCAAGAACTGTGAGACACTATCCCAAGGTATACATATGTATTCATAATTGAGAAATCAGAAGTGGAAGAGGAAAGGGAACAGAAGAAAAATTTAAAGTAGTAATGGCCAAGAACTTTCCAAAATTAAAGACAGACACCAAGCCACAGACCCATGAAACTCAGATGATACCAACAGAATAAATTTTAAAAGCAAAAACAAAAAGCCACACAAATATTTAGTCATATTACCATTCAAACTGCAAAAAGTTAAAGATGAAATCTTGAAAGAAGATGGGGAAATGAAAAAATATGTGTAGTGTTACCTCTAGAAAACAAAGACTTGTCATCGGAACACATGTAAGCAAAAGAAAGTGGAGTGAACTATTTAGAAGGAGAAAGCATCAACCTTGAATTCTTTTTTTTTTCTTTCCTCTTTTCCACCTTGAATTCAATATGCAGCAAAATTACTTTGGAGAAAAAGAGACAAATTTTTTTCTCAGATAAACAAATACTGAGGGAAATCATTGATAACAGACTCACCCTTCTTCAAGAAATGTTAAGAGTTCTTGGGGCGCCTGGGTGCACTTGGTTGAGTGTCTGACTTTGGCTCAGGTCATGATCTCTGGTTCAGTTCGTGAGTTCAAGCCCCGCATCCGGCTCTATGCTGACAGCTTGGAGCCTGGAGCCTGCTTTGGATTCTGTGTCTCCCTCCTTCTCTGCTGTCTCTCTCTCTCTCTCTCTCTCTCTCTCTCTCTCTCTCTCAAGAATAAATATTTAAAAAGAAGTAGAAGAAAAGAAATATTAAGAGTTCTTTAGGCAAGAGGAAGATGATATGGATCAGAAACTTGGATTTATATAAAGTATCACATAAAGAGAAAGAATAAATGTTTTAAAAATCCTTATTTTTCTTTTTTTTTTAATTTTTTTTTCAACGTTTATTTATTTTTGGGACAGAGAGAGACAGAGCATGAACGGGGGAGGGGCAGAGAGAGAGGGAGACACAGAATCGGAAACAGGCTCCAGGCTCTGAGCCATCAGCCCAGAGCCCGACGCGGGGCTCGAACTCGCAGACCGCGAGATCGTGACCTGGCTGAAGTCGGACGCTTAACCGACTGCGCCACCCAGGCGCCCCAAAAATCCTTATTTTTCTTATTCTTCGTTGATCTATAAGACAACCGTTTAAAGCGGTAATCGTAACAATGTCATTGGTATTTGGAAAAATATAATGAATATCAGCAATTTCACAAGGGATAGGAGGGAGAAATTGGGAATATTCTGTTACAAACTGACTATACTGCATGCTAAGTTATAGTGGTATTTGAAGGTGGACTTTGATTAAAAATGTGTATTTTACACTAGAGAAACCAATAACATTTTTTAAATAAGTGTAATTGATATGCTTAGGAAAGATAAAAATGGAATCATAAAAAATGCTCACTTAAAACCAGGAAAGGCAGAAATGAGAAAAAAGAAAAATCAAATGCAATGAATAAAAAGCAGTTGCAAACAAGAGAGCATTAGTCCATCTGTATCAATAATTACTTTAAATGCGACTGGTTTAAATATACCAATTTAAGATTCAATTTCTAAATTTCAGAGTTTGGTTCTTTTTCCTGCTGCACGTGGTATTTTGAATTGGAAATACTTTAGAGAGCCAAGTAAGAGTTCTAAAGCTAGGAAACCCAAATCCCAGTTTCCTCCCAACTGGCCACAATCTAGCCATTATATTTAATAAACTTTCTAAACATTTTTATGCATCATCAGTTCCTTTTTATTTTCAGTAGACTGAACTTCAGCAGCTGTGCTTTGTATATTTTGTTTGTATTCAAATAGATGCAGTTTATTTAATACATTTATTACTTACAATTAATTTTAAATTAATGAAATAGATATAATTTCTTTAATTTATTACTAGTTACTACTTACTTTTAGCTTTTCCTAGGAGTGACTTCTTTCTACCTGGGCAACTCTCAAAAGAAATCTTGAAATAAGACACTAGTCGAAGTCTAGAGACTGGTAACACCTGTATTTAAGAATAATTACTCTAGGAAATGATCCAGAAGCATTTATAGAAACAGTTTTAGAAATTGAGCAAAGTCTGTGTGGCTTTGGCTCCGGGTTTCTTCCCCTCCCCGCACTTCCTCTCCCAGACTCTGCCCCCCGCCCCTCCCAGGGCAGGGGACAGAATAGAGCAGTGGTTCTCATCTTCCTCAGCCAGACTAAAGCAGGAGAGAGGTTGGGAAGCGATCGCTGTCACCCAGCTTCCCTGGTGTTCCTGGGGTTCTGCTCATGTGACAGTCTCCAAATGTATCCACTTCACTCATGAGTAAAAGCAACATTTTTGTCTTAATCAATCTTTAATTGTCTCAACATATGAGAGTTAGGCTACACTGTGCCAAAAATACACCATTGAGCCATAGACTGAGGCAGCTCTAACAGCATCTAGTACAATGTGTCTCTCCACCTTTTTAA
Source organism: Prionailurus bengalensis (assembly GCF_016509475.1). Lineage (NCBI taxonomy): Eukaryota > Metazoa > Chordata > Mammalia > Carnivora > Felidae > Prionailurus > Prionailurus bengalensis. The sequence goes on along the minus strand of NC_057353.1, from coordinate 12,998,265 downwards.
TAAAGGAAATTCAAGCAGTATGGGTGGAATTCTTGATGGAACAAATTGAACATAAGGTTGTTCTACAATAACAATGTGTAGAACAAATAGAACACCAGTAAATGCCGTTAAGATTATGGATTCTGCTACTGTGATGTTAATTCGTGTATTTAATGGATACCATCTCATGGTTGAGAAACTTCAATTAAGAGGAAAATCCAAATGAATTTTAGGTGACATTCGCCAATGCTCCTAAGAGTATAGAAGAGAGCCTGATAAGCATGTTTATTTGCATGTCTCTTACTGTTTTCCAATTTATGCCTTCCAGTAGTTTTGTACAATAACAAAGAACACTACCCCACAGTTAAATAAATGATGAACATTTAGCTGGAGAGCCTTGCAGGAACAGAGCTTATGACATGAACATGGAACACTACCTTCTGGGATATTATAAAGGAAAAAAAAAAGTCATTGAATTAGCTATACAAATTTGCCTCTGTATCTCACTTGACAAAAATCACATTTATCTAAAAATTTTCTCTTTACACAGAGAAAGTTTCTTATTGATGCATGAGAAATTATGAGTTAAGGCTTTGGAGTGGCCTTGAACATGAGAAGCACTGGAGTAGCTGTGCATTTGATGTGTGATTTACTGGGGTGACTGTCACAGGATGCCCACAAGAGTTCTAGATCCTTCACTCTAAAAAAGCAAGGCTGAGAATGCTGGTTAGGCAGAATGATGAGGCAATAAAACCAATCATACAGAGAAAGATGGGGAAACAGATTGGCTGGAGCCTGAGCAGCTTGGACCATAAGATAACCTTGAGGAGACAAGTTATCGACTGAGATAATAGAATGGAAAGACAGAACGACATCTTGGGACCTTGTATCTTTGTGAAGCTGTTATATCATCTCTAGACTGTGTAATATTGGATTTCTTTCCTATGTGGAAATATCTCTTAAGCCATTGTTTTTGGAGCTTTTCTGTAGTATACAACCCAATCTATACATGCAGATTTTAATTTAGAGCTGACAAGCATGGCAATAGGAACATAAAAATATACCAGAAGGTCAGCTGCTATTCCCATGAAATTTTCTATATAATGAGAAACATAGATAAATTTATCACAATAGTAATAGTAGTAATAATAATGAAATGTGAAAGTGTTAGTTTGTGCTTGTCTGGGAAATTCTTTATCTTCTTCACTTCTGAATGATAATCTTACTGGGAAGAGTATTCGTAAGTAGATTTTTCCTTTCGGCTCTTTGAATATGCCCTGCCGCTCCCATCTGGCTTGCAAAGTTTCTGCTGACAAATCTGCTCATGGACTTATGTGGTTTCCTTATATGTAACTACTTGCTTTTCTATTGCTGCTTTTAAGATTCTCTCTTTATCTTTGACTTGACATTTTAAGTGTCTTGGTGTGGTTCTCTTTGGGTACATCTTATTTGAAACACCCTGAGCCTCTTGGACCTGGGTGTCTGTTTCCTTAACTAAATTAGGGAAGTTTTCTGCCATTATGTCTCCACAAATAGTTGTTCTGCCCCTTTTTCCTTCTCTTCTCCTTCTGGGACCCCTATAATGCCATGTTGTTATGCTTGATGTTGTTCTAGAGGTCCCTTAAGTTATCTACATTTTTTTTAATTCTCTCTTTTCAGTACTCTGTCTGGATGAGTCCCAATGCCCTCTCTTCCAGGTGGCTGATCCATTCTGCTGCTTCATTTCGTCTTTTGTTGAACCCTCTGGTGTATTTTTTCAGGTCAGTTATTATATTCTTCAGCTCTGTGGCTTCTGTTTGGTACCGACTTATGTTTTCTGTCTCTTTGTTGAGGAATATCACTGTGTTCGTCCATTCTTGTACGACATTTGGTGAGCATCTTTATGACCATTACTTCTTTCTCATGTAGGTTATTTTTCTTCATATCATTAAGGTATTTTTTTGAGGTCTTATCTTGTGCTTGCTTTTCAAACATATCGCTCTCTTTCTTCATTTTGCTTGACTCCGTGTTGTTTCCATATACAAGGCAAAACAGCTATCTCTCTCACTCTTGAAGGGGTGGCCTCGTGTAGGTGATTCATTCAACCTTGCCCTGGCTCTTGGTTGCCTCATGGACCTTGATGACTGTCTAAGCTACCTGACTTATTTTTTGTATGTCCAGTTGTTTTGTTGAGGGTATGCCAAGACCTGTCAGTGATCAAAGGGGAGGAATCTCATTTAGCACCTAATTTCAGGCTGATTGGAAGCCAGACCCTCAAGCAGCAGCATTTAAAGTGCAAATATATGGGACATCTGGGTGGCTCAGTCGATTAAGCATCCAACTTCAGCTCAGGTCATGATCTCACAGTTCATGGGTTCGAGCTCCACGTCAGGCTCTGTGCTAACAGCATGGAGCCTGGAGCCCGCTTCGGATTCTGTGTCTCCCTCTCTCTCTGCCCCTCCCCCACTCACGCTCTGTCTCTCTCTCAAAAGTAAATAAATATTAAAAATAAAATTTAAAAAATAAAGTATGTAAATATATACAGTGTCATGGGCCCCCAATTGTAAACCCTGCTGACCTCCAGACCAGGAGATCAGGAGGTGTCCCCTACGTGACACTTGGCAAAAATCAGGCTCCAGACAAGTACATAAGGCCCTTTATGGGAAGTCTCACTGAGCTATAGTGAGCCATGGATAGTGTCTCCCTGCTTATGTTTCCTGGGAGTGCCTCTTTAGCCTCTACATGTGTGGGAAACCTGAAGTGCGTCCCTGAGGCTGAAGCTCCAGGCTGAGTAAATTTCTGTCTGTGCAGTGTCCTGCTGGTGCTGGCCTACCAAGTACTGTCTTTCCAGCTTTGAAGGCACCATGCAGAGACACCAGTCTCTTGTCCACCAGGGTCAGGCGATCAAGGGGTGCCCCTTGTGTATACTTCTTTTACCTGCTGGCTTTAGCAAGGCTGCTGGAGGGTGTAGTGGGTGGGCCACTCACTGGCTTCGGAAAGGCAGTAGGAAAATGTCTTGACTACAAGTGCTTGTGGCTTCAACAATGCAGTAAGTGAGTACCTTGTCTGTTCACATGCACTGGCTTCAGGCTGGGAGTGGAAAAATGCCACAGCTATTTGGCTCACCAGCCCCAGCCAAGGAGCACAGGAGCGCCACAACCACCCACATTCTCCTGCCTTAGAGAGTGCCCCAACCGCTTTCCCTACCCATCCCAGCAAGAGGGTGGAAGAGTGCCATGCCCAAGCTCACCCCCCTGTGCTAGCAGACTACATGGAGTGTGCAACAATGGCATCTGCCAGAACCTCTGCCTCCGGGGATCATTTTTTTTTAATTTTTTTTAAATGTTTATTATTTACTTTTTGAGAGAGAGAGAGAGAGAGAAAACAGCATGGGCAGGGGAGGGGCAGAGAGAGAGAGAGATGCAGAATCAGAAGCAGGCTCCAGGCTCTGAGCTGTCAGCACAGAGCCCAATGCGGGGTTTGAACTCACAAACTGTGAGATCATGACCTGAGCTGAAGTCGGACGCTTAACCAACTGAGCTATCCAGATGCTCCAAGGGGGAGCATCTTAATTGTCCCCTGTACCTCCAGCTGAAACCTCCAGATCAACAGCTGACTCACCCTCACATATAATCTAGACATTTTTCAAACGCTGATGATGTTTTTCCACTGGGTCTAGGGGCGAGTGTGAGGGTACATGAGCCCTCCAAAAGGGGACTTTCGGTTTCCGATAGCACTTTGGGACCCCTGGTGTCAGCCCCACTGATTTTCCAAGCCAGGTGTCCCGAGGGCTCACCTCTCCAGTGCAGATTCCAGGAGCCAGGGCGCCCAGTGTGGGTCACCGTTTCTTTACTCTTCCGGCGAAAACACCTGTCTGGTGAGATTGCACCCTATTGTGTGTTGCTGCACCAGACTGTGTCTCTGCCTCTCATCCAATTTGATGTGGCACTTTTATTCTTTGTTGTTGAGAGCAGCCATCGGAGCATTCAGATCCTTTTCAGAAAGAAATAACCCATATGTAGCTGTAGATTTGGTGTGTCCCTGGGAGAAGGTGAGTTCAGGATCTTCCTACACTGCCATCTTTCTGCTTACGGTTTTAATTTTACATTGGAAGAGAATGGAAACAATCAGCTGGCAAATTTCGCCTCAGTATAAAAGTTAGAATTACAGGTCCCCAAAATCAGTGGTTGTCAATCAAAGCCTAGACACCGGGTGATCTGATGAATAATTTAAAACTGATTTATTAACTGTGTAGAAGTGAAGTTAATCGCGCAGGGAGACACAATGTCAGTTGCCAGCAATTTACTATGTTTTTGAAAATCATAGGCAGCAATTTACCAAAAAGATTAGGCCAGTTACTGTACACGTGTGGCATTTTCCTGATTTAAGATGTCACCCTGAAAGCTGTAAACTGACAACTGGAGTTTCGAATGAGGTTATAAAGTTTATGAAGAACTGCTTTTGCCTGAGAATGCCTGTATTTCTGTTCTGGTGATACCTGCATTCACACCTCCTGCTGGGATTAAACATGTGTATGCAAATGAGCACTGTCAGAGAGGGCAGTGCACCTTCTCTCGGAACCATTAAAAGCACCTTGCATGACTCAGTGCTCTAATGCACTAACTGGTCTGTGGTGATGGGCTTTTATTTCTTGGAGCTCACGTTAGTTCAGAGAAAACACTATGAATACATTTTATTGATTCCTCAACCATCCCAACAGATATAATTAATATAATTACTTTAATGCTGTGCCAGAATTATTATTTTTTAGTTGCTTTTCAAAAGGATATGGTAGGACCAAAGTAGAAAATTACCTTTGGATAGCACAGCAATAATTGCTATGGGCGAGATTCACAGAGGGCAGATAAAATTAGTGGACAGAACATTAAGGAGAGGTAAGTTATCTGCATAGATTCAGAGTATCTACCCCGAAACATTCACTGATGACTGTGTTGGTTTGGGCCTGTGTCTACAAATTCTTTGATATTCTCCTTCCCTTCAAGAGGTAAAACTTCATTTTTCCTTCCTTTCAGTGTGGACTGGATTTAGGATTTGCTCCCAAACAATAAGAGCACAGAAAGGGGAAAATGGCAACTTTACAGTGAAGAAATCTGTCAGACCGCACCTTACCCAAGTCACGCAGGTTACTATCACTAAGAAGAAGCCATGTTGGTATCATGTACCCCATGATGGGATGTGATGAGCAGGGTACTTCGCCACTGTGATATCCTTCCTCCAAATTCATAATCCTAGTGAAGTTATGAGGAAACATCAGAAAAATCCAGATGAATTCTGCAAAACACCCAGTATTCTTCAAAAGTCTCTATGCCGAGTTCATAAAAATCAAGTAAAGACTTAAAACACAGTCACAGATTGGTGCTGCAACTCAATGTAATAAATGAAATTTGATTTCCTAGATTGGATCCTAGAACAACAAAAAATTTTTAAAGCAGGTATCAGTGGAAAAATTAATGAAATACAAATAAAGGTCCATAGCTTAGTTAATAGAATTTTCCCAATGTTAGTTTTTTAGTTTTGAAAACTGTATCATGATTACGAAAGTTATTTACATCAGTAGAAACTAGGTGAGGGTATGTGAGAACCCTCTGTACTATCATTGCTTTAGAAGAAAGTAATCTTGCTGTATATTTAGATTTTTTTTTAGAGTTTACCTTTATTTATTAAATTTTTCAATATTTTGCTGGCAGTTTAAACCTTGTAAGCCAAGGTTCTTCTTGTAACTCCCACATTGAAATTGCATATGCCAGTAGATAATCATTTGAAATAAAAGTTAAAGTTTTGTTTTCCATATGAAAATAAGGCAACATAACCTTTTTATTTAGCAATAAAATTTACCTGAAGAGTGATACTTACAGCTTCTTCTGTCTTATACAGTGTAATATCAACTCTGACGATTTGTTTCAATAATTCTTTTCCTCTGTTTTCTTCGAAAAGGAAAAGAATGAAGACTGTTTAATACATTTTTTTAATCTCTGATCTCAGTTTTCAAGGGTAAAATGTAACACGGTAGATTTGATGATAGAAGTTGAACATTGAAGTGCTTTGTGAATAAAAATTGACATTAGACCATTATCCTGATTCTACTCAGGATTTTTTTTTTTGCTATTGCAAAAAGACACAACTATTTCTTTAAAACAAATCATCAGAATTGACATTTCACTATACAAGATGGATTATACCCGCAGATAAGTGGACAGATGAAACAAAAGTACAACATGAAAGTGAATGGGCTGGGGGCTTTTGGTCTACTTTTAAAACACTGTTTTGAAGACTGACAAATTCAGCTCTAAAATGTCTCAGCTGTCACTTTAATTTTGCCATGTAGGGCTCTTTAAGGCAGATTTCAGGTTGCACATTACCGGCATACCCTGTTACATAAAAGCCCAGCATGGTTTTGGAATGGCAACTGTTTTTTTCAATTTTTTCAAATAAATTTAATAATATACTACCAAGCCTCTATAATCATAGTTAATAAGTTTTTTTATGTTTATTTATTTTTAAGAGAGAGAGAGAGAGAGAGAGGCTGCCTATATTTCATGCCCAGGAAACTGAGTCTTCTTTATCAGAACATCTTTCAGGTGGTGCTCCTTTCACAAACACAATACCTTTTTCTTCTAAACAAACCAGCGTATTAATTTTTAAAAATATAAATTTTTAGGGGCACCTAGGTGGCTCGAGTGGTTAAGCGTCTGACTTCAGCTCAGATCATGATCTCATGTTCTGTGGGTTCGAGCCCCGCGTGGGGCTCTGTACTGACAGCTCAGAGCCTGGAGCCTGCTTCGAATTCTGTGTCTCCCTTTCTGTCTCTGTCCTTCCCCCGCTCATGCTTTCTCTCTCTCTCTCTCTCTCTCTCTCTCTCTCTCTCAAAAATAAATAAACATTAAAAATTTTTTTCTTAAATATATAAATTTTTAGTAGTTTTTGCACTTTATATATACATATGTTTGTACACATGTATGTGTGTATAGTATAATATATTGCTACCATATTTTTTATCCTAATTAGAAATTTCAATTAGGAATCAACTCTTAGAAAACACTAGTGTTCCCACCAAAATTCATTGTGAAATGCTGAGCCAAGATTTTTGTTGTTTGTTTGTTTTAATATTTATTTATTTTTGAAGTAGAGAGAGAGTGTGAGCGGGGGAGGAGCAGAGAGAGAGGGAGACAGAATCCGAGGCAGGCTCCACGCTCTGAGCTGTCAGCATGGAGCCCGATGCGGCGCTCGAACCCACGAACCATGAGATCATGACCAACTGAGCCACACAGGCACTCTGCTGAGCCAAGGTTTTAAGTGAAAATACCAAGCTTCCTTTTGAGTACATCAACACAATTTTTAAAGTGCTTTATTCTTTTCAGTTCTGTAGGTTTGAAAATATACTGTTAGATGGAAATGCAGTTTGAAAAACAGAGTATCCACTAATACAATTTTGGTACAAAATCTTTAATTAGAAGGTAGGATTTAAATGGCCCTGAAGGATTATGAAATTGAGAACAAATTCACACCCTTGTTGGAATGGAAATTTTACTCAAACTGAATTAAAACACATCCCTATCGGTTTTTTTCCGACCTGAGGGGAGGTGTTCCATCTCTAGCTCATTCTGCAGGAGGAGGCCAAGGACCTGAGGCAGAATGGCTGTCAGCTACAGGGACAGAGCAGGGCAGGCCCTGAAGGATTCTTCAGTGTAGGGTAGGGCCTGCCACTCGTGACTGCAGACCCTCACTCCATGGTCCAACATGGCTGACTGAGCAAGCCATCCAACCTCACTGAGCTTCAGTTTCTGCTTCTGTAAAAATTGGCTTAAACTTCACAGTGTTGCTGCGGGCATTATTTGAAGGGTGAGATTTAGTCAATCTTTATTATTCTTATTATATAATATTTTAGAAATTAAAAATGAAATTATCTCAAAGATATGCATTCCTACTCTTCTGATTCTCTATGTAATTACTTCTTAAGTTTTTTTTTTTGTTCTGTGTTTCTCTTACCAATTCCAGATCAAATAATTTGTCATCTTTAGCAACACAGGAATTCATATGCACATGCACTGACACACACAAACACATGTGCAACCACATCCTCATCCTGTGATTCTCTCCTTCCCTGCCAAGTAGTACTCAAGTAAATATCTTTCTGCCCTCAAAAGATGAAATATGCAGTGGTAAGCACCAACTTTTAAAGTATAAATCTTTCAGAAATTTTGAAAAGTCATGTCTTTAGCAGTTCAAAGAAAAATTCTCTTCCTGGATATAAAATCCTCTCTGTAAGACTAAATTTAAGTATATATAAATTGAATATATGTAAATACTCACCTATAAATTGAGCATATGTGAATATTTAAGACTAATTTGAGTATATGTAAATTACAGCTACCCATGTGATACCATTTTGATCGGTATCCTTCAGCAATTTCATTGACACTTGACTGAATGCTTTATCTCCCCCAGGACCTTTCCCATACATTAGATTGCACTTATAAAAGTATGGCTGACAAGTGCTAGAGAAATAAATTATTCGTACATCTTTCAGTGCATTGGTTTTCTAAATAAGAGGAAACTATGCCATGGCATAAATTCTGCTACAAAGGACTGCAAGAGAGAACTAAGTATGTAAGTCGTAAATGCATAGAGTATATTGATGATAGCTCTTGCCGGTGAATTGCACAACTGTTAGCAAATCTCATTGCTGCATTAGAGTAATTGAAACATAAAACTATACTCTTTCGCTTCTTTTAAGAAAATTTGATTTTTTGTAAGGAAGTGTATTCTTCATGTTGTATTCAAAAGTGCAGAATTTTCTATTTCATGCTCACACTGACAGAAATCAAGTTTTTTTAACAAAATATACTTCAGTACTTTATTGGGAAAGTATTATTTAAGGTTTCTTATTCTAGGGGTTTTTGTATGGCTCAATCTAAGCGTCTGACTTCAGCTCGGCTCATGATCTCTCGGTTTGTGGGTTCAAGCTCCGCATCAGGCTCTGTGATGATAGCTCAGAGCTTAGAGCCTCTTCAGATTCTGTATCTCCCTCTCTCTGTGTTCCTCTGCCTCTCGCACTCTGTCTCTCTCTCTCTCTCAAAAATAAATAAAGATTAAAATTTTTTTTTAATTTCTTATTCTACTGACGAATCTTTTAATGACAAAAATTAATAGCAGATAAAACCAGACATAAAACAAGTATATTTCCTCTTTCATGAGCAAGAGGTTTTGAAGAGCACCTCTGGGACTGCTCAAAGTTTCCCAGTAATTGTCACCTTTTTGCTACATGTGACAAGCAAGCTGGAGAGATGCCTGGCATTTCCTGCAATAGTATATGCATACAAATGAGCTTCGTATCTCAGCCAACTGTGCTGGGCCAGGTGGTTTCCACCCATATCCCACTCCACAGGAAAGCTGAAGTAGGAAGACACGTGTTAAGATCACAATGGAATGAACAATGGACTATGTGGGACCGGAGCTTCCCACATAGATGGGAAATAAAGACATCAACAAGCAGCAGGCCTCACAGAAAGTGTCCTGCATAACTGCATTTAGCGTATGTCCACTCTTCTTGTTCTTTGGATTCTTGTTATCTGAGTGCAGGTGGACTTCTAGGTCTTTCTGTTCCTACAAAGGGTGGGAATCCTATAGTTCCTGAGAGCCCATGGTGAATGCATTCTAGAGAATCAAGATGCATGACAGTGCATATAGAGCGGCAGAAACAGACCTTCCAAAGGTTGAGACTCAAGGGTTGGAGGAGTCGCTCTGGGGCCAGGGATCAAGGTCTTAATGTGTCAAACATGATGGTTAAGAAACAAAAAAAGGAGGTGAGGAACAAGAATGCATAGTGAAAGGGTCAGGTTTCCACAAGGTGAACTATGCCAACCATATTATGTAGAATCCTTAACCTTTCTTGCATTATAAATCCCATCCTGGAACAGCACAGAAAGGTACTTAGTGGTAGGTTTTATTCAGACTAAAGGGAATTGCCAAATACATTTCACTAACTACTGATGATACCATAATGTTTTTAAGTGGCAAGACACCACATAAAATAGTAATAATAAATTCTGTGTTTCAAAATTATGTAAAATCTCAGAAACATGTTTTTCTCCAGATAAGTGTACCATTATAGTGCTTAGCTACAATGTTTTTCTTTAAAACATTTTTTTAATGTTCATTTGTTTTTTGAGACAGATCATTAGTGGGGGAAGGGCAGAGAGAGAGGAGACATAGAATCCAAAGCAGGTTTCAGGCTCTGAGCTGTCAGCAAGGACTATGAAATGACCTGAGCCGAAGTTGGACGCTCAACCGACTCAGCCATCCAGGCGCCCCACTGACTGAGCCATCCAGGCACCCCAATGTTTTCGAGAAGCCTAGAAAATTTTTGAATCATTGTCCCATCCTAAAAGGAGCTAAAACCTTAGAAAAAGGTCACCTTGTTTCACAAAGTAATGATGGATGAGAAAGGATATTGGCTTAAAAAAAAAAAAAAAAAACAAATGACAGCAACAACAAAAACAAAATCTCATCCGAAATATTTTCTCACAATTATAATTTTAAAAAGGGCTTTTGTCCTCCATTCTACCTGTGGATCCATATTATATATTTAGGTCTTCCACACCTGAGTTGCAGGGGCCAGAGTTAAGGGGAGAGTAACTGGAAAGGAGAGACACAGAGTCAGACAGAGGTGAGATAGGCTATGAAATGTATTATTCATGTGTCAATTATATCCTCAGTGCAAAAGGGTTATCCTCTAAGTTGCCTGAAAGGATCTTCTGATCTTCAGGTAAGTGCATCTGGCTAACCCCCACTGTCACAGATTTATTAGATAGAGCAGAGCTAGAAAGTAGTGTAGCACCAAGCTCTGATTGCCAAAAATAACAATGCTCATTAATATTTCTGATATTGTTTTTTTTTTCTCAAGCCAGGACCCAAGTAGATACTTATTATGAAAGGTGGCCCAATTCTAATTTTTCCACAGCAGGCTGCTTGTCAAATGCTGCTGATTCTGCCCTCACTCCACAATCAAATGCTATCTGGCCAGTTTGCCTAAACTAAAGCCACTTTTCTGACAGAGACAATCACTGATGATTCAGATTCCCATAAATTTACATGAAGGATCATGGGTGTCCCATTATCCCCACATTCCGCTCAAAGACAGCATCTTTCTTCTTCATTCTTCCTTCTCCTTGGAAATCTCTTGACACTTCAGCGGTTCCAACACTCTTGCCCCTATAGCATGGAACAGGCTCATACTACCATTCGACTTGCTTAGAACTTGCCCTGGAGACATCAGCTACTTTGTTTGCATCAGTATGCTGTCCCCTGAAATCTCTGCCCTGCTATGTCACCTCCAGAGGCAAGAAAAACTTGCAGTCAGACTTCCACATTTCCTATTTAAGATGGCGCTTAAAGCCAAGGGATTTGATGAGATCACCTGTGACCTGAGGCTAGAGAGAAGAGAAAGAGACCATGGCTGGCCCTGGGAATTCTAGCACGCACAGGCTGGTTAGAGAGAGGGAAGCCACCGAAGGATGTGAAAAAGAGTTTGAGACAATGAAGCATGAGAAAAGCCAGGTGAGTGAGGTTACGGAAGAGGAAGAATGTTTAAAGAATGAGAGGTGTGGTGAACCAGGCCAAATTCTACTGGAGATTCTAATTAGGTAAGGAGGGAGAATTGCCCATTGGTTTTGACAGGACACAAAAGTCTGCTGTCTTCAACAGGAGCCCTGTCACAGTCCATGAGGAGTGGCACTCCCTAGCACTGAACGGAAGGAGGAACGGAAGAGGATTTGGAGACCGTGTTGCCAGTTCTGTTACCAAGGTAAATGGAAAAACGAAGCAGTAACTGAGGAGATAATAACCACTCAAGGGAGTGTTGGACCTTTGTTTTCTTTATTGAAATACAGGAAGTTGTCAATGGGAATGCTCCAATTGGGAGGGAAAAAAAAGGTTTTTGCAAGAGAGAGGGGATAATTGCAGAGATGGTCTTGAATGAATTGGAGGTGATGACGTCCAAAGAACAAGTTGAAGGATTTGACTCAGGCACAGGGATGTTCAAAAAGAGAGAAGGAACTATGGATGCAGAGGTAGTAATGAATTCAATTTGGTTATGGCAAGATGCTATGATTTTCTTCTGGTTGCTTTTATCTTTTTTGTATGCTGACTTGTGTCAACAAAGGAATCCGGTGGGTCCTTTCTGAAGATCCCTGAGGCAAGTCCAAGTTAGATATGTTTCTGTCCATCAAACTTGGTCTAGAGCATACAGAAGCATCCCTGTGACTGCTTCTAGTTTACTTCCTATGAATGTTATATCACAGTCTCTCAAATTTTTCTAACCCCCAACAACATGGTAGAAAAAGCCATAGACTTTGCCATAGGAATTGAAGAGAACACCTTTACTTTCTAGATGAAAGAAAACTCTAAATTAGATTATGGAATTATGCTAATTATTTTAGAGAATACTTGAAATACTTGATGAATTTGTTTGACTAATGTTCATAAAGACACGCGGTACTGCTGCATTTCTTTCTTCCTTTTTTTTTTTTTTTAATTTCAGGAATAGAATTTAGTGATTGATCACTTACATATAACACCCAGTGCTCATCCCAACAGGTGTCCTCCTAATGCTCATTGCCCATTTAGCCCATCCCCACCCACCTCCTCTCTAGCAACCCTCAGTTTGTTCTCTGTATTTAAGAGTCTCTTATGGGGGCACCTGGAGGTTCAGTCGGTTAAGTGTCCAACTTCAGCTCAGGTCATGATCTTACGGCTTGTGAGTTCAAGTCCCGCGTTGGGCTCTGTGCTGGCAGCTCAGAGCCTGGAGCCTGCTTCAGATTCTGTGTCTCTTTCTCTCTCTGCCTCTCTCTCTCTCTCTCTCTCTCTCTCTCTCTCTCTCTCTCTCTCAAAAATAAACAAAAACAAGTCTCTTATGGTTTGTCGCCCTCTTGGTTTTTATACTATTTTTGCTTCCCTTCCCCTATGTTCATCCATTTTGTTTCTTAAATTCCACATACGAGTGAAATAGTATATTTGTCTTTCTCTGAGTGACTCATTTCATTTAGCATAATACACTCTATTTCTATCCATGTTGTTGCAAATGGCAAGATTTCATTCTTTTTGATCACCAGGTAATATTCATTATATCTATATATATAGATATACACATATACATATATGTGTATACACGTATATACATATAGATATAGGTATAGATACACATAATGAATAGATATAGATATATATTATCCACTCATTAGTCAGTGGACATTTGGGCTCTTCCATACTTTGGCTATTGTCGGTAGCACTGCCATAAACATTGGGGTACATGTGCTTCTTTGAAACAGGACTCCTATATCCTTTGCATAAATACCTATTAGTGCAATTGCTGGGTCATAGGGTAGTTCTATCTTTAATTTTTTGAGGAACCTCCATACTGTTTTCCAGAGTGGCTGCACCAGTTTGCATTCCCACCAGCAGAGCAGAAGGGTTCCTCTTTCTCCGCATCCTTGCCAATATCTGCTGTTGCCTGAGTTTTTTTATTTTAGCCATTCTGACAGGTGTGAGGTGGTATCTCATTGTGGTTTTGATTTGTATTTCCCTGATGATGAGTGATGTTGAGCATTTTTTCATGTGTCTGTTACATCAGGATGTCTTCTTTAGAAAAGTGTCAATTCATGTCTCCTGCCCATTTCTTCACTGGATTATTTGTTTTTTGGGTGTTGAGTTTGATAAGTTCCTTATACATTTTGGATACTAACCCTTTATGTGATATGTCATTTGGAAATATCTTCTCCCATTCTGTCAGTTGCCTTTTAGTTTTGCTGATTGTTTCCTTCCCTGTGCAGGAGCTTTTTATCTTGATGAGGTCCCAATAGTTCATTTGTACTTTTGTTCCCTTGTCTCTGGAGATGTGTCAAGTAAGAAGTTGCTGCAGCTGAGGTCAAAGAGATTATTGCCTGTTTTCTCCTCGAAGATTTTGATGACTTCCTGTCTTACATTAGGTCTTTTATCCATTTTGAGTTTATTTTTGTATATGGTGTATGTAAGAAAGTGGTCCAGGTTAATTCTTCTGTATGTCACTGTCCAGTTTTCCCAGCACCACTTGCTGAAGAGACTGTCTTTATTCCATTGGAGATTCTTTCCTGCTTTGTCAAAGATTAGTTGGCCATGCATTTGTGGGTTCATTTCTGGGTTCTCTATTCTGTTCCATTGATTTGAGTGTCTGTTTTTGTGGCAAGTACTGCTGTGTTTCTGCTGGGTAAACACTGACCTGTGACACAGGAAGATTATTAAAGTAATTGTTGGGCCAGCTGAACTATGCTTAAAAGACGCTGCCTTAACCATGTGGATGGAACTTTGTAGCTAAGAGATTAGCCACGAAATGCCTTGTCGCTCTCAGAAGCCTGTGAATACTTTGTACCACGTTTGCTCTTTGCAGGCTTGCCATAGCTAAGCCAGTCCGAAGACAACTAGCATTCAGGAAGACTACAGCAGTGTCAGTTGAAGGCTCATCTTGGCACTAAGTGCCCAAGCACAGGAAATGGTTCTAGGGGAGAATATGGTGCAAATCCGAGACGAGATCACTTCTAAATGTGAAGAGCACAGAATTACCTTTGTGAATGTACATAGGAAGACTAATAATTAGGAAACCCTTAGGTATAACATTCCCCTATGTCACAGATCTCACAAATTTTTTCAGAGCCTTCTTTTTTTTTTAATGTTTATTTATTTTTGAGAGAGAGAGAGAGAGAGAGAGAGAGAGAGAGAGAGAGAGGCGGGGGGGAAGGGCAGAGAGAGAAGAAGACAGAATCTTAAGCAGGCTCCAGGCTCTGAGCTGTCGGTACAGAGCCCTACACGGGGCTCAAACCCAGCAACCGTGAGGTCAAGACCTGAGCTGAAGTCAGACGCTTAACCGACTGAGCCACCCAGGTGCCCCTGGAGCCCTCTTTTTTTTTTTTAATGAACGATTTTCCACTTAATTTTTTTGACACATTATTCTAAGGTTGATGAAGAAGTGATCCCCTCTATGCTTGTAAACCCATATGTGGAAATGGCTGGCAGCCACAGAGCAAGTCCCTAAGGTTAGTGGCCAGAAGAGGTCCAGTGTTCAGTGCGGTGTATAAGGAGCACTCAGCCAAAATAAGCATGCAACCATACTCCACTGTGAGGAAATGAGGACTGTTAAAAACAGAAATAGTTCAAGCTCACTATTAATTAACATCTCATAAACTCAGAAAATTGTAAAGAGCGATCATGCAAAATATCCCTCAGAGACAAGGATATTTAATCTATTGATAGGGAAACTGGTTATTATTATTTAGATGAATCAAAATATAGTCACTATATGATTTATAAGTTTAAGAATATCTAACAGAATTTTGTAATTCCATTTTGTCTTGTAGTTTCTTTCTGTCTTACTCTCTTTAAACACAGAGGTAGTAGGCAAATTATTTCATCAAATGTTAAGTTCAGATCAACTAGAATTGGTCCTTTTCTAAACCCATAGATCCCTCCTACTTACGCTATTTGCTATTTGGTGCTGATTTACAAAATCCTGTTGTTTTTTATCATGGCTCATAGGGAAACCAGTTCTAAACACAAATCTTTGTTAGTAAACACAAAAGGAAGCATACATTCCCCTAAATTTATATAATGCATTCAGAATTCTCCCCATACTCACTATCTAGCATTTACAAAGTATTAGACACAGGCAAATCATCTTCAAAAGTTTTTTTCAAAGACTAATTTTAAGAACATTCTTCTGTGTTCTAGAGTTGAGGAGTAGACACTGATGACAATTACAGAGAGTACAATCACAGGATATTAGATCGGAAAGAATCACTCTAGATAACCTCATCCAGCATCCACCTGATCATCCCCCAGCTTCCAAATCTGAGAAAAGTTAAAGCCAGGAAGAGGAAAGAACTTGACCAAGCTCATCTCATTAGGGTCAGTCCTGAGCTCAGAGCCTGTGACTCAGCCTGTCTGAGTCCTAGTACTTACAACCTCCACAGAACTCCACCGCTGCTCAAAACATTCTTGACCTGGTAGAAAAAGAAGAACGTACCGATGAGCTGGGAAGTTGCCACACAAAACCTTACCCACAGAGGTAAGGCCAGTTCTCTGTGGCTGGACTCCCAGGAAGCTGTGTCATATCCAGACCCTCACTGCAATTAAGCCCCGTGGAAAATACTGAGGTGGCATGTGACACCACAGGACCAAGTCATATTCACCGCAGCAGCAAGGCTTCAACCCAGCTCCCAGTTGTGCCAGGGACAGGTTGGTGCTGCTCCAGTCATGGAGCTTAAGAGGCCCATTGCTCAAGGGCTGAGCAATGCCAGGCCTTGTTAGCTTCCCGTGGGCTGTCCAGGTAACATGGACAAAAGGGGCCCCGTAAACCTGCCCCAGCAGTAAGGCTGAGTGTCTGCCATGTTAGGTCACTTGTCTTTGTGGTTTAGCAGCCACCTATGGGAATTTTCCCATTCAGTGCTTCAAACATTCATAAGATAGCCTCCCGTCTATTAAGAGAGAACCATTCCTGCCATAAAAGCCGTATGGTCACTAGATTGCTTTTTGTTATAATGGAATAATCACAATGGCATGGAAGAGCAATTTGTTTTGACATTGTGCTGAATATCCTCCATTTGCCCTTCCAGGCTCCTTATCTGTGCTTATCCACCCATTCATGTCCGCCCCAAATTTCAAGGACACAAAAGTGCTCAATTGTTCTCAGGCTTCAAGTTAGAAGCTTCTCAGGCTTCAAGTTGGCCAGTGGGGAGCCAGCAGTTAATAGAGAATAGAAAGAGTAAGAACAAAGAGTGACCTCCTGTGAGCTCCTGTCAGGCTAGCCACGTGTTCCCCAAAGGTCACTCCTGCTCTCAGTCTGACCTTTGTGAAAGGACGCTCTCCTTCCACATGTCAGTAATCTCTCTCTCAAACGTAGCAAAGGCAACATTTTCACCACAGTTCTGTGTTCTGCATTCACCTATGTGGTTCTTGACCCTCTTCCCCATCTTGTAATCATTTCCTTTGTCGGTGAAACTTTTTCAACATACCCTGATTTCCATGTGCCATCCATGTCCTCTTGTGACCTTGACTGATATAAATGTCAAAGTTTTACACCATTACCTTTCTTAGGGAATACTGGTAAGTATCAGTCTTCTGGTAGGACTTAAAAATGATTGGTGTTTCTTTGGAAAATGGTCCGTTCAGCAGCTAAATCCTTTTAAATGACAGTCCCAGACAGGCATCTGTCTATCTCTCTGACACTATCCCAGTTACTAGACATTCAGGTTTATGGCTCTTAGAGCCTTTGAAAGATTAAGTGAATCAGACATTCATCTAATTGTCAGGGCATTGGAAAGAACTATGAAGTAGCCATGTCAGTCACTACTAAAAGCAAAATAATGGCTATGTATCGATTTTAAATATTGATCCTGCTTTTTTTCTGAATGATCTTATAACATTTATTTAAAATAGTTTCTTGGAAATCAATACAAATTTTAAAGGTCTTTGTTCTGCACTGTCTAGAATACCTGGCACAGCGTTAGACAGCAGGCAGGTAACTTGTTTCCATAATTACACACGAAGTTTTCTGCAAGCAGCTGTGTAATTATACATGCAGCCTGCCATTCATAGCTGTACGGTCTTTCAGAATCTGATTTTTAAAGAATCTCTCACTAAATAGATTAAAATAGCATCCAGGTAGAAGTTGCATGGCAACTACTACTCATACAAAGGATCCACGTTTTTGTTTGATAATGATGTGCCCTCTGAAGTCAAATCATAGCAGAACGTTGATGGTTCTCAATGCCGATTGGACAAGGGGAAGCTTATCAGTATAACAATAGAGTTTGGGTAACTATTAAAAATATTGTCTCACCGCCCAATCCTCTTCATCACAGAGTTAGGGATCACAAGATCAAGGATAACTTGGGAGTAAAGCAGCAGTTTTTTGAGGATGTTTTTTTGCTTCATCCTTAGCAAGAACTCGACCTGAATTCCTGCAATACTCAAAATTATTACTTTATTTCTTGCACATGTTTAGGGAGAGGGAAACTGAACTAGATTTAGTTATACATTAAATAATATATTATATATTAAATATTATACATTAAATAATATGTAAATGATGCTGTTTATTCACCTATGTTTAATAAATATAATGAAGTCATACTAATTTTTGAGTAGAATGTGGTAGTAGTAAAATTAAAACTTGTTTTTCTGGAATGGGATCTCATTTACATATGAAAGAGCATGGTTGTTCTTTTTTTAAAATTTTTTGTAACGTTTTATTTATTTTTGAGAGAGACAGACAGAGTGTGAGTGGGGGAGGGGCAGAGAGAGAGGGAGACACAGAATCTGAAGCAGGCTCCAGGCTCTGAGCTGTCAGCACAAAGCCAGACGCAGGGCTCAAACCCACGAACCATGAGATCATGACCTAAGCCAAAGTCGGGCACTTAACCGACGGAGCCACCCAGGAGCCCCAGAGCATGGCTATTCTTAAAGTAATGAAGAGATGATAGTATTGTCTACACACATACATGAATGCACACACATGTGCACACACACAGATACTTTTAGATCCCAGTTTTTCAAATACCTTCCCAAGATATTGAAGATATCTTGAAGATAAGAGAATTGAAGATAAAAGAATATACTGATTCTGAGTATTTACTAAATATAGAAGTTATATTAAGAACTTGAATCTCTGTAAACTCAAAGATCTCCTGCGCAGATCTATTCTGGGGCTTAATGTGAAACACATTACTGCTGTTACATCTGCTTTAGTTTGGACAACTAGAGATCTGCTGGGATGTCCTCTCTATACTTCCATTTTGGAGCCTTCCATTTTGGAGCCTTTAGACTAATTTTGTGAAGCAAATCATATTTAACTAATATTTTACATGTGAAGGTTTTGAACCAAAACATTTCAAAAATCCCATTTCCCTTATAATCCAAAATCCATTTATATATACACAAAAAAATAACATTATTTCCCCAAGAATATACTTTCCCAAGATGTTATTTTTCTCTAAAGTTCTTCCTTGTTTTATGATTAACTCTTGAAAATTATTACTTTGAAATGAGTTGCAAGATCTCTTGGGGTTTATCATCTTATCTGGTCGACGTATTTCAAATAACCAAAGCTACCCACAATATAAATAAAATAATGGAGCCATGGCTGAATGGTAGGTTATATTTTAAAATATATGCTACTATAACATCCTAACAATTGCAGGCTCTGGTCTCCTAGTAAGTAGTCTCTAGGAGAGCCCTTTTTAGTTGTCATCTACCACTCAGCATATATTTATTATCTATAAAGTGACTGGCACTATCCTTGACCCAGGACCACAAAGAGAAAAAAAACATATCATTCTCTTCAATTGAAGTACTCCAAGTCCAAATTGGAGAGAGGGCTGTCCTAGGCATTTCCAAGAGCCATAGGAACAGCTCTGTGGAGCTTGACTCTCCTGGGGAGATGAGCTGGAACAGGTTCATGGAAGGTGCAGCAATTGAGTAGTCCTAGAAGACAGAGTTAATCTTGACATTGAAGAACATACCAATCTGAATGATTCTTCATAGAGAGCTCCATCAGCAGAGCTGTTTATAGATACAATGGCCTAAAACTCAAAAAGTTATTTTCTCATCCTGTAGGGAAAGTAAATGTAGAAATTGTTGGCTGACAGGACTTTTTTGGTCATATGTCTCCTAGACAGTTTAATTTCTGCAGCCCGGCTTAATTTAGGGGTACAAATAAAATAGAACTTAGAAAATGATTTTCAGAGGCCTGAACCAATTCTCTTTATAATATATGAGACACCCGTTTACATTTAAAACTGCAGAACAGTGCACAGGACAAGGTGTTGTATCTGTCTTATGGTGCTTTGGCCTCTGTTTTTCCCATTTGCTTCCAAAATTGCCGACTGAGGCATTTAAATACTAAAGAGAAAGCAATTCTAGAAGATAATATGCTTAGATATTAAGAAGTACTTGCTGAGTATATAAAACTTGCCTAGACCTAGAATTGAAAAGTGGAAGTCCCTGAAGTCCCTGTCTGTGTAGACCACTCCCTCTGCCATCCCCAGCCGCCCATCATACACCATGCTGAAGGTGAATGTATATACTTCTAATGTTTATAGTTTACATGTATAGTATAATGTGTATACAGCATTGTATCATTTACAACATATGCATATTTTGCTAATTTTGATATCTTTGGGAACATCACATTTTCTAAATTCTCAATTTTTATGAGCCTCCAGTTCATTTAATTACCCTACAAATCATGATCATTAATTTCTATTCAAGGGATGGTAAACTATAAACACAGCAACATACAAAATGGAAACAATGCCTGTGCCCACATAAAGTAGCAAAGAAGCACAAAAACAAGATCAACAAAAATATTGACACTCAAAAACTTAAAAAAATATATTTTTTTAATATTTTATTCAGTTTTTGAGAGAGAGAGAGAGAGAGAGAGAGAGAGGACATGAGCAGGAGAGGGGCAGAGAGGGAGACACAGAATCCGAAGCAGGATCCAGGATCCAAGCTGTCAGCACAGAGCCCAATGTGGGCTCGAACTCATGAACCACGAGATCATGACCTGAGCTGAAGTTGGACACTCAACCGACTGAACCACCTAGATGCCCCAAAAACTTTTTTAAAAGGACAATAACGGATAAAACCTACTCAATTTCAGTCATGACATTAAAAACCCAAAGGACAACCATGATCAAACAAGGGCAATGAGTATTAACACTAAGGGACATAAGTGTGTTAAGAATGCAGTGTGTTTCCTGCCGACATCTGCGTGACCGACAGTCCATGTCCTGGCAGGCAATTCCACCACAAGTGCTTCATCACTCACTTGCTGTGAAACACATTCTTAAAAACTTTTTTGTTTTCTTAAGATGGTGAGCATTAAACTCTGCATTTTGTCAAATCCAGCATTCAAAACAGAAACCTGAGGGGCGACTGGGTGGCTCAGCTGGTCAAGCGTCCAACCTCAGCTCTGGTCATGATCTTGCGGCTCATGGGTTTGAGCCCCTGTTGGGCTGTGTGCTGTCAGCACAGAGCCTGCTTTGGGTCCTCTGTCGTCTTCTCTCTCTGCCCCTCCCCCACTAGTGCACGCTTGCACTCTCTCTTTCTGTCTCTCTCAAAAATAAATAAACATTTAAAAAAGCAGAAACCAGAGAAACTTTGAAATATGTAATAGGAATTGCATCCACCTCTCAGTGACGTTATTTCTTAGACTAGGTGATAACGCATTCTACCTTAGAGCTTAGTTTCTTCAAAATCATTAAGATGAAATCTCCTATAATTCTGTAAGGAGAGCTTCTAAAATGATCTAAAAGGACAAGACTATCCACATTAGTTTTCTGAAATTCTGGGAACCTGCTATCAGAAAAATGACTTTAAATGAAGTTTTTGTGTTGGCCTTGTTGTTTTTTCAGTGTATATTTAAGCAATTACTGGGTCAGTCACCATGCCAGGTTTGGGGGGAAACTGTTATGGACAAGGGAGTCTGCATCCCTAGACACAGAGGAGAAGGAAAGTTGATCCCTCAGATTAAATTCAACATACAGGGGACCATGGGGACTATAGAAAGAACCATTCTCATGAACTGAGGGAAAGGGAGAGACCGGAGGGCTTCCTAAAGGAAGTGGTATGTCAGCTGAGACCTGAAGGATGAGTAAAAGTTAACAAAGTGAAGAGGAGAAGGAAGACCATTTTAAGCACAGGAAATAGCTTATGTGGGGATGCCTGGGTGGCTCAGTTGTTAAAGCATCCAACTCATGATTTCAGCTCAGGTCATGGTCTCAGGAGATTGAGCCCCATGTCAGACTCCATGCTGAGCATGGAGCCTGCTTTAGATTCTCTCTCCCCACCCCATCCCTCTCCCCTATCGTGCACGCTCTTGAAAGAAAGAGAGAAAGAAGAAAGGAAAAGAAAAAGAAAATAGCTTATGTGAAGACTTATAAGTGAGAAGATCATGGGTCTATGAGGGAAAAAAAAGATCAATAGAGCTGGAGCCTAGATTTCATAAAGACAGTTGATATAGTTCATAAAGACAGTTGATATAGGCAGGAGTAAAACAATAGATCCAGACTACACAGCATTAAGGAAAATTTAAGAACAAAAGAAAGCCTTTGAGATGTGTATTTTACAAGGGTCACTCTCTAAAGAATGGGCTGGAGAACTGCAGGAGAAATGGGGGAATGGCTTGGAGACACTATGACAGTGGAAATGAAATGAAGTTGGATGAGACCAAGGTGCCCTGAGGCGATGGCAAGGCCTGGGGATATACAGAACGGGCAGTAAGGGAGGAAGGAGTCAGGAATGATTCTGATTTCTAACTTAGGCAACTGACTGCATGATGATGTCATTCACAAGATATGAAATGTCAAAGCATGAGCAATTTGGAGTGGCAACTGTGAGATTCTGTTACTTAAGTTTTGGACACGTTGTGTTTGGTTACCTGTGCAGTAAGTAGTGACATCTCAGATCTGGTTCTGGAACTCAGGAGAGGAACCTAGGATGGAGATCTTGGAGTCTCCAATGATTCCAATCATGAGAGTGGAAGAGGCCCTCCAGGCAGAATGTGGGTTGTTAGAAATAAAAAGGACCTGAGAAATACCCCAATGAATACCAAATTTGGTGAGAGGCAAAGAAAGGCAGTCTTGTATCTTATGCCAAGTTCCCTAAGAAGTAAATCTTGAGACAAAGGTGTGTGCTCAGACTTTCTTTGGGGTGCCATGCCTGGACAAGTTCAAGAAGGATAAAAACACAGGTGAGTCCAGGAAAGAGGGAAAGCACATAGAAGGTGATACATTGCCAAACTAGCCACAGCCTCACAGGATAACATTAGCCACATGTTAATTCATGCAGGACATCTCCAGAAAGGTCGTATGAAACCCATGAAGGAGGTTTTGTTTCAGGGTAAGAAAGGGCAAACAATTTATCTGCCAGGTTTTTCCCATTTCCCGTGTCTTATTGATCAACTGCTTCCACATTTCCAGGTCTCATTACTTCCTACTCTTAAGCAGCTGCTGGGAAAGCCTGAGCCCTCGGGGGTTCTACCAGGTTGAACTTGGGTGCTGGAGCTGCTGCAGCACCCCTATGGTAGGCACTGTCCAGGCTTTGCAGAAGTCAGGCCCTTGTGCCCACTGGAGGCAGAGACCAGACGGTGGTAGAGGTGACAAAGCACTGGCAGTGGAAGCCAGGACTTTATAAACGCTTGAATGATGCGAGCCACCGTTGGGCTTATCTAGCCTGAGATCAGAGTAAGCTGCATGACTAAGGAGGAAGGTGCGTCTGAACAAATATGGACACTAGTGTTTGAACTATGAAGAGTACATCCTGTAGGAAGCCTGATAGAAATGGCCCTAGGTGGCCGTAAAGTTAAATAATGTCAAAGAAGGCAAGGAAAAAGTATTCCATAAAGGGACCCATCTATGCCAAGTATTTCAGACAAACAGGACAAACAAGCTAACAACTGTAGTGGATTTTAATGGATCGTCCCTTCTTCCGACAAAGACACTTTAGCTTTCCTGTCGGGAGCCATGCTTCCTCTACTTTTGGCTCGAGTGCCCTGGTTGGAGTAAATCCCCCCAGGAGCCCCACAGTTAGAACATGACCCAGACACACACCGTCAGATATTCATCTCTGTGCTCACAGGGATGGCATGCCAACCAGCCAGGTCATTTTACAACTT
This sequence comes from Prionailurus bengalensis, assembly GCF_016509475.1. Lineage (NCBI taxonomy): Eukaryota > Metazoa > Chordata > Mammalia > Carnivora > Felidae > Prionailurus > Prionailurus bengalensis. The sequence goes on along the minus strand of NC_057353.1, from coordinate 12,974,585 downwards.
TTGCAGGAACACTTGGGAAAAAGCATAAACTCTGACTTTTCAATCATATGATCCAAAGTATCCTTTTTCCTAAGCAACTTTAGCTGCATTTTTATCACTTATAACCGAGAGGTAACTTACAACTACGAGGGCAGAAAGGTGTCTGTTGGACTTAGTGTCAGATCAGTAGGGGCCTTGGAAAGAACAGTGGCAGTAGTGAAATTCTGGAAGAAGTGATTGTCCCTTTATCCTCTTTTCAACTCCTCAAATGCTAGTTTATCTACTGGGAAGGAACGAGGAAGACAAGTTTAAAATGTTTAAAGTACCTGCAAGAGGAAGGAGAAATGACAGCCACAGATGCATTCTGCTTGGCATCTTGGCTCACGTAGCTTCCTTTCTGTCAGCATCTGCAATTCCACCTTCAGGACCGGGACTGGTAATACTTCAGCTGCTGCTGGGTCCCTACTCTGTCCCCTGTAGTTACATACACCCTGGTCCTGCCCTGATAATTATTTTCTTCGTAAATAAAAGCCTCCTTGAAATATCCTGATTTGAGCATGCCGTCTCTTTCCTCTTGGAATCCTGAAACTGATCCAAATGTCAAACTGATGTCATCCTAATGTTTAAAAAAGAACCTAACATACAACATTCTCATTAAGAAGTATAGCTAGTTTATTTTGAGCATTACTATATTGTTTGTTTTGTTTTTAAGGAAGCATTTGAGACAGCCAAATCCTTCAAAATGGTATTCTTGGACACCCAGAAGAACATACTTCTATTTGTCTGTCTTTCTATCTGAATATCAGCCACCCATCCCGAAGTCACTAGACAGTCATGCTTATTATTTTTAGGGTGAGTCACCTCCTCAAGTGAGTGGAAAGAACAACCACAGAGCAGTGATTTTTGGTGATGGCTGAAAACCAAATAATGACTGCACATTGATTTTAAATATCAGTTGCCTTTAACCTGAATGGCTTTTGTCATTAAATTTCCCAGAATAGCTTCTGAGAAATTAATATGTATCTAGAAGGCCAGTATCTGCACCATGTACCATCTAGCACACTGCTAGGTGCAGAACAGGTGATTAATCACTGTGGGCAGATTGGTTTGTTTGCATAATTAATTGTTGATACAGTTGTCTGCAGTGAGTTCTGTGCTTGTATATGCAGGCAGACCACGTTTAGTTTTATTACCCCTGCAAAATGTGACCTTTTCTGCATTGTCTCATTAGATGGATTAAAATAACATCCATAGAGGGACTCTATGTTTAATACTCCTTACAGGAAAGGTCTTTAAATTTACCACCCCTCTCCCACCCCCATTATCAGTTCAACTCACACATTTAAATAACTGAAGGTCTAGAAATGATTTTCAGAGACATAATCCAAAACAAATCAATTTAGAAGATAATATGCTTTGAAATAAAATGTCCTTAATAAGCCTATAACAGCTTTTTCTGAACATAAAACTAAAAAAAAAAATTTAATTTGCATAGTTCTAATGTTTATTAAAAGTCATTGTAATGTCCATTCTTAACAGACTTATCTTTGTTTTCAAGTTGATTGTTTTGGATATCTTTTCCATTTTTTAATTCTCATTTATGGTCTGAGCCCATATTATATTTAATAACCCTAAAAATTGCCATCAGCAACTTTGATTCAACATGATAAACTTGACAGTTTTCACAGTTGTTAGCAATAAATGTTATGGAAATGATGTATTTGCTCACATGAAGTAACACAGAATTCCACATACATGTGCACATACAAACAGATCATTAAAAATAATGCTGGAGGGGCTCCTGGGTGACTCAGTAGGTTAGTCTTCCAACCCTTGATTTCGGCTCAGGTCATGATCTGGTCATGAGATCAAGCCCCACTTGGGGCTTTGCGTTGGACATAGAGCCTGCATAAGATTCTCTCTCTCCCTCTTCCTCTGCCCCTCCCCCCACTCACATATGCATGCTCTCTTTCTGTCTCTCAAAAGAAAAATAATAATAGTAATAGTGCAGGAGAATAGACCACATGCCTGGGAACATACTGGGCTGTCTTTGCCATTGCTGCTGGGCTCTTTCCCCTGTCAAGTCAGATATATGCTTATGGAAGTAGCCTCAAATTCTTGGCTGCATTGTTAAACCTTGATTATTGTCTGGATCAGCAATCATATTTTTCTTATGTTCTCAGCTATTTAGTGTTTTTTTTGAAGAACAGGGTGACATCCAGCCTAACATTCTGAATAATTACCCTGATGCAAGACATTTAGATGCTACTTGACAGAAGCATCTAGAAGGGCTGATGCTTGACAGAAGCATCTGATGAAATTGAATGAAGATGCTAATTATCAAAAATATGGAAACACAGGTGTCGCTGGATCCTTCTATCGGGTGAAAATTCTTTTTTTATGTATTTTTTAAGTTTATTTATTTTTGAGAGAGAGAGAACAAATGAGGGAGGGGCAGAGAGGGAGAGAGAGAATCTGAAGCAGGCCCCCTGCTCAGTACGTAGCCTGATGCAGGGCAGTATCTCACAACCATGATATCATGACCTGAGCCGAAATCAAGAGTCAGATGCCTAACTGACTGAGCCACTCAGGTGTCCCTATCAGCTGAAAATTCTTTGCTGAGTTATAACAGGACCTCAAAATCTACAAAAAATGACCAAATATGTCAGAGCTACAAGGACCCATCATTGTAATAAAGCATAGTTTATGACCTCAGAGGAAAATAAAGACTTCTCTACTGTGGGATTAAACTCCAAAGTAGGCAGAGACCAGTTGTCCCTTAATAGAAACAGTTAAAGCCTTTAAGTATGTTCATGACCATTGTCTGGAATATTCTGATTAGTTTATCAAAGCATATGATGATATACATGCCATATTAGAGGTCTTGAGATGGCTGCTTATAACCTATGATCATTAAGAACCATTTACATGGGAGAAAATTTAAGCATTGTGTGAAGCAGGGTTACTATGAATGGAGGTAGGGTGTGCTCTGAGCAAAGTCTCAAGGCAAAGAAGCCTTGAGACTTGTTCATGTGGTTAAAATGAACCTCTGTACACCTGTTTACACCTCTGAAGTCTTAGCGCTGGGAAGATGCATGGAAATCCTAACCAGAGAAAAGGGAATTCCAGAAATTCCACTGGAAAAGAAGCTTTCTATCCCTTTTTGCCAAAAAACAAAAACAAAAACAAAAAACCCACTAGTTAATCTAAGGTTCTCCCCCTTTGATACTGGAAATGTAACTACTACCCTCCTGCAGAGGGTTCTAGTCACTGTTCTGATTTTACAGTTCCTTCTCACTGTATTAAAGTACAGCTATGTATGTGTTAAATAACTTATCATTTTCATCCATATGGTTATTTATGCAACTATCAACCTGCCTTAGCTGAGAATCTATTGAAGGAAATATGCAAAACAAACAAAAATAAAGGTGCAGAAGCAAACTTAGGAAACCCCGGAAGGAAACCCATGAAAGAACAAAGGTATAGTGTCTAACATTGTACTGAAAACAGATCTTTGCATCTTATACAGCTAGCATGGGGCCCGGGAGTATGTGTGCTTGCTTTATACACTGGGTCCGTGGTTCTCAAAGTGTGGTTCCAACCAACAGCAGTACCTGGGAACTTGTAAATGCAAATCTTTGGGATCCCTGCTGGACCTACCAGATGGAAACCATAAGGAAGGGTTCAGCAACCAGGATTTTAGCAATCCGTTCAGGTGGGGTTTCTTCACGTTAACCTGAGAACCACTGTTCTAGGCAATTCTGGTACCAGTGGTCCTTAGACCACATTGAGGATTACTGACCAATAAATCAGATATTTTTCATAGATTCAGGTAAGTCATGTTTTAAATCAGTATAGTCCAAGATAACACTACAATGAACCTAAACAACTTTTTTTAATGTTTATTCATTTTTGAGAGAGAGTGAGTGGGGGAGGGGCAGAGAGATAGGGAGACAGAGAATCCCAAGCAAGCTCCGCACTGTCAGCACAGAGCCCGATGTGGGCCTCAAACTCACGAACAGTGAGATCATGATCTGAGCCGAAATCAAGAGTCAGATGCTTAACCAACTGAGCCACCCAAGCACTGCTGAATGTAAACAACTTTAAAGATAATTTCACTTAAAGTGTCAAGAGAACATTCATTTTTGAAAAATTCTTTAGCTTCTCAATTTTTCCTCAAACTGTCAGTCAGTATGCTGATAGTAACAGCAGAGTGACTTATAACACTAGATCCGTCAGTAAATCTCATATTTAGCAATTCCATATTTGGAGCAAGAAGGGCTTTTTTTAAGTACTAAGTACGTATTAATTCATTAAAAATATATTAATGAGTTTCATCTAAAAATGTCCACAATTATTAGTAAAAAAAATAAATTGCAGTAGCTATAAAGACATAAAAATTGGAAAGCTTAGTTCTCCCTGTTGAAAATAAAGGAAGAAATTTCTCCCTCCTCCCTCTTATTGGAGCATTTCTTAGAAATCTTTTAATTAAAATTTGATTCTCTGTGTTTTTGAAATGTGTATAAATCTTTTTAGAAGCTAAATAAGCCTCTTGCCAGCACTGTGACCCAAGAGTGTCTTTCTCAAGGACCTGAGAGCCATCTCTTTCAAATGTAATCATCAAGAGAGATTATACCCCTGTCTCCCAATTTCGTGAGACAATAGGGTGACGGGCTCCTGGCTCCCAGTTGCAAAACCACTTCCTATAGTAAAGATAGTAGAAGTGTATTTTCTTTTGTCCAAAACCAATCAGCAGACACATACAATCGCTGGAATTATCGGGTGAATTTAGGATGAGCTATATCTAACAAATGGTGCTGTCAGCTCCTCTAACTTGAGGACTAATTATGGTTTATCTTGAGAACATGTATGCTGTGGATTATATCTGCTTGACTTTACAAAAGGGTGAGATTTCTTTCTTTGTAGTCCCTTAGTAGATTGCCTTGGATCATCACATTCTGGTTTGATGTTTATTCAATAACTGTTTTCTGTGTCTACTACTTTTATGGAGAGCCTTTTTTTTTTTTTTTTGATTGGGAGAATATTTTGCTCTTAATTATATTTCCCTAAGATATCAAAATCCTGTTTTAGGATGTGTAGAATTTTTTTCTGCTAATTTATATTACCAATTAAAACTTTCATCACTTTCCAGAATCAGTTAAGTATCATATATGACCTGATTAAAGCAAGCACATATCTGAGGCCAGTGGAGCATATAAAACCAGATTTCCTGGTGACGATGTCTTATTCATCATCTTTTAGAAACAGAAAATCTTTCTCATTAGGATAAACTATTTTAGTGTGGTCTCAAGACAAAAAAGGCTTTTGCTGTTTTATGTCCTTAATAATAATAGACTTGTATATTCTACTGGGAAGTACCTAGATTAAAAAGTAAGTTATCATCGGAAAGTTTGATTATTTACTATCAAAACCCCAAATTCCAGAGAAGGCTTTATAGCTGTAATAATATTAAAAAAATAAGTGACCAATATTTAATATTTTTAAATATGCTAATTAGGTCAGCATTAACTTTCCTAAGTGGTTATTTCATAATCGTTTGAGTATTGTTCTTTCGTTTCCTTGAGCCTACCAAGCTTTATTTACACCAAATGTGGGCACTATTATAAATGGAAGAATCCCTAACTTGATTTACTAGGTTTCTTTGTGGCTAGCTTCACTTAAGTTTATTGTTCATTAGATTGTTTCTTTCTTTGACAATTTAAATGTCTTTGTTCACAGACCTGTATTTCCTTCATAATTAACTTCCATTTTCTAGCTTTTCTTAATGCTGCTGTGATACACAAGGTTCATCTGGGTCCTGTTGTTAATGAGATTAGAATTTGTATCACCTCTGGACAACTTTTTAAGGTCGAACTGCAGGTTTCCCTATTGAGTTAGAAAGTAGTGAAGGGAGATGTCTTAAGAGTAATGCCTGTTACCCCCTAGGTTTCCGGCCCTACTTTGAAAATTAACATTTTAAACTAATTTGGTATATACAATCATTAAAAAATAAAGTTAAAAATTAAAGTTATAGGTTCTTTCTTCCTGCCTCATTTCTGTACCTGTTTAGGCCTTTAAGAAATTGACTTAAGGAATCCTGGGGCAAGCTACAATTTAGTTTTTGCCTAATGTAGCCTCGACTGACTTAAAAAATTGAGTTATGTTTACATATCAAAATTGAAATAGAAATTTCAGCACAGATTTGTAAAAGAGCTTTTACTTCTCTTTAGGGAATACCAGCCTAAAACCAGTTTTAGAGTTGAATTACACTCACTCTATTTCGATTCCCTTACCTCTACCTCTACTTCAGTTTATATTAGTTAAGTTTCAATAACATTTTAGGACCCTGAAAATTAATAATTCATATTAACTGAATATATTATTAGAGAGAAATTAATCTTAGTGCTAAGCAGTGTGCTATGTGGCTCAGAGAATATGTATGTGTTGGCATTTAAAAAAATATGTATGTTAATAGTGTCATAAATATTTTCTAAAGGAGGCTGGTGATGTGCTTATTTTAAGTGAAAAAATATGTTTTGGAAATGTTTTTAAATGCCTTTTGGCCACTTTTAATCATTATGGTAAAATAAATAATAAATAAGTATCATGTAAAATAAATATCATGGTAATTATCATGGTAAAATAAACAAACACCACAAGAAAAAAACTTTCAAAGGCATATTGGGTTAGGCCAATGGCAAAAAGTCCGAGAAAAAGAAACATGAGTAAAATGTCTGCACTAAAAAATAAGTGTATAAAAATGTGACTTGTGTCCCGGGCTCTCTGGGCACAAGTGACAACCTCTGGTGGAGAGTAAAGGCATGTGTTCCGCTTACTGACCTGCAGTGAAATCAATGTTTAAAGACTACAGATTTTAAGTTCTATCTTTCAACAAAACCAGAATGTAAAACAGAAAGCAAAGAAACTTTGAAACATGTAATAACGATTTCTTTCACATCTGTGGTAATATTTTTTTTTTCAACGTTTATTTATTTTTGGGACAGAGAGAGACAGAGCATGAACGGGGGAGGGGCAGAGAGAGAGGGAGACACAGAATCGGAAACAGGCTCCAGGCTCCGAGCCATCAGCCCAGAGCCTGACGCGGGGCTCGAACTCACGGACCGCGAGATCGTGACCTGGCTGAAGTCGGACGCTTAACCGACTGCGCCACCCAGGCGCCCTGGTAATATTTCTTAATAACTGATGCTACAATCTAGCTGAAAGCTTAGTCTCTTAAGTCACAATTCTACCTCATATAATTCTGTAATGAAAGCTCTTCAAAGAACTGCAAAGGCAAGATAGTACATACTTGTTTTCTGAATTTCTTGGCAAAGGAAACTGGGTGTTCTAGACTTGACAGGATGAGAAGACAAAAAGTTTTACAAATGTGTTTATATGTTAGACATAGTTTGAAGCCTATCCCCATGCCTGGTTTGGAGGAAAGCAGTTATGAGCAAGGTAGACAGAGGCCCCACCCCTATACAGAAAGGAGGACAACTAAACCTCTCTGATGAGTGCAGTGACAGCAGATGTCCAAGTGCAGTGGCAGCCACAGCAGGAACCCCTAGCCTGAACTGGGGGAAGGAGTGAATATCCAGGAGGACTTCCTGGGGGAAGTGATAGCTAGGCTGGAACCTAAAGGATGAGCACAAGTGAGCAAGATGAAGAGAGATGAGACTGTTTCAAGCAGAGGAAATAGCTTATGTGAAGGCTCAGAGGTGAAAAACCTCATGAGCCCCCAAGGAAATAAAAGTTCAATAGGGTTGGAACTTAGGTCACCTAGACTGTTGAGAGGCAAGAAATAAACCCGAAAATATAGACAGAATGTGGGGCATAAAATGCAAACTTCATAACATCCAAAAACGTTTACAAAGGCACAAAGAGCCTTTGAGATTTGTGTTTTACAGGGTCGTGCTCTAAAGAATGGGCTGGGAAACTGCAGGAGAGGGGGGACAATGGCTTGGGGAGGTTACAGCAGTTGAAGAGGAATAATACTGATGAGAAGATAAACGGTCAAGGCCTGATGAGAGATGATGTGACCACTAAGCAGTAAGAGACAGTGAGAGGTCAAGGTGGTTTCAGGCGTCTGATTTAGGAAAACATGATGGTGCCATTGACTAAGAAAGGAAATTCCCAACCCCCGCCCTGACCCCCCAAAAAGAGGAAATGTCTAGAGCAGTTTGGGTTTGGCCCATAGCTAAGTTTGTTAGTTGGAGATTCCTGTGAGCCTTCCTGGGAAGGACCTCCAGTGAGAGCTGGGTCCATGGAGCTGGGAGCTCAGGAGAGAAGCCCGGGATAGAGATGGAGGTCTGGGAGTGAGCAGATTACAGATTATATATATTATATATAAGACAAACTTTATTATTATAAAACTAATTATGTATATAATTATATATATAATATAATATAATTAGTTGTAGATAGATATAGATATAGAAATAGATATTGCAGAAACCATGGGAGTGGGTGGTGTCTCCCCAGAAGAATGTGTGTTGTGTTGTGAGATGACAAGTGTCTAGGAGGAAACCTAAGTAGAAAGTCCTGTGTCTTAGCTCAGGTTCCCTAAGAAGCAAAGCCAAAGCAAGTGATGTGCTAACCCTTTACTGGAGGGGTGTGGGGGCACTATGACGGGACAGTAAGAATAAGACAAAAATAGGAATGGGGTAGGAAAGGCCAGAAAGCAATCACACGGGGGTGCATTATGTAGGTGGTCACAGCCTCAGGAGAAAACACAGCCTGGTGGTTGGTCATGCAATCTTAAGAGAGAAACCCTGTGTAAATGTTGCCTAGTCTGTCAGGCAGACTTCTAGCTCCTCATTTTCTGCCTCTCATGAATCACTCACCCTGTGTGTGCATTAACTTCCCGGCCTTTCTTAGTTGTACTAACCAACCCTTCTGGGCAGCCATTGAGGAAGCAAGAGCCTTTGTGGGTCTGTTTTTCTCAAGTCTCAGTACTGGAACTTCTAGTACTTCCCCCAAAAGGGCAGAGTGGGGCTTTGCCAAAGCCCAGCTCTCAGGGGATCCAAGATAGATGGCAGTCAGGAATTGTGGCCCAGTTGGCAGGAGCTGGAGTTTTACAAATAATGAAATGATGTGAGTATCATGGGGCCTCTGTAGCTAGGAATCCAGGCAAGCCACTGAAAGCCTGAAAAACTTTCCAAAGTACAGAATGAAGTTTTAAAAGGTTAAAGTGAAAGTCGGTGTGGTACATCTTGTGAGGAAGACTGAGAAGTTGGAATGGAAAAAAGAATGATACCGGAGGGCAAGGGAAGAGTGTGTCTAATGTTTCAGTCTAATCATACACAATAAACACTACTGTGGATATGCATTTATTGCTTCTGGTAATGTGCGTCAGTTTTCTTGTGGAACCATGCCTAACCTACTCTTGGTTCATTTGGTGCCCAGATGCAAACAATCAATGTGTGACCTCCCTGAGCACAGGGATGGCCTGTGAGCCCAAGGCCAATGGGACTCCATGCCAGGAATTTCACTGGAAAAATAGGTAAAGAGCTGGGAGCCTTTATAAGTTTTATAAACCCATGAATTCCCTTTGTTTGCTTAGGTCAGTTAGAATTGTCTTTCTGTCATTCCGCCGTATCTGTCATTCCTGACTGCTGCAGAGACAGAGAAGTGTCATTGGATTTAATTATAGAAACCATTGGTCTTGGTGAGGATGATTTCAGTGGGGCAGCACTGGAGAAGTCGGGATGATTCTGACCGCTTCTCCATCCTCTTTCCTCGAGCCTTCAAATGCTGCTTCACTTCTCGCAAGAGGACTAAGAAGGACAATGCTTAGAGCATCTGTAGGAGGAAGCGAAACTGACAAATGCAGCCGGTTTGGCATCTGTGCTCCGATTTCTCTGGACCTCCCCTGGGGGTGGGGTGCTGCCTCTCACTGGGCTCCAAAGTGCTGCCAGAACATAGCAGACCCATCAGTTTTAAAAGATTGCAGGCCGTCCATGATATGAATAGGTCTGATCTTAGTTTGTATTTAATCCCATGCCAGATACATAGTGGACTTCTATTATTTATGGGTTCCTTTGAGATGCCTGCCCTACAAGGAGCCAGGAGCAGCCTATAGGATCGCTCCATCTGGAGTTTTCACAGAAGATGATGTCCTTCTTAGGGCTGAAAAGGTTATATTTTGACCAAATCTCCAAAGTCTGATCACTCCAAAGACCAGATGTAGAAATTTTCAGATCCATTTTACAGTTCTTTCCTTCATCTCCATTGTTTTTCTTAGAATGATAACAAATCAGTTACTCAAACCTCAGATTTCTCTCATAACAACTCTCATATCCACTCCTTTCTTATTTAGGTTGTATTCCCAGATTCAGGTGCTCATTACCTCTGGCCTAGAATGGAGGATGGCATCCTAATTGGTCTTTGTGCCTCCAGGCACTGTCTGCTCCTCTGCATCATTATTCAGCTTATTACCAGGCTAACAATGTCATAATTGCATCAAATGTCTGAGCCTTAGTTAAAGCAGAGGTACTGAATGGCCCTATACCTGCAATGTATCTATACTTCAGATATAGCACTTGTAGTAGCCAACCTTTTATTAAAATTAGTTGCAGACATTTTGTCTTTCTATTTATCTATCAGTCTTCCATAAAGCAGAGTAAATTTTTTGAAGTTGGAGAATGATTCAGTGGGCTTCAATTCAGTAGAAAGGCCACAAGGCAATGAAATGGAAAGAAATTTCCTTAAATACTGGCATGTGGCAGGTAGATATTGAGTTTCAACTTAGTTATTAGAAGTGTGGGGTGCCTGGGTGGCTCAGTCGGTTGAGCCTCCGACTTCATCTCAGGTCATGATCTCACAGCTCATGAGTTTGAGCCGCGTCAGGCTCTGTGCTGACAGCTCAGACCCTGGAGCCTGCTTCAAGTTCTGCTTCTCCCTCTGTCTCTGCCTCTCCCCTGCTCACACTCTGTTTTTCTCTGTCTCTCAAAAATAAATAAACCTTTAGAAGTGTAGTCTGAGACCTCATAGTGCTCTGCTTGTCATTTTATGACATGTACCTGGTCACCGGGGAACCCAGTGTCAGTCCTGATCCTATAGTTTTAATAAATCAAATAACTATGTCTTTAGATCATAAAAATTGGTGTGAACACAAGTAACGATGATCATTGGCTAAAACTTTAAATGAAAAATTATTGGCCACGTCTCCTTCATGCCTTGTATTTTTGCAGGATCTTAACTGAGAGTTTAGATTCTTCTTCAAACTCACAGAATACCTCTGGTAAACGATAAGATGTACATGCTTAAAATATATTTTCTGGTTTCCCATCTGCATGTGCCAAAAATAAATTATTTTCTTAAAAGAAAAAGGAACACATTTGCAAGGTTAATTTCCTCAGGGAAAAGTGGAGTTTTCAGAACAATTTTAATGTTTTTTTATTTTTCTTTAATTTATAACTCATGCTTAATTTTTATTCACATTTGATACTCATATTTGCATGATAAAGAGATGCTATGTCATTTTTAAACACCTCTTGATCATCTGAGTAGCTGTGGGAAGAGAAGTAAGGTATGAAAAAGAATAAGGATTTTCAAATCCCATATTGGATCAACTTCCCTAATCCTACAAACTTCAGCGCTGATTAGCAATGGCAGACCACCTTCTTCCTTGTGGAAGGCTTGGAATGATTATTTCATCACCATTTTCAGATTTTCATGGCGGCTCAGTAATGTCACCTCATCCGCTCTCCCCTCCCTTTACTGGGATCACCTCTGTAATGGACGTTTGGGCCTGCAATGATGACAGTAACCACCTCAGTTTTCTCTTCACAGAAATCAGCACCAGTTAGTTGGCAGATGATCCAAAAGCTCTCCTCTCACTTTTGACCCAGTAGCTTTATTCTGAGGCATTGCCAGACAGATGCCAAACCCATGCTATGGCTTACGAATGGTAAAGCCTTCTTAGACGGGTAAGGAAAATGCCCCTTCCAAAGATGATAGACCAAGTATAAAGCTCCAAAACCGTATTTCTTCATTCTCAGTCAGTTGATTTGCAAAATATTTCTTTTTTTTTTTTTAATTTTTCTTCAGTGTTTATTTTTGAGAGACGGAGTGGGAGCAGGGCAGGGGCAGAGAGAGAGGGAGACACAGAATCGAAGCAGACTCCAGGCTCTGAGCTGTCAGCACAGAACCCAACATGAGGCTCAAATCCACGAACGACGAGATCATGACCTGAGCTGAAGTCAGATGCTTAACTGACAGAGCCACCCAGGCACCCCAGCAAAATATTCCTGAGGATGTTTTGAGGAGGTTGGTTATTTGGGATAATGAGAAGTGGCCTGGGACATGTCAGACCTTATTCCTCATTTTTAATTATGCTGGTGGAAGAGGGAGAATGTAGAGTATTTCCCTGCCATTCTGGGGCCATTTTTATATACCTGACCTCTGCCAACCTCTTTATGTACAATACATTTTTATGTGTTTCCACATAGCACGTTGAGAAAGGTTAGATTATTGTACCTTTTTTTTTTTTAATAGAAGGAAACCGAGGCCTACTTTCACAACTTAAGAGAGTCAGGTCAAGTGCAAAGGATCTTTAGAGTGTCATCAGATGTCTCAACAGTCATAGTGAAAGAGGACAGTGGAGGGACACCTTCAAACTTTGGCAGGAAAAATAGTTCTTATTTAGATTATACACCAAGCCAAACTATGAATCAAGCCAGAGAAAAATAAGGACATATTCAAACAAGAAAGCCTTCAAACAAAACAAAACAAACATTTACAAGACTGTGGCAAAAGAATAAAGTAGAAAGAAAAAAGAAAAAGAGCAACTCATGGGTGACAGGAAACATGTAAATGATCGAGAAGAGGTTTCTCCATGCCCCTTAAATCTCGACTGGCCTGTGACTTTGTTAGGACAATGGAAGAATACGAAAAGTGACACAAGAAGAAGCTTAATAGTGGTTTTGTATTAGAGCTTCCTCAGTGTTGGGGACCTTTACCGTTTCCACTCTGTGGGCTTGCCCGCCAGGTGATGAAAACCACATGGCCCCATTGTGTCCCAGTTCACATGCCCGGCCAGTTACCATCAAGGTCCTTGGCTGAATTTCATTCACACTCAGCAGTGAATGCAGCAGAGATGAGAAAAAAAAAAAAAAAAATCTCTTGGCTGTGTCCCATCCACAATGCTGATCCATAAAACTCTAAGTCACATAAATGGTGATTATGTTAAGCAACTGAGTTTGCGGGCAGTTTTCACACTGCACAAAATAACCAATGGTGAGATTGGAAGCTAGATGTGGGGTGCTGACAAAAGAAAAAGAAGATGCAGCACTGGCTTTGAGATGAGGCCGCAGGCAGAAACTGTTTGCAAGTCTGGAAAGACGGCGACCTGCGTTATATACAGGAGGACAACAGTTGCAAAACTAACACCTGTCACAACTTGGGAAGGAGGAAGCACCTAATGAACTTTAGATTGGCTAAGGAGGTCACCAGACAGAGTCTTAAAAGTGTCATTTCTTTTGTGATAAAGTATGGGAACAGGGAGATGAGTTAAAGAAAGAATTATTGGGGTGCCTGGGTGGCTCAGTCGGTTGGGCATCCGACTTCGGCTCAGGTCATGATCTCGCGGCTTGTGGGTTCGAGCCCCATGTTGGGCTCCGTGCTGACAGCTCGGAGCCTGAAGCCTGCTTCGGATTCTGTGTCTCCCTGTCTCTCTGCCCCTCCCCCACTTGTGCTCTGTCTCTCTCTGTCTCTCAAAAATGAATGAATGTAAAAAAAATTTTTTCTTAAAGAAAGTATTATTTAGTTTTAAAGCAGAATGTAGAGGGAACTTACAAGGCTTAGGACCTATTGAGTTAGAAAAGGACTCACATTCTGCCTCACCATACAGTAAAAAAGTCTTAAATGGTAAAGATTAAATCAAGAGTGTGGCTATAAGAAAAAATTGTTAAGGTCTATCAAAGATTTAGGGTAGTGCCTAGAAACACCTTTCAACTGGATAAAAAAGCTTCCGAGAAAACTTAAAGATATGTTTTAAGGGTTTTATTCAAGTGGAAGGGCACTAGCTTTAACTTACAGAGACTGAGATTGTTCAAATTGCAGAAATGCCTCTAGACTCTCAAAACTCCACCAGTAGAAAGCAGGTTGAAATAGCTGCTCATCTACAAAACGGACTACTTTTTTCATGAAAAGAAAAAGTCATTTCAGAGAAGGAACCAAAAGCCCAAAAGAAGAGCCATGGATCAGGAAGCCCATTCCTAGGTTACAATCAAGGAAATGCCCTGGGAAACACTCCCAGGGAGCACCCCAAGCTCCAGTCAAGGAGCATCTTCTGCTCTGGCACGTTTGTCCTATGGCATTTAAAAATCCTTATGAACCAGTGACTGGTTTTATTGGGAGTGCCTATCATCGTATTTATATTTATTTGGCACAACATGGCATGACATAGTGTGGTCTCTGTATACGACATGGATGTAGGGAGTGTGTGTGATGGGGGCATATACTTGTCTTTGGTCTCTGGCTATAGAGGACTCATACTGGAGGAGATTCTGAGGCCCTGGACATCAAATCTGGTGCCCTAATCGTGTAAGACTTTTAAGAGATCTGAGATGAAGAAAGTATGTTGCATGTGAGAACAATGTAAGTTACTCCAGCCAGAAGGCACAGATAAATTGCAAAAATACCCGTGATGCCTTGTAGCTCCTCCCACCAAAGGTAAAATCCACCTTCACCTCCATGAGTCTAGACTGGCCTTGTATCTTGCTTTGACTAATTAATTAGAATATGATACAAACAGAGAATTGAAAAGTGCAAGGGCATTAGGAATTCCTTTCTTGCTGCTTTTGGGACTGAGTGAAGAAGTCTGAGCTGGCTGGCTGGAGAATCAGAAATAAGGCGGTCCAGTTACCACCTTTGCCCCAGCTAAACAGTCCCATAAACACCTAAAATCTGACAGACAGCTACTGAAAAGACATATCTGAGAGAGCCCAGATAAGACCCACAGAAGAACTACTCAGCTGATTCCAGACCAATTTCTTGCCTCACAGACTATAAGCTAAATAAATAGTTGTTTGGAGGTAGCTTGTAGCACAGAAATGGCTCATACACTCACTATGCAGCAATTGGCAGGTGAACCATTCCTTGTAGACTTCAGAAAGTGACATATTACCAACTCATTTCTCTTCCTTATCCCTACTGGCCACACTTTAATTCCAACCAGTCCCAGTTTGGATGGGCATATTTTTAAATGTGAGAATATACTGCATCTTTGTGCTGGAACATGTCTGCAAAGCAGATTGTTTAATTTCTTGAAAAAGGGGCAGTGATGCCCTGAAAGATAAGAGATAACCCATTGTAGAGACGTTTGTCCACCTGTCCCACCCCTGTAGGGATATTTACCATTATTCCATTCCTCCAGCGTCTGTTTTGTTTAAATATCACTTATATCTCTGTGCAATTGCTTTGACACTGATGCCAAAGTATTCTAGGGTCACAAAATTGAATTAGCACCACAGCCAAGAGGTAAAATGAAGGACATATGTTCCACTCCATCTCCTGGTCCCTACTGAGCCGGCTTCTGAGAGACCGTCTCTGGTTTGTCTCTCCCATCCCCATAAGCAGCACTAAGAACCCATAAGGACCCACCTTCATGCTGCATTTGCTCTAACACCGTGAGACTTAAGTTCAGACGTGAGTCAGATCCTGACTCCAGCACTTACCAGCCATGCATCAGGATAATGATATGTACCTCACAAAGCTTTGTAAGGATTAAATGGGAGGAAACATGAGAAATACCTTAGGGCCCCACATGTATTAAAATCTTGATTTTTTTTTTTTGAGAGAGAGAGAGAGAGAGAGAGAAAAAGCACACGCGTGTGCACACACACGAGGGAGGCGGGCGGGGGGGGGGGGGGGCAAAGGGAGAGAGAAAGAGAAAATCCCAAGCAGAGAATTCAGACTGACGGTGGAGTCTGATGCAAGGCTTGATCCCACAATCCTGGGATCATGACCCGAGCTGAAGTCAGGAATTGGATGCTCAAACGACTGAGCCACCCAGGGGCCCCTAAACTCCCTGAGTTTTTAATAGATTCATGTGACTGTCAGGTACACTGCACCTCTGCTTTCGCTGTCGCTGTGACGACAACAAGTTTATGGGACTGAGGTGCTGCGGCATGGTTTGTCACGCTGGATGGAGACAGCCAACTGCTTCTTTGTCATTCTGTAATCTGTTTGGTCTGTGCTGCTTTCTGGTCTAAGGGTCAGAATAGATTGGGCCACGAGGTGGGATGCACCCTCTCTGGCTGGCCAGACGCCTCGGGGGACGTCTGCCTGCTTAGCTGAACTGGGGCCAGTCCTGACATGGTGTCATGGTTTAGGGGCAACATGGTTTCCTGGATGGGGCACAGGAGCAGGATTCATGGGACCTGGGCTTTCTGCCAGGTCCCAGCACTAATTTGGCAAAGTGACCTTGGGCAAACCACTTTCCTTCTCTTCTTTCTATTAAAGGAATTTTAATAGATTTTATGACCACACCTCATAAAGATACAGTGAAGATTAATGTAGGATATCTGAAGCAATTTCAGAGGGAAACGCCACAGAGATTATAATTAGTTTTACAATCCATAATTAAGTCTATAAATAGGAGGTATACACATCTGAATTATACATTTAAAAATAAGAGTTTCCATTTAGAAAAAAAATCTTTCTATAGAAAATGAAGACCAATGACTTGGTCATATTCAGAGAGATGAGGAACTGGAAAAATACAAAGATTGTGGCCTTAATGTCGCCTTCAATTTGGACCCTCCAGTGGGATAACAAAGCTGATCATAGAGGATAACATCTCTATCAGATCTCCTGGACTAAAGGTTTAACTCATTAACTCACAAAGGAGAAGTATCCAGGACATTTACAGATAAAAGGGATGTGATCTTAACCCAATTCTGGATATGGGGATTTTATGAGGGAATAATTAATTGTAGAGCCTTTGAAAAGCACTGGAGAACCCCTTTCCTTAAATATCTCTCACATCCTTCAGGTCCACGTTCCTCAATCCAGGCAAGAATGGGATGCTACAGGACCAAGGAGGGCTTGCCAACAGCAGCCAGGAGCCCATTCAGTCATTGCCATCTTGGGAAACGTTTATGTTGTAACCCTCTGGGCATCAAGAGATTTTCCTTTTGTTGCCCCTCCCCCACTCCATTCCACCAACTGAATAGCCCCTGCGAACAGTATAGTAGAGCATGGGGTCAAATACACAGTTGAATCTCACCACCTTTTAGGGATTTCAAAATACTCCAAATTCAGGATCCTGACACAAACACACTTACATTATTCAGTTAGTTGAAAGTACATGCAGAGCACAGATACCCTGTTTCAGGCCCATTAGCTGTAGTCCCAGGGTCAGCAAGCTCATGCTGTGGTCTGGACCTTTGGCTGTTTTCTGTCTCTCCACCCCTTCCCAGTCAGGCGTGACTGTCCTTGGGCCATCACGAATGCTGGGACCGTGATGCCCTTTTCTGTTTGAGCATCAGGCCACCACTTGGTTTCTGGCTGAAGCTGCCGGACTTCCAAGTTGGCAGGTCACAATTTAGCACACTGGATTCATAAAAACCAATAAAATAGAACTTTTTTTTAATTTTCTCTGGCTGACCTACTCCTGCTCACCAGCCTCTACTTCTTGGGGCTAGGCCAAGAAGGTGGGGGAGATGTCTACATAGCAGTCCCCAGTTAGTTTTAGTCTAGATCATGTCTGTTGGGGAAACAATCCATCAAAGTGATTTACTCCTAACAGACCTGCTCCTCCCCACTCTCCCCTGCACCTCCCCCACATGGTGGCTGGTTTCCCAGGAGTGGGAGCTTCCCATCCCCCTGTTGTCCGGATGCAGAAAGGGATCTTGGCCTCACGGGAGGCCTCACCAGAGAGGCCTGGTCCCCCTGCACCGGCTGGTCCTGGCTATCCTCTGGCTGATCTCTGCTGAGATGAGGTGGATGCATTCTTAACTGTAGTGTCGGTCTGTGTTTCTGCTCGGGCCTTGGCTGGTGTCTCTCCCAGTGTGTTCGCTCAGTCAAGCCATGCTCCTGCGGAGCCCAGCACCCTGCGGTTGAGCAGGCCTCTCTCCAGCTCTGAGGAGTACAATTCACCCGCCAAGGTCATTGGTGAATCCTGAGGGGCCCTGAATCCATCCACCTTGGATTCAGGGTCACTTAGCTCATGCCAAAATGAGACCCACTGAGGCTCCCCAGTTCTGTCGCTCTGCCTTCATACTTCCCTTCTGTCACATTTTTCTTGTGTCAGTTAACATAAGAGAAGATGCTAGTCTACGGGGAAGTTGAATTAGGGATGCACATAGTTTGAGTTCAATGGCATTTGTTTATGTAGTTCACAGACACACCTGAGTCCTGTTAAATTATTGTGTTGATCCAGGATAGAAATGACTTCTAGTATTGCCCTGCTTGTGCTTGAAATGTTCTTCCCCCATGTCTTATGGCTTTCTCCTTCAAACTCTTTCTTCTCTGAGAGCCGCCCCTGACCACAGGCCCATAATGGTATTCTCTGTCCCCTTACCTTGCTTTCCTTTTCTTTTTTCCTAAAGTTTATTAATTTATTTATTTTGAGAGAGACAGCCAGAGAGAGGAGAGAGAGAGAGAGAGAGAGAGAGAGAGAGAATCCCAAATAGGCTCCACACTGTCAGCACAGAGTCTGATGTGGAGCTCGAACCCATGAGCCGTGAGATCATGACCTGATCTGAAACCAAGAGTCAGACGCTTAACCAACTGAGCCACCCAGGTGCCCTGCTTTATTTTTCCTTATCACACTTATCTATCACAAATAATATTAGTTTTTTTCTTGTTGACTTTCATCTCCCCCATTAGAACTTAAGCTCCAGAGGGCATGGTCTTTGTCTTGTTCACTGGAATATTCCCAGTGTGTAAGATGAAATAATATCCTTAATAATTCTTGATATTATTAAAATAAAAATCCATATTGAAGTGTGCAACAGAATAAAGTAATTTAGAGGGGAACCTGGGTGGCTCAGTCAGTTAAGCATCCGACTTTGGCTCAGGTCATGATCTCATGGTTGTGAATTCGAGCCCCGCATCTGGCTTTGTGCTGACAGCTCAGAGCCTGGAGCCTGCTTCAGATTCTGTGTCTCCCTCTCTCTCTGCCCCTTCCCTGCTCATGCTCTGTCTCTTTCTCTCTCAAAAATAAATGAACATTAAAAAGATTTTTTTTAAGAATAAAGAAACTTAGAGGGGCGCCTGGGTGGCGCAGTCGGTTAAGCGTCCGACTTCAGCCAGGTCACGATCTCGCGGCCCGTGAGTTCGAGCCCCGCGTCGGGCTCTGGGCTGATGGCTCAGAGCCTGGAGCCTGTTTCCGATTCTGTGTCTCCCTCTCTCTCTCTGCCCCTCCCCCATTCATGCTCTGTCTCTCTCTGTCCCAAAAATAAATAAACGTTGAAAAAAAATTTAAAAAAAAAAAAAAAAGAATAAAGAAACTTAGATATTAACTAGTTTCATTAGCTGTAAGAGAAGAATTTGAGACCAGATCTGTCTTCCTACTTTATGCCTGGTATGATTTCTATTGTATCGCTCAAGCTATCTTCCTCAAAGGTATGTTAAGTAAAAATGTATTTGTTTGAGATTCCATGTATTTGTGTAATAATCTGCAATAAGATATCTGGATCAAAAATTAGCTTTATTACTAAGTCAACACCTGATCATGTTAAATATTGATATACATAGTGCAATTTATTTTTAAAAGTCACAGGAAAAGAAAAGGAGAGAAAGCAGACTTTCAGTGTCTTTATTTTATTTTTTAATTATAGACATATAGTTCTATATTTCCATATTATTTATGCCTATTTTGAAATGAATCCATAAACACTTTAAGTATATTTATTTATTTTGAGAGAGACAGAGACAATGTGAGCAAGAGAGGGGCAGAGAGAGAGAGGGAGAGAGAGAATCCCAAGCAGACTCCACACTGCCAACACAGAGCCTGACGTGGGGCTCAAACTCACAAAACCATTAAGATCATGACCTGAGCCAAAACCAAGAGTTGGACCCTTAACCAGCTGAGCCACCCAGGCGCCCCTATAAACACTTTTCTTTAATGCACATATAAATGGAGTCAATATTTTTGTGGTATTATTGCATAAAAGAAAGAAATTAGAGTAAATGCTACAATTTTTACTTTTATACTCATTTAAGGAAATGAGTTTTGTTTATAAATTTGTGCACAGTGTATAGTCATGCTGGCTTTTACACACAGACAACAAAGGAATAGGGGAAAAGACACATATTGCAAAGCTATATCAAAGGGCCCTAAGTGACTTCACATTATAGTTTTTCTCTGGCGCGTTCTATTTGGCTGGTTGAATGACTGTCATTTTGCATCCATTCCTCTGAGGCAATGACATGGTGAGGACGGTATTTTGATGGATGGAACTGTCAGAACCTGCTGAGTATTTAGATATTGCACTGGTGTATTACATTTACAAAGGACTGCATTATAGGAAAGTGTGATTGCTCTTCTCTGACTATTCT
This sequence comes from Prionailurus bengalensis, assembly GCF_016509475.1. Lineage (NCBI taxonomy): Eukaryota > Metazoa > Chordata > Mammalia > Carnivora > Felidae > Prionailurus > Prionailurus bengalensis. The sequence goes on along the minus strand of NC_057353.1, from coordinate 12,954,095 downwards.
TCTGAGCGTTTAGGACATGGGCTGGTAGTTAAAGAACAATGATGCATTTTCCTTTTCCTCATCGTACCACCTCTGTTGTGTTGCTTAGCTGCAGTTGAAACAAACCCCAAGGCTTTTGTTCACAGGCTTTAGTCTAAGGATGAACCCTCCTTCAGCTAGCTTCGTGTAATGCAATATGGCAAAGGCAAGGCATTTGAAAATCAGGTTCATCATGGCAGATTCTATAGACGAGAACAATAAACCACATTGCTTACTAGAAACTTAGAGGACAAAGACTTGAACTAAATACGCTACCTTATTTTCTTACTCAGTGTGCTGTTTCCAAAACAGCCCCCCTTTTCCACCCCCCCCCACACCCACCATCCGAAAGTAGAGCATTCCTGTGAAACTTGCATAAACCAAAATGGCATAACGCAACCAGTATCCCCACTCTCTGAAAGTTTGGAAGTTCACGTTAGGCCTCTTTGCTTTTATGAAAGTCCTTCATTAGTACCTGTTTTCTCTGAGTGAAAGAAATGAGAGGATTTCTGCTTTTACAAACAGTAATTGCCACCCTAATGCAGGTGTTTCAAAAGAGAGGGATACCTGTAAAGACATTTTCATAGATTAACGGACTTCATCTGCTATTCTCTCCTCAAAGGAGAATTTGAGAAACCAACCCTTTTTCTTAGGAAGGCTGCTTTTTGTCATTTGCATGGGACTTAAGGGGTCAGTCTCCTTAAGTGACACAACATAGCGTACAGGCTACAATCTCCAGCTTTTCCTCCTACTACATTTCAGAGCCACACAGCATGATCACAGATATTATCTCTACCTAATTCCTTCCTCAAAATTGTCCTACCAGAGTAGTGGCATTTTACCTTTGAGACTTGTATTTCTAGAAACATTTAATTTTCTTTTTTTAATTTTTTTTAAATGTTTATTATTTTTGAGAGACAGAGAGACAGAACCTGAGCAGAGGCGGAGCAGAGAGAGAGAGGGAGACACAGAATCCGAAGCCAGCTCCAGGCTCTGAGCTGTCAGCACAGAGCCCAACGTGGGGCTGGAACTCATGAATCATGAAGACGTGACCTGAGCTGAAGTCAGGTGGTTAACTGACTGAGTCACCCAGGCGCCCCTAGAAACATTTAATGTTCTGACCAACTTAAAATGACAAAGCAAAATGACAGTAACCACGCTGTTTCCTCTCCAGTATCCTGGTGTCTGAGAGGCTAAGAATCACTTTGGATCCCCATTCTAGAGATACTGCTGTCGCCAGTTGTGCCATTTTGTCTGGATGGAGTCTAGGTCTCTTCCTAATAGAACCCTAATTTGGGGAGGGGGTGAGTAACTCCAGGATTTTACTTCTCATTACAAAAGCACAAGCCAGAAAGACCTGAGCCTCTCTTTCCTTTCGTGTTGCCTCCATTTGACCACAGGGTCCATATCTCCTAGGAAGCTGCATCTTGACCAAGTGAGGTGGTGAGAAGGAATATTGGAGGTCATCTCATCCCTCTTTTAGGAGGTGGGGATTCCTGCCCAGGCTGTGTGTGTGCAGATACTATTACTGTGCTGCCTCTTTCCTGTCGTATAATGCGTGTGTTCCTTTGTTTCTCTCTTTGCGGCTTCCTGCTTCCAAGCCTGCTACGTTAGCCTTGTATCAATTCTGTGAGATTTCGCATGTGGAATTACACACACACACACGCCATTATATCCTGTCTCACAAATAAATACCTTTTGCTCCGGTTAGAACAAATTTCTGTTGTTTGTGACAAAGAACCCTACCTGATACGGACGCCATGGTTCTAAATCTTACAGGAAAGGAAAGAACCAAAATCCTAGGGTTGTGTATTTGACCCAGTCCTCAAAAGCTAACCATTCACAATTAAGTTAGTGAGTAGTGGAAGCATGGTATGACCTGTGTTATAGAGTAAGAAAGTTCATGTAGCTCCTTAGGGTACAATCATGTTTTCGTTAACACTTTCATCTTTGTACGAAATGTTTTAGTGTGCTGCCTTTTTTCCTGATGGTTTGAAATGTTATATCTATTTGGGAAATGTAGAGAGGGCACAAGCAAAGCTTCCTAAGAGCACATGCAGTTAGGCTTTCTCTCATCCTAGTTTCCCTGTTGAATTGAGTTTTTGGGTTTGGGGTTTGGGGTTCTGGGCTTTGGGTTTTCTTTTCTTTTTCTTTTCTTGTCTCGTCTCTTCTCTTCTCTTCTCTTCTCTTCTCCTTTCCTTTCCTTTCCTTCCTTTTCTTTTCTTTCTTTCTTTCTTTCTTTTTTTCGAGAGCTTATCTCTCAACTTTGTACATTTAAGAAGAGTCTATTTATGCCCAAGAACATTCTGTTGTTTCCTTCAGGTGTTCTTCACAGTGGTTTAACTGTAAAACTGAAATTTTAGTGCCAAGATTATATTGATTTGATGGTACAGATAAGTAAGCACTTGCGATATTATAAGATTGTTCACACTGTGTTAGAGTCTTTTCTAAAAATATTATAACACTAAAAACTGATATGTACTTGGAAACTTATAGAAACTTATTTAGAAACTTATATAGAAACCTCTGAGAGGTTTTTGTTAAAAACTTTGAGAAAATAAATGTCTATTCGTACTAAAGTACTATTAAGCACAGCATACAGTATGTTTCTGTATTTGCATGGGTACTTTATGTTGCAAGCAAGCAAGCAAAAAAATCAATTCATCTGACCTAAACAACAAATAAGAATGTATTGGTGTATATAACTGAGATGTATAGATAAAAATCCATCATTAGATACAGATTGAGTTCTAGGACTATGATGGCATAGGGGCTTTGTCACTGTGTCTTTCTAATTCCCTTGGTTCTTCCTTTCTCTTTGTTGGTTTGTTAAAATTGGCTGCTCTAGGGACACCTGGGTGGCTCAGTTGGTTAAGCATCTGACTTTGGCTCAGGTCATGATCTCATAGTTCGTGGGTTCGAGCCCCGCGTCAGGCGCTGTGCTGACAGCTCAGAGCCTGGAGCCTGCTTGGGATTCTGTGTCTCCCTCTCTCTCTGCACCTCCCCTGCTCATGCTCTGTCTCTCAAAAATAAATAAAATGTTAAAAAAATTTTAATTGGCTATTGTAGTCCTAGGCCTCCTATGTTTATCCAGCATCATTTGGATGGCAATGATGTGCCCACGTCCCACAGCTCTAAGCAGAAGTTTGGATATTCACTCCAATTTAATTGCATTGCATCCTATATCCACTCCTGAATCAGTCACTGAAGGCAGAGTAATGAGATAAATGTACTGCTTGGCTAATTCTACATCATTAGCTAGTTCCACCTCTGTAGCAATGGTGGGCAGACACAGCTTCTCCAGAGCACAAGAATCCCCCAAAAGAAAATTGGGAGCTGTCAGAAAGGGTGAAGAAGAAAAGGAGACTTCACAGGTAACCAAGAGGTGTCCAGTCGTCCTCCATCATGTTGTTACTGTAAGGGAATATGAGTGTTATCTAGATGTTCCTGTAGAGTGTGTCTTCACCATTTTGCACCAGGGCTTGTAATGTGAACCCATAAAAGTGTGCTTTATATGGAACGGATTGGCAGAGGTTAAGTGTGACAATTACCTAACTGTTTTTAATATATCCAAGCCATTTTAGTTAATTGTAGTCAGTATCAAGACCAACAGATTCAGAGCCATGAATCACTCAGCTGAAACCTTCCTCTTATCCTTTGGCATCCCTGCTAAGCAACTTTTTTTTTTTTTAATTTTTTTTCAACGTTTATTTTTTTGGGGACAGAGAGAGACAGAGCATGAACGGGGGAGGGGCAGAGAGAGAGGAGACACAGAATCGGAAACAGGCTCCAGGCTCTGAGCCATCAGCCCAGAGCCTGATGCGGGGCTCAAACTCACGGACCGCGAGATCGTGACCTGGCTGAAGTCGGACGCTTAACCGACTGCACCACCCAGGCGCCCCCCTGCTAAGCAACTTTTTAGGTGCCTCCTTCATGGAATGTGGCTGTTCTAGTTTGCATAGTGCAAAATGCAAAACAAATGGACGTAGTGTTTTATCAGCGGATAAAGGTAGCTGACTGATGAAGTTACCTCAGGGAAGGGATTGAATTTTAGTATCTATTGTCTCAAATTCTCTCCTCTCTCTGCTTCTCGCTTCCTCTCAGGAGTGTTATAACACTTGCAAACTATCTTCTGAACTCTATTGCACTTTATAGAACTTGATGTATAAGTAAATACCTATTTCTCTATTCATAGACATAAAATATTAAGTAGAATAAGTTATGTTCTTAAAATTGGGTACCATCTGGAGAGATTAGCTGGCATTGAATTCACAGGCTCGGAATTTTGCCCTTGTGTGTGCCACAGAGCAATTGAGACAACAGGTGCTAATCCACTGATCCGTGCTGACTGAGCTCATACAATATGGACGTATTCCTGAGAAACACGATTTATTTAAGCAAATAATAGAAAGACGATTGACCACAGGGCCAAACCCTTGCATTCTCTGACAATACGCTCTCCCCCTATAAGTAGACCACGCGGGAGAGCCAAATTATTATTTGAACATTGCCTCATATGCATGGAAGTAGAACAAGGCGATTGGTTTTATACTTTAGATATTTAGTAGCATCAGATTGAAGTCAGATGCCTGCATCTCCTTAATATGGACTTGGGGCCCTGCCACCCTCATTCTAGAACAAGGCTCTGGTGAGCACTGCACACATGTGCCAGTGCGTGACTCTTTTAGCTCTGTTTTGTAGCTGATAAATATCTTTTTTCTGAATGCCTCATCTTCAATTAAACCTTTCTACCAAGGAAACTCCTCTATATGAAATAAATCTATACATCTTGGCCTTTCACGTATCTAAGCCAATCAGACTAGGCAGGATCTTATTTTTTTCTTTTACATACCATGTACACAGGCTTTACTAAATTTTCTTTTTAATTCATTAAAGGAGATGTAACTATTCAGTGCCCACGGCTAGCTCAGTGCTAGGTATTTGACCTATATGATCACATTTAAACATAAAGGAAGCAAATAGCATGATTCTCGTTTTAGAACAAGGGACACTCAAGCTCAAAGAAGTCAGTGCAACTTGCTCAAAGTCAAACATCGAATTAGTTGATAGAGATAGAATTCAACCAGCCTATTGTGACTATGTGTTATGATTCTAACATCAATGCCCTTTCAACATGTATTAGCCAGGAGGACATATTAAGATGGGCTTTTTATTCTCCCATCATTTCTAAAACTATTAATGTGTCAAAGTCTTGCAAGCTGGAGAAAATTAAAATTCTTGGTTTCTTGTATCATTTTTATGGAAAAGTGTTAATTAATTTATTATAGTATATATTTATTTTCTGCCTATAGTTGGCACGTTTCTGTGTTGCATGGTTTAGAACAAAAAAAAAAAAGAAAAAAAAAAGACACGTTAGGATCTTAAAATAGGACAATAGCATGAGGCTTGACTGCATATTCAATAATGGTTATGGTGTAATAGTGCAGGACTGTGATCCTTGAGATAAGTGAAAAAAAAAATGAGGCAAGCACTAAATATTTCCCCAAAACTTATTTCCTAGAGGCAGTTCCCAGGCTACAGAGCAGAGCAGTAGAACCAGGCAGGGGCCAGCATTCTCAGTGAGTTAAGAGACAGAGATCACAAATCAGAAAGCCCAAGGCAAATAGAATTTTCAGGGCTTAATATGAGAAAGGAGGGGGTAACAGAGAGAAAGAGAGACAGATAGAGACAGAGAGAAAGAAAGAGATCCAGAGGTCTGTGGAGAGAGGTCCTATAAAGGTTTTGGTTCATCTATGAGCTTCAGCAAAGAACCAACACAAAGCAACAGTGTTACAAGCAATAGTATTACAAGGCTGGTAATAGTTACTTTCCTATCAGCTAGAATGCAAAAATTTAAAAGTACTGAGGTATTTGTAAGTGTCCTCAGAAGAGAATTACATTAACAATGGGGCTAAATTAGCCCTAGACTAAAGACAACTCTGGATCTGCCTCAACAAAGCCTAAAAGCATGCCTTCAAAGGACTGGGCCGACCACAAATAACTACCTGCAAGAGTAAAGCCCAACACTCTTTAAGGGAACACAGCAAAATCTAGCATGCAACAATGGCAAGTGCACAATTTACAGAATTCAATTAAAAATTTCCTGAGCCTGGATGGCTCAGTTGGCTAAGCATCTGACTCTTTATTTTGGCTGGAGTCATGATCTCATGGTTTGTAAGTTCTAACCCCTCATCAGGCTCCCCTCTGACAATGCAGAGCCTGCTTTGGATTCTCTCTCTCCCTCTCTCTCTCTGCCCCTCCCCCCTCAAAATAAATAAATAAGCTTTAAAAAAAATTCCTGAAATACAAAGAAGTAGAGAAACATGATCCATAAGAGGTAAAGCAGTCAATACAAATAGACCCAGAAGTGACCAAGGTGATGGAATTAACAAACAAGGTCATTAAAATAGCTATTAAAAATATGCTGCACGTGCTTTAGAAAACAGGGAAACATGAACAATATGAGAAAATAATTTTTTTTAAAAACTTTTATGAAACGACCAAAACTGACCCTCTACAGATGAAAAATATAATATTTGAAATGTGGTATGTGCAGCATATTAGACACAGCTGAAGAAATGGTCAACGAACATAAACATTTAGTAGTCAAAAACTATCCACAGTGAAGCAAATAGAGAAAAAGATGCTGAAAACCAAATGGCCTATGGTACAATATCAAATAATCTAATACATGTTTAATTGGGCTGTCCAATAAAGAGAGAAGAAAGTTGAGGATAGGGATGTGTTCAGAAAGACATTTGAATTAATAATAGATGAAAATTTAACAACTTGATGAAGACTATAAACCTACTGACGCAAGAAATGCAAATAACTAAAACAAAACAAACAAGTAGAATAAAAATAAAGAAAACCAAACCAACTCATATTATAATCAAATTGCTGAAAATCAGTGATAAAGAGAAAACAATTTTAGACCAACCATAGGTAAAACATGATATGTATGAAGATACCTAAAGTTGACTACAGGTTTCTTGTCAGAAACTATGCAAGCCAGAAGATAACATAGCACATCTTTATAAAATAGTAAAATATATACATACATATATATACACATGTACATATATATATACATACATATGTATGTATATATATATATATATGTACATAACCTACAAAGACACAAAGAATAAAAATATCTTTCAAAATAATGAAAGTAAGACTTTTAAGATATACAGAAGCTTAGAAAATTTGTCACATTGAACTTTTACCACCAGCAACGTTAAGGAATATGTGGCTGAAAGAAGGAAAATAACACTATGGGTCTATAGAAAGTCATGAGACAGATCAGAAATATTAATAATTAATAATAATTTAATAACAATTAATAATAATTGGTAATTATAAAAATTATTTGGATAAATATGAAAGACATTTTATCTTTCTTCCTTTTAGAATTTCTTTATAAGATAAATAACTGTTTAAATCAAAAATAATAACCATGTTTTGTAGGATCTATGAGTGAAATGAAGAAGTAATTAACCATAGCAGTACAAAGGTTGAGAAGAGCAAACGGAGGTGGACTGTGAAGTAATATAATCAAGTAGTACAATATTGTTTCAAGGTAGACTGTGATGATTAAAAATGTATTTCTTAAATCTTAGAAAAATCACTAAAAACAAAACAAAGAGGCATTGCTAATAGACCAACTATGGTTAAAAAAGACCATAAAAATATTCAAATAAATCATAAGATGGCAGGAACAGAAGAAAAAAAACAATAAAAAAAGAAAAAGAAAAAAATAGCAAGGTGGTAAATTTAAAACCAACCATATCATTAATTACACTAACAGAAATGGTTTAATAGCTGGAGCGTCATTAATGAATATAACACAAAGCTGATTTCAGAACAAGGAATATTATTAGGTAAAAAAAAAATCATGTATTTACTAATAACAGAGATATAAATTCATCAAGAGCACATAACAATCCTAAATATGTATGACACCAATAATAGTGCTTCAAAATACATGAAATAAAAACTCAGAAATTTAGAAAGTAGACGAATCCATTGTTACACTTGGAAGTTTCAATACCACTCTCTCTGAATTAATAGAGCAAGTCAAAAGGAAATCAGTAAGGATAAAAAAAAAAAAAAAAAGACCTGAACAATATGATCAACAAACTCAACTCAGGCTAATTGACATTATAGAACACTCCATCCACAAACGTTCTCTTCAAGTTCATATGGAATATTCACTCAGAGACTCTGTTCTGGACACTCAAAATGGTCTCTATAAGTTTCAGATGATAGAAATCATACAAACTAGGTTTTCTGAACAAAACAAATATATTAGGAATTAGTAAGAGAAGGATATCAGAAAAATCCCAAGTATTTGAAAATTTAAACAATGTCCTTTTACATTTGTCCCACTTGCAGGGTCAGAGAAGAAATCAGAAGGCAAATTAGGAAACATTTTTAAGTGAATGAAAATGAAAACACAGCATATCAACATTTGTGAAAAGTGATTAAGGCAGTGCTTAAAGGAAATTGTCAGCGTTAAAGAAAGAAATGAAGAAATCTCTTTCTCTGGATCTCTTTGGGCAAATATCACAGCCACTAGCCCTCTCTCGGGGGCTGGGATAATTCCAGCCTTGAGATGAATTTACAACACGGATGAAGTTAGTTGGGTTTTCATCATAGTCCATTTCGTGTCTGGTGATTCTGTTCATAATACGTCAGAAGGCTGTAAGCCTCAAGTGCGGACTAATGTGAAAAGGCCTCATGACATCTTAAAGGAAAGTGCTCAAATGGGAACATTATGTGCCTAATGCATTTCCTATGTCTCACAGGTCCCCAGTGCAGACTCAGTGACACTAATGGTAGCTTTTATCCCATCTCTCTTCCATGGTTCGCCATACGTTGCCTTGACAGGTGGTAACGCCGAGCACACTTTGTTTTCCCTTTAGGGCCTTGTTATTTTGGTTTTGTTTTTAAATTAGAAAGGAGACAATTTGACATTTTTTCCTTTTGCCTTCTATAACGGCTTTATTTGCTTTAAAGTACCCACAAACAAAAAATACTTTTTCCTGTTGCTCTGTGGAAAATATACTCCAAAGAAGATTCCCAAGCAATAGAGGAATTTCTCAGAAATCCACATGGGGACCTAGGGAGCTAACATTTATTAATTGCCTGTGTTCCAGCTTCAGTACCTTCACACAGGAAATTTACTGACCAGGCCCTGTGGCTCTTAATCTTCTGTTTACCAGTCTTCTGGACTGGGTTCTTAAAATCTGCTCTAGAGATTTTCTCACCTGTGACCCTAAGCCAATGCAGCTTGCCTGACATCACTGAACAAGGTTTTTGATTCACCAGACTCACAGAATTTGTCAGTTTTCTCCTGTCCAGTCACCTTCTTGACCATGGTTTCTCCTAGGCTAACCTAGTCTATCCAAACTGCAAATTTGAAAAATAAAATAGCACTAATTTTGTGCTTTTGAGTTGAGATAATAGTCTTAGCAACACCAACAGTGATTAGGTGAATATAAATCTATACTTCAGTTAGAAAAAGTAGGAAAGAGAGGCACATGGGTGGCTCAGTCAATGAAGTGTCCGACTCTTGATTTCGGCTCAGGTCATGATCTCAGAGTTCATGAGATCAACCCCCACATCGGGCTCTGCATCAACAGCACAAAGCCCGCTTGGGATTCTCTCTCTCCTCTCTCTCTGCCCCTCTTCCACTCACACATGTGCAATATGCACATGCTCTCTCTCTCTCTAAAAAAAATATAAACTTTAAAAAAAAGAAAAAAATAGGAAAGAACTATATTTCTTCGTATCAAAGGTCCCATAGGAGCAAGACTTGGAGAAAGGATTTGCTACAAGAAGTTGATTGGAAAATGCTTTCAACCAACACCCCTGAGAGAGGGAAGGGAGCAGAATTGATCACTGGGAAAATAGATTAGTTTTTTATCACTGCCATATCAAATTACCACAAACTTTGTGGCTTCACACAACACAAATTTATTATCTTACAGTTCCACAAAAGTCTGACACGTGTCTCGTTGGGCTAAAATAAAAATGTCTTCCAGGATGAGTTCTCTGGAACCTCTAGAGGAGAATCCATTTTCTGGCCTTTTCTAACATCTAGACACCACCCTCATTCCTCGTTTCCTGTCTCCTTCCTCCATCTTCAAATCCAGCAATAACAGGTAGAATCTTTCTCACATTGCGTCACTCTGGTCTCCTCTCCTGTTTCCTTCTGCCACTTCTAAGGACCTTGTGATTACTTTAGTTTCCCTCAAATAATTCAAGATAATCTCCTTATCTTGAAGTCAGTTGATTAGCAACCTCAGTTGGCGCGTGCAACCTTAATTTCTTTTTTCTACTGAACCTAACATATTCACAGGTTCAGGGAATTAGGATGTGGATATCTTTGGGGAAGGAGAGGAAGCATTATTCAGCCTACCATGGAGAAGTTGAAGTAAATTCAGTTATCCTACAAAGAAGGTGACCCTTCAGAGTCGTGTTGAACTGGAACAATGGTGACAGATCTCCTGGGAGGGGGACATGATCTTGGGTGAGGCAGCTCTTTTTGTAGGACAACTCTGGGGGGAGTTAAGAGCAGCTGAGAGTTGTCAGTTCTTGTGCCACTGGCAGCAGGGAAAGGAGTATTCCTGACTTGAATGTGTCAGCCTGAAAATAAAGAGCCACAGTGAGAGGCAAATGAACATTTATTTGAGATTAAAGAATTGCAAGTTGGGGGCTCCTGGGTGGATCCGTTGGTTGATTTCAGCTCAGGTCATGATTCCCGGGTCGTGGGATCAAGCCCCACATTGAGCTCTGTGCTGAGAGGGGAGCCTGCTTAGGACTCTCTGTCTCTCTCTCCGCCCCTCTCCCCCACCCATTCTCTCTCTCTCTCTCTCTCTCTCTCTCTCTCTCTCTCTCTCTCTCAAATAAATGTTAAAAAAGAAGAATTGCAAGTTGGAGAGCACAGATTCAGATAGATACCCAAATGGTGTTCCCACTTACAGGGTGAAAGCAAAGAATTTTTATGAGGAAGAGGTAGGGGCAATTACATGAGTTAAAGGAAAAAAAAAAAAAAGGTTTTCTGTGAATGCTAACAAGTTTTCTATGGGTGTCAACAAGTTATGCTCCTCTGGGTTATACATTAATAACTGCTGATTTTAACTTCAGAAAGTCCATAACTATTATCTTGTGATCAGAGTGTCTGTTCTGCTGACTTCTCAAACAATTGCTTAAAATAATTGCATTTGGCCCAGTTCAAGCAAAGGTGAGTAAGGCAGTTTCTATACAATGGCCGCTCCAACTCCCTTTTAAAACGGCTCAAGTCATGTCAGTCTTGCACACAGGGTAGTAGGAAGGATTTGGGATCCATACAACAGCGTCCATGAAACGAGTTAAACATGTTTTTCCATCTATCATTGTGTGGCTGTAATTTAATAAAACTTATGAGACATGTTAATGATTTACTAGAGAGACTAGGTTAAGTCCTCGGTTTGCCACACCCTAGCTAAATTTCCAAAACAAGCATCAGCAATCAGACAACAAAAGGAAATCAAAGGCATCAAAATTGGCAAAGATGAAGTCAAGCTTTCGCTTTTTGCAGATGACATGATATTATACATGGAAAATCCGATAGACTCCACCAAAAGTCTGCTAGAACTGATACAGGAATTCAGCAAAGTTGCAGGCTACAAAATCAATGTACAGAAATCAGTTGCATTCTTATACACTAACAATGAAGCAACAGAAAGACAAATAAAGAAACTGATCCCATTCACAATTGCACCAAGAAGCATAAAATACCTAGGAATAAATCTAACCAAAGATGTAAAGGATCTGTATGCTGAAAACTATAGAAAGCTTCTGAAGGAAATTGAAGAAGATTTAAAGAAATGGAAAGACATTCCCTGCTCATGGATTGGAAAAATAAATATTGTCAAAATGTCAATACTACCCAAAGCTATCTACACATTCAATGCAATCCCAATCAAAATTGCACCAGCATTCTTCTCGAAACTAGAACAAGCCATCCTAAAATTCATATGGAACCACAAAAGGCCCCGAATAGCCAAAGGAATTTTGAAGAAGAAGACCAAAGCAGGAGGCATCACAATCCCAGACTTTAGCCTCTACTACAAAGCTGTCATCATCAAGACAGCATGGTATTGGCACCAAAACAGACACATAGACCAATGGAATAGAATAGAAACCCCAGAACTAGACCCACAAACGTATGGCCAACTCATCTTTGACAAAGCAGGAAAGAACATCCAATGGAAAAAAGACAGCCTCTTTAACAAATGGTGCTGGGAGAACTGGACAGCAACATGCAGAAGGTTGAAACTAGACCACTTTCTCACACCATTCACAAAAATAAACTCAAAATGGATAAAGGACCTAAATGTGAGACAGGAAACCATCAAAACCTTAGAGGAGAAAGCAGGAAAAGACCTCTCTGACCTCAGCCGTAGCAATCTCTTACTCGACACATCCCCAAAGGCAAGGGAATTAAAAGCAAAAGTGAATTACTGGGACCTTATGAAGATAAAAAGCTTCTGCACAGCAAAGGAAACAACCAACAAAACTAAAAGGCAACCAACGGAATGGGAAAAGATATTCGCAAATGACATATCGGACAAAGGGCTAGTATCCAAAATCTATAAAGAGCTCACCAAACTCCACACCCGAAAAACAAATAACCCAGTGAAGAAATGGGCAGAAAACATGAATAGACACTTCTCTAAAGAAGACATCCGGATGGCCAACAGGCACATGAAAAGATGTTCAGCGTCGCTCCTTATCAGGGAAATACAAATCAAAACCACACTCAGGTATCACCTCACGCCAGTCAGAGTGGCCAAAATGAACAAATCAGGAGACTATAGATGCTGGAGAGGATGTGGAGAAACGGGAACCCTCTTGCACTGTTGGTGGGAATGCAAATTGGTGCAGCCGCTCTGGAAATCAGTGTGGAGGTTCCTCAGAAAATTAAAAATAGACCTACCCTATGACCCAGCAATAGCACTGCTAGGAATTTATCCAAGGGATACAGGAGCACTGATGCATAGGGCCACTTGTACCCCAATGTTCATAGCAGCACTCTCAACAATAGCCAAATTATGGAAAGAGCCTAAATGTCCATCAACTGATGAATGGATAAAGAAATTGTGGTTTATATACACAATGGAATATTACATGGCAATGAGAAAAAATGAAATATGGCCTTTTGTAGCAACGTGGATGGAACTGGAGAGTGTGATGCTAAGTGAAATAAGCCATACAGAGAAAGACAGATACCATATGGTCTCACTCTTATGTGGATCCTGAGAAACTTAACAGGAACCCATGGGGGAGGGGAAGGAAAAAAAAAAAAAAAAAGAGGTTAGAATGGGAGAGAGCCAAAGCATAAGAGACTGTTAAAAACTGAGAACAAACTGAGGGTTGATGGGGGGTGGGAGGGAGGAGAGGGTGGGTGATGGGTATTGAGGAGGGCACCTTTTGGGATGAGCACTGGGTGTTGTATGGAAACCAATCTGTCAATAAATTTCAGAAAAAGAAAAAAAAATAAAAATAAATAAATAAATTTCCAAAACAACTTTGGCCAGCTTCCCTCCAGACTTTATATACAGTCGAGGTATATTAGTGAACTTAGAATATCATCACTCAGTGAATTTTCTTAATACCAAGATATACATTATTTGATTATTTTAAAGAAATTGCAAAATTGTTCTTCATTATTTTATGATTATTATTCATTATTTTATGAGTTTTCATTATTTTATGATTGTAGCTATATATAATTTGTGAAATTGAGAGTATGTCATAAGTAATAGAATCCATTTTTAATTAGGTGTGAAGAAGAGGTATAAAGAAATCTCCATCTGTCTGAGCCTCTAAAATAAGTATATTTTTGCTTTTATTTTTTTATTAAAAAATTTTTTTAATCTTTATTTTTGAGAGACAGAGCGCAAGCAGGGGAGGAGCAGAGACAGAGAGGGAGACACAGAATCTGAAGCAGGCTCCAGGCTCTGAGCTGTCAGCACAGAGTCTGACACTGGGCTCGAACCCACGAACTGTGAAATCATGACCTGAGCCAAAGTCAGACGCTCAACTGACTGAGCCACCCAGGCGCCCCTATTTTTTTTTCTTTTAATATAGAATATATAACATATACATTACCTATCTAGTACTTGGGGAAATAATAGCTGCTCAATAAATTGCAGCTAGTATGATAGGACATACTGTGGTATAATCGCAGTTGTTTACTTGGCTGTTCTACTAAACAGTCGTAACTTACAAGATGAGATCTTGTATCACTTATCATTTTATACTTAGTCCCCAGCACAGTCCCTGGCATGTAGCAACCGCTTAACACTTGTTGGTTGGTTGGGCAACTGATTAAGATTGGATGGCTAACTGAATAAGTGAATTGTCATTTCCATTCCTAATTCCTTACCTTGCCCTTCTCTTAGAAGTCTTCTGAAACATCTTCTATAATATCTTTCTAAACTTACCTGCCCAATACGGGCTCTGCATTCCACCTGGACTCCACTCCTACAATCTAAAAATAGTCTAATCTAACTCCACACCTGTTTCCTATGTCCTCCCTCCTTCCATTCCCAATTAAACCTAACCCAGGTATTAAGGTCCAGATGGAGTCCCACCTTCCCCCGAAGACTTCGCACTTCACTGTTCTTCCCAGAACTTTGTCAAGTTTGAATTTCCCTACACATCTGCAACACTCATTTTGCACTTTCATACAATAACTTGTGTTGTTGTTTGTGTTTTATCTCGTTAATCGTAACGAGATCAGATGTCTCTAAGCGCTTTTAAAGGAGGAAGTGCCGTTCACATCCTCTTTCATCTGTTCTAAGATGCATTTTTGCACATTTTAACATCTCTAAAATCAGAATGCATTTTACAATCAATGGCAATTTCGAGTCATCATAGGTTTGAATTGCACTGTGTTCTCGTAGAGAGTATTTGAATTTGCTTCTGTCAGAAACCACCTATCCAAAACCACTTTAGATTAAATTTGTGTTGCATATTTAGACCACAAAGATGAGTGAGTACTGCCTTTGCATCTTTCAGGTGAGATTTTTTTCCCTCCCTCACACAATGGCGAGATTGAAACATGCAACTTCCCTTGTGCCTTTCTGCTTGTCAGGTTTCTTTCTGGTTTGCTCTTATACCAAGTGTATGGCCCTTGTCCCAACCTCATGTAGGGTCTGCTATTACTTGACCCCCACCCTGGCATTCCTTCCATAATGGAAAATAAAGTTATGATTCTCATTACAAACTGTGGCATCTTAGAGTGAGTTAAATATCATAACACCTTGTATTCCCCAAGTACACTGCGTAGTATAATTAGATTAATATGTACATGCTGAATTGAATTAAAGTCACTCTGAATGCTCTTTTCCTTCTTATTCCACAGCCTACCTCTTTGTCAAAGCCATTTTCTTTTACTTATTTAATGACCCAGATACTAGGTAAAGGGCTGGAGCTATTGGAGAGTAACACAGATGACTTTTGCAGGCTTTGAAATCAGTATCTGGGTTTGTATCTTGGCCTTTATTGCCTTGTAGCTCTAGTACCTTGGACACAGAACTTACCCTCTTTAAAATTTTTTTTTAATGTTTATTTATTTTTAAGACAGGGAGACACAGAGCATGAACGAGGGAGGGTCAGAGAGAGAGGGAGACATAGAATCGGAAGCAGGCTCCAGGCTCTGAGCTGTCAGCACAGAACCCGATGCAGGGCTCGAACTCACGGACTGTGAGATCATGACCTGAGCCAAAGTCGGCCGCTTAACCGACTGAGCCACCCAGGTGCCCCAGAACTTACCCTCTTTAAACCTTAATTTGTTCATTTGTAGAATGTGAGGAACAGTAGAGCTGCAGAGATGATGTGAGGATTAATTTAGAAAATCGTGTAAATTGTTCAGCCTAGCTCCACAGTTGATGCAATTTTGATTGACTCAGTGTTGGTATGTTTTCAGCCAACTAATACGTAAAAGTCCTTCATATATACCAAGGAAAATAATAATATTTCTTGAGATCTTACTGTGTCTCAGTCGATCTTCTGTGCCTCCGTTTCCTCATCTGAGAGTGGGGAGAGTAGTAATATTGACCATCTAAGGCTGTTGTGAGAATTGAGACAGCACATTGAAAAATGCTTATTAGCACACTGCAAGGCACATGGTTTGTGGTTGGCTCCCCGATGCGTCATCTTATTCCGTCCCCCACAGCCCTTTAAAATTGGTGACGAACATTGGGATAAATTGTTCAAGCAACAACGGTTGTTGTTGTGTGAGCCAGGACTCAAGCCCAGGTCTGTCTGAGATTAGACTCTGAGAACTCGCATCGTTCCACTTGCCAGTGGGAGGTATGAAACGTGTCTTGCCATTTTAAGCGTTTTCTGCTCCACACACATTCTAAGTGTGTGTACTCTCTACCAAACACGAACATAAAAGGAGGCACTGAAAGTGATGTGGAGTCATTTTCCGAGCTGGGAAATGGGTGAGATTAGAAATATGGTTGTAGGTTAAGAGGAGAACATATGGATATGATTTCAATGTGAATTTAGCAAGTCAAAGAAAATGAGCATGCAATAAAGAGAAAATTTTAAGTAGAAACTTCTGTTTTTCCTGAGCTTTTATAACTAACAACTTACAAGAAATCTCCTCACTTTGTCACCTCCACAGCCATATCAATAGTGTGCAATAGTTGCATTTCTCCACTTAAAGTGCCTCTTTGTATTTCAGGGTCATGATAAAAGCTATCGGAGTTTTTCAGTAAATGGGTGATTTTCTTACATCATTAAATGGTCCCTTTATCTGCCTTCTAACCAGACCAGAGAAGAATAATTGCCTAGAAATTTCTTGTCCATCATGCATCCTTAAGAATAATAATGGGACATATTAGTAATTACCCTGTTAGAATTTATAAGACAGTAGGAAGCATTACTAGGTAATTATCGAGTTTTCCAATCTCCTGAACTTCAGCATCAGTACAAAACCTTTAAAAATGCCCATATTTTATAATAATTAATCTTGAACAATGCTATACCTTTCTACAGATAAGTTGACATTCTTATTTGAAGAAGTAATGGCTTTAAATTGGCATATTATTATATTTCCCATATAATTATTTAAGAACCTATAAATATAAGAATGTTAGCACAGATAATTCGGGACTCTTATTTATTAAAATTATCATTAAACATCAAACAAAGTTATTTCAGTGTATGAAGGCACTACCAGCACTTTCTGAAACGGCAGATTTAGGATTTAATTCACTCACTCAGCCACTAATTCACTTAACACATTTTAATTGAGCAGGTAGGATGCACTAGGCAGTGGGACATGGCGATGAAAAAGACTAGGTCCATACTCAAATCATGTCCATATTCTGATGATGGGACACAGCCCTTAAGCAAAACAATCAATAAGAGGGGGGCTAGTGGCTAAGTCGGTTAAGCATCCAACTCTTGATCTCAGCTCAGGTGTTGATCTCAGAGTTATGAGTTGAAGCCCCACATTGGGCTCTGCAGTGGACATGAAACCTATGAAAGAAAGAGAAAAGAAAGAGAAAGAAAGAAAGAAAGAAAGAAAGAAAGAAAGAAAGAAAGAAAGAAAGAAAGAAAGAAAGAAAAAGAAAGAAAGAAAGAAAGAAAGAAAGAAAAGGAAGGAAGGAAGGAAGGAAGGAAGGGAAAGAAAGACCAGATAACAATAAATGTTCCGAAGAGGTTTAAAAAAAAGAGGGGGCTAGGTAGCAGTTATCATTCATTACATTCTCACTGATCAGTTGTTACTATCGAGAGGAACTAAAATAAGTAAACCATAAATTTTGCCCCCTAGAAACTTACAGTCAAGCAGTCTTCTGTACATACAAGACTAATGTATGGGGGTGGATGTCACAAGAAGTGTGGATAAAGTTTAGAGAAGAAAAGTGTCAGAGAAAGTGCTTCCAAAAGTGAGGACAAGGAGAGAAGGCTTTATTGGAATAGAAGAATATTTTATGTGAATTTTGAAGAAGTGGTAGGATTCCATAGGTAGACGACCATAAGAGAATGAGAAGATACATTCGTTAAAATCAACGTGTGTGAGCCAGGCAACAGAGTAGGAGCATTGAGGAGAAGGGCAAGAAGTCTTGTTGGATGGAATATAGGGAGTGACTGCAGGTAAGTAGGAAGTAGAGGGACCACAGAAGAAGACATTCTGAAATTTTGTTCGCATGTTCCACTTGGCTGGATTGCCAGTATAAATCCATCTCACAAATTCAAGTATTTCAAGGTTCAAATCAAATGACAACTTCAGTATGTTCAACAACATTTGTTAAGTGTCTAATTTGAATAGGCCTCTTTCTTAATGCTCGAATGCCTCTTATTTTCTTCTCAATTCCTCTAATGATATACCTGTGAAATTGCTATTATACCTGTGACCTTATAGTAAACCAGAAGTCAGAAAACTTTTTCTAAAGATGAGATATCTCTGTAAATATTTTAGACTTTGTAGGTCATGTAGTTTGTGTCACAACTGTTCAACTCTGTCATCCTAGCATAAAAGCAGCCAAAAACAATATGTAAATCAATAGGTGTAGTTGTGTTCCAATACAACTTTATTCATAAAAACTGGCCTGTCAGTTGGCCTGTCAACCTCTAAATGGACTGTAAACCAGTGAAGGTAGAATTCATGTCTGCTCACTTATGGTGCAGTGGATTTTATACAATGGGTACATGATGAATATTTGTAAACTGATTAAGTCACATAATATTTTGACATCATCTTTTAAGAAGTTTTTAGCAGTATCTTCTGAACTCTAACCACTGACCCTTAATAACCGACCACCAAATCCATGGCTAGATTAGTATGCTGTTGAACCAGTCTGTTTATTAAAATCACCTACATAACTAGACTGAATATTTT
This sequence comes from Prionailurus bengalensis, assembly GCF_016509475.1. Taxonomy (NCBI): domain Eukaryota; kingdom Metazoa; phylum Chordata; class Mammalia; order Carnivora; family Felidae; genus Prionailurus; species Prionailurus bengalensis. The sequence goes on along the minus strand of NC_057353.1, from coordinate 12,935,164 downwards.
ACAGCCCAGTCATGTCTGACATGTTAACAAGAATTATTAGTGTAACTGCAAAGCAAATCAACTATTCATTCAAAAAGTATCTTATAATTAGTTGACCCAAATGTCACCTGCTTTGGTTTGTTGTTTTGGTTCATTCAGACATGAGAAATTTAGAAAGTAATTTAGGAATTTAGAAAGTAAATTTAGAAAGTAATATCATCACAATTTATGAATACTTGCTTAAACTATACTTAATAAAGGTGTCAAAATTCTGACTGATAATACTGGCAAGGGGTGGTATACTGGGGCTAGAACCAGAGAAACAAAAGTGTGGCTTGAGGAAGTAGGGAGAAAAAGACCTGTTGGGAGGTCCCAACATGGGGACCGTAGGTTCAGAAGCTACACTGACCACTCAGGACTGGGTAGGGACAAATATCCTTCTCCAGTGTCCAGCCAGTCAGTTGAAAATAGATTATCTACCAGGGCTGGAGGGACCTTTTGAAACAGCCAGAAGAGTGGACCTGAGGGGCCAGAATGAAGGGATCTTGGATATGAGGCCATTTCTGACAAGCATTTTTCAGTCGGCAGTGAATATAAGAGAGTGAATTTGGCAGTGACAAAGGATTAGAGGATAGAGAGAGAGATCAACTCCTTGTAGGAAATCCTTGCCACAAACAGAAACTGATTATAGAGTTAACAAGAGGTCTAGGTAGCTGTTGAGGGAGTTGGCTGTTGCCCATTTTTTCTTTCCTCTTTTTAGGGAAAAAAAAAAAGGAATCTTTTAAGATCCTAAAAAATTTCTCCTACCCAAAACCAGCAGAGGGGTAAAAGTGACTTTCCATTGTGAAGACATTCTCATAGCGTAAACTGTTATGGTAGGAGTTTTCATTTCCTCAATATTGAAAATCAATGAGGTTAAACATAATGATGGTTTGGATTAAAATATAGTGATTTTTTTAAGTTCTTATTTAAATTCCAACCAGTTAACATACAGTGTAACATTAGTTTCAAGTGCACAATGTAGTGATTCAACACTTCCACACCATATATATAAAATGATTACATTACACATGTCTTAATGCTTCTCTGCCTAAAACTTAATAATATTTTCATATTATAAGCTTACAGGAAAGTATCAGTTTGATGAAATAACCTTTAGTGAGAAAAAATGCTTATTAATTCTAAATAACTTTTCTTTGTTTAAACTATGTTTTTTAAGTACATAAAATATGATAGTAACTATACTTATCAAAATTTGAGGTCCAGTAAAACAACTAGAAATGACTGTCTCAAACAAACTGTGAAGGCTTGGAAAAGTTAGAGAAGTTTTATAACTTCTTTGTGTTTTCATTATAATCATGCAGATGTGTCTAGAGGAGTTAAAAAAAAATAGGATGCCTGTAAGAAGACTCAGTATACATTAGATTTATACAATACATTTTCAGGTATTCTGTTGAAAGTTCTTTGAATTAAAAGAAGAAATATGTGCTCTTAAATTGTAATTCTGATGGTTACTGTTAAGTTAAAAACTTAATGCAGATAAAAGTCTCAGTCTACAAACTCATGTATTCTACAAAAGCATTTTTTTCTGACGTCTCTCCGGCAACATAATTTGCATTTTAGAGAACTCATTCTGTTCGGTGATTGAAGCTTAATCTTAACTTAAGGTCCTGCCCCACCAATTTCGCCAGAATGGTGACTACATTACATGGATTTCTGTGATGCCAAGACCGCAGGTTGGAAGTGGAAGTCATAGGATGGGATTTGTTGGTGTCATTTGTCATCCATGGACTGGCAGCCACCAACACACCCTTCTCCCTTCTGGACATTTGCTATTTGCTCATGCTGAGACTTTAAGATCCTGATGATAACTCTTTCCCATCATTGGCTCACTATGCTAAGTTTGTGTCATTCTAGGGAAAATTAGATATCCCCTGCTCCCATATGGATTCCAGGCCAATCTCTCTAAACATTTCACGCAGCTTTTTTTCTCTTCTTACAACTTCTTGACCATTTTATCTTTAGGAAGCCCATTGTAATTATTGGATGCAGAATACTTCAGGTTATAATTTTCCCTCTTTCCTCTTTCTAACTTAAAGGGAAAAAATAGGCTTAACTTCAGCATATTCTTCCTTATTATTTTTATCTTTTTTGGCCTGTGTCCTACATTAAAGTTCATATTCAGCTATGTGTCTTATAATCTTATAAAAATATCTCAAACTTCCCTCCTGTCTCCACCATCTCCTAAACCCCTAGCAACCACTAATCTCTTCTCCATCTCAATAATTCTGTCATTTCACAAATGATATATCATTTTTGACAAGCGTGCCAAGATAATTAACGGAGAAAGAATAGCCTTTTCAACAAAAGAGGCTGGAAAACTAGATATCTGCATAAGTAAATGATAAAGTTGGACCCATTTCTTGCACCAAGCTCACCTTGATTGGTTAACTATGAGATCAAAAGCACAATAAACAAAGGGAAAAATAGATAAGTTGGATTTCATCAAAATGAAAAAACTTTGTGCTCCAAATCATACCATAAAGTGAAAATACAATCCACAAAATAGGAAAAATGCATTTGTAGATCATGTATCTGATATGAGTCTAGTATCCATAATATATAAACTCAATAACAAAAAGACAACCCAATTAAAATGGCAAAGATTATGATGGATATTTCTCCCAGTAAGATTTACAAATGGCCAGCAAGCACACGAAACAGTGCCATTCATTAAATCCATATTAAAGTTACAGTGAGATGCCATTTCACATCCACTAGGGTGGCTATAATGAAAAGATAACAATTATTAGTGAGGGCATAAAGAAATTGGAACCCTAACATTTTGTTGGGGGTATTACAAAACAGTGCAGCCACTTTGGAAAACAGTTTGGCAGTCCCTCGAAAAGTGAAATGTATAGTCACCATATGAACAAGAAATTTCAGTCTTTGTCTATGCCCAAGGGAAATAAAAGCATGCATCCACACAAAAATTGGCATGCAGACATTCATGGCACTTATTCATAGCAGCCAAAAAGTGGAGACAACCCAAATGTCCATCAATTGATGCATGGATAAAACAAAATGGAGTATATTCATATGACACAGTATTATTTGACAAGAAAAACAGATGAAGTATTGATGCATGTTACAATATGGATGAACCCTTGAAAGCATTATGATAGGTGAAAAAACCCATTCACAAAAGACCACCTATTATATGATTCAGTTTATATGACATGTCCAGGATCGGCAAATCCATGAAGATAGAAAGCAAATTCATTCAGGACCTTGGAGGAGAGAATAAGCGTGACTGCCAGTGGGTGTGGGGTTTCTTTTTGGAGTGATAAAAATATTATGAACTCAGATTTTGGTGATATTTGCACAACTCTGCAAATATCCTATAACCGTTGAATAGCACACTTTAAATAGGTAAATTTTATGGTTATTAATAAAAATATTAATAAAAGGAATGTTATATAAATGGAATCTACATTTTACAACCATTCAGGTTGTATGACTTTGTCATACATATGGCCTTGTCACTTGTCACTTGGTCATTTGAATGATTCTGATAGGTGCATAGCGATATCTCCTTGTGGTTTTAATTTACATTTCCTGAATTATTAATAACATTGGACATCTTTTCATGCACATCTGCCATTTTTATATCCTGTTTTGGGAAACATATCTTGAGTTGTTCTGCTCCTTTTGTAATTGGATTGTTGGTTTTGTTTTTACTTTCAAATTTTTAGAGTTCTGTATATATGCTAGATATTCATCCTTTGTGAGATGTGCGGTTTGCAAATGTTTTCTCCCCGCATGTAGCTTGTCTTTTCACCTTCTTCAAAGCTTTTTTGCTTTTAATGAATTCCACCTTACCAATTTTTTTATTTTACGGGTGATGCTTCTCGTGTCAAGCCTAAGAACTCTTTACCTAGCCTTAGCTCCTAAAAATTTTTCTCTTAAGCTTTTGTCTAAAAGTCTCATAGCTTTAAACAATGTATTTATATATCAGTATCCATGATTTATACAAGTTAATCTTCCCATCGATCTGAAATATAATTTGAAGTTTATTGTTTTTGTCGGGGGTTTTGGGCTGTTTTTGTTTTTGTTTTTGTTTTGCCTATGGATATCCAGTTGCTCCAGAACAATTTGTTGAAAGATTGCCCTGCCTCCACGTAATTGCTTTTGCACCTTAGTCAAAAATCAGCTGTATGTGTCTACTTCTGGATTCTTTACTTTGTTCTGTTGACCTGTGTGCCTGTGTCATCTACTGGTTCCACTGATCGATGGGTCTGTCCCTCTGCCAACACCACACTTATGGTTATTGTAGCTATGTAACTGTTGAAATTGGATGATTCCTCCATATTCTTTCTCAGATTGTTTTAGTTGTTTTAGGACCCATATGTTTCCATATACATTTTAGAATAATTTTGTCTATATCTAAAAAAGAATTCCTGCTCAGATTTGGTAGGCATTGCAATGCATATCTATGTCAATGTGAGGAGAATTGACATCTTTACCATGCTGAGTCTTTCAACGCATGAACACATGCGTCCTGTACAGGAGTTGTTAGATTTAACCTGAGTCTTTTGTTTTGGGAGCGGTTATAAATGAAATCTGTATTAAATTTCATTATCTATGTGTTCATCGCCAGTATATAGAAATACAATCGATCTTTGTATGTTTATTTTGTAGCCTTGATCTTACTGAAGTTGCCTATAATTTCTAGGAGTTTTTATGTAGAGGTCTTGAGAATTTTCTTATATAGACTTTCAAATGATCTGCAAATATGGGCAGTTTTATGTCTTCATCTCTGATCTTTCCTTCTCTTGTGCTGGCTGGATCTTCCAACACCATGTTAAATAGAGTGGTTAAGAGTAGCCGTCATGTGTTAATCCTCGATCTTACTGTCTGTCATTTGACAAAATATTAGTCATCATATATGACAAAACTACTTTTAATGTTCGGTTGTCATACTGAACATTCTCCCATCCAACCAGTATTTAAGATCCTGTTTTTGAGGAAGCGGCATTTTGAGAATTAATGAATGAGTCAAGAAACCACTCCCTCAGTTCTGTAGAAATGAATGTCAATATAGCCAAAGTATAGTAGGAGCAATTGATGCTTCAGTTTTAATTTGATGAGATTAATACTAAGAAATCATTTTGTCACATAGAATATAAGTGAGAACTAGGAAGGTGCTTCATCTTGACATAGAGTTTGCTTTGGACTCTTGAGAGGCAGATTCTGGGGGTGCCGGGTGGCTCAGTCAGTTAAGCGACTGACTCCTGATTTCATCTCAGGTCATGATCTCATGGTCATGGGGTCCATGCAAAGCATGGAGCCAGCTTGGGATTGTCTCTCTCCTATCTCTCTCTGCCTCCCCCTACCCACTCTCACTCTCTTTCAAAACAAATAAATAATCTTAATAAAAAAAAGAGGTAGATTATGCAGAATGTACTTACACCTGCATTCAGCAGAGAGCCTGTGGGGGAAGCCATATAGTGGCTTCTGGGGCAACACAGTGCTTGAACTGAGTCTTGACGGGCTCATCTGAACACCAGATAAATAAAACATGTGAGTTGAAAGGAATAGTAAATGCTAAGTATTCCAATCTCCATAGCTGATATTTAGAACGGTTGATATAAGAGTACCTGAGTGGCTCAGTTGGTTAAGCATCAGACTTCTGCTCAGATCATGATTGCATGGCTCATGAGTGAGTTCATGATCTCACAGTCTGTGACTTTGAGCCCCACTTCGGGCTCTGAGCTGACAGCTCAGAGCCTGGAGCCTGCTTCGGATTCTGTCCCCATCTCTGTGCCCCTCCCCTGCTCATGCTCTCTCTCTCTCTCTCTCTCTCTCTCTCTCTCTCTCTCTAATATAAATAAGCATTAAAAAGAATTAGAAAAAAGAATAGTTGATACAAAAGGCAAATAATCAGTACAATATATTATGCACTGCATTTCTAGCTGTCCCAATTTGATATTATTATCACAGCAGTGCTCAAGTTTTATAGCATTTCAAAGTTCTGTGTATATATAAGTGAGAAGAACCATGAAAAGACATTTTAAAATTAGAACTTTAAAAATTAGAACTTTACCTAGCTACATTTTATTTTTTAAATTTTTATTTATTTTTGAGAGAGAGGGGGAGAGGGAGAGAGACAGAATGTGAGCGGGGAAGGGCAGAGAGAGGGGGAGACAGAATCTGAAGTAGGCTTCAGGCTCTGAGCTGTCAGCTCAGAGCCCGATGCGGGGCTCGAACTCACAGACTGTGAGATCATGACTTAAGCCGAAGTCGGACGCTTAACCAACTGAGCCACCCAGGTGCCCCTTGCCTAGTTACATTTTAAAATAGAATTTTAACATTTTTACCTAGGATTTGTGCATAATACTGGTACTTTTTTGAACTACTGCTTTTCTTTATGAGTTGGCAAGAGGAAGGAGTGAACTGTATGATCTCGTCAGTGCTTTACAAGTATAACTGCTGTAGTTTTCATCCTGCAACCCCAGGTGTACCTGTTGTAGTGTTTTTGATGTGCCAGATAGGTGGTTAGCCTCTGTTAAAAGCAAGAATATTAGCCATAAACCTACAAGATTTCCAAACTATTTAATTCTTACTTGAACTATTTAAGCACCAAGTCATATTTTTTTTCATTAAAGTGATCTTAAAAATAACAAAGTGCGTATATACTCTATGGACTTTAAAATTATGTATGAAAAAATAAAATAATAAAATAAAACAAAACAAAATAAAATAAAATAAAATAAAATGTATGAGCAGAAGAGATTAGTGAGTCATGTGTGAAGGAGGTAGATAACGTCCCTACTTTTGAATGTCTAAAATCAGCCTCTATAGCTTTAAGAACAAGGAGAATGGCAGTTTGGTCACAGGTCAGGCTGCCAAAACATTCAACTTTCAGATTCCATAGTAGCTGCATTCCCCCCAGCCCTGGAGAGGTCTATATAAAGCCAACTATAAACATTAGTGATGCACCTGAGAGCCATCAGGACCAAGGCAATCAGTAAGACTGGGGCTGTGTTCTCTGTTCCAAGAGCAAATAAATGACCCAGCAGCTTCTGCCTTCCCTTCCCTTCATTGTGTTCAGCCTAAAACTCTTAATGACAAAAGATAATTTATAGTAGCAAGACTGAGGGCATTTAGGAAATGAAGCAGAAGGAGGCTGATACTGGGATCCATTCCCAAGGAACCAGAGCAAATATCTATCTGCAGACAGATAAGAAACAGGATCATGAGAATTCCTCACATACCATATTAAATTCAGCTCTCTGAGCCCTCTTGCCCAGATATTCTGCTTTTAGCTGGTTTGAGATGGAGCTCAGGAATCCGTATGCCCGAAGAGCACCCCAGGGGATGCTGGTGCAAGTTTGGAAGCCATGTAGTTGAATGGGTAGTAGATGATCTCTGTAAGTAAGATAACAGAAAAAGCAATGTCTCGGGGCATAGGGGTGGCTCAGTCAGTTGAGTGTCCAACTTTGGCTCAGGTCATGATCTTGCAGTTTGCAAGTTTGAGCCCCGCATCGTGCTCTCTGCTGTCAGCACCAAGCCCACTTTGGATTCTGTCCCCCTCTCTTTCCGCCTCTCCCCACTTGTGCACACTCTCTCACAAAAATAAATAAACATTAAAAAAAACGGAAAAAGCACATAGGGGATGAATCACTGGAATCTACTGCTGAAATCATTATTGCACTATATGCTAACTAACTTGAATGTAAATTTAAAAATTAATTAAATTAAAAATAAACAAAAAACGAAAAGCAATGCCTTCTACTACCCGTTATACTGCCGTCTGTGAAGACTTACCAACTTTGCAAAATAAATGGGAAAGTGAGAGAGAGAACAAAAATCCTAGACCGGTGGTGATATTCCGATGGAACTATGGAACAACAAAAGTATTAAAGAATAAACCATAGAAAAGGAGGCTCTCTGTTAGTCTCAGCGGGGAAGATGTCCACAGTAATAACTAAAAACTTACTCTGACCGAAGTGCTCCTCTTAGCACTCCACATGTATTAGCACATCTAATCCTCATAATCCTGGAAGTTAGGTACTGCTGATATCTGTAGTTACAGCTAAGGAAATGACGGAAAACATGGTTACTTGAATCGCCTAAGGTTGTACAGCTGGCAAATGATGGAGCCAGGATTTTGACCACCTAGGAAGTCTGGCTTCATAGTTCAAACTCTCAACCCAAACACATTCTCCCTTTAATTTATTGTCATAGGTATCTTCATATATACACATATATGTACACACATATATACACATACACGTATATGCGTACATATCTATACATATCTATACATACATATGTATACATACGTGTGTGTATATATATGTGTGTATATATGCGTACATATATATATGTGTATATATGTGTATATATATACACATATATACATGCACACACACACCTAATGTGTTCCTGGCACTGTGCATGAAATGTTATCACAGAGAAGTAAATATTACCTTACAAATGACCCAGACACTTTGTGGAACCCAGCAGTGGATGCCTCTAATTCCCTTGAAAGGTATAGTTGAAAGCTGGGTTTGAGCTAGCAATTTCTGTTACCAGGCTTCATTCTGAGGACATTCATGAACCTGAGGAGAGAGGCACAGTGGAAAGCAAATAGTGAAGTTGGAGGAGAGAAGATAGTGCTATGAACTGAACGTTTGTGTCCCTCCAAATTCCGTATGTTGGAGACCTAACCCTGAGTGTGATGGCTTCAGGAGGCAGAGCCTTTGGGAGGTAACTAGGCCATGAGGGTGGAGCCCTCAGGGTGGGATTAGTGCCCTTATAAGAAGAGACACCAGAGCCCTTTCTCTCTGGTGCATGAGCACGCAGTGGGAAAACAGTCATCTGCAGACCAGGAAGAGAGTCCTCCCTATGAATAGAACCTGCTGGCCTCTTGATCTTGGACTTCCCAGCTTCCAGACCTATGAGATCTAAATGCTTATTTTTGAAACCACCCAGTCTATGGTGATTCGTTATAGCAGCCTGAGCAGATAATACAGATAGAGAACAGAAATGACACCTACTGGGTTGCATTATGTGTCATCTAGCCAAATGGAGTGATGCTTTCCAAAACAGACTGTACAGTTGCTGCACCAGACAACAGAGCATATTTTGAGTAGCGTCTCAGGATTTTAGAATTATTTTACCAAAGAAGAGATAGAGCAGCTCCCAAGAGTCACCGGCTACAGAGACAGAACAGGGATTTGATTCCCTGATACTTCCAGGTTGCTGTGTAAATTCAGGCAGCCCAGCCCACAGGGGCTCCTGAAAAAGTTCTCAGAAAGAGCACAGCCAAATGACAGGATAATAGGCTTTAAGGAATGTGGGCATCTGTTACACAGCTTGCTGCTGGGTGTGGGAGCTCTGTGTGCCCACGTGCAAGATAAGAGAGTTAATGACTCCGGAAGCAGATCCAGTCAGTGACAGATGGACAGTTGGGGGATAAATACTCAGCTCCTCAAAGCATCAATATGAGGCATGTTCTACACCACCTCCCTTGGGTAGGTGTGTTGCACATCCCCCTCCTAAAATGTCATGACAAGGACTGGGTTAAAGCCACGTGGTTTCATTGGTTGGTGAGCAAGAACAATCCAAGGGCATGACGTAAACTTCCTGCTTGCCGCTTTAATTGTCCACATGACTTTAAAGGCATAAGTTTGCTGGACAAGCACTATGAAGATTTTTCTTTCCTACGGTTTTACATTTCAACCGTAAACCCTAGCTATACTAACTACCTGTTCAGAAAACAAAAAAGCCATTAGCAAAATGTATTAAATTTGTGCTTTTTATATTTACTGTATTTTCTCTAATAGTTTAACATAAATATACTAATATACTACTTCCATTTTCTATTTATAATTATATATCTTGTTAGATCTAGAGTTAAAAGAAAGAAAACAAGTTCTTGATATAGAGTAGTTAATTTAGCACTTAGACATTATCTGACATATTTGTTTCCCTTCCTTCCTTTCTCTCTCTTTCTCTTCCTTTCCCTTCCTTTCATTTTCCCTTCCCTTTCTATCTCCTTCCTTCCTTCTTTCCTTCCTTCCTTCCTTCCTTCCTTCCTTCCTTCCTTCCTTTTTTCTTTCTTTCCCTTCCTTCCTTCCTTTTTTCTTTCTTTCCTTTCCCTTCCTTCCTTCCTTTTTTTCTTTCTTTCCTTTTCCTTCCTTCCTTCCTTCCTTCCTTCCTTCCTTCCTTTTTTCTTTCTTTCCTTTTCCTTCCTTCCTTCCTTCCTTCCTTCCTTCCTTCCTTCCTTCCTTTTTTCTTTCTTTCCTTTCCCTTCCTTCCTTCCTTTTTTCTTTCTTTCATTTTACTTCCTTCCTTCCTTCCATCTCCCAGAAGATTATCTTCCTCTCCTTGTTGTTTCTGCTCAAAGTATCCTGCTTATATGCACAAAGTATATCCCTAGTGTTTATGGAATGTTAGAAAGCCCCCATTAGCCTAGCTATACAAACCCCAAAGCTTTTTGGTGATATGCATAGGCTAACACGAATTTGAACTAGGAATTTTGGTCTCCTTTGCAACGTGTTTAGCCATGTTAAAATAGCGAGAATAGTATCAAAGTGCTAACACAAAGAGTAATTTTTCCTCTCATTTTCCTGGTGTTTTCTCAAGTAATGGCAATCTTCATGGCCTAGGTTCCCTAGAAAACAAAACTGGAGACAAAACTTCACGTCTGAACGTGTTTTGAGTGTCGCTCAGCCAGGGAAGCAAGAATGAAGGGAAAATGCAGGAAGGCCAGAGGAGGGAAGGGCAAACAAGAGGGTGCATTACTGAACAACGTGGCCTGGCAACAGGTTGAGTTTATTCCTGCCCAGCATCCTCAGAGAGGCAAGACAGGAAGCTACTGTGTTTCAGACTCTATCTGAGATGAAGACAGTAGAGGAATGTGTCCACGCTTCCACCTCTCATTGGCTGCACTGTCCTCGGTGGTAGCCTCTCTCACCACCTGGCCAATCAGATCCTTCAGGGTCTCCAGCCTCCGCAGCCTCCGGGACACTTCTGCTGGAGATGGGAGCCCTGCTGAGTGCTCTGTCCCGGCACTTGAGAGCTTGAGTACCAGCGGGGTTAGGAGCCACCAGCCATGGAATTTGCCTGGTTCTCCAGCTGGTGAGGACTGCTGCAGTGACAGTGAGGCCATACCCTAGACAGCAGCACTAGCTAGGGCCTCTCTGGCCAGAAAGCAAGGCTAGTGACTTAGTCCGAGGTAGACTGGAGCACAGTCCTGTGTAGACCTATCTCTTGTGTTATCTTCAATGATACACTTACAACCACTGTCAAGATCATCTGTTATGCAGTGTATTGGCCTCAGCGTGGTCCGCTATAAAATGCTCAAACCTTTTGCATGGTTAGAGAAAGAAGACGTACGTACATTAATTTATAATTTGATAAAGAAATCAGTAGCTGACTCTTGGAAAATAATCTGTAGAAATTCTGTTAATCCATCTTTAACATTATTTATATTAAAAGGGGGGTCTAAATAATTGATCATAAAGGATTAGTTAAGTAAATGAAGATACATCTCCTTGAGGGCTTTTTTTTTTTTCCAATTTTTTAAATGTTTATTTATTTTTGAGAGACACAAAGAGAGCATGAGCGGGCGGGGGCAGAGAGAGAGGGAGACACGGAATGGAAGCAGGTCCCAGACTTCGAGCTGTCAGCACAGAGCCCCACATGGGGCTCAAACTCACAAACTGAGAGATCATGACCTGAGCCAAAGTCGGACGCTCAACCAGCTGAGCCACCCAGGCGCCCTTCCTTAAGGGCTTATTACCCCAGTTTTGAATGGGTAATTATTTTAAAATTCTTGCACAATGTGGGAAATGCTAGTGTTAAATTAGAAAAGCAGAATGCAACACTTTCAAATTGTGATTCAAAATTGTGTTGGCCAGGAGAGGCTAGGTATACAGTGGTTTAAAAAAAAACCTTAAAAATCTTAGTGGTTTGGGGCGCCTGGGTGGCTCAGTCGGTTAAGCGTCCGACTTCAGCTCAGGTCATGATCTCATAGTCCGTGAGTTCGAGCCCCTCATCAGGCTCTGTGCTGACAGCTCAGAGCCTGGAGCCTGTTTCAGATTCTGTGTCTCCCTCTCTCTCTGCCCCTCCCCTGTTCATGCTGTCTCTCTGTCTCAAAAATAAATAAACGTTAAAAAATTTTTTTTAAAAATCTTAGTGGTTTAAGACAATAAAATTTGTTTACTGCTCACAAGTAGTCTGCCACAATGCTCAGGAGGACCTCCTGGCAGCTGTCCCATGTGTTGTCTGTCATTCCTGCCGCTTCGTCAGAGCGGATGAATGGCATTCGTCCCTGAACCATCATGCTATCCAGTCGCGAGAGTTTCTGCCCGTTCCTATAAACATGTGACTATCCACAATCAGAAATCCTCAAACGTGTCAAAGTCAAACACCAGGCAAACCAGAAAAAGCAAAAAAAACAGCCAAAAAAGAAAAGGAGGTCTTGCCCCAGAAATGACCCCCAGTAGTGCTGGGGGAAGCACCACACCTGGTAGGGGAGTCTCGGCTCAGGTGCCACAGACACTAACCAGGAGCTTGGCTCAGCCCATCCTCATCTGCTTGGACACGGTGTGTCTGCTGAGATGGGCTGGAGTGCGTCTGTGTGCGTAACCCACCAGCTGCCAGCGTGGCTGCAACCTGTCTGACTCCGCATCATAGTTCATTTTGTGCGGCCAGTTTCCGTCCTGGGGTGAGTGTTACTCATGAGAGTCCGAGAGGGTTATGTCTAAGACCATCTGATGACAATTGTCCAGCTTACTGCAGCGCAAACACTTTGTGGAGCTGGGCGGTTGATTGAACATCTCTTGCTCCAGGCCAAAAGGGTAATATTTTCACTTTATTTCACACAGACAGCACTTCTTCAAGATCCTATGTGGATGTCTGTTTCCCTAGAAAAGGGAATTCATTCCAGTGATTTAGGATTGAAACTCAACCCCTCTGCACCACTGGTAATTTAATATGGATATAAGAAAAAATTTCTGAGAACCTTATGGGCTATTAAACACTAAAATGTGCTTCTGAAGAAAATTGCAGGGTATCTTCATGTGAAGTTTGTTGGTTCTCTATGGAGCCAGGGGTACTGAATAGTCGCTTCCCAGGCTTGGGACTTTCATGATAGGGTCCATAAAATCAATACGCTGAGTTGAGGAAAATTACATCTTACCAGTCTGTGAAGAAAATAAATCTAAAAACTTCTAGATTACCATTTATTGTGCACTAAACAAGTGTTGCTGCCTTAGCAAAGTGATTTACCCAGTTTCTTTGATTGCAAAAATTAAAGAGACACCAACAGACTCAGAAGAAAGTTTAAGTGCGCAGAGCATTCAGTGTATCGTTGGAAACGGCAAAGATGGAGAAAGTCATTCCTTAAAGGAAAATGTATCAAACTCCAAGTGTAATTCTGATCATGTACTTGTTTAATAGCAAAACTATAGTTAAAAATCATTCAAAGGGATAGCGCTAAATTCATACTATAAAAGAATATGAATACATAAATGAACTGGGAAGTATGCCATATATTTTAAATGACAAAAAATGTTCTGAGTTTTTGTATTCACAGCTAAACTACTCCTGCAGTTGTTCATCTATATGGTAGTGTTCTAAAAGTTTCTTTGGAACTTGGCTGTTGGGAAAATGCATTTTTCCTAAAGCGCAATTGTGTTTTTGCCATGAGACTATCCTCCAAAAGCTTATTTAACTCATAATATTATATAACTATAGTAATTTGCAATGAAAGAAATTCTTTGGCCTTATTTTAAAAATAAAATTAATATAGACTCAGTAAAGTAATTCAGTGGTAAAGCAGAATGGGAAATTAACATAGAGGAATCAGTAGCCTTCAATACACCAACAAAAACCAGTCAGGAGATAGAACATTGGAGGGAGCCCTGTTTCCAAAGCAAAATAGAATATAAAATCCTTCAGAAAAAACTGAACAAGAAATTTGTAAAACTTATGTAAGGAAAACTTCGAAACATTTCCAAAGAAGACAAAAGAAGGCTTGAACAAGGAGAAAGATATCCTTTGCTCTTGAGAGAGAACAACTGAATACATCATTAAGATGTCATTTCTCGGGGTGCCCGGGTGACTCAGTTGGTTAAGCGTCCGACTCTTGATTTCAGCTCAGGTCATGATCCCAGGGTCATGGGATCAGGCCCTGCATCGGGCTCTAGGCTCAGCATAGACCCTGCTTAAGATTCAGATTCTCTCTCTCTCTCCTTCTGCCCCTTCCCTTTCCCCTGCTCTCATGCTCTCTCCCTCTAAAATACAAATAAAAAATATTAATGTCTTTTTTCCCTCAGTTGAATTATAAATTTAAGTTGATCAAGAAAAAAAAAGAGAGACATTTTTCTAGAGCTATGCAAGTAAATACCAAAGTTCATAATGAAAAATAAAAGGCAAGAGTAGCAATCATATAAACTTAGGAAAAAATTTTTTTACTAAAAGATGAGAAGTCCTGTGAGACACTTCCGCAGGCTCTTCTACAACTGTGATTGCCCATATCAAACGCTTTCCTCCAAAGAGATATAAGCAAATCTGAACCTTAGTTAGGAATATAGTTATGATGCCTGAAACTACAGCAGCCATCTTGCAAGTGTGAAAATAAAAAGCAACACACCAGGGATGACAGAGAAAAGGCAAAAAGAGCTGGGTCATTGATGGAATGTTCGAGCTTCCAAACCAGCCATACAATCCTTCTACTGCTGGACTTCTTATTAAAAACATGATAAATACCCTGATTGCTTAAGCCACCGTGAGACACACGTTCTGTTACTTAGAGAGAGATCCTAAATGATGGAGTTATTATTTACTTCAGAACAAATCTAAGGTGTTATCAATTTAAAATTTTTTTTTTCAACGTTTATTTATTTTGGGGACAGAGAGAGACAGAGCATGAACGGGGGAGGGGCAGAGAGAGAGGGAGACACAGAATCGGAAACAGGCTCCAGGCTCTGAGCCATCAGCCCAGAGCCCGACGCGGGGCTCGAACTCACGGACGGCGAGATCGTGACCTGGCTGAAGTCGGACGCTTAACCGACTGCGCCACCCAGGCGCCCCAGGTGTTATCAATTTAAAAAGTAACATAGCTTTCTGTACCACTTACAAGGAAAAAAAGCTGTGAACTAAACTATAACACTACATTTCCTTTTTATTTTTGAGTTTTTAATTATATTTATTGAAATACACCTTTTAGATTTAGTTAGACGTAAATTTTTTTATCATATAGTACTTTTATGCATACATTAAAAGAAAAACCATAAGTGAAATAAGTTCGTTAAAGCATTTTGAAGACTTTTTCATATTTCCTAGACAACTATTCTGAATCACATTTCAACACAGAGTTACCAATGTCTGTGTTTTTCTACATACTGTGGCATCAGTGACGGAGCACTTAAAACAGTTTGTACAAATAGACTAATAACTGTTGATTACTAAAGGCTAATGATTGTTTCAATATTACTTCTGGGGTTTTCTTCCATTCTGCCAATTTTGGTTGATGTGTGCAAAGACAATGACAACTCCGTAGAGTTACCACCTGTCAAACAGTGACTTCAGGACTCCCTTTCAGAGATGTTAAGTGTAGAGATATGCCTTAGAGGGATGATTGGGTGGCTCAGTCGATTGAGCATCCGACTTCAGCTCAGGTCATGATCTCACAGTTCACGGGTTCAGGCCCCGCGCCGGGCTCTGTGCTGACAGCTCGGAGCCTGGAGCCTGCTTTGGATTCTGTGTCCCCCTCTCTCTACTCCTCCCTACTCACACTCTGTCTCTCTCTCAAAAATAAATAAAGATTAAAAAAATCTTTAAAAAGATATGCCTTAGAGTCCATGGACTCTGTTACGTAGCTGGCATCCAAAGACAACTTGCAAAGCAACCTGTATTATCTGAGTCAACCCAAATAAGAATCCTAAAATAGATGTTGTTATCCCCATTTTATAGATAAGCAGACTACAACTCAGCAAAGTTTAGGGACCTCTCTAATGTTGCACAGATGAAACATGGCAAAACTGATATCCGAGTCTCAGATTGTTGGACTCCCGAGGCTGTGCTCTTAACAATGGGCTCTGTAGGCTGCCCGCAGGTGTTTAGGGTCTACTTGGTGATACGATTTGATGATAACATTCAGGAAAAACTAGAGGTGTCTGGAGTGATTCCAAGTGCTGATCTGAGGCCTATTGGAGGAAGAGAGATTTCCTAGGGGAAGAACCAAATGTGGGGCTTCCTGGTAGAGGGAACAGAGAATACAAAGGAATGGAGACATGAAGCCACATGACTGTATGAATTATTATCAAGTCCACAAACAACAGCAAGTAACCAATAGATCTAGAAAAATTGAGGCAACTGAACTAATTCTGTGTTCCTCTAGCAATCTCAGGTCTCTTGCTCACCATTCGCATTTTTCTTAATCCAGAGGTTTGCTTGGGTATTTATGGACTAGTGAGCTAGAAAGAGTATCTAGGGGGGCAACTGGGTGGCTCAGTCAGTTAAGCGTCCGACTTCGGATCAGGTCATGATGTCACGGTTCATGAGTTCGAGCCCCACATGGGGCTGTCTGCTCTCAGTGCACAGCCTGCTTCTGACCCTCTGTCCCTCTTTTTGCCCCTCTCCGCTTATTCTGTGTGTGTGTGTGTGCGTGTGTGCGTGTGTGTGCGTGTGTGTGTGTGTGTGTGTGTGTGTGTGTGAAAAGAAAGAATGAGAGAGAACTTAGGAATGTGGCAAGTGTAGAGAAAAGAGATGTATTCTTCATTAGCACAAAAATATTCTAATTTTGGATAGATAATTAGATAGATAGATAGATAGATAGATAGATAGACAGATAGATAGATAATGGATAAATATAGAAACATGTGCACACACAGAGACACTCACAATCAACCACAAATATCCTTGCAGTATCCTCCAATCTTTTTTTTAGGGTTTCTGGCTTTTCGCTTTTAGAGTTTCCTCGAAATACATCTAATACAATTTCACTTGTGTAAAAGTTTACAGAATGGGAGGGTTATACCATGCAATATGACCCAAGCCCTGCATTTTTTGGACTCTTGGCTCACCTTCACATTTCAGTGACTTTAGTGGTCCCTTTGAGAGACTTAAAATACAGATACCAATTTTTGAAAGCATGTTTCACATTCATCAATGGAATGATATGTCTGGGAATTATTTCAAAATAATCCAGAGGGCAAGGAAAGTAGGTGGTGTTATAAATGAAACAAGGTTGGCCATGAATTTATAATTGTTGGAGTGCCATGCATATGGGGCTTCGTTTGACTATTCTCTCTGCTTTTGTGTTTGGTTGATGTTTTTAACAGTAAAAAAAAAAAAAAAAAAACCTTTTCAATAAAAAGAAGCATGCTTCATAAAATTGAAAAAAAAAAGTGGTTGTCACCTTTTCCACTTAGAGATTTTCAAGGGCCTTGTTTCGTTCATGGCTTTATGTAGTTCTAGGACATAATCAAGGGGTAAAGTTCTCTCTTATTACAGAAAAGACTCAGTTTTCCTTTGATGACAGTGCGACCTTAAGTTACCCACTTGGACCTCTGAATTGTAAGAAGGAGCACCCTGATCCACAGAGTTTTGTCTGACCCCCACACCTCAGTGTTTTATATAAAAATGGCAATAACAGATTATGTCCTCTATGGAAACAAAGTGAATTTTACACATCGCTTGCGATACGGAAGCATACCTGTGAAGTGCTAAAGGTATACCCGTGGGATGCTCACTGGAACAGCCTTTCCCGTGCCAAACCTCCTGACGTGTTGAGAGTCTCTGCAGAGACTCCTTAGAAAGTGCTCTCACTGTTCTCATCCTCTGGCCCCCAGATGATCCCCTGTTTGACATTTAGGATCAAGCTGATCGATTCTGACATATTTGAGCTCGCTGAGTTTTTTGGTGCGGTCCACTCTCTATAAACACGATGATAAATTCCTCCTGAATTTATAGGTACATTTACAGTTTACCTTCCTTTCCTATTCATGTCCATATTGGCAGGAGAAAAGGACTTTTCCTTATATTTACCCATTTTCTTTTAAATCTTTTAGAGAATTTCTGTTGATGATGTGACTCGGCCCATTGTGAAAACATTATGATGAAGCAGCATCCTGTTTTAATAAAATGTTCACTGAGTTTTATCCCTCGTCAAGAAGAATATGGAATTTGCCTGTTAGGAGAGTTTAACATTGTTTTGCCACTGGCATCAAGGTCATTTTTTTTTTTTTTAATTCTCACAGTCTGAGTTTGTGTCCGAGGCCTACATGGTGGCTCACACAGGTTTTCCCGGCCTCCGAGTGTGGCAGTCTACACGCCCTGCTCCCAGGAGGCTGTGTGTTAGAACACGTTTTACACCACTGCTGAAACCACCATAGTGTGTGTGTGCGAGAAGGCAAAAAAAAAAAAAAAAAAAAAAGGACCCTACAGGACCTCGTGTCCACCTGTCCGGGGTTCACGGCTGCGCAATCCAGTATGCCTGTCATTGCATTCCCCACCTAATGCCAGCGATTTACAAGTCAGCAAGAATAACTTTTGCTCTGGTCTTCTGGAGATTTCTTATAATGAACAGATCACTTTCTTTTTCAAAGTTGTGTAATACTCTCTGTGATTTAAGTTCAATGAAAAGAATTCCTGTGCTCATGATGCCCATTGCAGTCTCTAAGATGTTTCTCACAAAAAGGCAAGATTTACAATTAAAAGCCACATGAAGTACCCTCTGTCATCTCCCTGAAAGCTTTGAATATCTGCATTTTTTTATTGATCAACATTAAAGTGAACACCTCATCATTCTCTCCCTGATTAGCTCTAACTTAGCTCCCTCTGGTCCATAGACACTATCCTCTTCTCATTTTCCAAAGGTCTCTATGCTGTGAAGGCAACATCATTTATCTTGATCTTTCTCTGCCTTCTCTGCTTTCCAGGCATCCTTAACATGGTTAACACCAGTGGCTTCTGCAGAACTACTACTTAAACTAGCCTTTGGGTTCTCTACAAACCCCTCAGGTGGTTTAATCAAATTTTCAATGGAGGGATGCTTGCAATCCAGCCCTGTTACAAGCACTGTGTCCTGGGCCACCTGCATGTGACCCAGAGCGCCTCCATCTAAGGCAGGGTTCTACACTCTTTGGTACAGTATAGCTTTATAGGGAAAGAACAAGTCTTGGGGACCAGACAGGACAGAACTCAAACACCACTGCTGGTTTTCTCTTGCTGTTAGTTTCAATTACCACAGCTTCATGGCTTCAAACAGCACACATTTATTATCTCTCAGTTCCTACAGATCGGAAGTCCAGATATGGCTTGAGCTGGGTCCTCTGCAAGCTATAACAGTGCAGAAAACAAATAGATCTTGGAGAACGATTGTGGATTATCCTAAGATAAACAGACAGTAACTCAAATCTCTCTTGCTGTTTTGGCATGTGGTTTCATTGTTGAGCAATTTAACACATCCCTTGGTACTTGCAGAATATTAATCTGGCAAGTGCTTTTTTCTTGATATCTGATAGTAATGATCCCCGGAAGCAATTTTCTTTTAGCTGCCAGGCCACTAATATACCTTCACTATCCTACCTCAGGAGTATATAAACTCTCCAGCCTTATATTTAGTTCACATAAATTGGCCCAGTAATACTTGAGTCCGCAGGGAACTTGATTGCCTTTCCCTTCCATAAGACTTCACACGGATCCATCACATTGATGACATTATGGTGGTCGGACCTGGTGCGCAGGAAGCAGCAACTACTCTAGATATGTTCACAAGACATTTGCACGTCAGAAAGAGGACAATAAATCTTACAAAATTCCAAAGACCTTCTACCTCAGTCAAAGTTGTAGGGCTCTGGTTGGGGTGGACTCAAGATACTCTTCCAAGGTGAAGGATAAGTTGCTGTACCTGGTCTGTCCTGCATTCAAGAAAAGGGCATGATACTTCATGGGCCTCTTTAGATTTTGGATGGAATATATTCCTTGTTCAGGTGTGATCATTCCTTATTTGGGTGCGATGCTCCAGCCCATTTACTGAGAGAACCAGCTGGAAAATTGCCTGTATTGAGTCAGGTCTGGAAAAAGAGAATCTTCTGCAACAGTCCAGACTGACATGCGTGAAGCCATTGGTGATTCAGAGAGATACGATGCCCCTGAGACTCAGAGGCCTGGGTGGAGGGACTTCTCAGGAACAAGAGCAATAACAATGTGTCACCTCATTATCATTTTGGGGGAAAGAAGAATAACAAGTGTGAATAAGGTGCTAAAAAAAAAAAACCTGTGTTCTTGGCTGCCATTTTTTTTTTCATTTTAAAATTATGACTTTGCTATTAGGGTAAAAAAAAAGAGAGAAATCATCCCAAAAGCAAAAGCTGATAGTGGTTTTTTTCCTTCTGACTCAACAGCCTCAGAAAGGAGGGAATGTCAGCCCTGTTCTTAGTCCCCACCCCAGACCTTTCAATGAGATCTGGGAAGAGTCATCATTTTCCATAGAGGAGGAGGAATGCTACCTGTCTAGGTCTGGAAAGATCCCCTAGACTTGAATTTAAAAAAAAAAAAAAATGACAGATAATTTAAACAATAAAACCATTAAAGGTCAAATAACCCAAACTGTCTACAGACAGCAGCCAGAGCCTGTGACCCTCAGTGACAGGGGAAGGAGGCAGGAGTTACAAGTGCTGGGTCAGTGCAAGCTCAGAGGACTGGTGGGGAAGATCCTTCCTCCCTGGGCTCAGACTGTCTCAACACCAAGAACTTTATTAGGAAAAGCTTCCCTCCGTATGACTTGACACTTCATTATCAAATGATTCTTCAGGTAAAGATCCTCTAATTTAGAGATGGTTGATCATACTGGTCAACTGATGTTTTTGGAAATTGAAGAATATTTTCTGAATTGTTCTTCTTCTGTTTTGGAGAACGGCAGTCTTCTTCAAGATGCACATGTGTGTGGTGCTATGTTGGCAAAATATAAAATGATTTATGACTGCTCTCCAAAAATTCGTAATCTAATTGACTGAAGAAAATAGATATGTATTTTTTAAAGAAAAAAGTGTGGTTTTGTGGGTTTTTTGTTTTTTTTATTTTAGAGAGAGAGTGTGTGTGCAAGCAGGGGAGAAGGGCTGAGAGAAAGAGAGAGAGAGAGAGAGAGAGAGAGAGAGAGAGAGAGAGAGAGAGAGAGACTCAAGCAGTCTCCACACTCAGCACTGGAGCCCAACAGGGGGCTTGATCCCACAACCCTGCGATCACAACCTGAACCAAAATCAAGAGTCAGCCACTGAACCAACTGAACCGCTCAGGCATCCAAGAAAAAAATGTTTAAAAACGTTTTTGTTTAATCTAAAGTTTCTTTTTCTTTAAAGTGAGAAGTACATTTTATCTGCAGAGAAACTTCTTCCACCTAAATTTGACCCGATTTGGCCTCATTGTTCGTGGAGGGCATAGGGATGTGGAACCTCCTCATTTGCTCTTTGGAATAAACCCAACCATAGTTTCATTTTTTTAAAAATTGTTTTCCTGTGCACTTTCATTCTCTTCTATTTTTCTTCTCTTGCTACTACTTTGGATTAGCTAGTGTAACTAGCAATGAATTAATTCATCTTGGCCACCAAGGGAACAAGGGAATTAAGGGAATTCCCACCAAGGGGATTAAGGACTTACTGTGATGTTTCCTTATTGCAGCGTATACAGTTGGTGTGAGTGCGGTTTTGTGTATGGTACTCTAAAATAAGTAAGCAAGCATCACTTATTTGTAAAATTAAATAAATAAAAAATACCCACATAAGTTCAGCACCACCTACATCTTAAAGTCAGTTAACAAGAGGGGTGCCTGGGTGGCTCAGTCGGTTGGGCGGCTGACTTTGGCTCAGGTCATGATCTCGCGGTCCGTGAGTTCGAGCCCCGCGTTGGGCTCTGTGCTGACAGCTCAGAGCCTGGAGCCTGTTTCCGATTCTGTGTCTCCCTCTCTCTGACCCTCCCCCATTCGTGCTCTGTCTCTCTCTGCCTCAGGGATAAATAAACGTTAAAAAAAATTTTTTTTAAAAAGTCAGTTAACAAGGAAGTTTAAAAAGAATTTTCTACCTCATTGTGATTTACACTTCCTTGGTTTTCAAGGGTTTCTGAAAATGTAGGAAAATATAGGTGCCATTCTTACTGTACTTGTGATTTCATCATTAAGTAATATGATAAGGAAAAGGAAAAGGAATTGAGGCCATTAGCATAAGAAAAGGTGCAAATGCCCATTTAGGTAAAGAGAATGTGGATTGCTAATTATTATTCATATGATTCTAAGACTTATATTTAAACATTACTTGACTTACATTTTGTGATATTATCAGGAAAATCTTTGCAATAAGTATTGAACGTATATTTTTTATTACTTTGATTTTTAACCTTTGGGAAAGACTTTTCAGTATGAAGAAATTGTGAATGCATGCCAAAGCAATAAAAAATGAGGATTCAAAAGACTGCCTTAAAAAACTCGTATCTAAATACCCACAGTACACATAATACGGCTTCTTTGTTTTTAAATGACTTAGTTTTAAATCCTTACCCAAGGTAAAGCAACGGCAATGGAGGTTTGAGCTCAACCAGAAAAATACAGCTATTCTTTGTCTGACCCCTGCTGTTGGCAGGAAATCGGTGTGGAGTCTGAAATAGCACAAGAAAAACTTGGCAGTTTGTTTTACTACGTGATGTTTTGTTTCATTCAAAACAAGAAAAAAATGCGTTCCTGCATAAAATAATTCATCCTCACTAAACCATACACTTAGTAAAGAAACAGAAACCTGGAAAGAACCCTAAATACTTTCAAAGGCAGCCTCTGCATCTAATAGAACAAAAATTCGAGAAAGACTGTTTTCAGGACTATGGAACACCATTAGGGTTGGTTTGTGGGGTCCCAGTTACTTTTCCCTCACTCCACGGGTCTTGAATCTGGTCTAGCAGTGCAGGAAAATAATCTTGGGGTTTTCAAACCTTCCCCCATGACCCTACCACCCCAAACAGCATCACCACCATCACCAAGATAAACAATAACATCTACCACAACCACCCCCCCACCTTCCCAAGAAACGGGTGCTCTCTCTCTTCCCGGAGGCTATGAAGACAAATAGATGTGACTCAAGCAAGTGAAAGGCAGATGGACACAGAATTCTAGCTTTCATTGCCCAAGCCTAGTTCATACTTCTCTGCTTTCCTTACAGCAAATTGAAGTAATTGCTTAATAATTGCTCCCCACCAACCACGATTTACACGGCTTTCCTTTTTGACATAGAGTTCCTTATGATTCAACCAGTTAATTTTCTTCAGCATTTTCTCTGCCTGTGGATAATCCCTTCATGTAGCTGGAAGTCCTCTGAAGGCTTGCAAGGAATGTCAAACCACGTGACCTTATCAACCAGTCCGTTATATTTTTCCTTCTAGCTTCAACAACAGAAAAGGAAAACAGATTGTGTTGCTTTTGTTGGCTTGTTTGTTTGGTTGTGACTTTGTTATTTTCTTCTGTATGACCTATAGCATATGCCCCTTCGTACTTCGTACCACCCTCCATTCAATCCCCAAATCTGCACTCTGAACACACTCTTTATTCAAATAGTCATCCCCTCTTTACTGAGTACAGAACTCGGCCAGTTCATAGATGTTTTCCCAAAGGTATTTATCTAGTTTTACATCTTCAAATAACTCAACTTTGTTTCCAAATTAATAAGAGCATTTGTCCTAATTAATTTCTCTAATTCTAAACCAGGAAATTATCCCTCAGGTGTTTTAAGATGCTTTAGACAAGACATGACCTTTCGGGTTGGTTGTGTAGCAGATGTCAATGTATCTAGTGTCCCAATTACACTCATTTCTTTCCTTGGGAATACTGCTAAATGGCTCAAAGAAGGTCATGCTTGAAGATTGGGTAGTTATTCATGTCTACTCTCAGGTGCCTCTGTCTCCTAGACTGAATATTTGGAATATAAAAACTCTTTTTAGAGATAATGAAAACTACTTTTAATAAAACTCTTCAAATATTTTGCAGGACATATGTACATTTAAGTTATTTTCTATGTTTCAAGGTCTGCTGGAATCAAAAGCAGTGAATACATGCTAAGAGTAATCAGCTGTGAGTGGACCTACTTATGTATGTAATCATGAACCACGGTGGACCCTGACATCCCTGTCCCTGTCTCCACAAACTGTCATCCCTCCTGTCCAGCCAACTGGGTTTCCTCATCCCAGCTTGCTTTCCAAGCCCGTGGTCCACCCCCCACCCCCATCAATGTTGTGAGCTCCTCCAATAGTATACTGATAAATCTCTTTTTTTGCTAAGAGATTTCTGTTGATTGCATCCAAAAACCCTACTTGATATAGACATTATTTCTAAAGTGTGAGTTGTAGGGGCGCCTGGGTGGCGCAGTCGGTTAAGCGTCCGACTTCAGCCAGGTCACGATCTCGCGGTCCGTGAGTTCGAGCCCCGCGTCAGGCTCTGGGCTGATGGCTCGGAGCCTGGAGCCTGTTTCCGATTCTGTGTCTCCCTCTCTCTCTCTCTGCCCCTCCCCCGTTCATGCTCTGTCTCTCTCTGTCTCAAAAATAAATAAAAAAACGTTGAAAAAAAATTAAAAAAATAAAAAATAAAAAAAAATAAAGTGTGAGTTGTAGACAATGGGCTCTCAAGGAAATAGATCCTTCTTTGTTTGCATGGAAAAAAAGCCCAGATCTAGGAAACAAGCCTCTCTTCAGCAAGCACAGCAAAGAATTGTAATCATTGTTCAATCTCTAGATGTTAATTATTTCGTAAACAAAGAGTTCCTTGATAAAGAGAAGACTGGATACTCTTCAAGAAGAACTCTGCATTAAATCCATTAAGTGTTATATATTTTGAATAGATGTCCTTAAAAATTGTCAGAATTCCCACATTGACTCCTTGATCATATTATCATGGTAGAAAGGGCCAAATGGAAGTCTCCAGAACTCCTTGTTCCTAACAGTTATATACTCCCATGATAATCATAAGGATAAGAACAACATTAACAACATAAAAATTTACAGGTGGTGATTTTTCTCATATCTTCTGTTTAATTCTCTAGTATAATAACACCAAAGATGGATGACATCGAATTATCGTAAATTTAATCAGGTGATGACAGAAATGAAAGCTGATATTTCAGATTTTATCTCACTGAAGCAAATCTACACAGACCCTGGCACTTGGAATACAGCATTTTATCTGGCAAACGTTCTCTTTTCTTTTTCACTGAATATAGAAGTTTCGAAAGTTTTCTTTCACCCGACAAGGGCAGCAGTAAACCATTATAGACAGCTTCTAAGATACAATTAATTCCACAGGATCTTTGGATCTTTGCACTGTTACATAGAATATAACACTGGCCTCCTACGTTGGTAACATTAAGCTGATGGGACTTGGGATATGTATAGTAGCAGGAATCCTAGATGCCTTACAGATGCTGGGAGTATAGAATAAATCCACATGATACAAGAAGTAGCCATCTCATTTATATTTTAATCTCGGGCAGTAGTTGTCAACTGGGGGTGATTCTCCCCCACTTCCGGGGGACATTTGTCACAACGGAGAGAGACAGTGCTACTATCATCTCATGTATAGAGGCCAGAAATGCTGCTAAGCATCTTATATTGCACCAGACAGCCCCCCCCAACAAGAATTATCTGACCCCAACTGCCAGTGATGGCAGAATTAAAAAACCCTGATGTAGCATGCAGACCACCCTCTCCCCTCAAAGTAAAAGAAAGTGCACATGAGGTTTCTTTTTAGGATAAAAAAATATTTTAAAATTTTTTCACGTTTATTTATTTTTGAGAGAAAGAGCCGGAGCGTGAGCAGGGGAGGGGCAAAGACAGAGGGAGACACAGAATCTGACACAGACTTCGGGCTCTGAGCTGTTAGCACAGAGCCTGATGCAGGGTTCCAACTCAGGAGCGGTGAGATCATGACCTGAGCTGAAGTCAGACATTTAACTGACTGAGCTACCCATATGCCCCTAAGAATAAAAAATATTTTAAAATGAGATCATGGTATGGGACACACTGGGTGGCTCAGTGGATGAAATGCCTGACTTCAGCTCAGGTCATGATCTCATGGTTCATGGGTTCAAACCCTGCTTTGGGCTCTGTGCTGACAGCTCAGAGTCTGGAGCCTGCTTCGGATTCTGTGTCTCCCTCTCTCTCTGACCTTCTCCTGCTGGCGCTAAGTCTCTCTCTCAAAAATAAGTAATTAAAAAAAATGAGATCATGGTGATGATTGTAAAATTCCAAGTTTACTAAAATCCATTGAATTGATAACTCAAAATGAATGAATATTATGGCATATAAATTATACTTCAAAAAGTTATTTACTTAGGAGCACCTGGGTGGCTCAGTAGGTTAGGCGTCTGACTTCGGCTCAGGTCATGATGTCACTCTTCGTGGGTTCGAGCCCCGCATTGGGCTGTGTGCTAACAGCTCAGAGCCTGGAGCCTGCTTCAGATTCTGTGTCTTCCTCTCTGTCTGCTCCTCCCTCGCTCATGCTCTGTCTCTCTCTGTCATTCAGAAATAAATAAACGTTAAAAAAAATTTTTTTAAGTTATTTACTTAAAAGAACAGGAAATGAAATGTTATACTTCAGGCTCCTTCACATTAAGGAAACTATGATCTTTTGGGATTTTAAAGATAGCAAAACTGTGGGGAATAAGCTTAGGAAATCCCTGAGCCCTCACCAAGGGGCATAAAGAATTAGAAAACCACAGAATGAACACACCCAAATTTGGGTAAACAAGATTAGGTAAACAGGGCTAAAGGCCCAGGATAGGACAAAGGTATTGGAATAGGAAATCTCAGGATGAAAACATCCAAGATTAGGTAAATAAGAGTAGGTATTCAGGGCAGAAATGCCCCCCCAACTTAGTAGAATAGCAGAATGCTGCGTTCACATGAAGGAAGGACCAAATTAGACAAACAGATAAACAGGGCTAGAGACCACAGGAGGGTGAAGTTGCGCAGAGCAGAGCTAATTAGCAAAAGAAAGGTGCCTTGTTGACCCTGAGGTAGCATGCCCTTTCTCATCCCCTAAGTCAGTTTAGGTAAACAGAGGTGGTGCCTCATGTCTGCTGTAAACAACCTTCCACCCCGCAGCCCAGTGCCAAGACTGTTTTGTATTGACCCAAACCCCTACACCGCGTATCTCCCAAAGCCCTTTCCCTCACGCCCATGAGTTAATGTTCATGGTTTCGTTGTCTCTTTGCGCACACCCATCATGCTTGTGAACCTTCTGATCCTAATAAAAACAGAGCAAGGACCCTTACTCGGGGCTCTTGTCTCCTCCCAGACATGAGCCTCTCTCTCATTTTAATCCTGCGTCCTGTGTCCTGCTCTCTTGCTGAACAGGAGAGAACTCCAGACCCAGAGTCTATGACACAAAACATATGCTGGCCTCAAAAATTTGAGTGGGCCCAGAGCAAAAGAAGAAATATATCTGGTCCAAATTGCAGTGAAAATTGACATTCCATTTTCATCCTAATTCTCCATCCTAACTCAGCAGATACAAAATCACCTAAATTCTCCATAGAAATCACAAAGTTATATAGAGCCTATGACAGGCACCAATAATATTTGCCCTCTAAGACTGTGTTTCAAGCACTGCCAGGTTTCAGCAAATAATTAGTCTTTTGAGAGTAGTGCATGGCTTGACGATTTGCTTCGGTGGATATCAAAT
The DNA here is from genome assembly GCF_016509475.1 of Prionailurus bengalensis. Lineage (NCBI taxonomy): Eukaryota > Metazoa > Chordata > Mammalia > Carnivora > Felidae > Prionailurus > Prionailurus bengalensis. The sequence continues at coordinate 12,907,452 of NC_057353.1, read as the reverse complement.
GACCATCCACTGGATCGTAAATAATTTATAGCCAAGATGTTCACCATGAACTGCACATTAATGGATCCATCTTGCCCTAAAGTTGAACACGCTCAGCAGCACTCCATCAGGTAATAGGGTGGCACGTGGAACCGTGTCTAGGCAGACACAGAAGCCAGCAATCAATTGTAACAGAGACAGCTGACCTGCACAACAGTGCTTTGCCCCTTTTCATGGCCTGAATTTGCCGATTAGAAGTAGCAGTCCACCCCCCGCAACAAGGGCAAGGCATAACTGATGGCACCAAGGTATAACTCACAAGAGGAATATGAATGAAAATGATGCGTGTGACTCTTCTGAGCCAAAGAATTTTAAAAAGCAGATGTGCCTTCTTTCAATTTCCCTAAGACTGGCTGGAAACAGAGGGTTACTACATAGCATTGTGGAGTAGTGGACCATATGATTGGAAGGAGGCTGGAACTCTGAATTGCCAAATGTAGGAAAGCCACTCACCAGCCAAGAACAGACACACTAGATTGTTATGTGACTGATAAATACACTTTGTGGTGTTAAACCCCTGAAATTTGAGTTTGGATTTTCAGCAGAAACAGATCAGTTGTCTGTGTATACATTTAGCATGTTCTTAAATACCCATTCTAACCAGACTTCCTTCTCTGCCACCCACTTCTGATATCCTCCTCAGGAATTCTCCACTGTGGAATTTGATGGCATAGAGATAGTATTTATTGTATTGTGTTTTAGCAGCCTGAGCAAAGACAATTCCTCTCCTCTTTCCCCAACCTTTCAATATATGATGTATTGCAAGTAGTTAATGTCACAGTTTTTTGTTTTTTTTAATCTTGTCTGTAATCACTGGTAATTGTCATGGCATCTCTTAGACCTGCCTGCAGGATCGGACTAGACTTTGGGTCATCTCCCTTTAGTTGAATGAGAAGCAGTCTCACTCTGTTTCGTGGAAGTAGTTTTATTTTAAAGCATAAATACATAAAGGTGGTGTGTATGGATGCTGGGGGGCGGGGGGGCAAAGGTGAAGTCTAAAGTTGGCATTGGTCAGTTTTGGGCTCTCTCGCACCCAAGCAGCCAGTTCTGCCAGCATCCCTAACTCCTCTGGGGAACTTTTCACTATAGAGGCTGGGAAAGAAGTAGCCACTTACCATTGTAGAAACCCGAGCTGCTGGTTCCCCACCTGTCTGGCCTTGTGGCAAATTGTATTCTGTGGGTGAAACTGAAGTGACTGAAGCAAGGGGGGAGTAGCTGGGAGTCTGATTCATTAAGTTGGCACCTGCTGTATGAATGAGACTATACAGCATACTGTTAGGTCTTCCTATTCTTTGTCCAACATTTCTCATTCAAACTGAGTTTCTGGTATCTACTAATAAATTCCTTTTTTTTTTTTTTAATTTTTTGGCTTAAGATATCTAGAACTTGTGTTTACCATTTTCAACAAAGAATCCTAACACACAATGATTGTTTCTTCACTGACAATGTAGACTAAAGATTGATCACATTTAAAATAAAGTGGTCTAAAATGTTTGTTTTTTGTTTTGTTTTTGTTTTTGTTTTTTTAGATTTACACACAATTTTAGCACTTTCTTAGTCTTCATTCTTTCTTGCATCTCAGAGTTTCATCTAGGACCATTTTCATGTAGTACAGGTCTGCTGGCACAATCTATTTTCTGGATACTTTTAAGATTGTTTCACCTTTAGGGGTGCCTGGGTGGCTCAGTCGGTTGAGTGTCTGACTTTGGCTCAGGTCATTATCTCCCAGTTTGTGAGTTTGAGCCTCACATAGGGCTTGCTGCTGTCAGTGTGGAGCCCACTTCAGATCCTCTGTCCCTCTCTCTCTGCCCCTCCCCAGCTCGTGCTCTCTCTCAAAGCTGAAACATTTAAAAAAAAAAAAAAAAAGACTGTTTCACCTTATTTTCTTATCATTTTATTATGGTGTGGCTTCACGTTTGTTTGTTTGTTTTATTCTACTTAGGGTTTGGGGGTTTGTTGTTTGTTAATTCATGGATTGATTTTAAAAATTGCTGCCTATTATCTTTTCTCTCCTCTCTTTCTGGGACCCATGTTTAAAGTTTCTCTCTCTATTCTATACATCTCTTACCTTCTTTTCTGTATTTCAATGTTTTTAAAATTTCTATATACTTCATTCTGGATAATTTCTTGTAATCTACCTTCCAGTTCATTCATTCTGTTTTCTGCTCTGCCTACTCTGCTGTTAACCTGTCCACTGAGTTCTTGATTCCATTTTCAAATGTACTGTCACTGTTTATACCTTTCTATCATTTGTAGATAGTTTCAAGCATTACTTTTATATATCTAAGCATAGAAGGCATTATTGTTTTATAATATGTATCTAATAATTCATATATTTGAAATTTGGAGGGATTATTACTTCATTTATGCAGATTATTACTCATAGCGTCTTGATTCTTTGTACAGCTGGATACCTGTAACTATGTCATAGCATAGCATTTTTAAATTTTATTTTTAGAAATAATTTGAGTCCTAGGATAAGATATCTTCCTCCCAGACGTTTTGTCGGGTTTTTTGTCTGTTTGTTTTGTTTTTTGTTTTGTTTTTTTGTTTCTTTGTTTATTTTCCTTGCCAGCAACCAAGAGGCTTACACTTTAGGAGTAGCATAAGTTGAAAGACCGAGATTCTCATAATGAAGACTAGAACCATAAGTCAGGGTGAGGGATGTTTTATTTCTGGCTCACTGTTACCCTGTTACCCAGCCCTTCAAAAACCTGGTTTAATGTGTATGTGCCTAGAGTGGGGAGGAAGGAAAGTAGGTTATCTGATTCCCCACCAGAAGTGCCCTGTAATTGACTTCTATTCCACCATCATGAGAAAATTTCATCTCTGTTCGCAAAAAAAAAGTAACTTTGAGTAGTGAGCTTATCTCTGGGTTCTTCTTTTCTCTAGTAATTTCTCCCAATCTGATTAGTTCTTACAATGGTGTAAATAGATGTTTTTCATATTTCTTCTACTTTTGGGGGGATTATTCTAGGTGGGTTAGTCCCAAGTACCAACAAACCTTTCTCTCACTTTTTGACTCTATTGTTGCATACTGTATACAGCTGATCATTCCATAATCTCATCTTTATTTTCTTTTTGCGTTTCATTTCAAAGTTCTTTGTGGAGAAAGTAAAACTTTGTGTTTGTTTAATTGTGTTTTAAAAATCAAGTCAAATAAAGTAGATAATGGACTAGATTAAACATTTCACTATCAATATATAATAGTATGAATTTGGGTAAATATTCAAGCCAATTGCATCTATGCCTAAAAACATCCTAGCATCAAGTGTCTGCTTTACATATGTATATGTGGTCAATGGGGGAAAATGAAAATATATACACTATGACATTAATGCTAGTTATCTCTGTATTGTGGATTGAGTGAAATTAATTTTTTCTCACACTTTTCTATGCAATAAACCTAATCAGGGAAAAAGCAAATACTGTTTTTGTTATGAAATGTCATTGTTGCAACTAGTGAAACATGCCCAAGGATATGAAGAAAATTATTCTCTCCTGCGTATATAGCCGACAGGGAAATGGAAAGATAGATGGACAGACGGACAGAGACAGAAAGGTAGGAAATGGCAACTTCAAATGTGTACTCCCATAAGGAATTTGGAGGAAAGATGACTTTCCCATCTAATCTGAGGCTCTAGGCAATCCATGATACATTGCTTTTGGTTGAAAGACTTTTCCTTCAATGCATAGTGTGGAATTACCTGCTTTGTAATTATGGCAGGAAAAAAAAATGTATCCTTAGTCTTCCTTGAGTAATCACTCATTATTCTCAACTTGGATTTAAAAGAGTTTTATTGCTAGTAATGAAATCATGAGTGTGTCTGTAATATAAACACTATGGAGGGATTTCATATATTCATTCTGTGATTTTCTTGTGTAGATTGATTTCAAGTATACATATTTTTTTACTGAAGTAGAGTTGACACACAATGTTAACAATAATTTCAGGTGTAGCAGAAACAGACCCATAATTACAGAGAACAAACTGGTGGTTACCAGAGGAGAGGATGGGCAAAATGGAAGAAGGGGACTGGGAGATACAGGCTTCCAGTTATGGAATGAATATCTCACAGGAATAGAAGGTACATCATAGGGAATAGAGTCAGTGGTGTTGTAATAGTGTTGTATGGTGACAGGTAGTAGCTACACTTGTGGTGAGCATAAGTTCAAAAAGAATTCCAAAGTCTCTTGCAAAATATCTTAGGATGTGTGTGTGTGTGTGTGTGTGTGTGTGTGTGTGTGTTAATTTAAATTCAAGCTGGTTAACATATAGGGTAATCTTGTCTTCAGGAGTAGAACCCAATGGTTTATCCCTTATATATAACACCCAGTGCTTATCCCAGAAAGTGCCCTCCTTAATGCTCATCACCCATTTAACCCATCCCCCACCCACCTCCCCTCCAGCAACTGAATCTTTTTGTTTAAAGACATGACTTCTGGGAAAATGGAAAGGACTTTGCTAGCCAACCAGGAAAGATGAGGCAATGAATACAAAGTTGGAGGAGCTTTGAACTACATAATGTTCTTTGCACCGGGAGTGCCACTTGGTGCACAGTGGGTGATGGGATTCTGGTGTGGAGCAGAGTGAAAGGGATGTGTGTCTGCAGTAACTTATCTTAAAGAGGTCAGGAGAGAACTAGGGATATTCCTCAATTTCTTCACTCTTCCCAAAGTAAAAAACGTACTTTGTAAAATCTGTATTTCTAATCAACTTTATTGAGATATAACTTACATTCAATAAAATACACTCATTATAAGCATACAAAGAGTTTAGAAAATGAATTTATGTTTACACGCACAAACAAGACTTGAACATTTCTAGCACCCCAAAGTTCCTTGTGGCCCTTGCAATCCATACCCTCCTACCCCACTGATCTGTTTTCTGTTATTATGGATTCGATTGCAAATTAAATTTAAATACTGAATGAGAAATAAGTAAGTTGTACAAAGTCAGTTCTGCTGAAGGCTGGTGGAAATGTCTTGCCACTCATTTAGGAAACCAATTCTGATGTTCTGAAATCACCCTAGGGGCACCTGGGTGGCTCAGTCAGTTAAGCGTCTGACTCTTGGTTTCAGCTCAGGTCAAGATCTTACAATTTGTGAGTTCGAGCCTCACGTTGGGCTCTGTGCTGCCAGCGCGAAGCCTGATTGGAATTCTCTCTCTCCCTCTCTCCTTCTGCCCCTTCCACACTCGCTATCTCTCTCAAAATAAATAAATACACTTCTAAAAAATAAAAATTGAAAAATACAATAAAATCGCCCTCATAAACATGCCTTTTTGAATACACTCTGTATCAGTGCTACTATTCTAGGGTTACTACTCCATTTCAAGGTGCATATAGGATTTATAATCAGAGGCTTCAGAACTTTTATAGCAGTTTGAGATCACCATGTCATCTAACGGCATAATCATTTTTCCTAGATGTTTAATTTTACTGGATTTTATATGAGTATTGGTTATATGAGTATTGGATTTTATATGAGTATTGTCCCACGACAATAGGGTGGGAACTTGGAAATAAAAGCTGGTACTTCCCCAGACAAGCAGAGAAGGGCTGCACACGTGCACCCTGAATCCGCCCCCACCTTCAAGAGTTTACTTGTCCTCCTTCTGTTCTTTGCCTCGTGGCTTTTAGGGTTTAAAAAGATATGCACTGAATCTAGCGCAGGAAATGTATGAGTATTTGTCAAGATGTTTTTAAATACATATATAGAGAAAGACATCCTAAGGAACTCATCTAGACTTAAACCAAAACAAGTGTCCAAGTAGGAAAAAACGTCCCTCATAAAAAAAGATTAAAAAGCTGAGGAAATTGCTGCTGCCCATTAGTTGATTTAAGCTAATGGTGTAAGTAGCCATTAGTTCAACTAATGGTAATGGACCTTCTGATGAGTGATTTAGTGAAAGTGTCCCAGATGCTTCCATTCTGCAAAAGGCTCAGAAGAGGTCCAAAAAAAAAGTGTTTATTTTCTGAATTAATGGTGAACAGATCTTTGAAGCAAAAGCAAAAATAAAGATACTCTTTAACGACGATAAATAATAAATTATTCTTAAAATCTCTAATATGCTGTGTCTTATAAAATGATTTACTAACAATAATATTGGCAAGCGCATATAGCGTGTATTATATGCCAGGCACAGCGTAAAATATTGGACATATAGTATTTCATCTAACCTTCGTATCAATTCTATGAGGTAACCACCATTATCACCTTTGTACATGAGAAGAAACTGAAAATAAAGAGATGCAGTGACTTGGCCAGCATCACACAAGTAATTAGTGGCCAAGCGGAGTGTTAAGCCAGGTGAAGTGGCATTTCTGTGTTTGCTGTCTTTGCTGTTAAGAAGCTTAACCTTCACCACAGAAGCCATTAAATGAGGGAGCTGGGGTGAGGGGGAAAGGTAAATCAATGCTCTATCTGAGGCATTTTCATACAAGCTTGTTATATAATTTAATAAGTTAAGGCATTAAGCATTAACATCTTTTCCTTTCCTAGGATATTTTCCCAGTGGCTTTTGCCAGTCATGCTGGGATTATATAATGCCTTAACAATCAACTGAAAATTTGAAGAAAAAAACAGACCCCTAACCAATTGGCTTTTTAATTGGGTTAAACAACTATTAAATACTTAAATAATCATCTGCTTTGAGTGCTATTAAGTCATGGTCTACTTTGAGAATGGCACAAAGTCCAATCCAAAAAAAAAAAAGTTTCATAGGAGACTTCTGGTAGAGCATGGTGCCAGTTCAATGATTGAAATGTTTCTCTTATTTTACATCTGTCTGAATCCAAGCAACACGTGCCCTCTATGCATGCGTTAGAAGGACATCTGGTTTATGTCTCACCACATTAATATAAGATGACTCTGAGTTTTGGTCATATTACAGAAATTCTGTGACTTGAATTTTGAGTCTCAAAGATTTTGAGGGAGTGGAGAACATTGGAAGGATTCCGTTTTTTCATGATATTTCCACTAAAATAGGACCGATTGCTTCTGCAAATGACCTAAGTGAGACGTTTAGCTTCTTGACATTGTGTATATATGCGTATTCATTTTCTATCCATCAAAGACTAGACTCAAAAGTATCATTCAGATATATCACCCACCAAGAAAGTAAATCTCCACAGAGTTTTCCATAAAGACAAATGCCTCCCATGCAAATTCCCATCTGGATTTCCCTTAAAGTTAAAGCAATCAGTTGATAAAAGAAAAATATGAAACTATGTCACCCTTCTGAGGTTAATGCACAGGCTAATGTGTAAGTCCTTTTATATCTATCACAAATATAGTAGAGATGCAGATTTTAAATTAGAAAGTAAACGTGCAGGCTAAAAAAAGATAAACTGAAAAGTGCATTTAGTTCATTTAAAGAGCATCATTAGACATGTACCATATACTGTAATAAAAGTATATCATTGTTTTCCACAAAAAGATTTTCTACTTGAAAAATGGCAGAGCATAAAATGCAAATTTCAAAACATTTATGCCTGAAAGCATGATACATGTCCCTGGCGAAGGCGACAGAAGAATTTCTGTACGTCAAATTAGTGACAGATTAGTTCCATAAACATTTTAATCCTCTGACAAGATTGCTCCTAGTTACATACACCAAAAGAAGTGAAAGCAGGCATTCAAACAGAAATTTGTGCAGTGTTCATAACAGCAGTACTTACAATAGCCAAAAGGTAGAAGCAATCCAAATGCCCAATAGATGATGAATGGATAAACAAAAGTGGTAGATCCCCGTAATGGAATATTATTCAGTTATAAGAAGGAATGAAATACTGATACGTGTTACAACCTGAATGCACCTTGAAAAAAACCATGTGGAATGGAAGCAACCAGTCACAAAAGGTCACCTATTGAATAACTGCATTTCTCTGAAGTGTCCAGAATAGGAAAATCTATAGAGATAAAAGTTCCATGGTTACCAGAGCCTGGGAGAAAGAGTATATGGAGAGTGATGATTAATGGATATGAGGTTTCTATTGGGGCTGATGAAAATGTTCTGATATTAGGTAGTGGTGATCACTGCACAAATCTTTAATATATCATATATTACATATACTAAATATGAATAAAGTAATACACAAATTTTATGCTTTAAGTAGGTGAATTTGATGGGGTGTGAAATATATGTAAATAAAGCTATTATTTAAAATGTGGCACATAGGGGCGCCTGGGTGGCTCAGTCAGTTAAGCACCTGACTTCGGCTCAGGTCATGATCTCACTGTTCGTGAGTTCGAGCTGTCAGCGCAGACCTTGCTTTGGATCCTCTGTCTCCCCCTCTTTCTGCCCCTCCCCTGCTCATGTGCGCTCTCTCTCTCTCTCTCTCTCTCTCTCTCTCATAAACATTTTTTAAAAAAACAACAAAAAATAAAGTGTAGCACACATAAATATTTCCACCTGATTCTTTATAATCCTTATATTCTTGAATAACCTATATCCCTCTTTACCGCCATATGTTTGCATCCCTCCCGCAAAGGAGCAGATAAGTTTAAACTACAGTATCTTCAAAGAAAGCATTGTAACATCCTAACATGAAAGCATTAACCATATAACCATCCCGATGCATCAGGTGTATAATAGTATGCCAGTTAAGGGCTATCCATTGTTCTGAGTAGATGGTCTACAGCTCCAAGTCACCCAAGAAAGAGGTCCTCAAAGGAGAGTTCAAAAACCATCGACTGAAGAGACAGATGTAAAATGCAGGAGTCCTGACTGCCTAATGTGTTTTATACCTCCAGGGATATTGAAAGAGAGGCTTTACTTTTACCCTCAGCAATTTAAAAGACCTTGTTAAGGTACAGTCTCCATAGAAACCTCAACTTCACACTCTGCTCTCAGCCTCTGTGCCTTGGAAGAATATCCTCTTAGACACATGCTAATGTTGTCCATGGGATGAATGGCTTTTCATATGTTGTGAAAAAATTCTTGAATCACAGAAAACTCTTTATTCCTGTTCTCAAGACACAAGTTTTAAAAGAAAACTTTTAATTTGAGCAGTAAAGAATCTGTATATTTTCTGAGCGGGAAAGATTTGTTTTGTTTTGTTTTCTAATTAAAACTATGAACATCTAAGCATCAGCACAGTGTGGTTGGTACTTAGATGTCAGAGTATCGGAGTTATAATCCTCATTATCATTAGAAAAAAACTCAGCAGAGGCTCTCAAACCTCCTCAGCCTCAGTTTTCTGTCTTGTGAAACTGAGGAGTTGAGCTTGAAGTTTTCTTAGATCATCCATTAAATATTTTATGTCCCTGCAAATTAAAAAAAAAAAAACAACGACAAAAACCAAAAAACTCAAATTCTGGACCATTCTGGCACTAGAATGTAATATCCCAGTGTTAAATGGACCAGAGCCCTGGAACAAGGCCTTGCCTACATAAGACTTCTATCCATGTCATCAGGACTGCAAAGGTCTGGTTGTATGGAATATGTCAGGCTTCCCCCGAAGTTTCTCTTCCATCCATAAGGGTCGAGACAGACGACACACACCTCCTCTTCCAGCAGAGATTACAAGTGGAAAAGGGCTCTTCTCCTGTAGACCTCATAGCCCTTATCAGGGATAAAGAGAGCGAGCTCCTGAAATGCACTGTCCTATCACTAACACACACTCTGCCTTGATTCTGGATAACCAAACTCATTATGCCTTTTTTTCCCTCCTTGCTAGTCAACACTAAAAGCCCTAGACTTCCTGTCATTCCTCATCCATCTTCCAGTCCCCAGCCCTGTGAGACCACATGGTCCCTTTTCTTTTTCCTTTTCCCGACCTCTCTCCACCTCTAACTCCAGAAGCCCTTCCACTGTGCCCTTCAAAGCTCATCATCCATTATTAGCAAAGTCCTGCATGTTGTCAGCCTCGTTCCTAAATGTTCCTTTCACCTTCTTTGTAGAACAAAAGCCCGAATCTCATGAAGATACTACTTCCCCATAACACTTTCAAGAAACACTTTCTCCTACCGTCCTTGTACTGTTCAACTTGGAGATGGGGTAGATACCTTTCTTCTTCCTCCTTTCCACTTTTAGACCATTCTCCTTCTCTTTTCTCCGAAACCTGCCAGCTTGGAAGATCCTGTCATAAAAGGATAACGCTTGTAACTCTTCATTTTTGCTGTCACTGCTGGACCCTTCTTTACCCTACACATCTCAGGGTCTCTAGTTCCTGCATCACTATCATCCTCCCTTAGGATTGAGATTCTCTCCTGACTTAATTCTTGGAAATTTCCATTTATAACCCCCTGGTCTCTCAGCCTTTTGATCTTCCGTCCACAGCGACCACACCCACCCACTGGGTCGCATCCAGTCCCTCCCATGGTGATATCCTAGGTCTGTCTTTACCAATAACTACAGAACGGGACAGCGGGTTCTGCTCAGCCCTCAGTCTGCAGCCCCCATTAAATGAGAATTGAGCAACTCTGGTCATCAGTAAAAACCTTACAGCAACACCAGGGAATAAATGCCCAGGAACTTGCAGACACTAATCTGGCCAGACGACTTCTACTTGAAAAGTAAAAGACGGAGGGCCTTTTTGTTCCACATGAAGGAGCCCACGTGAAAATGAATATCAATGCCTATTTGTATTATTTACACCACTGTTCTCTTGAGGTAATAAAATACATGACTGTAGTATCTACCCACATTTTCCACAGGGTCACTTAAAGAAATCAGCAACCAAAAATAAGTAAGTAAATAAACAAATAAGGCAGAAGGAATACGAGATCCCAATGTAAACAAATAAAAAGAAATAAAGGTTGCAGCTTCCCTAGTAAAGTCAACTCCAGAACATTGTGCTTTAGATTTACCTTTGTAAACAGTCTATATGGCATTGACTTAGCGTGCTACCCTAAGGTAAAGTTATGATTTTTTTTTAGCTTAGTTTAATTTCAATTCTGAATGCAAGTCATTATCAAAATGCAAGGGATTTCGTTTACCCAGGCAAAAGAGCACTATTCACTAATTACAGACTTAATGTTAAATTAGGTCCTCTTTCTCTGCAGCAGCAAAGTAATCAGATGAGAATCCCTTGCCTCTATTAAACATTTACATTAGAACTGCCTCGTTACTCCAGGATTTGTTTGGGTAGCACTATCAGAGGTTCTGAAAGGCTGTGGAAAACGCACTTGCTATTTCATAGGAGATAGGTACCCACTTAGGGCAATCCTGACGTTACAGCAGGGTACGTGAGTGCACGGGTAGATCAAGAAACATACCAGGTGCTTCTCAATGTAATTCAGCACAGTGGATCATCTGAGCACCCGTAATGAAGGTGTTTATTCTCCATCTGCCTCAGGAAAATATTGCAAAGGGCGTTCAGTAATCTTTGATACATCCACAATTAACTGTTATGGAAACAGAAGGTTATTTAAATTATTATAATCTGAGTTTTAATCTCATTTTAAAAAGCAAGAAATCCATTTAGGTTTCCATCGTGCCCGCTGACAGTACATTTTCTAAGACTTCTTTATACAACACAAGGCATGAGATTTGAGAGACTATGAGGTTTTTTGCTTGCTTTAAACCCTGGTGGTTCACAGTTGAGTGGGTGGCACCCTGCCAGCCATTTCTGCTTAACAAAGGAGTGAACATAGCCCGGCTCTGTTTTCTGTATTCCATCCCATGCGGGCATACTTGAAGAGGTAATTGTGGGCCAGACAAGTGACAGATGGCATGTTTGCACCAATGAGATGTGCTCGTGCAGGAGGCTCCTTCCTCACAGTCAGACCCAGGAAATGGGCCACGACTCCATCTACATATGAGATTGCTCCAGGAGTACAGACAGACGTAGGGCGCAGTTGCTCAGATGGACTGGCTTGGCATTAACTCTGAGTTTGGCAAAGGTCAGGGATGACCCACATTTGACTTACCATAGTTCTGAGTAATCACTGGACATTTCCTTTCTCTAGGAGATGTCCCAGAACCTTATTAAAACTATTTCCCACTGGAACCAAGAACACCCAGCACTGACTTTTCCGTTGTTTGAGGTCAGATTACTCCTGAAAAAAGAAAAATTAAGTTGATTTCTGGAAGGATGAAATCCTCCCTTACAAGTAGTTTTGGGGGAAATCTGAGAATGGAATCCTGCTTTGCTTCCAATTCCCCCGACTGTTTTGTTGGCTTTCTACTACAATCCCTCCCATCCTCTGACCTGCTGTATCTCTTCCCTTCCTACCCGACCTGCATACTGTTCTCCTGATTTTATAGGTAAGAAAGAAAAAATTCCTTAAAGACAGCAACTGGTATTAGTTACCATCATATCCCCAGTATCTAGCACAATGCCAATAATACAATAGATGCCTAATAAATGGCTATTGAATAAATTTTGAAAGGCTTATAGGATGATAAGAAAATAAGAATTAGGACTGTCTGTGTGGCATAATGTATATCCCCAAAAGAGAGAAGGCATGTTTAGACAAAAACTCCATGTGTTAGATTGTTCTAATGATGGTCCCCAATGAATCATACTTCTTCCATGACCACACTCCTTTGCGACATCGTTGTAGCTGCTCTTCCTGTCAAAAGGTAGAGTGTATTTCTCCATCACCCCCTCCTTGAATCTGGCTTTGTAAGTTTTTGACCAATAGAGCATAAGGTAAGATACATTCTGTCAATTACGAAGTGGAGTCCTTAAAACATTTGGCAAATTCTGATCCTGCTTTCTTGGAAAACTGAAGCCAATATATTGGGAAGAATCTGGGTGTAGCCTATTAGGGCACGAGCGGCCATATGGAGGAGAACCAAGCCGCCCTAGTCAACAGCCATCGCCACTGCCAGACATGTGAGTGAGGCCCCAGTCAAGCCACTCACAATCAGAAAAGGAACCACCTATTTGCACAGCAGCAAAATCATGAGAAATAATCAGTGGTGCCCTCCTGGGAGTCAGTTGTCCAGCAACAGATCGCTGAAAGGCTCCATGCTGGCCAGGCTGAAATTACCTCTCCTCCAACCACCAATGCTTGAAACCTGTGCTGCTCTCTCACAAGACTACAGCTACTCTCTAGGGGCGCCTGGGTGGCTCAGTCGGTTAAGCGTCCGACCTCGGCTCAGGTCATGATCTCACGGTTCGTGAGTTGGAGCCCTGCATTTTTCTCTGTGCGGACGGCCGGAGCCTGGAGCCTGCTTCAGGCTGTGTCTCCCTCTGTCTCTGTTCCTCCCCCACTTGCTCTCTCTCTCTCTCTCTCTCTCTCAAAAATAAATAAAGATTAAAGACTACAGCTACTCTCTCAGGCTCAGGGTATTTCTCAGGCTTCCCCAGCCAGCCACTGCTCAGAAGCCACTTGCTTTAATCCATTTTCCTAAGCGTCTATATCTTTGCCTCATACCTGGATCTTCCCTTTTTTCTAGCTCCCTCTGACAAATATGTTGGTTGGGTGGTCTATTTGATTTTCATTTGAAATTCTTCCCCATGAACCTGCTAGTTTGTTCACCCACCCTGGGTTGATGCAGTACAGCCCACAGAGGACCAACCTTCTTCACATCCACCCATTTATCATTGAATCTGACCAGATTCCTGGGACACACAATGCCCAGGACTACTGCTTCTTTGTACCAGTAGTTCAACTTGGGATATTTTAAAGAAAAACCAAATGTGGAAAATGATAATTCACATAATGGAAAAATATTATGGAACATTATCTTGAACACAAAGCTATTCCCTCTCTCTGCATTCCATTAGGGCTTTTACTATTTGTAGTAAGTTCTTAGACTTAATATCCGCAAAGTCTCTACAGTGACTTCCAGGAAGCTCTTAACCAATTCATTTCATTGTTATTTATTATCCCAGGAGTATCCGTGTCTGTTTACTTGGTTCTGTGTGCTCTTTGCAAGGTGAATGTCCTTTCACCTGGGTCTAGAGTCTTCTTCTGTGGGCACAATCTTTTCTCATTAATTTTCTATATACTTTGGAAATATTAGTCATTTCAAGTTCTTTTTTAGTGGGAACTTTCATTATCTGGTTGGGGTCCCAGATAAAAATGACAATGAAACCCTTCCAGAATTCCAAAGTTCCAGAGTTAGTGTGACCACTAAGCTGCCCCAGGGGGCTGCTGTCACGTGGGGTTCTGTTTCTCAGTCATGATCACTGCACCTGCAGAGTTAGCCATTGTGCCCATGGCAGTCTGCCATGGCAAATGGCAGCAGATTTCACTCTTCTGCTCTTCCCTGGTCACCAGCTTCCTCTCCAGGCCATGGGCTCCCTCCTGAATATTCACCTGCAAACAAGATCAAGATTTAGGCTCTGAACTGAACATTAGCCTTTCCATTTAGTCTTACCTATTGACTGCCACTCTCCAGAAGTGACAGAGGCTGAAAGCTTTCTTAGAAAAAAAAAAAAAGTGAGTCACTCAGCGGCAATGATCTTCCTTTAGAGACATCATACCTCTGTGTCAACAACAAAGGACAGGGCATGGCTCAATGTCCACCAAATTTAAGTACATCTGGTAGAGCGCATATTGCTTTTTAATTTAAATTTTAACATTTTATATCATAACGTTAATGTAAAATTATTCTTAGGAAGGCACTAGTAGGGATATGCCACAGGGATGGTTCAAGTATAACCTTATATTTACTTGGCTCTAGAATTTTGATGTTCTGTGAAAAGAGTATTTCTGATCATTTTAAAATGAGGGCCACATAGGGGCACCTGGGTGGCTGGGCCAGTTGAGTGTCCGACTTCAGCTCAGGTCTGATCTTGCAGCTCATGAGTTCGAGCCCTACATTGGGCTCTCTGCTCTCAGTGCAGAGCCCGCTTCGGGTCCTCTGTCTCCCTCTCTCTCTGCCCCTTCCCTTCTCCCTCTCCTCCTCTCCCCCACCCCCGCCACCTCCCTTCCCCTTTCCCCTGCACGCTCTACCAAAAATAAATAAATATTACCCAAAAAATATTTGTTTCATAAATAAATAAAATGAGAGCCACATAGAAGAGGAATAGGTGGGAGAAAATGAAAAGAGCAGTTTCTGCCCTTCTCACCACCCCAAGACCAAACCAGAGGAAGATGCCATGATCTGTAGCCTGTCTGATGCCCACATTTGATCAGACCTCCTATAAGGAGGGGACACTGAGAAAATGTACTAGAGAAAGTGCAGCAAAAAGTCCCACCTAAACAGACAGACACGGAGCATCTGTCCCCAGAGCAAGGGCTCCCATCCTCGGGGATTTTGACATTTCCTGGGGAACCAAGGGTGTGGTAGAGTGAAAACTGCATGCATTTTAGATCTGACAGATTTGGAGGCCTAATCCAGACTTCGCTGCTATCTCACTTCCCATTCGGGGCCGTGTCCTCATATTTACAATGTTGCCTTGCAGTGTGTTGCGAGAATGAGGATAAAAATGTAAGTAAAGTATGACATACGGGAGATGTTATTGCATCTATAAATAATACTATGAACTAATCAGGTTGCAGTGAATGTAATTCACAAAACTAAGATACGTCCTTTAATGATTTCTCTATAGCTTTTTTCTTTTTTTTTAGTTCTTTCAGGCTGCTGTGATATTTTTCTATCATACCTGCTTACCCAGCTTAGTTTATCAAAAAAGAAGTAGCCCAAACAAACTACACCATTATGTCACTCCAAAGCCCACTTCCATGAAAAAGCACCTGAATTCCTTGTTCTCCAAGATTCCACTTTGTTCACAATAGTGCCACAAGGACCCCAGGCCTCCATACCCAGGGTCCACAACTGGTCCTAAAGATGCATTAAGGACCAGACTATTCTGTGCTAAAACTACACCCAGGGATCACTCTGACCCCAGATTCTGAAGACTATTCCAGAGCCTTCCCAAATGTCTGCAGCTGACATCGTAACAATGGCATTAACACCCACCACTGCATACCGAGTGCTATGTGTCAGGCATTGTAGTAAACGTTCTATGTTCACCGTCAACTCTTATCCTCATGATAACTTATCAAGTATTATTACCCTCATTTTATAGACAGATCATTTAAGGCTTAGACGGGTGAAACCACCCAAGATCACACGACTGGATAGCGTTAGAGCCAGGATTCAAATCCAGGCCTTTCATGCACATTATATGTGTGTTTCAAACTTTCTCCTCAGCAGCAAATGCTTTTTATCTGAGTATTATTCAGATCTCTAATAAATAAACCTTGCAGACCCAGTTGGTGTGGTTTAACTAGTGCATGGGTGCTAAGAGATCCCCACAGAGCCCTGAGGCCTGTGGAACAAAGTGAAAGTCATTCACGCACTAAGCTGCCTGCAAATGGTGTGCAGGAAAGTACTTTGAGGAAAATCGAGTACCACAAAGTTCGTCAGGACAAATCTGAAGGAACGGAAACGGAAGTGCTGCCATGTTGGGAAGTCGGGTAGCCTGGATGGTCTCCCTGCTGTTCGCCTGCTCCCCTCCCCTTCCATTGGGCCATTTCTGTTGATAGCAGAAGACCCCTTCACCCAGCTTCCAAAGAGAAAAAAAAAAAAGTGTGGGTCATCCACCTTCCCCTAGTTTGGCTACCGGAGAAGAGACTGTCAGAGAGAGGATCAGGAGTAAGAAATTCTCCCAAAGAGTCGTTTTGGCCTTGGCTGGGTACCTACACATGCCCCTCCCCCAGGGTCCCTGTGAGGGTCCGTCCCAGCAGAATCACTGCTCAGGAATGGGCCGGCGCGTCCCGCCCCTCACCTGCGTTTTTCCAACTTTGCAGGTGCAGCACCAACCTCATACCGACTCTGTTCGCGCCAACCTGCATGGACACTGCTAATCTTTTACTTGACACCTGTCACCCATGTGTCTGGGCAGAGTCTGTTTCAACTTCTGCTCCCACTTCCGTTGCTTTTCTTAACGTCGGCCTCATGGACTTTAATGTGGGAAATGGTCATTTTCTCAAAAGCTGGAATTTTCAGATTACCTTTCAGAACTGTCGGTTACTGAAAGAGGCTTTGATTCTCAGCGCTGGCCCAGAGGAGTTAGCTCTGTTTATTTGATGAACGCATAAAAAGGCCCTTCTCCATGGTCTGTTAATTAGATATGTTTTGGTGGTTACTTTATCGAACTGGGTTGGCACTCACCGTTCTCAGTCTAGGGAAGCTGCTGCCCCTTCATCCTGTGAGTGACAGTCTTTGGAAAACAGTGATTAAATGGTGCAAGCTCTAATAGTTCATGTGCACACTTGTAATTTTTTTATAGTTGCTTTCTTAAGGTGATCTAAACAAATTACAGGTAAGAGAGGTACAGCTCTGCAGAGAAAGGAATCTAGAATGAGTTCACAGTCATGCCTCATGCGATACATACATTATAACCCCCTTCTCTAGTATTCCCCCCTCTAAAGCCAGCAAGTGCCAATGTTTCAGATTTACTCAAACTGGAAGATGTAGAGAGGAAATATGTGCAAACACAAGATACACAAATTTTAAAATTCTGCTCTTTATCAGTGTCATACGCTTTAAGATAGACTATCTATCTGGCTCATTACTAGGGTCTTTTTCTTAACTTTTAAGCAATTGTCTCCTGGGAAATATCAGGACTCATTTAAAAATCTTTTTCATGTACCCTAGCTGAGAATCCTTCCAAGACGTTCTGCTCTGCCTACCTGTAATCCACCTCTGCTCTGCAAACAACCGTGACTGCTGGCTTGAAAAATAAGCACCAACTTGGATTCTAAAGTAGCCAAGTGATTTCTTCATCAAGAAACATAAACTGAAAAGGGAAATATCAAACCCATTAAAATTGAACAGAACTTTAAAAATACTATTTTACTTATAGAAAGGAAAAATTCTGCGTTGGAGTAAGAGAACTATTTTAGCAAGATGAATATATGTACATATTTGTAAAGAATGTAGTAGAACCCTAAAATAAGAATCCAGAGACAAGTATTCCTATCGAGAATTTACTATACATTTCACTTAGGATCTTTGCCATACTTTAACGTATGGGTCTCCTATCACATTTAAAAAATTATTTGAGACATAAAATTGAAGATAAAAGACATTTGCATCTACATGAATTCTAGAAAGAACAAATCTAATCCACAGTGCTGGCAAGCAGGTCAGTGATTGCCTGGGTAGGGGAATGGGGGTAAGGAATAGTTGAGGAGGAGCCCAAGTGCATTTGGAGGGTGATAAGTGTTCTGTGTCTTTGACTGCAGGGGAGTAGTTTCATGGGTACATACATTGGTCAAAACCCACTGAATCATTCACTTAAAAGGTGATTTTTTTTTTATTGAATATACATTACCTTCCATAAACATGAAAAAAAAACCCAAAGGTATGCACATTTCAAACATATACACTTAATATATAATAAATACAACAAAATATATATTATATATATTCAATGTACAGTTTTATCTTGTATTTATTATATATTTCTTTAAAAACATAAATATATACATATATATATATATATGTAAACCAAGGATATTTCTAACTTAATTTTGAAAAGCATATATAAAAATCTTCCTATGTCCCCAAATTCTTCATATTTATTGTTTTCATGTCTTTATCTTTTTCTGCCATGCTCCATTACTGACCTCTACTGAGCATTAAGTGGATTTTACAAGAAAATTTATTATAAATCCTTAATAGGTATCCTTTCTACCAGTTATACTGGTTACTGTTTCTCAGCAATACTTATATTTAACAAAACTATTGCATCTAAATGATATATTTCCATGAGAATGGCTAGTGGAGCTATCTGCAGGGTCAGAATCATCATATGCTCACTGGAGGGGCTCAGTGGACTTAAAACTTACTTGCCATGGGGTGCGGTCTACTGAAATCATTGTCTCATCTTTTTCCAATGAGCTTTAAATTGTTTTATTATACTTTTAAAATGCATCTCCTGTCTTCAAAAATACTGGATCTGTATTAGTTTCCTATTGCTATTGTAACAAATTACCACAACGTTGATGGCTCAAAACATTTATAGTTCTGGAGGTCAGAGGTTAGAAATGATTTCACAGGGCTAAAATCCACACGTTGGCAGGGCCATCTTCCTTTGTGGAAGCTCTGGGGAAGAATCTGTCTTTGCCTTCTCCAACTTCTAGAGGCCACCTGACTTATGGCCCCTGTTCAAAGTGCCCCACTCCAACCTCTGCTTCCACGACCGCACCTCCCCCCGCACACTCTGACATTCCCACCTGGCTCTTATAAGGACCCGTGTGATTGCACTGGGCCCATCTAGATAATCCAGAATGATCACCCTATCTCAAGATCCTTAACTTAATCACATCTGCAAAGTCCCTTTCTCTATGGAAGGTAACATACTCACAGGTTTGGGGGATTGGGAAATAAACATCTTTGGGAGATCATTCCAAAATGATCCAAAATCTGGATCCACAGTATCCAAAATCTGCTGCATGAGATCTCCCCTTTTTAAAAACAAAATGGACTTACAACAAAAAGCAAACAACCCAATTTAAAAATGAGTAAAGGATTCGAATAGACATTTCTCCAAAGAAGATATGCAGAGCACCAAACAAGCACATGAAAAGATGCTCAGAGTCAGTAATCATTAGTGAAATGCAAATCAAAGCCACAATGAGACATCGTTTCATACCCACCAGGGTGACTATTTTTTTAAAAAATGGAAAATAATAAACGTGGACAAAGATGTGGTGAAATTGGAACCCTCTTATTTTGCTGGTGGGAAGATATGGGGTGCGTGCAGCCTCTGTGCAAAACAGTTTGATGATTTCTCAACAAGTTAAATACAAAATTACCCTATGACCCAGCAATTATACTCCTGGACATATGCCTAAGAGAATTGAAAACAGGTGTTCAAACAAAAACCTGTATGATGTTCATAACAGCACGACTCACAACAGCCAAAAGAGGGAAGCAATGCAAACATCCATCAGTGCATGAATGGATAATCAAATGTTGTACATGCACACAATAGGATATTATTCAGTTATTCAGTCATAAAAAGGAGTGGAGTACTGATAAATGCTGCAATATGGACGAACCTTGAAAACATTACGCTAAGTGAAAGAAGCCACTCCCTAAAGGCCACGTAGTGCGTATGATTCCGTGTATTTGAAATATCCAGAATAAGCAAATCCAAGGAGACAGAAAGAAGCTTAGCGGTTTGCCAAGGGAGGGGGAGTTACTACTTAATCGGTAAGGGATTTCCAATTGGGGTGGTAAAAATTCTGGAACTCGAGAGTAGCAATGGTTGCACGACGTTATGAATGAGTTTTATGCCACTGAAGTATACATTTAAAACTCATTAAAATGGTAAATTATACATTTTGTGTATTTTACTACAGTTTCTAAAAACTATGTAGAATTGTTTCTTAATTCGTGTCTTTCAAAATTTCTTTTCATAAGCACTTTCATACCTGTATCTCATAGTTCTCGCACACTTCAAACCGTTCAAGCTCTGAGTCAGTTTTTTCTCCACATGTAAGCAGCAGAGTTGCCTCAGCAACCTATGGGTGGGGTACTCAGGTGTAAAACGGGCTGTCTGCAGCTTCCAGATTTTCACACGAGAAGGGTTTCAAGTCTGACTCCTGTAGTGACACCAAGGTTATTTTCCACAGTGAGTCATTGCATGTTTAAGTGACATTCTAATGCAACCTCCCAAATCATCAGCAATGTCGCTATTGGATGAATCAGTGATTTTTTTAAGGATTGAGAAAGACCAAGATCATTTTTAAAGAGTCTTTCTTTCTCAGACACAAGCCACCATTCTGAGCTGACCTTGGAGGGGAATTACCAGTCCGGCGAGTTGCACGCAAAATGTTTACACGGTGCTTCCTTCAGGATGCAGAGAAAAGTTGCTCCTTGAAAACCTAGCCTTTTATCTATAAGCAAAGTTCATAGATTATAAAACTACAATTACACTTTAATAAGGAGTGGATAAAATTGGGTTCTGTGGAAGATGTGCAGCTGAAAATAATGTTATATTTTGTATTAATTTGCCTTTTTGTGCTTGTGTAAATCCAGCTGGCACAATGGGCCTCCTGAGCATTTAACTAATAGTGTGATTATCTCCATTTCACTAAGGAAGAAGTTACCCCGGGGGAAGCAACGAAAGGTCCAAATAGCTGGCTTCTAACAGCAGGGCCCGACTTCGAGAGAACATCGCTTCCAACATATATTCTGTGAACATCAGCCAGGTTTGCTTTTTTGTAAGTAAGAGTTTCTAGAATAAGTTAGAAAATATTGAACAGTATTTCAATGACCTTCTTTTGAAGGTTGACCATTTATATGAATCTATTAAAGGTTCTGAGTATTCCTATAGTAGAGAAACTTGCTAGATTTTGTTTAGCCTAGCATATGTTTGATTCTAGAATTTATTATGACAAGTAACACTGTTTGCAACCTATAGGAAATTATATTCCAAAGGACTCATTAGAATTTCTTGTACACCATTGGTATTTATTTTTGTCTTGCCCTCAATGATTAGCCCATAGGAAGTAACACGATCTAATGCAGTGGAGAACCTGGGAGCTCATTTTCACTCAGCCCCAAATAGTGTGCTATCGTCTGCCAATTATGACTGCAAGAAGGTGAATCACATTAATATTGAGTATAAGAATTATATTACCATCATTAAATTCTACCACTAATTATACATTTAATGGAGAGAGCAGGTGTCCATAAAAGCAAGAAAATGAACAAATACCCATTCTTCACAGGACTCTCGTGAGCTATGAGCTACTGAAAGCATGTGCTAGGAGTCATGTCCATAGACCAGGACTTCTGTGCAAAACCGTTTGGGGCAGGTGGCCAAGGGGGACTCCTACTCCAAGACTGACATGCAGGGACTCATGGGAAGTGGATGGCTGAGAGTATTAAGGAAGAAAAGGTGTCCCCTTGACCCTCTTCTGCAGCAGTGGTTCAAATTTTCCCATCTCTGTGAGGTCAAGACCCTACCCTGGATAGAGTAGTGTTTCCATCATGGTGCAGAGGCTGACAGCAAAGGGAGAGGATTGGAGGGCTCTGTGTGTGTGTGTGTGTGTGTGTGTGTGTGTGTGTGACACCAAGCACACTGAAGCACTACTAGATGTTCACTCCTACTCCTGGTCATTTGCCTAATTGAAATCTAAAAATAGGTGGTCACTGTAAAACAAATAACCTGTTAGACTGTCTTCAACTAGGTATCTCCAACAACAAAAAAAACCCCTTCTTGTTTCACAGTTGTGTGCATAAAATTCAGTGTGCAGCTTTCTAACCCAACACTCAACAGTAGCAGTTGGTTTTCTCCAAGGATCATGCATGTAGAGATAATTGTAAGTAAATATAAGCATTTAGAGTAAACAAGGTTAAAATCATACACTTACGCTGCGTGACAAATTGGTATAGGCTACTAAATGGCAAGACCAACAAAAATAAAGCATTTTTTTAAAATTTTTTTTTTCAACATTTATTTATTTTTGGGACAGAGAGAGACAGAGCATGAACGGGGGAGGGGCAGAGAGAGAGAGGGAGACACAGAATGGGAAACAGGCTCCAGGCTCTGAGCCATCAGCCCAGAGCCCGACGCGGGGCTCGAACTCCCGGACCGCGAGATCGTGACCTGGCTGAAGTCGGACGCTTAACCGACTACGCCACCCAGGCGCCCCAATAAAGCATTTTTTAAGACTTGTGAGATCATAGAATGAAGATAATTTGATTTTACTTAAAATACCCACAGCTCCCAAAATGTGCTTGAAGACATTCCCAGCTACCACATGTTCTCATGGGGATATTGCAGGACATTTTAAGTGTTCAGAGGAAACACAGTGCTGCTGGACATCTGCCAGTCACCCTGCAAACTACTAGCTCCAGTCCATTCACATTTTCAACATCAGACTGCGTTACATTTCTTTAGACACTGTCGTATCTTTACAAAGCCATGTGGTTGGCGGTTACTGTGACAAAAACCAAGTGTCTCAACCACAAGCAGCGTGGAACAGAAAATGAAGGTGGAGGTGTCTAGTCTGATTCCCAGCTAGTTGCAGATCCTTCTAGCTCCTCCAGCCAAGGTTGAGAACAGGAATCATTTCTTATTCACCTTTGCACGACGTCCAGTAGGAATACAATGCCTCACATACAGCACGTCCTCCATAACTATTTGGGACATGTTATTGCTAGACAATGCAACAGAACATAGCACATCACCACAGTGCAAAGTACTTAATATTTTGTATATAACAATGGTGAATGTGTTTTTGCAAATCAAAGCTTGTGCTAAGGAGTCTGTGGGGAAATCATTTTGTCCATATGGGATAAAGCAAGAGAATCCACGGAGTCTTCTCTTCTGACCCACCTGAGATACCATAAAGACCACAGAGTTCCTCAAACTGTTAGAATAATATGTGCAAAATAGTTTCGTAAGTGAAAGAGGAAAGGCATCAGCAAATAAACCCCTCGAAGTTAAGAACAGGATAAAGGAGGCACCAAGTTTGTTCCAAATGTTCCAAATGTCCTAGGCAAAAGAGAGACAACATGGAGCCCCCTGGGGAAATGCATAAAGAATGAGAGTCACAGAGACCCCACTATGGAAGGGGAAGGATGGGGAGGATTTAAGAAACATTGTTAAAAAGTAAAAAGTAAAGCTGTACATGGGCAGCTAGCTTTGCAGCCACATCAGGGATGATCCAGAGGGAAGACCAGCAGGGGGAAGGAGCTGACCAAGAAGGAAGCAGCATCTAGACTGAGGCTGCCCTGGTTAAGAAGAAGAAGGAACTCAGCACAGCCCCACTCAGGATGGGAGGGTAGGAAGAACGGGGCCACACTACGCCATCTGTCGCCATGATCAGTGTTTCCCCAGATGTAGTAAGCAGAACACTATAAGCACGGGAGTGGGGTTAGCTACTACAGAACAGGGATGTCTTTTTCATTGTCATGGATGTACGAACATCTCATGCACTTTAATATACATCTAGCATCAGACCCACAATTTCACAGTATTATTGCCAACAAGAAGGCAGAAGTAGTAAGCATTTTTGTTACCCACCTGACACGTAGGGCATGGACCTCAGGTGAGCCCCAGAGCTGCTAGGTGGGTCTGTCTGAACTCATGAAGACAGTAGGCAAATGTTGGAAATTGGGCAAACACTCTTTATGATGATTCCCCAAGAAATTGGCCCTGGCTTTTCTCAAACTTTGTAAGGCCTTGTTATGCAAAAAAAAAAAAAAAAAAAAAAAATTAACATGCAAAACCTAACTTTGGCAGAAAGAAACTTGTTTGCTGGTGCATCTAGGCAGGAGAGCAGTTGTTTGGAAAATTGCAAAGGGAACAAGTAAAATACCTCATGCCCAGTCATCCAAAGGTACAACTCTCCAGACACGAAAGGAAGGACCATGGGTGTGTATGGTAGTAATATCAGGCTTCCCTATATTTTGAATACCTAATGTGGCACAGGTGTAATTAGGAAAAAACTTTCTTTAACCATAAACTGTCTTGTTTTATGCCTAATCTTTCTTTTTGCCACAAGGAAGAGTTCTCATTTATTAGAGTAAGTTAATCATTTCGAAGGAATAATATAATGATGCAATTCAAGATGAAAAATATGTTTATTAGTTCCTTCCCTGAAGCGTGATCTTCAGGAAAAAAAGTTTAAGAGAATAATATTTCATGTTATTATTTTCCCACACTGATTTTCAGCAATTTCCAAAGTATTTCCTGTTTTTAGTGCTCTAATCCACTTATACCCTCCTCAGGGAAAAAGATGATCAAGGAGTATTTCTTGGTAAAGGCTCTGGATTTATTCCAGCTTGTTTTGTAATAATAATAATAATAATAACATTCTGGAGCATATTCGTTGGTAGAAATGAGGCCGGGATGCTAGGAACAATCTTCTTTAACAAGAGCATATTCCATGTGTAGAACTTGTTGAAATGCTACCGAACTGAGTGTTGAGAATTACTGAGAATGCCGTGTGTGTGTGTGTGTGTGTGTGTGTAGAGAGAGAGAGAAAGAGAAATATTCTCACTCAATTAAAAGAATGTTGGGGCGCCTGGGTGGCGCAGTCGGTTAAGCGTCCGACTTCAGCCAGGTCACGATCTTGCGGTCCGTGAGTTCGAGCCCCGCGTCGGGCTCTGGGCTGATGGCTCAGAGCCTGGAGCCTGTTTCCGATTCTGTGTCTCCCTCTCTCTCTGCCCTTCCCCCGTTCATGCTCTGTCTCTGTCCCAAAAATAAATAAACGTTGAAAAAAAAATATTAAAAAAAAAAAAAAAGAATGTGCATTTACTTTTAGGACTCGAAACCAATATTGATTTCTAGTCTTCTCATTTATAGCTAAATCATTTTCCCCAAGGAGAAGAAAATAACGCAAGAGAATTTGTTGATATAATGAATTACTACTGAGTTAATAAACAACCAGGAAATAAACCCATGTCTTTATGGGTACAAGTGTGATTTATTAAGCACAAGGAAATCATAAGAGTACCCTCAACTCCAAATCCAAATGGATGTGAAAAGTAAAAGCAGCAGCTACCTACAGTATTTAAAACTAACTTCAGAATTCACTTTAAGAAATGGCTTAGTGTATAAATGAGAATTCTAAAACATGAAAGGACCCATCATCACCAGTGGGTATATAGAGAAGAAATTAAACACAAGATTGAAAATGGTTTGTTCTAAAATGGGATTATAGGGGCGCCTGAGTGGCTCAGTCAGTTGAGCATCTGACTGCTGGTTTCGGCTCAGGTCATGATCTCATGGTTTTTGAGATGCAGTCCCACGTTGGGCTCTGCAATGACAGTGTGGAGCCCGCTTGGGATTCTCTCTCTCCCTCTCTCTCTCTCTGTCTTTCCCCTGCTCATGCATGCGTGCACATGCTCTCTCTCTCTCAAAATAAATAAATGTTTAAAAAATGAGATTATTAATGAAGGGTGGTAGGAGCTGAGAAGAGAGAGATCACTGTCCAGAGAGCAATCAAGAAGGCTTCACAGAGGAAGTGGCATTTGATTTGGATCCTGAGAAATAGGACTTTGACATGCAGAGATAAGTAGGAACTAGAGAAAGAAATTCTAGACAGAGGAACCACAATAAGCAAAGAAACAGATAAAAGCATGGAATGTATAGCCTTCAGGAAACTTAATTGTATAAACTATATGTGAGACAGTAAAATGCAAATTAGGTCAAGCCCTTTCTTCTGCTGATTAATAGTTGCACATTTAAACTCAGGTGTTGTTTCTTCAGGGAAATCACACTGCTCAGTTGGTTGGGGTTCCCTGTACATGCTCTCCTCACTCCCATACGTTTCTATCAAAGCACTTACCACACTTGGAAGAAGTTCCTCATCTGTCTATCTCTTTTATCTGCACACTCTAGAACGGTAGGGGTGGAGTTGGTCTTGCTCATCAGCAAATCCCCAGCACTTGTATAGAGGCCTTTACAATGTGTAATCATCATTTGTGAAGGGGAAGGAAGGAGGGAGAAAGGAAGGAAAAGGAAAAAATGATAGCCGAGGCCATATCCTAGAAAGTCTGAATGTCAAATCAAAAAGTTGAAAATTCAGCAGCATGGCATTGAACGTTTCTGACCTGGAGCCTGGGAGGTGGGGTGGCTGGAATGATCAAACCACAGGTGGAGGGTGATTCATCAGGATGTAATGCAGAGGATGTATGGGACGGTCCAGCTGGACCAACCATCACACACCGCATAGCTTAGTCAAGTACGTATGAGCGGTTGATCGACTCTTAGGTGATGGAGAAGTTTTGTGTCTTGTGTATCCACAGACAGTGAGTTTCAGGATCCTCTATCTTCTTTAGCCAGTGGACTCTATCTTATGTCTCTAGAGATGTGAAAACGCCACCAGAGACTGCTTGGTACTATATTGAGAGAAACCGCCTCTTCTGGAACAGCTGATTTTTCATCAAGGGTAAGCATTTTTGTTGAACTACAACCCATTTAAAAAGAGATGGCATGTAATGTCATATGGAGTTAAATGGAGTTTTTGAATTGATTCAGCTCATAGCTCCTGAGGCCATGCACAAAGGGCCAGATTTGAGGTAAAGCCTAGATATAAGCCCAGCTCTACCATTTATTCACTGATAACTGTAGGTGAGTCCCAGAGTGTCTCTGATCTGGTTCCCTCATCAATAAAATGAGGGATTTAGTACAGGAAATCATTAACATGCCTTTAGAGCTACTGTGTGGTAAACGTATTATTTTACAGCATTACAAAATGAGATATTTACAAAAGCATCACAAATTGCTAAAAGGTATACATTTTTTTATGGCCATCTTAAAAATAAATCAATGTGATGTGGTCAAAAAGGAAGACATTTATACAATTTGGTTGAATTCTCCATGTTGATGGTAAAACCGAGTAGTAATGGAATTGTCCAATGATATTTGCTTTCAGAATTTAAAATGGGGTGAAAAAAAAAGAGCCAGCTAAAATTTAATAAGCAGTCACCACCATTGTTTATTGAGTTGGGTTTATAAAAGTTGAAGACATGAAGGTAGAGTGTTAATAAACTTCAATGTATATAATATAGATACTAGCTGATTACTACTGACATTTCCAGTTCTCTAAGAAATCTAATTAGTTGCCAAATGCCTTAACCACAGTCAGTACAATTAGCCTGATTTAAACCCTTTTTCCTCGAAAAGAATTATTACATTTTTACTAAGACTCAGTTTCATTGTTCCAATCATATGAGTAAATATTTCTTCCCTCCAAAGTCAGAAGAACACTGTAGAAAGAGCATGTTTCTTGAACAATAATTGCCCTTTTTATTCTTACTTAGAAATGGTCAAGGTAAACATACGTTATTCACTAACGAGCTTAATTTAATATTAGTTTAAGGTCTTAAAGTTAACTACAGGTCTAGAAATTACAAAATTCACCAACATATTAAGCCCTTAACAATTTCATGAGGTTCACCGGATTAAAGGATATTCATAATTGAAATTTAATTGGACCAAGCACAATTTTATATTTTTTTTAACATTAAATCATTTGCCATTACAGTAATAACTTATTGGGCCCATAGAGCTAATATGGATTTTTTTTCAAATTTTAATCACAGAAATTATACCCAAGTCTTGCCTTACCTAAAATATTAAGCTAATAATTTTTATGAGATAATAAGCTCAGAGAAAAATATGTAGAGGTTTTATAAGCTATGATTAAATTACTCTTATGTGATGAAAGGGTCTTCTTTTTAAAAAATGAACCTCAAAAAATGTGTGATCCATTAATTCCCCAAGTTTTCTGAGAGAAGTTAAAAATGGAAGAGGAAGGAAAAGAAGACATGAGAGAGAGCTGACTTCAAATATGAAATCATCACTGTTAAAACCCTAATTACCTTCTTCCTTCACAGAGAGGAAAGGTGTGCAGGGAAGACCAGTCTCTCGTTTACACACACACTCATACACATGTAGTCACTCACACACACGTGCATACACTCAGACAAAATACTTAGGCACATACACAATAAAGTAAAAGGGAATCTCCTGTTTTAAATAAAGTAATCTCTCTTTTAGATCAATAAGGCAGATGACCCCTCTGACGGTTTCTTCCCATTTATATTCTAATGTAGATCTCAAACAGACAATCATGATTATGTCAAAAGTTTCTCAAAGTGGCCATTGCAACTCCCATTCAAACACGGTGTACTTATGCCAGTTGGAGAGATGTGCACTGAAGTTAAAGCTTTGAGGGAGCAAGTGTTGGTCCCAGAGGGCCAAACGCACAGAAAATCCCATGAGAACTGCACAGACAGTAGGAACGGTTCTTGAACAACTTCTACAACTTGTTGTCTCTGGAGTATGCCTACTGACCAGTCATCACTAATTAGAAGCCCAAGGAAATTCCCAAAAAATAGGCAGAAGAAACTAAAAACATTTCTCAAGGATGCAAAGATAAGACTGAGAAAAGTTCTTACACAATTTTGAGAAGGTGGCCCAAGCCAAAGTTTGTCCAAAGAACGTCCGTCTGATGAGAACTGAACTCATCAATCCTTAGAGTTGGCTGGAGGATGGACTTCTGGAGCCTGTGCCCATCCCTCCCTTAGGATTTCCTCCCTAGACTCACAGGAGAAAGTGAGGAGGGCATATGGTCATACATGGAGTGGAAGTGTTCGTTTATCAAGGCATTTTACCATCGATAATAATGTTCATATTTAATCAGATAATGAAAGGATTCAAACTTATTTGAAAATAAACTCAGCAACAGCAAAATAAGAAATCAGGAGTTCAGACAGAACCTGGGTCCCCGCAATTCTCACAGTTGAAGAGATTCCTGAGTGGAAGACTGTGGGGTCCCCAAGGGAGCACCCACTCACGAGTCAAGGGCCCTGGGCCTCAACAGCCAGGGGTTTCTCCAGGACTGTTGGCTATTGACCCCCCCAGATACCACAAACCACCTTGACAGTCTTAGAAGGGAGTCAGAAGGGAGAAGTCAGGGGATATTGACAGCATTTGAGGGACTCGGCCGAGTGATTTTCTGCAAAGCAAGGAACTAGTTGGCATTGGACAGAAGTAATGCCTGTCTATCTATCTGTCTATCTATCTATCTATCTATCTATCTATCCATATAGCCATATATATATAATGTTTTATCTGTTTTTGAGAGAGAGAGAGACAGAGTGAAAGAGGGGCAGAGAGAGAGGGAGACAAATAATCTGAAGCAGGCTCCAGGCTCTGAGCTGTCAACACAGAGCCTGACACGGGGCTCGAAATCATGAACCATGAGATCATGACCTGAGCCAAAGTCGGATGCTTAACCGACTGAGTCACCCAGGCACCCCTTTAATATATATATATTTTTTTTAATTTGAGAGACAGAGAGAGAGAGAGAGAGAGAGCATGCATGAGAAGGAAAGGGGCAGAGGCAGAGAGAGAGAGAGAGAGAGTGAGAATCCCAAGTAGGCTTCATGGTCAGAGCCAGCCAGTTTTGGGGGGCTCAATTCCATGACCCTGGGATCATGACCTGAGCAGTAATCAAGAGTCAGGTGCTCAGCTGAGTGAGTCACCCAAGCACCTGTCAAAACATTTTTGAATGGGTTGGCATAGTGAGGAGAGAGTCTTACAGTAGCTATTGATGAATAATATGTTAGTCTCGATAAATTAGCAATTTGAGTTGGTTCAGTCTTATCTCCCAGGAGCAATTATTTCCTGGAGTAAGCAGCTAAGTTATTTTTGCTTGGCCTCAACACTGTCTAGTATGCTTTCTCCCAGAATTATTTAGCACAGGAACAAAAACAGTCAGTTTGGGTTTTCATGATATATGACACCATAGAGGTTATGAGATTTGTACTGCCCGTTTGCTAAGCCCAGCTCCTTAGCTAATGAGCTGTGTGACTGAAGCCACTGAATTCTCTTTCCGTGCTCTCCTTTGTCTCACCTGCATAATTACAGCTTATATTTACTGACCTGTTCCTACTGTATTCCATATGATGTGTTTTACTTAATTTACTTAATTTACTTAAGTAAGTTTACTTAATTTACTTAAGTGTTTTACTTAATTCTTTACAACAGCCCAATGGGGAAGACAGTTGAGCACTTTCACCAGGTGAGGAAACAAAACCAGAGAAGTTTAATA
Source organism: Prionailurus bengalensis (assembly GCF_016509475.1). Taxonomy (NCBI): domain Eukaryota; kingdom Metazoa; phylum Chordata; class Mammalia; order Carnivora; family Felidae; genus Prionailurus; species Prionailurus bengalensis. The sequence continues at coordinate 12,876,966 of NC_057353.1, read as the reverse complement.
CCTCTGCCATCACGTCACGAGAAAGTGGGAGAGCCGTGATGTGGCCTATGGTGGCGTTCAGAGAGCTCCCAATTCATTGCTTTGTGGACTGCCCCGCTACAGGCTTGCGGGGAGGACTGGATGAGATAATCAGTGCGAGACGCCTGGTTCCTGACATGTGATATGTAATCGCTAAATGCGGGCCGCGACCATTAAACTACTAAAATGAAAACTCAGTGAAAGTGCAGAGTTCAGAGGAAAATAGGATGCAGACATTGCTCTGTCTCGATTTTGAGATTTCAGAAGGTGCAAAGTATAAAAGTCATAACCATTTTTATAAAAAGAGAAAAACATCCCCTGTAAAATAAAGACAGGTTGCATACGTTATAGTCATTCTTGCTGCACCAGATGGTCAGAGATTACAAGGTTGGAGGAAAGTCATTATTATGCACCACTCTGCTACCCGCCCCCTCCCGACCTGATAGACAAGAAAGCGTCTGTCTTGGGGCGCCTGGGTGTCTCAGTCGGTTAAGGGTCCGACTTCAGCTCAGGTCATGATCTCGCAGTTGTGAATTCGAGCCCCGCGTCGGGCTCTGTGCTGGCAGCTCAGAGCCTGGAGCCTGTTTCGGATTCCGTGTCTCCCTCTCTCTGCCCCTCCCCCACTCACACTCTGTCTCTCTCACACAAATAAATAAACACTAAAAAAAAAAAAAAAGAAAAGGAAAGGAAAAAGAAAAGAAAAGCGTCCGTCTTCCAAGTTGGAATAGAGGATAGCACACCTCCATGGCACGTATCCGTATCTGCTCTCTGTCCTTAACATTTAGTTCTAAACTACCTTCCCTGCGCAGTCTGAAAACCCCACTGGTTAGAGGAGTGAGTAAATGCCTTATCCTGTCAAGGCAGCTCTGCCCCCAGGATACAAAAGTCTGAGGCACAAGGAGCCGCAAAATCCCGTAGGAGGTGTCTGTGTCTCCGTGACAGAGCCACATGATGGTGATGATAACAAAATGTTCAGCGCCCTCTAAGGGTTCTGTATCTGTTATCGCTCCCTTGGCCCTATGAGATTGGTACTATTATTGCACCCCCTGTCAAGATGAGTAAACCGAGGCATAGAGCGAAGGTAAGTGCTTGCCCTGAGTCAAACAGCTAAGGAAATTGCAGGGCCAGGATTTGGACCCGGGCAGCTCGGCTCCAGAATTGCGTGCTCCTCATAATGTGGCAGTGCTGCTGTGGGAACCTGGTACACCTCAGCTACCTTCAATATGTATTGAATTCAATACATATAGTCAGTTAAACACAGCGGAAGTCTGCTGCAGGCCGAGAAGAAAAAGCAGAAGCAGGGATCGAGGTAGATCTTAAGAGACGTGGGGAAAATTAAACGGCAAAGCGTTGCTCCTGTGGATGTAAGAGGAAAGATAGAGCAGAGGGCAGTGGTCAGGGCGCCGGCCCAGGGCAGGTACACGGAAAACAGGAGTTGACGGGCTGATGCTGAGTGTCATGAAGCCATTGCTCTTAGTGGGAACTTCCTCATCAAGTGACCTAATTGTCTCTCTGAAGAAAACAAGAGCTCTTGTTCCCAACTGGGTGACAGGGGCGGTGCAGTGGAGCACAGAGTAGACAGGGCAAGAGTGACGACAGCCCAAGTGAGCGAAGAAGCCAACCAAGATCTGGGCAGGACAGGCTTGTGGAAATCGAGTGTGAAAATGAGAATCAGTGTCATTTGTTGCTGCCTTTTTGTTTTAATGTTTATTTATTTTTGAGAGAGAGAGAGAGAGAGAGAGAGAGAGAGAGAGAACATGCACACGAGTTGGGGAGGGGCAGAGAGAGAGGGAGACACAGAGCTCGAGGCAGGCTCCAGGCTCTGAGCTGTCAGCACAGAACCCAGCGCAGGGCTCGAACCCATGAACCGTGAGATCATGACCTGAGCTGAAGTCAGACACCTAACCGACTGAGCCACCCAGGCGCCCTGAGTTGCTGCCTTTTTTGAAGAGATGTGTGCATATACCTATTTTGGGGTAGAAGCTGAGCCCCAGGACCTGAGTGGCAGGTACCCCATGCTTCAGAGAAAGGGGAAGCCAGCTCTGGGTGGGGGAGGAAGAGGACTTTGACAGTGGGGAGAAGGCAGTGGGCAGAAGTCAGGAGCCCCAGGGAGAGCTGGGGGAGGAGGCACAAAGGGAGCCCTGGAGGCCAAAGCCAGCAGCTGACCGACTTTACAGGAGAGCTTCAGCGCCCAGGGGAGTTGCTAAGTTGTCCCTGCCGAGCGAGACCGCCCTCCTCCATCTCCAGTGTGAAGTCCTCAGAAAGGATGCAGTGTGCACTAGCTGGCCCTTTATGCTTGGTCACATGCCTGGGCCCGCAGGTCACAGCCAGTGCTGTGCAAGACTCAGCCAGTGTGGGACCTGGAGGCACAGAGGGTTCATGTCAGCAGCAGCCAGGTGATGACTGGCCTGCTGTGAACAGCGCTCAGAGGCTCGCCGCAGGGTTCACAGAAGCCCTGCTGGAAAGGAGCCTCGCTGGCTGCAGCAGCGACCCAGAGCACCCCCCACTCACTTGGCCAAAGAGCAGCGACCCAGAGTACCCCCACCGACTGGCCCGCATTTGGCTGCTCACAGTCCTACCCCCTGGGCCGCTTCCTGAGATCACCTCCCACATGAGCTCCGGGCACGCAAGTCTTGCCCTGGTTCGCATGGGGGAAAACCCAAAACTAAGACAGTCTCCATGGCTTTTGTGTGAGTGGACTGTGAAGGCTTCCACAGCAGGAAACTGCCCTGAGTGCAGCCTGACAAAAAGCAAGCTAGATGGGTGCCGAGCCTCACGGACGAGAGGAGTGGCATCCGGGTGGCTCTGGGACTCGCGGGCGAAGATGCACGTCCTGCTGCCTTAGCCTCCCTTCCCTTATTCTTTTTGTCTCTCCATCAGGGTATCTGGCTGCCTCTGTCCTCTGTCCTGCCAGCAGTGATACTGGCTGCACAAACAGCCCGGTTAAAAAATGGGCAAAAGAATTTGAACGGGCCCGTCACAAAGGAAGACATGAGTGTGGCCAGGAAGCACATAGCAGTTCTCAACATCGTCAATCATGGGGGAAACGGGCATTAACACCGCAAGGAGAAACCACCGCACGCTCACTGGAGTGACTAAAAGTCGAAAGAGTAGCAGGAGTTGGTGAGACTATTAATGGTACAGCTCCTTTGAAAACCGTTGGCAGTTTTACAAAAAACTGAACAAATGCTTACGGTTCAGCAACTCCACTCAAAAATTCCACCCAAAGACAGGGGCAACTGGGTGTCTTCGTCGGTTAAGCGACGACTCTTGATTCCAGCTCAGGTCGTGATCTCATGGTCATGAGACTGAGCCCAATGTCAGGCTCTGCGCTGACAGTGTGGAACCTGCTTGGGATTCTCTCTCCCTTTCTCCCTGCTCCTCTGCTGCTCATGTGTTCTCTCTGTCTCTTTCTCAATCTCTCTCTAAATAAACTTTGTTTTTAAAGACTTCCTCCTGAAGGTAAATGAAACATGACCACGGGAAGATTTATACAAGAATGTTCATAGCAGCTTTATTCAGAAGAGGCAAAATGCAGAAGCCATCCAGGTGCCCATAAGTAAGAGAAAAGGTAAACAAAGGCTAGCATAATTATATAAAGTAATAAACACGGATGAACATGAAAATATTGGGCTGAGCAAGAAGGGCCTTATCAAAAGACAATATAGTAAATACTATGTGAATGTCTAGGACACACAAAATTAATCCGTATAGTTGAAAAATGAAAAAGAATGATTGACTTGTGGTAAGAATGAGATTGGAAAGGGGTAAGAGAACTTTCTGGTGTCAAGGAAAAGTTCTGTATCTTGGTGAGTCTTGAGTTCCACAACTTTATGCATCTGTCAAAACCCACAAAATGATACATTTAATATACATATATCTATGTAAATTTTACCTCAGAGGCAAAAAAATGAGCCATAAACAAATGTTGAGTTCTAATTAATGATACATATAATGAAGTGTTTAGCGGGAAATGTACTAATGTCTAAAACTTACAGTGAAATGCATTCAAAAATGGTTTAATGTGTGCTCAGACACATTACTTCAGTAAGGGTCAGAAAATGTGACTTACAAGCTCTAGGAGTTGTTTTATGGTGCTCACTGTCCTCTTTTCGGTAGCTTTGGAATTTTCCATAAAGTAATGTTCAGAAAATCAGGAATGACAAGCAAAAAAGAATACCTGCTTTTATTGAGAAATTACTTTGTGCCACGCTCTCTGTTATCCTTATAGCTTATTTTTAAATTCTCTCAAAATCCTGAGGGTGGATATTATTATCTCCATTTATCCTCAGGAGAGAAAACTGACACCCGGAGAGGCTCAGTGAACTTTTCCAAGAGCAAATGGCATAAGATAAAATGATGCAACTTCTTTGGAAACATTCTGACCGTTTTCTGTAAAACTAAACAAGTACTCTTACCCCAGAAATTCCTCTCAAGAAATCCTTTCCAAGAGAGATGGAAACATAACGTCCATGAAAAAGACGCGTACAAGAATGCTGATAGCAGCTTTGTTTATAGTATAGAATCCAAATACAGGTCTTTCCCAGTTTAAGTTCTTAACGTTCATGATATCCTGGTTTAAAAAAAAAATGGAAGCCTATCCTCCATCCTCAAGCAGCCATTGCTTAGGTGGGCAACCGGGTGTGTATTTACAAAAGAATATGTGTCTGTCTGCTTTTCTTGGTTCTAACATCTCTCTTGATCATGACTCTCAGACGGGGCTAGCACACGAGGCTAAGGGTGAGGAGTCAGAGCCAAGAAGATGAGATGCCGTCTGGGAGCCAGGAGAGTGTGAGCCGGGCAGGCTGGCAGCACAGCTCTCCGATGTCTGAGGAAGCCGGGGAAAGGCTGGCTGCAGGGCCCTGTGGCGCCCGGGTCAGAAGGTCTGAGCATCCACACGCAGTGGCCAGCACAGACTCACGGTGCCCTGAGATCAGCAGGAAACCACACCAAGAGGATGGTAGGGCTCAGACCAATCTAAAGTCTACGGCAAGAGTTTGGGCTGCAAAAAGAACTGGGTGTACAACCATAGGACCTACTGGTTGCTGTTGTTTAATAGATTTTATTTTTCTTCTAAAGCATTTTGAGGCCCACCACAAAATGAAGCAGAGAGTACAGAGACTTCCCACATATCCCTTACCGCAACACAGGCACAGCCTCTCCCACTGTCAACATCCCCCATGGGTTTTGACAAACGTATAATGGCATGTGTCCACCACTGTAGTATCATACAGAGTAGCTCCACTGCCCCCCAAATGCCTGTGTTCTACGTGTTCCTCCCTCCCTCACCCCAGACTCCTGGCAACCGCTGATCTTTTTACTGTCTCCATAGTTTTGCCTTTTGCAGGATATCATCTGGCTGAAACTGTACAGTAAGTAACCCTTTGGCTTCTTTTAATTTTTTTTTTAATGTTTATTTATTTTTGAGACAGAGAGAGACAGAGCATAAATGGGGGAGGGTCAGAGAGAGAGGGAGACACAGAATCCGAAACAGGCTCTGGGCTCTGAGGTGTCAGCACAGAGCCCGACGCGGGGCTCGAACTCACAGACTGTGAGATTCATGACCCGAGCTGAAGTCGGACGCTCAACCGACTGAGCCACCCAGGTGCCCCCAGATTGGCTTCTTGTAATTACTGATATGAATTTGAGATTCTTTTCATGGCTTGATAGCTTATTTCTTTCTAGTGCTGATTGATAATTCCGTTGTCTGAGCATGCCACAGTTTATTTAGCCATTCACCTGCTGAAGGCTTGATTGCTTCCAAGTTTTGGCAGTTATGAAGAAAGCTTCTGTAAACATCCACATGCAAGTTTTCCTGTGGACATAATTTTTCAATTCATGTCAGTAGATGGGAGCAAGATGACTGGATCGTACGGTAAGAATATATTTAGTTTTTCCAGAAACCGCCAAACTGTTGTCCAAAGTGGATGTCCCGTTTTGCATTCCCACCAGCAATTAATGGAATTTTTTGTTGTTCCACATCCTTGCCAGAATTTGGTATTGTCAATGTTCCAGAATTTGGCCATTCTAGTAAGTGTGTAGTATTATCTCATTGTTTTAAGTGGCATTTCCGTAAAGACATATGATCTTGAACATCTTTTCATGTGCTTGTTTGTCATCTGTATAGTGTTGGGCAGCAAGAATTTCCTCTACCCTTCAAGAACCTTACAGCTGGACTAAGAATCAAATTGACATGAGGCAGATTAACAGGAGAAAATCAAATTTAATAATGTACATACAGGGAATCCACACAGACATGGAAATTCCAAAGACAGGCAGGCAACACGATGCTTATATGAGCTACGGAGAGGGCTAGGGTCTGAGGATATAAAAAGGAGAAAGACCGTTAGCAGGAAGGTGAAAGGAGATGTTTGGAAAACAAAAGTTGCCCGATTATGTAGGTAATTTTCTTAGGTAAGGGGGAGGCTCTGTTAATAGCTCTCTTTCTGGTACAAGCAGGCAGTTGAGGGAGAGGCAAAGATTTTTTCTAGAATCTGGTGGGTTTGGGATTTATTTTAACTCAAAATAATGTTCATACCAAAGTGCCCCATCTTGAGGAGGCCCTTAGTCCCTACAATATCTTCTGTGGGAGGTATCTGTTTGGGGTTTTGGTCCATTTTTGTATCGTGTTGTTTATTTTCTTATTGTTGAGTTTTAAGAGTTCTACATACAGATAACAATCCTTAACCAGATACGTATTTGCAAATATTTTCTCCCTCACAGTCTGTGGCTTGTCTTTTCATTCTTTTGACATTGTCTTTTGCAGAGCAGAAGTTTTTAATTTTAATGAAGTTTAGCTTATCAATTATTTCGTTCAGAGATCACGCCTTTGATGTTGTATTTTAAAAGTCGTCACCACATCCAAGATTTTCTCCGTGGGGCCAAGGGTACCAGAATATGCCACCCCAAAATATGCTTCTTTGGCATATGGATTATTTTGAGGAAAAAAAAAAGCCATTGAGCCACCAGCAGATACAGGAAAAGCTCTAAAAACAGGTCACGGTTTCCTTTTCTGAAGGAAATTTGCATTTAAAAGGAAGTTTCCATTTGTAGAGATGTTTCTCCTTTACCAGCAAGAGGAGGACCATTAACAACACTTTTCATTGGAGAGGCAGTGACTTCAGTCTGCATAGCAAATATTACTGAGTAATGCTGTTCAACATATTTTCCCCAGTCACCTTCCCACGAGTTGCCCCCCCCCCAGCCAGAAGACCAAAATCCCTGCTCCTTGGTTTTAGCCTAAAATGACATGTAAACCCAAGTTCTAACCCCTTCGAGTCATTCGTCTCTGGGTATTGCTATGTGGAAGCATGATGCACATGCTAATAAACTCCTGTTTGTTTTTCTTCTGTTCATCTGCCTCTGGCCAGTCTCATTTCAAGGGCTCCTGCTAGAGAACCAAGATGGGTAGAAGAAAAACAATTTTTCATCCCCTACAGGTCCTATTTTGAGGACCAGTTTTCCAGTGTATCCAGTGATCAAAAATGAGTTACTTAACTTCACCGAAACTCTTCATTTTTAAATGAGTGAAATAATAGTTTATACACACCCAGTTTTTAGTGAGACTAGGTAAGGAGTCTCTGTTCATTAAAAAGTTAAGAAAATTAATATTTAAGGGTTTTAAAGCACCAAGAATACTGTTATGTTGCTATGTAAAGACACAGTAACCAATGCTAAGGAGACCTAACACCCTAACCCCTTCCACTCATAGAGGAGTAAAATATACCTGGCCAAAATATGCCTCTTTGACATATTGATTATTTTGAGCTGGTTGTTTTTATGAAACTGCAGACACAGGAAGAGCTCTGAAAACCTAGTAAAAGTTGCCCTTTTGTAAGACAGGTTTTCATTTATAAGGGAAATCCCCATTTGTAAGGCTGTCTCCCTCTCTGTACCAGGAAGAATGACTAAATCTCTAGAAACTCTTGTCAGTGGAGAAGGCAAGGGCTTAAATCTCATAACCACCTTACCCTTGTTTATGCTTTTCCTGGTAACCTCCTATAACTAGCCTTCCCTCCACATTTTGTTTAGTTTTTAGCTAGTGGTTTGTTACGGTGTTGACATGGGCCATTTCTGATAGTTACTCAGTTTTTTTAGTATCTCCCATGTACATGGGAGGTATACATGTCAGTAAGCTTTTGTTTGTTATCTTCCTGTTAATCTGTCTTTTTATTACAATGCTATTGTTAGCAAGCCCTCTTGCTCAACTGTAGATTCCTACAGTTCAAACCAGAAATAGACAAAACCACTTAACTCATGCTCTAAAGAATATATATATGCATATATATGGATATATGAATATTTGTATATATATGTATATTTATATATATAAAGAATAAATATGTATATTAATATAAAATTTATACAATATTTATAAATATATTTATATTTATGTTAATGTTTATTTATTTATTTATTTTTAAATGTTTGTTTATTCTTGAGAGAGAGAGAGAGACAAAGAGAGGCAGAACACGAGCAGGGGAGGGGCAGAATGAGAGGGAGACACAGAATCCGAAGCAAGCTCCAGGCTCCTAGCTGCCAGCACAGAGCCTGACATGGGGCTCAAACACACGAGCCACGAGATCATGACCCAAGCCGAAGTCAGATGCTCAACCGACTGAGCTACCCAGGCGCTGCCCCAGCCCCCCACATTGTGCTTATTTCCAATTGCAATTTCTTGAGTCAATGATGCAGGTGTTTTGCAATGACCTAGAACATCCCAACCACCAGAGCAGAAAAGTCCTGATAAGAGTGGAATACCTAGAAGACCACACCCCTTAAGTACCCCTTCCCTGCCCATGATCATGGGTTGAACACACCCCCACCCATGATCATGAGCTCTCTGCCTGTTCTCTTTCACATACCCTCCCAAACCTCTCCTTACAAAGCTCTACAAGCCCATCTTGCCAGCATGGAGGCTTGAGGTTGCCACCTCCCCTGGCTTCTAGCATCCTAAATAAATTTCTCCCTTTCTCTTTTGCAAACTCCGATCTCTTGAGTTATTGGAGTTATTGGTTTATCTTTCAAGGAGTTCACCTGAGTTTTTTTGGTAACAGTGTTGGCAAACCAAGCCAGGAACTATGCTTTTGATCTGTCCAGCACCCTTGGGATCCCCAGGATGGAGCAGGGGGCTGTGGCGGTGTGCCAGGACTTAGCAATTTGTTTCATTTCCTGAGTTAGCAATTGGGATACATTGGTCAATAACAGTATCTCAGCCAATAACCTAGAAGAGTAGAGGGAAAATTGTTTTTCCTCCCTGACACACTTCACCTGTTTTCTGGATGGCATGAGAAAATTCTAGCAGAAGCTAATTTGGGACTTGCAAACAGATGCACATGTCCTTATTGCTGTGAATGCTTAGGCAAATAAAGTAATCGTTCCTGCATTCATTTCCTTAGGAAATGAATAACGTTGGTTTTATAAGCAGAAAGAGTTAGGGGTCCCTGGAAAAAGAAATACTGACATAGCTTTCTTGACATAAGAAAAATCATTTTAGCCCCCTGACGGCATCTTGTGAAAAATGTAAGAACAAATGGCCAGTATCAGGCCAGGAGACAGCCTAACCATATGAGGGACAATAAATCACTGGTAAAACTCCCAGTGCTGATTCAAAAGGGAAGACTGACCTGAGGCACCTTCTTGAGTTATCTCCGCAGGATCTAAACCCCTTTGAGCACTCAGATGTGGACCAATGGGAGCCAGAGAACTGATGATGCTGACCCTTGCTGCCCTCATGACCTTGACCTGGACTCAGTCACCTGAGTGACTCACTCAGTGACTCACCTGAGTGAGCTCCATGCTGTATTCCCCATTGTGCAAGCCCCTTGATGAATATGCATGCACCCTTAGCTTCAAACTTCCCCAGTTTTGTTGTTCAGGGCACACTGCTTTGGGGAAGATACTCAGTATTGTCCTTTGCTTGTTGCAAGCAAAGGCCTTCCTTTTCCTCTTCTTTCAAACCAAAGACCACAACCAAACCGTTGTGTCTTTTGGCTCAACATCCACCACAAGGCAAAACCGGTTTCCTGTAACAGTTCTGGTACTTGGAATTGTTGCAAGTATTGCCAAATGACAAAACTGAAACAATTTAGTAACAAGTTTGGTGTTCTTTACACAAGGAAAAACGACCCTTGCACGGGGGGAATCCAGTGCCTGACAAGCAGTACAGGACTGATCTGGAGGATTGGGGGCCAAGACCCCTATTGCCAATAGGCAAGACCCCTATTGCTAAAAGTGGCAATAGGGAGGCACGCACGATTGACGGGGAGGTTGGGGGCTTCCTTTCAAGGCTAGCAGGGCCTATTTTCCAGGGTAAGAGCAGCTAGCTAAAGTTGAGTTGGAGAATTATGATTGGTGTATTTTAGGTGTCCACGACAGGCGTTTCTTGTAAGTGCAGGCTGACTTAAGTTTAGATTTGTGATGTGGGCTGGGCCCCTGGGGCGGCCTCCATTTTGTGGATCCCAATAGATGAATTAACTTCATCCGCATTAAATGAGTTAACACAGAGAAGAGGTCCTGACACGTAAGAAGGGGTCACTGAAGGCTGGTAGTTATTATTGGTAGTGGTGCTGTGGCAGGATTCTCACACAGAGAGTCCTGACACCCAGGCTTTTCTTTCCAGGAAGCAACTTTATTTGCACCGGCACTGCACCGGCACTGCTCAGTTAGGTTCGTACCCGAAGAACTGAGCACCCAACACCATGTGGAATCGTGTTTTAGACATTTTCCATTTCTTTGTCTCCCATATATGGTAACACACACAAACATGCGTCTGATTAAGTGGTCTCATGTTACAAGGTCATGAGGAATGCTGTCACCTAAGGGCATAGCCAGGTTACCTTGAGGGTTTTTTTTTTCCTCTTTTTTCCTTTTCTTTCTCTCTTTTTTTTTTTCCTCTTCTCTTTTTTTTCCTCTCCTTGGGGAGGGGACCCTACCACAGTGTTCCTGTTGTCAGCCAATTGCAGATGGTGTCGCAGGAGGAAGGTCTTAGGAGCTCATACCACTCCTGACACTCTGTCATCCTCTCTGGCTCCGTGTGTCTTTTCCTCAACTACTTGTAATATGACCCTCAAATATGACTGAGTGTGTGTGTGTGTGTGTGTGTGTGTGTGTGTTTTAATTTGTGCTTTATTGCGTAGATAATTTATTGCACAAATAACATTTCTTGTTCCTTGCCTCTTCTGTCTGAACTTTGGGCAGTACCAAAGCTTTTCTAAAACTCTCTAACTCATTAGACATACGTAATTTTGTTCTAAACTATTTCATGTGACTCATGGCCACGGTCTCGCTTGTTTGTGTGTATGACTCATTAGATCTGGGAGCTGGTGTGTCCCTGAACCAGGACAAGGATTTTGAGCCCTATTATCATGCATGACCAGGAAGAGATCAAAGTAGCCTTTATTTTTCTTTCTGAAACTTAATACAAACTGACAGACCATAAGCGGCAATTCCTGCATCCTGTGTCAGGTCCAAGGAAGGAGCTACACCTCCTGACCTCTCCCTGACCTCTACCATTCTCCGGGTACTTAAGGAAATCTACTTCCCCCCTCACCCCTTCTCTCCTCCTTGCCTTACTCTCCAAGTTCTGCTAAATAAAAAGCGTCACACCTCCAGGTTCCCTTCAAAACATTGTACAGTACTTGTTTGTTTGAAAAAAAGAGGGGAAGAATGAAAGTTACTGGCGGTTCCTGCCTCTGAAGAACCGCCCCGTCACACACACCCCCACTTCAACATGGGGTATGCAACTCCTGGAAAGGGAGATTAGCTGAAAATGACTTTGAACTTGGTTGGGACAGACTGACCCCTAAAATGTATGTAATTTTTCCAGTCTCAAGTGGCTACTGAACTGATGGGGTGGAGGAGAGACTTTCGATTCAGTCTTGGATAAACCTTTTGGCAATTGTGTGAGGTTGGACAAATTTATATGAAAGCCAGTAGTGGGGTTAGAACCTGCTTTCATCTAATAATGTTTGTAAAAATCCTATGGGGGCTTAACAAAAAAGATTTTTTTTTTTAATTCAGAATGCAAAAGACAATAGATAAATTGAATCTGGAATGTCTTCTACTTTAAAATTCACATCTTTGGTGTTAAATTCAATGTTAATTCTTGCATTTCCACTGTAATAGTACTGAATTCAGTATGGAATTAAGCACGATTGATGTTTTTGAGTGCAGTAGCTGTGCACCCTGCCTGAAAATTTCTAAAAGCCAGTTATTTTTTTCATTACTATAAGAATAACTATAGTAGAGCTGTCAAACTTAGCAAATGAAAATACAGAACTCCTATATTCTGAAACTCATATTTAACCAGGCATCCTATATTTATCTGGTAACACTAAATTAGAGAAAAATCCGAAAAAATAAAGAAAGAAATTAAAAATTAAAATGTTGACAATGCCATAAAACTAGGCTGGGCAAGGGCTGGTATCAGATTCACTGATATCAGAAAATCATTTATATGAGTCAGGCACAGATACTGGACCCTGACTCTGCAAGATCAAAGATATTCAGATAAAACCAGAGAAATTAGTTTTAATGTAGACAACAAATAAAAGTTTAATGTCTGTAAGTAACATAAAGTGGTTAAAATTTTAGAAGGAAATACCCAGTGACCTATTAGAAAAATTACAAAAGGCTATGAAATAAAAATTCACAGCAAATGAATGTGAATTAGTCCAAATGGCTAAGAAACATGAAATAAATGGGAAAATATAAAAAAGTAATTGAGATAATTTTATACACTCTCAAATTTTTATTTTTATACACTCTCAAGTGCCCAACTTGAAAAGTGACATTTTGTTCCACTTAAAATGCCTTTACTGGACCACTATCTTACACCCTACCCAAAAATTAACTAAAAAATGGATTAAAGACTTGACTCTAAGAACCGAAACATAAACCTAGAAGAAAACATCAGTGGTAAGCTCCATGTCACCAGTCTTGGCAATGTTTTCTTCCTTTTTTTTTTTTTTGGTCCATTTACTTATTTTGAGAAAGAGGGAGGAGTGTGTGCACATGGGTGGGGGAGGGGCAGAAAGGGAGAAAGAGAGAGAGAATCCCAAGCAAGCTCCAAACTGTCAGTGCAGAGCTGGATGTGGGGTTCAAACTCATAAACCTCACAAACCTCCCAAACCATGAGATCATGATCTGAGCTGAAATCAAGAGTTGGACGCTTAACCAATTGAGCCACCTAGGTATCCCTTGGCAATGTTTTTTGTTTGTTTTTTTAATTTGCCTCCAAAAGCAAAGACAACAAAAGCAAAAATAAACAAATGGGATTACGTCAAACTAAAAAGCCTCTACACAAGAAAATCAACACAATGGAAAGGCAACATAGGAAAAGGGAGAAAATATTTGCAAATTATATATTTAATAAGGAGTTACTATCCAAAATATATATATGGAACTCAATACAACTCAATAACAAAAAACAAACAGTTCAATTAAAAATGGGTAGAGGATCTGAGTAGACATTTTGCCAGAGAAAACATACAGATGGCCAACAGGTAAATGAAAAGATGCTCAACACCACTAATCATTAGGCCAATGCAAATCAAAACCACAATGAAATATCACCTCACACCTGCTAGAGTGGCTATTATCAAAAAGACAAGAAACAACCAAGTGTTGACAAGGATAGGGAGAAAAGGGAACACTTGTGTGCTGTTGGTAGGAGTGTAAATTGCTACAACCACTATGGAAAGGAATTAGAAGTTACTCAAGAAGTTAAAAATAGATCTGCACTATGGTCTAGCATTTCCACTTCTGAGTACTTGTCCAAAGAAATGAAAACACTATTTGAAAAAACATATACATCCCCCTGTTTACTGCAGCATTATTTACAATAGTCAAGTTATGGAAACAACCATGTGTCTATCAATAGATGAATGCATAAAAAATTGTGAGATATATATATATGTATATACATATGTATCCAGAGAGAGTTAGTACAGACTTCACTACTTAAAGCCTTGGTCTTATACATGACTGCCCCCACTTCAGACACCAGCCACAATTTCAAGGGGTCCTTAAGCCACCACCAACTGTCTGCAAATTTGGAGGTTCCCACAAACCCTCTCAGTTTCAATAATTCAACAGAACAACTTAAGAAAGAGTATACATATGATTACAGTTTTAAAGGACACAACCCAGAGGTAGTCAAATAATGAGACACAAAGAGCTAGGACTGGTTCACAAACCTGAAGCCTTGTGCCCTCTCCTCAAGGAATCAAGGGTATATCCCCCTCCCAGAACATTGATGGGTTCACCTTCACTGAGTAACTGATGGGTAATGGAGTTTTATTAAGTGGGTATAATTAATCAAATTATCGACCACATAATTGAACTGAATCTTCCACCACTTTTCCTTCCCAAAAAGTCAGATAGCTGAAAATCCCAATGCTGTGTTTGGTCTTTTGGTGACCAACCCCTGGTCTAAAGATCTAAGGGTCAATCTTGAGTCACCTCATTAGCATAACTCAGTGATCCAAGGGGCTCATGAATAGTAAAAACACTTCCACTTGAGAAATTCCAAAGGTTTTACAAGCTCTCTATGCTGGGAACCAGGGACATAGGCCAAGAAGGGGTGAGGGAGGAGAGAAATAAGCAGCAAGCATTTGAAAAGTGAAGTTCTATAGATCAGTGTTTTTCAAACTTGAGGTTATGACCCATTCATTAAAAAACAATTTAGTTCACGGGAAACCAGTATTACTGATAATAGGACAGAGCAGAAAATATCAGATTATATCATGTATAGTAAGGATAAATCAATTTCTGGAAAAAAAATTTAGAGTGATATATACAGCTAGACATAGATATAGTCCATTAGACATATATACACAGTCACTCTTATAAATGCATTTACAGAAATGTCACATGGAGTTTTACTGTCATTTAAGGTCAGAAATATTTAAGGCCAGTGCTTCAAATGGGCAGATAACATTAGGTATCTTTAACGTGTCTTGTGACACCTTAAATGATATATCACATCATTTTATTCATGTTTTCTTTTCAGTGTCAATAACTATTAGGATTTCAATAAACATTTTAATTAGCATACAAGTTATTTGAAAATAATGCAGCTCATATGATGAATTGTCCTTATTTTTCTCGTTAAAACAAACACTTTGTGTAATATCTATGTTAATTTTTTGTTTTACCACCCAATGAGCTGAAAGTTGTAAATCCACTCTGTTCCGTGGAAATGTGGCCACTCAGTCATCAAAATAAGAAACTCCAGCCAAGAATTCTCCCAAGAAAGAGTTCTATTGAGTTATAGTGCTGATGGAGTACAGTTCCAGATTTCTTATATTAATCGAATCCCTTTCACAACTGCTTGGTCTACGGGAACATTAATTCAATATGTTACAGGTATGTATTGTTCCAGGCCCCAACATGGGCACTGGGGATACAGCAGCGAAAACACAGATGCAATATCTACCAGATGCAAGTTTTGTAAACAAAGGCAACAAAGCTGACCAGGGCAGTGAGAGAAGCCTCCCTGAAGAAGCAATGGTTGAGTTAACATCTGAAAGTTGGCCATGCAGAAAGGGAAGTACTGGGACCCAAGACAAAACAGAGGCAAAGAAATGGAAGGAACCACAGTATAACTGGACAGGGGTAGGTAACAAGAGAGGGACTAAGAGACGAAGTCTGAGACAGACAGGAACAAGAGTTAAAATAATTTAAAAGCAGGGCTCCTGGGTGGCGCAGTCGGTTAAGCATCCGACTTCAGCTCAGGTCATGATCTTAACGGTTCGTGGGTTTGAGCCCCGCATCAGGCTCTGTGCTGACAGCTGAGAGCCTGGAGCCTGCTTCAGCTTCTGTGACTCCCTCGCTCTCTGCCCCTCCCCCACTAGCGCTCTGTCTTTGTCTCTCAAAAAATAAATAAACTTGAAAAAAATTTAAAAAAAAGAATTTAAAAGCCACTTATATTTTCTAAGTATTATTTAAAAGCCAGTTCCTATGGGGTGATTAGATTTTCCATTTAGTAACTTTTCTAAATAGCACTATGGGGCTATTTCATTCTTTTTCATTGCCAAGTAGTGTTGCATTGTATATATAAACCACATCTCCTTTACCCATTCATCAGTTGATGGACATTTGGACTCTTTCCATGATTTGGCTATTGTTGACAGAGCTGCTATGAACATTGGGGTACAAGTGCCCCTCTGCATCAGCACTTTCCTATCCTTTGGATAAATTCCTAGTAGTGCTGTTGCTGGGTCATAGGGTAGATCTATTTTTTAATTTTTTGAGGAACCTCCAAACTGTTTTCCCGAGTGGCTACACCAGTGTGCGTTCCCACAACAGTGCAAGAAAGTTCCCATTTCTCCACATCCTCGCCAACATCTGTTGTTTTCCTGAGTTGTTCATTTTAGCCACTCTGACTGGTGTGAGGTAGTATATCAGCGTGGTTTTGATTTGTACTTACCTGCTGATGAGAGACATTGAGCATCTTTTCATGTGTTTGTTGACCATCTGGATGTCTTCTTTGGAAAAGTGTCTATTCATTTCTTCTGACCATTTCTTCACTGGCTTATTTGTTTTTTGGGTATTGAGTTTGGTAAGTTCTCTAAAGATCTTGGATACTAACCCTTTATCTGATATGTCATTTGCAAATGTCTTCTCCCATTGTGTTGGTTGCCTTTTAGTTTTGTTGATTGTTTCCTTTGCAGTGCAGAAGCTTTTTATCTTGATGAGGTCCCAATAGTTCATTTTTGCTTTTATTTCCCTTGTCTTCAGAGACGTGTTGAGTAAGAAGTTGCTGCAACTGAGGTCAAAGAGGTTGTTGCCTGTGTTCTCCTCTAGGGTTTTGATGGTTTCCTGTCTCACATTTAGGTCTTTCATTCATTTTGAGTTTATTTTAGTGTATGGTGTAATAAAGTGGTCCAGTTTCATTCTTCTCCATGTTGCTGTCCAGTTCTCCCAGCACCATTTGCTAAAGAGACTGTCTTTTTTTCCATTGGATACTCTTTCCTGCTGTGTCAAAGATTAGTTGGCCATACATCTGTCGTCCAATTCTGGGTTCTCTATTCTATTCCATTGGTCTATGTGTCTGTTTTTGTGCCAATACCATACTGTCTTGATGATTACAGCTTTGTAGTAGAGGTTAAAGTCCAGGGTTGTGATGTCTCCTGCTTTGGTTTTCTTTTTCAACATAACTTTGGCTATTTGGGGTCTTTTGTGGTTTCATATAAATTTTAGGATTGTTTGTTCTGGCTCCAAGAAGAATGACACTGCAATTTTGATTGGGATTGCACTGAATGTGTAGATTGCTTTGGGTAGTATTGACATTTTAACAATATTTGTTCTTCCAACCCATGAGCATGAAATATTTTTCTATTTCTTTGTGTCTTCTTCAATTTATTTCATAAGTTTTCTATAGTTTTCAGCATACAGATCTTTTACATCTTTAGGTAGGTTTATTTCTAGTATTTTATGGTTCTCGGTGCAATTATAAATGGGATCGATGTCTTGATTTCTCTTTCTGTTGCTTCATTATTGGTGTATAGAAAGTATGAGGTAATATTTAACACATGGCTGGTACAGTTAATTTAGGCTAAGGAGCTGCAAGTTTAAAATGTCCTTTTTTCACACCTGTTTTGCTTCAGCTATCATAATAACCATATTTTTTTAAAAGCACCAATGTTTGCAACTGAATCATTTCCTAACACTATAAAAATAGAATCTAGTACTTGGAGACAAGAGCTATAGGTCCCCAACTTGACTTAATATGAAATTCCCACTTTTAAGATCTAAGAGATTAATTTATAATTTTTTTTGTTTTATTATGTAGATTTTTGGAGAATATTCAGATTTAAAAAAAAAAATTTTTAATGTTTATTTATTTTTGAGAGAGATAGAGACAGAGCACGATCAGGGGAGGGGCAGAGAGAGAGGGAGATACAGAATCTGAAGCAGGCTCCAGGCTCTGAGCTGTCAGCACAGAACCCAATGCAGGGGCTCAAACCCACGAACCACAAGATCATGACCTGAGCCAAACTCAGATATTCAACCAACTGAGCCACTCGGGCGCCCCTGGAGAATTTTCAAATTTTTAAATAGATTTTAAATGAATTCTGATGCTGTGCATTTTGCCTTGATATACCTAGGTCATTCATAGTCATTTATTTCCACTTTTGAAATAGCATCTTATTTTCATTTTGCCTTTACTTCAAAAGTTAGAAAAAAATTTATTCCTAGAAAAATTCTATCCTAAAAATACACACACACACACACACACACACACACACACACACACATTCCATTACTGAATTATCTGGGACTCCTTTGACTGAAAAATGAGAGAAACCCAGCTCAAATTAATTTAAACCAAAAAGGAGGATTTTATTGGCTCACAACCCCAAACCACATGACCATAGGTATGAGAAGAACTAAAACACTAGAATCTTTTTTAAAATTTTCGTTAAGTTTATTTATTTTGAGAAAGACAGAGATAGCGTGTGAGCAGGAGAGGGGCAGAGAGAGAAAGGGAAAGAGAGAGAATCCCAAGCAGGCTCTACACTGTCAACGCAGAGCCTGATGTGGGGATCCCACTCACGAAACTGTGAGATCATGACCTGAGCAGAAACCAAGAGTCAGATGCTTAACGCACTGAGCCACCCAGGCACCCTTAAAGACTAGATCAGACAGTTGCCTCTGTCTCTTGTTTCTGATTCCCTCTGCAAGTTCTCTGAAGCTGCAGGTTTCTTCACAGGACAGGGGACGTGGCAGTCAGCTATGGACAGCACACATCCTAATAGTTCTGCAGCCAGGAAGGAAAGTACTCTTTCCCCAGATCAGTTGTGAAAAGCTCCCTGGGTGAGAATTCTGATTGGGTGAGAAGTCTGACCTTTGTCACGTGATCATCTCTAGCCCAGTTACCACACAGGAAGTGGCTGCCCTTCCATGACTGGGGACTGCCAATAGAACCACATGGATAGAAGGAATGCTTTGGATGGGCAAAAAGGAGTTATAATATAAGCAGAAATAAATGTTAACTGAAGTTACTGACTGGAAAAATGTGAATAGAAACATCTTTGAGAATAAAATTCATTACTTTAAATCAAATGTATCTTCTTCCATCAAAAAGTCCCTTTAATATACCACAGAATATTGACATCATCTTATTATGTTTGTCTCTTCCACTGAATAACAAACTCTCCAAAGAAGCAATTATGTGATATTGGGATCTGTAATGCCGGTGTCTAACTTTGTACCTACCGCATAGCAGATGATCAAGAGATGTTTTTGAATTGAGCACATAAGTACACAGTAAAATCCCTTGCAGATAGGCAGTAAAGCATGGGCCATTCACAACCATTGGCCTCTTCACAACTATAATCCTAGACACATGCACCCCACTCCCTTACTAATCTTCAAGTTTTTTTTTTTAATTTATAGAATAATGGGTATTGTGTAGAAACTATGATGATTACCCGACAAACCTATTCATTATTCATCCCTTCTTCCTGGATACAGAACGAAATCACTTTTCTCAGACTCCCTTATATTTGAGTGTGGTCATGTGAGTAAGTACAGACAAGTGGAAGGAAGTTTTATACGCTACTTCTGGTATGAGGGTTTGGACTACCTCCTCGATATTCTATTCCTCCTTTCTACTGGAATCCAGATCAACCACACCTCATTCATGCAGATGATGACATTGCCTGAGGAGACTGTGAGGTCACGCAATGGAGGAAACCTGGATCACTGAATGATCACACTGAAAATGGAAGCACATAGTAGAGGAAGGAAAAAGCGGAATTTAAAATGCAGGAAACTGGAGCACCTGGGTGGCTCAGTCGGCTAAACAGCTGACTCCTGATTTGGGCTCAGGTCATGATCTCACAGTTTGTGAGCTCAAGCCCCGCAGAGGGCTCTGTGTTGATAGCAAGGAACCTGCTCTGGGATTCTTTCCCTCTCTCTGCCCCTCCCCCTGCTTGTGCTCTCTCTGTCTCCCAAAATAAGTAAATAAATAAACTTTTTTAAAAATGCAGGAAACTGCATGGAGAAAATGAGCTTGCACTGGAACTGAGAAATGAGAGATGTTTCAGGTTTAGAGAAGCATTTTGGGATTTGTAGAGAATGTGTAGGAGACAAAGAGAGATCACTGGAAGAGAAGCATTTAAGAACTTGCTGGTTTTCATTGCATTTCCTTTTGACTTTTCTTTGACAATATAAATATCTAAAATATTTAAAAATCATTCCGGCCACCGTACTTGTATTAATTTAAATGTGATACTAAGTCAATGTTAGTCTGGCCCTAGCAGCAGTCAAATCAAATCATCTTAGAGTTATTACCATAAAAACAGAATGAATAATGTTTTCCTACTGGAATTGAAATTATTCAATTGCTCTTGAAGTTTAAGTTTTATTCTACTGGCAAAGAAGATTTTTAAGTCAGTTATTGGGCAAAGTGTACTAACACTGGTATTGAACAAGCATGTTGACAAATAGTGTGTCTAGAAGTAGAACCAGTTGGAAAGTAATTTAGAAAATGGGGATACGACTCTATCTTTTTATTGTCATTGATCACAGTCAAAAGACTGTTTCTTTTGCTTCAAATTTTTATTTTGAAGAATTTCAAACCACAAAAAGTTATCAAATGGTACAGTAAATACTACTATGCCCTTCACCTAGATTCATCCTCTGTTAACATTTTATGGCTTTCACTCTCTCTATATCTCTTGAAAATATTCTCTTATAATGTCTGTTTTCTTCTAGAGGATTATATTTTTCCTTTCGTAATTAAACTAAAAATCTCTCTGGCATAGATTTTTGTGTATAATGTGGTTGTGATCAAGATTCATTTTTTTAGTGTTGATATCGGTGCTATATTGCTTAATGCTATTTTCTGGGTTAAAAACCCTCCTTTTTTCTATTTGCTTTGTGATGTTAGGGTGGGACTCAATGAACCCCTGTCTCTTTTGCCACCCTGCCTCCTGTTCCATCCCACCAGTGAGACACCATGGAAGGAGACTAGAAGTTCAAGAGGGACCAGGAACGCGCTCCTTTCTGTTACGCCTGCTAGTGTCACTCCTGCAGTGACCCTCCACACAGCAATGGCCTTGTTCAGTAGTAGTTGTTCTGGTTTCTAGTTATTTCTATACCCCCAGGACAAGCCCCATTGTGCAGGGAATCAGTCTTGCCAGCTGGTACCCCATCCTCTGAGATCCAGGTCCCCCACACCCCATCTGATGGACCTCTCCTCCAAGCTTCTGGGTTCTAATAATCACAAGCCCCTCCTCTCAGACTACTCAGCCTAGCACTGGAAGCTGCCTCCTGCATACACTCTCTGGTAACTACCTGTGTCCTTTTTGCCACTGCAATTCCCCAAGTTACGTACCACATTCCTCATATTCAGGTGTCTCTGTTAAAATAAGTGGTGTGATTTCTGGTTTCCTCACTGGACCTTGACTGACACAACAGCCCATGGCCCAGCATCACTCATTAAAGGACCATTCTCTCATCCAGTGTACCATAATCGCATTTTGCAC
Organism: Prionailurus bengalensis; assembly: GCF_016509475.1. Classification (NCBI taxonomy): domain Eukaryota; kingdom Metazoa; phylum Chordata; class Mammalia; order Carnivora; family Felidae; genus Prionailurus; species Prionailurus bengalensis. Next base: position 12,855,448 of record NC_057353.1, on the reverse strand, counting down.
AAATCAAATTGCCATATGTGAGTGGCAATTTGAAAGGTTCTTTGAACCTTTTTAGTTCCAAGGGTATATCTGCCCATCTCTATGCCAATTTCTTACTGTCTTTGCTACTGTGGCTTTATAATCAATCTTGACATACAGTAGTATTAATCTCATCCTGTTCATTTTCTTCAGGCTGAAGTTTTGAGAGTGCCCAGGCGTCATTTCTTTTAGGGTTTCCCGTGGCAATAGAGAACCTCTTTGCCCTCCCTGAAACAGCCTGCATCCAGTGACTGTGACATGCAAATCCAGAAGGATGAGGCCATTTAGGTCAGTGCAGGATGTACTTCTGGGCAACATTACCCCCGAGCTCCCTACCAGGACAGCTGAGGTGTTGCTAGTTTTGCCACATGCTAGGTGGACATCTCTCCCTGCCCACCCTTTCATAGATGATGATCCCTAATAAACATTGCACTCCCCAGTGTCCATCCCGTCGTCTGCTTTAGGAGACCCCAACCTGCACCAAGACCTAATCTCTGACACCTGCTATTCTCCTGGTTTTGGTGCTAAGAACTGAAACCGAGATCCTTGACTGCAAGAGTCTGTTTGCTTACTGGACTAATAGGAAGTGAGTCATAAGCACTGTGGTAAGAGAGAAAGAAAGAAAGAAAGAGAGAGAGAGAGAGAGAGAGAGAGAAAGAAAGAAAGAAAGAAAAAGAAAAAAGGAAGGAAGGAAGGAAGGAAAAAGAAAGGAAGGAAGGAAGAAAGAAAGAAAGAAAAAGAAAGAAAGAAAGAAAGAAAAGAAAGAAAGAAAGAAAGAAAGAATCCATGAACTCAGAATATAAAACATGGCTTTGTTCGTACTAATAATTTCAATGAGGGGCGCCTGGGTGGCGCAGTCGGTTAAGCGTCCGACTTCAGCCAGGTCACGATCTCGCGGTCCGTGAGTTCGAGCCCCGCTTCGGGCTCTGGGCTGATGGCTCAGAGCCTGGAGCCTGTTTCCGATTCTGTGTCTCCCTCTCTCTCTGCCCCTCGCCCGTTCATGCTCTGTCTCTCTTTGTCCCAAAAATAAATAAAAAACGTTGAAAAAAAATAAAAAAAAATAACTTCAATGAAAGAAGAAAAGAAGGATGGATTTTCAAGAGCTAGAAGCTGAAGGGCACCACACAGATTATCATACTCCAGTTTTTTCATAATATTGTTTTAAGTCTTCTCTCTTCTTCTCTTGATCAGTGTTTCCAGAGATTTGTCTATTTTAGTTAGGTTTTTTTTTTTTTTACAGAACCAACTTTAAGTTGAGTCAATAGCTCTTATATTGTTGTTTTCCATTGTACCAATTTCTGCCTTAATTTTTCTCTTTTATTCTACCCTTTAGGTTTATTATTGTTCATCGTTTAGCTTCTAAATATGGACACTGGGATCGTTAATTTTGATGGTCAACTCTTCTAAAGTAGAAGTATTTAAAGCTGTGAATTTCCCTCAAAGCATCATTTTTTAGATAATATTTTCACTCCCCACTCCGTAAGGTGGGCTCTCCATAGCGACTTCCTTTGGCAGAGTATGCTATCGAAAGGGGGAAAGAGTATAACTTCACAGTGGAGACCTGACAAATACTGCCTCAGCCAGGTGAGCAAGGTCTGCCTCAACAGCGATAGCTCATGTTGATAGTAATTACCACCGAAGTGACGTGATGTAAGTGGCACTTTAGGTGCAGTCTTCCTCCCAAATACCATAATCCCAGGCTAATCATAAGAGAACATCAGACAAATTCCATAAGTGGGGCAGACTGCAAAATATCTGACCAAGACTTCTCAACATTGTCAAAGTCAACAAAATCAAGGAAAGTCTGGGGAACTGTTGCAGCCAAGAGGAGCATAAGGAGATTTGACTACTAAGTGTAATGTTATATTTGGGCATTAGGGAAAAACCTAGAGAATCTGAATAAAGTATGAAGTTTAGGTAATAAGAATGTGTTATTTGGTTTATTTTTTTAATGTTTATTTATTTTGAGAGAGAGAGAGAGCAAGTACGAGTGGGTGAGAGGCAGAGAGAGAGGGAGAGAGAGAAGCCCAAGCAGGCTCTGTGCTGCAGAGTCCAAGAAGAGCTCAGTCTCACAAACCATGAGATTATGACCTGAGCTGAAATCAAGAGTTGGACACTTAACCGACTGAGCCACGCAGGCACCCCTTACTTGGTTTGTTAATTGAGGCAATTGTACCATGCTAATATAAGAAGGTAATAATAAGGGAACATGGGTTTGGGACATATGGGATGTCTCTATATTATCTTCCCATTATATTATTGGAAGGGGGCACCAGTGTCATGTCCTAGAGTCCAAAGGCCCAAACACCTTTGGACTCTAGGACCAAGGGCAGGAGAAGATGAATGTCTTAGCTCAAGAAAAGGAAGAAAATTTGCCCTTTCTGCACTTTTGTTCTAATCAGGCCCTCACAGGATTGTATGATGCCCACTCACATTGATGGGCATCACATTGATGGGAGTGGATCTCTTTACACAGTCTGCCGGTTCACATGCTAATCTCTTCTGAAACATCCGCTCAGACATCACAAAAACTGTATTTTATCAGCTACGTGGATACCCTTTAGCCCAGCTAAGTTGAGATGTGTGTGTGTGTGTGTGTGTGTGTGTGTGTGTATTTGGGTGATCTTTGTAATTCATGTGTTATTCAACAGTGTTATTTTTAACTTCCAAATATTTGAGAATGTGTAATGTATCTTTTTTGTTATTCACTTCTACCATATTTGCATTGTGGTCAAAGATCATGGTCAATACAACATCTCTATATTGAAATATTGAAGGTTTCTTTTGTGTTTAGTGTATGATCTACTTTTATAAATGTATTATTGTGGTAGGGTCCCCTCCCTAAGGAAAAAAAAAACCTCAAGGTAATCTGGCTGTGTGTGTACATGACAACAACCCTCATGATCTTGTAACATGAGACCACTTAATCAGACTGCATGTTTGTATGTGCACCATATATGGGAGACGAAGAAGTGAAAAATATATAAAGAACTATGCCACGTGGCGTTCGGGGCTCAGTTCTTTGGGTGCGAACCCAACTGAGCAGTGCTGGCAGGAATACAGCTGCATCCTGGAAAGAAAAGCCTCTGTGTCACGACTGTGCGAGAATCCTGCTACATTACTTGGGGGCTTGCATCCGGGATTCGGAGGCGGTGGTTTCCACCTCCTTTGCCACCGGGGATGCGAACCTCGGGGCGCTGGGAGAGGCGGCTTCACCTGGTGCCAGCAGACCTTTTGATCCTCAGGAGACTAGCCCTGCACTGGGGCAGGGACCCCGTGTGCGCCAACGGAACCCATGAGGCCCAGGAGCCAGCTCAGGGAGCGCCCGTCAGACTGGTAAGAGCCCGGGTTCGTTTTGGCAGACCTGCCCCTAACAGGCAGAAGGGGAGCCTGATCACCTCCCAGCGTGGCCCTAGTAGGTCCAAGAGGGACGAGGAACGAAGCCGCAACTCTAAGGCGCTGGGCGCTGGCTGGTGGGTTGGAGTGCCATGTGACTGTGTGTGGGGATTTGTCTCTCGTTCATTTCCTGGGTCAGTGACTATGATCATTAGAGACAACTGTCTCTGGTCGGTTTACCTCAGAACGGGGACTTTCAGGAATATTCCCAAGCAGCTGCTGAAACTCCTTTTGTTTCGGGGAAACTCCCTGTCTTCTCCAGACTGACACGGACTGGGGTGGGGGGAACAAAACAAAACAAAACAGAACAAAAGAAACCTGGAGTCTGCTCCTCGGTCTGACCTGATAAGATTTAAACCAAGGAATTCTCTTTCTCTGCCTTCTGCTGGCTCCTCGCCTCTTCTGCCTGCCCTTCCCGCCCTCCTGTTTCTGCCCCACCTGGGGGGCGGCCTGCACAACTGGCTCCCCAATGCCTCAGGCACCGTCAGCTCCTCCTCCCACCCTAGATGTCGAGGAGCGAAGACCCTGGATGTCAGATGTCCCCACCAACGTTCCAGGTAAAAATTAACCATGGGGAACAAAGTGTCTTCCGTGGACCCAAGTAAAACGTATTCAGTGTTTAAGCTAATTTAAGTTTGTTGGTTTGAGATAGACAATGTTTATCAACATTTAAAAAAAAAAAAAAAGCTTTCATTCTACCTAGATTTAAGGTCAAATAAACTCATGTTATCTCTGTTCCAATTTGTTAGCAAAAAGATGACTTAAAGTAATGGTTAACTTTGTCTCATAGTTTTCATGGCTAATTGTTAGCATAGCTGTCAAAGTCTTTGGTAGCCTAAAACGTTACAGTTTTTGCTTACATAATAAATTGGGATTAAATTCATTGGATATCCAATGAGATAAGAGACTAAAGTGCTTATTACTAGAGGTAAGTCTGTGCTTTGACTTCTTGCAGAAAAACCAAAGATATTTGGATCTGTTGATTGATTCATAGTTTGCCATCTAAGAAATTCTAATGTAACAGTTCATAATTGGTTACTACTTAGTTTTCACTGATGACTAAGGTTTCTGAGAGTTAAAATTCTGCTAAATGTAGTAAAGACTAATAAAAATTTAAAAAACTCTACATGTAAAAGAGTAGATATATAAAAAATATGTATATAAGCAATGGAAATACCTTTTTTCTTAAAGAATAAAAAAGACTTAGGTCAAAATCTAAAAGCAAAAGAAAGTTGTAATAAGTTTGTAAAAAAAAAATCTTAAAAAAAAATTATATCTGGTCAGGAGGTCTAAGGTTAAACCTTTAAATTACCCTAAATTATCCACTATCTTACAGACACAAAATAAAAGCCCGGTGGCCTTCCTGGAAAGGTTAAGGGAGGCTCTCATTAAATGTACAGCTATCTCCCCTAAGACCCCTGAGGCTGAGACGATTCTAAAAGACAAATTTGTCACTGGACTGGCCCCAAATATTCAGAAAAAAACTGCAAAAACTGGCTGTTGGTCCAGAAGGGACCCTTGAGGAGCTCTTAAGAGCTGCCAACTGGATATATTACAACAAGATCAAGAGGAGAATAAAAAAATAAAAAATAATAAAATCTGAGGTCTTAGTTGTGGCCTTATGTACTATGTCAGACCGGACTTCCCGAGGTCCTGGCACCAAGTGCCATTTATATGGCCATTCAGAGCACTAAAATGAGAACGTCCTCAGAGGGGGCAACAGAAATGAAAACCCCATAAGCCAGGCCCCTTGCATGGAGACAACCACGGGAGATCTGAATCCGCTCAGGGACCTGTATCTGTGAGGCTCAGATAACCGTGTCCCTGCAAGGGACTGACAGGGCCTGGGGCTCTTCACCGAGGCTCCCCTGAACCAACTGTCTATCAGAAACCCAGAGCCTCCGGGAACTCTAAATATAAAACGAAAACTGGTTGATTTCCTTCTTGACACCTGAGCTACCTTTTCTGTCCTCCTTTCCACTCCAGGCCAAGTATCCAAACGCAGCATGACAATTAGAGGCATCTCCAGAAAACCTCTAACTAAAGTTTTCTCTCAGCCCCTGGGAGACATGTGGGAAAAACATGTCCTAAGGGCTGTGGAGAAAGTTGGAGAAGAGATTAAGGATGACAGAGAAGGGTTGAAATGGTTGCCTTAATAGAGCCGGAAACAGAATTTCTGACACAGTTGAGGACCTGTTTGAGGCTGGAGTGGAACCAGTCTACGTTCTTAGGTGACTTTCTCTGGCAGTGTTAAAACTGGCAAAGCAGACATTTCTAGTTATATTGGCTCATGATTGGGAGACCAAGGGACACAATGAAGAAACTGCGGTGAGGGGTCTTTCAGATGTGGATTGCAGAATCTAGGCTTCGTGAAGCAGGAATTGAGGAGACGAGTTGGTGGGAAGAAATCGGAAAAGTTACAGAGCCTGGAAGGATCGATGACATTGAAGAGTGATACAGCAAGAGAAGCAGAGTAACTAACAAAAGGGGCGATCACAAGATTGGAACCAGAGAGTAGATGTAGAAATTTGAGTCTTCAGACATGGGCAGAGCTGGCTGACAGCCAGGTCTGGTGACAGCCAAGGGTGTGCATGGCCAAGTCAAAACCAGAGAAAAAGCATCAGAACCTTCCATTTTGTCGAGAACCTACTTTTCCAAATATTTTAATTAAGTCTTACTTATAATTTATAATTATACTACATAGTTACAGTATAAGTTGCATATGTAAATATACACTATATATAATGTATAATTATAGATTGCTTGGCATACCCAGCATGTTTTTAAAAACATAAAAGAAAAAAAGGAAAACTCCACGCATGTATATATAGATAAAAATGACTAGATGAACATAAACCAAAATGTTAGCAGTGAGATTATGGCTGATAATTTTTCTTTTGCGTTTCAAATGTTGTACAACAGCCAGTAGTATTTCTAAAATCTTAAAAGGCAATGCATTTTATATTTTGAAAGAAGATGGTGTACCCCAAGTGAACTTCGCTCTTTCAGGATATCTCAGGCTTAAAAGGAAGTAATATTCTGAACTATGGAACATATTGTCATGTATTAGTATAGAGTACCTAATGCAAATAGTAATTCCAATGAGTCACTTCTTTCCCGCTCGTTTTAAACTATGAGATAGCAATCAGGCCTAATTATTTCAACTTATAAATATTTACTCTCAAGACAAGTTCCTTATGTTCATAATGTTGACTTAATAAATGCAGACTGACATTGATACATTACAAGACTTCTTTTCCTAAGGGTTACGTATTATGTTGAAAGAGCTTCATGAAAGAGAAAAACAATCGAGCAGGCAAAGAATGCCTTCTCTGATGACCCAGTTTTAACTGACAACCTCTCCAATAAGCACACACATACATTTCCTATTCCCCTTTCAACTTTACTTCCCTCTAGGCCACTTATTAACATACTATGTATACCACTGGTATATGTGAAATCTGGTATACAGATATACACATATGTATTCCTGTGTCTTTGGTATATGTTAAACCAGAATTCCAGTTTACCTGGTTTGTGATAGGACATGAGCATTATTTTTTTTTGTTTCTGTTTGTTTGTTTGTTTGTTTGTTTTTAAATTTGAATGAGAGAGAGAGAGAGAGAGAGCAAGCACGTGAACCCGGGAGAGGGGCAGAAGGAGAAGAAGAAGAGAGAGAAATTCCAAGCAGTCTCAGGGCAGAAACCGACAAGACACGGGGCTTGCAAGCAGTCTCAGGGCAGAAACCGACAAGACACGGGGCTTGATCCCACGATCCTGATATATGACCTGAGCCAAAATCAAGAGTCAGATGCTCAACTGATGGAAGCCACGCAGCCTGAGTATTTTTTTTTACTTTTTTAAAGCTTCCAGGGTGATTTTTACAAGTAGCCAATATTCTGTATAATCAACTCAGTTAAATCCAAATGGAATTTTGGGAGCCTTTCTCCTCTGCTCCATGAATATCAAAACATAGTCTTGACTGTTAACATTCCTGTCACCTTTGATGCCCCAGCCGTTCTGAATACCTGGTCACTCCGTTCCTGGCTCACCACCAACCAGTAGAAACAATGCCGATGCACCTATCCTCAGTGTCTGCCTTTTTGGTCTCTCCTTTGGGAAATTTAACTAAACAAATCAACTGAAAACGAGAACAGTGGATGCCTAAGCTCCTTTGAAAAATAAGGAAAGGGCAAATCACATCTCTTAGGTACTTCAAAAAGGCAAAAGAGAAGAAACACCTTCGATGGAAAAGTCACTCTGGCAGTAACCTGTCGAGGGCAGCTTGGAAATGTTTAATGGCGAGCACAGAGCCACAGCTGGCCAGAATGCAGTCAAGAGGCGTTCCAGACGCACTGGAGCACCGGCTGGCCAAGCTCACAGAGGCCACTTCAAGAAGATTCATGGGGGATCATGAAGCAGAAGCTGGAAGGACACCCCTGGCAAAACCCACTCGGATGACGTAAACTATACCTTAAAAAATCACTTTCATGGGCCACCTGGGTGGCCCAGTCCGTTGAGCGTCCGACTTCAGCTCTGGTCACTACAGCTCAGCTCATGATCTCGGGGTTCGTGAGTTCCAGCCCCGCGTCAGGCTTTGTGCTAACAGCCTGGAACCTGCTTCGGATTCTGTCTCCCTCTCTCTCTGCCCCTCCCCTGCTTGTGCTCTCTCTCTCCCTCTCCCAAACATATATAAACATTTAAAAAATAAAAAATCACTTTCTTAACCCACATCATCCTTTTTGTTTTCAAGTTTTGCCTTTGAAATAATCACTGACTTCTAAGAAATTGGAAAGATAATACAGAGAGGTCCCGTGTACCCTCTCAGTGTCTCTGCATGGCTGCACTTTGTGTCACTATAGGAAACTGGCCCTGGTACATGTGTCATGTTTGCCATTTCGGTCACGGTGTGTAGATTCATGTAACCTTCACTGCCGTTGAGACACAGAACTAGTCTATCATTTTTCATTCCTCTGGGGTAAATGCCCAGAAGTACGACTGCTAGGTCTTCCTGGCAGGCTGATCTTTTTACCAGTGTGTTCCTCTCCGTTTCTGGAAATTTTCTTTGCTCTAAAGATTTTTTCTGACTAATGTTTGCATGATTCTTACTCTCTTACTTGCAGCCTATCTATATAGTTATAGCTGAATTGGATTTATTATAGACAGTTTATCACTGTGTCATTTTTTTTAACTTTAAAACTCATCAATAGACTTTATTTTTTAGAGATTTTAGGTTTGCAGAAAAATTTAACAGTGAGTAGAGAGTTCCCATATACCCTCCCTCTCCATCCCTACCCCACCCCCATTTCCCTGTTATTAGCACCTTGAGCTAGTGTGGAACATTTGTTACAGTTGATGAACCTATAATGATACAGTATTATTAACAAAGTCCATCGTTTACATTAGGGTTCACTCTATGTATTGTATATTCTACGCGTTTGGACAAATGCATAATGCCACATATCTGCCATTGCAGTGTTACACAGAACATAGTTTCTCTGCCTTAAAAACCCCCTAGGCTCTGCCTGTTCAATCTCCCCTCTCTCCCAGGCAAATCCTTGGCAACTAACAATTTTTGTACTGTCTCTGTAGTGTCTGTGCAATTTTGCCTGCTACAGATTGTCATAGAGTTAGACTCATACAATATGTAGCCTTTTCAGATTGGCTTCCTCTACTTAGCAACATGCATTAAAGTTTCCCAGACTTCTTTTTGTTTCTTTTTTGGTTCGTTTCTTTTTAAGACTGAATACTATTGCATTGTACGGGTGTGTCATAGTCTATCCATTCACATGTTGAAGGACATTTCCATTGCTTCCAAATTTTGGTAATTATGAATAAAGCTGCTATAAACATTCCTGTGCAGTGTGTGTGTGTGTGTGTGTGTGTGTGTGTGTGTGTAAATTTCCAACTCATTTAGTAGACTCCTAGGAAAATTGCATCCATTTTATTTCTCCAGCAATGGAAGTCTCCTAGCCAGCACTATTTAAAAAGAAAAATCAACTGTATTTTTAATATGTAGCCGATTGACATTTTTCTTTTACTCTGGCCATAATTTCTTTTAATCATAATACTAACCCATCAAGTCTGCTCTCTTTAGCCCAAAGGATGAAAAAAGGTGTAGCCCAGAAAGACAGTATCTTTTCAGTATTAGCAATCACCTGACCTTAACTGAACTACTGTTGTACCCAGAGTGCTAAACTAAGTATCGAAGATACTCTCTGTGCAAAGCCTTCTCACATTCAGAACAAAGAAGTAGAAACTCACTCAATACAGATTCTATAGGACTTATTGTGCTATACCTACATATATATTTTGGTGATAGAAATGAAGAGATTTTTAAAAAGTATTATCTGACTGGCATAGGGAATCATATACACCGCATAATTATGAAAGGAAACTGAGAAAATTAAATGAAGTTAACTGAAAAATAGTTCACGTGGGATTAGATTTCAAAAAGCAAAATTAGTTTATCAAATGATTAGTTCATATTGAATGAAAAATCGTCACCTTATTTTAAGTTCATTCTGAATTTGATGTGTTTTTGCTTAATGTTTACCCTTTAAACCATGAATTTTTTTCTTCAGCCGTCCCTGGTTTCTGTCTGCCAAACTACAGATAAACACTAGACATTCTTAATACAAAGACAGAGTACGCTTCTAATGTGTTAATGTTTATCTCAGGAAAAGGTGACTTTGCTACCACTTACATAATTTAAGTCTGTGCTGTTTTCGGCTACTAATATTTTATACAACTGAGGGTGAAATGCATCTTTCATTTTCTAAAAAAAATTTTTTTAATGTTTATTTATTTTTGAGAGAGAGAAAGAGACAGAGCACGAGTGGGGAGGGGCACAAAGAGGGAGACATAGAATCTGAAGCAGGCTCCAGGCTCCGAGCTGTCAGCACAGACCCCAACGCAGGGCTCGAACCCATGAACCGTGAGATCATGACTTGAGCTGAAGTCAGACGCTTAACCGACAGAGCCACCCAGGTGCCCTGCATCTTTCATTTTTTAATTTATTTATTTATTTTTTATTTTTTATTATTTTTTTGCATCTTTCATTTTTTTAAATAAACAATGGCAATATAAATATTCTACATTCATCCTGAAAGTAATAGAACTCTAATAGAAAGGGAGGAATAAAATCTGCCTGCTTGCATAACACAATGCAGAAGTCATTCAGAGAAATATGCAGATTTCACCCTTCAGTCTCAACAACCTTAATTCTTCAGTTTATTAATAGGATGTGAATCTACTCCGCCCCTGCTTTGTAACACAGCTCAGTTCTGCCCACACCTTCTTCTTTCCAGTTGCCTGCATGAACCACCCCATCAGGATGGATACCAGTGTGCTCAGGCTACCTGATGCACAGCGTGCTGTGTCTGGTACCTCTGAGGGCCGGGGAACCTTGGGTTGACCTGGGGGCAGAAAAGGACTGGTACCTCTAACCAAGCCCACCATGGTCTTCCACAGACACTCTGTCTCCTTTCTAGTGTCTGCTTAATCCTAAATGGCCAATTTAAAGCAGGGCACACACTGTCCAGATAGTCACGTATATATTCCTTAAGTATTTACTGAGTATCCACTATGTGCCACACCTTGTTTTTGGTGTTGGTATGACAGCAGTGAACAAAAGAAATTCTCTCTCATGGAGCTTATATTCCTGTTTGGGATATAGATAATGAATAAATATATAAGGAGAAAGACATACACATATATAATGCAATGGCCACGGTAATAAATGCCACTGAGAAAAGTAAAGCTGAATAAGAAAGTAGAGATTGGCAGGGGGACAGGTCATAGATGTGTCAGGGAAGGCCTGTGTCAGAGGTCAGGTGGTGACCACTGAGTGAAGACCTAAGGAAGACCTAAGAGAAAGGTCATATGGATATGTAGAAAAATAGAGTCCCAGGCAAGTGCAAAGGCCCTGAGGTAGGATCATGTTTGTCACATCCAAAAAGATAAGAAGCCAACATGACTGTGAAAGAGTGAGTGAACAGGAGGTAGGTAGATGAAGTCTGAGGGGAAGCCAGGGACCCGATCATGGGTAGCTTTAGAGGCAATGAATAGGATATTGGATTCATTCTAAGTCAAGTAGAAAGTTACTGAAAGGTTTTTGCTGTTTGCTTAGATCTGGCTTCTCTTTTCCAGCAACCACCTTGGATTCTGAAGGAAGGACATTCCTTCATGAGGCTCTTCTATGGGAGGGTGGTTATTTGAGAATGAATAATCATGGTAGAAGTGACAGAAAGAACTGTGCTTTAGAACATACTTTCAATTTAGAGTCAAAAGATTTTGGTGGGGAATTAAATAAATGGTGTGAGCAAAACAGAAGGGCCAAGGGAGAGGCTGAGTTTGTGCGGCTGAGGGACTAGGTGAATGGTATACCATATTCCAAAATGGGCAACACTGGGGGCGGAACAGATATCTAGAGAGATTTCAGGAAACTCCACTATAGTAGACGCTGGAACTTGACATTTTATTTTTTTGAGACAGGTGTATGGCCTTCAAGAATACCCCAAATTCATAAATACCACCATAAGCCTTAATATTTCCCATAAGATATAGTAACGTGGCCTCTTTTTAGCCTCTTAAAAATCTCTCCGTTGCTTGAGAACAATTATGCCAGAGGCCAGAGCACCCTCTTGAAATGGTGTCACAGGTGTCTCGTATTCCTCTGTGGGACCACCTGATGCCCCCATCTAGAGTGTGATTGTTCCACAGACAGATTTGACATTTCACTCTAGCATATCCCACACTTTTCATTGTTAGCTAAAAATTGTTTCAGGCATTTCACTTCGGTCATCAGCATTAGCAGTTAGTTTCCTTTTTGGACACTTTTCAAAAAGAAATCAAATTGGTTTCACCTTATGAGTGTTTCTGAATATGGGACAATGACTCAGCATAAGAAAGCCAAGCGAAGGCAGAATTGCTAAATCAGCTATGAGCATCTCTCACCAGCTGAGCAGATCATCAGGAATATCGACATGCCCATCCCCAAAATATTCAGCTGTATGAATCAGTAAAATTTGAAACTCTTTCAAGTTATGAGCCAGGGAGTCTCACAAATGATTAAAACCATGAATTTTAAATCCAAGAATGCCAATGATCTGCTGTCTGAATTTATTACATTCAGTTTCTGCTAATTTGTTCTATATCCTGTATCCTGTTGGTAGAGTTGTGCAGTCCGAGACTCCTCCCCTTCTGCCCCATGATAATGCAGAGCTTCCCCTGCCTACTTTTAAGAATTTGCTAAGAACGTCAATAAAGTTTTAGAAATCCTAAAGAGGACATGTTTGAAACAGAAAAGCCTTGGTGCAAGTCCCATCTCTGCCATTTACCAACTGTGTGACTTCCAGAAAGTTGCTTAGCCTCTCTGAGCATGTTTCTCTCTCTTTAGGTGGGGATAATGACACCTAACTTGTGAGGTGGTGGAAAATGAACCAGAATTAGGTCCCTGTGGTAGTCATGAAGATGCACTACACAGCTCGTCCTTCAAGAGATCCTGCTGCGAGGAACTCAGTTGGCCAACATCTCTGGCTGCCACCTCTGTGGATTCCCTGCACCCTTAGAATATCTAAAATTTTTGTCTCCAAGAACCAATTTTCACCCCAATGGGGGCAATATTGCCCTTGCTGAGGAGACACCCTGGACGGCAACCTGAGTTCTAGTTCTGCACTAACTGATTACTCAACCATTTATGAGTCACTCTCGCTCTTTGGGACTCTGTTTTCTCATCTGTAAAATGAAAAGGTTGAACAACGTGCTGTTGAAACCTCACTCGCAGCCCTGGAGTCCTAGGAGTTCTGCATGGCACTGGTGGACACAGCGTGAGTGACTTCTCCCGCCCTCCCTGCTCCACTCCCCACCTGCCTTTACAGATAGGACATGTGGTCGCTGTATCTTATCGTGATTGTTAGCTTGCGTGTCAGGCTCCCTCCAAAACAACATGAACTGCTTGAAGACAAAGTCCACATGCATGTGATACAGTAGCTGGCAGGAAGCAGGCACCTGGTCAATGTTTGTAGAATGGGCTGCACGGTGTACCTACAGGGTGAACTAGATGCAACTGCCCAGGTTAGACCTTTTGACAGCAAATCTATAGGTTAACTCAGGCTAACTATGGAATTAAAGGACACCTGCTCTGTACCTAGCTCTCAGGTCGGTGTCTGACATGTTGGGCGGTCAAGAGATGTTTAAGGAAGGTAAGTTGAAGGTAAGGAAGGTAAGTAAAGGTAAGTAAGACAGGGAAAAGGTAGACAAATCATATTGTTGCCAATATTTTATTTCTTCAAAAATTCCTGGTAACTTGTAAAAGGACTTCAATCTAAAGTGGAACCTGATTATATGAAACGGAGAATGTCGCACGCGCACCTCCTAGAAGAACAGAACTTAAGAACCTAGAGACTGATTTCTCAGAAATGTCTGATGTACAGAAGACCAAGACTTATCCCCTGACCAATGAGCAACTGCCAAGAATCTTTTCCCATTCGCAAGCCATGGAACTCACTGCTTGGACTCTGGCTGGACATCCCCCTCTTTGCACAACTTGCCTATAAATACAGCCTGCTCCAAACCCTCAGCAGACTCACCTGTAGCCTGCAACGTCACGCATGTATGGAACTGCGGTTCCTCTGCTGTTCCCAAATAAACTCAATTTCTGGTAATTTGAGCTTGCCTCAGTTTACCTCTTTATTTAGGTTGATAAACTTTTAGCTATACCAGATTGTTCTTCTATATACCCAGCAGGTTAGTTAATGAGTTTGGTCAAAACTGGGGATGTAAGCATATTGCCATTGATTTTTTTTTTTTGCTCTTTATAGCATAAATCTATGTCATAAAAATTAAGAAGGAGTAGTATAGATAGCACTTTCTAGCTTCCAAAGGACTTTCTTATCAATTATTTCATTGTAGGCTCCAGAAAAATTTCATATTGTGCAAAAGGTAGTCAAACTAATTAAATTCACTGAACCAGTAATAACCACATTTTCATCTCTTGTAGATATCTTAAGTATTCTTTTCATAGACTGGTTGAGAGTATTCAAAGTTGCCATGGATACAAGATAGCTATAGAAGCCATTTGCCATTCCTCATCCTCAGCCACTAGCCCTGTGAATAGACTAAGAAGACGAACGAAGTCTTTCTCATTATCAGCTACTAAGTCTTAACATCATAGAATGCAAGAGGAAGAAGGAATTTTATCTTCTGGTGCAGACAGTCTTAGACACATGAATCCCTAAAACTGACTAGCCAACTTTATGGCTATGAGCATGTTTCTCATGATATTCCATAGTTTTCCTTAGATTATGAAGACAGATGGGCGCCATGATAACAGCCCCCCATTGACCTATGAGATCATAGATCCTGGAGAGGCCAAATGAATTTCTTGGGGTTCTAGAACACAGCTAGTTAGAAGCTGAATTTGATTTGTGGTACTACTAGTTGAATGCTGTTTGCTCATCACCCAAGTGCATACATTTTTGACCCCAATCAGGGAAGAGCCATATCCCTCTGTTTCTGAAGTTAGAACATGAAAGGGTCTTACACACACCTGCCTGGTTTGTGCTAAGTTTCCAACATTTAATTAGGATGATTTATTATTATCTTAATTATACAACCTCAGCAGTAAAGTATAGAGAAAATGAGTCATCTCAAACGGTGAAAATTTGGTGGGTGTGCATTAAAATTTGAATAGAACTGGTAATGTTCCATGATTACAGATTAACACATATATTCAGTTTCCTTGGAAATGGTTGGGCAGAGGAGAATTAAGTAATTGGGAGCAAATCTCATTTGTATCCTGCAACAGCTTTAACTCATATTGTGATATTACGACTTATAAGAAAAAATATGTATTTGGTCATTCAGATGAGGAGAATATATTTCACGTCTATATTTGTTCTTCACCCGAACTTTCTGGCTCACAGATCACAAAGCCCTTGGAATTTCCTAAGGATTAGAGTGATAAAGATGTCTTTTGTTATGTTAGTGGGATGACTTAAGGACAAGGGCTGGTTGCCAGTGGAGTCCATCATGTGTTTAGAGGGTTAGAACTTTCAGTCCCACCCCAGACCTCTGGGGAGGAGAGAGGGATTGGAGGTTGAACCAACTGCCAATGGCCAGTGCTTTGATCAATCATGCCTATGTAAAGAAACCTCTTGAAAAATCCAAAACAATGGGGTTGACAGCTTCCATGGTGAACATATGGCAATATGGGGAGGGCGATGTACTCAGAGAGGCTGGAGGCTCTGCACCCCTTCACACGTAACTTGACCTACGCATTTCTTCCATGTGGTGTGTTCCTGAGTTACTATCTAGTAAGTACGAGAAAATGTTTCCCTGAGTTCTGTGAGCTGCTGTAGTAAATTAATCGAACCCAAGGTGGGGTCTGTCAATGCAGAACCTTCACGTATATAAAAGACAGTAGAAAAGATACTGAAAAAGCTCATAATCATGTAAATATCAAGAACGAATTTTTATTTTTATTTTTTTAAGTATTTATTTATTTAAAGAGAGCGCATGAACTGGGAAGGGGCAGGGAGAGAAGGAGGGAGAGAATCCCAGGCAGGCTGCCCACTGTCAGTGCAGAGCCTGAGGCGGGGTCAGTCTCATGACCTGAGCCAAGACCAAGAGTCAGACGCTTAACCAACTGAGCCACCCAGGCTCCCCGAGAACAAATTTTTAAAAAGCAACAACGCTGAAGTTATGAGTGGGAAGATAGAAAATGTTAGTCTAATTATGTGAAATAAGATTTCCTTAGTTTTTGTCTGTGGGAATTTGCCCACATTATCTTGAGTAGCACTTTAAAAAATATATGGTTATATTATCAGCAAGAATACAATGGAAGGATAAACATTAACGGATGCCTAACATATGTAAGAATAGGAAACAGGTGTAGCTGTTTTTTAAAAAATAGCATTTTACACTTCTGTTCTCACCTTCCTCCATTCTGATCTTTAAATGCCATATATTGTTTCTCGCCACTGTTGGCTTTCAAGAAAAAGATCACGATGCTGAAAAATAAAGCCTTGACAATATTGCTATGTCTATATGAGAAACACTGCCAAAATCTCAAAAACTGCAAAGGGGGAAACTGGAAAAGAAAAAGCATGTGTTACTCTATTAACAAATGTCCAAATATTTTCTGGCGAAAGCTGGGGAAAGGAAGCCCCAGCTTCAAAATGAGGAGGACACAGTGACTGCATTCTCCCGAACCAGGGAGCCAACAAATTTCCTCCAAGTGTTGCAGGGAGCACTGCTTCCCATCCTTCCTGAGCCTTCCAGATGCCCCCGAGGGGGGAGTATAGAGAGAGGGAGGTGGAGAAGAGAGAGGCCTTGGGCACCATGCTTCCTAACCAAGGGATAGACGGGGATGTGGCGGTGAGCTGGCTCTCTGTGCTCCTGTGCTCTGCTCCCTGTCTCTCTGGTAGAAAGGAATTGATGTTGGCAAGCCCAGAGATTCGCAGCCTCAGGCTTGGACCGCTGGAAACTTTTGCAGTCCCTTGTATCAGGGCTCTCTGAGGGAAAGGGTTAGAGATAAGGAAGTAAGCAGGGGAGGGTCAGACGCGGTGCGGGGAAGCCAGCCACAGTGCCAGTCATCCGTCTGATGTCCTGGAAGGTGAAGGCAAGTACACTACTTCCCTGTCTTGGTTATTTTGCTCCAGCTTTTGGCCATTCAGAAAACAGCCAGAGAGTGTTCAGAGCAGCCACAGAACCAGGGTCTTGAGGACTGGTAATCGTTCAGAAACAGAGACTCTAAAGAAGGTATCACAAAGGGTGATTCCATCAGGCACCGATGCCCAGCCTACTCTGTGCAGGGCCCAGTGGTGAGAGCTCAGAGGGGAAACACAAAGGGTAACACTGACTTCTTTCCCTATCCTAACATCTGACTATGACCTGCTGATTCTGGAACTGTGAGTACCCCAAGCATTCCTGCTAGACTAACTGAGAAGAGGGGTGCCCGTCTAGAGGGAGGGCTTCTAGGATGGCCATTGTGCTAGTCGTGGGGGAAATGGTGGGCTGAGGAGACGTGGTTTGTGCCTGCCATGCTTCCCCTGCAGGCTTGCACTATTGATCAGGTCTCGCCACCTGCCCTCCCAATAGGACTTTGTTTTGGCCGGTCTCTCTGGCATGGTGCCTTATTTATTTGCAGAGTTGTTACTCTGGCCGATGAGAGCCAAGAAGCAGGCCAGGGTTTTGCCAGTCATGCTGAATCGGCCCTCCTTCCTCCTCACAACTTGCATTTTTACTGGGAGTCCCAAGTGTGGGGATGGGAAGAAGGGGGGCTTTCTGCTGACGGGTGAAGATTTTTCCCCCAAGCCAGGGCTTCTCACCTGCTTTGTAAGCCTCAGCCATGGAAAGCATTTTCGCTCTGAGTCCACAGCATAGCCCAGGCTGAAAATAATCTAGACCTGCATTGTTGACCGGCCAGGGAGAAGAGGCCAGGGGGAAGGGACCCCGGAGGACCACACTCTGTGTGCTCCCCTTTTCCTTTGTGCCAATATGTGTACCAGAGTGAAATAAGGATACCATCGCAGGCAGTTTGGGAGGGGAAAAGCTATCAGGGAATGCAGAAGGGGAAGGGACCGAGGGATCTCACACATCTTTCCATAATGCTGATGCTTGGATGCAATAGGTAGATGATAAAGGAGTGAGGGGCACACTGCGGTGCTTGGTCACAGTCACCCCTCCTCTCTCGTCTCCTGAGGTATGGGCCACAGTGCACGTACAAGCAGGAATTAGACTTGAACGAGCATAATTCAGTGCGTGTTGATGCTTATAAGATCTGCTCCTTCTGAGAACCTGAATTTGAGTCTAACAGAGTCCAGTTTACATATGTTTAATACTTGAAGTGATCTTTTCAACTTTAGACTTGACTTTCTTTTTTAAGAATTAGATGACAATCTGAACTGATAGTACACAATAACCTATGTGAAATTTACCAAATCCTTAACATACAGGCACACATGCCCAACCAACTATAAATAATATTGAGCACACTTCTGGTGTTAGAGTCAACCTCTTCTAATTTGGAAATTGGAAAAAAAAAAAAAAAAAAAAAAAGACCCAGGCATACCTAGCTAATGGGATAAACCTTTTCTCCCATCCTAGTTTTTGTTTGTTTTACTGAGAGAGAGAGAGAGAGAGAGAGAGAGAACAGAATCCCAAGCAGACTCCATACTTCGCACAGAGCTCAATGCGGGCTCAATCCTGTGACCCTGGGAAACTGAGCTGAGCCGAAATCAAGAGTTGGACGCTCAACCATCTGAGCCACCCAGGCGCCCTTCTTCCATCCTAGTTTTATGTCATTCATAGATTCTCTTCTGTCTCTCATGCCCGTCTGATTTGGAAGTCACATCTTTATTTTGAGGCTCTTATTCTAATTGTAGAGAGTTTAGGTTTTCCAAACTCAAGTTTTGTTATTCTAATTGTAGAGAGTTTAGCTGTTTGTAAACAGTTATCTCTTTATAATTGGTCAGATTTCATGTTTTAAATAGGTACTGATTACATGCAGTTCTCTACCTCAGGCTACCATATTTCCTAAGTGATTACTGCACAGATTCATACAACAGTTCTGTGTCTTCCTATGCTGGCTTTTTAATTTCTTACCTTAGCTATTTCTGGCTGCACAGGGCTGCCCTTACCTATTTTAAGAAAATAACTAAAAATTTAGGTTATGTACTACTCGAAAATATTTTCTCTTCTATCAAAAAGACATCGATTTTATGTATTTTTTTGCATTACTATCAAATGTAAGCCTTTACCTTATAAAGGTAAGCAGCTTCCCAGTACTTTATGGCTATATCATACCTACGGATAGAGCAAATAGAGTGCTCACCAAGAACATTTCAGCTTGAGAGGGATGGTAGGGCTTGGGGCTAAGCCATTAGGGTCGCAAGAGTCCTGTAGCCCTTTGGACTGCAGCATTCCCGAGGCAGAAGAGCAGCAAGCACAAAGAGTCTGAGGTGAAAACACTTACGTAACACCTGCTCTGTGCTGGACACTGCCCGAGTCACAAGAATGGACACGTAGAAAAGGGGTCAGCAGTCCTCACCCTGGTCTGTACTCTGCACACAGTTTCCCAAATATTGTTGGTGACTTGGTTATTTTTGTAGAAGCCTAAGCACTGTGTCATGCTGCTCACGTTTGCTGTCCATTCTTTCAAATTTGGGAAAGACAATTTTTCTTTAGAAATAACTTCTTGGGGTATGTCTAAGTGGTCAAAACATCTGCGCTTGGGTTTTTATACAACTGCTTTTCTAAATTTTTTTTAACATTTATTTATTTTTGAGAGACAGAGGGAGACAGAGCATGAGCAGAGGAGGGGGGAGAGAGAGAGAGAGAGAGAGAGAGAGAGAGAATATGAAACAGACTCCAGGCTCTGAGCTGTCAGCACAGAGCCCGATACAGGGCTCGAACCCACCAACTGTGAGATCATGACCTGAGCCGAAGTTGGACGCTCAACCGACTGAGCCACCCAGGCGCCCCTATACAAATGCTTTTCTAAGGATACCAATTTGGTAGCTGCATTCCTCAATTCTTTTTTTGTGTGTTATAGCTAGAAAAACTATGTGCAATATGGATATAATAAAGAAGCAGGGAAAATAGAATCATAGAATTGGTGAGACAGATGCTTGGAAATGATTTCCGTGAAGTTTTACTAGATTCATATGCTTCAGGCACTGGGAAGAGTAGCTTTAGTAAACATGTAGGGTATTGATGTCTGTCTCTAACTCAGAGGGATCTGCAACAGAGAAATGAGTTCATCAAGCGATGAAGTCAATACTGTAGCAGTTTCATGAAGAATTACAAAATATTCAGGACAATTCGTTTGTAGCCACAATATAATGCTAACAATTTTCAAGTGTAATGGGTATTGTACTCCTTAAATACATACTGTAGAATTTCAAATATATTAGCAGTGGTCTTTAGGTTAATAAAATCTTGTTGCAATGATACAAGGAGACTCTATTTTCCATCTAAGGAAGTTCCATGACAGAATCTCTTAGGATTTTTTTTTTTTTTGGTACAGGCTCAGCAGTGCTTGTCATGTGCTTATGAAAATGTAGAATAGTTTTGAGTCAGAATGATGACAGTGTAAAAAGGGTCAAGTCAATACTAATTTGATGTATGCATGATTGCCCACCACTTAACCAACAATTTGAGTTGACTAACTGATTCAATTTTGCATATTGTAATAACACTATTCCTTAGTGTTATTATAGGCAAGTACATTAAGATGTATTAAGGCAAATACATCTGCATTGTGTATTTAGATTTGGTAAAATTGGAGGATCCTAGAAACTGGTTTCAGGATACTTTTCTTTTGATTTAGGGAACTGTTTACACCTGAAGAGAATGGTAGCTTTTGTGAAGGACAAAGAAATAACTACATTACTCACCCCCCCCCCCCACACACACCCCTGAGATCCTTGAAACAAATACAGTTTAAGAAAAATTATCTTCCAAACAATTGAATCCTTGAGATGCTTCCACATCTTTTGTTTCTTTATTTGATTTCTCTGATACTTTCTAAGGACTACCAAATCATGTTAATATTTCCTTTTATATACTGCAAAATTGCCATGCCTATAATCAGTTGTTACTCTCTCCTTATTTGTCTTTCTCTCCAGGTTTAAGATCCTTTCCGGCATTAAGTCTGAGACTTAAGAAGAATCAATTAATTTTATGAGTTCCCTGTCCTTAAGAACTAGCAATAAGCATTGCATAAATGCTGTTTATTAGGAAGGGAATTTGGCATTAAGAAGGACTAATCCTGACAGAAAATGTAAAGCACTGAAATGAAAAAAAAAATGACAGATTGCTTAGATAATATGTTTACAGATTGTTTTTCCATATCACCACACAGTATTTCTAATTCAAATCTATTTTTGACAAGGTTTCAAATTACTTCTCCTGTAAGTTCATTTCGTATTTTTATAAAATAGATACTAGCCAGGCTTATTTTTTCTGCAGTAATATAAAGTCAGGCTGTTTGATGAAAAACACAGTTCGTTTACTTGCTGAGATCTAACCAATATGAGAAAAATTGCTATGAGAACATTTTTGAGTACAGAATGCCTTAAAAGTGCCTAAAAGTACTTGCATAGCCTTCACTGCAACGAATTCTACTAATATAAAATGAAAGCATACAACTGAGTCATGACCAGTTGAAATTCAATTTTTTCCATTATGGCAGAATTTACTATGGTAAATAAAGATGAGGAAATACTCATTTTTAGTGGGCAATAATAAAATTTATTTCACATTAGGAGAACTGCATATCAGTGAGAGGCGCTTTCTAGGAAGCAAGTTGAAATGCAACTTTAAAACAGTGTTCTAGTAGGTATAAGTAAGTCCAGAAATGCTTAATTTGGAAAGCATTTGACTGGAGGTTGTGAAAGGTCAACAAAAGAAAAAAAAAAAAAAATCTAGGACAAATCTTGTCCTCAGGTTTGTACTTGCAAATCCCAGTGAAGCCAATGGAAAGTTTACGGAGATATCTGAAAGGCACATTTGGCCTAGTTCAGAAGCTCTATTAAATTAGTATTTTAATACATTGTCCTAGTTAAGTCTTGTCTTTATGGTCCTTTTAACACTGCTTTAGCCAGGGTTCATCCATAGCTTACTCAGAAATCACAGAAATGAGGATAGGCTAACAGGATATTTGACCTTTTACTCAACTTCAAAGATACTTTGACTCCCTAGCCCCTCACATCCCAAAGACAAGAAAAGAGCCTATATGAAGAAATTCATAGGTCCAAGGCAAGCTTTGTGGTTTTGTAATGCTCACACAGTCGGAAGTATAAACAGATGTAAAATGTTTAATAATGATGGTTAGCTTGGAAGAATTTAGTCCCTGAAACGAAACTGTATATATAGCTGACAATATCTGATGTTACAACTCTTGTTATAAATTTTACTTTATAATATTGAGTATTTAAATGTCATTGTAACTATTCCCTTGTGATACAAGGAGGAAGTCAGGTAACAGGTAACCCCTAACTTCTTGTGATCTGCATTTACAGAGCCTCTGTTTTAGAAATTTTTTCAATGGTTATTTTTATTTATTTATTTATTTATTTATCTATTTATTTATTTATTTATTTATTTTGAGAGAGAAACAGAGCGTGAACAGGGGAGGGGCAGAGACAGAGGGAGACACAGAATCTCAAGAAGGCTCCAGGTCGTGAGCTGTCAACACAGAGCCCGACTCGGGGCTCGAACTCACAAACTGCAAGATCATGACCTGAGTCGAAGTCGGATGCTTAACCGACTGAGCCACCCAGGCACCCTAAGCCTCTATTTTGTCCTGGTGCTGCCTTAGTACATGGCAATGGACCTTGTCAATAGTACCAGATTTGGTTTCGGAAATGCAGGAGCAAAGCATCAGTTCATGACATTCTGGAGTCAGTTATCAAAGATTTGATTCCCTCAAAGAGGTGCATATTGATAAGCATTCACCGTCAGCCTTCAGACTTATCTTTGCAGATAGGACCAAGGAGGTTTCAGGGACATATCTGCTAAGAGAAGAGGGAGCCAGGTTGAGACAATCTCTGCTCAAAACCAAGCCTTGTCTTGAAAAGAAAATTTGGACCAGAGACTCTGGAGCCAGATGGACTGAGTTCATATCCCTGTTCTATCACTAGATCTGTGACCTCAGTTACTTTGCTTAACCTCTCTGGGCCTTAGTGACCTCATCCCTAAAAATATGGACACAGTAGCAGGACTTGGTGAGAATTTAAGAGTTCAAATATCTACAGTATTGTTTTTCTCCCTTCAGCTCTCAGTATTATTTTATATTAAGTACTCTCACTTGGATTTGTGTCTTAGTCCAGCTCCTCACCTCCCCATTGGAATAATGTAAGGGGACCTGGATGGGAGAAAGGATGTGTAGAGGCAGAAAGAGATGGGATAAGAAAAACAAAGACCTGTTTCAGTAAAAACTGTGAGCTCCCCTGCGCCTGTTACCTCTTGATAACTATCTAACATTATTTCACAAAAAGGAGAGAAAGGACTTCTTTCCACTATGTGGGCAGTGCCCAAACAGTATCCAGCCATTCACGTAAGAGTCAAGTGGGCCCCGGGGAACCTGCCAATGGAGGAGAGTGATGTTGGAGAAGGGGGAGGAAACCAGATGCTGCACTGCAAAAAAGCTTTCTGGTTCAGAGCCCTCTGGAGACACATCCAGGGGCAGGGTCTCCGCAACGTGGCCAAGAATTGGGGGGAAGATTTTAAGAAGTTGTCAGAAATGTATCAAATCACGAAACGTTTCTCGCCCATCTGTTACGCACCAGGCATTGTGCTGGAATTGGCGACACAAAGATGATGGTGACGTCAAGTTACTCAAGTTCCTGCCTGGATCATCCATGGACCCAGATTTTTAAGAGCTCAGAGGCAGCTCAGGCCCAGGCACTCTGCGACTGTACACGAGGGGACCCACGGTTGGGGACACCAAGGAAAGATGACTGTAGGCGTGAGCCCAGCAGACGGAGATTTCAGAGAGAGGGCGCTCTCCAAGGGCAAGAAAATGAACTTTTTGTTTCACATCTACACTTGCGCCCTTAACTAAGAGTCTCTGAAAATACCGATGGCACAAATTGAAGTCCTGCTTTAAAACCCAACCGATCAGTCACCTGTGACGTAGGCATCGAACTACTCCTAACATCACCGTTTCAAAAATGGCTTAATACTACCACTGACAGGAAACAACTCTTTCGCAAGAAGCGGGACTGCATTCCTGGGTGTCCGGGCGTACAGTCAAGTGGGACGTGAACAAAATTCGCAGAGCAGGGCCTGGAGGCCGCGCGCTGGGTGTGAACGCAGCACACGTGTCCGCCGTCCCCGCCTCCTCGCCCCGCCCCATCCATCCCGATCTTACAGGGTCCGCCAACGCTCGCGAGAGCCCTCTTGGCTTCCACGTTTGCCACGTTCCAAAGGACCCAGACAGCCTGGAAAGTCGAAGGCGGCTCGCGCTCACAGGCGGCTGCGACGCTCCAGAACAGCCCCAAGTCCGCAGGGGGCGGGGAAGCACGGCAGGGTCCCACCCTTTCGCAGAAGCCGTTGTGATTGGCTGGTACCCCCGTCACTCAGCCTCCCCGAGGCGGGGAGGAGGCGGGGCTCGGGCGGGAAGGGGCGTGACCGAGGTGGGCCTGTGAGCCGCGCGCTCTCGCCTGGGGAAGGAGTCACAGGTTCGGCGCACGCGAGTGCTGGGCGCGCGCAGCCGGCACGCGGGCGAAAGTCCTCGGAGGCGCGGCGGGCGGTGCCGAGACCCAGGCGCAGCTGCAGGAGCGGCGGCCCGCACCCGCTGCAGCGCCGGCCGCCGTCAGCGGCCCCCGCGCCTCTGGTGTCCCGGCCCACTGAGGGAGCCCCCCACCCCTCACCCGTTTCAGTAGTGCGCGCAATGGCCCCGCGCAAGAATGCCAAGGGCGGCGGCGGCAACAGCAGCAGCGGCAGCAGCAGCAGCAGCAGTGGCTCCGGCAGCGGCAGCCCGGGCGCAGGCACCAGCGGCGGCAGCAGTAGCAGCCCGGGGGCCCGGAGAGGTCAGAGGAGGCGTGCCGGGGAGGGCGAGTGGGGCCCCCTGGGAGGAGGGGCCCGGGCGGCGGGAGCTGCGGTTCCAGTTCCCCGGATCCCGCCGTGCATCTCCTCCATCCTCCCCGTCGCTCCTCCTTTTGGCGCGGGGCGGAGGCCGCGCCCGGTGGGCAGGCGGGCGAACCCGAGGGGCCGGGCGGAGCTGGGTCCGCGGCCTTGGGTTGGTCGCGCCGGGGAGCCCCTTCCCGGCTGACCCCTCACCTGCAGGGCGCCGCCGGGAGGGAGGTGATTGATCTGCTCTTGCTTGGCTTTGCGTGGAATGAAAGATGGGAGTGAGGGAGCCAGTCTACCTTTTTGCCTTGCACATTTTGGAGAGTTTGGACACGAGCCAAAGTCGGAGAAAATAAGTTCCTGCCAAACCAGCAGCTTTTAAGAGCAGCTCAAAGAATAATACTCCTGTGTGTGTGTGTGTGTGTGTGTGTGTGTGTGTAGGCGGGGGGTGGGGGGAGGGAGTGATTTGAATGTACTTGCAAATTATTTTCAATATTTTTGCCTTTATGTAGCTTTCTTAACATGCGTTGTAGTTGCCTTTAACGTATCGTAGAATACCGGGTGAACTTTGCTATTTTTTCACTTTGTCTTCTCTTTCTTTAAAAAAATATGTTGGGTATTCACCTTTTTTCCTCCATGTGCTTACCCAGCAAAGAGAACAGTGCAGATGTTTTAAATCTGTTTCATCTCATATTTCAGTGGTTCTCAGTTTCTTTTATACTTCCTTGACTCACTTAGGATTTTGAAACTGCAATACACATGTGTAGGACTGCGAGCAGATGACCGTTTTGAAATGATTTAGACTTTTTGTTTCTGAGGTCTACACATAATCGTCTCATACGTAAAGAAAATAAATCAGATGACTATAGTCATGCTTCAAAGAATTATTTTTTAAATAGCACTTACCACTTTGTGAAAGTATCTTATTTTCCTGTGTATTGTCTTCCTGTCTTACCGCCTCCTCTTGTTCATTCCTATTCCCAACTCCTAGAATAGTTCCGGACCGTAATAGATGCTCAATAAATATTTAATTAATGAGTGAATGAATAAATTTAAATGGTGAACGTAATGCAGTTAAAGTCATTGCACAAACTTAGACTCTAAAAGCTAATGCTTGTATTGTAAATGGAAAAAGATACGCACAATTTGAAGTTCAAAGAAAGCATATTAGGGGGACCTGGGTGGCTCCGTTGGTTGAGTCAGACTCTTGATTTTAGCTCAGGTCATGATCCCAGGGTTGTAGAAACTATTTAAGATTGTCTCCCTCTCCCTCTCTCAACCTCTCTCCTCTCTCTCTCTCTCTGCCTGTCTCCTTCTGCCTGTCCCCTGCTCCTGTGTGTGCTCTCTCTCTCTCTCTAAAATAAAAAAAATTAAAAAGAAAGCATATTAATTCACTTTTGACATAAGTTTGTGTTCCATTGTCACTTGTCCTTAAATGCCGGCCAGTGCTTAGATGGGCAGAAGAGTAGATGAACGGTCCCGGGTGGCTTTGGCTACCCATGAAAAAATTTCCAAATGAGAAGAGCCTAAACACCAAGCAGTAGCACTGATGAACAAGACTGTTAGTTGTTAATTGTTAATGTTCACTGTTGTCAGAAGTTTTCTGTAGCTGTTTACAAGCGAAGCACATCTTTGTTCCATTTTACCCTTCAGACTCATGGGTAGAGAGGGCTGATTGCATCTGAGGAAGTGACTGTAGATAGACTATTACTGGGTTAGAATTAGTACTGGGGAATGTATATTGTGTTCCCACCTCTACTGGTTCAATAACTGAACCAGTTTTATTTTTTTTTTTAATTTATTTATTTTGAGAGAGAGAGAGGGAGAGAGAGAGAGAATCCCAAGGAGGCTCTGCGCTGTCAGCACAGAGCCTGACGTGGGGCTCGAACTCACGAACCCTGAGATCCTGACCTGAGCTGAAACCAAGACGCTTAACCGACTGAGCCACCCAGGCACCCCACTGAGTGAGTTTTAACAGACAGATAATAAGTTTAGGAAATGTTACGACCTAAGTTAATATATTCTGACTTTCATATTCAAATATTTAAGAGCCAGCCCTGTTCATATTTGAGGCTATGTAGCCTTTTAAGCATTGTTCACACTGATTTCATAATTGTCATGGAAAGACCTGGTATGTAAAAAAGAATATGTAAAAGAGAAAAGTAACTATATTACAGAAACAAAACACAAAACATTTAAAAAGTTGATATTGGGGGTCTTGCATGTTATGTGAGGAGTATTCTTTTTCTGTAACCATATTTTGTAGTTAATACAGACTTCTGACTGTGGGCCAGGTAGAACCACTGGAGATGGAAACAAGGATTCTTTCAGCCTTAAGCAGTTATACTACAGTGTGAAAGTGTGATCCTGTTTATTGTTTGCTTACAGCAGGTTATACCTGAAACATTAAGCCCACTTCCTTTTTGTTGCCGTGTTTATTGAGTCACTGAGGTATAGCCGTGGATTCTCAAACTGTTCTCATCTGCTGGGGAAATCATAGAAGCTGAAGAAACTTTAGCAGTGGCATTACTGTAAAGCCCATTCAGTTCCCTTCTCTAACTTTATAGATGAGGAAATTAATTTCCATAAAAGTTGTATAATTCATTAAAGGTTGCGTGGGTCTTGGAAACCCAGCTAGTTAATGGAAGATCCAAGGCTAGAACTCAAGTTTTCTGTCATTCGTTCACTAGACCATGGTACTCGAATTGTGGGTCCTCTAATTTGGGAGATTTTATGGGAATTTTAGAGTTGAAATAGACCATCCATTTCCTTCTGCAGATCATCTCTTCCTTTCTGGCTGTGTCTGTGGCATACTACAATAGTTTATCTAATAAATGCTTTTTTTTCACATCACCAATTGAATTTGACTAAAATTGTATTTGAAATAGTTCATTTAAAATCTTAATTTGAGAAGGAGTACATGGGCTCAAATAGTAAGTTTTTGAGATGTTTTGCATTGACAGTCTCAAGTTGATGACATTGGTCACATTAAACATTGTTTCTTCAATTTTTGTATAAAAGTATGGGGGGAGGACTTCGAAACATGCACTTGAGGGAAAAAGTGATTCTCTGGCCTTCTCTCTTTCTTTGTGATCATTTTGTTGACAAGTGATGTTTAGGACATAGGGGTTTACAGAGCAGATTTTTAATTGACGAGTGACGTTTAGGACGTAGGGGGTTTATAGAGCAGATTTTATTGACAAGCAATGTTTAGGACGTAGGGGTCTATAGAGCAGAGTTTTTAAAGCAACTGTCTGCTTTTCAGACATCTTCGACTTAAATTGAAAACTAATAAAATGTCTAGTTTCATACAGAGCTCAATTTTACCTTTTCAGTTTTACTCTTTAAAATATAAAATAAACATGAGCAAAGTGGAGATACTACCTTTAACTGGCATATAAAAGTTTAACTTGCCAGTTGGGGCCAGGGGAAACCTATTTCAGATTTATTGATTGGAACATTTTTGGTTAGGAAGGATCACGATGACCTTTTGGGCTTAGTTTGTAGCTTACAGACACTGGTACCTGTAGTGTTTTTGTTTGGTTAGCTTTTCCTTTTTGAGGATCATTAAGTCTTTCCCTGTAGCTTCTTGTAACATGCTAGAGGGATGTAAACATCTGTTTGTCTAGTCGTGTCAGGCTAGTACATTACCCTTTACCGGTAGATGTCACTGTAGAATATGTTTTGCTCTTTCAGTTTGAAGTTTCAGATTATATAACACCGCTTAGTTTTTCATTTAGTCAGTTCTGTACATATTCAGAAGTATTGATGGACAGCAACTTAAAGACTAGTAGCCATTGAACTCAAGGTCTCTAACAGATTTTGAAATTCAGTAGTTAGAGTTGGCTGCTAGTGGCAGTATTTAGCTTATCTTAGAATTAAGTGCATTCGT
This sequence comes from Prionailurus bengalensis, assembly GCF_016509475.1. Classification (NCBI taxonomy): domain Eukaryota; kingdom Metazoa; phylum Chordata; class Mammalia; order Carnivora; family Felidae; genus Prionailurus; species Prionailurus bengalensis. The sequence goes on along the minus strand of NC_057353.1, from coordinate 12,826,560 downwards.
GTATTATCTGTAAAATGTATGCATTCACAGATTCACTTGATGGATACTAATCATTTAGAAATTTGCTCTTTCTTCTTTCTTTCATTCTTTCTTTCGTTCTTTCTTTCTGTATCTCTTGGACTACTCAGTTAACATAGACACATTGCTGATTGCATTCTGGCTCCCTTGAATTCAGAGGCCTTCATGAAATTCCCTTTCTTTATCCAAATGTTATCAGTTAGGGCCAGTTGCTTAACCCTCCCTTAGTCATTCTGGGATGAAAAGATAGCAAGGCCGTAACTCTTCTCCTGCAAGAACTGGGTGCTAGTTTGTGTCCAGTTGCACAGCATTCTGTTCAGCCTGGTCAGATCATATGAAACCAAGTACTAAAAGATGTTCTGAGGGAATTCTTGAACACATTTTTAAAAGAACAAACATATTAACCTGTAGGAAGTAAAAGGAGAGAGGTCTATTTTAGTCTTCTTTAAAATCCCTTGTGGCAGAGAGATTACTAGAAAAGGAGAAGTTTTCATTTTCTGCTAATTAGCAACAAAGTAACTTGGTAAAAAGCTCAAGTGGTTTGTCTATCTTATTTTTAGTTAGTACAGAAGTTTAACCCCTGAGCTCGCTGATCCCAGTAGAATAAGTAACTTTTTTTTTTCTTTTTTCTCTAGAAAGGAATGTACGTTGGGAGTCTATTAACCTGGATTTATGTCCATTTAAGACCTGTATAGCTAGTCTCTCTCAGAATCTCTTATCTCCGTCTCTCCAGATGGGAAGAATTCTTCTCTCCTTTCATTTCATAGTTGTAAAAGCCCTCAAACCAATCTTCTGTGCCTTTGTGTTTCTCAGATACATTCATTAAAGTGTCTCTAGTGGTAAGGGTGGTCAATATAAGGCTGCAGAGCTAAGCAGGTCATTGCGTGCTTGCATTTTTTTATGATTGAAAAAGAAATCATTTTCTAATATGTTCTGTTAGCACATTTAAGTAGGATGGCTGTCCTAGCAATAGTGTTTATGCTGTGGCTTGGAGTATCACCTGACACATTGTTTTCTGTCTCTGAGGGTGAAAGTATGCTCTTTGCACAGCAACCTTCGACTTGCTGATTTACTCTCCAATCCCGTGGAGATGTGTTACATTCTTTTATTATACTGGAGCTCGGATACATTTTAGTCTTTTGACGCTACTCCAGCACACTGTTTTTTAATATGAAAATATGCAACTTTGTGTCTTAGAGACTTCTGCATCTCCTAAGTAGTTTGATTTCATTTTGTACTAAGTATCTTAGTACTAAGATCTTGTATCTTGTACTAAGTATCTTTTGTACTAAGATACAGAAAAAAAAGTTTTTAGTTAACTTCCCTTTAATAAAACTGGAATGTATTTAGAGCCCCTCTACAATTTACTCCAGTCTCTGGGGAAAAAGCATCAGTCACCTGTCGGGAGATATGGGGGTGCTTGGGTTCACTGTCATGTTTCAGTATCTGCTGCCGCAGTATCTGCTCAGCTCTCCCGCAGGAGTGTGAGTCTGTCTGGGTGGATTCGTGTCTGGTTCGGCCCCGGTCCTACAGTTCTGGCCATGTCTGCTACAAGACTCGATGTTCATTTCTTTGTTCTCTGTGTGTCAACTGTAGGCATATATTCTGGAGTCCCGTGCTTTAACCTTTCTCGTTCTTCTAGTAGTGCTGGGAGCCAAGATGGTATTTTCTTGTCATTCATTCATTACTTATTTATTTTTCTTAAATTTGATTCTCCTGCAGTGAGGGAGCTTCAGGCATTTGGTCTGCATTTTGTATTTGTTTTTCAGGGGTGTGTCTTAGTTACCTTTGGCTGATGTTATCTTTTACTGGGAAATCACTGAATGCAGTTTAGTTCTCATCAGATTGATGACACTTGAGGACACATTTGCTACACTTAAGCTGTTAGACTCAGGAAGTTTTGAATTTACTTGGTGAATAAATCTTTAAAAAAAATAGCGAATCAGAACTTTTGAAGGATTTGGGCTGGTCTTTGGCTCCCTGTGAGATCCAGGTGGCTTTGCCTAGTCATTCTGGCTGTAGTGGAACTGTCATCATCTGCCATAGATGCTCTCTGTGCTCTAAAGCAGATGGGGGTGGTGAGTCAAGTGGGGCTAGGGTGGTGGAGGAGGGGTGTCTAGTTAAAGCAGAGTGGAAAGCACTATTGCAGTACTTGGAGAAATGCCAGCACTTCTCTCCCACAAATGTGCCTGCACATTTAACCCAGTGACTCATTCTGTACGGAAGCCAGCCTTCATTTTAAAGTGAGAGAATATTGTTTGATAAATAACCAGTATGGTGTAAACTCGGTGTTGTTTTGATGTTATGCTTTCTCGCTTGTTTCTTAAGGGAAAAAAATGAATTTATTTGTTTATTTTGAGAGAGAGAAGGAGAGAGTGTGAGTGAGGGAGGGGCAGAGGGAGAAGGGAGAGAGAGAATCCCAAGCAGGGTTCCACACTGTCAGTGCAGAGCCCAACATAAGGCTCGAACTCACAAACCATGAGATCATGACCTGAGCTGCGATCAAGAGTCAGACGCTTGACTGAGCCACCTAGGTGCCCCTAACTTCTGTTTCTCGTTTATCATGTCACTGATATACATAATTCCCTCCCCTCCTCCTCATTTTTCACGCTGTCTTATATTTCACTTTTCCTGAAAACTTATACCGGAAAGCCCTTTGGCCTCAGGTTCACATGTAAATTTTATCTAGGAGCAGTTAATAAAAATCTGTGTTGTAAATATTTGTTGAAAGTGTATCTAACATGTAACTTCACTTTTCCATTCTTTGAATCAAGTTGCTTCGAATGATCGTCACTTACTGAGTTCTATAAATTAATTCATCCTTTTTGTCAGTGAGCCATCTCGCTAACTTCTAGAATTCACATATTTCTATGTACTGTTCTTTAAAACTCTCTCTCTGAAATATTGCATGTTTTAAGACCTATAAATAGGTATAAAGAGTAATGCAGTGGGATATATCCACTATCCAGGTGAAGAAATAAAATGTTACCAAGTTCTCGGTTTCTCCTCTCCTGTGTTATCCCTTCCCAGCCACTCTTACACATTTTGTGACAATTATTTTCCTGTATTTCTTTATAATGTATAATATATAGGCATGAAGATAAATGTGTAATATAAGGTCATGTTGGACATTATATACTATGCATCCATTTGTGTAGATATACCCATCGTTAAAAGCCGTACATAAAAACTGCTTAAGAAGTTGGGGCGCCTGGGTGGTGCAGTCGGTTAAGCGTCCGACTTCAGCCAGGTCACGATCTCGCGGTCCGTGAGTTCGAGCCCCGCGTCAGGCTCTGGGCTGATGGCTCAGAGCCTGAAGCCTGTTTCCGATTCTGTGTCTCCCTCTCTCTCTGCCCCTCCCCCGTTCATGCTCTGTCTCTCTCTGTCCCAAAAATAAATAAACGTTGAAAAAAAAAGTAAAAAAAAAGAAGTATATATACATGTGTATATATACACACACATATATAGCATGTACAAATGTAAATTTGTTTAGCACATGTGAAAAGTTTTGTGAATAGGCTCCTACTTGGCATACTAGATTGGCACCATTTGTTTGGAATTCTACCAAATCTGGCCCTTTGTTTCGTGTGTATAGCTCCTCCCCGTATGAATGTGCCGGTTTGTATTCAGCCATCCTGCTGTCAAAGACCACTTTCCTTCTTTTCTGTAGTTTTCTTTTTTCAGACACTACTGCTCTGAACATTCTTGTAGCTACCCATCCCCTTGTGTATATGTGTATATGTCTGAGTGTTTTTCTAGATTGGGATTTTTGGTCATAAAAATGAGTATATTAAACTCAACTAGCTCCTGCCATCTAAGTGGTAGTATCTGTTCACACTCCCACTCGCCGAGGATACAGTTCCTTTTTGCTGCAACCACGTTACCAACACTTGGTGAGGTTTAATATTTGTACGTTTAGTGGGTACGAAGTAGTTATTTTGCGGTTTTACTTTGTGCATTTACTTTGTGCAGTTATTTTGTGCATTTACTTGATCCACAGTGAGATTGCTCCAGAGAACGGCGATTTGTGTTTCCTTTTCTGTGAATTCCTGTTCATATAGTTTGTCTATTTTTCTGGTGTTTTGTTGGTATTGTTTTTCTTTGTTTTGTTTTGTATTTTTTATTTCGATTTGTAGAATTTCTTTTCTGTATCCCAAACCTTTTGATTACTTCTCCCAATCTGATTATTTGTCTTGTCATTTTCTATAGTATATTTTGTCAAACAGAATTTTAAGACTTTAATGTATTAAGAATATCATTTTTACTTTATGGTTTGTACCTTTGTGCTTTAAGACATCCTTTCTAACACAGGGATCATAAACATTCTCTTATTCTAAAAATGTCTTAAGTTTTGTCTTTTCACATTTAGATCTCTAAACTACCAAGTATAGATTTATTGTGTATGTTGTGAGGTAGAGGTCTGATTCAATATTTTTTAAAAAACGGATGATGAAAATTTTCTGCACCATCAGTTGAAGTGTCTTCTACGCTAATCTGCAGTATCCCGTTTTGTGTGTAAATCTGTGTGGCTCCGTTTTATTCCCAGTGTGTAGGAGCAGTACATCACTGAGCCACTCTGTAGTGTATCTGATCAGACACGTGCTCTGCCTCGTCTTTATACCATTGTCCTTGCTTTTTATTGGGACCTTTCTGTGACCGTGACAATACCTTTTAGCATCGGCTTATTAAGTAAGTTTCATGAGAAATGCTTCAGGATTTTGACTGGAATTGTATTGAATTTATAGCACAACTTGAGGCAGGGCGCCTGGGTAACTCAGTCAGTTAAGCGTCTGACTGCGGCTCAGATAATGATCTCGTGTTTCCTGGGTTCGAGCCCTGCATGGGGCTCTGTGCTGACAGCTCAGAGCCTGGAACCTACTTCAGATTCTGTCTCCCTCTTTCTCTGCCCCTCCCCTGCTCATGCTCTCTCTCTCTCTGTGTTTCTCTCAAAAATAAATAAACATTACAAAAATTTTTGAAAAAAAAACCAATTTGAGGCAAATATACATTTAGAATACCAGGTCTTTCTCTGCATGAACGTGGTATAATTTCCTATTTATTTAAGCCTTATAATTCATTTTTATAATCTTATCCAAAACTTATATACATCTTTACATTTAGCCTGGGTATTTCATATATTTTTATTTTTTAAACCAATATTTTATCGTCAAACCTTTAGATTGTGCACCCAAGTTACAAGAATTGTACAAGGACTCTACCACCTAGATTTTACAGTGCTTAGCATTTAATATATCTGCTTTACATTGTACTGATCAATTTATCTGTCTTTTTATGCTTTTCAGAGTAAGTGCTAGTCACCAGTACACCTCATCCTAAACGTTTACACGTGTCTGACATTAACTGGGGCTCAACATTTGTTTATGGGTTTTTTTCACCCCCTGAGGGAATGTTTGCCTATAGGGAATCACACAAATCTTAGTGTAGTATCCTCAAATGGTCTTTATAAATGTTTACATCTGCACGACCCAACCTGTTAAGACAGAATATGTCTGTCACCCCAGAAGATTCTCTCATGTCCCTTGCTAGCCACCACCTCTGCCTTCAGAGGCAATCATCACACTGTATTTTTTCACGAGAGGCGGGTGTTCTCTGTTCTAGAACTTTATTTTGTAAGTACTTTTTAAGTGTTCTTTGAGTCGGCACAGTTTAGAGGTTTACCCATGTTGCATGTCTGAGTATCTCGTTGTGTTTATTGCCAACTAGTCCATTGTGTGACCATAGCACAGCATGCTGACCTTTTCTTTCACTGGTGGACACCTGGGTTATTCCTAGTTTGGACTATTAGGAAGAGCATTCTGTGAATATGACAATATTGGAGGGTTTTTGGTTTTGTTTTTTGTGTTTTGTTTTCTAGTATGTCTTCATTTCTCAGAGTAAATACCTAGGAGAGGAATTACTGGGATTATAAGGTAGGTGTTTGTTGAGTTTTATAAAAAAAAGTGCCAGATTATTTTCCAGAGTGGTTGTACAATATATCTTGCACTCCCACCAACAGTGTGTGGGATTTCTGCTTGCTCTACATCTGCACCAGCATTTGGTGTTGTCAGTCTTCTTAATTTCAGCCATTCTGGTGGGTGTCAGTGGCTTCTCGTTGTCGTTTAAAATTGCTTTTTGCCGATTTCCCTGAGGACTGGTGACATCATGTACTTTCCCTTGTGCTCATTGGTCATCTACATTATCTTCTTTTGCAAAGTTTCCGTTTACCTCTTTTGCCTGTTTTTTTTCTTTTGCCTATTATCGCTTTTTTTAAAAATTTTTGTTATTGAGTCGTAATTTTTACATATTCTGGATAGAAGTTCTTTTCAGTTATATGTATTGCAAATCATTTCTCCCAGGCTGTAGCTTACCTTTTCCTTACTAGCATATTTTGAAAAGCAACTATTTTTATATTGATGTTTAGTTCTTAATGGGTTTTGCTTTCTGTATCTTACCTAAGAAACTTTTCTTATTTTCTTTTTCCTCTTTTTGCCTTTTTCTCCCTATTTGCAAGTTACAAAGCTATCCTGTTATATTTTCTTTTAGAAGTTTTGTAGTTTTAGTTTCAAGGTTCAGGTTTGTGATCCATTTCAGATAAATTTTGGATGAGTGTTATGTTTTTCCATTTGGATATTCAGTTGTGGCATCATTTGTTGAAAAGACTTTGCTTTCATCATTAGATCACTTTTGGTGCCTTGGTCAGAAAGCAAATGACAGTATAATTGTAGATCTGTCTCTGGGCACTCTATTCTGTCTTTTTGTTTTCTGTCTGTACCATGCCTTTATCACACACTCTTGATTAGTCTAGCTATATTGTAAGTCTTAAAATCAGGTAGTGTAGATCTTCCAACTTTGTTGTTCTGTATGAGCTGGCTCTGGATATGCTAGGTCCTTTGTATACCCATGTATATTTTAGAATCAACTGATCAATTTCTACAGACTAAAGCCTGCTACGGTTTGTAATTAGAATTCATGGGGGGTGCTCGGGTGGCTCAGTCGGTTAAGTGTCCGACTTCAGCTCAGGTCATGATCTCATGGCTTGTGGGTTCGAGCCTGGCGTTGGGTCTGTGCTGACAGCTCAGAGCCTGGAGCCTGCTTTGGATTCTGTGTCTCCCCTGCTCATGCTCTGTCTCTCTCTCTCTCTTTCTCTCTCTGTTTCTCAAAAATAAATTTAAAAAACTAAAAAAAAAAAAAAAAAAAAAAAAAAAAAAGAATTCATTGAACGTATAGACCCAGTTCAGTTGAAATGACATCTTAGTGATATTGAGTTTTCTAATCCCTGGCAGTGGAATAGATTCATTTATTGAGGCCTGTAATTTATTTCTGCTTTGTTTTGTAGCTTTTGGTGTTAAGATCTTACACATTTTTTGTTAAATATTTTTCTAAATATTTTATGCTTTTGATGCTTTTATATTGTATTTAAATTTTTTATTTTCCTGTTATTTCTTCCTAGCATATAGACATAGAACTTATATTTGTACCCATGTGACCTTGCAAAAATTCATTTATTTTATCAAAAAAGTGATTCCTTAGGATTTTTCTCTGTAAGTACCATGTCGTGTACGAATAGAGTTTTATATATTTTTTTCTAATCTGTGAATCTTTTATTTATTTTCTTGGCTGACTATGCTATCTAGGACCTACAATACAATGTTGAATAGAAATGATGTAGACATTCTGCCTTTGTTTATTATGATTTTAGTGGCAAAAGTGTTTGGCTTTTCACCATTAAGTATATAATATTATTTCTAGGTGTTTTACAGATGCTTTGTATTCGGTTGGGGTATTCCTTTGTATTTCTAGGCTGAGAATTTTGTCAAATAATTTTTCTCTAATCGAAATGATCCTATGGTTTTTTTTCCCTTATTGTTAATGTGGTAAATTATATTTATTGGTGTATTTATTTATTTAATTTAGTGAGAGAGAATGCAAGCAGGAGACAGGGGCCGAGGGAGAGAGAGAGAGAGAGAATCTCCATGCTCAGTGCAGAGCCTGATGCACAGCTTTATCTCATGACCCTGGGATCATGACTTGAGCCAAAATCAAATCAAGAGTGTGATGCTCAACCAACTGAGCCACCCAGGCGCCCCTTTATTGATGTTTTGAATGAGAAATCACCCTTGCATTCCTGGAATAAGCCTCACTTGGATGTGATATCTTGTGTATATTGTGCTTTCTTTGCTAATCTTCTGTTAACAGTCTTGTATCTGTGTTCATTGTGGTGTCTCTCCCAATTGGATGGGACTCCCCAAATATTGGGTCACCCCACAGGCTGGAAGCTTGTGGCACGGGTGGTGAAATGATTCACCCGAGGCAGAACAAGGAAGCAGCAAGCAGGCCAGCAAAGGAGAGACTGCAACATAGCAGTGGGTAGGGGCTGTATTTATTTCATTTTATTTTTTAAGTTTATTTATTTATTTGGGGGGGGAGGGGTTAAGAGCAGAGAGAGAAGGAGAGAGAATTCCAAGCAGGCTCCGTGCTGTCTGCTCAGAGCCAGACTTGGGGCTTGAACCCACAAACCATGAGATCATGACCTGAGCCGAGATCGAGAATCTGAGGCTTAGCTGACTGAGCCACCCAGGCGCCCTGGGTGGGAGCTGTATTTAAAGGGGGGAGGTGAGGAGTTATAGGGATGTATGGAATGTCTGGTAAGTAGTCCATTGGTTAGTAGGTAAGTAGTCCTGGTAAGTAGTCCATTGGTTAGTAGGGCCTGTGGATATTTTGAGGTGGGTCACCTAATGGGCCTGTCTGGTATTCTGCTCAGTGGTCGCTGCGGATCCTTTCCACATTCCATTGTTCAAGCCTGTTGCCTAAAAGTAGCCTCCACATTCATGAGGCATATGGGTTTATAGTTTCCTCCTGCCTTCTCTTCTCTCCTTCTCCTCCTTTCCCCTTTCTCCCTGCCTTCCCTGGCTTGCCCTCTTCCCCTTACTAGGAATTATGATTAGTACTAAATTTTCTCTGCATCAGTGGTTTAATATTTAATTTATAAAATGTATATAATTGTTCTTCTATATTTTAACTGGTAAATTATAGCAATAGACATTCTAGTTTAAAACCAGTCTTACATTTCAGTGAAAAATTCAGCCTTGTAATAATACATATTTTTCATATTATTGGATTCGTTTTGTTACTATATCCATAAATAGGGGTGCCTGGGTGGCTCAGTTGGTTAAGCATCTGACTCTTGATCTCAGCTCAGGTCTTGATTTCAGGGTCATGAGTTTAAGCCCCACATTGGCCTCCATGCTGGGCTTGAAGCCTACTTAAAAAAAAAATCTGTATCTGTATCTGTGTATCTATATATCTATATTTATATCTATATCTATGTCTATGTCTATGTCTATATCTATATCTATGTCTATGTCTATGTCTATGTCTATATCTATATCTATATCTATATCTATGTCTATGTCTATGTCTATATCTATATCTATATCTATATCTATATCTATATCTATATATAGGTTTATCTATAAATAAAATTGACCTGTAATTTCCTTTGTTGGTGATGTTGTCCGGGTTATTCTACCACATAAATGAATTTAGGAGTATTTCCTCTTCTTCTGTTCTTTGGAATATTCTTTGGAATTTCTTTGGAATTTCTTCTATTCTTTGGAATAGTCTTAGGGGATTAGTAGAGCTCATTTGAACTTGTTTGTCATTTACCCACAATTAGAGACGGTATGGGGTAGGTTTCACTTTTTAAATGTTTGACCATTTTAGTTTCTGTTTCTTGAGTCAGATTGGCTAGGGTACATTTTGTTTCTTCTTAGACATATTACCTTTATTAAAAAGTTTTCTGTCTGAGTTTTCAAACTTAGGGCATCAAATTGTTTATGGTTTTAGCTTTACCTTGTAAACAGAATACCGCTATTGCGTGCCTGCTATTACTTTGCAGTGAAATAAAGTTATTTAGAAAGGTCACTAAATATTAACTGTCTGTAAATTCGAGTTACTTTTTAGACAGAATTTTTTCTGAGCTTATTAAAGTGAAAAGTCTTTATAAAATAAACGGGATACTCTAATACCTGTGAGAAGGTAAACCATTTGGTACTGGTAATTTGGTTGGATTGACTTGCTCTGGTGCCCATTTCCCTGCTTAAATGGTAATTCAAGACTAGCACTGGATACGTTACTTTGTTCAGAACTGAAATTTCTTTGTGAGTAGAACATAATGCTTATTTGGGGAACGTTCAGCTTAACTTGATTGTTTTATGGGTTTTAACTACTCGGTCTATTTAGTTGTAAACAGTCCATACACCCGGAGGTCTAGGGTACCTGATGCAGATCTGAGATACAGTTACTGATGGGCTCTGTATCTCATATGAAGGTACCAGTAGATTTATGTGCCCTGTGTTTCCATTTCCCTTTTATTCTGTGAGATTATAAAGGTAGGATGTTTTTAAGGTGAAATTAATGTATGTGAAGGTACAAAGCTCATAAAACAACTTGGATTTTTTTTTTTCTTCTAGAGGTAGTACAGTATTTGTATCAGTACTGCAAATTTGCATTAGGCTACTTTTTCAGAATTCTGTTGTGATCAATGGGGCATTTAAGATGACTGAACTAGGACAGAGTAAGGTTGAGTAAGACTGAGTAAGGTAAAGAACTGTTCAGTAGCTCAGATAAGTACTGATTTGGAATAAATGACGTGCATTTGAGACCTTCCTCCTCAGCTGGCCCCTCGGCAATGTCTTGCAGTCCTTCTGTGTGTTCGTAGTTGACATTTACCCGTGTTTTCAGTAATAGCTATTTAAATCTTCAACAACTTGAGCTTCATACCTGACTACTTCCCATTGCATTTTGACAGATGACTTCCTCCCATTGTGTAGAGAAATCAGGGACATCCTCAAGAGTCTCTTATCTCTGGCATGATGGGTGGGGCTTGGCCTCTGAGGTGCTAGACTTGGGGAGCAGACTGAACACGAGGCTGATTTATATCCCTCCACCTCCCGAGTGAGGAGACAGGAGTCTGGGACCTCATCTAAGACGGCTGCAAAAGCCTGTTCAGTTGAGGCTCTTGGCAAGATATTGCTTTAATTTTGCACATGAGAGTATGCAAAGACTAAGCCCATGAGGTGTATCTTTAATGTGTAGTTTAGTATAGTCCCTATTCTTTCTTTAGACTTAGGAAGAGGCCCAGTAGGGTGGAGGGTGAGGGGAGATGAGCAGTACCACAGATAGAATTTAAAATCTTGGTAGTCGCAACCTTTATAGACCTCTGGGTTCCCACCTGTTTAAGAGAAGAGCAAAGACTGGGGCAGGAGCCCTGGGCCCCCACTGAGGGAACCTTCACTTCATTATAAAGGTGTGTCCACACCACTGAGCCATCACTTCTCTCCCCCCCGAGAGCTCTCCTTTTCTGCACCTTCTCGCAGCTTTTCCCCCTTTCTTTAGTTTCTCTCATTTAATGAAAACCAAAACAAAACACAAAAGCCTCCTTCTGGTCTGCCTCCCATACCCAGCCAGATGTCACAAACAGTAACCTGGGTTCCTTTTCTTCTCCTTTCCTTCAGGTCTTGCTGGGGTCAACAGAGGCTCCATTAACCCCAGATCCCCTGGGCAAGATCTTGTTCCTTTTCTGTAGCTGCTCGCTGAAGGGTGTCTTCCCAGGATTCTTTGCTTGGCCTTGTTCTAATCCTATGCTGCACACTCTCTGTAGCTTTAACTACTGTCTATTGATGCTTTCCAACGCTTGCTGCTTCTGAGCTATCGACTTAAGTACTAACAATAACGACAGATGAAGAACCTAACTGCCCCTTCCTGAGTGCTCACTATATGTCAGACATTGTGTGCTTCTGTAACTTGGCATTTAATCCTCATAGTAATTCTCTGACTCTTCTTTTTGTAGGTAAAGAAATGGAAGCTTAGATTAATTTGTCAAATATCATGGAGCTAGTAACACTTGGAACTGGAGTTGCGATCCCAATTCCGAGTCTAAAGCTTCTTTCGTTGAACATTTTAGATCCTTTAGTGGTGGCTTAGATTACTTATAAGTGGCCCTATCTCATCCCTGGCATACCCACTTTGTAAAGTGGAAGCTAGGTCATACCCCTTCCTTATTTGAAAGCCTTGAGTACTTCCCCAAGTAGTCAAGATGCAGCTTAAATTCCTTAGCTTGATCTAGGGAGCACTTCATGATCTTGCCCCTCTTACCCTCTGTAGCCATTCTCAGCCTCACTGTCTGTGTTTACACTAATTAAGCCATATTCAGTCACTTTCTGTAGTCTCTGTATCTACACGTACTGTTTCTTCTGGGATAGCTCCTCACTTTGTCTCTCCCTGCGCGACTCCTAAATATTCTTCACAATTTAGCTCCTTCATAGTCCTTCCAGTCCATTGTCTTCCCATAACCCGGGCTTTGTTGACCCCACACCCCCAAGCACAAGGTTCTGTAGCACCCTACGTATCACTATTTTAGCATCTTCATTCACTTATCGGTTCCTTCAGCAGAGGAAAGTGTGACCCAATCAGGCATCAGACTGGACTGGACCCAAGCACCGGCTCTGCCACTCATGGTTGACTTTTAGTAGGTCTTCAGACCTCTTTTAGTATCTTTAACTCTCTCTCCCATTTTAAAATAAAGATAACAGTACTTGCATCATAGTTAAAAGGATTGATGACAAAGTGTCACGTAGTAAGTGCTTCATTGATATGGTTGTTAAATATGGTGATAGTGATATTCCCCGTGAACAAAACAGATATTTTGTTTCAATATTTGTAATGATCTGTGGTCTTCTATTCTTGGCTTGATTGTAAGGGCAACATCTGTGGTAGGGACAGATACCAGACTGAAACTTCCATAAACAAGTAGGAATTTATTTCATTTCAAAAGATGTGATACGATCACACCAGATGTGGTACGATCAGTGGCTTGAAATGGCTTCAGGGACTCGCATTCCTTCTGCTTCTCCATTCTGATTCTCAGCCTACTTTCATTTTGAGGCTGGCCCCTCTCCTGGAGGTAGGAAGGTAGCTGGCGGCAGTTGAGGTTGCATGCTTCCTTGTTTCTGTTCGGTGGAAGGAAAGAAGCTTCTTTTTCTCTTTTGCTTAGACTGAGAGTCCTTGCGCGCATTGCTTCGTACTGGCTTAGGCCTGCCTAAGTCACTGGCTGTGGAGTGATTACCAGGATTGTTTAGATCAGGGTCAGCAGTGCCCATCATACAGTCGCCCTTGCAGCTTCTCAGCTGTGCCATTGGAGCACAAAACCGCCACAGACAACAATGTAAGCAGACAAATAACAGCTGGGTTCCAGCAAAATTTTGTTTATGGGCGTGGACATTTGAATTGCGTACCATTTTCTCATGTTAGTAAGTTTTTGTCTTTGATTTCTTTTCACTTGGTCTAGAAAGTGAAAAACATTCATAAGCTCGTGGTTCATACCAAAGAGGGAGGTCGGCTGTCATTTGCTCATCCTGGTCTAGAGTAATCGGGAGGGTTGAGAGAGCTACTCTTAATGTTTATGTAGGTAAACAGCATGTTTTGTTTTCTTTTTAACTGTAGTGCTTAAATGATTGCCTGTATGTAGTAGGTAATTAATATTGGAATGAACAAATACAGGTAAAAACCTTCCTTCCAGTGGACCAAAAGGACATTGAGGACAGGGGCTGTGTTTTTGTGTATTCTACATTGCCGTGAATATAATAAGCGTGCACATATCATGCATTGCGTGGATGGATTTTTTTTTTTTTCCAGGTTGATGTTATGGGCAAGAGAGCAGATAAAAAATTCCTAGTGAAGTTGTAAGTGTTGGAGCTGAAGAAAAAGAACAGAATTATTAGGGGTGTGCATTCTTCGCTGATGTGGAGGATTGTTTAAATAAGTCAGGTCTTTTAATAGGTTCTGTTTAGGCACCGGCACCACACTAATAGTTCCCCCAAGGTAGTAGCTACACCCACGGAAGCCATCGCCATCCCTCGTATTCTCATTGGCAGCTTGCATTCTGATGGGGAAGAAGGTTCCACAGCTATTTTATGTGTTCTGCATTTTTTGAAATTAGAAAAGCTCGCTTACTTTGGAAGATGCTGATTTTCCCATCACTTTACTTTTAGATGTGACTCAAAGACAGGCCAGAATTATTTACTGAATAAAATTCTGCTCTTTTTTTTTTTTTTTTTGGTTTTGGCTTTTAAAATTCCTTTATAAGAATTATGAATATTTCCTCTTTGACTCAAGATAATGTTTTGTCAGTTTTGATTAAAAATTAAAAAAACTATGAAGTGAACAGAGCTAACATTTATAAAGAAAACTTTGGGGCGGAGAGGGGGGCGCCTGGGTGGCTCAGTTCATTGAGCATCTGACTCTTGATTTCTGCTCAGGTCATGATCCCAGGGCTGTGGGATTAAGCCCCATGTGGGGCTTCACATGGAGCATGGAGCCTGCTTGGGTCTCTCTCTCTCTCTCTCTCTCTCTCTCTCTCTCTCTCTCTCTTTCTCTCTCTCTCTCTTTCTCACCCTCTCCCTCTCCCTCTCCCTCTGCCCCTCTCCCCAACTTGCGTGTGCTCTCTCAAATAAAGTGAAATAAATTAATAAAATAAAATAGAAGAATTTGGAACAGATTGTACCTTAGAATGCTGTATCCTTAAAATTCAAGACTATGATTCTTCCCAAATGATTATTTTTATCCATATGGGATATATACCCTGACATAGTACTTAGCAAAATGAATTTTTAGTTTATTTTTATTTGATTTTCTCCTTCACTGGGGTTGTAGGCTAAGTGGCCTCTCTTGTTCATTGTTGTAGCATAGGGTAGGGTTTTCAAGAGTATTTGTTGAATGAATGAATATTCAGATGTATGGAGAAAACCTTTTTAAAATATACCATCCTGTGATTTTTATTGCTTTGTGTCTTAAAATCCGTATTAGTTTATAAAGCTGAAATGTCTCTGTTTTGCTGATCTGTATGACGTAGACTGGAGATGTTGCATTGAGGGCAGTATTTTTATCCAGGACGCTGTTAAAACTACTTGCCCACTGCCACAGGAGAGGCCTCACCCGTTCAGAAGGACAGCACCTGTATAGCGTACCTGTGCCTTCTGCCTGAACATTAGCATCTCTGTAACTTGTGTGGGCTTTGGGGCTTCAGCCTTTTTATTGAGTCAGATCTCACTGGGGTCGTACTCCCGTGGACCTTCAGCGGCAGACCGGTTTCTCTGGAGTGTCGCCGAGAGACCAGCATTGGAACAGTGTCCTCTGCAGTGCCACCTGAGCTCAGGACAGTGGGGCGCTTGGTGACTTTTATTCAGGCAGGGGAAGGGGGGGGCGCATCTGGCAAAGCTGGAGCTGAGGAAGTGTTTGTGGAGGGAGTTTAGAGCAAAATGGGTCAGCCAGAGTAGACTTACGTGACATCTGCCAACGGAGGATGCCATTGACCGTTGCTTCGGTTTCGAACTGGGGTGGGATCAGGAGGAGAGGGGCAGACTTGGAGTGTGCAGCAGGGTGCGGGCTGTTGATGAAGCTAATGAAGCTGACGGGGTTCTGGCTGGAGCTGCCCCAGCCATTTCTGTCCCTCCCCCAGCACCGCTGTCTGGTCTGGTTTGGTTTTTAAAGTACTCGTGTATGTTACATTTGCTGTACGTGTAGATGGGATGAAAGTAATTCCTATTCCTATTTTTAGATTCTTGTGGGAATCCCGTGGAACTTGTCCAGTGAAGTCACCGAGGGCTTGCTGTGCTCCAGGCCCCATGCTCGGTGGGGAGAGAACACAACAGGCCAGTCTAGCACCACGCCTCTGGGGATGTTGCTGACCTGTGGGCGGCCGAGCTATAAATACTGGTTGAATCAATGAGCTGTGCCTGAGCAAGGAGTACGGAAAGGAAGACTAAACTGAGAATGATCTGAGGCTTTTGAAGACCCCAGACCCCAGACTCCAACTAATGTTTTCTGGGTAGTTAACTTTTGGGGAATCGGGACAAGTAGAAGACGTGGCAAAGACCCCCAGAGGACAGACGGCCCCTTCTTATTAAAGGAAGCCAGGTTCAGGGTAACTAAACTGAAGTCTCACGGCACCCGTAGGCAAATTCTGGGATTAAAAATTATTTTTAAGCACCCAGAAAAGAAAGCCTTGAAGACTGGGAGACACTACAGGTTTATCAAGATTACTAAGTTACCAAGTAACTACAAGTTACTAAGAAAACCAGAACTGCTTGTGCATTTTGATAAGCTTTCCAAATAAGTGGTCAGGACACAATCTTGATACTTTTCCTGACTTCACCAAGGTATTTAACACCATCTCTGAAAATCCACCTGTGCCAAAGATGGCAAAACATTGGGGGACTGTACCCACGGAGCACTGATTTAATGGGCACATGTCAACTTCAAGGGAGCCCCACCCACGTAATGCTTGTTACATTTGTGGGTGACACTAAGTACTGAGGGAAACCTAATGCCAGGAGGGAAAAACACACTGCAAAAGAACAGCCTGGCTGGGAAGGTGTACTTTACCGGGGTTAGCATGGTATTTGCAAAATAAACTCACCGTTGAGGACAAGCTGGCAGAAGCTTGAAGTAGGAAGTATTTTTTTTTTATAAGGTCTAGTATTTTGTTTGGGTGTGGTTGTTTTAATTGCTTTTAGTCTCAGAGGGAGTTGCCTGCATCATGTGACTGAGGAAGAGTCCCCTTCAGTATTTGCGTTCTTGGTGACCAGAGTGAGGGAGGTGAAAAGCCCATTGTGTTGGGTGGGCTGCCTCTGGAATTGTGGCTTCAGATGAGGGGGCTGCTGTTAAGGAGACAGTGATGGAGGACTTCTTGGAGGAGGAGGAGCTTTCGGTGAGGTCCTTGGCTGAGGGCGTGTTGACACTAATGTGAGGAATGGGTGAAAATGCGGGGGATGGCTGGTCTGGACTACAGAGTCCTCCTGGGGGACATCACCATTTCCAAGGGTTTGAGCAGCTCCTGGGGGGCAGAGGAGGTGGGCTTACTGTCCCAGGTGAATTTGAGGCCCGGGTGGGGCATCTGGTGGAAGATGTCCAGCAAGCAGATGGAGGCTTGTGAGTAGAACTTGCCTGCAGGAGACGTCCAGGTGGAGACAGCTTCCCCGCTTCTTACTAACTTTGAGACCAGTGGCTGAATTGGGATCCTTTGCATTACTACTTTGTTGAGGACTTGGTCCTGAACTTCTTTGATCTTCTTTTCTAAAACCCGTCTAATTTTGTTTTTATTTTTATATTTTTCCAACTTTGTTTTGAAACTTTAAACCTATACAACAGCAAAAAGATTTTGTACGTTGAAAGACTTGCATACTGTTTGCTTGGATTTACCAACCGTTAGCTCTTTGCCGCATTTGCTCCGGGTGTGTGTTTATCTGTCTTCCTTTTCCTCTCTCTCGTTCTTAGGAACTTCTTGGAGAGTAAGCTGTAGTCATCATAACAGTTTAACTCACTTAACTAATTCCCCATGTTTCTCCTAAGGACAAGGACATTCTCATACATAACCACTGTAGAATTCTCCAACTCAAGAAATTATCTAAATGCACTCCGTCTTCAGATTTTTTTTAGTTGTTTCTGGAAGCATCTTTAAAACTTGAAGCTTTTTTTTTTTTTTTAATTGGTAACTTATCCAGAATCCAATCAGGAATTAACTTGGGAGCTCGCTTTTAACATTTCAGGCTCCTAGCCTTAAGCATCTGGAGCATTGGATTCTTTAGGACTAGAATGGGCCTGGAAATCTATATTTTCCCAACTTTTTAATATGAAAACATTCAATCCTTTAAGACTGTTGCAAGAAAAGTTCATTTAGATTCACTCGTTGTTGGTATTTTGATGTGTTTGCATTCTCTGTTTCTCTAGACACACACAAAGATACTGTTTTATGTATTTATGCATTTTGCTGCTGAACCATTTGAAAGTTAAATCGTAATGCTTCACCTCATAATACTTTAAGTCATAATAACATTCTTCAGCGTGTTCTTCCTAAGAACAAGGATATGCTCCAGCATAACCACCATGTAATTATAATGCTTAGGAAATTTAACACTGCTGTAGTATTGTTATCTAATATAAAGTCCATACTCAAGTTTTCCTAATTTATTCCAGTAATATCCTTTAAGCTGACCCTCCAGCCCACCTTTCAGTTCTTGATGTCTATTTTACATAAAGATTTTTAAAATTATGTTTCCCCCCACAAAGTCTCACAGGTAAACTATATGCCTTCTCGCTAAAACGTGTTGTTTTTGTGATTTTCTAAAGATTTTACTGGGTGTACAAGGTGAAGATTACAGTAAAGAAACCTTCTGGTTTCCTCAGTATTCTGGTAATTTAAATTTGTGAGTCATGAAAAGTTGGGGGGAAACATACAAATAATTGCACAGGTAAACTTGTTTTTGAAAAAAAGCTAAGGGTTCAAGTGTTGGTGGGGCTGTTGGGTGGCAGAGGAATTAGGTTTATTCCATCCCCATGAATTTGAGGGGAAAATAACTGGCTTAGAAACATTTTTGTGACTCATTATATCTAGTGAAAATATTCCTTAAAGCTCTCAAAATTTCTCTTGCTTTTACTCTCTGTGATACCTGCCACTAAACAACATTTAGTCAACGTATCTCTGACCTGGCCTTTGACTTTCTGACCTTTCTTTCCCTGGGCACAGAGTTTGAGCCAGTGACGGAGCTTCTGTCAGGGACAGTATGTCACAGATCCAGTAATTAAGTGTGAGCACTGGAATGGATGTCACATTTCAGAATGTGAAGCATGGAACCCTGTTAAAGTTTAAATAACATTTTCCAATTCGGTGATATATAAAGAATGAGTAAATAATACATGAGACAGCATCAAATTAAAGGTTTTTCCCATCAAAAGATGCTTTAAGAAAATGAATACGAAAGTTGTAATCTGGCAGAAAATTTTGTAACACATAGATCTATTAAAGGACAGGTGTTTAGGAAATATAAGGAACTCCTGCAATTCAGTTTAAGAAAGCGTTAGAAAAAATAGACAAGTGTGCAAAAGACTTGAACAGACAGTTCACAAAAGATGATAAATGGTCAGTAAGCACATGAAGAATGTGCTCAAACATTGGTCTCAGGAGAATGCAGATTAAACCACAGTGAGACACAACTGATAGTAGTCAGAATGGCCAGCGTTGAAAAGACTGACAATACCAAATGTTGGCAAGATCCTAGAAAAGACCCCTCATACGTTCTTAGTAGGTTTATAAAATGGTAGAACCACTTTGGCGAAAGGTCTGGCAGTTGCTTATAATTCTGAATATACATGTGGCCCCTGATCCAGTAATTCCAAGTGATTTAGCACAAGAGAAATGCAAGCATGTTATTTCCTATATGCGAACAATAGTCTTGTATGAGAGTATTCCAAGTAACTTTGCTTGTAATAGTCCAAATGGGGAATAGTCCAGGTTTCTACCAGTAGTAGAGTGGCTACATTCTAATATACTCTGGTATGTTTATACAGTGGAGTACTACTGAGCAACAGAAAAGAATGAACAGCTTCTACACAGAACGTGCTTGGCTCTCTGGAACGTAACGCCAAGGGAGGGAAGCCTTACACAAACAAGCACATATTGTGTGCACACATAGGCAAAACCAGGGGGAAAAAGAAGGAAGAACAAAGGGTCTGCCTCTGGGGTTGGGGTTGGGGTTGGGGTGGAAGGTGATTGGAAAGGGCCACGAGAGAACTTACGGGTGGTGTTAATCTTCAGTGTCTTGACAGGGCTTTGGGTTACACAGTGTGTATTTTTGTGAAAACTCAGAGTGTACACTTAAAATGAGAGCGTTTCATTTCATGTAAATTTTACATAAAAAATGGTAAAGAATGGGGCGCCTGGGTGGCTCATTCGGTTAAGCGTCTGACTTCGGCTCAGGTCACGATCTCATGGTTTGTGAGTTCGAGCTCCCGTCGGGCTCTGTGCGGACGGCTCGGAGCCTGGAGCCTGCTTGGGATTCTGTGTCTCCCTCTCTCCGCTCCTCCCTCACTCATGCTCATCGCTCTCTCTCTCTCTCTCTCTCTCTCTCTCAAAAATAAATAAAGCTTAAAAAAATTTTAAAAAATGGTAAAGAAATATAAAACTGTAGGTTATGATAGAAGCTGAAGTACTTAGAGGAGGTGAACCAGTGTCTACAAGTTATCTTGAAATGTATTACATATAAAATAGGTTAGTAGATGGATATAGAGGGATGAATTGACATGCCAGAAACATTATAATAAAGTGTTCATAGTAGAATCTAAGTGATAACACATGGGTATTCTTTGTGAAATTTGTTCAGCTTTGTTGTGTGTTTGAAAAGTTTCATAATAAAACCTTGGGAAAATACTCATATTGTTTTTTCGGTCATATGAAAAATGGTTAAATACTGGCAGTTTTTCATGGGCTGTTCTAATACATGTGGCCACATTTTGTAGCTGTTTTATTTAGCAGTCTTGGTCTGACAAGGCGTTGATACAAAGCCTCATTTTCTTCCAGTCATTGTGCTTAGCTGGACTGGATTAATGTGTGGTTGGCAAGGCTCTTGCCCGTCTTTGGGACAGATTGCCTAACGTACCAGTCACTCTCCATTTCTGGTCTGTTTGCTTTAAATCAGGTCTCCTCTTCAGTGTAGAATTTTTTTTTTATCTCCTATTAGCAGCAAGACTGGAGGGCACGAAGGAGGGGAAGGGCTCTACGTGGCCCTCTTTGGGGCAGTGCCTTCCTTGCCTCTTGTAGGCTGTCCTCAAAATACATTGTGATGCATAATTGCATCAACTATGCTTTTGGCCTATGATTTTCTAGTAAGTTAACTCTGAGACCCATATGCTTTGCCATTTACACGTGAATCCCCTGCACACTTTGTGCTAGTGCTTTTCTGTCCCCCTCCCATCTCTCCCCATTTGCCTCTGAGGACACTTTTTGTAAATGATGAATTCCATTGTCCTAGAAAGTGGGAACTGGTGAGGAAGGATAGCTATGGATCTTCTGCTGTCTAAATCGGTTAAGGTCAAAGGCATTTGGGAACACAGCTGCAAATCAACTGTGGTCGTACCTGTTGGTTTTATGACTTAGTCTCGTTGCCTTAGAGTTAGATGAGTGGGGCTAGGCTTTTGTTTTACTGTTTTTTTGTTTTTGGGGTTTTTTTTACAATTTTTTTTACTGTTACTGTTTTTAGTTTTGAAAAAAGAAACTTACTGTTTGTTTCATATTTCTTCTAACAACTTTTTACCACCTCAGAGTTTCTGAATGGACACCACAACTCAGTTTTCTTTAGACCCTCCGCCATTCCCAGTTCAGCAGGAGACTGTCTGATTTTGAACTCCATTATCACTAAACACCACTAATAACTGTCACCCACATTGATGATTGATTTGCCAGGGAGTGCTTTTTCCTCTGAGACCATTTTCTCTTTATTGAGTGCTCTTTAGGGGGAACTAATTAAGCCTAAAACACTTACTTGTTAGGCCTGGTGTGAGGAAATGAATTTTTGGAGTTAACTACCATTTATAGTATGGTTTTAGCATCTTACCAATGGCACTTCAGTCCCTTGCAGATTCATAGGTGGTGTTGATGGACCTGTGGTCATCACTGCAGAAGAGAACAGCTGAATCCAGGACACAAACAGGGGGACGTTGGGACAGTGGTTCCTCAACCTGGGGTTCCAGAGAGCAGTGAAGGTTCCTAAAAATAAAGGGAGGCTGATATAGATAGTCACAGCTAATATTTCACTTTCCTTTACTATTTACACTGATGAAAATGGAGACAAGTTTTCAGTTTTGTCTTACTAAATTCTAGTAGCCCTTGTCACTCCTTCAGCCCCTTGTGCCTTTTCTATACAGGGTCAGTCAGGAGAGCAGTGTCAGGCATCTGACTGTGGGGCCAGGTGCACGGGGGCTGCAGCATCCTTCCAGCGTGGGCCTACTTATGTCCAATATAGGTGGCAGTCACCAAAGATGGATCAGTGAGGAAATTATCTGACACAGAAGCAGTGAAAACTTGCTCGTAGACCAGCTTGGCTTCATAACCAGTGTTTGGGAAACACTGGGCTTCTTTCTTAATATTTCCCTTAACTATTTAGAGGTCTTTTCCTAGTGTGAATTAATTTTAGGATAACTTGTGAAAATGGAAGAAACTTGAAGTGGTGTGACATTTGTTGGACTAGATTTTGTGCCCTTTTTTGTCAAGTATGAGCAGGAAGAAGTGTGATTACTCATATCATATCAAGAATTTGAGAACGAGTTTATGCATTTAACAAATGTTTGTTGAGTTCCTACTAGGTGCAAGGCAAATGTAGAGGAATGGACAAGGCAGGTGAAACATGCATTCTGAAGGAAGAAGGAAGTTAAGAACTAAATTACCAATGAAATAATGCTGTGAAGAAGTACATACTACTGTGAGAGTGTATAGAAAATGCTCTCACAGGAATAAATATACAGTGGGAAAAAGGCAGTCTCTTGAACAAATGGTTTTGGCAAAACTGGATAGGTACATGCAAAAGAATGAAACTCAACCACTTTCTTTCACCTTACATAAAAACAAAATTCAAAATGTGAGACCTGAAACCATAAAAATCCTTGAAGAGAGAATAGTCAATAATTTGTCTGACATTGGCCACCATAGCAGTGTTTTTCTAGCTATGTCTCCCGAGGAAAGGGAAATGAAAGTAAAAATATACTGTTGGGACTACATCAAAATGAAAAATTTCTGCCCAGTGAAGGAAACAATCAACAAAACTAAAAGGCAACCTACTGAATGGGAGGAGATATCTGCAAATGACAAAGCTGATAAAGGGTTAGTACCTAAAATATATAAAGAACTGATACCACTCAACACCCAAAAAACAAATACTCCAGTTAAAAATGGGCAGAAGAGATGAACAGGCATTTCTCCAAAGAAGACAGACAGATGGTCAACAGACACATGAAAAGGTGCTCAACATCACTCATCATGGAAATGTAAATCAAAACTTCAATGAAAGAGACACCTGTCAGATACATCTGTCAAATATGCCTGTCAGAATGGCTAAAATAAAAACACAAGAAATAACAAATGTTGGGGAGGATGTAGAGAAAAAGGAGCCCTCTTGTTCTGTTGGTGGGAAGGCAAACTGGTGCAGCCACTCTGAAAACAGTATGGAGGTTCCTCAGAAAATTAATAATAGAACCACTCTATGATCCAGTAATCGTATTTACCCCAAAAATGCAAAAACACAAATTCAAAGGGATACGTGCACCCCTGTGTCTATTGCACCATTATTTACAACAGCCTAACTATGGATGCAGCTCAACTGTCCATTGATAGGTGAATGGATAAAGAAGTGGTATGTGTATATAGTGGAATATTCTTCCTCCATAACAAAGCATTAGATCTTGCCATTTGCAACAATATGGATGAAGCTAGAGAGTATAATGCTAAGCAAAATAAGTCAGAGAAAGATAAACATTTCACTCATGTGTGGAATTTAAGAAACAGAACAAATGAGCAAAGGGAAAAAGACAAACCAAGAAAAAGTCTTGGTTTAAAAAATGTGTATTCATTTATTTTGAGACAGAGAGAGAGAACTTGCGTGCACGGGGTGGGGAGGGGCGCAGAGAGAGAATCCCAGGCAGGCTCTGGGCTATCAGCACAGAGCCCAAAGTGGAGCTCGATATCATGAACTGTGAGATCATGATCTGAGCCGAAATCGAGAGTTGGACACTTAACCGACTCAGCCACCTAGCCACCCCCGAGAAACAGACTCTTAACTATAGAGAACAAACTGATGGTTACCAGAGGGGAGGTAGGTGGGGCAGTGAGTGAAATAGGGGATGGAGATTAAAGAGTACACTTCTCATGAGGAAAGAGAAAATAATAATCATAATAACAAAGAGAAACAGAAAGAAAAAGAAAATGCCGTCACAATGTTCTGGGAAAGCCTCCTTGAAGAGGTGGGATTTAAGAAGAACAAGCAGTAGATAGCTGGGCTGGGGGCAACTATGTGGTGGTAACCCAGTGTTGACGTTCATTCAGGAAGAGGGCATGGCCTATGCAGGACCAGAGCAGGGTAAGTGTTTTGTATCTGGAACATACACAGCCATAGGAAGTGACACAAAATGAAAGCCAGAGTGGTTGGCTGGGGCCATGTCAAATAGAGTCTTATAGGCCACATCAAAGATTTTTATTTTATCTTAAGAACAGTGTGAACCCCTAAGAAAAATAGTTTTTTTAAAAAAAAAGGGTAATGATATAATCGGGTTGAAAAAATTATTGTGGCTGCTGTATAGAGCAGGAAAGTATGTTAAAGTATTATAGTAGCCTATGAGATGATGGTAACATGGATTTGGGTGATCTCAGTAGAGGGGCAGAACTATGGGTGGTTTGAGACACAATTTTCCACTTCTTTTATGTCATGGCACATATAAATGGTTTTTTAAAATATCATGCCAGGGTAAATAGGCAAGGATGACCCAGGGGCTGAGGGGAATTCACGTCTTGGCATAGGTGTAAGCCATTTGCAACAGCCTGCTAGGGAGACTCTGACTTGAGAGATGGGTATTTGGGAAAAGGAAGAGGATGAAGTCAAGGATGAATGCCAGGTTTTTGGTTTAAGCGGCTGGCTTGATGGAAATGTTCCTGAGATTTGGACGGAGAGGAGAGGAGAAAGATCATGGGTTCAGTTGTGTGTATGCAGAGTTTGGGTTTTCCATACGGATTCAAATGGATATTGAGTAGACAGATACGTTTGGACCTAAGAGGAGAGGAAAGTTTAAGCCTATGGATGCATTAGTCAACTAGGGAGACGGCATAGGAGCAAGGCATATGGAATTTCCACATTTGAATGTCATCTAGAGGAGAATGAACTAGCAAAGGAGATTGAGAAGTAGAAAGTTCAGAAAGGTAGAAGAAATATGAGATGAAGAATCAGAAAAAGCCAAGCAAGGAAAGAGAATGTTTTAGGAGGAAGAATTCCTTTGAGAGGGCAAGTTAGATGAGGACTGAAAATACTCCCATTGGATTCAGCAACATGGAAGTCATTGGCGTCACATTAGAGTGACTGCCCTGTGCAGAAGGTACATCGCAGCCTACGTACAGGGGGTAAGGAGTGAGTGGGCCATCACAAAATGAAAGCAGTGAAATCATAGCTCTGTTGAGAATTTCATCTATGATGGGAAGGAGAAAGAGCAGGGGCTCACTCTGGGCTTGAGGGAAGATGTAGTAGAGGCAGAAAGGCTGACAGTACCGGAGAGTGAAAGGATAAGGAGGGTGAGGTAGCTGAGGAATTGGGAGGAAAACAGAATGGATGCTGGTGAACGTAGGTTTGTGATGGGTGGCAGTGCAGTCCTGACGGTTTCCTGCTGATGCTTCTGTCTTCTGTGCTATAAGAGGCTATGGCGTTTTCTGAGTATGAGAAAATAGGATTCTTGAGGGGCAGAGATGTTTGAAATCGTCCTTCTGGAGAACAGGAAAGGGAGTGTTCCAGAGATGTGTGCAGGATTGACAGGCAGCCCCGAGGGCCCGTTGGGATTCGCTCCACTGTGTCCTGGTGCGTGATTTCTTTTGGTGTCCCTTGCTGCCCTTAACAGTCGTGGATAAGGGTGAGTGATTGTGTTCATCCAGGGAGACCGTTATGGCGGATTGATGCAACCAATGAATTGAGGAGCAAAGGCTTTAGTGAGTCAGGGAGTGACTTAACTGATGAAATGTGGACTCTCAACATGGAAAGATGTGAAGGCAGCAGGCGAGGAGGAGTTCAGAAGAAAGTAGAAGCAAGAGAACTATGGGATCCAAGAAGAAGTGGTTGAGTAAACGAGCTGGAAAAATAGGAGGGTGTGTGATCCGAGTGGATGTTTTTATTCTGTGCATCACATACTGGGGACAACCTAAACCTTCGCATTTAGAGGTGGTGCTCCCTAGCTCGGGAGGGTGTGTGCAAGTAGATGTCACTCAATGTCTGAGGAGTTCTGTCTGTAATACTGGCTATTTAATAATTAGATTTCAAAAAAATTGCTCATGTTTGCTGTGGAGACTATATGTAGATGAGGGGTGTGTGTGTGTGTGTGTGTGTGTGTTTGAAGAAATAGATTTTTGGTATCTTTGGTATCTTTGGCTATCCTGCAGTTCTCATGATAGACTCAAGCCAACAGAGCTTTCTTAGCAAGGTTACAGAATCTGTCAAGATGGTTGTGCCAGGGAAGCTACAGAGATACCTCAACAAGGATGAAGATGCCATTAGACAGGTGAATTAGGGTGGGTTTATCACAAGAGCCCCGGTAGGGATATAATAATAAATGTTGGGGGGGGGGTGCCTGGGTAGTTCAGTTGGTTAAGCATCCGACTCTTGGTTTCGGATCAGGTCCTGATCTCACAGTGGGTGAGTTTGAGCCGTGAATGGAGCTCTGTGCTGACAGTGTGGAGCCTCCTTGGGATTTTCTCTCTCCCCTTCTCTCTGCCCCTTCTCCGCCTTAAATAAATAAATAAATAAATAAATAAATAAATAAATAAATAAGAATGAATGTACAAATGTTGTCTATAGGATGGGGGGGGGCAAGGTCACTGGGGGTGAAGAAATGAAGGAAAGAGAACTTGTCACATTTGCCACACAGGTGGACATTGACATCACACGGTACTGGCTGGTTTCCAGGTGAGTACGTCACTGAGGGGAGAGAGCACCGCAGGTGGTCGATGGCAGTGAGGAGGCAGGTTGGAGGGCAGTATAACTGGATGGCATGGGCCTCAGAGGAAGAGGGTTTTGTTGTTATTTCTTTTTTAGGGGGTGAGGAAATGATGCTCTGCAAACTGGTAAAAGCAAGCCCTGCTTTCCTCCTCCTCCAGAGCCTGAGAATCAGAGCTGGCTAGCACGGGAAGCCGTGCAATGGTTCTCTTCATGTGTGGTCCCGGCACCAGCTGCCTCCAGTCACCCGGGTGGGAACCTATTAGAAATGCACGTTCTCGGACCCCAGAGGCTCAGAAACTCTGAGAGTGGGCCCAGCAGTCTATGTTTTGACAAGCCCTCCAGATGACTGTGATGTGCTCCCAAGAGCCACTGCTGCGAATGAAAGCTGATTGGGTGAGAGGAGGGAAGTAGTCCTTGGGACCCGTGAACAGTCTCATGGATTTCCCCTGGCATGTTTTGGAAGCAGGTAGAGCCTGGCATCCGTGGACATGAGACTGGGCTTTCGGGGTCTCCAGTGGCATCAGGCTGATAATAATAGTCTCAGAGCACATGTTGGGAGTTTGATCTTTGTCTGGATGTAGGAATTTGCTATTAGCCCCAGCAGCGATTGATTACGAGGAATAATTTATGACTTTAGTTTGACTTTAGTTGTCATTGCCAGGGTTTTAAAACCGTGATTTTCTATATGCACATGAATTTATTTTTAAACTTTTCATAAATATTTCCTGTCATAAAAATAAGTTGTGCTTATTATAAGTGAGAGTAACTTGGAATTCAGAATTTCTTTTTCCTTAAGGAAGAAGACAGGTTACATGTTACTTCACAGACTTAGCCTGTCCACCCTATCTCAAATAGCAGGTGTGCCATTATTGTGCCACTAGGGAGGGAAGACCTTTTCTTAAAAACCTGTAAAACTTGTAAAAGGTGAAGGAGAAGATTGTGTCAATGTGTGTGATGAACATTTTCGAGGGGGATGATTGGGAGCTGTGTTGGAGAAGCCTCAGGGGTGAGGTACCCCCGAATTTAGTAGGCGTGATTCTCATCTCAATTCGGCGTTGGCCACAGACCTGTAATTCAGAATGCGGCTGCCTTGGTGCAGGCCCATGAAGGGAGAGAAGGAACTCCGGCAGCTTGGGCAGCCGTGGTGGCAGGCTGATGTCGTGAAACAGAATTGGGATTGGAGGGCTGGGGGCTTGTGCATGTGTCCCAACTGATTCATTGGAAACGTGTCGCGTGGATGAATTCAACAAACACTTGCACGCCTGGTTTAATGCCAAGACGCATTCTAAAGGCAAGGAAATTGAGGCCCCCAAGTTTGATGTTTTCCCCAAGTCAAAGTCAGTGAGGAAGCCAGGAATCGAATCCGGGTTTCTTAAGTCTGAAATGGGCTACCTACCATGTGAGTATAGTGGCTTGGTTTCCTGTGGCCCCAGGACAGGTCTCTTGTCACTCTTCCTCTCTCTGAAAACAACAAAAGAAAACCTCCGAAATATTTGTCAAATAAATTTGTATGGTGGCGGGTCTTCTTAATTCCCTGTCAACAACTGATTCACTATCATGTAACATTTTAGCACTCACTCACTTTAGCAGGACGGATCTTTGAGGAAATGGCTCTTGGTCAGAGGACACCTGGGACGCTCAGCAGTTTTGTTCAGTTGCCCTGATGCCTTGTTCACTCTTTTCAGCTCTTGGCCATCAAATATTGGTACCATAGGTGACTGACTCCTCTTTAGAACATTTAAATGTTTAATTTGCTTGTGAAGCATTCAGTTTGGCTGGAAAAAAAAAAATTAAACCCTCATAAATAAAGGTTGCCGCCTTGCTCTCGATGCTGTTTGTGCTAAATTAATTTAATGTACTAATCAGAGTTCTGATGAATTCTGTGAACCGCTAATTTTAAATCAGTGAATAGATGGTAGCAACTTTGGGCTGGTTTTACTTCCCAGAAGGGACTATGTGGAGTTGGGATTGGAAGGAAGTGGAAAAAATCAGAAGACAGTTGCACGCTCTCTTTCCAGTATTTTCTCTGAGGTCCTGTTTCCTGGATCACTGTTGCCACGCTTCAGGGTTCCTTCTTTCCCTGCCTGCTCCCTTCCAGCCTATTGGCCCTCCCTCTCCACCATTCCTCCCCTGCCTATCTTCCCTCCATGCTTTCATTCCCAGCTCCTTCTCCCTTCTTCTCTGGGGAAATACGTTTTGTTTTGTTTTGTTTTGTTTTGTTTGTTTGTTTACTTTTGCTGCATTAGGAATTAGACTTGGAATGATCATACCTGTGAATCAGAATTCTAGAGCATTAATTAATTTCTTACCATTTAGTTTTCTGTTTCATTCAAACAAACTAAGTAATGGTCTTTCCATGTAGGCATTTGATTAGACCCTGAAGGGCCAGATCAAGCTGGTTTCGGCATGGGGCCACATGTTCCAGCAAGGCCTGTTTCAGTTTTGAATGATTTAGTCCTTAGGCTAAAACCATTTGAGACTGACTCCAAGAAAACAGAACTGGCAACACACTCTGTTCCATTGCATTTTGTCCAGCATGCATAATTTTTTTAAGGTTTGGAGTTGGGAGACAGCACCAACCGAGAAAGGAATCCCGTAAGTGGGAGAAAGGCTGTCGCATTGTTAGGAGAGCATTTCAGCCTGAGTGATTAGTGGTATTTGGCCATGAGGAAGGGGCCTCTAAAAATAACTGCTGAGCAGAGTTTGCAGTCAGGTCCAATTTCAGTTCTAGAGGCCTTGCCCGTGGAACAGTTGGCCAGTCTGAAGCTCCGTAGGGAAGGGCACTTGGCGTGCGTGATACCTGCTGATAGCTCTGATTTTTGTCTTCCATATATACTCTTCATGGATTGAAGAAACCAAAATGGCTGAAGGTAAAGGTACATTTTTATTGTTTGGGTTAAAAGTGGTTTGGGATCTAGCTGACAGCTTTTAGCTTTATTTTCAGTTATGCACCTTTAAAATAGTTTTGACTGTTCGACTGCGTTTTCTACATCTTTTCTATTTAGAACTCCTGGAGACATCACCTTTTCATGGTAGTTTAATTTTTCCTGGAGTAATCTGTCCTTGATCTGAATATGTTTTGGTGTCTTAGAATACCTTTTAGTATATTAGATTATATATTTGTAAAAGCAGAAACCACATTTTAAAAACTTCAGGAAAATGTACAAGCAGTCTTCTTTGGTCTTATAATTACAGTAAATTGAAAGAATTGTGTGTAGTTAGATTTAGATCTCATATGACATTATAGGAAATCTAAGGCATGTGTAAGTTTTGTATTAGTGAGCACACTTAGTTGGTGCAGGCAGAGCTTGACTCAGGCTTTACCATGTGTGGAAACTGACCTAATTTTTGTGAAGCGGGTGATAAATGCAAAGTAAAGATGCTAGTGTTTTATTTTGTATTTGAACTGAATCCTTAACTTCAAGGGTTCTTAAATAATGTGTTGAATTTACATTTTTGTATATTTGTTTTTGCTTTAGTTTGTGAGTTAAGAACGTCTTTCCATTTAGTTGAAAGCAAGCTACATTAGCTCGTTATGTTTTTGTTTTTCAAATTGATTTGGACTTTTTATTTATATATGTTCATTTGTTACATTAGGTAACCCTAGCAGAGTGGTAAGAGCCACCGCAGTCCTGCTGTGGCACATACATTCACAAACAGAACCCCATCTCAAGACCCCAGATTTCTGTAACCTTCCCGTCCCAGTTCATTATGTCAAAAATTTATTTATGGAAAAAAAAAAAAGACATATTAAGACACCAAGACAGCTCCCAACTCTCAGCTGCCTAAGTGGCCACTGGAAGGAGTCTATTATTAGTATGGAGAATATGAATATCTTTACTTTGAACACTGTTTTAAATAAATGGTTAGAATGGGTCACCTGACTATTCTGATGAAGTACCTCATCCAGCCACGAAGAAGAATATGAAATATGTATCTTTAGTTCTTTTAGAAGACATTTCTCCCTGTTTCTGTGGTGATTACATAATCTGCATAGTTAGGTAAAATCAGCTGGTACTTCTGACCCACATTTACCAGTTCTTGGCTTCCAAAAGGTGATGCTTTGTAACATAAAAAAAAATAATCAGTTTGATGAGTTGCTTGACAGGTTTTATGGTTTTTTTTTAAACTTTAAATGTGTGGGGCTTATGTATAAATTTATGAAATCATCAGCATAACGCTAAGCAAAACTTGGACATGGTTGATTTGTAATCCAGTTTGTCGTAATCCAGTTAAGTGACTGACTGACCCCTGTTCAGGTGCTGGGGCATGTCTTATTTTCTTTTTCCTCAAATGAACAATAAAATTTACGTATGGTCCCTAGCCCACATTTTGTAGACACACATTTCATTGCTCGCTGTGGTAATTTTCTGTGTTTGGTAGTAAGAACAGTGTTCTGATTTGGAGGTCATTACTTTTGGTGGGTCAGTGTGGAAGAAAATGAATCCCACAGTTCTTGCCATATTCTTAACCTCCATTAACAAAATCTTGACTAATCCCTGGGACTACAGGTGGAATCATGAGTCAGAAAATGAAATGAACACTCTCAGATTTATTCTGATCCTAGAAAATAGGGTTGACTACTAGAAATAGCTTTGGGACAAAGTGCTGATTTCAGGTCTCTTTAAGGTGTTTCCCTTGAAGTGTTTATCTTACTGTGTTTATTTCAGTTCATTGGACAGAAACTAATCTGCCCTTTGGGACTAGGTACGCCATATTTTCAAAGTGACATATCAAGGGAGTATTATTTGGTGTCAGTTAAAACATTCTCCTAACGAAGATGTCCTGGGAAAGACTCCTTTTTATAATTTGCTGTTTGTTCCTTTATGGAATTAGTAAATATTAACCGTAATAAGATTAATAATACTAGAGTAACAATTTATTTGACATTATGAAGGATGGATAAAATATTGCTAATAATTTCATATTCTAGCTAAGTAACATTTACCCTTTTTTTTGACGTTTATCTCTTTTAAAGTGATTAATCTGCTTGATAAACAGTATCTTAAATGAAAAATCTAAGATTTATTGTACATTTTTTGCATTCTTTTTTTTCCCAACATTTATTTATTTTTGAGAGAGAGAGAGATAGAGTGTGAGCAGAGGGGCAGAGAGAGAGAAGCAGGCTTCAGGCTCTGAGCTGTCAGCATGGAGCCCGACACAGGGATCCAACCCACAAACTGTGAGATCATGACCTGAGCCAAAGTCGGACGCTTAACTGACTGAGCCGCCCAGGCACCCCCATTTTTTGCATTCTTAAACAGTTCAAAATATTATTTTAATGACAGACTCAATTTGATGGTCATTATTCCCTTGTTCGTAAGATTGTTTAAGGACAGTTCAAGGGGAATAGCCCCCTGCCATGTATTCTTTTCAAATTCTTTATCTTGCTGCTGGTTTTCATACCTCCTACAGGCCTGCCTTCCATCAGCACTGTTGGTTTCTAATTTCTTTGAGCACTTCGTTGCTTTGACTCCGGTGAGGTTGTCTGTAAAGTATATTCTTTAGTTTTTTGCAGTAAGTTAGGAAACGTGATCAAAGTTGTTAGCCTCATTTCTAAAACAAATGTAAACGGTCTGTAGATAAAGTATGTTCTTTACTGTGTTTGGCTCCCCCTCCCCCGCATCCCTTAGCTCTGCTGTGGTGCACGCATTTATATGATTTTTTTAAAAACACTTTTTGCACTTTTACTTATATTTAGTGTTGCAGGTCAGTAACTTAGATGAGTATTTGCTGAATTAACTTGGTTAAGTGATACTTTAGTTTTGAGAATCTTAGAAATTTTCCTTCATTTCTGCTTTAAGAAAGAGAAATGGACATAGAATTGATCTTTGAATTCAAGTAATTATTTTGTTTCATTAACAATTTCATTACAAACTCATTTTAAATTATAAATCCGTATTTTGCAGTAAATGGGTATTTCAGAAGGCATTTTTCTTATTATAATTAGTATTCTATATAAGTGAGAGTATATGTGCATATATTTGTATGAATATAGAAATAAAAAGTTTTTTTATACAGCATTAAAAAATTGTTTTTAATGTTTATTTACTTTTGAGAGAGAGAGAGGGAGAGAGAGAGAGACAGAGTATGAGTGGGTATAGGGCAGAGAAAGGGAGACACAGAATCCAAAGCAGGTTCCAGGTTCTGAGCTGCCAGCACAGAGCCCGACATGGGGCTCCAATCCATGAACCATGAAATCATGACTTGAGCCAAAGCTGGACGCCCAACCAACTGAGCCATCCAGGTACCCCTATACAGCATTAAAAATGTCTTCATGGGGCTCTTGGGTGGCTCAGTTGGTTAAGCGTCTGACTTCTGCTCAGATCATGATCTCATGGTTTGTGAGTTCAAACCCCACGTTGGGCTCTGTGCTGATGACAGCTTAGAGCCTGGAACCTGCTTCGGATTCTGTGTCTCCCTCTCTCTGCCCCTTCCCCGTTCATGGTCTGTCTCTCTCTCTCTCTCTCTCTCTCTCTCTCTCTCTCTCTCTTTCTTTCTCAAATATAAACATTATTTTTTTTTGAAAAGTCTTCATATGTATAGAAGTTTAATAAACACACAACACTGCTGGTGTATCTATGGTACTCCTCTGTTCTCATTTTTTTCTCTTATTTTTTAAAATTTAATGATGCTCTATATTGTTCAGTAATATCAGAAATCATCATTTTCACCCACCAACATTTCTGAAGTTTTCACCCAGTCTCCCCCTCCCATGGCTGTGTTCAGGTAATGAAACAGGAAAGCCTGTTTTAAGTGCATTTAATATGTAGCATTATAATCTATGCCCAGAGAGAATTTGAAAAAGTATACATTATGTTTTTAGATAGCCAGCTTTTAGGAGACTTCTAATAATCATATAAGAAATAGTAGATGGTCATATGTTATTTGGTAAGTATTCTTTTGTGAATTTACCATATGATTATAAATCTGGTCCTAATGTTAAAGAACATAAGAAAAGAAAATTGACTTTTTTTTTAAGAATGACATTTGTCTTATTTAGTCATAATTTTACATAATTAAATATGGATATCTAGAAAAAATACATGTATTTGAGTGTGTATACACACATACACTCTCACTTTCTCAGACTGATTTAGTTTTGTCGCCCCTTTTGAAAAGTTGATCTAGTGGTTTATTTAAAAAAAATTATCCTTTTAATAAGATTTTCATTTCATTTTTTTTCTTCTAGAAGATTTGGCAGTATATTCTTGATTTGAGCCGTTGGAAAACTACTACCAGCATTCTTTAATGAGAGTTGGATTTAGGAATCAGAAAGCAGGTTCTAGATTAGAGCTAGTGCGGTTTTTTTTGTTTTTTTGTTTTTTTGAAATCCTGTAATTTGGTTCACCCATGTGGATCAAGGAACTCAGGACCGTGGAAGTCAGATTTAATTCCTAGCCCTACCCAATTTGTCCTGGTGAATCATTTGAACTTTTTTCTATAAAACAGCATTGATTATTCCTGTCCTTACCCCCAGTGGTTCTGAACCAGGCATCACCCTTGTAGGGTCATTGGCGGTGCTTTTGTTTGTCATAATCACTGGGAGCTCCTTACCTTTGGGACCCAAGGAAACCAAGGATGCCAGCTGCCCAGCAGCGTGAGGCACAATTGCACAGGATAAAGAATTGTTCTTTACAGACATCCAGAAATGCCCTCTCGAGATACACTGACAAGACCTCTGTGAGAGTCACATGCAGTTGTGCTCGTGGAAGCCCTTTAAAATGTATGACCCGCGTGCCACAAAGAGAAGACAGTGTCCTGCTCTACTACCTGGTTGAACTTTTCCTTTTCTCAAGGGCATATGGGAATACGACCTATCCTTTTAATAGTATTTACTATGTTCCTTTGTCAGAGAAATTTGAATACCGTGGTCCTTTCTTTCAAGGACAGTGTTGTCCATTTTCTCTCAGTGTCACTTGACTGTCATGTTTTGTTTGTTTGTTTACTTTGGGCTGTAAGAATATTTCCAAAAGAGAAGGTGTATTTAACACACGAGATGTGATACGTGACACTCAGCGGACAGAGTTGACAAAGCTGTTTCCTGCATTGAGACCGATTGGATTGTGCATGATGAGCCTTTTCCTGCTTCCTTAGACCCCAGTGGATCTTGTCACAGAGGGGGACTAATTGTACTATTTTGCTTCCCTTCTTCCTTGACCTCTCTTTGCTCTAAATAGTCTTGTTCCTTCTTCTGTCCTTCTCTGGATAAGAATATGGAGCCATTGTGGGGGGAGATATTTTCTGTGACCATTAAGAGGCGTTTTAAGATTCTACAGACACTAAGTGGGTCAGAGAAAAGGATTTGGCTACATTTCTATAGGATTTCATTAAATCGTTGATAGGCACTGAACTTTAGGGGAGGTTATATTTAGGTGGTTTGGGTAAAGAACTTAGAAGGAAGGTATACATATTATATGTATTGCACATAATATAATACACATGTTATATCAAATTTTATTTTTAAAAAATTGTTAGCCAACGAGTAGTTTATTTCTTTCGTTACTTCTAAGTCAGAGTTTTACATATGTGGTATTGGGTCTAAACAGAATCTTTTCTGTTTCAAAATCTTCATTTTACATAACATGTTCTGAGAATTTGAGTGAAAACTGTTTTTGAAATGATTTACCAATGTAAACACTTTCAAATTACTGGAGAAATAATTCAGGAAAAAGAGGTGTTTAATAAAGTGTCATCTTGTATAATGACATTGTTCATCTGTTTTATTTTTAAACAGATACAAAGCATGGAGGACATAAAAATGGGAGGAAAGGAGGACTTTCTGGAAGTTCATTTTTCACATGGTTTATGGTCATTGCATTGCTGGGAGTCTGGACATCAGTAGCTGTCGTCTGGTTTGATCTTGTTGATTATGAGGAAGTTTTAGGTAAGAATTTTGGTATCATTTCTTTTGTGAATTTGTAAAAGCATAAAAGACATTCTTTAGTAATCTTAAAGATTTGTCATTATTTGGGGGCATACTTTTAATTTCTGTAGGCTTTCACTTGTTCTCAACAGGGTGGGAATACAAGGGGATGTTAGCAGGGTTATCTGGGAGTAATGACTTTTCAGCTTGTTTGAACATGAGCTGCAGTTAAAAAAAAAGGCTTTATACTGTATGTATATCTCACAGAAAAGTTTTATCAAATAGCACTTAACTCTTAGGAAATGGAATATTCTCGTTTTTATTCATCGTGTTAGGAGTTTTAAGTATTCATGAGCCACTGAATTTATTTCAGGACCCAATTTGCAAGACCCTTCCTTACAAAGCATTTTGAAGCATACCCCTTCTTCTTTTGGGAATGAATGTGTGTGCGTGTGTGTGTGTGTGTGTGCACGCGCGCGCGTGTGTATATATTGGTCCTGGGATGGGTTGTATGTGTGTGTAGGTGTTGGGATAGGAGTGTGTATATGTATGTAGGTATTGGGATAAAGGTATGTATGTGTAGGTATTGGGATAGGGGATAGAGGTATGTGTGTAGGTGTTGGGATGGGGGTGTGTCTGTGTAAGTGTTGGGATAAGGGTGCGTGTGTGTGTGTAGGTGGTGAGGTGGGGTGTGTCTGTATGTGTAGGTGTTGCCATAAAGGTGTGTCTGTGCTGTATAGGTGCCGGGATAGGGATGCGTGTGTGTGTGTAGGTGCTGAGATTGGTGTGTGTGCATGTGCGTGTAGGTGTTGGGATAGGGGTGTGCATGTATGTGTAGGTGTGCATGTGTTAGGTACTGTCCGTCTGCTGTTGCAGTTGTCATGTTATTTCAGATAGTTGTCTTCCTTTCTCCTGATTTTTCCTTTTCTCTCCCAATAATCACTGCAGTTGTTCATGACTTTTTACATTAATGATTCATTACCATTTGTAGAGTCATATTCCTTGGTTTTTTTTCTGCCTCATGAAGTCTTTTTTTAAATTGAGATAAAATTTACATAACATAAAATTCAATATTGTTAATATGTGAAAATGTACAGTTTACTGGCAATGTACAGGTTACTAGTATACTTTCTGCATCTGTGATTTGCTTATTCTTGATATTTCGTATACAATCCTACATTTTGCATTCAGCATACTGTTTTCAAGGTTCACTACTTACTCCATTTTATGGCTGAATAATATTCCATTGTATGGAAACACACCACATCTTGCTTATCCAGTCATCAGTGATGTACCTTTGGGTTGTTTCCACTTTTTGGTTATTGTAAGTGGTCTTCCTCTTTAATAATCCAGTGAAAAATGTGGACCCTGTCACTGAAAACAAATCCCGTGCTGTTCTATATGTAGCAGGTTGCATAGAAAATCCCCTCTCTTCCATAAAGCCTTCTGCTTTAGATGTGAGATTATAGTCATCTTTCTGGGGGAGAAAAGGCAAAACATGCTTATGTGTAATCTCCCTTTGGTTGAAGCTTTTCATTGTGATTAAAGCAGAGTGTCTCTGGATAGACTGTGAGAGTAATAGAGGAAGAATTTTAGTTTGGAGACAAACGGCTGAGTACATCTGTGCTTTTGTTGACGTATTATGGTATATTGCTAGGGAACATCTATTAAACAAAAGAAGAGATTTAAAATTATTATACGTTTAAGAGCAAGTAACAATTTTCATGTTTTTACATGCATGCAGCCAAAGCAAAGGACTTCCGTTATAACTTATCAGAGGTACTTCAAGGTAGGCCTTTGGAGATGCATTTTAAGTCTACTTGTGATGTCTCTAAAACGTCATCCTTGGGGCGCCTGGGTGGCGCAGTCGGTTAAGCGTCCGACTTCAGCCAGGTCACGATCTCGCGGTCCGGGAGTTCGAGCCCCGCGTCGGGCTCTGGGCGGATGGCTCAGAGCCTGGAGCCTGTTTCCGATTCTGTGTCTCCCTCTCTCTCTGCCCCTCCCCCATTCATGATCTGTCTCTCTCTGTCCCAAAAATAAATAAATGTTGAAAAAAACAAAAAAAACAAAAAAAAAAACGTCATCCTTATTTTATTAACTTTGTCATCACACGCATCAGAGAATATAAGTGGTAGGACCAATTTCCCCCTCTAAGTTTGTCAGAAAGTATGGTATTTTCTATCTTTTTTTTTTTTAATGTTTATTTATTTTTGATAGAACACAAGGGGGGAGGAGAAGAGAGAGAGGGAAACACAGAATCCGAAGCAGGCTCCAGTCCCTGAGCTGTCAGCACAGATGGCTCGAACCCACAGACCATGAGATCATGACCCGAGCTGAAGTCGGACGCCCAACCGACTGAGCCACCCAGGCGCCCTGATATTTTGTCTTTTTAATGTTACTTGAGCTCTGTGCTATAGATTGCCTCAACGTGCACACCGGTGCTTTCTATTTTCTTAGTAATGGAAACGATACTGCCTTATCTGTCCGTCACTATTATTACTATTATTATTGTTATCACCATCATTTCTAATGTGTTTTCTAAACCAGACTTCTACATGGCAAGTTAACTAGTTCCCTAAGTAGAACGAAGGCTCTGGGAGGGTAAAGATTGATCACAGCCACTTTCCTCCAAAAGTTCTGCCTGCTCTTAGGCAATGTTTTAATTTACTTTTTATTAAAGAGATAACAGTACTACAAACTGATGTTTTAGTACTAATGCTGTATTTGTGGTTGTTGTTTAAAATATTTCCGTACGTTATGTCTCTTCACAGCCATTATCCTATAATGAGTTATAAATCATGTTGATTTTAGGACATTTTTTAGGGTTGAATGTATCCGACTCATATTTGAAGTGCTAAGCATAGCAGTGCTCCTAGATAATAAAGCCTTAAGATACATATTTATTCTGCTTGAAGAGGAAAGGCTCTGGTTCTGTTGTCTTCTCAAGTTGTGGTTTAATCCTTTTTTTTTTTTTCTTTAATAGATAGCTAGTGCTAATTAAGTTTTAGGTGAGATAATTAAGTTTTCCTTTGAATTTCAGAAAGCCAGTTTTACATACTTTATTTCCAAAAGTCTTTAAGGTTGAGTCATGATATTTCTGTTGTGAATCATTATTTTATAAAATATAAAATTAATTGCCCTCTTATTTTCAGTATTTATACTTGATATTAATAAATATTAATTATATTTAGTCTTTATTTGACGTTTGGCGGGTGTTCCTTTTGTTTTGAATATTGATGGTGGTGGGAACTTTCCTACTTTAGATGCATTAAATTTCATGTTAGAAACACCTCAAGAATGTTTCTTATATATGTTGAAAATTTTGCCTAAAATCTTTTTTAGTAGCGTAATAAAATTCTTCTGAAAGGATTAAATCAGACACTATTAAAACTTTAAAGAAAATATTTTATCTCAGTTATATTTCTTAGATTGTTAGCCAGACAGTTCCTGAATCTGTAAGAGAATTGCCTGTCACTTACTTGTAGGTAAGGTATTCAGTTAGGATCTTCAGGATTTTCAGGATTCAGAGAGCAAAGAATTGCATTGATCGGTAACATTTATGGCTAATGTTCAGGCCTGCAGTAAGTGGTAATACCTTATCAAACTTTTCTCCTTTCTTCCCATCCATCTTTTCCTCCCCTTTGCAGGAAAACTGGGAGTCTATGATGCTGATGGTGATGGAGATTTTGATGTGGATGATGCCAAAGTTTTATTAGGCAAGTAGATTCTTTACTTTTTGCTGGAAACAAAACAATATGTTTGCCTTAATAATATCTATGTCAGTCGTACACATTTTATGGAAGATATTTTCCCAATTTAATTGTATATTTCATTCTTACTGATGTGTTGAGGCTTAATTGTTTTTCCATGGACTTACGTTTCAATTTACTTTTTTTTTTTTTTAATTTTTTTTTTTTTCAACGTTTATTTATTTTTGGGACAGAGAGAGACAGAGCATGAATGGGGGAGGGGCAGAGAGAGAGGGAGACACAGAATCGGAAACAGGCTCCAGGCTCTGAGCCGTCAGCCCAGAGCCTGACGCGGGGCTTGAACTCACAGACCGCGAGATCGTGACCTGGCTGAAGTCGGACGCTTAACCGACTGTGCCACCCAGGCGCCCCTCAATTTACTTTTATAAGTGGATAAGTGTATAGCTCTCGCACGTAATATTTTTATAAGCATAATAATTTCATATCTGTTTTCAGATTTAAAGCACTTCATATTCTGAATTTAATATTTGAGCATATAGATAACGTCCTAGCCTGTTTTCAGATAATGGTAATTATAGCCATTCATTATCATCAGTTGACATAATTCACTTCCATTTGAAAATGTAAGTTTCTAAAGACTTACATAAATTCATTTTGAAATAAAATAGTGGTACTAAACATTTTAAAGTGTCCTATGCATATTTTAAAGGTAACATTAAAATATGAACCAGTAGTTTTGGCTGGGTTTCTTTATTTTAGAAATCTTGAAACTTTCTCTTTCTATCTCTAGAATTACCTGTCTTTTATCATTGAGATATTTCTTGTAATATATAAATATGTGATATTCCCTCATTTGTTTTATTTTTAAAAAAAAATTTTTTTTAACGTTTATTTATTTTTGAGACAGAGAGAGACAGAGCATGAACGGGGGAGGGGCAGAGAGAGAGGGAGACACAGAATCAGAAGCAGGCTCCAGGCTCGGGGCCATCAGCCCAGAGCCCGACGCGGGGCTCGAACTGACGGACCGTGAGATCGTGACCTGAGCTGAAGTCGGACGCTTAACTGACTGAGCCACCCAGGCGCCCCCCCCTCATTTGTTTTAAAATGCTGCCTTCCTAGAAAGGAAGGTGCTAATTTTAATATTTTATATAATCTGGCCTGGTGAGATGTGTGTTTCTGCTTGTGAAACAGCATTGCCTCCTTTGCTTTACTATGTAGTGTTACATGTATTAAAATTTTATATACTAAATTATTTAGAAAAATTTCAAATAAGACATGGTATTGTACACTATGTTTGCCAGAGTATTAGTGCAAAGAAATTCATCTTAGACACACAGTTTTGTGTCTATTTTGTGGATATGAAAAAAAATGGGAGGATATCACATTTATAACCAATGGTCAATCATAACTTCCTTATAAAACAGTAACTTCTAAATATGAAAAAAAAAGGTATAGTTGTGACTAAGTGTAATTTAGCTTCCTAATTTTGACCTTAGTTTATGTTTGCTTCTTACTGCTCAGTGAGAATTAGGTTTGCTGCTTGCCAGTGGAAGCTTACTATCCATGAAGTTTTTTCTCTGTCTTAACCTTAATGGAATTTTCTATTATTTTGCTATTACATATCTAAATTTTTCTATGAATATGGTAAATCCTCAGAGGACTATAATCCAGGACATGTAAAAGAATTAAAATATATAGAATTTAACATATTGGAATGATGCTAATTTGCTTGCCTATAAATGGTTTATTATTCCATTATATTACTTTAAACGATGGGTTCTGAGTAGTGAAGCTTTTTCATTTTAAAGATAACTTCATGTGGGCCATGTTTCCTCATTTTTAGAGATAATATTACTTCCATCTGCTACATTTTGTTGGGTTTTTTGGGGGGAGGGCTGGAAATCAGCTATGTGGTTTGTCAGGGAATATCAACTATTAAATATTAAAATATATTATTTCGCCTATAGAACACACTGATTCCTATAGCAAATACATTAATAACTTGATTTTTAGTGTTTTAGTTTGCAAGAGTTTATTTCCTGTAATGTTTTTAAGCAACCATTAAGAGGTTAATTCATTGTAACTTAGAACATTGCCATTTACAATAGACATATATGTGGTATGGGCAAATTATAACTTGTTCCTTTTATAAAAATTGTATATTTGGAGGTAGAACCAAATTTGGTGAATCTCAGCGTTCATTTTGGTCATTTGAGTATTAAATGCACAAAGGCTAAGATAAACTATCTTACCGTATAAATGTCCTAATTCACAGTTAGCCTGTGGCTTCACAGTTAGCTGAAACAAACCAGAAGTGAGCAGTCTGGCTCACTTATGTCCTCGGACCCTATTTCTGTAGTGATTGAATTCTCTGCATGAAATACAAGCTTGACTGGAATTGAATTTTATAACTAAAGTTCTTTTTTAGTTGGTGAGGTTATCGTAGCTTAGTTGTACCTCTGTTACTGGCAGGTCGTTTGAAAACGAGAGCCTGGTGAATTCTTTGGTTACAGAGTCATTAATGGGCTCTGTATGTTCAGGGAAAGGTATTGGGGTGGGGGGAGCAAATTCAGTGAGTGTGTATCCCAAAATAAACCAGACTTGTTGGGTACATTCTCACTGGAGAGACTGCTCAAGGTATGGGCTTTGGATTAAGGCACAGGGAAACCAGAGGGACAGACGTAGGTAGGAAGCTGGAGATAAGGGAGAGCTTGGCTTGTAGATATAGTAACAGTTGAGATATGCTGAACTTTCGTAGGGTTGGCCTTTCTTTCATAAGTATTTCTTTCTGCACTCTTAAATCTGCGTGTATCTAAATGTTATCAATTTGAGGAAATGTACCCATTCATATTTACATTTCACATTTTAAGATTTGGTTTTTCTTGTGGAATATAAAGAGAGAATGAAATATGTGTGGGTAAATCAAGATATTCTGAACAGCCATCATTAATCTCACTTCATCGTTTCTGGCCATGGCCCTTATGATATACTTCGAAAATATTCAGCCTGTTTACATACTTCCTACTTCTGTGGCCAAATTACTTAAAGTAACGTATCTTTGATAATGGTTTGGATTATTGAAAACTACATTGTTGGACATTGTATTCTCTGAAAACTTGTTTCCTGAATAAAATTAACAGGAAAACGATCCAAGGACTAAATGCCTAGAGTAGCATCATCGTAGAGTAACACTATCTAAGGATTACGCGATTGTCCTTTTGTCCGTGACTAGCACCTAGCTGGCACCACATCAGGCATGGCTGGGGAACAAAGAGGAACACCGTCCACAATTCCTAGAGCCTTGATAAGCTTTTGTAGACTGGATGCATCCATGAGTGAACTGGATCTTGTCCACTCAAAGGCATTCGCCTCTGCCCTTGGGTTCAGGCCTGCTCTCAGAGGCTGAGGAATTATATCCCCAGAATATTTCCCTTTTTCTCCTTGAAGTAGTATTTTTGTCTTAAGAACCACAGGAAGGTTGCATACTTGAGTCATAGTTTTGTCCAGATACTTCTGCATATTTGTTGAACACTTCAGCCTGTCATACTGAAGGGTAGTAAAGGTTTATAATTTATATTTGATACTTGGAAGTACTAGTATTTGAAAATGGAGAAAAAGAAACATGATTATTGTGAATATACAGCTGTAGTATTTTAAGGCAAGAAGAAGAAACAATGTTACTCCCACAGAGATTTGAATGGGAAATACAGACCTCCTCGGTTCATAGCCCTTGTCAACTGTTAAGTTCAGCGGAAAACATTCTAGTTGTACCAACAAGTAGTTTAAATACCAGAATACTGCAATTTGTTTTCTCCTACCCCCCATACACAAAGAATGATATGATGTAGCTCTTCTGTGGACCAGAGTGGGGGAAATACACTGTATACTTTAATATTTATACTAGGTGTCTTATTGTTGTAGCTTAGCTGCCAGTATTGATTGCTGGCGGTTATGCCACATGGAGAAAGTTTGAGTTGTCCAAGCCTGACCTACTCAATGAGGTGGTTATAATCTGAAAAGCTCTAAAGTCACATGGATGTTCACATTTTTTACAGCCAAAGCCCTTTACCCTGTGGTTTTTTTTTTTTTTCTTCTTCACAATTATGGGTTTTGTTATATATGGCTTGGCAGTATTGGTGGATTTTTATATTTACTGGGTCCAGAGATGTTTCTTACCCAAAGCCAGTTCTTCACAGGAAAAAACCTATGATATAAATACATACTTTGCTTTCTTTCCATTTCGATGGCCTGTTTTGGGACTAATACTTAAACGAAACAAAACAACAACAACAAAAACAGGAGCCAGGGCCTTTGCAGTAGAAGCTTATTTCTTAGGCGTATGGAAAGAGAACCTTGGAATATTCCTCTTAGCAAATGACTGACTGGGACCTGGATCAAATTTAATATTGGTAAGCAGAGTGAATTATGATTAATAACTGACTCTTACCCTTGGTCAGAATTACAGGACCATGAGTCAGTCGCCAGAACACTGTAAATTACAGCTAACATCTTACTGTGTTAAACTTCAAGTTGATTATCTGATATAATTTGAATACATGTACATGTCTATCCGTGGATGCTATCGACAATGATCTTGGGAGTCATGTAATTCCAGAGTGTCTAAAGTTAACTCCGGGTCCAAGGGGAAAAGTGTGAGGAAATGAACCTTTTTATTTTCTTCCAATGCATATGGACTGATATATGTAAATGCTTGTATGATCAACTCTCGATAATATCTGGTCGGTAACTCCGCAACTGTGGAGGTTGGTCAGAAGTATCCATCTTTTTACCCTCATAGTACTTTCATTCATTCTTCCACTGACATTAATCAATTGATTTTGGCTGAGGCAATTTTGTGTTCTGGGGCTCTAGATTCTCCACTGAGACAAAAGCAAACCTGGTGAGGGGCTGGTAGGAATGGCGAGGATTGGTCGAATTGGACCTTTCCCGTGGTACATATGATTGAGAGTTGATTGTAAGGTGTGCATCTTAATCAGCCTCTTTATTTTCCAAAATGCCTTTTCCATAAACTTCTGTGACCATGATGCACATCCTTTTTGAGATCACTCTTCCTCAACTTCTTTTTTCCACCTAACTGCTCTCCTTATTTTGTCTTTCTCTCTTCCTTTATTCTTATGTAGGCCTGACCAAAGATGGCAGTAATGAAAATATTGATTCTCTTGAGGAAGTCCTTAATATTTTAGCAGAGGAGAGTTCAGATTGGTTTTATGGTTTCCTCTCATTTCTCTATGATATAATGACTCCTTTTGAAATGCTAGAAGAAGAAGAAGAAGAAAGCGAAACCGCAGATGGTGTTGATGGTACGTCACAGAACGAAGGGGTTCAGGGCAAGACTTGTGTCATTTTGGATTTACATAACCAGTAACTTTGATTCAGGGACTGAAGTCATTGGCTTATGAAAACCCGAAGCAGTCTCCTGTTTCTTTCTTTCCTTTGCTCACCCAGGGCTTAACGCGCAGTGGGGCAGCTGTGATCAAACAGTAAAAGGCAACCACGTGATCTCTCTCCCCAGTACAGCTCCTAGCTAGTCCCTTGCTCGGCTCCCCCACCTCTAGAGAAGAAAGTGGCACCCCTCATTCTTGTAGTAGTCCACAAAGTGCATCCGCGATGTTGTTC
The DNA here is from genome assembly GCF_016509475.1 of Prionailurus bengalensis. NCBI lineage: Eukaryota > Metazoa > Chordata > Mammalia > Carnivora > Felidae > Prionailurus > Prionailurus bengalensis. Next base: position 12,781,759 of record NC_057353.1, on the reverse strand, counting down.
TTGGTGGTATAATTGGTTTCTGTATCGTTTTGTTGCAACTTATGTATTCACTGAACTAAATTGAGAAGGCTTAATGGCAAATTGTTTTGTGATTAACCCTTGATGCTTGTCTTTCTAACACACTATTAATGGAGATGGTTATAATTCACTTGATTATAAAAATGTTTCTGGCATGATTCATACATTAAATGCTTCTCTGTAATTAATATGACTGGTGTGCAAAGTGATGGTTCTTTAAAAAGCTGATTTTCTTTATTGTAATTTGTTTAGGCTAACTGATTTGTCAGATAGGATAATACAAATTTCAGTGTAAAATTCTGTATTAACGGTGCTTTTAAAATAATTTGAAAATAAGCCCATGTTTTTGCCTTAGGGTAGTGAAATTACTGTATTCAGATAGCAGTATGTCTGAATATTTCTGTACAAAAGCAAAATTTATTTTTAATTTTATTTCCAAATCACATCCAGAGAAAGAAATTTGTATTTTTTTAAGTAGGCATATTACTACACAAGAGGGAAAATGTGAATATGTATCTTAAATAATGTTGTACATATTAAAACTATTCATCCTAAATAAGTCTTTTTCCATTTTTTTCCCTATTTCCTTATTAAGTGACTATCAACTTCAGCTTAGGTAAAATATGGTTTTTAGATTTATAAATTAAATTTACTAAAGTGGTAATTCTTTTCAGGAGAATGATTTTTTTTGCCATTAGAAAACCTTGAAAACATTTTTAATCAGTTTATTTAAAAAGAATTTGCTTCAGTAATAGTAAAAGCAATTGTATTAACTGCATATGACATGCATTTCATAAAATGAGACTTTATGTGTATCCTTACTGCTTGAAAGCGATTAGGACCTCTGGTTTCTGTTACCTTTTAGGGAGTGGTGTTTCATGTGTTTAAATCTCTTTGAGCTTAGCTTAGCTCTCTGTGAAACTTAGCTTTGATTACTCATTGAGCTTAAAATTTGAATATGTTACTATTTTTGAACATTTATGTAGCTATAGTAATTTCTCCTTTTCAAATATTCATTCCTTTTTTTTTTTTTTTTTGTATTTAACCAAATTGCTCTCGGTAAGGTAGATAAGTCACCCATTTTTTTTCCAGAGGGGAACTTGACAAATTTGGTTTCTCAGCTGGAAATCACAGTTGGAGGCTATTTAGGTATTTATAAGTATGCAGCTCAGCTCAGCAATAGCCGGAACGTAAAAGTATGAAATCAGAACACAGGAAGCACATCAGCTTCCCCTTTACCCACCACTCACATGTGTCAGAAAAAAACTGCAACTTGCTAATCTTAAAAAGCATTATTTTAAAGCTACTTTTGCATGTGGATGCGCATGTTGTACATGGAACAGTGATCTCCTGAAGCTTACGTGGCTATTAAAACTCTAGTCTGTCCTTCCCTAATTATTCAGGGAATATGATTTTGTTAATGATTCTGACAGTGGAAATTTTCTGATTTTGAAATGTTAATATCCTGGAACACACGAGTGTGATTTTAATAATGTTCTTTTTGAAAGTTTATGCAGCCTTTGTCCATTTTGATTGTGTCTTCCACTCTGGATTTGAGTACTGTGAAATGTCAAAATTCATTAGGTTTAAATTCGAAATAATCTTATGCCTCATGCTTAATGAAATTCATATAGCCAGACATCTAAGATGTATTTTTTAGAGCAGTCATGCTTTAAAGCAGTCATGTTTCAGTGTTCATTACTACTAACTCTAGAAGATGTGTGATTAGTTTGAGAAGTAAATTAATTAAATTTGTGTGTTAAAAATGTTTGGAATCATTAATTTCTCATCAGGCTCTTTTTTGTGTGTGTGTGCCGTGATAATGATACTAATGCACGTTTTATGTACAGAAATTAATTATGCTTTATTTTTGTAAGTGAAAAATAAGTGAGGTGATAATTTTCTATTTTTCCAGTACCCTGTCTAGTCACCCCTTTTGAAAAGTCTCTGATCAAGGTAAAACAGGGAGCTCGTGAACCCCTGACTTCTGTGACTTCCTTCAACTTGTGGCTAAGGCTTGTTTTGGTGAGAAAAAATAAAGTTGTTTGCAAAACAAGTGTAACGTATTTTGAAGCTGATCAAAATTACTTCAGTTAAATTTTTTGTATTGTATTTGTTATAAATTTTAATTTTTCTAAGGATTTATTGTATAATTTTTTATTTCATAGTATAAATATTTCCCTAGCTTTATGTGTTTTAAGCTTAGGAACTGACTTAAAAAGGCAAAATTGTATTCTGTACATTGGAATCTTTATTTGTAGTCATGCAATTTTAAGTTGTATCGTATCTACTCTGCTTTTCTCAGTTCGAACAACCAGAGGAACGTCGCGGAATGTGCTCTGTGTTCAGATGTAGCCTTGTGACCTTAGAACTGCGGAGTCGGGTTCACTGGTGTTTGGCTTAAAAACCAAGCAGTGTCACTCTGGGGATTTCTTTTCTGCATTGTAGCTTCTTTCGGTCCCAGTTTTCTCTGGGACATGAGTGGTGGGGCGTAAGGCAGTTGGAGAACTATCTTGTGGGTACTGGTCTTGTTAAATCCCTAAAGCCTAGCTGCCAGCTGCCTGCCTGGGAGAATCAGGTAGATGCCCCAGACATAATGGAATGCTGGGTGATGGTGCTTTTTCATCTTGTACTCGATTCTTTATTCTAGGAATTACCCACCTGCCTCATAGAGCTGTATCCAGACATGTAAGCACAACTTCTCTGCTTGAATTCTGGTGTGTACGTACTTACTTACAGTTTGAATACAATGTTTCCTTTCTACCCTGATAAAGCTTTGGAGAATTCTCAAAAGCAGCTAAAGGCATTGGCAGTTATTCTTAATTTGAGTGATCACTTGGTAGTTGAACCTTTTGGTGATTGATATTCATGATCCTTTCTAAATGAGATCCTGGTCTGTGAAATAAATAGTTCTCTGTGATTTGGGCTGTGGAATTTTCTTTGATTACAACGCATATTTGGAGCATTTTCATGAAATTCACTGACTCAGACTTTATTATACAAGTCGACTGATAGAATTGTATGCCAAATTCTGTGCCTCTGATACTTGTTGTTAGTTGCATAACCAAGTAATACATAGGAATAGATATTAACTAGATTGTGAGCTCCTTAAAGTTAGGAATCAGGTCGTAGGCTTCATTTGAATCCCTCTTCAAAGCTGAAGCCAACGTATGACATTTATTAAATATTTACTGGGGTTATTAGTCTTGATGAGTGATAACCTCAAGAGTTACTCATTGCATAACGAAATACTGAGGTGTTTTTTTTTTCTTTTTCCGAAACCAGCTTAAATAAGTGAAAAGATTATTGGACTCCTTTTTTTCCCCAAGAGAAGTGCCATTATGAATTCCATACAGTAAACCTGTGCTAACTGAGGTCTAAGGTGAGCTTTCCCATGTCTCATAGGTTTGGTTTTGAGTTTGCATCTTCATTCAGACTTTCCGTCTCTGGATATAATCCCTTCCTAAACTTTTAGTCATTCCGTTCTCTTCTGTTCTGATCTTCCCTTCCCCGCTTACCACAGAGCATTGGAAGGTTTGTAGCTTGCTTTTTTCAAAAATGCCTGTGATAATACTGTTACGACATCTATTTGAAAATAGAAAAGAAATTGGTGTAGTGTCCTGGCATTAGCTGAACTAGGTAGGCATCCATTCTAGAGCAACAGTTCTGCATAGCTCAGAGAACTTAGGCATTTGGGCCTTTTTTTTTTTTTTTTTTTCTCTCTCTCTGTGGTCAGCGTTGAAATAAATTGTGATGTTTTGGTATGGGGAGGAGGAAGATGAAAAACTAAAGCTCAGGGTGACTCACAGGTCTCACCAGGGGCCATGGGAGTGGCTGAAGAGACCCAAGTACAAAGCGATTCCCAGCTTACCAAGTGTATGGCCATGTCTCCGAAAACCTGTAGTAGCTACTTGGGTTTCTGTAATGGAGCCAGTCTTCTAAAATTATGTCTGTTGCATGTGGTGGAACCAACCATTGGCTTAATGATTCAGCATGTTAATTTGATACAGAACATTTCATCTTGAAAATGTGTGTGGGATAGTGGCTCTGAGGCAGTTGCCAAAATAACATTAATTACTTTTAGGCAACTCATGTTCTAAGGAAAGAACATAAGACCTGCTTTTTAAAACTTGCTGTTCAAAAATTCTCAAATAGCTAACAGAGCTATTTACAGTAATTACCTTGAAAACCGTCAGACTTTTAGGGGCGCCTGGGTAGCTCAGTCGGTTAAGTGTCTGACTTCAGCTCAGGGCATGATCTCGCGGTCTCTGAGTTCGAGCCCTGCATCAGGTTCTGTGCGGACAGCTCAGAGCCTGGAGCCTACTTCAGATTCTGTGTCTCCTTCTCTCTCTGCCCCTCCCCCGCTTGTGCTCTGTCTCTCTCTCTCAAAAATAAATAAACGTGATTGATAAAATTGTTCCCTTTTTTTTTTTTTTTGTCCTTGGTTGTTGGCTATGGTAGTAAGGAGAGAAAAGGAGAAAAATAGGGCATGCTTGTTGATTTTTTGATGCTAAAGGGAGTCCACATCAACCACAGTTACAAATAAGAATGTAATTCTGTCTATACTTAGGAATTATTTAAAAACAAAGTCTTATGTACTTGCCTGTGGTTTTCTCTGGAGCCACTTCTGTAATGTTTCCAAAGGTGTTTTGTTTTTTTTTTTCCCCACTCTATATGCTCGTCCTGGATCACCACTAACCCCTTCACCACTGAGCTTCGTGTCATTTATGGAAAAAGGTCTATCTAAATTTCCCTGAACTGAGCCTATGTGAGGTGCTCACTGTCATTAACAGTTCCTCTTTTAGTAGGTATCCAGAACCTTCCACATGCTCTTCCATCTTCTGGAGTCACTGTTTTTCTTCCATAAAGATGAATTTGCTTTCCCTTTACCAAGACGGTCATCTTTGTCTTGCCTTCTGTTGTCTTCATGTCTCTACATGTTACAGCATTTCTTTATTCTCACAATTTTCTTCATCGTTTCCTCTCGTTGGTCATTTTTGCAGGTGTTGCGTCTTCTGGTTCCCAGAGTTGACTCTTTCCCTGTAGCAACCCCTGCATCTTCTGGCCTCATTATAATTTCTCCCCTCTTGCTAGGTCCGTTTCTCTTTCCTATAGGCATGCCTTTCCCTTACACTAGAGGACTAGCCATCAAACATTCAAACACACTGAAATCTTACAAATACTTCATCCTTTCTGCTCCCTAGGAACCTTGGGAAAGTCCACATATGATCATTTTTCTTCTGAGAAGAAGGTGGTCGGCAGGGGGGTGGGTGGGGGTGGGGGGGATAAGCACCTTGGGTTTTTTGGTCACCTTTTTTCCACCTACGTTTTCTCATTATACTGTGATCACCTCTTCTGCTTGTAAAACTGTAATCTGCAGAACCTTATGGAACATTTAATAACTAATATAATTAAGTTATGTCCTCATCCTAAACCTTTGTGTATACCTTCCTTCCTAAAACTGCACATTCGACTTGAAGAGCCCTGCATTTCTTGACTCCTCTCTCATTTCTTCTTTTCGTAAGGGCTCCTCTGTGAGCATCGTATTTTCTTGGTGCTGTGCTTTCTCTCATGCCTAAACCCTTGCTTTCTGAGACTGAATATGATAATTGTGGTTTAAATTCTTAGCTCAGTCGTTATCATGTCAAAAATAATTGAAAAATTATCGACTATACTTTAAGTTCAGAGAAGGTAGCTAGAGTTGATGCTTTGGCATTTTGTATAGTGCGTTGCACATTGTATATATCACTTTAAGGATTTGTGCCCAAACTGGAAAAGTTTTAAATAAAGCACCCATTACTTTTTCCTGTTTCGCTAATCTAATATTTTATTAATGTCAGACATTAACTCTAGCTTTTTTATCCATATAGCTCTTTTGACTGTATCATTAACAGTGGGGTTGGGAAGTTGGGGAGTCTGCTTCTTAACCCTCTCAGCTTTTTAACAGGAAAATCTGGGCATGCATTGAGAGAACATGCAGGAGTCAGGAGAGGGACATGAACAGCATTAAACATGCATTTTGATGTTTTATGTTCATTTCTTTTGCACATTGGATGATGCTCATTTAAAAGTTGGTATTACAAGTATAAGTTTGTTATTTCATTCTGAAATAAACTTTAGTGGGGAGTGGTCCAAGATGGCATTCAGTATTACAGGGTCGTGTGCTGTTTTTAATAGAGTTTAGGAAAGAGTCAACTTTTATCTGTGAAAAATGATTGCCTCCCCACCTCCTCCCTCCCTCCGTCTCTGTCTCCGTCTCCATCTCTGTCTCCCTCTCCCTCTCCCTCTCTTTCTCTCGCTGTCTCTCTCTCTCTCACACACACACACACACATTAGTTATGGTTCCGTATGTGTATAAGTAATTGGACAGATATAGATAGCCATATGGAACAGTTAATTTACATTTCTTTTTATGTGTAGTCAATAGTAAGGCATACACTAATACTTTTCCCCCCGGAATAATGATGATGATATTTTTTTTATTTTAACTGAAGCATAGTTGACACACAATATTACATTGATATCACATGTGCAACATAGTGTTTTGACAAGTCTGCATGTCATGCTGTGCTCACCACAAGTATAGCTATCATCTGTTGATAATAATATTTCAACCAAAATAAATTGCCATTCTCAAATGGACTGTTTCATTTGATGGAAGCAAAAGGTGATGGGTAGAGAAAGAAGAAAGGAATTTAGGCATGGAGGGTGATTTGAACAGTGTAACAGAAAACGAGTGAAAACATCTTATACTGAAAATGGGGGTGTGATTAGGGTTTTGAGAAACAGAGAGTAGGTTCTGCTTGGGGGTTTTTCTTATGCAACCGTAGCCCTTCACTGCTGAGTGACGGTTCATGCATAGTGCCGCCCCCACCGGCAGTTACCGGTAATCACCACACCTCCCACTCTAAGCCTAGGAAGTGTGTTGGCAACTTGGAATGCCACCTTGGAAAGTTTGCTGATACATGAGTATAAAATAGCATTTATGTGATGGGGGGATAGAACTGAGAACATCAGTTGCCCAGGATGCCGAATACAGGCTGGTTAGAATGACAGTGTACTGAGAGGTATGTAGTATTGATGTTTGTTAGAGGGTAAACCTATTATCACAGCTTTTATTTGCCAAGATAAGAAATAGAAAGGCATCGCAAATTTTAAAATGAAGAGTAGAAGGATACACGAGTATGACAGTGTAATTCTTGCTTGTGTAATTTCTTATAAAGGAAGTTTGAAACTTTGGAGGAAAAAAAGCAATGATTAGAGTCCTGTCAAAATATGCTGTCCTTTTTTTGGATGGCAGTGATGATTGAGTAGGAGAGTAAAGTTCCCTGGTCTGTTCATGTGTCATGCTAAGCACAAGGCCCTGGCTGTGCAGCCACACCAGAGAGGGAAATGCCATTTCCAGAGGAAATTAAGTATTTCTGAAGCCCCAAATCCTTTCATGTCCAAGATAAGTCATGAAGTTGACTGAATTACAGGCTGATTATAATGCATTTTTGCTATAGTGAAAGTAAGGTTTTATGTATGAAATGTATATATATATGTATATATACACACACACACACACACACACACACACACGTATATGTTGAAGGAGTATGTTTTTTGAATGGTAAGTTTAACTTAATTTGTTTAATAGAGGCATCGATTTTGACTATATTTATTTGCTTAGTTTTTAAAGATACTTAATTTTTAATTCCCTTAATATTTTCTGTTTATAACCTATTTTCATCTTGTAAATACCGACAGAAGGACCTGGTGGGGTAGCCAAGAGAAAAACTAAGGCTAAAGGTATTTTCCGTTTTTCAAATTAGCCTTGAGTGAATCAAGTTTAATGCTTGAAGATGCATGACATTTTCTAGATATGTTACTGCGGCTACTAATGCTTTTTGGTTTGCATTGCACCTTTGGTCATAAGTAGTTTTATTAAGGCATCATTAAAGAATTTTTTTGCCTCAAGCCTATAATTTTAAGTAATTTCCTTCATTACTTTATCAAGACTGTTGTAACAGACTTGATATTAAAAACATGACGATATCATATTGTTCTCTTACATATAAACTTACTTCTGTACTTGCTATCGTGTAATCTAAAACCTTTGTTAGTTTGAATTTTTTAATGACTTTTGGGAAAAAAGGTGAATTCTCCACTGATGGATTTCACTTCTTCAAAAGCTCTGATGGCGTAGTGTCTTAGAGCATAATCAGAGAGAGTGTGAGCAGACTTCTAGTTTTCAATGAAATGAAAACATAGATTTATAATCTGGAGGTCTGTATTTCATTGCTATAGAATTTGTTGTCTTTTCATATTTTAATTCTTTAAAAATTACTAGACTTGCCAACCATTATATGTAGGCTAACAGCTTATTATTACAGCCTGATTTTATTTATATCCCTGTGGTTTCTCTTGTTCACATATAAATATATATGAATATAAATAATAAATGTAAATATAAATATAAACATAAAAGTAAATATAAATATAGGACATATATGTCCTTTAAGGACAGGGGCATGGGAGCAGTGCATGGTTTCCTTTACAAACTTGCAATATTCTTTCATGTTCAAGTGCTTGGCCTCTAGTGTTTTTAGTTTGTTTTTTGTTTTTTGGTAAAACGTTAACAGGTGAGACTTTGACTATGTGACTTGCAGGGTTTTGCGGTTTGTATTTTAATTTTAAGATTAGGGAATTTGAAACGTTTTTCACTTCGTATTCCACCTGAATAATTCCCAGGAAGAGAAAAATTATTACCATTTTATTCTTATGTCAGTAATTAGGAAATAAGTACCCAATAAAGTATAGTTTGTACTTCTCAAACTGAAGAGGCAAATCCAGCAGTAAGGATTTAATGCTGTAAAAACTGCAGAACCAGATGTGAGAGCAGTGCACGTGTGTTCGTGCAGTGACATTATGTCTGTTCCTCTACAAACAGCGTTGAAGTCGGTGAGGATTTGGACAGTTGATTCTTTATGAATGTTATTCTGTATTTTTAGAAGGTTTTGACAAGATTTTCAGGAAGAATTGAGTAACATTTTGTGCTATGTGAATTTTGATGGGCAAAAATATCTATCTCCACGTCTTATTAAAGGAAATCTTTCATTTTCTTTGTTTCTGTTTAAATGCTGTATAATTCAGTAAGCACCTTGCTTCTCTTAAGATTTCCTAATGAGAGAGTGAGAAGCTAAAATTCAAAGCTTTTGCTAGCAGTTCTGTTACACTTCATGTAAAACAGGGTGAAAGCGGGTTGGTTTTAGATGAAATTTGGAATTACCTGTATGTTCCATTTATTTGCTCTCTCGCCTATGAGTGTGGATGGACAACATGTTGGCTTGAGCAGCTTTACATAGATTAACAAGAAAACATATTTAAAGGAATACTGATCTCGTAATGTTGAATATAAGCAGGCAAAAAATTCTACTTGTCATTTTAAGCACTGTAAGTGATGAACTTAAAATTTCATACTCATGAATATGGGGTTTTTTTTTCTTAGCTAAGAAAATTAAATGGCATTTACTTTTTCCGTTTGTGCATTATGTTTTCAAGGCTCGTAAGCACAAATATTTTAAGGGCATCACTTTTTGTTAAAACTAAAAGTTTTAAAATTCTCTTCGTACGAATACTTGCACGTTACGGACATTTTTTTTGTAATGCTGCCGTGTTCCTTTAATTATGTCATTACAGTTGTGAAATGGGAGTTGCTAACCCTTTGTGCAAAGTACTGCCTTTATGGATGGACTCAATTTTAATAATCTTGCATGTTAGTCTTATCTTAAGTCATAACTTCCCACTGGAAAAATAGGATGGCAAGTTTCTGGCATTTTTTTGATAGTGGATACTTTGTAGAGGTTTGCATCTGTTTTTAGCCGATTGAAAACTAGAGGATTAAAGCACTTTCTGAATGAACATTTCATGTGTGTGGAGAGATAAAGAGCATACGTTTGCACTAAGTTACTGTTTTGTGAATTAAGAGATGCGTTCAATAAACTTTCTTTCCTTTGATTGGAAAACCTGAAAGTTAAAGAACTCACTAAGGAAGAGCCCAAGAAGGAAAAAGAGAAACCCGAGTCAAGGAAGGAGAGTAAGAGCGAAGAGAGAAGAAAGGGGAAGAAAGAAAAGGAGGATGACCGGAAGGCTAAGAAAATTCCCGATGCAGAAATATCCAGGAAAGAGTCTCCTAAGGGTAAAAAGCCCAGAGAGAAGGGGAACGTGGGCCTAGACAAAAGTGCTAAAGCCAAGGAAAGTAGGAGAAAATCAACAAATATAAAGGATACTTCTAGTAAAATGGCATCCAGAGACAAAGATGACGTGAAGGAAGGTAGGAGTTCTAGCAAACACGCACACTTGGCGAAAGGAAATAACCAGAAAAGGAAGAACTAAGAGCTGTGATGTCATCATCCCAGGAAATGGTAATCTCGTCGTCACTTGCTGCTAAAGGGCCTGGAAGATTTAGTATTGCACCGGTTGGGGAAGATGTGTCCCATCGCCGTTGAGTTTATTTGTTGGTGCTCAGTAAGGAAGTTGTTTGAAATTTAGAGACACTGTCTCATGCTTCTCAATTTAAAAGATGAAGCTTGTAAAAACCGTGTAATAAAAATGTGATGTAATAGCTTCTGTTTTTATTAATTTATTGATCATGTAGCCAGATAAATGTATATAATATGAATTGTAGTGAATTTATTAATCGGCTGAATACTTTCATGGGAGTTGAGTCAGAACGTTAAGATTTTGCATAGTACATACATGCCAAGTGGCCTTCAGTTATGACAGATGCTCAGGTAGGAGCATCTTTTCTCCCTTCCTTCTTCTCTCCCGTCATTCTTTGTCTTCTCTCCTCGTTTCCCTTCTGGCTTCCCTGTTTTCCTTTCTTCTTCACCTGCCCTTCTCCTTTACACTTCCTTTGTCCTTCCCGGCCTCTCCACCCCTCCCCTCAGGCTCCTGTGGCAACCCCCGGAGTCCTCTTCCCAGGCGCCCACCCCCACCCACCCACCCCCTGTTTTTTGGGGGGGCTGCCCCCTCCTCAGGCTCTTCCCTGGATTCTCCTTTCCCTTCTCCTCCCCTTTCCCTCCTTTCGGGTCTCTCCTCCTCAGTCTTTTTTGGCTCTTTTCCTGCCTCCCTCATCCCTCCGTGCCTCCTCACTCCTCAACCTCTTCTCTTCCTGCCAGTCCTGACCGCCTTCGTTTGTCACCCAGTCAATACTTAGTGTTTCCGGTGTGCCCCATACACTGCTCTAAGAACTCTGGATACACTTGTGAATAAAAGAAAGAACTTGATTTAGAAGACCAATTTTAGAGTGCTTTTATTTATGGTATCTTTACAGACCCAGAAGAGTTATGAAAAGACTGTGTGTTTCAAATTAGGATATACTTTCATTTTATATCACACGGTTTTATAGTTATTTTGGTGGAACACGACATACATTTTCCATGTTTGATTGTATCATTGTTTACCATTTGTAAGGCGCTGCAAATTTGAGATCTAACTAGAGGTCAGAACTTTGTTAATCAGAAAATATTTAATAAAATGAAATTTCAGTAAGAGTACATTTCTACAAATGGTTTGTGCTGTCCTGTGCATGAAGTCTTAAATCTTTAATTGTAACCACTGGTGAGATTCAGTTATGAGTTAGAGAAGAGCAACCTGATTTGTTGTAACAGAATCAAAAGTGCTACCACAAAGGTTTTATTTTTTTTTTTAAATAATTCTTCAACTTTGTCTATGAAGAGCTGAAAACCAGAGAATTTGACTTAATGGAAGACATTTCAAATAAAAAATGAATAAGCATTAGTGCAGGTGTTTCCAAAAATACTGTGCACCTTTTTCTTGTATACTTGTACCTTTCCTGCTTAAAATCAAGCACTTGGACATTTAGTTGACAGAAATTCCCACTGACAGAATTACACAGCGAGGGGGAAATCCTAGAGAATACCTGCTCTAGCTAATCCAGTCCTATTATTTTCTTGTTCAAGGACTACGGCCCAAAGAAATGGTAGTGAGGGTTTCGTTGTTTTTATAGATTCCCGGAACGTTGTAAGCCACACAGGGCATTTTATGACTCATCTGGTTGGTGGATACAGGGGCTGGCTTCAGGTGAAATAGATCCCAAATACGAACCTATCATCAGACCTGTTGCTTCCTAGCTTTTGTCTTGAGTCTTAGCTCTGCTGATGCTTTTCCTGGACTTTATTCTAATTTTTTTTTAATGTTGATTTATTTTTGAGAGAGATAGAGAGAGAGAGGTGGAGGGGCAGAGAGAGAGGGAGACACAGAGAACCAGGCTCTAGGCTCTGAGCTGTCAGCACAGAGCCCGACGCGGGGTTCAGACTCACAAACTGAGAGATCATGACCTGAGCTGAAGTAAGACGCTTAACCGACTGAACCATACAGGCGCCCCCCCTGGACTTTATATAGAGTAGCTACAATTTGATGAAGAAGACAGCCCTCAGAAAGCTCCAGACGCATCTTTCTAGTTGCGCGGTCCTAGTGCAGAGAGCAAGTTTTCTGAAATGGCTTGGGAGGAAAGTCCAGAAGAATTGCAGCCGGGCCTGGTTAGACCTGGTGACCGTTTGTGACCATTCCTGTAGTCGGGGATTAATCCTCCCAGGCTGGCTCCTGTGCACAAAGCTGTGGGTGGGGGTTGGGTTGGGCCCTGCTGAAACCCTCTGAAATGTTTCCCCCAGGATAGAGGGTGTCTGGGAGGAGAAGAGGGACACTCCAACTGCGCACTGAGCAGAACAAGAAGCAAAACAGATACTCATCACACACATAAAGGTTACACCATCTTAAAAACATATCTTGATGTTAGATCATGCTGCTAAGATAAATGGATTGATTTTTTAAATTTATGTCCCAAATTTTAAGTGTTAATTTTTCTACAGATTGGTGTTTTGGTTTTTTTTTCCCCCTTCCTTGGAGAAGGGCTGGTCATTACATTTGTATTTACTGAGAGTATTCTAATAATTTCTACCTTGGGTTTTGAAGGACAAAAGTGATACAGGATAAAGTATATAAATGCTGAAGTCTAAGAAAGTGAGTGGGGAAAAAAGTCTTAGAATAACCTAATCAACATGAGTGTGTTCACGTTACCTGTTGCTCTTCAGTAAAGCGCTTAGAAATATCTTGCGTCTGGGGCGCCTGGGTGGCTCAGTCGGTTAAGCGTCTGACTTTGGCCCAGGTCATGATCTCACGGTTCATGAGTTCGAGCCTTTGCGGCAGGCTCTGTGCTGACGGCTCAGAGCCTGGAGCCTGCTTCGGATTTTGTGCCTCCCTCTCTCTCTCTGCCCCTCCCCAGCTCATGCTCGCACCCTGTCTCTGTCAAAAATAAATAAACTTAAAAACATTTTTTTAATAAAAAAAATACCCTGCTTCTGCCATAGCTTTCCTTTGCATATCAGCTCAAGAATTAAATGGAAACGTCTCTACTGAACGCATTTCAGTATATTTCGAGAGCTTCTGTGAGCTGGGGATGGATTTATTTTCTTTACTCCTTTTTTCTTTCCTTCCCTTTTCTTCAGCAAATAAAGGCTGCAACTGAATTTTCTGAAGCTGAGGTCACACTTCACCCAGCTGCGTTGGCCCTCACCATTCACCTGAAACTTTCATGTGGGAGAAGCTTTTAATGGGCTTAAAACAGTGCTTGCATTCTCAGTTTCATTCATCTTAAAATTTGGTGCGTAGTTATTTCTATTTTCTGCTGCTTCATATTATCTAAGGGTAATCAAAACTAGAAAGGTCCTTTTTTTTTTTTTTAATGTTTATTTATTTTTGAGACAGAGAGACAGAGCATGAATGGGGGAGGGGCAGAGAGAGAGGGAGACACAGAATGGGAAACAGGCTCCAGGCTCTGAGCCATCAGCCCAGAGCCCGACGCGGGGCTCGAACTCCCGGACCGCGAGATCGTGACCTGGCTGAAGTCGGACGCTCAACCGACTGAGCCACCCAGGCGCCCCAGAAAGGTTGTCCTTTTTAAGAAGCCGCCTAAACGTAGGGACAAAAATTTCCTAATGCAAAGTACCTGGGAGCCGGAAGAACCCCTGAAGAGTGAAAATGAGATACTAAGAAAGTAAGTTTATTTTGTCGTATCACAAACAAAATTTCTGTTTAAATTACACTATGAGATGATACTTCAAATTTCAAAAAATGACATTACTGGCACATTTTTCCAAACGTCATATGATCGTATTTCACGTGGGAGTGTCACAATCACTATAAAGGTAAAGATGGCCAGTTTTACAGAAATATTTGCGAGCCTATCAGTATTCCAAGGATCTTTTTTAGTCTTTAATACTCAGATTCCTTTTTTTGAAACACTTTATCATCATTGATTTTTTTTCTTCATGTATTGTGACATCACAATAACATCTGCCTCATTTGTTAAGGACTTTGTGTGTGAATTTTCATTTTTGCTAACATCATTTGTAACCAACTTTTTGAAATCTGACTAGTTTTTTTTTTTTTACAAGATTTTCAGCTTTACTTTGTGGGTGATTTGCATTGTGTATGTACTATCTTCCTCAACGTTGCACAGTCAGGGAGAGATTGATAAAGAAATTGGTGTGAGCATGAATGATTGAATTCATTCAGTAAGTAACTGATTCGTAGAAAATATTTTACAGTGTTATGACCTTAGTCCTACAACTCCGTCCCTTCAGGGTCTCATAGTGATCATGTGAATAATAAGGACTCCCTATATGCACTTCCACTAAAAGAACAGATAAAGGTCATACACAAGTATGATTTTCAATTTTAACTGTTTTAACTGTAGAGTCATTTTCTGTGAAATGGGTCTGATGGCTTGGACTACATCTCCTGGCTTTGGTTCCTTTCTCCTCTGTCCTCCACTGTTCCCCTCTCCTGGAATAATTCTCCATTGGTGACAGTTCTCCAAATCGATAACTTGGATTGTTTTCACTATAAAATGCACCTTGGAAATACTGGGTTTCCTCATTTGTGAGCTGAAGATAAAACCTTTCCTTCAGGTGGCTGTGAGAACTAGCTGGTATTGCATGTGCATAAAGAGCTGGCTCGTTGTGCATTTCATTTCCCCCAGGTTCTAGCTGAAGAGAAAGTTTTTGTTCTTAGGAAACTGAAGGGAGGGGTGTTGTGTAGCAGATCTGTAAGCGTTTTGCTCATGGAAATCTTGTTTGGGGTAATCTGAAAAAATACCCAGTGACAGCCTCCAGCCTCTTGTCCTTCTGCCTCTGTTTGCCTGAAGATAAAACCACGTGACCTAGATGTTTTATTACCGGTTTGGACATCATTTTTACATAGAGAAACCAGTTGTCACCAAAGCTTCAATCTTGTAAGCCTGCACAGCATGAAGTTACCTACTTTCCTTTTCTTTGTTCTCATTTCATACCTCATTTGATTTCACTTTGTGAGTATTTATCACTCTGTGTTAGCATCCGTACCTCATAGAGTTCTGTCATTTACTTCTTCCTTGGCCTCAAGCATTACTTCTCTTGTTTCCCAAGAGGTTAGAGGAAGACATATAACGCTTTTGCGTCCCTTGTGGCAATGGTATAAATAGCCATGTGCTCTGTCATCTCTCTTTTGCATTTATCGATTCGTTCAACAAATAATCTGAGTGCCTGCAGCATGGCAGGCCGTGCTGGGCACCAGGGATACAGGTGACGAGGGGACTGCCATCCCTGCGGTGAAACGTGGTGAAATAAACAAGGGGCCGAGAAAGAAAATAGTGCAGCCGGAGCCAGCTGTCGCCACCACCCCGCTCTTCACCTCGCCTAGAATGTGTTCCCGCTCCGGTGGCGGGCCACCTTCCAGCTCTGCTGCAGGATCCAGCTGAGTCATCACGTCTACACTGACTCCTTCTGCGATCCTCCCAGGCGGTGGGACTGTGTCTTCCCTTTGCCATGGTCCTTACTTTACTTCATTCCTGGATTTTGCTTTCTACCAGCCTGATTTATGCCCAGTACCTAGCATAGTGGTGGCTGAGAATAACAGGCATTCAATGTGTGTTTATTGGATGATGAACATCTAAAACACAGATCATTTAAAAATATTTCAGATCTGTATATACTGTTGACTAATATTAAAAAAAAATTTGGGGGGGCGCCTGGGTGGCGCAGTCGGTTAAGCGTCCGACTTCAGCCAGGTCACGATCTCGCGGTCCGTGAGTTCGAGCCCGGCGTCCGTGAGTTCGAGCCCCGCATCCGTGAGTTCGAGCCCCGCGTCAGGCTCTGGGCTGAGGGCTCAGAGCCTGGAGCCTGTTTCCGATTCTGTGTCTCCCTCTCTCTCTGCCCCTCCCCCGTTCATGCTCTGTCTCTCTCTGTCCCAAAAATAAATAAACGTTGAAAAAAAAATTTAAAAAAAAATTTTTTTAAAGAAAAACTTAGGCATTTCTGCAGTAATTGCAGTATGCTTTAACCACCTTGGAAATTGCTGGTAGCTGTGTTCATGTTGTGTGCGTGTGTGCAGGGAAGATGGTAAATATGCTCTCTTTTTGTTTTTGTTTTTGTTTATTTTTTGAGAGAGCATAAAGGAGGGGCCGGGGGAGGGGGGGACTCCCAAGCAGGCTCTCTGCTGATAGCACAGAACCTGATGCGTGGCTTGACCCACAAACCGTGGGATCATAGACCTAAGCCGGAATCGAGAGTCAGATGCTTATCCGGCTGAGCCCCCCAGATACCCCGGTAAATTTACTTTTTTAGAAGAAATGAAGGGAGAAATTAATTTGTGGGGAAAAAAAATGTGTGTCTATTTGCTGGTTTTAAATCATCTCTTTTAATTCTTAAAACCCTTCTAAGGAGGTAGTTGTGTTCCCTTTACACACTTGTGGAAACCCAGTCCTGTCGGTGGGAATGTGCCCAGGATGGGATTCCAGTGGAAACAAGCGACAGCCCTCTTGATTCACAAACCCGAGCTCCTGGGGCCATCTCGCGTGGCAGGTGTTAACGTGAGTCCACCCTGTTCCAGCCTTTGTGGAGACCCTTCGGTGGCCCTGAAACCCAGGCTCTTAGCAACCCTTCGGCAGTTTTATTCTTTCGAGGTGTAGGTCATCCTCTCCCTGCAATCTTGTCTCTATCTTGAGTCGTGTGAAGATGCGCTGAATCTGGAATGGCTCTTACTGTATATCGTGGGGCAGCTCTTCTGGTTTCTGGCAGTGTCAGAATTTTGATGGGGCTGAAGTTGGGATGCCTGCTAAGATCCGTGTTTGCTGATTACAGAAGCCAGGAGCAACAGCGACAATTAGCACGGTCAATCAGTATGTGCATCTTTCTGGCTTGTTGATTTTCCGGAGTATTTCTCACGTTCCTGTACCTGTTAGGATTATTCCTGGGATATATTGATTTATACTATTAGACTACTCATGTTTAAAGAAGCAGCAGTTCTGAGCTCTTCCCCTGGAATAACGGCAGCTGGTGTAACCTGGGTCGGTGAGACCAAAATTTCCTTCAGTCTGTGCACTACCGAATCTTACGCCAGAGATTGATAAACCAGTTTTTTATTTTTTTATTTATTTAAAAAAATTTTTTTTTAATGTTTATCTTTATTTTTGAGACAGAGAGAGACAGAGCATGAGCAGGGGAGAGGCAGAGAGAGAGGGAGACACAGAATCATAAGCAGGCTCCAGGCTCTGAGCTGTCAGCACAGAGCCCGACGCGGGGCTCGAACTCACAAACTTCGAGATCATGACCTCAGCCGAAGTCCGACGCTCAACCGACTAAGCCACCCAGGCACCCCGATAAACCAGTTTTTTAAAATCTCTTAGCTTTTATGGGCTAAGTGCCTGAAGTCCTGTGAAGTACAGCACTATTTGTGGTTCTTTCTTTCCCACATTTTGCCGAGGAAGTGGTTTGTGGAGAATTCTTCACGAAAACCGAATCCTTCGTTTTCAGTCAGTGTGAATAGCTCCACGATCCGGTGGCCCCAGGGCCTTTCGGATTCGCACACCCTCACTCCTCTCTAGCTGCATGGGCCCCGTGGCTCTTCCCCACTGCCAGCATCTTGCGCACACACCCCTCACCCCCAGCCGAGGAATTTGTACTCGCTGCTCCGGAGCCTCATCTGGAGTACTCTCCCCCAGTGTGAGTCACAGGGCCACATCCCTGGCTGCCTTCAGGAATCTGTTCACATTTTCTCAACGAGTCCTTTCCTCATCAGTTCGCTGGAGATAGCCTTCCTCCTCTCCCTGATGGCCTGGCACTCCCTGCCCCCTGCCTTCCCCCATCTAATATGTTCTAAATATTTCATGTTTCTTATTTTTAAATCGTTCCCTCCCTGTAAGAGGTGGGGCTTTTCAGTTCTCATTTTCTGTAGAACAGTGCCTTGCATCAGTAGGTGCCAAATGATTGTTGAATGAATGAACGAATGCCATATGCAACTTAGTAAGTTTTAAACTGTTAGCATATTTATGGGAAGAAAATACACTTATTTCCCATTGCTGTCAGGTGTACTGGGGTAGCAGGGAATGAAGTAAGTGAATGTTGGGCTAAGGTAACTGTGTCACATAATCAAATCTGCTATGAATGCTTGATTTCAAGCGCTCACCTCACCTTTTATAGTTTCCATTTTGAATGACAATTGTAGGAAAATTTTATGTTTATTAAATGCAGGCACTTTTTTATTTCCTAATTTTTCTGATGTGCCCGAAGAACTGAAAACGAGGTGTCTTTTAAGGGAAACAGTTGCTTTTTCAAATTGCGCAGGGGCTGGTGTGGTTACTTGCAACTAGATAGTTACTTGCGGGTGCCACGGCCGTCCTGTCACTCTTGCCAGCGTGGGAATGGACGTGGGTTCTGGTTTGACTGTTAAGTGGAAGAAGAAGACTGCTGGAAGCTTCAGCTTCTGGGAAAGATTCCTCAAGCCCCAGAGAGGCAGAGCAAGAGGTGGGTCTCTGCTTCTGGACACCCTGGGGTCCGAGAGAGAAGCTTGCCGCGGGGGAAGCCCCGACTGGCGGTGGGAGGGTGAAGCCAGCCAGCGCCCAGAGCAAGCCCGCTCACCCCCGCGCTCCTCCTGAGAGTACATAGTGAATTTCCTCCCCCCCCCGAGCCAGTGTGAGTCGTGTTTTGTTGTCCGCAGCCCCAGGAGCGTCAACACTGATGACAGTCATTTCATAATGTAACTTTGAGTACTTACTTCGGTGCGATCTCCTTGCCATTTGTACCTCACAATAAATCCAATTTGAATACCTTTCCTTTGATTCTGAATTGACCGTATGTGTATTTTTTTCTTGTATAATATTTTGTTTACTTTTTGCCTTAAAATCTTATGTGAGACCTGTATCTGCCACTCATTCGTGGACTAAAATGCATTTGGGTGGCAGTATAATTTCTGGAAACACCAAAATGAAAGCTTGTATGGCTAATTCTTCCATATGAGTTATCAAAGTAATAATTAGTCTAGAATGTGTGGTGGTGTTGTTTTTAGAAAGTTTTTTAGGGGTCTGGGGAAGGGTATGTGTTAATTTGATCCTCAGCTTTTTGGAAGTTTACAATATTGTTTATTTTTGCACTGATTTCACCTCTGGAAAAATAGCTGTGACCAGGTATCGGTAAATTTAGAACTCAACTGCCACTTGGGGCAGAAAAGGAAACTGCACAATATTTTCTCTTGTTATGTGCTTTTGCTTTCTCCTGTGGTTTTACCATTTCAATTTTAGAGACAAATAACTCCAGTTGATGTGGAGAAAGCTGACAATGAGGAGAACCTCATGGCTAAGTACTGGCAATGCTAGTAGTTTTCAAACACTTTTCACATCATAAGTTGTTTTCACATGAAACTTCTCAAAATCCGTTAAGAATGGGGCTTTCAGGCAGTTTAAGTCTCTGTTGTTTGGTGGGGAAATATTTCCCTGCTTATCGAACCCATGGAGCACGATTTGAAACCCTGCTACCTAGAGGATCAGTGAAGAATGACCCGTGATTTCCCATCCAAAGTGAGATGCTCTTGAGGGCGAGATACTTACACTAGCACAACAGACTAACCTGGGACTGTCCCGGGCAAATTAGGCCCCTGGTTCTGCAGCAGTGGGTTCTAGAGCCCAGATAGGAATCTCCTCGCTGGTAGTAGTAGGAAATTGTTTCGGATCCCCCTTCCCACCTTTCGCCTGTCTAGTGTAGCTGAGGAGCCCTGGTCCCACAGAGGAGGTCTGCAGTCATCGGTACCGGCAGAGCAGCCCCACTGTGGGGTGTGTTCAGCCCCTGAGCTGTTTACCAGGCACCTGTTACGTGCCAGGTATGTTCTGAGGTGCTCAGGGTTCCAAGGTAAGTTACAGGATTCTGAAGGTTTACCCTGTTCATTCAGCAGAACTTAGCAATGAGTAATAGTTCCAAACCTGTTCCATTTACTGTTGGGAGATGCAAGAATGGATTATTTAAAGGCGAAAGAGCACGGGAGTTTTCAGTCCTGAACTTGGAATTTGAAACGTGATGTGTTTTTACTAACAAGGCCTTCATCTCTACCCGCCACGCCCCGAAGTGGAACGTTGAGGATCCGTGGTTACTTGTGTATTATCCCTTTGTTAGAAGTCACTATATAGTTAGAAGTAGAACACAACTGTGTCCGTTGGTGTTTGTTGTAATAGCCTTAGGCTTTTCGTGTAAATAGTGTGGGAAATAAGTACGTAAAACAAATATAAATCGTGAGGTAGAGTCCTGTGTATCTGTCTTATTCTCTTTACGATTGGGGAGAAGAAGGTGGGAATCGTGTTTTTGTCCATGAGAGAAAAATAGACATAAAAAGGGAACAGTAAGGAAAAGTGTAATCAAAAAGCAAGTAAAAGACACAGAATTTAGCAGACTATAGTAGCGGATGTATATTAGACGTGGTATGAAGTGCTCAACGTTGGCAAAGTGCCTCTCGATTCTGTACTGACCTTTTCACTCTAGACTCACAACACACTTCCTCCAGTAACAGTTGTTGGTACAAGAGTCTCACTGGGGGTCGTGAAGAGCCAGGATTTGGGAAGTGGAATCGACAGACTCTTGAACCCTGTTTAGCTTTCTAAAGAGTTCTATTCAGTTGAGGACTTATTTTAATGTTCCACATATAAAATGTCAAAGAATTAATTTGGTCTGGTATATTTTTAGACTGGCGTTGACTTTGAAATCAGCTCTCATGTTAATTTACCCTGATGTTTTATTTTCCTTAAGACATTAAAAAACTTTGTTTTCATATCTTTTAGCTCCTTATAGCATAGTATGATTGTAAATGGTACCTTTAGAAGGTTGTAAACAGTTATGTCTGATTTGTTCTCATTTTCAACTATAGGTTTCAAGAAATTATACATAAATCAAAATATGGCATACAAACCAATAACAAAGTTCAAGTGTAGCTTAGTTGTCTTAACTGCTGGATTCAGAGCTCAAGCAGCAATTCATTAATCATTTCTGAGCACAAGGAGCTTGAACTATTGAACTTCTTTTGGCAAGTTCAGACGTGACTGTTTAAGAGATTTGTGAACATTGAAGCAATGATTTTTTGTTTTGTTATTTTTAAATGGAAGGTTAACTTAGGTAAAGAGATGTTGAAGGCCCATGCGAAGTTAAAGAGCACACTGTTTTCCTACTTGAGTTTTTAAGCATTTCTACATTTTCGTGTAGTATGTAGAGTCTTGGAAACTGAGTTATTTGTACTATGGATGAAGTGTTTGAGAATATTGTTTTTCCTGGTTTAATATGTCAAACGAAAAAAAAAAAACTTAAGTTAACTTTGTGACTAAAAATGCAGGCCTTAAAGAAAGATCTGCTTCAAAGCCAACAGTCCCACCGGAAGAAGCTGAGCCATACCCTTGGCTGGGGGAGCAGGTTTCCGAGGGTTCAGGTAAGCTCACCTCTACATCTGACCCGATGGGCCTCGGCCTGCCAGGTGTCCAGCATGCAGTTTCCAGAATCATTTTACCCGTAACTTGTGTCACAGTGTTTATGGAATAATGAAGTACTTTTTCTTCTTCTCTTCTGAGATTTTGCAGTAAACGTAATGTTTTCTACTAAAATACTCAGGACAATTTTAATTTTTGAGATCACGAATCCAAGGCCCAGATGGGTGCTTTTTGCCTGAGATGGCACAGTTCAGAACATCCTGAACTAAATGCTAGGTTTCTTGATTCCAGTTCCAGAACTTCTTACAGTGAAAGTACCATTAGATGTGTAGTGTTACACGAGTTTTGTCGTTTGTCACATGGTCTAGTAGAAGAGGCCTATGGGCTCCATTCTTTGTAATACGGGAGTCTCCTTTCTACATCAGAGACTTCCCAGACCTCCATACGATGGTGTGTGAGGCCTGTCTTACATCCACATGAACTCACAGATGAATTTAAATACCTCCTTAAGTCACCCAAGCACCTATGACCCACAGAATGAAAACCCCTAATATCTGTGAATCAATTGGCAAATGAAATTTGAATCCATTACTAGCATTTCCTGTTTATGCTGTGATATTGATTACAAAGTACTATTTAATTTCTGCGCATTTTCTGTTTACCTAATAATTCTCCAAACTTTGGTTTCGTTTCGCCACCTACTGGAAGTGTTCGGTATGACACTCCATGTTTACTGGCAACTGAAGTGCTGTGGCTGATTTTATCACCGCGGATGAGTAACGTGTGATTTTCTCTTCTCCCTTTTAAGATCAGTATGCTTCTCTGATTTTTTTTTATTTGTTCAAATCATAATTCCAGGAGAATTTACTGCCTCTCTCCCATTTCTTTAGAAGTACTGCAATCCTACCCTAGCTCTGGAGCAAAAGTGCTTATTTAAATGTCTTTGGGTTTAGCATCTCAAACATTATTTTGTACTCAATAAAGTTATACTTTAAAAATCATGCTTCTTAAAGGTAATACCTACTCTGAAATGTTGTGCTATTTCTTTCTGCTTTCTCCTTTCCTTTAAAGTTTATTTATTTATTGGGAAAGGGAACGTGAGTGGGGAAGGGGCATAGAGAGAGAGGGAGAGAAAATCCCAAGCAGGCTCTGCACTGTCAGCACAGAGCCCGATGTGGGGCTGGAACTCACGACCTGGGAGATCATGACCTGAGCCGAAACCAAGAGTCAGACGCTTAACCAACTGAGCCGCCCAGATGCCCCTCCTTTTAAAATTTTTGTTAACGTTACTCTATATGGAGAGAGAGAGAGAGAGACTGTGTGTGTGTGTGTACACGCATGTATAAATATATATTATCTGACCACTTGTCCTAAATCCATCAGTTTTCAGCTCATAATCCTTTTCAACTTCTTGGCAGTGTTTGGTTTAGTTTAAATGTTGCCTTCTCAACCTTTCTCTTATCTAGGTTTTTGGCTTCTTTCTCTTCTCTGTCTACCTATTCTACAGATATAAGTACATGCTTCTCATTAAAACACAATAAAATAAACCCCCTCTCGATCTCTACAGTACTTTCTATCTGGCCTCCGGTCCGTGTTCTTGCCGTACTAGCCAGATTTTTGGAAAAGGAATCTACAGTTGCTTTCTTGGCCTTACTTTCCACTCAGTTTTTAGTTCACTGTAATCTAGCTTCTGCCTCTACTAATCCTCCCAGAGGAAAGCAGGAGCCTCACGGAATCATGGAAAGATGAAACAGCCTGGTGCACTCACCAAGTTCAAAGCCAGTGCTGGTAGCTGGTGATTCTGGGGAGGCATGTGAGAGCTGAATTGCGGAGATCTTGCATTCTGTTCCAAGGAGTTAGATTTTCATCTGTTTGGGCAGAGGAAGCCACTAAAGGGTTAAGCGAAGGAACAGGGCACCATAGTCCACTTCTGTTACTAATATTATATTCTATGTGGATGCTGCTGTCAGCAGTTATAAAACCAGGAATTGGTTAGGAAGCTGTCATGGGTACTGTGAGAGGCGAGGGGGGAAAAATAGAGATTGGCAGGCCCTTCTGTAATTCTATGCAAATGTGTATACAAATGCTTTGTGACATACAAACGTCTATAAAAGTAGAAGGTACTTCTTGTGCTTCAGGAATGGTTTACAAAACCAGTGTGATTAGCATAGTAGGTTTTTAAACTTTTTTCCTACCTGACGTTCAAATGAGCTTACCCTGTTTTTGTCATTGAGGATTAACTTGTCAGTATAACCGCTGTGGTTGGCATTATTTCACGTGACAGAGTTTGTGATGCCACGTCTCGCCAACTTCAGTTTTCTGAACAGGGATGTTTGTTACACAGAAAATTTATAATAGTGTCAGTGTCGTTATGGCTTCTTGTGTGTGATGTTGTAATAAACCTGATAATCCAGCACGTGCCGTGGTGTTGTCAGAACGTCGTTACTGATATTGTTCATTTTTGTAATTTCTGTCTGTTTGCATCTGTGGATCTGACTGTCAGATGGGCTTCTCCAGAGCTGCAAGGATTATCAGTTACAACGTTGGGTCTTCCTTCAGCTTTGGGGAGTGGTCAGCCAACCCTGCCCCTCTCCGCCCTTATACCAGCCTGGGGCCTCACTTGTCAGGGCAGATGGTGGCCGACCATGTACTTCAATGCGTGGTGACCTCGTCTTCCACATTTTCATCTTTATTTCCTAGAACACCCCCCCCCTTTCTGAAAGCTTTGCCCATCCCATTTTCTTCATTTTATCATTACTGTGAATTTTGTTAGTTAGAAACTGAAGGAATTCTGCGTGGGGAGGTTTTTGTTTAACATTTATATCTGCTGCCAAAATAAAACCAATCTTACATATTTACCACGTTTGCCAACATGGAGAAAAAAGTGGTAAACTGATACAAAAAGGTTAGCATAGTTGATTAACCAAATATCTTCAACTGCATGTGTCTACATAGATGTCATGTTTCACGTTCTTCATTCATGTCTAGAGTTTTTCTCCTGAGTTATGTTTTGTAATCATTTCAGGACCTCAGAATATTGACGATGAAGTACAAGAACAAATTCAGTCCCTTCACCATGAGGCAGTGTATACAGAACATGGTATGAATTAAAATCTGTTTTCTCATGAATTGCTTGCTGACATAATGGTTAATCCCATAGGTGACTTGGACTTTATTTTTAAATGTGAATAAGTGAGTGGTTTTTTTTTAATTATTAGAGGGCAAGTTGTTTTTAAATGTTTTATTTATTTTTGAGAGAGAGAGGGACGCTGTGAGTGGGGAGGAGCAGAGAGCGAGGGGGACACAGAATCCGAAGCAGGCTCCAGCTCTGAGTTGTTTCCACAGAGCCCAGTGTGGGGCTCGAACTCCTGAACCCTGAGATCACGACCTGAGCAGAGGTCGGATGCTTAACTGACTGAGCCACCCACCCGCCCCAAGGGCAGGTATTTCTGAAAGAACACTAGACTCGTTTTATTTTACCTCGCCTTACTGTTAAGAAACGTACTGCATAAATTTTAGTAAGGAAATGGTAGGGATAAATGAGACTAAACAAGTCCAGACCAGTGAGACATCAAGAGCAGATGGCAGGAACGGGGAGGAGGAAAGTGGAACAGAACCACGCAGGCGGTAACGGGCTATCTGGGTGCTGTCGTCAGCCTAACTCTGCTGCACGCTTGGGTGGTCGCCAAAGCAAAAGGAGAAACTTTTTAATTATATGCGTCATATTTCCAGAGAGGAAATGAACACGCCATCTACTTAGAGGATACCAAGCGGTATCCTAGCTCTTACATCTCAGACATTTCTTAGGTGCAGTCCTGTACAGAGAATACTAAATGATACTCTCGAAAGCCATGTTTTAAGATTTTATGAGACCGTTTCTTGAAACATCCCTTGATAAAAGCAGAGAGGATAACCCCAAGATGTAACTCACGAAGGGGTTTCCAAGAACAGAACAGAACAGAGCAGAACACATGGTATCCCGATACGGCTAATGGTTTGGTGTGAGCTGAAGAGAGTCCTGAAGGAAAAAATTCTGTTTCTTGAAAACAAATGGGGTCCTCTATCATTGAAACTCTGCTTTAGCAGCTCTGCTAAACTGTCTTAGTCAGTCTTAGGTGTTCGGGGTTCCACGTAAAGCAGCCCATCCGGTTCCGTCTGTGCTCTGCTGGGGAGACCAGCTTTGGCTCGGTTGTGTAGGTTTTTGCCCCTTGGCTGTTCGAGGTCTAGGAGCCTGTGTCCTTTCATTAGGAGGTTCTCCTCGGCTCAGAGGGTTGCTTTACCCGAGCACGCACCTGCCTCTATCAGCACACACAAGCTTTCCCTTCCTGTGTCTTTTTTTTTTTTTTTTTTTAATTTTAACCTAACCTAAGGATGATGCAGTCTAAATAAATAAGTGACTTCTGTCTGATGAGGTAAGTGCTGTAATGGTGAAATGTAAGTGGCTCTGTGCACCTTGCCTAGACTTTGGGGTTAGCAAAGGCTTCTTAGAAGAAGTGGCATTCTGACTTAGTAGCTGGAGGATGGAGAGCGTAGGGCTTCGCCAGGCGGGTGTGTGGGGCTAAGCGATGGGCGTGGCATGTATGAAAGTCTAGAGGAAAAGAGGACCCCAGAGTAGTTCAGGGTGGCTGGCACACGGAGTTACATAGGTGGAGAGCGACTGAGAAAGGGTGTTTGCACTTGATTCGGAGAGCAATTGAACATTGGAGGGTGTCATGCTTCTGTCTGCAGCGTGAGCACACGTGGAGGGAGCGTGCCGGGGGTGGGGGGTGGGGGGTGATGAGATGGCAGGCTGCACTGGGGATCCAAGGGGCTCAAGATGGTCACTCAAACCAAATTTAGCCACAGCTGGGGAGAGAGAAGTGTGGGCAGACACAGTAGACATTTAGGCAGGTGGGTGTAGGAAGCCAGACAGAAGGGGAGCAGTCAAGTCTCCCATGCCTGGGTTTCTGGCCCCAAGCCTTCCTCTTGGACTTATTCTCTTCTTTATTTAGGAATTCACAGAGGCCGTGGCCGTACATGTTTTTTGTGTTGTTTCTGAGCCTTTGTGTACAGCCCTGTCTCTCCTCTGAGCTCCCGGTTTATCATATCCATTTGCATGTTTTATGGGTGTCTCAGACTCAAAATGTACCTAAGACAGAATTCTCGGTTCCTTTACATTTCATAGTTCTCCCCTCACTGCCCCCCAGATTTCGCTTTTCTTCCACTCTTTTGTATTTTAGGTAATGGTCTCCCCTCCCCTTAGTAGCTTCAGCTAAAAACCGGGGTGTTTCCTTGTTTTCTGTCTCCTCTTCTCGCCTCCTGTGTAAGCCCCGGGCAGGTCCTGCAGGCTTTGCCTCCAGCACGTATCTGGACTGCAATGTGTCAGCGTCACCGTCCCCTCCTGCGTGACCGCTGCGGTAGCATCCAGTTGGGGCTGTGTTTGGTGTGTGTGTGATGTGCCGTATGTGGCCTGGTCTTTTTCTCCCCTCGGTTGCCTTTCTTGAGCCCAGACGACCTTCCCTCCTTTCCTTGGCGTCCCCAAGTCTATCCCTGCTTCGGAGCCTCGGTACTTACATCTTTTACTGGCGCGCGTGTGTTCCAGTCTTCACATCGTGTCCGACCAAACGTGGCCTCCCTGACCACCTTCTTTGCAGTGGACTCTGTGTCCACAGTATTCTGTATTTCATTGTTGTGTTTCAGATCCTGCAGCTGCCATTTACTAGCTGTGTGGCTGTAGCCAAGTTTCTCGTCCTTCAAAGTGGGATATTAGTACCTAACGGCTGCAGAGGGCAGTGCCTCAACTGTAGCCAGCCTTCAGGGAACGGTTTTCCTCATACCAGGCTGTCGCTGTGTGCTGTTTACTGGGTTTCCCTACTGAAAATGGGGACTTTCCATTAAGCAGCGGTGACTGAGAGAGCTAAATCCTGCTCACGTAAAAACCATGCAGTTGCACCGGGTGACATAAGAGTCAGGAAAAAACAATGTGCTCAGACAGAATACGGAAAAAGGAAAATGGTAAAGTCAGTGACAGGAATTGGAATGGGTGATTGGTGTGCGGCAGAAAATTGAAACGAGGAGAACAATGTAGCAGGCTGAGATGGAAATACAGAAAACACGTAGTGTGGACATACATGGGCCCACGTAGTTCAGTGACGCTTGAGAGCATCGCCGGGTCATACTGAAAGTGAAGGAAGGAAGCCCTCCGTCCTGCAGTGTTTGAGGAGACCTCAGTGGCAGCAGAAATAGCAATATTATTACAATGATGATGATGAAAATAATGACACAACAAGAACACTAACACCTAAGTGCTTATTATGGGCTGGGCAGTTTTCTAAGTGCTTGAGTCCTCATGACGGTGTTATATGTAGGTATTATTATTTCCTTTTCATAGAAACAAACCCTGAGGCACAGAGTAGGTAAGGAACTTCTCCGGGGTCACACAGCTGGTGCGGCAAAACTCAATCTGGACTCATATATTCCGGACCTCACACTCCTAACCACTGTACTGCCCTGCCCAGCTAAGTCGCTTGTGTTGTTTGCTTAGAGCGTTATATACAGGGCGTTCTGTGCTTGAAGCCCTGTCAAGTTACCGTTGGGGGAATTTCTTATACCATACTGACAAGCTAAACCACATTGCAGCAGGATAATGTAGCATATCCAGTATCTACACAAAAGAAGCAGAACAGTTCAGTGTGTCATCAAAGTCTCAGAAGAGAAAAATGGGCATTTCTGCATAACTTACAGGCTAAACATAGTAATCTTTAGATGCAAAGTATAATACAGGTGACCTAACACGGATGACCTGGCATACGGTTTAGAGAGGTGTCTAGCTGTTCTTTGCAATAGAATATTTGTATGTAGTTAGTTAAGATTGTTACATGGAGTTTTATGCCATTTCTCAATGAGAGAGGTCACAGGGTGACCTTTTCTCTAACCTAGTGATAAATGAAGAGGCAGATATATTAATAATTGTGAATTCATTTATTCAGTCATTAAATATTTACTGAGCATTTCCCATGGCTAGGCATAGGCCCTGGATGCTGGGCATACATAGTAAATAAAATAGAGGAGGTCTCTGTGCTTGGTGAGCTCACGTTCCAGTGAGAGCAAGGTCTGTCCCCCGCTCAGGTGGACGAGCACTTGACCGGAGTGAGGACAGAGCTTCAGAGTGGGCAACGGCATGTGCCGTGGACCAGACGGGGGCTAGGGAGTGCCCGGCAGCGGGAGGGGGCATGTGCCTGTGTCAGCTGCTGCCTGTGGACCCTCGTGGCGGACCCGTGACACGTTGTTCATTATCATTGTTCAAGGAGACGATATGCAGCAAGAAGAGGAGGGACCAGCCAGAAAACCACCGCAGGAAGATGACGATTTCCTTACAGGAAGTGACGCAGATGATAGATTTGAGCCTCTGGACGCTGGAGCATTTCATGAAGGTAGAACACATGTCTCTGGTTTCAGAGCAAAACACGATAGGCAATTTTCGTTATGATTATTGAAGTTTTCATGAGTATCATTAGTTTTTTATTATGATTTTTTTTAACACTTATTTATTATTGAGAGACAGAGACAGAGCATGAGTCGGGGAGGGGCAGAGAGAGAGGGAGACACAGAATCCGAATCAGGCTCCGGGCTCTGAGCTGTCAGCACAGAGCCTGATGTGGGTCTCAAACCACAGACTGAGAGGTCATGACCTGAGCTAGGGTCGGACACTCAACCGACTGAGCCACCCAGGCACCCCTTCATGAATATCTTTAAAACAAATACTTAATTTTTATCTGGTTTGTGTATATACACATACATATACATATACATACACATACACATATACATATACATACAAGCACATATATATTTTAACGTTATTTTTGAGAGCGGGGTGGAGGGGAGCAGAGAGAGAGAAAGAGAAGAAGAATCTGAAGCAGGGTCCAGGCTCCGAGATGTCAGCACAGAGCCCGACGCGGGGCTCAAACTCATGAACCGTGAGATATGACCTGAGCCAAAGTCAGACGCTTCACCGACGGGGCCACCCAGGCGCCCCTTTATGGTTTATTTTTAAGTTGAAGCTGAAAAGTTCAATGAAAACTAATCCTCCCCCCCCCAAAAAAAAACAACTAATTTTTCCCCTAAAATAAATATATATCCCAACTTTGAGTCAAAGCACTTTTAAGGAAACTGCCAGGATATACGAATTCTTTATAGAAAGTAAGTGAAATACTTTAGCATGTTACTTTTACTGTATACTTCTTCCTGGAGTGTCGTGTATTAGAAGAAATTCAGAAAATTGATGAAATATTTTACTTGGCTGTCTATCACAGGCTCTTATTCTAACATAAACTCCATAATCACAGTTTATAGAATACAGTTCTTAGCCTCTAAACCAGGCATTGACAACCTTTCTTTGTAAACAGCTAGAGGATCAATACTTTAGCCTTTGCAGACCATGTAGGTTTTATTGCAACTATTCAGCCCTGCAGTCGTAGTGCAACGTAGCCCTGAACAGTATCTAAATGGGTAAGTATGGCTGTGTTCCAGCAAAACGTTATTTGCAAAGTCAGGAGTCAGGCTTGCTCTGAGCTACAGACCATGATTTGGTGACATCTGTCCTGTATCAGTATCTTAAGTTAAATGCTGGCTAAATACCAGTTGTGTAGTTCACCTTGGATCATTTGCAGAAGGCAAATTAGACTCTCGTCATTCACTGTTGCCCTATAGAGAGAAATCATTTCTGTGATGGTGAAAACGTTTCTTCATAGATTTTGTGCTCTGTTATGCCTTAATATGACCCTACTGCAATTATTTGAAGCCTTGTTAAACAAGTACATATGTTTTGTTCTCACGGTATCTATTTTCTGTTCTTTTTTCTTAAAGTAGCCCTTTAAGACTTTAATGAGTTCATAAAAGATTTTTTTTTAACATTTTTACTTTTTTTTTTTTTTTAACTAAGCTCTGTGCCCAATGTGGGGCTTGAACTCATGACCCTGAGATGAAGAGTCACATGCTCTACCAACTGAGCCAGCCAGTGCCCTGAAAGATTTTAATCCATAAGTGTTGTACTCTGATTGATTGATGTTGTTTTACTTAGCATATGTGAACATACAAATGATATAATGGCATGTATATAATTTTATACTTAAAAGGAATCCCCTGAAACATCATTTAAGATGCATATTTCATTTCTGAAGAGTCAAACTGAAGAAAAAGAGCGACAGCACCCGCCCCCAGTCAACCATATAGCGCATCATGTCCCTCCATAACCATCAGAGTCCGTGGTTGAGTTGCTTTAGGACCCAGGCAACAACACACGACCACAAGCCACAGAGGATCTGGATCAGAGGTGTCTGGCAGGGTTCAGGGATTAGCCAAGCCTAAATCGAGTCTTAACAGGTAGGCAGACTGTGAGAAACAAGTAATAAATGAAATCCATAGCAGCAATCAAGGTAGGAAGGTCTAGAACCATAGCCATAGAGCCATGGATTCAAAGAGAGAATGCGAATATGGTCCACATAAGGTTGACTGATATGCCTACCCATGGTGTTCAATCTTAGATGCAATTCAGATCACCTAGAGAGCTTTTAAAAAGAATACTTGTGACGCACTCTACACAAAGTGAATTGTAATGTTTGGGGTATGGGGCCCCGAAAATGGATAATTGTAAAAGGTCGCCAGATCATATCAAAGTACAGCCGGGAGCGAGTGAAAGTGTGGCCAGGCTGTTTATTTTTTCACATCCTGCTCTGCTGGGTATGAACAAGCTCAGCCTTGCACACCTGTGCTCATAGCCAGTGGGAACCAGGTGGGGCCATAGCCCTTGTCCAGGCTGAAAATTGAGTGGAAGGATAGCCTGGTCACAATACAATTGGTAAATGGTTCCTAGGACTTTTTTAAAGCATAAAAGTAAAGTATATCTACTTTTCACAACATTCAATGTATTGGAAAACTACTTTAGAAGCAAGAAGTTCTTGATTTATGAATGAATGTATTTCCAGAAATTTAACATTCGTGCCTGTTGTCAAGGTTGGAAATACACTTTTCCGTAGAAGTAATGTTACCAGTGATGGATTGGTTTCCATACCAACCTGCAAAATTGTATATAACACATAATTTTCTGTGAAAAATGTACACTCAAAATGCTTTTGAGCTTGTATTTGAATTCAGCCGCACTGTGCATCAAGAATAGGCATTTATAGACCAGCTTTAGAACTTTGGACCTTTAGTTGTCACGTCTGGTAAAATTTCTCTGGGAACAAACAGTGTTTCTAACTGCTGAGTAGGGATGCTGATAAAATGATTTCCACATTTCCCTGGTATCTGTTGCTCCCTCCTGTCTTCGGCCAAGATGACTCAGGAAGATTAACAGGTCCTCGGAATTTGTCCTTGTCTTAGATGCTGCTTATATAACAGATTTCAGTTAAGACACTCAAATAATCTGAAACATAAGGAACTTGAGATTTTTGAGGTTAGGAGCTATAGATTGGGGGTAGAAAGAAATACTTCTAAAAAGTTTATAAACCTTACTTTATAAACTATAGGCATATAAACTAAAAAGTTTATAAAACCTTACTTTCTGACTTTATCTTAATTTGGAACATAGATTCAGTGTGAACTTAAAAGTTGTTTATTAAAAGTCTTCAGAAATTAAAAATATTTATACCTTGTGTAGTTGTCGCATTAACAAGGGTCACAGGAGTAGTGAGGACCCTGTGTTGGTAGCACTTTGCTATTGGGGGTGTGTGGGTTCAGTTAGGAACACAGTTGCCCTTCAGCTCCCCGTCTTAGAAAGTCTCCTCCGTTCTTCCTTATGTTCCCATCTGTAGACAGTGTGCTTTTGCTCTAGAAAATAGGACACCGCAGTGGAATGTGAAGTAGACTAGGAATTCGCCCCTTTCCTGGGTCCAGCCTTGTCCCTGTGTTATTCTGTCTCCTCATTAGTCCAGGTTATGGTGGTATTGAGTGGATTGAAGAGAAAATGTAGGCGTTTCTAAGTGTAGTTCTTGTGAAAGATGAAGTGTTTAGCAGAGAGTTAATAGGTATTTTCGTGTTCTATGTTAATATTTACTTTCAAAATAAAATCAATGATAAGCAATTAGAATATACATCTGCGGAATATATACGTACAGTTTTATGAAAGTAGTACTATTGATTTGATGTTCTTCTTTCCAGAAATTGAAGATAGTTACCATGTAGAAGAGACAGGTGAGATTTAAACTTAATACTATTCTTTTTTTTTTTTTATTAAAATGAGTCTTTTCCTGTAAAAGAACATCATGAGAGAGAGAATGTATTATCTATGTATTATCTATAATTATTTATTATTGTATTTTGTAATTATCTATAATTATTTATTGTATTTTGTAATATATCATAAAATGTGCAATATATATAGCTAATTGTTATATATGGCATATATGTATTGTATCATAATTTCATATATATGTTTCTTTGTGAATCTAGTTTTTGTGCTCTTGAAGTCTGTTTCCTGAGGATACATTCCCAGTAGTGGGATTACTAGGTCAGAAGATACAATAGAAGTACCTGTTTTGTAATCTTAAGTTACAAAGTCCATGAAAAGTCAGAATTGTGTAATGTCACTGGTCACACGTGCCCAGAAGATATGGCCGTATTGGAGATGGGCATCTTTTGGTAAGCCTGTGTTGGCCAGTTTTTCTTCCAGTGTTGAAGTAGATCCCTCTTTCTGTGCTCGAGGACCACGTCATATTGTTGGCTGTCACTTAGGACCTATATTGCTCAACAATATAAATCTGTAAATACTAGAATTATATGGCAGTCTGGGAGTACTCAGGTCTTAAGTTCAAGTGTAAGGGGCTAGGAAATGTTTGTATCCCTATTCAGGCACACTCTGTGGCAGGTGCTTGCTGAGTGGATGGGAGGAAGGCTCACCTGTACTGCTAGGTCTGTGGTCTCTGTCTGTCTGTCTGTCTGTCTCTGCCTCATTAGTCTTTTGCTGAATACAGTTGATATGCATAATTTAAGTGAGAATATTAGCTTCACCATTTTGGTTCGATTAGAAACCCATTGATGATGGGTCCTGTCTTCTTCAGCTTTCCATTAGGCATCTAGCAAAGGTAGTACCTGGGTGTTCCATGAGTGAATATAAATGGGAGCATCGTTATAAGGTGATTTTATACCTCTGTCATTACTAGATCTTGTGCTTTTCCTATTTTGAATATCAAGTGTAATCCTTCTTTAGACACATTTGAAGTTTCCTCATCATTTCTTAATTTATAGCTTCACAGGTCTATAACCAGGATATGGAGGAGATGATGTACGAACAGGACAATCCAGGTTTGTGATATGTGTTTCTGTGCGAAGCACTGGCCAAGGCCATTTTCCCCCAGGCTTAATGATTCACTCTGATTCGACTCCCGAGTGCTCTTTATAATACTCATAACCATTCTTGATTGCCCAGACATTTATGGAAATTTCTGAACATAGTTTAATATTACCTGCACGAATGAGGAAACAAGGAGATGTGTGTGTCAAACCACCGTTGGGATTCTGCTCTTTGTAGACAGGACACTGGAAAGGATACTGGGACGTTAACGAGGCAGTGTGGTAGAGCCTGACTGGTTCTGCTCCTTCCCATTTGTGATGAGGCAAATTATGGAACTTTATTCGGCTTAAACTTCGTTGAATGATAACGAGAATACCTATCTTACACAGTTGTGAAGATGAGAATTAATCTGCAAATACCTTAGAATGGTGTCTGGTAACGTGTTCGGTTATTTCACGTTTGGCCGAGGTGTGTGTTTTTTCCTTTTAGATCCCATGGAACCAGTAGCAGGCGGCGAGGAGAGAACATACCATGATGCAGGTATCAGACGAATATTTTCATTAACGGTAAACATCTCTTCAGGCTTTACAGTTGCAGTGCTGTGGTAACACGGTGATTTTTCTTTCAAAGGTGTCAGAGGAGTGATTTTCACACCTAATACAAGTCTTTTTGCTTTGTAATGAGATTAGATGATTAAAAATATATCAGGCTTTCATATTTTGCCTCACCCACACTGGCACCGCAAAATAGGATGTTAATCATTAATGCTCCTTTTTGCGTATTGTGCTTTCTGCCGGTTTGACGGATTTTTATGAAAATAATGTACTTGTCGTTTTGTCTCGTTTTGGGGCAGAGGCACTGATCACTGACTGCAGACATTAATATTGCAAGGAATAGAATTCTGTGTTTGAGATGAAGTTGTGTTTTTTAGCTAAGCAATGACACTGAATGACTCATTTAATACTTACTTTGATTTTATTCTCTTTTTTTGCAGATGACATTACATACCAAGACTATGATGAACCAGGTTTGAAAACACTTCTTTTTTTAAAATTTTTTTTCCCTCTGGCTGAGTGTTTATTTTATTTTTTTAATATGAAATTTATTGTCAAGTTGGTTTCCATACAACACCCAGTGCTCATCCCAACAGGTGCCCTCCTCAATGCCCATCGCCTACTTTCCCCTCCCTCCCACCCCCCAGCAACCGTCAGTTTATTCTCAGTCTTTAAGAGTCTCTTATGGTTTGCTTCCTTCCCTCTCTAACTTTTTTTTCCCCCTCCCCTCCCCACCGCTGTGGTCTTCTGTCAAGTTTCTCAGGATCCACGTAAGAGTGAAAACATACGGTATCTGTCTTTCTCTGTATGACTTATTTCGCTTAGCATAACACTCTCCAGTTCCATCCACGTTGCTACAAAGGGCCATACTTCATTCTTTCTCCTCAGGTTCGTGAAAACACTTCTTAACCTTAAGCCATCTTCTTGTTTTAAAATATACTCCAAGCTCGACTGTAGAGTGTGGAGAATAATGTTTTAAGCTGCAAATACCACAACTTAAAATACCCAAATCAATGGTAGTTTTCAAAGAATTTACTTGGGGAGACCATTTACCCCCTCCAGTAATTCTGCCATTGACTAAATAATTTCTTAAACCCTTTGCAAAGTCGCCCTAGGAAGCAGTTAAAAATTATGCACGAAAACTTACCTCATTACTTTATAGTCATAGCTGTCTTTTGACTAAAATACGTCTTGTGCATGGAAAACTAGTCAGAGTTTAACTCCTCTAGCTGCCTCTACCAAGTGATCCCATTCTTAGAGTGACGGATCTGCTAACATGAGAAAGGTACACACAAATTTCATTGCAGGCTTAGCAGTGGTGTGAAGAGAAGAGTCCGGGCACGTTTGTGTGCGAGTGGCACTAGAGTCAGATTTAGGCCGTTGTAGCTGCTTTTGTTGCCCCCACACTTCCCATGCTGTTTCATTAAACTCCATGAAGTAGACTCTATTTTTGCTACCTCCCAGATGAAAGAAATAAGGGTCAGAGAATGTAAACGATATGCCTAAGTTCATGGTGAATAAGAAATGATAAAACCAGGGGCGGACCATTTTTATTCCACCACCTTCAAGGACGGCTCTATCAAAGGAAAGAAGTCAGTTGAGTATAACCAAGACGATAAAGAAATGTACGGTGCTCGAAACATGGAGGACTTTCCATGTGCTGGACAGTTTGGGGGCTTAACATTTAAATATGATCAACAGAGAGTCCCTACTCTCAAGAAATTTGTGGTCTCCTGATAATTGGTGATTCTCAGTTGAAGAAAATTAGGAACGGCTGTGTATAAACCTGATAGGATAATTTATTAAGCATATGTATTAAAGGTTTGAGGTCCTACTAAGATGACCATTCACAGTGGCTATTTCTAATGGGATATGGATGATGCCACTGGAAGAATGCTGGGTTCTGTCTTTAAGAACTAATATTTTTATAAGAAATTAAATAACTTGGCTGCTATGATTGCATTTATATTTTCTTTTCGGTTTTGAATTTGAAGGAGAAAATAGGAATTTGGAAATTAAAAGTTACATGTAGAGATGTGACTTGGGATACTTTTCTAATTTCTGCCACTAATTATAGTGTTTTTCTAAATATGGTAGAAGGAACATGTTTGGAAGGCATTTTGCAGACTAGATCCAGAGACCCTTAAAATCAAACTTGAAAGAAGTGTAATATTAGATATCATGCTGATGAGAATGCTGTAACAGTACATGTATTTTCTTAGGCAGAATATCAGAATGAGTATAATTTAAAATGGTAAGAAAGAGTAATAAATATGACCTAAGAGGTCATCAAGATTTGGTGAGATACTTTGGATTACCTGGCTATAGAACGTAAACTTTTCAAACAATGGATTTAATAGAATAGAAGATTATTTGCTGTTCTAAAAAGATACCTTTGTCAAATTCGGGAACCAGACTAGGGAAACCAAGTAAACATGTGTAACTGAAGCTGTAAGTAGGGTGAAAACAAAATCATTTTTCATTGGAAACCCAGAATATATTGTGTATTAAACTCCCCACATCTAGACCCTGTGGCTTATGAAAGCTGGGGAGGGACCCAGCTGTCCACATAAAAACATTTAGAAAGCATCAAGCCTACATCGGATGTACCTAAGAAATGACATCTTACCATCTGATTGATTGATTCTCATCCTCCATATGTATTAACTGCCTTATGTCTAAAACATAGGACACTGGAGCAGTTCTGGTGAAGAACACACCCATGCTCCATATAACCGTGGACCCTATATTTTAGCGGGGAGTAGAAATTACACAAATAACTTCAATTTAGTATTTTGTTGCAATTGTGCTAAGTGCTGCTAAGAACAAGTATGGTGTGTAACAAGAGCATATAGTGAAGAGACCTACCTCGTTAGCGGACCAGGGAAGGCTTCCTTGAAGTTTGAGGTGAAGATTAGAGCCTTTGACAAGGCAAGGGGCGGGTGACTGGAGTGCCACAGGAAGCATCCAAGGTGTCTGGAGTGCTGGCAGTAAGGGACACGGGCTGAGATTGCAATATGTCCCGGCTGCAGAGAGTGCCTATCAGTAATCAGGGATGGTCACCTTCCCGTAGGGCATTGTTCAAGGCACTATAGAATCGGATACGCATTTTGTAAAGATTGATCAGTCTGACATGCAGCAAATAGACTGGAGAGAGACAAGAGTGGATATGGGGGGACCGGTGAGTTTAGTGTGCAATTATCCCAATCTGATCTTGCCCTGAGTCACATTTCTGCCAAAAGAGGAGTCAGAAGAGATGAGTTATAGGGAAGGGATGGTCAGCAGCGTCTCGTGCTGCTGGAGACCCACACGAGGTGAGCACTGAGAAAACGTGCATCGGACCTAGTACTGCAGCAGCCTCCCAGTGACCTTGGCAGGAGCCATCTTCCATGGACACAGGTGAACATGGACAGACCGAAACCAGGGTGATGGCAGTGAAGTTTTAACCAGGGTGATGGCAGTGAAGGGAAGTGGACAAGCTGAGACATGTAAGGAGATAAAATTGACAAGGAATGTTGTGTGGGTATAGCTGGGGGAAGAGAGCAAGGTGTCAGGAGCCCCATCCACCATTCTGGCTTGTGCCCTTGATGGATGGCGGTGCCGTATTCCTAAGACAGGTGAGACTGGAAAATAGGAACGGACCAAGAGGCCACGAGTCCAGTCTGTATGTGTTGATAGTATATGTCAAGATATCTGGGGGAATATCTAATAAGCCTATTGATGGTGCTTTGATCTCAGCAGAGACCTCTAATTTGTAGTTGTGAGTTTGGGAATCATGAGTCTATAAAAGGTCATCAAAGCCGAAGGCTGAGGTCACTTATGGAGGGAGGACGGTGTGGGGAGATGGGAGGTTCTGTGGCTGACCTTTGATGAAAGCCAGCATTGAATGCCGAGTAGGACAAGGATAATTGATGAAGAAGATTGAGAAGGAGAAAGGAAAGAATAAAAGGAGAACATGGTCACACTGAAGTCCAAGGGCAGTCATGTTTGAGAAGGAAGGAGCTGCTGAGAGATCTAACCTGGAGAGGGTAGAACGTGTCCATTAGATGGAATGAGGTGCTCACTGGTGGTCTTGGAAGAGCCTTTCAGGGGTGAGTCAGGGCCCAAGACCTGGTTGAGGAAGGAAGTGAGGGATGAGACAGCAAATGTAAATGATTCTTTGAAGAAATTAGATGGTGAAATGGAGGGAAGAGAGGGAACAGAGGGGAAGGGGCTCGAGTAAGCGCTTTTTTTCTAAGTTGGGAGAGACTGGAGCATGGTTAAATATCAACACAGTTCAAAGTGACAAAGCAAGCGAACGTTCACGGCTCCTTTGCCCTACAAATACCACCAGGAGGACAGAAGGTGCTGTATTAAAAATTGGCATCCCTTACTCTACCCCAGCACTGAGAGTACTATCTGAAAGATAGTAGGTACTCAGAAATTTTTCTATAGTAGATGGTCAAAAGGAATAAAGAAAATAGTAGAAAATGGTAGAAAATAAGGAAGCTCATTCTCAGTGAACCAGAAAATTTGAGGCATTTTGGAGAAAGGAAAAGGCTGGAAAAAGCTTGACTGAAAAGGCTGTGACCCAGCTGAGCCCGAGAGAAGAGGCCGAGCCTCCTTTGCAGCAGAGCTGAGAGCCACTGAGCCCCATGCAGGTGAAC
The DNA here is from genome assembly GCF_016509475.1 of Prionailurus bengalensis. Taxonomy (NCBI): domain Eukaryota; kingdom Metazoa; phylum Chordata; class Mammalia; order Carnivora; family Felidae; genus Prionailurus; species Prionailurus bengalensis. Next base: position 12,742,492 of record NC_057353.1, on the reverse strand, counting down.
AGGAGGAGGAGGGAGGCAGTGAGTTCAGGGCCTGCCAGCTGAACCCTCGCTCGGAGGGGCTGGCACCGGGAGTGTTTGCCCTCCGCCCCCATGGAAGGTCTGAGAGTTGTTCCCCAAACAAAGGGAAAAGACATGAAAAAAATGGAAAAGAGAGTGCCGTCAGGAAGTAAACGACTTTTGGATCTTGGTGCTACCGCAAGTGATTGGGAAGAAACTTAATGTCCCCCATTTTATGTGAAGAAAGCTTATGTAATTGCCCATCTCTGGCTACAAACCCTTCCCTACCCTCCTCTGCAGCCTGCCGCTTCCCAGTGACTAAGCCCTAGGGGCTCAAGGATGAGTTAGACATTGTCTCTGCTCTCGATACCATACAATGACTGTTGTCTTATAGTGAGAGTTATGTAGTCCTAAAGGATTATTTTTTCTGTGTATTTTCTAGTATACGAGCCATCAGAAAATGAAGGGATAGAAAGTTCAGGTAAGCTTTTTTTCTAAACAGGTGTTTCCTACAAGTCAGCCCCACCCCCCTTATATTTATCAAATCTCAGATAACTTGTAGAACAAAGACAGATGTAGTAAGAAATACATTTTCGGGGCGCCTGCGTGGCTCATTCGGTTAAGCGTCCGACTTCAGCTCAGGTCATGATCTCACAGCTCATGGGTTTGAGCCCTGTGTCAGGCTGTAGGCTGACAGACAGCTCAGACCCTGGAGCCTGCTTCAGATTCGGTGTCTCCCTCTTTCTCTGCCCCTCCCCCGCTCTGCCCCTCCCTGTCTGTCTCTCTCTCTCTCTCAAAAATAAATAAACCTTTAAAAATTTTAAAAAAGAAATATATTTTCAAGTCTCCAAGGGAGTAATTGGATATTGCCAATATATTTGTTTCCTATTTATGGCAAGTTTTATGTCATCAGGAATGATATTAGCCTATTTGGTATATTCTTCTAATGTAATTTAGGGATTAAGGTTGATATGCTAATATAAATACTTGTGAGTCTCTCTATATAAGAAGCCCCATTCTAAAATTAGCCAAATTTAGGTATCTGAGTAGAGATAAGCTAATTTAGGGATGTAGTGTGAGCTAATGTAAAATGTGTGTTTGTTTGTTTTTTTTTAAGATAACACTGTGGAAGATTCAAACATAATTTTAGAAGGTAAGTTTTATAGAGATCGCTTTACTTTTTGTATTAAAATTACATTCATGTATTCAACAAGTGTGCCTTGGACACTTACTTGGCTGTCTATATGGTGCTCGGGGCTAGGAGGACCAGCCTGAAAATGGACAGAATTTCTATTTCCTGGGGTTGGTATTCTGGTGGTCAAACGTGATAAAGTAGGCAAAGGTTATGAAAAGTGCAACAACAGAGATAAAAAACAGGTCAGCACAATAGAAAATGAGGAGGGTTAGTCTAAATAGGGGAGGTGATTTGTTCGGAAGGGGTTAGCCTTGGGCAGGGATGGGTTGAAAGTTGGGTCCTTTATGTTGCTGTACAGCTGGACAGACTCTTTTTGAAAGTGAAGGGATTGTTTCTGAAAAAGTAGAAGTGATGCATATATTACACGGTGGTGCCTTGACACCAGCTAGAGTTACAGAGATTCCAACAGTTTGCAAAGTTCTTTCACGTATGTTATTTCAGTTCCTTACAGTGGACACTGAGGAGGAGGTGGGATAAATATCTTTGTGCTTTTTTAATAAGTGAAGGGCTGACATGGGAGGGAGGTCAGTGGCTGGCTCCACATCAGGCTGGAAGTCGCTAAGCTGGTATTTGACCTAGGCGTGGGGCCTGTAGTAGACTCTGGAGTCCATGGGCTTGAACGGCAGGAAGTTGCCACCGGGAACATGTAACGGGGAATTTTTACAAGTTACTCTTAGAATTCATTCGTGAGCCACTGATTGTCAGTTTTCAGATGAAATGTTACGGCACTTGAGCTTGGTTAGGCAGCATCTCTAATAGTACAGTTGACTGAAATGGGAGAAGATAGGGAGGGGTGGAGGCAACGTGGAGATACGAGATTTGCCCTCGTTCACCCACCTGCTGTGGAGGCACCGCGTACACGCAAATTCATCTCCACGTGGCAGGCTGGGTTGCCTTCAGATTTGCTCCTCCCTCCGATTACTCTGTTCTCTCTGAAGGACATAGCCGAGTCTGGTTTTTATTCAGTTAGAATCAGCAAATGGAAACCCCACATCCCTAGGAAGAACTTTATCCATCCCACCCCACATATATTGTTTTATATAGGAGACAAAACATCACAACATGCATCTTGGCCCTGCCGTTCCTGTATTAGAAGTACAGTCTTTCCAGAGACGTTTCAGGCATTTTGATAAACCAGGAGAGGACATGGCAGGGACTGCTAAGGGAGTTCCTTCTGGGGGTAGTGGGGCTCTGGACTGTGCACCTTTACCCCAGCCTGTAGTGTCTGTGCTCCTGTGGAACCTGAATGGACAGAGAATGAACCTATCATCTTGGAACTCCTGGGTGGCTCAGTCGGTTAAGCGTCTGACTTCGGCCCAGGTCATGATCTCACAGTTTATGGGTTCAAGTCCTGTGCTGGGTGGGCTCTGTGCTGACAGCTCACAGCCTGGAGCCTGCTTCGGATTCTGTTTCTCCCTCTCTCTCTGCCCCTCTCCTGCTCATGCTCTGTCTCTCTCTCAAGAGTAAATAAACATTAAAAAAAAAAGAATGAACTCATCATCTTCACACACCCACCAACCTTCTCTTTACTCCTCTTCCCTGACTTGGCTGAATGCATCAATATATACTTGCATTCCCAAACCAGAAATGTGAGTGTCATCATTGACACTCCCTCCATTTCTGTAGCTAATCCCAAGTCCTGTTGAATGGGCTTCTCAAATCCATTCTTTTCTCTGTGGCTTTAGTGATGTAGTTGAGCCCTCATCACCTTCCTGGACAATAAGTGGTAGCCCTTCTAGCCCATCTTCTCACTTCCACATTTGTCCCCTTCAGATCTCTCTGTCATGATGCCATTAGGGTGATCTACTCAAAAGTACAGGTTTGGCTGTATCAATCCTGTGCCTAAACCCTCTTTTCTTCCCCATCTGTGTCAGTGAGGGTACTTCCTGTTACAGGTAACAAAAAACTAAACTTGAATTGGCTTAAGCATTAAAGAGACAGGTGACAGGTCTGTTGTGAACTTGGAGAACGTAGTGAGGAATTTGGATTATATTCCAAGTACAGTAGGAATCTGGGGAAATACTTAAATGAGGTATGACATAATGTGACTTATGTTTTAAAGAATTACTTCCACTCCTAGTTAATTGAATGGATGGAGCAAGCACCGGAGCAGGAACCACTGTGTTAGGCAATGATTGGGTACCAATCTGGGAGGTGATCATGGTGGCCTGGAGTAATGTCCCAGCAGTGGAAATGGAAGGGAAAGTGGAGAATTTGAGACGTATTTTTGAATCACAACTGATGGAACTTTCTGATGATTGTGAAGGAAAGAGGAATAAAGGGAGCCTTTGGTTTGGTTTGAAAAACTGTTGGATGATGGGGCCATCTACTGAGAAGAAAACTAGGATATAGAAGAAATTGGTGTAGGGGAGGAAATCAAGGCTTCATAGTGGACATTTTAAGTTGAGGAATGATGTAAGATTCCCAGATGGAGATATCAAGGAGGGGGTTGGATATGCCAATCTGAACTGGATGGGCGAGACGTGAGACTGATGATATAGGTGTTTGGGAGCCATCATCATGAAGATGGTACTAACTCCGTGAAAATTGATAAAATTTTGTGAGTATAGAGAGAGTAGACAAGCAATCCCAGGACTGAGTTCCAGGGAATCCCAACATTTTGAGGTTTGATGGAGCATGAACAACCAGCGAGACATGAGGAAAATCACTAGAAAAGAATGTTAAAGAGCAGAAAGAAAGGGAATATGTTTCATGCTATTGCCATTGGAATTTGGGGACTGACAAGTATCAATTGCATTTGGGAATATAGAGATTATTGGTGTTATAGATAAAGCTATTTGAGTAAATGGATGGGAGTTGAAAGCCATACTGGAGTGGGTTTAAAAAGTCCTGGAATAAAGAAGGAAAATCAGGTTATGCTGGTGTAATTAGTTAGGTATTTCCTTTTTCAAAATCCTCTCTTTACATCATTACCCAAATAGATTTCAGGTCATTTGTTTGTAATTTGTACATTTGTTAAATGTACATTTTTTTCAGAATAAAATTGGTGGAAAATTTAATTTATCTTGCAATAATAAGGCTTTAATAGTGTAACATCAGTGATGGAAATAACAGTGGAAGCTCTTAATACTTTGTGCTGCACACAATTTTTTTAAACCTAAAATGACAAGTAAAAGAAATTCAGAGAGAGAAAGAATATTAACAGTTGATAAAGTGCTAATATATCTCTAACTTACTAAGAACGAAATCAGTAGGCAAACCTTAACAAGCTAGTCACGACATGGAAAGCTAGTAAATACTCCTAGTACTGCCACTGAAACAAAGAAATATGCCAGAATATTGACAGTGATTAGGGGGAATAGGTGAATTTTTTTTTCCCTTTTGTCCTTTTATGTAAAGTATTTCCAAATCTGCCATTTGGTCATGCATTCTTCTTAAAATTAGAAGATAAATAATATAAGAAGAAAAATGATTAAAATAGATGCATAAATACATGAGTTTTAGAAAAAGCTATTAAAAATTCTTCCTTTTGACCCAAGTCTGTTACAAGTCTTCAGCAGCAAAAGGAAAGCTGATATAATCTTATCTCTAGATTAAGGTAATGATGGGTGAGTTGTTAGATATGAAGATCTTAGTACATGATGTAATTTTATAGAATGAAGCAGATCAATGTATGATTGTACCGTTAGATGATAAGGTCTACAGTCTGTTTAGTTGCAAGTGGGTTGAAGCAGCCAGGAAAAAGGCAAGATGTTAAAAAAAAGTCATATCCACATTTTTGGCTAGTCTTAGAATATGTTAACTTGAATATTCTTTTTCAAATCCTTTATTAAAGCTAGTGACTGACTTTTAGGTTTCTGTTTCAACTCCTTTATGTTGTTTCATTCACATTACAATTAGGGTTATGTATTAAAAACTTTTTAACAAGAGGCTCTGAACGTCTTTCCTCAGCTTTCTTTTCACGTCTGATGCAAAATTGTGACAAAAACCTGGGTTTGAGTTCATATCTCCTTTGCCCGGCAGTGAGTTTTGAGGTTCGTCAGTTGGGCAGATAATGTAGAGCCTGCCTTGCAGAACGCTTGCAGAGTATATGACGTTTTGCAAAGTTATAGCTAATGCTTCTTTGTTGTAACAGCCTGAAAACCTGATGTTTTTTGTGATAATTGCAATCGAATCACAAAAATGTCTGTAAAAATAATCACTGTAACTTAACACTGGTCAGCAATATGTAATGGATTGTGATTTCATTATTTATTGTAGAAGCACATGTGCCCCCTGCCGAAGAACAACAGGAAGTACCACCAGGTAGGACATTTTGTTAGATGTGTTGCCTTTTCCTTTTCTGTTTAATTTAAAATGGACTGTTGATATTCACAGTAGCTGCATGAAACCAGTCTGTGTGAAGAGTAAAACTCCTGAAAGAAGGTTTAATTATCCCAAATTTAAAATTGTCTGTGTTTTGATCAGTTGAGCCAAAGTGAGGGAAATACATGTTAGATTCAGTCTAGTTCATGTTTCTTGAGCTGGGATATGAGGAGTATTAATGATCTGCCATTGTAGTCGGTAGTAGTCATAGTAATAGGTGGGGTGGAATTGTTGCTGTTGTTGTTGTTGTTCATGACAGGCTAATTGATGGAGGATATGGAATCAGAATTGCCTTTAGGATGAAAGTTTAATAGCGCATAACCTTGTGACTTTCCTCTTGTTTCCCATCCCCCATTTCCTTGAGAGCATCTCGGTGTCCCCGGGGCAATCTGGCTGCCCAGGCCGTGTCAGTTCCCAAAGTCCTCTTTTACAGCCAACTGTGTTAACCCATTTCTGTAGTCTTCCCTCCCTTCTGCCACATGCCCCTCTCGTCAGCAGTGAGTTTAGAGAATGGGAACAGCATTTCAACCAAGGCCTGTGCTTTCAAATGCATGTTAGAGATGACATTAACTCTACCTGCAATCGGAAATTAATGTACAAGCCTCCTGTTCTCAGAGTGGGAAAAACATGTTTGGTTAAGAGAGGGAATTTCCAGGACCTCTTTCCCAAGGGTCTGTCTTCTTGTTTCTGTGTTTTATTTCCATTTTCTTTCTTTTTGTGTCATTTATTGGTTGAATTTTTGCTCCTATTTTTTATATTAGGCTTAATGTGAATTTTATAGCAATGGTGTGTAGTACCACTATTGATTTTGGTAGAAGTAATTATAACTGCCAGAATCTATGGAATTGTAAATTTCAAGGAAAAAAAAAGAACTTTTCTAATCAAAGAATATATTTAGTTAATACCCCAGCTCATCTTTGCTTATTTAACGACTGGGATGTTTTGGGTTTGGACAGTTGTCATACCACGTGTATTTATAATAATATTTGCAAATGCTGAAGGGAATTGAGTTGTTGCTATTATAATGTGAATGAGAATAGAAATTCACAGAGAAGTCGGCCTTTTACGTGATGACTACTGGGCAGGTGTGCATATTTTGTGTTTAAGAAAGGTGCACAGGGCAGGGAGAGTTGATGTTTCTGTCCACTTTTGTGATTTCCTCCTTATTGTTGAGTGATGCCTCACGGAGTGCCTTGTTTCTGTCTTGATGAAGCAGAGCAGGGTTACCGAATTAGCATTATGATTACTGTCCATGCCTTGAAAGAAAATTGTTTTGTAAGTATTTTTAAAAATAGTGAGTTTTTACAACATTGGCTTTTTTCTTAGTTACACTTCATATTTTTTTAATATTGACCTGCCTTTAGCAAAGATATATAAGGTAATATCATTTTAGGGCCAGAAATGTCTGTGCTTTTATTTCCGTGTTTTATAAGCTAAGCCCAAGAATTTCCTTGGAAAGTACATATAAAATCCACGTGGTTGGGGTGCAGGAATCAGGTGCTTTTTTAGATGAGATAGTTAACATTTAACAACGGAAGCACATAAAAATGAAGATTTGATTAATATGCACACTTTCTGACCTACAGTAAGCTCCCAATAAATGGTGACCTTGGCTATTTTTGTTTAGTAATTAATTAGCCTGATCTTCAAGGTGGATCAAGAGAAGTAAAGTCCGGAAAGACCCAGTCAAGAGGTTGTAACCTGTAATTTGGTGTCATAAAAATTTGATTGACCCACTGCCCAGTTATAGTTTGACCTTGCCAAAGAGACTGTGAGGCCAAGAGTTAACAATAGTGATTTTTAATGATTGCACTTGGTTTGCCTGTCTCCCATTATTTTCATAGCCTTATTTTATATTACACCTTCTTTTATTCAATCTTACAAAAGAAATAATAGTTAAAACTCTATATTCGTGATCTTTTTATAGCATAAGCTGACTGCTTTTGTAAGGGTTTAATTATCTGTGTGATTACAGAAACTGCAGGAACACTGATCATAGGGCCTGTCTCACTTTTCAATTCTCCTTACCTTCTAGTCTTTAAAATCTGTTATTCGGTGGAAACTTTAATTCAGGACCCTCTGCAACATGCTAGCGATTTGTTCACTTTTTCCTGGCCCTTAGACTCAGGCTGATGACTCCTTTGCCTTCCCTGATCATTCTAAGATTAAGTTCTGTCTTAATATTGCTTGTTAAAAATTCACAATCACGTATTTATTTATTTAAAATTTTTTTAACATTTATTTATTTTCAAGAAACAGAGAGAGACAGGGCACAAGCAGGGGAGGGGCAGAGAGAGAGGGAGATGCAGAATCCAAAGCAGGCTCCAGGCTCTGAGCTGTCAGCACAGAGCCCGACGCGGGGCTTGAACCCATGAACTGTGAGATCATGACCTAGGCCGAAGTTGGATGCTCTAATTACATTAATTAACTCATTTAATACCTTCCGTAGCCTAAATATAGACACGCTATTATTTCCATTTTACAGATGAGAAAACTGAGACACAGCAAGGCAGGTTGAGATCCGAGAGCTGACAGGTGGTACCTGTAGAGCCGAGGCTGCTCCTTGCGTGCCGGCTCCCAAGTTCACACTCTCGGCCGCTGTGGCCTAGAGGGTTTTACATAAGGGAAGGCCTGAGAGCTGATGAGTTCTGAGAGCTGTTGTGATGTGGTAGAACTAAAGATACTGGGGCGCCTGGGTGGCGCAGTCGGTTAAGCGTCCGACTTCAGCCAGGTCACGATCTCGCGGTCCGTGAGTTCGAGCCCCGCGTCCGGCTCTGGGCTGATGGCTCAGAGCCTGGAGCCTGTTTCCGATTCTGTGTCTCCCTCTCTCTCTGCCCCTCCCCCGTTCATGCTCTGTCTCTCTCTGTCCCAAAAATAAATAAACGTTGAAAAAAAAAAAAAAAGAACTAAAGATACTGTATTCTTCAGCATCCTTCTCCTCATATATATTAGTACTTCAGTTAGGACCTGGGAGTATTGAAGATTAGGATTTGTTGTCGAAAAGCCAGTTGTCCAGTAGTTTGAATTTTGGCACTTTTTGTTTATATTTGTAAGTTTGTAAGTGCTTTGCTATCAACAAGGATGTAAAAAGTCCTAAGGATCGATCATTCTGATTCTAGAAGCCCATCATTTTGAATACCAGATGTTTTTAAAACGTTGTTTTTGTAACCCTTACTCCTTCAGTAAGTTTCACCTTTCTCTTCAAACTCAGATTTGTACTTGAAATCATGTAGCATGTGATTCTAGCAATATGACAGAATAAATATGCATAGCACAATTTGATGCATTTATGAAGGAATCGCTTATAAAATTCATCAGAGTACAATTTCCTGCCCAACAGTACTTGAAGGCTGTTTCACTAACTGGTTCCATTAACAATTTTTTTCTGTCCTACCACGCCAAGAAAAAAAAAAGTTAATATTGTGTTTTATGATGATAGTCATGTTATTCAAAATGGAGATGAGTGAGCATCGGTGTTTCTTCTGCTCCTGTGTCTCCAAAAATGGAGCTAACGCTTGTAACTCATCCCAGTGTGGACTGGCCTAGCAGTGGGGATGGTTTCACTCCACTGCATCTGTACCGACTTTCACTCTTGCCTCCTCTGGTCACCCAGCATTTTCTAACGTGATCAGTGAGACACATAACCAGCTTTAGTGTGGCAGCACTAGAGGTCTTAGCTTATGTTCATAAATACCTAACATGAGGGGCACGTGGGCGGCTCAGTCCGTTAAGTGTCCGACCTTGGCTCAGGTCATGATTTCAGTTTGTGAGTTCGAGCCCCACATCGGGCTGTCTGCTGTCACCACAGAGCCTGTTTCAGATCCTCTGTCCCTCCGCCACTTACACTCTCTCTCTCAAAAATAAACGCTAAAGAATTTCTTAAAAAATAAGTACCTAATATAAATGTTATTGTTACAGATTTCACCATTTATGCAAGAAATGCATATTGAGCAATTACAAAGGTACAGGTTCTGCCCTGGATGAAGAAGGTACTCGAACAATACAGTGCCTGCCCCGAAGACAGTGCGCCATAATACATAGGTGTAATAAGACAAGTGGGAAAATGGGCAGGCGTCACCTCCTGGAGTGGCCCATACATGATGTTTAAAAATTAGAATCTGGGCCTAACAGCGGCAGGAGGCCGCTGAAAAATTCTAAGCAGAAGAGTCACATGGTCAAATCCAGATTTGAAAAAAGCAGTCCAGTGAGGAGATGGGAGACTAGGCAGGGGACAGGTGTACCGACTGGCTGGAGGCCGGAAGCTTCAGCTACCGTGGAAGTGTTGCAGGAGTTTCCGCAATGCCTGGTATTCGTTGTCTCACTGCTTCGAAGAATGAAGAGGTGGACACAGAATGAACAGCAGGCAAAAGTTTATTAGAGTATAAGATCAGAAAGGAAGAATAGTATGAAAAAGCTCTCTTTACAGAGAGGCAGGATTTGAAAGTGAATGCCGGGCAGCTATAGGCAAGTGTCCTTGTTTTATAAGGTTCTGGCCAGCCCTCTCTTCCTCCCCTCCTTGTTCCTTCTCAGTTTCTACACTTTTTGATAGCTCAGGGTGCTGGGTTGTCCATTCCTGATTGGCTCGTTTCCATTGTATGAGGGGTCTACGGCCATATCGTTATTCCTTGCGGGTCATACATTCTATGGTCTCCTACTTATCTTTAGTCAGGTCTTTTGTCCAATTCCTGAGGGAACCTGAGGGGGAGTAGGTGGGGTCTGTTACAGTCTTAGAGGAACCTTACGCTTGAGGAGGTTTGCTACAGTCAGAAACTCCCATCATTGTTGCAGAATACGTGTTTTTCCCCACCCTGGGACCTCAGGTCCTATGCTTTCTCTCTCCACCTATTTTGCCTATCTTTTCCCTATCATAGAAGGGCTGGAGAGGCAGGATCCACCCCTGAGCATTGGAATTGGAAATAATTTGCAGGAAAGAGGGCTGATTGAGGGGAAGGGTCGAGGATGATTCCCATGTTCCTGACCTGAGTGAAGGAATGATCAGCCTTTCATGGACCTATAGGAGAAGGAGAAACGGAGAGAAAGAGGAGGTGACTGGCCTGGTGTGAGACATACTGGGTGTGCAGCTCAGTGAACCACTTCTGAGCAGAGTTGTCTTTAAATATTTAGGAGCATATAATTAGGGCATTCCGGATATTGTTGTAACTGGGCTTTTAGTTTATTTGCCTTTAAAAAATTTTTTTATTTGTTTAAGTAATCTCTACACCCAACGTGGGGCTTGAACTCACTACCCTGAGATCAAAGGCCGTGTTTGCCTCCAACTGAGCCAGCCAGGAGCTCCAGTTTATTTGCCTTTTTATCAGTACTCATCATACTTCGAACAGCTTCCCACAAGCTCAGGTTTTTTGATGGCACAGGCTACAGAAATGCTTATTCCTCTTACAATCAAGCTAGCTGATAAATTCTGAGACACCCTAAAGTCAAACTCCTTTTTAGGAACATTTTCTGCTGAGGTATAATTAACACACAGAGACATGCTCCCTCGTTGAGCATACAGTTTGATGCACTTGTACATGGGATACCCTCCCGTACCCACTACTCTGAACGCTTCTGGCCCCCCAGAAATCTCTCCCTACCCCCTCCCAGTAACATCCCCACCAGCAGTAACTATTCTGATCTGTATCACCATTGACTGGTTTGCTTGCTCTCGAATTTAATTAAAGAAAGAACATTAGTAAACACACAAATACGTATATACTTTTTTGGTGACTTTGTTTTGTGGCTCAGCATCGTGTATGAGTTTCTTCCACTTTGTAATGTATAATAATTTGGTTTTATCCATTACTATCTACTGTAAATACACTACATTAAAAAAATTCATTCTACATTGATGGCTGTTGTGAATGTTTCCAGTTTCTGGCTGTCACAAAGAAAGCTTCTATGAATAATCTTGTACTTGTGTTTTGTATATAAACACTCATTTCTGTTGGATATATGAACATATACATATAATTTCTAGTTACTTCACATTAGCACCAAACAATTCTGCTTATGTAGAAATTTCTGGATACACACACACACACACACACACACGTGCGCACGTGTGTAAACACACCTATGTAGGTAGGTAGATAGGAAGGGAGGAAGGAAGGATCATAACCCAGATTTAGAAATTCTGTCACAATTTGGCTGGGCCTGTATATACACCGTCTTCTTTTCTACTCAAATTATAACAGATCTAAAACTGTGATAATAAAGTCAACCAGATGCTAAAGTGTGGAATGAGAAAATATTTGTAAAAAATTGGACAAGAATGACTTTTACTTTTTTTTAAATACTGCATACTTTTTAAAAATCCATCATTCATATTGTTTGTAACATTAAAAGCTGACATAAAATGATTAAAGAAATGTATTTTAACTGCAACTTACAATATCCAGTTGCTCCTTGAAAATCTCTCCTATATTCGTTTTTCAAATACCATATACTAGATTTTTTTTCCTCTGTAACATTTCTTTTTAATACAGTGAAAACACTGGCGGGAGAAAGAGATTTAATGCTTGTGTTTCTCAAAAGATTGAAATTCTTAAATTCAGTTGTAATTCTCAGATGGCTCTAAGAAGCTTAAATTTGCAGCAGCAGCTTTGCAAGTAATTCCCAGGGACTTCTCTGGGTAGTTAATCACTCTGTTTAACAAGTTGCCCTTAAAAACAACAACATGCAAAAAGGCATTTACTTCTGTCGGTGGGTTTTTTTTTTTGTTTTTTTTTTAAGTGGAATGAAATGAAGCAGTTTCACAGTCTGTGTCTAGTTGGTCCTTTAATTTAGATTTCCCCTTATTTTTACAGATACTTAAAGCTTCAGAAAGACTGCCCCCACTACCCACAGGAGGACCAGCCTAACCATACGCTCCAAAAGATGGCTGTGATAGATCTTGTGACGTAATTACTGAGCAGACCAAGATCTTTGGGAATGAATGAACACTAAAGATGTTTTCAGTCGATCATAGTCCACTGGCATTTTAGTGTATTCTTTTTTTTAGAAACAAATTACATGTGATGTTACATTCCTGCATGTCCATTTTTGATAGCATTAGTGGATCCTTTGGATTTCTTTTCCTTTTCTTTTCATGACAAAGCTTTTAGTCTTACCTACATTTATGTGTGTTTTTCAGACAGCAGTTAATTGTACTGATGATGTAGCAGCAATTGCCTTGGCACAGTTTCAATATATATATATATATGTGTGTGTGTATGTATGTGTATATATATATATATATATATATATATATATATATATATATTACTAGTAATTACCACTAACTGTTGGGCTGACCTGTGGAACCGCATACACGTGATTTCCAAGCCATGAAGAGTACCCTGTGCTCTGAGAAACACTACTAGAGGTCACCATTCGCTGTAAAGATTTGGGTTGTGTATCTCTGCACTGATCTCCTCGTAGGACTTTTCTACCATTAGCTTTGAGTATTCAGGGTAAAACTCAAATTTTGAGATTCCTATAGCTGTTAGCTCATGGATTAGCAAAGTTTAATATTTCAGTGAAAGTCTTAAATTATCGTGATTAATTTATTTTTCAGATAGAGGGGGGACATCTAAAATTCCTTGCTGGGACGTAGACAAAAGGAATGGCCTGGTATATAATGCAAAAAAGGCTGTTTGGCATCTCGGGTCCATCATATGATAGCTGTAGTCCAGTCAGTATTGGTTTAAATATTAGAAAATCTGTATCAGTTACTGGTGCACGCCTTAAAGGTTGCTTTGCCTTTGGCTAATTAAGTAATACCCTCACAACACTGAAGACCACACGGTGATCTTGCTAAAGAATAACGCCCCTACATGGGTTGATTTAGGATGTGTGAAAAACACTCACAGAGCCACATGCCTGCTGCTGTTTGCAATGTATGAGCCTTTTTTCTCTTCTATCCTGAAGAGTTTCTTCTATTTTTGATGTGCTTTATTTTGGCTCAGAAATAGTTGCTGTGATGAAAATACTCGTTTGTTAGAAAGGAAGTCAGTGACATCATTTAAAAGGACCATGAGCTGTTAAAAAAAAAAAAAAAAAGCCATAAGAAGTCATTTCATTTCCATGTCAGGGAAAGCTTGATTATGTTAACATTGTCTTAAGATAAGGTGACTTTTTTTTTCCTGCTTTTAGGGCTACAATCAAAGAGATTTTATATTTATATCGTTATAGATCATAGTTACAATGTAGTGAGTTATGCATGCTGACCCAGTGTGTAGCGAAATCCGGAAGATTAAATTACTAAGAAAAGCAATAATTTTCCGAAGCTGTGATATGGGTAATACAGAGTTGCTACTCAAATTCTAATAAAGCTCTTAATTCATATTGTGAATTATAGAACACTACTTTTTATAAAGCCATATTTTTTTAGGGAAACTTAGGAGTGACATAGAAGTGATAAATGAGTAAAATTTTGCTGGAGTTTTGTATATAATCATCTCTGCAACTCTGGAAATTGAGGATTAATTATGCTGTAGTCAACTTCAAATACTTTTTAATTCCAAATATCTGATTTAATGAGCCTTGCCTTTACAAACAGATGCCAAGGATGGGCAACATCAATGGATTTTCTAAAAATAATGTAAATGTCTTCTGTTTAATGTTATTTGAGTGCAATAAAATGCAGAATTCTTCTCTATATTGTCATTATTTATTGTTATTATTTTGTTACATAACGAAATCAGTTCATTTTACGCTTACTAGTATTCTAGAATGTTACAGTATCTTTGATGACTGAAATCTTGAAAGTGTACCTTCAACTCTTTCTTAACGTATTTCTAATAGGTAACGTTTATTTTATTTACCATTTGCTCTTATGCTACATAAGAGTAGCATACTCATCTTGGGGGGCAAGATTAAAGTTACCTCCATCTGTTGTAGGGTTTTTGTTCAGCACCTAGAAGTTTTGGCAAGCCCCATTCCCTTGTACCCTTCTGACCGCCCCCCCCCCCCCCCCCCCCCCCCGCCACCATGATCATTGTTCTGTAGGGACATGAATGAACTTCATCCTAGTTGAGAAGAAGAGAGTCTGAGCAGGTGGTAGAGCAGAAAAGGGTACAGGAAGTTCTCTTTTGATCTTCATTCTCTGGGCAGAAAAGGAGAACTAGAAAATTCCAGAAAGTGTTGTTTTCTCCCCCAGCATGCCCAGAGGAAACAATAAAATAAAGACTTTGAACACAGGCTAAGCGGACCCACTTTTATTGACCTCATTTACTCTGCTATGTGCTTCGTGTGTGTTAGGGAGTTGAGGTTCCCCAGCAGATAGGGGGTATCCCTGCTTGTGGACAAGAATACTGAAGGTCAGAGAGGGGAACACCTGCCAGCCGTGGTCATTCATGGTATTCTGAAGTGAGCAATGGGCAACAGGGGGAAGGTGGAAACAGCTGGAGGGCAGGCAGGTTGGAGACTAACCAGTAATAGTCCGGGTGATGCGGTAGGACCTGACTCAGTACTGGCAGGGAGACAGAAGAAGACAGAAAGCTGTACTGGAAGGCTGGGCTGGGTGGGCTGTCAGAGGGGAAGCAGAGCCCTAGGTCTGGGTCCTGGGGAGTCACAGATGCCATTGTGATGAGCTTAGGAGGACAACTAGACCCGGATGGAAATTAGCTTTGGGATGTGCCTGGGGTCCAAGAAGAGCTGGCCAGAAAGCAGATCAGCACAGTATCTGGAACCTCATAGAGTTGAGGATTTTTCAATTCATGAAAGTGATTTTCTTTAATGGTTCATGATAATTTTTGGACATTTAAGATCCCATTCATTTTAGTAAGAGTTTTCTTATTCTGAAAGGGGAAAAAAGAGTTAAGTACGGTTAGAGATTGCATAATGTCTTTCTTCTTCAGTATGAGTGCTTAAACACTAAGTATGAGATACAAGTGAACTGTACTTTGATAACTTTCGGAATTGGACTGGGTCGATGGAATTGATGGGATCATTTGCATGTTGTGCTTAGAACAATGCCGGGCACACAATAAGCATCCAACAAGTCGATTTTCCTCTGTGGCACAGCAAGGTCCACATAAAGTGTCTCAGACACACGTATGTGCAGAGAATAAAGTAAAGCAGAGTAACACTTTACTATTAGCTGTGCAGAGTAGCAGTGAGTAAGCTGGAACTCTTAGAAAACCCGTTTATCTAAGCTACATTTCAGCACTGCAAATCAGAGAGGCTAACCTGCCTGCTCTCTGTGCATTTCCCCATATCCAAATATGAGTCACAGATGTTAGCATGTTGATGTGATGTGAGGTACAGAAGGGGACACGAGCGAGAGCTTTTGCCCAGATCTGGGCGAGTTTGGGCTGGGCCTTCTTAGGTCAAGCTCATTGCCTCATCGTAGATACTCCATTGGAAGAGCAAGAAAGGTGGTGTCCCTTGTTCTTGGGAGCACGCCTGGCCAGGGCCCTCTCACACCTATTTAAAATGTGATCAAGCCACTCCTCCTTCCTTATTAACTCCCTTGGGGCAGAAGATGTGTGGAGAACCCTAAACTCTTCTTCATGACCAGTACCCGCCTGTTTTCTCTAGTCAGGCTAGGAACTTGCATTTTGTGCTCGACTTTTCAAATTACACTAGCCGTGTGCCAGGTGACAGATTACTGAGGACGTGGAGGGTCACAACCTTCCTGCAGACACTGATGATACCATCAGAAGGACTTCTCGAGGACTGAAATTGTTGACGATTTCCCTCAATCCTGTATCCTTGACGTCTGCCTGTTAAATGATACACTGCCTAACTTTAATGAGATCAGAAATTCTAGAACATTCACCGGAGATCTAGAACGTGCTTTCGTTTTTGTTTTTAAATGCCCTGTGTATGTCCTGCCTCAGTGGCAGGAAGTGTGTGGCAGTCAACTTTATAAAACCCACTCTTTGCGGAAGGCGAGACCTACACGTCACTACCCTTTGTTTCTCTTTCAGAGAAGGGCACTGTAGAAGATTATATGCTCTGGAGGGATGTAAACTGACCTTGATAACATCAGACACTCTACTTTCTAAGCCTCAGCTTCCTCCCTTGCACAGAGGGAGATGAGACCTCCCTCCCTCCCGGGTGTGAGGAGACAGGAGACAGATGCCATGGGCTTAGACCGAGCCTGGCACACTGCAGCTTTGAAAGGCTGCTCCCTTCCTCTCCACTAGCGTCTCAAAAACACTTGACCTATGAAAATTCCTTCTTTGTCTGGGAGCCTGCCTCAGATTGACTTTTCACTTCTAAAAAATGATAAGTGTGATCTTGAACGTATGGAGGAAACTGGGGAGCAGAAAGTCTAGTGTTCTGTGGTTGTATCCCTGATCTCACCCAAGAGCCCAGGCTACGATGGGGGAAGAACTGAGTCAGATTTTATATCAGCCCCCCAAATGCTACCCCATCCCGACTCCAACATCCATGCCGAAACACGTGTGCCGAGAAATACCCAAAGCTAGATAAGTACCTGCTGGAACTATAATCAACTGGTCTACTAGACCCCAACCTATATTAAACAGTAGGCCAGATATGAGATAATGCAGAAATGAGGTTATAAGTGCACGGTCAGATCAGGTACCATAGTTTTCCATGTAGGGGGGATGTTGTTTGGCCCAGGTTCTGGGTGGGTTTGCACTCAGCCCCGTTTGTAGGACAGACCCTATGACTCTGACTCACTTAGTGAGAGGCTGACACAGGTAAGCCGTGGGCTCCTCAGCACCTGGGCTCAGTGCAAGCACCCTCAGCAGGCCACCTGTGTATATGTGAAGTCCTTAGGGAAGGGAGACTGGTGTCACCCCAGTGACGGGGACACACTGTATTCCTTTAAAGCACACAATTGCTGTTATAAAGTACTCTTAGGGTTTTAGGAGACAATGCAGATATTGAACGAGCTTTGATGAGGGCTTCTCTCCACTTCAGTTTGCCTTTGTCCCCACAGAGGCACTTAGAATTGGCGGGGATTGGGGCGCCAGGGTAGCTCAGTCAGTTAAACGTCCGACTTCAGCTCAGCTCATGACCTCACCGTTTGTGGGTTCAAGCCCCACATCGGGCTCTGTGCTGACAGCTTGGAGCCTGGAGCCTGCTTCAGATTCTGTTTCCCTCTCTCTCTGCCCCTCCCCTGCTCACGCTGTGTCTCTCTCTGTCTCAAAAATAAACATTAAAAAAAAATTTAAAAAAAGAATTGGTGGGGATGACCCACGGCCAGTGTCCTGTAGATGTGGAACACTTAGCCAGATGCCTCAGCCCTGGTTACTGCTCAGTGACTTTTTTTTAAGAGAGGGAAAATGAGTGGGGGAGGGGCAGAGAGAGGGAGACAGAGGATCCGAAGCAGGCTTCACACTGTCAGCGCAGCCCGACATAGGGCTCGAACCAGTGCTCGAACTCGTGAGCTGTGAGACTCATGCTCTGAGCCAAAGTTGGAACCTTAACCGACTGAGACGCGAGGTGCCCCACTGCCTGGTGACTTTTCTAAGTAATTCAAATGAGTCTAATCTTCATGTTTTTGTAACCAATTTCATGTGGGAAAGAATTTAAGGTTTTGGAAAATTAAACTCTATGCCCAGAAATATTTTTCTTAAATTATATTTGTTTGAATTCATTTAAATATGGTCCTATATTTTGAGATATTGAATGGTGACATTCACAATATTCATTTTGTTTTGTCTTTACTTTTCAGAAACAAATAGAAAAACAGATGATCCAGAACAAAAAGAAAAAGGTGAGATTATCAGACAAACAACCCTTCAAATATGCATAGGAAAAAAATCAGCATAGCATTCACGAATAGCATGATGGTTTTCTTTTTTATTACCAGTTAAAAGAAGTTGTCTCTGGGTTTATTATTCCAATGATTTTATCAAACATTTAGTAATATTTACATAAACATTAAGAGCCAAGCCTCTAAAGAGAGTTGCCTGGCTTTCAATTTTCGTTTTGCCATTCACTCTATGTGTGTCTGAGAACCCCTTGCCTGGTGTGCCTCAGTTTCCTCTTCTGTGATATGGGAATAAAACAGTACCAAGTTCAGGAAGCAGACGACTCCTGTTTCTACAATAGTAATTGGGTGAAAATATGTGCAAAGTGCTTAAGGAAGTGTGCAGCACAGGGAAAGCACTTAGGAAACGTCAAATATGATTGTTTATGTTAGCATCTGTGTCAGGAATAGAGGTCCAGAGATTACTAGAACATGTTCTCTTTATTCAAGGAACTCTGAATTGTTGGAAAGACACGCAAACAAGGTTACATCCACATAGAATGAATCATGTCTGCCTTCCCAGAGTTGATTACAGTGGGATTCCAATAAGTTTAAGAGTCCAGTAGAATTTTAGGTCAGCTCTTATTAGAGTGAGGAACTAAGTTAAAAAGTGGTGCTTTTAAAAGAATGGTGCTTATGCTTTATTTTTCATATTCCACTTGTCTTTATTCTTTCCAGTCCTCGACATTTTTATTTTCAAGTATTTAATTCAAGCCCAGTCAATAAGAATCTCTAAATAGGAAATAAGGCTACAAATTTTAGCTCTCGTAAATCTTTTCAGTAATTTTATTTATTTAATTAATTATTTGTTTATTTGCATCATGATACGTGCGCTGTTTAATTACCCCCATTCCCTCTGGTAACCTTCATTTTGTTCTTATAGTGAAGAGTCTCTTTCTTGGTTTTTCTCTCTCTTCCCCCCCACCCCCGCCTGCTCATTTGTTTTGTTTCTTGAGTTCCACATATGAGTGAAATTTACGGTATTTGTCTTTCTCTGGCTGACTTGTTTCACTTGGCATTATACTCTCTTGCCCCATCCCTGTTGTTGCAAAAGACAAGATTTCATTCTTTTTTATGGTTGAATGATATTCCGTTGCATTGAAGATGTGTATACCCTACCTATCCTCTTTATCCATTCACCAGTCGATGGACACTTGGGCTGCTTCCATAGTTTGGCTATTGTAAATAATGCTGTGATAAACACATAGGTGCATGTATCCCTTTGAATTAGTTATTTTTTCTTTGTTTTTGGGGGGTAAATCGTCAGTAGTGCAATTATTGGATCATAGGGTAGTTCTGTTTGCTTTTAGTATCATTTGAATGATAAAATCTTTAATGATTAAGCATTAGAATTTCATAAATGCCTTGAATTTTTAGTGATGAAAGCGGTGTCTACATTTGAGAAGATATTAGAGTAGATATATTTACACATAACATGTTATAATACACGTAATGTACGCAGTCTTAGTGTACAAATAAAACTTGTGGAATTGCTAGCCGCTGGCTGTAATTCGGTAGCCCTTAGGCTGGGAACTAGGCATTTAGTCACGTATTTTTTTTTTCCAGACTAGTTGTATTTAATTTTTTATCAAATTAATACGGGTAGTTTTTAACATATGACTTTTCATGGAAACAGCAGTCTTCTCCCCTACCGCTCCCTGTCCGTGAGTCCCATTGCTGACTTTCTTTTAGCCGTTTCTTCTGGTACTTACCTGCGCATTTCTAAATAACTCGCTAATTCTGCACGTTTCTCGTCAGTATCAGAAACTGTTAGTTGGTTTTTATACGTAGGTGACTGGGATTTAGCTCAGTCATGGCACAGGTTCTCCACGCTGCCTTCCCAATCTTCCAGGATGCCGTGACATACTCCGATCGTAAGTAAGGAGCCCTCTTATCTTCGCTTTTGTTTTCTGCGATTTCAGTTACCCGTGGTCAGATGTGGTCAGGAAGCAGAACCCTCTTCCTGACGTGTTGTCAGAAATGCCCACATCCTTCACCTCACTTCATCTCGTCATGTAGGCGTTATCATAAGAAGGATGAGTCCAGGACTGTACGGTATTTTGAGAGACAGAGAGAGAGAGAGAGACCACATTCATATGACATTTCTTACAGTATATTGCTGTATTTGTCCTATTTTATTACTAGTATTGTTGTTGATCTCCTACAGTGCCTGATCTGTAAACTAAACTTTATCATGGGTGTATGTGCGTCAGAAAAAACTTGGTCTGTATAGGGTTCAGTACTGTCTGTGGTTTCCGGCATCCACTAGGAATCTTGGAATGGATCCCCCACAGACGAGGGGGGATGACCGTACTGCGGAGAAAAAAAGAAAGCACGGAGGAGGATGTCACCGGGTTTTGGGTGGATCCTCGATTCCAGAACCCTGCTCTCACTTGGTTTGCTGATGCCACATCCTCCTGGTTTTTCTCCGACTGTCTGCCGTTTGCTTGTTCTCAGCCTCTTCAGGTGGCCGCTCGTCTCCCTGACCCTCTGGCACCCCAGTGCCCGGGACTGGGTCCTCAGAGCACTGCTCTCTCTGCACGCTCTCCCGACCCCCCTTACCTTCCCTACCCTGTTTCCTTGCTTTGGTTTCTCCATACCGCTTACTACCATGTGATTATATTTGATAGTTTGTCTCATTCTTTCGTGTTTGTTCGAAGCTCCCCCTGGAATTAAATTTTCATGGAGATGCATTTTTGTCTGTTTTGCTCACCGCTGCATTTCTTGTGCCTGGCACATAGTAGGCGTTCAGTCAGTATTTGAATGAATTTCTATTATGTTTTAATTCCTAAGGATTAATACGAACAGACATGATAGGCTCTTTAAAACCCAAGCTGTGGAGTAAGAAGCACACCCAGCTAGAACTCCTAGGATGGAGATCTATGGGGAACCCAGACCTGAATCAGCAACACTGGAGTAAGGAGACTGCTGTTGTCATCCCTCAAGATGCTGGGACGACTACGTGATCTCCTCCGTGACCTCGTATGTCTGAGCTCAGTGGATGTGTCCTCGTACCCCTGCTGTTTGGAGCGCAGAACTGACTGGCGTTAAAGCGTTACATACCCTTACAGTTTCTTCATCCAGAAATAAGCATAGTGTTTCTCATGCCTCACAGGCCCTACCTCAAAACAGGAAGTTAAAATGAAACTAGTATTTGTAAATGATAAATGCAGTCTGCGACACTACTGCCATCCAAATATCTGGACTTCGGATTGCTTTTGATTAGCAGTTCAGTTCGTTGATGCGGGTCAGCCAGTTTTTAAATTTTGTTCAAGCAGTGCTTTTCAAAGATCCATATGTACTGTCATAATCAGTTACAAAAGCAAAAGTATTTTTAGCTCCCAAAGTAAGACACATATAGTGAAAGAAGAAAGGGTGGTTTTTTGTTTTTTGTTTTTTTTGATTGAATAAATTTAGCTGTACAAAAAACTCACAAAATGATCCACATCATTCAGTTGGCCTTGGACCAGTGAACACTTCCTGTCCTGCCTCTGCACCAAGGCTGTTCTTTGGGACCAAGTTAGCCAGCGTCTCGCTCTGTGATCCCAGATACCGGCCCCAAGTATAACAGAGAAGGGATAGAAAACAGATCCTCTTTGGACTTTATTCTTGTTTTCCTGCCCTATGTTGATTAGGGAAAGAAACAATTTTAAGGAAAACCCTGGTTTTTTTTAACAGCCCCCCGTTTTTACCCTCCTCCTGTGTCGTCAGCATTTGAGTTAGATTCAGACCTTCCCTACAGATCACCACATTCCCATTACAATCAAATACAGTTACATCTAGTTTTTACAAACCTCAAGTTGCCGTGGCTTAAACAAGGTAAGAGTTTATTTCTTATCCACATAAGTAAACTAGGGCCTGTTTAGTGGCTCCTTAGGGACCCAGCTCCTCTCTTGCCATTCTGCCGTCTTTAGTCCATAACCTTACGTTCCAAAAGGGCCATTCAAGCCCAAGCCCTTATCCCACATCGAGATAACAGGAAGGAAGTGGGGGAGAGTAGGAGGGTAGTTCTTGGGAGAACTGCCTTTAACTGATAGCATGTTGGTGCAGCTAAAATTCAGGGTTCGAGTTCTACAGAAGAAAGGAACATCGAATATTGAGAGGGAGTGGCAATTGGCAGTCTTGGGCATGTGGCATTTTACTGTTTTGTCACCAAAGTATGCCCTGCCACCAGATTTTCTGGAAATGGCTACTGCTTTGTGCTAAAAAGTCAATAAGTCACCGGAGTATCAAAAAAACTATCAATTTCTCATCATTCACGAAAACCTACACTGGTTTATTTATCCACTTAAATATTTGCATGCCTACCGCATGCCAGATGCTGTTGTAGGCAGGTGGATGCAGGTGAGAATAAGACAAAAGCCCTGCTTTCATAGAGCCTACATCCCAGTAAGGAGTCCAGCAACACATACACAAACTAAAATAGAGATCGTGGTCTAAAGGAAACCAAACAAGAGAGTGTGCTGGAGGGAAATGGGAAGGGGAGAAGGTCTCTGAAGGGGTTAGCCGTGTAATCAAGGCAGCTGTGCGAATGCTGAGCCAGGAGCACACTGAACAGAGGAAGAGTCTGTGCAAAGGTCCTGTGGCGGGAAAGCCAAGCCTGTGAAGCTAGAGCACCCTGACCAAGCTGAGAGTATGTGCCATGCGGTCAGAGAGAAAATCAGAGGCGACGCTATGGCAGGGGAGCTGACATTTGCCCTCAGGTAGTAGGATGGCCTACCCAGGCCCTGTGCGTGTCTGCAAATCAGAGCCTTTGCCATTCACACGTTGACTTGTGTGTTCTTGGGAGGTCTGCCCCAGTGCTTCTGACAAAGGTAGAGACGGAGAGGGTAGGTCGTGGGTGTTGTTTCTGCTGCTCACAGCATGACTGGAAGCCGTGTTGCTGCTCTGTCTGCAGAGGCTCCGTTTCTTCCTCAGGGGGCCTTGCCTCCCTCTGCACTGCCCGCCATGCTCTGTACAGCCTTGCCCTCCAGGCTGCTTCTGATGTGAAGGGGACTTTCCCAGTGTGGTGGGTGCTGGCCTCTCTTGGCTGTTTCTTCAGGGAATCCCTGGAGAGAAGCCACGGAACAGCTTCACTTGGCTGATTCATCGCCTTCCGTTGTGTAAAACTGGCAGTTACTATCCGTTCCAACCGAAAGATGTTTGTAGCGAACGGTATTTTACTGAGTGTGAAATGCTGGAATAGTGGAATAGTCTTGGAGTTTAAAAATAGGGTGATCAGTATTACCCTGGATTCATGGAAAATCCATTGGAATTCATTGTCCACTTTGGGATTCTATCTTTTTTTTTTTTTTTTTTTTTTTAACTCTGATTCATATGGTGCTGTTAACTATAGGGACGGGAGAAGGGGAAGAATCCACCTGTGGAACATGTAGTGAAAATTGGAATGTGTTTTCATAGACCTTAGTTTCAGAATAATAGAACTGGAGTTTTGTTTCCTTTTTATGGCTATTATGAATTTATCTCAAGATGAATTATTAGGTTGCCTGATTTTCTACTTATGTTATTGCTCCTCAAGTGCATTGAGGGACTGCTGGTAAGAGTGGAAGATTTTGCTTTTACTTCGAATTAATAATTCTAGAGGCGCCTGGGTGGCTCAGTCAGTTGAACATCTGACTTCAGCTCAGGTCACGATCTTGTGGTTCGAGTGTTTGAGCCCCACCTCGGGCTCTGCACGGACTTTGTAGAGTCTGCTTGGGATTTTCTCTCCCCGCCCCCTCTCTCTGCCCTTCCCCAACTCGTGCTCTCTCTCTCTCTCTCTCTCTCTCAAAATAAGTAAAAATAAAACTTACGAATCAGATTACTTCTGTCCATTTTTGATAAAGTTGCTGTATCAGTCTCTCCCCACTGGATGTCATCTTTTCCCACTTATTCTGTATTCCACAACCGCAAAATGCACGAACTACAAAGTAATGCAGTGCTAAAATGGCTTACTAGATGTCACATTCAAACACTACCTTTTATTCATCCATTTATTCAATACATGGTTGTGTACCTACTATGTGCCAGGCCCTGTTTTAGGCACTGGGGCTAACACCGTAAAAACAAAGTCCCAGTTCTCATGGTACTTATAATGTGTATGTGTGTGGAGGGGGAAGGTTAGATATGTAATTTTTAAAAATCAGAATATAATAGTGATAAGTATGAAAAGGAATATAAAACAGGAAAAAAACTACAGAGCCTGACAGTGGGCAGGAGTATTGCTCCGTAGAGAGTCCTCTGGGACAGTGACATTTGAAGATGCAAGGGACTAAGCTGTGGAAGCATCTGGGAGAAGGAAGTCCAGGGATGGAAGGGCATATCCATAGCCCCCGAGGGAAGGTGCTTAGCCTGAGGATCAGAGAGGAGGCCAGTGTGGCAGCTGGGGCATGTGGGAGGGGGAGGGGGAGGAGTGGGTGAGCTCCGAGGGCTCGCAGGGTCCAAATCACACAGGGCTATGAAGGCCACCAGCCAGAAGGATTTTGTGTATTATCTCGAGCGAGGTGGGAAGCCCCTGGGAGATTTTGAACAGAAGGTTGGCTCATTACAAAAGGCTCATTCTAGCTCTGGGGATACAAGATTGGAAGCAGGGAGACCACTTAGGTGACTCCTAGAGGTAGTGATGGTCGGGATTAGGATGTGGGGTAGTGGAGGTGAGTGGCATTTGGGTTCTCCGTGTATTTGAAGATAAAGTCACTAGAATTTGCTAATGGATAGGATATGAAGTATGAAAGAAAGACAGAAGCCAAAAATGACTTGAAGCTCCTGAAAAAATGTGGGCTTTAACAGTTCATTGAACAAAAAGTATGCAACAGGTGGCTGATTTAACATCTATCAAGTGTTAGTTTTTAATTGAGGATTTGTGAGTCTTTTAAAGGAATTTGAAAAAAACTAACAAAATACCCATGCCTGCAAAAAGGAAATGTGTTTTTTTCTGTGTGTGTGTTAAAATTGCATTTGAATCGAGGACTTTTCCTGAAATTTTTCTTTGATTTAGACTAATATTTAATATCTCATTTTATCATTCATTACAATTAAGGATATGTGTAAACAGTAGATTCTGTGACTGTCTTTTAGGCATTTCACGGTGTCTTGCTTGCTGTTTGCATTCTTTTGAAAAGTAGTAATCTGTGCCCTAATAAAACACCAGATGGCACTAGAAAACAAGTCACATTTACACTAACAGAAATCACATTTTGCAGCTTAAAAGGCTGAGAAGGTTATGATATAGCCAGTAAATCAGCTTGCTGCAACCGGTGCCTTGTATAAATACTTCTGGGTTTTCTGTGATCGTAAGGAAAACACGGAACCAATGTGAGCAAACTGTCAAGGCTCATTAGGAAGTTTTCTCATTATTAAAAAATACATCTGTCAGTGAAGTTTTTCCTGGGACTCTTAGAACTGAATGTAACATATCTGATCAAAGTCGTTCATCATCGTCTTGAGGATGAAAACTAAACTTACTGGTATAGCACCTAAGCTTCTCAGGATCTGGCTTCTGTTTATGGCTTTCCCCTGTTCAAAATGTTCTTTCCTGCCTCTCCTCTTCACATTCACCTGACAAGCTCCTGTTCCTTAGAAATGAGCTTAAAGGTTCCCTCTGCTAAGAATCCTCCCCCAAGTGCACCCCTGTCTCTCACTCCAGACCAGAAGATGTGCTTTTCCTTTCTACTCCCAAGACACCCTGTGCTTGTAGATTTTTAGCATGTGTTGTGAGTTTTTCCCTTAATTTTTAGACAGAAGGCATCTTTTTAAAATTTAATTTATTTTTTTAATTTACATCCAAGTTAGTTAGCATATAGTGCAACAATGATTTCAGGAGTAGATTCCTTAAGCCCCTTACCCATTTAGCCCATCCCCCCTCCCACAACCCCTCCAGTAACCTTCTGTTTGTTCTCCATATTTAAGAGTCTCTCGTGTTTTGTCCCCCTCCCTGTTTTTACATTATTTTTGCTTCCTTTCCCTTATGTTCATCTGTTTTGTATCTTAAAGTCTTCATACGAGTGAAGTCATATGATATTTGTCTTTCCCTAATTTCACTTAGCATAATACCCTCTAGTTCCATCCACATACTTGCAAATAGCAAGATTTCATTCTTTTCGATTGCTGAGTAATACTCCATTGTGTATATATACCACATTTTCTTTATCCATTCATCTATCGATGGACATTTGGGCTCTTTCCATACTTTGGCTATTGTTGATAGTGCTGCTATAAACATGGGGGTGCCTGTGTCCCTTTGAAACAGCACACCTGAATCCCATGGATAAATGCCTAGTAGTGCAATTGCTGGGTCATAGGGTAGTTCTATTTTTAGTTTTTTGAGGAACCTCCATACTGTTTTCCAGAGTGGCTGCACCAGCTTGCATTCCCACCAACAATGCAAAAGAGATCCTCTTTCTCCACATGCTCGCCAACATCTGTTGTGGCCTGAGTTGTTAATGTTAGCCCTTCTGACGGGTGTGAGGTGGTATCTCATTGTGGGTTTTGATTTGTATTTCCCTGATGATGAGTGATGTTGAGCATTTTTTCATGTATCAGTTGGCCATCTGGATGCCTTCTTTGGAGAAGTGTCCCCTCATGTCCTTTGCCCATGTCTTCACTGGATTATTTGTTTTTTCGATGTTGAGTTTGATAAGTTCTTTATAGATTTTGGATACTAACCCTGTATCCTATATGTCATTTGCAAATATCTTCTCCCATTCTGTCTGTTGCCTTTTAGTTTTGCTGATTGTTTCCTTTGCTGTGCAGAAGCTTTTTATTTTGGTAAGGTCCCAATAGTTCATTTTTGCTTTTGTTTCCCCTTGTCTCTGGAGATGTGTTGAGTATAGACAGAAGGCATCTTAAAGGTAGGAACCGTGACACCCTCCCCCACCTTGTATTAGTCAAGGTTCTCTAGAGAAACAGAACTAATACAATAGGTGTGTGTGTGTGTGTGTGTGTGTGTGTGTGTGTGTGTGTGTTTAGAGAGAGATAGAGACAGAGACACAGAGATTTATTTTAAGGAATGGACTCGCATGATTGTAGAGACTAGCCAGTCCAAAATCTGCAGTGTAAGTAGGCAAACTGGAAACCCAAGGGAGAGTTGATATTATAGCTTGAGGCCAAAGGCAGTCTGAAGGCAGAGTTTCCTCTTCCTTGGTGGGGGGTTGGAGGAGTCAGTGTCAGTCTTTTTCTTTAGGCCTTCAACTGATTGGATGAGTCCCACTTACATTATGGCGGATAATCCACTTTACTCCCAGCTGACTGATTTAAATGTTAATGTCCTCTAAAAAATATCTTCACAGCAATATGCAGACACGTTTGACCAAATATATGGGTGCCATGGCTTAGTCAAGTTGACACATAAAATTAAACCATCACGTCCCTCTAATAGCACTGAACCATAATATCATAGGAGTTGAGTAAATAGTTATGGTATGAAAAGTGTGGCTTAATCCCTTTCCCTTTAATTTACCTCTTCATCTGATGGTGATATTATGAGATGCAAATAGCCCAAGTGATGGGCAAGAAGAGTTTATAAACAGAAGTATCAATATATGAATTAACCTTAACTGTCTATAATGTACTGTATTTCATGTTGTTTTCACATAGGTTCTCATTTAATTCTTACCAAAATTTCTTATTATGAGTTAAGTGTTTTTCAGCCATATTCAGCCATATTCATTTATTTATTTATTTTTTATTTTCCTCTCCACTACATGTAGTATTCCAGTTACTTGTTGGACTGCATGATAATATCCAGATTTCTTAAACTTTTGTTTTTGTTATCATTTTCCCCTCTTGGATTGGATAATTTCTGTTGTTCTGTCTTTAAGGTCAGTGAGTCTTTCTTCTTCTATTTCAAATCTGCTCTTCAGCCCATGTAGTAGAATTTTCATTCTAGCTACTTTTCTTTTCAACTCTAGATCTCTGATTGCTGCTTTTTTATAGTTCCCATTTCACTATTGAGATTCCATATCTGTTCATTCATTAATACCATGCTTTTCTTTAAGTGTTTATACTTATTAATAATCAGCAATCTGAAATGTTTTTCCACTAAACCCAGTATCTGGGCACACTTGGAGATAGTTGCTACGGACTACTTTTTCCCCCTAAGTGTGGATCAGGAGAGTCCTGTTTCTTTGCATGTCTAGTAAATTGTGGGCAAAAGCTGGAGTGTGTATATAATCTGTTACAGCAACTCTGGAACTTTTCTCCCCCTCTAATGATTGTTGCTATCTAGTAGACAGTTAACTTGCCTGGACTCAAACTGAAAAATCCATCTCCCTTGCAGAAAGTGACTGCTTTCCCTGTTCAATTTGTTGTCGTCGTCGTCATCGTCGTCGTCATTGTTGTTGTTTGGCTCCCAGCTGCTATTTTTTAAGTTCAGCTCTCTGGAGAGTAGAAATGGAGGTACTCTGGGCCTGTGTAGTTTAGATGTGGGCAGAATTCATACTCAGATTTGGGGGCTTCTTTCTGATATTCACCATCTTAATTTCCAGTTGCTTTGCCGGCCTGAGGTTCTGCTATCTTATACCTCAAGCCGTTAGGGCTTCTAATTTCTGCTACCCCAACTGAGTGTGTATTGAGAAATGTACTCGGGCAAAACACAACACACTTGCACATGTCACTAGAGTAGTTTTGTCTTTCAAAGGTAGATTTCTGTAGTAGTTAACATCCAGGAGGGCGCCCAGTGATTCTTGCCTCCTGGTATTTGTGCTTCTGTGGGATCCTCTTTCCATTGAATAGGGCTGACCTATGTGACTAATAGGGCAATGCAGAATTGACCGAGGGTGAATCCCAAGTCTAGGTCAGTGTATACTCTACCTCGCTCTCCTTTGGATCACTTGCTTGCTCTAGAGGAAGCTGGCTGCCTTGCCATGAGAATACATAAGCAGCACTTTGAATAGGTCTAGATAGCAAAATAGGTCTTCTTCTTGTGGAAGAAACGAAATGTTTATGGTTGCTGTAAGCTGCTAGGTTTGGGGGTAATTGTTTTTGCAGCTACATATGCTCTTCGATGATATGGGAAGGATGCAGTCCATCCTCATTGAGATTCTGCCTGATTTTTCACCAGCCTCCCAGGGGCTGTCCACGAAGATAGAAAGTTATCAGTCAGCCAGGATCTGTGCAGAGTGTATTCTCAAACTTTGGATCTCAGCCCTTCTGTGGTTCTCTTGCATCTAAAATTTCTCTTTAAAATTTTTATCAGCTCTGCTCTCTGCATGCTGTCACCTGCCCCCTTCAGCGGGGAAAGACACAGTTCCACTGCCTGACTTGGGGTGGTTGGGGAGCAAGTACCCCCACACCCGAAAAGATCACCAATTTACCATTCTTATCCAATGTAGAAACTGTCAAGAATAAATTCTTTTGTTTATAAGTTTCTACCTATCTTTGGTCATTTTCCAGTGCCTTCCAATAGCTGCTTTAATGTTTCAGTGACATTTCATTGATTTAATTTATTTAAATCCATGGTAACTCATTGATATAATGAAATATGAATATTAACATTCTTTGAATGCTAGAGAAGCTGAACATCTTAAATGCGTCCATTCTGCGAACTGGCTATTCACGTATTTTTTTTCTCGTTGGTTTTTAGGATTTCATTAACATTGATACTAAACCCTTGTTGGTTTTTGTATTGCAAAAATACTTTCCCAGTTGGTGCTTTATCAGTTTCGTGTACAGTGCTTTACAGATACATAATCGTTGAAATAAGTTAGTGTGTGAATGGATGCATGAGAATGTTGTTCTCTCACCTGTGTAGTACTTTGTTCCAGCAGTATCTCCTTGCTTTCATATACTTTTCTGTTGTAATAAAATATGTACCAAAACATTGGACAGCCTTGATTCAGATGGCTTTGGCTTGGGAGCATTGTTCTTTCCTCAAATAATTCATTCTTTTGTCTTCTTCGGATACGAATGGTAGTACCTGTCTGGGAAGACAGCTGTCATCAAGCTTCAGTGGCTTTGGTCTCTTAGAGCCCTTCACATGGGCTTGACCAAGTCATCACTACCTTGAACTTAATTATTGCGTGATTTCTACAGGTAGGTCTTCTGTCTTTTAAGTTTATTTATTTATTTTGAGAGGGAGAGAAAGAGTGCGAGTGGGGGAGGGGCAGAGAGAGAGAAGGGGCAGAGAATCCCAAGCAGGCTTCGCGCTGGCAGGGCAGAGCCCCATGTGGGGCTTAAACTCACGAACCATGAGATCATGACCTGAGCCGAGATTGAGAGTTGGACGCTTAACTGGCTGAGCCACCCAGGTACCCTAGGTCTTCTGTCTTTCAGCTGCTTTTTGGAGGTGCTTTGGTTCATTGTCTTTAGCAGAACCTAACACACTATCTGTTCTTATTGTTAGTACCAACAGCTCACCTAGGGGTAGCGCCGACTGGTGGTTCCATTCAGGCCGTACCATGACGCCTTAGCAATCTTCCCGTATCATCGAAGAGCCGTGTAGCAATAGCACACTTAAACCAACTCCAGGAAATGCTCGGGGAAAAGTCTCCCTCCCACCCTTGCAGCTGTGAGAAGGGGTTGTGAGGGAACCTGCTGTTAAAGATTTATTATAATCATTACATTCAACAGCTACTGTAGTTTTAGTGGTTCCTAAAATACACCAGCAGTTATTGTCTGATTACTTCCACAGATAAGTTAATTATAGGAGATTTCTGACTCTTCTACAAGTCTGATTTAGAGAGAAGTTTAATTACAGCAATTTTGGTGATTTAAATGAGCTCAGCATATATTACCAGTCTCAGCAAGTGCAGTAGAGATTTTAGCTGTGTTGAAATACACATTTGCTTTGTTTTTATTTTTCATTTCATGATTTCAGCCAAACTGTGGTACCAGGGATAATTCAGGGCACCTGTTTGCACCGGAATGAATCTTCAGTCAGATGCACCGCAGGGCAATAATAGCAAATTCTTCGTTATCTGTAAAATCCCATTCTCATGCTTTCCGTTGAGCACTCGCCAGCTTACAAAGCTGATTTCTGCCGCGGTTGTGACAACATGAGCAGGGGAGCACAATAGGTTTATCAAGGAAAAAACCCGGATATTAGTGTGTTTGAAAATTATCGTCTGGGTCTAAATTTTCTTTTGACTGATGGGAAGTAGGACCCTGTCTTCAAATCAGAGTGATCCACTTTATTGTGTAGTAACACATGGTCTATTTGTACGCCGAAGCAAATTAAAGATGAACATATTAGCCACGTATGCTCAGGCTAGCTTAAAATTAAGCTTTCAAGAACTGTCATAAAAAGACAGTGCTGTCATAAAAAGTGCTGTCAGTAGTCAGATACATTCATTTACTTAAACAAGGCTTCAAATTGGAGAGCGCATTAGTTTGGAAAACGCATTACGGAAAATTACCTCAGTCTGATTACAGAGCTCTTCTCCACAGCATTTTTTTATTCTTCTGATGTAATGGTTGATGGTACCGGCATTTACAGCAGTAATTCTTGCCGTATGTTTATATGTTTTTCATTTCAAAATCAAATATGTGTTGAGAGTAGAAAGTATTAATAATAGTGAAAATAAATCAGATCCTCTCTGTTTCAGTTCAGGCGATTTTATTACATTCTGCCCCGGAAGCCAGACTCCTTACTTATTCCTAACACCTTAGCCCGGCAGTCATGTTTTTTTCCTGTGCCAGAATGCTTCTTCTTCCCACTCGTCATCTACTTAGGTCCTAAGGTCCTTTGCTATTACTGAGTGTGACCAGGTGGCCTAGAGCAGGGTGGAGAGTGGCTGGAGCCTGAGGTCAGACAGGCACTCAAGGGTGGGACAGAAAATTAGGTGCAAGCAGCAGGTGGCGTCCGGGAGGCCGGGCAGCAGGCAGGTGTATCTCAGAAACAGGTTGAAGCCCTTATCACAGGGCATCAGGAACAGGCAACAAGTCCCGGGAGCAGGAACACGTTTGCTGACAGAAGGATTTCCACGTAGAGGGGAAGCATTGGATTCCTCCAGAGGCACTGGCACGCAGCCCAGGGCCCCATCGCTAGCCCTGCCCAGCTAAGGTGCCGGTCCAGACGACAGCTACAGGGCGTCGGACCAGTGCAGGGATGTCAGCAACACTGGACTGTGAGCTGAACCTGTACTAGGGAAAGGGCCATTGTAAGTTTATTAAACGGCTGTCTTAACAATAAGTATATGAGTCACAAATGGCGAGCAAACCTAACTGTGTGTGAATCTGAGAAAAACGGACCACTTCTTTATCATGGTGTTGGTAGGATACTGAGCTGGGCTGGGGAGGCTTCTGAATCTGGTCGTGGGCCCTTTGGGGCCCTGGTCTGTCTCATCTGCACACTCCTCTCATCTCGCACAAGTCCATTCCTTTGCTAAACCTCACAAACTTGAGCCAGTATTGCAAGAGAATAATGTTAATGAATTCTTACCTGCCGTCTGCACATGCTCAAACTTCACCTATCGAAGAACATGGTTGTCATCAATGATCCTGTCTCTCCTGTTGTCTATCTGCACTCATCTACAGAAGCCAGGGACAGAAACTGTTCTCTTTGGCATTTTTGCTGCTTAACTGTTAGAGCCAATTACTTTAGCCCTCATCATGTATGGGTTAGAAAGTAGCTGGGAACCTAGGACAAATCATGCACTGAAGATAAATTCCTAACTGGGACGAAGATGCTTTGAGAAAAATAGGAGCCTAAAACTAGAAAGCAAGTGCATTTGACTAGATTGGTTCCCTCTGTGCCGTCTCCCAATGAGCACCTTGCATACAAAAGGTGCTCCGCATTTAATGGATCATTGTGTATCCGCTCATTCTTGGGTCGCCAGAGTGAACTTTTTAAAAACTCTTGTCATTAAAGTGATACAAAAATACCACTGATGTGGTTAATAATCACTTAAGGCAAATATGCAGCAACTTGTATTGCAAATTCTAAACCCATTTCAAGTACATTTGTTCACTTGGCTGTGGTAGAATCAGAAAACACAGTGATTTTTGCCTTTGTGCTAATTTTTAAGAAGCCCGCATGTGTGGGTAGAGAGTAAGTGGAGGAATTGTATGTATTTCTACCCTTTTCTTGTACAGGAGGTTCATTTGTGCCAGGTGAAGGTGTATCCTCTTTTGCCGGGTTCTGGGACTTGAAGTCACCCCCTGAGCATTGACTCTGCTTTAAGAATGTACATGGGAACTGAGTAAAGGCACAACAACTTCTAGCTAAGAGGATGCCTTATTAATTTAACAAATATTTCCACTTCCTTTGTTTGCCATGTTCTGTGGAATGCCCTGAAAACAGAGCAAATAAACCACTAGAATAGAAGGAGGTAGAGGTTATAGGCAAAATGCTGAGGGAGCCCGGAGAACAGAATAACTCACAGCCACGGGGCGGGAGGAGGGGGGCGGGGGTGGGCAGGGAGCTGAAGTCTTTCTGGGGGGGAAGATGTGTGAGCTGGTCCTCAAGTAGCAAATCAGGCTTATATCCATAGAATTCTCTTTGTGTAGACCTGTGAATTCAGATACTTAATTATTTTTGAATGAAAGACATGAGGTGTTGATGTGGAAAACAGCTCCTAGGTGTTTCTGTGCACAGTTCACTCATCTTTCCCCAGGAGCGGTTCTGCTAGGGTATCATGGGGGTGCTGTCTGTAAAACAGTTTAAATTTGTTAGAGTCTTTTCTGGAAACCTTTGATACTATCACTTTTAGGAAAATTGTCATGATTTGTTTTTTCTAATATCCATTGGTTTTTACACTTTCTCTCCTTTAATTTGTCAATACCATTAATGCTACCTTCTCCTCTTTGTTCCTTTCCTGGTCCATGTGAAGATTTATTAGGACCTACTTCTAGGAATGTGTATATATGTATGTATGTGTGTGTATATACTCATCTGAAGCCTTCAAGGCTGGTTAGCTACCATGATTATAATACCAACTCTCTTCAGGTTGTATGAAACACTCAAAACTAAACTTGAAATAACCGTGGATGAAATCTATACAGCAAGATGCCTTTAATTGATATGCTTTATGCCAAAGGCAAGGTTTGATAAAGGTGTGTTTCAGGTAATGACCTTGATTTTTATGCATCACTGAAATTTGGCTCCTCTCCCCCAAGGATCACTGACTCCTTTGTGCATTTACACCACCATATTAGTGATGTCATTAGTAATGTCATTCAGCTAGTCGTGGGGGGGAAGTAGCATTAATTCCAAATTATAGCTTCAACATAAAACCAATGAACTTGGGTGAGCTTTTTATTCCTGTGCCTTGTCACTTTGATTCATACCGCATCTTGCTTTATAACTGCTGCCATGAACCCCGTGTGCATTTCTCTGCAGTCTATTTTTCCATGGCACTTGAAGACAGTCTCAGGCAGAGCGGTATAGGACCCAGCAGGGCATTTGTTGTTGTGCCATTAACCGCACACCTCTGTGTGGGGTGAGGAAGGAGGCCAGAGGCAGACCGGCTTTTACCCCCTGAGAAGTAGGATAATAGCTCAGCCATGCACTTCCTGGAGTATTTCCCTGTGATTATAAAACATGAGTGAAGAGACTCGTTAGTAAGAAATTAAAAATGAGGAATGTTTTAAATTGGCTCTTAGGTTAACAGGGTCAGACATACTTAGTACCCAGGCACTGAAGTAATGGAAATACACGGTTTCTCCCCCACCCCCTTGGTCAGTCATCGTAGACTGAATTTTTGGTTCGATCTGTTTTTTTTTTTTTAATTTTTTTTTTTAACGTTTATTTATTTTTGAGACAGAGAGAGACAGAGCATGAATGGGGGAGGGAGAGAGAGAGAGGGAGACACAGAACCGGAAGCAGGCTCCAGGCTCTGAGCCATCAGCCCAGAGCCCGACGCGGGGCTCGAACTCACAGTCGGTGAGATCGTGACCTGAGCTGAAGTTGGCCGCTCAACCGACTGAGCCACCCAGACGCCCCTCGATCTGTTTTGTTTTTAAAGCATGTGGCTGAATGTGGTGTTGGGAGACTGAAGCCCGTAATAACATGAGAGGAAATGTGGGAACATGAGTGTTGTTCAGCCTGAGTCAGCCTTTAAAGTAGTCATCAGTTCTTCCTTTCTTTCCACGAACATTTTCTTCATAGGCACCAAAATTCCTCTTACTGGTTAAAGTCACTGGATCAAAACTAGAGAATTCTTGGGGTGCCTGGGTGGCTCATTCGCTTGAGCATCTGACTTCAGCCCAGGTCCTGATCTCACTCTCACCGTTAATGAGTTTGAGCCCCACGTTGGGCTCCCTGCTGACGGCACAGAGCCCGCTTAGGATCTTCTGTCTCCCTCTCTCTCTCTGCCCCTCCCCTGCTCACACACTCTCTCTCAAAAATAAATAAACATTTAAAAAAAGTGTATTTAAAAAAAAAAAAAGAAAATTACTGGAATATGATGAAAGAGTCCCTTCCCAGGAGGCGTACCGTCAGCCCTACCAATTCCTATTTGCTCTTTGGTCTTGAATAAGCCTTCCACGTGCAAGATACGGAGCTGATTCTGCCTGTCCTTGGATGACCATTCCGCTTTGCTGGAGGCATCTTGCTCTATGGTTATGAGCAACTGTTATTGTTACTTTCTTTATTATTTCATAAAAAATATAAGTGATCCCCAAATCCAGAGTCTGTTTCATACTGTTTATGTGCCTGTGTTCCGTTTCTAAGAGGCTCTTGATGAATTTGAAGCTTGATCCTCCCAATATCCCAACATATTCAGTGTCTTTGGGGCAAGAGAATACTCATTCTTCAGGGATGTTTTAGAAAGTGTTTGTATGTAGAAAACCAGCATCTACACGCTGTATAAGGTGTGAGGCTACTGGAGGGCTATGTGAGCAGTCGACTCAGGGCATCTCATTAAAAAGTAAGTTATGCTTTCCTTCTCTTTGGGTGTGAAAGCTTTATTAACACCAGGTTTGAAAACAGCTAGCAACAACAACAAAAGAAGCTAAATGCTTATGGGGGTTATTATAAAACTCCATAGTGCCATTTATTTCCATGGATGCTTTAAATTGCAGGGGTAAAATAATGTATTCAGCAAGGAAGCAACTTCTTGCTTCCTCCCGTGAGTCTGCTTGATTGTGCTGTTGGTATCTCATTCTTTAATTAAACTTGTCCAAAGATAGGATCAGCTAAAGTGTTTACCGTATAAATAGTTTTTGTTCCCAGTGTGCAAGTTTAAAACCCTGATAAAAAGAGTTTGCCATCTGTTAAAAACCAAAACATGTGGTGTGCTGTGGCATAAAAATAAAGTGCACATTATTCATAAAAAGAATCACAACACAACACATATCATTTGGGCTGACAGTAATCTGTGCCATTTTAGAATGTTCCCCACATTCTCTGTAAGTGACAGTGTGATTGGTAGTGCGGTGGGTTAAAAAGAAAATGAAAAGCTATCAAAAATTAACATGTAACATGTATTATTATTCATGAAAGTGGATTTATCTGAATGTGAGTTTCATTGATAAGACATGGTAATTTTTTTCTTTGATCGCTTCAAATGCAATTCTTTCTCAGAATTGTATGTTCAAGTCTTTTTTTTTTCTAACTTAAAATTTAACCATTTAATTTAGTCGGGAACTTAACTCTCTCCCTGCATTGGCAACCCCTCAGCTCTGTGAAATCTTCTCCTCCTCCTGAAATCATTCCTGTTTCTGCTCTTTGCCTTTCTACTTACCCATACTCCTGACGAGAGGAACTTTCTAAAACACAGGCTATTTGCTGTCACTCCTTAAAACCATCAGTAATGCCACACTGCCTGTGGAACAAAGTCTAAATCCCTCAGAATGTCGTGCAAGAAATTGCATAGTCTGACGCCCAGCTCCTTACGCAGTCTTCATCTTCACTATTCCTAATCCACGACCCAGTGCAATTCTGCCTGAATTTTCAGTCCTGGGCTTGCCTCTTCCACATTCCCATCTTTCCAGTTTTCTCTTTCTTTGGAAGGTTTTTGCCTGCCTCTGCCTCATCCCAAATTAGACCTGTGCTTTAAAACTCAGCTCAGACCCCAGGTAATTCTTACCTTATTGTTCCAGTTAGAAGTAATGTCTTGCTTCTTTATGTTTCCAGAGTATTTTATGATTCTCATTTTGCCTGATAATTTTCTTTTTTTTTTTTTTTTACATTTATTTATTTTTGAGAGAGACAGACAGAGCTCAAGTTGGGGAGGGGGAGATAGAGAGAGGGAGACACGGAATCCGAAGCAGGCTCCAGGCTCTGAGCTGTCAGCCCAGAGCCCGACGCGGGGCTCGAACTCGCAAACTGTGAGGTCATGACCTGAGCAGAAGTGGGACGCTTAACCAACTGAGCCACCCAGGTGCCCCTGCCTGATAATTTTCAACCTTCTATTCTAGTCATTAATTGACTCCTCCTTCCCCCACCCCTTCTGCGATCTAAATTATTTGAGGCTAGAGATTTGTCTTAGTCCCTTCGAGCTGCTGTAACAAAAATGCCACAATCTGGGTGGCTTAGCAGAAATTTATTTTTCACAGTTCTAGAGGTGAGGGTGTTTAAGATCAAAGCGTTGGCAGATTTGGTATCTGGTTCATGGACGGTGTCTTCTCGCTGAGTCCTCACATGGTGGAAGGGAGTAGGGAGCTCTGTGGGGTCTCTTTTATAAAGCACTTATCCCCTTCATGAACTCTGCCCTCATGAACTAGTCACCTCCCAAAGGCCACACCTCTTAATACCATCACCTTGGGGGTTAGGGTTTCAACCTACAAATTTGAAGGGAAAAAATATTTAATCTGTAGCAGTACTGTGTTCTGTTCATCTTTGTATCCCCTGTGTTGACCAGCATAATATTTTGTCAGGTACTCCATAAATGTTTTTCAAAATGATTTGAAAACTGATGTACACATTCCTCTAGACAATCCAGAATAACCAAATTCGTGCAGTAGAGAAATTTAGATGAACAGATCAGAATAGATTGTCAGATGCTAGATTGGATTTTTATTCTATGGAGCTATTGGACAATAGTTACGAATGTCCAGAAACATTCTTGGCACTCTTTTGTTCAGTGTTTCTTATTGGACCATTAATATCTCATAAGATCTCATGGGAAGTTTTGACTCATTTGTTTGAGACAAAACCAATTACGGTCTTTGGGTCTTGTTTGGATCCCCTTTCAGAATAATAAACTCTAATAATATGAGTTCATAAGATAGCAAAATATAAATACCGACTCTCCCATGAAATTATATTTAGGAATTATTGTTAATTTCTTTTTAGATATGATTATACTATTGTGGTTGTGTTTGTGTATGTTTATTATAATAGCTTTCTTGTGATTTAGTTCACATAGATAAAATTCACCTAAAGCCTACAGTTTGATAAGTCTCGACGTATATGCAGCCATGAAACCCTCAAGATCACATCCAATGGTACCAGAAGTTTCCTCTTGCCCTTCTGTGATCCCTCCTGTATGCTCGCCTTATTCCCCTTCCCTCCCCATCCGCTAAGGTCCCTTCATCTCCGTGCTGTTTACATTTCCTAGAAGTTTATATAAATGGAATCATACAGCATGTGCCCTTTTCCTGTGTCTGGCTTCTTTCATTCAACAATTATTTTGACATTCATCCATGGTATAGTGTGTAGTAACAGTATCCATTTTATTGATGTAATAATTTTCTTATCTGTTCACCTGTTGATGGACCTTTGGCTTGTTTCCAGTTTGGGGCTGTTTATTACAAATAAATTCGCTCTGAACATTCACGTACAAGTCATTTTGTGGACACATGCTTTCATTTCTCTTGGGTCACAAGTGGAGTGGTGGGATGGTTTGGTAACTGTATGTTTACCTTTCTAAGAAATTCTCGAACTGTTTTCCAAGTGGATGTACGGTTGATTTTACATTCTCACCAGCAACTTGTAAGAATTCCAGTTCTCCCACTCACCTACCAACACTTGGTGTGGTCAGTCTTTTTAATTTTAACCATTCTAATAGGTGTGTAGTGATATCTTAGTTGAGTGTTACTGTGTATTTCCCTAGTGACAAACAAATGGTGTGGAGCATCTTTTCACGAACTTAATTCTCATTCTTATCTCTTTGGTGAAATGTTTGCTCCAATCTTTTGCCCACCCCCAACTTTGTATTGTGTTGTCTGTTTTGTTATTCCTTGATTGTTGATAGTTATTTATATACTATTTTTATAGCAGTTTTATCTCATTTATGACTTGCAGGTGTTTTCTTCCAACCTCTGGGTTGTCTTTTCATTTTCTTAATAGTCGCTATTGAAGATATTTAATATTTTTATGAAGTCCAATTTATGAATTTGTCCTTTTCTGGATGGTGCTCTTAGAGTCATGCCTAAGAGATCTTTGCCTAATCCAAGATCACCAGGATTTTCTCATATCATTTTTCCTAGAAGTATTATGGTTTTAGGTTTTATATTTAGGTTTGCGTTCCATTGAATTAACTTTTGTTTATGGTAAAGGCATAAATGCCAGTTCATTTTCAAAATATGGTTATTTAATTATGTTGGCAGAATTCGCTAGAAATATTATTTATTTCCTCTCAATTTTCTTTATGGTTTTGTTGAAAAGTCCATGTATGTATGGGTCTCTTTCTGGACTCTGTTCAGTCCCATGGATCTGTTTCTCTCTACAGGAATGCCACACTGCCTTGATTACCAAAGCCTTGAAATCACAGGATTTGTCAAAAAAATACTGGAGGAATAAAGTCTTCAAACTTTGTTCTTTTTCTCAGTTGTGTTTTGGTTATGGTGGAGGTCCTTTGTGTTTCCATGTGAATTTTAGAATTAGTTTGTCATCTTCTACCAAATGAAGAAGGCTATTGAGATTTTGCTCTCACATAGAATCTATATATTTATTTGGGGGAAATTGATGTCTATACTATGTAGAGTTTTGCTAATCTGTTAACATGGTATGTCTCTCCATTTAAAGTCTTATAAAATTTCCTTCTGCATTGTTTTACAGTTTTCACGTACAGATCTACTTTTGTCAGATTTATCCTTAAGTATATCATATTTTTGGATGTGATTACAAGTGGTATTACTTTATAACTTCAATTTTCTGTCGTGTTACTAGTCTATGGGGAAAAAATGATTTTTCTATATTGATCTTGTATCCTGGAGTCTGGCTGAACTGACTGAGATGTTCCAGTGGCTTTCTTGTAGTTTCTATCAGATTTTCTACAAAGATATTTATGTCATTTCTTTATTTAAGACTATTTTATTGCTTTGTTTCCAAACAGGATGCTTTTTCTTGCTTGATTCGGTGGCTAGAATCTCCAGTACAATGTTGAACAGTTATGTTAGTAGATATCTTTATCTTGTTCCTGATCTTAGGAGGAAAAAAATTAGTCTTTTATCAATAAGTAGATGTCAGCTGTAGATTTTTCATAGTGGCTGTTTATCAGATTGAGAAAGTTTCCATCTATTTCTACATTGTTAAGAGTTTTTATCAGGCATGAGTTTTGGATTCAGACACATTCTGTGTCTAATGAAATGATCATATGGTTTTTTGTTTTTGTTTTATTTGTTTGTTACAATAGAGGTTATATTGATTGATTTTCATATATTAAACCAAATATGTATATTCCTGAGATAAATTTCATGATGCATTATCCTTTAAATATGTTTTTGGGTTTAATTTGTGAAATTTTGTTTAGAAGCTTTTCCATCCATGCTCATGAGGAAAATCAGTAGTTTTTTTTTTTTTTTTTTCATGTAATGTCTTTGCCTGATTTGGGTTTCATGATAATGCTGACCTCAATACAATGAGTTGGGTAGCAATTCCTCCTTTTCAAGAAATTATGTAATATATATTATTTCTTCCTTAAATGTTTGGTGGAATTTACCAGTGAAAATGACTGGACCTAGAGTTTTCTCTGTGGGAAAATTTTTAATTACAAATTCAATTTCTTTGAATGATACAGGATATTCAAGTTATTTATTTCTCTTTGAGTAACCTTTAGTAGTTTGTGTCTTTCAGGAATTGTGTGTATTTCATCTAAAATGTTGAATTAATTGGCAAAACATTGTTCACAATATTCTCTTATTATCTTTTAATAATTGTAGAATCTGTAGCGATCCACCTGACTCATTCCTGATACTCATTTCCTCAATTCCTCATTGGTTATTTATGGGGTTTTTTGCTGTCTTTTTTAATCAGTCTGGCTGTGGTTTAATCAGTTTATCTTTTCTCAAAATCAGCTTTAATTTTATTGACTTTCTTATATTTCTGCTTTGTAAGCTATTGATATCTGCTCTGAGCTTTACTGTTTCCTTTGTTCTATACTTCAGGTTTAATTTGCTCTCCTTTTTCTAGTTTCTTTAAGGTGGAAGCTTGGAAAATGCTCTATGTGCACTTGCAAAAATGTGTATTCCCTGTTGTTGGAGGGGAGTGTTCTAGAAATATCAGTTAAGTCAGGTTGTTTCATACTCTTATTGAAATCTATATCCTTGCTGACATTCTCTCTACTTGTTCAGTTAGTTATTGGATGAGCACTATGAAAATCTCTGATGGACTAACAGATTTTTCTACTCTTTTCAGAGTTCTGTTTTGGAGTCATGGATTTTGAAGATTATTATATTCTTCTAATGAATTGACTCCTTTATCGTTATGGAATAACCTTATTTGTCAGTCATAATATTCTTTGAACTCAAATCTACTTGGATTTAATACAGGCATTCCAGCTTTTTTTTTTTTGGTATTATTAAAAGGGCGTGCCATTTTCTTCCATTGGCCTTTAACTTGTTTGTGTTTTTGTATTGGAAGTGCATTTTTTATAGTCAGCACATAGTTGGGTTGTACTTTTTCATTCAAGCTGGACTTCTTTGGCTTTTAATTGGGATATTTATATTTAATTTAATTTTAATTTAATGTATTGGTTTGATTAGGTTAAATCTATTTCTCGCTGTATGCTTTCTATCTGTCACATCTATTTGTGCCATTTTTTTCTTTCTCTACCTTCTTTTGGAGCAAATGAATAATTTTTATGATTCCATTTTATCTGTTTTGTTGGGGTATTAGCTGTAACTATTTCTTTAGTCTTTGTTTTAGGGTCCATAGCATACATCCTTAACTTGTCAGTCTGCCTTTAAGTAATATTATACTACTTCACATATACTATAAGAAACTTTACAATATATGCTTCCACTTCTCCCTTCTAAATTTGTGCTATTGTTGTCATACATTTCACCTTTATTTTAAAACCTACCCTACATTGTTACTATTTTTGCTTAACCAATTATTTTATTTAAAACAATTATCTTTTAAAGAGATTTAAGTAACAAGAAAGAAAACATAGTGTAAGCCATGCAGTTACCATTTCAGTCCTTTCTTTTTGTGTGTACATCTACATTCCTATCTATTACCATTTGCCCTCTGTTTGAAGGATGTCATTTAACATATGTTGTAGTATAGGCCAGTTGGTAATGAATTCTTTCAGTTTTTCTAAGTCTGAAAAGCCTTTATTTCACCCTTGTTTTGAGGGATATTTTTGCTGGGTATAGAATTCTCAGTTGACTTTTTTTTCCTGTTAGTACAGTTGACCCTCGAACAGTGTAGGGGTTAGGGGCACTGAGCCCCCTGCACAGTCAAAATGCACTATAACTTTTGACTCCTTGAAAACTGCACTACTAATAGCCTAGTCAGAGCCTTACTGGTAGCAAGCAGTTGACTACCACATCTTTTGTATGTTATATATATTATATATGGTATTCTTACAGTAAAATAAGCTAAAGAACAGAAAATTTTATTAAGAAAA
Organism: Prionailurus bengalensis; assembly: GCF_016509475.1. NCBI lineage: Eukaryota > Metazoa > Chordata > Mammalia > Carnivora > Felidae > Prionailurus > Prionailurus bengalensis. The sequence goes on along the minus strand of NC_057353.1, from coordinate 12,699,612 downwards.
TCATAAGGGAGACCCTGGGTGTCCCAGTCAACTGAGCATCCAGCTTCGGCTCAGGTCACCATCTCACGTCCCTGGGTTTGAGCCCTCCACCAAGCTCTGCCACTTTGCCAACAGCTCAGAGCCTGAAGCCTGCTTTGGATTCTGTGTCTCCCTCTCTCTCTGCCACTCCCCTGCTCAATCTCTGTCTCTCTCTGTCTCTCAAAAACAAAAACATTAAAAAACGTAAAAAAAAAAAAAAAAAGAAAATCATAAGGAAGATAAAATACATTTACAGCACTATATTCTAAAAAAAAACAAGTATAAGTGGACCCACACAATTCAAACCCATGTTGTTAAAGGGTCAACTGTACTTTAAAAAGTACAATTCTCTTTTTGCTTCCATTTTTTTCTAATAAGAAGTTTGCTATCATCCTTATTTTTTTGTTCCTTATATGTAGCATGTCTGTCCTCCCCTGTCTACATAAAAGGTTTTCTTTTTATCACTGGTTTTGAGAAATTTGATTCCTCTCTCTCAGGAATAACTACCCTTCATTGTCCAGTATAAAGTAATTGCAAACCTTTGTTTCATATATGATAAGGAAATTTTTAAGAACTTGATTTTGTTTTAATATATGCATTTGAAGTTAGAGATGTATGCATTGAAGTTTGGAGATAATATCCCCTTCTTCTTTATTGCTATTTCCACTACATCTGTTTCAGAAAGGCAATGGCTCTATTTTTCAATATATTGAATTATAGGTTTATGATTCTGTTACTGATCCATATTCATGTTTGTCTGTAAAAGTCTATCAGTTAAACATGTATTTTCTGTTTGTTAAAATATTAGAAATATTTTTAAATTTTAAATATTTAAATATATTAAAAATTAAATATTTTAAATATTTTTAAAATTTTATAATTTTAAATTATAAATCTGTCACCCTACTTTTCTGCTATTCCCCAATAAGCTCAACTATTTCTCATTCCCTGGAGACCCAGATCTTTACAGTTGGATTGCTTATTGAAAGTTTGTGGCTGTCTTATGTTTATCCCCACTCCTACAAACCAAGATTAATAAATTCTCTAATATCAGGTTTTCATTTTCTTCACATAGGGAGGAATTCTCAAAGCACTCTTGGGATTTCTTTTATTACAATGATCAAATGATATTTAAAGATTTCCACTTGGGTTTGGTGACATTTCACCTACTGTCAAAAAATATGAATCAGGTATAACTAGTGTCTTAAAAGGTATAATAATCATAGCCAGCCAATATTAATGCTGACAGACACCAAGCAAACATACGTTGACATCTGATAATCAAAAAAATAAGGTAGCATTAGAAACTTAGCTTCCAAATATCCTAAGTTATTCATTCATATATGTGTACTAATATTTAGCTATATCTGTGATGTTACAGAATAGAATTACATATAACTATTTATTTATTTATTTATTTATTTATTTATTGTATAGATCCTTATCTCCTCGCCTTTGCAATACCCACTTCCCCAAGATTCTTACTTGATGGTACTTGGGAATGCCTATTTTGTTTCAAGTTCCCTTGGTGATACTGATGTACAGCCAGGCTTGGAAATTATTGCTTTATTTAACATTACTGGGAAATCAATATTTCATAGAAACATTATTAAATGGCTTAAATTACCTTTAAGAACCATTAAACAAAAATTTAAAAATTTGGTAGATAACCTTTCTAAAATACTTTTTATGCATCTCTACCTTCTAAAATTGTGCACTGCGGGGCGCCTGGGTGGCTCAGTCAGTTAAACGTCCAACTTCAGCTCAGGTCATGATCTCACAGTCCATGAGTTCAAGCCCCACATCGGGCTCTGTGCTGTCAGTTCAGAGCCTGGAGCCTGCTTCGGATTCTGTGTCTCCCTCTCTCTCTGTCCTTCCCCCACTCATGCTCTGTCTCTCTATCAAAAAATGAATAAATGTTAAAAAAATTTTTAAATTGTGTGCTGCACTTAATTTAACTTTCTTTGGTGATTGGAGACTATGATGCCCATTTTAATAAACATCAGTTGCTGTGAAGTGATGCCTTTTGGCACTTGTTTACCCCTACACAGTTTGGCCCATGTTGAAATGGGCTAATTTCTGTTGATTTTTGTTTCTTACTTCAGTCTGTCAGCTTTTCACTTTTTGCTGCTGCTGCTGTGTCTGATTCAAACACTCTTTCTAATGTATTACTTAAAAGTGAGTTAAGGGCTTACCCAGAAGAGCAGGATCGCTAGAATTGTATCTAAAATAAGATTTGGGGAAGGTGGCTGACCTCTCATGGAACAGTGCACATGGAGATAAATTCATAATGTCTGAAGCAGCTGTTGGTAAGCCTGTGCACTGCCTTGGCACCGAAGGGGTTTCTTTTATGTATAGAAAGCACATCACTTAGCGTTTCTGAAATTTCTAATCTAACATATGGGGTCACATCTGTTAAAGGATTATTAGTCTAGAAAGGGAGTGATGTATAATTTATTAAAATAACTCTATGGGGAGATAGCAGACTACATTTAATAAACTGGAATACTTGCTGGCTCCATTGAATGCTCCCAGTGGAATCCCACATCATTTCAATAGAGGGGGCAGACGAAAACAATTGGCCTTTATATAATGTTTACTGTGTTGTATTACTTAGTGTCTCTCAGCTGAAAAATATTTATGTTAACTGTTAGGTTTAAGCTCTGACTATTGAACTCCCGCGGCTACATAGTTGATATTTACTTCTGAGGAGAACAGGGGTCCGTTATTCCTTAGCTGTAGGAGACAAAAGAAGGGTGGACCATTCTTCTTCCCTCCAATCTGCAGTGAAGGCTGGCAGGTAAGAGTTGCCCAGATTGGCCTCTTCTCCCAGGACCATAGACCTACAAGGTAGACAGTATTAGAGGAAGCAGGCTCAGAGGGGGTTCCTTTCTGGATCAAACACATTAATGTTCCTCTCTCACAGTGATAATACAATGATTCCTACCAGAAGCGCTTCCATGGCTGTCTGCTGATTGGGCTTCTCAACAGCAAATAACATGACTCTCTCTTGATATGAAAGCAGGTTTATTTCAGACCCCACTGTGAAGCAAAGCAATGGAATACTGTAGGGGTGGAAAAGTTTTCCCTTCTTCCCTTTTAGGTTCTTTGTGTGGTCTAATAATTAAATGGGCATAGGAGAGACTAACAGAAAAAAAGTTTAGTAACGTGTACTTTCTGTATCCATGGGTTACACCCTGGAAAACTGAGTAACTCTCCAAAATGACTGAAGCCATCACTTTAAATACCATCTGCAGCTAAAGGTGAAAGGTGGTGGGGCTGGGGAGTCAGTCATGGGAGCTTAGCAGGAAAACCCGATAAATGAGTATCAGGTTGTTATGCAGACTTAAGTTCTGGGCTTTCTCCATTGGTAAGAGTTTCTGTACATTGAGTCATCCCTCCTTCCTGGTAGGGAAGGATACCCTTAAAGACAGAGAGGGAGACACCCTTCAAAATGGCTATCTCCCTTAAAATGTGAATGTCTCTTACAAAAGGGTAACTTCTACTCAATTCTTGGAGCTTCTCTTGTGTCTACACTTTCTTAAAAATAACCAGCTTAAAATAAACAACATGCCAAAGAGGCATATCAGGGGGTGGGGGGGGTGGGGTGGCAAAATTTGCTCCCCTAAAATATCTTGCTCAATTCACACTTCTAAAAGAAAGAGAAAGAACTGTGTGCCCCTGTCGTCCTCCCCTGCCTGAGCCTTGGAGGGACACTGGTACGTGAGCAAATGCGGGCTTGCTTTCCCTATACCCAGCAGAAGGAATCCCATCAAAAATCTTAGTACTGGATTCTTCCAAGTCTTGAATATTTTGCTCTATTGTTTCCTTCTTTTTCATCATTTGCCTTAATCTGTAGATTTGCCACAATGTCAGACAAATTTAGAGACTTTTTTTTCTTACATTGAAATCTAGCATTGATTTTGAAAAGAAAAGCAAACTGGGGCACTTGGGTGGCTCAGTCGGTTAAGCATCTGACTCTTGATTTTGGCCCAGATCATGGTCCCATGGTTTGTGGGATCGAGCCCCGTGTCAGGCTCCATTTTGTGAGCACGGTACCTGCTTGGGATTCTCTCTTTCCCTCTATCTCTGCCCCTTCCCCGCTGTCTCTGTCTTAAAATAAATAAGCTTAAAAAAAAAAGAAAAGAAAAATTAACTTCCAATTCTAATACAGGAAGATTAAAATATGCCTTAGGTTAACTGTTAATTAACATGAATAATATTGCAATAGTGTATTACGTGATTATTTTAGCTTCAGGCTGCTTTCCAGAGAGAGAGCATGTTTCCTTCAATGTCTTATTTTAGTCTTACTCTTCCGTCCCTTAAAATATTTTTGCTTTTTAGATTATTTCTCATCATATTCCACCTTTGGATACCTATTACAAAAAGCAGTCTTTTCATATTTTGTGTGATTCTGCTTGGAGACGCATGGCAGGGTCCAGGGAACGAGGGAAGTACAGTGTGTCCCCATAGGTCCTTAGTCCTTTGTTGACTCAGAAAATGCAAACTGGATACAGATATAGTGTGGCAAAGTTATTAGATGCCCAAAATCTGTCAGGGAAATGGTTGACTCTGTTATGCCCAGAATTCGTGATCCCCGAATACCGCCAGGGAGCCGAGTCCAATGTAAAAGCAAAAGAGCAAGCTCGAGCTCAATCCCCTACCTGCACTGAAGCAGTGGTGAGATACCGGAGAGAGAGCGAGTTTCAAAAGAACAAAGGTTTTACTGGGGCCTAGGGGCAGTTGGTGAGGTAATGGCTGTGGCCTCAGCAGATTGGCTGGGGAAGGGTCCGAGTCCTGTTAGGCTGGTGAGCGGGAGGTTACTCAAGGGGAGGAGGCGTGGTCAAGGTGAAGGACACAGAACAAGATGGAGTCGGCCGGCGTAGGCCCGCCCTTTCAGACTCTAGAGCAAATCTGGTATCTTAAAAACAAATAAATGAATAAAAATAATTCCTAAAACCATTTGCTAATAAGGTGTTGGGGATGAGCAAAGTTTCCTCTCTCCAAAGTTCTTCCAGGTAGACTAAGAATTAAATTGATGTGAGACAAGATTAACAGGGGGAAATATCATTTAGTGTTGCACATGCAGGGCATACACAGACATAAAACTCCCAAGGACAGTCTGGCAACATGAGGCTTACATGACATTCGGAGCTAAGGAGCTAATAACCCCCCCAAGGTAGAGGTCTGGGGACACAAAGAGGAGGAAGGCCATTTGTCAGAAGGTAAGAGGAGATGTTTGAGAAGCAAAGGCTGCCCTTTTATGCAAATAGCTTTCTTAGGTAAAAAGGAATCTCTTAATAGCTCTCTTGCTGACTCAGGCTTTCCTTTTCAATGTAAATTTGGGCAGTTGAGGGAGGGGTAAAGTCCTTTTCCTGAATCTGCTAGGTTTTGATTCCTTTTAACTCAAAATAATCTTGCCAAAGTGGCCCATCTTGGAGTGGCCTTCCCTTGGCCCCTACAAAGATATATCCATACAAATATCCCATATAATTAAAGAACAGAATTTTAAGATACATGAAAATAAGGTATTATTATAGATGGGAGTCATGAGTAACATTGATATTGATGTTTTATGCTCCTTTATGTTTGGTAGATGAGGTTTAGATATTATCCCAATTTCATGGAAACAAAATTAAGCAAGTCACTGAAGAAAGGCAAAATTGAGGCTCAAACTCTGGCCCCCAGACTCTATACACTGTGATTACCCTACCAAGCCATGGTGTCTGTGCATAATGTATAAACCCTGGATCTTCGAGACACAAAAGGAAAATTACTGTGGTTATTTACCTTTATCCTTCAAGACAGGTAGTACAAAGGTCAACTTATTCCTTTTTACAATGTAGGGGCCAAGAGCAAGCTGCCCCAAAGTGGGCCACTTTTGCATGAAGATTATTTTGCACCGAAGACAGTTTAGATCTTATGAACTCAAGACATACTTCTGCTTTTAACTACATAGAAGAATCTAAATTGGGGGTCTTTCTCAGAATAAGAGTTATTACCAGAGGTAAACTTGATCTGAGTGACCCATCCGTATGGCAGGTCAAACATCTAATGACCAACTATTTGCTCTTCTCATGATTGATTGCCTTGTGAACTGCATTCCATCCTGTGAAGTCTCAGACTTCTACCCACTTCTTCTTAGTTCAGGATGACATATATATCTCATTTTGCCTCACTGCCTTTGGAATTTCCGTATCTGTGTAGATGCCTTGTACGTGTGAAATTAAATTTGATTTTCTCCTGTTAATCTGTGTCATGCCATTTGATTCTTCATCCAACTAGAAGGACCTTGAAAGGAACAGGAATTCTTCCTGTCTGACAACAACATGATACTTACACTAATATTTAATTCTACTCTGTCATCACTCTCAAAACCCTTAGAAACACCCTAGTTTCTTAACTTTTGGGCCAGATGCTAGAGATACAGCACAATGGTCCAAAGCATAGACATTGCAGCCGAGATAACCCCACGATCCAACCTTCTGCTGTTTACAGTTTGCACAGCCTGGGTGAGTCACATATGTCAAGCAGAGTAAGTGCTCAGTAAATGTCAACTATTATCAGCAAACAATTTTATAAGGCATTACGCAATGACTCAGAACATAAAAACAAGATGCCTTGTGAACTTATATTCTACTAAAATTAGCTGAATTTTGCAGTCTAAGAACTTACTGATTAGTTGGGTTGGAAGAATTTTCTCTGTCCTTCAAGGTCCTTCTAGCCAGAATAAGAATCAAATTTGGCATGAGGCAGATTAACAGGAGAAAATCAAATTTAATTTTGTACCAATGGGGAATCCATACAGACATGGAAATTGTGGACAGTCAGTAGGTCATTTTGAACTAAGGAGAAGTGGGTAGGGATCTGGGACTTCCAAGGGAAGGAATGCAATTCAGGAGAAGATGAAAAAGAGTAAATATTTGGTAAACAAATGTTTGCCATTTGAAACAATGGGACATACAGAACTTGGATCAAACAGGCCTTGCTAGGTTCCTCCCTGTCTACTTGCCTACTTCGTATCATGATGTAGTTAGTTATCTATGGGGGTAGCTCTCTTCCTGGAGCAGGTCCTCTAACCAAATTCTTTACAGCAGCTGTCAGGGAGGTACAGAGCTTTTCCTGAATCTTCTGGGCTTGGTGGCTTTTTATTTGAAAAAGTCTTCACGCCAAAGTGGCCCATCTTGGGGCAGCCTGCCCTTGGCCCCTGCAGTTGTGCTAGTATTCTGCCATTTGTGTTCTAAATTGCTGAATATACTGAAAAATAAGGATGGAATGAGACATGGGAATTAAGTATCAGTGTTCTCTATACTTTTTCAGGGAGGATTGGCTTGCGTATACCTTTTTCTTTGTCTTATCTTTTTCCTCTGTCCCCTCCACTATTGTCCATTGATGCTTTTTGGATTAGACCTTCTTTTTTAAAGCAAGCTACTCTCAGTTCATTCTCTTCTTGGTTGCTTATGGTTCGCTGATTTTTTTTTTTAATAGTTGATATGCCTAAGTTACAGACTGACATTGTCCTACCCTCTTCCAGAATGTCTTGATTCATTCATGCTTACATATGTCTGGAAACACTTGTCAAGGACTTTCTCTGTAGGACAAGCCATGGGCTAAATGCTGGAAATAAGTTGCAAGTAAGTTCTTTTCTCACACGAATTAACAATCCAGCAAGGGTTGGGGAGTCTTGGTAGGAAGAGAGAGGGGGTGAGCCTGCACAAGCTAAATATACAGCCAACCAAACACAGCCTGAAAAGTTTACTATTTCTAGAAACAAAATGCTATAAGAGCCCAGAAGAGAAGGATTTTTTTTTTTTTTTTTGCATGATGAAGTCTTAGATGACTAAATAGAGGAATGGCATTTAAGCTAGGTCTTAAAGGTTGAAGTACAGAGTATTCCTTGGTAGAAATAGAGGGAAGTATTTTCCAGAAAAAGAAAACACCATGAGAAGAGTCACAGAGGTGTCGAAGTTCATGCCATATTTGAGAGGCTGTATAAAGGACACCTAAAACGCTTCACAGTACAGAACAGGAGAGGAAAACAGAAACCAGGGGACAGTTTGCAAAAGGCAGTAAACTTCGTTCAAGGAAACACAACTGTGAAATAGCTCAAGATGGACATTATATCCCTTGAACAAATGAAGCATTTGGGGGGTTTTGACTTAGCGGGAGAAGTCCTCGTTTTTTTTTTCTCCCTGTGTCTCAGAGTTCAGTTAATTGAAGGTCCTTAATTAGCGTACAAAACTGTATCAAAAGCAAAATGGAAGCCCAGGGCAGGAGCAGATACCATGGCCTTCAGTGCAAGTAAGACACATGGCATCTGGAATCCCTTGTCCAGGTCGGGGTAGGGAGTTACGGTTGTATACTTTGTGTCTTGCATATTTTCAAAAGCCCAATTCTTGCTGGGCCAGTGCCATTTTTTTTTTAATTTTTTTAATGTTTTTATTTTACTTTTGAGACACAGACAGAGCACGAGCTGCGGAGGGGCAGAGAAATAGAGACAGAATCCAAAGCAGGCTCCAGGCTCCGAGCTGTCAGCGCAGAGCCCGACGCGGGGCTCAAACTCACGGACCGTGAGATCATGACCTGAGCTGAAGTCGGACGCTTAACCGACTGAGCCACCCAGGCGCCCCCCACTGCCATTTTACAGTTGGGGTGTACATCCTCTCTCAACAAAACTTATACTCCCTAAACATGCACTTTGGGCCTCTGCTGGTTCTTAAAGCAGGCTTAGCATCACTAAGGCCAGATCCTCAAATATGGGGAGAGAGCAAGTCAGTGCCCAGAGTTCCTGAACAATATCTCTGCCTTCAGCTTCCCATAATAAGAGCATTCACATAGATGGTACCAAACGCTACCATCCAAACAGAAGGAGATGCTTGGCCTTTCGCTTCCAAGAAAAAATAACTCGTGATGAAGGTCCAAGTCCCCAGTTGTAAATGAATTACAAAACAGATCCTCTTTCCTCTGCCCAGAATAATGCTGCCACTACCTGGGTATACTTGAATTCTAAGTTTCCCCAGGAAACTTTCTCTTTTGCCTCCCAAATAGATCAGCACCACTCCCCATCCATCCTTAAACTCATTCCTCTGAAGGTTAATTGTCCATTTACATCCTTCTTCTCAATACGACAGTGGCCTCCTTGAGAAGATTTCTGTTGAATTCCCAGCATCTAGCAACAGTCCTTGGAACACAGTGGGATTTTAGCAAGTAGTTGGAAGAATGAACCAGTCAGTGAAGAAAGTTGGTCTCCACCCAGAGACCTCGGGCTCTGTCCATTGTGTTCAAACACTGAAGAACTACATTTTGATGTAGTTCAAGAGTAGTCAAAAATTCCTTGATGATGTTTTGTTTGTTTTTAAAGAGTGGAATGCTTAGAGGGTGGAATGAACACTAAGAAAGGGGTGAGCAATCAGGATTAAAAAAAGTAGCTGGGTATTAAACAGGAAGAATATATAGATGTCACCAAAGGCCTCATTAGGTCTGGAGGAGCATTTTTTTCCTTCTCCTTTTCCTTTTCTTTTTCTTTCTTTCTTTTCTTTTTTTTTTTTTTTTTTTTTTACAAAGAGAAGCCTCTGAATTGTGGTTGAGTTTGCATTACCTCCCAATAGATTCATGGCAAGGAGGGGGCTCAAAATCAGATTCAATTTTATTTTTACTTTTACAAGTATTATATTTCCATGCCCAAATGCTTTTCGTACTGTTGTACATAAAGTAAGAATCCTTACTGAGAATCACTTAGGTTGTGTCTTCCTTGTAACGTTTTCACGAAGGCCATGTTGAGACATAATTTACACGTGGTTAGGTCCAAACCATATATATCCAAGTGTGCAGGGATGAGTTTTGACGTATGTATAGACGTCTAGATACAGTCTATCCAGCACAGTTAAGATACACAATGCTGTAACCCCCAAATTCTCTTGTACCCTTTGCAGTCAACCCTTTTACCCATTCCCAGCCTCTGGAATCACTTACCTGTTTTCTTTCCTCGCAGTTTTCCCTTTTCCAAAATGCTGGATAAAGGGAATCATCCAGCCAGTAGCCATTTGAATTTGGCCTCTTTTACTTAACATGATCCATTTGAGGTGCATTATGCCTATTATGGCTTAGTATGGAGCAGTAGTCCGTTGTATCACTCTGCCCCAGATGGTCCACTCCCAGGTGGACGGACATTTGGTTTTCTGTACTCTTCGGCTGTTCTGAGCAATGGTGCAGTGAACATACACATACAAGGCTTTGTGTGGACATATGTTTGCATTTCTCTTGGCTACGTAACCAGGATCAGGAGTGCTAACATGACATTCTCAGGAACTTCATTTTTTATTTTGTATGTTCAAGGATCCATGGGTGTATTTAAGCAGTGGAAGACATGGACAGAAATATCCTTGGGACAGTGTAGAGCATGGAGACAGACTGGAAACAGGGAGACTGGCTAGGAAATTGTTGCTTTTCTGCCTACCATGTGGAGACATTGCCATTTCCATCACTCTGTTTTAATGGAGTAGTTTTAGAACACAAATCTAATACAAAGGTTCTGTGTCTGTTTTCCTTGGTGGTCAAATTCTACCCAGGCACCATAATATAAAAACATCATCATTTGTGGACCAAGTAGAAATGAAAAGGGAATCAACAGTAATTTTTATGTAATCTGAGGGCTTTTTCATCCTCTTGATTATTCTTTTATTTTTCTTCTTTTTTTCTTCTTTTTTCTTAACATTTCAGCCATGGCATGGCAGGGGAACTAAGAATTTAAAATGCAACTGAAATGCACTTTTTTCCTTCTTAGTGGTTTTGTAAGAAGATAAAATTCTTGCAATGGCAGTGATTATTTTTACACAAAGTTTAATATAGCATAAATAGCTTCCTTCCAAACCATTTGTTTTTAAATCCGTGTTCAACAAAATTAACAATTCATTCCAGTACCTTCTAGGTCTACTCTGAAAGATTACCTTGATTTCAATCAACTGAAAATTAAAAGCACGGGATTTCCGGGGCATCTGGGTGGTTCAGTTCATTAAGCGTCTGACTTCAGCTCAGGTCATGATCTCATGGTCTGTGAGTTCGAGCCCCGCGTCGGGCTCTGTGCTGATAGCTCTGAGCCTGGAGCCTGCTTCGGATTCTGTGTCTCCCTCTCTCTCTGACCCTGCCCCATTCATGCTCTCTGTCTCAAAAATAAATAAACATTAAAAAAAATTTTTTTTAAAGCACAGGACTTCCAAGTTCAAAGAGAACTGAGAACAACCGGCCCAAGTGACTCATTGGTAGATGAGAGAACATTGAGGCCAAAAGCACCTGACAGCCTGGTTCCATCACTGACCATGAGTGCTCCTTGTCGTTTCTGTGGCTTGGCTCTGTGCCTCCCCATCACAAGAAGGAGGAGATCTGTCTGTGTTTTTGAGAGTCGGGAAAATCGCCTTAGGCTTCTCATACATTTAAAAATAAAAATAGCCATGATGGGATGAGACTTGAATTTCAAAGAGAGGCGAAATAAGAACTATTACGTTTGAAGATACGTGAAAAGAAATATGTTAAGGTTTTTAATATTTTGTCTATTTTTTTGTGATAATATTGAAATATTTTGACATTGAGATACTTACAGCTTAGCTGTTCAACACGCATATTATGTTGGATGTCCTGAGCGGGCAGTAGTTTATTTGTCTTCTTCTAGATAAGTCTCGTGTTAACTTTATAAAACGGGAGACAGAGGTGGGAAAACCAGTGACACCAGCAGTAATATACTCTAGTCGGGTGCACCCTGGGCTTTCTTGGTCCCACTGGCATTCTGCCAACAGACACTTCTGCAAAACCAAAATGAGCAATTGAGAGACGTGAGTCAGTGTTGAGACGACAAGACAGTAACTCACCACCGTGAATTCTCATCTCGGTCACACGTCAGTTTATTTTCCATATCCTTAGCGCACATGCTAACGTATAGCGACACACAGCTGGAAATGCCCTTTATTCCCTATTTTGTCCGTCTCTGCTTCAGCCGCTTATATTTTTTAACACTAGGGGTCCTGACGGGGAGCCTGCGTGGCTCAGTCGGTGAAGCGTCCGACTTCGGCTCAGGTCATGATCTCACCATTTGTGAGTTCGAGCCCCGCATCGGGCTCTGGGCTGACAGCTCGGAGCCTGGAGCCTGTTTCAGATTCTGTGTCTCCCTCTCTCTCTCTCTCTGTCCCTCTCCCACTCACACTCTCTCTTTCTCTCTCTCTCTCTCAAAAATAAAATAAATGTTTAAAAAATTATTTAAAAAAACCAATAGGGGTCCTGAGGGTTCAGGGAGGGGGAAGAGAAAGATGGAATAAACAAATAAAAGAGCATAACATTTTTTTTTAACGCATAAGGAATGAAATAAATGAAATAAAGGAAAGATGATCAGAGTGTCAGCTTTTTTGCTGATGAAGCCTCAATTGAAGGATGGGCAGGATGAGCAGGAACAAGGGGTTTATTAGTAATAAACCCCAGAATCAGACGTAACTGCCCACTTCCGGCAGCAGGAAACAGGCCTGGTTCCCCCACGTGGTCGCCTCAGACGTGCCCTTGGGAGGAAGAGAAGGGATGGGACTGAGTCACCCGAGTTTGTCATATCCCCCAACCCAGTGAGCAGATAAGTCACACCATCTCCCCTGTGGGGAGAGGCAAGAGGCTAAGAGGCTTTAGGAAGTGTCCTTCCCTTTGGAAACCATTTGAGTGGAAACCATCCTTCCCATGTGGATGAGCGAGGGGAGGCGTCAAGGGACTAACCCTTTTGGGACCTCAGTGACATGCCTGTGAAGTTAAATTCCCTATGGGTGGGAGGTCGAGAGGATAAAAGGAGATATACGTAAAGCACCCAGGGTGGAGGCCAGCCCAGAGTGAATGCTAAAAACAAAATAGTAGCGATTCCATTCAGTCTTTCTTTGGACAAATCCACACGCTCCTCCTTTGCCGTTTTATTTGCCATCTCTAGCCGGTTTGGTGGTTTGGACAACCAGATGGATACGGCGCTATCCTCTGAAAGAGAGCAGACATGACAAGAACAGATTAGTGAGCAACAGTGCCTTTGATTTCTTATGTGCTGAGCTTGAGACATCAGTGTCACAAATCACAGGCACGTGGATTTGTGATTTTTGTACTGCCAAAGAGGGGCACCTGGGTGGCTTAGGCAGCTGAGCGTCTGGCTCTTGATTTCAGCTCAGGTCGTGATCTCGCAGTTCATGAGGTCGAGCCCCAGGTCAGGCTCTGCGCTGACGGTGCGGAGCTTGCTTGGGGTTCTCTCTCTCCCTCTCTCTCTCTGCCCTTCCCCTGCTCGTGCTCTCTCTCTCACTCTCTCTCTCAACATAAATAAATAAACATGAAAAAAATTCAAAAAAAAAAAAGAAACTTAACTAGTTAATTTGTAGTTCCATTTGGAAATTAAACTGTTAAAGAAAGCCCAGTACAGGGCTGAAGACTGACCCTGAAGACAGCATCCCAGGGACCAGCAGGGGGCAGGAGCCAGAGAGGAGCTGGGGGGAAATGCAGAGTCCAGAGAAGCACGAGGAAAACCAGGAAGGCGGACAACACAGAACAAAGTCAAGGAGAGGGATCGTCTCAGGAAGGAGGGAAGAGTCAGCCGTGCCAGGTGCTGAAAGAAGCCAGGAGAAAAAGGAACAAAAGGATTGGCAGAGAAGGCCGTAGGCATTGGAGCACCTTAGTGGATGCCAGGCACTGTGCTGTATGTTCATGTGCAATTTTGACTTAATTCTCAAAAACAATATCCCCATTTTACAGATTAGGGAAGTAAGAGCCAGAAAAGCTTTGCTACCAGCTTGGCTTAGGTCACAGAGCACCGAAATCACAGAGTTGGGACTCAGACCCCCTGCCTTCTGGCTCTTAACCGCTGAGCTCCCCTTCCTTCCAGAAGACTTGCTTTTGCCCTGTGTTGGTTGAGGAAACCAGGGCACTGTGAGTTGAGGGGCCATGAGTGAGGGGTGAGGAAGAAAGGATGGCAAGTAGACGAGGGTAGCCCGACGTTTGTCCTGGCTCGTGTTGGTTTGCTTTAAGACGATGAAGACTTCAGCATTGTCAAGTGACAAGAGATGCTTGGAATAGAGCCAGCGAGTGAGGAGACAACTAGAAGGTGCAGAAGGTCGAGGACAGGTGTGTGTGCGCGGAGGGGCGGGATCTGAAAAAGGAGAGCCCCTCCTCCTCTGTGACAGGAGAGAGGCAATTGGATGTGTAGGTTCAGTGTCAGAACATTAGAGAAGGTCTCTTCTGTCCTCATTTCCTCATTCTGTCCCCTCCCCCCATCCCACTACCAACCCCCTTCTCTATCTGGAACATCCCATTTACCCTTCAAGGTCCCGCCCTTGTCACTCTCCTGAGCCCACAGGACGGTCTGCTGTAGGCTTCCAGGGACCATGCGGCCTCCATCCACCCCACAGGCACTGCCAGGTGTGCACCAGCAGGACTCGTCCCCCTCCTGCTGGATGTGACTTTATGCTAAGTGAGCATGAATCAGTTCAGTCTGCATCTAAGACATGGTGCCTTGTCTTGATCTCAGGGTTGTGAGTTCAAGCCCCGCATTGGCTCCACGCTGGGCCAATTTTCAAGCCCAAATTTGGGCTCCACGCTGGGCACAAAGTTTTAAAAAAATCTTAAAATAGTACAAGTCGTATAGGAGAAGGGCCATGAAAGAGAGAGATGCAGGGTGCTGTGGACTCTAAGCCAGAGGGGAAATGACATGAGGGAGGCAGAACTGAGCACTTACGTGAGTGACACCTGGAGAAGCCTTAGGAAGAGTGTAGTTTAGAGCTAATTGTTGCAGGATGAGCGTGTTTTCAACTGACAAAGGTAAAAAATGGGCCATTTTACTTAGAGAAAGTAGTATCCGAAATGGCACAGAGCTTATTTGGGGAACACAGGGTGGTCCTGTTTGGCTGAAGTATGGAATATGGCTGGAGTGGTATCCATGATGCAATGGAAGAACCTTGAGCACTAGACTATGAAATTCTGTTAGCGGTGGCTCCCTTGAGATTTCCCACTGACTTTCCCATTTTTATCTTTATCTGATCGGAAACATTGCAGAAATATTCAAAAGCTATTTTAAGCAGTCTTTTGCACTTAGCCCAAAAGTTGACAGTAAGAGTTCATAACTCACACCTCCCATTTTTATTCTGGAAACTAGGCCAGTATCCCTCGTGAGTTTCAGGATGCCAGTACCCACCCAGTCTCCCAGGAACACCTGTGACCGTCGGAGTAAGGGCGGCGGTACCTCCCTTGGCAGCTACCGACGGTGTCGTGCTAGGGATGGGGGTGGGAAGAGGTGAGCCGGGAGTGGGTTTGCTCCTGCAGCTGTAGGTTTCTCATTACTTGTAAATCACTATTCTTAATAATTATTTCTAGACAAAAAAAAAAATACAAAATAAAACCTCTTTTTTCTTTCAGTTAAGAAAAAGAAGCCTAAACTATTAAATAAATTTGATAAGACTATTAAAGCTGAACTTGACGCTGCAGAAAAACTTCGTAAAAGGGTATGTTGATGTTTTTGTCTGGTGGAGAAATGTGCAATGAAGATAAATTCAGGCATTACTCTTGCATTGTTAAAATAATAATATAATAATAATAATAATAACAACAACAACAATAGAAACAGCCCTTGAATAGAGTGGATTTTTCCCCAAGAGCATCAGCATTCCATGTGAAATGAGTCAAGTACAAGGAAGAATCATGGCTGTATGACCAAACAGAAGTAGAACTAACATTGAGGTCGGCTAACCTGAGGTCAGCCTCCCTCCACCACTTGCTAGTTGTGTGGCTTTGGACAGAACACTTGGCCATTCTGAGCCTCAGTTTCCTTATTTAAAAAAATGAGAATAGTAAGTACTCTTTCTAAAAGTTTTTGATTGGGTAGCATCTCAATGCAAAGAGAAAGTAAGTTAGTCCAGTACTCTTAGGGTAGTTACTGTTAAGTGAAATGACACTGGGTTTAACATTCTTCTCCCTTGGGGTTAATCCCATGCACCTGCAGTTTTCAGGGAGACTGTTTTGGGGTTTGTGTTGTTACCCGTTAATTTGAAATACTACTTGCATTTGTTTCTGGATATTGCGGTTAAAAAAAGAAGTTGACACTAGATTGAAGTTACTTGTTCTCTTAGTCACATTCTTCATCTAATTATCATGTCAAACACTTATAATAATGCATTTAATAACACCTTCACTTAATCATCTACTTGTTTGCCGTGGAAATTGCTCTTTCTCTACTCTGTACATGAATTAGACTTTGCGTAATGATCATTAGTTTTCCTGTAAATGCTTTTTTTTATCAAGTAGACATTGGCGGCAAAGATAGGGCAGGGGGATTGTAAGTAAATAAGCAACGACAAAAGCACCCAAGTTAGGAACTGAAGTGGGACAAGAATGTGCTTCCCACATGTTTATCGGAACCATACCAGTAAGCACGGAGACTTCTGTAACTAGTATTAGACAAGGTTCCCAAGCCAAGGAGGGCTTACCCTCCTTAGCAGCTGATAAACATGTAGTCACGTCAAAGAATATCGCGGCCAGGTTGTTGTTCACTGCCCTTAAGTTTAACCGCTGGAATGATTTCTGAGTCTGTCTTGTGTGGCTTTTATAAGAGGAAGCCCTCTCCTATTTGTAGGAAATTTGCATTTCTTAATAGAAATGAAGTGGGAATCTTCTTTTTCTGTCACTTTCTTTGGCATCCTCCACTTGCTCTTTGCTAAATGCCAGGTGTGAAAATGTGGGGTGTCTATTTCACAGGTGACTTTTGGGATAAAGGACAAAGGAGCAACTTTAGAGAAGGGTTTTTCTGTAATTCTAATGAATGGTAAAGAGCTCAGTTACCAAGGGGCAGATACATCGATGGGACATAAAAGTGCTGGAACAGTCCATGGGGGATTCTCTGGTTCTAGCTTATTTGGAGAAATTATCATTCATTCCTCCAGAAGCACCCTGAATTTCTAACAGACTAAATAAAGGAGGAAGAAATAGCTACAGTTCTTGCTTCTGAAATAGCAGGGATCCATATTATTGGCTGCATTATCAGCGTAATTTTTTAAGGTTATTTTTATGGCTGATACTTCAAATGATGCGACTGGACGTGCTGGAGTAGCCCATGCTGAGGTATGTCCTAGACGGAGGAGGTCCAGTCTAGCTTTGAGTACTGTGCTACATGAAAGTATGAGGTCACTTTATTTTTCCATCCAAAGTGCATAGATCAGATCATATTTCAATCATCTATTTTTCAAAAGTATTGCTAAAAATACCTCTATTTTTCAGAAGTACGTATTGCTTGAAACTCTTCCTTATCCCTAGAAAAAAAGAATGTGAAGTGCTATACTGAAAGATTCTTTTATTTGCTGGAGTCACTTACTGTTACTGTATTTTAAGTGGAAAAAGAGAGGGAAAATGGAAAACGTAATAAGGCCGGAGTAAGTAAGGCCAGCACATGAAAGCTTACATCCCAGGCTCTAAATGGTGCTTGGGATGAATGAAGTACACTGTAGGCAGAAGACACGGGGAATAGCATCGTCCTGTAAGATTAATGGTGTTCATCAGAGTAGCTGTCCTCTACCAAGTCCGGAGAGAAACGTTCTGCTGTGGATCTTCATAAAGGGTGCACTGATGGATGGCACAGCTTCCCCCCTAACATCACACCAGCAGATTCTACAACACATCTGTGTGTGGGGGGGGGGGGTGTCTTAATGTCCTTCAGCATGGCCCACTGGCCTCATGCCAGCACAGCGGGGCCCAAGTACGTGTCTCTCCAATGAACTGGCTTTGGTCCTGGGAGAAAATGCAAGCTATGTTGAAAGAGATGATTTTTAGGCAGTTCTTCACAAGCATTGTATCTTGCTTTTGAGTTTTTAAATAAGAAATGCATAATAGCGTTAGGAGATTCTGGGGAAGGGAAATTCTTTCAGACCAAAAGCAAACACATTTACTTTGTCAGCCCTTAGCAAAGCAACACGGTCTCTGTCTTAAGGGGATCGCAAGGATGCCTAGGTCAAGCCAAATATTCCATTATTTTTATAACCTTGATGACCAACTCCAAGGGAGTGTCTAGAAGGAACAAAATACTTTAGCAAATTTGTTACGAAGATTGTTATTTCCATTGTTATTTCTGTTTTAAAGCGTAATGGTGCATTTAGCATAATTTTCACAAAAATAGCCTCAACATTTGCAATTTGAGTTATGTAATGCATGTGGTAAAGCTAAAAATAGTCCCCCCAAAAGATACCCATGTCCTAATCCCTGGATCTTGTATTTACAGAAAGGGTCTTTGCAGATATGAGTAAGTTAAGGATCTTGAACCGGGGAGATTATTCTGGGTTATCCAGTTGGGCCCCAGATGCAGCCACACATGTCTTTATAAGAGAGAGGCAGAGGGAAATTGAATACAGACAACATAGGAGACAGAAAGGAGAAGGCAATGTGAAAACCGAAGTAAAGACTGGAGTATGCATCCACAGTCAAGAAAGGCTGTCGGGAGGCAAAGGACAGATTCTCCCCCAGAGCCTCCGGAGGAAACGTGGCTCTAACAACATCTCAATTTCAGCCCAGTGAAACTAATTTTGGACTTCTGTTCCCCACAGCACTGAGGAATAAATTTCTGTTGTTTCAGTCATCAAGTTTCTGGTAGTTTGTTACAGCAGCTATAGAGAACTAATCCAGATTTTGGTGCTGGACAGTGGGTTGCTCCTGTAGCAAATACTTAAAAATGTGAAAGTGGCTTTGGAGAATAGGGTTAGGAGTAGAGGCTGAAAGAATTTTGAGAGGCATGAGAGCAAAAGCCTGGATTGCCTGAAGCAGACTGTTGGTAGAAATATGCATGCGAAAGCTGCTTCTGGCGAGGGCTCTCAGAGGAAGTGAGGAGCACCTTAGAGAAAGGTTTATTGATAATCTTCGAGAATGCACATTATCGTTGCAAACAGCATGTTGACAGAGATGTTAAAGGCACTTCTGGCCAGAGCCCAGAAGGAAATGAGGAACAGGTCCCTGAAACTGGAGGAAAGGCAGTCCTTGCTAGAGAGTAGCAGGAAGCTTAACTGAATTACATCTTACTGGCCTGGGCAAAGCAAAACTTGTAAGCGATGACCTTGGATATTTAGCTGAAGAGATTTCCAAGCCAAGTGTTGAGGATGTGGCTTGATTTCTTTTTTTGCTGCTTCTCGTAAAATAAGAGAGGAAAGTGATAATTAGGGAAGAAACCATTAGAGAAAAAAGAGCCAGGACATGACAGTTCGGGGAGATTTCTTAGTCTATCCAGATTGCAGAAGATGCTACAAGTAGGAAGTTCGTTGTTAAGAAAGGGTAGTCTGGAGAGAAGGCCGAGGGCTCCTTTTCCTGAAGAGAGTGGATGTGTGGCTCTTAGATCTACTCAGCCATCCAGCAGAAGCCAGGAATAGAGATGGGATTATCCTGGAGAGGTCTGTGGCCGTGACTCTTGTCTAATGGTGTGAATCCCTGTGACATACACAAAAGATCCACAAGGTTTTTGAGAATCTTATACCAGGAGGACCACCTCGACCTGAAAGGGACAGAGGACAAACTGAAAGAAGGCTGCAGAGTCCTGAAATTCTACAGGCAAGAACCAGGCTGATAACACTAACCACCCTTTCGATGGAAAGGAAAGATAACTCCAAGGGCAGAGTCTTGGACCCAGAGGCCAGAGATAAGGGCTCTGAAGCCAGAGCCAAGGACTCAGAAGGCAGGGCCTCAAGCTCCAAACCTTCAGACCTAAGAATTTACCTGCCTGCATTTTGAAGCTACTTGGAATCAGTGATTCCTTTCCTCTCTTCTTCTATCTTCCACCTCCTATTCCTCCCCTTCCTTCCTTCCTTCCTTCCTTCCTTCTTTCCCTCCTTCCTTCCTCCTCCCTCCATTCTTTCCTTCCTTCCCTCCTTCCTTCCCCCCTCTCTCCCTCTCTCCTTCCTTCCTTCCTTCCTTCCTTCCTTCCTTCCTTCCTTCCTTCCCTCCTTCCTTCCTTCCCCCCTCCCTCCCTCCTTTCCTTCCTTCCTTCCTCCCTTCCCTTCTTCCTCCCCTCCCTCCCTTTCTTCCTCCTTCCTTCCTTCCTTCCTTCCTTTTATTTCTTCTTATTCTTCTTCTTATAATAATAATAATAATAATAATAATAATAAATAATAATACAGGGCAGTTACAAGAAAGTCACACAGAAAAAGATATTTGACATGAGTCCTTCATCCCTTAAAAGTGGGTGGGGGGAGGGATGAGGATTTTTAGGGCGGTGAAACTCGTCTGTATGATACTATAAGGGTGGATACAGTCCATATACATTTGTCCAAACGCACAGAATATACAACAGAATATACAATATGAACCCCAAGGTAAACTACAGACTTTGGGCGATTTCGATATGGCAGGTTCATCAGTTGTAACAAATGTACCACTGTGGTGCAGGATGTTAATCATGGGGGAGGTAGCAGGTATATGAGAAACCTATACTTTCTCTCAATTGTGCCATGAGTCTAAAACTGCTCTTAAGAAATAAAATCTTTAAAGAAATTAATTCCGTGAGAGGGCAGCATATTTTAAAAAGCTATACAGACTTTTCTGACACTAAATGTGATGTGGAGTCTGTGGTCCCGGCCCGATTGATCTCTACAGCCAAGTCCCTGTTGTCAGCATGAACCTGCCTCTCGGGTCCGAGGCCTCCCTGGGCTGGGCCCCGGTATCTTGTGCTGCACACACATCCCCCACACAGCACATGCTCCGTGCAGTGTCTTCCAGAGCTTCGTCACTGCTAGGAGACTTAACCGAAACAGCACCCCCACAGCCGAGTCGAGTACCCTCGTCTCCATTTAACAGGCCAGGCACCTGAGGCAGAGTCATAAGTAACTTGCCATACATCATGCGCCTTCCAGGCGGTGGAGAGCAGACTCCCATCAGTCGGTCTGGCTCCGGAACCGGCCCTCGTAAGGCGCTCCACTGTGCATGTATTTCCCACCAGCCCCTCAGCACCACTTACGGGCACGTGAGGGGAAGTGAAAACCTCTTTCTTCGAGAACGTCTGCCTAGAGAACTGATCTTACGTACCTTTAATATGAACACTGCCCGACCTTTCTCTAGTCAAGTCTGTCCGAAGTGGGTGTAAATAGCAGCGGGGTAGGAGGTGCCGTTTGCTGTGCACAGCCACGTTGGAGAGGTACACTTTGTTGTGTGAAAACTCACTCGGTGAACGTCAAAACATACAAACCACAGCACGCTTCCGTTTAGATGAGGAATGAGTGGGTTTACCAGTGTATAGGGAGCTGAAGTGCCCCCCAAAGTTCATCTCAAAAAATCTGTCTCTATCCCATGGCTCCCAACATCCTCGACCTGCATCCGTCCATTGGAAACCAGGAGACGTGTGTTACCCCCTGGAATGGCCGTGGATGGAGTGTGGTGGGGGGAGGGTTCCTCACCCTCTATTCCTTTTCCTGTGGTGGTGGTCAGAGACTTATCACAGGTGCTTGGGCCATCTTCTTAAGGGCCCACATGCGCTCCGGGGAGGGGTCACATGACCCAGAGTCAGTGAGTTTTCCCAGTCAAAACCCTCAAAATTGATTGGAGAGGAGCCAAATCAATCCTGATGTCCAGTGGGTGACAGGTACCATGCCAGGTGGCCTTCTCAACCTGCAGGCTTCACCCCCACCCCAACAGGTGCTTCAGACCTCTCCTTGCAGACCCCAGGACATTCCAGCTGCCAGCAGTATTCTTCCCCCAACTTAAAACCAAAATATGGTCTTCAAGAGCATAGTCAGGGATTTTGTAGTGGTTGGTGACAGATGGTAGCTACAGTTGTGCTGAGCGTAGCGTAACATAGAGTTGTTGAATCACTGTGTTGTACATCTGAAGCCAATGGCAGACTGTGTGTCAACTATGCTTCTGTTGAAAAGAAAATGAAGAACTAATGCCCACAGGAACTGTGCATCTAGAGGGAAGATGCAACTTTTTAAACAAAGGCTTATAGTACATCATTTGCCAGGTTTCTGTTTTTAAAAGAAATAAAGTACATTTATGTTCATTTTTACTTGTACGGTTGCCATACTTGTTAATGTTTCAAAAATCTTTGGTAAAACTGTCTTTAGACTCAAAATGGAGTCCAGGCAGTTTTGACAACATTAGCAGATGAATATTAACAAAACCATATTGGGTGACTCAGTCGGTAGAGCATCTGACCCTTGATCTCGGGGTCGTGAGTTCAAGCCCCACACTGCGCGTGGAGCCTACTTAAAACACACACACACACACACACACATACTGAATAACATTATGCATCTGAACTTGCCGTCTTTACGTAACTGCCTCTTCCTAACAGGGAAAAATTGAGGAAGCATTGAGTGCATTCCAAGAACTGGTTCGCAAATACCCTCAGAGTCCACGGGCGAGATACGGAAAGGCACAGGTATTCGAAAACCCTCCTCTGTAGAAAATGTTTTTGGTGTTTGTATTCTGCGTCGTTCTTTCACTGCCCACTATTTTGCACTTCTCTTTTCTCTTGTAACTTATGTATAGAATCCATTTCTCATGCATATGTGTAAAGTCAAGCAAAAAATACTGTTGTAAAGGAGACGATTAACTTGCTATTGTGGCCTGGTGAATTCAACAACATTTTCCTGTCCTCCCTCCATCGGACTTCTCTCTGGTTTTCAAAAGAAGATCAAGAAGAATGCTATTGTCCTCGATTTCCCGTCACTGTCGTGCCCCATTCCTCAAAGTGCTCACTGAAGGCTCCTCGGAGCTTTAAGAACCTGTTTTGTAACTAGAGGCTGCAAGTGTGCTTAGGAAAGACGCGAAAATATAAAGTGGAATGTACTTTGTTTTCGCTGTGGTTTCTTTCCGCTGACTCCTTTCTCACCAGCTCCCTTCTCCCTACCTACCTCCATTCCCTCGTCTCCTTTCTTCTCTGACTCTTCTCTGACATCTTCCAGCTCTTTGTTTTGTGAAGCGTGTCCACATTCATCTGTAATTACATACACCCACCAGATGCCACGTGCTCTTTTTAGACCCTGGGATTATCATAATGAACACTCTAGAGGTCTCTGTCCTTGTGGATCTTGTATTCCCGTGGAAGGTATTTTGAAGGCTACCTAGTCACAAATTACTTAGAGAAAGCCCACTCTATGCCAGGCCCTGTTCTAGGCCCTGCAGATGAACCCCTCGGCAAAACATACAGAGTTGTCATTGTGATGGCGAAGCCTGGGACAAGATAAGATATAATGCTTGTTAGTGGTAAGGGCTAAGGTAAACCTAAACAACAACAACAACAAAAACCCCCAAAAACCGCACAGCGTACGACGCGGGAGGGAGTTGATATGTTGGATAGGGTGTCGGGGAAAAGTCTACCCGGGAGGTGACAGTTGAGCAAGGCCATGAGTAAATATATAAATAAACATATATTTAAGCATATTATAAGGCATCAAGCATAACTATATTAGATCGTCTTATATAATACATATCATAAAGAAAAGAAAAGCATACCTATTAAGATTTTTTGGCTGCAGGTGATGTGATTTGAGGACGACAGGGCAGATAGCACTTTAGATAAGTTGATCAGAAAAGGCCACTCTGGCAAGGTGGCAAGTGGCTGAAATGTGACAAGGTTACTGAGGGAGCTGTGCGGGCCGAGGGAACAAACAGCTAGGCCAAAGGCTGTGATACAGGGAAGCGATGTTGGCAGAACAAGCTCCAGAACGGCAAGAAGGGCAAGCTGAGAGACGGTGAGGCGGCACAGGTGAGGCCGGGGCCTCACGGATGGTGTTTTCCGTGCCCCAGCTTTATGCATGGACTTGGGCATCTTGTTTTTTGGTAAAGATTGTTTTGGTTCCCGGTTGGGGAATAGATTAAGGGAACATAAGTAGGAACAAGAAGCATAGGACAGTATTCCAGGTATACTCAAGGGACAGTGGCGTGGAGATAGGGAAATGGCTGGGGAGGGCTTAATGTTGGCTTGGGTGTACAGGTCAGAGGGAGACAGGACTTGAGTCCTGGATTTTTGGTTCAGCCAGGTGAGGAAAGAGAGTGCTGGTTACTCACAGGGAAAACTGGGAGAGGAACAGATTGGGGAGGTAGGAATGAAGTCAAGAATTCACTTTTCATCCTGTAATCTTTGTGATGCCTGTCGGACATTCAACTGGACATGGCAAGGAGACATTGAATTTATGATGTCTGGAGTTCAGAATAAAAGCCAGGGCTGATACACAATGTGTCGAGCAGCAAAACTCCCACAGTCCCGCCTGGTGGGATGAGATTCTCAGCCCTACTGGGACACAATACCAAAACTTTCCAGACCAAGGAGAACCTGACGTCACCCCTTTGGAGGGGGTCAGTGCCGTGACTTGTATATGGCACTCACATGGAAACTGACACATCTGTGGATAAAACAAACAGGTTTTGCTTTGAACTAAAGGCGGCCACCATTTGAGACCCAGTTGCTCAAATTCTTATCTTTCTATTAAACACTCACTTACTAAATTTTAATAAATTAAGTTTGTGAAAAATTAATGCAAAGAAGTTCCCCCTGTCCATGGTACAGACCAGGGGTAGTAGACAGCAATTATATCATTTTTGTAAATTAATTTGGTCAGTCATCCTCCAAAATTGCTAAATTCATTGGTGTTAAGCAAGACAGAATGTGTTCATTACCAAAAGATGATGCCTGTTCAAATTAAGTGATGGGCTTTGTTACCAGTATCGACAGTCATTTGATTAAGAAAGCATATTAACTAGAGAGAATAATGATGGATACACATGGTAATTTAATTGTGGCAAAAATTCTTTGTGTTTAGAATTTTTCTTTTTACGTGACGGTGATTGTGGGTGCCAGAGTCTAAATAAACTCAGTACTTTCGCACGTGTGATTGTTGGATTCGTATCTTTATTTAACAGTAGGAATTTGAGATTTTGGCCTCGGGCGATATTTTTTTGTCCCTAAACTATTCTGCTACAAGGTGTTATTGATACTAATGTTAATATGGTATTAAGCAAAACTTAGGCATGGTAAATTAAATTTCAATAGAATAATTTAAAAGAAATTTTAAATGCCTAGGAGTTTTAAAAATAAGAATTTGAAAGAAGATGGATTCCATAGGGAGGAATAAATGATGAATTTTTCATTCTTTGTTAGCAAATTAAACAATTTTGTGGGAATATCCCAACAATTTTTTTTCTAATTCAGCAACGTTAAGTTAAGTACAAACTTTAATATCCATCATTTCTGAAGCAGCACTGATACTATGTTATTCTTTGGATCACCGTGAAAATCAATTTTGACCAAGTTCCCTGAACATCAGTACAAAATGTTAAATTATAAATTCAGTTCACTTTATTATCTTACACAAACCATTAATGCCTCTGAGGCAGAAAATGACATGTTTCCTAGGAAGTTTGGATGGTTGAATTATTTCAAGTCAACAAAAGGCTTTGTGATGTTAACATCATAGAACAAATGTTCTGTACCTGCCCAAACCATTTTACGTACAGATGCTAAGCTGATAGCAATAAATCTGTACAATTTTGATTTTCAAAGCAGTCTATTAGTTTCATTCAAGAGATTTTAAGAAGTATACGCCATTTTAATACTGATATTTTCCCAATTCTGGAAGTTGTAAGAAGTTTTTACCTCATTAAAATGAAGGAACTTGGGATAGGTGGAGGAGAGGGAACAAGGAATATAAACTTTATCATCTTTCTGTCTTTTCAGATTGAGTTTTAGTTAGATATTTATTTCAATTTCTCTAAAGAAGGATTATCTTGGTAGACATTTCTCCTTCCGCCAACCTCAAAGAGACCCTCCGGATCCAGGATCTGTTTGGTAGCTTGAAGAGACTGAGCTGCATGGTCTCAAAAGGGCTCTCTCAGCTCCAGGACTCTGTCATTCTGGAAGTTATCTATGAATAATCATGTTTTGGGGAGTTAACTCACCATAGCCAAACTCAGAGGAAACTGATGCCTAAACAGAAAAGCCAGTATGTGAATATACCGAAGGCCATAGGGGCAGGATGACCAGTGTGGGTCATTGACATTGGACTTGCTCGCCTGGTAGATAAGTCCGTAATGGAGACAGACCACTTACAGATATGAACAGGTAGATAGCAGTATATTCTGAAGCTCTTTCTATCAATTTAGGATGAACTGCCCCTTTTTCATCGGGAAATTTTCATCTAGAAAAATCATAAATCTGTCCACTTCTCTCTCTCTCTCTCTCTACTGCTTCAGTTCTAGTCCTCATCATCTTGGGACACTTAACCTAATCAGTACACAGAACAAGTTATTCTTTGATGTGATATTTTCTGAAAAGTTCTCCACAGATATTTCATCAGTTTGTGCCGATTCTTACTAGTTCTGATTTGGAACAGGGGAGGGTGGATCGTTTTCTTACCACGCCCTCAAATTACGGAGTTGTGCTTCATTTTGGTTCTTCAGGCAACTATATATTGACTGCAGCCCACACTTTATTTAGAAAAGGTAAACGTGTTAAATAGGATATTCTGAGAAAACCCTTTATACGCCACTTTTAGCCTCTAACTGGTATCATTTTTCCTCAAATGGTAATCTTTGAATTATAGTGTACTAAATCTGATGGGATTTTAACTACCATTTTACACATTCTCCTCTTTATCCCTCTCATATTTCATTCCCCACTCTCAATCTCCAGCGAAGACTCTTGCTTATTTCACTAAGAAAATGGAAGTATCCAAAGAGAACTTCTGCATGATCCCACTACAGCACTATCAGCCTCCCTTCCCCTCCTGCCATATGCTCCGCCTTCTCTCCTGTTCGCATGGATGCATTGTTCTGGTCCCCTTTCCCAGCCTCTGCACCTGCTGAAGGACCTCATTCTGATTTTTGCATTTCCTGCATCATCACACTTTCCCTCTCTACCAACTCTTTTGCATCAGCTTAGAAACATGCTGTAATATTTGCCATTATTAAAAAAAAAAAATCTCTCCCTGGTCTCCACATTCCTCTCCACTTACTGGCCCATTTCTCTGCTTCCCTGTAAGGGTTGTGTGCACCTCCTTCCCTCCTGGTTTCCCCTGATCCTGCTCCATTCTGTTACGGGTCCCCAGTTGTCCCATAAAAAATGCTTTTACCAGGCTCATCAGAAGTGCCACAGTGCCCAATCCAGCATCATGACCAAGATGCCCAAGCTGATGGCCACTTCCAACATGATTGATCGCTCCCTCTTGTTACCTTGTATCACTTGGTCATTTCTTTGTTGTTATTTTCTCCTTACCTTTCTTTCTCTGTGCTTTTTGCTGGCCCTCCCTGTCTTTCCAACCTCTCTCCTGAACCCCAGACTCCTATATGTACCTTTCTATCCAGTATCTCCACTTGGGTGCCTAATCAGTGTTGAGTTCAATAGGTCCAAAACAGAACTCCTGATTCCGGATGCCTACCGACCTGTTCCTGCCCGCTCCTCCCGTTCTCAGAGGACGGCAGTTCTGTCTGGTAATCGCTCCAGCCAACACCCTGGAGTTCATCCTTGACTTCTCTCCCTCCCTTTCTGCCACATTCAGACCATCTGCACATCTTTTGGCTCTGACCTTCAAAACGTATCTGTAATCCAGCTGTCTCCTACCACCTTCATCCAAACCGTCACCATCACTCCTTGTCTGGGTTCCTACTGGAGCATCCTCACTGGCCTCTGTGCTTCTCTGCCACTCTTTCGGTCTGTTCTCCATACCACTGCCAGTGTGGTCCTTTCGCTCATGCCAAAAACCCCTGTTGTGGGGGCGCCTAGGTGGCCCAGTTGGTTAAGCGTCCAACTCTTGATTGCGGCTCAGGTCATGATCTCACAGTTCGTGAGATCAAGTCCTGCATTGGGCTGTGCTGACAGGGTGGAGCCTGGCTTGAGATTGATTCTCTCTCCCTGTCTCTCTCTCTCTCTTTCTGCCTCTCCCCCTGTTCATGTGTGCGCTCTCTCTCTCTCTCTCTCTCTCAAAATAAATAAACATTAAAAAAAAAAAAACCCTGGTGCCTTTCCATCTCACGTGGAGGTACTGTAGTGGAATTGGCAATAGCTTGCCAGGTTCTTCGCTGCCTGACCATCACCCTTCCACTAGTCTCCTCCTTGCCCCGCGCCCGCACCCGCCTTTCCTCCACCCGTCACTTCTCCCTCGGGGCCTTGCTTTTGCTGTTTTCTCTGCTTTGGAATGTTCTTCCTCCGGATATCCTCATGCCTCACTCCCTCACTTCTGTCAGGCCATCCCTGCTCACCCTGCCTAAACTAACTTCTCCCAACCACACCGGGGCCAGCACTCCTGAGCCGGCTGCATTTTTGACCCACAGCATTTACGGCTGCCAGGCACATGGTACTTTGACTTGTATGTTGTCTTTTTCTTCATAATGAAGCAGAATGAGAAAAGGGCTTTGTGTTGTTTATTTTGCCTGCCAAGTGACTCTCGGGTAATAGCTGTTGAATGAATGAGTGAACACACAAACTACTGAGAGAATAGGAAGTACGGACTGGAGCTCTGTCTGTGTAATGTTAATATATAACATGATACAGATCTCCATCAGCCCAGCATATATTAATTCCTCTTGCTTTTATGGCATTTTTCCTCCTCTGCAGCTTGATAGCTAACCGGTCTTCGTGTTACTTAGATAGCATGTTGTCTTGCTTTTTTTGGTTTGCTTTTGAATCGCTTGAAAAGGAGAAAATTTTAATGTGTCTCAGATTGCTTTTGATGCATGTCCAGAAATTAAGTTTGCATGCATATTTTGGGTGATTACAAATATATCTTGTCATGGGACATTTACCCAATGTGGGGACTTCCTCTAGTGTGAAGACGATCTGGCCGAGAAAAGAAGGAGCAATGAGGTGCTTCGTGGGGCCATCGAAACCTACCAGGAGGTGGCCAGTCTGCCCGATGTCCCCACAGACTTGCTGAAGCTGACCTTGAAGCGGCGCTCAGACCGACAGCAATTTCTGGGTAAGATGGAGTAAGAGTTAATTCAACAGCAAATGCCATGCTGTATATTCTTAGAAGAGTGTAGTTACCTGGAAGGGAACCTGACTTTCATAACTGATTTCGCGTAATTTACCTGAAAGTGTCCCAGACGGAAATGGCAGTCCTAACCTTAATACTTAGAAAGATACAGATGGTATTTTACCACCTTTTCCCCGCCCCCCCCACCCCATTTTAAAGCTAGGCAGATGGGATGCTCGGAGGTTGGATAATTTGCCTAAAGAATCATAGCTAATAAACTAATAGGTCTGGAATCAAAAACTCTTCCTGCAGTGCCAGACTCTTTTCTCTCTTAACCATAACAAATTGATTCCTGGAGGTTGAAGTTATAAGTGCAACAGTTTTTATAGAGGGAAGATTAGGAGTTCCAGGCACTAAAAATGTTGCCTGCAAAGTTTGACTCCATCCCAAGGAAAATGATAGGAAAAAAAAAAAAAACTTCTTAAAACCACTAGGTAAATTTGCAAATGCTTTGAAAAGAGCAGCATAAAGCATCCTCTCTGACCCAGGTTCCCATGCCAAAGGCAGATAAGACTAGCTCTAACCTAACTTCATTATTATCAGGCTTGTAATTCTTTCCCACCTAACTTGTCATCAGTAAACCAGATGGAAGAATCTAGGCCAAGTGTAACTGCTCAGCTGGGTGCTAGTGGCTGGGTAAGTGACATGAATAATTATTGATGTCACTAGGAGAGGCTCATATAAGTAATATTGGAAGCCAGCTGACCCTGTTATCAGATAGGAACAGAACCCAAGTTATGATTAGAAACTAGAAGGTCCATTAGACTTCTATTCAGAAGAGCCAGTCCAGAAGAAGAAAAGCATATGGCACCCACACAGGATGGAAAAGGCAAGGGTGCCACTCATTGGAGGCACTTGCCTTAGGCATAAAATCAGTATTACTGAGTGTTTTTCTTACCTCAATCTCCAATATGGCTCTGTTAGGCACTATTCACTTAGTCTGCCCTTAAAATGTTGGTATTTCTTTCATTGTGGATTTTTTTAGAAAGAATGCATAAAAGTATCGCTCATCTTGATTACTGAATTTTTGGCAGCCTCTTCAACTTTGCTTTGAGTATCTCACTTGCCTCACCTTGTTTCTGGCCCCAGTGGAAAAAGACTGACTATAAATAAATCTAACCCCCTTCTGCAGCCATCCTTCAATACTTGAATATAGTCTTTTTCCCCAAATGAGAATAAGGCAAGTTCATGAGAGGAGGCTCTGTGAGGAGAGGATTATAGGGAGAAGATGTTGTTGAAGGTGACAAGGTGGTGAAGTTTACTCACAGTAGAACACAGTTGGGTGATGCAGCGTGGAAGGAACAGAGATAGTAGCCAAAGGGATTTTCCATCTGGGCCTTTGCAGTGGTTAACAGGGGAACTGTAGGAACAGAAGAAACATACGAATCTAAATTGGGCACGTAGGGAGAAAGGGAAGAGTGGAGTCAGATTTGTTAGGGAGGGAATGAATAGCTCAGCAAATCCATTCAAGATTGGCCAGTAGAGGGGCAAGGCCATGGGATAAACTAGTGATGTTTTAGGCCGAACAGGTTAACTGTTAGCAGGACGTACAACTGCATTAGCCTGATATCCCATCATACTCTTGGCTAATACTTCGTTTGTGGGCAACTGAGCCCTTTAGGGAATTAATTTTGTCATGTATACTAGCCGTATTTTGCACATTTTCCCATATTCAGTTTATTTCTGTGTGGAGGAGTAGTGACAGTTGACCCCAGAAATTTTAAATTTCCATCCGATAGCCTTAAAAATCGACCAGAACTAGGGTTTTCATGATTCCTGTTGTGCATAGTATCCTATCGTCCACCAGAGGGTCCCATAATACCAGATGATGTCTCCTTCGCTCCATGACTAGGTTATTCGTTACCTAGAGATGAGGACAGTCTTATTTGGAAGCAGCTACAGAGGTGTACCTCAGTGCCTTTTCAAGTTCCATACAAGGTGCTAGACTCGAAATCTGTTAGACTTTTTATTCGTTCTCTATTCATAATCTTGAAGTTAATCATGATAAACCAAAGATACACCAGTGAGACATTTTTTTACAAGGAATTGATAAAACTTTTCAAAGAGGGAATTCGACGTACGAAAAATGTTGACGGATTTAGAAAATGAGAATGTCTTTAAAATGTTTATAATCAGTATTACATTTACTATCTACTTATAGAAGGTGTTGATAATCATCGCAATTGCATGATGAAAGCTGAAGAGGCCATCATTAAAACTGTATAGTCAGATTTAAGCTGGTCTAAGGGCTCTATCGAGTAGTCTCTTGTGATTCACACTCTCAATACAAAGATATATTATTGATGTTGGTTGGTTTGTTTGTTTCTTCCTACCAAATCAGGTCATATGAGGGGTTCCCTGATTACCCTACAGAAGTTAGTTCAACTATTTCCTGATGATACTTCTTTAAAGAATGACCTTGGAGTGGGGTACCTCTTGATAGGAGATAATAACAATGCCAAGAAGGTTTATGAAGAGGTAAGCAAACAGCAGTCTCCTGTTAACTGCATCAGATCGTTTTGAGCAAGAAGTTTTAATATTATTGTAAATCGCATTTATTGCACCCAATCTCCTGTTTTCTTTGTTTTAAATTAGGTTAAGTGGAATGTAAGCATTATTATGTTGACATATTCGAAACTTTGTTTTCATCCCTTTTTTCCCTTAATCAGAAAAATGTAAATTTTAATTCATACTTGGTACAGCAAAACCTTCAACTTATAATTGCGATCGTTTTAAAACTGTATTTATCAGTCCACAGACATCCTTTCTAACAGTGTGCTTCATGACAGGAAGTGAAACTCCATTTTTCCACGAACGTTAAAATACATAGCCTCTTCCTTTTTTCACAAAAAGTCCGATCTACAGAGAGACTACAGACCAGGAGCCTTTCAGGCATGTGGAGTAAATTACTCACCTCTTGGAGGGCAGTGACTCTTTGATCCTCCAGCAGGGATGCCTTTGAAGGGATTTTTACTTTATAGTGGTTATTTTAATAGATAACCTCCAAGTCACAAGTAACTATAAATCTAGGAAGCTGTGACTTCTTCGAGCAATAAGGAATTCATTTGGTATAAATAGGATACCAAATGAACTTTGACACTGGAGAAAGTTAATGCATCTATAAAAGAAAAGGAACACATTTACCTGTTATTCTTTAGTTTAGGTGTTTTGGTCCATGGTTTTTAAGCTGGTGTGGTTTACATCAAAGTGCTACTACTCAGTGATCCAATATGATTTCTCCTGGTTGTTTTTTTTTTAAGTTTATTTATTTTGAGAGAGAGAGAGAGAGAGACAAAAAAGAGAGAGCACATGCATGAGCAAGAGGGGGAGAGCAGAGAGAGGGAAGGAGAAAATCCCAAGCAGGCTCCATGCTGTCCACATGGAGACAGACTCAGGGCTCGAACTCACGAACTGTGAGATCGACCTGAGCCAAAATCAAGAGTTGGGTGCTCAACCAACTGAGCCACCCAGGCACCCCAATTCCTTCTGTTTTAAAAATGCTGTCAAAATATGGTGATTTCATACTCAAGCTAGGGACTGGATCTATTCACAAAGGGATGCTTTCTCCCTTTTATTGGTGTTGAGGCTTAATTAAAAATCATTGAATTTCAGAACAATTTTCTCTTCTTCCTTCTCATAATTTTTATATTTTCTGAAGGCTGCTGAATTTATAATATGTAATATTTGAATTGTAATATAATATTACACATTTTATAATATGAGTAATATCTGCATAAAGTAGATTGATCCTACAGCATTGAAAAGATGTGCCATTCGCTAAAATACCTGGTCCAGGTCATACAAGAAGTCCATGTGGGTTTGTAGTTGCTAGTGACCAAAACCTAATGCTTAGTTTTGTTTAAGAGACATATCATGTATTTCATAATTCAGGACCTTATGAATATAAGAATTTTCCACCTATATCAGAATACCTAGATATACCCATTATCCTGCCTATCCTAGAAGCCTTAGAGATGGAATTGTAGATTTCCTTCTTTCTCTCCTCCTTTCCTTCCTTCCTTCCTTCCTTCCTTCCTTCCTTCCTTCCTTTCAAAAATCATGAGCAAATATTGACTGCATACCGAGTAGATTTGAGGTTAGGGCAGGATCTGAAAGCATACTAGATTCTCCCACTCACTATGGATTTCTTTTCAGAACCTTCCTTGAATATATTCATTGTTTTTACCTGTTAGTAGATGCCAGATATGTGAAACATTTTAATTCATCTTGAAAAATAATGTTTTTCTATTGTCATTTATATGTTTGAAATCATAATCTCATCTGAGTAATCATAACAAGATGCAGAAAGTCTAAAACAGGGCCATATTACACAATTGAATGGGTTTCTTCTTAAAGAAGCATTAAGGGGCGCCTGGGTGGCTCAGTCGGTTAAGCGGCCGACTTCCGCCCGGGTCATGATCTCGCGGTCCGTGAGTTTGAGCCCCGCGTCGGGCTCTGTGCTGACAGCTCAGAACCTGGAGCCTGTTTCCGATTCTGTGTCTCCCTCTCTCTGACCCTCCCCCGTTCATGCTTTGTCTCTCTCTGTCTCAAAAATAAATAAACGCTAAAAAAAATTTTAAAAAAATTTTAAAAAAAGAAGCATTAATAGACTGAAAATATATGTGAGGTTTGCCTTTTCTTCCCGCCCCTCACTTCTAAGTTAATAAGCTATGTCTAAGGCATGCTCTTTCCCTACCCAAAGTTGATCCTGATATGTCTGTGTCTCAAAGGTCATTTTCAGAAGAAATTTTCTACTTTTCTTCATGTTGATTTTTGTCTTTAAATTTATAAAAATCAAGTCATTGTTGGTTTCCTTTCTGGGATTTTCTTTTTCTTTTCTTCTTTTTTTTCTTTGCTGCTTTTCAGTTTCAACAAGACTTTGCTTAACAATGGTTTGATGTAGATTGTTGACAGCTGTAGTTTAGAGATGACCCTCTTTCACCTTGGCATTAACAGTTAATCAAGCCACCCGTGTTCTAGAGTCTAGCATTTTCCCGATTTTTCCCTCCATTCACTTAGCCCACACGTGTTGATTGAAACTCACACACGCCAGCTTGGGAAATGGTAGTTAAGGAAACAAACCTATGGTGTGAGTTCATGGACTTTCAACCTGATGTCAAATCCTAAGCTTCCGTTAATTTACCCTCTGAATATCTTTCAAATCCACTCTCTTTTTAACCCAGGGTCTCATCCCCTCTTGCCTAAACTAAGGCACATTTATCCTGTCCAGGCTTGCCTTCCTCCAGCCTTCATCAACACAAAGCACAAATCAGACCATCCCACCCTTGGCTTCAACTCCTCATTGGTTCGCACTGCCCCCAGCAGTGCTCTTCCCACATGCCTGGTTGCATAGCCCTCCAGTGAAACAGGCTCAAGCAAAAACGTGCGATATGTGTGCTTAAGTATTTATGTATGGTGTTTTGTTTATTTAATAATACAAGATACATGTTAGGTAGTAATGTACATCATGAAAGGTGCATGCCCCCAAATAAGTTTTAAGATGAGACGAAGTAGGGGCGCCTGGGTGGCGCAGTCGGTTAAGCGTCCGACTTCAGCCAGATCACGATCTCGCGGTCCGTGAGTTCGAGCCCCGCGTCAGGCTCTGGGCTGATGGCTCAGAGCCTGGAGCCTGCTTCCGATTCTGTGTCTCCCTCTCTCTCTGCCCCTCCCCCGTTCATGCTCTGTCTCTCTCTGTCCCAAAAATAAATAAACGTTGGAAAAAAAAATTTAAAAAAAAAAAAAGATGAGACGAAGTCTTCTAAATACTCTTAAATTTCATTAAATTGCAAAAAAAAAATCTAGTCACTGAAAATTTTCTATTTTATTTAAACTTTTTTTATTCTCTTTTCTAATGATAAAATTTAAGAGAAGCCTAATGCAACCAACAAGGGAAACAGATAAGCACAAAAGGCAGAAATCATTTGCAGCCTCATCGTCACATGCAGACCACCATGAAAACGTGTGGTATGTGTCCTTCTAGTCTCTTTTCCATACACAGAACATACACTTGTCTTTTTAATTAAATTGGTTTATATTAACCATACTATCACCGGAATTTTTATAAGTGAATAAATATTCTTCTAGAACCTCATTTTTAGTAGCTACCAAGTGTTCCCTCTTAGGGATATATCATCATTAACTAAACTGCCTTGGCTGGATAGGTTATTTCTAATTTTTTTTAACATCTTTTCATTTTTGAGAGACAGAGACAGAGCCTGAATGGGTGAAGGGCAGAGAGAGAGAGAGACAAAGAATCTGAAGCAGGCTCCAGGCTCTGAGCTGTCAGCATAGAGCCTGACGCGGGGCTCACACCCACGAACCGTGAGATCACGATCTGAGCTGAAGTCAGATGCTTAACTGATTGACAGATTGTTTCTTAACCTGGATAGGTTATTTATAATTATTTTGTTGTACTAAACAATGCTGGAGTGAACATATTGCTACATATATCTTTATGTATTTTTTTATTCGAGTATAGTTGACACACAATGTTACATTAGTTTCAGATGTACAACATAGTGATTCAACAACTTCATACGTTATGCTAGGCTCATCACAAGTGTAACTGCCATCTGTCACCACACAACACTATTACAGTACCATTGACTCTATTCCCTGTGCTGACCTTTCATCCTCGTGATTTATTCTATAACTAGAAGCCGTACCTCCTGCTCCCCTTCACCCATTTTGCCCATCCCCACAGCCCCGTCCCCTCTAGCCACCACCACTTTGTTTTCTGTATTTATGGGTCGGTTTCTGCTTTCTTTTTTTGAATTTTATTTATTTTTGAGAGAGAGAGAGAGAAAGAGAGTAGGGGAGGGCAGAGAGAGAGAATCCCAAGTAGGCTCCGCACCATCAGCGCAGAGCCTGACGCGGGGCTCAAACTCACAAACCGCGAGATCATGACCTGAGCAGAAGTTGGTCACTTGACCAACTGAGCCACCCAGGTGCGTCTCTGCTTTTTTTGTTTGTTTTATTTTTCAGACTCAACAGAGAAGTGAAATCATACGGTATTTGTCTTTTATTTGACTAATTTCACTCAGCCTTATACCCTCTAGGTCCAACCGTGTTGTTACAAATGACAAGATCTCATTCTTTCTCATTCTTTTTTATGGCTGAGTAATGTTCCATTGTGTATATATATATACCACATCTTCTTTATCCATTCTTCTATCGATGGATACCTGGGCTGCTTTC
Organism: Prionailurus bengalensis; assembly: GCF_016509475.1. Lineage (NCBI taxonomy): Eukaryota > Metazoa > Chordata > Mammalia > Carnivora > Felidae > Prionailurus > Prionailurus bengalensis. The sequence continues at coordinate 12,663,418 of NC_057353.1, read as the reverse complement.
AGTTTGACTATTGTAAATAATGCTGCAATCAACATAGGAGTGCCTATATCTTTTTGAATTAGTGTTTCTGTTTTCTTTGGGTTAAATACCCAGTAGTACCCAGTAGTGAAATCACTGGATTGTGTGCTAAAGAACAAATTGATATTTTAATGATATGGATATGCAATACTATTTGTAATTATAGGGTTTGGGTTTTTTTTTTCTTGGCACTGTGCCATGCAGAGTTTATACTGGAAGCAGAAATATCAACTATACTTGTTTTTTGTCACTATCTCTGTTGTGTGTGTGTATAAAGAAAAAGAGACAGAATCTATATAGTATTATTAATATTAATCTCAATTTTATTTTCTCAGGAACTTTATAAAGCCACTTGTCATATCATGAGGCTTTGTTGATTGCCATTAGATAATATAAGCCACACGTTCATTCTCCATCTACATGTAAACTACAATAGGGACAGGACCTTTTGTGATTTGCCTTCCGCCCCCTTTTTTCCAGTCTCATTCCCTTTTGCCGTTCCTGGTCCATTATTCTTTTCCACTCACTTTCTGCTATGCCTTGAGTGCCTCCTCCCCCACCATCTGCCGTCTCCCCTTTGCCTGGTGAACTCCTGAGCACCTTTCAGACCTTGCTTTTGCCACACCAATCCGAGAGCGAGCAAGGTACTCCTCCTCTTTACCCCCCTGCATGCCTCGTGTCTATCACCATGTCGATTATCACTGTCTGCTTGTGAATCTGTCTTCCTCCCTTGACTGAGACTTCCCTTGAGAAAAGAGTGTATCTCATTTATGCTTGTGTGTCCAGAGCCAGAAGAACTCTGTATATTCTAAAATATCTGGCAAATGAATACATTTGTTAATTACCTGAGAGGATGACTGTGGGTCTGAATAGATAGAAATGTCATCTGTGTGGTTGCAGTCATTATAACAGTCCCCTCATATAACAGTCCCCTTATGCTGGCAGAAACATGAGTGACCTCAACTCAGTTCAGTTCCAGCAACATTTATTGTACTCTTGCTCGGTAACAGGTGCCTGGAAGGTGAAGAAGAAACAGAGTCTGTGCTTTCAGAAATCTGGTTAGGAGGAAAGCCTGGCACTCACTCATCCGTTCAGTTAGCACAGCTTTCTTGATGACCTGCCATGTGCCGGGCACCGTTGTAAGCTCCGGGGATCAGCAGTGAGTGCAGCAGACAAAATCCCTGTACAGCTGAGGCCTTAGCGGGAAAAATAAAAGAATTATAAGTCAAATGGTGACGAGCACTGTGAAGAAAAGAATCAGCGTAATAAAAGTCAAGAGAGTGACTAGTAAATGGGAGGTTGGTTCTGTTTTATATGGGGTGGTTGGGGGTTGGCTTCACCAAGATGGTGACCTCTGAGCACAGATTTCATCAAGGTGAAGAGTGAGCCATTTCCATGTTTGGGAGAAGACTTTTTGAGGCAAAGAAGTACTGCACATGCCAAGGTCCTGAGGCAGGGGTGCCTTTGGCTTGCTGTGCCGCAGCAAGGAGTCCAAGGTGCCTTAGGTTGGCTGGTGGGAGGGGCTTAGGAGAGGAAGCCAGAGAGGTAGAGAGGCCCAGCTCAAGGGAGGCCCAGGAGACCATTCCCTAGAACGTAGTCTTTTACTCTGAGTGGCGTGGAACCCATCTGGGTTCCGAACAGAAAAAGAATGGGGTCTGACATAGGATTTAGTGAGCTCCTTCAGGGCCCCTGTGGAGAGCAGGCTGGTGGTGCAGAAGGTCAGCAGTTAGGAGTCTTGTGTGAGAACACGGGGGAGAGGTGACAAGGCGTAGAGCTGCTGACCGGATTTGTGCGTGGAGGAGGTGCAGGACCAGACAGGAACCGAAAATTTATAAAGTATCAGCAGTATGCACTGTGGACTCTTGAAGGGCAGGGCGTCCCCTCTCCCTTACTCACTTGGTCCTGGGTACAGAGCCCAGGCTGGCTGCTACTCCCTTTCCCCACTCAGGCTGAAGGATGAAGAGAAGCTACGGGATATTCAGGACATTCGTCTTACGCGCACTCAACTCAAACCGTCGGCTTTCGCTTTTGTTCCATGAATTAGTTTGTCTGGGCAGCTTCAAAGGGGAATGTTGTTGTCTTCCTTTCTCCCTGCTAATATTTAACTTGGAGGCATGCTGCATAATTTATCTTTAATCATAATAAATGCATATGATAATAGGGATTCGATGTATATTAAATATTTACTTGGGTTTTATCACAGAATATTGGATTTGCTTGTCACTTTGTCCTCAGTCCTTTTTTTTTTAATTTTTTTTTTTAATGTTTATTTATTTTTGAGACAGAGAGAGACAGAGCATGAACGGGGGAGGGTCAGAGAGAGAGGGAGACACAGAATCCGAAACAGGCTCCAGGCTCTGAGCTGTCAGCACAGTGCCTGACACGGGTCTTGAACTCACGGACCGCGAGATCATGACCTGAGCCGACGTCGGCCGCCCAACCGACTGAGCCACCCAGGCAGTCCTTAAAACGGTCTGGGCATCCAAGAAATTTGTGTTAAATAAATGGATTGTGAAATTTAGATTGTAAAAATCTAAATTGTCTCTTATTTAAGGCAATGTGTAAAGCACGTACATAAAGAAAGGTATAATAACCACTCAGAGTTGACTTTAAATACAGCAAATTTAAAGCAATTTTTCCCTGATCCCTAAAAAAATATTCAGGTCATATCAGTTGATACAGACTTTGCTGATTTGCATTGTTCAATTGATGCTTTAATGGTCATTGCCTTTTCATCGTAGTCTTCATTCCTTTAAAAAAAATTTTTTAATGTTTATTCTTGAGAGAGAGACAGAGTGCGAGAGGGAGAGGGGCAGAGAGAGAGAGAGGGAGACACAGAATCTGAAGCACACAGAACTGTCAGCACAGAGCCTGATGTGGGGCTCAAACCCATGAACCGTGAGATCATGACCTGAACCAAAGTTGGACTTTTAATCAACTGAGCCACCCAGGCGCCCAGATTTCTTCATTCATTAAGAATTGATGGATAGATGTACAAACTTTTTGAGTTGACAAGAAATGGGGGTATTGAAGCCGAATATCGCAATGAGACAAAACACTGTACTGTTTTAAGCTGTAACATCATAATGTGGACCCAAGCACAGCAAAGCTAATTAAAATTTCTTTTGACAGTCATTTGTAGAATGTGTATCAGTCACAATAGCTTTCCATTTTCTTTGAGTTTAGGTTCTGAATGTGACGCCTAATGATGGCTTTGCTAAAGTGCATTATGGCTTTATCCTGAAGGCGCAGAACAGAATTGCTGAGAGCATTCCCTACTTAAAGGTAACTATCCCTGCCTTTCCTCTTTTTTTCATCTTCTGATTCCTTTGAGTCATTTGGATTCCCTTGATTATGCATTGTCGACTAATTGGCATGCACCGCGGAGTACTTTCATCTTCAGAATGTACGCCCTCTGACCATGACATTCATGGGCAGTGATTGAGAGTGTTGGACGTAGAAATGCCAACCATACGAGCAGAGATTATTTGGAAAAGACGTTATGAAGAAATTCCTAAAACTGTAGTTACTAGTTTTTATTTAAATGGGAAAGGTAGATCAAAATTACTAATGTAATACTTTGGAATATGGCCAATGCATTAAATGTTCCTTTTACAATTCAAGTATACATTCAGTCTAGGTTGAACAAGGGCTCATGGCAACCTACATAAAGTATGGTAACAAATGGCACCTGAATAGGTCAAACCCTAAAAACCCTGATTTAATACCTGAGCTCAGGTTTAATACTCAGATTAAAATATGTTGTCATTTTTTTTTCCTTGTATATCTAATTGAATCCTTGCAGATGCACCAGAATCCCATTTGGTCTAGCTAAGGGCTGTTCAGTAGAACTTTCTGTCACAGTGGGAATGTTCTTTGTTTGTATGTTCCAGTATGGTAGCCATTAGCCGCATGTGGCTATTGGGCAAGTGAAATGTGGCTGATGTGACTGAGGAACTGAATTTTTAACTTTCGTTTTAATTTAAATAGTAACATGTAGCTAGCAGCTACCATATTAGACAGGTAGCTGGTGGAATACCTGTGAACTTTTTTTTTTTAAGTGGCAGTGTATATCACACTTCCATGATCTCTCTTTTTCACATGACTTAAATCAGAGCTCTCAAATAGCAATCCACTGATTGCAAATAACTTGCATATTTTATTTGGCCAGCACAGATCTATTAAAAACAATTTTAAATTGCTTGCTTTAGTTAAGAATCTGAGCGTTTTATATAATCATGCACATTTCTGATTTCTCTTGAAAGATCACATCTGGCCCACATCCCAGCATTGGAGAAGAGCAATGTTGTCCCCTTGAGGTGGCCCGCCACCCCCCAGTCTCCCTTGGCCGTCACCAGGCCTCTGCAAACCTTTACATTCTCTGCCAGGACCCTCTGGGCATGTGGGTTTCTCTGATTGAAAGTGTTCCCCTTACATTTCCTTTGACATAATAAGGGGCTATTAGTACCCTCCTTGCTTCAGAGATGGGGAAACAGAGCGTGGGGTCTGTTAGTTAACCTGCCAGTCAAGAGCCCCGATCACAGCTCTCCTCCTCTCCTGAGTGATTCTTCTGTTCCTCGCTGCTACCTTCCAACATTATGCAAATAAAATTTCTTCCTAGTGAAGATAATGGGTTTCTCATGAAGAGACCTGAAAATGCAGATTTTTAGAAAAAATTTCTTGATATTTAAATATTTTTTTACTTCTGTCCTTCTTTTGCTTTTCTAAATTTACTCTCTTATTTTAATGTTTTTTCTCTCACTCTCTTTTTTTTTGTTATTGTTGTTGTTGTGTATACACATCTCAATTCAGTCCTTATGCGGGAGACAGGGCAGAAATCAGCTAAATGTTTTAGCATAGGATTTGTTTAATAACAGCTACATTTTCAAAGATTCCAGCTGGCTTTAATCCTAACTGTAAATTTTGTAAAAGATTTCATTAAAAGGTGAGGACGCATTTGTTTTGAGTAGAATGAAACACTATTTGCATTTAGGTCTCTATCACTTCAAACATTTTATGAGCAACTAAACATTTTGGTTTAGGAATAAGAAGCCTCCAGATGACATATGGTCAGATTTGGAGAGCAAAATAAATGGGATAGATACCCAGTCAAGAAATTCTTTGGGATATTGAAATATGATAGTTTCCACAGAGATGATTCATATATTAATTTTATGGGCTAGGAGATTGTTAATTTATGACAAATGTATTGTTAAATTAAGCTTTATGACCTCTTCTTGGGTTTGCACTGTAAATGTTGACCAGTAACCTAATTGCCAAACTTTAATATTGAGATGAATTTTTCTGCTCCTTAGGTTTTTATATGGTATATAAAGATTAAGTAAATCAATGAACTAAAGCTGGTATTTAATTTTTTTCATTAAATGCTAACACTGTCCTTTTTATAGGAAGGAATAGAATCTGGGGACCCCGGCACTGACGATGGCAGGTTTTACTTCCACCTGGGGGATGCCATGCAGAGGGTTGGGGACAAAGAGGTAATGAGTTTGTGAAGTTTTTGTTCTCTTAACAGAGGGTAGACTAGGTGGGGCGGGGAGGGTAATTCTAGGAGAAATTAACAACTGAAAACATATTTAGAGCGTAGACTTTTGAAGGTGGTGATTGAAACAATTTAGCTATTTTTTTAAGTTTATTTATCTTTGAGAGAGAGAGACAGAGAGAGAGAGAGAGAGAGAGAGAGAGAGAGCGCGCCTGAGCATGAGTGTGGGCGGGGCAGGGAGAGAGGAGACAGAACCTGAAGCAGGCTCCACACTGTCAGTGCAGAGCTCGCCTCAGGGCTTGAACTCACAAACTGCAAGATCCTGACCTGAGCCAAAGTCAAGAGTAGAATGCTTAACTGACTGAGCCACCCAGGCACGCCAAAACTATTTAGCTATTTAAACTTTTCTTTAAAAGCAACCCAACAACTCCTGCAAGCCTAGAAAGAATTTTGTGGATTTTTGACTCTTATAGTTTCTTTTAAGAAACTAGCTGCGTAATCATGAGACCAGCCTCTCATTTAGTACGTGTATATGTGTGTATGTGTGTGTGTGTGCACATGTGTGTGTCTGTGTGCATAAAGCATAAGCATTGTCCTGAAAAAATATTTTTTAAAATTATGAAACGAAGAGATATCTGAAATTGCTTAAATATCTTTTAACAATATGTCTAGATTTGTTTTTATTTTATTTGGGGTATTTAAAAAGTAGTTATTTTTAGAATGAAGTCTTTATTCAACTGATCCCTAAGCAACTGAACTCAGTGGTTAATTATGTAAATTACCTTCTGGTATTTAATGCCAAGTTTGAGATGAATACCTATAGCCAGAGTAATGACAGGTACTGATACACAAAATGTAGTAGTAAACCAAACGTGTTTTCTTTGTGATTACTGCTTTTTTCTGAGTACCGTGTCAGCTTCTTTAAACATAACTTTAGATTATTAATCATGACATCATATACTGAAGTTACCAAATTGTCAACAATCACCATGATTTACAGGCTGTTGGTGGAGAGTGAAGCCTACCTTTTCCGTCTTACATCATCACAAGGCTCTAGAGTGGGCTCTCCTTACAGTCAGGGGCAAAAGGGCGAAGCGAGACACTGAATCGTTGTAACCAGTGCATTCCATATACGTAGTAAAATGCAGTCGGCTTAAAGGATAAAAATAAAAGATAACAGAGCTTCAGGCTTCTAAAATTAATAAGAACGTGGAAGCATCTTGACACTTGAGGGTTCATAAGAGCAGGGGGTTTTGTGATGGGGTAATTGCCAGCTAGAGACATGAACTGATTTGCGGTAAGAGAGATTTGGATGATTGTCAGTTTGCTTTATACATTTCTATGCATCTGTCTCTAACCTACCTCTAACCTACCAGTCAGTCAACTGGAATAAAATGAGACATTAGACGTGAAGAAAGGAAAATAACTCGCTGATCAGTTCTCGTTTTTGTGTTCCTTGTTTTAGATATAAATCCCTGGTACCTCTTTTGACTGAGAAGGATAAAAAAGATTTTGCTATAATATCTAACACTGGATAAGTGTTCACGTCTGATTGCTATAAATGTAATTGTCACTAATTAATTTATCTTTGAACTTCTTAGGGTCCAGGGCAAAGACAGATAAGAGAAGTCTGTGATTTTTTTTTCTCTCATCTTAGATGAAAACAGCCCTTACTTCAAGGGCAAAGAATTCACTACTAAACATTTGTCAAGGGCTTGGGATTTGAACCTATGGGACTGTTCTATCAGCTTAATTACCATCAAGATGCAAAGAACACCACAGTTCTTGAATTTAAAAAATTCACTGGGATTCATCCTTACAGGAGAACAAAAATAAGCCTATAGGAAACCCACGTTAGTATATTCTCAATATCAGGTATTGTGAATTGACTGTCATGCCCTGAGTTTACAGATTGGGAAGCAACCATGCTTCATGTTGCGATGCATGGGGCTCTGCTCAGGCACCAAAAGAGGAGCAAACTCACAGCTTCTGTGCTGCAGAGGCTGACAATAAAATTGTTTTTGAAGAAGGTTTTTCTAACAGGGTTGTTTCTAACTCACAGACTATGAGATCATGCCCTGAGCCAAAATCAGGGGTCGGACACTTAACCAGCTGAGCCACCCAGGCGCCCCTAAACCATGATCGTCTTAGAGCAGCTCACCTGCAGCTGTTCTCAGTATTTCCATTAATGCACAAATCCACATTTTAGCTGGTCTCCTACTCAAAGTCAGGATTCCTGTGTCTGCTGCCTGTGTGGTGTCACCATGCAAGGTCACAGAGACGGCTCACGTGTCTTCTTCTAAACCGTTTTTCTTCCTGGGCTCCATCTCTTATTTGATGATATTGCCAACTTCTCTCCTGTGCAGTCGGGGCCCCGTTTGGGGAAGTTCACTTCCCCAGCCTCTGGCACCCATCTCACCTTCCCGCTTGCTCGCTCAGTGTTGTCAGCCTCGGAGAGGGCTGGACAAGCCCGGCTGTTGTTTATTGCTTTTGTCTTACTTTCTTTCAGGACATCGTGTGCTCAAAAACCGTACGGTGCAAAATTACAAATAAAGTCCTATGTCCAAGTGATGGCATTCGTAGTCCTTCACGGTCCATCCACAGCCAGCCGTCCTCACCACAAGTGTGGCTCATGTGCCCCACTGTGCACAGAGCTCCAGGGGCACAGGCTCCAGCTGGGGTCACACCTGACAGGCCTGTGCCCCAGACGGGGCCTGGGCTTTTCAGAGTGGGGATCTTTTGATATACTGTTTCGGTGTTGTGTGTGTGTGTGTGTGTGTGTGTGTAAACCATACCTGGCAAGAATTTGAAGTATAGGAGACATTAATATAAAACACATGTAAGAAGGTACCCACAGGTGATCTGTTTAGTTTCATATCCTCGATTAGAGGTATAAAAGGGAAAGAGTGAAGAGAGAATTTTCAGAGGATTCTAACTTGATCATTGATTTTCTAGCAATTTGTATTGTAAGAAAGCAGCCTGACTGAATTCACTGGGCCCTCTACATAATTGAAGATTATTTTACCTTCATTGAAGATGATTTTTTAAAATTCCTGACGCATCACTGTCACAGTTTTGTTTCTTGAAAAGTTAAGTAGCAGAGGGGTACAAAAAAAGGGTCCAGTAGGACTGGCTTTGACTGTGAGAAGAGACCTTGGCGATAGCGGTAACCTGACACCGTGGGTGAAGCGACTTGCCCAGGCATCCGGCAGGGTGAATGTTAGGTCTGGGACTACGTTGTGACTTTTAACTCCTGAACTAGAGCTATGAGCTTTGCTGTTTTGGTTTCTCTAGAAGATTTTTTTTTTCTCCTTTCTAACATTGTGCCTGGCCCATAAAATGAATTACTGCCTGATTCAAAAATAAGCATTTCAAAAAAAAAATCAACTGTGGTAATTCATATTGTTGTTCACTTTAACACTGAACGGTGTAGGAAATGAGATCCTAAATTTAAAATGGACAGAAATAACTAAAATAGTCAAACTGATTTCAAAAGTAAAACGCAGAGTTCAAAATTCCACTCAAAATTCAAAAACAAAATTCACGCAATGACCAGCCACTTTAAGTTTCGGGCTTTTAAAGAAACTACTTTATGACTACAACTTAATATGTATTTCAAGGAAGACATATAAGAATGATGAGTATATATATTCTTAACGAGGTATTATGGAGAAAGATAAATAAGAATATCACTTCTGATAGTTTTTTTTTTCTTTTTTAATGATAGGAAGATAGAAGGAGAATGGATGAAGTTGCTAGAGCCTTGGGTTATACTTCAAAATACTTACTGATTTCTTAAAAATTTCTTTTAATTCCTTTTTGTATTTTAGAGAGAGAGAGCATGCGTGCAAGTGGGGAATGGGCAGAGAGAGAGAGAGAGAGAGAGAAAGTCTTAAGCAGGCCCCACCCTCAGTGCAGAGCCCGATACAGGGCTCAGTCCCACAACCCTGGGATCACCACCTGAGCCACCCGGGTGCCCCAACATATTTAGCCTTTTTCAATACTAGCTTCAACATTTGTAAAATGGAGATATTTGAGGTTCTTAAAGAGATCAAATGCAATTGCACATGTAAAAGTGAGCAATAACCTGAAAAGTGTTACTGAACATATGACGTGGTACTGTTATCACAGTTGATTTTTCTAGTGAAGGAAATTTTGACCGAAGAATTTTAAGACCTTTAAAAGGTACTATTCTTTACATTAAAGTATATGTGGCGTTGGAGCGCCTGGATGGCTCAGTCGGTTGAGCGTCCGACTCTTGATCTCGTCTTAGGTCATGATCTCAGTTCAAGCCCCACGTCAGGCTCCACATTGACAGCGTGGAGCCTGCTTGGAACTCTCTCCCCCTTTCTCTCCCCCTCCCATGCACTCTCTCTCTCTCTCTTGCTCTCCAAAAGGAATTAAAAACAATAAAGCTTAAAAATATTTTTTAATTAAGTCTATCTGGAGTTTTATGAAATACTCTCTTTGCATAGCTTCTTCATCCACCTGACATTAAATGCCTCTGTTTAAGTGATCAGAATTTGTATTCGAACGCCCTCTTCCAAAGCAACCGTTAGTGCAGACTTGCAGTCATGAAGGCAGTACTAGTAAGTACAGCCCTCGGGGGGCCTTCCACCCCGAAGACAGTGGAGACTGCGCGGTACAGCAGTCCCGTGGGGAGGGCCCCTGGGGAGCATATGGTGAGGGTGTCACTCGAAGGAGACATATGGAGCAGCATACCCTGCAGCCAGCTGTCCCTGAAAAGGCTAGTCTTCTTGGAGGCAAGTTGCCTCATGTTACAACTAGATGAAAGCCACAAATGTTATTCCTCGTGGCAGCAGAAAACCCAAAAAAGGAACAAAACTTCCCCCTTAAAAAAGTCCACTGTGGGCTACCGCCATATTTATGGCCAGCTCAGAATGATATTTCCTTTCTGTCTGCTTAGTTTAATGGAGGGTTTGTGCTCCGCCACCTCGGGGCCGGCTTCTGGAATGGGGACTTGGAAAGAAAGTGCACGGGAAAAGACGTAACATTTCTTTTTAGCAATCTGATTCAGTAAATGCAAACGTCTTTGAAGAAATTATTAAAATCCTAGCCCTTTCCTTTTAAGGGAAACTTAGAACTTGAGAAATGAAAGCCAAAAGATACAATCCTCTATGGTTTCTTATGTTATTTATCCGCTTGACAAATATGTCCTAGACTCTGTGCTGGACACTCCAAGGAAGACCACAGTTATCGCAGCATGAACCCTGCGTTGCAAGAGCATACAGCCTCAGAGTGAAACTAAAATGCATACATGCATTTGTCATCGTGGGTCATGAGCAGAAACCCAATCAAATGATCATATTCTCGGCAGTGTTAACAGATTTGGGCACCTGACTAGCAGCTGTTTATTTAAATGTTACAAAAACGACACTTTAGGGGCGCCTGGGTGGCTCAGTCGGTTAAGCGTCCGACTTCAGCTCAGGTCTCGATCTCGCGGTCTGTGAGTTCGAGCCCCACGTCAGGCTGTGTGCTGACAGCTCAGAGCCTGGAGCCTGTTTCAGATTCTGTGTCTCCCTCTCTCTGACCCTCCCCTGTTCATGCTCTGTCTCTCTCTGTCTCAAAAATAAATAAAAAACGATAAAAAAATTTTTAAAAAATGACACTGTAGTTTTAAATTAATAAAAATGCTTCATTCGTAGTTCAGTCTCTTTGTCCTTTCAGGCCTATAAGTGGTACGAGCTTGGGCACAAGAGGGGACATTTTGCATCTGTGTGGCAGCGCTCCCTCTACAACGTGCATGGACTGAAAGCCCAGCCATGGTGGACCCCAAAAGAAACGGGCTACACAGAATTGGTGAAGGTGAGTGCTTCACGTGAGTGCCCACGAATCGTTGTCTGTTTCCTACTCAGAATCAGAGAATGCCTACCATGTAGAGCAATGTCAGGGAGGAGATTGATTTTATATCCAGTGACATTTGCAAAAAGACTGGTGAAAGAGGGGCGCCTGGGTGGCTCAGGTGGTTAAGCGTCCGACTCATGGTCTCGGCTCAGGTCATGCTCTCACAGTTTGTAGGTTCGAGGCCCTCATCAGGCTGTATGCTGACCGTATGGAGCCTGCTTGGGATTCTGTCTCCCTCTCTCTCTGCCCCTCCTCTGCTCGCTCTCTATCTCACTGTCTCGAAATAAATAAAAATAAACTTGAAAGAAAAAAAAAGATTGGAAAAGAATCTTTTCTCCCGTTACCCAAAAAAGGTCAGTTTAGACGGGGAAGAAAGGAATTTTTCTTGAAGAACAGTTCTCAAACATTTTGACTTTAGGAACCCTTGACGCTCTTAAAACTTACGGAGCACCCCAAGGAGCCTGTATATGGGGGGTTGTGTCTGTCAGTCTAACTATTCGAGATTAACACTAAAAAGAAATGTACTATCTATGAATTCTTTAAAGATAATAAAACATTTCATTACATGCTAATATAAATAACTTAAAAAGTAACTTTGTCTTCTAAACAAAAATGTGCAGTACGAAGAGTGGAATTGTTTTATATTTTTATACATCTCTGATGTCTGGCTTAATACAAAACAGGATTCTCACATCTACTTCACATATATGTCATTTAGAGTGGTATTATTATCATATGTCAGGTAGCATCTGGAAAATTCCATTGTACACTGTGAAAGATTTGGGTATGAAAAGGGCAAATAACATCCTTGTATTGTTAAGGAAATGGTTTCGATCTTACAGACCCCCTTGAAGGGCAAGGAATACCCTAGGTACCCCTGGGCTATATTTGGAGAACTACTACTTCTGAGCCTATTAAAAAAAAGGCAATATTTTTAGAAAATGTTGTGGCAGATTTGTAGGATAGAGAATCACTAAGTGATTCTAACAATTTAATGCCAAAGAGAGAGAGAAGGAGAGAGAGAAATTGGAAGCTTTTGTTTTGGTAGATTAAATCCAAACAGTAAGAATGTCTGTGATTTTGGTAGAGGCTGGTCAGAAGTTTACTGTTGCTTTGGTAAGCTCTTTCTTCTTCTCACCTGTATTAATAAAGTGGGAGGTAAATTAATTCATAGTTTTAATAATGTTGTTTTCTACTCAAAATGTAGAAGATGTCATCTACCTTATAGGTTAGATGGGCTTCCGTCCAGCTTGAGAATCTAACTGCCATATAGACGTCGTTCAGACATAACATTCTGCTGCTCAGTCAGCTGATTTTACATCTCCGGTACGTGTTTTCCAACACCGTCAAGCAATTCTCCAGTTCTCAGGGGACACTGACTGAGTGTCCTACAAATGTAACTCAGTTCTGACACTGTCTGCCTGGAGAGAGCATCAAGTTCCACAGGTTAAGGGCCCAGTCTCACAAGACTGCCCCCATTTCAGACACCAGTTGCAAGTTCAGGCTGCCACCTGTGCTTTGATTGGCCATGAATTGGAGTTTCCCACGACTCCCTCCTTGGGTTGGATTGCTTTGCCAGAGTGGCTCACAGAACTCCGAAATGGTTGCTTGGGTTTATCCATTTATTGTGAAGGGGTTGTTATAAAGGATACAGATGAACAGCCAGATAAAGAGGTACCTGGGATGAGGTCCAGAAGGTTCTGAGTGCAGGAACTTGTGTCCCCAGGGAACTGGGATGTTGCTGCCTCTTGGTGTGTGGACACTTTCATCAACACAGAAGCTCAGCAAATCTTGTTCAAGTTTTTATAGAGCTTAATTGACAATACCTGTTACCCTGTCCTGGGGGCTGGTGGGTGAGGCTACAAGTTCTAACCCTTCAATCATTTGGTCTTTTTGGTGACCATCCTGAGGTTATCAGGGGGCCCCATTCTAAGTCACCTCATTAACATAAACTCAGTTTTGCTCAAAAAGGCTTCCTTTAAATGACAAGACACTCCTATAATTCAGGAAATCCTAAGGGTTTTAAGGAGCTCAGTGCCAGGAATCTGAGACAAAGATCAAATATATATCCTATTATATATCCACAGGTCACCCCCTGTTTTGTTTTGTTTTGTTTTGTTTTGTTTTGTTTTGATGCATCCTGTATAACAAAGGATCATAACAGTTAATAGATACTGGCACATTACTAGAGTTCCATTCAGTCACTAATAATTAGTCTAGTTCATCATCATATCATTTGAAAATATCTCCCAGGGCAAGGCTGCTCAAGTTGGCAGGCCTCCATTAGATCTCATCAGGTTCCAAAAGTATGAGTGGCCCTAGAAATATATGGCTTCACCTTTTCAGGCATCTGGTGTAATTGAGCTAAGAGACAATATCATCTCTTGCCCTGAGCCTCTTTTGAGGCGTTAATACAATATTGGCTTTCCCTCCATTCCCTCCATTCCAGAACCTATGTGTTCCTTCCCTTACCCCCAGCTACTTTTCCTCCTTCTCTTCATTTATACTCAGAATACGTCCACTTTTGGAAAGCACATTAGGTTGGACCATTGTGCTGGCCTAGACTGCAGGCAGTGATGCTAGTCTGACAGACAGCTGCCCCTCCCATGCAGATGGGGGAAAGCAAGTAGGTGAGAACTAGAGGGCTGTTCTGACCACCAGCCAGTGTAGCTACTCCCGGGAGAGGTGAGAGGAAAAGCAAGAGTAACAAAATATTGATCACTTTGGACTCTGAGTCATAGACACATGGAAGTTTATACCGTTCTCCCCACTTTTAGGTTTTACATTTTTCCATGTTGCTGTTGTTGTTGTTTGTTAAAGAACATCTTGAACAAAATAGGCAAGATTTCTAAGTCTTCACTGATGAGTTTTTTCTACTTGGGGAGAAAAAGGCTCAGGGTGGCTTCAGTTTACTTACATTAAATAAGCATTACTCGACTATATTTATTCTGAATTTCTTTGTAAAAGCACACTATAATCATCATAATCCAATTGTAAAGAGGCCACCATCAGTTAGATTTTAAATATTTAATAAGCCAGAAAACCGTGGTATGGTGACGATGAGTACAGTTGTATTTAAAGAGGTTCTACGGGGCGCCTGGGTGGCTCAGTCGGTTAAACGTCCAACTTCAGCTCAGGTCATGATCTCGCGGTCCGTGAGTTCGAGCCCCGCGTCGGGGCTCTGGGCTGATGGCTCAGAGCCTGGAGCCTGCTTCTGATTCTGTGTCTCCCTCTCTCTCTGCCCCTCCCCCGTTCATGCTCTGTCTCTCTCTGTCCCAAAAATAAATAAATGTAAAAAATAAAAAAAAATAAAGAGGTTCTATATCCAAAGCAGAAATAGGAAAGGACAAACATCTTCCTGGATAAATCCACCACATTTACCACTGTCAGCGGTTCCTTCCATTGTAAAATTTCATCCTGTCTCAGGTTGTATCACACTGAGCTCTTCGGATTCTCTTTCTACCATCTAATCTTTCATCTCCTGGTCTCTTTGTGAGTTTATTTCCCAACTGTAGCTTTGTGGATGCTTTCAAGTTCAAGGAACAGAAACGCAACTGGAACCTGGCTTATGTAACAAGGAATTTGATGGACTCCGGTGAAGGAAGCCTAGCAGTAGGGCAGACTTTAGAGGTTGTGCACCCAGGCAGAAGGTTTTCTTGTGTCTTCGCTTCCTCCCCAGCTAGCTTCGTCCTTGTGCTGGCTTATGTCAAGATGGCTGCCAGCAGCACCTGAAACAAAAGGTTAGAAAGTGTTTGAGAGCTTCATAACGTTGTTGAACCACCACGCCAGGCCCAAATGGCATTCTAGAAACCTCCTAGCAGACCCTGTCCTGGTGGTCATAACCATGTCACATGGGCATTCACAGTTACAAAGGAGTCTGAGGGACCAGGTAGCTGGCAGCAGGCTGGGACAGCAAGCTTCCAGCTGGAGAAAGAGTGTACCTCTCCACCAACCAGGGAACAAAAATATTTTCCTTCAGTCTGATTGAGCTAGTTAAGTCACATTTCCATTCTGGATGAATTACTGGCAAGGGGCTGTGAGATTATCTTTAAACCAATAGATCACCTCCTGAAGCCAGGGAGAGGTCGGATTTCTCTTAAGTTGAATGGATTATCTGAGAGGAAGTGAACACCCAACTGATTTTGGAGTGGTGGCGGGGTCGGGAGCTGACGGCCAAGAATGAATTCGAGTCACCTTTGACTCAAAAAGGTGGTTTTATTAAAGCAGGGCGATAGGAGTTGTGGGTAGAAAGAGCTGCACCAGGGGTGTGAGGAGTGACTGATTATATACCTGGGAGCTGGGAGAGGGTAAGGAAAAAGGAAGGTTTCCAAAAGGACTTTCATATGCTAAAGCGGACTCACAAGATACTGGGGGCCTTGCTATTGCCGAGCTGAAGTCCTTTCTCCCTCTAGGGAAGCATTAACATTAAGAGAGTAGGGAGTCCCTGGAGGAATGTTTCACTCTGTATTTACCTCAAATATTTGTCAATGGGCTTCAGGTTATAAAGAAATTTAATTTTACCTACCATTTCCTTCTGCCTTTGTTTCCCTCATCTGAACTAAATCAGGGTTCTGTCAGGAAGGAGGAGGAGACACATCAAATGTTTGGACCAGTGACCTCCAGTGTTCAGTGCCCTTGCTGACTGTGGACATGCACTCAGATTCAAACACTGTTCTCTGCTTTCTCCTCTTTCTTGTCATTCATTTTCTTAAAAAAAAAAAAACCTTCCTCGCTTTGGTTCAACTGCCATGAAAGTTTCTTGTTACAACCAAAGCTGTGCTCCCCAAATGAGTTTTTCACTCATTTTGTTCTATCTCCAGCTGCCTAGAGACATTAGCATTCAATGTGAAAGTTAATTCACCATGTAATCCCACGGTTAATACTCCTTTCCAACTATATGGTTTTGGTCAGGGATTCAGCTTTTCCCAAAATCCCAGGTTTACTGCTCTGTCCATATTTCTTAGTACTGCCCTTTACTATTTTCAATTCAGCCAAAATTCCTCCTCCCCCCAGACCATCCCATGTGATAGTCTCTCGCCCCTGTCTCCCTTCATTTTCTCCTTCTTTTCTATCCCCTCTACAGCCAATTTTTGTTTATCCTTCAGATATTAGAGAAGTGGTCATTTCTTTTAGGAGGATAAGTTAGAGGTGCTTCCTTGCATGTGTCCAAAAGCACCTTATACATCCTTTTTAAGTACTTACGCAGGATTCTAACAGCCTCTTTAATTCCTTGTAGCCCCCTGAGATCATATGCCCTAAGATGGCAGGGCTGTGTCTGTCATATTCATGCGTGATTAGCACAGTATCTGATACAGGGTAGGTACTCACAAATGGGATTTGTTGTGTAAGTTTCTGTAATAAAGTTTCTTTTCTTTATAAAGAAGAGCATCCTTTTTGGCCTTTCCTGAATGTAGGGGAAATTGTCTCATACGGCCACTGCACTCAGAGGGCTGCCTGGAGAAGACAAAGATCTTCTCTCCCTATTTCAGGAACAAGGGACAAGGGTATTCTTTCCTAGAAATTTTTACTGTAGGATAGGTAAGGATATTTAGAGTGTTCAGAGTTCCTGTTGAAATTTCAAGTATTTAATTACTCTTATAAACTGTTGGGGGATGGGACAGAATTTTGGAATGACCAAGAATTTTGGAATATCTTTGTAACTCTGTGATGAAAGCGCCGAGAAAAAACATCGAAATCAACTTCTGCAGAGCTCTGTACATTAACCAAAGAGTTGCAGCCATTTGAGGAACATGTATTCAAGAAAATCTGCTCAACCTCAGTAAGAACAGAAGGATTTGTGGGATAGTAACTTGACTTATTCTCATCCATTCCTCCCCACCGCCAGATAGCCTTGAAAACTGGCCGTCTTACAACTCTAGCTGTGAAGACCACAGCCTTGTGGACATTACTGTCACCAGATGAGGTTTGGGGCATTTTGCAAAGTTTCGTATCCAGAGCACTACCATTATTTGACGTATCTTGTGCTGCTCAGGACAGTGTTATTATTTGATCTCGCTCTTAAGTACAGCTTTGTCCCAGGATGTTAGTTAAAACAATCAGTGGCCATTTTTTAAATACCACAGCTGCCCAAAGCAGTTGTACCAACTGAGGCAAAGAAAAATGCTTGACAAAGAAAATCTGATGAACAAGATGCCCATGAGGGGCTTTGAAAAGCTCTGACGTATTGCCAGGGATGTATATTCCAGTGCGTGTACACTCTAGGGTACATGCCCGGGAAATATCAAGGGGATCACAGTCCTTTGCCTTTGGCTGACTGAGGCTCCGCGGAGGCAAGAAGTGAAGAATAAAGCAGAGTTGTAAACTGCCTGGGTGTTGCAGGCATGCTCCAGAACGCACACAGAGCCTCTCACCATAAAGAGGGGAGAGTTACTAGTTCAATTCAATCAGTGAAATCTCTGACCATGTATTTGCTGACCATCAAACTAACCCAGAAGAGGCTTTAGTGGTCATGCATGACAATAGAGTGACAGACTTAAGAGAATTAATCGGAGAAAGTCACCAAACAAACAAGTAACAACAGCAACGGAAATCAGCAACAACAAATATTGGAGGAGGGCAGATCTGATTTCTAGAGTTGCCACATTATCTAAAATGTCCAGTTTCAACAAAAGTTACGTAACACACAAAGAAACAGAAGAGTATATATGTTACAGGAAAATACGGTCCATAGAAACCGTTCGTGAGGGGCCTGGATGCTGAACTTACTAGACAAAGACTTTAAATCAATGTTATAAATGTGCCCCAATAACTGAAAGAAACCATATCTAAAGAATTAAAGGAAATTATGACAGTGATAGTTCATTTAATAAAGGATATTAATAAAGACATAGAAATATAGAAAGGAACCAAATGGGAAATCTGGAGCGTTAGAGTACTAACACCTTGAGTGTAAAATGACCAGAAAGGCTTAGCAGCAGATTTGAGCTAATGGGAGAAATAATCATCAAACTTGAAGTTGGGTTGATTAAGATTATTCATACTAAGGAACAGAAAGAAAAGAGAATGAAGAGCACAATCTCTTGTGCACCGTCAAGTGTAACGATACATGTGTAATGGGATCCTCAGAAGGAGAGAAGAAAGAGAGGTGGTGGAAAGATTATTGGAAGAAATAGTGGCCAAAAGCCTAGCAAGTTAGATGAAAGAGCTTACGTGACACATCCAAGAAGCTCAGTGAGCTTCAGGTACGATAAACTCTAGACGCTTCTCGGGCTGTCAGAAGCCAAAACACAGCGAGTCTCTCGAAAGTGCAGAGGGAAAGAGAACTCCTTGTGGAAAAGGGATCCTCAATATGATTACTAGCTAAGTGATTATTAGATACCACGGAGTCCAAAAGGCAGTGGGGTGACATTTATTTTTTTTTTAATTTTTTTTTATATATATGAAATTTATTGACCAATTGGTTTCCATACAACACCCAGTGCTCATCCCAAAAGGTGCCCTCCTCAATACCCATCACCCACCCTCCCCTCCCTCCCACCCCCCATCAACCCTCAGTTTGTTCTCAGTTTTTAACAGTCTCTTATGCTTTGGCTCTCTCCCACTCTAACCTCTTTTTTTTTTTTTCCTTCCCCTCCCCCATGGATTCCTGTTAAGTTTCTCAGGATCCACATAAGAGTGAAACCATATGGTATCTGTAGTGGGATGACATTTAAATGCAGAAAGAAAAATAAAAAGAATTCCATAGCTAGCAAAATAATCTCAAACATAAAGGAGAAATGAAGACATTCCTAGAGAAATACAAACTGGGAGAGTTTCGTGCTGGTGGACCAGCTCCCCAACAAGAGGCAAATGTTCAAGTTGAAATGAAAACACTAGATGATGACCTAAATCCACATGAAGAAAAAAGAGGATTCCAAAATATAACCCCATGGGTAAACATAAAAGAGTACATTTTTTTCCCTTGTCACTCTTCTTACATCTGATTTTTAAAACTGCCATAGGGTGCACATATAGATCAATAAAATAGAACTGAGAGTCTTACATTTGTGACCAGTTGCTTTTTTGATAAGGGTGCCAAGACAGTGCAACAGGGAAAGAATTGTCTTTTCACAAAAGGACGGGTTGGACAACTGAATATCAATCTGCAAAAAAATGAAGCTACCTCATACTCTACACCAAAAATGGAAATAGACCTAAATGTAAGAAGGAAAACTATAAAACTTGCAGAAGAAAACATAGAAATTAATTTCATAACATTGAGTTAGGCAGTGTTGTTTTTTTTTAGATATGACACCAAAAGCACAATGACAGAAGTCAAAATAGAGAAATTAGATTTCATTAAAACTTACACTTTTGTGTTTCAAAGAACACAAGCAATAAAGTGAAAATAAAATCCACAGAATGAGAGGTGATATTTGCAAGTCATTATCTGGCAAAGGACTTGTATCTAGAATATATTAAGAGCTCTCTTAACTCTAAAATATAGAGACAACTCGGTTTTAAAATGGGAAAAGATTTGAATAGACATTTCTTCAAAGAAGATCTATGAATGGCCAAGAAGCACAAAAAAAGATGGTGAATGTTATTCATCATTAGGGAAATGCAAATCAAAACCACAGGATACCTCTTAACACCCACTAGGATGGCTGTAACAAAAAAGATGAACATTAGCAAGTGTTAGCAAGTACCAGAAGAAATTGGATCCTTCAAACATGGCTGCTGGGAATGTCAAGTAATGCAGCCACTTTGGAAAACAGTATGGCAGTTCCTCAAAAAGCTAAACAGGGTAATAATGGCCCAGCACTTCCACTCCTAGGTATATACCCAAGAGAAACGAAAACGTACGTTCGTCCAAAAATCGGTGCATCAATGTTCGCAATAGCATTATTCATAACAGCAAAAAAAGTAGAAGCAATCTAAATGAGGAATGAACGAGTAAACAAAATGTGGTATAACTACACAATGGCAATAAAAAAAAATGACGTATTGATGCGTGATACAGCATGGATGAACCCTAAAAAACATTACGCCGAGTGGAAGAAAACAGTCACAAAAGACCACCTATTTTGCGTGATTCTATTTATGTGAACTGTCCAGATTAGGCAAATGCATGGAGACGGAAAGTAGATTGGTGATTGCTAGGGACTGAGGAGATGGGATGAGGGAGTGACAGCTAATGGGTAAGCACTTACTTTTGGCATGATGAAAAGGTTCTAAAATAAAGTTGATGGTTGCACAACTCTGTGAATATATTAAAAACCACTGTATTATAAAAGTCAAATGAATTTTGGTATGTGAGTTATAGCTCAATAAATCTGTTTTTTAAAAAAGGAAACCGTGATATTATATTGTAGTTCAAGTATGTTAAAAAATAATTAGGTTTCGGGGGCGCCTGGGTGGCTCAGTCAGTTAAGGGTCTGACTTGGGCTCAGGTCATGATCTCATGGTTTGTGAGTTTGCGCCCCGCGTCGGGCTCTGTGCTGACAGCTCAGAGCCTGGAGCCTTCTTCGGATTCTGTGTCTCCCTCTCTCTCTGCCCCTCCCCCACTCATGCTCTGTCTCTCTCTCTGTCAAAAATAAATAAACTTTAAAAAAAATTTTTTAAGGGGCACCTGGGTGGCTCAGTTGGTTAAGCGGCCGACTTCGGCTCAGGTCATGATCTCGCGGTCTGTGAGTTCGAGCCCCGCATCAGGCTCTGTGCTGACAGCTCAGAGCCTGGAGCCTGTTTCAGATTCTGTGTCTCCCTCTCTCTGACCCTCCCCTGTTCATGCTCTGTCTCTCCCTCTCTCAAAAATAAATAAAACGTTAAAAAAAATTTTTTTTAAAAGTAAAAAAAAATTTTTTTAGTAAAAA
This sequence comes from Prionailurus bengalensis, assembly GCF_016509475.1. Taxonomy (NCBI): domain Eukaryota; kingdom Metazoa; phylum Chordata; class Mammalia; order Carnivora; family Felidae; genus Prionailurus; species Prionailurus bengalensis. The sequence continues at coordinate 12,642,223 of NC_057353.1, read as the reverse complement.
CAAATAGGTTTCTGGGGGGTTGATGAAAAACACCTACCTTAACAATCATCAGTGAGACCACAGAGTGAAGCAGTTTAGAGCATAGGACTCCGTGGCCACATTGCCTCATTCTGGTATTTTGGTCCAGTCCTTGCTAGCTGTGTAACATTGCGCAACACTCTGTGTCTTTTGATTTCATTATCCACAGTGTCTGTGGAAATGGGATTTGTTCCCTGACTGTTCAGATTTAAAAAGTCACTAGGAAGTGCTCAGTAAGTATTAGTTATTACTTGTGATTTTAATTAGTTACCTTGTTTTCATAGAAAATACTTCTTAGTTTCCAAAATGCTTGGAAAGGCAATTTGGTAATATTGCGTATTATCAAAATAATAATGTAACAGCTGTAGTGTATGTGTTTGCAGTCAATGCACTGAGCGCTTTTGTATATAGTACTTCTAATCTTTACAGAACTCTCCAAGATAGGTGTGTCTGTGCCCACTTATGTATGAGTAAAGGAGGGAGTAGAGAAATGAGGTTTGTCCATGGTTTCATGTTTAATGCTGGCAGGGCTGGGATTTGAAGGAAAATCTTTGTCCCCAAAGTCCATACCTTCGCTGTAGCCCACTCTGCCCTCGGAGTTACTGGCGTCTGCTCTTAGTTTCAAGTCCTCCTTTTTGTCAGTCCTGTATTTCAAAATCCTATTTACCTAGACTTCTTGATTTCAGCCCTGCCTGCTTTAAGTTCTTCTTTATTTAAGAAGAAAAGCAGGACCTGTGCATCGATCACGGGGTCCCCAGCAGCACAGAATCTTAGAGTGTGTGACATCTTGTGTTTGAAACTCAGTGCATTACTTGCTAACTATCTTTCCTCGTAAAAATGTTAATGTTGTGTCTGGTTATGACTTTCAAATAAGAAAGTAATTTCAAGGTGACCGTCTGCCAATAATGACTGTGACAAGAGAGAGCCTGCTGTGTAAGGAAATCCGGGGCGAGTGACCATTTTAACACTTGCACATCAATATTCCTTCCACTTTCAAGTTATATATATTTTGGATTTCTAGAGTTGCCACATTATCTAAAATGTCTAGTTTCATAACGTACAAATTACATAACATGCAAAGATGCCCAATCCATGATTGGGTATTAACATCTTAAAGTGGAAACTTTCTAGATCAGGTAGCTGACATTAAAAAAAAATTTTTTTAACGTTTATTTTTCAGAGAGAGAGAGAGAGACAGAGCATGGGCAGGGGAGGGGGAGAGAGAGATGGAGACAGGATCTGAAGCAGGCTCCAGGCTTTGGGCTGTCAGCACAGTGCCCGACGCGGGGCTCGAACTCACAAACTGAGATCATGACCTGAGCCGAAGGCAGAGGCTTAATTAACCGACTGAGCCACTCACACACCCCATTTTTGGCCAAAATCTTTTTAGGATCCTTTTGGCCCTTATATGACAATTAACTATCATGGATAGCACATTTCCATTTAAATTATTCTCACTGTACAGTTTTCTTGAAGGCACGGGACAATGCATTATCTGTGTTTTTTCCTTGTGTTGAATGTTCATTGTTTCCCCTCCTTCTGTAGTTTGCAATTTGGCAACTGGGTGCACTGGGGGTAGTAAGAGGCTATGGCAACTGATTGAAAAAAAAATTAGAGAAAAAATATCCCAATGGAGTTTTCTCTTTTAGGTGTATTTTCATTAAAAGCATGTAGGTTGCTGCTCAAATCGCAAATATCAAAGCTATAAATGCTTTAGGGGTATTTCACATAGCAATTGAAACAAATGGATTAAAGTCTTTGCTAGGTTATAAATAGAAAAAATATCTCTTCTGGCCAGAGAAAAGCCACCATACCGTCAGAGTTTTCCTCTTCCCTTTTGAGATTAGCTTTTTGATGTACATTACTCCGTTCCTAATATAGAAATCACTGTCCTAACATTGAAAACTCAACAACAGCGAACGGCAGCTGAAAACTATCGTTTAAAATACACCTTTTGTATTTGTGTTTCCTGATACCTCTTTGCATTCATCACGGGCCAAAGGAAAAGTTTTGCATCCTTTTTCTGAGTTATTCAGAGCACCTGCTCTGAAGCAAATAGCATCACAGACAAGTTTCCCCTTCCTCGTTTTGTAGTTATATTAGTTGGAGGAGTGCCCGGTAATATTTTTCTGATGGCATGACACAGTGCATAAGAATGATTGATTAAAACGCTACTCTCTGTGTCGTTTTCCTTCAGACTGTGGCTTTTAATTAAGAAACCCATTGTATAAGAATAACGTTAACCTGACAAAAATAAGACTTATACCGTAATATGTTAGTGGTTCAGCATTTCTGTCTATTCAACATTTCTGTCTGTGCAATTAAATATTTGAATGTTTCCACTGAACTGCTTTTGAAATGAAGTGGATTAGGAAAGAAGAAAGAGTGTCAGATTTACAGCGGCATTAAGCTGTAAATTAAGAAGATAAGCAATTTTATATGAAAGTAGGTATCGTCCTATAAAGAAGGGCTCAAAGCAGTTCCTTAAGATTAACATAATAGTTTAATCCTATTTTTCTAAATCAAACTTTAAACTTTGGGGATTCCGGTGATGGCTTCACACACACACACACAAATGACAACCCAATGTCAGTAGGGTCCAGAGAACTTGGAGAGTTAGAAGGGGGTATGACTCAAAGGGAACCTTCTAAAGGGGGCTCCGCAGTTGAAAACGTTAGTTTTCTTCTCAGCTCTGACCCCTCAGGAGGGTCATTTCACTCTCTGAGCCTCAGTTTCTTAATCTCTAAATTCAAAATAATTACATCAGTTTCTCTTCTGCAAGGTTTTAATGAGGCTCAAAAATGAAAACATGGGGTGCCTGGGTGGCTCCGTCGGTTAAGTGTCCCACTTTGGCTCAGGTCATGATCTCGTGGTCCATGAGTTCGGGCCCCACGTTGGGCTCTGTGCTGACAGCTCAGAGCCTGGAGCCTGCTTCGGATTCTGTGTCTCCCTCTCCCCTGCTCATGCTCTGTCTCTCTCTGTCTCTCAATAATAAATAAACATTAAAAAAAAATGAAACAAAACAAAACACAGTCCAGTGAAGACCCTCCATGCTGGGTGTGCCTGTGTGTGTTTGCACAGGAGCCCTTAACAAGAGTCAGCACTCTGCTGAGCTTCTAGACTGGCGTATGATGACGATTTTGGCAACACAGCGAAAGAATAAAATATTTTACATTCTCTCAATTATTTCAAACCGAAAGGTTGTTTTCCTTCTCCAGATGGAATCGGCATGTTTTCAGTATTTGTCAGTGAAAAAAAATGTCTAAAAATGGTCTTTATCTGTGACTCTCTTTGGGAACTCACAGTGCAGTGTTTAATATTTCAGAAAAATTGTGAACTGTATCTGTAGGATGGTACTCTATTTGCTGTGCCAAAATTTTGAATCCTGTTGGTCATGATCTGTGTCTTAGTACGCATCCACACACAGGTCAATGTCTTACATATACGTATGTCCATACATATTATAGATATCTGTTTATCTGTTAGATAAGTGATTTATTGTGTATATGCACAGAAAGCCTCCCCATCAGAATCCTAGCCCCTCGATATTTTCCTGTCACACTCTTAGTCTCTTGATATTAGGGACTTGGGGGGTTTTGCTTGTCTAGGGCATAGCTCAGTGCACTGTTCCCTGTAGACGGAACAGGAAAGGGAGATGGTCCCTGTGTCCCCTTTTAATTTCCTCTAAAAATGTTGGCCCAGTGCCTGCCAGTCTGGCCTATGATATGAGGAATATGCATCTCATTTGCTCCCTGAAGCCCTCAGGCTGAATGTTTCCCCTGGTAACCTGGACTGTCTTTTCTCCTTTATCCCAGTAGTGGACACCCTTTCTCAGCCACTTTCTAGAAAGAGCCAAATCCCATTCTCCAAGACTTCTCTTGCCCCGTGCTGGGTGCCTCATCTTGCCGTTTTTCTTCAGTAAGGATAACGAGCGACTGAATGTACAGACGGCATCCAGACCATACGTAAAACTAGACCCTTGACCCACAACCTGCAGCAAACTGCCTAGGAAACCACTCCCTTTTCTGTAATAAATAACCCAGGAAGCCAGCCTGCTGTAAATCAGACTTGCAGGAAGCCAGAGTAGCCAGATAACAATCTCTAGTGACAATCCAGGAATCTAAAGAATAACTTCTGTAACAATTGGCCCCAAGTGGCCAGGACTTGATTAATAACTGACAGCCGCCTTAATGTTTATCCCTGCCTCCAACTTAGAACCAACGCAAGAAAACCAGAAATGCCCTCCTAACCAATCACATCGGATGCCCACTTCTAGTTACCTTCCAGCAGCCTACGCTCAGGGTACCCCGGAACCTTTCCTTTCTTTTTTTTACCTTTAAGCTTTCCTGCTTCTCTTCCACAACAAGTGATGGGGCCGACTCCCTTGCTATGGCATGCTGTGAATAAATAGCCTTTGCTTTTCGCATTCAGTTGGTCCTCATTTATTGCCACAATAAGAAATGTCAGATACTTCCTGTTATCTTTCTGTTCAAACTTGAAAAATAGGAAATCTGATTAAAATGCATTCGTTCCAGCAAGAGATTGCTTTTTTAAACGCTACTAATTTCCCCAGAGATTTTATTAAAATTCTCGTAAAGGCAGTTTGCTGTGAGAACATTATACTCACTGTGCCATTTTCTGCGATTGCGTAACTTCAGCTCAGTGCTCAGAGAGATGCCCTCCACCCTGGGCTGTTCTCTCTAAGGCAAAGTCCACTACTCATGTCTTATCTAGGATATGCTACCCGTTGTTTCATGATCATGGTGTAACGTATAGACATGTTTGGGCTAGGACTCAAGCTGAATTTTATCTCCCCAAAAATTAGATGTGCAATTCCCCAAATGATTAACTATAACATGTTCATAGCCCATTAGATAACATTTGGTACATATTGTTCTAAGGTCCTGTTGTTAACAATGCACACACTCTGCCTAGCATAGTCATTGGGCACATGCCATCTCTGAATTTAGAGTCAGAACCTTACAAGGCACGTACATATCTCTGGGACTTCTCAGTTGCCTCTCTCTGCGTTTGCCACTTCCCTTTTTCCTAATAACTAATCATACAGTTACTTACCTAATCTTTTTTATGTTACTCTGAGCTCTAAGAGTTCTTGTGTTGTCTTGTCCACATGTTGAAAGCGTTGCTTTTCCTGCCTTTTTCATGACTATGTTTTATTTCGTTCCTATAAATGTAGTTTTCCACGTTGATGTGAGTTTATTCCTCATCCCCTTCCATCTGTTATTTGCTCTCTTAGTTGGAACTAGTTCTAACTTGGATGTACATTCGCGTTCTGTGTTGACGGTGTTCCGCCAAATTCAAGCCCTGATCCCCAGTATCTCAGAATGGGACTGTATTTAGAGACAGGGTCATTAAAGAGGTAGCTAAGTTAAAATGAAGCCATTGGGGTGGGCTGTAATCCAGTATGCCTAGCGTCCTTACGAGAATGGGAAATTTGGACATGTAGAGGGATGTGGGCACACATAGATGAAAAACCAGGTAAGGACACAGCTAGAAGATGGCCTTCTACAAGCCAGGGAGGGAGAGTGCAAAAGAAACCAACCCTGCGACACCTTGACCCTGGACTTCCAGCCTCCAGAGCTGTGACACAATAGCTTTCTATTGTTTAACTCGATCTGCGGTATTTATATGCTACGGCAGCCTACGCAAGCTAATACCATTAGTGAAGAAAGTCTCCTTACTTAGCAATCTGCAGTGTTTACTTACTGCCTTAGCAAAAACATTTCTCTGAGCAGTTCTATTTTCCTACATAGAAAAAAAAAATATTTAAAGCTCAGTTAGGTGAATGCTGCTTGATTAAGACGAAATTAAGGTGATCTTATGTCAGACTTCAAGCATCATAATCGATTCTGTCATCATCTGACCACATCGTGGAATTGGGCGTTCACCACCCAAGAGGTGAAAAGAAATTAGGGTGACAATCAATCAATATGTGGAGTAGCAGAGTTGGGTTTAAAATGTGAAATATTGGGGCGCCTGGGTGGCGCAGTCGGTTAAGCGTCCGACTTCAGCCAGGTCACGATCTCGCGGTCCGTGAGTTCGAGCCCCGCGTCGGGCTCTGGGCTGGTGGCTCAGAGCCTGGAGCCTGTTTCCGATTCTGTGTCTCCCTCTCTCTCTGCCCCTCCCCCGTTCATGCTCTGTCTCTCTCTGTCCCAAAAAATAAATAAACGTTGAAAAAAAAAAACTAAAAAAAAAAAATAAAATGTGAAATATGATGTTGAGAAATTTTTTTTCTTCTCTCTACTGCCTGTCTCTGTCCTGTGAAATGTCATCACTTTGAGTTTGGTGAGGTTTTGAAGAGGCATTCCGGGGACTAATAAAGGGTTTTGCAGGCTAATAAGATTTTGTTTCTGAGTTTTACTGGAAGGTCAGATTATGTATCACAAGTCCCTTCTAGCCTATGAGAAAAGAAGGTAAATAAATAACAATCCACATTTAGAGATCTGTAGAATATATGAGTGAAGAAAGATTATGCAGAACTGAGCGATACATTTAATACTTCCCACATGAAATCTCTTAAATGATAATAAAATAATTTTTTTAAATGACTTTAAAAAAAAAGCAGGAGAGAGACAATAACAGATGAACAACGTCAGCATGTTTTTTTGTTTGTCTTCTGAAAATGTAAGAGAGAAGTATCTGACTTGGCGAGCCCAAGAAAGCTGAAACCCAAGTGATGGCAGAGGGGCTTCCAAAGAGAAGGAATCGAAGGTAGCTGCTACTACGGCAATTGCATGGCCTCCAAGAACAGGCCTCTCTCTGCCTTCGTTTCAGATGCTCAGTGAAAAAAACTGGCTTGATGATGCCCCCAACCACCCACCCAGCCTGAGGCCTGCCAACCCTAGACCCTCCCCTTTCACACCTCCCGATCATTGTCTCAGTTCCTGCAGGACACCCAGTGTGAAAGAAGATAAAGAACAAACAGAAGGAGTGCTGTAGCTCAGGGGAAACGGAAAATGCGGGAAGCAGATGCCAACACAAATAATATCTGTAAGACCCTCAGAGCTGTGAGGGACTGGAAAAAAGAATAGGTAGGATACTGTGGAAAGGAAACAAGACCAGATAGTGCTGTCTCGGAAACGTATGGAATATGATTTGCAAAAGTAGGAATTTCATAACAGTACTGGAAGCTAAGTCAAGAAAACCTCCCAGAAGGGAAAACAAAAAACAAATTGAAAATAGGGAAGTTAGGGGCGGCTGCGTGGCCCAGTCAGTTAAGCGTCCAACTTCAGCTCAGGTTATGATCTCGGCGTGTGAGTTCAAGCCCCACGTCGCGCTCTGTGCTGACAGCTCAGAGCCTGGAGCCTGCTTCAGATTCTCCCTCTCTCCCTGCCCCTCCCCGGCTGGTGCTCTGTCTTTCTGTCTCAAAAATAAACAAACATTAAAAAAACTTTTTTTTAAAAAAAGGAAAATAGGGAAGTTAGGAAAACTAGAAGCTCAATTTAACAAACCAAAGAAGTTCCAGAAAGAATAGGGAAGGAATGGAGAAGAAATTATCAAAGAAATACAACTGAAAAATGTGAGTTTCCATATTGAAGGGACAGGTAAATGACCAGCACTTAACTAAGGCATAGTTCCAGGAAATTTCCAGAAGCTGGAAACAAAGAGAAGATTTTAAAATCCTCATTGTCATTGCTGTACTTAGGCAATGATACTTTCAGCGCATTTAATTTAGAGACTCTTGAGGGAAGTAGGAATATTTCACTCTCAAGGCACGGTGGACAAGGAAATTGCTCAGTATCACATGGCTGGTAAGCGGGAGAGTCAGACTTCCAAAGCAGGCAGTCTAGCTCCATACCTACTATTCTGTACTGACTTCCTTTAAAGTTTTCTGAGGGACCAAAAAAAAAAAAAGGCACCTAAAAGTTCAGATTTCGCAACAGCAACACCAAATTATAATATAATGTAGCATTGCTTTCAGAATTCTCAGGAGAAAGTATTTACTGCCTAGAGTTTGGGGCACTGCCCCGCCTTCAATCAGATGTAAATATAGCTTCAGATATTTTCAGAAGTTTAGTTTTACCGGCGCCGTACCCTGCGTTCTTGGGAACAACTAGAATGCAATAATTAGGAAGGCCAGTACCTGGCAGGAGCCAGACGAAGTTCCCTGCTGATGCTTGCCCTGCAGGCCCAGACAACAGCCAGTCCAGATCAAAGCAAGGCTGATGGCTACTGCACCGTTATCCTCAGAAAAAGAGAGGAAGAAAGGAGTGGCTTATATGACGTGTTTGGCAAAGGGTAGAACAGTATCAAGAGATTTTCTATCACCCTTTTAGTGCTATAGAATTCTCTAAGTGCATGACAGAATGAAGCCAAAGGAAAGGGGGAAAAACGTGGAATGAAGTGTAGTCACTACAGTACTACTCAGGGGTGAATGATCCCTCATTGTGATAACAGTATAAAACCTTAAGATGAATTTACGCAGATGTACGAAAGACTCGTGAAATTAACTGTATTGCAAGATGGGGAAGAGGGAAAAGAAGACATTGGATTGTTAACTTGTTACTTTTCCTAATAGAAGCGTTCAAAGGAATTAACTGGGGTTGGACTCAGGATGGGGGAAGAATTGAGTGAGAGACTGTTGCTTGTATTGTAAGACCCGTAGTACTATTTGACTTTTAAAAATGTTTAATTTTATTCTTTTAATTTTTTTTAATGTTTATTTATTTTTAAGAGACAGAGAGTGCAAGTAGGGGAAGACCAGGTGGGGGGGCGGGGGCGGACAGAGGATCTGAAGCAGACTCTATGCTGACAACAAAGAGCCCCACGTGGAACTCGAACCCACGAACCATGAGATCATGACCTGAGCCAAACTCAGACATTTAACTGACTGAGCCACCCAGGTGCCCCGTAAATGTGTGTTTTTAAGAATAAAAATATGGATTGGGGCGCCTGGGTGGCGCAGTCGGTTGGGCGTCCGACTTCAGCCAGGTCACGATCTCGCGCTCTGTGAGTTCGAGCCCCGCGTCGGGCTCAGGGCTGATGGCTCAGAGCCTGGAGCCTGTTTCGGAATCTGTGTCTCCCTCTCTCTCTGCCCCTCCCCCGTTCATGCTCTGTCTCTCTCTGTCCCAAAAATAAATAAACGTTGAAAAAAAAAATTAAAAAAAAGAATAAAAATATGGAGAGAAATTTAACTATTTAACTAGAAGAATCAGTTTGGCTTTAGTTTGCTTCTTTAAAGACGTTGTACAAGAAATCTGTTTTGGGAAAAGACTTTAAAAACGGACTTCATCTGAGGCACCTGGGTGGCTCAGTCAGTTAAGCATCCAACTTCAGCTCAGGTTATGATCTCTTGGTCTGTGCTGACAGCTCAGAGCCTGGAGCCTGGTGCAGATTGTGTCTCCCTCCCCCTGCCTCTCCCCTGCTCACGCTCTCTCTCTCTCTCAAAAATAAATAAACATTAAAGCAGAATGTTTTCATAAAATTTTAAAAATAAATAAAAATAAAAATGGACCTAACCTAATTTGATGTTGAGGAGAAAAGCATACCATCCAGGTGAATGAGCAGAATATCTGGGACATGAGGAACATGCCCTGAACTGCTTGGGGGTGGGGGTTGGATTCAGGAGAAACAGGAGAACTGTAGTGTGTCCTGGGATTAATGAGGCTCGAAGCTGGGGACGCCACGTCGAGATGACTTGACTGCCAAATGTAAGTGAGGTTTAGCAAAAGTCACGTGCCCGCGATGGGTTTATGAAGCCACGTAGCGTTGTAACAACAATCCGATCTGTGTGCTCTCTCGTCTCTGTTGCCACAAGAAGGAACGTGAATTACAAGCTGTTATCTTCTCGGCAACCAACGCAAGTATCAACCCTGTCAGTGTCTTTTCTCGGTTTTGTGAAATGGGTGTATTTAGGGTCAAAGAAGTAATATTTTAGATGAGTCCTTTAAAAAGGTAGGCATGGCCTGGTCTGTGTGAGCCTTCAAGTTCCTGTTGGACATCTGAGTGGTATTGCTATAGAGAAATTCATATCCTTTCTCTCTCTCTCTCTCTTTGTCATACACACACACACACACACACACACACACACACACGCTGCGTAATTAGGTTTGGTGTTTAGTCCCCTGTAATCATGTGAATTTTATACATTGTGGTTCCTCGGTTTGTGCCTAAAAATAAAATTCCCACGTCCCATCCCTAATTTCTCCCTGACACCGATAAAAGAGACCGTGCCGTATCTTTCCAAAGTTGAAAAAAACAAAAAAACAAGTACACTCATTACTTTGGTAAAAGGCAGCCAGATTGTAAGTAAAATTTTAAAATTTTTGTTTAGTACAAAAATAAAAAATAAATAAAAAATAGTTGTGTGTAGTGATGCTTTCCCTTTAACATTCTCCTTAGGGCTTCAGGGCCTTGTTTTAGTAACTAAAGATAAGCTGTTTGCAAAGATTTCCCTAACATCAGCTTTCAGAAGAAATGAAGGAAACTTCTAAAATACCAGGAGGGAAAAAGGGAAGAGCCTGCTGCGTAAGGCTCCCGTAACCTCATCTGAAAAGTAATTTCATGTGTCAGAAAGGTCATTCTCCCCTCATATGCGTGCTAGTTTAACACGAGTCTAACCGAATTATCCATCAACTCGAGCAAATTCCAATAGCCACAAGGAGTGTTGGCGATTGGTCCATTTAAGAAGATGTGAATATATGGGGAGCATTTTTTTTTCTTTTCCATAATCTTGGGATTCTTGAAAACGACCATCATGCCAAAGTGGGGGCTTTTGAGTATCTTTTTATTGGAATTCTGTCTTTGACTTGCTATTTATGAATCACCTACTTGGGATGAAGTAGCGTTGGAATTACTGATGAACAGCACCAGCGTGAATCCGTGTGATGGTAGCTACAGCTTTGGATTTTGACACAAATCAATAGGTGGGTCTCACAGAAATAGCAGCGTAAAATGGGTAAATTGGTGTAGCCACCGTGGAAAACAATATGGAGGTTCCTCAAAAAATCAAAAATAGAACCACCATATGACCTGGCCATCCTACTTCTGGGTATATATCCAAAGTGAGATATTGAAGAGATTTTTGCATTCTCATGTTCGTTGCACCATTATCCACCATAACCAAAACAGAGAAACAACCACAGTGTCCATCAACGGATGGATAAAGAACATGTGATATATGTACACATAAACACACATGTACACACACACACTGGAATATTATTCAGCGTAAGAAGGAAGGAAATCCTGCCGTTGGCAACAACATGGATGGACCTTGAGGGCATTATGCTAAGTGAGATAAGCCAGACAGAGAAAGACAAATAATGTAGGGTATCACTTACATGTGGGACCTAAATTTTAAAAAAGAAAAAGTCAAACTCCTAGACAAGGAGAGTAGAAAGTGGTTGCCAGGGGCTAGGGTGGCGTGGGGCGGGGGGTGGGGGGGCGTGAAGGAAATAGGGAGAGGTTGGTAAAGGGTATCAACTTTCATCCATAAGATGAATAAGGTCTGAGGATCTAATTAACATGGTGACTGTAGTTGATTACACTGTATTGTCTAATTAAAATGTGTTAAGAGGGTAGAACTTAAATGTTCTCAGCAAAAAATTTAAAAGTTAAAAAATAAAAGATAAATTTGTGAGGTGATGAATGTGTTGATTAACCAGGTGGAAGAAATCCTTTCACAATGTATTTTTACATCAGATCACCACAATGTACGCTTTTAAGTATCCTACAATTTTATGTGTCAGTCATACCTCAATAAAGCTGGCTTTTAAAAAAGAAATAAGCCAGTAGACTCAAAGAAATGGAGGGGGAAAAAAAAGTAGGAAATCAGTAATCTTAAAATCTGGGTCTTGCCCTAGAATATCTTAATGTCACGTGATATAACAAGTGTTTGGCCGAAGTTCACGCCACGTTTTCATACAAATCTCTGAGGGCACCCGTCTCTCAGGGCCCTCTGCCTTTGCAGCCTTCCTGACTCCTTATCTTTCTTCCTACATTGAATCATGAATTCATAAAGCACGGGTTGGTAAAAACACTTCACACATTATCTCATGCCTTGCTCTGTCCAAGAATCGGTCAACCAGTTTCGCTTGATTCAAAAGACAGAGAACCATGTTTTACAAGGTACCTTAATCCCTTTTCGGGGAGCACTAACTGTTGTTTCCATTTTTTGTGTGCCAAAATTTTTCTCTTTGTGGGGCGCCTGGGTGGCTCAGTCGGTTAGGCGTCCGACTTCGGCTTAGGTCATGATCTTGCGGTCTGTGAGTTCGAGCCCCGCGTCGGGCTCTGTGCTGACAGCTCAGAGCCTGGAGCCTGTTTCAGAGTCTGTGTCTCCCACTCTCTGACCCTCCCCCATTCATGCTCTGTCTCTCTCTGTCTCAAAAATAAATAAACATTAAAAAAATTAAAAAAAATTTTTTTTCTCTTTGTTTGTAACTTACTAGTTCTGGTTCCATGCTCTTGAGCCCTGATCCTTGTTGAAATCAGGTACTGTGTTCCTCTCTATCCATGTACCCATATATTCAACTATTCCATCCACCTCCTTTTAACCTAGAAATGTTGGGCATTGTTAACATTTCAAAACCCTGGTTTAGCTGTACGATTAGTCTCATTGTACAGTAGGAAAGCAGGTTTTGTTCTTTCTTCTGAGGGTAGTTCTCGTCTGCCAGTCCACCTGCTCACTCCGGCCTGCTTTGCCCTCTGTCCTGCCCTCGTCAACATCGCAGCGTGGTAGTGAGGATTACCAGGAGGCGAGAGCTCCAGAATGCTCCTTCTGCCGGTCTGCCAGCATCTGCCTGGCCACTCCAGGCTGTGCTGGTCCTAAGCCCACTTTCTGACCAGGGCTAACCACCCTTATAAATAAGAAGTCAAAGAAATAGGTTTGTTTGGCTGAATTCTAAACACGGGGGCATTTATTTGCTTTGTTTTGCTGTTCACTCTGTAATTCATCAAAAGTCCCAGTGGACACGTTTCCAATGTCTTTAAAATATGGGGCGCCTGGGTGGCGCAGTCGGTTAAGCGTCCGACTTCAGCCAGGTCACGATCTCGCGGTCCGTGAGTTCGAGCCCCGCGTCGGGCTCTGGGCTGATGGCTCGGAGCCTGGAGCCTGTTTCCGATTCTGTGTCTCCCTCTCTCTCTGCCCCTCCCCCATTCATGCTCTGTCTCTCTCTGTCCCAAAAATAAATAAAAAAACGTTGAAAAAAAATTTTTTTTAAAAAATGTGATTAACGTTCACCGTGTTGAATGGCATCTTCCCGAGGACCTCTGTTGGAAGATGAACTCTGTGATTTGCAACCCACTTTGGACGCCGGGGTGTGACATGCAGGGTCACATGTGCCAGGATCGGCAAGAGCAATGGTCTTGTTCGCTTCCGATCTTAAAAAAACAAAACGAGACACTTACGTTTTGGAGGGGACTGTTGTCTGAGGGGTTATTGAAATTTTTATGCTGCAAAGGCATTCAGTTCTCAAAATGATAGGGCTTCTTTTAAGCCCTTGACAGGAAGTCCCAGAGGAAATTGAAATAAGCAAGTAGTTGAGAGCACAAATTTCGTTACTGTATGAATCAGATAAACAAACAAAAAGCTGAGAGTCATTATAATGACTCCCAGGGATGTTTTCGGTCCAGTAACACCAGAATCTTCCTTCTAGTCTTTAGAAAGAAACTGGAAGTTAATCCGCGATGAAGGCCTTGCAGTGATGGACAAAGCCAAAGGCCTCTTCCTGCCTGAGGATGAAAACCTGAGGGAGAAAGGTGACTGGAGTCAGTTTACGCTGTGGCAGCAAGGTGAGCTCCTGACTTCTAGATGAAAAAATACGTTAGCTAAACCCATCATTGTTTCTTTAAACTACATGTGAACATTTACTGGTGTGTGTGTGTGTGTGTGTGTGTGTGTGTGTGTGTGTTCACATGTGTATTTGGATAAATATATAAATAGCATTTTGATTCATCTAGTCTTTCCCATTAAATGACATGTTACAGGGGCACCTGGGTGGTTTCGTATGTTAAGCCTCTGACTTCGGTTCAGCTCATGATCTCATGGTTCATGAGTTCGAGCCCCCACATCAGGCTCTCTGCTGTCAGCACAGAGGCTGCTTCAGATCCCCTGTCCCAGACCTTCTCTCTCTGCCCCACTGCTGCTCACTCTCTCTCTCTCTCTCTCTCCAACATCAATAAACATTTTTAAAAAATGATATGTTACAAAGACTAGCCCTGTTGTGTAGGCTTAACTGAAAGTCTACCATGTGCTAATTACTATCTTAGAAAGGACCTACCCTGAGCCTCATTTGCCCTGTAGCACAGAGATGATGTCGCGTGCCAAGATGGAGTCACCATGGGTCGGAGATGATAACAGTCCAGAGTGACAGGTGTGACAGAGTGACAGGAGATAATGACTAGTGTCTGTGCTCCTCAAGAATAGGAAGTGGTTCACATTCCACCGAACATTCCTTGGGCTGAACCCGGGCTCGGGCACATACACGGGACTCCAATATGTGTGTGTTCAGTGAGTGAATATATCAATCTGTCCTGTAAATGAGGAGCATTGGATTTTATGTGTAAGGCTCTTTCCACTTCTCTTCTTGAGAAATCAAGTCAACCTGGGTTAACAGCCATCCAGAAACAGATCCGTGGTGAAGAGTCCGCTGCACCAAATAAATCGAGAGGACAGGCGGTGGGGCTTACATTGAAGGACAAGTAAGCACATTTTCCTCCCTTGTGCTCTCGGAATGGTTTGCACAGAAGAGAAGAGCTACTTCAGTAACATTTTCAAAGACAGTCTCTCAGAAGAGAGATCACATGATTGTTAGAGACTGTCAGCTTTCTTGCCAACAAGGTTTTTTTTTTAAGGGAGTGACAGGGTCACTATGTGAACAACATGCTAAATCCGTCTGCTGGCAACTCACTAGAATGCATGAATTGTGTTGGCCTTAAGCATTCACCAGTTCATCTGATGCCTCGGTGGCATTAATACGCTTTTGCACCAGCGTCCTTATGCCCTCCTAGAACAGCACGCCTCCTGGCAGTAATTTCCAGAACCACAGTCTCTGCTATAAACAGGTGCTTTGATAAAGTTGAAATCGACGGGGCATTATAGGCAGATAGAAGCTATCAAGCGGGGTGCCAGGCTCGTTCAGTCACTGGAGCATGCAACTCTTGGTCTCAGGATTGTGAGTTCAAGCCCCACGTTGGGTGTGGAGCCTACTTAAAAAATAATAAACAAACAAACAAACAAACAAATAAATAAATAAGTGTTTTAGGGAGCAAGAAAAAAATAATGGTGACAAGATTTGGTTGAAGGCAATATTTTGACTTAAATTTTCGCATTTAAAAAAAATTTAATTGTGACAAAATGTATTCCTTAAGCTGTAATATGTGATATTTTTCACTTGTTTAATTCCAGAGAGTGACTGCATTTCTAGCTTGATTTCCATTTTGACTCCAAATAGTTGACCCGTGTGTGTATTGGGGGGGGGGGGGGGGGCCGGGGGGCGGGGCGGTGGATATCATAAGTATGTGTTTTCCAGTTAGTTGCAGTTAATTACACAGAAATTAATTTCTAATTGTATTTTTGTGTGTGTGCGTCCTAAGAGAATAGAAGTCACATGGTTCCTCTTTTAGGAAGTTTTGTTAAGGTTTTTTGTGGCCTTTCGTTTGGGGTTCCAGGATTCTGGGAGGAATCCAGGAGCCAGTTTCTGTGAACACATTCACAGTTTAAAGAATTTCGAAGACAACTAGTACCATAGCTTGCACAGACACAGGGTGGAATCCTTGAAGCCAGGTGCCCTCTCAGGCCCTGTGGCGCAGAAACTGGAGAGAGAATCGTGGGGGGGGGGGGTGGGGGGGGGAGGGAGATATGAGGAAGAGAGGCAGCAGGGCGGTCTCAGCCACACTGAGAGCTCAGGTCCACACAAAGAGGCTGCTGAGTATCTGAATTAGTTGACTTAGTGGTCATCTAGTCTAGTCAGGAGAGGATGCTGCTAGCTGGTTGAAGGCCATAAAGCTATGGCTGGAAATCCCATTTTTCTCCAAATCGTACTGGGTCTTGTGGTGGGTCTCCAGGTAACATCATCAAGGCTGAAGAATATTTATTCCTTTTTAAAGAGACAACTGTTGGGGCGCCTGGGCGGCTCAGTCGGTTGAACGACCGACTTTGGCTCAGGTCATGATCTCGCGGTCTGTGGGTTCAAGCCCCGCGTCGGGCCCTGTGCTGACAGTTCGGAACCTGGAGCCTGCTTCGGATTCTGTGTCTCCCTCCCTCTCTGCGCCTCCCTTGCTTGCTCTCTGTCTCTCTCTCTCAAATATAATAAACATCAAAAAAAAAATTTAAAGGGACAACTGTTTGGACTTGGAGGAAAAGAATCAACAAATGTAAATAATGGGGTTTTTTTTCCCTAAAAATGTGTTTTCAGATTGCTAAGTGAATGTCATGGAATGTTTCTTTTGCTCGTACTTATCAATCATCACCAGCAGTGAACAGTAAAATATGTAGTTGGCAAATACACAGTATGTGTGCACTTTTTCTTCCCGAGCCCATAGGAGACAGTGCTAACCAGTCTCAGTAGCCTTTCTGGATAAGCTCGAGCTGAACCTCAGAGTCCTTCTCAACACGGTGTTCTAGGGAGCTGCTGACACTTGGTCAGATTCGTCGTGCAAGACGAACCTGTTGTTATCCCAGCAGAGCCTTGAAACTTAAGAAAGACAAAACCCAAGACCTTTAAACATCCCACCTCCGTGAATATTTCTTATAAAGTATTTTCACATGTAAATGAAATATCCAACTGATTCTTTCAAATCTGCATTGATAAAACTCCTTCTAGGGCCATCTTCTCCCAAGTCCATCGCTTCTTCAGAGTTAGTTTAAACTCGGTGAGAAATAATCAGACAGCAGTAAGGCCACACTGAATCCCGCCACTGGACAGTCTTCTCCTCAGCGGAGGGAGCTGCTTTTCACAGCTGCTTTCTAACCCGTGATGTGACCGAGTTGTAAATTATGCTGAAAGCAGAGGTTTTGGAGACCAGCAACCCCAAACTGGAGGCCTGGCTGCACCATTCGTTAGTTGCGTGATGCAAACATGTTCCTGAATCTCTGAGCCTCAGATCCTCATCCGAAAAAGGACAATGAGAACCGTGCCTCAAGTATGGGGTTGTTACTAGAATCAGTGAGTGCTCTCGAAAGATCTGGTACACAATTATCCACTAAGTGAGAGTGGCACTACTTTTTTATTACCTAATAACCATATGTTATATAATAATAACAGTAAGGGAGGGGCGGTCTTAGGTCATGATTACTTGGGTCATGGTTAAGAACATGGACTCTGGGTCCAGTTTGGCTGAATTCCTGCTGTGTCACCTCTCTGTGCCTCAGTTCCTCTTCTCTAAAACACAGCTCTGACGGCACCTCCCTCTCCAGGAGTTGTAGGCATCAGATGAGTCCTTTTAAGTATGTCAGGTGGTTCCTGGCCCACCGTGAGCACCATGGAACTGTGGTTGCATTCCTAAATTCTCACCATCACGTGTGAATACTTAAAGCTGCCGATGGAAATCCACGAATGCCAAGCATCTACTACATGGAGAATATAAAAATGCTTTATGATGACATGATATAGGAATCTGTTTGATCAAACTGGCATTTATCATTCAACTCCATTAATCACTAAAAATAACAACTAATACTTTACTCAAGGGGCAAAAAGATTACTTAGGAAAAGCTACTGTACATATAGACACTGTTTTCTAGAACATTGGGGTCCATTTGAAGAAAACACTTTTTTCTTAAGTTTATTTATTTATTTTTGAGAGAGAGAGAGCAGGGGTGGAGCAGAGAGAGGGAGATAGAATCCCGATCAGGCTCCACACTGTCAGCACAGAGCCCAATGTGGGGCTCGAACTCACAGAACTCTAAGATCATAACCTGAGCAAAATTCAAGAGTCAGATGTTTAACCAACTGAGCCACCCAGGCACCCCAAGGAGAATACCTTTAAGTTGCATTCCTTGTAACTCATTTTATTCTTGGTATATGATTATCCTGGGACACAACTAAAAATTAAATAAAGTTAAACTCAGCTTTTAGATGTAGCAGTCCCTTGTAGGACTCTTGAATAGGGAATTATAGTTTTTCTATCTGTAAAAAAAAAAAAAAAAAATCCATCATTTTTCTCCACGAGAGCAAATAATGCCGTGTACATTTCTGAGCACGTCTTTTCTAAAACACAGTTATTTTGTCAATGGTGAAGAAATTTATATAGTTCAGGATGCTTAAGACTATGTCCCAAAATCTGTGCTCCTGACACTGTCACTTATAGAAAAACATCATCTCTCAGAGACGCCTTCCCCTCTTCATTTACATCCTCTTCTTTATCAACGTATGAAGAATGATCTGTACAATGAAAATGACATTGAATTCCCATGAAAAATGTTCAGGTAACTCTTTGCTATAGTCCCAGGAATGCATTTTTAGGTTAGAAACATAAGCTGGTTTTTTCCTTAGGGAGTCTCCTGTGACTGCTGTAACAAATTACCACAAATTTAGTGGCTTTCAAATGACACAAATGTATTATCTTCACAGGTCTGGAGGTCTACAGTGGTCTCCCTGGGCTAAAATCAGAGTGTCCTCAGGGCCATATTCCCTCTGGAGGCTCCAGCTCCTGGAGTCTACCCACATTCCTTGACTTGAGGTTGCTGTCCATCCTCAAAGCCAGCAGTGGCCGGTCAAGTCTTTCTCCTTCTGTATCACTCAGACACTATTCTGCCTCCCTCTTTGATGGACTGAAGGACTCTTTGATGACATGACACCCATCCACTTTATCCAGGACAATCTCTTTATTTTCAGGTCGGCTGATTAGAAATCTCAATGTCTTCTGCAACTTTTATTCCCCTTGCCATGTAACATAACATATTCATAGGTTCCTGCTTGCAACATGGACACCCTTGGGAGGGGGACATTATTCTGCCTGTCACCGGGAGAAAAATAGGATTCGGCACTCACCTTGTCCATTAGACATCCTTAGTCAAGTCGTCCAACGCTGAGTGGAGATTTCTGGTCATTGCTCTGCTCGTCTGCTGGTGGAAGACACTTTATGCTTTGTCTTCTTGTGTTTGCTCAGCCTCCTCATTCCCAGTGAGGGTGACGATACAGATTGCCCATGGGCAAAACAGGATGAGCTAAAATTTTACTGTGATTTGTTTCTAACGATGGTTGTACCATTTCTTCTTCTAGGAAGAAAAAATGAAAATGCCTGTAAAGGAGCTCCTAAAACCTGTTCTCTACTCGATAAATTCCCCGAGACAACAGGATGCCGAAGAGGACAGGTAGTACCTAGCGTGTCTTTGGTGACCCGAAGAACACAGTTATTAGGAATAAAGGAATGCTAATGTTTATAAAGCGACAGTTATTGCTTGGGGCCAAACAAAGGCCTCTTTTTTTCTTCTCTCTTTAACAAAACGCCATTCCGTGTGGTCGATGGCAGAGCTGAGGGTGGAAGATGTTCAGTGTTTATCGCTTCGTGGAAAATGAGAGTCCTTATCTTCAGTTCCTTCACAAAGAGACTAGATGAGAATATACATTCTCAGTCTTCCCAAGTAATTCCTTCTTGGAAGAAGTAATTACTTTCCCAAGTAATTTTCTGCGGTCACTTTAATGTAGCACTTCCTCCACCCCTCGACGCATGGATGACCGGCGTGTTACTTTTTCTGCGCAGATCAAGTATTCCGTCATGCACCCGGGAACCCACGTGTGGCCGCACACGGGCCCCACCAACTGCCGGCTCCGAATGCACCTGGGCTTGGTGATTCCCAAGGAAGGCTGCAAGATCCGATGTGCCAACGAGAGCAAGTATGTCTCCTGCCATCGTTTCCTCTCGTGTCACCTCTGAAGAGGGGTGTTCCTTACAACCAGTCTGTGTTCAGTTGGGTTATTTCTCTTCCTCTGTAACTAAAGTAGGCTGGAGTGGGTGATACTAATCCACACTCTAGTCTGTGTCCCTTCCTTGTGCTTTCCGTGAGTCTGGAGAGACTCCTCGGGTCTAGGGCCGCCCTCCCTAATCATTTCTCCCCACACCACTGTCATCTCAGTGAAGAGCCTTCTCGCTTCTCTTTCTAGATGGACAGACTTGCACTCAGGACCAACCATCTTGTGCTGAGCCCTATACAGATTACACATTGTGTTTATTGCTCTACAACTTGAATTATTCATCGATGCAGAGGGTCCCCCTTCCTGAAGAAAATGCCCAGTGATACTTACGTGTGTTGCTCTAGGGGAGGCAGCATGGGGCAACAGAAACAGGCTGTGTGTTTCAAATCCCAGGCTGCCTTTTTCAAACCCCAGCTCTGCCACCTAATCCTGTGTAACCTGGGCCCATTCCTTAATCCCTTCGAACCTCAGCCTCCTCACTTACGAAATTGGCAATGATGCTGTCTGCTCTGCAGGATTATTGTAGGATCAAATGAAATAATACATACAAGGCACTGAGCCCACGTCCTAACATGAGTGGGATGTGATGAATGTTAGGCCCTTCTGCCCTTGCCTTTTGCCGTCCTAATCCTATTGCTCCGGCCACCGAGAATGCCCTTCTTTACACTCATCCAAAATAAGCCTATTGCTAAGATCCAATGTCGTTTCATACAAAGGAGCCTCTCTTCTGACTTCTGAGTGCGTATATAGTATAGATTCTCAGTAATCCTGTTCTGTATCTCCCATTGCTTTTTATCAGTTGGCGTATGTTAGCCTAATCTCTGTGAGCTAGAAGCTCCTGGAGGGCAGAAACCAGGTTGCTATCTTCTTAGTCATTTCTCAGGGTCCTCAGTAGAGGTCCGATGGGGCGGGGAGGTACCTCCTATTCGGGAGGTAGTTTGAGTTGTTCGTTTGGTTGTTGGCAGAGACCTGCCTGTCCTGCACGTGGCGTAGCGACACGGAGTGCTGTGGGAGGTTCAGATAGGGCTTTCCTCTGCCAGACGTGCTTCGTCAGGGACATACCACAGGCTCAAATGTCGGAGTCATAAGAGCAGTACAGATAACAATGCTACAGATGGGACAATGGGCACCTAGCTCATTTGCTGCTGGGGTTTTGAGAATCTTGACAGTGGTGACTCTTAAAGACAGAAAGCGTTTGGACATTGAAAGCTGGGGGAGGGGGAAGGCATTTCAGGCTGAAAGAATAGGATCTGTGAAGGCACAGAAGCCAAAAATGAGAGAGGGCACATAGGGAGAATATGGAGTGATGTCAGCAACCACGAGTGTATACAACAGTATAGGTAAACTGATGCACATTAAAATTTTCGAGAGTTCATTTGGGCATACATCGATTCACATTGCATAGTGTCAAAGCAAAGGTGGGTAGGAGTGCCCCAGGGCAGGAGCTGGAGGGCAGGGTTTCCAGAGAGAAGATGCTGAAGCCAAGCAAAGGAAGCATTTGACTAGATACCGCATAAGCAGTTGGCCCTGCTTCGGAAAACCCGGTTGGCTGTTTGTGATCAGTTGCTCTTCTGCTTCACTTTCTCAGATTCAGGTGCATTGACTCTGGCTTAGACTTCAGTTTGCTTACGTAGGCTGCCAAGGCGTGGAAGCCAATCTCGTCTAACGGCCTTCTTGGCTAAAAATTTTAACAGCACACATAGAATATGGTTGGAAAATGAAAGCAGAATAGAAGCCCAGTTATAGAAGGCTTTGATCAGTATTTGATAGTGGGATCAGACTCTTGTCAGGAAGTTACTCTGGAAGCCATGGCGGGGAGGATGCGGGAAGGCAGGAAGAACAGTTAGCACCCTGTCATGGTGGCCCACACAAGAAGAGCTGGACTCGGGATGCTGGAAGCAAAGGGAGAATAATGGGCAGGTACAGGATATCTTATGCGCGTTGACTCAAGCGTGTGGTGTAAGGGAGGGAGAGTCCAAGATGCCTCGGCCTGTGTCCATTTGGGCCTGTAGGAGACTGTTGATGCTTTAGTGAATACTGAGAACTTGGGAGGTGTGAGGCAAGTTCAGGGAAATGGGTAATGAGTTCAGTGTTTATATATATTTTACTTAAGTTGCTACTGGAAGACAGTAATGGAAACATCCAGGAGTCAGCTGGATAGAGATGCCTGGAGCTTGGGAGAGAAGCCATGTCTGGCCATAAAGGTTGGAGAGGCAGACTTAGCAGGTTCTGGAGGAAACTTGAGACTCCATGAACCCATCCACATTTAGAAGACCGAAGGAGGAAAGAGAACCACCAGGGAGGTGGGGCGGCCAAGGGCAGAGGTGGGAAGAACCAGGACGAGAATCAGAGACAGCTGGACAGGACGAAGTTTCTCCCAAGATGAAATGGACCTTGTCAAGCCTTTGGGGACTCTGTGTACACAAGCTCTCCACCAAAGGGAAACAGGGTGAGGATGTGATGGGGGACCCAGGGAAATGGAGAGAATGCCGGGGAACGAGACCAAATAACCGTGGGCAGTGAAGACGGGGAAGAGCACCAGGCCTGTTTCCTGAGTACTGCCTGTGGTTAGAAGTTTGTCATTTGTTATTCCTGTCTCTGGATCTACTTCCCTCCCTCCATCCTGCCTTCTGTTTATTTTTTAAATTTTCTTGTCTGTCCTGCTTATAGATACTCTGGGGGGAAAATCACTAAACAAAAGTCCACTTATGAACAGGTAGGGAGAAAGACACCTATGAACTGATCCTTGTCATCCGAGGCCTGAGGCAGCAAGAAGCCCAGCTGGAAAGAGTGAGGCAGTGAGGAAGGGGAGCAGGTAGAGAGTGCCGGAAGCTTGAACAAGAAGCCCAGCAGGGCTCAAACCGCAGCAGCGGCACTGGGAGAGCCACCCCAGCGGCACAACCACAGTGCATTCCCCACGCCAGGCTCCCAGCAAACGCCTGGTGACCATGCTTGACAAAGAAAGGGACTGCCAGGCCCTCCCCTCAAGCTGAAAGCATGATTAGGTTAATGGTCTTCACCTACAGGAAGTAGCGTCCCTCCTGCACCGGCCTCGGTAAGCTTGAGTAAGAACGTTAACTTGGCCGCCCCTCCATTTCCACGGACTGTAAGTACCTGTTGAAAACAGTAATTTGCAGGTGGTGTATTTTGCAGTGATTAGTAAAAAGTGCTTTCCTTGGGGCGCCTGGGTGGTTCAGTCAGTTTCGCGTCCGACTCTTGATTTCAGCTCAGGTCATGATCTCACGGTTTGTGACTTCAAGCTGCACACTGGGATCTGTGCTGTCAGCATGGAACCTGCTTGGGAATCTCGCTCTCTCGCTCTCTCGCTCTCAAAATAATAAATAAACTTAAAAAAAAAAAATTAAGAGCGCTCCCCACCCACCTACCTGTTGTTGGGTCAGGGAGGCGATTTTGCAGAGGATGAAGTGCTTCCTGTTCTCTCCTCCCTGAAGAGCCTACAGCATTGATGCCTTTCCACCTCCTCATGATGGCTGGTCAACAGCCTTGTCTGCGCCCCTTGTCTTCAGTTTTATGTTGTGTTACATTCTCATCCTCAGTAAGCCTTCACTCAAGAGCGGTTGGGTCAGGCCAAGTACTTCGTTACAAAACTCATGTTTTTCATAAGGGAAATGGCGCCATTTAAGTACTGTGTGATGCCTATAGGGAAAACAGCTGGGTATCTGGATGGGAGACAGGCAGTTTCTAGACTCTGAAGACAGAAATACTGAAATATGAAACCTGGAAGTGTCATGCTGTTAGTGTAGAAATACTATTAGTGTGGAAAGAGAAACACATAGACCAAGAAATCAGGCTCCCTTGCGCTAGGCAACAGGAAGCAATTTTCAGAGCCTCTCGACTCCCAAAAGAGGAGGTTACTCGTAGCAATTCGTGCATCGTAGTTCTCAGGTATGAATAATCACACTGCTGTTCCTCCAGCGCTGTGTGAGTCCTGCTAGCACGCGTCTTGTTTAAATATTCCGTCGCTGGAGACGAACAGCCGCGCTCTTTTTATCTGACGATGAGCTCGCAGCTACGTGGCCTTTTATTGTTACAAATAAAAATGATCACTTAACATTAATAAGTGCCCTCTGACTGTAAAACTGATACATGATGCACATTCCTTGTACGTAATTTGTAAAACACAGAGAAGCACAATAGAAAAAAGTCAATATTATGTTTGATCTTGATACCCAAAGATACTGTCCAGATGCTTCTCCATACCGCATGTGTGTGTCCATGAGGAGGAGGAGGAGGAACACAGTAATGATCGAGAGCGTGCTTGCTGTACGAAGTAGTTCTTAGCATGCCACAGGCGCTACATTATTAATTAATCCTCGCAACAATCCTAAGGGATTATTGAAATCTCTTTTGTAACTGGGGAGGCTGAGGTGTAAAGATGCCAAGTAACTTCCACAAGGTCACTCAGCTCAGTAAACGCTGATGTTTGTGTCAGCTTCCCGAGGCTGCCATGACAAATTACCACAAACCGGATGACTTTAAACAACAGAAAATTCATTGTCTCGTAGCTCTGGAGTCCAGAAGTCCAAAGTCAGGTGTCAGGAGGGTTGGCTTCTTCTAAAGGCTCTGAGGGAGAGTCCGTGCCCTGCCTTTCTCCCGGCTTGTGGTAGCTTCTGGCATTCCTTGGTATCTCTCGGCTTGTAGACACATGGCTCCAATCTCTCCCTCTGCCAACACAACACCACCTTCCCCCTATATCTTCTCCCCTTCTCTTTATAAACACACTTACTATTGGATTTAGGGCCCAGCCTAATCCAGGAGGGTCTTATCTCAAGATCTTCCACTTCATTACAACCGTAAAGACTCTTTTTCCAAATAAGCTTACATTCACAGGTTCCAGGTGGACATACTTTTTGGGGGAGGCCACCATTCAACCCGCTACAATATCAGAACGAAGGTTTGGTCTCAAGCAGTCTGGTTTGAAAGTCTGTGTCGCCTCAACCCCACGGCATCTAACTGCACATTTCTGGGCTTTTGGGATTTTGTTGGTGGTGGCTACAAAATTAAGATCATCTTGGACTTGAAAGGCAATCAGTGTGAATGCTGGTCTTCACGGCCAAGCAGCGAGCTGGAGAATCTCCATTTCCGGGCCATTTGTGTCATCCCTGACAAGCCCTGCTTTGGGGTCTGTCAAGTGAGCTCGTTTAGGATCGCCACCCAAAGCTGAATGAACTTGAGTCGGCGGATGAATGTGCCACTGGCAAGCAGAACTCATCGTTACTCTCGTGGAGCGGCCAAGTTGTTTGAGCTCCGGACGATCCCACACGGGAATTCTTTCCACGGAGTCTCCAGGACGTGCTGGAACCAGGCTGCGGGAAAGAAGAGTGACTGTGTGGCTCTCCTGGAGACTCAGGCTTGTTGCCTGCAACTTACCAGCCAAAAATATTGGACAGGACCACCAGATCATCAGGAAAGTGTGCATGGGTGTCACGTCAGCGGCACGCTGAAGACATGAGTTGGCAAGAAGTCCTGTGATGCCTCTTCCTGCTGCTGTGGAAATAATGGCCCTCTACCACAGCATACCTCAAGTGTTTTTGTAGCATACTCTTTCCATTAATCTCTCAAGTTTTTAATTAGGAAGATTATGTGGAAAGCCTGCTAACATGTTAACAGTGAGAGAAAGACTTAATTTTTTAAAGTCACCATGAATTGTTCATAGACAGCATTTCTTTTTTCACAAAGTGTCCAGGAAGCTAAAGTCTGAGAATTTTCCTTTGGACATCATAGCTCTTCTCTTTCACAGAGTCTCTTTCACCGTCTTCCAGCCCAACTGTAACGTGACCTCACCCATCCATAAGTCACCACCCGAGCCTGCGCACCTGGGATTGCAGGTCGAACATGGCATTTAACCTGGATGTGTTCCCTGAGTATCTGTTACTAAATAGTAGCATTTTGTCCCCTTTCTTCCCTTCCTTGAGCAACTTGGTGAATTAAAGACGTCCAGTGAAGTCTCTTACCCCCTGTTCTGGTTAGCATTCGTACACACAGATACGCGGCGGTCCCTGCACGGGGAATGGCGATTCGCACAGGCGGTGCGAGTCGTGCGCAAACATTTCGTTTGTTGAAGTGATGGTCGAGAAATGGGAAGGTTGGGATCCATTTCGCTATGGCAATATTAAATGATGTGGAGGTTCCTGGGCCAGTCTTCCAAGGCTTTTCTCTCCATCTTTAGACAACTTGCATAATCTCTCTAAGCCTTGATTTCCTCACCTGTGAGATGGGAGAAGAATAAAAGTGTATCTTTCTGTGGTTTTGAGTGTGAAAGCAGTCCACCTAGATGCAGTCCGGATTGTATTTACAGAGTGCTGTGTGGTAAAAGCACTCCGTGTGTTTGATCTTTTACTGTCCTCTTGTGGGATCGCTGTAGAAATGGGGATCTTTGTCTCTTACCTTCCAGGGAGTGAGACCAAGCACCCCTCTACCACTGGAGATGGTTCTTGTGACCTGGAGGAGGCGGGGCTTTAAGGAGTTAGGAAAGGGGAGCACGATAGGAGGCCAAGGGTGTGGAGGGATGGAACAGATACAGATGGGGACTGTGATCTGATAGGCGTGGGGCCAGGAGCGATCCCGGAGAAGGGAGGACCGGCAGGAGCACAGCTGAGAGCTCCACACCCCGCTCCCACATTTCCCCTTTTCCTCCCCGAGCCCCCACCCTGGAACTGGAGGTCTGTGGGGACGGGGCAGCGGCATCCCATCTGGGGTCTTATGAGTCTGCCTTCCTCTGCCTTTTCTCTTTCTTGGCCCCCTTTTGGCTTTCTCGGCTGCTGGTTGACCCAGGACCAAGAGGAGGAGGTCCAGAGCTTCCACAGAGACAGGGGAAGTCCCCGGGCCTGTGTGGAGGGGAGGGCGGCCCTGTGGCAGCCGGGCCGGGCTCTTCTGTGAGGGGCTGGGAGATGTGCTAGGGGTGCATATGCACACGATCTGTCGGGAAGAGAGCTTCTTTGTGAAGTCAGCCGTCTTTCATTGGAATTGATATGTTGACCTGAAACAAAGCAGCAAATACTATTTCTCCATTTCTCAGATGGAAGCTTAAGCGTGCCCTGTGCAATGTAGTGTGAAGACCGGAGTCTTAACCAGCAACTCGGCTCAGAGAATTAAGGGAATTTTCCTGTGGAAAGGAGCCTTAGAGGCCATCTTTCCATCTCTGTCGTTGTACCGATGGGGAAATGGAGGCCCCTTGGTGAAGTGCTTTATCACATGGCTAGTTAGCAGCAGTCAGAACGAGAACACAGGTGTCCTAGCCTCCAGAAAAATGCTTTGTCCCGATAGATAGATAGATAGATAGATAGATACTACATACATACATACATAGAAAAAAAATGTGCATTTGTGCACATGTGTATTTCTGTCTTCGTGTATTAGGTAGAGAGAGAGAGAAGAGTTTTACGTTACGATTCTAGTATGTGCCAGGATTTCTAATGCAGTCAGAATTGAGGGACTTCAGTAGGTCAGGATTAATAAGTACTGTGTTATGTAGCCTTATTGCTGAGCTCTTTGACCCTTTTTCTGTATTCCACTCAGCCTGTTAAATGGCTTCCAGGCCACCTCCCACAGCAGCGCAGGCACTAAGCATGTCCCCTAGTAGTACCGTGATCTCTAGCTGAAGGTCGGGGCTCTAATGAAGCAAGGCTGGTGACTTTGCGCTTTTTCCACAGACCCGCAGTATCACTGCAGACATCTGAACTTGCTTCCATAGGATTCCTCCGCTGGAAAATTAGAACCCTGTCTCTTGCCTGCCTCAACATTTTAGCAAGGATCACTGAGATGTGATCAATAAAGTGTTTAGGTGGCAGACTCTATAAGCACCTAGTATCATTGTTTAGCATGATGAGTGTTGACGATAATTCTGAGACACAGTGTGGTTGTTGGGTACAATACTGCCACCATTATACCAGTATCGTTAATTATAATTACAGTAATTTGAGAAACTGAAGAATTGTGTGACATTACTTTGTCTTTGACCAGGTATTCTTGTATCTTTTGCAAACCAGGGAGAGGCGTGCTTCTCTCGATGCTAAGGCATCCTCAAAGCCAGATGAGGTAGCCATCTGGGGAGAGGGTGCAGCCCCCCACTCTGGTCCTGCTCTCCTGAGCCCTGAGAGAAAGGCAGGGTGCGCCCTCAGGAAACTCAAGGGCAACCCTGGAAATCTTTTCTCCAGAGGGCACTTTTCAGGTCATACTTGGAGTATAACTTAATCATATTTGGTGAAGCTTTGCTCACAAAGCAAGCGGCCTGAAAACTGTTTTCTTCACCTTGCAGTGAGAGTCTTTGTTATTCAGAAGAGATCTGAAGACCTTTGACCGATTTAGAGCTGTCGCTTTTTCTGGAAAACCTCATCCTTTCCCAAGCAAGGCATTTACCTCAAGTTAACCTCAGTCCCTCAGCCTGCATGTGGCTTGGATGGGATTTTTTTGTTCTTCCCTTTCAGGTTAATGAGGGCTGCGCTTTTTGTCAGTTTAGCTCTCATGAGGGATTGAAAGATGCCAGTTTTGAAGTATTCACAAGGAATCTACATTAAATGATTGGGTATCTTGGCAGTTTTTCTGGAAAACTGTCTGAAAGAAAATGGAAGGGCAAAGAGAAGATAACGGGACACACTTCCCTGTGAGTTTTAGGGCCCTAAAGGAATCCAACTCTTTAGAATACCTCCCAGATTTTTGTTTAAAAAAAAATTGTTTCATCAATGGTTTACACTGGTCCATACTTGACTTAAGATATCTGAAAAGCCACAGACAGTGGTCACTCAAATTCCACCCTTAAAGGCACTGGTGTTCCTGGAATAAACCAGTGTGTTTCAACACTAAAAGCTTTTCCCAGTTCATGGGGAATGTAAGTTAATGAATGAGATGTTCAATAATTTTCTCCCGTAAAGCATCCCTAAGTCTTTGACTTTCTTACACCCATCAGAATCGAGTGAAAAATATCATCTTGTGCAACCTAGAATTTTCTGTTCCATTCTTCGAATTACTTCCAGTATTTTAAGTAGATTCCAGATCCTCTGCCACTCAAAAAAAACTTTGAGAACCCCTTGCCATGATAGCACAAAGTGTATTTTGCAGATCTCTGAAATTTTTGGTATCTCACCCCCTTGGAAGATGTTTGTCCTCTCAATGAAGGCCAATTCATAGGGCGTGAAGCCAAGGTTATTTTTGGTAACATTATACCACTTACATATGTTATCATCTCTTATCTTTTCCCTATTTTTTTTTCTGTATTTTCCTTCCTCCTCTTTTATATTCTCTACCCTTCATTGGATAAAGACACAAAGGCTCCTGTATGCTGAGTGACTCCCCAGGTCACACACTAGTAAATGGCCAGTTGGTTTTAAATCTGCTTCCATTCAGGGCTGTAACCTGCCCATTGTGCTGTGCCGTTTCTCTCCCTCTTTCTCTTCTACCACATGCTCCCCTTTCCCTTCCCCCCACCTTTTTTTTTTCCTTTTCTAACAGTGGTGAAACACATAACATAAAATTTACCATCCCGTTTCTAAATATCCACACAGTTCAGTGGCGCTGTGTACGTTCGTACTGTGCTGCCATCGCCAACATCCATCCATCCACAGGACTCCTCATCTTGTGAAACTGAACACACTGAACAACCCCCGCCCCCATCATTCTTACCATCTTTGTGAATTTGCTCTAGGTACTGCCTATTAGTGGACTCACACCATATTTGTTCTTGTGTGAGTGCTTTATTTCACTGAGCATAATGTGCGTGTTGTAGCATGGTCTGGATTTCCTTCCCATTGAAGGCTGAATGATACTCCATTGTACGCATATTCCACATTTTGTGTACCCGTTCATTGGTCCGTGGACACTTGTGTTGCTTCCGCCTTTTGGCTGCTGTGGGCGATGCTGCTGTGCACACGGGCGTACAGCCGCTCCCCGGTCAGTGCACTGCCCCCCTTATCTGCTGCCTATATTTAGGCTTGTCAGGGATCCCCCATACACATTGCATAGCCCCACCAGTAACACTAAGACCTAGAACATCACCACCAAACTGTATAAGCTATGGGCCATTCCACTTCCTTTTTCTTGTCCTTTTCTTAACTTTGCCTTTCTTTTCAAGTTTGGTTTTAATATGTGTCTAATAATATTTAATAATATATACTATGTCTTGTGCTCTGGTATCTGTATATTTCTGTGGTTGGTTTCACTTGGATGGAACTCCAGTAGAACTCTTTGAACCATAAGAGGAATCATAGTGAAGAGTCAAGCAGCCCACGTTTATTGAATGCAAGCTATTAGGCTAGGTGTGTGAGACAGCGTGTGACGTGGGGTAGGAAGGTGGGGTTGAGTGGGAAAGTAGGGGTCGATTCTCAACTTCAAGGAACTTTCAACTGGCAAATATTCGTTTGTTTATCATTTACTTTAAATAACGTAGAAATGTTATTGTCTGATTAATACAATGTGTCTGGGATGAATGTACCTCTCACCAACACCCCCCCCCCACCCCAACCACCACTCCACAGGGACATTTGGCAATGACTGGGGATACTTTTGGATCTCATGACTGGTGGGAGAGTGCTATTGGCATCTAGTGGGTAGAGGCCAGAGAGGCTGTCAAACATATGCAGAGCACAGGACAGCCCCCAAGTTATCTGAAATCTTGAAATCAAGCTAGCATTTTCTATCCTATGATTTTAATTTTTTGCTAATCCACAATATAGAATATCAAATGCTTGCATGGAACTTTAATTTTCTTTAACTAAAGAAAATTTCCTAGTAATAATTTCATTTTAAAAATGTAACTTAGCATGTAATAAATTGGCAGCAAATACCTATTTTAAAAAGAGAAGAACATTAGCATGACTAATAAACTTTCTTTGGATTTGAAAGGCATTGTGTAATTGCCCCTGCATATTTCTGTCTTGATTGCTTTATTTAGACTAGTACTATGTTTAGGTCTTAGCTTCTATACACATATTTTATGAAGTAATGTTGGAGGCCCTGAAGAATGTTTTACAGCATTGACTTAAAATATTCCATGGATAGCCCACTTGCATTGCAAATGACATTAAAAATATAAACAAAATCCATTCCCAATCTGCCTTTCCATAAACTGGGACTTCTTCCACGAAATGGAGCTTTAACCAACGGAAAGCGTTGAGAAAATCATTTGGAGATGCACTGGCACCCTTCCAGGTATCCTACGGGGCATGAAGATACCCAGGTGCTGCCCATAGGTCTAGACCAGTCTCTGAAAGGCCAAGGGAGGACAGCATGTAGTCATTGACCAGGAAGTCATGTGGGCTTGAGCCACCGGGGCACGCCTTTCACTGCTTGCCTGACTCTACAAGCCACACCTAGGCTTGTTCCGAGAATAATTGCAAAGCCTGTGGTGAGGTCAGTATGCTCTTATCACCAGTCCCCTGCCCTGTGTTCACGTTCAGGGCTCAGCATCGAAAATTGTATTCATGGTAAGAATCCTTAAATTCTTTCTTAATCGCCAAGGAGAGAATAAATGCTGGCTTCGTGTTCCAGTTATCTGGTCATCTCCCAAAGGTTATCATGAAAGTGCCCATCTGCACATAGCCATGGGTTGATTCTCAGACATCTGAACCCATGTTTTTCTGTTCCAGGACGTGGGAAGAAGGCAAGGTGCTCATCTTTGATGACTCTTTTGAGCACGAGGTATGGCAGGATGCTGCGTCTTTCCGGCTGATATTCATCGTGGACGTGTGGCACCCAGAGCTGACCCCCCAGCAGAGACAGAGCCTTCCTGCGATTTAGTGTGTTGTACAGGCCTGGGACACACTGGAGAGAGGCTGCCTTTCCGCTTCCATCTCCTTGGGTGTAGGGACACAGGTTCCAAATCTGAGGCCCTTGATTCCTTTGACTTGCAGCCCGAAAAATTCTGAGGTTCCTCCTAGGGTTAGAAGACACTAAAAGGAATATTTGCCTTGCTGCATTTCATGTAGAAAGTACTCTGCTGTACTTCCTCCCATGACGGCACCCATCTGATGCCACATTTTCAGGTGAATACGGGATAGCTTCTACCTTGTCAGCCAAAGATGCTTTCTCCACTTAGAAGAGGCCGAAATCAGTGTACAATGAGAAGATATGTAGAAACTGTGAATGGATCGCTTTAGCTTGTAATCTTTCTATGCAATTATATTTTTCTAGGGTAGCTAGGCAATTTTGTCATCACGTACCACTACTTTTTTGTTGATTTTGGTAACGAGCTGTGTAAATGCTGTTCAATGGTAACTTTCCCCATGAACCCATACGTCCCTCTTTTAATTATTTCTAGTGAAAGACACTCATAAAAGAAGCAATTATATTTTCCTACTACAAAGGAGAAAGATGTAATTGTGCTGATGTCTGCGGACTGTACTGCTTCCTACCAACTGAGTCCATTTGCTATTTCAAATCGTCATTGAAAGACGGTGTCTTAATTTCTCTCCTCACCATGCAAATGGTAGAGACTCTGTCTTTCTGAGAGGAACTTTTCACACTGAAAGAAGACATGGAATTATTTTATATCGAGGTATGAAAGTGCCACATGAAAATTTTTTTAATGCCAAGAATTAGGACTTGAAAAAGTAACATTTCTCGGAGTAAAAACGTTCTCTCAGGATCAAATAGCGAGGTGGCTGCTAGGACATCGGGCTCCTTGGCCTCTTTGCCGTCTGAGAAAGGGCTGGAACCCAGCATCTCCTTGCCTGTTGTAGATCCACATGAGTGAGGAGGTCCTTAGGTGGGTCCCCACCACAATTTTGTAAAAATATGAAGGATGGCAGAGTGAAAGACCTCAAGAATGCCAGGATCTTAGTCCTGCGTTTAGGATGTCCAGATCGCCTTCCTCTTTGACAGAGTTTGGAAGACTCTTGTGTTTCCCTGGCTTGAGAAACTTCTGCCATTTAAATATAGCTTTGAAGTAGCAATCGTTGTCCATAGTTTAGCTTTAATGTTACGCACGGCGTAGAAATAACAGTTGAAAAATGGTTTTGCCTCCTTATTCCAAAGATGATCAAACTTAGAAGAGTATTAATGCATTAAATATTGCATGTTTCCAGTCCAAACTAGAAATGATAGCTATGTGAATGTAATGATATTATGTACCTGAATTTTAAGCCAATACGAACAAAAATGCTGAAGAAATGACACAGCAGTTACCAAATCTCATTCACGGGTAGAAAAAAACACTTGTGCTTCCTTTCCATTTAAGGACAAAGAGGGATGCTTCATGTCTTTCAAAAAGAGTTCTTTAACGTTGAAATGGACCCTTTTGGCTTGACGTGAGCTTCCAGTGAGAAGGGTTTGCAAGATATTTTGTTCCCGTCTGTTTTGCCAAAACAATCCCACTAAAATAGATGAAGAAGCACACGAGGAAAGTATCGAATTACCAAAGTCCAGAAGAAAAAGCAAACTCTTGAAAATAAAAAGGTGTTGTGTCCTTCAGTATTTATTGAACGGAAGAAATGACTGACAAAGGACAACACAATCCAATGCTCCTGTAAGAATATTCATGTCACTTACTGAATTTGGTTCTTACATGTATACCGCATACACATAAAGAAATTTAAAGTATGAGTTGTCAGTGTTAAACCATCATCTTACGTTCATGTAATGAAATCACGGACTAGAGTAAAAACTAGCTCTTGACTTAATAATTATAATATGGTATTTCAAATCAGGTCACTACAGTAGGTTCTAAATGTTGCCAATTGAAAAGCCAGAGTTATCCTTACTGTTGTACAGTGTTGGCAATAATCGACTCCGATACCGTTTTAAACACTTGGATCCCTCAACTATTTTATAAACACAAGTAATAAAATGGATTTTCTAATTCACTTTAATTCTTTATCTTTCTTCCCTCTGTCATGGAATATAAGGAAAGCATTTTGGTCACTGCATTGGTAGAATGATTTTCAGTGTTACTATTTTGTTACTTGAAATGTCTACATAAAATGAATTGGTTTTACTTGTACTGTGATACAGTTGGTTGAGAAATATTTTTAATTCTATTTAAATTTTCTTTCAAGGGTGGAATACAAAAATTACTTCTTATTCCCCTCTACCAGTAGAAAAAAAACCTAAAATACTAGATTCATTGAGAAAGAGATGTAATAAATGCTTACGATTAGTAATATCCATGGAGGGTGATTATGGCCAGGTGAATCACCTCCTGTCTTTGAATTTTTTAGTTAATTCTCCCAAACACTTAAAACATAAAATCATATTTTTCTGCCCATTATCAACTCAAATATCTTTTATTTGACATTGAGCACCAACTGGTCATACTAATAAATGCCCATGTCATGCAGATGGCTGGGAGCATAAAATATATGTAAAAACATACAACTCATCTGGGGAAACATGGCCCAAGTAAGGATATCGTATCCTATTCACTTTTATTTCATTTCCTTTGACTGGATAGTTGGGGACTCCATTTCTAAGGAGAATAGACAAAGAAATAAAATGATCTTTGGCATTTTATCCCGCAATCCTAATCTATTTTCAGTATTTGCATATTTAGCCATCTTTAAGGGTCTTCCTCCATGATTGATATGTACCCTCTCAGCAACAGCCAGGTCCCTTCTCCACACCTTGAACTGGTTGCAGGAGGATGGGGGGCGCTAAATGCTTCAGTAGCACTTTTCTTTGCTGTAGTGACCCGAGTGAGGCAATTTGAATGGATTCATTCATCACTGACACGTGTTTTCAATGAGACCCCACCCCCTCCCCCGCAGATACATGTTGCCTGTGACAAGTCACATTATTAAGATGAAACAATCATATTTCAAGTTGTGTGCGTCTTCCTTTAAAGTCAGATCATGGTAATCAGCTGGTGGCCTGAAAGAAAGATGTGACGTCAAAATCATTCTTGCAGGATATCCAAATAAGCAAACTCTGCAAATAGCCGGACCTACAAGAACATGCCCTTAGGCTGAACAATTCGATGCTGGTGATGAGGTCAAAGAAAATAATTCAATAAGAATGGAAATCACTGGAGAGATTACTGTCTTGGGGCTTTGCACTTACATTGAGCTTGACAATTGTGTCTGCACAGCTTAATTCTGGTGTATCTACTTGGAAGTGCGCTTAATCTTAAATCACAAAAACTGGAAAGGGTATCTGCGGTGCCTCAGAAAAATCCTTGTCCTAACGGAGTGTGTGCGTCAATTTAGTTTTTCCTTTTTCAATTCATTGAATACCGTAAATAAAGGGGAAGGGGAATACCGTAAATAAAGGGGAATACCGCCTTGCTTCACCTCCAATCCCCTCACTGAAAAAAAACAACAAAAAAACCATCTCTCAAGCCTGTTCACTTTGGCTGCTCAGACCGATGGCTGGTGACAGTCATGACTAGGTGGCAGAGTGGAGGGCCTCATGTCAAGCAAACGCACATGTCTGTGTGGGTCAGTTGTGCCTGTGCTTCCCGGGTGGCTGATACCACTGAAGGCTGGCGGTCTGCGGGAGCGTGGGGTGAGCCGGGGTTCAGTCCAGAGCCAGGAGTGGCTGAGTGTTCTCGTTCTCTCCCTTCTCTTCATGTTTCAGGGTCCCAGCTTCTACCACAGACTGAGATCTAATAATAGGGGAAGGAGAAAGAAGCAATTACAGACCATTCATGGTGGCAACAATTTTGGAACCTTGGAAGGCATTCAGATTTTAAGTTCCCCTTATTAATCCCAACACTCAGAATAACAATATAATCCCCCTCTTTTTTTGTATCTCTCTCTTGCTGGCTTTTTTGCGTTCTACACCACATATTTATGGGGAGAGGCATCTTGAAAGCCTCTTTGCCAAGATCTTTTCTGGTGGTCAAAGCAACATGTGTGTTCTAGCCACAAGGCTGCCCCAGTGTCTAAACATTCTATGGATCTTGAGATGTATCAAGTCAAATGAATACTGGATTTTTTTAATGTTCTCAAATACTTTTTAGTATTTAGTATTTAGTACTCAAGGGTGGAATACAAAAATTATTCTCTTATTCTCCTCTACCAGTAGAAAAGAAAAATTACAACACTAGATTCATTGAGAAAGAGATGTAATAAATGGTTACTATTAGTAATAACATCCATGGAGGGTGATTACGGCTAGTTGAATCACCTCCTTTCTTTGAATTTTTTAGTTAATTCTCCCAAATACTTAAAACATAAAATCATATTTTTTCTGCCCATTATCAACTAAAATATTTTTTATTTGACATTGAGCACCAACTGGTCATACTAATAAATGCCCATGTTTCTCAAGATCATAGGAAACTATCATGCATGATGTTATGACCACAAGGTTTGGAATCGGATTGGTAAATGTAGACTCTGCCCTTTACTGGCTGAGGAGCCTTGGAGGGGTTCTTAAAACTCTCTGGACCTTTATTCTGTCACCTGTAACACAGAACTATTACCTACTTCCCACTGCTATTGATAAGGACTAAAGCTAATCATATTTGTAAAGCATTTGACGTGTAATTTCAATCAAAATTTTCAGAGCATTCTGTCACCATAGTGCAGTAATAGCAATCTGTAGTTTCTGATAAGCCCTCTCATATCAGATGATAACAGTTTCTATTTTGGGTTTACAATGTGAACTGAAGTTATTTTCCAGTATATAGAGAGGTTATAAGAGATAGGTGTGCAATATACATTCAATAAATGTTCACAGGCTAAAAAAAAAAAAAAATTTAAGGGGTGCCTGGGTGGCTCAGTCAGCTAAGTGTCTGACTTTGGTTCAGGTCATGATCTCACAGTTCACAAGTTCGAGCCCCGTGTTGGGCTGTGTGCTGACAGCTCAGAGCCTGGAGCCCACCTCAGATTCTGTGTCTCCTTCTCTCTCTGCCATTCCCTCACTCTCTCTCTCTCTCTCTCTCTCTCCCCCTCTCTCTCTCAAAAATAAAAACATTACAAAAATATTTAAAACATTAAAATGGTTGAACTTGATTGTCCAGACAAGCAAAATTTACATACAACATGCAATAAAATGTGAACTCAGAAGGCCTGAGTTGCCCAAACCTTCAGGACTATCCCTGGACTGGCTCTTCTGAACCCTTGGGGTATCCTGCCTGATAAAATGTGTCCGCATGCTTGAGACTGTGCACCCTGCCATATAGTTGATGCTAAAAATGTGACTTCTTGTGAATGCCTTTTCTGTATGTCTGGGTTTGGAGTCACCCTGTATCAGTGTGACCTCTTGTGGGGGCAGGTAGGGAAGGAGGAATTGAAGACTGCAGGTCTGTGTGACTGACCCCCGTCAGCCAGTAGAAATCCTGGACACCAGGGGCGCCTGGGCGGCTCAGTTGCTTAGGCGTCCGACTCTTGGTCTCGGCTGGGGTCATGATCTCACAGGTTCGTGGATTGAGCCCACGTTGGGCTCCGTGCTGACGGTGCAGAGCCTGCTGGGGATTCTCTCCTTCTCTCTCTCAAAATAAATAAATTTAAAAAAATAAAGAGAAATCCTGGACACCACGGTGTGGGTGAGTTTCCCTGATTGGTCACACTTGGTGCATGTTGTCACATGTTGCTGGGAGAATGAAACTCTGGCAGGACAACCGGAAGCCAGCGACTGGTCCTGTGCACCTGGACCCCACCCAATGCACCTTTCTCCCTTGCTGATTTTAATGTTTCTTTTGCTGTAACAAACCACAACTGAGTATAACAGCTTTTCTGGGACCTGTGCGTCCTGGAAACGTATTAAACCCGGGGGTGGTCGAAATGACCCCCAGAACAATATATAATTACACTAACAACTTGTTTTGTGTGCACCTGGTATTGTTGGAAGTTCTTTAGATGTATTAGCTTACTTCATTTTCACACCCCTGAGGAGTGATGCTATTATCTCCATTTTATAGACGGGGGAGGGGGAGGGGCGGAACTGGGTGGGGGTGGGGGACAAGTAACATAGAAAAGGCAACACAAATAGAGGACAGGGTTGTCACCATCGTGCCACTTCCGGACATACCTAGGGCTGCAGAGCTGTTTATCTGAACTATTTAGTGTTTCTTAGTTTTACCTCACTGTAAAGATAACTTGCCCCCCCCCCACCGGCCCCAGATTCTTATGTCCATTCAGGATATGCACGTACCGTAGAAAGTTTAAAGAAATCAAGAAGCAAATTAGTACAATTGTCTCAAAACAATAGATTTTTACTCTAACTCTACTGTGACTCCAGGCACAGTCCCACTTTGGGTGCCAAACCTAAGCTTTGAAAGTGAGATGGCTTCATGTGGTCCCAGGACAGGACGGAGGAAGCCCCCACTTGCAGTGTGGCTCAGCTATTTGACACATTTGCTATGCATCTCCCTCTGCTTTCATGAGGGGTCCAGTGTGTGTGTGTGTGTGTGTGTGTGTGTGCGCGTGTGGTGGGGGCAATAGATTTATAGGTTTATAGCAAAGCTGAGAGCCGAAGCATTGCCATAAGCAGGAAGAAAACACCTCCTGAAGTGTGGCCCCTCAGGCAGCTGCCTAACTGCCTTGTCCTCAGGCCCTGGTGAGCGCGGAAGATCCTGCTGGCTGTCCCACTTCGGGGGCCTTGCACTGCGCTTCCCTACTTTCGAGCTGGTTGCTTCTCGTTTACAACGTGGCAAGGGAGGTCCCAACTACAGAGTGACAAGGCACCGCAGTGACCCCTCGAGATGAACCCAACAGGGAGTATTCAGTAAGGGGCCGTGCAGCCTCTTTTTGAATCAATCCAAATTGAGAACCCCAGTCCTCCATGCCGCTCTAGAGGGGCAACTCTCCCAGAAACGTCTTTACACTGAACTCAAACCTGTCTTTGCAACTTCTAGATACCGTTTCTTGTTCTGTCTGCTAGAGCCACCCGTGTACATGTAATCCGCCTGGTCCACATAACCACCCCCCTTTTTTAAGTTCATTTATTTATTTTGAGAGAGAGAGAGAGAGCACATGGGCTCAAGCAGCAGAGGGGCAGAGAGGCAGAGAGAGAATCCCAAGCAGGCTCTGCACCTCCAGCGTGGAGCTCCAGGTGGGGCTCAAACGCACAAACCATGAGATGGTGACCTGAGCTGACACCACGAGTCAGAGGCTCAACCAACTGAGCCACCCAGATGCCCACACATGACCACCCTCTAAGTGTTTATCTAGTGCCCTTGTCGCCAGCTAGAACCCAAGATCTCACCATCACTGCCCACCTGCTTGCACTCACTTTTCCCCCATCCTTCCTTAAGCTCTCCTTTCCAGCTTACCTGGTTGGCAAATGAGACTCGACCCCGGCCCTCAGGTGATAGCGAGTGCCGGACAAGGCCATCCAGACCAGCTTGAGATAAACCCCCTGACTCGCGCCTACACGGGACCATGGAGTGGCCTCTGGAACTACCAACGATTACCTTCACCCCATTATAACACTAAAATCTCTGCCCCCAGGGGGAACACAAGCCTCATTTACATGACACACAAAATATGTATAGGCACGTGTGCAACCCTACGCCCACCTGCACATATGGTGACAAGGAGCCTCTTTTTAAATATTTATCCTCACCCCAAATCAAAGGAACCTAACCACCCTTGCTCGGGAAGTCATGACTTTGGAAGTTTTTCCCTGTGATCTCCTTATTTGCCGCAAATAGAAATTTCTTTTGCGTGACGGTTCACCTGGTGTAGTTTCTCTCTGGGACTCACCAAGGAGCCACCTCCCGTTGGTCAGGTTACACCTTCAGCCCTCTCTTCCTGCCACCACCAAGGCTAACCAGATTCCTCTTGTGCCAAGGTTTCTAAAATTACTGCTGGGACGTTCTCCTGAATCTCTTCATCAACTGGTTGCCCACAGGGTGTCACCCCAAAATAGAGTGAAATTATTGCTTCTCGGTTTTTTTTTTTCTTTTTCTATGCTTCTGTTGAAGCATAGACAATGCACCTAAAATTGTATTAGCCTTTCTGGCACTCACTCAACACAGCTGAGGGAAAATTTAGCTATATTTGCATAGGCTGCTGGTAAACCATTCCTCTTCCATCTTGAAGGTGCATGGTTCAGTATCCAATTTCTTCTTCTGAAATTTGGCTCATATCTCTATCTCTGTCTTTTTGGATCTCGAAGTTTGTTATCCATCCAAATTATTGTCTGTGATTTTAAAGAGAATTAGATTGGTTTCCAAACTTCCCCTCCCTATTTTGGGAGCCACTGTGGAAAAAAATTCAGGGCACCCGGGTGGCTCAGTCAGTTAAGCGTCTGACTTCAGCTCAGGTCATGATCTATCCGTTCGTGGGTTCGAGTCCTGCATCAGGCTCTCTGCTGTCTGGGAGAAGCCCGCTTCGGATCCTCTGTACCCCTCTTTCTGCCCCTCCCTTGCTTGCGCTCTCTCTCTCTCAAAATAAAGAAGTAAACTTACAAAAAAGAAA
The DNA here is from genome assembly GCF_016509475.1 of Prionailurus bengalensis. NCBI lineage: Eukaryota > Metazoa > Chordata > Mammalia > Carnivora > Felidae > Prionailurus > Prionailurus bengalensis. Next base: position 12,602,013 of record NC_057353.1, on the reverse strand, counting down.
AGAACAGATCCACGACATGTCAAATATTGAATTTTCAAACAAAAATCACTTATTTACACTCATAGTGAGAAATGTTTGAGGATGTCTCCTGAGCAAATGTTCAGGAACCTTAGTTTTCTTGTGGAAATACTGCTTCAGTTACCCCAAGCTAGACTCACACACAGATATGAGATTACTGTGATAGGCACCCAGAAGACAGGGTGTTCGGAGGAGGTGAGGCATTAGCCCTAGAAGGACAAGAAGGAAGGAAAAGGCTATTGTTCACACAATGACATCACTCACAGTGCTCATTCGGGTGACTCTTCCTCCTTCCACTTGGGGTCAAGTTTAGATCAGTGTGATTTCTTTCAATACCTGTACTGACAGCAGGGACACAATGCAGGCTTTTTTACTTCAGTCAATACACTGTGTGTCTTGGTAAAATTGATCAATTTGGAGGAGCCGAGCATGAGGAACGGAACTTAATGTTTTCTTTTTTATCTGCCTTTCCCCTGAGTGAGACAATGACCATAGCCCTTTCACTCTCAGCATGACATCATCCCATGTGCCTGGTCGCACAATGGACATTCAATATAAGGAACACACTGCATTGTGAGGTAGTTGAAATTCACTGGGGAAACAGAAAGCAAACGTTGCTTTTTTTTTTTTACAAACCTGGTATAAATAAAGAACCCAAGAGAAACACCCCCCTTAAATGTTTCCCTCTGGACACTCAGCAGAGTCAAAGTACTCTCTAAGAAGACCGATCAAGTGCTCACTGATAAAAGTGTCTCCACCACGGGTAAACAGAGTGCTCAGAAATTGTGTATTTAGCGCATTAACCACTAAGGAGCCTCTCACCTTGCGACTTCCTTGTCCAGATCACTCTCGGTGGTAATCTCTCCATTCAGTGGCTTTGCCTCCTCACAAGAAGCTTGACACTTTCACAGAAATAAACATTTCAGGCTTTTCTCTGGGGTCCGCTTTCCGACACTGAAGCCAGCTTGACCCCAAGGGCAGACAGGGGAGGGATTTGAGCTATTTCCGCCATGGTTATCTCAGTGGTGTAGCCAGCTACCCTAACAAAGCCTTCATTCCAGCCTTGATAGCAACATTTTGTTTTCCCGCCATTATATTCATTCTCTCCCTCTCTCCCTCCCCTTCCCTCTCTCTTTTTACCCACTACCTTCCCTTTCACTTCTCTAGCGTTTGGAGCTTTCCCCACTCCATACCACCAAAGATCTTTAGTCATGGTTGAATTTTACTGATTACGAAAGCAATTAAATTCCAGAAAGAACAAGACAAAGGTGGGAAATGTTCACCATGAGCCAGTCCATTTTGCATTGACCAATAATCGGACTGAGACTTCTGCTCTCAGAAGTTTATTTCCAAAACTTTGTTTAGCTACTTTATCTCAAAAGCCATCACTACACAGCGTTCTTACTAATGAACTGCCATTGCCTGGCTTTGACTATGCAGACCCCAAGTGAGGAGGACACCGGAACTCTGCCCTTCAACCGTAGGCATTCACCAGGCATCACGGGAGGCCAAAGATAGAAGGAGGCTCAGAGGCAATTAAGTCAAACCCTCATTTAACTCAGCTCCTAACCATCTGTTTCCCAGGGACCAACCTCACCGTTCCATCAGGAAGTATTCCATTACCCTGGTTTTACTTCTTAAAGTCAAGGATGGGCTTGGTTTTGTGGAATAGCATGGAACTGCCTCATATTCTAATGAGCCTATGTAAGGACTTCTAAACAGAAAGAATATTTTTTTTAAATGTATCATTAAAGAATTCTCCTAAGTAATTTCATGAAGCCTCCTTTTCTCCCTGTAGTTTCAAGCATCAAGGACATTTTGCCAGGGAGCTCCAGCCTGGGCTTGAATAATGGCTTCACCACTGGCTTTCTGATCTTGGGCAAATTCCACCTCTTCGTATGTAAGATGATATCATGCGAGGTGGGAATAAAGAGGATTCGATGAACGAGACATATAACGTGTTCAGCTAAACATGCCCATCCGTTTTTAGCTCTTCTTATTCTACCTCTTTTGCAGATAAGAAAATTAAGGTCTGGGAACACTGAATTCTTTCAGAAATGTAGCCACAAAGCATGGATGCAACTCAAAGTTCCAATTGCTTCATTGTAAAGTTTACCAGAGAGAATTGTGTATACTCATGCATTGTGAAGAACCAACATTTCAAAATTGAGAAACACTAACATGTAAAAAATTCAAAATAGATTATTGCTCATGAATGCTAACCTTACTGCCTTACCTTGTATTTTTAGAAGTAACACAAATTTCCATCTGATTAGCAATCATTTCTGTAGCTTTCAGCGCAACATATTTATAGTTGTTTTCACTGGGAACAATTACTGTTTACTGAACCAAACAAATCACGAAGGATAAATCAATAAATCATTTTTTAAAAGATAAGCCTAAGTATTTCTCGCATAAAGCAGCAAACCTTTTCCCCATCAAAGTGAAGAAATAACAAATAAACCTCCCTCTACTCTGGCAATACAATTTGCCACAATTTACTGAACTGGAAATAGAAAGAAACTGATCCAAGAAAAATATTCTATTACTTTTGAAGTGAACTATTTTTAGAGTGAGCTAAACATTCAGCTTAGTTTTTGCCTTTTATGTACTATAACTCAATTTAAATGTATAATGTATTTCTATTTTGCTGTGATGGGCTTGGGCACTGACTACTGATCTTATAACAAGGAAGAAAGAGCCAAGAAAAACTACACACACCTTCAGAAAGGCTGGAGGCCGTTGCTTTTGTGAAATTAGGCTCACAAGTAAATAGGAGTAGAGCAACACTGTCCAATACAGAGCCCTAACCGCACGTGACTCTTGAGGACCTGAGATTGGGCCAGTCTGAATTGAGATCGGCTGGATTTTGAAGACAGTATTAGAAAAAGAATGTAAAGTATCTCAATACTTTTCAAAATTACATATTGGAATCATAATTTTTGTATATATTGGGTTAGATAAAAACATCACTAAAATTAATTACACTTTTTTATTTTTGGAATGTGGCTACAAGACAACTCAAACAGTTTAACGTATGTGGCTCCCATTATATTTCTGTTGGGCACCATTGGTCTAGCGCTTCATATACTCCATCATGCCTATGGCTGAGCCTAGAATAATACTCTAATCCTCATTGAAAAATCACAGCCATCTTAGGGGTGCCTGGGTGGCTCAGATTGTTAAGTGTCCAACTCTTGGTTTTAGCTCAGGTCATGATCTCATGGTTCGTGGGATTGAGCCCCATGCTGACAGCACGGAGCCTGCTTGGGATTCTCTCTCTCCCTCTATCTCTCTCTGCCTCTCCCCGACTCATGTTCTCTCTCTCTCAAAATAAATAAATGAACCGTAAAAAGAAAAAAAAGGAAGAAAGAAAAAGAAATTTATAGCCATCTCAAAGGACCTCAGCAACATTACTGTCTGCCATTGCCAATATTCATTGTTCTAAGTTCATTCCACGCATTGATTGATTTAATCTTCCCTTTGACACACACAAGGTCCCATGTGACCTGAGAGCTGTTTACTGAGTACCACTGTTGTTGCTTGAATCCTAACTAGAAAGAAACTTCATTAGTTTAGACTCCATTAATTTGCTATCATTTAGAGGAAGGTTAACATATACCTTTATTTTGTCCCTAAGTGAATAAATGAATAAATGATATTTTAAAAACTTTAGAAATTGTAACTACCTGATGGAAAAGAAATAAGTTCTTTCTGCACATAGAGCGAAATTACTACTAACTTGGTTAATACTGACGTTATGACTACAGATGGTTTTTGCCGTTCCTTGTAAGGGGCCTGGGAGAAGTGAGCTGGAAGAAGAAGGCTGGGCTAGGGATTAAGTCCTTCTTCTCATCACTGCCTCACCGACTCGTGGTGGGCGCTATGGAGTACCTCACTCAGCTTCTCTGGCCTCACATTATTCAGCTGTAAAATAATCATTTTGGATGGGGTGATATATTCAGCCCCAAGATTCCATGAACTCCACCAGACTGAGTTACAATCACCATTTGTTCTGAAAAACCATTAAATCTTGAAAAGCACTTTTCACAGTTCTCCAATTCAGATGTAAAGCTAAATTGACTCACGTAGTCTAAGTCCCTCTCTGCCTCATCATTGGTTTTTACCTCCTTCTAGAAAAGCATAAAAAATACTACAAATGACAACAGCTGGCCAGGTATGGAATGCCTTTCCTGAAGTTAGTATGTGACCAACACCTTTAGATCTTGAGAGTCAAAAAGAGTTATCTTTTGAAAATATTTTATACTTCTGTAAGTTTTTTCTTTTTAAAAATTTTTTCATCTTTATTTTTTTTTTTTAATTTTTTTTCAACGTTTATTTATTTTTGGGACAGAGAGAGACAGAGCATGAACGGGGGAGGGGCAGAGAGAGAGGGAGACACAGAATCGGAAACAGGCTCCAGGCTCCGAGCCATCAGCCCAGAGCCTGACGCGGGGCTCGAACTCACGGACTGCGAGATCGTGACCTGGCTGAAGTCGGACGCCTAACCGACTGCGCCACCCAGGCGCCCCTCATCTTTATTTTTGAGAGAGAGAGAGAGAGAGAGAGAGAGCAAGCAAGCAAGCGGGGGAGGTGCAGAGAGAGAAGGAAACACAGGATCCAAAGCAGGTTCCAGGCTCTGACCTGTCAGCACAGAGCCTGACGTGGGACTCGAACTCAGGATCCATGAGTTCATGACCTGAGCCGAAGTCAGATGCTCAACCCACTGAGCCACTCGGAAGCCCCTGTACTTCTGCAAGTTTCTAAATGTTGCATTCAGATCTGCCAGGTGCTACATAATAACTATTTTCCTGTGTCATTGTTGGCGTGTTTTAGTTTATTTAAAATGTCTTATCGCTGCACATGATCTGTGCTCAGGGAGTAGTTTCACGCTGCAGAGGATGCTACTGCCCAGTCTGTAGCCACCAAGGCTGTTCGAGTTTGCACAAAAATCCCGCTTGGCTTTCAGTAAACCTTGTTGGCCACATCTGAAATCTGTCTGAGGAGGTTTTGAAGAAGTTTTCAACACACGCTTTATTTGGATATTTTTAGAATCATCACCTACAGGAGAGTCTCCCATCTCCACAGCTGGTTATAATTATTGTCACCACAGTCACCGTCATCGGCCGCCACCGCAACCATTGACCAAACGCTTCGTGCAGGCCAGGTTTGGCACTGAGTAGTATTCAGCCTGCATTACCTCTGTTTAATCCTTACAATAACCTTCTGAGGTGGGTATTATGAATCCCATCTTGCGGATCAAGAAACTGGGCCTCGGAGAAGTCGATTAATTTGCTCAAGATTTTCCTAGTTTGCTGTGCAACTAGAATCTGAACCCAAATATCACCAATCATCTGTTATTTATTTTTTTTAAAAAGTGATTTTTAGGCAAGCGAATGAAATCAGAAAAAAAAAAATAGAACTTCATTCGGGAAAGAAAGCGTTCTAAGAATTACAGGTTATGTGGTTATATCTTCATCGATAACGACCAGTGGAGTATTTAATCATACTTCATAATTTTTCTAAATGCACAGCATTTGTGCAAATAGCTGGGAACGCCTACACAGACGTGCAGTTGGTCGATAGGGCAAGTCCAGTAGGGTGAAGCAAGGGAGCCGATTAGATTTCACTGAGAACACAGCTCAGCCACCAAAAGACGAGCCAAGGAAGGGGTGTAGGGAGGAAGGGACAGGAGGAGGGAGCCAAGGAACCCCGCGCTGGAAACTGGCGGCTGCGAATGGACATCCGCTTAGTTTATTTACAAAGGGGCTTATCGCTCTTTAGGAAGCTATGCGTTCCTGTTAGAGTAACTCCAAGTTTCTCAGCTGTAAAATGAGACTGTGTTACCGTGTTCTGCACAGCGCTACGAGAGATAAGAGATATAATAAAGTGCTCAGAGCTCTTTCAAGGAGAGATGATGTAAATTGGAAGGGTTTATCTTTTCACTGACACTTCCCTGAGTATGATCTTCTGACTTGTCTGCTGACAGAGAGAGCCCGAGTGGGCTTTGAAGGAAGCCAAAGACTGCAAATTTAGAAAATAGATATGGAGCAGACGGTCGACGTGAAAAAAGAATGTTAACTTTACCGAGCAATTTACTAAAGAATTCCTATAAGCAGAGCCACCCTGGGGCACCTACAAGGTCATAGGTAGTGTTGTTGGGCCCAAGTCCTGCATAGGAACCCCAAGCGTCAGAGTGAGGTCTAGAGATGTCTTAGGACCCAATCTATACCCGAACCAGTCAGCTGTTCTTATAGTCGTTCCAGATTCTGTGTGTGTCGGTTTACCAAATTTTGAGGAATGGCATGATTCAGGGGTTCTGAGATGGTCACGGGAGCATTAAAAAAATATGTTCTTCACATGCAGATATTTCTGGAGATGTTTTCTTCTGCTCCCAATCATAACTTAAAACAGCATCGCTGCAAATGGCTGCAGGTGCGTGCGTCACCTGCTTTGGATGGAGTCACCTTTCATTAGAATTAGACCGGCACAGGGGCGCCTGGGTGGCGCAGTCGGTTGAGCGTCCGACTTCAGCCAGGTCACGATCTCGCGTTCCGTGAGTTCGAGCCCCGCGTCAGGCTCAGGGCTGATGGCTCAGAGCCTGGAGCCTGTTTCTGATCCTGTGTCTCCCTCTCTCTCCGCCCCTCCCCTGTTCATGCTCTGTCTCTCTGTCCCAAAAATAAATAAACGTTGAAAAAAAAAAAATTAAAAAAAAAAAAAAGAATTAGACCGGCACAAAGAGCTGCCAGTGTCAGAGCATTCCTACTTGTTCCTAATTATTCTCCTCCCTCTGAAATTGGTGGTGCCCACCCTCAGAGGAGCTGCTTTGGTAGAACTAGAATATAATGTCCTGAAGCAGGTAGAGAAATGCCAAAAGCTGTCAAGAGCTAAGACAATGAGGATGACTCATTCGCTCTGAGTTTGAAAAGGATGGCTAGCGTTCTCGATAGAAACTACCTCTTCATAAAAGCCTATTTTTTGAGTCAAATGACAGTATGTTCACAGATCTAAATGACAGTATATTCATGGATCTCCTTTGATATTACTGTATGAGCCTGAATTCCCGAACGTCTGTATCTTCCCCACTCACAGTGGGGTTTGGGGACAGCACAGAGCATGGCAAGCGGGAGGGAGTAAGTTGCTTTTCCACTGTATCTTAAAGACAGGGTAGAAATCGGGGCTGGCAGAAATGGGGACAGATATCCACGACAGCTGCAGCAGCTCGAGCAAAGGCAAATCCCGCCCCCCAAAAGGTGCTTGATAACCTTTGTGGAATGAATGAAGGAATGAACACACAAGTAACATGAGAACAGTCGTGATCAAGGAGACAGAGCATTTAACTTGGAAAGAAAGGAACTAGATTTAAAACACTTTTCCACCTACTAGCTCTGTAATCTGGCCTAAGTCATTTAATCTCTGCATACTTGAGTCACTTTATTTATAACGTGGGCAGAATAATCTATTCTGATCTATTTTTAAATCTATTTTTAAAAGGCATCTATTTTTAAAAATCTATATATTTTTTAAATCCCAAACACCTGAAACGTTCGTTTTTCAAGAAGGCTCGGGACAAATCCAAAAACATCCGTACCCGCTCTGGCTTGTGGGAAAAATCCTACAGTTCAGGGCCTTGCCATTTAAAGCGTGGTCGTCAGACCAGCCCTATGGACACCACCTGAGAGCTGGTTAGAAATGCAGAGTCTCAGGCTCACCCCAGACCTGTGGAATCAGAAGCTGCATTTTAACAAGATCCTGCTGCTTTGTGCACAAGTTAAAATTTGAAAGCATTGCTCCAGGGGCATCTGGAGGTTCAGGTCACGATCTCGTGGTCCGTGGGTTCAAGACCCGCATCGGGCTCTGTGCTGACAGCTCAGAGCCTAGAGCCTGCTTTGGATTCTGTGTCTCCCTCTCTCTCTGCCCCTCCCCCACTCAAGCTCTGTCTCTGTCTCTCTCTCTCTCTCTCTCAAAAATAAATAAACATTGGGGCACCTGGGTGGTGCAGTCGGTTAAGCGTCCGACTTCAGCCAGGTCACGATCTTGCGGCCCGTGAGTTCGAGCCCCGCGTCAGGCTCTGGGCTGATGGCTCGGAGCCTGGAGCCTGTTTCCGATTCTGTGTCTCCCTCTCTCTCTGCCCCTCCCCCGTTCATGCTCGGTCTCTCTCTGTCCCAAAAATAAATAAATGTTGAAAAAAAAATTTTTTATAAAAAAAATAAATAAATAAATAAATAAACATTAATTTTATTTTATTTTTTTTTAATTTTTTTTTCAACGTTTATTTATTTTTGGGACAAAGAGAGACAGAGCATGAACGGGGGAGGGGCAGAGAGAGAGAGGGAGACACAGAATCAGAAGCAGGCTCCAGGCTCCGAGCCATCAGCCCAGAGCCTGACGCGGGGCTTGAACTCACGGACCGCGAGATCGTGACCTGGCTGAAGTCGGACGCTTAACCGACTGCGCCACCCAGGCGCCCCAATTTTATTTTTTAAGAAAGAAAGCATTGCTCCAAAGCCAACACTGCGGAAACCTGCTTCTGTCTACGTCAAGACAAGCTGTAAGCATTTGTCAGGTGCGGCTCATTTCCAACCACATTCCTGATTCTGTTCTCTAGTTCACTCAATATCTTAAAGGTTTAAAAGAGTTCATGAAGTGTCTTACGTATGAGAGAATAATAGTGCTTAATAGACAATAGCTTTCAGTTTAGGAATATCTGTCTTCGTCTCTGAAAAATGATTTGGGGGGGAGGGGACAGGAAAACATTTCAGAAATTCCAAGTTGGGGAACTGAGACCATCCTGCTTTTCCACTTCACAGTTTTCAGCGGCTATGTCATACGATATGTTCTTTCACAAGGTTCGAGCGCGCGCTGTATGCTGAGAAAGAAAAAAAACCTCTGGCTTCAAGGCACTTACATGAAAGAGAAGGAAGTTACTATCACGACCTCTGTCTGTCACCTCTGGAGCTGTTCATACATTGGAGAGGGGATGCCAAGACTCAGTAGTCAAGTCAGAATTATGCCTTCTCGAAGCTGGGGATCAGTCTAGGTGTTGGGCCACAGGACTGACCCAGTCAGAGGATCCTTGATTGCAGAGGTGGTGGGGGCTGACACAGACAATGAAACAGAAGCAAATGGGAAACTCTGGAAGTTGGGAAGTGCTGGGAAGCAGGTGATGAAGAAGCCCCGGGGAAAGGAGATGAGCTACTTAGTAAGAATGCTCCTCCAGCAACTTTGTGTATCTCTGGTGGGAACCAGCTATCCCGTCTCATTCTACCCTCCACGAGGGTAGAATACACAGTGAGTATCCTAAAGTATACCTGCAAGAAAGCAGTGTTCCCTTCCTAGAACCAACCCACAGACACCTTCCCCGTTCCTCCATTTGCAACACTGCAATTCATTCAATTCATTTTTCTTTTCTTTTTTTTTTTTAATTTTGTTTTGATGTTTTTATTTATTTTTGAGACAGAGCATGAGCAGGGGAGGGGCAGACACGGAATCTGAAGCCGGCTCCAGGCTCTGAGCTGTCAGCACAGAGCCCGATGCGGGGCTCAAACTCACAGAGTGTGAGATCATGACCTGAGCCGAAGTCGGACGCTTAACCGACTGAGCCACCCGGGTGCCCCTCAATTCATTTTTCAACTTGGACGATGCTTTATGTCTGTCTATAGTTCAAGCCACATAAAGGGTTCACTTGGATTATTGCTTCACTTTGGTTCAAATGAAAGGCCCCTGACTGACTTTCAAAATAACACAAAAGTCAGATTTTACAATAACGCATCCAGATCAATAGGCGGAACTATGATTTTAGTCACACATCAAAGCCTCACCAGAAGAATAACCGCCTGAGGTAGGTGAATTCTTACGAAAATATTTCCATTAATTTTGAGCCCCGTTCTTCCATTCGTTCTTCATTCAGGGAGTACGCGCTGGACATTTATCTTTGGCCTGCCTCTGAGCGAGGCCCTGAGAACGTAAACCGCAAGCATGCTACCTGCCCCGCTGAGTACCCCTTTGCAAAGCTACACCACCACCTGCAGTCTCGTTCCTGTTCCTTCTGGCATTCTCCGAGGCGTTGTGCCACCATTCATCCTCTTTCTTCTATGTCCAATGACAGGGCAAGGGCTCAGGGCGATGACTAGTGAGCATTTTGGTCAGTGACTGGATGTCTTTGTCTCCTTACAGCCGTCTCCGGCCGACAGCCATACCTCCTCGTGCACGAGGCCCCTCTCAGCTCCACTTCCCTCCCTACAGACTGAGATTACATGGCTAAGCCCTTAATCTTTCTCTTGGCCATACCCTGAACTACCTGATAAAATCCAGCAAATCCCAGCCTTAGTTGGGCCCAACAATATGGCTCGTCCGGGTCAGCCTGGTAGCTAATGAGAAATGCAGCTCACGCTACCCGGTAGCATGGAGGTCACTCCTTAGCACCTCTCCTACCTCTCCTCTCAATACTGTCTTACACCTACTATGTTTCCCCCCAAAGCAATTTCAAACCCTCCCCAACTTTCCACAAATTTTAATCCACACACCTCCGTGTCACCTTATCCAAACCACCCCCTGCACACCACTTTGATCTCATTGGTAGGACTTGCCTACTTCCTGGGGAAAATGGTAGCCAACAGACCCATGTGAGCCGAGCCCCCCTAGCTCCAGGCCACCACAACCACATTCCGTTGTCTGGTTGCCACTGAGGGAGCTTCCTCAGCAAGTCAGAAACCTCCTCCACTCAGGTGCTGGGTCCTAACCCGTCGCACCTGCTTGGTTAGGTTACTAATTAGGTTACTATTTATTCCCATTTCTATGTCTTCAAATTCGCCCTCTTTACTGGATCTGTGCTATTAGTCTTGAAAGATCCCCCTCTCCCCATTTTCCAATAAAAGAGGAAGACGATGAAGAAAAGGATAAAGAGCAGAGGAAGACAACGATGAAGAAAAGCAAAATAAAACAAAAGCTACAGTAAAAACACTCACATACGTCTCCAGATACAAAGATCTCCTCCACCTTCACAGACAAACCCACCACGATAATTGTTTCCATTCTCTGTCTCTGAGCCTCACCTCCCATCTGCATCTGAGCCCGCTGCAATGTCACCTTCACGCTTGCTAAGGCTACCGATGGCCTTCAAGTCATGAGGCCCAGCGGACACCTTTCAGTCTTCATCCTGCTTGGTCACTGGCAGCAGTCAATTGAGCTGACCCTCCACGGTCCTTGAGACTTCACTCTGTCCCTTTGGCTTCGGGGACACCATGCATCTGGTTTAACTCCTACCACTTTGTTTTTGAGTCTGTCTTCTTCCCTCTGTCCCTGTCCCACCACTGTAGTCCAAGTGTCCATTATCTCTTACCTACGCTGTCTCAGGAGCCCCAGATGGCCTTCTCACTCTTACTTTCTCCCACTTCAGTTCAATCTTCTCACAACAGAGTGAGATTTTTAATAAGCTCGACATATTCATATCTCTTCTCTGCTTAAAATCTTTCTATACCTCTCCACTGCTCATAAGTCCAATATCCTTTTTAAGACCTATGCGGCCCTACACAGCAGGCCTTGCGCACGTCCCCGGCCATCCTTCTTCTTACTTTCTGCTCTCCAACCATGATGTTTTGGTTTATTTTTTAAATTCTGTATTTCATTGAGTCTGAGAAGTCATTAATAGAACATGTCCTGATTTCTAGAATTAAAAAAAAAAGTTTATTTATTTTGAGAGACAGACAGAGAGACAGAGAGACAGAGAGACAGAGAGGGGAGGGGCAGAGAGAGAGAGGGAGAGAGAATCCCAAGCAGGCTCCACACTATCAGCGCAGAGCCCAGTGCAGGGCTCAATCTCACAACTGTGAGATCATGACGTGAGCCGATATCGAGAGTCAGATGCGTAACCAACTGAGCTACCCAGGTACCGATGGGAATTTTTAATGTTAAAAAAAAAAAAGAATCTTATTTACAATTGTTAAAAAACAGTCGTTCCTGCAACTGGCCCTGCCCCTTCTAAACGGGAGGGGGGGGGGGTTGCTACCACATCACTCTTTCTTTTGCCAGGAAAGTCTTTCTCTCATCCTTCATCTCTCAGCTTATGTGTTACCTCCTCAGGGGAGCCCTTTCTGACCCCCACTATGGTCCCACCACAGGTTGGGACCCCGTTATGCACCCTCATGCTACACTCTAGTTTTTCAAAACACACTTGTCATGGTGTTAATGAAACAGCCTTTTGTATAGTAATGTGTTTAAAGTCTGTCCCCCCCTTACGGATTATGGACTCAGACCAGGAGATAACCATGCTATCGTCAGCAGCTAACATTTATCCTTGCTTCACGTAATCGTCACAGCACAATAATAAGGCACTTCTATTACTACCCCTCTTAGAGACAGGAAAACAAGGCCATAGAGAGACACTCCTCAGGCCACACGGCTACTAATTTCAACCCCTAGAATCTGATTTCAGATTCTGGTCTTTTAACCACTTTTATCCTATACTATATCTTGATGCCTAGTAGGTACTCGGTAAATATTTGTTGAATGAATAAAAAAGTCTTCGAAAAGACAAGAAGTATTGTAAGTATTAATTATTAATGGAAATCTAGAAATTAGGAGAAATAAGAAGACTAAGGAGTTATTGATAAACTCAGAAACCATTTCAAATTCTAATCAAACAATGATCGCAAAGACCATGGCATCGTCTTATTCTATCCGGAAGGTTGGCAACAATTTCCTCGACACTCTACAAAGTACCCTATTCGTAACAGCAGTTACTGTCATGGAATCCCTTCCTTTCTTCCTTCCTCCTTCCCTCGTTGCCTTCCTCCCTCCCTCCCTGCCTTCCTTCCTGTGTTTTTTACCCTCCTTCTTTCCTATTTCCCTTCTTCGATTTTCTTTCTTCCTCTCTCTCTTTCCCCTTCCTTGCTTCCTCACAAAATATTCACTGAGCGTCTATTACATACTAGGGGATATGAGGCACACAGGATACATATTGTGAATGGAACAGCACCATCCCTGCACTCAGAGAGTAAACAATGTACAGAAGGGAGATTTCATGCATAAGTAAAACCAACAAATATGTGATTATGGAATTGTGATCCCTGTTAAGATCACAGGGTGATAGAGAATAGCAGGATGGGAAGGGTGAAGAACTCCCTTCAGAGGAGTAATTGGAGAAGTCAGACCTGATGAATGAGGAGTTAGCCACAAGTGAGTGGAAGAGTATCCCAGGGCAGGGGAGGCCCAGGAGCAGGACACAGCCTGGCACACTGAGTGGGTGACAGAAGTCAGGGCGGCCAGACCTGTGACAAGCGAGGGCAGCCTTTATGACATGTGGAAGACCAAGGGGAGGTGTTGGGAGGCTCTTGGGCAAAAGAGTGGCATCATTACCATTTTTAAAGATTACACTCAATACTGGATGGATAACAATTAAGATTAGAGGGATGGAGAGGAGGGGAATGTTAGCAAAGACCAATAAAGGTGTACAAAGACAGAGAAGGCAGGCAGAGAGATTGCCTGGGGTGGAGAGTGGGAAATCAGGGCTGTACGAAGGTGAGGTCCTCTTGGCAGACAGGGAGGAAGAGGCAGGGGTGTCTGTATTGCTAATTCCCCCCTCTCCTTGGTTTTGCCTTCTGTGCCCTGCACTCACTGGGCCTGGGCATCTTCTGGGTGCAGGGCTCCAAGGGTACAGAAGGGCCCAATACTGGCCTCATGCATAAATTAAGGCAAAGAAGAAGGAAACAACCAATGTCAGTCCGACTTTCAATCAAGGTCTCCCCCCTCCATTAGCCCATACAACTAACTGCTGCTTGCCTCTCTATTAGGGGGTTGGGAATTTTCATTGTTAGTGAGAAACTTCCATTGGAAAATAAATCTAAACTCTAACAACATGGAAATCCTTATGAACTTTTATTTTTTATTTTTTTAATGTTTATTTATTTTTGAGAGAGAGAGAGAGAGCAAGCCGAGGAGGGGCAGAGAGAGAGGGAGACACAGAATCCAAAGCAGACTCCAGGCTCTGAGCTGTCAGCACAGAGCCCGATGAGGGGCTCAAACCCACGGACCGGGAGATCATGACCTAAGCCGAAGTCAGACGCTTAACCGACTGAGCCACCCAGGCGCCCCTGGAAATCCTTATGAACAGGCTGGGGAAGAAAGGAAAGCGCTATTTACTGTGCTGCTTTCCTTTAGTGCTCTGCAGACTTCTCATCCTGCTGCCTTTTGACCCTGACAGTGATCCCCTGAGGTTACAGCCACTTTATACTTGAGGAAGCCAAGACTGGGTGAGGTTAAATGACTTACTCAAGGTCATACAACCAGAAAAAAATCAGAGGAAGAATGTGATAGGAACCCATGTCTACTCTGATGAGGGAAGATTGAGAAGAAAAGACAAATAGACAAAGAAATGCAAACCCACAAAAGTCACAAAGTTACAAAGCTGAAGCAAGGAGGCCACACTCAGGATGCAGTACATAGTCCCCTGAGGCCCATCTCGAGAGTAGCAGAGCAACGTGAAGCAAGCGTGAAGCGGGCTCCCTGGGGCTGATCACCCAAAACAACAGGAACACATCTGAAGTGGGGCCTTGACGGAGTTTCCAACAAGATACTGGAAGCTCAAAAATGCTCCTCTGCGGCCTCAACATAAAACCTCCAGTGCTACAGTTTGCACACCTGAAGCCCAAATGATATGTACAACAAAGTTCCCCTTAGGTTCCTAAACAGGCACCGTAATTCTGTATGCAAGCAGCACATCATTTTTAAGAACGACACTGCAAAGAGATTTTGATGACGTCTTATGTCAAATATTTGTTTTCATCCATATGATCATTAAAGCTTATAAGCCAGATAAATCGTGGGCTAGCTGTTGGGCCCAAACAGCATCGGCTTAATGAAATCAGGCAAAATGTTGGTTTACCAATAGCAATATGTTCACAAGAAAGTGTTCTTTGTTTTTCTTGCCCAGACTACATCTCCCTTTCCAACTAGTTGCATCTGACCGTGGCGCTTCAGTAAATAAGAATCGTTTCAAGAACACACTTCGAGAGCAATCAAACAGTTTGTATTTGAGACTACGCGGCCAGTTCAGCCGCATGTGTTGGTTTCTCTCGAAATCAACCCTACTTCATTGCTTTGCCAGGAGCTTCGAACTCTTTATCTCCTAATTTTTCATGTCATTCTTTTAAAAAAGAAGAGAAAACATGCCCCTGCATACAACATTTTATCCAGCCCCATTCATTCTCTTATTGACCAAATCCATTGCATAGATTTTCTTTCTCTCTGATGTTACATGGCTATATAGGATGTGCTGGCAAGGAGACGCCCCCCCGTCAGTTCTGCCACAGAAAGAAAGCCCTAGAAAAGCGGAAAATCCATCTCAGCCAGACACACAATAGTGATGAGGCTCTGCAGCCATTTTTCTATGTTCCTTAAGAAATGTTAACGAATTCTTGTTGGTATCCATGAAACACAGCAGTATCCGATAACCAACATAAAATGCTGGGCATTCATGGCTTGCCCGCGAGGTCTTTGCTTCTAGAAGTGGTGACATCTCAGACATTAGCTGCCTGAGTAGGAGTGAGTGACAGCCTGAAACTAAGACGTTCAATTTTTTTGGATTGGAAACTAGTCACAAGACAACTTAGAGGGCAGTAGCGAATGTGGGTCATTCATTAAGAAATGATGCATTCTGTGATTTTATTGAATGTGGCATCCAGATGGAACATCTGTTCCCGGGCCACACAGTAAAATGCACCCTTTTTGCCCTGACTGCTCGGAAGACAAGGGTCCTCCTGTTGCATACTGCCACCCCTCATTCTTTTCCTATGGGTTGTATTTCTTGATGATGTATTACTCTGCCGGAAGTGAGTAGTTATCCAGCCAATGCATACCTTCACCCTATAAAAAGAGGACCGCATGCTGGAAGATCGCCAAGGTCATGGCCAATTCTACGGACAGCTGAAAACAGTTAAACTGACTTATACCACCCAGGCAGAAGACAAAATTTCCCTCTGGCTCAGAAATCTGAACTAGGCCCAGGCATTCTCTCAGCTTCTCCCTTTCTCCCAAATCAGGTGGCTCACATCTTCCTCACTTCCTCTAGGAGGGAAGGGTGTTTAGGAAAGAAAGATGGAGGCATTTGGTCAAAAGGATCAGAAATAATTCTACCATACAGTACAGCTGGCCAAGACCCCAAAGCATTGGCCCCTCCAGTTGTGTAGCATACAGTGTAGACCAGGGTGGATCATTTCTCTGAAGGTTGGGGTCATTCTTCACTGGTATGAGTGGAGATGCGGCTTGGGTTGTCTAGATTTCTTCCTCTATAAACACTTGTCTGCATCCCCGAGAAGTGCTGAGGTTTTAATAAATAAACAAAGTGGGAGTTATTGCATATACTCAGCCAAGCCTTGTTTATGATCAGGCTGTACCAAATACGAATTCAGGCATTCCTGGAAATTTCAAGAATTGACTGTTTTGACTCTATGAATGCTATTATCACATAGCTAAAAAACAAAAACCAAAAACCTGGAGGGGCCCTGGGTGGCTTAGTCTGTTGATCACCTGACGCTTGATTTTGGCTGGGGTCAGGATCTCACTGTTGTGGGATCGGCCGCACATCAGGCTCTGCCCTGGGAGGGTGAAACCTGATTGGGATTTTCTGTCTCTCTTTCTGCACACCCCCCCAAATAAATAAATAAACATTTGAAACAAAAACGTAGAGACAAACATCTTTAAATGTAAATACATAGTGAAGGCATCTGAATCTTTGCTATGTCAGGCCAACTTTAGCATGCTGGTACAGAATTAATAACCAAAATGTTATGATTGTGCTCATGTGCATGAACGCTGAAATCTTGCTACTTTTTGCACTGGGGTGCTATGCTGACCCTGGTCTTTGGATTCCATTAAAGCCTGTGGTCAGCACAGAGGAGGCACTCAGTAAGTACCTGCTGGATAGACATGGCCAGGGTAGGCGTGGCCATTGCTGCCTGCCCTGGACTCTGCAGGTTAGAACCCCTGTCTGTGTATCTTCAAGGCCACTCTGGCTCTGCTTTTCCTCACACTGACTCTGTTCCTCCAGGTGGCTGACTGTAGAGAGAACTCCATGCAGTGTACCTGCTACACAAGGGAAATACAATGTGCTTTTCTGCTATGGCAGCTTCTGAGCTTCTGAGAAGGAGCCTTTGTTCCACTACCATCGGGCTTGGAGTTTCTCTTTCAGTCCTGAGACATGAATATCTTTTGGGAAATTAATGAGCCAAGGAGACTGCAATACAAGGGGCACCTGGGTGGCTTAGTTGGTTAAGTGTCCGACTCTTGATTTCGGCTCAGGTCATGATCTCACGGTTCATGAGTTCGAGCCTTGTGTCGGGGTCTGGGCTGACAGTGTGGATCCTGCTTGGGATTCTCTCTCTCCCTCTCTCTCTGCCCTTCCCCTGCACGCACTCTCTCTCTCTCTCTCTCTCTCTCTCTCTCTAAATAAATAAACTGAAAAAAATTTAAGGAGACTGCAATTTAAGACCTTAAAAATGATAATATTCCTTTTCCTTGAATGGCAGATTGAGCCCAGATCAAAATGCAGATTGGTACATCTGAGCACATGTGAGGGGACCTCCAGAAAACAGTGAGGATGAAAATCGTCAGCCACGGTTCAGACCAGTTGGGTCTCCATGAACTTAAATCAGTTTCCCGATTTTCCATTTCAAACTCTGGCACAGTGTTTACCTACCCTAGTCTCCAGGAGACAAGGGACCAGAAAGATTCCTACGATGAAATAGCTTTGGTGATACAGTCTGTTACCCTGTGAGACTTCTCAGGACCTTGACCCTAATAATTAGAAGAAGGAAAATATTTTTTAAATCCAAGCACCAATGGAAAACAAGGGTACCTATGTATACCATTTACTTCTACTTTTCAAGCAACAAAATATCAAATACGTATGGAGCACCTACTCCGTGCGAGACACCTTGCTTTCGGAAGAAGCTGGTTACATGGCTGCCCAGAAAATCCCCAGACTAATCCCCTAAGTCTGGAGGCTTGAGCTCTGTTGAAGCTTGCTACGTCACCTAAGCAGGAATGGGCACGGGGATAGGCAGATATTTTTACATCATTGTTTAGAAGCCACAAAACTTAAGAGATCTTACCATCTATGAGACTAAAATTTAAATTAAATCGTAAGTAGCTTTGCTTTTATTAAAATTAAAGATCTTAGGATAATTCTGTGAAATAACACGAATTACATTGTGGCAAAATGAGCTTGTAATTTCCTAATAAATGCGATATTCTCTCAAGAACCTATATACATACCATGTGGAGGGCGGGGGGCAAAAGAAGAGGTCCTTGGTAGCAGAAAGGTTATTGACCCCTAGGTGACTTCTAAGGATCTCTCTGGTTCTAAAATTTCCCAAGTCCTGATAATAAGGGGAATAATAGAATGTATGTTTATATATAACTGTAATATTTTATATACAATTTTTGTGGAGGCTGTTTGTCCTGCAGACAGAAGCTGCCTGCACTGGTACAGCCCAGAGGAGCCTCCTCAAAAGCAATGAGAGGATGGTGTAAAATATAAGCTTTCTCTCCCTGCCTTCCCCGGAAGAGGCCACCTGCTTTCCGGCTCTGGCAGGGACACAGCAGTTCTGATCTGGTCCGTTTCCCTTCTCCTTTCTGTGCCAGTCCTGTTTGGTCCAGAATAGCACCCGGCCCCTCCACCAGAGCGAAAGCACACACCCCAGGCCTGGAAAATCAGATGCTCCCTTTGCTGGCCGTGGTGGTGGCTTCAGAAGGCACAGAACCTGGCTTTCCAGAGAGCTTGCTTTTACTTTTTCCCAGAAATGCCAGGAAACTGGTCTGTATTTCTTTGAGATCAGCAGCTCCATTGTCCACAGCGGCTCTCAGGGCCTTAGGAGAGACCAGCCAGCAGAGGAATGAGGCAAGGCATCCTGGGCCACTTGTGACACCTAGTGGGCTCAGGAGGGGGGTCCTACGGGGGCCTTCTGAGCGCTGGGTCTGAGCAGCCCTCTTCTGAACCACCCTAGCTGCAGGCTCTGGCTCCGGGGAAAGGCCCCAGTTCCTTACTCAGAATCCAGGTCTTAGGATAAACTTTACATAAGGTTTATTACCAGGAATCGTTAAAAAACAAAACATACCTGTATATATTTCAATACATACATGTGCATACAGGTTTATACGTCCACACATACACAACATATAGTATATGTATGTCCGAGCATATGTACACATATATAATTCATACATATATATATTTTTAAGTATAACTTCTCCAAAAATGACTAATCATCCACCAGTAGCTCAAGACAGTGCATTTCTGTGTGTGTGTGTGTGTGTGTGTGTGTGTGCCTTTTAAATAATATCTATAACCATTTTAATTACTTTATCGGAGATAAAGGCTACAACCAGAAAGCAATTAATAAGCAATGCCTAATAAGTGAAAGAGATACCACAAAATCGACGCACTGATGAAAAGACCACGCACTTGCTTCCTGAAGCAGAAATGTCAGGCCTGCAATCCCGAACCTGAAGCAAGGCTGCCGGGTCCCCACCACAAGCCATCCCCTCCTCCTTCCTAAAGGGGAAAAAAGCCCCTCTGGCTGAGGTCTATCCTCCTGCATGAATCAGGGAGCACTCCCGCCCGGGAAGTCTTCATCACATGGGACACAGGGGCAGGAGCCTGGGTCATAGGTACCACCGCCGAGGTTCTGGAACACACAGATCTATGGTCACCTCACTTTGCAACTTCTCATTATATGAAATAATAAATTTTCCATACCCTTTAAAGCAGTCCAACCAGAGTTGTATCTTATTTGCAGCCAAAATCATCAGAAGTATGACAACACCGATTTACTGTTATGTGCTAGACAGTTTTATTAAGCTGGGCTCCCTACTTTCCAAACCTAAAAAGTATTCCAGTAGTAAATTAGATAGGAGGAAACAGAGTGCTTCTTACATACGTGGTTCCAAAAACAGAAAGTGACAGCTGATGGCCTGGAAGCAAGGAAATAGACTCAATTGTAAAATGAAGAGCAGAAACAAGAAGTTAAAAATGCAAAAGTGTGTCAGAGCAGAGAATGCCACCCACTCAAAAGCCTATAAAAGCATCCTTTTCCTAAAAGATCAATATTGAAAGAACCTGCTTGGAAAAATTTCCATCTAAACCAACAATTCTTTTTAAGTTTTTCTGCTTAAGGGTTGAATCAAACTTATCTGGAAAAAGAAAAGAGCTAGTTAGAACCACTAATTCACTGAGAATTTTACACATTTTAGATTTTACCCTACATATGCCAGAAAGCATTGTTATGAGCCACTAGGAACTCAGAGGCCACATTATAAATAGTGGCTAGGTTCCAATGAAAGTTCACAGAAGCCCATTTGACCCCAAATGGGAACTGTGGTGGCAGGGATTGGAACACAGCGTCTACCCATTAGAAGGTGAAACGTTATCCCGCAGAACAGACCCAGGTCATCTGGCTCGGACCAAGGAAGTACTTCTTAAAACTATGCTACTGGGAGTATGCTGCCCCGTTAGCTGCCTGCCCATCTCTGGGCAATGCAAACTGAGGCTGGCTGGCAGCCTGGGCTGGAGAACAGATACCGTATCAGGAGGGAAGCTGGACCTTTAAGATCTCCAATTCTGTTTTCAATTTTCCCATGGCCTTTTGAGCTCTGAGGACTCAGAGAGGTTATGAATGGTGGCTGTTCTGTCCCTATAATTTTCTCAGTCAGCACAGACCTCCATCAGTGAAGCACCTGACACCAGGCACGGTTCCACAGGTGGTCCCTCCTCGCTGTGTCACTGCTGGTACCAGTCTCCTCACTGCCCATCCTGCTGCTGTCTAAAATCCCCAAGCAAAGGATCAAAGATACCACCACTTGTGAGAGCAGGAGTGGGCAGGACACCTTGATGGCCATGGTGGGGTGATGAGATGTGTACACAATTACTAGCTCCTCTGGCATAGTCTTGGAGCTTGACTCTGATGTCTTCCCTTCTCCAAAACCTGGGTCAGCTATGCCTTTGTCCATGAAGACTTCTCTAAGAGTCTTCCTGGTTGAAAGAACATTTCAGCAGGTCCTTACATCTCTTGTCTAGTACCTCTTCCACTCTGCATTATATTATAGTTATTTGTGGGCAGATCTTATCTCCCCTACTAGGCCGTAAGACCCTATAACCAGGATCCACGAAATCCAGAAGAAATTAGCTCTCTCTCCATCTAGGAGCTGACAGTTTAGCTGAAGCAATTGGACAATGCCCCAAGGATGGGTTTTGAAAGTAGCAGCTTTCATTCAACGCTAATTCATTCATAAGCAGCAGGCATTTACAGGGTGTCTGATGTGTGTCGATTGTGTGTTGGACATTGAATTGGATTCTTGAGGAGGGCATAAGGTGAACAAATGTTATACAAAGACTTTACCCTCTAGAACCCACCATCTAATAACGGAGGCCGTCACCTTCTCTGATCCTCAACATCAACTCAGAGGCAGAACTTGGAATCAGGACATGGCTGGTCACCCGAAAGAGATGTAACTCTCTAACTGATCACCTGGAGAAAGAGCGGCAAATTGCTATTTTATTCCACTTGACTTCGGACATTCCAACAAGTCTGAGGGTATGCTGACTTTATCTAAGTCTATAGAAATAAGGTAAGGACAAACCACAGGAAGTGTCATTGTCCCTGCCCATGGAGGGATTGGAGAGAGAAGGCTGGCACTAGAGGTGTGGGTAGAAAGTATGAGGAAAAGCAGACAGTGTGCTTTATCTTACAGAGGACACGAACACAGAGTGTGGAGCCAAGCTGCCCAGCTCGGAATCCCAGCTTGGCCGTTTACTAGCTGTGTGACCTTGGACAGTTGCTTAACCTTTCTGTGTCTGTTTCCTCACTTGTGAAATGGGAATAGTGATAATACCTTCCTCATACAGTTATGGTGAGGATTTAGAGAGTTAATGCAGGTAAAGCGTTCAGAATGGTGTCAATAGTGTGAGTTGTTACATTATTACGATGACTGCGCCGTAGCCTGGCCTGAGAGCAGTTCAGAATCTGGGCGGGACAATCTCACCTCTACCAGTAAGGTCAGTCTCTTCACTGTGGAGACACAAAGCCAGGTTCTCAGCTCCCGTGACCAACACTTCCCAGAGAATGTCAGCTGTTAACCTGGGGACTAAATGAATTTCCAGATCCTTCCAGTCTCAGCAGAAAGGCTTCACCAGACACTTGCATGTAATATTCCCAATGGAGCAGAAAATGTGGAGATCCTCCTCCTGGACATTCTCTCTTGCCTCAGTGTAAGCCTAGTTATCCAAAGAAGACTCTCACAGTGACATCCCTCCGTCCCCAAACACCTCAAGACTATAGCCAGTCTTCATTGGTTCGGTGTTAGTTATGGCCCTCATCCCTGGACCTGAGTCCCCGCATCAGCCTTCTGATGGCATTTAGTCCATATTTCCCTGCGAATTCCATGATCCTCATAAAACCCAGACTTACTTTGTCATTGTGTCATTTCTCTGCTCAACTGTGTCCGGTGAGGAGATACAGATGAAAACAAAAATGGCATAGAATTGACCTGCCATCAGGATAATGATTAGAATTGAATTCTGATAATATCAAGTACGAAAGGTAGAGTCTGGGGAAAGGACATTTTCACACTTGCTGCTGGGACTATCCATTAGTACCGTCATTTAGGAAGGCCACTGGGCAGTGTGGGCTATTGAAAATACACATACTCTCTGACCCAGCAACTACAAGGCTCCAAATTTACCTGAGGGACTTCCTGTGAGAATGAAGGAGGCATATCAAGGACTTTCTTGAGTCTCGTCCTTTGGAATAGAGAAAAAACTCAGAGGAGCTAAATGTTCATCAATAGGGAAATGGCTAAACTGTGACATATTCTGGAATACTGGAATACTATGTACTGGAATACTATGCAGCATGAAAAACATGAGATGTCTCTAGATTTACTGGTATAGAAAGATGTTACAGTATGTTATGGGATAAACCATGCCCTGCCCCCCAAATTGGACTGTTGAAAATCCAACTGCTAGCACCTCAGAATGTGACTGTATTTGGAGATGGGGCCTTTAAAAGATGTAATTAAGGTAAAACAAGGTCTTTAGGGTAAGTCCTAATCCAATATGACTGGTATCCTTGTAAAAAGAGATTAAGACACAGACACACAGAGGGAAGTCCATGTGAAGATAACAGGGAGGACGCAGGCATCTACAAGACAAGGAGAGAGGTCTCATAAGACACCAACCCTGCCAATACCTTGATTCTGGATTTCTAGCTTCCAGAATTGTGAGAAAACACATTTCTATTGCTTAAGCCACCCAGTTTGTGGTTTGTTGTTGCAGGAGTTGGATTAGCAAACTAATACATAATATTAGATATTTTCTATGGGTATGGATAGATGTGGGTAATATCTAGAAAATAGAATGGAAAAGGGTCCACCCTACTCTGATAACAATGGTTGCCTTTGGGAAAAGTTGGGATTGAGATTGGGAGTAGTGGTTAAAAAGATTGTAGACTTAAAAATAAGGTTTTAATTTTTACCATGAGAAAGCACTCAAATATTATTTGTACATCAGTTTAAAAAAAACCCTCTTTCACGGCACTCCGTTAAATACAGTATGCAATATATTTCACGCCCTAGATGCAACAGTCTTTAGAACTTCCTTCCATGCCCACTCCCATCCCCCACCCCTCACGCACCTGTTTGCCACACCAGACTATCCCATCCCTCTGAAGCCTCTGTGCCTCTTTCTATCCCGTCTGCCTAGAATGCCTTCTCTACCTTTTTAAGCCTGGGTGGCTTATTTTCACCCTTCAGAACCTAGCTCCAATGTCACCCACTTTATAAATATGTCAACAAAAGTCTTACTCATCAGATTTTCCAGAGTTATACTTCTCTGTTCTTATTCGTGTGTTCGCAGCACCTATCAGTGCTTATAGGCAAATGCTCAATAAATGGTTCTAAATTCACAGATGATAGGAATGTTTTCTGGCAGGTTGTTTTTTCAATCCAGGGTATCCCAAAGGCACAGCATTTCATTCTGTGTGCGTTAACAGACTCTCTAGAGACTAACACTGCAAACATGACATGAGCGAGGTCCAGCCTTTAACTGTTTCTTTAATACAACAGGGATAACTAGATTTCTGCGCCAGCCAAGCCCCATTTGCTTTCAATTCTAGTGAAATCAGCTGAGAATGTATTGCAATTTATTTTATTCAAGTTCTGTGCCCATAAAGGTCTGCAATTACTTAACACACAATAGGCCCAAATCAAAAATGCTTATTGACCTCTGACTTGGAGGCTCTGATAATGCAGGTCTTACCTCTTCATCGGCTTGGGCGAACATTCTCTCTCCAGATTGGAGGATGTGTGTTTCACATGCATTGCATTGTAGGAAGTGTGAGTATAGTCATTTTCATCACTGTAGTCTGGACCAAGTAACGTCCGGGCCCACGTTCCCATGTCATAAGGAGGAAGGGTTCCTCCAAATTCAGAGGGCAAAAATTCAGGGTGGATTAGCTGGTGAAGGCTGTTTAGATTATTTCCATGCAGGAAAATCTGCAAAGGAAAAAAAACAACTATCAACAAAAAAACCCCCAAACCTACGAGCCACTATTTAGCCTAAAACACAATTTAGCGATGACAAATTGGATGCGCTGCTGGTGATCATGGTGTTTAAAGAGGCATTCAATTTTGTGTCTGCAGCTTAATCTTCGTAAAATGTTAATTTATTGCTCAGAAAAGGGGCTGAATTAATAGTCCTTAAAAAATGAAGTTTATGAACAAATTGGGTCTTATTTGGCCATGGCCCAAATTTACACATACAGTAATCTCCTAATTATCCCTGCTGATAAAAAGGCTATGACGTAGACCACGCAAACCCCCAATCATGCTTCACATGCATCCCCACATTGTTCTCTTCCTTCCACTCCCCCCCCAGTGCTTTCTGCCCTCTGTACCCCGCCCCCATCTCACCATCCTTCCCAAACCTTCACCAAGTGGCAGCCTCTTCTTCATTCTGTCCCAGAGGCACCCGCACACTCTGGTTCTCCTCCTCGCTTCCCCCAATTAACTAGTATCTGCTGACTCCTATTTTCTCTGATCTGTTCATTTATGTCTTGCTTCCCCACAGGAAGAGAAGAATCCTCGGGAAAAGGGGTGATGTTTTCTTACTCTATTAATACGTTCCTAGCTCCCAGGGTGGTGTGGACACGAGGTAAAAGCCTCATCAATCCTTAGGCAGTGGAACTGAAAACTGTGGCCTGAGAACTTATGGGTATTTTTGCAGCCATCTTCCATTTGTGTGTGGATTGAGGGCTGACACGCACATAAATTTGCATCTTCTGAACATATAGTGGATGGTGACGGAAACTGGCGGAGCAGGGGAGAAAACATCCCCAGATCACAATTATTTTCAGACAAATCCACAAAGTGGATAAGCCACTAGTTGATAATTACCATTTCTTACAATTTAGGAATTCACTCCCGAAAGTCTACTCAAAGCGCACCTGTGGAGTGATCTCGGTTCCCACACTTCGTGTTGCAAACTCAATGCACCTGAGTTAGGCAAGTGTAGGACCACTGATTATATTCACATAGGTGTACGCATGCATACCAGTTAGCCTTTCTGTAATATAAAGGTGACTTTTAAAATATTTAAATATAGGGGCGCCTGGGTGGCTCAGTCGGTTAAGCGGCCGACTTCGGCTCAGGTCACGATCTCGCGGTTCGTGAGTTCGAGCCCCGCGTCAGGCTCTGTGCTGATGGCTCAGAGCCTGGAGCCTGTTTCAGATTCTGTGTCTCCCTCTCTCTGACCCTCCCCCGTTCATGCTCTGTTTCTCTCTGTCTCAAAAATAAATAAACGTTAAAAAAATTTTTTTTAATATTTAAATATAGCATAATATACCATAAAAGTATTATCAATTATGCCATATACTATATTAAAATATACCACGTAATGGACACATACACTTACTACCTTGCTCTGTTACATTCATTTCAATTTATGATATAATGGCATCATTTAGAAAGGAAAGGGACAAGAAGCTAAGTGCTAAGATTCTTCAGAAGAATATGGTAGCACTTCAGAAAACAATGTACATTTTCGGACAGTGGATTTCAATTTTAATAAGAATGATGGTTTTTGAAAAAATTCCCATGTTCTGGCTTTTGCAAAACACTTTTCAGGAGGAGCTAAAGTATCTGAAGCATGGAAAAGCAGAGCTAAATGTTAGCTCCGGTTTTTAGAGCAAATATTTGTACCCACCCACCTAACACCTCCAGTTCTTTTGTTTGTTTGTTTTTGAATTCTTTATACTTTCAATTTTATTTGTGATATTCATTTGTTTGTTTCAAGTTTTTAAAATTAAATTCCAGTTAGTTATCATATAGTGTAGTATTAGTTTCAGGAGTAGAATTTAGCGATTCATCACTTACATACAACCCTCAGAGCTTATCACAAGTGCCCTCCTTAATACCCACACCCATTTAGCCCCTCCCTCACCCACCTCCCCTCCAGTAACCCTAGCGTTTGTTCTCTATAGTTAAAAGTCTGTTCGGGTGCCAGGGTGGCTCAGTTGGTTAAGCGTCCGACTCTTGATTTGGGCTCAGGTCATGATCTCACAGTTCATGAGACGGAGCCCTGAGTCGGGCTCTGTGTTGACAGAGCAAAGCCTGCCTGGGATCCTCTGTCCCTCTGTCTCTGCCCCTCCCCTGTGTACGCGTGCACTCTATCTCTCAAGATAAATAAATAAACATTTAAAAAAGGAGTCTGTTTTATAGTTTTCCTCTCACTCCTTTCCCCCATCCTCATCTGTTTTATTTCTTAAATTCCACATCCAAGTGAAATCGTATGGTATTTGTCCTTCTCCTGACTGACTTACTTAGCGTAGCGTTATACACTCTAGCTCCATTCACGTCATTGCAAATGGCAAGATTCCATTCTTTTTACGGCTGAGAAATATTCTATTGTATATATATACCACAACTCCTGTATCCATTCATTAATCGATGGACATTTGGGCTCTTCCCATAATTTGGCTATTGTTGATACTGCTGCTATAAACATCGGGGTGCACGAGTCCCTTCGAATCGGTATTTTTGTATCCTTTGGGTAAATACCTAGCAGTGCAATTGCTATATCGTAGTTCTCTTCTTAACTTTTTGAGGAACCTCTATACTGTTTCCCAGAGTGGCCACATCAGTTTGCTTTCCCACCGATAGCCAACACCTCCAGTTCTGAAAGGACAAATGAGTGCTGTGGAAACTGGCCGTCTCTCCTGCAGTGCTATGGGATGGAAGAACTCAGCAGATAGGAGGCTGGATTCTTCACCTGTCGGATTCTGTTCTGTGCCCAGAGTTCCAGAAACTCCCTTCTATGCCCTGAGCCCTAGTTAGCAAAAAGCTTCCAAACGTCCCTGTCTCCTTAGGCTGGTGAGTTCTAGTTCTTAGTTCCATGCTTATTTGGGGACAGGAGAATTACCCCTCCCTGCTGTACTATTTCCTAAGGATCTGGAAGCAGCTGAGGTCTAGGAGTTGGGGATAACACAGAGTGTGTATGTGGGTGTGTAGGTACGGGGGTTCCTCACATGATCATTCCCCCTGAATACTCAGGCTCTTCCCCAGAACGGGTTCCCCTGGGTGTAGGGGCATACGTAAGGTTCCCTTGAGAGGTGGTGCACCTGACCCAGGAGGTAGCTGAAATCAAAAAGTTTAAAAGAACGGGAGCTAAATGATGAAGACAATGAAAGTCACTGAGTCTCTACCACATCAGTGGCCTTATGCTACCTGCTTTCATATGCTGCTTCATTAAATTACCCAATTACCCAACAGCTCTGTGATATGGGTGTTTGTTTCTCTGTCTTATAAATGAGGAAACTGAGATTCAGAGGGAGTACAGAAACAATGTTCAGTCTCTCAGCTAATCAGAATGCCATGAAAAGCCCCAGCCCTGATCGAAGGTGCTGGCCTCCCAAATGTCATCAGCCGATGCAATTAAGACTTTAAAAGCCTTCCTCCTCAGAGCATTATTATTTCTCGTGAAGAATGCTTTCCCAGCCTCAAAGGTGACGGAGCTGGCAGCTATGACCCAAGAGCCATGGGGGAGAAAAACAAATGGTAAACATTCTTCATCAGGATAATACATTTGCAGGACAAAATGCTAGCTATTAAAATATTCCATGAACGGGAAGCTGCTTGACCCCGTATCTCCCTCGAGCACTTACAGTAAAATGGGCATCTGGTATTTGCATGCCTTCAAAGTTTCCTTTGGTTGGTCGCTGGGACTCTGAAAATAGCCCAGTTCTACTAAATTATTGATTAAATCCAGGCCATTTGCAAACTCCAGCTGAGGCTCAAAGGCTCAGGGAGTGCAGAAAAGCAGAAGACCCACAGTGAAAACTTAGGAGAGACGGAGAGAGAAAAAGAGAGAAGGGAAGCAGAGAGATTGAAAGGAGGGTCCGGTCACTGTCCCTCTGCACCCCCCATTGGGTGTTTGTTTGCATTACCCGCTTCCTGGTCTTGTCTTTAAGGAATGGCTTGATGAGCGTGTACAGGGCATGAATGTACCAGGGCTGGTTGACGAAATGGACTCCTCCGAAGCGGGCAGGAAAGCTGTCCTGGGGCGGAAAGAGAGAAATGCACACCAGTTAGCACACATTCCAGATGGGACTGGGCCCGCAGGACCACAGCCCCGGCAGCAACCTACTTCTCTCTGACTGAAGCACCAGCTAGTGGTAGGAAAGAAAGAAAGCACACACACTTCCTAGCTGGTAACATCTCCTCTATTCCCCTTGCCTCCTTCCTCCCCTCTGACTCCAAAACTTAAAAATTGTGCCTCCGTGCCAGCCCTGTCTTCCCCAAGTCGCAGTGATAGGACCTCTGACGTGGCACAGGAGCATGTGTGAACCAGGTAGTGAGGGAGTCGGGATTCTTCCACATGTCAGACGAGCTCTGAGTATATACTCGCTCCTCTACCCTCATTCTTGTGCCCCCCCTCCCCCCGCCGTTTCCAGTGCCCTTATCGTGACAGCAGGTGAACTCCCTGGGAGTAGGAAGGGATTGGAAAAGGATTTCAAAGGAGCTGAAGAGAAGGAGCTTTCTGGAATGCTCCAGAAATGTCACACCAACGTATGACAGCATTTGCTGGCAACTATTCCACAGATTCCAGAGCTAGTTCCTTCTTTCGTCCCAGGACCCACATGGGAGCGCCCAGGGAGAAGACACTTGGGGACTGATGGACTAGTTGATTCCCCTAACTGAGGAAATATGGGCCTCCGCTTCTGCACATCAATATATTTTGTATACATTAGGAAATGAGAGCATCTTTTAAATGCTTCTAATGTTAGATTACAGCTCAGGGCACAGCCTCATCTTTTAGAAAAACCGAGAAGCTATTCTCCATCCTAATTAGACCCACAAAATAAGGGGCCTTGACCATGAAGTCTGAGCTAGTCCCACGGCACCAGGACCCGAGTTCCCGATGCAGAGCTTCCGCAGATTACACTGCATTCATCTTGGTTAATGGAATAAAAAAAAAAGAAGGAACACCTGAAGCAATTTGAATTGCCAAGTGTGCTGCCAATCAATTTCATCGCAACAAGCATCTTTGTAAAATGTAAGCAAGAAGAGAGGAAAGCGGAAGGAGCCTGGCCGCCTGAGCTAACAGTTCAGGCAGCAAGCTGATCCCTGAGGGTGTATGAAATGCCTTGCCTGAGTCTTTTTTAGTAACAAGGCAAGAGGGTTATTAACTTTTCTTCAGAGCCCTGTGAGTCTGCAAGATCGCTGGGAATCTTCCACACTGAGACCTAGTTCCCAATGTAAGTACACGAACTGTACGTAAGGGTTGACATTTTAAAAACTTAAAAATGATTTTTGCCTCTATCTAGATGTTTTACAGAGTACAAAGGAATTGCATATTTTGAAGATAAACCAGACAATTTGATTAAAAGTCTTTGTGTGGGACGGTATATATTTTTTAATTTATTTTATTTTTAAAAACTTAATGAAACCACCAAGTAAGGGTGGCGAGGCTGTTTTTTTTATTAATTTGTACATGTGTCATAATCTCGCATTATTCCAAATCTAATTTTAGATATGTAAAAGATTTTAATAAGGCTGTCTTTTCTCTGTTAGGGTAGTTTGGGATCTAAAAGTTCTTTGGTGCCTTCAAAAAAGATCATTCCCCAGAGTTTTCCCTTAACAAAAAGTGCTAAATACTAACCTTACTCTTTTTGGTCCTTTTGAACTTGTTATTCAGAAATAAAACTCATTATCCCATACTGAGCATGGGTTCTGAAGGACTATAGAAGATGAGGAGAGTACTACAAAGGATTTATCTATAAAACCAGGGCTTTACCATCTTTTTCTAAGAGGACCAACAACAGGGCTTTTATTTCTATTGAGAATCTATTGTGTTACACATTTTTACGTTAGTAAAGTGGAAGAAAACTCTGTAAATAATACTCTAGAGGCAGTGGGCAAAATCTTAAAGAAAACATTAGACTTTTTAAAATATCTAGAGACTCTTAGTTTTAGTCCATGGAAATTCAATCATCAAAGACATCAAAACTCTCTTCAGTTTGTGTCAGAGAAGGTTGAAAAAAAAAACCACAGGGCTGAGACCCAGTCAATTCTCTCTAGGTTGGCCCTGGCTTCAAGTCTGCCAGCTTGAAGGCATGGAATTTTATCGATCTCATCCAGGTCAGCCAGCAACTATGTGCAGATACATGCACGTAAAAATCCTGTGCCTCAGAGGTCTTAGGTTTGGGACAAAGTGGAAACAGGATCACTTCGCTTCAGGCCTCTCTAAAAGATTCAAATGAAACTCCCTCTTACCTAATAAAGACAATGTGCAAATGTTCTGGTATTCTCAAATGAGCCTGACCACGTTATTAATAATGGAGTGTGCATGTGTGTGTGTGTGTGTGTGTGTGTGTGTGTGTGTGTTGTGCCAGGGAAAGATGAGGGAAGGAAAAGTTAGCCAACACAACCCTCTTAGAAGCAATGACTATCTTGTTGGTGGTGTTTCCTGATCTCATTAGCAAACCACAGATAGAGGGAAGCAAACCACAGATAAAGGGAAAATGTCTCCAAAGACCTCAGTGGTCCACTATCCATACTGAGTTGCATTTCTTAGGGTCTGGAACAGATCTGTCTCAAGATGACAGGCCAGGATTCAATGACAGTGTAACACTTTGTCAGAGTGAATATGTGCTAAAACATACCCTAGGTTCAAGAAAATGGTGTCAATTTCTCTACATTTCACGCATCTCTCAGTAAAAATATAACATCATCTCAAATTATAAGCATATACAAATCATAAATTTTGTCCCTCAGTTTATTTTAAATAAATTTATTTCCTTAAGACAAAAATAATACCCATTCTAGAAACGTCAAAAATAGATTTAAAAATTTTTTGAAAAACTAGAAAACAGAGAAAGACAAGAAAGAAGAAAAGAAAATTCATGTATATTCTCACTGCTGAAGACATACTCTTGCTGTTTTCTATCATTTAGGAAAGGCTCTGTTATATTATAATAACACACAGCCCTGCTTTTTATCATTTAAAACTATAAAGATTTATTTTTTGCTCACGCAGAATAGAATGTCCTTGCTGGGCTGGCAGGGAGCCATGCTTGATTTGCTCTCAGCCACGGATGCTGCCTTCCCCATCTGGAATAGTGCTGCTTGCCAGAGCCGAAAGAATCACACCTTAGATCTTAGGTTTGGCCACCAGAAAGTGACATGCTTCATCTGTCATACGTTAGAAGCCAAACACGCGCCTGACTTCCAAGGGGTCAGGAAGTGGGATGCAACCATGTGCCTAGGAAGGGAAAGACTAAAATTGCAGGTAGAGAGTACGAAGGTTACCCAAGCTCTGCTTCCTTCTTCCCTTCCTTTACCTTCCCTTCAATTCCTTCTTTTCTTCCTTCTCTCCTTTCCTAGTGGGATTATGTTTTTGAAATTGGACTTAATAACTATTCATTGATGGCCTGCTTGATGTTGGTGATACAGTATTGAATAATACAAATATAGCATTCACGGGGTAGTGGGGACACAGACAATGGCAATCAAGTAATGATTTGTTTAGCGTCTTTAATTCTTCACTAAAACATCAGTCCATACCTTGCACCTCTTCAGTTCAGCCCATATTTATGAGGGCAAACACATCCTCCAAACTAGTCCTCAAAGCATTCTAACTCCACATTCAAAGAGTGCTACCTTTAAATCTCTACTACCTGGAATACTGGCTCAACAACTGACCTACAGATCTGAGCTCCAATCACTCATGTCCAGGATGCCCCCTTTGTTCTCTGAATATGCAGAATAAGGCTGTTCTCATCTATGTGCTATGGTTTCCCATATGGCATAACTATTAAAGCATCTCAATGTTATTAAGATAAGGATCTGATATCAGAGTGTGAAAAGTAGAATAACACTGACTTAAAATAAATGGAGGAGAAGCCAGTGACCAATAAACTGATGGGGTAGTAAGGAATAGGTCTGAACAAACAGGGAAAATAATTTTCATTTTATTTTATTTTTTTAATGTTCATTTATTTATGTTTGAGAGAGAGAGAGAGAGCACAAGCAGCAGAGGGGTAGAGAGAGAGACAGAGAGGAAGACACAGAATCTGAAACAGGCTCCAGGTTCTGAGCTGTCAGCACAGAGCCCGACGCAGGTCTCGAACCCATGAACCTTGAGATCATGACTTGAACTGAAGTTGGACATTAACACTGAGTCACCTAGGCACCCCCAAAAAGACAATATTTCACTTTCTTATTTCATGTTTCATATTTTAAACAAGTATCCTTTTGATATGTGTAAAATATTCCATGCAAAGCAGCAGAATACATTCTCTTTTTAGGTGCCCACAGGGTGCCTGGGTGGTTCAGTCAGTTAAGCGTTAGACATCGGCTCAGGTCATGATCTTGTGGTTAGTAGGTTTGAGCCTTCCCTCGGGCTCCGTGCTGACAACTCAGAGACTGGAGCCTGCTTCAGATTCTGTGTCTCCCTCTCTCTCTCCCTCCCCTGTTAGCACTGTGTCTTTCTCTGTCTCAAAAATAAATTAACATTAAAAAAAATTAAGTGCCCATAGAACATATATCAAGACAGACCAACCATATCTGGGACATAAAAAAACCTCAACAATCTTAAAGGAAGTGAAATCATACAGAGTATATTCTCTGTCCATGATGGAATCAAACCGGAAATTTAACAGAAAGATAACAGGAAAATTTCCAAGCACTTTGAAACTAAAGAACATATGTTTAAATAATTCATGGATGCATCAAAGAAGTCTCAAGGGAAACAAATACACGGAAATGAAGGGAAATGAAAATACAATGTATCAAAGTTTGTGAAACATAGCTAAAGCAGTGCTGACAGGGAAATTTATAGCACTAAATACATATATGCAAAAAGAGGAAAGGTCTTGAATCAATAATTAAAGTCCCCACTTTAAGAATGTAGAGGGAGGGGCGCCTGGGTGGCTTGGTCGGTTGAGCGTCCGACTTCGGCTCAGGTCATGATCTCACGGTCCGTGAGTTTGAGCCCCGCGTCGGGCTCTGTGCTGACAGCTTGGAGCCTGGAGCCTGTTTCGGATTCTGTGTCTCCCTCTCTCTCTGCCCCTCCCCTGTTCATGCTCTGTCTCTCTCTGTCTCAAAAATAAATAAACGTTAAAAAAAAAAAAAAAAAGAATGTAGAGGGAGAGTTGCCTGGGTGGTTCAGTTGGTTAAGTGTCCGACTTCCGCACAGGTCATGATCTCATGGTCTGTGGGTTCGAGCCCCTATCTGGCTCTGCAACTGACAGTGTGGAGCCCGCTTGGAATTCTCTCTCTTTCCATCTCTCTCTGCCCCTCTCCCGCTAGTACGCATGCTCTCTCTCTCAAAATAAATAAACGTTAAAAAAAGAGAAAATAATAAAGAGCAGAAATAATGACATTGAAAATAGAAAAACAATAAAGAAATTCAAAAAACTAAGAGTTGATTCTTTGAAAAGGTCAATAAAATAAACAAACATTTAGCAAGATTGACAAAGAAACAAAGGGAGATGTCACAAATTACCAAAATCAGGAACGAACGTGCAGATATTGCTATAGACGCTGCAGACACCCAAAGGATAATCAAGGAATACTATAAGCAATTATACACACATATATGTGACAGCTGAGAAGAAATGGACTAATTCCTCAGAAAGAAGGTACCATTACTCACCCAATATGAAATAGGTACTTAAAATAGCCCTTAACTATTAAGAACATTATTACATTTGTAATTTTAAAAGTTAACCAAACTGGGCTCAGTTTCACTGGAAGATTCTACTAAACTTTCAAAGAAGAGTTAGCATCTATTCTACATAATTTCTTCCAGAAAGTGGAAGAGAAGGAAACACTTTCTGATTCGTTTATGAAGCTAGTATCTCCCAAATACCAAAGTGAAACAAAAACAGTACCACAAAATAAAATTACAAATCAATATCCTTCATTAATATGGTTGTAAAAATCCTTAAAATATTAGCGAGCAGAATTCAGCAATATACAAAAAGAATTATACACTATGTTCAAGTGGGGTTTATCCAGGGATGCAGGGCTGGCTCAATATTTAAAAATCAATTAACTGAATGATTAACCATATTTTCTAGTTACTATATTTGATGCCTTGCCATCTGAGGACTTGTTGATGAGGAAGGAACTGTCCCTTAGCTGATTCTTAGAGAGAGTAAGAGAGAACTCCTTTTATATGCAGACTAACCAATCCAGCACCCATACCCCAACTGCCTCCTTTATTGGACTCTTACACTCTGGGCCACTATTCTGCCCCAATCACCCCCGGAACCAGGGGCAGCTCCTAAAACCAGGAGCCCACTGAAATTATTCCAACTAGCCTAAATCCTAATCCTGCTTAGCCTCTTTTCCCTGCCTTGTTCATTTCTTCCCATTAAATCACAATGAAGACTCTTGCCCAAGTTTTCTCCTCACTCTCTCTGCCTCCTGACAAACCGCAGGGCTTCCTCTTGTGCCCCTCCCATCATGGCGTGCCTTGACCCAGTTTCTAGGGATCTGGAAAAAGAACAAATTTCTTCCTTCATGACAGTCATTTCCATGTCTGTGTGTCTCACCATACCTGATTAAAACAAAACCCAGGTGCCTTTACAATAGTAATCCATCGTTTGAACAGGCCAAAGAGGAAAAAATTACTCGATCATATCAAGTGATGTAGAAAAAGAATTTAACAAAATTCAACACCCATTTGTGATTAAAAAAAAAAAAACTTTTGGAAAAATGGGACTCTGTTTGGGAATAACATGATTATCTATATAGAAAATCCCAAGGAATCTATTAAAAAAAAAAAACCAGACACCAAAAAAGAAAAAAAAAAAAAGCTTTCTATAACTGAGTTCATTAACATTGCAGAATGGAAAATAAACATACAAAGAATCAACACAAAGCCATCAAAATTTAAAAATGCATAACAAAACATATCCAGCATTTGTATGCTGAAAACTACACAATGCTGATGAAAGAAATCAAAGAAGGTTTAAATAAATGAAGAGACATATTATGTTGTGAATCAAAAGAGAACATACTAAATATGTCAATTCCTCTCAAACTGATAGACAAACCTATCAAAAGCCAAGTGAGATTTTTTCTGTAGACATCAATAGGGATATTCTAAAATTTATATGGAAAGCATAGACCCTAGAATAGTGAAAACAATTTTGAAAAGAATAAAGTGGAAGAAATTATTTTACCCAAACCAAGCTTATTATAGCTGCAATAATCAAGACTGTGTGGTATTAGGGGAGGGGGAAATACGTGGGTCAATGAAGCAGAAGAGAGAACTCAGAAATAGATCCACACAAATATGTTCAACTGATTTTTTACTAAAGTACAAAAACATTTCATTGAAGGAAGAAAGCTTTTCAACACATAGTACTGGAGCAGCTGGACTTCCATAAGCATAAATAAATATATACATAAATAAATGTAAACCTGTCTTCAACTACACACCTCATACAAAAATTGACTCAAAATGGATCATGGACTTAAACGTAAAACTATACAGACTTAGAAAAAGTGTTGGAGACGATCTCTAGGATCTCGGAGGAGACAGTTTTTAGACTTGACTCCAAAAGCATGATCCATAAAACGAAAAGAATAATAAATTGGATATTGGCAACATTAAGAAGATACAGGGTGGGATAAAATATTTGCAAACCGCTTATCTCACAAAGGAGTAATATGTAGGATACATAATACACTTCAATCTCAACAGCAAAAAGGCAAGCAGCCCAGTTAGAACATGGACAAGAGACATGAAGAGACATTTTACCCAAGGAAGTATACAGATGTCAAATAAGCACATGAAAAGATGTTCCATATCATTAACCATTACTGAAACGCAAATTAAACTCGATGAGATATTATACTATAAACCTATTAGAATGTCTTAAAAAAATGAAAACACCAAATTCTGGTGAAGATATGGAGAAACTAGATCATTCCTACATTGCTGGTGGGAACGTAAAATAGTACAGTCACTCTGGAAAACATTTTGGCAGTTTTCTGAAACACTAAATATCCAACTACCATATGACCTAAGAATTACACTCCAGAGCATTCATCCAGAAAAACAATAACTTATGTCGACACAAAACCTGGTGCTAGGGTGTTTATAGCAGATTTATTTGTAATAGTCCCAAACTGGAAATAGCCTAGATGTCCTTCAGTGAGTGAATGGTTAAGCATATTCGTACATTCACACCGTGCAACACTAAAAGGAACAATTAAAAGGAACAATTACTGATATACACAACAATCCAGAAAAATCTCTGGAGAGAGAATTGTGCTAAGTCAAAAAACCCCATCCCCAAAAGTTACATACTGTATGATTCCATCCATATGACATTCTTGAAATGACGAAATTATAGAAACAACAGCTTCGTGGTTACCAGGGGTTAAAGAGTGGGTGAAGGTGGAGGGAAGTGGGTGTGGCTTTAAAAGGGTACAGGAGCAATCCTTGTGGCGATGAAAATGTTCT
This sequence comes from Prionailurus bengalensis, assembly GCF_016509475.1. NCBI lineage: Eukaryota > Metazoa > Chordata > Mammalia > Carnivora > Felidae > Prionailurus > Prionailurus bengalensis. The sequence goes on along the minus strand of NC_057353.1, from coordinate 12,564,968 downwards.
GTATCTTGACTGTATCAATGTCAGTATCCTGGTTGTGATATTGCTTATAGTTTTGCAAGACGTTTCCAGTGGGGCAAACGAAATAAAGGCTATACGGGATGTCTCTGCATTATCCCTTACAACTGCATGTGAATCTACATTATCTCAAAATAAAAATGAAAGAATATGACTATTGTGAATATTCCAAAAGTCTCCAAAGTGGAAGCAGCCATCTCTACAGTATAACGGAAGCATTTCTACAGATGATCTTTTCTGTCTTACATGGAATGTTCGACAAAAAATGCCAAAGTAAATCATAAGGCACAAGATACATCGCAGGGCATTCTAAGGTGCTCTTCTGTATTTTCTTTGGGAGTTTGGCCAGTGTTCAGTGATTCCAGCAATCCATTGGAAATGTACTTTATTTATTTTTTTTATTTTAATTTTTTTTTCAACGTTTATTTATTTTTGGGACAGAGAGAGACAGAGCATGAACGGGGGAGGGGCAGAGAGAGAGGGAGACACAGAATCGGAAATAGGCTCCAGGCTCCGAGCCATCAGCCCAGAGCCTGACGCGGGGCTCGAACTCACGGACCGTGAGATCGTGACCTGGCTGAAGTCGGACGCTTAACCGACTGCGCCACCCAGGCGCCCCTGTACTTTATTTTTTAATAGGCACTTCGTCTGCACTTCATTTTCACACTGGCTCTATTCAAGCATCACTCGGCTGCTTTTTCTTGTGTTTGGGATTTAGGAGCAACGTGACAGAGGCAAAACTATTTCCTCTCTCTTTCTTTGACAATCAGATACAGATGTTACTGGTGGCAGTTGGTTGGGTTTCCTGCTGGCTAATGAAGCACTTACTAGTGCCATTTTCTAAGATTTGTAATGCCTGCAGGCGAATTATATTTCGCAATGGGGCTCAAAACACGTCTGACCTCAAAATCACATTGCCCTGTGAAGCCTGGGGAACTTTGCTCACAACTGCCCTCTCCAACTCCCAGCCTTTCCCACCTCTTCCACTGCCCTTATTTGAAAAGTAGAACAGGACCAGGCAAATCCCCAAATATATGAACTCCCTCCCCCCACCCCACCTATTAAGATTCCTCCGAAAACCAAATGCAAAGAAGAAAAAGGAACGGATGAGCACAAGAGCTGTCTCTCAGACTTTCTGCCTCCTTCCCTTTAGCAGCTCTGAGTTTTCTTCAGGGCCTTGGCAGATGGCATCCATTCATTCACATAACAGCACGTATGGAGGTCTGCAGGCAGCATAAAGACACATGCATGGAGTCCAGCTTTATCTATTCAGTTTATGCGTGTCCTACTAATGACACCCATTTCCCACATCAGAGCGGACAGATAAAAACATTTTCGGCAGCATAAATGGGCTTCACTGATGCAAGAGAGCCTTCTAAAAATGCTATATTTCATGCTGATGGGTTTTTATTATACCACGTGGTAGTCATTAGCGTGAAAGTCACATATCCACCTATTTGCAAGGAAATGGAGAGTTCATGCCATAGCAGTTGCACACCAAATGCGATATATATATATATCAGTAGCAAGCATGAAAGAGGAGAGAACATGCTGATTAGCAAGGCAAGCTGGTCAATGGCTTCCACTGATTACAGGCTATGGATTTTCTTCCGGTACCTGCTCCTAGAAGTCATTGTTGACTTCTAAGAAGCTGTATTGACCTGGTGTTCTCTTGAGGTTAGGAAGGGCTGGGTTTTTTTTTTTTTTTAATGCAGGTTTTAGATCAGGACAGGCTAGGGAGTAAAAGTTTTATCTGCAGATCCTGGAACAGATTGGCAGTGCTCCTAACCATAGTAAGCAAAGCTCGCCTTCTGTCAAACTGACCCGACCAGCAGATTAAGTTCAGAACCCTCCCCGGTTTCAACATTCCTAAACGACATTCCTTGACCATCTCTTTCGTGTCCATTTCTGTTCACCAGTTCAGCAAGCAGGTATCAGGCCCCTGTTATGAGGAAAACGCAGGGGTGCACAGACCTACGAAACATACTCTCTGGCTTCAACCAGTTCATTGTCCAGTGGGAGAGATAGGGAAATGATGATGCTTTGAGGGGAAGACACCAAATTCAGAGTTTAGGTTCTGTGTTCTATGGTAGTTCCTTAAAGCAGAGCTAATAAGCAGCTCAGATAGCCAGAGGTGAAGATCAGGGGAAGGTTGGATGTCCTGCAGGGCCAAATAAAAATGCCTTATATAAAGAGCTAACAGAAAATGTATGTGACAGTGTTTGAGAGTCTTCAAGAGTTCATTTGCTTAGCACCTCTTTGCTTCAAGAGTTTAGTACTTAGCACCACTATTTTATAAGAATAAGTTTCAAATGATCTCTATTTTAAAACAGAAAAACATAAAAGAAGGAAGGAAGGAGGGAAGGAAGGAAGGAAAGAAGGAAGGAAGGAAGGAAGGAAGGAAGGAAGGAAGGAAGGAAGGAAGGGAAATAGCTCAAAAATCATCTTGTGCTGCATACACATCAAATTTTTGCCAAGATAATGGAAAATATGATTATAAATTTAAAGAATATCTTGGGGCGCGTGGGTGGCTCAGTCAGTTAAACGTCCGACTTCAGCTCAGGCCATGATTTCATGGTTCCTGGATTTGAGCCCCACCTGGGGTTCTGCACTTACACCTTGGAGCCTGCTTGGGATCCTCTGCCCCACCCCCACTTGTTCTCTCTCTCTCTCTCTCTCTCTCTCTCAAAAATAAATAAATAAAACTTAAAAAAAAAAAAAAGAATATTTTGATCACACTGGTATCACCTCGTGTCTGGTAGGAAAGGCTTTAGTGACAAGAAAACCGAGACAATCCCAATTGTCTTTTTAACTTCCTACTTAATAGAGCTCCATATAGGAGAATTGCATCCTTCTTTGACTCTGGCAATCTCACCGCTGCTCAAGTGGGATGAGCAAAAAGGTGACCATGACTGCTACCAGGAGAGAAGGAACAAAATACAAGCCCATCCAGCATGATCACTCTGAGTCTGCAGAGGTGAGCTCAAGCAATGGAAACTTAATTTGCCATAAAAATCACTTCCAGCTTCTCTAACCACGGTGACCTTATATCTGACTATTAAACAGCAAATACATTATGGTAAGGACATAATATTTCATTTTCAGGTTTCCCTCGGGGTCCCTAACTAGTAAACAGATTATTGTTGTTCATTATTTAAAAGCCAATTCATGGAGAAACCCAGGTTGCTTGAATCACTGATTTGCACAGGAAATCAATGCCCGAAGATACGGTATCATTCATATAATTCAACCTGCAATTTAGTGCTTAAACTCACAGAATCATGGTGTCTCTGAGAGAAAGAAGCATGGTGGAAAAGACACAGAAATCACTCAAAGCAAAGTTTTCAGCCAATGGTAAGCCTTTAACCACCCAAATGTCTTTGGTTTGTAACTAAGGCTGTAACAAGCAAGGATACTAAAATGGTAAAGTCTTAATAAATACAATTTAAGAAAAAATATTAAAATCAATAAAGGTAACTCAATAGCTAAGAATTGGGCATTCAGTATCTAGCAGGAGCTTTTATATGTGTTAATCCATATAACACTCAAGACAATATTACATAGATATTATATATGTAGTGTATTACCTATTAAAGTATACCAGTTTAACAAGTGAGGAAGCATAGTCTTGCTTAGGGTAGTTAAATACTTGTCCAAATTCACACATCAAGAAGAGATCGAATGGATTTTAATCCAGATCTGTCTGTTCTTATAGTTGAAGCTTTTATTCCTCTTATTTAAGCTCTTTACATCAGCAAAATTTTGACTGTTGAATATCTTCGTGTGGGTTTTAAGGATGCATAAACTTACTAATTCAGGTAAGATAAATCAGATCAGTAAGATTAATTCTGTTATTATTAGAATAGAATGGACAACTATTCTTAATGCGGACTACAGAAGTTTTAAAGGTGAACCTGAATATCCACATATTGGTCGTGCCTTATTGGGGAACTTTGTACTTTTTATAGCATAGATATATTTATTTTAACATGGCCTTATTTTGCAGGAGATCTAAGTCAGCCAAAAATTTTCTTGTATTGAAGCACATTTCATTTTCTAATCTCTAAATACACATCATTTCTCCATGTGAAAAACTACCAATAACACCTGTCAGAATAGCAAAAATTGAAAACACAAGATGGGGCACCTGAGTGCCTCAGTCGGTTAAGTGTCCAACTTTAGCTCAGGCCATAGTCGCATGGTTCGTGGGTTCGAGCCCCACGTTGGGCTCTGTGCTGACAGCTCAGAGCCTGGAACCTGCTTCCAATTTTGTCTCCCTCTCTCTCTGCCCCTCCCCTGCTCTCGCTCTGTCTCTTTCTGTCTCTTAAAAGTAATAAATAAACGTTAAAAAAAAAAACCCACACAAGAAACAACAAGTGTTGGTGAAGATGTGGAGAAAAGGAACCCTCTTGCACTACTGGTGGGAATACAAACTGTAGAAACTAGTATGGAGGCTCCTCAAAAAGTTAAAAAGAGAACTACCCTATGATCCAGTAATCACACTGTTGGCTATTTACCAAAAAACACAAAAGCTCTATTTCAAAAGGATTCATATTCACCCTTATGTTTATAGCAGCATTATTTATGATAGTCAAATTATGGAAGCAGCCCAAGTATCCATCAATAGATGAATGGATAAAAGAGATGTAAAAAAAAAAAACAACAAATATATATATATATATATATATATATATATATATAATGGAATATAATGGAATATTATTCAGCCATATAACAGAATGAAATCTTGCCATTTACAATGATATGGATGGAGCTAGAGAATATATGGCTAAGTGAAATAAGTCAGTCAGAAAAAGATAAGTACCATACGATTTCACTCATATGTGGAATTTAAGAAACAAAACAAACAAGCAAAGGGAAAAAGAGAGACAGAGAGAGACAGAAAGAGGCAAGCCAAGAAACAGGCTCTTAACTATAGAGGACAAACTGATAGTTACCAGAGGGGAGGTGGGTGGGGGGATGGGCGAAATAGGTGATGGGGCTTAAGGAGGGCACTTGTCATGATGAGCACCGGGTGTCGTATGGAAGTGTCGAATCACTATATTGTACACCTGAAACTAATATAACACTGTATGTTAACTGTACTGGAAATAAAAATAAAATGAAACTAAATTAAAAAAAAAACTATCAATAAAGTATCCCCCAAACAAATAGTAGGGAGGGTTCTGTCAGGACAGGCTTATACAACCTAAATGTATTAGCTACATTTATACAACCTAAATGTATTAGCTACATACATAGTAAATGCTAAATGTATTAGCAGCACTGCTTCTTCCTCCTTGTAATGGAATTGGTAGAACTCATTAAAACCTTGGCCTCGTCTTCCTGGGAGCATGGCTAAACTACATTTCCCTGTCCCCGTTACAAAGTGACACATGGGACTATGTTCTGGAGAATGAAATGTGGTTAGAAGTGAGATCACCACATCCAGACCCAAACATCAAATAGATATGACTCTTCTATGCTCTCTCTTTCTTCTCCATGTGGCTGGAAGTGAACAAGTCAGAGGCCTTAGAAGATAGGGGAGGCCCAGAATGCAGGGAGCCACTATGGAGCCACTATGAGCCACTTGTTGGAGACCACAGAACTGCCTCACCAGGAACAGCAGGAGAGGATTTGTGGGAGCGACAAAAGTCAAACACAGCATAACTTATCCTGTCCTGATGTGCGCAGACATTAACAGTGAATGGTAGGGGGCGTCTGGGCTATGGACACGACGTGGGGGTTACCATCTTGCAGATGATACTTCAAACTGTGAGTTTTGTGCGGTGACCCAGGAAGTGAATGAAGCCGGAGTGGAGACTGAGTCCTCAGCATCGCTAAGTTTGAAAGGCAGAAACAGGAGAAGAATCTAGGATGGATGTCGGAAGGTGGCCCGTCAGGCAGGAAAGAGGGCCGTGTCCTGGAGGCCAAGGAGCATTTTCAGACTATCTCAGTATTTTCCTAATCGAGAGAGCATTCAGAGGGGTCAAATTCTTCTGAGGCTGACAAAATATGAAAGCTGAGAAATGGCCCTTGAATGTAGCCGGGTGAAGGTCCCTGCCTTTGAAGGGCTTCCCTTCCAGCTGGGAGGGAAAGAGAGATAATAAACAACAACAATAAAAGCTAGAAGGTGCTACACTGGAAAGTAAACAGGGGAGAAAGCTGCAGAATGTTGAGGAAAGTACCTGAATTTTAAAAAGCACAATTGCACCAAGAAGCATAAAATACCTAGGAATAAATCTAACCAAAGATGTAAAAGTCTGTATGCTGAAAACTATAGAAAGCTTATGAAGGAAATTGAAGAAGATATAAAGAAATGGAAAAACATTCCATGCTCATGGATTGGAAGAAAAAATATTGTTAAAATGTCAATACTACCCAAAGCTATCTACACATTCAATGCAGTCCCAATCAAAATTCCACCAGCATTCTTCTCGAAGCTAGAACAAGCAATCCCAAAATTTGTATGGAACCACAAAAGACCCCAAATAGCCAAAGTAATTTTGAAGAAGAAGACCAAAGTGGGAGGCATCACAATCCCAGACTTTAGCCTCTACTACAAAGCTGTCATCATCAAGACAGCATGGTATTGGCACAAAATAGACACATAGACCAATGGAATAGAATAGAAACCCCAGAACTAGACCCACAAAAGTATGGCCAACTAATCTTTGACAAAGCAGGAAAGAATACCCAATGGAAAAAAGACAGTCTCTTTAACAAATGGTGCTGGGAGAACTGGACAGCAACATGCAGAAGTATGAAACTAGACCACTTTCTTACACCATTCACAAAAATAAACTCAAAATGGATAAAGGACCTGAATGTGAGACAGGAAACCACCAAAACCCTAGAGGAGAAAGCAGGAGAAAAACTCTCTGACTTCAGCCGCAGCAATTTCTTACTTGACACATCCCCAAAGGCAAGGAAATTAAAAGCAAAAATGAACTATTGGGACCTCATGAAGATAAAAAGCTTCTGCGCAGCAAAGGAAACAACCAACAAAGCTAAAAGGCAACCAACGGAATGGGAAGAGATATTTGCAAATGACATATCTGACAAAGGGCTAGTATCCAAAATCTATAAAGAGCTCACCAAACTCCACACCCGAAAAACAAACAATCCAGTGAAAAAATGGGCAGAAAACATGAATAGACACTTCTCTAACGAAGAAATCCAGATGGCGAACAGGCACATGAAAAGATGCTCTACGTCGCTCCTCACCAGGAAAATACATATCAAAACCACACTCAGATATCACCTCACGCCAGTCAGAGTGGCCAAAATGAACAAATCAGGAGACTATAGATGCTGGCGAGGATGTGGAGAAACGGGAACCCTCTTGCACTGTTGGTGGGAATGCAAATTGGTGCAGCCACTCTGGACAACAGTGGGAGGTTCCTCACAAAATTAAAAATAGACCTACCCTATGACCCAGCAGTAGCACTGCTAGGAATTTACCCAAGGGATACAGGAGTGCTGATGCACAGGGGCACTTGTACCCCAATTTTTATAGCAGCACTCTCAACAATAGCCAAATTATGGAAAGAGCCTAAATGTCCATCAACTGATGAATGGATAAAGAAATTGTGGTTTATATACACAATGGAGTACTACGTGGCAATGAGAAAGAATGAAATATGGCCCTTTGTAGCAACATGGATGGAACTGGAGAGTGTGATGCTAAGTGAAATAAGCCATACAGAGAAAGACAGATACCATATGGTTTCACTCTTAGGTGGATCCTGAGAAACTTGAGAGACCCTGAGAAGACCATGGGGGAGAGGAAGGAAAAAAAAAAAGGTTAGAGAGGGAGGGAGCCAAAACATGAGACTCTTAAAAACTGAGGACAAACTGAGGGTTGATGGGGTGTGGGAGGGAGGGGAGGGTGGGTGACAGGTATTGAGGAGGGCACCTGTTGGGATGGGCACTGGGTGTCGTATGGAAACCAATTTCACAATAAATTTCATATTTATAAATAAATAAATAAATAAATAAATAAATAGCTGGTCAGAAAAAGCCTACTGAGAAACCAACCCTTGCTTTGAGTAAGCCGGCTGTGTGGTTGCCTAGGGCTGGTATTTCGGCAAAGGGAAGCGGTGTAAAAATCCAGAGGTGGGAGCATTTCCACCACGTCTAAAGAAAGGAATCAACTAAACCAGCATTTCCCAAAGAAAGCACTGCAGAATATTAATCCCGAAGGGTCTCTCCGTACAAAAGAGGATTCCAAATTAAACACTGCACACTCAGCCTTCCCTTTGGAAGTTAAAGGACACATTTGTCTATTTAATTAAAGCCTTTAAAAAAAGCCTGGTAGCAAAGAAACCAACTGAACTCTCCTTGATTCATTGTTTCCCATGGGATTTGAGCCACAGGAACTGTTTTGGGGAGTTTATTAACCAAACTAATATTCTGGAAAATGTGCAAGGGGAATTTTGGACTTAACCTCTCGGTAAGTTAGAAAACCGTGTACTTGGGGTATCACATCTGTCAGATTTGAGTCAGCAGTGTGACAGTTTAAATATTGTCAGATACTATTTTGAACAAATCTATTATGAAAGTCATATAGTTACAGGGAGCAAGTAGGTGATTTTAAGAAGGTATTTTGTCTCTTTTTTAAAGTTCGAAATGTGTTTTAGTCATTTGAATTCTGTGTTATTCCTATTTCACCCAGCTTGTCCCCGACCTTTAGAGAGACCCGCTGATTTCTGGCTCTAACCAAGTAAGAACAGGGAACGGGATCTTCTCCTGAGGAAGCTATTTGTTCACTCCAATTCTGTGATCTCCGGCCTTAGGAAAAAGCTGCACTCTCCATTAGAGTTTAAATAGCATCGAGCCTGTCTGATAGAGCGTAATCTTTCCTTCAAATGGGAACATATTGAGCACAGATTTGGTGTCATCTTGAGGGCAGGACACTGACGGCAGCAGAGCCATAGAGAGGACTGGCAGGTCACTATGACCTGGGAGCCTGGAGAAGACCCAGGCTGGGCCTGAACAGAGCCTCCTATTGGGTCCAAGACCCATTTTGCACATGTAGGAAATATTGCCTCTCACGCTGAAATATGAGTTTGCTGCTTTGCTGAGTGCAAAACTAAAACAAAAATAAAAACATGATTTAAACTGAGAGGGCAAGAAAGTGACCTTGAGGGGAAATTTTATTTTTCTTGCATTGAAAAACTATCTCATATACCTCTTCCTTTTGATTATCTGTCTCATATGCTGAATGGGGCTTCTATTGACTTGTAACCACTTAATTCCACAATTCAAATAAGATTCTCACTAAATCGCACCACAACTATCCAAATCGTTCCGTGAAATTTAATGTTTGATGTAAGCATCTCTAGAGATCTGATGCATTAATATACTTATGATTCATAACGGCATCTGCAAAAGAGTTTTGACAAATGTGCAGACTTTACAACACTCTTTATACACTTATTTATATATTGCATTGGTCTAATAATAAGTGCTATTTTAAGGGCACAACTTACAAAGCACAATAGGCTCCTTAACAAATATTGACCATTATAAATATTTGAGTAATTTTTTCATGGACAGACACTTACACTGATAGTTTTAAAAAATGATAGAAATGATCCCAGAAAAAATAACAGCTTACCAGTAAGACTTGTTAAGTTTTAAATTCTACTGTTGGTGCTTTTAACTCAGCCGTGAGAAACTCTGAGACTATAACAGCCAAGTAAAAGAATATTATTACTAATAAAATTAGATATTTTCTATTAGACAAAATGTACCACCACCATTATAATATACCTTGGGAAAAATGATTTTTCTGCTTTTTATTACTAATGCAAATTCTTAGAAGTATTTTATTTTATACTACCAAGAAACACTATTCTTATTGAAAGATTTCAGATTAAAACCTTCCAGAATTAGCTTATATCATCAAGAAAATGCTTTTAGATATAATGATATCACACACACACACACACACACACACACACGCACGCACACACACACGCACACACACACACACACACACACACACGGTAACATCACCAGGGATCAGGATCAGGGATTCGTAATGATCAGGGAGTATCTCAATCGGCTCCGAGGGGAAGAATGTCTTTTTACATAAGCTCAGTTCAGATCTGCTGTCCTGGCTACATGTCTTATGTGGAGTTCTTACTTAAGCAATGAGAAATCCACTACCTGAGGGAAAAGACTCTCAAAGGGTATCTAAGATTTCCAGGGATTTTATTCAGGATATTATAATATTACCCTCCTTCTTACTTAATTTTATGTTACCATATTATGCCTTACCTACATTCACTCAGGATAAAAGTTTTTATTTTATTCTTTCCTTTCTCCCCCTCTTACACACACACTCACAACACACACGCACACATCATGTGCCACACACCCCACCACGCAGTTGATGTATATCTATTTTGATTTTTTTCCCCCTTCTTTTCTCATTGTCAAGGCCTCTTAAATTTAGGGTTCAACGCCTTCAAATTTACAAATAAAAATGACTCAAAAGTTGGATTTCTCAGCAGGTGAGCCAGCTGTGACTTATGGGGTGCTCACTGAGGGGCTGGAACAAATCAGCACCCCTTCTAGAACTGACAGATCCATCATGAAAGAATCACCCCTTTGTCCCACAGCTGAATCTCCTGGTCGATTAAAGGCATCACTGTGGGGGTAACACCTCAGTTATTTTTCTCTCATTATTTCCTGGGAGCAGATTCGGAGCAGTTATTGGCACAAATTTTGTGCTGGTCGTGAGGGAGGAATGTGAGTGTTGGTGGCAAGAGGATATTTGTAGGGCTGAGGAGGGAGCCTGGCATGAAAGATAGAAAAACATGAACTGCAAAGTGTCCCTGCACCGGTACTAACTCTGTCTCTCTAATGGTCTTACCAAAGGGACATATGAATGCACACCTTTGGGAATGCAATGCTGTATTTCAGGTGCAATGCAGTCAATGGAAACTTGGCAGTCAGTGGAAACTTGGCGGTCAGTGATTTGAGGTTCCAAAGCCACCTATAGTGTGCCTTTAGGCAAGTTACTTAATCTCTCTGGGCTCAGTCTGCTTCTGGCAAAATTCTGCAAGCAATTGTGAGGCTTCAGTGGATCAGTGTATGTAATCCACAGCATCTGGCAACTGGAATGTTCCCTGCCTGGCCCTCTTTTGAGCCTTTACCCACTGTTCCCACTCTCGGTGGTAGTACTTTTGGGCATGCCCACATGGCCAGGCCATTTCTGTGCCACCATATCTGTCTTTCTTTCATATCCTTCTATTTTCCAGGTTTGTCAGTCATGTTTTTCATGATTGTGCACATCCTGGGTTGATTTACCCCAAGGTGCCTCCATCACTATGCCTCCCCTGATCTGGGCTATAATACAGGCTTCTGACCCTGCTCCTGGCCTCATGTTCCATGTTCCTTTTCAGTCAATAGGAACTATTGGTAGAAACTCTAAGGTGGGTGAAGCAAGGAGAGAAACCGGGACATTTCTATCAGGTTGTTCTCCCTTGGGTGCCCCCCCGGACCCATCCCAGGGGTCCTGCTCCCTCAAGACAGGGTCCCTTTCTGCTAACCCTTTCACTCTCAGCCTCAGGTAGGTCTCTGCTCCCTATTCTTGCTAATCTCTAGCTTGCTTCATCATCTCTGGCTTCTCGGATTTTCCATCTCCTGCATGGGGTAACCAATTCCTTATGTTAAATTAAGTTACCCTTTTTTTTTAACTACTTATGGTGGTTTCTCTTCCTGGTTGGACCCTGACTGGTCCACAGATGCTGTGTTATCGACATTACTAAATTTTAGCCTCTGAGCTGGAAACACACTACAGAGTTTCAAAGCAGTGGGTCCTCAGATTCATCAGGTAAAAGGATTTGGACCATCACAGGGCCCAGTTGACTTAAGGAGACTGGTGAATATAGCTGTACACATAGGCACAGAAGACACAGTAGGACCCCTGTTAACCTTGGCCACAGATTGAATTGAAATGGGGAGCTAAAACTTCTGAAGGAAGGACCAGTAAGAATCTTGGTGGCCAGGAATGCCATATCCCAGCAAGGAGGAGAGCATAGGACGCTTTTCTTAAGATATGTGATTACTATTCTGTGTTAGGCAAGGGCATGAGATATCCCATCGAGTCCAGGTTAAGTGGTCACAAACAACTTCTGTGTGCTTGCTGCTGTTTGCATCACAATATCTACTCGCATGCCCCCAAATGGACAGGAAGATTCTTTAGCAACACTGGCAGGTTCTCTCCATTTCATAATCTTACTGCACTCATGACAAGGACAAAAATTACTGTTGGAGTATTCCTAGTCTTCGTCCATATAAATCCTCTTTGCCGGTCCCCTCATCTCCACCCACTTCTAGAAAAGAAGTTAAGGGGTTGTACTTAAAAGAATGTTTTACTTATTCCACACTGCATGGGTAGCTGAAGTTTATTTGGTTTACGTGTTGTCTGCTGTGCATAATTAGCACCTTAAATGATACTACCTTGTTCTCCCATCATTTCCCATGTCTGTGTGCTGTCTTTCAGACAGGCAGAATGCTACTGACAATTGCCTTTTTATTTATGTATTCACATGAAAAACATTGCTTGAGAGCCTGCGGTGTACCAGGCTCTGTGTAAAACTCCATTCCATCCCTGATGAGCTCACAGTTGAGGGAGAGAGGCAGCAAACAAAACAGCCATTACATTGCAGAACAAACGTCAGGATAAGAGTGAGGATACAAGGTAAGCAGAGAGGACGGGTGTTGCTTTCAAACACCTAGCACGGAGCGAGGCACATAGCAGGTATTCAAATATGAGGTAAACCCAGTAATGGAATTTGCCAGGTCTGCAAACCAAATGCAGGGACCCAGCAACACCGGTTAGCAGGGGTCCAACTCTCTATTACAAAATAGGAGCCAGGAGAAAAGGTGGTTCAATCTATGGCTTTCCACGTAATAGCTAAGCCAATTCCATTAATTGTCATGTATTAATGGCATGAGGACATACTACCCTGTCACAGGGCTAGGGTCGGACAGGGACACCCTGCTCTCTATTCTCAAGGCAACCTTATTCCCTTTGTGAAGATAAGACAAATACAGAATACAAATAACAAATAATATGTCCGTATACAATGAAGCATAAGATCATGAGCTAGACGTGATTGTGTATTGTGGGAATTGTCTCTCAGGTAAGCTTCTCCTACTTCAATGAATCCATGCCACAGAAGTAAATGCCCATGAGACTGTTTTGAGTACACTAAGGTGACACCATAGACCCCCCGGTAGAAGAGGCGAGTGTGAGAATGACACATGTGTAGGAACGACAGATTGCAGTTTATGGACTAACCCTCACTGGGTTTCCCCTGAAAGAAGGGAATAGAAGCAGAGTGTGTGATGGAAGCAAGCCAGACTTCGTCACTTACACGCCACGTGGTCTCTGGATCAGAGCCACGGGCTGACTCTAAACGAACTTGTAAAAACGTATTCACAGCCCTGCAGAGCCAGAGATACCAAATGATGGCACTCCGGCAACTCAAAATTCTCACTTCATTATATGAAGTGTATCTGACCCTACAGCAATCAAGCACAGAAACGAGATCCAGTCTGTGCACTCTGGGCTTCTCTCAAAAAGAACCACTTCTAATAGTCTGACCTATTTACTCTCTTCCATCGTTATACCCTAGCCACTATTCAGTAAATATGTGTAGACCAAATGAATAAGAGAATGCTAGGGGTGCATAAACTACCACACCAAAAAAGTCCACTACCTATGCTGATTATGAAAACTTTACACGCGGTCTTTAAGGTGATTTTTCCCCCATTGAAATGGAGCTACATGGGCTCCGCAGGCAGGGGGACTGGGGAGTGACTGCTAATGGGTATTGAGTTTCTATTTGGGATGATGAAAATGTTCTGAAATTAAATAGTGGTGATGGTTGCGCAACTCTCTGAATACAACTCACTGAATTATGCATTTTAAAAGGATGAATTTTGTGGTATGTGCATTATATTTCAATAAATGATTTTTTAAAAACACAGTTGAGATTCAGTCTTAATGAGATACTTTATAATTCTAGAATCCAAATACAGCTCATTGTGCATGGTGTAATAAATTAGTCTTATTCTTGAAAATGAGGAAATTTACATTATAACCCAGTGGAAATTATGACCTTACAATAGAGAAAAAATTATTCATTTGAAATATGAAACCACTTTAAATAGAAGACCAGCATGCAAATGAGCATGGGCTCATTAACCTGGAGCCCAAAATATTTTGTTTGTGTATCAGAGAATTGGTAGCTTGCCTATTGATTCATCTGGCCATTCCATCCAACAAACATTTATTAAGAAATCTGAGTAGCAATATTTTTCTAAGGTCCTAAAGAGCTGTCTCATCACTGGGCTGAATCATTGAACACTAGAAAGGTTACTATATCCTGGGCTACACAGATCCGGGCTCTCTCAGATGAAAACTGGGACAGAGATCAAACAGAATTGGGTCCATCTTGACCACAAGTCCTGATGCTCTCATAAACACAAAAATGGAAATTCTTTCCTAGATATAGTGACTTTTTTCTAACACTTATGGCCCAGAACTATCATCAGTTCTCCATCTGGAATCCACAGTAAGCTTCAACAGACTGTAGTTATCAATTCTCAAAACCCTGAGCTGTCAGGTATAGGCATCCCTAGACATACAAGGTTATTAACATTTGAAATGTATTTTGTCCAAATTGGGATGTGCTGTCACCATAAAGTACCCACCAAATATAAAGAATCTAAAATCTAATTTTTTAAATATTTTAAAATCTATGTTACATGTTGAAATGACACTATTTTGGAAATATTGGGTGAAATAAAATATATCACCCCTCCCAAACATAGCTATTCCTCCCCTGAGGATGAACAACCAAGGGACTCAGTTAAAGAGAGCGCAGCCTTGTGAAGGTGACAAAGAATGTCATCAAAAGGGGCAAAGAGAGGCCTGGCAAGTTCTGCTTGCTAACTTTTTGTAACCGCTGTCATAATTGGGGAAGAAATTAGGAGAATTAGGTTACTCCAAAAGGTGGTTCAACCCTTCAGCCATTCTTAAATATTAATGCCATTTTGTAACCAAGACTTCCCTCCTGAAGGGAGGGAAGGGGAATCCCAGCTGATGATAAGGGAGGGAAGGGGAATCCCAGCTGATGATAAGCAGCTTGTGTAGCTGGGCATCAAGAGCTAGACAGTACGTAGAAGCTAATGTTGACTGCTGTGTTACGTACCAGCATATTGGATGTTTGGAGAGTTGAACTGGATGCAGAGAGAGGATCAACACGGCTGGAGCCCTTTACCCAGATATAAGTAGTCATTTGCAAACTATATTTTTAATGTCCATCTAGATAAAGAGCTCACAGCAAGGAGAAAGAAAGAAATACAGTTGAACTGCATAAAATGTAGGGGTATATTCTTCAGGACACGTTCTGTGTCCATTTCCTTTACGTGAACAGTCCCAGTGGAAGAACCCAAATTTTGCAGAGTAACTCATATGTACTTCAAGCTCTTAGCCACCAATTCTGTAATGAGATCCACTGTGTCAGGATGGAGGTATTAGAGATACAAAGATGAAATGACTGGGTAGCCTTCCGAGAGAGAGACACAGTTTGGGAGGGGAAAGACACAAGGAAACAAATAACTCAAGCAATGGTAGATATAATTGTGATATCTGGTTACTAGTAGATGTAGGAAAACATGGACACTTTTGTAAATAATTAAAGACAAGTCTACAAAGACTACTACTTGGTTAACAAAGCTTCTAATGCTATGCAACAATAAATGAATGATCTGCTAATTAATTATCTTGGCTATGGAAGTTATAGTCCATACTACTTTGGTGTATGTTTGTGTCTGTGGTTCTTTGCTGCTGGTGACTTAGAACAAACAAACTAGGAATGAGTCTTTTGTTTTAGTTCCCTACGCCAAAAAGCAGCCATTTGTTCAGGACATTGTATGCTTTGCCCACA
Source organism: Prionailurus bengalensis (assembly GCF_016509475.1). Taxonomy (NCBI): domain Eukaryota; kingdom Metazoa; phylum Chordata; class Mammalia; order Carnivora; family Felidae; genus Prionailurus; species Prionailurus bengalensis. The sequence goes on along the minus strand of NC_057353.1, from coordinate 12,548,976 downwards.
ACTCTTGGTGTACTAGAGGCTTTGCTCTGCAGGAAGACTAAAACTTTTGTGAGGTTCAACTTTTCACTAAGAGGCACTAATGATGATAATAATGGCAGACAATGTGGGAAAACAAATGAGTTATTATAGCTGACAACTTAGGGGAAAAAACATGAACTAATTAATGAATTTGCTAATTAGTTCTCTGTGATATAGCTGTGATATAGAGTATTTGTGTATAGTGCAGGCTTTATAGTGTGTGTGTGTGTGTGTGTGTCCACACGTGCACACACACACACACACACACACAAAGGAGGAGAGATGAGCACGGATGCTGTTGGTCTGCATTCTGTAGTGTCACATAATAATCTTATAAATCACTGATAAATGTTTCCAAGTCTCTGAAGATTATTCTTGATTTGTAAATTAGACACCTTTGCCACATAGGAAAAATCAGTGTTCTCATATTTGTAAATTAACCATTCTAATCTTTTGATGTTGCTCCAGTAACATTTCCATCTCGGTTCAGTCCACTCTTACTTGAGAGACACTTTGGTCAAACGTAGTTTACTATTGAACAGTAGGAAGGGAATATTCTGGTCATTTTTGGAAGACGCAGCTGTGTACAATTATTTGGAATCCCCTCTACCAGCTGCTGGTAAGAAGCAAGAGTAAGAGAGGGCATGCGTAGTTGAAACCTCCCTGAAGAGCATTTTAAGGGAACCCAGAAAAGACAAATCATTCTTAAAAGAAAAAAGAAAGGGACAGCAAAAAGGAAATTCCATTAAATTCAATTAGGCAAGGAAACTGGCTGTTACCCGTTGGACTATTAGATACGAGGTTTTGCTTGTGTGTATGCATTTTAGTGGCCAATAAATAGACTTTACAGAACACTAAGAACCCATATGAAATCTCTGTGGGCAGCACATATATGCTCCTTCTGTAGAACTGGGAGCATAGATATGTTGTCAACTTTTCCTATACAGGTTTACAAATTGTATACTTATCTTTGGTCAGATTTAGGACACATTCCTCACTACCAGTCATTCTCTTATTGAAAAACGTTTTTAGGTACAATTCTATAACACCGCACAGATTACATTTTGGAGGATATTTATAATTAGGTGAGAAAGGAGAACAGGTGCCCCTTGCAGGGAGAAATCCCTGCAGTGTATTTCCTGTGCTTGTCCTGCCCTAGAAACGATGTAAAAGTCATAACGCATTTGTTTTGAGTAAAGCTAATGAGCATCATTAGTTTAACATGTTCTGTGAATTCGATCGTTTTCTATATGGCCTGGCTTCAAGAGTATTTTCATTTTTAGTATTACTAAATTCTGCTAAAGTTAAACAGTTACACATTTACTCACATGAGTTTTAGGATTACATGAGCTAATGAAGAAATAAGTGCCTGGTTCTGATGCCACCGCCTGGGAGAGGTGGACGAAGGGTGTGGACCAGGGCAGGTGGCCTCATCTGCAGGGCAGAGCCAGAGAAGGAGGAAAATCCACCGTGCAGGGCACACGTTGCTTACTCTGGTAAACCGTTAAGATTCACTTTGACCCACCTAGTTTCCATTAAGAACAAATCAATGGAGGGGCCTCTAGGTGGCTCAGTCGGTTAAGCGCCCGACTCCTGACTTCGGCTCAGGTCACAATCTCATGGTTTCATGAGTTCAAGCCCCACATGACTGACAGACTGACAGCACGGAGCCTGCTTGAGATTCTCCCTCTTTCTCTGCCCCTCCCCCGCTCTCACTCTCTCTGTCTCTCTCAAAATAAATAAACTTAAAACCAATCAATGAATACTGGGGGCTAGTTCATCATCCAAGAAGGCTCACTCTTGATCATGCATCCATTGCCAGCTGGGGGACAGCCCACGTGGGACAGGTCTGAAGGACAGGGTGATGGATGGTTGCAGCTACTCTACCTCTGTCTTCTTTGACCTCTGCCCTCTGTAAATAAGCCTCTTTTCCTTCTTTAAATTCCTCCTGTTGTTTCAACTAACTCACGAGTAGACTAAGAAGTACTGTTGATAAACACATTTCCGTAGCTTTTATTCTTTTAGTCTTCCAGAGCACACATAGCTGATGATGGATTTTAAAGATGCTTTTCCTTTATGAAGATTCACCATGATTGTTGTTTTATTTTTACCCTATCCCTCCTTTTCCTCTATATTCTAGGTACCCCCACTTCAAGTTAAAGACAGTTCCTAATTGGAACTTCAGCAATTTGAAAAGTAGGTACTGGACATGTATTTTGTTTTAAACACAAAAAAGTTGAAGCAATTAGCAAAACCACTAAGGCAAATAGCAAGAAAGCTTAGCTGAGGAGAATTTTCTTTTACCACACAAATCACACTTATGTGTTTTTCTCTTCTTCATAGCACTGAATGTCATCTTTAGTTACATACTTATTTGTCCTATGTTTTCTTCTCTTCAGGGCCTCAGTCCCTGTGACTCGGTGACCACATTTGCTCTGCACACTGCAAAGCCAGCACCCAATACTCAGCGTCTGGCGTGTGAAAGGGGCTTGGTAAGTAGCCACTGAGTGAATGAATTGATGGTATGGTAGCAGATATGTAATCTTCAGTTTCTATATATCTGTGTATTTCCATTGACTTTACTTAGGTGATTAAAAATCCTTGAGGCCTTTTATTCCTTACTTCAAATCAGAAATTTGAACATAATCTACACTATGTCTATGGCTACCTGGAAATTCTCTTCAGAAGAAAAAAAAAATTAAGCTGATGAAAGTGAATCACACACTGAGCACTGGAGTAGAATCATCCAGTTCACACTATTTCCCAAGCAAGAAAATCCTCTTTCATTATTCGAACCCTGCTTCTTGACTAAGGCACAACATTTTTATTCATGGGTCTGGTATTTCAATCTGTGTGTTCACAGCAGGAGGCATCACTGTGAGATCCTTGCCCCATGATGGAGTCTACCTTAGCTGCACGCTTCCATCTCATTCCAGAACAAAGGCATCCTAGCGTGACCACAGAGGAATAAAATAACATTTGGTTGTCTTCTTCCCATTTAACTGCAAACACGTCCTTTTGCCACGAAGAGCCAGCAATAACATCTCCCGCTGTTTTGTTTCCAGAGAAAGAAACAGAAACTGTCTGAGAGCTGCGGAACTGGTCCTGTAATGGGTGGGAACACTTGGCAGCTTGTTCTACTGGATGCTCCACCAACCAGCGCTGGGCTTACCTGCTGAGCGCCTGGGAGCGGTCACAGCTTGGTAATCGGAGGTTGAGAAACCTTAGGCCTTTTGATAGTCCAAGGGTGTTAGAATTAGCTCAACCCAGAGCCACCCCCACTTCAACTCGGCAGAGTTAGAATTGCTGTCATCAGAATCAGCCAGCTATGGGCTCTCCTGGGGGTTGGAGGATGGCTCTGTCCCTGAGAGAACCACCCCAAAAACCTCCTGCTAACTCTGAGAAAACCTAAAGCAGACTCTCAGCTCTGGCATAGGATGGGCTTTGTTATATGGAGTGTCGCTTTCTACCAGCCCTCCCCACGCCTACCTTGCCGAAACTGCCATTTCCTGGATGTTAAACAGAGAGCGATGTTCTCAGTGGCCCAGCTACACTCTGTTCTTCGCTACAACCGAGCAGGGCCGTCCCATTGGCTCTCTTGAGGGGGTGGGTTTTAGAGGTCCTGCCAGCCGTTTCTCATATTTCAAAGAGTCTGCCTTAGAATGGGATTTGCATCCCAACCAAAATACCAAGGACCTCAAACAAAAAAGCAAAACCAACCCTATATTTGATGCTAGTTTTGACTTCTCTTTTTCTTAGCTTGTATACTCTGTTGCAGATGATATTTAGGATTCGTCTTTGAGACAAATAAATGATTGATACACCTAATTCCTACACTAATAACAGTGATTTTTAAAAGTTTTTTTTCCCCAGACCTTTATTGGGTTTTTACCATGTACCAGTTTCCCTGCTGCATGCTTTTTGCAAGCTTACCGGTTAAATCTCGTAATAATCTTATAAAAGACAATATTATTGGTTCCGTTTTAGGGATGAGAAAGTCAAAGTCCAGACACGTTAACTAACTTACCCCATGACCTACCACTAATACACGCTGGAGTCAGAATCTGAATCCAGGCAATTTGACTACAGAGTTCTTATACTGAATATGAATTCCATGAAATAAAAGGGAGGAAAGTTATTGAAATATATTAGATATGTATTAGAAATAGATTAGGGGTACCTGGGTGGCTCAATTGGTTAAGCATCTGACTCTTGATTTTGGTTCAGCTCATGATCTCACGTTTTGTAGGATCAAGCTCCGTGTTGGGCTCTGTACTGACAGCACGGAGCCTGCTTGGGATTTTCTCTCTCCCTCTCTCTTTGTCCCTCCCCTGCGTGCATTCTCTCTCTCTCTCTCTCTCTCTCTCTCTCTCAAAATAAACATTAAAAAATAAATATATTAGTTATATTAGAAATAATCAGATTCGAAGGTTCCAGACCTGAGTAAATAATGGATAGGTTACTCGCCTGTTACCTGCCTAAGCCAGCAGCCTTAGCAAACTTATTTAGCATGACTAATGGGGAAGTAGCAAGTATCAAGAGGTTAGGCAATTATTCTTAGAAACTCTAGAAGCCCCTTTGGACATTACATCTTTAACTAGTGGTTTGCACTAAGCAGTTAAGTTCATGCGAAGTCTAGAAGCTTCTAGAATCAGGAAATTATGCCCCCAAAGCCTGAGAGCCTATGGAGACATGAAGAAAGATAAAGTGTATAGATAGAGCCTATGGAGACATGAAGAAAGATAAAGTGATAAAGGCATCCAGTTCTGTGAGTCAGCTGCTTCCAGAGGCAGTATTCCCCGAGGAAGTTCCAAAGAATTATGTTAAACTGTATTAATTTAAGAGGGTAAAAGAGAAGCCTGATCTCCAGTTCAGCTTTGGAGTTCCCTTGGCTGGTGAAACAATTACAGGTCCCTTGCCATCAGCCTTCAGCGTGTCAGCAATTTTTTTTCGTTGCTCATTCAAATACAGTCCCTAAATCTCTTAGAGAAAATTCCCTATTTCCCCTCATGATTTTCTTCTTTATTTTTACTGCAACACTTCTTAAACAAACGGTCCTCACTTGCAGCTCCTTCTTAAATTCATCGGTCTGTTCATTAATACTTCTGATATCTTTCCCATCTCCTCCCTTATTTACTGGTCAGCTACTCTGCACTAGGCTTGGTCTTGGGGGACAAACGTGGAGTCGGTGGCCCTGGTGTTCCTCCTGCTCAGCCACTGGGCCCTTAAATTGCCTCCACTCTATCTAGGCCTGGCAACTCTGCATTCTAAGACAACTCTGCGTTCTCTGCAACAAAGTACTGACTTCATTTGTGTTCAATAAAGTCACCTAGGCCTTCACTCGGTCACTTACGTAAGAAAGCAGGAGGCCGAGTGGTGACTATAGTTTACCAAGCTCTGTCGTGAATCTCATTTCGTTTGCTTCTCAAAACAACAATATATTGAATGGGGGAAACTCTAGTTGCAGAATATAATATTACATATAAATTTAGGTACAAACAAAATTCCTCATTATTTATATGTGTTTGTATGAACCAGGAGAAGGCAATGGAAGGATACACATTGGGCCATGTGCACTGCCAATATCAGGAGGGTGGGAGGGGAGGGATACAAGGAGAAATCATCCTGCTTTTATACAGTTTCGTTTTGTTAGTACCTATTTCATCAAGTAAAATAAGCATGCATCAGTTTTGTAATTTGAAAAGTATCAACAATTTTTACACTTAAGAAACAAACAGAAAAATAAACGATACTATGAGGTTGAGATTAGCAATTCTTCATTTTTTATGAGTGAAGAAGTTGGACCTGAGGGAAAGCAAGGTCTTCCTCAGATGGGAGGGTCAGAAATAAACAGAGCCAGGTTTTATTCCAAACCTTCTGCTTGAGAGGACAGTGGGATTGCTACCCACAGCAGCTGTTTCTTTTCCACAGAACAAACACATCACCACCTGTTAGGATTTGGGGATTTGGGGCATTGTACAAAAGCAAAAGAAAAGTCTCTGGTATGAGAGGATGAGACAGTTTGACTAAAGGGACCAATAGAAGACCAGTTGGCTCTGGGTGTGATGTCAGACACCGGATTGACTACACCAAGTTCTTCATAACTTCTTCTCCCAAGTCCAGAGACCCTCTTATAGCCTCCAGATATCAACAAACCACTCTTAAGGAAGTGGTTAAGGTTGACTGTAATTCGTAGGCATGCACAATTGTGTGGGCTGTGAGCACTCAGTTGGGAAATGCTTAGGATGTTTTTCTACCTGCTTCTCTGTTTTGAGTATAGTTTTTGACATCTGATGCTGGTGAAAATTAATTTACATACTAGAAGGCCCTCACCTCTCCCATGGAAGAGTCTTGAAAAAGAGGAGAGATATTATAGTGGTGATAACCCGTAGTGATGAAAAAATTAAGAGCACCTGGAAATGAGCAAGTGAGCAACCAGCAGAATTCTGGCCTTTGATGCAGGCTGCCAGAAAACCGTAAGGTTGAACACGTAAAGCCAAACTTAAAACCAAGAACTTTGTACGGTCCAGTTTCTGCTTAGCACCACATTTAAAGAAACAAAAGTCTGGTGGAAAAAGAAGGCCTAAAGAATTCAGATATAGAGAGTGTTAGAACACCCATGCACAGGCATAAAGACAGGGGCGGGGCGGGGGGGGTGGCAGACAGAGTGGGGGCTACTTTACTGACAAGCATTACACTTCTTTGTTTTGTGTTTAGACTTCACTCTTACTCTTCATCTCACTCCTTGTGCTGGCTTTTCAGTCTCTCTCCCCATTCCCGATCTCCTTCGACCAGGCGTGCCTCTGGATTATTTCCCCTTTCCCTTGCCTCCTGACAAATAGCTTTTCCTGCCACACAGTGGGGGAAGAGCATCCACTTTAGTTGCTATTCCGTTACCAATCAACCCCATCCTGCTCTTCGGATTCTCCCTCCGCCCATCCCAAACTCCTCAGAATTCTGGCTGATAGAACATTCCGCCCCATAAGACTGAATTTCACCTTACTCCCCAATGTATGGAATGATAATCTAGTAGATCATGGCAAATAATGGGGAAAAAAATGGCGTCTGCATCAAGGAAGGTTCCCATGACTGAGTTGCTGCTTTTCCATTCTTGCGTTCTTAGATGGAATCTCTATCCGTTGGTTTCCTGTTTGTGGTCCACTCTTTTGAAGGAGGTAGATGCAGAGATGAGGGCTCAGCATAGTGTATTTCACATCAATATGTCATATTTTGTGGAATAGCAAAAGTAGGAATCAAGACCTTTAACACAAGTGACAGATTATCTTGGGATGAACCAATGCGAAATTCAGTATTTTTCCACCTATTGTTTCTAATATTTATTCTACATGCTGCATTTTATGTGTGTATCTACTTTCATCTTTTTTTTAAGTTTATGTATTTATTTTGAGAGAGAAACATGAGTGCGGAAGGGGCAGAGAAAGAGGGACAGAGAGAATCTTAAGCAGGCTCAGCGTTGTCAGTGGAAAGCCCCACACAGGGCTTGATTTCATGAATCATGAGATCATGAACTGAGCCAAAATCAAGGGTCAGATGTTCAACTAACTGAGCCACCCAGGTACCCCACTATCTTCATCTTGGTCATGATCATGGTCATCATCTGTCTATATCTTGCTCAAGTAGATCTTTTTAGGAAACCAGGGATGAAATTCAGAAGAGAAAAATGACAGTATCCCCATTTTATTTTTTTTAATAGTTTATTTTTTAATTTACATCCAAGGTAGTTAGCATATAGTGCAACAATGATTTCAGGAGTAGATTCCTTAGTGCCCCTTACCCATGTAGCCCATCCCCCCTCCCTCAACCCCTCCAGTAACCCTCTGTTTGTTCTCCATGTTTAAGAGTCTCTTATGTTTTGTCCCCCTCCCTGTTTTTATATTATTTTTGCTTCCCTTCTCTTATGTTCATCTGTTTTGTGTCTTGAAGTCCTCATATGAGTGAAGTATTTGTCTTTCTCTGACTAATTTCACTTAGCATAATACCCTCTAGTTCCATCCACATAGCTGCAGATGGTAAGATCTCATTCCTGTTGATTGCCGAGTAATACTCCATTGTGTGTGTGTGTGTGTGTGTGTGTGTGTGTGTGTGTATACACAACACATATCACATCTTCATTATCCATTCATCCATCGATGGACATTTGGGCTCTTTCCATACTTTGACTATTGTCGACAGTGCTGCTATAAACATGGGGGTGCATGTGTCCCTTCGAAACAGCACACCTGTATCCCTTGGATAAATACCTAGTAGTGCAATTGCTGGGTCATAGGATAGTTCTATTTTTTTTTTTTTTTTGAGAAACCTCCATACTGTTTTCCAGAGGGGCTGCACCAGCTTGCATTCCCACCAACAATGCAAAAGGGATCCTCTTTCTCCGCATCCTTGCCAACATCTGTTGTTGCCTGAGTTGTTAATGTTAGCCATTCTGACAGGTGTGAGGTGGTATCTCATTGTGGTTTTGATTTGTGTCACCATTTTAAATAAATGTAGAATTCTCAAATTCCATATCTGAAGGTAGCTCCAGAATAATAATTGTTAATCCCAGAAATTACGCAAAATTAGAAGATTGTTATTTCTTATTTTCTCTCGTCATGATTTCCATAACCTTGTTATCCAAGGGCACATCTCCATATCTTCAGAATTGCAGGGTTCCGCTTAGCTCTTGTGCAAGTGTTGTCTAAGAACATCCACTGAATCCACATGGTGCAAGTAATTCACCAGGCTTTGTTTCCTGCTGGTCAGGGTCAAGCTCAGGGGGTTCCAAACTTTTCAATAGTGTATACTTATGTATAAATTGAATGCATGGATAAAATCAATGAAAATAGAAAACAGAAAATTTTCTTCCTATAGATCATCTTGTGTACCGTCTGGGGACCACTAGTCCACCACGTACTTAATTACAACATGTGGGATTCATCTCCTCAAGGAAAGAGTAGGTGGCCACTCATCGGGAATTCTTTACACGTCTGGACAAACAGCGGGGAGCATGTGTTGACCCTCTTGAAAGCTACTGTGAGAGCCAGTGTTCCTTTAAAGTCCCTTGATTCCCACAGTTCTGCTGCCATTCCAGAAGCTCTGCAGCCCTCCCATTAATTGTTGCCCAGGTATTTTGGATGAACGGGGCGGGGGTGGGGGGAATCTATTGGACTGCTGATTATTTTGATGTTTTGAGTAAAGTTCTATATCTTGAGATGACCTTAGCCATCACCATTTGAAAAACAATTAAGAACCTCCTAGAGACCATTTTTTTCTTATTATAGATTTTACCTTTTTTTTTTTTTTTTTTAACTAGAAAATGTTCTAGCCCTAGTTTAGGACTGTGAAATAGAGATCAGGAGGCTGATGGCAGCCCTAACGATGAGCGTCCAGGGCCAGGTGTCCTGGTTTCCGGTGTGCACCTCCACTTGGGAGGCCACTTCTTTTGTTCCCACCCTCAGGAAAGTGTTAACAGGCCAAACTGAATCATGTAAAAAATTGGCCTGATGTAAAGTGACAAAGCCTATGAGAACAGAGAAGTGCAGAGAAGTGGTTGTGGGGGAAAGGCCTTGAATGCAGATGAGGCAGGAGCCAGGGAGGATAATTAAGGCCGAAGCCTTGGGCCCTCACCCAGGGAAGCACTCACTCCCATCTCCTGTTTGATTGGAGTGGGGAACTTTGGTTGACTCTTTTCATTTACCAATCCCCAGATGGTGCCTGATCGCTGCCTCCCTCTGTGGCTGACAAGGGGGTGCAGAGAGTAAGTGAAGCCTTGTGAATCTATAACATATGTTAATAAATTGCTTGATAAGCAGGTGGATTTTCCCAGCTGGAGACCTAAAGCAGAGGCAGGTGCTGTGAGGACAAGCTGTATTTGACACCTCATCTGACTGGCCTGGGGGGAAGTGGCCTGCCTGACAGGGTCAGCCAGAGTTTTCCTCACATAGAGGGTTTGTTTTAGTCATGATATCTCTCAGGCCCTCGGAGGTGTTTCTCTTTCTCTGTAGATTTCTCTTTCCCCCACAGCTTCCCTCAGTGTATTACATGCTGGAAATAGTGAAGAAGGTCAGAGCAGACTCCTTGTACCAGTCTGGAAGCCTCAGACCCCTCCCGCCGTTCCAGCTAAGGACGAGGCCATTTTTCTGTCTCTGGGAAAACAAGTGTGAGACCTGGCAAGTCAAGGTCATGTTTCCATTAACGACACCTCATTCTGTCCCCAGGTTGTGTCATAAAACTATCCCAGCCCCACTGTTAGTAGAGAGAAAACAAGAATGGAAAATATGTGGGAGGAGGGGGGGGGGGTTTCTGGTAAATTCCAAATGAGGCTTGAGTGCCCTGTCTTTCCTCTGAGACTTCTATAACCGATGAATTGTTTAAAGTTCCCTGCAGATCTGATCTCAGCCACGGGGCTGATGGCATAACTCCCAGTGTGATGCATTTCTTTCTCAGAACCTCATAGCATCTCGGGCACGCGTTTGTTTTCATACTTCTCCCTTTTCTCCGCGACCTGTAGTTTATATGTCTGCCTCTTTCACCAAGTGTGAACCACTTTGGGGCAGGAACCCAGATTTATTTATTTTCTTTGCCTCTCATTTTTTATTTTATTTTATTACTGTCATACATTATTCTATTATTCTGTTTATTTTCACAGCCAATGACTTTCTATTGCGTAGAATTATTCAAAGGAGGATGCACTGGATATTAAAACTTCTTTTTCGGCCTCAATAGTTAGAACAGTATGGGTATCTTTGCATAAAGAGAGCCAAGTATCTATGGCACGTGATAAAGACAGCAGGTATAGTCAGAAGTGGGGAAATAAAAGTCTCCATAAATTGTGTTGGAAAACCAGGCAGCCTTCTAGGAAACACAAAAGCCCAAACCCTCACACTGTACACTAGCATCAACTACAAACAGATGAAAAACTTAAACATAAAATTAAAAGAAACCATAAAACTTTAGAAGACATTCCAGAAGCCATACAAAATTGGCAAACACTCTAGTAAAAAAATCCTCTTAGCTAGCAAAAACAAAACAGAGCCCCCCCCCCCCAAAAAATCCTGTAAGGAAAATAAAAAGAAAACTGAAAGAAAACTATGAGAAATATTTGCAATTCATATCAAAAAGCTAATTTTCTTACCATGAATTGATAAGACCAATAACGCAATAAAGAAGATGGGGGAGACATGAGAACAGGAAATTAAAAAAAAAAAGGGAGATACAAATTCCAAGTAAACATAGGAAAAGATGCTCCATCTCAATTATAATTAGAGAAATGCAAATTAAAAATTCACAGACACAACATTTTTCATTGTATCAGGCTGTCAAAAATCTAAAAGTTTGAGCAAGGCCTTGAACAATATGTGTTCTCATATATTACTGATGGTGGATATTGTAGTAGTGCGTGGAGAGCTATTTCTGAATATTTACCCAAGTTACAAATGGATAATTTCTAATTTTAGAAAATCCTACTTCTGGGAATATATCTTGAAGTTATAATTGTACAATTGTACAAAAATGATGCATGTACGAACTTGCTAGTTGGCGTATTTTACTTATTTATCATTTATTATCCCTCTTCTCTCTACCACCCAATAGATTACAGACTACAGAAGAGCAGGGACCTGGTCTGTCTTACCCTCCCATGTATTCTCGGTGTCTAGATCGGTGTCTGGCCCATTAGAAGACCTCAAAAAATATTTGTTGTATGAATAAATGGGAATTAAGGTCCATGTCCGATTGGGTACACAAAACCTAGCATATGAAAAACATTTAACAAAACTCATTCAGTGAATGAATAAAGTCAAGCAAACTGTCCATTAGACATGGACAGTGCCTTTTACAACACTCCGTCTGGCAAAGAAAAGACTCTGGCTTGACACTTATTCAGTGATCACTCTTTTATCATACTTAAAATAATTACTGAGATTTCTGAAATTTTGAATAAAAAACCCCAACTTTCTTTTATAATTTTAGTATTTGCTAGGAAAGGCCTAATATGCATTAAAAGACTTATTTAATTTAAAAGGCTATTTGACTATCAGACCTATCTGTTATACATATAATTTCTTTCTTGAGAATCAATGGTACTCATATTAAACTGAATCAATTTTTCCTCTCATAACTGATTTGAAAATAAATTGCACAAAATGCTTTGTCATGAGCAATGCAGTATTTCTTTAAGTACTTTATTCCAGTTTCAAATATCATTTTTATAACTATAAAAATAGATTTTTAAGTTGCTTAAACAACTAGAGTTTACTGATGTGTTGGTTTAGTCAGTCCTAAGCATAAGGCTACATTTACAATATTAATATTAGTCACCCTACAGACATAATTAGTTATATTTAAGACTACAAATAATATCTGTGCTTTTTAATGAGACTTAAATCTTTTGTTAGAAAATGCATTTCCTTCTCAAACATATGTCCTTTATTAATGAGGTGAAATTACAGATAATGTCAGGTTTTAGAACGAGGGATAAATATCTATTGCATGTCTAGACATGTTCTAGACATGGTGCTGGGTATTCTTCATATGTTAGGGCCAACCAAATATTCTCTGGAGTTTTCTACCAACCACTTAGCCTTTGGGGAACAACCCTTGTGAGCTATTCTGAGTGATGTAGACGGTCTCTTGGGTCTCTTAGGCCTATGGAAATCAGAAACGCTGAAGATGAGTTCAGCAATCTTTTTCAGTTAATTTTTAAGTTTATTTATTTATTTTGAGAAAGACAGAGAGAGAGAGCACAAGCAGGGGAGGGACGAAGGGAGAGATGGAGACCTAGATCTCTAGACCTCTTTTAGAACTGAGTTCTCCCCTTCCAAAGTCATAAAATCCTCTTTAGTGTTGCCCTGTACTCTTATTTTTCCAAGAATATCTTAATTAAAACTTCATTCAGTTAATGGAACAAGTTATTCATAATTTCTTTCAAATCCTTAATGAGTCTACAGACTAAGGCATTAGGGATTACTCCTCTCCATTAATGACATTCCAATTGAGCTGGCATTAGCTTAATCTTTTAAGATTTTTCACAGTGTTAATACTCTCCATTAAACATCTTTAACTTACTAAACTCCACTCAGATACTACTGAAACAGGAGAGATCTTCATTATGAGTATTTATTCCTTAGCAGTGCAAGATATTTTCCAAGCTCTCCAGCTTTCGGGCCCAACAATGACTGCCCTCTACCTGGCTAAGCCATCTCGCCATCTCGCTTTTCCTTTTCTCCCGTATGGCTCCAGAGAAACACCAAGCTAATCTTTGCTCCGTCCTGGGGGGGTGACCAGCTGGTCCCTCCATCTATGCCTGCTTGGAATTCTGGCATAGTAAGTTGAGTAAACAGTTGCTAAAGTGAAGTGAGTCTCATCTCTCCATTCTTTGTCAATTCACATTACTCATACTTATGAAAAATTGCCTCAAATTTCTTACAGAGAGCATGCAATGAATAACCACCTCTCTCATTCCTCTCCTTGTCAATATTCCCTAAGCATTGATTTATCCACCTTCTAAAATGCATTTCAGGATGCATTGTCCAATAACTAGTATTAGGACTAAGCACAATACATGGAGAAAAAAATGAAGGTAGATCTCTTCCTCACATCTTTCAAATGCAAATTCTGATAGATAAAAAAAAGCTAAATTAAAAAATCTAAGTCTAGAAGGAAACACTAGTGACTTTGCTACAATTTGGGGGGGGGGGGAGAGACCTTCTGAGTCCTATGAAAGGCACCTTAACAGACATGATCATATAAACTTTTTAAACTGCTTTAGATAAGAATAGCAAAAATAAATAGTATTCATTCTAGATGAAAATTGTGAAAAAAATGTTCAGTATGATAAAAGGCATATTTCCTTAAGTAATAAAAATCTCTTACAATTTGGCAGTAAAACAAGATTTAAAAACATCAACTGAAAAATGGATGAAATACATTAACAGGCAGTACACAGAAAAGAGAGTATAATGTCTAATAAACATACAGAGACATGTTCTGTCTCACAAGTAATCAAAGTAATCAAAGCAAATTAAAACAACAAGGGGCCTTATGGTGCAGCCATCATGGGAAGGTTACAAATACACCAAGATTTATTTTTAACAACGAGGGTTTGGGTTCAGAAGCAGACCTTCTCATACGTTACTGGTGTATACTAAAAAACCCTTCTCCAGAGCATCTTCAAGATACATTTTACCTCTAGACATTAATTCTAAGGAAGTAATTTATGTGGTCAAAAATTTAGCTAAAGAGACATTCATGTCAGCATTGTAACATACTGCTGAAAAAAATGAGAACAATCTAGACATTCAAAAGCTGGGAATTGGTTAATACATTATCGTATAATTAAATAATAAAATACTATGTCATTATAAATGATGTTGAGGTACAATATTTAAAGAACTAGAATACTGTTCACTGTACACTATGCCTGGGTTTAAGATGAGTAAAGTTGTGTGCAATTTGCACTTTCTTATTTTTATTGACCAATATTGCCAGTATTAAAAAAATTCTGTATCTGAGCATGTATAATGAACCCACAAGAGTGGGGTTTGGGAGTTTGGGGAGTGGAAGTTTAGCTTAGAGAATGTTGCAGATTTCAACAGCTAATAGCACTGTTCTTCCGTTTCGGGGAATTTAAAAGACACACCTTCAAAGGGATGTGTCTTGGCAACGAGGAAACTGTTTTCACTATATAATGAAACTTTTCTAGAACTCTAGAAAAATGAATAATTTCTGGGATTCCTAAGTTATATAAGTGACTAAGTGACAGACACTAGTCACGGTAAGTGACTGTATAGTTATATAATGGGCTAAGAATCTCTTACGCTATAACATTTTCTATATCACGTAAATATCTTGGATGAAATCTCTCTACAATTTTACACATCTTCAGTGTCTTCAGTAAAGCTTACTGAATGCGAGTGAGACTATTCCAGACAACTCAGGATCACGGATGTGTACATCATATACGTCTCTCTGGTACGCTGATGCCCTCCAGGGTGCATGAACTTCTATGCTAAATGGCCTCAGTCGTGGTGTTTCTAGTTTCATTAGTAAAATTTTGTGTTATTTGTGTTTCTTCCCCGGCTGACAGCTGCTGTTTCCTGATATAGTCTGTATGCTAATGTGGATTAACCCCCTCAACCAAATTCTTATTTAGAGGCTTTTAACACGCGGTGAGGTTGGAAACAACACAACCAAATCAACGAGAATAACGTGTAAAATGAGAATAAATAGGCTCGAGGGGGAAAGTTTGAGAGAATCTCTTAAAAATGAAGTGTATGCATTAAATACAGCCATTTCTTGTGACATTTATTTGTTGCTGCATATTCTATATTCTGTGAGATGTGGTTGCTGATTAAATTCCACAAAGAAAATGTGCTACTGCATTTCTTAAGCCTTAATATTTTTCAAGAATAATTTTATTTTTAAATTCCGTCTATAGTTTGAGATGTTTGACGAAAAAAGTACAGACAGGTAGTACACAATGATGGTTATAACACAAAAGAATGATTGATCTCAGGAACACCTGGACACAGGAGGTGTCATTTCTTTCTGGAAATCAGACTCTACTCTGGTAAAACTACCATGTTGACTGTCGGGAAGTAGCTACCTTTGGGAGTCTGTTACTGGGAGGAGAAAAGAGGGACCTCAGGGTAAGTGTTAGTGGTCTTTTTCCTGATCTGTGTTGAGTCATTTAAATGCTTTCATTTTCTGAAAAATTCACTTTCTACCTTAAATTTCTTTTTTTTTTAAGTTTATTTATTTATTTGGGGGGAGGGCACAAGTGGGGGAGGGGCAGAGAGAGGGAGAGACAGAATCCCAAGCAGCCTCCACGCCATCAGCACAGAGCCTGATGTGGGGCTAGAACTCACAAACCGTGAGATCATGACCCCAGCTGAGATCAAGAGGCAGACGCTTAACCGACTGCACCACCCAGGCACTCCGTCTAAAATTTCTAAGCAAAATTTTTTGTCATTTCTCAGCATTCACTTACAATTTCAGTAGTTCTCTGTGTACTGTACACCAATATTCTATTACACAAAAATTAGGTCCTTCTAAATATAACAATAAGAAACTGCACTTCGAAATTTTGTCTTTGGGCTGAAAGGGGTTAACAATCCTTAATGGTTTCTTAGCAACAAATGCTTTCCTTTGGTGAAAGTTATCACCTATTTATCCTCACAAAGTCCAGCTTCTCTCATGGTGGGACATGACACAACGTCTGGGGTCTTTAGTTGGCCTCCAAGGCAACTATGACCTTATGCAGAATTGATATTTCACTGATTGTTCCAATCAGTCTTTTTCATGGTTTTATTTTGAAGTGATGATTTGTTATTCTCTTGCTGTGCTTATTACACACACAATACACTTATTATTTGATTTTGTTGGGAAAATCAAATAAGACATTGTGTGAGAGTACTTTATTTTTATTGTTTTTTTTTTTAATGTACTGAGAGAGAGAGAGAGAGAGAGCAAGCAGTGGAGGGCAAAGAGAAAGGGAGAGAAAGAATCCCAAGCAGGCTCCACGCTGTCAGCACAGAACTGTGAGATCGTGACCTGAGCTGAAATCAGGTTGGACACTTAACCGACTGAGCCACCCAGGTGCCCCGGGGTGAAAGTACATTAAGCGCCAGACGAAGAATGGGTACCATCACCACCACCATCACTATTACCTCCATCAGCATCATCAGGTGTGCTTATTTCCAACCTAGACTAGAAAATATGAGCTTCTTGAGATGTTTGTCTCCCCCTATGGTTATTCTCCTTATTTCTTGTACCATGAACACTGGACTGTCCCCTGAACAGGTTAGTGAGAATATTCGAGTCAGTGTATATGGCAGGCTTGCCCCCTTTATTTATTTATTTTTTAATTTTTTTTTCAACGTTTATTTATTTTTGGGACAGAGAGAGACAGAGCATGAACAGGGGAAGGGCAGAGAGAGAGGGAGACACAGAATCGGAAACAGGCTCCAGGCTCTGAGCCATCAGCCCAGAGCCCGACGCAGGGCTCGAACTCACGGACCGCGAGATCGTGACCTGGCTGAAGTTGGACGCTTAACCGACTGCGCCACCCAGGCGCCCCAACCCCTTTATTATCTCTAATGAAGGCAGGCATCTCAAATAAATGCTAGTGTTCATGGAGCTTGCCTCAAAATTCTTCTTTGCACTGCAACCTAATTACACTTGACCCTTGAACAACACGGGGGTTAGGGGCACAGGTGAAAATCTGCATATAACTTTCAGCTTCCCCCAAATGTAACTACTAATAGCCTACTGTTGACCGGAAGCCTTGCTGATAATGTGGAGTCGATAAATACATATTTTGTGTGTTATATGGATTATGCACCGTATTCTTACAATAAAGTAAGCTGGAGAGAAGAAAATGTTATCTAGAAGCTCGTAAGGGGGCGCCTGGGTGGCTCAGTCTAAGTGTCTGGTGCTTGGTTTCTGCTCAGGTCATGATGTCAGGATTCATGGCATTGTGCCCTGCATCAGCCTCTGCACTGCCCACAAGGAGCCTGCTTGGAATTCTCTCCCATTTTTCTCTGCCCCTCCCCCACTCGTCCACTCTGTCCTCTCTCTCTCTCTCTCAAAATAATTAAATAAACTTAAAAAAAAAAGAAGCTCATAAGGGAGAGAAAATACATTTATAGTACTGTACTGTATTTATTGGAAAAAAAAAATCCACGTATAAGTGGACCCGCACAGTTCAAAACTTGTGTTGTTCAAGGGTCAACTGTATTTAGATTTGTTATGTGGGGAAAGCCTATTTCTCGTCTCTAACATCAGCTTTAAAGCTATTCCATGGAGGTAAAATTAATAGGTTTGTAGCATTAGGTGATAAAAAGGGTTGTAAGGAATTATCTAGTCTAGTGTTGTCAAGTGTAATTCCTGGACTAGCAAATCAAGATGACCTGAGAACTTGTTGGAAATGCTTTCTCACTCACCCACTCCCGCCAACCTACTGAATCAGACACTCCAAGGTCGAGACTCTGTAATCAGAGCCTTAATAAGCCCTCTGGTGATTTTTGTGGGTGATAAAGTGTAAGAACCACTACTCTAGTCCAATCCTATTGTTTTTTTGCTGATAAAGAACCTTAGGTGTACAGATGTTAAACCATTTTCCCAAGGTTATCCATGGAATTAGTTGCCAAACAGAAACAAACTCCTAGTAGCTACGTTGTATAGCAAGTAAAGACTTTGAACAAAACTTCTAATCTTCTACCTTAAATTTCTAAGCAAAACTTTTGCCATTTCTCAGCATCTTTTGGGTGCCACTCCTCCAACATTCTGAGTCTATGCAGTTCACGTGTAGCCTCCTGAGAGGGCTCATAAACTGGTCTGGCCAACCAGACACAAGAGGTCACCTGTATGTGGAACTGTTGAAGACTTCCTTATCACTCTCAGGAGAAAGCCTGTCTGAGAATAAGGTCAGTACAGAGAAAAGTGTAACTAAGAGACAGTCAGAGAAGGAAAGACTGAGCTCTTAGAGCATTGTTGCAACTTCGCCTCCAGGACTAGCCAAATATGGAAGATAGAGTAGCCAGGAACTTTCCTGTTCTGTACGTGTCCCACGCCTGCATTTTTCTTTTGTTTGAGCCAGATTTGAGTTGCTGTTTCATTTCAGGAAACAAAGGGGCTCTGATTGATTTTTTTTTTTTTTTTTTGGAAATGTAGTATTATTTTAATGCCTACAGTTTAATCACCAGAGAATGTGGATGACAGGGCAAGGTTTTCCACACAGGTTCTTTCAACAGCTGGACTTCAAGACAGCTGAATACTGATTAACTCTGTGCCACTATGTCCCCTAGGACACTGACAGGACTAGAAACTCATAGGTAGTCCATATTTTTGCAAATATATAATATATTCAGCAGAGTCCCTGGATAGCCATTCCACTACTCGTTTCATAATAATGAAGGCAGAGATCTCTACATTGGTGCATTGAGAAATATTAACCTGGACCTAAACAATTCACAAGGGTCAATCTTTTGTCAAGACTGATCTGCCACGGCTGTGTGAAGGCCCTTAATATATTCTGCTGCTGAAAGTCCTGTCCAATGGAAGAGTAAGATGCAAAACTTCTTCCACTACCGTCTTCTTGCTCCCTTTCCTCCAGTTTCCTCTCTCCACCACCTGCTGTGGTCTCCGGGACGTATTTCTTGATAGAGTTTCTTGATAGAGATTTTTACACCGTCCTCGCCCTCAAACCAGGGCTCTCTAGATGCTCCTCCCACCATTGCCCTCAAATGGTTTCCCTCCTTGAAGCCCCAGTCCCTTAGTTCCTGTCGGGAGATGAGCTCAGGATTCTTCTCACACCTCCCCATCTCCACCTCCCCTTTCTCTTTGGCGGACTCCTCTTCGTCCAACTTGTTCATTTACATTGCTCATCACTTGGGTTCTTTTCTCGGTCATTGTTCATCACTCTAGTTTTTCTCTGAATGATCTTTTCCTTTCCCATGATTTCAGACACCACCAATTCTATAGATCCGCCCTAGACCTTTCCCCTCAGCTCAGACTTCATATGAACCTTTCAAATATTTCCTGGGATCCTAAACTCACCATGTCCAACATTCCAATAATGCTCATTATCTCCCCACACCTGCCATTCCTGTCTGCATGATCTCATTGGTTGGCACCACAGGCCATCCTTCACCCTGGCTGCACACCTCAGCTTTTGCCTTGACTCCTCCACCACGTCCCATTCTCAAGCATCTAACCACCAAACGCTGCCTGAGTTTACTTCCTGTGTAGTTATCAAATCCCTTCCACCACCCCTACTTAGTCTTATTATTTCTTATTTGAATTACTGCACTTGTCTTTTAATTATTCTCCTGCCTTTGAATCTTCCCTGCTCATACCCACCAAATTGATCCCACGTGAATATAAATTTGTGTGGCCATTCTGCTTCAATATATTCAGTGGCCCTCAATGTCTGCAGGGCACACAAGCTCCTTGCCTGGTCCTTGGTGCACTCCAGGAATACAAAATTAATTCCATTTCCCTCTCCTATTGAGTATATTTGCCTGTATGTCTTTGCCTGTATTATCCGCCACGCCTGAAATTCTCCCACCCTGCCTTCTCTTGGCTATTCTGCACTCAGCTGCTAAGAATCAGCTGATGTGTGCCCCTCCCAGGATGCCATTTCTAACACCTCTGGCCTGGGGTGGGATTTTATGAACCTGGTGCATATCCCCTTTCTGCGCGTGCTCATTGTGTCATCATTTGTTCATGGGTCTGCCTCTGCTTTGACCCATGACACCTTGAGAGCAGGGACTGCATCTGTTTACTTTTGTGACTGGCACAAAGTAAAGACTTAGTACCTGTTTCTTAAATGGGTGTATCAGAGCACTGGCTAGATATATAATGCATGAAAGTCCAGAAAAACTATTTATCAAAAATATGCTAGAGATACGCCTATTTAATTGGAACTGTTTTAAATAGGCCATGCTGTTTGCCATCAGGATCACCAGAGTCTCATTAGCTCTAATTATCTTCCCGAGTTTAATTGATACTTAACAAGGTAGTGCATTAAAGGAGATATTTTATTCTTCTAATATTTCCATAGTAACATATTGCACTATTGCAAATTCAGAATTACAGCTTTGTGGCTGAGAAGGTAAAAAATAGTTTGGAGGGAAAGTGTTCTTCAAATATACCAGGAGTGTTCAGGAAACATAAATTAAGAAACCTCTTGGCAAAGTAGAAATATCCTTTTCCTTCAATCTGTTTCTATCTAATATTCTTTAATACATGACAACTGCAAGGATCAATAAAAGACACCATAAATGCTATCGCTAAAGAGTCCTGCCAGATGAAAGAGGTGATTTTGACCCCATTAATCACCCAACTGCAAAAGCGTGCACAGTTGACTGTTTGGTGATAATGAAAAGGATCACACCACATGAATAGAAAGATACAGCATCTCAAGTACCACAGCCTGGACAGGTGACAACAATCTGGACCTAAGTCATTAACTAAGGCGAGCGAGGAGAGGGAGCTCCCTGTTCAGGGCCAGGGAACAGGTTGATGAGATCGCATTTTCCGGGATCCACACTGGCAGACCTGGGACAATGGAGAGCATACTCATTTAAACCCATACGTTAGAGGCACAGGAGCCCATGGATAAGGGCTGGTCTCTTCATTCTTTCCACAACACTCTATCATTCAGCGAGCACTGTCTGTGACGCTTAGTCCCAGGCACCTTTCACAATCTACTTTTTACCATAAACCTTTGAGGTAGTACTGTTATGACACCACATTTTGCAGATGATGAAATTAAAATCTAGAATGATCAATGACATGCCTGAGGTCTTTAGGTGGCAGAACCAGGACTGAAACCCAAATAGTTAGAGTCGATGCCCACCTACATCAAAGTGTGATTGTACCAGCAACAGCATCCCTGGGAATGTTTTTGAAAGGTCAGTTCGTGAACTCTGCTCCAGATCTATGGACTCAGAAACACTGGGGATGAGATACAGTCGATGGGGTTTGTACCGAGCCCCCCAGGGAAGTCTGACGCACTTGACGCAGAGATCCTATTATACTGTAATGCCATCTGTTACAGTAGTGTTTCTCCAACTTTAATGTGCATGCAGACCACTTACACATTAAAGAACCTGAAGTGCAGATTCCGATTCAGTGGCCTGAGTTTCTGCATTTTTAACCAGCTCCTGGTGATGCTGATATTGCCGACTTGTGGACTACACTTTGCATAATAAAGCCCTAGCAAGTAAGCTTCAGTAAGCCTGGCCAGCTCAGTTCTCTGCTGTAAATCCTGTTTAGTTAGAGAGTACCTGACCCACATTCTATGTGGAATGAATACACCGGGAGTCACTGTATCTGCATGTCTGCGTCATTGATGCTTGATACGGTGCAAATCTACTGCTAACTTGAAGTGCACTTGCCCAACCTGCCTTTCCAAATTTCTAACCACACGATCCATTCATTTGCCCCAGAGAACTTTCAGGTTGCCCATTGACTGGACAGACTTTTTACTGTTCTAGTCTTTTAGGCGAATAGGGCACTTGGGATACTCTAAAGGCAAGTGAGCGTGTCATATGTTTTAGAAAAGGGGTGAAAAAGTAGGATGTGGGAAGCGGGTAGAGAGACTGGACAAAGGTGGGAAGCAGTGTGACAAAAAGGGACACCCAGGAGAGAGATGATTTGCAGCTGGCCGAGCCTCTGAGCATTGCTCCAAATCCATTCTCACTTTTGGGCTAAGAGTTTGAAAAGCAGCGGACCTCGTTTTGCAGTACACTGGCTCAAAGCTTTGGGAGTTTGAGGAGGGAGGTGGAGGAAGGGAGATAACTCTATCGAAAACATTTGAACATTCTGAACGTTCAAAAATGTTCCCAGGTGTTGCAGCTGCTGCGGTACAACCACGCTTTGATGTAGGTGAGAGCAGAGTCCAACTATTCAGGCTTGGATCCTGGTTCTGCCATTTAAAGACCTCAGGCAAGCCATTGATCTCTCTAGATTTTAGTTTTGTCACCTGTAAAATGTGGTGTCATAACAGTATTACCTCATAGGTTTATGGTAGAAATTAAATGGTATGTGAAAAGTGGCTGGGGCAAAGTCAGTGTAAATCAAATATTTATAACAGTATAAGTCAAATATTTATAGTATTTATCATATAAATATTACAATACCATCCTTAACCACAACAAAACAGTCACACAGTAAGCCTTGAATGAAGAGTGAATGAATAGAAAAAGTGTCTGATTGGCCAGAGGAAAACGACCTAAGCCCAGAAATGAGGGGAAAAGAGAAGAAAGAATGAATGATGCCTGGCTCTCCTCCAGTGAATGAAAAGTAAGCTTCTTTAAACCCTTAACAAATGCCTGGGTCTTTAAGGGAATCAAACATTTTGTAAATAGCCTGCGGGACACAAGGCTACAGCTCTTCCCAAGTAAAACACTTCAGCCCAGTAAGCTCTTTATAAGTATCTGGGTTGGCTGAGCATTGATAAATGCCGTGTGTTGATTGTAATGGCTGGGCCACAATGATTTACAAGAAATAATTCCAAAAATTGATTTTGGAGACATCACAAAACTCAAGAACAGGATTTCAGCGTGTTGCTCATTCTGCCAGAATTCCCCAGCAGAATTGAGAGTAACACTGAGCTGTATTAAAATGGTGGCATAAATATTACTTTAAGTTTGATTAAAATTTAAACAAGTTGTAATGAACAGATACATGGCTCTTTTAGACATTATTGACCGCATTTAAGAGATCAAACAACTGAGTGAGAGAAAATGACTTCCAGGCATTCTCAAAATTAGTATTTTAACTGAAGTTCTTTGAACTAATATTCATAGAATATTTATGTAACTGGGACAACTTAACATTCTAAACAATGACATTTCCTCAAAGCATTGCTGTGAAAGGAGGAATGTATAATACATACACTATTAGAATTTCATGACTGGCTGATACAGAGTAACTTTTGATCTAGAAATCTGATGATCCCTTAAAGAGCAGTCTTCTATAGAATTATTATTATAACTCACTAATTCAGCCTATGAAGCACATAACCAAAGTTCTATGCACAGACAATTCTTTGGATAATTGTTGTTAGAGGCAATATAATTACCTTTTTTTTCATTAAGGTTTTACTTTTTAGAGCAGTTTTAAGTTCATAGCAAAATTGAAGGAAAGGCACAGATATGGGAAATCCCATATATCCCCTGCTCACACACATATGTAGCTTCCCCCACTATCGGCACCCACCCCCCAGAGTGGTGCATTTATTACAATTGATGAACCTACAGTGACGTATCATTATAATCCAAAGTCCATAATTTACATTACAGTTCACTCTTGGTATTGTCTGTTCTATGAATTTGGACAGATGTATGACAAGTGTCCATCATTATAGGATCACACAGCCTTTGTGCCCAGCCTGTTCATCCGGCCCCATCTCCCACCCCCACCCACAACTCCTGGGTACAACTGATTTTTTTACTGTCTCTATAGCTTTGCCTTTTCCAGAATGTCGTATAGTTGGAATCATGCAGTACGTAGCCTTTTGAGATTGACTTCTTCCACCTCATAATATCCATTTAAGTTTCCTCCATGTCTTTTCATGGTTTGACAGCTCAATTCTTTTTAGCACTAAATAATATTTCATTGTCTTGTATCACAGTTTATTTATCCATTCACCTACTGAATATCTTGGTGGCTTCCAAATTTGGGCAATTACGAATAAAATTGCTGAAAACATCTGTGTACATATAAGTTTTTTATTCCTTTGGTAAATACCAAGGAGTTTGATTACTGAATCGTATGGTTAAGAATATGTCTAATTTTATAAGAAGCGCCCAAACTGTCTTCCAAAGTGGCTGCACCATTTTGCACTCCTACCAGGATTGAATGAGAGTTTCTGTGGCTCCACATCCTTGAAAGGCTTTAGTGTTATTGGTGTTCCAGATATTAGCCTTTCTACTTAGGTGGACAGTGGTATCTCATTGCTGTTTTAATTTGCATTTCTCTGATGAATGTGATGTGGAGCATTCTTTTTTATTTTATTTGCCCTCTATATGTTTTCTTTGGTGACGTGTTTATTCAGGTCTCCGGCCAATTTTTTAATTGGATTGTTCACTTTCTTATCGTTGAGTTTGAAGTGTTCTTTGTATATTTTGGATAGCAGTTCTTTATCACGTGTATCTTTGCAAATATTTTCTCCCAGTCTGACTTTTCTTCTTATCCTCTTGACACGGTCTTTTGCAGAGCAGAAGTCTTTAATTTTAATGAAGTCCAGCTTATCAATTATTTCTTTCATGGATTGTGCCTTTGGTGGTTTATCTAAAAAGTCATTGCCATAACCAAGGTCACAAAGGTTTTCTCCTATGTTATCTTATTAGATTTATATAGCTTTCAATTTTACACTTAGGTCTGTGATCCGTTCTGAGTTAGTTTTTGTGAAGAGTGTAACGTCTCTATCTAGATTCAGTTTTTTGCACATGACATGTCCCGTTCTAGCACAATTTGTTGAAAAGACTATCTCAGTTCCATTGTGCTGCCTTTTCTCCTTTATCAAGGATCAGCTGAATATATATAATTGCCTTTTGAGGCACAGGAATACAACTGGTAGGCCACTGATTTCCCTGCCCAGTGCCCATCACCTCAGTATTACTGGGTATTTCTTCCACTTTGGGTAGAATTGAGGACTATATGTAACCAAGAAAAAAAAGCAGTTCAACACCTAGATTCCAAATAAAGGAAGCTCCTTGACATTCCATTACAGAATATTCCAAATATCTTTTGCTTCGTATTATGGTAGAAATTCTGATATACTGCCAGGCCTCATTCGGGACTGTGGAGTTATTCCCCAGTTGCTCGGGGATGTTGCTAGCAGAAAGCTGGCAGATAACAGTGCTCTCTGGGGCTTCGGCCGAAGAGAGTCACTTCGCCCAAACTCACAACCATTTCCCAGAGCAGCCTGTACCCAATGACTGAACAGTGTGGGAATATCAAAGTCCAACCCCTTGGCCCCAGTCAGGGAGAAATCTGGAGGGTCATCTCAGTCGCAACACCCGAGGCTTTCACGGGAAATGCCAGAATCCTAGCTTGACTTCTGCTGGCAAACATTCTTCCATAGCTTCCCTTCTACAGGGGTTGATCCCAAGAGCACTCCCTGATGAACCGCATGCTAATCTCTGGCAGAGTCTGCTCCTCAAGGAACTCAATGCACAACAATCAGTAACCGAGGGTTGCGCTGAACAACTGTCTTTACAGAGAACTGAGAATGGAGGTAATAGGGCTAAAACTCAGGGTTCGGGGACGGGTGTGTTACGCAAGGTGTGGGATGACCAAAACCGATTCTAAATTCTCACTGCCTGAGCAGTGAGCCCCCACCCCCTCCTCCCTCCTCCCTGCGGTAGGCGTTGTATTACCTATGTGTGGTAATGCCCCCAGGGCCCCAAATTATCTAGGGTTTGAGCAGCAGGTAATCTGAGACAGTTCCTATAAATAGCCAAAACCCTAAACCAGATGGCCTAGCACGAAAGCGGTCTGATGATTCCTTCTGACAAGGCTGCTGTCTCACACCTACCCTACAAAGGCAGAACGGCACAGAGAGCAAGGTCTCCTCACTGGAACACAGGATCTCCGTCCCCTGCAATTTCCCGCATGTCTAGCAGATACTCTAACCTCTTCAGGCCTCTCAGAGGGTGCACGGGAAGAAGACCAGGGGCTTCCCTTCTCTCGCTGACTGGCCTCACCTCGAGTTCCCTTTCTCCACAACAGTCTATGCCTTTGCCCGTGTCAGCAGTATTGTAGAATTAATCTCGAATCTTCGTGGCTGGCAAATGGAGACCTGTATGAAATCCTCCTTTTACAAGGGTGACCACACGGGTATGAATGCTTTTCTTTGTTTTTTTTTTGGTCAAGTTAGCTAACATACAGTGTAGTCTTGGCTTCAGGAATAGATTCCCATGATTCCTCGCTTACATACAACACCCAGTGCTCATCCCAACAAGTGCCCTTGTCAGTGCCCATCACCCATTTTCCCCACCCCATTATCCCTCAGTTTGTTCTTTGTATTTGTGAGTCTCTTATGGTTTGCATCCCTCTCTGTTTGCATCTTACTTTTCTTTCCCTTCCCCCATGGTCTTCTGTTAAGTTCCTCAAATTCCACACACGAGTGAAATCATATGATATCTGTCTTTCTCTGGCTGACTTATTTCACTTAGCATAATACCAAAGGCATGAATTCTGCTCAGTACAAGTTCTGACTTTTTTGAAATGTCAAAGGAGTTAATGGCTACACTGTGGATAAAAACAATCCCTGCAATGAAGACAGATCACTGAGAGAGCCAGTAGAGGGGTGACCATGGTGTCTGAATGTCCCCTCAGAGAAAAGCCTGGAATGAGCCTCGGAGATAATCGCCTGGAGTGAGAAGTTGCCAGTGAATGGCCATATCTGACTGCCCTCTGTGGAACAAAAGCAGCACCTATCTGCAGTGGCCCTGAGGGAGTTTTCACAGTGGCCCAGACAACAGCTAGATGGTCCAGGGAGCCTGTATCCAAAATGGAGGAGCTACACCCATGCTTAGCTTCCCCTGTGACCATTGGCTTCCTTCTCCTAGCAGGAGAGACTGTACCTTCCTAAGGGTTCCCAGGGATTCAGGGCCTGGGCAAGCAGAATTCCCAGAAAAATCTGCATTCCAATCCAGATTGCCTGACTCCAGACTGGCCTGATACTTACCCACCGTCAAAGGAGTTTACCTTGCTTTACATAAAGGGAGAGGAGTAAAGGGATTCAGGTCATTGTTCTGTGAGATGATGGGAGGAAGTACTTTTACTCCACTCTGACCTTGACCTCATGCATCTCCCTTCTCTCAGTAGAAGTTACTCCTTAACCAGAGCTCTAGGAAGGATGTTGTGAAATTCATCCCAGGCCCTGGTCCAAGTAAAGGCCCAGATGGGACTCACCTTGCCCACAAAAGTTCACCTACTATTTCTCACAAAAACATCTTACAAGCTTATGTGTAGCCTTACCTTTTAAAACACATCACACGCATTAACTCAGTAAGACCCACATCAGCCCAGTGGAGTTGGCAAGGGACATATTATATAGTTCACACGTTTTAAGAAAGAAAAACTGGAATACAAGGTTGGATAAAGGACATTTCTTTCCTGATTTATGAAAAAAAAATCTTATAAATACATAGAGCTAGAATCACAGCTACTTACACATGTATTGGATTATCTTTTTTAAAACGGATAAAATTAAATGAAGCTTGTACTACCACAGAAAACCCTGGAAATATGGTCAGCATAATTATAGAGCATGAAATAAACTTTGCAGCTTCCTTTCAAACTCTTTTTGATAAAAGCTGTAAGGAGAGAGAGATCAGAGGTTCAGTGATTTGGATAAGAGGAGTCTGGAGAAAAGGAGTTAAAGCTGAGAGAAAGTGATCGATAGTATAGGGCAGACCAGTCTGTGATCAGGTTGGTTAAGGTAAGGCAGGACACTGCCTGTAGTCTAGAAATGCGAAAGCAACTTCCAAAACGTGTCCCCCGTACACTGCATGATACAGCCCCCCAGGATAACGTGGCATTAGTGGAAGAGGGTGTACTTGCTCCTCCTCTTCTGAAATGCCCGTTCTATTTCTCCTACCCTTGAAATAGGAAACCATTTCAATAAAATAAGATCCATTCAACAAACCTGTTTATCAGAGGCCTACGAGGTGCTAGAGATCTGTAGGAGGCCCGATACGAATAAGCCACAGTTCAAGAAACAGACCCATCAACCACCCATCACACTAGACGATGATGAGTGGTGGAAATGGGTCTCCTACTTTTGCACTTTGAAGAGCAAGGGTAATGGCTGCTGATCTGAGAATTAGCAAATATTTATTTTTCTACATAGCTTCATGTCACTGCCATCTTTGGGGAGGGTCACCGCATTGAGTCATTCTTCCTTCAAAATTAAGAAGGGACATGGGTTTTATCTGTGCTGATTCTGAACCTTCCCGAACTGTGCCTTTACTTTGTACTGTAATAGTGTTGTCACCAGAAAGCTACCCAGCAGTGCCCTTTGAGTTTGTTACTTTTCACAGAATCACTGGCTTTTAAAAGTAGAAGGAACCCCAAGACTGACTATCCCGACCTCCGTGCAGCACAAAACCCCCTTCCCCAAAGTCCTGACAACTGGTCACACAAACAGTAAGTAGAGTTTTGTCCGCTTCCTTTGTCTGCACTGACGTGGTTTACTTTAGTACAGACACTCAAGCACAGTGCATTCTGGGAAATGAGGGTCCACGGGGTGCATTTCCATAGTGCAACACTGTTTCTAGAAAGAGTGGAAGGCCCCCATGCCACCTCTACATAGGGCATGCTCATAGAGCAGATGTTTTCTAGTTTTAATTTTTGTGAACTCTCAGATGGATGAGGCTAAAACATCTCTGAGCTTTATTCATAATTGCTACAGTAGGTAATTTGTGCCTGTGGTAACAGTACTTTAGAGTTGTTAATGAAAACGAAGACTGACTTTAAAAAAAAAAGCCTAACTCAGGCTGGAGTGAAAATATGGAGGAGTCACAGGTGAACTGCATCTAAGTTTTCCTTTCCTATTCCAAAGGACAAATATTACTTGGGTTGGAATAAGAAAAAAGTACACTGTCACACGGTCCCGTACTGTACGTCGGGTGAACATACCTGCAGCCCTTCGATAGCCAGTTTGAGGATTGAAGGTGTCAGTTTGGAGGCTTGTTTGAAGGAAAAATTACTCCAGTCTATGATTAAAATGAAGCCATTTATCTGCAGCTCTGGATCTTCGATAAGGACTTCCAGGGACAGCAGGATGGCACGGAGGATGTCTGTGAAGGAGTTCCTGGAGCCAAAGCACAAAGGGGAGACTGTGTGTGAGTATCAGCAGGCGATAGCACGTTGTGAGTAGAGGGCTGGTCGCCTCATGCCGCTGCTCCATAAGCCCAACCTGCAGGGTGATGCAGGTGTCCTGTATCCAAAGTGACCAAAAATATGTTTGCTAAACTTCACAGGAACAACGTGGCAAGAGTCACAGGATGGGAGCCTCCCTCTGATACAACTGCATCAGCACCCCGAACTTTTAAGTTATTTCTCTTTAGCGTTTCCATTGGTTTCCATACTCTGTTTCTGGCACAAAACTGATTGCATTTCCCCGAAATGCATCCCGTACCCGTCTCTCTCCCTCGCAGAGCTCTGTCAGCTTCTAGGGCGAGGACTGGGCCATAATCTTAGTTGTATCCTCCACACCTAGCTCCTCAGTGAATCATCGCTGAACAAATAAGGTAAAAACTGCAATCAGAGGCACTTATTTTGATTAAATTCCTCATTGTTTTTGTATGCTTAAAATCTTGCTGAAAGTATAAAAACACCCATGCAATTGACGCTATTTCCTAGCTTCAGTTCTTGGTTAGAGAAAAATAAAGCAGGAAGCATAGCTTATTTTCATTGAGGGTTTGCAGAGTATGATTCAGGAGGGAAACCGCTCGGAGTACATCGGTAACTATGACAACAGGCAGACCGGCATGCCAACGAGAGCGACGTTCCCCAGTGTTGTATGTGTTCCTCCACGCCATATATTCCCATTCACCAGATGATTTTTGTGTGAGATAATTTGCAGACATGAGGAAGTTGATGGCAATTTCCTTCTGCTAATTCTTCCAACAAATTATCTGAGCTATATATAAATCAAAAATCTTAGAGAACCTGTGAATTCAGTGTCTGTCTTTTTTGATAAGTAGGAAAATGTAAGCTTGGATGGCAAGTGATGGCAAAATTCCGTATTTCAGGCTACTATTAAGATCAGAAGGCATCTCCTCTTGTGAAAGAAGTATGAAATGATCAGACTCTTGGGCATTTCAACCTGGTTCAAATTCTAACCAAGCCTAATGATTCCGGATGAGAAATCGGGAAGATTTCTAACAGGAAATCAGTGAGAATTTACTGAATGTCTATTAGAAGCTCAACATTGTGTTTCATACTTAAGATTATAAAATTATATGTTGTATTTCTATTTTCAAAGAGCACTTAATTTAGCTGGGGTGGGCTAGGAAATTATGGACATGAGTTGAAAGGATCAATAAAATTTGAGTCGTCAGGGAAGAGTTTGTGGAGAGATGAAGGCTTGGGATTAATCTTAAAGGATGGATAGGATTTTGATGATCGAGAGAAAGGGAAGCGAGATATTTCAGGAAAGATGGGTGACAATAATTGAAAAATGAAGATATACATATAGCCCATTCTGTTTCCATACAGTTCTTTCACTAAAAATTTCTTTCTTACATCAAGCTAAAATTTTCCTTCCCCAAATCTACCTGTTGGGTGTAGTTCTGCTACAAAAGAAAACACCTCAGGTCTTCCATATTGCATACCTTCAACTCTGCAAACATGATGATCATGATGCCCCATGTGATCTCTAGATTAAAAAAAATATTAGTAACTTTAACCGTTTCTCATAGGAAAGGGTGTTTAATACTCCCCTCATCATTATTGTTTTCTTTCAGATGTGTTCTCTTTTAACGTTAAGAGCTGTCAGATTCCTATTAATGTAGGATAGGTTTTCATCAGGACTTTTTGTTTTTGCATCCACATCAAACATTAAATGAAGACCAAAGTCCTTTTCAGGCATACAGCTTTAGGGACATGTGGTTGGTTCAGTCAGTAGAGCACGTGCCTCTTGATCTTGGGGTCGTGAGTTTGAGCCCCATGTTGGGTGTAGAGAGTAGTTAAAAATAAAATCTTAAAAAAACCATACAGCTTTGTATTCGGGAGAAACATTGCTTTAAGGGGAGCATGGGACTAAAGATTATGAAAATACGGAAGTGCCTAATAGTAAACTGGAAACTACCACTAGGGAATTAGAAAATCTGACCCTGGATAAGCCTTCTTAAGAAGAGCACACACATGGAGAAATTTAGGACTAAAAGGCAAAACCTTAGGTAGAGCCTATTTACAGTACTGAGTTGAAGGAAGAAGAATTAAGGAAATAAAAGATAAGAGGATGGAGGTAGTCATGAGTTACAAGAAAAAAAAAAAGAGTGTTTCGAGAAATAATGGTATGATAGATTGCAAATATTACTACTTCTTCCTTTGCCTTTTGACGTTGCTATGATTAAAACATGCTACAGCTAGCATGCTGAATTGAAGAAAAGGGTGAGGAACACAGATCAGTGACTCCCCAGCCAACTAACAGATCTTCATGAGAACCAGAACTACCTAGCTGAACCCAGGCTAGATAAACTCTAGCTGTCCTACAAATGTGAGCAATAATAAATGATTACTTTCTTCAGCCACTGAGTTTGGGGATGGTTTGTTATACAGCAACTGCTGTCCAATATCAGTAGTTAACTAAGTCAAATGCAACAGTATAATTTGATAGATAACACCTCTTCTCATCACGTATCCACTTGAATTCACTCTCAAGAAAAGGTATCGAACTCTAATGGGGAAACCATTTCACGCATTTTCAACACCAGAACCTTACTGAAGGATAGGCATTGTCAATGCATGAAGTATTATATCCATGGGATGATCTCAGGAGAAAAGTGAAGGGATTCTGGACTTCATTATAGTTTCCCAATGTTCAAATGCTTCACTTTAACAGAGGAACTGGATGAGCAGGAAAAAGTTGAATGGATTATGTTTCAGGTCATAACGTTTAACCCCCGGTGAGGCATACAACCTCACCTCATGCCTTAGTTGTGATGATCATCTTGAATTCCTTACTTCTTGCCTTCCTCCTATGGAGTTCCTCATCTTTTTCCTCATTCCTCCTTACAACACTGTTGACTTGTGAAATCCTCCCAGGTTTTTATAATTTAAAAATACCTCTCAGACCAAATACTTTATGCAGATACTCTGCCCTCAAGGAGGTGAGGCATAAATCCCCACTCCCCAAGTGTGGGCTGAGTGTGGTGACTTCCTTCCAAAGGGTACAGTACGGAAAGGGAAACAAGAGTAAGTACAAGCTGGAGAAACCTCCAAGCCCTACCTTGGCCAGGTGACTAGGGTCCCCAAACTCAGTGGCTGAAGAACGTAATCATTTATTATTGCTCACATTTGTGGCACAGAGACAACTCATGTTGATAATATTATCCTTTGATATGGTGATGAAAAAGGTACTTTACCCCTGTGATCTTCTTCCCAAAAAGCCATAATTCCAAGTAAATCAAGAGGAAAACATTAGACAAATTCCAATTGAGGGACATTCTACAAAATGCTTGACGAGCATGCCTCAAAATTGTCAAGTTCATTAAAAGGCAAGGAAAGTCTGAGAAACTGTCACAACCAAGAGGAGCCTGAGAAGACATGAAGATTGAATGTAATGTGGTATCTTGGATGGGATCCTGCGACAGAAAAAAGATACCAGGTAGAAACTAAGGAAATCTGAATAAATTATGGACTTAGTAAATAAAAAATGTGTCATATCAGTTTATTAGACATAATAAATACACTATACTAATGTAAGATGTTAATAATAAGGGTAACTGAAGGCAGGGCACAGGGGAAACTGTGCTCTCTTCATAAAAATTGTGTAAATCTAAAATTGCTCTAAACAAGAAGTTTATTTTTTTTAAGTTTTTATTAGAGTTTATAATCTGTTGTGGTAAGTTTCCATGAATCTTCTAACAAGGTTTCTAAGCAAACCAAAATGGTCATGAACAATTCAGCTACTTTAAGTAAATTGTAGAAATGAGAACAGAAGTCAGTTGTGGATTGTATCAGTTTTCAATTGACAATTAAAAGCACAAATGTGATAATATATGTGAAAGCACTATATGAACTACAAATTGCCAATGGAATGTAAAGAACTATATTACTAACCAATAGAAACCTCCCCCCAAAAAGGATAATATATTTATATTAATATCTATATTGATTAGGACATAGTCATGGTTTATCTAAGGGTTTTTATTATTATACTGTGAGCACTTAGAGATTACAAGTAGTGACTCATTTTTAGGTCCTATTGTTTTTATGAGCTGAGCACCCAATATTGTTACCCGAGGCTTTACAATTTAGCAAGAGCATACTACAAATGGGACGCAAAATAGTGCAGATCGTAAGCCTTTTATCAATGAGAAGACACTTAAGCTTCAAGAAGTGATTCTTTTGTGCTTTGAAATTTCAGTGGAGATTCTAGAACTTAGAACCTAGATCCTAGACTCCCATAAGGAAAAAAAAAACCCTGCTACATGTGATCAAATAACCATGTAAAGATATGATAGGGTTGCCAGTGACACCAGTTCTTAGGAAGAGCAGTGAGAAGCCTCTGAATCATTCTGAAGTCACAGTGTATATTCCTATTCTAAACTTTTCTACTGCAGCAAGAAGTCTCTTAATATTTGTAGTTAAAGCTTTTTGGCCAGTTCTATCTCAAAATCTCTTAACTTCACACTCAATGTCATCAAGTGTTTAGTTTTTTTCTTGGGAAGTTTTTAAAGTCCTCCTTAAACCACAAAATGCTTTTGCAAATGGCTAATGGCTAATGGCTAATGGTAGCTAAGCAAATGGCTACCAAATATCTATGTTCTATTCACAGATGCAGAAACGGTGTAGCTGAGCATGCTTCTTTATGTCTTCACCCCTTTGAAGCTTCTTTCAATGTTAATTATCAAAATAACCATGGCATGGCTTTCACAGTTACTGACTACACTTTGCCCCTTATCTGGTAAGGATGCCCTGGCCGAGGTGGAGAGGAACACATGCTCCATCCATTGCTCCTCTGGTGCATTTTCGTCTCTGGACAGGGGAAGAACTCTATTTTAGTAAAGGGACCAAAGGACTTGTACTTCAAGGCTTGACATCCCAGCTGTGCCACACACCAAATATGCGACCACACTGATAGGAGTCTGGAGTTCAGTAAGGGGCAATTTCCTGCTCCTCCACGAGAGGGTTGTTGCAAGAATTATGCAAAATGATGTGTGAAGAAGCTTTGTGAAGCACATCCCAATAGGAGGCAGTATTGGTACTTGCATGAATTACAGGGATAACGTTTTTGGTCCCACTGATTTCATGGAGGTGATGATAACAGGACAATAAGAAATGTACAAATTGAATCGTGTTCTATCCAGAGGAAACTATTTTCTCCTCTCCTAAAACTGAGGGTTTTCAAAACATGGTCTGAGATGGGAATTCTGGTGATATATTTTCCTAAATGACTTCTAATAATTCCTACATGAATCAAGGCTTAGCTGAACGGTGTGTGTGTGTCATTGTGCATTGAGGAAAATGAACCCATATTTCTCAATGAGGTAATCAAGGAAAAGTGAAAAAAAATGTGTTTTGAAAACATTAGGTGCAAGGAAGATACTAACAAACACGTTTAGCTTTGCCGTAGTAGACTTAATATTTGCAGGCGCTTACTATTCAATTTATTTTCCTAAATGTTAGCTGGAAAGTAAATTAGACAATTACTTTTCTCAGCAGGGATGATCACTGAGGGAACAGAAGCCTGGATTTAATTCTGCCTCACATGATTTGATGAGGCTCATGCTCTCAAGAGGAGAGAGAAAGGGAGAAAGGGAAAAAGAGATGAGAGAAGAAAAGAGAAAGAATAAGTGAAAAAAAGGAAGAGAGAACATCTTGCAATTAACTTATCATCTATTAATTTCATCCTATTCTGGTCAGTGAATAGGATTTATGTTAACATAAGAATACAATTCCTTGTAACACCAGAATAATGAGTTGCCTATTGATTTATGATTAGTTGCAGTATGGGAATATCTGGTTCTCAAAGCCTCTGCATCAGATAAAAGGAATAATGTATTCGATACCATTCAAACATAACATATGCGGCCCTTCCTGTGTGTGGAGTTTTAGATAAGGGGGCGAGCTATAGCATATCATCTGCTTTCGGAAATTTTAGTGCAGTCCGGGTGACAGATTCTCAAGTTAAATGGAGTGTAGTTTATACAAACAAGTACAACCCTTTCAGATGTTTGTCTGGCTCTACCAAGTATGGCAACAATCCATGGAAAGAGGATGGGGCTGTCATCTCTGGTCCAAGCTCACCTCTTCCCCAACCATTTGCTTACAGAGGACAGAGCACAAAAGGGTAATAATCTTGTCTAAGAACGGGACCCTCACTTAGAACTCATGTAGAGAAAACAGAGATAAAAATGGTGAAAACAGTGTTTTGTCACTCACGTAAAGCTTGAAGATAAGAGGCCGTGTTTCTGTAGACCAATCCCGACAGGCCTACATCTCGAGATACAGACACAAGAATGTCAAGTATTCATACCCAATATTCAAAATGGTACTGGAACTAAAGCTCACAACTCCAGTCGGCCAGCGTCCTTCCTTTTTTGTGTTTCTGTGGCAAATAAGGGTACAAATTGTGTGCGTGTGCACCTACAATAACTCACTGTTTAGAGTTAATTCTCCTAGAACTTGTCTTCCATCCCGTTCAGTTATTTTTTTGTTTAAATCAAGAAATAGTTTGAATAAATAAAACCTATGTTTTCATCACATTTGATCCAAATGCTTCTAAAGTCTCCCCCAAATTAAAAATAATTAAATTAACACCAAGTGTATCTATCTGCTCACTTAAACAGATAATATAATTTCTCATCAATTAATGTCTTCTTTTAAATTTCTGAAGTACCTGGAACTGGATAAGGAGTCAGGAAGCATTCATTCAAAGATTTAACAAAAGTTCAACTTTATGGAAAACACGTAAGATAAGAGGATTTTTTTTTTCTTTTTCTGCAAGTACATGGGAACTGGTAGAAGACATTCAAAAATATGTATATGGGAGGCAAATGAAGCAGAATCATTAAAAGCAATGAGATTTGGAGTTGGGCGGACTCTGATTCAAATCCTGGCCATTCCTGGCCATGTGAGCTTCGTAAGTTATTTATCTCTCTGTGGTTTCGTTTTCTCATCTGCAGAAGAAGGATCATAGCAACTCGCCCACAGTACTGAGAAAAGATCACTTGTGGCTGGGGGACTTGGGACATCTTCAGCTGGGCTGTGAAGAATGGGAAGGTTTGGACACTGGACAGAGAAGGGAAAGGGAAGAAGGAGCCATACAAACACCAGTAAGAGTTGAGAGCACAGAGACCAAGTACTGGGAGCCAGGGCATGCTTGCCTATGCCATGAACAAAGAGAATAGAATGTAGAAATATGGTTAGAAATGGGGTTGTGGCTTCTTCATTCCGCTCAATGGGAGAACTACTGAGTGTTTATGCAGTAGGGGGAAGCAACGGTAGTTATGTTTTAGGAAGATTTGGACTGGCAACAGGGACTGTAAATTGGAGTCAGGAGACTGGAGTCACACAGCCCAATTAGGAGGAGGTGACAGCAATACATTAGGTGAGAACTGAATGGAAATTGTAGAGATGTGAGAAGAACTGGGAAAGACAGTACTTAGGACTTAGTTACAGATTAGATGTAGGTGTGAAGAGAGGAAAGACAGGGCTACTTAATAGGACAAATGTCAGGTAAGAAGTGAGTCACAGGCGCTGCAGTTGTATCTTACAGAGGTTCTGACATAGCAATAATCAGCACCCAGGACAGCATACAGTGTTGATATTCGTATTAATATGATTTGACACCAAAGCTGTCAAGAGGGTGCCTGGAAGTACATGGTTGTTTGGAGTCTGAATTCCTGCCACACAGGTGATGAAATACCACTTTAAATAGATGCCATGTCTGCAGACAAGAATGTTTCCTGTTCTATTTATAAAAGACCACTTGCCTCTATAGCCTAGACTATGAGCTCACCAGAGCTGGGAGTGTATTATTTGTCTTTGAATCCCTGGCAATCACCAGTACCTACACATAGTGGATACTGAACAAATGGTGCTCGGTGAAGGAAGAAAGGCAGGTAGGCTAAACCAACCTGTTAGATGCTTCGAAACAGTGAAAATACACAAAAGCCACTTTGAGAACACCAGTGGGTAAATTTTCCTCTGTGTCAATGTCTCTTATGCTCATTGCTAGAGGTAGTGGTGTCAGATGCGTGTCCTTAAGCACTTTCGCCATTATGGCTCACATTTATAGAACAACGTGCTACTAAGCACCATGTATCCAAGAGGGGGAAAGGAAACTAGGCTTTATGATTAGATTTTGGCTTAGGAAAAGACCATGCATGCTTTCACATAAGGTTAGTAATGGCATTAATTAAGACCAAGAAAATGACAGTCTAGAAGAGTTAATAATAAATGCTAGATGGGGATGTTTCTAGATAGGAAGTCTGGTATACCATAAGATTCTTAGCCCACTGGGAAAAAAACTCATCCCCAAATACCACTTAAAGACAGCCTGACATGCAAGTGAGGAAAAGGTTTATTTCATCCAGCTCTCCAGATAGGGATTGATCCAAAGTCTATAGGGAGCCACAGAAGAAGAATTAAAAAACCACCCTATAATGGAAATGAATTATGAGCATTCCATCCATTACTAAATGACTATGAAAAATTAATTTCATGCTTCTCTCTTCTGCTAACTCCCCTGGCTGAGAAGCTGCAGAAGAGTAAAAACTAGGAAGAGTCTCAAGATTGCAAATAATTAGTACCGCGTATTTAATACTATGCACAGAGCTAGGATCATATCAGCCTAACTGAGGTCACAAAGAGCAAGATCCCCCTTGATGTGAGGGAGTTAAGGTGGATGGTCACATTACTCTTACTTCCAACGGAGTTCAAGTGACATTTACAGATTTTGCACAGGGTTCATGGTTATGGACTAGTCACCACGTGAACTAGAATATTCTTTCCTATGAGTCTGTCTGGCTCTTATTACAACAAAATTGCTTTCAGGATAATACACTGGACAGTAAGGTGAGAAGGTATTTTAGAAAAACAACCATCTCATAACAGTGCATTGCTTTGAATGATTTTGCCTCCTTAGCATCTTCCCTTTCATATGCTGCTGTCACTCTTGCAATCAAGAGTATCCTTTCCCAAATTACAAACTTGATAATAGTGTGAAAGACAACTTGAATTAAATAGTACATTAGCAAAACAACCCTATAGATGTTGCATTTCATGGAAAGCACACCTGTGACTTGAGTTGGAAGTACACAACATCTTATGATTTTAATTAATTCAGAAAATTGCCTACTCCGATGAAAATTCCAAATCTCTGTGCTTAATAAAGAGGTTAACAATATCTTAAAACCAAGAAGTCCCAAGGCTCTAAAATTAGTTGTCTTTAAGTAGGAGTCTCAACCCTGAAAAATATGGATAATTCACATCGGAATATTTAATAGAGACTGGATTTGGAGAGTCTGCAGTCTGATTGAAGTTTTCAAAGTTGGTTTATCCTTTCCCCTTTTAAAAATTCTAGCCCTCTTAATCATAAGCTACTGAAACAGCAGCAAGCAATCAAATTCACGAAAGATGAAAAGGAGAGAGCCACAGGAAATCATTATGTAATAGAAAGAAAAATCTTATTTTCGGAGATAGTGTATTTTTATATATTTATTATCTACCCTGACAGAAATGTAACTTGTTGGCTCATTTTTGGGTAGACATTCTTCTACCTGGCTATCAGCCTTCAACTATTTTATCTTCCTTAAGACACTTTAAGGTTATTGGATTCTTGGAGAGAGAAGGATAGAAGGTGGCTGTGCCTTCAAAGCTATCAGGTTCAGAGAGACCCTTAACACCATCTATACTGTTTCTGAGTTTGAACACCAGTACGGCAAGCCTCATGAGGAGAATTTGGGTCTTGATCAACTCCTAAAATGCTTAGTGATGGTTCACAAATCATAATAATGATAAGAGGATTGAACATGCTTCTGAAGCCAGGATAAATATATTCCCATGGCCTGGAGAGAAAAAGCTTTTTGCAAATACCCCCTATACTGCTTCTGCAACCGGACATGTGGTTAACTTCAGCAGAAAAACAAAAAACAACCTTTTGGACGTTTCAGATGACAGCTGGAGCCTAGAGTCCTGTGACTTTATAATAGAGAATTGGCAAGACAAGACGTGTCAGAATAGAGATATGGGAGTTTCTAGAATTCTCCTTGAGAAAGATCCACATGCGCCCACACACACTCCACCCAGCCCGAATCAGGCACGGAATGGACACTGAAGGGTGGTAATCCTTCTCCCTGGACTCTGTAAACCAGTGAGCTGGGAGCTCTGATGGACGCACTTACGGGGCCCCAGCCAGAACTCCGTATTTCCACTCTGCTTAATTCTAGGAATCGGAAGTGAAACAAAAGGTAACATGTAATATGTTTATAAAAGAATAAACATAGGCTCATCATAGCTGTTGTAACAATACAATACAAAGTACAGGGCGCCTGGGTGGCTCAGTTGGTTAAGCATCCGGCTTCGGCTCAGGTCATGATCTCACAGGCCATGAGTTTGAGCCCCGTGTCGGGCTCTGTGCTGACGGCTCAGAGCCTGAAGCCTCCTTTGGATTCTGTGTCTCCCTCTCTCTCTGCCCCTCCCCTGCTCATTCTCTCTCTCAAAAATAAATAAACATTAAAAAAAAAAACAATACAAAATAAAATAAAACAAAAACCCCCCAAAGAATTGGCTGACTTTTCCTACCTGAGGTAGAGTGTGCTTGGAGAGGATTTTGCCCTACAAGGTGACTTGACACGGGGAAACTCTGGGGACTTATTTTATGGAGCTGGTTAAAGACAACATTAGTTTCTTTTACTTAATTACATCACAGATTATCACTTGGCAATTCTCTAAGCAATTAGAGCCAGCGGTTATTATTTATTGCTGCCACTTAGGAGCTACACTGCAGGAGATACTGTAAAACATCAACATACATTTGTCTTCAACATAGGTCCAAAATATCCTACTCTGAATAGCAGAACAGAATTTGGAAAATGCGTTACATATGTATACAGACACATAACTTATATATTTAAATATTCACACAAAGAGAAAATACAACATTTTGGGACTTGGGATTTTGTTCCTCTTTATTGTAGGAGGATTTCAGTGCCTATATTTATTCTAACAAAATCTCAGAGACTGTAAGGGACTACTTGGAAAGATTAGCAGTTTAATTTCCAAAAAGGAAAAGAGGAAAAAATTCAAATGCTCAGGCTCTGGAAGGCTCTATCTCAAGTTTATTCTCTGGCTTTAATCCTTGCCTGCTATAAACTGATGGGCTATTATCCATCCCTCTTCTATTTATTAAACAAGGCACAAGGAGGGTTTTCCTCATTCTGGTTCATAACGTTCCCAGAAGGAACTGAAACTTCCTGTCTGCTTGACCCACATTCAGGAATTGGTGATGGTACTTACGCACCTACATAATTCTCTAGATCCTGAAGCAACACGTCAGCACTGTTTACATGTACTTGCTATGTACAAGTAATTGCTGACCACAGCAGGCCAGAGTACTGGGAAAGCTTGGAAGGAGAGTGGATTAAGATGAGACTGGTTCTTCCAGAATGGATTTACACTTCAAATAGAATAAGGCAACTGGCCGGGAGTAGCAATCTTTGTGATTACGCAGTGATCCTCATTTAAAGGTAAGATCACTTCCTCCCACTTGGGGGATGTCTGGTAATGTGTGTGGGGGAGGAATCGATGATTTCCACATTATTTGGATACTGCCACCAGCATTTATTGGGCCAAGGCCAATGATGCTAAATATCCTGCAATGTGCAGTACAAGCCCCAGAATTAGAGCCCATCCCAAATGCCTGCATTTTTTTTTAATCTTAAATAATGAGGTTCAGAGCCAGAGAAGATCAGAGAAACTACATCAGCAGTTAGTTGCACAGTAATAACTAGGTTCCTGACTCTTGGGTCCAGTGTGCCTGCTGTATCCCTGAGACTCACAGAACATTCAAAGGAAGAAATACTAACTCGAATGGGAAGGTGGGCAGTGTATGGAACCAAGAATATCTCCTGCTGTTTCTCTATTGCACTTTCTTCCTCTGTGCCTAGACTGTTCTTTTCCTTCCCTTCACCAGGCCAACTCTTTCTCATTCTTTAAGCCCTAAGTCAAATATTACTTTCTCCA
Source organism: Prionailurus bengalensis (assembly GCF_016509475.1). Classification (NCBI taxonomy): domain Eukaryota; kingdom Metazoa; phylum Chordata; class Mammalia; order Carnivora; family Felidae; genus Prionailurus; species Prionailurus bengalensis. Next base: position 12,507,519 of record NC_057353.1, on the reverse strand, counting down.
GGCGACTTTCCTACCACAGGAAGTAGCAAAGTATTGACAAGGATTGACAAGTATTGTCAAAGTCCCACCTTGACCAAGCTTTAGTCAGGCTCCTCTCAGCCCTTTTTACCTGGGCCTCATGCTTGGTCTACATCCTTGGCCTACAGAACCCAGTTACAGTAAATAACCCTGCTAAGCCAGTTAACGGAGAATCTCTCCAGCCTTGAGATCTAGTCAAACTCCTCTCTGCACCACCCATCCCTGACATGTAACCAAGTTTCTCTTGGTAATGTTCCATCCACTACCTTGCCCTGCCTGTTGGCTGTAAATCCCCACTTGCCCCTGTTGTTTTCCGAGTTGAGTTCAAACTCTCTTTCCTATTACAATAGTCTTGACCCCTTTTTTAATAGTCTTGAAAAAAATATTATTTGTTATTATTAACAAGTTCCAGTGAATAATCTTTCTCTTGTAGTGTCAATACATACATGCCAAATGGATGAATTCCTGATAGAAGCTATCTAGATAGATGTCCCCACATGGGGAAAAAAAAGCCCGGTGGATGAGCTAAAGGAACCCAGAATGACTGCAATGAAGAATCTGACCCTGAAGAGCTCTCCTGTGCTCCCAGAGATGGGTGCTGGGACAACCATTCGGTCCATTTGTGCGAACGAGCCTTCTCTGCAGCCAAGGCAGCCCGTTGTGCCAATCCACGGGCCAGGAAAAGGTAGAACACTTTGAGGCTTGGAGAATATCCTTGGGGGTATTCAATTTGCAAAAGAGACAATCTGGTACCTGGGGGGTTACATGGACAAAATGAAGGGCTAGGATACTCTCAAGTAGAACAGACCTTTCTGGTTATTATTCCATACTGAATGGACACATTCTTTTTACTGATTCATGCATTCTTCATGGACACATTTGTCATTGTTGAGAGACTGAAGAAATCCATTATAAAAGTCCACTCTGGTATTTGTTACTTATTATTTAAGCAAGAAGACACAAATTCCTCAAGAATCAGTAGGAGAGCATCTGTTTGTTATTCCGCCCTAGATACTGTGCAATGACAACTCACATATTCTTTAATTAGCCTAATGTGAAGTTGTCAAGGAAAACAAAGTTTACCTTTTTTTTCCCCCCTCCATACTAATCTTGAAACTTCATAAAAGAGTAACTTCTCCATTTATCTGACTCTGGCAAATTGGACAGAGTCATCTCAGAGGGGCACAGCGCTTACTGTGAGGTTCAGTAAGCCAAAGACACAGTTTTGGTCTGGCTGATTTTCATTTTGGCTAATCTCAGAAGAAAGGAGCGGAGCTGACATTTAAGGGTCACCAACAAGTATCAAGTGCCACGTGTCGTGCGCCACAATTCCACATACACAAGCTCAGTACCCTCACAACAATCCTATGAAGTGGGCATTAGTGCACACGAGTGCAAAAACTGTGGCTTGCTGAGGTCACTGATAGCCACACAGGAAAATGATGAGCAGAGATTAGAACCCAGGGGTCCAATGGCATAGTCCACAGTTTGTTCTCAGGGAACCATGAGCAAGGTATGTGGATCTGACCCAAACATTCCCTTCAAAAATAGGTCTTGACGCTCAAAATATCTTCATAAATAAGGTAAAGAGAAAAACCTGTTTGCAGCTGCCTGGAGAAATCCCTGTTCTAGAAGGTTCCCTTAGCCCCAAATGTCTGGGAGTGAACAACATCCACCCAGGCCATACTTTTGGCATCCCCGTGGCTCCCAAACCTCCCAATTCTCCAGGTTCCCACTTGCCCCTGTTGTATTTGGAGTTGAGTTCAAATCCTCTGTCCTGTCCTTCCTCCACTGCAATGCAGACTGCATAGGATTGAGAGTTGGTTACATTCTGTGATTGACTGACTGGTAATTCTGCTTTAAAAGCACACACGCAAAATGCTTGTTCAGCCAGGTTTTTTAAAGATTTGCGTCTCTGACTGTGGGATGCTTCCTACAGTTAAAGAATTTTCAGGGTAGGAATGGAGAAAGAAGGGTTCCAGAATCACCTACACCCCAAATAAAACTCTATTTAAGTTTTTTTAAAGGTAATTAAAAAACATCTTCTCTCCATTCCTACGCAGAAACTAGGAAGGCCTATTAAAGCAACAAGAAAGCTACTCCTTCTGGCTAAAAACCATGATTAAGTGGTCCCTTCCCAGACTTTCCCCTCAGATCTCAACACACAGATCCCTGTCCATCTCTGCACAAATCTACTCCTTCCCGAACTCCCATCCAGCCTGCCTAGAATGGCTTTCCAAAATTGCAAGTGGTTTGGGGGGCTGAGATGTGTATCATCTTCAGGGTTCAGTACAGGACGGTGCTCATAACTAGTACTATGTAAGCTAGAAGAATAAGGGAGATTCAAATTCAGCTCTAGAGATAGGGTACAGCAGCTCACAGCCCAGATGCCTGTGATGGCCAGGCAGGGCTTGTGAATGAAGGAAGCAGGTTGGGGGATGCAGCTCCACCGGCAGGATGTGACCATGGGGAAGCCACCAGTCGGCACCAAGCGCAGTTAGAAATTGAGATTTCTAATGTGAATCTCATTGACCAACAGGTCTGCTTCTACCATTTGGGCAGCCCGGGAAAAGAGTACAAATGGGGGTCCATATACCATCTGTCTAAATATTTCAAGATTAGAAACTAAGTCAACAGATTGTTAAATAAAATATGTGCTAACCCCTCCTCTAACAGATATAACTGCATGATGACCCGGGAGGCCAGGTTCTAATTTAGAATTTAGGGGATCTTTTGAATTCCATGCCCAACTGTAGTACTACTGAGAAAGCCAGCCCCTGAGCCTGAGTGCACCCACCCACTGCTCTTTTCACCCCTGGCTCCATCTGATGTAGGCTGGGCCTCGCATGCAGGGAGATCGACAGCCCAGTTCATGTATCTAAGCTCCAGACATATTTTCTACAGTCAGTATTCTTTGGTTATGTCTCAAGCCTGGAGATGCACATTTGCACACTCTGGGGGAAGTCACATCTGGAGAAGAGATCCACACAGACCTTGGAAGTGGGTTTGGGATCATTTGGGCAGAGAACTCTGGGCTTGTAGATTCCAGAGCACTGTCTAGAAGGAGAGGGTATGGACTCCAGTTGGGCACTTCTCCTGGTCCTACAAGCTTCTAACCTTCTTGAAAAGGAGCACAACTTTAGGAACAGAGGAAGTTCCCCTAAAATGTGAGATCCAGGAGCCCATCGCTGCCAAGTTCTAAGGACAGTACCATGGCCAGCTTACTCAAAAATTTGAAAAACATTGAGTGGGCCATGCAAATGCTTGTTGACCACCAGTTTGTTACCACTGGTCTAGGCTGTGCCTGTGTTTTCCAAACACTGAGTTGGAAATAAGGAAACCAGGTGTTGCCATTGGCTAAGTATATATACTGAAATAAATTACGTTACTTCTTCAAGGTTCAAGTTGACCACTAGTAAAATGAAGTGCCTTGCACAGTGGATCCAAAGTTCTTACATCTAAATTGATTATAGCAGTCTTTTTTAGCATCATTAAACAGAGATACACCTTTATATTTATATCATAGAAATAAGCAATCTCTCCCTCTTCAATTTTCTAACACATACCAACTTTACAGGGTCTATAAACTTGGTCATATGCTACAGACATAATAAAGTTACAAGAACCTAATATTCTCTCTGTGGTACAGTGGTTGGTAATTTAGTCCTTTAAATGACGAGGACTTGATTTTGGAATAACAGTCATCATAAACCATTATAAGCAACTGAAAATGTTTCTTTTTTTTTTTTTTTTAATTTTTTTTTTTCAATGTTTTTTATTTATTTTCGGGACAGAGAGAGACAGAGCATGAACGGGGGAGGGGCAGAGAGAGAGGGAGACACAGAATCCGAAACAGGCTCCAGGCTCTGAGCCATCAGCCCAGAGCCCGACGCGGGGCTCGAACTCACGGACTGCGAGATCATGACCTGGCTGAAGTCGGACGCCCAACCGACTGCGCCACCCAGGCGCCCCTGAAAATGTTTCTTAAACCAAAGCTTAAGAGCCATTTCCTTTATATCAACAAGACAACTTGGGGCAAAAAGAAAACTGTTGAAAATATGTCTATAGTAAAGAATATAAATAACAACTTAAAAAAATTTTTTTAACTTTTATTTATTTTTGAGAGACAGACAGAAACAGAGCATGAATGGGGAAGGAGCAGAGAGAGAGGGAGACAGAATCTGAAGCAGACTCCAGGCTCTGAGCTGTCAGCACAGAGCCTGACTCAGGCCTCAAACCCATGAACCTGAGCCAAAGTTGGATGCTCAACCAACTGAGCCACCCACCCAGGTGCCCTGTAAACTTTTAAATAATAATACTATAAATATTCAAGATTGCTTGGGGAAATACTTAGATAACATACACATAACTAAAATAATAATAATAATAATAATAATAATAATAACAAAATAAAAAGCATATGCATTACAATGGCCAAAATCTGAAATACTGGCACCTCCAAATGCTAGTGAGGATGTGGAACAGAAGGAACTTGCACTCATTGTTGGTGGGAATGCAAAGTGGTGCAGCTACTTTGGAAGACAGTTTGGTGGTGGCGTACAAAACTAAACATACTCTCGTATGATCCAGCAATCGTTCTTGGTGTTGGCCCAAAGGAGTTGAAAATGGATGCCTACCCAAAAATCTACAGACGGATATTGAAAGCAGCTTCATTTATAATTGCCAAAACATGCAATCAGCCAAGATGCCCTTTAGTAGGTGAATGGCTAAACTGTTGAACTTCAAGACAGCAGAATGTTTCACTTATTTTTATGTGTTCGCTTATTGCTGAGTGAAAGAAGCCAATCTGAAAAGGCTACGTATTGTATGATTCCAACTATAAGACATTCTGAAAAAAAGAAAAACAATGGAAACAGTAAAAAGAGTGATGGCTGCTAGCGGTGGTCATTGGGAGAGGGAGGAGTAGGTGGAATACAGAGGAATTTTAGGGCAGTGAAAATATTCTACGATACAATCATGACAGATACTGGCCATAATGCCTTTTTCCAAACCCACAGAATGTACAAGAGTGAACTGTAATGTAAACTGTGGACTTTGAGTGATTACGGTGTGTCAGTGAAGGTTCATCAGTTATTACAAGGGTACCTCTCTCATGGGGGATGTGACAAGTGGGGAGACTATTCATGTGAGGGGGCAGGGAGTATATGGGAAAATCTCTGTACCTTCCTCTTGACTTTGCTGTGCACCTAACACTACTGTAAAAAAAAATGTTTAAAAAATTAAAACGTATATTTTATTGAGCACAACCACAAAAGAGAAAGGCCTCATAAGGTCTTCTACTTGTTATGATGAAAAACTTAAAATCCTCAATGTGTCTGATGTACCCTAGCTTCATAGATTTGTGATCACTTCTACCCTGTTCTTACTCCAGTAATCTACTTGGGCAGCCTCTGTCCTGAGGATACTCAGACCTTAATGGTGGAGATAGGTTTTCAGTTCTTTGCTCCCAAAGCTGGGCTTTGCATTAACAGGAAACACACTGTTGACATAAATCTTTGCAATCACGTTCAGCTTTATACCTTAGAAGAGGAACGATGGTGCCATGTCCGGAATTCTGACCAAATTTGGAACCTATCCCTGGATCAGACATACTGGTCAGGCAGTTTGGAGTGATCTGAGCAAATTAGTTAGACTTTGGACTGACAGGCCTTGGGAAAGGTATAAAAGAAAGTAAAAAATGACTAAATATTGATACTGGAAAGGCGAAAGAGGCCTGCACACAGTATACAACATAATTATATATTGATTTGACTTGCTGGAAATGGCTGGTTAGGAAAGGACATAAATAAGGGGCAAAGAACATTTTTCAAATGTTTGGAGATGACTTTCTCTTCTTCCTTCTCTATTTATTGCATCTAGAAAAAGAAAGAAAGTTCTTAGATTACTGTTTGGAAGATTCAGGTTGGAAGAAAAATGTGCTGGCAGTGACGATTGCTCACGATGTGAACAGATTACTGAGAGATTTACAATCAATTTCTAGTGACCTTAAGACATTATAGAATTTTAGATCTGTTCCAAAGCCTTCATCTTTATACATGAGGAAAAAATGAGGCCTGCAGGATACAGTTAATAAATATCGGAGCCAACATTTGAACTTCAGTGTCTGAATATCACAGAGGGAAGGGACCTAAAGATCATCCAATCCCTAGACAGCCAGCAGGATTTGTTTTCCACCAACTTTTCGTTAAGAAAATGTCCTGGCACAGGGTGCCTGGGTGGCTTAGTCGGGTAAGCGTCCAGCTTCAGCTCAGGTCATGATCTCACGGTCTGTGATTTCAAGCCCTGCGTCGGGCTCTGTGCTGACAGCTCAGAGCCTGGAGCCTGCTTCAGAATTCTGTGTCTCCCCCTTTCTCTGCTCCTCCCACACTCACGCTCTGTCTCTCTGTCTCTCTCTCTCTCACAAAAATAAACATTTTAAAAAATTAAAAAAAAAAGAAGATGTCCTGGAAAATTAGAATTTTCATATAATTTTTTTATGATTTACATGTTACCATCCTGTAGAATGTTCTACACTTCTGTTTTCTTTTTATGCCATTTAATTTGTTCTTCTTAAATTGGTTTACGAATGTTTTCTTCCAGTCTGTATCTTGTATTCTCAGCCCTCTCACCTAGGCTTTTGCAGAAAAAAAGTTTTTAATCTTGATGATGCCCGGTATACCATTGCTGTCCCTTTTATGGCTCGTGACTCTGATGCAACTCTGAGAACACTTTGCCTATCCTAGAGATTTTCTCCTGTTTTTTTCTCAAAGAATTTTATAGTTTTTTGTTTTACATTTGAATTTATGATCTATTTTGCATTAACTTTTATGCAAGATGTGAGGTTTAAACTGACTTTTTAAAAAATCTATGTCCAGTTATATCTGCATTATTTGTTAAAAAGGCTGTCCTTCCACTGAATTGCTTTTGCACCTTTGCCAAAAACCTTTTGGCATATTTGTATGGCTCTATTTCGGAGTTCTCTTTTTTGTTCCATTGATTTACGTGTCTGTCCCTCCATCAATGCTACACTGTAGCTATATAGTAACACTTCATATTGGGTGCTGACTGATTCCTCACTTTATTCCTGTTTGTCAAAACTGTCTTAACTATTCTAGATTTTGTGCCTTTCTATGTAAATTTTAGAGTAAGCTTGTATATGTCTACAGAAAAACTCACTGAAATTTTGATAGGTAGTACATGAGGTGTGTATGTTAAGTTGAGAACTTTACCAGGTTGAATCTCCTAATCCAAAAATGTGGAACACTTCTCCATTTGTTTTGGATTTCTTCGGTTTATTACATCAACATTTTGCAGTTTTCAGAATTCAGATCCTGTACATGTTTTGTAAAATATATACCTACATATCATATTTTCTTTGGAGCTATTGTAAATGGATACTGTATTTTTAATTTTGGTTTCCGAGAACTCATTGGTCATATACAATTCAATTTTATGTGTTGATCTTCTATCCTATAAGCTTGCTGAACTCACTTATTAATTATAAGAGTATTTGTAAGTTCTTTGAAATTTTCAACCTGAAACATCATGTAATCTACAAATAGAGGCAGTTTTATTTCTTCCTTTCCAATTTGCATTCCTTTTATTTCTTTTTCTTGACTTACTGTAGTGGCTAGAACTTCCAGTACCATGTTAAATAAAAAGAGTGAGAATGAACAGTATTGCCTTATTTCCAATCTTAGGGAGAAAACATTCAGTCTTTTACCCTTAAGTATAATTAACTGTAGGTTTTCTGTAGATTCCCTTTACCGAGTTGAGGGGATTCCCCTCTATTCTTAACTTGCTGACCTCTTGTTTTCTAATCATAAACAGTATTGAATCTAGTCATAGCTTTTTCTGTGTCAATTGATATAATCATATGAGTTTTCTTCTTTAGCTTGTTGATGTGGTGAATTATGTTGCTTGAATTTTGAATGCTGAACTAGCCTTGCATATTCAGAATAAATCTCATTTGGTCATTACGTATAATTCTTTCTTTACTCATGGGTTTCCATGTGCTAATACTCTTTGACGGTTTTTTAGTCTAAGTTCATAAAAGGCATTTGTGAGTAGTGTTTCTTTTCTCTACTGTCTGGTTTTTCCTCAGGATAATATGGACCTCCTAAAATTAATTGGGGAATGTTCCCTTCTTTTCTTTTTTCTGGGAAGTAATTATATAAACTTGGTGTTAATTCTTTAAATGTTTGGTAAAAGTCTCCAGTGGAACCAACTGGACCTGGGGGATTCTTTTTCAGGAGCTTTTAAATTATTAGTTCAATTACTTTAATGGCCAGAGGGCTATTCAGATCATCTATTTCATATTGACTGAGTTTTGTTACTTTGTGGGTTTTGGGGAATTGTTCCATTTTTTTCTAAGTTGTTGAATTCATAAGGGTAAAATTGTAGAAGTATTCTTTCATTTTCTTTTTCATGGCTGTAGAATCTGTAGCGATACCACCATTTCATTGCTGATATTGGTGATTTGTGTCTTCTCTCTTGATTTTGTCAGTCTTGCGACAGGTTTATCATTCTTCTTGATCTTTTTGGAAGAATCAGCTTTTTTCGCATTGATTTTCTTTGTTTTCCTACTTTCAACTTCATTGATTTATTTTATTTACTATTGCCTTCTTCTAGTTGCTGTGGGTTTACTTTGACTTTCTCTTTTCTTGTTTGTTGAGGTTGGAGTTTAGGTTTTTGATTTGAGATCTTTGCCAATAATTTCTAATAGCAACTTCCCATGCTCTAAGTTACACTTCTCAGCAGTATTTTATCTACATTCCACATGTATCGATGTTTTTTCTTTATATTTTCATTTAGTTGCATGTAATTTTTATTATTTTTAAATGAAAATGACATCATTTATTTAGAGAGAGTGAGCGAGCAGGAGGGGCAGAAAGAGAAGGGGAGAGAGAGAATTCCAAGTAGAGTCCGCACTGTCAGCGCAGAGCCCAATGCGGGGCTTGAAACCGTGAACCATGAAATAATGATCTGAGCTGAAACCAAAAGCCGGCTGCTTAACCAACTGAGCCACCAGGTGCCCCTGGTCGCATGTAATTTTAAAAATTTCCTTTAAAACTTTCTCTTTGAGGAGAGCCTGAGTGGCTCAGTCGGTCAAGCGTCCGACTTCAGCTCAGGTCATGATCTCACGGTTCATGAGTTTGAGTCCCGCGTCGGGCTCTGGGCTGACATCTCAGAGCCTGGAGCCCGCTTCAGATTCTGTGTCTCCCTCTGTCTGCCCCTCCGCTGCTTGCACTCTGTCTCTCGCATCGTCTCAAAAATAAATAAACATTAAAAAAAAATGTTTTAAAGTCTTCTTTGACCCATAGATGGTTTAGAAGTGTGCTGTTTAATTTCTGTATCTTTGAAGATGTTCCTATTGCATTTCTGTTTTTGATTTTTAGTTTGATTCCATTATTGTCAGAGAACACCCTATATTATTTTACATTTTAATTTGTTGTGGTTTACTTTACTATCTATCTTGATCGATGTTCCAAGGGTATTTCAAAAAATATGTATTCTGCTGTTGTTGTGTAGAGTGTTCTCTAAATATTAGTTAGATTCTGTTGGTTGATTGTCTTGTTCAGATTTTCTATGTTCTTGCTGATTTTTTGTATACTAGTTCTATCAGTTGGTGAGAGGGAGTATTGAAGTCCCCAATGATAATTGTAGATTTATCTATTTCTCCTTTCAGCTCTTTTGGTCTTTTCTTCATGTATTTTAAGACTCCATGCACTTAGTATCTTTATGTCTCCTGGTGGGTTGATCCTTTTTTCATTATATAATGATAATAATCTTAGTAATATCCTTTCCCCTGAAGTCTGTCTTATCTTAGTATTGCTATGTCTATTTCCTATGTTCAACTTTGCACATGTGTGATAATATATATTATATATATATATATATATATATATATATATATATATACATATATCTTTCAACCTACCCGTGTTACTGAATTTGAAGTGATTTTCTTGTAAAGAAAATATTGCTGGAGCTTTTTTTTTTTAACATTTATTTGTTTTTGGAGAGACAGACACAGCACAAGTAGGGGAGGGGAAGATAGAGAGAGGGAGACACAGAATCCGAAGCAGGCTCCAGGCTCTGAGCGGTCAGCACAGAGCCGGACGCGGGGCTCGAACTCATGGACTGTGAGATCATGACAAGTGCCGAAGTTGGACGTTTAATTGACTGAGCCACCGGGTACCCCGGGTTTTTGTTTTTTGTTTTTTTGTTTTTTAATATCTAGTGCCAATCCCTGTCTTTTAATTGGTGTATGTACACCACTTACATTGAACATAATTATTAATGTTAGTGCTTAAGTCTACCATTTATTGATTGCTTTCTTTTGCTTTTCTCTGATTATCATTCTTCTGTTTCTCTTATCTTCCTATGGGTTGCTTTAATCATTTTTTGTAATTCCATCTTAATTTATTCATAGTGTCTTTAGTATATTTCTTTATAGAGTTTTCAGAGTAGTTGCTGTAGGTATTACAATGTGCATATGTAACGAACAATTACGGTATTAACATTGTACTATTTCCAGTAAAGTATGACAACCTCTCTTCTATTTAGCTCCCTTTACTTACTTCACTTTTTAAATATCGTTGCCTTCAGTATCAGATGTCGGAGTTGATGCTTCAATTATCACATATGATTTCTAAAAATCCTGAGGAAAAGAATAGTCTGTTACATGTGCTGATGTTTTTGCTCTTCCTCATGTTCCTTCTTCCTGATGCTCCAAGATTCTTTTATCTTTGACTTTCTGTCTGTAGAAATGTCGATAGCTGGTTTTTTCTGATAGCTCTCCTAGGGACAAACTCTTTTAGCTTTTCTTTGAGAATATTTTTATTTCTTCTTCATTACTGAAGAGTAGCTTCACTAGATGTGACATTCACAGTTAACAAGTCTTTTCTTTTGCCACTGGAAAAATGTGTTTATTCCTTCAGCCTACATGGTTTCAGATAAAAAGCCCACCATCATTTGAATTGATGTTTCTGGTTACTTTCAAGATTTTTGTCTTAATTTTGTTTAATTATGTTGTCTTAATTTGCTTTATCCTGTTTAGAATTTATTCAGCTTGTTAGGTCTGTAGATTTGTGGTTTTCATCAAATTTGGGAAGTTTTCAGGCACCATTTCTTCAAACACAAACATGCCTCAGAGATCTTATGGGTTCAGTTAAAGCGAATATTGCAATTAAGTGAGTCAAATAATTTTTTAAAATTCCCAATGCATATAAAAGTTATGACTACACAACACTGTAGTGTATTAAGTGTTCAATGACATCGTCTAAAACCCAACATACATACGTTAATTTTAAGATGCTTTATTGCCAAAAAATGCTAATCATCATCTGAGTTTTCAGTGGGTCATAGTCTTTTTGCTGGTGGAGGGCCTTGCCTCCATGTTGCTGGCTGCGGACCAATGAGAGGGTAGTTGTTAAAGGACGGGATGGGTGTGGCTATTTCTTAAAATCAGACAACAATGAAGCTTGCTGTACCGATTGACTCTTCCTTGCACGATTTCTCTAGGAGATGTTGTCTCATAACATTTTACCCACAGTAGAACTTCTTTCAAAATTGGAGTCAATCTTTTCAAACCTCACCACTGTGTCGCAACTAAGTTTATGTGATATTCTAAATCCTTTGTTGTCATTTCAACAATCTTCACCAGGAACAGATTCCATCTCAAGAAACCGCTTTGTTTGCTCATCCATAAAAAGTAACTCCTCATCCGTTAAAGTTTCATCATGAGACTGAAGCAATTCAGTCACGTCTTCAGGCTCCACTTCTAATTCTGGTTCTCTTGCTATTTTCACCACATCTGCAGTTACTTCTTCCACTGAAGTCTTAGATCTTCAATTTGTAAAAAACGCAGGATCTGTGAAGTGCAATAAAGTGAGACGCAATAAAACAGGGGTGTGCGGGTACTCTATCAGCACGCTTTCTTCTCTCCCTCTGGAAATCCAATCATGTGACTATACACTCTATTTTTAAATTTTTTTCCATGTTTATCTTTGAGAGACAGAGCATGAGTGGGGGAGGGGCAGAGAGAGAGAGAGGGAGACAGAATCTGAACCAGGCTCCAGGCTCTGAGTTGTCAGCACAGGGCCTGATGTGGAGCTCAAACTCGTGAGACGTGAGATCATGACCTGAGCCGAAGTCAGACCTCAACCGACTGAGCCACCCAGGTGCTCCCGAATATACAGTCTTATACTATTGCCTCACAGATCCCTGAGTCCCTGTTCGATTTTTTTTTTTTCAGTCTGTTTTCTATTTATTGAGTTTGGGTAAATACTATTGATCTGTCCTCAAGTCTACTATCTTTTTTCTTCATTCTACTATTGAGACTATCCAGCAAGGTTTTTTTTTTTCTTTTATTTTTCACTTCCATAATTTCCACTTGGTTCTTTTTTATAACTTCTATTCCTTTGTGGAGATTTTCTATTTTTTCATGGTGCATGGCTCTCCTCATGTTGCTGGGGAGATTACTGTCAGATCCCATGGAGAGGAATGAGCCCACCTGGGTGTTTTTTTTTCTGTGGCCAGGGCAGGTGTCAGGAAACAACAGGCCTGGGTCCCTTTCTCCCACGGGTGAGGATATAAGAGGCTTTGTCGCTGTGCCATGTTCCGGTCCTGGAGTCTTAATCAGTTTACCTTCCTCCTGTCACTTTTCCGGGTACTCCTTTGGTTGTCTCTGGAGCTATTTCCAGACATGACAGTTGTGGTTAGTGTGGAGGAGCAAAGAAAAGCCCATCTATGTTGTCTTGTCTGGAGAGGAAGTCAGAAGAGACTGTTTTTTAAGGCTTTCTGTTTCCAGAGCAGGGGTTCAATAATCTGAGGTTGGATTTTGTGCCTTTGTGCGCATTTGCTTTTCTCTGTATCCTGGAGCTTTCGTATGTGTATCAAAGGAGACCGTGATAAAAAGAGCCAAGCCCTGCTCTCAGAGTGGCCTCATCTCTGCAGCCTGCTGCACAGCCACACCAGCTACGCCCAGACTCAGAAAGGCTCAGCAGGGCTCCTGGCTTCTCTTGATCCTTCCCACCCATGAAAACCACAGCCTCAGGGGTTGTGGATTTGTCAGAACCCTGAACTTAGTAGCTGCTTGAATAGAAGTTCTACAGGGGCAGCATCTGTGTGTGGCATAGAGAAGCCACTCAATAAACATCTGTGTGAATAAAATAGTTGGACTAGACCTAAAGTAGCCTGAGCACACCCTATAGCCCCAGAACTTCTTTATGAGCCTAGAATAGTTCACCATAACCCCTCATGGGGAAGAGAGATTGCTCAAAATGGAGCGAAGGCCTCATGGAGAAGACCCTATTCCTGGAGTACTCCTGACTACGTGGGATTCCTCAGAGGAGTCCAGACCTGAGCAAGTAGAGAGGAAGGACCAGATGCAGGGTGTACTACACAAAATAGCTTACAGGGACCAACTATAGTGCCAAACACATCTTTCTGGAACAGATGAAGCCATGCCTCCATTCCCCACCAGCCCCCTCATGCAACCTAGACTTTTCTAGAAATTTCCATCAGCACACCATGCCCATGAGGCAGGCAGTATGCCATTTCCACTCAACTCGACAGCAAGAGAGAGGTGAGTAAGGCTTCACAGAAATGGGCCAGACACCCCTGCAGCTCTCTGCTACCATCACCACCACATGGATGATTGGGAATCACACAGGTAACTAAAGGCTTCCATTCAGCTGCATTCCCTCTACTCAGCATGGTAATTGCTTTGCTCATTTTTGCTTTACCTTTGATTTCAGTGAACATGAACAAAAACATAATGATATAAGAAGGGTAAAAGAGAACATGCATTTTCTAAGCCGCCTGGAGTCTGACAATTGTTTAAATGTGTATGTACATTTAACAAGATGGCAGATTATGCCACTAGCTTATCTTCAGAGTAATAAAAACTACCATTCAGGAACCAAAAATCTTCTAGCGGTTTATTGAAATGGTTCCCTCTTGCAACATATTATCACCGCACTTGACGATAAAGAGAAAAGTACATTCCAATACAACATAAGATAATGCCAAATACACAGACTTGCAAGAGAAATAGCTCACTTGGGAAATAGAAGTGAAGAAAATGTATTGAGTGAGAGATGCTAACTAGACCTCTGGTAAACGAAGTAAACAATGACCCATATAGGACACTGGATTTTCTTCAGTGGTCAAAAACACTCCGCAGGAGGTTGAGTAGAAAGGAGCCACAGTTCAATGTGGTTTAGTTACTATAATACCCCCACAGACTTATTAGCCTATGCAGGAGAAAAAATTAAAGCTTTCTGAAAAAAATTATGACAAGGCAAAGAGAGCACATGCCTCGGTGATGCAATTGAGATTTTTCAGACAGGGCTTGAAAGATGCACATGGTATAGTGCACACCTATGTCATGTTTGGAAAATGCTAGAGAGCCCAGACGCGCCTGACGTGACTGCTTAGAGTGGTTCTTCACCAATTGGTGACCCCTTCCTGATGAAACTTTAATTTATGTAGGCTTCTTTGGAATTTGTATTTTTTTCTCTTTGGAATTTTTAAACCTGGAGAGTTTGGGAATTTGGAATCAAGTACACTAGAATTGCAAATCATTTCAAACAGTTTCCTACTGACTCCGGGTGGTAAATCAAGAAGGTTCTGAGCATTCAGATGGGGGATCAAAAAGAAAAAGAACAAAAACAAAACTCTACTTGCTATGCACGCTGAGCCATCTGACAACCCAAATCTGGTCCTCCCCTGGCTCCCCATCTCAAGGGATGGCACTCCCCCAAACACGGGTTCTCCTGCAGAAATCTGAAAGGTATCCTCGTCCTCCTTCCCTATCCCCTTCCTCTGACTTCATCCAGTCAGCCACCAAGCCCGGCTGGTTTTATCTCCTGAGAGCTGTTCCATCTGCCCAGGTTACGTTACCCCACCACTGCCCCGCTCCTACCGTCACCTTCCTCTCCGTCTCCGTAGGAAGCAGACTTGGGACTGGTCTCTGCTGTGTGCACTCTGACAATCCCCTAATCCATCTCAGCCCAACAGGCAGAGGTAAGTTTTCAAGAGACAGAATTGATTCTATTGTTCCTCTCCTTACAACCTTCAATGGCCTCCTCCTGCCCTTTCTTCGGATGGCCACCAGGCTCTGCATGGCTTTGTCTCACTCCTTCTCAATGCCTTTTCACGCAACTCAGTGTGCATTCTTGGTGCTGCCATAGCCCTCTTTTGTGATCTATGCCGCCATGGACTTGGCTATTTAGCAGCCTCAACTGTGCGTACATTTAACAAGAGTGGGGGGCACCAAACTCTAACTACTCAAACTCTAACTCTTCAGCCTCATTAGCCTCCTTAAGTTTCCTGAATATACTTTTACCCCCTGAGGACATTTGCACAGACTGTTCCATTGCCTGGGATGCTAACTCTGGCTCTCTCAGGTCTCCTCTTAGATATCTGCCCCAGAGAAGATCGGGGATCCTGCTTTCTACTCCTGACCATCCTGTTCTTCTCCTCTGAACTCCTATCACACTTGTGCTTTAAAAATTAACTGAGACATTATTTGTGTGGTGAACTGTTTTACAACTGTCTCTGCCATGAGAAGAGAGGCCCCATGAGTGTGGGACTGCCATCTGCCATGCTCCTGGCTCTGTGTCTTATAGGAGCTCAAGATTTTGTCAGATGAATAAATTATCTGGGGGAAAAAGAAGTCAGAAACAGTTCACAAAGAAACCTCAGGGGGGCACAATCTTGAGGGTCTGCTGGTGAGAAAGTGATGACAAATGGAAATCAATTGCATGGTGCCTTTTAACTACATTGGAGACATGTAAGAAGTTATCATTAGTGTTTGGTAGGAGTCCTTATTATCTTTTTAGTGAGCACAAACATATACAAAGGCTAAGGGTCTCTGAAAAACTCCCATCCTTCAATTTTTCTTTACTTTCTTCATCCATGACCTCTACTTTTCTATGTGAAGGCTGCTTAGGGCAGGGTTTTAGGCCTGGCTTCACATCCGAAGAGTTCTTGCAAAATACTGACAGCCTTGCCCCACTCTCAGAGATTCTGATGTAATCATTTTGGGGCAAGTCCCGGCAACCTGGGATAAGAAATATGATGAGACCCCATACCAGACGTGAATACCTCTTCAGTGTAATGCCTTATTGTAGGGAAATTAGAAGTTCCTTCATTTTTTAATAAATTTTCTTTAGGATGTGATGGACACAATCTTACCTTAGGCCATTGAAGCAACACGCTTCCTTAAAAAATATTTCACCATGGAGTTAATTGTGCTCCCTCTTCATTGTCTAAAATAACCAAGAATGGTTACGGCCTCAGAGTGGTGGAGTCATTTGAGCTGATTTTGACTGAGTTTCCTGAAGTGCCTGCCCTACAACCCAAGCTGGGGGTGGGGGGCTCCCTGGCCCCCTCAAAGTGACACTGCCAACCTCCAGGCCCAATTTATCACCTGCTCAGACACCTGTTGCCACCATCTGTCCCCCGCCCCCAGCTAATGTGATGTGCCATGTGATGCACTCACATGAAGGAATATTTCAAACACCAGCCTACTATGTTCTGAAAATAAAAATTTTTTAAATGAAAATGTGATTTTGTAACTAATAGTCATAAGGATTATGGTCAATAATGGAAAAATATAATTAAAAGAATTCTAATAAAGAAAATGTGGTTGGCAAGTGTTTGGGGCACATAGCCATGAGAAAGAAAGTTGACCTTGCTTTATCTCGGCTCTCACACATATGTTGTTAGGTGCCATTGCTATTAAAGAGTAGCCATGCACTCTTTAATAGGTTAACACAAGGATTTATTTTTATTAAAAACTTTGCAAATGAGGATAGTTTAGAAAACTACCACTAAAATGACACTAGGAGAGAGGAGAAACAACAGATAAGCCAATCTGAGCAAACAAAATACCTTTGCTTTTTGGTAACACAGTGGGTCACATGGATGCAATTTTTCATATCATCCATTCTATATGGTACTTTTTATTCTTTCTGAAATAGTGTTTTTTTCCTGGGTAGCTCAGTCCCCAAATAGTATACCTTTTGCAAAACCTCGATTTAAGAAGGGTGGAAAACCAGTGCTTACCAAAAATCGTATCTCATGGCTAAAAAGTCAAGGTAAGTGTTAGAACCAATGGGGAAAGAACAAAAACAAACAAACAAACAAAACCAAAAACAAAAACCAAAAAACAAACCAACAACAACCCAGAGCTGGTTCCTTCAACAAGGGAAAAAGTATCTCAGATCAGATCCTAGTTGGATATTCATTCATTCATTTATTTATGAAGTGCTCGTGATGTACCAGCCATATGCTCCATGCTGGAACAGCTCAGATAGAAGGACAGCTGCACAAATTCCAGTTTATGCTGCAAGATGCCAAAATCGAGAGGTGAGCAGATTGCTGTGGGGTCATGGAGGAGGTGGAGGTTATCCAGCCCAACTAGATCGCTCCATTTCCTGGGGATATCTAACCCTATAATAATGTGCTGAGCACCAAGCCTGGCCTCGTCCTACTGAATTAAGGAGAGATTAACCTTGCGCTGTTCTCTTGACAGTCCTTGGGCCATGTGGCACAGTGGTTAAGGGTGAACACGCTGTAGCCAGACAGCGAGGTCGAATGTTGTATCTGAATCTATCACTTTGACTTGATCAAGCTTGTTGTTTTTAATTTCCCCGTACAATCAAAGTTCCTCATCTGTATAATCAAAATGATAGTACCAAACCCAAAGGATTTTTATGAAAGAATTAATACATTTAAAGAACTGAAAACAGGGCTTAGAAGTAAGTGAACAATGAACATTGGCAACTACTATGCACATACTGATCCCTTGTCATATTATTTTATTGATTTATATTAATATGTATGTGTGTGCATGTGTATATATCATGTTCAATAAGCCCTCTCAAGAGACGAAATGGGTCTGAGCTTTCTTTACACTTCCTAGCTCCTAGCATTAAGGTTTGAAGTGAATTGAGGCTGATAATTACAGAAAGCTTAATTTTATTTTATACAGCAGTTTCTTTCTAGGACAATATCATATTTTTCAAACCTATCACCCAATTGAAAAATTGTATCTGTAAGAGATATCCCCAGGATTTCGCTTGGGAGAATCAGAGGAATAGAATTCAGAAGGAGTTGAGAGACTCTTTATTTGACATAAATTTTGCAACTGGCCCTGAGACCCCGTGTTGCCCCAGTTTGCTTACAGTTTGCTCAGACTGTTTAGGTCCACATTTCTGGGTCTTAGGTTTGTAATCCTCCTCTTCATTTGTGGATGCTACTTATTATTACTCAGACTTACTAAAACAAAAACAACGAAAACTTGATACTGATCTGAAGTATTTAGTCCGGGTGCATTGTCTTTAAATGTTTACTTGTTTATTTTTTGAGAGAGAGAGAGAGACAGAGACAGAGAGACAGAGAGAGAGCACAGGCAGCGGGGGAGCAGAGAGAAAGAGAATCCCAAGCAGGTTCCACGCCACCAGTGCAGAGCTTAACGTGGGGCTTGAACGCACAAACTTCGAGATCGTGACCTGAGCCAAAACCAAGAATCGGACGCTCAAGTGACTGAGCCACCCAGGCACTCCAGGTGCGTTGTCTTTAATTATAGAAACGCTGCTTTGAAAATGCTGGGCAACCACAACACTGAGAGTCGGGCAGTATCAGCACACAGAGCAGTGTCTCTATCAGGTCTTAAATAGCTGTCCTGTCAATGTGCAATGATCTCCTCTCCCTATTTTACACTCATTCTAAAAATGGGTCTACCATGGGACTCCTGGGTGGCTCAGTCGGCTAAGCGTCCGACTTCGGCTCAGGTCATGATCTCGCAGTTTGTGAGTTTGAGCCCCGCGTCGGGCTCTGTGCTGACAGCTCGGAGCCTGGAGCCTGCTTCCGATTCTGTGTCTCCCTCTCTCTCTGCCCCTCCCACACTTGTGCTCTGTTTCTCTCTGTCTCTCAAAAACAAATAAATGTAAAAAAAAAAAAAAAGGTTTTTAAATGGGTCTACCTTAAGACTAGCAACCAGGAGCTACAGTAAAATCTGCATTCTAAAAGTTAGTTGCAACTGCAGCCAATAAAACATCCCCATGTATGTTCATCTCTTGGAAAAAACATGCTTTGCTGTAAACCCAAAGATCATCAGCAAATCCGAAGAAAGCACTTTATGTATTTTAAGGGAATTGCGTTGTACCAGGTAATGCTAAATAAAATATAACCAAAGATACTTTCAATTAGTTTCATTAAATTGGGTGGAACAGTGAGGTCTCTGCCTTGCTCCAGTATAGAGAACCTAAGGTGTTAATACCTGAAAGCAGATGGACATTTAAAAAAACGGGATTTTAAATATATTGTGCCTGTACATTTTCCCCGCTACTTTTCATTCTTCTCCCAACCATGATTTCCTTTGATCATTTCTGTGCCCAACACATTGCTTTTTTTGGACTTTGTTTTATCTTTTCAAAGGTTAATAATAACATATGACAATTGGGTAGTGGTTTGAAAAATCTGCTCGGTATACACACTGATCCCCTGGAAGCCTCAGGAAGTCCCTTGTCAGTATCTGCTGCTCTGGGACACCAGAGTACCTTCCTAACTGGCTCCATTTGACACATGGAGCTGCTTTCCTAAGCCACCACGTAAATATAACTTGTTATAATTGAACTTTGACAAGATGTAATAAATATCACTCAGCGTTGCTGCAAGGGTTAACTGAGCTCTGTGCCATGCACTGCGCCAGATGCAGGCACAACAGAAGCAAAGGAAGCACAGCTTCTGTTCCCAAGCTTACCCTTCAGGGGGAGACAGCGAAGAAAACCCAGCAGTCCAGCCCATGGGATCAATGCAACAGCGAACAGGGCGGCCAACAAGGCAGCCCCGGCAGTTCTCCTCTGAGAGTTACATGCAGAATGGATATAGGCAATAAATGCTCACGTCCGACTTCACTGGCGAAGCCACCGAGCTACTAAGACCTCCCCATGGGGTAGGAGATCTCCCCACCCATCACCCCTTTGTTCTTAGCAGGGCTCAGCTCTCTTTTCTCTCGCCTTCCACCAGGCCAGTGATGCAATCAGAAGGGCCCTAAGCCCCCTGTGGTTGGGGCAGAGAACTCTTTCCCTCCTGCAGGGGGCAGAACGGAGGCAGGGTGGGACCCGGGCAAGGGGCAGAGGGGACCGTAGGCTGAATGCTCCACAGAGAGAAGAGGAAGCAAAGCCGGTTCACCACACTTGGGGCTACTGGAGATTTGGGGCAAACCACCCCTAGCTGGCGTGTTCCTTGCAAACGCCTCTCAGGAATGTGGGGTGCTCAGAGACTGAAGGTTGGAAATTCTACCGGTTTCTATTGGACAGCCGACTAGCAGCTTCTCATGGCTTTTTGATTCTGCCACTCAAGATACCAAGCACTAAAAGCCCTCAAAGCCCTCCAGGAAGTGGCAGGGAGTTCGGCATCCATTCAAAGAGAAGAGACAGCAGCTGTTTTCACTCAGGGATGTTCACACCCTAGGCTTCTGCAAACCCCCGTCAAAGCCACTGGGCAAGAGTCTGGTAGCTCTATCCCAATGTGCTAGCACAACTACAGCCTTGAAAGGTAGAAAATACTGCCAGACGGTCTCCTGTGGATACATTTTTCTTCCCCCTGGGACAAAATTCTGAACCCTGGGGAAGAGTCGCTCTTAGTGACGCTCAAACCAGATGAGCCTGGATTGCCATTGGTGCCGGCGTGCAGTCCCTGGAAGAGCCGGGCCCCAACAATCACCCCAGATGGTGGGTGCACAATTGGCTAGGGGTCCTCCAGAGAGATGCCGGAGGAAATGGGCATGAACGTGAGTTCCCAGCCTGGGAGCCAGGCCGCTGATTTGGGGCATGCATATTCACGAATGCCCCAAATGGACAGCCAGCTGTGAACACATTGTATGTGTGGAAAATGGCGCACGGAGGACAATGAGTGCGGGGCCAGAGGACTGCTCCTTCATTTTCGGGTTTCAACACAGATCTATTATCTTTAACAGCTTTGCGCTTCCATCCAATTTCAGTCCCAGTGCAATTTTCAGACCCGATTCCCTCTAAACAGAATGATGGACTTATCAACATGTGGAACAGAATTCATTCATTGTGGTGAGTAGAAACGACAAACACTGAAACCATCAAGAAGCCGAAAAGGAAATGTTTTCTATCATTTACCGACTAGGCATAATTTATTCTTTTCAGTGCATTTGAAAGGTATATGTTTTTATCAACAACACTTTTAAGAGAGGAGTGTTATCATCAGTGCCTATGTCCTGCCTGAGCTGAGTTGACATGTGGACACCTCGTTTACCAAACAAAACAAAGCAGAAACCAGGAAATACACATTCTCCAAGCTTCCAACCTGAAATTCTATCCCAGCATTTTAAAATTATTGAACCATTTTTTAAAAAGAGATTCATGAATAGGATTTCTGCCTTCTTTCAACAATATGATATTGAAATTGATTCAAACTAGAAATGTACCCAGCAAAAGACATTTGTTCTTTCTTTCCTTCTCTTTTTTCGTTCTTGCCTCCTTTCCTCCCTTCCTTCCTTCCTCCCTTCCTTTCCTTTCCTCTCCTCTCCTCTCCTCTCCTCTCCTCTCCTCTCCTCTCCTCTCCCCCCTCCCCTTCCCTTTCTTTTTTTTTCCTTTTAAATAGTCCATCAGCTTTCCTGAGGTATAAATAACTCCCCTGAATACCTGTTTGCTGATTAGATACGAGTCAAATATTTCAATTTGGTGTGATACCTCTCATATATCTGGGGGTTCTGGGTCTCTTAGTTGAAACCCTGTTCTCACAGGCACAGTGACCTTCCTGGGACACAGGACAAGGTCACAGGTCTGGCTCTGACTGGGACCCTTCAATATCTCACTCAGGGCTCATAAATGCCCATAGGTGGTCAGGCGCTCTCCTGTTGCTTAACTGCTCGAAAATAAAGATCTCTTGCACCCTAAGCAAAATTCCTAATGCCTTAGGGTCCTTTCTGTTCTGTCTATTCGGCTGTGTTCACTCTGCAAACTGCTCAGATTGCTACCGGGGAGAGAACTCTGGTGCGCATTTTCCCTGCATCACCCTGGCCGCCGAGGGGATAGTAGAGGAGGTCCTCTAAGGGTCATGCCTGAGGAGGCCTCTCCATCCCTCTCTTTTCCCTCATCTTCAAAGCATCCTCAGGCCCTCAAAATAAATCCACATACATGAACAAAATACCCCCTTTATTACCATGCCCGCTGACCTGGGAAACCAGGAAGGGTGAGCTGGCTCTACACTACACCTGACTGATCTGTGCTTTGCCGCTGAGCATCAAACCAGAGCAGAGGTCCCTGTGCGAGTTCCCCACACCGGGGGCTCAGCTCAGGAGATTCATGCACAGCTCCTACACCAGGAAGGAGAGGCATCAATTCAGCTGCTTCTTGGAAATTCTGCTACATGTTAGGGAGGGAGATGACTTTTGGAAGAACGAAGACCCAGTTTGGGAACCAGAAAGTTCTGTGCTAGGATGCTTCATCCTTATTTAGCTGGGTAATCTTAGGAATTTACCTAACATTTCTGAGCCACAATTTCCTCTTTTATAAAAGGAATAAGATAATAGCATCCTAGTGAGTTGAGAGGACTGAGATACATATAACACTATACCAGTGATCCTCAAAGTGTTGTCCCTGGACCAGCAGAATCAGCACCACCTAGAAGTTTATTAGAAGTGCAAATTTTCAGGTGCCTGGGGGCTCAGTCAGTTAAGTGTCCAACTCTTGATTTCCTCTCAGTTTCTCATGGTTCGTGGGATTGAGCCCCACAATAGTCTCTGCTGACAGTGTGGAGCCTGCTTGGGATTCTCTCTCTCCCTCTCTCTCTGCCCCTCCCCTGCATTCTCTCTCTCTCTCTCTCTCTCTCTCTCTCTCTCTCTCTCACTCTCTCTCAAATAAATAAACTTTAAAAAAAGAAATGCAAAATTTCACACCGGACCCTAGGCCTACTGAGCCAGAAACGCTAAGGGAGAAAGAGAGGGAGGACCAGCAATCTTTGTTTTTTGCAAGCCACCCGGGTGATCCTGATGTACCCCCAAGTTTGAGAACCACTGATCGATTTAGAAGTGCCTATTACAGGGCGCCTGGGTGGCTCAGTCGGTTAAGCATCCAACTTCGGCTCAGGTCATGATCTCA
This sequence comes from Prionailurus bengalensis, assembly GCF_016509475.1. NCBI lineage: Eukaryota > Metazoa > Chordata > Mammalia > Carnivora > Felidae > Prionailurus > Prionailurus bengalensis. The sequence continues at coordinate 12,484,348 of NC_057353.1, read as the reverse complement.
CAGTTGTGGGTTCAGGGCCCTTGTCAGGCTCTGTGCTGATAGCTCAGGGCCTGGAACCTGCTTGGGATTCTGTGTCTCCCTCTCTCTGCCCCTCCCCTGCTCATGTTCTATGTCTCTCACAAAAATAAACGTTTAAAAAAATTTTTAAAGTGCCTATTACAGTGTCTGGAATGGTAAATACTTAGCAAATAATAACCTTAAATTTCCATTTCCCCGTCCAGAAATGAAGACGTATATGGTCCTAACAAATCAATTCAGTTGAAATATTTGCACAGTGGAGGCTCTGTGCCTGGCGTTGCAGGCACACAAAGTGAAGTGACAGAAGGTGAGTTGCATGCTTACGCTAACTAGTGGTCTGGACTTTTTCCTGAAGAAACACAGAGAGACTGAAAATCATGGAAACTGCCCATTTTATAGTGCCGCGTCTCAAGGTCTCTTGCTGCAGGTTGGTTACCTGTCTGGGAGGGAGGAGATTTTGTTTCTTTTAAATTTTTTCAATGTTCATTTATTCTTGAGAGAGAGAGAGAAACAGAGTGTGAGCAGGGGAGGGGCAGAGAGAGAGGGAGACACAGAATCTGAAGCAGGCTCCAGGCTCCCAGCTGTCAGCACAGAGCCCGACACGGGGCTCAAATCCAAGAGCCGTGAGATCATGAGCTGAGCCAAAGTCGGATGCTCAACTGACTGAGCCACCCAGGTGCCCCAAGGGAGACTTTTTTTAAAGCCACTTCTGCCATTAACCACTTGTGCAACACGAGGCAAATCAATTTTGACGTTCTTTGCTTTCCTCATCATTTTTAAAATGAGACTGCTAGGGTAAATATTCTCTAGTCATCTGTATGGTGACAGAACAAGTGAGCTCTAGGGTGCCTGGGGGCTCAGTTGGTTAAGCGTCCCACTCTTGGTTTCCGCTCAGGTCATGATCTCACAACTGGTTAGTTCAAGCCCCGCATCCCCATCAGGCTCGGTGCTGACAGTGTGGAGCCTGCTTGGGATTCTCTGTCTCGCTCACTCTTTGCTTCTCACACTCTCACGCTCTCTGTCTCAAAAATAAATAAATAACCATTAAAAGACAAACAAAGAAGAACATGCAAGCTCTCGATGTCACCCAGACCAGGATCTAGATCCCAGCCTGCCCCGTCCTTAGCTGTATGAGCTTGGACAAGTTATGTAACGACTCTGGACTTGAGTTGCTTCATCTTGAAAATAAAATCTACGGCAGCCCACTTCACGCATCTGTTTTGCAGATTAAATGGCTGTAGGTAAAAACACTTAGGTAGCAGCCCACACCGCAGATCACAATATCACAGCTGGTCACATGGATGGGGGCCCATCTGCAAGGCAGGCCACAGCGACAGAAATCTCTAAAATATGGCAGGTGTCTTGGTTGTGTTTCTGGAACGGCAGGGAGTGTGAAGAGGGCAGCACATTTGAAGCAGGCCATCCGGCAATCGCTCCGGTCAGAGGAGAAGGGGCTGGCCAGGACTCGGCAGCATGAGAGCCCCAATCAGGATCCAGACTCCAAGACTAGCTGGCAGTTGTAGGGCAAATAACTAGTTGTAGGGCAAGGGTCCCATCACAAGGGCAAACATTCCATAACTCACCCATTTGTGGCGGGAGATTCCTGAAATACACAGACTTGCTTGGGATTGCCCTAGGACACAGGTAAAGCCAAATCTGCTGTTTAAAAGCGCTCACTGCCTTGGGCTGGAAACAGTTTGGGGAGTAGACAAGGATTAAGAGCCACTAGTTCTGATCCCCTGGTTTCCTTGTAGTCAACATGGACATCTGGGTGATGTAGATAATCACCTTCAGTAGTTATTGTAGTCAGGTACCCACATCTGAATTACGAACTGAGGGGCGCCTGGGTGGCGCAGTCGGTTAAGCGTCCGACTTCAGCCAGGTCACGATCTCGCGGTCCGTGAGTTCGATCCCCGCGTCAGGCTCTGGGCTAATGGCTCAGAGCCTGGAGCCTGTTTCCGATTCTGTGTCTCCTTCTCTCTCTGCCCCTCCCCCGCCCCTCCCCTGTTCATGCTCTGTCTCTCTCTGTCCCAAAAATAAATAAAACGTTGAAAAAAAAAATTTGAATTACGAACTGAGTTCACAGTTCGAGAAATGGAAGCTAAGAAAGCCACATGATCTCTACCCTGGAACACTGAATTAATTACCAACTAAGCCCAATGCTGAATCCACCTTGTGTTTCCCGGTTCGTTCTTCCTGCTGACTGATCTATCCTTCTGTATTTTTGGTTAGAGAAGTTTATTTTATTTTTGGTTTACATTTCCTTTTTTATTCATTACCAGTAGATCACATGCATTTTTACCCTTCCTTAGATGCCTGCATGTTGCACTACCTACCTCTGTCAGTCTTTATGAACTTCAGGTTCATGGATCTGCCGTCCTATTTCCCACCTTATTTTTTTCTAGGCCCTGTTATTGATTTTTAGGTGTTTAGCTCCTTTCTCATTCTATTGGATCAGGATTATCACTATTATTATTAACTTTTAACTCCCCTAAATCTCCTTTTTCTGTTTTGTTCGCCCCCTCCTTTGCTACACACCTTTCCTCCCACGGAGACCAACGTGCCAGGACAGTGAGAATTGTGGTTACTTCAGGGGCACCTGGGTGGCACAGTCGGTTAAGCGTCCGACTTCAGCCAGGTCATGATCTCGCGGTCCGTGAGTTCGAGCCCCGCGTCAGGCTCTGGGCTGATGGCTCAGAGCCTGGAGCCTGTTTCCGATTCTGTGTCTCCCTCTCTCTCTGCCCCTCCCCCATTCATGCTCTGTCTCTCTCTGTCCCAAAAATAAATAAACGTTGAAAAAAAAAAAAGAATTGTGGTTACTTCCAGGCCACCTGACCCAGAGTGGTGAGGACCCCTCCCTCCTGCAGAAAGTCATGATGCCAGACCTGAAGCCAATGAAACATTCATGCCTAGCCACTGCCTCTAAATTTAGGACACGTTGTGTTTTACTCTCCTGGTATTTGTAAAACCTTATTTGTTTTCCTCTTGTTACAAATGCCCTGCCATTTTGGAAGTTACAGAAGGGGCTACAGAGATCAAATAATAACAAAACAGACCTTTATCACTCCTAGAGGGAAATGTGAGTCTCAAATTGGGGTAAATCCTGGCAATTCTCCAGGATGGATGTATGGCGAGACTTTATGCTCTGAAGGGAAGCTTGACAGATGTCATAACAACTGCTGGGGGCAGCTCTGGGTCTGCTGCAAGTCCCCAGCCCAGGCTGGCAGCTCACTGTGGGAAGGAGGGTCCAGCGGGTGTATACAAGCCTGAGCCCACCTCTTGATTTCCTCAGTGAATCCTGCTCATTGAACCCCGCTGAGGGACACCGTGCCTCTCCTCTCAGACAGTGTCCATCTGTGCTCTGACCCTGGTCCTTCACCCCTTAGCCCCCCAGAAGAGTCCCTCATCCTCCGTACTTGGTGTGCCTTCTGGTTGAGTTCTGACACCCAGACGGATCTCCTTCCAGCGAGTCAGTCAGACATAAATACAAAGTCAAGGGAGAGGTGTGCTGTCCCTGGACTCTTTGCTACCCGCCCCCTAAAGGCTCTGGTCTGTGTCTGGAGTGCAAGAGAAGGAATCTGTTTTGCTGCAGTCTGTTTCTCAAAAGGAGTAAAGTCGGAGTTTGACACTTTTTAGAATGTGATGTTTGATGCCAAAAGACAACAAAAGCCTCAAATTAGAAAATAAACTCTAGATAAATTCACATGTATTGCCTAGCTTTCTATTACACATTTACAAATAGACTCCTACTCTAAAGAAAATTGGTATAACAGCCCTAAGGAGTAGAAAAATCTCTCAGCCGAAAAAGACTCTTTTCCGCTGGTCCACTTGAACACAGGCTCTGCTGCATAGAGTTTACAAAGCACAGTCACCTTCATGGTCTTGGCCGATATGCCCTGGTGTAGGGCTGATGCTCACCTGTCCCCATGGAGAGATTCTGGCCATCCATTAAGACCCTGTGTAGCTATCACCGCCTGCCCCTCCCCTGATGTGAGGTGCAGCACCACTGCGTTGCCATGGCAACCTGCATATTTATTTATCACAGCACTTACTACATTGTGTGTGGAAATACTTTGCTCAGATATCGCCCTCAGTAGCCACTTCGTTTTTCAGGGGTAGCCATCTTGCTTATTCATGTTGACAACGTTAACATTTACCCACTTTCTGTGATCCTGGGGAACAGCAAAGGTTATGGAATCTTCCCATCCTTTGTGATCCAGGAAACACGGGCAGACGGCAAAGAACCACCCTTCCCTTAAGACTTAGGTGGGATTCACACAGATGCTCACCCCCTGTTTACCTGTGACAAGGCAGGCACTGACCCGCCAGCTTCCCATTCTTTGCCTCATGAATGAGTTGAACCACTCGTCCCCAATGATCAATGGAACAAAATGCTTGCTAACCTAATTTGGTTATGATTCCTTCCTTCCCCTAGGCTTTGAACTTTGGATCATCCTCACCTGGTCTCAGGGTAAACCTTCTCTGACCTATTATTGATCTGGCGGACTTTAATCCTACTTCCCCACACCTTGTTCTTCCTGGCCTTGCATGCTCTTCCTTATGAAAGAAAACCCCTTTTTGCCTAACCCTTGAGACACTTGCAGATTTATGTTCAGAGTGTTCTTATTGAGCTAGTTCCCTTCCCCCTCCTGCAACAGGAGACTCAAGATTGTCCCACACCCCATGTCATCTGTAAGGGAAGGGTACTCCTGCAGAGGAAAGCCACCCATCCCAGCTCTTGCCCCGAGTGCCCATGGCTTCCTGCATACTGGACGGGGTGATTGCATGGTCTAAATTGTGAGTTGGCATTTTAAAATTAATTAGTTGATTGGGTGATTGATTATTTTTGCTGTACAAATTTGTTTTTAAAAAGCAACTCACTGAATCGCCTTAAGGTGGCATGTTTGAATTCCTTTGGACTGGCTTCAGCATTTGGCAATGTCAGATAAGTAGCTTAAACTCATATAAATCTTGAATTGTAAAAAAAAAAAAATTTTTTTCTCCCCTTGCAATTATCTTTTTGAATAAAGTCACTCCTTCCTAAGTCCAGATTTGTTTTTTATTTGACAATATGCTCTTGCGCAGTGGGTCTTGGAAAAATTTTAAACTGTTGTTGGTTTTGTCAGTTTTGAAACTCAGCGTTTCTAATTAATAATTAATCCCTAAGTTTCCTTTCTATGTTATTTTTCTGGCAGGCTTCAGTTAGTCATGAACCCTTAAGTCAGTATCCTCTCTTACCCTTGAGATCTTTATAGGATTCTGTCAGGTGTCACAATTAGATGACGGGGCTTCAATTTTTAAATAAATTTTCTGATTATAATTACTTCTTACTATGATGTTTACCTATGTATCATGGGATATGTAGATTCTTTATTAAACTTTCAAATTTTCCCATACATTATTCTTGCCCTAATTTAAAGGGTATTTTGAAACTCTTCCTGCTTTCTAAGCAATGTAACAAAAAAAAACCCCATAATCAGTAAATGCATATGAAAATAAAGCACTCAATGGCAATAAATTATATTAAAAAGAAAGAAAGAAAGAAAGAAAGAAAGAAAGAAAGAAAGAAAGAAAAGAAAAGAAAGCACTCGAAAACTTTAATGACCTTAAAGACAATTCATAGGTCTTTTACATGCTAACTCACATCGTTCATAATAGATTCACGGGAGAGCATAAAAAAAATGAACAAAGCCGACATGTTGTAGAGCTTCCGGTTAAACATGGCAGATTGGACATAGTTTATTTCTTCTCCATTTAAAACTCCATTTACATAAAAGTAAAGGAATTTTTTTTTAATGCATAAACCTAGGGAACAAAAAGAACGTATGGAGAAATGTCAACAAATTTTGGAAGTCGGAAAGAAGATGGACAAGTAGCTATTGACCTAATAGACCAGAGAAAGGAAGCCAGTAAGAAGCAAGTCAACATGCACCACAAACTCCTGAAGTGCTCAGGAGATATAGTCTCTAAAGGCAGGGACAGGTGGCTAAAACCAGGGGAGTCCGCAGAATGCGTTTAAAGTCACAGTTAGATACCTAGATGCCCACCCAGCGTAAGAGGGACCGTTTACTGTCATGGGGTTGGAACAGAGAGAGGCCTAGGTCAAGGGCCAAATAGGAGGGGAAGCAAAAGTATATTTCTGAGGCTGCAAAACCACCAGCTCTCCTTCCCCTCTCAGCTTCCTGAAAGCTGGCAGCCCCCCTCAGCCTTGGGCAGGAGACTGAGAGGACAGATCTGCTAAGGAAGAAAGACCTACAGACACTGACATTTGGGGGTCCTCCACAGAAAAAGACAGCTTGCCACTCTGTCCTGCCACCGTGGAGCTCATCTAAGGTGCAGGCCCCTCCCATGCGTGCAGAAGTTCCAAATGGGTCCTTAGCGCTCCCACTTAGAAGGATAACTTGGCCAAGAATCAAGGATAAATGAAGAAATGATTAACTTGGAGTAAATGAGAAAATGCAAAAAGGAGAATTATAATTAACATCCTCAGAGAGATAATAAAAACACCACATCTCTGGGGGGAGAAAAAGCATAAGATGCCATTAACAACAACAACCAAATACTCGTAGGAAAGTATGACACCCCTGCATGAATATGCAGAAAAGGAAGAGAAGGTCACAACAAGGGAACCCGAAAAATAAAAATGAAAATTGAACAAAAAGACAAACTCAAAAAGTGGAAGAAAAGAGTAAAAAAAAAAAAATTCTAAGTTAACTCCTACAAAGCAAATATTCAATGAACAGGAATTACAGAAATAAAAATCAGGGGAGATGAAGGAGGGGATTCAGCCACAAAAAGCAATAATAGGGTAAGAAACTTTCCATGGATTGAAACACACAAATTCTCAGACTGAATGAGCTCACAGAGTATTCAGCTGCATAAATGAAAAAGACCGGGCCACACGCCTCAGTACAGAATCATGGAACACCAGGACAAGTTTCCTGAGATAGACTCCAGGAGACAAGCAATGGAAAGACCCAGGATTTAATTATCATTGGATTTCACAGCAATACCGGAAGCTTGAAGACAATAAAGCAATACCTTCCAAATTCTGAAGGAAAACAATATCCAGCCTACAAATTCGATACCAAGCTTAGCATAAGGATGAAGTAAAATATTTTTCAATCAACAGTGTATCTTCCGTGCATCCTCAAAAAGCTTTGAAATAAATCCAAGAGAGAAAAAGACATGGGGTCCAGAAAACAGCAGAGACATGACAAAGGAGAAGCAAAAGGGTTTTAGAAAGGATGGAGAAGGGAGGGGATGCAGGCCGGTGGGCTTGGACAACTGTGAAGGGAGGGACTCCTCTAACAAAACAGAGCAGAGATGTTAGCAGTTGTGTTGGGAGGAACCGAGAGATTTAGTCCCATCACCTGCTGGGGGTGAGCTACTGACGGGTGCACATGCACTGGCCCCTCACATTTGCAGGCCTCCCGCCCACAGCCCACCTGCTGCCTCCTGCCCTGGCTCCTTCCTCCACCATGAGGGGTTTTGCACAAGCCTGTGGACATTGCTTATAAGAGCTGACCCTTAGAAGCAGTCCTTGGCCTTGGAGTGTGCACACAGTAGCACCTCCTGTCTTTACCAAAAAGGACCTGAAAAGGGCACCGGGACCATCTGGGCAGGAACTCCTGGAGTCTGAGTCTCAGAAGCATAGTCTAGGAGGACAGAGTGGCCCAGGCTCTAGGTGGGCATGTCCCCATTCCTTCAGCTTCCGTGGATCCCTTGCCATGGAAGGGTGAGGATGGGGGAAGGCCAGAGTCTAAAGGTCATGGCCCAGGGCAAAGGGCCCTTTGGCCTGGGTCTAAGGGTAGTACCAGATGCATAGTATGTCAAGTAAACTCTTATAAAAGCAATTACTAGGAGCACCTGGCTGGCTCGGTAGGTTGAGTGTCCGACTTCAGCTCAGGTCATGATCTCACAGTTCGTGGGATCGAGCCTCACGTCGGGCTCTGTGCTGACAACATGGAGCCTAAAGCCTGCTTTGGATTCTGTGTGTGTGTCTCTCTCTGCCCCTCCCCCACTGGTGGTCTGTCTGTCTCTCTCTTTCTCTCAAAAATAAAGAAACGTTAAAAAAGATTGAAAGCAATTACTAACCTAAGGGATAGGAAATGCTATATAAGGAAGGAAATGTCATCAAAGATTTTTACTAAAAAAACATTTAAAATATTAATCAGCTTTTTATGTGTCCAGCTATGAATAATATTTATATAGTTATAGTAATATAGACATTAAATATTGATTTAGCCCCAAATTGTGTTTGAACTATTTTGGGATGTTTGGAAGAGGGGAAATTTCTGTGTGAGGTGGGGTTAAAGTTCCACAGTAGAATTACTAAATAGTAGCCGAAACTAAAATTTACGTGTGGGAATTAGAGGGAGAGACAGAAAGGTAGAAAGATGATACCTACTGGGGCGCCTGGGTGGCGCAGTCGGTTAAGCGTCCGACTTCAGCCAGGTCACGATCTCGCGGTCCGTGAGTTCGAGCCCCGCATCAGGCTCTGGGCTGATGGCTCAGAGCCTGGAGCCTGCTTCCGATTCTGTGTCTCCCTCTCTCTCTGCCCCTCCCCCATTCATGCTCTGTCTCTCTCTGTCCCAAAAATAAATAAAAACGTTGAAAAAAAAAAAATTTTAAAAAAAAAAAAAAAAAAAAAAAAAGATGATACCTACTGTCCAAAGGCTACTATAATTTGACTTTTGAAACTATTTGCATTGTCTGATAAAAAATTAAATTAAAACAAAGGAGATCCTTAAAAGGAAATACTGGGGAAAAATAAATGTGAGTATAGAAACATCAAAAGGAAGGGACAAAAATTGTTTTGATAAAAATAAAGACAAATAAAAAGGCGAAGAATGCATAGGTCCAACTTGCAGACATAATAATAAAAATTTCATTTTAGACCCAGTGCACCATTCTGCAGAACCTTTGTGGATTGTCATTCATTAATTTTATTGCCTTAATTTATTCCTCACAATGTGCCTCTGAGTTATTCAGTCTGTAACATTTACAAATGTCCAGCATAAGCAGACTGCAGGTCAAGAAGGGAGTTAAGAACAAAAGACAAATAAATCTTGGTTTCCAGGAGATTTACCTCCTGCTGAGAGACAACCAGCATAAGTGGGAAAACACGAATACACAAATGAGAAACACATAGAAATCCCATCCAGGGCAGAGTAGAAATGACACATGCTGGAGAACTTCTGAGGTTTCAGGGAATTTGCAGTCGGAAGGGGAAGGAGGCTTTGTGGAAGAAACAGATTTGTGTGATGCATTGAATGAAGAAAGAACAGACAGTTCTTGGATGAAGATAAGGGAGGTGATAAAAAGAGTTAAGATTGGCCAGGACAAAGTCAAACAGGATAGCAAACAAGTAATGCTGAAGAGATAGAGCCCCCCTGCTCACCTTGACCAGATCTAGCCTGCTAATCCCGCCCATCCTGGGTGTCTAAGAGAACCCTCACCTTCCAATTCAAGCTTCACCTCTGCCTCAGCCACAAAACGTGCCCTATTAGGAAAGACAACGGTAATGTCTCTCTCTTCCTCGCCCTTAGCTGGGGTCTCACACCCTCATTTGGGGCACTTACAGGTTGTTCTGCATGTGTCTTGATCCAGTCTTCCCTGGACCACAAGACAACACAAGAGCGTTGAATTTGAGTTGAATTTGAGTTGGAATTTCTGCTTTACCACTTACCACAGCTGTGGTATCGGGCAGGTTTACAAAACTCCCTGAGTCTGTTTCCCTACAAATTGGGCATAATAATTGTCCAACTCGCAATGTTCTTGGAAGAATAGAGACAATGCATGTGAAGTACTTGTCAAAGAGTAGGTGTGCAAGACACGGTAGCTGCTATTATTATTACCAAGATTATCATTGTTTACATAAATATTCTTTTCTCAGCTAAACAATGCATATCTCGACTGCAGCGACTTTGTCCTTTTCCCTCCTCAGGATCATAGTGCCAGGCACATGGTGGATACGACTGAATCCGTGCAGACGGCTCGAGACAGGGCTGGTTAGCTACTGCACAGTGTGTTGCTTAAAGATGGAGAATCCCATGCCACTAATTAAAGTGGTTCTAAGTGCTAATAGCTGGGGGGAGACCACTGAATCGTACCCAGACACAGGAGCGAGGATCCTCAGGTGTGAGTCAATGGTCCCAGTGTGTTGTGACACCACTTTAAATGATGAGAAAGAGAAAAATGCCTTCAAAAGTACCTGAAAAATATTTACTTCCAATGTGCACATAGCTATAAAATCATGCAGAAAAGTTGAAACAATTATGTCATTGTTGGAATTGGAACTACAAGTCCAATTTGATTTAATTCAGCAAATATTGTAGGCAGACTGAATGAAACGCTTGGAGCCAGACATGAGAAAGTGAATAATATATGGTCTTTGACTATAAAGAGCTTATTTAGGAGGAAAAAAAATATTTACATACAAATAAGAGTGCTAAAAATGGTTAGTGATTCTCTGTTCACTGTTCTATCCATTAATAAGTAGAAATATAAAATGAACTTCAGGATTTTAAATAATAGAATGTTATTGGGACAACCAGAATGCTAACTGTACTGATATCTACAGGTTTATACTCATACTGACCATATTTCAAATTGTTGCGATTTAAAGCTACTTAGATTATTTCAAGACAAAAATTTCCTGCAATATATAAAAACAAAGCTTTCCCCACCCCCCTGTTTTTTTAACTAAAGAGAAAAAATTGGCTATACTCCTTAAAATGCTCATTCTGAATTCTCTCATGTTCTCTACATTTCTTAACAGTTTCATTTATACAGCCAAATACAGTGAGATATACTTATGTGTGTGAGTTTTTCTTGCCTTTAATATATGGAGATCTATTTCAGCTCACTTTTAACAATAACCTGAATATTGTATTCATGAGAGCTGTCAAATCTAAAATCTTTTAACTGAACAATGTTTTTAGGGTTTCAAGGATTATAAGATAAAATCAGCATCTTCCTGGCCACCATTTATTATGTGGACTGAAATCCTCCCAAATCAACAGAAGAAAATGCCTTTGAAGGTATCTGAATGCCAAGTCTATTTTAAATAGAACAACAGATTTGGAATTACTGACCTAAATTCTTCCTCCTTCACTTCCACAAATATCTATTATAGCATTTATTTATGTTATATGATGTGCTTGGTGCTGTAAGGAATATAAAAATTAACAGGACTTGGCTTCTGTGGTACATTGTTAAATGGTCACAAATTCCTCCCATTTTAGGAGACGTTTCTCTCTGTAACGTGACTATGCTGACCCTTCTTCCAGAGATGGAGTTTCTTTCTGCCCCTCTTCAAACCAGGCTGGTCATGTGACTTACTTTAATGAATAACATGACTTCCAGTGTCCAGGAGGACACCTTACAGCTTTGGCGCTTTGTGCCTTGGGATCCTGTGACCACCATACTGTAGGGAAGCCCAAGGTTAAAGGCTAACTACTTGGAGACAGGGGCCCAGCTCCCCAACTGTTCCAGCAGAGCCTAAGTCACAGCTGACCCTACAACCAAATGCAACCACATGAGTGAACTCAGGCAAAACCAGCAAAGAATCATCCACTCAGGCCAAAGAATCATGAGAAATAATAAATCACTATTGGTTTAAGGAACTAAATTTCGGTACAGTTTCCTACCAGATAATAGATGGCAGACCCAAATCGATACCTGGAAGCGGAGCTCTGCTGTAACAAACACTGGAAACATGTAAGCTTCTGTATCCTGTTCCAGCTCGTGTCACAAGGGCTGGAGAGGTCCTCACCATCAAGCAATTCTCCACCACAAGCCCGGTGTCCTAGAATTCAACTCAGTTCAACACTGTCTACCTGGAGCTGGTGGCAGATCCCATGGGGGAAGAGCTCAGTTTCCCAGGACTGCCCGTCCTTGCCCTTCAGATGCCAGTCCCAAGCCCAGCTGGCATCTGTGCTTTTGAGTAACCAGCTTATAGGTTGGGGGTTCCAGTGACTCTCTCCTTGGAATGGATTAATTTGCTACAGCAGCTCGCAGAATGCAGAGAAACACTTTAGTTACTGGATAACTGGTTTAGTATAGGAAGATACAACAGAGGCACAGCCGCATGGAAGAGATGCCCCAGGTGAGGTATGGGGGCAAGGCATGGAGCTTCCATGCTCTCTTGGAGGATGTCCCTCTCCCCAAATGTCCACATGTTCACAAACCAGGAAGCTCTCCAAACCCCTTCCTTTTGGATTTTTATGGAAGCTTCATTATGTAGGCACGGTTGATTAAATCATTGACCTTTGGTGATTGATTTGACCTCCAGGCCCTCTCCCTCTTCGGAAAGATCATCCAGAGGACATGACTGCCAGATGACCCTTGAGCTGGACCCATGTGATCAGAGGATCCTCACCCCCTCCCCATCCTTGGAATGTACATTTTGCTTGCCGTCTTGGCTCCCAGAAGCTGCCCCAAGGACACAGCCTTGAGATATTGATGCGGTGTTGAGACCATCTAAATGGTATACATGATCAAATCGAGTTAAAACCTCTCTATAAACTCTTAAGATGTGGCAGGCAGGTACGGAGATCTACTCATCCTGTGGCCACCCAGGACAAGCCTCCTGTGTAAGTTTCCTAGTTTTTGAAACTTGCCACCTACCAATCTGTAGTGGTCTCTCTCTGCCCTCTGCATATCCTGCTGGTTTCAGATTTCACCCAGGAAGCCCTCCAAGTTTCAAACTAACACTTCTTCCCTGAAGTCAGGAGGGTGGGACTGGAAGTTCTAACTTTCCACTCCCAGGGATGGTGCTCCTGGCAACCAGCCCCCACCTTTAGGCATGGTCCAAAAGTCACCTCATTAACATAACAAAGACACCCTTATTTGCTCATCATTTAGGAAATTCCAAGGGTTTTGAAAGCTCTGTGCCAGACACGCGGACAAAGACCAAATATATATTCCTTCTTATAAATCGCAATATCACAATGTGGCACTGGTTTTAGTTCTAGGTTGCAGGTGAAGACTGAAAGGCAGTGAAAAGGCTGTTAGTAAAGTCTCGGAGAGCAGAAAGGAATTGCTATTAAAGGCTGGGGGATGGCAATTCGTGTTATGGAGGGATGGAACATTCGTCAGATGTTTTCTGAGGTAAGGCAGAGCACAGAAAACGTACCTAAGGAACTTGTAGCTAGGGCAGTAGGTTCCGAGTGTCAATTGGCACGCTTCGGCTATGTATGATAAATTACGTCAAGGGACAGATGAACTCAACTCAGCAAGCAAAACTCAGGGGAGAGGTAAAAGGCCCAGAACGTGTCATACGGAAAATACAACTATTTCCTATTCTTGGTCTTCCAGTGCTCAGCCAAAAGAAGTAGGCTCAGAAAACTACGCAGCAGCAAACATTGGTCATTTCTTAAGGAAAAGGAAAGATGCTTCAGAGGCGAGAACCAACAGCCCACAGGGCACAGCTAAGAGTCTAGGAGAATAATAAACCAGGAAAACACTTCAAAGGAGCAGAAACAAGCTCTAATTAAGGAACATTCTCTATCCCTGAAGTAGAGGGAACTGTTAAGACGACCCAGCCGGATTTCAAAACTGCTCTGTGCCAGTGACTGCTATGTGCTTGTCTTCCCCATGTTCTTCCTGCTCTTGAATAGGTGAGCGTATTGCAGTTATTCATGCCGTGGTATGTGGGTTGTATTGGGGCAGATAACTTGACCTTTAATTCATAGATGTCCAGATCAAGAGCTGCTCCTCCCAAGGCACGGCACCAGAGAAGCCTTGTCTCATGTCTGGATTTGATGAAAACCACGGGATCATGGCCTCAGAGTTTGATGCTGAAAATTGAAGTGGGACTTTTAGGGGAGGGTGTGAGTATATCTGCATTTGGAAGGGATGCAAATTATTTTGGCCAGATGAGACAACTTTGCAAACATTCAAAGCCTCAACAATTTCTTCCAGCCTGCATATCCCCGTGCAACCTCACTTTACCCTTCCTTCCATAAATAGGCGGAGTCAACTTCCTCATCTCTTGGTTGGGGTTGGGGGGGGCGGTCCCTGGGTGGCTCAGTCAGTTTGACTCTTGATTTCTGCTCAGGTCTTGATCTCATAGTTCCCGAGATGGGGCCCCACCATGGGCTGAAAGCATGGAGACAGCTTGGGATTCTCTCTTTCCCTCCCTCTTTGCCCCTCCTCTGCCCTCCCTCACTCTCTCTCTCAAGATAAATAAATAAACTTCAAAAAAAGAAAAGAAACTTCCTCATCTCTTGGGTTTGGACTAGCCCGTGAGTTGCTTTGATACTTCAGTAGGATGTGGTGGAAGTGACACTGTGGAAGCCTCAGCTCCAACGGACTTTGTAGCTTCTGCACTTCCCCTCTGGAAGAACTGCTCTGAGAACACCATGTCTTGGAGAAACCAAGGACGAAAGAGAAGCCTAACCATCCCACCTACTCCAGCTGAGCCCACTGCCCAATGACACCATCCTCCCTCCATTAAATGCTACCTTATGAGTGGGCAGAAAAAACCAGGAATAAGCACCCATTTGGTGCACAGAACTGTAAAAAATAATAAATTGTCTCTTAAGCCACTAAATTTTATGTGGCAAAAGAGAGCTGAACATTCATCCCTGTTCTTTCAGTGCTTATAAGATATTAGAAAAGAGGAGATGTGCACACTTAATTAAGGATGCATGTAAGAATGATTGTGCTAGGTATTATAAGAGATGCAATACTAAAATCTGAATGTTCAAACAGGTGTTGGCAAGGATGTGGTGAAAAAGGACCCTCGTGCATTGTTGGTGGGAATGCAGACTGGTACAGCCACTCTGGAAAACAGTATGGAGTTTCCTCAAAAAGTTAAAGGCAGAACTACCTTATGATCCAGTAATCACACTCCTGGGTACTTAGCCCCAAAATACAAAAACACTAATTCAAAGGGATATACGCACCCTTATGTTTATAGCAGCATTATTTATCGTGGTCAAATTACGGAAGCAGCCAGAATGTCCATCAACTGATGAATGGATAAAGAAGATGTGGTATATACATACTTTGGAATATGATTCAGCCATAAAAAAGAATGGAATCTTGCCATTTGCAATGACATGGATGGAGATAGAGAGTATAATGCTAAGTGGAGTAAGTCAGTCAGAGAAAGACAAGTATGATTTCACTCATATGTGGAATTTAAAGAAACAAAACAAGCAAGCAAAGGGAACAATAGAAAGAGAAACAAACGAAGAAACAGACTTAACTATAGAGAACAAACTGATGGTTACCAGAGGGGAGGTAGGTAGGGGGATGGTGAAATAGGTGATGGAAATTAAGGAGTGCACGTGTCATGATGAGCACAGGGTGATTAATTTTTTTTTTTACGTTTATTCATTTTTTGATAGAGAGAGACAAGGCATGAGCATGGGAGGGGCAGAGAGAGGAGGAGACACAGAATCTGCAGCAGGCTCCAGGCTCTGAAATGTCAGCACAGAGCCCGATGCGGTGCTTGAACCCACAAACCGTGAGATCATGACCTGAGCCAAAGTCGGACGCCCAACCGACTGAGCCACCCAGGTGCCCCAAGCACAGAGTGATTAAAATAAAAACTTGAAAAAATAAAATTTGGGAGTTCAAAGTATGGGAGACTCAATTTTGTTTGGAAGGATGGGTATCTATTGAAAAGATAATTTTTGAACTGAATCTTGAAGAATATTTTAGTTTAGGAGAAGCATAAACAGAAATCTTAGAGGTTTTCTTGGAAAAGAGGCTCCCTAATTTCCTTTGCTGATTTATTGAGCTGAGAAGAGTAGTGCTTCCCAAAGGAACAGGAGTGGGCCAGGGAAGATGGGAACAATTATTCTGACTTCTCAATAGCCCTTTCCTCTGTTCCCAGGAGAAAATAAGAGCTACTCTACTTTGTATTTCAGTCAATAACTAGTTTACTTTATGTTTGCTATTTGATAAGACAAGTTGAGTAAATTCCTCTTTGGGCAGGCTGGCAGAATTTGGTACCACCAGTGGCATTGGGAGTCCCTAAAACGTATTCCTTAAGCAGACTTGCTCCTAGGCACTGACATCAGACACACAGAGATGCTCTGCAGGAGAGAGATAGGACCCTCTGATACTGATCACTCCATCTCTCACCCCCCACTTCAGGCTGACGGTCCTTGAAATGCGGATGCAAATTTACAGTAAATGTGCATTTCTTGTTTTTGTTGAAAGATCTTTCAAGGATCCACATGAGGCTCCAAAGGGATCTACTGCATTTCAATTGGCCATGACTTTAAATGAATATTAGAGAAGAACATATCTGTTTCTAGAAATATGAGCAAGCAGAAAAAAAGAATCACCAGATATTTAGGTACACTGAAGAATTTGATCATTCATTAAATACATATTTAATAAGACCTAGTATGTGCCAGGGACTGTTTTAGGTGCTTGGGATACACCAGAGAACAAAATATAAAAACATCCCTATTCTTACTCTAAGAGTTTATATTCTAATGAAGCTGGAGGAGGATTGAAAGAAGGACAACAATTAAAAGATATATGAAACAAACTAGAAAATAGAAAGTGATAAGTGTCCGGACAAAGGAAAATTGAACAGAAACAGGGGAATCTGGTCTCAAGGGTTGGGGAGGGATAACAATGCTGAACTGGATGGTCAGGATAGCCTTTGCTGAGAATAGGAAAGGAGAGAAACTGTCAGAAATATTTCCCTCTTTAAAACAAGAGAAAAGGGGCGCCTGGGTGGTGCAGTCGGTTAAGCGTCCGACTTCAGCCAGGTCACGATCTCGCGGTCCGTGGAGTTCGAGCCCTGCGTCGGCTCTGGGCTGATGGCTCAGGGCCTGGAGCCTGTTTCCGATTCTGTGTCTCCCTCTCTCTCTGCCCCTCCCCCATTCGTGCTCTGTCTCTCTCTGTCCCAAAAATAAATAAACGTTGAAAAAAAAATTTTTTAAAACAAGAGAAAATATTTTTAAATTTCTCATTTATCCATTAAAAAACAATCCCAGAGAATATTGTATCTATGAAACTTTAAGAAGTTGCTATGAAAGCGGTCACTTTGGTAAAAGGAATTGCATGGACACAACACGACTGCTTAATAAGAAACAGCAGCAGGATAAGCAACCGTAGCGATATGGGCAATGTTTCATAAGACAAAGAAATACGCTAGTTAGAAAATTTATAGCACACGGAATGTTCCAAGAAAACAAAATGTCATGATAAGAACTGCTCCTAAGCATAACATGGAGGAATTTTTCAGTATCTGAAAGGAGAATGAGGAAAAGAGAGAATAGGAGAGACTCTTCCAGAAATCTGAAAGAAAAAAAACTAAGTCACCCAGCAAAAAAAAAAAAAAAAAAAAAAATCCACAGCAAAATTAGGTTGTCAGACTACCTAAGTCAAAGTGCTAGAAGGCAAGCTAACAGAATGAGGCCTCTGAGCCTATACCCAGTCGGGCTGTCCCTCACATGTGAAAACAACAAAAGCATGTCCTTGGCTACTTGAGCATGCAGAAGTCTACTACCCAAGGCAGTCTTGTTGAATAAGCCATTGAAAAATCTACGCCAGAACAATGGAGCAAATATAAAAACAAGTCCATAACGGAGCAATCTTGGTGGGACAGGCACTGAGCAGAAAAATGCGTAAGATGCAGAGATGAATTTAAATGTTCGTTTTAAATGTGTTTTAAATGGTTATAAAATTGATTACTAAAAGGTACTTTTAAGTGATTAAACGATCACTTTTATTTGTAAGATAATAGAAGCCAAATGATGGCATCCATAACTACAGAGTTATGGGGAAAAAAAAACACTAGGATTAGAATGGTGGAGAGTAAAGGCAAACAGTATTCCGTATCTTATCTTCCATAACAGATACTTTTTAAAATAACAAATTCATTATTTACTGTAAGAGTTAATTTAATACAGGGCTAGCATTATCTTTGAAAAACCCTACATTAACCGTTATTAAAATCAAAAGCACAATGCTTATCTTCTAAATTATTGCCCCAAAATGCAAATAAAAATAAATTTTATACAGTAAAAATGAACAAACCAGAAACAAACACAAATAAACAGCAAAAATAAAAAGCATTAAACAGTAGCAACACCATAATAGTAACAACACCACAATAATAACTTATAAGAAACACAGCTGAGGAGCACCTGGGTGGCTCAGTTGGCTAAGCACTGACTTTGGCTGAAGTCACCATCTCATATCATGGGTTTGAGCCAGCATAGGGCTGTCTGCTATCAGCATGGAGCCAGCTTCAGGCCCTTTGTCCCCCCATCTTTCTGTCCCTCCCTGGCTCACACGGACATGCTCTCGCTCTCTCTCTCTCAAAAATAAATAAACATTAAAAAAAAAAAAAAGAACCATGGCTGAACCAAAGTAACATAGAAAAACAACTGAGGTAGCCAAAGGCAGAGCAGATCACACAAAGGAAGAGCTATAGAAAAGCATTTTAATATCTGATAAGTAAAAATAATTTTTTTAAAAAAGAGCATTATTTTATATGGATAAAAGCTATAATCAATGCTGAAGATACAGTGAATAACATAGTACTTATAGGAAGCAAATCTATAGAGAGACTGATTAAAAAAAAATACATTGGAAGAATCTGACCCACTGCTATCAACTTATGACAGAATACCTAAGTAAAAATAAAGATATGAAAGTGGTTGATAAAATAGAGAATAAATTTATCAATCCTTTTAGAATATGCTTGAGACCCAAGAGATTCAAAACTTAAGTAAGGTTAATAAATAATAAATATACAAATATATTATTGTTTATTATATTTATTATTATTATTATACATTAAAAATTCTGCTTAACGTGGGAGAACAGGTTGCTGCCAGAAAGCAGCAAACCTCTCCTAACCAGACAGCAATGTGGGAGAAGTATAATTTTAAAATGTTAACTCATAGCTGAAATCAAAAGTAAGAAAGGGAAATCTCCAAGGGTCCCAAATGAATCAGGAATCATCAAAGGGATGAGTGGTTGAAGCCTTATGAAGCAACTAACCAGATCTGTCTCTCAGGGGCTAGGGTTTTAATGCTTCCATGATGATGATGAGGCCTTGAGACTAAAACTAGAAATGTCTCCCTGCATAAAACAAACAGCTGGGAAGTGGAGAATCTCAACTGTAACAGGAATAAAGGAAATTCTACCTGCTTATCTTTGAGTATAACAGAGAATGGGACTTTATCAGTTCATGGGGGGTGGGCAGGGGGAGGGCAGTCTCTGTTTTCAGATGATATGATATTATATATATTGAAAACTACACCAAAAAAATGTTAGAACTAATAAATAAATTCAGTAAGTTTGCAGAATACAAAACCCAGTTGCATTTCTACACGCCAACAAACTATCAGAGAAATTAAGAAAACAATCCCATTTACAATAGTATCAAAAAGAATAAAATATTTAGGAATAAGTTTAACTATGGAGGTAAAATATTTGCAACTGAAAACTACGAAACACTGATGAAAAAAATTAAAGAAGGCTTGAATAATTGGAAAGATAGTCTATATTCATGGATTAGTATAATCAATATTGTTAAAACATCCACACTACACAAAGCAATATACAGATTCATTGAAATCCCTATGAAATTCCAATGACATTTTCTATAGAAATAGAGAAACAATCCTAAAATTTGTATGAAACTACAAAAGACTATGAATAGCCAAAGTGATCTTGAGAAAGAAGAACAAACCTGGAGGAATCATAATTCCTGATTTCAAACTATATTACAAAGGTATGGCCATCAAAAACAGATACTTGCATCAGTGGGGCAAAATAGAGAGCCCAGGAACACACTCATGCTTATATTACTAAAAATTAATCTTAGACAACGTACTAAAAATTTACAATGGGGAAAGGACTTCTTTTCAGTAAATGGTGCTGGGAAAATTGGACAGCTACATGCAAAAGGGTGAAAATGGACCCCTATCTTACTTATGCTGCAGACAAAAATCATCCCAAAATGGATTAAAAGCTTGAACATAAGACTTGAAGATGTAAAACTCTAGAAGAAAGGATAGGTAAGCTTCTTGACAATGGTTTCAACAATGTTTGGGGGATCTGACACCAAAGCAGGGCAAAAAAGCAAACATAACAGGGGGATGACATAAATCTAAAAGGCTTCTGCATAGCAAAGGAAACCACCAACAAAATGTAAAGGCAACCTACAAAATGAAAGAAAATATTTGCAAACCACATACACAACAAGGGGCTGTTATCCAAAAATATACAAGGAACTCATACAATTCAATAGAAGAAAATAAAAACAAATAATCCAATTAAAATGGGCAAAGAACTTGAATAGATATTTTTCCAAAGAAGATATGCAAATAACCAACAGGTACACAAAGACGCTCAATATCACTAATCAGCAGGGAAATGTAAACAAAAATCATGATGAGCTATTTCAACAGACTTGTTAAGATGTCTATTATCAAAAGAAACGATATAACAAATGCTGTTGACAACGTGGGAAAAAGGGAACCCTGTGGACTGTTGGGAATGTAAATGGGTGCAGCCACTATGGAAAACAGTATGGAGATTCCATAGCAGATTAAAAATAGGACCACCATATGTTCCAGCCCACTTCCGGGTATATGTCCAAAAGAAATGAAATCATTATCCTAAAGGGGTATCTGTGCTTCCATTTCACTGTATCATTATTCACAACAGCCAAGGTTGGAAACAACCTAAGTGTCCATCAACAGATGAATGGATACAGATAATGTGATATATAGATTAGATAGATAGATAGATGATAGATAGATAGATAGATAGATAGATAGATAGATAGATAGATAGATAGATGATAGATAAATATAGATAGGTAGATTTAGATATTATTCAGCTTTTTAAAAAAAGGAAATTCTGGCATTTGTGACAACATGAATGAACCAGGAGGGCTTTATGCTAAATGAAATAAGCCAGTCAGAGAAAGACAAATACTGCATGGTATCACTTCTATGTGCAATCTGAAAAACAAAAACAAAAACAAAATCAAACTCAAAGAAACAGACAGTAGAATGGTGGTTGCCAGGAGCTGGGAGTTAGGGCAAATAGGGAAAGGTAGGTAAAGAGTGTAAACTTTCAGTTACAAGATGACTAAGATCTAAGAATCTAATATATAACATGGTGACTATAGCTAATAACACTGTGCTGCATAACTGAAATTTGCTAAGAGAGCAGAACTTAAGTGTTCTCACCAAAACAAGGGAAAATACTTGAGGTGACGGATGTGTTAATAAACTCGCTTGTGGGAATCTTTTCACCATGTATACATAAGCAAATTAAAAAAATAATTTAAAAAGAAACAAAAATAAATTTATGAGTTGTAAGATTGAAAATCTGAAGGTAAGACTATAAGCTTCTCTGTAAGTTCCCTGAAAGTAGGCATTTTGTTCAATTCTGTGTCCCTGGCATCTAGAAAACATCAGCCCTCTCAAAAACAAAGATTTATTGGGGGCGCCTGGGTGGCTCAGTCGGTTAAGTGTCCGACTTCGGCTCAGGTCATGATCTCGCGGTCCGTCAGGTCATGATCTCGCGGTCCGTGAGTTCGAGCCCCGCTTTGGGCTCTGTGCTGACAGTTCAGAGCCTGGGGCCTGTTTCAGATTCTGTGTCTCCCTCTCTCTGACCCTCCCCCATTCATGCTCTGTCTCTCTCTGTCTCAAAAATAAATAAACGTTAAAAAAAATTTAAAAAAAACACAAAGATTTATTGAAAGAATGAATAAAATGAGTGAAATAAAAAATATATATATCAAATCCCAAGCAGGATTTAAAAATATGCAGATAAGAGGTGCCTGGGTGGCTAAGTTGATTAAATGTCTGACTCTCAGTTTGGGCTCATGTCATAGTCTCACCATTCGTGGGTTCAAGCCCCACCATCAGTGCAGAGCGCACTCGGGATTTCTGTCTCCCTCTCCCTCTGCATCTCTCTCTCTCTCTCTCTCTCTCTCTCTCTCTCTCTCAAAAATAAATAATCATTAAAAAAATATACAGATAAAAACACCTAAACACAACTGTAGAACATCATAGACCAAGAGAAATGTTAAAGCCATCAGAAAGGAAAAACAGATTACCTGTGAAGGAATGTCAATTAGACTTGACAACACACTTTTTTTTAAAACAATCAGAATGCAATTAATTAATACCTTCAAAGTGTTGAGGGAAAATAATTTTTAATCTAGAGCTATATGCCCAGCTAAATTATTATTGGAGAATAACGAAGAAATAACATTTCAAACATACAAAGGTTATTAAGAAAGTTTACTAGCCACAGTCCCCTCGCTTCAGCAAGAAGGAAACAATTCACAAAGAAAAACAGGGTGTAAGATTCAAAAGTGAATAAAGAAATTGTTAAAACCGTTTGGTAGATTTCGATAGGTATTAATTACAAGTAATAACAGTGACAATAACAATGCGGTTGAATACATGGGAGGACCGAAACAATAAACAGCAGTGGTTTTAAAAATGGAGAAGTTCAGAAAGAACTTTCTTTCTTATTATTTCTTTTCTTATTCTTTCTTCTCTTATTCTGAGTGAGAAACGGAGAGATTGACTGACTTTGGACTTTTTAGCAAAATCTACTAGTAAAACGTCCATAGTAAAATTTAGAAAATAATGTGTAACATAATAGAAACAGATAACTTCCAAACCCAAAGGGCAAAAATGAGGAAAAGCATGAAACACTAAAACTTGATTAGATCCAACATAAAGCATTGCTCAGCGATAGTGGGCTAACAAGGCATTGCACTGTGAGGCAAGGGGATGTGGGGTTCTCATGGACAGCTGATGGGTGGAGACTTGAACATGGTTTCTAGAAAGCAATTTAACTGTATGTACCAAGAGCCATAATAGTGTTCATTGTTTATTAATTCAACTTCCTGGAATTTATCCTAAGGGAAAGAAAGTAAAGATGTGGAAAAATATTTATATAGAAGATATTCATTATACTGTTATTTATACTTGCGAAAAATTGAAATTGAAAGATCTAAATGGCATTAATTGAGTCATTCATTGAGTGTTAAACTATTCAGTCATTATTTTTTGCCCAATGCAGATTTAGTAAACTAATAAAGTAACCACGATATAAACTTAAGTGAAAAAAAAAAAGCAGAATAATAAAAAGTAGTTGACATCTACTGAGTGCTAAGTATGGGTCAGTCATTTTTCTGAGTTTTTGCTTATATTAACTCCTTTAATTCTCATTATTATACTTGGAGGTTGAGACTATTATTATCATCATTTAATAGGTGAGGAAACTGAGGCACAGAGTGTTTAATTTGACCAGGCTCGAGCAGGCAGGAAGTGGGAGAGCTCGGACTCATACCCAGATAATCTGGCCATAGTGCTTGAGCTCTTTACCACTGTGCTGTCCCATGTAGATATATAAAGTTATGCACAGTATAAGCCCAACCATGTGTGTGTCTGCATGCAAAATATACCTCAATTTTCAATGTAAATGGCAGTAGCTAAGTGGAGGGATTATGAATAATTTTTAATGTCCCAACACTTCCTCCATTTTCATGGTTTTCTTCAATAAGAAAGCTGACTCTTATAATCACACAACCCTTCATGTAAAAGATAGAGCCATCAACCCATTTGACAACCATTCTATGATACTATCCTACTAGGATGTTTGCCTCCCCAGTATATCATGGAACTGTATTCACAGCTAAACTAGTAGAAGGATAATTTAATGTGGTGGCCCTTAAACTTCCTTGGGTTGTGAACCTCTTGAGAATCTGGTGGAAGCTGGGTCCCTTCTCCACCAAATACATGTGTCTAAAATTTCAGGCCATTCACATATTCCCAGTAGCCAATTGTAGACCCAAAGCCTCTGCCCTCTTAAAAGTGACCCGAGTTAAGGTGCTTCACTTATCAGCAGCTTTACCTACCTAGCCCACTGCAAAGAACAAGAAAGAAAGCATCTCCCACGTTTCTATCCCTGACTAAGGTGTTTTTGACCTGATGATCATTGCCAATGTCCCTACCCCTGTCCCTACACCTGGGTGACTGGGTACTTAAGGGACAAAAACAGTAGAGATTCAAATATATCCATATAAAAATTATGGCCGTGGTGATGGGGCCAGGGTCTTATGACGTATAAGAAGAGAATAGTAGCTCAGATGACGGGCTGAAGGGTATGGGCTCCATGACAGTGCTGTGTGGATCACCACAGGCTTAGAGTAGGTATGGAGAGAAGACAAGGCATATAACAAGATATAAGCAGAAAGATACGCTACTTTATTTTTCCCACTATCTTCTTGATGAGAGACAAAGTCTTATATTTAATAGCGAGAAAAGTCGAAAAATGAAAATACAAAGGCTAAAGAAGAAAGCAAATACAAAGGATAGTGCCCACTTTGGTAAAAATGGTCCTTAGTACAAGTATAAATGAAGATATAGGTCCTTTCCTATTAGGCTGAGGGAAGTATTATAGAGAAGAAGGATACATAAGTCAGGGCGGCATGTTGTATGTGAATCCAAGATTAGAGAAACCTTGGAAGAAAAATTGCTCAGGTTTTCAATTTTGCACAGTTCCAGAGAGATGCTGCAATGGAAGATGCTTCATGCCCTGCCTGCTGGTGCATTAGGCAGAACTGTATTTCTGAGCACACAAATGAGATGTTATAAAATTCATGCCCTGCTACAGCTCATTTGCCTGATTCCTTGGGACTCCCCATAGATCCTCACCCAAAGCATAGAATTCAACAAGCTCAGTTTTCTAGCTTCCAAGCCCACAGAAACTTAGGAGAGTAAGCCTACTAATAGTAATCAGCAAAGAGCTGAGAGGAGAAAGAAGTACCAAAAAAAAAAAAAAAAAAAAAAAAAAAGGAAGTGCACAGAGCATGGCACAATGGGCCATGTAGCAGGAAGGCAAAGCCCGTATGCATCCAGAATCCCCATTCTGCTAGCTATTTCCCAGCCCAGGGTACGATAATCCATATGCCTCGTAGTTACCATTTGTCATGAAGTGTTAAGTTATATTTAACAAGACAGGGAGTATACAATGCATTCTAAGGTTGGTTGGTTGGTTTTTTTAGCCAGAACTGAATAAAATAAAACTTTAAAATTGGCCCTTAAAAAGCAGCCCTCAACTATTTGAAGACTTAACGTCACTGGGATACCCTCTTCCCTTGCAAAGATATAAGGCAAATGAGGCATTGCAGTATTATTCTGGGAGATGAGTAATAGCAGACTGAAATGTTCCACCCATGGTGGTGCAAGTCACTAATTAATATGCATGCTATAAAATTATAGGATGGATTAACTCATCAGAAACTCAGGAGAAAATGAGTGATGAACAAACTCCACACAAACCCATTAGCATGAGGAGACCCTGAGTAGAAATAAAGAGTCGTTCACTGAGAAGGAGGCAGGGAATCAGGTTCCACTCCCTGACCTCTATACAGAAGGTAGCTCCCTGGACAGTGAAGGTTTCCATATGTAAAGTATTTTCTTAATTTTGTCTTATGCACGATGACACAGATAGAATATAGAATTTGAGAGATGAGAGAAAATGATGGTCGTCGTGTACTCCACGTCATTATTAGACAGTTGGTACCTGAGCTCAAGTCACACAGTGGATGGAGCCACTGTGGAATCCACAATATTGGCTCCGATTCTGGGCCTGGGTTGCTCCTGATGCTTCTAAAACACTCAGTCTCCCTTATGTCATGCTGAGAATCCCTGGGCAAGGGGTAGACAGAGCACCCGAGTCTTTTCCTCCCTTCTTCTCAAGCTCAGCTGCACCCAACTCCAGTCCCTCAACAAGATTATTGTCATTGGGAAGAGTCTAGAAAGAGCCTCTGTGTCTGGGCTTTCCATTGTTCCAAATTTCTCCCCAAAAGTCAGTTGAGGGGACTCCATTGAGCCCTCCTCTCTACCTATGGCTACAAAAAAGGAAAAAAATAAAACCAAAAAACCAAAAAAAAAAAAAAAAAACCAAAAAACAAAAAACCAGCATTGTGCCTCCAGGAGCTTCCCCAAAGCATGAAAAAGTGTGCAGCAAAGATTAGTGTGACAGGCATTCAGGGAAGAACAAAGGAAAGATCAGTGCTGCCCCAGCCAGGGACAAAGCTTCTTAGCATGAATATGAGCTTTGAAAGATGAGTAGGACTTGGTTTGTTCTTAAACTTAAAGCCCAAGTTCCTTACGGCAAGCAAGGATAATTCCTGGCCTCAGCCTACCTCCTCAGCCTCATTTCTCCTCATGTGAACCCTTACATTCTATGCTCAATGCAACCATCTGAAGCTCTCCCAGTGGGGCAGACTCTCTCACCCTGGATCCCTGCAGAGTGCGTTCTTTTTGTCTCAAACAGCCTCCCTCAAGTTCCCTTCCTTCGACCTGTTTAATCTTACTTCTCCTTCGACTCAGATAATGCCTCTGCAATGCCTCTTCTCTGTGCTCCTGGAGGGCCCATGCTCCCCTCATTAGAGGAATAGAGACTGAGTAGGAGGAAGTACATAAGCAAAGGCTGGGAAGGGAAGGGCTGAACCTGGGAGGAGGAGGGGAGGGGAGGGAGATCCGTTTGACTCAAGCAGAGGATATTCTTTGGATATGGAAAGTGATGCCAAATTCTTAAGGTTTTGTTTGGCACAATGTGTGGCGAAGGGACTGAATCAACTTTATTAAGGAGCCATTAAAGACTCCAAGCAGGGATTTTACAACAAATTGTGAGCAGAGATTCAGTGACATATTCCCCAAGAGCAGACCCCAAATATAATCAGGCATCATGAAGAAGGGGAAAGAGAAATATTTGGGATCGAACCATTAGCCAGCCTTGTGATTTTGTCCAGATTAAATACCTTCTATTTAAAGGGGCGCCTGGGTGGCGCAGTCGGTTAAGCGTCCGACTTCAGCCAGGTCACGATCTCGCGGTCCGTGGGTTCGAGCCCCGCGTCAGGCTCTGGGCTAATGGCTCAGAGCCTGGAGCCTGTTTCCGATTCTGTGTCTCCCTCTCTCTCTGCCCCTCCCCCGTTCATGCTCTGTCTCTCTCTGTCCCAAAAATAAATAAACGTTGAAAAAAAATTTAAAATAAGAATAATTGGGGTGCCTGGGTGGCTCAGTCGGTTACGCACCCGACTTCAGCTCAGGTCATGATCTCATGGTTTGAGAGTTCAAGCCCTGCGTTCGGCTCTGTGCTGACAGCTCAGAGCCTGAAGCCTGCTTCAGATTCTCTCTCTCTCTGTCTCTGTCTCTGTCTCTGTCTCTCTCTCTCTCTCACACACACACACACACAAATAAATAAACATAAAAAATATTTTAAAAATAAGAATAATAATATCTCCTTCATAAATTGTTGTGAGGATTAAATTAATAGTGCAGCATAAGGAGGTGCTCGAAGCCTGGGAGCATTACTAATATGAACATTGTCTATTCCAGAAAGGCACTGGGTGCTATCTGTGGGAGTGCCATATTTGAAATTAATCCAGCAGGGACAACTGGAGATAGGGAAGAATTAGAGGCAAGGAGAAGAGAAAAATGACGAGGAACAGAAAGAGAATGTGCAAAGAAAAAACAACACATCACTTTAAAGCCTTCACAACAAAATTTACCCTCTCTTTATTTTCCTGTCCAATGTTACATTTTGCAGTATAGTAGCAATAACTTCTACTGCTTTATAGTACACTCACAATAAATGGCTTCTGAGCCTGATTTACAACCTCAGGGAAGCGCAGGCATTTAATCATTCCAGCAGCTGCTTAAGGATCTGTATATCACCGCTCAGGAGCCATTATCTAGGAACCATATTTAAAGGGCAGGAGAGCTGGTGGCTTCCTAAAGAGCTGAGTTTCGGGGCTCAGGGATTGGGGGGTTGAAGTCTGGGCAGATGCCAAGGGGCTTCCTTCTACAGTATCCTCCTTGTAAAAGGGGTCAGAAGATGCTTCCTGGTTTATTGAGAACTGGGGAAAGCAGTTAGTCACCCAGAAGAGCTTCGCGTTGTACAGGAAAAGGTCCCATCTCTTGCGATATACTCTTTCAAGAAGTCAGCTATGCTCATGAGAAAATCAACAGTGAACACAGCATAGAGGCAACATCATGCTTAAAACTTGCCCTTTCTCCGTGCCCTCCTTTACTGACACTGGCCTTTACAAGAACAGACGCAGGGCGTGCCCCCATAGCAGCATGATTTCAAGTCAAGTAATTGAGAGCAAGCTCACGGTGCTGGCTGCTTTATCCAGGCCATGCGCTGAGGAGCAGGAAGTTATTCTTAGGCCCTTAGATTTCTAGCCATTGGAGGACAGTTTTTTATCTACAAGGTAATGAGGGTCGTGTCTTTGAAACTCCTAGGCTTTTAAGTGTGAGTTTGGGAAGAACGGCTGGCCTGGAAAGATATGCTGTCAATAAAAGCTTGCTTTCCTGGTCCCTGTAGCCCCTTCTCACTGCAAAGCTGCCCTGCTTTTGTAACATGTTGCAGGAGCCATAAGACATCTGCCATGTCTCGGAGGGCCAGCCACCCAGTTAGGCAGGGGCTCAGAACAAAGACCCTGTTCAAGCCCCGTGGGAGATGGCTTCTAACAGGCAAGCTTCCAAGGGCCTGAACGCAATCGAAAGGGGATGGAGACTGCGGCAGAAAGCAGCTGAGCCCTGGACCAAGTGGAATGGTCATGGAAATGCTGGAGAATGTCTGATAAGGAGTTTTGTGGAGGACGAAGGGGATTTAAAAGAAATATTTGAAGAACCGTTTGGCTGACCCACATGACAAGCCATATACTCGTCCAGCAGGGCGAGGAAGCAACATAAACTCTCCCAACTCCATCCTCTCATCAATCACCAGCTTTTTAGGAGCACATAACAGAGATACAGTCTATTTTATAACAGCTTTTAACAGAATAAGGAATCATATCTTGGGCATTTTAGACTCTGGATTAGATAGAGAGATAAAAGTGGAAAAACCACTTGGATTACAGTTAAGAAAGGAAATAAATGGCTCCCTATGTGCCAGACCCCTTACTGCTCTAGCAACTTACTTAATCCTCAGAGCCCTGCAAAGTACATATGATCATTACCAGACAAAGAGGAAACTATGCGTTAGAAGAATTACATATGGCACCAGGGTCACTAGCAGGCTGCAGAGCTGGGGTTCTGTGAGCCAATTGAAAGTCCATGTGGACACCTGTTTTAATGCAAGGTATGGGGAGGGCCTCCAATCACTATCTTAAGTAAGGCTCATATTGACACCCCTTTTGGTAACATATTCCAAGGAATAACCAGATTCCTTTGGGGAGCTGGAATTAAAAAAAAAAAAACGATAATCACAGTTGTCATCACTGTTACCATTGTCAAATAATTAGGGCTAAGTAATTAGTGGATAAGATTTCCAACACTTAATTTGCCTAGATTTTGTGAGATTGGAATCTGTGGCAACAGGATTTGCCTATTGAGCTATGCCATCCTTTTCAAGTTGTCTGAGACCTTGAAGTGACTGGTGTTAGCTTGCTTGCCTACTGAGACCTCACTGGGAACCGCCCCCTGAATGTCTGACTTAGTGGCCCCCAAGTATGGCAAATGAATGAGGTTTGAGATCCTGCTTGTTTTCGCCACTTACCACCTAAGCTGTGTGACCTGGGATAGGTTACCTAACCTCGCTGATCCTTAATTTCATCATCTGCGAAATATGGATATTAATAGTACCTATGTAACAGCACGACTGTCTGCCACATGGTAAACACTTGGTAAGCAAGTTTGATTTTGTGGCTGTAATAACTCCCCTCTGTTCATTTTTGCTCATTTCCAAGCTCATAACAATTCAAAAGCTGATCACAACCAGAGCAATTCCAGGAACGTATCTGTAGGAAGAACAGACAGTGAATATTTTTCTTGAGCTGCTCTCAAGAGGCTTTGGGATCTGGGGAGGAGGGTGACTTCCTGGCCCTGGTGAGAAACATAAAACCCACTTGGCCTGCCCCATCTCCTCTCACCTCACCAATACTCGGCATGGATACATTAGAAATTTGTCCCCTTTTGTGCCACAAGTTCTTATACTGAGCACAGTCAAACTGAAAGAGGCGTAGACCCCCTGCTACTTATAAAAAGCTCTTTTATGCTCTTCCAAAAGCTAAAGGTGAACCTCAATCAACTGGCTTATTTATAGTTTGAAGAGTTATATCCCTCCTACTGCCTCAGGGTTTTAATCAGAAGAAAGAACCTACTTACTGTTCATCTCCCACTGCCAAATCACACCACAGAGCTATAGGACATTTGCCACGTCAGCCCTTTGGAGGTTGCCACAGGTCAGCAATAAGCAGTGACGTTTGAAGGAGCTTCTATCTCCAGCATATCCATCAAATAAATTACTGCCTGGCATGAGGGGACGAGGAGTAGCTGAACACCTTCCCAGAACAAAACAGTGAGTGGAAAAGCACCTGTCCCTAAGAACAGACAGATGCCAGGTTGTTTTCTACATGATAAAGTAAATATGACAGCGTCCTTGCTTTCAGACTTGGGAAGGCGAGAAGGTCAAGCACCTTACTAACATTCATCTTCCTGTCATTTAATGCTTAGAGGGACTCAGGGGAAACTGGTGTGAGGAGCCATTCTGGGAGCGGGAGCTCAGAACAGGAGTGCTTCCTGTGGGCCCTCAGGAACCCGCACAGGGCTGGACCACTGCAGTAGTTCAGGATGTTTACCGAGTACATGAAGGAATGAACGGGCCTTGGATTCATCCCATGGAAGAATGACAACTCTTGTCTATTGGTCAGCACCCCAACTGCTTTTGTATTTGCTCAATCTGAAGCGGTAAGTCCTTCTCCACTTCCTTTCCCTCATATTAGGGACTAGGCAGGCCCTTGACATTGAGCCTCCAGAATCATCTCAACTTCTGGTGCTCCCAGCCTCTAAAGCATGTTCCTCACCTTTGGAGCCCCATTAGAACGCATGCACAAGGAATGGCTTTATTGTCTACCCTGAACCTCCCAGTGTCTCTTGGCTAGAAGAGGGAACTGAGGAGAAATTGTGAAACACCTTGAATTTGGGCCCTGGAGCCACACTGTAGTAACATATGAGTAACACTTAATAACATACGAGTGATTCAGATTTTGATTGTAAGAGGCTCTGGAAACTTTTGAGGTCAGAGTAGAAATGAGGCCACAGCTAAGGCTTAGCAGAAAAGCATAGCCTTTATGTTCAGACAAAACAGGGAAGAATTCTGTCTCTGTTATATATTATCTATACACCATATAGATCCTTGTGGGTCTGTGGAAAGGATTAGGGAAAAAAATGTGTGTATATATATATATATATATATATATATATATATACACACACACACACACATAAGTATATATATATATATATACACACACACACACACATATACTTACTGTATAACTTGGTATAAATAATAACTTGGCATAAAGGTGCTTAACAAATGGTAGTTATTGACATTGGTGTTAGGATATTTCTAGACACTCTCCATCAGGGGTTCTCAAAGTGGACACCAGCTCCCCTAAGGGCTTTAGAAACATGAAGATGACCTTTTCACTTGCCACAGTGCCTGGGAGAGGGGATACAAAACATTCCACAATGCTCGACAGCCCTATGCGTTAAGAACTGAGCAGCTCTGAATGGCCATTGTGCTCCTTTTGAGAATCACTGCCACTAACCTGCTGATCCTGTCCACTGTGACTCACTGCACTCATCTACACACGTACCCACCTCCAGGAAATCCACTTACAGACTTTCAGAAGCTCCGTGCATGTTTTGGAATAACTAGTCACTCAAGGGCTGAACAATTGGCTCCAGATGTCTCTGGAGCTTGGAATTAGAAGCTTTGAGTCTAAGTTTTTCCATTGATGAATCATTCAGTTCCTTGGTTAGAAAGGATCTTCTCCTCCTCCGATCTCTTGTCATCTGTCCCTTAGTGGTACTAAAACTCCCCAAATGGTTAATGAGCATTAAATCAGAAAACATACACGGAAACGCTTGGGAATCATAAGGTTCTGTGCAGCTGTACGGTATACAGATATTCAGTATTATGTGCTGTAATACAATTGACTAGGAGCCAACTTAAGGCTTTTCTCTTGTGAAATCTGATTGGCCTGAGCAGTGCTCTGCCAAGACATATTGGGAGCCTGAGGCACGAGGAAAAATTAATGATCTTATCCTGCCTTCTTTTAAATTTTGCCATTTTGTTCATCATGGATTTTTTGGCATTGATTTTGATTTTAAAATATTTTCTGACAGGGGCACCTGGGTGGCTCAGTCAGTTAAGCGTCCAACTGTTGATTTCTGCTCAGGTCATGATCTCACAGCAGTGAGATCAAGCCCTGCGTTGGGCTCTGTGCTGGAATGGAGCCTGCTTAACATTTTCTCTCCCTCTCCTTCTGCCTCTCCCCAGCTCATGCTCTCTTTTTCTCTAAATAAATAAATTAATTAATTAATTAAATAAAAATTAGAACTATAAAAATATTTTATGACAAAATTATTTATTTTGATCACTGAGTGCTTTAGTGCCCCCCTTAAATTTTACACCCCAGGAAAATGGCGGCATCCCTCACCCTCATGCTGGCCCTGGGTCTGAGGTCTCAGCTCAGATTCCCTAATCTTCCATCCAGTAGGTTGTGCTTTGATCCAAACCTTCAGCCCTTGTTATGTACGGTGGGGAAAGACAGTCTACAAGATTCATTGCCTTCTTACAATAACTCTATAAGCATGAAGGTAGTAATGAAATGGTCCATTAGCCCCCTTTTTGCTCTACTCAATTACCCTAACTTAGCTCTTCCTTCAGGTGTCCCAGCTTCCTGAAAGGACCAACTAATTTTCAACCTGTTTGCGGATTTCTGAGTGTTCTTAATTTTGAGAAATAAACAATACACTGACAAAAGAAGGTCAAGTGTCATTTACATATTATGATTGGCATTGCATTTCCAATTGTTTTTCCCTGGGGACCAGCTGGTTTACACATGGATATTATGGTAGTTTATCATGGGGCTTTCATTATCTGGACCTTCCTTCCCAAATATCTTTCTCATAGCCTGAGAATGTAATAAACAACAATAGGGAGGGGCACTAAGACCAGGTCATTTCTCAGAGCCTCCCAGTCATGACTGAGCTTCCCTAAAGCACTTTGGAGCATGGTGGCTTGGGGACTCAACTGCATCCTTTATACCTTTCCAGGTGGAGGAAAGTTGGTAATGGTTCAAATCCTGCTATTTGGATTTGGAAAGTACATCTTGTGACCCAGTAGCCTAGATATTTGCTGGACTGGAATTTTTCTTTTTTTTCTTAAGAAACAACTGCCATTTGTGGAACACCAACTAATGTTAATCTATGATCATCATCAGCCCCGCTTTACAGGTGAGAAACAGTGTAATGAGAATTTAAGCAACTTGCTCAGAATCACATGGCTGATTAGGAGACAGTTGGGATATGAAGCCAGCTGTCTGGCTTCGGAGTTTCTGAGTGCATTTAATCACTGTTCTATTCCGCATCTTGGACACCATCAAGCAGGGCAACTGGGGTTAATCCTTGCAACAGCTCCACATGCCAGATATTATACCCATTTCCACTTGATGAATGGAGACTCCAGAAAGTAAAATAACTTGACCAAACTTAACTCCTTTGTAGCTGAGTAAAATCCAAGAAAACCAGACATGCTCCTTTATGATCACATTTCCCTCTGTGGGAAGGGCATTCACGGGCAAAGCAGGCTGTATGACCAGGTACGAGTATGCAGCCCAGAAAGAAACAAGAAATGGATTTCCTTTTTATCAGATCTTAAGGGGCAAACAGACTCTAGGTGAGACAGATCAAAAAGCTCATTGAGCAGTGGTGCCCCCCCAGGTCTCCATTACTACCAAGCAGGTGGGCTGAAAGGTGACCTCTGGTGACCCAGAAAGGGCCAGCTTCATTTTATGAATAAATATGTGAGTGCTGATGTCATCTAATTCATCTCACTTCAGCCTGGTAGCCTCAGAAAATACAGAAACCACAAAGCTCTCTGCTGAGGCCTGATTTTTGGAGGAGGCCAGTGTGTGTTCCAGGAGCCCAGCGCCCCCGCACTCCAGCTGGCACCCTCACCCAGGCCCGGGGAGCCCCGCCTCTGGAGGACAGCGCTTCCTACCGGTCACCTTTCTGCGCTTTTGTTCGTGGCATCTGGGTTTAGATGAATGAGATTTACACGGTTTTAATAAATATTAATAACCATCTGAATCTCAGCAAACCTTTCACAGGAGATATTCAAATCACTTCCCAGTCATCTTAGGGGCCCAATGAGAGTGAAGTAATCATTTTGCAAAGCTGTGCCAACCCTTCCGGGCCTTTTGGGCCTCACTTAATCTGGGTCTGTGTGACAGGGAATGTGTCCGGGGAGAAAACAAAGAAGTACTTAGGATGGCCATACAGGCAGACCGCACCCACCGGCCCACTTTCATTTTCGAGTGTTGTACTCCTGTCTCTATCTTTATTTATCTACTCTCTGTGCTCCGTTCTTTTTGTAGTGGGATGTTTGATAATATTAACAATAATACCAGAAGCTCATATTTGTTGAGTGCTTACCATGTGCCAAACAACGAGCTGTGTTCCTTAAGTGCATCTTTCATTTGGTCGTCCCAACTATATTATTAGCTAGACATCTCCACCTTACAGATGAGAAAAGAGTCTCAGAGAGGTTGTTTGTCCCAGGTCATATAACCAATAAAGCACATGTCACTTGCCGGGTTCCAACAGAGGTTTGTTTGTTTCTAATGATCTTTGGTTGTCACTGGGATAGCCTGATCATTTACCTTCCTGTTGAAACCAAAATATTTGGAACAAATGGTATTGTAGAGTTTGGAAAAAAAAAATCATCTCAAGTAGACTCAGCCTTTGTAGGCTAGGGGCGAGGGTGGGAGGGAAGAAAGAGAGAGAGGTTACTTCAAAAAGCCTAGTGAATTAGGAAGCTATAAAGTGAATTTTAAAATCCCTATCCATCCATCCACAGGATCAGGCTGAATGAACTCCACGTTCATGAGCCATTAGAGCTGAAGGCGTCTCAGGGATTACCTAACTTGAGTTTCTTATTTTACACTTGAGGAAACTGAGGAACAGAGAAGTGAAGTAACTTGTTCAAGGTTATTGTAGTCATAAACACTTGGATTATTCTCTTGGAGACTCGTTTCTTTTTACTATTATTATTTGTTATTACTTCTTAACACATTTTGTGATATACATGGGCCGAATGCTGATACAAAATAAGATATTTTGCTCTGATGTATTTTTATGGATAAATCACTACTTAGCATCTAAACAGATGGAAGTTCTAGAATACTTACAACAACTAAGAACAAATGAAGTCAGCACGATTATTCTCCAGAATCATCAAAATTGTCCTGTTCCAAAATTCAGCATGTTAACATGCCATTCTCAACAGGATGGCTGTTTTCTCTGGTATAAGACGGATGCCCTGTGTTGATGGTTTGTGTGTCTCAGAAGGAATTCTCTGATGGCAGATGGGAGTTAGCTGTTCGTATGCTTGCACACTGAAGGACACTGGATTGCACAGTGGACTCTTTTCTGGCAGGGACCTTGTGTTAACAGAGCAGAAACGTGGAGAGGCATTCTCGCCCAGATGCAGAGCTGACCAAACTCTAGACTCATAGAGTTAAGACCCTGAAATACCTTTTCAGGATTAAGTTGTGCTATCACAATTTATCAACCAGAAAATAGCCAGTTATTACTTAGTTTACAATATTATCATTTTTAAGAGGAGGAGGAATGATAGGAAGTAATAAAGGGCCACCCTACAAATTCCTTTTAATTATACTGGGGAGGAATTATTTGGTTTATTTTGAAAGTCAAACCTGCGTCTCCCCAGCTACCATAAAAATTTCAACGATTATACCTCTGTGAAAACTAAAGCCACAGGTGAATTTTTGGAGAGTGATACATGCATTCTTTCTCATTCAGCATTTGTTGGATAGTGTGCCCTGTGCCAAAAAGATATGAAAGACACGAAACAGGCAGTTTCCTGACCTCATGGAACTTGCAGACTTGGGTGGAGAGGTAAGAAAGGGTATACAAGTAAACACACGATTGTAGTAACGCCGGGTTGAGACAACTCGTTCTCCAGTCAGACTGCTGGGGGGTCCACTCCCACTCCATATTTCACTAGTTCTGTGACATTGAGCGAGCCACTTAATTTCTCAAAGTCTTGTGTCACCAAATGTGAACTAGGGATAATAATAATACCTTTTGTGGAACGTTCTCATTGGGTTGAATGAGACAATACACATAAATGCTTAACAGACTATGAGGTAAGTATTCCAAAATAATAGCTGTACTAACAGTGGTTCTTACACTCCTCTTGCAAATAGGTTAATGGAAATATGAACAAAAGAAGGGCACTTAACTAAAAAGGGTTGGGGCTGGCAGTAGATGAAGACTACAGAGTGAAGAAGCAGGAAGATGAGTATAAATGGTAGGGCAGATTGGGTCCAGGGTGGTTGGAACTGGGATAAGAAGTGGTGGTTCTCTCCTTTAGGTGCTTGTGGAGGCAAGTCCAAAGGCTTGGAGGCATGGTAAAACCTCAGCCATTCAAAGCAAGGCTTATACTTCCTTCCAGCTGGACCAGAGAACGCGAAGGCCAGAGGATGAAGTACAGCAGGAGATAGGAGATGTACAAGATGGATTGCAAAGGACCTGACTTTACCTTGAAGGCTTCGCAGGTCATGGAAGAATTTTCATCAGCAGAGCGACATCACAGAATTTTGGAAGGGTCACTCCAGCTACAGTATGGACTAGAATGGCTCGAGAAAGATTAGATCTGAGGCAGGGGTGCCCGTGACAAGTCTGTTGCAGAAATTCAAGGGACAAATGAAGAGAACCTAAACCAAGGCAGTGACAAGGGGAGCAAAGAGAAGTGACGAGATTTGAGACTTTTGAGAAGAAAGGCGTGGCCTTGGCAATTAATCGGCTGCGAGGAGCAAAGGGACGAAGCAGTCACGGACGACACCCGGATTTCTGGGTGGGGAGACTGGAAGGCTGGAAAAGCAGGTATAGTGGGAAAGATGGTGCGTTCGATTTGAGCCATGCTGAGTTTGCGGCTCTTTACAGGATTTTCAGGGAGAGATGCACTTGGGTAGAGAGGTCTGGCACTCCGAAGAAATACAGGATATTAAAGTCATGGAGAGGATCCAAGAAATTATTTACGTGATGAAAACACTTGATTTAAAGCCATCTACTGAATCCATTTTTGTTGTTTTTGCTGTTAAAGATGAGAACACTAAAGGCAGAATATATGGTTCTTCTAGAAGACCAGCTTTCAATTTTATTAAAATAAATGACCCACTCTGATGAACATAATAATGATTTCTAAGGTGTCTTGCCATTCTAACACTACGATTCTATTGTTCCAAAACACTGCTGTGAATCTGGAATTGCATTTGATGACAGTAATCCTGTGGCCTTAAAACTTCCTTTGGGGTCAGGGAGGGGAAACTATACATACATATTTTTTTAAAGAAAAGCTCGTTAGTCACACATTTTTTCTCATTTTTTTTTTAAATGAAAGCCATACGACCCTAAACATGCAGTACGTATGCTTATAAAAAGGAAAAACCAAGGAAAGACACTATCTACATTTACCTACTCTGGTCCCAATTGGCCGCAAAGAGCAGAAGAATCTTCCTGCCGTAGTGATCTCGGCTTTCCAGCACTCCGGGGAACCCATCGATGAGAGCCCTCTTAATGCCAGGATCATCAGCCTTGAAGTTTTTGAACATGTCCAGGTGTAGCTGGCGGTACTGAAAGTACTGGGCCAGGAGTCTAAAGGCATCTGCTTGGTGAAACTTCCTGGCTCGGAGAAATCTCAGGATGAAGGCATCATCTGTACGCAAAAATCCAATGTCAGGCCTGGTGATGATCATGTCCCTGACTTGCTGGATATCCTGATGTAAAACATCTGGGTTTTCATTCAGTTCCAGGCGAGCTTTCTCTATAGTCTCTGGACTGAGTCCGGCCTGTAAATGGGTCATCTTGGCCAAATCTCCTTTCCAAGTGCTTAATTGCTGATATTTTGGAAGAAGGGAGACTGGTCCCATTCACCCGATGGTCTGCTGAAATCGGGGCCCATTCAACAGTTTTTCTGCTACCAAGCTGCCACTGAAACAGACAAATCGAAGGCCTTCTTTCTGTTCTTAGAAAGCTGTAGGACATTCAGGTCCTATGTGGTGGTGGCCATCCAGAAAGGAGGCAAAAACGAGACCATTTCTTACTGCAAAACAAATGCACACAAGAGAGACAAAACAGTGATGATACAAAGAAAATCTGGGCAAATTAATTGGAACTTAGATTAAAAAAAAAAAAAAAAAGGCGGTATTGTGCTGTGGGTTTGATTAGATTAGGTATCCAAAGAATAAAGGCTAAATTATCGTTAAAATGGTGTAATTGGGATAATTTTATTGTTGACCTCCTGAATGCATAATATGCAAATATTTGGAACTTTCTAGTCACACTGACTAGTTACCATAATAGCGTATGGTCCGATTAGTAATAGATCGCTCTTTTATTAAGTACTTTAAGAAACACTAAGAAGAAAGATCCTTCTCTGTTACAGCATGCTTTATGGGGCTGTTCACAGGCCTAGATGTGGCAGAGAAATTAGGGCTGCTGGACAATTTATTAGCCTCCCCAGTAGCCTCTTTTCTCAAAGAGAAGTACCTTTCACAGAAATGCCCCCTCCCCCACCTTTTTCAAAGGCAGTTATTTGCATCTTAACAATAAAAAGGGACTGTTAAAGGTCACTCTATCCTAACCCCACAGGTACCTAATTACTCAAAACTGAGCTGACAACAGCTGGGGGGAGGGGGAGGGGGGCAGCCTCGTGGCTGGAAGCCTGACCTTCAATAATCAAATTCAACAGCAATGAGAAAGGATGCTCACGTGTCTTACAAGCGGCTTTATTATTTGCCTTTGTTAGTCTTCTGTAGGAAAGGCAAAGGGATTTGAAACTCCTGATTGCTTTCCTGCTGACCCAATATCCACACAGGCTTAAAAATCCTCCCATTTACATAACTTTCCTGTTGTTCGGAGATATTATTTTACTTATGATGATTGTTTTAATCTCCTCATACGTATCTCTTAAGATGTCTACACCTAAACGGTATACAGAAGGACATCTATATTATTTACATCTTCCTCATTTTAAATATAAATTCATATTTTAATGCCTTCAGATATTTGTTTGGTATGATCTGGAAGTTCTAAAAATCAGAAGACATACTAGGTGTAAATGAACTTGAAGGCATATTTTTTTCCTAGCTTTCCTAGGTCGACAGTATCTGCAATCAGAGGAAGAATATTTATTCCCAACTTAGTTATTATTGGTAATGCTTTATCATACAAAATAATGTAAAAGACAAAATTATTCTTCTGCTTAATTTAGAATGACCAGTTAGTTCTTAAGGGAGACAGTCAACTCACACATTTCTGTTTTATATTGTGGTATAGGGGAGATGAAGAATAGTTAAAGTAACTGGTATTCATTGTCAAGATGAGGGAGTAATAGAAATTCGATGTGTAAAATGTTGGCTTTGTAAAATAGTTTGTAAGAAAACGGCATCTAGCTCTGCAATATGCAAAAACAAGAAATAGAATAAAGTCTTGAGCTTCACTAATTTTAAGGACTTAGGATTGTAAATGGAAAATAATGCTACGAACTATTCCCAGGATTGGAAGAAACTGCCAAACCCATCTCGTTCAACACCCATCTGATGTTAAAATTCCCTGTCTAGTAGCCTTACAAAAGCCGTTCAGAAAATTCCCTTGTTTCATGTCTCCTTTTCTAGTTCATCCCCACGCTCACAGCAATATGTCCTTACTATTCCCACCAACGAACTGACCAGGAAGATCATATAATTTATTATCCAAATTTAGACATGAGGGGTGCTAATAATAATAATAATGCTAGCACAATAGCTATAAACTGGGACAATTCTAAGCAAACCCAGAAAGATGGTCACCCTACTAGTGATGATATTTTTGTTCCTATATCCAATAGACAAATTTCAGTACTCTTTATGGGTGACCCCTATCAATATTTTATATTGCTGACTTCATCCTTCTTAAAACTCTCTCCCCCATTCTCCCACTCTCTTTCTCTAACTCCAGACACCGTGATTTTTCTTTTAGCCGTGTTGATCCCTGCTCCCTCTTCTCTTTCTGTGAACACTTTACTGGGTGTTTCCAGGATCTTGCCCCAAGATGTGACCGCCTACGTGTAATATAACTTCAGTCTATAGCTCTTTCTCGGTCTCCAGGCTACATATCCAACTGCCTTTTCAGCAACCTCACAGACACATCTTCTACACACCACAGACTCCATATGCTTAAACCTGAACTAACCATCGTTCCTCATCTTGAATTTGTCCTTCCACCTCCATCCCTTAGTGACTAATGTCACCTTCTGTGTAGCTTCCATTCTAAAAACCTGGGAGTCCACTATTATTCCACTCTCTCCCTTATTGCCCACTTCCAGACAATTACTTCCATAATATTTCTTAAATCTGCCCATTTTTTCCATCCAATCTCACACTGTCTATTTAGCCCTGCAACATTCTCCCTACGGCACCTTTGCTGCCAAACTTGCCCTTTTCTCATCCATTCTCTGTATTGTAATTGAAATCTGCTCATGTCATTCCTTGAATTGTCCAATTGTCCTAGGATAAAGTATAAAACTATGTAGTAAGGTTTTTAAGACGCTTCGCCGTGTGGTGCCTATCTCTCTCCAGATTCACCATCTGGCCAAGTAGCCACACGGAGTCACTTGACATTTCTCCTCACCTCTCAGGACCTTGACAAAGAATAACCACTGACGAACTCCTCTTTGCCCTTCAGGAGTCATCTTGGACATCACTTTCTCTAGGAAGCCTCCCTGACCTTCACAGGTCACTGGTAGCCTCACAGCCCTGACCGCATCATGTCACTGCCATTTTCCTCCCTCCCTTTTTCCTCTGAACTCTTTGTGGAGAAGAGCTGGATCCCACTCATCTGTGTATCCCCAGTACAGGGCCTGGCACAAAGAGTGTCAGCCCCATGGGTGGAGCACCTTTGTTACGCTCACCATCTATCCTCAGCACCTAACACAGTGTCTACTGGGGCATAGGTGCCCGAAAAGTATAGAGAGTAAATGCATAAAGAAGGTAGTCAAAGCATTGTTTCAATGAGTGAGTTGCTTCCCATTCTGTTGGATGCCTCTGGAATCATTTTCCTTAAATGACAGTGTTGCAGCTAACTTAATTTCCTAGGAGAATTTAGCCTAGGCACGTTGTACTTCAGATTACTGCCTCCTTGAAGCACGCTTGGTGATGGTCCCTGTTCCAAGCCATGGCACAGGACGTTTAGACAAGTCATAGCAATAGCTTGTCCCCTTCAGAAGATTTAAAGGTTCTGGGAGCAAGTTAAACACCTTACAGTTCAGGGAACTCTACAATGTTTCTGAAATAAATTACTATGGGTTCAAGGAGAGAGCGGAGGTTGCATTTTTCATGGCCTGCTTCCACACATAGCTATGCCTCCAATCTATAATAACTGAAATAAATTTGCTTCAATCTACATCTTTATTCTGTCCTCAGCATACAGTAGAAGCTTCTGGGGAGAGAACCCAAGCTAGGGTCGCTGGGTTTCATACTCAGGATGAAACAGATATTTTCCATTAAAGGCAAATCCTTCACTTCAGATCTCTGAATAAACTGCTACTTAAAGAACAACTTCAATTGATAATATTTAAGGTTAAAAATGCTATGCCGTTCAAGAACGTTCTCCAGGACGTGGCATTTCACTTGACTGTCATCTTCTGTTCAGGTGAAGGACTTGGTTCTCATTCAACTTTTCTAAATTTGTCAAACAAGTATAAAGGGATACATTGGACTTGGTATCACATGAAATAGGAGTCGTTTTCTGTCCTAGAGGTGTGAATAATAACAAGAGCTTTAATTTCCAATTTATTATAACTGTAGTTATTATGTCCCAGGCACTTAATACTCTCTATTTATATATTACATTCTTTAATCTTTACAACTGTATGAGAAGAGTATATTATTGTCTGCATTTTTCAGGTGAGGGAACTGAGGCATAGAGAGGTAAAATGAGTTTCCCAAGGTTACACAGCTACTAACTGGCAGATATTGGATTCAAGACCAAGTAATCTTTCTCCAGTCCCATGCTCTTTTCTACTGTGTCGTTCTGCCTCTTATGTGTAGCAAAGAGGTTCTAATATTTACTACTTAAGAGCTGTGTGACCTTCAGTGAGTCACCTTCCCTCTCAGAACCCTACTGTCCTTTACTAAAATTCCTTCTAGATTTACCACTCTACAAGCCTAAATGTGCTGAAGGAGTTGACAGACATTCTTCGGTAGCCTAATACCATACCTTACAGAAGTCTAGTGTTGTCCTTGTTTCTTCGCCAGAAGATGACTAAAGCTGTTTAAAAAATCTAGCTGTCGATGCCTTTTCCAGCTGTCGCAAACTTTTGCTCTTCCTTTATGTATTTTCCTTTGGCTAAAATGCCAGATCAAAGATCTTACCATTCTATTTGAAGGATTGATATTTTGCCATGCCTAGCAGAGTGCGAAACATGATCTGGGGACTGAAATGTGCTTGATAATCAAAAAGGGTACTTGAGGGAGATGCATGTGGGCCTCAGAAACAATCTTTCCCATTGCTGTTTGGGTCCCAAATGATTCTTTTTTTAGACATTGTTACAGATACATGGAGAGTAACTCACCATGTGCCCTAAGGAGCCCAACATAGGAGCTAACTTCCACTTCTAACGCATGTTTTTTCTAATAAACTACACATTTAAGTAGTAGTATTTTGTATGAGAGAGAGAAAAGAAGAATCTTTGTATCGTGATATTTGAAATCATGGCATCCATAGATTTAAGATTCTCACCTCCTCTCAAGTTTCCATTAGAAAAGATCTATTTGTGTATTCCCTTATGCAAAATTCAGTGCACGTGCGCGCGTGCGTGCACACACACACACACCTATAAACATATATCCTAGTATTTATGAACTAAAGAATCCAGGTGGAAAAGTCATTTCAGAAAGCAAAATAATTGAAATAAAATTGATTTTGGTTATTTTATAATTTATTACTTTCATTTATTTCATTATCTTCAGAAGCACACATTAAATATAAGCCAATAACCAGATCTTGTCTACAGACTATGTACATGTGTATGTATTATCTCAAAGCATTTTACACCAATTGTCTTTCTTCATTGTTACAGTGATACTGCAAGAAGTAGAAGAAAAAGAATTCTTTAGGAGATGCTGAGGACCATGTGAACTGATGTAGGTAAAAGTGCTTTGGAAATAAAAAGCTCCATTTTACACTTACTGTAATCTTGTTGATACCGTAATTTTGTTGTTTCCAGGTGAATAAAAAGATACTGAGTCTTAGAACAACTAAGCACTGGTCTTAAGTCAGATAATAAACTAATGTTAAAAACTCGGGGCATGAGGAAACAAATATTTGTTGAGTACTTATTATGTGCCTACAGCTTTGATGTTCTATGATCTCATCTCCACACCAGCCTTTAAAGCCGGGTTGTTAATTATTATATGAGAGGATAAATCTGAGGTTTAGATAGATTAATTATAGCTAGAAGAATGAAGATTCACACCTCAGTCCACCTGACATAAAGCCCATGTTCTATCAATGACCTTGCCCTGCCACTCAGTGTAGGTGATTTCTCTACACCACTTGTGCCCTCACAATGACTCACTCACACAACAGGCACACACCCACACCCCACCAGTCCTAAGGA
This sequence comes from Prionailurus bengalensis, assembly GCF_016509475.1. Classification (NCBI taxonomy): domain Eukaryota; kingdom Metazoa; phylum Chordata; class Mammalia; order Carnivora; family Felidae; genus Prionailurus; species Prionailurus bengalensis. The sequence continues at coordinate 12,440,587 of NC_057353.1, read as the reverse complement.
AGATCATTTAAAGGATGTTGTAAAGTTGGCCAGATCTGGGGAGGAAAGAGTATATTGTTGTCACGACCAGAAAGATAAAATCTATGAAGCCTAGATACTGTTGGAAATATAAGAACATCGATAAATAATGAAAATACTTCAAATATTTATTGCATTGGGATGTTCTTGGTAATACAAAGAACCCTTCTAAGTACACATAAATTTAAATTAATATAAATATAAGTGAGAAACTATACCCACATTTGTTTTTATGAGAAAAAAATGAAAAATGAATCTCAGAGATAAAACTTTCCACATGAAAGTCTAATCAACTACCTCATTCATTAGTAGGTGTGAAAATTATGTTTCCAGATTTTAAATGAATATTGAATTAAGTTAACCCCAATGACTCTTCACCTTTCTAAAATCTCACTTCAAAATTTTTAACTATGTTTTTCCCCTAGGAATGTGGAAAGGAATTTTTATACTGAATGAAATAAAAATAGATGCTGCTGATACATCTAGACAAAAATTGAAAATCACAGTGAGCAAAAATCTTTTTTTTTTAAGTACAACTGTATTTGAAATCTTTTCCGAAAGATGATAAGCTCCCTTACTGCCAGTGGCACCTACATTTAATCTTAGAGGCTGGCTGATTATAATATTCTTTGGTGCTAAATAGAAAAGAGTCTTTTTTCCAAATGATGAATTTGAAACTGACCATTAGGGCTTGTATGACTTCTCTGCATAAGTACTGGCAAAAGAACATAAATCCTGGGAGTAACAGAATGGTTCCTAGCCCATCAATGTTCTCTCAAACATTACCCAACTTGCAGTTATGAACTACTTATATCAGGGGCAGGGAGAGAAGTCTAGAAGGATAAAAGGGAGACCTTTAATCATCTGAAAGTACAGTGTGACCAGAATTTAGCCCCTGGCTCACGGTCAAATGTCCATCACCTTTAGCTCAATCTTAGCCCAGGGCTTACCCTTGCCATATAAATATTCATTGTGTTGACTCCATTGGCACCCTTTAAAATAGCAACTAAGCACACAGTCATCTTCTCCCATTTGCTCTTGCCCACAAGAAAGATTAAGAGTAAATTGGAATGAGTTCCATCAGAGTAGAGACACTGGGAACTTGTACCCAAAATAAATGCCAGGTCAGAATTAGAGTAGTCTGGGACGCTGAAGATGGACCTTTTGACAGACGATTGTGACCTTTGTTCTAGAACAAGCTATACGACTTTTGTTCTTTTAGTTTGCTTTGGGAAAAATAATTCAAGGAGTTGATGGAAAAGACAACTTGTAAAGAAGGCATGGGGTTTTTCTGCCTCTTCACTGTAGAAGGGTATTTAGCTGAAGTAGTGTTTACCTTATACCTCACTGTATGTTAAATAAAGACAATCTACAGGGAAAAATGTATTAAGATGTAGAAAATTAGACTAGAACTTTTTCTCTGCTATTAAACTATCCCCATAAGAAGTCACTGGCAGTCAATGCCCCAATTTAAAATTTAATTTTAGTTGTGCTTCTTAGGAGTATCAGCAGGAGGGAAAGGAAAAAACAAACAAACATGTGACTCTTCTCTCATCAAGGGAAGAGGGTATTTCTCTAAGAATAGACTCTTTAGAGGAAGAGGATCTGGAAAAACGTAAGAAAGGCAGGGTTCACCCAAAGATGGCCACTAAAGCCACTTGCTTTCTTTTCCTCTCTGTTTTCCCCAGCATTCTATGTGACTGGGACCCTTCTAGATGTGATTAGGCAGATGATGTTGGCCACAGGAATCAAAGTTAAGAAAACTTCAAGGTCAACATAGAACACAACAAGGTGCATAAGGGTGAGGTGGGAAGAAAGGGGTTATTTGTATAACTTTCTCCTCAACTACAGTTATAATTTCTAAGCTGTTATTGTCTTGGATCCCAGGATGGTTCTTGTTTTGTTTTAGTATGAGTGCCATTATTTGTTAGTCAGATATTAAGGTGGGAATGTTTAAAAAGAAGGAAATTGTTTGTTGTCTTTACTTCTCAAAGTGTGGTCCATGGATCAGCAGCATCAGCAGGACCCAGGAGCTTATTGGGAATACAGGATGTCAGTACCCACCTAGACCTGCTGAACGGGTACCAGAATTCCCAAGCAATTTGTATGTACCTTGTTTGGGAAGCACTGCTCAAGAGGATTTGCAGTGAATCAAAAGGATTGAGAAGGTAGGTTAATTACCTGTGAGGTCAAGCTCACCCTGTCTGTGAAAAACAGTGCTACTGTGTCCAACAGGAGACTAAAAGCACATCCAGTGTCTCACTCCTTTTGGAATACCAATGCTCATAAAAGTTTGTCAGATCACTCACTCCATTAATTGTACATGTGCTTGTGTGCTCTATATGTAAACAGAAAACAATGAAGAAAGGAAGGAGTGGGGTAAGCAAGAAATGCTAAGAGAAAGGAAGGGAGAAAAAGAAGGAAGAGAGAGAAAAAGAGGAGAATCTCATGTTTTGTTTATTTTGTGTTATTCTGATCACACATCAGACTAGAGTTCTCTTACTCATAAAACCTATGATGGGAGCCCTTCCGCCATTCCCAGGCCCAGGACTTCCCTTCCTCCCAAACTACAACATAATGAACACTGAATACACTATGTAACTTAAGACATATAAAGGTATGGAGCTTTAGGCAAGACATTTGACCAATAACAGAAGCTGAATTGACATGATGTGATTTTAAGGAGAAGAGGTGGAGAAGGTTGGCTTACATAATATCAATAAATTGGAGATGTGGTTAAAAGGGTCCAGAAGACAAGAGCAATCATCTTAAAACACATATGGGGAATATTCCTGCTGGCTCAGAAATCAGGAAGAAGAAAGGCTCATAGAAAGTTAGCTGCCTACACAGAAAACTTTCTCATACCGAAACATGTCCATGAAAAGGGAGAGCACCTGGCCAGAGAAGAGATGATAAAGGGCTGTGAAGGGGAGCAGAGGTAGTGAACAATAATGAACTTATTAACTGAATAAATGAAAGGTGTTTGAGGGAAGGTGAGTGTCCAGTTGATTTCCACATCCATGAAGAATCAAACCAAAGACAAACTTCGCTTTAGCTAAGACAAACTTGGATAAAAAGGTAAGCATGGTTCTGTCTAGAGAGATACAACACTTGGGATTGATGTTAGGGGGTTACAGACTTGCAGCAATTCACATTGTGGATCTTCTCCTGAAACAAATTTATTCCACTGAAATCTGGATAAGATGAACAACGATCAAAATTATCAAAATTTGGGAGAAGGGTGTAATGTAGGAAAAGATCTCTCTTGGCAATGTTGAGGGGTATTTCTGGGCTGACTACATGGGACCAAACTTCGTAGTTTTTATATTCGTTTTGCTATGTTACCTCCTGCCTCAGTAACTATGTAACAGGAAAGGAGAGAAGATCCAAATAAGTCTGAATCCATTTACTAAGGATGACTCTGCTTTGAGGAAGTGTGTGTAAAGTCATGAATAGACTTCTCAGGGTTAATAAGGTGTCTTTTTGTAAAGCTTGCAAAAGTGAGAAGACACCACTAGCTCTGAAGAGTTCCTGAGTCCCCCGTTTGGGAAATAAAAATTTACCAGCTTTGCACTCCATGATTCCAAAAGGATGTGCCCTTTGTGAACATGTCTACAAAAATGTATGATGCCACTGTGATGGAAAATATGTCTTCTGTTCACCTTTAAATTTTTTTTTTTCAACGTTTATTTATTTTTGGGACAGAGAGAGACAGAGCATGAACGGGGGAGGGGCAGAGAGAGAGGGAGACACAGAATCGGAAACAGGCTCCAGGCTCCGAGCCATCAGCCCAGAGCCTGACGCGGGGCTCGAACTCCCGGACCGCGAGATCGTGACCTGGCTGAAGCCGGACGCTTAACCGACTACGCCACCCAGGCGCCCCTGTCTTCTGTTCACCTTTAGATCCATTATAAAAATGAGAATGTTATGTTACTGAAAATACGAAAAAAGTGAAATAGCCCTTAATAGAAGAAAGAATAAAAGAAGCAGCCAGGATAGGAGCACTCTATAAAAATTAATAAGCCTAGCATAATATTTCATCAGAGAAAGGCATCACTTCTGAGACAGATGCCTGTAAATCTCACCGAAGCAGCATTGTTTTGAATTTTCCCCAACCTCAGGAAATTGTATTAAGCACAGGAAGGCAGCAGCATTAGAGGCACTGGATTCCTGGCCTGAGTTTCTGTTTTGAAGCAGCTAGAACAGGCAATATGTACACTTTAAAAAATTATCTGGGATGAACCATTCTTTGCAAACAGATAAGGGTATATTAAGAATCTTGTTTCTTTGGGATGTGAGGGGTCTTTTTTTACTGTGGATATTACCAATCTAAAGACAGTATATAAATGAGCAAATATTTCACCAAATATTTTCACTAGTTTTTTTAGTTTGAGTTCAAAAGTGAGTGAATTTTAGAGGCAAATTGAATTATGCCAGTATTTATGTAATTAATAGCGGCAAGTACCTTTTGACAAAATCTACTCTTCTTCATTCCAGAAGAGTATTTGGTGTGAATTTTTCCTCAAAACTTCTTCCAGAAGATACTTGTTTTTGACTAGCTTTATTTTTGACAAAATGAGCAAGCCAGTTTAGACAAAACTTGCTTTATTGACTCTTTTTTTTTTTTAAGGAAAGCAGAATAAATGTACAAGAGTGATTTTTAAATAAGCCTTCTCTGTGCTCTGGTTTAAACTTAATTGTTTAATTAAGACATTATTTTCATATGAAAACACGATCCATTTCATTTTTAATTAAGATGTTATTTTGTTATTTTTATGAAAAATAATTTGCAAACAAAAAAACCCACCCAATACTTTGCTCTTCAGTAATAATTGATTAAATGGGTATTCATTGAAAGATTTTCATTTCTGACAGGCTCAAGTTCTTATTTTCTGATGTTTGTTAACTCTTATAAAAGAGATGATCCTGGATAAATTAAAGAGGTGCTATGACTTGGGTTTGGACCTTCCGGATATTTGAAAGATGTTCCAACTTCCCTTCAGCTGAGATAGAAAATGATAGCACTCTAAAAGCAGAGCCCAGCAGAACATAGTTACATAAAATGCCTTTTCAATTTTTGCACTCTATTACCCTTTACTATTATGGGAAAATGGTGTTATCGCCTGATTACTGAGAAAGCACACAAAAATCTCGCCTTCCAAATCCGAGTCAGTCCTTGACTAGTGATGAACAAAGACAGGCCATCTGCTCTGAATATCATTACTACTTTGGCCTTTTGGCCAAGGGATCTATCTTCTCTGCCTCAAAGAGAGGTTTAAAGGTTGGAAAACCAAAATGAAATAACTAGACAGGAAGAGACCCTGGAACAAATAGCACTTTCCAATGAGAGCCACATTTGTTAGGTTATCATCATCAACATTTTAATTTTTACTCTGGCCACAGAGTTCATCTTTGGGGGTCTCCATTTTACAAAACATTTCCGTAAAAAACTTAATTCCAGAGTTTCTGTAATAAACGCTTAGGAAGGCAAATTGGCGTGTGGGTGAATATGAGTCATCAGTCACCCCCACCCTGCTTCCTGGTGATTCTCCATTGGAAAACCAGAAACACAGATTGAGCTTACATATCTGTTTTGCTGGAATAACACTATACCCCAGGCCATGTTAATTTGCTGAACTAACTAAAACAGCCCCTAATCTGCTGAAAGGCAGCTGGCTAACTGCTGGTGTCTGGCAAGTGCCCCATCTGTCCCCCTGTTCAGGGTCTCTCTCTGTCCTGGCTTCACTTTCCCTTTCTCTCAAGCAGGCGTCTCTTTGTTTTCAAGGGTGTTGTACACCTGAACTTTCCTTCCTGCGCCTGAAAACTTGGGTTCTTTTGCTCTACCCTGAGGACCTCGGGCTTTGTCTAAGTGACAAGACACAGTTGTGTGGACTGTAGTTACGGCGCTGGTGATGGTGGAGATCATGACGGTGATGGTGGAGAGATGGGGGTGCTGATGGTGTAAGGGAGCGCAGGCTGAGCGGGCGCCCGGAGGAGGAGGATGGACCGCGAAGGCGTGGAAAGTGGGGTGCGGGAGGGATGGAGTGCGGAGGGATTGCAGATGGGAGCTGTCCACGCACCGAAGTGCTGAAACGCCGCAGCCATGGCATCGCAAGAGCTGGGGGGAAAGGCGGGGAGGCGCTGCAAATACAGAAGGGAGAAAAAAGGCAACAAATACCTTCATACAGCCGCTCAGCCTTGCTTTAGGAATGTGTTTCTGCAGGTGTCCTCGCTGCTGAGCTGAGTGGGTGAGATCCCCTATTCTGGCAGGTTCGGGCTCAGATTTCTCTAGAAAGCTGTGAATGAGAGCCCCGGCTCCACGGGGCTGTGATTTTGGTAGGAGGCGTGTGCGCCGGAGACTCTGTCCTTCTATACCAAGCCTGGCTTTCCCCTGGGTCCTAAGTGCCTCCGCACCGCTGCTTTCCCCCGTTCCATCAAGACAATACCAAGAATTACTGTAATTTTGTAACACCTGGGACAAAAAGTACAGGAACCATCACCCCCGACCCCAACTACCACCAATCTTAAAAACAGAATCTTTCAGATTAATGCAACCTCTGAAACGGACCCGTGTGTGTGTGTGTGTGTGTGTGTGTGTGTGTGTGTGTAGATTTAACAAATGAAAAAGTATCACAAACCTATATGGAAAAGCACAGATTATTTTATTAACAAATGGTAGTGAGAAAATAAACAACTTGGAAAAGGCTCAAATTAACCCTCACCGCACCAGAATTAGCTACACAAAGATTAAAGAACTAAATAAAAAATAAAATTATTTAAAAAAATAAACTAGAAGAATATAAGAAATATTTTACTGATAAAGAAGGGTTTTTTTTAAGAATAAGAGGACTAGAAGCAATCACCACCCCCAAAATACCAATAAGATTGAATGCATAAGAATACTCTCAAATGTAAATTATCATAAAAGCATAAGTATAAATGACCATTTGGAAAAACTGCAACAGATACATGTTTCATACAGAAAATATCTCATATATCAAAAGAAAAGTTCTTATGGCTTAAGAGGAAACAAGAGGAAGAGCAAATGACAAAGAATTCACTAAGGAAAGGTAAGTGTGTACTAAACCTATTTTAAAACATCGACCTTACCAGTATACAGATATGTAATTTAAAATAACACCAAGGTGCAGTTTGGGCTGAGGTTGTAAGTCTACTTAATGTCCCACACTGTTACAACAGTAACAATACTATAATAATAGTAAGAAAATGTAACATTTGTATAGGCCTATTTTGCAACATACATCCAGTATCATAAAATATGCACACATATACACCAAGTAATTCCACTTTATGTAACTTCTCCTAATGATATAATCAGATATGCAGATAAAAATTTATGTACATAAATTTACATAAAGATTTATGTATATAAATTCAATTTATAATCATAAAGTTTGTCAAAAATAATAAAAACATTAACATTGTATATAGCCTGTTATATTCGTGGCTACTAAAAACTTATTTTTGAAAACTATTAGCAACACAGAAAAATGCTCAGAAAATAGTAACAAAAAGCAAAATACCAAATACAGTACTCTCCTCCTGCCCCAAATATCAAGTTGGTGAGCTCATAGGATAGCACAGTGAGATTATAGGTAAATTTGCTTTTTGTCAAGTTGGACAAGTTGCTTTTCTTCCTTGTGGTTATCTAAAGTTTCTATATTTACTAAAAGAAGAAAACTTATGAAATATCCGAAAGCAATCTTTTACTATATATCTCATGGAAGGTTTGAAGTTATCAGAATTCTTCCAACTATGATGTAGCATCATATATTTATTTATGTATCTGTTTACTGTATCTCTCTTCAATAGAATGTTAACACCATGTGTTAGAAATTTTTGTTTTGTTTACTACTACTGCTTCTCAAGCATCTAGAAGTGTGCCTGGAACATCAGAGGAGTCAATAAATATTTGTTGAATAGATGAATAAATGATGAATGAATGAATAAATGAATGATGAACCCTCCCACATATAGATGTATTTTTAAATATTTTATAAAGTTATGAATTTCATATAGAAAGTTATTCAAAAAGGTATACCACCCCAAAATGATCTGAGGTTGCTGCTGAGTTTTGATTACAGATAAATGAGCTCAATTAAAGGTGCATCTTCTAATATATATCTAATCATGGACATGACTTACAAAGTGGCATCAACTGTGAATTTTTTTTTAAGAAAGTTTTCTCTCATTCCCACTCTAATATTCTTTTCTTCTTGAGCTCATTCCTTTTAAAAACTTTGTAAACTTTTTCCTCCTGAGATGTTAATGTTAATTATGCTGTGCCTCTTCCTCCTTTTCTCCTTTCTATAACCACTTACAGAAATAGTTACCCAGGGGCCAGGTGAAGAATTGCCACAGCAGGGAAGTAGGATGCACAGAGAACTTGGGGCTGCTCTTACGCTTCAGCTAGAAGTAGCACACATCTTTTCTGCTCATAGCCCATTGGCCAGAACAAGACACAGGGCTCTGTGAACGGCAAGGGAGCTGGGAAGTGTGGGCAAACACAGGACTATTTGGTGAATATCAATGTTTCTCTGACAGTCTACCCCTGTGGTTACTAAAAATATCTTAACTCCCTTCCTAACACTCAACCCATCTACAAAGAGTCCTTTACTCTCTTCATCTGGCTCCAAGTTCCAGACCTCTTAATTTTATGCCATTGTTTTATCTCTACTACATATCCAGATGTGCTTCTCTTGTTCTGGAGATGTATAAATAAAAATGTAAACTATTTGCGGTGCCTCCCCCCAACACCCCTAAGAGACAACGTTAGAAGAGAGACTGGATAACCACAAAAAACATGCCCAGTCAGAAAGACAAGGGTGATACCTGGCAGTCACTGAGCCCAGCAATTCTGAAATCACACTGGACACGTGGCAAAGACCTCCTAAGCAGGCGTGAAAAGGTTTTTGATTAGGGCCTTACACTGGTCTCTGGAAAAGCTTCCTACTCCTTTGTTCTCCATGACCTCTGGCATCAAAGTTTAAGAGGCTTTTGAGTGTGTGTGTGTTTTTCCATTATACTCCTTGGCCACATCCAAAATAGGAATTACAGAATATGCCCTCAGTTGAAATTGAGTTTCTAATTTAGGTTCAATTTCTGTTTTATTTGGGTTACAGCACACACCAAGTTCCTTGAGTAGCAATATGCACTCAAAAGAACCCCACACAACCACATAATGAAACATTTATAAATTCCAGTATTTCTTTCCTACAAGTCTAAATGTGTAAGCAAGCTCTAAAAGGTGGGAAAGCGATATACAAGATAAATCTCTGAATTGGTCAGCCTTTCTTGGGCTTGACCACTATCAGATGTTTTCTGCTCATGGACATTTCAATATTTCTTGGAGCCATTCAAGAAGCCAGAATCAAGGGTTACTCCAAAACAAGCAGGCTGCTGGTTTCTTCCAGCCGGGACCTGTATGGCATTGATAGAGCTTACATTCTAACTGGTCCAAAGTGACAACATTCAGAGTTACATCATTAAACTGGAATGTTCCTATATTGCAATATTCTAACCTATCCAGAGCACTGTGGCCATATGGTTATCAAAGCAGTGTTTCCTTTGGGGTGACATTTAAAAAGTTTAAGGTCAAATTAAGTTCACATCTAGCCAATTTCACGTGTAAGGTGGTTACAAATGGGATGAGGCATGCTTTGAAACATACATACCTCAACTTCTTTAGAGGATACAGTTTTTCAACCAACTCCCTTCCCATTGGAGATTGGGGGCCAAAGGGTTATTTCAATTCTCTAAGGCTCACACTGCAAGTTCATAGTTTCCGTGAAAGTATAAATTCCCTGAAGACTTTAGAGGTATATTGCCTGTCTGATTTCATCAGTGCTATGTTCCAGTATACACATCATGGTTCTTTGGAGACATATATCTCAGATCTGCTATATTTATTTGCTTTTTCAGCTCCAAACCTCTCTTAATGTATTTGAGCCCTTTTGGAGTAAGTGATAAAGCCAAATCCTGTATCTGATCTTTTCCTTGAGAAGTCCTAAACCATTGAGGTTTTAAGTAAGCATGAAGGTGACATCCTAAATCAGGTTCTTGCTAAAAATATTTGGTTTTCATTGACTTTTCCCAAATGCTTTATTAATCTTATCTTTTTCTTGGGGAGCAAAAATTAATTGGCTTCTCCAGCATGGCAAGTTCTTGGATTTCTGGGCATCACTCCTTTTTTTTTTTTTAATTTCTACTTATAAAATCAGTCACTTCTTATTTTACTATGTTGCTAAGTGCAGCAAATAATAACCAGGACATATTACTAACACTTAGTTTTTCACACACTTTCTCCTAGGATGGGAATTTGTTAAGAATACAGTCTTACCCCTAAGTTACTACAGGTGACAGTTTTACCAAATGGTTTACCACTGCGTAACATGGATTGTTATCTTTCCTACCTTCAATATCAGCCTCCTAATCATGTGTTGCCAACTCTTAAGTCAACACTACACAATTCATTCTTTAATACAGAACTCCACTTCCAGGAGGTGATAGTGATAATAAATAAACCCAAAGATCTCAGAGGTTTAATACAACAAAGTTTGATTTCTCATACTGGAGGTTCAGTGCTAGTTGGCAGAGAGATAGGGTTTAGGGGATTTAGAAGGGCTCTGCTACACAAAGTTAGGCTTTGGAAAGATGCATCATTTGCAAATCTGTCATGATAGGGAGAACAGATACATGGGAACTCACACTTAATCCTATTGTTGGAACCTGGAAGTGACATATATCATTTCTACTCATAACTTATTGACCAGAATAAATCTTTGGTCTTAATTGACTGCACAGAGCTGGGAACAGTAGGGGCAGTATTTGATGTGCAGTAAAATTTAATAGGAAAATGCAAACAATCTCACTTCCATTCTTGAGAGACTAAACACAAAGAACTAACGATGCATTATTATGTACTGATACTCATCCCAGCGAATCACTGTACGGGACCAAACAGCAGGCAGTGCACAAGGTTAGGAGCTCTTGACAGAAAGGAAGAGTAAAGTAATTCAACCTGTAATGAATGTCTACTATGTTTTAAAAAGGAAGCAGAGCCACTGCTATCAGGATTATTATTTCTATGACTTGAAAACAAAAGAGCTCAGTAATCAACATCCACATGATTGAAGAAAGAGCATGAGATCTGGAAATAGAAGTTTGGTTTAGGTCTCTGCCTCTTACTGGCTGTGGGATCTCAGGCCAATGACTATAGTAAACACGTGTTTTCTGACTGGCCAATACTCCTTTGTAGGAGCTCCTTTTACTGGTACCTAATAGTTCTGTCCAGACCAGGTCGTGGGAAGGCACTTGACCCTGGTCAATCACTGCTGCAGAGCGTCACTGTGGATAAAGGAGGAAGGGGTGGAGCCAGTGAGAGTTTGGACACGTATGGAGATTGAGTCTTACAGGTCCCATTTCTTGTCCCAGGGTCTTGGTTCCTACATCTCTTCCTTCAATCATCTGAGCCACAAGAACCAGTCCATCAAGTTCATTTGAAGTAGGTTTACATCATTACTATTAAATGATTCTATTTAATTCTACTGACTTCTCTAAAATCGTTTGAGGAGATCTTACTCGTCAGACCATAATTTCCCTATGAGACCTAGTCCCATGAGGAAAGTCTACCTCCCAGAAAATAGGAGCCCTTGGTGAATACCCAATCTTGGGGGAAGGAAATGAGAAGTAGTGAGTTTAACTGGCATTACCCATAGTAGGATTTGCCTATGAGACTTCTTACCATGTGGCCAGATGACTTTGGAGAATCCTAATCTTTTCTACAGGAATCTCCCCCTTTGTTAGGGCAAAAAGAGACAGTTAAGTACTAAAAACCAAATGCTTTCATTCCCAACAAACCTCTCTAAGATGTAAGTACATTTTGGGGATGGTTATTCATTACATCATAATAACCATTCTAGCATCTTTCAGATTGCAAAGAACAGATCTACATGTCATTTACTTTATCAGATGGGAGCTTAAGTATGCACAGTTTATAATAACAGTAATAAAAGTAATAGCTAAAATTTACAAAGCTTTTTGTATAGGTACACAATATAGTAAGAACTTTACAAGCAATATGTCATTGACTCCTTACAGCAATCCCATGAGGGAAGTACATTTATTGCCCTGATTTTACCAGGGAAACTGAATTATAAAGAGGTTAAATAAAGAGGTTAATTCAGGCCTGAATTATTTGGGTGACTGGGAGCATAAGCCACATCTGTTCCCAAGGTCAGTGCTCTTAACCACCATTTTACTGTACCGTATGAATCCCAAAAGAGTTGGATGATCAGGCCTCTGGGGGAACTAAAAGATATATTTCAGTGTTGCTCCTGTGCTCCTATAATCAGTGTCTCTATTGATTTCTCCCTGTACTTCTACAGATGCTTCTTTCTTCTTCTTTCTACTTCATGACTTCTGCTACTTGTGCCTTATGTCTACGACCCCCTTTCTCTGTGTCTTACCCCACATGACTTACTGAGGTTCTGAGTATTGCATTCAAACTGTCTTAGAACCACAATATGATTGGCTCACTTAGTCATTATCAGGTGAGGAGTGTCCTCTCAGGTAAAATGGCTGTCCCATTGCTAGTTGCCTTTTGCTCAAGACAAGCTCTGTTCTAACTGGTTATGTCCAGGGCTGATGATAGGATGACATAATTTTAACATAACAAAGAAAGTATGGCAGAAACATGGAAAGGAATGGACTGGTGAGTGGAAAGGCATTCTCCATATTAGCCTGCTAGGGCTGATAACACAGTATCACAGAATGGATGACTTCAACAACAGAAATTTATTTTCCCACAATTCTGAAGGCTAGAAGCCCAAGATTAAGATGCTGGCAGGGTTGGTTTCTCATGAGATCTTTCTCCTTAGCTCACAGACAGTGCCTTATCACTGAGTCCTCACATGGCTTTCTCTCTGTCCTTGCACACTCCTGGTGTCTTTGACTCTTCTTATAAGGACACCAGTCATATTGGATTAGGGACCCATCTAAGTTGGCTTTAATTATCTTCTTAAGGGTTATATCTTCAAAGACAGTCACACGGGGGAGCAGAGCTTCAACAAATGTATTTGGGGGGCAGGGACACAATTCAGTTTTTAATACCCCCAAACTCCTTTTCTTGCCCTCTGGGTCACGAATAGCTCTGTAATTATCCTTCTCATTGTCACACAGTTCAAAAATTAATGCTGACTTTCAGCATACGGGAAAATCCACATTTCATTGGTACTTTCTGGAAATTTTTGTAATGATGCTGTTGATTCTGCTCAAGAGAAGGAAACTGCAGAATCAATACACAAGTACAAGTCTCTGGGTAGTTTTGGGGAGTCTCTATCATTGTCTCTGAGACTGCAAAACACATGCATTTCTCAAGCGAGGGTAAATGCCATTTAAAGGAGAAAACTATAAAATCTGCATATGCATATTAATAAGTAAATAACTGCTTATAAGGGCTAATGTATTTTAAAGTATATGATAAAATATACTCTAGAACTTTCATTTATTTTTTGAGCTGTTTTATTTACAAATGGGGCTTTTATTACAACTAATTAAGCAAAGTCCCAGGGAAATTCATATCTAGTTTCTTTTAAAAAATAATGTTACTGAGGCGCCTGGGTGGCTCAGTTGATTGAGCTTCCAACTCTTGATTTCAGCTCAGATCATGATCCCAGGGTCATGGGATTCTCTCCCTCTGTCCCTCACCCCTGCTCATGCGTGTGTGCTCTTTCTGTCTCTCCAAAATAAAATAAAAATAAATAAATAATTTTTCTTTAAAATACGTGCTATTTAGGGAGGAGCCAAGATGGCGAAACAGCATGCAAGATTTTTGTGTGTCTCCGTCCATGAAATTCAGCCAGACCAACACTAAACCATCCTCCACACCTAGAAAACTGATTGGAGGATTAACACAACAATCTGCACAACCTGAACCACAGAATTCAGCAGGTATGCGGCGCGGAGAGGTGAACTTGGGGAGAGAGAAGCCGGCGGCGGGCAGGGAGCCGCTTTTGCAGGCCGAGAGAGGACAGAGACTGGGGGGGGGGGGGGGGGGGGGGGGGCGGGCGGAGAATACGGGAAAAGCACCCCTCCCCAAAAGCAGCTGGAGAGAAAGTGGAAAATTGGAAACAGCCGCAGGGACTGAACTAAAAAGGGAGAAAAGAGAAAGGAGGTGGTTTAAATTCCATTAAGACTGTAAACAAAGGGAGCGCAGCCTGCAACTCCGCAGTTCCATACCTGGCAGTGCTCTGGTGGGAAGGGCGAATCCCAGTGGGGTCCGGGAGGTGCTCAGGCCACACGGGGAGAAGTGGTTCCACTGCTGGAAGGACATTTGGCGGAGACGGTTGAAGCCACCTGGTCCCGGCAGACCCCGGAAAACGGCCACAGTCGCTGGTGCTGGAACAAGGTCGTCGAGGGTGAAGCCCGCTGCCAGGCGTGTGTTGTGATTTTCCATAATCCCTGAGATGCTGCTGCTACACCATCTCGCGACCTTTTTCTGGGGCGGGCTGGCACCTGGCCGCAGTCTCAGGGCTCCGGCAGCAGCAGGGTCCCACAAGCGGTCCTGGGTTCAGCTGACATTCGGCCATTGCTCATTCGGCCAGTGCTCGGAGAGACCCTCCCGCAGAGGGGCGGAACAGGTCAAGGCCACAGTCCTTCGGAAGTAAGGGGCGGGGAAAACAGACGCATCTGAGACAAAACTTGGGAGAGAGGTACTGCCTGGGGCCTGGTCATGGAGAGTGAAGCGGGGAGTGGACAGAAGCTGAAGACAGAGGACCAGTGCGCGATTGCTGATCGGGGAGAACAGACAGGGTGGCTGGAGGACGCCATTTTCACGCTCCCACGCATGCGCATACTTACGAGCGCCGCCACCATCCACCCCAGGAGGCTAGCAGCGCCTTCTAGTGGACAGCAGAGCCGTTACACAGAGCCCCGCCCAACTGGACCCACCTCGCTTTTCAAGAACACAACTCTCACTGCCTGTTTAGTTTATGGACTATAAAGCGCTTCATGATCTGACTTCTGGGAGAAAATGAAATAATTTCAGTTCTATATCAATCTGTTAGCAGGTCCATCTGTTTAATTTTCTTTCTTTCTTTCTTTTTTCTCTTTTACACTACTTTTTCTTGAATACAGAAAGAGAAAAAATTCATTTTTATTTTCAATTTTTATTAAAAATATTTTTCTTTAATTTTTTAACTATATTTTTTACGTTTGTGTAAATTTTTTCAAATTCTATCTTACTTCTATCATTTTATTTTAATCTACTTCAGTGTATTCACCTTTTCAAATTTTCAAATGATTTCCTTTTTTCCTCTTTCTTTTCTCTCTTCATTTCTTTCCTTTTTCTTGAATGCAGAAAAAAAAACCCTTCATTTTTACTTTAAATCTCTATTAAAAATATTTTTCTTTATTTTTTTACTATATTTTTTGCTTTTATGTAAATTTCTTCAAATTCTATTTTACTTCCATCATTTTATTTTAGTCTACTACAGTGTATTCACTTTTTCAAATTTTCAAACAATTTCTTTTCTGTCCTCTTTTTTCTTTTTCATTTCTTTTTCTTGAATACAGAAAGAGAAAAAATTCATTTTTATTTTTAATTTTTATTACAAATATTTTTCTTTATTTTTTTCTACTATATTTTTTACTTTTGTGTAATTTTTTTCAAATTGTATTTTACTCCCATCATCTCATTTTAGTCTACCTCAGTGTATTCATTTTTTTCAAATTCTGAAACGATTTTCTTCCCCCCTTTTTCTCTAATCTGTCACACCATTTTCAACACCTAGACCAAAACACACCTGGGATCTAGCATCTTTTATTAGATTTTGTGTGTGTGTGTTTAATTTTTTAATTTTAATTTTTTTAATTTCAATTTTTCTGCCTCATTAATTCCTTTTCTCCCTTCAAAATGACGAAGTGAAGGAATTCACCTCAAAATAAGGAGCATGAAGAAACGACAGCCAGGGATTTAACCAACACAGATACAAGCAAGATGTCTGAACCAGAATTTAGAATCACGATAATAAGAATACTAGCTGGCGTTGAAATAGATTAGAATCCCTTTCTGCAGAGATAAAAGAAGTAAAAAAGTAGTCAGAATTAAATTGAAAATGTTATAACTGAGCTGGAATCACGGATGGATGCCGCGGCAGCAAGGATGGATGAGGCAGAACAAAGAATCAGCAATACAGAGGGCAAACTTATAGAGAATAATGAAGCAGAAAAAAAGAGGGAGATTAAGGCAAAAGAGCACAATTTAAGAATTAGAGAAATCAGTGACTCATTAAAAAGGAACAACATCAGGGGCGCCTGGGTGGCGCAGTCGGTTAAGCGTCCAACTTCAGCCAGGTCACGATCTCGCGGTCTGTGAGTTCGAGCCCCACGTCAGGCTCTGGGCTGATGGCTCGGAGCCTGGAGCCTGTTTCCGATTCTGTGTCTCCCTCTCTCTCTGCCCCTCCCCCGTTCATGCTCTGTCTCTCTCTGTCCCAAAAATAAATAAAAAACGTTGAAAAAAAAAAAAAAGGAACAACATCAGAATCATAGGGGTACCAGAAGAGGAAGATAGAGAAATAAGGGTAGAAGGGTTATGTGAGCAAATCACAACGGAAAACTTTCCTAACCTGGGAAAAGACACAGACATCAAAATCTAGGAAGCACAGAGGACCCCCCATTAGATTCAACAAAAACCAACCATCAACAAGGCATATCATAGTCAAATTCACAAAACATTCAGGCAAGGAGAGAATCATGAAAACAGCAAGGGAAAAAAGTCCCTAACCTACAAGGGAAGACAGATCAGGGTTGCAGCAGACTTATGCACAGAAACTTGGCAGGCCAGAAAGGAGTGGAAGGATACATTCAATATGCTGAATCAGAAAAATATGCAGCCAAGAATTCTTTATCCAGCAAAGCTGTCATTCAAAATAGAAGCAGAGATAAAAAAGTTTCCCAGAGAAACAAAACTAAAGGAGTTTGTAACCACTAAACCAGCCCTGCAAGAAATTTTAAGGTGGACTCTCTGAGGGGAGAAAAGATGAAAAAATATATATAAATACCAAAATCAACAAAGATTAGAAAGGACCAGAGAACACCACCAGAAACTCCAACTCTACAAGCATCATAATGGCAATAAATTCATATCTTTCAGTACTCTATACGTCAATGGACTCAATGCTCCAATCAAAAGACATAGGGTAACAGAATGGATAAGAAAACAAGATCCATCTATATGCTGTTTACAAGAGACCCACTTTAGACCTAAAGACACCTTCAGATTGAAAGTAAGGGATAGAGAACCATCTATCATGCTAATGGTCAACAAAAGAAAGCCAGAGTAGCCATACTTATATCAGACAATCTAGACTTTAAAATAAAGACTGTATCAAGAGATGCAGAAGGGCATTATATCATAATCAAGGGGCTCTATCCACCAAGAAGAGCTAACAATTGTAAACATTTATGTGCCAAATGTGGAAGAACCCAAATATATAAATCAATCACAAACATAAAGAAACTCACTGACAGTAATACCATAATAGTAGGAGACTTCAACTCCCCACTCACAACAATGGACACATCATCTAATCAAAAAATCAGCAAGGAAACAATGCCTTTGAATGACATACTGGACCAGATGGACTTAACAGACATATTCAGAACATTTCATCCTAAAGCAGCAGAATATACATTCTTCTCCAGTGCACATGGAACGTTCTCCAGAATAGACCATATACTGGGACACAAATCAGTCCTAAGTAAGTACAAAAAGATCGAGATCATACTGTGCATATTTTCAGACCACAACACTATGAAACTCGAAATCAACCACAAGAAAAAATTTGGAAAGAAAACAAATACTTGGAGACTGAAGAACATCCTACTAAAGAATGAATGGGCTAACCAAGCAGTTAAAGAGGAAATTAAAAACTATATGGAAGTCAATGAAAATGATAACACCACAACCCAAAACCTCTGGGACACAGCAAAGACAGTCATAAAAGGAAAGTACATAGCAATCCAGGCCTTCCTAAAGAAGGAAGAAAGATCTCAGATACACAACCTAACCTTACGCCTTAAGGAGCCGGGAAAAGAACAGCAAATAAAACCCAAAACCAGCAGAAGACAGGAAATAATAAAGATTAGAGTAGAAATTAATGCTATCGAAACAAAAAAAAAAAACCCAAAAAACAAAATAGTAGAACAGATCAATGAAACCAGAAGCTGGTTCTTTGCAAGGATTAACAAAATTGATAAACCACTAGCCAGTTTGATCAAAAAGAAAAAGGAAACGACCCAAATAAATAAAATCAAGAATGAAAGAGGAGAGATCACAACCAACACAGCAGAAATAAAAACAATAATAAGAGAATATTATGAGCAATTATATGCCAATAAAATGGGTAATCTGGAAGAAATGGACAAATTCCTAGTAACATATACACTACCAAAACTGAAACAGGAAGAAATAGAAAATTTGAACAGACCCATAACCAGTAAGGAAATCGAATTAGTAATCAAAAATCTGCCAAAAAACAAGAGTCCAGGGCCAGATGGCTTTCCAGGGGAATTCTACCAAACATTTAAGGAAGACTTAACACCTATTCTTTTGAAGGTGTTCCAAAAAATAGAAATGGAAGGAAAACTTCCAAACTCTATGAAGCCAGCATTACCTTGATTCAAAAACCAGACAGAGACCCCAGTAAAAAGGAAAACTATAGACCAATTTCCCTGATGAACATGGACGCAAAAATCCTCAACAAGATATTAGCCAACTGGATCCAACAATACATTAAAAAAATTATTCATCATGACGTAGTGGGATTTATACCTGGGATGCAGGGCTGGTTCAATATCCTGAAATCAATTAACATGATTCATCACATCAATAAAAGAAAGGACAAGAACCATATGATCCTCTCAATAGATTCAGAGAAAGCATTTGACAAAATACAGCATCCTTTCTTGATAAAAACCCTCAAGAAAGTAGGAATAGAAGGAGCATACCTCGAGATCATAAAAGCCACATATGAACAACCCAATGCTAATATCATCCTCAATGGGTAAAAGCTGAGAGCTTTTCCCCTAAGGTCAGGAACAAGACAGGGATGTCCACTCCCACCACTGTTATTCAACATAGTATTGGAAGTCTTAGCCTCTGCAATCCAACAACACAAAGGGAAACAAAAGCAAAAATGAACTACTGGGACCTCATCAAAATAAAAAGCTTCTGCACAGCAAAGAAAACAATCAGCAAATCTAAAAGGCAACCAACAGAATGGGAGAAGATATTTGCAAACGACATATCAGATAAAGGGTTAGTATCCAAAATCTATAAAGAACTTATCAAACTCAACACCCAAAAAACAAATAATCCAGTGAAGAAATGGGCAAAAAACATGAATAGACACTTCTCCAAAGAAGACATCCAGATGGCCAACCGACACATGAAAAAATGCTCAATATCACTCATCATCAGGAAAATACAAATCAAAACCACAGTGAGATACGACCTTACACCTGTCAGAATGGCTAACATTAACAACTCAGGCCACAACAGATGTTGGCGAGCATGTGGAGAAAGAGGATCTCTTTTGCATTGTTGGTGGGAATGCAAGCTGGTGCAGCCACTCTGGAAAACAGTATGGAGATTCCTCAAAAAACTAAAAATAGAACTACCCTACGACCCAGCAATTACACTACTAGGCATTTATCCAAGGGATACAGGTGTGCTGTTTCGAAGGGACACATGCACCCCCATGTTTATAGCAGCACTATCAACAATAGCCAAAATATGGAAAGAGCCCAAATGTCCATCAATGGATGAATGGATAAAGAAGATGTGGCATATATATGCAATGGAGTATTACTTGGCAATCGAAAAGAATGAAATCTTGCCATTTGCAACTACATGGATGGAACTGGAGGGTATTACGCTAAGTGAAATTAGTCAATAAGAGAAAGACAAAAATCATATGACTTCACTCATATGAGGACTTTAATATACAGAACAGATGAACATAAGGGAAAGGAAGCAAAAATAATATAAAAACAGGGAAGGGGACAAAACAGAAGAGACTCATAAATATGAAGAACAAACTGAGGGTTACTAGAGGGGTTGTGGGAGGGGGGGATGGGCTAAATGGGTAAGGGGCACTAAGGAATCTACTGAAATCATTGTTGCACTATGTGCTAACTAATTTGGATGTAAAGTTAAAAAAATAAAAAATAAAACAAGGAAAAAAAAAAGAACTGGAAAGAAAATAAAATATGTGATATTTATTAGTGTAGATATTTAATAGTCTTACTATGTTCATTTATTTTTCATTTCCATTTCAATTTAAAACAATATTTTATTTTAAAAAAGCCATGATAAAATAGCTCTTCAATACCAAATGTCAACACTATGATTTTAAGAACTGGACATCTTAGAAATTGGACATCATTTTGAATTCCAAAGGAAAAGTTCTGACTAATACAAGGGATATACTTCAGCAAATGTGTATTTAATTAGGTTCTTTATTTAACATATTTAAACATCCATTTAATTTAAAAATTAATCCTTTTGTACCATACTTTGAATAATATGATTGTGTGTTCAGAAAATATTAAAGTGCACTGGGTTTTTTTTATCTTATTTAAAATAAGATGTTTAAAAGTTACTTTTGTCTTCTATTCATATAGTTCTATTCCTTTACGACAAACCCTATCATGTTAAATGAAGCCTCATTTCTTTCTTTTTTTTCCAGCAAAATGAATTTATTTGGGAAATAACAGAGGAATCACAGTACTGGCCGTGCAAGCTATGGTGAACCAGAGGCAAGTCTGGAGACACAAAGGAAAGATCAGCTTATATTAAGTTTTAGGAGGAAACCTGGGAGGGAGTTTTAAACAAAAGTTCAGTGGAGAAGAGCACGAGTTTGAGGTCGGTCTGTTTCTCATGGGCGGCAAGTTTTGTGAAGTCTCATGTCTTCTAATGAAATTAATCAATTTCAAAGTTATTAGTATTACTTCCAAAATTCACACCAATCTTACCAAAAATGTTATTGAGACCCCAAAAACTAAGTGAAATATCTACTAGGTCTTATATTCGGTATGTTTGACATATATGTTACATACAAATATTTCATAAATAGATAATCAAACCTCCACCTTACTTGTATATCTTATTGGACTAATAATTCAAATTTGTATTCTTGTTGTACAGTTAAAGTTTGTATCCTCCCAATTCCCTAAAACTTTCGGGGAGTATTGTAATAGGGGATCAGAGGAGAATCATGATTTGGAGAATCAGTGCGGTAAGTAGGCTCTAAATGGATTTCCGCCACGGTCAGTTCTTCTTTCTGCAAAAGTGGAACACACGTGGAATTATTTCTGTACATCTCCTCAGCAACCACAGGAGTTCAGTTGCTGAATTTGCAGCTCATAAGCCATTCCTCTGGGAAACTTCTAGAATAAAAAACAAAAAAAGAATTCATTCTTGGGAATAGGTAGAAAGGAGCAGAATTTTTGCCTGAAGACTTGGGCCCGTGTGTGCACGGTTGCCCCTGCCCAATGGGGAGCAGGAGCTGGGACACAAAGAAGAGCTGACTCGAAGCAAGCACCTTGGCATGAAGACACCGCAGGCAGGGCGGGGTCGTTCGGAGGCAGGAGCCAGAGGTAATCACTGTGTTTTTCAAGCCTCAAGTGTTTACAATGCCAAGTGTAACCTGTATGACTTGCATCTCACATTCTCACTGCAGCAGGACCACCAGTCCCCTATGTTGCAAAAACAGTTCCTAAAATACCTCTCCCAAAGCCTTGTCAGCAGGAAGTCTCCATCTCTCCTGCATTGTCCAGGAGCCCCAGAAGCTAACTCAGTCTGAAGGGGAGAGCTGCCCACCTCCCCACGGGACCGAGAGGACAGTTTGATTGGTCACTCGGGCCAGCAACCTATTCCTACACACGGGGCGCCAGTCCCATCAGGGATACCTGACTCATTACTGCAGCCTCTGTCTCCAGCTCAGGCTGTCAAGGTTCTCAAGCCTGACCCAGAGGCTCTAGGGGCATGGGATTAGGAAGATGACAACTATCCTTGGGATGCAGGGAAAAGCCACCCTTAGTGATCCCAAGATGATTTCCTTTCTTGAAGGAGACCCACCTGGTCACTCCAAGGGTTCTGGTCCTAGACTGGCGGGAAGGGGGTTATTGGAGGAGAGAAGTTGCCTACAGTGATATCAAGGCTCCTATTTCACTGAAGAAGACAAAGGGAAACATATATATATATTTTATATATTATTATATATTTATTATGTTTATATTTATTTATTATTTATATATAAATATAATATTTGTATTATTTATATAACATATAAATAATATATAAATATATAATATATAATAAAATATAATTAAAATAAATATATTTATATATAAACAATATTTATTGTGTTTATATTTATTTATTATTTATAAATATTTATATATTTATAGATAATAAATATTTATATACATTATAAATATATATTTATATATTATTATATATTTATTATGTTTATACTTATTTATTATTTATATATGAATATAATTGTATTATTTATATAACAAATAATATATAATATATCAATAATATATAATAATATATAATATAATTAAAATATATATTTATATATAAATAATATTTATTGTGTTTATATTTATTTATTATTTATGAATAAATAAATATTTATATACTTATAAATAATAAATATTTATATACATTATAAATATATATTTATATATTATTATACATTTATTGTGTTTATATTTATTTATTGTTTATATATAAATATAATATTTGTATTATTTATATAACATATAAATAATATATAATATATATAATATATATAATAAAATATAAATAAAATAAATATATATTTATATAGAAATAATATTTATTGTTTTATATTTATTTATTATTTATAAATAAATATTTATATATTTATAGATAATAAATATTTATATACATTATAAATATATATTTATATATTATTATATATTTATTGTGTTTATATTTATTTATTATTATATATGAATATAATATTTGATTATATAATATATAAATAATATATATCAATAATATATAATAATATATAATATAATTAAAATATATATTTATATATAAATAATATTTATTGTTTTTATATTTATTTATTATTTATGAATAAATAAATATTTATATACTTATAAATAATAAATATTTATATACATTATATATTATATATATATATAAATTTAATCTCTGATGACATCCAACAACACACATAACCAAATTCGTTTGTGTCACTAGCAGTGCCAGAGCACTTGGGAGGTTGTGTCCCACCTCTCCAAGTTATAAAATCAGAGACATTTTTAACATCTTCTTTGAAGACAAGCCATAGGAAAAAAATGCTCACAAAAAGGAAACATTCACAAGGACCCTCTTGCAACTGTAGAAGCTAAATGTTTCCTTGTCATCCAAGACTGGTAAACAGAAATTAGTGTTACAGTACATGTGATTGCTATTTAAAGCAGTGTACAATGACAGAGTGTTTCCTCTGCTTACTGCACTGCCTTTATTGCTATGTTTAGCGGATGTAAAAAGTTTCATGAGGGAAGAGACCATCTGTTTTTGCTCACCACTGTATCTATCGATAAATACTCGTTGAGAGGATGAGTTTACGTGAGATGTTAGTAATTCCCTCAATTCTGTTTTCCCCATAAGACCTTGATTTCTCCTACGTGGAGTTGCTATAAAGAACAAATAAGGGGAAAAATGTAAAGCGTTTAGCAGGCTCTAAAATTTATGGGAGCTAAAAGTAGTAATCGAGAAAAAGGAGACACCTTCCCACCAGAACCCATAGACCACTCCCTCCTACAATTACCCTTGTCTCTGTCCTGTACTATATGGCGGGGAGGTGGGGGGGAGCTCATGGATATTTGTGCAGACATTCCACACAGCAAAGCTCATCCAACTTTGCTCCCAAACAAGACAACAGACGCTCTCAGAAAGCAGAACCTTTGGAAGAGGTCCGTACGAGGCTCGGATGCAGGTTTGGGGGCCATTTGGACAGGCTATTCTTGCGTTCTGGGTACTTGGAATATGGGAGGGTGGTGCAGACTCTGGCTGGACGTGTTTCTGGGTGCCACGAGCCCCTCATCGCATGGTGACAATATGAACATGGCCAGGACAAAAGCTCCCGTTACCCAGCTCTACAGGAAGTGCTGGTACCTAGAACTTGCCTGGTACCTACTAAGTGCTGTATCAGTGGTGGGAAGAAAAGAGACAGAGAGAGGCTTCTGAGCCAACAAGACCTGACTCCAATCGGATCGAACAGATCGAAAGACATGAAATAAAAAGATATGGATAAAAAGGAGTTGAATATGTGATGGTGGTTTAGAAAAACCAGAATCTGAAAGACAAGTTTGGCACAGCTCATCCAAGCATCAGTGAGGTGGCAGAGGTAAGGAAGAAGACATCGGAGGAAGGACAGAACTTGACATGGGACGGGGAGAACATCTGAGGTCAATGGTAGCCATTCAGCCAGTCCTATGATCCATTTGGGATATTGGACTAAAGCCAGCTTCCCCTCACTTGATGGCACCATCCCCTACATAAATTGTCCTGCCTGATTTTTCCAATTCAACCATTGTCTCTTGTCTGTTCTCTATAAAACCTGGATTTTTTTTTTAAAGCCGAACCCTTCACAGCTGTGTGGTTTTATTCATTCATTTTTTTCCTTGAATAATACCACATGTACTATGTTAGGTGGCAGGAATACAAAACTGATTAATATATACTCCCTTGTCTTTGAGTTGCACAGTGTTAAATAAGGTTGCTGGATATGAGAGCAAATAATTATAGTGCAATCTGATAAGTGCTAGGTACAGATATGAAGAACTGCTGTGGAGCACAGAGGAGGTTAAAAAACTAAGAGTCTAGTTAAATGAAGGTCTAAAAACAAACACAATTTTGTTTTGGCAATAGCCAAAATACAACTTTTCTGATGCATAAATGCAAGGGCTTCTCAAGCAATCTTCCTAACTCAGGTAGATCTCCTGCAGGGAACTGTCTGGGATCAGCCTGTGAAAGAAAAACAAGAGTAAACCAAGAAAAGAGAGGGTATTCCAAACCCATGATGATTATGAAATAAGAATGGGAGAAACGGAAAATATTGTAAACAAATGTAGGTGCATGTTGAAGGCACCATTTGGACCAAGAATGATGGAAGAGTAGATTTCTAATTACCAGTCTGGAATTTGTCCTTCCTTCTGTGGGCATCTTCCCTGATGATTGTTAATGGCCTATTCCAAATATCTTAGAAAACTGCAAGAATTATCGTTCTTTTAGTGAATGATTAGTTCAGAGTCAGAATGTGCAAGGAAGCCAGAATTTCTCAAGTTAAACCTTTCTTTGTTGCCTTTTAGGCTTCTATGATGCAGTTGTGATTGTTGGTTATCCCATTAAAGTCACCTTAAATTAAGAAATACTATGGCCTCTTATGGCAACCCAAATGATCTTTTTGAAATGAAGTCAGACTTACAGAAATCTTGCATAAGTAACATGATGGTTAAGAGAAAATAATTTCTGAGCATACATGCCATAGGTTTTGCTTTATTTCTTTTAGTCCAGTGGTTTGGTCTTCTGAGGGGTCAGTGGCATTTTAAAGGCAAGGACTATGAGAGGGTTATTTGGAAATTGTGACTTGATAGAAATGCCATAATTCAATCACCTTTTACTGGTTGCTTCCTTCATTGTGCAAAGTAAGCAATAAATCCCACCTACGGGGTGTGGGAGGTGGGGTTTGAATACAAGACTCCAAACCCAGGTTTCTCCCTCAACTTGGCCAAATTACTCAACTTCTTTTTTTTTTTTTTAATGTTTATTTTTGAGAGGTGGTTGGGGAGGGGCAGAGAAAGAGGAAGACACAGATTCTGAAGCAGGTTCCAGGCTCTGACTTGTCAGCACAGAGCCTGATGCAGGGCTCGAACTCACAAATCGTGAGATCATGACCTGAGCCAAAGTCTGGCGCTCAACCAATTGAGCCACCCAGGTGCCCCCAAATTACTCAATTTCCTGAATGTCCTTTTTATAACTCTTTCTTCTAAAATACTTTTGTGACTCCATAAAAGTATGAAATGTTATATTAATGAACACAACTCTTCATTGGTTCTGATTTTAATCTCTCAAACAAGTATGACCATGCATGGAGTAGAAAGAACCCTGGAGGGGATTCCAGATACTTACTTGTGAGGTAATCCACACATGAGACCTGTTGCTCATCAGTTACCTGGAATATGTCACTCAGCTCGCAGTTTTCTCGTTTCCTCATCTGTAAGGACTGGGTCACAGATCGAAGTGCATTTAGGTGCCAGGCAGGTAATGTTAAGTGTGTGACTGGGCTCACACAGGTCAGACAGTGATAATGATGGGCAACATGGTGGGGAGAAGATCAGTTTCCCTCTCCTAAAGGTATTCAAAACCAAAGTTGAAGAAATAACAGCAATCTGTAAGCCAGAAGGATCCTGCAGTTCCCCTGTTTGCAATCTCTGGGTTAGACAATATTTCTCTCCCTCCCCTAAGTCTGTAGTCTTTGTTTCTTTGGCTTCAAGTCAAAACCTCTCAGCATCTGAGCTATCCCCAGACTGCAAATAGGGAACCTTTGAAAACTTCATTAATTCTTTGCACCACCAGAGAGCCCTTCCATAAATTACTTATTTGGTTGCACTCTTTATGTATTACTCAATGATTGCAGCCTTTGAAGCTGTCTGACAACCTTATTTGTACTTGGAGAAATGAACAAAGCTTTTAATATGAATTATGAAGACATCAGAGACTACAAGTGTTAATCAATTTAAGAAAGTAGCACCAAATTTTTAGCAACTTCATCTGGAGAAAAAGGATGTGTTTTAAGTCCATTTTAAGCCACCCAAACTTAAAAATAACCAGTGATTGTGTACTCCTTTGCCACAATGTATCTTCTAAATGGAGATAAATTCTTGGGGCCTGAAAATCAATTGCAGTATGATGAAAGAGGGAAGTAGCAATTTCCCTGCTTCGATGAAAACATCTCAAATTCGCCACATGTTAAAAGACACCCAAATACAAACAGTAATGAGCTCACTAATCAGAATGCGGTTAAAATGAAGGAAGAGAAGAAAGCAACAAAGAAAAATTTGAAGGAATTAAGTATGTTCTTGGTTAAGTGATTCATTGGGCTAGAGAAATGGCATTATCAATAACTGTCCAGAAGATTTAAACTTGGAAATAGAGCTAATTTCAGCTGGAATAAGTGAGTACATCTGGCAGTCATGCAGGGAAAATAAAGTCAAAGAATGTTTAATCTGACCTAAGCAAATGGCAGCAAAATAGGTTCTCTAAAATAGCATTGAGAGAATAGCTCTTATACCGTTTTAATCTTCCGTTGGCTCTTAGCACAATCCTGGGTACAAGGAAAATACCCACAAATTACTGTCAATTCCCTGACATCATGTGAAACATTTATAGTAAACTGTATGTTGTGCTTATAAATTTTTATCTGGAATAATTAGCCATTTCTAATTCTTCCAAGTTCAAAATTATTCTCCCATCACCAAACAGCTGGCATCAGGACTTATATTGTGCTGAGTAACCATCAGGATCCGTGAATGGGAGTCTCCTTTCCCGATCAATCCATCAATAAAGAGTTAATTAATGGCCTTTTTCATGCCCAGCCCTGAAATAGATTTCTTAATAGCAGTGAGCAGAATTTTCATAAATAAATTAACTCAAAATGGCAATATAGTTACAATAAAATGAAGCATATTTTATGGGTCTTGAAATATAATTATACTAACTTGGAAAGCTCATATTTGTTAT
Organism: Prionailurus bengalensis; assembly: GCF_016509475.1. NCBI lineage: Eukaryota > Metazoa > Chordata > Mammalia > Carnivora > Felidae > Prionailurus > Prionailurus bengalensis. The sequence continues at coordinate 12,412,692 of NC_057353.1, read as the reverse complement.
ACATATAAAAAGGCAATAAACCCAAATTAGCTATATACCTCAGTCGTGATTATCATTTAATATATTTGCAATTAAGATGGATGCTTAGATTAGTCAGAAGAAAAGGAAAAACTAAACTGGTATGGAAAGTTGTTTGTTTTAATCACAGCTCTTTAGGCAGTACATGGAAAATGTAGCAGTTGGTCTGTCTTTCAAGGCTGAAGGTAATTCTTCCTATATACTAATAGTGAGCTACCTACTCTGGGCAAAAGGGTGAGACATTAGGCAGGGGTGGTCTAAAACAAAGAAAATGTCTTAAAAATAGAAGGTTATGTGTATGTTTGCTTCGGGCAGAGTATTTACGGCTTATTTTATTTTATTCTACTCTGTTTCTGTTGGTTTTAATTTTTAAACACAGCCAGGAATACAGCACAAGTTTAGATACAAGGTTTATAAGTTGTTAAGCGTCTGCTTGAAACATGGGAGATTTTATTTCTAATAATACTCTTTTTTTTTTTTTTTTTTTTTTAAATTTTTTTTTTCAACGTTTATTTATTTTTGGGACAGAGAGAGACAGAGCATGAACGGGGGAGGGGCAGAGAGAGAGGGAGACACAGAATCGGAAACAGGCTCCAGGCTCCGAGCCATCAGCCCAGAGCCTGACGCGGGGCTCGAACTCACGGACCGCGAGATCGTGACCTGGCTGAAGTCGGACGCTTAACCGACTACGCCACCCAGGCGCCCCTCTAATAATACTCTTGATTACATGGATATTTAGCCTCTTGCAGATAACAAGACACACAAACACACACACACACACACACACACACACACACACACACACACCGTAATACTCTCGTCTTTATTCAGTGTACCACCCAGGTCCTATGCAGTGAAGGACTGGGTGAGGAACAAGGGAACTAAAATCACAAGAGGACCAGAGTACGCAATTTTTTCCTGCAAGTGGAAAAGAATGAGATGAGTTGATGAGTGAATGGCAATCCCATCCCTACCATCGGCTACTCACTCCTGGCCTGAGTGCTCAGTCTCTCCTAAGATTCTTTCTAACTCTGTGTCCAGAAATCAGCCCAAAGTGGGCTCTGCCATGGGGATCTTCAGCAATGGGCATTGGGATTCACTGTGCATAGGGTTCCCATACTAAAGCTACAATATTTTGACTAGACTCCCAAATAGCAATGCATTTTTAAATCCATAATGGATACCTGTTAGGTCCTCATCACGTGCCAGGCACATTTTAGACACTAGATTTATCAGGGAGATTTATCAGGGAGATTTATCAGGGGGAGATTTATCAGATTTGTCAGGGAGACTTTAAGAATTATTGCAAAGGGGGAAAGGAATTGTTGCCACAAGAAGAATACTATGCCCATAAGCTCTGTAAGCACCCCAAGGGTTAGGCAAAAAGAGTTTTTCTTTTATAGAAAGAAGCCAAAAAACTACACAGGAGTAGGTGTTGGGCAGTGGCCTGATCAGGGAGCAGATCAGAGAATGTTTCACCCTGTGGCCAACCTCTTCTTACGCATCTGCTGGCTCATGCTGAGAGTAGGTCAAAGTTCAGTGGCATGTGGGATAGAGAGGATATTAACCAAATTTTGGTTAACAAGCATTTTATTCCGACTGAAACTAAGCAGTGCAGCTAATCACTTGGGAAGAAAAGGATGGGAATTTGGAGGGTCTAAGTCTGGCCTTGTTATAAGGAAATAGGGGGGCATCCGTAAGTCTTATCTAAGTCACTTGGGGAAGGATGGTTCTTTGCAAGTAAGCCATTTCTCAGAACACAAAGGGTGAGCGGATTTCTTAGCATCACAGGAATCAGATGAAGTTCAATACTATCAGGACATAGCAACAAATAGACAGAGTGGGTTTCCACACTCAAGGACCTTGTCCATGGGAAGAGATGAGCAGGAAACCTTAGGTCTGTCCATGGTACAGTCATTTCAGATTCTGTTAAGCTTACAAATAAAAGAGGTGGATAGGACGGTGGTGGGCTGGCAGAGGAGGCTTCTCTGATCGTAAAGATGAGGGAAAGTGTCTTGGAGGAAGTGCCATTTGAGTCGAGAAATGAATAATGCCAAAGAGCAGTCAGAGCAAGCTAGACCATCCCAAGGAGAGAGCAGCAACTGATTGGAAGGGAAAGCAGTCAGAGCAGGTCGGACCTGCTGTGCCCAGGATGGACAGTAGCAGAGGCAAAGCAAAGACAAGTAGACAAGTTAAGAAGGGCCTGGGAATTCAACAGATATAGAATGATGGTCTGCCCAGACAGGGGTTTTTGTAGTGGGATGATGCAGAGGAATTCAGGATAGTCTTTAGCAGCAGAATGGACAATGTCTTCTAAAGAAATGTGGATGAGGCACCAGGTAGTAACCACAGCAAACCCTCACCTAGAACCTACAATGTTCTAGGCACTATTCTGAGTGCTTTACGTGTTCTGGCACATTTAATCTTCCCCCCAAAATGTGAAGACTCAGGTGCAACATTGTCTCCATTTTAGAGATAAGGAAACGGAGGCACAGAAAGATGAAGTAACTGATCTGAAGTCACAGAGCTAATAAGCTGCAGACCTGGGCCCTGTGCGTTTCAGTCCAGAGTCTAATATGCATGGTTCCTATGATTTTGACCTGAGCCACTGGGTGAAGGGTCCTGCCGTGGGATAAATAAGGCTTGGTGGGAAGTGGATTTGAGGGGAGGTTAGTAGCTTGTTATAGGCCACGTTAATTTTTTAATGCTTATTAGACAACCAACTAATGGCATTAGAAATTTAATTGGGTATATGTTGGGAGCTCAGGGGAATTTCCAATTTGAGGCCATAACTTTCGGCATCTTCAATATAGATGGCATTTCACGTTCCTGGTTAGATCACCTGCAGAGATAGAAAGAAAAGAAAAAGACAAACTCTGCACCCTGGGCATGGCGGGCGCTTAGCAGTGACACTCCTAGCCCAGAACCTTTCTTCCCGCTTTGCTTGCTTTCACCACGGGTGTCTGTTCTGATACCTCCGTTTCATACTGTTGCAGCTTCAAAAGAAACTGAAAAGTTAAAAAGCTAAAAAGTCAATTTGCATTTGTTCGGGCCAGATTCTCTCTTTGTATATATAAAATCTCACACTCAGATCACTGTGAGAATGACTGCTTTCTCAGCACGAGAAAGTGCTTTGTTGCCATGCGGGCTGCTGACCTGGTCCTAGAGCCCTAGACCACTTGACATCCAGAAGACCACGTTGCAATTCACTAAATGCTTTCTTATCTGCATCTCATTTGACCTTCATAACTGCCCCAGGAAGTAAGCTGGGTACTGATGATAGTAAACCTTTACAGATAAGGGTCTAGTGCTCAGAGGGACTTGATAACTTGCTTCAGGCTACGCGGCTTAAGCAGCACAGCTGGGACTCAGACTCACATCTTGCACGACCCAATCCTGTGCCCTTTCTGCAAAACTGCCTGGTCAGCACACCCGGTGAACTTCATGATAACACTTGCAACTGTATTCATTTTGTCAAAAGAAGAAGGGAGAAATGCAAACACTGAACTTTATCTCTCCTACTAGACAAAATGTCTCAGGATTGATAATGTTGAATCCCAAGACATCAGGGATTATAGATAAGAGCCCATAAAAGGAGCCGGCCAGGAACTGGGCAGGATTCCAACACTTGCACAGGGAGATCTGCCCCATGGGACTTCATTAGTTTGTTAAACATGAATTCTCAAAGCATCAAACACACCTATGTGCATACATATTTACAAAACGACACTTAAAAGTCAACTAAAAATAATCTATGGATTGTTTCCCACAATCGGATATTTGCAGGATTACAAATAATAGAGGGTTGATATTCAGAGACGAGCAGTAGATAAAAAATAGCAATTTGGAAAACACAAACCCTATCTTCTGTGTGCTAGTGAGAGGGACAGAGGGCTTTAGTGGAGATCTTAAACTATGGCAAATATGACTTGGTTTCCAGTACCTTGTGCCAGCTGTTCTATTTAACCGTGGACTTTTCTGGGTCATTTTTCAGCTGTCAAGCCTCCCAGGGTGGTGTCTGTCTCTTGCTCCTCCTCTTTCAAATGCCAGCTGATTCAATCACTAAAAGGCGCATTCATCTTCCTGCCTTGAGACAGTGCTGCACAGCAGGTTTAACGAAATTGCCAGTAAGACCGTCTTAAATCACCAGCACTGCCCCCCCACCTCCCCTGCCTGTTCCAGTAACTTCAGGGCGAGCACACGTGTGACAAACTCCCAGAGCAACAAGTGCTCTTTGCTGCTGTAGCTCGGAACCTTCTGGAAGACAGAAGCGCAAGTCAGGCGATGGCAAGGAGCTGGACGCATGAGAGCATCCCGAACGGCTGTCACCCTGTCGCCAAAACTGCCTGCAGCCTGGGAAGCTCTGTGTCAAGGGAAAACTTGTCCTAACAGGGGACAGGCATTGGCGGGCGGAGAAAGGGCACCGAATCTCTATCTTTCCAGGCACTGAAGTCCAAGGCAAGCTCAGCAGATGCACGTTCTCTGAAGCGGTGCCTTTCCCCGATCTCAGAACAAGGACCCAAACCCTTCCGAATTCTCAGCAGATAGGCCGAGGGAACTGTACACTTGACCTGGGCAGTCAAGCAGCATCCCACAACGTGCTTAAAAAACACAAGGCAGCGAGAAGAGCTGTCCAAAGGTGGAAGAAAAGAAAGAAGCAGTGATCCCCCCACAAGAAAACAGCATGTCTTGACTGAAAATGTAGACTGTGGAGCCCTCATGCCCTCCAGGGCTTTCTGTATCTCCCGATTTGTGTGTAGAGAGGACAAGGATCTGGTGGGGAGACTCGCCTTTCTTCTGTCTGCTTTTGGTTCTGAAATTAACTTTATTGTTCAAGGGACAGTTAGCCTGTGTGGGGGTTCTGAAACGGGGTTGCTGAGCCAAAATGCCTCACAATCTCTTCCACATCAGCCCACTCAAAAGAGACGATAGTATTTGTATAAGGCCCAGCAGGGGAAATGGGTGAGGCTGGTCGAGGGCATCCCTCTGGCTGGGTCCTGGAGCCACCTCTGGGGAGCAGTATCTGAGCACGCCTCATTTGGAAGTATTGAGGCAGAGCAGAGAGCTCAAGCCACGGTGCTTGATTCTTTTATGACAGGTAAAAACGTAAGACTTGCTTTTTACAGTATTACCAGGGTGCCTCTTTTACATGTAGATTCTGGCATCCAACATTTCCACCCCAGAGCTACTGACTCCAACTTTCCGAGGGTGAGGGAAGTCCGGGAATCCGCACGTAAGCAAGCTGCTCGTACTGTTCTCATGCACCTTCAGCTTGCAAAGCTGTGTTTTGGGGCCTCCCTTGTCACCATATTTCCCCAAGCCCCCAGCATTGTTATCTTCTCTCTCCTTTATCCACCTGCTGGAGACGGGTGCTTCCTCCAGGGAGCTGGCAGTTATGAAATCAGGATAACGGAAGACAGAGGACACAGAAAAGGCTCGGCATAATAAAAATGCAGAACTTGGGTGCCGAGAGGCTGTCTGTGTTTGAGCTGGACCAGGAAGAATGATTCTTCACCTCCTCCTTTTATACACCAGACCCGAGCACCTTGCCCCTCTGAAGCCCCTCCCCCAGTCTTGTTCCAGCTCCTTCTATTAACCAACCACTTCACTAGAGGGTTAGAGGAAGAACTGATGAGACCCTCGTATGGGAAGGTGGGGGGGGGGGGGGGGGAAGGTGCATCTTCCTGTTCACCTGGTGTGTGGGAAGAAGAGAAAGGGAGATTGTTTGCAGGCAATATAAAGGAAAAAAGCAAAAGAAAAGGTTTTGTTCCTTCCTCTGGGCTGTGTGTTTGCTTTATCACCGAACAGTTGGATTTGTTTAGAGGCAAATGGACTTTCAGATGCCCTTGCCCTTTCAGATGTTATAGACATAGCTGTGGTACCTCTGTTGATTTAAGTGAGCGACCACAGGCACTTCCCCAGTGCTCTGGCCATTAGCATCCTTGTTTATAAAAGGAAGGGCTTGGACTGAATGGTATCCAAATAAGTGCAATCTAACCCATAAACGCTAGGAAGGGAAGCAAGAAGGGATTGGAATGGGGAATGAGAAAAACAGGTAACAGCACCCTACTTTGGATGGGCACTGGGGCAGAGCAAAGGTGATTTAAATTGGGAGCAGAGGAGGAAGAGAAATCAGAAATGGGGGGGTGGTGGTGCACGCCGTCCTGGCAGAGGTGACATTTGCATGAGGGGGGGCTCAGGTGGGCCCTGGCGTTACAGCAGCAGGTGGGGCACAGGTGAAAGAGAAAATACAAGATGGTGCTTCGAGAGGACAGCTGGGGACGGAGCACCCCCGCATGAGGCGCTCTGCGGACAGCTGCGTTGGACCACCTGCCACGCGGGCAACGTCCTGCTTGCCATCTGCTGTTCCCCGTCAGTACCCATGGAGCGCGGATGGTGCTGAGTGCCCAGGGAGCCCGTGGGTCTCTGTTCCCGAGTCCAGGCTACAAGGTGGCTATGAATTCATGGACGTTTCCATCGTGATCCGTGCTACTGAAGTCCCTCCCCCTCGCCACGCATGTGAGCAACGTGCCGCTCATTTCGTCTCATTCTTCTGCTACCACATCTCTGGTTTCGCCTAAACACCTCGGCCACAGTTACTGTCGTGTTTAACCTACCTCCACCCAGGACGGCACCCCCGTATCCACCATGATACAAGGACTGCTTTGCAACGATTCTGCCAGCAAGGAAGATACCATGACAGTGATTCCTACCTATAGAGCATTTTCTTGCTATTTAAGGGTTCCCTGACCTGCTGTGTTTGGGGAAGTTCCACTGATATACCAAGGTGAGGACGCTGTCGTTTACATACCATGGAGTGTACTTTGGTGCCTTTACTGTCAATAAAATAGTCTCTCTGTTAAGGAGGCCACCTCTCATTTTGGCCCTTGCCCCAATGGAAAGTCTACCTAGGAACCAGGGTTGACTTGCCAGCTATCTAAGCAGTAGTTGCTGGATTTCATTTTAAAAATTGAAAATAAGGATTTCATTTCTAAGATTGAAAATAAAGCTTTCATTTTCAATGCACTCTGAAGTTTAGTTGCTAATTATATATACTGCAGTTTTTAAAGAGACTTGATATGTTAAAGCACTTCAAGATGGGGCCCCTGGGTGGCTCAGTCGGTTAAGTGTCTGACTTCTGCTCATGTCATGATCTCACTGTTCATGAGTTCCAGTCCCGCGTTGGGCTCTGTGCTGACAGCTCAGAGCCTGGAGCCTGCTTTGGATTCTGTGTCTCCCTCTGGTTTGCCCCTCCCCTGCTCTCACTCTGTCTCTCTCTCTCAAAAATAAACATTAACATTTTTTTTTTAAAAAGCACTTCATGAGTGTTTCTTTCTTTCTTTCTTTCCTTTCTTTTTTTTTTTTTTTTTAGTTTACTTATTTATTTTGAGAGAGAGTGCATGCAGGAGGGGCAGAGAGAGAGGGAGGGAGAGAGAGAGGATCACAACCAGCATCCACCCTGCCAGCGCAGAGCCCAACATGGGGCTTGAACTCACGAAGCCTGGGATCATGACCTGAGCGAAATCAATAGTTGGACGCTGAACTGACTGAGCCACCCAGGTGCCCCAAGTGTTTTTTAAACATATGTTTTGGCTAGCACACCGTAATAGTTTGGCTATACAGTTCTTGCCCAAGCCTGGCTTAGGAACCTTTCCTATGCAACTTTTCAGATATTGGAACTTTGTAAATATTTTGTGCCTGCTAGGCCCAGAATTGGGGAATATGCCTCATCTTCTTCCTCTGGGTTCATGGTATCCCTTCACGCTGTTCCTTTGGAACATGTAAAATGAAGCCAAAGTGAGACATTGCTTTGCCTCAAAACATTCTGTTGTACAGAATAAGCTCTTATGGGAACAAGAACGGTAATTCTGTCATAATTTCACTAGACACGTAAATAGAAGTTCTAATCTGAGCCCTACTGGAATTCACTTACACCTCATTCTTATGCCATTCACTCAGTGGCAGTTGTGAATTCACTTGCCAGGGATGTTCTGTGTGGTTTAGGGGAAAGCCATTCAGTGGCCCCGGGCAAGGAGAATAATAAATAACAGCTGTGTCTGTGCTGGGGTTGGGGTTTTCTGTCTGGGTCACCGGGGTGAGAATTGATTGTGCCGGTCCCGTGCGTGGTGGGTCACTTCTGTCTCCTGGTCTGCACCCTTCCCCTGGGCTGCCTTTATTATTTGGCTCAATCCTGCTCCAAAGAGTTCCTCCTGATAGGTATTCCCCCGGTAACACGAAAGAACATTTTCCTGCCCTCCTCTTGCAGGGTGCATGGCACCACTTTGCACCTTCTAAGATGTCAGAGAAAAAGTAGTGTTTTAAAATCTAAAATCGTCAACCCTTTGGTAAACTGAGTTGGGCTGATTTCTGGAGGAATGCTATTATCTTGGCCACTAAAATTCCAAGGAATTTTTTTTGCATTCGGTTCATTGAACATCTGTAAATCTACTTCTTTTTTTCAGCTTTAGTAAGGTACATTTGACAAATAAAACTGTAAGATATTTAAAGTGTACAGTGTGATGATTTGCTATGTGTATTCATTGTGAAAAGATTCCCCCAGCAAGTTAATGAACACATCCATCACCTCACATCTTTACTACTCCCCCTTTTGGGGAAGAACGCTTAAGTACTACTCTCTGAGCAGAGTTCAATTATACATTACAGTGTTATTAATAGCAGTCACCGTGTTGTACATTAGATCCTCAGACTTTATGTATCTTATAACCAAAAGTTTGTACCCTTTACCAAGCTTACCCTATTTCCCCTACCCCCTAGTCTCTCACAACTGCTTTTCTATTCTGTTTCTAAAAGTTCGGTTTTTTCTTTTTAAAAAACTTTTTTTTTTTGTTTATTCATTTATTTTGAGAGAGAGCAAGCGTGGGGAAGGGGCAGAGAGAGAGGGAGAGAAAGAATCCCAAGCAGGGACCCCGATGCAGGGCTTGAACCCACGAACCTCGAGATCATGCCCTGAGCCGAAATCAAAAGTCAGGCACTTAACCGACTAAGCCACCCAGGTGCCCCGGTTTTTTAGTTTTTAGATTCCGTAAGTAAATGACAGCAGGCAGCAGTTGTCTTTTTCGGTCTGGCTTACTTCACTTAGTATAATGCCCTCCAGTTTGATCCATGTTGTTGCAAATGACAGGATTTCCTTCCTTTTTAAGGCTGAATAATATTCCACCGTATATAATATATACACACCCCACATTTTCTTGATCCATTCATTTGTTGACGGACACTTAGGTTGTTTCCATACCTTGGCTCTTGTAAATAATGCTGCAGTGAGCATGGGGTCACAGACGTCCCTTTGAGATAATGGTTTCACTTCCTGCAGATGTCGATACAGAAGGGGGATTGTGAGATCATATGGTAGTTCTATTTTTAACTTCTTGAGAAACTTCCATACTGTTTTCCATAGCGGCTGCACCAATTTGCATTCCCACCAGCAGTGGGTAAGGATTCCTTTTTCTCCACAGCCTTACCAGCAAATTTAATTTTGGTCCATTATTAAATTCACTGCAAATGAAGGCTTTTGCAATGAAAATGAGTCTCATCCTCAGCTAAACGATAAAGGCTGGAAGTTCTTGCAAAACTGCAGCGTGGCCAGGGGCAGGAGCAAAACAGCTTGGCAGGATGGGCTGGCTCTACCCTCTTCAGTAGACTCGCCCCTTGCTTTCCTCCATGTCCTTGTTTCTTCCCACCCTGCTTTTTCTCCTGTTCCTGGCCTTCTCAGTAAAGTCGTCATCGTCACCATCATCACCAACAACTATAAATACGTATTTAAGAAAATAGCAGTGCTTAGCAGTTCTCCTCGGCTAGAGAAACAGGGCACATGAGTTAGATACATGGTATTTCAGGGTTTGCAGGAGACAGTGAGGGGCACGTGGGCATATTTATTTCCTAAACTCTGGATCTGGGTTAATATATGCATTCATAAGCATAACAATAGCCTATCTACTTTTTCCATCAGGGTCTGCTTTCCTATTTTCCCATTTTCCTTCTCTTACTCACCTCTCTCTAAAGCTCCCAGTCCTCACCCCCTTAATTTGCTGAAAAATGCTCGGTAACACCCTCGGAACATGGGTACAAATCTTACTGGTTTTGCAGCCAGCAGCCTGCACTCGTGCATACAGAAAATCCACTCACTTCAACTTTGTGAGCAGACAGGAGCATGTCCAAAGTTAATTTAATTAGAGGACAGGGAATTGAAAGCATCCAAAACAATTTACCCAGGCTCTTCAAGTGTGCCTGAGTCATATATAATTTAAGTGTTTCCGGTCTGGAATTAAAATATATTTCAGACTTTTAAAATGTTAAAAGTCGAGGTTTTAAATGTGGGGCTTTGCTGAATAGATCAAATTTATAGGCATCGAAGGCCTGCCCACCGTCAATTTAATGGGTGACAGAACAGCTAAGGCTGTTTTATCAATACCTGTTTGCTGCAAAGGAAAAGTCTGTCTGCTTGATTAGCACAGAGTCAGAAAATGAAAGCGATGTTGCTGATGGCGTTTGTTGGAGTTATCCCCACAATCCGGGTTTTGTTTAATCTAACGGTGTGGTTGGGATCGATTTTCACCCATTTTAAAATGCATGTGTTATGATCAATCAAAACCATTTTTTAGTGTTATTTCAGGGGAGGAAATCATTGTGAACATCAGAGACATGTTTTCATTTGCACCAGAAACACCACTCCAAATGCATACCGTGTAAGACCGACAGCTCTTATAACATATTTCCGACTAGGAAATTAATGACAATAAACATGTAAGTCGTTGAGAAGCTCGTGGTTCTGAAACGTGCCTTTTTTTAATTCACTTAGAAGCCCTGTATGAGAAGGCTCTGGTGATTTAGTTTGTTGAAACGTTCTGACATTGCCTCCTTGGCTAAAACCGCCTCGTAGGTTTAATAAGCAAAATGCATAAAAGCCGCACTGAACAACAATGCTCAGAATAGTTACTTGTGCTAGTAACTTACTGTTTGATTTCTACATAGAGTAGGTTGGCTTTTAAAAAATAATATTTTAAAATATTTTGGAGCACCTGAGCAGCTCAGTCGGCTGAGCGTCCGACTTCGGCTTAGGTCATGATCTCGCTGTCCGTGAGAGCCCTTTGTGAGGCTCTGTGCTGACAGCTCAGAGCCTGGAGCCTGCTTTGTATTCTGTGTCTGTCTCTCTCTCTCTGCCCCTCCCCTGCTCACATTCTGTCTGTCTCTCTCTCTCTCAAAAACAAATAAACATTAAAAATAAATAAAATATTTTATGATTCCACATACGTGAGGTTCTGACAGTGGTCAAATTCATAAAGACAGAAAACAGAATGGTAGCTACCAGAGGCCGGGGGACAGGTGTCCATGGGGTGATGTTGTTTCATGGGGACAGAATTTCAGTTTGAGAAGATAGAAAGTTCTGGAGATGGATGGTGGTGATGGCTGTGCAATAATGTGAATGTGCTTAATACCATAGAACTGTGCATTCAAAAAATAGTTAAAATGATAGATGTGGTGTTCTGTCTTTTTACCACTACAACAAATAAAATTAAAAAATTAATATTTTAGCTACCTTCCTCCCAAAGCAGTAATAAGTAATTCATGTGGAAGAAAGTTGAGTTGTGTATTCCTTAGGTCAGAGGTAGTACTTAGATTTTAAAAGTATACACCTTCCCTTTGTTTATTTAGTAGGGTCTATTTTTTTTAGTAGAGTCAACCTTCAGGGTTTCTAAACAGAATTATGAACACTTCAGTGGCAAATCTTTTAGTTATTTTTGACAGATGGTACAAGATGTACTTCCTTAGAGGTTTATTTGACCTCTCTTTCTGTTCTGTTGTCTTACTTGCAAAGATACACCTTGAAACCAAATACCAGAGCTGTCCACGCCTACGAGAAGGAAGGTAGAGATTTATTTGCAGAACAGAAATGATTACAAGGAGAAGCCCATCAAGGAGATAGAGAACATTTATCAACACCTGAAAGAATGCCCTTATCCCCCTCACCTCCACCCCCTACGGAAAAATGTTCCTATTATTGAGATCTGGAGTTTGTGTGAACCATGTGATAAGCCAGCATGATACATTATTATTAACTAAAGTCCGTACTTTACATTAGGGCCCACTCTTCGTGTTGTACATCCTATGGATATTCACAGGGGACATTTTAACAAAGCTCTCTCAGTAACTAATAAAATGAGTGTGCAAGTATTAGTATGGACATAGAAGAATGGAATGCCAACATTAGAAACTCGGTTTCATTGTTGTATGTAGAACACAACACCCGACAACGGCAGAAACATATTTTTAGATGTACGTGAAATATTTACAAAAATTAATCACACGTTAGGCCATAAAACAACTTCCAACAACTGTCTAAGGATGTTTTGCTCATATAGAATATGCTTTCTGTCTACAGTGCAGTAAGAAATAAATCAATATAAAAAATGTATAAAAATCCCATATACTTGGAGATTAAGAAAAACGCTTATAAATAACTCATGGATCAAAGGAAAAATCAAAATGAAAATTAGAAAATATTTTGAGCTGAAAGGTGAAACAGAAACATAGTGCACGGCACTTCACTCCCCTCTCCTATCTCCACCCTCATCATCTCTGTAAGAGATCTGAAACCTGAAGGCCAACGTTGGGTGTGTTCAGTCTCTGCCGAGCACATGCACACGAGGGGACTCCCATTTTTCAAGGCTCTGTGCATATTCACGGATGACCACAAAAGTGCCACGTGTGTTGATTTTGAGGGTACGAATAAATCTCAGGTGAATTTGCAAGGATGCAATCTATGAATAATGAGGACCAACTGTACTAGAAAAGATCTTAAAATCAATGAGTAAAGTATCCCTTCAAGAGGTTGGAAAAAGGATGCATTTGGGAGGCTCAGTCAGTTAAGTATCCAACTATTGGTTTGGGCTCAGGTCATGATCTCCTGGTTTTGTGAGTTCAAGCCCTGCATCAGGCTGTGCACTGCCAGCACAGAGCCTACTTGGGATTCTTTCTCTCCCTCTCTCTGTGTCCCTCCCCCACTCATGCTGTCTCTATCTCTCTCAAATAAACAAACTTGAGAAGAATTTTTTTAAGAGGTTTGAAAAAGAACAGCAAATTAGACCCAAAAGTACAAGGAAGGTAACAATGAAAGAGCAGATATTAATGAAGTAGATAACAACCATATATCATCAGTATTCAATAACTGATTCTTCGAAAGGCTAAAATGATTGCTAACCCCCTAGTGAGACTGATTAAAGGAGAAATAAATAATATCAGGAATGGAAAAGAGGGTTTCACTACAAAGCCTACAGACATTAAAAAAAATATCATTGTGATATAATATGAACAACTTTCTGCCAACGAACTCATCAACTGAGATGATGTGTAGAAATCTAAAAAAACCTAGTCCAAAACTGACACCAGGTGAAACAAAAAATTAGAAGATTATCACAATTTAAGGAAATTGAATATGAAAGTAAAACCTTCCTATAAGATTTCCTCTTCTGTTGTGAATAGGTAAGCTCCCACAAATTGGTACCTTTCGCAAACAACAACTGTGAATGCTGGATCATATACTAATCAAATCCTCTGGAGAATAAGCAAAAACTGGCAGACTTTGGAGGCGAACGGAAGTTTGGAGGAAACCATCAACATGGTGTGAGTGTTTTCTGGCCTCACCACAGATACGGTGGCAGTGACGAATACCTAAAGCCTCGATGGAAATATGCATTTTGGGGGCTGGAGAAACCAGATTTGAAGAAGCCCGTGGCAACCAGGACCACCAAACACCCTGTAAAGATCTAGAGAAGTGAACGGCAGTCTCTTTAATTCTGTCCAAGTCTCTTGCTGGCCCTTGAATCACGCACGTGCAAGTCAGCTTGAAAGGAGTTTGAAATTAGGTCTCAATTACCAATGATCCACAGTTCATGAATTCAAGCCCCCCATCAGGCTCTGGAGCCTGCTCAGATTCTGTCTCCCTCTCTCTATGCCCCTCCCCTGCTCATGTCTCTCTCTCTCTCAAAAACAAATAAACATTTTTAAAAGATTAAAAAAAGAAAGGAGCAGGGAGAATGTTAAACCTACCGTCAAGGGAAAAGACAACAGATGCCAACTCTGGAATTCTCTGTCAAGGGAAAGACAACAGATGCCAACTCTGGATGGTCTAAGCAGCCATCGTCAGTGCTCAATGAGGTCAAGCATAATATGTGGACATTGAAAGGCAGGAAATGTCAGCAGAGAAAGAGAAAATATGATTTTTAAAACACAGACATTCTAGAAATGAAAATAGAATATCTGAAATCACAAATTGACAAGATAGTTGGAATGGCAGAAGAGAAATGAAAGAAATCAGAAAATGTGAAGGTTGGTGACTAGAAATCATCCGATCTGAAAAAGAAAAACAAAGGTTGAAAAAATGCAGTGTCAGGAATATATGGAGTAATTTTTTAAAGTCTACCATGTGAATAATCCAAGTTTCCAAATGAGAAGAGAGAAAGAATGGGGAAGAAAAAATATTTGAAGGAAATGACTGTACTGCAAATGTCCCAAATTTGGTAAAAGACACAAATTTATGAATTCAAGAAGCTCAGCAGACTCTAAACAGGATGTGTTTGTAAAAGAAACATACCCGGGCACGTCATGGTTACGCTCTTAATAACTGAAATAAGGAGAAAAATTTGAAATAAGCCAGGACGAAACAGTTCATTACATACAGAAAAACAAGGATTCAACTAACTGCAGTTTTCTCATTAGAAAAAAAAAAAAAAAAAAAAATGGAGACCATAGAATGTAATAATATGTTTAAAGTGTTAAACAGAAACAAAACCCCGTGAAACCATAAATCTTTACCTAGTGAAAAGATTCTTCGAGAATGAAGACAAAATAAAGCCACATTTAGACAAGAACGGGTTAAGAGAGATAATCACCAGAAGGTCTACACTGCAAGGCATGTTAAAGAAATTCCTTCAGGGGGAACAGAAAGGATTACAGAGGAAATCAGATCCTCCGGAATGAAGGAGCGTCAGAAATGGTAAATGTAATTAATTTTACATAATTATAAAAACTACTTTTTCCTCTTAATTACTTAAAATGTATGCCGATTTAAAGTAAAAATTGTAACATTGCCTTGCAAAGTTTATAACGTATATAGGTGTAATTTGTATGAAAATTATAACAAAGAATCATGGGAAGAGAGTACATAGACCTTTATGGTTGCAAGATTTTTACCTTTTCTGCGTTTTTTTTTTACATTTTTGAAATGAAGTGGTACAATATTAATTAACCCCAAGTTGACGGCAAAAAGTTAAAAATATATACTGCAATATAAATATTTTTCCTATAGCAGCCACTAAAAAACAAAAAAAAAGCAAACTGAATTCAAAAGCATGTAACAAAATAATATACCGTGAGCGACTTGAGTTTATTTCAGAAATGCAGTGGTGGTTTAACATTTGAAATCCATTACTGTAATTCACCTCATGAATAGAAAAATACCAAATAATAATCTTAATGGCTACAGAAAAAGCATTTGTGGTAATTCGAATTCATTTACAATAACAATTCATAATAAACTATGAATAGAAGGGGACTTCCTTAATCTGATAACGGTTATATCCGAATAGCTAAAATGAATGTCATTGTTAATCCTAAAATTCTGAGAGTTTTACCCCTGAGATCGGGACCAAGGCAAGAGAGCCCACTATCACTACTTCTGTTCAACATTGCACTGTAGATTTTTAGCAGTGCAAGGAAGTAGGGGAAACCATACAGTTGAAAAGAAACAAATGAAATCATTAGTATTTGCTGATAACATGATACCTTTGGGTACATAGAAAATCCAAAAGAAGTATACGCGTTACCTATTAGAACTAATACGTAAATTTAGCAAAGTTGCTGAACACAAGGTAAATGCTAGGCATTGAGAATCCCTGTTGTGAATAAAATAGTCAAGAAACCTGTCTTCTTTGCAGTATACGTTTTTGTGTGGGAGACAAATACATACGTATAAAAATAAGTAAGAGTGCTTTGAATAGAAATTGTTGTGCCCTGAAGCTTACACAGAGTGATACAATAGAGGGAGACTTATTGCGAAGGAGGCTGCTCTAGAACAACAGGCAGGAGGCCACCATGAGAAGTTCTGGGTAAAGGGCAGTCTAGGCAGAGGGAATGGCCCATGCCAAGGCCGTAAGCCAGCAATGAACTTGGCCTATTAAAGAAGCAGGGAAAAGGTTGATATGAATTGAGCCCAGTGAGTACAGGGGAGAGTGGAGTCGGACAGGAGGAAAACGGGGGTCTGATGATGCCCATCAAAGAGTCTGGTTTCATTCCAATGGTGGCGAGAAGTCATCCAAGAAACCCTTGGAACAGAAACAGAGAAACATCCAAGAAACAGAGAAGAGCATGCTAGACCCTCTCCCCCTTTATCGCATCTCTACTTTTCATTGTTTGTTGGTCTGTTTTTTTCCCGCTAAAAATAGGTTTTCTCTCCATAGTAAAGGGATGTGGCTATGTAAAAAAATAAATAAATCCCAGTGTACAAAAAAACACTGAGACCACATGGCTTACTAGGGAGAAGCCCTGGTGTTAGTCAGAGAGGCATGAACTGGGTCTCCGGCCTGCGGCCTGAGGTCAGGTCACCTAACCACAAGCCTCAGTGCCTTTAGTTTCTAAACAAAGAAATAATAAGGGTATCCACTTTGCAAGCCTTATCTGAATATTAAATGAAATCTTACATGAAAGTTTAACATAAGGAGTGGCACACAGGAAGCACTTTCCGAAATTAGCTTTCATATCACAAAAACAATATTAAAAGGCTGAAAAATATGTAGTTTATAATTTAATTCATCTCTGGCTAAGGCATGGCTTTCTAAGTACAATAACAAAGAAATCACAAAAGAAATAGACACAAATTCCACAAGTAATGCTAACAAAATTTAGAAATATTTCTGTAGGGCTGACAGGTCCCGTTGTGTAAGATTTATAGAAAGCAACTGTATGTTTTTATGAAACAATCACAAATAAGTTAAAGACTAGATAGACCAGGTTTAAAAATCAAACAAATATAGCCATTAATACCATACCATTTAAAGAGTCCTTAAAATGAAAAGGATCAATTGAAACAAAAGTTGGACGCCATTTTTCAACTGTCAAAATAGCAAAGGTAGAATTCTGAAGAAGCTGCATTGAGATGGTGACACATATTTTGCTGGCGGTGTGGGAGTGTGAATTGGTTTGCTTCTTCCAGAAAGAAATTTGGCAGAGTATATCAAGACCACTAAAATATGTTCATCTTTGAACATGAAATTTTTCCTTCTAAGAATATAAGGAGTTTACCTGATAGAAAGAATCATAGTCACGGACCAGGATGCATGTACAGAGATATGCATTAGGGTAAAAAATTAGAAAACTACCTGAATGGCCACAATAGCAGATGGATTAGATCAATCGTTGTCTTCTTTTGGAAGAATATTCTTTGAAAATATCCAATAGCATGAAAAATTCCACACAATATAAAATGAAATAAAACAAAGTTGTTGTTTTTGTTTTTTAACAACTAGGTGCAAGGAGATTACAATTAAGAGACTGAATGGCTCGAAGTACAATGCAGGAGGCTGTGGGTGTGTATGGGCCACAGGTGCATCAAGAAGCAAAGAAGGGTGACTGGGTGGCTCATGGGGCACCTGGGTGCCTCAGTTGGTTAGGTGTCTGACTTTGGCTCAGGTCGTGATCTCACAGTCCATGAGTTCGGGCCCCACATCGGGCTTTGTGTTGACATCTCCGAGCCTGGAGCCTGCTTCGGATTCTGTCTCTCCCTCACTCTCTGCCCCTCCCCCACTCACGCTCTATCTGTCTCTCTCTCTCTCTCTCAAAAAGAAATATAAAACATTAAGAAAAAAATAATAATGAAGAAAAGAAGCAAAGAAAACCAGGGGCGCCTGCGTGGCTCAGTCGCTTCTTGATTTCGGCTCAGGTCACGATCTCACGGTTGTGAGATTGAGTGTGAGATCGAGCCCTGCGTGGGGCTCCACGTTGGATTTGGACCCCACTTAAGATTCTCTCTCTCCCTCTCCTTCTGCCCCTCCCCTGCTCACTTGCTTGCTCTCTCTCTCTCTCTCTCTTAGGAAAAAAAAAAAAAAAGCAAAGAAAACCCATTCATGCAGAGAACTGAATGAAATACTTTCATTGGAGAAACAAAGCTGTAGTCTTCTAATAAAGTGGAGAAAATAGAAAAAAGAAAGGAAAGAGAGAGGAGAGACAAAAATTTTAGCTATAGGTCCATTCTGAGTGTAAGAATTATAGGTGATTTTATGTATATATAGATAGATGTACATATATATATAGATGTAATATGTATATATATATATATATATATATATATATATGTAATGTTCACGGCCCAGTCTCAAATGATTTCGTAACTTCTTTACTCCTGTTCAGATTCTCTATGAGACCCCCTGCTTCGTCAGGAAGTAATGTGGGATGGGATAGGAGGAACCCTAGGAGTTAGCCACTCTAAGACCAAATTAGGTTCTCAAGCCAAAGCAGTGATCAAAGTGCCTCTTTAGCTAATTTGGTCTCTGCTTGGATGACTCAGGTACATACTCAGCATTTCAGAGTTCTGACCTCCCCCAGGCTCTTCTTCACAGGGGCGTCAGGATAGGAAGAGAATCACGGTTTATGCGATGCGATGGCCGCACTTCCTGGCCATCCCTTGACTTTCGAGGGGGAAACAATGTGGTTCTGCCATTTGTCTCAAGTCTCACAATCTCTGAATGTTGCAGCTTCTTAGGTGGGCCTTTGCTCCCCCGTGGGCCCTTCCCACAGCTTGTTGCTTTCCACAGGATCCTATCAATCTACTGCCCGCTGGGGTGGCTGCTTCATTGTGGTCTGTCTGAAAATCCTCCAGTTTTGTTAACGCTGGACAGAAAATTCACTTTACCTCTCTAGACCTCAATACTCTTTGCTCTTAAATTAAGTGAAGAAGTTGGAAAAACGACCCCTGAGTCTGTTTCTATGTCCGGCTCGGTGACTTTAGGATTCTCAAAATAGAGGAGAACTTCTTTTCTCTGTGGACCTCCTTTCTCTTCCCTTCCCTCCCTTGCTGGCATTTCCAGCCACCTCCTTAAAATTGACTTTGTCACTCTTGCCAGAGGCTTGCTGCCTAGGCCAGAAATAGGCGTCATCCTGTAGTTTGACTTTAATTCACGAGAATTCTCTTAGGTTTGAGAGCAAAGTCTGGGCTAATTAAAATATATTCTCCTTTATTATTATTACTATTATATACATTCCATTTTGCTTTACTGATCATCATTCCATGGATATATTTCCCTTAGGGACTTCATAGGAAGAATTGATGAATTTAAGGCAGGATTGAAGTGTTTCTGGGTCCTCTGGCCAAGTTGCTCATGATAGTATAGTCACACTTATACTTTGTTCATTAATTAATTGCATTCCATTTCTTTTGTTTTTTAATTTTATTTTTCAACGTTTACTTATTTTTGGGACAGAGAGAGACAGAGCATGAACGGGGGAGGGGCAGAGAGAGAGGGAGACACAGAATGGGAAACAGGCTCCAGGCTCCGAGCCATCAGCCCAGAGCCCGACGCGGGGCTCGAACTCCCGGACCGCGAGATCGTGACCTGGCTGAAGTCGGACGCTTAACCGACTGCGCCACCCAGGTGCCCCAATTGCATTCCATTTCTTAATTGCCCTCCATCCCATCATCCACCAGCATTGATGAGAACAGGATGTTGAGGCTGCAGGTGTTGGCTCCATTGACCTCTCCCATTCTGAGTGAGGGCTCATCCATTTGAGCTAATCCCCCTGCACTAGCTGTGTGACCTTAGGGGAGTAACTTAGCCTCTCTTGGCCACCATTTCCTCATTTGTAAAATGAGGTCAGTGAACTAGATGATCTCTACAGTCATTTCTATTTAAAAACCTGTAATCCGTCTTGTTTTCGTAAATGAAGCCCAGCTGGTTCTAGGCCCTGGGGAGCTATTAAAGAACAGAGCAGGTGTTGAGCGCTGGGGGGAGAGAGATGATTTCTCAAAAAGAAAAGGCTGTCCGCCGAGTAGCAAGCCACTGCTACATTTGTAAAATGTTACTCTCAACTCCATCGCTCCGGTTTCGGCTGGATTTCGGGGTCCCAGAGGGAGGCCTGGGCAAGTGGCAGACCGTAGAGGGATGTCAGCGTGCCCGGCTGCAGGCTGCATCTTGGAAAGAGGCCTTCTTAGAGCCTGCTGCCACCGGAAACAAACCTACCTGCTCTCACTCCGGACCCTGCAGTGAGCAAGCCGAACACATTCATCTCTAATTGCCTGCTGTCACCACGTCTATTGCCATTCTGAGCCACCGTGTAAACGTTCGTCACATAGCCTTTACGGATTTCATTCACCCTTTCTTTGGCTTGAGAAGTGTCCTGCTTATCTCTCATGCCCTTGGCCAGTCTACCGTTCCCTCTCTTTCCTTGACCTTGGCAACACATTGCCTCATTTCAACATCAGATCAGCACAGCCAAGATGAATGGAGGAAAGCTTGGCTCAGGTGCCTGGGGATTTATGGCAAGGCCAACTCATTACCGACAGGTTTTGCTCCCTCTCCAACTATGGAAAGCGGTCCAGACGCCTCACAAAGGATCCTGACATCGATAGCACGTCTCAGCGGATGGGACTGCAGCCCTGATTTCATCGCTCGGAAACCTGACTACACCTGACCATGTGCCAGATGACATATCGCTTTTGTTTACAGGCCTTCTGGCTTGGAGATGGGGACGATTAACAAAGAAGGAAAGTCCCCAAAGATCTTGGCCCCAGTGGTCTCTATCCAGAGCAACGAAAAGAGGCTCGAACATTCTGTTTTAACGGCAGGACACAGGATGTGCCAGGGAGCAAGGTGTTCCTATTATTAATCTTCAGTTCAAATCATCTGATATTTGTGGGGTTTGGCTTGCTTACAAATGAAGGCTCCCTTTCTTAACACTGCGGGTGAATATCAGCGTGGGAAGAGGAACCTTGCAGAAAACTTCTCCCTCCACCCTCTACTTTATAGAAAGATCTTGTCTTCAAGATTGTAATCGCTTTTCTTAATTGAAAGACACAGTCAGAAGCTTTAAGAAAATAAAGTGGTGACTTGGGCTAAATTTGAACAAAACAAAACAGAGAATGCAACATGTGTCCACTCGAGTTCCATTTTCTTCAGCTTTAATTGTGGTTATTGACAAGAGCACAGAACTAGGTAAATGCATCTGTGATTGGAAACTTTGCCTCCCGAAAGCATTAAAAGGGGGAGGGGGAGAGGGAGGAGGCATTTCAGTGTAGCTCAAATGGGCTTCTGTTAGAATCCCCTGTCTGCAGGCCATGGGTAGTTTCTCTGTTCACTTTTGGGGCAGTCACAGATCCTCGGGTTACGGGAATATCCTTGTGTTCTGCTCACATGCTTGGATTTTGACCTTCGAGACATCTCCTCCAGAATCCTAACAGTAATTGCTTGTAGGGCAGCCGAGTCATTGAGATGCTTTTTGCACAAATGCTTTTAGTGCCTCCTTGTACCCCGTTCCCTAGCCTTTCTCTTTACGTGGCCTGCCAGGTTCACCTATTAGCACAGTCATGTTAAAAAGCGACACTCGTCTTGCTCTGTCTAGGGTAACAGTGATCATTCTGGAGCGGCCTGGAATTGGATGTCCTGTGCAGAGAAGACGGACTGCTCCTTAGAGATCCAGCTGGAAGATAGTCACAGCATTCTGTTTACTCCGATTGTACTAGGTATGCCAGAGTCTGCGAGCTCTGAACACCTCTGTTTACCTGCTGAGACCCACATCCCCTAAGCTGGTAAAGATTCGGTCAATATCACGAGGGATAACAGTTAGCCTCAGTGCCAGAGACCAGAGACTGAGGCTGGTGACATGTCGGCCATGTACAATTTGGGGCAAGTTATGTATACTCCTAAGCTTTATCTTTTTCATCTGAAAAAGAAAAAGGTGGGGATAATTAATTATCTAGTCCCATAAGGTGGTTTTAAGGATCAAACGGGATGGTGCCTATAAAGTAACAAAGTCTTGACCGGGTTTCTCTGGCTTCTGGGGACTGCTTCTAGCTGTCCTCCACTTGAGAACAGGAACATGTGTCTCCATGCTCCGAACTTTTAGCACAAAACCTAGCATATAAAAAAGCACCTGCAAATGCAAACTATCATTATTCGTAAGAAATGTATTGATACTGTTTCCCGGTTGATTTTTATTGCTTCCTCTTTGTGAAGATCATGTCTATGACACAGGATCTCAGACACTGACACATCATTCCAGGGAAGAGTGACTGCCTGCTCTCCGCCCTGTGGAAGCAGGGACATCTGACAGTCGGCAGTTAGCAGGACTTGTCATGGATGCTAAAGTGTTCTTCCTAAAATGCCAGGACCCCCTCTTCCAGTCCTGTGTGGGGCGGCTAGGGAAGCACACTCGCCCTCCTGCTCGAGCAGCTGAATGAGAGCAAAGCTCAAATGCGCTTTGGGTCTTTGCCCGTCTGGACTCAGATAAAAGGCATGTACAAGCTCTATCGATACAGATGGGCCCAGCAGGGATAATTCAGCTCTTCCTTTGGAGTAATTATCCATGGTTACTTATGCACAGACACAGGCATCCTCTGCCAAGCTGACACTCCAACAGAAAGAGCAGAAAAGGGATGATGAGCAGTGGTCAAACCAGGTTCTGTCCCTCCATCCAGGACGCCCTCACTGTCCACCAACCCAAGGGCAGGATCCAGCCCGCCCTCGTTCGCCACTGCCTGGGCTGATGAGACGCCTGCACTGGGGCTGGTAGCCCCTGACACCGGGGGGTCTGTAGGAAGGTCCTACACGGAGGTCCCTCCAGGGGGAACTGGTACAAGTGACAGGATGCCAAGTGCGCCTTTCCTTGTCACCCCAGGTGGGTGCCTGGGACACAAAGCTCAAGCAAACGGGGTTATCTGGCCCCCGTTCCCAAGGAAGTTATACCTAACTGAGGCTGGAGCCTCCCTCCACGACTTACTAAAAAACAACCCACCAACTCCGCTGCCGTCTGCCTGCCACCCCAGCTCCTTGCTCGCCTCCTCCTGAATAGGGTAGAGAGAGCAGAAAAGCATATCACTTACCCCCAGAGCAGGTCTCTTTCTTTGGGATGACTTGACTCAAGAAGAAAGGGGGAAAAAGTCTCCGAGAACACCAAACCGAACACGAGGTGGGCAGGGAGAAGGGGCTGGCATCTCACTCTGGGGGTGGGTGGCTGTGGCCACGTGTAGCCCCCCACCCGCCAGGCAGAGCGCGGGTGGGGGAGGGGGAGGGCAGCCCCTGAGTGCGGCGAGGCTGGGCAGGTTTCTGCGGGGGATGTGCGCTGTGGGGGCAGCAGGCCATTTCCCCAGCCAAGAGGACAGGCTGGCGGGAGACCAGACCTCGGCGACAGAGGGTCGGGGTACGCAGCTGGGAGAGGCAGTGCAGCCGGCAGGCTGGCGGAGGTCCGCTTCCGGGAGAGGGGAAAGAGAGAAGCGTGAAGCCAGAAGTGAGTCTGAAGGTTTAAACGAGGCTAGACTGGCCTGGATTTTTAAATAACTGGACGTTTTAAAAAGCTACGGGTCTTTCCTGAGACTTCATGAAAGAATGGGAGTAGAGTTGATGGAAAATGGCTGACAGCAACAATACAGAGAAAGAAGTCCATTCCACGTTTGTACGCCACCAAATACGAAGTACAGCAGTGATGAACACCTAGCAACCCTGAGTACCCCACGAGGCAAGCGAATTCAGAATATGCAGATACCCTGCACATTCTCATTGAACCTGTTGAAATATGAAATAAACTGTTGCTTAACTTCACTAGCAGAGAATGTCTCCTATTTCCTAATTTTTTTCGCTTAATAGAGAAGAATGTGCACAACTCCCTTATAAGTGATTTCCTTATAAAGCTTCAAGTCTTCTGGGGCACCTGGGTGGCTCCGTCAGTTGAGAGTCCCACTCTTGATTTTGGGTCAGGTCATGATCTCACCGTTGGTGGGATGGGGCCCTGGGTGGGGCTCTGCCTTGACAGCTCGGAGCCTGCTTGGGATTCTCTCTCTCCCTCACTCTCTGACCCTCCCCAGCTCATTCTCTCTCTCTCTCTCTCTCTCTCTCTCTCTCTCTCTCTCTCTCTCAAAATAAATTAATTCAAAAAAAATAGTCCAAACCTTCAGATGTTCACATGCCTAAAGAGTTTGTCTTGTGACTAATAAGTAATGATCTTTTGAAAGATATTAGACCAATTTCTATGTTCTTCAGACATGCTCGAAAATAACCATAGTATTTTACCTTCTGCTAAATCTTTGTACGGTTACATAGTTTTTAGATATTGTTTTACTTTCCAAAGATTCTGGGAAACCTAAACTAAAAAAAAAAAAAAATGATGAAAATCTCAAGCATTAAGCAGAGTTATAGAAATGATCAAAGTGGTTTATTTTAACGCAAAGTATAAATATAAAATATCATTAACACTGTTACCCTTTGTTCAAGAGGCCTTACTTATCCTAGAGGGAGATATGATGACATTGCCAGATAGTTGCCATGGTAACTGCTATGTTTTTGATGTTGGGTCAAAAAGTCCAGGGTGAAGGATATCCCAAGATTGATATTGCGGTGACGGGGAGGCTTTCACTAAGAAAGCTCCCAGATTCATGAATATTCACACATTAAAAAGACTATGGATTATATCATGGTGACCTCCAGAAACCAACCTACCACTTGCAGATCTGACCAGCTTCCATTTAGGAGAATTTCTATGGTGATGTATCTTTCAAATGAAGGAAACTAGTCTGGAAAAATCTGGACTTAAATAAGACTGCATTTGGACCCTGGGTTCTTATTCTACAGGTTCCATGGACTTTCCATATCCAGAAAAGTCCCAAATCTGACTGACCCAAATAAATAGACCTCTTCCAAACAGACCACTGGAGGTCACCCATGCAAACTGTACTCTAAAATTATTCTAGAACTTTTTTTCAGGGCTCCTTCTTTGGCTTCTCCCTTGGCCACAAGGGTCTGGAAGCATCCAATGTTACTGTGGCAAAATGTACGCATAGATAACACTGCGACTGCCTCCCCAACATCTACCCAGCACACACCCACTCCTGCATTGTGCAACTCTTATAAGGTTTGAATGAAGTGCTCCTGCCCTCATTTCTAGCCATGGGTCCCCACCGCTCTTAGCCTCTGGTTCTCCAACTTGAGTGTGCAAAGTCATGTGAAAAACCTGTTATAATAATTTCCATTCTTAGTTTCTAACTAGGTGCCTGGAGTGGAGGCTGAGAATTGCTGGGCAGAAGTATTTTTAAAATTCCCTGAATGGTTCTAGCGTGCATCCAACAATGAAAATCTCTGCTTTATAAAATAAGTTTCCCGGCATTGGGGGTTCTCTGTGTGTACACATGTATTCACTGAGGGAGGAGACTGAGTGCAGGTGGCAGTTGACCTGAAGTTTTTGTCCTTTTCAGTGAAAGCAAATCTCTCATGGGGACTGACGCAGCTGGCCCTATAGATCCAAATAGCTTTCAGGGAAGGTAGCTTTCTGCATCCTGCATCTCCAAGTAAACAACGTTGTTCCATTTTGCATAATAAGCCCAGTAACTTAACCTACTGTATTCAAGTAGGAAGCCTGAGAAGATAGGCACAGGAGAAGTAAACAGAAAACAGCAAATTATAAAGTACACAATTAAGGGAATTTAAATAGTAGGGATCATGCTTGCCTTATAATTCACCTTGGACTTGACTAATTCTAGCCAATTTTTACTGTGTTCCAGAGACTATCTTTAGTGATTTTATCTATTACCTAATGGATTCCTTTTCATGACCTCTAAGTAAGATGCTATCTTTATCATGATCCTTTTATAGATGAGATTATTGAAGCTCAGAGAGGTTAGTCACAAGGTCACACAGCCAGGGACTCGAGAGCTGGAATCTAGACCTGGAAGTCAGTGTGATCAACCACTGTGCTACATGCTGCCCTGACATTTGGAATATCTAACTTATTCACCCAACACAGAAAAAGCAGAAGGCCCCTCTGTCTTGTCCTTACGGCTCCACTGTTCCGCTGACTGTCATAGCAATAGGTTGACCAATAGTCTTGGTTTGTCCAGGATTTTACAATGTTAGCACTGAAGGTCCTGTGTCCTGGGAAACCCCTGCCCTTAACTCACTTGGCACCCAAACATTTTTGAACCCCCAAAACTTAACATGTGGGTTCCAGTCTTTGCAATATAAAATGTCTCAAAATGACTCATTTCTTTGCGACTGACCTTTGCTATAGAACAAAATAAGCCTTGCCTCCCGGTGTCTTCTTTTGGATGTGATG
This sequence comes from Prionailurus bengalensis, assembly GCF_016509475.1. Classification (NCBI taxonomy): domain Eukaryota; kingdom Metazoa; phylum Chordata; class Mammalia; order Carnivora; family Felidae; genus Prionailurus; species Prionailurus bengalensis. Next base: position 12,386,355 of record NC_057353.1, on the reverse strand, counting down.
ACAACAGCAAAAAAGTAAACACGAGAATGAATGTGTCACATTTATGGAAAACAAATACCAATTTTTGTTGGCAGAACCCAAAACAGGAATTAATATAAAAAGAATGACTCATGTCTCTTCAAGACAATTCTTTTTAAGTTGGACTATTTAAACAGAAGGAAATGTGACAAAATGTTTATAATGAGGCAAATAACAAGTTCTCATGAAAATGTAATGGTGTAGTTTCAGCTCAGGGTACATCAAAGGTTTGCTGGAAATGTGATTATACAGTTTCCCAGAATCAGATTTTACAGCAGTGCGCCTGATCAGAAAGATTGTAGAATCTTTCACATAACAAAGGATTCACATTTCTCACCTAATCCTTGAAGGGCTAGTTCCTCACATCTAAGTGGACTTCATTCTTAATGATTATTCACTCAATATAGCACCGCTGTCTATGATAGAACCTTGTTTTATAAGGCAATCTGCCTCCACGTTCATTTATTAGGACACTTCTATTCAGCTAAGGACACACATAGACATCATGGACGCATTGATGACATCTTCCATATCGTGTGCCTTTCCACTGTGATCAGAGTTTATCTATTAGGATTGATCACGGATATATATTGAACTGCTTTTGAAAAGCTAAATTTAGGGGCACCTGGGTGGCTCAGTCGGTTGAGCGTCCGACTTCAGCCAGGTCACGATCTCGCGGTCCGTGAGTTCGAGCCCTGCGTCGGGCTCTGTGCTGACAGCTCAGAGCCTGGAGCCTGCTTCCGATTCTGTGTCTCCCTCTCTCTCTGCCCCTCCCCCATTCATGCTCTGTCTCTCTCTGTCTCAAAAATAAATAAACATTAAAAAAAAAAAAGAAAAGCTAAATTTAACACTGAAGCTGAGCAAGGAATAACATATGTCTTCACCATAGGGCAGGTGTTCTTTGTGTAATTGTAAAGACACAGATCGTCCGAAAGGAACTCTCATTCATTCTAATTAGATTCCAAAGGGACACCGTCATCTCCCCCAGCTGCAGCATCTTTAGAACTCGGTGGTTCCTTCCGTCCTTGCTGGGTGGGCATGAATAATCATTTGCTGGCACTAAGGCAGTGATCCACAGATAGGAACCAGCGATCTTTCTGCTGACGCCCGCCACCCCCAGTGTGACTCTGTTTCCTCAGCGGCTTCCGTGTGAGGTGGGAGATTAATGCCACAGGATGGCCTGCAGGATTGCCGGTGAAGAGAAGCTGGTTTCTATCTAAGAAGTCAACGTGAAAAGGACTCCAAGAGTATCCCTCACCTTCGACGCCGTTGATGTTAAGGGCACAGTGAGCTCTACCACAAAGTCTGTTACAGGAAGACATCAGAAGGCACAAGTGGAGGGGCGCCTGGGTGGCGCAGTAGGTTGAGCGTCCGACTTCAGCCAGGTCACGATCTCGCGGTCCGGGAGTTCGAGCCCCGCGTCGGGCTCTGGGCTGATGGCTCAGAGCCTGGAGCCTGTTTCCAATTCTGTGTCTCCCTCTCTCTCTGCCCCTCCCCCGTTCATGCTCTGTCTCTCTCTGTCCCAAAAATAAATAAAAACGTTGAAAAAAAAAAAAAAAAGAAGGCACAAGTGGAGAGTCTCACATTTCTTCCCCCGCTCGTTCTGATCGGGTTAGAACCGCGTCAGCCGTGTGTGAAAAATGTCTTCGGTTTGAAGGGCCAAGGCTCAAGTTGGAAAACTTCATGGGTCTTAAAAGTTTGCAAATTGTGTTTTGATTAAAAACAAACCAACGTTCTGAGGGTCTAACATGTTCCAAGCCAAGAGTGCAGTCACTCTTCAAAACCACAACTTCTAACAATACCATTGAGCGAGAAATTGTGGGTCGGTTCTCCTTTTAAAGGTGACATTTATTATTCACTAATTGATCTAGCTCTCTCAAAAAGAGCCAGCAGGTGTCTAAGAAGATAATTATCTGACAAGCTTCTACTTTTTCATTTCTGGAACATATTAATTTTACTTCAGTAAGCATCTCCGCTCCATTTGCAAACCTTCTAAAGCCAAAACAAACCTAGCGATTATGTTCACTGTAGTCAAAGTTACTTGTTATCACACGTGTATCTCACATTGGAAATTCAGTTATTTTTTTTCTTAAAAAGCTTACATGAAATGTCTTCAGCAATAAGAGGACATTTTAGAGACAATATTAGAAATTCAGTGGTTACATCATCTTTCAGGTATGATTGGAAATAGTGGACATGACTTTTTCCTGGGCACTACACGTAGCAATTGCCACCCAGGAGGACGCACTACCAGGAGAGGCAAATGCATCCTGGAGATTAAGGACAGCTCAGGGGTTGACAATGGACGGAGTTGATGCCAAAATGTCATTAATTCCAACTAATCATTTTGCCCTAGGATGTGCTATCCAGTTAGGTGGCTCAGACAATTGTAGCTTGTGCAAATAGCCTGAAATACACATGATGACTTACAGAATGCATTCCCCTGCTGTTTGAATTCTGCATTCTGCATAGCAAAAGAAAGCAAAACAAAACCAAAAAGGATTTTCGTTGTTGTTGTTGTTGCTTCTGGTTCAAGTATCGTGCTAGTAGTTCATTCCCTGTAAAACCAGTAATAGGAACTGGAATAGGAATTTAGAAAAAGCCCTTCAGAGTTCAAACTGCCTCACCAGTATTTGAGCATCCAGGGGAAAATCTCACTTTCAAATCCCAACAAGTCCAGAGCATTCAAACAAGACTGGGAAAGATTTCACTTGACAATAACAATGCATGATCTTTTACAAACCCATTTCCCAGAATTTGATAAGCATAAACGGTGGTTGATCATAGCTAATCACCACAAGGCATAAAACATTTTTATGTTCATGATTTAAAATTTCTGTTTTTGAAACTATAAGATTACTTTGGTAAAACACAAATATGTCATGTATTTCAATTTCTGGCAGAGTCATAGAGGAGAATTCATAGGGTATGACAGATAATGCCCTACGGTCATAAGCTAAGGACACCCCCCTTGCCCCCTGCCCTCAGTGACCCCTGAAATCCTATAAATACCTCTGACTGAGCATCAACTACATTCTAGTGAGGTATTCTGTTTTTTTATCTTTCCCACCCCAAAGACTATAAGCTCAGCTGCTGTCTCTTGTTTGTGTTTATCTCATCTGTGCTGAGCCCACGGCCTGGTGTATAACAGATGCTTAATTAAAATGTGTTGAACTGAATGGAGTATTACTTGGCAATCAAAAAAAATGAAATCTTGCCATTTGCAACTGTGTGGCTGGGACTAGAGGGTATTATGCTAAGCGAAATTAGTCTAAGAGAAAGACAAATATCATATGACTTCACTCATATGAGGACTTTAAGAGACAAAACAGATGAACGTAAGGGAAGGAAAGCAAAAATAATATAAAAACAGAGAGGGAGACAAAACATAAGAGACTCTTAAATATGGAGAACAAACAGAGGGTTACTGGAGGGGTTGTGGGAGGGGGGGTGGGCTAAATGGGTAAGGGGCTTAAGGAATCTACTCCTGAAACCATTGTTGAACTATAAGCTAACTAACTTGGATGTAAATTTTAAAAATAAATAAAAGAAAAACAAATCAAATGTGTTGAACTGAACCATATACTCACTAATGACCAAAAAGAGAAGCAAAACGGTGACTTAAGACATACCTTTGGTCAGACAAAAAGATTTGTAGCGCCTTCATCTGGCCCTTCCCGGGCCCTCCTTATGGCTCATGGACATGCGTATCTCAGCGAACTAGAAATATCTGAAACCCAACTCTCTAAATCTCTAAATCTAAGAAGTCTTCTGTAAATCGAAATCACATCCACCTAGATTAGAGATGCTACTTATCACCGTACTTGGAAAAAGGCAAGAAAGTAGTGAAAAAGCCTCAGAAAAGTTAAGTGAAAAATTTTGGAGGGGCTGACATTTCAAGAAATTCCCATTAGTTAGGATGGTATTTTAGAAAAGAGGAGGTAGAATAATCTAGATCTAGACAAGTGATGAGCACTCTTCTGGATAATTAGGAAGATTAAAAATGCTTAAATCGGTGCTATTTTGAATGAAAGCGTGTTTAGAATAGCCAGGAAGGTGGAATGCACATGATTTTAAAGATTGTGTGCTGCCATGATAGAAGAGTGCCAAAGAGAACCTTGCCCACATATCAGTCAGGAACTGTCCACCCTCAACTGCCAGGATCCAAATGAAGGTCTATCTCAGGACCAGAGGCTAGACTCTGCTGAAGCAGGAGGCAAGAGGCCAGGTCCCAGAGGAGGCAGGAAACTATGTGTTCAAATCCTTATTATGTTTTCAACATTTCTCCATCTTCCTCGGTCAAGGAGTATCGCTAAGCACCGTCTTGCAATCCTGATCGGAAGGTAATGTAATCCAAGTGCATTAATGTTTGAGCGCTTGTGATCCAGACCCCAGCTTCCTAAAGCAGCAGTCTTTGTGCAGAAGCAATAGAACGGATGCTAGCAAGGTTTGCTAAACTCTTCCCTCCGGAAAGACTAGGCAGGGAGGGGCCAAACAGATCTGTTTAGAGAGCGGAGCATGTCTGTGGCCAGCAGGGCAAAGGTTCTCCTTGGGGACCCTTCGCACTCCTCTTAGGGACTTCAGCGTCTCGATCATATTCCCTTGGTACCCAGTTTTTGTTATGTGACAATGAGCTCCTAATGGATTTAAAGAGCAAGAAGCCTGTGCTAACATTTAATCTATTACCTGCAGGAGAAACTGGTATACAATCCAGTTAGAAACACTCTTCATCCAGAGGACCCTAAATTCAGAATGACAGGAAAGGGATTTTGAGCCCCAGGGCAGGCCTGGAGAAGAGAAAGTAAAGGCCAAGGGGATACGTTCTAGGTCCCTCCCATCCTGCCACGCTGGGCTGGTCTGCTCGTTCCAAGATGACCAACTCACAAATTAGGCTTGGATGTCCGCTGCCCAGTCACCATGCTCACACCCTGGGGAACGACCCAAGAAGTGGCATGAACAAGGAGTGAGGGGACCCGGGGCGGGAGGAGATGAGATCTGCCGAGGGAAGTTCAGCTTCCTGGAAAGAAAGCGCACTCGTGTTCCTCTACCCAGTGGCACGGGCTTTGATCCAGTTCCGTTCCCAGGCCAGCCTCCTCTGCCTGGACGGAGTCATGACCATCGTTATGCAGGCACGCACACATTCGAGAAGCTGGGCGACCACAGAGCTCTCCTGCTGTCAACGGAATTGTACCTGCTTTAGCAGTGCCTGGGAAGCTTTGACGTGTTTGAGTAGGATGGCACTCGGAGACAGACCCACACACCCACACACACCACACATGCACACACACCACACATACACACATGCCATACACAGACACCCACACGTTGCGTGCACACCACATGCACACCACACACTTGTAGTTTCAGTGCTATAATAATGACTTTACACCGTTGAACACAAATGGGAAATATGATGTTTCAAAACTTCTTCTAGCTAGTGGAAACCTGTTTGTAGATAAATGAAAATTCAAGTGAAAACTATTGATTTTTCTTCATAGCACAGTAAAAAAAAAAGAGAGAGAGAGCGAGAGAGAGACATTGACTAAACCTTACCTTCGATCATTGGCAAACGAGCTAGCTCATGAGTTTGGCCCGATGTCATAGGATCTGTAATTCAAAGGCTGTCAAGTTCAGGTACACAGTGTGACTTTGGTACAATTCCTCATGTCTTCAGCTGTTTGTATGTCTGTTCCCACTGATCTGTGTGCCACATAGTCTTGCCAAAACAGAAGTTTGGATGCTTTTTATACAGCCAATTTAAAGTGACTGCTAGGATAGTTAATGCAGCCTAAAAACAAATTTCTAAATATTAAGGTTAAAAAAAAAAAAAAAACTAAGTCCTTTGAATACCTGATATCCTCCTCCTGTACCAGAACTGTATTCCATTTCTCCATCCCATCTTTGACCTCAAAGCTTGCAGAGGTGAGGGGTTGAGGTGGGATGTGGCTGTCCGCTGTGCACACTGCTTAGAGAAAACATTTGTAAAAGCCGGATAGTTACTTGATGTCACACAATAGATGTGCTCAATACATTTCCAGCGTGAAAATACCTCTGCAGGCCCAGAAACTCACTTTTACAGGGCTCCCAAGTAATGGGGGGATGAAAGACTGAGCCATTATAAACATGCTCTTCAAACGGACACATTAACCGCAATGCCAGTTAGCTAACTTACGGTGGAGAATAGAGCTGACAAGCGGGCCAGGATTCTCATGATGTCTGCTGAATGCATTCTTTCCCCATAACAGTCGCTGCACGGGAGGTCAAATAATAACCAGAAGGCTACCCCAGTGGTCTGAAATCAGGGCGCAAAAAGTTGGATGGATATATTAGTTTTCTGAAACTGCCACAAGAAAGTACCACAGACAGGGAGCTGAAATAACAGAAATTGACTTCTCACAGTTCAGGAGGCTGCAAGTCCCAGATCAAGGTGTCCCCAGAGTTGGTTTCTTCTGAGGCTTCTCTCCTTGGCTTGTAGATGGCCGCCTCCTCCCTGTGTCCTCGCATGGTCCTCCCTCCGTATGTTGGATCTAAACCTCGTCTCTTCTTCTTCTAACGACACCAGTCACATTGGACTAAGGCCCATCCATATGACCTCGTTATACCTTAACTACCCCTCTAAGGACTATTTCCAAATGTAGTTACATTCTGGGGTGTCCAGCGTTAGGGTTTCAACCTATGGATTCCGGAAGGATGCGCTTCAGCCCGTAACAAAGGATGACCTTCAAGGCGAGCTAGCCGATGTCTTTGTAGCTCATTGCACTCGTGCGCATCGCAAGGTGAACCCCCTGAGCAGATGTGCTGCTGTGTGGGCCCTTCAGGGGACTCTCTCCGACTGGAAACACCAATCTGAGCGTATAGGACCTCCATTCTGAGTTCGGTAATGCCAGTCCCCTCAGTGCCGCACTTTTCCGTCAGGAGGTTAGACCTAAGCTTCCTGAGTTACACTTGCATTTCAGTCCTGCCTCTCTTAACCAGCATCTTACTTGGACCGGGGCTGTTCCCTGACCCCCGAGTCACACATTTCCTTCCCCCCTCCCTCGTTTCCTTCCGTAAGTGGCCAAACGCATCTGCATGGCGGATTCCATCAATTTAACTCCCAGAGGGCAACTGCAATTCAGAGTTCTTCGTTGTACTTTTTGGTTGCCACTAAACTATTGACTAAAGACACAGGCATTAGAATGCAACCATAAAGACTTCTGATAAAAATGGTGTTAACGCTACAACCTCCCCTCTTTGTTTTGTCCATTGGAGATCACACACATTTCGTTTGAACGGCTGGTGCGCAGTTAAAAACAAAAGAAACCATCTATCGACCAGAAATGGGCACAGCTGTAAATGAAGCTAAAGCTGCAGATTGGTCCTGCGGCAGATCGTCCACTGGCTTGACGACTGGCTCCACGTTGTCTGCACCATCGCCACGGAGCTCACGCCACCAGTGTGAGAGCTGCGTCTGAACAGGAGCTTCCAGGAAACCAGATGGAGACAACTTGTAGGGCCACCAGACAGGGAGGAAAAAAAAAAAAAAAAAAAAAGGAAAAATTTGAAAGTAAGCTACTTATGACTCCACAGCAAACTATCATTTCAAATCACGGGAAAAAAATTAACACTGAGAAAGATAGCCAACAAACCGCGATCAGGAATGACTCTCCCCCCAACAACCGAGGTAGTGTAGACCTGTCCTTCCCAAGTTTGATGCACATCACAGCCACCAGAGGATCGCGTTAAAAATACAGATCACTGCCCCAAAGGTGCCGGAACAGGCATAGAATTGCCAGATACAATGGAAGACAATGAAAATCTCTTAGCATAAGTATGTCTAGAATATTGCATGGGACACACTTATACTAAAAATAATTATTCCTTGTTTATTTAAAACTCAATTTTAGGGACCTCTGGGTGGCTCAGTCAATTAAGCCTCAGACTCTTGATTTCGGTTCAGGTCAGGATCTCACAGTCATGAGATAGAGCCCCACATGAGGGATCCTGCTTAAGGTTCTCTCTATCCCTCCCCTCTGCCCCTCCCCTGCTCTCTCTTTCTCTCTAAATAAATAAGTACATAATAAATAAATAATAAAATTTAATTTTAATTAGTCATCCTTTTAATTTCCTTTTGGTTTTTGCTAAGTCTGGCAAGCAACTCTCCTTCCAACAAACTGGAATAATAGACCAATCTGAAGTGATCTTAACATGAGCAATGGCAAAGGGCCTCAGAGAGATAAAGAACAAATAACATTCATTTAACCAAACCACAGAAGTATGATGTAAAATAGGGTGGACTAGCCAGTTACCCCCGGAAATAGTAATATATATTGCCATGGAAATTAACGTTTTAGAATTTATCAAACTGGATAAACTCAGCACAGGACAAAGTTAAAGTAAGAAGGGATGTGGTATGCAGCAACTCATGTGCAATGCTGTACAGAGGGACCCGGAGATAAAATGCATAAATGAGAATCTGAGAGACATAGAGGAAAGAGCAAAAGACTTCCTCGTGCATCTAACAGGAGCTCTGTTCAGAAGACAATGAGGAGGCAGAAGACCTAAATTAAAGGGGTAATGGCTCAAAGCTGTCCACAACTGAATAAGGGCAGAGGGACACATACCATAGTGGATAAATAAAAACAAACAAAAATGCACATGTAGAATCCAAGAATAAAGGTAAAGCTTTTTTAAGCCACAAGAGAGAAAAACATCAAACTGCTGCAAAGGGAACATTTATGATGGTAGGCATTTCATCGGGGCAGATATGCTGGAAAAGCGGGGTGAGATAGTCAAACAGGAGAGTTTACCACCCACAAATCCACTTTGAAACAACTGCAGAGACATGGGAATTACCTGAACAGACTTAACTCTCAAAGGTCTCAGGAAACACACCTTACCAATGAAATCAGAGCCTCTGGGGGTGAGATCACAGGTCTACATGAGCCTAAATGTGCGGGAAGAGGAAGAGGATGAGGGGGTCATTAGAACACTTTCTCTGACTCTAGTACAATGAAATTAAAAATCACCAATTTCAGGAACTGATTTTGAAATTCATACAGAGGGCCTCCTGGGTGGCTCAGTTAAGCATCCAACTCTTGGTTTCAGCTCAGGTCATGATCTCACAGTTTGTGAGTTAGAGCCCCACATCGGGCTCTGTGCTGACTATCTGAAGTTTGCTTGGGATTCTCTCCCTCCCTCTTCTCTGCCCCTCCCTCCCCTCAAAAAATAAATAAACTTAAAATAAAATTCATATAGATAAGTTCATTCTGCAACGATAAAAAAAAAAAGACCTGCCCTACTAGATAATAAGACTTCTTTAAAATGAGATAATAATTAAAACTATGAGAGGGGCACAGAGATAGATTAATGGCACAGCACACGAAGTCCCAAACAGATCCAAGTACATACATATGAAACTTTCATACACCATAGAAAAGAAATCACAAATCAATAGGGAAAGGATGAACTCTTCAATAAATACTGTTGAGACCACTGACTTCCTATATGGTGACAAAATAGAAAGGTTAAATCCCTATTGAAAACCAAGTACAAAAATTTATGCATGTCGAGTTAAGTATCTAAATGTAAAAATAAGGGGTCCCTGGGTGGCTCAGTCGGTTAAGCATAGACTCTTGATTTCAGCTGAGGTCATGACCTCATGGTTCATGAGAGCGAGCCCATGAGTGAGAGGCCTGTTTAAGATTCTCTCTCTCTCCCTTTCCCTTTGCCCCTCCCCGACTTGTGCTTTCTCTCTCAAAAATAAAAATAAATAAAAATAAAAAAGTAAACATAAATATAAACATACATATAGTTGTAAAGAAGGTTGTTTAAAATTTTTTTATGTAATATACCAGTCTAGAGGTAAAAGCTATTAAGGCAGTACATGACGTAAAATGTCCACATCGAAGTTTTTAAAACTTTTTTATAACAAAAACTGGTATCAACAACATTAAAACATTAACCACATACTCCTTACTCTAGAGATAACAAGTATTACTGGTTTCCTATGTGTTCTAGATGTATACCTAAGAATTCTAGTGGACTGAAAGGAGCATAGAACTTGAACACCTTTTTGAGGTCAAAGAACGTACTTTCACCCTCTTTGTAAATGTCACCACGCGGGCTGCCGTCTTCAGACTCTGCCTCACGTAGCAGACACTGGCTGAGCACTAGTGTTAGGTGCTGTATTAAACAGTTTTCGCGCAGCATTTCACATAACATGCAAGCCTACCATGTGAGGAAGGTGCGATTGTTATCCCTAGTTTAGAGATGAGGAAAGAAACTGAACTTGGGTAGGATAAGTGTTATGGGTTGAATTGTGTCCCTTGAAAATTCACACATCGAAGCCCTTAACGTCAGTACTTCAGATAGAGAGTATATTTGGACCTAAGGACCCCAATAAAGTAATTAAGGTACAATCAGTTTGTATGGATGGGCCCCAATCCAAGCTGAGCGGTGTCCTTACGAGAAAAGGAAGTCTAGACACACAAAGAGATACCAGGGAGGCACATGCAGAGAGGGAAGACTATGCAAGATCACCAGGAGAGGTTGGACATCTACAAGCAGGGAGAGATGCCCCAGAAAACAAAAACCAAAAACCAAAAACTAAATAATAATAATAATAATAATAATAATAAATATTTCATTTAAATTAATTTAATTCAAGTTAAAAGAACTTTAAGAGAAAAGAAAAAGCCAAAATTGCTGAGACCTTGATCTTGGACCTCCATTCTCCAGAACTTTGAGAAAATAAATTTCTGTTGTTTGTGCCACCCAGTCCGTGGTACTTTGTTATGGACTAATACAAATAATTTTGTACACCAATAATTTTGTCACCAAGAGCAGTACCTACATCCAAATTACTTACACCATTAAAATTGGCTTTTACCACCCTGTTGGGAGGGGTAATTATTCCCACCCACCCTACCCCCGTGTGCGTGCTGATAGGTGATCCTGGAGAAAGAACCGCTCCTGACTGCAAAGACTCTAATAGAAGTTGACGCCGTTAGTGTGAAGGGCCCTGGTGACTGTCATCTCTTTTCTTCTTCCCACACACAAAAAGCTAGGTGCAGGGGGTTTTAGAGCCCTGTGTGCTGCTGGGAGTGCTTGAAAGGCAAACCAATCTTTCTCAGGGATTAGCAGCAATAAAGATCAGATTCTCCCTCAAGGAAATGCTTAGAAAACAATAGCAGAGCTGGCAGGTGAGAGCCAAGCAAGCCGACAACTGAGTGAACGGGTGAAGGGAACAAAAACTGAGCCTTGGCTATCCCCCAGCTGTCGCCACCAACCCAAGCAGCTAGAGCAGGGCAATCAGTGGCAAGAGAAGAGTCTCCTTTCGTTGGTCCCGAGGCACTTGAGATGGGGGAATGTTCAGCCCACTCCCAAATATTAATGCCCCCCTGGGAAGGAGGAGGGAGTGGGGAGACCAAAGTGTAGGCTTAGGATGAGCTGGAGGAAGCCAGTAATCTAATTCTTGGGCTTGGGAAGGTCCTTATTAATTTTTCCAAGCAAATGTTTCAGAGCTTTACCTCTCTCAACTCTGCCCCCCTGCACGGCCAGAGGATGGCCCACGACACCCAGAAACCGGCCAGTCACGTGCAAGCCCGGCACCCCTCTGCCCCCGGGGGTAAGTCTTCCTCTCCTGCCCTAAGTTGCCCCATCTCTGAAGACTCTCTCCTGCTGCCTGTCGACCGTGCTTTCCATCTTCGGTCTTCCTTGGGACCTTGCTCTATTTTGCACACTCGTCTGCCACCTGAATCATATTCAGCTCTGTCCTTTCTACATTTCCATGACCTGCCCTCTGTTTAAGCCACCAGTGCCTCAAGTGCTTGTGATCCCCCACGTGACCGACTTCCTGCTTCCAGCCTTCCAACTCGTTCACACACATCACTGCTAAGATTTCTCTAATACACATATATGGTCAGGTTTACTCCCCTAGTAAGACTTGCGTGATTCCTCCTTGTCATCAGGATACAATCCAAACAAGTTAGCCTGGCAGGCATGGCGGGTGCCTACACAGCCCTCGCTCATCCCTCCCCGGGCCTCACCGCGTACCCTAGAGTCAGCCTTCTTCACTTCCTGAAGTTTGCCAAGCTTGGCCCCCGATTGCGGTCAGCACCTGCGGGTGGGCTCCCCATAGGGCCCTGTGCACATCCAATGAAAGCGTCGTGAAGGGTGGGTCCGTGAGGCTGTCTCCACCATTAGCTTCTGTACCCAGTTCCTATCACTGCTGTATCAAATTACCACATGTTTAGTTCCTTAAAATAATACAAACGCATCACCTTACAGTTCTGGGGGTCAGAAGTGTGAAACGGGTTTGACGTGGCCCCAATCAAGGTGTCAGCAGGGCCATACTCCCTCCAGAGGCTTCCAGAGGCTTCCAGAGGCTTCCAGAGGCCACCCGCTTCTCCTTGGCTTGTGGCCCTTCCTCCTTCCCAGCCAGCAGCACTATACCTTCAAGTCTATCGCTGACGCTCACCCTCCTGATTCCCTCTTGTAAGGACCCCTGTGATTCAACTGGGCCCAGAAGAGGAGGAAGAAATAGAGAAAGGTGCGTTTTTATTTGATTCTTTTGAGAGGCTGCCTATCCTTTCCACTGAATCTTTTGAAAAAACCATCCCACCTTCCTTCCTCAGCCCACCACGTCTGACGTCCCTCCATATTTTCACCAATGTCCCTGACTGAAGCAGCTCAGAAGGTCCCCCATGATCTCCACACTGGCCATGTTTTGGTCTCCACCCTCCTGGATCTCCCTGCTGCAGTTAACATGGTTGACTGTCAGGCATTTCTCCAAGCCCTCTATCCCCTAGACTTTCCTGACTTTACCTCCCCCTTGTCCTCCTCATTCTATTCGGATGGCATCTTCCAGATTCCTCTTCTCTTTCCTAAAATGGAGGTGTCCCACCAGGCTCTCTCCTTGGCCCATTGGTTCTCTCACACTACAGGCTTTCCCTGACCCATGGCATCTGTTTTTCTATGGCATGGACTCCCTCGTCTATACATCCAGTCCCAATGCTAACTACAGTTGTGTTCTGTTGCTGTGAAAAGATTACGAAAACTTTAGTAACAAACATTTGTTATTTCACAGCATCCATGGCTTTGCAGTCCAGGCAGGGCTGAGCTTTCTTTGTTCAGGGTCTCACAAAACTACAGTCTAGATGTTTCCCCACTACATTCCTTTTGGGAGTTCAGCATCACCTTCCAAGCTTCACGTCATTGTTGTTAGGATTTAGTTCCTTGTGACTGTGGCATGAGGTCACTGATTTCTTGCTGTCAGTTAGAGGTCACTTTCATCTCCTAGAAGTCCTTACAATTCTCAGCCATATCACCTTCACAGGCCCTCTCAGGACACAACAGCTCACTTCTTCAGTGTCAGCAAGCAAATATCTCACTTTGAGTCTCTCCTTTCAGAAAAGAACAGAACCTTCCTGGGGCACCTGGGTGGCTCAGTCCATTAAGCGTCTGACTTCAGCTCAGATCATGATCTCACAGTTTGTGGTTCAAGCCCTGCATCAGGCTCTGTGCTGACAGCTCCGAGCCTGGAGCCTGCTTCAGATTCTGTGTCTCCCTCTCTACCCCTCACTGGTCATGCTCTGTATCTCTCTTTCTGTCAAAAATAAATTAAAAAAATAAAAAACATTAAGAAAAAGAAAAGAACCTTCATTAAAAATTTTTTTAATGTGTATTTATTTTTGAGAGAGAGAGACAGAGCACAAACAGGGCAGGGGCAGAGAGAGAGGGAGACACAAAATGCGAAGCAGGCTCCAGTCTCTGAGCTGTCAGCACAGAGCCCAACGAGGGACTCAAATCCACCAACCGTGAGATCATGACCTGAGCTGAAGTCGGATATTTAACCGACTGAACCACCCAGGTGCTCCATAAAAGAACCTTCTTTAAAGAACTCACCTGATTAGGTCAGGCCTTTTAAGGATAATCTCCCTTTTGATGAACTCAAAGTCAACTAATTAGACTTTAATTACATCTATAAAATCCCTTCACCACGTAGTCATGGGAGTGATATCCCATCACTTTTGCCAAGTTCTATTGGTTAGAAGCCAGTCACAGGTCACCCCATATGTACACACTCAAAAGAAGAGGGTTATACAAGGGTCATGAGGCCCTTCCTTTGACAATTTTGTCTACCATACTGACTTTCACATTTATCTATCCAAATGCCTTCTAGATGTCTGTATCTGAGACATCACAGGTATTGATAAACAAATTATGTCCAAAAGTAAATCAATAATCTTTCTCTCAACACTTGCCCTTCCTCTGCTTTTCCAAAGCTTAGTTAACATCACTCATGCAAAAAAGATGGCGGTCAACTTTGACTTCTGATTCCTTCCTACAACTCACATTCGGACAACATGAAGTTGAATTCATCCCCTTCTTCCATCCCTCCTGCCTCCGCCTTAATCAGGCAATAGTCTTTTACCTGGACAACTACAGGAGTCATTATTAGGTCTTTAAGCAGGTCCCCAAGTTTACGGTCTTGCCCATCCAAATCCATACTGTACTCAATACCCTAGCATAGTTAAGTTTCTCTTCTTTTGCATCTTTTGAAGCACCATAGAAATGTGACAACGAGCATTTTCTATGAAGATGAGATAAAACGTTCTGAACTTGATGCGGCCAATTTGGGCAATCAAGATAGCAACCTCCAAACCAAGAAAAGCAGCTTAGCCTGAGTGCTGGACTCCAAGGCCAGCCTTGGCTACTCACTGGCCCTTAGAGTCTGGCCTACACATCTGTCATTCATTCTATCCATTGTGCATCCCCCGTAGAGCCACCAGGTTACAAATATGGTCGGTGCCTGCACAGCACGAGTGTTGTTATTTTGGTAAGGGAGCTTATTAAAATAATTCTCTAGGGGTGCCTGGGTGGCTCGGTCGGTTAAGCGTCCGACTTCGGCTCAGGTCATGATCTCACGGTCCGTGAGTTCGAGCCCTGTGTCGGGCTCTGTGCTGACAGCTCAGAGCCTGGAGCCTGTTTCAGATTCTGTGTCTCCCTCTCTCTGCCCCTCCCCTGTTCATGCTCTGTCTCTCTCTGTCTCAAAAATAAATAAACGTTAAAAAAATAAATAAATAAAATAATTCTCAAATGTAGGAGGATTGACATAAGTTCTTGTGCTGCCTTACCAGCTACATAATCTTCCACCGTATTTTTAATGGGACCGTACACCTGCCCGTAGGCATCTCTTAGAAATCTAAGGATTTATGAGGAAATTTCTCCAATCCTATTAGAAAAATGGTGTGCACTCAATTCACTAAATTATTTTTCCTCTCTGGCAGATATGTTCTGATAACTTTTACATTTTGTTGGTTTTCATGTGCAAGCAGTACCAAATACCTTAGTCGCTAAAATGCAAAATTCACCTCAGCTTTGCAAGTTCTTGAAGCTAATTTCTAAAACTCTTGCAGCTCTTGCCAAGGAAGAGTAAGAATGTAATATTATTCTGACTTATCTCATATTTTGTCAGGACACTTTCTTCAGAATTAATGAGCTGCGTACCTTGCTCCAAAGTATATGAAAGATAGGGTCTTTAAGGAATTCTGCCACACAGTTGGAACTAAATCAGCGTGTGTGTCTGGAAAAATCTATCATTTTGTGGAACCAATAAATTCTTCCCCCTCCGCAAATATACTGGTGATGGACCACAGAGAAAAATTACTTGATCTATCTGTATGCAATAAAACATGTGAAGGCATTTCTCTTTTCTGGCTACTCATTTTTAGTTCTGTTGAAAGACCAAGACCAGTAGGTGAAAGGTTATGAGGATGGGCCTGAGTTTCCTGAAGAGCCACAGGCTGTGGTGGCTGAGCCCACCAGGCTCCCTCACTTTCGTTTACCTGCAGTAACCACAGCGTGTCCCCTCACGCGCTCAGCTGGTCTCCTTGAGCAATCTGTCGAAAACTCTTTCCAAGGACCTCCAGTGGTGGAAAGCTGGTAGTTCAAGACCAGGTTGACAGGCTGCCTGGGAAACCATGGGGCCGAGTGTTTTCCCAATCTCCATCTGCCCTCCCTGCGAACAGAGTGAGAGCTAAGAATCATGACAGAGAAACATATAACAAATCTGTTACCTCAGACATCCTGTGCCGCTGAAAATAGTGGTAAGTTATGAGCCAAGGACACCACAATCGCTTCCGTCTCACCAAAACCCAATATACAGAAGGGAAACCGAGGCTTAGAGCTGATAGGTGAATTTCCTGAGGTTACACATTTGATCAATAACCGAGCCGAGTTGAAGCCCAAGTGTCTCTGTCTTTGTCAGTGGCTTACAGACATGAGTATGTGTAAGAATCACTGAGGGGCTTTTAAAAACATAGATACCTGGGGGCGCCTGGGGGATGCCTCGGCGTCCAAGTCTAGGTTTCGGCTCAGGCCATGACCTCGTGCGTGGTTCATGAGTGCGAGCCCCGTGATGGGCTCTGTGCTGACAGCTCAGAGCCTGGAGCTGCTTCAGATTCTGTGTCTCCCTCTCTCTGTCCCTCTCCCCCCAAATAAAAAAAAAACATTAAAAAAAAGATACCTGACCCTGTACCAGAGTCTATGGGGCTCTGGAATCTGCATTGTAGTGATCTCTCCCTAGAGAGGGTGAAGCGCGTCCAGCTTGAGAATGTCAGCTCCGTATGTCTCTATTTCTCAGGAAAGCAGAGCTCATCTCCACCTGAGATGTCAGCCGCTCTTAGGGTGGAGCTGGAGACAGAAAGGGTCTTATAACTCCTGGAGCTTGTTCAACAAATAAGATATGAGGGATGGACAAGCAAACAAACTCCTCACATGCAGGAGCCTTGGTCTCTGCCTCCCCCCCTTTCTCAGGTTGTGGCCCCCACGGCCATCCAAGGGAAGAGTCTGGGCGTGCCTTCGCCTGCTGACGTGCTGTTAACAAAAGCGTCCAGTGAGACTGGACCAAGGGGACTATGGCGCCTCGGTTCGATGGAATATTTTTCAGGCACAGGAAACCGTAAGCCTTTTCTATAAAATTGAGATCGTGCTGAGCTCTATCTGTAGACTATGAAGCTGTGCCTACACTGGTCACAAGAATGTAAAACCTGCGTGTGTACACAGCAGAGACCAAAGAAGGACATAGCAAGATGGAAAGAGTCCGTGAATTAAGATGCATGAGTCACGGGTAAATGTATGTGTGTGCGTGTGCGTGTGTGTCTTTTAAAAATTTCCTTGCGGGGCGCCTGTCAGTTAAGCGCCTGGCTGTCGGTTTAGGCTCAGATCATGATCTCGCGATTTTGTGAGTGCCAGCCCCGCATCAGGCTCTGTGCTGGCCGTGCAGGGCCTGCTCGGGATTCTCTCTCTCCTTCTCTCTCCACCCCTCCCCTGCTCACGCTGTCTCTGTCTCTCTCAAAATAAATAAACAAACTTAAAAAAAAATTTTTTTTTCATTTCCTTTCAGTAAAAGTTAATTTTAAAAAGTTAGATTAGAAACCATCCCTGGGCTCACTGACTGCTTTGCAGCCCTTCTTGGTGGCTGGGTCTGTGGCAGGTGCTAGGCTGAGACGAAGCCACTTACAAGCTTATAGCTCCTCTGCTGTAGGTCACAGTTCCGCAAGGTCAAGGTCGGTTGGTTTCAGAAAAAAATCCTGATTTTTTTTTTCCCCAACCTAAAATTATATCATGAACATTGGCAGAAGCCCAGGCACCAAAGGTTTCTTGGTACAAGGCGAGCACTTGATAAATAAATGCCCATGAAGGAATGTCTGCCAGGGTCTCCTGAATCCCTAGATCCCCATGCCTGTATTGTGGCCACCTTGGTCTACCTGAGACTTCCTGAACATACTCTGGGGTGCCTCACTATTCTTTCAAGATCTCCCCATTCCCCACCCAGCACATACCTGCCCCTCACAGTAACTCATGCACAGCGCAGCTGAGAAACTTTTGCCATGAGGTCTTCAAATTCCTTCCCTCTGCAGTTAGAATTACTTTTTCCTCCTCTTTGCTTCCACGGCAATTTGTTTATACGGATATTGACAATGCTAAGTCATCTGGTAACCTCTCCTATTAGGCTACAGGCTCACTCAGGGCAAGGATGCCACATGCACTCTTTCTGTCATCCATCAAATGCCTCCCGACTGACAGGGGCCAGGCGTTGCACGAGGACTACAGAAACAGGTGCGTAAGGCACACATAGCCTTGCCCTCGTCAACCTGAGAAACTAGCAGGAAGAAAATCACTCAATAACTAATGAATATTAGGATAAGTGCTATCAAGCCGTTCAGGGTCCCGAGAATGAATATAACAAGAAAGCCTAATCTAGTTTAGGGAAATGGGAAGGTTTCTCCGTGGAAGTGACATTTACTTAAGCCCTGAGAGCTGAGTAAAATATTCATTAGCAGAGAATCGAGGTTTCTGAACACTCTGGGCAGAAAGAACTGACAGTCCTGTGTCTTCAACCATTCTGTCCGTTACCATACACACCACATCCTGCTCAAAACCTCCTGCAAATTTCTTTGCACGTATTCAATCCTCAATAGGTATTCACTGGGTCAATGGTTTTAGGGAAATATACTCTTCCAAAGCACCTTAAGTTTTGATTAGTACAGGTTAGTGCTTAAACAAAGATAGCCAATCTAAGAATGACAATCTGTGAGGAAGGATATTTAACAGTATGCTCACTCAGGACACTGTTAATCTGGGGCGCCTGGGTGGCTCAGTCGGTTGAGCACCTGAGTCTTGATTTTCTCTCAGGTCATGATCTCAGGGGCATGGGATGGAGCCCTGCATCAGGCTCCTTGCTAAGCGTAGAGCCTGGTTAAGATTCTCTCTCTCTCCACCTGCCCCTCTCCCCTGCTTGCACTCTCTTTCTAAAAAAACAATAAATTAATTTAAAAATTAAAAACAAATAAAGACACCGTTGCTAATCTAGGATCTGCTATATGGTAGAGGTTTGATGAAGTTTGCTGAATTGAATGGAAATAAATTAGAAATGATGCTGGGCCGGGAATTTATCACTTAATTCAACTATTTACACACTCAACAGATATTTATCTTATTGAGTACCTATCATGTGCTTGAAAATTAGCTAGACATAGTCGATAGGTTTTTGAGCTTACAGACAGATGAAATAAGCAGAACTCAAATAAGTAGAGATGGATGAGTTTAAAGAACTTTAGCAAACAAAAAAAGTAAAAGGCATTTAGTATTAAGAAAGATTCTTCCCGGGGCACCTGGGTGGCTCAGTTGGTTGAGCGTTCGACTTCAGCTCAGGTCGTATGGTTCAGTTGGGGAGTTCAAGCCCTGCATCAGGCTCTATGCTGTCAGTGCAAGCCCACATCAGATCTTCTGCCCATCCCACCCCACCCCACCCCCGCTCTCTGCCCCTCCCCGCTTGCACTCTCCCATAAGTAAATAAATATTAAAAAAATTTCTTCCCTCCTACTCTTTTTGGATGCCCATTATTAAAACAAACAAAAACCCAAAAATAACCAATGTTGGTGAGGACATGGGGAAATTGAAACCCCTGTGCCCTGCTAATCTCAATGTAAAAACCAGCATATGATGGCCCTTCAAAAAATTAAACATCGAATTACCACAGCAATCCTACTTCAGGGTGTATATCCCAAAGAATTGAAAACAGGAATTTGAACGGATATTCCTACGCCCGTGTTCATAGCAGCACAATTAACAATGCCCAAAGGGTGGGAACAACCCAAATGTCCACTGATAAATGAACAGATGAACAAATGTGACACGTACATACAGGGCAGTATTATTCAGCCTCAATAGGGAAGGAAATTCTGATACAACATGGGTGAAACTTGGACCTGCCGACTGGAATAAGCCAGTGGCAAAAACTGAAATATTTCACGATTCCATTTATATGAGGTGCCTAACGGAGTCAAATTCATAGAGACAGAAAGTAGAATAGAGATGACTGGTTACCCTGGGCAGCGGGTAGGAGCGAATGGGAAATCATTGTGAAACGCATAAGAGAAATTTCACTTAGAGATGATTTGAAGAGTTCTGAATTTGGTTGCTGCTGATGGATGTACAAGAATGTGAATGCACTTCATACCACAGAACTTTACACGGAAAAATAGTTAAAATGGTAAATTTTACATGTGTTTTCACCACAATTTAAAGTGTTAAAGTTTTTAAAAAGCATTCTTCTCATTAGGCGTAATTCCCTGGTGACGTCTGAGTTCATGAAACTTGGCAAATTTTCCAGTTCTTTCAACCAACTGAACAATTCCATCTACCTCCAAAAACTTTTTGTCGGCAGGCATTCTTTCTGGAAAGTTCAGCTCTTGCCTCGAACTTAAAGAACAGATTCTAAAACAAATACATTCTCAAATCACAATTTACAAATCGGACATCCATAAACTATTCCCAGTTTTGCTTTTGTCTGGTTTGGTTTGGGATATTTTTCGTGGCAGAGAGCTCTTAAAGAAAGCAAAAGAAATTCGCTAAGTACTATAAGTGATCTATTAGGAGGACAACTTGACCTTATGAAAGCTTAATGAAGCTGAATCCCACCTCCAGTGGAAGTTGCTTTAATAGAAAAGTAGCTGTACAAAGCAATATATGGCTCTTCCCATTTATTTTGTTATATGCAATCGATTCTTTTCTTTTTTAATGAAACAATAATGTACTTAACGTCATCTGCAGAATGTTCAGAGAGCCTTGTTATATTCTTCCCACATTTAACATTTTCCCACAGACACAGTCAAGTTCTGTAGACATGCTAAAAAGCCCTTGATGCATTAAGTACTACGTTTTTTATGACATAAACAATTTGCATTTATAACCCCTGAAAATACTATTTGAATATTTTGCCAGCAGAAGACAGCTACAAGTACAGCAGGTTTCTTCTTGAAAACTCATCGATTTTGGCTTCTGTGGCAAGGCTGCCTCTCTACACTTGTTTGTTTTTCAGGATCATTCCTTGCCCAGGAACATAGGCACCATGTGACTTGGTTAGCAAGAACTGTGAAAATAATCAGGACTATCTTTTCTCCGTGTCCCTCAAAAAGCTGGTCGGTGTTGATAGTTCTCTGCGCCAAGCTCTCCCACTTACGATCGGGTTGTGTTGAGCAAACCCAGGAGCGTGACACTGAAAAGAGCACCGGCCCTGAAGCTGGGCAACGGAATTCAAATCCCTGCCCCACTAGCAGTGACATCTTCAAAAATTGCCTAACTCTTTGTCGCCTCACTTTTCTTGTTTGAAAACTGGGCCAATATCTCCTATAGGGCAACGTGGTTCTAAGAACTCAATAAGATCTCTTATTTGGGAGCACCTAGCACATAACAGTTGGTCAGCCGATATTCGTTGAATCTTTCTCTGGAGGTGGGGTAAGCAGTCGTTAGCACAATGGATTTGCACTTACAATCAATTCTACTGGGTGCCTAGCTTTGTGCTGGGGATAAAACTTTCGATGTAGGGGAGTTAACAATCAATCACAAGACATGAGTGAGAATAGCATATAAGGATGGTAAGAAAGCACGAGAAGATGTAAGATGGCTATCTGGCTATCTTACCATCACTTACCACCACCACTAAGTTGCGTGAGAAGGCTCTACATGCTGAAGCCGTCTCGCATGAGATTGGCCTGCCTGGAAGTCTTCCCAGGAGAAGAGAGGGGTGAGGTGACACCAGCCCTCTAGGATGCCTGGGGTTTAGATTGCCAAGGAAAAGAATGCAGGGCACTCAATGTAGTAACCAGAGCACCGGAGATTAAAAAACATGATCTCTTTGGGTTATCGCCGCATTGGCCACAAGCATAACTTTCCTCAGTATCGTGGGATCATCCTCTTATTCACGCGAGGAAGAAATATTTGAATGTGTTCTGCCATTTCTATCAACCATAGCCACCCTGTCTTTGCTCTTTAGATTTCCTTTTCCTTTGTTTGGTTTTTTTACGAAGAGGACACTGGATTAGTAGTCAGGTCTGAACCTGAGTGCCGATATCACCCTTCCTCGGGGGGTTTGGAAAATGCATTTACCCTTCCTCACACCAGCTTTCCTTACCTGCCAGTGCATAGGACCTGACTGCTGTACTAATGTGACTGGGGCTCCTGAGTTTCCCGCCTCTCAGGTTAGCCAGCCCACCACAATGATCTCTTTCCTTAATGACAATAGGCCCTTGATCTTTAGATGACCAGAGAAATAGGGTCCCATTACAAAGCCTATGGAGAGGGTTTGGTTTATCAAAATTATTGGGTGGATTTATTTCATTCTAACTGTAGTTTTTGTTTTGTTTTGTTTCCTTTGTAAATTTTTTTAGGTGTATTTATTTTGAGAGAGAGAGAGAACAGGGGAGGGGCAGAGAGAGAGAGAGAGAGAGAGAGAGTAAATCCCAAGCACAGAGTGCTGACAGCACAGAGTCTGATGTGGGGCTGGAACTCACGAACTGTGAGATCATAACCTGAGCTGAAACCAAGAGTCAGACGCTTCACCAACTGAGCCACGCAGGTGCCCCCTTGTTTTGTTTCCTTTGTGAGGTCCAGAGATGGATAATTGAAAGCGAAGTCAAAGACAAGGTTGCAATTTAAGAAATTTCACTATGATTGGTTATGGCCGATAATATCTCAAAAACATTTCCCAGCTCCAAAACCTTATTCTATGTTACCAAATGTTAAATTACAATGTAGTCCCAACAGGAAATAAATATATAATTCCAAAACTCAGACATAGAGGGGTCAATAATGATTAAAAAAAAATTCATACTCACTAGTGCTTAAATAAATGAAAGAAAAAGAAGATACTATTTTTACCTATTGAATCTGCAAACTTAAAAAAGAATGATAGTAATTATTGTGCTGGCATAATTGTGGGGGTCATTAATATCTCATACATCATTAATGAAAGACAAATCAGTAAACCCCCCCAAAGGCAATGAGGCAAAATTTTCATTAATTGCATACGTTTGGACTCCACGATCTCATTTCACTGAACTTGTTCTAAGTAAATAATTTGGAAAATACTCAAAGAGGTACGTATAAGGATGTTCACTGCAGAGTCTTTACAAGAATGAAACATTTTTAAACAAATTACACATTCAAAAATAGAAAATAGAGACATATAGATAGCACTTATATATGGTATGATGCCAGTAGTCATTAAAAGTGACAACATAAGTTACTTTTTGTCATGGAAAGTTGTTACAGTGAATTAGTGTGGCAGTGATAGCTGTATTAATTTCTGAATGTCTACCTTTTTTCCCCCTTTCTTACCGATCCCCACTTACTAAAGAGAAGGCCATCCTTGTCTAGTTGGTTGCTTCCTCCTCCAGATCTCAGCAGAACACTCTGGACCCTGCCGGCAGGGGCCCTTAGCTTTGCTCATGCAGACTCTGGAGAATGGTGAATTACTCTAGAGAATGGTGAATTACTAATGGTGAATTACTAAGGGGACCAGACCAAAGAGGCACAATATGGGGGGAGAACTTACTTGAGAAAACAAATCGCTTGACATAAAAAAAATAATAATAATAATAGAAAAGGGAATTGGACAAAGTAGTTCTGGGAATGAAGGAGACATGGGGGGTGGGGGGTTTGACACAGGAAATGTCTTCAGCAGCTCTGGGTGCAAATGAAACAAAATAAAATAAGAGCGGAAGGGGCTTTCGAGGGCATAACTATGTTTCCTCTTGATATCCATCAAGAAACACAGGACAGAATGGAAACTGAGCTAGGAGTTCGTGACTTCCGTGTCTTTAGACAACTCTGAAAATATGGACCTCTTGGATTTATTAAAAGGTATTAGTATCACATTGTTTGAAAGAGAGTGTAGAAAGCAGGTTACAAAACAGAACACTATGTTTACACATTCATATGTATACACAAGCAGAGCTCTTAAAGGGCATAAAGTCAAAATCTTACACAGTGGTCATCTTTGGGTACAGGATTTTCAATTATTTATTTCATGTTATTGTCTTCTTTCCCTGAATTTCCTTATTTTTCTACAATGAGCCCATTATTTATGCAACCAAAAGGAGGACGAGAATAAAAATAATTCCACCTAGAAGCTTGGGCACCAACGCGGGGTACTGTACTATGTTCAGGATTATATTCCAGTCTCCGCCTCAAAATAGCCGCTTAAAGAAAAGACTTGCTTCGCCATGGGCATCCCACGTCATGTTTGCTTCCCGGGTGTGAGGCCCCACGGCCACTTGCGTGAGGTGGCCACACTCGACCGTGCACTTGGAACCAAAGGCATCTCCTGGGGCTCCCGGGCGGCTCAGTCGGTTGAGCCTCCGACTTCTGCTCAGGTCATGATCTCACTGTGAGTTCGAGCCCCGTGATGGGGTCTGTGCTGACAGCTCGGAGCCTGGAGCCTACTTCGGATTCTGTGCCTCCCTCTCTCTCTGCCCCTCTCCTGCTCACGCTCTCTCAAAAATAAATAAATGCAAAAAAAAAATTAAAGGCACTCCATTTCTGGTAGAGTCTTGGCCGTGATTTTTATGCAGGCTGGTTTTGCAGAAGAGCTAGCTGGAGTTTCAGGCTGCCCACCGCACCAGTGTAGGATCCACCAGCCCAGGTCTGCAGGGGAGAGGGAAATGCCAGCATGACGTGAATGAAGCTAGCAAGCAGATGACTGAGGCAAGCATCCTACTCCCTGTAAGAAACGCTATTCAAGACAACAGTTTACATGGGTGTCGAGGGACAGGAAACCATCCGACGCTGGAAAACCACACTGGTATCTTTAGCTCAAACTGTAGATAAAGGAAATTGAAAAAACATAATATATTAGGTAATATGATTTACTAACTATAAC
Source organism: Prionailurus bengalensis (assembly GCF_016509475.1). NCBI lineage: Eukaryota > Metazoa > Chordata > Mammalia > Carnivora > Felidae > Prionailurus > Prionailurus bengalensis. The sequence goes on along the minus strand of NC_057353.1, from coordinate 12,361,628 downwards.
TTCATGTTTATACATGCACGGCCGTCCTAAGAGGAAATAAATAAATGCGAGTTAGTATGTTTGCGTGAGATAATCTGGGACGTATACAATCGTATTATCATCTCCTACCAGCAAGAAATGTTTATATTTAAAGAAAAACTCGTATTGAATGAAAGAAGAGTGTAATGTGCTTTATGACTTCTGACCTGGAAAAGTAACGATCAAGGGGAAAAAATGATGACTTTTGCTCCAATGATAGACCTTTGAAATGGCACAGTGAGCTTTTTCTGCTCTACTGCTAGGTGGGCAATTGCAGCAGGTATCACTTTGCTTGCCAGACATACCACTCAAATTTTATCTGTAAGCACCAGCCTTCCCCGCCCAGCGCCACTCATCAAGCGTTCATCTCAGCCCCTAGTTACAGTGTCCAACGTTTATCAGCTAAGCCCCCGTAACAATGAAGCCCAAGCACGCCATTGTTAGGTGACAAAGCCCAGGGCTAGCCGGAGATCCCAGCCAGACAAGCTCCCTGCTCCACCTGGCGAGCTGGGGGCCCAGGTTTCTTCCATCTTGCTCTACCCACACAACCTTTCTCAATTCTCCCCAGCATGATGTGCAACTGGGACCATTCTAGATTCGTAGGGGGGGGTCACCTTAATGCATTATACCCAACGGATGACTGAGAACACTGGGCTTAATTCCTTCCTGGAACTCCTTGTCGGACAGGCTGTTAGGGTACCATCTGCACGGATGCTGTGGGCATCACCAGCGCTGTGTCTGCATTTTAGCAGGTGGGAAAGGGACAGAGCAGGCAGCAGTAAGCAACGGTTAAAAGCGATGTAGAAGTTGCGCGTGTTACTTCCACTCACATGGCCTTGCTGAGGAACTGGCCGCACTTGGTTGCAAGGGAGGCTGAGAAGCACGTTCTCTCCTAGGTGGCCGTGTGTCCCGCTAAAATGAATGTGGATGTTATTACTGAAAGGACAGAGAGGAAACTGTATAGTGGGTAGCAAGCAGCGGTGTCTGATTCAGGCACAGTGAGCTAAGTACAGCAGTCAACAAATTTGTCCGCAACTCCCCTCCGCACCGCCTCCAACACACACGTCTGAGCTGGAGAAAGCACCTGCTCTTACGGGTTTTGTCTCTAGCGGTGGAGTCGGGAGAACAGGTAAAAACAAGTAAACCTGAAGATAGCCTTCAAGCCCCCAAGTCACCCGTGCCTAAGCCACCTCTGGGCTTCTAAACTGCATGAGCTAATACATCCCTTTTCATGCTGAGGCCAATTTCAGGTGAGTTTCTACCTTTTGCAACAAAGTGAGTCCTGACTAGAGAACAACAGCTCTATAGGCTTATATAAAACTGTGATGTGTTTTTTGTTTATCATTAATAATTTTAACCAGCCGTTGTTGGCAGTTTAGTTGCGTTAGTCACTGTACTAAAAAGCTTTCAAGCATCTGTTTTAATCTACATCGTCACACCCTGTTACCTGCGTAGCATGGATCACAATCCTTGTTTCTTTTCTTTTTTTTTTCCTTTTTTTTTTTTTAACATTTGTTTACTTTTGAGAGACAAAGACAGAGCACGAACAGAGGAGGGGTGAGAGAGAGGGAGACACAGAATCTGAAGCAGGCTCCAGGCTCTGAGCTGTCAGCACAGAGCCCAATGTGGGGCTACCCTCCCATGAACCATGAGACCATGACCTGAGCCGAAGTCGGATACTTAAAGGACGGAGCCACCCAGGCACCCCTGTTTCTTTGAACAATTTGGTACCTGTGGGGTACCCGTCCCTTTAATAAAAAATAAACTCTATGATGACAGAGACCTTGTCCATATCCCTAGGGTCCAACACATACCGATATGTAGCAGCTGTTCAACAAATATTTGCTGAATGAGTGAATGAATTCATGACTTTAAAGTCTATGCTCTTAATTATTATGGAATGTTTCCCTTCTAAAAGTTTAAAAATCATATTTTGAAGACTTGAAGTGATCTTTTCCAGTCTGCTCGTCCAGTGGAGGAAGAAACTGAAACCCAAAGCAGTTATGTTATATAATTTTTCTGAGGTCACCAAACAACCCTCTAAGACGGTCTCTGTAGAAATGATTAGATACAATAGTCCTAATCACATATGTGTGGTAAGTAAAGTGATTGGCTGGAAATCATTGATGTTGTACTTTCACTCTTTACTACTGTGGCCGTTCAAGTTTACAAGTCTCACAACCTCTGCATCATTTCTGCCTAACACTTTTCCCAGCCACACACTTATAGTCACATTCACTGAGCTCACTCGTTTTTCACTGTTTAAAGTTCAAGTAGCATTCAGTTCTAGCAATAAACTTTGAACTAAATAACTTATTTCCCTAATTCTTTTTCTTTTTAAAATTTTTTTTCAACGTTCATTTATTCTTTTTTTTTTAATTTTTTTAACATTTATTCATGTTTGAGAGTGAGAGAGACAGAGCATGAGTGGAGGAGGGGCAGAGAGAGAGGGAGACACAGAATCCGAAACAGGCTCCAGGCTCTGAGCTGTCAGCACAGAGCCCGACACGGGGCTCGAACTCACGCACTGTGTGATCATGACCTGAAGTCGGAGGCTTAACCGACTGAGGCACCCAGGCGCCCCTTATTTCCCTAAGTCTTCTTAACTTTTGGGAACTCATACTGCATGAATCTAGTGACAAAGGAATTACTCTTTCATTATCCAGCAGTCTTTACGATTTAAGGTATAGCCTCTTTGAAGTAATAGCCTCTTTGAGTTGATGTTCTCTTACAGTGGTGCTCTAGAATTTTCTCAGTTCTTCAATAAATTTATGAAGAAATATTATATATAATACATTCTATTCACTCATTTTAACTGTTTTCAGTCAAATGGTGGGTCCAAGCCCTCTAGCCTGCCATTACTAGAAACAATGTATCCAGAAAAGTGTAAAGGAAGCAGTGACAGCCAGGCCCAAAATCCTGGCTCTGCAGTAAAAATGATCAAACCAGTCTGAGCTTTAGTTGCTAGAGAATTCTGTTGTGGGAAATGAAGGGGAGAAGTCAGATGCCATATAGGTCACAATGCCTGTCACAGAGGAGTGAGTGGCCTTTCTCCTTTCATTAGTATACAAAATGATTCCGTTTGGGGAGCCTGTCGGTTAAGCATCCGACTTTGGCTCAGGTCACGATCTCGCGGTCCGTGGGTTCGAGCCCCGTGTCGGGCTCTGTGCTGACAGCTCAGAGCCTGGAGCCTGTTTCAGATTCTGTGTCTCCCTCTTTCTCTGACCCTCCCCTGTTCATGCTCTCTCTGTGTCTCAAAAATAAATAAATGCTAAAAAAAAAAAATTAAAAAAAAAAAGATTCCGTTTGAAGGCTTTTCATGGTAGCAGTGGAGCATCTGTTGGGTAAGATCAAATGGTGGGTGGGAAGGAAGGTGGCGGGAGGTGGGGGACGGCATGATAACCAAAGCAATAAGGAAATGAGTTTCCGGAGAACCGAGCTGGAGTGAACATGGGGTCATCTGGCATGTTCACGTGGATACAGTCATTCTTCTCTCTTTTGTCTGCCGGTAGAGTTAATGTCTGCTTTTTATGACCCAGTTCAAATGTCACCTCAGAGACGAAATGCTTATGAAATGAATGAGTGAACGAAACTGTTTGTCGATCAGTTTTCTATGGGAAACGTGTTCCCGCTTTGGAAAACGTCTGGAAACCCTCCTCACTGTACAATTATTCTCCGTGTTACACTCCAGGCTTCTGTTTCATGGTGCCGGTTGTGTATAAAATAAGTCCAGCTGCGTACCCCAGGATGGCAGGAAATGCACAAACCTCAAATGGCCTCGAACTTCCTTTCCCCATCCTCAGGCACATCCACAGTTAACATTCTAGAGCACTCTCTCTTTAAACATCTCAGAGAAGACCGTGCAATTTTTCTCAGCTCCACTGCCCTCTTCCCCCCCCAAATCCTTCCTCACCCCTCCGTTAAATTCCTTCTGAAACGGCAGAGCCAGTTGGACCACGGTTGGGGTTGTACATTTTTAAAAGTCCAGTTGTCAGAATCTCAAGCTTCTTTTAAGGTATCTGTTGTAATTACCTTCAATTACAGTCTTTCCCTCCTTCCCTCCCTCCCCTCCCTCCTTCTTGCCTTCCTTCCTGCCTGCCTTCCTCCCCCTTCTCACCTCTCTCTCAATCTTTCCTCAAACAGTGATAGTTCCCAATCTCCAGCGCTCTGGTGCACTTCCCACCTAGCAAGACCCCAAAGGTGCTACGTGGGAGGAAAGCGAGCACGACAGACCCCTATTCCAAGACGGCAATTTGTCTGCCATTTTCTTTCTTTTCTCCTCTCTTCAACTCTGCACATCCCTCCAATTCATCTTCAGACACTTGTCCTCACTTGTCTTTCCTCCTCAATGTTCACAGTCTGCAACTATGCAGAGAGGGAACAAAAATGGCACCTTCTCTTGAGGGGAGTCTGCATCTGCATTGCATTTTCATTTCGTTACGTGTCGGTGCGGGCCGACAGAGATACGACATCAATTCCTTCAGCTGAACGTTTTAATCTCACAGAAGGTAAATGCCAGCCGCAGACAGAGCCTTCATCCCATCCGCCCTTCCTTGATTCTTCGCTCAAATTCCAAGCACATTTATGGTAATGAGTTAGCCTGGCTGTGCACTTCTCTGTGACCCTTTTCCCCACAGGCCATGAAGTGTTGGTGTGAGATGTCAGACAGACACAAATTCCTGCTACAGAGATTTCTAGCAGGAAGCCTCCTCCCCCACTCCCGTTAGCCCTGCCGGGCAGCCTCACTCACACTGTCCTTATCTCAGTGGCCGCTCACAGGACCAAGTTACGGCAGTCGTATTTCAAGTGGCAACCGGGGAGGAAGCAAGATTTGGAACCATGACAGTAATGCTAACCACTAACATTTGGATGGCCTTTAAACCTTGCAAAGAGCTTCCCTATTAGCTTGCTAAATCATCACAGTCGTTCTAGGAACTAGGCGTTTGTGTTATTTTTCCTGCTTTACAAATAAAGAAATTGAGCCCTGGAAAGCTATTATAAATAATCTAAGATTACTCTGCCAGGCAATAACCGAGACTGTTAGACAAATCCGAGACTCCTGACTCCAGAACCCGCGTTCACAGTGTTAAAATTACCTTCAATACAACCTACACGGACAATAATCGGACAGTAAGTGCAGAGAGCCCAAAACACGTGCATACACTTTATTCTGCGTGTAGAATTTCTCATAATTTATGACAAGAAAATTATCCGAAATATACAAAAGATTTATTTTTAGGAATTTCAGTAAATGTGAAAATGTCATGAAATTGCCCATTAGCGAATGTTTAAAAATAGAGGATAATGGGGGTACTGGGTGGCTCAATCGTTTAAGCAACCGGCTCTCGGTGTTGGGTCAGGTCACGATCTTATGGTTCGTGAGTTCGAGCCCCGCATAGGGCTCCACACTGAAAGTGCAGAGCTGCCTGCGATCCTCTCTTTCTCCCCCTCTCTGCCCCTCCCCTGCTCTCTCTCTTTCTCTCTCAAAATAAATAAATAAACTTAAAAAAAAAAATAGGGACGGGTGCCTGGGTGGCTCAGTCGGTTGAGTGTCTGACTTCGGCTCATGTCATGATCTCACAGTTCGTGAGTTCCAGCCCTACATCAGACTCTGTGCTGACGGCTCGGAGCCTGGAGCCCGCTTCGGATTCTGTGTCTCCCTCTCTCTCTGCCCCTCCCCCGCTTGCACTCTGTCTCTCGCTCAAAAATAAACACCAAAATAAATAAATTAATTGATCAAATAAAACAGGGGAGAATGTAAACATATTAGCCTACGTTCATAAGATGTGATACCATTTTTCCATTAAGGCTCATATTCTCAACTGGCATTTAAATATAATCGTTACATAACATTGAATAAAAATTAACAGATTAGAAACCTCTACAGAGTATGATTCTGATTTTATTTGGAAAATACCCATCTAGAAAAGAAGAAAGTGTCGTATGTGTTTTCTCTCCGGGCAGCTGAGCACCAGGGGAGACACTGCCCAGCACCCCCATGTTCTCCCCAACCTCCACCCTCCTCCCTCTGTCCCCCCTCCCTCTGGTCCCTCCAGCACCTGCCAGGTGCCCGGACTCTCCCCCTCCTCTTCAGTAAGAGGGTCCACTCCTTCCCAAGACCCTTTTTGTGTGTTGCAAACTCCAGTTTCTCAAGTACAGGCTGGGAGTTAAAACAGTTTTTCCCTTGCTGAGACCAAAGGGGCACTGGTCTGACTGGGGGGAAGAGGAAGTCAGCGCTCTCCTGCCAGTCCAGTCTCCCCACGTGGAAGCTGTGGCCAATTCCTCTGAAGCTAGAAAACCTCCCTAAAGCAAACCTTACTTTTTCTAAAACAGCGCGTATTATTCTCATTTGAGAAAAACACATTTTCCCATTAGCATGTCTTTTATTATACCTGGTGTTTGGGTGCTAAAGGTCATCTAATAGAGGTGCATATAGATTAGACATAGACATAGACATAGATATAGATATAGATATAGATATGGATATGGATATGGATATGGATATGGATATAGATGTAGATATAGATATAGATAGATACAGAGAGAAACCCTCTCTCTCTGCCTGTGTGTGCTTGTAGATATACACATATATGGCATTTATATTTATATAACAAGAATCATTGTAGCTGAAAATGACTCCTGCTTCGACATGGTAGTCAGGGGTAGGAAGGGATATCAGATCTAATTAGATTCTCTCTGATATTCAAATCTCTTCCCTAATAGAATGGGAGATAGGAGACATAAATGCCAAGAGGAGGGAAACAGACACATAACGCCCGCCTCCTGAAGGCCTAATTCTGCATCAGGCTTCTTCCCTTAGGGCTGTAACCGTGGCTTCTCTGTGAGATCTGCCAACCCTTCTCCATCAGTTAGCATTTGCTACATAACAAACCACCCTACGATTTAGCTACTTATAACAACAATCATTTATTTAGCTCATCTTGTAGGAAGTGGGAGAGTCACTAAAGAAAATTAACTACGCTGGATGTAATTCTGACAAACAAAAAATTGGCTGTGACAATAAATGGGATAGGAAACTCAGAACAAATGAATCATGTCATATGACAGTTATTAGGAGACATTGATAAGAATTCAACGGATAGATTTATAGTTAGATGATCTCTTTTTTCAATATAAACATCCTCTCTTGAAACAAAAATTTCACAATCTCTCTTGGTAGTAGCTATACTTTCAACATCTACTTATCAATAAAATTCACAGTGGTAACTGTGGGCTGGCCTCAGCTGGGCAGCCTCTTGTCTGCCTGATTTGGGCTGGGCTCGTGTATGAGGCCAGGGTCAGCGTGTGGGCCCCCCAGAGCTGCCTGGGTGGTGCAGGCCACAGCTGGGGGGACTGGATGTGGGGGGCCCTTTCCCTGTGGTCTCTCATTCACCAGCAGCCCTCTCAGGTGCGTTCACACAGCACGGAGGTCCAAGAGCAGTAAGAGGGCGAATTCAAACACTCAAGCACTTCCCAAATCTCTGCTTGTGTCACACTTACTACTTTCCCATTTAAAAAAAAAAAAAAATCACCATCTAAACCCAGTATGAAAGGGTGTTTGCAAAGGGCACGGATACTGGAGACATGAAAAATCAGTGCTCTGGGGCACCTGAGTGGCCTCTTGATTTCAGCTCGGGTCACGAATTCACGGTTTGTGACATCGAGCCCTATGTCAGGCTCCACACTGACAGTGCGGAGCCTGCTTCTGATTCTCTCTCTCTCTCCCTCTCTCTCTGCCCCTCCCCTGCTCATGCTTGCTCTCTCTTAAAATAAATGAACTTTTAAAAAAAGTTAAAAATTGGGGCGCCTGGGTGGCGCAGTCGGTTAAGCGTCCGACTTCAGCCAGGTCACGATCTCGCGGTGTGTGAGTTTGAGCCCCGCGTCGGGCTCTGGGCTGATGGCTCAGAGCCTGGAGCCTGTTTCCGATTCTGTGTCTCCCTCTCTCTCTGCCCCTTCCCCGTTCATGCTCTGCCTCTCTCTGTCCCAAAAAAAAATAAATAAAAACGTTGAAAAAAAATTAAAAAAAAAAAAAAAGTTAAAAATTAGCGCTCTTAGTGCAAACACCTTTAGCTTCATTGAAGGAACTACATTTGTCTCTAGAGGGTGTTTGGTCTGCAGAAAGTTGGCAAGTCAGGAAGTACTCTGGAAAGGGAGAGTAACGACTACTTGCTCTCTTCTGGCTGGAGAGTGGGTCTTGATTAGAAAGTCACAGGGCTGAAAGTTCCCTGCAATGTCCCTGTCAATGTCCTAAGGCTGCTATAACCAAGTACCACAAACTGGATGCCTTAAGCAAGAGAAAGGTACTCTCTTGCAGTTCTAGAGGCAACAAGTCTGAAATCTAGGTGCCAGTGGAGCCTCGCTCCCTCCGAAGTCTCTAAGGAAGAATCTTTCTTTGCATCTTCCAGCTTCTGTTGGATGCTAGCAACCTGTGGCTTACCTTGGCTTGCGGCAATGTAATTCCAATCTCTGCCTCTATCCTCACATGGCCGGCTTTCCCATTTCTCCTCTGTGTCTTCAAATACCTTTCTCCTTATAAAGACACCAGTCACTAGACTTAAGGCCCATCCTAATCTAGGGTAACCCCATCTTACCTTGATTATGTCTGCAAAGGCCTTGTTTCCAAAGAAGGTCACATTCACAAGTACTCGGGGTTAAAACCAACATATCTTCTTAGGGGGACATAATTCAACACACAACACCTACGTACGGTTTACTAAGCAAAACCATCACTGGTCAGAAGGAAGCCAGTAGTAATTTAGAAAATTCCACAGGAATAAAAATGTAAAACTGAATGCCCTGATTCCTACTGCTCTAACCTTGGGTTAAGAAACACCTCTTGGGAGCACCTGGGTGGCTCAGATGGTTGAGCGTCCAACTCTTGATTTCGGCTCAGGTAGTGATCTCATGAGTTCGAGCCCCACGTCAGGCTCTGAGCTGATAATGCAGAGCCTTCTTGGGCTTCTCTCTCTCTCTTTCTGCTCAATAAATAAATAAACTTTAAAAAAAGAAGAAGAAGAAAAAGAAGAAGAAACACCTCTTGTAGACAGGGAAGAGGAGATCTTTTGACTGCAAATGGTGGGGGAAATTTGTGGGAGGTCGGGGAATGGAAATTTGAGTTCACCTCATTACATTTTCCTTTCAATTATTCTCTTCCTATCTTTTTGAGTGTTCGGACTTCCCAATTAAATTTTTAAGTTTTGAGGTCGGGCACAATTTTGCATTTGTAAATATAAATGGACACTTAACCATTGGGGAATTAATATTCAGGGTTTCAACTATTCTCAAGCAACCCCTAAAATCCATGAATTACACAGTAATTTACAATGGTCAGGAAAAAGTTTTGAATCCCAATAAGACCAGTTTATGCAAGAAATCACTCAGCTAGAGTTCACCTACCTGATCACACAATGTGTTTTTCATTTTATACATTATAGTTTTATCCTTAGAAGCTGAATTTAGGTCTTTTCTAGTTTTTCACGTTTCTCTGATTAATTTTTTTTAATGTGTACAATACATTAAAAAAAAGCTTTTAATGGCTTTTTATGCTAATTCTAACATCTGTACCATTTTGGATCAGTTTCAGTTTATTTAACCGCATTACAGGTTATACTTTCCTGTTTTTGTCTATGCCTGAGACTTTTTTATGGGATGCTAGACATTATGAATTTTATTAGGTTGAGCGCCAGATATTTTTGTTTTCTGCTGAATGCTCTTGAGCTTTTTTTCTGGAATGAAATTAAGTTACCTGAAAGCCATTCGATTATTCCAGGTCTCGTTTTTTATATTTGTCAGACAAGACTGGAGTGGCTCAAGGCTTATTGTTCCCTCTAAAGAGGCAAGAACTCGCTGTGTACTCGATTCAGAGCCCCATGAATCTTGAGGTTTTCCCGTGTGGCTGGCAGAAATAGGCACTATTTGGGATGGTACGTGTCAGATGTTACCATCTTTAATCCTGTCAGGCGGTTCTTCCCCAAACTCAAGTGATTTCCTCGCATGCCTGTGCTGATCAGCAGGTAAGCTGAATGCTTGAGGGGACTTCTGTCCATATTTAAAGTTCCCTCTCTATACAAATGTCTCTCCTTCAATCCTCTGACCAGAAAACTTGAACCACCTTTGTCACCTTGGCTGGGCCTGGGCTCGCCTCTCCACCGTGCCTGGAAACTCTCAGGGTAGCAACCTGGGATGACCTGGGACTACCTGGGACAGCTAGAAGGCTCACCTTGTTTGTTTCCCGTGTCTCAGGGATTATCGTCCTTTGGTTGTCTGATGTCTGGTCTCTGAGTCTGCCCAGGTTGCCACAACAAAATACCATAGACTGGGTGGCTTAAACAACAGAAAATTATTTTCTCAAATTTCTGGAGGCTAAGAGTCGGAGATCAGAGAGGCAGCATAGGTGGATTCTAGTGAGGGCTTTCTTCCTGGCTTGCAAATGGCCACCTTCTCATTGTGTTTTCACATGGCTTTCCTTAGTGCATGCATGTGGAGACAGAGTTCTCTTTCTCCTCCACCTCTCCAAGGCCTGAGTATATTGGAGTATAACTCTACCCTCATGACCTTATTTAATCTTAACTACCTCCTAAAAGCCCCATCTCCAAATACAGTCACATTGGAGGTTAGGGCTTCAACTTATGAATCTGGGGGAACACCAGTAGCCATAACAGCCAGTATCTTGCAAACCATTATTTCATACATTTTGTTCGGTTTCTGGTTGCTCCTGGTGGGAGTGTAAATCTAGATGCTATTACTCTGTCTTTTCTGGAAATCATATCTTTTTAAAATTAGAAATTTTAGGGGCGCCTGGGTGGCGCAGTCGGTTAAGCGTCCGACTTCAGCCAGGTCACGATCTCGCGGTCCGTGATTTCGAGCCCCGCGTCGGGCTCTGGGCTGATGGCTCAGAGCCTGGAGCCTGTTTCCCATTCTGTGTCTCCCTCTCTCTCTGCCCCTCCCCCGTTCATGCTCTGTCTCTGTCCCAAAAATAAATAAACGTTGAAAAAAAAATTAAAAGAAAAATAAAAATTAAAAAAATTAGAAATTTTATAACCTCACTCAGTAGTAGCTATACTTCTAGTATCAAATTATTAACAAAAAACACAGTGCCAAAAGCTATAAACTCAGCACTTCTTTTAAATAAATATGCATTTTATTTATCTTAACAATATCTACAAACATTTGAAAAACAGTGGCACCTGTGTCTATGAGTCACATTATTTTGTGTACGGGCAAAATTTAATGTGTATTACAGGTTTCAAAAATTATCATAAATATGGTTCTGACATTCAAATTATAGATTCTAAAAAGCAAGACGAAGAAGAATTTCACGGTGACCTCCACAAATTTCTAAAATAATTTTTAATGTAGTTACTAATATTCACTAAAAAGACTGACAAGTGATTGGTTTGGTTCGAACAGATCATTTCAATCTAACCTCATTTTCTTTAGTACAGAGTTACTAGATTGATATTCCAGAGGAATGTTTAGATATACCTCCAGTACTCTATCTTCTTTATCTCCTTAGATAGATAGACGATAGATAGACAGATAAACAGAAATGTTTACCAGATAATAACTGAGGAACAAACCAAACAAACAAACAAAAATCTGCCCATCAGATGCCCGTCTAAAATGCACACACTTGGAATCTGAGGCAGAATTTTCCCAGCTTATCACAACACTTGTTTCCCTTACTAGGCACACAGCTAGAATATATTTCCCAGCTTCCACTCGGAGCTCTATGCGGTAGAATATGAACAGACGTGCAAGATGGCAGGCATCAGTTCCCTGAATCTCCCTTGGAGGATGCTGCTCCTTAATTAAGAGCACTGTTTTGTGCTTTATATGAGCAAGGAATAAATTTTTGTTGCTGTTGAGCCATTATACATTTTCTGGACTTTTGTTGCAGGAGTTGGAGATACCCTATGTAATGAAGTCTCAAGATGTGTGCTTTGCTGTTTCCATTTTTATAAACTAATTGGATCAAAATATAATAAAATCTCGCAATGGGTAGTGTTAATTTTTAACATTCTTTAATTTTTCATATTTTATTATTATTTTATGACTTTTTCTACTTTTCTACATTATGCAAAATTTGCTGCTCTTTGTAGATAGAGAAAAGTGAGGAAAAGATAATAGCAGTCTTCTGTAATAAAACACCCGAAGATAGTTAATTCCACCAATTGTCTCAAAATCACTATAAACTCAACTTATTCAACACCGAACTCAGGATCTTTCCCCCAAATAAAGTCTCTTTCCAACATTTCCTACTTCACTGAATAATAATACCATTTCCTCCCCTGCATGAGCCAAAAACCACAGAGTCCTTCTCGGCACTTGCCTCATCATACGTCCTTTCTGTAACCTGCAAGATATAGCTAAGGTAGACAAAAGATACAGTGGTTGATGAAATTTTACAATAGACTGATGTGTTAGAGTGATGGAGGAAATCTGATAATTTCATTCCAAGACAGCTGTGGATAGGTAGGATTTTTGGTGCAGGTAGGCTGGGCAGAGGAAACATCACCAGGAAGACTTCGAATGTGAAGCTGACCTTATGCTCAGAGTATTGTCTTTTCCATTCTCCACATTCCTCCTAATACAATCTAACCCTAAGACCAGCTCCACATCTACCTCTGACCTAAAGCTTTGCGTGACTTCTACCCTACGGCAACCCGGGTCTAGTTTGAAGTAATTTCTCCCTTACAAAAAGTATGTTGTATCCGTACCTTATTTTTTAGCCATACACTATTATTTATTTCTTTAAGGTAGATACACTCAACTGTCCTCGCTAGAATTAAAGTTACGCTCCTTGAGGGGTAAGAGTTACAGCTCTTGTGGCTTTATTCCTTTGTAAATTCAGAGTCTTGCATAATGCCTGCTTGCCTGGCATATTTAGTTTTTTTTTAAAAAAAGACAACACTTATAATAATAAAAAAAAACCTCTCAACAAAGTGGGTATAGAAGGAACGTAACTCAACATAGTGAAAACCCATGCATACAAAAACTTCACCACTAATGTCATACTCAATGGTGAAAAGCTGAATGTTTTCCTCTGAGATGAAGAACAAGACAAGGATTCCCACTCTTGCTACATTTATCCAACACAAATTGGAAATTAGATAGAACAATTAGGCCAGGAAAAGAAATAAAAGGCATTCAAACCGAAAAGGAAGAAGTAAAACTGTCACTATTTTCAGTTGGCATGATACTACACATGGAAAACCCTAAGTCCCTAAGGACTCAGTCAAAAACTATTAAAACTAATAAATGAATTCAGTATAGTCACAGAGTACGAAATTAACATACAGAAATTGGTTGCTTTTCTATCCATTAATAATAAGCTATCAAAAGAGAAATTAAGAGAAAAATCTAATTTATAATTACATCACACAGAATAAATACCTAGGAATAAATGTAACCAAGGAGGTGATAGACTTATAGTCTGAAAACTATAAAACACTGATGAAAGAAATTGAAGGTGACACAAATAAATAGGAAAATAAACCATGCTCATGGATTGGTAGAATTAATATTGTTAAAATATCAATACTACCCAAAGCAATCTACAGATTCAATGTAATCTCCATCAAAATACCAATGGCATTTTTCACAGAACCAGAACTAAGTACCCTAAAATTGTTATGGAATTACAAAAACACTCCAAGTAGCCAAAACAACCTGAGAAAGAAGGGCACAGTGGAGGTATCATCCTCCCTGATTTCAAAAAATACTACAAAGCTATGGTAATCAAAACAGTATGGTACTGGCACAAAAACAGACACATAGATCAATGCAGTAGACTAGAGAGCTCAGAAATAAACCCACATACACATGGTCAATTAATTTATGACAAAATAAGCAAGAATATACAATGGAGGAAAGGACAGTTTCTACAATAAATGATGTTGGGAAAGCTATGCTGCTACCTGCAAAAGAATGAAACTGGGCCACTCTTTTACTCCATATAGAAAAAAATAAATTCAAAATATATTAAAGACTTCAATGTAAGACCTGAAACCGTGACTCCTAGAAGAAAACGTAAGTAGTAACCTCTTTGATGTCAGTCTTTGCAATGTATTTTTGGACTAATCTCCTCAAACAAGGAAAACAAATGGTAAAATACATAAATGGGATTACATCAAACTAAAAAATTCTGTACAGTGAAGGAAACCATCAACAAAATGAAAAGGCATCCTACTGAATGGGAGAAGATATTAGCAAATCATACATCTGATAAGAGGTTAATATCCAAAATACATAAAGAACTCACATAACTTAATGTCAAAAAAAAAAGAAAAACAAAAACAAAAAAACTAAAAAGTGGACAAAGGACTTGAACAGATATTTTTCCAAAGTAGACATCCAGTTGGCACATGAAAAGATACCCAACACCACTCATCATTAGGGAAATGCAAATCAAAACCATAACGAGATGGGTTATTATCAAAAAAGTTGAGAACGCTTATCTTGGCAAAGTGTTGGCAAAGATGTGGAGAAAAAGAAACCCCTGTGCATCCATTGTTGCTGGGAACGTAAATTGGTGTAGCCACTACGAAAAACAGTGTGGAGTCTCCTCAACAAGTTAAAAACAAAACTACTATACAATCTAATAATTCCACTTCTGGGTATTTATCCAAAGAAAACAAAGACACAAATTCAAAGAGATATATACACCCCTATGATTATTGCAGTAGTATTTACAGTCATCAAGATTTGGAAGCAATCTAAGGGTCGATCAATAGATAAATAGATAAAGATCACACACACACACACACACACACACACAATAGACTATTACTTAGCCATAAAAAGAATGAAATATTGCCATTCATGAAAACATGGATGGACTTAGAAGGTATCACACGGAGAAAGAAATATTGTAGGATTTCACTTATATGTGGGACCCAGAACACAAAACAAAGAGGCAACAAAACAAAACATCTAAAGAGATTGATAGAAACATGAAACAAACTATTGGTTATCAGAGCAGGGAGCGATTGGGAGGGGAGCAAAATAGGCAAGGAGGATTAAGAGTTATAGAATAAATAGGTCGTGGGTGTGTAATGCAGAGCCCAGGAAATATAGTCAAGAACATTATAATGACTTTGTGTGATGACAGATGGTAACTCGACTGATCATGGAGATCCTTTTGCAATGTGTAAAAATATTGAATCACTGTGACACCTGAAACACACAGGATATTCTATGTCATTTATACTTCAATTAAAAGGAGGAGGAGGAAGAGAAGTGGGAGAAAATGACAAAAGCCCTCTGACTTATCTCAGTCTTATGTTGCCCTGTATCAGGTCAGCAAAGCTACTTGAGGGGCTGGGGTGAACAAACAGCAGCTTTGTAAGCCATCCCCCCTCTTTGTTGAACACAAGACAAACCACCGGGTTTCCAAAGTAGGCTATTTACCTTCGGACCACTGCCTGGAGCATGCCTAGAAGACCAAGATTTCCAAGATGAGATTTTGGTTACAGGAAAAAAGAGATGAGTAACCTTGGTTGTGACTATTTCCCATTTGCTAATAGAAAAAATCCATTTAAGCTGGCCCTCCTCCACCACACTTTTTATACTGATTAATTTCTCTCCAGTCTCGACCTGCTGATCTCTTCAACATTCACATTCACTATTTATTTCAAAAATAATTCATTAACTCGATTTTTGTATTGACCACGAGACCTCGAAAATGTTTTTCAACCTTCTTGCTGATTTGCTCAATGATGATTGTGCTGAAATAGAGTCATGGCATTTAAAACCAGTGAAATGGGGGCTTACGGGGAGGCTGTGAAACCTGTCTGGCACTTGGGCAGTTAGATGGGGACTCCTTTTTATTTTTTAAGCTACTAACACCTAAAGTTATATCTTTGGCTCAAGAGGATTTCACTAAAAATAAACTTATAAAGAGAGAAATTAAGCAAGGCGTTGACTATTTCCAATTTTCTCTATCCCTTTTCAACAAAGGTGTTGAACAACAAAGGTGTTGAAAAGGCGTTCCGCAAAATGTTTGCGGAACGGCAAATTGAGATGTGCCCTTGTATGTGTGCCCATTTACCTGTGTAGACAACTGTACTCTTAATAGAGAAACATTATTGCTTAAAATTTTGGGAGAGACACACACCATTTTACCAAATTCTACGATGTTTTTAGCAATCCTAGTTACTTTCAGAGTACTTGCTGTTATCCAGGATTGAGCTGGGTACTGCTACCCTGTGGTTCTCACACCGCTTCTGGGATGGGTGTTACTACTCTCCTTTTGCCCACGAGGATGACAAGGGTCAGCAGGTTTGCTAAGATCTTCAGGGTTGCTCCGTAACTGTGGCGGGCAGCATTCAAAGCTGGATCAGCCGGACGGCAAAGCCAGCTCTCAAGGGCTACGTTGCTTTAAACATGAGACTATATTTATTTAAAGAGCTTCAGGTGATTTGTCATACGTGTTGGTTGTAATTGTCATTGCCACTTAACGATTGCTATTGCTTTAGAAAGGCAGTGTCGGGGGCGCCTGGGTGGCGCAGTCGGTTAAGCGTCCGACTTCAGCCAGGTCACAATCTCGCAGTCCGTGAGTTCGAGCCCCGCGTCGGGCTCTGGGCTGATGGCTCAGAGCCTGGAGCCTGTTTCCGATTCTGTGTCTCCCTCTCTCTCTGCCCCTCCCCGGTTCATGCTCTGTCTCTCTCTGTCCCAAAAATAAATAAACGTTGAAAAAAAAAATTTAGAAAGGCAGTGTCGAACATCTCAATGTGGAGCCTTTGACACACATAGTGGGTGGTCAGGGACAGAGACAGGGACAGGGACAGAGACAGAAAGAGGGACAGAGAGGGCTAAGGAGAGGGGACAAGAAAGAGACACACTGCAGTCGTGGGAAGAGACATGGTTCTAGAATCTTGCAGACATGCCTTCCAGTCCTGGCTCTCCACACGGTCACCGTGTAACATCACACAAATGAAGTCAACTGTCTCATCTGCAAGACGGCATGAATAGTGATAGCTCTTTTGAGGTGCCGATGACACATTCGTTATAGTGGTTGTGAGGATAGTTGCACAGGCACACACACGTGTCAGGATTCACGATCGTACACTTACGTGTGTGCAGTTTATCATATGTTAAATGACACCTCCATAAAGCTGGTAAAATAATGATAATAACAATAGCTCTACATCACTGGGTTGCAGTGAGAATTAAGGCTAGCATAGACTTAGAGGCCTGCATAAGCAAATTCTCAATAAACGCAGCTCGATAAACAGATTGTCCTCTATCGTCTATTGTTTGTCTCCATCGAGCAATTTTGTAATCATTTATGTTACAAGGTATCTGTAATGTAGGACAGAGCAATGGACAGTCCCTCCAAAGAATGTTTCTTACCAGCTGGTAGATAAGAAATAAATCTCCTAAACCTGTTAAGTCTCCTTTTCTCCTTCTATAAAAGGGGGACCAGAACTGAGCAAATGAGATTATTTGTGTCAGCACGTGTTCATCAACAAATCTTCACTGAAGAAGTCTGGGTCCCTGACACCTCCAATACCAGGGATACATAACCAGAAAAAATGAAGAAGTTCTTACCCTCATGGAGCTCTCAGAAAAAAATATTCTGACACTTGTTACAAGAGTAAGGAAGACTGTATTCAAGGCTATTGCAACAAGATGTCAAGACGAGTACAATGGGGAAAGAGATCAGACTCAACTCTGAATACAAGGACGAGCAGGGATTTATAACTAAGGTAGGGGGATGGAAGAGGGCGGGATAGGAGGAAACATCAAGGATAGGAGTTGCCTTGTTAAGCCAATTTAACAGAATTCTTGCTGAAGGCAGGTCAGGGGGATCAGGGTGGTGGATGAGAAACTTGATGAGATATCAAAGGATATCAGCTATCAAGGATGGGGGATTCTATCCACAGTGACTCAGCAGGATTCTTGCCAAGACCGGACTATTCCAGCTCAGCAAGGACTGGGCCAGGGGATCAGAGGGCTCGACTCAAGTTTGGTCAGAGAGGACAGCGTCTTGTCAATTTTATCCTTTGAGCATTCACCTGGGATCAACGAACCCTTCTGAAAAGCAAATGCCAATAAAAGGGTTATTTATTTTTGCCATCTACAACTGCTTATGAATTCATCTGAGAGAAAGGAAAGTTGGCTTAGGAGATAATTTAGAAGGACAGTTTTGGGGGAAGAGTCGGTGGGACAGCCAGAAACTATCAGGGTAGAGAGGGAAGTACATCTTCCTCCCCTTTTCCATTTTGCTTCTGCTTCTGGAAGCATGAGGGTAGGCTCTCCTGGGCTGCCTGGGTTGGCTGCACCAGGAAGGGTCTGATAGAATTATCTTTATTTGCGTAGGGGGAGTGTTTGTTTTATTTACTAAATGCAGATTCCTTTTCATAGTACGAAACTGTAATGGGCAGAACAGTGCCTAAAAAAGCAAACATTCCTTACAATGTCAGCAGATACCGCTTTTAGTCATTTTTAAAAATGGCTCATTGGGGCGCCTGGGTGGCGCAGTCGGTTAAGCGTCCGACTTCAGCCAGGTCACGATCTCGCGGTCTGTGAGTTCGAGCCCCGCGTCAGGCTCTGCGCTGATGGCTCGGAGCCTGGAGCCTGTTGCCGATTCTGTGTCTCCCTCTCTCTCTGCCCCTCCCCCGTTCATGCTCTGTCTCTCTCTGTCCCAAAAATAAATAAACGTTGAAAAAAAATTAAAAAAAAAAAAATGGCTCATTGACTTAATCTTGCCATTGATTTCAGAAACACTGCAATTAACTCCTGCAATCAATATGCAACTTTTAAGAACTCAAGGCTAAAATCCAGTTGACTTCGAAAAGTTCCAACAGGGTCCTGCCAGTCTCACCTGCTGGACTCATCTGAGCTCTGCTTCTGTAGGAGACCTTCATTCAGCTCCTCCCACAGAACAGGTCAGGCCAGGGAAGAAATGGAAAACTGCCAGCCTCTGTTCCACTTGCGGTGAGCAGAGAGATAAAAAGTCCAGCTCAGGAAATACCAATCACTTATGGTGTCAGCAAGAACCCTAAGTCTAGGTGGAAGAGGACTGTAAGTAATTCTGAAGCCTTCCCACAAATTGTTGGAGAGTGCTGAGAAAAATCAAGCTGATCCTAAGCCTCAGAAGTCCTTTCCCCAGTGTAGACGATGGTTTGATGTCTCCTTGCTCCTGCCCCTCTGGGCTCTGTTCAGGACACAGCTCACTTTTTCTTCTGTTGCACGTGTGACAGATCCCTCGAGGGGTGTGACACCAGTCATTCTCTCCCCTCCAGGCAATCAATTAAAAGCGTGAAGCCTTGACTTCCTCCAATTGATTTAGATCCATGCCTTGACTTACACCACTTTGCATTCTCAGCAAGCTATTTAATTCATGATAAGTGATTTGGGTGCCTGGAAAGGAGCCACCCCAGTAAGAATACTAGAGAGTTCAGGAGGCTGAGGAAATAAACGGGCTCTTCTATGATTCAAATCCAGTTTGGGTAATGGAGACAAGAGGCCATTGTCTAAAAGCCATTTACCAGCAGGAAAAGAGCGAATCTCCCCTATACCCAGTAGCCTTTGTAAAGATCATCCCTTTGGCATTGTATAGACTAATGTTTGTGCTCCCCCCAAATTCATATCTTGAAATCCTAAGCCCAGTGTGACTATATTTGGAAATAGAGCCTTTGGAAGAAATTAAAGTTAAATGAGGTCACAAAGGTAAGGCTTGGCTAATAAGCCAAGGATTAGTGTCCTAAGAAGAAGAGGAAGAGACAACCGAGCTCACTCTCTCTTTCTCTCTCTCTCTCTAAAGGCCCACAGAATAAAAGGCCACGTGAGGACACAGCAAGAAGGTGGATATAAACAAGCCAGGATCACTGATCCAAATCAGCCTATCCCTGGGTCATGGCCTTCTAGCTTCCAGAACTGTGAGAAACAAGCAACTGTTGTTTCAGCCACTCAGTCTACGGTATTTTGTTATAGCAGCCTGAGCTGATCATGACAGACATAGCCTACATTCACATCCTTTTCCAGCGTGATCTCCTTAGGCATGTCTTTGCAACCTGGCCTTTTTCTCACCTGTCCCAGGACTAGCTGGTCGAGGCAGGAAAGAGAGTTTAAAGCAGGTAAGGTAGATTATGGTAGCCAAGAAGCCACCTCCAGAAGAACACGCCTTCAGCCAAGTATTTACTGATCATCTCCTAGGCCTGTGGCTCTGCCCAGCAATGTCACTTGTCTATTTTTTTAATTTAAGTTTATTTATTTATTTTGAAAGAGAGTGTGTGTGCATGAGTGAGGGAAGGACACAGAGAGGGAGAGAGAGAGAGAGAGAGAGAATCCCAGCTTGGGGCTGAATCTCATGAACCACGAGATCATGATCCGAGCCAAAATCAAGAGTCAGACACTTAACCAACTGAGCCACCCAGGCGGCCCCCAGCAATGTCACTCGTCAGCACAGCCCGAGGGCACAAAGAAAGCCATTTTGCTAGAGGCCAACCATGTTCAGAAGCCACTGCAAAGTATTTCTTTATGATTCCCACCATCATCTTTCAGTCTTTCAGAATCCATTACAGAAAGGCAAATAAGATCTTTCTCCTGATCCCCATTCTTTCCTACCCTCACCCACCCTCTGTCCCAGACTCGTTTTCCTGCCTCCCTTTATTAGGCCTGTGGGAGGCGCCCTGTCCTAACACCCAGGCCATCTAGCCCCTCATTATGCTCTGTCTCTTACAGGGGACACTTGCAAGGCAAACAGAACTCTCTTTGTTACCAATGATCAACGTGGCGTAATTCTGGCTGTGGCTTTTATTTTTACTTCATTCCCCCCACCACCAATTCCACTGAAATATAATTACATACATAACTGTTTAAGTTTAAGGTCTACAGGATAATGGTTTGACTTGCGTATATTGTGATATGATTACCACAATGATTAGTTAGCATTCAGCATCTCATATAGATGCAATAAGAAAGACGCAAAGAAAGAAAGAAAGAAAGAGAGAGAGAGAGAAAGAAAGAAAACACTTTTTTTCCCCTTGTGACGTGAACTCTTAAGATGGACTCTTTAACAGCTTTCCTATAGGCACGTCTCATTTTATTGTACCTGCACTTTGTTGCACTTTACAAATTAAAGGTTTGTGGCCACCCTGCATCGAGGCAGTGGGGGCGGGGGGGGGGGGCTGTCACCACCATTTTTTCAACAACATTTACTCACTTTGTGTCTCTGCATCACATTTTCGTAATTCTCATAATATTTCAGACTTTTTCTAAATGCAATTAAGAATATTTGTAATTCAGGGGCGCCTGGGTGGCTCAGTCATTTAGGCATCCGACTTTGGCTCAGGTCATGATCTCGCGGTCCGTGAGTTCGAGCCCCATGTCGGGCTATGTGCTGACAGCTCAGAGCCTGGAGCCTGTTCCAGATTCTGTGTCCCTCTCTCACTGACCCCCCCCCACCTTTCACGCTCTGTCTCTCTCTGTCTCAAAAATAAGTAAATGTTAAAAAAAATTAAAAAAAAAAAGAATATTCGTAATTCAGGACGCTTGGGTTGCACAGCTGGTTGAGCATCCGACTCTTGATTTCAGCTCAAGTCATGATCCCAGGGTCGTGGGATCGAGCCCCGCGTCGGGCTCTGTGCTGACAGTTCGGAGCCTGGAGCCTGCTTCGGATTCTGTGTCTCCCTCTGTCCCTGTCCCTCCCCCACGCATGCTCTGTCTCTCTCTCAAAAATAAGTAAACATTTAAAAAATTCAAAAAAAAGAATATTACATGAACTTAGTTGATAAAGCGGTGGCTGGGTTTGAGAGGATTGACTCCAGTTTTGAAAGAAGTTCTACTCTCCATAAAATGCTATCAAACAGCATTACTGCTACAGAGAAATCGCTCTTTTATGAAGACTCAACTGGTGTGGCAAGCTTCATTGTTATCTTAAGAAATTGCCACAGCCACTCCACCTTTACCACCCTGATCCATCAGTGGCGATCAGCACCAAGGCGACACCCCCCACCAGCAACAAGATTATGATTGGCTGAAAACTCAGATGGGGCTTAGCAGTATTTAGCAACAAAATATTTTTAAATTAAGGTATACACATTTTTTAGACACGATACTATTGCATGTGTGATAGACTGCAGTATAGCATAATTTTTTACGATACGGAATTTGTTTGAATCTTCTGGGTTTAAACATAACTTTTGTATGCACTGGGAAACCGAAAAATTCATTGGACTCACTTAATTTTCATATTTACTCTATGTAGTAGTCTAGGACTGAACCTTCTAGAGTATGTCTCAGGGATGCCTAAGGTCATCACGTTGTACGTTAGATCCCTGGTTACTTATTTATCTTGTATCTGGAAGTTTGTACCTTTTGACTATCTTCCTCCAATAACTTTCTTTTTTTAAACGGGGTTTAATTTACACACAACGAAATGTCCAGATCCTAAGTATACTGTCCATCCAGTCTTAACAAACGTGCATCAAAGCAGAGCATTACTGTTGCCCAGAGAGTCTCCCTGCCCCTCCTCACTCAACTCCCACTCCCCAGATATAACCACCGATCTGATTTCCCTCACCACAGCATAGTTTGCCTCGCTAAGAATTTTACATAACTAGAATCGCACATGTAGGTTTGGGGAGTTCGAGAGGACTACCTCTCCCACCCGTCGTAATGTTTTCCAGACGCATCTGCGTTGTTGCATCTATCAAGTTCGTTCTTTGGTACTGCGGAGGCACATTTCACGGTATAGATGTGCCACAGTTTCCCAACCCATTCCATTGATGGGCATGCAGGATGCTTGCAGTTTGAGACTATTATGTAAGTACCTGCTATAAATATTCTGGCACATGTTGTTTTCATTTCTCTTGGATGAATACTTAGAGCATAGGGTAGACGTATGTTTAACTTTTAAGACGTTGTCAAACAGGTCGTGCCATTCTATGCTCCCACTGCAAGGTCTGAGAGTTCCAATTTCCCCACGTTATGTCTCGTTTTAGCCATGCTGGTGGGTGTGCAGCATATCTCATTGTGTTTTTAATTTGCATTTTCCGAAGGATATTGTGTGCTTCATCATGAACTTACTGCCATTTCATTATCATCTTTTGTGAAGTGTTTAAGTCTTTGGTCCATTTTTTATTTGGCTGTCTTTTTTATTATTGAGTTGCAGGAGTTCTTTATAACTAGATTCAAGTCATTTGTCATATATATGTGTTGTGAATTATTTTTCCCAGTATGTGAATTGCCTATCAATTTCCTTGATGGTGCTTTTTAATGCACTCGAGTTTTTAATTTTGATAGCCTAATTTAATAATGTTTATTCTTTTATGGTTTGTGGTTTTTATGTCTTCTCTAAGAAATATGTACCCACCTCAAGGTTGTGCAGATATGTCTATGTATTACTCAAGGAGGCTTATCATTTTAGCTTTTTCAGTTAGGTCTGTGACCCATCTTTGGTTGATTTTTTTGTGGATGGTGTGAGAGACCTCAAGCTTCTTCATTTTCCTATATGGATATCAGATATCCAGTTGTCCCCGTACAATTAATTGAATAGACTTTCCCTTCCCCTTTAAATTGCTTTGGTGCCCTTTTAAGAAATCATTTGAGTGCATATGTATGAATTTAGCACTACTTAGATGTGTTTCTGCAAAAAAAGAGCTCCTCCCTACCGAGGTCAGGGTGGGGAGTATGAAGGATCCAAGGACACAGAGAAACCTATTCTCCCACCTACGCAAAGCCTTTTTCGGTAGCAGGAGCTGCCCTGCCCTCAAGCAGAGGATACCAGCAGGGAAAGACCACTCCCCCCCGCCCCCCACCCCCGCCGGGAGTGGGGGGGTGAGGGGGGTGTTGGGAGGAGTGTTTAACCTGGGGAGGTGATTGGCTGCAAACTAGAGAACATTCTACCTAAGGCCTCATTCTCACACTAGTTTTTCCAGCTCTGATGATGCAAGGAGAAAATCGGAAAGAAAATAAGTCAGAAGAGCTGTTGGCATTTGAGGTGTATGGAGTTCTAGTTTATTGTTTTCCTCCCCCACTGAAAAAATTGTCCAAGGTGCCTCGTGGAGCCCTGCCACATGGA
This sequence comes from Prionailurus bengalensis, assembly GCF_016509475.1. Classification (NCBI taxonomy): domain Eukaryota; kingdom Metazoa; phylum Chordata; class Mammalia; order Carnivora; family Felidae; genus Prionailurus; species Prionailurus bengalensis. The sequence goes on along the minus strand of NC_057353.1, from coordinate 12,337,579 downwards.
GCCCTTTGATCCAAAACATAATCGTTTACTCCCATTTCTAGAAAATTGCTTGGAAACCTCATCAGTGCTAGGGCACTGAGCAGATAGACTTAGAGTTTTATTGTTGCCCTAAATTAGAATTAAGGAGTGAGTAGCCTGACCAATTTTCACTTTCCTATTTCCCCTTCATAAATCCTAAAGTGATTTTCATCATAGGAAAGCTGACATTTTAAGAATAGCATTTTGGGGGCGCCTGGGTGGCTCAGTCGGTTAAGCGTCCGACTTCGGCTCAGGTCACGATCTCGCGGTATGTGAGTTCGAGCCCCGCGTCGGACTCTGTGCTGACTGCTCAGAGCCTGAAGCTTGTTTCAGATTCTGTGTCTCCCTCTCTTTCTGACCCTCCCCTGTTCATGCTCTGTCTCTCTCTGTCGCAAAAATAAAAAAAAAAAAAAAAAAAAAAAAAAAAAAAAGAATAGCATTTTTTAAAAATCCATGGCAGATATGTCTCTTTGAAGTTTTATGAAAAAGTCTCTCTTTTGGGGTGCCTGGGTGGCTCAGTCGGTTGAGAGTCCGACTTCGGCTCAGGTCATGATCTCGCGGCTCGTGAGTTCGAGCTCTGCGTTGGGCTCTGTGCTGGCAGCTCAGAGCCTGGAGCCTGCTTCTGCCTCTGTGTCTCCCTCTGTCTCTGCCCCTAACCCGCTCGCATTCTGTCTCTGTCTCTCTCAAAAATAAACATTAAAAAAAAGTCTTTCTTCCAATTATCATTGTCAAAGGCCTTGCAAATATACGAAATGTTGGGGTCTGGGAACAACTGGTCAAGAAAAAAATCTTGAGATGTCTTCAGTGCAAAAACAGTGGTTTTATTAAAACTCGGGGATGGAACCAATGGGCAGAAAGAGCTACACTGGGGTTGTGAGGAATGACTGATTATATACTTTCAGGTTGTGGTGGTGGTGGGGGGGTTAAGGATGGTGTGAGTCTCTAAGGAATTTGGAAGTAAGGTTTCCAGGACCTTGAGGGGTCATTTACTATTGTCTAGTAAAACCTTAGCCATGAGACCCTTCAGATGTATGTCAGTGGGCCATAAGCTTGGAGGATGATTGCTAACATCTATCATGGGGGTGTAGAGATAAAGAAGTTTCCAGTGGGATTTTTATATGTTAAAGAAGACTTCAGGATCCTGGAAGTCCAGCTAATGTCAAGCTAAGGTTGCCTGTTGCCTCTAGCAAAGTAAGTATTAACATGAAGGCCACTGAATTCCTAGAGAAAGGTCACTCTGCCTGTCTCAAGGACTTGTCAATGGGCAGTAAGGTGCAAGGATTTTTTTTTTTTTTTTCCTTTGTTCTCCACATCGCTGAATGCTTAGAAATGTTTAGGGGAAAAAAACTCAAAAAGAAACAAAACAGACAGATATTCCCTTTAAATTGTACTGACTTTTGAGAACTTTGCTGAAAATCTTATTCTAAAATAGGATATTCCTAGTGGCATGAATTAAATTAAGGTCTATGGAGCAGTTGAATAATCACCGTTGGTTGGCCAGTCAGAACTTCAAGCCAAAGCAGGAGAGGATTTCAGTGAGAAAGCATGGGTTCAGGGTGTTAACCTCCACAAGGATTCTCTCCTTGACCAAACTGGTCAGATTCCTCTAAGCTCTTTTTAAGCCGATCTCGAGCATATCTTCAAAAGCTCAATTTTGGCAACAAGCCTGTTTAGCCAGATCCCCCTTTGATATCTAAGTAAATTCCTCACTTCGCCATGACAATTCCTTAGAGACTTCCATGGTCCCTATACCCCCTCCCAACCTGAAAGTATATAATCAGTCACTCCTCACAACCCCAGTGTAGCTCTTTCTTCTCACTGGTTCCATCCCCGTGCTTCACTAAAACCACCGTTTTATCTGATTAAATTCCTCACTACCCCATGACCGCCCAAGTGATGTCTGGTCACCCCAGCCTGCCTGCGGCAAGAATTCTGCAAGTCAGTTTAGCCAGAATCCCCCCCTTACCTCCAATGTTTCTATTGGTAACTTTCCACCCCCGGACACCCCCCTGCCTCCCCCCCTCCACACACACTCTACTCCTTGGCTATAAATTCCACTTTCCCTTGTAGAGAGTTGAGACTGATCTCTCTCCTCTGCTGCAAAACCTCCTAAAACTACCAAACTTTATAGTCCCCAGTAAAGCCTGCCTTGCCAGGTGAACAAGGGTCATGAATATTTTAACATCTTTCTAAAGAGATATCGTAGTACTAGGTGGTAGTGGCTGCCTCTTCGGTGGGCTCAGTAAAGAGGAAGGTTCTGTGAGGAAGTAGGGGTGTGTGCGTGTGTGTGTGTGTGTGTGTGTGTTGTTGTTTATTCAAACAGTGCAGAAAATCTTGCGGTGGACAAACAGTCCTCAAAGAGACTTGTAAATGGCCAACAGGTTCTATGAGGTTCTATGTCGAGGTTCTATGAGGGTTCTCTAGGAGAGAGACCCGGGTGGCCTTTCTGAACATACGACACCCCACACACAACCCACGGTGGACAGTTAGCCCTCACATACTTCGTGTGAGGTCGGTTCCTGTTTCTGACAACACCTGTGTCATCCTGCTCAGCCTACAGCTCCCGGGGCCGGTGATGCTCTTTGACCTCCTAGGCCCCTGCGCACACCATCTGTGTCCCATGCAGCTCTTTGCGTATCATTTACCTCCATCGCCCTGCCGAGCACTTGGATGGATGTGGCACAAGGAGCATCGGCAGACCTGCACCGCACATGCTTTCTCTGTTTCTCGCGTCCTTTTTCTTCCCTCCGTAATTGAACTTCCAAGGACACGATGAATGACAACAGCCAAAATTTGCCGGGCATTTACTCTGTGCCACTCACTGTGCTAAGAAATCTACAGGTAGGGGCCCCTGGGTGGCTCAGTCAGTTAACCATCTGACTCTTGGTTTCTGCTCAGGTCATGATCTCACAGTCCGTGAGTTCGAGCCCCACATCGGTCTTGATGCTGACAGCGCCGAGCCTGCTTGGGATTCCTCTCTTCCTCTCTCTTTGCCCCACCCCTGCTAGTTCTCTCTCTCTCTCTCTCCCTCAAAAATAAATAAATAAACAAACATTTACAAAATCTACAGGCAGTATCTCCTTGAATGATCACAACTACCATATGAGAGAGGTTTTACTACTATTATCTTCTAGGTAAAGAAAGAGAGGCTCAGTGGTGGGCTCAGTCACTTGCTCATGACCACAGAGCTAATTAATCCTGATTCTGGACAAGAGGCTGTTAAACTTCCGTGTCTGTTCCTGATCACGATGCCGTCTGGATGCCATGGCAAATGTCCTTTGCGTTATTTTGGGTTTATTCGTTTTGTTTTGTTGCCAGATCAAACTACACGGTACATATATTTTGGTTTTTTTTTGTTTTGTTTTGTTTTTGTTTTTTGAGAGAGAGAGAGAGAGAGAGTGCACAGGGGAGGGGCAAAGGGAGAGGGAGAGAGAGAATCCCTGGGCTCATGACCCGAGCCAAAATCAAGAGTCAGACACTCAACCGACTGAGCCACCCAGGTGCCCCTGTGTTAAAGCAAAATGGGCCCCTACCAGAAAAGCATATAGTGCCCTCACAAACAGCTACAATTTTTAAGGCCGCAGTAATGACATGGTTGTTTCTGATTTCGAACAGGAATGTTTGACAGAGAAAAGACATTACTTCCACTGAATTGTGCTATTGAATGGAAACCACTTTCATTTTAGCTTCACTCGGAACAGACAAAAATCAATTTCTGCCTACCCAAAAAATAAAATGACATGCTTCACCAGGAGGAAAAAAAAAAAAGTCTCAGGTTTCACGTTAATATCGTGAATAGTGGAGAATGCCGAAGGGGGAAGAAAGACCAGAGTATAGAAAAGTAGCGACAAAGCAGGTCCAATGCTGAGCCTCTTGTAATTGCTGCTTTGGGCTTTCTTTTTGGCTTTCTTTCCTTTGTGAAGAAGAAGAAAAAAATTCATATCTGATTTATAGATTTTTTTTTCCAGCTCCCTGGACATTCACTCTTAAAAACCTAGAGATCTAGTTAAAAATATCTTGTAAATGGGGTGCCTGGGTGGCTCAATCAGTTAAGCATCTGACTTCGGCTCAGGTCACGATCTCACGGTTGGTGAGTTCGAGCCTCACATCGGGCTCTGGGCTGACAGCCCAGAGCCTGGAGCCTGGAGCCTGCTTCTGTATCTGTCTCCCTTGCTTTCTCTTCCTCTCCCCCACTCATGCTCTCTCTCTCTCTCTCTCTCTCTCTCTCTCTGAGAGAGACAGAGCATGAACGGGGGAGGGTCTGAGAGAGAGGGAGACACAGAATCGGAAACAGGCTCCTGGCTCTGAGCTGGCAGCACAGAGCCCAACGCGGGGCTCGAACTCACAGACCGCAAGATCATGACCTGAGCCAAAGTCGAAGGCTTAACCGACTGAACCACCCAGGGGCCCCCGAACCGCCACGATTTTTATTCAGATGCCACCAGGGCACCGGTTTCAGGACCCTGCAGGTGGCAGAAATTCCTGAGATACCCTTGAAATGACTGAAACCCAGGACAAGTGTGGTGCTGCAGGGACAGATGCACAGCAAACGCAAGGTAGGGGTCCGATGGGTGCCCCCCTCTTCTTTTCCAAGCCGGCCCCGGGGCCTGAGCCCTGGGCAGGGCTGCAGCTTGGTCCCACCTCGAGGTTCCCCCTCGGTGGCTCAAACAGGCTCTCCCTTTGCTTTTAGTCTTACTATTATTGGAGGATTTTATTTTCATGCCTACCTTGCCAGCTGCCAGAAACAAAACACAGCAGCACTTCTGATTCTCCTCACGCCCTCTGACCCTGGAGAAATCCGTGCTTTGCAGCCACCACCGGGGAAGACCATTTCTTTCATGCGACTTGTCAACATTTTCAGAAGGCCTCGGAAGGCTGCCACTTGGCACAGCCTCGCGCTTCTTTCCTGAAAACAGTGAGATTTCAAATTTTAATCGCAGCTTCTTGATTAGGCATCAGAAGTCCATATTTGAGCATTTGAAATGACATTTCTAACATGCAAATCTGTCCACTTCAAGTGTTCTTTGGGGGAAGTTCAACTACCGAATTTGTTATTGCCTATTTGAAAATTCACTTGGACCGTGTGTAGAAAAAGTAGGGGTGAGTACTAATTGTTCTTGGTCTTTTTGGGTTGTTTTGTTTTGTTTTAATTTTTTTTTTTTTTTTTTTTTAGCGTTTATTCATTATTGAGAGACAGAGAGACACAGAGCGTGAGCAGGGGAGAGGCCGAGAGATGGAGAGACATAGAATCTGAAGCAGGCTTTTAGGCTCTGAACTGTCAGCACAGAGCCCGACCCGGGGCTGGAACTCACAAACAGCGAGATCATGACCTGAGCGGAAGTCAGACGCTTAACCAACTGAGCCACCCAGGTGCCCCGGTTTGGTTTGGTTTTGTTTTGTAAAGAGAGAGAGCACGAGAGTGAGCGAGCAGGGAGTAGGGGCTGAGGGAGAGAGAGAGAGAATCTTTTTTTTTTTTTTTTTTAATTTACTTTTGAGAGAGACAGAGCGCAAGCAGGGGAGGGGCAGAGAGAGGGAGACACAAAATCCGAAGCAGGCTCGAGGCGCTGAGCTGTCAGCACAGAACCCAACCTGGGACTCGAGCCCACAGACTGCAAGATCATGACCTCAGTAGAAGTCAGACTCTCAAGCGACTGAGGCACCCAGGTGCCCCCAGACAGAGAATCCTAAACAGACTCCACGCTCAGCACCAGCCGGTCAGGGAGCTCTCTATCCCAGACCCTGGGATCATGCCCTGAGCAGAAAATCAAGAGTCAGACGTTCTAACTGAGCCACTCAGGCGCCCCTAACTATTCTTAGTTTTAATGCTCACTGTTTTCAGGTATCTGTAGATAATCTTAGCCCCATGCGGTCAGTAGAAGAAGAAACAGAAAAGGGAAGCCAGTGTGATGGGGGGTGGAGGAGGGTTCAACAGGATATCCTTCTCCCCTGGCCCACCCACCAGGCAGAAGGGAGGACTTCTCAAGGGCCCTCTTAAGGCCCTTGAACTCATGCCCTTCCACCTGTGATAGACTAGGACCCTAGAAATCTCAGCTCTGAAAGTCAGCAAAGAAAGGGCCTTGCATTCAGGTGGATCACCTTTCGGACGGGAAAAACCCGAGATTTGGAAGCTGCTCTTTTCAAGAAATATTTGTAAACCATTTACGTGGTCCCTGAGCTCACAGTGGGGAGCCATCAACGGGCACGTCCAGCTCCAGTACCTGTCACTGGACCGTAACTGCCTTTCCTGTGCTCCCACGGAAGGCCCGCCAGCACCCTGGGGCTCCCCCTCTCTCCCTGCTCCCCCTTTCCACCATGTGCCATCTTTTCACAGGAAGGCACAGTCCTCTTAAAGGCCCCAATCTAAGATTGCAGAGTACCAGCAACAGTAACAACTTCATAGTAAGCCTGAAGTCCACTCCAGTAAAAGCTCTGCCTCTTTCTAGTTGCAGGATCGGGAGTCTCTTGACTCCACTGCACCCCAGTTTTCACATCGGCAAAACGGGGAAAACGTCCACTTCATAGAATTGTTGTAAAGGTCAACAAGGTGATGTAGTAAAGCATATAGCCCAAGGTCCAGCACCGGCAAATGTTCAATAAATATTAGTTTCACCATTCTGGCCCCTTTCCGTTTTCTGGCTTATTGCGATATCCCCTGAACAGCCCCCTGCCCTTAGAACCTAGCTTTCGAATTCCCCTGGGCTGCTACATAACACTTCAGGCCAGCTCTTCTCTTCACCTCTGCGTCGACTTCCTCTTAGCTCCACATATGCACGAGAGTTTGTGTTCCTCTACTTGCTGGCAGGGAGCCGTTGGTGAGGATTTTTTTTTTTTTTTTTTGAATGGCAAGGGACAGAAATCTGATGTGCTCATAGTCTGGAAAACGTCCAGGCTCCCACAACCAAGAAGTTACATTCTGGCTTATCTGGAGCTCCTGTCTCATCACCGGCTCCCTTTCTCAATGCTGCTTTCCCTTATGGGTTAGCAGCCTTCTCCGCTGCCGCAGGTGCCTTTTTAAGCTTGGCCAGGAAAGATGGCTTTCAGCAGCTGCAGATTCTCCTCCTCCCAGCGTATTGGCCTCCACAAAAAGAGGACCTATCACGCTCAGCGCCTCCATATCAACTCCAGGGACGAACCCCAACTGGCCAGCCGAGTCACGTCTTTGTAGCTCTGAGGAGTGAGGGAGAGAGGCACAACACCGTGGTTGGAACTTCTGGCTGAACCACAAGGGAAGAAAGGATGGTTAGGAGATTTCAAAGAGCAGAGGTCGCCTAGGCAACCACAGCACATGCCCACTCCAGCCAGGGATCCTTGGGTCGCAGCAACACTAAAGTGTTAGCGGAAGTCCTGCTGAACCAGAGGTTCGTGACGGGAGACGCAGCAGGCTCCCAGTGCCCACCCTCCCTGGATGAGAGGTGTGTGTGTTTGGGGGCAGGAGTGGAAGAAACCAAAATCAAACCGTTTCCCATATATGCACAGAAACTGTGGGCATAAAATGGGACAAAGGCAGGTCTCCCCTAGCATCTGGCCTCAGGAGACCAAGCTTAGAGAGATGTGGGAAAGAACAGCAAAGCCACCAAGGGCCACTGCAACGCCTGGTCAACCACATGTAGTAGTAAGTGCCACGACACTTCGTGCCAATTTCCTTCAGCAAGCTTAGTGCTTCCTCTTGCTGGATCAGAAATGAAGCACCTTGGGCTTCAGGAAGAGTGAAGCTGGAACACAGGGAGCTGAGCCAGGTTTTTCAAGGGCGTCCATGGCCCCCTTCCATTCTTGCCGAATGTGAAGTGCATCCATTCACAGGAGTCTCACAAGGTCGGTGCTGTGGTGGGGACATTTACCAAGGAAGCAACTTTGGGCAGAACAAGAGGACAAGACAGACAGCTGCTTCGTCTTCATTAGGTGCCTTTTATCTGGGATCCTAGGAATGGTTTTCAAGGTCTCCCGACATGTCTGTAAGAAAGGTGTTATTATTCGCCTTCTTTAAATGAGAAAACGGAAACAAAAGTTAAAAGTGACTTTCCCAAGGTTGCTCAGAAGTGGAATTGTTAGCAGCATGACAGTCACAGGTTCTGAAAGTCTCACATTCTCACCTCCTCCCCTCACCCACAGTCAAGATGCTCCTTTAATAGCCAGAGGACAAAATCCACATGGTTTAAGCTGATAAGGCTTAGTCAGTGTCATGGAATGCTGAATTCCTACAGAGGAGGAGAGATTTTAAACATAAAATATATTTTTCACTCCATCTCAAGGTCGGACTAAATTGTAGAGGTCATGGATTCCACTCCCCATTCTAGTCCTGGGCTACGATATTCTCTTTGAACATATCACGTCACAGGGACCCGTCTCCAGAAAGAGCTGGTTCCAACACCAGACAACTACAGTTGTTGGAACATCCCAATTGCCATCAAATTAAAACTCGTTTCCTCGAAACGCTATTCACTACAACTCCTTTTGCCCTTCGGGATTCATTCATGTTTTCTTCCTTTCTGCGTTACTTCCTCTTTTCCCTCCTGCCCACTGTTATTCAAGTACCTACTCTGCGCTATGTATTGGCTTGGGCACCTGCGATACAGCATTGGACAAGAAAGAAAGGCCCTTGTCTCGTGGAGGCTGTATTTTAGTGGATAAAGACAGAAAAATAAAGGAGAAAACAGATGAACAAAAATTCAACTCACATTAAGCGTTATAGAAGAAATGAAACAAGATAATGAGGTAGTGGGTACCAACAAGGACAGGCTGCTTTCCACTAAGGGGATGTAAAAGGCTCCCCTGAGCATCTGAAAAGGTGGCATCTGAGCAGCAAGTTGAATGTTCCTAGAATCCCATGGCAGATCTCCAGGCCTCCTTCCACAGCTTCTTCCCTTACTTGAAACCAGATATCGTCACACACACACACACACACACACACACACACACACAACACAAGTGTCTCTATATTCTTCAGTTATTTCAAACATACATACCTATTTATCAGTGCTCTCTTAAAATATAGTGTTCAAAACTGGGTAAAGCACTCTTGATTTGGTCTGACCAAAAGATGGGTCCATGAGCTAGCTCCCTTGTTTCCGGACACCACAGATCTATTAACTGGTCTCCTGTGGTTCTATTTTTTTTTTTTTAATAATTTATTGTCAAGGTATCAAGGTAGCTATCATACAGGAGTAGATTCCCGTGAGTCATCACTTAGATACAATTACAGACAACACCCAGTGTCCGTCCCAGCAAGTGCCCTCCTCAATGCCCATCACCCATTTCCCTCTTGCCCTCCCCACTCTCAACCCTCAGTTTGTTCTCTGTGTTCAAGAGCCTCTTAGATTTGCCTCTCTGCCTCGCTGTTTGTAACTTATTTTTCCTTCTCTTCCCCCATGGTCTTCCATTAAGTTTCTCAGTTTCCACATATGAGTGAAAACATATAGCATCTACCTTTCTCTGACTGACTTACTTCACTTAGCATAATACCCTCCAGTTCTACCCACGTGGTTGCAAATGGCAGGATTTCATTCTTACTGGAGTAGTCTTCCATTATATACATACACCACAGCTTCTTTATCCTTGTATCAGTTGATGGACATTGGCGCTCTTTCCATAATTTGGCTACTGTTGATAGCGCTGCTATAAACACTGGGGTGCACGTGGTTCTGAACGGTGGGGGGCAAAGTTGCAATAGCTTTTAAAAGCCTGTATGTCATTAGCTTTCCCTTTCTTAAAGTCTTAACCAACTACAAATAGCAGGTCTATCACACATGCTATTGCTAAACTTCATCATTTGTATCTTATAATTTTGTAATTATGGGTGGGGCAGGGGTAGGCAACAGAAGGACCTGGGTCTCGCCTTGTTTCTATCGAAGCCATCTTGCCATCCGCTTAATATTTTCTTTTTTTCTCTGTTGTGCTACAGCTATCGTCATTTAAGATTTTAACTGTCCTTCCACATACCACCCACGGATTTGAGAAGCACAGCACCGACACCCAGATCCACGTCTTGCTAAAGCATTTCCCAGGCTGGGACAGGGAAGGGGTATGCGCTTTCAAGAAGTCATCATTCCTTTGACAACATTATGAGTCGGTCCGCAGAAAATAGACACATGCAAAACACCTGATGCAATCCAAACCCACCCTATGCATTCATTCATATGAACACACAAAGAAAGGAGGCTAGTGTGACAAGATATTCTTTTTTTTTTTTTAATGTTTATTTATTTTTGAGACAGAGAGAGACAGAGCACGAACAGGGGAGGGTCTGAGAGAGAGGGAGACACAGAATCCGAAACAGGCTCCAGGCTCTGAGCCGTCAGCACAGAGCCTGACGCGGGGCTCGAACTCACGGACCGCGAGATCGTGACCTGAGCCCAAGTCGGCCGCTTAACCGACTGAGCCACCCAGGCGCCCCAACAGGATATTCTTAGTAAATCAGTGTCGAATCCTGTCATTCACTGCTCCTGACTTTGAGCACTCAAAAACTCCCTTTTTGAAACTATGATCTAAAGATGTGTTCTAAATCTTGCCTAATATAGGCTCACCAGGTTAGGTGATCACTTCTGATTTCTCTTTTTCAAACATTTCAACTTTACTATTTGGCCCCATGGTTTCTGACCAGGCTACTGCAATTGAATATATTATATATGTATATGTATATATACACACACATACATACACATGTATAATATGTACATATGCTTAATATGTATGTGTATATATACATAAAGTTTTTATATGAAGTTTGTCCTAGAATATAAAACATTTGGGTCAAAGACCTAAGAACTTATATACAATAATAGGCTCACTTTTACAATCATTAATCTAATGTTGTGTCCCTTCCATTTTCTTTCTTTTTTTTTCTTTTATTTTTGAGACAGGGAGAGAGAGATAGAGTGAGGGCAGGGGAGGCACATGGAGAGAGAGGGAGACACAGAATCCAAAGCAAGCTCCAGGCTCTGAGTTGTCAGCATGGAGCCCGAATCAAGGCTCGAACTCACGGACTGTGAGATTATGACCTGAGCTGAAGTCGGACGCTTAGCTGACTGAGCCACCCAGGCACCCTGCTTCCATTTTCAATAATATTCTCTTCCCTGAAAAAAAAAAATAGGTAGAAAACAGGAATTGAGCACTTATCCATTTTTTGCTTTTCATGCGTTATGGGTTTTTTGTTCATTTTTACTTGAGATTATAGAGAAATTTCCAGACGTTAAAGCAGAAACTGATAGAAGGGGAGTCCATATAAGAAATAAATATTACACCGATCTCTAGGGTATTTTGAAAATTGAATCTCTAAATTTATATGTGCCTAATCTAACTTCTATGCTCAGAAATGTTCATGACATTCTCATGCTCAGATGACATTCTCTATTACACCCGAGGTTTTTTTAATGGGTTTTTTTTTTCAACGTTTATTTATTTTTGGGACAGTGAGAGACAGAGCATGAACGGGGGAGGGTCAGAGAGAGAGGGAGACACAGAATCGGAAACAGGCTCCAGGCTCCGAGCCATCAGCCCAGAGCCTGATGCGGGGCTCGAACTCATGGACCGCGAGATCGTGACCTGGCTGAAGTCGGACGCTTAACCGACTGCGCCACCCAGGCGCCCCTACACCGAGGTTTTTATAATTATTAAGTATTGCCTTCGTTGATCTGAACTATTTCCACATTAGCAATACCTTTGTTGTTTCTTCTGACTTCCTAGAAATACACCAAAACAAATGAAGAAATCTGTTGGCTGCTCTATTTTCCCTGAACGAGGCTTCAGGCTGAGGTCTGGATATTTCAAGATATTCTCATTGATGATTCTGGATATTCTCATTCATGATTAGGTCTTCCCCTCAGCCAGTTTAGAGGTTTCCCTTGGGAACACATGATTCACTTCCCCTCTCAGGCTGGAAGGTCCAAAACGGACATACAATACCCCTTCTGTTTCTTTCTTTCAATGTTCACCGGGGAACTCCCCATCTTGTAAAGGGGACATTCTCCAAAGAAGGAGGTCCTATTTCAGTCACCCTTTTTCAAGGGTTTCTGCTGTCCTGATGATCAATCTGGTCACCAGGAAAGTAACTCAAATATTAGGCTGAGGCTATACCTAATTAGATATGTCCCCAAAATAATACTTGAAGGGTGCTTTTAACTCAAGACTTTATAAAGTCTCCACAATCATGCTGATGATAAGAACTGAGTCCAAACCACGCCAGGAAATACACAGAGTGTGCAATTCACAATGCAAACATTTACTTACACGTGTATGTATGCAGACAGACATAGCAAACCAGAAATAAAGTTACACAAAATTGCGGGTGAAGGGTGGCCAGCAGCGGTCCTGAGAGCACCTGGGATTCAAAGAAGCTGCTTCTCAGCTTTCCTGCTTCTTCGATTCTGCACCGGCGTTGATCTTTTATCTGCTGGAGTTGTGATCTTTCGAGGACAGTCTTTCTGACTTACTCCACCAGGCCATGTGACTTCCTCCGGCCATTCACAGATCAGAGACACTGTTGGGAGTGCGCTCTCTCTCTAACAGGAGGGCGTTCACAGAATTCCTTCAATGGTGTGGTGGACAGAGTTCAGACACATCTTGCATGTCTAGGGAGATTCTCCTGCGTTCTTCAGAGCTGTTTCTCCAAGGTTGTTACCTCCCTCCCACCATTAATTGGGTTCTCCTTCCCCCTCTTCTATAGCAGCTGGAATGGAATTTAATCCTCATTAAATAGGGGTTAATCTCGGAATATCAGGTTCATAGATTTCCACAGGGAGATTTACTTCTTTACTTACCATACATAGAATGATACTAATCCCTCTTTTTTTCATGTTTATTTATTTTTGAGAGACACAAAGAGAGAGAGAGAGAGAGACAGAGAGAGAGAGAGAGAGTGCAGGGGAGGGGCAGAGAGAGAGGGAGACACAGAATCCGAGGCAGGCTCCAGGCTCTGAGCTGTCAGCACAGAGCTGGACACGGGGCTTGAACTCATGAACCTTGAGATCATAACCAGAGCCAAAGTTGGATGCTCAACCGACTGAGCCACCCAGGCGCCCTTACTATTCCCCCTTTAATATATATATAAATTTCACAAACAAAATCTAGCTAATAGAAACCTAAAGTATCATGCATATTTTTTCCAATATAACGGCATATTGCAAGAAAACGAGGATTTGAGAACTGCTGTGGATGGTGATGGTGGCCTTCACGCATAAAGAACCAAGCAGCGCATTGCTGAAACTCATCATGAGAAGCAAAAGAAGCAAGCATTTTGGAATTGTGTAATATGAGCGATAGGTCTGGGAAACCTGTCAAGGGAGAAGCGCCTCACGCTTAAATCAGAAGCCCTTCCACTACCCAGGACAGGAATTTAAGCTGGTTAGTGAACCTGTCTGTGCCTCGGTTTCCCCATGTGTAAGTAGGAATTTATAACACCTACTTAGCACATTTATTATGGAAAGGCATCCTAGCTAACTACATTGGGGGCCACGTAAGGAAAAGGTACCGTCACCTGCCGGTATCCACTGACCACAGTTGTTCCCAGCTGTGGGCACTCGGGTGCCTTGTCAGAAGGGACTGGTCAGTGATTGAGAAGCCTGGAGACAGCAGAAGTGTCAAGAGAGTGGAAAAATAGGGAACATAGCCTGGCTCCCTCAGGACTGGCCAGGACCCCAGTCAGTGAGCTGAGGGCTGCTCTTCATCTGGTCCAAACACACCCGAAACTACAGGTGTAAACATAGTTTGCGGATGTAAATGATACAGTAGATCTTTGTGTTTACCAGATGTCAAGAGTCACTGTTTCAGAAAGCCAACTGCATGCCAACCCGAACATTTTCACATCAGTGGATGGATTTTTTTTTTTTTTAATATCTCTTATTCAAAGTTGAGATTATGGCTTCTGGTCTTTCCTGGGGAGTGTGATGGGTTTTTCCCTCGTTTCTTTCTGTTTGAGGATTTCAAACGAGTTCAAATCTAAAGATCATGACCACACACAAAGTGAAGCTGAGAATTAATGTTACTGGAATAGCTGAAGAGAAAAAAAATTTCATGCATCGAGTTCAGGTAATTCAAACAAAAAAGTGCTATTAATTTGGGCCCTCGGTAAACTATTTCAGTAAACTCTCCAGCTTAATTTGCTCAGGGAGATAATCCCATTGTCCTCATTTTAATGAAAGTATGTCCATTCAAAAATGTCTGTGAAAAGTGTGGACTCCCTTCTATGGAAGTATTGCTAGATGAGATCGGGCAGAAAGGAACAATCTCTCTGGGCATTAAAGAAGGTATGAGTTTCCCCCTTTCCAATGCTAATGGAGGTTTTATTCTCAAAAGTTAAAGTTGAGAGGTCAGGTGTGAGAGCCCTGCTTCCCTCGGCTTCAACAGCTCCCCTGAAGGCCAGACCCTACACAAAGGACAGACCAGAAAGAGGAAAGGAAACATACTTCTGAGCAGGAATGGCTTCATATACCTGTCTCCAAAGACTTTAAGATGGTAAGAGACAGGCAAGACTGTTCCATCCCCTGATTTCCTGGTGATGATTCCCAATCAGCCAGTGAGACTCAAGTGAGGGCCACTTGCCTGTGGCAGGCTGGGTCCCAGCTGTCATGCAAGTTACCAAGAGGACTTCACAAGGGGTTAGGATCCAGAGGTGAGACTGGACACTTGAGAAAGCACACCACAAGAGAGAGTCTTGAGGAAAACAGCCAGACCCAACTCTGAGGAGAGGGTAAAGGGAAGATGGCCGCCTACAATTAGGAGTCTTTCAGAAGCTCGGCTGTGAGCAGAGACAGGCTTTCTACAACCACCACATGGAGGACTGGGCTCTCTCCGGGCCCAGCAGGACTAGACAACCACACCTCCCGTCCTGTGGTGGGAAGCAAGCATCGAACATATCAAACGTATCCAAAATTATCCAGTGGGGTGTATCCATTCCTGATATTCTGCACAAAGGTAACTAACTAAAATAAGTGAACAAGGGAAGTATTCTTTGTAACTTGGGGTTCACAAAAGAGTTTTGTGGGAGTAGGTAGTGCTCTCTTCATCTAATACCTATTTCTATATACAGGTGACCCTTGAAGGACATGGATTTGAACTATGTGGGTCCACTTCTACACAGATTTTTTTCAATAACTACACTTCTTCCTTAGTATTTCTCCTCTTTATGTATTTTCTTAATAGCGTTCTTTTCTTCTAGTTTCTTGTAGGAATATGGCATATAATACACATACAAAATATGTGTTAATTGACTTTTATGTTATGAGTAAGGCTCTGGTCAGTAGTAGTCTTTGGAGAGTTGAAAGTTATATGCAGATTTTTGACTCTACAGGGAGCTGGGGGGGGGGGGAGCAGGGGGAAACACCCCTAACCCCCATGTTGCTCAAGGGTCAACTGTATTACCTGAGAGACAGAGTAGAAAGAGAGAGAGTTGGTGGCCTATAGGTTTATGTGTGATAAATGTGTGTGTGTGTATGTGTGTGTGTGTGTGTGTGTGTGTGTGTGTAAAAACACTGGCTAGTTGACCAATATTCAACATATAGAGAGTTATAGAAATATATATATGTGTGTGTGTATATATATATATATGCTATTTTCATAATGTGTGATTTCAATTAAGTGATTAATATACAACTGAGGTTAGAAGGTAAGGCTCTCCTTTTCTCAATGTTGACCTATGCTCCTTTCGATGAGGGTATTTGACTGAAGGAAAGAAGGAGAAGGAGAAGAAAAGAGGGTGCTGATCATATGGAGGACCCACTATGTTGCATGTATTTCACCTACATTATTGGACTTTATATGCATTTGTATACATGATGAGACACCTGTTATTATTACCTCATTTTACCTTTGAGAAAAGGGGAGCTGAGATGAACTCAAATAGGGGAAAGAATGAAATAAGTAGGGGCACCTGGGTGGCTCAGTAGGTTAAGCGTCCTATTCTGGCTCAGGTCACCATCTTATAGTACGAGTTCGAGCCCCGCATCGGGCTCTGCGGTGACCACGCAGAGCCTGCTTGGGTTCTCTCTCTCCCTCTCTGCCTGTCTCTCCCCCCTCCTCTCTCTCAAAATAAATAAATGCACTTAAAAAAAAAAAAAAGAACGAAATGAGTAAAGGCAGAGCTAGCTTTTAAACCCAGTTTCTTCTGATCACAAAGTCCAGTTCCCTCGGTGACAAGGATTGAGGTGCCTGAGTCACTGGATGTCCCTGCACTCTCATGACTCACATTCTGACACCACACGAATACTTTTCAAAATATTTTAATTCAAAGAGAAAAAGCAAGGTGCATATTCCTAAATATGCTTTGGGTTCTTAGGCTGCTTACAAACATCTCCTTTGCCTGTATCAGGGAGGAATTTGATTCAACCCGCCAAATTCATCACTCCTAAAAGGACAGAGGAAATTCTTCGCTTCAAGTCCAAATCACTTCGCAGTAGGCTCTTTATAGCCCTCATGATTATCAGACAAGGGGGCTTTCACTTATAACAAGACCACGAGTATGGGGAAAATTGGGGATTTGAGGGTAATTATCCAGAAGAAATAATCAGTACTATCTGCAAAGAAATAAAGCACACCGGGAACAGCAAAGAGTCCAGTTTTTTGTAGCAGCAAGGAACCTTTGCCCAAGGATATCATTAGTATTCCATTGGGCTAAGGGAAGAGGGCCTCACAGGGTTTTACCCAGTTTGCCCAACTGGGCTTATGTTTCCCTTCTTGGATCCCATAAATATGCCCCTTTAAACCGATTTAATATTGACAGCTTGGGGACCCTAGCGGACACACATCTCAACATGCTTTCTGCAAGAACTCTGCTGGCGGTCAGTTCGGATTCTGGAACACTGACTCAGCATCCACTGTGTGAACACACAGAGAATGGGAGAAAGAAATGGTCCCACCCTTTCGGCCAGATAGGAAGGCGTTCGGGGCCTTGTTCAACCTTGAGGGTACGCCCAGGTCTCTCCCTCAGCTCCACTGGAAAGCAGGCAGAGGGACGGCAGGTCAAAGGAGGTGAAGAAGGGCAAAGAA
Source organism: Prionailurus bengalensis (assembly GCF_016509475.1). NCBI lineage: Eukaryota > Metazoa > Chordata > Mammalia > Carnivora > Felidae > Prionailurus > Prionailurus bengalensis. Next base: position 12,320,587 of record NC_057353.1, on the reverse strand, counting down.
AACGCTAACCATGTTCCGCTGATGCAGGATCAATACGGAAGGAGACACAGGTCTCCGGTGGGAAGAGCATCCTGCCTGCTTCCCGTCACCTTCTGCCTTCCCAGCTCCCTTCATCATGCTGTGAGGCTATGTCGCTTTCTACCTGATCACAGCCTGGCTGGAAATGTGCCTGCGTCCTTAGCATCCTTAACGCAACCGCACCCCCTCTCTCCTGCGCAGGCCCCGGGTGCCCAGTCCCTGCTTCCAGCCTTCAGCCTTTCTCGCACACACGCGGTGCTCGGTGTTCTGGGGTGGGCGCCGGGGCAAAAAGCCTTCAACTGGCTCCTGCACTTCAACAAAAACCACCTTTAAGCTGGAAGAATGTGTCATCAACTGATAATTGACTAAATGACAGCTCATTTTCATTCTGCGGAAGGGAATTGCTTCATATTTCATTCTTAACGCCTGCTCGTTTTCGGGCAGCCTTCGCCGGGCAGGAAGGGCTCCCCCGGGAATTGCTTGAAAGGTTAGCGCCCAGGGCGAGCGTGGGCCCTGCCAGGGCTGCGCTGCGCGGCGCCGGTCGCTCCCCTCGTTAATGTCTCAATGCTGCCCCCTGCTGGACCACGGCGCCCCGGCAGCGCCCGCGACCTGAGACCCGCGCTTCCACCGCGCTCGTCTGTCGCGGCCCGCACCTCTGCGGGAGAGGTGACCGCTCTGGGGCTTTTGGTTTTGTGCAAAAGCCGCACAACCGAAATTCACCGCCTTTAAGGGCGCCCGGACCTCACCGGATGGGTGCTCAGCTGCTCGTGCCGCGGCGCGGCCGCTTCTGCCGGTTGTCAGGCTGTCGGTGCCCGGAATGAAGAGAAGCCATTGTCGCCAAGGGCTTTGCTCCCCGAAAGGGATTTGCGGATGGAATGCAGATGTGTGTGACCGGGGAGAGGTTTCCTGCCCGGAAAAAGCGAGACATCACCCGGTAGGAGAGAGGTCAACCTTGGGCCATATACATATGGATCTTCAGATTCAGGGTCCAGGGTTAAACTCCACTTTGACCCCCAGTTGGGACCCCCGTGGACCACTCCCTGCCCAGCTCGGGCCCTCCCTCCTAGCCTGTGGCCCTCCTGCCTTCTCAGGCTGCCTTCATGCCGCCGTCTCCACACAGCGGCCCACTGCCTCTGCCTGGTCACCTCCCCACCCTGCCTGTGCCCATCCTCCACTCAAAGCCAAAGAAACCCATATCAAATAATTCTGCTAACATACGGTGCCTCGCGAGGTGCCTGGCACCGGGGTAAGCGTTCGAGAAGTTTTAGCTAGAAATCTAGTTAAATCTGATCGGCCACCCCCTGAGCACTTAGTGAACACGCCAAGGGGCTCCCCATCCCTTGGATAAAATTAGTGGGCCTCTGCTTAACTCTCAACTTCCTTTTCAAACATTTTCTCAACTTTCACCAGCCAGCAGTGCAACTTCCGGGGGTTCTCCCATGCTTACCCTGTGACTAATCTCTGGCATTGCTAATGCCAGTCCCTTGACCTCATAGACCCTCTCCTGCCTCGTCTTCACCTGTTTATCAATCTGTTAAGACTCAAGCCTTTCTGAAGGCCAACTGTCTGCTTGGGTGTCTGTCTGCTCTCCATATCTGAGCTTCTTGAATTCCGGGACTGTCTGATTCACCTTTCTATCCCCTAGAGTTCACACAGTTCCTGGTTAGCATGACCGGGACTCCCCGCATGTTCATTGCATGAGTGAATGAATGAGCCAGAAAAGAATGCACAAGTAAGAGAGGGTCCCAGAAGCACCTGCCTGCCCTAACCATCTCCTTGTACCCGCCAACTGGAGACTCTTGGGACTGAATCTGCTCCTGCGGGGCCTGGGAAAGACAAGGCATTCATTACCAGCCAGGGGTGGGGTGGGGGGTGGTGGGGGTGGGGGGCTTTGGTCAGTCAAGTTCACCTGGAACATCACCCCCTTTATATGGTGATGACTAGTCAAACCTGCCTACCTTTGAAAAGGGGCATTATTTTTAGAGGAGAGAGTAATTCTGGAGACTTGGGAACTTGGCAGGGGACAGATCTGGCAGGAGTAGGGGACTTGAGATGCAGAAGAGCTATATTAGGACAGTGGGTTTATGGGAACAGATGACACTGTGGGAGCTTAATAGAGGGCATCAGAGGAGGGGAAAATCGCCTGAGTACATTGTACATGCCAAGTCCTTCTCAGATTCCTTCTACACCTCATGACAATCCACGGAAGATTACTATCTCCATTTTCTCAATAGGAATTGAGGCTTAGACAGTTTGGGTTCCGTACTTGATGTCACATAGCAACTAAATGATAGACCTAAGATTCGAACTCGGGCTACATCACTTCCAAGCCCGTATTTTCCCATTACGTTAACGTTTGCGTTTCTTAAAGAAAGACAAAGGCACCTAGAGCAGGAAGGTACAGACTTCTCACTTCTGAATAAACCAACCCAGCCCTTCTTGAAGATCATCCCCCTCTCTGTCTTAATGGAAAGTACTGGATTTCTGCATCTCCAAAATGTACCCAAAAGAATACTAAGGGTCCCCTATCGTTCAGATCCCTTCATAGCTCCCAACCTGGACAAGCCCTAAATAGAACAGGGATCAGTCATTGAAGGGTTTCATTTCCCATCGTAGGTAGAAGACATCCACCTTCACCCGCTCCATTTTACTTGGAGACGTGCGATGCTGCCTCTTGATCACACTCTGCCCCAGTGTGTTGCACTTCATTAGGCATCAGTAGGATTAAATAGCAGTGAACAAGGGTATCTAATCGATTATTACAATCTCTAGAAAAGAAATGTGAACTCACAGACCACTGCACTTTGATCCAGAAAAACCCAGCCCCGTGTCTCAACTTATATCACAAAATCGTGGTGTTGCAGCAAGCCCGTGAGCCCAGTGGTAGGACCTAAGATTTTGAGTGTGCCATTTCAGCAGGGAAGTCAAGTCTCAAGTCTCCCTTGACACCAACATCCTCCAAATTCCACATGCACCCTATATGACCATCCGGCAATCCCGTACTTGGCAATACTCGGAAATAGTCTAGGAGCAGAGGTCCTCAGGCTTTGGTCCCTTGAAAGGTTAGTAAGATACAGATTCCTGGGGACGCCTGGGTAGCTGAGTCGATTGAGCGCTGACTTCCGCTCGGGTCATCATCTCTCAGTTCCTGAGTTGGAGCCCCACATGGGGCTCTGTGCTGACAGCTCAGAGCCTGCATTGGATCCTCTGTCACCCTCCCCCCCCCCAACTCAGCCTCTGCCTCCACTTGTGCACTTTCAAAAATAAATAAACATTAAGAAAAAAAAGGTGCAGACTCTTGGGCTCCATGATCCTCAATTTCTAAGAATCCAAGAATTTTGATTTCCAACCAATTGCCAAGTAACGCTGATGCTGTCGGTCAGTGGTTCATACTTTGAGAACTACTGTGCCAGAGCATCAGCTGAAAGAGCCCAGGGGAGTAAGAGCCTGCTCTGGACCTCTGTCTGAGTATCTTGAGCATCTCCACGTCTACTAGAGTTTTCTTTCGCAGAACGGATTTTTAGCACACCATCCTTTAGCTCCGGCTCACCAGTTCTACACTTGCAGAACGTTCCAGAGGCCTCTAGATGGGTTAGGACCCACTTGGTGTAAGTGACAGAAAGCCTGGCTCTGATTGACTAAAGAAAAATAAAAAGAAATGTATTGGTTCCAAGAGCGAGAAGCCCAGACCTGGCTTGACCAGGGCTCAAATAATGTGACTCGAACCACATTTTCTTTCTACACCTCTCCTTTCTCTCGCTGTCTCTCCTCTCTCCCTTGCTCCTTCATATTTTCTCCTTTATCAAAAATCCTCTTCGTGTGAGTCTGAAGATGCCCACCGAAGCTATAGCGCTGGCAAATTCTTCCATTAGAATCGTTCCCAGGATTCCCAGCATAAATCTCGATGTTTTCGATGGCTTCTCATTGACACAAATTGAATCAAGGGCTCACCCCAAACCAATTACTAGTTTATGGGCAGGAAAACGCAATTCACATTAGGCCTAAATAACATGCTCCACTCTCGATCCCAGGACAAATCACAGGGGCGAGGAAGGGGACAGGAACATGGACAATGCATCTATTTGCTGACTGTGTAGTTGGATTTGCATCATTCACTATGCTAACGACAGGTAGCTCCACTGTGCACCCAGCCGCCTGCTGAACATCTCCAGCCAAACATCTCATAAACACCTCCAATGCACCGTGTCTAACACTACGGTCAACTGAACTCATTATCTCTACTTTTCTTTCTTTCCTTCCTAGGCCCCCAAACCCAACCACCTCAACCAAAACAGCACCACGATGCACCTGGTCACCCAGTTTAGAACTCTAGAGCCATCGTTTTCTCCTCTCCCTAGCATTCCACAGCTGACCACGAGACCCTGTAATGTCCACCTCTCGTATTCTAGACACGCTCTTGACCCATCCCCATGATCAGTGCCTAATCCCAACTACCATCGCTAAGACTCCCCGTTGCAGTGGCGTTTTAAAACTGACTTCACAAATTCCCATCTTGCCCCTTCCCAATCCATCCAACATATTTCGGATACGCAGCTATCACGACGTTACTCCTCCACCTGAAGCCCTTCAGGGTATTGTTTCAGTCGCAGGATGGCATCCTGTGTGTCATGAAAGGTCCCCCATGACCAGGCCCCTGCCTGACTACTTGGGTCCTGCTGCTCCCACCTTACTTTCTATGTCTAATCATAAAGAACTACTTGCAACTTCAAGAGACCTCTGTTATTCTATACGGTCATGCCTTTGTATTTGCTTTGTCTTCTGCCTGGACGTCTATGCCCTTCTGGCCACTCGGCTGATTTATACTCATTCTTCACGGCCCAACTCGGCCACTCGTGTCTTCTGAGACTTCCCTGGCCCTAGCTCCTGTGCCCTCCTGTACCTGCTGATGAGTCCTTCCTTTGTGCCCCTTCCATATCTTTTGGCATCTGTCTCACAATGGCCATGTATTTAACTCCGCTGAAATTATTTGCTTTCTTGTCTACCTTCCCTATGGGCTGAGAGCTCCCTGAGAGCAATATCTCTCAGCGTCCCCGGAACCAAGCACAGCATCTTGGCCTTGGCTCATGCTCCAGACATTAATAAACACTCTAACCTCTGGGCGAGTGGAACTCACCCGCCGTGCAACAGAAGTACACGAGTTCTTGCTGGACTCCGACGTGGGCAGTTCTCCAATTCCTTAATGCTTCTCATTGAAAGACAGATGTCACTCGGGCCTTTGCAAGAAGGAAGGCCAGTCCTGCATGAGGCCCTCCCCACGAAAGCTTCATCTCAGGCCTGGCTAAACGACAGCCGCAGGATGGTACATCACCCTGTTAGGTGAAACCAAACGGCCTGCGTCACCTCACGCTGATGACACTGTGTGTGCGTTCTCGGCCACCAGCTCCCATATCATTTTACTTGTGGGAGTCAGGCATCATGTTCCAGTAGGGGACACTGCAACCCTCTGTCACTCGGCAGCTAACCCAGCCACACAGTCTGTCCTCGGGGCATCCGAGGCTTCGGGCTGGCTGAGCAGCCTCTAGTCCCAGGACAGCCCTGAGTCAGGCGCGGATGCCCCATTACTAAGTAAGCCCAGGGCATGAGTTGTTCCTCTGATAAAGAATGACAAATAGGCCTGAGCTTTGCAACACAGAAGGACAAGTGCTACAAGACGCTGATGTCTCTGATGGAAGGAAGGACACAGACAGGGGTTCTCATTTCCTTTGTGTGAAAACTGGGGCACCTGCTGCTTGGGGGCAGGTGTCTGCAAAAGCCAAAAACCCCGCCCACTGTAGCCGGCCTCGGCACCCCTCCTGGGCCCAAGTCGTTTCAGGACTGTGATTCTCCAACTTCTGGAGCTTTCCAGCACACCTTTCCAGGCCTGGCCTAAGGAGAACAGTCCTGAGTCTCGGGCTGCAGGCTGCCCCTCCTCCCCACTCCAGTGTCACTTTCCATCACCACCAGCAACCCCTCCCAGAAAGGTCTCTTTCCAAAGGACCCCAGGCAAGAAGACGGAGCGAGGTTAGGGCCGTTTCCTCACATCTTGTTTTACCTTCCAAAAAAAAAAAAAAAGAACAAAATAAATCTCTGTGTAACTGAAAGTCAATGAATGACAACATCATAAAGATGAAGGCACTTTGACAGCTCGAGCCTCCCTGTCACTCAGTGCAGGTGCTATTTTGCGGGCAGTACGATTCTTTTTTGCACGAGCGTCAAGATACAGCAGATCGTTCAGCATTCATGACCTCGGCCGGAGACGTGCCAGAGACACCCCCACCCAGTCACTGCCGCAATCAGATTACCCCTTCTCACGCTCAAATGCCCCCTGGAGTTTTAGGGGGAAGAGCCCCTTGTTAAGAGACAAGACCTTCAGGAAATCGCCTGCCAATGACGTTTATGCAGGTTTCAAAACCACCAGGCCATCCATATTCACTCACATTTTTCCAGGCTGAGAATAAGTGTGGTCCACCAGCAGAAATCCGTTCCCAGAGCCCGCACTCTCTCCTTATTCTCTTACCCATTCATTCCTTTGATGAGGATCTTTATTTAAAAAGGAAAAAAAAAATATGTGTGGATTCTAAAAGGTAAAACTCACTTAAGTCTTGTTCTGCGAACAGTGATGGTTAAGAAACAATCTGTGCAGGCCCAGAGATAAGGAAGTTCTCTGCATCAAGTAAATGCCCTTTGCTAACCCAAATTTCCTCTTTCCCAGTAACAAAGCCTCGGTGCTCACACTCCCCTAAGCCATAACCAAGTGCCCCTTTCCCTCAGCCCCTTATTCCCATCACCTCCCGGCCAAAGTTCCTTCCTTCCTATTCCTTGTGAAAGTCACACTGTGCTCTACCCTGTCAGCCAGGTTCAACCACAGTGTGTTCCCGGGCCAATACCGCCCCTCAACCCCAAGCAGCGGATGCATTTACCCCACACTTCTGCAAACCTCTCTTGGTGTTCGCCAGTTTTCACCTGTGTAACCGCTGCCTTAATCCATGCCTGCGTCACCCGCCTCCTGGACCGTCGCAGCCACCTCATGGCTGCTGCTGCTGTCAGCTGTCTCCTCCCCATCCTGAATCACTCTCCCCCACTGTTACCAGAACGAACTTCCTAAAAGGCAAACACGCTCGGGTCCCAGATCCCTGCTGTCGAATTGTACACACGCTGTTGTGATGGTGGTAGCCAATCTGGGCCACGGACGGGAACAGCACCCCCCACCGAAGCCAGAGGACAACGTGGGGCCATCAGAGGGGGCATAAGGTGCTAAGTAGCCATTGTGGGGGGGGTTCTGGCCCAAGCTCTGGGCACACGAGCCTTATATAGACCTATCCCTGAGTGTGCAGGTGGGCGCATCCAGAGCTAGTCTGGAAGTAGAAAAGGACCCGGGACAGTCAGGTCTAAAATGGGACTTTCTAACTGTATGAGGAGTGAAATTGTTATGATGTGATGTACCGTATCTGGAATTTTAGAAACATCGTAAGCTTCTTCCCTGGCACTGATTTTCCAGAGAAAGGAGAAGGACCTGCGTGAGCCGCTGAGGAGCCCCATAGAAACTACCTTCCAGTCTTTGGAGAGAATTCCAATGTTCCTTCCCTCAGCGGCTGAAGGGCACTGGGGACACTGTGGCCTCTACATTTTCAGACTCTTGACCTGGAGCCTCCTAATACTCTTCAGAAAATGTTCTCTACCTCTGCCTTCTGTCACCCAATCAGGCAGTTATTTGAATATATGTGACTGCCTTTTAACGAAATCGTATGTACAAATAGAATGAAACAAAGCAAAACAAATGCTAAACTAATTATATTTTAGAAACATATTTCCTCACTCAAGATGCCAAGTTATAATTCATTCTGTTGGCTTCAAATCTATTTGGCTTAAGAGCTCTTTTGATGGATGACAGATATGTGAACTAATTCATTATATATTCATTCATTCATTCTGTTACTCTTTATTAACTGTCTGTAGAATGCTTGGCATGAATTGGGCCAATCTGATATGCACAAAGCCTCCATATTATTCACGCTATGTCACAGAATATACTGATCTACTGTGGAACTTTACAATATATATGTCCCTTTTAATTCTTTAGGCCAACGGCCCATCAGGACAATTTTGTAAAAGCATGCACTTAAAGTCAGCTCCAAAGGATAGATTAACATTGTCTTGGAGAAGTGTGATACTTTAAAAATATGGCTGCAAGTTGTTTGACATTCCAATCATCGAGAGGCGTCAGTCTGTATCCACTCTCCTTGAACCTGGACCAGCCTTAGTGCCTGGCTGACCCACAGAGTTTGACAGAAATGGCTCTACAGGACTTCTAAGTCTGTGTCATGGGCGCCAAGAGGTTTTTACCTGGGTTCTCTGCAGTGTGCACACTGAAACTTAAAGTCTCTGTGTACCAAGTTCTACCACCAAGAGACCACTATTCTGTGAAGAAGGCCAAGCCAGCCTGGAGACCACAACAGAGGCTCTGAGACCGGACGTAGAGAGATAGGGCTATCAGTACAGGCCCCACTCTCCAGCCTTCCACTGTCCCGGATCAGCTACGGTCTGATGACAACCATTTGGTAGGCCCGGAGACAGTCAGCCTAGCTGAGGCTTCCTGAACTCCCAACCTTTGGAACTAGTGATGGATTATAACGTGATTGTAGTTGTTAGACATCATCAAGCTTGGGAATGGTTTGTTACACAGCCATAGATAACTGATACAGGAGGAAAGGGAAGATTTTTGATATGAATCCCCACTGCTATCATCAGGAGTGATCCAGAAAGCTATTTTCTACTAGCTGGAACAAAATAAACCCCATTCTCTTCTTATATTTGAACATCTATTTCTCTGAGTGTTAATGTTTCTTGTACCCTTAAGTAATATTGGACATCTCTATCCATGCTTTCTACCTAAGATCATTTACTGATAGAGACTCCAACTTGCTTACATGTTAAGAAGAGACAGAGTTAAAGGGGGAAGCAGTAACCACAGCTTTAACCAACTTGTAAATGTCAGGATCCCTGCAAGGGAAGGACAAAGAACACCAAAAACATTTTTCCCTCCACTCAGTAGCTGTAGAGCAGGAGCCCAAATCAACGTTCTGTAATTGTCACACAACTTAAATGGCCAAACTTCACTCATCCACAGGGAGAGTTTCCATTCTGCTTCCTATTTTCCAAGACAGATCACATGGTAAATCCCTGTTACACTGTGTAGGCTAAAGCAGCCAAGGGTTACGAGCTATACAGTGCCATGTAGCTACGAACTACTCCGTCTCTCTGTGGCTTGCCTTGCAACAAATGCATCAGCTGAAGGATGGCGTTCTAACAGAAACTTGATGCGCCGGAGAAATGGGATCTTCTTGATAAAGAAGTAGAGCTTGCTGAACATCATCCTGGAAAAGGCTGGGCAGTATCTAGTGAAATAAAAAGGAAACTACTTGGGACACCTGGGGGGCTCAGTTGGTTGGGTGTCCGACTTCGGCTGGGGTCATGAGCTCACGGCTCGTGAGTTCGAGCCCCGCGTCGGGCTCTGTGCTGACAGCTCAGAGCCTGGAGCCTGCTTCGGATTCTGTGTCTCCCTCTCTCTCTCCCCCTCCCCCACTCATGCTCTGTTCCTCAAAAATAAATAAACATTAAAAAAAAGGAAGTTACTCACTCAAGCATCGAGAATCCCAATAACAACATAGGAAAACTATGGAGAGAGCAGTGAAATTACTCTCTCTAAAGAGACAGGAAAGAAATGACGGGACTGTGAGTTTATTACCTATTCCTACAACATGCTGAGACCAGGTCCACTCTTGTGATGGTAGGAAAATGGACCACCCGAGTCGCTTGCTAGGAGAGGTGTCTAGTCAGGAAGCCCCTATTTTTAGGAGTTTGGGCTGGAGAGGGAGAAGGAAGGTACAATACTGCACAAAAATCAAAAGCATATTCATGTTAGCAGTGAAACTATTGAAAGTCAAGCTGGAAAAGAGTCCCTGGCACAGCTTTCGAGCGACCAGAGTACAGACAAAAGAGCACATGGAAGCCCAGCTTGGTGGCCACTCCAGCACAAATCCTGGGCCGTTTTCCACTCTGGATTCTAGAGTTCATATCATAACTGGTCAGATCAGGGCTTCTCAGTGCAGGACCCTGGAGCAATGGAGGAGATAGAACCATTGTTAGAAAAAAAATAATAATATGGAGGAAAGGACCCTACGTATGGATGAAAAGATTTCAGAAAAAACACAGACAATAAAAATAAAGCAAAAGACCCAACTCTGGCCAGTTCTGACTATAAGAGATTATGAAGTAATTTATTCAAAACATCTGAAAGATGATAAAGAATAGAAGCTAACTCATATGCCTACAGAGGAATTTAGGTCTCACTCCTTAGTGCTTAAAAGACTTCCTAGAACAAATTAGATCACCATAGTTCTTTCCCTGGATGTATCTGTGCATAAATCTTGCATTACTACCAGGAAGTAGTTTGAGATCTAGGTGATCATATACAGTAAGACCCCCCAAAATTAGATATTTGGTTATGCTGACACTAAAAATCTTGTTTAAAAAAAAAAATGACTGGCCACGAGAAATAACAAGTATTGGTGAGGATGTGGAGAAAAGGAAGCCATCATGCACTGTTGGTCAAAGGGTAAATTGGTATAGCCACTATAGAAAACAGTATGGTATGGAAGTTCTTCAAAAAACTAAAAATAGAAACACCACAGGATCCAGTAATTCGACTACTGAGTATTTACCGAAAGGAAATGACAACCCTAATTTGAATAGATCTATGCATCGCTGTGTTTATTGCGACATTATTTACAATAGTCAAGATACGGAGCTACCTAAGTATCCATGATGGATGGATAAGAAGATGTGGTGTGAATATGCAGTGGAATATTACTCAGCCATAAAAAAAGGAGAATGAAATCTTGCCATTTGCAACAACATGGATAGACCTAGAGGGTATTATGCTAAGTGAAACAAGTCAGGGAAAGACAAAACACCATGCGATTTCCACTCGTATGCGGAATACAGAACGAAACAGAACAAAAAGAGCAAACAAAGAACAGAAAGAGACGCATACATACAGGGCCACATGGGTGAAGGGGTGTGGGAAGCTTCCGGTTATGGAATGATTAAGTCATGGGATGGAGGACACGGCATGGGGCGTATAGTCAGTGCTACTATAATAACATTGTATGGTGACAGATGTGGAGCATAGTGTGGAAGTTGTGATCTCTAATGTTGTACGCCTGAAACTAAGATAACATTGTGTGTCAACTATACTTCAGTGAAAAAAAAATTTTTTTTTTAAATAGTGATGAAGCCAGGGCACCTGGGTGGCTCAGTCGCTTAAGTGTCCAACTGCTGCTCAGGTCATGGTCTCGCGGTTCTTGAGTTCCAGCCCCAAATTGGGCTCTCCGCTGTCAGCACAGAGTCTGTTTCGAATCCCTTGTCTCCCTCTCTGTCTCTCTGCCCCTCCCCTGCCCTCACTCTCTCTCTCTCTCTCTCTCTCTCTCTCAAAAATAAAATTATAAATAAATAAATAAATACATACATACATACATAAATAAAGTGCATCCAATAAACATTGTTTTAAGTCCTGTTGGCAGAAGCCTAAAGTACAAGTATCTCCCATATTGTTAATTGAACCGGTCCTTTAATAGTTATTGTTGGTTTTTGTTATGAAAAATGCTAACAGTATTTATTTCACGTTGTTATAGAACAGACAGTATGTGTCAAGAAAGAACGAGAGGAGAGGATTCTCGTTCGGACTTCGTGAGCTATTTGATAATGACTTTCCAATTGGAATGTACCATGAAAGAAAACTCTATCAATCCTCAAGGGTAGTATATATCAAGAATTAATCAATTCAGCTAAAAGAGCCAGTGTGCTATCAACTATATGTACAATATTCCATCAAAGATAATCAGGCATATTCCAGTTAATGATTAATTAAAAATGTAAAAATCATTTTTACGTATTTTCTTTATTTTCTCCGCTTTACAGATGTCTTATACATGTACATCCGACCCTTAATTCTAAGCTGAATCAGTAATTATTTTTATTTTTTATTTTTTTTTAATGTTTACCTATTTATTTTGAGAGAGAGAGAGAGAGAGCAGGGGAGGAGCGAAGCGACAGGGAGAAAGAGAATCCCAAGAAGGCTCTGTGCTCTCAGCTTAGAGCTGGACATGGGGCTCTGTCTCATGAAACCCTGAGATCATGACCCGAGCTGAAATCAAGAGTCAGACTCTCAACCGACTGAGCCGCCCAGGTGCCCCTGAAACAGTATTTTTTTTTAAAAAAATGGAGAGAGGTGACTGGTTGCTGAAGTTTTGTTTGCCCAGTGCATTTAGCAACTTTCCTCTTTTTGTTTGTCTCTTTTCAGAAGCTCCTTCCCCCATTCCTGCACTTCTGTACAGTGGTGGAGACGCCATGCTCATTTTAAGCCCACCCACAGCCCCACTGGCAGCATACAGGAGGGAAAGAGATCCCAGGCCAGCCACCAAACCAAACCCAGGGACCCAGCGATTGGTGCAGGATACACAGATGACCCCAGTGGGTCCCGTCAGAGTTCTCATGCTACTAGTTGGACTCAGAAGGAAAGAGAGCCTTTCTCCTCTTTGGATCATGAATGGTGGGAATGTCAACCCAAGACTTTTCAGCAATTTCAAGAAAGGCTGTACGAAGCAGGAGGAAGAGAATAAATCCAGTATGCAAAGAAAAGACACAGAAACAAGGCTGAGCTGAAAAACGAGAGGAAAAGAGAAAAGATGACAATATTGTTTGATCCCTGGATTTGGCCATGCAAATAAGTAAGCCTTTCCCTAGACTTCAAATTAAATGAGTGGGAGTTTCTGGTTCTTGCAATACAAAGAACCCTGACTAATACAACTTATTGGATTATTTAAATATATATATTTTTTAAAGTAGGTTCCACACCCAACATGGGGCTTGAACTCACAACCCTGAGATCAAGAATGGCATACTCTACCGACTGAGCCAGCCAGGTGCCCCAGATGATTTTAACATTTCTTTAATACCATCAGTTCCACCGTATACAAAACTGAGACATTTTACAACTCCACCTTTGTGAAACAATAATGTAAGTAATAATTCAAGTTGCAAAAATAGCAAAGACATTGACCACCTATTACGTCCAAGGTAATGCACGTGTGCACAAAAAGACAGAAAAAGGCAAACGCGCCATACGGCCAGCAAGCCCGGCAGGACAGACCTCCACAAAGTTCACAGCGGGCCCCTGAGGATAGCTTCTAGAGCTTCCATATCAAGGTGATTTCCATTTCTTTGTATGCTTATCTTTCACCTCCAAATCTTCCACAGTAAACTATATTACATCTGGAATCAGAAAAAAAAAAATGTCCTTGAAAAAGACTACTCCATTTATCAAACCAACGGGGCTATTTCTCATTAATTGTTGTTTTAATATTAATTAAGAGCATTTATATAATGTTGTTGAAAATCAAACTAAAATATATTATCTGTCATAGTATTTCATTTTGTGGGTCTTCTAGCTGTGTCTTCCTATTAATCTCCCCAGCATATTTGCATATCTGTTTCTTAAATTCCCCTCACAGAAAACCTCCCTGTGTGCTCAGCAGGAAATTATTCTGACCCTGAAATAAAACAATGGGAGTTCTTTAGCTTAGAAAATCCCTTTGGACTGAATTTAAACAAAAGCTGAAAGTTTGTCGCCTGTTGATTTCAACTCTCCCAAGAATAAGAGTCATCTGCCTCTATCATGTGACACACGTTCTTTTAATCTTGGGTCTTCAAGGGGGGGGGGGGGGGTGAAAATCACCAATGTCTTTTGCAGTCAGTTTGAACCCAGTAAGAAAAGAAATATCATCTGGAAGAGACAAACCAAAATGAGGAACCGAATTTACGTAATGTTTTTAGTTTTAGTTTTGAGTAACCCCTTATGGGTAAAACCTGACTCCTCAGCCTGGAAGACTCACTGCATTCCCCATCCCCCTCCCTCCCCCCAGTAGCCCTCACCCCAGCACCAGACCCTGTCACCACTGTGGGCGCAGCTGCCACCAGCAGGCAGACAGGGATCCAGCCGTTGCAACACCCAAGCAAAGAAAGGGGACAACAATGCGCTCTGGGGTTCTGTCGCCTGGGGTAGAATCTTGAAGTTGTCATTTGGAGTGTGTGACCCTGGGCAAGTTGCTTCGTCTCTGTCAGCCCCAATTTCCTCAACAATTTAGGAATAATAATAGTAAGGACCAAAGAGGTAGGTTGAGATGAGATCAAATGTTCAAGTGCCCAGCCCAATGCCGAACAATGGTAAGAGCTACGTGATCGTTTGCTATTATTATCGGCCAAGGACTTTCACACACATCATTCACTGTCCTCTCTCGACATTCTCTGATGTTCCCTGCTCCTCTCGTCCCCATGTAAAACCACGTAGGAGGTCCTTACAAGACTTTAAGGCACTTGCCGCATTTACACGTGCCTTTCTCCACTGCAGTAGAAGTTAAGAACAATATAAGACATACCTTATTTATCTTTTGTGCCCAATGTAGACATTCTGTAACTTGGGTTTTTTTTTTTTTTTTTAATTTTTTAAGCCTTTTTTTTTTTTAGAGAGAGAGAGATGGAGAGAGAATCTTAAGCAGGCTCCACGTTCACCGTGGGGCCCGACACGGGCTCGACCCCACAACCCTGGGATTGTGACCCGAGCCAAAATCAAGAGTCGGACGCTCAACCCGCTGAGCAATTCAGGTGCCCCAACATTCTGTAATTTTTAGAGAAATGAATGAATGAATGCCTGGCCCTCTAACAGATGAGGAATTTGAGGCTCAGCATCCTCAGCAGCTTCGGCAAGATCCCAAGCTGGTGAGTGCCAGAATCCGGTGATTACATTAAAGGGTCTGGAGGGACAAGAGTTAATATGTGACAGTTTAATGTTTTGAGGGAAATAGACAAGCTTGACTAGAAAGGGAACCAGATAAAGGAGCATTAAAAAGAAAGAAAGAAAGAAAGAATTTTGATCAAACATGTGACAATAGCATGCCTCGTTTATAAGAAATGACGGCCTTGTCTGGACACGCACACACCAGTTTTAAAACAAAGAAATGCAGTCCCACTCAGTGAAACAAGTGATTACTTTGGAAATGATTCATCTCATTCCAGGGAACAATAAGCAGCTAATTGTGGAATCTCATATTCAGTTCTTTGCATGTTTTTTAAGACTTCCTTGATCCTGTTGTTTGGTTATGCATTCATTGCTTTAATTCAAACCATTGTTTTAAAACTCACTCAGTGATTTTGAATTTTGGAGTATTGTTCTTTTGAAATGTTTGAAGCAATCTAACCACAAAGGACGGCGATCTCTGTCACTCCCAAACACAAGGATATTTTACTGAAGTTGCAGTGACTTTTTAAGATCTAGTCTCGTCCATCTCTCTCTCTTTTTTTAAGTAGATACGTTTGTGTTTCGAGGGTAAGAGTCTTTTTGTCTCTCTGCCTTTGCTGTTCAAAACCAAAACATTTTTACTTTTTATTTCTATTTTATTTTTTTTATTTTATTATTTTTTTTTAATTTTTTTTCAACGTTTATTTATTTTGGGGACAGAGAGAGACAGAGCATGAACGGGGGAAGGGCAGAGAGAGAGGGAGACACAGAATCCGAAACAGGCTCCAGGCTCTGAGCCATCAGCCCAGAGCCCGACGCGGGGCTCGAACTCACGGACCGCGAGATCGTGACCTGGCTGAAGTCGGACGCTTACCCGACTGCGCCACCCAGGCGCCCCACCAAAACATTTTTAAATCCCTCTTTTAGGCAAGCATCGATTCTTTTTTTCTTTTTATGTGTTTGGTGCTAAAGGACAGGAGAAGTGATCACCTCTTCCCCTGTTACCCTTGCCCCAACTCTTCTTGTCGGGGTTGATGATCAGGCTGTTCGAAAGCGAATGCACAACCCTAGTGTAAGCCCACCATGTGAAGTCCAAGTGGAGGCCAAGGCTGGCCTGCCCAGAGAGCTACGGCCATCCCGTGAGGCCATTTCTTCGTGAGGTTGAGCCCATGAACATGGATTGATCGGAAATTATTAAACTACGAAAGAACGACCCAAGTCAGCATGCCATACTCTTTCTCAATCTTTTGGAGCAAAGTTTCTTGTTACAAGAATAATGAAAAAAAGAACAAATATTTTGTTATCTTGAAAGCATGGAAAAACATTTTAAGATTTTAAAATTTTTCTGCAAACCATCTTCAGCTACAAAATGGAAATTTGGGGCACAATTTGAAAACTCCTGCATATGCTTTTTAGCTTAACAGAGTAAAAAATGCCTTTGTTGTAACTTTTTCAGTCGTAAAAAGCCAGAATGATTTTTACTCTAAATCAGGGAAGAAGGCAACTTGACAGTGGTTATAAAGTTACTGATTGGACTTACTTTAAAATGTTTTAATGTTTTCTAGAAAAGAAGGTCCAAACTATGAAACTTTTTAAAGCACCAGATCTCTCTTTTTGTTTTCACGAGTTTATGAAAAGCAGGCCAAAACTTAAAAACTGAAGAACCCACGAACATTAACAGTGAACATAGAAAGTTACATTTTCTTTTTCTTTAGAGACTTTTTTTAAAGTGTATTTATTTATTTAAAATTTTTTTAATGTTTATTTCTTTTTGAGAGAGAAACAGAGCATGAGCAGGGGAGGGGCAGAGAGAGAGGGAGACACAGAATCTGAAGCAGGCTCTAGGCTCTGAGCCGTCAGCACAGAGCCCGACACAGGGCTCGAACTCACAAACTGTCAGATCACCACCTGAGCCGAAGTCGGGCGCCTCACCGACTGAGCCACCCAGGCGCCCCATAAAGTGTTTTGGTTTATTTTTGAAGGGCGCGAGCAGGGGAGGAGCAGAAAGAGAGGGGGACAGAAGATCTGAAGAGGGTTCTGTGCTAGAACAGTGAGCCAGATGTGGCCTCAAACTCACAAATCCTGAGATCATGACCTGAGCCAGTCAGTGGCTCAACTGACCAAGCCACCTGGGTGCCCTGAAAATTATATTTTCTGTGCTTAATCACAGAGTCAGGCATCCTTTTTCAGCAAAGGAGCCAGACATCCGGGAAACAGCTGAAGCTGGTCCAAAGCCTTTCTCCTCTCAGGAAGTATGTTGTGGGTCCCCTGGGGCTAATGCTTGCTTCATCACTTTCGAAACCTTCTGAAAATTCGAAAGACCAACTTGTCACCCTTTCATGTGGTCTTTCATGACTTGGTTTGCTGGGTTTTGTTTTTTTCTTAATATAAGCCAATGGCCTCGTGTTGTAGAAAATGGATATGTGGGATACAGTAAGAAAGGTAGCCAAACACCGAATTCGCAAAGACTTACCACTAGGTTACCAGAAAAAAAACCTACTTGAGATAATTCTTTGGAAGCCCTTTTCCTGGCCTGAAGGCAAGCCCCTTACCTGAAGGGGGAAGAATCAGAATTTTGCCACACTGCAAGGCTCCTGAGTGTGGTGCTTACTTAGTCCCTACTCCAGCCAGTGATGGTGCTGTCACCCAAGAGGTCTGCAGTAACAAGGGCTCTCGACAAAACCCTACCAGTACCTTTACTATAGTCTTTCCCCTTCCTTTGCTCTGGACTTATAAACCGAGGCAGTGTTAGAGTAACCAAATCAGCTCATTCTACCTGGGTCATAATTTCTAAGTCACATCGACCAGCAATAGACCGAAACAGATCCAGTTTACTGCCGCAGAAAGTGGCTTTACACCCTTCAGAGGCTTTTATAGTTAAATCTGAAGACATTTTCAGCAAGTTCACTGTTTTGTTTTGTTTTGTTTTGTTATGGGAATTAAAAATTTTTTTTGTTTTAATGTTTATTTATTTATTTTTCAGAGAGCGAGAGCAAGCAGGGGAGGGGCAAAGATGGGGGGGGGCGGGGAGAGAGAATCCCAAGCAGGCTCTGAGCCATCAGCACAGAGCCTGATGCAAGGCTCAATCTCACAAACTGTGAGAGCATGACCTGAGCCGAGGTCAAGAGTTGGACACCTAACTGACTGAGCCACGCAGGTATCCCTACTTATGGGAATTTTAATGCTCCAATTAGTTCCGAGTCTTTACTTTCCACCATGTTGAGTCTTACTATTGTATTTTAGCATCTTAATTTGACTGATATTCTTTTCTTCTGGCAGGCAACACTTCCAATATGAATAGTTGGCACTATGCATCTTTTTATTTGTCCATGGCTCTTTCAAGAATTTCTGTTTTGTGCTACCCTAAGCAAGCGTGAGCCATAGAATGCACACACAGCTGCATATGTCTGTGTGTAGGCGAGCACGTTTCCATCATGATCTGCCCTGCTGTGTCTGTGTACATTTGCTTTGACAGGCAGCAAAGAACATTCTTGAAGTGTTCGGCATTTCTCTTTGATTTCACAGGCCACAGTATCTGTTCACTCAAGTGTTGATTCTTCTACAAAATCCTGATGAACTGAGACATAATTACAAAGTCTATATGATAGTTTTATTTCCTGGAACATGGCTATATTCATCTGGGAGTGTGAAAAGACATACATGTTTTAGTGATTCTTCCTGGAACACACACACACATACACACACACAGAGTAAATCTAATAGTTGAAATGATAAAAGCTGCCATTTTTCTAACCCTTACTCAATGCCATTGTACTAAATGCTTTGCACACAGTATCTCATTTAGATTCACAACAGTGGTGAAAGGAAATTAGCTATTACCCACCCCATTTTATTAATGGTTTTTATAGTAATTCTTCCAAAGTCATACAGAAGTAAGTACCAGAACTACATTTTGAGCCCGGAGCTCTGTCCTGCCAAAGCCTGTGCCCTTAAACACTGGGCATTGGTGGCTCCTCTACAAAGGGCTGCTTCCAAATATGTCTGCCGCAAAACTCGGTACATTTTAGTAACTTACCACACCCAGCATGCACGCACCTTGCACAGTTGAAAATGACAATCCAGAAAGCTGCATTGTGGTTTTAAGACAGTGAAGAGATTTTTCAAATCTTCTGGCACCATCTCATGTGGACATGAAAACACTGGAAGCTTTTTGTTTTTATTTTTGTAGGTTGGTTTTTAATATGGAGTTTGAATGTAGTATTCAGTGACTAGAGAATGTTACTGCGAACATACAGAAACAAAAGGTGAATCCGGAGGTGTGAGAGGGCTGAGCTAGGGAAGATTTCATTTACTTTCTTTTAATGTTTGTAGATCTCTCATATACGAAAAATTATTTTGGCCATTCTAGAACTCTTGGTAAATACATGTTTCGTATTCAGCCATTTCTTTTTAACCTCAGAATGGTGTATTTGGTGATAATTTTGACATTTGGCCTCAAAGGAGAAGACATTGGTTTGGCCATGACATTAAGTTTAGCAGTACAAAAAAACTACTTGATCGTTGAATTTTTTTTCTTTCGGAGCATTACGTGCAAGAGTGGCTTTACTTAGGAATCTGATATTTCTTTACATCATTTCTGTTAAAGTCACTATGTCGGAGCATTTGTATAAAAGGCTCTGTCCATTCAAAATTCAGAGGGCTTGTTGGGCAACTTGCTGGAGTGATGCTTTACTGAATTCACGTGGAAATTTCTGCCATTTCGTTGCATTTCTATGGGTCAGGTTGGTCCTACCGAAGCACTATAAACTCTCTCATAAAGCAAGTGAGACTTTGAGTGGACAAAGCAAGGGTCGACAAACTAGTTGGCCAGTCATTGCTCTGTGACCCGAGAGCTGAGAAGGGTTTTACATTTTTAAATAATTGAAAAGAAACAAAGAAGAAGAATATTTGGTGACATGTGAAAATTACATGAAATACAAATTTCAATATCCATGAGTGAAGGTTTACTGGAACATGGCCATGCTCATTCATTTATAAATTGTCTGTGACTACTTTCAAAACAAAAGTACAGGGTTGAGTAGTTGCTACCGGCTCACAAAGCTTAAAGTATTTACTACCTGGCCCTTTACCGGAAAAATTGGCTGATCCCTGGTGAAAAGAAAAAATACAGTTGTTGAATGGCTATTTTAGACACCAGAGGCTTTGAATGCTCTGGTTGACAGCTTTTGAAATGAGCGGTTTGGAATGGCTTAGCTTTTTCTATATGGATAAGAGTTAAAAGCTTTAGTACATTAAACTGTTATACAAATTACAGAATAAATAAACTCTGCGATTGGAAAAGGTCTTCGGAATCATCTATTGTCAAAAATATGTCATGGGGCGCCTGGGTGGCCCAGTCGGTTAAGCGTCTGACTTCGGCTCAGGTCACGATCTCGTGGTCCGTGAGTTCGAGCCCCGCGTCGGGCTCTGTGCTGACAACTCAGAGCCTGGAGCCTGTTTCAGATTCTGTGTCTCCCTCTCTCTGATCCTCCCCCATTCATGCTCTGTCTCTCTCTGTCTCAAAAATAAATAAACGTTAAAAAAAAAATATATGCCATATAGTTTTTGTCTTCTGGAACCAAATTCATTGGCATACCATAGCCTTCCCTCATTGACTGGGGTCGTCATTTTGTGCGCTGGGATCTGTGGTTAGGGGTGCAGCTGGGGTCACCCAGGAAGGCGTCCTACCCACGAAAGGACGTCCCTTCCATGTGAGAATGTGCTGCGTGGTTGCTGATTCTAGAATTTGTTTCCTTGAAAACCTTTCTAAAGCCAATTTGATTTTTAGTTCTTGGCCTCTTCTGCCTAGATGGAGTCAAGTATGGGCGGCTGGGTGACCTCCCGGAGAATGCAGCAAGGAGCAGTCCTCCTGCAGACTGAATTAGCAAGTTCAAGTCTGAGGTAGGCTCCTGCCACATGGCTTTGCCCACCACCACCTACCTCACAAATTATCTTCCTCACTTTTGCTCTTGGTGTAGTTCGACTCGTCCACACCACACAAAATGATGTTTCTTTAATCTGGATGTTCCCCAGGGCTCAGCAGCTGGTGGATATAAACAAGGGCACTTTTACAACATTGGCGCAAATTTCCTGTTCTTGTCCCTGCTCACAAAGACCTCTGCCCCTCTCCCCACATTATCCACAACCACCTGCAATGCGTTTTGGGGTTCCCAGAGATGCTCCCACGTGTTCAAGGACCAGACTGTCAGCGCAGTCGTCCAGGAGCATCTGCCTCGCTCTGTTTCTCACGTGAGGAAGCTCAGGGCTGCCCCTGTGAATGGTGATGGTTCCAGGCCCACAAGTAAACTCTTATAAAAGCAATTACCAGGAGCACCTGGCTGGCTCAGTAGGTTGAGTGTCTGACTTCAGCTCAGGTCATGATCTCCCAGTTCGCGGGATCGAGCCCCACGTCAGGCTCTGTGCTGACAACATGGAGCCTGGGGCCCGCTTCAGATTCCGTGTCTCCCTCTCTCTCTGCCCCTCCCCTGCTCACACTCTGTCTCTCTCTCTTCCTCAAAAATAAATATTTTTAAATATGAAGAAAAAAGAAAAGGAAACTCACAAAGGTGAGCCCAATGTCACCCGCTGGTGGCACCAGGACCCGGATGCAGGTCAAACTCCAAAGCTTTGCTGTCCTATTGCCTTTCTAGTCCGGGTACAGTGAAGTTCTAATTTTCTGCCACCTTTCAAACCTGTTAGACCCTCTCTTACTTATCTCTACTCTAAATATTCTGAAAAAGTAAGGCAGCCAGCATCTTATTTCTAATCTCTCACAAAAATGCATATGTCGTATGTAATTCTTATAAGGCTTTGATCGGCTAATTCCTTCAAATCTCCAAGGAAATGTTATCTCACTGCCTGTTTGAATTCTTCCAAAGTTTTTAAAAATGTGGGAAGTTTTGCAATTTTGATCAACCTAGCACAGCTGTGATGTAAAATCTTACAAAGGTAATACTGAAAAAGAGAGAAAATGATAGACCAATTCTCATTTACAAAAGCAACTCATGAAGTTCTGCATTGTTAGCAACATTAATCAAGTGTATATTAATGAGATTATACACCATGATCAAGAAGGTTTTAGGGGCACCTGGGTGGCTCAGTCGGTTAAGCATCCGACTTTGGCTCAGGTCATGATCTCACGCAGTTCTTGAGTTTGAGCCCCCGTGTCGGGCTCTGTGCTGACAGCTCAGAGCCTGGAGCCTGCTTTGGATTCTGTGTGTCCCTCTCTCTCTGCCTCTCTCCCACTCACACTTTGTAGGTCTGTCTGTCTCTCTCTCTCTAAAAAATAAATAAACATTAAAAAATTTTTAACAAGAAATCTGCACTACTGATGTGAAGAAACTTCACTAAGTTCTCTGAAAGAGGATTGAAAATATCACACAGAAAAAATAAGTGTCGAGTCTCTTACAATCTATAAATTTACAATCTAGAAATTTAATACAACGTCAGTAGAAATTTCAAGGAAATATTTATTTTATTTTATTTTTTGTTTTTCAAAATTTACCTCCCAATTAGTTAGCATATAGCGCAGCAACGATTTCAGGAGTATCGGGGAAATATTTTGGAACCTATAAAGTGATTTCTAAATTCGTTTGATAGAATGAATGTATCACCACAAATAGTAGGGGGGGAAGATGAAGACTCGCTCACCTATATACTAAAACATGTTTTAAAGCCCCAATAATTAAAACAGTGTGCTATTAGCAAAGAGCTAGGTAGAAAGACTCCCGGATCAGAAGACCAGTACGGACCCACATATAAACTGATATTGACGGTATCATTCAGATCAATGTGGAAACGGTCAGCAGAAATAGAACAACTCGCTCAACTAAAATAAATTTCAGTTGCATTAAATACCAAAGATGAAACCGCGAATGGACACTGTCTGCCATTTCTTTTCCGCTCTCACTTTTTCTGTACCAAACCCAGGGGATAATATGACATCCAACATATCTGTCTACGTCGAGAGTAAATTCTGGAAAGGTAACAAAGAAAATACTGAGTCATCACCCTTCTCTCGGGGAAATGAGTGCCTTTTGGATCAAGAAGGGCATTTTACTTTTGTGGTGAACAGTCATTATACAGGGATTTTAGTAATCTAACAAAACATGATTTTTTAAATATATATATATATTTTTTAATTTTTTTTAACGTTTATTTATTTTTGGGACAGAGAGAGACAGAGCATGAACGGGGGAGGGGCAGAGAGAGAGGGAGACACAGAATCGGAAACAGGCTCCAGGCTCCGAGCCATCAGCCCAGAGCCCGACGCGGGGCTTGAACTCCCGGACCGCGAGATCGTGACCTGAGCCAAAGTCGGTCGCTTAACCGACTGAGCTACCCAGGCACCCCAATATATATATATATATATATATATATATATATATATATATATTTTAATTGAAGTACAAAGAATATACAGTGTCATATTAGTTTCAGGTAGACAGTATGATGATTCAACAGTTCTATACATGATTCAGTGCTCGTTACTGTAAGTGTATTCTTATGATTTTATATTTGTGAATTTTCTAGGTTTTGCACAGCAAAAGCTGTTTATTAATATCTGAGTACCCTCTCTTAAGCATCACTGCGGTTTTTTTTTTTCCAGAAAAAAATCCTACCTGGATTTTTGTGGATCTTCACAACTTTTTAATTACAGGAAGGGGAAAAGCTCCACATTCGTTGATAGTTGTCTTAGATTGATTTCCAACCTGAAACGGCTGGAGGCAGGGATTCTTGTGAAGCGATTGCGAAATCGGTCTTAGAAACAGGGAGAGAAAGGTGTAGGATGCGGGAGGTATGGTCCTGGCTGGAACCTGGCCTCTTTCTGGCCCCTCAGGGCAGCTCTCCAGCCAAACCCCCACCCAGAAGGGGTCCTTCCCTGAGACAAGGGGGCCAATCTTTTGTGCCTCCTGCCAGTCAGTCAGAGTCACAGGCTGCCGCCATTGGAGGGAGGAGGAAAGAAACCTTAATTTCCCATGTGAGATGCACTCCTCCCGGGTCCCCCCATACACACGCTTTTCTTTTTTTTTTTTTTTAATTTTTTTTTCAATGTTTATTTATTTTTGGGACAGAGAGAGACAGAGCATGAACGGGGGAGGAGCAGAGAGAGAGGGAGACACAGAATCGGAAACAGGCTCCAGGCTCTGAGCCATCAGCCCAGAGCCCGACGCGGGGCTCGAACTCACGGACCATGAGATCGTGACCTGGCTGAAGTCGGACGCTTAACCGACTGCGCCACCCAGGCGCCCCTACACACGCTTTTCAACCAAAGCCCCAAGAGGCAGGGGCAGTTGGGGGCACTCATGGCTGCTGAGAGTGGTTACGCAGGCCCAGAGAAAACATGAGGTCAGGCTAGAGTTGCTAGTTAAAATACACAAATATAACAAACTGTATTAAACCGTATAAATAAAATAAACATATTATATATTAATATAAACGCAAATATTTTAGTGTAAATATTGCAAGGGCCATACTGATATTAAAACATTATTCTTTTTTCATCTGAAATTCAAATCGAATTCAAGAGGCAACCTCGACTTCAAGATCATGACCCGAGCTGAAGTCAGATGCTTAACCAACGGAGCCACCCAGGCACTCCCAGATTTCTTGTGAAACGTATTTGCTGTTCATCTGAAATCCCGCCTTCACTGGGCATCCCGCATTTTTCGTTGCTTCATTTGGCAACCCTAGATGGCTCCCTAAAACCATCCATTTTAATAGCTCATGGGTGCCAGAGTCTTGCACAGAAATTACTTCGTGTAGACTTTGAAACAACTCTGTAACAGTACTATCTTCCATATATCACCAATGAGGAAAGTGGAAGATCCCACAGAAGTAACTGAAGGAAGCAGAATGTGGGCTCATTGTTGACCCCAGAGCCAGAGCATACACAGCCTTCACCAACCCCTCTGAATGGGACCCCTTAACGTCACTCCCTGCATCGCACCGGGTCCTCAACCGGGGCTTAGCCAGGAGGAGAAACCTCAAGTAGGAAATTACCTATGTGAATCCTTAAAGAACTAGGAAAAATCCCTGCTCCCCCTTTCCTTCCAACCACGCATCTTGCAGAGAAAAATGCTCTCTCTACACTTGCAGCAAGGGCTCTTTTCCTACTGAAGGTAACATGGCTTAGAACCAAGAGAGATGAGCAAACTAAAATATTAGGCTTGGACTAGCAATGCCCTGAGGCCCCTGACTCAGCACGTCTACTTCCCACTACAGTGAAAAGAGACTTCCTAAATGGAAAGCTCCAGACTCAGGGGTAAGCTTTGTACTAACAGAGGACAAGGACATACCCAAACCAAAGGATTGTAACTGGAAAGGAGCAATGAAATCAGAAGAAGATACCAACCTCTGGATTAGGATTCATATTTAGCGTGGTTGGGTCTGAAAAAATTCGTGGAAGTTCTAACAGTCTTACTTAGGCTGATGCGTGTAAGTGTAATAATATATGTTGCTGTTGTCCTTGCAAATGTTAGGGTGCACGTATCTGAGTTTGTGTGTACATACATATAGAAAGAGAGAGAGAGAGAGAGAGAGAGAGAGAGAGAGAGATGGACACAGAGACAAAGGCAGAAAGGCAGAGCAAGAGACTGGAATAGATTGAAATAGACTCTATGGACCCATTTGGCTCTTGGATGCTAGAATTACGAATCAACAAAATAATCAATGATAATGAAATGAATGGCATAGAAAAGTACCAATCAAGTGTCGCTCTTTCCACTGTGAAGGAAGAACTTAGCTAATCACGGTATATTTGCCATCCATATTTTAGATTTTTGTACGGTTGAACGTAAGGCCCAGAAGAGCAGAAACTGCTGTCTTGTTCCCTGATGAACCTCCAGCGCCTGAGCAGTGCCTGATGTGTTGTGAGCACTCAATTAACGTTTTTGAATGAGTTCAATTTTAGCATATGGTAACCAGAGGACATGCAGACAAGTTGATTCAGAATTTTACCCAATCCAGAGCAAAAAGGCCATAACTTGAACTCTGAAAACCGCAAAGAATGGGAGAGATGTTTCCAAGGCTGCCCAAATGACATTTGCGACCACTCAGCAATGTTTCTGGGCTTGACAGTGCTGTGTGCCCAGATAAAGAAGCAAGCATGCGTCTCTTCACAGAGAGCCATCCACCAGCCCCAGGTTAGTCCTGATGGATGATGTGAAATCAGGTTGGGCCATGAAGAGGTTCTCACCTGAATTCTGTCTGGTCTTCAGATCATTTCTAACTCTGTCGCTTTTATGGTTTCTTTCAAGTTGTCCTCCTGGTTTTTATCCATTCTGCTTTCTCAGGGGTAACAGGGATGTAACTCATCAAAGCGTCCAGACTCCATTAGGACAGTCATATGGGGGAATGAGCGAGGGTAGCATTTGGCTGGCTTCCTGACATAACTTCTGAGCGGCTTTCTCAAAATTTCCAGACTGTCATTGCCTAAGCCCTTCTGCAGGCATGCTATCGCATGGAACCATGTAGTTATGATTACTGTTTCCTCATTCACTCATTCATTCATTCATCCATTCATTCATTCATTCCAACCAACACAGAGTACCAGGCCCTCCGCTTGCCTCTAGGCATCCAGAGGTAAGAAACCTAGTCTTTTCTTCTCAAGGTCATGGTAAGCCCCTTAAAGCCTAGTCAAGCTGATTCTTATCTATAAACTGCACAGCACCTGGGAGTTAACCCAGTAAAATTTCAATAGCTGTGTCTCTGCTGTGTGCAGGGGAACAAAACCAGGCGTCTTCACATGGCCAAGTGCCTCTGCACAGCCGGTCCACGCCGCCTGCACCTGGGCTGCTTGTCAACTTGCCCAGGGCTCCGACACCCCACACCATGCCCACAGCCTGCCTGGAGGTGCCAGAAACTTCTGCGGTGCGTGGTGCAGGCCTGGACTCAGTACTCATTTTCCTAATCTCTAACCCTCCCACCCCCATTGTCTGCCTCTGCTACGCCCAGCTTGTGTCTGAAGTCTGTTCCCAGGACTGTGTTTCTGTTTAGGCTTCCAAGCCTGCTTTAGCCTTGACTCTTAAGTTCTTTGTCTATCAAGCTTTCTCTCCTGTGTGCTGTCTCTTCAACCCATTGGGAAGTTTTCATTTGGCTCTTAAGATTGACAGCTAGCCACCCACCTATAGTTGATGTGTGATTATGTGCTGTTTTGTGGGGGGCCGTTGGGGGGGGGGTGTTGGTTTTTTGGAGAGTTTCATTTATGACCTTCCCCTACCACTTCTGAATTCGGGTACTGGCTTCCTATTTAACGTGTAGTTCATTTAAACCAACTTTACCAAGAGCCTACAAAGGATCCCCACTCTCCTGGAGAGCTGGTAAAGAGGATTCAAGGAGGAAAACACAGAATACCTTCTTCAGTCTAGTGGGGTAGACAGTCGGGCAAATAAGGGTTGGGTGATATAAAAAATACTCTAGTGTGCGAGAATACGGAAGTGCTAAGCTAGAGCAGTAGAGAAAAGACAAAAACAAAACAAAACAAAACGAAAACAAAAAACCAACTCTGCTGGGAAAATTCCAATAGGCTTCCAGAAGGAGAACCGTGGAAGCAAATAGAGAGCTGGGGGTGCAAAGCAGAAAGAGCTAAAACCAGAAGGATTGGGCTCAAGAGGTCCTATGGGTCAAGTTGGTTGTGATGGCTCATGAGGTCCAGGACTACGAGTTTGAACTTTATCCTATAGCTGCTGATTGCTACATTTTTGGAGAATGAAATTCTTTTTTTAAAGTTAAAAAAGAAAAATGATCAGTCATCTCCTACGTGAAAACAGTTGTATTCTCAATATCTTATGATTAAGAAAATACATATAAAAAGATACAATAATACACGACTTGAAATTTATGCATTTGTTTGTGAATTACAATCTGTCCAAGCATTTGTGAGCCCTTATTCAGAACATAGATGGTTCTTGGTGTGCACACGGGCTTCAAGGGCCCCGGCCATGCACCGCCACCTTCCTTCATCCTCCTCTGCCATGTTCTCAGGTGCCCAGGAGCTGAGAATCATTCATAGCTCCCTCATTGGAGTTTTAAATAAGGTAGGCATCAGCTATGTTCTGTCGTAAGGAGTTCTATCTAGAAGGTATGAAAAATACATTGAATGAGGAAGAATCTGGGGTCAGAGAAATCTGTTGAGAAGCTACTGAATTTCAATGATAGAAGCTTTATGCAAAATTGTGTGTGTGTGTGTGTGTGTGTGTGTGTGTGTGTGTGTGTAAACTATGGACAATAGCTCTATATGGATATCCAAGTGATTCAAGTTTATTTTTCAGATTCCTTTTATTTTTTTCTTCCTATAAAGATTGATAAAAGCTACTTTAAGAAAATCTATATTTTAGGGGCACCTAGGTGGTTCAGCCAGTTAAGTGTCCAACTTCAGCTCGGGTCACGTTCTCGCAGTTTGTGAGTTTGAGCCCCATATCAGGCTCAGTGCTGATAGCTCAGAGCCTGGAGCCTGCTTCAGATTCTGTGTCTCCCTCTCCTTCTGCCCCTCCCCTGCTCACACTCTTCTCTCTCTCTCTCTCTCTCTCTCTCTCTCTCTCTCTCTCTCAAAATTAAATAAATGTTTTTAAAACAAATTTAAAAAGAAAATCTATACTTTGAAATATCTTTATTATAATTCTTCTTTTAAAATAAATTTTAAAATTCTGATCTCATCTTTGATTTTGAAAAACCACATATGATTTTGATTTCACACACACACACACACACACACACAAATATTTGTATTGTACAGAATAAGCCAAGTTTCCAAATGGTGATTTGAACGTGCTTCGTGATTCTCAAAGATTACTACAGCTAACAACATTAAGATGTAACAATATATCTCTTTTGTAATTTGGGTGAGTTGCTCTCTTTATCAAAATCACATCTGTTGGAAATAAGGACTTCAGAAACTTCTCTTGGATTTCCCATCACTGCTGGTCACCACAAAGGAGACATACATGCTTTCTATACGTCTTTGAAGCCCCACAACTTAAAACTGTTGAAACAAGGATTTCACTGCCCTTTCAGCTTCCAGAGTTTTGAGTTGGCCAAATGATGAATCCAGCCTGATTTGTTTGTATGGACCAGGTTTCTTCCCTATGCTTGCCTGTAGCTCAAGTGTTCATTTTCTGTAATAAAAGAGTTTTTAGAAAAGCAGAAATTTTGCAAGTCTCAGTTTGCTCTTCAAAGAGCAGTGGGCTAAATTTGCCTACTGCCATGCCTGCGGAAATTCAAGCATCCAGTAGATTGTTAATCACTTTCTGAATACATGAAACATGCGAAGTGAGAAACAGATAAAAGTTTCAGATTTTATGATGTATGTTGCTTAACTATTGTATCATGCCCTTGAATACCAAAAAGCCAAAAAGACTTTGTAGTTACTGTTTTGTTTAGCTTCTAAAGGGGGGGTCCACATGAAGGATGATATAATAGGATCTATTCTCCACTCATAAATCCCCACCCATCCAGGAGAGAATAGACCCCTAATGTTTGCATTCTTTTAAGCCAGCCCTTGCCTAAAGTTCACCCCTTCCTGAAATTCGACTCAACTGTTCAGCACATGTCGACCCTGCGGTAATGAATTGGCACAAGCCTAATTCTTATGATGATTAATGGAGCTCCTCGGATGCAGCCTATTATTTCATCCAAAGTTAAAACAGTGATTCATCATTAATCACTATAAGAAATGGGATCAGTGATTCATAATTCTAAGCCAGCCCATTTCCTTAAGGGTCCCGTCTGCCTTTTGTTATTCCAGAAGTGACACAGTTCACAGCCTTGTGCTGCCAGCATTCCGACATGTGCATTTTCGGATTAATTCTCTTTAAAAAGTCACGTACCCCAAAACATTTACCGATAGCCCCAAAGCCTCTGAAAAGCCGTACTTCTTTCAGATACCAATCTTTTTTCTGGATCTCACTCCGCTTGGATTATCCACTTTAAAACAAGCACCCTCACCCGGAGACTGAGATTAATTGCAAATCAATAATCATCATGGCTACCTTTGGTCCTCTGCAAAGAGCAGTGTTTGGAGTAGGGCCATTTGGATTGAAATGTACTCCCCTTGATTACTTTTTCATTGCTACCTTTCACCTATAACCGGATTGTCGCCAGTGGCCAAGGAAGAGCAACAACACAAACGATGCTTCACCTTCCAGTCTTGGCCCAAAGTCACTGACAAAGACATCACCACTGCTCCCTACATGGAAACCTACATCGTTATGTCATTTGCCCGCTTGATGCTATTTGCTCGAAGCTGCCCATCTTGCATAAGGATTTGACACTCTTCTATCTCACATAAAAGAGATGAAAGCCTTCTCTTACCTATAGTATTATTGCCTGCCTTTCCTGGTGATGGGCAGCCAGGCAGAGTACAAAAACCAACAGCTTCCCTGCTGTCACTTCTGCCTCCACAGAGCTCGGAGAAGTGACTCCCAGCTCTAGAGACAACTGTTTTTTCTGTTGTTTTCCTCCTCCTCCTCTGCCTCCAACTACCTCCCACTTCTCTCTCTCCAGCTTCTTGCTTTCTCTTTTTTCCCCCCCTCTCACTTTCCCCTTTTTCTGTGTTCCTAAGATATTTTCCCCTTTGGACCCGGCAGTAAATCCTGGGTGACAGCTCAGCCCAGTGGTGGCATTTAGAAATCAGGAGCTTGGGAAGGGCATGGAACTTGTCATGATGATCCATAATATTCTCTCAAGAATGTATAATTTCTAGCCAATTCAGTTAGGCAAGAAAACTAAATAGAAGGCATCCAGATTGATCAGGAGGAAGTCTATTTGCAGATGACATGATCTGGTATATAGAAAATCCTAAGGACTCCACTAAAAAACTAGTAGAACTAATAAGCAAGTTCAGCAAGGTTGCAGGATACAAGAAAAAGATACAAAAATACATTGTATTTCGATGCATCGGAAATGAGAAAAATACAAAAGAAATTAAGAAAATAAGTCCATTTATATTAGCATCGACAAAAATAAAATCTTAGAGGTAAATTTAACCACATAAGTGCAAAACATGTACTCCGAAAACTATAAAATATTGTAGACAAAAGTTAAAGAAGAACTACATGCACGGAAAGGCATCTCATGTTCATGGATTAGAAGACTTAAGAATATTGTTAAAATGGCAATATTCCCAGGATGCCTGTCTGGCTCAGTAAGTGAAGCAGGTGACTCTTGATCTAGGGATCATGAGTTTGAGCCCCACATTGGGCACAGAGATTACTTAATTAAAAATTGTAATAAAGAAAATTAAAAATGTATTTTAATTTTTAAAAAGATGGCAATACTCCCCAAATTCATCTACAGATTCAACACTGTCAAATCCCTGTCAAAATCCCAGCTGACTTCGTTGGAGAAATTGACAAGAATGTGGTAAAAAAAAAATGGATCCCACAGAATGGGATCCAATTTTTGCAAATAATATATCTGATGAGAGATTTGTATTGAAAATATATATAGTTACTACAACTCAATAATAAAAAGACAACCCAATTTTTAAAAGGGAGCAAAGGATCCAAAAAGACATTTTCCCAAAGAAAATATACAAATAAGCACATAAAAAGACGATCAATGTCATTAGTCATCAAGGAGATGCAAATGGAAACCACAATGAAATGCCATTTGGCATGCATTAGCATGCCTAGGATCAATAAGTGTTGGTGAGAATGGGTAGGAATTGGAACCCTCATGCTCTATTGGTGGGACTATAAAATGGTGCAGTCACTTTAGAAAACGATCTGGCCATTCTTCAAATGTTTTTAAACATATGGTCGCGTTACTGTGTGACTCGGCAATGCCGTTCCTTAGGTATATACCGAAGAGAAAAGAAAATATATGTGCACACAAATATTTGTATGCAAATGTTCATAGAAGCATCATTCATAACAGCCAAAAAATAGGAGCAACTCACATGTCCACCAACTGATGAATCCATGAAGTGTGGCATATCCGTATAATAAAATAATGTTCCCCAATAAAAAGAAATGAGGTACAGATACATGCTGTAACATGGATGATCCCTGAAAACATTATGCTAAGGAAAATAAACCAGAATCCAGTCAAAAGAACCATGTGCCTATATTAAATGTCGACAGCACACAAAGCCACAGAAACAGTAAATTAGTGCTTCTCTAGGGCTGGAGAAGGTGGGGAGCAAATGAGCGAGTGAGGAACACTGGTTAAGGAATATGAAATTTCCTTACGAGGTGATGAAAATGTTCTAAATTAGACTGTGGAAATAAAAAAAAGATTGTGGAAATAGATGCACAACTATGAATACACTAAAAGTCACTGATCGCACACTTAAGTGGGTGAATTGTACCTTATATGAATTATATCTCAAACTGTCCTTGACAAGAAAAAAAAAAGAAACGTAAAAAACAAACAAACAAACAAAAAAGTCGTGACTTGCAAGTTGTGCCTTTTTAAAGCTTTTGTGGAGAAGACAAAGCGAATTCTCCAGAGTATCAGAACTTTTTAGGGCACTATTTGAAGTCCTGGTATAATTTTTACTGCTGGAATTTCTTCACTACTTTAGACCAGTCACATGCTTGATTTATATTATTTTTGTCTATGCTATAAAAATGGTGATGAATAAATAGTGATTAATAGGTCCAAGGGTCAGAGCCTCACAAAGCAATGTGAGTCATGATCACTGCCATTGGTAGCCATTGTCATAGTCATAAAGCCAGTTGTCTTGCCTAAAAAGAGAATATTCAGAAGTCTATCCTTCCTGGTAAATTCAGTTGTCCTAAAACATTCCAGAAAAGACCCTTTGGTCAAGTATAAAATAGATTCATCCTTCATCCATGCACACGGCGGGATTCAGTGGGATTAACACGTTTGGAGAGTGGAAAAGGAAGTGGCAAAGGAGGTCTCCCATGCTTTAGGCTGTACTTGGTTACCTTTCTCACTGCTCTGAGCAAAAGTGGAGGCCTGTGAGTAATTGATACTGTTCATCAAAATAATGGTGTTTGCAAAAATCAGTATGTTTCTCATCCCTTTAAAAATGTCCTTTTACTCACGGTGAAAGGGACCGCTGGATACTCTTAATACTCCTTTCTTTTTCTTCCTTAGGAAGCTGTGAACGTGGCTAGTAAAAAGTACACTTCCCACCCTGCCCTGTAGCGAGGTGTGGCCATGTAACTAAGTTCTGGAAAATGGGAGAGAAGCAGGAGTAGTGTGAACAATTCCCAAAATGTCTCCTTGAAAGGAAAGGGTGTACTTTTCTTTCTACCCTACGTGCAGGCGTGTGGGCAAATGGCTGCACCTCCAGCACCTACTTCAACCACAAAATGGCCTTGACAATGGGAGCTTTGCAAGGCAGAGTGACAAGAAAGCGGCAGCCTAGGTTCCCCCTGGACAATTTGCTTCCAGGCTCTTACACAGAAACTTGGTCTACTTTAAGCCACTTCTATTTGAAATAGTCAGTCACCGGCAACCAAGCCTAAATCCTAATCATTAGACTTGCCCTACTCCAAAGTCTCCAAAGTTCTCCAAAATCAAAGCCCAACCTTGCTAGCCTGGAGTGCAGCTTGGTGCAAAAGAGTCAAGTGACACTTGGGCATGGTGGCCGTCATAAGAGGAAGGAACGCTGCAGGCATCGAATTTGTTGAGCACAGACAGCGTTGCCTTGCCTTTCCATGTTTGTATCATGTTTCTCTTCTACGTGAGCCCTGCCTCCTTGCCAGATAGCCTGTGTTTGGTCCACCCAATATACCCCATCCATTGCTCTGTCACTCTCTCTCTTTCTTGATCACTCTCTCTCTCTTGTTCTCTCTTGCTCTCTCTCTCTCTCTCGCTCTCGCTCTCAGACTTTTTCATCCGATTTCGTCCGCCTAGAATGTTTCTTGCACCTCTCACCTAAATACCACAGTTTCTCCTTTTAGACCCAACCCCTCTCCCCCCTAAGTATCCCTAATTCTAGCTTTTTAACAACTGTCTCTGGATTTCTATTGTGCCGCTCACTGAGTTCTCAAGTGGCGCTAACCAGACATCACATTATATTGCTCTCTGTCCTTTAAAGCAGATCCTGTTTTCTCAAACAGTTTGAGAAATCACTTCCAGGGTATCTTTGCAACCCCAGTAGCCCAGAAGAGCAGCTTGCTCTTGTTGAGAATTCAGTATCTGCTTGCTGCTGCTGTAAATGATGCTGTAAATGCTTGTGTGTTTTTTTTTAATTTTTTAATGTTTATTTAATTTTTGAGAGAGAGAAAGAGACAGAGTGGGGGGGGAGGCAGAGAGAGAGAGGGACACGCAGAATCTGAAGCGGGCTCCAGGCTCTGAGCTTTCAGCACAGAGCCCGACGCGGGGCTTGAACCCACGAACCGCAGGATCATGATCTGAGCCGAAGTGGGATGCTTTAACTGACCGAGCCACCCAGCCGCCCCTGATGCTGTCAGTCCTGATAATAAACTTCAGCAAATGGATAACAGCAAACTCCTTATCCTTCAAACCCATCCTCTGTGGTCTTCAAGAGATGCCTCTTGGAAGATTTCTCCGAACCATTCAAGCTAATTTTCCCTGATTAGACTTTGTAAATACCTCTACAATTACTCATTGCTTTATATAATAATCAGTTGTTTGCTTGTTTATCTTTGCTCCTTGATTGCAAACTCCTGAAAGATGTTATGTCTTATTCATCTTAGAATTGCTTGCACCCAGTCAATGACTGGCATATAATAGATAGTCCATAAAAGTTTGTTGAATAAATAAATGAATAATAAATAAAGACAAAAGCCCAAGAAGGCTCACGACTTCCCACTGAATTTGCTATTCTGCCTTTCAAGCCGGTCTCTGGAGCCCTTTGACCCCAGGTCCCAGGCTCTCAGGGGCTCTGTGGACATTAACTATCCCCTTTGACACCCACCCAGATCACACGGTGGCCCCTCCTCCAGCTCCACTAAAATGACAATGAAGTCCATGTGAAACCAGCCTGCATTCAAGTGAAACCAAGGAGAAAAGGTTGTTTGTCAAACTTAAAAGACAGATGTTAGTACTTCTCGGTTTCAAACTGAATCCTAACCCTTGTGAAGTTCAAGTTTCATTTCTGCTTGGCTAAATGGAATTTCCTGATGCTGTGTAAGAAAAGTGTAAGGGTCTATATTAGATTTTGAGGACTTAAGTATTCTCTTTAAGTGATTGCCCAATTTTATTTTGGTGATGAATACACACATCTCCTTTCTCTTCCACCGTTCAAGAAAAAAAAAAAGAAGACACTTTTCCCTTTGTTTCTGGCAAGATGTTCAGTTTCCTTGCTCCGCACGGATGTTCAAGAACAGGTAGAGACAATTCCCAAGATCCAGCTGTTACTGGCTTTTAGTCCTGGGAGGGTTCAGAGAGCCAGACTGGGGGTGGAACATGAGTGGGCTCTCTTCTCTACCCAGCTCTGACTCATGCAAACCTGAAATCCTCTGCTGCTGAAATCCTCTGTGCCTCTATGTCCCTGTCTGGAAAATGGGCTAATCGCCTTGCTTCCATTCTGCTTCCCAGGAGTGTTGCAAGGATTAATGAGTTAATAATGTCTGAAGAGCACTTTGAGCTTTGGATGAAAGATACAGAAGAACAAAGGGGTGATGGATATTATGCATAATTAAAAGCTCTGGCAGAAACATTGGTCTGGGTTAACCCCCAATGCCACTATAAGCAGACCCAGACATAGCAGAGAACCAGCATTCAACTACACATCATTTTCCCTAAAAGGGCATTTTAATCTGATCTCATGATTACAGTAAACTGACTTGTTTCATGAGCAGAGCCATCGTAATCGCGGCGGGTAAATATATGGTTCCATCGTCGCCCTGAGGTGGTGGTCATTGCCCTGACCCGGGCCCATGTACGCTGTGATTCTCACATTCGACACTGTGAGCTTTTTTAAGCTAGACCTTTTCTGAAGAAATTTTAGGGACATCAAGAAGATCCATTGCGTCCTAACCATTTTGCCACGTGACCATGGATTCTTGAAGTTCCTTTAACAGAAGACAAAACTCTTTCCGAATTTTACAGGAGGGTTCGAACACACATGCCACCCCGAATGGCACAGCAGAGGACCCGGCCTGTGAATTAAGTCCACCCCAACAGAAATGATGGCAGACTCCGCCTCCCACTCAGTACAGGTCTCCGTGGGAAAAAGAGAACAAATGACGTTGAGTTCAGCAGCGGAAATGAGGTCTTCCCAAATAAGAGGGTCTGGATGCCAAAAGGACAGAGTCAGGTCCCAAGCACCGCCGTAGCCTCCTTCACAACCTCATGCGGCGCATGAGCTGCGAAATACAGAACTCTCTCTCCTTCCTGCCCAGAACGGCCTGCACTCACACCTGCCCCATCGAGACGCACAAGCGATGTGCTCTGGAAACCCTCAGGCAGGAGTGACTTAGCCACCTGCAAGGCCCCTGCTAGTCTGCCGGGTGAAAAGGCACAGCACCGCGCGCGAGAGCTCATCAAACGTAATCACGCTCACCCTTCTCCCAAACGGCCGCGTAAACTTTTTAGTAGTGGCCTCGAAGCACTTCAACTGTGTAAAGTGCTGTCTTTGCTTGTCGAGTTGAGCTGCAGAGGACAGAGAGCAAGGGCTGCAGAATGGAGGTGATGTTGTCCACCACCCCCACATAGGTCTGCTACGGACACTGAGAACAATACGGTGCTGGTGGACAGGCCTGGGGATCAACACTCAGGCCCAGAGCAGCAGGTGGCTGGGTGGCTGGGGGCGTAGGAACCAAGTCTCTGAAGACAGGCGCTTCAGCATAAAGGGCAAAGCCCTGGGAATTGTGATGACTTCTTCGTACAATTCCCTGGGAATTGTGAAGCCCTGTCCTATGACAGAGGGAATTTGCTTTCTCTGTGTCATTCCAAAACACAGAGCCGGGCCCAACACCCAGCATGATGAGCACATTTTAATCCACCTGAAGGACACACTTTCTAATCGCACTGACCCAAGATGGAGTTAGCAGGCCGCTGGCCACCTCCTAAGCTCCAGCAGAGACTAGTGACCGTGATTTGAGTCTTACTAAGTGACATTTCACAGTGAGAAACACGCTGGTCTGAGAGTGAGGGAAGAGAGCAAAGAAAAGTGTCAAGTGTCTGCAGGACGGGTTCAGACCCTGTGTCTAGCAAATTATTCTCTCATGGTTCCTCTTTCCATATTTATATCCTATTCATTATATAAATGAGTCTTGGAGAATTTTAAGATTCATCATGAGGAATTATTTCCTACAGAATATGGGGAATCGCTTTGTATTCTAAAACAAAATCAAGACTCAAATAAATACAGATTCTGGTCTTTTGAATCCTGTGGGGAAGTGGGTAGAAGAAAAAGTCGTAGAAATCGGTGAGTTTGAAACAGAAAAGACTCCAAAAGGCCACGAAGGGCCCTTTGGCCGCGCGCATCCCCACTCCGTCCTGTAGGTGGCAGCATTTGTTTATGGCTGTCGCATCCATTTTGAATGGCGGCCGGAGGGCAACCGTATTGGGTTTGAGTTCAGCTGCTTCAATTTTCAGAACATCCAGCATAATCGATTAAAATTTTAATATCATTAGGTAACTGACTTTGCTGGGAAAAAAACAAAAACAAACAAAAAAACAACAACATAGAAGTCGGTTCTGCCCGACCGAAGAACGGCCTATTGATTACGTACAAGGTCATAGCTCAGACTTACCATCGCATTTTTTACATTGACCACCTATTGAACCCTCTATTTTTTGTCGAAATCTACATGAATGCAACACAGACTGCTGTCTACGGCTGTTTCATCATTCTCGGGTAGATTTTTAGAAAGAAACCAACGAAGAAGTTAGCTAATGCTAATCCAGGGAAAATTCAGAAAGGCTGGGTCTACAGCTTAAACCAGGAAATTCAGCAACGTATTAAAAATAGGTATTAAAAAAAAAAAGCAGATGTGCCTTGAAACTCACCAAACGTTCAGCTCCCCATGCTGTGAGTGTCTGTTAATTTATTCACGGTAAGCCCACAGTAGGCCAAAGAACAGAGGGCTAGGGAGGCTCCACTTGCTACAACGTTCAGCCTTTTGGAAACCTGATAATACACAGTTGTGTTAAGATCCTTTAGGGCCAACATTTCCAACCAGTGGATCAGGATCAGTCTGCAGATCCCCTAGCTCCCCTGGCGAGGGTGGCCACATCAGGGCTGCCCCAACCCCCTCGCCCTCAGGATCCCAGTTGGAAAAAAGGACACCTCGGAGGTACATCCCAGAGGCCCACCCTGAGCAGACTTTCCAGCCCTAGCCCTCCGCACCCTACCCGCGCCCCCACCCCCATGCCCAGAGTCTCAATCCTTTGGGAAAATAAGAAAGGTTCCACATCTGGGAGAGGTCGCTCTTGCTCCTCCTGCTCTGGGGTCAGAAAGCCCCACTCTTTGGGGAATTTCCAAACCGTATTGTTTGTTTGATTTCCTGAAAGCTGCCTACCACCCCTAAAAACCAAAAGCTGTTTTGCATAGTTGGGTTTTTTTTCCCCCTTTAATTAAAGAAAAATTGAGTTTTGTTTTTAAATTTTCACAGCTCACCTAGACATAACTGGATACCAGGGTAGCATAAGGCCAGGTTTAGGAGTGACTTCTTTCAAAATTTGATAAATGTTTTAAAAAGGAAGGGAGATAAAGACATCCAGTATTTTAAAACGCATCCTTTCAGAATACTAACTAATGCTTATATAGTACTTGAAATACATTATAGAAAAATTGTAAGGTTTTCACTGAAAACATTGGTTCTATAGTCAGGTTCCTCAGTGTGCAGCATTGGGAATGTTACTGTATTACTTTGAAGGGCTGCCTAGCCACAGGCTGTGTGGTTTTAACAGCAAAACCTGATACTCTTCTTTCTGTTTTCTAGTTCTGGAGGCTAGAAGTCCAAGGTCAAGGTGTCAGCGGGGGTGATTTCTCCTGGGGCTCCCTCTTTGCCATGCAGATGGCCACATTGTCCCCGTGTCTTCACCTGGGCCTCCCTATGTGTGTTTGTGTCCTCATTTCTACTTCTTTTTTTTTTTTTTCAACGTTTATTTATTTTTGGGACAGAGAGAGAGACAGAGCATGAACGGGGGAGGGGCAGAGAGAGAGGGAGACACAGAATCGGAAACAGGCTCCAGGCTCTGAGCCATCAGCCCAGAGCCCGATGCGGGGCTCAAACTCAGGGACCGTGAGATCGTGACCTGGCTGGCTGAAGTCGGACGCTTAACCGACTGCGCCACCCAGGCGCCCCTCTCATTTCTTCTTCTTATGAAGACTTCGGTCATACGGGATTGGGGTCCACCCTAATGACCTCAGTTCAATGTAATCACCTCTTTAAAGACCCTATGTCCAAATTCAGTCACATTCTGAGGGACCAGGGTTAGGACTTCAACCTGTGAGGGGCACAATACCACCCTCAACAGTTATCCGACCTTTTGAGCCTCAGTTTACTCATGTTTAAAAGAGAAGGTAATCGGGGCGCCTGGGTGGCACAGTCGGTTAAGCGTCCGACTTCAGCCAGGTCACGATCTCGCGGTCCGTGAGTTCGAGCCCCGCGTCGGGCTCTGGGCTGATGGCTCGGAGCCTGGAGCCTGTTTCCGATTCTGTGTCTCCCTCTCTCTCTGCCCCTCCCCCGTTCATGCTCTGTCTCTCTCTGTCCCAAAAAATAAACTTTGAAAAAAAATTTTTTTTTAAATAAAAAAATAAAAATTAAAAAAAAATAAAAGAGAAGGTAATGGTCACATCCTGAGTTTTCCTGAGGATAAACCGATACAATGTTGTAAAGCACTTAGCAGTGTATAGAGTTTAGGGAATATTAGCTGTGGTCTCTGCCATCATCATCAACCAAGTAACAAACAGAGGACAATAGACATGTGCCCGCCCAGCATCCATGAAAATGCCCTGCAGCTCTGACTCAGAAATTCAGTGGTGGGAGGGACCGGCAAAGGGAAAAAGAGGGAAAACATGATTCCACACCCTCCCACTCCAGATACCCAGATATCTCAGAGCAGAGGCTGGCTGGAGCCACCAGCAATTCTGGCAAAAGGCCATTCACAAGTCTGACTTCTAGGACCAAACCAAATTCAGGATGAAGGCGAGGAAAGAGAGATGCATTTTCCTTCCCCGAGACAAGCGCCTGGCCTCACACAGTGGGCCCGAGGCTGCTGTCTCCCTCCAGAGCTGGTGGTCGAGCAGAGGAGAACAATGGCCAGACGACCGAGAACCCCACTGCTCCCGGGCACTTTGTCTGGGACCAAGTTTTACATTCAGACCTCTCCTGGCAGAGACAAAGGCTGGCCTGTCTGTCCCTGTTTCTCCAGGGAAAACAGCAGGGCCATTAACCCAGCCACCTCAGGAGATGTGACACCTGATGGTGGCATTGCAGTGAGCTTTTCAAACGGCACTGCAAGGTAGCCTAAAAAAGCCAAGCGAGGTAGATAAATGCAGTGATTTCTTGCCGGGTGGGGAAGGGGCCCACGAAAGAACAACGAGCATGTGTGTTCCAGGGAGAAAGTACCAGAAGATCAGCTGAGTGCCTCACTATTTTCTCCTTCACCACACCTTCTCACTGCTGCTTGTTGTTAATTTATGACACGCGGTGCTAAAGAGACTGTCTATAGATTTAACGTTGGCATTTCCTTCATGCAGTAATCCTTTGAATCCCATTGGCTGTAAATTTCTGCAGGGTGACATAAAAATGATCTTTTTTTTTTTTCCTGAGCACATTATAATGAGCTACTTTTTCCAATATTTGGGAACAACTTGCAGAAGGCACAGTTGTTGAACCCACGAACTCATCTCATTTGGCCTGGGTTCTGGAAGAATGCTGTAGTTACAGAGGCCGGAGCACAAATCATCACGCTATCCCCTCTTTTGAAAAGCGCTAATGCACAGTGGCTCCAGTCACATGATTCTTCCCACACAAACAACTCAAACCATCACCTGATATAAGGAAAGTATTTGTATGTGGCTCCATATGCCAATTCCAACAGGGTTAGTCTTTTTTTCCATTACATCAGCACACTTCATCAAGTTGTCTATGGTTGCCATATATATAATAAGGTACAAATAGAAGAAAAATACGTTCTCTGCACCCGATAAAAGGTTTTCGAGATTCCACAGGAAGAAAAGAAAAGCAAGGAGAGAAGTCAAATGTTTGGGACTGGGAGTGTACCTAGTAAAGCCTTCCCACTGTGCAGCGAGAGCCAAGGCATTTCTTTCTCCCCATCTTATACTGCGGGGGATGAGTCTTCTTCGTGCCTCTCCTTCTGTGGTCATAATTCCTGCCGTGGCTCAGCTCCCACTGAATCACCCTGCCTACAAACCTCAGCAGTACTGTTGGGGCAGGCAAACTCATGGCCTCCGAAAGATGTCCATGCCCCAATTCACAAAAATGGTGGGAATGTTCTCATGCGCGGCAAGGGGGAATTAAGGTTGTAGGTGGAATGAAGGTTGTGCATCAGCTGACCTCAGAATAGGGAGAGTATCCTGGGTTATCGTGAATTAAGGACAAAAGTATTTCAATGTGGGAGAGGTGGCAGGAGCGTCAGTCAGTGTCAGAGCGAGGTAACATGAGAAACCTCGACCAGCCATTGCTGACCTTGAAGATGGAGGAAAGGAGCCAGTAGCCAAGGAATGTGGGCAGCCTCTGAAAGCTGGCAAGGCAAGAAAACAGATTCTCCCCTAGAGTCTCCAGAAAGGAACACGGACGGCCCTGCTAACACCTTGATTTCAGCCCGGGAACACCCATTTTGGACATCTGACTTCCAGACCTATAAGATAATAAATTTGTGGGATGGGGAAGGATACACCACCTCTTCCTCTTGGCCTTCTAGAACTAGAGGAGGAAGCGGCATCTTGCTGTACCTGATTGCTAGGTGTGCCCACCGTCCTTGATTGACTCTCAGACCGTTCATCACATGCATAACCCACATATCTTTTTTTTTTAATGTTTTTATTTATTTTTGAGACACAGAGAGACAGAGCATGAGCAGGGGGAGGGACAGAGGCAGAGGGAGACCCAGAATCCGAAGCAGGCTCCAGGCTCCGAGCTGTCAGCACAGAGCCCGACGCGGGGCTCCAACTCATGGACTGTGAGATCATGACCTGAGTCGGATGCTCAGCCGACTGAGCCACCCAGGCACCCCGCATGACTCACGTATCTAGTTGCCCAACTGGACTGTGACCAACACACGTACCATAAATGCAAACGGGTATTTAATTTAGAAAAAAAATGGTAAGAGACAAAAATGCT
This sequence comes from Prionailurus bengalensis, assembly GCF_016509475.1. NCBI lineage: Eukaryota > Metazoa > Chordata > Mammalia > Carnivora > Felidae > Prionailurus > Prionailurus bengalensis. The sequence continues at coordinate 12,278,515 of NC_057353.1, read as the reverse complement.
AGCCAGTAAGTTACTTACCTCTACAACACAGATACCGCAATTTCTAAATATAATTTTCTAATGCTTTTTCCAGCTGAAGACTCTTCACCCTTGAGTTAAATATTGTATGCTTGGCATCTCTACTCAGTCAAAAGAACGTACCCACAACAACAAAGACCTCACTCTGAAGGATTTTCTTCCTAAAACCAAAAGCTTGCACATTTTACTTCAATGTCTTGCCAGATCTGCCCAAACCTGCTCTAAATAACCATGCCATCAAAAACTCACCTCGCAAGTTTTCACCATGGCATTTTTCCCTGTTCGGATTTCATAGGAATATTAATAAGGCAATCTTCCGGCCATTTTGGCAAATGCAATATTATGCATTATTGCATTCCTCTCCTAGGAGGACCTAGGCCTTCTAGAGAGGGAGTGTTTTAAATGAAGTTAGTTTAGATAGTCAGGAAAAGCTGAAGTGTTGGAACTCAGTTTCTTCTTCGTAGCTCATTTAAAGGACATTATTTTGTTTGAGAAAAAGAAAAATCCCCAATTACAATGAAATAGTCCACCTAAGGGGGAGAAATCCCCTCCCTCATTCCTGTTCACACAACTGCTCTGTTGTTGAACGTACAAGAGCCTTTCAGGACCCTGGCCCAACAGATAGTGGCTTGATTCCCTGGTACTGCAGTAACAAATTCCACAAGCTTAGTGGCTTAAATCAACACACTTATTATCTTGCAGCTCTGGAGAAAAGCAAAATGAGTCTTCTAGGGCTAACGTCAAGGAGCCAACAGAACTAGTTATTTCTGGAGACTCCAGGGAAGAACCTGTTCCTTCTCTATTTCACCTTCTAGACACTGCTGATATCCTTTGGTTCATGGTCATATCACTTCAGTATGCTTCCCAGGGCCTCATCCTCTGCCTCTGATTCCTCCTACTTCCCTCTTCTAAGGTCCCTTGTGATTGCCTTGAGCCCACCTGGAAATTTCAGGCCATTTGCCATGTCAAGATCCTTAACTTAATCACATTTGCAAAGTCCCTTTTGCCGTATAAGATAATAGTCACAGGTGCTGGGGATTAAGATATTGACCTGTTTGGGGGGTCGTTTTTCAGCTTTCCACAGTCCACCCTCTGGCCCTCAAAGATTCACACGTATCCCACACGCAAACTGCCATCACCACCATCCCAAGGTCCCCCGAGGTCTTAACGCATTTCAAGTCCAAACTCTCATCCAAGTCTCACTGGCTCCAACCCCTGAATCTCATCTAAATCATCCAAATCAGGTATAGGTGAGTCTCTGCATGTAACCCATCCAGCAGCACGATTCCTCTCTTTCTGTCGACTTGTGAAATTAGAAAGCAAGTTATACATTCCAAACCAAGATGAGCCGTGCTTAGGCTAACAGTTACAGACATTGCCCTTTAAAAGCGATGACAACAAAAGGGTAAAAGAAGTCTTTGGTCCCACCAATGTTCAAATGCAACAAGGCAAAGCCCGTTACATTTGAGGACCTGGGAGCGATCCTCTGTGGTTCCTGGTCCACAGCTCCACCCCTGAAATCATCCCTTTTCTTGGAGGACAGCACATGTTCGCAGCAGAGTTCTTCTGTCAGCCTGGCTCCTACCTGTGGAATCTGGGCAGTCCCCCACCTTCTTCCTTCCACCCGGCCTCTCTGTGTCTCTTTCAGCCCAAGCTGGCACTGTTTCTGCTCGTATAACATTCTCAAAACCCTACAAGCTATCATGCAGCCTGCCACAGACAGCATTGACAGGGCAATCAGCGAAGGGAAGTAGGCGTGACTTCTAGAGGCTGGAGTAGGCTATTGATGTTGTAAAGCACAATGTACGCAGAACACAACCATTCAAGGCTCTTCAGTGTGGGGTTAAGGCATGTCAGGTCTTTAAATCTCAAGACATAGGGGCACCTGTGTGGCTCAGTCAGTTGGGCGTCTGACTCTTTTTTTGAATGTTTATTTATTTCTGAGAGAGAGAGAGGTAGATACACTACCACTCCGAGGTAGATACACTAAGTTAACGAACCCTTGCACAAAAGCCCTTTTTTAAGGCAATAATTCCATCTATTGTCAGGAAAACCAATAAGTACGTTGCTGTATACTCATACAATGGAATACTATACAGCAGTGAACATAGAGAAATTATAGCTACATGCTTCAACATGGATGAATCTTTTTTAAATTTTTTAAATGTTTATTTATGTTTGAGACAGAGAGAGACAGAGCACGAGCAGGGTAGGGACAGAGAGAGAGGGAGACACAGAATCCGAGGCAGGCTCCAGGCTCCGAGCCATCAGCACAGAGCCCGATGCGGGGCTCGAACTCACGGACCGTGAGATCATGACCTGAGCCGAAGTCGGAGGCTCAACCGACTTAGCCACCCAGGCACCCCAACATGGGTGAATCTTAGTAGCTTAATATCTAGTGAAATAAGCAAGTCATAGAAAAATGTATACCTCCGGTCTGATACCATTTAATAAAGTTCAAATCAAGCAACACATTATAGAACCCTAGCATATGTAATAATTCTGCAAAGAAAAGGAAGATAACGAAAACAAACCAAGTATCAAGATATTGATCAGCTGGAGGCAAAGAATGGGATGAGGGAGGTTTCTCGGGGAACGTCAAAGGTTTCAGGCTGTATTTCTTTAGTCAAATGCTGAGTTCATTTTATTAAGATGAGTAAGTTTTATATGTTGCAAATTTTTAAGTATAACCAGGATATAATTTTAGAGTTCTCCCACTGTCCTTTAAAAATTATGGGGGAGCCCTCCCACCACTGGAAAAAAGACTCCAATAGGCCCCATGACTTTGCTTATCATTCTTCTTTTTTTTTTTTTCAGTTTTTTGTTATTTATTCACTTTGAGAGAGACAAAATGAGAAAGCACAAGCGGGCGAGGGACAGGGAAAGAGGGAGAATCTGCTGCCAGTGCAGAGCCCATGTGGGGCTTGACCCCACGAACTGCGAGATCATGACCTGAGTGGAAATCAAGAGTTGGATGCTTAACCGACTGAGCCACCCAGTTGGTTGGCATGGCTGCCCATTCCCAGGGAATGACTGCCCTTTCGCCTGTCATTCTTACGTAGTAGAAATTCTTAGAGTCACCTTACGTGGCTCAAATCAGACATTAGAATGTCTTCATTCTTCACACAGTGCTGAGATCTGTTCTTCCAGTGCTGATCTCATTTCTTCCAGTGGGGCATTATTATAAGCATTCTACTCGAGGTCGGCCTCTCCTCTGTATGGTCGCCTCCACTGCCACCCCCGGAGTTCCTACCAAATTCTCCTCTGAGTTGGAGCATGAGGAGGGAGTCGGGGAAAGAGAAGCACAATGTTCGAACTTAACCAGGACGATCATAAACTCGCTTGAAGCTTTTCGGACACGGCAAATTCGAGAATGGACTCCTTCATGCATCCTCTTGGGGATTCCTGCAAGAACCCAACTGTGACGCTCAGGTGGTAGGCCATGCACTTTCTTCTTCCGGCTAACGCCCCCACTCTCCGCCTGGTCTCCTGATGGTTCACTGCACACAGATTCTCTGCTGGCATGCCCTTGCTACCCCAGCACCCAACATGGCTCTAGGTTGGCTTTCCTACCAGAGATGCAGTACCTATCTCTTATGCAAAACATGTTCATATCCCCTTACTCCAACAAAGCGAGTTCAGGTCAGCCCCACCCCCCTTTGAGCTGCCCCAGAGCATTTCCTTGACTCCGCTCTGTTTCCCTCTCAATTTCTGGAGCTGAAAGGGAGAGGTTAGACAATAAATACATAGAAGGTCCCCACCCTTTCGAAAGTTGTATCTTGGGGGTCTGTTTCTCAATTCACTTTGTTATTTAGTATCTTTATATATTAGTGCCCTAGGCAAATATTCTAACTTAACATCTTTTGACAGGCATTATCAAGTATTTCACTTTTTGCGTGGAAGAGAGCAGCCTTGTATTAGATTATAAAACCTACCTTCATTTGTTTTGCACCCTCAGACCTGGCTTCCTTGGGGTCATGGCCAGTGGTCCTTGTTAGCTGCTACCTTGTGCTGCTTCTCCTCAATAGTGACATACTAGCACAGCAACTACAATGGCACACCACAGCTTTGGCCCCATTGATGAAATGGGGGTAATATTACCTGCTTCACTGTGGTGAGCGTTAGATGGATACAGAAGCAAAAGCACCACACAAATATAATCTGCTTTTACTGTTAGGATTGACAACCTTGGAGGTTATATTCCAAGAAAAAAACTTTGGAAGGCAGGATCCAGGTGTCTTAAAAAATTTGGAACTGGGCAGTGGGGGAGGAATGAAATATAATTAAAAGGGCACAGGAATAAAAAATTTCAGATGTTTGATGCTAAAAAATTAATAGTTGTTATATTTGAATGGTATTTTTTAAATGCTAACTTGAAAAACGTAGTGCTTTTTCTGAATAATCTTTAGCTGGTCAAGAAATATTGCTTTTGATTATGGTCTAGGGAGAAGTCACCAGGTAAGACACAGGACACCCAGCGAAATCTGAATTTCAGATAAACAATGAATATTCTTTTAGTATAAGCATGTCCCTTGCAAGATTTGAGACATACTTGTGCAAGCAATTATTCATTGTTTATCTGAAATTCAGATTTCACTGGGTGTCCTGTATTTTTATATGTTAAATCTGGCAACCCTGGTCTAGGGAGGAAGTTTCTTTCACAAGTTTTATGTTATGCAAATTGAATCTTTTTCAAGTTTTCAAGTCAGCCTTCACGAGATTGAAATGTCACACGCTTTATTCTTACGTTCCGCTTTGTTTCGTTTTCATAAATCTTAGGAAAATATACAACCTCCTAGACTTTTCACAAATACTATGTTGCCACAGGCTTTCTTCTCCTTATACCCAGTCCTGTTATACAGACTGAGGGGGCGTTATTTGTTTGCTTGATATATATTCATAGAGGGTTAGTAGGTGGCTCAGTCGGTTAAGAACCCAATTATTGATTTCGGCTCAGGTCATGATCTCGCGGTTCAAGAGATAGAGCCCTGCACCGGGCTCTGTGCTGACAGTGTGGAGCCTGCTTGGGATTCTCTCCCTCCCTCTCTCTCTCTGCCCCTCCCACTCCCACTCACACATGCACACTCTCTCTTTCAAAATAAATAAATTTTAATAAAATAAAATAAAATAAATATTCACAGAGTACTAGGGATATGATGATAAGCAAGAACAGACACATTCCTACCCTCATGAAGATTAAGGTCTAAGGAAGAAGACAAATATTAACCAATAGGCACAACCCCATAGACCGGCTTACACAATTTTTGAGAGAGGAGAAGCAATACTTATTTTTGTTCCACTTCATTACACATCTTGATCTAAACCACACATATTTATTTAAAGGTTATGGATTTTTCTAATTATACGAGAATAAAACAGTGACATTCGAATTACAAACTGATCCCTTTGACCCTCGGTTCATATGGGAGTTCTGACACACTTCTCCACCCCATTCACTCCCTTTCCCGACACTTACGGACATCCCTAGTTTTTCACTGTTATATGAAAATAAAACCCTTCTGATGTTCTTCCTTAAGATATCCTATACTGTTTCCATTCCCGTCCCAATAAATTGAGGCCTTTTTTAATATTTCAATGTCTTGCCTATTTCACCAGCTGCCCGTCTCTTCCCCAACGGCGAGCTTTTGTAGGGACAGTTTTGTACCTTTAGATCATTATTAGGATTTCCTTGCAACTCCTCTCTTGTATTTCAAGAAACTTTCATTAGCTCTTACATTACACCTTTCAAGACAATCTTTGAGACTCCGCCTGCTTTTAAATTTTATATACGTTAATATTGTAACTCACCAGTCTCCCCGTATTTCATTATCTTCCCCTAAATCTAGCTTCTCAACCCTGGCACCACTGACACTTTGAGCATGACAATTTTTGGTTTGGCAGGGAGGGGAACCTGTCCTCGGCACCGTGGGATGTTTGGCAACATCTCTGGCCTCTGCCCCTAGATGCCAGTCGCAGAACTCAGTTGTGAGATCTTCCCCAGTGTGACAACCAAAAATATCTCCAGATATTGCCAAGTTCCAGGGAGGGGAGGGGGCAAATACGTTCCTGGATGAGAACCACTATGCCACCCCAAAGTCTCTTTTTTTTCCCACGTGAGGTTGGTTTTCTTCATATGGAGTATATTATAGGTGACCAGTTGTCCCAGTTCGCCTAAGACTGAGAAGTTTCCCAGGAGAGAGAGCTTTAGTGCTAAGATGGACAAAGTACTGGACAGACCAGGATGAATTAGCTATCCTATTGGGTGATACGGTCTTAAATCCTTGCTAGTCCACCAATATCTTTCCTTCATTTAGTCAGATAAATGTTATCTTATGTAGGTATGGAATCCCCATCTTGTACTAGCTTCTCAGTAGCCTAAGCATATTACTGCCTCATTTTCTAACACAAAGGGGGACAGGCAAGAAGTCTGAGTCTAGTAATGATTGTATTTCCTCTCATAGTGTTCTTACTAGCTGGAAATTTGCAAGATTTTCTCTTTATCCATAGAGGTTGAAATTTTACCAGAACATACCAAATATACACTTTTATTCTGCTCTCCCCCTCCATCAGTCTTGCCTGAAATTTATTCAGTTCTCTCAAACTGCAGATTTGTATGTGCCTTCTTTCATGCATTCAATTACTGTCACCCCTCCATCTCAATTTTTTCATCTTCTGGAATTCCTGTAGCCCACATGTCAGGTCTTAGAGCTCTGTGTACTTCAGGTCTCTTGTCTTGTCCCTACTGTTTCCATCTCTTAGTAATTTTCTTCTGTGTCTTAAGACATTTCTTCCACTCTGCTTTTCAACAATGACCATTTTCTCCTTCGGGTTATCTACCAATGGCTTAGCTTTCTATAACATCATGAGTTTTTCATCTCAAAAATCTTCTTGGTGCTGTTCTTGAATCTCCTCTAGGCTCCTACTTTCATTCAGGTTGGTGTCTGTCTTCCATAGCAGTTCAAGTTTTATGAGGGGCCAGGTCTATTTATTTGTTCTCCCTCATTTTGGCCCCGGAACCCTGTCAAGTGTGCTAGTACCCTCCTTTGTGCCCTGGGGCTTGAGTTCAACTGTTGGGACTCCTTGACTGATGGAAAGTGCTGTCAAACCTTTTCGTGTGGTCCAGTGGTTACTTGGTCCCTGGCAAGACACCAAGAAGATACTTACCTGCTCTCTGGCCTCCTCATACTCACCCATCCTCAAAAAAAAAAAAAAAAAAACGTAGCAAAAGGAACCCACCTGCAACAGACGACCAGTTTACCTTGGACAGTACGGAGAATGTGCCGTGTGTAATTATCCAATCCAGTGTCCCTTTCCTCTCTGCTATTTATTTTACCTTCATTTATTCTTTCTCTAACATTCCTCCTTTTTTTTAATGTAGATTTGAGTTTCTGTCCTATGTCATTTTCCTCCTTTCTGAAGAATTTCTTTGAGCATTTCTTACAAGGCAGGTCTTCTGGTGACAAATTCTCTCAATTTTTGATTATCTGAGGAAGTCTTTATTACTCCATCACTTTTGAAGGATATCTCATTGGATACACAATTCTAGGCTTTTCCTCTCAACATTATACATATTTCACTCTCTCACTTGCATAGTTTCTGAAGAGGAGTCTGCTATAAGTCTCATCTTTGCTACTCTATAAATAAGGTAGACTTATAGCGCCCCACAACCTCAAGCTCCTTTAAAGATCGTCTCTTTGGCTTTGATTCTCTGCAGTTTGAATGTGATATGCCCAGGTGTTGTGTTTTGGTATTGATCCTGCTTGGGCTTCTTTGAGCTTTCTGCCTCTGTGGTTTGGTGTCTATCATTAATTTTAGGAAATTTTCAGTCATTATCATTTCAAATTTTTTTTCTGCTCCTCCCTCTTTCTTCTCCTTCTGGCAGTTCTATTATGTATATATCACACCTTTTGTAATTGTCCCATAGTTCTTCCATATTCTCTTTTGACTTTTTCATTCTCGTTTGTCTTTTACATTGTTTTGGAAGTTTCTATTGACATTTCTTCAAGCACACCGATTCTTTGTTCAGCTGCATCCAATCTATCAATGAGCCCATGAAAGGCGTTCTTCATTTCTGTTATAGTTTTGTTTTTTGTTTTTTGTTTTGTCTTTTGGTTTTGGGGTTGTTTTGTTTTGTTTTGTTTTGTTTTGATTGCTGGCCTTCCTTTAGGTTCGTAGATAGAGTGTCCATCTTTCTGATTATATTTTCCATTTGTTCTTGCATTTTGTCCCCTCCTTTTAAGTTTATTTATTTATTTTGAGAGAGAAAGAAAGAGCGGGGGAGGAGCAGAGAGAGAGGGAGACAGAGAATCAATCCCAAGTAGACTCCGTGCTGTCAGTGTAGAGCCCGATGTGGGGCTTGATCACATGAAGCATGAGATCGTGATCTGAGCTGAAATCAAAAGTTGGGTGCTTAACCAACTGAGTTACCCAGGCTCCCCTGTTGTCTCTTTTTTAAGTTAGCGCCCTTGGCCCATTCATCATAGTTGTTTGAAATTCCCAGTCTCATAATGCCAACATATCTACCATATCTGACTGAATCCCGTTCTGATGCTTGCTCTGTCTTTTCAAACTATGCTTTTTGTCCTTTAGTATGCCTTGTAATTTTTTGTTGAAAGTTCGGTATGATATCCTGAGGAAAAGAAACCCAGTACTGGTTCTCATGGAGGTTACTGCTTATGGACTTTCCTCTAGTAAGCTGTGGTTGTTTGTATCTACCTATCTGTCCCTCCAACCTGAAGGCAGTGGTTTGCCCTCTGACCTCAATCCTCTGACAGATCTAATAAGACTTGTTGATTTTTCATTCGTTTAGCTTTTTCTTACTGTGAGGATGGTAGTAGTGACTTCTAAGCTTCTTACATGGCAGACTGAAAACCAGGAGTCCTCTCTTCTACTTACACTAACTCCCCTCTCTGCAGACCAAGGTGCAATTTGTTTTATTTGCCTCACTTAGGCTCTTTCCACTAGCTCCAGACTCTTGTCAAGCACCCAGAGAATAAGTCCTGCATCAACTTCCTCCAACAAAATCAGCCAGAGGTACTGCTGTCTTCATACCCTCTGGTCCTGCATCCTGCTGGCTTTGAGAGGGGGGCACGGATTTGGGAGAGGCCTGGGCACACTTAAGTTGCCGTCGTCTCAGAGCTCTCCTTAATCCACTTGCACCCGGTTAGCTGCCAAATCAAATTTAGATTCTGCCTTTTCTCTATTTTTTTCCTGCTGGCCCAATTTCCTATTCCTTCTGCTCTCTCTTCCTCACCCGGCATTCTACCAGCTTCTTCCCTGCAGGTCTCTTCCCAAATCTTCCCAGTTCAGTTTTCGCTAACAGTGAAGCACAACTTGGATCGTTCCGCTGCCTCCTCAGAAATTGTCAGTGTCTTCCCAATGCTTTCTGGATTAAATACAACCTGCCTCATCCTGACATTTAGGACCAATCTGCATTTCTAAGCTCAATTCTCATTGATCTCCTGCAAGCAACTGACTCCTCGCCAAGCTAAAATTGTAGACATTTTCCCAACACCTGGGCATTTCCTATTCTGCGCCTTTGCCTTCTCACTTCAGTTGTGCCACCTAAAATGCTTTCTCAGGTTGCCGAATTCTTAGCCAGTCTTCAAACACTTCTCCTTTATAAATTCTTTCCTCATTCTCGTAACCAAAAACTAACTCTTGCTTACTCTCTTTCTCTCTCTTTTGTGAGCCTCCAGGCTATATCCAATTTCAGCATTCTTAATAAGGTATTATTGTCCTTTCGGCACCTGTCTTTTCTGTCTATGGTATCTCAAGTGTCTTGAGGGCAGTCTGTGCTATACTAACCTCCACATTTTTGCAACATCTAGCAACATGTTTTGCAAAGAGTAGTTGCTTAACAAATATATCTTTCATTTATTTAGAATCATGTTGTTTCAAGATGGCGATCCATGGCTTTCAGCACATACATTACAGTTTTGATGTACTGAAGAAAATAGATTACAGTATATCCTTGAAACTCACAAAGGAGAAAAAGACTAGGGACCTTGATGAATCGCAAACACTAGAAATCAAAAATGTTCTTATGCGCCCTTAATTCATCCTTTATTATGTTTCTGCCAATAGCTATGTGTTTACCCAACTCTCCACATGTTAAATATATTTTCTGTCTTTATTTATCTTTTTCTCTTACCTGATGACCATTTTACACCCCCCCCCAAAAAAAAGTTTTTGATAACTTCATGAATGCTGGGAATACACAACCCAGAGAGATATTGGTAGCCAGTTAGAGTGGCAATGTGTCCTGTTTGTTTTCGTCTCCCCCGAATGACAAATTACCCCATTATGGACCTTAAGCTGGTTTCCTTTGGTTTTGTTACAAATAATGACCACCACAACTGTTAAATCCTTATAGTTATGAAGCTGCTATCCTGCGAAGCATATTCAAATTATCTGCCACTTGCCATAAATATAATTTAGTTTCTAGCACAAACAACTTTGGGTTGGGAATATTACTCCTCTGTTTCTGCTCGTGCCTCCCTCTGCCGCATTGGAAACCACACAGCTGCAATGATCATCAACATCAACATTCTAAGCCACTAGAATAAGATAAACTCTTTCTACCGACTTTTTACTACTATTATTATTATTGTGGTTGAATACACACAACATAAATTTACCACTAGGGACATTTAGTACATTCACCATGTTGTGCGATCATCACCACTCTCTCATTCCAGATCTACTGACCTTTTTTTTTTTTTTTTTCTTTTTCTTTTCCTAATGGCTTTTTGCTAAAATACATTAGGGCTAGTTTCTATAATGTAGGCAGATATTAATTTCGCAGAATTTGGTAGTTTAAATCTTTTAGACTCGCCAGCTTTTATAAACTGAACAAATAAACAGTCCAAAAGAAAGAATCACTGTTTGGTCCCTCTGTCGGTCTGTGTAGAAGCATTTTGAAAGAAATACATACTCAAGATTCATTTGCCTTGCGAGGGCCAGGCAACGTGGTTTCTTGCTCCTGGCAGTATGCTCCTGGAACTGTAGCAAACCCGGATAAGGCACAGGAGACCCAAGCCCTTGGCACATTTTCACCTAGGCCAAGCACACCATTAAACCTCAGTTAGGAAATATCAATAACTTTTGAAAAGTGGATTGCAGTCTAGCGTATTACCAGCTGTCAGCACCTCAGGAACTAAATTGAATGGCCAGGGAATTGCGATATGAAAAGTAAAGAAAAAAAAAAATCACATGGGCCTCCTTTAATATCATTTGTGACATGTCCCCCCATCTCCCCCTACCGCCCCTCCCTGACAACTGAATAAACCAGAAATAGAAAAAACAGAAGTATTGTATTGTTTTGTTTTGAAAGAAACAGGGACAGAGCGATTATAAAATTCCAGAAGTATAAAAGCTGATGCCTCAAGAACCACTACTCTCTCTACTCTTATATTTTATAATATAAACCAGATGTTTTGAGTTTTTCCAAATAGCTTCTTTGAGAGAAATAATGCTTTGGTCTGTGGCATGTTTTTGATCTTAGGTAAAATATTCCTACCTATTTTGTTTTTCTCAATCTTCACAAGTGTTGTTTTCAGAAAATTCTAAAGGTAAATATCCCTTAACTGGGCTAGTTTGGTATTACAGCTATCCATTGTAACATTTAACGTTTATCATATAATAGGGTAGTGGTTTTGAAAAATTGGAATTTAATGAGGAAAAAAATGCATTTATGTAAGCCCTTTGACCCAATGATACCCAATTCTTTGGAAAATCGTTTGGGAAACATTAGCCCAATAGGGTTGTTGGCAAATTGAGAGAGGAGGAGTGGCCCAACATACATAAAAATGCCTGAGGTCTCTGTAACGGTGGATTTTGTCGGCTAACACCAAAAAAGAGAGAAGGAAAATTCGTGAATTCAGAAAGTGTTCCTTGAACTTGTTAGACTTGTTGTTACAGTAAACAATTCAACCAGTTTCAAAATGAATTACCTTAAATCTTCTGAGGTTTCGCTCTGAATCTTCCGGTCAGTGTGCCTTCCAGGCGCATAGAAAACCAAAAGGTAACACAAATCAAAATGGCCATAAAAATAGATACAAGCTGAAGCCAGAAATTTCCATACTCCCTGACCAAGACGCGCACGTCTCCCTACCCTGCCTCCCCCGCAACACATGCACACACACACTCAATCGCGCGCGCGCGCACACACACACACTCGCGCGCACACACACACACGCACACACACACGCCCCGGCCTGATGGCTAAAATCGGCAGATAAGCAAACAAACACTCTAAACTGCCAGGTGTCTTCGTCCAAATCGGGCCCAATGCAACGACCAAAAGCCATCACTTGGGCCTCATCACATCGCACAAGCGGGCTATTCCGCTGTGTGTGTCTGGGTCCCACAGACAAGTTAACATAATCACGTTGCCAAATGCAAAATAAATAAACCTCTCTTCTTCCCACAGCATGCACCGCGCAGCCTCTTTCATCAGCCGCCCCGCGCCCCTCACACAGGCAGCCGTATCCGCCAGCGGGCTGGGCCACGGAGGCAGTCTTGGATCCAATCTCGGGGAAGCCTAGACAGGGGTTCTATTGAAATCCTCAGATCAGCGCCCCCCTCAGCTTCCTCCGCCCCCAACACGACTCCTTAAGACAATAGGACAGCAGGGGCGGTCTGATCCCAAGTCAAGGCAGCTCAGTCTAGCTCAAGAGCACAAAAGCTACCCAAGGCGCGCACGCCCCCTTCCTGCCCACTGCGTGGCGGCGCCGCAACGAGCCCACCGCCCGAGCCGCGCGGCCTCCGTGGTCTCAGGCCCGCTCGGGCCGGCCGGGTGCTCCGCCGGCGGCTGGGGCGGGGTGAGCACAGGCACCGTGCCTCACCCAGGGCACAGCGTCTCCTCCCCTTGGAGACCAATGTCCAGCCCGGGTCTGCAGGCTGAAGCTTTTGGAGTGTTTAGTTTTAGAAGCCTTGTTGACTCTAAGGGGCCCAGAAATGGTGGAGTGCTATTGATTACGGGGGTGGGGGGCGGGAGGGAGTAGATTATCTGGTTTCTAGGCTAAGACCTGGCCCAGGCCTGATAACGCGTTTTGGTAAGCATTTCGAGGACCAACTCTAAAGTATCAACCAGGAATGGAAGCCTCAGAACAAAGCATCATACCATGCTTTGGGGAAACGCAGTCCGTCCGCAACGGGGTCATAATGGCCTGGCTGAGGCTTTCTGGGGGGTGAGGGGTGCGGGGAGAGTAATATAGGAACTACACCACTGCCAAGAGATGAAAAATGGGCCCAAACTTTGGTATAAGGCCTCTGGCCTTCTTCCAGTGGGACATATTAAAACCAATATCAGGGGTGATACAGCAGGAGCTGCTGGAATGACTCATTCTCCTGACATAGCCACCCAGACAGTTGGCAGACTGCCCTGCCCCACCCATCTCTGATCTCACCACAACATGTAAGCATCTGGTACATTCATCATCTTCTCTGGGGCATGAATGGATGCTTAGGATGTAGATAATTTAGCAGGAATATATGTGTGTATTCTCATGCAGATAAGACAATTATTTCATAATAGAAATGGAACCTGAATCATCTTTGCCTGACTTTTGATCCTGCCAGCATTGCAGAAAAACACTTGCTGATATGTTCGATAGTCAGGAAAAGGAAGCACAGAAGGCAAGAGAGATTACCGGCCGCTCTGTGCATTTGTTACCACGTGCTGTGATCTTAGCCCTTTCTTGTGGATATCTGATTTCACAGGGAAAAGGAAAAGGCAAATGAGAGACAAAGGGGTCCCCACCCAGCATGCACACACATTTTCCATACTAGTGTATAACTGAAAAGTAGAACAGTCATGTAAATAAGGCCAAAGCGTATAAACAGACCAGATGCTATAAAAAATGGTTGACAAAAGGGGGGGGGGGTGGAGAGGTGAGAGAGAAAGAGAACGAAAAAAGAAAGACATTTGTAAAAATGGCTTTTCTTTATAACTTTCTTTGAGTCTGATCAGGATCCCCCCACCTCGTTTAATTTCATGATGAGTACGTATGTAGAGAAACAGACATAGAGATAAACGATTTTCTTCTTTAGATTTAAACTCAGGAAGTGCCAAAATCTGTATTCCTTGTTTAATTCCATAGCATCAAACTCTTAGTAGAAATACTGATAGTAATTCTTCTTTTTTTTTTCCTGATCTAACTGGGCAAGAATTGGAAGACGTTAGGGGAACAAAGAAGGAAGTTAAATGGGACATGTGAGAACAGATTTATCTGAGCTTGAATTGATTGAGCTGTAAAAAGAGAGAGGGGCAGGAGACACGTCTGCCATATCCCCCTGGTAATCAGGTGGCACTGTGGGCCCAAGACAGTCTGGGTGTTTTCTAAGAAGGGGGACATATGAAGAGCAGTGCAAGCTTATTTGGGGGAAACCAATATGCAACCAATCTTTTATGGGCAATCACAAATTAGGTATGTATTGCTTGGGAGATAACCTTTGCCTGCCTCATAGTTAGTTCCCATCCAAGTTAAAGTTAGGAAGATGTGACCCATGTAAAGCGTAATGCATTTTAATTCAGATCTTTTTCTTGCATTTATGGGATATAACCGCCCCTTCAGCTCAGCTCTGATCTTCCCCTTTAAACCTCTGCAGGTGTCACAGCTTTGTCAACATGGGAGGGTGATTATGAATTTTTATCCAGATAAACTTAAGGGTGCTTGACTGATCTGTCAGAAGTCTTTTGAATTTTTGGTCCTGTTTAGGATCAACTTATTGCCCTTTCAGATGTAGAGAAAGGAACAGACTCTGGGGAGAGTGATCCTTACACACGTCTTTCATTTGCCACTGACTGCTACACAAAGACAGCCACCTGCCATTGTCGGGCACCAATCCATCAATCCATCCCAGTCTCCTGGAGCAGTCTGGGTGTCTCCCATTCCTTAAGACTGCTTAAGAGTCCTTGTCCACAAGCTCGGCCATTGATTATGTGCTGCCTTTGGAAGAAGTGTAAGTCAAGATTACAGCATGATCATAGAAACCATGTGTGCGCACTGGAACAAAAGGAAAAAGAAATAGAAAAGCGCGTGCTGGTGTGGCTCAGTCGGTCAAGCATCCAAGTCTTGGTTTCGGCTCAGGTCGTGATCTCACAGTTCGTGAGTTCGAGCCCTACATCAGATTCTGTGCTGACTGTATGGAGCCTGCTTAGGATTCTGTCTCTCCCTCTCTCTCTCTGCCCCTCCCCTGCTAGCTCTCTCTCTCTCTCTCTCTCTCTCTCAAAATAAATAAATAAACTTAAAATTTTTTTTAAAGAAGTAGAAAAGCATTTTAAAAGGGAGAGAACGATCTCTATTTCCTAAGTGTGCCCATCCCCCAGATTCTGTAAGATCAGATAGCCCTTTAGAAGCCTTCTCTGTTCAGCCAAACTGGGAGTAAATTTTTCTTTCTCTGAACTCCCACAGTATTTATTCATTTAACAATTGTTAAGTGCTTACTAAGTATCAGGCACTTTACACGCATGTTTATTTTTACAAACAACCCTGCAAGGTGATCATTATTATCCATCTATTCCCATCCCTACCCTACACCACTATTTAAATTTTTTTTTTTACGTATTGATTTATTTCTGAGAGACAGAGCACAAGTGGGGGAGGGGCAGAGAGAGAGGGAGACACAGAATCCGAAGCAGGCTCCAGGCTCCGAGCTGTCAGCACAGAGCCCGACGCAGGGCTCAAACTCACAGACCGCGAGATCATGCCCTGAGCTGAAGTCGGACGCTTACCCGACTGAGCCACCCAGGCGCCCCTAATTACAGCTTTTTAACGACAAGTCCCACATTAGACTATTGGCTCATGAAAAGGAAACTCTGTGCCAAGTAATGCCTATGTTCTTAAGGGACTCTACAGCCCTGTGCAGCAAGCGCCTTGCGAGCCCTCAGTAAGTGAGTGATGAGTAGATCTGCGAATAGGGAAGGAATGAGTGAATAAATATATTCTACGAGGGATCATTGCCCGCTTCTGTTTGTTAGTTTCTTCATAAACATAGCTTATGATAAATGTGTTTAAAATGCTGTCATGGTTTTAGAAGCTATTAGAAAAAGCCAGTGAAAGGAAATCTGAAAGCCTATGGTTTATATACCTACACACCACACACTATGGTAATTTCCACAAGCACAGAAATTATGATAAGTGCAAGCAATTAGAAAACAGCCATGTATTAGACATTTTGTCTAATATTCAAGGAGACTGTAAAAGGTTTTTTTCCCTGAGGCAGAGGACATATATCCCATTCTGCCCGAACTTGGCAACCCCGTAACTAACAAAGGAACTGAAACTTACAAGGCTTGTATTCAGAAAGTTTACCTCAGAGATGAAGCCCAATGATATATTTTTATCATAAATAGAATAAATGTAAAAATCAGATGAAAGGAATTCTACCTTATCAATATTATCAATAAATGATAGCCAAATTCCCCCAAAATGTATAAACTTCAATGAAGGAAAGCCTTATCGTTTCAGTTGTTATTTATTATTCCTTCTCACTGAGCTTGACTTTCCTAGAAATTTGAGATAGTTGACTTAAAGACAATAGCTAAGCAGTTCTATTTAGAGGAGAGTTTGTTTACTAACAAATCTATACTCATGGTGCTTAGTGTCATTTTATTTTACGTTATAATGTGAGCTGGGAAGTGTGATTCTATTTATTGCATGAGCACCGTAATTAAAACCCCTTGGTGCTATATATGGTAAGCAATGAATGGGCCCATTAGATGTATTTAAATCTCCATTCTAAACTTCAATACTCGGAATCAAGTTTTTGCAAATTTAATTTGTCACAACTTTGAATGCATCTTTCTGGGACTATCTTTTTTTTTTTTTTAAGTGAATTCGATAACCTGATTACATTAAGTAAGGTTTGTTTTTTACGTATATTTATAAAAAGAGTGTTACCAAACCAAATATTCAACCCAGGTAGATCATTAAAATATATAACCTCTACAGATGGAAACGTATCTTTAAAACATCTTGAACCAAGATAGTAGAGGTACTTGAGAAACTACTCTACTCTTAGTATTTTACATGAGAAACATGGGTCTGGAATTTATCCCCAAGGACGAGGATTGAAGTTGCAGGAGTAGACAAGATAACCGAAGAAGAAAGTTATGAAGGAGGCAGGTGGACAAACGTCAATGGAAGCTTCTCCAGCTGGGTGTTGAAGGGCGTGGGCAGAGCCGAGGACACCAAAGGACAAGCCAGGGAAGTTGGAGGTGAATTGGATGGTACAGTCAGTGGAACCAGCAGCGAGGAGCACCAGTCACTCTGGGTGCTGGAGTTGAGTAGACTAGAGAGAAGGTGGCATCTGAGCCAGCCAGCCCAATAGCTGTCCACAAATGACACATCTCCCATGACCCATTTACCTGTGTTCCTATGAGCTCTCTCTCAACAGGCTGAAAGAGGAGATCATATCAGCATGATGGTTTTTTCTGTGAAGTTAAACACAAACACTGACAGCGTAGAAATCATACCCTCTAAATGGGTTTTCTTTCTTCGAGATATGTCAATATACCTCAAAGGTTATCAAATACCTAGTAAAACATATAAATAACAAATCACTTCGTATATATTCACGTACATATACATATCTGTGGAAATGCCTTATTAAGTAACGTTCTTTGGCCAAAATAAAACACAAGAAGGTGACACAAAGATACGTGAGTAGTCCAAGAGCAGGTGAAATTCAGTGTGAATATTATAGTATGCTAAATACTGTCGCCCCCAGAGGACCCATGTTCTAATCCCTGAAATCTGTGAATATTACCTTATAGGCAAAAGAATGCTGTAGATGTGATTAAATTAAGGATCTTGAAATAGAGAGATTAGCCTGTAGTATCTAGTGGACCCTAAATGTGATCACAAGGGCCGTTACGAGAGCGGGGAGGAAGATTTGAGTAAAGAAGGAGAGGAGGGAGTAAGGGATGTGTCAATGGAAGCAGGAGGGCTGAGAGCGAGGAGAGGAAAAGTCCACAAGCCAAGGAATACAGACAGCCTCCAGATGCTGGAGACGTCAGGGAAGCAGATTCGCCCTTGGAGCCTCCAGAAGGAACCAGCTCTGCGGACTGGCTAACCTTGATGTCAGCCCAATAAAACTGTCTCCAGGCTTCTGGCTTCCATACCCATAAGAAGACAAAAATTTGTGTGATTTTAAGTCGCCAAGTTTGTGACCCTTTGTTAGAGCAGCAGCAGGACACTAATGCAGACGCTTCTTTGGAAAAATATCCACACGTGTAGCACAACATGCTATCACACGTTTTTCTCTAGGAGAAAAAAAAAAAGGGGGCAAACTTGGCAGCGTCCACAATGGATGTTCCTTGAGGGGAAACCTTTCTCTTTTCCCTGCCTGTTCCACTGCACAGAGCTCATCCCAGGTCAGCAGCACAGTTCTGTGGGACGGGGAGAGGGAGGCGTAAGGGAGACCTGATGAAGCTGGGTGGTAAAGAGGGGGTGGGGAAGCTGCCAGGCACAGATCAATGCAGAAGGGGCCCCAGCAACAGGCCACTTTTTGGGGCTCAGAAGGGTTCCTTCAGGCTCCAAGTCCAGAGCACACGCTGAGGTCAGCAATAATGCAGTGGAAGGCAGGGAAAGCACCAGAAATGCTGAAGACCTGGGACAATGTGCTGCTTCGTCTTAAGATGTCATCAAAGTGCCTCTTGCCCCCAGGAATAGTGTTGACCAGAAAACAAAAAGAACTTTAGGCAACTCACGACATAATTCGTTCTGGAACAACGCCTCCAGCCCAGGAAGCAAGGCTCCACAATGACCTGCTAAAGCCCTAGAAGGCCTGGAGGATGACAGTGAACTTACAAGAGTCGTGTGTACACAATGTGATGTGTGTGCCATGCTCTCACAGTATGAAGAATGCACAAAAAGCACGTGAGGGGATAAAACCACCCACAGAAAGCTTAGAGAGCTGGGAGACGAAGCGGCAGGCACTCTGCCTGGAACCGGAGGACACAGCGTTCAAGGGCAGGCGGAACAAAAGACCCTCCAGGAGGAGAAAGGAACCACTGAGAGAGCCGGGAGGGAAAAGCAGGGTGTGGTGAGAAGTCTGGAGGCAAGGCAAGCAGGCAAGGCAAGCTGTCAGAAGCAGAGGATGAGGAGGGGGGAACGAATGACAGTAGCCACGAGGGAGTGACAAGAACCTACTTTCCAAGGGGTGCCGGGAGCAGAGCCAGGGAGCTGGTGGGAGGGAGTGAGAAGCCAGCCGGGAGAAAGGAAAGGAGGCCCCTGACCAGGTGGTGAGGAGCACAGGGAAGACCACTCCCCGGGACCGCGTCAAGATGTCCCGCACCGGATGTGCCCCGTGTTATAAGATGCACCCCGAGAAATGTGTCAGTACTAATAAATACGCACGTCTGCGAATGACTTACTTTCAGAGGGAGGCAGGAGGGAAGGGTTGGAAAACTTAGGATTAACTATCGCTCTTATCTACATCCTGAGACGATTTCCGGGAATAGTGAAAAGTGGGAGCTCTTGCAGCGGGCATTGCCCGTGACCCTCGTTTTAAAAGAATCCTTCCGGGGCGCCTGGGTGGCGCAGTCGGTTAAGCGTCCGACTTCAGCCAGGTCACGATCTCGCGGTCCGTGAGTTCGAGCCCCGCGTCGGGCTCTGGGCTGATGGCTCGGAGCCTGGAGCCTGTTTCTGATTCTGTGTCTCCCTCTCTCTCTCTGCCCCTCCCCCGTTCATGCTCTGTCTCTCTCTGTCCCAAAAATAAATAAACGTTGAAAAAAAAAATTTTTTTTAATAAAAAAATAAAAATAAAAGAATCCTTCTGCCTGCAGTGTGGAAGAGGGAAAATGGAAATGCGAGACGGGTTAGGAAGGCTGTTGCAGGTAATCCAGGGGGGTGAGGAAACCACACAGGGGCGGAGGATGCGGGCTCTGGGAGAGGCCAGGCTCCACTGGGGAGAGGGAAATTGGAGGTAGAAAGCAGGAAGCGACAGAAAGCACCGGGATGACCTCAGTCTTCTCGGTGAGTCATGAGGTGAGGCTGTCTGCTGAGAGTGAGGGGGCAGGAGTTAAGCTCGGGTGTTCAGAGGAGGGCTGAGGTCTATAAATAGTCTTCTGATTAGCGCTAAGGAGTGAGCCTGTGAGTCTGTCCGGACGCCTTAGAAGCCTGACTGCAACCACTCGCTGGGTGCCAGGCACCCCCACTCTGTGTCCACTGCCGGAGGCGTGAGGCCCCACAAAGCCGGGAGGGACGGGCCTGACTCACAGAGCTGTGCAACCAAAGGAGTCTTAGCCGTAGGGAAATAGTAGTAAGACCTCGAAGAAGCTGTGGATTCCAAAGTGGTTAGGACTCTGCAGCCGAGGATTTTTTGTTTGTGTTTTCAAAACATATGACTTGTCCATCTATACATACGGACACATGCATAGAATGACTAGTCGCTAGAAATACACACACACATACACACATAAATAATGACAGAAACCATTGGTTCAATATGTACTTGCTGAACACGTCCTATGTGCCAAGAACTATGCTAGACGCTGGAGAGACAGTAATGAGCCAAAAAAGGTACCTGCCCTTATGGAGTGCACAGTCTGATGGTTAATACAAGGAGACGTTCAAACGGATGTAAAAGTGTCACGTGATTAGCGCCGTAAAGAGCCACACACTGGGCAGTGAGAAGGTAGGATCGACACAGGTCAGGGGTTGAGGAAGAACGGACTCTAGCCTGCCTTAGGTTGCAGACTGGCTTGCCCGTGTTCTTCTCCCTAACTACATTATGATTCCTTTGAAGGTCGTGTGGATGGTTGCCTACTCTTCTCTGTTCAGGGCACCTGACACATGACCGTGCACACAGCAAGTGCTCAATCAATGTGTGTTTGGTGACCCGGCTGATTGCCATGGGATATTTACCAACAATGTGAGTGGCCTTCCTTTTCCAGGAAAACTACAGAGGGACATCTTAGTAATAATGGAACATCCCCAAAAAAATTTTTTAAAAAATGGCACATCCCCATTATCTTGAGAATTTGGCAGGAACAACCACACTCACATGCCACTGCCTGGACTGTCTCATCCCTAAAATGTAGTGTCATTGACACTTTTCCTTTTAAAAGAGCACAAATCACAGTGTTCTTCGCACTAACGTACGTTGAGGATCTGTATACTTGTTTCTCCTTATTTTTCAAGGCAGCTTCCTTTGATTGACACAAGTTACAGGGGAACTGGGGAATAAATGTTTAATGGGTACAGAATTTCTGTCTGGGCTAATGAAAGGTTCTGGAAATGGATAGTGGAGATGGTTGTACAACGTTGCGAACGTACCTGCTGCCACTGAATACCCAATTAAAATTTTTTAAGTGGCAAATTTTATGTTGTGTGTATTTTACATAATTTTAAAAATTCAAAAATAATTAAAGCTTGGAAATTTTAAAAACAGAAAAAGATACTGATTATGAATAATTGCCCCCTTTTTCTTAAAGCCCTTCATTTTGATCTGACTAAATCCCTCTCACTATATGGGGCACCTGGGTGGCTCAGTCGGTTGAGCATCTGACTTCGGCTCAGGTCATGATCTCGTGGTCTGTGAGTTCGAGCCCCGCGTCGGGCTCTGTGCTGACAGCTCAGAGCCTGGAGCCTGTTTCAGATTCTGTGTCTCCCTCTCTCTCTGCCCCTCTCCCATTCATGCTCTCTCTCTCTCTCTCTCTCTCTCTCTCTGTCAAAAATAAATATTAAAAAAGTAATATTTAAAAAAATCCCTCTCACTAAAATCAGGCTCATGGACTGGGTCCTGCTCCTCTTATGTCCATTCTTCTGGAGCTTTATGTTCCAGTCATGGATTCTCCCATCATGCATTTCTATCAGATGCCTCAGCGCTTTACTTGCACACATTCCCAATCTCTGGGATGCTATTCTCAGCCCTAACCTTCCAGAAAACACCTTCTCATGTACCTGAGCTTAGCCTCCTCTAGAGAACTTGTCCCAATACCCATTTCAAACCCTCCCCACCCCCACAGGGAAATGACTGCTCTCTCTCTCTCTCTCTCTCTCTCACACATCCTCACTTACCCCCGTGTAGATCATTATCATGGCAAATATTACATCTAATGCAGTGGTTTATTTATAGGTCTGTCTTCCTGTGCTGCACCATGGGGCGCAGGGGCAAAAACCTTTGCTTATTTATGTAGCATGATTTTGAGATCCCCGGCTTGAACTGTGTGACCTTGTGCAAGATGTTTAATCTCTTCTAAGTCAATTTCATCTTCCATACAATGGGAATAATAATAGCCTCTATGTCATAGAGTGGTTACAAGGAAGAAGTGCAGTAATGCGTGTGAAGGGCTCAGAGACGGTCTGACACACAAACAACAATGAAGTGTTTGAATAAAGGCAGTACAATAAGCAGTGACAGTTGTTCAGGGGTTAAGAGGTTGAACATTTGAGGTCAAAAGTTGATAAGAATGATTAAAATCCTAATCCCAAACGTTTATTTGGAAAGGCGCATAACCTCGTCCGCTTCCTCCTGGGGCAGCCTGATCAGGCTACAGAGGTCTAAGTATATCATAGTCGTCTTAGACAACAAAAACAAAAACCCAAGGAGACCAGTAAGAAAGGCTTATTGTAATAGGCTTCAAACCAGTGGAGGATCTTCATGCTTTAAAGAACGTAAAGTGGTCCGGGGAGTCTGGGTGGCTCAGTTGGTTAAGGGTCCGACTCCTGGTTTTGGCTTGGGTCACGATCTCGAGGTTTGTGAGTTCCAGCACCGCATCAGGCTCCACGTTGACAGCACAGAGCCTGCCTGGGATTCTCTCTCTCCTTCTCTCTCTCTCTCCGCCCCTCGTCTGCTCTGTCTCTTAAAATAAACTTTAAAAAAAAAAAAAAAGAAAGAATGTTAAGTGCTCCTGCTATAGACTTTGAGATACTTTTGAATAAGTTTTCTATACCAACCCACTTACACCAAAACTTTGGCAAACTAGCCTCACTGCTGGAAGTTAGATCAGAAAGTAACCTTTTCCCTAAGTCAGCCTGGCTTTGGAGGTGGATTCCTATTTTACATGAGAAGATGCGGGCTATTTTCAAGGTAGGCAGCTGGCTGGTTCAGTGGAAACAAAACATCACGTGACACGTAGGCGTCATTTCTTAGAAGGCAGAACTGACCGCAGTGGTCATTGCCAGAGACCTCCAGGTCCCTACCTGATTCTTTTGCGGTCCCATTAAAGCTGACTCCACACCCAGCCTCAGGGGCGGAGCTTGTGACCCAGGCCTAAACCATCAGCATGTCTCATTTCCTGTCCACTGACTTTCATGGATCGTGCGTGGCCTAGTCAGAGCCAAATGAGATGCAGTGACATTTTCCCCGAATCTTTGGGGAAAGAGACTCTCCTAACCTCTGACCTAAAACATAGGAGAATGAATCAGGCTAGCAGGTAGGTACCTTTCTGGTACCCATAAAACTGAAAGCTGAAGTCAATCTAAAGGAAGCCAGAACAAAGAAATGGAGATTAAAAAACTAAGCAGGTGCTACCGATCTGCTTGAGTCCCGAATAGAGTTAAACCTGAAGTCAGCGCTTTCAGCTTCTGAATCACTAATTTCCCTTTCTAAGCTAGTTTGGGTTGGGCTTTTCTGTAACTGCAACTAAATAATCCCAACTGGCCTTCATCAAAGCCACTCTTTCCAAACAGAAGCTCCATACTGTGATTCCCCAAAAAAGATAACCGGTTTCTCTAGAGAACTCATATATGAATGAATCAGGGCATATTCAAGAGAGTAAGTGTCTGGGTAAGAAAATCTCCCCTTTGGGGACGCCTGTGGTTCGTGTTTCTGTGTGGGCCAGGAAACTCCTATAAATTTCACCTGTTGACACATTTTCTTTGCAAGCATTTTGCTATTTCAGGGGGAGGAGCCGGAAATAGAGGTGGAGAAGGGAAAGCATGAGGCAAAATATGAATGATTATGCAGGAAGCAATATAGCTGATGGCCTTTCAGCAAAGGGCTGGCATGTGGGTACCTGCGGTATGAATTCATGGTGGAGGAACTAATCAGGCAACGTTATCTGATCTGGAACAACAAGAAAAAGAAAGAGCCTCTTTCCTTTGGTTTGATGTGTCTGAAAGCCTTTACCGAGGTGACGGGCTGGTAACGGAAGTATCCCACCAGAAACTTTGCCTTTGGACTGTACTGAAGTGCGGACCTGGGATCTGGGTTGTTTTCCAGGGACCGTCTGCCATTTCATTTTCAGAACGAAGCTGGAGTTTTGTTCTATAAAAACAGGGCAGGTTCTGGATTGAAACCAAGAGTCGAACATGCTGATGCTTGAAGATAGAGAAGCACGGAGTTGCACAAATTCTTCTGAGTAATAGAGGCTGGTCTCAAGCCTGGGGCTGAGGAGGCTGTGGGAGCAGAACCAGAGTCTGTGAGGTTATTTCTTCCACGAAAAGAAAAAAACCCACAGCAGCTATCTGAGTAATCTAAGTCCAAAGCCGCTCCCAGGGAAGGCAGTAGAGCTTTGCAGGAAAGGGCGTAAGAATTCGGTAACAGGACTAGGTACATAATTTCTTCCCAACCCTAACTGGCTCTGGGGCCATAGACAAGTTAGTTTTCCTTCCTGAATCTGTTTCCTCGTCTATAAACTTCAGTTAGATTCTTGAGAGAAGCAAGTTAGTTGAATTACATCAAAAGTCCATGGCGGAGTGGGGGTGGGGAGTGGCGGGGGGACCTGGGTGGCTCAGTCTGTTGAGCATCTGACTATGGCTCAGGCTCAGGTCGTGATCTCAGGGTTCGTGAGTTCGAGCCCTGCATCGGGCTCTCAACTCTCAGGGAGGAGCCTGCTTCGGATCCTCTGTCTCCTTCTCTCTCTGTCCCCTCCTCTGTTCGCTCACTCACGCACTCTCTCTCTCTCTCTCAAAAATAAATAAACATTTAAAAAAAATGTTTTTGAAGGAGTCCCTTAAAAATTCAAATAAATGGTAATTGTCCAATGTCACTGAACCCAGGGAGACTTACAATGAACATGGGGCAGCAGGCACCTAGACATGGAGACCTTGTTCTCATTTGGCAGGCAGAGGGGCCAAAGTCTCATTTTAATGTGATTTTTTTGCAGAATATCAGTAGAAAAACACCAAGGTGAAGCCAAATTTCTGCGTTTCTGTAGATTCTTCTAAGCTCAGCAAAATTCTGACCCTAAACTGCAGAAAAGCCAACTCTACAATTTCAGACTGGGTAGGCATGAACCTAAAAGATTTTCATCGGGCCGTCTGTTTCTCAAGAGCAAGATTTGAATCTCATTCCTCTTTTTAGGCAAGATGCATCACATGGTGCCTTAGTTATTGCTCAAGGAATTTTTATTCTCTTGTCTAGAAAAATGAATTCATCCTCCGGACAGCCAAACTGAACTGCTGTTGGAATGTGCTCCAAGTAGGAAGGAAGGGAGAAGGTGTACCTTTCTTGGGATATTAGTTAGGGTAAGGTTAAGCTGCTAAGGGGTAACAAAGAAACCCCCAAATTCAATGACTTAAACGTAGAGAGAAGTTTCCTTCTCTACCATGCAACGCTTCAAAGGGGAGTGAGCCTGCTGCACAGGTCTTTCTGAAATCCCCAGGGCACTGTCCTCACCAGCATGATCAAAGCTGGATCAGTGGCTTGAGAACATAAAAGACAGCCTGGAGAAGCACACGCAGAAGTAGCACGCTTCACTTCTACTCAAGTTCCATGAGCAAGAACTCAAGTCACATGGCCGTATCCAGCAAGAAGAGAGGCTATAGAACGATTGCACATTCATTGTTAAGAGGATTAAAGATGAGTCAATGATATTTTCAAAGAATATATCAGATAAAGGTCTTGCATAAGAATAAGTAAAGAACTCTCAGGGGCGCCTGGGTGGCTCAGTCCCTTGAGCGTCCGACTTCGGCTCAGGTCATGATCTCGCGGTCCGTGAGTTCGAGCCCCGCATCAGGCTCCGCGCTGACAGCTCAGAGTCTGGAGCCTGTTTCAGATTCTGCGTCTCCCTCTCTCTCTGCCCTTCCCCTGCTCATGCTCTGTCTCTTTCTCTCTCAAAAAGAAATAAACATTAAAAAAATAATAATAAAAAATAAACTCTCAACACTCAATAATTAGAAAACTCACAGCTCAAAAACAATGAATGCAAGACTTAAACAGCCACTAAATAATATAAACAGATGGCAAACGAGCCCACAAAAACACGTTGAACATCAAGAGTCATTAGGAACGTACAGGATACAGCACATCTGTTAGATGGGCTGAAGTCACAAAGATACACTTTATGAATTGTTGGTGAAGACACAGAGAAACTAGAACCCTCATACATTGCTAGCATAGGAATCCAAAATGGTACAGTTTGTGAGGTTCTTCCAACATTAAATGTTTACCTACCTAGGGCCCCAGTCTTTCTGTCCCCAGATATGTACCTAATAATAACAACAAATAACAACAAAAGCATATGTCTCTACTCAGACTTACACACAAATGTTCATCGCAGCTTTATTTGTAATATCCAAAACCTGGGAACCACCAAATGCCCATCAAACGTTGGACAGATAAACAAATTTTGTAACATTCATCTGATGAAATACAACTCAGCAATAGAGAGGAATGGACTCTTGAAAGACACACAGGTGGCATGGATGAGTCTCAAAATAATTATACTGAGTGAAGAAAGGCAAACCAAAAAAAAAAAAAAAAAGCATACATGCTGCATGATTCCGTGTATATAAAATTCTAGAAAATGCGAACTAACTTATTGTAATAAAAAAGAAGATCAATGGTCACCTGGGGAAGAGAAAGGGGCAGAGATGAGGAAATTACAAAGTGGTACAGAGAAACTTTTTGGTGTCTGTATCCTGACTGTGATGATGTTCTCATGGGGGAGAGATATGTCCAAAGTAATAACGTGTACACTTATGCAACTTATTGCATGTGCAATATACACATACATATGCAACTTATTGTATGTCAGTTCTCCCACAATTTAAAAAGTGTATGCCTTTTATTTATTTATTTTTTTAACGCGTATTTATTTTTGAGACAGAGACAGAGCGTGAATGGGGGAGGGGCAGAGAGAGAGGGAGACACAGAATCCGAAGCGGGCTCCAGGCTCTGAGCCGTCAGCCCAGAGCCCGACGCGGGGCTCGAACTCCCGGACCGCGAGATCATGGCTTGAGCCGAAGTCGGACGCTTAACCGACTGAGCCACCCAGGCGCCCCAATTCTTTTATGTTTAAGGATAGTTATAAAAATGGAATTTGGTGGTCAGTCAGAAGTCTCCTCCACATACAGTTGCTTTGTGTTACTTTGACGTTAAGTTCTGGGAGATTTGGATGAGAGGAAGAGAGACTATGAAAGGAAGACTCCTCTTGAGAAGTAAGGCTTAAGAGAACCGTCTGCAGCTGTGGCCCCAGCTTCTGGCTCACGCGCTTCTCCAGCACCAGCCAAGCTCCCAACTCTGGTCCCAATCCCTTACAGCGGACACACCCCATTCCGAACCGTCCCATTAAAATCCCCACCCACTACCAATCCACAGCACCAACCGCCGGGGACTTTGGCCTCCAGCCTCAGCCCTGCCTGCCAGACCACACCTTGCACGTAAGCCCTCCTGGCACTTCAGTTCACGTCCACCGGCCAAGTTTTTAGCTAGGTCGATGCTGACCTGGCCTGCTGGGTCATTTCACTTTCCCCGACCCTTCCAACAGAGGGAGAAAAGCTGTCGTATCTGCATCACACTGAAAACTGGCTGAAGACGTTTCCCCCGAACTTCAGGTAGCATCAGTGGGACTTTCTCTCCCAAACCCCTTCAGAAGGCGTTTTCAAGTCTAATCCCTTTTGCAGCGGCGTGCTCCTTGCCGACAGCACTGCGCATTCATTGGGGCGATACTCTGGAATCTTCCTATGTGAAAGACCGAAATAGATAAATGCATCATAAAGGAATTCTAGAGGGCTTGGGCGGGATGATTCTAAGAATTTTATCCATCCACTTCAAGAAATTTCTTCTGTTGAGCTTTAGGATTACTACGGAAACAACCAAGGCTTTTGCCGATTTATCCCAGAATATCATCCTTGTTGGGGCCCAGTTGTGCAGTGGTATTGCCACTGCAAAGGGGTTTTTGTTTGTTTGCTTATTTATTTCGTTTTTTGCTCTGAATGGCTCAAAGTGGGATACCGGAACTAAGTTACAAATAAGCCTGTATTAGAATGAGCAGATTTAAGGATTATAATTGGTTCTCATAAGCTCAATTCAGGAGACCTGGGGGAAGTGATCTTCATCTTCCAACATGTACTAAGGCACAGCCTGAGAGAGAGAGAGAGAGAGAGAGAGAGAGAGAGAGAGAGAGAGACAGGGAGGGTTAGTTGAGTTGATCAGTGGAAACAGGGCCAACTAGAGTAGATACTGATGAATCAAGGAAATGTGTGAGACAAAAGACAAAGCATAGAAAACGCCAGAGGTTAGCTAAATTGAATTTGGGGACAATGAGATCAGGGCTCTCCTGTTGACCGAAAGCCTTACCTCTTGGGTTCATTGGAGCAGGATTTGCAAAAACAAACTGCAGAAAAGCCTTTTCTTTATCCAGAATTCTTAGTAGGCAGTCATGTGGGGGTAATGCCTCCCTTGTCTGCTCCCACTCCCTCCTCGCGTTCAGCCCCTCTGACTTCTGCCTGAACGGACAGCTCGGTGAAGTCAGTGGGGTCGGGGAGAGGGAGCCTCACTCTTAGTGGCACCTCTGTTCTGACAAAGGCCCTGGTGTCTTACCTTTCCCTGCACGGAAGGAGGCAGGAAGGGAGCTGGGAGTGATTGATGCCAGGCACCGTGCTAGGTGATTTCTCCTTCAACAGCTAACTTAACTCTTAAAATGCCCCCATGAGATGGGAATTATCAACCCCACTTTCACAGAATAAGGAGCCGAGGAGAATAATCTACACGATGTTAAGCCTCAGGAAGGTTGAGGACGTTGCAGTAACTTCATAGCTACTCTGCGGTGCACTGGAGATTTGTTTCCACATCGGCCCCACTGTGGGAGCTGACTCCTCAGTGGTTTTGAGCCCTATTGTACAAGGTCCAATGTCTTGAATTATGACAGTCAGGTACTCGGTGATAAACGACATCCAGGTCTCGCAGGACGAAGGAGAGGGAAGGAGAGACCTTGATTCTGTCTGCCTCAGCTCACTAGCACATTCTGGTGTGGAGCCTTCCATTTTCAGGTGATTCACAAGAAAACAAGGTCAAGTCTACTACTTTTGCTATAGACTCTTTTCTTTTTGTAGTTTTTTGAGATGTTCTTGTAGACCAAGAGTTTAACATGTTTAATTCCAGCCTAGAAGCCAATGAAAAATAGCAAAGCAAAACTGACTGGCAAATAAAGGAAATTAATTTAATAACAGATTTTGTTCAGTCTCTTGGGGCCTGCCCCGACGAGTATTCCCAAATACTTTTGGAGTGAGAGCATGGCCACTGGCAGAGTAAAAAGCCTCTCGATTACGGCTGCAGCAGGCAGAAACTATTATATGTATACGCAACACTGGCACACAGCTAAACTACACTTCCCAGCCTCCCTTGCAAGGAGGTCCAGCATCAGTCCTGCTCTGGTCAGTGGAAAATGAGCAGAATTGATATGCACCAACCCCACGTCATAAAACCATGTGCAATTTTCCATGTGCTTTTCTCTTCCTAGCTGGCTGGCATGTGTCAACTCTGGGGACCACCTTGGGAGCCACAAGATGATAGGAGCCCAGCCACTTGAATCACACCGAGGAGGAGAGCTGTCCAGCCAGAAGTATCAGCCTTGGACCGTTACAGATCAAGACAGAACCTTTGAGTATGTAAAGCTGCTACGATGTGGGGATCTTCCTGTGAGAGCAGCCAGCGCTCTCTTAGCCAATTTTCCAGAGCCTTGGTTCTGCTCACCTTCCCAGAGAGCGTGAGGTGAACCCCAAAGCCCCAGACCCAGGAGAATGAAAAGGAGGCTTCCAGAGAGGCAGGCCTACCTCCTTCTGAGCCTTCAGGACTTTTCTTTCCTGCAATTTGTGTTCCACCTCCAGGAAGTGTGGAGGGACCTTGGAAACCATTTTCTTTATATGACTTAGAGAGCAGGATTCAGTTGTGGCACCAAGAACATCCCTCACTGAACGGTAAACTCATAAAGTGAAACATTTGTTTTCAGACTGATTGTGGGAAGAGACCAAAGTAATTAGCCAAAAAGAATGAACGATAGGATTTTTATGTAGTTTTGTTGCTGTAAATAAGAAGGCAAAACAACCATTGCCTGCCAGAAATCCTCAAAAGCTTGATTTTGTGACTACAGAAGAGGTATGTGTGCCCGGAATCAATTGTTTGGGTGCAATATGACTTTTTTTTTTTTTTGAGGTGGGGGGAGGAGGGCGAGCAGAGAGGGAGAGAGAGAATCTCAAGCAGGCCCCATGCTCAGGTTGGAGCCCAGCACAGGGCCAACCCCACACCACGACCCTGGGATCATGACCTGAGCCCAAGTCAAGACTCAGATGCTCCACGACTGAGCCATCCAGGCGCCCCAACAATGTGACGGTTTAAAGTGCTTGACAGTGTTTAAAACACTTTTTCCTTTAAACACATTTAAATTCACCCTTCCCTCAAATGGGTTTAGTCCGGTAAACACCACCTGTAATTATCTGAGCAACAAGTCGGTTTCATTTCGGCTCCTGTCAAATACTACACATTTCCAACGTGTGGCATTACACTTAGGAGGTTTATGAATCGGTATCCTTCGTAATCCATGACGGGGGTGAGGTATGTGATTGGAAGGAGGTCTCAACCATAGTTAAGTGATGAAAGGGTTGGTGTGAAAGGTATGTCTTCTCCAAGAATGGAGGAAATCCCTGAAACAGAAGCAAGCGATGAGGTGCCAACTCGGGACGAAAGGATTTATACCCTTCGGTGCAGAGCCACTGCAGGGCTCTCAACGCTTGACCGGTTTGCATCGCGTAGGCAACCGGGGATTGTCACTGAAGCATAATTTCTCTTTGTCAGGATGCAGAAAGTGCAGATCAGGGCTCTCCCCAGGTAGACTCATGCACCTGCCGAAGGACAGGAAAGCAATGAGACGATCTGAGTACCCTGCCTGCACACAGACCCAGAAGACGTGTGAAAACAGATAGCTTCCCTCTCAGTACTCTGGGAAGACACCCGAAGGTGGCACACTGGACCTTCAGAGCCAAAAGCCAGCATAAGAGGACCTGTGCTCTTTAAGAGCACATAAGAGGACCTCTGTTCCAGGTGTCTTTAAGACGCTGCCATTTGTGTGCAGCTGGCCCTTTAAAAAGAGCTCGAGGCCAGAGAAACCTCATCCAGCAGAATTATTCAGTTTGTTTTAGCAACTGCTTCCCGAGCCCCGTCTCCCATTACTTCATCTGCATTCCCCAGATGCTGACCCTGTCCCCTCTAAGCCCACAGCATTCCCCCCACCCCCGCCCCGCGGAGGCTTTCATAATCTCCTAGGGGACACTCCCAGTACTGAGCCCTGGCAGCCCCACAGGATGCCACCTCTCAGGTCACGGGTGGAACCTGACGCCCTTCCCCAGCTTCTCTCGATGCAATCCTACCTGCCCCAGATTTCAGGCCTGCGTCAGAGGCTGCTACCGGAGGAGGTAGGGAGGTGACCCTGTTTGGTCCTGCCCAGGCTGAACTCCTCCGGGCAATTTCAGACAGCTGTCCAGGTGTTGCTTAGTAAGGTTGCATTTAGAGGACTGTCCAGCAAGGACTGCCAGGGTCTCGAGCAGTGGCTCCGAGCCCTGTCTCGTCAGTCTTTGCTGGACGGATGAGTCAGCAACGTGTCCCTCTTCACACTCTCCCCCACCAGTGAGTAGCGCCCTTCGGGGACGTCTTCCCGGATTAGTTAGAGCACTTTTGGAGGCAAGAGACAGAGGGCGGGTTCAAACCAGCTTAAAATAGTTTATTGGCTAAGAAGTGAAATGGAATCCAAAGGAGTAGCCGGACTTGGGCAGAGCTACGTCCAGAACTGGTTCAAACGCTATTGTTGGGGACCTCTCTCTCTCTCCACCTTACAAAGAGTGAATCCACTGGGGCACCTGGGTGGCTCAGTCGGGTAAGTGTCCAACTTCGGCTCAGGTCATGAGCTCCAGGTCTGTGAGTTCGAGCCCTGCGTGGGGTTCTGTGCTGACGGCTCCGAGCCTGGAGCCGGCTTCGGATTCTGTGTCTCCCTCTCTCTCTGCCCCTCCCTCTCTCTCTCTCTCTCTCTCAAAATAATAAGTAAACATTAAAAAATAGTTTTTAAATAAAAAATAAAAACAAAGAGTGAATCCACTCCACAAGCAGGATATCTGTGAGGGGTCGACACTTAGCAACACAGGGGAGGGAACCAACGTATCCTGACAGCTCGGGGAGAAAATGTCTGCAAAGAAGCCCCACTGGGCCCTTCCAGGTCACGTGCTCATCTCTGAACCAATCACTGTGATTAGCCAGGCCCGGGCCCACAAGCCCACCCCCGCGGCTAAGGTAGGGGCCAGGAGCTGCCATCAAAGCGCACTGAAGGGTTTTCTCTGCGGAACACGGGGCTCAACACTAGCCTCCACTTTGCCATGACTAGTCATTTTCACACCTTGCCTTGGTTGCCATGGATAACCGCTCCCTCCCCCTTGACACGCTGTGTCTGATGTCCAGCACACCCCATGCTCCTCGCTTTCCTTTTCACTGGGCCTTTTCTCCGCAGCCTTTTCCTGGCTTTCCTCATCTCCCTGGTCTCCTGGTGCTGCAGCCCTGAAACTCAGGACTGACCTCTTTGTCTCTGCTGCCTTCCGTGTGCACTCCAGTGGTAACCTCATTCAAGTCTGCGGCCTTATATGGCATCTATTCACCGTGGGCACCAGATTTGTATCCGACTGCTGTCCTCTCCCGAGCCCCAGACTCCATTTGGAGTCCTCCCCCACGAGGGTGACCAACAGGCATCTCCAAGAAACACTTCCAGCACTGAGCTCTTGGTCGACACCCCCAAACTGCTCTGTGACCCCTTCTCCTTGCCCTTAACGATGAATCACTCCATTCGTACACGATCACAGTTGCCCCCGGAGGGGTGCCTGTCCTTGCCTCGTGGCTCCTGCAGTGGTCACACAGCTCAGCGGTCAGAGTGAGCCTGTGAACGTAACCAATGACTTCCTCCAGGTAAGACCCTGAAGTGACTCTCAGCTCACCCAAAGTAAAACTCTTAAGAGTAGCCTGCAAAGCCCTACCTCCCCACACACCCCTCCCCGTTGCCTTCCTGACAGTTGACGGCCTTCCCCCCCACTCCATCGGTTCCAGCCTCATCAACTTCCTTGCCATTCTTCTCATTCACCAAACACAATTATACCTCAGGGCCTTTGCACTTATCGTTCCCTCTGTCTGGAGTCCTCTTTCCCCAGATACCTACACGGCTCCCTTCTTCATGTCCATCAGATTTTTAATTAAATATCTCTTCTCCATGAACCCTTCACTGACCACCCCGATCTAGAACCACAAACCCCTTCCTGACTGGCACTTCTTGTCTTTCCTCACTGCCTTGTTTTGTCTCCGTTGGAGTGATTATATTCTAACACACTTATTTTTTTTTTAATATATTTTAACTTATTTAGTTGGTTCAATTTTTTCGCTTATTTATTTTAGTCCTTGTCTGTCTCCCCAGCACTAGACTCTGCTGGGGGAGGTGATTTTGTCTGTGTGCCCGGGGCTACGTCCCCACCACCTAGTGCTGGTATGATAAGCCGTCAACAATTCGATGAGTGCGTGAAACAGAGTGACTTTCTCAGTCTTTCAGTCTGGCCCCCACCGGGGCCACCCTCTGGTCTCACCCTCTGGGTCTCCTTTGCCAACAGTCTGTACGTGGAGACCAGGAGGCAGCACAGACTCACTGCCCGGGTGGAGGCAAGATGCCAGCATGTGGCCAAGAAGAGTGAGGCCAGAGCCCAGGGGGCAGGTGGGAGGGTTGGAGAGCAGGGGAGATGTGGGTGGGCTGTGACATTCCACTCATGGGACGGGGCCCAGTGGACGGCTAGACAGGGCCGGGCGGCGGAGGCTGCGGTAGCCGGTGGGAAGCTGCGAGGCCTCAGTCCTTTGTTCGGCCGGTACACGGAGGATGCCAGGTCCGGGCAGGGGAGACGAGGGGGGAGAAACCATGAGACACACTGAGGTCAAAGTGGATAAGAGCCAGAACACCGTGTCCAGCAAACCCGGCCATGGAGGCAGGCGATCTGTCATCCTTTCCAGTCAGGGCTGATGGGAGCTCTTGGAAGATGCCAGGCTCTCCCTGCAGGGCCGCACTTTCTCTCACCTTAAAGGCTCAGCTCCTCATTTCTTTCCTGTGACAGGCTGCACCTCTTCAGGCAGAACCCCCGGTCTGGAGACCCCATAAGGGCCGCCTCCACTGGCCTGGCCCACACCGGCGACAATGCACCACGCTGCCTCCCCCAGCTATAGGCAGGCCACCAGCTTCCCGACTCCCCAGCACCCAAAGCAATTTTTTTTAGCATGATAGAATTTAAAGGCACCTTAGAGACCTTCCAGGTCCAGTATCCTCATCTTATCAGTGGGAAACCTGAGGCCCAGGAGGCCCAGGGGATCGAGTCAGCTGGCAAGGGCAGCGCCCAGGGAGGATGGCCGGCCGAGGGCTCCCTTGCCAGCAGTCTCCATCCCCGAGGATGGGCTGAGCCCAGGCCAGGCCTGGTTGCTCTACCTGGGAACTAGAAGCTCGCTAATGCTCCAGGAATTTGCCGCGTGGTGAGTGCAGGAGTGCGGCTGACCGCAGAGGAGGGTGTTTATACCACCCTCGTGCTCTTCCCTCCATTCCCCATTTCGTGATGGGATCGGGTGAGGTCACTCCTCTGCCTGATGAAAATCTCGGCCCTCGCCAAGCTGCCGTGCTCTCTAAGCTCATTATCTGACTGGCTCATACTTTCCCAGGGGTTGCAAGGAGGAGGAAAGGTAATTAAGTGTTTTGCTTAAATGGCCTTTTCAGTTGACAGAAATAGCTGCCCAGGGATGCGGCGGACGCTCCTTGCCGATTCTCTCCCTGCAACTGGCGGGCGGCAGGCCGAGCGCAGGCACCCAGGGCCAGGGAGGGAACCAAGGACAGTGCAAAGGCCAGACGGCCCAAGGCCGCTGCTTCCCCCACGTAATCACTAAAGTGGATCGTCTGCAGGCAGATAATGGAGAAGAGTAAAATAACCCCAGGTTGGCCTTCTCCCCTCGTGCAGGGAAAGCCTCCGATTCCTGTGCACGTGTGACCTGGGGTGCCATGTGTGATCAGGCCAACAAGAAGCAGGGTTCTCTCTGGCCTCCCATGGCCCTCTGTTGGACCAGCATACTGTGTCCAAGTCTATTCGGTGACGTTCAATGTCCCTTTACAGCACGGAGCAGTCACTACTGCTGAGAGAATGTGTTCTCTGGGGAGAAATGATCCTGCCATACGGAGCTCTTGTAGGTGGGGGACGCAGGCAAAGTTCAAGGGTGCATCTCCCCGAGACTCCTTGAATAAAGACGTCAGTCAGCTGTGTCCTCAGACACACGGGCAAAATCACGTTTCCACATAAAGAAGAATTTGGATGCAAAGAGGGTCGTTAGGAAAACACACAAGGAAAGAAAGAAAGGGCGGGTGGAAGCAGAAAAAAATAAAATAAAAACAAGAATGTGACGTTCTGATGTCGGAAACCACTGATAGGGCTGCAAAGAGCTGCTTCACTCAGACCACAAGGAGTTAAGTCTTAGCAAGCAGCACCTACTGATAGGTCCAGGGCACATTCAGCATTATTGTGTTAAAGAGAATAGCAGTCTTATTACAACAGAGAGTTCCATATACATTAGTGCCCACACAGTGTCACCTGGCTGTGGATTCAGCAGGATTTTGTTCACAGAATAATACAGTTTTACCATTGTTCCAGCTTAGAAATACACATTCATTAATAGACACAGTATCTCTGGCAAGTCTTTGCGACGCGAAGTCCCCAAAAAGGCTCATTATGGAATATGGCCCCACAGCCAGTAATGGCACTCATTATGACGATGTGCATTAATATCAAAGGATCTGTGATTCTTTTTACATTTTTTCCCCCTGGTATCATCGGTGGTTCTCTAAATTGTGCATCTCTCTTGGCGTGATCAGGTGTCCTCGTAGCCTCTATCCGTTTGCAAAATGTCACCGCAAGTTGTTAAAAATTGCAGAAGACGTGCCTCATTGACTGTTGGTTAGCTACCATTTTGTTTCAAATTGACCCTCAAATTGAGTCGAGGTGACTCTACCATCATTTAGTGGTATTTAGCCCAAATCAAATCAATCAGGTGCTTCAGAATTTATACGGAAGACAAAATCTTTCCTTTCTGTATATTGGGCTGACATGGTTTGGGGTGGCCACCAAAGCTGGGGAAAGGAGAGAAATTGACACATACCAGAAAGCTCAGTGGGAGAAAAAAAAAATGACTGCCAAATTTGTGTTTATTACTATAGAAATTCCTAATCTTACCCACATCCAGTTTTCCCTTCCTCTTGTAGGTGGGCGATGTGATAAGCCCTAGCACGTGAAACAACAATAGAAATTGATGGTTGTTTCCGGGCCCGGGTTATAGGAGAGTATATGACACCCATACCCTTTCTGTTCCTCTTCTGCAATATTCTTGTAAAAATTCAGCGAGCCTATATTTCAGAGTGCTTTTCTGTGCATGCACTGTGCATTGATTAAAGAAACCATAAAAATGAGAGGTGATCCTGAGTAAATTTTGCCCTCCATGGTACCCTTCACTTCTAAAAATTCTGCTTTCTGGTGGCTCCATTCACCAACATTCTTATTTTTGTTGATGGGATAATGAGCAGAATGTCTTCTCCCCAGGCCCAAGGGCCAATGGAGGGAGAAGATCAGAGCCTCATCAGAGTTTCAGGTGTCTGGGATTTATTGAGGAAGTGCCTTACAGAAAAAACTGGTGAGGGAGGGGGCGAAGGATGGCTGGGGTTGGGGTAGAGTTGAGCAAGGCTGTTATCTCAGGACAGTCTGTCCTTGACCTAATCTGTGGTAGGGGGTGCAGGGAGCTCCAGAGCATAAACAGAACTGCAGAATTATCGCTCCCACATGATGCAAAAGATCTTGCCTTTCATACCCCCTTTTTCAGTTAACCATTGCCTGGGGGCTCCCCCATCCTGGGAGTCAGTGAAAATTTTCTTGGCAAGGCTGTCCCCATCAGTGGAGGGAAATGTTTTAGAGAAAGGGACAACTGATACCCATGAGCCACTGACCTACAACAGTGGGGCATTCGGCCCAGGACAGTGGATCTGAGCACGGCAGCACAGAACCTACTACAGTCCACCCCTTACAGTATTCACTTCCACTTGCTTCTCACAGCAGTGCACTCCATCCAGGCATGGATTTTCAGGATTTGTGTCACAATTCCTAAGGAAACTTACAAGAGGATTGTTAGTGGAATGAGTTACAGCCCCCATGGCTGCAGCTGGTCCCAGGGCCATACTTAATCACCACCGTTGCCCTTCTCTAGCACCCATTGTAGATTCCCCTCACATTTGGGTGGCACTTCTGTGGTTCTAGCTGATTTTCATGCAGGATCTAAGTTCTTCTGAACATGTCTTAATCAGGCCATGTTTCCTCTACTTGCCCAATTGCGATTTAAACTGAGCCTGAAAGCACCAAGAGTCACCACAAGGGGATCATCAAAATGACAAACACGTGGTGCCCACTTCTCTGCATGTACCAGCAGTCCCTCGTGACGGTCAGAATCAGTTGTTCCTCCTCGTGTGGTGCATTTTTCCTTGCCCAGTTGTCTATTGTCATAAGGAGACCATGTGACCAGAGAGGCAGCTATAGCTTTACCAGGACCCTTACTGTGTTTCTCGGTGTTAGCAGCCACCTCTAAAAAGTCAGGGTATCTAAAATTGTGTAGATAGGATTCTAGCTCAGATCAAGTCAGTGATGATGATGGAAATGATGATGAACAAAGCCTGTCTATTTCCTGGTGCCATGCTTTTACCTCTTATGGATATAGCATGTAAAATAGCATTAGTCTAAAAAGTCTCCTGGATCTTGAAATAGTGCCTTAACTCACACAGGGTGTCACCTCCAAGCTGGTGACTCAGCAGCTTTATTGAAAGCCTCTTCCACTGTTCTATCAGGTTGGCAACTTCTGAATGGTGTGGTATGGGGTAGAATCAGTGATCCCATGGTCATGTGCCCCTGCCTCACCTCCTTTGCCATAAAGTGAGTCTTTGATCTAGTCTGATCTAGAATCAGACTCTGCTTGAGCCCTTGCAGAGTGTATTGGCCAAGATCTTGTGGGCAGAAAAGACAAATACATATCCAGAGTATGTGTCAGTCTTAGTGAGCATGAATCTCTGCTTTATCTAGGATGAGAGGGGACTTATATAATAGCCTTACCACAATGCCTTTCTGGTCTGCTGAAGGAACTCAGATTTGACTTTCAATAGCAGCAGTAGCTAGATCTGCTTCGGTGAGAGCAAATCCATGCTGTTGGGCTCATGTATAGTCTCCATCTCTGCCTTCAGAATTGTTCCATTCATGAACCCATTGCAAGGGCAGAGGCTGACATCAACTTCCAACTCATCCTATTTGTTTGTTTGTGTGGCACTTCTGCTACAGTAGGTCTTGGTGTGTGGTCATGTACAATACATGGAGATCTGGGCCACCAACTTATTTGTGTCCTATGACCTGCTCAAGCTGAGCCCAGGATGTACCACTTCCATTCTATAATGGTTTGCTGCTGGGTCTGTTCGACCTTATATCTTGGTTGGGCTGATAGAACCCAGGTCATGTTAGGTAGTTTGGCATGTGCTCAATCGATATCTACTCCATATTGAGATGTTCTTTCTCTACCAGTACCCAATAACAAATCAAGAGATATTTTTCAAATGATGTATGATACTCTGCTACAGGCAGTAGGGCTTGCTCCAGAACCCTAGAAGTCTGTGCTGGAATTTTCCTTTGGGGGCTTGGAAAAGCCTCCAATCAGCAGCCCTTTCTAACCAGACACCTGTATGACCATGAAGTCTGCTGGATCATATATTCCAAACAGCGGGACTGCTTTTACTATAAGGACTTTTCTTGTTCTGGGTCCAATGCAAAACTAGCAACCTTCCATGTCACTTAATTAGTTAGAGAAATATTCTCAAGTATATAATATACTGCTCTCAAAACCCAAATGGTCGGGGTGCCTGGGTGGCTCAGTAGGTTGAGTGTCTGACTCTTGGTTTCAGCTCAGGTCATGCTCTCACAGTTCATGGGATCAAGCCCTGCATCGGGCTCTGTGCTGACAGTGCAAAGCCTGCTTGGGATTCTCTCTCTCTCTCCCTCTCCCTCTGCTCCACTTCCACTCTCTCTCTTCCTCTCTCAAAATACATAAGTAAATAAATAAGCTTTAAAAAATTAAAAAACAAAAAAACCCAGAAGGTTTAACAATGGTCTTCCTTCTTTCTTAGTAGCAGTGGGTTCAAGGCACCCACTTTTCCCTTACTTTGTCCTTATTAGGAACAAGTTACCTGTTTCTTACTTTGGAGAGCCTATCCTGGCACACCCCAACCCACTGGACACCTATCATCTTCAATAGGTGGGTGCGATGGGTCCCTGAATCTCTGTAGGGTTTAGCTCTTACCCTCTGGAGAATTTATCTTTCCAAGGTATTCAAAGTACTTGTCATAGTGGATCAATATTCTTCAGAATGTCCAGCCGATCCGGATCTTTCAGACTATATTATGACAGAGTGCAAGAGAATCAATATATCCTTCAGACCAGATCATGATTGTATACTGTTGTCCCTCCCATTTGAAGGCTAACTGCTACCCTTCCTCTTTCCTTATAGAAAAGAATGCACCATGAGATGGACCAGAGCTATCAGTCCCATAAAGGCAGGAATCAACACTAACTCAGACCTGTAACCAACAGCCTGTGATCAAGCTGGGTATAACCTATTCCTGACAGTAAATTGCTTTAGGTTCCTTTAAGAAAGTACTGAGAAATCACTACTTTATATATTTGCCTCTGTGTTGCAGAATCCATTCTTCAGAGACTTGATCTTCAATCACTGGGCGTCTCGGAACTGGCTCCAGCTTGGAACTTGGGCAACTGATCATGAGTTTCAACTGGGACCTCAGGTTTCTGTTCTCTTCTTCGTCCTCATTCTCTTATGATGTCATTATTTATCAACTACTGGATAACTTATGATGGGTGCTAGATGTTGGAGATGTAGGGGTAAAAAAGATACAGCCCACAGCCTTCTGGAACTTTTCCCTTCCAACTTCTTTTGATTACTTTCTCTTAACCACATAGGCTAAAAGAACCCAATATGTAGATAGAGAATGTTGTGGATTCTTAACAGCTAACATATTTGAAAGTCAAAATGACAATAGTTATAAAGGTTAATATTGAGTAATTACTAAAGTACTTTCCCTATATTATTTGACTTAATTCTCAAAATCTTATAAGAGAGAGTTCCTTATTTTGTGGGTGGGGAAACTCATACTTACAGAAGTATCCAAGGCTCAACCTGTCTCCCTAAAGCTGTTTATGATCAAATGAAAACAAAAAAGGAGATTCCAGCTAGTTGTAATTTGGATCAGAGGAAGGCAAATTCCCCAAAACTCTTAATTCACCTATCCAAACAAGTTTTTTCCTCTTATGATTCAAGCCAACCTGGCAATGGCAAGAGGTTCAAAACTCAAGAGAGTGTCACCTAATTCAAACATTTTTCCCAGGGAAACACGTACCACGTACTGAGCCCTGAAGAAAAAGAAAAAATAAAAACCCCACCATACTGTACTGAGGGAGCTCAAAGCCTGTTGAGATAAACTTGTACGTACTGAACAAGTAATGAACCACAGAAGGCCCGAGGATCTTGTTGCATGCTGTTTTAACCCCGTTGGGAATCATGACAACACTTCGGTAGGTTTTGACTGGCATTTTAAAAATTAAATAGAACATGATTAAAGAGAATTAGTATTAAGGAGAAAATACCAGGTTGCATCTCTTAAAGGAAGAATACATACTGTTTTTGTGGAGTTTTATTACTTTGTAATGTTTTTTAACATTTATTATTGAGAGACAGAGAGAGTCAGACAGAGCATGAGCAGGGGAGGGGCAGAGGGAGAGAATCCCAAGCAGGCTCCACACTGTCAGCGCAGAGCCTGATAACGGGGCTGGAACCCACCAACTGTGAGGTCATGACCTGAGCTGAAATCAAAAGTCAGTCGCTTAATCGACCGAGCCACCCAAGCGCCCCTACGACTGCCATTTTTTATTCCCACTGGCCACCATTCCGATTGACTATACAAAAGTCCAGAACTTCTTCCTTAGCAATCCATTCTGCAGCATAAAGTCTCCTGGCTTGAGAATTATTCCCGTAGGGGTCAAAAAGGTATAAAATGAAAAAGAGGAAGTGTCCAGGCTTTCAAAGCATTTTTTACCCAGAAAGTGCTCTATATGAGTCGTCCTTCATAAACTAAAACTCTGAACTGCTGGAATGTTAGGAACTCAGGTCACACTGAGCAACTAGAAACACGGTCAGAACCGATCTGAAGAAGGGGCGTTGGAAAAACAGTTCCGGAGTTTGGCCCAGAACTTGTTTGTGCTGTGTCCTCACCCAGAAGTTTCTCTCCCCGCCCCCCACTCCACACCAGCCTGGCCTCTCAGTCTCAGGCCTCAGTGAAATGTCCCCTTGTCAGAAAGCCCTTCTCTGACCACCCTGCCTGAGTCAGGTCGCCCAATCGATGCTTTCTCAGTGCATCCTCCTCTTCCCCTTCACAGCACTGATCGCAGTGAATAATTATATGCTGATCGGTATGTTCGGTTGTTTAATATCTCCCTCCCCAGGTGACTGGAAACTCTGTGACAGCCTGTGGGTTCACCCTGGACACCTGGCACTCAGAAGATAGTGGATGTTTATTGAAGGAGTAAATGAGTTCCGTTTATGAAATTGTAACTTTGTTCCCTGTTACTGGCCATTAAGCAATTGGTTTGCTTTTGAATTACTATTACCAAAGTATCAAATGTATATCTACATCTACATCTATATCTATATACTCCTGTTTATAGCAGCATTATTTACAATAGCCAAAAGGTGGAAGTGACCCACCAGTGTCGACCCACCAGTGAACACCACTGACAGATGAAGGGATAAAATTACGGTTATACAAACAATGGAATATCATCAACCTGAAAGGGAAAGACCATGTGACATGTCCTTGGATAACCTTGAGCACATTTGGATGGGCCAAATGGGACAAATATCGTCCTATTCCACCTAATACGAGGCACTTATATTCATAGAGACAGCGAGGGGGAGACAAGAATGGGGATTCGGTGTTTGAGTTCCAGTTTGGGAAGACGAGAAAGTTCTGGAGACGGGTGATGGTGATGGTTGCCCCGTCACGTGAATGTGTTTAATGCCACTGAACATCACACTTAAAAATGGTCGAGATGGTTAAATTTTGCGTTATGTGTATTTTACCATAGTTTTAAAAACTAAAATTAAAAAATACATCAAAAAGCGTTAAGTGTTTATTACTCGTGGATGCTTTGGGTATTGTGGAAAAACAGTGTATTCTAGGTAAACGTTAATGTGTAAGTACTGAGAATGTTGGTCACATACTGAACGAAAGTTTTGTATTCTGGCTGATTTGGGTGGAGGTTTCCTCTCTTCCCTTGTCCGATCGGGGAGGCTCTCCGTATAGCCCCGTGTGTGACGCACTACATACTGACCACAGACCACACACGACACATGGCAGTATTTAGAAATACACGCTGACTGGATGGCTGGCGGAACGGCAGGACGCACGCGGGTACGGACAGGTGGGTAAAGAGAAGGGAGTCCGTGATAAAAGACATTGCTCGAAAGCGTGCTAAGGAAACTAACATTCATGTCCTAGATTCTGGTAGGATTATTTCCTGAAGCCGCTTCGATCCCGTTTTCTAGTGAGAGGCTTTAACAACGACTACTTTCAAATAATCAAGTTTGGGGGAAATCTTAAATAAGAAAGGTCGAATTTTCTCTTGTATTTATTTCTGAAAGAAGAATCAAACATGATTATCATTATCACATTCGACAGAAAAACTAACTGGGGTAGGGAGAACCCTGTACCGTGCTTCAGAGCGCGTGGTGAGGAAGTAAGGGAGCAGGGGCACAAGCGGGATTCCACGTTGTTAACCAGTGAGTTCTACAGCTCTCTGAAAGGGAAGGGAAGTACAGGGGAGGGGAGGGGAGGGGAGGGGAGGGGAGGGGAGAGAAGGGAAGGGAAGGACTTTCTAATTCATCTTCTTAGAATTGAAAAGCCAAGGGGCGCCTGGGTGGCGCAGTCGGTTGAGCGTCCGACTTCAGCCAGGTCACCATCTCGCGGTCCGTGAGTTCGAGCCCCGCGTCAGGCTCTGGGCTGATGGCTCGGAGCCTGGAGCCTGTTTCCGATTCTGTGTCTCCCTCTCTCTCTGCCCCTCCCCCGTTCATGCTCTGTCTCTCTCTGTCCCAAAAATAAATAAACGTTGAAAAAAAAAAATTAAAAAAAAAAAAAAAGAATTGAAAAGCCAAGTCATATTCAACTGTTTGGTCTATTTGAATGCTCATGTTTGAATACAGACAACAACTCGGAGAGAGGCTTCTGCGTCTTCTTCCAGGCCAAGCCCGAGTCTTGCCAAATGAAGTCTCCTCTGGTTTCCCGAGCCGCTGCCCCTCTGCAGCTGAGAGCCCAGCCAGAGGTGCCACGACACACGCTGCCTCACTCACTCTTCCTGTAACAGGGGATCACTTCCCTTAACACTCCACGGTTTCCAGAAGGCTGCATTGTTCCCGAGTCCCATTTTGGAGTTCCAAAAGACCTCATTTCCTCTGGTTGTTCTTTGGCCTTCCCCCGTAGGTGGGAACCAAACTCTTCCGTTCTCCTCTGCTCTGTTCACCGTCTCCTAAAGAGCCTTAGAAATGGTACTTAAGGTCCTGAGACACCAATGTCCTCAATACAAGCTTTACCACTAACGGGAGCGCCAGCTGCGTGTGGGTGTGTTGTGTGCTGTGCGGGACGGGGCAGGGGTGGAGGTGGCCATGAGGAGGGAAGTCCCGAGGGGGAGGAGCGGTACAAAAAAAAAAAGTCCCTGGTGA
This sequence comes from Prionailurus bengalensis, assembly GCF_016509475.1. Classification (NCBI taxonomy): domain Eukaryota; kingdom Metazoa; phylum Chordata; class Mammalia; order Carnivora; family Felidae; genus Prionailurus; species Prionailurus bengalensis. The sequence goes on along the minus strand of NC_057353.1, from coordinate 12,234,418 downwards.
CTGTGTCTAGACAATGTCACCTTCCCCTTAAAAGAATTCATGGGGGGGCGGGCGCCTGGGTGACTCAGTCAATCAAGCATCCGACTTCAGTTCAGGTCATGACCTCACGGTTTGTGGCTTTGAGCCCTGCATCAGGTTTTCTGCCGTCAGCACAGAGCCCGCTTGGGATCCTCTGTCTCCCTCTCTCTCTCCGCCCCTCCCCTGCTTGTGCACACGCGTGAGCGTGCTCTCTCTCTCAAACATAAATAAACATAAAAAAAAAAAAAAGCATTCATCAGGTACACCTGCGAGTGCCATTGAACTGAAATCTGTTCCAAGAAATAAGTTGCCTTATTGGTATCCAGTGAAACCAGTTTATACGTAAGGGTAACATTTAAAAAAAATAAATAAATAACACAGGGGCGCCTGGGTGGCTCAGTCGATTAAGCGTCCGACTTCAGCTCAGGTCACGATCTCGCAGTGCGTGAGTTCGAGCCCCGCGTCAGGCTCTGGGCTGATGGCTCGGAGCCTGGAGCCTGCTTCCGATTCTGTGTCTCCCTCTCTCTCTGCCCCTCCCCTGTTCATGCTCTGTCTCTCTGTCTCAAAAATAAATAAAAAATAAATACATAAATAAATAAATAAAAACACAATAATTTTAAAAGAAGAAAAAGAATCTGAGGGGGGCACTTTACTCTCTTTGAGATGTAATTTATCACCATGGCTGGGGCGTCTGCTTCGTCTTGATGCTTTCACCAAGTCCAAGGAAGGTTTCCCGTGCCTAAGAGAGATGGTACCGTGTCACTCCGGGCACATACCTGTGGCCCTGTGCTCATAGAGTACCCTAACCAGACCTTCCTTTTTCCCTTTTCTGAACGCTGGCCGTCCCCTGACAACACGGACCGGCTCTTGGTGACGGGGAGACAGGTCAGGCATCGGGGGACCTGCCACAAGGAGGCCGGAGCCACTGTACCAATTTGTCTTCAGGATCAGCCTCAAAGCACGGGCAAGCTCTCTGCGAGGCGGAGGTATCTTCGAATTACTCTTACAACTTTTAAAAAGAGTAAAACAAAAAAACCTAGAACTTCAGACTGGCAACAGCAAACAATAGAAGGAAATGATGAAGACACCGTGACTTTTGAGCTCTAGGGAACCGGACAGCTTTAGCCACAGAGGAATTTCAGACTCTCCCCCTCCTCCACGCCACAATCTTATCGAGGTCAAGGTAGAAAACCGAAAGCTGCAGTTTTCCCTTCAAAAGAAAACACCGAAGACCAAGAAGTCCAGGGGCTTTATTTGTGCTCGATGCAATTTGCATCTCTCCTTTCAACCTTTAAAATAAGCAAATGTCAGGATATTATTCGCAAAGTCAGACAACGATAAACGAACTTAAGATACATGTTCAAATGATACGCTCAATGCTTTCCTTCAACTTCTAGACTCCCTTTCCGATGAAGTATCTCTGAACCTAAAGCACTAGGGTCCAATGATTTGTCTGCAAAAGTGGACTATATCTACCGGCCAAAACATCTGGAAGCTCAAGGAAAGTTGTGTATGTATCATATCTTTATCCAATGTATCTTGAGTTTGGGGACCTCCTGGATTTTTCTCTCTTTTTCTCAAGTCCTCTGCTTCTTTTATCCAACCACCAGATGGGTTTTCCTTCAGGAACCATGGACTACAGCACGGAATACAACTGGAACAATTGAAAATAAAGTCGCACTCAAAGTTATACCTGACGCTGGCCGCCGCGTGATGTGCAAGCTCCCTAAACGTCCTAAGAGAGAGCAACTGTTCGACAACTGACAAAACTTCTTAACCAATGATTCTTGGTGTCGCAAATGTTGAAAGGTCATTCCCGGTTTCTCAGGCTCCAAGTAAAGGATTGCTGGTTTTTGAGGCAGCCTGGAGCTGTGGACCGGGGCTCCAAACTCTCCCCTTGAACTTGGGAATGACAGAGAAGACCTTGCAGAGCTGACCCAGCCCGAGGAGCAGTGAAGGGACTGCTTCTCCATCTCAGGGACCCCACGTCTCTCAGACAGAGGTTATTTGCAGGGGGGTGTTGTTCACTCCTGAGCTTCAACTCAGGTCATTTGTTCCATGACCTGGTTCATGTGTCAAGGTCGGCCCAGCCCTGATGTATAGCAGAAAATACAGCTCTCTTTCAGCAGCCTGAGGGAGCTCCTCGCTTGAGCATTAAGCAGGGCCACAGAACCCACTGGAGGCAGAAGTGACAACACAGCTGAGTGGTCTCACCTGAGCTGCTCTCTCTCTCTCATTTTTTATCTTCACCCCCACCTGAGGTTTTCAACCAGAAACTCTTAGAATGTTCCAGATGTTGGCTGGACTGAGGACAGCTCCCCCAGGAGTTCCACAAGGCCTGGAGGCAGGGGGAGTGAGGAAGGATGGACCCACACTCACCCCTCTCGGGTTTCCCTCCTCACCCAGTAAAGAGATCTGTAAGACAGGCTCCCCATTCTGGGAAGCCCTCTCTGCTCTTGGTTCTCTCCCAGGCTCCTCCCCCAGCCATCCACTCGTCCTCCCCTCTCCGAGGTGTGCCTCAGGAAGCTCTCACTTGGTCAAACCCAAGTTCCCATATAAAGGAGAGAAGACAGGAGCTCATTCTGTTGCTCAGAGACACACAGCAACGGTACGACCCACGCGTGGTGCTGGATGATTCTTCTGATGCACGCCCCACTGTGGGCGTGGATACTTCCCCACTCTCCACACCGGGCGCGGCCCTGTGACTTGCTCTGGGCCGTGGAGTGTTAGCCCACACAGTGCAAGCAAAGCTTCTGTGGCTGCCTTGCTCTCTTGCACTCCCGCCATTGGCATGAGAAGGACGAGCCAGGGCTGGCCCAGAAGGAGGCTGAAGGACACCAGAGCCAGAACCATTTCCAGCGGGAGCTCAGGCCCTCACACTCGTAAGAACTAGTAAAGGACTGTTGTTTTAAGTTCTTGAGTTTGGGGGAACTTTGTGGGCTAGCAGTTTGAGACAATAACTAACGGGTACATCCTTTTGGGTTTTCCCGTCTGGGCCTGCAAACTTGTAGCCCCGCAGTTTTCCTTAAGAATAGAAGAGGCTTTAGAGACATTTAAACGAGAAATAAATAGCTTTTCACTCATTCTCAGCCCTTCCTCTGTGGCCTCGCCTTCCCATGTCACATGACGGACTCGTAAACGGCGGAGGGGCTTACACACAAAAAGGAGCAACCCTCTGGCTGCCTTCACTCATGTCCCGCTTTTCTTTAGAGGCGGGAGGCCTGCCATCTGTCTCTCAAGACCTAATTGGTGATTGACGTCTCCTGTCGATAGCCATCAGCCCTTCGGCCAGCACCATTTTACTGCTGGACTGCATCACACGAATTACCCACACGGGGTGACAGGAAGTCGCTTCAGAAGGAGATCCTGACCCCACGGAGGGGCTATGGAAGACAAGGTCTCGAGACCCTAGAGGAGCCACAGCCCGTCACCACGCTGGTTCCATCCTCTTCGGGTTTACTCTTCGCCTGGGAAAATCGCCCGTTAGGCCCTTAATGATGAAGCCCACGAGGCAGAAGTGCTGTAACACAGGACTCAGCACCCCCACCTGTTTTGCCACCCTGGACGTCCTCCCGGCCCCCAGGGCACAAGCTGTCCTCTTGGGAAGGAAGCAGGCCTTCCCGATAGCATCATCGCGTTGTCATCCTCGACGCCACACGCACGTCCTGGGCTTGGGCTCTGCTTTCTGGGCCAGCTATTTCTGGCTGAGTTGCACAACCGGCTCTCATAACTCGCTCTCTCCCCGACACACAGTATCTCTGAACCTGTGTCAAGATCAGGTGTCTTTGTCTGAAAACCAAAACCTCCCACTGCTCCTCGCCTCCATATTTGATCTTATTTTGTCTCCTTGGTTCCTTCCACCCAAGCCCAGGAGACGCTCCGCCTTCGATCTTCTCTATCACGAAATCTTAACTTTGCATCTCCCCCCCCCCACCGTCCGCCTTCGTTTAGAACACGTGCCAATTAGTGTTTTCTTGCTTCACCTCCATTTCGCTCCTCCCCAAAGCCCACCTGTTTCTACAAAGGATTTCAGCGGGAAAAGCCACGAATCACCTTGTCCCCATTTTGTACTGGATTATTTGGGTCACTCACGCTGTTAGATTTCACGTTCCTCAGTGGCCAGGCACTGTGCAACCGCTTCGGTTTGTTTCCTCTGCTGTGTGGTTCTATGTCCATTTACTGCTCCAAACAGAAAATAATGAGAATGCAACCGTGTAAAACCCCAAGGAAAAAAATGGCGATTTTCTTAATAGGTACAGAGAAGAATTGGGACATCGTGGATTGTTTGGGTGGCTTTCACCCTCGAAAGTGTCACAGAAGCTGCCCCTTTAGCACTTTGCTCTGGACGAGTCCTAGTGTGGAGCTGGATGGAGCTGGGGGGGGGGGGTGGGGGTTGGGAGGGCAGGGAACCCAGGAGGAGGGTGGTCTCTGGGTGGGGAAGGGTCCATCCCTGGAAAGATGGTACCAGAAGTCCATGCTAACAGCCCAGGAAATGCATACTAAGTGTGGTGTGGGCTCCCGGTGACCAGGCTTCCCACCAGGACAGTATGTCAAGGGGGGCCAGGCCAGTGTGCATCATCTGTCTCCCTTCCCGTGACCCTTCGGCCCCTACTCCCACCCCTCACCTCCCGAGCTATTTGTCTTCAGCCTGAGGGCTGGCTGCCCAAGCACACTGCCCGGTTTCTCCATGCAATTCTGTTCTTGCGGAATCTTTCCTTCCTTCATCTCGTTGACATCCATTTCTACCAGCTACAAGAGCTACGATTTACTGCGTCGCTCAGAACATCATAGACTTGGAGCTCACATACCCTGGAACTTACATAGATGATCGCATTTAATCCTTGAAGCAGCCTTGCAAGGAAATAGGGGTTATTATCATCTTGATCTTACAAACTAGGAAACGAAAGCCCTGAGAGTTCCTGATTTGCCCAAACTCACGAACCTAGCTGACATTTGGGGCCAGGTAGCCTGACTCTCAAACCTTTGCCTTTGGGTCGCTCTGCACCCTTCCTTCCTGGTGGTGAACTCAGCAAAGTATTTAGACAGTGTAGCTCAACAATATGAGGCCTTTCGGGTAGGGATGGAGCTATCTTTTTAGGGAGGGACTTTCTCAGCACCTTGGAAAGCCTGGTGCCTGGCACATAGCATGTGCTCAATAAATATATCTGTTGGATGAACAAACGGACACCTTGTCAGCAGCCACCTTCTCCGATGCTGGGCAGGATCCTGTCCCAAAGTGGCTTTGTCAAGATATTCTAAAAGCCCCAGAGGGAGAGCAGAATTGTGCCCAGCACTCCGTGCGTGCATAGGAGGAGAAATGTGAAATGTGTTAGCTACACCACGCATGCAAAGACATAGGCACCTTTATTGCTCAATTATCAAACGTAGCTTCTCTGGAGCTCCTCAGCTCCACTGATGTTGAAAAGTTTTGTCTTGCTAATTTCATGATAATTCAGTCAATTCTAGATTATTTTTTTAAGTCCCTCTTGGGTGCTCAGTCAATTCAGACACTGCTTGCCATGCCTTTCATTTCCTTCGCCCCCAAGGGTGATCTCAGTTCCGCGGACAGGAGCATTTCTTCTATAAGACTGAAATTATTTCTGAGGAAAATGTTTGAAAACCGTGGTCCTGTTAGGAGTAAGCGCTCCGGTCTGGATGGAGACATACGTGTGGATCTCCGGTGGTCGGCACGGGGCTTTCTTGTTGGGCGTGCACAGTGGTCTGCCACCGAATGGGCAGCCCAGAAGTGGATTCGGAGGCTGGGCTGTGCCGGGGCCTTCACTGAAGATTCCAGTGCTTTCTGGGATTCGTGCAAATGACTTTAGATGCAAATACCTTCCAACAGAGGGGATGGTATAATCACACTGACTGAAGTATGAGCTAACACACCCCTGACCTTCATCTGTGCACCCTATAGGCAAGGGAAAAAATAGGGACCTACATTTTCATGACCTAAGACCATCAAGATTTATCTCTCACCCGGATGGATAACTGTCCAGACCAAGAGCTCCCTCCTGCCACTCCCCTTTCATCTCAAAGTTCTTCCCTCCCCTGGCAGATGGGGGCAAGAGTGCTCAAGGCATCTCTGGTTCTCAGAGTCTCACCTCAGCCCAGAAGTGACACGTTTCACTTCCACCTGCGGCCCAGTGGCCGCCCTCTCTGCCCCGCCTCCCTCTGGCTGTCCTTCACAGTTGACCCAGTTTCTCTGTGTGGCTGCAGGGGCCTCGCAGGAAACCAGACACTCCCAGGGAGGCCACACCCTCACCGGGGCCAGGTGGGACCCCAGGGCTGCCTGGGAGCCTGAGGTTAACAGTCAAACGTCGGTGACAAACAAATCCGGGTTAAAGTCTCAACCCACGTCTAATATGCTAGGTAACCTTGAGGAAATTACTTGGCTTGTGACTCAAAGGGCCGTATCAAGACACACATAAAGCAGTCAGCACAACATTTGGCATACGGTACGTGCTTGATAAACATTAGCTATTATGTTCAGTGTAGTCTCCTAGTAAGACTGCATGGGCCACAGCAAGGGGCCCAGGCCCTGTGGCATTTGCTTCTGGCCACTGGAACCATCTGTACGGAACCCATTAGTTGGGGGAGGAGAGTGAATCTCCTTGCCTCTTTACCCTCCTCTGAGGTGACATTACCAAAGGAGGAGTTGAAGTAGAAACAGATACAAGAAAGGTCATGGCGGGGGAGCAGCTAGGGATAACAGAGGAGGGAGGCAAGCAGACAGAAGATGGGCAAGGAGAGAGAGTGGGTGGGGGCTGGCCAGGAGTCCGAGTGAGAAGCAGGATCAAAAGAGAAGACACAAGAGCCATATGGGGCATACCCTAGGCCTCTCCCGGTCCAGCCCCTGTCCACTTCTCAATGGATGTACATATGGGTGCTGGAGATCATCCTGTCCAAACTGGGATATGGTTCACCAAAGTATTTATCTCAAAAATGCACTCATGTTGGGGCGCCTGGGTGGCGCAGTCGGTTAAGCGTCCGACTTCAGCCAGGTCACCATCTCGCGGTCCGTGAGTTCGAGCCCCGCGTCGGGCTCTGGGCTGATGGCTCAGAGCCTGGAGCCTGTTTCCGATTCTGTGTCTCCCTCTCTCTCTGCCCCTCCCCCGTTCGTGCTCTGTCTCTCTCTGTCCCCAAAATAAATAAACGTTGAAAAAAAAATTAAAAAAAAAATGCACTCATCTTATTCACCACTTGTTGTTGGAGGTTGAACTCTGTCCCCCTCCCCACCCCCACCAAAAAAAAAAAGATATGTTAATATCCTATCCCCTGGTGCCCATGAAAGTGATCTTATTTAAAAATAAGGTCTTTCCACAGAAGTGTAGGTGGTGTGCAAGTCTTTTGTTAATACCACAAGGGTCTCTGGCCCAATGAGTGGAGTGTGTTAGTAATGCTTGCTATAATTTAAACAAACAAACAAAAAAAATAGGGTCTTTGCAGATATAGGTTAAGATAAAGTCAGCCAGGAGTAGAGACATGAGCAGAATCTTTCTCTGAGTCCCCAAGAAGGAACCAACCCTACTGACGACTTGACTTTGGACTTCTAGCCTCCGGAATTGTGAAAGAATGCATTTCTATTGTTGTGAACCACCCAGTTTGTGGTCTTTTGTTACAGCAGCCCTAAAAATCTGATACAACAGTCACACATTTAACAACTACTGTTAAGAATCTATTATCCTTTTGCAGGCGCTTGGGTGGCTCAGTCGGTTGGGTGCCGACTTCCGCTCAGGTCATGATCTCAGAGTTGGTGGGTTTGAGCCCCGCGGCGGGCTCTGTGCTGACAGCTCGGAGCCTGGAGCCTGCTTTGGATTCTGTGTCTCCCTCTCTCTTTGCCCCTCCCTTGCTCATGCTCTCTCTCTCTCTCTCTTTCTTACTCTCTCTCTCAAAAATAAACATTCAAAAAATAAAAAAATTAAAAAAAGAATCTATTATCCTTCGGGTACTAGGAAATTAACAGATGTGAGTTCTTGCCCTCATAAAGCTTACAGTCTGGTAGGGAAAGTGGACATTAACCAAATAGTTCATTATGAAAGTCCAAGGTGCCTCCTCTCCCTTTGCCTCCATCGTGAGGGCAGAAATGGGGTCTTAGTCCCCTTTTAGCCTTAGACCCTAGCATAGTGCTTGAAATATTAAAACTTAATTAAAGGTAGACCATATGAAGCTCAGTCTGTCTGCAGTGTCGTATTCAAAGCCACACTGCCTCCAAAAGCCTTAAACAAAATGACGGAAGCTTTAGGCAAGAACCCTGAAGTGGGAGGAGTGGGGGGGGGGGACTTGTACCATAAAGCACACAGCAAGATTTCCAAAGTCCTCCTTAGGATTTCTTTCTTCAGAGCAGCAACTCCAAATTCCTTCCGCTCTCCCCACCTCCTGGTCTTTGGTCACGCGAAGAAATTTGACTTCTTTTGGCCTCTCAAAAAGGGTTCTGCTTAGATACTGGGAGAAGAGAGAAGCTATTTGATATTTCGACTTCATTTCTTCTTGTTCTCATGGGTTTGTGAATTATCGAATGCATGAGCGAACAGCCAGCTCCAAGGTCTCAGGTCTTCGCTTTTTGCAAAGCGGGAAAGAGTCTGAATTCTTTAAGAGGGCCTAGAAAGCCCAGAACTCCATGCAAGAGCCCTTCTCCTAGGGCAAGAAATGAACCCATCCATAACGTATTTCCAGTCGTGCAGTGTCTTACTGAATGGTAAACACCCTTGCATTTTCCTCCCAGCTCCCTGCTTGGTTGCCCTGGTGGAGGCCGGAAGGAGGAATCCTAGCCTGGGGATTTACAGGTGTGTCCAGTTGGACACACCTCCCCTTCTCTCTTAGAGTGGACCCAAGAAAACTGGGGGGATTCTACTAGATCCCCCTGAAAGCCAGAACAAGCTCCAGAATGCAATACACTTAGACCACAAGCAGGATCAGGAAGATTAACCAAAGAATAGAACCTCCTTTGGGGGATCTTCTAAAGTTCTTTGTTAACCAGCACCTGGTGATTTGTTCTAGTTCATCAGCATTGCTCTGATAACAGTTTGCTCAGGAGACTCAGGGAGCAGCCAGCACCCATAGAAGAACAATGACCCGGGGGCACCTGGGTGGCTCAGTCAGTTCAGCATCTGACTTTGGCTTGGGTCATGATCTCACGGTTCGTGGGTTCGAGCCCCACATCGGTCTCTCAGAGCCTGGAGCCTGCTTCAGATTCTGTGTCTCCCTCTCTCTCTGCCCCACCCCTGCTCATGCTCTCTCTGTGTCACTCAAAAATGAATAAACGTTAAAAAAGGAAGGAAGGAAAGAAGGAAGGAAGAGTGAGCAATCACCCGGACACCACTCTCAACATGACCCACCCAGCAGAGGCAAAATGGCCAGTGGAGAAATCTCAAACCCAGCCATCAGGGAAACTCACACTGAAAGACTGTGGAACTTCCAGAATCGGGCTTCACATGACCTGAAGCCTCAGCAGTGACCAAGGATTTGCTACCCGCAGTACCCGAATGCCTGAAATGCTAAATGTCTTGTTATCAATTTATCAAGTATTCACTATAATTAGCCCACTTGTAGTGAATTCATTTGGTATGAATTTGGATGTCATATATACAGTACTTTCATAAGAATTACCATATCAATTAATTAATTAATATATCATAATTACTCATCTTCATTAATCTCGTATAATTAATCTATCTTTAAAGTGAAATGTTAACAATCAATTCATATCACTTAAGATCCTTAAGCCACTGGCAGAGCCTTTATTATGATTATTTACAAACCCTGCAAGGTATTTTCACATACATGTATTCACAGATTTCTCCCTGTCCCCTATCTATACATCACTGCCGCCTTGCCAAATAGATTTGTCTAATCAATACCTCAGTGTCCTTATCTTTAAAGATGTCACCTTGTGTTTGCAGCTGTTAGCCCATCGATACGCGAAAAGATTTCTGAGCTGCTTCTGTAGCAGTGAAATGTATCAAACATTCATTTACACCACATTCATCTCAAGGACCGTCCAGATAGGAAAGACATCAGGATCTTTTCTATTAAACCGTGAAAATACTCTCTTGATTGCTTAACACACCTTATCACCGAGTGGTCGATTCACCCATAAGCAAAATCGTATTTTAAAATGCGAACGTTAGAGTCAGATTACTTTGAAGAGAAAGATATTTTAAGTCCTAGGACTTTGTATGAGCCTATTTAGTATATCACCTCAAATATCTTGATGACGAGTGAAAAATGGAAAACAATGCGGATATTTGTCATATTCTTACCAGGCAATGGATATTGTAAATATACGTAGCCCGTCAGTTCTCTGGTGTAATTGGGAAAGGGGAAAGATGAAACACACCAATGCTGGAGAAAGATATTCAGGAACGAAACCCAAACTGGTAAATCACTGGAGTGTTGACACTTCTTGAACTTGACCTTAAAAGATCTTAACAGCAAAAGAGAGTTATTTTTAAACAGGTCAAACTATAAACTTAATTTATGTGGGGTCTTGAGATACAGACCCGAAGCAAAGGTGACATACATATATAATTATGAGTTAGACAACTCATTCTGTTCATTTTATTAATACCACTTCAATTTTTGACATTTGATTAGCCTTCTTTGTATTTAATTCCCAAATCCCAAGAGCAAATGCCTAGTATCTACTGAATTCTTTTTTATTCCATTGTGTGCGCGCGCGTGTGTGTGTGTGTGTGTGTGTTTGCATATGTGTGTAGAACACAACCTACCCCGGGGTAGTGAATAGTTTATTGTAAAGTAGAGGATCCAAATTAATGTGCATTCTTGTTGGCTTTTATCAGGAAGACAGTGTGAGTCTCCTTGAGATATTGTTACTCTCACTCATGGGTGTGACAGTATGATATATGTATCTATCACGCTCATTTCCTTCATTCGTTCTTTGCCCTATTGGAACAGGCATGAGATGATGGCAATCTGATGAAAAGGCAACATGATTCGTTCATTGCTTAAGGTTTATTTAAGGATGTCACCATGACCTATATCCATTAGTAACCTCGCAGGTTCTTAAAGGGACACTAGTAAAAATACCTGATTTTTTAAAATTCTACTAAGCTTTAGTAAAAGCCCATGCAAAAGGCATTTCTTTGCTCCACTTCTCGGCTGCCTTTCCATCCTTTCTGAGATTCATTTGGAGGGCCTTCTTAATGATTATTTATTCATGGAGAGAGAGAGAAAAAGAGTGCATGCGCAAGCAGGGGAAGGACAGAAAGAGGGAGAGAGAGAATCCCAAGCAGGCTCTGCGTTGTCAGTGCACAGCCTGACACAGGGCTCGATCCCACAAACCGTGAGACCATGAACTGAGTCAAAATCAAGAGTCGAACGCTTAACCGACTGAGCCGCCCAGGTGCCCTGAGATTCATTGCGAGTTTTATCCACTTTCCCACAGATTTTACGACCTCAGTAAGCCCGTGTTACATAGTGAGGTGCACTGAAGAAAATAAAAACAAAAATACCCTTCTTTTTCAGTGAGATTGAGTTCTCGCGATTTGCCTTGGTTCTGAAATGTTTATTTACCAACATTGGAAAAAAGCCCCACAAATTCAGCTGAGAGTTGTAGCTGTTTTCCCACGTCTGTTTTCTCACCCAAACCCACCGGGTGCCCCAGAAGAGAGGCTGTACTTGTAAGTCTTCCAGAGAGCAAGCAAGGCGTTATTACGAACACCTGAGTTAATGGGCTAACCTCAATGCCCATGGCGTCCAGCAAAGAAGCATTTGTCCGAACGCTTCCCAGGAAAAAAAAACCAACTGTGTGGATGAAAAGGTGGATCGGATGGGTCCTCAAAGAGCGTTTACGGATGAAGGCCTCGCTTTCCAGCGGACAAACCGAAAGCTCCCGCCCGAGCCTTCCGTCTGGCTGACATAGACAGGTGCATCAGTCCCCGGGGATTGAACTTGCCGGCCCACTGCAAATTTAATTCTGTTCGAAATCACGAGGGCCTGCAAAAGCTGCAGACAGACAGTGCTCTTAAAGTGTTTTAGTTTCAGCGTGCAAGTGTTTATTGTGTCCAGATTTTTGAAGCTAACTACAAGACAGTTATATCCATTGTTAACCAGGACTTGCACATGGCAGTAACGATATGCAGACTTTAGTGCTAGTTTACGATGTACTCAGGATTCGGCAGTTAAGCTGGCACCAGGCTGGAGACCCCCGGGGACCTCGTTTAGTGTATGGTAGAGGCCTTCCATCGCCAAGCACGCCAATTTTCCTGCCAGGGAAGATCAGACTCAGGCTCTTCAAAATCATGGAAGTCATTCCAGAACACCAAAATATACCAATTGCTGAATTAACGTTCTCACCTTCCGTATGAGTTTGCACGAGCTGCTGTGACGAAGGTTCGCAGGGGTTCCTGGGTGGCTCCACCAGTTAAGTGTCCAACTTCGGCTCAGATCGTGATCTCACAGTCTGTGAGTTCGAGCCCCGCGTCAGGCTCTGTGCTGGCAGCTCAGAGTCTGGAGCCTGTTGCAGATTCTGTGCCTCCCTCTCTCTCTCTGCTCCTCCCCCAGTCCCCTCCCCCTCAAAAATAAATAAGCAAACATTAAAAAAAATAAAGGTGAAAAAAAACCCAAAGAATCACAGACTGGGTGGCTTAAACATTAACAGAAATTTATTGTCTCAGGGTTCTGGCAGCTGAAAGTACAAGACCAAGATGTCGGTAGAATTGACTCCTTTTGAGGGCTCTGAAGGAAGAGCCTCTCTCCCCATCGTGTGTAAATGGCTATCTTCTCTGTGTCCTCTCATATGGTCTCCCTTCTGCACATGTCCGTGCATAACCTCCTCTTCTTATACGGATGCCACTTCAGTTGGATTAGGGTTCACCCTAATGACTCCATTTAACTTAATTAGCTCCGTAAAGACCGCATTCTGGGGTTAGGGCTTCAACAGGTAACTCTGGTGTTGGGACATAAGTCAGCCCATAACACCTTCCTGTAGGTATTTCGATGTCAGGTAACACAACCCTGCAGACACTTTGTTTCTGGTGTCCTCTAGAAAAGAATAAGACAAATTAAGGATCGAGTTTGGGGGAACTAGTCGACCCCTGTGTTGTTGTTTTTGTCAACTCCTTTATACTCAGTAGAGTTAAAAAACAAAACAAAGCAGCCCTAAAAAACCCACCAGAGCTAGAAAACCACAGTACTAAGTGGGGATAGACCAAGGTGCAGGTGCGTACCCGCAGGACGGGGCTCCCGGATTTGCGCGCTGGTGGCTCGGTAAAGACTGGCAGAACCTGGAGCGAGGGCAGGACCACTCCCACAGCGACCCATCCATCAGAGCCATCTTAATGATAATGATACCATCAAGATGTGAACTTCAGGGCCAGCCTATCCAGAAGGGCTTGCCTTCAGCTACCAGATGCAGGAAAGATGGTTCCGCCTTGAAAGTGAACAACCTGACAAAAGTCTTTGGTTTTTCCTCACACCACTGACCGGCAAGGAGGAAGGCTCTTAGCCCTTCAAGAATGGGATTCTCTGCAGACTCAGTAACAGGACCATCTAGCACCATTCAGTCTGCTTTTCTTGAATCAAATGAAGACTCTATGAAGTTCTGACTCTGGCTCAGAAGATAAGATGGTCAGGGCGCCTGGGTGGCTCAGTCGGTGAAGCGTCCGACTTTGGCTCAGGTCATGATCTCATGGTTCGTGGGTTCGAGCCCCGCGTCGGGCTCTGTGCTGACAGCTCAGAGCCTGGAACCTGCTTCCGATTTTGTCTCCCTCTCTCTCTGCCCCTCTCCTGCTCTCTCTCTCTCTCTCTCTCTCAAAAAAAAAAAAAAAAAGTAAATACTAAAAAAAATTTTACGAAGATATAATCTACATAGATTTCTAACCTAGCACGTGCCAAAGGACTAAAAAGTGTGTGCTTTTGTTCCCAATCTGACAACTTTTTCCTTACACTGCTTTTCTGTACCAATATCTGAAAAAAATGCTTAGAAACGATGGGGAATAATGCTACAAGGGAGGAGGAGAGATTTCCTGTTAAGGAGAGGGGAGAGAATTCCTTTTGAGGATGGGGAACACACATTAACGCTGTTTGAACCAAGGGTCTCGGTGAAGTAAGCTTCACTTTTAAAAGAACACTCTAGGGGCGCCTGGGTGGCGCAGTCGGTTAAGCGTCCGACTTCAGCCAGGTCACGATCTCGCGGTCCGTGAGTTCGAGCCCCGCGTCAGGCTCTGGGCTGATGGCTCAGAGCCTGGAGCCTGTTTCCGATTCTGTGTCTCCCTCTCTCTCTGCCCCTCCCCCGTTCATGCTCTGTCTCTCTCTGTCCCAAAAATAAATAAACGTTGATAAAAGAGCACTCTAATATCGGGGCATCTGGGTAGCTCAGTCGGTTAAGTGACCGAGTCTTGATTTCGGCTCAGGTCACGATCTCACAGTTTCATGAGTTCGAGACCCGAGTTGAGCTCTGCCCTGACCACAGGGAGCCTGCTTGGGACTCTCCCTCTCTCTGCCCCCTCCCCCTGCGTGCCCTCTCTCTGTCTCTTTCAACATAAATAAATAAGCTTTAAAAAAAAAAAAGGTTCTAATGTTTCATTTGAACTTATTAATACCAGAGTGGATTTATTGTCGAAACCTCCCTGAGAAAGCACAAACTAGACCATCCCAAACTCAGCAAAAAGCCTAAAACACCATCTGTTGCTATGTTGAACCATTTGACTGGGGGAGAGGGAGAGGAGCGGGCTGACAAATTGGAAGGCACACTCTCAGGCACATAAATATCAACTCTGAGTCCTCGGTTTGGGAGCCTAAGGAGAAAAGGAACCTCCTGGATGCTTGGTTGGGATGCCTGGATCTTAAAAATGTGTGAAAGCATATAAGTGGCACACTTCTACAACGTCACCGAAGCACGATAGATTAAACAAAGGTGTCAGAGAAGTTTGGAATAAGGAATATTTTAACGCTGCCTTGAAAGGATTTCTTCGTTTGACGGTTGTTTATTTATGAAACGATTAAACTGAAAGTACATTTAAACCAGCCTCTAAAACACCGTATGGCTTGCAGCTCCCCCTGCCACGGCAGAATTCAACTCCACTGCAGAAGCGTTACGGGGAAAAGATTTTCCTACAAATAGGGTACTTTTTAAAACGTCACACATGGCAAAATTCCGCGTGGTCTTTATCTGGGACATGACGCCTTTGGCACCAGCCGTCACTGTCCCTAAACATCAGCGTCCTCCTCAAACGGTAACATGCACGAGCAGAGAATGGCTTTTGGTAATGAACGAACGGCTTCCCGGATCTGTCGGGTAAACAGCAGCTTGATTAGATCATCTGGCCTTTAATAACGAAGAACGGGAGCCGCACACACACCGGACCCAATGTGTTGGCTCTGCAGCCGGATCAGAAAACTCTCCCCCGGCCTCAACAGCAAATCTCGCTGGGGTGTCCCCGCGCCTCCAAGTCGACCCACGATGACAAAGCCCACGGGAGCAGTTAGCACACTAACCGGGAGCGTGGTCCTGTCTGATTTTCACAGTGACATGTGCGATGTGGCCGCCGCTCTCGAACCCCGGAGCCGGCCGCCGTGCCCGAATCAACCGGTAGGTGGCGCGCCGAGCTACCGACTCCGCCGAGCCAGCCTGGAGCAGCTTTGGCTGGCGAGGCACGCAAGGATTTTGATTCATAAAAAACATAAATTCTACTTGATGAACACTAATAATAAAGGAAATGGAGTACTGGGCACCATAGAGATGAAATTTTAAAGCCCCGAAATCAAGTTATTTGAGATTATTTAATTTAATTTACTAAATTTGAATAACTGTGCGATGTAATGATGCATGGCAGGGCATTTAGGTTTTATAGCTTCTAAATGCTTCTCTTTAGGGTGATTGCACTCAGTTGCATGGCCGCCAGAGAACTCTGTCCCCATCTCCAAGCTGTGTAAACAAATTGAGGGGAGAATAATTACACATTGGGAAAAAGGAAAGGAGAATCTATTGAGGGTAGAGAGAGAGCCCCCGTTACAAAATGTCCCCCCATTTCAGGTAATAAACTACCTCGCAGGTACTCAAAGACCAGTGTTAAAATTTTTCTCGATATTAGCACAGCAGCTAAGCCTAAGCTAAGCATTTCCCAGGTGCTTCTTGAAGTGAAATCCTCGTTTCATAATACAAACAAGTAAGGTCTATAACAATCGTTCCGTCCACGTCTAAATGTGGATGTGTACTTCTAACAGCTTCTAAACTGACAAATCAGGACCCTGCGAAGTCTGGGAATTCTGTTCATCCTTTGATCCATGAAAATTTTCCGCAAGCAGATACAAAAAGTCCTTTATTCAAAATGCAGCCTTACATCGTCTTCAGCGGAGCTCCAAGGCATGCATTCGATATTTGCAAAATGAGCATGGATTTATATCTGCATAAACGGAGGGACTTGCACACACACTGTATTAATTCAAGTATCTGTGAGTGTGTGCACATATATGGGTATATACATGCTGTCTGTGCACCACTCGCCTCTATTGTTTTCAACATAACTGATTTTGGCACCCGCTCTTTAGCACTTTGGAAGGGCCTTCATTAGCACTGGGATACTATCCAAAAAGAATCCAGAAAAATCAACACATGGCTGCTCTTGTTCTCACGATAAATGACAGCTTTGGTGGAAAACAACAACAGTCAAGAAGCAAAACAAAAAGCAAAAAGCAACAAGAGTAGCAATAACATGAATAGAGGAAGTCAGACATCACTAACGCAGATTTTTTTTAAATTTTAATTTATTTATTTATTCAATTTTCACAACGTTCTTCCTTTACCACTAAGCCTCCGGGTACTTACGCGCAACTAAAAATATAAATAGTGAAAGTATATCAAGAACCCTGGGGGGGGGGGGAGAAAAACAGTAATGCAGGCTTATGTCTCCTTATAGACACAAACATGCTTATTATAGTTTTAAAAATATGCAAAAGCAGGTAAGTGGCACATGTAGCTGATTTTACTGATACGGGACAGCAAAAGCTGCCCATGAGACGATACCAGCCCCCAAACTGAAGGCTGGCCACTGAAACGGCCACACCAATGAGCCACAATTCTTTGGAACCAGAGTTCTGAAGAGATGAACCTTTCTTAGAAAACAGACTCTCCCTGATTACCTGAAAGTCTTATCTCGAAATCATTAATAGGAACTCTTGGGTCATTCAAATGCCATGAGAATGTGTAGGGAACGCAGTAACCTCCAAAGGAGTCAAAACCTCCATGATATCCAATGTGTGTGTGTATGTGAGAATATGCCCTCCTACCATGCCTTCATAGGTAGACAATAAATCCCGCTTTAAAGAAAAGCGGTAATCAAGCTATAGCAGGCTTTGATTCAAAAAGTTAATTCCTTTGCAGTTCGGCTGTCAAAACAACAGTGGGAAATTTAAGTGTGCATGGCCCTTTAAGGCTCGTGACTCTGCCGGGAGACCAGATACCAAGGGGGAAAACCCCCTGGGGTCTTCAGAAAAGAGAAGTTATGGTGCTATTCATTCCTCCATTAGCCCCTTGACTTCTGTGTCCTCAGTTTCTCAGATTTTGTGAATTTTTGGTACTGAAGGGTCTTGATTTTTTTCCTGGAAAAGGGAAGAAGAAACAGGAAAGCAAGGAACTGATACTACTACTACTAATAATAATAATACAAGGGAGCAAGTGCATAAGATCTGGAGGCACACGCTTCAGAACAGGAAAAGGGTGTGTGAAGCATGGCTGGAACCACCTCTATGAGGAGCCCTGCCACAGTGCCGGCGACGGTCACGAGGAAGCAAAAGCTGTACGTGAGTAGGTGGCAAGAGAAGCAGCTGAAAGAGACAACCCTTAAGCTTAAGCTCTGGAGTAATTCAAAATACAGGAACAGTCTGAGATTGGAGATCCCGGCAGACAGGAAGCAAAGCATCTCCAAAGTAATCCATTCACTCCACGAATACTTAAGTGCCTGTGATGTGACAGGCACCATGTTAAGCAATAGGTATACAAAAGCAAACAAGATATTTCTGCTGGATGCCTTCCTTCCATAGAAGCACGGCCACCATTTTGTCTGGCACAAATTTAGCGCACAAAATCCTCTAACTCAGGAGGTAGGCGTTGAAAAACCTTGTGAGTCTGTGGACAGAGAGGAAACTGAGCCTCAGAGCTGAGTGTCCCTCAGGCGGTGTGTGCCTGGAAGGGCCTTCAACTGTCTTCCCTTCTCCCCCTGATCACTGCACGCCAACACACACTCTCTCAGGGGCTCAGTAGTTATGCCGTTACTGTAGCCCAAGTATGTGTTGACAACCGTCCGTCCTTAGAAACAGCTCCATTTCAGCCTATGGCTGATAATTATCATGAAGAAGCTAACACAATCTCATGTTTGACAGAATTGTCTCACTCCCCAAGAAGGGCCAGGAAACCGATTGAAAGGTTTCCAAAAGGAGGAAAGATTCCAAGTAGAACGGAGGCTACTTCTCAACAGCCTATTCAATGGCCCTTCTCTCTTTCGTCTCCCCCAAGATGAGGAGAGAAGCAGCCTGGCGTTTGGCAGGAAGACCAATGTCAACACTCTATATTTACTTATTTATTGGCAGTTTGGAAGGCAGCCACCATTTATGGTCCTCCATTCCCAAATAGAGGGAGCCACGATTCCTGCCAACAATGTCTCCACGCCACCTGACTGCCCTCTCTCCACGCAAGCCAAGAGGGGAATGGGTCCAGGACGTTCAATGTTGGCCACCATATTCATAACACTTTTAATGCTGTCTATACTGTAAAAGACCCCAACTGGAGACGATAGTCGGCTACAACTCCGAGACATGGTTTAGCTCTCACGGAAGCAAGGTCTGGAAAGGCAGAACCTGACTCTCTCCATAGCCAGCCACACAACCCCCATATTGATGTTCTGTTTGGAAGTTCGATATAAAGGCCTTGGAGAGAGTCCCAAAGAGTTTCGTGTACACATGGATGAGGATATGTTTGGGAAATCATCCTTCTGAGAAAAGACCAAATAAATCGGCATTTGTCTGGGGAGCAAAAAGAGACAGCTAGGGCTGTAGGACCTAGAAAAGTCTTTAGAGTGATATTGGGAGAGTGAGACTGTCTTTGAATGAGAGCAAACAGTGATCTTCAACTTCTCACACAGTTGGAACAAGGGAAATCAGAGCATTTTGAAAGCCAGATAGGCCCTTAGCAATTATGTGGTCTGACCTCTTCATTAAGCAGATGATGCAGCGTATTTTTTAGGAAAAGATTCCGGACTAAGTGGATTAGTGCCCTGAATCTAAGTAGAGTGCTAGATTCTCACAACTGACTGACACCAACACCCGAAAGATGAATTTTGACATTATTAAAAGCACCGACACGTCAACAAAGGTATTCGAGCCACACGTTAAATCTAGACAAAAGCAAGCAAGTTCGTTCAGTCAGGAGCCCAGCACGCCCCGGGGCCAGGAGTCGAGAGACCTCCTGATAGCCTTCTGATGGGACCAACAGCTCTTAGTGGACTGCCCATCAGACTGCCTTTGAAAGCAATCTGACTGTGGCAATAGGATGCAGGGCAAGTTCGACCAGTCGAGGGCCTAGGAGAATGAATGCGGTTTTATTCGTTGCTGGGCCGAGCCTTGTTGTGAAATCCAGGGAGCCTTCTAGACAGGCATTTCAGCTGCGGCTTCCCAGGTTGTCCACACTTACAGGCAATTTCACGGGAAGCAGGTTGTGGACACACCGAGTAAGCTATGAAAGCTCAGTCGGCCTCCACCAGGGCTGCAGCATGAAATTTCCCGTTTGCTCCGCAACCTTCGAATTCAAAGCAAAATTGCCACCAGCTGTGCTTTCAGCTTTCTCCACTGCAAGTGAAAAGCAAAACATCTTTGATGATAATGTGGGTGGAGGAAAATTTAGGGAGCCCCTCCTCCACCGAGAGTTAGTCAAGGTTGAGGAAAGTCAGAGTTGGAGTTGTCATCTGCTCTCAAAGATGGCGTCCGATGTAGTCCCATAGAGGGAACAGTGAGACCGGACTGGAGGTCAGAAGAGACTGGTGATCTTACCTTTCCTACAAGTATACAACCAAGATGTAAGTGTGTCCACAGGAGAAATGTGACCCGGACATTGTCGGTAGTTTAGACATTAATGTGGCAGAAATGAGATAGGTGACAGACTTTCCGCTTCCCCAACACCTAGCTCTCCTTTCCACCCTGCCATTCCGAACCCATTTTCCATTCCCACTTGGTCAACTCTTGCTCATCCTTTAAAAGTCAGTGCAAATATCGTGTCAGTAAAATCTCCCAGTGTCTCCGAGACAGAATTAGGCACGCTGCCCTCTGCGGTTCCAGATATAAAAATCTTACGTGTTGTACATATATATTTAACACTGACCACATTGAGCTGTAAGAAACAGGAAGGAGGAACAATAACCGAGCTTTGGGGTCAGAGATAAGAAATTCTATGCCCCAACTCTTCCGCTTACAAGCTCTGTGCCCTTGAGCAAACTGTCCAACCTTCCTGATCCTTAGGGCAATTCTATCCATAAAATGGGGACAATCATGCTCCTTTGGAATAAATACATTTGTGAAGGTGAACTGTAAATGGCGAATAAAGCCCCTAGCCCTGGGTCAGACTCATAGTCAATACTTTACAAATTAGTCCCCCTCACCTTCTCCCTCCCTCCAAAGGCAAAAACATGCCTTTCTTCATGTGTCCTCAACGTCGAGCACAAAACATACTAGAACATTCTAGGGACATAATACATGCAACCATCAATGAATGTGATAACTAAGGACAAATAGGGGTCAGTTTTAATCATAAAATGTCAAGTCCAGGAAGGGCCCTAAACCAACAGCATTTGACCCAATGATCACTAGAGAGGAAGCTCGGAGAAGGCAAGTAGCAGGGCCGGGCGAGACCCCCTCCTCTCCTGCACCCGGGCCAGGACTCGCCCACCAGTTCTCGCTGCCCGCACAGGCTTAGCTGCTTCTAGGTGGTGTAGACCAGAAGCTGCGTGGGCCTTCCTGGGAATACATTTCAGCCAGCCTCTTTACCCGGAGACCCGGAGACCAGTGCCAGCCTCGGTGGCTGTTTTTTTGTTTTTTTTTTTTTAATTTTTTTTTTAAACGTTTATTTATTTTTGAGACAGAGAGAGACAGAGCATGAACAGGGAAGGAGCAGAGAGCGAGGGAGACACAGAATCTGAAAAACAGGCTCCAGGTTCCGAGCTGTCAGCACAGAGCCCGACGCGGGGCTTGAACTCACGAACCGCGAGATCATGACCTGAGCCGAAGTCGGACGCTCAACCGACTGAGCCACCCAGGCGCCCCTCGGTGGCCGTTTTAATACGAGTCCCCTCCAGCTATTAGTGGTTAAAGGCAACGTCCCATCATCCACACTAAGATGGCTTCATTCAAATTGGAAATGATAGATGGTTCACGGGCATGAGAAACCGTGTTGTGCTACATTCAGAAAGGATGCAAATGACAAAAACATGTTGCCTTCTGGATAGGCAGGGAAATGGCGTATGGCAGAACGCACCCGGCTTCTTGCACCTCCGTGTCTGGCTAGACGATTTTATGGCATTTAGCGGCACTGTGCGAAGGCACCCACGGCATACCATAACTCTCACAAAACAGCGTTTTCATGTGCTAATGGCAGCTCAATCAGAAACACATGGATTTAATTTCCTTCAAAATACCCACGGGTATAAAAATCAATGCAGGAAAGCCATTTGGCCAACTGTATGTGGGGCTTTCCTGAGCCCAAAAAATTGCGAGGACTTGTTGGAGATGGCCGGTGAGCCCAAAATCCCACCGGGGTCCAGCCCACCCCGAGCACAGGCCCGGCCTAATGTGATGTGAAGCCCCGGCTGTCTTTTTGGAGAGAGACAGGTGCTTGCTGTGTGGTACCTTAACGGCTGCCATCTCTGCAGATTTCCTGCTCTCTGCCGTTCGTTCATTTGCTCAGCCTCTCCCGCCACACAGCCATCAGGGAGATCTCATTTTGGCTGCAGATCGGGATCCCTGCCTGAAAGTTGATAGAGGTTGAGCTATTTGCAGAAATAATGCTTTCCAGACGTACTAAACAGTACCCCTCTTTCCAGATGGAGTGGCATTAGTGTTGCTTCCAGCCATTTCCTCACCTTCTGGTGTAGTTGTCAGTTCTCCCATATGCACCACGAGCCTTCCGTGTTCTGGGGAATCTCGGAAAACTGCTCAGACCCCCAGCTTCTCAGCGCTCGCAGGCACAAATGCGCGCACATACACACACATTCGTGCAGCCTCCGCTTTTATGTATGCACATGCCGTTTTCTTCCCCCACCTCCTGGGAGTCAACTTAGACTTTCAAGGGAGCTCATCACTAAATGTGATAGCTTAGCAGCCCGGGGATTTAGGCATGAATACATGGGATACCCAAAGGTCCCTGGGCTCTGGTAGATGTTTCCACCATCCTGGGCGGCGGTGACAATATCATTCACATCTCCTTTCGGTGGCCTCTACGTTTGAATGTCGGAGGGGGGTCTCGGCGAACAGGCTACTCCCCTACAGAGGAGCCTAGAGGCTTTCCCAAAATAAATCTGTTGAGGGCTGGATTAAGCTGCTTTGTGTTATGGCCCATACGTGAGACACTTTGTTTGGATTGAGGGACCCCATAGTATCATACCCATACGTTATTTCCTTACTGAAAAATTATCCCCTTGCCATATTGTATTTGTTCTGGGTGGTTTGAACATGCCCAGGCCTGAAGTTCTTCAAACGGGTCGTGGATCGAGGTCCTTCCCGGCTCTGAGATCTGAAGCTCTCAGGACACTAGAGGGGACACTACCTTCACTCACTCAGGTCTTCAATCTAGTGGTCAAATGGATCATTACACCCCAAAGAAGGGGGCGGTCCAGTAGGGAAAATGGTCCCATTTTGCTACAACTACCTCCTTGGGTTTGCCTTTCTGCTTCCCTTTCTAATTCCCTCCTGAAACCGAGCTTTCTTTTTCAAGCAGGGAAGCGGAGAGGGGACGGGAATGGTCTACCTTCGTGGAGACCTTCCCTCACCCCTTGCTCTCTTTTCTCAATTTGGCTGACTTTGGTCCCTGAGTGCGTTCGGGATGGAAACGCCCACCCGCACAATCTAAGATCTGCCCTGTTTCTGTTCCCACAGAGTAAAGACCCATGCATCCCGGAGTGGATGAGGGGGTTAAGGTGAGCTTCTCAGAAGATCCTGACATCGGAGGCTCCTCGATGCTACTACATCCTGTGAAAGTCAGGTTGAACAGCCGAGGCCAATTACTAAACACAACAAAGACAAGATGAAACAGAAAATGCATTTGGAAAAATATATAAGCCATTGGATATAACGGATACCTTCCTCCTCAACTCTTCAATTATTAGAGAGTCAGCATATCCCGCGCGACCTTGGGCAAGTTACTTCACCTCTCCGTGCCTCGGATTCCTCACCTGTATAATGGGGCTAACACTCGTAAATACCTCAAAGACTTGTTGCGAGGGTTAAATGAGATAAGGCATATAAAGTGCTGAGAACAAGGCTGGAGTATAGTGAGTGCTTTCTACCTCCAGAAAACCTTACCTTCCACGCTTGAAAAGACCTTGGCTGTCAACCAGGCCATTGCCACTGGTAGGTTTGATATTTATCACACTTCTGGGTCATTGTTGTTGATGCCCTTGTCCTTGGCTGTGTGAGTTGAGTTACTCATGGTTAGGCTTGCTCCTGGGAGATATGGTCCTCAAAGGTGGGCTACTTCTCGTGGAAAGGCACTGTCCTGGCCATCTCAGGAAAGATCTCACGCATTCTAGCCTCATTTCTTGATCCCCACGTCTCCTGATCTTGCTAGAATGACACAGATAAGACCCTTTCGCCCTTGTTGCACCCAATTGTGCTAACAAGACATAGTCTTCCAATTGGGAAGAAAAAGAGAGCTTAGCAACCAAATAGTTGCTTTGTTTGATCAACTGCACATCTTCCCGCCTGATCAAGTCTTCATGGGCCTTGAATCTTTCCCACCCAAAGCCTGGCAGATTTTGCCACATTTCTTAAAAGCCCCAAACCTTTTGTCCCTGATGATTCGAAACGCACGTAAGCGACAACAAAAGGCTTTTCACAAGTTACAGCAGTTTTTCTTAGCGTTTCAAAATGCATCTTATTGCTTCATCCATGTGCCTGTACAGTTTGCAAGTACAAATCAACAATTTCATATTCACTCTATCATGCCCACCCTCTTTCATTTTTGGAAGTCCCCCAAAAAGTAAAATATCACCCTCTAATTCTTTCTGCCACTGCTGTTGATAAAAGGAAATGAAATGTATTAGTCACCTCCCCTCAACCCAGGCTCCCCATTGCAGTGTGAGCCCTGCTCATTAATGCAGGTATGGGATGCAGAGGAGAAGGAGGGGTTTCCATTCAGCCCAGGGATGGGACTAACAGGTTGACACCAGCTCCACGAGGGGAATACCTCAAACAATTCCATCAACATTGATTTACTTTAACCAGGTGATATTTTAATGAGTCAACCCTAGCGCTCCGGATGATGTGACTTCTCAAACTAAGAGAGCACACCCCCTTTAAAAGGGGGTAAAAAAAAAAGAAAATCACGAAAAAAGCCAGAGACTTGACACCTGCAGATGAGTCTAATTCCCTTTGTCCTGTGGACATGTGCCGTGTTAGGAGAGCTACAAGTGCATCGAGCTGATTTTTGCTGTCATCGGAACTGACCCCCAGGCCCCCGGGAGGCCCACAGCCTGTCTGCTACAGTGACAGGGAGAGGAGCCAAGCTTCAGCTTGGGGTCCTCAGATGTGCAGCACAACAGGCTACATCCAACTCTGATGAGGGCAGCTGGATCACATGAATTTTTAAAGTAACACAACTGATTTTGTGGGAGTGGGGGGGGTGGGGGGGAGGAGTAGCGGGTCGTGCTTCTTCCCCCCTGTGAAATCCCCACGGAAGAAATGCACGGACCCAGCATGTTGATTTTGGCATCGGCACACACAGTCCCTCTGTTCTGAAGATGAGCTGACACGTGCAGATTTGCAGATCAGCCATTTCAAAAGGTTAATTAAATATTACCATTGTTTTCCAAGCTATTAATGTATGTTCTTTCTTCATGTGAAAGGCTTCTCCCCACTCAAAAATCAGGGTTTGGATTTGCTTCCCAATCCCTTCCCCTTTTAAAACCTGGGAAGAGAGTGACCGAGGGGCCTAGAGAAACAGAGACAGAGAATGGAGAGAGAGAGAGAGAGAGAGAGAGAGAGAGAGGAGATTCCCAGGCCAGAGGCAAAATACAGTTTGGAGCTGAGGAAGGAGCGACTGTGGCTGGCATTGTCTGAAGTGGAGCCCTTGAAACACATTCTCAGCTGCAGCTGGGGATTAGAATTATGTCATTCACGGAAGGTTCTAGAAAGGGGCCAGGAAGGAACCCCTGCTCTTTCCACCTTTATTTATTCGCTGACATAATTGACCACGCTGGAGCTCAGGAACGCTGCGAGCCGTGGCCTTCAGTGGTTCTGGGGGAGGGTAAGCGGGTGTGTCAGCCGAAGGCCTGTGAGGACGGAGGCAGGGATGCGTCCCACTCCCCAATGTCTGCCCGTCCCCTGCCACTTCCAAATGGCAACATTTGCTGTCTGCCTGAGGCATCCAGAGGTTGGCAGGACAAGGCCTCAGTGCGAACCAGAGAGGGATTCCAAGATGGACGACAAGGGATAATAAGACAGAGGTCAGGGAGAGGACAAGGTTTCTCTCTGGCAGGAAGTGCCACCCTCTGTGACTGCAGTTTACAAGAACCCCGAGCCAGGATGAGCACAGCAGTCTGCAGGAAATCTCTCCAGACAGCCCATCTTCCAGGGCAAGCAGGACATGTTTTGTTTGCAAAGTAATAATGCCTCCCTAGATGTGGGGAGGAGACAGCTAACCTAACGGTAGAAGGAATGGAAAACAAAGGGGCACAATGGAGGCAGGTGACGAAGGGGTGCTGTGGGCGGGGCGAGGCCTGGCATGGAGGGAAAGAGGAAGGGGGCCGGCAGTACCAAGTCTGGTCATGGATCCAGTTGGAAGAGTGCGGTCACAGCTAGCCCGAGCACCTGCCTGCCCACCCACCCGTATCCATACCGTGCGATCTGAAATTTCATCTGCAGAGGGCGAGATGGCAGTATAACGTGTTGCTTACAAATGCGGGCTCTGCAGTGCGAAGATCTGGGTTAAGAGCCCATCTCCATCACACTCTGGCTGGGTTTCTTTAAGGTTTCTCATTTCCTAATGTTTCCACTTTGAAATACAAATGGCTGTATTTAAAACGATGTTATGTTAAAATGATGTGATGTTAAAGCATATGTTAAAATGATGAAAGGAAGGGGGAAAAAAGGTGTGTAGGATGTCCAGGATACGGTAAGTGTTCTTGAAATAGGAGGAAGGGAAGGGACAACAAATCCTGGACAAGCAGAGGGGAGAGGAGGAGAGCACAGGAGGAAGAGGGGGAGCATGGGAGGGGAAGGCCTGGGTACCTTTGGCCTTCTCGAGCCATCTGTTAGCAAGCTGTCCCAGGGCGTCCCGGGTGCAGCTTCCCTGGATGAGCTCATTCTGATCTCCTGCGGTCTTGACCCAGAGTCCTGTCCGCTGCATCTGCCCCACCACGGTCTCCCTCGCGGGTAGGATCACCTTGACGCGCTACCCACACCCAGAGCTGAGCCCCCACATACACGTGAGGCTTGGTGGTAAGCTGGCAGGCAGGGATGGAAGGGGCAGAGGGAAATGCATGGTCACGCAGGCCGAAGCTGCGCGGTAGAAGGGACGAGCGCTCGTGTCCTCGGCACGTTCAAGGGCTGGGAGACAGCCTCCAGAGACGAGGGCTGGGTCTCCCGCAAGACTGGTGCCTGGGGGACAGGTGGGAAAGAAAACCGTGGAACAGATATGGGGATTTGGGGCTGAACTCACTCCAACCAGGTACGTACTGGCACCTGACACATGCCAGACCCTTAATAAAATGTTGGTGTGCATGGAAGAAGCCGCTGACCTGCTCCTAATGGAGCCTATATCACAGCACAAGGAACAGAGACGGTGAATCAGAGCACCGTGCTGGAGAGTAGGGGGTGTGATCAGGCACCGGGGAGAGAGCCAGCGGGAAGCCCATGCAGGGCAGAGGAACAGCTAGTATAAGGAGGCAGGGACAGCGGGTTCCCACAGGCTTATCTGCTCAGCCTAGTAACCACCCCCACCCCCACCCCTCAGCAAGTGAGCGGCAGTGAGGGCACAATCTAGCCCACTGGCGACCACTCACTGAGGCGAGGGTGGACGGAACCCCAATTCCCCGACTTTGGGCCAGTTGGTCTAGAAACAGACTCCTGACTAGGGTTGCCCAACTTCGCAAATAAAAATACAGGCTGTCCAGTTAAATCTGAATTTCAGATAACCGATTTATAATTTTTTAGAGTAAGTGTATCCCGTACAACTTTGGGGAGATACTTATAACTAAAAAGGAATGAATCATTTCCCTGAAATTCTAATATATATGGGCATCCCATATTTTATTTGGCAACCTTATGCCTAACCCAAAATGGACCTTCAACAGAGTGCCTTCTCTAGAATGCAGTTAGAAAAGAATTGAGTTATTGGGGCGCCTGGGTGGCTCGGTCGGTTAAGCATCCGACTTCGGCTCAGGTCATGATCTCACGGTCAGTGAGTTCGAGCCCTGCGTCGGGCTCTGTGCTGACGGCTCGGAGCCTGGAGCCTGTTTCAGATTCTGTGTCTCTCTCTCTGCTCCTCCCCTGTTCATGCTCTGTCTCTCTCTGTCTCAAAAATAAATAAACATTAAAAAAAAAAGAGAGAGAGAACTGAGTCAGCCTCTCTCCAAGAGCTAAAGGCGCAAGATGGTTTCTGCCCTGTGAAGTTAGCCAACCTACCAAAGGAGAGAATAAAATGAAGTCAGGAGTCAGTGAGAAGCAGAGACAAAGGGAGCAAGGCTACTGATAGCATCTAATGCCAGGCTCCAGGCTCCTCCCTGCCCTTCCTATGGCTTGGTATTCTGCTCTCTGCTTGCTGGACCCCACTTCCCTACCCACTACACCATTGCTTCCAGCTCCTACGGACAGGAAAGAAAGCAGAGGCATTTAAAAAAAAAAAAATTTTTTTTTAATTTATTTTGAGAGAGAGAGAGGGAGAGAGAATCCCAAGCAGGCCCCACGCTGTCAGCACAGAGCCCAACTCAGGGGCTCTATCCCACAAACTATGAGATCATGACCTGAGCCGAAGTCCGATGCTTAACCGACTGAGCCGCCCAGGCCCCCCAGCAGAGGCATTTTCAATCATCAGCTCAAAGGTAACAAAGTCAAGCGAACGCACATTTAGTACAATAAGGCCAGGATTGTTATGTTATGTGGTACATGGTCAAAGCCATCTTACAGGAAGAAATGCCGTTTCTTGTATACATCAGAGTGGGTATTTTTCAAAAGGAAATTAATCCTCAGGATGGTGAATTATATTTCATTTCCAAATTTAAGGAGAATCCAAGCCAGAGTGGAAACACACACCTTCGCCCCACCCTGTCTGCAGAGCCAGAACTTCTCTCGCCAACCGAGCAGGAAAGCTCATATGGGTACCTAAAGAGCCTAAAAGTTGTTTGACAAGTTATTTGCCGTAAATAATAGATCCCGGGTTTATAGCCTATAAACCAGTAAGAAAACCACAATGGGGACCTTCTTCCAAAAATAGGCGAGAGGCTATTTGCAAAAGAAATACGAATTTTTTAAATTTTTTTTCAATGTTTATTTATTTTTGGGACAGAGAGAGACAGAGCATGAACGGGGGAGGGGCAGAGAGAGAGGGAGACACAGAATCAGAAACAGGCTCCAGGCTCTGAGCCATCAGCCCAGAGCCTGACGCGGGGCTCGAACTCACGGACCGCGAGATCGTGACCTGGCTGAAGTCGGACGCTTAACCGACTGCGCCACCCAGGCGCCCCAAGAATTTTTGATAAAAATATGGAAAAAATTCAGCCTCATTAATAACCAAATAAATATAGATTAAATATAAATTAAAACATCAAAATTCCCTTTTTAGGGGCATCTGGATGGCTCCGTTGGTTGAGCACCCAACTTTGGCTTGGGTCATGATTGGTTCATGAGTTCGAGCCTTGCATCGGGCTCCCTGCTGCCAGAGTAGAGCCCGCTTCAAATCCTCTGCCTCCCTCCCTCTCTGCCCCTTCTGCCCTCTCTCTCTCTCAAAAATAAATAAATAAACTTAAAAAAAATCCCTTTTTAGACTATTAAATTGGTAAATGAAGAAAATCAATTCTATGGAAAGCTAGCCAGGGTAAAATGGAGTGAGCACTCTTTTGCACTAACGGTATATCCCTCATGTGCAGTATATTAATGGCATATCCCTGATATACAAAGAACTTCTGGAAAATAATAAATAATAAAGACCTCAGTTTAAAAATGGGCAAAGGGTTTGAACAGGCAAGTCACAGAAGAGGTGCAAGTGGTGAAGGTAGGTTTGATATAGACGTAGATTTCCACTTAGATGGGGATGTGGATTTAGATAAGCACTCATCCTCACAAGGAAGGTCAAGCTGAAACAAGAAACCAGTTCTCTGATATCATAAGTACTGATAAGTTCTATTTCTGGGAAGGGCTTTGGGGAATAGCCCGTCTCGCACAGGCTATTGGTAGGCATAAATATTCCTACACCATTTTTAAAGGACAATTCAGCAATATCTATTCAAAGCACCTGAGATCTCTGACATCTCTGTTTCCTCCTTGAAGATAGAAAACTGTTGTTTATCCTCCTCACGGTAGAAGAAAACTCCCACTTCCTGCTATCTCAGGAAATAATCATTACCCCGTGGTCCCCTCTTCTCTAATTTAAATTTTTTTAATGTTTATTCATTTTTTTTTTTTTGAGAAAGAGAGAGAGCAAGTGGGGGAGGGGCAAAGAGAGAGGGAGACACAGGACCTGAAGCAGGCTCCAGGCTCTGAGCTGTCAGCACAGAGCCCGATGCGGGGTTCGAACTCAGGAACCATAGGATCGTGATCTGAGCCAAAGTCAGACACTTAAACAACTGAGCCACCCAGGCACCACCAACCGCCTTCTCTAATTTCAAAACCACATTTTAAAATTGTGCAAACAACGCCGTTAGTCTCCGCTTCCCGTGTTTTGATCCATTTTATCTCTATTCCGGGCAGTCCCCGATGAATCATCTCTCATTTTTTAACACTCCATTAAGAACGTGGCGACCAACGTGGGCATAATATTAGCCCAAAAGACAAAGCTTTAAATGCCAAAGGCTGTAACAGAGTAACAACACTTTCGGCAAAGATGGGCCGATAGCGATCGCGTTCGAGGGGAGGAGGACGTCTGAAATGCTGGTCATCCGAGTGGTCCCGCCTCTACACGGCCCGTTCCTCCTCCTCCTTCCTTGGAATTTTTCCCACTGCCCCTTCCACTAAGCACCATATTCTCTCCTTCAAGGTTTGCTTCGTTCCTGGGCAGGAGGCCGTGCGCCTGGAATCCTGCCCCATCCCGTCTCCGCAAGCTGTCTCCTACAATCATTCTCCCAGCTCCTGAGATCCTGCTTCCGCCACAAAGCCCTTCCCAGCTGAGAGCCAAGTGATTCTCCTCCAGCTTCCCACCTGTTCGGAGCCACCGCAAGCTCCCTGTCTCCGGCTTCCATTGTTTGCACTGAGCAGCCGTGGGCACCGCCATGTCCTGCCCGCTAAATGACTGCAGCATCCTGCTCGCCCTTTTCTACCCGCCCGTCTGCATCCGTGAGGGCCGAGACCCGAGTGTGTAAATGTGCTTTGCTCGGATCAGCCACCCGAGAAGCTGTGGAGTGACTGTCGTCTTCTCCTCCCCGCCCCCCTGTCCCCCCCCACCCCCCCCACCCCACCCAACCACCTCGCAAGGCGTCACCAAGGATCAAAGTTCTGTGGCTCGGTAAACCAGGCTCACGTTTAGGGTCAAGTGTGCCCCCTGTGAGACTTCCTTCAACCTTTTCTGGGCCCGGCTCAAGGGTCCTCGGGACAGAGTAATGCTGGCTTAAACTGGCCAGCTCTGAAAATTAAACTAATAATTGTGAGTTTAGTGGAAGGGAAGAATGGCTTTTTTTTTTTAAGTGGTTAAAAATATCACTAACAACTGAATCTAAATATTAGAATCCTTCTTCCCTCAATTATATTTTCCTCTTTTGTGATTCAGCATCGTTTTAATTGAACTGGATCCCCCAAGACTAAAAATCTGGTATCTAGGACTATAAAGCACCTGCAGTTGGTAAAAAAGGTGGGAAGTTTTCTTTTAAATCCTTTTTTAGATTTTGTCTCTATCCACCATTAAAATTAATTTCACACCCATTTTCTCCCTTGTACCTTTGGGAAAGGCGCGTTCTCTTACAGCTTTCTCTTGATGTCAAAACAAAAGCTCCCTTATACCTCTTAGAATCTCGAGATCCTTTTCCAACAAAGAGGAGAACAAATATGCTAGAGTGAAGGCAACTGGGGATGGAGCGGATCGCTGCAGAATAGAACCAACCCGCTTCAACTTCTGGGAACTAGTAGCTCTAATATTAATAAACAACGTGCAACGGGAGAATGTAGACGATCACCCAATTTTCTCCCTCACTTGTTTTTAATCTTTTCCTAAAGCTGTGTACGGATTTTTGCGAGCCCCACTTTGAACGATTTGCAGTTTCGAGCGAGATACAAAGACATTTTTACAATATCGTATAAAATTGCATTCTGTAGTCATTGGTGCTCTGAAGAGCAAGGGGGTTTTTTTGGTTTGTTTTGGTTTGGTTTTTTTTCTTCCCCCGCCCCTCCTCTGAAAGGGCATAAGAGAAACAGGAAAAACTCAGGGTCCAGATCTCTGGGCCATGTGAGTAATGTTTTCTTATTTTATAGAGGCTCTGACAAAAATACTCCAAGGAGGGCAAACAATAATGCATAATAAATTATAGACGCTGCAGAACTGAAGGACATTATGCTTCAGCATTTCTGCCTTCTAATAAACCAGTGGGATGAGATGCCCTTCTTCATCTGTCTGCTTGCAGAGCGTTTGTTCATTCACACCCACTGCGTCGTGGGTCACCTGCACAGGACCTCAGCAGACAGACTGTAAAAGGTGAGTGGCCGCTGCCTGCTGAACCCTGCCTCCCTCCTCCTCGGGCCATCTGATCTGGTCCAAGGGCATCCTTGAGAGTGGGGACAGACGAGCGATGATTCTCCTCTCGGCTGCAAGGAGGGGCCGTGGAGACCCACAGGTCCCGGTCTCTGCAGAACCTTTGTCGGCAGCGAGGTCTCAGTCCCTCCCACACCGAGCTGACAATCCCTTCCCCAAATCCAGAAGATCAGCAATAATTGATTTGGCTTCCGGCCCGTACCCTTCTGGTGCAAAAGCAACGGCACAGTTCACTAGCTCTTTCCGATTCCTCCCTGCCCTCCCTTAACGAGAACTCTCGGGTCTGATTAAAATCGGTAATGCGCTGGTCCTGGAGTGAAGAGGTGCTATTTATTTCTGTCAGGTTCTGCTTGGAAGGTTTGAGGCTTCCTCCTACCAGACATTTTTCTAGTAAACAGAAAAGTTGCCCATATTGTCATGCCTGCCCTGACCTGCAAGCTAGTGAACAATAAATCTTAATTACAGTTAAATGCCAAAATCTGCAAAGAATGAGACAGCACTAGTCAACTGTGAATCGGCCCGACTCCTGCCTCGGCTGGGGTACAGCTGCAGGAATACATAAATTAGGTTGTGATTTGTTTGTGCCGGAACAATCAGTCGAGGCTGTTTCTTAAGAGTCTTGCGTGTGTCAGCGGGCCGGCTGGCATGCACCCTCCTGCCATGTCACGTGCAGGTGGCATCTGGGAAGTTTTATTTTAAAGGACTTGCAGCATTATGCCTGGGTTAATAAGAAAGCGCTATTTCTAAATATCTCGGCAGTTGTCCAAAATAGGGCTCGGTCTCCTGACATCTGCTGTGTCCGTACTTCTTACCTTTGGGTGTATTCGGGGAAAGCGCTGAATAACCTTTTGTTAGTGATCTCCTTTTCACACCGGTGCAGGGCCACGAGAGCCAGGGGCAGGCAACCATACAGGAGCTTTAAATAAATAAATAAATAAATAAATAAATAAATAATTTTTTTTTTCCTTGCTGCTGGAAAGCTCACGAGCTCCTTTTGGTATTCAAGGGTTTGCTTGTCATAATGCTAAATAAAGCCACCCCGTTGTCCCCTTGCCTGGGTCCTCTTGACATATTGGCACCTGTATGCAAGAATTAGAAAGGTGATTGCAGACATAACTCTGTTCAATGGCTCCAGGCTGTTCTATCAATTTTGAGACTGACAGGAGATAGGAGATGGAACTCGGGAGGAAGAATGGAGTTTGGGCTGCTGGGTGCTCTGTCCCATGAATCAATCTGCAATTTACTCATATTATTTTAGATGTAGATCCTGTTCTCGTTGGAGTCCATCATCCGCTGGGTGCCCTTCCCGGCAGTTTTCGAAATAACGAGGCAGGTCCTGCTTCCCGGGACTGTGGAATCAGCGCAGGGTAATGGCAGGGCCCCGGGATGAGGTGCTTTCCCACTAATTACGAGGTGGCTGTGTAAGTGGGTGGGAGGGAAGTAGAAAAACCCTCTCCCCACAGAGGTGGGGGGGAGGGGGTACCAAAGAGGCAGAAATGGGTTCTTTCTGCTGTGTTTTTGAAGAGCATGACAGGGGGAGCATCACTAGGTACTGAAGTGGCAAGGTCAGTTTCACTCGCGCCCCCCACCACTCCCCGCCCCCCCCCCCCCCCCCCCCTGCCCCGGGCTCTTCCCGGCTCTCGCAGGGCCCCATCCTGTCACCAGCGGTCCTGCTTCCTGTTTGTGTTGCCGCTTTGTTGCTTCCTGGTGGTCAGCCCGAGCCCGCCCTTCTGGCGAGCCTCCACCCCGGGACTGGCTCTCTTCCCAGCCCTCTCTGGTGCTAGCAAATGTGTCTCTGGCTCCGTCTGAGCCCACGTTTTTAAAGGACCCGTCCTGGTGAGAGGGCCTTTGCCCCCAGGCGCCCTCTCCCCGGGGGCGAGGATCGAGGCTCGGCCTCTCACACGTGCTCTGATTCTCTGCCCACCTTTAATCGGAAGAGCTGGTCCACAGCACTATTGCATTTGCTACCCCTCGCCTGGCCCTTTGCATTCCTTTGAGGAGGGGACGCGCTGCCCGTTTTCTACTGAATGAGAAAGGGGCCCAGAGACCCTGAGGGACCGGTGGCGCCTGGGGAAGGGTAGGAAGGGCGCCCAATCTGTTCACCCAGACTGCACCCAGGGGCGTGCACTCACTGCTGGCACCCACCCCACATGCATTTTCCGCCGCGTGCCAAGCCTCACACGCGATGCTGGAGTTAATCTGCACAAGCACTTCGTCAAGTAGGTGTTAGTTTTATTTTAAACCATGGAAAGGGAGGTTCACAGAAGCTATTATCTTGCCCAGGGTCATGCAGCTGGCACATTTGTCTGATTCAGCTCTTCTCTCTGCACATACAACGCAGCTCCCCCCAGTGACACCCTTATTTCATCTGGGTCTCTGCTCCGATGCCACCCTCTCAGATGAAGCTGCCTGAGATAGATTGCTCTGTCTCACACAGCTCTGTGCTGCTGTCTGTCCCCTCACCCCCCTTTATCTTTCTTTGGAGCATTTATCACTACCCCATATTATGTATATTTACTTGTCTGGCTGTTGCTAGCATGTGTATGAACGGAGGGACTTCGACTGTTTTTGCTCACTTCTAGATCCTCCTGGAGCAGGGCAAGTACGTGATAAATATCTGTTGGAAGGAAGAAGGGAGGAAGGAGGAAAGAAGGACAGGGAAGGAAGGAAGGAAGGAAGGAAGGAAGGAAGGAAGGAAAGAACAAATGAAGGGAGGAAGGGAAGGAAGGAGGAAGGAAGGAAGGAAGGAAGGAAGGAAGGAAGGAAGGAAGGAGGAAAGAACAAACGAAGGGAGGAAGGGAAGGAGGGAGGGAGGAAGGAAGGAAGGAACAGAGGGAGGGAGGGAGAGAAGGAGGGAGGGAGGGAGGGAGGGAGGGAGGGAGGGAGGGAGGGAGGAAGGAAGGAAGGCAGGCAGGCAGCTGCATTTCTTTCCAGCTTGAACCTAAAGTAGTCATAAGGTTTGGCCAGTTTGCCAGAAATGACAGGCACCAGCCCCATCTACATATGGAAAAGTCACACTCAAGGTGGATTTGCTCAGGATTCTACAGTAAACCACTGGTAGATCTAGGTCCAAACCATCCAATTCTGACTAACAACTAGGTCATTGCCAGTTACCCCTGTACTGGCTTCCTCCACCCTATAGCTGGGAGCTGCCTTATTAAGCTTCTAAAGTTTTCTCCCTGCATTCCTTCCTTTCTGTCTTCCTGCAAACTCTTGCCCCCACAACCCATCACTTTGGTGGCCCCTGGGAAGCCTGTTGAGCTGACCCCTGTGTTTTCCAGACAGAACAGGGATATTTTTTTAAAGGCCAAAGAATTTAATTCCTGTGTTTGTCCCGATCCTCAGACGTGACCCCTTCCAGTGTTTAATACCCCTCATGCTTAGAAGATCCAAGAGGAAATGTTTGGAACCGGACCCTACGAGAGACCCCGTGACTCTAGAGAGCAAGCCCCACAAGAAACTCCACGAGGGCAACAGAGTCCCTTCAGAAACCGCTCCTCCTTCTTGGTCCTTTAACGTTTTACATCAGAGCTGCAGAAAGCCAGCGAGAGAAGGAGAGGGGCATATGTGCAAGTCGGCTCCTGGCCTCTGTGTCTCGGGCCAGGAAGAAGACATCCGCCAAAGTCAAAAGGCAGCATACTTGATGTGCTAGACAAAACCAACGTACGAAACTCAACTGTTCTCTCTGATTTTTTCTCTTCTTTTTTCCATATGTGGTCCTTTCAACATACACAGTAATAGAAGGGAACCCAAAAAGACCTCACCCTGAACCGGATGCTTCCACCCTTTCCCAATCGCGGTGGCCTACAGGAGGCCACTGGAGGAAACTTAACTGCAGGTGGTGGGTGTAGGGAGCAATAAAATGCGTGAGGCACAGTTTCCTACTTCAGCTTCAAGGGGACAAGCCCTGGAGAATAGACTAGAATCCGTGTTAAAGAGGATCGATTGGAGGCATCAACGTGATTTAAGGGATGAAAAGAAAGGGAAAATCGCAGTTGAGGAAATCAGGAAAGATCGTAGGGAAGAAGTGGCTTGTCAGATAAATCGTGAAGGAACGACAAGATTTTAAATTTTTGTTTTTAAGGTTTATTCATTTTTCAGAGACAGGCAAAGCGTGAATGGGGGAGGGGTAGAAAGAGAGGGAGACACAGAACCCGAAGCAGGCTCCAGACTTTGAGCCATCGGCACAGAGCCCGACGCAGGGCTCAAACTCATGGACCCCGAGACCATGACCTGAGCTGAAGTTGGATGCTTAACCGACTGAGCCACCCAGTTCCCCAGGAATGGCAAGATTTTAACAGGCAAAGATGGCATGAAGGGAAAAATGCCCGGGATGGAGAGAGTGATATTTCACTGAGGATGAGAAGTGAGTGTGGGGCACAGCCTGGGCGAATTTGGCTGAAGTGTGGGGCACACGCCCAGGAACTGAAAAAGATAAGGAACTGGGGTGCAGAAAGCCAACTAAAGGTGTTTGCACTTAACAAAGGGGGGGATGGGGCGCCTGGGTGGCGCAGTCAGTTAAGCGTCCGACTTCAGCCAGGTCACGATCTCGCGGTCCGTGAGTTCAAGCCCCGCGTCAGGCTCTGGGCTGATGGCTCAGAGCCTGGAGCCTGTTTCCGATTCTGTGTCTCCCTCTCTCTCTGCCCCACCCCCATTCATGCTCTGTCTCTCTCTGTCCCAAAAATAAATAAACGTTGAAAAAAAAAAAAATTAACAAAGGGGGGGGTGAGTGTTCCATTTCTAAAGTGGGATACCACTCTGCAATAAGAATGAGATCTTTAAATTTGGATTCCGATTTAACCAGTGTAAATTCAACTTTAAAAACTGACATTTGAGTCAGTTATTGGAAAATTTTGAGGTATATTTGAACAACTAGCCTGTGAATCTTCTCTTAGAACTGTAAATCTTATGAAAGCGAAATACAAATTAAGTGTATCTGATTAAATTTAACTTCCAAATTGAGATGTGCTGTAACTGTGAAGTTCGCACTAGATTTTGAAGCTCAGTATAAAGAAAGGATATAAAATATCCCATTCATCATTCTGATGTAAGTTACATGATATCTAAGATGATATTTTAGATTTCTTGGGTTAAATAAGATGGTCATAAAAATGAAAACCGGAAGAAGGCAAAGGGGAGCCATTGAAGGTCTTGGAGCCAGGCTGTCACATGATTAAAACAATAATAATGATAATAATAATAACTTTGAGGAAGTGGATTAAGCAGATTACAAAGGAGTGAGTCCGGGGAGAAGAGGCAAGGAAGCTTCATTGAAAGAATTTTTTTAATGGTTACACCAGAAATAACCTAAGTCAGAGAGTCAGAAATAGGCTCTTCATTCCCCAGACATGGCTCAGACGTGTGCTCTCTGTTTTTAGGGATAGTTCCACTGGGCTCACGCTAACCTTTAATCAACTCCCCAAATACTTCACGGTCAGGAAAGTTATGGGCTCTATCGGGAGGGGCAGTTGCGGTGAAGGATCAAAGGTCACCCTGAAGGGACCTGGACCAAACCTGACCCCTGGTTCGACTTGGAGGAAAATCTGACAAGGTTTGTTATGGCATTTGGGGCTGGAAGTTACCATTGGAAATGCAGCCTTTGTGGCACCAGGAGAACTGTTTTGCATTTGATGACATTTTCAAAATGGTGTGAAAAAACCTTGACGTTTTTATTAGAAAATCTATAAAGCCCAAACAAATGGTTTCATGCTGCTTTGCCTCATTCTTCATAGGTTCGTAGGCAATCCATCATCCCTCCCACCTCTCCCGTGCCTTCCCACTCCCCTTGAACCCATCAGCGACAACGTCTTGCCCATGAACAAAAGGACTACTCAGAGAAACCCTTTCAACCTTAGCTGTCCTTTGCCTCTCAACTTTTACCTCTTAAATCAACTACAATCATTCCATTTTCACTTCTGAAAGGCTCTCTTCCTGAAAGGCTAAACAGTGTTGTCACCTCCTTGCGGAAAACTCTTCCCCCTACTTCTCATGACACCGAATTACAGAAGCTTGACCTGCCCTCACTCCCCTTAGAGACGGAACTCTCTCTGGTCCCCGTGGCGGGCGAGGAAACTCCCAGTTTAAACGGAATCGCTGGATTCGGAGCAAATGCACGAAAGCGTTCTCTCCAGAAAAAAATTGTAAGTCCCTTTCGTCGGTTACCGTTTTGAGCCAAGGTCTTATCTATCTTCAATTTCAAATAGGGTGAGTGACATGCCTCATTCTGCCTCGCTTTCAACTCTGGCCCATGCGAGCCCACTCCATATCAGTATGTGAATGCCCACCTATGCCTCAGTCTCCCGAAAACAAGCTGTTGGCCTGACTTTCTCTCTCCCACCTGTGGCTTCTTCCCTGCCGACCCCTCTCCCAATCTCGGCCTCCCGCTCATCGGCACAGGAGCTGACACGTTAGGTTCTCAAGCACGGGTCACTGCTACTCATTCGCCGGACGCTGTCACCCTGTCTGCATTTTTGAATGACTCTGGTGGCTCCACCAGCACCATCACCATGTGGTTCTTCCTTGGTTCTCCCCTGGCTCCCTCGTGCCTACTTTGATCAATCGTC
This sequence comes from Prionailurus bengalensis, assembly GCF_016509475.1. Classification (NCBI taxonomy): domain Eukaryota; kingdom Metazoa; phylum Chordata; class Mammalia; order Carnivora; family Felidae; genus Prionailurus; species Prionailurus bengalensis. Next base: position 12,195,727 of record NC_057353.1, on the reverse strand, counting down.
TTTACTCCACATTCTGTTTTACGCTCACCGACTTCTTTCTTTCTTCAGCCCAAGTTGCTTGATAGCCACAGTTGGCCAAGTAGTGTGCTGGCCTGAGCCTTGGCCTATGGGTTTTGATGGGTTTCTGTTAAACTCTCACAGTATCCTTGTGAGGTAGGAAGAGTGGAGATGATCTTTGGCTCTATTCTAAAGATGATAAAATGGAGACTCAAAGGCAGTATACCCCTTTCCTAAGGCTGCTCGGGTCCTGAAGGGCAGAGGTGAGACCCCAGTCTTCTGCCTCCAGCCCATTGTGCCTTTTTGCCACACCCGCCGTTTCATTTCCTCATGGACTTCTAGCCTCTCATCTCCTCCATAAGTCCTCTGCCTGGCTTGGCTTTACCCACATTGCCTCCTCTCCTCTTCACCACCCCGCCCCCCAGCCCCCATGTGGGCTCTTTTGCCCAGAACCGCCAGCCAGTGGCCATGAACGCTAAGCCGAGCGCAACGAGTCAGCTAGAAGTCTCCTTCCGTCTCAGAAGGAGACTGGTTCCATCTTGGTTTGGCTGTGAGCTCTTTAGAGTGGGACTGTGATCTGAAATGCTGTCACTTTCAGAGAGGGGTCCCCCACCCTGCTCTCCGCCCCCTCTGCCATGCTGACACCTCCATCTCGCACAAGCCCATCATACCCCAAGCCACCGGTCGTTTGATGGTGGGTTTGTCCCCTGCATTCCCAAACCACCACGGACTGTAAAACCTCGGGGGCTCGTTTGTGTTTTGTCTTCTCATCCTCAGTGTGTTTTGTAGCACTCCCCGGGAGCACATAGATATTAGAGGGGAGAAAGAGAAGAAACGCCCAGCGGGAAGAGTCTCTAGCAGCACAAGGGGACTACCTGTGCCAACTCAACCGACACTGAGTGAGACAGTCAACAAGCTGGTACTACACAGGAAGGAAAATGCTGCCGGCAACAAACAAACAAACAAACAAACAGACTGCTCTGTTGTGGGCTTTTTTTTTTTTAATTTTTTTTTTTCAACGTTTATTTTATTTTGGGGACAGAGAGAGACAGAGCATGAACGGGGGAGGGGCAGAGAGAGAGGGAGACACAGAATCAGAAACAGGCTCCAGGCTCCAAGCCATCAGCCCAGAGCCCGACGCGGGGCTCGAACTCACGGACGGTGAGATCGTGACCTGGCTGAAGTCGGACGCTTAACCGACTGCGCCACCCAGGCGCCCCTGTGGGCTTTTTTTTTAAACTGAGACTTTGGGGGTCACGTTTACCGACTCCCCCCCACCCCAGACCAGGAACAGACCCAAAGAGCAGAAAATGCAGTATTACTCTAAAACACACAAATCAGCCAGAAGCCAGGGGCAGTAGATAGAATTCCTGCAGCACCCAAGTCTGGCAGGAATTCTTTTTGTCCCCTAATCCACCTCCTGTGCCACCCAGAGTGACAGGAGCTAAACCAGGCAGGCACACAGAGCCATGGAGAAGTGACACCCCCATCGTCACCACCAGGGGCAAGCTGTCACATCTTCACGTGAGACTTCGGTCAGGTATCGTGGTATCGCACACAGCATTGGAATTAAGGTCAGATAAGTTCACAGAACAAGACTGAGTGGTTCAAGCTTGAAGATGATGTCAGGACAGGCAGGAGGCAGGCAGGTGGTGGGTGGACCCCAGCTAACCAGCACCCCCAGAATGACACAGCGCCTCTCTTTTCCCCTCTGCCTGTCCTCTCAAATTTCTACCAACTAACTCAGCACCGGCAGCAAAGGAGTGTGAGCAGGCCTCTCTCCCCCCATGTCTTGGGTCCCCCCTGAAACAGCCCTCAACTCAGAGTCCACTACTTGGGTTTATCTTTATGGGGGATGATGGGCAAACCAAAAAAGTGCCTCACTTTTTTAAAAAAAGAAGGAGATGTGGGGCGCCTGGCTGGCTCAGTTGGTTGAGCGTCCGACACTTGGTTTCAGCTCAGGTCATGATCTCATGGTTCATGGGACTGAGCCCCGCATCGAGCTTTGCGCTGATGACAGAGAGCTGGCTTGGGATTCTTTCTCTCCTTCTTTCTCTGCCCCTCCCCACATTCTCTCTCTCTCTCTCTCTCTCTCAAAATAAATTTAAAAACTTTAAAAAAAAGAAGATGATGCCTTCCTTTCTACTACTCCCAAGCTGCTTGCCATTACACACACACACACACACACACACACACACACAAGCATCTTTGAGGGCTAGTAAGAATCCCAAGAGTGCTGTAAGTTCCTTGCTATGAACTCTGCATAAATATTAGAACATCTTCTGTTGCCAGTGACCACCTGACTGTCCTGTACTATTTAAACGAAAATGTCTTAGGCTCTTCTCAGCTCAAGAAGAGAGAGTAGTGTCTCCTTTCCTTGGTGGCCCAGCTTCTGTGGACAGTAGCCAGCATGCCTCTGCCTGGGCTGGGCTGGGCTGGACATTGCCCGACACTCTGGGAAGCCATTGCCCTTCCAGGTAGGGGGCCAGGGACTTGTTCCCAGGAGCAACACAGGAGAGTTGACGATGGATGGAGACTGGGAAAACTTCCTCCCCGTCTGATTTTATTCTAATCAGCACAGATTTAACAAATGTGTAGTGTGGGCAGACATGTGTACGTGTGTGTGTGTGTGTGTATAAATCATACATATAAATATATAAAATTTGCACACAGTTGCACACATATATTTGCTACACGTATGTTTGTTCTGAGCACACGCTCCAGACCCTGAGACAGTACTGCCTGTAGGCCTGGATTTTAGGCAAGGTGTTTCTAGATGCTAATTGTGATGGCTTCCAGAATTCCCAGCATGCCTGCCCGCACTCTGAAAGCTCTTTGAGGGTTTCTCATCATTAGAATTCCCTGAGTTTTCTCTCCTTCCTTGCGAGCCATCTGGCCTCTCTGTACTGCAGCTGGTCGGCCCTCCCCTGCCACTCACACCTGAGCCTTTGACATGCCCCACCTGAAGCAAACCCATCCATCAAGAAAATCCAAAAATTGCAACCAGAAATTCCCCCCCTCCCACTGCAATCTAGAAATAATGGGGTTTTTTTTTTTCCTCTGAAACCTCCATTAGGTTTCATGCTTAATTTTTTTTTCTCAAATTCATTATTTATGGTCTTGGAATATCCAAGAGGGGAAAATACCGCCATTTAATCTGTTTGCCCAATTAGCCGAGGCCTCTTGCCTCAGTGGTGTGCCTCTTGAACACTTATAATTGTCATTAACCGAAAGAGCAGAGAAGGTCAGAGTGCAGAGGCCTTGGAAGGTCAAAGGTTGCTGGCAATCACGTGTGGGCTCCCAAGTGTCCGTCTGCCTCTCTCCAGAAGAAGGTGAGTGCAAGCTAGCAAGTCCCTGCTCACAGTCATTAACCCGGGCCAGAGGGACACCCTGAGTGACAGAGTGCCCCCGGAGCACTGCTCAAAGGAACACATAACTGGGGACGGCATTTGTAGAACGCAGGAACCCAATAACAGTAGCTGCTACTGTGGGACTGGTCATAGAATTTCCAAGAGATTGATCCAGTAAAAGAGAGCTTTTCACTTTTCTTATCTTTGGAACCAAGGAGCTCTTTCTCCCTCTTTGCTCATTTTTGTGATGGCTGTTACTGCTGCTGCTTGCTCGCTTTTGTTTTAATGGAAGAAATACTGAAAAGCTATTTTGTAAAGATATTGCAAACAACCCGAACGGCTCAGGACAGATTTTCCTTCATTTATAAGAAGACAATTGTGAGCTTGTGTTCCAGTGACACGGGGCATGTGACCATGAGAGCAAAGCCCAGACAGGGGAGATGATGCCCTAAAACCCCTAAGGATATGCGGCCTGAGGAGAGTCACTAAGTCGATTGTCCGTTCAGTAGTATTGAAGCCAAAACAAATTCTTCGCTCTCTACTCATCTGCCCCTTACCAGTGGGGGCACCGCAGGGAGCTGGGCGTGGCACGTAAGGGACTTGTGCTTTGAAATAGAAGAAAACAAGGGGCGCCTGGGTGGCTCAGTCGGTTAAGCGTCCAACTCTTGATTTCGACTCAGGTCACGATCTCACGGTTCTTGAGTTCGAGCCCCACGTGGGGCTGCGGGCTGGCGACAGTGTGGAGCCTGCTCGAGATTCTCTCTCTCCCTCTTTCCTCTGCCCCTCTCCTGCTCTCTCTCTCTCTCAAAAAATGAACCAATAAAAAAATTTTTTTCAGAAGAAAATAAAGCCTGATTCAGCCAAGTAAGACCAGTAGGCCCACCCTCTCCACGAAGCACAGTTGTCTCAGTAAAGTGCGGGGCGGTGACACGCGTCAACATATTTCACCAGCACTTATGAAATGCCTGCTTTATGCTACGGTTTCAGATACAAGTTTCTCAGTTAGCCTTCCGTTACCGGCCCAATTGTGTTCCCACCCCAAATTCATCCGCTAAAATCCTAACGCCGGGTACCTCAGACTGTGACCGTATTTGGAGAGGTAACAGAGGTCAGATGAGGCCTTTGAGGGTGGCCTTTAATCAAATCTGACTGCTGTTCTCACAAAAAGAGGAGATTAGGACACAGACGTGGACAGAAGGAAGACCACGTGAGGACACAGGGAGAAGACGGCCCTCTCCAAGCCAAGGAGAGAAATCTTCGCAGAAACCAATCCTACCGACTCCTTAATCTCAGAATCCTAGCTTCCAGAACTGGGAGCAAACGGACTTCTGCCGTGTCAGCCCCCCCGGTCCGTAGTATTCTGCGTGGGAGCCCCAGCTGACGGATGCACCTTCCAACAGTCAGTCGAGAAGCCAGGGCGCAAAAGCTCAGTGATGGGAAGTAATTTGTTCAGAATCCCGGCACGAGCGCGTGGCAGAGCAGGCCGAAACGCGCATCTTCTGGCTTTGACTCAGGGGCCTTGAAAAGACAACGGGGGCTTCCCAACCCCCCCCCCCCCCCCAGGCAGGAGAAACACTGGACGAAAACGTCCCTTCTCCAAGATGAGCAGGCATCCCCTTCAACCTGGCACCGGGGAGCAGCTGTATCGTGCAGGGGGGAGGGTGACGCATCTCCTGGCAATCGGGGGAGTGTGGAGCCGTCAGACAAGCCAAGCCATGAGCAGCTATCGTGGGCAGGTTGTCCTCCGAGGGCTTCACGGCAGCATCCCGGATAACCCTCACCACCGCCCCATAGCTCGGGGCTACCGTCATTCCCACGTTACAGATCAGACGCCCGAGGCACAGAGGTGCGTGGCTGAGGGTCAGCCAGCAGCCTGGTCACCCAGGCTGGCCCGAGGGCCCAGATGCTGCCCACGCCACTAAACTGCTTCCGGAGTGTTGCCTCCTAGAGTAGAATTCCCTGCTTGGAACTTCTAGGAAAGAGGCGTAGGCCCTTCTGAGCGGACAGTATAAAAGCTAAACGGGAAAAGATTCGGTGGTTGGGGAGATGCTGTGAATCTCTGTTCACAGTCCCAGAAGGTCAATGAGGAGCTGATGACCGAGTTGTGCGAAGGGCCTCCCGGTCCCCGCCACCCAGTAGGACTGTAGTTACTTTCACGTGAGATTTCATGGGAACGGCATAAAGAACAAATGAAAGAGAGGGGGGAAACCCCACAACTTTCTACATATTAAGAGTCTTTCTCACCCTCTCATGACACCCTTATGAGGTAGACCAGAAGGTATTTTTGTCATGCTCCCCAACCCTCCCTTCCCCTCACAGTGAAAAAATGAGGCTTAATGAAGCAGATGATGTGCTGACAACCCAGACGGTGACGGGGCTCCTTCGCGGGTTTCAGTGACCTTCCACGACCTTCCCCGACTCCACTCCCCGCCCACCTCCCTTTGCCGCTGCTATTTCTGTGAAGCACGTCCAACATTCACTTCCTGCTTCTCCAGGATGTCACAGTCCAGCTCGTACAGCCTCGTGTCTTCCTTCCTCTTCTCTTACTTCACGGTTCGTCTAAGCCTGACAAGATCTTCAGCCCGTCTTCCATCTCCAGGCTTTCTGAATCCTAAAAAAGCTATGACGTCTGCTCAAAAAAAAAAAAAAAAAAAAAAGCACATAAAGATCCCCATGGAAGTTTCCATGCAGTTGCCAGAGGTCCAAGCACCTCCAAAAGCATGGACACAGATACCTGGCTGATAACCTTACCCTACATGTTTGCCTCCCCTCCAATAAATTTTGAGTCTTTTCTCTTCATCCATTTCCCCCGCAACTTCTTTCTCTGCAATACATATGCTGTCCTCCACTGTGCTGACTCAAGGAAGGTCCTTGCTTTTGAGGAAGTGTCCTTTCTTCACGTCTTGTCCGCTGTTTTATGCCACTTCCTGTCTGATCCTTCCAGCAGTCTTTCTCCTAGCCTTTACCTCTCAGGAAACTACTAAGACTCCTGCGTTCCAGAGGTGCCTGGGTGGCTCAGTCAGTTAAGCGACTGACTTTGGCTCAGGTCGTGATCTCGCAGTTCATGAGTTCAAGCCCCACGGCAGGCTCTGTGCTGACAGCTCAGAGCCTGGAGCCTGCTTGGAATTCTGTGTCTCTGCCCCTCCCCTGCTTGCGCTCTCTCTCTCTCTCTCTCTCTCTCAAAACTAATAAATAAATATTTTAAAAATATTTTTTTTAAAAAGACTCCTGATTCTATCATGCACATTCAAACTGGTTGTGTCCTTATTTTCTATAACTGTGCCCCCCCCCCCCCACCTAAACACACTAGGCTGAACTCCCGCTAAATAGGAGGCTTGGAGATAGCTGATGGAATGCAGGAGAAAATGTGACGGAGGTATGCTCTCTTTTTTACATGAGTAAAAAAAGATAAAATCAGACCGTTAAGTACAAATGTGACACGTTGCTTTACCAACATAGAGCAGTATAGGCTTCTTGGGGAACATAGAGCAAAGGGTCCTAAAGCAAGTTGCTGAATGGGCTCTGGGGCTTTGAGGAGGTGAGGGGAGGCTGCTGGGAGAATGGCTCCTCCAGCAAAACCTGAAGAATGAGCAGGGGCCGGTCAAAGCAGGTGGGAGCGAGACGAAACGAGGCAGAGCAAAGAGCTTGTCGGCATCCTGCATCATCAGAGTGGGCTTGGCTGAGCGGAGAGCCTGCAGAATCCCAGGCTGTGCCAAGCTCCGAGCCCGAGAGGGGACAGGCAAGGGGTGAGGAGACACACCAGCCAGACCAGACCATCCTGAAAGCCACCAAAAAGACTGTGCATTATACAGCAAGGACAATAGGACCCGATAAAGGGCTTTTAATAGATGAGAGACATGGTCTACTATGAGGCAGGGGCTGAAAGCTTATTTCACTTTTTGAATTAATTTTTTGGTTATCCGATACATTCCCATGTTTGCAAAAACCAGAAGGGCATTCAGTAAAAGGTTTTCCTGGCCCCCAGTTCACTTCTCTCCTCAATAGATGTCAAGTTTTCATAGTTCTCAAGAGTCCTTTCTGACTTCTTTGTGCTGATACCAGCTAATATGACTATAAATTGTTATTTTGTCCATATATATTCAAAAAGTAATATACCATGCCCTGTTCTGTGCCTTTTTGAGATAGCTCTCAGCTCTTGAATACTGTTGATTCAGCTCTTATATGAGTATTCGTATTCTTTTTATTTATTTATTTATTTTCAATTTTTTTATTTTAACATTTATTTATCTTTTTGAGACAGAGAGAGACAGAGCATGAACGGGGGAGGGTCAGAGAGAGAGGGAGACACAGAATCTGAAGCAGGCTCCAGGCTCTGAGCTGTCACCACAGAGCCTGACATGGGGCTCGAACTCACAGACCGTGAGATCATGACCCGAGCCGAAGTCGGACGCTCAACCCACTGAGCCGCCCAGGCGCCCCCGTATTCATATTCTTTGCCTTTAACAAATGTAGGTCTCTCCTCCCCTACTTCTGAGCTTCTGAGGGGCAGGGGCTGTGCCTTATTCAATTTTGCATGGGGTAGATGGTCAGTAAAAATCTGCTGATTTGAAGCAGGTGATGAAAAAGTATCTTTGTTGAATAAATCAGTCGCTATTGGAAGGAGCAAACGCTGCCTCTGGCCCATTCTCTCCAATTTTTTGGTTTTAATTATGCCACTTTTCCAACATCCACAAAAGTAAACAGAACGCAAAATGAACCTCCATGTGCCCATGCTTCAACAATTGTCAACATTTTGGCGATCTCGATCCTCCTCTCTGCCCACCACCCGTCCACTTTGGGACAGAAGGGGGATGCAACATTTTAAAGCAAATGCAAGACATCGGGTCATTTCCTCTGTAAATGCGAAAGAATGCACCTGTTACCTATAAAGCCTTTGCTTTAAGAAGATAAGCACACACCAGCAAAATTAATCGTAGTTCTCTAGCATCGCCATGATTCTCTGATTTTCTCAAAAACGCTTTATACAGTTGGCTTCGGGAATCAGGAGCCCACAAAGCCCACAGATGATATTTGGTCATTGTGTTTATAGTCCTTACATCTCTTTGATTCCATCACAGCCGCCTCTTCTCTTCTTCCCTCGCTCTTTTATGCCATTGATTTGTTACAGAAACCAGGTCATTTGCCCCGCATCGTGTCCCACATTCTGCATTTGGCTGATTGCTTCTTTGCGGTAGCATATAACTTGTTTTCCATCCCCCATGTCTTCTTGGAAACTGGCAAGATCCGTGTTTTGAAAGCTTCATCCTGGCTTCTGTGTGGAGAACTGATGGAAAGGCGGGAGAGAGGACAGTGATAGGCTGGGGTCACCCAGGCAGGAGGGAATCACCCCCAGAAAATAGCAATGGCCCATGGCTGCGGGGCTGTGTAGCTAGAAATGGCCCGTTCAAGAGACGCTCAGGAAACAGGACCAACAAGACTTGTTAGACTAATTGGAAACGAGTGAGCTTCTCAATGCTCTGTTCAGAATCTGGGCCTCACGATGAGACAAACCAAAGAGGCTGCTCTCTCCTAGAAAAGCATTTACATGTTACTGACGTTCTCCTCACAATTATCATTTATGGCAAGTTTTAAGGGCATACAAAGTTGTAGTATTATTGTTGGTATTAAATTTTATAGCTGTGGCTTTAAAACATAAACAAAAATAATTCCTTAAGTAGTTGGAAATTGTAATGATCCTCTTGGGATTAGATTTTACTGCTATGGATACTGTAAAGCACAAAGATAATAAATTTAAACTGCAGTATTAGTACTGGGAATATAGTTTATTACTTTGGCCAGAACACAAAGAAGCAGGATTCATAAGTCCTTTTTTTTTTTTTTTTTTTTTTTTTTTTGGTCCCAGCAGCAGATTTATATGCAACGACACTGGGTCCGGTGTTGGGGAGGATCAGAGGTCACGAGCATCACAGGCCATATGACAAGGTAAGAAACCTGGCCGAAGATCTGATTCTTACAGGCGGTCAGGGAGCTGGAGAGAAGCAGGTCAAGCGACGGGGAGGAGGTGCAGGTGATCACGTGACATCGAGGAAGGTTCGTCCGGCCGGAACTGCTCTGAACCCCCCACCTCACCGAGTGAATGGAGCTGCATCCCACCCATCGGCACACCCCACAGCATCCCATGCTCCCAGTTGGAGTCCAGCTCTGAAAACAAGTTCTCCAGACCGGGGACTGCTTTGGGTTTGGGCGGTGTAAGGTCTTGTACTTTTCGGACACTGCCTGCGGCTTCCTCTGCGTCCGTCTCAGTGGAAAGGCCACCGGACACCCAGCTGGAAACCTCCACGTGGTTCCTGATGCTCCTCTCCCTCGCCCCTGCACATGGGCAGTCACTGGCCCCGCCAGTCTGCCTCCCCGACATCTATGACATCAGGTGCTCTCTCCCCACCCTGAGGCCACCATCATCTCTCACTGGCATCCCATTCCAGCCTCGGTACTGCCTCAGGTCTCGTCCCTCGCTGTCCACACCCCATGCTCACCGTAAGAATCACCACCACCGTTTACCGATGAGTAGTAACGTGCCAGGGACGGTGCTAAGCATCTTATGTCGGTGTCTCCTTTGCTCCTCACAACTTCCCTGAAGGAGGGATAGCTCTCTTTTCATAAATGGTTAAACTGAGTTCAGATGCTAAATATGAAAAGACATGATGCACGTAGGAAAATCGCCCGACACCGGCAGAACATAAATCTTAGGTCCTTTCTTGCTCTTCGGTACTCCCTGTTGTCATCTCTGCCTCCTTTCCTTCCTTCCTTCCTTCCTTCCTTCCTTCCTTCCTTCCTTCCTTCAACAAATCACCCCCCTGGCATGGAACATAAGAGCACTGCCCATTTCTCCAAACACATCCATCACCTCTACCCCAAGGAACCACAGCTCTCATTAACAAAGTAACTTGCAGCACTTGGAATGCCATTTATTCGTGTTATTCCTCTTATCTAGAATGTAACCTCTTCCCCTGTCATTGTCTACCATTTATCTTTCAAGATTTATTTTAGACATCGTCTCCACCAAAAAGCCTGCTTTTAAACCATACACTTCAAAACACCCATGAGCACGCAGCATGAGCTCACAAATGCACACACAGCAGATCTGAGGCTCCTCTCTTGGACCCTACTGTCCCCCGGGGTGTCTCCCTACCAAAGTGCTTATCATACTGCATTGGAACCATCTACCTTTCTTAGGAACACTTTTCGCTTGTAATTTGCCTCAGGGCAGGGACTGGCTTTTTGTCCGTGACCTCCCGGAATCCAGTACCTGAATTTCGGCACACAGTGGGCACTCGATGGCATTTGCTGAATGAACGCGGGAGCAAATGAATAGTATAACCTTACCATGTCACAGCATACTTGGAATGGAGCGAGAAGTTAAAGAAATGAGAAGCTGTGGTAAGTTTGAATCCTCCCGAATGCCAGGGACCCTAACTCCTAACTTCTATGAGCTTCTTGTTTGGGGGCAGACTCCAAAAGTTGCAAGTTACGTGAAGCATTTTGCTTTGCAGCTGGTCCCCACCGAGGTCATAAACTCCCAGAAGCAGAGTCTTGGAAGTCGGGAATACGGAAAGCGGGAGAAGCTGACAGGAACCAGGCCTCTGACCATGGCTGGTTCCTGCCTCTGTTTGTTTCCATAGAAATGGCCCCCTGATTAGCAAAAATAAGTTCGAGAGTCCTCTACTTTGGTTTCCTTTCTTCTTCCTTTGAGATAACCCCACAAGGCCTGGCCAATTGGAGAAAATGGGCTTGCGGCTACCAGGTAGAATGTTCGAGAAGCTACATATTCTCCTAGCGGCAACAGCGCGTTCTCTCCTCCACGCACACGTTGGGCTGCTCCCGCGACAGCTAGCCCCCTCCCATCCGGGGTGAGGTGCTCCCAGCCTTCGGATTACCAATCACCTTCCCAGTCACTTCCGGCAGTTGGGTAACCTTTATGGCTGCACACGTTGCTGGGTATTCATGATGGTCCCTATCAAACTGAGATGAATGTGTTCCATAATGTCTGTTTTTATTACATTAGGCTGCAAAGATGAAATCAAAAGCACTACTTTCAACAAAAATGTCCTGTGTGGACAGTTCAATACTCTTTCTACAGGCCCCGGTGATTGACCTCATCGTGCACCAGATAAAGGCTAAACGTGCAGTTACCCGCTAGTTTGACAAGGCTGTTCTCCGGCCAGCAGGTTGCTCAGGCTTTTTTTTTTTTTTTTTTTTTTCAGAGCAGCCCTCTGATTCCACCAAACCCACTGGATTAACAAAACCCTGAAAGTAAAGCAGCACAAAATGATATCCCTGCATGAGCTACGATCATACCTTGCATCCTACAATTACACCAGTTCAATCTAAATGCCCCCCAAACATAATTTCATTAATTCGGGCCATTTCAGAACGGCTCGACATCTTCTCGTCTTGGATCTTCCGTTGTTGTTAGTTTTCAGCAGAGAAGGATGCAGGCACAGGCCACCTTAGCAATGTGGTGAGGAGCCCACGGCACAGTGAAGACGACGGGACAGCGAGCGGCTGGCGGAGGAACGAAGAGGGGAAGCGGAAATGTTGATTTGGAGATGAAAAAAAAGAAGAAGAAGAAAAAAAAAAACGAGCGGAGGAGAAGAGAGAAGGAGATCCAGGAGGAATCCCGCGGGCAGGTACACGGAGCTGCACTGGGGTCACCTGCCTGTGGCTGGCACCGCCCGGGGAGCTGAGAAACACCGTGACACCGGGCTGGGCGTCGCCTGCAGACACGGGACGGGGCCTCAGAGCTGCTTTCAAGGCCAGCGTTCAAGGTGTCTTATGGCCACCGAGTCAAACCCTTTATAGAGATTTCCTCCTGTGACACAGGACCGACACAGATGCACCGTGTGTAGTTAATTTACTTTATCAGAGGGGGAAAAAAAAAGTCCTAACATTCTTAGTGGGTCCAAAATCTTCCTTCTGTAAAATGGCTTTCCGGGCTGGCAAAGAGGATGAGGAGGACGCTTGTGGAGCTGGGGCACAGACGAGCAACACTTGGAGTCTCAGGCAGCCCTGTGCCGAGAACGAGAGGGCAGAACGCTGACAAAATATGTCTCAGCGGTTGATTCATTTCGGGAGCAGTATGATGGTCAAGAGGAGGGATTGGGGAAAGAGAAGGACCTTGATTTTAGTATCGGCTTTGCCACTTCCGAACTGTGATGCAGGGTAGGTTCACGTGTGCGAGCACCCCCGTTCCTCCTGTCCCTAACAAAGACATGAAAATAGCACCTGCCTCACAGAGTTCCCGTGAGAACTAAACGCCACGGGGCATGTCAGGTGCTTAGCACAGGTCTGGGCCCCGGTCCGCCCTCCAGTGAAGGTTGGATCTCATGATCCGAAGCACAATAAAGAATGACGTTAATAGAATTAGGCTTATGAGTCTATGAGAGCGAGGGAAAGGGATTAAAAGCAATCGTAGGGTTTTGATGCTCAACAGCAAATACTGAGACGCGAAGCCTCATTTGGGTGGGTAGCATCTTTGTGAAATCAGGTGCGAGAATGGGAACGATGCTCTAGAGTGATGGGGATTCCATCTGTGCTTTCCCTTCCTGCCGCTGAGGGTGGATGTTGGCGCCGTGAGTAAGGGAGGCACCCAGGAAGTGCTTCGGGGTCGGGTGGGGGATCAGAATGCAGGTGGGGCTGAAGTCAAGGAGGTGGGAAAGAAAGGGCTGGAACGCAGGTCAAGCTGGAAGTTCTTTCCAGAGCCACCAAAGTCTCCTTCTGGAAAATGTCACGCCCTAACCTCGGGGGGCAGCTCTGCCAGGGAGAGGAACACCTGCCCACACGTCCCTCGGGCAGAGCCTGTGAGGGGAGGCAGAGGGTCTTTGGTTATTGTGCGGGCTGAGCCGAGCGACCAGCTGGAGCTCGTGGGCATCGTGCTAGCCTGGATTTCACACTGTTTGCACAATTATGAAACAACAGACAACAGAAAAGGTGCCAGTTCACTCTTCAAAGGCACACGGACACCCCTGGTTCCTAGGGCTGGTGTGCAGCACTCAGACATCACAAACACTGATCCCGCTTCCTTCTCCCTGGGGAACCTCATTCCTGCGTAGAGCCCTCCCTAGGGGCATCCCCACCCCCCCGCCCCCACCCTCCCACCCCGCTCCTTTGGAGGGAGAAACAGCTCCTGGCTGGTGAGCCATCTAGGACCAAGGATCACCACACACATTTGCGGCAGCGGGAGCCTTTTGCAAAAGCTGGCCCCTTGGTCTCTTTGCCCTCCCTGGCTGCTGAGGAAGGAAACCAGCTGCATCTCAGAAAACAATTCCACTCAACAAACAATGCAGTGCCCCGACTAGTCATAATGAGGTCTGGTTCAAATGTTGGCACACACACAAAATATTAATTAAAATAACGTGCATGATAAATAATATTGGGATCCGAGGCACAGGCTCGTCTAAAATCACAGTTGGTAATTATGTGAGCGCCTGCGAACACACATTCAGAATTCCAGTGTTGCTTACATGACAAAATTAGTCTCGGGGAGGTGACCTTGAGAGGTCGCCTCGTGTGAGTATCTTCCTGCTTAGAAACTGAACAATGTCTAAACAACCCTGCAAGAGCATCCGTCCTAATTTCCAAGGGCTAGAGGAAGAGATTCCCCGAGAACTCAATAATTCAACTGAATAATAAATATTTGAATACCAACTAGTGTAAGGCTCTCTGCTTATCACTGGGGATAAGGGATGGGGGTGAGGGGGTGAGGGGGCATGGTTCACATTTTTGAGAAGTACTTGGTTAAAAAAAAAAAAGGAGGGGCGCCTGGGTGGCTCAGTCAGTTAAGAGTCAGACTCTTGATTTCGGCTCGGGTCCTGATCCCACGGTTCGTGGGTTTGAGCCCCACGTCGGGCTCTGCACCGACAGCTTGGACCCTGCTTGGTATTCTCTCTCTCCATCTCTCTCTCTCTGCCCTCCCCCCCCCGCCATCATCTCAAAACAAATAAATAAACATTTTACAAAAGGAAGAAAAAGAATGAGAAGTAACTAGCTATTGGTTAATACCTGTCCCAGACAAAAAGTCCTTCTGTATGTCTCACCTTAATCTTTCATGTTGCTGTTAAAAGCCCATTGCCACTCATTTAGTCCTTGACCGAGGACCTCACAGGATTCTAGTTCCAGGGTCTGTAGGGTCTTTATCAGGTACCACGGACTTTGCGGTAGGACTGACGATGAGCAAATATCCCCAGCACTTCTGCTGACAACCGAGATACTGACCATGGTTTCCCACCTCCCGACATAGTGAAGCAATTGTGCTCCATCTACTTAATCCAGACCTTTTAAATTATTACCAAATTTGACATTTATTGCCCCAGCTAATACGGAAGCCTAACTGGGAAAGGAAAAGACCTCATTATCTTAATTCCAAAACCATTTTCTATTTGTGGCTCAGTCAACATCTCGGTATCTCGTTAAACGTATTTAATTTCATTCCCTCAACAATAACCCACGTACCACACCAGTGACCACAACTTCAAGGGTCCCAGCCCCTAAATTCTATTAGCGTTCAGAAAGCCTCACGGTTGCAACATAATGTTCAATCAGTGCAGAGAAATTAATTAAATTAAAATTATTTTTATTGTGATTTAATTAGCGCGATTTAATTACTTTGTTCACGGCCTGAGCATTCTGTTTACAGCCAGATCCCGCTCTCATTCGTGGCACGAATGTTCCCACAGAATTACACATTTTCTCTGTTCAGCCATTGGAGCGGGCTGGGGGAGTTTGCCAGCAACTCACGATTTATCACAATCAGCATCATCACAAATTATAGGAAGCATCCAGCAATATGATAACTTCTAAATGAAGTGTCGGAAAGCAGGTCATACCACCAGCCTCGGCTGTTAATCCGTCATATTTCATAGTCAACCTGACACCCTGTCCGATCGGCCGTGCCTGCTTCATCGCCGGGCAGCTCCTGGAGCTGTCGCCTCCCAGAGCGCCCGTCCGAGGGGCCCGGGTCCCACGCAGGCTGAAGGCCTGCCCAGCAGCCCTCCGCGGCCTCCCTGCAGCCCCACACAGCGGCCGCTCAAGCGGGTGCTCCCGCTTCCTCTTTCTCTGAGCCAGCGGCCCTGCGCCCAAGGTGCAGCGTCTGAAATGCGGTATTTCCTTCCATGGGTAGGCAGCAAAGCACAGAGCATCAGCGGTCTGTGGCACCCGGGGCCGGAGAGCATCGGCTATTTCCCTGATGGCGCAGCAGCTAATGTCCACATCTGGGAACGCTGTCCTTGGGTCACTACTTCAAACCAAGAGCAAGTCTTGGACCCCACAGCAGATCGCGCGTGTTCTCAGCCTCCTTCAGGGCAGGCCGCTGCAAAACACAGGGTGGGACTCCAGAGGGCTGGGCAACAGGGGCTCTCCGCACTGGTGTCTCTCAAAAATAACATCGGCTCTAACTTGCCTGTATCTGAAATGTGTCCTCTTGGTTAGGGCACTCGAAGCCGTAGAGGGTTGGTTCCTAAAAACTGTATTTCGATAGACTTGGCTTTCCGCATGGGCTTACATGTTTTGTTTCATGTGCTGAAACCATTCTGCTGAGAAAGGAGCCATAGGCTTTGCCAGAATGCTCTAACAACAGAGCCTTGAACGTTTCTGTCCCTGTCTGAGTTTTCTGTGGCGGCTCTAACAGCCACAACCTTGGTGGCTTCAGGCAACAGAAACTTATATTCTCATACGGTTCTGGGGGCGGAAGTTCAACCTCAGTCTCCCTGGGCAGAAATCAAGATGTTGTCGGGCTGTCCTCCCTCCGGGGGCTCTGGAATAGAGTCCATTTCTTGCCTGTTCAAGCTTCTAGTGACTGCCAGCATTCTTTCACTTGTGGCCACATCTTTCCAATCTTTGCCTCTGTCTTTTTTTTTTTTTTTTCTTTACTGTTTGCTTATTTTTAAGGGAGAGAGCCTGATCGGGGGAGGGGCAGATTGAGGGAGACAGATCCGAAGCAGGCTCCAGGCTCTGAGCTGTCAGCAGCGAACCCAGCCCGGGGCTCGAACAGATGCACCCTGAGATCATGACCTCAGCTGAAGTCGGACGCTTAACCAGCTGAGCCACCCAGGTGCCCCTCTGCCTCTGTCTTCACATCACCTTCTCCTCTTCTGTGTGTGTGAGCTCCCTCTGCCTCTCTTATAAGGACACTTTGTTTTCACTTATAAGGGCACTTTTGGTTGCATTTAGGGCCCTACTGGATAATGCAGGGTAATTTCCCCACCTCAAGTGTCTTAGCTTAATCACATCATCAAAGGTTTTTGTTCTTGTTTTTGTCAAGTAAGGTAACATTTATAGATTCTGGAGATGAGAGCCTGGTATTCTGGGAGCCACCATTCAGCCCACTACAGTTTCTGTGCTTCCTTAATTCTTTATTGACCATATAATTCTGGCCTTCAGGAAGGGACATAAAATTGTTTTGAAGATGTGACAAAATTGGCACCTAATTAAAATAGATGTCCATGCCGAAGCCCTTTGAAATAATTAGATAAGAGTTAATGGGATGGTTAAAGAGAATGTAAGTCCTTTAAAAATGTCATGGGGCGCCTGGGTGGCTCAGTCGGCTAAGCGTCCGACTTCAGCTCAGGTCACGATCTCGCGGTCCGGGAGTTGGAGCCCCGCGTCGGGCTCTGGGCTGATGGCTCAGAGCCTGGAGCCTGCTTCCGATTCTGTGTCTCCCTCTCTCTCTGCCCCTCCCCCGTTCATGCTCTGTCTCTCTCTGTCTCAAAAATAAATAAACGTTAAAAAAAAAAAAATTCAGTTTTCACCAAGGCCTAGGAGAGAATCAGGCCTGCTTCTTCACGGCCAGGGGAAGAAAGTGCAGGCTTTGCAAACCTCCCTGCTGGAGCGTGCTTGGTTCTCGGGCCCAGACTGTCCTGGAGAGCTTGGGTGGGTAACTGCTTTCTTCCCCTCTGCCTCACATCCTGCCCCGAGGGGGATGTATTTACGTGTTCTGCAAAACGTTGAATGAGGAACTTATGCCACCCACCAGAAGTGAAAAAGGGCAGGGACTGTGTGTTTTTCAATTACACAGAACAAGAGGAAGTGTTAACTTCAACATGAGATACTCAGGCTACTGATTAGAGCCACAGTCTATGGCTGGGGCGCCTGGCTGGCTCAGTCGGTTAAGCGTCCAACTTCAGCGGGGCGTGATCTCACAGCTCGTGAGTTCGAGCCCCGCCTCGGGCTCTGTGCGGACAGCTGGGAGCCTGGAGCCTGCTTCGGATTCTGTGTCTCCCCCTCTTCTGCCCCTCCGTTGCTCACACACACTGTCTCTCTCTCAAAAATAAATAAACGTTTAAAAAAAAAAAATAGAGCTACATCCCTACAGGCAGGTGCGCCAGACCAGAGTTTATTTCCAAAAGAAGTTCTGTATCGGCCTCTTCCAGAACACAAAAACGGTGCATGAGCGACGTCACTCATGAAAACCAACCTCACTAAGCGCCCCTTTCTTCTCCCGGGGCAGATGAACCACACGGGCTCCGTAAAGACACGCGTCTTCTTTTTCGTGCGCAGCTTTGAGCACACTGCCTGACGCACAGAGGACCGTCAACAAATATTCCTTCCCGTGAACCGAACGTCTGCCTTCCCTGACTCACAGACTCAAAGCGATATTGGGCACACTCTGGTTCACACCCAGGGGATGCTGGCCAAGCGCCTGCCGGGGCAGCTCCGGTTACTGCTTCGCCCCGCCTGGTGGCCTCGCCCTCGCCCTGGCCAGAGGCGGCGCCTGCACCTGCCTGCCTGCCAAAGTCAAGAGTGAGCGCCCACGGCTCGTTGCTGCCCTACCCGGCTCCCAGCCCCCGCGCACCTCACCTTGAAGCCCCTGCTCCCAGCGTCCTCAGAAAATAAAACCATTTAACCACCAGAAGAAAGAAAAAAAGTATACTTGTGTGTGTGTGTGTGTGTGTGTGGCAGGCTCCTTCTGGAGGTAACACTACACAGAAACTACACAGGCAGAAGTTATCAGTATTGTAGTTGTGGTTCCTCTTGCACTAAGTCCTTTTGCAAGGTCCCTTCCAGCCACATGACACTTTTCATCTCTCTTAAAACTAGTCTCCGAGAATGCACCTCCGCGCTGGAAAAGAGTAGGAAGACGTCTCCATTACTCACGCTCTTCAATTCAGAGGGCGCGCCCTGACAAGGGGGACGCTGTGCGAGCCTGGTGTTCATCAGCAGCCTGGAGAGGCCTTTGAGGTTATCTAGCTCAAGGTCCTCTCTTTAGGGAAAAGTAAACTCAGGGTTGTCCAGTGTTACATGGCTTCTCAGGCAGCTAGAACCCACCTCCTCTGTCTTCTGGCACGTTCTCCATTCTTTTGTGCTCTTTCTTGAACCCGAGGTCTTCCCTTGACCTTATAAAACTGGCTCAGTGTGCTACTACCTCACGGCCAGTTGATCCAAGCTGCCCAAGTAGAGTAGGGGACTGACTCCCCTCACACAGGTTGGGTTGTGAGAACTCCTATGTAAAAACCATTACAAGGTACTCTGAAAAAATTGTCGAATGTTTTGGTAGTGTGTGACTTTGTAGTATGTTGTTTTCATTCCTTTTTCTGGCCTCCCCTGCCTTTTTTTAAGTTGTTTTCTTGGTCATGATCTTGGGGATTGCAGTTAACGTCTTAAAATTATAACAACCTCGTTTGAGGAATACCAACTGAATTTCAAGAGTATACACTCTGTTCTTAATGTCTCCGGCTCTCCCCCTTTACATATTGTTACAGATTGCATCTTCACAGGTTGTACGCCCACTAACGTAGACCTAGAATCATAGTTTCATGCATCTGCCTGTTAAATCACATGGGAAAAAGAAAGAAGTTATAAACCGTAACAAAAGTGCAATGATAGGATATTATACTTACCTATACTGTTCCCTTTACCAGTGTTCTTTGGGTTTTCTTCTAATGGTTTTGGTTTAAAGTCTACTGTCCTTTCATGAGCCTGAAAGACTCCCTTTAACCTTTATTGTACAGGAGGTTCACTAGGACTGAACTCCCCTGGCTTTTGTTTATCTGGAGATGTGTTAATTTCCCCTTCCCTCTTGAAAGACAGTTTTGCCAGATACAGGATTCTCAGTTGACGGACTTCATTCAGGATTTTTTTAAATGTCCTCCCACTGCGTCCGGCCTCCATGATTTTTGAAGAGAAATAAGTTGTTGATCTTACTGTGGCTTCCCCCGAACAGGATAAGTCCCTTTTCTCTTGGTGCTTTCAAGATTCTCTCTTTGCCTTGGTGTTTTGACAGTTTGACTCTAATGCGCCTCTTTGAGTTTATCCTGCATGGAGTTCATTGAGTTTCTTAGACGTGCACCTCACATGGTTTTTCCAATTTGGGAAATTTTCAACCATTAATCATTCGGATTGTTTTCTTCCCTTTTCTTTCTCCTCCTAGGAATCCTTCCTTAAATGTGTATGTTAGTATGTTTCATGCTATTGCACACAACCCTCATGCTCAGTTTACTTGTCTTCACTTTCTTTTCCTTCTGGTTCTCAGACTAGATAATTTCAGCTTCTTACCTATAAGTTCACTGACCCTTTATTTTGCCTGCTCAAATCTTCTGCTTAGCCCCTCTCATGAGTTTTTCATTTCAGTTATTGTAGGTTTGGCTCCAAAATTTCTGCTTGATTCCCTTTTTATAATTTTTGTCTGTCGATATTCTCATTTTGTTCAGATGTTGTTTTCCCGATTTCTTTTAGTTCTTTGTCCATGGTTTCTCTTAGTCATTATTTTATTAACACAGCAGATTGAACATCTTTGACTCATCATTCTAATGTTTGGGATTCCTCCGAGATGATTTCTATCAAATTAGTTTTCTCCTGTGAATGGGCCATATTTCCTCGGGGTTTCTTTGGGTTTGAGGTTTCCTATTTGTTTTTTTGGGTGGGTGCTTTTTTTTTGTCTTGTTTTGTTTTTGGTAGATTCTGTATTGTTGTTGTTAAGAATTGGACATTGAGTATTAAGTTATGGTAACTCTTGAAATTTAACTCTCCCACACCCTCGGAATTCCTAAATCTTACTTGTTAGAAGCTGAAGCCAACCTTTTGTTACTTTTCCAAACTATTTTTGCAACATGTGTATTCGTTGTTTTGTGTGGTCCCTGATGCTTCTGTTCTTTTATGCCTGTAATCAGCCAGCAACCTGACAAAGATTTCTTTTTTTTTTAATTTTTTTTTTAACATTTATTTATTTTTGAGACAGAGACAGAGCATGAACTGGGGAGGGGCAGAGAGAGAGGGAGACACAGAATTGGAAGCAGGCTCCAGGCTCTGGGCCATCAGCCCAGAGCCTGACGCGGGGCTCGAACTCACGGACCGCAAGATTGTGACCTGAGCTGAAGTCGGACGCTTAACCGACTGAGCCACCCAGGCGCCCCTGCCTGACAAAGATTTCTATAAATGTCCACCTTTCAAAAGGGGTGAAAGGAAGGAAAAAAAAAAATAGTTTCTTTCTGTTTAAGTCCCTTCGGAAGCCACTTTTCAGTCCGTGAATGGGCTGACATTTCCTGCCAACTCAATCATTGTTTTGGTGAAGGGACAGATTCCTAGAACTTAACCTACTTTACCATCTTTTTGTGATGTCATCCAGTAGTGATTGATTTTAATTTAGAAGCAAGAGAGAGAAAATAATAATTAATTCGAATGTCTTTCATGTTTTTACCAAACATGAAAAAATATTTATCACTGTGAATCTTGACCGTCTCATGGTATCTCACGAGAGATTAAAGACCCCAGTGATTTTTGTCAGCCATCTTTTTTTTTTCTTTTTCTTTTTTTTTTTTAACGTTTATTTATTTTGAGACAGAGAGAGACAGAGCATGAACGGGGGAGGGGCAGAGAGAGAGGGAGACACAGAATCGGAAGCAGGCTCCAGGCTCTGAGCCATCAGCCCAGAGCCTGACGCGGGGCTCGAACTCACGGAGTGCGAGATCGTGACCTGGCTGAAGTCGGATGCTTAACCGACTGCGCCACCCAGGCGCCCCTGTCAGCCATCTTTAAGCCACATGTTCTAAAAATCCCTCTCAGAGGCAAGCAAAGTATAAAATATGCTGGAAGCATGATCTAGAAAACTCTTTGACCCAGAAGAGTCTAGCAGGAGGGTCAGAATTGAGAGATCAAAGCGGTATTTCTGAATAAAACGCTTCTTCTAGGGTATGGAGAGGGAAAGCTAGTTCTCAGGATCAAGAAATGCTTGATCAAGAGGAACACTGAGTCTGGGGCGCCCGGGGGGCTCAGTCAGTTAAGCGGCTGACTCTTGATTTCAGCTCAGGTCATGATCTGAGTGGTTCATGAGATCGAGCCTTGTGTCGGGCTCTGTGCTGGCAGTGCAGAGCCTGCTTGGGATTCTCTCTCTCCCTCTCTCTCTCTGCCCCTTCCCGGCTCTCTCTCTTTCAAAATAAATAAATAAACATTTAAAAAAACTTAAAAAGAAAAAAGATTCTCTCTCTCTCTCTCCCTCCGCCCCTCTCCCCCCACCTCACACACTCTCTCTCTCTCAAAAGCTTAAAATAAAAATGTTTTTAAATAACAAACAATTTTTTAAAAAGAGTACACTGAGTCTGACAACAAAGGAGCCTCTGACCTCCCTGTACTTATTATAGGTACCGTATACTTAGCGCTCAGCCACCTGGTGGCTCCTGACATCCCCGTCTTATGGTCCTGTTTGGTCACTTAACTTGCACGTCATGTGTACTTTGCTCCAGCATAATTAGACCTTTCTTGAAAACATGAATAATTTCTTAAACCTTATAATTAAGCTAAAGGAGGAAAAAGAAGAAAGACTAGGGTATGGGGAAGGGTGTATTCATTTCCTGGGGCTGCGCTAACAAATTACCACAAACTTGAATGGTTCAAAACAACAAAAGTTTATTCTCTCACAGTTCTGGGGACTAGAAGTCAAAAATCAAGGTGTCAGCAGGATAGTGCTGCTCCCTCTCAAAGTTCTCAATCTCTCTCTCCTGCCTCTTCTAGCCTTGGGGCCTGGTGGCTCCAAGCATTTCTTGTCTCATGGGAGCATAATTCCTACCCTGCCTCTGTCATGACAAACCCTCTCTTCTGTGTGTCTGTCTCTCCATTCCAGGTGCTTATAGATACCAATCACTGGACTTAGAACCTACCCTAAATCTAAGATAATCTCATCTCAAGATCTTTAACTTAATTGCATTTGCAAAAACCTATTTCCAAATAGGATCCCATGCACAGGTACCATGGGTGTATTATAATACAAAAATATATTTGGTCTTTGTCCCCAAGTTCCTGACACAGAACTCTCAGAACCCTTGGGATTTCCTGAGTGGTAGGAGTGTCTTTTGTTATTCATAATGCACCCCTTTCAATGACACTGGAGTTTATGCTAATGAGGTAACTAAGGGCCTCTTGATCCCCTCAGGATCGGGATGGTTACCAGGAAGACCAAGTAATTAGACGGTGGGAACTTTCAGCCTCACCCACCAATCTCTGGGGAAGGGTCAGGAGGAAGGCTGGAGACTGAGCTCTATAAAAGCCTTTAAACAATGTGATCCAGAGAGCTTTGGGTTGCTGAACACATCCAGGAGGTGGGAGGGTGGCGCTCCCAGAGAGGATTTGGAAGCTCCATGCCCTGGCCCCAGACCTTGCCCTGTGCATCTGTTTTAGGTGGCTATTCCTGAATCCCATCTTTATAGTAACCCAAATAAACATAAGTAATCTGTTTTTCTGAGTTCTGTGAGCCATTCTAGCACATTATCAAACCTGAGGAGGGGGGTCATGGATACCCTCCATTTATACATGGTCAGAAGTATTGGTGACCTGAGACTCACAACTGGCATCTGGAGTGGGGCAGTCTTGTGGGATTGAGCCCTTAATCTGTGGGGTCTGCGCTAACTGGGTAATCCACGCCAGAATGTAACTGAATTGTTGGGCAACCAATTTTTGGTATTGAAGAATTGGAGAATTGGTTGGTGTCAGAGACAACACTCCATAAAGGTTATGATTTGGATGTATGTTTTGGGGGAATACGTAATTCAACTCCTTATTGAGGAGAATGGAAAGAAGCAAGATCCTAGTATCCTCCCAAAATCTATAATACTGAGTACATATTAAATAAACGTGTGTATGTGTTATGAACGCAATCGACTTATGAGGGCAGAGAAGTTAATGGTGCTTCACGATAGAGACGTCTTTTGCCCCTAGTTAGACATGAAGTCTTTGCACAAACTTTATATAAAAGATTACGAGACTTCCTCAGTATTTATTTCACCTGCCCATCAATCCTGAGTTTACACTGCAAGTGGTCTTTTAGGAAGATAGGCAGGAAATACCGATAACATTTACTGAGGGTGGAATCTCTGAGCTCCTGCTGGTAAAGCTAAGGAAGCATTCAAAGATTTGGAGCCCAAATTTAGGCACCTTTGACTCCTTTCCTGGAATGTTCCCTGTAGTTTCTCACCATTAAAAGACAAGTGACTTATGGGGCGCCTGGGTGGCTCAGTCGGTTGGGCATCCGACTTCAGCTCAGGTCATGATCTCGCAGTCTGTGGGTTCGAGCCCCGCGTTGGGCTCTGTGCTGACAGCTCAGAGCCTGGAGCCTGCTTTGGATTCTGTGTCTCCCTCTCTCTCTGCCCCTACCTTGCTTGTGCTTTCTCTCTCAAAAATAAATAAACATTAAAAAAATTTAAAAAAAAAAAAAGACAAGTGACTTCTATTCATGCCAAAGTCCAACAGCCAATGGAAGGGACACCATTCATTGTTCCCAATCTTATGAATTTTCCTTTTCTTTCATGTCATTTCTCTTCCTTTTCTAGCACTACATTTTCTCTCTTTCTCTCTCTCTTTCTTTTTTTTTAAAAAATAATAACATGGGGTGTGTGGGTGGCTCGGTCTGTTGAGCACCTGACACTTGATTTAGGCTCAGGTCACCATCCCAGAGTCATGGGATAGAGCCCCACGTTGAGGTCCATGCTGAGTGTGGAGCCTGCTTGGGATTCTCTCTCTCTCTCTTTCTTCTTCTTCTTCTTCTTCTTCTTCTTCTTCTTCTTCTTCTCTTCTTCTTCCCATCCCCCCTACTCATGTTCTCTCTCTCTCTAAAATGAAAATCTAAAAATAACAAACATTTGCTTTCACAGACATGCAGTGTTATCTTGCATCCAGGTCATGAGGTTGATATCATTATTGATACTTTATAGTGAGTGAAATGGGGCCTCAAAGAGGTAATAATATAAGGTTATGCAGACTTTGGTTCTGGAGCAAAAATAGGACGCAGGCACTACAGCCCTGTGATGACTCCCTTTCTACTCCTACTCTTTCCTTTTTCTCCTTTTCCCCATTCCGAAGGCACTCAGAGGCACAGCACATGCACCCATGATTCTAAGAGCCATGAGCCATGATTCTAAGAGCACTCTGAGTACCAAAACTACCTGGGGAGCTTTTATGAATCCTGATGACTGGCCCCGTCCCAGGTCAATCAAATCATGACATCTGGTGGTGCAGCTTGGACTTCAGCCTTTTGTCAAAGCCCCCCAGGTGACTCTAACGCACAGCCAGGATTGAGAACCACTTCTATAGATAATGGTTGCACCTCTTGTTAGCCACAGAACGGAAAATATTCATTGCGTCAGGCATAAGTAAATCTTTGGAGCAGGTCTTAGTAAACCTGGTTGACGAAAACCAATGACAAAGTGACCAATGAGACTTATAGATGGCACGTTTGATGCCCTTCCCTTCTCAAATCCCACGGAAAGAATCAGAGAGTTGTAGTAGCCAGGGAGAAAAGTCTTTAACTTTCATGTAAAATATTGTGCTAGAAACTTTGAGGAGGCGGGCATGATTTGGTGGAGGTGAAAACAGAGGGGTCAAAGTATTAACAAGAATGAGGCAGTGCTGACAGAGAAGGGCCATGTGGGAACTAAGAGGGTAAAATTTCCCCAAAGCCCTGGGAAACTCACATGTGAACTACTGAAAGATGGGATTGTGAGATGGTTGGTGGGTGGAACGTGGGGCACTTTGGCAACTACACCCAGTGCCTCTTACACAGAGCTGTAGGCCTCCTGGAGGGATTTGGGGAAGGCCCTCATCAGTTACCAGCGATATAAAAACTTAAAATTTTCCCTCTGGGACGCAGAGAACAGGAACCAACACAATCACTGAAAACGCGGTCTCAAATTTCCAAGCCAGATAAATATAGATCTCCTTTCAAAGGAAAAAGCAAACTGAAACAAAACAAAAACCCCAAAATATGTGAAAAGATTTAGTACACAAAAAAGAACACATTTTGAAGAATCAGAGCAAATGTTTAATCCATGAATTTATGAAATTATTCCAAAAAGCAAGGATTTTTAATTCGGATTTTCGACATGTTGAAAGGTCATTATGGAGAATAGCTATGAAGAAGAAACAGTTGATAAATATTTCTATTGGTGAAAATCATGTTCGCTAGAATTTTTAAAAATTTTTTCATTAGAATTAAAAAAATTTTTAACATTTATTTATTTTTGAGAGAGAGAGACAAACAGCATAAGCAGGGGAGGGGCAGAGAGAGAGAGGGAGACACAGGGAGACACAGGGAGCCTGAATCCGAAGCAGGCTCCAGGCCCGGAGCTGTCAGAGCACGATGGGGGCTCGAACTCACATACCATGAGATCATGACCTGAGCCCAAGTTGGACACTTAACCGACTGAGCCACCCAGGTGCCCCACATTAGAATTTTTTTTTAATTAACTTTAATCTGAACAGTGTGGCAGACTAAAATTTCCAAAGATGGCAAATCTCCCAAAACACAACTGCTCATATACAAAGTGACCTTCCTCTTTTATCAAGGAGAAGAGTCTATTTCTCCACATCTTTGAATCTAGGCAGGGGGCTGGAGGAACTATGTGACTTTTCTGACCAATAGAATATGCTAGAAGTGACACTGTGCCAGCTCTGGTTATACTGGCCTGACAGGTTTTGCTTCCTGCCTATTGGAAGTCAGCATCCATTTAAAAGGCATGACCACCCTGAGAACACCAAGCTGTGAGAAGCCCAAGCCATGCAGAGATCCCAGAGAGTGAGACACCCTGGAGAGAGAGAAAAAGAAACTTGAGAGAGGCCATGCCTTGGGAGTGAGAAGCCAGCATGGAAGTAGACCATCCATGCCAGCTGCACCAGCCAAGGCCATGTGATCAGAGATACACCACCCAGCTAAGCTGCCAAATTCCTGACCCTCCATATTATAAGCAAAATAAAATGGTGGCCCCAAGCCACAAAGTTTCAGGGTAGTTTGTTAAACAGAAAAGGCAGCCAACAGCAGCCTGGGGTGTCTCACAGAGACAAGAGGGTTTGGTGAATGTATACATGATGGGTGTTGAAATCCCAAACCATCTTCCCCAGCTCAGCTCCCAGAATTCTCGCAGCCATGATGTTACCCTAAAAGAAAAACACAGGCAGATTCTCCTCTGGGAATTCTGACCAGCTCTAGAGAAAACACCTAAAGTGACTCACTTGAGAGCTCCCCACAGCCACCTTACAGAGAAGCTTCTTTTCTGTAGGACACCCACCTACAGACAGCCTCCAATCACCTTTCGGTCCCCTACCCTAACCATGTGCAAACAAGCCACAATTACCAGACCTGTGAGAACATCTTTCATGAGAAGCACACAGAAGAAAGGAGATTTAGAGGAAATAGATTATGAGGGGAGGAGAAAGCTAAAAAGCAAAATGATCATTATTGTCCATAAAGAAGGAGATATGGCAGAAGACATTGCATCCATAAAACAAGAACAGAATGCTATTAAAAAGAGAAAGTAGTCCAAGAACAAAAAAGAGCTTTCAGAAATTACATTTATGATTGTATAAGTGGATAACTCCACAGAAGGGTGAGGGAATAAGCTGAGGAAACTTTTTGGAAAGGAGAGCAAAAGTCAGAGATGAAAAATAAAAGAATCAGATAGGAAAATTAGAGGACCAGTACAGCCCAGCAAGTATCTATTTCATCCGAATAATAAGAGCCCCAAAGAGAAGGAAAAGAGAAAATGGAGTGGAGGAAATCACCAATAAAGTAACTCAAGGGAACTTCCCAGAATTGAAAGGTATGACATAACCAAGTCACATCATCACGAAACCTCCTAACGTTACTTAGAAAAAGAAAAGTCTGCAAAGAGAGGGAGGGAGGAGAAAGAGGGACAGAGATTGAGAGAGAGAGAAGCCACATACAAATGATAAATGATGGAACGACTACTCAGTGGCAACACAGGGAGCAAAATGGTGCAGCGCCTTCCAAATTCTGAAAATTTATCCCCACACTGAACTTACCCAGACAAACTATGAGCATGTGCAGAATGAAGACGTTTTCAGACATACGAGAAACGAATCTCCCACACGCTTTTTTAAGGAAACTGTGGGAGAGTGTGCTTCATAAAACAAAGGAATGAACCAAGAAGGAAGAAAGTATGAAATCCAGGAAACGGGTTTCAACACAATAGAACAATAAAGGGAATTTCCAGAACGTTAGTGAAGAGGGATCTCAGAATGACAGCAGCCAGTTCAGACAAGAGCTCGTCAGAGGACTCCAGGAAGACTTGCCCAGAGGATGAAGAGACAGAATGCCTGAAGTGAGTACACAGCTCAAGAGGAGATCTAGAACACTGGTACAGTATCAGAGGCTGATAAGTGTAGTGAAAATCAAATAAAGAAACAACACCACTATAATCCAGAGCAGCGCTTTCCAGTAGAAAGAAAGTGTGAACCCCATATGTAATTTTACATTTATTAGTAATCACATTTTAAGAAGAAAGAACAGAGGGGCACCTGGCTGGCTCTGGTGCTGAGGCATGTGGCTCTCAGTGTTGGGGTTGTGAGTTTGAGCCCCACATTGGGTACAGAGTTTACTGAAACAAAAAAATAGATAGGGGTACCCGGATGGCTCAGTTGGTTAAGCATCTGACTTCAGCTCAGGCCATAATCTCACAGTTTGTGAGTTCGAGGCCCGTGTCGGGCTCTGTGCTGACAGCTCGGAGCCTGGAGCCTGCTTCGGATTCTGTGTGTGTGTGTGTGTGTGTGTGCGCGCGTGCCCCTCCCCCGCTCATGCTCTGTCTCTCTCAAAAATACATAAATACTTTTTAAAATTTTTAATAAAAAAGAAATAGAACAATAAATAAATAAATAAATAAATAAAGCTGAAATTCATTAATATCAATAATACACCGTACTTAACCCAACATATTTAACATATTATTTCACGGTAAAATCAATACAGAATTATTAATGAGATACTTTATATTCTTTTTTCATACTAAGTCTTTGAGATCCCATGTATATTTTGCACTTACAGCCCACCTCAATTTGCACACTAAAATTTCTCAGAAATACTTGATTTTATCTGAATTTCATTTTCATTAAGTTTGCAGCTTTTGAAGAAGTTGTTCACATACCAAAGGTGTTCCAAACATACTTAAAATCTTTCCAAAAGCCATCAGTTTTTAAATTCAGATGTAAAAGAATTAAAATTAAATAATACTATAAATTAATTCCCGGGGTGCCTGGGCGGCTCTTTTGGGGAAGTGTCTGACTCGATTTCAGCTCAGGTCATGATCTCACAATTCGTGAGATTGAGCCCCGTGTCGGGCTCGCCTGCTTGGGATTCTCTCTCCCTCTCTCTCTGCCCCTCCCCCGCTCAGGTTCTCGCTCTCTCTCTCTCTCTCTCCAAATAAATAAATGAACATTAAAAAACAATACTAATTAAAATTAAAATTAATTTCTTAGTTACACTAGTCATTTCAAGAACTCAATAGTCACATATCCCTATTTGCTACTGTATTGGACAGCTGGCATCCAGAGAGCTCAAAAAGTTATTTGGGAAAGGAAACGTAATCCCTGTCACTCTATAGCTCAGCTCCAAGTAACATAGCCTTAGTATTCATTTAATCAAAATTATAATATGAACTCCACTGGGAAGGTGTGGGAGGGGAAACATTCGTTGTGTCAAGGGAGGAAGAAGAAAGCTAAATCCTAAACATCTGAAACTGGAAAATTAAAAGTAGCAATATAATCCTATTAAATAGAAACAAGTGAAAACAAAAGGAATTTATCAACACTGCTCCAACTGAATGCCTCTGGGTGAGGAAAAAATGGAGGGAAAATGGGCTTGGGACTCCTGCTTCTCTGAGACATCACGGTATTCGTTGACTCTTCAAACTCATGCATATATGATTTTGATTCTTTTTTTAAAGTTTATTTATTTTGAGAGAGAGAGAGCACACGCAGGGAAGGGGCAGAGAGAGAGAGAGGGAGGGAATCCCAAAGTGAGGCTCCACATGGGGCTCAGTCCCATGAACCGGGCGATCATGACCTGAGGCAAAATCAAGAGTCAGGTGCTTAAGCAACTGAGGCACACAGCCGCCCGGGATTTTGATTTTTGATAAGAGCTTGACAAATGATCGGTGGACAGTCTGTCCGCAAGTGTGTGGGTTAAGAATTTTCTGTGTAATATTACCAATGCAGGATTGTCACTTTAAAACGTGACCCCTTCCTGTCGTCCTGTCAAAGCTGGGAGGTAGCCCCAAATGTCACATGGACAAGAAAGCTGACAGAGAACACAGCACGTGCCTCCCCCAGGCCACATCCCAAATCCCACTCTCCACGGCCCTCGCCCTGACCAGGCGCAAGAGAGGCTTTGAGGAAGTAACACAAAATGGCCTCCTGAGGATCCCAAGGGGGCAGAGGAGCCGGGGAAGGGAATCTCTCAGGAGATGAATGTCACACACGTGACAGGGGAAGCAGGCATTGCATCCCCTCTTCTCCACACCTCACACCTGCCCCTTTCTGGGTCTGGCCACTCTGCTGACTGTCCCATCTAAGCCAAGGCCTCCCCATCCTTCACGGCCCGGTACAGAGGCTCTCCCTCTGTTACATTTCCCCTGACTACTCCTGTCCTCTCCAACGAAATTTTTTTTTTAACTCCTGCGGTATGCCTCACACCGTCCCAACCCTAATTATAAACTGTAGAATTGCACACTAATATTTCATGTATGGTTTCCAAGCTTCATGATAAGAACAAAGACAATACCGCCTGTCCCATCATACTGAACACGATTCAACCCATCGTATAGGTTTAAAGAGTATTTGATGATAGATTGCTAGGTTACGATACTGAAATGTGTTTATGAATTTCTATCGTACCTCTTATTTCAGAAACTATGATATTTTATAGGTATGTAGATCGCTGAGAGAGAGAATTTTCTATACATGGGAACTCAGGCACCGAGCTGAGTTCATTTTCCCTTCAGTTCATGATACAACATTGTAATTGGTCAGTAAAAAACCTCCCCCTTCTTTAACTTTATTTGGATTGTTCTCCCCTTTATTCTTGATCCCCATGACCTGTCTCTTTTCCTCTCTACATCCCTCTAATGTATTAGAGGTTTACCCTTGGAAATGCACGTATCTTAAAAGTAAAGGGTTTGTCTATGTACGCTTTTCTTAACTTCATTAAAATAATATCATGCTACAGATCCTGTTCTATTTTTTACTTTTTCATTTAGCACTCTTCCTTAAAAAAGGTTTCCATTGAGGGGCGCCTGGGTGGCTCCGTCAGTTAAGCATCCGACTTTGACTCAGGTCATGATCTCACAGTTAGTGGGTTCGAGCCCCATGCCGGGCTCTGTGCTGACCACGTGGAGCCTGGGTCCTGTGTCAAGTCCTGTGTCTCCTTCTCTCTCTCTCTGCCCCTCCCCTACTCATGTTCTTTCTCTCTCTCTCTGTCTCTCTCACACATAAAATAAAACATTAAAAATGTTTTAAAAAGCGGTTTCCATTGCTTCAACTGCTGCATCATCTTCCACCATTAGCTTCTATCAGATTTCATCTACCCATTCCCCAAATGATGGATACCGACATCACCTCCAACTCCCTGGGACCCAAAATAAGGCCGTGAGGAACATCCGTGCACATTTATTTTCGTCTGGACCTGTGCAAGACTTTCTCTGGCATGTATTGGGATAGCCGTGTTTCCAAATATAAAAATAGACAATATGGCTAAATATTTCTGAATTGCTCTCTACAATGGTCCCATCCATCTCACTTCTACCAGCCGTAGATGAGAATTCAGTTGTGTGATTCGGAAATAGCTGTCAAACAAAATATGACAAACATAGCTTTGGGAGCATTGTTGAGGACCTCGGTAGATAGGATTCTTATCATCTCCCCATTCTGCGCTTCTGATTCTTGGCTGTACTATTAGGGTACCACTTATCTCAGACAGTTCTTTTGATTCATATTTCAAAAGGTCCTCGGACTCGGGAAAGAAAGAAAGAGGCAGGAGAAAGGAGGCGTTAGTTAAGAACACTGAACGCACAGATTCCGAAATGGTAAACACACACACACACAATGAACTAGAAGTGATATGGCTCTGAAGTTGACGTTGATTCCCTACCCACAGGGGAACTGGGGAGCCCCTTTGCTGGTGGGACTGAGCGTAATACTTGTCTTTTCCTGCCCACGTCCTCGTGTTTCATCACCCAGGTCTGCCTGGTCCCAGGGCGTGAGCTCTTTTGTTTATCGTCTTCCTGCCCTGCATGGGGGGGCTACGTAACCGTGGCTCCTCTGAGACTCCTGTGCCGTCATCTCTCCTCCTCAAGTGTGTCCCGTGCCCTCCAGGTGCCCACGTTTGAGCCAGAAGATCAGGCGAGTCAGGCCCCCTTTCCCACTTTGCCTCAGCTGCCAAACTTCGAGCGCTGGGTGCAGGACCGCAGATCAGATGTGGAGACGGGGGAGTCCCCGAGAAAGGGGAGACGACCTTCTCTCCCGCTGGGCACCCAAACCCCTCCGTGTGCCCCTAGGCTTCCTTTCCCGGACTCCCACCATCTGGGGTCCACCGCTGACTTGACAGACTCCTGTTGGCCACATCTGGTTTCAGAGAAAGAAACAAGGAGCTGGAAGGCCTAAACTCACAGGCAGCACTTGGAATAGAAGCACAGCACACAATAGAAGCAGCTGCTGTTTATAGCCCTTTTTAGGGTGGCCTCAAGCTGGACCTCACACTTCCCCTCCCTGGCTTTCCCCTGTGGGGCATTGTTTTACACAGAGCATCTGGAACCTCACAATCTTGCAGCACAAAAGGGAAAAAAAAAAAAAAAAAGGCCACGAATCGCATGAATCTGTGAAACTCTAATGAACTCTCTTCCTTGGGAAAACTTCCCAGACTCCCTCCCGGCTTACCCCTTAGGTGAGGCAGGTCCGTACAGTCCCAGACCCCCACCTCTCCATCCATTAAATGGGAGTACAAAGACCAGCCGGCCAGCTACCCAACAAAAAGGCTATCCCATGAAGTCTTTTTCTAAATTACAGCCTAGGAGGTCTGAAACACTTCCAATTTCTTAACTGGGAAATAATCAGCATGAGTTCAGATGGTCAGTTCAAGAACAGAATCACACTGCCTAGGACCTTCCCAGACCCTTCCTGCTTGGTACTGTTATCTGTGTGCCTCCTCTGACCCCAGGGCTTCTCTTCCCCGGTCCTGTCCCCATAGAAACAAGCGTGGAGCTGGCAGGCGCCGAGAAGGCTCCACGCACACCATCTGACTCCTCCAGCGCCCCTGCGATACCCACTCCTGATTTCAGACGCCTGGGCTGGCTCCACTGGGCGAAGTGGCGCCTAATCACCTCCCTTCTGTTTTTTCCCTCCTCTCGTCCTCTCCCCTCCCGCCCCTCAGAGGACAGCCTTTCCAAGAAATAACACACACGCGCACACCTGGCACGGTGCGATAGGGAAGCTCACCATGGATACCGGGCTACCATTCCCATTCCGGCGGGGGACTCCTGGGAATAAGTAACTATCTCTAGAATGCTACAAACTCCAGATGTGCACCGACTAGTGCCTTGAGACCCAGCTTCCCTGTCTCATTATGCCTATTTTTTCCACAAGTTTCATATATGCAGATCAAGCCTTCAGAAGGGGGAAAAAACGGGAAATGGTAATCTTCCTTTTAATATGCTACCACATGCCAGCCCCGAACAGCTGTGCACACACAACGCGATGGACTGGACATGAAATATAGCCCAGGACCATTTTTTTAAGCATTCATTCCCAGGGCTCACAAAACACATTTACTTGGAGGGAGGTCACCCAGTCTTCCTCGTGCATAAAAAGGTGGTTTTGAAATAGGTACGGCCATCTGGAAACAGCCTCTTCTACCATTGATATGTAAAATGCACATATTACACCATCTTGCTCCGAACTGTGCAGCAGGAGGCAGAGACACACAGAGGCCCATAATTGTTTAAATATACAGCCTCCGGTTCTCCGTAGTGCGTACCTTGCTCCGAGGAACCATTTGCCAGCAGTCTAGGTGACTCCGGACAGGCTGGGGAGGCGAGTTACTCATGGGGGCGTTCATCCGTGCGGGGGAGGACTGTCCAGGAGTCCAGATTTGGGAGGAGATGATCTGAACACCCTCCAGCGCTGCCCCAGCCTTGCTAATAAGAAGGACTATGTCAAGTGCATGACTGGGAGTAAATAGCAAACACCCCAGCGAAATAATGACCTCTGCTCTTTTGCTCATTAGAACCTAGCATTTGCTTCCCTCCTTAGAAGACTTAGATCCCACCTTTAATAACTGGTTTTGTCAGGCATTTAAAGGAAAAGAGCAATGGGTCCTATTTCACTAATTGATCTCCATATAGTCAGGGATAGGCTTCGGTACGTTTATTAACATTTGCTCTTTAAAATGGGTAACTTCCGCCCCCTCCGGCAAGACCCTCACTGTGCAGACCTTATCCAAATAAATTCTCGACCTCTGAAGCTATTGGACTTTTGTGTTTTTCTTCCATGTTTATTTCCTGGGCTCGGTTTTCATCTCTCTTTATTTTTTTTTTTAATATATACAGGATATGGACAATATAAATCAGCTGCCTTAAAATTTTAAAGGCCACCCCAAAGCTGAACACTCTCCCTCCAAAAAAAAAAAAAAAAAAAAAATCCCTGAAAGAATACGGAGGTCTGGAGTCACTGAAAGGGTTAAGCTGTTAAACACACAAATAGCAGAGCCTCCCTTTACTGAGAGGAGAGAGAGCCCACTGGAAGGAGGAGATCACTCTAGGTCAGCCTGTCCTTTACATTGTGAAGAGCTAGAAAGGGGCTAATAAACCCAGCAGCCTATGGCAAAGGTAATTTATTTTATATTCCTAGTCATCGCATGCAATATTTTTTGGAGGGGGAGAGCAAATATAATTCAAAGAAAGTGATAAACAGTAAAAAACAAAAACAAAAACAAAAACCAAAAAACCATGATGTCTGGCGACACTTCCACCCCCAAGTTAAGAGAACACGTGCCTTTCTCTGCTTCTGTGGTGCATTTCTCATCCTGTTTGTGTGTCAACATCTTCAAAGCGCCTAAGCTGCTGGAGGATGGGGAATAGTGGCTCAGCCTAGCCTGCGGTCAGTGGTCCTTTGGCAGGGAGGGGGGGATGCCGAGCCCCTGAGATAAGCAGCTTCCAGGTGTGGGCACCCACATTTCTGCACAGGCCCCTCCCAACCCCCACCGACCCACCCCCCCCCCCCCGACCCCCGGAAGACACATCCACTTGACTTATGAATCAGCTCCTGGCCGGGAGTAATTACCCAGTGGACAGCTCTCTGGCTGATTTCCTGAGCCAGTGCGGAGGACAGCTTCTCCTGGGGGCTCTGAGTGAGAAGCTGGGCCCTTTCTGCTCCTGTCTCGCACTTGCCACATTTTACGTGGATGAGGTCATTGGACTGCAGATGAGGTAACTGTGCAGCCAGCCCACGAGCTGGGAGAGGTTACCATGTGACCGTGCATGTAAACACAGAGACGTTGGGGGGGCGGGGGGGGGGGTGCCGACAGCTGGTCTCTGCTCCCGGCTGTGGAGGAGCTGCAGGGCTCTGGGAACCTGTCCCAGCTCTTAAAGGAGCCAAATCGCCGCGTGAGCTGGGGTCACCCCCGACTTGGACGTGGGCCTCAGGGCACAGCGACATGAAGGAGCACTGGTTGCTCCCAGGACAGGTTGGGGTGGGGGGCATTGATAAGTAGATAACACTGCCCCTTAAAAGAGGAGCCTCCCAAAGTGGAGAGACACTGCAGACTGAGGAGCGTGTGGGGTTCCTCTGGTTCAGCTCTAAAGCCCTCTACCCCCCGGCTGGCAAAGGTGGGTCCGCCATTTGGACATCCAGTCACATGTTCTAACAGTCTCTAAGTTAGAAACACGGCTGGAAAACAAGCAATTTTTTTTTAAACCCATATAGAAATACATTTGTGGGAGCTCTTCTCTGCTACAGAATGACAGAGTGCGTTTCCAGATGTGGAGTATCCTGCTCAGGTGTCACAGGGTCCCGTGACTCTCAAGTCAGATTAGCCAAGTCCTGCATCTGTCCCATGCATTCCACAGCGTCTCCATTTTTATTGACCTCCACGTGTACCAAACTACGCGGTCCCATGTTCTGTATCGAACACCAGGAATTCGTAGGAAACAAGAGATTGGTCTTCCCCTCCAACCCCCAGGCACTCACACACCAGCAGACAATTAATGTTACCACACACTAGCAATAATCTACGAATGACTTCCAGAGAGGGGGTGCACGTGTGCAGGGCACCTGTGGGAGCCATGAAAACAGAGGGCATCTCAAGGACGACCTCAGAGCCTCATTAAGCCGAGACCAGAGGCGTGAGAGTCACCATGCAAGTCACAGCAGGAACAGAGATGCACTTCTGGGCATGTCACATGTCTTATAACAATCTAGGAGGTTAAGTTCACAGCTTAAGAAAAGTTAGGTAACGGCCCAAGGAAGTGGCAGAAGCAGGATTTGAACCAAGGGGTGGGACCCCTGGCCGGCATTCTCTAATTCCCCTGCGTCAGGCACAATCGAGGGAACACCAAAACAAGCAGATGCTCACAGCCAAGTGTGAGGCCCACAACCTGCCGGCAACACAAGCAGCTGAACTCACAGGAGGAACCGGAGGACCCCAGTAGAAGAGAGCAAGGTGATGGGGGGAACATTCTGGAAAGAGAAAGCAGCAAATGTGTAGGCTCGGGTGTGTGCACAGTCACGCAAGCAGGCACACACACATCCGTGAGAGAGAGAGAGAAAGAGAGGGACTTTGTCAGCCACACCACATTAAAGAATTTGAACTTTTTCCTAGGCCATGGGAAGCCACTGACAGACTTTAGACAGATTAATGAGATGATCAGATTTGTTTGTTTGAAATGTTGCTCTGGCTGCAGCGTGCACAATGGATCGGAAGGCACTGAAGGGTTGGAAGAAGCCAAGTCGAGAAATGACGGCCAGGACCGAGGAGGAGCAGGGGGCGTACAACCAATGTCGGGAATTGCATTCTGCCCAGGAGGCAAGGTCGGCAGAGCTTGGTGACTGATTGGATGTGGGGTGTCGTGTGGGTGCAAGCGAGGAAGATGTTTTCTGACGGAGCGGCAGGATGTGGAAGATCAGGTTTAGATATGTTCATTAGGCACTCAGACGCGCAGCTCTCGGGCTCAGGAACCAGATCTGCTCTGAAGATAAAGTTTTAGGAGTCACCAATATATACAAAGCAATTGGACTGTGGGAGTTGCAACATGACTGCGATGTTACTAATACCCCATGGCTAACAGGAGTCTTTTTGATACTTATAGTAAGGCACGTTCTCGCCCACTGGAAGAGAAGCTGCATGAGGACAGGGACGCGTCTTGCCTTGCTCTGCAATTGTTCTCCAGTGAGTGGCAGTAAATATCCCATGAATATTGTGCAATAAAAGAACTTTCTAAAATAAGTTACAAAAATAAGCCAGGAAGGGAGTTTTTTAGTTTTTTGGTGTACCAAAGACTTTAAAATTTGAATTTCCCTCAGTGCCCTTGAGACACATTACGTGAGATAAGGAAACAAGCATGGTCCTTCCTGCCTTCTTCAGCTGCTGCGCACACTTCTGCAGCGTCACGGTTTATAACATTTATCTTCTGTCCTTGACTCAATTGTAGTTTTTCTTGCTTTGTTAATGAAGGTCGCGTCTAAATTTTTAAACCCGAAAACAG
This sequence comes from Prionailurus bengalensis, assembly GCF_016509475.1. Lineage (NCBI taxonomy): Eukaryota > Metazoa > Chordata > Mammalia > Carnivora > Felidae > Prionailurus > Prionailurus bengalensis. The sequence goes on along the minus strand of NC_057353.1, from coordinate 12,158,406 downwards.
CATCTATAATAAAACTGTTATTGCACACGGGCACCTGCGTGGCTCAGTCGGTTAAGCATCTGACTCTTGATCTTGGCTCAGGTCATGATCTCGCAGATCCTGGGTTCGAGCCCCACATCCAGTTCGCCACTGACAGCTCAGAGCCTGCTTGGGATTCTGTCTCTCCTTCTGTCTCCCCCTCTCACCTGCTTGTGCTCTCTACCTCAAGATAAGTAAGTAGACTTTAAAAACAATACTATTGGGGCGCCTGGGTGGCGCAGTCGGTTAAGCGTCCGACTTCAGCCAGGTCACGATCTCGCGGTCCGTGAGTTCGAGCCCCGCGTCGGGCTCTGGGCTGATGGCTCAGAGCCTGGAGCTTGTTTCCGATTCTGTGTCTCCCTCTCTCTCTGCCCCTCCCCCGTTCATGCTCTGTCTCTCTCTGTCCCAAAAATAAATAAACGTTGGAAAAAAAAATAAATAAATAAAAATAAAATAAAAACAATACTATTATTGCATAAATATCGCCCACTACAGCACTGAGAAATGTGACTGCGCTCATAAAAAAAAGCCAGTGGAGCAACTGGACCGAAGGCCACTAACTCTGTGTTGCCCAAAGAAGGATGTTCCACACATCAAGATCAAACGAGCTCTCTCCTCTTGAATGACATCAGCTGCTCTGAATCGTGCCGCGTCTCAGCTTGCTCCATATTTAAACTATAAATTTCTTATAAAATGTTTATTTTTTCTCACAATTTCTATTACCTTTCTTGTCTTGTGATTAACAGGAGACGTATGTGCTTGTCTTATCATGAAAATCTTCTAGGTTCTTAATCATCCAGTGTCTGTGATAGAAAGCCCTCTCTTAGGGAAGCCATTCTTTATTGGGCCCTATGCTTACCTAGACTCATTTGGACCAACTGCTTTCTAAGACTGCCACTCAACCATCATCCCAGGGCCACTTTTCATTATACTCCTGGGTTAATTCTACCATTTCTCAGATTCCCACTTTTTTTCCTTTGAGACTTTTTTGTGTCAATTTTGCTATCATTATATCTCAGCCACATTAGCATCCTCTCTGCCCCCAGAGAATACCCAGACTGCTCCTACTTTATGGCCTCTGCACGGCTCTTGCCCTGTGTTGAACGGTCCTCCCTCATCCCCTGCCTGAGATCCTTCTAGAGCTCGTTCCGTTGTACAACCCGACTCAGGTTTCAATGTTACCCCGTCACTGAGCCCCGCCCCCCACTCTAAACAAACAAATAAAAACAACCTGCCAGCCATACTCCATTAAGACTGCTTCTTTTATTTTCAACATAGCCCTCTCACTTCCTGATATTTTCTGGTTTTATTCACTTATTTATTACCTGTTCCTCTCCATTAAAATGCCAGGTCCAAGAGAGCAGGATTTTCTTTTGTCTCATCTGCTGGGAAACCTTGGCCCCTACAGCAGCGACAGACATGGTTGAAAGAATTTGTGGAAGGCCACATCCATATATAACACCCAAATTTCTTCGACGCGGTCATCTGACATGGTAGAAGAGAGGCCAGAACCTCAACTCTTAACTCTTCTGAAATCTTGCTAACTGAAGCTATAAGCTCTCAGATGGAACCGGAGCTATAAATCAGTGCAACAAGCTGCTAGAGGACTCGGGGAGATGTTTCAAGAAAAATAGATGGTGGTCACAGCCAACTCACCGGCTTTTTTTCAGGTGAGAGCGTATGTAAGCTGAAGGGGAGAGACAAGTTGTTGGGTTTGCTCTCGGAAATACAGAAGACTAGATATGGTGAAAATCCTTCCACTGCAAAACCCTGATGCGCTGGATGAACTGTGATAGTAAACAAATTGATGAACTCTCCAGATAATAAGGGAAATTCCCGTATTTAACATAAAGGAAGATAAGACAAAACAAAATAAGCCATGAACAAACAAGTAAGAGGTTCAAAAGCTGGGGCTGCCGGGGAAACAAATGCCAACACAGGGACTCTAAAGCAGAGGTTGGCAAACTACAGTATGCAGGTTTACAAAACCACCTGCTTTTGTAAACAGTTTTTTTTTTAAGTTTATTTTATTATTTATTTTGAGAGAGGGCACAAGCAGGGAGGGGCAAAGGGAGAAGGAGAGAGAACCCCAAGCAGGCTCTGCGCTGTCAGCACAGAGCCCGATGCTGGGCTTGATCTCACAAACCATGAGATCATGACCTGAGCCGAAATCAAGAGTCAGACACTCAACCAACTGAGCCACCCAGGAGCCCCTTTTGTAAATAGTTTTATTGACAAATGGCCACGTCTATTTACTTATGTATCCAGCAGAGTTCAATAGTTGCAACGGAGACCATGTGGCTTGTAAGCCTAAAAATATTTCTTATCTGATCCTTTAAGAAAACCTTCAATGGTTGTGCAGGGAAAGGGGGTCTTTGGGCCTGCGCAAAATAGAGATGAACTTGAGTCTCAGATAAGCTTGAACCTTCAGAGGAGCTTATGGTCCAGGAAAAGGGTGGACGAGAAAAACATGACTCCTGGCAAAATAAGTCAGAAGGAAATCTGTTCCTACCATAGGTCCAGGTGGATCATATTATCACTAATAGTAATAATAATAATAATAATAATAATAAAAGACTAATAATGGTTTCCCTGGGAATGTGTAACTATGTGCTCCTGTCCCATGAATCTCAGGTTCAATATTTCATTACCCACCTAATCTTGAAAATCCCAAACAAAGAAAACAAGTTAAAGCAATCCCCATTTGGTAACACCTGTGTGCCTGGCAGATGAAAATGCAAATCCACGCCAGAGCAAAGCCTTCTTAACCCAGTCATGTGAGGATCCTCATAGCTTAAGTTCAATAAAATATGTTAAAAAAAATTTTTTTTAATGTTTATATATTTTTAAGAGAGGGAGACAGACAAAGCACGAATTGGGGAGGAGCAGAGAGAGGGGGAGACACAGAATCCAAAGCAGGCTCCAGGCTCCGAGGTGTCAGCACAGAGCCCGACGCGGGGCTTGAACCCACAAACCATGAGATCATGACCTGAGCCAAAGTCGGACATTTAACCAACTGAGCCACCAAGGTGCCCCCATTAAATATGTTTTTAAAAAGAGAAAAAAAATTTACCAAACCACAAAGTAACCAACCACCATAAGTGAGAGTCAGCAAAAGCAACAAGCATGATTTAAACCTCCAAAACTTCAATACTGGAATTAGCAGGTATAGAACATAAAAGAACTATGTATGAAATGTTGAAAGAAATATATGATAGAAAAGGAACAAGGAAAAGAGGGCTATCAAAAGTGACCAAAAAAAGATTTGACAAAGAACTAAACAGAACCTGTAGCAATTGAAATTTAAAAAATATACAATTAGGGGCACCTGGGTGGCTCAGCTGGTTAAGCGTCCGACTTTAGCTCAGGTCGTGATCTCACGGTTCGTGAGTTCAAGCCCTGCATCGGGCTCTGTGCTGACAGCTCAGAGCCTGGAGCCTGCTTCAGATTTTGTGTCTCCTTCTCTCTCTGCCCCTCCCCCACTTGTGCTCTGTCTCTCTCTGTCTCCCAAAAATAAATAAATGTAAAATATATATATATGTATATATATAATTAAAGCTACATATATTAAAATGTGTGTGTGTGTGTGTGTGTGTGTGTACTAACGGATAGGTGAACCAGGCAAATAGACGTAAGGGAAGATAGGATTAGTAAACTGAAGACAGAGCCAAAATAAATAAATAAATAAATAAATACTTAGAATGTAGCATAAAAAAGATCAGAAAATAGAAAACAGAACAAGAAAGAGAGGAAAGAATAAGCCTTTCTAACGTAGTTCCAGAGTTACACAAGAAAGAAGAAAAGGAATGAAAGAGAGAAGCCTTGTTTGAAGAGATAATAGCTAAGAAAATGCCAGATCTAATGAAAACCAGGAGTCGTCAGGGAAGGGAAGTATAATACATCTGAAGCAGGGTAAATTTTTGCTCAACGATCACACACACCGGGCACACCGTGTGAAACTGCAAAGCACCGAAGCTGAAGAGAAAATCTTGAAAGCAACAAGAAAGAAAGGACAGCTTACCTACCGCAGAGTGACTGTGGTCTGACAGTGGACTTACAACGGAAACAATGAAGCCAAAAGACAGTGGAACCATGTTTTCGAAAGATGGAAAGAAAGAACTGTCCATCTAGAACTGTGTTCTCAGAAATAGTATCTTTCAAGAATGATATGGAAACAAAAAACTGGTGGCCAAACAAAAACTAACATAGTTTACAATTTACAGACTCATCAAGGGAGCATCTAAAGGGACCAAATGAGAGGCGCCTGCGTGGCTCAGAAAGTTAGGCGTCTGACTCTTGATTTCAGCTCAGGTCATGATCTCACGTCATGGTTCATGAGTTCAAGCCCTGCATTGGGCTCTGTGCTGAGAGCATGGAGCCTACCTGGGACTCCCTCTCTCCCACTCTCACTGCCCCTCGCCCATGCTTGCTCTCTCTCTCTCTCTCTCTCTCTCAAAAATAAATAAATAAACTTTAGAAGAACAAAATGATCCTAAAAGAATGCTCTGGAATAGAACAAGAAATGCTGAGTTGAATTGCTTGGGAAGATAGAGAGGATTTTGAGACCAGAGAAGAAAGGGTAACAACAAAGCTGGCCAAAACAAGAAACGATTTGTGGGAGTCAAAATGAATGTCTCGTAGGATGTTTTATTATGTTTTTGCAGTGTGGAATATATTGTGAATTCTTCCTTTTGAATTTCTACCGTATCTTCATTACAATACACCTCTCTCTTAAGTATTGTGTAGCACTGAATTTCTCTCTCAAGATAGGATTAGGAGCCAGATATATGCTCAACCTGTGAGCAAGGCAGGAACAGGGTTACTTATACACGAAGTGTTGGTAGGGGAGAGGGCACTCTAGATGTGGTCCGAGCTCCGATGACCTCAACCTGAGCATTTTCTGGAAGAATCTAATGGTATTATTTCCCACAGTGCACTATCGTGGCTTTTTTCTCCATACCACTCATCATGAGCACAAGAGATTACTTACCAGGCTGGAGTGTGGAGTAAAGGAAGCATCCTTCTTATCTTAAAAGTTAGGGCAGCACCCCCATTTTCACCCCACTCAGTCCTCAGTGTTGATGACGGGTTCTAAGCACGACCTTAAGGGAAAAGGGAAATCAGAAAAGTCACATTTACTGAGTACCCACATGACCAGGCACTGCGTGCCACTCTTAACCCATGTTCTGTCATGTAGCCCTCAAATATAAAGCCTATCTGGTCTACAAGACACGGGTGGCCATTACATGAGGGCACAGGGGTGTGGAGAAGGGTGCAGCCACAGTGAGCTAGGCCCTATGGATTTGGAAATAAATTTGCAACTAATAATTCCTAATAATTACATTATAAAATCAATACATAATGGATGAGATCAATGATCTAAGAAGGCTTCTAAATAGTGGCAACCAGACTGTTGCCTAAATCAGGAGTCAACAAACTACGGTCTGTAGGCTGAACCCAGCTACCTATCTGGAACACAGTCGTGCTTGTTCATTTACAAGTGATCTCTGCTCTTGTCCCGTGATGGCAGAGTTGACGCATTGTCACAGAGACGGCAGGCAAGGAACGAGTAAGCAGCGAGGAAAGAGGACGGGAGGGTTATTTCAGAGGAAATAGTGCCCACAAGGCAACGAGGGTCCCCCAATATGTGATGTAGGTGTCCCAAGCCCCCACCTTCCCCTGTTGCTTCTGTTCCCTTTCCTTTCTGTCCAAAATATCTGAGATCAGGTTCTTCATAGAAAGTGTCAACCCTCAGCCTAACTAACAGTATTAACATATTTAGAGAAAAAAAATAATCAGAAAGGTCAGTGAATGTTTAAGAAATCAAGAAAACTGAGAAAGCTTTAAAAATCAAGAAAACTAAATCAAAAAAATTAAAAATCAAGGGACGCCTGGGTGGCTCAGTCAGTTGAGCGTCTGACTTCGGCTCAGGTCATGATCTCACAGCTTGTAGTTCAAGTCCCGCGTCTGACTCTGCGCTGACAGCTCAGAGCCTGGAACCTGCTTTGGATTCTGTGTCTCCCTCTCTCTCTACCCCTAACCCACTGGCATTCTGTCTCTGTCTCTCTCAAAAATAAAGAAAACATTTTAAAAAATTAAAAATCAAGAAAAAAAATAAAGGAAATTAAAGCCAGATGTGCCCCTGCAAATACTAACTTACGACATTAGCTTGATGAAGGCTCGGGGTTAGCAAGTCCCGGTAGGACCTGTGGCGAAATGGATGCATCAGGTTAAAATAGCATATCAGTAGTTGTTACAGCACCTTTTATCGAGCACCTCTGTATGCCAGGCATTGTACTTAAGCGCTTTCCATACATTATTTAACGTAATACACAAAGCAAAACTATTAATGAGTGGGTGCTGTCTCCATTTTAGAAGTGAAAAAATATGAGGTTCAGAGAGGTGAAGTGACTTTCCCAAGTCTCCACTGTAAGTGGAAAAGCCCAAGTCTTGCACCTCCTGCCTCCAAAGCTCCTAGCCACTATCTTATACAGTCATTAATATTCTACCGTTATACCCAACAAGGAAATGTCGATTTGGTTAGCCCTACATCTGCAGCACCTAGCCCAAAGCCTAGCACGTCTTAGGTGATCGGACGTCTTTTGTCGAATATGTGAAAATCTCATGCTCACCCACCAAGGTTTTTATTACAGTTTGGCTTCCCATGTAGTTGCTTACATGGGAAGAGTGAATCAAACGGAGAATTCAAGTCCTTGTGCCTCTTGCCAGCTCACTGTACCCCACTATCAAGCAAACTGCATGCAATTTCATTTCTAATGAGTCATTTATGAAGTTGGTTAGTGGAAGTCAATCCCTGAGCCACAGGGCCTGTCCGCGCATCAGCACCCGCGGACCTCCAGGGACCGGCCAGAAGACAGCCCGTCTCCTGTCTCCTTGTGTATTGCTGTGAGCTCTCAACAGGGGGACTAAGAAACAAAAGACTCAATGGCCAAGGCCACCTCGAGAATAGGAGCAAAGCTGGGATTCAAAACCCGATCTTTCTGACTCCAGATCCAATGCTGTTCTTTCTTCGGCCACATCTTCTCTTTCATATGACAAAATGTTTACAATCTTTCATTTTCTTTAACAACTCAAGAAATCCAAATTTATTTTAGGAAAAAATCAACATAATAAATGAGGAAAAAGAAAAAAAATACACATAATCCCTCTCGCAGAGATGATCTATTAATATCCTAGGTATATTTTTCCAGAGTTTTTCTTACGCATGCATATTTTAACCAAAAATGCAATTGTACTGTCTTATAATCTGCTTTGGCCTCTAATAGAGTGTGAATATTTTATGACAATCTAGATGTACACATAATCATTTTTAATGTTGTCATCTTGTGTTGTATTGATTGTATTGTATTTATTGTATTTATTGTATTGATGTGCCAAAATTTGGTTAACAAAAATCTCACTGTCAGATACTGAGTTTGTCTTGGTTTTTTGAGCTTATAATCTAACGCGTCTACTTTAAGCAATTCCCCCAACTCTAACCCTTGTCTTCACCTGACCTGTCTCAGAGGCTGGTGTGAAATCCTACAGCATCAGTGTATTAGCAGTGATAATCACAACGCCTCCATTTCTGAGTCCAGAATTGATGCGAAGTAGACACAGGTGTTCCAAACAGCATATTTATTACTGGCGAGTCGGAATTGAGCACCACCGTTTAGTGATGGCCCCCAATGGGTCTTCCTAATGGAAGACCAAGTCTAGACCTGAAGACAGCCCAAACCATGGCCTCGTACCCTCCGCATGACAAGCACACAGCAAGCAGCAGGCCTGGCCTCTCAGCCCTAGAGCAGGGAGGGCATGGAACATGCCAGAAAATCTTCAAGAGTGGAAAAGCGCTAAGATGCCATGCTGGCTTCCCTCAGTCTCACCAATCAGATCAAAACCTCCCACACCCAGGCTGAGGTAAGGATGAGGAAGGCCTGAGGGAAGAGGCTGGGAAAGGATGAGGAAGGCCTGAGGGAAGAGGCTGGGAAGATCATTCCAGCACAAGTGCCCACATTTGATGATACATAGACGCCAACGCCCGCCTCTCCTCCTGCTGCCTCCTCTTCATCTTTCTCTTCCCTGCCCTCAATTCTGAGGTGGGGATCGCTCCCCATGGCTTTCCCATATATCACAAGCCTGTTAGAAGGCCATAACCACAAAACTAAGCATTTGCTTTGACCACGGCCACTGTCTCAGCCCTGGTCAGAATCATCAGTCTGCAGAAGGCACATGGTTTTGTCTGGACATGAGTCATTCTTAGTAATCCTAAGAGCGGAGGAACTCTGCAGGAGCCCGGTTCTCTCCTGTGAACTGAGGCACAGAGGTCCCTGCCTCCGTCCCTTCGAAGCGGATTCCAAAATGTTCTGACCGCCTTTGGAGCTCCACAGCGCCCTGCAGCTCCGCGGCCCCCTGCGCTCTCCAGGAGACCACAAAGACACCCACCCTGAATTTGTACTCCAGCTGCCTCGTCTGAGACAACAAGCGTGGTCAGCGGGTCCAATCCTTGCTTGTGGCCTTGGGCAAGGCACGTGGATCTGAACCATGGCGTCCTCATCTGCAAAATGTGGCCAACAAGCCCCTTTCGGAGACCTTCGAAGCTGGCATGGCAGGCGGGCCCACCCCTGCAGGCTTCCCCGAGTCACTCCCAGGTGCCCCTGCTTCTTTCCCCCTCTTTATTTGCATGTGCAGCTCCCCTGTGGCACTTTCACACCCTTATCTCCACTCCCGCCTGCCTCACCTGTCCAGAAGGTCCTCCAGGGCAGGGAGCTTGAGTCTTTGTTCCCGGGTCTCCCGGACTCAGTGCCTGGCACGTTGACCTGCCTCCAAGGACCAGTAAGGGGAACGGGAAAGGGGAATGTGTTCAAACCACGGCAATCTGAGTTCTGGAAATCCATGAGCTTTATCCCTGTTAGTGTCTCTAACTCTCCAAGCACAAAAATCTTACCTCTTAGACTGAAAACTGCCCCTTCAGGGTACAGGGACACAAACCATGGCAACTCAGCAGGAAGCTTTGTGTGTGCGGCCCCCGCTGTTGCTTGATCAGCAGCTCTCTGCCCGGATTACCGAGAATCTGGAGCGGGAGTGTCTGCCCTGGAGCCCCGGGTCATGTGTGTGCACAATCAGTAGCCTCTCCAATACAAACAACCCTGGAAAGACAATACCAGTTTGTTCCAAAGAGAGAGGAATTCTAAGCAGTTGCCATTTCCTGGATGACTGCGTATTCTTTACCCTGGAAACATGAACAGTCTGAACAGAATTTATTCAAAAACATCTTTCCCCCTCGTTTCAAATTGAGGGGGTCAGCGTTACCTCTGACCAGTTCTTGATGGCGATATTGGAAACAGGGAGGCTTCTGTTTGATGTCTCAGTACTACCCCTCCAAGGAGTATGCAAATTCAAGCATAAAAACCAGAAATGGGAGTACACAGAAGGCCGAATACATGCATGGTTTCCCAGGCGAACTGTAGGTATAATTACTACCACTGATCAGTCTCATTGTGCAAATGATTTTGCATGTAACATGCAGACTTTAAAAAAAAAAAAAAAAAAAAAAACTTGAATATCAGGCTAAGGAGGAAAAACACTGTGGCCTTTTATAGTAAGGGAAAGTGTGTCCCTAAGGAAATAATGAAGGCCCCAGTTGCTCAAATCTTACAAAAGAGACTGTACAAAGCTCTCCCGAAAATACTGTGGGGAATAATTCTGTTAGCTGGGGAATTGGCTAGATGATCTAATAGGCCTTTGCCCTCACTCTAATTTCTATGATTCATGTGTGACTTATTTAATTGTTACCATCTATTGCAGATATATAAAAGAATGCTTTTATTCTAAAAAAAAAAAAATCTAAATTCAAATCATCTTTAATATCACACTAAGTTCTTACTCCCGTCACCCTTCAGAACATTGACATATTAACTTTTTGACCTACCCTGAACCCTCCTGCTACCTCCCAGGATACAAAAAGTACATCTGCTGTGCCTCGGGGTGTAACGGGGAGCCCCCATCCCACAGCACATTGAAAACAGGTTCGGGAGAACTAAGGGTTAAGTGAATTCCCCCAGGAATTCCAATCTGTTGCAGGCTGCTAATTCAGAAGCTGCCTGGGGCCTAGGTGTAACCACAGCTAGGAAAACAATGCCTAACTGCCTTATCCTCCACAGCATTTAGCATTTATCATGGTCAGAAAACCACCTGTTACTTGGGAGAGATTCAAAAGAATCCTGAGCCATAATTAAAGCAATAATGAATAAAAACATATTGTGAATCGCTACCCAAACCCCAGGCAGATGTGTTATTTAACTGTGGGCTTGATCTGTGCTATTAATTTGGAATTAAAAATAACAGACAAGAGAACATACACCAAACCAAGACCCTGCCTGCCCTGGGTTTTGTTTTCTTTCAAGCCCTTGACAGTTGTGGTTAGTAACCCATAACAAGCAGAGCTGTTCTGGCAAACCTGAGGGGTGTCTGGCAGCTGACAGCCAATCAGAATCCAACGAACCACTGACAGCCAATCAGAATCCAAGGAACCACTGGATCCCTGTGACTGCCCAATGAGATTGGAAGAGGTGGGCAAGCGGCAGGTTTGGGGTGGGGGAAGAGGCCTTTCCATCCTCCCACACTGCTGAGGGCTCCCTTATTCAGGGGCCTTTAACCCCACCCAAGGCAACAGCAGATCCTGTACCCCCAGAGGAACACACACCTGCCTACTCAGATCCCACCAGGAGATGCGCCAGGAATTTCACTGGGAAACATCTGAAAACACATTTCTCCAGCTGTCAGCAGCACGGCAATTAAACACAGAAACTGACATGGAGGGGTCAGTGACAGGGAGGGGTCAGTGTGTACTTGCAAGTTCTGTTTGGCAGCTATTGGTTTGCTTTGAAGACTTTGATTCCATCTCTTGAAGCTCCTGCGAAATCTTCCGAGAGAAACGTGCTCCGGAGAGGGTGAAGCGAAGGGCAGTGGGGGTGGGAAGTTCAGAAAAGACGGGCAAAGCAATTTTGTGGCACGCGGGTGTTCCTAACTTTGTATTAAAGATTACTCTTAGAAGAATTCAGAATTCGGTTGACAGATCTATGCAAATGTATGAAAAGTGGAAAAAGACGAGCTGGCGTTCATTTCAGAAGTTGAAAGCATCACTTTGATTTGCAATGATCTTCAATCTACCTCTTTCACTGCAAAGAAACAGTGCAAAGAAAGGAGCCCCAAATGTCATGAAATAAAGCCTGCCAATGTTCTGTTGGCATATATTTTAATTCTTGAACAATTACCCTGCCATATACATTTATTCTTGAATTTTATATATTGACACACTAAATTTTGAAGCCGAAAGAGAAAATGACACTTGTAAATACCCCCAAAAGGAGAACTGACTTACTTTAAAATATAGTCTACCAGTGTGTGTGTGTGTGTGTGTGCGTGTGTGTGTACGTGCACGCGCAAGTGCTGCAATAAATCTGTAAAAATTGCAAGGTATTGCTGGTTGATTGCAGTTGGCTTAATGTTACTCTCCAAGACTTGAATATACATGTTCATGCCCTAAAATGTTTTGAGTAAGTGTTTTCTGGGATAGACTATCATCTATATTTAGGACATGATCTCTAAAATAGCTAAAATAAGTTGCATTAATGTGAATTTGTAGTTGAGAATGGCCTTTATGTGGCCGCAATCATATTACTGCCCTTCAGTGGCTCCCCATTGCCTTTCAAATTAATTACAAACTGTCATTCAAAGCTGCCCAAATATGGCCCCAAACACCTTTTCTGTTTCCACCTTTTATTATTCTACAAACTTCATACCAGCCACAGATGACTCCTGGAAGCTTTACACAACCTGCTTATTTTTCTTTTTATCTCTATGCCTTTGCTCACCCTATTTTCTCCTCAGAAAATGCCCTTCCAAATGGATCCCAGTTGAGATCTCATCCAAAGACCATGTCCTGTTTGCCATGATATGTCTCAGTCCACTGTATCCCCAGCATCTACCACAATGACGGGCAAAGGGTAGAGTCGCAACACGCATTGAATGCATGGGTTTTCATATCCTTTACAAAATTTAGTCCTTTAATTAAGCCTTTTCTGCTCCCTTTTTCTACTGGACCCCAGTTTGTTGTGTTGGATTCTTTTGCGTGACTTCCTATACTCTGTATCACAGTTACCAGGCATACCTCGATCTATTGCATTTTGCAATATTTATTGTGCTTCATGAATATTGCATTTTTCACAAACTGAAGGTTTGTGGCAACCCTGGGTCGAGCAAGTCTATCGGCACCATTTTTCCAACAGCATTTGCCCACTTCATGTCTCTGTGTCATATTTTGATAATTCTTGCAATCTTGCAAACTTTTTCATTATCATTATATTATGCCGATCTGTGATCAGTGATTATAATTCACTGAAAGCTCAAATGATGGTTGGCATTTTTTAGCAATATTTTTCAGTTATGGACACTGTTTTTTTAGACCTAATGCTATTGCACGCCTAACAGGCTGCAGTATAGTGTAAACATAACTTTTACATGCACTGGGAAACCAAACAATTCATTTAACTTGCTCTGTTGTGATGTTCACTTTGTTGCAATATTCACTTGACTGCCGTAGTCTGGAACCAGCCCACAGAACCTCCAAGGTATGCCTGCACTTGTCTACTCCTCCTCTCTCTGGCCCTTCTCTCCAGCACCTCCACCCCCAGTAGTCTCCTTGTCTTGCTGACTCCGTGCTAAAGCTATTAATTTACGTCCCTTCCACGTACCTTATATGCAGCGTTAATAACAACAGTGCTAACGTTCGCACAGCGCAGAAAATTTTACAAAGCACCTTCACAGTCATTATCTCTTATCATCCCTACAGTTAGCATATAAAATAGAAAGGGTCACCATCTGATAGCTAAACCGGGTAACATTCATTGAGGGCTTACTTCAGACCAAGCCTGTTAATTACATAAACTTGTTTTACCCCTCACAACCCCATGAGGACAGCCCTGGTTTTGTCCTCATTTACAGAGGAAGAGCCACCCGGGGCCCCAGCTGGGAAGTGGCCGAGCCCGGTGTGCGAGCCCAGAGTGGTCCGGGTCCAGCATCGGTGCGCTCAACCACTGCCCCCAGCAGAAGCTTCGAGAGGCCGTCTGGAAATCTCAGAGCTTATAAAAGCCAGACACAGGGCAGGAAGCCAGTTCTTTCCACCATACTGCCTCTTCTGTCTTCTCTGAGAACATACGTGAATTGATTTGCAAGCTGTATCTTCGCGGGGAAGGCCGCGGTCAGGTGCACTGATTCTGGACCTCATTCCCTGGGTGCGGAGTCGGGCCCGTGCTTACCCAGCAGCGTGGTGCTGAGCAAGCGGCTGACCTCTCTGTGCCTCCTGTCTCCATCTGTGCAAGGGGGGCAGCAATAGCGCCCCCACGCGGGGATGTTGTGGGGACTAACGTGTTAATGCACGTCAACGCGTGAGGAGCGTGAGGAAAGGTGCGTGCTTTAGGCCCACGTCACACCGGGGGTCCCGGCATCGGCCTGCTAGCATCACCCCTAAAAATTCAAGAGAATGATTCCGCTCCCCGCAAAACAGGCCCTCGCATCTTGGCCCCAGTGTAAGACTTGGGGACTTGGTGGGCCCCGTCCCATACGCCCCAGGCTCGCGCACGGACAGAAGAGCCGACCAGGGCCACGGTGAAGCCTCCCGCCTGCCGTGGAAACCCAGGCCTCCCAGCGTAATCGGCCCCAGCCCACCTCCCTTCCTGCTTCACTCCCAGCCCATTAGCAGCACGCTAACGACCATACAGATGCTCATTTTGCCCTTACTTCACACATGGTCCTCCAGATGGGACTGACACTCTACACTACCTCCTTTTCCATTTGTGTGCACTTAACCCAACTAAAAGGCCACCAATGGTGCCCGTCTGCACCTACTCCCAAACCCTCTTATCTGTCCATCTCTCGCCCTCCAGCTCTCTGCTGCTCTCTTTGTTTCCTTCTGTTTCTGTCTCTTCTCTGAGTCTCTCTCTGTCTCACTTTCTCTGTCTGAGTTTGTTTTTCTTTCTCTTTCTCTCTCTCTCTTTCTACCACTCCTTTCCCCTTCCTCCCTCCCCCCTTACGCGCGCGCATACACACACGTTCTCTGTCTCTCTCTCTCCACCCTCCACCCATCCAACAAGACATGCTAATTGGGCTCCCCAGTGACTTTGCCTCATCCCCACAGGCAGACACGAGCAGTGATGGGCTCTACACCTGTCAGTTAAGCTCCGTCACTTGTCGTGTGAAAACAGAGCCAGTGCCCAGGAGCAGGCCGACCTGGCTGGACTGGGCCGAGCCTCAGCTGTCCTCCAAAGTGGGCTCAGGGAACAAATGCTCCCTCTGTTCTCAGTGGATGAGGGCGTCTCCTGGAATGTTCCGGGAGCAGGTGTGGGCCCCTCCATAGGGTGGAAGGAGGGGCCTGCTCCCAGCGAGTTTATAGAACTATATGCACTACAGTTGGCCAGCTATTTTTACAAAATTCCAATTACACCGCAAAGGACAAACACCACATAAAGAGAAAATAGGTGATAGGCCGGCGTTCGTGTCGCTGGACTACATCAGGAGCAAGGAAATGTCTCGAGACCAGACTGGCCATAATAGGAAAGAAATATTACCCGAAACAAAGGTGCCTCTCTTAATATATTACTTTCGATTTAAAATGGTCTGCCAACTGGAACAGAGCCCGTCAAGAGTGAAAGCTGGATGCTGCTGCGAGGGAAGGGTGGGAATATTTTCAAGGGTAGGCTGAGATCCAAGTCTTCATCTGTCATGTTCCTCACGTGACAATTATTTGAGGGCTTCCGGGGTTGAAAGCAGGGTGCTAGCCACAGAGAGCATCCCCAGCCACACAGAGCTTACAGTCTGGCGGAGAATGAGAACATGCTCCATTTTGCGTGCGGAGTGTCAGGAACACGGGAGCCCAGGCTGCTGAGCGTGGAAAGTGAGGGGATGGGGCGGACCAATGGGCCGAGCCGTCAGGAAGGGCCTCCCAAAGGAAATGGCATGAAAGCTGATGGAGGCGTAGGACCAGCAAAGAGCGAGTGTTCCAGGTAAAAGGGACAGGACGTGAGCAGGCCAGAAGGGAGAGGAGTCAGAGAGGGGAGGGAAGCCAGATGGCAAAGGGTCTGATGGGCCCCGTTAAGGAATCAAGGCCTCATCCTGAGGTCAATGGAAAGTTATTAAGGGGTTTTAAGTGGAGCACAATACAGTCAGAATTGCACTTCAGCGACATCACTGGCTGCCGTGGAAAGAAAAGAATGGTGACGAGCAGGAGGCTGGTGTAGTAAACACAGTAGAGAGAATGAAGGAATCAAGTGGTGTTTGGGAGGCTAATCAATAGGGCCTGATGATTGGTTGTTTGAGGGGTTGGCTAGGAGGAGAAGTCAAGGATGACTTCTTGGCCTTTGGTTTGAGGTGGTGCATTTCCTACCACAGCGAAGACGGAAGAAGAGCAGAGTGGCCGGGAGGTGATACATCCCTCTTGGGGCATGTTGATGAGGCTACGGACACCTGTGGCACTCAGATCCAATCTCCTGGTACTCCTTGTCCTTGAAGGAGGTCCCCTCTTCTTGTGGGCAGGACCTACGACTTCTTTCTAACCAACAGAATCTGGCAAAAGGGGATAGCTATCACTCCTGTGATCACATTATGTCATGCAAAACTCTCTCTTAGCCAACGGGACTAGAAACTCTCCTGTAGGCTTGATGAAGCGAGCAGCCATGTTGGGAGATCCCACATGGCGAGGCACAGCCAGCAGCCTCTAGAATGTGAGGGTGGCCTCCGGCCAACAGCCTGTAAAAAGTCAGGGCCTCAGTCATATAGCCTATGAGCATATAGCTCATATAGTGAGCTTGCAGGTGGATTCTTCCCCCAGTCTAACCACCAGATGAAAACACAGCCTAACTGACCCTTCAATCACAGTCTGGTAAGACCCTGAGCAGAGATCCCAGCTAAGCCATGGCTGAACTCCTGACCCATGAAAACCATGAGATGATACATGTGTATTGGTTGAAGACATTAAGTGGTAGGAAGTAATTTGTTAGGCTGCAATAGAAAAATAATACAGGATTTAATTAGAGATAGCAAACAGGTGATCGGACATGAGGGTCTAGACCCCAAGATGGAACTCAAGCCTGGGGAGACACATTTGGCAGTTATTAACCTATAGATAGCAGCCGAAGCCCAGGGGAGTGCACAGTGACAAGGAGACAGCCTAAGACAGACACCTGAGGATCCACCAACATTTACTTGATGAGTAGATGAGAAACGGTCTCAAAGGATTCTGAAAAAGAGGGCCTCGCAAGGCCGGGGAGAAACTACAAATATGGTTGTATTAATAATAGCCTGGGTGGTATTCATGGGGTGCCTGGATGGTTCCGTTGGTTAAGCATTCGACTTCGGCTCAGGTCGTCATCTCACGGTTTGTAAATTTGAGCCCCGCATCGGGGTCTGCACTGGCAGTGCAGAGCCTGCTTGGGATTCTCTCTCTCTCCCTCTCTGCCCTCCTCCCCCCTCATGCTCTCTCTCTCTCTCTCTCAAAATAAATAAATAAACTTAAAAAAAAAAGATAATAGCCAACAGTTATTAAGAACTTTCATGTGCCAGGTACTATTTTAAGTGGATGACGAGTATTAACCCCTCTATGAGGTCTTATCACGTTAGTATCCTTATATTACAAATGAGGCGACTGAGGCACAGAGAGAAGTAACTTGCCCAAGGTCACACAGTCCCACACCTAGAAATGGAAGAGCAAGGATTCTAACTCAGGTGGCTGCCTCCAGAGTCCAGGTTCTCACCCATTTATGCCAAATTGCCTCTTTCTGTTCTGAGGCACAGAAACCCAATGCAAACCCACATAACCACGGTCGGGATTTATTAGTTCACCCTAATGAAAACTCGGAGGGCAGAACATAGGACGTTGTTCAGGCACACTTGGGGAGAGTGAAGCAATGCCATTATTCCCCTCCCCCTCTCCCTCCACCCCCGCTCAGCTTCCCTTATGTTGGCTTTCTCCTCACATACGTTCCGTTGACATGATGGCAAAGGTCACTGACAACAGCCCCAGCCTGACATTATCTCCATAGGAGAGTTCCTCCTCCACCACTTGCCAATCCAAATCAATCATAGGACACGGGTAGGTGAGTTTCCACTCCCTCATGCCAAATTTAGAATCTGTTGACAGATGGGTGCGAGCACCAGACAAACAGAGCCCACACGTCAGATTTAATGAGCGGGGGGAGGGTGCCAGGGTGAAGACCGGGTTTGTGCGTTTGACTTTTTAATGTTGTGCCTAAGGATGAAAGTTACCCCCACTCAAAGCCAGGCTTTGTTCTCAAAGCCTGGGAACACAGCCTGCCCAGCTCAGTTTGCCATGAGGCACCGTAAGTCACGTTCTCTGCAGGCAGAAGAGGGAGCTGTCACACCGGCCCCCTCCCAAACTCACCTGTCAGATGAGTCACCTCTCGACCCACCTTCCCTCCTCCACTTTCCCCTTGGAATTACGAAAAAGAAAACCAAAAAAAAAAAAAAAAAAAAAAAAAAAAAAATCCCAGGCACACACCGATCAAAATGGCTAAAATTTTCAAACCTGACAATGCCAAGTGCTGACAAGGACATGGAACCTCTGAAGTTTTCTTCCATTGTGGACTGGAGCACAAAATAATACAGCCACTTTAGAAGACGGTTTCTCATGAAACTAAATGTGCTTTTACCATACGACCCAGAACCCTCCCTTAAGGATTGATCTACGAGAAATGAAAACACCTGTCCACAGAAAGGTCTGTACACGAATGTTTATAGAAGTTTTATCCATAGTTGCCAAATACTGGAAATCACCCAAGTGTCCCACCGACCAGTGAATGACTGAACAAATTCCAGCGTCCGCACAAAAGGTACGACTTGACGATAAAAAGAACTCACCCCTCATACAACAATGTGGATGAATCTCAAAAGCACTGTGTTCAGTGAAAGAAGCAATCTCAAAGGGCCACACGCTGTATGATTCCACCTATACAGTCTTCCGGAAAGGGTAAGTCTACAAAAACAAAACAAGATCAGTAGTTGCCAGGGGTTGGGGTGAAGGAAGGGATTAAGTACAAAGGAGGATACGGGAATATTTGAGGATGATAGAAGTATTGAATATCATGTCAACGATAGTGATGACACAACTATACATTGGCTAAAATTCCTAGAACTGTGTGTGTAAAAAAGAGTGAACGTTACTGTTTGTAAATTAAACCTCCATAAACTTAGAAAACAACACAACCAGGGTATTAGGCTCATCCTCAAATTTTACCATGCATCAGAATCCCCTGGAGAATTGGTCAAATGTGGATTGAGGGGGAGCTGGGAACCTGCATTTCTTACATGCTTGCAAGAGACGCTGATACCCCTGGTCCAGGGAGCACATTTCAAGAGCTGCGGCTCTAGTGAAAATCTCTCCACGTGGAAAGGAGGAGCAGGGGTCTCACCTTCCTCCCCAGCTCGGTATCCAAGCCAGCGGGGAGCCACGTTGGTTGCCAAAGAAAACTAGCTTCTCTACGGACAGCCCCACAAGTGGGGTAGAGGAGTTTCCAGAAGGACAAGAGGTGTTCTTTTCCCCAAGGAGGAGGAACAGAAAGTAAGTAGCCCCAAACAATACCCACTTTGGAGATGCATCAGAGGAGCGTGTCTAAGGAGTGGGGAGCACCATCAGATAGCTCAAGAGGGCTAAGGCGTGTTCACTGGATTTAGCAGCATGGAGGCCATCGTGACATTGGAAAGACCACATTCAAGGGGGTGACGATTGCAGAGGGGAGATGACGCAAGATGGAAAAATAATGCAAACATCTCGACGACTCATTCAGTAAGCACGGAGCACATATGTACATATGTGACGAGGTGTGATTGCGGGCATTACGTTTTTTTGTCGATATGGGAGATACTGAAGGCAGGAAGGAGCCAGTGAATGACAACCTCAACAAGAGGTTGAAAATATAGGAGAAAGAGTATGGTCATCAAGTCCTTAAGAAGGCAGGTAAGCCAGGGAGCAAGGAGCTGAGGAGAAGCACAAGGCACAAGGAAGGGGGATGGTATGCAGGCGGGGAGGGGGACAGGTGTCAGTTTAGTGGAGGGAGATGGAGTGTGTCCCCATCTGATGGCTTCTGTTTGCTCTGAGGGGGAGACACCAAGTCAATCAAGGGACACCCCAGAGTGCTGGGTTGAAAGCTCAGTCTCCAGAGTGAGAGTTCAGTCTTTGGATGAATTGTGCAACATTGGATGAATTACATTGGATGTGCAACATTGGATGAATTACACGCTGAACCAGTGTCTATAAGATAAGAACCTTTCTCGCTGTAAAAGTGACTAGAATTGGGGCTGGGTCACAGCACATGGTCAGTGTTTGCTTACCTCGAGTGAAGATATTCTCTTCACTATCTGAAGTAGAGACTATGAACCATAGAACTGCTAATAGGTCACAGCTATTGAAGTTTAAACCCCAAAAGAAGTAGCACCCTTGTCAATCCAGTTGGCCGCGGGTCCAAGCCATCTGCGGAACATCGTCAGAGATGCTCTTCAACCTCTAAACAAGGTCTGCCTTGTTTGTAAAACTCTGGGAGCCAAAGTGAACACTCAAGTCCTGGGTTCTACTATCACCGGAGCCACCGCCAGTTGTGGGAACGTGAGCGTTGTGAGGCAAGGCCACTATTAAGGTCACCTCTGAAGTTCCATCAAGAACTAACAAGTTGGTGTTTCAAAGGCTCAGAAGTGAGTCACTCGCCCACAGTTGGCACAGCCAAATGGGTCCATTGTGCAAGATGCCCAGGAGAGTAGGGGTAGCTGGACTTGGTTGGCCTGGGGAGACCAAAAGTGACTCTTTCCCCCACTCAAACCACCAGCCACCAGCCAATGCCATGGATCAAGGACACTGTTCCATTTCATGTGATAGGTGAAAAGGAGGTTTTTTTCCCTCCCTGAAAGCATTTCTCCTCCCATTCTGTGTGCCAGAGTTGAGCTTGCGTTCCCAACAAAGTTTGTTCTCCTTGAATTCTTTGAGCATGCGTTGGTAAGAGAGCTATCCCAGGTATGGGTCGCAAGTGAATCACAGGAAAATCAGGACTGTTCCAGTTTCTTTCTTCCTTTTCCAAGAAGTGAAGCAGGTCACCCGGGTGGCTCAGTCGGTTGAGTGTCTGACTCTTGATCTCGGCTCAGGTCATGATCTCACCGGTTCATGAGTTCAAGCCCCATGTCGGGCTCTGCACTGACAGTGCAGAGCCTGATGGGGATTCTCTCTCTCCCTCGCTCTCTGCCCCTCCCCCACTTGCAAGCACACACTCTCTCTCTCTCTCTCTCAGAATAAATAAATAAATTTTTAAAAATAACAATAAAACAAAACGGTCAAAATATTAAGTTTTATGCTCTGTATACTCCTTTACCACAATTTAGAACATTTCTTTTAATGTTTATTTATTTTTGAGAGAGAGAGGCAGAGTGTGAGTGGGGGAGGGGCAGAGACAGAGGGAGACACAAAATCCAAAGCAGGCTGGAGGCTCTGAGCTGTCAGCACAGAGCCCGACGTGGGGCTTGAGCTCATGAGCCGTGAAATCAAGACCTGAGCCAAAGTCAGACACTTAACCGAGTGAGCCACCCAGGCGCCCCATTTACCACAGTTTTTTAAATCACCTAAGAAATATTTGGGACTAATCATCCTACCCCAAATCAAGAACAGGAAAACGTTTGAGACCCACATAAGGCTGGAGGTGAGGAATTGTGTTCCGGAGTTCGTCACGCAGGACCAGCTGAGGGCATGAGAGGAGGGAGCTGTGTGTTCTGGGAAGGGGAGGGATGCAAAAGGCAGCGGAGGTGAGTTCTGCTCGACAACCCTGGGCACAGACCCAGAGTATCTCAGAGCAGATGGTAGGCTTGGTCGTGACAGCAAGGAACAGGCCCGGGGATTCCATGCCATGGAGACATAAGCCATCTATCTCAGGACTCTGGGGGATTCCTTTAAACACAAAACACACTAGCCCCTTCACGTATCAAACAATGCTGTATCCTTCCTCAGACCTGTAAATAAACATCCGTGCATCTGAATTTTCCTTGCAATAGGGAACCAGTTGACTTAGGAAGTCACTGCTTGGCCTTCAAGTTTCCAGAATGTCGGCTCATATCAGATCCCGAGTATCTGGATTCTACATGAAGTGCTGTGCTGCTGGTGATGAATGTGTGCTGACATGCGGTTCCTGCGTTTTGGGAAGGGCTTCCCATGTGGCTCCGAGGACCTCTGCCCCCCACAGGGAGACTGAGGCACCAGGTCCCAGCCTTCCTGGGAGCCGCGCCTGCCTCCTGAAACCAGAAACGCCCCGATGGGCTGCTTTCACACTGTTTTTACAGAGAAAGGGATAAAGAACTCTGTTCTGAAAAGTCAGGAAGGATTCTAGTACTCAACCCGGCTCAACTCTTGTTTGTGTGGGTGTTGTGGGCGGAGATGAGAAGGGAAATGAGACAGCGCACGTCTCATCTGGGTCTCGTGGGGGCTGCGGAAGAGTCTGCGCTGGTTTGAAGGTTTATCAGAAAAACAAACAAAGGAAAGTATTCTCTGAAAATGTAGCAAAAGTCCCAACTCGGGATCAGAGGATGATGGCTTTAAGACCTCCAGCCTATTTCCATCCGCCTGCGGAAATCTAAGAACCAAAGCAACTACCTCCGGGCAGTCAAAGCTTTCCCTGCCCAGTGGGGCACAGTGGGGGCTGGGGGCAAGGGGTCGAGCTGCGGGGGTGGCCTCGCTCTGTCTTCCGCGTCTCAGCTCCCTTTCTCCAAAGTGAAGAGACCGGAATAGGCAGTTTCTAAGGGCGATGCACGCGCGATGTCTCTATTCATTTTGCATTTATAATTTTTAATGATAAAGGCAATATAGCAGCAATAAAATTCATGAAATGGAAACAAATCTAATCATCTCTGCTCCCACTATCCTAACGTAAGTGGCTTAGGTCTACATTCCGATTTTTATTTTTTTTTATTTTTGAGACAGAGAGAGACCGAGCATGAACAGGGGAGGGTCAGAGAGAGAGGGAGACACAGAATCTGAAACAGGCTCCAGGTTCTGAGCTGTCAGCCCAGAGCCCGACGCGGGGCTCGAACTCACGGACGGTGAGATCATGACCTGAGCCGAAGTCGGATGCTTAACCGACTGAGCCACCCAGGTGCCCCCATTCCGATCTTTTAAACCTGGCGACGTAACTGGTTTTGAAAGGTACACGCACGTTTCAGCTGTTTTCTTCCGACAAAAAAGTTTCTTACTAATTCATGTCATTTTTCCCCCGTAGTTAAGCCCTTATGCTGTTTCAACTCCAAAACCCCGTTCTGTGCCACGCATGACTCTTGGGGAGGGTTGGGGCTGAATTGCACCCCCACCAAATTCATATGCTGGAGGCTTAACTCCCAAGACTCGAGAAAGGGACTGTATTTGAGGTAGGGTTTTTTAAAGAGGTAATTAAGTTCCAATGAGGCCATTAGGTTGGGAACCAATACGACCGGTATCTTTATAAGGAGAGGGGATTCGGACACAGACACGTGCAGAGGAAAGGCCATATCTGGACACCCGGAGAAGGCAGCCATCTGCAAGGCAAAGAGAGAGGCCCAGAAAGAACCATAGTCTCAGAATGCTGGCCTCCAAAACTGTGAGAAAGTAAAGTTCTGCTGTTGAGGCCTCCAGTCCGTGGTGGTTCCTTACGGCAGCCCTAGCAAAGTAATAATACAAGGAGATGTGATTAACTTTCTTGCTAAAACTATACTGATGACACTAAACAGCCATTGAGGACCAAGGCCCTCTGTACAATAATACCCAGGAAAACACCCACCCCCACCCCCACCCCCACACATGCTGTTTTAATGTCCCACAGGTTTATTAAGTTGTAACATGAGTGTGTTTTGCAACATCTTTTTTCTTTTTTTGATCCTGTAACAGAACAGGGTTTTGCAAAGTAACCACATCCTCTCCCTCAGCTGCTTCTCCCTTCCCACCAGCCAGCGACACTCACATAGTTGCTTTGAGAGGGAGCCTGGGACAAGGGGTTAAGGGGAATATCTCCCTCCGACCTGGCCTGCCTCTTGGACGCTTCCTGGGGAGTTTGGGTGAACAGTCTCTCCACTTTCCAAAAAGGAGACAAGAAACATCCCCTCACCCTCTGCAGGCCCACAGTTTCTGCAGAGTGGTTGTAAGCACGAAGCACTGTCTGGGGATCAGACCCTCGATGGCTCATTTCTACAGCTCTAACCGGATAAACCCTCCAGTGACTGGCCTGCGGCTGAAGCAGCCCATTTACCCCCATTCACCCCCGGGGCCAGGAGGTTGGCCTCCCAGCAGCACTATTGTTTACTCTTGGATATGAACTACCAGCTTCCCCTGCCCAGACCTGGCTGTAGGGAGTGGCCTGGACACAGAGCCTTCACCTTGTGAGCCATCCAGCTTTACACAACAACTACAAGGAGCACAGAGACGCAGAGAGAGTCGGGCGCTTCTCCTTCAGGGGCACAGCCACTACGCCCCTCAGATCTGAGTCAGGGTAGGCAGGAACGACCAAGAGGCGAAAAGGTAAACAAGCTACCCTTTCCACATCCCCTACAACGCTCTGAAGACAGTGGTGACTAAAAGGGACATGGCCATCCCTGGACCAGACCGCAGCCCAGAGCCAGGATGATCTCAAAGGCCTAGGAAGTACGAATGAGCATTCAACACACAGACATCCTGAGAAGCACCTGCGAGGTGCAGAACGGGCCTGGACATCCCTGAGGGGTTCTGGCCCCTCAAACAGCCAGGAACAGCACCTGGGACAACTGGCAAAAGGCACGGCGGCTTCAGGGAGGGCCACCAACCGACCGGCTGCTGCTGTGGTTACAACCTCCTGTCAGCCCTGCCTCAGCCAGACAGTTCCTCCTTTTGCTCACGGGGAAGTCTCCCATGGCCACTGTCAGCTCCTCTCATTAAAGACCAGCCTGTGCATTATCACTTCCTTTGCATTGTCACTGAGGCCACAAAAAGGCAGGGGAGAGAGTGACACCCGCAGAGCCCTGCCCATGGGTGCTTCCTCCAAGCTCCCCCAGTGACATCCGCAGAGACTCAGAGACTCGCGTTTAGGGAGGGACCAGCTTGGCCTCTCAGAGGCGCACCTCCAGGCCAGGGCTGACCTAGGGAGGCAGGTGACGGGGGAAACAGTCACCAAAGCCATCAGAAGGGCTCCACCCTTGGGCTCTCCTTCAGAGTAGATTTCAACAACTGCGAACTTAGAAGACACTGACAAGATGAAGGCAAGAGGCTCTACCTTTGTGGGCGTGGCTGACACACGCATCATCCCACTGAACTGCTCACAACTTTGCGAACTACTCAAACCCCATTCTGCAGATGAAGGTTTCTTTTGTTCGGTTTCGTTTGTTTGGTTTTTTTGTGGGGGTTTTGTTGGTTGGTTGGTTGGGGGTTTTTTGCCATGTTCGAACAAGGGGCTGAGGTCCCAGGGTGGAATCCAGCGACACAAGCTATCAAAAGGCAGAACCAGGGCTGGGCTCGAATCCGCTGATCCCAAACCTTGCCCCAGCCCCCCGCAGCCTCCCTTCCTCGTACAAGTGGGAAAAACTGCTTCTATCAGTGGGCAACATGGCAGCCCGACGACCAAACAAAATTAGGTGGGGTAAGGACCCAAAGGGGAGCAAACACATGCTGTTTGCATTTTCTCTCAAGGAGGCTAGAAGAGCAAAGGCAAGTTGAAGGACCCATGAGAAAATAGAGCAGTGACAGCTGATTCCAGGCTGACAGAAGAAGAAAAACATAGGAAGATGAGGTACAATGAAAATGGGAACAGAGCTCGGGGTGGAGGAGTCTACTCCGTCCCCAGGGCTTTCTTTAGCAGCAGATGGAGAAAGGAAACATTCGTACAGCTTCCTGGAGAGCCAGGCAAATAGAAGAAAGAAAGAACAAGCAACATGTAAGAGAGTGAACTTTTGAACAGCCTAAGAAAGCTCTGAGGGTGGGCGTGGGGAAGGGACTCCAGGGGGTTTGGGATGAGAAAGGGGGGTGGGGGAGGAGAGATCCTAAATGTGTGTGTGTGGGGGGGGGGTTCTCTCAGAGGGGCCGAAGGGAGGGTTGGGTAGCCTAGGTAGAAGCTTCACAGCGAAGACCAGCCGAATATAGAACGTAAGTGGGAACTCGGAGCCTTTCTGAACAAAAGTGACCCACAAAGCCAGACGGTACAGGACCCACCAATGAAGGAAGATCGAGCTGGGCTTCAGGGATGGCCATTCCCAGAGGTTAGGGGCTGGAACCTCCCCTTTTCCGAAACCAGTAATTGTAAGGTGCAGGCAGCCCACGGCAGCTCCCCCTGGGGTGCCAGCCCAGGATCCTTACAAAAAGATTCCGTAATTCAAAGTATCACCGTGGGTTTGCACTTTTGTGGACGCCACCCCACCCCTGTGGTTCAGAGCTCAGTCCTAGGGAAAGGTGCCTTCTTAGGAAAACACTCGAGGATAAATGATGGTCATGGGAATACACGACAAGACAGATAATGACCTGAAGCTGAAAGGTGGGGACCAGGTGGCTCCCCAAACCAGGCCAGCTTGCTGGAAAAGCCAGCAGCATTAGAGGAACCTGACAAGTTTGGCTTGCGAGGAAATCCTGAAGCGTGCCCTCAAAACCAAGATGTAGGTGTGGCTTTACAGAGACAGGCTCTGAACTTGGCCACAGCATGACCAGAAGGGAGGCTGAACTTCTCAGAAGCATATAAAGGTTTTTCTACTACCTCTCATAGCGTTTAGGCCCTCTTGGCTTAAATAACTACTGAATTAAAATTCCATCCATGGGGGGGGGGAGCGGGGGGGGGGGCCCGGGTGGCTCAGTTGGTTAAGCATCTAACTCTTGACTTCGTTAAAATTTTTTAAAATATTTATTTATTTTTGAGACAGAGCATGAGCAGGGGAGGGGCAGAGAGAGAGAGGGTGACACAGAATCCGAAGCAGGCTCCAGGCTCTGAGCTGTCAGCACAGAGCCCCACAAGGGCTCTCGAACTCACAAACCGTAAGAACATGACCTGAGCTGAAGTCGGTGACTTAACTGAGCCACCCAGGCATCCTACTCCCTGCACTCCCAATTTTGGCCCAGGTCACGATCTTTCGGTTTCTTGAGTGGAGCCCCAGGTAGGCTCTGACCTGACATAGAGGGGCCTACTTGGGATTCTCTCTCTCTCTCTCTCTCTCTCTCTCTCTCTCTCTGCGCCCCTCCCCCACTTGTGCACACGTGCATGCTCTCTCTCAAAATAAATAAATAAATACTTTGAAGACATCATCCATATGGATAAAATGACACAACACCTGGGATTTGCCTTAAAAGTCTCTGGCACAGGTGCCTGGGTGGCTCCGTCAGCTGAGCATCCAGACTCTTGATTTTGGCTCAGGTCATGATCTCACTCTTTGAGAGTTCCAGCCTCTCCTTGGGCTCCACGCTGACTGTGGAGCCTGCTTGGGATGCTCTCCCTCTCTCTGTCCCTCCATAGCTCGCTCACGCACGCTTTCTCTAAAGTAAAAAAAAAAAAAAAATTTAATAGCTACTGAGCTAGGGTTGATCTCATGTAGACCTACCCTTCGAAAACAAAACAAAACAAAACAAAACAAAACAAAATCTCCAGGACACCACAAAGTTGGGGGAAGGAACAGAAGACACATGAGGAGAAAATGTCACACCTATTAAAGCTGGGCAAGGTAAGGGAATTTATACCAGTGGACGACATAGTGTCTTTTCCAGACCCTCAGCATCACCTGGGACACACACACTTGCAAAGTCTCAAGCTGGAGCAGGAGACCCCACATCTACTAAATAAAAATCTCTGGGGGTGGGGTGCAGCAACCTGGGTTTTAACAGGCCCGCCCCAGGTTTCTGCTCTGTGATTCGGACTCTTGCTTACATTTGAGACTCACTGCATTAAACCATTTTGTTTCCATCAGTATTTGTGTATTTCCATAATAAAGGATTTTTAAAAACCCATCCCTGTAGGCATTTTTGTTGTCGAGTTGTTTATTCCTTACACCAGTTGTCTTCAATTGCTATTTAACCATTGTTTTGATCTTTTCCTGGAGCCAGAACAAAAAGCCAGGAAGCAGATGCGACCGCGACTCCTCTCTCTCTCTCTCTCTCTCTCTCGCTCTCGCTCTCGCTCTCGCTCTCGCTCTCTCCCTGTCTCTCTCTCTCTCCCGCCGCTGTTTGCAAACGTAAACTTCCCGTAAAAGACGCCCAAGCGGCTTGCACGCCACTCACACCTGAACAACTGTGTCAGCAAAGCGGCCGGGAGCAGAACCTGCGCGAGGTTCGGGGCGCACTTGGGAGAGGCCTTCCCGGCGTCCGCACGCGGTGCGCTCCGCGCCGCCGGCCCCCGAGAGTCCCAGCCCTGACGGCACTGCCACCCGACGATCCTGCGTGGTCCCCCGGGGCTCGCGAGAAACGTCCCCCCTGGATGGACTCAAAACTGCAGCTCGCACGACACTGGTCCCCTTGACAATTTCTGTCCTCCCTTTCAGAGGATCTTTAGAAAGAAGAACAGGAAGGGAGTGAGGAGAGCCGGGGGCCGGGTCACAGGGGACCCCGTCCAGCAGCGGCGCCTCCTCCGTGCTGTTGGGGCTCGTGGGTGCGAGGGCGAGGCTTGGGGAGGCCCAGGCCGCGGGAGGGGAAGGGTTAAGAAGCGGGGGCCCCTCCCCCCCCTCCCCGCCCGCCGGTCTTCCCCACCTCCCCACCCCTCCCCGCCAGTGCTGTAAAACAATCCCTTTGTTTCCTCTTTAAGACGTTAGCCTCAGGGGCCATTATAGCAAAGAAAGGTAGCCTGGTTCTTTTATCTGCAAGAATCCATTAAGCGTGGCCTCGGTGCAGAGGCCGCTCGTTTATGGTCTGCTTCGCGAGCGGACCCTGGGGGACCCCTCCCAAGCGCGAGTCCAGACGCACCTGTACCCCCATCTCAATACCCGCCCCTAGGGAACTGCAATTTGGGGGGAGGAGGAGTGGAGAGTAAGAAGCCCCCTCCAAACACGAGTTGCAAGAGAGTCGCGGAGCTCCGCCGCTTTGGGGGTGTCTCCAAAGTACCCGGCTTCTCATCGTCCCGCACCCCTCCGTGCGGGAGGAATAAACTTTCGACGGCTAGGTGGGAAATGACCCTCTCCTGGCTCTCCGCTACCCTGCACGCGAGGCTGCGCACATTTCCCCCCTGCGGTCTGGGGGCGGCGGGGGGCACAGGACGCGGGAGGCGACGCGCGCAGCTGCGCCTCCGGGGCGCGGGAAGGAGCGCACGTGGGTGTGTCGGTCCAGTGTCTGCCGATCCCGGGACGCGGGTGGGCGCGTCTGCACCGCAGCGCGACCGCCGCTCTGAAGGCAGGTGTTCCGTCCCGCGCGCGCTGGACTGTGGCCCTGCGGAGCAGCGCGAGTGTTCCCACTGGGGACGGGAAGAGGGCCCTTTGCCTCTCTTAGGAAGCTGTGACGCAAAATGCCGGCCGGAAAGCGCCGGAGAAGGCACTGGAGGTTTCGTGGGGGCTCATCAGAAAGCAATCTAGTACCGATTAATAATTTATACCCTTCCCCGGAGAAGCAGTTGCCCCCAAAGCCCACTTTGCCAGTGCGCTCGGTTACCCGCTCCCCAGTCAACACAAGGGAAGAAACGCCCGACAGGCCCGAGAGGCCCAGAGAGAGCGGCTTTGAATTCTGGTGTGGAGGGCAGCGGCAGAGAGAGGAAAGGCGGTGGGAGCCAGGCAGGGCCCTGGGAAGGTCCAGGGTGATACTGTCCTGGAGCTTTGGGGGAGGGATAGTCCCTTTATGAAATCGCCAACAATTCAGATTGTTAAGAGGAGCACAGGTGGTGGGAATGCAACAAAACAAAACAAAACAAAACAAAACAAAACTCTTTCTCTAAACTCTCCGGGGGTTTCCAGGCCAAAGACAGACTGATCAAGTCTGCAGGTCTCTGGCTTGAAATCTCCGTGGAATGACCTTCTTTGGATCTTCTCCTGCTCTTTCCCCATGAATATAAATATTTTCTCCACTTACCATATGTTACCCACGCACTTCCACAGACCCCACCGCCCCTGCCCTGCTGGGCGGCTTGCAAAAGGAAAGTCTGCCCTCCTCTCAACCGGGAGGGCAGGGGAGGAGGGAGCAGTGTTGTTTAAGGGACAATGTCACTTTCCTCTTCGTCAAGATTCTTTGTCAATTGCTGGGGAAATAATTGACCTCAAGCTACTTCAGTCACAACCAATAGAAAAATGGAATGGTGATGTGTCCAGCTGTTAAGGGGAGGCAGGCACGCAGGCTGGAAAACAAAGGTGGCAGGGAACAGAGCTGACATGAAAAATATGTGACGCTTCTTGATGGAGTTTCGGGGATATCGAGGAATTTCACTGAAATATAGGACAGACACAAACTACGTTTCTGTTCATCTGCCATACCTTCAAGCTTACGGTCCTTAATTTATGCCTTTGGATGGCTGAAAAGGAAAATCCGGCACAGAAGCCCTTTAATGCAGCTGAGTCTTTTCGGTTCTCTGACCCTTTCCTTAACTTACACAATGGTACGTTTTCCCGACATCCTCCACTCAATTGGCAGCCAGAATGACTCAGTTCTGTCTGATGCAGGGGCCCAGGGAAGGATTTGAGAGTTCGGGGAGTATTGTTTGGGGGGTTTTGTTTGTAAGCAGGGGGAGAAAGTGCAGGAGGGAAAGGGGGCGCCAGGAGGAGTGAGAAGGGTCACCGGAGAGAAAGCCAAGAGGAAATTCAGCCACCGGCAGATCCATGGGAGAAATGATGGTCAAGAGCGGCTCGGCAATACAGGTCTCATATTTCAGACCACAAGACGTCCCACTTCTGAAGCTGATCCTGTTCCAGGTTGGACCAATCAGAAAAAAAATCAATCAGGACATTTGATGCCACCAGCATGGTAACCAGCAAGAACAATATCAAACACGAGCTCCTGAACATTGCGGTCTTACAAGGAGGACTTAGAAAGAAATCCAGATGCTACAAAAGCGGCTTGAAAGCCTCAGTGGTTTCCCCGTTTTCTCCTCTAACATGAGACTAAACTAGCGTGGCGGATGTGTGTTGATAGCCACCGTACAGAAGTACTAAGGTCCCTGCCTTAGCGCTGAAACACAGAGAGGGTGAGGCAGAATATCAAGATGGCACAGACCCATCCCCCCGGGGCAGGAGAGTCATCAGAGCCCATGCCTGTATTTCTTGATAGCCTACATCTTCTCCAAGGACTTGCAAGGAGTGGTGGGCATGTGAGCAAGCCATCTTGAAAAGAAAGCACATCAGTGCACAGAATATGCATCGTGGCAGACCCACGCAGACCTGCAGAGACAAACGTCGTCCTACCGTCTCACTGGAGAAATGTCCCCTTCCTGCCACAGCGTGATGCATTTTTCTCAAGTAGAAGTTTTGAAATCTGTGCCCTTGCTGTAAGCCAACCTCAGGTAAACAGGTTCATGGGCATGTTCCAAATCTCTCCCACTTGTCACAAGTGCTTCTTGGGATCTTCTCGGAGGTCCACTCAAGGGTTAGCACAGTCGGTAGCTGGACTTCACTTCTCTCAGATTTACTAACCCGACCAGCGGCGTGGTGTTCATGTGAAGAAAGAGAGCCGGCTGAAGGAATTCTCCAGGTGACATCGTTGTTTTGAAGCTGCTGACCCCCATTTCATCTGAAGTAAAGAGATTTTTTTCATGTACCGTCCTTGAAAAAAACCGGATCTGGACTAGTTTTGTTCTAGATGGATCTAGAGCTTTTGTTCTCGAATCCAACAATTGCTGAACATGGATATTTTAATTGTGCCTGTTAAGCACCCCCCCCCCCCCCCCCCGCACAACGTCACCTGATGGTTCAAAGATGAAGCCTTTGCATTGGCTGTCTAGTAATGGCAATGGATTTGCATTGAACTCCTCCTGTTCTCGCGGGTGACCCCTGCCATTCATTTGCAAGGTGGGAAACTAAGATTGGGGTGAAGTTTGTGGCTATAGTAGTTCGTAAGGCTAATTGGCTCACGTGAGAATGAAACCTGTAGATTGGCCTCATTAGTTCTGCATTAAATCTAACACACCAAAGTACAGTTGAAGGGACATAACTCTTGCCGGGAATGTATTTGTAATTTGGTAGAATTAAATAAGGTTCTAAGTGAACACTGCCGATTCTGCAAGATGTTCAGGACAAAACAGAGGAAATCAGAGGAAGATGCCCATCGATATTTGAGAGTTATGAGAATTAAACGCTTTTAAATTATATGGTTTTCATTCTGCAAATAATTTATGTTTAAACATCTTAAAACACTGCATCTTGTTGTGTGTAAATTAGGATCCTATTTATGTAAAAAAAAAAAAAAAAGCCCAAGAAAAAGCCGATCAGAAATAAATCATAGTTTATATGTTTTTATTTAAATGGCAGGAGTATAGGTAAATGATTTTTCCTCATCTCAAATTTCCTAACATGTTATCGAGTGGCTACAACTACTATTTAACGGAACAAAAATATACGATCATTCTATAAACATTTGTTAATACCCATGCATAGGAATCACTATAAAGATGTCATAGAAGTACAATCCCTGTTTTCTGGGCAAACAGTGGTTTGCACAAGAATTACGGAGAAGTAAACGGACGAAAGGAACAGTCAACCGAGTGCGAGCATTTCACGTGTTACCTCGTGCAACTGTCTCTCCTGGGGAAGTAGGCGCTGACTTACAGAGTAGGGGACTGAAGCTTTTGAGAGTACAGTACACGCAAACTGCCCAGATCCTCCTGGTAAAGGAGACATTCAGACAGTTTCGCGCACACGCCCTTTCCTCCCTGCTCCATGGAACAGGAACACACAGCAGCAGATTTCATGGGTTAGACAGGGAGATAAAGAATGTACCAACATCGTGTCTGATCAGAAGTTCTGTACTCAGGGCGCCTGGGTGGCTCAGTCGGTTGAGCGTCCGACTTCGGGTCAGGTTATGATTTCACATGGCTTGTGGGTTCGAGCCCCGCGTCGGGCTCCGGGCTGACAGCGCGGAGCCTGGAGCCTCCTTCAGATTCTGTGTCTCCCTCTCTCTCTGTTCCTCCCCCTGCGCACTCTCTGTCCCTCTCTCTCAAAAATAAATAAAAGATCCAAAAAAGGCTTTTAAAGATCGTGGTGAAGTCCACAGGAGGCTTTTCAATGCAGCTGTCAAGTCCTTTGGCAAGAGAGAGCAGGAGTCAGCTCTGCAGGGGGCAGATATGGAGGCTGGAGGCCTCACGCATGAGCACAGAGGGGCATGCGGTATAAGGGAAGGTTCGAGTGGCAGGTGGCCACATTGTCCTACATAGTCCAGAAGAGCTGTTCCCATCCTCATAGCTTCCCGGTGAGCAACACACCCCGTGAAGCTCTCTGTACCCTAACAATTCCCCACTTTTCCGGGCCAGCTGGAGTGAATTTCTCTCCTGACAGCCACAGGATCTCAGGCTGCCGCAGAAACAAACACACACGTTATCTGAATGATTTTTCTCAAGTCCTTCCTGGCTTTCCCAATGATGACCAGTGTCCCCAAATTCACATCCACTTGGCAGTCTGTCAGGAACCTCAAACCTAAGATGCACAAAAGCAAACCTGTCCTCTTCCCTTTCACATTTCCCCAAGTATTCCCGACCTCAGCAGTGCCCCCCCCACCCCCCGCCGCCAGTGGTTCAAATCAGAAACCTGGTGGGGGGGGGGGGTATCCATGACCTTTCTCTCTCTGGTGCAAACTCTCTCCAATACTGCTCAAACCCACCCATTTGTACACACACACATACACACACACACACACACACACACGCACACCAACTTTCCAACTTTGAAACCCTTCCCATGGTTTTTCATAGCCTATTAGCATAAAATCAAAACTCATGTGCCCACCCTGCAATGCCCTGTGTCTGCCCGTCCTGTCTCTTCAGCATCCTGGCCACGCTTCGCCCAAGCTGAACCTTCTTCATTTCCTCACAAATGCTGTGCTTCTCTGCCCGAGGGACTTTTGTGTGCCCTGTTCCCCTCCACAAGGAACCCTTCCCATCCCCATCTGACTCCTGCTTTCCTCTCGTGTTTTAGCTTAGATTCCATGGCCTCCACAAAGCCTCATCTGATTCACTAAGCTTAAGGTTAAGCATCCCTAATATGTGGTCCTGTGACCTTCTGTATCTGACTACCCGTAGCACGTACTGACCTTCAAGGTCATTGCTTGTTTGTATTATCTGCCTCCCCTGCTTGACTGTGAACTGCAGGCAGGCGTATCCCCAGTGTGGAGACCACAGGACCTGCGTAGGAAATAGTGGAGGAATGAATGTATTAATGCATCAAAGCAGCACTCGTGCTCAGGACAACACGTAGACCTTTTAGCGAACTGACTCTTCTATTCGTTCTGTCATCGCTCGTACTCTTAGGATCTGGTGCGAGTCCCTGAACTGGAAGTCAGGAAACGGGGCCAGGGGACAACATTCGTAAGAATATTTACTGTTACTATTAGCCCACCTGACATCTCCCCTCACTTTCTACACTAGGCCGGTAGCTTAAACTGTAATGAATCTGACCACACTTTGACTCTCTGTGCCCTCATGCTGAGTCCTGACCCAGGACTCTCTTGGCCCTTCATGCAAACCAATCTCAGAGGCCTTTCCAGAAGTTCCCCCTAACATCAAATTGTGGGGTGGACATAAGCCAAAAAATCGTCAGTACGCACACGCGGGAGCGTATCATTCAGATGGCAAAACCGAGTTCTTGTATGGTGGGTGAGGCTGAGATTAAGATACTGACCAGGTTGTTCTCTCTCTCCCATGGGCTGCCTGTGGGGCCAAGCAGTCCACTGCGGGACCCATCACAGGGGAGAACTTGGAGCTCTGGGGGCAGGTTGGGTAGTGACTAGAACACGACAGCATGAGCGCTCGGGAACTGCACGTGTATCACGGCCTTGGAAAGAAAATAGTTCCAAGAGGGACACACTGAATGCAGATGCTTTGGACCCGGAGTGTCAGAAGGTGGAGGCAGAAGACGGGAGGAAGCGTATTCAGGCGAGGTTGGAACCAGCACGGCTCCAAGAATGGAGTCATACATTTGTGAGTTGGGAGAGGGTTTCCGATTTAGAAGGAAGATGGTAATTTGGTTTCCAGACAGGTGGGGTTTGTGATGGCACATGGAGTCCAAGTGGAAGCGGAAGCCGTAAGAAGTCAGCTGCAGAAAGCGATGACAATCAGGAGGGGACCCATGTAGAGCCTACGGTTGCAGACGGGGGAGATTCTACAACGTGAGCCAAATATAGGGCCAACACGAGCTCCCCCGTTCAGTCTAGAACACCAGGAGACACCGTGGAGAAGAACTTCAAGGAGACAGAGAAAGCCAAGATCAGAGGCCGTCCAGAGCATAGGGTGAAGTTACGAGGAAGGAGACAGTAAGGAGTTGGTTTGCAATATTCAATGCTGCTCATATTATCTGAGCCCTTGCTGTGGGCTAGGCGTGTTTCAAGGAATTCTTCTTCAAT
Organism: Prionailurus bengalensis; assembly: GCF_016509475.1. Taxonomy (NCBI): domain Eukaryota; kingdom Metazoa; phylum Chordata; class Mammalia; order Carnivora; family Felidae; genus Prionailurus; species Prionailurus bengalensis. Next base: position 12,123,866 of record NC_057353.1, on the reverse strand, counting down.
GATCCCATGTAATTCCTGCAGCAACTCTGCGACAACTTGCAACTCTGTGGGTGCTATTATTATCCTTGTTTTACAAATGAGCTAACTGAGGCTCCTAGAAATGGTACAACTTATCAAGGCCATATGGCCAGTAAAACGCAGAGCTAAGATTCAAACCCATGGTCTTGGGGCCTACAGCTGGATCTTGGGAGAGGAAGAGAAAGACGGAATAGGGGACATATTGGTTTTCTGTGGCTCTAGGCAGCCTGACAAGACAAAAACAAAGTATTCTGGATGAGAGCTGAAGTAGACAAAGGTAGAAGTCTAAATACTCTGATTCAGTGAGGCCCGGACAGGGTGACAGATTGGTGAGCGAAGAGGCCGGGGGCCTTGAGACTCAAGTCCCTGCTTCTCACCGGCTGCTTCTGCTTGGGCAAGAGCCAGGGAGGCTCCTCCAGAGCCTTCTCCCCTGCCTGACCGGAAATGCGGCCTCAGGGGGTGCCATTCTGGCTACCTTCCAAGGGTCCAGAAGCCAATGAAAGCCGGCAGTGCAGAGATGGAGAATAGCTCATCCGCTTACTTCCCAGAGCCCGGGTGGCCAAAGTCCCCGCAAGCCCAGAAGGAGGGAGAGGCCCCCAGGGGAGTGGGATGTAGGGCAGACCAAGCAAATCCCAGACAACACTGGGGGGCTTGCCTGAGGCAAACACCAGCCTGGGGAAAGTGCAGGAACCAAAGGACCACATCTGTCAAGTCTTGCCCTTGATGCTGGGACGGACCAGAGGGACCTAAGAAGAGACGCCCCAGGCCTCCTTAAACTTGAAGCAGATCCAGGGGCCTGATATCAGGCCCGTGTGAGAAAGGAAGGCCACTCCAGGTGAGAGGGGACTGCTTCCAGTGGGCACAGACCTCTCCTGAGGGGAAATGTGGGTCTTGGCTAGACATGTCATAGGATCTCTCACCTCAGAACTGGGTAACGCGAGGCTGTCCCCACCAGTTGACCAACTCCACAAGACACACACGGCTGCACCTTCCCCTCCCCCACCCCAGCCACCATTTTTCGCTCCGCAAGAGCTGTGTCTTCTGCGTCCAGTCGATATTGCTGGCTTTAGCAAAGACTTGCAGATAAAGGGGACAGCATCTGACAAAGACTTGCAGATAAAGGGGACAGCATCTGACCTCCCAGCTCTCCCAACTCTGCACGTAGAAGTGAATCAGGGCCGATGCCAGTTGCGGGCGGGCTTTAGGTTAGGACAGCGCCCCCTGGAGTTGTGCAAATTGCCAACTCTGGCAAGCATGGAAAAATCCACAGTGAAAGAACCCTGCGCCTCCTCTCCACCCTATTTCTCTCCAACCCTGTGACACGGGCCTTCTTTCTGTCTCCATGGCTGAAGCAACCCATCCCAGTCTCAGGCCTCCATGAGACTCTCTGCCTGCACTATTTCTCCCAAGAGGTACCATGGCTGCCTACCTTTTGAGAAAGCACTTATGCTTACCCAAAAGTTATTTTTAAAGTTTATTTAGCTCTACCCCCCCCCCAACATACATACATTAGAATATAAGCTCCATGAGAGTGTGACCTCTGGGTGTCTTGCTTTCTCCTGTGTCCTCTGCACCTAGGAAAGGACCAGGCTTCTCCTGAAGCTTCTCAGTAAGCGTGTGAAATGGAATCCACTTGAATTGAAGTTTCAAACCACAAAAGGTGACCAAATGTTTAAAATAATTTAGCTGCAAGCAAGTAAAATTTAGTTACAAATAATCAGTTTTGCACAGCCCTCAAAATGACTCTCTATTTTCTCCCTAATGGTTTGCCTCTTTCCTTTCATCCTGCCAGATACTACACCGGGAATGTTGGGAATACATGTAAACCCCCAATGGTTTAAGGGAACCTAGGACTTTAAAAAGACGGTTGTCACTGAAGACTGGATAAAACACGCTGTAAAAGGAAAATCTCCAAAGGAGATAAAGGGCATCAGGAGTAGGGCGTCTCCTTTTTATGAACAGTTCCTAGGTGGTGCCTGACCAGCTGCTACACCCCAGTAAAATAGGCCAGCAGGGAAACCTGCCTGTGGCCCGGCTTAACCCTTCCCTGGCCCTCACCTCAGTAAGATGCTGGGAAAGATCAGAAGAATTCAAGCACTACTTGCTGCCTGGAAGAAAACAGCAAAAGGGGGGAAAAAAGACTGATTCCAATGTCACTCCCCACCCCCAAGCTTTCTTCTCCCAAAGAGCCTTCTGTTCACAGAAATTAAAGGACTCTGATAGCAGATCACAAATTCAGGACAGAAAAGCTTCACCATGCAGCCAGAGATTGCATTGTCGGTAACCAGACGTTGGACACTTTTTTTGCTTATGAACTTTTGGAGACCGTTCGAATAAAAGACTATTTGTTCCTGGACAAACACTCAACCAGCAAAGAAGCCTTTAGGAGGAGGGGGGATTTTTGTTTTGCATTTTCTCTTTGCAAAAAGAGAGAGAGAGAGAGAGAGAGAGACTTACTCTACTTGTTTTTCAGATAAAAGAAGCTAATTTGTTTACTATTACTGGGGACTCATGTCTACGAGTTCCTATGCCATTGTGGTAAAAAGAAAGGCTATTTTTAAAAAATCAAAAGCCACACAAGCCTTCATATGTAGTGCTCTTCTTCCCCTTCCTGCCTCCCCACTTTCATTTTACAGATGGCCATGAATATATAAGCCAAGTCAAAGCTCACGAGGTAACTCTTTTCTCTCTCTCCCTGACTCCTTGCAGAAACAGCCATACCTGAACTTGAAAAGCAATCTCTCGCCAAAGTTCAGTGAGATTCTAGCCTCAAAAGTTAACTCCCAGATTTACTCCTTTTTGGAAAATCCAACTCTTGGCATATGCAAACACATAACCTAGGCTTCAATCCCCAACACCCCCCCCGCCCCTTGCAGTGTTCACTTTCCTGGTCTACATGGAACGTTTCTGAAATCAAGCCAGCAAGATGTTGAATGATGTCCTTTTAAAAGAGGGTGTGCCATAACTGGGTCACTAACTGGGTGACTAATCACAGTTGCCTTGTAACCACAGAGACTGTGGCTTCAACCTGACTTGATCATTTGTAAACCACAAAATGACCCAGCCATCTGCAGAGGCTCTGGAGCCTGCAGACCGTCCCAGGCCTGTTCCCTCCTCAGCCCAGGCGAAATGGGAGCTGCCCTGGGCGCGGGGCCTCTGGGCCTTTGCAACAATCAGAAGGGATCTGACCAGGTCCAACCTTTGCTTTATTCGCGTCTTCACCGGCTCCAGCCTTGCGAGCAATTGCAACAGTTGCTCTCTGCTCTGAATTCCATTTAGCCATTGGGAGTCCAAAAAGGAAAAAGAAGGGACCGACAATAAATTTGTTTTCAAGACAACAAACAAACAAACAAACAAAGGAAAAGGAAAAGGTAACAAGAAAGAAAACTTCCTCCAACTTAATGTGGGGTCCTTGGTTGTGTCTATCACATACTCAACGTATTGCATGAAAACTTGATAAATCTGTCCCCAATCAGTACAGCAATTTAAGGAATTTGGGGACAGGAGCATCTTTGCCAAGGGTCCCTCAATGTGTTCTAGGTTAAGGAGTCCCTGGGGTTGGAGGGTAAGCCCCTGAGAGGGACCAGTGGCATCAGGCCAGCAAAGGAGGAGCATGAACCCCTTCCCTTCCTGTCGCCCAAGTCATAATTTTTGCAGGCCTGCAGTGCAAAAAAATAAATGAATATATATATATTCACTTAGGAGGAAGAAGTGCCTTTATAAATGAGGGAAATGATCGATCTCAGTGGCAGGGGAAGATCTGCTCTCACTACCTCTCACCACAAAGCCCCCACCTCAACTGTCTGGCTAAGAGGGTTATTTTTTTTCTGCTTAGGGAAAATCGGTGGAAGGTACACAGTGGACTAAGCATGGTCTCAGCCCCGCCCCCTTACCTGTGTTCCTTTCACCACTAACCCCCCCCCCCCCCCCAGCAATCCCTCCAGTAGAAACCCACCTTTTTTTTTCTCTCTCTCTTATCACATTAATTCAATCCGGCAACTGTTACTGTCTTGGGTAGGGGAAAAGGAGTTTTCTCCAAAAGGACGGGCGGGAGCAACAAATGGGAGGGGAACGGGCAACGCTTGTGAAATCCCAAACCGGACTGGTAAGAACAACATCATAAATTATGGATCCCTCGAGCCGCCTCTGGCCTGTCACGGCGTGATCTGTCTCCACGGACTTGCCTGGCGCGGGCGACACTGTCGTCCGCGAGCTCGGGGCGCCGGGGCCTGGGTTGCCCTCTCCCGGCCTGGCCCCGGCGCCCTCCCCCCCCCCACTCTCCCCCCCCCCTCCCCGCCCCGGGGCGGTCTGGTCTGGGCCCTCCCCGGGGACTGTTCGGAGCTCAGCGCTGCGGGACGCGCCAGCTGCGGGGACGGGCCCCAGGCCGGCGGAGCACAGGCTCGCCATTGTTCCCGGGAACCCCGCGGGAGCACCCAGCGCCCGGCTCCGCGGTCACAGCAGGGCCGCGGCAGGGGACACCAGGGGCGCGCGTGGACGCTGCGCGGTGCGCCTTCGCGGGCGGCGTGGCGGGGCCCCCAGAACAGCGAGCGACATCTGCGCGAGAGCGCGGGGGAGGGAGGGGAGTCGTCACACTCAGGACGCCCATCTGGACCTGCTTTCCTCCCGTGCCAGATGCGAGGAGGGAGAAGTCAAGGTTAAATGCTGCGGCGGGGGCTGCGGCGGGCGCGCAGAGCCTGGGCCCCCGCGCCGCGCCCTGCGCCCAGCTCGGCCTGCAGGCCCCTGCAGCCCCACCTTGCCCTTTGTCTTTCCTCCGGAGCAGATGTGCTGTGACCCCCTGGTATTATTCGCGCCGCCGAGATTAAAGGAGCCTCCGCCCAGTTTAGAAACTGCAACTCTTGCCTCCCCCCACCCCCCACCCCCCCAGCAACCCCACCTAATTGTTTTTGTTTTGCTTTTTGGTAGCGAGTCAACCACTCATCAGAAGGTGGGCAAAACCCTCGGCTCTCATTTAAATATGTTTCTGTGCCAAATCGGCCTGCTGTTCTGCCCTTTTAGCTACTGTCACCGGCACCACAGAAACAATGAATTACCAAGAATAAGTCACCGAACACCGACCGACTCAGCCTGCAGATGTTGCCTGCTGAAGGCTGCCTATTGACGAATGTGGAAGGCTGTGTGTGTGTGTGTGTGTGCGCGCGCGCGCGCGCGCGCGCGTGTGTGTAAAGCCAACAGCCGCACGTTTGTTCTTTGGTGATTCGTCTTCCGTATGAAGCCCCCCCCCCCTTTTAATGATGAAAGGTCAATTATGAGACCCAAAAAGAAGCCACCTTCTCTGGCAGGCCCGCACTCCCAGAAATGAATGGGAGAGCTGGGGTTTCTCATGCGGCAGAGACAAGGGAACTCCAAATCAAGCTGAATTGTGTGTGAGTCAGGCCCTGGAGAAACTGTGGGCAGAGGAAATGTGAGTGGTGGTTTCCTGGATTTCTTGTGCAGGAAGAAACCACCAGTGGGAGGGAGGGCAGGGAGGTGGAGGAGGGGACCGAGGCCTGGGAGGGAGGGAGAAGGGCCTCCTTCAGGCCAAGGGGGAAGGGCGGGGTGGGTCTGCAGGAGGCTGGGGCTGCCTTTGTGTTGTTTGTGTGGGCAGGGGCTGGGCCTGGCGAAGGCCGGAAGTGCGCCCCGAGCGGTCAGCTGCCCACCCCCCAACACCAGGTAACAGCTGGCACCTGTGCTGGAAAACGCAGCTAGCAGCATCATTATTTAGCATTAGAGCATTCCAGAAATAATTACTGCCAGTTAGAAACCGCAAAGGACAGAGGGAATTGGAACCTCAGACCCCCTGCTTATCAGACTCCCAGCGTTTTGAGGACGGCCTCGCACGGAGTCTGGGTCTGGGACGACAGCCGGAAGCCAGAGCCAATGGGCTCTTTTCCAGGGCTCATCCTGGCTCAGGGGTTAAATTAGGGTCACAGATAAAATGTCAAAGGTCATCACACTGACATTTTCTGACATCCAAAGCAGTTTTGCCTGGAATCCAGAACTGTCCTTTTCACCTGGAATTAAATGGGTCAAATAAAGGAGAGCAGGTACCTTGGTCTTCAGATAATAACGCTAATATTAGCTCAACCGTTAACAATTGTTGAGCTTTTTTATGTGTCGGACACGATGGAAATACTTTGATGACTTCTCTCCCTCAATCTTCGGGGCCTTAAAGGGAGGTCATCACAACCTCCAATCACAACCATTTGACAGATGAGTACACTGAGGCTCAGAGAGGTCCGGGAGAGGGAGCAAAGTTACTCAGCAGTTTGCGGCTTTCCCCTACTGCCTACAGGTGCTGAAAAACTGACAGAGAGTAAGGAAAATGGACTGCCTGCATGCACTCTGGTTACCTGCGGCCCAAAGAGGGATCCTTTCCCAAAGCCTGAGATTTGATATATAAATCCCAGTTTTCCAAACACACGTTCTCTCTGCCTATATCGTCGTTGGGGTCAGCAGTAAATCTCACAGAAGTAAATGCTACGATTTCTGGAAAAGAAGATTTTTGTTTTTTCGAGTGCCTTCTTTTACAGATTGGTCATTTCTTTTTTTTTTTTTTTTAATTTTTTTTTAATGTTTATTTATTTTTGAGATAGAGAGAGAGACAGAGCATGAACGGGGGAGGGTCAGAGAGAGGGAGACACAGAATCTGAAACAGGCTCCAGGCTGAGAGCTGTCAGCACAGAGCCCGACGTGGGGCTTGAACTCACGAACCGCGAGACCTGAGCTGAAGTCGGCCGCTTAACCGACTGAGCCACCCAGGCGCCCCCAGATTGGTCATTTCATGAGGAATGTTTCATAAACTTGCTTATTAACAAGCTTACACTCAACATCTGTAACTATCTGGACAACAATAAGGTAAACAGTTAACGAATCAAAACTGGCTTTACAACTGAGTCCCAGCTAGGCCAATAAACTCACTTCCCAGCTGCTGACCTAAGTTTTTTTTTTTTTTTACATTGTCGTGACTGAAATCAACATGGGCATTTAATTTCAGATAGTAATGTTGAATTAAAACCATCAGATGGTGATGCCAAACTAAAGCATTGTTGTTATTAATGCTGATAATAATTATTAATAACAATCACTAACATGAACTAGGCTGTTACGTGTTGAATATCACACCAAGGGCTAAACATTCATCAGCTCATTTAATCCTTACAAAGAAAGCCCAGGTTTCCACTCGTTCTTCCCAGTCTCCTCTCCACACACACAGTATCCAGACAGCTCTTTTTAAAATGTAAACAAAGTTAAGAAAAAAAAAAATTTTTTTTAATGTAAAAAAGAAAAGGGGCACCTGGCTGGCTGAGTCAGTAGAGCGTGCGACTCTAGATTTCAGGGTTGTGAGTTCAAGCCCCACATTGGGCGTGGCGCCTACTTTAAAACCAAACAAAAAATTTTTTTATTTAAATGTAAACAAGGTCAAGTGCTGCCCTTGGCTAAAGTCTTCCCAAAGTGCACAAGAAAACTCCAGCTGCTTCCCTTGGCCCACAAACCATCCCCCGAAACTGCCTATGGCCTATTTACTCCAGCAGCCCGCATCGCTGTCCTCCAGCCATGAGTCAGGCCCTTCTAGTAAAGATCAAAGACATTCCCACCTCAGGGCCTTTGCACATATTTCTCCCTCTGCCTGGAATATCCAGCCTTTGCCTCGCTAATTTTTTTTTCATTCTTCAATTTAAATGTCTCCACATCATGGAGACCTTCCTTCAAACCAATCAAATCACCCTAGCACTCTATTTTCCTGCATGGCACTTAAAATCATGTGAAATTAGTTATTTTTCTGTCTGCTTGCTTATTCCTTTTCCTCCCTGAGCCATAAGAACCAGCAGGACAGGGACACAGATTCAGCATTGCTCTCCAATGTGTCACTGAGGCCTAGGACTCCTGGGGCACACAACAGTATTTGTTAAATTGATAAATAGAGGGACGGGACGCCTGGGTGGCTCAGTCGGGTGGGTGACTGGCTCTTGGTTTCAGCTCTGGTCATGAGCTCACGGCTCACGAGTTCAAGCCCCAAGTCCAGCTGTGCGTTGATGGTACAGAGCCTGCTTGGAATTGTCTCTTTCCCTTCCTCTCTGCCCTTCCCCTGTTCCCGGGCACAAGATCTCTTTCTCTCAAAATAAATAAATAAACTTTAATAAGTAAATAAATCCATACGCAAGTAAATAGAGAAGCACTCCAGGAGGCAGACAGTGTTATTATCCCCACTTTGTAAGTGAAGAAACTGAGGTTCAGCGGTGTTAACTAATGTCCCAGAAGTCCTACAGCTGGATCTGGAATGCGGCAATGCGTGTGTCAGATTGCCAGCATCGACTGGATCCAAGGACAAACTGATAAACACACATGATCAGGAAGAAATGTTAAAATCACATTGAATTCCACAGAAAATGAACTCACCTTGTGAGAACCATTTAAATTTACAGAAGGGGAATATTTCCAAACACCCCAGAGATTAACACATCATCTGGTGCATTTATTCTAGCCACACAGGTTAACATTAAAGTGCTCTGTGATTTCAGAATACTGGTTGTGATTTTTTAAAGGTTTCAAATATTTGAGCATTTAAACTGTTTCTTCAAATAGTACAAATGCCAATGGGTATTCCGTCCAGTCATTTCTCCTCTTACCTAAGGAAACCAGCAGAACGTGGTTTTATTGCACAATAGTAGGAGCCAAACGTAGCCACAAACCCAGTGACCTGTCCTTTTGGTACTTTTAAAATCTTGGAATAACTCATCAGCAGCCCTCCCCCAAGGGACAGGCAAAATTCAAGTAAGCGAAGAAGCCCTGCTTTCAACCTTAAGTTGCTGGAGTCCCTTCAAAATCAAGGATTCACGGTTTCCAGACAGCAAGCAGGCCGCTTTGTCGTAACCAGAAAAACGTCACCGGTCTTCTCCGCACTTCAACAGCTCTGATAAACCTGATGTCCCAGGGAGGAAACGCAACAGTGTTTCCAGTAAAGGCCTGCAGGCCCCAGATGGAGGAGCTTCCCTTCAGAGAACTGAAGTGTTCTGTTTCCTTCCGGTAGGAACCATAGATGCTCTACAGAAAAATACAGGAATTCGATTCACACAGAGCAAAACACGACAACCCCAGGGGGAGGGGGAGCTTTTCCTGAAATATATGAGTTTCCCTGGTTTCACATGACACTATATGGTTTACAGCTCATGTACCACAGGGGGCTGAAAATTGTCATTTCCTGGCCCCTCCAATGGTGGTTTTCCAGTGAGGAGAGCATTCTGACTAACCCAGGCTACTTTTTTTACCCTGAGCCTTCTTCTGGTGAACGAAAGCCTACTTCTGCTTGCCAGGGGAGGGGACGAGAAGGTGGGCTGCAGAGAAACGACGTGGAGTTAGTCTTGTAATCAATCATCCCGGCCCATGGTGAGGGTTTTACCAACAAAACCTACCCACACAGACCGGCATGATACCCATCCTCGGATGTTATTTGAAGTGTAAATGAGGCATCATCTACCTTTCTATCAGCTGGTTTTTTTTTAACACAAATACGCACACCAGATTGAGATTTTTAAGACGACTTTGTGACATCCAAACTTGACTGCAAAAACATAGGCGACAGCAATGATACGCACTTCTGATGCTTTTGGTACACAGGTGTATTTTCACTGGTCCACGTCATCTTTCGCAAGTTGAAGGGTGTGTGTGTGTGTTGGGGGTGGACTCTTTGCATCTTGAGACTTCTCTGTAACACTTATTTGCTGTTCTACTTAAATGAGGTTGAAGTTCAACAGAGTAAGAAAAGGGAACCTTTCGGTTTGCTCTGGTTCCATAGATACACCCGTCATCTCTTCTCTTCTGTGTGGCTGTTGTAAAAATTGCCCGTCCATGGAGGCAACATCAGGACCCACTGAGGAAGGCAAACCTTCGCATCCCAGATGAGATCAGCTGTCTGTAGAAATGATCACTCTAAGGACAGTCAGTGAATCCACGGCTTCTAGAAATGTGAGACCCCCACTCCCACAGAGTGGTAGACCTACATTCTCAGGAAGGTAATATCAAGTCACCAAATGGGAATTTGGGCTGATTGTAGTGAGCGAACGAAGTGAGCCAAGCTCAAGGAAGACTCTTACAGAGCCGAAGTGATCAACCTGGGGACTTTTAAGAAGGGAGTTGATCCAGAAATGTTCACTCTCTTCCTAGTGTTGCTGGGGGAAGGGGCGGAGAATAGAACCTCCAATAACCATGAGTAACATTGTGAAGTGCCCTGGGATACACCTCCCCGAAACAGAGATGGAAGCTGGAGGCTTTAATGAACAGAAGTCAGCAGCCGCCAGTGTTATAGGATTCTCCACCATTCGGTTGATACATTTTCCATTAAATATGAATTAACGGGACTCATGGTTAACATGTCAGTTTCTTGTAGGTTTTGATTAAGCAAGAGGGTTCTAAGCCAAACATTTCCAGCTGCCCTAACTAATCATTCCTTGCCCTGAGAAGCGCAGGACCAGACTGGGGACCCAGCTTGGTAGTGCCCCTTGGGAAACAAGCCTGTCTGGCCAACTCACCCCCTAGATAACATCTCCAGCTTCTCTCTAACCAAAACAAAGCAGCGTGAACCCATGAGAGACAATATCTGAGAGACAGTATCAACATCTGATTTTTTTTTTACATGATTCATAACTATTAGTCAACAAGTGGCCCGTCTTCAATAGGGTCTTGAAAATACACACCCAGAGTCAGTGTTTCTAGGGATCTTCCTTCCAGAAATAAATGCTTGAAGAAGGATCTTCCTGAATGGATATAACGATTTCTAGTGCAGTGAGAAGCCCAGAATATTTCCCGAGGAAATTCCAGGCTATTACATGGTGTGGTCGGCTTAGAAAGTGAGGCCTCTTAGGAAGTAGAAGAATGCATCCGTGAATCAATGAACACAGCACCACTCAGACAGTGAGAAATGAGGAATCCCACTGTGTTCTGGGGAGAATACTTGTCTTCAGGATTTTTTTTTTTCACTGCGGAGGAAAGCCACGTGTCATGTGGTCGTGCCAAGCAGCCCGGAGACGGAGACGATTACACCAGGTTTTCAGAGAACATTCTGGTCTCATCCACATTGTGTTTGCCTCAAAGCCTGCCTCATCAGCATCGAGTTACTCAGGTGATCCTGCAATTTACCTGAAGGCATTAGAGGAGTAATGTAAAAATCTAGAAGAATTGAGCTCATAAAGTGATAAGTAACATAACTCTGTGAGCCTATTAGAGGGGAAAATTGAAAAGGTTGCAGCCAATTATTAATAAGACAGGTGAACAGGTGCTGTCTAGAGAGGTGTCTGGACTGGGAAGCAGATTGCCGATATGAAAATGCTCAGGGCAGAAGTGGCCACCTGGCAGGCTTAGGGATGAATCCAGCCAGGAGAAGCTGTGTTTTGATAGTCCACAGGGATTAAAAAAAAAAAAAAAAATAAGGTGACATAAAATCAAGGGGTTTTTTTTTGCATTTAGAAAAATCTGTATGTTTTTCTTTGTCACGCTAGCAAACAAAATTCTTCATTTTTAGTTTGAGTCCTCTAACCTGGGTCAGAAAGACCAGGATTAAGTGATTGCTCTCATCCAAACCACCAAATGTTTTGCTTTTAGGAAAATGAAACCACCTTACTTCCTGGAAGAGAGCGAGCTCTCAGGTGAGGCAGCCGGGAGCCCCGGCACAAAATTTAAGGAGGCACTCAATGTCCGGCTTGCGCAGGCAGGTGCATGAGTGGTACCTGAGACCAAGGGCCTCCTTAAATTTTGTGTTTGCCTCTCCCTGGAGTTCTGACCCACAGTAATCACTGGGCAGTGGGGAGGGAGACCGAATGCAGACTGGTAGATAAAATGAAGGCTCTTTTATTAAAATGAAATTTAAAAAAAAGTGTCAGCCTTCCCATTTTTATTATATTAGAACTCAAATTACAAAACTCTGAATTGTAATCCTCTTGATGACCTTGAAATAGGCATTTACTCCATCACCTCATCCAAGAACATGCTCTTAGAAGCTTTTAGAAGCTTCTCTCAGTACTGCAATCTGTGGTTAATAAGGTTGTTTCTTGCTACTATTGAAACCTATCTGCCTGCTCCCTGTACCTTTGGAATAGCTGAGCAATCTTTTTTAACCTTTAGTTTAAAAAAAAAAAAAACTTCTTGTGGTCACATCTTAGCCTTTCTCAACGCCTTTCACCTTTTCTTATCAAACCCCTTTTCCTTTAGTCATTGAGATTATAAGTTTCTAGATTTTCCATCTGTCATACACCCAACAGTGATACCACCTAGAGCTTAAAAAAAAAAAAGTCCCTATTCCACAAAGATCTTTCTTTCTTTAAAAAAAATTTTTTTTAATGTTTATTTATTATTCAGAGACAGAGAGAGAGAGAGCATGAGCAGGGGAGGGGCAGAGAGAGGGGGAGACACAGAATCTGAAGCAGGCTCCAGGCTCTGAGCTGTCAGCACAGAGCCCGACACGGGGCTTGAACTCACAAACCGCGAGATGGTGACCTGAGCTGATGAAGTCGGACGCTTAACCGAATGAGCTACTCAGGCGCCCCAAAGATCTTTCTTTCAGCAAATGTTGGTTTAGGTTTATATAGTATGTACTCGAACTAAACAGAGGCTGGTCCTTAGGAGAAACACTATATACGTTCTTCAGGCCAAGAAGCTCTGATTGTTCAATTCTCTGAACAAAAAAGCCAAAGGTGGCACCTTCTCCATTGGCCCCTTGACTTCTAACACAGCACATGACTCTGTTACCTTGACTGATCGTCTCAGGGGAAGGGGTCTGACCTGAAGGAACCAGTCTGTAGGCTGGTTAGTGGCTATGAGGTGGCCTGACATGAACACACTGCTTAACATGGACGCTCTGTTCTAGATGCAAATAAACCCAATGAGATACCCTTGAGGGAACTGCAGGTACTAAAAGGAAACAAGAGTGGAGTAAACAGAGGTGGAAAGGGGCCTAGAGAAGAAAACAAACAGAAGGCACAGAGGCATGGAATTTGGGAGGCAGGAAAGGCCAAGAATTGATAGTCTGGAAGTGGAGGGAAGGAGGAGGAGAGAACCAGTGGGGACCGGAGGAAAAGGGGCCAAGAGGGTCTGAGACGCTGACTGGATTGTGTTTGTCTGTGAGCATCCAGGGGACTTGCTTCAGGCAGCAGCAGTGGCCGCGATTTCCTTGGAGCATCTCTCCTCAGGGCACTCATTGGCTTCGGTCAAGAAGGGAGTGGACTGAACCTAGCTTCACCTCAGCACCAGCCCAGGACTGGCCAATCAGAGCCTTCCATACACCAGACCACAGAGCCCGCGGCCAGCATGTGACCCACACCAGGTCAACTGAGAGCCCCGAATGCCGGCTTCTAGAACTCTTACTGTCACTCTCTGCCAAGAGAAGTTCTTTCTGCTGCCCTTGTAAAGTTGACGTCGCCAGGAGCCACCATACGGAGAAAGTCAGTCCCAAAGTGAAGTCAGGCCCCAGAAAAGCAGAGCCAAAGGGTAGAGGGAGAAAGCCAGAATCATGAAAATGAGGCGCACCTCTAGGCCTCAGTGATACAGTAAAAGGCATAATGGGGCACCTGCGGAGCATGTATCACAGGGCCTTTGCCTCAGAGGACAATGGCATAATTGGGGACAGCTTGGAAAGAGCAGTCTTCATTATTTCTCATATCTACGATATATACCTAACACAATACTCGCTGCAAGAAAGAAGCTTGGGATACAACTGCTTCTTCGCAAGTGACGGTTATCATTATTAGGACAGGATACGCTCATTATCACCCAGCGGACTCCCATCTCAGACTCTCAGGGCGAAGTCACACGCTTTCAAAAGCACCCTCGAAAATCCCTTAGAAGACTGTCACAGTGGAAAGTCCAGTACCTCCAGATTCTCCTCATTTCTGGACACATCACTGCTTCTTCAACAAAGTACCAACTGGGGTTGTGGGTTTACATGTGGGTACTTGGACAGAATCCATCTCTTTAAATGCCAGAGTGACAGAGATCATACCACAAAGGCACAGGGCAACTGAGACCCGTGGAAAGAATGACAGACATCTGACCCCGTCTCCGCCCTCTAGGGGTGTCGCTCATCGCTCATCGAGTGGTCTAGCACAGGACATCGTCTGAGCCATTTCTTACGTTGTTATTCTGCCTCCTCAACATCTTCTTTTTTTTTTTTTTTTGGCCTGAGTTCTTATTGCCAAACTCACGAAGGCAAACACACATATGACATTTAGGCGCTAGTTTTACTGTCAATTCTGGCTAAGTGATCACTATCAAGTTACACACAACATCTCCCGGCACCCACATAGCAACGGCCAGGTCAGTCTATCTGGAAAGTTCTTTGACCTTTGGATTGTGTTTTCCCCAGAAGGTTAGGAACGATAAAAGAGGTACTTTCAGGGGCGCCTGGGTGGCTCAGTCGGTTGAGCGTCTGACTTCGGCTCAGGTCACGGTCTCATGGTTGGTGAGTTCGAGTCTCGAATTGGGTTCTCTGCTGTCAGCGCAGAACCGGCTTCAGATCCTCCGTCTCCCTCTTTCTCTGCCCTTCCCCCACTCATGTGTGTGTGTGTGTGTGTGTGTGTGTGTGCACGCGTATGCATGTGCTCTCTCTCAAATATAAATAACCATTTTTTAATTAAAATTTTTTTAACATTTATTTATTTTTGAGACAGAGAGAGACAGAGCATGAACGGGGGAGGGTCAGAGAGAGAGGGAGACACAGAATCTGAAACGGGCTCCAGGCTCCGAGCTGTCAGCACAGAGCCCGACGCGGGGCTCGAACTCACGGACCGCGAGATCATGACCTGAGCCGAAGTCGGACGCTCAACCGACTGAGCCACCCAGGCGCCCCGAAATGACCATTTTTTAAAAAAGAGGTATTTTCAGAAAGTAAACTTTGTGGTAATTTTAATACAGTCCTTGGCTACTTTACAGTATAAGAGTTTAGCAAAGCAAAAGTTTGGCTTTCCCAAGAAAACTATAATAGCCAACGAGAAAATCAGCATAAGTGTCATTTCCTTCCTGACCATCACTGGTATTACAAAGTGAGTGCTCTTTTGGGAGCCCTGCCCGGGGGAAAACGGTATAGCGAAAATGCCCACCAACAGGGCACACAGGAAGTCGAGGTGTTGTGTCCTCACAGGGCCTACCCTTCACCCTGAAGGAGGAAATTTGATTCAGTTAGCTCCCATTTTACACACTGAACCCAGACGGGAGAGGAACATGATATGGTTTGAGAGGGTGCAGAAGGTCCTAGAAAAATTGACACCACGGGGTAGGGGTGGGGGATCGGGATGCAAGGACGGAGCAAGGAATAAGGAGCAAAAGTCACGGAGAGCACATATTCCATTCAAGTTTCGGGAGGCAGCTGGGACACAGAGGAGGTGGGGGGTGGCGCGGTGACTGGAGTCGTGGAACATTCTTGACGGCTCGGAAGTAATCTGCCCGGAGGCACGGGACCCTAGTAACGTGGTCCTGGGTCTCTCTCAACACCTCCTTCCTGCCAAAGACAGCAGACTAATATAATGGTTAAGAGTTCAGGGTCTGAGTCAGATAAATGTGGATTCCAATATTGACTGTCACCGGGTTGATGCCCCAGAGCAAGCTCCCCCCACATCCCTTTGCCTCAGTCTCCTCACCCGTGAAGATGACAATGCTACCTATCTCAGAGGATTATACGACACAGTGGATGAAAAGCGTCTGGCACAGAGAGAAGGTTCAGTAAATATTAGTTGCTGTGATGTCTTCTATCCCATCTTAATTATTTATGCAGCGCCTGTGCTAACTGATGTGTGTATAGATTATTGACAAAGCAGCGTTCTCCTCTGGGCGGCCCGAGACAGTATGGAATGCTTAGGATGTCACTTTGATCTTGTATGTGTTTACAGTCAGCAGAAATTAATTCACACACTACATTTGTCAGTCACCATAGGCTTCAGGGTCCCGCCGAGGAAAGACCTTGAGCCAAAGAAGAGAGAAGCGCTCAATGTCAATAAGCGAATTTCAATCTTCACCAAAGTGGGCTCTTAGGCAGCTGAAGTCGCAAAAACGTGAGCCGTCTTGGGATGCTCTCCCTGGACAGTCAGGCGCAAGCACGGCTTTTACCTTCTGGGAGAGAAGTTATGAGAAACGGAGGTCTTCAAATTCACACCCCAAAGACAACAGCTGGAATGACGCCACAGCGGGCCCTGCCACACACAAGCTGGTGAGAAGTGGTTACCCGCCTTTGCAATTTCACATTTGCATCTGAAGATGGGTCCTCCCAATGTTCGCACCGCTAGGAGACTTAAACTGTGGTGGTTGTTTTAGACCAGCGGGGCTTCCCTTGTTGAATATCACCTATATTTTCTGCTGAATTACCCAAGAAGGAGATCTAAATTCATGAAATCATCTCTTCATCTCTGGAAAGTAAACGGGTTGAGAAAGCAGCTCTGGTAATATTCATTACAGTTTAAAAAAAAAAAAACGCCTTTTTTTTTTTTCCATTTCATCGCTGCCATAATTAATTTCGTGGCCCAGGTACAGGAAGAGATTTAAAGCCATGTTTATAAAATGAATTAGCCTCTCCCCCATCTTATTTAGAGTTCTCCATTGTGAATATACTCAAATTGTAATGGAGAGGCAATTTATGAGAAGGCTCTCTGGCGTCCTTGATTCTGTATCCTCCAGAGGATTTATTATTTAGTTCTTTCCTCCCACGGGACCAGAAGAGAGACCATATGGCTGAAAGACAGAGGTTTTGCCACTTTTTGTTCAAAAGGGATTGTTCTTCAAACATCACTTTGGGGATATTTCAGTGAGGCTCGTTTGCGGCGGGGAGTGGGGAGGGAGAAATGAGGCGGGTAGGCAGGGTGGAGGGGGCATGTCCATAAGTCATCAGTATGTGTGCAGGTTCCCTGAAGGGGGCTGCAGGGGTGACCGTGGGTGAGGCCATCTGCAGGCATACACAGGCCTGGGATGGGGCCGGGGGAGACCTCGTTCTAGACCTGCCTCTGCTCTGATCTTGCCCTTGATCCCGGAAAAACCATGCATTCCCTGCTTTCTCAGCAGGAAGATGAGGAAATTGGAACAAACAAGTTTTAAGGTCTCTTCCAGCTATGAAATTCCATGATTTACCAATTTACCGCTTGTAAAACTCCTCCTCATTTCAACATGTCGCTGCGGTTTGGCTGGCCGATTACATACATACATACACATCTTTAAAATTGTAACTCTTTGCTGTAGTGAGCCGTATCATGGACGACAGCAAAAAGGTTTAGCTAGTCAGCAGACATTAGTCACGTATGGCTCTTTACATTAAACCTTGGTCTTCCATTATACGAGCTACATTTCTAGGGCTGCATGGCCACACGTGGCTAGTGGTAACAGTATAGGAGAGCACAGACATAGAACGTTTCCATCATCATGGAAATTTCCATTGGACAGTGCTGTAATTAGCAGGGAAATCATTTCTTTTGTTTTTTTATTTAAAAAAATTTTAAGGGGGGCGCATGGGTGGCTCAGTCAGTTGAGCGTCTGACTTTGGCTCGGTTTTGTGAGTTCGAGCCCCACAGTGGGCTCTCTGCTGTCAGCACGGAGCCTGCTTGAGATCCTCTCTGTCCCCCTGTCTCTCTGCCCCTGCCCAGCTTGCACTCTCCGCCTGTGTCTCAAAAATAAGTAAACATTAAAAAAAATTTTTTTTTAAGTAATCTCTGCATCTAATGTGGCATTCGAACTCACAGTTCTGAGATCAAGGGTCACATGCGACACTGAGCCTGCCGGGTGCCCCAGAAAGAAAATAATTTCTAAGTAATGGACTAGCTCAGGTGCCCAAGATGGGCTACCATCCCATGGGGAATTCTTCCTCAGAAGAATGATAGATTGAGAAATCATGATCTCCAAAGCCAGGCCCATAAGCAAATAGTCATTTTTTTTTTTTGGCAGATTTTAAGGCATCCCAAAACCCCATTTAAAAACACCTTCCCCACAAGCTTGCCATGGGGTTTCCCCACCCACTCTTACTCGCTTCTCTCCCTCTCTCCCACCCCTGCCAACTTCCTCCTGTCTCCACAGATCTGGTACCTAGTGACCCTGATGTAATAACTGAGGGAAGCAGCAGTTAGACAAAAATATAGTGTTTTCCTCCATTCAAATGTGTCATTGATCATAGGGCATAATATCGTTTGATTTTGGTCTTTTTATTTTGAGATAATTTTTGGTGTTCAGATGAGTTGCCAAAATAATACAGAGTTCCTGTATCTCCTCATGCAGCTTCCCCTCTGTTAACATCTTATGTAACCATCATGCAATTACCAAAACGAAGAAATGAACGTTCCTATGACTCTGTTGGGTAAATGGCGGACTTTATTTGGATCTCATCAGCTTTTTCGCTTATTCCTGTTTCTACTCCAGACCCAATCTAGCATCCCACATTGCACTTGGCTATCACATCTCCTTGTCACCTCCTCTCAGTGACTGTTCCTCAGTCCCTCCTTGTCTCTCATGAGCTTGACACTTTTAAAGAGTGTTTTGTCAGGAAGGTTGTGGAATGTTCCTCAACTTGGCTTTGCTTGATGTTTACTCATCATAAGATGGAAATCATGCATTATTGGGAAGGCTACTTCAGAGGGAAGGTATCTACAACGTCCCTCACAGTGCATCCTATCAGGAGGTACTGAAGTTCTCTCCAGCACAGGGATGACTGTAGCAAATGAAGCCCCTGAGAGAGTAAAGTCAACGCCCTGGTTCTTGTGCCCCAGGACTCAGCCAGGGGCATCGGGGTGGGAGCCAACCTGGGAGACAATAACCATGGGGTCTTCACTGGAGAGGTTCTGTGATGGAATCTGAGGGCATTATTCCTTTTTTCTCGCACCCTCCTAGAAATTCTCTGAGATTCCCAGTAGCTTTTTAAATGAGTTTCTTTTTTGCTTAAATCAACCACAGCGAGTTTCTGGTGCTTGCAACTAAGAATGCTCACAGATGGAGAAATTGGAACCAGAGGTGGTTATAGGAAACAGACTTTGAGGGAACGAGGGAAATCCGGGATTGGTTAATAGGCCTAGTTGGGGAAGGTAGCAGGGGGGGAAAAAAGTGCAGGTAAGGATGTGACTCTGTCAGGTCCTCCAGCACGGTGACAAAATAGTTCACTGTGACCTGTCGTCCTCTGAATAAAGCACCCATTCACAGCAGGTTTCAGGGGAACATGTGACTACTGCCAAACAATGGTACGGAAACCATAAGGAATTAAAGCTCTAAGGGTGGGGTCGGTATCTCTACAGGGGATGGGCAATTAACGAAGGTTCAAATATGTAAATTCTCGGCCCGAAGCATAGTCAGAAGATGTGAGACTTGTGCGGCTGTTAAAATAAACTCTTATTTCTTGCAGCCATATGCCTGAGGAAGCCAAAAGCCAAACTCAAAGTTGGATCCTGCAGGCCGATGAACTCTGTTGCCAGTTGAATTTACAGCCTCACTATGCCTTTTGTGCAAAATTTAGAGCATTGATTGGGAAAGAGTAAAAGCCTACAAGTTGGAAAGCGGATCTGGGGAAGATCCAACAGGCTCTGGGGACTAAGAATCTCTGGCTCCCCCCAAACCTGTCACAAAGGCCACGACTGCCCCTCTCTCCTCTGACGAAACCACCGTTGCCCTGTGGAAGAACCCCAGTCACTTCATCTGAGCAAAACTGTCCTTATACCCCACACTATGACACTCTTAGACTTCTGAGTGTTGTAACTAGAGTAAGTCCCAGGATGTTCTGGAAGGTCAAGTCTAATACCAAACCTGAGCAGAAAAGACTCACATACCAAAATAAGAAGTTTATTTTAGCACAAATCTGGCAGATGGATCGGGGGATGTATTCTGAAGAGCCACACCAAGGAGGGAAATACGTATTTGTAGACTGAACTGAATTTTATTATGGGTGAATTTTCCAGAGAGGCTGGATTCATTGAGTTAGCTCAGGCAGCTGGAAAGAGTTTTAGTTATTTGTTCAGTTGACAAAAGTCTGTAATCATTGATAGTCCCTGCTGAATGAGACTGAGATGCCAAAAATTAGTTGATAAAATGTAGTTGAGGGAATCCAAGGACTTGGAGTCTGGGGAGAGAGGAACACTCGGAGAAGGTTTAGCATAAGCGATGAAGCGGAACACATTCCCTCAACCCTTATGTCTCCAAAGAGGGCCTCAAGAGAACATCCCTTCAACAAAACATCGAGAGATGCATGGGTGAAGTCAGGGCCAGTGTTCTTATATGGCACCATGGTTGCCATTTTCTACAGGCTGGGTTGCTGGTGGTCATAGGAAACACCCACTCCTGGAGACCTGCAACACCACCGAAGCCGACCAAAATCCCATCCTAGGAGATTCGATGGAATCTTAAACCCTTCCCCCATTACTAAGTGTGTCGCCTCAACAGTTAGTGGAATCCTCACTCCGGCTCTCCCTTAGAGGAGAAATGAAGGCTACAAGGGTCAGAGTCCTTGAAGCATGCAGACAGCCTCTTAAAAAATAGTAAATAAAAAACTATGCTTTTTCTCTGGGAGAGTTGCAGAGATAATCTCTCTCACCAAAGACATAAGGGGTTGTATAGTACATAAATCAGTCAGAGTCCATTTCTGTTGCTTCTGACTAAAAATGCTCATTGATAAAGGAATCAAAACCAGAACTGTTTACAGGCGACAGACCTCAGGGTGTTGCAGAGGATACATAGGGTTGGGAGAATGAAGGACAGGGGATTATCATGAGGTTAATAAAGCGGTTGCTCTAATTGCCCTGCTCTTTCAGGTGAGGTCTCCCTACTGAAATAAATAAACATGGCCTCTGGGACTTTCTGTGCAGGTACTGACTTTTAAAAGGCGTGTAATGGGGCGCCTGGGTGGCGCAGTCGGTTAAGCGTCCGACTTCAGCCAGGTCACGATCTCGCACTCCGTGAGTTCGAGCCCCGCGTCAGGCTCTGGGCTGATGGCTCGGAGCCTGGAGCCTGTTTCCGATTCTGTGTCTCCCTCTCTCTCTGCCCCTCCCCTGTTCATGCTCTGTCTCTCTCTGTCCCCAAAATAAATAAACGTTGAAAAAAAATTTAAAAAAAATAAAAAAATAAAAAAAATAAAAGGCGTGTATTCTTGGGGCGTCTGGGTGGCTCAGTTGGTTAAGTGTCTGACTCTTGATTTCGGTTCGGGTCATGATCTCAGGATGGAGAGATGAGTCCCGTGCTGGGCGTGTATCCTGCTGAAGACGCTCTCTCTCCCTCTCCCTCTGCCCTTCCCCCACTCCTGCCCTCTCTCTCTTTCTCAAAACAAACAAATAAGAAAAGTAAAGGAAGCAATTTACCAAAAAGTGCGTACTTTTTCCCTCCACCTCCACGAATAGAGAACATCAGACGTTTGTTTTCGCCTGGTTGGGCTGCAGGATACCTCTGGATCATCTTGTTCCAGGGGCTGTGCCAAAGGGTCGCCGGTCATCTCTCTTTCCCAAAAGACCTCACACCGATCTACTGCAGTGATGAGGTTACGATGATAAAACGTGCAGAAAGTCACAGGTGCCGACGATGTCTTGGCAAGGGATATGTAAGCCAAAGGTATCAGACACATCCCCCGGAAACAAAGGCCACATCAGTCAAGTTTCTGGGAGGGCCTTACGGGCCTAAAGGGATATCTTCTCAAAAGTGGAGAACTAATCGTTGTGCCTTACAGCCCCTAAGAAAGTAGCACGATGCCTTGTGAACTTCTTCGGAGTTTGGATGTGACACATGGGACATTTGGTAGGACGCATCCCCCCCCCCCAACCCCGTCCATGTACCAGGTAACTTGAGAGACTACTCTCCATGAGGAGGGGCCAGCTCACCTCCAAATTGCTGGCCTGAGGCAGTATCAGCCCTTGCACTTGAGCCTTATGACAGCAGATCCAATGGAGCCAAAGCGTCCGTACGAAACCTCTGCTGGGCCTCCTGCAGTATCACAACAGGGGCCTGTAGGTTTGGGAAGCAGAGCCACAACCTCTTGGCAAGAACTCTTTCTCTTTTGAGAAACGGGCATGGCCACCGGATCCTGACGGATGTTGAAACTTGATGGGTAGGGGCGCCTGGGTGGCTCAGTCGGTTAAGCGTCCGACTTCGGCTCAGGTCATGATCTCGAGGTCCGTGAGTTTGAGCCCCGCGTCGGGCTCTGTGCTGACAGCTCGGAGCCTGGAGCCTGTTTCAGATTCTGTGTCTCCCTCTCTCTGACCCTCCCCCATTCATGCTCTGCCTCTCTCTGTCTCAAAAATAAATAAACATTAAAAAAAAAAGAAACTCGAAGGGTAGAACACCAGGACAACCGGAATTGTGCATCACAAAGTGGGCCTCCTCTCATCCTCCTGGCCGTAAGTCAGCCCTTCCCAGAAGCACCCAGCATTCAGGCTGAACAGATCCTGAAGGCACAAGGAAACTGTCTGGGCAGATGGCTCACCTCCCAGTCTGCCTCCTCCTAGTCTGACCCTTCCCTCCACCCACACCTGGGCCTCGCGGAGCATCCTCCCGATCAGTTGACCGAAAGTGGAAAAAATCGATCGGTGCCTGTATGGTTGTGCACAGTACGCAGCTGCCAGCCGGATGGAGGCTGCTGAAGAGTTACATCCGACTCAGGGGTGGCCTTGAAAGACAGTTAAGAAAAGAAATCTTCCCAATCAATATAACCTTGGCTGTTTTTCATTCTCTATTTTACCTCAAAGGAGAGAGGAGATGCTGAGGTCAGTCTACATAGGTAGTGGTTAATCGTTTGGCCAGATGGTAAGAAAATAAGAAAGTGTAAGATTTACGAGTTGGCGACCAGATTAAGGAAAGCATATGGATGGGCCCCTAAGAATAGGCTTGGAGAGTGCCAGGTACATATGCACCAAAAGCCCCCTCGCAGTGGAAGAGGCTTTTGTTAATATGGTGGGCGTAATGATTTATTTTTTGGGTATCTGTCAACCACGATCCCCGGCAACCCTGTGTTCACTTGACAGGTTCATGAAGTGAGTGGCCATGGAAGGTGGAAGGGCAGCTGAGCACGCGCTCAAAACCGTGGGCACTCGGCTGGCTGAGTATCCCACTTACCTGCCGCAGTGATTTGCCCTGTCAATAGGGTGCCATACCCAGCCAGCCGCGTTGTAGCTGGTTAATCACACTGCGTTCTTTCCATAACTGAAGGGGTAGTAATTCATCCTCCCTGGAATAACCATGTAGTCTGAATTTGGATTACATTTGCTTTCCTTCCTAGAGTGCTTCTCCCTACATGACCCACACGGCCTTCTTAATCATCACAGTATCCCTCATTCACCTAAAGTTCCTTCTGTCCGAAGCATGTACTTCTGACCGAAAGAAGACAGTGGGCTCATGTCCACAAGATTCACCAATTTTACCATGCAACCCATTTCTTGGAAGCAGGTGCCTTTATGGAACAGCAGGATAATCTATTGAAGCCTTAGTTCTAGCAACAGCAAAAGTAGAAGAAAATGTTTGCTCTTACACCGAACCAAATGACATTGCCAATATACAACCATTTTTGACCTGTAAAGATGATGAGTTCATGCCCGTCAAGCTCATGGTTTGGGGTCCACAGAATGTGCTGAGCTAGCGATCAATATGTAGTGTTCTTTTACGTGTAGACAGGGTTGACATGACAATGGTATGGCCTCATGATCACCTGCAACCATTTTGTTTTCCAATCCCATGGCACTGGCTTTGGTTTAGAGGTCGTACTAAACAAGGGAAGAATGCTTCTTCCAGGTGAGGTAGGATGGGTCCCATTGTATTGGAAGCTGAGACTCACACTTGCCTATTTCCTGACTCTCCTGCCATTGGATGAAGAGGCAAAAAAAGAGAGAGATGGGGAAAGAGAGAGAGAGAGAGTGTGTGTGTGCGTGTGTGTGTGTGTGTGTGTGTGTGGTGATGGAGGTGTTATGGATTCTGGAGTAATTGATCTCCTTTCAAGGAGGAAATGGAGTTGCTGATCCACAATGGAACAGAGAAGAGCCTGGATGGGACGCAGGAAGTTCCCTGGGGTGCATTTTAGGAATGCAATATTCTTGGAATCTGGAGTCTTGAGTTTCAATACGTTTTTCTTTATGAGCCAAAACTGGTTACTCTGAGTTGTAACTATGAACTCTGGCACATTGGGCTGCACTTTGGGTCCATAGCTGTAAAATGGAGGTAAGAAAATTGGCCACCTGTAGGGAAATGGTTAGGGACGCAGGCTTACATATCAGAGAGTTCTTAATTCAAGTCTTGGGTTGGCCACTTTCTCGTTGTGGCATCTTGGGCAGATCGCTTGACATTTCTGTTCTCTTTCCTCATCTATAAAATAGAAATGACAATAATAACAACCCATATCAGGACTTTTATGGGAATTAAATCCACATATGGGAGATAATTATGGCTAGGATCAATGATGTTGGCTATCATTATCTATGTTTTTTCTGAATTGATGTGAGTTTTAAGGAGGAGTATCTAAAATAAACAGTGTTAGTTATCATGTAGGATGCATCTGCCCCTTCCTTTATTTGATGATTACTTTAACTGGATTTCACCTTTGTGAAGGTGGGAGGAGGGACCTTTGTGTGCTGGTGGAACCTGAGTGTTAATAGCTGTTTCTCACTGTGTGGCCTGGGGATGGTCAGTCTCCCCGTCTGTGACCTGAGTGGGTTAGACTTGGTTTCCTTCAGTTTTTTCCAGCTCCCACATGCTCAGGGTGGAAAGAGAGGAACTACAGGCTGCACTCCTTCTGGACTCTCATATCTCTGGGGTAAGTCTTGCAATGGAATTGTTGCTAGGCATTGAATACAATAGAAATTTATTCAGATCCCAATTTTTCCCAGCATTAGACCTAATGACAGTTCCCCTCAAATATTTCAGTGAAAGGAATCAGAACTCTCAAACGAGCTAAGACATAGCAAATGCTCAGCATAACTTTGGAGCAACCAGATGAGTATAAACTATGACACCACACTCTTCCTAGATAGGTGGAGTTCAAAAGATGTTCCAAGGTATTTGTTCCCTTTAAAAAATATGATGTGAAAGTGACTTGGAAAAAATGACCCAATCTTTATAGAAGAGGCTCGTTTTGAGCACTTTACCGACTATATTAAACAAATAACTTGCGGAAAAGGAAAAGATGTAGTAATCCCCAGAGTGCTGAAAGAGAATAATTACTGGGGACTTCATATCATTACTGTCAACGTTTTATCCTTAATTCTGCAAGTTCTCTGAATTTGCTTCCTCTCATTACATTTCCTAACCAGATTTCAAAGTGTTGACTAAACAGAAGATTCTAAAGAGAAAGGTCCAGCAAGGCGTGTATTTTTAATAAGTTTAAGTAGTTATGACTCTGCAAATTAACTCTCCTATTCTTGCCTTCCTTATCAGCATCCTGACATGACAGTAAGAGAATATCACTTGGTGCATTGCAAGTGTGAGACGTAAATGTATGACATCAAGAGATGTCTTGAATAAGGGACTCCCTAATTTAGGCAATGACACTTGGATAGGATTCTGGGGGAAAATGTTTTCTAAATCAATAAACAGGCAGTGTTTGCAGGTGATGTGATCATCTATGTGGTGGACGTGCAGAACAAGAAACCGCTAGAACTAATGCAGAGTTTAGCAAGGTCATTTGTGTGAGCAAACTATTAAAATAGCACTTTCTGAAGGCAGAAAATAGCCAACTAGAAATTTTCATAAAAAATAAAAGAAAATCCTTTGTTCGTAATCGCAACAAAACCTATGAACTGTCTATGAATTAACCAAAAGTCCTCAAGTCTTTTGTGCAGAGATCTGAATTTGATAAGCACATTGTTGATGATCTAAAAAGTGGGGAGATGGTCTGTGCTCTTAGACGGACAACTTAATAGTTTAGGTCTGTCAATATGTCTAAATTAAGCCATGATATAGATGCAATCGTAATCATGATCAGTTATGGAATATTTGACTTATATTGGAAGGTTATTATATTAACTTATATTATATAACATATTAACATGCATATGGAAGAATAAAACCTTCAAATCCATCTCGAAAATACTAGAGAAAGAACTTTCCACATTAGAGAGTAAAATATACCATAAAACCATAGTAATAAAAAAAAAAGTGTGATATTGGTACAAGAACAAAGAAGCTAATGGAATATTACACATACACATACACAGAGAGGAACTTACAAACCAATGGAAAAAGGATGACTTTTAGCAGCTAACATTGGGGATACTTGTTCACTCTGGAGAAAATAACACTGCATTTTTACGGAATAGCATTTATAGAAGTGGCATCCAGATGGATAAAAACCTAAATGTGAAAGGTAAAACTACAAAGCCAAGAAAACCTAGGATAAGACCTTTCTGATACAAGCTTGGCAGCATACTTTCTTTTTCTTTTTCTTTTTTCATGTTCATGTATTTATTTGGAGAGAGAGAAAGAGAAAGAGCACAGGTGGGGGAGGGGCAGAAAGGGAGAGGGAATCCCAAGCAGGCTCTGCACCATCAGCACAGAGCCCGACGTGGGGCTCTATCCCACGAACGGTGAGATCATGACCTGAGCTGAAATCAAGAGTCAGACACTAAACCGACTGAACCACCCCGATGTCTCCTGAAGGCAGACTTTCTAAATAAAACCAAATTAACTAGAAAAAGGCAACGCTGGTGGAAAAATAGGAAAACCAGTTGAACAGGCAACAAAACGAAACCAAAAAGGCTAACAAACACGGAGAGATGCTCAAACGCATTGGTAACTAGAGAAATGCAAATAAAACCGCAGGACAGAAATTTACACCTGGCAACAATTAGCCAGAGGATAGCAAATGTTGGTGAGGGTGCAGAGACAGAGGCACGTTCGTTCATGATTGGTGGAGGGGGGACTGGTACAGCCTCTCTGGAGACCAACCAGTCACTGCTCAGCCACAGTAAGTGTATGCACCCATCAGTGTCCTTGAAGTCTTCTTCCTGGGACAAATCTCAAGGAAATGTGTATACAAGTCCCTAAGAAGACATAGGGAGGATGTTCTTTGCAACATTCTTTGTAGTGGCTGGGGGGAAGGGCCAACCTAGTGTCCATCACTGGGAAAATGTGTACCTAAAATGTGGTGGGTGCATGTGCCATGTGGACAACCCAAATATGTCCCTGTCCTAATCCCTGGAACCTGTGACCATTACTTTATATGGCAAAGGGGACTTTGTAGGTGTGATAAAGTTAAGGCTTAAAATGGGGTGAGTCTCCTGAACTATCTGGGTGGGCCTGATGTGATCACAAGAGTCCTTATAAGAGGAAGGTAGGGGAGTCAGAGTGAGAGGGAGGTGGACTGACAAGACCGAAGTCGGAGTGATGGGCTTTGAAAATGGGTAAGGGCCACAGCCGAAGAATACAAGCAACCGCCAGAAACTGAAAAAGGAAGGAAATAGATTCTCCCCATCAGAGCTTCCAGAAGGAACCAGTCTGGCCGACACCTTGACTTTTAGCCCACCAAAACAGACTTCAGATTCTCATTCCCAGAACACTAAGAAGAGAACACGTTTGTGCTGTTGTAGGCCCTTGAGTGTGTGGAATTTTATGGCATCAACAGGAAACTAACACACGCTGATGTTATGCCAGAGTTAGAGGCAATACAGTAAATACACACATAGCGACATAAATTAATCTTGAGATTTTCAATGTGAAGAGAAAAAAGTTCTTAAGAAGATATCATGTACATGGATTTGAAGACTCAATATTGTTAAGATGTCATCTTGCTCAAACTGGCATATAGATCCAAGGCAGTCCCAATAGAATTCCCAGCAGGGAGTTCTGTAGAAATTGACAAGTTGATTCTAAAATTTATATGGAAATACAAAAGAACTAGGCTAGCTAAAACAATTTGGAAAAAGAAGAATAAAGTTGGAGGATTATACTACTTGACTTCCAGATTTATTATAGGGTCATAATAATCAAGACAGTCTGGTTCTGGCATCGAGACAGACATATAGATCAATAGGCAGAACCCAGGGTCCACAAACAATGCCAAAAATACGATCCATAAAAAACCAAATTGCTAAATCAAACTTCATCAAAACTAAAAACTTCTGCTCTTCAAAGGACTCTATTAAGAGAATGGAAAAAAGGCGATAGGCTAGGAGATTATATATCTGACGAAGCACTTGTATCCAGGTTACAGAAATAACTCAAACTAAGTATAAGAAAACAAACACCCTGGGGCACCTGGGTGGCTGAGTCGGTTGAGCATCTGACTTTGGCTCAGGTCATGATCTCGCGGCTCATGAGTTCAAGCCCCACATCAGGCTCTCTGCTGGTAGCACAGAGCCTCCTTGGGACTCTCTGTCTCCCTCTCTTTGCCTCCCCGCCCCCGACTCGTGCTCTCTCTCAAAAATGAATAAACATAAAAAAAAAAAGAAAAGAAAACAACACCCTCCTCCACAAATGGGCCGAAGATTTGAGCAGACGTCTCACCAAAGAAGATACGCAGATGGTGAATAGCATATGACAAGGATGCTCGACATCATTAGTTATTAAGGAAATGCAAATTAAAACCCTAATGAGATACCACTATTACAACGTCTAAAATTAAAAGGAGCGTCTACACCAAGTGCTGGCGAGTATGTGGAGGAACTGGAGCATTCAGACATTTCTGGCAGGAGAGTAAAATAAGGCAACTTTGGAAATAAGTTGGGCAGCTTTGTAAAAAGTAAAACATACACTTACCATGTAGTGCAGATATTTCACTCCTCTGCGTTTATCCCAAAGAAACAAAAACACAGGTCTAATTAAAAATTAGTACATGGCTCTTTGTGGGAGCTTTATTTCTGAGAGCCAGAAACTGGAAATAACCCAAATGTTCCCAAGCAGGTGACTAGGGAAAGAACTCGCCGTATCCATACAATGGAATGCTGCTTTACCACCACCACCAAAACAAAACGAAACAAACGACTGATACACACAACATGGATGAATCTCAAAACCAGTTTGCTGTGTGACAGAAGTCAGATAAAGAAGAATACATACCACGTGATTCCATTTACATACAATTCCAGAACATGCAAACTGATCTACAGTGGCAGAAAGCAGATCACCTGTTGCCTGGAGGTGAGGGGATGGTGACAGGTGAGAGGAGGGATCACGGAGAAGCCAGAGGGAATCTTTGGGGCCGATGGACATGCTCATTGTCTAGAGCGCGGTAGAGTGTAGTTTCACAGGTGTCCACACGGACATGCTCAGTGTGACGCACGCCAGCGAGCCCTCAAGAAGTAGAACAAGATACGTAACAAAATGCCCCTTACGTAATTAAATATGCCTACAAAACAACACACGTTTTGAAAGAATATAAGCAAAAATAAACACACCTATATATACATGATATAGAAGATTTGATACACACATTAGAAAGCTGTCCTCTAGGTGGGAGGGAGTCGAGGGACCGGAAAACTGAGTAAAAGAGAATTGAAGAAAGAAAGAAAAGAAGAGGGAGACTTCTACAGACCCATGAGGATAAGCGAGGTACACGATGAAGTCGACATTGTGCGTAAAAAATCGTTATTTTCTCTTTATTGATTATTTTATTGTATTTTTTTAAGCTTATTTATTTTGAGAGAGACAGTGATAGCCAAGTAGAGGAGGGGCAGAGAGAGAGAGGGAGAGGGAGAATCCCAAGCAGGCTCTGCGCTGTCCGTGCAGGGCCCGACACGGGGCTCGAACTCACGAAACCACGAGATCGTGACCTGAGCCGAAACCAAGAGTCAGACGCTTAACCAACTGAGCCACGCAGGCGTCCCATTTTATTGTTTTTTTTTTAAAGTTTCCTAGGACACGGGAATTTCTATCTCAATTCAAAAAGGGAACATTTCTGAGACTTTTATGAAACTGATCAAATAGTTTTGCCTTCAAAGGGAGACAAGTGACATCTTAGCACTCTGGGGGTTGACTTGCGGCTCGTATAAGCCCCAGCTCTGAGGAGTCTGCTAGAAATCCTGCTAGCAGCAAAATGCTGCCATTCAATAAGGGCATAATTACCTCGATGTTAGTAAAACTCCATCATCCCCTCTATGTAGGCCCATTGCACAGATGTTTAAATACCTTCAAGCTGTGTGTTCATATGTACAGCTAATAACTCCTAGCCGTGGTTCCCCTTTAAATAAAGCCAACAGTAACCAGGAGATATGCTTGGCAGAGGAGTGTTCCCCTGTGTAAAACATCATTTATTTTTAGTTTATTGCAGAGAAATGTGGGTGTGGGGGGGGTGCTTAGAAAATAATTAAAAGTGTGTGCTTCCTTATAACATGCTATCTCTACTAACTGAACTTCTAACCTGACATAAATACATTGCATACTGTAACCTGTTTCTCCTGATTATTAACCTTGAGTGTGGCAACCTATAAATCATTCCCGAAACAGCTGGTGCTCAGCATTGCCCCAAAGGTATATGATTACGATCGTTTTATATATATCTTGGTATGCAGACATGAAAAATTCATTGAAGAGGTTGGTATTGTAAGACTCATTGTAATGAATTTTCTCAAAAACATAGATCATGCTTAAAATAGGTGTCTGCTTATTATAATGCAGCCATTTATATCTTCTTGAATTACCTTGCCCATAGCTCAGCCATTTTCTTAAAGTCAAACACGATGATACCTAAACAGATTTACGGCAGTCACTTTGCCCTGCTTAAAAGTAGAAGTTTGCTTTTTTCCCCCCCTTTTGGTATTAATGCCTACCGAATCCAAGGGTACAGTGTTCTTTATTTTTTAAAGGAATCATTTGGAAGGTCATTCCTTAAAGGTATCCCCATTTACTTGGGTCTGTCAACCATGAACACGTAGAGCCTTGAAACCCCAGAAAGCGTTATGCTCCTCAAACTTACCAAGATGTTCCAATACTCTCTCGAGAACGGTTCGTATCCACATTTATTGGAATCATAAAATCCTACAGCTGGAAAAGTCCTCAAATGTCAATGAGGTCTTCGATGGGCAAATGGAGCAAACCAGGACGGTGGTGACTTCTTCGAGGTCACACATCTGGCAAGGGGGAGGTTCCAGATTTGGAGCCACGTCTCAGGTTTATGATGAGAACAAAATAATCACTTGGAGAGTGCTTTCTGGGTGAGGGTACAGTGCGCTAAATGCCCAGTGTGCTAAACTAAGCCAGTGTCCTCACTTGCAGGCTTCTTGAAGCGGGCGCTGTCATCACCCCCGTTGTCATCCTCGTCATCACCATCATCTTCATCATCACCATCATCCTCCCTTTTCATCTAACACAACAGGCCCAGAGAGAGGGTGCAGCTTGCCCTGGGGCAAACAGCCTGTAATTGGCCGAGCAGGATTCAGCCGGACTTACTCCAACCCGAATCTACATTTCGACCACGACATCCTACCGTGTTTTCCTTCCGCGAGGTGGTTTCTTACCGTTTCCTTTTCTGACGTGTTTGGCCAGACTTGGAAACTGTTACTGTGCGAATTGATAAAAAACAAACAAACAAACAAACACAGGTTAGTAGTTTGCTAGCGCGGCTGTAACAAAGTGCCACAGATTGGATGGCTTGAACGAATTTATTTTCCCACAGTTCCAGGGGCTAAAAGTCCAAGATGAAGGTATCGTCAGGGTGGGCTCCTTCTGAGGCCTCTCCTTGGCTCGTAGACGGCTGTCTTCTCCCTGTGTCTTCACAGGCCTTCCCTCTGTCCACGTCTGTGCCCTAATCTCCCCCTCTTGTAAGGTCACCAGTCATTGCAGATTAGGGTCCACCCATATGGCCTCATGTTACCTTAATTACTTCTCTAACGACCCTGTTTTAAAATACAGTCACATTGTGAAGTACTGAACGGGAGGGCTTCAGTCCAGGAAGGCAGGGGACACAATTCAGCCTATACCACGCAGTGGTGTGAAAATCAAATGGGCTCAGTGCCTATAGGTGTGTAAAGCTTCGTCCTTTACCAGGGGTGAGCTGTTAACATCAGCAAAGCCTTGGTCTCCGTGTCTGTTCAAACTCAGCTTCGGAAAACAAGAGCCGGCTCCTGCAGAGGACCTGTTTGCCGGCATTTCACCCACTTCTCGGGGCCCAGGGCCCGACCCCGGGGTCCAGCGGAGTCTGCTTCATCCACCCATCACCGCACGCAAGGGCGTCACTACTGTGTGGGGCCCCCGCGTTTGGGACTGAGCAGCATGGCGGCAGGCGGAAATGTGGACTCCTCAAAGGCCAGCGACAGACGCAGAGGCCTTTTTCCTTTGGCGGGAGCTCCCTCCTCGTCAGGATGGAAAGCTGAGAGCAACTCTCCAGGGCCTTTTTGATTGGGGTTTGGTTTCATTTGTGTCCCAAAGGGCAGATGAGAACAGGAGTGGGTGTCCTGGGCGTGCAGCGGCCAACGGGGGCCCAGGAACCTGGGTTAGCTTGGCAGGGACGCCATTCAGGTCCCAGAAGTCAGACAGCAGTACGCGGACTCAGTTCTGTCTTCCGGATTTGTGTGAGGGCAGAGGGGAAAGGCCTAAAGGTATATTACATTGCCCTGAATTTCTTTTCTTTTCTTTTTTTAAAGTAAGCTCACTGCCCCAAGTGGGGCTTGAACTCATGACCCCAAGATCAAGAGTCGCCCCAGATTGCCCTGAATTCCTATCAGCCTCCACGCTAATGAATGAGGGAAAGAATTCATTCCACTCAAACAAACACACAAGTCACACAAGAACTGGGCCGATACAATGGGGACAACCTTCTCGGCGGGCCCATCAGCACGCAGGGACAATATGCACAATAGTTGACATTGTGGACGTGTTTACTTTGTGCCAGCTCTGCTCAGTACTACACGCATTATCTCATTAAGTCTTCCAAACAGGCCTGTACCGGGTACGCTGTTCCCCTCCCCGAGGCGGCCATGACTGCAGGCCCTTACACCACGGGGAGAGGAGGGCCTCCCCCGGGCAGCCTGTGTGTGTGGGGGTTGGTGGGGGAGATACTCAGCCTAACTGCGAGCTGGGTTTTCCTCTTCACGGGCTGGCCTTTCATCACTTCTCCATTTCTAAGTGGCATGGAAAGAGAGCCCCAATCAACGCGAGTCGAATTTTCTGCCTCTTTCTCACTACCCTCTCAAAGAGGGAGTCACAGATGCTTTGAGGGCCACATGAAACTCCGGGACGCTCTCTCCGGAAAAACACACACACAATCGTGCGTCAACTCCTGGAGATGTGTGGCCACCTTCACCTCCCTGCCACAAAGCCCATCCGGGGAGCCAAGTTAAGAATTCCAGTTGAAATTTTCTAACCTCTGCATGCCTTGATGTTCTTAGTAATAGTGCTACACACACAGCAGGTGACACCTCGTTATAGGTCTCTCTGGAGTATTTGCTTTTGCAACCGTGTTCATGTTTCTTTGATAAAAATGACAAATATAAGACTCATCGTTGGTTTCAAAAAGGGGGAGGGGGCGCCTGGGTGGCTCAGGCGGTTAAGCATCTGACTTCGTCTCAGGGCGTCTCATGGTTCGTGAGTTCGAGCCCCGCGTCCGGCTCTGTGCTGACAGCTCAGAGCCTGGAGCCTGCTTCGGGTTCTGGGTCTCCCGCACTCTCTGCCCCTCCCCCACTCGACTCCGTCTGTCTCTCTCTCAAAAAAATAAATAAACATTAAAAAAAAAAAGAATCCTCGTTTAAAACATGATCTTTCAAGAAGCAGGCCCCCACCTGTTACTGAATCATAAAATCAATGAGGACAGGCCTGATCACTTATTTTTTACTGAAGTAAAACACAACAGAAATGCTTCGAGTATATCAGAGGGAGTGAGACCATGCTGTCTCTTGCGAAGCTTTGGGGAAAATTACTCATATTCCAATATGAATACGTGCGACGTGCCAGTGTGAGTTGCATTTGTCTCCAGCTGGAGCGCCAGAGCCCCGTGAAGGCTCATACCCAGCCTGACTCCCCACTCCCGGCTCGGCCCTGCGCTCGGCCCGACATCGGCCTCATCTCTGCAGATGTTCCTTACGGACCAGATCACTCCAGCCACTCTGTCAGTGCTTCTAGACTCCGTTCTCTGAAGCCATCTTCTTTTGGAACTCATTAGACGATGGTTTTAAGGTCAACGTGTATTGTCCATTCAGAGCCAGACGCTAAAGATTTTGCATCTTCGCTATTTGTATTTTTGGGTTTTGTTTTTAATTTTTGTGAGAGACAGAGAGAGAGAGAGAATATGAGTGGGGGAGAGGCAGCGTGAGAGGGGGAGAGACGATCTGAAGCCGGCTCTGTGCTGACACGGCTTTTGCGATGGCGAGATCGTGACCCGAGCCCAAGTCGGGCGCACAACCAACGGGGCCACCCAGGCGTCCCCGCATATTCACTATTTGTAATCCTCACGCGACACTACAGGGAAGGCATGATCACGATTGGTGCTATTTTTTATTATTCCAAATTTACAAACGAAGGTGAGGCTCAGAGAGGAGTCCGAGCTCTCGCAGGGCTGGGCTGCCAGACTGTGTAGGGTGGAGTTCGTTCCCCTTTTGGTGTCAAGAGTGTGGTAGAAAGGTCTCTGAGTTTGGGGTCCGAAGACATGCCTGTAAGACCCAACTGAGCCACCTGCAAGCGTTGGGTTCCTGAGATTTAGTATCTTGAATCTCTCGAGTCACCACTGACCTGCGATTTCAAAGTTGCATCCACTGAGATAACGCACGCATGCTTTGAAATCCGTAAGTTGCAGCCAGCTATGTGTTATTTGTATAAACTACGTCAGCGACGTGCGAAGGCCCTTGAGAGCAAGGACCCTGACTGCCTTCTTTGTCCCTCACCCCCACCCCCCAGCACACCCTCCAGCTGCACATGAAATATTTGCCAATTGATTGCTGCTTAAGGACAAGAATGATGCCTATTATTCCCTTTCTCTAGCCAGCTTTAAAAAAAAGTGTCCTTAATACACAAAAAGACTCCCTGACATTTGTCCTTGAGAGAGAGGAGGCTTCATGGAGGAGGCACAACATGGCCGCCTTGAATCCATCAAGCAAGAGCGTCTAAGCCTTGAAGGAAATCAGCCTGTGGACGCTGGCGGCAAGATGCTATTCTCGCCCGCCGCCGAAGCCATTTTTCAATCGCTCCCGGTGGCACCTTCGGGAGAGGTGGCGTCAGGACCGTGTTCACGCGGGAGAGGCTGATGTGCAAGTCGTTTCAGCTAAGTTTCTGAATTTTGTGGGGATTTTTTTTTTTTTTTTTTCTGGCAATAACTCAGAAGCCTAGATGGCTCGCCTTTCAAGTACAAGAAGATTAGTTTCAGCCGCTCGTGCTCTGGGTGAGGTTGTCAGGTGCGGGGAGCTACAATTACCTGGAGCCGAGGACCACCAATCACGTCCGCCTGCCCTGTCCCAGGATCCGTGGGCTCGGGATCTTCGTGATTATTCCATACATTGAGCCACAGCCGACAAGCAACTGGCTAGGATAATCTGTACAGCTATTAAAACCCGAGTCGGCCCGACCCTCGGGTTACGGGGGCTATGTGAGCGTCCCCTTGAGGGCAGGGAGGGACACCACGCTCCGTACCACCCACGGGGCTAAAGGGGCCGCATCCACACGCACCGATTGCGCGCGCGCGCGCGGCCGGCAGCATGGCATCGCCATCCACCCTGTCCTCCCTGTCCTCCACGCGGTACCCGTAGCATCGCTTCGGAAGCTACCCCGACTAGGCTTTTCTGATGACAAAAGCGTAGGACTGTTGGAGACCTGCAACGTTTGAAACTCCGCTGGCGATGCGTCTTGAGCTCCACACACATAAACAAGTGATTCTCAAAGTTGCTTTCCTCCTTGCAGGGAGGTCCTTTGCACCTTGGCCTCCTAGTTCCTTCCCACCATTGACAGGTCAGTTGCTCTGTTCGGCCTGTTCCCAAACCACACTAAAAACTCGCAGAAATACAAAAGGCTTTTGTTTCCCTGACATCATCAACAGCCACTATCCCCAAGAAGAGGGTGTTCGGTGGAAACAAACGACTGATGCTTGTACCTCACCAAGCAAGAGACGGCGTTTGGGGACTTTTTCGGCTTTAATCCTCTGCATTGGCCCTCCCACTGCCATGCGTTCTGATGGCCAATGGAATTCTTGTCTCCAGAGCCGGCTGGGGGCCGAGGGGCAGAGCCCAGCCCATTGTCATCGCGTTGCCATTGCTGTAGTTACTCTGTTTTCTCTCTCAGAACACGCGGGTTCTGAGCAAAATGGGGGGTTGGTGTGTAACTTTACGTTTTGGAGAGTAAAGGAGAAAGGGAGATTTGGGGGGACGGTTTTACATAACCCTGCAGGCTATTTCGAGTCAGCCCGGCTGCTCCCCAGAAGCTGGCCATGGCCGAAGAAGCCGACACCGAGGGGCTGAGAAACAGGCCAGCTCCGTCCAGGGGAGAACAATGCCTCCGCAGTCAGACACAATGGCCGCCTCTCATTTTCCAGGAACTCTTACAATAAGATGGAAAGGGTCCTGGAGTTGCCTCACTGGGCCCCCAGCTAGGGAGAGAACATTAGCTCAGCAGCTACAGATATGCAAATCTGCTTTGAGTGCTCCCACAGCCCGGGGAGGCCTGGGGGGTTGGGGGGGGGGGAGGCTGAAGAAGCACTCCAGTCCTGCGGGGCCCATCGCCTATCCTTGTGGGGACCTAAAGTTCCAGGCTTAGCTGGGCCTGCCTCTTAGGGCCAGATACAAGGTTCGCTAGCCAGAGATCCTAGAGAATAAGCTCCAACCACTGTGCGAAAATACTATCACTCAGTGGCACAGGTTCTATCATAAAATCAGCACGGTTGTAACGCATGCTCGTAACTGCTTAAACTGTTTTGTTTTGTTGTTTTTTAAACTTAAACATCTTTCAGTCATCCTTTACCAGTACTGTTGTCTGGCAGCATGAGATTCTGGAAACTCCTGGTTGGTTCTTCTTCAGATCATGACATCAGTGGTTAGTAAGAGCGTGTAGCTTACTTTATTTTAGGGTTGGGGTTTTTAAGATGGCAGGCCTAAGTTAACACGAACGGCAGGTTTTTACTGAAGACTGACAGTCCACCACTAGATAGAGCTTACACAGGAGAAGCCTAGATTCTAGCTCC
Source organism: Prionailurus bengalensis (assembly GCF_016509475.1). Classification (NCBI taxonomy): domain Eukaryota; kingdom Metazoa; phylum Chordata; class Mammalia; order Carnivora; family Felidae; genus Prionailurus; species Prionailurus bengalensis. Next base: position 12,086,857 of record NC_057353.1, on the reverse strand, counting down.
CTCCACACTTGTCTACTCGGCCTTGGGCAGTGACCCCACCTCACCAGCTAAATAGGGGTGGTGGCAAGAATATTGACCTACCTCACTGGGGTGTGGTGTGGATTAGCTCACAGGTGCCCTTCAGCGAACAAAAATGCTGAATTCTAACATGTCAAGAGCTTCCCGACTCCTAAGGAAACACGGTCCAACACGTCCAACAGGATGAATTTTCTGTTCTAAGATGTGACGTGTATTCTCCCGACTATTAAATTTACAGCCCGCTTAGGTTTCAGTCGCCCAGCCAACATCCAAGTTGAAGTCTCTCGAACTGTGGCTGACAATGACCAGGTGGTCTGGGCTGCGACTGGGGAGACACCAATGGACTTAAATAACTGTCTGTAAGCATCTGGAGGTGGGTTCTGCCATGTTTGTTCAATTGATAAAACTTTCAACCGGCTTAGGAGCTGAACAAATTATACAAGTAAATGCTTCTGAAGATAAAGATGTCCGATGAAAGAATACTGTATTTGAAGTTTTAATTGTCATCACCCTAGTCTTCAACTTCATTTAGATTACATGGTAGACATTCATTCAATAAGGAGATGGAAATGAAAATTCAACTCTACATTCGCAGATTCAAAGTAAGATCTGCAGATCAACAGACCCATTAGAAGATTAGAGCTACATTGCCAACACGTATACACAAGGAGTTGTTTTAGTTTTGGTTTAGAGACTCAAGAATAAGGACGGGTGCAGAGAAGAAAGTTAAGGAGAAACCTTAAAACATACAAATGACGTCAACAGTCCAAAATGCTTTGTAAATCATCCTAACCCCCGCCACAAAAATCTCCGAATTGGGTGGCTCTCCCAACAAAAAAATCCAATGATGAAATGCTTTTCACTGAAGGAGTCTTAATGTTAAATATTCCAGAAGGCAATGTATTCATCTATTTTGCCAAATGTAGTTTACTTTCCTATAAAATGTCTATAAACCTGTGGTAAATCTTATCTGTGCTAAGAAAATACATAAAATTGCTCATTAGAGAGCCCAGTTGAATGAATAAGATATATTCTAACTTTTAAGTGCTTGTTAGTAGAAGTCATTTACATTGTTTTGCTTCCTAATTTAAATTTATTGATGGCTCTGGAGGCACAGTGAGGTTCACCGCGTGCACACATCACTTCAACAATGCGCGGACCTTCTTAACCGCCCCTACCTGTTAGAAATAACGTCTAAGAACTCTTCGCAAAGATAATTAACAATTTTCACTGGAGAGAGAATTTTGTAACAGAACACGGAAGGAAAATTTTCTGCTCCTAGTGTCTTTTCTTGTCACGTTAATCCTGGAATTCCTTAAAAAAAAAAAAAAAAGGCATCGCAAACGTTGGTTTCACCTTCGGATATACTTCAGAAGAAGTAATCCCCAAATTAATTCAAATTATTCCCATAATTTAAATTGGAGGCTCTATGTCTCTGAAATATATCCCAAACGGCTTTCCACCTCCATTAGCATCCACTTCCACCTACAGCCGTCTCCCGGCTGGCTAGAATTCCCAGCTCCTCTTTACAAGCCATTTTATTCACATGGCAGCCATGGTGATTCTTTCAAAAATACGAATTTGATCATACCGCTTTCCTGCACAAAACCTTCCAAGCGCTTTCTACAGCACCTAGAAGGAAATCCAAACCCTCCGACAGGGCTGTCCTGGTCCCTGCCTCCTCCCTTTTCTCCTAGGTAGACAGGCTGCCCGAGAAGACCCTTCTTCCAAGCTCACTCAAACTCAGGGTCTTTGCACTCGGCTCTCCCCTTCGCCTGGAACATTCTCCAACCAGATCTTCATCTGGCTCCTGCTTCTCATCACTCAGCCGGTAAACAGAGCTGCCCTCTCCACAGCGCCCCTCCCTGACCACCCCCTTACATTATTTAATAGTCTGCCTTGATCTATGAAAGTTTTATCTGTAATCTGCTTATCACCTGTCTCTCTGCCTACTCGAATGTAAGTTTCGTGACAGCAGGGGACTAGTCTGTTTTGTTGTGTTTTCGTTGCGATAGTCTCGCCCTTGAAACTGCATCTAGCACATAGCACCCTACAAACGGCTGGTGATGAACGTTAATTATGCTAGCTCAGCAGTTAAGTGCCTGGGCTTTGGAGCTGGATCAATCTGGGTTCAAATATCAGGTTTGCAATGTACTAACTCTGAGGCTTGAGTACGTTTGTCTCTTTCAAAGACCTGATTTCTGTATCAAATGGGAATATTCATGGGGCAAGATAGACCCAAATTTAAACGAAGCCACCAGGACTCAAGTTTCCCTCGTCCGAGCTCATGCTGTTCTACTTGACACAGGCTTTCTCTTAATTCCCAGTCTGAAATTTAAGATCCCTTGTGGAAAGGTGAGGGGGCGGGAAATGTAAAAATACAGAAGCCCCAAACACTTCAAATCATCATCAGACAATGATTTTCTTTCAGAGACCGAAGAGTGCAGTATCGCAGAAGACCTTAGGTAGGCTCTGATGTCAGACTGCCTGGGTTCCAACCCACTGCCGGCCAACTCCAAAACCTCTGTAAGTCTCAGTTTCCCCGTGGAAGAAAAGCACTTCCCTCACGGAGAAGTAAGATTAAGCGGCAATGCCGCGGAAAGCACTCGGCACTCGGTACGTAACGGACACTGAGCGCACAACGAACGCTAGTTAGCGAAGCATCAGGCGGAATTCCAAATGTTTCTTACTTAGGTCAACTCAAGATCTATCATCAAGAATTCATTTCGTTAGAAGAAATAAAAAAATGCATTTTCCAACATGGAAGTCTGAATGACTTTAAAGCCGTGTTAACAAAAAAATCCCAGATAATGCAGAGCCAGCTGGTGGCCCGTCTCTCAAGTCAGGGCTCCTTCTGGCCACAAGCAACTGACGCCTTTGCTCTTGGCATTTTCTTCTCTGACAGAGAGTCACATCGCACGTTTCAGTTACACAAGGTCATAGGAAAACTCCCAATACTATCAGTATTTTAGAAAAAGACCCTTTTAGGACTCATTTTATTAAATAGATCCTCCCTACCTCAGGTCTTCTTTTAAGGCTTTAAAAAAAAAAAAATCCTTGCTTTAAATATTTAAACTCCCTACACTTTGTGCAGATCTAGTCTCCCTCCCCCGGCCCACCCCCCCACCCCACGTTCAAAGAATTTCATTTCAGAAGATACTCTCTGCAAGGCACTTTTTCCTCCAGTGCAAACTACCCATTTTTTGACTTTCGAGAGAGAATAGTAATGATGGTGGAGAAAAGCTACCATAGGGTCTCCAACATGGAGGCTTCAGGCTGTTCCTTTTCCAGAATCGTACGGCCAGATTTTCTTCTCGGGATGTAAATCAACCAAACCTTGGTGTCTGTAAGGAATCTAGACAAACCGTCTCGTAGCACATCCGGTCGGGCACGGACCGCGAGGGCGCGGAGGGCGGCAACGCAGACCAGCTCATCCACGTCCTTCCCTCTCCTCTCTAGCTGCATGGAAACGTGGAGCTTTGTGTTCGGTCAGGTGACATGAAAGGTGAAAACAGTAGCTCTCAAATTACATTTAACCTCAAATAGCAAAGGTCACGAAGGAGGGCACAGATCGGCAGCTCCCGAGACTGCACGCGTGCGCACACGGTGGCTTAAGCGGGCCTCTTTTAATCCCACATGGGTTTTCCACACCGTTTCTGGCATCAAGCACCGGCCCGCAGGACACCAGAGCGCCTTTGTGTCCCTTGCTGACACTCCGGCATTGTGTTTTCCTACCCATTAACCAAGGATAAATGACCTAGATATTCTGCCTATTAAAGCCTCATTTTTCTTTTGCCCTTTTGTTCTTTAGTGTACCACATTATCAGACGCTGCACACATTTTAAAGTATTCTCAGTCTCAGATGCCCTTTTGAGGGAGTAATAGGAGGTTTTTGTCTGTGGTTCCGCGGAGATATCTGGAGTGGAATTACGCGAAGGTAATTTAAGGTTTTTCGTCCTGTCTGGTCTGAAGACAATCAGTTTAGCATATTACTAACAGCTCATCTAGGATAAGAGGATATAGCAAGAAACCGTACAAAGGCCAGAATGCTGTATTTGCATCTATTGCGAATACAAAAAATAGAGTGAACACCAGTTCCCCTACATACTACATTCTCTAATTACATCTCTGCATATCATGGGTCACTTTTATTAAAAGCATCATTACTACAGTTGGCAGCAATTTACATTTTATCTTACATGATAGCAGTTTTCAAAGAAAAAAATAAAAGGACATCACAACAAAGAAAAACAATACATTTACAAAGTCATGTCTGTAAACTTCAAGGCTAGTTTAGAGCTGAGGTAATGCTGTTTTAGCTTTGTGGCTAAAGTAACAAAGTCCTTTAATTTAAAAAAGGTACCTGATTCTCTCTTCTCTCACTCTTTATTTATCTATTTATTTTGTTTATACCAGTGCATTACAAGACCACGAGACAATGGAACTGTAGTTCTGTCTGGCAAGAACCCTCCCAGTAGGTTAATTTCCAAAGGGACCCTTCACATTCAACAGCTGCCTTATTATTGCTGCGCCTCGGGACAGAGACGTTCACACTAACGTGGAGATTGTCAGAGTGTATGGATGTGTGTGGATGCGCAAGTGTGGGAACCCCCATACAGTCAAAAGGGAAACAAATGAGCAAGTATGATATGTATGGTAAATTTCATCTTGACCTTCACAGCAAAAAAATTAAAATTAAAAAATTAAATATATAACTTCATACTTCCTTTGAGCAGCACTTCCTTCCATTAGTGCCACTCAGTTACAAATTGCTCTTTATTATAATACCAATGGTACCAAAAGGAAAAAAAAAAAAAAAAAAAAGAAGAAGCAGAGCATTATGTAAGTTTCCTTAAAAAGACATGATCACCTCTCAAATTTCATCTCTCCTAGGGATAATAAATAATGCACTGCACAATACTTAATGACCAAGATACCTTTTGACACACCTGTATAACATGACTTGGACTTTTTTTTTTTTTCTTTTTCTTTTTTGCTACACTATGTTACAGAACAGCTTATAAAACTAGGTATGAACATTAACTGTGAGTGTAAACAGTAGGACTACCACTTGTCAAAAGTTTTAAACACTTGAACTGGAACTGGTACTGGTTATTCATCATTTTCGTTGTTTTCTAGTTCATCCCCCCCATCGAGCGAGTCCAGCTCTTCACCCTGTGCTCCTTCGTCTTCGAAGACGGAGGACCCCGCGGTCTTTTCCGGGTTCTCCTCGGCGTCGCTGCCGTCCAGGTTCTCCTCTTCCTGGAAGGCGCCCCCCTCGGCCTTGTCGGGGGCCTTCTCTTCGCTGGAGCCCACGGCGTTCTGGAGTCCTGCTAACGCGGGGAACCCAGGCAGTGTCAATCCCCCCAGTCCCGGAGGTAGAAACATGGACGGGTAGAAGAGGCCCGGCGCCACGGTGGACAGGAGGAAAGGGTTGAAGGCGAGCGGGTTGGAGGGCAGTCCGGCCGGGGCAGTAGCAGCACCAACAGATCCATTCGCAGAGTCAGTAGCCGAAACAGCATCTGTGCTTTTCTCGGAGTCTTTGTTCTCGTCTTCGTTCTCGTTGCCTTTCTCTTCCGCTTTCGGGGCGCCGTCTTCCGGCTCTCCCTGCCCGGGAGCGGCGGCGGCGGCGGCCGCGGCGGCGGCGTTGCCAGCAGCAGCGGAGAGCGGGTTGTTCAGCAGCCCGCCCAGTCCGAACACGTTGGGCAGGCCCGCCATGCCCGGCAGCATCAGGGGCAGCACGGCCGCAGGGTTCTTGGCGTCGCCTCCGGCGGCGGCGGCCGCCGTCGCCAGTCCTGGAGGGAAGCCCATGAGCCCCGCGAGCTGGAGAGACTGGAGGTTCTGGAGGTTCTGAAGGCTCGTGAGGTCCATCCCGGCAAACAGGCTGTTCACCAACAGGGGGTTGATTCCGGAAGTGGAGGCCGCCGCGGCCGCCGCGGCCGCCCTGGCGATCTCGCTCTTGGGCCTTCGTCCTCTCCTGCTCGCTCCTTCCCCCCGCACCACGGGGCCGGTGAGAAGGCGGTCAAACATCGACTCGGGAACAAAACCCTGAAGCAAACGGGGACAGGCAAACAGTGGCTATAAACGTCGCTGGCGAAAACTTAAATTTCAGGGTGGGCCTTTCTGATGCGCTGAAAATCGACACCGAGTGGAGACACGCAAGCAGTCATTTCCCTCCTAAAAGCTCAATGGGGAAACTTAGGAAAGAAGAAAGTCCACCTGTTGGCACTACAGTTAACTCACGGAATTATGGCGAGCTGCAGAAAAATGGTTAAAGGCTACTCTACCGGTGAGGTGAAGGTCAAGCTGTCAGCGTCCGTAACTATCTCGAGAAACAACACATCAAAATGAAGTTGAAAAGTCTGGAACATTTAACTATAATTACGTTTTAGCGTCTACCCTGGAGAAACAAAAATTGTGTTCACCCCAAAACCTGTACACAAAGGTTTATAGCAGCTGCACTCATATTTGCCCAAGTCTGGAAACAACCCAGATGTCCCTCCATGGGTGATGGACAACCGCACACAGGGGCACGTACATGTACCGGAGGAGTGCTCAGCAGTAAAAAGGAACAAACCTCTGACACGTGCAACCACTTGGATAGATCTCAATATAAAGTCCTCTTAAAAATCGTCATATAATTTATGCCTCTGCTTACAGGGCATCCTCAAAAAGACAAAACCCCGGATGGAGCGCAGACCAGCAGCGGCCGTGGACTAGGGGGAGGGGGAGGGGACACTACAAGAGAACTTGGGGTGGGGGGAGAGGAGGGCCCTGTCTGTATTCTGATTATGGTGGTGGTTCTTCAAGAAACTGTACATGTGCTAAGACTGCTGGAACTGTAGGTCAAAAGAAAAATAAGAAATTGTAGTGTATACTTGAAACAAGTAAACAAAAAGAAATCCAGACATTAACAAATTAATATTTTTGGAAGAAACTGAAGTGGAAAAAAATTTTAGGCGAAGTTGTATTCTTTCTTTTAAAATCAAAATTCCCAGTTAACCTTAGTGACCTCGACCACCGCGAATTCCATCCTACAGGTGAGCTGTTAATAACCAGGTTTACCTGGGGCATTCGGCCCGCAGCGAGTCTACCTCCAAGACCGTGAATGCGTGTTCCTCTACCGTCCTTGTAAATCAGAGCTGTCAAGTTCTTCCGCTTTGGATTAATGATATACCAATAGGAAAAACGATGATTTATTATGTCTTTTAAGTGAAGAATAAGTTATAATTGAATAATTAATGGTCAACGGAAAATAAAGAAAAGCCCAGGACAACGGTTTTGTATAAACCCCTTTCCTGATGGAAGTGCCGAGTTCGTACTTACAGACTGCTTCACTATCTCAGTCCAGTCTGGAGCCACTGCAAATTCGGGGTTCTCTTCCAGCCACCTGGGCAGGTCCTTCATCGGAGGCGCCATAGCTCCACCCATCTGGGGAGAGGCATTTGGAAACTGATCTAAAAGCACGCACATCCCCCGCCCCCCTTCCCGGGGATACACGCACATATCCTATACAGATATTCTAGAAGAAACCAGGATTGTTTTTCCTTAAAAAGGATAAAATGCTGCTTTCTGGGATAAGAAATCACACAGGGAGATCATTTCCCTTTCCCAAACGTTCACCTTCTTTCCATTTCGTTTATTGACAACAGGCACCCTTTCTTCTCCTGTCAAAGTGTTTATATCCAATTTATTAGGGTTTCGACATCTATGTCGTTTCTGTTTCGGTTTCTGAAATGAGGAAAACAGCACATCCGCATTCTTCTGCAAAAAAAAAAAAGCCCCCAAATGCGTATTTAGTATATTGTATTTAGTACTTACTCTTTCCTGCATAAATGACAAAGAGAATAGTGAAGCCATTTTCTTTTCTTTCTTTCTTTCTTTCTTTCTTTCTTTCTTTCTTTCTTTCTTTCTTTCTTTCCTTTTGTTTTTTTTAAAGTAATCTCTATGCTCAATGGGGGGCTCGAACTCACGACCTGGAGATCAAGAGTTGCACACGCTACCTACCGAGCCAGCCAAGTGCCCCCAGTCATGCCATTTTCAATTACTATGGAAGGTTTGGGCATCGTTTTAGTTATCAGAAACTAAGATTTTCTTTAAAAAAAAAAAAAAACTATTTTTCCCTTTGTACACGTAAGCTGAGAATCTGCTTTTCGTTTTGTTTATCAGTAACCCCACATAAAGCCTTTTCTTCAAATGTTTAACTAAGTCACGGTATCTTTAAAGGAAACTTTCTCAAGTACCCTTCCTAATTTCTACCCAGTGACGTGGATGAACACACAGATGACCTCATGTCTATGATACAGACTGTACATGGACAGGAGCAACCCGGGGATAAAAGGCCCCGTGCAGGAGGGCGCCTTCTGAATGGCAAGGACTCAACTCGAGCTGAACTCAATGAAATAAAATGTGAAATCCTACACTTAAGGTTTGTTTAAAAAAACCAGTCACTAAGTACATAGGAAGTAAAAGATTTGTTGTGCTGCCAGCTTACAAGCAGTTTATGTGACAAATCATCTGGAGATATGGTTTAATGTTTAAGGGAAGGCGTAAGTGTTAGTTGTTCGAAAGAGAAGCTAATAAAGTCTTGGGCTGTTGTTAGCTAGTCAAATTTCTGCAAGTAACAGCTTCGTAGTACTCTGTGCTCGTCAGACCTGGTCTGAACCAATTAAAGTGCATTCGTGAGTGTCATCCCACTAATGAGACCACCTGAAAACCAGGCCGTGTAAAGAATAACTGAAGAAATCATGTCTATTTGGTGGAAGGAGAAAGTAAGGGACTGCATAATGGGCATCTTCAAGTAACTACGAGCTTTGCTTCCTGACTTGAAGCTAGTTTTTCCAATGTAAAACACACAGTGACAGAAACTGGGGAACGTTCGAGATGAGGCAGAAAGACCAAGAATTTCTGTGTTCTACCGGGGAATCGTGAGGGCTCCCCTCACGGGACTCCTCCCAACTAAACTCTGCGATACTTACTGGTACATAACTTGGCATATCAACAGTGTAAGTAGGATGCAGCTTCAGCCATTCAACTAAGTCCTTATTTTTAGGAGCGTCCTCCCCCACCAGCCTAGTCCCGTCTTCAAGATTTATCACGGGGATCCGCGTGTCTGGGTCCAGCTGTCCAGGAGAAGGAATGTTTCTTGTAGGTGGGGTCTCTATATCTTCTTCGAAAGCTTTGGTCACCTCAGCATCCTCCTGCAGAAAGTTGACAGTGGTCTGAATTCTCATAGGATGAGAGATTCCAGAAATGTCTTATCCCAAGAAAATGCTGTCCTAGCATAATGGATCTTTGACCAAAAAGGGAAAAAAGCTACCCGAAACACTGTCAGTTTTGGAACAGCTATCAAATTAGAAGATGAAACTTTAATATCACTCTCCACACTGCAGAATTAAGTAATTAGGGAGGAAATCCACAGCCCACCAAGGCTCCATGTTTGAGATCCTAAGCCACTAGGGTACGGGCAGTGTAGTCTGAGCTTGACATGCATGAAAGGTAGCCTCTCAATCTCTCTCGGGGCTCTCGGGATCACATCACTAAAGAAATTATAATTGAAGGAATCCAGCAGCCATCTCGTGCATAGCTTTTTGGCACTCTCTGAACCGTACAATTTTGTTGGTAGGACAATATTTTGAAGCAGGTGTGTGAGGCAACACTGAAAATATCACGCCCAACTGGAAGCCTGTTCTCTACCACTGTCCAACCGGTGGTCCCCACACTATTACTCCAACCTCTAGACAACTTTTCTGACAGCCCACTGTCTATTCCTACTGCTTCTTCTTGGGCTCAGTTCTTCATCACTGCCCACCCCCACCCCAAATTACTGTGATATTCCTAAATGGTCTCCCTGATTCTAGTTCCGCTCTTCTTTACTCAGACTTCCACACTGCTGTACTGCAGTCGGTTTTCTAAAATGCACTCTTCCTAGTTTAACTAGGAACTAGTTAAACTATTTAAATTATTTGGTAACTGAATTCCCCATCACCTTCAGGATAAAATCCAAGTTCTTTAGCATGGCAGCCAAGGCCCTCCCCGATTTATATCCTACCTTGTATCCAAGCTCACTTCTGTCGAACTTCACCTCCTCATCGAATTCCCCTGCTGCCGATGACTTTCAGTTTACCAAACATGGAAGGCTGTCTCTAGCCTCAGTGCCTTTGCACATGTTCTCCCTGTAAGCTCTTTTCAAATGACCAACACCTACACAATCTTCAAAACTTAACCAAAGTATGACCACGTCTAAGGAAACTTCCTCATCTGTTTCTCCCCGTATCCTTCTCCTTCCATTCCCATTCTTCCTTTGGGCTCACAAAGTACCCCAGGCATGCCTCACAGCTAGGATACAATATTATTTATCAGTCACTCATCTTAAACACTGTGAGTTTTCCAGTGCAAGCACTTGTTTAGCACTTATTCTTTGCATTGTACTTTGGGGGGGGGGGGCAGGGGGCAGGGAGTGCACACAGGGACAACGTCTACCACGTTGTTGGATGTAGGATGACTGTATCCTTACTTTTCATGGCAACGCAAAATGGTCTCCAGTTTGAGTATGGACACAATGAAAGACTTTAGGACTTGTCTTCTTCCATATAAGTAACATTGCTGACCTTTATACCTCTTTACTATTCCATTTATTTATAGCTCAATCAGCATTTTCCTTGTATTTTATGTGTATGCACATAACTTCGCACAATACCAAATACGTAACCCCTAAATTCTAACATTTGACAGTAAGAGAAACAAAAATTTAAAAATACATCCTCTAACATCTCTTAGGAATTCTGAGCTGGGTTGCTTATGTGACTTTAGAAAAAGGAAAGGCATCAATACGTTCTTAGGGATGACTGAAAATATGTAAAATGCATAAAGTCAGCCTGAAGTTTAACACAGAGTACATAGTTACAATAGGAAATAGCACCTGGTTCGCACTGTTAATTCCTGACGCCTGGACCACAGACAAATACGTGCTACGATTCAAATATTAAATACAGTAGTGAATAAATAGAGGTGTGAGATGCAGAAACTCACCAATATGTTGATGCTTATGGAGAAAGGATTTTCAGGGAACAAAATCTATCCAAGTGCTAGGGTGGTTTCGAGTAGGGAGGCTAATCACTAGTGGTACACTTTGGGGACCACACACCTAGAAACGGCATTTGAACTTAGGGAATAACCAGTCACAGTTGATCGATTACAAGGTGTATTTTTATAAGATTCTAAAAGTAATCATATGCTCCACAGAAATGACCATTATTATGATTGGTACATGGTAATGAATTTTGAAATTAACTTCTAATCACCCAGAAGCTTCTGTTTCACTCAGACCCCACCAGAGGGCAAATCCCAGTGAATGCTATTTTGTCATTTCTAACCTTTAACTCAACCACTCCTTTTACTGCCCTTTTAAGTTATTTGGCTTTCTTGAGATTTAAGAAACAGCGGGGCGCCTGGGTGGCTCAGTCGGTTGGACGTCCGACCTCAGCTCAGGTCATGATCTCACGGTCCGTAAGTTTGAGCCCCGCGTCGGGCTCTGTGCCGACAGCTCAGAGCCTGGAGGCTGTTTCAGATTCTGTGTCTCCCCCTCTCTCTCTCTGCCCCTCGCCTGCTCATGCTCTGTCTCTCCCTGTCTCAAAAAGAAATAAAAACATTTAAAAAAAAAATTTAAGAAATAAAAAAAATGACCAAATAAGAATAGGGTTGGAAAAAGTAAGAACTGTTGAAAGAAACGTCTCCCTCCTCCGTGTTTCAAATTCCAGTGTTTCCCAAACTGTGTCCCACCTGCCCAGGGAAAGAGTCTCTCCTGGAGTGCTGGCTCCTCGTTCACAAGCCAGCTCCAGTGTCCCTATGCTGATCCGGGTTCCAAATCGATAAGGCTTAAGATGCCTGGTACCAATTTGTCCTTTTAAAAATGGACTACATGAAATTGGGTTCTTTGGGGTAAAACCCTCGTCACTGCCCAGGCAGCGCATGTGTAAGCGGGGTGACTGAAGATTAGGGAAGGGGTTATTTTGGTCCCACTGTCCTCATTTCCTTTGAGTTGAAAACGTCAAAATCCATTGGCACATACATTTCATACAAACCTAAACTAGAACGCCTTTTTTTTTTTTTTTCCGATTGAGATTTTAAAAACAGCTGCAGTTACAAAGATAGGAGAATTTGCCATCACTAGCTCTGTATATGAGCACAAATCTCCAGTCTGAAACTCAACATTTATACTAATCTAATAAATGTCAGAACCCCAAACAACAATATTTTTAAGAGCAGAAGCTTTTTCCGCCTCAGGAATTCAGAGATAACAATTATAGGCTCAGAAGAACGTGTTTTTGTTTTGGGCTAGTCTTCCGAGAGTAATCAATATATCAGGATCTCGGGAGGAATAAATCCTCAAGCTACGTTTGGTTCAGGCCGAGTGATCTGTATCAATGCTCGACACAATTTTTCAGCCCAGAACCACGAGTGTTCACTGTGATCCTATTTCTTTAGTGGAAGAAGCCAGCTTTAATACCACATCCCTGAGAGGAGCACAGGCCAGTGTCGTCAGAATGGCAGGGACTCTGGCTGCCACCGTGGGCACACACAATGGAAGTGAGCTCCTTAACTTACTGCACTCAATGACGTCCGTTTGTGGCTCATGAAAAGCAGATCAAGACCCTCCACGTTTTTCCTCCTTCCCCGCCTCCTCTTCATGGGAGGCTCTCCATCCACCAGGGAGCCGTTAAGCAGATGCCTCGTGGGTGTGCGTGACAGGCCTGCCTGGAGCAGCTCCATTTGAGTCTTAAAGGCATCGGACACCGGTGTCGAGACATTAGGCAAGATAAACTTTGAAGTAAGAGACGAAAAATTTGAGGTAGAGCTTGCTGCCTCTCTTGAGGCCTTTGATAAATCTACAACTTTTTCTTGTCCGTTTTCTGAGACCACTTGAGACTCCCTCAGCTGAGCAACCATTTCCATGAGGTTTCGCCGCTTGGCCGCTCTCTCGGCCTCAATTTCAATTTTTCTCCTCCTCCTCCTCCGCTGGCGAGGGACAGAGAGGTTTAGGGCGTCTTCCTATTGAAAAATTACAACACGACAGTGAGCCAAAACTGTATCTGCTAACGGGCTGGCTTTCAGAAAAAAGAACAAGAAGCTTCAGGAACTAAACATGCATAACTGCTGAAAAAGAGCTGAGGAAACGGCAGCCATCTTGACTCTGAGTAGGACCAGTGAGACACGAGCTTCCAAACTGAGCAAAGACTCAGAGAGCTCACCTCTGAACAGCAAAACAAACTCACCTTTGACAACTGAGGAGAAGTCGTGAGGTCCTCGCTCCCACTAATGCTAGCTTGGCCGACCATGGAGAGCTCGGCAAAGCTCCTCTTCTGCAGGGGACTGTCCATGGTGGGTGGCGTGTAACCAGGGATGAGGCCCTGGAAATCAAACATCTGGCGCCGATTTACTGGCCATTTGCCTTTCAGCACGGCTTCACAGATGTTGTCTAATCGGTTTATCATTACTCGGTCCTGGGGGGAGAAGAAAAGTCACACAAAATTGCAACAAAGACGGGGTGAAAATCACTAGATAAATATTTCCATCAAGATGCTAAAGAGCATAAAAGGTTTCAAAGGCAATCGCGGGGGGTGGGGAGGGGGGCAGGACACGCCTGGGTGGCTCGGTCGGTGAAGTGTCCAACTCTTGATTTTGGCTCAGGTCATGATCTCACGGTTCATGAGTTGGAGCCCCACATCGGGCTCTGTGCTGACAGTGGAACCTGCTTGGGATTCTCTCCCTCCCCCCTCTCCCTGCCCCTCCTCTGCTTGCTCTCTCTCTCTCAAAGAAATAAACTTAAAAAATAAAATAAAATTAAAAAAAAAAAAAAAAAACTCAACCAGTGGAAAAAAAGTAAAAGAAAACGAAAAACAAGTGAGTAAATAAACAAAATCCACAAAAACTACTTTGCTGTGGTGGGAGGTCCTAAGATAGCCCCAACATAGAAAACCTAGTATTTTTCAACTATCAACACCGGATCACACAAATGAGAAAACATTACGTAACCACCTCTAAAATATCCCCCATATTTCCAGAGTAACTTCTGTTCAAGTTTCAAGAATTGGTGGTGAACACCAGCAGACAACAATGGAACCCTGCATTTAGCTTCTGGAAGTTCTGGTGCTTCAGATCCACAGGCTGGATCGAAATATGTCCCAGGAAGTGGGACATCATTAGCGTCACTATTAATAAAGTTCAGCATTACAAAATGGGCACCAACCTAGGAACACCTAATGAATGTCAATTTGCATTCCCCACCTATTATCACTTCAAATTTCATTGAAGCGTGTACATTAAAAATTTCTAATTACAGCTCTTAGGCCCAGTTTCCATAGATTAAAAGTGTCTGCCACAACAGACTTTTTACTGATCTGGGAAACTCTTCTATACTCAATAAGGGAAATCAGCATAACAGAGAATACAGAGAAAAAAAAATGTCTTTGATAGTACACTCTTCAGCTAAAAATTTCACATTGTTTCTCACAAAGCTGACACTGTGGAAGACCAGCCTGGGGATCAGTCAACTGAGACTGTTTTTGTGTTGTTTGTTTTAAACCAGACAGCCCTGTTACGGTGATTAGAATGATTATGTCCCCACCCCAAAGAAACAGACCCAAATTACATAGGGATTTATTATAAATTATGCTAGTTAGCCAAAAAAGTAATTTCCATTTTGCTTTTGGTTGCAGATAACTACATTTGGAATTACCTCATAATTGTTTGGAGCAAATGGGTCAATAGCCCACCCTCTCCCGGGCTGAGTTTCCAAACCTATGAAGGTGTCTTAACTCTGAAAGCTCTGTTTCAGATTTAAAAAAAATTAAAACCCACATTTTTTAAATGTCCACATATTTTTCCCTTGTGCATTGTTGGCGGGATGGCAAATGGTGTGACTGCTACAGAAAGCAGTATGGAGGCTCCTCAGAACAATCAAAAATAGATTTACCACGTGACCCAGCAATCCCACTTCTGAGTGTATACCCAAAGGAACTGAAAGCCGGTTCTCAAAGAGATGTTCGCATACTCGTGTTCACAGGAGCACTATAATAAGCGAAGAAGGGAACGGAACCCAAATGTCCCAAGGACAGATGAAGAGAGGGAGATGTGATATGTACACACAATGGAATATTATTCAGCCTTAAAAAGGAAGGAAATCCTGTCACATGATGCCACGTGGATAAACCTTGAGCATCAGATGACAAGAAGTGCAATAAGTAAGCCACGAAAGGGTGACTACTGCGTGATTCCATTCCTGTGACAAGGTATCTAAAGCAGTCAATCCACAGAAACAGAGAGGAGAGTAGTGGTTGCCAGAGGCCGGGGGGAGAGGGGAGAGGGAGCCGTTTAGTGGGTATAAAGTTTCAGTCATGCAAGATAACATGCTGGAGATCTTATGGTGATGTGAATATACTTAGAACTACCGAAGTGTACATTTAAAATTGGTTAAGATCAGGGGCGCCTGGGTGGCTCAGTCGGTTGGGCGTCCGCCTTCGGCTCAGGTCATGATCTCGCCGTCAGTGAGTTCAAGCCCCGCATCGGGCTCTGTGCTGACAGCTCAGAGCCTGGAGCCTGTTTCGGATTCTGTGTCTCCCTCTCTCTGACCCTCCCCTGTTCATGCTCTGTCTCTCTCTGTCTCAAAAATAAACGCTAAAAAAAAAAAAAAAAAAAAATTAAAAATAAATAAATAAATAAATAAAATTGGTTAAGATCATAAATTTCATGTTGTGTAGTTTTTACCACAATAAAAAAAAAAAAAAAAAAAAACAGGGAACAAAGGAAGGAAAGAGAAAGACCTGGACACACTTCATTTTGCTACAGGGTGAGTCTGTGGAAACAACAGGCCATAGACCATACCGCACAACGTGATCGCCAGCCTAAAAAACCTCAAGGAGCCAAAGATCCATATGAAGGGTTCTTTTTACCTTCCTTTCACGTCACCTCTCCTATCCTGTTACAAAAGTACCGCACAGACTTTAAAACATGAGAAAAATCTACAGTCCTCATACCCTGTGTCAAAGTTGACCTTACACTTACTTGAAAAATCAAACTGGAATGATTTCCCGTACCCCCCCACTCTTTTTTGGCCCACAAAACAAAAACCCCAAAACCCCCACCAACCTTAGGCCAAAATGAGAAGGCAAATGTTCTCTCATGAAGGAGCTGAGCTACTGAAGGGTCTCCATCCTCCATGTAGAACCCATCTCGGGTTTCATCCCTAGCGGTGCTCATGGAGGCATTGCTTTCTTCATCGAAATTCTTCCCTCTAGAGACAGCTCCTGCTAAGAAATGAGTTAGTGTGCATTACTCACGACCACAGTGTCACTGGAGAAGAAGTTCAGAGAGGACAGGGTGAAAAATTTGAATACCACTCGCCTCCATTTTATTGAGTACCTACTTTATGGTATTAGGCATCTTATAATCGTGTTGTTAAAGCTGCTAACGGGCCCTTTGTGCAGATGGTGTTCTCCTCATTTTATGGATGAAGAAGCAGACGGGCTTAGGGAGGTGACATCACTAGTTATCTGACATTGTGCCCGTGCATCTCGGAGGAGGTGGAATGACAGCCAGGTCTCTGACTCAAGAGCCTCTCCATGCGATGTGTTCCCCCCCCCCCGCCCCCACAGCCCTGCCCACAGGAGGGAGGCTAACAACCCACCAGAGCACCAAGCCCCAGCTCCAGAGGGACAGTACGACAGGATGCTTTATTTAGTTTTCCTTTGTGTTGGGAACAGCAACCAAACTGAGACTCACAAAGAACACTGGTTATCTTCAGATTCTACTTCTACCCTTTACTTCTGATTTAAAACTAAAATTAAGCATCATTTGTTTGAAAATAATCACCAGTATTTATTCAGTGAATGACCCCTGTCCTTCACGTGTATCTGTCCAAATTAAAGTCATCTGGAATTCTTCTGATACCACTACCATCAAGCTGACCCCTCCTCTTAATCTGGAAACTGTTACGTGCCCGTAACACCCTTCTGGGCGTTGAAGTTGCTCGAAATACCGTGTTTCCACGCCACATCGGAGCAAAACGTACGCCTAAGCATAACCTGACACCACCCGTCCAGAGGAACATGTACACAAATTACCCTGAAAATGTAAACAAGAGCCCTTGTCACGTGACAGGAAACCATGGCCTGTCACGGCCGCCCCACTGGGGCCGGGAGAGAGGACCGAATGGCGAGGCATTACCTTCAGGCTGGGAAGACTCTTCCGACTTATCATCATCCTCCAGCTTTTCTTCTTCGTCCTCTTCAGAACCTTTTTCCGAAATAGACTTGGGCCCTGTGTCGGCACCGACCTCCATCCCTTTCAGGTCACTTTTCACAGAGCTCGCCTCGGCCTCACAGCCCTGCTTACTGTCCTTCTCCCTGCCGTCGGTCTCTTCTTCCTCCTCCTTCCCCTCGGGTTTCTCTTGGGTGGTCACGCCGCCAGACTCCTCCGCTTTGCCCTCGCTTTGTCCCGCAGCCTTCTCTTCCTGGGCGTGAGCAGACGGGAGGACGGCAGGAGTCTGGCCAAATCCAACGGCCAGTGGAGTCAGGGAGGACAGGTTACCTGCCCCTCGGTTCTGGGCAAAGTTTTTGTGCGCATCCAAGAAAGATAACTCGGGGTCATTGAGGATGTGATAATCCGTCCGGCTGACCCCGTGTTTAGCAGCGCCGACCAGCAAGTCCCGGTCATGCCTCCCACATTCCCACCACTCTGGCAAATCCAAACTCGGCTGGCAGAGCTTCAGCCTCTCTCCCAGCTGAGGGTGATGAAGAACCTGCTCGCGTATTTTCCGCAGCAGTTCGATGCGGTAGAGAGTTCTAGAGGCACGCTCTTCTGTGATTGGCTCAATCATGGAGGAGAGGTCAGGTGGTTCTGTAACATGAAAACAATTGTATTCACTTGGAAAAAAAACCTGAGTACGCTTTCAATTGTTCACTCTCTATTTTTCACTTTATTCGGCCTTTTACCATAGAACTTTCGTTACAAGAAGAACCTACCATCATCTGGCTTAGTGGGCATTCGACACACTCGCCTACACATGGCCACAAAACAACTGAAGTATTTCTCCAAACTCTCGTCAGACTTTTTGTCAAGTCTGGCAAAGGCTCGAAATTGGTTCCAGTCAAACTGCTGTTTCATGGGGTCAAAAATAACTCCAAAAGTGGATACCACACGGTAAAAATCAGCCTCTTCTCTTCTTGTCCACCTATGAGCAAGAAGACATCAGCTTAAACTGTACTTGAGTAAACAGGCTTAAAGTTTATTAATTCTTTTCCCCTTCTCCCCTAAACTTAATGTATGGTACTTATTCTGGGGGCGAGAGACAGACAGACAGCTTTGATGTACTGAGACTTTCTTTGATCATTATCTGGGACGTGATTCTCGCCTCTTGCCGGCTGAGAAGGGCAGAGAAGAGAGGCACATACCAGGAGCTCAGTAAAACCCTGCAGAAACTCACTTTTGCCGTTTCTCAGATATTATAGCTTCCCTTTCCGCTTCTAGTGCTCTCACTTCCTCCCGAGGCCGCCGTCTCCGCCGGTCAGTCTTCATTAGAGCCTCTTGCCTCATTTGTTGCCTTTTATAGCTGCGCTGATAGGCAGTAATGAGCCGGCGCAGACGGGTGGTCAGGGTCGAGGTGTTGGGCCAGTAAAGTTGGCCTAACTCAGCATTACTCTCGCTGTGCTTGCCTGGGGAAGTGGAAAAAATATTTTTGAAATGTGTAGCTGCAATCTCGCAATACACAGGATTTTCCATCAAAACAAGATGACTCATTAACATTCAGATGACAGTGTGGGAAAGGGCATCTTCGTGCTCTCATTTTTAAAATATAAATAAAGGATAATATTAGTATGAAACTTACAAACTGCTTCTTTTTTAACTCCTTGGTGGTGGGGGGGAGCACGTTTACTCATCAGTTTTACGTAAAGAAACATACTTTACGCCACGAACGACAATATGAGGATGTTTTCCTGTAATGTACTTGGCATACCAATCTTGACCATAAGAGCTAATCACATGATTGCTCGCTGATTATTTTACATTAGAGGGAAGGTCAGCATTCTACAAACTTGCACTATTTCAGACACCTAGCAAATGCCCTCCCTACTCCCAAGAGATAGATTTCCAAAGATGCTGAAAAGCTTCCGCTGACCGGTAAATAAATGCATGTACATTACCTTAATCCAAAAAATAGTTATTTCATCAACGAAATTCAATGTTATGAAAAATAAACAAGAATTAAAATGACTCACAAAAGGGAAGAGTCGGCGTAGAAGAAACGACACTCATGGAGAAGCCGAGGGCAGACACGTGAGCGATGCCTCACGGCATAGTTTGCTCTGCTCTGCGGGCTTCTGCGGAGCCTTACCTGTGGAGCGGATCTCCATGGATTCTTCCTTATCTTCTGGAGGAGAATTTGCAAATTCCTTGAAAGCAAAGCAAGAAACAGAATCGTTTCAATTTGGGGTTTCACTTTGCTTTATCTTTTAAGGAGAAGGCCACCATCTATAAAGTTTAACAAGTCGTATATGGGCATATAATATTTTACTGGTGCCGTAAAAGTCAATATACTCAAGTCCTTACATCTATTTCATCCTTGAATGGAGTCCTGGTTGGTTTATATTCCGGGTCTTCATCTTCTCTATCAAATTCTCCCCTGTATCAAAATTGTAAAAAACGTTTAAATCGTACAGATAAGCAACAGACTGAGGGGGCTCGCAAAAGACTACTAGCCTGCCCAGCGCCAATTTTAATTCTGGATTTGACATCAAAGGCGACGCTATCAGTGTTTGAATCGTGCGGTCATGGGGGAAGGGGCTGGGGCGGGGGAAGTGTCATCATTTGGAAAAAACAAGCATGTTTCAGATTATCCAGATAATACATGGTGTTTAAATAATCGTTATGACACATAAACAGACTCTCCTGGTAAACGTCACGGAAGTTCATATCAGACGCAACGCAGTGCCTAGCGCGGTATAAGAACTGAACACTGCCGATAGATGTGACACTGACATGAAGTTTATTAAAATTTTTAAATGTCCTTCTTACCCGTCACCGCCATCTGCTAGCATGTCTGTTCCTCTTTGCTCGGCAGCTATGGCCTTGGCATCGGGCATCCCGACTCGTTCCAGGAAGCACAGTGCGGGGTCAGCTCGCATGGAATTGTACTTCTCGTAGCCTGTGCCATAACCACCGGCCCACAGAGGACATGCACAGAAACAGCAAGAGGGCCATCACTGACAAAAATCACAGCACTGCCCCGGTATACCAAGTTCATCCCTCAGCTGAGACGATCACTTAGGAACCTTGTTTTAGGGAAGCATTCCATAGGACGCTCACTGCAGGCCAGATGTGGGGCGGGGCGGGGGGGGGGCACGGGGGGGGGGGTGCCGAGTTACATTTCAGGGATCTCAGCCGAATGACCACAAACACTACCGGAAAAACAGGTTCAAAATAACTGCGAGATGCCTGGGAAGAATTTTGACCCCATTTTCCCCAAGATCTAATTTTGCTTGACATTTAAAAGGCTTCATAATGCTCCTTCATGACCTCCGCAGGGTACTCTGCGTCCGCCCCGTCCTCCTGTGAGCGGCTTCAGTCCTGCAGGAACTCGCACCGCTGGCTGAAAATCCCTGTCTACGTAAGGCCAGCGAACCTGTCTTATTAGGTTTAGGATGATGCATGTCAGTAAGACGACACTGTTCCCTCCATGGTTTTCAAACTGCAATTTGCTTTTTGACTGCCCGAGTTGACTAGATGGAAAATGGCAGATCCCAACAGTGCACTGCGGGAAAATGATTTTTAGGCCGAGCTCACAAAACGCGGCTGCAGTACGTAGGCAGAACAGCACAATTCAATTAGGATGTGTACTACATAGAACGCACCGCTCCTAACTGCTGTAGAGCCGCAAGCCAAACTGTAATCATGAAAGGTTTTATAAGCCATCATTCTCCCCTTTAGTCAGGCTGGGCTGCTGAGAATACCTCCGTGACCCCCAGAGAATTGGGATTATAATCAGGAATCGCTCGCTGTATATATCATGCCAGTTCTGCATCCCCCAGCCTTTCAAAGTTAACAAGGCTGCATCCCACTCAGGGGAGCCGTGAGTTCTCGGCACTGACATTTGTGAAATATTGCTTGGAACAAAGCCCAGGAGGCACTTGTACAGATTAATAGCAGAGGTTAAGCCCACCGTCCACTTTGACACGGGTTGGCAGAGCTAAGCAAGGGGAGCCATGCTTCGAAGCAAAGTTTAGGGAGAGCTATAGGACGACTTGGCTATTATTAAAACAAATATGGTTTGGGTTTTATTTACAGCCAAGAAAGAAATGTTTTCTTCTCAAAGACTCAACAAACATTCAAAAACAGCATCTGATATTTACAGTTCGTATTAGATTTTTAGTAGAGGAAAATGGAAGAAGCCAAGAGTCCTTTGGAACTATCCTCATTAATATTATGACTTCGGAAAAGAGCACGCGAAGAGCTCTAACGACAAAGCCACACAGTCAAGATGTGGTCGGACAGAAACTTCACTTACCGTGTTTGAACACTCCAATTAGGAGGGACTTATCTGCTTCCTTATCCCACCAATCTGTGGGGACTTCCGCATGGAAGGGTTCAGGGATCCACACATCAGCCTCACTATAAAGACAACCGTTCACATCATGTTCGCAACACACGTAAGATTAAAAAAGGATCCCGGGTAACCACAAACACGGTACACGGGCTCACACGCCCCCTTCCCACAACAAGCATCTGGGCGTCGTGGGGGGGGGGGGGGGGGAGCGGGCAAAGGTTAAAAGAAAGGGTGTCGGCCAGTCGCTTTCTGCCGTAGCCAGAAATGAACTTCGTCGCACGGGGCCCCGTTTTGAAGGTCACCTCAAAACGCCAGCCATGCAGTGCACACCTTTTTATAGGACACGCGCACACCCGCACACGCTTTCCCCGACGACCGTCGCGCGCCCCCCGTGCTCCCAGGCGCAAAAAAGGAGATGCGGCCCCGAGGGTCTCTGGAGGTGCCGAAACCCAACCGGCGGTGTTTCCCGACCTCCCGGATTATGACGCGGAGGCCCAGAGCGGCGTGCGTTTGCACTAACCTTGAGTCAGCACCCTCTAAAATCTTATCTGCCTGGTCTCCTATAACTTCTTGTCTTAGGTAGTACAGCATGCGGACACGCAGCAGGACCCTGGAGAGGAAGACAGAGGGGGGAAAAAGTTCTTCACTTCAGGACTGTTTGCCAACAGTGGCTTTTTGGCAGCTGCTGCTGTTCATCCATCATCCTGCCAAGGCTGATTAGCCATGCTGTATGGTAGGCTTGAAGCGTGACAGATGGTGGCACATAATCACCTCTGTGTGGTGCTTTCTGCTGGCTTCCAACAGGCCTGCCTGGCAACCGCTCGCGCTGCACAGAGAGGGACCGGGCTCAGCCCAGCCCAGGCGCACTTCATTCCGTTCTACCTAGTGCAGCTTGTGAAGTTTAGACACGTACCCTACCACTGCCTCTGAAGTATTGAAGCAAGTTTGTAAACAACTGAGCAGATGGCTTTCAGTAACTGTTCTGCTTCATTATCTCATAAAATTTCCTCAGCTGCTGCCTTAATACCATTTTTGGAAGCACATCAGAAGTTGTAGGAATAAACGAGATATAAAATCTGGTTTTACTACCTTACAATAAACCCTCAATATGGAATGTCAGGTTTTTCAGATTATACAACTTTGCTTCCGAGAAAGGAAGATGGTGATGGGGGTGTGGGAGGGGGTGGGTCCTCACTCTTCTCCCTGAAGGAATATTAAGCATTATTTATTCTTTCTAGTTTACGTTACCTGGAAGCCTAGGCTGTAGCTTAAAGAATAATGGCACAAAGGAGGTTAAAATGCGTCCGGTTCCTTGAAGTTCTTAGTCATTTTCAAGGAGTAAGTTTCCGAAAAGGCTTGGAATTCTAGGTACCAGAGTTTCAATCGCGTCCGGATTTCTTCGGTGGCATAAACTTAATTCTTTCAGTAAAGCCCCCCTGGCAAATCCCGAAGGCCCACGTCTACTCTGAATCCAGCCTCTCCTGCTGGACATCCCCTGACCCGCATTCAGGACCGGTATTTGACGAGTGCCTAAGTGCTGTCCCCTGGCTGGCTGATCCCATCACTCACTCACAGAGCTTGTTACTGCCCACGTGTCACGTCTGCAGATACTAGCTCATCTGATCTTCACGATAATCCTACGGTGAAGCGGGGCACGTTACAAGTTCCATTTCACAGACGTGAAAACTGAGAGTCACACAAGACCGGTGACATATCCAAGGTCACAGGGTCACCTTGAGCATGGACCACTTGGGAGTAGGCCTCCTGACTCCAGCACTGCACACTGTCTCTCAGGACGTGGCAAGTGTCCTTGAAAATATCAAAATGACAAATACGGGCAGTTTCACCAAAACAGACTACTCCCGCACACACGCCCAGGTACCCCGTGATACGCCTTCCTCTCCACCAGGTGTCTGCTTCTGAGCACCGGGGACTCTAGATAGAGTGTGAGGCTGTAAATACCTGAGTACGCCCCACGGTAGAATTTTAATTTGTTCGAGAGTTTTCTTTCGATAGGATTAAAAACTGGCTGTGCCACACTGAACTGGCAAAAGGAAACTAACAGTATGGCACTCCATGGCTGACACCTCACTTCTTCTCTGGTTAGAGCCCTTACGGGCCAGGACCTGCCTGGAGAGGATGCTCAGGAAAGGCAGTTACACAGGAAGCACTCTCCACCCTTGGCCGGATTCTGTTTTTCACCAAAACTCAGCACAGTGGCCATGAGCGGAATGGATTCGCTCCCTTTTCTTATTTTTAAAATGTTTGTTTCTGGGAGGAAGGAGAGCACAAGCCGGAGCGGGGGAGGGGCAGAAAGGGGGAGGGAGGAGGACAGAGCTTCCAAAGCAGGCTCTGCACTGACAGAAGAGAGCCCGGTGCCAGGCTCGAACCCACACACCGTGAGATCGTGACCCGAGCCGAAGTCGGACACCTAACTGACTGAGCCACCCAGGCTCCCCGGTTTCTCTCCCTTTTGATAGAAGACAAAATTTTCTTCTTTGGGAGGAATTTTAATTACGTGGAGGCTTTCAAGAGCTAACTGTGGGTGTCACCTTTCTTCTAGAGGAAAAATTCGAACCAGTGCAACTGGCAAGCTCAGTGCCCTGTGGAACACAAGGTGGGCACCAGCAGGATGGTGGTAGGTACCACACGGGAGACGGGCTCTGACCCTAAGGAGTCCGCCCTTGGTAAATCCGACAGACCAGCCTACTAATGAGTCTCCCCAGACTTCATTCACATTTGACTGGCTGTCCCACTAGTGACCGTTTTCTGGACCTGCACCCAGTCCAAGCCCATATATGGCAACGAACTCTCCTGCCCCTTCATCTCCTTTAACCCGAGACAGTTCCTCTGTCTTTGTCTCTTGAAACTTTTGAAGAGAACTGACTGGCTATTTTCTAGGAGGCCCCTCAATTTGCGTTTCTTATTCTCTTACCAGTCACGAACCTCTCCCCACTTTAGGCCCTGAGAAGTCTCGAGGCAAGATCTATCAGGGAGAAAAAGGGACTCCTCGCGTGTTCCAGAGAGCGGACGGCAAGCCTTGCCGGTCTTCTCCCACGACCACGGGCAAAGAGCACCCTAGCTACGTCTCACATACTAATCAGGGAGGGGACTCCACAAGAGTCCGCCCCTGATCTCAGAACGGGAAATTGAAAACTACTGCCCCTGTCACTCTAGGACCCGGGCACAGGAGCCACCGTTCCCACACTGAATCACTTCACTTCCGGTTTGTGTGCCTCCAGAACTCAGAGGGCTATTGACCCAAAGCTGACATAAACCACAGGAAACAGAAGTTTTCTAATAGCTGTAAGTGGGGCAGCATTTTAGGGAGAGCTATAATGCCACAGCAGTAACAACAAAACCGTTTCCGAGGCACCAAAATGGTCTGAGGTAATGGTTTTAAAGACTCAAAAAGGAAAAAATTTGTCAGTCAGAATCTAGTGATAGCGATCAAAGGTAGTCCCCAAAGGCACTACCATATTTAAGAAGGGACAAGAACCACCATCACTGCAAGGCCGGAGCAGCAGGGGCTCCCTGGGAATTATGTCACATGAGGCTCGGGTGACCTCATGGAGAAGGCAGGCATCCGAGGGGGTGGGGGTCACTGAGAGCAAGGGCACTGCCCTCATCTGTTCTGGACTTCCAATCTGGCTCTGCCCCCCTAACTAGCTGAGGCCCTAAGTACCAGAATCTCCATCTCTTTGTCAGGTAAATGGGGAGGAAAGAAAAAGAAGGAAGGAAGGAAGGAAGGAAGGAAGGAAGGAAGGAAGGAAAGAGAGAGAGAGAGAGAGAGAGAGAGAGAGAGGAAGGAAGGAAGGAAGAAAGGAAGGAAAAAAGGAAGAAAGAAAGGAAAGAAGGAAGAAAGAAAGGAAGGAAGGAGGAAGGAAGGGGGGAAGGAAGGAAGGAAAGAGAGAAGGAGAAAGAAAGAAAGAAAGAAAGAGAAAGAAAGAAAGAAAACCAAGCAAACAGCACTACTTGTCTCAGACAAGTCAAACGGATAATCCATGTGAAGCACCCACGGGAAGCTGTGCTCAGACTTCTGTGGCTACTTTGGAAGAGAGATACACATTTCTTTATATCCTGCTTCATCCAGGTGAGATCCTGTTGCAGAGCTCTGCGCGGCTAACAGAAGTGAGTCCTAAGGAGGGCTGAGGGACTTGCCCAAGGCCACACGAAGCTACAAGTGGCAGAGCTGTTCGGTGCTGGCCCTACGACCGGTTCTCGAAACGGCAGGCTCAGGGCACGGGACGAACCGCGCACGCGCTGATCCTAGTCTAATGTGTGGATCGTTAACAGAGCTCCAAGCAATGACATAAATTCAGATTCAATATTCTTCAATGACATACAATCAGTTTCTGGAAGGAAAGATAAGGAATATGATTCCAAGCTTACAGGTAAGAAAAAAGGACCCACCGACTGAGGTGCTATTAAGCAAAAGATTCCAGGTAAACTCCCCAGTCCCTCTGCTGAAAGCAGCCGGTGGAAGGTGGGGTCATATAAAGCTGACATTAGCTCTCTAACAGGCCTTGGTTAAAACTTAGTTATCTGCAACATTCTCAGCAGCATGACTCACAGTCGCGGAGAGGAGCCCATCACCCCAAGTGCCCACTGACAGATGAATGGATAAACAAAATGCGGTGTACGTGTCTAATGGAGTATCACTCAGCCATAAAAAGGAATGAAATTCTGTGGATGAACCCTGAAAATGTTATGCTAGGTGAAAAAAGGCCAGACACTGACAGACAAATACCGTCTGATTCCACTTATGAGGTACCTAGAATGGGCAAATTCACGGAGACAGAAAGGAGAACGGTATTTGCCAGGGGCTTGGGGCAGGGAGGGAAGCGAGCAAGCTACCGTTTAGCAGGTGCAGAGTTCACACTGGCATCAACAACAAGCTCTGCGGTATAGACAGTGCCGATGGGTACGTGGCATTCTGAAAGTAATTAATGCCACTGAGTTGTGCTCACAGATGGCTAAACGGGAAGATTGTGTTGTGCACCGACGACAACACAAAAACCAAATCAGGCATCTGAAGCTATGGTATGATTGGCGTGTGACTTGGCACCACGTTTCAAGGAAAACAGTAAAGGGGCGCCGGGGTGTGGCTCGGTCGGTCAGGCATCCAACTTCGGCTCAGGTCATGATCTCACGGTTCACGGGGTCGAGCCCCACGTCGAGCTCTGCGCTGACGGGGTGGGGCCCAGCTGGGACTCTCTCGGCCCCTCTGTCGCTCGCATGCGCTCTCTTTCTCTCTCTCAAAAACATACGTTAGAAACAAGGACACGTACTAAAGTTGTAGCCACACAGTATCACAGCTCAGCAGTCAATGTCACACACCCTTTGGCAACGTACTTATTGCAGTGGTGCTTCAGGTGTTTCTTGTAGCTGTCCTCCTGGAACAAGGCATCCGGGTTGCAACCCGCCAGCCAGTCGGCATCCTGCACCACCGGATGGGTGCTCTGGGCTTTCACCTTCTTTCCTTTCCTTCCCCTGGGCACCGGGGCCGATAAACCTGGAGCCGTAACAATAATAATAATAATAACAGCAACAACAGCAACAAAAGTTTTGTACAACCCCAATTTCAGTGTCAGACTCGGACATTTCCCCACATGTGTGGCAGGGAGATATGGGGTCTAGGTTGTGTCACAAGGGTCCTGGGTGGCTCTCCGGGACCCTGCGGTACAAACGACATGAAGCGGACCTACCAGAATGGTTGACCAAGGCTCGCGTCTGGCCGTCCGCCGTGGGCGTGATCAAATCCCAGATGAAGCTTTTGATATTCTCATCCCCCTTGTAATGATTGAGGCAGTACACGAGGATGGCCCTGCAGATGGTTTCCACGTCTTGCTCGGTGAGCTGACGCTTGTAGCGCCCGTGCGAAAGGATATCTGTCCACCGTCCCCAGCTGCAAAGCAGATATTCAGCATGTAGACGGTGCCTTTCGGTTTAGATCTGGGGCTTTACTTTCACAGGCAGGCAGCAGCGTTAGGGAGGCCTTGGCCGCCCCGGCAGGCCCTGCCATCTGCCCCGGCCTGGGCCTCTCTGGCTTCTATGTACTCAGTTCCTCAAACTGCAGGGCTAATCCTCACCTTCAGGCCTTGGGACACGCTGCTCTCTCTGCATGGAACTCTCTTCTCCCTGCCCAGCGCCGGACTCTCTCTCTTACCCGGGCTAATCCGCGACGTCCACCCATTAAGTCACGCCGCCGTCTGTGGGACCCCCTCTTACGTTCCCCCTAGCCTCAGGAGCGGGAGACAATACTCGAGCTGCCAATTCAAGGACAGACCCGCGGCTGACTCTCCCTTTGCGCCATCTTCCCTGCCATAGTACCCTCACTGTTGATGGCCGCTTCCGCTTGTTCACCTTCCCTGAGGCAGGGCCCTGACTGTCCTACTCATAGGTGCATCCCTGGTATCTGAGCATCCTACCCAGTGCCCCGCCTCCAGGAGGTGTCTACTACATAGTGATGCCTAGAGGAGGAGGGCAGCCCTTTCCTCAAAGACACCGCACTCGAAGCATACTTCTTAGCTTTAGGAGTCCTTGATATATCCCATTTCTAAAGCTATCGGCAAAACTCTCAGCTACTAACTTTGATGGTTAGGTTGAAACATACAAGCAGGTGCAAGTAGCAAAGGGCTTAGGGATCTGTCCTGCTGAGACACAGAATGGGCTTCAGCTGAACTTCATTTATTCCACAAGAAATCACTGATTTGGCGCTCATTTTGTGTCTGCTAGCATTGCACTCTTCCCCGAGGACACAGAGAAAAGAGTCTCGGGCTTCGTGGAGCTCTAACTGGGGCTCTCTCAGGAGAGGGCTGCTACTCAAAGTCATAAGACAACATGATGGGTGCGATGGAACGTGCAGACCAGACTCTCTGGTGCAGGGCGCCGAGGTGATGCCTGTGCTGATGTCGACGACAGGAGCTGTTGGGCAGAGCAAGTCTGTGTACTGTGTGTGTGTGTGTGTGTGTGTGTGTGTGTGTGTGTGCGTGCTCACACTCTAGGCAGTGGAAAGAACTTCCAGAAAGACAGAGATGAGACAGAGCATGGCACACTGAAGGAGATGAGGCGGTCTATCCCAACAGAAGCCTGAGCTACCCACAGAAAGGACCAACAAGACACATAAGGGCCAGATAAGAGCCCTGTAGGCCAGATTAATAGAGAGTTTGTGTTTATTCTGAAATTAATGATAACCCACTGGAAGAACTAATCAAGAGCAGGATATCACCAGACCTATAGAAAAATTATTTTGGTGGCAGTTTTTTTTTTTTTGACTGGAACTTGTCTGCAGTCCCACGGTGTGCTAGAGAACTCTTTGGAGATTCAGGTATCTACCTTACCATCATTCAAAGCACTGGGTGGCGTTTCACACAGATTCAGAAATGAATTAGACGTGGCTCCTGCCTTTCAGAGACATGTTGTCCAGCAGGACAAACACGACACATCTGGAGTTGAAATAACCACCCCTGGATGTTTGAGATGAGCTGGAAGACCTTCAGAACCAAGACGATTGCCTTTAACAGGTTTTTGCAACAGAAAAAAAGTACTGAAAGACTACTATAGTCACAAACTGCATGTGAAGCTAAAACAGGAAACGCATCTGTGGTCTTGAGACTTCGTTCTACGTTATTAGTCACCGACAGGTGAGTCTGGATCTGACATCGTTCCTTAAGGGCCAAAGCTGTGCTCCTTCCCATCCACGAGGATCCGAACAACCGCGAGCATCTTTACCAAACAACCCTGGGCCCCGTCAAAGTTGTTGCAAAGCCATTTGCTTGGCTGCACTATGGGGAGCCACAGAAATCCAGACACACAAAAAATACCTTCCCTACGCTGGTCAGAATTTGACATTTAGAATAAAATTCTGTGTTTCACATGAGTCTGACTCACCCATAGACGAGCAGATTCTTCTCAACTCTAAAGCACTCACTCCTCGCGTAGCCCTGGGACCTGTCCTGGGGCCGCCGCGGCTTCGTGCAAGGCTTCTCTTCAGAATCACTTTCCAAGTCTGAAAACTCCATCAGCTCGTCTTCTTTCACTGCACTGTACAGCCTGGTTTGCTTCCTCACTCTTGGAGTGTCAATAACCAGGTTGTTCTAAAAAAGACAGCAGATAACTTTAAAACTTCTCAAAAAGCACCCCTTGGGTTGTAGTAGATAGGGTTTGAGCAGGACCTCTCACTCACCCTCCCGTTTAAGGCATCAATATCCAATTCAGCCTTCTTAGCCCACTTTTGCCAGAAATTTGGATCATCCAAGGAAATGTCTGTCCTGTTTCCAGATGCAACAAAACTGGCCTAAAGGGGGAAAAATATGCATGACTTTCAGATGCTTTTCTCAGAGGCAAAATGCAAAGCAGTTTTCATTTACTCGGTCAGCCAAACACCTATGCGTTCTTGCACTGTGTGCTACATGCTGCAGTCTGTGGCGAGGATGAGAGACCGTCCCTCAGGCAGCTCTCTGTCCAGGGGTTTCAACAGATGAGGAAGCAAAAGATGACAGTACAGCGTGATCAGCGGCAGGTAACAAAGGTACGTGCAGGTGCAACTGATATACAGAGGGGGGCCCTAGCCAGGTTCGTGAGGGGGTGGAGGTGCAGGGCGGGCACTGCTGGGACAGAGAACTGGCTCCCCAGAATATAATGCCTGGACCAGGCTGTTAGAAGCTCACAGACCAGGAAAAGCATGTGGAACCGTTCACGACAGAGCATGTGCAAAGGCTCAGAGGAGAAGCAAGGCAGTTGTGTCATGTGGCTGGTGATAAAGGTAGTCAGGGGAGAGCAGCAAAAGGTCAAGCTGGTGAAGCGGGCAGAAACCAGGCCATGCGGGGCCTTGCATGTCCCATTAACGGGGTTCTGAGGTAGCAGGGAACTCTTTCAAAATGGAAATAACCTCAAGATGGACACAATCGTATCCAAAGCCACCTGTCAGAGAGATCCTACCGATGTCCTGGGGCACGGGAGGGTAGAACAGGCTACTAAACTAATTTACACACGGGGAACGGCAAAGACTGAAAATGGCTCCGGCAGAAGTGGGCAAAAGGAGACAGGCTAGAAATGCGTTCTTTAAAAGGTAAAATGAAAGGAGTTAGAATCTGGGTGGATGTGAAGCATGGAGGAGAAAGAGGAGGAGGAGGAGGTCAAGAAAACCCTCAGCAGCCAAGTCTAGCCTCTGAACGGCATCACTCAGGCAAACAAGCAGGCTGTGAATGTGGCCATGTCCACAGGGTGGAGGGATGGGAATGAGGTTCTGCACATACTGAACCTGAGGTGCCTGTGAGGACAGAGAACAGAGCCTGAGAAGAAACTGGAAGACGTGAGAGAGAAGGTGCTGGGTCACAGAGCCCAGAGGAGGGAGCCTTTCAAGGCTGGCGTGGCCGGGGTGACTAGATGTCCGAGCAAAAGGAAGGAGACGGACCCTGATCTCACACCACACACCAAGATTCACACACAAGGGACCAAGACCAAAATGTCAGAGTAAAAACCGTAAAGGAGCAAATCTGTGTGACCTCAGGTTAGACAACACATCAAAAGCACGAATAATGAAAGAAAAAGATGGGTAAACTGGACTTGAATGAAATTAAAGACCATTAAGAAAAGACTAGGAGAAAATACTTGCAACCTGTATTACCTAATGAGAAACTTTTATCTACAATATATAAAGAATTCTTAATATTCAACAATAAAAGACAAGTAACTCTAAAGATCTGAATAGCCATTTCCCCCCAAATGATACACATATGGCTAACAAGCACATAAAAAGATGCTCAATAGCATCAATGAATGCAGATCAAACCAGAGTTGGGTATCACCTCACACTCACTAATATGGCTAGAATCAAGAAGTCAGAAAATACAAAGTGCCAGTAAGGACATGGAGACATTACTACCCGAAAACACGGCTGGCGTGAAGGGAGAACGGGGCAGTCACTTTAGAAAACAGTCTGGCAGCTCCTCAAAGGGTTAAACACAGAGTTAACACATGACCCCGCAATTGTATTTATGGGATCCACAGAAGAGAAATGAAAAGATGTGTCTGCACAAAAACCTGTTCAAAAATGTTTGTAACAACGTTATCCATAATAACCCAAAGGTGGAGACAACCCACATTTCGTTTTCAACCAGTGAATGCGTAAACAATCCCAATGTCCATTATCAACTGCTAAAAGAGGTGCCTCTATGTAAGAGAACACCATTCAGCAAAAAAAGGGAAGGAATTACTGATACATGTTACAACACGGATGAATCTCAAAAAACCATGCTAAGTGAAGGAAGCCAGACACAAAAGACCACATGTTGTATGATTCCATTTTATGAAATGTCCGGAGCAGGCAAATCTATAGAGGCAGCAGATTAGTGGTTGCCAAGGACTTGGCAGGGGAGGGGAGGGGAGGGGAGGGGAGGGGAGGGGAGGGGAGGGGAGGGAGGAGGAAGAGGAGGAAGGGAGGGAGGAGACGCTGACTGCTAATGGGCATGGGGTTCTGGGGAGATGGAAATGTTCTAAACTTAGATGTGGTGATAGCTGCACAAGTCTGCAAATATGGTAAAGGCACTGAATTGTACACTCAAAAATCGGTGAATTTTATGGTAAGTAAATTACATTTCAAGAAAGCTGTTAAAAATAAAGGTGTAAAGTGGGCCTGGGTGTGGATGGGTGGAGCGACGTGCAGTGGGGGCCCTCAGAAGGCGCTCTCAGTCAAGCGGTGGTGACCTTCACCAGAGCTGGTCTGATGGCGGGGGGAGGGGTGCGAGCTGGAGGTCGAAAAATAAGCAGAAAGGGAGACCGTGGGGACAGCTGGTACAAATAACACTCGTGTGGATTTTAGCTGTGAAAGAAGGGTTATGGAGTTGTAGCTGGAGGGCGAACCAGATGAGAGGCTTTTTTAAAGATAGGAGTGGCTTGACTGCTGTTACAGGCTATGTCAGGAATCAGGATCTCAGGAAGTATGATGTCAGAGCTCAAGAAGTAGAGAGCATGGGGTCAAGGACACAGGTAAAGGATTAGGCTGGGAGTGGGGGAGCTGACAGGAGGCCAAGGTGAGGATGACAACCAGTGCCACATACAGAGAAGGGGACCCAAAACACACACAAAGAACCTTCTATGCATCACGGGTTCCACGGGGAGTTAATAATTAATTCTTAACTCTCAACTACAAAGCAAATGGTACATGTGCACCTGGTGAGCACTTTATAAGGTCCTGCTTTATGTGAACTCTGTTACACTTCTAGAGAAAACCTGCCTCTTCAGGTCAGTTCGCACCTTAGCAAACGTGGAACCTTTGCCTTCAGACTCAATGGTGATAGTGTGGGTTCGCCGCAGGAGAATCTGGTCAATATCTTCTTCGCAGAACTTAGACCCTTCATCCTCCTCATCCATGAGTGCACCGTAGGCCCCCTTTCGCAGAAGATCCTCTATTTCTTTCTTGGAAAGTTGTTGGACCTGTTTTAGAGAGAGATTTAAAATAATTTAGAATTGAAATGTTTTAGACCACACAAATGCTTCGTTGTACTCAAGGAGGAAAAACCTGACTTAGAAAATGTAAGGGCGCCTGGGTGGCTCAGTCAGTTAAGTATCTGATATCGGCTCAGGTCATGATCTCACAGTTTGAGAGTTTGAGCCCTGCATCAGGCTCTCTGCTGTCAGCACAGAGCCCGCTTTGGATCCTCTGCTCCCCACCTCTCTCTGTCCCTCCCAGGCTCATCCTCCCCTTCTCTCTCTCTCTCTCTCTCTCTCTCTCTCTCTCTCTCTGGAAGGAAGGAAAGGGAAGGGGAGGGGAGGGGAGGGGATGGGAGCAGAGGGGAGGGGAGGGAAGGGAAAGAAGAAAATATGACAAATTAGGCTGAAAATATTGAGGCTGAAAAACAATCTGATGCTGGATGATTTCTTACTATTAGTTACAAAAAGCAAGGAGCCAGAAGAAAGGAAAGGTCTGGGCAGGTGTGGATTACCCCGTTGGTAGCGTTTTCTCTCCCACTCATGGACTGCAGCACAGCTTTGTCCAGGCCGAGCTTCAGACTAGCCTTGTCAAACATTTCCCTTTCGTAAGAGTTTCTTGTGATCAGCCTGTAGATTTTCACAGATTTGCTCTGTCCTATTCTATGACATCTAGCCTGAGCCTGGAAGAGAGAGGAAATGAATGGCCACCACGGAAAGAAAAGACTCAAGTGTCAGCTACAAAAGCACCTGTTCCAATAAGCAGAGGTGCAGTACAGAAGGTTAACGTCCTAAGAAATTCCTTTTACATTATTAGTAAATTGATTACTCTTGGTTTATTGGCCCGATCGTGGAACACTGCCTTAGGGACTACACGGCTTTAATGTATTAGTTTCACTGGGGCTTCTCCATCACAGAATGACTTTGGGGAAAAAAAAAAAAAGAAAAGAACGAAAGAAAGAATGAAAAGAAAAGAGAGAAAGGGCCTCAGGACGATATTCTTGAGTGTTTACCTGGAGATCATTTTGGGGATTCCAGTCGGAATCGAAGATGATGCAGGTATCAGCAGCAGTAAGATTAATGCCTAAGCCTCCTGCCCGTGTACACAGGAGGAAAACAAACCTATCAGAATCGGGTTTGGAGAATCTGTCGATAGCTGCCTGGCGGAGGTTGCCTCTCACTCTGCCGTCGATCCTCTCGTATGGGTACCTGGAAAACGTCGGGATTAACAAGGAGGCCTGATACATGGCGACAGGACGCTTGTTTCTTTTTGTAAACGAAGTATTACAATATGGGGTACGTAGTACCCAAATGATATCATTTATCAGAAATAATTGCAGAGCAAATAGCTTTTAGGGCAGTTTGGCATATAATCGGTTGAATGCTCAAAAATTAAATTTTATTTTACTTCTTCTCTAGTAAAATAACTTAAGTCTAAAAATAGCTGACACCTCTGGGGCGCCTGGGTGGCTCAGTCACTTAAGCGTCCGACTTCGGCTCAGGTCATGACCTCACGGTACATGAGTTTAAGCCCCGCCGCGGGCTCCGTGCTGACAGCTCAGAGCCTGGAGCCTGCTTCAGATTCTGTGTCTCCCTGTCTCGCTCTCTCTCTCTCTCTCTCTCTCTCTCTGTCCCTACCCCTGCTCGTGCTCTGTCTCTTTCTCTCTCAAAAATAAATAAACGTTAAAAAAATAAAAATAAAAAAAAGACAGCTGACTAAAATAACAAACAATTTCAATCTTAGGTAAGACCGATTCTCCTCTAGTCAAATGAAAGAAATGGGAAACAAAACTGCCATGGAAAGTACGCGGAGTCGTACTCTGGTCACTGACAGTTTTTAGAAAGAGAGGGGACGCATTCTCCCCACTCCGTCCCCTTTATCACGAATGTCACTTGGAGGTGAAGCGCTTGGAGCCCTGGGAAAGGTCATTTTTTATTTCCTTTTTATTCTCGTGGTGCGGTGGCCTCACCGTCTTTGAATGAGGTAGTCTTCCAGTATGTCCAAGCAGCGCACCATCTGGGAAAAGATAAGCACCCTGTGGCCACCAGCCTTCAGTTTTGGCAGTAGTTTGTCAATCAGCACTAGCTTGCCAGCAGCCTGGATCATCGCCTGGAGCTGAAAATCTGGAGAGTCTGCATTGTGTGTTTCTTTAAACTCTTCCAAAATTTTCTCTTCAGCACCTGCAGAGATTGGACAGCATAACGTGAATACCGTAAAAGGTTTTTATTACTAAAAACAATGAACTTGCTTTCAAAACCCACTGCTAACTGTAGGAACCAAAATGCCACACTCATGTTTATGAATATGAATCTATCCACTTACTAAGAGTCAGGTCTGCACAAAACCATGAAAGTATAAAAGGGATCAAAGTTTTAAGCACAACACATTTAAACATTTGGGGGGGGGGGGGTAAAAACCACATTTTCCAACAAACAAATGTTTGCTGTCTGTAGAAACTGAATTTCAACAACAGACTGTCAAGCCAGAAGTGGCAGAAACAAGCCACGGGCCAGATACCTACAGAAAATTTGGAACCTAAATTGCTAAAGAAATGAAGAATTGTTTACTAGCTGAATATAAACACAAACAACAAAATCTGTTCTGAAGCTGAGAAACAAGGGAACAGAGGTCTAATCATTACGTTGTCAGGGCAGCGGTTTTTGTAGATAACTGCGTGTTAATACAGCCAAGAGGAGGGCACCGAAAGGGAATCCCTTTTTCCGGATAATTTTCAGAGACTTTTTAGGGGTTCTGAACGCGTATCTCCTATTGCAATCTCTAAATCTCCCTCTACGTTCACGTTCATCTGATAATTTCATGAGGTACAAAAACTCTATCTTGAATTACCCAAAGCTTTTCAAGCTTTTAGAAAACGGCAGCGGCAATCAACCCCTTGTTGCGAAAGGCTTCTACGCCTGGCCCTCTCTTTCTCATAGCCTCGTGCAGATTTCCGCTTGTACAAAGACTTGGGTGCATCAGAGGAGCCTCAAGAGGATGACACCGTCAGGAGAGAAGCGCTCACGGCCCCCCCACACCCAAACGCCAAACACACACAGGCTAAGCTTGCTTCGACTGCTTAGGTGGCCTAGCCAGAATTAGACAGCACCGGTCTGGCCTCCTCCCATCTCGGGGGGGTTAATCAGGCCACGGCTGCTGTGCTCAGCACCTCTCCCTAAGGATGGGGGTGGGGTCACCCATTCTTTAGAAAATACAAACAAATCCACCTAATGGGATTGGTCCCCAGCCTTCAAGTGTGCCAGAAACTGTAAACTACCCTTCTTACCACTGGTTTTAAGCATGTGAACTCACAATACATCAGACGGGTATGCACAAAATCTCAAAAGGGGCTTGAAGGCCAGGTGGGGTAGACCCCACGGCTACTCGGACAGAACCTCTGCAAGCAGCAGCAGATGTAAGACAAATGCCATCCCATTTCCATCTGAAGGGCACTTGTGCAAATCAAGTTATGGCACAGTCATATGCAGAAATACAGCTTGGTAATTATTACTCAACAGAGAATCTTACTGAGAACTGATTAAAGTCACTTCATGCCTTTACCCAGGCACTAAGGCCCCTGCAAAGCACACTGACTTGCGAGGAAGGGGGCCTGGCCGGAAATGCCAGCGGGGTCGGAGTCACTGGTCTCTCACTCCCTTTTCCACGTGAGCAAGAGGCTAATACGAAAGACTTTTCTCTGAGTGGGGAAAAAAATGGGAAAGGTTTTGACTAGGAAAAGGTAAAAACAAACTGCTGTTGAAGAGCATCCGCAGGAATGTTCTTGAATAAAGCTGAATAATATTTTTCAAAACATGACACTTAGAAATCCAGGTTCCAGATTCAGGACAAGAAGGCCATCAGGAGACAGGGGAGATGGATTTAAGTCCATATATTACATTAGGTCTTTTTAAAAAGTGTATTCCTGTGCCATACAGTATAAGCTCTTGACAATTCAGAACTAGATTTTACTCCTGATACTTGGGCAGTTATTTTTTGGTCCACATGAAAATTATACTTCGGACCAAAATATAGTACATTACTTAGTTTAAAACAAGCTGATGGTTAACTCAATAGTTTTCAAAAATGAAATAATCACTTTGACAAGTATCAGACATTTGAGTAATTTTAGTAAAAAATTGAAAATATAAATACTTTAGGCAAATTAGCAGAGAAATTTTTTTCATTTTAAATTTGTTCAGAGAAAAGAAAAGTGACTTTCTTGCTTTTTCATTGCTACTACTAATTTCTCATCTTATAAAGAACAGTCAAACTTAAAATGCATTTGCTCTTACCTGACAAAAGCTACTGCCGAGTTAATCAATCCGGCTCTTTGTTACCAATTCAGGTTCTTAAAGTGGCGGGCAGTTTTAGAAATATCAGCAAACATCTATCCTATGTGATTCCTCTAACGCCATGTTTATCACGGTCAGATTGAAGGAAAGAGGTCAGGGAAGGTGTTGGGGAGAAAACCAGTTTCTACCTTCTGAGGTCACAGGCAAATTTTCAACTTTACCAGTTAAAGATCTACCTTGATGTGAGATTCATAAATATCAATCCGAAAATTAATAGGTTATGATAAGCCAAAATACTTTGTGGACACTGCCCTAAATTAAGGCACTGTTCACGCTACATTTCAAAACGTGTGTTTGCATCAGAGAAACTTGAGACGAGTGTGGAAGTCTTTTCACTTAAACAGATGGTCACTGTGAGGGCAGTGACCGCTCTGTTATCTAGCTACAACAAGAAGTTATTATCTAGCCAATGGTGTCCAGCCACAAACAAGAAATTATTTTCTTTTGAAGACAACCAGAAACACAGTTACTATTTTCTATCCCAAATTCATTCCGCTGTGCAAGCTTCGGCTTATCTTCTGTCCCCTATTCTCTCTACTCCTCCTAACCCCCAACAAGGACAACAAATGACTCTTAAGTCACTCCTAACCATTAGGGGACGCTGACCAAGTTTTCAACATTATTTGTACTCTCACATGGGGAACCTAAAACTGGACCTTCCATTCTATTGAAGCTGGGGCCAGGAACGCTGACTGCATTTATGTTCCCCGGTTACCCGCTTATCTAAGCAAAAGCACCACCGACCAAGTGCTCACGGTGTGCCCCCAAACACTGTGCTGAGCACTTAAGATGCTCGCCCACACTGAAAATATTACTCACTTACATAGTTTGGGTTCTGCCGTCAGTTCTAATTCCTTTCCCTGTGCTTTGCTTGCATGACCATGTGTTACCAACTTTGCTTCCAGCTTCCACAATTACAGAAGTGTTGCGCTTTCCGGGATCGAACTTTAGCTTGACAACCAATACAAATGGCAATTTAACCTCCACCACTGAAAACTTCCTTGAACCCGCTCAGTGAACACGTGTAGAGTCAGCATCACATCAGTATACTTTCTACTCCGGATTGTGGATAAAAAGATGGGCGGTATCAGCCCCGGGGCAACCCTGGCGAAACCCAACGTCCAGTCCACGGAAGTTATCTGGGCAGTTGTAACATCGAACGTGCCCGTGGGGTGTGCGCATACATTTCCTTTACAGTTTCTCGACATAAACGCGTATACACACACCTGCTTAACAGATACTTCATAACTTGTAGGGACAGAAAAAGCTGACCCCAAGGTGTGACCAATTAGAACAACTGCCGCAGACATAAGCCTCCAAAATCCTAAGAGACTCCTGGTGAACAATGAGTTGTTATATAAGATGATCCTGAAGAGCAATCAGCCAAGGCAGAGACCCAGCAGCTGTGTTTTGTTTTTTGTTTTTTTTTTGGGGGGGGGGACCCCCTCCCTCGAAATGTTCAGTGCGTATAATCAGCAAGTAAGCAGACAAGATAGACTTGATGGAACTGCGCGTGGGTATCTGACAACGATCGATGACATCAACCCTTTCGCACGCATTCTGCTGGCAGCATTTAAGCTCTTTTGTGAGTGCCTTCCTTTCCCCCCTTGGAGGCTACTAGCCTTCATTTGCTTTCTAGCAGCTATTAAATGCAAAAGTGTGTGTGTGTCACACGCACGCGTGCTTTACTCATACCATCAATCACCCTAAGCCTCAACACCATCTCCCCAACCCAGGAACAGGCTGGTTGACACTCACCATAATGGCCTTACAGGCTCTTAAACACACAGCACTAGTAGGTTGGCAGCATTAAACACAGAGTTGTCACACAGAATGCTCTCTTTCGCGGACAAAGCTAAAAGCGCAAAGCTTGGAAGGGAAGTTCATCGATGTCACACCACAGCAAGGACCTCAGGTGATAGCCCGAGACTGTCTTCCAGGCGTGGACCACTCTGTCACTGAATAACAAAAACTTGGGGACCTGAGGTGGCTGACAGGTGTGTAAGCCATGAAAGGGGGGAAAGATTGGAAACTCTTTAAATTAGCTGCCCTTGAACTCCATGGATTGTGGTAAAGATAAAACCAAGCTTTGTTCCCCTGGAAGAGGAACCTGATTGCGTTGCTGGCCAGTTATAATTGCGCACCAACACCCCAGTTGAACGGGTCATCACTTTTCTTTCACCCGTATGAACTCCGGCCAGGTATGGCAGCAAGAGCCTCCTGGCAGGTCTTTCTGCCTGTAGGTCTTTCTCTGCTCCCTCCCATCTGTTTTATGTGGTGTTGCCAGGTCAAGCATCCTGAATCACTCCTCAGCTCAAACACTAGCCACGGTTCTCCACTGTCTACGGTAAAGCCAACATTCCATGACCTCGCATTTAAGCCTCTCCACTGTGGGGGTCCCAGGATGTGTCTAAGGGTCACTGTCCCACTGCTACTCACGTGGACTTTATACTTTGGGCAAGTTCCCCTTTGTTTTCCTGCCTCTTTGTCTTTTCTCAGATGTCATTACACCAGTCTAAATGCCCTTCCTTTTTCTAACCCTGACTGGCAAACTCCTTCCCACCCCCCCAGACTTGTCTCAGTGCCACCGCTTTCTCGTCGCTCTGTAATCTCCATCCCTGAGATGAAGGCTCAAACAAACCTGAAGGCTCCCATACCCTCCAGAGTGCCCCACACATCACAGGCGTGCAATATGGACCCGTTGACTATTTGTGGAAGGCTACAAGACAGGTTTTTGCTCAAATCAGTTATAAGACACTCTCAACGTAGCTAAGAAAACAGGAAGGCTATAAAGTATTCATCAGTAACAGAAACAAACTGTTCTCAAAGTCTTAAAATGACCCCTCATGGTTGATGGGGGGTGGGAGGGAGGGGAGGGTGGGTGATGGGTATTGAGGAGGGCACCTTTTGGGATGAGCACTGGGTGTTGTATGGAAACCAACTTGACAATAAATTTCATATATTGAAAAAAATAAAATAAAATAAAATGACCCCTCATTCTTAGGGAACAAGTCCTAAAAGCGTCTAGACTGAAACTTCTTCCTATCAAAGTCTCCAGACAGCTGCCAGCCGCCTTCTCCGCCAGCTCCTCCTCAACTCGTCTGATGCAAACACACACACGGAACACGCGTGCGTTTGTGTGCACGCACGCGCACTCCCCCTGCCCACGCACAGCCAGAAAGTCTCAATTGAGGCTAATCTCTCTTTAGCTGTTAGCACGTTTGATGCTCTTCAGCCAAGAACACTAACATCTCCTTCCAAGGGGTGAGACAGAGGCAGGGAAGGAGGAGACAGGAGAGCTGAGGTCCTGCCACAAGGATCAGGGAGGGCAACGGTCCTCCGCCTTCAGCCACCACAGAAGGAGGCCTCAAGGACGGGAAGGTGGTGAAACCCGCGTTGAGATGACAGGATCCAGTCATGACTACAACCCACGAAGTCCTCTGGAGGGAGAAAAGGACTCCTGGAGGTTGGACAGTCATTTAAAACGCGCTTCCCGGCGCACAGGCTTACCGTTAATAAGGTATGGGTGATTGCAGCACTTCCGTAGCTCCATCATAGTGTTTAAAAGGTTAGGTACGTTAGCTTGACCACCACCTTTGGAGAGAAATGTGAAATTCTTCTCAAGGATGGCTCGGTAATATTTCTTCTGAATGTTCGTGAGCTCAACTTCAATAATGGTTTCTTCTTTGGGGGCCAAGTTCTTTTCTACATCCTCCTTGAGACGTCTCAACATCATTGGCTTTAGAATAGCCTGGAGTTTTTGCACCTAAAAAAGGACCTGAAGTAAATACTGGTATCGTGATTTGCTTGCACGTTAAAACACATTCTAACATGGAAAATCAGGACTATCTTATTCGTTTACCGTTCATTTTCATTTGTCAAAGCCCAGTAAGGGGATGAAGGCCCTAATCTCTCAGCTTGCGTCACAGAAGCGCACGAAGGTTGAATGAGTCGGCGTTAAATGGCCTGTTTCGGCCAGGAGCCCGAGCAGCCAGAAGGCCTGACAAGCACACAGCAGAAAAGAACTCAGTGTATTCCCTGAGCCTTCCCTTCTGTTTGTCTCAAGCCATAGGGATGATGAGGAAGAGGGAAGACACGATGTCATGGGAGTGCTGTGCTTTAGTTCCCTTCCTTTCTGGAAAGAGCTAACAGAATGAGCAAGCCAGGAGGTACCTACTCCGTCCACCAATAAGCGGGCAGAACATCTCTCTCTGGTTCTCGTTTCTGCTGACTGGCAATAGGACATACAGCTCACAGGATAGTTTTTATTTTAAGAAAAGCAAAACCAACATAAAGCAGACTTTACCCTGAACTGAACTAAGAGGCTTTAAACAGTAAGTTGTAGGGGGCAGGGGCCATAAAGACCAAGATTTCCAGCGTATCTCTATCTGTTTCAATTACAGTACAATAATGAATACCCACACAGCTCTTAGGATGTATAAAATAACCAGCTGCTTTTCAAACACAATACCTCATTTATTTCTCACAGAAATCCTGTGGGGTAGTTTAAATGAAAATACAGAGAGTCAGAAAAGTAAGTGAACAAGTATGACTAGAATCCCGGAACTCCAGGGGGCGAATAACTACAAATTGCCATGGCTTCTGACACTGAGCTCACAAGTGTACATAGTGAAATCACCATCCTGAATAGCACCGCGGTCTCTGAAAATTACATGAGTAGGTAATAAGTAACCTCGCTGAACAATTCTCGACAGCCCGTCACCAGGGCAGACACACAAACAAGAACACGTCGACAACGAAGACTCGGAATGTCCAAGGAAAGGAGGCGGAAGGCTCCCCTGACCAGGGGGCGAGAAAAAAACCGACACAATTTACATTTTTACATAGCTAAGTAGGAATGCTTTGCCACTTCTTGGGTTCGTCTTCAACGACGTGACTAAAGCACAAAGTAGACGTGGTAAGTACCTGTTCTTCTGTTTTCAGATCGCCAAATTCTTGCATGAAGGTGGTTTCTGAAGGGAAACGACTCGGTTCCAAGAAATGAAGCAGGCTGAAGAGTTCCTCCACCGTGTTCTGTAGGGGGGTCCCCGTCAGCAGCACTTTGTGCTCCTGCGGGAACACAAGGAAAGCAACGGACTGAATCGCGACAGAAGCGGCGTCTTAAACCCAAAGCCTCTTTTTGCAGACATCCATTTGCCTACTTCTCATTCGTGCAGCTCGGCATCCACCACACGTGACGTGGAGGCGGTGGGCGCGAAGGCGGAGATACGAGGAACACTTGGACCCTGCTTCAGACACGTTGGCGGGGGCCCTCTGGAACGCTGCAGACCCCATAAACATGTCTTGCCCTTTCATTTCTCCCAGGGGTTACCAGGTCGGCATTTTAGTGCCATGGCGGTGCAAGTGGCCTGAGTCGCAATGCTTTTTCCCCTCCCCAAGTTCTTTTCCTAAAATCCCTGGACTCAGAGAGAGCTCACATGCTTCTTTCTGTTCTCTACATCAACAGCATTCTCATCTCCCCATCTGCTTCCTGCATGACTCACTTTAGAGACAAAAGAAGTTCTTCTACAGGCAACAGCATATGAAAAACCATTTTGTTCTGCAAAAATTTCAAACTAGCAAAGAGGTCAGCTTGGTTTTAAATACCACAATCACTTTTTTTTTTTTTTAACAGATGCTATTTCTAACTTTGTTTCTTTGAACCAAGTTAGGTATTTCTTTAAGATAACTCTTCCTGTTTACGAGCTCTTTCTCCAGCTTTCCTCATGCATCTGTTCTCTTGTCTTTGTGTTTTATACCCAACACAGAGGAGCTGTTTCGCAGTGACCGGTTTTAACGGTAGTGAGTTCATTAATCTTGAGGGCCTCATTGGTCAATATTTTGTTTGGCCATTTCACGCACAGTACAGTGAATAAAACTAGTTCAGAAAGTGACCTTAGCTTC
The DNA here is from genome assembly GCF_016509475.1 of Prionailurus bengalensis. Classification (NCBI taxonomy): domain Eukaryota; kingdom Metazoa; phylum Chordata; class Mammalia; order Carnivora; family Felidae; genus Prionailurus; species Prionailurus bengalensis. Next base: position 12,043,554 of record NC_057353.1, on the reverse strand, counting down.
TCGTAGATTCAAAAGCAATTGTTCCAACTTAACATGAAATCTGACAAGAGTTGGCTGCAAGCAGAGAGTATATGCTCGGGAAACACTAGATAAATGATACAACTAGGGACACGATAATTTTCGTAATATGTACCACGCCTCATCTGCCAGTGAAGCTCTTTGAAAGTGAGGTGAAGCAGTGCAGTTTGCTTTCATTCCTCCTCTTCTTCCTTTTGGATAAAGAGGTCTCTCAGGAAGATACACAGACCACCATCATCTTCGGACTCACTAAATTCATAGAGTAAGGAGTCTGCAAATCACCTCAAGGGTTTCTACCGTAAAACCATCCTGGTGGGTAACATGGGCCACAGTCCCTGACATACTCAAGTTCTGAATTACTCAAGAATTTTTTACACTGTCACAGATTTGGGAAGGAGCTACTGCACTGGAAGAGCTGTATCGATACTGAAGACTGTCTCCCAGTTTTCTCGTATCCCTTATGACCGAGCTCAATCCTTAACCTCTAACCAAACGCTTCAGAAAAAGCCTTTTAAGTTATTAATTTCAAAGTAATATTTGAAAAAAAGGAAAGGGGCTCCTTTTTCATGCTGTTTTCCCTCCAGGGCTGTTTAAAGCCAGTTACACCAAATGATTACACACATGACGTTTTTATAAGGTTATATATGAGTAGTGGAACAAAACCAGGTTTTCATTTGAAAGTGACTGTGAAATAACACCTGATGAATACACACAGTATCATAAAACATCATGTAAGAGACTGGGGCTATCAAGCTTATCACCTCCAAGCTCAACTACGCCAGGGGATACGCTTTTGGCTTGAAAACGTTACCGGCCCTCCCTTTTAGCTCTGACGGAGTGATACACATTTCATTTCATTGCAGCAAACTCTTTAATTTGCGTAAGGCCTCCCGACAATGAAAGAGGAGATGATGGAATCAACGAAGGACCACGGCCACCTCCAGAGAATCCCCTCCTTGTCAATGATGCACAAGGGGATGCCGTGCTCCCCGGGGCTTCTATGGAGGATGGGTGGACCATAGACGCCCCTCTACAAATCCTCTCCGGAAGCATTTCCCTGGGGATGGGAGAGCTGAAGACACTCGCTGGTCTCCTCCTTCTGAGCAGGCACTTGGAACACGATCGTCATCAAGTGCCCCTTCCTCCTAACTGAGTCTAGGGCAGGAAACAGCGCCGGCCTCTGACCTGCTCCGTAGCTGGATATACTTACTGGTCCTTATTTTCACTGTGACTTATTCTAGGAAAGAAGAATGAAAAGCAGCCAGTGTAGAAGTTCTCACGATATTTACTGTAAGTAAGGATTTCAAGGCCAAGCAATGAGCTGTCCAGAACGGGACAAATACAATTACACTCCAATTCTGAACAGTGCTGCTCTGTTCCATCTGGAAAACGTCTCTTCTGAGATAAAGATTCTTGGCCATCAGAAAAACAACTATTTGGTTCATTTGCTTATCAGAGATTGCCAGTGGTTCATTTGCAATCAGAGCCATGAATGAGTTACAGGTATGCAAGTCCTTGGGGCAGCCAGCAGGGTTGTGAGTCAGTATCCCAGGGCTGGTCACCTATGGCAGTGGGCAGTGTTCTCAGCTTACCCCACTGTGACATACTACAATGACACGCAGAGAACATTACCACTTTCTGTATGTGCCATTACGTGAAAACGGTTAGGAAACACTGCAATTTGTAACTGAAAAGTTATCTGTATAACAGATTCTAATCCATTAATGAAGTGTTGCTGTAAACAATGGAAAATCCTTTCAAGTCTCCCAATGACAATTAGGTTGTTTGCTGAGAGAGTTGAATCTGTACGTATCATTGGAGGACTGCTTTGCAGTTAAGCATCAACTGCCTGGAAGCACACAAACTAGTAATAGGAAACAACTTAGATAAACTCAGGTGACGATTTAAGCCTTCGGAAAAGGGTACTGTGTCTTCTACGTGAACCACTGTGAAGATGGGTCCCTACTCAGAAGATACAGGTCAGTATTTCGGGAACATTCGCATTTCCCTGCCGATACAGGTTGATTTCAATGTAAGGCTAACGTATCGCCTGAGAGAACGAACACAGTAGCAGAGTTTCTCTTTTCCACTTGCTTACCTATGTCTTCAAGACCATGCGCTGTTTCTAAAGTATTCTAATTTCTTTTGTGGATTGGCCATCAAATATAAACTGATTTGAAAAAGCCTTAGGATGGGAAATCCCATCCTTACTAGCATAATTCAGGCAGACTTTTTCCTTTAAACACAACTAGACTTTGTTTGTTTTTGATTAAAAGAAGAGCTGGCTAATGAATAAGAGAATCGCTTCAAAGAACCAGCTGCAACAGAAAGCTTTTAAGTGTTCTTTTCGGTAGTACGAGTCTTTAGGAAAAAAAATTTATAGCCGCAAACACATAGAATGTTCCTTCCCCTCTCAAACTCTCAATTAACAAGAGATCAAATTAATCTGCAGAAGGCAACATCAAAGAGATTTTTTAAATTTTTTGCACTTTTTAAAAACTTCGCAAAAACATTCAAGACATACTGAATGACAGTGACATTGCTTCTAAAACGTACATTAAAAATGAAAACAAGCGATCAAAACCCACCTTGCAAACTACAGATAGCAAAGAAGTCTGAGGATGGCTGAAGTCACGTAATAATTTCTGCTAGGAAACCATACACACAGAAGTATGGAACGGAAACTCAGTTAAATCCTACCACCTCTACAACACGTTGTCCCATAACGCTCCTACTGAAAAAAACCTATCAGAAAAACCTGACCACCTCTTCGGAAGTGGGGAGAGGAAGGGGCAAGCATGGTCTAAAACTCCAGATCAAATTCAAGGTCCCATAACGCCCCAAACTTCCAAGGGTCTGTGCGAACTTGACCAATCCCAGGTATTAACCCATCTTACTAAGAACTTCCATTTACAAGCGCTACTGGATCCAATGTGCCAAAACCATGAGCCCTGGAATATAACTTCATTACCATTCCTGGACCAAAGCCTGGCCCAACAGCATGTGAAATGGCAGTATTTATAAGCAAAAGGGAAAAGTAAATAGTTGAAATTCAGCTCAGTGAAACTATCCCGACTACAGCCTGCTGTAACACAACTGCACAAAGATACCGGCCAGTCATGTAAGAATCAAGGACAGCAGCAACTTTTGAGTAACTAAAAGCTCAGGAGGATATACCACCATATTTGACAGGCTTTGCAAACCCTACACAGGTAGCAGTCAAATTCAAAGCAGTGGGAACACCGAGTCAGTAACGATTCTGTTCAGGTTCAATGGAATCATCACTATGATCACTGACCAAGTCCATCATCTTGAGCCCCTCCAGAAGCTTGCAGTTCCTATTCTTCAGCCTGTGGGCTTCATCAATGACGACACAGCGCCATGGAATATTCCGCAGCTCAGGACAATCCGTCAAAATCATCTCAAATGTAGTGATGATGGCATGAAACTTATAGGACCCCTTTATCACTCGACCCTATAAGAACAGTTCTAAATTACTATTTAGCATTAGAGATCACATTAACTTTGATTAATAAAAAGCATGAAACATATGTATTTCTCTTTTGGGGACATCTTTATTTTGGGTAACACATGCATTTTGTTTTCAAGGTATTTTGCAGGGGGGCTTTAAAACCCTTTTTTTAAATTTATTTTTTTTAATGTTTTTTTGTTTTGTTTTGTTTTCAGAGAGAGAGAGAGAGAGAGAGAGAGAGAGAGAGAGAATGCACAAACAAGCGGGGGAGGGGCAGAGACAGAGGAGAACAGAGGGTCCAAAGCAGGCTCTGCACTGACAGCAGTGAGCCCGATGTAGGACTCGAACTCAAGGACCGTGAGATCATGACCTGAGCCGAAGTCGGATGCTCAGCCAACTGAGCCACCCATGCGCCCCTAAAAACCTTTCTTTTTAAAGGAAGTCTGCAAATCATTAGTAAAATTTCTGATTCAATTTCTCTCCAGATCACATGTAGTAAAGCGCCACTAAGTATGTTCATTCTAGTTACAGCCTACAGACTCCAGAAAGGTAAGAAGGCAAAAGGATGATGTACTAAGGCAACTTTTTAAAACCTTTTTTACTTTTGAAAACTTTTTACTTTTATTTTGCTTGGGTAACTTATTTTTTACTTTTTTTCTTGAGAGGGAGGAGTAAGTGGGGGAGAGGCAGAGGGAGAGAGGGCAGGGGGAGGGGGGGGAGGGGGGGAGAGAGGGAGGGAGGGAGAGGGAGAGGGAGGGAGGGAAGGAGGGAGAGAGAGAGAGAGAGAGAGAGAGAGAGAGAGAGAGAGAGAGAGAGAGAAAATCTTAAGAAGGCTCCACACCCAGTACAGGGGCTCAACCTCACGACCGTGAGATCATGACCTGAGCTGAAATCGAGAGTCAGATGCTTAACCGACTGAGCCACCCAGGTGCTCCTATGTTTTACTTTTGAAGGGCTAAAATGAAAAACCATTCACTTAGGATAGAACTTACAACAAATTCTCAAATCTAAAGATAAGTACCAAAATAGATTTCAATATTTTTCTCCTTGAAGTATTTAATTATAGGTCAGATTTTACGCATAAAGCAAACATATAAAACAAAACTCTGTCCTATCTCCAGCTATAGGACTACCATTTACCACCTGTAGCTTAAAACTACTTTAGCACCCACTATTCTTCCTTGTCATTTATAATGCTTTGACGTCAATATCATACGATAACTGTATACAGGTAACAGAGAACAAGTAAGAAATCATACCAAGTGCTACCTAGAGCCAAAGGAGAAGTTCCTCCCTTTGGGTGTATTTCACTCAACATTATATGCTCGGATGTGCCACTCAACATTGCATGCCTAATCATTTTTACTTCCAGTAATAGTTTCACAAAATATTCTTTCTACTTACATTGAATAACACCATTTTTTGTTTAGCTTTTTCTTAGGCTTGCAAAATAAAACCAGTTAGTGCATCAAAACATTAAATGATTTTCCGTAGTTCACCCAAAGTAAAAATATTTCATTCACTCTTATCTAATAATCAGGATGACCAAAGGTATAAAAAGTAGCTATATTTACAAGATGAGAAAGTATAACACAATAAACTGGATAAGAAATCTAAAGCAAATTTCTCCATTTTGTAAAATCTAGGCCTTTCCCCAAAATGTCTGAGACCATTTTAACATCCAAAACCTTAAAACACACACAAGAAGCATCAAGAATCCACTTGTGACGTTTTACCTGGGGATCTTTGAAGTACATTTCATACAACTGAATGGTCCGACGACTAGCTTGACTCCCATGATACACAACCACGTTCAACTCTGTCCAGGTACGGAATTCCCTTTCCCAGTTGGGGATTGTGGACAATGGGGCAATTACTAAAAAAGGGCCATGGATTCCTTTCAAATATATCTCATAGAGAAATGTAATGGACTGGATAGTCTTTCCCAAACCCATTTCATCTGCTAAAATGCAGTTTCGCCTTTGGGAAGGAAACAAAATGAGAAAAGTTTAGTAAGTATGGATATTAGATACTGCTGTCTTTTTACAAAACATATGCTATTATATTCACAAATGCCTACCTCGGATGTTCTCTCAGATTCAACAGAACACATTTTCAAACAAAATCCTCTAAGACATCATTATTTCTACATACTTCTATCAATGTCGGTGTTAATGTTTGTTGGATAAATATTAAGCATACTTCCAATCCTTGCTGTTTTTCATAATTCTTATTAGAGATTAAAGTGTTACACTATTATTTGATTAATATTAATATTATTTTTTTAATTTTTAAGTTTATTTATTTATTTAGAGACAGAGACAGTGCGAGTGGGGGAGGGGCAGAGAGAGACAGAGAGGGAGACAGAGAATCCCAAGCAGGTTCCACACTGTCAGTGCAGAGGCTGATGCGGGGCTCGAACTCACGAAACCGTGAGATCATGACCTGAGCCCAAACCAAGAGTCAGACGCTCAACCGACATCCACCCAGGCGCCCCTGATTAATATTTTCAGTGACTACAAAGGAAAACAGTTCTTAGGCCTTCTTAAAAGTGAAGAAAAACATGGTTTACATACATGTTGTACCAATTGAAAAGTAGCCAGTTTACTCCCTCCAACTGGTATTCCCTGAGTTTGTTATTGTTTTTATACTCCCTGGAACTCTCCGATTTCTTCCAGTCATCAGCAGGAGGTCGCTCCTGTTTCAAATATAGTAGATCCCATTAGTGGTTTCTCCAAGACCACACTGCTATGCTATTTCCAAATTAAACCCTTCACCATTAGCCAATTCTTACCACACGCTCTGTTTCTGGCTCCCTGGACATTAGTTTCTCAAACTCTTCGATCTTTGCTTGATCTATGTCCTGCCTTAGTTCCCACGTGCTGTCTTCATAAGGCAGGGAACACCACTTCACCAGGTAGTGAGTCACAGGCTGGGCAAAGTTTAAATAAATCAGAAATGGATTCATTTGATCAATGCGCACGTGCGCGCGCACACACACACACACACACACACACACACACTCACACGAAAAACACGTGTTCTACATTATTTAATGATGGATGCTACCCCAGCGACAGAAAGAATGAGTTGGTGGTAGTTTTAAAACTACACCCATTGCACCGTGGTTCCTAGTTAACAGTGTCAAGTCTAAACTGGAAAAAGTATTACTGGGTATTATCAGAGTAAGTTAAATTTTATCTAATGCACTGGCATGTTCAAAAGTCAAGATATATAAAGAAATAGCTAGTACATAACACAGCTGACTTTAAGCCTTACTCTTATCTGTGCAAATCATTTATCGGGTGTCTGATTCAGACTTCTACAGTAAATCATCATAGTCAGTATTTACATGTTTACATAATTGGCTAGTTTCTTAAAGAATGAGAGACAAGCTTGAATTTATTAGTATCTCTGCCTTTTTCCTAAAGAGAGAGGTATTGTTGGTACCTGATCACTTTAAAATAAAGTGAGGTCTAGTAGGCTGGAGAACAAAATATTTTGGGTAATGCAGATCAACAAAATTTCCTTTGTCTTTCCTCTAGAAAATACTTGGGTTTGTGGACCTTCACTTCAAGGCTAAGGTACACTGACCTGGTTGTGATGTTAAAAACACTCACTGTGCTATGTAAATATGCAATAATTTTCTCATGAGTAAAGCAAAGTAAAACTAGAAAAGCAAACATCCCCTTACAGATACTGTCTTTGAAACATCATGGACTTCATGATACAGAGTTTGGAAAAATCTGGGAGTTCACTGCACACTCTCACTAGATAAGCAAGATCTAAACACTTTATTTTTTTTTTATGTTTATTTGAGAGAGAGAGAGAGAGAGAGAGAGAGAGAGAGAGAGAATCCCAAGCAGGTTCCGCACTGTCAGCACAGAGCCCAATGCAGAGCTTGAACCCACAAACTGTGAGATCATGGCCTGAGCCGAAACCAAGGGTTGGATGCTTAACCGACTGAGTCGCCCAGGCATCCCAAGATCTAAACATTTTATATAAAGCTTAATTTACACAAAGAAGCCAGGAATGACAGAGCTCATGGTGGGTGGGCATATCGTCACCAAGACAGCATGCTTGGGAAGGCACTAGACTTGTCTCCACTCTTATTGCCCTAATCAACTGTCCTTTACAACCTCACAGAGTTTTGCAAAGCAACATGAGAATGCCAAGATCTCATAAAGAGGGTTACTTTACATTATTCTCTGTGCACTACATTAAATGAGGTTCATCAACGCACAGTAAGGGCGTACAATGTTAAATAACACTAAATTCCATTCTGCTAAGAGCACTCTTAATTATGTATAGGAAATTTGTGCTTCATGACAGGTTTAGACCAAAGTGTACTAAATTCTTCTTTATTGATCATATTCTGAAATTCTGCAAAATGCCAATGTGTTTGTTTCATATTGAAAATTGATTTCTTTTAAAAAGCTCTCACACTAAACAAAGAACACACTTAGCGCCATTATTAAGTCATAGAACTAATAGTCAATAAGTTTCAGTTAAATTTAGACCAACTGTGTCATGATCCAAGGCTCTGACCAGGACCAGATCTAGGATCCCATAATCATTCTCCACAAACACACATAAGCTGTCTGAGTCACTGCCCCCTAATACAAGTGATCTCTGTCACCTCTCCCCGTTCATCTGTGCTTCGTGCAAAGTCCATTATCCGGTCAACCTCCACATAATCTGGATTAAAAAGCTCATCTTCAATCTGCGCCAAAGGAAAGAAAATTAAAAAGTTAAAATGTTTATTTAATTCCTGACAGTAAACACTATTTCACTTTTCACCAGGCAATAATATTTTGGGTCACAGTAAAATAAAATTTATATTTGGCAAATTCTATTATATTAATTGAAATGCTACAATTTAGCAAAATCATTCCCCATGAGGAAATCAGACTTCTCAGACTTTGTTAACTGGGTCTTTTAATTACTGTGTGAAACCTTTTTACTGTGAGAGAATGTTTAAGAATATTTTAAATGAAGTGTGAAATTACAATTCACTAATGAGCAATCCAAAAGGCTTATGGCATGCAATGCATTTAGCATTCTTGAAACTACAGCTTGCAATAAAGAAGCCAGGCTATGCACAGTAAGTGCTCTCGGAGTCTCGTAACTACCGGAGTTGTCTGATGCCTTATAGCCTCGTTTACAGAATGCTATTCAAAAGCTAAAAACACTGAAACCAGTGAATTTCATATTTTAGTGTGAACAGTATGGGATGTTTGGTCGCCTTCGCCAATCAACATTAGTACCTCCTTTGAATACAGTTTTGTCATTAATCTAAGTGTTCTAATGATTTATTTGTACTGAATATAGAGCATCTGGCTAAAAATATTAAGGATAAAGAAATGAGGCTTAAATAATTGAGTTATTTAGCCAACGTATTAACAATCTTCACAAAAGTAAAGTAGTACTACTTGCTTGCAAAGTTATCTCATAGAAAAGAATAGAATGTGGCTCAAAGGGAAATTACAGACTAAATCATACTTTAGAGAAGCCATAGACAGATAAGTTAGAAAACAAAAGATACATTATTATGTGTTCCTAGAGATCAACTTATCGGTAACAAAACTGCATTAAAAGCCTTCTGCAGAGACATATTAGAAGTCACTTAGACACTGCTCATATGCCCTAAACTGCAGGTCGGAAAGATAAGCTGTTTGGTCACAGTCAGCTCGAGGATGACAAACATTCCCTGGGCTGCTGTGCCCATTTACAATGTCTGGTCCGGGGCCTTTGAACTCTGAATTATGAAAAAAAAAAAAAAAAAAAAAAAAAAAATCAGAAATACAAAAGTGTGTTTCAGATGCCTCGGGCCCTTACACAGAGTTGATTAGTAAGGCAAAAAATCCACTGAAATGTTCAGTGTATTTAAAATGTTAACGTATGAATGCACTGGCTCTGTTCGAAGCTTCTAGATTCAGGTATGCAATACGTACGCCTTATTCACACTAACATCAACACTAAAACTCCCCATAAACTAGGTTCTGATGCTAAAAGCTCCTTTTAAGACACCTTGTCCTTAAACAGAAGCGTTCACTGATGAGTTAAAATCCTTAACCTTACTCCTAAACACTTCCACCTTGCCAGCAACTCATCCGCGCCATCATGCGTGGGACGCAGTTTCCAGTTTGAATAAAGATTTTAGTGGCGGCGGCTTATGAGGAAGCCTAAGGTGAAACAAAGAATGCAAAAGCAGTCGTAATTAAAAATGCCAAAGCAGCAGAGCCGTGGAACACCTGAAACCGGAACTGTCTGCGGGAAAGGGCGCCCGTGTGTGCATGTGCGTGTGCATGTGCGTGTAAAAGAGAAAGAGAGAAAGGGAATCGCTATCCTTTTGTGCTGGCCCTCAGACCACCTTTTCAGGCTGGAATTAGTGCTATTTCCACTCAGGACAAAACTTAAGATTTCTAGTTGCTGAGTTACCGAGCAAGGTAATATATTTCGACTGTGGTACAGGTTATTCACACAGACAGATCCAAATAGATAAGGCTACACAGCTAGAGCCAGGCACAGATCCCCGAAGTGCCTCTGACACCAGCAAATGTATTTCAAATACATTTGATAAACAGAACCAAGACTGAAGGATGGGGGGAAGCTACCACCGCATGTTTTCCTTCTCCCTACACTGATCCATAGAAAAGGTCAGCAGAACATATGGCGTCTCTTTCTAAAAGGAAGCTAATGATTTCAACTTGCCTAATGTCACCAACATTTGACTTCAGTTGCATGAAGAAGGGCACAAAAAAATAGAATTTTGTGGTATTTTCTTAGAAACTGCCCTTCCCCGCACCCCCCCCCCCAAAATCGCTTAAGTATTCTCCAAGAGGTGAAGACTGAGTCACATCTGAGTAACTCCATTCCCCTCAGTGTTAATTACTGTGCTTCGAGGAAGCTGCATACTCAGATCAGCAAAGGTGGTGATGCAGACACGTGCCCAATAAAACCACCACCACCCAAAGGCCCATCCAACACAAACTTTACGGGCTGCCTGTCGGGAGCATGGAAATCAGATTCCAGGAGAACACAGACTTGTGACCTGAGATTATGAGGATTTTATGACCCAAAAGTACTGAATATTCTTCTATCCCTACCCCCAATGGTCCAAAAGGCGAGGGGGGGTGGGTTCTGAAGGTTGTGAAGGTTGTTAAACAGGTATTATTTTGCATCAAATGTCACACTTCTTTGTAGTTTACATGCTGTTAAGTTCTTTAAGGAGAGGAAAATTAATCAATCAGCAAGTTTAATCTTTCAATGTGAAGGTTACTGTTAAGTGAAACCAAATTGGTGAGCAAAAGTCCAGAGACGCCAGTAAGCAGTCTGCAAAAGCATTTCTTTTAATGTAACTGAGCTTTTTGGAGGGGACTTGGCACTACCTTTAAAAAAAAAAAAAATGCAGATTTTCTTCCCTGCGCTAGGTATGGTTACCCTTTCATCATCGATAACCTAGGGTAAGGGGAGACAGGCAGAAGACATTACACCAACTTCTATACCATAGCACATCACTTGTAAACTCTGTAATCAGGCATTGACTTGAACAAAAGAAATCTGCCACATACTTTCCCTTACAGAAGTAACTTACATTCTAAAAAATGTACTTTATACTTACTGTAGAGTCTTTAACTCACTAAAACCTTAACAGAACTTTTATCCGCTTACTTTTTTCACTGTCTGCTAACTGTATTTTCATTACAAGATTTTAATGATACCATCATATTTCCACATAATATCACAAGGACCAGTATCTTCTAGACTAAGCAACAGGAAGAATGAGAAATTTCCTGTTTACAAATTTTTTTTAGCAATAACCAGCTACCAATATGCAAGTAACAGCACAAATGAGGCAAACTAGTTTTTCTTAGTAATTTACTAAACTAAAATTCAAAATTCAGAACACTTTAAAAAGGTTGCTACTTAAGAAAATTAACTGGGTATTTCATACCTCTGAAAGGAATTTGTTCTGGCCCTGCTTTGCCTTAAATCGTTTGATCTTTTGCTGAATTCTCTTATCTTTCTCCAGATCTTCTACAGATGCCCATTGACAATGAAGATAAGAGCTAAAAGAATAAAATGATATACTTGAAACATGTAGAAAATAATCTTTTGTTATTCCAAAAATCAACTAAATAATTAACGAAATAAACTGTTTACTTAAAGAGGCTACTGATCAACATTCAATATAATTACTCATGTTTGCGAATAAGAAAAAAAAATCAGTAACGGTGCCTAAAATTTGTCTGCAGTCCTGAGCCTCCAGCTCTCTTATTTATCTCCCACGAAAAAAAAAAAAAAAAAGGACCTGGTAACAAGCTGTTTTCATAAGTGAATGGAGTACACTTCAATACAAAACAATTAGCACTACAGGGTGGCCTTAATTATGAATTTACATTTTGAGCCTTTTATCATTAATTGAGAAAGAAAAGGTTTTCATCAAGTTAAGAGAATTCGAATTTAAAACAGCAAAGGTAAACCGAACTTGGTCCTTCTAGAGCAATTGGAGAGAAAAGAACCATCATCACCCGCGTTCTGAACACACAGGCCGTCAGCCAGCCCCAGATCAGTTCGCGCCCTCCCAGCCGCCCTCTGCCTTCTTCCAGGAGCTCTGCTGTGATGCCCCTTTGGCTCCCGTGAAGTTTTCACTCTCTACTATCTCCCCGGTTCCTCGCACTGAGCGACCCCCTCCTCTCCAGGCTCACCATGGCCTGCTTGCAGCACAGGTGTTTTCTCTAATCTCAACGGGAACACTCTCACCCTCCCTCTTAAGACTCACGGGTATAAAGTTAATATTTTATGGTACCTTTGACATTCGTTTGTTTGTTATTTCAATATTCTTTTGTACCATCGTTCTCTCCCTGCCCCAGATAGCCCTGACTGCCTCTTATTTCTCTTCCTGGTGATGACATGGAAAAGAAATGAGGTGCATGAATATATACCTATTTCAAAATCAAGGTGCTACTACTCTTAGAAATTACAGCCATTATAAAATCTGTCAAAAATGATTAAGGATACGGAAAAGGCTTGTGACATTAAGTGTCGTATCGTTTATATTTATGTAAAGTCTAATATGCATTTTCGAAAGGTAGGACTGATTTAGCCCTGCAATTGACTGAGGGAGATGAGGACTTTACATATGCCTTGATACGCTATGAACTGATATAAACCCTGTACACACATGCACACAGAGAAAACAGGCTAGATGAAAATGCCTCAAAATGTTAATAATGATCATTTCTGGACGGCAAGACCGCAAGTATTTTCTTTTCTACTTTCAAGTACATTCCCAATTTCCAATAAATAATATGCAATACTGTTACAATCAGAAAAAAATGCGATACAAATAATCTAGTCTCGTGGAACTATTGGATAGAAAAAGGCACGTGCATAGGCTGAGGCGCACGTGCCTTTAAAGCACCACCAGTGTGGCCGTGAGGTGGGTGCAGGCATTCCAGTCTTCCCCTCCCTCTTGTAACCTGGGCTGAAGTTTTTGGACAGGGACTCTGCCTTACTAAATGGAGAAAAGCCACAGGCTTTTTCCACTAAGATCAGAAAGGGGATGCCCACTACCTCCACTCCTATTCAATACTGTACTCAAGGCAGTAGCCAATAAATGGAAGGTAAGAAGTAAAACGATCTCTATTTGCAGATGATATGACTGCATAACAGGAAAACCCTAGAGAGTCAATTAGAAAATTAATTCAAATAAGAAAATGAAATAAGTTAGCAAGGTAGCAGGATATAAAATTAACATACCGCTGTCAACAGCTTCCATTTACATAAACCATAACCAGTTAGAAGATATTAACAGTAGAGAAAACTTCTTTTACGCTATCAACAAAGATTAAATTCTTAGCAATACATTTAATAAAAAATACGTGAAAATTATATGGAAATATTTAAAACCTTTTTAAAAAACACAGAAATAGAGTTAACATACTTGTTTTTATGTATGTATGTATGTATGTATGTATGTATGTATTTATGTATGTGAGTGAGAGAGAGTGAGAGAGAGACAGAGAGTGAAAGAGAGAGAGAGAGCACGTGCAAGTGCACAGGGGAGGGGCAAGAGAGAGGGAGACAGAGGATCCAAAGCGGGCTCTGCGCTGACAGCAGAAAGCCTGATGCAGGGCTTGAACTCACAAACCATGTGATGGCGACCTGAGTGGAAGTCGGATGCTTAACCTACTGAGCTACCCAGGTGCCCCTGGACATCCTAGTTTTTAGATAGTATGGTTCAACATCATATATCATGAATTTGTAAATGTAACACAATATAAATAAAAATATAAACAAGCATTTTAAGGTGCTAGGCAAGTCAATACTCAACTACATATAAAAATAAACATGCAAGAACATCCAGGAAAACACAAAAAGTAAAGTTTTGAGGGGAAACTAGAGATACCAGGTATTATATTACCTATACCAGATATAAAGCCTCTGTAAGTAAAACAGTGTGCTACAGGTTCGTGAGTAGACAGACCAAAGGATTAAAACAGGGCACAGATAGAGTTCTAAATAAATGTGTACATTTAGTATGTGACAAGGGTTACATCTCAAATCACTAGGGCAAAGATGGACTTTTTAATAATGGTGCTGGAACAATAATATTTGGAAAAGAATAAAACTGGAACAACCAAGTATCGTTGTGCTTACACCATACACAAGAATAAACACCAAGTGGATGAAGCACCTCAACACAGAAAATGAAACCATGCAGGTACTGGAGGAAAACAGGGCAAATTCCTCTTTAATTTGGGGGTAGAGAAAAGCTTTCTAGCTATGGGCTTAAAATAAATAAATAATTAATTAATTAAATCGTATCCAGTACAATGAAAGATTAATAAATCTAACTACATAAAAAATGTTTAAGTTTACAATGCAATAAAAATATAAAGTCAAAGGACAACTGAAATGGGGGAAACGTAGCTGCAACATCTAACCCAGAGGACTAATATCCCACAGATAAAAAGGACTCTTCAAAATTGAAGGAAGCATAACAGAAAAATGGGCAAAGACACGAAGACACAACTGACAAAAGAAGACGTAAAAATGGCCATTAAACTTATGAAAAGATGCTCTACCTCATTCACAATTAAAAAAAAAAAAAAAAAAAAAAAAAAAACAACTAAAGCCAAATAGAATTTCTCACAAAAAGGGAACCCACCACACTACACTGGAAAGGTTGCGGGGAGAAAGATGGGCTCGCACACTCTGGGTGGTAATGCAAAGGGACACAACCCTTAGGGAAGGGAATTTAGCAATACTTAACAGAACTACACGTGTGTTTGCCTTGGGATCTAGCAATCCCATTCCTAGGAATTCACCCTCAAATTATGCCTCCAACAGTTTGACAATATACAGACAAGAGAATATATACCATAGCACCGTCTGTAACTATAAAATATCAGAAGCCATTTACATGCCCACATACACAGGAAACTGGTTGGATAGGCTATGATACAGCCACACACTGGAGTACTACACAGCAGTAACAAAGAATGAGGAAGAACCCATGGATTGATGTTGAGTAACTTCCAAAATACAGTATTATTAAACACCAAAGTGCTATTTTTGTGCTTAGGAAAACAAACAGCTGCTACTTCTGTGTGGAAGAAAGGGGAAAGTTACATATATTTTATACATATAAAATACTTTATGTATATATATTTATACACACACACACACACACACACACACACACACACACACACTCCCCTCTACATGTTTCTGCCAAATATTACAGAAAGGATAAATCTGGGATTAATGAGAAGGTAAGTAGGAATGGGGTGGAAGGGAAGGGAGAAGGATGCATCTTTGAGTATCCTCTTGAACAAGTTCTGACTTTTGAACCATGTGAATATTTCATGAACTTGAAAAAAAGAAAATAAATAAGAACAACAAGAATGGTGAGGAGCTAAAATGGAATACAAATATAGACAGAAACTAAAGACCAACTGAGTATCAAATAAATAACATAACCATGCTGAAAGGGGGCAGGAGGAAGAAAAGAACTAAGCCAAGGAAATTCTGAACCAAGTATTTACTTAGCTTCCACACCCTTTGGCTAACTACAACAAATTCTAAACAAATACTAAATGAACTTCACGGTTGGTACGCTTCTTTTTCCCAAAAATGTGGTCTAGTAATTTGGAAAACATTTCCTATATATTATAGGACTGACATATAAGCAAATATGTTAGGGATAATAAGAGCCGGGTTTCTCGTGGCTGAAGAAGGGAGTCATGAATATTGGAAGGGAAAAGGAGAGAATGAACCCCATGGTGCTGCTGATATAAAACCACAACTATCGCTCTGAAGGCGCTGGTGTTCACTGTCTTTAGGTAAGTAGATAGGTAGGTACACAGAGGAATGTGTGTGTGTGTGTGTGCGCGCGCGCATACATAACACGTGTGTTTATGTCATGCATGCGCACACACGTGCGTGTACATGCATGTACGCATGCAGGTGGCCCGCTAAGCCCCATTCACTGAGAGGCCCCGGAAACGGTGACTCCCAGCGGCAATGAGCACACCTAGCACTCACATCTTGGTTTCTAAATGCCGTTCTCCAGGAGACACAACCAAGCCTCCTTGGAGAAACTTAAAAAGAGAAACTGTAAGAGGAGTCTGGAATATCCTCTGGTGCCAGAAAGTAAGGAAGTGCTCAAAGAAAGATGGGGACAAGGCAAAAGGAGACAGGCTCCAGCCTGGAGGGGCTCCTGTGGGCCAAATCTGGGATAATGTGAGCAAAGTAAATAATGATATGGTAGTAAAGAATTATGGCCCATTGAATAAAATAAGACCCCACAAGTCTACACAGCTGTAAAGAAACAAATGAGTAAGAAGGTCAAAGCCCTCCTTACGGTGGAAACCCAACTAATAAATTTAGAATGGGTGATGGAATTAGTAAATCACCACTCAGCAACCATGATCATAGCTAATAGTCTCAAAATACCTTTCCAGAAGACGCTTGTCAGTTACAAAAGGGAAAACAGGCATTGTCTGTTCTATTTTTGCACTTTTTCTGTAAATTTGAAATTATGTCCAACTAAAAGGTTAACAGAAACGGTTAATTGTATGGAAATTTTAATTTCCCTTAGAACTCAATAATATCAGACAGAAAAGCTCTTTTTTAGAACTATGTCTGCCTCCTCTCACATGACCAACGAAGGATGACGGGTCTCCCCGGCCTGGCGGTGGTTCCTGGTCAAGAATGAATCAGGCACGTCAAGCCCCACTGCCACATGCTGATTTGGATGGAGGCCTATCCAGCGGTGCCATTTTGTGGGAATTGGTACTTAAATGTCTTTGCTCTACGTTTTATTTGACAAATCTACCGGGGAACTCTCTCTGGCTCATTTAGTTACTGCCTCCTTCCCTATCCCGACACTCTCCTTATACGACTAGATGGAATCGCGTCATACGTATAACTTCCACCTGTGTACGTACGTTCACCGTGCTATGAGTGACACCCATCTGATATTGACCGAGCATTTTTGATCGCTGTACTCTGCAATTCGCTGACCTCTCACACTAACGATGGCAAGAGACTTCTTCATCTTTTTACTCGATGAAAGGTGTTGCTCACAGAACTTCAGGACTACATTAGTTTATCGACACATTGCCAGTTGCAACAAGAGACAATGACAGCAACCGTGAGGTCTGATGCTTCCATATTCTAAAAGGAGGGTTAAATTTTCTTAGGCTGCTTTGACGGCAACTCCCCAAAGCCTCTTTTAAACTCTAAAACTTATCAGTATGATGCTTGAGTTCCTTGCCTTACAAAGTTTTCATTTCATTTTTACGTCATTCATGAAGATGTCTGTCCTTGTTCTGCGATTGTTACTTGGGTTAGAAAAGGGCTGCAGGCTTCTTCAGCAGGATGACTCCTGATCCCGACAGTGCCAACGCCTCCTGAAAACGTGCCTGGCCCTACATCTACAACGCGGAACAACAACTCACTGGTGTTGTTCTTCAGTTAGGCGTTTTTGAACTTACGCAATTCAAATTCACTAAACAAAAACAGACAAAATCACAGCTCGCTGCATTTCAAAAATGTGAGGGATGTCACGATTTTCTAGAGACTTTGCCTGATAGTAGAGATCTCATCTCAAGTGCCTGGCCATCTTGCGCACAGACAGAGGAGGGAGGGTGGCCTCGCAGAGTAAGATTCATTCTCAGAGGACAGGCAAATGTCACTTTGCCCACTTTTCTACTATCGTGTGAGGCTTTAGCCCTTCTAAAAAGGATTTCTTGGTTATACGTGAAAGTTGGCCGACCAATTACACGTTTCCCAGAAAAATTAAATTCCTAGAATTCTCAAAGACACAAAAGTTGGGAGGCAACAGCCTGCAAAGCACTAAACAAGCCGCACCAAAACTTCCCAATTCCCAGTTATTTTTTAAATCCGTATTGAGGACTTTGAAAATATATCCCCCGATTAAAAACATATATATACCCACGTATAGATATATATCACGGTTTACTTACAAGTTTTTGTATTTCACGTAGAATTCCTCAACTTCTATCTCCTCTCCAGAGTCCTTCTGCAACAAAAGAAAATTTCAGGCACGTGCTCCAAACCAGCTACCAGCATATTCCAAAAACGATGATTTACTCCCACGTGAACACAAACCAGGGGCGACGAAGGCAGCTGTGGATGTTCTCGAACGGATGAGCACGTCGCGAGCGGTAGGAGGCCGGTGAGATGAAGACTGACGCGCTTCGGCCCGTGCGTGCTACTCGATGTGCTACAGCTTCTGAGACATGAATCATTTTAACTCCTCCCTAACCACATGCAGCTTCATTCACAACAACCTGACCCCAAATCTGGCTCTGTGCCAAACCCACAGTGTTAAGTAGACGCCAAGTGTACCATTTTCTCAGGCAGCAGCCAATTAGCAACTGCTCTCCTGAATGCCATATGTATTATTTTTGGCTGCCTCATGGCAACTTTACATTGTGGGTTTTGTAATGTTTTAAAATATTTAAAAGACATTTATTCCTCCATATAGTTAATAACTCCAAACAAGAAACCATGTAAAACTAAACCTTGTTCTTACGCTGTAATTTCAGTGCATCACGATTCCCAGTTTTAGTTTCACTCAATGGTACAATTAAAACCTCTCAGACAAGATGTCTCACACACATAGCAGCCAAATAAAATTAACACTCCCACTACTACACGTAGGTAAGGTTAAAATCGTGATATGCATCGGCCGAACCAAGAGTTCAGCGGTGAGACTATCTAGGCCATCTCCCTTGATCCCACCCTCCGCAGGGTGTGAGGAAGATCCCCTCACGTGATATTTTAAGTATCTCTCTCAATATTTTTTTTCCCCTTTTGCTTTTGGGCTGTTAAGTCATAGTATGTAATTTTCTCCTGGGACATTTGATCAGATAAATCGGGGATATAAAACGTAAACACCACTTATAGATGTTTAGGGATTGCTTTTACACTCTTACAAGAGCACCCGAGCCTGCCTTAAGGGTCACGCTTGGCTAAGCCGCCTCAGAGATGCTGCGAAGAAAATTAAGGCAAGTAGGAACACGGGAGAGGACAAACAAAGGAGCAAAGACTTTTCTACTGGATGACAGGCTGGCACAGGACCTGCTCAAAGAGGCTACGATTTCCCTCAATCCCCAACGTTGAAACTACTACCGAAGACTGTGAACGTAAACTTTTCTTTGAAACTCTCACATGTGTTGCTTAAACCTAAATTGTAAGCTGTTTTTCCACCAGCCTAGAAATCAGCAATTAGAAGATAGGATATTCGAGAGTGCGGTCAAAGCCCATCAGTAGCTGGTTCTAACCTAATCATCTATAAAGGTCATAACCATAAAGCAGCTTTTGAAGCAATTTTCCAGGACACCATCAATGTCCATAAACTTCCAGCTATCCAAAATGAAAAGGAGCGTTTGCTAGATACCCAGCAACATAAACCTGGAATTAATTTAGAGATAAATTCTAGTCAATCGAGTGACAGTCCATCTAGGACCCGCCTTACTCTTTTCTAGCCCCAATATTGCACCTTCTGCTCACACATTAGAGCAGTCAACTGAAGATTCCAATAGAAAGGAAGGCCAAGACAAGACAGAAGACAACCGGGGTAAATGGAAAGCCAAGATGAGCCTGGACCTTTTGACACTGGTCATAGCATATCATGAACTTCAATCCTGGAATGGAATTCAAATGTGTCGTCGACTGCTTTTACTCTTTTGAAGCTAACTGCATTTCTTTCAATTCAGAAAGAGTGCTTCAAAATTATGTATCTTTGAGACGGTAAAAAGACAAGCTTTATCATGTCTAGGCTCTATTATTTTCTGATTTCCTCCTTCCCAATCTTGCTTCCTATACAGTCTTTTCCCTCTCATTCTAAATAGTCTCGCCATTCCATAATTTCTAAGTGGGCACCAAAGCACACAGGATTAACTCTGGAACAACAGGGATACTTTCCATTCCGTCTCAATCCTGTTGCCAAAAAGCTCTGACTCACAGCCATCAACTGTCTGTCTCTGATGGTCATCAATACCCATTTTCTTGTCATGACTGGCTGTTCCTCCAGGAACCTGCAGTGGAGGTGCCTAACGAGAGGGTCTAGAGCTGAGAGGAAGCAATTAGGTTCCAAGGCTTCGTGTGGTAGCACTTGGAGCCGGTGCAGAATCCTACTGGGGCTTCTTTCTTTCTTTCTCTCTCTCTCTCTCTCTCTCTCTCTTTCTTTCCTTGTTTTTTAATTTTTTATTTATTTTTGAGAGAGAGAGAGAGAGAGAGACACAAACAGAATGTGGGCAGGGGAGGGGCAGAGAGAGAGGGAGACACAGAACTCAAAGCAGGCTCTAGGCTCTGTCTGAGCTGTCAGCACAGAGCCGGATGCAGGGCTCAAACCCACGAACTGTGAGATCGTGACCTGAGCTGAAGTCAGACGCTTAACCGACTGAGCCACCCAGGCGCCCTTATCAGGGCCTATTTCTTTTGGATATCCCAAATTATAAGCCTGTTCTTCCATTCCCTGACCACACATATTGGATCACCTTCTTGCCCCTTGAACAATGAGTAGGGCTGTTTTACACTCTTTGTTTCATATAAATACAATCCTCCTGACTTCTTCTGCTTTACTAAAAGCAAAACAATTAACAAAAGTAAGTGAATGTGTAAGCCCTTGGGAACACCATTTTAATTATTCACTAAATGGCAGTTTGGCCAGCCTTTGGTGAGAGTGGAAACAGCCCCAACAAACTACCCCCAGGCCCCAACTTTCAGATACCATTCTATATCGGGACTAACCAATGAATAACGGACTCAAAGCACTATTTCTATACACGCGTGCACACACACATACAAAGAACCAGAATATTTATTTCTGAGCCCTCTAAAGCCCTCAAATTTGAGAGCCCTCTAAAGTAATTTAATGTGTTCAATAGACTATTTTTTTTAAGTTTATTTATTTATTGGGGGGGGGCGGGGGGGGGGGGACAGAGAGAATCCCAAGCAGGCTTCTCCTTGTCAGTGCAGAGCCTGACACGGGGCTCTATCTCACAAAACCATGAGATCATGACCTGAGCTGAAATCAAGAGTCAGACGCTTAACCGACTGAGCCCCCAGGTGCCCCTCAATAGAAAATTTTAGAGAGCTGTGTCTATCTTTTCATTAGACTCTAAAGCTAGCCTATGAAAATCCTTATTATTCATATGAAATTGTAAAGTTCCACATATTAAGCCATACTTGTTCCCATCACTCACAGGAACCCAAAACCTCAACCGGGCAATAAACTGACTCCTCTGGCCACCTGGATTCTAGAAGAGCAGTCCAGTAAATGATAATCCTGTAGCCTAAAATAATGAATGACCTTTCCCAAGCATTCTATTACTAAATTAAGCAGTCACACTGGAACACAAAGCTAAACTATAGTGCCAAAAGGGAAAATAATAAGTTGAATAATTTACAGCAGAAAGACAAAGCACCTTGATAAAGATATCAATAAGCAAGGTATGAATCACTTCCCACTTGTGACTCAACCTACTGTATACTCTAGCAGAGATACCAAATCATAGTTCACCTTGGGAGAAAATAGGACATAATAAATGCGATGAAGAGTTTTGCCTGCTTTACATACTATTTGTTGTTGTTCTTGGTGGTGGTGGGTTCAGCTAAAGAGGATTAAAACAAATACCCTGGAATTTAAAATAAGCTCTTAAGAAAACATATCATGAGTTAACTTAAAGAAAAATAAAGAATTTCAGGGAATACGGCCAGAATTCACTTTTACAACTGTTTTTGACCTTCCGCTACAAAAAGGATTTGAATTATTCCCCAAGGACAGATGCCTCCAAGCAGACAGGGCTACAAGACAGGCTAAATGTGGAAAACAAAAGAATTAACCATTGTACAATCCAAAAGTCCTTTTTTTTTTCTTTCTTTTTTTAAACAAAAAGGGAGAGAGTGTGTGTGCCAGTGGAGGAGAGGGCAGAGACAGAGGGAGAGAGAGACAGAATCCCAAGCAGGCTCCACACTCAGGATGGAGCCCGACATGGGGCTCGATCCCACAACCCTGGGATCATCACCTGAGCTGAAATCAAGAGTTGGACGCTCAACCAACTGAATCACCCAGGCGCTCCAAAAGTCCATGCTTAAATCTACCTCAGAATTCAAACACAAGTATCAACTATATCCCTTTCCACTGGGTCTAACACATATGAATTTGAGTTTAGAACAACATACGTGCCCGAGCCATCCCGATTAAACATGAGGTGAATTACAGAGGCTCTGCCAGATGAGCTCTGCGTCTGCATGACTCCATCACAATGGGTCATGCTTCTCAGGCTTCAGTGATGAGGTCAACGGACTTTGAAAAACATTATCTGAGTCCCCACTATGTGTCAGCACCACGTAGGGTAGGCTCTGAGAGCTCACTGCAGGTTTCTACGGTGCTGCCAGGGGGAGATAAAGGTACCTTCTTACAGCTACTCCTTCAATTATTCATGGTAACAGGACACAGACCAGCAGACATAGCTAGAATCCACAGGAAGATCTCAAATTTCCTTTTGTTTCTATTTGCCACACTTTTCCCCCAATGTTCATAAAGCTGATAACGAAAGTAACTATTCCAAGAACATTAGCAGTTTAAGAAGTCAGTACCTGCTAAGGTTTGCAATGTTCTAATTATTTTTTATCGCCCTTTATGAAAAATACCGGTAATGTACAAGCAATCCAATGAGCTCATCTCTTCTTTACTGTAAATCACACCTCAAGGCATGTTTCCCCTTCCAGAGAAATTTTCCATTCATCTTCTCCATCCTAAAATTCACCAACTCAACAAATATTCCACCCCCATATACACTTAAAGTGAATTTTAATCTCCTATGATAAAACAAACCTGGCTGTCCATAAATGGTAACAATACCTATTTCTAACTGTGGGTGCCTACCTTTTAAGGGTAACGAGAAAAGAAAAAGCTGCGAAGTGGGCAAAGCAGAAAGAAAAAGCAATGTCCTACATAATGCATAGTCTAAGTAGCTCTGAATAATAGAGCTAATTATAATTTGCAACACCCAAATCTGCTGTGTATGCCTGCTGAAGCACTATCAACTGAATGAAAATTAATATATCCCATCCAAACCACATGCTATTTACTCAAACAAGTCACTTCAATTCTGCAGAGGGGATTATTCCTTAAAGCACATCAAGTATTTAAATTTTACCATGTATCTACAAGTCACAAATTAACCATTCCAGAGTCATTAGCAGGACAAAAATGCAACCTTTCTAATGACTTAAACAGTGCTCATTTCTGCTCGAACGGGGAGAAATTTGGTTGAAGTTTTATCATTTGGTTCATCAGTGAGGAAACTGTTGTGTTCAGAGAGTCGACAGACAGCCATCCCGTATACCCCCCCCAACCCCCACACTCAACGTGAAAATATCTCGACGTGTCATTCTTGATTATTTTCGTGGAACTAGAGTTGTATATTCTGATACAAACCCACACTCTGGAGAACACAATAGAAAAGGAAACAGTACTGCAACAAAGGTAAAGAGAAGCGCCCTGCTGGTGTAATACCATTCTCTAGGGTCTCTGGACAGTAGCTTGTGAAGAGCAAAGATTCCCTCTTTGAGAAGCCTGGGGTCTCACCTCTCTCAACGGGAAGTTACACTCTGTACACAACTCACATTAAAAAAACCAAAACAGGGGCGCCTGGGTGGCGCAGTCGGTTAAGCGTCCGACTTCGGCCAGGTCACGATCTCGCGGTCCGGGAGTTCGAGCCCCGCGTCGGGCTCTGGGCTGATGGCTCAGAGCCTGGAGCCTGTTTCCCATTCTGTGTCTCCCTCTCTCTCTGCCCCTCCCCCGTTCATGCTCTGTCTCTCTCTGTCCCAAAAATAAATAAACGTTGAAAAAAAAATTTAAAAAAAAAATTAAAAAAACAAAACAAAACTTATTTTGCATATCAAAAAATGAGCTTGTACTTCCACCTACCTTGAAAGCAAGTAAGAAGAAAGAGCTGCATTTGACAACGACTCAAGCTGAAAGACAGATACCCTGTATCTAAAGGACACCACTTTCTAGAGACACTGGAGATTGTACGTCAGAATGTGGAGATGTAGCTCATCGCGATATCTGTGTAATTCTTCAAACAAAACAAAGCATTTGCTCTAACCGGGCAAGAAGGGAGCTAGCTGGTTGGGATGAAATGAGGAATCTCAATCAGTGGAAGACAATACAGGGTTACTGGACTTCTTTGTCGCAGGGTAGATGTGCTCCTCAATGACAAAGTTATCAGACTAGTGACAGGTACCCAGATTTCACCTTTGCAGATCAACACAAATGCTGAAGAATTTTGAAGAATAAGTCATATTATCTTCAAAAATTACACTTTGCACTGACAAAAAAGAGATTAATGAATATTTTAATTGTACATGAAGAAATGTTATGAAAAGTATGAGAAAACACCTACTCACTAAAATGATAAACTTCCATCCTGGGGCGGGGGCGGGGGCGGGGGTGGGGGCGGGCAGGGAACTTCCCTGAGGGAGATGAGAGGTAAATTCATGTTTATGACTTTTATGAATAGTATTTATGAAAAAGGCAGCCTATAACTCTAAAAGCCCTATACCTTTCTTTGGCGACTTTTGAGTTTCTTGCCTACTCTAAATCATGTCACAAAGCACTGACTGTCTGATATATTTCAGTTTCATTTGGGGCTAAATATCCCGAAGTTTTATATTTGGCTAACAAATCAGACAGGATTAGAAATATCACCAGAAGTTTTCTTTTATAATAGTGAATTTTTTTAAAGGAAATTACAAAGCAGAAAATAATTTAAGAGTCCTACACACACCAGAGGTTTTGATCACTCCAAATGGTGCTTACCTGTTTTTTTATTGAACGACTGCTCATGATTTTTTCTACCACTGGACCTTCTGCATCAACAGATTCCTAAAACAAACAAACAAACAAAAAAGTCGGCTACATCAATCCAAATGGAAAGCATTTCATTCCAAGCCATCAAAACAAGAAATCATTCCTTTTGCATCTACCTCTGTACGTTTTAAATTCATACCCTTTAAATCATACCCTTTTAGTCGCCGGTGGGAAACAGGATGGTAAAGAACAAGGCTCTTGCTCTCCAGAAAGGCAAAAGGAAAATCTGTGTTTATTACTTCATGATTATGTGGTTTAATTACGTGGACTAGCAGGGTCCCTAAAGCCAGAGAGCATTCAGAAACTCCAGCTGCCAAGAGAAAACAATCCCTGCATGACAGCAGTCAAAAATGTAACTTTTCCTCATCTATACCCATGGGGTAAATATCCGCATCATTCTGTTATCGTAGGCAGCTTTTATCTATGTTGGCCACGTAAAACGTTATGTAACAACTTAACATAGCACAAAGCACCAAATAGAGTAAAAAACTGCATCCAATATACTTTTCAATGGGTTACCAGTTTGTTAACTGAAGTACAGTAATAGGAACAGAGGGGCGTTAAAAAAAAAAAAAAAAAGATCTTTACAATGATCAATCCTACATTACTACCCATATTTTATACAAACTATTTTATCCATCATTTACATTGCACAGAGAATAAAGTATGCCCTGCTGGGTACTACAAGGCAGTAATTTCATAAAGGGGTTCTGACGGTGCCTAACAGCAGGAGACAAGCTTGAGCGGTTTATTAAAGTCCCAGAAGCTACGGCCCTGAATTCTTCAGAGGTAAATTCAGCCTCCTTGCATCGTAGCTCTGACTCTTCCTCAACACAGACCATTAATTCTCCAAAACTGTCAAGTTACGTATCATAGGCTTATATAAAAATGAATTTCAGCGAACGGGGCTTTGTGAAAGACGCTGCTAAACAACTCATTTCCCACAGCACGTTAGCCAACAGTAAATGAACGTTCTCCGGCTCAGAGTCCAAGGCTTCCACGGAGCTTTTGGGACTCCGGCTATCAAGTCTCCAGTCCACCTTCCATGGCGTGCACAAGAGCCACGCGAACGGGCCGCTGACCTGCTGCTCTGACTGCGAGGTGTTGGAGGGGGAGTCTCTCCCAGCAGCGTCTGCATCATCTGCTTCCTCGTCGGAAATCTTGAACTCCAAGTCTTCCGTGTATCGCTTCCGCTTCACCTGCCTGCTGGAACGTCGCTTCTAAAAACACAAACATAAACACAGACACAAACACACAAACAAAAACAACAAAGCAGGTGTAAAAAGCCGTCACTGATGCTCTTTGTAACCTCTCTCGGGATGCTGCTAAGAGATACATTTTTAAAAATTAACCTTCAAGTAGAGCTGATAACCTTATCCCTGTAAGTCACATAAGAAACCACAGGGGCAATGAACATAATGGAAATGGGGGGAAATCACCACTCCCAGCCACCAGACCTTCAGCTGGGGAATGGGAGGAACAACCAACCTGACTCCTTACTCAGGCAGTGCGCTGCTCCAAAGGGGAAACAATACAGAAGCTGGGCGATGGGTATATAGGGGTTTGTTACACTTTTGTATTTTTGTAGGCTTCAAAATTTTTCTAACAGAAGATCCAAAGAAGTGACGACACTAGAGGCTAATCAGTAGATTATAAAGTTCTATATAAATACTAAAATGGTATTTCAGAAGGCCATTTAAAGAAAAGGCTTGATTTTAAGCTTGGCCCTAAAAGAAACAGACTTTCTGTTCAAAATAATTCTATATTGTTTGACCTTTTTGGTAAAGAATTAGTTTTGTCAGTTAATTAAAAATGAGACGAACTGACCTTTCGTTAATGTGTGTATTTGGTAAAACCTAACCTGACTGTAAAACGATACATGTGAGTTTTAAACCACTGATAAATACAAGATTACAACTTATAGACGAGTTCATGAAGCACACAGAATAAATAAAAACACTGAGAAATGAACACTTATGAACTTTTTTCTAAGAATTATGAAATAAAACTTTTTAAAGAAGCTTGTGAATTGTAAAGTTGGTCAGTAAGGCAGAGCGAGAGGCGAGCAAGCCCCCCCCCCCCCCCCGCCCCCGGACCGTGTAGACCTAGGAGGAACAAGCAAGGGTGTACGTGGCTCCAGTCAGGACCAAGGAAGCCCAGCACCTTGTCTCAAAGGGTAGGGCTGGCCGAGTTTTGTTTTCTTACGTTTCTGCTCTCTCTGCTCTCGAGAGGGCATCGGAGGTAGCTGACGACACAAACTCGGTTGAATATGACCATCAAATGAGTCGTCTGGGGCTCTGAGCCCTTAGTCCTACGCAGCCGTGACTGCCGAGGTGCAGTCCGACCCAAGGGGATGTGGGGTAACATCCTATTAACAGACTTGTTAGTGGTTTAGGCCAGTGGGAGTAGCAGCGGGGGCCAGAGGTTCCTCTTCTGGCCTTCCAGGCCAGCCCCGCCCAGAAGCAATTCCAGGTCAGGGCAGAGCAAGAACCAGCAGGGGTTCTGCCATCTGTGACCCTCCCGACGTCACGGGAGGCAGTTTGACCTTGTGAGCCCTGGAGTTGAGTGCTGAGTTTTTCAAGTAGCCCCGGTTTTCACTAGGTGACCTTGAACAACTTATTTTGTGGGCCTCAGTTACCTGGTCTGCAGAACGGGATTCATGACAGCTAACTACCTCCTAAGTATTCTGTGAAGATCACATGAGGGAATTAGATCGAATGACAGAATTCACGTAAAGCATTTAGAACAGAGCATGGTACATACTAATTCCAGATGCAATTAGTAGGATTAAAGTCATCATTAATTAGCTCTACCTTGCCAAAGAAAAATCAGGAAGCACTGGGGCTACAAGGCCAAGCTACCTTGCACAGCTTCCTTTCTCTCTACCCCAAGTCGATCCAAGATAACTCCTGGTCTCTCAATCTCTTTAAGATATAAAAGGCTGTTATCAGAAACAACATTCTCATTCTGTGACATGTAGCATACTATGTGTATTTCCTTTAATAGGTCAATTTAACTAAATTGCCATGGATTGGTCTGTATTTTCATCTTGTTTGTCATTACCGTAAGGGGAGGAACGTGCCACTAATGACGCATCTGTGATGTTTTGTCAGGTTTCCCTGGTCGGGGCCACGTCGCCGTATCCTTCCAGCCCCAACAACTAAACGCCCTCAGCTAGAGTCTGAGACAAAGCCACTTCATACCAAAGCTCACTACTGAAGAAATGTTCCACTACAATAAAACAGGAAGCTTTTCTTTTTTGGAGTAGAAATCTATGACTGGTGGGTATAACTTTCTTAGCTATGGAAGCTTCTCCTCGCATCAGCTTGGTGTTACAAATGTGTGCAGCGGTGATGGGGTTCGTTGGTAGTGGACACGAGGCCACTTCCTAAGAGCGAAAACCCTCAAAATACAATTACAGCTCCATTTTCTGAAAATTTTCCACGGTGCTATGGCGTCTCTACCTTCTAAGTAATAATTGATTTTAAGTTCATTAATTTTGGGTATCAAGAGTCCTTTTACAATTCCCCAACATGAAATTAATACATGACATAACATGCTTCTCTTCTGGTCTGTTAAACGGTTATCTGAAAGAGTTCTGTGAAATCAAAATGTAAGCGTTCCCTTTAAACCACGCCTCAAAACGTCTGAATTGACACTATCTGAATTGACCTATTATTTTATGGGTCAACTTGTTAAACTTGATTGCTTGAGAAAAGCTACATACAGTTAAAGCAGCCATACTCAAAGAGAAGATTTCAATGTGTTTCCGCGATCTCTGTTGTAGTATTTGGTGACACAATTTCGAGTTAAAATGATACGGCATTTACCGGTTTAAACAAATCAATCACAGAACTTTAAACCCTTCGTGCATATCCTACCGGAAGAAACAACAAACAGCAGCAAGCATCACTTCCTGTGTCAGAGACACAGACAAAAACCTGCCTGCAAAGTCAGATCTTCTTGTGTGGTTGCTTGTATTAGCTACTAAACCCCTAACAGTTAAGCACTAGCCAATTAGAAAGCATGCACTAATGTTCATTTGAGTTGAGTTGAGTTTTCCTGTAACTGAAATGCAGAAGAAAAAAAAAAATTAGTACTTCCTAAAGTCCAATGGATTCTCTATTAATACAAATACTTTTAAGAAACAGCAGCGATATTTGTGAGAGAACAAGGGAATTTTCTTGACCTGTGTGAATAAATCTTTTTAATGTTGTCTAAATACTACTGTCGGAAAGGTCCTAGTTGAGGCAAACACGATTCAGGAAAAAAGGACCCTTGAGCATAAACATACAATGCAAAATCATTAAAATACTTTAGTTTAAAAGTCCTCAAGCAATTAAAAGATGCCCACTTACCTTGCCTATCTTTTCAGTGACGTATGAAAGGAAAAGCACAAAATTAACCCCAACTGCCAGAGGTGTCCCAGGTTAGTTACAGAACTACACCAAACCACACCGCATTCGTCCACACTCGCGCTCTCTTTCCGCTCCCTCTCAGGCCCCTTAGCCTAAGCCATTCTGTGACATTACAGCTACCAGGGAGTTCTACTGAAAAACAAACAGACTGGCAAAACAAAAACAAAAACCAACCCTGTCTGACATTCTTTAGAATAGAGCTGCACACTGCCAAATTTTTTTTTTTTTTTTTTCTAACTTTCAAGCAAACTGGTACAGGTGTAGGTAGCCAGTGCTTAGTGTGGACTGAGCGATCAGAAGAGGCAAGCGGGCCGTTAGGGGCCGACTTCTATTCTAGCAGGACTCCTCAGTGACTGCTCCATGATAACTCAGATGTCATTCACAGAAGTGACATTCTCAGCCATCCCAGTGGACCGCACTGGCATGCTTCCAGAGAATGTAACAAGGAAATAATTTTTAACGGTCACGTGCAGGGACTCTTACCTTATAGTCCAATCAGGGAAGGCAGTGCACTCTACACACAAGAGCCTAAAGCCCTAATGCTTATTTCGGTTTTTCAACTGCTTCCTATAAAATTCTCCAAAAGTCAGGAGAATCTAACACTGGAAAGTTCTGCACAACTGCCATCCAGAGAGTCACTAACTTGTTCACAGAAACTGGATTATTACATGACTAAAAGTCTCAACTCTGGCCACCGGATGTCAGAACACCTAAGACGAGCTACAGATTACATGTTGGTTTCTTGTTCTGCAAAATAAAAGAATGGACAGGCAACCAAACTTCAGAGAAAATCAGAAATGTGAAGGAAGCTTTAAGTGACCGAGTATCTTAACAATACGCTAACACTAATATACACATAAACAGCGGAAGGGACGCTTGCAGAAGTAAATGAAGATACTCAGCTTTATCTATCCCGGAGTCAAAGATGACAAACCCGAGACGTCGGGAGTTTAATTTCGTGTTGGCCCCCTAGCTCTCACTGCTACGGATGTGATGTTCCAGACAACAACAAAGCCATCTTTAAAGCAGCTCTATAACAAAGACAGGGGAGGGCTGGTGTACTTGGTGTGCGGCTAAAGTTACCCATGCTAAATAACCAAGGCTTGGGGTCAGAATGATGGTATTACCTGAACACCTGGGTCCTCATCTTCTTCAGGAGGAGGAGATGCTGGGGGCGTTTTGTCTAAGTCTGAATTTTCAGAACCTTCTGTTTTTCCCTTGTTGACCTTTTTCTTCAAAGCACTTGCTTCTGAATCAGGTTTCTTATTACTAGAATTCAAAGTGGATCACTTAGTGTTCACTTTTTAATGAGGTTTTCCACATGCCCCATGCCTTATATTTCCCACATTAATATCCCGAAAGTATCGATGACAACTGATAAATCAATGCGTGTTGGCCACTTACAGTTAAATGGCACTCTCAATTAAGTTTTTATGGCAAAACCCCATACTGATGACCTTTGGCAAATACCTGACCTAATTAAAGAGAAATTTCATGCAAAAACTCCCAATACCACACAGAGTACATTTGTTATCTAGACAATGCAAAATCCCTGCCAGTACACCAAACCATAGTGAAAAATCAGATTAAGAAGTCGTTCTGCTATCAAATTTTTAAGGCACAGGATACGTTTTGTTTTGTTTTGTTCTGCTTTTGAACGTCAAGGAAAACTAGACTATGATGATCATTTCTTTGTGTCTCTTGCAGAGAGTTTTAAAACTCCTATTTAAGCCCTTTTTATAACCAACACTGCTAGGTGTCCTCCATTATGTCACCCAGCTACATTATTATCCGACGACAGCCTCTTAAAATATAACAAAACATATGGCAATTTCCTGTTCTACATGATTTTACTTAATGCTGTTTTCTTAATTTAAAATAAGCTTCATTTTGGTGCTGGGCATTTTTTTGAGAGAGTCACAGTAGCCTTTTTTTTTTTTTTTTTTTCCCCCAAAGCTAGGTCTCTGAAATACAAAAATACAGCAAAAACAACCCCAATAATTAAAGTGCATGCTCCACAGTACGTTTCTGCCAGACGTTAACAGGATTGGAATGTTACATAAGTCAAAAGACGTGAATGAACCTTGAGAAAAAAAAATTTTTTTTTTAAATTTAACTTTACCATTGGCTTCAAAACCTTTATGTGACATTCTTCTAGAATGTACGCTTAGTGCTACTTTCCATTCCAATTTCCAAACCGGACCCAAGGTTTTCTAACATTAATTATCATGTTTTGCAACGTTTAAAATAATCAAACCTCAGTAATGGTTATATTTTTTCTATTTCTAGAAACCATAAAATTCTAATAAATTTGAAAACACGGTATTTTAAAAACCTTTACAAAGTTTATTTATGAAACTTCATAAATTCCCAGAAAAGTGTGCTGACAGAATGCATTAAACAGCATATTTTCTCAGCCTCAGCTACT
This sequence comes from Prionailurus bengalensis, assembly GCF_016509475.1. Taxonomy (NCBI): domain Eukaryota; kingdom Metazoa; phylum Chordata; class Mammalia; order Carnivora; family Felidae; genus Prionailurus; species Prionailurus bengalensis. Next base: position 12,011,791 of record NC_057353.1, on the reverse strand, counting down.
ACAAAAGACACCAAGACATCTCTATGCTTTCCTTTAAGTAAAGCACACGTCACGTAAAATATTTCAAAAGTATGTTAGCAGAATAAAGTATCCATCACCCGCCTAAAACGTATCTTAGTAACGAATAAAATATTTGGTAGTCCCAAACTAGTTATTTTTAAATACTCAGACCCTGTTCTATTTTGTGAACATTTTAGCAGGGTAGATAGCCACGTAAGGAAATAACTTACAAGAATTCAAGATTAGCGCAAACGGCAGTTAGGTTTAAAGAGTTCTTTTAATTTAAAAAAATTTTTTAAAGGCAGTGTCCTAAAAACTTGAAGTCCCCAAAGATCCATGGAAAGAATAATATTTTTTTAAATTAAAAAAAAAAATCCATACAGCAGTTCCTCACCCAACTGTCCTAGTGTTTACGCTACACATGGACAGAAGTCTCCCCTACTATGAGGCTCCATTTCCAGCATTTATTTCCGCTCTAACTGCCACAAATTATACAATACTACAGCTGAACGCTGGGCCCCTTTCCTTTCATCTGCACGCCAAGAGCAATCAGATTACCCTGGTAACCAGCGGTCACATGACCAGCACCTGCTCTTTTGGCTGGATGCCACTGACTAAAGCCATCTGCTTCCCTCAATCAGCTTTCAAACATTCTCAACACCTGCGCTGCAGTGTTTTGTGGTTTCTTTTATCAAATCAGTGCAAAACTGCTTCCAAAACTTTACATATTTCTCAAATTTGTTTAAATCAGAGGTAGGCCTGTCACAGAGTTGAACCACTGCCAGGTAAAGTAAGTCGGCAGCCGGTGCCTTTCACCGTGACCTCTCTGAACCAGAGCGAGGTACACAGTTTAATTTAGTGGGGTTACCGCACCCTATGTGAACTATCCTATAGGAGTAAAAAGGCTTACTGTCTTAAAGCCGCCAGAGCCCAGGTTTGCTGAAATATCAATTTGCTGAAGGAGAGAAGCACTAATGATTTTCCACCTGCCCTGTCCATGAATGAACTGCGTGGAACCTCCAAGGCTGCTAAAAGTCAGACAAGACCTCTCCAAATGCTCAGGGAAAAAAAAAAAAAAGCCTGTAGCCAAGGGAAGCACTCATCCCAGATCTGATTACCGAAAGATTTCCAAACTCATTAGACCTGGCACTATTAACGTTGCTCAGAGACAGGTAAGCACTTCCATGCTGACACCTTCTCGTGACATCAACACCCAAATCAAAAGCGTGCCAAGAAGTCAAAAAAGCTACAAAATCTTCAATGTCCACCCAAAGACATCACAACCAAGGACAAGATAAAGTCATGTTAATTAAATTGCCTTTGCTACTGCTTTGCAATCAGCTAATCTGGATTTTCAACTAAGTGTTACATTACAACTGCTTTGTCTCCAAAAAACTAAGGTCAGAATTTTTCTTTCAACAAATGAGGGTAATACAGACTGTGGGTTAGGCTGATGTGCGTCAGACACACCTTAGCTCAAGTTCCAACTCTGTCATGTATCACCTGTCTGTCTGTGACCCTGAACAAATCACTTCGTTTCCCCGAGCCTCAGTTTCTCATCGGTAAGATGAGGTCAGTAATGCTATCTTCCTCCAAGATTCGTTATGAGGTTTAAATGAGATAATGGATGAAAACGCTGGCGGTATGTGACACAAATGCCAGTATTCACACACACATCTGGAAGGCAAACAGCTGGGAACGCATTCGGGGACGCCTGGGAACATATTCTCTGGTGTGGCCCGGACCCACTCGGGCTGAATCCACTGCAGACTCGGAGACAGAACCCCACTGCACCAAAGACCATTTCCTCTAAAGCAAAGTCCTTTATCCACAGTCCCCAGCACAAGCTGGGAGGACAAACAAGCAGCCGATCCCAAGGGCCACTCCCCTCCGTGGCCACTGCTTTAGTTCAGGCAGGTGTCATTTCCCACCTCACCTATTACAACCGCCTCCCCGCTGCCTCGTCACCCTCGTGATCCACGGGCTGGGTCACCCGCTATCAGACTGCTGAGGAAAGGACACACGTGCTACCTCCACGGTCGCTATTTAATTTAAATCTCTAGCGTTCAGAGCTAGTCTTTTATAATGCCAAAGCCAAAACGTGGCCATACAAACATTCCTGTCCCAAATTATAATTTGGAAAGCTGGCAGGCACGCACGGGGCAGCTCCTCCAGCTGGGGGTAAGAGAATGTTATTAATAAGAAACATCCCTCGAGCGGACACTCCAATGTCGAGAATGGAGCCACTGAGCTGCTTGGCACAGACACAGAACCTCCGACAGCTGCCGTGATGGCCACTCGCGCGGGTTTAGCCGATGCTGGCCTCCACGCGGTGACCTCCCGGAGGGAGGACCCCAATGGGTGGGGGGTGGGGGTGCTTTCTAATTCTAGCCCTAAATGGCCTCAGCCCCGGAGGCATCGTGCCTCCCCAGACCCGCTCTGCCTCCCGCACTTCCTTCAGGGACATGGCACTGCCACCAGAACGTCACCTACAAACCCACCCTCCACGCACCAGCACAGCGACCAGCTAAAACGTAAACCTGACTGCACCGTCCTGCTTCAAGTCCGATCTACACGATGACGTCTGAGAGTCCGCACCGGCCTGCAAGGCCTTCTGTGATGTTTGCAACTGGCAACGTTGTGTTTCCACTTTCCTCGCACCCCAAACCCTCCGCACCCTCTACGTGCAGACACAAAGAATGTGCTCACTAACGGGCACACCTGCCTCTTCCACCTCCGTCCCCCCCCCCCCCCCCCAGCTCCATCTACGACTCTGCAAGACTCAGCTAGGCCATCGCTCATTCACGAGAAGCCTCACTCCACCTACGTGAAGGAAGGTACCCTGCACAAGGGGTATTTAAAACACACAGAATACGGTGGGAGCACTACCACAATGAACTGAAACCAATGCTGTGTGTGTGTGTGTGTGTGTGTGTGTGTGTGTGCATGAGTGTATGTCTTTCTCCAACTATCACATAGGCTCAAAAGAGGAAGAAGTGTGTCTTATTTATCTTTGCTTTCCTAGTGCCTGGTCAGGTAGGTGCCTTATCAATTTTAGCAGATCGATTTAATTGCACAACACAAGTTAAGAGCGACAACAACAACAACAAACACGTATACGGCCCTTACCAGGCACTACTCAAAAGTGCTCTTCTCATTAACTCGTTGAAGAAAACCCGACGCAGATTCTGTCTTCATGAGGAGACACCCACGAAGCTCAGTGAAATGGGATTAACATGCTACCCAAACAGAGTGAGACGCAGCACGTTTGCAAAACCGATACATCTCTATACTTCTCCCTGCTCATACAGTTCTTTCATTTCCTCAGCCTTATCTCCCACTGTGGCTGGTGTCACCGAGATACAGAGCCACCCGCTCCTGAAGCTAGACAAGCCCTTCCAACCTTGGAGGAAGCACATTTTCTGGGGATGGTGCTAGCAAGTCTGAAGGGCCACTGTCCCTCCACCAGCTCTATTCCCTTTCACATTTTATCACGAGAGCGGGTCATACTGGTGGGCAGCTGGATGTGCTCGGGGTCCATAGCTTAGTGACATTTAGGTCACCTCTGCTAGACCAGGCTCTGAAGGGCTGCAATTGTCCCCAATGTGATCCAAACATATGCCTTTAAAAAAAAAAAAAAAAAAAGTATTTATTCTGAGAGAGAGAAATAGAGCATGACAAGGGCAGAGAGAGGGAGAGAGAATCCCGAGCACGATCCACGTTGCCAACACGGAGCCCGATGAGGGGCCTGATCTCAGGAACCGAGAGATGGAGACCCGAGCCGAGATCAAGAGTCGGACACGTAACCCAATGAGCCACCCAGGGGCCCCGAAGCATAGGCCATCTTGACGAGACCACTGAGAACCCAAACTCTGTATTCAGGGAACACACGTCACACGGAGGGCCGTGCTAAGGCCATCCCATACCCTTTACGGAAGGGTTCGTATTCAGCTTTTAAGAGTCTACAAGGAAGGGCTAAGTGACAGGACCCGAAACGGGGTCGCGTCAACTCCTTCCACCTAAGACACAGCACACAGACGACTAATTCTTTTTGGTGAAAAGGAGTACAGGCTTTTTAAACAAGTAAGGGCCAGAACTTACTAGAGATCCAGCTAGCTGCCCTGACCTACCGCAAAACAGAACGCAGTCACACACTGATCGGCATCAACATTAAGGACCCAAACGGAAAGGTAGTTTGAAAAGGAACCGTACTGTGGGAGCACCTGTGATGAGAACACAGCCAGTGAAGAGGTCTGGGCAGCAGGGGGGGGCCCTCAGACAGATCCTGCCGATGGGGTGATTCCCACCACACTGGGGAAAGCCAACCTTGAGGCCGGGGTCCTGAAGGTTAATCGGATTTTTCAGAGGCTCAGGCCAAAATGTCATCTTTTAGAAGACGAGTAAAAAGTGCTGCAATATATCCTTATATTTTACATGTTTAAAAGGTTTTTAAATGAAGAACTGAAGCTGATGAAGGAGAAGAGGGACAGAGACGTTCCCGGCACAGGAGGCCTGCAACGTGTCGCGATTCTGAAAGATCCGGCGGCTGCCATAATAAAAACTGTAATAAGCTGTTTGGATCAAGGGCCCAATGGTGGTAGAGAGAAGAGCATCGAGCCTCTCAGCTTGAGTATAGAATTTTCCTCTAAGGTTTTAAAAAAAATTTTTTTTTTAAAATTTTTTTTTCAACGTTTATTTTTTTGGAGACAGAGAGAGACAGAGCATGAATGGGGGAGGGGCAGAGAGAGAGAGGGAGACACAGAATCGGAAACAGGCTCCAGGCTCTGAGCCATCAGCCCAGAGCCCGACGCGGGGCTCGAACTCCCGGACCGCGAGATCGTGACCTGGCTGAAGTCGGACGCTTAACCGACTGCGCCACCCAGGCGCCCCTAAAAAAAAATTTTTTAAGTGTATTTTGAGAGAGAGAGAGAGAGAGAGAGAGAACACGAGCATGAGCTGTGGAGGGGCAGAGAGAGACAGAGAGAGAGAGAGAATCCAAAGCGGGTTCTGCACTGCCAGCACGGAGCCCAGTATGGGACCTGAACCCACGAACTGTGCACCAGAGCTGAAAGCAAGAGTTGGACGCTTAACTGACTGAGCCCCTCCTCTAAGTCTGTAAACAATGAGAAAGAAACTTAAAAGACAAAGAAGCAAAATAAAAAAATGACAAGATAAAGCACTAAAAACTGAAAAATATCAATTAAGGCAACATAAAGTGGGATACATCATCAAGTAAAATCAACCCAACAAAACAAAACAAAAATTTTCAGGTCCTAAGATGAAAACTTGTTTTAATGGCTACACTAGAATGCAATAAAATGAAGGTAATAGAATAAACTGATGATGACAGACACAGAGCAAACCCTGAGCAACAGACAGGACACACAAAAGCCAACTCCTCGCCGTGAGGGCAAAGGCCCAGGAGCACTCGGGACACTGGTCCGAACGTGTGAGATGCTCCACGGGGCCACCTTGGGCAGAGAGCTCCCGGGCGGGATGGCGGGATGGGAGCAAGACCCTTGCCCTGCCCCCTGGGCCCGTCTGCCCCCCCCCCCCCCCCCCCCCCCCCCCCCCCCCCCCCCCCCCCCCCGCACAGTCGGCCTGCAGGTGCCGAGCCGCCCGGCCTGGGGCCGAATACTTCGCTCCAAGCAGGTGCCCTGCCACCCCAGCCCCTAAACCCCACCCATAAGTTCTTCACCCTACTCTCCTGGTTGAGAAAGAGAAAGAGTTGAGAAGAGAAAAGGAGAGAGGAGGGGTGGGGGGATGCTATTTTACTTCTGAACAACAAGCGTATGATTTCAATGACAAATTAATAGGCTTTTTTTTTAAGTTCTCTGAAAGTGACTGGATGGAACACCTCTAAGACACTTAATTTAATCTAAATTGTTACCTTAAATAGCTCTTCTAGCATCAAGTACTCCTTAAGTACATTAACTATGCTAAATTTTTAGGAAGGAAAGAACAAAGAAAGTTAGATACAGAAACCTAATTTGCTTTCATTTAAAATGAAAGTATATTGCAAACAGTCATCATGCCTCATCTTTTCATTTTGTAACCAGACTTTCCAAGGATGAAGAAACTGAGGGTCAGACAGGCTACGTGCTCAGCCCAGGAAGTTGCACTGCTAGGACTGTAGCCAAAAGCTGTCTGGTTCCAGAGCCCACATTTGAGTCCTGGGACTGATCCGAAGGCATCTTCTTCGTGAGATCTCCCTAGGAGTCCAGTGCCGGCCTGGCCTTTAGGGGTATCCTTCAGGCCTCAGAAGTGTTTCCTGCTGAATGTGTTCTGTGACTTGGGACGATCGCTGGCTAGCCTTGTAACATAAGAACCCTGTCCTGAGGATAGCTACTGGGTTGCCCCCTTCTTAAAGAAGACTGTGGAAGGAAGGAAGGAAGGAAGGAAGGAAGGAAGGAAAGGAGGGAGGGAAGGGAGGGAAGGAAAGGAGGGAGGGAGGAAGGAAGGGAGGAAGGAAAGAAGGAAGGAAGGGAAAGAAAGATAGAAAGCTCTCCTGAAAAGAGCCAAATCCATTTTTAATAACGAATGTACTCTTTTTTAAAATGTCTATTTATCTTGAGAGAGAGACAGAGAGAGAGAGCAAGCGGAGGAGGACAGAGAGAGACAGGGGGAGAGGGAGAATCCCAAGCAGACTCCGCACTGCCCGTGTGAAGCCCAAGGCGGGGCTGGACCTCACGGACTGTCAGATCGTCACCTGAGCCGAAATCGAGAGTTGGACACGTGATCGGCTGAGCCACCCAGGTGCTCCAACAACGAATATATTCGGGGCGGGGGGGGGGGTGTAAAAAAGACTCATCATTCAGTCAAGAATTCTCACTGAAAATCTAAAGGCTACTGAATTTTATGGATTATGGATCGAATTAAGATCTGCCAGTAACACGGAAAAGAAGTCTAGTTAGCGAATACGTTCTCTCATCGCAGAAGCGCAACACAAACATTAGCCACCCGGCACCGTGGCACAACACAGACCTGAGCACATCGGGCATCACAGGAGCGAGGCAGAAAGCACACCCTCTGACTACAGGGTGCTCTTCAAGCGCCAAGCGGGAGGCTCACGGGTGGCTGCCTGTGCCACATTGCAAGAGGCTGCTCCTGCTGATGCACAGCATCCCCATGACTCAGGAAGGGGGACACTGGGCTAACTTGGGCAGCTAGAACCGCGCTCCCTAGGTTCCCTAGATCTTTTCGGATCTGCCAGCGTGGCCGGTACGACACACGAGACACGCCGCTCACCCACATTTTAATAGCTGCCACCTACCTGCAGGGAGGTAGGGGACAAGGCAGAGCGAGTGGTGAAACCAACGAGGAGGAAATAGCACCACCCACCCCTAACAGGAGAAGCCCAAAGACCACGACATTATACTGTTCCTGCAGAAATCAGGGCTACCCACACATAATTAGTACTCTCATGGAAGTTCACATCAAAATAAAGAAGAAGAATGGGGTCACTTTTCCTAATTCACACCATTTCCCTAGTTGACATGTTAAAGCTAAGCCACACAGACTTCTCTGAGAAGCTGAAGGAGCTGGTGTTCCAGACGGCTGATGCTCTCACGGTGGCTCTGCACAGCACCCAGACTTGAAGGGGCCCTCACCCGGGCAGAAAGATCTTTGTGCACCCATCACGTGACAGATTTCGCAGCTGCACAGAACTTTACACTTTTCAGAAGCATGTCCAGGCGCAGGTATTTTTAATGATCACTTAAAAAATGCGCCTACGATCCCTTCTGCCCTTTATCTTCCACTCCTAACGTCACAACCACATCTACTATGGCGACACATCTTCTGCCCTAAAATTCCACTTGAGAGAGACTTCAGAGGAATGCGTTCCAGAAACATCCCCCTTTGACACACCACTGCCACCCATGGCCTCCTCACCTCTCGACGTTCAACTGATGGGTGCTGAGAAGTGGAGGCGGGAGTCTACGCATCCTCTCCCACATAAAACCACAGTGGCAGCCGGCCACCGCTCTCCCTGGATGGGCACGCGTCCCAGGGTGGTCACTCCTGCATCTAGCACGGTAGGAGTCAGCAGAACCTGCTTTTTAAGGGTCAACGTTGTCGGGCCTTCTCCTCCCCCAAGGACTCGAACTGCACCACGTGTTGCTAAAGACAGCAGGGTCTGTACTAAAGAGCGGCTGACGACTCTCCCTGCCTGCCCATTCAGCAGAGTAAGACAAATCAGACAGAGGAAGGGACATAACGTGGCCTGTCACCAGCAAGAGAAAGATTTCTGAGGTGCCCATCCTGAAGGAAGAAAGGATTTGGGATGAAAAAGACCTAATGGCCCCCTTTTCAAAGAGAAGGTAACCTTTGAGGCCAGGAAAGGGTCACCTGGTCCCATCCCTGACCTGGAGCTTGTTAATGAACCAGAGACCTGGCAGGGCAGACCAGTGGGTAGAGACACGATGCTCACAGGTGCCTTTTCTCCCTTGCTCCCCTCCAATCCTCAAAGGGCTCAAAGTCCATTTTGTGGCCATATGTTTAAAAAGTCTGTATCCTCTTCTGGAGGCATGGTGTCCAAAACACTTAATTCAGTATTTTCAATTATCCAATGACGTGGGTCAAAACTAAATCACTGGATGTAAATGAAAGAACAAGGAAGCAGAAGAAAAGTTGTGGGTTTCGTTTATTTTATCAGCTATATACCTGGTGGACAACTATCTGACTCTCTGGGTTTTCTGTACTTACTAAGCAAAACTAGTTCAATGGTTTGCTTTTGTGTCTAATCTCCACCGAAAAGTTTTTACGTGTCTAGGAGCACACTATAAAACACGTATTGGGTTGCCAAAATATACCAACGTTGGGCTCGCTGGCTGACAAAAAAAAAAAAAATTCCCCAGGTAAAATGCTGCTACTTTCTTAGATCATAATGGAGAAGACAGTATCTGAAAAAGCAAAGTCCCTCAGAAGAAAGTGGCCACGTAGATATTAATGAAAATGACAGTGTGGTTTGCAAAAAACGGACCTGACGTGTTTTCGGTGCTTCGTGTTTTTCAAAAAATAGCAGCAGCGTGTTTATTATCCATTTAAAAATAAAAATATCTACATCACTCTTAACTGAGAAACAGCATTTCAGCTTCCTGCTAACTTGAACACTGGGGGTGGAAACCCAGAGCAAGGAAACTGCACCAGCAGCCAATCTCCGTGGCTTCGTTTCACGGGAGCTATGCTAGTCAAGTCACAATCTTTGGCCAAGTTCCCTTCTGTATGCACATTCAAAGAATCTTTATATAGCTAAGTGGACCACTAAAGCATTTGAGAGTCATTCAAAGGAGGCGCTTCCTCCAAATTCTCTCTCATTTCACAGGGCCCGTGCATACACAACAGAAAACGCATTGAAAGGAAGAATGCAAACCCTCCTGTTTCAGCTTCTTGGATCCTTCCGTATGCAAACTGGCATCCCCTCCAGCCCACAAATGTCTTAGCTTTTATTTTCAATATTTACTGCCAATATTTGAAAGCTATAAGGACACCTGGGGAGAGCACGAGGAAAAAAATGGGTAGAAAAATACATATTTAACATAAAAGGGAAAGGGGAAAGAAAGACACTATTTCTATTTCTAATAGAAAAGTAGAATGTGGCCCCTTTTTCTCATTATTAAGATTTCAAAATGTCTTTTTCTGAGATGCTGAATGCCTTTTCCTGTTTCTCTACCATCCTATGTAACAGCCTCTGGCAGATTCTTTTAGGTTCTCCTGTGCGGACCAGACGAACGTAATTCGACTTTGGTGGCCCAAAGGGTCAGTTCACGGAGAATGGCCACAAATTCAAGCCTCAGCCACTTTATGGAATGAAGCAGAGTGGCAGGTAGTGAGAAGGACATCCTAAAGGCACACAGAATCAGCCCGGTGATAACAGCCACCCTCTCTGAATGTGCTTTATCACGGAGAGCGTGTGAAGGATGCAAAACAAGCCAGACCACCAGTGGGTCGCTTGCGTCATCACCCGCTCAAAGGACAACGCATCTGTTTGTAGAACGTCACCGATGACAGGGCGTACAGGACTGAACAGGGAAGATGCGAGCAGTTCTACGCGAAATTTTTCATTTCACTTCTGTGTATTCCCTTGTATTTCAGCCCTCTGTAGGAAAATTATTTTCTGTATAAACAAATTCATCAAGTTAACTTATTCAAGGATGGAAATAACTGGTATCACATAACATTTTGCAAAACAAAATTGCCACTGCTCTATTCCAGTGCTTAAAAGCAAACTGCTATGGCAATTCAACCCCAGTGCTAACATAACCCAAACCCCCTATTACCTTCATCACTGCATATTCAATTTACATAATTATTCTGCTATGCTATTCAGAATTTACATGTAGTTGTATGCACTTCTACTGATCTGTGCTTCAGGGATGCTATTTCCTTTCTAGACTTAGCAGAACACGAGGCCACAGCTCGATGTACTCAATACATCTGGCCGATAGAAACTGCGGCTCAACAAAATAATGGGTCGGTTTGTGCCTTTACTGAAAATCTCTGCTCAGTTACCATATTCTTGGACAGCATCCCCATCTGACCATCAACAACAGGAAAGCTCTCAGGAATTTCCTCACCGCATTTCATCGTAAATCAGCAAGTGGCCCTACAAGTGGTCAAGTCCCCGGGGCCAGCAGAGTTGCTCCAAACACTCCCGGCGCGCCCCTCGGCATGGCTTGAGTCTCTCTTTCCGCGTGCAGATCTCCATACTCAACAGAAATATTCCAGTCAATTATTTTCACACCACTTGGGGAAAAACAACTATCGCCTATAGGAGGCATCCACTGAGATGATGCGTCTAAAGCGAATGAAGGGAGGGAAACGTACCAAACATTCCTCTTGGGAGAAAATGATCACATGCCCTTCCGCCTATCAAAAGCATGTGACCCTAATGCAAAGCCATTACTCGGATTCAGCAATGCCAAAAATTGACTCTGCACAGACCATTCAAAGGTCAGGATGAGCAGCTGAGCGCACGCAGACGAGGCCTGCCCTGGAATTTTGCCCTCGTGGGTGAAGACAGGCCCTGTCTTTGCATCAAGCAGCACGTGTGCCCAGAACCGAGTGGATGTGATGCCCTACGTTCCTAACACTTGTTTATAGTTGTTGGGGACATTTTAACAAGTTCACTGTGAAATACAGCATTTTAACATCTGCCCCGGTGTATCCCACAGGAGGTTAAGGGTATGCTAAAGAATGTTTTTAAAGACAGGATGAGGTCCATGTAGACTCAGAACCAGAGAATCATACACTTGGAAATTTATGACAACATCCAAGATATAGTGGGGGTTATTTTTTTTTTTTTGTCCTTTTTTCTTTTTGTTAATCAATTTTTGTCATTCGGTGCTAGATTCAAAATATTAAAAATACAAACCGAAGGCAGATATATATATATATCTTGAGACTAAAACAAGTCTTGGTGATATTTTTTCTGAGTTCTAGCAAGCTCTTTTAGAACACAGACACTTACACTTCAAGTTTAAAAAACAGTAACAACACATTCTTTTAAAATTTTGCTTCGATTTCTTTCTCCTTGGGAAAAATATGCACATGCCTCCGCCTATCAAAAGCACAATACTTAGCTTTTGGGCAATTATATTTCTAAAAAAAAAAAAAAACCCGGTAAGTCAGACCGAAATTCTAACCCTATGTTCCTTGCTCACATCCTAACACTTAACAACAGTACCTACAAAGAAGAAGTACTTAATGGAATATTTCTTAAGTAAATGAACAAAATTCGTAACGGGTTGCAGGATTAGAAGAGTGTTCATATGCAGAAAAAAATAATAGTTTTCAATTAAGAGACCACATTCGGAGGCATCAAAGAACGTTCATAAGTAAATGCAAATATCGTCGCCTAGAAGAATGAGGTGTTGGATATAATTCAGTTATTCCAGCACCATAAAAAGTACCGATGACAAAAATTTTTAAAGGACTATGATACAGACTTCCAACACACTACAGAATAACGTATTTGGGGATGTCTGGGTATTCTTAGCACAAGTTGAAAATCCAAATTTGCTCTTTTGCTTTGCAGGAGCACCTCTGCGGTCACAGAAATCAAGTCCTCTCTCTGTATCCGCGCGTACTCACACAGGAAAGTCTACGAGTCAAAGGCTGACAGGCCAGCGAGCTCAAAAAGTTCACGTCAAGCATGTCCATCACGGAACGGAGCGTGCATGTGTCCACGCATGTGCGCGTACATGCATGCACACGGAGGGACGACGTGCAGTGTGTCTCCTAATGGAGTTTGCAAACAGGTTCAGATTAACTGAGTCTGACCACACTTCCATCTGGAAACTATATTTTCTAACATGAGCCATATTCTGAAAAATAGATTCAGATGTTTGGAATTGGTTCAGAACAGTTGTAAGAAATGTTCGGTACAAATGAAAAAAATTAGTCTTCAATGTCTTCTCCTCTCAGCTTTTCTTACTGCGTAAATATGCCTTCTGGGGGGTCAGAGTTGGCGGGGGAAGTACAGAGGGAAGGATGGAGGGAGGAGGGTATTTCCTAGAAGCTAAAACCCGTGCTACTCTTGCATGCATATCTAATGGATAACTGCTATTTGATTTCTCCCACGTTGCCCACTAGCATTTCAACCCTGCCCCGGGAAGGCTTACTCCGCCAAGTGGAGAGAATTAATTCTCCTGTTTCAACTTCTGGGAAACAGGGCTGAAAAGCTTAGTGAAATATAGTGACCTGTCTTGCTTCTATAATCCTTCTTTCCCTGTTTTGCATTGTCCTTGAAAATGAGGTTGCTGGCCTATACTTACAAATAACTATGCTGGTAATTTGGTTCTATTTGTTACATGACAAATTTCTACGAAAATACGAGCAAGTGACTTGAAAATAATCAAGAATTTTTACCCAGTGAAGTCTACAATGTACCATCCGAATAAAGGGTTCGTAGTAATTGAGTCCTAAATTTCAGAATGCATAAATCTGTTAACTTCTTAGTTTGGGTGTCAGGGCAAGGAACCCGACAATAATGACAAAAATCGAGGTGCCGCCCCGCCCTCCTCCCCCACCCCTCCGCCTCCCCCTCCCCCCCACCCCCCCACCCCCCCCCACCCCCGCCCCGGGCCGGGACTGTGTGGTGCTCATTTCTGGACTGTGTTTTGGTGCTGGTGGTTTCCGCCCACAGCCTACCTTGACTTTTTGCTGGATTTGGGTTTTGGCGTGGCAGTTTTTGCTTTCTTTTCCTTTGGCTCTTTGGGAATCTTAGGGGCTTTCGGGGTCTTGGGTTCCTTGGGCTCTTTTTTCTCCTTGGGTTCTTTCGGTTCCTTCGGATCTTTTTTTACCTTCGGCCTTTTCTTTTTCTTCTTCTCTTCTTGGGACCCATCTAGTGAGTTCCTGTTTAGTTCTTGGTTATCAGCCCCACCAGGGAAGTCATCTTTCCCAAAACTTTTACTGGGATCCTCGGCGACAATGTGGTTGTTTTTCTTCTTCTTCTTCTTCTGCTGTGGCTGCTGTTCCACTGATGGCAGGCAATCATCACTCTTCACTAGCTGAGCGTTCGGTCCACTAACCTGAGTCATATCCGGCACTGGTTTCTCTAGAAAGGGCTCCGATGGAGAATGCTGAGAGACAGAAATAGGAACTGAAATTAGTTTATCATTCTTCATATTGAAGAAAGGAACCGAAAGTCAGTAGCTGATGCTTCTGAAACTTACTGTATACTCAAAGCAGCAAATATTTTCCCAAATATACAGTTGTAAAATCTATCATTTTCTCTCACCCAAAAACCAAGAAAGCTTTTACATAAATAGTAAAAAGGGGTAACTCAGGAATACCGTAAAAAAATTCAATTCAGGAAGAAAAAAAATTCTCATTTGGCCGAAGCCACCGTCCGTTTGCTTAACAGCCCCTACGTACATAGGACACGGGGAAGGACAAAACAGCGGCAAAAGCTAAGGAAGGAAAGTAGATGGAATTCTCTTCCCTATGCGGGAATGAGAACTCGGATTAAAGATACACAATTAAGCCACTTTTAACAAGATCAAGTGTACCAAGCGCTGAAAGATTCAGGTCCCATGAAAGTTTGCAATCAAGGTATCACACACCAATCTTACACACAAATGACATAGGTCATTCCTGATTTAAATCACATTAAAATACCAAATTAAAAGCACATATCCGAACTTAACGACCTTGGATTTGTTACATTTCTTGGACTAATACGAAATGCAGAGGATGTTTTTCTTAAGTCACTAAAGCTTTACGGTTTCAAATTTTACTGAAGAACAGAAAACCCATATAGTCGAGCTGGTACGCCCTGCGGGAGGAGTTTGGAAACTCACTAGGCGTATACCCAGAGATGGGCTAAAACACAGTGGAGAACACCAACAATTAGGATGGGATGCTCAGTGGTCAGCCGAGATCAGAGTCTGCTCCAAACCAGGACAGGCGTAGAGCATCATCTCCACTGTAAATGAGGACATCTAACGAACCTTTACATTTCAACAAAATTACTTTAAAATGTTGTATCTGCAAATGGCAATTTTTTGCCTTCGTCATCTGCTTCTCCAGACACTCAACAGTAACCGTAATAGGAACGGCAGTAATAATGGCTGCTAGTGTTCACTGAACAATCTTCCCATGTGCCAGGCATGTGTTAAGCACTTCACACCGCTGACACCACGCAATCTGCACAGCGGCCCCGATGAGGAGCTATGTGTGGACACTGACACTCTAGGATGCGGTAGCGTGCCCGAGGAGTTACAGGCCCTCCCTCCTGATCACACCATCTCCAAAAAAGGGAGAGGGTGGGAGAGTCCCGGTCGAGGTCTGCAGAGGACTCAGGAGCAACCCAGAAGCCGTGGCTTACCATCAGCAAAGTACTATAAATTAGATTCCGGTACGACCTCCACTTACTGAGCCTCTATTTCATGCCATGTACTGGGCTAGGTGCTTTCGGGAGTTACTTCACTTGACTCTCAGAGAAAAATGTGATAACCTGCCCCCATCTTTCAGAAAGGAAGTAAGTAAAGTTTGACTAGCTTATGTGATCACCCAAGGCCACACGGCAGGAGATAGAGCTGTGATTTGAATCTAGGTTTTCTGAACCAGTTTTCTTCTGACTCTGTGCTTCTCCTCAAATCTTACGTATGGAACTCCTTCTGGGAAAGGCTTCTCAGGTTTCATCTGATTTCCAAAGTTTTCAGTGACCCTCCCCGCCGCCGCCCCAAATTTTTAAGACATCACTACCTGAAAACAAAGTGGTTATATTCTTCCCACTAAGCCCTGTGATGGTTACTAAAGAAACCCACATTCAATTCTCCATCTGCACTAGTATAAGAGACAGAGTCCAGAATTGTGAGGTAAGAGACACAAATTCTAGTGCAGGCCCAGCCATGAGCTATATTATCAGTGGGAAATCATTTCTCTCATCTAGGGTTCGTTTTCCTCATCTGCAAAATGAAGGGTTTGGGTTAGATGATTTCCAAAGTCGCTTTCGAAATCCAATGGTATTAGAAAATCTTAAAATAGGGATTGATTGCCCTTTCTTAGGACAGCTGAAAGAGGATGAACCTGAAAGAGAGGAAGGCTGTCCACAAAGAGAAAGAAGCAAGGGTAGAAGTCTGAGGAAGGGCACACAGGTGGGAGTCTTCGTGAGCAGGCCTCCACACAGGGAGAACACGGCTAATCCAGCACTGAAAACAGCTAGCCTCTCCCTACGCTTCTCCCTCACACGCACCCCCAATAAATGTCAGCCAAGGCGCTGTCCAAGGCACCATTACCCAAGAATTAACAGGATCTGATTTAACTGTGTGATTACACTGCAGTTGCTGAAGTTGAGTTTAATTGTTACATATTATTTTCTAATGTAAATAAAAAGGAAAAGGCCATATCTTTTTTCTCCCCCCCCCCCCCAAGGGACTTAGAGATCAAACTTATTTGGGATAAACTATTTTTTTTTAAATTTTTTTTTCAACGTTTATTTATTTTTGGGACAGAGAGAGACAGAGCACGAACGGGGGAGGGGCAGAGAGAGAGGGAGACACAGAATCGGAAACAGGCTCCAGGCTCTGAGCCATCAGCCCAGAGCCTGACGCGGGGCTCGAACTCACGGACCGCGAGATCGTGACCTGGCTGAAGTCGGACGCTTAACCGACTGCGCCACCCAGGCACCCCTGGGATAAACTATTTTTCGGAAGAAGAAGTACTTCCTGGAAAGGGAAGCAAAGAGAAAAGTCTGCCAGTGAACAACACTTAAAGCTTAGAATAGTGAATTCATCCCAGGTATGTGTACCTTGCTTTAATCTGCATGGCATTTACCCCAGTCACAAAGTGCCAGCTTCTAATGACAAATACCTGGTACACATTTATGAACTAGAAAATGCGTAGGACATCTAATACAAAAAGACTGAAAATTTATCTACATACTCTAGCATACAAATGATTTCAGATGCCCTTTTCAGTAACAAATGAAGCCATAAATTAGTATCCCTTAAAAATTTTAATCTTCCATAAGAAGGAAAAAAACAGAAAGAGTAAACACAAAAAAGGTATTAATCCTATTTGATACGCAGCAGAATTATGTTTTGGTACTATATGATATAGAGTGGGAAAGGTGCTCAGAAATATTATAGTGTTTACCAGACCCACATCTCCTTAAATCTTTTAGAGAAAAGCTGTTTTTGTAAACATTTAACAAAGAACAGATGGCCTGCCTTAATCATGTGGGGGAAAAAACCTGGAGCTCACAGTAATACCCTGACAAAAGTCTCCCAGGCCCAGCCATGCCCCCCCCCCCCCCCCCGCCCATGCATGGTACAGTCTTCTCTAATGCTATTTAATTTTACAGCGGACATTTTCCCATCAATTCCCACTGCCTGACAGGTAATCAATGCCATTAACATCTGATATTACCATATAGGGCATTGCTAAAACCTCCCATTTATTAGAGCAAATGTGGAGAATGTTAGATACCAAAGGCATTTTTAAATACAGCCTATAGGACTTTCCATTTGACACATTTTCTATCATAATTCTATATGCCTGTTGGAATATTATGGGATATATAAGGTCTGTGCCGTGGACTTTTGCAACTAAAACAGAATGACTAATATTTAAACTGTAAATAAAAATGATCCTAGGTGTGTGTGTAAGGGGGGGGGGTGTCAAAAAATTACCATAAATTTACCGTAAAATTACCATAAACTTTTATCCTTAACTCCTTTGTTCAAAATGTATACATGAGACACACACACAAACAAGTTACCTTATGTCAAACAGAATAGGCAGGATGCAAAGGCGACCGAAGGAGAGCCGTGACCAAGGGAGTTGGGGCAATCCCTCTTTGACCTTTAAGCAAACAAGACCCAAACCGCTCAGGGGCTTTCACAAGAAAAGGAAACGGTGTATAGGGAAAAAACTTTTCATCTACCTCAAGTATGCTTTTCATCCAATATTCAGCAGCTTTGTCTGGCTTAGAAGCTATCATATTTACTCATGTTTCGCCTTAATTATATTCTTAAAGCCTCAACCTGTTGGCAATGGTAACAGGAGTGAGCACCGTGATATTAACACCATGCAGTGTTTCCAACACCTATAATCTGTGCAGACTAACAGCATGCTGCAATGTAGGGCACCTACGGACAAACATTTTATTTACTGAGTGATACAGACAAGCCTAAAATCGAAACACAACTTCATGATAAAGAAAAGCCACTACCAGCTGCGCAAGACTAACATGGCACTTCTGGGAGACACGTCCCCTTCCCTCGCATTGAGCTAAAGGGAGGCACCTGTGTTCGCAGAGAAACGGAGATTCTGGTGGAGAAGTGGCAGGCCAGTTGAGGCCGAAGGAACAACAAACACAAGCTTAAAGCGCACTAACTACAACTTCAATGATTTGTAAAAATTCAAACATTAAAGTGCTCACTTGAGATTGTAAAGTACTGTTTGTTTCCTTCCCCCCCGCCCCCCCCCCGCCCCCCGCCATGGCTTTGGAAACACATCTTATTCCGATGCTGTTCACTCTTATTTTCCCAGTATTCCCTAGGTTCTTGGTCCCTTGACACTCTTTTAAAAAGGAATTCCAGGACGGTCACTGAAGCTCAGTCTTCAGCTCAGAGCACACAGCGTTCAGAAGTGCATTTAGCAAAGGCTCCGTAAGTCCTGTCGAGACTCTTAACACCCTTCTCTCGTCAGTGACATTGAGAGCAAGAAGATGCACTTGATATCTGGTGCCCGATTCAGTTCTTCATTCAACAAACATCTGGGGACAGAACAGTCAACCACAGTACCAGGCCAGCCACAGTACCAGGCTGATGCTAAGGAGGCTTCCTGAAAAAAGTCACCCAGGTTCCAGCCAGAGGTCACTTCCTCAGTGGACCCAGCCTGAACAATGAGTCATGCCTGAGATCGGGTGACTGAAAGCATAAAAGTGTATGACAAGCAAGCTTTTGAAGCCCTGTTTAGGGAGGAGCAGATCCAAGATGCGCAGGTAATTAGTTTCAATGGTCAACTGATACACTTTTCAGCTTGGACTATTTGATATGAAATAAGTATCAAAATATTCTTAAGACGATCAAGGGTTGGACTATTTTCTGCTTAGCTAAATTTAGTATGAGAGTCAGGGCTTCGAGTTCAAGCCTTTTATATGGCAGTAGTTTTATTCAGCCCATTTGAAATTTCCACGAACAGTAACATACTGAATGAGTACATTTATGAACAAAAACACACAAATGCATAATTATCAAGCTTGTCAGTGATATGAGTTGAGAAAGCAAAACGTATCCAAGCACATTTTTTTAAATTGTAGGTATGAAAAAGTGTTACATGAAAAGATGACTCTGATCACGTACGTTTAGAGAATCCTGGGCTAACCAAATAGGTAAGTTTTCTTTACTACAAAACTCTCCAAGCCCTTCCTACTTTCTGAGTGGGGGATAATGCACAGTGTGTCCTAAAGGTATTTAGGACACTGATGCAATCACTGATTGCATCCCGTTTTTTCTGAGAATAACTTGAATAGAAGTATTCTTCAAAATATACTTCGGATTATACTGACTTAGCTAAAGCAGGGCAAATTCATCTGCTTCTCTGGTGTGGGGGAAAGTACGTGTGTGCGTGTGTCCGTCTGTACGTCTCAAAGCAGTGGTTATCAAATGTTTTACGACATAGCATGTGACTATCAACAAATCTAGTTCTATATAAAATGTGCTCAAACAGCTCACTGAATTGGCAGGGTTTTTTAATGCTTAATTTAAGTCACTGGTAGGAATAAAATAGGAATATTGGCATAGTCATGTAAGGCTGACTTGTATAATTTTTGTTATATTACAGTCAAGATAATTACCAAGCTAAGTTTACGGAATGTTGAAATATCATAATGCAAGAAATTATCTTTACAAGTACCTCAGAACCATTAAATTTTAGAACTGAAAAATTGTTTTAATTACTGCCAAAATATCTCATTTAAAAGTCATCTGAAGACATTTTCAAACCTTTGGTTTTCTGCTTATGTCTTTACTCTGTCCGTAGAATAGATGTGCCATACAGACAAAATCCTAAATGGCTACAAATTAACATCGGCCACTTTAATGGCATCTAAATTATAAACACATTTTGAATTTAAGTAGAATCCAAAATAATGAAAATAATGAACCAAGCAATCGTGTTACATTTAATAGTAAACAATTTACATCGGATATTGAATATTGCACATCTTCTATGTATTTAGGAGTAAAACATATACTATAAGAACTGTCAAACAGCACTTTTAATATGGAAAGCACTGTATTGGGGTGTTTCTACAGTCACTCTAACGAGAAGAACATTGCAGTCAAACTCCACCAATGCTAAACCCCTTTCCAAGTGTCTGAGAAACCCTCAGCGCACAGACTCCCTCCCAGCGGAGAACAGGGCATCTGGCCACCACCCCTCACTCTCTGCCACCCCGTCGCTGCCCTTCTGGCCATCTCCCCTTCCCAGCCTCCACTCTGAGCAGGCCGCCACGCCGCGCGGGGAGCTGTGGGCAGGAAGGTGCAGGGCTGCGGGCCGGACCCATGCTGGGTACCTGCGAGGCTGCCTCCCGCCTGCCCCACTCAGGATGACAGGGAAGAGGGCCAGGGAACAGCCTTGGGTTTAGGGGAGAGACAACAGCCAGACTGATGGGAAGTCCTGAAGGCATCCCAGGACACCGTGCTGAAGGTTTTTAAACCGCGTACCACGTACAGCTACACGCGCATTTTGCAACCCTCTTCTCCGTCCGTGCCTGTATGTAACCACGTGAGGTTGCCAAGGTGGGTGGCATTGTTGCTCTTTTACAGATAAGGAAACTGAGGCTTTAGGATGAACTTTCCCAAAGTTACACCGCTAGAAAGGGGTAAATCTTAAATTCTAACCCCGATGTGGCTACCAGCCAGCGTGAACAGGATCAGGCTTGCCCAGAGTCAAGGGTGATGAGAGGTTCTCCAAGCCCAGGAAGCCGCTGGCTGTATTCCTCCAAAACCATAAAGGCCTTAGTTTTAAGACCCCGACTGTAATCTACAGGTTAAAATGGCTTTTAGCTGAATATCAGTTTGGGACTTTTGCCTTCAAAGGATTAGGGGAGAACTCTAGTTTAATTCCAAACTAAAGCTGTGGAGAATCACTACGTTTTCTCCCAAAGAGAAGAATGTGGATAAGAACTGACATTTACATTGCCCGCTAACAAACATTATCCCATTTGAATATCAGAATCACCCTGTTTGACAGAAGTTGAACTCAATTCAATCAATCTGCTTTGTCCCAGGGAGTGAACGGAGTCTTTCAGAACCAGAAGAAAATACGCCCACTGTCTGCCTTGCCCTGAAAACTCTCCCAAAACCACTTAAAAAAAAATCCCATCTTACATGATTTTTAAAAATTCAATCTACATATGGGGCACTTGGGTGGTTCAGCTGGTTAAGCGACCAACTCTTGGTTTCGGCTCAAGTCATGATCTCACAGTTTGTGAGTTCGAGTCCCACATCAGGCTCTGCGCTGACAGCATGGAGCCTGCCTGAGATTCTCTCTCCCTCCCTCCCTCCCTCCCTCTCTCTCTCCCTCTCTCCCTCTGCCTCTCTCCTGCTTGTGTTCTCTCTCAAAATAAATAAACTTTAAAAAATAGATCAATTAAAAAAATAAAATTCAATAAAATAAAATAAAAAAGATATAACATACTTCTTTACCCCACTTGGTAACAGAGCATTCTACTTCTTAGGAAAAGCACCAGAAAAAGTAGCAGGCTCGCATCTAAGGGCAACGTATTTGAAACAACACGTTTATACACACACACACACACACACACACACACACACACACACACGCACCCCTAGGGCACAGAGTTGAACTGATGTAAATGGAACATACTTTTGATGTACCTCCACTGCTTCATAAATGCCTGGGAAAATTAGCTTAACTGTTTATACAAGACTTGAATTATGTTTTTACATGTGTTAGCTTTCCCAAAAGCATATACAGGTAATCAGACAGCATTCCTGATCGTCAGGGCCTCCTACCCCCTGAAGTGCTTCTCCTAGAAAGGAGAAATGAAGAGGGGCCGACAGAACCCATCGCTGCTCAGGGCAGCGGAGAAACAGAAACAACCACAAATTTAACAACTCGAAGCCTAGCGCAGTCCTGATGAGTAACCTCGTAGGTCTCCTGGGCCACAAGCAGGAGGGCAGCCCCCTCTGGGAAGCAGGCCTGCCCCCCCGTGAAGACTACATCCATTCTCCCCCAAGAGCAAACCCCCCCGGGGAAAAGCAGGGTCTGCAACGTGGGCATCGTGGTGCACCTGACTTTAAAAAGCAAACTACAATGTGAAGCCCTTAAGGAGTCTCAAACACTTTCAGCCTCTTGTTCTGAATTTCTTTCTTAGCTCCTTACAGTGGCAAATCATCAAGTAATATCCTTTACGAGACACTACTTCCTAGAAGTAGAAAAGATAGCGAATATGGTCCGGGGCCTCCGCAAAGTCCATTTTCTTGCCTCTCCCTTCCCTCTTTTTTCTTTCTTTTCTTCACCACCTTGCGTACCGTTTTCCCTTAGGAGGCTCAACTCAACAAACGTCAACGAATGGGAATCGACAGAACAGACTCCCAGTTCGCAGGCACCGGTTTTGCTTATTTCAAGTTGGCTCTTGGGTCCATGGGTCCACACTATACTCAGAAAAAGGGCGTCTAGAGGCTTGCGTTTGGCAACAGATGCCCAGCCCTGAGGTGAGGAGCCTGCTTGGGAGTCTCTCTCTCTCTGCCCACCACTCCCCCCCCCCCCACTCCTGCTCACATGCACGCATGCATTCTCTCTCTCAAAATAAACATTTGTAAAATAATAAATAAAAACAGTTAAGTTCACTTTGGTAACTTTTTACCGTGCACTTCGCACTGTATTTTGCTACCGCTGCTATACCCAATAGCAAGTTTGATCCTTAGACTGGAAAGGTGAAACATATGCACTTTGGCTCTGGAAAAGCAGTTCACACCAAGTTTGCACTGAGGTCTCTACTACTCTATAAATGTTAACAATAAATGCAACCTACTATGCTATTCCTGCGAATTTAAAAAGTCAAACTTCGACAGACTGAAAGGAAGGTGTGTCTTTATCTAACACTGAACAATCCCAAGGATCTGTGTGGAAAGGGGAGAACAATTTAAAGAAAAAAAAAAAATCAATTTGTAAGGAGCTCGGTGATAAAGCTAATTTACACACTTTAGGCAGGCAAGTTCTCTAGAACTCAGCGACTGTGAGTCTAGCAAATTTAGTTGGCAATAAATGCTTAATGATGAACTACTTTAGTCCTATAAAAACTCATTCACTTCTTATAGGAGGCAGAATTCCAAGATTGCCCTATGATCTTCACCTCCCGACTGTAGGGGGACCTGTGTCTAGTTCTAGGCAACAGAACACGGCAAAGGTAACAGGACTTCATGGTGTGATTAAGGTTCCAAATCAGTTGGTTTTCAGCTACTCAAAGGGCAGATTTTCCTGGGTAAGCCTGGCTTAATTAGGGGAGGTTTGTAAAGAGGGTGTGGGCTCTCCCTGAGGGTCAAGGATTCTCTGTGGCTGGCGCCGAAGAAGCAAGTGACCAGAGTGAGGTGACCCCAGTGGGGAACTCACCATGGTCAGAAACGGCAGGCAGCCTCTAGGAGTGGAGGGGAGCCCTGGGTGACAGCCAGCAAGAACTGAAGCCCCCGGTCATACAGCCACGGGAAATGAACTCTGTCAACAACCAGCAGGGACTTGGAAACCAATTCTTCCCCAGTTAAGCCTCCAGATGAGAACGCAGTCCTTGCAACTGACCGTAGCCTTGTGAGGCACAGAGTACAGGACTCGGCTAGGCTGTGCTCAAACCCCGACTCACAGAAACTAGGAGATAAGGAAGGGGTATTGGTTTACCCCAGAAATTTGTGGTAATTTGTTACACGGCAGTAAACAACTAACAACCCCTTTTCTCATGCTAGACATCTATCCTCCCACATGAAAGACAGCACACAAGTATTTCTTTATACCTTTGGGATGTTGGTGCTGCTGATGGTAACACTGAGCATTTTTGTGCCAAGCACCATTCCAGGCTCACAACAACCTTAGGAAATCGCCCCCACCTTACAAATGGGAAAACTAAGGCACACGAGGAGATTAATCAATTTGCCAAAGGTCATAAAAAGTTGGCTATAAGAAGAGTCGGGGTTCAACCCAGACAACTTCTCTGGACAACCCGGCTCTCGGCCACCAGGCCTGCTGCCTAGCCCCTGCTGCTAAACATCTCCAGAAGGGAGGAAGACGTAAGGGCAGGGAAAGCCGGGGGTCAGGTAACAGCTGGAGAGGGTAGGACCCACTCAGACGAAATACGGGACGTGGCTGCTATAGGCGGGCCGGGGCCTGACACTATTTCATAGTTAACTGCCACTGAAATCATCACAGGGCGAGGATTTTCGTAAGAAAATCGCTCCGTTTTCAAGTAAAAAATATAGGAAACTGCTCTATAAACGATATTAAAGGCTCCTGATGTTTATTTTGAAAGAAACTTCACTGCACATTACAAACAGTCTGTTTAACACTTAAAGGGGATGGTGTCCCCATGACTCCTTCCAGCTGGAATCACACATGAAACGGAAGATACCAAAGCAATTAAGTATTTTATAAACACTGCTGAGGGGTCAAAAAGAGGGAGGTTCATTCACTGACTAATAACGCGGTAATAAACAAACAGCAATGTTATGCAACTGAGAAAATTATTATAATTGAATCTGCACAGCTGGGCAAGAATAAAAGCCCGCTTATGTATATTAGCTCACAAATGCTTCGTGTGGGTAGGTTTTAGTTTTAGGACTGTTTCAGATTTGAGTCGCTTTCATAAAGTCAGATTTTTCCCCCCTTATCTGGATAGAATTCCACAATTACAAGTGCAGAACAGAAAATAAGTCGATGAACTGCCCCACCAACTTTTGCTGTTCTGTTTACACTACAGAGAAATAAATGTGTACGCGGTGATTAGGAACTTCAACTTTCTTGAGCTGCGTTCATTTTTGACGAGCACATTTTACCTGATTTGTGCACAGCGGTATGAATAATGAATGACTGTGATTTGGTAGCATACTGGACGGAAACGCCCGGAACAAAGCAGCTTTTCACAGTTTAACATTTAGCTCCTGCTGTGTTCTTGGAGTTTCCTTCACACCTTGATATTTTCCCCTTTGCGGAAGATGGGCAGGGAAACGCTGCCGATTACCATAGTTAAATTTACACAGACATGTCACAAAAGAGTGACTCCTAGATTTCCCTTGAACTGAAGTCACAGCGTTTGAATTAGAGAAACATTATTACTCTCTTGGGTTCAAGACTAAGCTTGGTAAAAAGTCCACCATCCGTCCATCAATTAAATGTGGCTAAAATGCAAACCAAAACAGAATATTTTTCTTTGGGGAAAATACTCTATCCAGATATTATCCTTATTACTACATGGATTTTTTTTTCTTAATTAAATGACTAAATCTGAACAAATCAGTGATCTACGTCAAGTTCCCGTCTGCATAAAAACCTAACTAACTTCAAACACAAATGGATGATTAGCTAACCATCAGGGCAGAGGTACAAATGTATCTTCAACAGGCACACATTTTACATCAATGATATCTATTTTTATGAGATAAAAGTACTAAAGCTTTAATGGTGGCAATTAAAACAGCCAAGAGTTTGAGTAGCTCGATGGCTGAGTCACAGACCTTTTACCTATAATGGGATCCATTATATCCCTGAACTCAGTTTGAGGGAGTAAAAGAGGAACAGATTTTTAAATATGGTTATAAAACAGCAGTACCCTCTGAACTAAGCTGTTTCAGTTTTAAACTGCTGTGTGATTTACCCTGGGCCTCCTTGTCAACATCCATTCAGCAACATTCTTTATTTATAGTTCTTAGATACTTGTATCTATTTGAAAGTATTTGAACAATGTGAAAATGCTACAAAGATGCTATTATGTAATAACTTGTGTTTACATCATTTGTTTCTATTGTAACTTATTTACATTAAAAAAAATCCCTTTTGAAAATGCAGAACTTGAGGTGGCTTCTGACAAAATCATCATCTGTGCCTAAAATGTAAGCATTTACATTTTGATATTCTCTTTTTTAAAGTACCATTTAGAGGGAACAAATAATTAACTGGTCACAATGAGAGGGTGTGTTTCAGCAACAAAGAACAGGAGCAAACGAGAGAGTGGCGATTTTTCGTGGTGATTTAACATTCCTCCCCAAAGCAGGAGGATAACAAACCCTGTAGTTGCAAAACGTAATAATCATCCAACGTCTAGTCCAACACTAACCACTTCTCCAATTCAAGAACCTAAACATGTTGTCTTCGGCGTCTATCACAGCAGATTCAGAAATGGAATCGGAAACTATCTTGGGGACGGAAAATCTCACGAGTTTTTGTGTCTGTTACCGTCACCATCTCCAGAGACAGCTGGCAAACAGGAAACATCGGGCAGAAAGGATTCACCTCCGACCACGAACGACCAAGCTAACGGGACGGCAGGGCAGCCAGAGTGGCCCGGGCCCAGATGGCCGAGGTCCTCAGGGGTACGTGGGCCCGCAGCCCCCGCTGAGCACACCAGCACTGGGTGAAGGACGCCAGACGCCGACTTGCGTGTATTCCTTTCACGTGCTGGCCCCTCTTCTGAGACACGTTGTCAGAAGGAACAACAGCAGGATGGACCAGAAAACTCGCTATTAGGGCCGGGTTTTGACCATTTACTCTGTGGGGCTTCGACAATCCAGTGGGAAGCCAATCATCTCAAGATCAGAAAAATGAAGAAGCTAGATGAGCAGATCTGTAAAACCCTTTCCACCTCCACGACTCGGGTCTCTGCTGTTAAAGTCGGACTTCAGTCCTGCTCGGATGGTAACTGCCCCAGCCCTCTAAAGGGAAGGGAGTGTTTGTAAAGGTGGAGTGGGGAACTGGGGACAATTTCAGAAGGAAATGTTAAGAAAGTTTCGGAGATAAACACAAAAAATGAAACTGATTTGAAAACCGACACTAGAAAGCACAACATTAAATAAGATATACCAGAATTACTGTAACAAAATGTTAATGAACAACCTCCTTTTCCCATAAAAAAAGGGAAACTTTCAGAGCAGTATTCCAATCCTACATAATCTCATTTCCTAGATACAGAACATCTACCAGGTTTTCCCACAGAAAGCTTAGCCTCTGCTCGACGTAACATGTCATAAAATAATGTTTGTCGAACGGCTCACTGGGCACAAATAACAATGCTTAGGCACACAAAATGCATTCCTGTACGTACACCCCTGAGGCCACAGACCCACACCGAACAAACCGTGGAGAGGTGACAGGGAAGAGGGAAGAACAAAGGTAGGGCAGAACGAACAAAAGCCAGAAGTCATTCGGCACGAGCCCCAAGACCACGAGAAATCGCGCACAGGAGCGACGCTCTCTCACCCGGACGGACGGAGGTGCGCTGGCACTCTTAGCGGGGGCAGGGTTGAATTCAGGGAAGGAAGGACAGGGACTGGTCGGGGACCCAAATTCCTCAGGGCGCAGCCGAGGACGCGGGCCGCAGTGGCACAGACCCGCGTGGCACCTGTGGCAACCCCCTTCAGTGATTCCAAGTCAAGTCTGCCCCCGCCCCCAAAAGAAGTCGGCCACCCAGGACGATTTGGCTGTATCCTCCAAATTTATCTCCCAACCTACTTTTGGATTAGACTCTTGCCTTTACACAGTTCTCTCCACCCACAGCCTCCTTCCCCCACCTCATTCGGGTTTTCAAGTATTTATTGAGCCTCCCTCGACCCCACGCTTCCTCCAGCTCCTGCCGCCTTGTCTGCTCCCCCCGTGGAGCAGAATCCTCGCAAGAGTGACAGCATTTGCCGTCTTCCTCCTCCTTCCGTTCACTCCTGACTTCGCTCTACCTAAGCACGGCGACGCTCTCCTCAAGGTGACCTCCGGCGGCTCCTCTGCCTGCCGTGGCTCCTGACCTCACAGCGGCAGCTGACCCCCCTGCCCACCGCAAGCTTCTTCGCGTGACCTCCGGCCGCAGGACAGCCGTCTCCTCTCCCGCCTCGCGGGCTCTTTCTTTACTCGTTTCCCATCAACTTCTCCACCTACGGCCTCTGAGATGCTCCAAGCCTTCAGCTTTGGATCTCAGCTCTGTCCGGGCCTCCTCTCTCTTCCGGTACCATCGCTCTAAACACCGCCTACAGACGAAGGATCCCCACAGCTGTCTCTTGTGCCCAGACCACTCCCTTGAACCCCACACTTCTCCAACCGTCGGCTCGGCAGATCCACTCGGATGTCCCAACAGGCGTCTGCGGTTTAACTCGTTCTGTGACAAATTCTGAATTGTCTCCACCAAACTCCAACTCCAGACAGTGTCACTCTAGCAGCGGAAGCAGCCAAAAACACGGAGTCACCCCTGACTCTTCACTCAGACTCCTTCAAGCCAGTCTGTTAAGTCCTGTTGGCTGCACCTTCCGCACACACAGAAAACACCCTTCAACCGCCTCCCCCGCTACCCTCCCCGTCCAGGGATTGCGAGGCCTTGCCCGGACTCCTGCGACGGCCTCTGTAACTGACCCGACTTCTTGCTCTGCCCTCTGCCCCAGTCTTGGGGCACAGGGCACTGGCCGCACAGTCTTGAGTGGTCCTTGGGAAACGTAAATCAAACCACCTCACGTGTCCACTCAAAACCTCCGGGGACACCTGGGTGGCTCAGTGTTAAGCATCTGACTCTTGATTTCAGCTCAGGTCATGATCTCACAGTCGTGAGACCCAGCCCTGTGTTGGGCTCTGCAATGACAGCTGGGAACCCGCTGGGGATTCTCTCCCCCTCTCTCTGCCCCTCCCCCACTTGTAGGCGCACGCTCTTTCTCTCTCAAAATAAATAAAAATGACAACAATGACAACAATACCCTCCAATATTTGCTCATTTCATTCGCAGTAAAATCTGGAGTCCTCACCATGGCCTATGAGGCCTTATATGACGTGGCCTTATTCATCCACTTCCTTAATTCATCCCCGACAATCCTCCTTTGTGCTCTTCCGCCCCAACCACAAAGATTCCTTATTTACAGACAAACAACAGGGGTTGAAGGCCCTTCTACCTCAGGGCCTTTGCATAGGCTGCCTCTGCCCTCAGAGCTCTTTACCCAAATATCTCCATGGCTCTCTCCCTTGGCTTCCTTCAAGAAGGTTTAGGCAGTAACAGGTTAAAGGAAATATGACACGGTGCTAATACTTGCTGAATTTGGGTGAAGGACAAACAGGTAGGCGCTGACTGCATTATCCCTTCAACTTTTCTGTAGATTTAAAAGTGTTCAAAAATCAAAGGTGGATGTTGCCTACCACAACATCGTTCTCTCTCCTACCTCGTCTTTGACCACCCCTCCCCCGCTCACAGCAGAGCCAGATGCATGTTTCCACCTGAGCCTGGATATTTCCTCCAGCACCTTAACCTCAGCAGGCCAAAACTCAGAATCACTTTCCTCCACTAAAAACTTGCTTTCCTGTCTTGCTCGCCGTCGGTACGATTCCC
This sequence comes from Prionailurus bengalensis, assembly GCF_016509475.1. Taxonomy (NCBI): domain Eukaryota; kingdom Metazoa; phylum Chordata; class Mammalia; order Carnivora; family Felidae; genus Prionailurus; species Prionailurus bengalensis. The sequence continues at coordinate 11,982,762 of NC_057353.1, read as the reverse complement.
AGTCGCCCAACCGTGCTTCTTCCTCACCCTCGCTGGCCCCCATCCACACTTCTCCAGTCCAGGCCCGCCCCAAACGCCTTCCTTCCAAGCCTTCCCCCCGCTGGGCTTGCCTTCTTCAGTGCGCTCCGTGTCTCGCAGCGGAGTGATCGTTCCGAAACACAAGCCACCCGCGCTGCTTTCCTGTGTACGATTTCTCAACGATCCCCATCCGCTACGTTTAAAACTGAGGCTCTCGGTGTGGCTGGTCGGGGTCTTCCCTGCGCCCCCCTTGTCTGGGTCCTGCCTCTACCACAGGCTGACCAACGCAGCCACGTAACGCACTCTGACCTTTCCCAGCTCAGTGCCAGCGGAGATGGCACTCCTGCCTGGGATGCTCTCTCCGACCTCTGTCTTCGCATCAAATTCCCACTCAACCTTTGAGCTACAACGAGACGTAACCTCTTCCCTGATCTCTCCTAGTGGAGCCAAACGCTCTTCCATTTAAGAGTACCGTTTACCACATAGCTTGACTACTTATTATTAGCTCCTTCTAGCCCTCTGCACCATGAGCCCCTGAAGGAAAGCGACGTGCTACGCTCGTTTCTTGGAATCCAGCGTGTGTGTTCCTAACCCAAAGCAGAGACTGAAATATACCACAGGCTTAGTATTTATCGACTGAATATCCCCAGACCTCACTCACATGTAACACAGACATCACATTCTACCTCCGTCCTGCTCACAGGTGTGCCCTCCACCTTCGTACCTTGTACCTCTGAGGTACCCAGAAGAATGCCTTCAGCCACTGTGGACTCAACAAACGCATGCATAAATAAAGGCACATCGGGTTGGCTGGGCCAAGGCAAGACTGAAACGTTTGCTATCCTTCAAGAGGACCTGCGTTGGGTCTGCACTAATTTCCCCGTCACTCTTTTTCCCTGATTCAACCGTCGCTACTCCTCCTGGCCCTGCAAATAATTAATTACCTACTCCCATGCAAGTCTACATTTCTCTCTTTTCATCACAGTTACATCATTGTATAACTGAGGCTTCTTAAAGGGGAGAACCGCTCATTTTTACACTTCCACAACCTCACCCACACAGTGACTGGCACCTTGAAATGCGCAATGTTCCTGACGGATGGATGGATGGACAGACGGAGTCATCACCTCATCTCTGAATATCCTAAATATGACTCAACAGGCAACAAATGCGGCCTCTGTGCTGTGAACTGACTGAGACAGATCCCTCGTCACATTCCCAGAGACAGTGCCCAACAAAGGCACTCCTTGGAAAGAGACCTAGAGAAAGTTCTCGGAATCTGACCTCTAAAAATGAAAGAGGTACACTTTCTAGTGATTGCTGAAATTACATTGATCATGCATTTTTATCAGGAATGGCTTATGACTTCAGGGTACGTAAATTTTAAAATAAACTTTAAAACGCTAACAGTTTATGCTCTGACCACAACCCATCTCCTGGCAGGGGTGGGGGGATGATTATCTCTTCCCCTGAAGCCCAGAGAGGATGCCTGAGCGGGTGGGTGGCCCAGGAGGGAATCGACGGCCCAAGGGGTCGCTGCTGGGTACGCAGAGCTTCAGTTCGACCCGCCACACCCCAAGACCACACAGCTCCAGAGGAAGCCCAAGGTCCTAACTAAACCTCTAACTCCAAGACCCAACTCACCATCTTCGCTTCCTGCCCCTCTATTCCCACAAACAAACAAAAAAGTTTGTGTTCTTCTTCCTGAATTCTTCCACCTAACTGCTGAGGCCACCACTCGCCTAGTGCCCAAGAAGGAGACGTGGCGGTCCCGTTGTCCGTCCTCGACCCCTCCGTGCACACTGCCGCTGTCTCATTTCCAGACCCATTATCTCCCAACTGTATCTCCCGACACTAGAGGTGTCGATACAGCAACGAAAGTAAACCGCCTGCATCTCACTAATAGTTTTATATCAAATACGTTGTTGAAAGGATCTCCAAATATCACGTGATCAAAAATATTTTGCAATTACAGTAGATAAAATACATTAAAATCAATTTCACTGCTTTTTTTTTTTTTTTGGCTTTTTTAACGTGACTACATTTTACACAACACGTGTGGCTCACATCCTGTGCACCTGGACAGCACTGCCCAGGGACATCTCTCAGTTCCTCTGCTGGCCTCACCCCTGCACTCTCACCCCGAGCCCCTCGGTCCTGGCAGGCTTCCACACCCCGGGTACGATTCGGCCCAGAAGGCAGCTCCACACGAGGTCCCTGAATGTCATTCTCCCCACAGCCCCCCCACCCCGACACCCCTTCCGTCCCACACCTGCCGTAGCCTACTGCACGCAGGACGAACACCTAGAGAATGTATGTGCCATGCCCTGAGGGGTATGAAAGGAACCCTGACCTCACCCGGTTTAGAACACACAGGAGGTGAGGGGCGCCTGGGTGGCTCAGTCGGTTGAGCGTCCGACTCCAGCTCAGGTCATGATCTCGGGGTTCGTGAGTTCAAGCCCCACGTCGGGCTCTGTACTGACAGCTCCGAGCCTGGAGCCAGCCTGCTTCGGATTCTGTGTCTCCCTCTCTCTCTGCCCCTCCCCCGCTTGCTCTCTGTCTCTCTCTAAAATAAATAAACATTAAAAAAAAGGAAAAGAATGCACAGGAGGTGACAGAGCATTTTAGTAAAAATACAGTCGCAGTTGAAGCAGTAACAGAGTAGCTTACAAAGTAGGTACCAGCCACAATTGTAAGCACACCACACGTATCACCTCACCTAATGTTCCTCACGGTGCCGTTAGATAGACGCCAGTACGAGTCCCGTTTTAGAGGTGAGAAACTGAGGCCCAGAGTTCACCAAGGCCATACAACTTCTAAGTGACTTCTAAGCAGGACTCCACGGCCACGCTGTTCAACGTCACCTTCCAAGATGAGGGGTCGCAGCGCGGGGAGGCCATGAGCGGCTGTGGGGGCTTAGAGGAGCGGCCCAGAGCCCACCCTGGGGAGGTGAGACAAGGCTTTGCAGAGGAAGCAATCTCTCACCTACAGGTGAATGTTCTGGGCCAAAAGCCCGGGGGTGAGAAGGTCTGGAAGAAATGAAATCAGGTCACTGTGCCTGAGAAGAAGAAAGAAAGGGCTGTAGCGAGAGGAAGACAGGTCTCTGTTTATTTGTGGTCTAAGAAGGAACTTTTTGACGGGCGCCTGGCCGGTTCAGTCGGAAGAGCGTGTGACTCTTGATATCGGGGTTGTGAACTCGAGCCCACGTTGGGTGTAGAGATTACTTAAACAAATAAAACTTCAAAAAGGCGGGGGAGGGGGTACTTTTCGGGAGAACCTGCACAGGGAGTCTGTGAAGACACAAGACGGGTGAGGACCCAGAGGTCTGGTGAAGAACTGGCTAAAAGGGGGGACACAGAGACAGGCCCCTCCCACGGCATCTGGAGATAAGGGACGAGAAGGGGACACTGCGGCCCTCATTCCTTATCCTGATGGCCCAGCCACATTTTCGGTCTCTTACCCAAGGAGAACCGGGCCATCCCTCGTCCTCGAGAAGGAATCCCCAGGCACTGCTCTCCACCAGCGCTGGCCAAGGGCTTCTGAAGATTTTACTAACTCCACACAACCGGGACATGCATCCTAACTTTAAAACAATTTCTGACTACGAGGTTGTGAGGTAAAAATGTTACGAAACCACCGGCATAAGCACTTTCCCCAAGAGTACACGGTGAGTATACCAACGGGGATGCAAAGCAACCAAAAAAGCACCTATTTGTTTGGAGCAGGGGGATTAAAATAACCAAACAGCTAAGCAAACATGATACACTTGAGTGGCCTGCAAAACTTACATCCATTTTATTTTTTAAAAATTGTTTATGTTCCTTTATTTTGGGGGGGTGGGGAGGGGCAGAGAGAGAGGGAGATAGAGAATCGGAAGCAGGCTCCAGGCTCTGAGCTGTCAGCACAGAGCCCAGTGTGGGGCTCAAACTCACGAACCACGAGATCATGACCTGAGCTGAAGTCGGATGCTTAACGGACTGAGCCACCCAGATGCCCCCGACATCCATTCTGAAGATGAAAGAAATGTTTTTAAAAGACTTTAAAAGAAACGCTTATCTTACCAATTCAAGCAACGCCACAGCCCCCCCCCCCCCCCCCCCCGCCTGTTCATTCTCCTTTGCTTTTAGTGGAAACAGACAACAGGGAAGTGGTAAGTGGGAAACGCAGTGCACAAAAACTGATATGATTGGTCCCTTATCCAAGACCTTCACGGGAATCTGACTTCCTGTGTTGACTGAGGGCTTTCTACCGACGTGTGATACCTTGGAAGTACAGTAATTTGCTTTTCAAGTGGACATCCTCCCATAAGTATCTTCATAAGCTCCAAGATGGCTATTTTCACATGTTTAAAGATGGTGTCCGCCGGAGGAATGAGGGTAGAAACTGCAAGTCAAGGAGTCTTGGTTCTAATACTGGGCTGGCCACTCACACACTACGACCATTTATTTTATCATTAGCTTCTACACGCTATTCGTTCAAACTTCACACTTACGGTGCCAAGTATTGCACTAGAAATGGGCATACATTCTCTCCTAAGATTACAAGCCAGAGAAGTTTAGAAGGGTTTTTCTTATTCGTCTTTTGTCCCAAGAGCCAATCCCACCTAGTACACGGTAGATACCAAGTGCTATTATAACGACCAACTGCTAGTCAAATGCAGAATTCTGCTAAGATTCAACAAGGGTAAATTTGTTTTATTGTAGGGGAGTCTACGAGAATATGAGAAAAGTTGGGCTTTAGGGCTGAGAGGGGTAAGGGCTCGGTCACGTGGAGCATGTGGCCCTTGATGTCAGGGTTGTAGGTTTGAGCCCTATGTTGGGTATAAGAGATTTCTTAAAAACAAAACCTTCCAAAAAAGAAAAAAAGAAAGAAAGAAAGAAAGACTGAGACAGGTAAGAGTCTGTCTTCATCTCATTCGACCTCACAGGAGCACCTGACATAACTCCTTACTCCCCCCTTGTACCGCCCTTGGTTCGAGGACACACACCCTGGTGGCGTTTCTGCCTTCCTGACTCCTCTTCTCCTTGTAGTTTCCTGGACCTCCTGGTCTCGGATATTAAGTGAGGGACCGGACAAGGGCCCTATCCTCACATTTTTCTTCTACCCATCCACTCTGAACAACCTCGTCCAGGCTTATGGCAGAAGATTGTACCACGATAACTCTAATTCCTCTCCTAAATTCTAAATTCCTGTGTGTAACTGCCTATCTGAAACCTCTACTTGAGTCTAGTCAGTAAGCACCTCCAAATTAACATGTCTGCATCCAACGTGAGTTTTCTGCCCTGACCTTATTCTCCCAACTGCTCAAGCTAAAACCCTGATGTCTCTCATGGTCTCAAACCCCAGTTCCAATCCATCAGCAAATCCTGTCAACACTACCTTGAAGTCTGTTCCCACTTCCTACTACCACAACCCTAACGGAAGCCACCATTATATCTCGCCTGATCAACTGTCCCCCTGCGTAGCACATCTGCCCTATCTAGTCCTCATAGCAAAGAGCAGAGTTAGTCTGCTAAAATACACAATACATTACATCACATCACGCTCAAAACTCCTCAGTAACTTTCTGTCTCACTCATAGTAAAATTTGAACTCCTTACCATATGGCTTACAATACCCTACTTGATCTGACCACCCCCCCCCCCCAAGTTACTCCTCTTAACCAAAGCCCCTACCGCTCCTTCACTCACTATACTCTAAACACGCTGGCCTCTCTCCTGCCCCTCAAACATACCAAGCATACTCCTGCCTCAGGGTCTTTGCACAAGATACACTTACTTCCACCAGAAGTTTACATAACTTGCTTGCTCCCTTTACTTTATTCAGGTTTCCTGCTTAGTGTCACCTCCCAAGGACGTATTCCTTAACCAACTTACCACAGTATTACTCGCTATATAGTTCACTATCCCCTCATGCAGTTTTTTTTTTATTTGGAATTCATATCACTTAGTATTAAACACACACACACACACACACACACACACACACACACTTTGGTTAGTTGCTTGGTTGCCTCTCAGCCTAGAACGTTAGCTTCATGATCACTGCTATAATCGCTGCTATGCCTAGAAGAATCTTTTGTACAGAATAGGCAGTAATAAACATTTATTGAGTGTTGTTCAATTAATTAAAATAAATAGATGAGAGAAATACCATCAAAGTAATGTATCCTAAAGAATAGTAAAGAGGTACCTAAGTAAGGTTTGAAAACACGAACAGCCAAGTGCACTCAAGAAAAATAAAGTAAATGAAATGCTGCATAATAATCAATTTTATAAAACCTATTAAGAAGAAAGGAGGTATGAACAGGAAAGGTATAGTCCACTAGGGACCCATAGGACATTTGTTTAAGCCGTCTGGTCAACAAGGTCCAAAAGATACAAGGGATCAAGGAGAACTTGACCAAGAAGAGGAGGTCGGCCACAGGGCAGAGATCAGTCCCAAATAAAGTAACCCTCAAGAAAACCAACGCCCTTTGTTGCTACTATATTTTCACCAAACAAAGTCTGACTATGAAACTGGGCTCCCATGTACGTTGACAGCAAACAGAGGTGACGGTGAAAACCAAATTTGTAAGAAATGTAAACTTCTGGGTGGCCTCCAGTGTCTTTCTAAACCCGAGTACCATCTCATCGAACTGGGCCAATCCCAAACATTCTAATCAACTCTGAATGTACATCTATTCCAGATTTCCAAAGTTAGGAGCCTCTGTGAAGCTCTGTAACCCAAACAAAATGGCTTATCTTCATGCCACAACCCTTCCCACTGCTTGCTCTTTACCAACATTTACTACCCACGCTCACCACTCGGTACTAGTTACAAGCGAGATGGGAGGCAGGAGAAAGGTACTGTTTATCTTCACATTCTCCACATTCACTGCGTACATTTGATGGACAGACAAAGGAAGGAAGGAAAGAACCAATGAGCCCACTAAGGCCCAGCCATCCTCTGAGGCCCACCCAAGCAACCACACTCCCCTCCCTCTAAATAGTCTACTAAATAGTCTTGTTTAGTCTCTACTAAATAAGTCTATGCAGCAAATCAACTTGTTCGGTTACCTAACTCATCACGGTGGATATACTAGCAGGCTATGCGACCCAATAATCCAGGGCAACACGGGACTTTCTACAGAGGGACGATGGGTGGTAACCCTGTTCTCGAGTTCTTTCAGGCCCAAACTACCCCCACACTGTACTGGAAAGCAGGCCTACGCAGCCCCCAAAGCACGTCAGAGTCCCTAATGAGCGTCGCAACTCAGACCGTGAGGCCCAAGCCGGCAGCTTGTGCGTCTCTGATTAGATAACGTTTGGTGACAGCGGTGTGTGGAAGATACCGGAGTCATTCTGACATTCTAGTGGTCTTCAAACCAGGATAAGAGCAACCCTGGAGAACTCCGGAGAGTTTCTACGGGACAGGGACCGTCTGAGGGGTCATCTTCCAATTTCCTAAGCCACACACGCTCTTCTAAAAAACCACCAGCCTCTGCTGCTTCTCCATTTTCCTTTTTACAATCATTTCTTTGTACCAAAATGCCTTTCGTCCCGAACCTTATTACAGTACATTGGCCTGGGGCATAAAACCTGCGGGGCACCAATCGAATTGTGGTATATGAGAACGAATGCCTTCCTCTAAGGGAGGTGTGAAAAAATGGGGGTCATGCGGGCACTTTAATGCATTTATTCTAACTGAAAAGGCTAAAGCAGAATTTTTGTTTTGATTTTTCACAATTCTTGTAAGGGACAGAGAACTTTGAGTTCTACCGCTCCATCAAATATGACTAGAACGGCACTAACACAGCAGTCAGTAGCCAGATGTGGCCATTTAAGGTTAAACTGATTGAAATGAAATAAAATTTAAGATTTAGTTGCGTGGTCACACCAGCCACATTACCAGTCTTCCTGACCACAAGTGCTTACGCATCTTGCCGTAACGAGCAGTGCAGAGCACATTTCCATCATCCCAGAAAACTCCACCGCGCACAGCCACTCTGGAGTTTTGATCAACTGGTTCGGAAGGGCTGGATCCCTTCCTTCGGGAAGTCCGGATGTACCTACAATCATTCTTATGACCCAAGTGCCATGAGAAGGTGAGAGGTTCCCACCCGGGGACACAACGCACATTAGGAATTCAACTTTCGGAACAGAATGTTCACCCTACAACCCTCTTATCTGGTTTCCAAAGAAGAGGGCTCCACTCTCCACCAGTAAGATAGAAAACTAAAACTTTCACCTCTTTTTTTGAAAATTGTTGAGATTCACATAACATAAAATACGTAACAGAAACCATTTTCAAGCAAATGATTTAGTGGCATTTAATATATTCACAGTAAGTCAGGCTCTTGATGATCTGACGAACCTGTCAAATTATCTTCCATCAAGACCCTCCTCACGACCTAATTAACAGAACACAAATCTAGGGGGACCTGCCCACGATACACAGCCCATCCACAGCAGGCAACTTGGGTCCACTTAAGTGACCGAGCAGGATGCCTGAGATGCAGTGCCCAGGTCAGATCAATGTAACCTTCACAGGACAGCTGTCACCATGTAGCCCTGATTGCCACTCTCAGACAGGACTATCAAGGGGCATGGAAGAAACTATCACACGCGGGGAAAAAACTATTTCTACATTTGTTATAAAACTACCTGTGTCCAAGAAAAGTTATCTCTGATGCCAGTCAATACTTCCTACACATATAAAACATACCACACAAAAATTTTAGGATCTGATGCCAGGAAAAAAAAACATCTTTCTGAGGAAAAAAAATTTTTTTTCTTCCTTCTTTCTGATGATGAGAATTACACATCTTGTCATGTTTCCCTTTGCACACTCACCAGGAAGCTCAGAATATAATGCGATGCTGAGTCCCAGCAACCAAGGCTATTATTAGCATATTTCCTTGTCCTTGTCCTTACATTTCCAGGACCCAATTTCCTGTCTCTATTTCACTCCCTCCCTCTCTCTCTCCCTCTCTCCCTCTCTCCCTCTCTCTCTCTCTCTCTCTCTCTAATAACCCAACCCGGTGCCAACTGTTTTTGGAAAATTATCAACTAAGAGTAAAATACGGATTTCTGTTATTCCATTTACCCTGTGCCACTAACCATACATTATAAAAATTGGGGACAACAATATCGATCTTAGTTTAGGACTAATTTGCCCCGGAATAACAGCTTGTAACAACTAACGTTTCTCTGCTTGTCTTCAATGCTAAACAGACACCAGCACCTTCTGACCAAAAGAGATCCACAGATGGGCACCTGGCTGGCTCACTCAGTAGAGCATGTGACTCTTAAACTCGGGGTTGGGAGTCTGAGCCCCATGAGGGGTGTAGAGATTACCTTAAAAAAAAAAGAAAAGAAAAGATCCACACAGGTATACAGACCCACCTGGAAACACGAAAAGTATGACTTAGGAGACCCTTAAGCAAGTATAGCTGTTAGCCATAAGCATCTGAGAAAATATTTTTGAAGTTTTCTTACAGGAACGATGAAGCTGCATTTAATGTCAAATTGTGAGAAATCTTTTTCAAGGAAAAAAAAAAACAATTTTATCACTTGTGACAGCTTTCAACTTATGAAGCCAAATAACAGCAAATGTTTCATATAAACTATGGGTAGGGGCTTCGTTGGGGAAAAAAATTAAATAATAACTTTCTGAAGTATCGCTTATACTTTTAAACCAAGGCACTCTGTCCATGCTACTTAAAATAGCATGCTGTGTTTAGCAACAATTGGCCAATACACTGCAAAGATTTGTTCCAAAAATAACAAAGTGAACTGTGTCCGCGTTACCATGCGTGGATCACCATATTCGACCACCATCTAGCAGAGCCAAAAGATATGGGGTACCCATGGTGTTAAGGCCATCTGGAAAGAGGTGAGAGATTAAAAAAAAAAAAAAAAAAGTCTCACTAGCCTCATTTCAGGTACTCAACAGCCACCTGTGGCTAGTGGCTACTGTACCGGACAGAGAAAATACAGAACATTCTCATCATCACAGGGAAGTTCACAGGCTGTACTAGCTTACGCACTTTCTGTAAACACATTATTAGTGTGACATCAAACAACAAATGCTAAACTTTCTTTGAGAAATTACTTGGGAAGTACTAGATACTTTGTGACAAACTTTAGTGCCCAGTTGTGTATATTTAAAAGGTGTTAAATCTTGAATTAAATGAAAAGTACGTGACAGGCCTGGAAGCTAACCACTCTATAGTATTTCCTTAATATGAAGGGAGCATTTCATTTCATACACGGACTGTGTGTAGATTACGGTTCAGTAAGTTAATATTTATGAGCATTAATCTGATGGACATTAGATAACAATGATCAGGTTTTCCATTTACTTTTCTTAATCCCACTCTTCTTAATATTTTTGTAAAAAGGAAAAACACATAGTGTATGAAGTTTGAAGATAATGGGCAAAAGGAGGCCCTTTCCTCTACATTCAAATTGAAACAAAGGTATGTGATCTTTCCTAAAGGACATGAGTCTCCTATCTAGCTCTAAAGTTCTATAGCTCCAAACAGTAAACTTTAAAAAGTGGCAACAGTACTGAGTTGCACAAACATTGTTTCCAAAATTGCAAACCTCACATGTGAAAAATGTGAATCACTTTCTTTGGCCACTTTAAAAAAAAAAAAAAAATGTAGCTACTAGGGGCATCTGGGTGGCTCAGTCAGTTAAGCGTCCGACTCTTGATTTCAGCTCAGGCTGTGAGAGTTGTGAGATCAAGCCCCACGTTGGGCTCCACACAGAGTGCGGAGCCTGCTTGGGATTCTCTTTCTCCTTCTCTCCTTGTCCTTCCCCTGCTCATGTGTTTGCATGTGCACATGCTTGCACGCTCTCTCTCTCTCTCTCTCAAAATAAATAAAACTTAAAAAAATATATAGCTACTAAATCAAACTGCAAAAGTAAAACCTCTTTTTTTTCCTTTAGTGACTGTCCCACTGTGAAACGTGAAGTTACATTTTATTTTTTATCATTATTTTTTAATGCTTACTTAAAATTTTTTTGATATTTGTTTATATTTGAGAGGAAAAGACAGAGCATGAGCAGGGGAGGGGCAGAGAGTGACTGAGACTTTATCTGAAGAAGGATCCAGGCTCTGAGATGTCGGCACAGAGCCCGATGCAGGGCTTGAACCCATGAACCGTGAGATCATGACCTGAGCTGACACTGAAAGCCCAACCAACTGAGACACCCAGGCGTTTATTTTAAATGTATATATCAAAAATGATGTTTATTTTTGAAAGGGCGAGAGAGAGCGTGAGCAGGGGAGGGGCAGAGAAGGAGGGGGGGGACAGAGGATCCAAAGCGGGCTCTGTGCTGACAGCAGAGACCCCAATGCAGGGATGCAGGGCTCGAACTCGTGAACCGTTGAGATCATGACCTGAGCCAAAGTCAGATGCTTAAGCAACTGAGCCACCCAGGCGCCCTGTGAATTTACGTTTTGAAGAAAAAAAGTAGATGAGTATAAAGAAACATTAAGAAGAGCCAATGTGAAGGATAGTTCGCTGAGTTCAAAACTGCCATTGGGCTATTCCACAGGAAGCCACTTACCGAACAAAACTACAATGTCATCGCAGGGTATATGAGAGCACACCCTGAAAATACAGGAAGATGTTGGTAAAGACAATGGGGTAAAATGGATCACCAAACTTGTGGTTAACAGCTGTAAATTTGTTTATATTTAATAGAGTCGAGATTTACTACATAAAGGAGTGTGTATATTTCAGAGGGTCAATGTCTCGGATGCCGGCGGGGATACTAGAGCATCTCCCTAGGAACACGAAACAGGATGCCGCCTTAACCCCTGCCCCTTGAAGTTTCCAAACCTAGGAGACAATTTCCACCTCAGTTCAAACTGGGAAGAAACTGATCACTGAGAAAGAAGTGGGTGTTTTGTAGACAGGACCCCATTTCCGAGAGAGCAAAGGAAAGAGAAACACAGAAGGGTGACCCGTAGGCGTGTGCCTGCCCCCTCCCAACAAAAGTATTATGAATTCTTATTTGCTCCATAGGGATTCTGGTAAGCTGATTTTTAAGGCGTTGGTATACAGTGTTTTCTGCTTCACGAAACAAGGGAAAGGTTTTCTACCTTGAGGTGAAAAAGTAGAAATTGGGGGAGGAGTTCCCAGAGTTCAGCTCAACAAACCACATCAGCAATAGCTGTAGCAAAGCAGTTAACTTTCATCGGAGAGTTACCGCCTGCCACACACAGTGCTAAACACCTGACTGCCGCTGTCTTGCAACCCTCACAATGATCGGGAGCAAATGGTACCTGTGATCCTCGGGAAGCAAGTTCAGGGACACTAACTAAGCAGCCAGTTTTCCGACTGAGCCCAAACTGGAAGACGGAGGTTCCGATGCAGTCCCCGTGCCGGCGAGGCCCACGGCCTCCACACGCCTGCACTCCTCACTCGCCAGCAGTGGCCCAGCACCTGGCCACGCCAGCCAGCGGGTGGCCCGCTGGACAGAAGAGCAGAGGTGCGACGTGTTTAAAAAATGAGAAGGGAAACACTAAATGAAACAAGGAAACGGGCACCGTTTCCCGTTGACGCACTCTCGGAATCAAATTTATATTTGACACGAAATGTTACTCCAGCCTGGAACACGGCCTGGCCTACCAAGGAGTCTCGCTCAAGTCTCCAGGGAGGGCGACGCGTTAAAAACGATCCTACGACCTGGCTCATTTTTGCTCTACGGCTGTCCAGTCTCTTGGTTTGCTTCTCTCCCTTCACCAAAGATACCCTAAGCTCAGAGGACTTATTTACACGTAAATACTGGTTTTTCACTTTCTTGCAAACACTAAAGCTACGCATGAGCTTCAAGCTCAGCTCTAAGGACGGACCTTTTCCAGAATCAGGCTCTGGAGTATCTCCTGCCTTCAGCCATCCTCTACCGTCGTTTCAAAGTACGAGGAACACGTGACTGAATCAGAAGTCGGGGTACGGAAGACACCGAGGGCTGGCGCTGCCTTCGCATCTGACCGTGGCCCGGGGGACGAGTGTGGCCCGTTGACAGTCCCCGTCGTTGAGGGGGATACGGCTAACGTGCACCGGGAGAGCATCCGGAGGAAGAGCTGATAAAAATGAGATACTACTTCGCTCCCTCTAAATCATCCAACTTTTTCCCTGAAGAACTCGCACTTGGCTCCTTTAATCCGTGGTATGCCTCCGTGCCTTTCAACGGCTCTCCTTTGTGAAAATCTCTTTGCAATATTTGAGCAGCCAGAGACGGAGTCGGCCTGGTAATGGACCAATTTAGAGCAACGTCAGCACATCCTGCTCGGCGACTGCCCCAGTTCCACTCCTGCCTGTGGGTACTGACAGATCATCTGTAGATTTACAGCTGTGCATACAGAGAATGGAGAGGAACATTAAAATGTCAAGACTGAGGGAAACTCCCCATTAGGCCCTACCGTCCATTTCTGTCAACCGCCACAGTGGTATTAGAGTTTAGCCATCTCTTCATGCTGACATTTTGAGGTGGCTGCAACGTTAACAGTGAAAGCAAACGCTTCATGACCGAATAATCCACGATTTTATAGGACTGTTTGTTTAAGTTAAAGAGAATGTTCATGCCGTTAAGAGTCCACAAAGAAGCATGGTCTAAAAATTTAGGATCTCGAGCTTTGTTCAATTAGAACTTTGTATATTCCTGCATTCAGTAAGAACTTGAAATTGATGCGTGGCCCCTTCATTAAAAAGTTCAGAAAAATAACTGCAGAAAAAGCTTTGGAGAAAGGATGCTGTACAAGTCCTTGCCTACTCACTAGCAGAGAAATCCACCTGCGATGCCCCCGGTCCCCTCTGATGAGCAAGCAACAGGGACCTGAGGGTCCACCAAAGGGCTGCGCGTGGGTTTCCTACCCTAGAGGTAGGCAGCGGCTCCCGCCTGCCCATGGAGAGACGGGAAGGGCACAAACTAAGTGGGAACCCCATTCGGGAAACTCGGCAAGGTTTCCAACGTCACTACTTGAGCCGCCTCTGCTTGGGCCCCGAACAAAACAGTTCTCAAGGTTAACAACCTCTTACTTCAAATTAAAACAGATTTTCTTTTTTCTTTTTTTTTTTTTTTTGCCTTCACAGGGTGTTAAAATCTAAGAATCCTCCTGAAATTGATGGGAAGAATTACTTAGAATTAAACATAAAGGGCAGTGGAGGAGAAGAGGCCAAATACACTCTAAAGCAGAAGAGAAATGCGCTCTCGGTGAAGGGGAATCAAAATGGCATGTTCCCTCTGAATCACTGGCTGGGTGGGGATTTTAACGCAGCCACTAAAACAGGACGTAAGGAAACGCCTTGCAGCCTCACCGGGCCATCTCTCTCACCGTCCCACCACAGGGAAACAGCGAGCAGGGTACTGAGTGCCTCTGTATCTATGCTGACTTTTGACTTGTTTGCGTGGTGCCAGCTTCTGGGCATTTGGACAGCTTCCTTAACTCCTCCACGGGCACCAGCGCCAGTGCCATGCCCCCGTCCCTAGAAGGCTCTCTGATGCTTCTCACACCGAGCCAAACACCCTCACGCGTGGTGACACGCCATCACCTACTAAACGTCCCGCAAGGCGAAAGCACAAGTTTGCTGCAGACTTCCTTTGCTGATACGAGAGCTGTACTCAGTAAGAAAGGAAGACTGAGGGCCCGCGCTCAGTGGCTACTGAGAGATTACCTACAGACTGACAGCTGGAACTACAGCAAATGGACAGGAATATTAAGATGTCAAGATGAAGGTAGATTCTCCAAGTTAGGCCTAGGAGTGCTTCTCCCCTAATTGTCCCCCTGACCCGCTTCCCAATTTTCCTTCCCTGGCTACCTACTGCTTCACAGGGCCAGGGATGGCCTTTCTGAAGGACTGTTAAAATGCAGAAGGAAAAAGCAGCAAAGAAGAAAAAGGCGAGGGGGGCGGGGGGTGTGCACAATGGTAAAGACAGGGCTTTCTCCCTTATCCTTGGAGAACCAATTTCATAAACAGGCATCAGTGACAGAGAGGCCAAGAGAGATGGGGGTGGGGGGAGGGGAGGGAAAAACTACTGAAAGTATCCAAAAACCACTTGAAACTAAAAATCTTGGAAGAGGGGAGCCGGGGTGGCGCAGTCGGTTAAGCGTCCGACTTCAGCTCAGGTCATGATCTCGCGGTCCGTGAGTTCGAGCCCCGCGTCGGGCTCTGTGCTGACAGCTCGGAGCCTGGAGCCTGTTTCAGATTCTGTGTCTCCCTCTCTCTGACCCTCCCCTGTTCATGCTCTGTCTCTCCCTCTCTCAAAAATAAATAAAACATTAAAAAAAATTTTTAAAAAAAAATCTTGGAAGAGATTATAAGAGAAATGGGGAAGAGAAACGCTATGTTTTCCTACAACAAAGTAGAAAGACCTTCAGGCAGCCTTCTCTGAAACCTAAACAAACGAAATTTCGCTTCAATAACCTATCCTTCCGTGAAGTGTTGAGGATACTACACACACACACACAAACACACACACACACAACACTACACGTGTTGATACCTAAAAAATGCTGCTACTTCTCCAACCTCGCAATGAACACACACAGAGTATGTGTTCAAGCATACTGTCATACGTTAAACAATTTAAAATGTATTTTTATATTCCATACGTTTTGTTACATATGTATTGTTTATTTATATAAAAAAGCGTTTATTTTTATTGAGAGAGTGCCCACATGAGAGGGGGTGGGGCGGAGAGAGGGGCACAGAGGATCTGAAGCTGGCTCCGGTCTGCGCCGAGAGTGGGCCCAACGCGGGGCTCAAACTCAGGAATCACGTGATCATGACCTGAGCCCAAGTCGGACACCTACCCAGCTGAGTGCCCCTAAAATTTACTTATATGTGCATAGATTTATTTATATTCTGACTTGTTTCCAAAAAGAACGTGAAGCAACTGCTATTGAAAGAGGCTTCAATATGGCGGCCGCCAGTCACCCTGGGCTCCTGGTTCGCATTCTGTGGAGATGGAATTGCAGACTGACTGAAATAAGAAATGTGTACAAAACACACACTGGATTTCAAATCCTGTGTAAAACACCGAATGAGTAATTTTATACTGATTATGTATTGGAACAGTATTTTAGATTTTTGGGGGTTAATTAAATGCACTACTAAAATTCATTTTACCAGTGTCTTTTAATGTGACCATTAGAAAATGTAAAATAACACACGTGGCCTGTATCTGCAACTCCCACTACATTTCAACTGGGCAGCACTGGTCCAGAACATAGTTGGCACACGAAGAAATGACAGCCAGAGATGACACCTAAATAACAAACTTCCCTGTCCATCTCGGTGAAGGCCTTTATCTCCCCCTTTCTTCTGCCACATCGCCAATCTCTGCCCTTTTTTCTTTCTTTCTTTTTTTTTTTTAATTTTTTTTTTCAACGTTTATTTATTTGTGGGACAGAGAGAGACAGAGCATGAACGGGGGAGGGGCAGAGAGAGAGGGAGACACAGAATCGGAAACAGGCTCCAGGCTCCGAGCCATCCGCCCAGAGCCCGACGCGGGGCTCGAACTCACGGACCGCGAGATCGCGACCTGGCTGAAGTCAGATGCTTAACCGACTGCACCACCCAGGCGGCCAATCTCTGCCCTTAATATAGTGCTTAGCACCTAACACTCAATAAATATTTATTTAATGGAGTTGAATGAAAGTAACAAGATACAAGATTAAAATGCAGTACCTAAAAGTGGCTTATTAAAGGTTAAGAAAACTCACTGGCTGCTTAGGACACTTAGCCAATGGTTAATATCCAAGCTTGAAAAGTAAATTAAAAAACTAACTTCTGGGGCACCTGGGTGGCTCAGTCAGTTAAGCGTCCGACTTTAGTTCAGGTCATGATCTCACGATTCGTGCGTTCCATCCCCACATCAGGCTCTCTGCTGACATCTCAGAGCCTGGAGCCTGTTTCAGATTCTGTGTCTCCCTCTGTCTCTGCCCCTCCCCTGCTCACGCTCTCTGTCTCTCTCTCGCAAAAAGGAATAAACATTGTTAAAAATTTAAAAAAAACAACAACTTGTTACCTACAACATTCTTGATACTCAGAGAAAACAATACTCTTTTACAAAATAAAAGGCATCAAGAGACTAGGCTACCATTTAATATGCGGCTCACTTCATGCTTTCAGACAGTGGGGTGAAAGGAGAGACGGGGCAGAATTTTTTCCTTTGCCTTCACTCTAAACTTGGTATTTTCCATTTTAACCCACGGAATCTCTGACCTCTGGGATAAACCAGTTATGCTGAGGGAAGATACGAGGAGGTTCTCATTAAGCTGCAGCATATACAAAGTGCAGTAGAAGAAATACCTTGGAGTCCTCACAGAGAAACAACAGATCCACCAGTAAAGTCAAGGGCAGTCAAGGGCGGAGAGCTCGCTGGAACCAAAGGTACCATGAAGAAATAACCGGCCAGCCACCACCGGCACGCGGGAGAGCAGCGACCCTCCTGACATCGCTCCGTGAGCCCGTGGGACGCCCTGTTCCCACGAGGTCTAGCTATGGGCGCCTGCTCTCTGAAGGTGGGTACACTCAGACCGGCCCCTGAATGCCACGCCGGTCAAAGCCGGGTTTCCTTTAGATATATTTTGTTTTCTCCATCTCCACTAGACATCCATGGGGGTAGGAAAGTACACGTAAGCATGTCGAGAGTGATGCTCGTAGAGATACATGCACTTTCTATTAAAAAGGTGTTTTTCTCTGCTTCGGAGCACCATTTGCATAAGTAAAGCTCGAGACGCGTGGCCACATTTTCCATAAAATCTATTTAGTAGTTGCCAATTACTCTGCTCATGTCTGGAATTCTATATTTACTGGGTGAACTGAGAGAATTTCAGTAGAATAGTTGCTCTACTTGAAAGTTACCAGGAAAAGGTTTTCCCAGAAAGGCTGTTTTTTAAAATATTTGTAAGATGTCATGGAAAGACAGAGAACTGGAAAAGTTACAACCACTGATTCTTCTAGGTGTTTTTCCTTTTTTTTTTTTTTTTCTTTTAAAAAAAAAAAATCTCCTGGGGGAAAATTAGGACACAGAAATTATTACCCATCACCTCCACCTTGGAGGCACTTAAAAATTTCTTTCTGCTTCTGTTTTTCTTCACCATGACTGTATTTCAGGCCCAAATTAATGCAAAGGGTACAAATGTATTCAAAATATTCTAAGGACACAACATTGCAGATTCTAAATTCCACCAGAAGTTGCCTCCCCCACACCCCCTACAAGAGCAGGATCTGTAAGCGGAGAAACCTGTATCCTGTGCAGCAGTTTAACTTATTCAGAAACTCCGGGATTTACCTGCAACCTGAAGGACAATCCACTTAACCAGTCTTTTCTAGATAAGCTCTTCAAATAAACAAAACCATGTTTTGAGCTCTCCTTCCAGGTGGCTCTCACCCACAACCACTGTGCACTGATGAACATTCCATTCTCTCCCTCTCTCTCTCTCTCTCTCTCTCTCTCTCTCTCTCTGTGTCTCTGTCTCTCCCCACTCCTGAAGTGCTGCAGGTGCCCCAAAGGTGCTGTCCCTGCCGGAGACCTCCCAGTGCACCTCACTGACACAGAACCTGCTCTAAGCATCTCACCGTGACCGACAAGGTCCCACAGGGGTGCCACACAGCTTCCTCTCCCACAGCCCAGCCCTACATCCCATGCACTCACGATTTCCTAAGCCTTAAATTCTTCTCCCTCCCCCTTCACCCAGCCTCCTCTCAACCGGGACTGACCCTTCACATCTCAGTGAGGACCTCACTCCCCCCAGGGTACCCTCCCAGACCCCAACCTCACACGCCCAAGACCGGATTGGGAGCTATCCCCAAAGCACACGGCGCTTACGCCGGTGCCGTGCTTTCCATGGCAGACGCTTGCCCGCACTATCTCCCACCACCATCAGGGGCCTCAGAACCTGATAACTGTTCCCTAAAACCAGGGAAACAAAAGCAAACAACTCTGACAATAGTTAACATCGAAATAAGTGCTTCAAGTTATTTTTTAAACTTTGCAACGAGCAATTCTGAACATTTGCCCAATGCTAATAAAACATTTTTGAGTCCCCACCGTGTATCTGATACCATGTTAAACATTAAAAGATATTATTGCTGATCTTGCTATGCCTCTAACCAGGGAGGTAAATCTGTCCTCAGTTGAGACAGATGCAATCGAGGCCCTGAGGTTAAGTCCCCTGCCCAAGGTCACGGGGCCAGAGATCAGTTGGTGGTACTTAGACTCAAAAGCTGCAGACGCCAAAGTCTACATGCTTCCCTTCGTGCTGGTAGCTCTGAGAGTGGGTCTCCGGGGTCTTGTGAGATGTTATCTGCCCCTCGCTCTCTTTCTCTCTAAACATGAGTAGACTTTTCCAAAGGCTCATAACCTGCATGCAGACTGTATGCAATGGCAGCTGTCAGAATCCAGCATTTGAGAAAAGGTAAGACCATGCCACTAAGTTTTTTTGTTTTGGAAAATGATTATTTTTCATTTAAAAAATATTTTTTGGCTTATTCCTTTTAAAGCTTATTTATTTATTTATTTATTTATTTATTTATTTATTTATTTATTTTTAAGGAATCTCTACATCCAACATGAGGCTCAACATCACGCGTGCTCTTCTGACTAAGCCATCCTGGTTTATTATGTTTAAACGATCAACAAGTAAGTATTTCAAACTGTCCTCAGTTTAAATTTCTAAGACAATAAATATCCTCACATATAACCCACATAAACCCAAGATCTTTGAAGTCCTCAATGATTTTTAAACACGTAAATGGGTCTGAAATGAAAAGGCTCAGGAACCAATATCCTTCTCAGCCACAGAAAAGAAACATAAGCTAGGGTTTCTTCTTCCACTGCAAACTTTATCAAATAATCAGGAGAGTCTGGAGCTTGCACCAAAGAACGTGTCCACACTCTACCATGAACACTACGGTCCAATGAACTCTGGCTTTTCTAACATTTTCCTTTGTTGACTCTTCAGTATCAAGTTAAACTTACCTTCAAAGATACTTAAGTGTGTATATATAATTTAGAAAATGTCTGTTCAGAGCCCATGAGACATTTAAAAAGCCTACCTTCTACCTTTAAAAAAGTGAAAAAGTCGGGGCGCCTGGGTGGCTCAGTTACTTAGGTGTCCGACTCTTGATTTCAGCTCAGGTCATGATCTCTCGGTTCAGGTCATGGGATCGAGCCCGACGTTGGGCTCCACACTGACGGCGCGGAGCCTGCCTGGGATTCTCGCTCTCTCCCTCTCTCGCCGTCTCTGCCCCTCCCCAGCATGCGCGCGTGCGTGCGTTCACTCTCCTTTTCTCAAAATAAATAAACATTTTTTTTACAAAGTGAAAAACTCAAAACAAAAAAGCCAACAAGCCCGTCTGAACATGATAATTCAGCAAATCACATCAATATTTCAACTTGATCTGTCACTTCCCCTGCTACACAATATGGCTGTGAACCACCGTTCTACATGAAATGCAAAATAATTTTAGTAGTTCTGAGGCAAAACATAATTAGATGGATATATTTGCTGGAGCCGAATGTGAGCCATTCACAGGGAGAGAGAGGTTTTTAGGATTACGTGACAGCATTTTGAAGTACCCACATCATTATCCCCATCACACCTGTCAACAGGGGCTAAGGAGGGGAAATATTTGCACAAATCAAATTTAATGTTTTATAACTAAGACTACACTTAATGATATTTAACCTGTTCCTTAAAAATAAAAGTAATTTTACATTGTATTTACATGTGAAATGCCATAATTATAAAGTGA
This sequence comes from Prionailurus bengalensis, assembly GCF_016509475.1. NCBI lineage: Eukaryota > Metazoa > Chordata > Mammalia > Carnivora > Felidae > Prionailurus > Prionailurus bengalensis. The sequence continues at coordinate 11,961,980 of NC_057353.1, read as the reverse complement.
GGTCTGCATTACCGGAGACGAGAACTAAAGCCTGGAGGAGAACTAACATGAATACGCACCAGCAGCTGGCATTATACTAGGCGCTTGGTATATATTAATTTCAACACCTTTTGTGACAGGCCCTATCTCTCCTATTTCACTGATGAAGAATCTAAGGTTCAGAGAGGTTAAGCTGTCTCAGGTCACCAAGCTGAAGTTCAAATGCTTTTCCAACCGTAAAGTGTATGCTCTTGGGAACAAGATCTTACACCTCCCTACGGATTATTTTCAGAACCGAGTGCTTCAAAAGCTGAAGAAGATACAAAGTTAAGCAGAAATTAAGAAGGCAAATGCCATGAACAAAATTTTTAAAAATTTTTTTTAACATTTATTTTTGAGAGAGACAGACAGACAGACAGACAGGCAAGAGTGTAAGCCAAGATGGGGCAGAGAGAGAGGGAGACACAGAATCTGAGCCATCAGCACAGAGCCCGACGTGAGGCTCGAACCCACAACGTGTGAGAACGTGACCTAAGCCGAAGTCCGGCACTTAACCGACTGAGCCACCTAGGTGCTCCTAAATACCACGAACAAAATTTTTTAAAGGCAACTGAACTTAAATAAAAATACCTCCTATGTACGTGTTTACGCCCTGCCCCCATCCTGAGTTGGTCTATAATGGCGTACTCAAGAAGGGGGAGCTGGAGAAAACGGGCACCACACCTCGGGTCCCACAGAGTCTAGCGCATACAAAACCCTCCAGTTTTCAGTGACTTGAACACCACGTATTCCTATCCATCCCCCGAAACGCCTACTGAGGTCTTTCGTGCTCTTAAAACCAGGGAAAGCTCAACAACCCCCACCCGGAGGTCATATTACCATCACGGGGCATCTCCTTCAAACTGTGCTTGTCCTCCAGCAAAGTGAGAAGATGCTGGAACGAGAAGTCAGAATCACCGCCCTGGAAAGGTCTCCTGGCCCATAAGATGCTTTCCAAGGAACAAGAGAAGAACACCTCCTGGAAACTAAGTCACATTCATTTCTGCCCTAGAAGCCACCCAGGCTGGCTGGCCTCAGGGCCCACACTTTCAGCCAGTTCTGAAGAGGGGCATCTTTGCCTTGAGGTTGATGTAAGGGGACAACAAATGAGCAGGAATTGATCTTCTCTATTCATCCCATAGCCCTTGTCTTCCCCGAGGCTCTCTGCTCCCAGCCTCTTGTCAGACTGGCTTCGTCACCTCTCCCTTCACTCGGTCTGGGCACCACAGGGCTCAGAAGCCCTTCCCCATGGGCTGCAGGCTGGGCTGTGAGACAGGGAGCAGCTCTCTCCCAGGCAGCTCCCACCGACCTCGGGGCTCCTCTGAGCAGTATCCAAGTGTCTGCTTCCCCGAAACCCGTACGTGTCCTTGTGTCCTAGGTCCCCAGGAGAAGACTTTCCTGATCTCCACTTTCCCACTCCCACCGAGGCTGAGGCTTCTAAGTCTCTGTTCTAAATGCCGGGATACCTCACACGGATGTATTTCCTAACCAAACCTTTTTACTTTCACATTGCTTCAATCCCTTCTGTTTCTGCTGCCCGGTCCTTGTTCCGAACTGTCCTTACGTGCCTGAACCACAGGCTCATGGCTAAACTTCTGGTCTCCCAGCCGTCCTGTGTGCTGTCTAATCAATATCACAAGCTCCCCGCTGAAGTCCAAATTCCTTAAAACAGAATACAAGATTTCTACCATCTGGCTTGCCCCACAGCAAGCTCCAGGTCCCGTGCCCCCATTCACTGAGTCCTCCCCAAACCTGAAACGCCGTCTTCGGTTCACCTGCCCTCTCTAGCCAAATGCCAAGCACTCACATCCTCAGGTATTTCCTCTCCCTGGACACTTGTCACATAACTGTGTGTGCTCTTTCACTCTGCTTTTCTTTCCACACATGGGTCATGTTTTCCCACACTGATTAGAAGTTCATTAAAAACAGCTCTAGGGGCGCCTGGGTGGTGCAGTCGGTTAAGCATCTGACGCTTGGTTTCAGCTCAGATCGTGATCTCCCGGTTCATGAGTTTGAGCCCTGCATCGGGCTCTGTGTTGTCAGTGTGGAGCCTGCTTGGGATTCTCTCTCTCTGCCCCTTTGCGGCTCGCTCATGCACAAATTCTCTCTCTCTCTCTCAAAATAAATAAACATAAAAAAAAAAAAAAAAGAACAGCTCTAAAATCGCCTTCTGTGCCATCCAAACTCAAGTTGTGATCATAATGATCTGTACATATAGATGTTAATTTATCCCTCCTAGGCCTAGGGCACAAACACCACATTTATAACGGCAAGCCATCTCTGTGAATGCCAGAGCTTGAAACTTAAATGTCTGCTTATAAACTCTGCAGGGTAACAAAAATCCCAGCTCCAAGAGGGAGGACTCCTGTTTCCGTGTCGGGTACCCGAACCTCTTAGAGACCAAACATGTTCTGCGGATTAATGTGGACTGTGATTTTCTACCCTTTGCGATTTAAGTTCACCCTAGCATTCAACAGCTGGTAAAATAAATATTACAGAAGAACACATTTTGAAGCTTCCCAAGGGAAAAAAAAAGTTGTAATTTTCTAAGAGAGGTGGGAAGGCGGGCACAAGCACAGAAAACTTTGCTGGAAACCAAGTTTCAGTGTATTTTTAAACCAGAGGGAGAAGAGAGAAAGAACAGGAATCCACCTCTGTGTCCCCACCAGCAGTGACGACCCTTCCGGGCAGGGGCCTGGGGCCAGCCGTCCGTGATGCCCCCACAGCACCCCGCACAACGCCTGGGATGGGAGGAATCGGGGCTTTCTGAGTAAGTGAGTAAATGCAGAAGCCAGTAAGTGAGAGTAATAGGAGGAAGGAAAAAAAAAAAAAGAGATTCTGGGGCAGCTTACGAGATAAAAATTAAGGAAGTCGTGATGAAAACGCTTTTGACGACATCCAAAGGAAACAGCTATCGGGCGAGTTCCCCGTGTTACGTTTCACACCGCGAGGCGGACAGGACCCGAGTCCCCTTACCTGAGGCACAGGCACTTTCTGCGGGGTGCTCTGGGGTGACGGGTGGAGCTGTGCCCAAGGCTGGTGGTGCGGGTGTGGGGGTGAAGACTGGTGGTGCAGGCCCGGGTGGGGCTGCATCGGAGGGCAGGTTGGCAACTGCTGGAAAGACGGCTGCTGACCGGGGTGCTGCTGGCCAGGGAGCAGTCGCTCCTGGATCGCTTGGGGATCTGCAAGGCCAACGCCGGGACAGCCGTTTGGTCTCATGTGCCCGGCCAGCTCCCTCGGTGCTGAGGACATGCCCATAAACGGACGAGACTGCTGCATGTTTCTGGGGCCCATATTCCTCTGTCCGATTCCCATGGCACCGGGGGGCTGGTGAGATGGCTGAGGGTGGGGCATATTTGGATAACTGCCAACGTCCATTGGTATCCCAGCGCTTCCGGGCCTGACTTGCGGAGGCGGTGTGCCTGCCGGATTGCTCATTGCTTTCATGGGTGACATGGGAGGTGGAGAGGCGTAAGTTCCCTGAGGCTGTGAAGGATGCATAGTTTGTGTGTTCATTTGGTTAAGTGAGCCGCTGGGGTGGATGGGCTGCTGGTGCATTAGTCCTTGCCCACTGTTCGATGGGAATCCTACAGCATTGGGGTATCTTGGTACGGACTGATTCATTGGAGTATTATTTGTAAGGCCTAAATTCTGATTCATCCCTGTATTGTTAACTAATCCCTGATTTAGGTTACTGTAAGGATATCGAGAATACTGCCCTGAGTTGTTTATAGTAGGTGAGGGGACGGTCTGGCTCCGAGAACTGAAGTTCAGGGTCTGCGGCCTCCCAGCCCCTTGTTGAGGAGGATTAGGGGAGAACCTGGGGCTGTGGGCAACGGATTCTCCATGGAGAGCAGCAGGGGGGTGGTGGTGGAACTGCTGCACCGAATGACGCAAGGAAGGTGCCACGCTGGGGCTCTGCTGGGGCACGTGGGCCAAGTGGCCGGGTCCTGAGGTGGCGATGAAAGGACTTCCCTGACTGAGGCCCTCCTGGCCCTGGGAGAACTGGCTCATCCTCTGCTGCGGCTGGCCGTGCTGCTGCAGGGAGAAGTCCCCGCGTGCCATATAGCTGCCCATCTGCTGCATGTGCTGAGGGTGGCCCTGCGCGGGGGGCCCCGACGGAGCGGGCTGGGGCTGCTGCGGCTGGGGCTGCTGCTGGTAGGGGGCCCGCGCCTGGTCCGGCACCTGAACGGCCCGGGGGCCCCACAGGGAGCCGCTGTCCACGAACGGCGGCCCGTGCCTTTCGTTCTGCATGCCGGGGTAGACTCCCATCTGACCGCCACCGCTGGCGCCGTGGGGGACCTGAGGGACGGGAGGGGCGTGGTACTGCGAGTGAGGGGACGCGAGCCCGTTCCCAGGGGCGCCGCTCATCATTCGGTTTGGCTGATCCAGCAGATGCATCTTTTGCTGTTCGTACTGATTATAGTGATCGAAGTGGGTCAGCTTGGTCTGATTCTGATTCGCGGGGGGGTGGTGCAGGGAGGGCTGCAGGGAGGCAAAGCCTTGGTCTATCGGCATCTGCTGACCCATGGGGTTCACTGGGTTTTTCAGGGTAACCACACTCTCCGAGGCCCTCGAGGCCTTCGCTGAAAATATTCCCGTCCTCGCCAAAAAGACTCATCATTCCTGGATCCGCCATCGTCTTCCAACACGCGGCTCCTCCAAACTACAGCTCAGGAGCGTGTCTGTGCTCCCACCTCACTGAGGTGTTTGTCCTCAAAGCCTATAATCCTTAACTAATCTTCTTCGTGTCATTCCGTATTTCTTTAATTCTCTCGGACCCTGCAGTGTCAGGCAAAGTCTGGATATAGGTCCTGGAAGAGAGTGGGAGGTGGGGGGGGTGGGGGGTGGGGGAGGGAGGAAGAAAACAAAGAATTAGGAACAAATGATGAAAACTGCCAGTGTTTTACGCATTTCATTTTGGTCTCCGTCAACAATACTAATCTAGCCCCCTCGCTGAGCCGTATTTTATAAATCTAGTTCACTTTAAGAGAAAGTCATTAGCTTCTACCAGAAGCATTATTATGATCGGTTACTTAGAAAGCAAGCAAAACACTAACCTTAACCTTAAATTAATCCATTCACTCCACTTCCTAGCGCTCCATTCTTGGATGGAACAGAACAAAAGAACACAACATGAAACAGCGGCAGCTGCCACAGCAGGCAAGCAGATGTATGAATATAGCCAAGCAGCCCATCTGCTGAACTAAAGCCCTGGAAATGCTCTGGTTACCGACAGCCCGCCCTTAACCTTATTCCCCTGAGCAGTGTAATCAGATGAGCAGCCGCGGCACCGAGGGCTGTGAAAAGCTCAACTTAGTTAAATTGACTAGAGGATTATACAAATACCAAAATCGGTCATTTCGTACAAATTAGATATTTACGGCCCACAGACAACTATGTAACAGCAACGGGGGCGTCGAGCGAGAAAGTGCCCACGATGATGTTCAAGCGAGGGAGAGTCCTCGACGATGCCGGAAAGCACGCTCGCAAACGGGACGATAAGTTCATAATGCCATTATGTTTCGTGGCAGAAATACACGAGATTCAGAAAGACGCCAGAATACAGGCTTTCGCTCTCCAAGAGGACCGATTTCGCTCGTGGCTCGGGGTCCATCGTATCGCATCCCCGGCACAGAAGTCCAATCACAGGTCATAGTCCACCGGCAGGCGCCGGACCCCGAGGATGGACCCAGAGCCCACTGACCCCTCGGGGAAAACTCCAGCTGGACGCACAGTTTCGAGACGGTGACTATTCTCATCAGAAGAAACCGAGAAACTTTCCCCCAAACTGGCCCGAACTGAAAATTAGTTTAACAGAATAAAGTTCAAAATATCTGTGCAGGTTTCAGCCTTGCCTGGACCTCTTCTGGGAGAGAGCCAGTAGGGGTAACGCACAGCCGTCAGCGTCCTGTGTCTACAGCACCAGTTACACGCTACCTAAGGCTCAAACAGCTCCTAACAGATTCTGTGTCCGATTGAAAGAACCAATTTAAAGAATGCTTCACCAATCAGAGCAGGAAAGTGTTTTTGTTGAATGCTAATTAAATCAACAACCTAATAAAGAACTAATTCACATAGGAAAAATGTCCAAAATCTTAAACATCTTTGGAATTTAACTCATTTTTGCCTCGTTCATAAGCACGTTCGGCATTGTGTGATACTGACCAACTTGAAAAAACCAGGATCTTGCTGAAGAATTTCAAAAGTGATGTTCTAAACAGGCTGTCATAAAATCTACTGACCCACTTCTCCATGAGCACGGGCATGAACAATGGGCGACCAGCACTGCTGAGAACTTACCAGGAAGAGAGAGAAAACCCAGTTCCTGCCTGTCCAACTCTAACATATTCCTAACAAGGGGAGAATTTTGCTTACAGAAAATGTAAACAGCATTCCTGTTCACTGTCAGAACTACAGACACAACACCTGAGAAGGTCCCCAGGTCTGTAGTTTTCAGGTGACAGCTGTCAGCTGAAGTCAAAGGTCTCCTCACTCCGCCGCTAACTGCCATGAATTTTCTGATCGACTTTCTCAAAACAGAGGTCAGAAGGGTGAAAATAAGGTGAGCGTGAAAGCCGTTTTATTTACCGACATGCTGCTTTACTACACAACTACTTTCAAATCCAAAATAAAGAGAAGCAGAAATTTCTGGTGCCAAGTGAAGCAAATATTTATAAACTGAATTTACTCCTCAACAGCCTAAGTAGTCAGTCTTCATTTACTCAAGACTCATTCTAGCTTCCAAGGAAATAAATACTAGAATGGACTTGATAAGAGCTTAAACCAGCCGTGCAGACTAACCGCTTACCAAAATAACCTTTCAAATTAGCTTAAGGAAGGTAGTGTCTACTTGTCTACACGGATGGCCTTGTTTTATAGGATAACAGCTTCATCCTCCAGGGTCCCCCACGTGTCATGGGAGGCCTCGCTACGTGGCTGCATGGGGGTCCCAGCCAGCTCTGGGGGGCTCGGGGGAAGCATCCCAGGGGAAGCACCCCAGGGGGAGGGAGTGGCCTGGTTGGAGCCCGGTGGCGGCGAGGCAGCTCTGGAGTTGGAGTTGACGCTTACTTTGTATCAATCGGTTTAAGGCTGAGCAGAAAGGGAAAAAGAAGTGGCCTACAGGCATGGCCAGGGACAAAACAGAACACTCGCTGAGAGTAAGTAATCCTACCTGACGCGTGGGCTTCCGCTTCCAGTCAGTCCCCCAATCTTTCCGACTAAGAGTCCATTTCACAGCAGCAGGTGAAATGACAGAGTACCAGGCAGTCAGTAAGTGCGCCACCCACCCCCACGGAGACCCCCGGCAGGGGAGCTCTGGGACAGGACTTCAAAAACTGTGGCTTCGGGCTGTCACTAGTGATGGCTCCCGCTTGCCCGGACAGCCACCACCGCCTTCCTGCCCCTTTTCTGACCTCAAGACTTGGCTGGCGACTGTGCTAGGAATCCATCTGGTAGCTGGATTTCATATTTCTGATCTGAGCTAATCTAATTAATTTATTTTGGTCTTTTTTAATTTGATCAAGTCCATTTGCATGCCCACTTTCCCAAGTCACAGCTGCAACATCTAGTTTTGTTTCTATCAAAGATGCTCATTTAAAACTCTTTTTTGGAGGTGGGCTGCCCCCTTCGCTGCACTCAGAGCCTACGTTTTCTATGTCAGGATGGATCAGCTGTTCAGTGAGCCGTCAGATCAGAGCCATCGATGCCATTTTAAATTTTGTAATAGCCACATTTTAAAAGTAACCAAAAAAAGAGTGCAATTACTTTTAATAATAGCTTTTATTTAACCCAATATATGCAAAATACTATTGCTTCGACGTATAATCAACATGAAAAAAAAAAAAAGAATGAGATCGTTTACGTTGTTTGGTACTGAGTCCTTTGAAACCCAGTACGTATTTCACACGGCATGTCTCAATTTCTACTAGACACATTTCAAGTAAAAACTGCGCACATGGGGGTGATGGCCACCACACTGGACAGCCTAGTTACAGGTTGTTAGAAAGAAGAAACAGAAATACAAGTTGTCAGTGTTATCAAATAATTCTCCCAATTATCACTTGGATAATAAAGATTCAAGATGTATTTATGTTTGATTTGGCTTTAAATAAAAATCAAGCTAAATCTCAAATCACATTTACTTATTCAAACTACATTTACTGAGGACCTACTTATGATCCAGGGACCGGTCTAGAAATATCTCAGTGAATAAAAACCAACAAAATTCCCTTCGTCCTCACGGAGCTCATCTGCAAGTGATAACCCTTAGAGAAGACGTAAGATTCAGAGCAGAGTTACATTAATGAAAATTTAGGATGCCGTTTTACAAAATAGTTCTTGGGAATTTATGATGACAAATATTTTAACTATGTGTGATATTGTACAGTAAACAGTGCAGAGACATACAGTGAAGACAGAATAATGTAAGTTCCACTCAGTGCCCCACTGGCAAGTATTTTCTGAGACGAGAATGACAGTGCAGGAAGTAAGTGCTGTGTCTGGGGGTGAGGAGGGGCTCCACGAGACAGCTCAGCGAACGGCGTCACCTACACTGCAGCAGAGATGCACTGGGAAACCACGAGAATTCGCAAGCACTTCGGATACCTTCTAATCCAACCCCCCCCTTTTTTTTAACATTTATTTATTTTTGAGAGATTTTGAGAGAGACAGAGCATGAACAGGGGAGGAGCAGAGAGAGAGGGAGACACAGAATCTGAAACAGGCTCCAGGCTCTGAGCTGTCAGCACAGAGCCCGACGCGGGGCTCGAACTCACGGACCGCGAGATTGTGACCTGAGCCGAGGTCGGACGCTCAACCGACCGAGCCACCCAGGCGCCCCCAAACCCCCTTTCTCTAACAGAATAAAAAACCTTTTTACAGACCGAGAGAAGTAAGCATCTTCTACAAAATATTTTCATGGCAAACAATTCCCAAAGGTGAGAGAGAAGCGTAGAGAAGAAATGGCAGCTTACCAGCAAGAGCAGCTTCCTAGAGGCCTAAATTGGGTCTGTCTTGCTCAGCGATAAGTCACTAAACTGTGGAGACCACCAAACAGAAGAAGCCTTTCCTTTCAAACCAATGTTGTTAATTACACTACCTGTAACTTTTAGGAAGCAAGCTCGTAGTAGCAGCATACTGAGGCTATTGGGTTAATTGGGGGGCCGCACGCAGGATGAAAAGTAGGCCGATCCAAAAAACAAGTAAACGCCACACAGAGAATCATCAATGAAAGCAAAAGGTATACAACAAACCAAGATGAGAGAAGTAAGTTGGGCAAAAATATATATTAATATTTTGAAGCGAATTTCTGACTTGCAAAACTTCCCATAAACAAGGCTTAACTACGTGGCTCTTCCAAAATGGCATTTCTGCAGCCAAGTTTCAGTTTGGTATCACAGTGATCTGGGAAACTGGCAAGGAAGTAAATGAATACAAAACACCTTCACATGCAAAATATCTTCCATAGCCCAATCACTTTGTATCCAATTGTGCAGGCAGAACCTCATCCAAAGGAAAACTTTTTCATAAATATCTAACACAATATGGGCAAGCGTGGATTCAAGATGACTGCCTTTTGGTTGGTGAAGACTATTTTGAGTTCTATAGCTTGATTCGTAATTGTTCTCTTTAAGTTTCTCTCCTGCACCTCCAAAGAGCCTGAGGCATATAACATGACCCTGTTGATGATTCCTGGGATTGGGTAAAGCATGTATCAGCATTTCCAAGGCAGCGTCTAGCAGCTGGAAAAACCCGTCACCACCCACAGTACAACCTGCAAAGACACCTCTCATCATCGAGGTTACAAACCATTATCAAAAGGAGGAGGATCCATAAGCTGATAGGTGACCACACAAAAGGTGAAGGGCTCAGCACCACTGAATATTCATATTCATAGATCTATCAGACCACGAGGCCTGTGGACATCAATGCCCACTAATGGCCCCGCAGAGCCACTTGGGAAAGAGGAACGTCTACCCAGGCCAATGCTCGCTGTGGCAGAAGGAAATTACCCAACAGACAATGACCCAGGTAAAGAATCAAGAAATGCTTCAAGTCACCAACATCAGTTCACCGCAAGTCAGTTCCAGATTTGCCTCATGGACCAAAGGGTGCCCTTCCTGAACGACCCACCCCTGCCCCGGGGAAGGCCACATTTTCTTCCTCATTAGTATGTTCAGGCAGCAGCAACTCGCTATGAACGTGCTGTCCCCGCCAGCAGCCATGAGCCACAGGTCGCTATGTACATTAAAACTAAACACGATTTAAAACTCAGTACTCAGTCACACGAGCTACATTTCAAGTGCTCACTATGCAATGCGTGTACCGTCCATCCATGCAACATTTCCATCGCTGCAGAAAATTCCATGGCCACTACTATATATTTCTTATTAGAGAGGTAACATTTTTAGATGAAACCATATTAGATAGTAGCAATTCTCTCTGATGCAAACTAGTTTCTCCTGGTCAGAGCATTCTTTCCAAGTATCCTTTCAAAGGTCCACACCTACCCCTTGTAATGACATCTACATTTGTTCCATTTATCACATTTTATGAGAATTAACTATATTTGCAACCTGTAAGAGTTCTCCTTTCTGTAACACCTCCCAACATATATTTCTATTTCTTAATGAGTAATTTTATTGTGTTAAGAATGGTGCTCAACTATACAAAATGGGACACTCAGGAATAATTAATGTCAAAATCCTTTTCACTTAGAATTGCCATAGTACCACTGCCCTTGAATGAAGTATTTGCAAACCTAGTTTTTATAACCCAGAACCTACACAGCTAGATAGTAAAGCCACTATTTTTCTTAGTGGCTTTGTGCATTATTTTTATTCACTATTTTTTTGGAAGAAAAAGATTAAAAAAAGAACAAAAAAGGATTCAAGGTGCTTCAGAAGGTCTATGTTGGTCCGAGCACCATATGAAAAATAAAACCAAATTACATTTACACAGTTAGTTTCCATTTATAACACTGGATAATCCCCAAATATGCCGACACTAATTGAAGAGACACGTATTTTTATAGGAAAAATTATGCTCGGAATCGACGTTGTACAGGGTAACGCTACCCTTTACGTCAGCATTTTCTATGGCAGCTAATACTAGCTCCATCCACCCCTTTGACCCAGCCAAACAATGGGAAATAACCCTCTATCCTTCTCATCATTCGTTCATTTCAGAAATATTTAATGAGTGCCTACTTTGCATAACACATTTATGAGACACTGGGGACACAGAGCTGACCTAAACAGACGTGGCCCCTGTTCTGTGCAGGCTGCTGTTCTAACAGATGCCCTTCTCATATCCGACCTATTCCAGCCACCAACCAACCTGCTAAGTCCGCCTCCCAAATATCCCACAAGCCCGCCTCTTCCTCTTAGATCACACCATCTCGGATGGAGTCGGGCCTTCCTGTGTTAGTCAAGGACAAAACATTAAAGCCTGGCTGTATCTCCCAAGTCAGGTCTCAACAAGTTCACACAGCTGAATGAATGATCTTCCAAAACACAAAACACACCATGTCTCTCCCCTGATCAAAATCCTTCAAGGAGTTTCTCTCAAGTCCAAATGCTCCAGTGTGGGTGGAAGGCACTTCATAATCAGATCCCTCCATTCTAACCTCCCAAATCCCCACCCTGCCCCGGAAACGTGCACAAATACCCAGGCTAGGTCTGTCCAACCACAGGAAGTTTACCAACAATCACCCATTCAGTTCCTCGCACCTTCCTTGCCTCCACACCGGCCTCCTTGCCCCCTGGCTGTGCAGTCCAGCCTCTCTTTTCATCTCAGTTCTTCTGTTGCCACCTGGGGAAAACCCCCTGACCCTCAGCCCTTTCCTTCTCAGGCTGATTTTGAAGTCCTCCCTAGTATTTGTGCTGCACGGAGGGAAGGGCTACAAAAGCACCAAGCGCGGTCTTGCCTGCCCTTCTCCCTGCAGACTACATAGAGCCTCGCCACTTGAAGGGAGTCCTGGGACCACTGGCACTTCCGGGGAGCTGGTGAGGGATGCAGAATCTTGGGTCCTAACCCTGACCTCCTGACCCAGAAATCTGCATTTTGTTAACAAGGACCCCTGCTGATTCCTGTGTCTGTGAAAACTGGGGGAGCCCCAGGTAGGGCCCCACTGCTCCTCAATTAACACGAGAATGAATAACCAACAACAAGCAACTCATCCCAAAGAATTACAAAGCAGAGAACACAAAGATACGCTATCTTACACTTACAGAAGGCCTTGGCATTCCTAAGAAACAATACTAATACTGACCTCATCCAAAGGATTCTGAATTAGTGACAAATTTTAATTTCTAATGGTTTACAAGGAGTGGACATCTAAAAGTGGTTTGATTCTAAAGATACATCCATCTGCTTGCCAATCACTTTGCATGACCAAAAAAAAAAAAAAAAGGCAGCTAACATTAATATCTAATGCTACATTACATAACACACTGTTTCACAGGCTTCTTGCAGAAACCTTTCAGTTATTTCTACATCACTTTGAGAGTCTGGATATTCTGAGCTGCCTTTCAGATAAAGATGATTTTTTTTTTTTTTTCTATATAAGGTGCTGGGGCCAATGCTTCCCTTCAAGGCAACTAATGAAACAGCACTCAGCTAACAGCTCATACCAAGCACACGGCCACAACACTAATTTTTTTTTTTCTAAGTTGGCCAAAAGACACATACTGTCTTATATAGAAGTTGTGCCTCTAAACCACAGGAATCATGGAAATCAATGTCCTTTAGAGAACAACCTTTACGCCCTGCGATTCCGCATGGAAATATCACTCTCGGAAATTAGCTCCTTCAAAGACTGAGCCCACTGAGAAGGCAGACAGCTGACCTGCTTGTGCCACCACAGACATAAGAAGAACACCTCTAGGGTGACCTTCTTTCTGCACACAACGTCGCATGGCCCAGCAGCAGACCACTATATGTCCTAAAAGCACTTAGAGCATTCAATATAATGTGGCAAAAGAAATGAGAACACCTGTATACGCATCTATACACAACATATGTGTAAGATACGTATCATGTAAACTGTGCAATCTATCCCAGATCTTTTTTTTTAAGTTTATTTATTTATTTGGAGGGGGGTGGGGGATAGAGAGGGGTAGAGAGAGAATCCTAAGCAGGCTCCATACTGCCAGCGCAGAGCCCAACGCAGGGCTCGAACTCACAAACCACAAGATCATGACCTGAGCTGAAATCAAGTCAGATGCTTAACTGACTGAGCCACCCAGGCACCTCTGTCCCAGATCTTTTTAAGGCTATCTTTCTTTTTTAATGTTTATTTATTTTTGAGAGAGACAGAAAATGAGCAGGGGAGGGACAGAGAGAGGGGGAGACGCAGAATCCGAAGCAGGCTCCAGGCTCTGAGCTATCAGCACAGAGGCTTGAACCCACGAACTGAGATCATGACCTGAGCCAAATTCGGACGCTCAACTGAACTGAACCACCCAGGCACCCCTTTTTAACGCTATCTTAATTAATTTTATTATAGATGAGGAAGACACCAGACACAGGTCCAGAAATAGGTAAAATGGAAATTTTTTTAATGTAATTTATTTGGGACAGGGAAAAATTAAACTTCAGAAATGTATTTCAATCCACCTGGCAAGGAGGTTTATACTGCAGACCAATGGAAGAGTAATATAAACTTTACGTATTTGGTCATTGCTGGTATGTCTTCTTAATATTGTAAAATATTCTGGCATAGTTTAAACAAACAAAACATGCTTGATCTATAAAGGCAAATGATGCCACATGTTTATTAGCCTAGTAAAAAATCATCATTTAAAAATATATTTCCCTTTGGGTGATAAATATATATATTATATATAATATATATATATTTCCCTATTCCCTCTATCTAGACCAATTTCAAGCAACTGACTACACACACACGCACGCGCGCGCACACACACACACACGCACTCACCATCCAGGTGATGTCAAGCCTACAAAAAGTGACAATCGACTAGAAGGAGGGAAGAAAGGAGCTGCCTGAGACCACCCTCTGTCCAGGGGTGCCGGCCAATCACAAACTCCTACAAAGCTGACCCGGAACCACTGGAAGATGCCAAGGTGGGACACAGGCAACATGCTGAGGGGCTGGCAAAAAAGGCAAACAGCTAATTGCTCTTGTGAGAACTACAGTTGCCTCTGATTAACTGGTCTGACAATCGCCTACATTCTTTTGCATTTTCAAAGGTTCTAAAAAGCTGAAAAGAGGATCTTGTCTCATATTCCAGGGGAGTTTAAAACTCCCCAATTCTGTACCCAACTCTGCCTCATTTGAAATACAGGGAGAGAAAGGTTGTAGTAAACAGTCTTCTCTGTCTGATACACGCTACCAACATTCTTTTCCTTAGAGGAGAAGGGGGAAAAAAACCTTTGGTGATACAAAAGCTGAAAATAATTTATCTATTTTCTCTGCTACAGCAGAGCACATGTGATGAGAAGCCTTATCCATCATGAATAAACCTGAGCACACAGACAGGCAAAGTGTCCCAGGATGAGGGTAGAGGTCATACGGTAACCTGGAAGGTTTTCTAAGAGTCCGTATTTCATGCAAGAGAGGAATACACAGGAATTAGAAACGTCTAAATTTCCATCAGGGAGGCAAGCACGGAACTGCAAAGCAGTGTGAGGGGGGCATCGGAAGAGTATTAGAGAAAGTGATTTTGGAAAACTACACTTACACTCAAAAAGGTAAATCTCTAGGGGAAAAAGGAAGAAAACAACTGTAACTTATTCAGGGACCACAGCATTAAATTTCTCCCTCAATCGAAATTATATTTGACAAAGTTAAGTGGAAATAAGACTGGAATGTACGATAAAGAGCTTCGCATCCATTGTTTCATAATCCCTCTGACTTACGACGAAGTTGGAACCATGGTTTCTGTGCCTATGACACTCAGCATAAATGTGATGAGGTTCTACAGTGCCGTCATCAAAACTATTTGATAATCAAAACTATCAATACATGCAGCTAAATAAGCCTGATACCTCTTTTACCCAAGTTGAATGTCTTCATTCCTACTGGCATTTAATAAAAGACAAGTTTTAGCCATAGACTCTATCTTTAATTTCACATTTTCCTGTACCCATAGCAAAGGCTCAGCCCTAAACTGGCCCCTTTTCCTCATTACCCAGAAATTTTCTGAGCTTCTCTCCCCAATTAGCTGAACACTGTGGGCAAAACGAGATATCTTTTATGTTACTCTAAGCAAATTAATTCATAAGCCTAAATCTATCTCCCCCCCCCATTACATTCCGTAACAAATTATTTCATTATTTTACTGCAAAGCACCTTACTATTCTATGTTGTTGAACACTGACTGTAATGACCCACTTCTGACTCACTTATTCCTCCTAAAAATGACTCCATTAACCAATTCTAATGTTAAGTACTTTTTACATGAGCGTACAAGAGTCCTGATTTCAGGACATCGTTCTAATTTACAGGCAAAATTTACGTTTCAGTTTTGAAAAGGGATCCTACTAATGTAGTTATAAATTCCTACCTTGTGTAGGAATTCCTACCTTTGATCTATGATCAAAACGAAGTTCACCTCAAGTTAGCAAGTAAAAGAGGATGTAAGGTAAGAAAAGGCAAGGTGAGAAGAGGGGCTGCTACCTGCTGTGACATTTGTTTTCCATAATGAGGACGATCAAGAATATTAAAGCTACCAACGAAACCCTATCGTTGAATTTGGTATTTGGGTTCAGAAAAAACACCAGACAGACACCTACTCAGCTTTAAAATACAGAGTCCCCTAAGGCCTCAGACTGCTGCACCCGCTTGTCGGTATTGCTTTAGTGAATTTAACTAGTGTATACCACTTGTCGATAAAATTATGATGCAGCTAAGGAAATCTAAATGAAGTCTCACCAGTGACACTGCACTTACCCACACATTTCATGCTCCCTCCCCCACATTCATTATACCTCTAAGCATACCAATACTCCATGCCCATTTCTCAGAAATAATTTGAAGATGTTGAGAAGTTTTCCTATAAAACAATTCTAGAGAATATGAATAAAGGTTTCTAACCATGCTAGAGTTTGGTGCCTTTCGGTGCCTTTAAAAAACAGTGGCTATGACAAACATGTATCAAATTTCTTTTTTTAAGTTTATTTGGGGAGAGAGAGAGAGAGAGAGAGAGAGAGAGAGAGACAGGGGCGGGGAAAGGGCAAAAACAGAGGGAGAAGAAGAGAGACGGAATCCCAAGTAGGCTCCACGCTGAGCCACATGGGACTTAATCCCATGACTGTGAGATCACCACCCAAGCTGAAACCAAGAGCTGGACAACGAACCAACTGAGCCACCCGGATGCCTCACATACCTCAAATTTCTTAAAATAGCCTTAAACATTCGGTGTAGAAATCAGAGTGCCCCATTAAATAGAATACTGCTCTACACTACATTTTCCAGATTGCAATATATACCTGGAAAGAGCAAAAAGTATTCTGGAAGACCACATAGCTCAAGTTTCTACTTCAAAAACATACTCACAAGCCCTCTGTGCTCTGGGCTGGGCCCCTGTCGAGACCTCTGCATATTCAATGACCAACATTCCTTAGCACTAAAATTAAAGCAAGGAGATTAAAGCTTTTTTCTCATCAAGGTAAAGGGAAAAGTTTTAAAATACCATTTGGTATTTGAAGTTGTTTAGATCATCAGTATCCAAATAATTTTTACTGGTTGCGTATGAACTTGGTAGTTAGTAGCTTTTCACCTACCAGAAAAATGTGTAACTTCTTTGTAGGATGAAATTAATTTTTTTTTCCTTTTTAATTTTCCATTTTTGCATATACTTTTATTTGAATAAGTGATGTCCTGCTGAAAGGTTAACTTGCAAATATATACATGTCAATATTTCTTTCATCACAATCATTTAAATTTCCCCTATTGCCTTTGTAAATGTGCCCAGAGCGGTAAGTTCATTAAGACCCTGTATCTTATGTCTACCACATACACATTATGTATCCCTAATGCCAGACCCCGTGCCTCAGTTGAAGGAATCAGCCATTGTATAATAGGTGTCTCAGGAGATCGCCAACGCCCCTCCCTCCTGCCACAAAGATGTAGGAGAGTCAGTAAGCTGCACTGGGTCCCTGAGGTTTTATTCACACAAGGGAGGAGAGGGACTTGGGGTGGGACAGGAAATTAAAATATCTCCCATTTCTCCACTGATACCGTGCTGTTTAAAAGGGGAAGCGTGTCCTGGTAACAATTTTCTCGTTCTACGGCTCCTTGTTGGTGCAATGATCTGCTCCAGCCTTCAGAATGAACCTCCCCAAACAATGTGGTCTGGCATGTTTCCCATCAACAGGGTCCAAAGAACCTGACCACCCCTTCTCCCCACTGTACATTCTATCTATACTCTGGGGTGTCCAGGAAAGAAATGCATCGAGGGCGCCTGGGTGGCTCAGTCGGTTCAGCGTCCAACTCTTGGTTTCGGCTCAGGTAATGACCTCACGGTTCATGGGTTCGAGCCCCAAGTAGGCTCTGTGCTACCAGCACAGAGCCTGCTTGGGATTCCCTCTCTCCCTCTCTTTGTGCCCCTGTCCCACTCATGAACTCTCTCTCTCTCTCTCAAAATAAAGAAATAAAAACATTTAAAAGAAAGAAATGCATCAAATGCTATTTATTGCTTATTATATTTGAACTCCTTTTCTCCAAAAAAGTGCAAAGTTCTCTGCACACTGCCTTTTCATATATTTCAAGTTCCGTCAATATTTGCTAACTACCCAATAACAAGTATCATTAAAAACTACAATGTTATCTGGCATCTACAAACAAAATAATGTTTGAAATAAATTGTGATTGTTAATTTCACTGGGCCCCGTTGGTTCACAGCTTATACTTAAGCATTTCAGATGTAAATCCAGTATAAAACAAGTAACCATGTGAATATGCTAAAAAATAATAACTGCTCCTTGAGAAATCAACATCATATTTTCGTAAAATTATTTTCCTGCATTAGAATATTCTTATGTCTTCACATAAATATACTTTGAGCTCGTGAGCCTGTTTTTTGTGAATTTCTTCTGACCCCTCCACTACTATCAGCCAGTGTTTTGTTGTTCTCGGGGAAAGTGTTTTGGTGGAGATAAGAACAGAACGCCGAAAAGCACACAGGCGCCCTCTCGTTAGCCCCATGTAGCTGTTTCAATGAACTGAAATTACATCGAGTTTCAAATCCACTTCTTCTGTCACACGAGGCACATGCAAGAGCTCGACAGCCACATGTGGCTAGTGGCCACTGAACTGGACGCAGCAAATACAGAGCTCTGTTGAATTTTCGTCACGGTAGATCGAGGACTCTATCCGAGCGGAGACCTAGAGGGCTAGCCGGAGAAAAGCAGGTCGAGGGAAGCAGAGAGGACTGAAAGCTCCTTTCCTGAGGCTGAGGGAAGCAGGACGTACTCAGATGTCTGCAAATATCTCAATATGGCTTAAGTCGAGTGGAGGCTAGATCTCGAACGCTCTTATAATTCATTCTGAATTCACAGAGAAGTCACTCTCAAGGTTTTAAGCTGTTCTGTTTAGGAGAGATGTACGTTTTGGAAAGAATCCCCCTTACTGCCATGTGGCTCACAGACTGGGAGAGGCAGAAGTGGCACAAGCCTAGGGCCAAGAAGACCAGTTTCAGGGATCTTGCAGGAATTCAGGTAAAAGATGACAGCGCAGCAAAAAAGGAGACGGACCTACTCAAGGTACAGCACTACCCAACCATCTGACTCAGCTTCTGGTTGGATGCTGGAGGAGGAAAAAGAGTCTAGGACGACAGGACTCTGGTTTGGGCAATTGAGCAGATGGTAATACCAATCAACGAAACACTGGGAACAGAAGAGAAGGAGAGTTTTTACGGGGTGGAGGAGAGGTGTAGCAATGATCCACATAGCGCTGTCCAGGAAGCTATACAGTATAAAAGTGACGAGCTCAAGGGAGAAGACTGAGCTCAAGACATGGCTGTCTGGGTCACTGACAAACAGAAGGAAGGCAAAGTCTTGGGGCAGATAAGATCATCGAGAAAATATGTTTAGTGATAAGAGAAAACAAGGGGAGAATTCTGAGGAACACCAACACTTACAGGGCCAGCAGAAGCGTCAGCCAGCAAGACAAGACAAAAGCAAACACCAAAAAAAAAAAAAAAAAAAAGCCTTAAAAAGGAAGTGATCAACAGGTTCCAAAGCTGTAGAGAAAGAACAGTATCCACCAACCAGACTCCACAGGCAGGATATCAGTAACTCTGTTAAGAGCAGTTTCTATAGGGGCACTTGGGTGGCTCAGTCGGTTGACAACTTCAGCTCAGGTCATGATCTCACGGCTCGACTCATGGGTTTGAGCCCCGCGTCGGGCTCTGTGCTGACAGCTCAGAGCCTGGAGCCTGCTTCGGATTCTGTGTCTCCCTCTCTCTCTGCCCCTCTCCCCACTTCTCTCTCTCTCAAAAATAAACATTAAAGAAAAAAAAAGTAGTTTCTATAAAGTAGTGGAGGCAGAGGCTCAGGTGCTCGAGTTAAGGGGGTGACAGCAAAGAAAAGTAGAGATGGCTGCCCACCTTCAGCAGAGGAGGTGAAGAGACGGCAGGCCGCAGTGTAGACTGATCAAGGACTGGGCTCTGTCTCCTCAATGTGAAAGAAATGGGATTGTGTTCAAACGTAAGTCACACAACCCTGTGAAAATCCCCAAGTCTCTCTGTGCCACCACAGAAAATGGGGATAATAATAGCATTTACTCCAAAGGGTTATTAAAATTTAAGTGCATTAATATTTGTAAAGCACTTAGAACAGTGCCTGCCACATGGTAAGCACTATATAAGCATTTGTGAGATAAAATAGTAACACTGACAGGAAGAGACACAGGCGGTGAGAGGTCCAAGGAGAGACACAGGAAAAAGGGGGACAATTAAGGGTATGAGTCTCTGAGGAGAGGGCAGGAGTGGGAGAAGACCCACACCTCTTCCACTGGGACAAGCAGAAGGATGGGTACAGATGCAAAGTTAATAATAAGCGAATGTGGTTTCATTCCCATGGCTTTGAGTGGCTTGTTCAATTTCGAGACAGGCAGGAGTCATGAGGTGGAAGTTTGAAAAAAAAGAAACTGAAGACACAAATAAGTGGAAAGATACTACTGTGCTCATGGACTGGAAGGGTTAATGTTATTAAAATGTCCACACTACCCAAAGCTATCAAAAGTCCAACGGCATTTTTCACAGAAATAGAACAAACAATCCCGACATTTGCACGGAACCACCAAAGATCCTGCAAATAACAGACCAAAGTGGCATGTTCACAGGGCAATACGGACCCCCTAAGGTCTGAGACCAACTCTGAAATGACATCAGCTTCCAGAAATGAAAATTCCACGTGTCTCTCATTCAAGTGGACTAAATTAGATTTATTTATAAAGCACAACACAGTCCCTGGCACATAATTAGTAGACAATGCAGATGATCAAACATTTTCTTCTTTATTGTGAGAAACTTAAATATGCAAAATATGTCAGCCAGGCTGTGTGGCCTTGATCCAGTTAGTCAGCCTCTCTGGTTCTTGGTTCCTCATCTGGGCAGAAGGAAGTGGAGAGGTGGCCGCACAGAATGGCAAATACCCCACCACTCTAAGACACTAACCTAAGCACTTCGCAATTGGAAATGTGTTCAGTATAGCTGTCCTCTTCTGAAATTCACAGTTCCAGTGATAGAAAAATAATCAAAACTCAAAAAAGCACAGGTAATTTTAAAAAGTGACTATACAGATAAACGGAACACACATATATTATGTAAACAATTCAGTAACTCTCGAGTTACTATTCTACAGGTTTCATTCTGAATTCATGGAAAAGTAAATCATTCTAAAGGTTTTAAGCTAGGCTATTTAGAAAGATATACATTTTAGACGTGCCCCTTACTAAAACGTGGGAACCACCAGGAACTCAAGTAACTGCCCCGGTAAGGTAAATTAGCACCTGGTTTCGTAGTGCGATCAGGAAACCACCATACCTCAGAACACATTCACTTACAATGCCGTAACGGGGCATCACAGGGAACCCCTCCGCTCCAGCCCACCTAGAGAAAGGGCACGCCGGGCAGTGGACACTTGGGGGCACCTCTCTATCAACAAGGCCTCAGAGGCTTGCCAGGTCCTTTGCTAAATGTCTAAAGCATTGGTCCAAAGACCAAGCAGTCACCTAGAGCAAATTTCTCAGAAGAATGAGACCTCACGCGATCCTTATTTCTAAACAAGGCTGGCAGCACACAATCTCTCCCTAATCACCAATAATATAAACTCTTGGCCACACAACTGTAATCCTTCCATTAAATTAACAACTTAACGGGTTCAGAATGTAACATGGCATCCCATGAAGCACCAAAGAACTGGATGTGAAATGTATTCTTCCCATTTCCCAATTATGTGCTCAACAAACTTGGGTGAGAAGTAACCTCTTTAACTTCCTTTTCCAAAAGCAAAATAGGTTAATGTCAGTTGTCATCTTCAGGGATGCTGTAAGGATAACTTCAGTTCAAATTCCTACCACAAATATGTTTAATATAAAAAATACATTAAAATTTTTCTTATGCACTATGATTAGTCCTGAAGGTCTAGCTTAGGACACTCTTTCCTCAGATGCCCTAACTGTGCAAGGGCAGATGGGGAGAAAAACTCTCCCATCAAACACACACACACACACATACACACACACACACACACACACACACACACACACACACAATTTCATCTTCAAGCCCTCCTTGACCTCAGCTTCCACGATTTTTATTGAAAACTTCCAGAAAAGATCACAGAACATTTCTTTAAAACATCTCCTTCCCTAACAACCCACCATCAGTACGTTTCCCCGTATCTGGAATCTAGAAGGGCACTTCTGGGGTTTGCAGGGTTAAGCCCACCAGGTCCCCTTCCTGGAGCCCCTCATTTATTCCCAGCATTTATCACAATGGCTAGGATAAAGCGGATGCAGGCACATACTTACAGAAGGAATAAAAAGTAAGAGCTCTTTTCAATAAATAATCCACAAAAATTCGAGTTTCTAGTTCTTGATATAGAAGGGCACACTGGAGACACCTGAATGTTGTATTCGCAAATCCCATCAACGGTTTCTGAATTTGTCCCAAAGTTTACCTCCCTCAATTTTACATATCCAATAGCACTGGGCAGAACCTCCTTTCAACACAGCGTATGATTTCACATCAGCATTTTCTCATCTTTATCTTTTATTGACCGTTATCAAAAATTAAGCTTATAAATGTTAAGTTTGTTTACAGAATCATCACCTCTCATCAAAGATTAATGCTGCACAATTGTGACGTCTCTTCAACACTTTAGAGAAGCTTAAAACAGTCATAAGGAAAAATGAGAAGAAGGGAATATCACGGCCAGGGAGGGAGTTGGAAGAAGCAGCATCTAGAAATTGGAGGAAAACCAGCTATGAAGACGGCCAGATCTGGCTCAAGCACTTTCTCTACTTCAGGCCAATTAAAGCATCTCTCTGGCCTTCAGCTTCCTCATCTATGAAAACATAAAAATAAGTGTTCCATCACCTCCCTCAAAGGGCTGCTTAGAAGTGATTTTACTGGGTTCTTACACATGGCCATTAACAGAATGCCTTGCAACACAACAGTCGGCAAACGTTAATTGTTCTCCCCACATTCTGCACCAACCTTAACCTAGTCATCTAGGTTTCCTTGCTCCCAGTTTCACTCCCAAACATACCAGGCGTGTCCACAGAAGCGGACAGCACCAATGTCCAATGGTATTCCACCAAGTGCTCAGCTCTTCTGCCATATTAAGAACCAAAAACTCCTTTTAAAAATCACCACCACAGGAGCCTGTTGCCTTGCCAGGGCAGAGACAGGGCAGGCAAAAAAGGACAAGCAGACTGCAGAGCAAGTCCCTGGACGGACACCTTCACAGACGATGAAGGAAATCCTGCTTTCGTGCATCTGGGATCTGGGAATCATAGGACGTGAGTGCTGAAAGACTCAAGACCTAATCCAATCACTTGACCTTGCGGAGAAACAGTGAGAAGGTAAATGCTTTGTTCAAGGTCATTCAGCTAGTCAGAGAGACAATGAAGACCCACAGCCCCACGTCTCTCGCTCCAAGACCCGTGCTGGTTCCCGCTGCAATAAATACCCGAAACGGTTAAAGAATGTATCCCCTTACATTGGGGGATACATTGGGAAAATGTTAACAGAAAATTGAGGCAATGCAATGTTAAAAGAGTACATCCAAACAGCATCTAGGGAGTAAGCTCAAGTCATAACTTGAAGCAATTCCAAAGAAGGTGGCATTTGAAAAACGTTCTGTTCTAACCGTTGGCATTATCACTGAACGTGGTGTTGTGCCTCCAAGGTCACTATGCTGAAGGAAACAACATTCATTTGCATAACTTCTGGTGTATTAAGTCAACTATGTCATGAGAATTTTTTTCTTTTAACCAGCAGAGTAGGTGCTTCCCCAAAACGTTGCTGAGTGCTAAGCCCTTCCACACACACAGCTATGTGCCCTCTACGCATCATTTCTATATGGCCTGCATCTTCCTGGATGGCAGTTAATGCCATAAAACCATTCAATTCAAGGTAAATGGAGAAATCATTTGTGCGACTGAGTTGCAAGCTTTTTCCAAAGAACACCATTTTTACTGGGGAAAAAAAAAAACAACTAACAAACTCTGGTTATTCAGATTTGAGCGTGTGGCATTTTCTCAAAAATGAACAAAATAACTCTGTCACTTAAGGGAAACAATTGCAAGTTTTGTTGCCAACGATTAAGGTTGAGCTTACAAGCAAAAATCAGAATTTTGGAAAACCTGGATCCACCATCACGAACTTGACAACTTCCTGATACTTAAAGAATTTTTTGATTAGACAGGTAGCGAGAGGAACAAAAAAGTTTTTAAAAATACTGTATAATGAAACGTGTCAACATCTGAAAGATTTATGTAACTCACTGAACCAATACTTTCCAAATTACCAATGCATGATGTTACAAAACCACACACACAGATAAAAGACCCGTTCGAAGTGCAAGATACAGCCAGGCATTTTCATGAAACCAAATACAAAAATTTCACTGGTATGACTTCAGACTCCACATTGCAACTAACCTTCAAAACACTACTCCTTATAGTTTTAGGGTAGCATAAAATTATCTAAAATTACCTAAAAAGGCCATTCAAATATTCATCCCTTTTCGATTACAAATCTGCATGCCACATTTTCTTCACGTTATTCAACCAAAACAACATCTTACAACAGATGGAATACAGAAGCAGCTATCAAATTCTAACAGTCTTCTCTTGGGCCAGGCAGTAAAGACATTTACAAAAACATAAAGACGAACACCCTTCACTGTCACCAGACTTCTGCTTAGGAAAACACTTAGTTTTCGTAAAAATTACCTATAATGTATTATTGGTCAACAGCATCACCGAAAAATGCAACATACACACTTAAAACTTACACATCATAAAACATTTTGACATGGCAAAACAAAAAACAAAACAAACAAACAAAACAAAAGACCTTCCCAATATGAAAATACGATACCCTGGATGCGAAGGGCACGGCCGCAAGTTTCACCCGTGGGGAACTAGAAACTCAGTAATTACCACTGCCACAATCACCAAAAAGCCGCAGATATCCTTGACAAGGGAGAGCCAGAATAAGGAGGCACAGACCATCACGAAGGCTACTTGGCTAAAATGCCTGGCTTTCCAGAGAAGTTGGGGCAGGGAATGCAGAGAAGAGAAAGTTCCAGAGCCAGCATATCAAATGACTAGGCAGCGTCCAGTAGAGAAACAGAAGGGAATACCTTGCTTTTGCCTTACAGCTTACTATGAAAAGACTTCAGCTTTCACCCATTTGTTCTTTTTTACAAGAATGAGACATTCACACTCCTCTTCTCACTGCTTTGTGCGAAGATCAGAGAAGGACCCACAAGCTTTTTTTTTTTTAATGTGTGTATCTTCGTTAGCTTCAATAACCCTAGGAGACAAGCAGTACAAATATCATTCCATTTGCAGATGGTGAAACTGAGTCTTGAGAGTTTAAAGACTGCCACAGTCAGGTGAAAGACCCAACATCCCTACCCCGAGTCTTCTGGACTCTTGTTTGATCTCTCCTCCACACCCCGCTGGGACACTTGTTCTCCAAGTGTGGTCCTGCACCGGCAGCATCAACAACTTGGGGAACTTGTTAGATATGTGACTTCTCAGGCCAACCCAGCCCTACTAACTTTGAAATTCTTGGGGTGAGGCCCAGCAATCTGTATTTTACAAAGCCTTACAGGTCATTCCAGTGTATGAATGGATGGCCTAGGAACAGTGACACCCCAGGTAGACACCCATCCGCCAGGACAATTGTGTAAATAATACGAACGAACAACTTTAAACCAATACCATACAGCTGGAACTGCCATAACAAAACACCACAGACTGAATGGTTTCAACAGAATGTACTTCTCACGGCTCTGGAGGCCTGAAGTCCAAGATCAAGGAACCAGCAAGATAGGCTTCATTCTGAGCCCTCTTCTCCTAGCTTGTATGTGGCCATCATCTCATCCTGTGCTCACAAGACCTCTTTGTGCACACAAAGAGAAAAATCTTTGTCCTCCTCTTCTTATAAGGCCATCAATCCTATCGGACTCAGGTCCCAACCATATGACTTCATTTAACCTTTATTATCTCCATAAGGGCCCTATTTCCAAATATAGTCACATTGAGATTGGGGCTTCAACATATAAATTTGGGGGGGGGGGGGCAAAATTCAGTCCCTAACCAACTTCAGAAGGAAAATGTTCAGGTTCCATGTAAAGGCTGATGCTGCTGGTCCCGGATCTCACCTGCAGAACGCGGGACACGAAGGCTCAAAGAGAGACGTTTGCTTGGAAAAGCAGCAACTGTCATGGGAATCCCAGAACTGATCCAAAGCAGCTAAGGAAGACCCACGGGGATTTCCATGGGAAGACAGGAGCCAGGGAAAGTCATTTCCCACGCTGGTGCCTAATGGTGACCGATAGTGGTAAACATTTACGGAGCCAGTTGCCTACGCGCCAGGCTGTGTGGTGAGGCTGCAGGTGTACTCGTTCGTGTCATCCGTGTCACCCCCGTTACAGGAATGGAAACGGGGGGGGGGGGGGCCTGAAGGTTAAGCAGCCTGCCAAGGAGCCACACTGCTGGCAAGAGGCGGCAATGGGAATAATCCCCAAGACAGTCAACCCACACTCTCTACTAGAAGGGAGACGAGAGCACAGGCAGGCATCTGACCTTCAACCAGAGAGGGCGACCCCAGGTGCCAGAGGCCATCCGGCACAACGGTGTACAGGACAGCTGTTAAGGAAACACAAAAGACCAACACACGCGAGGAAAGATACTCGACTGCGCTGATAATCAAAGCGCACCTCTCAAACTGGCAAAGGACAATAACGTCCTGAGTCAGCAAGTGCAGAAAACATGGGCAACTCCCAGACCACTGAAAAGATTATGAAATGATGTGGCCTTTCAGGGCAATCCAGGAACACACACCATATAGAAAAAGAACACAGCCTGTGACCCCATGATAATCGTTTCTAGAAATGTCTCCTAAAGGTGCAGGGAGATGTGTGTGAAGGGCGAATCTTTACGGCAGCAATGTTTTCAATAATGAAACACTAGAAATGACCTAAATGTCCATTAAAGGAGGACAGGTAAGTGAAGTTACATGATACAGGATGTCACCGTTTGAGCTACTTGAAAAGACAAGGTACAGCTCTGTGTGTTGATAGGAAAGGATCAGCCACGGCATTCTGGAAAAGGGGAATGACACATGTATGATACATTCACAGCGTGGAAACCTATCTCCCATTAAAAGGCCTAGGGGAATAATTAATGTACCTACGTTTACTGGTCATGGGGTCTTTCACTTTCTACTTTCTACATACTTTGTGGTGTAAAATAGTTTGGCATAAGCATCCTTACAATCGGTCCGATGTTAGAAAAAACTTTGTTACGATTTCTCCCCCACGTCAAATGGATCCAGCCTCCATCCAAGTTCTGCTAGCTGGTAACCTTGGCTGGGCTACTAAATCTCACAAGGCCTCGATTTTCTCACAGGTAAGCAGGAACGCCTGTGGGGAACAAGGACACCTGTTGTCTGCTCGCAGGATATATCCTCGGCTTTCCTTCACAGTGTTCCCCAGAGCAGTATACACATACCCCCGCGTGTTGTGACGAGGGTCTGTCGAGCTGAGATCTCCTTGAGGGCAGGTCCGTGTGCCCTGCCCTGTGCACCCCTGTTGTCTCAGGGCCCCCAGAATGCCTACTACAAAGAGCGGATCAAGCAGTAATTCACGAACAAGACAAGCAACAGCGAGCATATTTAACCAACACTAATAAGAATGTGTCAGTCTGATATTTCGCTTTCAAGAGAATTTGGGGGAAAAAAAATTATGAATCCTTGAAACCTCACACACATTCCAAATATTTTAAAGGTATAAAACGGACCTGCCTAAGTTTCTTAATTCTGGAGGTTCAAAATGAATGATGCCCAAATTTTCCACATTCCTGCTTTGAAAGATTAAAAACACATTTCAGTCCACTCATCTGAAATCATAATTTAGACTTATCTGAATCAGAAAGACAGTCTGTCATCTCCACAGCTCCCTATTCCGAGGGTGGCAGATTCTTTCCCATATCCAAACAGTGTCACCCAGGTACTCAAGTTATGGTCTAGAATGTGAGACGCTATATACAAACGTACGGTCAAACTTAAATCAGCCAACTTTTACAGCTGGTTACTCCACACTTCCTCATCCGCTGCAAGGCTAAGGTTTAACTACAGAGCCACCTGAGTGGCAGTGTGACCAAGAGGAAAGTACTAGCGAAGAAGTTGGGACTCACCATGCTCCCCTGTCTGTGTCAAGACCATAGTAACGCCCTCTCTCCGGATAAACAAAATACGCAGTGAGATAAAAGTGACGTAATTTTGAGTTCTCAGAAAAGCCCTACACAAAGAGGTACTGCCAAGTCTAATAACTAACCGAAGTGTTTACATCACAACCAAAAGTAAATGAGTACACAACAATGGCACACTTTCCTTCATTTTCGAGCAGGCAAATCACTGTATGTCTAGTGTGACAATAAACTAAGGTTGAGAATGGAATTCTAACAATTTCCTTTTCAGGACAGAATGTAGCACCTTCATCAAGTGACCAAACTAAACATCACCAGTAAACGAGACAAGGAGATGTCATGTGCCCCGATGTGACACCCCGAGGAAAGAAACGCCATCACCTATGCATTACTCTGGTCAAAAGAGGCTTAACCTAAATCTAAACGGGAGGGGAGGGGCGCCTGGGTGGCTCAGTCGGTTAAGGGTCTGACTTTAGCTCAGGTCATGACCTTGCGGTTCATGAGTTCGAGTCCCGCCTCAGGCTCTGTGTTGACAGCCTGGAGCCTGCTTCGGATTCTGTCTCCCCTGCTCTCTGCCCCTCCACCACTCCCTCCCTCCCTCCCTCTCTCTCTCTCTCTCTCTCAAAATAAAACTAAAACATTAAAAAAAATTTTTTTTAATATACAAACAGGAGGGGGGAAAAATCTAATTTGCTATTCAGATTGCTATTTTGGCCATCTCAAAGAGATATCTAATTTCCGAAAGCCGCTACAGTATAACAATATTTGCTGTCTTTCATGAAGTTTTGTCTGCTGTATTCATGCCAAAAACTATGTGCCACAAAGAAGCAAACCAATGACACCTTCCCTCCAATGATGAACTTCCATATACCTGCACGCAACAAGTATTTATTGAGCACCTGCCATATTCAAACGCCGTTCTAGGCACTAAGGATGCCTCGGGAAACATCGCAGACGACAATCCTCCCCTTCATGGAGCTGACCTGCATTCTAGTGAGGACAGAGTCAAACAGAGGAAGTAAGTAGAACGTACACAAGTAATTAAAAGGCAAAACAAGAGAAAAACTAGAGCACAGAAGGGGGATCAGTAGTTTAAAGGAAGGGCTGTGATTTTTTTTTTTTTCCATTTTATTTCAGATAGAGAGCAGTGGAGAGGGGCAGAGGGAGAGACAAAGAATGTTCAGCAGGCTCCACGTTCAGCACGGAGCCCGATGCGGGGCTCAGTCCCACCACCGTGAGCTCATGACTTGAGTCCAAAGCAAGAGGCGGACCCTCAACCGGCTGAGTCATGCAGGCGCCCCTGAAGGGGTGTAATTTTAAAGCGGGCAGCGCAGGGAAGCCTCCCAGGGAAAAGGACCGTGAGGATGTGGAAGGAGCTGAGGAGACAGCCGGATGCCCAAGAGGATTGCTCCCGGTGGCGGGGGAAACCAAGTGCAGAGGCCGTGCCCTTCTGATCCCAAGGACCCACCAGAGCGTCTCTGGGGGCAGCCACCGCTCAGGGGGCAGCAAGGAGGAAGCGGAGCCGAGGAAACTCTCCGGGCATCTCTCTGTTGGGAACAGACTGCCCGTGGAGAAGGCAGACAGCGAGCCCCTGCTGCGGTCCCGCCAGCAGGAAGAAGCGGCCCCTTAGGCAGGGTGGTGGACGTGGAGAGACAAGTGGTCAGATCCTGCGCATAGTCTGAAGGTGGAGCCGACAGCCTGAGGATGAATCCGACGCAGTAGATGAGAGAGGGGGGAGGCCAAGGAATTCCAAGGTCTCCATCAGGACCTCAGTGTGATGAAGGCTGTGAAAGCAGTGCTGGTGGAAAGCACCCACGTGATGCCGTCTCACTGTGCACCACGGTCCTCTGAAGTAGGCTGTGCAAGGTCAGTGTTCCCACCTTTAAAATTGCAGGAATGAGCAGGAATGAGGCCTGAACGGTAAGTGGTTTGTCCATATATAGGAGCATTGGAAATAAAACAGGAGCCTGGATTTCCTTCCCAAGTTTAGGGGTTTTTCCATTGTATCATGTAGCTGGTTTTTTTGTTTCTTTCTTTTTTTTTTTTTTTTTTAAAGGTAGAATGTTACCATATACAAAACCTACAGAAAACGGAGAAGCCTTGTCCCGGGGATTTCAATGGCTCGCTTGTATCTAAGGACTCACTAACGTGAAGTCTTCTACAGCCAGAGGCCGGGGAATGCCGTTTACCAAACTGTCAGGTGTATACAGGCCATCTGTGTGCTAAGAAGCTCCCTGATGTAGCCAGGCTCTAGCTGGTTCTGTGAAGAGTACACACAACTAGGAGAACAGCAGTAGGTCATGTGTCCCTATTAATGGAAAATGCACCCCAAAAGTTAGCCCCACAGAGTCAGCGCTCAACCCTGAACTCTTCTAGGAAGCATATCACATCTGTTGCTGCCGTTTCTTAAAAAAAAAAAATTTTTTTTAACTTTTATTTTTGAGGCAGAGAGAGATAGAGCATGAACGGGGCAGGGGCAGAGAGAGAGGGAGACACAGAATATGAAACAGGCTCCAGGCTCTGAGAAGTCAGCACAGAGCCCGACGCGGGGCTCGAACTCACGGACCGCGAGATCATGACCTGAGCCGAAGTCGGACGCTCAACCGACTGAGCCACCCAGGCACCCCTGCCGTTTCTTAATATCACCTGCAAAACCCCAATGTCTCTCTCCACGGACATTTCTCACCGATCACAGGACACGTGCATTTACCTAGCCTGTAAACTCAAAAAGCAAAGGTTTCCAACAGACTATTTCTCCGGCTCCTCTGTCGCCGCCAGAATCCCTTTTCCCCGTCCACTGTGCCAGCTGCAGCCTCCATGCCTACCCTCACCTGTACCAGCCTGAGTCCTTCCATCCATTCGTTCCCCGAGCACCTCTCTGATGACAGCTAAGCCTGTTCTAGGCACTCAGATTCCGGTTTCCCCGCCAGGACACAAGGAACACTAATTACGAGTGGGTAAGTGTTATGAAAGCGGAACAGGAGGCTGAGGCCGAGGAATAGGGACAGGGGCCTAACCAGGGCTACAGCCAGGGCGGGCCTCCCTGAGTGCCCACCAGAGGGGAAGGAGGGGCAGGAACCAGTCAGGTGAGGGAAGGCAGGTGGGTAGGGCTCCAGGCAGGGGAGTGGTTCACCCTGCACCTGAGGCAGAGAGAGTGCAGCACACACAAGGAGGGCAGAGCAGCTAACCAGAAAGGCCAGGGAACAAGTCCGGCAGGGCCGAGGGGTGAGAGTGCCTTAGAAATGACGTCAAAACTCCTGGCCTGTGTGAAGGTAACGAGGTGACACAGGGTATTGAGCAGAGAAGTGAAAAGATCAGGCTTGGGGGGGAAGGGTCACCTTAATTACAATGTGATGTTTTTTCCGTGACTTCTCGTACAATCTGTTTGTTCACCCGACACGGCAGCAGCTCTAGAAGAGCTCCTCCTCAGCTCTGGCCACCTCCTCCAAAGCCTCTAGCCTCCAGACACTGGCCACACCGCCACCCCGTAGAGAACACTGCCTTCGCAAGTAAAACAACGTTTTGATCCTGTCGTTGTCATTTCGGGATTGTGACTGCTCCTGAAATAAAACTAAGCCGACTGATCCTAGCTGTACAGTAAATGCCCATCACCCACCACACTCTAGAAGAAAACATGCTTACAAATCACTCCACAAACACAGCACCACTTTTAAATTAAAACAAGCGAAAACTTCCTTTAAGTGTTCACACAAGCTTCTATAGCAATTTGGAAGGAACTGTTTCCTTTCAGGGATACATACTGAAATATTTTTCTTTTTTTTTTTTTTTTTTTTTTTTTAAGTTTATTCATTTGGAGGCAGAGAGCACATGCACGTTAGGGAGGAGCAGAGAGGGGGCGGGGAGAGAGAGAATCCCAAGCAGGCTCCCCCGCTGTCTGCTCAGATCCTGACGCAGGGCTCAATCCCACAGTCTGTGAGATCATGACCTGAGCTGAACTCAAGGGTCAGACGCTCAGCCGACTGAGCCACCCAGGCGCCCCACGAAATATTTTAACATAAAATATTATGCTGCCTAAGATTGCCTTCTAAGTATTACCGAACATGGCGGAAGCTGGCAAGTATGTGAATGGAGTAGGTCTGGCCGTGACGTCAGATTCTACTCTTCTGTCTCCTTATGTGTGTTAGAAAGGTTCCACTAGTTGAGCACCTGAAGCACCTCAAAGTACTCAAGGTCTCCACCAAGCCCTCTTCTTTTGTTCTGTTACCTTTCCCTGTGAAATAGGATGTTGCTTAGGATGATAACAAACATAACCCTCAGAGATTAAACTATAGTGATCTGTCAACAAACATTTCAAAAGAGAAAACTGTAATTTTAGAGCAAACAGCTCAATGAAGCATTTGGGCTTATTTTTTAAAACCAGTCCTGCCTAAGGGTGCCCGGGTGGCTCACCTGGATGAGCGTCTGACTCTTGATTTCAGCTGAGGTCATGATCTCACGGTGACAGTGTGGAGCCTGCTTCCTCTCTCTCTGCCCCTGTCCGCACACTAGCTCTATCTCAAAATAAGCAAACTAAAAACACAAACCCGTCCTGCCTAAATATCTTCCTTCCACCGAAATTATTGTAGCCAAACAAATCTTACCATTACAGATTTCTAAAGCTGCAGATGATCTGTTAATAGATACTTACGCATTTCAAAATTACCTTCGTATATCAACCTCCATATTTTCTACTTCGTGTGTGACTCCCAACTCTCTGTATAAAAGGTGGTCAGTGAACATGGTCAGCCCGCTTATAGAATCACTGACTTTCAGGGTTGGAGAGGACATTCAAGGCTCCCTAGTCAACCAGCCATCCGATGTTTTCAACTTGAGATTCACATGCGTATGTACTCTGATAAGCTTGATTGAACGCTTCATACTACGTATGTTACATTCAGCAGGAAACGTGGAGGGCCAGGAAAGCTTGCTTGATCCACGATGGTAGATCAGTAACTGGTGCCTTCCTGGTATCTCAGTCTAAATAATTATCACTCGAGGAAATAAAATAACGCCAACATCTCTCCGTGTCGTGTGAGAGCTCCTACTGTAGGCAATTACAGGCTACAGGAAAAACCTGTGCCCAGCACCCTCCAAACAGCGTGCTTCACCATGCTGTGCTCGGTCGTGGGGGCTTCCCCACAATTAGCCCGAGGAATAACACCACCCCCACTCCTCGCTCCACGTTTAAAGTCGAAGTCATCAAATAACGGAAGATTTCATTACCACCCTGTACTGACACAGACCAGTATTAATTATTATTTGAATTAACCTCTGAGCCATGGTTTTCATCAGTACTCAGAAAAGACAGGGACAATTTCTAATTACATGCCACCCTCATTATAAGTCACAAGGCCGCAAGGCTGTGTCTGATGAGGCTGCCACCCTCCGCCACAAAACCGCTTTGGACCTCCATCGCCGAACATTCTCGTCTCCTCCGTGCAGAAATGGACCTCGGCGCTCAGAGACGCTTTCCCTGGCAGTTACGGTTCTCCTTCAAAACTGCGATGGGGGCCTGCGCATAAGTGTATCAGCGGAAGCCCTTAATGCAAGGTGAGCAGTATCCAGTGCTGACACCTCACTACACAGCTGAGTGGCCCTGGTCCCCCCACATCTGTACCTGTCAACAGGACGTCGGAGCAAAACGCGTTAGAAGTAAAGGAGATGCTGTGCTATCACACCGATCGTGTCCACCACACGTTCACTGGTTCTATTCTATTTAGCATAAAAATAATGTCTCACGGGCACCTGCGTGGCTCAGTCGGTTAAGCGTCTGACTCTCGATCTCGCCTCAGGTCAGGATCTCATGGTTCAGGGGTTCGTGCCTCGTGCTGGGCTCTGTGCTGACAGCATGGAGCCTGCTCAGGATTCTCTCTCTCCCGCTTCAAGCCCTCTCTCTCAAAAACAAACATTTAAATAATAATAATAATAATAATAATAATAATCTCTCACGGCATCTGCGTGGCTCAGTCAGTGAAGCGTCCAACTTTGGCTCAGGTCATGATCTCATCACGGTTCCTGAGTTTGAGCCCCACATCGGGCTCTGTGCTGACAGCTCGGAGCCGGGAGCCTGCTTTGATTCTGTGTCTCCCTCTGTCTCTGCCCCTCCCCCCATTTGCACTGTCTCTCCCACTCTCAAAAATAAACATTAAAAAAACTTTTAAGAATAACAACAATACCTCATATGGCAAGGAACAAATTCCAATGGTACAGAAGAGTAAAAATCGAAACACGAGTTTTATTTCTGTCTTCTACCACGAACTTAACCATTTCTCACGTGCCCTCCTCCGGCCCATTAGTGCACATGCAGGTGTGTTCGCACTCATCAGGTACCGTCCCCAGCATTCTGAGGCAGCGGTTTAGGAGGTGGACGTCACAGCCACCCGTCAACATCCCAGCTGGAGCCGTTCCTCAGGGAGGTTCGGTGCTGCCCTATTCCAGCCACACTGCCCTTTGCGGTACACCTTTATCTATTCTTAGCAAAATGCACCATTTTTAAATCCTGAAAGCGTCGGGTTAATCATCTGTGACACAAATATTCACATTTAAAATATCTCAAGATTAAGGATTCAGGTGTGGCATTATAGGATCCTTTTAAGGTCAACAGGAATGGAGGGCAGATAAAAACAGATCTATGTTCTTGACAAAGATATGGAGTTTCTGAATTTTGATTAGAACTTGATTTCAAACTTGACAAAAGTCATTGGTACAGCCACTGTGAAAAACAGTATGAGATTCCTCAAAAAATTAAAAACAGAAATACCATGATCCATGATCCAGAAATTCCACTACTGGGTATTTACCCAAGGAAAATGAAAACACTAATTTGAAATGATCCAAGAACCCCTACGTTTACTGCAGCACTATGTATTATCAAATACGTAATAAGGCATAAGAAGCAACCCAAGTGCCCATCAAAAGACCAATGAAGAAAGATGTGATATGTATACACACACACACACACACACACACACACACACACACACACACGGGAATACTAGTCCACTATAAAAAATGATGAGATCTTGCCATTTGTGATAACATACATGGACCTCAACATGCATGACAAAGACAACGTGCATTTTACTTCTGCTAAGTAAATAAGTCAGAGAAAGACAAATACTGTATGACTTCACTTATATGTGGAATCTAAAAAACAAAACAAAAAGCAGAAACAGACCCAGAAACACAGAGGATAGACTGATGGTTGCCAGAAGGGATGGGGCTTGGGGAACGGGCAAAATGGGCACTGGCAGTGGGGCATGCAGGCTTCCAGTCATAGAACGAGGAATTCCCAGGGATGAAAGGCACACACACCCACGGTACCGTCAGGGCGTGTGGTGTCAAGCAGTCGCTACGCTTGTGGTGAGCACAGTATAATGTCTAAACCCGTCAAATCACTATGCTGCACACCTTGAAACTAACATAACATTGTGTAAAAGCTATTCTTAAAAAAAAAGTAAACCAGACGAAATCAACCGCATGTTAGAGTGATAATTTACCAACTTTGGTACCGTGGGTATGGTGAAGAAAGACGTCATTTTCCACAAGAGAGAGAAAAGCGGCTGAAGTGACACATTCTGAGGACAATGGACTCGTTTCTAGGAGAGACCTGGCAGGTCATGGCATCCGTCCTCCACTGGTTCAAGGATGAGCACGTGTGTTACTGAAGAGAGCACTGCTGTGGGGACCAACATCATCAGGAAGACAAAGACCGACTTTTAAAATTAAAAGTCAGGGGCGCCTGGGTGGCTCAGTCGGTTAAGCGTCAGACTTCAGCTCAGGTCACGATCTCGCGGTCCATGAGTTCGAGCCCCACGTCGGGCTCTGGGCTGATGGCTCAGAGCCTGGAGCCTGTTTCGGATTCTGTGTCTCCCTCTCTCTGCCCCTCCCCCGTTCATGCTCTGTCTCTCTCTG
Source organism: Prionailurus bengalensis (assembly GCF_016509475.1). Lineage (NCBI taxonomy): Eukaryota > Metazoa > Chordata > Mammalia > Carnivora > Felidae > Prionailurus > Prionailurus bengalensis. Next base: position 11,926,120 of record NC_057353.1, on the reverse strand, counting down.
TCTCAAAAATAAATAAACATTAAAAAAATTTTTTTTAATAAATAAATAAAATTAAATTAAATTAAAAGTCTACATAAGCATTCCAATGAATTCAGAACAGGTATTTTGATACCTAAAATTTCTGTCAAGGATCCTACCCTCCCATTCCCCACTTTATCAACATAAGACAGCCTTTCATCTAAACAAGATGTAAAGAAAAAACTGGTATTTGGATAATTCTTTCCCAGAAACCAAGAGTGAATTTTTGTAATCACTTCAAAAACAACTACCATAAACTAAGGAGATCAACACCTGAAATTTAAAACAATCTCCAAAACTATTCCTGCCAACTTATATTTGTAAATCTCCAGTCTTAAATACCTCACTACTAATCACAAATTATAAATATTTGAATTGATACAAATTATTACTATAATTTAAACTCCTTTAAACTCTATAAGAAATCACCATCTTTAAATGTCAACGTCAGGGGCGCCTGGGTGGCGCAGTCGGTTAAGCGTCCGACTTCAGCCAGGTCACGATCTCGCGGTCCGTGAGTTCGAGCCCCGCGTCGGGCTCTGGGCTGATGGCTCAATCCCTGGAGCCTGTTTCCGATTCTGTGTCTCCCTCTCTCTCTGCCCCTCCCCCGTTCATGCTCTGTCTCTCTCTGTCCCAAAAATAAAATAAACGTTGAAAAAAAAATTAAAAAAAAAATGTCAATGTCAGAGCACCTGGGTGGCTCAGTCTGTTAAGCATCTGATTTTAGCTCAAGCCATGATCTCGCAGTTCATGAGTTCAAGCCCTGCATCAGGCTCTGTGCTGACAGCTCAGAGCCTGGAGCCTGCTTCAGATTCTGTGTCTCCCTCTCTGCCCCTCCCCAACTCACACACACACTCTCTCTCTCAAAAATGAACATTTAAAACTTTTTTTAAAAATTAAAAAAAAAAAAAAGAATTGTAACTAAAGTTTCCTTCCACCCTTACAGATTCCATTTCTATTTAAAAACTTAAACACTACCAGGGATGGGGGGAGGGGGGGAGCGGGGAGGTGCGCCTGGGTGGCTTTGTCATTAAGCATCTGACTTTGGCTCAGGTCATGATCTCACAGTTCATGAGTTCAAGTCCCACATGAAGTGAGCTCGGGCCCCACTTCAAATGAGCCAGGGCCCCGCTTCAGGTGAGCCCCACTTCTCTCTCTCCCTCTCTCTCCCCATCTCTGCCTCTCTCTCTCTCTCTCACGCCCTGTCTCTCTCTCAAAAATGACAACAACAACAGCAACAAAGTTAAACATGAGAGGCCTAGGTGGCTCAATCAGTTGAGCATCTGACCCTTGATTTCAGCTCAGGTCACGAACTCACAGTTTGTGGGTTCAAGACTCTCTGAGCTGACGGCATGAAGTCTACTTGGGATTCTCTGTCTCCCTCTCTCTCTACCTCTTCCCTGCTCACTCATGCGCAGACACACATGCACACACTGTCTTTTTCTCTCAAAAATAAATAAAAATAAAAACTTTAACTTGTACTGGATGCCAGCCACACCGCACTAGGTCCTAGGACGCAGAGAGTAAATAAGAATCTCTGGATGAACTCAGTCTAGTGAGAAGAGCAAAGAAAAAAGTAACAACGATACAATGTAATTTAGCACTACGATAGTTATAAGGTGACAACTTTCACTTGAAAGTTTTTGTTTAATGTTCAATTAAACCAAAACCCATAAACCTTCTCCTTTAGGATGTTTGCTGGCTTCTATGGGAACGCAAAAATAGTATCAACAGGCTTCAGTGATTTTTACGCTGTATTTACCTTCCCTACGACTTCTGACTTTACACTAAATTCTAGTCAGGCACACACAGGATTCCCTCCCTTAAGGGAATCTCCCATTTTTTCAAGCTAATCAAAATATGACGAGCTACACCAAGCACCTTAGCTACTTACTAGGGAATGTACAATACAACTCCCTATTTTAGAGATCAGAACTTAACCATTAACAGGCATAATCAGGAAGTTATTAATAACAAATATTATTACACTGCCTTCAAAGAGCTTTAAAAGAAAACAGCCGTGGAAACCCATATGATTTTAGAAACTCACAAAAGCAGCAGGCTGTAGGCAGACGGTGCACCAAGGACAGAGTAACGGGTCCTTCCGGGAACGGAAAGGGGGGCGAACACTCCACAGGGACACTCAAGTGACCCAAGGACAAGATGATGCCAGGGTTGCCTCTGCACCTCACATGTGTGTTTACTTGTTTACCGACTGAATCATCTACGAGGAGACACGTGCCCCAAATAACTAGAAAGACAAGACAATGTACAATAGGGAGATTGCATTCAGCTGGAAATAACCAGAAATGGCTTTGCAGAAGAGGTAGCACTTGAAACGGAACTGGCAGACAAGCAGCATTTTGACAGGCCAAGATGGGCCTGACCGGAAAAAGGGAACCAGAAATAGGGCAAGCCAGAGCAAAGGCACCGAGGGGCAGAACGACTGACTGTGTGTTCAGGGACCACGAGTCATCCGGGTGAGCCCGATGTGGGGACACGTTTAAGGAAGAGGAGGGGCCACGGGTAAAAGTTCGGTTGGCACTAAGAATGGAAGACCTGAGCGCCAGGCGCAGGTGGGCAATTTGCCTCTGGAGAGGGAAACGCTTGGAAGGGCGTGCAGAAGTGTGCAGCGGGGCACGCGGGCATCGCGGCGGCTTCTGCAACGTGCGCAGGTGGAGACGGGCGCGGGAGGCCTCAGCAACAGGCTGCAGAGGCGGCCGGCGGGCACGGAGACACGGGCGGGATCTGGGAGGCCACATCGCGGAGACAGAATCTACAGATGCACAAACTTGGACGATCTGGATGTGGGAAGGGAGGGAGGGGGAGGGAGAGAGAGACTGTCAAAGCAGAAGAGAGCGGAGCGGAGACCTGACCGGAAGGCAGAAGGGTAGGAAGCACGGGGCGGTGATCAACGCCCGACACCCCGACGACGCCCCAACGACGTCCGACGCGCGGGCCTGGGGTCGTCCGTTGTCCTTCCCAGCCAACGAAACCAGCCCTCCTTACCTAATCCCCACGCCTCCTCTGTTGGTTTCGCCACGCCAAATCCGACCAAAAGGCTGGGCTGCTTTCCGCACGTGCCTTTCTTCCTCCCCTTTCCGTCACCCTTTCTTCAAATCCTGCACAGAAGCCAACTCCGCCAGGTAGCCTCCCAACGCTTTCATTGGCCGTGAGTGACCAATGTTTACGGTCTTAACCCTCAGTGTTGGACTCGGACGTGAATTTGCAGGCACCCGGTCTCGCCACGGCCGACTGTCGACGTGAGCTGGGGTGAGTTATCAACAACTGCCCAATTCTGACAAGCGATTCTTCGTAATTACTGCTGAAATCCCGTAAAGTAAACTCTCATAGAAGGGTAACTTGTGGGGGTGCCTGAGTGGCTCGGTTGGGTTGACCCTTGATTTTGGTTCAGCCCGCGATCTCACGGCTTGTGAGTTGGAGCCCGGCACCGGGCTCCGTGCTGGCTGTGCAGAGCCTGCTTGGGATTCTCTCTCCCTTCCCCTCTACTCCCCCCACCCCCCTCTTGCTCTCTCTTGAAATAAATAAACTTACGATTTTTTTTAATGGAAAAAGAAGAGTAACTTGTAACCTTTTTCCATTAATCCAATCCATTAATCAGTAAATGAGACATTGTTACATTACAAGACATATCCAAGTTATTCTAAGTTATACCATTTCATGGGAAATGAGTGGATGACATAAGAATAAGACAGCAAATTATAATCTTCAAACGTTAGCTGGACTATAGCAGAAGGAAAGCAGTCAAATTCCTTTCCATAGAGAGAGCTGCCATTCAGGAAAAGACTCCTACTGACTTGCAATATTTCAATTGAAATAACTATCAATAAATCTAGTTTTGTCAATATTTGCATATTGCAGCCTCTGAGGATGTAGGAACATACAAGTTCCAAGATGATATTAGCATTAAAAAGTGTTTATTGTCTGACTTTCTATCACAGATTCAGACAGAACTCCTATGCAAAGCCCTGATGCTAACATGTATTTTCAAAGATCTTTGTAGATTAGCAAACAATTTTCAAAGAATTTCCCCTTTCCTCATACACTGAAATTGACTTTCAGCACACTGACATTTTTAAATGGCAAAATATTTTAGCCAACAGGTTTAAACTTCTTAAATCATGAAATCAGAGCTAAATTATTATACTTTTGTCCTCATAATTTGAAGATGAATGTGCTACTCTCCAATTTATCTTTTTACGTCTTACAGCTCCAATTCCCACTTTTCATTATGACTATTCAGTAATTAGTGCAAGGTCCTCTATTAGCAAGAAGTTCCATAACATGCAATCATGTAACAAGTGGTCTAGCGTCCCCCTATGTTTTTTCATTTCCTACAATGTCCAGACGTTGTTTTAACATACTTTCCATGTAGCATATTTTTCTATGTAATTATATGCAAAATTCTATCCAAGCACAAAAACACTGCCTGGTATCATAAATCCACTATTTTACCAAGTGTTTAAAAATATTAAATACTATGAATGAATGAATGAATGAATGAATAAATAAATAAATAAATAAATACTATAAGTACGTGCCATGCTAAATTATTCCTAACTGCTTCCTGTGTGCTACCAACTTATTAAGCAATTCATAATGGCTCAACCACCTAATCCAAATTCAAATTTTAAGGGTGCCTGAGTTCAGTTGGTTAAGCATCTTGATTTCGGCTCAGGTTATGATCTTGCAGGCTCTGTGCTGACACCTCCCGAAACAAACTTTAAAAATTAAAAAGAAAGAAGCGGCCGACTTCGGCCCGGGTCATGATCTCGCGGTCCGTGAGTTCGAGCCCCGCATCGGGCTCTGTGCTGACAGCTCAGAGCCTGAAGCCTGTTTCAGATTCTGTATCTCCCTCTCTCTGACCCGTTCATGCTTTGTCTCTCTCTGTCTCAAAAATAAACATTAAAAAAAAATTTTTTTTAATTAAAAAGAAAGAGAAAGAAGAGAAAAACTTGCCCCATCACCCAACAGCAATCAGATCAAATGCACACAATCACCGCTGCATAAAAAGGTCTGTGTGGTCTGTGTGTGTATTAGAAACTCCATGATACGTGGTTAGATACTCCGTGATATTGGAACTGCACAGCCAGGGTCCACCAAAAAAATGTAACTCACCCTTTCAGGATGCCCATGGTAGAAAAGAAAGGCCCTTGACTCTGTTTTGGAGTCATGAGGACTGGAATCAGGTACGTCTCATCCATCTCCTATGCATGTGGCTTTGGGTAAATCCTAAGTTTCTTTTTCTATAAAATTTCATATGGATTATATGCCAGTGTGTGTTAAAGTGCCTGCTAAGCAATAACACATGATACGGATGTGACTTACTTTATTACATAACGTTGGCCACTGCATACGGGTGGGAGCAAAGAATGATTATTACATGTGGCTTTTCTCTCCGTTTTCTCTTCCGCATGTGTCTTTGTACTTTATATCTACATCTCAAAGAGTGGATGGTGTGCATTTCTCTAAAGTCCAAGCATCAAACTATTAGCAAGAATCCTGCCATTTTTGCCCTATGAGGTTTACTTGCAGACACTTTATCAAAAATTAGTAATATTTAGAAAGTAGTTAGGAATAATGGAGCGTGGCACATGTTTACCACATTTAGTATTTTTTGCAACCTTCATAAAACAGTGAGTTGTCTTTCACGTGTAATTTCATGTTTAACCAAGTACCAAGTCTAAACCTCCAATGAGTCCAATTTTTCAACAACACCCAACAATATAGTATTTATCAACCCACTGCTATGAAAGAAAGAAAGAATCGCATTTACACATACACACCATTGTGTCCTCACTGAATTTATACCCTGGTTGAAGGGGCAAGGCATCAATAAGCAACCCCACTTCCTACTTTGTAGGGAAAACAGAAGTCCTCTGAAGGTTAAATATGCTCAGTAACATCCCCCTGCCCCCAGCCACTGCTCCTGCCTTCCTGTTACCACAGAACAGCCGTGCTCTTCCAAGTTAAGGCTGGTCCTTCTACCTTTAGGCTCTAGCCCTCCTCCCCCCCCCCCCCCCCCCCCCCCCCCCCCCCCCCCCCCCCCACCTCTCTCAAGAATCTTACTCTCTCGACTACCCTCTGCTCTCCCACAGAATCCTGTATATCCATGTCTCCAGCGGCTCCTTCCCACTTGCCTCTACATACTTAAGTCTCTGCCATTTCATGGAGGGGGTGGGGAGGAAGAGGAGGAGGAGGAAGAGGAGGAGAAGAAAAAAAGAAAGAGAGAGAGAGAAAAGAAAAGAAAAGAAAAGAAAAGAAAAGAAAAGAAAAGAGAAAAAAAAGAAAGAGAAAAAGCAGACAAATCTCACCTGGTTTGGAGGAGGGGGGAGAAAAAAGCTGATGGAGCTGCATGTTGGTGACTGGCCAGGGGCTGCTACTGTCAGCTGGGTGACCGCACAGTCCTTCACTACACCAGGGGCATGCGGAACAAGCAGGCATGAAAATCCAGGCAATGCACCACTAGGCTAAGCCATCTACCCTAGAGAAAGTGAATCTCTCATGAGTTTGCATAGGCGCCCCAGGGGGGTAGGGCTGGCCCCATGAACGCAGTCACCCAGCTAGCCATTTCAGCAAACCAGAAGCCCAGAAGTCACCCAGGATGCCTTCTTCCACCTATGCCTCCCCACATCCAATCTATCTTCTAACCGCATCGGTTTTGCCTGCTAAACCTGCCTCTGGCCATATCCCCACAACCGCCACACTAGATCAGATCACTGTCGCCTCTCCCTAGGCTGGGCCACAGTCTTCCCCCACCATCTCCAGCCCCTCCATCTGTGTGCACAGCTCAACCAGAGCACTTGTGCCCCACTGTTCCCGTGCTACAGACCGAGCTCTCCCCAGTTCAGCCACCGAGCCTGCAGACAGGAGGACCTCAGCTCAAGCGTACCTCCCCCAGGCAAGTCAGTCCTTCCATATCTAAGTCCAATGCCCATTACCCACTCCATAGCTCCTCTCTCTCTCTCTCTTTTTTTTTTTTTAAGCCATTGTTATCGGTTGCACTTTCACATGTTTGTGTGGTTACCTGATTATCCACCTGTCCCACTAGCCTTGGGCGTCTGGTATAGTTCTGCCCACCTCTGTATCCAACACTCAGCATGGTGCTGACATTCACGTTTTTAAAGACTTTTTTTTTTTTAATTTTAAGTAATCTCTATGCCCAACATGAGGCTCGAACTCACAACCCTGAGATCAAGAGTCACATGCTCCACTGACTGAGCCAACCAGGCACCCCAGCCCACATTCATAATTAACTTTTTTGGGTCAGCAAATAAGCATGAAACAACTAAATCTATAGCCAAGACCTTTGGGAGACAAGATAAAATACATGATCAAGTACATGTGCGCTGAGGAAACACAAGGGAGACATTTTTCTATGAGTAGGTTTACTACAAAAAAAAAGGGGGGGGGGGGCAGGAGGGAGCATGAAGGAGAAAAAGCCTCAGGAGTGGGCACAGTTCAGAAGAGGGTATGAGGGTGGGTCACGCTGGAGAGGGAGGATGAGCTGGGACACAAGGCATGATGGGGGGCGGGGGGGGGGAGGGTCTTGAAAGAGTAAGCAAACATTTGACACTGTAGATCCAGGAGCTGAGACACGCTTAGATCAAGATTAATTCGGCAGAATGAAGTCTGTCACAGGAAGGAATCATGAGCTGTTTCAGAGATGAGGCAGAACCACAACAGATCGGACTTAATAAGTGGCCGAGGGCTGTGAAGGAGAATGGTCTGGGTGACTGAAATCTGAAGAAGTTGTCCAAGATGGCGCCACAATGGCAGGGCTGCTGGTGGGACGGCCCTTCCAGGAGGACTGCAACAACATGGTATTGGGTTTACACTCAAAGACGGGAGCGGAATATTAATGTTATGATGCAGCTAAACGAGAGGAGAGCTGAAGCCATGGTTCCAGTTACAGAAGCATTAGGAATCTGTCTTTTTCCCTGGGGGGAGAGAAGAGGGTGGGGGGTAGAGAATATAATTTCCATTGACAGAGTTTAAGCCAAATAGGAGTTTTAAAGAACTTATCCACAACAGCTGCTAAGAGGTAAGTATTATAACGGGGAAAATGAAAGTACAAACAGCCTTCTTTTCTTGTTTTGCTTTCTTCTGTTTCCCTACCTTGACCAATGACGGGAAGAGAAAGCAATGAGACTCTAACACATTCTCCCCTAGTCCCCCCATTTCAACACATCACCGGTCACCCGGCCAAAGGTATTTTATGCGAGGGTTGTGTACATTCACTGTAGAAGACAGTTGCAGCAATGGCCCCAGTTTTGTCCGCACCTCCCTCGAGTAGTCCCTCCCACATTGCCTGGCCAAGTGAACTAAACAACGGAGATTCGCTCAGAGAGTCTAGTATCCCAGAGCAGAAGCTAATTCCATGTCACTTTCCACTCACCAGGAACTGAAATGCTCGGATAGGAAAAGGATTAGGAGAAGAGACTTTGTTTTTAAGTTCACACCTAAAACCACAGCCTCCACCTTCTCACAAGCTTGTGGCTAGGTCTTAATACGAAAAGCTTTAGCAGAGGACTAAATAGATTCCAGTTGTTCTCTGAGGATGGAACGGACAATCAGGTTGAGGAGGGGACACCGAAACAAGAGCTACAAGAGGCGAGGTGTGATACAGATGCAACGACTGTCCTTACCGATGCAGGAATCAGGACGGGTGCCTAGTCTAAAAACGTGTAATATTTGTAATAAGAAAATCCAGTATTTTCCCAGCGCGTGTGGAAAATTACCATTAAAGCGAGGGGGCAAAGTCACTAACGTTTCCTAAGTGTTCACTGTAGCCCAAGCACAGTGCTGGGTGCTTTACACGCCACACACGCCCACACCCCCCCATATAACCCTCCCAACTACCCCTGAAGTATCGTCTGCCTCTGTTTTGTAGGTGAGGAAAAGGAAATCCAAGCAATCAAGTAACTCCCCAAAACACAAAACGAGAGAGTAGAGGAGCTGGTTTTTCTTTATTTTGTCCTGCCTCAGAAACCAGCGCTGCAGGGGAGAAAGCACAGGTCCTCACTCCCCGTCGCCCGTGCAGAGCGGCACCAGGGGCTTAAGGATTTGCACAAGAGGCAGAAAACAAGCCTAGAGCAAGGTAAACACCCTTCACAGAGAAACCAAACAAGCCACAGCGATGATGGGCACCTCCCCCCAACAAGAGTTGGGGAGAAGTTTTTAAACATCCCCAGGAAGGTGAAAAATATCTCATAAGTTCATGTGGAGCTGTTGCTAAACCAGACAGCTTTCAAATGAGCAGTTGCCTCCTCACCCAAACCTGGTTTTCCAAAGAAAATTCATCCTTTAAAAATTTTAATTATCTGGGGCGTCTGGCTGGCTCAGTTGGTGGAGCACGTGACTCTTGCTCTCAGGGCTGTGAGTTCAAGCTCCGCGTTAGGTGTACAAATGACTTAAGCAATAAAATCTTAGAAAAAAAAATTTTTAATTTTCTGATGAAAAGTTATTCGAAGAGAAAACCGTATTAAGAAACACTCCAGAGGTACCTGGGTGGCTCAATCAGGTGAACGTCCGACTTCAGCTCAGGTCACGATCTCCCGGTCCGTGAGTTCGAGCCCCGCGTCGGACTCTGTGCTGTCAGCGCGGAGCCTGGAGCCTGCTTTGGATTCCGTGTGTCCCTCTCTCTCTGCCCCTCCCCCACTCGGGCTCTGTCTCTGTCTCTCTCTCAAAAATAAACGTCAGAAAACAAAACAAAAACCTTCTCACTATACAGTAGACAGCTACACAAAAGAATTATGATACAATAAAATATAGTCTGTATTCTAATGACTGCACGTATCTTTGGGTAAGAAGCACCCTTTCCATCACAACCAGTGAATCCATCCAGTCCCGAACAAATATTCGAATGTAACCGCGTGGAAAACAGGAGGAGGACAAGTCATGCACTTCACGTCAAGGGATGTGCATGTTTGGAAATATAAGCAGGACAGTCCTCAAATAGACACGGCCTGCTCGCCTCCTACGGATTACTGAACCCAGGTGACTGAAACTCTGGCCCTCTGAGCTGGGAGGGACCTCTCCCACCATTGCCTACCATTTGCTGAGCACTCTACGGAGAACTCAGGACATTTTCCACGAGCAGTCTCACATATGTGGTGACCCAGCCGTAGCCGCGGCCTGTAAAGGTGTGTTAAGGCCACTCGTGTTTCGCGCCACCTCGCCGGCCGGTCTGGTCAAACCGCTGTATCTGTTCCCATCACGGGAGACGCCCTGAATTGCCCCAAGGTTGTGTCCGTGTACGCACGTGTGCTCCTTTTCCACCAGATTCCTTTCTCGCCCAGACACACGTTATTCACCAACCTCCCTCAGCTCGAAATTCAGGCGAACGTACTGTTCGCATCTGTGCCACCAGCCCACCGTTTCTGGAAAGCGTCACCTCCCGAGGCAATGACAGATTTGCCGGAGCCTGCAACCCCACTGCCCCTCGTTACCACGCCCGTGGTTCCGCTCAGAGGGCGTGCGCCAGGCACTGGTCTCTCCTCGGAGACCGAGCCTAGAGGATTTAAGTAGCTTTCCCAAGGCCACGTGGTACAGGGAGGCGTCTAAATTAGAACCAGGTTCCGACTCCAGAACCCAGGCTCTTAACTGTTAGGTTATACTGCCTCCGATGGCTAGCGACAGCAGACGTAGCATTTGGAAACACTGCGTATTTAGAGACCTTTGACTGGTGTAAAGGGCTACCCAGCCAGCACTGAGGCTGGCAGTATTTTTAGGTTCCTACGACTGTTCAGTCACTTGATGTGCCACCATCTCACCGCATGAGTCCAAACACAGTCAACTCCTAATTCTGTGGTCCCGATTCCTATATATATATATATATATATATATATATATATATATATATGGAACCTCGCCTGGCATTCGTCAGGTCAATACCGGTCTCAGCGCAGTAACCAATAAAAAGACCTGTTAGACAGTGTGCACCCGCTACAGAACAGCCACTGGTTGCTATTCTTACTCTAAGATAGGAATAAGCTTTTAAAATGTCCTAGACCTAGTCTGTGAAGGTGAAAAGCTGCCAGTTATGGCTGGAAAGAGCCTAAGGCAAGCAATCACCAAGTATCAATTCAGTAGTTAGTCTGATCCCTGATGATCTTTTGAAATCTGTTTAGAATCTAAAATATTTCCATAGAAACAATCTCTAGCTACGAAACAACAACAACAAACAAGAAGAGGGGGGAAAAAAAACCACTTGACCTAACCCATGATGCAGCTGAGAGGGTGGAATGTGACGGCTGATGCTGGAAGTCGGTGAAGCATGAGGCTGAATTGATGAAAGTTAATTCAACTGTAAGCTCCTTCAAGTCCTGCCCTATTTCTTATTCTAGTTTTCTACACCCTCCCCATGCTGGCAGAGAAGGCTCTCGGGAAGGAAACCGAGGAGTTGGGACACATTCCACAGCAATGAGGAAGAAACACGGGGCTGGCTATGCAGAACAGGTTAATGCTTAAAAAAAAAAAAAAAAAGATTAAAACATAATGAAAGAGAACTCATCACGAAAATGTAATCAAATAGAACTCATCGCATAGCCCTGGCTGGCTCGAGATGACCAGAAGCAGCAGTTGAAATACCAGTGTTTGGCATTTTTTTTAATGTTTATTTATTTTGAGACAGAGAGAGTTAGCATGAGCAGGGGAAAGGCAGAGAGAAAGGGAGGGAATCCCAAGCAGGCTCTGCACTGAGCGGAGCTCAATCCCACGACCGACCGTGAGACCGTGACCTGACCCGAAACCAGGAGTCGGACGCTTAACCAATTAAGCCACCCACCCAGGCACCCCCAGTATTTGACAATTTTGGAATCATCTCGGTCCTTCTCAATGGTCACATAATTTTTTGGTGACATTTGAATACTTGATTATGTCACTTAAGACACAGCAATCTACAGGATAAAACAGAGAAGCCCCTGTCACATTGTACACAGTTCCTACCCGTGGCTACAACCTAAATCCACAATGCCAGCTGAAAACCACTCCTGGAGCACCTGAGTGGCTCTGCTGGTTAAGCGTCTGACTTCGGCTCAGGTCACGATCTCATGGTTCATGGGTTCACAGGCCACGTCAGGCTCTGTGCTGACAGCTCAGAGCCTGGGACCCACCTCGGATTCTGTGTCTCCCTCTCTCTGCCCCTTCCCCTGCTTGCACTCTCTCACTCAAAAATAAACATTAAAAAAATTTTAGAACTACTCATGATGCAGGGAAGAATCCAGAAAACCCTGACCAAGGTATTACTAGCAAAATATTCTACAGGTAATTGTCACAGTCACACTTTCAGCCTTTTCTTTTAAAGATTTTAATAACTAACTGTTCTCCACTCCACTTGCGTTAATGCTCACTGTGAGGCCAAGAATGGCATCATCTACCCTCTTTATTTGAAACCTTCAGTCATGCAAGTAGATACCGGGGCTGTCCAATCTTTCCGTCCTTCACTTTCACGTTCTCTTTATAAAGAAGCACAGCAAGTCATAACAATATTAGTAACTGCTCGTTTTAATGAATGACTGGTGTGTGCCAGGCATGGAGGAAGGTACTGTTATGAACCCCATTTTCCAAGTGAGGAAGCTGAAGCACACAGGCTAATTAACTTGCTCAAGTTCCAAAAGGCAGGTAAGTGTTGGAACTGGGTTTTAAAGCCAGGTCGTCTGATTCCAGAGCTGTCGGCTTTAACCTTTACGCCACGCTACCGCTCCAATGTCTGTACAGTTAGGTTTAGTCTTTAAATTGTTAACATTTCAGGGCACCCGGGTGGCTCAGTCGGTTGAGCGTCCAACTCTTGATCTGGGCTCAGGTCATGATCTCATGGTTCATGGGATTGAGCCCCACGCTGGGCTCTGCACTGAGCTGACAGTGTGGAGCCTGCTTGGGATTCTCTCTCTCCCTCTCTCTCTCTCTGCTCTGCCTCCCACTTGCAAACACCTCTCTCTCTCTCTCTCTCTCAAAATGAATACACATTTAAATAAAACAAAATATTAAACTGCTATCATTTTGTCCGAAGTTTTTCTTTCTTCTGGCTAGTGGAGGAGGTAGGTCTGATTTCATCAGAATAGGTCCACATTTGGATTTGGAGAAGTCTACCTAATCTGAATTCTTCGTATACCAGCCTCACACTATCCGATGAAAAACCCTCTCCGATTACCCTAGATACAAAAACACTGAAGGGGGAGACGGGAACCCTTCCTTGCATTTTATCACTAAGAAATTCGATTTCAAAATTCTTATAAACAAGAAGCATTCATTTTACTACTGCTGCATATGTAAAATGTGGGCACGAGCCTAGTACTAAGCTCAGAATCTATACTCAAATACCTGATTGTTTGTCAGGTCAGGCTTTTAGTGGTTAACAGTACATTTCTTGTTTTGCTGTGAGTTTTAATAGAGTTTGGCATCAGTCTTGTGGAATAGTCTTGGTGACACTGTTTTATGGTACCCAATGTGTTGACAGCAGTCTGGCAGATTAACTCTACAAAAAGTTGCCCACTGTCTGCTTACATTAGGTCCAGGAGCCAAGCAGGGTCATGTTGAAACACCTGATTCATGAGTCCATCTACGCTGCAGTCTATGTGCCGTTCACAGCATACAGAGCGAGGCAGGTTAGAGGCGGGACCAGGCAGGACTCAAGCGACATAGAACTGCGAGATCTTTTTGCTAAAGATTAGAGGCTCGGGTTCTCATTTCAGATGCATTCAGTCGATTTTCCTTTTTATTCAGTAAACAAAACGGAAAAAATACAAGTGCCTGCAAACTGAAAATGTGATTTTTTTCCCCCTCAGGACTGTATTTCATTCATTCTAAGACACACGTTTTTTCACGTCTCAATACATCAAAAGTATGTCTCACAACCATCTCAGATCTGATGAAAGACAGTAATAGAATATAACTGCATATATTCTGGATTCTAGGGTTTTCAAGTTTTATATTACCATCAGCTCATTAGTCATAACTCACTTAGGGGGCAATGTTAACTACTTGTCCACGTTCTTCCTTTTCTTATCGTCCTCTGTTTGTCATAGAAGATATAATAAGGAATATGGGAGATAAAGGCAGGGTAACGTAACTTCAAGGAGACATAACCTTTGAAGCTATTTTATGCTAAGTGCAAAGCTGTTACCCTCCTGTGAAGAAAATATAGCCTGAAAGTTTCTCTCGACTGCCTGTAGCCCAAATGTGTTTCTTCTAGGAGAAAGACACAATTCCAAGGTGAAAGAGTTCCAGATGCTAAAGTCTTCCTACCAGCTTACATCAACTCGCTCCAAGACACAATAAGCCTTTTAACTCAAGCTCGAAAACCTCAAGGGCTTTCTCCTCCACCTCCCAATATCAAAATCATGCTCACATATTTAAACAATTAGGTGAGACGTACAGAAGCTAGCACTAAATATGTCTGAAATTTGAGTGCTAAATGTGCAGTTAATATTAACCAAATTCAGATCTCATCTCTGCAAATTTTTTTTAAAGATGATTCTTGTTTTCTTTGACTTTAGAAAACTTTAAAAAGGAGGAGGGGGGGGAAGGGTTCTTTAAATTCAACCCTACTGCAGAACAAAATTTCTTCGGGAGAGAAAAAATAAGCCAATTACTGCTAAGTGATCTACAAAACAGAAAAACCCTGAGAGGGAAAAGTTGGGAGTATTTGTTTCAAAAATATAACTAGCAAAGGTGATTTTTGTTTTCCAGAAAATTTCCCTGGCTATACCACAAAACACTGAAAAATTTTCAGAGTCCTTCTTTCCACATAAGGTACCAGATAGTTTCTCGGTGGTGGTTTTTCCTGATTGTAAAAATGCCTTTCAGTTCGGGGCACGTGGTAGGTCAGTTGGTTAGGCGTCAGACTCTTGCTTTCAGCTCAGGTCACGATCTCACGGTCCAAAAGATCGAGCCCTGTGTCAGGTTCTGTGCTGATGGTGGGGGGACTGCTTGGGATTCTCTCTCCTCTCTCTCTGCCCCTACCCCCACTTGCTCTAGCACATGCTCTCTCTCTCTCCTCTCTCAAAATAAACAAACATCTTTTTTTAATCTTTCAGTTCAAAATTTTAAAAATATAAGAATTAAAAAACACCTGAATCCAAAGAACTGAGTTACTAACAGTTACTTAGTAAGTAATAACTTACTGAGTGTTAACAACACAACGAGCACTGTGCGAAGTATTCTAGACGCAAATGCACTGTTACGTTAATCCAAGTAAGTCTAAGAGGTAAGTACGATAGCATCTCCTTGTTACAGCTCAAGAAACTGAGTCTTAGATAAGTCAAAAGAAAACTTGCTTATGGTCACAGAGCTAATAAGTCGCTTGTCCAAAAGTTGCACAGCCAATACGTGGTTGGATAGAGATTCAAACCAGATCTATTTAACTACGGAATTGGAGCTTTTAACTAAGCGTAACTGCCAATCCCTAAAACCACTCATTTTTTAAATTGATGTATTTTCTCCAATCTTATCCTGTGCTTATAATTTAATTTGTATACAACTGGAACCACAGTTAATATTATTTTGGATTCTACTCTTACAAGCTTTATATTTTTAAAAAACATGACTTGTAATGCTTGCATAATATTCTAACATGAATATAACACAATTTGACGGTCTGTAATTTTTCACTGAGAAAAGAAATGCTGTGCCTTCTTACTCACAACAGCTGATTGGGTTGCAGATTCTTCCTTAGGATACACAGCGGATACAACTTCAAGGGCCGTTTATAAAGGCCTTGATACATACAATGCCCAGTTCCATTCCAAAATGTTTGTGCTTATTGAATTTCAGCCAGCGCTGAGCATGCAAGTTTCGCTAATATTCTGGCAGCCTCAAGAACATATTTCAGGGGCGCCTGAGTAGCTCAGTCTTGAGCATCCAATGCTTGATTTCTGCTCGGGTCATGATCTCATCATGGTCATGAGACCGAGCCCCGCATCAGGCTCCACACTGCATGTGGAGCCTGCTTAAGATTCTCACTCCGTCTCCCTCTGCTCTTCCCCAACTTGTACTCGAAATGAATGAAAGAATGATTTTTTTTTTTTTTTACTAATTTGACAAGGAAGGAAAAAGTACCTCATTTTAATTTGCATTTCTCTTACTACTCCACAATTTGAAAATTTTCATGTCCATTGGCAGTCACATTTTCTTTCTATGCATTACCTACTCATATCCTTTACTGGTTTTCCACGGGGCTGCGACTGTTTCTCTGCTGTATTCTCTCACAGAATATGCTGATGCGTCTTTTTAACAGGTCCGTATGTACACAAAGTAAATGAATTATAAAACAGGAGACTGTTCTCCCTAATGCTGAAACACATACATTTAAAAGAAAGTTGAGGGGTGCCTGGCTGGCTCAGTTGGTAGAGCTCTTGATCTTCGGGTCATGAGTTCAAGTCCCACACTGGGCATAAAGCTTACTTTAAAAATTTTGTTTTGGTTTTAATATTTATTTATTTTTGAGAGAGAGAGACACAGAGTGTTAGCGGGAGAAGGGCAGAGAGAGCAGGAGACACAGAATCCGAAGCAGGCTCCAGGCTCCGAGCTGTCAGCACAGAGCCCGACACGGGGCTCGAACTCACGGACCGTGAGATCATGAGCTGAGCTGAAGTCGGCCGCTTTAATATTGTGCCATTTCTTGACTTGGAAGTTGTACAACTTCATCCCTTAAGTAGCTTGACTTTGGAAACTTTTTTTTTGGTTTATTTTATGTTTATGTTTATTTTATTATTATGTTTATTTTATGTTTATTTTAATGTTTGTTTAATTTTGAGAGAGAGAGAGACACACACACACACAGAGTGTGAGCAGGGGAGGGGCAGAGAGAGAGACACAGAACCTGAAGCAGCTCCAGGCTCTGAGCTGTCAGCACAGAGCCATACGCGGGACTCGAACCCAAGAGCCGTGAGATCATGAGCTGAGCCAAAGTCGGATGCTCAACCGACCGAGCCACCCAGGCACCCCTGGAACCTTTGTAACGTGACCATTTTGTCTTCTCACACATCTTCCCCTCCTCAGATCTTTTCTCTTTCCGGATCTAGTCCAAGTTCAGAATATCAAAGCTAATTTCTCAGCTCCACAGCCAGCCCCCACCCGGCCCGCCCCACGCCCTCAGTCTCCACCGCTCCTCTTCAACCTCCCACAGCCGGGGTTCCGGCCACGCTGGCTGGCCCACTCCAACCACGCTGACTCTTTGCCTCTAGTCCCTCCTCAACTGCAGTCCGTCACATGTTGCCAAACTAACCTTTCAACTTCATTCCATCACGTGATGGAACTCAGCCTCTAACCGACACTCGGAACTTCCAAGTTCACCACAGCCCCCACCCTCCTCGTCTAGCCCTTCCTTCCCAGCCAACCGCGCCCCTCCCCGAGCCGGCCGGCCACTCTCAGGCCACGCTCAGCTGACCAGGGGCTGAGAGGAGGAGGGGGCAGGTGTGTGGCAGTGGCTGATCCCTCTCCCCCAGCTCCTATTCTCCCAGGGCGGACACGGGGGACCAAAGTCCTCTGCGCCGGCCCCTGCAGGATGCCGTGCGACAGCCGTCTGTTTCCCGCCGGGACCCCTGGCTGGCGGCATCTCCACGATTTTGTTCACGTTCCTTCTCAGCTACTTCCCTCTCCCGAAGGTCAGTGCGAGTCAGGTCTCCTGATCTCCGTTACCAAGCCCTGCACTGGCTGCTCCCGGTCGGTTGCTACTCCGCTGACTGTATCACACCTTTTTAGCACTCAATTACACACTTTGCTGTCCTGTTCCACACTGTCACATGTGGGTTGACCTGCACTTCCTAGCCACGGAGACCAATGTTAGTATCTCTCACACAACGTAGCACAGTTAGAACTGTTTAATGTACAAACATTAAAGTCATACCGAAAAGTGAGCGGGAATATTCTAAAGACCTGCATACTCATGATTCTATTATCTTTGAAGGGAGTTCATGAAATTACAGCTTTCACCAGGCATACTCAGATTTCCAAAAACTAAAAAGATCTTAACATAAACCTCACAGAGAAATTGCCATTTACTCTTTAGAGATGGAAATCTGAAAACATTATTGAATTTTTCTCTGTCGTTAACCGGCCATGACTTTGCATTCGTTAAAGTCCTTCCTAGGGGGCTCCTGGGTGGTTCAGTCGGCTGAGCGCTTCAGCTCAGATCACGACCTCACAGTCTGCAGGTTCAAGCCCCGCATCAGGCTCACTGCTCTCAGCACAGAGCCTGCTTCAGATCCTCTGTCTCCCTCTCTCTCTGCCCCTCCTTTGCTCTCTCTCTCTCTCTCTCTCTCTCTCAAAAATAAACATTAAAAAAGGAAAACCTTTCTGGATTAAAAATAAAATAACAAATCTTTCCTGGAATTGACGTGGTTACACCCCTTTACATAAAGGCTTGCTCTAACATGGATTTGGATAGGCCTGGTTTTCTGTAACCCCATTCCTAAAAGCCTGATGTACTTCAGTGAGCCTGTGAGTCAGGCGTCCGCCCCGATTCCTGTGTCACCAAACGGCCCCTCCCCGGGCTACCATCACCCACTCCGGCAGTGACTTAGGTCACACCCATTTCAGCAAGGAATTCCCTCCCCAAAGCCTTTCAGTCCCTAGTGTCATAGCTTCCCCTCCAACCCCACATTAGAACACGGACATCACCGTGCTAACCGACAAAAGCCCTGGAGGGACCCGTGGTGCACCTCAAGGGCCTGCTGGAAACACCACCACGGTGGGAAAGTGCGTCGGACGATGGGGTTTGAGGAGGCCAAACACCTCTCGCCTCCTCTTCCCCACGCACGTTCTGAACGAACTTTGAGACAGCCAAGCAGGGCGTGCCGCCTGTCACCGAGAAGGCCAGCAAGGCCTCGGGCACAGGAGAACGTCACGCTGCCGGAGACAGAGCCTCCACATCACGCTCGTGCAGAGGCCTCTCTGGCCGTCCCACAAGGAACAGAGGGGGAAGCAGAGCCCGGGCTTTGCAGGCAGCCCCGCCCCACAGCAGGCTCCTAAACCCCCAGTCAGGGTGGTAGGAGGCAGGCAGCAGCCGCCTAGGCACCGAGGAAAGCTGCAAAAGGGCAGGAAGTGGCGGGGGGGCGGGGGGGCCTGTCCCCCAGACACTGGTTACTCCTCGGCTCTCCTCCGGTGCAAGGAACAATGACGGCAAAGGCCCAGCAGGCCCGGGACTGCGTTCTAATAGCCAAGCGGGTGTCAGGGAGAGTGCAGTGTAGTGGAAGGAGCGAGGATGCCAGGACACAAGAAGAGGGCACCCTCCAAAGAGAAGGAGCCTGCAGCAGGCCAACGGCGGCCAGGATCCGGGGAGCCAGGAACTGGCGACATCAGTGCAGGCTTGAGATGTGGGGCCGAAATTCAAGAGAAAGAGCTCCGTTTGGACTTTCGGGCTTTTGTTATGCTTTGGCAGGAAGGAAGACTTGGGTTTTAGACAGGTTGGGGACATCAAGGATAGAAGTACGGGAGAGGCGCTGGAAACAAAAATACAGATTGAGGAGTTAATCACACGGAAGCAAGAGCTGACACCGTGGGCCCAAGATCAAGCCGAGATCAAGACCCTGAGCGCAGGTTGTCCACAGGGAGTAGGAAGAAGAGGAAGGAGGAACTGTGAGGGCATCAGAGGCGAGGCCCAGAACCCAGCGGTGCCCCCGTGCCAAGGTTCAGAGGGACGAGCGTTAAGAGGCCAGGGTGGGTAGTGAGGGCTCAGGCAGAAAGGAAGGGAGGAGAGGTGAGAAAGAGCCTCCGTGTGGATGCTCCCCTTCACCCGTCCACGTGAGCATCCTCTTATGGACATTCTGCCAGGCAGTCTTCAAAGACGGAGCCAACCCACTCGCCACACTACTGTGTTGACATGACTCCCATTTTAAAGTTATTACGGGCCCTTGCAAACGACACGGGCTTGAAATGGGCTGTCCCAGAATAGTGCCGCTGCACGTTCACCTGTTCATTTTTCGTCCATCCGCCACATAAACTGGAACCGCACGGACCCCAAGGTTTTAATGATTCTGGGCCAGGAACGAAAATAAAATGTCACAAATACAAAACAAGCTATGGTCCATCCCTTTTAGCACCACCTTTAAAGTGGGCTCGATTTTTAAACTCTTTTAAAAAAAATTTTTTAAACGCTTATTTATTTTTGAGACAGAGACAGAGCGGGGGAGGGGCAGAGAGAGAAGGAGACACGGAATCTGAAGCAGGCTCCAGGCTCCGAGCTGTCAGCACAGAGCCCGACGCGGGGCTCGAACTCACCGACGGTGAGATCGTGACCTGAGCCAAAGTCGGACGCTTAACCAACTGAGCCACCCAGGGCGCCCCATCGATTTTTAAACTCTTAACCTGTTTGTCCGTCGTCACCCCTTCTATTAATTGGTCTGCCGACTCGCAGCTACATCTGACTCATTTGCATGTGAGAGAATAACATCACTTGCGATATTGAAAAAAAATACTGTAAGAATATATGTATCGGGTTTCCTTTCTCCTAAGCTATTTTACATTTCCCGGGTATGCCCACCGTGTAACTAACACGTTTACCCAAATGTGTGGCTTTTTAGAACACGTGAGTAACACCTAGATAAAAATTTAGTCAGCTTTTAGATGGATGGCCCACATTCTAATTCAGTAGGGTGGCAGTAGAGGAATCTGCATTTTTAGCAAGTGCTCCAGATGACTGCGTTAATTCTAAAGAATGAGAATGATAAATATCCATTTTAATATTAGTTATTCTAATCTTTCTATGTCAACTTTTTGTTCCCTTTTCTTTATTTTGGGGAGAGAGAGAGAGCACACGTGAGCGGGGAAGAGGAGCAGACGGACAGAGAGAGAATCTTCAGCAGGCTCCGCGCTGAGCTTAAGACATGGGGCTTGATCCCGCGACACTGGGGTCATGACCTGAGCAGAGATCAAGAGTTGATGCTCAACCAACTGAGCCATCCAAGTACCCCATCACCTCAACTTTTAAAATAACTATATAAAATCCTGAAAATCACCTACATGGACTCAGTTTATGGTCCCTCGGAAAAAACGGATGAAAAAGCTACCTCAGCCCAGCTCACCACTGCACTCTTCTTAAAGACCAATGGATGCATTATTTCCGCAAAGCAACCTTCTGAATCCCGTTGAGGTAGAAGGTGGAAAGGAGGAGATAAAAACATTCTTTAAAAGCTGCTTTCCTTCCCCCAAAATGATGGATGCGCATTTTCTATGCAACTGTCTCAAAACGTACAAAAGGGAAAGGTGGGGTTCCTTTTACAAAGTAGAATACTGGAAGAGTAAGAAACACACAAGTAAATTTCACAGGGATACGTATTAATGCCGTAGTGCTTTGAATCAAAAGCCCCATTTCCTTACCTCTAGCCTGGTGTCGGTAGGTGAAAAAGTCAAATCTCTTACTAGATCCAACAGCTGGCCCAAGCAGCCATTTTTAGAGAAGGTGAAGGTAATAAAGAGTCATTTTCCAGCTTTGCCAAAGGAAGATGTTGTTGTTATTATTATTGTTGTTATTATATTATTATATTATTATTATTATTATTGTCATTATTACCACGGCAGTGACCCATAAGGGAAAGTACCAATGATATGAGCCATTTCCCAAAGTTCGAAAAAGCCTGAGTGGCAGAGAATGACAGTCGTTCCTCAACATCAACCATTCTGCTCGCAAAAGCCTGGGTTTCCGGGCAGCCCCTTGGACAGCTCACTGCCTTCCGCTCACCACACCGAGACAGTCAAACGATGCTACGACACACTTTGCAGCTGCAGCACAGTGGCACTGCTTGCCAGCCAGCAACCCAGTTACAGCAGCGTCACCACCGGTGAGCTCAGCCGTGTGGGGAAAGGACCCTACTGCGTTATGGCACTGTGTTCTCACAGATGTATTTGAAAGCACAGAAGACAGCGCCTTCCTTATCCTGCCGGACCCCAGCAGCCAAAGGGAATGACTCTCAGCAGCCCATACCAGCCACAGAGTTCCTGAAAACACCAGCCCAAATGTATATTTTTGTTTTTTAACGAGAGGGGAAAATGGAAAACTTAAAATGCTAATTCCAGTGATAAACCTAGCTCTGAAGCTTAACACAATCAAGACAAAAATTAAAACTTGAATTGCACACACACACACAAAAATAGCAAAGCTTAAGTTTTAACTAGAAGCTCACTGTATTCAAGCTAGTCAACGGTTTGGGCGGGGGTGGGGGGTACCCTATAAATATCAGGAAAATCTGGAAACATCACCATAGAATATTTCTACAGGGAAGAGCGGTATTAGGATTTGGGACTTTATTTTTTTAACGCCCTAGTAGAAAAAGAACACACATCCACTCCATAACATACAAGTCTACTGATTTATACATTTGAATTTTATCCCTATTTAAGCCATGCAACGTATGGCTGCGGAAGATGGCATGCTCTCCCGTGCGTTAGCGGAAACGCTTCACAAGGAGGAAGCACATTCACCCAAGTTAACATAACTACAAAGAACAAGTGACTGGGAGCCTCAGTAGCATCCCAGGTTCTTTCCTGGGCAACTCAAGTCCTATGTAAGGAGAAAAGGATGGTAAATGTATTACAACTTGGATAAACGCTGGCAAGAGACGTTGAGGAAGTCAATTCTGTAGCAAACTGAACACTCGGATGCCGGCTCTTCTTGGACTGACAAAGGAACACAGGAGCGGAACACCAGTTAAGTCTCACAATGAGCACGCATCTTTTAGGTTGAAACCATTCGCAATTAAGAAGATACAACATCTGAGGAAAAGAAGCTTCAGAGCTGTAATTCGTTAATAGACACCTTTCTGCCTCTCAGTTTCTCTCCAGGAGGCAACCCTCCAAAATACAGGTCTGTAAGATCTTGATAAGCTCTTCCTACCCTTCTAAGGCCTACATCATCTTGACGGGACCAAAGCAACTTTCGCAGAGAGGTTAATGCCAGGCTATTAAATGAGCCTGCCCTGATTGGAGTCTGAAGTCTAGCTGTGATTGGGGGCAAATTTACTAAACGATCTCTAAAACTCCATTTCCTCGCCTATAAAATGGCAATTATTGTTCCTACCTCAGCATTTTGGTTCCTCCTACTTCAGGATTCAGGGAAACCAGCTCACGTAAATAAGGAGTTGAGCAAAATGGGAACTTGTCACAAAAAGTCCATGCTCCGTAAGTGTTAGCTACTGAGATCAAGCCCTTAGGGTCAGTCACCGTTACTTAAGAAACTTTTGGTTTTGACACAATTGCTTTAACTTGCAGTAAAGATGCAAGAACGGTACAGGGAACTCCCATGTATCCATATTTGTCAGCTGTTTGCATTTTGCCCAACCGTTTTATTTTGCTCTTAAAGTCGCTTTTCAGTGAAAATACAATGGAATAAATAAAACGAAAGCTGTCTACACTCCGTCTCTTCCACTGTCGTGCCAGTCTCAATAGCAGTGGAATTCGAAGGGAACTACCCCGGAGCCTTCCCCTCCCAGAGTAAGGGAACGTTCTCACTTTCCAGGTGCTACTCACACCCCAGACCCTGGCCCCAAATCTACTTCCACTTCAGATCCCATCTCGTCTCTTCCTTAAGCAATAAAAATAGTTTGGAGAGGACAGGACCGAATCCAATGTTCAGCAACCTGAAGACCAAAAGCTACAGATTGCGAGAACACGCGATAGCCCTCCAGTCTGAATTGTGAGGTTCTAATGTTCCGGAACCGATCAAATACGCCCACACCACTGCCTGTCTAGGATGACACCATCCAGCATTTTTGGAGAAGTGCACGTTTGGGGCAAAGAAGGAATGACTGGTTGGCTAGCAAGACAGCCACCATTCAGGTCGTTGGTGGGTATCTTAAATATAGCTCGAGAGGAAGAGCTACTCCCTCAAATTTGTCGTTTTTATACCTGGAATATCTCAACTGCCTCTGAGTAACCAACAAGAAGTTAGCTAAATAACATCTAGTTATACACCAGGAGAAGGGCACATATAATTTTATGTCTCCTCCTGAGGAAAAGTGAAAATGGCACAGCCAGTCGCTAATGCAGCCCCCACTGATTCCTTTCTAGTCATAATTTGGGGTTCCAGGGGCTGTTGAAATAAAAAAAAAATCAAGGGGTGCCTGGCTCAGTCAGTTGAGCGTCCGACTTCGGCTCAGGTCATGATCTCACAGTTCATGAGTTCGAGCCCCACGTGGGGCTCTGTGCTGACAGCTCGGAGCCTGGAGCCTGCTTCGGATTCTGTGTCCCCCTCTCTCTCTGCCCCATCCCCACTCATGCTCTGTCTCTCTGTGTCTTAAAAATAAATAAAACATTAAAAAAAATTTTTTTAAATCAAGACACATGGTTTAATAAGCTCAATGATAAAGAGTTAGCTAATAGTAATAAAAACTATTCAGTACATATGCCACATACTATACCAAGTGCTTTGGGTAAAGTATCTCACTTAATCTTCCACCATAACCCTGGAGCTGGTAGTCTTATTATTTCCATTTTTATGATTCACTCCTTGATCTATCTGATGTCAGAACTCAAGTTCTCAGCCACCACAGAATAAAAACGTCTATAAAACAATTGCTCTCGCCTCCATGGGAGAGGAAGGGCATAAAGAGCAAAAGGCTTGGGACCTAGTCATTAGACATGTGACCCCACAAATACAGGAGGCACAAAAAGAGGAAGCGAGGACAGAAATAACCTGGACTGACTGGCTATAGCAATAGAGTAGGACATAGGAGTACAGGGCGCTGCTGGTAGTTTGCCTAAAAAAGACAGAACTGATGGCCTCAGAGCTGGTCGACAGAGCAAGATGGCTACACATGCAGATTCTGGATACTGGCCGATCTGGATTCAAATCCCTCCTCCATCACTTGCTAGAGTTGTGAGGCCCTGGACGATTTACCTCTCAACCCAGGTCCCCACATCCACAAAATGGAGATAATAATTCTACTCACTTCCTAGGTTCTGATAGGTAAATGAAACAACCCATTAAAACACTCCGCATCATGCCTACTTGATTGGAAATGCTCAATTAATAACTGGTGGTTAGTAGTTATGCTATCGCTGGTATTTTTAATGCTGTTTCGTGATTTCTACACCACTTTGGCCGATTGCCCCGATCCACGCCTAATAGAAAAAATAAAGTTTTTTAATTTAATCAAGATTTATAACTTCTCAAGATGAGTCTGCATGATTGTTCTGACAAAATCAATACACCTGCAATTGGCCAAAGCAAAATCCCAAGCACAAACAAGGTCAAGTATACAAGAATATAAAATACTGCAATAGAGAGGTTTCAAAAAAAAGTTCACCTTGAGGATGTAGGCTAACAGTCTCAATATGTTAGTCCCATCCATAAATAAAGTAATTTCTAGACCTGTACACTTTAAAATACATCACCAATCAAGGCATATTTTTTGATAGTAACCTGGGCCCAAATCGATTTTATTATTCACTTAGTGCAAAGGCAGGAACTGCCTTGGAAACTAAAGCTTATCATTCTACAAGGGACGTCTCACTATTTGCCTTAGTATCACATTAAACATAATAGTTTTTAGATGTGTTAAAATTATAGACATTTGCTAATTATGTTTTAAACATCAACAGAATGGATTCTGTTACGGGTATCTTACAGAAGAATATCAAGAGAACAAAGTGGACTCTTAAAAAAAAAAATGAAAGTAGTCCCCCAACTTGCCACAGAACTAGGGGAAAAAATTAATCACTGAGGTATCATGTATCCTTTATCATACCTACTGCAACTCCTGGGTAAAAATCTCTTAAGTGAAGGATACCAGGATACCAGGGAGAGTACACGACGTGTCAAAAGTAACAACACAGGTGTCTGATCCCCTGCCTTTCCCTACACAAAGTTTCAATGTGGCAATCCAGGTCTCGATGTCCCCGTGCTGACGGTGGCTCTTTGCCTGCCCTCCCCCGCCCCCAATTCATGAGATACTTGGTGGAAAAGTCAAATCTGCTATCTCATTGGCCGCTGCAGAGTGGGGCTGGGAGAGGGGAGGGCAAATAAACATCCTCTTTCTTCTTCCACTAACACCCACATCACAGGAACCAGCATGCAGCTTTCCACTGAGTGTCTGCGAAGCCAATGATTTCTTAAACTAGAAGAATACACTGTTGATGAGACCAAAGAAGAAAATATATTTTAAAACAATCAAGTTGAAGAAACAGTGTTATAAGTCAAAGAGTAGGTGACCACAGTCCATCAGAAGGTAGAGTCAACACGCCAAGCTTTTCTACTATTCCACCAAATGGGAACATCCTACTCCTGAATTTTACATTTTGCCAAATAATCGCTCACAACAGCTAGCGGTAAAATTCTCAGATGAAGCGTGTCCCTATGACCAATGTAAGTCCCTAAATTAGCCTGCAAAGCCACACAATCTTGCCTACCCTGAAGGAGACGGGAAGGACTCTGGCAGACATGACCACATCACAGTGGCCATCAGAAAAGCCTACGAGGGGCAATGTAAATGAAAGTACCTTTGAAACAGACCCCTCCCCAAAGGCAACGCGTCCCAGAAAAGATATCTTTAAGTCTGATTTATAACAAAAATACGTGGGTAACAGCATCACCTACGTAAACCAACAAATACAAAAACACAAACATTTCCCTAAAATGCTGTTTCAAGATAAATGTTCAGGATCGTCATAGTTTATCTCATTAGAAGCTTCTCTGGATTTAGCAGTTAGCATCTCTCATTTGCTACCAACCATGCTGTATAATCCACTTTTTATAACGATCGAACAAAGTGTCTTTTAAGGTAATTTGCATATCAAAGTTTACACATACTCCACTAAAAACCAGGTAAGTAATCTACCTCGGATGGCGTTTTGTCCGGATGGCGTTTTGTCCACAATCGTTGAAGTACTGTATTCATTTCTACCACACCCGTGTATGACACCGGCCCCTAAAATATGCCTGAGCACAGGGGGGACCCACCAGCTATCAGCTGAGCACCCAAGGACCTTGTGTCAGGACACAACTAGCAACAGACATCCACCGGCACAATGCGGAGGTACAGAAGAACAAGATGTGGCAGAGCCTGCTTACCACAGGATTCTATTCTCCGTCTATGGTAAGCAAATTCCTACCAAGTGCTACGTATTAGGCAAGTAGTAAACCAAGTGCCATAGAACAAAATGCAAATAACAGAGGTTTCTGCCCACCCCACCCCCCCAACTCATTGACCCTCACCAGCACTCCTTGATGGGCTCACCCTACACCATCTTTTGAGAAAGCTGGCAGATTATCTGGGGAAAGTTCTGGAACGCTACCGGCAATGGAAGCAAGACTCAGCAATGGCATCACGGTCCACTATCTGCCACCTCAGTCATATGCTATCAGAACTGGTAAACACCCTCCTCAAGTCTGGTCCCCGACAGGTGCTCCCTGCCTCAGGAAACAGCATCACCAGCCAGTCAGCTAGCCAAGCAGGGTATGTGCTAGAAACGTACATTCCCCGACACCTTCTCCCTAAGAGCCAATCTATGCTCAAGTCCTGTTCATCGAACATCCTAGGCGTTTCTCAGACCAGTCCGTTTTTCTCCATCCCCACGGCCACCGATTTGTCCAAACCATTATTACTTCCCCATCGCACGGACCACAACGTCAGCAGGCTGGATGCTGTCCCTGACCTATTCTCCCTCCTCTGCCCCATCGCCAATTCAGTCTTCCACAAAACCTGAGTCTGCTCATGTTAAATACTGCTTAACACTCACCAGTGGCTGTTTAATTTTTTTTTTTAATCCCAAATTCCATATCCTTTAAGCCCCAGCCAGGCTGACCTCGGCCTGCCTCTCTAGTCTCATCTAGCTGCTCTCTGTGCACCTCAAACACGCTACCTGCCTCTACCATCATTCAGATGGCAGCGCTGAAGCCACTTCCTAAGGAGTGACACCCCACACAGCTAGATGAATCCCCAAGTCTCTCTCATTCCTCCCGATACCCACTGCATAGCACCTGGGACAGTGCCGTTGCTTTAGTTCTGGTTTCTCTGGGTCCACCATGTCTTCTCCTGGCAGCACTGTATTCCCAGCACAGCACCTTGCAGGTGGCAGGGACCCAAGAAATACTCGAACTGATGAACAAGAAAACAGACAAATAAGGAAAACTGACCGCCGTCCAGAGGCATTTGCCTGACACCTACAGCAATTCAGTGGCTAAAAGGGCCACCGAGGAAAGTGTCGCCGATTCCACACTGGCATAAGCACACAAGCCCACGGAGCACTCAGCCTTTTACGGCCAGGTTATGCTTCTGCATTCCTGGTCTACATTATTTTTTTAACAGAACCCTCTAGAAATACTTCGCTGAGAAAACAATCACCCTTGCAGTCACCTAACGTTAGTTAAAAGGTACAGGAATCCAGTTACGGGAATGAACACAAGCTTCTAAAATGAAAACAGTAACCAAATCTTGGAATAATTATCTCTACATTTTTCTACATGGATAGTCATAGTTTTCCAAAGCAAAAAAAAATAAAAAATAAAAAAATAAACCTCCAAACTACTACACGGTAGAGACAGATAAATTATCATTGGCTTAAGAACGCCTTTAAGACCTACGTTATATCCTTAAGCCAAAGGTACTTTTTGCTCAGAACGAAAGAGGGAGAGCTAGCCTCCTCCAGAGCCAGCTCAGTCATCCAACAAAGACAAACCCGGTGCCTCCCCTATGCCAGCACCGAGCTAGGCACCAAGAAGACAACAATGACCAACACGGCTCTGCAGTAAGTGGGTGACCAGCCAGATGCAGCTCATTTAATTAATCTCTCTGGGCTTCAGTTTCTTCATCTGTAAAATGAGAAAGCGGGACCAGCTCTCCAAGGTCCACACACTCTACATGTCCAAAGTTCCACTAAGGATTGTAAGATGAATTTCTATTTGACAAAATCATGACGGTTTCCTACTGCTCTTTGTTATCTTTATCACGCAGGTGTGGTTTCATTTAAGAGTTTTAATATATTGATGAAAGTAAAATACTAAAGAGCAGTAGTAGCATTTTTAATTACCTTCCCAGCTCCTAACCACCTCCGTGATCAGCTATGGAATTCTGCCGTAATCGCAACCCGGCCTGAATGGTACCCAAACTGAAATACAACATCACATCTTCATATTTTTATAGAACAATTAAGCGATCGTTACTCCCAACTTCTTTTATACTCCAACATCATCCATCATCCTTGAGTATCAAAGGTTTTCTTTTAGAAGTAATACAAAATAACGAAGCTTTCTAGAAAAACAAAAGGAAAATTTTATCTCCCAAACTAATAAAGCTATATGGCTTCATAGGAAGTACTGATAAGATACACAGTACCACTAAATGCTGAACTGCTAGTGACATGGAAACATAGCTCTTCAGAAAGATACACAAACGTGTCCATACGAATGGACAAGACAATGAAGAGTCACCCAGGGCCCATGCGTTCCTGACACGTCTCCATCCACATCACCCCAAATGTCCCTTCTCCGTCTTTTTCTAGCGAATGTGGTGAGCTTCGTGACCTAGATCTATTTAAGTGCTTGTTTGTTTACATCCAGAAAGCGGCTGAATACTGAAAGGGAATCACTTTGTTACAAAGCTGAAGTTTTACGGGCCATTGTTTGTAGTCACACATTTTGCTCAGCCCTGACTAAGCATTTTTATTCTTGCAATGCCTTATTTATAGATAAGATGGCCACAGCATCTGCTATCAAATCCGAAAGGCCAAATATGGACAATAAATGATGAAAGATAATGGCTCCCTCCAAAGTTAACCTTAAAAGTTAAACGTGAGTGTTTGGTTACCTAAAGAAGTCTCTCCTACTGGAGGGGAAACTCTCTGAGGGGAAGCATCGCCTCTCCTGTGTCGTGTACACTCTGAACCGTCTACCAATGATCACTGAATCAACAGTAGTAAATAATGGATGGTGACTTTCTAGCAAGCAAACTTTCTCAAGCACAGGGAAGAAAATGTTGTAAGCCTAGGTCTGAAACAACTACTCTACACTTGGCACTTAGATTACTCCGTGGGTCACACAGAGCTCCTACACTGAAGCACTCAGACCGTGTTCTCTCATAGATGAAAGTACTCTTTTTGCTAAATTGACCTCACTGCTTAAAAACCATACTATTCCTATAAATATCACATTATTGACTGTGTTTGTATGAGAAAAAAAGTTGTAATATCTCTTTGATACGTTATCATAAAGGTACCCCTTGTGCTATTCGTTTTAACTCAATAAAAGACTCTCATGAAGAAAGTTTTGGAAATTGTCCCGTAAGTTGAACTGATTGAAAACTAAACCAAGTACAGGTGAATCTACAAAAGTTCTATTCTAAAACTAAGTTACTGGGTGTGTTATTTTGAACTTGACTTCTATATTTAAACTTGGGGAAAAGACACCATTATTTTGTCCTCAAAAGAGGAAAATAATGTTTGAGTTTTTAAACCATCACCATCATGTGTGCACAACCTGTATCATTTCTCTACCCTGACTTCCATGTCAAGAAAAAGAAGCCATTTTTTTAAGTTAAATTAGAAATACTCCTGTTGATTAAACCAACGTAACTAGAGTCTGGAATTCACATACCAGTCTATACTATTATTCCTTTCTTACCTAAAAATTCATTTGAATCTTGAAAACCCCAGGAAAAAAAAAAAATTCCTCAGGCTTCAATTTACTGGCTTGCACAGAGGGAGGAAAAAAAAATAGAATATATCAAGAGAATATAAATGATAAAATACATAGTGCTGGAAAATAATTCTTAAGTGTCACCGTGAGGAAATTCACCTGTTACAAGCCTCACAAGAATCCACTATTCCCTCATCAGGACACTAAAAACGGGAGAATGCCATATTCCCACTATTGGGCAAAATAAGAAAATTTAGTTCCTAAAATCTATCGCCAAGTACCTATCCACTTCCAAATTCTGTTTACTTTGTAACTTTTTTCTACAGTACACATTTTCCAGGGAAAATAAACTTTTCGTGAGCAAATCTGAAAGACATAAAATGTCTCCTACTTATTATTACCTAGAAAGGCAAAACAAGTACTGCTCCGTGCCCCAAGCATCTAGCTTTCAGCCTCTTTATTATCATTGTCAATGAATGGGCCCCAGTCAAATGAAAGCTGCCATTTTAGGGTAAAGACTGGAGGGCTTCTGTTGTGCAACAGCAAGACAAAAACACTCCGCGACAGATGTACTCTGGGGGCTGGGAGACGGATTCAACTTCATAAAATCACTGCTCAAGTTATTTCTGAAATAAGAATTACCTAGTACTCACACATTACTACAATCTAAATAGAATTATAACTGGGATAAATCAGGTTCCCATGCTGCTAAGGTCGTAGTCACTAAGATTTGTTTGTCATCGTTAGAATGGATCTGTAAGGAAATAAAGAGAACTATTTTTTTTTTCCTATCTGATTATTACGGATAGTGAGAACTCCCCCCTCTCCTTATTGGGAGAGAATTGGGGGGAAATACACTCCACCTCTTTGAAAGGTATTGCCCACTGCGAAGACGGCTTAAATTAATATTTTTAGAAAATAAAAATCTGGGCCTTCACACAAATCCTTTAAAAATAAATTAAAATATTTAACGTACCCCAGAAATCAGGCCCAGAGGATGGGCCGATTTCAAGATAAGTTATTTAAATCGATTGCTAGATAATATACAATGGGAAACTAAAAAGTATACTTAGCGAGTGGAGAGCTGGATAGTGTATCTAATTCTAGCAATTCAAAAGGAAACTCTCCATGTGGGTTGCTACTTTTCTTTTGTCCATTGTCTGTTCAGAAGAGGGGGAAAAAAAACTAGTTTAAAATCGAGGCGTGAACAGTCTCTAAAAGTGACCTCCGGGAAAACCGTCCGACCCATAGCAGGAGCACTCCCCGCGCCGCCCGCTCTACGGGGGCGCTCACAAAGCGGGCGGCCGGCCGGGAGTTTGGGGTGCGCTCCCACGGCGCGGGGCTCCTCGAGGCAGAGCCATCCGGAGAAAGGCGGCTCGGTAATGATGGCTGCTCGGGGCCGGCGGCTCCTTCCCCGGAGCCTCCCGACCCCCCCCACCCCCCCCCGCCCGGGATCCGCCGCCCTCCCCACCCCACCCCCCCACCCCCGAGCGGCGCTCGCGCGGACGCGGCTGCCCTGCACCGCAACCCACCGGGTGCCCGCGCCCCTGCACCCCCGGTGAGCCCAGTCCCCGGTGCGAACCAAACAAACAACGCGTCCCCCGCCGCCCTCCTTCCTCTCCCCGCTGACCGCTTGGCCTCCAGCCACCTCGGCCGTTCACGCTCCGAGCCGCGGATCTCTGCGGGGGCAGAGCGCACCCGGGCCACCGCGGGGGCCACCTGGTGAACCCCCCCGCCCCACGGCGCTGACCCCCGGCGGGGTCGGGGGGTGGGGAAGCCGAGTTGCCCTAGGGGGGTTAAAGTCGCTATTATGCAGTCGCCGCCGCCGGCCCGGCCAGCTCGGCAAGGTGGGGTCCCCTCCTCGCCGCGCCTCCCCGCGCTCGCCCCGGCCCCGCTCCCTTTCTTCTCCTCCTCGAGCACTTGGGAGCCGCCGGGGAGCCCCGGGAGCCCCCAGCTCCGGGCTCGCAACTCCGCGCCCGCGGCCGGCACCGGCTGGGGTCCCGACGCCCCCAGCGCCGCGTGTTCGCGCCGCCCCCGCCCCACGCGGTGCCCCGCGCACTTTCCCCGCCGCCGACCCACCTCGCCCGGTGGCCGTCCCCGCGCGGGCCGGCGCCGCCGCGCCAGGAGGGACGCACTTTGTTCGCGCCGGTGCGGCCGCCGCTCCCGGCGAGCGCGGCGTGGTCGGTCCGGAGCGGGGGGCGGGGGCGGGAGGCGGGGGTCGCCGCCGTCCCCGAGCCGCCGCCGCCGCTCAGCCGCCCCGCGCCCGCGCGCCCATCGCCCACTCGCACTTGAGTTGGAGCCCAACTTTTCCTCCTTCCTTTTTCTTTCGAATGGAGCCGGCAACTCGTGCTCGGCGCCGGCGGGAGGAAACGCGCTCGCGCTCCCCCGCGCGCAGACACGCTCCCTCCTGTCCCCCGTCCCCCCCCCACGCCGGCAGCACAACAAAAAGCCATTTACATGCGAGGAAGTGACCCTCGGCCGGACCGCGCGCCCCCGCCGCCGCCGGCCCCGCGGACGCAGGCAAAAGTTGGGGCGCCGGGCGGCGCTCGGGGCGCGGGTTCGGGCCCCGCGGGCGGCGACGCCGGCGACACGGCTCGGGCGGCGCTGCGCTCCAGCGCCGGCCCCGGCCCCCGCCCGCCCTCGCCCCTCGCCCCGCACACGCCCAACTCCTCGCTCCCAACTCCTCGCGCGGCCCCGGCCCCGGCCCGGAGCGATTTCCTGCCGCCGCCGCCCCTCCCGGAGGCGCCCGGCGAACTCTCGCGCTCACCGGGTCGGTCGGTCGGGCTCCTCCGCTGCCCTGTGCCGAGGGGAAAACAAAACGCAGAGCGGGCTCCGGAGTTGGCTCGGCGGCCGCGGCCAGGGGGCTAATCCACGGGCGCGGAGTTGGCCAGGGGCGAACGGGGCTCTGGCGAGTTTCAGGGTCTCCGGGTCCCCGGGCCGCCTCTTCAGCGGCGCTCCTTTGTGTAATTTCACTCGATTCAAGTTTAATCCGATAGTTCCCGAGCACGAGCGCGTCCGCACTACCACGGCTCAACCCCCGCGCCGCCGCCGCCGCCGCCGCCGCCGCCGCCACCGCTGCCGCCGCCGCCGCCGCCGCCGCCGCCGCCGCGGCCCCAGCACGCCAGCGCCTGCGCGCGCCCGGCACGCCGCGCGCGCCCGAGGCCGCGGGGCCGCGCGCGCCCGCCGCCGGCTCCCTCAGCGCCGCGCCCGCGCGCCGCCACCTGACGTCAGGCGCGCCTGGCATAATTTATGCAAGAATTCGGCCGGGGTGGCGGAGGCCGAGGGAGAGGCCGAGAGAAAGGGGGCGGCGCGGGGCTGCGGGGCCGCGGGCTGCGGAGGGCGGGCCGGGCGCCACTTCCCGTCCCCGGGCGGGCGCCGGCGCTGCGGGCGGTTCTCCCCGCCGGCCGGTGCGCGACCGCCGCGCAGCCTCTCCGGCCGGGCTGCTCCGAGCGCTTGGCCGCCGCGCGGCAGCGCCCCGGGCGCGGGCTGGAGAGGGTGCCACGTTTCCCCGCGCGGCACCTTCCCGGAGTCAGGGTGCGCCGCCCCGGGGCAGGAAGCGGCGGCCGGGAGCCAGCAGCGGTCCTCCTGGCCACAGCGAGGGGTTTCCAACGCTACGCGGACGGCGGCGGCTCGAGGGGTTTGGACGTCTCTTCTGTAATTATCCTTCAACTTGAAATTATTTTCCCACATGCAGTTATTTAGAATGGACACTTAGCATTTCATCTAGATGTCTCCTGCCTCTCCACATTGCTCTTCCTACGTCCTCGTTGACAGGACAGCCGGATCCACTACTAAATCAAAAAGTTTAACTAGATGGCGTTGATTTTGTTGAATTTGTTACCATGCCAAAAAGGGGGGAGAGAGCGCAATGGTTATGAAACAAAGAAATAGGTTGTGTGCCCATTATTAAACGTGTCAGGGCTAGTGTTTCAATCATTCTTTGGCAAAAAAAAAAAAAAAAAAAAAAATGGCACTTTTATATGATCTCCTAACCTTGAATGTCCACACCTATTCTTTTCTCCTCCCGGTACGAAATGAATAGTGAACCTGGAGAAAATTTGCTTTTACTAATTTTCCTTTTGGGAGATAAATCGACAAACGTTTACCAACCACTTTCTGTGTGCAGATTACTGAGCAATTACAATTCTTTTAAACTCTCTACAGTTGTACACTTTAAGATGACTGTATTAGGTTAAAGATTACATTTATTTTTTAACCAAGGAAGGAACTTATGTCAACCAAAGATACTCCTAAAATAAATACAGAGTACAGCAACATGCTATTATTGGACTCCAGAATAAACTGCAAAAATTGCAAAACTATGCAAAATATACTTTCTCCTCATTCACCACCTGTAGTGCCAAGACTAATCACAATATTTCCAGCTGAACAAAAGATTAATCAAAACCATTTTGCTATGTAACAACTAGAACTCTTCAATAACTAAATTTGATTATACTAGAATTACCCCCTAAAACATTTTTCTAATATTAGTAATTATTGTCTAAAGATGTGTTACATTATACTGTCATTTATTGAAATGCATTGAAATGCATTGGTTTTGGCTTTGTCAATTATTTGAGTGGTGTTTTAACAGAGCTAAATGTTTCAAGGGATTTACAGATAAACAGCAGAAAAAAAGATTGACACTACAGAAAATTCCGACATGAAAAAATTGGAAAACACTAAAATCAACTTCTACCTGTTTTGTAGCCCCATATCATAAACCAAGAATCAGAATTCTGAGATCGGGTTTACATTTTCATTAAGTTAATATCTCTCAAAGCATATGGGGGCTGCTTTTGGTGGATGTGTGTGAAGAGAAAGGTTAAATACAGGATACAATGTCTACAAAGAAATCACCAGTACCTTGCTGTATCAGAGGACATAAAAGTGACATAAAAAGAACTATTTCCTATCCTTTACAATATACCCCAGCCCATTATCAGATGTGCGTATGTTTCAAGGGTAATTATGGGGGGGGGGGGGCATCTGCATATAGTGAAAGTATATTAGTTAACCTTTAATCAGCAAATAGTATTAAGTGACTATGAGGAGGTCCGCTTGTGCCCTTGTGTATTTAACTAGACAGGTAGGACACTTTTCTTGAAACATGAGAAATGGTAAAATAGTACAGCCCACGCAGAGTAGAAACAACACAGTCGTACTGCCCCTCCCTGACTTTTTCTCCCTCCTGGTCTCAACGACCGTTCTGACAGCCATGATGGAGAAGACTCCAAGCTTTTAGGAGTTGCACCGACGAGGGGGGTGGGGGTAGGGGCGGGGGGGGGGGGGCCAGAGCTTGAGGGGCCTGGAAAAGCAGAAAGCCTCAGGGGCAAACTCTAGCCAGCTCTGGCCTACTGAGGTCTTCACTTTCACCCAACCTCATTAGCCTCTGTTGTTTTCTCTCCATTTGCTTCACTATTGAAGTTTTCCCAATGAGAATAATTTGAATTCACAAGCTTTCCCTTTAAGTATGCGAATACCTTAGGGAGAGATAAGGGACTCCTGGTCACTCACAGATGATTGTAAATTAGTTCCGTGGGTCATTTTCTTCCCAACACCTAGTTGAAACTAACAAATTTAGAGATACGTTTATTCATTCAACATGGAGTGCGTAAGAGGTTCCAGGCATTGTTCTAGACAGTGGAGATGCAGTAGTGAACAAAGCCAAAATGCCTGCCTTCTTGAAGTGTACAGTCCAAACGGTTGGTAGTTTTGATTTCGTGGTCAGAGACAATGGTGATTTTGGAGTCTGAGCCCTTGGGGGACAGGGCAGGCCCATGTCCCTTGCAGCTGGAAGGTAATGGAAAGGTACCAGGGACCTGGGAAGCAGACACAAAAGTATGGAGTAGGTGCCAGCAGCAGAAGGCAGGTGAGAAAAATACCAAATACAATTTAACCTGCTACAAAAAGGTTTTCTCAGCCCCTTGAAATGAATGAAAAGTCTTCCAAGAACTCAAACAAATGCTACATTACTGTTTAGACAAATAGTTGTCTCTGTTTGGGAACATAGCCATAATGTATCAATGTGGAATACTTCATGAGGCCAGGGGGAGAAGGAATGGGGGGGGGATAATTTATGCATCCAAAGTAACTGAGGGTGCCTGGCTGGCTTAGTCTGTAGAGCATACCATTTTTTTTTTCTTGAAAGATACTATTTCAAACTCAAGTATATCAAACTCAAAACCCTGATATCAAGAGTCACCTCCTGCTCTACCGACTGGGCCAGCCAGGCAGCCTGAGCATACTGCTCTTGATCTCAGGGTCATGAGTTCAAGCCCCATGTTGGCTTGCAGAACCTACTTAAAAAATAAAAACATGAAAATGACCCAAACTCTAGGAATACCTCATATTTATTTTTTCCCCATTTTTTCATGTTTACTTCTGAGAGAGGGGCAGAGAGAGAGGGAGACACAGAATCTGAATTCCGTGCTGTCAGCACAGAGCCCAATGCAGGGCTTGAACTCATGAGCTGTGAGATCATGACCTGAGCTGAAGTCGGACGCCCAAGGGACTGAGCCACGCAGGCATCCCAGGAACACTTCATATTTAAAACTAGAGTCCTGGGGCACCTGGGTGGCTCAGTCGGTTAAGCACCTGACCTTGGCTCATGTCATGATCTCACAGTTCGTGAGTTCAAGCCCCGCGTCAGGCTCTGTGCTGACAGCTCAGAGCCTGGAGCCTGCTTCCCATTCTGTGTCTCCCTCTTTCTCTGCCCCTTCCCTGCTCATGCTGTGTCTCTCTCTGTCTCAAAAATAAATAAACATTTAAAACAAAGAAAGAAATAAAAATAAAACTAGAGCCCTATCTGTTCTTCCAAATGTTGTCAACTTTTAAAAAATTACAGACACTACACTAATTCTAGTGGTGAAGACCTACTTTGACGTATTTCGTAATTCATCTTTTGAAAATGTGTTTGGAACCAATTTCCAAGTCACAGAAAACAACTCTCTTTAGGACCACATCTCTTTTTCTCCGCTAAAACTGTACTATTCTGCTTCATCATTTATCAAACGTGCATCCAAATGATTTTGGCAAGCTCTAAACAATACAATTTGCCTTTAAATGATGAAGATTTGCTGCCATTGAAGATACAGAGAGAAATAAAGTACATATACTTAAAGAGCTATAAATGCTGAAGGAAGCACCAAAAAGGAAAGTCCAAAAAACATTTCCTGCATCGCTGGAATAACGGCATCAACCTTCCTCTGTAATTTTTTCATAAGGGAAAGAATGCAGTTGGATTCGTGAGCTCACCCTACATGTTCTATTCATAATGAAGCGACGTGCCATGAGGTTTTGCTAGTCCCTGCCAAGGTCAAGACGTCAGGTAAAAAGAAAGCCACAAGGGCTACAATTAGGCCACTGTTGGCTCGCAAAGAGCGCATGTTTAGCTAAGGTTCAGCAAACATTTTGTTGAATGCCTACTTTCTTGCAGCAAACATTTATTGAGGGCCTAGCATGTGCCAGGCTGTTGGCATCGGAGGACATGGCTGGCTCCCTGTCCTCAAGGAGCTCATGGCTCATGCCAGCATAAAGAAAGAAGTGATTTTTGCCACCTGAGACAGCAGACCATGTTTCCTAGAAGCAGGGAGGCTTGGGCTGGGTCTCGAGTAAGCACAGGAGTTCATCGAAACAAGGAAGGTGGGGGCAGTCCCGACAGACATCCAAGAAGTCCGGCGGTTCTAAAGCCTGGCGAGCGCTCATCACTGCTAGTGAGCCCACACTGAGTGGAACATGGGAGGTGAGCCAGTGTTCCTCTTCGGTCTCCTCTGATCCTCCCCGGCTGGGCTGGCTGTCCTGGTGTTCTCCCAAAAGTGCCTATCTGCATCAACACTGGTGGACACCGAGTTGTAATTAATTGCTGTCCTATTTTGTTATTAGGTTACGAGCTACTTGGGGGCAATGAACATGTCTTATCTTTTAGCATTCATTCCTAGCTGGCGTAGAGCCTTCCGTGTAGAAGACACTCAGTAGGGGCACCTGGGCAGCTCAGTCGGTGAGGTGTCTGACTCTTGATTTCGGCTCAGGTCATGATCTCATGGTTTGTGAGTTCGAGCCCTGCATCCGGCTCCATGCTGACAGTGTGGAGCCTGCTTGGGATTCTCTCTCTCTCTCTCTCTCTCTCTCTCTGTCTGTCTCCCCTTCCCCCACTTGTGCTCTCTCTCTCTCAAAATAAATAAATGAACTTAAAAAAAAAAGGTGCTTAGAAAATGCTTACGTACTTACATAAATGGTGGTGGTGAGGTGGTATGAGACTGGACTGGAGAAGTAGATAGGGCCAAGGAGAGCTCTAGATGTCACCCCCAAAGGGTTTGGAGTAACTGATGAATTCAGCAAGAGAGTAACAAGTCAGATCCTAGAAAGGTCTTGGAAAGATCTCTGCGATATGGTGCAGAATGTGGAAAACTAGACCTGAAGCAGGAAGGCAAGTGAAGTGGGCCTCCTAAGACAAGAACGGGGAAGATATAGAAGCAATTGCCAACTTCTTTGTCTCCTACAGACTCAGGACATTACTCCTCACGTGGTCTGTCGTCCCATTGGGAAGATAAGGCAGAACTGAAGAACCACTCCGCCCTGTGGTGGAGGAGGGCAGTGTTCTTAATGGAGGGAGCACTGAAGGGGGAGGGGGGGGGGTACTGCCGCCAATCTGGGAAGAGCCATCTCACCTCTTCTCCCCTCGGTTACCAGCCCACTGAACTTACCCCCGAGCTTATCCCAAGGAATAGGGGGCAATACCTGCAGTCTCTTGTCTCCATTTCCGGGCTAACAAGTGGAAATCCTCAGTGCTAACTTGGCCAATTATAATTAGATTCTTTTACAACACATTTAAAGTGGGAAAATATCGTGCCTTATTCAACAGTTATCGAGCACTTCCTGAGCCTCACAACACTGCTGGGTACTACAGAAACAAAACTAAAGCCAACCCCTTCCCTAAAGGAGCTCTCTGAACCTATTGGGCGTGACGCACATTGAAGCGTGTCATTACAATTGAAATACGTACAACGTAGAGTGGTAGCTCAGAAGGGAAGACTAATTTTGTGTCTGCCCAAATAAGCAGGGGAAGCTTTCCAGAGGATGTGACATTTAAGCGGAGTCTTCAAGGACTCCGCAGATGGCAGGGGTGGGGAGGTACACCAGGCAGGAAAACTGTCCGGGACATCCATTGGGCAGATGGCTAGCATCAGCCCTGCAAGTAATTTGGCTCAAGTACAGCATAAACAGGGAAAGGACAGGAGATGAGGCTGGAAATATAGGTAGAGCCAGATTGGGGAGGGTTTTGTAGCATATTCAGAAACCTTTATCTTACTCTAGAGGTGGCAAGGAGCCACTACGAGATTGTCAGCAGGAAAAGGACAGAGACAAACGTGGGTAGACTGGCCGCGCGAGCCAATCCACAGAGCGGGGAGGCCACGAGGAGACATCACGGACGGTGAGAGTACACCATGACAAAGCCCTTGACCGAGGCAGCGTTCGAGGTATGGAGGTGAAGGAATAAATGTGAGAGATATTCAGGTGACAGAGTTGATAAGCTTTGGTGAGTGACTGATTATTGGGAAGTGGAGGAAAAGGAGGGGTGAAGATTCACTTCTAGGTCTCTTCCTTGAGTGACTAGTAACTAGGTGCGTCACTAACCAAGATCAAGAATAAGGAGCAGACGCAGTGTGTAGAGCACAAGCTTTGGTGTGGGAATTCGAGGGATCTGTGGAATAATCAAGTGGGGGTGCCCATGAATTAAGAGATAAGAATGCAGAAGACTAGCCCGGTCTGGAAGTATAGGTGTAAGAATCATGAGGCATGAATAGTACTTAAATCCATGGGCAGGGATGGCCTTGTTTGGAAAGACGTACGACCTGAGACGAAAGATAGGAACCTTTAAAGCCCCATGTTTTCTCAGTTATTTATTACTGTGTATCAAACCACCCCAAAAAGTAGTGGCCTAAAACAAAAATTTATTAGTCATCTGGTGGGTTGACCGGGGGTTGGGCTCAGTTGGAAAACCTGGGGTAGATGTCTC
Source organism: Prionailurus bengalensis (assembly GCF_016509475.1). Classification (NCBI taxonomy): domain Eukaryota; kingdom Metazoa; phylum Chordata; class Mammalia; order Carnivora; family Felidae; genus Prionailurus; species Prionailurus bengalensis. The sequence goes on along the minus strand of NC_057353.1, from coordinate 11,885,495 downwards.
TCTCTCTTTCTCTCTCTCTCTCTGTCTCTCCCCCTTTCTCTCCACTTGGTCTTTATCTTAGTCATCCAGATGACAGGACAGTCTCTGAGACATATTCCAAGAAGGCGAGCCCCAAACACAAGCACCTATCAAGCCTAGGCTGTCTTCGTGTCTACTGATGTTCCAGTGGCCAAAGCAAGCCACATGGTTGAGCCCAGAATCAATGTGACAGGAGTAGGAAAGTGGGAACTTGCACGACTGCCCTGAGGAGTACTTCCCTGGGGAACACTACGCATCTGTATAGAACACATGTTAGGAGACAGGCAGAAAAAAATAATAAAGGGAGACATCAAAAAAGAAGCCACTATGGGGTGCCTAGATGGCTCAGTTGGTTAAGCGTCCGACTCTTGGTTTCCACTCAGGTCATGATCTCATAGTTTGTGGGTTTGAGTCCCATATTGGGCTCTGTGCTGACAGTGTGGAGCCTGCTTGGGATTCTCTCTCTCTCTCTCTCTCTCTCTCTCTCTCTCTTTCTGCCCCTCCCTTGCTCACATTCTCCCTCTCAAAATAAACAAATTAACCTTAAAAATGAAAAAAAAAATAAAAGCCCCTAAAGAAAACTCACAAAGGTTAATCGGAAAGGAAAAACAAGACTTCAGAAGAGAGAGTTTCTAGAAGGAAAGAGGCGACAATGACAAAGGTCACAGAGCCAGCAAGAAAGGAATGAACAGTGTTCATTGGATTTGGTCATTGTTAACCTTTTTATTTTCTAATGCTGAGGGCAGAGGCTAGATTGGAGAAGGGTGAGACAGCTCATGGGAACTGAGGACGTATCGCCAGTTGGTGTAGACTTCAGACTCTCAGTACTAGTAGTGTGGTTATGAAATGAGAGATGGGGTGAGAGCCAGAGGAGATCACATTAAGGAGAGGGGAGTAGGCTTTCAACAAAACAACAGAAGCAAACATCAGGATGATAAGCATTCCTGTGGAGTAGGAGACAGGAGCAGGAGGCGAATGGGCCACCACATCAGAAAGGGAGGCTCGCAGGGAGGAGGGGTGCCATCAAGCCCCGGGTGGATGGCAGGAAAGACAAAAAACAAACAAACCAAAAGCAGAAAAGGTGGGTGAAAATGGCGATAAATGCATAGGTTGGGGTAGGGAGAGATGACAGAGAAGTTAGGCAAATTCTTTTATAGTGGCTTCTGCTTTTCTTATTAACTCAGTGACTAATCATCTACTTATCGAAATGTTCGCGGATGGTGAAGAGATTTCAGAAAAGAGTTCAAGTTTTGGAATGGCCCCTGCAGGGAAGAAAGAAGCTGCAAAAAGAACTAAAAGGACCCTCATTAAATCCTGAGCTGAGATTGTAGCCCCACTAAGTTGTTATGCAACTTCCTTTTTTTTCTTTTAATGTTTATTTATTTTTGAGAGAGAGAGCGTGAGCAGGGGAGGGGTAGAGAGAGAGGGAGAGAGAGAGAGAGAGAGAGAGAGAGCATCCCAAACAAGCTCTGCGCTGTCAGCGCAGAATCCGATGCGGGGCTCGATCCCGTGAACCGTGAGATCACGACCTGAGCCAACATCAAAAGTTGGACACTCAACCGACGGAGCCACCCCATTTGCAACTTTCTTAAGTGACGTTCACCCCTGCAGAAATGGAGCACAGGTGGTGAATTGGCAGATCCACCCAGGGGAGTCACTGTTTCCGGTGGAGACCCAGAAGGATCCAGGCCACGCCAGTCCAGCTTGAGTCATTACCCGGTGACACGAAGTAGCCACAATCACGGGTCCTTTGTTTTACATAAATATTGTATGATAGCTAAGGGATAGCTGGCCATCTCAAATCCTTTTTTTGCCAATATATATGGTAGCAACAACCAAGAAAAAACTAAGCATGTCTCCTCTTCCTTCTGTTTCGTTGAGACCCTGGGTGGCTGGTTGGCCCGTTTGGTTGGATTCCAGTGCTAACCAGGCCAACGCCTTGGGTGTTGTTTTTGTTCCGGTGAACAGTGTTCAGTATCAGACATAATATCATCACTGCAAGTTCTCGGACAATTCTAGGCTAAAGTACGTCAAACTCAAAAGTTGTGCTTTGATATGTAAAATGAGAACAGGTCATAATTTAAGGTCACCTAATTCCACGTCTTACGTGTCAGATCTCATGATGCTCCTACATCTAACTCTGGTTTAGACATTTGCCAACAACTATCGCTAGCGCATAATACTCCAGGCACCTTCTTCCTTCGTCCGAATAGTCACAGTAGACAGAATAGGAGATCTGGGTTTTGTGGATCGTGGACACACAACCCTCTCGTGCAGATGAAGAATCTGACACCTGAAAGGTTGCCCTGCCGTTAAAGACAAAGTTGGGATCCGAACCCTGGCCTTCTAAACCCCTCCTCAGTGTTTTTCTCCCCAAACAGAAATCTGATAACAGCTGAAAGACGGAAAGACTACTTGCCTTTCCCACGACCCACCAAGAGCCGAACTCCTTTACATCGAATCGTTTGCACGTCGCTCTGCTTTAAGGGGGGAAGGTCACATTGAGACACAATCTGTACCCTGATCACAACATGTGGCCTTAGGCCGCGGTTCTGAATAAGATGCATTTGAGAGTCGTACAACCAATGGTGGTTAATCTCTTCTCCTCATTGGAAACACTACCGGCTCTCTGCCTTAACTGCTCCAAGGTGAACTGCCACAGTCACGGGGACGCACGGAGCCGGTACACCGCGCGGCTCTGAGAAGGGTTGGCTCGGTACCAGCACCCGGGACAGTGCCCGGCATGTCAGAAGCCAGCGACAAGTGCTCAGAGAATGAGTGTTGCCCTTAAGGTGCTGGGACGGCTGGATCCAGAAAGGCAAGACTAATTTCTAAGAAGGATTCTGGGGGCACCTGAGAGGCTCAGTGGGTTAAGCCACCGGCTCTTTGACTTCGGCTCGGGTCATGATCTCACTGTTCGTGGGATGGAGCCCCACGTCGGGTTCTGCGCTAACAACGTGGAACCTGCTTGGGAGTCTCTGTCTCCTTTCTCTCTGCCCCTCCCCCACATGTTCTCCCTCCCTCTCTCTCTCTCTCTCTCTCTCTCTCTCAAAATAAATAAATACATAAATAAACCTTAAAAAGAGATTTTGTGTGTCTGAATCTGAAAGGAGAAAAACTTTCTCATCTCACCTTGCTCTGTAGTTTAGCCTAGCGAACTTCCTCCGGAGTAAATACTTTTCGATATGTTTATAATGTGCTTATGAGATGACTGAGCTGCAATACTGGGGTTTGTCATTTAGATAGCCGGCAAGAGTTCATGCTAACCCATCTCCTCAGCTCCCCTCTGGAGTGTCTCCAGCGTGTGAGCCACTATAACTTCAGTTCACAGGGTAGAGCGTCGTGGGTCAACAGGGCAGGGACTGGCGGACACAGGGACCGGCCCCGTTCCCGTCCTCACGGTTTTGTGGTGGGGGCCCCCACAAGCCGCGGCCCTTGAGTCACTCCTGAGTCACCCGGGCTGCAATTGCACGATGTGTCACCAACAGCCCATTCGTTCATTACCTCTCGGAGAAGAAGATGTATTCTTACCGCCCCCCCCCCCCGACGCATCGAGGGCAGAATATATGCGTGTGGGCTCCCCGATGGCACAGACTGAGGCAATGGAATAACTATGACTGAATTGGGGGGACCAACACCACATTCCGTAGCGTGTGTTTCCCTTGCTTCATGCTGTTTTTTATTTACTTTTTATTATTTTTTATCATTTTTTAACGTTTATTTATTTTTGAGACAGAGAGAGAGCATGAACAGGGGAGGGTCAGAGAGAGGGAGACACAGAATCCGAGACAGGCTCCAGGCTCCGAGCGGTCAGCACAGAGCCCGACCCGGGGCTCGAACTCATGGACCGTGAGATCACGACCTGAGCCGAAGTCAGATGCTCAACCAGCTGAGCCACCCAGGCGCCCCAATTTTCTTTTTTTTTTTCTTGTTATGTTTTAAAATGTTTATTTATGTGAGAGAGAGAGGTAGAGCGTGAGCAGGAGGTGGTCAGAGAGAGAGGGCGTGCCACATTTTCTTTGTCCGTTCATCTGTTAACGGAAACGTGGGCTTTTTCCACCTCGGAGCTATTGTGCACAGCGCTGTTCCCAACAGGGGCATAGCCTCAGCTTTTCTAAGACCAGACCCCATCCAACCAAAACCCTGGCACTTTGCAGCTCCTCCTTCCCCGACACCGGTTCATGCCAGCTTCCCCGTGGCTTTGCCCGCTCCCGCCGCCAAGGCCTTACCACCTGTCGGCACAAAGGAGGCCGGCTTCCTCAGGCACTGCTGTGCTCTCCCCTTGCAGTGCTTCTCTTGATCTGCACGTTCCCTGCTCCTGTCTCTGGGCACGGACACCTGGCTGGACCCATTGCCTTCCCTGGACACCACTGCCACAGGGTCAAGCACACCCAGGCCTCCTCTTCGTGAGCGAACACTTAGTATACCTCCAGGTCAAACCTTTCCAAACCACGCTGTAGGTAATAGCAAAAGTACCCCCACAACGTGGAAGATTTGAGTCAAAGGACAGATATGGTTGGTCGGATAATGCTTTAAGACTTTCTCAGATTAGGGACGCCTGGGTGGCTCGGTCAATCAGGCGTCGGGCTTCAGCTCAGGCTGTGGGTTTGAGCCCCGCTTCGGGCTCTCTGCTGTCTGTCTCCCTCTCTCTCTGCCCTTCCCCCCACCACTCCCAAAAATAAATAACCAAAAATAAAAGGCTTTCTCAAACACTCCTAAAAATTTTAATGACATAAAATTACTTGCTACTTTGACTATTTACTGCTGAAAACTGGCGATCAGTTATCTGTTAAGCTTTTCCTATGGGGTTTGTGGGTGTTACTGTGGATAGATTAAATGTCGACGTGCTACCTCCATTGCCCTCAGAAAGAGTACTTCTTTTTTTCCAGAAAGAGCACATTTCCTTTTCAATGTTTTATTTATTTTTGAGGGGGGGAGGGGCAGAGAGAGGGGGACAGAGGATCCAAAGCCGGCCCTGTGCTGAGAGCAGCGAGCCCAGGTGGGCTCAAACTCACAAACCACAAGACCATGACCTGAGCCGAAGTCGGACGCTCGACCGATTGAGCCTCCCAGGCGCCCCTCAGAAAGAGTACATTTTAATGAGAGAGATACGGAGCACAGTGGTGTAACTATGTTATACTACGTAACGATGGTTTGTCTTTACAATAGAAGCTACATAGGTATTAGAACCAGGTATATATTTTGGTGCCCATGTGCTATAATCTCCAAGCTATATGGTTATGTGGGGGGGGGGGGAGGGTCTAGATGCAGAAGAATGTAAATGACATGTTCATAGTTGAGGGGGAAAAAGACCAAAGAATTTATAAGCACACATGCACATACGTATATACATATATATACTTATACATATGTGCATATATGTGTATTCATGTGTGTGCGTGTGTGTGTGTGTGTGTGTGTGTGTGTGTGTAAATGGATAGATATGTCGAGAATGATTCCCACAAGGAACTGGCGATGATGGCTGCCTCTCAGGCAGTTGTGGATGCCAGAATACCTTTTTCCTGGACAACCTCTCTGGTACGGTTTAAATTTTTGACTGTGTGCACATATTACTTTCAAAACTTTTTTTTAAATGTTTATAAAACTAGCAATAAAAGACAGTGTGTGGGAAGTGCTAAATGAATAGCGTATAAACAACATGAAAGGATCTCACAGGAAGGAAGGCGTGCTCTAGGCTGGGGCGGCCGGGACAGCTCATGGCAGAGGGGCAGGCTTTAGAGCTGGGATGTGCAGGACGGGCAGGCCTCGGGCAGACGGAGGAGGCGTGTTGGAGTAGGGGGTGGGGGGGACGGCACTCCAATGAGAAGGCACACAATAAGCAAACTTAGAGCCTATGAAATAAATCAATCGACCTTTGCCTGGGTGGAGGAATGTGGCAGTATCTTATTTACTTAATGTATACACTGGCCCATTCCATAATGCATTGCAAACCATTTATAAGACAAAAAGCGGCACAGAAGTATTAAAGTAGAAATAGAACCTGAGAGCAGGGCCTAGGGGGGAAATATAAAATGTTTAACCAACAGAAGTAACCAGGTACTGAGCTTTGCAATCTGAGCCCCCTGATGGCCAGAGTAAAAAAGGAAAAGCATAAATATAGAGCTCTTGCTAGGGCAAGAAGGGTTAGTATAGCACCTTACTGAGTACCAGTTCTTTCTGTGAAATTTTCTAAGAAAGCGTCGCATGGCAATTCATGTCGGAGACAGGGAGTCACGGCCCTGGGCAGGATCCGTGTAAGCCAGGATAATGATCAGGAGCATCTTGGTTGAAGGTCATCCACGATGCAGTTCACTGGTCTACTTTAACAAAGTTCTTGGAAGAGTAGATGGTAGATGAGTATCGCGTCTCCTAGAGAATTTTCCCTGAATATCCCGCTCTCAGCTGGAAATTCTTTGTGTTTGGGGGGGGTGGTGGCGTTGGCTTGTAATTAAAGCCAGAGAACAGGTCACATGAAGACAGAGCCTAAATGGCTGGCATTCTGCATTACTGGTCGATGGCCAGTCACATGTTTTAAGATCAGACCAACAGGTAAAAAGTGTGAGCAACCTATTAGGAAAAGCTGAGAAAGCTAGCAAGCAGAGCTTTGCCAGAGTGACAGGCAATTTGCCCTTCCCCTAGCGTGGGACCACAGGTGTCCCTTGAGGCAAGTCCAGAATTATCCTCAGAGAGAAGCTTTGCCTTATTACAGTGCTTCGATAATTGCTCATTTGACTCTCTGTTTTTCAGCCCTGGAAGAGGATGTCAGATATGACATTGGTCCACACATTTTCAAGTCACTTGTTTTTCATGGCTATAGAAAAACATCTAACTCTAAGCAAGATGAAACGTTGGGAGGGAGGGGGGTGTTAGGATACTCCAGATTGTGTTGGAGTACTCCCGGGAGTTTAGACTTTCCTCCGAAAGGAATGGGTAGCCATTGAAGGTTGGTAACCAGGATGTACATAGGGAGTAGCACATGATGTGTAGGGGGTTAATCCAGTGACAGTTTATGGGGTGGAATTGACAGGGAAAAGAGACAGGGAGGGGGAGGGTATTGTAATATTTTTGAAGCCTGTAGGAGAACAATAGGTGCGAGAATCAGAGAGAAAGGCTGCTCACCTTCTAGAGAGAAGGAACCGCAGGTCTTCGTGACTGAATATGAGAGCTAAGGAAAAGTAGAGGACGGCTCAGAGCCCTGGAGCCTGGGTGAGTTACAAAGACAGCAAACTGCAGAAACAGACAAGGTGTCAAGACGGACAGTTTGCGTGGGGGGAGAGACCTTTGTTTTTAGATGCGTTGATTTCGAGATGATGGCAGATGATCCCAGTGAAATGATCCAACGTCGGCTGATGACAGAAGAATGGACCCGAAAACAGACTTAGAAACTATCTGAATAAATGAGATCCCTGATGAAAGTTCCTCATTTCACCTACGAAATCTTCTTGCCCCCAGATCAACTTGCATCGGATCGCACCTCTAGATCCGACTACAGTTTACTGGAAATGTGGGGGGGGGGGGGGGGGGGAGGGGCGGGGCTGGAGGAGGAATGTGTTCACATCATGAGGATGTGATTGGCAACCTCCAGAAGGCGGGACGTGGCATGGGACAATTGAGCCGGTGTTTTCTACAAATATATTGCAAGAAGAAAAAAGATGGAAAGAGCATCTAAAGAGTAAAAATTTAAGGGGCTCCTGGGTGGCTCAGTCGGTTAAGATTCCAACTTGGGCTCAGGTTGTGATCTCACTGGTGATGGGTTTGAGCCCCGAGTGATCAAGCCCCCTTTGATTCTCTGTCCGCCTCTCTCTGCCCCTATCCACTTGGGCTCCCTCTCAAAAAAATAAATAAACGTTAAAAAAAAATTTCAAGAAGATATTTTCAGAATGGGGTTTTTTATTTACATATTTTATTTATTTATTTATTTTGAGACAGAGAGAACCGTGGGGGGAGAGGGAGAGAGGAAAACAGAGGATCCGAAGCAGGCCCTGTGCTGTCAGCAGAGAACCTGATTCAGGGCTCGAACTCACAAACCATGAGATCATGACCTGAGCTGAAGTCAGACACTTAACCGACTGAGCCACCCAGGCGCCCCCAGAGAGATTTAAAGAGCCACATCAACCAAGTGCAATTTGTGGACTTTATTTGGATCCTGATCTGAACAAACTAATTCTTCAAAAAATCTATGACACAATTGAGGAAATTTGATCTGATTGGATATTTTTAGATAGTGTAATATATTTGGGATTAAGGCTTTTTTTTTTTAAAGAGTCCTTATAGTTTAAAAATATATACTGGCATAGTTACAAATGAACTGATATAATTTCTGACACTTGCTCAAAAGAATCCTGTGGGAGTAGAACACATGGAATGGTGGGGTACAGATGAAATGGGGGTGTGGCCATAGTGGGTAATTGTCGGGCCTGAGTGATAAATGCCTGGGGGGAGGAGAGCATCATTACACAATTATCTCTACCTTTGCATACGTTTAAAATGTTCCATGGTGCCTGGGTGGCTCCGTCGGTGAAGCATCCGACTTCAGCTCAGGTCATGATCGCACAGTTCACGAGTTCAAGACCCGCCTTGCGCTCTGTGCTGACGGCCCGGAGCTTGGAACCTGCTTCGGATTCTGTGTCTCCCTCTCTCTCTGCCCCTCCCCTGCTCCCGCTCTGTCTCCCAGCACCTTATAATCTGCCTGACACAAAATACACGCTCGTTAGGTATTTGCTACTAGCCTTGTTGCTTTATTACTGATCAGAGTGGTCAGAACAGGCAAGGAAAGAGCCAGACGACGCAGCATGACAGAAGGCAAGAGACAGCTTTGATGAGAGGGCAATGATATTAGTGCCGGGTTACCATCAAGGGGTGACCATCAAGGGGTAGAGCAGACAGGACAGGGAGCCCTTGCTCAACGTGAGGGGGCTCTGGCAAGTCTGTGGGAAGAGAGGAAGGAGCCCACAGAGGTGCTGAGCCAGGAGCAGTGTCCTCACCAAGGAAGAGAGACGAAGGGCTGGCCCTTGGGAGAGGTTATGCAGGGCAGTTGATTCACAGTGAGTGAGGTGTGGAGAATGAAAACAGGATGAAGCCACAGGAGGAGTGAGGGTTTCCAAGAACACTGGAAGGGACCGTGAGGGAGAAGTAAAGACCAGACAGGCAAGGCAGGAGCACAGAGAAGCACTGACGCGAGAATGGAAAAGGGACTAGCTGAGCACAGGCCTTGGCGTCTGGATGAGGGGCTGTGGATGACCGATGACCAGCCTGGGGGCGGCAAGAGCAGGTGTTTGGAGTGCAGACCGGGGTCCCGGGCACTGTCAGAGGCCCGAGCACGCAGCCCGTGCACCCAGTTCTGTCGCAGAGATGGCTCTGTGGCCTTTGAGGAGTCCTCCTCCAGGGCGACGGGAGAGGGGCAGCCGCTGGCACGGGTCCCGAAGTGGCATCCATGGTGGCCCATGGGGGACTAGGGGCCTCCAGCTTCCCTGGTGGAACTGCAGGTGGTTGACGAAGGAGGGATAGGAACCCTCCCCAGGGAGCCCAGGGGGAGCCCAGAGCAAATCCAGCCAGTGAGACTCAAGGTCGTATGAGACGTGTTAACGTGTGCGGTCCTTTCCCTGTTATTGCTGAGCCCTTCACTCTCCTCACTCCCTTCCCTCCCGTCCCCCATCACGTCTTCTCTCAGCCTCATCCCAAGGGCAAGTTGATAGCACGGGTTTCTGACATTACCCGGTAATAGGAAAACCCTGGCAGTGTAGCGACTTGCTTGCTGTAAAAACTCCTGAGTCTAACTGTTGTGACCTTTTGACTCAGGAGATTAAGACTTGGGAAGAATACATTTCGAATCTAGATTCATCTGGATTATGACGTTGACATATTACGAAGTTTTCAAACTCAAACTTTCCAAAGTCAGGGTGGCCTACGTTTCTGCTGGCCCCCAGTACTCATTGGTCTTTCTATTCCATACCGATGGCATTTTCAGCTGGGCACACGGCTGTTCAAAATAAAGCCTATGCCTCTCAGCCTCCCGTGCAGCCACACAGTATGCAGGCCAAAATGTTGGATGTGAGCTTCTGAGGAACTTCTGGAAAGATACCTGGTGCACGCCCTTCACCCTTTCTTTTCTCCTTCCTCCACCCTGCTGCCCAGAATTTGAGTCTAGCCTCCACCTCAGACCACAGAGAGAGCGGCACAGCCTCTGGATGGCCTACGTGAAAGAAAATCGTCGTCTGAAGGTTTGAAGTGAGACACACGCCAGCCCGACACCGTCTCTGCTCGAACTTGTACAGAACTGGGATGAAATTTCTCTTTTGTTTATGCTAATGTTATCTCAGGATTTTCTGTTAAGTGCAGCCAAAGCTAATTCTAGTTGATGTACAAAGTTTTAAAATCACCTAGCTATTGGGGCGCTTGCGTGGCTCAGTCAGTTGAGCGCGTGACTTCGGCTCGGGTCATGATCTCTCGGTCTGGGAGTTCGAGCCCCGCGTCGGGCTCTGGGCTGACAGCTCGGAGCCTGGAGCCTGCTTCGGATTCTGTGCCTCCCTCTCTCTCTGCCCCTCCTCCACGCATGCTCTGTCTCTCTCTCAAAAATAAACAAACATATAAAATTAACTAGTTGTTGGTAAAAAGAAAAACGAACGTAAAATTTGATATTTACAAGAATATAATAACATCACGGAAGTAAAAGTGTAAGCCAAATGATCATGTATTAAGCCAAGCCTATAACCACGTGTTCTTAAAAGTATATTGAGTGACCAGTTTTCTTTTCTTTAACATTTTTAAAAAATTTATTGTTGAGAGACAGAGCCTGGGCAGGGGAGGGGCAGAGAGAGAGGGAGACACAGAATCCGAGGCAGGCTCCGAGCTGTGGGCACAGAACCCGATGTGGGGCTTTGAACCCACGAACCGCGAGATCATGGCTTGAGCTGAAGGCGGATGCTTCACCGACTGAGCCACCCAGGCGCCCCTCAGTGGCTTTTGTTGCGCTGGGCCCGGCATCAGACTCTGAGGATGCCATAAGAAATAAGTCACCGCGTCTGCCCCGTGCACGGCACATCTGGGCAACTGCAATCTGATCACAGCAGTGGGAATCAGCAGAGGGTGCTATGGGCACACACCCCCTCCTCCCACCGCCTGAGGGAGGGCCCCGCCAATGCTTCCTCACACACGAGGCCCAGCCGAGACGGGAAGAACAAACAGGACGGGGTCAGACAAAGAAGAGGAAAGGAACGGCTTGCCAGGCAGTGGGACCCGCTGGTGCAGAAACTTGGACCCGAGGAAGCGTGGCACTTTTGCAGGGCTGCAAGAATGGCCGTGCCAAATGAGGGTCACTCATGCGGAGCCACGCGGGAACACGACAAGGCAGTGCTCTGTTGCACGGCATTAGCGGAGGCCGAAAGTGACGCGGCACAAGGCTCAGAGCTCGCAGTTCTAGAGTGTGGGAGGAAGTCATTAATGGCCTCGTAGAAAAAGGGCTGAGAGACTTCACTCTGGGGGGGTGGGGGTTGGTTGGGCTTGCAGTTTGTAAGCCAGAGTGTCATGGCCCCGGGACACACATCCGGGTGACACCCCCAAAGGACAGAAGCGTGCTGGGGGAGAGGCGGAGGGGAGGGGGTCTCGGTGAGGTTGAAGAGCAGGTGTAATAAAAATCAAAGCTACGGGGGAACGATGGAGGCTGTGGGTGCTTCCCACGCGGGCTGCACGTGAATGCACTTCAGAAGTGGGGTGGTTCCGGCAGTGTCCCCCACGAACACGGCAGAACGAGGCTCAGGGCGGGGGTGACAGCTCTGGAGTGGTGGCCGCCCACTGTAGGCAGAGAGTTTTGCTGGAGAAGAGCTGGGGGGGGGGGGGCGGGGAGGGGGATGCAGAGAGCGGACCACGTCCAGGAGTGTGCATGTTGGAGAATGAGGAGGGTTCCCTGCAGAAGGCTGGGGGGGGGGGGTGTCACACAGGGAGAGACTGAAGGTGGGTCAAACTCCAACTGCCACACAGACAAGTCAGGGGCAAGGCATGAGACAGGTCTTCAGCCCTACTGTGGGCTTCCAAGTCTGTTTAAAGTATTTTTTGTAGTAAGGGCGCCTGGCTGGCTATCAGTGGAGCATGTCAGTCTTGCCTTTGGGGTTGTGAGTGCGAGCCCCACTTTGGGTGTAGGGATTCCTTAAGAAGAAAATAAAAATAAATGTTGGGGCGCCTGGGTGGCTCAGTTGAGCGTCCGACTTCAGCTCAGGTCATGATCTCACGGTTTGTGAGTTCGAGCCCGCATCGGCCTGGGAACCTCTGTTCTATTCTATGTCTATGAACTTGACCTCTCTACATACCTTATATAAGGAAAATTATACAATATTTCCTTTTGCGTCTGGCTTATTTCACTTAGCATAATGCCTTCAAGGCTCATCTGTATTGCAACATGTGTCAGAACTCCCTTCCTTTTAAAGGCTGAGCAATACCCCATTGTATGTATATGCCGCATGTTGTTTATCCATTCATCTATGGGCGTTTGGGGTGTTTCACCTTTTGAGTAAAAAGTATTGGGGGAGAAGTTAGCAGGGAAAGGGAGAAACCGGAGGAGAATAGGAATGTAATACACTCTCTCCTTTTACATAAAAATGTGGAAATTGTGGTCTGTGGAAGGTCTTGATGGCCCAAAGTCAAAAAGACCTTTAGTCTTCTGACCTTCAGACTGCTTTCTCTTCTAGTACTGAGTTGACCCCCAAGCTGGCCTGAATTCAGCCAAATTCCTTGAGAGACTAGGAAAACAGGTGGGGCAGATGAATAGTCCGGGCAGCCTGAGAACGGAGGCTGGAGTCCCGAAGCTCAATGCCACACCAGCACAGACATGGAGCCTGCGAGGCTGTTCCCAGGCAAAACTGTCAAAGCTGTTTTGGATCGCACCTCAAAGTGGCATCTATGCTCCTCCCCGGGAGATTTCTATTTTCAGGGGCACCTTTAGAACATTGAAAAATTTTAGGAGTCAAGAGAATGGGACTGTAATGGTACAATGGGAGAGACAGAGTGCTGTATCCAGGCAGGAGTCGCCTCCTCTGCTTGCTGGTGAGGTTAGAAGGTTCCAGAGAGAAGTGGCTGGGCATGTGCCCACCCAGGTCCCCTTCCATGGAAAGAATGGAGGCTCACTCACAGGTGCATTAGGGTTTTGCCTCTTTTTTCTTCCTCATGACTCCATGTTAGCTTTCTTTTTTTTTTTTTTAATTTTTTTTTTAACGTTTATTTATTTTTGGGACAGAGAGAGACAGAGCATGAATGGGGGAGGGGCAGAGAGAGAGGGAGACACAGAATCAGAAACAGGCTCCAGGCTCCGAGCCATCAGCCCAGAGCCCGATGCGGGGCTCGAACTCACGGACCGCGAGATCATGACCTGAGCTGAAGTCAGACGCTTAACCGACTGCGCCACCCAGGCGCCCCTCCATGTTAGATTTCTTAAGAGAAAATGCATCTTGTATTCATTTGGCCATCTATACAGCGTGCACGGTTGCCTCCTGCACATAGTAAGTTCTCAGTCAAACCTGGGAGGATGATGAACCACTGGCCAAATATTTCAGACTTGCATAAAGGAGCCAGGGATAGGGGAAGGACTTTTGCTGCTCCTTTATCCTTCAGATTTATCATGACTCAGTAAGTAAATACTGTCACTGAAGAACATATTCCTCTGTTAATCTTTTTTTTTTAAATGCTTATTTACTTTTGAGAGAGAGAGTACGTGTGTAGGAGCAGGGGAGGGGCAGAAAGAGGGGGAGACAGAGGATCCAGAGCGGGCTCCCCACTGATAGCAGAGAGCCCCATGCGGGACTCGAACCCAGGAACTGTGAGAGCATGACCTGAGCCAACGTTGGATGCTTAAGTGACTGAGCCACCCAGGTGCCCCTTCCTCTTTTCATCTTTGACAGCGAACACTGAATGAGGTATATACTTCATTAAATATTTGCCTTACTTTTCTCTATCCATTTTTATTAGTCACACACACACACACACACACACACACACACACACACGCACGCGCCCCTTGCTCTTGTCTAATATGTAGAGCCAAACAATATCCAGACTGTACCAGAATCCTCTTAAACTTACCACAAATGGAGGCGCCTGGGTGGCTGTCGTTTAAGCGTCCAACTCTTGATCTTGGCTCAGGTCAGGATCTCGGGGGTTCCTGAGCTCAAGCTCCACCTCCGGCCTCCGACTGTGCGCTGACAGCTGGGAGCCTGCTTACGATTCTCTCTCTCTTTTCTCCCTGCCCCTCCCCCGCTCATTCTCTCAAAACACACACACTTACTACAATGATTGTTTTTTATACAGGGTGCCCCAATTGCCTCTACGATCAGCTATTACCCATGAATAAATGCAAGTATACATCAATCCCTACTTAGGGGACTGGAGTTTATGAGAACGTAATTTACTTCCCTCTTAGATTTTGTTTCCTACTCTGTGTGTGTGCGCGCGTGTGTGTGATTTCTATGAAAATCAGAGGTCTCCGAGTCCAAGGCAAATGTATAGAACAGTAAGGCTAATTACTATTTGTCCAGTGTTTTGAGGTTGGTGGTAAATACTATCCTCACTTGATCCTCACCTCAGCAGTGTGAGCCAGTCGGGGTAGTAAATAGTTGCTAATTTATAATGTGGAAATTAACTTTCAGACAAAGCTTGGCAGAAGGCATAAAACCAACTGATTTGGACGTGAGTCTTTTCATCCCAAATCCTAACCTTTTCCCACTGTATTATGTGCTGGTCATCACTACCTACAATCTCCTTTAGACTGGCAGTTTATTTTCAATGCTCAGTTCCCTTGAAATCTCTGTGAAAACCAACATATGTAGCAAATGGCAATCTTAGACCTCATTTTAAATGTGTTTTTCTTTCAAGTGATCACTTAATCAGGTTTGCCATGGTTAAACAAGGCTGAAATGGACTTCATTGTAGATACACTCCTAAAATTAACTATTTTTGAAAAGTTTCACTATAAACAGTAAAAAACATCATTTACCACTCCATAAAGTTTGGAAATAAGATTTTTTTAAAAAGGCTTCAAACTGAAAACCACAGGTAAAATGTCAGTAAAGTGTACTATAGGACTTTTACCAAATCAGTGCCTAAAATGTTTTCTAAACTTGAAATTATTCAAGCCTACATACACAAGAGAAGCCCTTTCTCCAGGATTTATTTTTTCCTTATCAATTGTTGCAATAATCATTTGGTGTGTCCTGTAAACAGATATGAAACATGCTGGGAGAATACTTTTCTACAGAAATGGTAAAGAATTATCATGCGTATGTTCTTCTTCCACTTCAAATATTTTAAGTACATGACTCGCTTTTACCTTTACATAACCCCATTTATTTTTGCCTTATTTTACTAAAGAAACTTTCTTCTTATAAAACAATTTTATTTCTTACTAAATTATACTTCCTTCCACCAAAGTGTAACAAAGTCAACAGACTGGTTGTACAGTAATGACAAAACCAACAAGGATCTCCTTCAGAGTTAAGGCTGAAGGGAAACACTTTGTAGTAGTTCAGATTTATTCCCTTATCCTCCCCCCTAAATATTACATCTCTCAACAATGAATTCTTGTTTAACTTTATTGAAAGTGCGTAGCAGGATGGTGTTTAGAAATACTACAGATCTAAATGCACGTATGTAGCATCGCCAGCTCTGAGTGAGCACAAGGAAGATGAGAACTCCAATTTGTTACAGTGACATCTAGTCAACAAAAGAAAAATGTTGAGAGTACAGGATTTTTTTTTTTTAAGTCAGTATCAGGACAATTTCTTAACGTGTTGATAATTGCTGTCCTTAAATTTAATAATAATAATAATCAAAGAGCAGATCTCTCATCATAATAGTCTTTCCTTCCACTGTCATTATTGGGGCATTAGTTTCAGCTCAGTTTCAAAGTTTCAGAGTCTGGGCTCGAAATGAACATTTCTGCCTGTTTGCATTGAACAGCGAGCCACTGTTCCAGAATTTCACTTCACAAACCACACACACTATCGCTGCTAAAGGAGATTTATAGTTAATTGTGACAAAACCATCAGAATGGTTTAAGTGAAATTTATTGTCTCGTTTTTTAAAAACGTTCACTCTTACGGTGAAACTTGCGGTTAAGAGAGGAGGAATTCAACGCCGAGAAACACGGCAATGCCAAATAAATCCCTCAGTAGATCCCTAAGGCTACCCTAACTTTTAGTCTCCCCGCTGGTCATTGTGCATTCTTAAAGGGTAACTGGGCTCCGACCAGGACTGCCTGGGACCATGTTGGGAACTGGGAACAATAGTGAGCAGGGCGCAGCCCCCGCCCTGAAGAGCTGACGCGGGACGCAACACACAGACAGCACAGCCGCGCAGGGCTCCGGGCGCCCTGAGAAGGCAGGGGTGCACTTGGTCCCTCACTTTGGGGTTAGGAGGTGAGGGAAGGGAATGAAGCCACCTCCCAAGAAAGGAGGAGACCGGGGCCGTGTTGCCGAAGCTAGAGAGGACTCTCACCTTAGAGAACTGGAAGCGATTCCGGGAGGCTGGGACTCGGGGCAAGGGTGGGAGGAGTGGCCGGGGGGGAGGGGGGGGGTTAAAGATCCAGCTGGAGATGAAGAGGGCAGACGGGATTGGGAGGGCCTTGCAGGGCGAAGTTAAGGAGGGAGGACTTGTTCCGAAGGCACAGGAGAGCCCCTAAGAGATTTCAGCCAGGACAGCACGATCGGATTGACCCTACCACAAAGTGTCTGTCTGGTGGCGGCAGTGTCGCGATGGGGGAGGGGCAAAGCCCGGGGCCGAAAGACTAGTGAGCAGAAAAACGACCGTTCTCCAGGTGGAAGACGCTGGGGGCCTGCGCGGAGGAAGTGAGAGCACGGCAGGAGCGACCGCAGACGACCCGAAGCACGGAAGTAAACGGGCCCTGGGACTTGATGACTGCGGGGTGGGGCGGGGGGCTGATGGCCAAGTAAAGCGGTCGCGAAGATGGGAGACGCGGGGAGTGTGCAGGAAAGGGGCGGAGCTCGGTTTAGGACACAGATTGTTAAGATTTCTGTGGCACCCTAGTTCAACGTGCCCGGACCTCGGGCCAGGGCGGGGGCTGCATCCGGAGGGCGCACAGAGGGGAAGGCGCCCCAGGACAGCCCCCAGGGGTCCCCAGCCCACAACCGGACAGCCGCTTACAGGCCACTTTTCGTCCAACGTACGCTGCGAGACGGGGAGGGGAGCTCCCTGCTCTCGTCTTCCAGGTGAGAAAGAGGAGACTTTGGGCTGGGGCTGGTTCAGGGTCACCTTCGGGTGGGTCTCGACCTCGCGTCTCCCGGCCAGTCCCGCCCCCACTCTCCCCTAAAAGGATTGGCCCTAAAAAGTAGCTCACATCCGATTGCCGAAACATAGCCCTTCTCAAATTTTCCCTAGAGTGGATCCCATACGAGGAATTTTCATCTTGAATGCCTTTTGTTCTTTTTCTCCCGATCCTCGTACCATGTTAAGCGGTCAAGTCTTTCCCCTTCTAGCAAATATCACCAGACACTACAAATATGCAAAGAAACGATAGTAAATAACTCGGAAAGAGGCAAACGCTGGAACCCGTCTCCGCCCGCAAGCACACAACTTCTCGAAGTTCGCTGAGCTGCATAAAGAAGCCTTGACAGATTCCGGCTTTACGCCTATTAACTGGGCACGTCCATCCCGCGTCCTCCCGGCTCCAGGACGGGCCGAGTCGCTCCCCCCGCCCCCCGCCCCCGCCCCCCTCCGGCCGCACCACCTGCTCCCGGCGCCTCCCCCGCTCCTCCCGCTGGCCCGCCCGCGCCGGTTCTCACGCGCGAGCCGCGGCCCTCCCCGCCGCTCCCGTCCCTTTCACTTCCTCGGTGCTCGGGCTTCGGAGCCGGACTGCAGCGCGCCCAGCTTCCCCGCCCCGCCCGCACTCCCGCTTCTTCGCCCCGCCCGCCCCGCGGCGCCGCGCGCCCCCACGAAGCTCTCCCTCCCGCGCCGGCCCCCCGCGAGGCCCTCAGGGGCGGTCCCTGGCCGGCCGGCGCTGATTGGCCGTCTCCCCGGCGCCCCGCCCCCGTGCACGCGCAGGAGGTGGGGCGGGCCCGAGGCGGGCGCGCGCGCGCGCGCGGCGCGGCCCCGCGGGCGCTGAAGCGTCCGTGACCCGCGTGCCGGCCTCGGCGTCCGGGCCCCCGCGTCTGCGAGGCGGGGGCGGGCGGTGGCGGGGTGCACTGGGGCTGGGGATTCACGTGGCCCCTCAGGCTCCCCGCCCCCACCCCCCCCACCCCCCCCTTGTCCCGGCAGCGCTCCCTGCTCGCAGCCAGTCGGGCGTCCCGCGGGGACTGGGAGCTGCCCGAGGGGCCGTCGTCGTCGCCAGCCCGGTAGCCCGGATGTCGCTGCCCCCCGCGGCGGGGCGGCCGACGCTTCTCTCGGCCCCGGGAGGAGGCTCGTCTTAAAGGGACAGCGCCGAGTTCGTGCCGGAGGGGGCGGGGCGTCCTGCCCTCCGTGCGCGACCTGGGTCCCGCGGGGACGCCGCGGCGCCCGCGCCCCGGGCCCCCTCCTCCGGGCGGGGCGCACTTGGGGCGCGGCACGCCCTGCCCCGGGATGGCCGCAGATGGCCGCCCAGAGGCCGGGTTTTCTCGGGCCCGAGCCGTGGCCGGTGGCGCCGCGCGGGGCCGGGAGGCGCCGGCCTGTGATTGGCCGAGGCCGCCGTGAATGCAGGACATTGTCTGGTCGCAGCCGTCTCTGTCCCTGCCCGCCGCCCTTCCACCGCCCGAGAAGGGTGCGGAACGAGGGCCCAGGTCCTCAAGGTGCCCCCGGCCAGGGAGTGCCTCCAGGGGTGGAAGCACCTAACTTTTCCGGGATCGTGGATTCTGGGAATGGCAAGAGGTGCTGTTTGAAAATACATCATTCTCAACAAGGAAATAAAATCGTCGTGTTTGATACAAGGGTTTCCTTTAAGATTAAACATATCAGGGTCATTGGAAAGGGCCAGCTGGTAGAAACTCGGGTTAGTTTTGTGTTCAAGGGCCTTTTAATTAGGATCTATGATAATTCGTCTGAATATCCTTCATAAAATTTTAAGCTGTATATCCATCCATACATATTCATGTTTCTATGAAATAACCTTGTTGTGGACAGTACAGCCTCTCTGGGTCTTAGTTTACATACTTGTAAAAAAGACACGCTCGACTGGTAGCTTTCCAAGTTTGTTTCTATTGTTAAAATAACTCTGATTCTGACTCTAGACTTAAAATCCTGGTATGTCCCGTGTGTGGGATCACATCTCAAGGTCTTGGAATAGAAGAGATCTTTTAAAGAGCCACGGAGGAGATTTTGGTTCTCAGATCTAAATGAATATATGTGGGAGTTATTTAAGTGGAGTCGTAATCTTTCAGTGTGTAATTTTGGAGCAAAGGGAAGTGAGAGCAGTAGAGAAGTGTATGCAGATGAATCAGTTACCAATCCATGTGAAGAGCAGGATTTTCTTTCATCCCGAAGAAGTTTCCTAGGTAATGGAATATTATAATAAAGAATAACCATCTTTCTTATTTTGTTCCCAGTATCAAAGGAGTAGAAAGATGGCAAAGGAAAGAAGACACATATGAATGAAGAGATCACAATTAGAAATGTTTGTTGAGTTCTGAGTGTAACTGAATTATATTTGCTTTTTAAAAAGCTGGATAGGAAAAATTGTAGAGTTAAAAGCAGTCTTGTGTTAATACAGATTGTGTGTGTATGTGTGTGTGTGTGCGCGTGTTTAAAAATCTATTTAATTTTTTTAAGTTTTTATGTTAATTGCAGTTAGTTAACATATAGTGTTATATTAGTTTCAGGTGCACAATGTAGTCATTCAACATTTCCATCCATCACCCGTACAGATTATATTTTGTAGCATCAGTTTAGTGCTGTCTTCAAAATTAAAAAAAAAAAATCAATGATTTCATTTAATTGAACAATCAACAAGAATTAGAGACTTGGAAATGACAAACAAACAAAGGAAGGAAAACATCCAGAAAACGAGATGAATTTAACGGACATGATTCACTGCAAGAGACATGACCTCATTTCTTATTAGAGGGATTTCCACTAAACCAGATTTGATGTTAAATAAATTTATTTTACAGACTTTCCTCAAAATTATACTAATTTAATATGAGGGTTTTGTGTGAGTCTCTGTGTGTGTGTGTGTGTGTGTGTGTGTGGTCATTGTTGTTTTGTGGTAGGAAAAAAAGAAGAGATACAGTGAAAAATTTAAAACATTGTTGCAGCTTCCTCCAGTGGCAACTGTTCCAGGTCCTCAACCTCACCCATCACAAAATAGGAATAAAAAAGCAGAAATCATCAGCAAAAACATTCTAGCTGTCACCAGAAATGAAACACAAATAGTTGTGTGGATGTCTGTGAGTGATACAAATTGACCTTTGATTATTTAAACTTCTAGCATTTAAATTGTTAGTTTCTAGGGGCACCTGGGTGGCTTAGTCGGTTAAGTGTCCCACCTGTGAGCAGGCCATGATCTCGCAGTTCGTGAGTTCGAGCCCGGCGTCAGGCTCTGTGCTGACGGCTCAGAGCCTGGAGCCTGCTTCGGATTCTGTGTCTCCCTCTCTCGCTGCCCCTCCCCTGCTCATGCTCTGTCTCTCTGTCTCAAAAATAAATAAACATTTAAAAAATAAATAAATTGTTGATCTCTATAATTAAATTGAATTGACTTAAAAATTATTGAATAAATGATTAACATTTAGGGATTAAGCTGAGTGAAATAAGCTGTTTATAATCAACACAAACAGCAGGTTATATAATACAGTCTATAAGGTATGAAATGACTAGCCAAGTTTGAGACTTTTCCAGCAAGTCTTTTCCTTAGGACTTTTGCTTTGGTATTCTCTATATAATTATAGACCAACCTATAGAGAGCCATAATATTTACAGAACACTTGGTATATGCCAAACAGTGTTTTCACTATCTTCTTAGATGCTCATGAAAACCCTAGGGGGCGGCGACATTATTATCCCCATTTGACAGACGCAGAAGGTTAGGTAGCTTGCCCAAAGTCCGACAGTTGGGGTGCAGTGCTGGGAATCGGGCCTAGAATCCTGCCTGACTCGGCTCAGAGCCGTGTGGCTGTGTGTTCTCAATCGCTCACTAAGCGGACCTAGTCATTTCCGAGGATACGATTATTAACTCATTTTTGATCAGATTTTTTTCAACAGTCATGCATTTAACTATGTTAGCCCTTTCATCCATTTATATTTCAGGTAACCCTGTGGATACAAGAGTGCCATCTGTGTGTGGTTTGCTGCAGAAAAGTGAAGCATGCCTAGCATCTTGAAGAGAGGCACCCCCTCAAATCTGCACCTCTGTTCTCTTTCAAACAGACACGGACACGGGCAGTAGCACATGGGAAAGTCTCTCACCCTCTGCTTTTCCGTGTTTTCTCTTTCTCTTCTTTCTTTGTCTTCTTTCAGGCGCACGGCTTCGTAGCACCCCTAAAATCCCCACTGGCCGTGCTTGCTGTGTCTAATTGGTGTCGGTCCCGGAAGAGGTGCTGAGGTACTCAATCGTCCAGTTATTGGCTGAATGCTGACAAAGTTCTTCAGAAGACGGACGAGAGCGGAGGAACCAAGGATGCCTGGCAGGAATTTGGGGATTCGGTAGCATAAAACTGAGAGAAAGGGCCATATCTTCAAGACTCC
Source organism: Prionailurus bengalensis (assembly GCF_016509475.1). Classification (NCBI taxonomy): domain Eukaryota; kingdom Metazoa; phylum Chordata; class Mammalia; order Carnivora; family Felidae; genus Prionailurus; species Prionailurus bengalensis. The sequence goes on along the minus strand of NC_057353.1, from coordinate 11,863,832 downwards.
CCCCACCTTTCTTCTTCAGTCTGTGCCTTTGGCTGAGAAGTGATACATCCTTAATGAGAGTCGAGGGTAAAGGGTCTCTGCCCCTCCCGTTTTCCTTGGCCTCTTTAGGCCCGGTTCTACAGGTAGTAGCCAGTGCTGGGCCCATCTGTGGCTCTGCCAAAGACAGGGGAAAAGGGACAGTCAGCCTCAAATCAGTCCCTGTCACTGCTTGCTCACGGTGCCCGTATCAGGAGGGTTAAGAAATCAGAAATAAAATTATTCTGAAGGGGATCGTTTTCGACTCATTAATCCTTGTGATTTCTGATGCTCATTATCACTGAAAATTGAGTTGGCTAAGTCTGTTTAACTTCTGTGATTAAGGATCAGCGTTAGGATTTGAGGTTCCGGGGACTGAGAGGGATAAAAGGATTGTGTTCAGCCGTCCTCCGCCCCCACCCACCCCACAGCCAGCACCCAGCGCTCTTTGTCCTTGGCCAACAAGTGCCTCTCCATCTCCAGTAAAACACTGACAGGGAGGCTGACAGAGCGGCCTGGGGGACGGGACAGCACCGGGCCAGCCCTATCCACCATGTCCCACTGCCATCAGGGGACATGACAGGTGCACCTGCAATCAGAGTGTTAATACCTAAGGGGCCAGTCGGGGCAGGGAAGATGGCTCCGCAGACCTGACTGAAGATTGGCCTCATTAGCCAGTGGTTGTCTTCTTATTCTGTTTTTACAATGTCCCATAACTAAGCTCTTGCCATCTGATATTGGTCAAGGCTAAATATTTAACCATCTTACAAAAGTGTGACACTATTTTAAGTCTAACAGGAAGCACCTACTCATTTGTCTTCCTAGTTCTTCTTCACACTCGACAGGTGGCCACCCTCTCTTCCTGGGTTCCAGCACACGACCGGTTCTGGCGTGTGCCATCTTTCTTTAACCCCTCAGCCTGGGGGGGCGGGGGGGTGATGGCTTCCCACGGCGGCTGTCCCCGGAAGCCCTACCTCGCTGATTCTTTTCACTCTGCCCACACTTCTTAAGAGTCTTTTCCAAAGTCCCAGTGAATGTGCCTTGCCTTTCCTCCTTTGATGGTGCCTGCCCCAGACATCCATCATGGTCTGGCTCCTACCCACACCTCCAGATTCATCTGTGGCCTTTGCCTTCTGCATGTTTTTACTCTCGCACAACCAACTATCCCCCCCCCCCTCCCCACACACACTTTGCCCCCGGAGTATGCTGTTCTTTCTGTCAGAAATACTCTCTCGAGACTTCCTCAGCTCCTTCCACGTGGGCTGCCTCTGTTATTGCATTTACAAGGGCTTTGCCCTAAAACTGGAAGTTCCTTGAGGTCGGAGAGCATGTCTTATGCATCCGCACACATAGGTGCTTAGCCCAGTGCCGAACACACGGGAGAACGCGATGAAAGAACGGTCAGTACAAACCGAAAACGTTTCATTTCCTCTGTTGACTCTTTTTCCAGATCAGCTGTCTAGCTTTTCAAAATTTCATCAATTCAAAATTGAAGCTTCATTCATTTCAATCTTGTCAATATTTATGTAGATGAAATTATACCCTTTCACTAGCATTTCCATGATAGCATGGTTTTGCTACACTGTATAAACAGATATGCCCTCAAAACTTGAGTAAATTAATATTTCTAATTCAGCCGTTTACAATTTAAGGTAAGTTGATTTCTTGGTTAGTGCTGAAGGTTTTCGTGTTGTATAACAATCATTTTTTAGGCTATGTATTTTATGTATTTTGCCTTAAGAAAAGTAGTCCTATGTTGTCCTCTACTGCATAAGTAGATTGAACTGAGAAGTATCACTTTGCTGTTTTTTGCCTGTAAACACAAAAACAACGACGATGATGTCACAGTCATATTCTTTTCAAGGCAACTGCATCGTCCGTGTGTTTTCGGGAGTGAGAGGAGGGGAAGGACCAGGTTCTCCTCTGTCCTTTCCCCGCGTTTCTCTCTAGCTGTAGCAGGGACGTTTTCTATAATTGGTTTTCCACGTTTGCCAAGAGTCTGTTTCCTCTTAACATTCAACATGTTTAACAGAAGTCTTGTAATAGTTCCAAAAATAATAAAGTTGGTCCCAGGCATAAAAATGATCCATACACAACACGTTTTGTTGTTTTCTTTCTTTCTTTCTTTTTTTTTTTTTTTTTTTGGTCATGGCTTTGGTTTGTTAAGTTCTTTTTAATAATTTTTAGTGTCAAATCACGTGGCAGTAATAAAAAGGTTTTCTTCACAGTAATAAAGCCCCCTGAAGAAATACAATCATTGGCTTGTATAGGGCAAGAGTGACCTGCACAAGGAGCCCCCCCCCCCGGAGGGCGTGGCCACGTCAATGTCATGCATTTCTGGTTTTGATGGAAGGGGGAGGTTCCGGTGAAATTTAACTCTGTGTCCTCAGAAGGAACGGAAGCTTAATTCGAGGTACATGCTTCTGATATATTGGTAAGGCTCTTCTCAGTCTGATGAAATGTATTTCTCACATTGTCAAATGCTAACGTAAAATACGCTTTATCCCCTCCCCGTCACTCCTAGAAGGTGGCTACGGTGTCCCAAAATAACTTTCTCTGCTTTAATAGATATTTGACAAGTGAAAAGATGTAGTTTTCCTCTAAAAGTGGTAATTTATAATTATAATAATAATAATTATTATTATTATAGCATCTTTTAATTTTTTTAATTTTCAATTTTATTTATTTATTTGTTTGTTTGTTTGTTTATTTATTTTTACTTCTTTATTTTGAAAGAGACAGAGACAGTGTGAGGAGGGGAGGGGCAGAGAGAGGCGGAGGGAGAGAATCCCAAGCAGGCTCTGCACTCTCAGCCCAAAGCCTGATGCGGAGCTCAAGCTCATGAGACTGCGTCATTATGACCTAAGGCGAAACTGAGAGTCAGTTGCTGAACCGACTGAGACACCCAGGCGCCCCAATTATAGCATCTTTCAATGTTTAGGGCATCTGGACTTGGAAAGAGCTTTAAAATCCCGGAGAGAAATCAGAGGCGCTGGCAAACAGGCGGCTGTGGTGCTGACAACAAAATCTCTTACGATTTCGTGCAAGGCCTTTTAACCGTTTCTTCATCTCAGGATGAACTCGAGTCCAAAAGATAAGACCAGGGAAATAAAAATAAATAACCCTGAGAAGGGATATCGCCCCCTGCATCACTGTTTGAGAGCGTGTCCCAGAGCTGGCAGTATTTTCCCCTGATTCGCACCCGGGTCTGGGAAACCCGTTTCGTGCTTGTCCCGGGTCCCCTTCTCTCTTCCGAAGGAGCCCAGTCTTTCCCACGGGGCCTGGATGGGCCGTGAGCTCAAGGTGTTCAGGGGACCAAGGGCAACCCCGATGTGAGAAACCTGACTTAGAGCACCCCCAAATGAAGATAAACCGAGAGTGCCACACCTGGTGAAGTGGGAACCCCTTACGTATTCTATATTTTACCCCCTTGTGTATTAATTTTGGGATAGATTTCCGGGAAACAAAGATTTGGGGGGAGGTGTGCAGATAAAAAAATACTTCCCTCCAGGGCTGGATCAAGACGCCTAGTTCAAATTATGTTATCACCTTCGTGGTAGAAACAGAAAAAAACAACAGTGTGGGGGGTGCAATTGTCATCCAGTGGGGAAGTATTGCATTTAGAATCAATCTGTACTCGCTTCCTAGGGCTGCCGCAAGCAAGTACCACAGACTGGCCGGCTTAAAAGAGAGGGCGTCCCCTGGTTCTGGAGGCCGGAAGTCTGAAACTCAGGTATGGGCAGGGCCACGCTCCCTCTGAGCCTCTGGGGACAACCCTTCCTTGCCTCTTCCTAGCTTCTGTGGCTCCTGCTTGGCTTGAAGCTGCCCGGCCCAGTCTCCACCTTGGGGGCCACAATGCACTCTCTGGGGGGCCCTCTCCTCAATGGATTAAGCTCCCTCTCCTCCAACTCCAGTACGACCTCACCTGCAACGATGTCATTTCCAAATAAGGCCACATTCCGCCAGACCTGGGGATCCTGAGATGAGGAAGAGGTGGCCTTTGGAGGAGGTCCAAGTCAGGGGGAGAGGGCAAAGGAATAGGAGGGGCTCACAGGGTGTCTTCCAACCAGATGCCCGGCTACCCCCAACTCCGATTTTGAGTGCATGGCCCTGGAACCTGGGTTTGGAACCAATCCCAGACATTCCGACACGGGCAGCCTCACCTGTAATCCACTGCCATAGGTGGCAAGACCCCAGGAGGGCTCCACCCCTCCCAGCCTGACCAGAGCAGCACCCCCCCCCCATGTGGGCTGTGTGTGTGTGTGTGTGTGTGTAAGAATTAACCTACTTGTGGGGCGCCTGGGTGGCTCAGTCGGTTGGGCGTCCAGCTTCGGCTCAGGTCATGATCTCCTGGTTCGTGGGTTCGAGCCTTGCGTTGGGCTCTGTGCTGACAGCTAGGAGCCTGGAGCCTGCTTGGGATTCTGGTGTCTCCCTCTCTCTGCCCCTCCCCCCTTCATGCTCTGTCTCTCTCTGTCTCAAAAATAAATAAACATTAAAAAAAATGTTTTTTAAAGAATTAACCTAGCTGTGGAGAAAGCAATCAGGAAGTTGTTGTTAGAGTACAGTGACAGGTGACAAAAGCCTTTAACGGTGTCATGACAGCCATTTTTACTGTTGTGAAGTCTATAACACTGACCTCAAGCATTTCGGACCAGAGCTGTTCATTCATTCACCAAATATTTCGGTGCCAAGTCGTACTCCATGCTTTGGGGTCTGGGGGGGTTTGCTCTTAATTTGAAAGCACCAAATTCAATACATTTAGGAAATCAACAGAATATTACAATTAAATTTTTTTTATTTTGCCAATTACGGACATTTTAAAAATTGCCATCCTAACGGCAAGGACTTCAATTATTTTGGGGGGGGGGGAACTTCAATTATTTTATTTTAAATTTGTCTTTATTTATTTCTGAATTGGTAATCCCAAAAGGTACAAAGGATGACAGGGCAAAGTAAATGTCTTTCCCACAGTAAGGCGACTGCTGTTACTTGACAAAAGCCATTTTAACACCAAAAAAGTAAAAAGGAGAGAATCTCGGAGGAAAAGAGAGCCTTTTCCAAAAGAGAACAGCTAAGGGAAAAATATGAGTCTATATTTTTCCTTTTTTTTATTCCTCCATTAATTTTTTCCAAGTATCTTCAACACTTTTTTGTTGTTGTTTAATGAATGAAGCATCGTTCCAGGTGCGAGGCATACATCAGAGAACGAAACACTGAACAAACCGTCCCCTGCCCTCTTGAACTTAGGGGAACTGCGGGAACTGAGTCTGAAATCGGGACACAGAAGTCCAGGCAAGTGAACAGGGAGAAGCCAACAGAAGCGGAAGTCCTCTGGGCACCAGGGGGGACCAAGGTGGACGTGCCTTTAGTCCCAGCCACCTAGCCATGCCCAGGACTGATCAGAGGCCAGGCCAGCCGGCCCGGCAGAAGGACTTCCCGTCCGGGTGTCATCGGGACTCCAGAGGCAGAGTCTGACAATCGAATTCGGTCCAGACGTGAGCAAAAGTGTAAGAGGTGTGGGGAGGCGAAGGGGATCTTGAGGAACAGAGAGGAGCATGATTTTAATTTTTTGACGGGGTTTCTGTTCATGCAAAGAAACCAGCTAAATCTGTTTGCCATTTATTTGCAGGCTTCGTTCTTCATTCTTCCAGCATCTGAACACGCCTCCGAACCGAGGGGGCGCCTGAGCCGTGGTAAATGACTGGGGCTCTGCCTCTGGCTCTCCCATCAGGACATCCGGTGGGAAGCATAAACTGCAATCTTTACACTTTTTTTTTTTAATGAATAGACTTTTCAAAGTAGTTTGAGGTGTAGATAAAAGTTTTGGTATGTGCTCTCACGCGTCCCAATTTCCCCTGTTACTAACATTGTTCATTGGTTGATGATTTGTTGTAATCGATGAATCCATATTGATGCGTGATTATTAACTAAAGTCAACAGCTTACATAGGGCCTCGCTCTTTGTGGCGCACCTTCTGTGGGTCTTGACAAATGTATCATGACACGTATCCACCCCGTAGTATCACACAGAAAAATTTCGCTGCCCTAAAAATCTGTGCTCTGCCGGTTCAGTCCTCCCTCCCACTTAACCTCCGGCGACCGCTGACCTTTTTTTTTTTTTTGTATGTGTATTTTATTTTTGAGAAAGAGAGCACGAGTGGGGTAGGGGAAGAGAGAAAGGGAGGCAGAGGATCTGAAAAAGTAGAGAGTCCAATGCAGGGCTCAAAGCCACAGTGAGATCATGACCTGAGTGGAAGTCAGATGCCCAACCGACCGAGCCACCCAGGCACCCTGACCATTGATCTCACTGTCTCCATAGTTTTTGCCTTTTCCAGAATGTCATATAGTTGGGACCATACAATGGGTGGCCTTTCGGATTGTCTTCTTTAACTCAGTGGTACGCATTTAAGGCTTCTACATGTCTTTTTGTGTTTAATAGCTCATTTCTCTCTAGGGCTATCTATTTTCCATTCTCTGGATGGACCACATTTGTGGTTCGATTCATCCATTAAAGGGCATCTTGGTTGCTTCTAAGTTTTGGCAATCGTGAACAAGGCTGCTATAGATTTTTGTGCGCAGGTTTTTGTGTAAACAAATTTTCACCTCACATGGGAAACCACTAATGAGAGTTGCTATAGGATCGTATGATAAGAGTATGTTTAACGCTTATACTTTTCTCTTAAGAAACTCTTACCTTTATGTAAAATTTTGAATGCAGGGAAAAAAATGCAGCGTAACATTTTGTCTTACAATATTATGTCGCATGCAACTTATTCTTGATAGGAGTCCGTCAGTTTGGGAATCTGTAATTCACCTCACAACACAAAGCTACGAAAACTTTTTAACACAGCTTCTTGGGCATTTGACTTTAAAACACAGACTTTATTTTTTAGAGCACTTTTAAGTTCACAACAAATTTGACGGTCCCATACCCCTCCCCCACATTTGTTTTTTAATGCTGTCATTTATAAAAATATAGTTGCACGTATATTTGTTAATTAAAATGGAGATTAAAAAAAAAACAACACCTACAACTTTTAAAATTCAGGAGCAACAGCAACTCACAGAAACTGGGATAAGCCATGCACACTTGTGTAATGGAAACATCATTTCTCCTGCCTCCCACCCCCTGCCTTGGTCATCACTCAGTTCACGTGTAAACTTGGTGACATCATTTTTTCCAGGCTTTGCAAGCGTATTTACACTGAAGTAGGATTTTCTGCTTTTGTCATTATTTTCACAAAAAATGGGATCTTACCATAAATATTGTTCTGTAGCCTAAATTTTTTTCTTTATATTATGGATTTTTCAGCGTAGTGCATAAAAACTTTTTTTTAAAGTTTTTTTTTTTTAACTTTTTTAAAAATTTATTTTGAGAGAGAGAGGGAGCGCGTGCGCACAAGCTGGGGACAGGCAGAGAGAGAGGAAGAGAGAGAGAGAATCTCAAGCAGGCTCTGCATTGTCAGCACAGAGCCCCATGTGGGGCTCGAACTCATGAACTATGAGATCATGACCTCAACTGAAATCAAGAGTCAGTCGCTTAACTGACTGAGCCACTCAGATGTCCCGTATTTCTTTTTTGTTTTTTAAGTTTTTATTTATTTTTGAGAGAGAGAGAGAGAGAACGAGATCAAGTGTGCATATGCGGGGGAGGGGCAGAGAGAGAGGGAGAAACAGAATCCCAAGCAGGCTCCATGCTGTCAGCTCAGAGCTGGACTCAGGGGTTGATCTCACGACCCTATGAGATCATGACCTGAGCCAAAATCAAGAATCGGACACTTAACCCACAGAGCCACCCAGGTGCCCCCTTTGTGGTTTTTTTTTTATTTAAGATTTTCTTTTTAAGTAATCTCTACGCCCAACACGAAGCTCCAATTCACAACCCCTAGATTGAGAGTTACATGTTGTACTGACTGAGCCAGCCAGGCACCCCAAAACCTTATTTTTTAAATGGCCTGTAATGTATTCCCTGATTTATCCCTTTTCCTAGTGTGGAAATGCATGCAATTTTGCTTTAAAAATCACGTTTAGGTAAATATTCTACATATTCACCTTTATATATTTATGCTATAATTTTTGTAGGAGAGAGTCAGAAGAATAAAATTGTTATCATCTGGTCACTTTACACACACACAAGCACACACACACACTCATATATACGATTTTCCCGTTTTAAATTCCTTCAACATTTTATGAACAAGTAGATCCTTAATCCTGGATGTTATGAAGCATTTTTATTTTTTGCCCCTTTGACGGACAAAAGTGGTATCTCCTTGTTTCAACTTATATTTGACTGATCTTGACCATCTTTTCATATGCTTGGAAACTATCTGTATTTCTTCTTTTGTGAATTGTCTGTTCATACCGATTTTTTCTATTAATATAATTTTCATTAATACAAATACTATATTAATGTAATATTATTATTTAAAAATTCAACCAGTATAGAAGATAAAATTAAAGATAAAATTCTCCTTCCAGAAACTAGTTATCATAGTCCAAAGTTGGGAGGTATTTCTCTACATAATTTCGTATTTCTCTACATAATTTCCTCTGTGTGTGGGATACATACGTTTATAATGTGCATATGTGTGTATATATATGCATATGATTGTAATATGTATATTATTCTGCATCACACTTTTTAGTTAACAATATGTTTTGCATAGATTTATATATTAGTTTTACTAAATAATATATTATATACATATACATATATCTGATTTATATTGCCATTGTTTAGTATCCCACAATTTTTTTTCTTTTTTCCTTCTTATTAACTGAAGAAGCATATACTGCTAACTGTCCATGAAGCACTCTTCTGGTGTTTCATAAAAATCAGGCCATTTCACCAATGATCTCATGGAGTATTACTGCTATCCCCATTTTTATCAAGGAAACTAGGTTACAGAAAGGTTAAGTACTTGCTCAAGATCGCACTGCTAGTCAGTTGCAGAATAGATTAAAATTTTACTTGAAAATTCCCATATCGATAGGCTTGAGGTGTTCCCAATTTTTTGCTCTTTCGCATTGTGCTACAAGAAACAGCCCAGGGACCCAGCAGGAAGCTTGAGGAAGGGAAGGGCAGGCAGTCAGGCCCAGGGGGGTGAGAAGCTTGGAAGGAGGCACCAAAACGGGCCGGAGAAAGAAGGGCTAGGGCTCTACGCAGGCGGCCTGCAGAAAGAACACGTCTGTACAGCTTTTCTAACGAAGGAGTAGACCATGGAGCCAATCAAGTGCAATTTGTCTTGAGGACAAGGTTCAAAGAGACCAACAAGAGCCAGCCTGCTGGGAAGAATACTATGTGGAAAACGTGATTATTAAGCCACAAGCAAGGACTCCAGTAGTCATGATTTTTCAATAATTTGGACGCTCCATATGAAAGAATATCACATGGTGTTATCAAGTAGCATATTAATATGATGTTACTATATTTACTTGGCAAATAGTAGTTGCTGAATGTTCACTCGTATGGAATTGGATCAAATGCATACACAGGGAATATTTGCTGTTTATTTTTGGATGACATTTTATAGCTAAAAGAAGAGAAAGGCTATTTGTCAGGGCAAAGAATTAAGCGATGTGTAGAAGAGAAAATAAGCGGTTGAAAAGTAAAAGTAGACTAGAAATGATAAAAAAAATTAGTAGAAATTGCGCAGTGCCTTAGATTGGTCAAATAGCAAAATGGGCAAAAATTTCCTCCCTAAATTGCACTGAATTTGAAAATGCAGAAGTGAGATTAATTTTAGGTTTTGAAAACGAATTGAGCTCCTCAAAATTCTATTTCTAGAATGCATATCATTACCTTAAAAGTCCTTGTTAGGGGGCGCCTGGGTGGCTCAGTCGGTTAAGTGTCCAACTTCGGCTCAGGTCGTGATCTCATGGTTCATGAGTTCGAGCCCCACACGAGGCTCTCTGCTGTCAGTGAGGAGCTTACCTCCAATCCTCTCTCTGCCCCTCCCCTGCTCGTGCTGTCTCAAAAATAAACATTTAAAAAAAAAAGTCCTTGTCGCACAGACAGACATATATTTTTCCTGGATGGGAACATTAAATATCACAACAATATCAACTTTTCCCCAAATTAAACTATACATTAAACCCAAGTTTCAGAGGCCCCTGGGTGGCGCAGTCGGTTAAGCGTCCGACATCAGCCAGGTCACGATCTCGCGGTCCGGGAGTTGGAGCCCCGCCGTCAGGCTCTGGGCTGATGGCTCGGAGCCTGGAGCCTGTTTCCGATTCTGTGTCTCCCTCTCTCTCTGTGCCTCCCCCGTTCATGCTCTGTCTCTCTCTGTCCCAAAAATAAATAAACGTTGAAAAAAATTTTTTTAAAAATTCCAATAGAATTTTGGGTGTTCTGAGGGGTGGTGGTAACAGAAATGTAGAAATCTGTGACACAATAAAAATATCAGAAACAGGCCCGAAAATGCACAAATTTTGCCATCTGAAATTAAAGCATTTCAATGCAATGAGGGGGAAAAGGCCTTACTAAGTGATACTGAAACACAAGATTTGAGAACGGCCCATCAAGTTGCAAAAAAAAATTTTTTTAATAAAAATTTTCATTGCTGGTAATCCAGGACAGAAAACCGAACGCGATCAAGGTCTAGGTGGAATATAAAATGGTGCATTTCTGGAGGAAATCACATACGTAGAATCTTTAAAAATGCCTATCCTTTATGAACAAGTACTTCTAAGACTATATTCTAAAGAGATCATTGTTTATGTGTCCAAAGATTTAGCTGTAAGAATGTTAACTGAGCCTCTCGTGTGTGTGTGTGTGTGTGTGTCTGTGTGTGTGTGTGTGTGTGTGAGAGAGAGGGAGAGAGAGAGAGCACTCGCGCACGCACACACATATGCACGAGTGGGGGAGGGACAGAGGGAGAGAGAGACGGAGAGAGAGACAGAGACAGAGACAGAGACAGAGAGACAGAAGGGGAGACAGAATCCCAAGCAGGCTCCGTGCCCAGCTCGGCCCCGACCCAGGGCTTGATCTCACAACTGTGAGATCATGACCTGAGCTGAAATCAAGACTCGGTCGCTTAACCAACTGAGCCACCCAGGCGCCCCTTAACTGAGTTTGGGTTATTGTGCCGCAATTATTTACAGAGCTAGTCATCAGAAGCAGATGAGTAGATACATTTTAGCACATCCACACAATGAAGTACTACACGGGATTCAAAAATTAGGTAGGAAATCAGTGAGGTAACATTTAATTCACCTGTGCCAAGTAAATGCCTAAGAACTTCACTCGTCATGGTGTATTTCACCCTCCGCGCCACCCTACGAGGCGGGGCGATTATTACTTGCGTTTTATAGATGCGGAACCCGGATGAGGGGCTCCAATCCCTGCTGGCAAGTGGCAGAGCCAATGTGTGAACTGGACAGCGAGGCCCCTGGGCTACACTCCCGGTCACGACGACTAAGGAGATTATGTAACAACGCCGGACCATTTATTGGAAAACAAGCGATGGGCACAGTGTGACTTCCTTTTCACAAAAGAGCACGCGTGTGTGCAGAGAAAGAAGCTGGACAGCAATACAGCAAGATGCTAAGTTGTTTTCTCTGGGTGCTAAGATGCTAGGTCATTTGAGCGGATGCTTCTGGTGCCCTGGTCCCCACCCCCAGATCATCACCTGGAGTCTTTGATCCCAGGCCACAGGTCTCCGCGCGACTCTGCCTCATGGCCTGTCTGGTGGTGTCCAGGGAAGGCTGCATTGCCAGGGAGCTGATGTCCCCAGAGCAACTCCCACCAGTGACAGAAGTCACCTTTTGCTGGGGTGCGTCCTTGTCAGTTTTTTTTTGGGGGGGGCTCCGTGGGAATGAGCCCCGGGGTACCCAGAGCAGTAAGACTCCCAGCACACCTTCGTTAGCTTCCTCTCCTCCTCTCCCCGTCTCATTTCTTCATGCCCTCTCTGTGCTCCTGGGAGCATTGCCCCCCCGAAATTACTTGCACCCAAATCTTGTCTCAGAGTTGGCTTCATGGGGAACCACACTTGGAGAGTACTTTTAATTCTTCACCTTTTCTTTGTTTTCTTTATGTTTTCTGCAGCAAACCCTGCATTTTAACAAGTTATAAAGGAAGACCTTTTTTTTTTTTTTGTAGAAAACGAATGTGAGTGGAGAGGGGCAGAGGGAGGGAGGGAGAAAGTGGGGGGGGGGGGCGGGAGAGAGAGACAGAGAAAGAGAGAGAGAATCTTAAGCAGACTCCATGCACTGACAGCACGGAGCCCAACACAGGGCTCGATCCCACGACCCAGGATCATGACCTGAGCCGAAATTAAGAGTCGGATGCACAACTGAGTCACCCAGGTGCTCTGACAATTTTTTTTTTAAAGGAACTTACCAGACTTCTGGGTAAACGAGGTGGATTGAACACATGCCTTTATCTCCTTCCCCAAACCTCGATAAATACCATTAAAGGAATAAAATTTACAAACACACAAGGGAAACAAGGCAAAGGGATTGGCAGTAAGAAGTGCCAATACTGCGTGGACTTGGCAGAGTGTGATGTCCATGACCGGTGAGCTGAGGTCACCACAGAAGGTAGGCTGCAGGTGTGAGGCCGGCCTCCGCATCGCCTCTCAACACTGCCCGGCCTGGGGTCCAGCCTCCATGCCTCCTCCCACGGGAGCTGGAGGTTGACCGTGGACGCGGGCACCAACGAGGGGTGAAGGCAGGACTGAGAACTCTGGGGAGTAGCTTGTGAGGTGGGGAAAGGCAGGACGAAGGGATGGTTGCTTTTATTATGAGCCTGCCATACTATTCGACTTTTTGGAAACTATGTGCATATACAATTTTAGTCATTTTTTGAATGCTTATTTATTTTTGAGAGACAGTGAGAGCACAGGGGAGGTGCAGAGAGAGAGAGAAAGAGAGAGAGGGAGACAGAGGATCCAAAGCAGGCTCCACACTGACAGCAGAGAGCCTGATCTGGGGCTCGAACTCATGAACCATGAGATCATGACCTGAACCGAAGTCAGATGCTTAACCGACTGAGCCACCCAGGTGCCTTTGGGTAATTTTTAAATAAAACACCGAAAGGATGTTTTTGTTATTTAAATGTGGGAAAATCAGTGCTAGGCTGTGGACACGTACTCTTGGATAGCGAGTCTGATACACATACGCGTACACACTTATTTGTGGCAGCAGCGGCCCTGATTGTCGAAAGGTGGAAACAGGCCAAATGTCCATCAGTGATGGAAGGGGCAAGCGAAGCGTGGTAGTCCCGTGCAGTGGAGTGCTAAGGCAGGAAAAGGAATGAAGTGCCGATATCCACTACGACGTGTAGGGACCTGGAAAACATGATGAAATAAAAACAACCAGCCACAGAAGGCCACCTGTCGTATGAGGACATTTATATGTGACATCCAGAACAGGGAGATCCATAGAGAGAGAACACAGATTGTCACCAGGGGCTGGGCGGAGGGGCTAATGGGAAGTTAACTGCGGAATAGGTCGAGGGTCTCCTTTGGGGTTTTGAAACTAGAGAGACGGGGTGGTTGTATAGACTGGGAATGTACTAAATACAACTGAAATGTTCACCTTAAGATGGCTCATTTTATGTATTGTGAATGTCACTTCAGTTTAAAAGAAAGAAAGAGGGGCACCTACCTGGGAGGCTCAGTCGGTGTTTTTTAAAAAAAAAAATCTTTTTTAAGTTTATTTATTTATTTGAGAGACAGCATGAGCAGGGGAGGGGCAGGGAGAGGGGGGAAGAGAGAGAATCCCAAGCGGGCTCCGCACTGCCAGCACAGAACCCGATGCACGGCTCGAACTCACGAAACCACGAGCTCACAACCTGAGCCGAAGACAAGAGTCGGATGCTTAGCCAACACTGGACGAGGTGTTCAGGCTCCCTGAAGGGAAAGAAGGCGGGGGGGGGGGCAGCTGGGAGGCTCAGTCGGTAAAGCGTGTGACTCTCCATTTCAGCTCAGGTCATGACCTCGCAGCTCATGAAATCAAGCCCCACAACGGGCTCTGCGCGGACAGCACAGAGCCTGCTTGAGATTCTCTCCCTCCCTGCCTCTGCTCCTTCCCCACTTGTGCGTGCTCTCTTTTCAAAATAAAGACGTCAACTTTTTTAAAAACGCAAGCAAGCGAGCCAAAAGTATTCAGGCTGAGAAAGAAGTGGGAAGGCAAGGAGAACTAGGGAGCACAGCAGCACGGCACATGCTAATTTCCTAATTTCGTCAGGCAGACGGGCGACGTTGCCTGACAGGATGAGCCCAGGCCCTCAGACCAGCCAACCCCATGGAGACATACACGTGCCGCCAAGTCATGGAGCCTCAGGTGGCGAAGGGCCCGGGTTCCCATAGGTCTTTTTGTTGTTGTTGTTTTTTTAAGTTTATTCATTTATTTTGAGAGACTAAGAGACAGCATGTGGGGGGGGGGGGCGGGGAGGGGGAGAGAGAGAATTCCAAGCAGATGCCATATCGTCAGTTCGAGGAGCCCGACACGGGCCCGAACTCGTGAACCTGAGATCATGACCTGAGCCAAAATCAAGAGTCTGATGCCCAACCCACTGAGCCACTCAGGCGCCCCACAATGGGTCTTGATTAGTAAGATATTCAGAATTAGAAAGAGGATTACTCCATTTGCTGAGTTTTTCTCTAGATTTAGTAGACCCAGAGGAACATAAGGAACATTAAGGGACCATTCTTTAACATCTCTTTGCACCTAGCTTGTTCATGTCCTGTGGGGCATTCCCCAAATCCCAGCTTCATCATAAACACATACTGGGCTGCTTAAAGAGCTGAGTGCTTTCTTACTCTCTAAATCCATAATCCACAGCTGCATTTGTTATGCTCTGAATTGTGTCCCCTCCTCACCTCCCAAATTCGTATGTTGAAATCCTAAACCCCAGGACAGCAAACTGTGACCTTTTCTGGAGATAGAATCTTTACAGAGGAAATCCAGTTAAATTGAGGTCATAGGGGTGGGCCCTAATCCAGTATGACTGGTGTCCTTCTAAGAAGGGGAAATCTGGATACAAAGACACACATAAAGGGAAGATGATGTGAAGAGACACGGGGACAGATGGCCGTCTCCAAGCCAAGGAGGGAGGCCCAGAGCAGACTCTCCCTCACAGCCCTCAGAAGGGACCAACCCGGCTGATACCTTGGTTTCAGATTTCTAACCACCAGAACGGTGAGACAATACATTTGTTGTTTGAACCACACAGTTTTGTTTTGTTTTTTTAAGTAATCTCATCCAACGTGGGGCTCGAACTCACAACCCCAAGATCAAGAGTCACACGCTCCACTGACAGAACCAGCCAGGGGCCCCTAAACCACCGTTTTTCATACTTTGTTATGACAACCCTAGCAAACTAATACACCATTGTATAATAGTCCTCGCTTTTCATCCCGAATATGCCCAGTCTGCATAAATACTTTCCCCATCGTGCAGTGGCTGGTCGCATGTAAGAAACTCCCTGTCCTTTTAGACTGTAAGTTTTTAATAGGACAAGTCCTAGGAAGAGAGAACTCTGTGGCCACAGCCCCCGACAGAACCGTCTATGATGACAGTCCTCAATAAGTACTTTAATAGTACTAATTGCAAAGAGGATGTTGGGATATCAGTGCTTTATCAGAATTGTCCCCTGCTTGAGGGAAAGGTACAAAATGGAGTCTGGGGCACCTGCATGGCTCAGTTGGTTGAACGTCCAACTTCGGTTCACGATTCATGCGTTTGAGCCCCACGTCGGGCTCTGTGCCGACAGCTCAGAGCCTGAAGCCTGCTTCGGATTCTGTGTCTCCCTCTCTCTCTCTGAAAAATAAACCTTAAAAAAAATTAAAAATAAGCAAATAAAAAAGACACACTGGAGTCTGGCTAACTTGTATGCCAGCCGCTCCCAAATCATGCCCAGGCACATGTGACAAGACATCGCAGGGGGGCTGACTTTGTGGCCATCTCCCAAGTTCCTGTACACGTGAATTCTCCTGGGGACCGGAAAGTGGCCATTTTAGCGCAAAATTGTCGAATGTAAGACTGCAGCGGCCTGCTCTCTGATGACTGGCTCTCCCTCCGGCTAGGGGCCTTCACTCTGTCCTCAATGCTCGCTAGCCACACTCAGGTTCTCTTAAACGATTTCGGGAGCCCAACCCCCAAACGCAGCCCTCTTGGTCAGCTGCCACCCACTATCGTTTCTAGAACTTGGGCACTTTCCTCACTTGGATCTCATTGTCCCACTCCTCGAATCACACCTCTACACCTTGGACACCCACTTCAATTTTAAGCTGAATTCTGGGGTAAGTAATGATGAAACTCTATCTTTAATGTCATATCGAGAAAGACCTATGTGTTGTATCTATGATCTTTCATGAAATCTCCCTGTACGAATATCTCACATTCCGAATGGCGTCTGGATGTGTCCTGTAACAAAGGGCCACAAGCTGGGTGGCTTAAAAAAGAAACTCAACTCTCTCACAGTTATGGAGGCTAGACCAGCTCCAAGTCAAGATGTCAGCAGGGCTGTGTTCCCTCTGAAACCTGGACAAGAATCCTTCTTTGCCTCATCCTGGCTTCCGGTGGTTTGGTGGCAGTCTTAGGCATTTGAGGCTGAGGTTTGTGGCTGCGTGACTCCCATCTCCACCCTCATCGTCACGCGGTCTTCTCCTCGTGTGTCTCTGTCTTCAAATGGCTACTGTCTTCTTCTAAGGACACCGGTCATACCGACTTCATCTTAACTGATTAGACCGGAAACAGTCCTATTTCCAGATAAAGACAAATTCTGAGGTGCGGAGACTTCAGCATATGCTCTGGGGGGTGGGCACAATTCAACCCAGTTGAAGGGGACCAGGTAAACATCACACATTTAAGTCTTAAGGGCAGCTCATAAAGCAGCATTTTTGTTTCATGAGACAAAATCTTATTTGCAAGAAGTACAGAAAACACAGAAGCATAGTTTAAAAACTATCAGGCAAAGTTCCACGTAACCCCCGTTCAGGTTATGAAACAGAATCGTGCTAGTAGCAGAGAACCCCTCTGTGCACCCCTCCTCCGTCAGAACCCTCCAGGGTCCACCCAGCCTCCGACACTGAATTCAGTGGTCATGTTTCCTGGTCTCCTTCAATCTGTGACGGTTTCTCATTCTTTTATCTTTCATGACCTTGATATTTTGGAAGAGTTACTGGTCACTTATTTTGTAGAACGTTCCTCAATTTGGATTTGTCTGAGGTTTCCTAATGATTGGGTTGAGGTTATGCATTTTTGGCAAGAATCTCGCAGAACTGTGCCCTTCTCAGTGCCTCCCATCAGTTGGTACACGATGTCCTCACATCTTATTGACCATTTGATGAAGGTGGCATCAAGTTGGCCAACCATCAAGTTAGTATTTTTCCTTTTGTGAGAAGATCTTGTGGGGATACACTGAGCCTGTGTACATATCCTGTTTCTCGTCATGCTTTTGCCCACTACATTTAGCATCAAGGATTCCTATCTTTAACAGTTACTCTGTTTTAGAGGATCTTCTGTTCACATCATGCCTTCTAGCTCTAGTTGGTATTCTACCATAAAGAAAAGCTACCTCTTCCCCTCATTATTGATGTCTGTTCCATGGCTTATAATCCATTACTAGCACGAGTTGTTTCTTCAAATCGTTCCAGATTTGGCCATCGGAAGAATTAAATTGGCTCTGGAGTCCTTTTTCATGTTCCCCTTTCCATCCCCGTGATTTTACGAGCACTCTCTTACTTTTTTGGCATCACAGATGTTCCCGGTTTGTTTTAGAATTTCCCTCCTCCAGCCCTGGAATCAACTATTTCCCCTAGGAGAACCAGTTCCCTTTATAGGATAATGGTATTTAGAAACCAGTATCTCAATACTTGGTGTGCTCACTGCTGCGGGGTGGTGGGGGGTCTTTACTTTTAGACCCTCCTCTCAATAGACAAAACTAGGAAAGGTGTATATCTATTCTATCTCTATTTCTCTATGCACCTGTACATATACAAACCATGAGTTCCTAACATCTCCAACTTCAACACCACAGGGTTCAGTCTAGTCTTTCCCAACTTTTATTTATATAGAGTCAAATCCTGTTTTCCAAAGTTGCTGGCTGTATGCTAGTTTACTCTCCTATTCCCCTTCAGTGTGGTACTGTCACTCATCTGTAATATAGGCAGGTTCATTCATTACTTCGTATTTCGAGTTCCCTGAACATGGTTGATTTTAATTATTTTTGGAGTATTAGAAACATTACTAGGGCTCTGAGTCAAGAGCTAAACAAAAATGTTTACTGAAAGAGGGGTCACTTGTCCTGAATACCTCCTTCCCGATCCTTACTTTCCACACTAAACCCACTAGTAATCAGTCTCATTAGTTTCTAGTTTATTCTCCCTTCTCCCCCCGCCCGCCGCCCCAAGTTCATTTATTTTGAGAGAGAGTGCACATGTGACCGGGCCAGGGGTAGAGAGGGAGAGAGAATCCCAGGCAGGTTCCACACTAGGAGTGCAGAGCCCGACACAGGGCTTGAACCCATGAACTGTGAGATCATGACTTGAGCCAAAATCAAGAGTTGGATGCTTAACCAACTGAGCCACCCGGGCCCCCCATGCGTATTTTCTTATATTGCCTTCTTTATTACATGATGGTAACCTGTTGACACTCTTGCACTTTGTGTTTCTCGCCTCGTAGGTCCTGGAAATGACATCAATTCATAGAGCTCTTCTCATACTTTTTTACATCTGTAGGACTCCCTTTGCATGGAAGTGTCATGGTTTATTCAATCACTGTGTTTAGACATTAAGGTCACCTCCAAGTATTTTGCAGTTACAACCAACGTTGCAGTGAGCAACTCTGTGCATATGTGCCTTTGCATTGTTGGAAGGTATCATCAGGGTATTTTCCTAGAAGTGACACTGCTGGGTCAACAAGTGCGTGCGTTTTTGGTTTTATTAGTTTATGGCCAAGTTCCTCTCCGAAAGGCAGGACGAGTTTGCGCTACACCAGCAACATCTGAGTTTCACCAATGGAATGTGTTGTCAAATTTTTCTTAACTTCTGACAGTCTCCAACCTCATAGGTGAGAAATGGTACCTGTTTTAATTTGAATTTCTCTACGTTTGAATTTTTAAATTATATTTTAGGGACATTTAAAAATATTTTTAAAACTTTTTTTTCTTGCATTTTCTAGGATTTTATTTATTTTGAGAGAGAGAGAGACAGAGAGAGAATGCAGGGGAAGGGAAGAGAGTGACGGAGAGAGAGAATACTGTATATATGCACGGGCCCTTTGAAGTTTCCCATCGTGACTTCAACCAAGTAAGTACTCTTATCTAGTACATACCAATACAATACGAGATGCTCTACTATGGGACTAGGTTTTATTTTCATTTGAACACCAAAGCACATGTAAATTCTTGTTCCCAAGAAACACAGGTTAGGTATATCCATTTGACTCTCTGTATAGTCAATTGTTATTTATTATAAAGCAGGGTTTTCTTTCTTTGCATTATTGTCATTTATTTATTATATTTCATTATTTTATTACTGACTATAATCAAACCCTATGCTGTCAACCTTAGTACTGAGCTTCGATACAGTTTAACTAGCTGTAAGAGAATGAATATTTAATATGTTCCAAAGCCAGACATAATTCATTGTTTGAATGATTAGACACATTTTGGGATCATTTGCCTTCCCACCCTCTTGACTGTTAGAAGATAAATAGGGACTATTTTCCTGCTAACAGGCTATTTTAAAATTAAAAACAACCTGTGTATGAAGATCGAGTTCAGCTCCCATGCTGTTTGAATTATATTATCAAATTACAGGCTACTTTTTCACAAAGCTGCTCCTGATTCAGTTGTCTTTGATTCATTCGGAAGACAGATAGTAACACTGCCTTTATGAAGATGAAGTCCAAAGGTAACTTTGGAATGTTACCTGTTAAGACATTGAAAGTTGTTATTTATTTTGTTAGTGACTGATTTTCTAGCTCTTGAATGTATCCGTAGATGCTGCAAAAGTTGATCAAAGATCAATTAAAGACTCAATGATGGTATTAAACATTCCATGATGACAGGGGCCAACATCGCATGTTCATGACAGGGATAAGAAAATGAGCGAAGAATAGAAACCAGACACTGACACTGCTCTTGTCAACTGACGCGGAGGGATTCGTCGCATGTATTTCTGAAGGGCAGATGAGATTTGCAGAGAAAAGTAGTAACGAATTATAGAAGTCTACTACTCACCCCTGCTGCCCAAGACTAAAGCCGACTAAGGTTGCTGCGGTAGGGGCCGTAGGAGGGCTCCGTGTTTCCTTAGGGTATGAAAATACATGTGCTCATCTGCTGTTGTTTTTACCAGGAGTTTCCCCTCTTACGCTTAGGGGACACAGCGTGGAAAAGAAACACGTTAAGCTTTTGGAAAAGTTAACAACGGCTTAAAAAACAGCAGTTTCCAAAGACGCATCCCCTTCCTGGTGTAGAGCATAACAAGCCCGTGTTGCCCCGACTTCTACTCATCACTGAGGAGCGTGAATCGTTAAGAGCAGTACATTTGAGTTGTGCACGTTAAGGAAAGACAAGTTGATAATAACAATACTCGGGAAACTTGATTTTCTCTCACCTGTCCCTCTGGCCTCCAGGAGCTAGTGAAAACAAACCTAAGATAACATTAGGTGATTTCCCGCAAGAGTGATGTCAGACCTTTGACAGAGTATTGCTGAATCTTCAGGGAACACCTGCGGAGAGTTGCTGAAGTGAGTGAATTCAAAGTAGGTTCATACTCAGAACTTCTTTATTAACCCTTCTTATAGTTTGTATGCGCTTTTGTGCTCACCGAGAGGTAGGAAATACTTCCTTCCATCGTCAGCAACCAAAAGAATTTCAGTATTGAAGAGGGTGATCACATTTAAGCAAAATTTTTACAAAGGGTGTTGAACATGCTGACCCTTTAAAAGATCTGCTTTTTAAATAAGCGTAAAAGCTGTGGACTACAAAAAGACATTAAAAAATGATGTGGTCATAATAAAAAAGAACACTTTTATACATAGGATTTTATTTTGCACTGCTGTAACAATTTCATTATAGACCAAGGGAGAGAGAAAAAAAAAAAAAAGGATAAAAACCACCACACTGAGTAAATTACTAAAGCTTTTCTACTTTCAACAGGATTTTCCATCTGGTAGATTTATTGTCGTATCCCCTTCAAAACAGACAAGATGCTTACCATATTTTAAAGATTATAGGTTGCCACTGAAAGAAAAATTTTACACAGTCACTGTACATCAAGGTTGAAAAACTGTCCTGCATGAAAAATATACTTAGAAATCATGGGAATAAAAGCAAAAGAAAACATTATTGTGTTGAAGGAAAGATTAAAGTCCTCACAATGCGCCATCTAAATGTGGACATTCATTCTTCTTGGAGTCGCTCAGGTGTAGGGAGTTCGTGCTTCTGCCCAATTCACTCATTATACTGTGTTTTTACCCGACAGTGTTCATTAAGGCAAACAAATCCTTTTCTGAAGAGATCTTAAAGAAACTGTGGACATACAGCAAACTTTTGGCATTAAAACAGGTTAACGCACACATAGCCTTTAGTAAATGTACATTAAGCATATTTTCTTGGACTAGTGACAAGAAAGGATGAACATGCTTGTTAACAATGTCAAAAAGTTTAAAATTCAGTGTCCGAGCAATTCCTAACAATGCTTCTGTAGCTTTAAGCTCTAAACAGTATAGAATTTATGCAAATGCATTAAAGAATTCAAGCTTGGCAAATTACACCCAAGCAGGTTAAACTGTATATACAGAAAGTAAATGATAAATACAGAATTAAAGGAGTCCTGGTTTTCCTTATAGCCTTGAAAACTGACAAACTTCTTGAGGACAGTTCTGTAATATTAAACATTAGGTCACCACGGGTGTTGGGAAACCTAACCACACAAACTGATTTAAAATGCTCAAGATGACTCTGTAGTGTTTAATACAGTTCAGTTCATAGGTAAGGGCACAAGACAACATTTAACAAAAATAATCACATCAATTGACCTAGAAATCAAATGCAAATAGATATGAATACAATCTCCAAAATCTGTCTTTTTAAGTGAACATTAACCATTTATTCAAAGTTATACAAGAATTTGAAGGATTAAAGTCTCCTGTGACATAAAGCCATTTCAAACAGTTTCATGTCGCAGCTGAGCAGGAGGACAGAGTGAAAGAGGAAGTGAGTAGCCGCATTGGGGCAGCGAGACAGTAAACAGGGACTCAACAGCAGCCGCCCCCGGCCTGCTGTCCTCCCTGATTGCCCGCGTGTGTGGCATTGGTAGCAGCGTGCTGAGGGCCAATTTTAATGCCGTTTGCCTGAAATAAAAGGGGAAAGGGATTAAAAAAAAAAAAAAGTTAACGGGATCCAACCAGATAATACGGTTTAACTAAATTTAAAGGACCCCGTGGAATTCCCAAGGACATGATTTTACCCAACAACTCAGAAAAACAATACAGATGAAGCAGATTTTCGCAACACTGGAAGGAGTGTCTCCCAGGGGCTGGGATGTTCCTTCCTTTTAAAAATAATCCTGTGGAAATGTTTCTGAAAAGAATTCCTCATCACACCAGGTACTTAGGAGTAAAGGGGAACCAGGCAGCGCTGCCCTTCAGGGCATTCTCACGATGGAGAAACCGTCTGAGAGCGGGTCTGCCGGTAACCTTTGAGAGAGAAACGCAGGCAGAGTCTGCGCGGCTCCACGATACAACGTAAGGCCTTTTCTCTGGACGGCATTTCTGTTCCGTGTTGAGTCAGCTGTACGGGCTAAGGGCATATGAGTGTTCTGTGTCATCAATAATTTCTATGATCCCCAAAGACATGGCAGCTTGCCAAGAAGCCACACACAGAGTAGTTCTTTCATTCATCAAACTCACACTTCTGTCTTAACCCGCACTCCCTCAAGTGGGTTTTACCTAAAAATACAACACTTTGAGCAAAGTAATACGGTAGCTTCAGAAATTAAGCTCTTAAGGAAACTTGACGTCACAGTAAATCTCAGATTTATAGTGCTTGGCAGTTGTTCTGCAACGGTAGTGGCCTTGGGGTTTCTGGCACTAGCTCAGTATTGACAGCAGCTGATGTGGTTTCTTTTCGCTCTTTTGACTCCTCTTTAATAAAAAGCATGCCCTATGGCTCATTGGTTTTGCCCCCTCTGGGCTGGTAGCAGCTTCTTGAGGAATCAAGGAGTCAGACTTGGCACCGGGCCAAATAAATCGCACGGCCTGTTGGCTCCTGACAGCACATTACAATCAAAGCTGCGGCAGGCACAGCAAAGCAGTCAGCTACTATATGAAACCAGGCAGAAACAGTGAGCGTGCCCTTTGAAACAGAGGCCCAGTGGCTGTTCAGTTTCTACGGCATTAGTCTCCGCACGGTGTCATCTTTAAATTAACTCAAAATCTACTGCCGCGTAAGCTCAGAAGATAGGATTGAGAAAACATACTCCTCCGCATTAAAAGAAATGAGAAAATCGAGTACTTTCTGGAAACCTCAGGCAAACGGTCGTCTGTTTTAGCAAAGAATATGGAGGCAAATAATGAAGAGCCTCGTTCATGTACAGGCCAAGAGCCACATGTGCAGTAAAGGATTTCTAACACAAAGCTTTCCTAATTGCAACTGTAGGAGGAGTAAGGGCTCTTCTCTTGGAAGCACGAAGTCTTACCATGGGAATGGCAAAAATATTTATGTAAGACTAAATAACACACTACATATTCACATAAACATTCTGAAATAAGTAAGAATAAATGCATAGTGGGGATTTAGGTCAGAACGATGCCCTTCGGTAAACACTCTGGATTGTATGCTTCGAGGCTTTGTATTTTATCCTAATCATATTCATCAAAACTGGCTCAAAATAATTCTACAAAAAGGACAAAAACAAAACCAAAAACAACGCTAATTGCCAATTACATATATTAGTCTCATGAAAACATACGACGCTGTACAGGGAGTAATTTCCAAACTAGATATGTCCCTCTTTCGTACTAGACAACAGAGAGAGCACCTTGCATTAGTAGCATAGTATGGGCATTTACACACTAGGAAATGATTCCCCAAAGCAGATGACACCAGATGGACGTGTGGATGAAAGTGGAATTTCTCCTCTCTTTGGAGGATTTATCTTATTTTGCATTGCTTGCAATAAATGGATAGGGTTACTTATTTTAATCCATCTTCAGAAAGTGATGCTCTATTAGAACATAAACATTTACCCATTAGAAACATATAACACATTTTTGGTTAGATGATCATAAACTCAGTGTGTTAACTGACGTCATAAATTCATTTTAGGAATTAAAAAGAATAGAAAATCATGAATCTATGTAGTAACTAAAATTCAATTCTAAATTAATATTAGCCAATAACACACACACACACACACACACACATACCTCATTATTAATGTCAAAGACTCCTTCTTGGATTTTTTCATAAATTTCTTTCGCTGTATTAATAAATGCCTGAAATATAAAGTAGAGAAACTGATTCCAATTATATAAAACCACAACAGTAAAACATTATATAAAAACTCTGTAGAATATCATGACGTTCCATACAAGAAAATCAACCAATGTAATACACCATATTAACCAATAGAATAAAAGAGAAAACCCACATGATCACTTCAAAAGAGGCAGAAGCCGCATTTAACAAAATCTAACAACCTTTCATGATAAAAACACTCAACAGAATAGGACCACAAGGGGATTTCCTCAACCTGATAAATAGCATCTATGAAAAATTCACAGCTAACATCACAGCAAGTGGTGAAGACTGAACATTTTCCTAAAGATCAAGATCAACCACAAGGCAAGGATGTATATGAATGTTCATTATTTGTAACAACAGCCGAAAAGTGGAAACAACACAGATGTTAGTCCACTGAGGAATGAAAACCAAAAGGTGGTATAACCTTATAATACAGTATTACTCGGCCTTCAAAAAAAAAATGAAGTACTGATTCATACTACAATGTGGATGAACCTTGAAGACATCATGCTAAGTAAAAGCAGCTACATATAAAAGACCACGCATGGTAGGATTCCATTAACTGAAATGTCCAGAAGAGGTCAACCCGTGGAGAGAAAAAGTAGATTCTTGGGATTAGGAGAAATGGAGAGTGACTGCTAATGCGTGTGGAGTTTCTTTTGGGGTGATAAAAATGTTCTGGAATCAGACAGTAGTGATGGTTGTGCCACTCTGTGAATACACTAAAACCCACTGAATCGTACCCTGAAAAAGGGCATATTTTATGGTGTATGAACTATATCCCAAAAGAAAAATTCATCCCTGGGGGGGGCGGGGAGGGGATGTGCCGCAGAAATACCATAACATGAGAAGAGCACACACGAGGAAAAGACGTCAGTGAGGATGAACTCCAAAGGCTTCCATGTTGAAATGAGCTTACTTTCAGAGGCCACTGTTCCACACAGGATCGTTTTTGTCAGGACAATGTATTACTTAACACACAGTTTAAGAGGGAAAGAATCAACGGAAACTTACGATAAAGAGATAAAAAGCTGTTCAACTTTTATGCCACACTGAATAAAGTTTCACCCTTTTTCCACATAGCAACTACTAAGTTGACAAAAAAAAATCAGTGTTAAAATACTAAACCAAATTAAGCCTCTAAATACCAAAATTACCCCACAAGCATTCTATATTTATATAAAATATTAAGCAGTCGGTAGAGCATGTGACTGACCCTTGATCTCGGGTTTGTGAGTTCTAGCCCCATGCTGGGGGTAGATTACTTAAAAAATAACTAACTATGGGGCGCCTGGGTGGCTCAGTCGGTTGAGCGTCCGACTTCAGCTCAGGTCATGATCTCACGGCTCGTGAGTTCGAGCCCCACATCGGGCTCTGTGCTGACAGCTCAGAGCCTGGAGTCTGCTTTGGATTCTGTGTCTCCCTCTCTCTCTCTGCCCCTCCCCCATTCACGCTCTGTCTCTTTTTCTCTCTCAAAAATAAACATTAAAAAAAATAACTAAAATAAAAAATAAGTATTAAGGCATTTTACATAAATATTGCCAATGCTACAGAAGGGGTTTATAAACTCACGTTCTAACCAATCCGACCTGAGAGGTCACAGATCATAGTATTAATATTATAAACCAGGTCCTCTTCAGTGGGCGGTCTATGAAAATCCACAAAACCAGGCTATTCTCCACTAGCACTGATACAGATTTAATTCCAAATTTAAAAAGTAAACAGGTTCATGGAGAGGAACCAATCATACCTTTCGTCTTTTCTACACTGGAAACATCTGACTGCTGAACTTGCCACCGGAGCTTTTGTTTCCTAATTAACAGGACTGATATGTTTTCACCTTTAAAGGCCTTACAGCTCCCCAGAGTAATCAATCTACTGCGGCTCAATTACTGCACCAAGAACACACCAGTCAGCGAAGGAGACGTGAGCGACTGCGGCAGGAGCGCAGAGATATGAATATGCATAAACTCTAAGTGGCTGATCGAATCATCAGAGAGGGTCATGAGAATTTGCAGCAAAATAATGAGAAGAATTAATCACTGCAGATTCACAAGGCACTTAGGAAGCGAGTGCGCTTTTTGTGTGTGTGCTGAGTTACAGCGACGTGAAGGAGACACTGGCTTCCGGCCAACTATGAATTGATTCACGTTCTTCAAAACTGAAGTTAACCCTTATAAATAAAGGAAAACTTAACTTTATTTCCAATAACATGTCAGTTATGGCGATGACCTTAGAAACCAGGCTAACTAAATATTGAAGTCAACAGATTCATAAATTCACAGGGCTGGAAATCCTTGAAGGGACACCCGCATGTGTACATCTCCCTAGAACATCAGACAGAACTGCAGGATCCCATAAACGAGTTCATACAAACAGGCATTTGTACCATGAAAGTCATTACCTGTGCCAATTTATGTAATAAATGGACTTTTTTCCTAATCTGTTGATGAATTATTTTAAAAACTGGCTCCAGAGAGATATGCTATATGAAATTTCTTAAGTCACTTCTAATTTTATTACATGAATAGTACTTAATACTTGATTAAGTAGCTTTAAGAACAATTGTACCCAATGAACTTAAGATGTATTTTGGATCTGAAAAAACGTAGTTAATTTCATCACAATTGAAATATAACAAATGGTTATATTTTCTTTCATGATTCCCACCGTCTCAATGAAATCGTCTTCAGACAATGCTACATTTACTTGCCATCCAACTCATGATTATATATTGCAAACACTGAAATATCTTCCACCCCCTCCAGGCATATATTGTAAGAAGAAGACTATATATATATATATGTGTTAGAACACTAACATATATGGTGTTATAAATATATATAAGAACACACACACATATATATGGGTTGTTTTATCTACACGGCAGCAAAATTAGTAATACTTAATATGTATTATTAAATGATTAATTAATGATTAACTTTAAGGAGTCCTCAGTTTAAAACCCAATATAATAAATATAGACATCAGTGCACGTGTTTTAAAAGTCTGCGGCTATAGACAAATTGTTGAATCCCCAAATACAATGAAATTACCCAAACACTGTTAAGGCTTATTCGCCATGAAATGCAACTTCTAAGATACGAGCCTTGGGTATTACAGACAATAGCTGTCCCTTAAAGCGGCAAGCACGTTAAGAAGTCGGAAAGACAAGACATACCTCTTACAATAATTGGCTAGTATTTTAATTGCTCATTTTGTTTTAGTCACTAAAAAGCAGTCCCCATATGTATTTTTCAAGGTAGAGACGTAAGAATGTGAAATGCCTCTAGAACACAGGCAAAAATGAGGCAATGAGCAATGATTTAACTAGATACTACTACAAACCTTTACATTAAAACTCATCGTGCTTTCACAGGACAGTCTTAAACTTGAAATTCCTTCCAATTTTAACCAGTTTCACTTTTTCGATTTCCCAAGCTATACGAACAAATTCTGAGGTGGGGGCAGGGGGAAGAAAAGGGGAGCCTGTGTGAGGGCGTGTCTGGGAGTGGGAGGCGGGGATGAGCATGTGCAGTATCAGAGGCAGAGGCAATGGGGGAGCCTGCATAGGGTGGCAGCTGTGGGGGCAGCAGACTTGTGGAATCTCACAGCTCCTGATGGTGGACGGAGTACGGCGCTGTTGATGATGGCTCGTCTTTAAGGAGAGGCTGTAACCTAGGGAATTAATCTGCAATACCTATTTATTATCAGAAAAATGAAGCAAGCTGATGGCACACCTACAGAAAAGTTTTAACGTTAGTGCAATACTTTCAAAACAAGATCACCGTGGGCTTTGTGACCCATCAGTCGGAACGGTAAGCAGGAACACCAGAACGATAGTCAAATCTGAGTATTAATAAAGAGGTTGCGGAAGAAGAAGAAAACATTTGCTGAGAAACCCAGGTCAAAGGATTTTGTTATTAGCACTGTGACACAAACACTATCTAGGCAGGTCCACAATTATGAGTAGAAACAGATTTCCAGGTAGCCAAGTGCATTTGGTGAGCCTCTTGCTTTCCTGCCCGGGACTCACGCCAGTATCAGAGGCCCGACTCTCTCTTCATTTCACCATTAGCTCTCCCTCTCTGCCCTACTTTGATTAATTGCCACGGTCAGTCCTTCACCTTTGTTAGCCATTAATTGCCTTCCACCTCTGACACTAATCTTTCAACCGTTGGCAGTAGTTATCTAATGGTCCTAATACCCAAATTTAAGTACATTTTCAGTGACTTCCATAGCAAACATTAAAATAAACATAACCATAAAGAAGTCCAAATGCATTAAATTCAAATAAATATTCAACACACAAGCTGATGCATAGCCTATCATTTGTCATTTCACCCTTGGGTGAAAGGGCACCTATTAAATTGTTACCTTAGACTCAGCACTTCCCTAGGTACTATGGAAGATACAGGGAAGAGGTGGATACAATTCCTACTGCTGCCAAACTAAAACAATTTAGTTGAAAGAATCTGAGCACAGGGGCTTAAATCTCTATTGAAGATGCAGGAAAAATACACCTTCTGCGCTGACAGAGGGAGAACGTGTGCAGGGCGGGACTAAGGCAGGCCCAGATGCAGGCCAAGGACAACGTGCTAAGAGAGCCTTTCTTCACAGCCGACGAGACAGAATAGAGGCAAAGGGGAAAAGAGAGTAATATGTCATTTTTCTTATGGTTTAACAGTTTTTAAAGCAAAATAGTGAAAATAAATTGTCTGCAACAGAGAAGATTTTAAATTATTTCCTTATGTAACATGCTGCCATCTGGTGGCAAGAAAAAAATGTCTAACATCTGCGAGGTAAGAATTCCAAATAAATCAAAGTATCTTAGTTTCATTTAAACATCTTGAACAGGTGCACTCGGCTGGCTCAGTCGGTGGAGCACGCGACTCTTGATCTCGGGGTTGTGAGTTCAAGCCCTATGTTGGATGTAGAGATTACTTAAGAATAAAATCTTTAAGAAAAAATAAACATCTTGAATAGACGCTAGACAGTAAAGTATCCTGTGAAATCAGTGAGTCTAGTTTCTTTTTGAGAACTGGGAAACACGAAGTAACTAAAATGCTGTTTAATTTTCTTCTCATTTCCTAATCAATGCCATGAACATTACCGGTGTCCATCTGACCCCTGAATCTAATGACAACCGGTATTTACTAAGTACTCACTATGGGCCAGTCAACCTGCTTAGTCATTCGCACAAGTTTGCATTATTTTTGAAAGAAATTTACAGTATGTATACAAATAAGGAAATGCATTTATTTTCTTTCATTTGTTTCTAAGAAACTCTGTGGGATGAAGCAGTTATGCCAGGAAGGCTAGCGGAATGGCCACAAGTGGGGCTCTAGAACCAGACCGTCCAGGTTCAAGCTCCAGTGCCACCTCTTACTGGAGGTGTTGCTCTGGACCCACTGCTTCACCTCTTGTTAACATGAGGATAATAATGGTGCCTATGTCATAGAGTCTTTGGGAGGATGAACACAGACCACTGAGAACAGTGCTTGGCGCATAGTTAAGAACTCACTTCTTGCTAGCTTTCGCCATCAGGAAGGTGTGCGGGCAATGGCGTGTGGGGACAACAGAAGAGGGTACACGTGCTGTATGTGATTGTGCCTTGACACATTGCAGACTAAAGGAAAGAAACAGTGATTGATACTTTTCAGTGAATTAAAATAAAAAGCAAACATTTAAAAAGTAAGCGAGAGGGGCGCCTGAGTGGCTCAGTCGGTTAAGCGTCCCAACACTTGATTTTGGCTCAGGTCATGATCTCATGGTTTTGTGGGTTTGAGCCTTGCATCAGGCTCTGTACTGACAGTGCAGAGCCTGCTTGGGATTCTCTCTCCCTTTCTCTCTGCCCCTCCTCCACTTGCTCTTGCTGTCTCTCAAAATAAACTTAAAAAATAAAGTGAGCAACATAAAATGTGTATAGTGAGTACTGAAGAATCAAATATATTGAGAGCAGACTTAAATATGCAAAGACAGGGAAGTCTTGTGAAAAGAACATTAGACTAGAATTCAAGATTAGGCAGTTTAAATTTTTTTTTTCTTTTTTTCAACGTTTTATTTTATTTTTGGGACAGAGAGAGACAGAGCATGAACGGGGGAGGGGCAGAGAGAGAGGGAGACACAGAATCAGAAACAGGCTCCAGGCTCTGAGCCATCAGCCCAGAGCCCGACGCGGGGCTCGAACTCACGGACCGCGAGATCGTGACCTGGCTGAAGTCGGACGCTTAACCGACTGCGCCACCCAGGCGCCCCTAGATTAGGCAGTTTAAACACAAAACTCCTTCAAATTCTGTGGCTTTAAAATGTTCTGATTCTAGAGGTGCCTGGGTGGCTCAGTTGGTTAAGCATCCGACTCTAGATTTCGGCTCAGATCATGATCTCACCGTGAGACTGAGCCTCGTGTCAGGTACTGTGCTGACAGCATGGAGTCTGCTTGGGATTCTCTCTCTCTGCCCCTCCCCCTGCTCTTTCTCTTGCTCAAAATAAATAAATGAACTTAAAAAAAATGTTCTGATTCTATTTTAGTTTCACGGAGAGAGAACTCATACATACATTATCCAATACAATGGCTTTCAAATTATATTTCATGCAGGGGCCACCTCTTGGGGTGAAGAAGGAAGTAGGGAGAGCCCTATGAACCTCCTCTTTCCTCCTCATTTTTCATGGCATATCCTTCTCTCTTTATTTTTTTAAGTTTATTTTGAGAGAGAGGGTATATGTGTGTGGGCAGGGGAGGGGTAGCAGGAGAGAATCCTAAGCAGGCTCTGCACAGCCGCACAGAGCCTGAAGTGGGGCTCAAACTCACTAACTGTGAGATCACGACCTGAGCCAAAATCAAGAGTCAGTCGCTTAACCGACCGAGCCACCAGGCGCCCCTCTGCTTTTTTTCTTTCACGGTTTTCTGTGTTTCATTAGAAGCAAGAGGGCCACTGCTAAACCCACTGATCTACAGAAGCTCTCATTGTATAGAGGGAGGACTCTCTAAGAGTGGGCTGCAGAAGGAGAAATGACTCGCCCAAGACCACGCACAACTGCAGCAGTAGCAAGATTAGCAGGATTAACGTCCTGTCCAGATTTATCTTCCTTTTATCAGGATCACTTCTTAGCTTTAACACAACTCAAGGGAATTTTCATTTATATTATGTTTCATTTTATTTTATTATTTTACTATGAAGAAAGGCTGGCTGACAACAAGGAGACCAGTACAGTCTAAACCAATAACCCGGGTAAGAAATGAAGGCCTGCCAAATTAACAGTGGTGACAAGAATGGAAAGTAAAGATCAAACTTAGTATCTACTTTGGAGAAATTAACAGGACTTGGTAAAGAATAGGGCAAGAATGGTAAGGTGTTTAAGGATGATTCCACTTTTAGCTGAAGTGACTGACATGGAAGGGTATGCTGTGAACTGAGGTAAATAAAAAAGGAAAAAAAATCACATTTCAAGGAGAGAATGAAGAGTTTGTTTTAGACACATGGAATTCTAATGCTTATGTCACATGCAAGAGGGAAATTCTTGGTAGCTGATCTACATAACTGTGTGCCTATGTATGAATATGCACAATGAATGTGTGAGTGTGTAAGTGTGTGATATGCACTTATCAGCATGACTTTCTCCAGTAATGTTTAGCTACCTTGGCTTAGGAGAAAAAATGGTTATAACTTTCAAAATCAGCTTGGCTTAGATGATCCTTCAAGTTCCCTAAGGGTGATGGCCAAACAAGGGGGCGAGGAACTGCTGCTAGTCAGCAAAATCTTCTAACCAGGCGAGGAGAGTAACAAACATTTATTAAATTAAACGCTCCTCAAAGGATGCTGGAAGCCTCGTAAGGTCAAGTCAAATTTCCAGTGGAAAGCTGTGTGGTAGCCTTGGCACTGAGAACAGGGTTAAGGGGAAAACAAAGCCTTCAGTTCACACCACATTCCAGCTCTACAGCAACGCCTGTTCCACCACTTAGAAGGCAGCCCAAGGCGAGTAAGATGTCCTCTCGATGCAAATTGAGTCTGTTGGTTTTCAAATACTGGGGCAGGACACAAATACTAGCAAAGGGCCTTGAAACTGTTCATCTTTCTAGTTACACAAGTCATGTGTTTTCCCTAGACATAGAAATCCACCTATCCTATCTGTGTGGATGGCTTGGCAAGTTGCTGTAATCTGTCTGAGCGTCGTTAGCTGACTGTGCTTTCAGCTATTATCTTGGCTCTATCTTTCAGGACGTTAGCAGCTAAGCCAGGAATTTCCAGTCTTGATTTTCCAATGTTCCATTTTTTTAAAGATCTGATTTTTTACAGTTTATTTACTTAACTCATCTCTACCCCAACATGGGGCTCGAACTCATGACCCCTAGATGAAGAGTCAGATGCTCTTCTGAGAAGCCAGGCACCCCTAAAGATTTTATTTTATTATTTTTTTAAATGTTTATTTGTTTTTGAGACAATGTGAGAGACAGAGTGCAAGCAGCGGAGGGGCAGACAGAGGGAGACAGAGAAGCTGAAGTGGGCTCCAGGCTCTGAGCTGTCAGCGCAGAGCCTGATGCAGGGCTCAAACTCACGAACCATGAGATCATGACCTGAGCCGAAGTCGGACACTTAATCGACTGAGCCACTTAGGCGCCCCTAAAGATTTTATTTTTAAGTCATCTCTACATCCAAAGTGGGCTCGAACTTACAACCCCAAGATGAAGAGTCACAGCTCCACTGACTGGGCCAGCTAGGCACCCTAATCGTTTAAGATATTTTAAATTACTAGACTTTTGCCTCAAAAATTTTTGATGTTTATGTACTTTTCTGATTTCCCATCAACTTTCAATTCTAAGTAAAATTGATGAGTATAGGGAAAAATAACCCATCAAATGGCTAAGAGTGAGAATATCTGATAAAGAGACACTGTTTAGAAAATGGAAAGTCTAACCACTATTCACACCACAATCAGCAGTAGGTCTCACAGGAAATATAATACTGTGAGTTTGGGTAATGTACAACTCTGAGAAAATGAAATTTTACTTTATTGCAAAAATACACAGAGAAAATCAGGGAAGGAATTACAGGAAAAAAAATATATATATATATATATATTTATATAGAATTTCATATATATTTATATATGAAATTTACAAAACTATTAATTTATACAGTTATATATAACTATATATATACACATACACAATTATATATATAATTACATATATATAATTATAATACATCACTTCTGGGGTATTGTGAAATCATCAGAAAGTTAGCATGAGTCTTTTCGGAAGGCGTATTTTTCCTAACCTGCCATAACCTTTGCTACATTTATCCCTGGGTCTAAAAAAAATCTTTTCGAACTACAAAGACCCTAGGCAGCTACTGAAGGAAGCTCCTGATCACAGGAGGAGCCAATCTGATCATTTGGGTTTTCAAAAATCACACAGCTTTTAGAATGCTTAGGGCAAAGTAAATTTAGGACAGAATTCCACCTACATGTTAACCAGTGGGACCAAAGCATAACCTGATTAAAGACTGAAGTAAGAGAGACAAGGCTGAAGTAACGAAATAAATAGTGAATCATGCAAACATTTGTTGTCTCCCGTGCAGGGGAGACCCTGTGCAAGGCGCTGGGGATGCAGAGATGAAGACAGCCTGGGTTTTCAAGGAACGTGGCCAAGTGTCATGACAGAGACCTAAAGATAAATTCATGCTCAGGAGGAGACTGGAATGAGCACAGAGAAGAGAGTATACAAGTTTTAAGTGTGTGTCCACGTACGTGGTGGCTGGTGGTGGGGGGGGGGGGGCAGGGAGGGTGTGTCATGGCATTCCAAGAGGAGGTATGAGGCTTCATTATATCCCTGAAAGAAACGGTAGGAAGAAAGGGCATTCCAAGGGCAGAGAGCACTTTCTGCGGAGGTGGGTTTAAAGAGCGCCGACCAGCTGATAAACTCGTAGTTTAATATAGAAAGCACATCGCGTGGTGTTGGCAAATAAAGGGACTTGTCTTCCAAGCTAAGGAGTTTGATTCTGAAGAGGTGGAAAACCCACCACACGCTTTTAATAAAATTGGGGAGCGACACTCAATTTTCATGTTTTGAAAGATCTCAGAGGTACCAGTGTAGAGGACTGAAAAATGTACAACCTGGAGAGAGATTTAACAGTAGAAATAACAAGACACAAGCAGAAAGCAATATACATTAACTGAATACATGACTATGAAGGGGTAGGAAAAAGGACATAGGCTACTGAAGATTCAAATATCCCTAAGGGACTGTTTAAGGTAAGAACAGAAAAGCATTTGTTAGGACAGGCAATTAGGAGGTCCAGGGAGACCTTGGCCAAGGTAGAGGAGTCAACCTGTAAACTGAGGTGTCAAAAAGAATGAGGAAACAGAGATGGAACTTACTAGAGGATGGAGGAGACCATCCAAGAACTGGGAATGACAGGTTTTGCTTTTCAAATGGTTGAAATCTGATTACGCAATTACGTGCTGAGAACCAAGAATCACTAGAGAAAAAGGATGAAAACGTTTGAAGGAATGTCTCTGAGGAAGAGGAAAGGACACTGGTGGGCCAGGTTCTTCTGTTAGGTAACAGAGCTGAATGAACTTCATGGTCTCTACACTCCCCAAAGCCCGCCCAGGAGCAGCAGCGCGATGACGCTGGACCACCACTTCCAAATGCAGGCTCTCAGGCCACACCCTGACCTACCAAATCGGAATCTGCATTTCAACAGGATTCCTAGGTGATCTGAGAAGCACAGCTCTAAACACAACTGACTTGTTCCTTTTAATTTATTAAAACTTTTTTTTTTTGGTAAATGTTTAGTTTTGAGAGAGAGAGAGAGAGAGAGAGAGAGAGAGAGAGAGAGAAGCGAGTGGGGGAGGGGCAGAGAGAGAGGGAGACAGGATCTGAAGCAGGCTCTGTGCTGACAGCAGACAGCCCGTTGCAGGGCTCGAACTCATGAACCGTGAGATCATGACCGGAACTGAAACCAAGAGTTGGATGCTTAACCACCCAGCGGCCCCTAGAATAGCTGTCTCATTCTTTTAACTCCTCATATGATCCACTTTCCCAGAAATGGGCCCTCCAAGGTTAGGCAGTAAGCTGAGAAGAAATTCCTCTCTGAGCCCAGAGCATGAGGTTCAACCCACTGTGTTAAACTGCCTCTCTCCTGGAGGATGGCATGATTAGGCGAATCCAAGTCCTTAGAAAGCAAGAAACAGAAGACACTGTACTCAGAGCAAACGTCCCTGAAATTAATTTCCTATGTGCTCCAATGCCGAGTCTGAGCCACTAAGAATCCATGGACCCCGTAAAAG
This sequence comes from Prionailurus bengalensis, assembly GCF_016509475.1. Taxonomy (NCBI): domain Eukaryota; kingdom Metazoa; phylum Chordata; class Mammalia; order Carnivora; family Felidae; genus Prionailurus; species Prionailurus bengalensis. The sequence goes on along the minus strand of NC_057353.1, from coordinate 11,828,039 downwards.
TAGCATAATTTAGCTCTTATGTTTCATCGTGATTCCTCTTTCGCTCTAATTCTAGCTGGCTAATTCTTGCTCACATCTTGGAGACAGTATACTGCAATTTTATGAGCTGTGTCCTTTCCCACTGAGGTGTTGGCTTTCCTGCCACAGGCACAGGCACTGGCACTGAGCACGTATCACAAGGCAGATGCCGGAGAAATGCTTAGCTCTCCTCCTTCCCTCTTCTCAGGGCAGACACAACACCTGTTAGTCTTTTCGGACCTCGGAGAAACGAAGTACTTGTTTTCCAACATTAATTGCTGAATGAAATAAAAAGCATGCCATTCATACTTGATATCAGATATTATCAAGGAATTACTGCTATGTTTGTTAGGTATAATAATGGTATCGCGTTGTAGGTTTTTAAATTACTGCCAATGAAATATTTATAGGTAAAATATTTCTGGAATTTCTTAAAAAACAGAGGACATAATAAAACAAGATCATCAAAATGTCAAAATGGTGATAACTTCTAAAGCCTGATGACAGATATATGGGTTTACTTTTTTAAATGGTGACAACTGTTTAAATTGATTTAAAGTAGCAGTGCCATGAATCTTATTGTGAGCTGACCAAAACGCTTTAATACAGCTGATGTAGAAAAATAAACTAATGCATAAACATATACCATCATAAAAATGCTCTTTAATGATATACCTAATTGGGTTTTAAGGTGTGACACGCACAAAGGTCATGAATGAACTGAGTTTGCTTTAAATATTAATATAATTCCTTCTTTGATTACTTCTGAGCAATCTTACTAAGAAAGTCTATGTATGCATAATAATCCCAACAGTAACTTTATTATTTGTTAGGCATAAGCTAAAACACATAATGTTTAACATGGAAGAACCTGGTTGTTTGTATAAAAATCTGCTCTGTGCAGAAATGTGACAGAGACTCATCAAAGAGCCATATTTAACAAAAAATTAATAACTTAATAATTTGAAAAAGAAATGTGTTCTTTGTAAATTCAAAAAATATCACTTAAGCTTTTATAACTGTGCTCCATATCCTCAAATTAGTATTTAAAAAAATTTTTTTTAACGTTTATTTATTTTTGAGACAGAGAGGGACAGAGCATGAATGGGGGAGGGTCAGAGAGGGAGACACAGAATCTGAAACAGGCTCCAGGCTCTGAGCTGTCAGCACAGAGCCCAACGCGGGGCTCGAACTCACGGACCGCGAGATCATGACCTGAGCCAGAGTCGGACGCTCAACCGACTGAGCCACCCAGGCACCCCTCAAATTAGTATTTTTTAATAGAACTGTGAGGCTTCTTATTCTTTAATTTTTTTTGTTTTAATTGCCACTATGATCTTTAAGAATAAAGTTGTTTGTATGTGGTTATTGTGTATGTGTATTTGTATGTATATTTTGATCAAACTTTTTGAGATAATTAGAGATTCACATGCAGATTTAAGAGATAATACAAAGGGATCTTGTGTAACCTTTCCCTGGTTTCCCCCAACGGCAGTATCTTGGAAATGTATAGTACGTTGTCATAATCGAAATGTTGCAAAGGGATACAGAACATTTCTGTTATAAGGATCCCTCATGTTGTCTTTTTACAATACACACTTCTCTTCCACCCTCCTTAAACTTGGCAGTGACTAATCTGCTCCCATTTCTCCAATTTTGTCATTTCAAAATCAAAATCATATAAATAGAACCATACAGTATGCAACCTTTGGGACCGACTTTATTCACTAAGCACAGTTTTCTGGAGACTCATCCGAGTGGTTGCATGTATCAATTGTTCCTCCCTTTTTACTTGTTGAGTAGTATTCCATGGCATGGATGGATGTACTGGTATCACTTTGTTTAACCATTGGTCTGTTGAAAGACATCTAGGTTGTTTCCAGTGTTTGGCTATTGTGAATAAAGATGCTATGGACATCTATGTACCAGTTTTTGGGTTAAACAGAAATCTTCATTTCTCTGGGATAAATGCTCAGAGATACAACTGCTAGGTAGTTGAATGTCTAGGTTTATTTAAAATTTTTAAGTAATCTCTACACCCAACGTGGGCTTGAACCCACAACCCTGAGATCAAGAATCGCATGCTCCACTGACTGAGACAGCCAGGCACCCCTAGTTTTTTTTTTTAGACATTTATTTATTTTTTATTAAGTAAACTCCACCCCCAACAATGGGGCTCAAACTCAGGACTCCTGAGATCAAGAGTTGCTTGCTCTGCTGCCTGCCAGCCAGGCATCCCTAAATTGTTTGCAGAGTGGCCATATCATTTTACATTCCCACCAGCAATGTAGGAGTGATCTAGTTTCTCCATATCCTTGTCAGCATTTGATATTGTCGCTTTTTTATTTTAGCTATTCTAATGGGCGTGTAGTGTGCTATCATGGATGTTTTAAGTTGCATTTTCCTAACAGCTAGTGATGTTGAATACCTCTTTAAGTGCTTATTTTCCATTTACATGTCCTTTGTGATGAATCTCTGGTCCCAACTTTTGCCCATTTTCTAACTGGACTGACTTTTTTTCTTTTTTTTAACTATTGAGTTTTGAGAGTTTTTTTATTCTAGATACTAGTCTTTTGTTGGATATTTGGTTTGTAAGTATTTTCTCCCCGTCTGTAGACTGCCTTTTTGTTCTCTTACGATCATTCACAGAGCAAAAATTTTAAGGAACTTACCAATTGTTCCTTTTATGGATTATGCTTTTAGTGACAAGCATCCCTACCACTAGATGAAGATTTTCTCCTTGTTCCCCATAAAAGTATCTGAATGTTCTACATTTAAAAGTATGATCTTTTGAGTTAGTTTTTGTGTAAGATGCATTTTTTTTTCTGTCTATGGATGTCCAATTGTTCCTAGAACACCATTTCTTGAAAGGGCTATCTTCCTCTGTGAGTTGTTTCTGCCCCTTTGTTAAATCAGTTGGGCATATCTGTGTGGGGTCTATTTATGGATCCTCTATTCTGTCCCACTGCCGTATGTATCTGTTCCTTTACTGGTATCACATAGTGTACATTAGGGCTTGAAATCAAAGAGTGATTCCCTTATTCTTTTTCAAAATTGTTTTAGCTACTCTAGGTCCTTTGCCTTTCTACCTATATTTTAAAATATTGTTGTCAAATATCTACAGAAAAGTCTTACTGGAATTTTGATATGAACTGGGTTAAACCTCTATGTCAATTTGTGAAGGAGTGACATCTTTATTAGGTAGGATACTCCAAACAATGAACATAGTATGTCTCTCCATTTATTCAGATCTTCTTTAATTTCTTTCATCCGCATTTTGCAGTTTCAAGCACACATGTCCTGTCCTGTCCATGTTATTTTTAGATTTATACTAGGTATTTCATTTTCTTTTTGTGGGATTATAGATGGTATTGTATTTTAAATTTTGGTGTTCATTGCTATACACAGAAATACAATAGATCTTTTAAAGTAAACTCTATGCGCAACATGGGGCTCAAACTTATGACCCTGAGGTCAAGAGTCACATGTTCTACTGACTGAGCCTGCCAGGTGCCCCAGAAATACAGTATGTTTTTATATATTTGTCTCGTATCTTGTAATTTTGCTGGACTCACTAACTAGCTTTTGTGTGTGTATGTAAATTCCTTGGAATTTCCTAGAGACAATCCTGTCAGCCACAAATAAAAAGTTTTACTTCTTCTTCTCTGCCTTTATTTCCCTTTCCTGCTTTATTGCACTAGCTACGATTTCCACCAATATCTTGAATAATGATGAGCACAGACATCCTTGCCTTGTTCCTGATCTACGGAGTAAAACATTCAGCCTAATGTTAGCTCTGGGTTTTTGTAGATGCTTTTTAGTAAGCTGAGAAGTCTTCAATTCCTATTTGAGAAAGTATAGTATGTTGTAGTTCATTTTCATTCAAAGTTCAATGTATTTTTAAATTTCCTTGAAGACATCCCCTCGGCCCAGATTATTCAGAAGTGTGTGTTGTTCAGTTTCCAAATTTCTGGAGATTTTCTTTCCAGTTATCACTTATTGATAACCAGAGCTAACAGAATTGAAAGGAGAAATAGGCAAATCCATAATCATAATTGGAGGCTGTTATCGATTTCTAGTTTAATTCCACTGTCTAGTTTATTTCCAGTTGCTTTCTTGGTTTTTGCTTCACATTATCTTGCAGCTGTATTCTTTGGTACATACACATTTAGGATCGCTAGGTCTTCCTGGCAGACTCTTCTTTTATTATTATATAACGTCCTACTCTGTCTCTGGCAATTTTCTTTGTTAAGTCTAAAGAGAGCCACACGTGCCTTCCTCTGATTAATGCTTGTATGATCTGTCTTTTCCAATCATTTTATTTTCAACTTGCCTGAATTGTTATATTTGAAGTGAGTTTCTTGTAGACATCCAGATGGTTGTTCTTTAATCCTCTTTGCCAATTTCTTTTGATTTGTGTATTTAGATCATGTACATTTCATATAATTATTGCTATGTGAGGGCTTGAGTCTGTCATTTTGATTTTTTTGTTGCTGTTTTTGGTTTTCTTTTTTCTGCCTGAGGGTTAATTGAACCTTTTTAAAAATTGCATACGGATTTATCTATTTTTTAGTGTATCTCTTTGAAAATTTTTTAGTAGTTACTCCAGGAATTGCACTTATATGTATAAACTTTATATAGACTTTACATATCTACACATATATATCTACACTTTATGTATCTACACATATAACTTATCACAGTCTACTAGTGTCATTTGAGTGTCATAGGAACCTTACCTCCCCTGATGTCCCCTTTCTCTGCCATGGTTTATGATATTTCCTATATATATACTTATCCATACTTTTGGTTACTGGTATTCCTTCAAAGATTCCTTCTTTTATCATTTCATTTGTTAGATAACTTCCATTAGCCACTGTTTTTGTAGCGGATCTTATATTAGTAAATTCTTAGTTTTCTTTCATCTGATGTTTTCATTTTTCTTCATTCTTCAAAGGTATTGTTGCTAGTTCTAGAATCCTGAACCCTGTTCTCTTTCAGCTCTTGTAATTGCTGTGTATTTCTGACTTCCATGGTTTCTAATGAGAAATCTGCCGGCATTGAATTGGTAAGGTGATTCTCACAGCTCTCATAATTTTTGTCTTTAGCTTTCAGAGATTTGACTATGGAAGAAGTTTGGCTTGGTGTGAATTTGTTTGGGTTTATCCTGTTTGGAGTTGGCTCGGCCTCTTGAATCTGTAGGTTTGTATCTTCTGCCACATTTGAAAAGTTTTCAGTTGTTATTTCTTTGAGTACTTTTTCAGGACCATCCTTCTTCTCTCCTTCTAGGAATCTGGTAACACAATGTTAGAATTTGGGTTATGGCTCCACAGGTCCCTGAATCACTGTTCATTTTTGTTTTCCAGTCCATTTTCTCTCTGTAGTTTAGACTGAGTGGTTTCTATTAGTCTATCATCCAATTCACTATTTCTTTCCTTTGTCCCCTTCATTCTGCTGTTGATCTCATCCACTGAACCTTTGTCAATTATTATATTTTTCAGTTCTAAAATTTCTATCTGGTCCTTCTTTTTACCTATATTTCTTTTTTTTAATGTTTATTATTATTATATTATTATTATTTGACAGGGAGAGAGAGAGAGAGAGAGAGAAGGAAAGGGAGGCACAGAGAGAGAGGGAGACAGAGAATTCCAAGTAGGCTTCGTGCTGTCAGTGCAGAGCCCTATGCAGGGCTCAAGCTCACAACTGTGAGATCAAGACCTGAGCCGAAATCAAGAGTCAGACGCTTAACTGACTGAGCCCCCCAGGTACCCCTTACTTCTATTTCTATTGCCGAGACTATTTTTTCACTTGTTTCAGGCATGCTCCTGTTTGTTAAGGCATTTTTATGATGGCTGCCTAAAAAATCTTTGTCAGATGGTTCCAACGTCTCTGTCCTCTTACTATTAGTATCTATTGATTTTTTTTTCCCTCATTCAGTTTGAGATCTTCCTGGTTCTGGATATGAAGAGTTATTTTCTAATGAAATATGGACATTTGGGGTTCTACATTATGAGACTCTGGATCTTATTTAAACCTATACTTTTGGGGTGCGTGGGTGGCTCAGTTGGTTGCGCATCTGACTTCGGCTCAGGTCACGATCTCGCAGTTAGTGAGTCTGAGCCCTGTGTCGGGCTCTGTGCTGACAGCTCAGAGCCTGGAACCTGCTCTGGATTCTGTATCTCCCTTTCTCTCTCTACCCGCTCATGCTCTGTCACTCTCTGTCTCAAAAATAAACATTAAAAAAAATTTTTTTTTAAACCTATACTTTTGCTGGCTTCCTCTGACCCCAATCCCACAGGACAACGGTGAGTGTGGGAGAACCTTATCACGGCAAGCTGATGGTAGAAGCAGCACCATCATTTTCTGTCATGTCTGGCTGTAGTAGAATGGTTATTTTCTTGCTAACAGGCTTTCCTGGACCTTTGACTAGAAGGTAGGCTTCTCTTTTTCCCCCTGCACCTGCTGGTCTTTCTGGATTGCCAGTTTTTCTAGCGTCTGATCTGAAGAAAACCAAGGGAAATCACTGCTGTGTCACTTTCCTCAGATCCCAAGGTCTCTAGATGGTGTTCTCTCCACCTTCAGGTCTTCTTATTGTTTTACATATAATGTTCAGAGTTTTAGCTTTAGTTGGCAGGTGGAAGAGGTGAGGAAGTCCATTCCGATGTTTTCTAGATGCAGAAGCCCTTTGGTTATTGCTTTCATGGTCAATAAGTTCCTAAGTCATGTAGAGATTCAGGTTTGATTTTGCTCTTTGTGGATCACAGAATGGTCCTCCACCTTCTCAAAATACTTTATCATGAAATATTTTTAGCTATTAGGTAAAATCGCATGGATGATTATATTATATAATGCTTGTCTATGATCTTTTAAAATGGGATTTAAAAAGATTATTTCTTAATATCCTTGGCTTCTCAGAGACAAATTAATTTACATAATTAAAGTTCTCTCATGAGTATGGGAAATTCCTGCCCAGATTTATTTATTTATTTATTTATTTATTTATTTATTTATGTTTTTAATGTTTATTTTTTGAGAGACAGAGCACAAGTGGGGGAGGGGCAGAGACAGAGGGAGACACAGAATCTGAAACAGATTAATTTACATAATTAAAGTTCTCTCATGAGTATGGGAAATTCCTGCCCAGATTGATTGATTGATTGATTGATTATTGTTTTTAATGTTTTTTTTTTTTTAAGAGAGAGACAGAGCACAAGTGGGGGAGGGGCAGAGACAGAGAGGGAGACACAGAATCTGAAACAGGTTCCAAGTTCTGAGCTGTCAGCACAGAGCCTGATGCAAGGCTCTAACCCACAGACTGTGAGATCATGACCTGAGCCGAAGCTGGGACGCCTAACCGACTGAGCCACCCAGGGGCCAGAGCCCCAAGACAAAATGTATGTAATTATTATTAACCACATATACAGGATTTTTGTAATAAGTGCTGCCAAAACATTAATGGAATTGATTTAAGTGGTCAGCCGAATGTCAATAGTAATTTGCTGCTTACAAATAAAATACCTATGGTTTCTGGTTACGAATAAGTAAAATGAACAAAATCATCAGAAACAAAGCCAGAAATCTGGGAGTACTTTATAGTAGTAGATGCTCTGTCATCCGACTTCAGAGTAGTTTTATTAACTTAAGTATCTCTACACCCCATGTGGGACTCAAACTCACAACCCCGAGATCAAGAGCTGTATGCTCTTCTCACTGAGCCAGCCAGATGCCTCATAGTATGTTTGTTTGTTTGTTTTTTTAACTGAAAGTAGACAGTTTTGGCTTTAGGGCTCTCAAAATAAATAAGAAAATCAATAACAATCAATAAGGATATGTTTCAGAGGTCTTGAAATCTCCACAACACATCGGCCCTTATGGTTTCAAATATAACACCTCTAGTAAAGGAGTACCTCTCTGAAACAGGTGCCTTTACATGTCTATTCTAAGTTGAACCAAGAGGCAGAACAAATTTCTGGATTTGCTGTGCAAAATGCAGTATTACTTTTGTGCGTTATCAAACTGTAATTACTGGCAACTGGTAAAGCATTAATTGGTGGTTGCAGGAAATGTAGGAAATGCATTGAGGACAGTCATAGAGCACTTCTTCAAGTAGAGATAAAATCTTACCTAAGAAATAATTTTCCAGCAAAAATATCAATGCTGTTGAATAATTGTAGTCTATTTCTGGGTTCAAAAGTTAATCCAAAGAGCTCCAGGTACATTCTTAATAAATATTTACTCACTGTTTACTACATGAAAGGCATTGTGTTAGCTACTGTCTAGGACCTCATCTCTGCTATCCTTAGAAAAAGGAGATTTTTAAATCATTTAGTTTCTAGAGTCCCTTTTTGCAGCTGCTGCTAAGATTCTTACCCAGAAGGTGGCATTACTCTAGGCAAATTACTTATTTTCTTAGCCTCTTCCCTGCTTTTTTTTTTTTTTAAGATATTGTTTTTAAGCAATCTCTACACCAAACGTGGGGCTCAACCTCACAACCCCAAGATCAAGAGTCACATGCTCCACTGACTGAGCTTGCCAGGTGCCCCAGCCTCTTTCCTGCCTGTTATAAAACAGAATGTGGCAATACTTTTACCTTAGAGAGAATTAACTGCCTACTCATCTATGTATAGTATATAAATACCATACCCAAATACAAAAAGCATAAAAGAACATGATGTGTTCAGAAGACTTGTAGCGGTTCAGGCTGATCAATGAAAATCACGGAGACGCTTTAAATTTTACTAAAGATGGCAGAGTTCCCATGCTTTGTATGCTACACAGTAAGAATACTTTCCCTATTTAAGAAAAAGTAGATACAAATTGCTACGAATGTTTAGTGTCTTGATACCTTTCTAAATTTCATTAGTGTTATTTTTTCCCTCTCAGGATAAATATATACAAAGATGTGTTAAAGCATTTTGGCTTAGAGAGAAGGTTCAGAATATAATTTAGGAGTCTGATTTAAGACGAATGCTGTAAGACAAGGCATTTCAAACAGAAGGAATCTTCCTACTCTATGATAATAAAGACTAAAAAGGTTTAGAAGAGACATCAAAAAGTGAATATGAGAGCACACAATACATTCCAATTAAGTAAAAAAGATGACGAACATTTAAATGGGCCATTTATTTACCTCTTCTACATTGGAAGCAGTTTTAGCAGAAGTTTCCATGAAGATAAGTCCATGTTCTCGTGCAAAAGCTTCACCTTCTTCTTTTTTTACTTCTCTTCTAGATTCTAAATCACTAAATATAAGGAAATAAAAGGCCACATTAACCAACACAGTATAAACAGAGGCATCGGTGGAAAGTGCACCATGAGATTCAAAGTTGTGCTATTTTTTCAATTAATTTTTACCACATAACCATCAACTGCACTATTCTAGGTCTTATGAAGGTCAAAACAGTTATAGCACAGTGCTCAGTTTCAAAGAACAAACAATCCAACAGGAGAAAGATTCTGAGTCAGACTTCTAGAACGCTAAAAGTAAGGGAAACCTACTTGGAGCGTCTACCCAACACTCTGCTTTTGAGTATAGTGGGTTCCCAAAGAAGGCAACAGTTTTATTCAAAATAAAAATTTGAATTACACTAGTCTCATCTTTCAGTCAGACTGAGTTTCTATGAATGTGATTAAAAAACAAATCGCACAGTTTTCAGAAGCTCTAGGAAACTGCTCAATAAAATTCAAAGCACTAAGGAAACACTAACTAGATTATTAATCTCACTTGATTTAACTCCTAATAAAATCGTTAACAGAGATATAGAGAAAGAAACGAAAGTCTAGGCCAGGAGTTTTGGGGGAAAGCATGGGATTCATTTTTATCCTACAGGAACCGTTCTGGTAAGGTGGGGGGAGAGTAGCAGTCTTTCGAGTGTGTTTTACTGTAAAAAGTTCTAAGCTTTCGTATAAAATGTTTTCTTATTGCAAAAGATTTTAAGCACACAGAAAAGGACGAAGAACAGAAGCCTCAGACTACCACCTAGCCCTGACATGTTAGTTTGACATTTGTATTAAATTTCTTTCCTGATGAGAAATAAAATCGAGTTACAGTTGGTTCACCTCCTGTGTGCCTGTCTGTTCCTGATCTCATTCTTTTCCCTCTTACGTCTAAGGTAACCACTTGTCTGTATTTGGTGCTTTCACTCTCATGCGGGTCTTTTATATGTACACTTATGTTTACAGCCATACAATAAAGGGGGTTTTTTGCACATTAAAAAAAATTCAGGTAGAGCTATCATTCTACAACTTGTTAATTTTGGTCAACATGATGTTTTTCAATTATCAACACGATATATGTAGATCTAGTTTCTTAATGTTTTACTGCTATATCATAGTCCACTGAATGAATGCAACATTATTTATTTTTTAAATATTTGTGTGTGTGAGAAAGAGAGAGAGAGAGAGAGAGAGAGAGAGAGACAGAGGGAGAGGGAGAGGGAGGGAGGGAGGGAGGGAGGGAGGAGCGGGAGGGGCAGAGAGGCAGACACAGAATACGAGGCAGGCTCCAGGCTCTGAGCTGTCAGCACAGAGCCTGACGTGGGGCTCGAACTCACAAACGGTGAGATCGTGACCCGACCCGAAGTCGGACGCCGAACCAATTGAGCCACCCAGGCACCCCAACACAATTTGTTTTTTAATTTTCCATTTGACAAAGTAATTTCTAATTTTGCATTACTATAAACAATGCTGCGATAAAAAATTTTCACACATGTTGGTGTACATGTGCCAGAACTTTTCAAAGGTAGTGTTTTTCAAACTGGGCCATGACTCAGTGAAATAGTAAGGAATAAAAGAAAATATCAGAGTGCATCACCCACTGTCTCATGGAATTTGTTTTTACGTAAGTACACACATACTAGGGCATGATATAAAATGCATTTATTTTAAATCAAATCAAAAAGCTCAAAAGCCATTGTACTTGAATATATACTTAGTATAAAGTTGCTTCCCAAAACAGTTGTGTAATTTATACTCTCAGCAGCAGTGTTTGAAAGTTCCCATTGTATCACAATCCTCATCGACACGTGACAAATTCACACCCCGTTAGATCTGGCACTCCGAAGAATGTGACCGGTATCGCACATCTATGTTAATTTTCCTTTAGTTCAGCATTAGTTTCATAAATGCCTAGTATCATCATTATTAAATTAGAAATACAGAAACACCCAAGAAAAGGAAATCATTTCATTTGACAAATATTTATTGAATGTCTTTTATTATAAGCCAGGAATTTTACTAAGCGCGCTTCGGATGTACTAATAAACAAGTCAGACAAAAAAGGGCACATTCTGGGTAGAGGACGGACTAGACTACTCCAAAAAGAATATAGTGTGACCGAGTGGTCAATGCAGAAGAGCAGAGTAAGCAGAGAGAGGAGAGCCAGGGAGAGGCGGAAGGTTCCTCTAGAAAGTAGGGCAGTCATCCCCAAATCGACTTACTTCTAATTTCTTTCTTCTTAGTCCTGGTTTTCTACTCCACAGCGACCTTTGTCACACATATGCATAACCATGCTCCAGCTGCAACTTTGCGCCCTACTTTCCTTCACCTGTCCCTGCTGCCTGTGTCACGACCTCTTTTCCATAAACACAATTTTTAGTGACGAATTAATAATGTGCATCACAATTCACTAAACCATTTTTACTCATGGATGAGGAGAGTGACACGGAATGAACTTGGTACTGTGTGAAGTGTTTTACATGGATTATCTCATTTAATTCACTTGACAGATGAGGAAACAGAGGAACAAAGAGGTGAAATAAAGCATCCAAGTTCACACTCTAGGAAGAGCTGGTAGAGTGATTCCATTCAGACTACTATTACATAAGGATTACTGGTCCTGATAAGAACTGACTGGAGAACTTTTTGTCAAACATGGAAAAATACAGAGAAAAAAATTACCCATAATTTCACTTTCCACAGGTAATGAACATCTTGGTGAACATAATTCTAGATTACTCCTTTATTATTGTCTATTTCTTCCCATTGGAATATGCTCATACCCACTGTTGTATTTTGCCTTTTTCTTCATTTCCTGTATATTGTGGATCACTTTTCCCATATAATTTTGCAGTCTTTCACAGTACTATTTTTACTGAGTGCACAGTAAAGAACGTTAGTATTCTGTGCAGATTTACATACTAGAGATGAAACAAAGATGTTTCCTCTATCTAATGTTAAAGTAATATCACTGTTTCACCTTCACAAAATTCACCACGAACTGGATACCTTTCAAGCTGGCTGACCAGAATAAGCTGTCAATTATGTTTACAAAGTTGTTACTCAGGACATCATCAGTCACCGCTGTTTATGTAATTGAACCTTCTGAGTGATTCTGTAACTATCACAGTTGTTACACGTTTAAAGTAATTTACAATTCATAAAATGTCATCTAAGCATTCAGTGGTGCAAGTCTCAAAAAAATACTCCCGAAAATCTGAAATGTTAGAAAGTTTGATACAGAATATTACAAAGGGAACCACAAGGATATGTCATACTACTGTTCATTTAGATGCCATGCTATGAGATGTTAGTGGTAAGATGAGAACAAAAAAGGAAGGCAAACTAAGTCTACAAATATTATAGCACAGGCAACTATCCAACTATAATCTGAGGGCTTCCTGTGTGCCAAGCCCTTTCCTACATTTGGGGACAGACCACTCAGCAAAACAGACAAAAATCTAAAAACCCCTGGCCTCATGGAGCTTACATTCTAGTAGGAATAAAAAATGGGGGGAAAACACTAGCAACAGTGATGTGGAAACATGTTCCTGGAAATCAGCCTCCTCTTCTATCGTTCTTAAGGGAATATTAGCTTTGAATTACACGAAATCTTCAAGAAAATACCTTTCCCCTCAAGTACCTTTATCCCATTTTAAGCATAAGCCATATTTAAATAATACCTTATTTGGGGATAAAATTACGGTTTTCCACTCCCGCTCTCTCTGATTATGTCTGCATTTGCAAATGTTATCTTAACAAAGAGGATTAAAGACATGTACGTTTGAGAGACTGTTAAAAATAAAAAAATAAATAAGTGGCAATTTAGGATGCATGATCTTTTGGGGCACCTGGCTGTATGAGTCAGTAGAGCATCTGACTCTTGATCTCAGGGTCATGCTTTCGAGCCCCACGTTGGGCATGAAGCCTACTTAAAAAAAAAAAAAAAAAGGAAACATAAAAGAAGGCACAACTTTCTTTTATCACACCCTTCTTTACTTGTTTCCTCAGTTTTACAGGCATAAAAATCATATTGTTGTCTTTGACTTTCATTCCCAACAATCCCATTTAAATGGTTTCCATTACTTAACTATCCTTCCTTCCTAAGGCATTCATAACCCATACCCCCTTTTTGTTTAGGGCTTGTATTATAACCCTCGACTATCAAGAATTTTTCATCTTTGTAGGCTCTGCTTCCTATTTCTTGTGTAACCAGTTTAAAATGCCATAGTAAGAAAAATCTGTGTCATCTGTCACTCTGACTAGGCCACTGCCCTTCTCAAATCCCTTCACTGGCTCCCTACTGCTTAATTCATCTAATTCAAAAATTGCCTACTCCCTGTTCCCATGTCTACCCCAATTCACCTCATCTAATAATAATTACCTCATTTATCTCTGTTCATTCCTATTCACTCTTTGCATGTCATACATTCTTCGTTCCTTTCTCCTAGTTTCTTCCTTAAAATGTCTTTCCACAGCTACTATGCTTAAATTATAAGGGCCACCCATCTCTACTCATTAGAAACACCTCTTGTATATACTATGCTTTTCCTTTTCACTTAGACTATAAGCTCCTCATGGGCAGGAACAAAATTTAAGCCATCAGTAAGTGGCCACCCACCATGTTTGAGACACAAGGAAAACACTGGTGAGATTACAAGTATGAAAATTCTCTTTATTCTCCAAAATTCTTCTCTTATTATTTCATACCTCACCACTGAATGGTAGTAAGAATACTTCCATACTACAAAGACTAAAGTTTCCCTACAAAAGCCTTAATCTTAAAAGGTTTAGTGAGATAGTTTAAATGAAGAATAACCACGAAAGGCCTTGGGCAAAGGCCAAGATGATAGACACTTCTAGTCACAAAGAAGTAACAATTGGCCTTTTATAATTGAAATATTACTTAAGTATTTTCTCTTGACAGCAAACCTTGATTTCTATTAAAACAACTTTTTCTAAAATGAAATCTATACAATACAATGCTATTTGCTATCTTACTGGTTTGTTTCTACAACTTTATTGTAGTATAACTGACACAGAAGAAACCGCACATTTAGTATAAAATGCTGAGTTTGACAGGTTGACATGTTTACCGCGAAGCCATTCACGTCTCCTCCTTTTCCTCACACCCCACTGTAATCCATCCTTTCCTTCCACTTTACCCTAGGCAACTTATGATCTGCTTTCTGCATTTTCTAGTATTTTATATATGTCTTCACTACTATAATTTATATAATTACACATCTTCATTTTTGTCTGGGTTTTTTCACTCAGCATAATTATTATTATTTTTTAATGTTGATTTATTTTTGAGAGAGAGACAGAGAGGGAGAGAGAGAGAGAGAGAGAGAGAGAGAGAGAGAGAGAGAGAGAGAAACAGTGTGAGCAGGGAAGGGACACAGAGAAAGAGGGAGAGACAGAATTTGAAGCAGCCTCCAGGCTCTGAGCTGTCAGCACAGAGACCAACACAGGGCTTGGACTCAGGAACCGCGAGATCATGACCTGAGCCCAAGTTGGATGCTTAACTGACTGAGCCCCCCAGGCACCCCTCAGCATAATTATTTTGAAATTCATCCACTTTGCTGCATATATCAATGGCTCTTTCTTCTTTATTGTTGAGTGGTATTCCATTGTAGGACTATATCACAATTTATCCATTCACTTATTATTGGAAATGTGGGTTGTTTCCACTTATGAGCTATTACAAACCAACCTGCTAGAGTATTTTGTGTGTAATTCTTTGTGCGGCCCTATGAAAACATGTTTACATTGAGTAAATACCTAGGAACGGAATGCCTAGGTGTTTTATCGTATGCATGTTTAATCTAGAGAAACTACCAAACTGTTTTGCAACTGGCTGTATCATTTTACATTCCCATCCGCAATATGAGAGTTTCAGTTCCTCTACATCCTTGCCAATACTTGCTACGTTAATCTTGTTAATTTTAGCCATTGTAATGAGCGTGAAATGACTGAGGTTTTCTTTAATGTTTATTTATTTTTGAGAAAGAGTGAGAGACAGAGTGAGAGCAGGGGAGGGGCAGAGAGAGGGAGACACAGAATCTGAAGCAGGCCAAGGCTGTGAACTGTCAGCACAGGGCCCGATGTGGGGCTCAAACTCACAAACTGAGATCGTGACCTGAGCCGAAGTTGGACGCTTAACCGACTGAGCCACCCAGGCATCCCGTCTCCCAGATTTTTAAAAAATGCTTACTTATTTTGCGCGCAAGAGAGAATGCACATGCGTGAGCACCAGGAGGGGAGGGGCACAGAGAGGGCGAGAGAATCCCAAGTAGGATCTGCACTAACAGTGCAGAGCCCAGCATGGGGCTTGATCCCACCAACTGTGAGATCATGACCTGAGTCAAAATCAAGAGTCAGACTCAGCCACCCAGTTGCCCCCCCACCTCCAGTTAATTTTTGTATATGGTGTGAGGTAAGCGTCAAGGTCCCCCCCATCCCCCCGCGGCTATCCAATTATTTCAGCACCATTTGATGCTTTCCCCCACTGAACTGTCTTGGCACTTTTGCAAAAAATTAATTGACCATATATGTATGAATCTACTTCTGGATTTCTCACTCTCTTCCACTGGTCTATGTCAATACCAGACTAAACTGATTGTAGTACTTTTATAATAAATCTTGAAATCAGTACAGTGCAACCAGTGGATCCCCCAACTTTGGCTATTCTACGATCTTTGCATTTTCATACACATTTTAAAATCAGCTTGCTAGTTTCCACCTTCTTAAAAAGCCTAAAGAATTTTGGTTGTGGGGCGTGGGGAGCACCTGGGTGGCTCGGTCGGGTAAGCGTCCGACTTCAGCTCAGGTCACGATCTCACAGTTTGTGAGTTCGAGCCCCATGTCAGGCTCTGCACTGACATCTCAGAGCCTGGAGCCTGCTTCGGATTCTGTATCTTCCTCTCTCTGCTCTTCCTCTGCTCACATGCCGTCTCTCTCTCAAAGATAAATAAAGATGAAGAATTTTGACTGGGAACACAATGAATCTTTAGATCAATTTGGGAAGACCTGCCATCTTAAAAATGAGTTTTCCAATCAATAAGTACAGTGTATCTCTCCATTTATTTAGGTTTTGTTTTTTTTGTTTGTTTTTGTGTTTGTTTTGATTAAAGGACTCTACATATAAGAAAGTAATCATCTAATATTGGAAATTTAGGAAGACCATGGTAACTAGCTTAGAGTTGGGGGGGATCAAGTAGATGTGACGAAAATACTTTCTTAAGAATTGTTTAGGGATTATTTTTTATTGAGATATAATTGATACATAATACTGTATAAGTTTAACCTGTACAATGTGCTAGTTTGATACATTTATATGACACAGTATGATTACCACCAAGGTGTTAGCCAACACCTCCATAATCTTAATTATCATTCCATACCGGGACTATAAGGTCCTCAGAGACAACAACCAAATTTAAGCCATCAGTAAGTTGCCACCCACCAGGTTTCAGACACAAGGAAAAACACTGATAAGATAGAAGTCTGAAAATTTAGAATACTAGTTTTATTTATTGCCACTGTAATTTTCTACTAAAATTAGTGAAGCCTTTCCCACACTCTGTAAGTTTAGAGAAACTATGGCCAAAAAAGTTTTCCCGTGTACTATTATTTTAAATGTAGAACACAAAGATGTTCGCTGCAAATAATGCTCCCTAGAGATATAAAATGAAATGAGATTAAAAAAACAACATTAGGATAACATGAATATAAAGCCTTAGAGGTAAGCTTAAAAGTACTAATGTGATATCTACTAAAGAGTATTAGAAGTGTTTCAGGGCTTTCATGAAAATACACCTGAATAATATATGTATGATATGAACTTTTAATGCACATTAAGTCATAAAAAAAAGAAAAATATTTTTTCTTAACTCTGCACACATTGTTACTTCTACTGTGAAGTATTTAAAATAATTTGGATAACATTTAACAGTGATCTACAGTGTTTTATTTCAATTATGAATCAGATGAACTTCCTTCAGATTATTCTTTAAAGTTTACCTTCCAACCAAAACTATTTCTAATAATAATAATAACAATAATAATAATGACAATGATGATGATGTCCCACAAATCGTATCATCTGTATTTTAACATTTATTTATTTTTGAGACGGAGAGAGACAGAGCATGAACGGGGGAGGGGCAGAGAGAGAGGGAGACACAGAATCGGAAACAGGCTCCAGGCTCTGAGCCATCAGCCCAGAGCCCGACGCGGGGCTCGAACTCGCCGACCGCGAGATCGTGACCTGGCTGAAGTCGGACGCTTAACCGACTGCGCCACCCAGGCGCCCCCGTATCATCTGTATTTTAAAACTGAAAGAATCACCTTAGGATTTTCAAAATTTTGCAATTTAAGACACCAATAACTTACATTTGGACAAACGTAGAAAATAAGCACTCTAACAGTTATCACACAAACTGCTATCCACAGTCTACATCGTTAATGCAAAAAAGCTTTAGATAATCTTTTTACCTTTTATTTCCAATAAGCATAATGACCATGTTGGAATTGGAATGCTGGCGGGCATCTTCTAACCAGGTTGTTAAGTGGTTGAATGTATCTCTCCTAAAAATAAGAGAAAATTTGACCGCTATTTTCAAAGTGTTCTCCCTAGTAGTGGGCAATGAACAGCACACATTCCATTCAAGGTAACTACTTTTAGCCATATCCACTTACGTAATGAGAAACAAATCTCAAGTACGGTTATCTGGAAACAAAATGTAACCCCACTTTAGAAAATTCCAATGTGTAAGTAATATTACCAAATTGATTAACTTAGGTGTTTATTTACATAAGAAAATAATTTAGTTGCAGATTTCTGTAGTAAATTTAAATTCAAGACGCCTCAGTTTTAAGGTCCAAGGCAAAGCCATACTCTGGTAACTGGCAAGTGTATTTACTTAGAGGAAGTCTCTGCACTGACCAAATGGATGGACACATCCCACGTTCTCACCTTGTAATATCATACACTAGCAAAGCGCCTGCCGCACCTCTGTAATATGACCGTGTGATGGAACGAAAGGACTCCTGCCCTGCCTGTGAGGAAAGAAAAGGTTGAGAGTTTTCTTTAATAAACTGTCCTCTACGTTTTCTTTTCACTCATATATAGAATATGGGCAGGTAGGGAATGAGCATGCAAAGGGAAAGAAAATCTAACTTCACCAGTCTTAGGAAAAAGTCACAAAATACTACCACGACTGCTCATGTCAACCAGACGCACATGCCCCCCCCCCCCCCCCCCCCCCCCCCCCCCAACAGCCGCCCCCAACAAGACCTCTAAACCTTTTTTGGCAATCCCTGACAACCCAATTTACTGAATGGCTTCACAATACATGAATCATTATTAGAACACAGAATGGACTCCTAGCAACTAAGCTCTGAAGACAAATTTGAAAGGAAGCAAATAACCCAGAGCCTCACATTTGAATTCAATAACCCACTCCCTGGGGCAGCTGTTGACACTAGAATAAATAAAGTCCATTGTAAATAAATGATGAATGACATCTTTACGCCCACCATCTGCTGGTGTAAAGGTTGTTGGAAGGCCAAGGATGCAGATTTTATCAGTTATATCATAAACTGCAGTGAGCTTTCAACAGTCATCAGATGGAATTCTTTGAGCAATCATTTTATTATGAAAAACAGAAAATGGTTCTGAATTTAATTTATATAATTTTTTTCTCCACACTTAATCAATTTCCTCTGTATTTGATATATAATGCTTGTCAAAAAGCAACAGGATGTAAAAGTCTTCTTTTATCCACTTGTGAAAACAGACTTCAGAGATTATGCAAAATTAGCTAATTTCTCTCTTTTCCGGGTGGCACTAAGGCTGGTGAGGGATATACGGATTGCCTCAGGGTTTAAAAGTGAGACAGGTCTTATCAAAAATACTCACAGTTTTAATCACTTTTCTACCTTTAAGAAAAGATACGTATGTAAAGTAAGTAAACACAAAGCCAGTTTTCACAATGTTTTATATTCAAAATCTACTAACCTGAAAAATATTCATGTTTGTATTCTGAGTTCTTACCTTCCAATCTAACTACTCCATCCTTCCAACCCTCAGAATTCACACAGCTCAAGTTCTGCCTTGTTCTAACACTCAACACCGTCATTCCTTGTCGTCTTGGCCCTCCCACTACACTCGTCCCCTCCGGTGCTCCCCCCGAGACGGTGCACCCAGCGTCTAGAACCGGGTCTGGCACACAGGCATGCGAAGAAAGCCTCTCAAATGAAAGAATGAATCCTAACGTCTTAATCAAGTACACAAAATGGTCATTACTCCATTCCACCTAAAGAAGAGGACACTGGTAAATCCTAACATGCTAACATCCAGTAAAAATAACTTCCCCTATGTGAAAACTAAAAATGAGACCTTCTTTTGGTAACTTGCAAACAATTCTGGCACTTTTAGAATAATGTCTTATGCTAAACTGAATGCGGAGAACATAAAAGAACTGTACAAATGGCCAACTCAGTTCATATAGTTTGAGGTTAAAACATTAGATGATACTAGCTGGAAGCATGAAATTCATTAAAATTGTTTTTATGTAATTTATTGAGATGTATCTTTCCAAAGAAGTCCTTTCAAATCCAAGTTCAAAATGTAAGCATTGTGGGAATTTTTTTCAACTGCTTATTAGTGTGGGAAAACTAAGGACTACATTTTTAAGAGTCATTCACTATGAATTATATATACCAACACAGGAGTCTTGGTAAATAATACAAAAAAAAAAGATTTTTAGTAAAAGGGAAAACAGATTTTTAAAAAGAAGAAAAACCAATCTATACACCGTTTCCATTCTTCCCGTATTGTTTTACCAAAAACAAATGTTCCAGTATGGAATTTTGTACACGATGCATCATTTTATACTGAATCCATTCAATCTGGTTTTGCCTACCATTACAAATTAAACAGAAACTCGAGCAAATAAAAAGCCAAACATCCCCAGTGAGGACTATGAACATAACTATACATCTTAAAATCTAGATTACTTTATAACAAGCAAAGATCAGTATTCAGAATAGTTCTGAATTCTTGAGACCTGACTGGTAAGAAAGACATCCTACACACTGGTCTAGTGTGTTAATGGCATTGATGGCCTTGAAATAAATCTTGCCCGATAAAGTTTTTTTTTTACTATGGCGTCCTTAACTATTCACAAAATGTTTTAACATTTAACAACTACCTGCATAAAGCTAGCCCAATGGTTAATTACCTTGAACATATTAAGGCAAAGTAATCTAGTTTTTAAAAAATACATTAAGAGGGGCACCTGGGTGGCTCAGCTGGGTAAGCATCTGACTCTTAATTTCGGCTCAGGTCATGATGTCATGGTTCGTGGGTTTGAGCCCCATATCGGGTCCTGCACCGACAGCATGGAGCCTGCTTGGGATTTTCTCACTCCCTCTCTCTCTGCCCCTCCCCTGCTCACGTGTTCTCTCTCTCTCTCAGTAAATAAATTAACATTAAAAAATAAAAATAAATAATATAACCTGACCAAATGATGATCAACCTATAATGTTTCACACAAAAATGAATGTCAACTTAGGAAATATAGATGTTATTTTGATCCTCTTCAATATAAGGTGTTGGCCTCAAGAAATGTTAGAAGCTTGAAACTGAACAGCATTTAGCATTATTTGTAGAGGGACTCCTAATAGTAGCTGAAGGTTTTAAAAAAACAAAAAGCATTTAATGAAACTGGAAATTGGACGATTGGCTAAGTGAACAGCACCAAAAAAACCTGGTTAGAGTGGCCATAAGTTTATCAGCTCCCAATATAGCTGTTTGAGTTCTGTAAAAAGTCAGCAAGATGCCCAGATATGCAAAAAAGAACCGAGCAAGCCAGCCTTGCCAGATAATGGGAGGTGCTCATTTTTTCAGTGATGCTTAGTGCGAAACAGTCATAGGGCATCTGTGAAAAAGAATCTTTACAGACCTTTGTTTTCCATGTGAGGATTGCTAAATCAAATAAACTTGATTCTTTAGCCCATTCACTCATTCATGTGTTAATTTTAAGTGCAGTCTCCCCGCAGTGTGGGGCGCAAACTCATGACCCCAAGATCAAGAGTTGCATGTTCTACCAACTGAACCAGCCAGGTGCCCATAGCCCATACCTTTAAAACTGACTTCGGTTGGCAGATAAATATCCCCCAAATTGACTTCTCCATGTGCCTGTCTGTCGCTAACAATTTTTGTGGTAACCAGGCCGGGAACTTAACTCCTCCTCCTCTCTTGTTACCTCTAGAACATACAACTTTACACACATTAAGCTACCGCTCAAAAATTCCTGACCACCCTGAATTTAAGTCTTGATCTCTTGGGAATCTGATCTGTTTCTCTAGAATTGTATCTTCTTATTCGATAAAAGTCTTGTTCATACAGCCAACTTTTTTTCCTACTGATACTCTGCCTATCTTCTGAACATTCCTGCCTTTGTGCCTGTGTAACTCTGCCTGAAGAACTGCTTTCCTCCACCTCCCCAATTTCCATTTCCTCTGAGGACCAGTTCAAGCCCCCTGATTCTCTCACAAAGCTAGGAAGCTAGTCTACCACAGCCCGTAGTTATCTAGTTCTCCTCACACACCCAAGAGCACGTCCATGTGATCATTTGGTTCTAGTGTTATTGATTATATAAAAGGCACACACTGTTCAAATGCTGGTCTTGTTTCCTCTTTAGTTCTCCTTGAGGGATAGCCTAACTCAGAACACTGAAGTATATATGGCAGGCTCTCAAATTATGTTACCTTGATTGATCCCAAAGGGCTGATAAAGTTAGAAAAATAAGATTTGTGACAATCAGTATTATAGTAATACCTCTGTTCCCTGTTAGTCATTTGTCTAACAATCCCAGCTATATAGAACCCAGCCAAGCACCAAAAAAGAAGAAAAAAAGGCTTTCTAAGTAGCCAAGTTAAGTTGTCCAGGCCCAAGAATGAAATCTCAGGTACCTGACTAACAGACTCAACCTAAAAATGTAGACCTGTGATCAAGGAACTGCTCTCATTAAGGAAAAAGATTTTGAAATCTACATGCATGACCAGACTTCTGTTTTGGATGACAATAATATCAGTAAAAATCAAAGTGGTTTTTAGGCTGCCTCAGTCGTCACAGCAAGGACACAGAAAAAGTCAACCTGCACTATCTAAAGCTTTTTAAGGGAGTTTCCTACAGAAACCAAAGTAGATCATCTTGAGAAGAGAAACATGGTTGTGAATATCTATGTTAAATTCTTTTAAAAAATTAAGAATATTTACTTAAAAAAAGAGAGAGGATTTCAGACTCTTTTAACACCGCCACTTAAGAGAAACTGGAGACCGCAGATGGGAGGTAAATAGGAGAGTAGAATGGATGTCTAAGGTATTTTCCTGCCCCTGTAGTTGTTCAAGAGAAGGTTGACGACAACTGCTGAAGGGGGCAAAAGCCTCCCCACTCCCGGGGCGGGTGGGATGGGAGCAGAGAGGAGGGGCAGAGGCAGGACTGTGTCCCAGTGCTTGGTTCCAGGCCCTCTGCCTGGTCAGCCATCCTTACCGCCGCACTGAGCTATAAAAAACACCCATTGTTTTTGGTAAGAAGTTGAGTTATAAATGGACACATTTTACAAAGGACCAAAAAATGCCTGTGAGGTGCTAAAAAGGTACTTTTTAGCATGCAGGCACATGACTTCGCACATTTACCAATAATACTAGTTCCAATGTATTGTTTGATGTATAAAATATCTGTAAACGTAAAGTATTTTGAGGGATGCTAAGAAGAAACCTAGACTTAAAACATTTACGCTACAAATTTGGGGGGAGAGAATTAAATTTTTTTGGATATACCGGAAAAGGTAAATGAATAAAGAAGATATGGTATACATATACAATGGGATACTACTTAGTGATCAAAAAGAATGAAATCTTGCCATCTGCAAGATTTAGATTCCATCCAACATGGACAGAACTAGAGTGTATTATGCTAAGTGAAATAAGTCAGAGAAAAACAGATACCATATAATTGCACTCACATGTGGAATTTAAGAAACAAAACAGATTGACCATATGAGAAGGGAAGGAAAAATAAGATAAAAACAGAGAAGGAGGCAAACCATAAGAGACTCTTAAATACAAAGAATAAACTGAGGGTTGCTGGAGGGGAGGTGGGGAGGGAGATGGGTTAAATGGGTGATGGGCATTGAGGGCACTTGTTGGGATGAGCACTGGGTGTTATATGGAAGTGATGAATCATTAAATTTTACTCCTGAACCAATACTACACTGCAGGTCAATTAACTTGAATTTAAGATAAATAAATTTAATTAAAAAAAAACACTACTTTGATACATTTTCCACCTATCAGACTGCAAAAAAGAACACCCAATATTCTGGCAGCTCACTGTTAACAAGGCTGTGGTAAAACAGCACTTGCTGTATCAGTGGACGCGCAAAGTGGAAGAATCATGGGTTAATCTCCAGCAAGACCGCCTATGCATTTATTTTGTGCCTAAATAATCCCACTTATAAGAACCTACCCCAAAGACATACCGGGTGAAATGCAAGTTAGAGGAAACAAAACAACTTCAGAAGGTCAATGGGGCTGGGGTGGGGACTGTTTTAGATTAAAAGAATCACGATAATCAAATGCAAGGGAGATCTTGATTGAACCATGGAATTTTTTTAAGTGAAAGTACATTTTTTTTTAATGTTTATTCATTTTTGAGAGACAGAGAGAGACAGAGCATGAGCGGGGAAGGGGCAGAGAGAGAGGGAGACGCAGAATCCGAAGCAGACTCCAGGCTCCGAGCTGTCAGCACAGAGCCCGACGCGGGGCTCGAACTCATGAACCATGAGATCATGACCTGAGCTGAAGTCGGGCGCTGAACCGACTGAGCCACCCAGGCGCCCCTAAGTGAAAGTACATTTTGAGAACAACAGGAAACTTGAACACTGGGAATAGGAGACTGGTATAGAAGGCAATTTTAGTGTCTTTGTTAAATATCTGTGACGGGATAATGGTACTGCATTTAGGGGGGAGCATACCCTTAGAGGATGTGTGCCAGGTATGAAGGACGGTGTCTGCAACTCTGAAACAGTTCAGAAGGGAACACGGTAAAAGGGACAAGGATGGAGGCCAGACTGCTATGAGTGCACACGGTTTCACGTTCTGCACTGTGGAAACATCGGACGTTTCGTAATTCAAAAAAATAAGAAATGAGAAATCCCTAAAACTTGAAAACAAACAAATGAACCTAACTGTATCAAGTTGGTGGCACAACCGATTCAGATGAGAACTGTTCCAGGTTAGGTTAAAATAGTACTTTCATTTGATGCCTCCAGGGGTACATGTATGCTAAGGGAGAAAGAAATGCAATAAAATCTTAAACTACAAAAGAAAAGAAAAAGAAAAAAAGAAAAGAAAAGAAAAGAAAAGAAATGAAAAGGAAGGAAGGAAGGAAGGAAGGAAGGAAGGAAGGAAAGAAAGAAAGAAAGAAAGAAAGAAAGAAAGAAAGAAAGAAAGAAAGAAAGAAAAATGTGACAAAAAACATAAAGAAGAGTAAGAACACAAAACAAAGTGGGTAAAAGCTGGATGAGGGTGTGAGAGCGAGCGTGGACTTCTTACGTCCTCCTTCCATCAGTCATGGAATAAGAACTGGCTACAATTTGTTTTCTTCTTTGATTTACCCTGACAGAGACTAAGAATATCACACAGTCGACTTCTGATAAAAGAAAAAAAAATGTGCACAGGGCCCAAGGAAAGTGCTTTAAGGGAGGGGACTGTTACACTGTTACCACTGCTTCCAGCAAACCCTCCGGGGACTATCTGCTGGCAACTATACTTACTATTTTCAAAAAGGCAAAAAAAAAAAAAAAAAAAAAAGCAATGACGGTGGATGTGGAAATTCTGGGAGAAAACTCCTTATTTTGTGTAAATGGAAATGGATATACAGTGTATGACAAACATCCTAAGATACTGAGTCACTGGGGGGAAAAATCACTTCTTTAAGGCTGATGAAACAAATAATAACATTTGGTATATTTTTCCCTGAAGGCTCTAGGATGGTTTTGTAAATGTTCTGAGCCAGGAATAGACACGATCCTTGCTACTAAAAATGTAGTTTCCTATCCAAATGTATAAGCACGCTGCAAAACATTAACGATAGGGAAACCATGTTCCATTCAGATATAAAACTAAGCGTGGAAAGAACCATAATGTGTGTAACAGAGCATCTATTAAAACAGTTTTGGAAGTTAGGTACGAAAGTAAGATGAAAACCTCTCAGGCAGAGATTCAAGAAGCAACTTTCAATAGTAGTAAGTTAACAAGAACTACCTTATGACCGAGCAATTGTACTACTAGGTATTTATCCAAAGGATACAAAAATGCTGTTTCAAAGGGGCACGTGCACCCCGATGTTTATAGCAGCACTATCAACAATAGCCAAAGCACGGAAAGAGCCCAAATGTCCATCGATGAATGGGTAAAGGAGATGTGGTGTGTGTGTGTGTGTGTATGTGTGTGTGTGTGTGTGTACACACACACACATACATACAATGGAATATTACTCACTGATCAAAAAGAATGAAATCTTGCCATTTGCAAAAATGTGGATGGAGCTAGAGTGTATTATGCTAAGCGAAAAAGTCAGAGAAAGACAAGCATCATATGACTTCACTCCTATGTGGAATTTAAGAAACAAAACATGAACATAAGGGAAGGGAAGCAAAAATAATACAAAAATAGAGCAGGAGACAAACCATAAATACTCTTAAATACAGAGAACAAACTGAGGGTTGCTGGCAGGGTGTTGGGTGGGGGGATGGGGTAAATAGGCGATGGGCATTAAGGAGGGCACTTGTAGGGATGAGCATTGGGTGTTACATAAGTGATGAATCATTAAATTCTGTTCCTGGAATCATTATTACACTATATGTTAACTAACTTGGATTTAAATATATACATAACAAAAGTAGTAAGTTTTCTGAACACTCTTTAAAATCTGAGACAGGCTACTGGTGCCTAGCACCTGCCATGCGGGAGGCCTGGAATTCTTTCCTGGGAGTCATGATGTCTTCAATGGTACCAGTCTCTCCGTTTTAGATAGAGGAAAGAAGACTATCACTCTGCCTTTCTAGAGGAAGTATGAACAAGGTGTTGCTGTTTTTCTAATTCTCTTTCATGCTGTCCAAAATAAGCAATTATGACAGCAATTATTAAATAACCACAAGAACCTGGAGCTCAATACATAACACAACAGATTTCTTCTGACAGATCACTAAAATGTAAAATAATCAACTCATAAGCAAGGGGGGGAAAGACAGGACTAGTTAACCTACAACAGAAACAACTGGGGAATGAATGACTTGTTCAAGGTTCAAAAACTGGAGGGCAGGGAATTATTTAAGAGAACACCTCAAGGACAGAAGGACAACCGGATAAATGAGAATAAGCCACAACAAGGTGCTTTGTGTCTATAATGTCACATAATTTTCACTATGAAATTAACCTTCCCTGTGGAACTATGTACTTTAGCAATAATGTCTCTTGAATGCATCCATTGATCCTACAGACTGTTTAGAACGAGATTCTTTACTTACTCATTCAATAAAATTTACCAAACATCAGCCAGTACACTATGAATGCAAGATACAAAGTTGAGTAGGATACAGAGGGTCCTTTCCCTCATGATTATTATCAGGCTGGTGAACAAACAACTATGATAACAACAGGAGCAGAGCTGTAACAGAAATATACATAAATTATGGGGAGAATCAGCTATCTCATGGGTGTCACAGAGGCTCCAGAATTGACATCTGAGCTGGTCTTAAATGGAAAACGGGGGGAACGTACTTCAAGCACAGCAAGTATTCGTGCAAAGTGCAAGGTATGAAAGGCATACTTATTACAGAAGAGCAAGTGGTTTGGTTCACACAACCCTACACGGCAGGATGTGTCCTGCACGAGTTTATTAGCTAAGAAAGCAAGCTAGCTTACATAAAACCACCCACTTCTGAAAAAGAAGAATAAACTCTTTTAACACAGGAGAGAATACTTCCTTTCGGCTGGAGAGCATTAATTTTAAATCTCTAGGAAGGAAGGGACTTTGCATATTTCATTTTTCTCTTTTCCAAGCAGTTCTGAAATCATGTCACCCGAGAGAATATAAATCAGAAAAGTTATGAGACACTACAGGCTCGGGGTGGGGGAGGGGAATGCTAAGAAACAGTAAAAGCATAAATCTTCACTTAAAAAGAAGAGACAAGAAACCACAAGAACCTGGAGTTCAATATATAACTCTGGAACAGAGCAAGATAGAGATTTAGGGGTTTCCATCTCAGGGATTTACTAGGTGACACGTAGGAAGTATCAGGAAACCTAGGTGTCACAACAGCCTGCAGCAACTGGCTGGGTCTTGTTGTGAGATATTCTCCAATCTGTGAGACCGAGAATCCTCCAAGGTTCCTTTCTTCAATAACTATTATAGGTGACAGCTAAGAAACTAAGACTGAGCGACAAGAGAAAAGACGGACAGGGGAATATAATGATAAAATTCCCCATCTTTTAAATTTCATTTACTAGTTTAGAGAATTTGCTTTGTCATAACAGGCGACCTTTTGGGTTTTCTCAATTAGGGTTCTGTAAAGAATTAAGTCCTAAATGCCCTACGGCAGTGGTTCTCAAAGCGTGATCCCAGGACGCCCGGGAGTCCCTAACCCTTTAAGGGTCCATGAGGTTCTCCATTTCCCAACTACTTATTTGTGTGAGGTTTCATTTTCTTTTTTTTAATGTCTATTTATTTCTGAGAGAGAGCGCATGCTGGGGGAGGGGGCTGGGGGGGGCGGGGACAGAGCATCCTAGTCAGGCTCTGCACTGACCACTCTACGTGGAGTTCTAGCTCATGGACCATGACATCATACCTGAGCCGAAGTCGGACGCTTAACCGACTAACCCACCCAGGCACCCCGAGGTTATATTTTCTTCATATACTCCAACTAAACAATACACATCAGACCCTATGCAGAAGTAGGTATGAGAATTCAACCTGTTTTCTATTAAGCAGACAGTGAAGAGGTTTTTCAAAACGTAACAAAATGACACTCTTCTCACTAGAAAAATAAAGTTTTTGTTTTGGAAAACCAGTCAATTCTCATAAAAATTGCTTTGTTGATCCTAACACATAAGAAGTTTAATGTACTTATCTTCAAGTGAATTACTAATTGGGTATTTATAAGTTTCTCAGTTTTGTAATGTAAATATTGATAGCTATAAGGCACATAAGCAAAGGCTCTTTGGAGTCCTCATTAATTTTTAAAAGTATAAAGAAAGGGATTCTGAGACCAAAAAGTTTGAGAACCGTTACCTTAAGGTATCCATTGTATGTAACAAAGTAACTTCTCTATTATACACTTAAGTCGGGAGGAAACAGAAAACAGTATCCTGTTGTGCGGTTTAGATCACAAACTGGTACTAAAAACTCTATAGCACAGCATGGAACAGACACTCGGTGAACATAAATGGGAGGGAGAATTAGGGCTGGGAGCGAGGCTGCTTCAAGTGGTTGGGACTAAATCAAACTTCTATTTTTTATGTTTTAAACCAAACTTTTAAAATTAATAAGCGGTCAGATCAAGTGACTCTATCGTGTTTACATTCATATTTTATTTTGTAGGTGTACTTTAGATATGCTGCTTTATTTTCTTAAAAACAGTTTCTGGAGCATTTCCATTTAGACCACACAGCCTGAGCATGTGTTCAGACACGTTCACCTACACCCAAGGCCTGTGATACATCTGTTGAAAACACTGCATAAGAACACCTAATCTTTTCTGGCACCACATTTCATCTCACGGCTATGTGGATGCTGGTGCCTAACAAATCATAATAGGCATAAAACGACATTAAAACAAAACAAAACAAAACAAGACACTGTACTTTCATAGAACAACTTTACTGAGGGCATACAATGTATTTGCTATACTTACCGTATCCCATATCTGAAGTTTTATCTGTTTTCCATCAATAGTTATCATTCGAGCACCAAACTCTACACCTGAACAGACAAAAAAATGATTTGTTACACAAACTAGTGGGACTATATTTCACATTTAAGGATTTTTTTAAAAAAGGATGTTTATTTCCAGGACATACTATCCCAGATGATACATAGATGAACTTTACCAAATATGGCCCCTACCCTGAGAAAACAAATAAACTAAGGCAGAGGTGCTAAAAGGCGTAAGTTAAAGACACAATTAAAATACTAAGATATTCAAGTCTAGTAAAGTTAGAAAACAAACTGTCGTCCTCATGTTTTCATAGGTTCCATAATATAAAAAAACTAGAAATGAGATTCAAGAACCGTAATTATTAGTAACAATATTAAAATTCCTTGAAAACTATTAATATGGTATAAAGATCACGAAAGGGATAGAGGCCCTTCAACATCATAGCTTTGGTTCCCAGCATGGGTTATCAACTAGTAAAGAACTCTCCTAATCCCACTCCAGATAACCACTGTTTAAACATACTTCGAGACGTTGCTCTAAGGGAAGATACACACAGAAGTGTACGTACACTCTACACAGATGGGGGCACATAAGTGCCGCTCTGCAATTCGCTTCTCAGACAATAACAAACATTACTCCGTATCACAAATCTCATTACAAATCAATCAGTCAATAAACTATGCCATTACTTTTGGTGACTGCATGTGTGTGTGTGTGTGTGTGTGTGTGTGTGTGTGTGTACACACACTTTACTAAGTTGGTAAGCTGGTTACAAATACAGGTCATTGCTGAATTTTCTCTAAGTAGCTAAAACTGAAATGAACTTTCTGCTTACATCTTTCAACTAAGGATTATGACTAAAGGCAAATTATATGAAATAGAATTGCAGGTCAAAGGGAGTACAACCTTTTTTTTTTTTTTAAACCTTTTTTTTAACGTTTATTTTTGAGAGACAGAGACAGAGCATGAGCAGGGGAGGGGCAGAGAGAGAGGGAGACACAGAATCTGAAGCAGGCTCCAGGCTCCGAGCTGTCAGCACAGAGCCCGATGTGGGGCTCGAACTCACGAACCATGAAATCTCGACCTGAGCTGAAGTCGGCCGCTTAACCGACAGTGCCACTCAGGCGGTCCTAGGAGTACAAACTTTCTTAACACAGGTTAACTACTCTGGCTTTTCTCCTTCATTTATCTTTTTTTTTCCTCCTCTCCCCTTATCATCTTTTTTTGAAAGTACTCAGTCTGGGTGGTTCAGCTGGTTAAGCAGCCAACTCTTGATTTCGGCTAATGTCATGAATTCACAGTTTGTGGGATCGAGCCCCACGCTGTCAGTGTGGAGCCTGCTTGGGATCCTCTCTCTCCCTCTCTCTCTGCCCCTCCGCCACTCACATTCTCTCTCACTCAAAATAAATTAAAAAAAAATTTTTTTTTTAAGCATAGGAGAAAAAAAAGGGATAATTTCAGAGCAGCAAACAGCTGTGAAGGAGACTCTGAAAGAAGTCTATCACTTCTATTACACTGAGTCATTACTGCTTGGAGTGCGCTCCATCAGTATTTAGATCAGAGTCGGGGTGAAGGGAAGACACACATGGTCCTCAGAAACCAGATGTCAGCTTGGCAAAAAAACAGCTTCTAGTTGCCCAGGGGAGGGCATAATGCCCGGTGTCAGAATTCCATTTCAGCAGCTCCTGTAACTCCCCCGACCATGATCAGGAAGATGGGACAGACAGGTAATTTGTTCTTTCGTGATACGTAACTCGGTGAAGTTTTTACTCTACATCTTAACAATGATTCCATCCCGGGGCCAGAGTCAATACCAGGCAACTAATGGTACATTTCTCAGAATCAGAAATAAAGAAGAGTTAGGGAGACTCAGGAGTCACGATGTACTAGAATGAAAAATGCAAAACTGCAAAATTCTGCCACACAACCATTTTTTATACCTGCCAATCTACATATTAATTACAAGTATATACATATATAAATCTAAAAATATATATAAATACATACATACATATTCACACGTACTCTGTGCCACAGGGTGGGAGACACAGAAAACAACCGCCCGCCAGCTTACCATTAACATGAAAATGGGAGTAGCTGAAGGGAGAAACCAGCGGCTAAATATTATACAAGTGCTCTTTGAGGTATCCGGTATTTAAAAGGAATGTACTAATGTACAATATTCTATGTAGCTAGACATTTAACAAAGTGGAAGCTTTTTCGTGAATCTATTGTTTCATTTCTAGCCACAAACTAGAGAGAGAATGCCTACTTTTCCTTCCATCATCACAGATGGGCTTTTAACCTCAATCTAAAAATGCTGCATCACTCACTGGGATTAAAGATTTCTTCAATCTAATGCATAATGTCTAATTGGACAAAAAACAACTACAAACTAGAAACAGACCCTTGACTCGTGTTGGATGGGCAAGGCCCAGGGACTGACATCTTGGGCAGAAGGACACAGATCTGAAGAATGACTGGCATCCACTGTGTCCTGGCAGATGAGAGGCTAAGGACACCTGTGCTGCGGGACTGCTGCTATGGTTCCTGCTTCCTGACTCCAAAGATGCTTCATTCCTGCCCATTCCCAAGTGTAAGTCTTCACTCTCCTGAGGGTTCCATGTAAAATTCCAGGAATTCTAACATATCCCCTTTTGCTTTACCTAGCCACACTTGGGTTTTGGTACATTTATCTCTTTAGTCAAAGTAAGCAAAGAAAGGTTGTTGAAGCTTGAAGTCTTTTAAACAAAGATTTTGCCTGTAAAAATATATCCAATTTTATTATTATTATTTTTTAAGTTTTATTTATTTTTGAGGGAGACACACACACACGCACACACACACACACACACACACACACACAGAGCGTGAGTCAGGGAGGGGCAGAGAGAAAGGGATACACAGAATCCGAAGCAGGTTCCAGACTCTGAGCTGTCAGCACAGATCCCTATGTGGGGCTTGAACTCACAGACCAAGAAGAGATCATGACCTGAGCCGAAGTTGGACGCTTAACCGACTGAGCCACTCAGGCACCCCAAAATATATCCAATTTTTAAGATGTTAAATGAAAATCGTATCATATGAAAATCAGGATTTGTTTCTAAAGCAGGGAAATGTCATAATAAAATTGATGTTTTAATATTATTTATCAATAGGGTCAGGATACAGAATTTAAAAACAAGAGGTAAAGAACTAACTAGTTCTTAACAAGACTACTGTATTATCCAGGAATGAGATAAAGAATGATGGCAGGAAGAAAAATACATCTTTTTTAAAATTTTATTTTAGAGACAGAGTGAGTGTGTGAGTGAGGGAGAGGGGAAGAGGGAAAGAGAGAACCTTAAGCAGGCTCCATGCTCAGTGCAAAATCTGATGAGG
Organism: Prionailurus bengalensis; assembly: GCF_016509475.1. NCBI lineage: Eukaryota > Metazoa > Chordata > Mammalia > Carnivora > Felidae > Prionailurus > Prionailurus bengalensis. Next base: position 11,795,409 of record NC_057353.1, on the reverse strand, counting down.
GGCTCGATCCCATGACCCTGGGATCATGACCTGAGCTGAAATCAAGAGTCGGATGCTCAACTGACTGAGCCACCCTGGAGCCCCTTTTTTATTTTTTTTATTTTCTGAAAAATACACATCTTAAAGGAAAAACTGACAAGCACTGATTACTGAAAAACTATGATTTGTTTTCCTATCAAATGAAACAAAAACAGAATCTGATTTCAGTTTCAGAACTGTAACTCCTTCTCATTAACCTACTTGTAACTGGGCTCAATACATTGTGTGACTGGGCTCAATACATTCTGTGTGGCAAAAGAAAATACTGAAACTTAAGTGCACTATAAGACTCAGAAACAAAAACTGAAAACCTTATTTCTTTTCTGGGTTATTAAAAATTTTCAATCTTTTTTCTTAAGTGTATATGGGTGTCTGTGTGCGTGTGTGTGTATATTTATATATATGCTTAAGAACTCAATTTAGACACACTTTCCTATCTTTTTTTCAAGGGATAAACCATCATCCCCTATGCCCTTGAGGTTCTCTTCTCAGATGCATTTTCAATTAACAGCCAATCTGGCTGCCAGAGAGATGGTCTGTGGAGCCAAATGCAAGAAGGCCTCATTTACCTGATGTTGTTAGGGAGCGATGCTTATTTTTTCAGTTATGTTATTCACTTGCAACCTTCCAAGACAAAATAGTCTGAATGTAAATAGATACTTTTTAACTGCCTCTAGATCATTATCATCCTTGCGTAGTAAGAAATGTGAAGCCTTGCGAAAAGAAAAGAAAAGAAAAGAAAAGAAAAGAGGAAAAAAGAAAAAAAGAAAAGAATGTGAAGCCTTGCAGGGTAACCATTTATTGAGCAAAGATCAATGTCTACTAATTGTGGGACTGTGTGAAAAATGTTAAATCTCTTCTGCGTCAGTTTCCTTATCTGTAAAATGATATTAATAAAACCCATCTCATAGGATTTTTTTCAAGATTAAAGGGTTACTACACACAAAACAAGAGCGGGGCTTGGCATACAGTAAGTACTCAGTATGTGTGAGCTATAATTATTATTCCCTACTCTACACCAAAATTTCTATACCACCACTCACATAACTAATGATGCCAAGCCGTTTGAGAAAGGGCCACTTGTCAGAGCCAAGTGACCATGGGGCTGTCACAGAAGAGAGCAGAGCCACAACAGCAGAACACAGGGACCTGTGCTGGGACCTAGACATTGTGGAGGTTCAAAACAGAGACTTGTGGGAAGAAAGCTTTATGTCCCTAGTTCTAGAAACAAGGGAAAAACTAGATTATTGAAGAGTAACTTCCTTAACTTTCCATGAAAAAATGAATAGCACCTTTAAGGTAAACCACTAGAAGTTTCCAACTGCAGAGAAAAAGATCATCATGCCCTCAACTTGTAAACTATTACAGAGATTTTGGTCATAAATTACACAAACAAAACAAAAAGGTGCAAATATTAGACAAGGAAAAATTTATGACTTACAGATAGGCCAGTCTGGGCCAGTCTACCCAGAGCATGCAAAATAATTAATTTCACAAAAGTAATGGTGAAAAAAAAAAAACCTACCCACAATAGTAACAAAATAAACTTACAAAAAAAAAGCACAAGGCCTATAAGAAGAAAATTATAAAACTTTACTGAAGAGCATTTAAAAAGTTGGGGGGAAACGGGGCACCTGGGTGGCTTGCCTCAGTCAGTTAAGTGTCCGACTCTTGGTTTTGGTTCAGGTAACAAAACCCACAGTTTCATGGGTTCGAACCCTGAGAGTCGGGCTCTGCACGCCCTGCACACTGGCCATGTGGAGCCTGCTTGGGATTCTCTATCTCCCGCTCTCTCTGCCCTTTCCCCTCTTGTGCTCTGTTTCTTTCAAAATAAATAAACTTAAAAAAAAATAAATAAAAACAATGATCAAGAAAACTTCAAAAAGGAAAAATGTCAATCACATATTAATTATACTACAAAGTTACTATAAATATCAGTAGTATATTTTCTCATGAAATAGAGAAAAACAGAAACAAAACAAAAACCCAAAACATAAATGGAATAGATTTGAGAGTCCTCAAACAGACTTGCTTACCTATGGAGACTGAGCATATGACAAAGGTGATGGTTCAAGCAGGAAAGAAAGATGGATTATTTAATTAATGGGTGTGGGGCTACACGTTATATATGGATTAAAGAAAATCATATACGGGGCCATACACCAGACAGGGTATGAATTTACAGTATTAGAAAAGTACTTAAGAGAACAGGAAGTAATTTTTGTACTGGGGAGCCTTCCTTAGTGAGGCCTGGAAGCCAAAAAGAAAACCATCAACAGATTTGACAAAAAAAAAAAAAAACCACAACAACAAACCAGTAATAGAAGGGGCAAAGATAAAAACAGGTAATTCAAAGAGAAAAGAGACAGAAGTGGATCTTAAACATATGAAAAACGCTCAGCCTCACTAAAAATTAGAGAGCAGGAAAGTAAAATAATCACTATTCTCTGCCCATTTCACGAAGATCAAAAACACAACTAAGCCACAGTGGAGGGAAGGCCCAGGAGAAACGGGCACTTCAGTAGCCACCGGTGGAGGGAATGCACATCAGAACAGCTTTGTGTGTGTTTGTGAATACATTTAAAACCCTAAAAGGCTACAAACACATCAGTGGTTGCTGGAGGGCCAAAGGAATATTATACAGGGAATTTAACTTTCTCTGGAGTTTTGTACAATGTTTTCATAATAAGCACACCCTGTCAAGGAAATACGTTTTACTATTCCAGTAACATAGACTCTGGGATCTAAACTCGATGTTCACAGAGTGCTTTTAAGCTATCTCCCTAGTTCTTGGCAATGTTATCTCAGAAAAGTGAACCCCAATTAAATGAGGGGTATTTGTAACTGATCTGTGGGAAGCCTGACACAAGAAATGATGCTTCAATTCTACAACCTTTACCCCCAAAGGACACTTTCACTCCTCAGTCATTTCTTATAGGACGGCTGCTTTAAGGATGTGGGGGAGTTAGGCAGGAAGGTGGCACAACATATGCCTAGCCTCTATATCACTGTTTGTTGAACATTCCATTAATAGATAGTGAAATAAATGTAGTGGGCATCAGTGGGCTATAACTAGAATTATTTCTACACAATATAATTGAACAGCATTAATCAAATGTATGCATCAAGCACTGTAATGTGAAATGTTTTTGAAACTTTCTCCCCAGAGAGATAGTATATTAATTTAGAAAACATTTACAGAGTCTTTTTATGTACCAGGCACTGGAGACACAGCAATGAACAAAACTGATAACAGTGCTATCACGAACTTTACTTTTATCCTGGTGGGAGACAACATTCACTTATAATCACCTGTATAAAAAGTTAAGGAGAAAAATAAATCTAGGCAAGAGGATGGGTTTGGGGGGGGGGGGGCTATGTGTGTCCACGTGCACTTGTAAAGGCCTAGGAGGGAAAAAATCAGGAGCTATTTGGAACACGTTAAGTTTGAGATGCCTAATAGACATCTAAGAAAGGAGATGCTGAGTAAGCAGCCGGATATGTGCACATGGGGAGAAGAGAGCCTCGTTGGAGTGAGTTCCAAAAAGAAGGAGGGGAAGAGAAAAACTAGAGACAGAAATTACAAACAGTCCTATCTGAGGACTTTTGCCAAAAGGAAACAGAAGGACTGAAAGCTGGAAAAGATAACAGTCATGAAAAATGACAATCAAATGGGGAAAAATGAGTGACATTCGGGAAAAAAAGAACTGCTGAAGCAGTGTTCTTGAGTGGGCCTTGGCTAGCAACTTGGAGTTCATCCACAATAGCAAGGAGAAGGCTGAGTTCATGGGCACAGCGCAGGTAGGTGGGTCTGTGTGGTGATGGAAACCTGTGAAAATGCTCCTGTTCGCCTTTGGAATTTCCTGAAATAGAGACCAAGGCTATCACATGAGAATGAAGACAGGAAAGGTGGTGCCTGATTACAGAGCAAGAAGGTGTAACACAGTGGTACAGGGAAGTGGAGAATGAACGGATTGGAAACAAAGTGTAACTGTCAAGTGGTTAGAAGTTAGTGTCCAAGAAACTAATGAGACTAGTTAGCCGGGCTCTGGGTTTTTCAACCAGCAGGATGGAGTAGATAGTTAGAGTTGACCTATGGGTTAGCCACAAAAGTGTGACGAAGCAAGAGAGGGGGCAGGAGTTGAGCGTGCATGCCGGGGTGATGAAAATGACAATGATAATGGTTAGAATTAAAGCTGGGCAAGGAGGAAAGTAGGACCACAAGAGGGGTGAGAGTACAAAGACAGCAGGACCAACGGATTATAGAACTGATGGGACAAATAAATCATTAGTGTTAGCAACTAGAGGACGTGAGTTGGAAGGATGGGAGGACAACCAACCAGATGCATGACACTGAGATTCTGGAAGTGGTTCCAGGTACCAGTAACGACCAGGTCCTGGGTGTGACTATGGGAGTGAGTAGCTGAAGTAGAGAGGAAGCAAGAAGGAAGAGGCCAGGATGTGTGTGGGGGTGCACTCGCATGTACGGACAGGTCAACTGGTTTACAAAACTGGTAAAAACCACTGCTCCAATGCTTCTCAAGCTTTTCATATGAGTCACTGGGAGATCCTGTTCAAATGCAGAATTTGACTCAGTAGACTCTTTAACAAGCTCCCAGAGAATAAAGATGCTGCTGGTCCAGTATAACAGCACTTAAATACACCCAACGTTCTACTCTGGACCTTCAGTGTAATTCTATCCGGGAAGCTATCTGTAAATTGCCTCTTTGATTACTATTGTTAACAATTCTCACTGAGATCGTAGTCAAAGGGTAATGAGGAGTATTTCACGGACTCATCCTTGTCTTTTATTTCCTCTGTTCCATCATTTAATACTTGGTCATGACCTGACCTTAGCGTTCTCACCTTCTTCTATCCATCAGGCAAAGTATGCAGCAGAATCAAGATACTGTCTTACTCACATCTATCGCAGCAAACATTCCAATGTTCCTTGAAAACAAATACATGCTCATGACCAGAAAAATAAACTGTCTGGATGGGTGTGGTAAGGTAGAGCAGTCAGGGTGGAACCAGAAAAACAGAAACCATATTTAAATATTTAAAACAGAGGCAACTTAATGTAGGGAGTTAGTTACAGGAAAGAAAAAGCTGAGAAGCTCAAGAAGGGATGGTAAAGAAGCGGAGAGACTGGCACCAGCCGGAAAGTGCTGCCATCTCTAGGCTGGGGGGACACAGAGAGAAACCAGGGTTAGCAGAGCTCAGGAGACAGACCATCAGTGGGCCTGTCACCACCAGGGGTGGGGCTGGAGTCTTACGAGGACGAGACAGAAAAGAAGTCCCTTGGCTTCCCTTGTGCTTTTAGCTTCCTACCTCCTGGAGGGAAGCCACTGGTACAGCTGCCTGAGTTGCAGTTTTCCAAATAGCTCCCTTTGGTCCAACCCCTTCTCTCTCCACAAGTATAGCCCATGCCGCTTTCTGACAGTAGGCTCAGGCCCAGCCTCTCCATCAGATGTGCCATAACACCTTAGAAATTTCTATGAAAGCTTCAATGAGAAAAGGAAGACACTTTTGTTTAATTCCCTACGCTAAAAACCACTGTGTGGTTAGTTGTGTCAGGACTGAATCAGGCTTAAGACACCGCTACCGAGGTTCAGACTTACTGGGCAAAGAGCAGATCGTACACAAAACTGAGCTCACCAAAGTTAACCTATGAAATGGGGACCAGCATGAAACAACAGTACCTGTCTCACCCTTCATTACTGTATATACTTAAAACGGAATTAAATTAAATCAATTAAAACGGAATCGGAATATTCTGACAGGATAGCCACCTGGGAAAAGATTTCAAGGTATCTACAAAATACATGTGGCTTGATTGACAACTATTAATTTACCTAATAATTTGATTAACAAACTCTGTTTGATTTGGTATTTTAAAAATACACAGGACATGAGACTCAACTTGCTTAAATGACACCTGTGAAAAATAAGCAGTCACTGGCTGAGAAGATACACCAACCTATTAGTTGTAAAATCTAAGTAGATTTCAGTCTAACAGTTACCGGTAACGGTCTCATTTATTCTTTGCAACTTAGGACACTAAAACTGCCTCCTGGCAGTTTTTCTCGATTAATAATTACTATATAAGTAAACCGAGAGCATGTATCATGCTGCCAGGCACTGTTCCAATGTTTCACATTTATTAACTCATTTACTGCCCACAGTAACTTTGTAAGATTGGTACCACTCTTATTCTCATTTTACAGATAAAAGAATCTGAGGCATGGAGTGGTAAGGTGGATTACCAGCTCGTTAGTGGCACAGCCTTGATTTGAACTCTGGCAAGCTGGTCAGTCTCTGCTCTTACCCCTGTGCTCTCTTGTTTTGCAAACATTTGTTTCACCATTAAATACAATCAAAATCTTAAATATGTCTTCTTGCTGTTTTCTGACCATTTTTGTAAAGTTGGGTGATATTAGTTTCACTATACTTGTATTTTTTTTTAAGTGATGAAACTAACCTCTGTACAGCAACAAATCTAGTGTCACTGATTCTTTCTGACTCATCACTAATAGAATGGATCCTCTCTAGCACATTCCATTTCCACTCCCCCCAAATTTTCAATGTTTCTCATTTCTTGTAGAACACTTACCGATAGTAAGGTCATGCACTGGCTGAAACCTCTTGTCTGTAAACTGTAGCAATAAGCATGATTTACCAACACCTGAAAGTTAAAAAAAAAAAAAATCATGAGACAAAACTCACAGAAATTAAGAAACACTTTACAAAAGCACACAGAAAAGAGGCAGCCAGGGTTTCTGGTGCTCTGTGAACAATCTATCAGAATTTCTCGGTGTTATAATTTCTTGGGAAATTACGGGATTGATGATTTATTTGAGAGAGAGAGAGAGAGAGAGAGAGAGAGAGAGAGAGAGAGAGAGAGAGAAATATCTTAAGCAGGCTCCATGCAGTGTGGAGTCACGTCAGGCTTGATCCCAGAACCCTGGGATCATGAGTTGAGAAGCTTAACCACCCAGGCCATCCAGGCGCCCAGGGATTGATGATTTAGGTGGAAGGTGTTAATCAATCCCAAACACCTTCTCATCCTTTGTTATTCATTTGATATTCTAATCTCAAAGATAAGTGGCAGGAACTCCTTCCTACAAGACACCTAGCTGGTCCCCCTAGTAGCGTCTTTCTACCACAGTACTCCAGCCATTAAGGGTTCCTGCACTTTGTTTTTCCTGTCACAGTGAAAATAAGTAAAAACAAAAGTAATCTCTTTTTGTAGTTTATCTTACTTACCTACGAACAAACTAGCAGTTAAGTGCTGGGATCTACTTCGGTCTATTTTCTGGCTAGCTCATTTCAGGATCGACTAATCTGAATTATGTCCCTTCAGGGGCACCTGGGTGGCTCAGTCGGTTGAGCGTCTGACTTTGGCTCAGGTCATGATCTCACAGTTCATGGGTTCGAGCCCCGCGTCAGGCTCTGTGCTGACCGCTTGCTGGGAGCCTGGAGCCTGCTTCGGATTCTGTGTCTCCTTCTCTCTCTGCCCCTCCCTGGCTCACGCTTTGTCTCACTCTGTTTCTCAAAAATAAATAAATGTAAAAAAAAAAATTGAATTGGTCCCTTCCCTCTACTACCAAATTTCACTTCACTAAGGTCATGAATAACTTCCTCGGCCCTAAATTAAAGACAAATTATCTGTATTCATCCTACCTGTCCTATGAGAACTGGTTTACTGAACACCACACCATTTTCCTACTCATTTTCAGGCCCTTTTCTTCATATATGCCTCCGACTGCTTCCTTGAGAGCACCCTGCACTTGGTTCACCCTTTCCCTCAAAAGGCTCTACTGAATGCTAACTGTGCTCTGCACTTGGGACTTGAAGACACAATCTTGTGGAATGCTTCCTTCGAGTACAGGTAGAGAAAAAAACCAGAATGAATGCCAAGTAATCTATATGCACTGCAATTTAGAATTACAAATATTGCCTTTTGAAAGAAGAGAGTACTGTGAGGAAGAGTAAGAAGATACTTAATCTAGACTGAAGGGCTGGAGAAGGTCTTTCTGGAGAAGTGACACTTGAACCAAGATGTTCAATGTCTTCTAGATTATAAACTCAACGCAGGAAGGATGACGAATATCTTGTTGTCTTATGCCAGAGATAAGGCCATTAAATGATTCTGGTGAACAACTGGCCCTAGTGTCAAATGTCACAAAGATTGTCAAAATGCCCAATAAACAAATCAAAGAAATTTGTGTGTGTGTATGGTTATGGTTTGGGAAATACTTTATTTGTTCAATGTTTTTGGAATGTTTTAACCAAAATAAACTGGAATTTCAAAACATCTGACCTGAGTTTTCTTCTCTTTTCTTTGATCTATGATTTCTTTTTTTACATTACAAAAGGTGTAAAGCCAAACTCATTTTAGCAGCTTTCTAGCTTCTTTGAAAAGCCTTTCAGGTCTGCGACAGAAAGGAAAATTATTATTTTTTAGGTGTCAAAGTACAAAATAAGTGAACATTCGCGATATGAATCTTCAGGGTTATTATTATTATTATTTTTTAAGATTCAGAAAAAAGAATTAAGTACAATCTATACCCCAACATGGGACTCGAACTCATGACCTCAAGATAAAGAGTCACATGCTCTACTGACTGGGCCAGCCAGGCACCCAGAGGGGATTTCTCTGTTTTTGAAAAATATTTTTCAGGGCAGTTATTTCGTTTCACAGCAAAACTGAGCAGAAAGGACAGCCAGTTCCCATACATTCCCTGCCCCACAGGAGCATAGCCTCTTCCACCATCACCATCTGCACCAGAACTGGAACTCTGACTACAATCCATGAACCCACAATGACACGTCGTCATCGCTCAAAGTCCATGGTTCACGTTAGGGTTCGCTGTGGTGTTTGCCTATTCTATGGGTTTTGACCAATGCATAATGTGTTCCCCGTTATGGTATCATACGGAAGAGTGTCACTGACCTAAAAATTCCCTATGCTCTCCGTCCTTCTCTCACCCCTAACCCCTGGCAAGTGCTGATCTTTTTACTGTCTCCACAGTTTTGCCTTTTGCAGAATGCCATATGGCTAGAATCAGCCTTTTCAGACTGGCTTCTTTCACTCAGTAATATGCCTTTAAGATTCTTGTGTCTTTTCTTCATTTCTGTTTTTTAATAGCCCAAATTTTCCCATACAGAAAAAACACGTAATTAATTAAACATCACAGATTTTATTACTGGGAGACCTCAAGAATCACCTAACAGTCTGGTAAGCATGTAAGTGATACAAGAGCCTGAAAACCGTTTCTTACCGCACAACGGCAGGTACTGTTTTAGTACCACTAACACCACTTACTCTGACCAGGTGCAACTTACGGATAGAATAAGGCTTGCTCTTTGGTTCTTCGTTTAAAGACTCTGTATTCTTTCCTCAGGTAACCACAGTACTTTTCAAGTTAGAGGGTTTTGGTAATTTGCATACTCTGCAGGACATCCTTTACTTAATATCTGTCCTCTTTATGATATAAAATTGGCAAAAAGCTCCAGCGTTTCTTTCACCAATTTTCCAGAGTCTCTCTTAATCCTTGATATTCAGAAAGTTCTTTAAAAGCATCCTCCCTATCCTTTCAGCTGTTTGTTAGTCTAAATGTCAGATCCCCATTCATCAATGGCAAAAATGTGCTCCGACATTTTTACATACTTGATGAAATTCTATACATTTTGTGCAATCTGTAACTGATTTATCTTTCATTTTCATGGAAAATAATAGTCAAATATGTTGATTTTTCCTGGAGGGAGACACTTACAAAAAATAACTGAGGAATCGTTTAAGTGGCCAACGAATATTTTCATGTTATTATAACTGTATTATCAAGAACTTTGAAATATTTAATAATTATGATTCCCAACAACAGATAAACTTGTACAGAGCCTCCCTCACGCCAGATATGTTCTAAGCAATTTCCACATGTCAGCTCATTTAATGCTAAGAACAGCATAGCATAGGGGTTAGATTTCTGACTCCAAAGCCACACCACACTCCTTGGGTTCCAATCCCAGCCTCGCCAATCACTATCAACAGAACCTCAAGTGAGTTACCTTCTCAGTGCCTCACTTTCCTAATGTGTAAAAAGGAGGAGAATAATAGTACCTATCTCATATGTTTATTGGAAGTATTAAATGAGTTCATGCATTAAGTGCTTACCACAGTGTCGGGCACATAGTAAAATTCAAAAAAGAACTCAACAAATGTTTATTACCATTACTACTACCACTATCATTTATTACTCTATGTATACTTTAAGCTCCCTAAAAGCATGAAGCACCTTTTATTCATTTTCAGTTTGACCACATGTACTTACAACGATTTTCCAAAATTCAACCTTGCTAGAAATACTTGGATACGTACTATGTTCTGAGGTTAAGCAACTGGAATGTATCAGTCAACAATAAGATAAAGGCCCTGACCTTCTGGAGAAGAGATCATGAACTTTTTTATTCTTTTAAGTGTGTGTGCGCACATTTGCACGTGTGTATAGTGGGGGAAGAGGGGAGTGTGACGGACGGACGGACGGACGGATGGACGGATGGATGAAGACGTGGTAGTGCAGAGTGTTACTTGGTATGGTACAGAGAAAAAGCAGAGCAGGGGCGGCTGGGCGGCTCAGTCGGTTAAGCCTCCTACTTCAGCTCAGGTCATGATCTCGCGGTTTCTGAGTTCGAGCCCTGCGTCGGGCTCTGTGCTCACAGCCAGGAGCCTAGAGCCTGCTTCGGATTCTGTCTCCTGTCTCTCTGTCTCTCGATAATAAACAAACGTCTTTTTTTTAAAAAAAAAAAGGTGGGGGGGGGGAGAAAAAGCAAAGATATGCAATGCTGGGGGGAAGGAAAAAGAGTGTGGTGTTTAAATGAGGTGGCTGCTCACTGAGCAGGTGAAGTTTAAGTAACAACTTGAGGAGAGGAGGAAGCAGGCAGGTGGATTACTGAGAGAAGAACACTTTAGGCTAAGGAAACGGCCAGAGGAAACGCTGTCCGTGGGATGTGTGGGAGAAACTGCGATGAGGCCAAATATGGCTGCAGCTCAGAAGGCAGGGGAGAGTCCTGTCCCTAAGAGCAGAGGTTGCAGGCATCATAGGGGCCTGGTCACACAGACCCCACAGGACTTTTAACATTTACTCGTGATAAAATGGCCAACTCACTGGAGGGTCTTGAGCAAAGGAGTGACAGAATTGGAAGTAAATTCTAAAATAGTCGTTCTGGCTGCTGCAGTGAGAATAACCTGTGAGCACAAGCAGAAGCAGAGAGACTGGTTAAGGCGGCTTTCCTCAGTCAGGCAAGGAATGGTGTCTTGGACCAGGGCAGCAGCAAGGAGGGGTCTGAAGTGACTGAATTCTATGCCCGGTTTGAAGTAGAGCCAGGATAATCTGTTGGTCGTGTGGATGTGGGTTTTGAGAGGAGAAAAGCATGAAGCACAGCTCCAATGTTTCTGCCTGATCAATGGGAGAATCCGTGAGATGGGGAAAATTCTCAGGAGAGCAGGAAAGATCATCAATTCCAGTCCAGTCATCTCGAGTTGGGGTGAGCAGGCAATAGAATATAGGAGTTTGGTATGTAAGTTTAGACTACAGGGAAGATGTTGAGGTCGGAGATATAAATTAGAACTGTCAGCATAAGATGGTATTTATTTTTTTTTTTATTATTTATTTTTTTTAATGTTTATTTATTATTGAGAGACAGAGAGGCACAGAGTGTGAGCAGGAGAGGGGACAGAGAGAGGAAGAAACACAGAATCCAAAGCAGGCTCCAGGCTCTGAGATATAAGCACAGAACCTGACGCGGGGCTCGAACTGTGAGATCATGACCCGAGCCGAAGTCGGTCGCCCAACCAAGTGAACCACCCAGGCGCCCCTTTAAGATGGTATTTAAAGCCACAGAAAGAGAGGGACCAGCAAAAAGACACGCCGTTTTATAAAAGCACGTTTGTTTTGTAACAGAATTAAACAGAAACCAAGCAAACATAAAAGCGGCCCCTCCAAATCCAACTACTACTGGTTTTCATTCTATACCTGGAACCTGAGAGGCCTTCCTGCGTCCTCTTCTCTGCCTCTCCATGCAGACAGACTCCCACGGCTGGTTTCTCGCCACCACGGACGCCTTCTCTGGCCATTCTATGTGAAGTAGCTTCCATTCCCAATCGCTCTCTATCCATTAGAAGTTTTTGATCTTTACCAAAAAATCCCCAAATCCACATTGGGCCTCACCCCCAGAGGTTCTGACTGAGCTGTCAGCATTATGCAGTGGTTACAAGCACTACGTGGGTGGCCTTGGATGAAACTCTAACCTCTGTGGTGTTTTTGCCATGTAGAAGCTTTTGTAGTTTCAGTGTCCTGCTTGTTTACTTTTGCTTTTGTTGCCTTTGCTTTTGGTGTCAGATCCAAAAGTCATCTCCAAGACCAGTGCCAAGGAGCTATGGCGTATGTTTTCTTCTAGAAGTGTTATGGTTTCAGGACATTCAAGTCCTTAATCCGCTTGAGTTAATTTTTGTGTGTGATGTGAGACAGTGGTCCAGTTTCATGCTTTTGTATGTCGCTGTCCAGTTTTCCTAACATCTTTTATAAAAGCGACTGCCCTTTCCCCACTGTATATTCTTGGCTCTTTTGTCATAAATGAGTTGACCATAGATGTGTGGTTTATTTCTGGGCTCTCCATTCTGTTCTATGGACCCTCGTGTCTGTTTTTATGCCAAGACTCCACTGTTTTGATTACTACGGCTTTGTAATATAGTTTGAAATCAGACAGCATGATGCCTCCAGCCTTGTTCTTTCTGAAGACTGCTTTCGCTACTCACTCTTTGATTAATACAAATTAGTGTACTTAATGCCACTGTCAGAGTTCCTACCGTGAAGTCACCTTAACTTTTTCTTTTACTTTGGGTCCAAGTCACCATCATCAGTAGGACAGTATTGTGGTGAGGACTGAGTACCTAAGTCCCACATGAATGCCAAATAAATACAAGCAATACTCATTAAACTGCATTCCTAAAGCCTCACCCTAGAGATTCTGATTCAGGAATTCTTTGGATGGACCCCAAAGTCAAGTTAATAAGCCCCCTAGCGAGTTTTAGGCCATGTGTCCTCCACAAAAAACAATGGCCCTAGTGCCAGGTGTTCTACTGAGATTTATTTTCTTAGTCGTCAATTGACCTCACCAAGTTCAAGATAATTTTAAAAAATTGATAATGGCTCTGTTTTTAAAATCATAAGGCACACAGTTTATTTTAAAATAAAAATTAAAAAATTTAAGGGGCGCCTGGGTGGCTCAGTCAGTTGAGTGTCTGACTTTGGCTCAGGTCATGATCTCAGAGTTTGTGAGTTCGAGCCCCACATCAGGCTCACTGCTGTCAGTGAGAATTCAGATCCTCTGTCCCTTTCTCTCTTTGCTCCTCCCCTGCTGGTGCTTGCTTTCTCTCTCTCTCTCTCAAAAATAAACATTTAAATTTTTTTTAACTTAAAATTAAAAAAGGTAAAACTTGAAAAGTACCAGAACCAATTCCTAACCACTTTTGTCCAACTATCATTCTGAAATCATGGCTGCCTATTTATATCTATTACACTTATAGATGTAACAAAACTTAACAAAAGTTCCATGAATGAAGGACCTATCTCATGACTAAAAGTAACTCACTGAAGAACTATGTATTTTATTTTTCTGATTTTGAGTCTTCTCTTTTTTTCTTTTTGATGAGTCTGGCTAAAGGTTTATTGATTTTGTTGATGTTTTTAAAATTTATTCATTTATTTTGAGAGAGAGACAGAGAGAGAGAGAGAGAGAGAGAGAGAGAGAGAATGAATGCGAGTGGGGAAGGGCAGAGAGAGAGGGACAGAGAATCCTAAGCCAGGCTTCGAGCTGACAGCAAGGAGCCTGATGCAGGGCTCAAACCCGTGAACCGTGAGATCATGACCTGAACTGAAATCAAGTGTTTGAATGCTTAATTGGCTGAGCCCCACAGGCGAACCCCAATTTTGTTGCCCTTTTCAAAGAACCAGCTTCTACTTTCACTGATCTTTTTTTTTCTTTTAGAGAACTGTATGTTTTAAAGTCATACCAAAAAACTGACAGACCTCCGACACAGATCATTCAGAGATGTGGTGAACTGGCTGAAATATTCGTAGCTTCTTTTGCAAACAGAAAATTGTATTCTTCTCTGCACAACATTCCAAATTGAGAAACACGAAAAAACAATAAAGTCTGCTCTTTTTAAACAGAAAACTAATAAACTCAGCATGGTATATTAGAAAGAACACAAGCTCTACAGTTGAAACACCAGTGTTCAAATCATCTACATCATTTTATAACCTGTGACCTTGGACAAATTAGAGAAACTGAGCTCCACTTCCACATCTGTAAAATGGGAAAAAGAAAATAAAAATATAGTATTCCTACTTCAAAAGCATACCATAAAGCTTAAATGTGGAAACTTCAAATTTTGCAAATTCACAAGTTAATAAAAATGTTAAGTTGAGAATTCTTTCAGATGAGTATAGCTGAGGAGCAAATCTCCAACCAAATCCACCTGATCTGGAGTTCAAAATTTTAAAAACATATTTTCTACAATTAAGTGAAGAAAACATCCAGAATCTATAACTTTCTTTCAAGTAAAATGAATTCAGAGTCACTCTTATGCTACTGGTTTTCCACACACTGTCCCCCCCCTCACAACTAAGACAGCAATCCTCTCGACCACTTCCATTAGGTACTGATCTGGCCCCTTACTGTAACAGGCTGAAGAGTGGCCCCCAAAGAGAGATGTCCAAGGGCTAACCCCTAGAACCTGTGAATGTGACCTTGTTTAGGAAAAGGATCTCTGCAGATGTAATCAGGGATACTGAGATCATTTCAGCCTGGATTTTGGCTGGGGCCTGAACCCAGTGACAAGTGTGCTTACAAGAGAAAGGCAGGGGGAGGCAAACATACACACACAGGTGACAGGCTATGTGAAGACGGAGGCAGGGACCGGAGCTGCGCTATCACAAGCCAAAGGACACCCGGAGCCACCGGGAGCTACAGGAGACACGGGAGAAGTTTCCCTGGAGCCTTCAGAGGGACAGCGGCCCTGAAGATACCTGGACTCTGCACTTCCGGCCCCCAGAACTGTAAGCGAGTTTTGTTGTTTGAGGTCCGAAGGCAAGTTCGGGGGTGTTAGTTACAGCAGCCCTAGGAAAGCAACCCGCTTCTCCAGAGTCATCGTTCTTTCCTCTCCTCCTCCTGGGACTTTTGTGTTGTTAGTCTTCCAGGTGTGTTGACTCCACCTGTAATAATGTCTACCGTAATCAGTAAAGTGCCTCAAACACCAGAAATCGTAAGAGCAGTTAAGGGAAGGGGAAACAGGGCCTACAGAGCACTTATGTCACAAATCTATCAGTGAAGGCTAGGAGGAAAGGTGAGAGATGGCCGCTCAAAAAATATTTACGGAGTACTTATATTCCAGGCACTGGTAAAAATAAATGAATAAAAATAGAGAAATCAGACAAAGTTTCCAAGAGGATGTAGCTTTCAAAACACAGGATATCTTTTCCCTGAAAACGGGAGGTACAGAAACAGGTAGGCTGATGACAAGGCTGAAAGAGTTGCTGAAGAATCAATCAAGTGAAAAGGAAATAGGAAGTTGTGGGGATACAGCCCTCTTTCCCCTGAAGCAAATCATCTGCCACTACTTCTGTACCTCTGGTTTACAATATTAAAGTACTTCGAGTACTTTAAACACTTCTGGGATGAGACCAAAACCATGAGTATGAGCAGAGCAGATCATGTCAGTATTTCTCACACATCCGGCCATCTGCACATATTTATTTAGCATACTTTAAGTGTTCTTTCCCCAAATACTCAGTGACTTTTTTCCATTTAGGTAATGGTTACTTATCTTTACAACTTAACTCAAGTGCCTTAACCCCTAGGGAGCTTCCGTAATACTTAATAACTTCCCTTCACAAAGTGAGTTAGGTATTCTTCGGATTTTAAAGTATGGAGACTTTCTGGCCGTGTGTGGTTTCAGAAGAAAAAACTAGATGCTCCGTTGTAAACGCTGGAAAAGAAGAACACTAATGGCCTTCTGTGATGATCTCACTCACCTTGGGCATGGCATGGACTCTAGGAAACCACGTCTGGACCTGAGCTCAAGACCAAGAGGTGAAGAAGTCAGGCCTCACGGAGGGCAAAACTCATTTTAAAAAACAGGCTTAGGAAGAGCACCAACCCTACTCCTTACTCAGCTACTCTTTGCTGAGGACCCACGACGGACACCTAACGGTGAGTGGAGAAGCCTTAACTTGATAGCTTACCCCTTACTCTGCATTCTTTATGAAACCTCTTTGCTTTGACCTCTCCCATTGTATTGACTTTTTCGCCCCCTTAGTTTTCACCTAATGTCCTTTTCTGACTCAGGATCTCATCAAGGACACCATGTTAACATTTGGCGATGATGTTTCCTTAGGCTCTTCTTGGCTATGACGGTTTCTCAGACTTTCCTGTTTTTTGACCCTGACAATTTTTAGCAGGACTGGTTAGGGTGCCGTAGAATGTCCCTCAAATGGAATCGTCTGACTTTTCCCCACATGACTGACTCAAGTTACTGATGTTTGGGAGGAAGACCACAGAGATAAGAGTAGTTTCTCACCTCTACAAAGGTACCTACTATCATAACAAGGGTACATACCATCAACATGACTGATTATTCCTGATCACCTGCCTGAGGTAGTCTGACAGGTTTCTCCACTGTGAAGTAACTCTGTTTCCTTCTCTTTCCATACTATACTCTTTGGAAGGACATCACTATGCTTAGACCACCCCTTGGGGAGTGGATCTTACCAAAACTGTAACTACTGATCTGTTTCTCTTTGTATGTTGTCATCTTTCACCACCACGTCTCACTGCTCCTAGCCAATATTCTGCCCTTTCATAATGCTTTAACATTATCATTGTATTTATTACCTTTATATTCAAAAATAAATTTAAAAAGAGCCTGTATTTGACGTACTCTTCTGAAATAGAAAAGTACCTGAAAATTACCTTCATCTTTAATTTTTGCTTCTTTAAGTTTATTTATTTTTGAGAGAGACAACGACAGTGCGAGTGGGGGAAGGGCAGAGAAAGAGGGAGAGATAATCCCAAGCAGTCTCTGCACTGCTAATGCAGAGCCCGATGTGGGGCTCGAGCTCACAAAACCGTGAGATCATGACCTGAGCCAAAACCAAGAAACAGACAGATGCTTAACCAACTGAGCCAACCAGGCACCCCTTTAATTTTTCACTCCATGCAACACTCTTTCCTAAATCCTGTTAATTACTACTCTCATCAGTAACTACTTCATTTTCACTATCACTGCCTTAGATAAGGCCTTCATTACCCCCTACCTGGACCACCATAATCATCATCTAACTATACTCCAGCTTCCTAATCTGTCCTATGTATGACTGCACCAGGGATGAATGAGAAAAGAAGGGATTACATTTAACATCCAGTATGTCTCTGCCACTGTACTACAATATGAATATATATACGTGTGTGTATTTAGTATCTTTCTTTAACTAAATTTTTTTATTGTTTATTTACTTTTGAGAGAGAGACAGAGACAGAGACAGAGTGTGGGTGGGGGAGGGCAGAGAGAGAGGGAAACACAGAATCTGAAGCAGGCTCCAGGCTCTGAGCTGTCAACACAGAGCCCGATGTGTGGCTCAAACCCACAGACCATGAGATCATTACCTGAGCCAAAGTGGGACATCTAACCGACTGAGCCGGCCAGGCGCCCCTTTAGTTTCTAATGTAATCATAATTCTAGTCTGGTATTCTTTTCTTTTAAAAACTTCCACCTATTCTACTGTCTACAGAATAAAGTTCAAATTCAACCATACTCTATCACAATTTAGGTCCAACATGTGTAATGAATTTATCTTTCCGAAAATCTTATTTCCAGTAACTATCTGACACGGGACTATACTACAGTTAAACTGGACGGTTTAGGGGCACCTGGGTAGCTCAATCGGTTAAGCATCTGACTTTGGCTCAGGTCATGATCTCATGGTTCACGAGTTCAAGCCCCCCCCACATGGGGCTCTGTGCTATCAGCTTGGAGCCTGCTTCAGACCCTGTATCTCCCTCTCTCTCTGCCCCTCCCCTGATCGCACTATGTCTCTCTCTCTCAAAAATAAATACACATTAAAAAATAAAAAATAATAAACTGGATGGTTTATACTGAAGAACATATAAGGCGTGGCACTTAGCACATGTACAATAAATGACCACTAACTTGATTTTTTCCTATTTGTACATTCTGATTATTTACCATTTCTACTTGTCTAAATAAACCCTACCCATTTTTCAAGAACCAGCTTGAACACTATCCTTTTTTTTTCTTTTCTTTCGATGCTCTATTTTTTTTTCCTGAAATGCCATCTTACTCTGAGGTTTCCAAGAAGAACCGGCATTCTGGATTCTGGAACTTCTTTATGATAATTCCAAGCTTTTCCCAGTACCTCCGTCAGAGCCCTTGTCACATTCTATCAGCACTGCTAGACTATAGACTCCTTAAGGGCCAGGACATACCTAATTCACTTTTAAATCCTTCACAGTAGAATCTGGTCCTGTGCTTTACATTTGGAAACTTTTACTATAATAGCCTTTTGCATTTCAAAGTACACCGCCAGTTTAAGAGAGAACAAATGTACCGGACTGGATCTGGATCCTGTGCAGGACCCTGGAAGGAAAAGCTGTTTCAGGTCTCCAGGCCTTGTTTGCTTGTCTGTATAATGGCAACCATACCACTTACCTTATCCGTAAGGTTATTTTGAGGAATGGAAGAGAGAGCACACAGATCACGAGTCTGTGCTTCTTTTCCCTTCCCCAGCACTGAAAGGCAGGTTGACACTTTATCCCATGCTAAGGCATAGTACTCTACATAATGCTTCAGTAAGCACTTATCCCCTTACACTTTTATTATTAATTTACACATCTACTTTCCTCCCTCAGGAAGAAATTCACCGCTTTGTGTTTTGAAAACCACCTTGCACTGTGGCCCCACCTAGAAGACAGACGCTTGCTTAGTGCATGTGGCATTCATGTACTGTCTGCTCACTGAAAAGGTCACACGGTGAGACTAGCCTTTTCTATGTAATGACAAACTCTAGTGGTCTACATTAAAACAACAACAACAACAACAACGATTTCTCAGAAAATAATTTACTAATAATAAATAAAAGCTTTTTACTCGACAGTGGATTTTTCAGGGAAGAGATGCTAGAGAATGAAAACCTTACTGTGCTGAATTAGAATCCCCTCTCTGATTATCATCTGCCAACCGCAGTGTAATTTTCCTTTGAAAAGTTCAGCTTTTTAGTGTGTACACAAGTTATCAATCAAGCGCCTCCTAGCTCCAAACCTTCACTGCCTGCTGGAGAGACCAGAACATCTCTCCCTTGCCAGCTGGCGTGACAGCAAGTGTCATCGGCAGAAGGCAGCACTCCGTAGCTCTGCTAGGCCAACCTTCCCTAGTGTTCCTTCAGGCTGCTTTCCCTGAAGGTCCCAGCACAGCTCCTCCCCATGGAATGCTTCCCAACAGCACACGGACTGATGGCAGCTTTCTAACCCACCATGGCCCGTGGGTGAAATTCTCTGCCACCCAGTGGCCTCGGCCATGCCACTCCAAAGAGGTCTGGACTCCAGATTGGCTCCTTCCTTCCACGCTTGGAGGATGTGCCTCTGTCTGCCGCGACTGTATTCATCGGAGATCTCTTTACCTCGTAGCCAACTCCCTGTTACTCTAATCCCACGGTATAGTTAATGATTCTTTACATCAGACTTTCCCTGCTCAAATTCCTGTGCGGTCTCAGTCTCCTAGTTGGAGTATGACTGATCCAACCAGTATGGTTAACAGAACCTTCATTAAGACAAACCAAGTTTAATCTGGTGAAGTTGAGGGTTTCTGAATATAAACCAAGTTTAGATTTTCTTAGGAAAGGCCTAGTTTGTCTTTTTGGGGGAGAATGCAAAAAAAAAAATACAAAACCGGATGCAATTTAAATTAAAAAAAACTGTAAAATAAATTGGAGCATCTGCTAATTTCCATGGGGAACAAATAAAACATTAAATCTAATAGCAAGTAAGACAGCATACTGTGGTAAAAATGGCATACCTTTCCTTTCTTCCAACTCCTGGGACCTTCCCCCACTCATTTTAATGGTGGAAAACGGCTAGCGTGTTTGAGAAGAATCAGAATGAAGAAAACTGAAGAATAACTACCTCTCAGAATCTTAAGAGTGTCACAGTTTGCTAGAATCATAGAGGTCCTCTGTGCTCTTGTTTTGTAAACAGCAGGCTATAGACAGGTCATGAAATCAATTTAGTGGATCACAACGAGCATAAAAAAAAGAACTAGAAAATAGCAAATATTAGACCGTATGTACTGTACAAGGGTAAGTACTGTTTGAAAACATCTGTTTTAAAGGGATGTATGCATTGGGGTGTCTGGGTGGCTCAGTCAGTTAAGCATCCGACTCTTGACATCAGCTGAGGTCATGATTGTGAGATTGAGTCCGTGTTGGCTCCCACTGGGTGTAGAGCCTGCTTTAGGATTCTCTCTCCCTCTCGCTCTGCCCCTCCCGTGCGCACACACGCACATGTGTGCTCTTATTCTTTTTTTTTTTTTTTTTTTAAGAGAGACAGATGCACTTACACGTACATCTGAACCCTGGGCTGCAATCAAATATGTACCTATTACTGTGACTTACAAAAACAAACATCTACCCAAATAAATACAATTTAGGTATCATGAGTCATCTACCAGGTGATGATTCTATTACAGAAACCTCTTTGTAAAAAGATTTTCCCGTTAAATGAAATTAGGATGACCCCATCCCTGCTTTGCCAGGGGAAGGCTCAGTTGTTTTCCTGACAAATTCTGAATCCGTTTGGATGATGAATTATACAGTTTCTCTAAAGCAGGGATTCTCAACGTATGGTCCTCAGACCAGAAGCTTGGGCCATTACTCGGAAACTTGTTGGAATGCAAATGATCAGCCCCACCCCAGCCTTCCAGAATCAGAACCTGTGAGGCAGAGCCCCGCAATCTATGTCTTACCAAGCTGTCCCAGTGATGCTGATGTGCACTGAAGTCTGAGAACCGTTGCCCTAGATATAACCAACTAAAATACTGCTTTCAGTGTCTAATTGTCTTCAGTTTAGTTTTCCAGTGATAACTAATCTGCAGCCCCTACGTGGTCGGTTTAACTGAAAATGCTGGATATGTTTCCCCACAGTACAGGTAAAGTTCAAAACATGGTTAGCCTGCTTTCCACTTAGCAGCTTTGGTAATTACCCAGCTTAGAACAACTGGGCTCCCGATACCTGTCAAATACCCAACGGACCCACTTCAATGCAGATACCCTTCCTTCCAATTTTATTGCATCTATGGGCTTCCGTACTCAAGATATGCTCATATGCTTTTGCCTTGTTTGAAATATCTGCATGGTTTTTGACAGTCTGAAAGTGAAAACAGGCTCCCTCCCCACACATAATCTTATTTGATCATAACAGTAAGCCTATGAAGTCAGTCAGAGCAGAAATGATAACCTCATTTTGAAGATGAAGAAACTGAGGTTTAAGTGATACGCCTCAAGTAAGGGGCAGAATTGAAACTCCAAATCGAGTTTTCTGATTCGAAATTGTATTTTTCCACTATGCCATCCACCCTCCTCATTTTGTTCTTCTCAGATACCTCACAACCGATAACCCTTCCTAACTAAAAATAATGTTATCTCACTTTCTGGGTATTGTTAGTAGTAATACTAAGTGGAAGAAGACAATATTCTATAACTAAGTGACTCTGACAGGGCAGAAATTTAGTGAAGAAGGTTTTAAGAAAATGAATACTATCTCCTTGACACTGACTTGACCCCAACAATGTTTCTGTGAATATATCAGGTATATTACACTTTAATCTGGCTATTTTCCTAATCCTTTCATAAGCAAAGATTCCAAATAAGAACTGCAGCATCTCAAGAACACATTTCAATGAAGCAGCTTGCAGAGAACACTTTTCCATGATGTTACGGAAGAAGATGTTTAGGGATATAAATACACACTATAATTATTACACAGTAAATTTACTGTCTGTGGTCTCTAAATAGTACGCTCTGATACAAATGAGATCAAAGTTCAAGGCTCTAAGCAAAAAAACAAACAAACAAAACAAAACCTATTTTATGCAGTTTCTACATTATATTGGCAAGAGCCCATGGAAGTACATGGTAACAGTAACTAAATCAAACTGCTACATTCCTAAACATAGACTAGGCACCAGTCAACACAGACAATGCTGAGATTAGCCTGCTGAATTTAAGTATACAAAATATTTATCAAGCTCAAAATTAGATATTCTAAGTCCGTATTTTTAGTGAAAAGTGATTTGGCAGTATCTATCAAAATACAAATATAAATCCTAGTCAGCCACAAATTTTACTTCTTCCAAAAACCCACAATTGTGTTATGCTGTGTATTAACAATATTCACCAACAGGTGTAAGTGAACATTTATTTCTGGCAACCCAGCATCAGAGCACCTTTCTCTGAACTCCCCAGTAGCCAGGGCACAGACATGTGACCCAGACTCAGCCGGTCAGATGCTCTTGTCCAGAATCTGGACTCGAAGGAGGGCTCCAATAGCAGACACTATAAAGAGAGAATCTGTGGTGCCTACAGTGGAGAGGAGATATATGCTGACACATATCCAGCATCTTCTTTAGCAACCTATACTGAAAGCAGGAATTTGGCTATGTTTTGCCTTCCTTGGTTTTGCCATTTTCAAGCTTCATTCTATTGCTCTCCTATCAATTCTATGAACATTCAATCTTTCTAATAAAATCTTCTGCTTAAATCAACCATGGTAGGTTTCTGCTGTTTGCTATGACAGACCAGGAAAAACAGAATGAGGAACCGAATAAATCATGGTTCAGCTATGCAAGTGTTTAGAAAGAATGAGACAGATTTACATGTGATGATATGTTAAGACACCTAAGACGTATCAACAAGAAAAAAAAAATAAAGGTGTAGAACAGTACTAATTATACAATCCTATTGGTAAAATAGGGACACATATATACGCGCAGGCTTACAGTTGTACAGAAAATTTCTGCAAGAATACACAAAATCATTGTTTACCATACTTACATAAGGCAGTATTTAACTTTCATTTTTCATCATGAACATTTATCACTTCCATCATTAAAATACATATGTAAGTTTTTCAAAGGATCTACTTTAGCATCAAACACTATATAAGCAATACTTTTACCAGCCTCATCTAAGATCTCCATACTGACGTGGCTTTTAAATAACTAGCAAAACTTCTTGCGTAACCAAAAATAGTTACGTTAAATGTTGGTCTGTGGGGAAAATTACAGGAGAGCCTGTGAGTAAAATAATGTGCTGTGAAAAAGATTTTGATTTCCTTTTTTAACTCCTAAAAGCCACAAAAGAATACTAATCAGTAGTACTTTTTAATCAGACTTACTTACAGCTAAGCCTGAAAATTCACATACTCCTGCTCAAATCCAACATGGTCTTTCCCTTTTTTTTTTTCTTTGAGAGAGAGAGAGAGAGAGAGAGAGAGAGAGAGAGAGCGCGCGCACGAGCGAGCGCGCACATGTGCTCAGGGGGCAGAGGGAGAGAATCTTAAGCAGGCTCCTTGCTCAGTGTGGAGTCTGACATGGGGCTCAATTCCATGACCCTGGGATCGTGACCTGAGTCAAAAATCCAAGAGCCAGATGCTCAACTAACTGAGCCACCCAGGTGCCCCCGTTTTTTCACTTCTTTCTTTCTTTTTTAGTATTTATTTATTTTCGGAAGAGTGCAAGTGGGGGAGGGGCAGAGAGGGGAACAGAGGATCCAAAGCAGGCTCTGTGCTGACAAGCTGACAGCAGCAGTGAGCCCTATGTGGGGCTTGATCTCACGAACCGTGAGTAGGAAGCTTAACTGACTGAGCCACCCAGCTGTCCCAGTGTTCTCACTTCTAAGGTAAATTCTCCAAGAAAGGAAATTTGAAGCCAGAAAGAATGGAGGAAAAAAGGCCAAGAAAGAAAAGAAGATTCGAAGTTGGAAAGGGATCACTAATTACTGTCAGAAATCTGAGTTAAGGGTAAAAATTTATCCCATATACTTGCTGCTGTCAGCGCAGAGCCGGCTTCAGATCATCTGTTCCGCTCTCTCTCTGCCTGTCCCCCCACTCACACTCTCTCAAAAATAAACATTAAAAAAAAGTCTTACCCCATTTAGAGATGGGGAAGGAGGGTTCTTTGAAGCTATCCAGAGGATAAACTAACTCTTTATTAAAGTCTGCCACACAATGCTCTTCAAAGTATGGCCCCAGATTCCTTTAGTTTTAAGCCCCCACAAAATCCCGACAAAACCCCTATCCTGCCACACTCTGTATAACCTTCCTGGCAAAGTAAAAGCCTGAGGAGCTCAGCTCAATTCTCTGTTTTCCACATAAACAAATATGAAGTAGGGGCAAAAGCACAGATTCTACAGGATTGTTAGGTGGGGGGATTACTGAAATAAATGAGATCATGTCTGCTGGTATCATACCTGATATATCATTTGTAAAACAGAGTCAACAGGAACCTAGGATTACTGTGAGTACATGGAAGGCCATTACACAGCACTCGGCATACAGCCGGTGCTCAATACATGTTTGCTGGAAGTCTGAGTCTGTTATGAGCCATTCATTCCACTTAGAATGAATCCTCTCCATGTTCCGTCAGTACTCTGTACCTATTGCTATGCCACTGTCTTGTAATTATTATGGCAAATTGGTTCCCCTGTAGGGTGGAATAGTTTTGTTCATTCTTCTAATTCCAGCACAGGAACTGCCTAAACAGTATTTTAAATTTCTTTAACAACAAAAACAAATCCAATTCTCTACTCTGCATAAATTCCATCTTCCAAGCCTTAATACGTGTTAATCAAACCTCTGTTTGAACAACTCCAGTAACAAACCGACTCACGACTTAACAAACTCTTTCCATTTTTTTTAAATTTTATTTTAAAAAATGTTTTAGTAATCCCTACACCTAATGTGGGGCATGAATTCATGACCCCGAGATCAAGAGTCACATGTCCTTCCAGCTGAGCCAGCCAAGCATCCCACTCTTTCCCATTTCATAGGGAGTCCAAATCTATCTCTTTTACTAACGGTCCTCGGGGCACATGGGCGGCTCAGTCGGTTAAACATTCGACTCTTGATTTTGGCTCGGGTCATGATCTCACAGTTCGTGAGTTCCAGCCCCACACTGGGCTCTGCGCTGACAGTGCAGAGCCTGCTTGGGATTCTCTGTCTCTCCCTTGCTGCCTGCCCCTCCCCTACTCACGTGCACACTCTTTCTCTCAAAAGAAGTAAATACTTAAACAAAAAAAACCTAACTGTCCTGGTTCTGCCCATGAAAAGTCAAAAAGCATAGGTTTAAGTCGCCCTTATCTGACAGTCACCCAAGTATTTAAAAGTCATTATTATACTCTCCTTTAAGTCTTCTCTTTTTTTGGGGTTAAAATGTTTCTGTTATTTCGGTGGGCAGGGGGATAAAAGAAGTGTTTCTGTTATTTCAGTTGTTCCTACAATGTCATGGTTGATACAGCCATCACAGTACCCTGATTAGCCTCCCGAGCATACACTTCAGCGTGTAGACATCCCCCTGAAACAAGTTTCCATAACTGAATTGTAGTTGAGTTCTGAAAGAATTATTACCCGCCTTGTCTGTATATTATACCTAGCATCACATTTATTCCTTTGTTGGCTTTATTACTCATCTGAGTCATACTGAACCAAGTCATATAAAACATGAAGTGTTTAGACATGTGCTATTTACCAGCTGACTTCCATCTTGTATTTGCATGGTTGTTTTTAAAATAAATATAAGGCTTTACTTTCATTAATTTCCATTTTGCTAAATTTAGCCAATCATTCGGCCTGTCAAGGTCATTTTGGATTCTGTCTGGTATAATCCACACATTAGCTCTTTCAACCAAATTGGATCTCATCCAAGTTGTTACTAATGTGAAATGTAAAAACAAAAGCCAGGACTGAATGCGGCAGCGTGCTCCCTACAAGGGCAGCCCTTTATGGATACAGTTATTCAACCAGTTAAAAACCCACCTAGCTGTGGAACCGGTAGAATTTCTTCACCTTATACCAAAGGTTATATTGAACAAATATAACAAATACCTTTACTTAAAGAACAGGTGAATCAATTCACCATGCATACAGTTACTATTGCTTTAATTTATAATAACTCATTTCCCTACTTATTAATTTTTATATCAAGTTACGTAAAGCTTTGCACATGAGTGATTTTGGAAATGTGTACTTTTCCTTTGACCTTCGAAATGGTTAAAACTGAACTAATGATACTTTGCCCAAGAAGATAAAAAGATATTCTTTGATCGACAGATTCACTAATAGCGAAGACTTCTGAAGATCTTAAAAAAACTGCCCGAAGGGGTTCAAAATCAAGATAACCCATTCAAGAGGTATCTCAGGTACCAAGAATGAGTGTGAAAGAAATTGGGGTGGAAGATAACCATAGACCTTAATAACCCTTTCCTGAACCGAGGTGAAAAAGAGCACCTCCTACCTGATACTGTTTCAATCTCAAGTGGCCTGTGAGGCTACCTGACACAGGAAAGGACTTTCTTTTATGGAGTCCAAAGAAAATTTCAGGATCAAGGAACTGCCATTTTGCAGATTAACATGTGATCTTGTTTCCCTCAACTTGAGTAATTACAGTTTGAAATAACCACAACGAATAGCTTTTTCTATAGCCAAGACCTCCTCCACTAATTTAATTTTACGATGCTCAACAGATTCGAAAAATTACCTCTAGGGGTGCCTGGCTGGCTCATTTGGAGGAGTGCACGACCCTTGATCTCGGGGTTGGGGTGTAGAGATTACTTAAATAAATAAAACAAAAAAAAAAGGAAGAAGAAAAATTATTTGTAAGGCATTACTATTAATAAAGTACTTTGCAGCTTACAAGATACCTGCACACATTTCTTACTTCAAACACAAAAATCCTGTGGGATAGATATTAGCCAGGCATCCCTACTGTCTTTTTCTAGATGAGAAAACTGAAGTGGAAGAGGTCTGAACTTCACCAAGGTAACAAGTAAGCAGAGGAGCCCCCGCACTACTCAAGATATTGTAATTACAAATACTAGGCTCTTGGAAAGTTTTCAAGAGTGCTGCCTAAGCTAAAATAACCAGAGAGGACTTAGAATAACAGTACAATTAACTCTTGAACATGGGTTTGAATTGTGCGAGTCCACTCACACATGGATTTTTTTCAATAAATACAGTATTGCACTGTAAATGTATTCTCTCTTTATAGTTTTCTTAATAACATTTTTACTTTAGCTTCCTTTATCATAAGAATACAGCATATAATACATGTAACATACAAAAACGTGTTAATTGGCTGTTTATATTATTGGTGAGGCTTCTGGTCAACAGTACGCTATTTGTAGTTAAGTTTCTGGGGAATCAAAAGTTACCTGTGGATTTGACAGTGGGGGTTGGGGGGTGCCCCTAATCTTTATGTTACTCAAGGGTCAACTGTACTGGCCTCCTAGATGCAGAGTAATTATTGCTAAAGGTCGACAAATGCTGAAGGAGGAGCTATTCATCAACATTAGTAACACTGGGGGGCCTGGGGGCAGCAGAACAAGCGTGAATCCGCCACTTACACTGACATATAAACTAAATAAATGAAAGGAAACAAATTACTGACACATGAATTTCAAAGACAGCTATAAAGTTTGAAAAAAACAAAAACCAAAACCTACAGCATTGGTGAACGAGCCTATAGGGTGCGCTCGGCAGGTACTATACTCATCTTACAAACAGGAAACTCAGGAGTTTTAATTAATTGTTCATTTGCACAAATAGGAGTTAGTGGCAGGTATGCTCTTTCCATTAGACTCTTTCTACATTGTCGTATAAGGAATAGGTGACACTATACACGCTTGGAAAATGTGACCACAGCATTGCTTCCTATGTGGGACACCCTGGGACATGGCAGGACACAGTGCCGGCCTTATCCAAAAGCCCATGGCAAATGGGCATGCCTGTGATCTACGCCTTGATCCCTGCCCATGCGACTGAACAACGGTGAGGCCTCGTAGTATAAATTAATTCAAATTCCATCAACGATTAAATTCTCCTAGTAAAAGCCTCTCAGAATTTTTTAAAATAATATAGCAATGGGCTTTATAAAAAACACAGGCCTTAAACAAAAAGACAGCTTAGTAGGGCTGAAAGAACAAAAATGAGAGTTAACTATCCTGGAGAATGATTTAGATTTGCAGGTAAAGCAGAAGATGTGCACGCCTTGCACCCACAATTCCACCATAAGGTAAATCTCCAGAACGTCAGCATATGTGTTCAAGGAGGCAGGCACAAAAATAATCCACACAGTGTACTGTCTTTTATAACACCACAAACAAGCCGGCCTAAAATTTCCTTAAGGGAAAAGAATGAGAAAACTGTGGTATAGTCAAACAACAGAATATATTTAAAATTAAATCAATAGAATATAATTAAAATTAAACGAATCTAACAATTAATACTAACAAAACAGAGCAAAATACATTAATACAGACAAGTCTCAAAATAATGCTGAACAAAAACATTTGAGAGCAAGTACACTAAAATTCCATTAACATAAAGTTGAAAAAATACATAAACTATTATGTACTGTTATGCACTGTTTACAAATGCATATACACATATGTAATAATCATTTGGAAACCTTCTTAGAAATAATAAACACTAAATTCAAGAGAGTGGTTATATCTAGGTACAAAGGGAGGTGCAGGATATACAAGGGGCTTCAACTGTATCTGTAATATTTATTTCCTAAACAAAATAAAATAACAACAAAATAACCCCGATTCCAAAGAAAAAAGGAAAAATGATGAAAAAGTACATACTAGGCAAATATGAATGAAAAAATAATATTCAAAATATCAAACACTTGGGTACCGAAAATTACACTATCAAATAAACAGTATGTAAACAAAACAAAACAAACACCCCACAGCACATAAAAAAGTAGAGGGTAACTTAATGACCAAGAATAACTAACTCTTCAGCGAGATGTAAAGACCTGAGCCATATACACCTTACAAATTAGCGGTGAAATTTGCTGGGGGGGGGGGGGGGGGAGGAGAGAATCAATCTAACAGAACATAAAAAAAAAAAAATCCATTCTCATACTAGATGTTAACATCTACCTCAAGACTCAAGAAACTACTAAGAATATACAAATAGCAAGTCTGATCTAATGAACACGTATGGAACCCTGAACCTACAACATACACAGTACACTTTTCAAGCGCACACGGAATATGCATACACACTGACCAAGTACCTGGCTACAAAATTGGCCTCAAAAACTGAAAAATCAACGCACATAGTCTACACGCTGTTACCTGTATGAAATAAAGTCAGAAATTGATAATAAAAAGATTGTCGGGGTGCCTGGGTGGCTCAGTCGGCTAAGCGTCTGACTCTTGATTTCAGCTCAGGTCACGATCTTACAAATCATAAGATCGGATCCAGTTGGGCTTTGCGCTGACAGCATGGACGGAGCCTGCTTGGAATTCTCTCTCTCTCTCCTGCTCACACTCTGTCTCTCAAAATAAAATAAATTTGAGTAAAAAGGGGGAGGGCAGCTGGGTGGCTCAATCGGTTAAGGGTCTGACTCTTGATTTTGGCTCAGGTCATGATCTCACAGTCCTGGGATCAAGCACTGTGCTGAGCTCCACACTGAGCCTGGAGCCTGCTTGGGATTCTCTCTCTGCCCCTCCCCTGCTCATGGCCACTCACTCTCCCTCTCAAAATAAATAAACTTAAAAAAAATAATAATCTATTTTTAAAAAAGCCAAAAACCAAAAAACACACATCCCTAATTATCTCAAGGATTGAAAGAGAAGCCATAAGAGGAAAACATTTCTGAGTGACCTGTTCTCTAAGACTTGTTTACAGTTTTCCTTAGATTCCTATGGGCACTCTTTAAATTATTATCAAAACTTCTTTTCTGGAGCTAGTTGGAGAAGGTCTCTGTTCCTTATAATCAAACAGGTCCTTCCAGAACAAAACTCTATAGAGTCTTTATGAATCATTACTGGACTTGAATGGTCATGTAGACTAGATTAAGCAAAGCTGCTAAAAACACAGGTGTCTGGAATAAAATAGATCTTGATAAGCAATTTTGGATCTTGTTAAAACAATGCTGATAAAGTAAGGAACTTTCATAAGAAAATGTCTGTACACATGCAAACAAACATACTAAGTGCAAGAAAACACCAACATAGGTTAGGAAAGAAACAATTCAAGTCAAGGGTGGTAGACTCCTCGAAGTTATCAGCTGGCCACAAACTAGCAAGCTAAGCAGGGATTTGGGGGAGAAAAAGACCAACATATTAGGGTACATGGAAGACAAAACAATTATTTTTGCTATGCCAGCATTACTCAAACGCTACACAGCACTGGCCAAGTTTGTGATACTTTTTCAATGCACATGGGGAAATTATGGTAACATTCAGAGAGCAGAATAAAACGATGAGATAGTAACTATTTCTTATTCAAGTCAGTATTATATACATTATTTATTCATTCCATTTTCTAGATGAGGACACCAAGGTAGATTAAGGATGTAGCCCAAGCTCATACAGCTGGTAAGGAGCACAGATGGGATTTTATTCTTGTTTCATATAGGATTTTATGGTTGTTTTACCTTTTCTCCCTGTTTTGTATGAGCGGAGGTGGCATCTGGTTTAGTAAAGGGGACCGAGGGACTATGTGCTCCCACAGCAACTCAATAAACCCAGAAGTTGGTAAGCCAACAAAAGAAGTCTGATAGAGGTCATTTGTGGGGATCAAGAAATACATATGATATGAAAGAGCACAGACTCTGGAGTCAGAAAGACCTGGGTTCAAATTCCAAATTCCAGGTTAGTCAGTTACTAGCTGTGTGATAGGACAATTAGTCTCCCTTTCCTCACCTGTAAAATGGAGCCTTCATCATGGATATTACTGCTTAGATTCAATGAGTTATGTTAGAAAAAGTCTCATATGTGTAAACATACTGATTGTATATTTACATTCTTCCCATCACACTGTGGTCTTTTAAAGAGGAATCAGAGGAACAATGCCTTTCAAGACCCACTATCAGAAATAAATCAACATATGTATATCTACTTTTATAAAAAGTAATGCATACTATCATTAACATAAATGAGAAGGGTTCTCTCTTTGCACTGCTTAATACGTGCCCACTTCAAAAGGTGTATACAAAGTCAAGTATTAATGTTGCTTTTGACTTCAATTTAATTTTCTCCTTAGGCCTCTATGGTAGGCAGAATAAGGCCACTCCCCACACATAAAGAAATGTACACCCTAATCCCTAGAAACTGAGAGTGAATATGTTACTCTAGTGGCAAAGGGCACTTTGCAGATGTGATTAAAATTACAGACTTTGAGATGAGATTATCCTGGATTATCCAGACGGATCCAATCTAACCACACAAGATTTTACAGGCAGAGAAAGAGAAACTTCACCGGCTTCGGTCAGAGCAGAGAGATGGGATGACCCAGGAAGAGTCAGAAAGACGCAACCCTGAAAGGAGGAGGCCTGCTGTTGCCGGGCTTGAAGATGGAGGGAGGGGGTGAGGGGCCCAGGAATGTGGGTAGGTGGTGGGCTCTAGAAGCCGGGAGTGGCCCTCAGACAGCCAGCAAGAGTATGGAGATCTCAGGCCCACAGCTGCAAGAAAGGATACTCCACCAACAACCTGAAGGAGCAAGACCCTCAAGAAGGGAACCCAGCCCTGCTGAAACCTTGATGTCAGCCTGGCGAGAAACACGTCAGACTTCCGACCTATGCTGACACGCACGTGAACTTCTGCAGAACTTTAGAAGTGGACGGTAAATTTGTGTTCTCTGAGCTGCTTTAATGTGTGGTGGTTTGTTATGGTAGCAACACAAAACTAATGTCCCTTCTCTCTCCCATTTGAATTAATAAAACCACCCCAAATTTTAATACAAATGCCCTTAAATCCTTTTTGAAACCAAAATAAATTGTCCAAGGCATGTAGCCAACCCAGTAGAGGCTACCTAGCACACATTCATGACGTTCTGTGCCAGGCACTGTCTTGTGCCTGCAGCATGCATCCATCAATATTCATCTTCTTCCTTACTTCCTCAGATTTGACTGGAAACACAGTAACTGTCAGCTATATCTGAAAACAGGAACGCTTGGGAGAGCAAACTGGGAGGAACTTAAAGAGCTACACCGCAATTACGAAGACTAAAAACTTCTAAGAGGTGGAGGCATGGGAAGAAATACATAAATAACTTGCCCCAAACGATGCAGCTCAGTTTTTTTCATTTACAAAATGGTAACCTCCTGTATCTCCTGACAGAACAGAAAATGAAAAGCTTTTGATATTGTATACAAACTATAAAAAGTGTGAAGAATTGCTCATGAGAATCTACTACATAGTGCCAAAAACTAATGCGATGAAGAATTCCATATAAATTCAGCCTGGATATACCTTAGGGATTAACTTAAAATTCCAGAAAGCAAAAAATCTGATAATCAAAAAAGAGAATAAATTCTAGAAAAACAGACACAAAAGGCTCATGACAGACTTGCAGAGGAATGTCACAGTACAACCACTAAAAAACAGCCCTTTAAAAAAAATATAGATATATAGATGTCTGGGAATGCAAGCTGGTGCAGCCACTCTGGAAAACAGTATGGAGGTTCCTCAAAAAACTAAAACTAGAACTACCCTACGACCCAGCAATTGCACTACTATGCATTTATCCAAGGGATACAAGTGTGCTGTTTCGAAGGGACACATGCACCCCCATGTTTATAGCAGCACTAGGCAACAATAGCCAAAGTATGGAAAGAGCCCAGATGTCCATCGATGGATGAATGGATAAAGAAGATGTGGTGTGTATACATATATATATATATATATATATATATACACATGTATGTATGTATACACACACACACACACACACACACAATGGAGTATTACTCGGCAATCAAAAATGAAATCTTGCCATTTGCAACTACGTGGATGGAACTGGAGGATATTATGCTAAGTGAAATTAGAGAAAGACAAATATGACTTCACTCATACGAGGACTTTAAGAGACAAAACAGATGAACATAAAGAAAGGGAAACAAAAATAATATAAAAACAGGGAGGGGGACAAAACAGAAGAGACTCATAAATATGGAGACCAAAACAGAGGTTTAAGGGAGGGGTTGTGGGAGGGAGGGTGGGATAAATGGGTAAGGGGCACTAAGGAATCTAATTCCTGAAATCATTGTTGCACTATATGCTAATTTGGATGTAAATTAAAAAAAATAAAAAATAAAATGAAAATAAATAAAAAAACATACAGATATCCAGGGGCACCTGGGTGGCTCAGTCGGTTGCATGTCCATCCAACTCTTGATTTCAGGTCAGGTCGTGGAATCCAGGGTCGTGGAATGGAGCCACACGTTGGGTTCTACGCTGATCTCTCCCCCCCCCCCCCCCCCCCCCCCCCCCCCCCCCCCCCCCCCCCCCCCCCCCCCCCCCCCCCCCCCCCCCCCCCCCCCCCCCCCCCCCCCCCCCCCCCCCCCCCCCCCCCCCCCCCGCTTGTGCGCGCGCGCGCGCTCTCTCTCTCTCTCTCTCTCTCTCTCTCTCAAATAAACGTATGTATGTATGTATGTATGTATGTCTGGGACTCACTGCAGATCTTCTAAAACAGCATGTCCAAGGATAAGACCCAAGTTGTTTGAGTTGAGAAATACTGCAGGAATTAAAATGGGAGTGACCACATGTGGATGATAGCAGAGGGAATCCAGCATCTTTCTGTCAGGTGTCTTTTATTTCCAAGTGAAGAGTAGCTGGCATGTATTGTAAAACTTGCAAATAAACAAAGCTGATGAATTCAAATGGGAAAGTTTCATGGAGAAAGTTAGAAAGTGGGACAAGAGAGGTCAGTCTGTGGCTGCATCTTTTGTAGCAAAGGACACAGCCTCATGGACCAGGATGAGCAGGGAATAACGAAATGGAGCAAGCACAGCTGGGCCAGAGTGAGAAAAACAGCTGAGCTGGCAAAGTAAGGATCTGCTCAAAAAACCAGCAAAATTACTGGCTACTGCAAGAGGCGGCGAACCGGCAAGATAAAATGAGGGAGAGGGAGCCGTGGGGCAGATAAAGGAGAAAATTAATTTCATGTTGGAGCCAGGGGCAGGAACAGAATCAGAACGAAGGGGACAAGAGCACTGAGGAAGAAGAGAGGGACATTATTTGAGATGAGGCGGTGACAGGTTCACCAGGCGAGGACACGAGGACTATGGCCTTTATGATTCAATAAAAAGTCTCAGTAGCAATATAAAAGTTAGGGGAAGCAAGCAGCAAACAAACCAGTTAGGAGAGAAAAGGAAAGGGCTCGTCAAAAATCTTGAAAGACTACAAATAACATGTATAAAACAACAATTTAAGTAGACCAGAATACACTGTCTAATTTCTAGATGATGTTGAAAGGTATGTTTCAGACATGTTTCAGCTTTCTCATTTAATAAAACTAACACAGTTAAAAACAGGCAAAACTAAACAATACAGAGATCCACAAGCTACACAACCATGAAGAAAGGCAAGGAAGCTAATGAAAGCCTGGGAATAGAAACAGTGGGTGATGACGATCTGTATTTCTTTAGCATGGGTGTATAATTTATTACTGTTCCTTAAAGCTATTAAACTGTGAGGATGCCGGGTGTCGGTTAAGCATCCAACTCTTGACTTCGGCTCAGGTCATGACCTCATGGTTGTGGGACTGAGCCCCGCGTCGGGCTCCACGCTGGGTGTGGAGCCTGCTTAAGATTCTCTCTCTTTACCTCTGTCCCTCTCCGGCTCATGCACACTCTCTGTCTCTCTCATAATACCTACTGTGGTGATCACTGTGCAATACATACATAAGCAAAATCATTATGTTCTACACCTAAAACTAATACAGTGTTGTAGGTCAATTATATCTCAATTGAAAAAATACATTCAGATGACACCGATAATGTGCAACCAGGCTGCTCTTATTTACTTTCTTATATAGCACCTGTCCTTAAAAAGATTTTAAGGAAAAACAAAAAAAGCACATGGGAGTGGGGAGCAGGGGGAACAAACGATGAAGGAAGAGTGCAGAGGGAAGAGTATGGCGCAATAGGGAGCAATGGGTTTGTTAACAATCTTAGAAGAACGGATGAGTAAGAATGGGTCAGGTGGAAAAGCTGCGACCTAACCTTTCTTTTCATCTTTTTGGGGGTACGGGGAGGTATTGCAGATAGAACACCACTGGGTTTGTGCTTTGTGTGCCTAGCTGGGTGGCATGGAACGGGTGGGTTAGTGATGAGGTTAAAAAGGTAGGCAGCTGCCAGCATTTTAGGAGCAACAATTAAAGCCTTATTATAATTTTTTTCTTTTTCCACATTTGGTAATTATCTGATTATGCTAGCAGGCCAGGCTTGGTAAAACCCAATTTCCACCGTATACCTAGATTTAAATGACACATTTTCCTAAATGACTTTTCAGGAACAAGACACTGCCAATGAAAAATTTTAAAGCTCTATTTTAACTGCATTTGGCCACAGAGTAAGAAAACAATTTCAACAGTATCATCATCACGTAAAAAGTTCTTAAAAAAATCTCTTCTATGAAAAGGGACTTCTGAAAGACAAAATGTGCACGGTACTTTCACATTTGTCCTCATTTTATCTCATTACTGAGAGAAGGAAAGGCTAAAAATGACCATTTATCACAAACTAGGGAAAGTGAAAAACAGGAAAAGCAGCGATTTCCTTCATTCTAAGATATGTATTTTTCAGACTACAACTTATATAAAAATCAGGATAGATATCACACTACTGATTTAACATCATCTTTTTTGTGGGAAGGGCCACATTAAATGTATTTTATAACTATGCACATATTTTGAATTAAGGAAACATAGTAAAGGATTTCGGCCAAAATCAATTAAAAAGGGGGCAAAATCGGGGAAAAAAACACCCTGCAGTCAAGTTACTAATGTGTATTAATATGAACCTAGCGGCCTGTCTGGCTATTCTTTCCCGAATTTAACGAAATGTACAGGGCCTTCCTTCCACTAGGCTCTTCCTGAAATGCAAAGCTATACTAAACATCTTCTCTGCCCTCTAGAAGTACATAATCAAATACAGATGACTACAGAAGCATCTATGAAACAGTCTGGCATTAATATCAGAAAAATATGAAGTGTGACACATCCAGATAAGGAGTAGAAGTCATTGCCAGCCAGGATACCAGAAAAAACCTGAGACATCAAAAGAGCTTAATATATGTGAAAGCATTATGGGAGACCTGGGTTAGACTTTGAAGGGCTGATAGAATTTCCACAGAGAAGGCACTCCAAGCAGAGGGAGCAGTAGGAACCAGGAAAGAGCACAGAAATCATCCACTGGGCCTCACTGGCAGAAGGTAAGAATAGTGGGAAAGAAGGCTAGCAAAGTAAAGGGAGGCTAAAATGTGGAGTTCCTGGAAGGTCAACTAAAGAATGTGAGCAGACGACAGTCTCCCCTAACAGCCAGGTTTCAGGAATATTAACCTGACAGTAAACTACGGAGACTGGAATGGGGAGAAAGTAGCTGCAAAGTCCAGAGTCAAGTATTCAGGGCCTGAAGTCGGTGAGGACGATAGCAAAAGTCAAGAAAGGAATGTCTTCCCTTTAAACCGCCTGGGGTTGTTTTTGAATGAGGGCAATTCCAAGAGCACAGAGCACCAGCTTCCTAATCTGCGCAGCTCCACGACTCCCAGCACAACACCCCACGCACAGTAGATGCTCAATAAATAAGCTGAAGGAAGGCAACCTGCAAAGGCTAATTTGCTAATATGCTAAATGTCCATAATCACTCTTCTTTCTACTTCTCGCATTCATATAGTTACTTCCTCTCCAACTTGGGTTTACAGCCTAAATAAAAATTTTCCACTAGGTGTTGGACCCAATTACTTCTCCTTCAAAATACGCGACAGCTTTTTAAAAGTATGTAAACTTGCTACTGAGCATTTGCAAAACACTGCTCTACCCAGGACTTTACACAGAAAACCATCCAGACTCCGTAAAGACACATATCAAAAGATCTTGCTAAAAAGGAGTATTTACAGCAGCAAGTTTTTCTTTTAGGCCACAATCAACATGCTTCTTGTCTAAGTGAATTTGCTACATCACTAGTGCAACCACAAACTGCTGCTTACATTTCCAAAGTTGTGCAAAGGGCCCAAAGTTGTGCAAGAGTCCTCACTGAAATCAGACTCTGGTATATAAATAGTTATAACACCTGAACAAGCCTTGGTTTTATTATTAGATTCAAAGTAATGCCAAAATCACAAGGATTAACAAATATTTTACGAGTTTATTTGTCCGTGAAATATACTCGGAGGTTATTTCAAGTGAAAATAGCTGAATTTCTTTCTGCTTCAAATGTACATCAGGTCATCTGAAAATTGGCAGTCGTGACCCCGCCCCTGATATACCCAAGAAATCAGTGTCCCTGACACACACAGGCACACGCACGCAAGCACACACCCAGAGCACTGAACGGCCTTGCATCACTATCAGATAACCCCAGTTTACACGTGGCAAAAGTCGACAGAACTTTCACGCTTTAATGACCTCGAAAGGGATTCCCCAGCCGCCCAGGTAATGGAACGTGACTTACTCTGACTTGGGATTTGAGAGTGTTAAAAAAAAAAAAACAAATTAAAAAAAAATGTTCTGTTCTCTCTTTCTCAGCTGGCTGTCCCACAGCACCAGCAGTTTGCTCAGCCCCTGACAGATGCATGTAGGCTGAAGAAGGTGGGACCGATCAGGAAACCCAAGACCCTCCTCCCATCACCTCCTCTGCCTCCCTTTTTCTCTCCCGAGGGCGGCGAAGAGGCCCAAGGTGAGGGGCGGCGAAAGAGTGCAATCATCTAAGTCGGGCCCTGGCGGCCCTCGGCTGGGCCCGTTCCCAGATCTTGAGTCGCAAACGGCTGCCCAGGCCCCCGACTGCAGGGCAGCCCGGGGCGGGGGCCGCGGCCCGGGCCTGGCCAGGCCGCGGCCGCTCGCAGTGCCCACGTCACCAGCTCCAGCACTGCGGAAATGGAGCGGCGCGGCCGGGAGGGAGGCGCCGGGCGGCGTTGGCGCCCGCGCCGCTGCCAGACGCCGTTTACCCCTGAGCCCGGGCCCGGAGGCCGCCGACACCCGCCCGGCCGCGCCCCAGGCCCTCACCTGTGTCGCCGATGATGATGTACTTGAAGAGATAGGCGTACGCCATGGCCGCGGCCGCTCGGTGCCAGGGCACACGGCTCCTCCTCCTGCTACTGCTCCTCCTCCTCCTCCGCGCCCCTCACCCCGGCGCCGCTCGGCCTCGAAACGCCAGGCCCCGCCCGCTGCAGCCGTCACCGTCAGCCGCCGGGAGTGAGGGGCCGAGAGGAAGCCGGACAAACTGACACTCGCAGAGCCGATTGAGACAGCACCCGACCGAGCTCCCTCGAACAATAACAGCCGCCGCGGCGCCTCCGCCCCGCCTCCGCGTCGACCCGGAAGTGCTGCGGCCGCCGGCGCCGCCGGAGGAAAGAGGAGGAGCCCCGCACGCCGGCCGCGCCCCGCCGGCCGGAGCCCCGCCCAGCCAGAGCCCCGCCCCGCCCCGCCGGAGCCCCGCCCAGCGCCGAGCCGGCCGCGCCCGTGTTCCCGGTCCGCCCCGAGCCGGGGAAGGCCGGGCGCCGGTCGTTCAGGCACGTTTGAGCGGGCGACCCCGGCGGCCGGGAGACCCAGGGGGAGGGGAGGGAAGTGGAAGGTTCGGTTCCGTCGCCGCGCCGCGCATGGGCGCCGCGTCCTTCCGCCCTGCGGTGGGGGCGCGGGGCACGTTGTGGGAAGGCGGAGGTCGCGTTCCGTGCCGGGCCCGGCTTTGGGCCTGTGGAAAGGTGTTTTGAGAACGCGGGAGCCGCCGGGGTGGGTGGAAGGGCGACGGTATTTCCGTCTGGGGGTCGGGGGCCTGACAGTGAAAGTGGAATTTTTTGTAAATTAGACAATGTGAAGAAAATTATGGTATGCCCCTATGGTGGAATATTACGGCTCTTAGAACAAAGCCTGACAAGCAAAAACACGGCACAGAAATCGGTGTATACGTGTATGTTTATATTCTGTGTAGTATTTATATAGAAGATATTCAGTGTAACAATTATATGCTAAATATGTCCGTATATTTATAAATTGTATTTTGTTGTTTTATAGATAACGCGTATATTTCTACCATTGTGTTAGAAAAAATAAAAAGGCAAGAAAACACTGAAATACCCGTATGTGGGTAGTCACACAGAGGAAACACAACTGGTTCCAAGGGGAGGACGGATGGGAATGGAGGAAAGAGTTAGTTTTCTCTGAATTTTTCATGTGCAGCTTGAACTTTTTTGCGGTGTTCTGAATTACCTATTGAAAAAATAGGTTTTTTAAGAAGTGTATTTTTTTTTAATTTTTTTTTCAACGTTTATTTATTTTTGGGACAGAGAGAGACAGAGCATGAACGGGGGAGGGGCAGAGAGAGAGGGAGACACAGAATCGGAAACAGGCTCCAGGCTCTGAGCCATCAGCCCAGAGCCTGACGCGGGGCTCGAACTCCCGGACCGCGAGATCGTGACCTGGCTGAAGTCGGACGCTTAACTGACTCCGCCACCCAGGCGCCCCTAAGAAGTGTATTTTGAGAGAGAGCGTGCACGAATGGGAGAGGGACAGAGGAGAATCCCCAGCGGATTCCACACTTGTCAGCGCAGAGCCAGATGCTGGGCTTGAGATCATGACCTGAGCTGAAATCCAGAGCGGGACACTTACCTGTCTGAGCCACCCTGCCACCCCGAAAAAATATATTTAAAGGAAAAAGCAAAGTAGCTTTTTTGCTCGTTCCACTAACCTTTATTGAGTCCGTGTTCTGTTTCTGTATTGCCAGGCACTGTAACTGAAGGCAGACCCTGTTCTAAAGGAGCACAGTTTTGGAAGAAGAGGAAGTGTCCGGGTAGGTTGCCTAGAGAACATGATGTTTGAACCGGGAACATGAATAATGAGTAAGAGCTTGCCAAAAGGACGAAAGTTTGGGAATGGGAACTGAAAAAGGCACAAAGGAGCACAATGTGCAAAGTTCATGGCTCTGTTGAAAGAATTTAAAGTTGGGCCCGGAAGCTCGTTCACTAACCCATATCCTCTGATGTTGGCAGTGGAAGGACAATCATCGTGGGGGGGAAAGTCCCTGGGATTTAGTGGTCCTGGTTGTCCCTTTGGGGATCTCTCACTATGTAATTCTACTGACCCCTTCATGCTGAGCCGGCTATGGCTGGTTGCTTACAAATACATGGTTTGAATGGCCTCATCAAGTATGAACTCACAGGTTGTTTTTGGAGTATTTGGAGGGGATTTTTTTTTTAAAATATTTTAACGTTTATTTTTGAGACAGAGAGAGACAGAGCATGAACGGGGGAGGGTCAGAGAGAGAGGGAGACACAGAATCTGAAACAGGCTCCAGGCTCTGAGCGGTTGGCACAGAGCCCGACGCGGGGCTCGAGCTCACCGACTGCGAGATCGTGACCTGAGCCGAAGTCGGACGCCTAACCGACTGAGCCACCCAGGCGCCCCTGGAGGGGATTTAACTAAAATTTCAGGGACAGCACCCAAGAATTTGACACGATGGACACCTGGGTGGCTCAGCAGGTTGAGCACCCAACTTTGGCTCAAGTCAGGATTGATCTCACGTTCGTGAGTGTGAATCCCACACCGTGCTCTGATGTCAATGCAGAGCCCACTTCAGATCCTCTGTCTCCTTCTCTCTCTGCCCCTACCCTGTTCACACTCTCTCAGAAATGAATAGACATTAGAAAAAAATTTTGACATGAAAAGTTACCCGGCATTGCATAAACTGGTTCACACTCATTTTTACTTTAGGAAAGGGGAGGTCCCTGCCCGAGGCCTCCAGGTTCCAGAGGCCGTTTTGTCCTTCCCATCCGAGTGCCTTCACTCAGGTGTTTCATGGGTGGTGGACATCTAGAATGTCTCCTCCTTCCGGGAGAGACTCAGTTGCTTTCTACTCTCGGAGGCGTGGCCTTTAGAAACAGCCTCAACAGGAAAGCTCTGTCAGGGTGACACAAAAGCTGAGCATCCTTAAGAGTCCGAAGCATTCCTATACTGTTAGAGGAGGGAGTTGCTGGAGAAGTCACTGGGGCCAGGTCACACAGGGTCTTGTAGCCATGTGAGTATGCATATGGTGCTTTACCAGATGGACACAGGGGAAACAGGAGAAAGATCAGAGTTGAGTGTGTAAAGAAATCAGAGAAGTGAAGGTAGAGCTATAGAGGCGGTGCAGTGTAAAACAAAACAAAAACTTAGGAAGCCTGGCCTGTGACGCTGCCATAACTTGTGAAAAATCATTCACAAGGGCCTCTTAGAGCTCCCTTCCCCACTTGTGCTCTGTCTCTGTCACTCTCAAAGATAAATAAACATTTGAGGGGCGCCTGGGTGGCTCAGTCGGTTAAGCGGCCGACTTCAGCTCAGGTCATGATCTCATGGTCCGTGAGTTCGAGCCCTGCATCGGGCTCTGTGCTGACAGCTCAGAGCCTGCAGCCTGTTTCAGATTCTGTGTCTCCCTCTCTCTGACCCTCCCCTGTTCGTGCTCTGTCTCTCCCTGTCTCAAAAATAAATAAAACGTTAAAAAAAAATTTTTAAAAGATAAATAAACATTTGAAAAAATTATAAATAAATACATGCATACATAAAAAGTGAAGGAGTTAAGTGTTAAAGGGCTATTCCAAAGTCTAAAGTCCAATATTATGTCCATCCAACCTCCAGGTCTGAAGCTACCTATAAAGCATCAGTAATCCTTCTCTCGTGACAACGTCAGGGCCACATGAATCAATGAGTATTGTTCTTGCACAGGACCGATGTGCATTACTCCATTGCTAAGATGCACAGAAGTAATGATCACTTGCTACCTAGCAGTATAATCTAATGCAAAGAGCAAAGACTCGATTTTCAAGTCTTTCTTTGGGCCTCATTTTCCTTATCTGGAATATGTAGATAATAGTTGCCTCACAAAGTCAATTTAGGATCAAATAAGATGTTCTATGTGAACATATTTTGTAAATTATGAAAAATATATACTTAACACATAACTCTTAGTATTGCGTAAGTATTTAAAATTACCGTGAGGGACTAAAGGCCT
The DNA here is from genome assembly GCF_016509475.1 of Prionailurus bengalensis. Lineage (NCBI taxonomy): Eukaryota > Metazoa > Chordata > Mammalia > Carnivora > Felidae > Prionailurus > Prionailurus bengalensis. Next base: position 11,753,027 of record NC_057353.1, on the reverse strand, counting down.
AGTCAATAAATGTATAACTTCATATTTTAAAAGTCACTTCCATTCCATGCTCTATTTTATGTCTCTACCTTTATTTTTTTCCCACATGTAATTCATCATGTTTTGTTGTATTTTCTCATATGCCTGTATGCTATCTTAAATCCTCTTTGAAACAATACAGAGTATAAGTAATAATAGAAACTTCATTTGAAACATTTTATTTAGCCTCCAAAATCCAAAAACATTTTTCAAGAAAATTCCTCAGGCAGAATGATATAAATAAACCTCTTTCTCCCTAAGTAGTGGTATACTTCCTGGGATTTTCCATTCAGTTTGATTATCAGCTATTTCGCTCCTTTGGGAATGAATTCTGATAACGTCATCTCTCAGTCGTACATCATATATGGTCTGAAGATCAAAACTGAAACTTAAAGGTTGTTAAACCACATTTTCTAAGGTCTCCTCATTGAAGTTCTTCATGATGTTTTTTTTATAACAATTTTTTTTTAACGTTTATTTTTTGAGAGAGAGAGAGAGCATGAGCAGGGGGAGGGGAAGAGAGAGAGAGAGGGAGTCACAGAATCTGAAGTAGGCGCCAGGCCCTGAGCTGTCAGCACACGGCCCGAGGTGGGGCTCGAACTCATGAACTCTGAGATCATGACCTGAGCCGAAGTCAGACGCTTAACCTACTGAGCCATCCGGGCACCCCAACATGACATTTTAAAATACAGTGCTAAATCGGAATTTCGCATTTACCATTCTCAACCACACTTTTCTTGTGTTTAAATTTTCTCTGGTTTTGATTGCTCTCAGACTGTGGAAGGAGGGGGAGCTGTGAAGTGGTTTGGATGGAAGAGGGGTGGTTAGAAATACTGTAATCCACAGGTTCTTTAGTTTCCATGGCCCCTTAGCTAGTCCTTGATTGCACTCAGAGGCTCTGTGATCCTCAACAAATTGTATGCAAAATGTTGTATGTATTTGCATATGTGTAATTTCATGAGAGAGATTCTTGCACAGGTCCATGACCCAGAAATAATTAAGAACTGTGAAATATTTTCTTTCAGCCATTTTTAAATGCCATGATGGAACTAATTTTCCAGCAAATACTTAATATTTATTAAGTATTACTGAGCTTAATAAGCTCAGTGCCAGTGTTGGAAAAAGAAAGAAGTAGGTTCAAATCCTGATTTTACTATTTATCAGTTGATAAATTGATAGATAAATTACTAACCGCTCTAAGCCTTAGCTGAGATGACACAAAGTGTCTAGCACAATGTCACGTTCATAGTAGACATTAAATAAGCACATTATTTCCCCTTTCCTTTCATCCTCTCCCAGTCTCTCACCTCCAACCTCTCACTGAGGATGGTTAGGAGTTACATGAGCCCAAAGTAGATTAGTCCCCTTGCACGAAGCCATGGATAGCTTTGGCCTACAAAGCCTACAGGAGAGGTAATGTATCATTTTAGAGGACAGAATTTTGTTCTGGGAAATGAGAGTACGTTTTTACAGAGGGAGAGCCATTTAAGTTGGGCCTTAAAGGGCATCATCATCTTTCATAGTGATTGCTTTACCTGAGTCATTTCGGATACTCCAACAGCCCTCTCCTTTGTACTTTGCTCCCTTTATCCGCCTCATCTGCCATTTATATCCTAGTTGGGGGCGGACTTAATATTCCCTGTTTCATTTTCTATTTGTGGCCTCTTCCTGACCACTTGTCAAAGCCAGAAATGACTATTTTCTCTCTTCCACTCCATTCTGCTCATCTTTCAAAAGCTTAATTGAAGAGTACACATTTAATGATCACAAATTCATATCCTCAGTCAATGTGTGTGTAGGTGTTTGAAGAAACTTTCTTTTATGTGTAGGCTATTCTTTTTTCCAGTGGACTGATCATTTGTAATAGAAAGGACGTAATAAGTGCACAGACAAGAGGAACAGTGAATATTGGAATAATAATAAGCTTATGTTATAAAATTGTAGCTTAAAAAGTATAACTACATAGAATAATTTAATAATTAATCTTTAAAAAACTTTAAACTGAGTTAAAACCCAGGGTAATGTTCTTAATTAACTACTTTTCTAAGTCCTTTACATCTGCCTCATGCTTTCAGCAGAGAAAGTGGTGTAGAGACGGCCCAATGTTGAATTCCAGGAGGCCTCTGTCTTCTCTGCCACTAACTGGCTGATTTTGAGAAAATTCTTCAAACTTTTTATCATCTGTTCAACAGAGATAATAATTCTGGTCGCTTACATAATGAACTTGCAGAGAGGTAGATGCAAGAACACTCTGAAAAGCATGTCATTACCAGGAGTAAGTATATATGCCAAATTGCAGGTGAATGATTTTTTGCAAATGTATATAAGCATAATAAAACACCACCTCCTACAGAGCCATATACCATCAGCAGTGTATTATTATCTGCAATGTTAGTTGTTTGGTCAGCAGAGACTAGAGCATGAAATTGCTTCAAACCCTTCTCTCCATTTGTCTCTAATGTGTTCCAGGTCCCGGGTTAATTGGTAGGTGTTCCTTGTTTTGGAAAAGTTGGGTTTGGAATGAGAACAGGGACGCATGAAGAGTTTGGCTCACATTGGCTGAAGACAGAACCGCTCCCTGTCCCATGAGTGCTTCCATTTCTTTTCATCTTGCTCCCTAAAGGTCTTCAAATTTTGAAAAAGAGAAATCCATTTTCTCTCCATTGTTGAAGAAATGATAAGCTAGCTGTGTCCCAGTGGGAGATGTGGACACAGAAAACCTTCTGTCACTGATGTCTTTTGAGTGAGAAGGGATCTTAAAAATTAAGTGGTGCAGGGAATTATGAGATCACATTTCAACCCTCTGCTGTCTCCCCCTCCCACCTGTGTAATTTTTATCTCTGCTTCTCACAATCTCACTATTAGAAATTTCAACATATGGACAGAGGAAAATGATCACCACAGAATCATATTTCACTTGTAATCTAGAGAAAACAGAAGTGTATTTCCCCAAAGTAATTTTTAAAAATAAAAGGGGGCACCTGGGTATCTCACTTGGTTAAGTGTCCAACTTCAGCTCAGGTCATGATCTCGCAGTTCGTGGGTTTGAGCCCCAGGTCAGTCTCTGTGCTGACAGCTCAGAGCCTGGAACCTGCTTCAGATTCTGTGTCTCCCTCTCTTTCTGCCCCTCCCCTGTGCACACTCTGTCTCTCTCTCTCAAAATAAATTAAAAAAAAAAAAACATTAAAAAAGAGAAAAAAATAAAAAAGTTATGGGTCACCTGGCTGGCTCAGTTGGAAGAGTGTGTGGCTCTTCATCTCGGGGTCATGAGTTTGAGCCCCACATTGGTCTAGAGATGACTTAAATAAATAAAATTTAAAAAATAAAATAAAAGTTATTAAAAGAATAAATATGTTCTTCAAAGTTTAGATTATACCTAAAGACTCATATTAAAAAACTTGCAAGGCTATGGGGCGCCTGAGTGGCTCAGGCAGTTAAGTGGCTGACTCTTAGTTTCAGCTCACATCATCATCTCATAAATGGAATCGAGCCCCACATCAGGCTCTGCACTAATAACGCGGAACCTGCTGGACTTCTGTCTCTCTCCCTCTCTCCTGGCCCCTCCCCCCATCTCTCTCAAATCAATCAGTCAATGAATAAACTTCTAAAAATCTGCAAGGCTAATAATTTAGGTTTGTGCCAAGAAGTACTGCTGCACTTCTGCTCTTTTAAATTCTCAACTTGGGGAATCTAGGGATCGATTCTCAAGAACCTCTTCAAATAAACATAATGAGAAAGTACAGTACAACCTTAAAACAGCAATAAACATTTATTGTGCAATTTTTGTGCATTAGAAGTCTAGGAGCAGCTTAGCTGGGTGGTTCTGGCTTGGGCTCTCACATGGGGTTGCAGTTCATCTTTCAGTCAAGGCTGCAGTCCTCCGAAGGCTTGGCGGGCTGGAGATCCACTTCCAAGATGGCTCCAGCACTGTTGGCTGTTGGCAGAAGCCCTAGTTCTATACCACATGGACCTTTCCACAGGACTGCTCGAGTGGCCTCCACATGGCAGCTGATCACAAGCCCAGAACCCTAATGTCTCCCATGACCCAGCCTCAGAAGTTGTATACCATCAACTTTCACTTCTGGTATATTTTTTTGGTCCCGTGGACGCACTATGATAAAATGAAGGAAAGGACTACACAGGGCATTCACACCAGAGGCAGGGGGCACTGAGGGTTATCTTAGAAGTCATCCTAGAAGCATCACAACCTGAAGAAATCAAGAAGTGAAAACAGGAATCTAATAAATGTCTCACTCTCTGAAATCAGATACTTTGGGGTCAAATTAGGTCCATTTAACCTATCTGCAATACAATTTTACTCTGAATGGATGCGTTGATGAAGTTTATTCTGGTTTTGGCACTTCTAAAAACATTTTCTTTCTTTCTTTCTTTCTTTCTTTCTTTCTTTCTTTCTTTCTTTCTTTCTTTCTTTCTTTCTTTCTTTCTAAGTAGGCTTCGTGCCCTGGGTGGAGCCCAATGCAGGGTTTGAACTCATGACCCTGAGACCAAGACCTGAGCTGAGATCAAGAGTCAGACACCCAACTGACTGACCCACCCGGGCGCCCCTAAAAATATTTTATTTATTTATTTGTTTATGTATTTATTTTTTAATGTCTATTTTTGAGAGTGGGAGAGCACTTGTGCAAGCATGCATGGGGGAGGGGCAGAGAGAGAGGGGAACAGAGGATCCGAATCAGGCTTCTTGTGGACAGCAGAGAGCCCAATGCAGGGCTCAAACTCACGAACCAAACCATGAGATCACCCCCTGAGCCAAAGCCAAATGCTTAACACACCCCTAAAAATATTTTAGATAAAGGACCTGAAAAATAATAATTTTACAATTGGAAAAAGTAGAGAAAACATATTTTTCAGTTTTTAAAAATTATATTTCAAAGCAACTGTTTTGAGGACAGAATACAATGACAAAGTAGCTCCCAAGTAGGGTTTTATTTTTAAAGTTGCTGCTTGCTTCTATCCCAAGTCCTTAAGGATTCACACGTTTCAACAGAATAAGCAAATTATCTCCATCTTGTCATTAACTTCTTTAAATAATTTTACAGGAACTCAGTAATTTACCTACAAGAAGTCTTGTATCCAAATATTACAGCAGTTGATTATGCATTTTAAGTTTCAGGTTGGAAAAAATCTAGAGTAAGCAGGTGTAGGGGAAAACTTTAGTTAAACAAGTTTAAGGTACAAATAGAACCTGACTATCATCTCATTCCCTAAAAGTAGGCTTTTCTGATACCAGAGGTTAGTAATCTTCATTAGAAGAACTGCATCAGTCTGGCATCTTATTTTGAAGTCTTTATTACTAGACAGCGGAGAACATTTTTTTTTACCCTTAGTAAATGGGTAGTATTTAAATTTTCTTGATACAAATTACACAAAAGTGTCTGCTAGAAAGGCAGATTATTTGACGTTGATACACTGTGCTTTGTGTTACTTTTTCCTTTTGAAAAACGGATTACAGACCGAGAACTCTCTTTGGAACTAGAGGGCTCCTCTCTTTGAAACAACTGAATGCAGTTCTGTAAGGTCACGCTTTCATTTCACCCCAGAAGACATTCAATCCAAACACGAAATATGAGATTTCTCATCTGAACTCAGAGATAAGCCATTTTGCTTCTTTATAGAAATACAGACTAATTACTAACTGAACCTCCCAAACTGAATTACTTACCTTTTCTTTCTTGAAAACAAGCAGACATGAAGAAGTAAATATATATAACATATTCTATTAGGAGTGACCCGGGATACAGGAAATAGAAACTGGACTCAGTGTACAGACATCCTCAGTTAACATTTATTCACTTAAAATTTTGAAGTCACTAAGCCGCTAAAGTAAACAACTAATGATTAATTTTAATACAAGAAAGAATTATTTGAGATCTGCCATTTACATGCCAGGAACTAAGGATACAGAAAGAGGAAGAGATTTATTATGAACCTAATAAAGCTTAAGTTCAGGGTCCCTCGCTTGCATGAAACCCTTCCAAGGTGAATATGTTCATGTGGAGAAGTTTCTCTTCGGGGGGTAAAATTTGCGAAAGTAAGACATTTAAATTTTTAAAAATTTTTTTTAACGTTTATTTATTTTTGAGACAGAGAGAGAGACAGAGCATGAACAGGGGAGGGTCAGAGAGAGAGAGAAACACAGAATCAGAAGCAAGCTCCAGGCTTCGAGGTGTCAGCACAGAGCCCGACGCGGGGCTCGAACTCACGGACCGCGAGATCATGACCTGAGCCGAAGTTGGCCGCTTAACCAACTGAGCCACCCAGGCGCCGCTTAAATTTTTTTTTTTAATGTTTATTTATTTTTGAGGGAGAGAGAGACAGAGTGTGAGCAGCGGAGGGGCAGAGAGAGAGGGAAACACAGAATCAGAAGCAAGCTCCAGGCTTCGAGGTGTCAGCACAGAGCCTGATGCGGGGCTCGAACTCACAAGCTGTGAGATCATGACCCAAGCTGAAGTCAGATGTTCAACCGACTGAGCCACCCCGGCGCCCCAGACATTTACACCTTAATCAGTAAATTCTGTTTTCACACTCATTTCAGACCTCCTACTAATCACATTTGCCCTTGTGTTTGGAGATACTACAGTATCCACAATTGTTATTATTTTTGGGGTACTGATGAAGGGAGAGTTGAATTGAGACACATTTGGCCTCAGAGGGTACACTTATTCAATCGCTTGTGTGTATAGCTGAATTACTGCAAGTTGTCCATTGTAGAAATGGCTTCCAGGAATACCGTAATCCCTAGTGTGCTGATTCATACCACGTCACATGGTGTAGAGGTCATGTCTTAATATAAGCAAGTTCTACTGGATTAGTGTTCTATTGTGGAGTAACAAATAAATAACACATAGTAGCAATCCTGCCCTGCAGAACTGTAACCCATCTGCATGGTGGTGATGTGTTCTCCACTCAAGGTCTCAAAAGGCTAAAACCAAGATGTCAGCTTAGTTGCATTCTCTTGTGGGGTCCTTTTCCAAGCTTACATGATATGGCAGAATTGTTTCTTGCTGTTGTATGATTGACATCCCTATTTCCTTGCTGCTGTTATCCAGGCACTGCTCTAAGCAATTAGAGGCTGCCTGTATCCATGGCTGACTCCATCTTAAAAGCCAACAATCAACAATCTGTTTTTCATTTTTAATATCTCATGCTTTGAATCTCTTTGTCAGGAAGGCAAAGTCCTTTTAAGGACTCAACTGGTTAGGTCTTGCCCACCCAGGATATTGTCCTCTCTTGAGGTCAACTTACTTGGGATATTAATTACATCTGTAAAATCCCTTCACTGCAGCATCTAATTTACTTTATTTTCCTTATATTTTAATTTTTTAAAAAATTGACATCCAAATTAGTTAACATATAGCGCAACAATGATTTCAGGAGTAGATTCCTTAATGCCCCTTACCCATTTAGCCCATCCCCCCCTCCCACAACCCCACCAGTAACCCTCAGTTTGTTCTCCATATTTATGAGTCTCTTTTGTTTTGTCCCCCTCCCTGTTTTTATATTATTTTTGCTTCCCTTCCCTTATGTTCATCTGTTTTGTTTCTTAAAGTTCTCATATGAGTGAAGTCATATGATATTTGTCTTTCTCTGACTAATTTCACTTAGCATAATACCCTCCAGTTCCATCCATATAGTTGCAAATGGCAAGATTTCATTCGTTTTGATTGCCGAGTAATAAATACTACATTGTGTGTGTGTGTGTGTGTGTGTGTGTGTGTATGTATGTATCTATATATATATCTTCTTCATATATATATATATATCACTTCTTCATATATATATACATATACATATATATGTATATATATATCACTTCTTTATCCATTCATCCATCGATGGACATTTGGGCTCTTTCCATACTTTGGCTATTGTTGATAGTGCTGCTGTAGACATGGGGTGCATGTGTCCCTTCGAAACAGCACACCTGTATCCCATGGATAAATGCCTAGTAGTGCAATTGCTGGGTCGTAGGGTAGTTCTATTTTTACTTTTTTGAGGAACCTCCATACTGTTTTCCAGAGTGGCTGCACCAGCTGGCATTCCCACCAACAATGCAAAAGAGATCCTCTTTCTCCGCATCCTCGCCAACATCTGTTGTTGCCCGAGTTGTTAATATTAGCCATCCTGACAGGTGTAAGGTGGTATCTCATTGTGGTTTTGCTTTGTATTTCCCTGCTGATGAGTGAAGTTGAGCATTTTTTCATGTGTTTGTTGGCCATCTGGATGTCTTCTTTGGAGAGGTGTCTATTCATGTCTTTTGCCCATTTCTTCACTGGATTATTTATTTTGATTGGACAACTGGAAGAAAGTTTGTGTATAGACGGGAGTGGAAGGATTGGGGGACATCTTGGATTTCTGCCTACCACACTTACTATGCCCAGCACTGGACATATGAGGGTTAGTGGAAGATGTACCTCTTATAAAGTTTTTCAAAACAGAATATATATCTTCAAAGACTTGGAAGAAAAATTCAAGCCTAAATAAAATGAAAATTTATTCAAAAAGCTTATGCAGCTCTAACATCTCATTTTAACTGCACTTTTTTGATTAAAACAAAAACAGAATTACAGACTCCTAATTTATTCATTAGAAATCTAAAGGTTTTTATTTATTAAAAACAAAACATTCATAAAAAATTAAGACCATGCAATAAAAATAATAAAAAGAACTGATAACATTAATAAAAATTATCATATCATGGAGAATTAAATTGTAACAAAAGGTTTTACAGAACACACAAGTTGTTCATTACAAGGAAGAAGCAAATTTGGGGGCACCTGGGTGGCTCAGTCGGTCAAGCATCCAACTTCGGCTCAGGTCATGATCTTGCATTTTGTGAGTTCAAGCCCTGCGTTGGGCTCTGTGCTGACCCCTCAGAGCCTAGAACCTGCTTAGGATTCTATGTCTCCCTCTCTCCCTGCCCCTCCCCTGCTCATGCTCTGTCTGTCTGTCTGTCTCTCTCTCTCTCTCTCAAAAAAATAAACGTAAAAAAAATGAAAGAAATTTTGAGAAGAGGCAATAAGTAGGTTAAGTGCCTGTTTTGGGCTCAGAGGAGAGGGACCCTGCTCTGATCCCTCTACTTGGGTGCACCTTGCACATTACAAATACTGAAGCGCAGAGATCGTGAGTTTTCTTTCTGACGTCATGGGAGAGGTTGGTAACCGGCAGAGGATCAGAGGTTATGAGAGGAGGAAGTGAGGAGTGCTGCCCCTGAGGCTGGAGGAGACAGACTGAGAGCAGAAGAGTGTTTGGGTGAGGAGGAGAGCTGCAACCCGGCCCATGGAAGCCAGGGAGTGGGGAGCTGATTCAGGCTGGCCACCTGAAGTCACCCAGGTAGGTGTCTAGGCAGATCAGGATCCCTAGACACTTGTTCTTTTTTCCCTCTCTTCTCAGCTGGGGGAGCTTTGAGAGGTGAACTTCCAGAAGGGAATGGATTTTTGTGAGGTAAGAGAGAAGACAGGCGCCCACCCTGGCTCCATGAGGAACTTGACCAGGTCACTCCTCTTCTGGTGTCCTGTTGGGTCCGGGGACCACCCGAGGGTCCAGGTCTCGCCAACCCCAGCTTGCTGACTGTGTGTCCAGAAGGACCTGGAAAGAGAGAAATTAAGCATCCTTCCTAGGTATTCTGCCTGATGAAGAGGGTAATGCAATTAATTGAGGTAGAAGACCAGCGTGGGAAAGAGGGAGAGAATCAGGGTTCCGTTCTGGGCATACTGAAATGCCAACAGACATTTAAGTGCAGATGTCAAATGAGCACTTTGAGTCTGGAGCTTGTGGGGAGTGGTCTGAGCCAGAGACAGAAATACCCTGTAGCTGGTACTATTGTTGGAGACAAGTGTTTTTTCAAGTGCTTGATAGACAGTTGTACTTCCTCCACTACAGATTATGTACTTGTAACGTCTACGTATTCATCTATTAAGTCTCTGACAATTTTTGTTAAAAATTCCCTATCGGCTTTACACAACTGAAAATGTGTGCCAGACCATGCCAAATCATCTAATCTTCATGACAAATCTGATAGTTTATTTCAAATCTTTATTTTATAGAGAAAGAGATGAAGGCTTAAAGAGATTAAATAATTTCTCATGGCATGACAGCTATTAAGTGGCCGTGCTGGCAGCTGGATATACGGGTCTAATGAGAGTTCTGACCTCCACACACAAATTTAGAAGTCATCAGCACATAACACCTAAGAAAAACGTATTTGTCCTCCACAAGGAGGTGATGGATGTGTTCTGTTCACCAAGAAGGGATATACTGGGTCTCCCAAGAGAACTCAGAGGATGGTGTGTATAGTAAATCAGGATTAGAAGCCTGATTTCTGTGCACATCAAGAGAGAATCCATCTTTCAGGAATGGACTCCCATTAACCTCATTGATGAGTCTGGTTTTTAAATGCAGAATGTCAAATTGCAATGAAAAATCACTGTCCCAGAACGACAGGAATATGTAGAGTCCGTGCAACTAGTTTGCTCTTATTCTGGACAAAGGAGAAAGCATATGGCCACATCCAATGACTTTAAGCTAAGAGAACGAGACGTCCCTCTCATTTTGGGGATAGTCTTTCCAGGGAAGAACATGTGGCTGATCAGCTCATTTGCTCTCTCATTTTATCATCCGATTGTCTCCTTCTGACCTGCATGACGTATCCATTTGGCCTCTGACGGCATTTATAACCCTGGCCCAATGGCCTTAACCAAGTACCAAACACTTTGATGCATTGAGAACTCCCCCGAGGCGTATTTCAATAGAGAATGCCAACTTTTATCTCGACGATCTTCCTTCTTCCAGCCTCTAAGGCTGACCAACCTTCCTTCTGATAGATAGTCACTTCAGATACTTGAACAAATTCAATCAAATTACCATCAAGCCATGGCCCTGGGATCCAATCTGGATCTTTAGGTCATTTCCATAACTTTATTTTACAGTATATTAAGCCCTCAGCCTCATTAATTACCAGCCATGTGATGTGGCCAAGCTTTGAGTCCATCTGCACCTTAGTTTCTTAGTCTACAAAGCGGGGAAAACTATATCAAAGTCATAGGGTTACTGTGCAGTTCCCGGGATGTGGGAAGCTCTCAGTAGGTTTTCTGCTATTATCATCATTATACGTTGAATTTTAACATTAACTCTCTACAGCACAGAGCCAAATACAGGGCTTGAACTCATGACCCTGAGGTCAAGACCTGAGCTGACACTGAGGGCTGGACACTTAACCGACCGAGGCACCCAGGCACCCCAAACATTAGCTCTCAAGGTACAAATTTATTTCCAAGTTCTTAGGTGAAACCTTGACTATGATGGCAGTCACAGGTGATTTCAAGGATAAAAAATGAGACAGTGGCTTGGTAACATGAGCTTTCACATTAAATGGAAAAACAAATATTCAGAGAAATTTTTAGAAATTAGGCTGGAAACATTATGCCATGTTTTATTTCTTTTTTTTTTTTTAATTCTTATTGTAATAGCCCCCTTTTAGTAGTTTGGTGAAGCTCATAGATGCCTTCTCAAAATGATTTTAAAGATATAAAATAAAATATAGCAGGTTATAAGAAATTAAATTATATTTGAATTATTACCCAAATATTACCCAAATTTGTGTTAGAGTAATATATGATCTTCCTTATTAGCACATTAAATAAAAAGATCTAACAAGAGGTCTAATAATGACCATAATTAGCAGTTGGGATGAGTGGATATAATATGGCAAGAATCTGTACCAATTATATTGTATAGTGAAAACATCTATATTTCTATTGGTGACAGAGCCATAACTGCTGCTCATACTGTGTTTTGTTGACAACAATCATAATGGAAGAAAGTATTAAATTTCAGCTGAAGCTAATAAAAATAAAGATGCAATTTCTCCATATTTATATGGTTCATGGACCTCAGTTTAGGAAACTACGTATCAGAGGTTGGTAGTACAGATACCAAAAGAAGAGAGAATTTTTGAGGGAGGAACTGATTCATGCAGTCAGCGGAAAGATTAGAAATTATGAAGATGAAAATGCTGATTGGGTTTATCATTTAGGAGATCATTGGTGAACAGCAAAGTTTCATCAGAGCAGTTGGGGGTATAAATCAGATAACAGTAGTTTAAGGATGAGTGGGGGAAGGGAGTAGAAACACGAGGAACTGGAGAAATAAACACAGACATCACTTTTAAGGGGCTTAGCTGGGAAGGGCTTGAGAGGGAAGTACCATAAGTATAAAGTGCATGAGCCCGAGGGAGGGTTTGTTTAGTAGGAGAGAGGTCTGCGAGCGTGCTTTGCGCAAAGAGCCATAGAAAGGGGGAGGTTGGACAGTCAAGACAGAATGAAAGTGCATGATGGAGAGAGACGTCTGATGAGGCAGGAGGCATGGGGACCAAGAGAGCAAGCAAAGGAATCCACTCTGGACTGAAAGAGGAACACTGCTTCTGCAGAGAGGACGGAGCCATGTGGAAGCCAACGCAGAGAAGGAGCTGGAGTGGCGACCAGAAAGGAAAATTTTGAAATCGCAATCTATGCCTTTGTCCTACCCTTTGCTGCCATTAGCCCAAATGGGCATGTTCTCTACTCTAAGAGAGGCAGTAGGATCTAAAAGCTTATGTAGCAGGTGGGATGTTTACTTCTATAAACAACAGAAAGCCCAGCATTTGGGATTTATTGTTTAACTTTGTTGGCTTGAGGAATAAAGGTGATTTACTGGTTTACTCAACTGAGAAAGTCCAGAGATCAGTGAGCGGTCAGTTGTAGCATAGCTGCCTTTTTAAGAGCCTTTCAGCTCTGCTTGCCTCTAGGATTTGGCTTCAGGTTGGCAGCTGCGTGGTTGAGGATGTCCAGGGTGCACCACACCCCGGTTCCAGGGACAGTTCCAGGGCAAACAAGTTGCTTCCTCCAGGTGTGTTCTTTTCAGAGAACTCACTAGCAGACCTCCCCCTACAGCCCATTGGCCCAAATTGCGTTCCCATTCCTGGACCATTCCCTGTGACAGAGAAATTTCATTCCGTGGTTGGCTTACCAACCACTGGGTAAGTTCCTGAACCATTACCAGCCCAAGGCACCGCACTCCCTAAGATGCCGCCATTCTCAAGCAGAGCATTGACACAGGCAAGTGTATGTCGGATATTTTGAGTTGTCAGAATGCTTTCCAGCAGAAGCCAGAGATGTAAAACATGCTAAGATAGATGGCGTAGTCCTGCAGAGTGAACAGCTGCCCAGCCTGAAATGGTAATTGTGCCCTGCTACTAAGAAATCCTGCTGTAGACAAAGAGACCCACCCTTGAATTTCACTGGCTTCATAGGGAGGTGTGGTACAATAAAACATATATTTGGTCCTTGTCCCTGATTCCTGGCACAGAGCTCCTAAAACCCTCGGAATTGGGGCGCCTGGGTGGCGCAGTCGGTTAAGCGTCTGACTTCAGCCAGGTCACGATCTCGCATTCCGTGAGTTCGAGCCCCGCGTCGGGCTCTGGGCTGATGGCTCAGAGCCTGGAGCCTGTTTCCGATTCTGAGTCTCCCTCTCTCTCTGCCCCTCCCCCGTTCATGCTGTGTCTCTCTCTGTCCCAAAAATAAATAAAAACGTTGAAAAAAAAAAATTAAAAAAAAAAAAACCCTCGGAATTTCGTGAGCAACAGGAGTATCTTTTGTTTTTCATAAGGAGCTCCTTTTATTACACTTGATAATGCTAATTGATGTGAAATTTTGTGGTCCTGGAGCAAATGTTCAATAAAGAATTCTTGAGATGTCTTCTGTGCAAAAAAAAGGTGGTGGGCAGGACCCGTGGGCAGAAAGAGGTGCACTGAGGCTGTGAGGAGTGACTGATTTAAAAAAAATTATGATTATTTACTTACTTATTTTGAGAGATAGAATGTGAGTCAGTGGGGAAGGCAGAGTGAGAGAGAGAGAGAGAGAGAGAGAGAGAGAGAGAGAGAGAATCCCAAGCAGGCTCCAAGCTGTCACCATGGAGCACAACACAGGGCTTGAATTCATGAACCATGAGATCGTGACCTGAGCTGAGATCATGACATGAACCCAAATCAAGAGCAGGACGCTTAACCCACTGAGTCACCCAGGGGCCCGGGAGTGATTGATTATATACTTCCAAGTTGGGAGGGGGTTAGGGGTAGAGTAAGTCTCTAAGGAATTAAGAAGCAAGGTTTCTAGGACCTTGAGGGGTCATTTACTACTGTCTAGTAAAATCTTCACCATGAGACCCTTCAGATGTATGTCAGTGGGCCATATGCTTGGAGGATGATTGCTAATCTCTATCTTGGGGTGTAGAGAGACAAAGGAAATTTCCAAGGAGATTTTTATATGTTAATGAAGACTTCCAGGATCCTGGAGGTCCAGCTAATGTCAAGCTAAGGTTGCCTTTTGACCCTAGCAAAAGTATTAACATTGAGACAGTTGAGTTCGTGGAGGAAGGTCACTTAGCCTGTCTCAAGGACTTGTCAATGTGCTGTGAGTTGAATAAGGAGAAATCTGAGGGGCTGCTGGGTTGGTGAACACCTGGAGGTGCTGGGAGGCTGGTACTTCCTGAAAGTGCTTCTCTTTCAATTGGCTGTTCCCAAGTAGTATCCTTTTATAATAAAAGGGCAAATGCCAGTGAATGTTTCCCTGGGCTTTGTGAGGACTTCTAGCAAATTATCAGACCTGAAGAGGGGGTCCTGGGCAGTCAGCAATAGAGGTGGCTCCTGGGACTTGCAATTGGTGCCTAAAGTGGGGGCAGTGTCATGGGTCTGAAGCCCTCAAACTGTGAGATCTGATGGTATCTCCAAGTAATGGTAGAATTGAGTTAAAATTTTAGGGTACCCAGTTGATGTCTGCTGAGAATTGGAGAATTACTTGGTGGGGTTGGAAAACACCCTAGGAGGATATGGATATCTGAACAAGAATCTGGAAGGAGGGGGGTGAGCAGGTACAGGGGAGGCGACCAACAACAGCTACTATAAGTATCACAGACCTCAGAAGCCAAGAGCCTGGGGTTCAAATCCTGGCTCTACCTCTTTGCAGCTATGTGATCTTGGACAACTTAATGAACCTTTAAAAGCCTTATTTTCTTTAATGAGAAAAAATAGAATAGCTTCCTCACAGATTAGTCAGTGGATTAATGAGAGAATGGATACAAAGAGTCTTAAATATCCTGGTCCGCAGAAGGGACTCGGTGCATGTTTCCTTCCTTCCTGTTCTTCAGTGCATTAGTTTACGGTTTAGCCACCTGATAATATCTGAAGGGATCAGCACTTTGCTGTTTCCAACAAATGTTTTTTGAGGCGCTAATATCTTCTAATGAGAGCCTGAGCCATCATTGAAACCATTAGATCAGGAACATTACAGATGGTCCCTGTACAATGTGTTCATGTCACAGATGGTTCACAATAGCAAATCTGTATTAATAAGCATGAATAGACATATCAGTTTTAGCTTTGGGCTTTCATTTCCTCCTTAAGTATACTATTGCTATATAAAATAAATAAAATATGCACACATATTTTCATATGTTTCATCATTAGGTGAAGATGTATAATTGATGTGGAGAACAAAGACAGAAGAAATACAGAAAAAGGGGTTCCTAGATGGGTCAGTTGGTAAAGCATTCAACTTTTGATTTCAGCTCAGGTCTTGATCTCAGAGTCGTGTGTGAGTTCAAGCCCTGCATTGGGCTCCATGCTGGGCATAGAGCCTGCTTTAAAAAAAAAAAAAAAATGTATATATATATATATATATATATATATATATATATATATACACACACACACACATATGTATATATATATATACACACATATATATGTACATATGTGTATGTATATATCCTATATATAAGGAATTAATGACAACTAATTAATTAAAAATTAAACTTCCTTATAACTTACAGCCCATTGGCACGTACTTGAGACAGGCTGAGTGACCTTCCTCCAGGAACTCAACTGCCTCAATGTTACTACTTTGTTAGGGTCAAAAGGCAACCTTAACTTGGCATTATCCAGACCTACAGGATCCTGTAAATCTTCTTTAACATATAAAAATCCCTTTGGAAACTTCCTTTATCTCTACACCCCCAAGATGTTAGCAATCATCCTCCAAGCCTATGGCCCCCTGATATACATTTGAAAGGTCTCATGGCTAAAGTTTGCTAGATAGTAGTAAATGACCCTTCAAGGTCCTGGAAACCTTACTTCCAGATTCCTAACAGACTTATGTTAAGCCCTTCCCAACCTGAAAGTATATAATCAGTCACTCCTCACCACCCCAGTGCAGCTCTTTCTGCTCAAGGTCCTGTCTCGGTGCTTTGATAAAATCACCTTTTTTGCACCTAAGACATCTCAAGAATTCTTCCTTGAACATTTGCTCTGGGGCCCCAAAATTTCACATCATAATGACCCTCATTCTACTGCATCTTCTTGCCTTCAAACACAGGCTTTTGTGCATTCTGTTCTCCCTGTTTGGAAGGTAACCCTTACTTTTCTTTTGGAGTCCATGTAAATCATCAGTTTTTCTGGAAAGCCTCTCAGTTTTCCAGACTAGATAGGGCCTTTTGTTATTGTTTTCATAGCTTTGTGTTTTTGTTATCTATTGCTATGTCACTAACCAACCCCACCCCCCCACCACCCTGAAATTCAATGGTTTAAATACTAATGGTATTATTTACCATGATTCTTTTGATCAGGTGGTTCTTCTGCTTCCCATGGTCTTTACTGAGGTGCTAAGGTAGCTGGAAGGTCACAAGCCTGGCATATCATGCTGGCCACCTGCTGGGAGTTTAGCTGGAGTTATTATGTTTGTAATATCCCAATAGTTACATGGCCAAACCAATGTCAACATGGAAGGGGATTGTACACAGGGAAGAATACCAGGAGGCATGATTCCTTGAGGGCCACCCAATCTAACCCATCCAGTGAACCTTTCCTTCTTAGTACTCATCATTGTTTATAATTATATATTTGGGCATGTTTTTTAAGTTCTTTTAATGTTTATTTTTGAGAGAGAGAGTGAGAGAGAGAGGCAGAGCAGGAGTGGGGGAAGGGTAGAAAGAGAGAGGGAGACACAGAATCTGAAGCAGGCTCCAGGCTCCAGCTGTAAGCACAGAGCATGATGTGGGGCTCGAACCCACAAACCGCCAGAAGATGACCTGAGCCGAAGTCCAACGCTTAACTGACTGAGCCACCCTGGGGCCCCTACAATTATATATTTGGATGTGTTATTGTAATCTCTCTCTCAACAAACTCCAAGACCCATGAAAACAGGGATATTTTGGGGTTTTACTAACCACTGTGGAACACGCCGTTAAATGCACTTTATTTTTAATTTTTAAATTTAATTTTACTTTATTTTTGGCACTTTAAAGGTTTTGAAGAGACTCAAGTGACTGAGAACTTAACCACAGGTGCCACCATGCAGGGCTTGCAAAAGAGATTGGTCCACGAGTGATCTGACCATTGCTAGTTGATTACCCGCCTCCATACCATTCTGGAGACAGTTGCAGGTGTTCTGTGCTCCCTCCCCTTCTTGGCTGAGGGGTCGGGGGTGCTTCTCTCTCACCTCCAGTCCAGTGAGAGGGATTTCAAGAACTATTTGGAGAACTTAACATGTGACCCCTGGATTCTGATGCACCATCCCTGCTAACCTCTCATTGCTTGCAGGCCCCAGTGTTGTTCATGGGCATCAGATCCTGCAAGAAACCTTCAGGAACCTCTTGCTGGGCACTCACTCTGAATGGAGGAATCTCTACGTGTCTGGAGCAGACACCCAATGGTGTCTTCTGTGAAACAACATGAGCTCTATTTGCTGAGTTCCATCCATGTACCACAGACATCACATATATTATTTCTAATTCCTATGACAACCCTGCAAGGTGGGTAGGTTTCATTCACCTTTCACAGATGAGAAAACTAAGGTTGGAGTACTTATCCAAGATCACACAGCTAATAAGTAGCAGAGTGTGCTTTGAACCTAGGTCGATCTGTCATCAAAATCCATGTCCTTTGACTAATGCCCCACTGTCACAGGTCAGGCAGACGTGGAGAAGAGGTCTTTGGGAGAAGACACAGAGACCCAGTTTGAGGTGCAAGATATTTACTAGGGATCAACACTCATGAAAGGAAGTGGGGAAAGCCATACTAGCAGGTGGAGAGGCTATGCTGCATTGCAGGCCTCAGCTACCCTGCGGGAGCTCTGGAACAAATTTGTCCCCTTTCAGGCGGAAGGCTGGGCCTTATGCCTCTGCCTCACCAGGCCCAGGAAGCAGGCTGCCCTGACTTGATCGTTAGTTTTTGTGTTAACTTGACTGGGATATGGGGTGTCCCGGTATTTGACTAAATGTTATTTCTGGCTGCGTCTGTGGGAGTGTTTCTGGAAGAGATTAGTATTTGAATTGGTAGAGAGTGAAGCAGACTGTCCTCCTCCATGTGAGTGGCTGAGTGGCATCATCTCGTCAGCTGATAGCCTGAATAGAACGAAAAAAAGAGGGATATATATACATATATATGTATGAATTCTACTGGTTGTGTTTCCCTTGAGAATAATATACCCAGGGAGTGCATGTCCTCGGGCAGGATGGCTCTCAGCAGCTGAGACCAGCTCCGAAGTGACTGACAGCTGGAGACCATCTGATGACTGCACAACCCGCAGCTGGGCAGCTCATCCGTCCCTGAAGGGCTCTTGGCAATATACATCCCCATGTGTGTGTGTATATATATATATATATATATATATATATATATATATATCCCCATGAACCGCTGAGCTGTTCATTCTAAGTTTTCTTTCAGTATTTTCATTAAAAAAATCACACTATGTTATTATTCGTTTTAATAATATTATCTTGAGGGGTCCTGGGGCGGCTCAGTCAGCTGAGCATCCAATCTTGATTTCAGCTCAGGTCATGATCTCACGGTTCCTGAGTTCGAGCCCCACATCAGGCTCTGCGCTGATACTGTGGAGCCTGCTTGGGATGCTTTCTTTCCCTCTCTCTCTCTGCCCCTCCCCTGCTAGTACGCACGTGCTCTCACTCTCTCCCTTAAAATAAATACACATTTAAAGTTGTTTTCAAAATATAATAATAGTATCTTGAGATTCATTTAATAGCTTATCAGATTTGAGTATGTGACATCTATGTTTAAAATCTGACACCTGGTTAAAAATGGGAAATTTTATGTTATGTGTATTTTATGTTATGTGTATTTTATGTTATGTGTATTTGATCGCAGTAAAAAAAAAAATCGAGAACAGCTACGTATTACCTATATGCGGGTCTAAATCCCTTGTGGTCCACTAAACCTATCAGAATCAGGTCGTAAACTTCATTTACAAACTTTTGTTGAGAGCTCCTCCCTCATTCCCAGTTTTCCATCACTGGCTCCCTCACTTCTAGACAACGCTTCAGCAGTATTGAACTTCTCACTGATTCTAGAATATTCCATCTTCTATAACTATTCAGCATTATTGCACTTCCCAGATTATCTCCATCATGCTTCTCTGACTTCTCTATCTGAAGAAATCCTACTGATCCTTCAAGATAAAATGTAAATATTACTTGACTCCCCTAGCAATTTTTGTTGTATGCCTGTATTTTCCCACTATGTAGCTCCTAAAGTATTCTTGGCTTTTATGTACATGCATGTGTATGGTATATATGCATGTGCATGTATACGTACATGTTTATCATTGCATTGTACTAGGACAGTTTGGGCTGCAGGTAACAAAAAATAGGTCTTGCCTCTCACTGGCTCCGTCCCGTTAGCCTATAATTCTGCTTAATGTAGACACCACAAAATCCAGTGGATATGTTTCTGTTCTTAATTTACTTGACTTCTGTTCTAGTTATTTATTGCTGTGTGTGGTATAATAACAAATTTGGTTTTTGTCTCAGGTTCCCAGCATGGAGCTTCACAAATCCTTGGAATTTCCTGTGTGATAGGGCTGTCTTTGTTCTGCTAATGAAATGAGTCATGGTCAGACCATAGAGAGCTTCTGGATGGGGGCTTGTCACCAGAAAGAGCAACCACATGATTAGAGGGCTAGGGCATTCAGCAGCCTCTAGGGAGGGGAGCTGGAGATTGAATTCAGACACGTGGTCAGTGATTTAATCAATCTTGCCTGTATAATGAAACCCCAATAAAACCTCTGGACACAGAGTTTGGAGGAGTTTACTGGTTGGTGGACATATTAAGATGCCAGGAGGGTGATGTGCCCTCATTCCATGGAGACAGGACATAGAAGCTTGCATTTGGAACCCTCCCACACCTTGTACTATGTGTATCCATTATAATAAAACTGTAATAATAAATATAGCACTTTCCTGAGTGCTGTGAGTCACTCTAGTGAATTACTGAACCTGAGGGGGTTGTGAGAACCTTTGAATTTGTATTCTGTTATTCAGCAGTGAGTGTGGCCTGGGGACCTCTTGAGACTTGTAGCTAGCATCTGAAGTGAGGGCTGTCTTGTGGAGGACTTTGCCCTTAACCTTTGGGGTCTATGCTGTCTCTGGATGGATAGTGTCAGTATACCAATTGGAATTGAAATGAAACACTGTATAATAAACCATTCAAACACAAATTTATTTAAAAAAATTTTTTTAATGTCTATTCATTTTTTGAGAGACAGAGAGAGACAGAGTACGAGTGGGAGAGGGGCAGAGAGAAAGGGAGACACAGAATCTGAAGCAGGCTCCAGGCTCTGAGCTGTCAGCACAGAGCCTGACTTGGGGCTCGAACTCATGAACTGTGAGATCGTGACCTGAGCCAAAGTTGCAGTCGCAAACCGACTGAGCCACCCAGGCACCCCAATACAAACACAAATTTAAAAATCACGATTTTTCACAGGTCTGTAGGTTGACTGAGTTCAGCTGAGCGGTCCTCACCTGAGGTCTCTGGTGCAGGTGCAGGGAGAATGGCAGCTGTGGCTGGGCAGATGGAGCCTGGGCTAGGATGGGTAGAGCAGCCAAGGCTGGCTGGACATTTCTCTTTTTGGCTAACTTGGGCTTTCTCACGGTGCGGTGATCTCAGGGAAGTCAGACTTCTTGCACGGTGGTTGGCTTTTCCCTGAAGGAGCATTGCAAGAGACAGGAATTGGAAGCTGCTCATCTCTTAAAATCGAGGCCAGAAGACGGGCATAGCACCACTTCCATTGTATTCATTTGGGGAAATAGTCACAAAACCCACCCAGATTGAAGAGGGGGGGTACATAGAACCCTACTTCTGAGAAGAAGGAGCATCATAAATAATTTGTGGCCCTTTTCAACCTGCCTCATCTTCTCTTTGGCATTTGGTACTGTTCACCACAAATGATATGACACGTCCCCTGGTTTTTCTTTGATCTCTGACTCGTTTTCTTTAGCCTTTTTCATTGCTATCTTCTTTCCCCTACTACCACTTGAACATCCTGTCCCCTTCTCTCTCTCTCTCTCTACTCATTTACCCTTGATGATCATATCTACTTTTATGACTTCAGTCACCACCAAATGGCTGATTGATCAGGCTGATGATTCCCCAAATCTCCAAAGAAGGTTACTCTAATCTTCTAATTCATATAGCTAAGAAACATGTACAGCACCTGAGGTAGGTGTCTCAACAGGCTCTGTGCCTTTATTAGGGCTCCCACCCAACCATGGTTTTTATCCTAGAGCTGGCTGAGTCTTCCTTGTTTTCCTTCCTGGAGAGTCTCCTGCTTCCATCCAACTGTAACACATTCATGGCAACCTCTACATTTCCAGAATGACCCAGGTAGTAGGCAGTGGAACCCCCAAATGCCCAAAAGATATGGGAAGGCTGACTAGCTGTATAAACAAGAATGATTTACGTGAACCTTTAAAATATTTCACCGTAGAATGTGCATTTAGTGATTTCCAGGTCATTCAGCTATAAGAAGCATAGATATAGTTTGCATGTTTCTATTAATTGCATTTTATCATAATTACACTTTTATAGTTAAGAAGTGAACAACTCAATTGGCCAATTCATGATCCATAGCACCTATTCTTAAAAAAACCATGTCCAGCTAGACCCTTTCTCACAGAGCACATAGGACATTCAATCATAAAAATAAGCTGTTAGTTGTCCCTGAAAATGTACTTAAAAACCGATACAGATCTGAAAGATCCATTTGCTTAAAAAAAAAGAAAAAAAATTGACTATGTATAGTTTCAATGAATCCTAATTTTGTTTTACTTATACAACAAGTTTTGTTAACTTTGCTATATTTATACTTGAGTTTTGTGTTAGAAGCCCATTTCTGTGTCATATCCCTTACTAGGTTCAAGGTGCAAGGACTTATGTGCTGATATGGGCCATCAATGTGGCTTCTTCCTTATAACCGGTCCAAATCTGGGACAGATCTTAGTAATCAGTCCACTGTACAAGTATTTCCAATTTATGGATGTTCCAAAATTTGGCACCTTCAATCTGGTGCCATCTTCAACAACACTTAGCAAACATTTATAAAGCACTGTGTTCCCTGTTACAGAGCCTAAGGAGTTAAGATCAATGAGGGAGAGAGGAGTCACAGACAACTGACAAGACAGTATACCTAGATGAGAGTGTCAATGAAGAACAGGCTTATTGTAGCGTGCAGGGAATTAACTGTTGTTTCCCACTGGAGGCAAGAGAGGGATAAGCATTCTAGACAGAAGGGACAGAGCAGAGGCATGGATCAGGGAAGTTCAGGCTGTGGCTGGGAATAGTGAGTAAACCCTTTGCTAGGGCACGGAGTATGTGAAAGTGGGTACCAGGGAAAAAGATTGAATGAAAAATTGGGGTAGCATCATGGAAAGCTTCGTTCAGAAAGAGGAGAGTCATTGAGGCTTTTGAGCATAAAATTGGGATTTGCTCCTAACATCGCTCCATGACTGTGTCTCTCAAGGAGTGTCATGTCAGCGCTTGACTGCACAGGTGTCTTGTTCACACTCTTTCCTGACAGGAAAAGAATCGGCTTAAAAGAAGAAGCAAAACAAAACAAAAAAATCCTATCCTTGAACTCAGTTCCTTTCTGATAACTTTCTCCCTAAATAGCAAAGCCTATCAGAATAGGCTAGAATCTGTATCTGGATAACCGCCCCCCCCCCCCGCCCCGATTCGGTTTTTAAAAACCTTTAACCCATCACCATCAACAAAAATCCTCTTTAAAAAAAGCCACATGAGATATATACTTATTGAAGAAAATTCAGAAAATGCACATAACCAAAAATATAAAATCAAAATTCACTCATTAATCAATGCCTCAAAAACAACTGTAGTTGAAATGTTGGTATATGTTCTTGTGTTCAATGTATTATGTATTATCTCTCTATGCACAAAATGCTTGATTTATAAAAACTAATACAGTTTATTTTATGATCCACTTTCTTCACTTATTAATACTCAGTGACCACCATTCCTTGTCATTAGATATTTTTCTATAACTTCAATTTTTTAGGTCAGATTTATTGAGGTATAATTTACATGCAGTAAAGCCCTTTTTAAGTGCTTAGTTTGATGATTTTGAAAACTATATACAGTCATGCAAGCCCCACAAAACCGAGATACAGAACATTTCTGTCATCTCCACGTTTCCTTTCTCAACCCCAGTCTGGCAACTACAGATCTGATTTCTATTCCTATAGCCTGCTTTTTTTCCAGAATGTCATATAAATGGAATCCTACAGAACATAGCCTTTTATTTCACTTAAAATAAGGCCTTTGCGATTCATTCATGCTGTTGAATGCATCACTGGTTTCTATTTATTGTTGAGTAGTATTCCATTGTGTGGGTATACGACGGTTATTCATCCATTCACCTGTTGATGGACATCTGAGTTGTTTCTAGTTTTCGGTGATCTTTTGTAAAGCTTCTGTAAACGTTCTCGTGAAGGTCTTTGTGTGAACCCACATCTTCATTTATCTTAGATAAATTCTTAGGAGTGAGGTTGCTGAGTCATATGGTAGGTATACATTTCACTCTGTAAGAAGCTGATGAACTGGTTTACGAAGTCGTGCTACCATTTTGCATTCCCACCAGGAAGGTACAAGAGCTCTGTTTGCTCTGCATCCTCACAGCATTAAAAAAAATGTAGCCATTCTAGAAGGTGAGAAGTGGTATCTTACTGTGATTGTATTTTGCATTTCCTTGACCATCAGTATCTCTTTTTTAAACTTTTTTTTCCAATACGTTTTTCTCTCCTTTGTTTCTATTTTTTCTTTTTTAATTTACATCCAAATTAGTTAGCATATAGTGCAACAATGATTTCAGGAGTAGATTCCTTAATGCCCCTCACCCATTTAGCCTATCCCCCCTCCCACAGCCCCTCCCATAACCCTGTTTGGTCTCCATATTTATGAGTCTCTTCTGTTTTGTCTCCCTCCCTGTTTTTATATTATTTTTCTTTCCCTTCCCTTATGTTCATCTGTTTTGTCTCTTAAAGTCCTCATATGAGTGAAGTCATATGATTTTTGTCTTTCTCTGACTAATTTCACTTAGCATAATACCTTCCAGTTCCCTCCAGTAGTTGCAAATAGCAAGATTTCATTCTTTTTGATTGCCAAGTAATACTCCATTGTATATATATACCACATATTCTTTATCCATTCATCCATTGATGGACATTTGGGCTCTTTCCATACTTTGGCTATTGTTGATAGTGCTGCTGTAAACATGGGGGTGCACGTGTCCCTTTGAAACAGCACACCTGTATCCCGTGGATAAATGCCCAGTAGTGCAATTGCTGGGTCATAGGGTAGTTCTAGTTTTAGTTTTTTGAGGAATTTCCATACTGTTTTCCAGAGTGGCTGCACCAGCTTGCATTCCCAAAACTTTTTTTAATGTTTATTTATTTTTAAGAGAGAGAATCACAGATCGAGCAGGGGAGGGACAGAAAGGGAGGGAGACACAGAATTCGAAGCAGACTCCAGGCTCCAAGCTGTCAGCACAGAGCCCAATGCAGGGCTCAAACTCATGGACTACGAGATCATGACCTGAGCTGAAGTTGGACATTTAACAGACTGAGCCACCCAGGCACCCCACCCCCCTGCCCCATCATTGATATTTCTTTTATGATGAAATGTCCATTCAAATAATTTGCCCATCTGGGGGAAAATTGTTTGTCTTATTGAAAGCAAGTTTATTTTTATAATTACATGAATACACCCAAAGGAGATCTGGGTTTGGAGGGGCCTACAGCATACAATTCAGAGAGCCCTATTTAAGGAAAAAAACATAAAATTATTCATCCAAAGCTATAAGGACCTTTCCCAGTGTTATAAAGGAGGAAATGAGGGGCCCAAAGCTTCACTTTCATTACCTTCACTGTAAATATGACCTAGATAGGACATAACTGCTTTCCTTAATACTGTATTATTATACATTTAAATTCTTTAAAAAATAAAAACATTGAAAACCACATTCGAATGAACATCTTACAGCTAAATCTTGGTATAGATATATTTTCAATTCCTTCGTGTAATTTTAAAGAAGTAGAATAGCTTTGTCAAATGGTATGATCCTACTGAAAATTTTTAATACAAGAATTGGTACTATTTATACTTCTTTTTTTTAATATTTATTTATTTTTGAGAGAGTGTGAGTGGGGAAGGGGCAGAGAGAGAGAGGGAGACATAGAATCTGAAGCAGGCTCCAGACTCTGAGCTGCCAGCACAGAGCCCGATGTGGGACTCAAACCCACGAACCGTGACATCATGACCTGAGCTGAAGTTGGACGCTTAACCGACTGAGCCACTCAGGTGCCCCGATACTATTTATATTTCTAACTATATGAATATCCTCCCCACCATCACCAATTATGGTTGGAATCTTTTTTAAAAAAATGTTTACTTATTTATTTTGAAAGAGAGAGAGAGAGAGAGAGAGAGAGAGAGAGAGAGAGAGAGAGAACATGAGCAGGGGAGGGGCAGAGAGAGAGGAGAGAGCATCCTAAGTAGGCTTCCCACTGTCAGCTCAGAGTATGATGTGGGGCTCAAACTCAAGAACCATGAGATCATGACCTGAGCTGAAATCAAGAGTCAGATGCTCAACTGACTGAGCTCCCCAGGCACCCCTTTTTGCTTTTGGTTTTTAATGATTCCTTCCCCATTTAACTTCAATGAAGTTTCTACCTTCTCTGTGTCACTGAACCTGGTACGTCACCAAAAATCTATTTCTTAAACCCAGTGAATTCTTTTCACTTTTTATCATCTTGTATCTTCTTGACTTTTTTGTGTCATTTAACATTATTGAACATTTCAGGTTTTTTTTTTTTTTTTTTTTTTTTTTTGTCTTTTGTGGCACCATTCCTTCAGTTCTCCTGACATCTCTGTGGCCAGTAGTCTTGTCCTTCTCTGCCCTGGACCTTATTTGCTTTGCCCAGCTCTTCAGTGGTGTTGCCCATTAGGGTTCTTTCTTCAGCTCCCTTCCTTGTCCTTTTCTTCCCTTCCCACCCGTGATGGCTAATTTCGTGTGTTATCTTAGCCAAGCCACAGTGCCCAGATACTTGAGCAAACATAATGCTGGAAGTTTCTGAGAAGGTATTTATTAGATGAGATTAACGTTTAAGTCAGCAGACTTGGAGTAAAGCATCTTATCTTCATAATGAGGTGGGCCTCATCCTTAATAGAAGGTCTTAATAGAAAAAAGGTTGATCACCATCAAAGAAGAAGGAATTCTGCCAGCAGAATGCCTTTGGACTCTGGCTATATCACCAACTCTTCCCTGGGTCTCCAGCCTGCCAGCCTACCTTGCAGATTTTAGACTTGCCAGGCTTCAAAATCACATGTGCCAATTTCTTAAAATCAATCTATTTATCTGATATACGTAGATATACAAATACCTAAAGACATCCATATGTATGTATTGGTAGATAATCTATATATATGTCTACACGTGTGTGTGCATGCATATGTATGAATCCTACTGGTCCTTTTCCTCTGCACAACCTTGACTAACATACCACCATGTATCAGAGTGGATTGCAAACTCAGAATCTCTGAAGGCGTTTTGTTCAGAATACAGAAAACCCAGTTAGACTCTTCCTCACAATTTGGCTTCAATAAGTCTGGAACTGGGCCTGGGAGTTTGTATTTTCACAGGCTGCTCAGATGATTCTAATGCATGTGGAGAAAGATTCACACTGAGAAACACTGGTTTGTATACTCCTCATCAATTCCCCTGTCATTATCTATTGTTTATCTATTACTTACTTAACTATTATCTATAAGATGATTACTCCTGAATCAATATCTCTAGGCCAGAACTCCCTTGCCTTCCAGATCCTTATAACTATCTGCTAAACATTTCACCTGCTTATTCCTTGGGCAACGGATCTCACTACTTCCCCTCTAACATCTTCCATTCTCATTTTATTTTATTTTATTTTATTTTATTTTATTTTATTTTATTTTATTTTATTTTATTATTTTTTAGTGTTTATTTATTATTGAGAGACAGAGGGAGACAGAGCATGAACATGGGAGGGGCAGAGAGAGGGGGAGACACAGAATCTGAAGCAGGCTTCAGGCTCCGAGCTGTCAGCACAGAGCCCAATGCGAGACTCGAACTTACAAACCGCGAGATCATGACTTGAGCTGAAGTCGGACGCTTAACCGACTGAGCCACCCAGGTGCCCCACCAGTTCTCATTTTAGTGACTGATACCTACATCCATCCACTCACTCAAAGGAGAAAGCTGGGAACCTCCTTGCCCTCTACTCTCCCAATCCAATTCCCACTGCTTTGCCAGATCCATTTTCTAAAATGCCGATCTGATCATTCTTAATCCCTTTAATTGCTCCTACTCCTCACAGGACAGAGTCTTAATTCACAGGATGATACAGAAACGCTCTGTGCCTAGCCCTGCTCTACGTCAACACACTACCTCCCTTCCCAGATAGGCTCTAGCTGTACCCAGGTATCTGTAGCTACCTAGGCCCATCAGGCTATTTTTTGCATATTTAGTATACTGTTAAACTAATCTATCCCCCAGAATGTGTTCTCTGCCATCCTCACCCAGAATATCCAGCCAGTGATCACTCAAGGTCACTCAAGAATCATCTCTGCTGCTAAGCCCTTTGTGATTTTCCCAGGTAAAATACATTTTCCCCAGTCTTGCTCTTGCTTTGATCATGGAACCTGAAATATTTTATTGCATTTATTTATTTACATGTGCAGCATGTAAATAAATGGCAAATAATTTTCTACTAGATTGGGAATTAATTTTTCACTTTTATATTTTGGGTATCTAGCATGAAACCCAGCATATAGTATAGATGTATGCTTGTGCCTGTTGAATAAATGAATGCATTAATCATGGTGGAAAGAACATTGTTCTAAATAGGGTCTGAAGATCTGTTGTATAACATAGTGACTACAGTTAATAGCACTGTATTGTATAATTGAAATTTGCTAGGGGGCGCCTGGGTGGCTCAGTCGGTTCGGGCGTCCGACTTCAGCTCAGGTCATGATCTCGCGGTCCAGGAGTTTGAGCCCCGCGTTGGGCTCTGTGCTGACAGCTCAGAGCCTGGAGCCTGTTTCAGATTCTGTGTCTTCCTCTCTCTCTGAACTTCCGCCATTCATGCTCTGTCTCTGTCTCAAAAATGAATAAACGTTAAAAATTTTTTTTTTTTTTAAATTTGCTAAGAGACTAGGACTTAAATGTTCTCTCATACAAACATATATCTGTATATATATGTATTCATATAGACATGGTGATATGTTAATTAACTAGATGGGCAGAATCCTTTCACAATGGATACTGTATCAAATCATCATGATGGTATACTTTAAATATCTTACAATTTTATTTGTCAATTATGCCTCAATAAAGCTGGAGGAAAAAAAAAAAAAGAAAGAACACTGTTCTAGAAGTTAAGTTATGAGTCTCCTCCTGGCTCAACCACTCACTGTTAATTTACCTTGGACAAGTCACTAACCAGTGGTGTTGAATATAGATTGCAAAAGAAGGATTAGGGAAACTGTGACTTCTTTTAAAGTTTATATTCCACCTAGTTCCAAAGCACATAATGATTGATTGATTATGGGGGGAAAAAAGAAGGAAAGAAAGAAAGAAAGAAAGAAAGAAAGAAAGAGAAAAAGAAAAAGAAAAAAAAGTAACATGGTGAAATAAAGCTAAGGGTGAAGTTGTCATTCAAAAATAGGCAGTGGAGGGGGGTGCCTGGGTGGTGGTTGGGTGTCCCACTTCGGCTCAGGTCATGATCTCATGGTTTGTGGGTTCGAGTGCCATGTTGGGCTTTGCGCTGACAGTGCAGAGCCTGCTTGGATTCTCTGTCTTCCTCTCTCTCTGCCCCTCCCCTGCTCGTGCTCTCTCTTTCTCTCTCTCTCAAAAATAAACATTTTTTAAAAACTAAATTAAAAAAAAAAAAGCAGTGTAGGGGCACCTGGGTGGCTCAGTCAGTTAAACATCTAATTCTTGATCTCATCTCAGGTCTTGATCTTAGGGTTGTGAGTTTAAGCCCCATGTCAGGCTCCAGGCTGGGTGTGGAGCCTAAATTAAAAAAAAATAGGCAGTGTAAAACAAAACAAAACAAAACAAAACAAAACAAAACAAAACAAAAATAGGTAATGCAGTACAGGTCCATAATAGAAATGGATAGAAAATTTGGTTCTGATTCATGGCAAACGAAACGAAGAGGAGAGCACTCTCAGGAGACTGATAGGGTTAATAAGATAAACATGAAGAACTTACTTGGAAGGAACATAATTTTTCCTGGCATTGAAGCCTGAGAGAAAAATCTCCCCCTCACCCCCAGCATACAGTATTACTATCTGATTTAATGGCTGTCTTAGCTTGGGTTCCTTGGAGGTGGAATCCAAGATGGAGTTTCCCGCACGATTCATTTAGGGAGGGAGAGTTCTCAGGAAAAAGCTGGAAGGTGAGGGAAGCAGAGGAAGAATCCTGGCAAACGTGTGGTTTCAACTGAAGACAGCCTGGTCTCATAAGGGGCTCTGGAGCCTTAGAGGCATCACGGGTTGTCTGCCTGGCTTTTGTAGCTTTACATTAGTCAGTCATGGGCTATGGTCTGCCACTGGAGTGGAGCGCAGTCTGCCATCCCCCAGACAGTTCTAACCTGCTGGTTGAGAACGCTTTTCTGGAGAAGGGTTTTGACAAGCATAGCAGCTGGGGATGGAATGCATTGGCCGACGCACTAGCCTGGTGAAGGGCTCTGGGTGTGGTGGCAACAGTGTCTCTTGTAACATCCCTAGTAAACACATAGGGACAATCTGAATAACTTTCTTAAAGGGTCCCTTTTGGCAAGGTAGTGGCAGGGGACAAGCAGAATTCAGTAAAAGCGATTCTATTAAGTGCCAAGACCGTATGACAACATATACATCTCAGTGGAGACTGATTGTAGCTCAGAGACATATTTTGGACAATCTAAGAAATGGGTGGACTGCTTAGTTTTTTTTTTTTTTAATGTTTGTTTATTTTTGAGAGACAGAGAGAGACAGAGTGTGAGTGGGGGAGGACCAGAGAGAGAGGGAGACACAGAATCGGAAGCAGGCTCCAGGCTCCGAGCTGTCAGCAGAGCGCGACGTGAGGCTCGAACCCACGAGCCATGAGATCATGACCTGAACCGAAGTTAGATGCTTAACCTACTGAGCCACCCAGGTGCCCCAGGACTGCTTAGTCTTTAGATAAGCTTCCTTGAACGTGAAATCTTAAATTTAAGCTCTTCATATGAAGTAAGCTTCAGAGAGTTCTGAAGAGTTCTCCAGAATTTCAATTATACATATTTAACAATGCAGACTAGAATCAATCCACAGGCTTTGAAAAGAAAGACAAATATTTTATTTATTCATCACTTCTACACCATCTACTTTGTGCCAGGCACTAGTCTAAGTGCTGTACAAATATTAATTCATTCAATTATTGTAACAAGTCTGTGGTGGATTTTATTACTATTCCTATTTTATAAATGAGGAAATTGAGGCACAGAGTTTAATCGCTCAAAGCACACAGTTAATAAATGGTTTAGGCCATTTACTATGTAAGGTAAAATCTAATTATGACTGTTAAGATGCTTAATTAGGAGTAAAATCAATTAAACTTTGCATTTCCAGATCAATTTCAAACTGATCCATCATGACTATGTCGACGCACTCAGAGACCTCAAGGAATACGGAAGCCATAGTCTGCGACCAATGGAACCGTGTCACCTGGTTAACACGGTTTGTTCATCTTTGTGATTTTAACAATTTTTGCCTTTAAAGTTACAGCCAACTCTCAATTATGTGAGTAATGGGAGGTCATAGATAAACTCAAATTGTAATTAGAACAAATTTAGAGGAAATCTTTTTTAAGTCCCAGAGCCATGTGACAGTCTAATGAAAGTTCTAGATTTCCTCCCCGCCAAAATGCATATAAAGACATAAAATTTTTTTCCATGTAGTTTCAGGGAGTTCATAGATTCCTTTACACCTCTGGGATTTTAGAAAGAATCTTTAAAAATTGAACAATTAGCCATTTTGGTGATGTCAGAGCCTTCTGAGAAAAGCCAGAACAGTGACATTCCCCTTCATAGTGGCCCCAGGAAACTTGCATGTGTGTATGGTGGACTTAATATTTACTGAACTCATGGGACTCTCTGGGATCATATGACTCAGTTGGTCCTCTGAGTTTCATTCCCAGGGAGAACAGTTAATTATATATCTGCCTATACATCCTTACTATATTTTAAGTCTTTCGGTGGCAGGGACGAAGCTTGCTTATCTTTATAGAATCCATAGGAGCTTATCAACACCTCACAGAGCAAGGGATTAGAATGAAAACATGACATTTCAATGCAGAAGTTTTGAAATGGGGGAACATCTGGATGCATCAAAATGTGAATATGACTTTTTTTTTCTTTTTTAACAAGTAACATTTGGAGCAAATTTCACTGACTTTCACGCTCTCATCCCATTCCTGAGCCTTGTAACATCCTCCAGGGATTGGATACCTGTTATGCACAATTCTTGGCAAATAAAGACACTCTGAAAGTTAAATACTTGATATCTACCAAAACAACTGCATCAAAATTGACAGAAAAATGTGTATTCTTCTTTATACATTGAATTGACTTATCGACTTTAGGCATGATAGGGTTCTATTTATTTAAATGTTCCAGTTTCCATAATTGCCTACCTGAACTCAGGTAGACTTGGTATGAGGTACTAATTTGAGAATGTCCCACTAGAGACCTGGTAGAGACCACTCTAGCAGTCAAGAAATAGTTAAATAACAAAGCTCTGGCAGTTAGTTAAGTCTGCGTTGTAACTGGAGGAGATATTTATGAGTGCAAGGTAGTTTATTACTATCACTGTAAATGTGTATTGAAAATGTACTATGAGGGGCCTCTAGGTGGCTCAGTTGGTTAAGCATTGAACTCTTGATTTTGGCTCAGGTCATGATCTCATGGTTTGTGAGACTGAGCCCTGCATTGGGCTCTGCACTAACAGGGTGGAGTATGCTTGGGATTCTCTCTCTCCTTATCTCTCTCTGCCCCTTCCTCCCTTTCTCTCTCTCCGAATAAATATATAAACGTTAAAAAAAAATGTACTCTGAACCAAGTGTTTACATCTGACTTAGCTTTGCGAATAAGCCCATGACATAGGATACTGGTTGATTTTATTAGAAACTTTCAATTTTCTGAAGTGGTCATACTATTTTATACTCCCAACCACAGTGTGTGAGAGTTCCAGTTCCTCCGCATCCTAGCTGACCCTTGATGTTATCAGTCGTTCTAATTTTAGCCTTTCTGCTAAGTGTATAACATTTAGAATCTCATGAGGACTTTCATTTGCATTTCCCTGCTAACTTATGTTGAGTGCCTTTCTTTATGTTTATTGGCCGTTCAGATATCTTTTTCTGACAATGTCTATAGTAGACTTTTGTACGTGATCTTGCTGGTTGTTTGATTTCTTTTTATGGATTTTCAGGAGTTCTTTATGTACCATATCTTCAGGATATGAGTGTGTGTGTGTGTGTGTGTGTGTGTGTGTGTGTACACACACGTGGCTTATCATTTCATTGTCTTTTTAAAAATTTTTTTAATGTTTATTCTTTGAGAGAGAGAGAGACAGAGTGTGACCAAGGGAGGGGCAGAGAGAGAGAGAGGGAGACACAGAATCTGAAGCAGATTCCAGGCTCTGAGCTGTCAGCACAGAGCCCGACGTGGGGCTCGAACTCACGAGCTGTGAGATCATGACCTGAGGCAAAGTCAGATACTCAACTGACTGAGCCACCCAGGCGCCCCTCATTTCATTGTCTTAATAGTGTCTTATAAGAAGATGTTTTAAATTTTGTTGAAATCCAATGTAGTATTTTATTCTTTTTTTTACTGGCTGAGTAATAAGTTCATTGTATGGACATATCACATTTTTTTATTGATTCACTAGTTGATGGACATTTGGATTGCTTATGCTTTGGGGCTACAATGAATAATACTGCTATGAACAGGCTTGTGTAAGTTTTTGTGCAGACGTATGTTTTCAGCTCTCTTGGGTACATATCTAGGATTGGAGCTGCTGGGTCATATGTTGACTCTATGTTTTGCTTCTTGGGGAACTGCCAAACTAGCTGCACCACTTTAAATTCTCACCAGCAATTTCTCCATATGCTTTGCAACACATGTAATTATCCAATTATCTGTCATTTTGATTAATAGTCTAATGGGAGTTAAGTAGTATCTCATTGTGGTTTTGATTTTCATTTCCCTAATAACTAATGATGTTGAACATCTTTTAGCATGTTTCCTAGCTTTCGTAAATCTTCTCTAGGGAAATGTCTATTCAAATCCTTTGCCCATATTTCAGTCAGATTATCTGTCTTTTTATTATTGAGATTTAAGAGTTGTTTTGTTGTTGTTGTTTTGTTTAGAGACAGAGTGTATGGAGGTGGGCAGAGGGAGGAAGAGGAAGAGAGAGAGAGGGAGAATCTTAAGCAGGCTCCACATTCGGTGTGGAGCCCAATGCAGGGCTCGATTCCACGACCCTGGGATCATGATCTGAGCCAAAATCAAGAGTCAGATGCTCAACCAACTGAGCCACCTAGGCACTCCAAGAATTCTTTGTATAAACTTGATACTAGTCTTTGATGAGATATCTAATTTTCAAATATTTTCTTCCATCCTGGGGGCTGTCTTTTCCTACTGATGGAAACCAAATAAGACTATCTTAGTTTGGAGTTTTTCCAGACTCTAACCCATCACAGCATCACATGTGATCATCAGAGTTTAGCCAGGGTCTCCCCATCCCAGCAACACCCCTCCCTGCTCCTCCCTGGTTCATCTGTGTGTGGGCTTGACAGATGCACCCAAGGATGAAAGCAGCCGATCTTGGCTCACCTAGAAATGGTCACCCTGCTTTGGAATTGAGTTTATAATTTGTTTCATTCACAGCTCTTCAGTAGCTTTTTGGTTTTTTTTTTTTTTTTTTTTTAATGTTTATTTATTTTGAGAGAGAGAGTGAGAGCAGGGGAGGGGCAGAGAGAGAGAGGGAGAGAGAGAATTCCAAACAGGCTCTGCACTGATAGTGCAGAGCCCCACACCAGGCTCGATCTCCCCAACTGTGAGGTGAAATTTCACCTGAGCTGAAATTAAGAGTTGGACGCTTAACCCACTGAGCCACCCAGGCCGCCGCCCCTCCCGCTTCAGTAGTTTTAATGAAAAAAAAAAAAAAAATATGGAGAGCTTTTTGCTTTAAAAATATATTTCCTCCTTGTTTTAGTGGCCTTTCCCCTCTTTTCTTCTAGTCTTAATTGGAGGCAGAACGCAAGGCTAAAATAGATACTATATTATTATTTCACATATTAAAAAACCCCCAATAACATCTCCAAAGTCATTCTTATTTTGGTGGCAAATTTAAGATTTAGACCTACTCTGTCTGACTGCAGATCTCTCGTACTTCAATGTTAAAGTATACTGTATCCACAGAAGAAAGGGTTTCTGCATATTCAGAACCGTCTTTGGGGCTATACGCAATCTGCAAAAAATATTTCATTTTCTTAAAAAAGTAGATGTCTCATAGAATCTCTCATATCAGCTACATAAAACGTTGGCAAAAGGTATTTGTAGATAGAAGGGCTTTCCTCAGATCCCTCTTATCTGAGTGAAGTTTCCTGTTCAGCATTTGTTGCCTGGTGCAAACTTGTACAACGATAATAGAACAGAAATAGACTCGTGAGGAACGCAGCTGTAAAAACTCAGGCTGGGGAAGGAGGAAGTTCTGGCCCCAAATCAGAACAGACTCTTGTGTCACCACTCCTGGTTAGGAAATTATACCTCTTTGTCACTAGCATTTTCGATATGTGTATATACTTAAGTTAATTGCCTAATAATATTTCACTCGTTCATTTGGTTATTTAACAAACACGTATTTTACGCCTGGTATGTGCCAGGCGTTGCTAGGAGCTGGCTATGGGGTAGTGAATAAAACCGTCTTGGGAATGTCTTCCTGAACCTTAGCATATATGCGCCTCATTCACAGTGAGTTTTTCCTCTTTTTATTCTTTTTTTTTTTTTTTTAGTTAGACCTTGTACTTTCTTTATAAACCCCAAGTTGTTTTTGTGCTCTCTTCCTAGCCAGACTGTGAACGATTTGAGGGTAGATGTCCTATAATCGTCATTTTTGTCAGCAGATTCTAGCATGTGTGCTACGACTCTTGGTAGGTTCTCAAGACATGTTTGTTGATGTGACTCAGTCTCTGTTGGTAAGATTTAGGAGAGTCACCTAAACGGGCTACGCCTGACATTTACAGCAGGCAAACTGTGAATCTTGTTTCTTGAGAAACAGGTGCACTATGGAACAGGCATGCTTCTGGAATAGGTGGTATCCTATTATGTGAGCCACCTAGAGGCACCAGCCCTGGCGTGTCTCCACGGGATGTCGTTTACACCACAGTTTACGAAAACGCGACGCACACCCTGTTGGCTGCGTTCAGAGAAGTACTCGTCTGAATGCGATCACGTCAGTACTCCTTCCTGCCCAAGCCAAATGATCTCGGCCGGCCACCCTTCCGTGATTAGGCAGTGATCTTGGCCGTTGACTCTCTTTTTATTCCCTATTGCTCTTCTTAAGCTCCTGCCCTTCTTTTCATTTCACGCTTTATCACCAAATTGCCTTGGGAATAGTGAAGAATTACTTTACACAAAGAGAGGCTTGGCCTTTACCCTCAGCTACTGGAAGATGATCTGTAGGCCCTTAGAATGTCACACCTGATGGGAGTGTCTTTGTTTTCCCAGGGGCCTGAGCCACCAGATTTTCTAACAGTATGATTTATGTTGGGGGTGTTGGGCCATGGCATATCAGATTTGTCTCTTAGAGGGGTCTGGAGACCAACGGTAATAGCCTGACCTCCAAGAAGCACTGGACTAAAGGTCAGCCACGTGGGCAGGATGTGGGGGGGCACCCCAATGAAACCAAATACCAATGGCTTGGGTGAGCTTCCCTGGCAGGTGATACTCTGCATGTTGTTCATATTGTCACATGTGTATGCTGGTGGTATAACTTGTCCATGCCTCAATGGGAAGAAGACATTCTCAATGGGAAGTTTCCATGTTTGAGCTCTCCTCAGCTCTGTCCTACATGTCTCTTCCCTTGGCTGATATCAATCTGTATCCTTTTGTTGTAATAAACTGTAACCAGGAGTATAGCAGCTTTCAGTGAATTCTGTGAGTCCATCTGCGGAATTATTGGAAGCTTTGAGGGGTGTTTGGAACTCTCCATACTTGTAATTGGTGTCAGAAGTGAGAACGGTCCCTTGTGGGGACTGGTCTCTAAACTTTGTGGTGAGCTTCGGGGCTCCGGGGTGGCTCAGTCGGTCAAGGGTCCGACTTCAGCTCAGGTCATGATCTTGCGGTTCGTGAGTTCTAGCCTCACATCGGGCTCCGTGCCGACAGCTCAGAGCACGGGCTGTTTCAGATTCTGTCTCCCTCTCTCTGCCCCTCCCCTGCTCATGCTCTGTCTCCCTCTCCTTCAAAAATAAATCAATAATAATAAAAAAAGCAAAATAAAATAAACTTTGTAGTTAGCCTCAATTCCTGCACCTTCTCTTCTACAGTATAGATAGAATTAAGCATAGGTAAATTGAATTCCCACTATTTTTTGCACTCTCATCTACAAACTCACCTTTGTCTTCTTCTACAGAAACTTCTCTCCCTCAAGCCTCAGAGCTGCTTTTCCTTTAGTTCACCACCATGCCTTCTGTTTGATCTCTTGATCCCACCCCTCCAGTCTTTTCTGGGACTCTGCTCCTGACTTCCTCTCTCCTCAGTTTTTTTACTCCTCCCCCTCTGCAGGCTTTTACCCGCTGAAGGAATGTGCTCACGTCCACTGTTCTCCTAAGCAAAGAGAAACAAAAGCAAACCATGAGCAACCTGAACACGAGAGCACCTTGAGCTTACCCGTCCTCCTCTGAGGAAAGTTAGATGCTTGATTTCTCCATTTTCTCATGTCTCATTCGTATTACAGCTGATTGTGGTGGGACGGGATCTCTCCATTGCACTGCCCGTGCTCAGGCAAAGATCGCGGAAGACTGCTTATTTGCAGCTCAGTCGTCCATTTGGTAATTGAACAAATATTTAATGCCACTGTGGGTCAAGCATCATGTTGGGCCCTTTGGTCTGTAATGCTGGACCCAAATAGACACAATTTCTGGCCTCATGGCATTTACAGTTCACTGGGCGGGGTGGGGGGCAACGGGAGCGGCTTTCAAACAAGTATCATAAACAAACACGTTAAGTGTTCTATTACGGGAAACACAGGGAGCTATAGCAACTTACAGGGCCTGTCTCTGTAACATTTTTTAAAAAAAACTATTTATTTTGAAGGAGACAGAAGGGGGGTGGGTGAGAGAGAGGGAGAGAGAGAATCCTAAGCAGGCTCCACACTGTCAGCGCAGACCCTGAAGTGAGGCTTGATCTCATGAACCATGAAATCAAGACCTGAGCCAAAATCAAGAGTCAGATGCTTAACTGACGCTATTGACCAGGCCCTCGTTTGTTTGTTTGTTTGTTTGTTTGTTTCTCCTGTTTTTCTAACCATTTCTTTTTACTGCCTTTGCCTGCTCCTTTGTCTTTGGCCACACCGTAAACTTTGGTGTTCTCTAGCATCCGAGCTCTGAACTCTTCTCTCCTCCTCCTCCACCCTTTGGGGTCAGATCTCCTTCACTATTACAGCTGTAGTTACCACCTGCATACCTGTGATCCCACGTCTGCACCTCTTGGTTAGGCCGTACTCCTGAGTCCTCTTCCTTAGTGTTGATGAATAAATAATGCCACTGTCTACCCAGCCCCCGATGCCAGAGCCCTGGCTGTCCCCCTACATTCCTCTCTCCTGCCCCGTTGCCTCACCAAGTCCTCTGAGTCTACTGTGTTGTGGACACTTGTCATTTCAGCATCCGACTCCCCTTTCTGTTTGCGGGGGGATTCTGCCGTCATATGAGATGCCAAATCTCACCGCTTTGGTGACCAGATTCCTGCTTTTTCCATCCCTGGCAACCGTGATGCAGGCACACGACTTGCGCTCTGCTAGCTGGGTGTTCTCTGGCCCTTCAAATTTCGTTTCTCATTCTGCTTCTGCCCCTCAGTTTCTTTTCCATAAACTAATCATTTGAAAATATAAGTCAGATCAGGACGCCTGGGTGGCTCAGTCGGTTAAGCGTCTGACTCGATTTCAGCTCAGGTCATGATCTCATGGTGGTGAGAGAGAGCCCCACATCCAGCTCTGTGCTGGCAGTGCAGAGCTGCTTGAGATTCTCCCTCTCCTCTCTCTGCCCCTCCCTTGCTCGAATTTTCTCTCTGTCTCTCAGAATAAACAAACTTTAAAAATATATACAAGTTAGATCGTGTCACTCTCCGCTGAAAGTCTTCTAATACATTCCCATCATATTTAACATAAAACTCAAAGTCTTTATTGTGACCTACAAGGTCCTACGTCATCAACTGCCGGATAACACTCCATCTCCACTGCCTGTCATTCTTCCCCTTGCTTATGCTGTTCCAGCCTCCTCCTTGTCCCTACAAGCTGCCAAGCACACTCCAGACTCAGAGACTTTGCACCCGCTATTCCTTTTGCCTGAAAGGCTCTTTGCACCGATTTGTACATGGTTCACTGTCTTACTTAATACAGGTCTTTATCCAAATGTTTGCAGAGAGCCTTTCTCTGACCGTCCCATGGAAAATAGTCACCCCCCTCCCTACTAATTTTTCTTATAGTGCTTCCTACCATCTGATGTTATATGGTTTACCTATTTGTTTACTGGTCTGCATTCTACCTCTTCCATCAGAATGTAATGCTACAGAGCTCCCTCGCCCCTTTTGCTATTCAGGGAGGCAGAGAGAAGTCTGCAACCAGGAGAGGGCCCGACCATGCTGGCACCCTGATCTTGGACTTCCCATTCCCAGAACTGTGAGAGAAGAATTTCCATTGTTTGTAAGCCACCCAATCTGGGGTATTTTGTTATAGCAGCCCTAATAGGCAAAGGCATCTGACAACCAAAATTATGCAACCCATTTCTAAATGTCGCCTGGGAGGGAAGGTGTAGCATGGCCGTATGAGAACCAGTGTTAGAGGAAGTGAGGGGGAAATACAGGAGGGTGTAAGTAGGGTGTTGGCAGCTCATATCTCGATCATGGCCTGCTCATGGTTCCACACGGAATGCTGTGTTTCAGCTATTCATTCCACCTCAGTCTCCCTCTACCAGTCTGTGAGCTCTCTGAGGGTAGGAATTATAAGGTGTTGGAGTGTATCACCCATCTGAATCCATGAATATGTATGTTTGTATGTATATGTATATGTATATGTATATGTATATGTATATGTATATGTATATGTATATGTATATCTTTTCCTTATTGGACTGCCTAGCTTCCATAGCTATATTCTTTTCTGACCCATCCACCTCTGTCCCACCAGGTGTCACTCAGGCGGGTGTAGTGAGACAAAGCTGGGACTTCTGACATCACATGTGCCGGCCCCCATGTGACCACCTGGCCCAGCCCTAAGCCAGAATGTGCTCCCGTAGGATTAGCTCCGTATTATAGATGAGGAACTTGAAGCTGGTATTCTTTGCCCGCAACCTGTTGATTGATAAGCAATCGACAACCATCTCCAAAAGCCCTGTGCTCAGACTTAGGTCATGATTTTAAAGCACAGGCTCCCCAGGTGGTGGGACAGAGTCGTTGTTGCAGATCCGGTCACCACTAGACCTGCAGCAGTCCCCTCACGCTGTGCTGAGGGACAGCGCCCTTTGAGTTATGGCAGCCTGCACTCATTTGCCACCAACCCTGCTGCCTTACCTCATGAGACATTACGTGACCTGCTTGGATCGACTGAACTCATTAGTGACCTAGCTGAGACTGGAGTCGAATATTTCCTTTTCCATGTCACTAGGGTCCCTCTATGCTAGGTGTCTTCTAGACTTTGAATAGCCTTGCTTGTAGGACCCCGAATCTTCATAACCTTCATTAGCCAAGTGCTTCAGTGGATACACAGAGCCCAGAGGACAATCCCAGTGACTCTTATCCCAGGGTGCTTTACTACCCACTGGGGCTTTTGTCCTCATACTCTTCTATCTTGGTGACTTGGGCTGGAACACATATGCACTCCTTTAGTTTAAGGTTTAGAGAAGCTTGACCTATTTCTTTCTCAGCCTAGACCTACACCCTATTTTTTACCCTCTGACTGAGGCATAACAATATGGGTTCTTGTCCCTCAGGCCTGGAGCAAAGCTACCCTCTTTCCTTACAACAGTGTTTTTCAAACTTTGGAGACACACACAGAGAGAGAGACAGGGTGCAAGCAGAGGAGTGGCAAGAGAGACAGACAGAATCTGAAGCAGGCTGTAGGCTCTGAGCTGTCAGCACAGATCCCGACGTGGGGCTTGAACTCATGAGCCGTTAGATCATGACCTGAGCTCAAGTCGGACACTTAACCAACTGAGCCACCCAGGAGCCCCCAGACTCTTAACTATAAGAGGACAAACTGATAGTTACCAGAGGGGAGGTGGGTGGGGGGATGGGTGAAATAGGTGAAGGGGATTAAGAGTACACTTTTATCATGATAAGCTCTAAGATATGTATAAAATTGTTGAATCAAGGGTGCCTGATCAGGTCATGATCTCATGGTTTGTGAGTCTGAGCCCCACGTTGGGCTCTGTGCTGATGGCTCAGAGCCTGGAGCCTGCTTCCGATTCTGTGTCTCCCTCTCTCTCTCCCCCTCCCCTGCTCATGCTCTGTCTCTCTCTGTCTCTCAAAAAATAAATAAATGTTAAAAAAATTTTTTAAACTGTTGAATCACTATATTGTACATCTGAAACTAATATACCACTAGGTGTTAACTGTACTGGATTTAAAATTTTAAAAATAGAAATAAAAAGTATTTCTTCTTACCTTTTGAGGTAAAAAAAATCAAGGTTCTTAGCTTGCAGGTGATGATTGTGATTTGTTAGAATATATCAGAATGATATGCCACTAAAGACGCATCAGAGTCTGGTGGGAGAGGATACATATATGTGTTTTTTAAGTTCCTCAACTGATTATGTCATACCACCCTTGCTACTTCTCCAACACACACACACACACACACACACACACACACACACACACACTCACGTGCACGTGCCCACCTGCGGTCTCTACTGTTGTTGAGAACACCCATATTGTACTCATCTGGATATTCCTCCGTGCCCGAAACAGTGCCTGGTACTCAGATATTACTCAATAAATATTTGTAATTGTCAAGTGGCAAAGGAAAGTTTGAGGGGGAAAAGGTGGAAGCTACGCAGTTTTCTTCTGCCATGCCAGGCCAACACTTGGCACTTGATGAATGTCACTGGCTGTGATCGTAACGACTTGTGGAAAACATAAACACAACCATGAGAAGCTAGATGAATAGAGCGTACAGGTGTGATGAACAGCCATTGAACAGGGCCGGCCCTCACCACTGCACAATAAAGCTCTCTTTCCCCCTCAGTGCACTTCAACAAACCAATCCAGACCAGGAAACCTCAGGGAAGGAGTGGCTGTCATCTCCCTAAGTAATAGAGCCTATCTCCTCTTAACCTTTGTGACCCTCAAAAACCAGTAAATTCCTTCTTTTATCTATCCTAAATCCTTTATATTACCCTCTAAGCCAATTTTCTGTTGTACTGTATTCAATGGGAATTGAAAACAGCTGGTCACCATCTGCTGTAGATTAATTCTTCATGTACTTGAAGCCTATAATTAGGTCATTCCTCAGCCTTCTCTTCTCCAGGCTAAATATCTTATTTCCTTTAGCCCTTCCCAAAAGGTTTTATTTTCCAATTATTTAATTGTCTTTCTAGTGTTCTCTCAATACCAGGCTGTCTGTTTTCCATACACCTCAAGTTGAGGAGGTTGATCAGTATGAAGGGTTGTGGGTGTTTAAGGTCACCCCTGCCACTTCTGAGGACTCTTTTTCTGTAAGTTGTTTATTTTCAGAGGGTCACTTAGAAATGAACAGCAGCCTTCTACTGGACAGGACCCTGCCATGCTGAAATTGGAAACAGAGGGATCAGAACATTATGCTTTGCTCCTACCCTGACTCCAGATAAACTGACCAAAGCCTTGACTTTGCACCCCAAATCCTCGAGATAGCCAATGCAAATCTACAGGGAGTCACTGTCATTCTTGATTATGGATACATGACAATAGCATTTTCAAAGTGTCTTGGAAACCTGGAAGGTCAGTGACAGCTGGAGAAAGATTTTTAACTTGACTAAGCTCAGGAAACAAGAGTAGAGAGAAGTGTTCTTCCTCCGAAGTCCAGGAAATATCCTGCTGGTAGAGTGACCCAGAGAGGAAGAAAGCCTGTCTAAGCATCGTTCTCCAAAGCAGTGGTTCCTTAGCTTTCTCCCTTCTGGAATTAGAATGTGTGCAACACATTCTAAATTATCCAGGTTTTTATGAAATACAGAAATACTTTGTGGGTCAACGGATTCTTGAAATGATTGAGATTGTATTTTCACTTCTGTGGCTCTCTGTGCTTTGTCTCTGGAACTGCGTTGGAGTTTTGCAGCATGACTTTTGGTGGGAAGAACAAACCCTTGGTGGCCCTTCATGAGGTAGATATTATCACCCTCATTTTTATAGATGAAACAGATACAGAGAAATTTCAAAAACTGTGCCCAAGATTACTTGAATCCAGGTCTAGTTGGTCTTTCTAGTGTCATTACGATTGCCCCGGCATGCTTGGCATACAGATATCTGGATCCCATGCTCAGATTCTGATTTAGGAAGTGGGGCCCAGGAATCTGGATTTTCAGTCAAATATCCCAGCAATGCCGATGCAGGTAACCCAAGTCCTATGCATACAAGAACACTAACAATCTGATCCTGGGATGTCTGAATAAGAAAATCCAGGTCATTGTTTCCCATGCTCGGGTTGTACATCTACGAAGGAGCTTGTGAAAAAGAAGCCTAGATTCTATTCCTGAATCAGGATCCAGGAAGGGCGGAGTCCAGATGGTGTGTGTTCGCATGCAGCCCCGGGGTATTCTGAGTCACGATGAAGGTTGAAAACCACCGGTATGAGTCCTCCTCCCAGTGGTTTCCTATCCCCAGAAATTCTAGATGCTTTTGTGAGAGACTGAGTCAGCCAGGGTGAAAGATAAGATACTACTGGCTTTAGAGCTATGGGCTTCCTAACTATGGAAGGAAGCTTCTGGCTGAGGAAACTGTGGCAAGGTCACTCCAGGCAGGTGTCCCCTAAAGAAGAATCGTTAACCCTAAGGATAAAAAACCAGGGTTTTGAAAGCCAAGTGTTGCATTCGGAATCTGAAGTCTAGGGAAGGGATAGCCATTTGTTATGATTGATGTCATAGCAGGTAGTGTTGCCTTGGCAACATAGCAGGGGACTTACCGAGGAGCTAGACAGAAGAACAGATGGGCCGGGTGTCATTCCATTGAGAACTTAGGGGACATAAAAAGGTTTACTAAAATGAACAATATAAAAAAATACTTGGCACATTGAGAAATCCAGTCATAGAGGATGAAAACTCAGAAGACTTGGTTCCATGAATATATTTTAAATCTACAAAATATGTTTTAGCAGCAGGAGCAGAAGAAATTTTCATTCTACAGACCTCCTTTGCAAGCAGCTTTCTAGTAAATCATGCACTGTACCATATGTAGTAGTAACATACCGTGTGTGGGAAAATGAGTGTAATGTTTGCACTTAAAAGCCAAAGCCACACAAGGACAATTAAACTGTCACTAGATGACCTAAAGATAATTGATTGAATTCAGCACAGCAATTCCTTGAGTCAGGATGTATCAAGTAAATAGATGGAAATAATTCTGAAAGTTCATGCACATTTGTATTTAAATTTCGAGCGTTATAATATTTGTGGACAACGTTTAAAAATATCTCATCTTAATTCCCTAGATTAATTTTGACTCATATTTATTTAATTCATTTCTACTTTGAACCAAGGGAAGGTCATTACTTAACACTGGAACATCCATACTCCATCGATGCCTCAAATTCATGATAACCAAATCAAAATTATTGAGAAAAGACTTCTTCTTCAGTAGTTAAACTTCACGACTTCCTTAAATACACAAATACTAAATTAAAATGATTTTTAAGAGGAACAAATGGATTCTATACAGTGTTTATCCCACCACTTGAAAAAGATCAAGCTGGTTTTCTGCCACGCTGAGCAGTAAATGGAGGCTGATGTCATCAGACAGGGCGTGGGAGGGCCTCACATTTTTCTTGCGTGGATTGATCTCTGTACTCTAAGGATGGGGACTGGGGAGTGGCGGGGAGGAAGAATCACACCTTATACTTGTGAGCGCATGTCCCTCCAAATGT
The DNA here is from genome assembly GCF_016509475.1 of Prionailurus bengalensis. Classification (NCBI taxonomy): domain Eukaryota; kingdom Metazoa; phylum Chordata; class Mammalia; order Carnivora; family Felidae; genus Prionailurus; species Prionailurus bengalensis. The sequence continues at coordinate 11,708,209 of NC_057353.1, read as the reverse complement.
TCCTTGGGATAAGCTTCTGGGAGACTGAATCCTTCCTGCAGACCCGACTTTTCCTCATTCACCTGGGGTTTTTTCTTCCTGTGAGAAGCGCATCTCCTGAAATCGGATTCTGAAGCAGGCAGACTTGCTCAGGGCAGCAACGAAGAGCTGAACTAAGCTCAGGGCTCTCCATTCCTGGCCACTCAAAGCTCACCCTCTCCTCATGTTAGTACCAGGGAAGACGGTTTGGGGGAACATTGAGACCCACTTTTACAGTGGGTGGACTGTGTGAGGAAGTTATAATTCCATGATGGAAACAGATTGGAGGAAAGATGGTTGGAATAAGATGGTCCAATGAATGGCTCATTCCATCTCCTCATGTAGTCTATGTTTACAATCACATGTGTATGTTCCTGTATACAGAAAAGTCTAGAAACAAAGGTTGTCTATACAGAAAAAGGAAGGCCTCAAATCCTAGGAGGAATCTCCTAATTACTTAGGATTCCACTGGTTGCAAATTACAGAAACTGATTTGAGTTAGCTTAAGCCAAAAGGGAGGCTTTGTTAAAAATTTTTTTTATTGATGTTTTATTTATTTTTGAGAGAGAGAGAGAGAGAGAGACTGAGTATGAGCAAGGGAGGGGCAGAGAGACAGGGAGACAGAATCTGAAGCAGGCTCCAGGCTCTGAGCTGTCAGCACAGAACTTGATGTGGGGCCTGAACTCGTGAACTGTGAGAACATGACCGGAGCCAAAGTTGGACGCTTAACAGACTGAGCCACCCAGGTGCCCCAAGGGGGGCGTTGTTTTTAAAGGTAAGGGAGGGGCACCTAGGCAGCTCAGTCAGTTAAGCATCCAACTGTTTATTTTGGCTCAGGTCATGATCTCACGGTTCATGAGTTCTAGCCCCGAGTAGGTTGTCAGCACAGAGCCTGCTTAGGACTCTCTCTCCCTTTCTCTCTGCCCCTTCCCCAGCTCCTTCTCTCAAAATAAATAAATTAACTTTAAAGGTAAGGGAATGTCTCCTGAAACCCAAGGGCAGGGATGTAATCTATGGCTCATACTGGAATCAACGGTTAGAAGTCCATCACATGTCTCTCTGTGCTGGCCTCTGCTGGTCTCTCATTCTTGAGCCTTCCTCTCTGTAGACTGGTTTTCACTACTTCTTCTTCACATTGGAAAGCAGGGCCACAGTCAAATCCTGGGGCTTCGTTTTCCCCCATCCAGGAGAGACCCTCACTGAAGTGGAGGTGTGTTGAGTGCATTTCCAAATTCCTTGGCTCAGTTTGGAACAGGTGCACATCCTTGGTCCCATCAAGTATGGCTTGGGGAGCAGTCGTCTTCTATAAATATGGCCTCTAGGAGCCCTGTTGCTCTGGCCGCATGGATGGCAATGGGGTTAGGGTGCAGATAGGGCATTCCCAGAGTGGGGTAAATGGGTTTGTCCTGGGAAAACTGTAAGACCCTCTCCCCTGCCACACACAGACACCTTTTCTTTCTTATGCATTTAAAGATCCCCAACCTAAGATGATCTACTTGAACCACGTGTATATCATTTCTATACCGTCTATGCCCTGTTCTTACACAGCATACCCCCAGGTCATGTTCTGCCACTGCATCCAAAAGAGTTTTTATGGAGATATTTTTCACAATCAGAGCACATGATTTCTGGGAGAATTCCGTGCCTCTTCCAATTTAGTCGTGTTCTTGTCTACATTTGATATCTCACTGTCTTGCAACCTATGGACTCTTTCTGGGTAAAAACTTCATATGCATCTAGTACAAAATGGTGTAGGGAAAATTGGAATAGCCACAGTAAAAACCTCCCGCTCAGAAAATAAAAAAAGAACAGCTATCATTGGTGGTGGGTCCAGAGCTCGTGCCTTCTGTTGTCAATAAATTACTGAACCCCAGATTCTCACGTGCATCCATTAGTCATCTCATTGGTGGCAGTGGAACGAGGTCCTTGGTCAGGTGATGTGACCTCAGGTTCTGACTGCTGGATCACCCTTGTCCAGTGTTTTTTAGGGCCATCTGGGGGTGGATGATGTGTTCGCAGCAGTTCACTTTCTGTCAGAATACTTGGACCTCAGGATAGTTTTAGGAACTGAGAAATTGTGGGGCCTTGTTCACCAGGCCTGTTGGTTTTTTTCTTCTTTCTTACTCTTTTTTCTTTTTCTGGCAATGCAACTCTCTTAAATCATTCGTTTAATTTCTGGGACTCCATTTGCTCATAGCCATTGCCAGAAGTTCTGTGTATCTGTTTGTCGGCACTAGAGCTGGGATCCCTCTCCCTTGCCCCTGGCTTTCAACCGGGGAGGTGAGTTTTCTTCTTAATCTGCCCTGGAATGTTGCTCCAGTCTCCGCTGCAAGCATCATCACCTCTGTCGCAGTGAGACACGTCAGCAAGAAGCCCTCACACTTGGCTGTCTTCAGGAGAGCCTATCCTGAGCTCAGAAATTAACAAAGAGGAGTGATTATTCACTCCACTCCCCAGTGCTTGAAACTGGGCAACTGGCTTGCACCCCACCCTTGTGCCAGCTCTCAGAAGCAAGCTGCACCTGCCATTGGTGCAAGTAGCTGCATATTTTCGACAGCACCCACTATCAAATATAGTTTAATAATGTTTAAATATACCCAACATGGGGCTCATACCCACAACCCCAAGATCAAGAATCACAGGCTCCAACTGAGCCAGCCAGGGGTCCCGTGTTTTCTTTTTTTCTAATAGGGGTTTCTTCGTTCCATTTCTCCCTTGTCAACGGGTTTTAATTTCGTTCTCTCACACGTTCACATTTTAACATGCATACTTACTACACTCTAATGTTAGTATCTTTCCACACCTTCCTGCTAAACAATACGAGTTTCTAGGAAAGGTTTAAGTCCAATCACTACCCCGCACAGTTTCACAGGTTGTTATTGTCTAGCTGGGTCATTCCATCTCAGTTCTGTAACTCTTACTATGCACTTTTATCAATGTATGAGACAATGTTTGTTTTAGATTTACTTACCTGTTAATTAACTTCTTTACTCATGATATCTTGTTTACTTTTAATTTAGTCTGCTTCCAATTTCCTTCTTCCTTGAATATATCTGTTATCAATGTTTCCTTTAATGATCTAGTAGCAGTAAGCTTCTTGTCTTCGTATTAAAGACTGAATGTGCCTTCCCCAAATTCCCAATGGGATAGTGTTTGAAGGGGGAGTGTTGGGAGGTGATTAGGTTTAGAAGAGATCATGAGGGTGGGGGCCCTCATGATGTGATTAGTGTCTTTATTAGAAGAAGAGAGGACAGAACTCTTTTTTTTTAATTTAAAAAAGTGTTTTTTAATGTTTATTTTTGAGAGACAGAGAGTGAGTGGGGGAGGGGCAGAGAGAGAGAGAAAGACACAGAATCTGAAGAGGCTCCAGGCTCTGAGCTGTCAGCACAGAGCCCAATGCAAGGCTTGAACTCACAAGCTTTGAGATCATGACCTGAGCCGAAGTCAGACGCCCAACTGACTGAGCTACCCAGGCACCCCCGGAACTCTCTCTTTCTGTCTACTGTTTATGAACACAGGGAGAAGGCAGCCTTCTGCAAGCCAGGAAGAGAGGGCCGTCACCAGGAACTGAATTGGCTGGCCCCTTGATCTTGGACTTTGCAGCCTCCAGACTGTGAGAAGCAAGCCCCCAGTCGTTTAAGCCCCCAGGCTGTGGTGCTTTGCAATAGCAGCCAGAGCCAAGACACTTACTTTCCTATTCCAAAAATGTCTTTACTTGTACCCTAATCCTTGAATGAAATTTAGGGTCTGTCATTTTTTTTTCTCAGCCTTTTGGGGCTAATTTTAAATAGTCTCCTATCTTCTGTAACTGTTGAAAAGAAATCTGTTGTTGAGTAAGAGGTTATTCCTTTTTTTGGTAACCTGTATTTACTTACTGTTTGCCCTAAAAATTTCTAATGGGTGTTCTGCAGCTTACCTGTGATGTGTGTAGACACGGGTTTATTTTTACTTATCTTGCTTAGGAGCTATATCTTAAAATTGAACCATTTTCTTTCATTAAATCTGGACGATTATCAGCCATTATCTATTTGAATCTTTTCTCTCCCCCGTGTTTTCTATTCTCCCCTTTAAAATTTTTCATATTTCTACTTCTGTGTTATTCTATGTTGCACTGTGGATTATTTCTCAGAATTTTCCAGAGTATCTGGAAAGAAGTACAGATCTGATTAACACCTCCATTGAGAGTTTGAAATTTCAGCGTATTTCAGTATTTTCCATTTCTAGAAGTTTTAATTTTTAACCTTTAAGATCTTTCTTGACTGTTTTATTTCCTTATTGTTTTCAATTCTTTCTCTATGTAAGTATATATATTATATATACTACACACACACACACACACACACACAACACACACACCTTTATGTATATAAAGGTGAGAGAGCAATATGGGAAACAGGGCAAGAAAAACGGTGTTAGAAGGATCAAGAGTGCTGGGGCAGGGGGCAGGCTGCAGTATTAAATGATGTGCTCATGATAAGCCTCCTTGACTTGGTGAGATTCGATCAAAGACTTAAGAAGCGAGGGAATTAGCAAGCGGATAACTGGGAGGTGCCTGTCCACTTCCCCACGTTCAAGGGAACAGCTTACACCACAGGGCATAAGGTAGAAACATGCCTAACATGATCAAGGAGTAGGAAGGAGCCTCGTGTGCTGGAGTGAGGTGCAGAAATGTGGAGTCACAGGAGATCAGAAAGGTACAGGGGCACAGATCAGACAGGTTCTTATAAGCCATTCTAAGGACTTTGGTGTTTACTTTGACATTGTGACATTGAAGGGTTTTAGGTGTAGAGGTGACATGAGCTTACTTATATTTTTAAGGATCACTCTGGATTTTAAATGTAAATTAGGCTGTGTGTGTGTGTGTGTGTGTGTGTGTGTGTGTGTGTGTGTGTGCGTGTGTGTGTGTGTGTGTGTGTGTGTAGTTGGGGTAGGGGGTGCTATGGTAGAAGCAGGGGCATCTGCTGGAGACTTGGTGAGCAATTCAGATATTCTTCTGGTGATGGCTTTGCCCAGGGGGTGGCTGTTGAGGAGGTCCAAAGAAGTGGGATTCTGGATACATCTTGAAGATAGTTCCAGCAGTCTTTTCTGATGAATAGATCTAAGAATAAGAGTGGAGTCAAGAATGGTACCAAGTTTTTGGGACTGAATAACTCGATAAAAATGGGGGAAGCACGAGGATGCCCAGGCTTGAGGGGATTGTAAGAGAAGTTTGGGTTTTTGATGTCTCTTAGGCATCTGAGTGGAGATTGTGAGTTGGCCATTGAATATCCCCATCTGGAAATGGGGGGAGAAGTGTGAGCAGTGATGGGTTTATAGGTGATTCTTCAAGCCTTGAGACTCAGTGGGATCACCAACAGAGTATCACTAGAGAGGAGATGGGGACCGAAGACTGAGCCTGAGCCTGGGACACATCGATGTAATCCAGAGATGGTCTGTATAAATACAACACGTATTACAAGAGGTAGTACTAATTTCTATATTGACGGTAGCTTATTATTCTGTTTTTTCGTCTTCTTTATTATTTTTTTTACTCATGTAGGGCTTGCCCCATAGTGCTCCATGTTGTATGCCATTTCCTTAGGCTTGGTGTTCCAGAACCCTTGCATTGTGTAAATTTTAACCACAAACCCAGGTGAGGGCAGAGGCCCATCATTTCAAGTTCTCAGAAAAGGATTTTTTTCCCACCTAGTTTTGATCAAGACTGGGTAGCTCCCTTGTCATCTGTGTTAGTTGCAGGCTTTTCTATCTTTACTTTTACTGAGTGTGGTCCTTTGATTTCTTGTGATCTCTTTCATGCATTTAAGCGATTGTTTTGTTTTGCACAGAGTTTAGGTTGTGGCCTTTTTTTTTTTAATTTTTATTTTCAACGTTTTTTATTTATTTTTGAGACAGAGAGAGACAGAGCATGAACGGGGGAGGGGCAGAGAGAGAGGGAGACCCAGAACCGGAAGCAGGCTCCAGGCTCTAAGCCATCAGCCCAGAGCCCGACGTGGGGCTCGAACTCACGGACCGCGAGATCGTGGCCTGAGCTGAAGTCAGACACTTAACCGACTGAGCCACCCAGGCGCCCCAATGTGGCTTTTCTTTTTTAAGCTTAGTCGTCCATATTGTCTTAAATATATGCACTATCCCTCCTTCTCCACTGTCACATCTTAGTTCAGGCCTTCTTAACTTCCCTTTTTACTGCTCGGCACACTCCTTGGCTGGTCTCTTTTTGCAGTGTCTTCTGCATGATCATTAGATAGATCTTTGGAGATGAAAATCTGAAAATTTCATTCCTTGGTCTACATTCTTTTAATGGCTTTCCCTCCCCATAAGGATAAGTCTCAGTGTCTTTAGCAGGATTTGTGGGGAACCTCTGGTTTCATTGCTCACTTAACACCCTCCATCCATGCTTTGTTCCATCCACCGTAAGCATTTTGGGGACATGCCATTCTCTCTTACACCTTTTTACCTTTGCATAGTCTGTGCTCTTTTCTTGGAAGCCTCTTCCAGCTTTATCTGTGTAGCTATCACCCAGTGTCCTTCAAGACTGACTTCCCATGACTTCTTCTTTGGAACTCTTTCCTAGGAGTTGTGTATCTTTTCAGAATGAGTCGGAAAGCTTTCCTTTGGGTTCCTACTCTTTGCTCCACAGCCCCTGGACACAATATTGTAACTCTTATTCTTTGCATTGTGATTAGGTTTTCTCCCCTTGAGAGAAATTCTCTTCTTATCCACAGTGCCTAGCACTGTGTGTGTGTGTGTGTGTGTGTGTGTGTGTGTGTGTGGTATGTAATACATACTCGGGTTGCCTGGGTGGCTGAGTAGGTTAAACATCTGACTTTCAGCTCAGGTCATCATCTGAGGGTCAGTAAGTTTGAGCCCTGCCTCAGGCTATCTGTTGTCAGCACAGATCCCACTTGAGATTCTTTGTCTCCCTCCCTCTCTGCCCCTCCCCTGCTCACACACACTCTCTCTCTCAAAAATAAATAAGCATTAAAAAATAATAATACATTCTCAATAAACCTTTACTGAATGATTGAAAATATGGGAAAATATTTTTAATATGTTGAAGGAGGATGGAAATACCCTGTATCTTTACAGAATGAAGAGTCGATGTTAATTTCAAAGGATAAGATACAAAAAATATTGGGATTTAAACATATTTTGAAACACCACACTTTTTTTTTTAGGTGCTAACACCTAAATGATATATGACAGTTGTGAAATGACAGTTGTGAAATATTGACAGGGCATTAAAACTACTACATTTGTTTGAATCTAGTAAAAATAAAAAGCTCATTTAACACAGAGGCAGATTTTATAAACCTTAAGATGAGTTATATAGATATAAAACGTAAAGAAAATGTTCAGGGTGCATTAACAGTGACAAAAAATGAAATCACGGAGTGGTATTTGCAATTTGGGATGGGAAGGTGGTGTGCAGGCCTGAGGCCACCGTGACTGTCACACCCGTGTGGCTCCTTATGCCTTCGCTGACTGTAAGCTCCATGGGGGTGGGGCCACATGATGCTGGGTACATGACAGGTACGCAACACGTGTTCATTGAACTGAAATGTTCCTAAGGATACTATGAGATATTCTTTCTTTCTTTTTTTTTTTTTTAATGTCTATTTATTTTTGAGAGAGATAGCCCAAGTAGGGGAGGTACAGAGAGAGAGGGGGACAAAGGATCTGAAGCAGACTCTGTGCCGACAGCAGTGAGCCCGATGTGGGGCTGGAACTCATGACCTGAGCCGAAGTCAGATGGTCAACTGACTGAGCCAAACAGGTGCCCCGACTATGAGATATTCTTAATAGAAATAAAGTAAGTTTTGACAACCACGTATACATATTAGAGAAGGATTTTTAAAAAAATTATCTGGTCCAATTTTTATGTATTATAAAGGCTATGGTAACAATATGATGAAGAGTATTGACCAATAATAAACATTTGTACAACACTTATTTTGTGTTACACATGAAATACAAAGTTTTAAAAGCATCTTTACTTATAATAACTCATTTAATCTGTATACCATTTAATCCTCAGACTGGAAAACTGAGGCACAGAGACATTAAGTAATATGCCCAGAGTCTTGCAGCCAGTATGTAGGAGAGCTGGGATTTAGTACATCGCGAGAGCTTTCTTGTTTCCTCTTCTCTCCCAGACATCGTTCACACGCTCATGCATTTTTGTAGCTGGAGTCGTAACATACTTAAAATCAGATATTCAGACCTTCGTTTAGCATATTCTAAACGTTGTCCCAAAATATTACACAGACCTAAACATTACAATTTTAAATGACTGTCTCACATTCAACCAAGTCGTGCATCATAAACAGCTTGCTTGTTTCTCACTTGGTGAAAATTCAGGTTGTTCTCAATTTTTTCTATTACACGCAATACTAAACTTATTATGTTAATGCATGTACCTTTTTGCTTCTTTAAATTTTTTCTTTAAGATAAAAACCTTGAGGTCACACTAGTTGTAAAAGAATGTAAATGATTCCATGACTCTTTTTTTTCTTTTTAAATTTTTGTTTCAATTCTAGCTAGTTAACATACAGTGCAATACTGGTTTCAGGAGTAGAATTCAGTGATTCATCACTTACATATAACACCCAGTGATCATCCCAACAAGTGCCCTCCTTAATGCCCATCACCCTTCTAGCCCATCCCCCACCCACTTCCCTCCATCGACCCTTGTTTTTTCTCTTTCGTTAAGAATCTCTTATGGTTTCTTTCCCTCTCTCTTTTCTCCCCATCCCATATGTTCATTTGTTGTGTTTCTTAAATTCCACATACGAGTGAAATCATATGGTATTTGTCTTCCTCTGACTGACTTATTTCGCTTAGCATAATACACTCTAGCTCCATCCACATCATTGCAAATGGCAAGATTTCATTCTTTTTGATGGCTGAACAATACAATTCTGTTACTCTTGACACGTAATGAAGTCAAGAAGAGTTGTGTAAATATGTGCTGTTAACAGCAGCATGGGAGAATCTTATTTTTCTTCCCAACTGTACTTCATTTTTGCTAGGCAAATTCTTGTTTACTTAAAAAATAATTTTTTTAAAGATTATTTTTGAGAGAGAGAGGATGACCTGGGAGGGGCAGTAAGAGAGGAAGACAGAGAATCTGAAGCACGCTGTCAGTGCCAAGCCCAATGTGGGGCTTGAACCCACGAACCCATGAGATCATAACCGGAGCCGAAGTTGGATACTCCATCAGCTGAACCACCCAGGCACCCCTCTTGCTTACTTTTAAATATGTATCAAATATATACATGTATATAATATGTAATAGTAAGTCAGTAGAACGTGCGATTCTTGATCTCAGGGTTGTGAGTTTGAGCCCCACGTTGGGTGTAGAGATTACTTACAAATAAAATCTTAAATAAATACATAGGTAATATAATTTCTTTCTTTTCACTTTTACTTATTTATTAGAAAGTTTGAATTTTTTGTTTTTCTTTTTAAGTAAGGTCCATGCCCAGCATGAAGCCTGATGCTTCAGGGGCCAAACTCACGACCCTGAGATCAACATCTCTGAAATCAAGATCCGAGCTGAGATCAAGAGTCAGATGTTTAACCAACTGAGCCACCTAGGCACCCCAAGAAGTTTAGATTTTTTTTAAAGGTTTTTTTAAATGTTTATTTGTTTTTGAGAGAGAGAGAGAGAGAGCACATGTGAGCAGGGGAGGGGCAGAGAGAGAGAGGGAGACACAGAATCCGAAGCAGGCTCCAGGCTCGGAGCTGTCAGCACAGAGCCTGACACGGGGCTTGAACCCATGAACAGTGAGATCATGACCAGAGCCAAAGTCAGACCCTTAACCAACTGAGCCACCCAGGTGCCCCTGAATTTTTTTTAATGCTTATTGTATTTTTGAGAGAAAGAGAGAGGGAGAGTGAGCAGGGGGGAGCAGAGAGAGGGAGACAGAGGATCTGACGTGGGCTCAAACTCAGGAACCATGAGATCATGACCTGAGCCAAAGTTAGACGCTTAACTCACTGAGCCACCCAGGTGCCCCAAGTTTGAATACATTTTAATAAAATGTTTCATTTCTTTTACTGCCATTTTTGCTACAAATATTTTTCTAATCGGTTTGTCTTTACAACTTTAATTTTGATAGTTACCTTCAGAGAAATTTAAAACTTTTATACAAGGTCATATGGGTTTGTCTCCAGTGATGTCTCCCCCCCCCCTTCTTTTTAACTTTTAGAATATCACCATTGTAAAAACAAATATTGTGGGTTAGTTGTTTATGGCCAGAGTGCTCTTTGATTTTTTTGGTATATACAGTTGAAATTGCTAAGAAATGGTAGAAATCCCAGAAGTGCGTAAGGGAGGCTCTGAAGGCTATGTGGTTGGAGTGACAAAGAAGATTGTGCGGATTGTTCTGTGACTCAACGTGTCCAAACCATTCATGATTTAAAGCCCAAAGCTACTGAACTTACTTACAGTTCAAAGACCTTGAATCCTTTCCTGCAACACAGATCTGGTCCAAGACAATAATTCTTCCAGTTTTAGAGGAAAACTCTTTTACATTGTGGAGCATTAGAGGCGAACGGACACATGCACACTCACTATTGCTGTTTAAATGTGAACAGTGGCCTGTGGCAATGTTGGGATAGTATTAAGGAAGGTTGGTTGGGTCAATGTCCACGGGTCTCCTAAATTGGCCTTGACTTCTGTAGATTCTGTACTATCTCAGGTCAGGTTCTCCGCTTTGAAGCTTCAAACATTTCAATTTTAAGTACACTTGGTGTGGATCCAGCTCTCAGGGGCAGACTCTCATTAACCCAGGTGACAAGAGACTGATGTATAAATCACAGGGCCAGTGTTATTTTGCAATGAGAGCTCCGAGCATCCCTTTGATTGAAATATTTGGGTCAGTATAATCAGCATATCATCTCTCTTTTGGCAGTTCTCCTTGGGGAGTAAAATTAAAATAGGAGATTTCCTCGTGAATCAGAGCGAAGAGAGAAAGTTGTCTGACGTAGACAATTAATCACATGGAGTTTCAGCAGCCACGTGTGTGCAAGTCTACTGATTGCAGTGCTGGGGTCTGTGGGCCGCTCCCCCCTCCCTTCAGCAGAGCTTGTGTGGGTATCCCCTCCTCTGGATCCTCAAAGTTACCCGCTGTGTGTGAGCTTTCCACTTCAGTCATGCTCCTGATGGGGAGACTGAGTTGCTAAGTTCCTTCTTAGCCCAATTGCCATCACACTCCCAAGTCAGCCTTCCTGCGGTAATTCTTTGGTCCTTTTGATTGGTGTTTTGGGTGTTTCTGAACGCATTTCAGCAGTCTCTCGCAGTAACCAGATGACTAACCTCTTACATTATGGCTAGACTTGCTGGTTTAACTCTTTGGAGACAAACTTTTTTCCATTTTCTTGGGAATGGTCCCTCAGTGTTGCCCGTGTAGCTTCCTACATTGTGGTCCAGGGAAAATGAGTGTTTGGAGGTCATTCTGACCAACTCCAAAGACCTTCAATCCCTGGCATCTCCTTGTAGGCCCTTCTTGGGAATTTTCCCATCCAGACAGCTGGCCTTCACCTTTCTTGGCACGTGGCAAGCCATGCACATTTGGGACTTGGTTTTCCTCCTTCAGAAGTCGCACGGGAGCCCTCCTGAGCTGACGCCATAAGCCCAGACTGGCCCGTGGGTGCCGCTCGGGCCTCCAATTGCATCTCAGCTGCATTTCCAGACTTCCCCACACTCTCCCCTCTGCCTCTCATGGCTCTTGGGCCACCCTGACCGTTGTGCTCACTGGGTCCTGGGTCCTGGCCTCATGCCTGGCTCACCAACCCTGAACAAACTCTGCCAGCTGCTACATGAGTGATGACACTCGAGGGGGTGCTGGCAGTGCGGCCACAGCCCAGCACAGCCTTTGTTAAAACCAACAAAATGATGCGTGCCTGAGTAGAAAATGGAGTACTTTGGGGGAGAAAACTGAAGATTTTAAAAAGGAGATTAAGAATAGTACATGTCAGAATAGTTCACAGTGCCTAGCATGATGGTTTGAACTAATAAGCCAACACACAAGAAACTAAAAGAGCAGCGGTGAATAGCATTTCATTGTGCAGATATGAGTGTCCTGAGCTGTGCAGAAATACGGTGCCAAATGGTAACATTTTTGTTACCAAAACTCTGTTAAGTAACCAGGAGTTAATGAAACTTACCACACGTTACAGCTACGAAGTTTGCCTTCTAACCAATCCTATCGTTTTGTGTTGAGAACATAGCACTGGCTAGGGCCAGGCCATCTAGAATGCTTGCTCTTACTTTGGGGGCTTTTTCCACTGTAGTTGGTTGTGTCACTTCCTTCAGTGGCCAGCACCCCAAAGGCGAATGGTGCAGGGAGGCCGAGAACAGCCAGTTTTGAACTGAGCCAGACCTGGAACCAAATCTTGGCTTTTGCTGATGACAAGTCAGGGGACCTTGAGCAAGTTAATTGGTCATTCTAAGTATTGACGATTTTCTAGCTGAGAAACGGAAATAATAATCATCATGAGAATTAGGATTATATAGTAAATTAAATTATAATGCATGCAAAGTACTCAAAAAGATTCAAGATGACAATATATTTTATTATATTATCATGTAGCCATTGTTTTACCAGCCTAATCAGTGGAGATAGCAAATCTGGAGTCAAGCTTGTGAAGATAAGTAAGAATCCTCTTTTTACTTTTAATGCTTATTTATTTTCGAGAGAGAGAGAGAAAGCGCAAGCAGGGGAGGGGTAGAAAGAGAGGCGGGGACAGAGGATGTGAAGCAGGTTCCGCGTGGACAGCAGAGAGCCTGATGCGGGGCTCGAACTCACAAATCATGATCTGAGCTGAAGTCGGTAGGTTAAGCGTCCAACTTCGGTTCAGGTCATGATCTCAAGGTTCACAAGTTCGAGCTCTGCGTCGAGCTCTGTGCTGACAGCTCAGGGCGTGGAGCCTGCTTCGGATTCTGTGTCTCCCTCTCTCTCTGCCCCTCCCCCGCTCATGCTCGCTCGCTCTCTCTCTCTCTCTCTCTCTCTCTGTGTCTCAAAAATAAATAAACATTTAGAAAAAAACCTTTTTTTACAGAACAGGTTGCCCATCCCACTGGCTAACTGGTTCTCATGTGAGCTTTTGTCTAGAACATTGCTTTGGTAGTACTGAACCATACATTTAATAGTAGTTGCTCAAACTGTGTTCTCTCTTAATTCCTGAAAAGAAAACGATGAACTTGAAAAACCAGTTGGAAAAAAAAAGTAAGTACATCAAACTTAGGTCATGGTGACCTTGACACCTGTGTTTTGAAAGTATCTCCTTTTCGAGAATGCAAACACGTCCTATATCTGCATAAGACTGTAACTGTATATAGTACTTTCCTGTCTCTGATCTCATTGCACCCATATGGTGCTCTATGAAACAGTGTGTTTATTCATGCTTTCACACGTGGAGAAGTTGAAGTTCCTTTTCTGGGACTCTGGTTTTGGGACTTTTCCTCCACAGGGTGACCAGCCCTGGAGAAACGATGCCTCTACGTGACTAATGAAACATAGGCTTCCCGCAAATGCATACTTTTCTTACTAACAGCTTTCCCGTCGGGCTGTTACATTTCGTCGATAACACTTACATTTCGTCAACGATAAGCACCAATAGAAAGCCTCCTCGTCACGTCTGGGGAGGTGTAAGTGTTTGCACACGTGTGTGCCGGGCATTTGCTTGTTCGTCCGTGGGGCCAGTGTCCACACTTACTCTCTGCTGCGTACCTCCAGAAATATGCTTCCCAGGCTTCCCTGTCTTCTGACCTCTACCTCTTCTGGGCAAGGACAGGTGCAGGCAGGGGACTGTCGGGAAAGGGGAGGAGAGGAGCCAAGGTCCTCTCCCCCCTTCCCATCCGCCTTGGGTGCTGTCTCCATATCCAGCAGCAGCTAACTCTCCTTGGTGGTGTTAGCTGCCCTGCTCCCCATGGTTCCAGCTCTTGCCAGCCACCTGACCTCTGGGCTCTGTACAGCCACTACCTTCCTTTATTCTCCCGGCCTCCAATCTCTAGATGGTCTCTTTATTCTGTCTGGCTCCCTAGCTCCTCCACCTTGTGTGGAACCAAATCCCTGCCTTGAATTCTATTTGAAAGACCTAGAGGTGGTTTTGTTTCATGCCGGGTCGATGCTGTTACAACATATTACAGTTAACCTTTGCAACATTCCTGGGAGGAGGTGATACTATTATGTCCACTTACAGAGGAGGAAATTGAGGCTCAGGGGACACAAATAATGTGCCCGAGCTCATACGGTCTGTAAATGAGGCTCTGGGGCTCAGATCCAACAATCTCTAGGTGACAGGTGACACGGATTGAGTCCATGGTGCCAGACCCTGGGGCCTGCGTGTGTCCCTTATAGCCCCCACAGTGATCTCCCCAAGTACAGATAAAGAAAGAGAGTTCAGAGACGTTAGTTGGTTACATGTGCGGGGCAAGTAGCAGAGATGGGATTCAAACCCAGATCTGACTCTCAGCCCGTTTTTTCTACTACTAATGCTCCTCCAGAGTTCATGTGGATCGCAACCACCGTGGTGGGGCGTTGTTAGGGTATACATTCCCAGTACCCCCCCCGCCCCTGAAATTCCAGTTCAGTGGGTTTAGAAAGGGGTTCAGAAATCTGCATGTGCACAATTACTCGAAGCGATGCTGAAGCAGGGGCCTGGGAACCACATGGGGCCAACCCGGCTTATGCCCTTGTATCTGTGACACCCTGTGTGGCCTCCGCATGCCTCCCCCCCCCGCCCCCAGCTTCAGTTTCCTCATCTGTAAAGTGAGGGGTCGGACTAGATAATCTCCAGGGGCGTCCCAGGTCTGTTGAGTCCCCTAAATCTGTGTGCTGCCGGGGTGCGGGGCACGTGGCTCAGGTTTCCGAGCACGCGGCTGCGGTGCCCTGACCCCCGCCCAGGGTACATGGCTAATGGCCGGGAGTCTGGGCTTTCTCATGGACTTCCCAGGCTCAGAGACTCAACAGGAACTCTGTGGCTGGAGAGCAAAGAAAAGCCCTGTTTATTGGCTTGCAGTAAACTGGCAAACCGGTATTTTAAAAAGGAAGTGAATCGTGGGGTAGGGGGCTTAATTCAGGGAAATATTTGAAGAACCCAGTGTTTGCTCCGAGAGGTCATTAAATAAGTTTTGTTCCCACACCCTCTGGGAAAATGATGCTTCATTAAAATGGCAACATGAGGTGTAGTGAGAACGGTGAAATTGGGAACACTGAACAGACACATTCAGTGGATTCCACTTAAAATGTAAGAGGAGTGGAAAGAAAACAAATGGACATTTTCTCGAGGCAGCTGAGCGACACAAAACACAGGCATCTTTGTCTCCTTCTTGAAAACTTCCACAATGCCTTCTCCTTTCTTCCTCTTGACTAATCTGTACTTCTGAGAGGTGTTGAGTTTCGGCCAAACTCTGTGCTCGGCTCCAGCAGAGGCTGCCCTCTTGTGAATAGCCCGCTCTCACCTACCGGTCCTCTTACCCGCTCCTGCCCAGCCGACACAGGTCAGCCCCCAGAATTAGCTCACAGACAGACTCTCCAGGAGCATCAATCACGGGGATGAATGGGAAGCCCATGTGTGGGAACCGCAGGAGGAGTGGAGCAAAGAGCCCGCTGCAGCCCCTCTGACCCTGTCACCACATATCTGTCCCTGCGATGCTTCCTCGGGTCCCCCGGCTCCGGCTCCGGCTGCCGGGTGCCCGGCCTCCTCTTTGCTTGACAGAACAGGTTATTCTGGTTGCCGCACAAATTCAGAGTCGTGGTTGTTGGGGGTGGGGGGGGGGGGTTGCTGAGTTTCTGCTTCTGTGTTGTAACGCGATCTTCCTACCTTGGTCCTGGGTTGGGGTTTTCTTTTCTCATCAGAGGTTATGTGCTTTCACAAGGTTTCTGTGTCTCACAACAAACGGTACAAGGGGGATCGGGGTACTGGTCCCGAGTTTCGTTCTTCCATCTGTAATACGAGGGTGACGGTTCAGAATTATGAGCTAACAATGAACGAGTGAGGATAAGACACCCTGAAAATACAAAATAAGGTAAACACGCAATGCTTGTCTGCTCTTTACCAGTAATCTTTTCTAAGGCCGACCTGATCTCCTGTTCTCTCCTGACCTGAAGGTTGGGGGACCTTATTCATGCACCTGCCCCAGGCTGCCTCCCCGCCCCCAAGCCGGTGCCTCCTCCTTGATGCCTCGGAAAGAGGCAGGCCTGGGACACGGTCGGTTCTGATGCTTGTATACTGCACGCCCATACTGGTGCCTGGTGTCCTCGCTCCCGCCTGTTACCTGGGACCAGCCTCAACAGCAGCTCCCCCCGCCCCGCAAGGCACAAGGCCAAAGGAGGAGCTAGAGTCCTGCTTGGGGCAAGGACTGCTGTCAGGGGATCTGGGCCGCTGCTCTGGGGGCACTTCCAGATCCTACAGCACGGAGAGGTTTTCCCGGGGGGAAGGGTGGGCACTTTGTGACAGGAGAAAACCCACTGCCAGAGCCTAGTGAAGTCTAAAGCAGAATCAGGTCTATGCTGTCCCCTGGTGGTCGTGTTTCATACTACAGTTGGCTCCTTGAGTACCTGTAAAATCACAAAGCATTGAACTCTTTTTTTTTTTTTTGGATGATAAATTCTTAAAATTCATGGCAAAATATACACAACATGAAATTTGCCAGTTGAAAGTATGTCGTTGTGGGACAATAAGTACATCCATGTCGGCAACTTGATGATAAATTTTTGTTAAGACCAAGGTCATGTTATACCCTATGGATTTTTTTAAATTGGGGTATAATTGATATATAAGATTCTGTTAGTTCCAAGGGTATACAATCACTCACATATATTACATTATACAATGTGGAAGTCTAGAGCTGAGAAGAATCAGTGAAGACGAAAGCATAGATCTGAATCTTCTCACGGGATTGAAGGCAAAGTTCCACTCCGGGAGTCATTCAGTCTTTATCCGGTAATGAGCATGAACCAGTAGACATTGCCGGAACAAAAATTACCAATTTAGTGGATTAAAATCGGCTTTTGCAGTTAAGAATTAAAATTGTACCATTTCACCAATTTTGACTTTCACCAAGTTTGTTTCAGCGTTCCATCTAATAATTCTCACCCTTTTACAGCAGTTTGGGGGGAAGAGAACAATCTATTTTTTTAATCCCGATTTCACTGACATGGAAACCGAGACAGAAGCCAAAACCCTCTGCAGAGTCATTAGCAGACTGAGGATTACAGGGCTCTGGGTCCGAAATCAGAGGTCACGCGGGCCAGGGATTCTGGGGCAGACCCCCAGAGCTTCAGTTGTGCATTAGCGGTTTCACCCCCATTTTTCCTCATCCCTGACACAGCGCACTAAGAGCGCTTCTAGTCAGCTGTGTATGCTATGTGAGGCATTTCAAATATGTTTCTGGGAGTTGTCAGTGCTGTTCTCCATGAGGACTGAAGGCAAAATTCAACGTTTGTAGTAAATAAAGTACTAAAATTATATCAGCTATTAAGAGGATGGATTATTTCCAAGTTGCTTAGCCATATTGGCTGAGTGTTGAGCTCAGCCTTGGTGCCAGCATATTATGCACAAGAGTTTTATGTTCCTGGGCACCGAGAATGACACTGAACATGGATGGAGGTACGGAGTTGGCTGGGTAGGATATCAAGGTAGGGGCAGCAGGGTTCAAGAAGGAGTTGATGGAGATGTAAGAGCAGGTTCTGGAAACTCTGAGAGGCTGGAACCTCCACCTGACTAGCTCCCAAAAGCTGAGGCAGATGAGACAGGCAGCGTGAGAGGCTGGATTCGTAGTGTTTTGCAAACAGTGGGCCCCAAGGCATATGTGTTCCTAGAATCGAAGGCACCTATGGATTTTCTCATCCTTTCCCTCTAAGTCTCTATTATGAGCTGAATTATGTCCTCCAAAAGTTATATGTTGAAGCCCTAAACCCCAGTACCTGAAAATATGAGTGTATCTGGAGATAGGGACTTTAAAGAGCTTTCTGAGTTAAAATGAGGTCAGTAGGACGGGCCGTAATCCAGTATAACTGGTGTCCTTATGAGAAGAGAAAATTAGGACACAGACACACACAAAGGAGACGTGAAGACACAGTGAGAAGACCGTCATCTGCAAGCCAAGGAAAGAGACTTCAGAAGAAACCAACCTTGCCGACTGCCACCTTGAACTCGGACTTCTAGCTTCCATAACTGTGAGGAAACAGAGTTCTGTTTAAGCCACCCAGACTGTGGTGTTTTGTCACAGCAGCCCTAGCAGAAGACACAGTCTCCTTGTGAGTTTAAAGAACATGACAGGGTCGCCTGGGTGGCTCAGATTAAGATTCTGTCTCCCTCTCTCTCTCTCTCTCTCCCTCTGCCCCTCTACCCCACTCATGCTCTCTCTCTCTAAAATTAAAAAAAAAAAGAACATGACTGGAGCCACCAACCAAATGAAAAACCGTCAAAGGCCATTCTGGTAGGAGCTAAAAAAAAAAAAAATCTAAAACCAAAAAATACAAACCTAGGAAGATGGTTTGTGAAATAACATCTGGTTTGAATGACGCTCAGTGTCTTTTACTAGACAAGATGCATTAGCACAATTTCTGGAGAAAAGCCCAAATACGTGCCCCAAATATGTACACCACGATATGATGGAATATAAATCTTTTTTCCCCCTGGCTCTACGGTGTCCTATGGAAGGAATCCAATAGTACGAAAAATGTCCTCGAGTTAAGGTGCATCATTCCAGCCAAGTTTATGGAACCAAGTTACAAAGTTACAAGTGTTACAAGAAAAATACATTAACGTAATGTTACGGCTAATTTTTCTTTAGCTCTCCTATCTGGGGTTTAACTTACAGATTACATTATTTGATGCAACTACACAAGATTTAATCAGAAGAGGGACCTCAGCACTGAGGACTTGGCAACCAGCTAAGGCAGATAGTCTGTAGGGCATCATCGATGGTGGGGATGTTGGTGACACTGGAGACCAGCTTACCTTTACTGAGCATTTCCTGGGGCACAGGCGCTAAATAGGCACTTGGCATATTTCATGTCAGTTTCACAGGGACCCTGATGGATAACACAGGGTACAAGGTAGCAGCTTAGTTTTGGCTACTACAACTACTCAGTTGTGTGAACTTGAGCAAATGACATTACTCTGTGTAACTGTCTTCTCGTTTGTAAAAGGTTGTTAACACACATAAAAGTGCTTGACCTAGTGCCTGGTACATATAGAAGTTTTTTTTTAAAACCAAATCTTTATTTTTTTTAATTAAAAAAATTTTTTTTAATGTTTATTTATTTTTGAGAGAAAGAGAGCGGAGGGAGAGGGAAAGAGTGAGCAGGGGAGGGGCAGAGAGAGAGGGAGACTGAGGATCTAAAGGGGGCACTACACTGCCAGCAGAGAGCCCTGTGTGGGCTCAAACTCACGAACCATGAGATCATGACGTGAGCAGAAGTCAGAATCTTTTTTTTTTTTTTAACGTTTATTTACTTTTGAGACAGAGAGAGACAGAGCATGAATGGGGGAGGGGCAGAGAGAGACGGAGACACAGAATCTGAAACAGGCTCCAGGTTCCGAGCTGTCAGCACAGACCCTGACATAGGGCTCGAACTCACAGAACGTGAGATCATGACCTGAGCTGAAGTTGGACACTTAACCGACTGTGCCCCCAAAAGTTTTAATAAATGTAGGCTGCTAGTATTTTTTCTTAACATCCTCACATGGGGAAACAAAGGACAGTAGAGATGTTAAGCAATTTGCTCGATACCTCGGTGCCATTCTGAAGCAGGATCCAGGTGGGCACATCGGATCCCTCCATTACTCAGGCTCTCCTGTGCCTCCTGTTGGTCATACTGTCCTTTGCAGGTTCTTGTGACCTTCCTGCTGAGACCTGACAGAATGATTTTAATATGGGTGACACATGTTCCCTTACCCCTAAGTACTTTAGTGTGTGATACCTAAAAACAGGGACAGTCTCTTTCAGAACTACAGGAAAATGAACAAAATCAGGAAATTAACACCAATATACTAATATCTAATCTCTAGAATTTATTCAAATTTTGCCAACTGTTCTGCTGACACATAGGAAAGCAAAAAGGAAATAATCCTTTTCTGGTTCAGGATCCGAATCCAGGGTCCCACAAGGCATTTAATTATTGTGCTTCTTTTGTCTTTCTTTATCTGGAACAATTCCTCAGCCTGTGTGTGTGTGTGTGTGTGTGTGTGTGAGACTTTCACGACCTTTATGCATATAGAGTACAGGTACAGGGAGGGGGACTGCCCCTCATTTTGAAATCAGATTTTTTGTTTTTAATGTGCACTTTCTGGAAGCATAAGTTTATCCAAAGGGATGAAAAAAATGGCAGGAATATATGAACTATCATAACAGAACTGAAGGGGTTGTTTTGAGGTGAGATGGGTCTTCTGATAACACGTACGTTGAACTGTGTTCGTGGATATCACGGTTGATCCTGCATGAAAGTTGTTCACTGTTAGTCTGGTAGGTAAGTCAGTTGTTTCATATATATGAATATGGGTTTGACTTACACAGTCTCTAATACTCTGTCCAGTTCTGGATTCTTCTAGCATGATGGAATTCTGATATGTTGTTATGATGCCATCTCCATGCTTCAAGTGTTCCCGAACTGGCTTCCCCCCCAGTGAGGAACATCCTGGTTAACGTCACTTATCTCCAACCATTCCATTCTCTCCTTCCCCTAGCCTTTGCAACGTTTGGTCCACTTTTCTTTTTTCGTGTACTCAGATGCCTTATTTTAACTATGTTTCTGCCACGTGATTGCTCTTGGGATGTAGGACATGCCTCACGTACTATGACTGTGTGCGACACGTCTCCTCCACTGAGGACACTACCAGCTCCCAGGGGGCACCAAGTCATTGCCCACGCCTCTTGTTGTGTATTCTTTTTGTGAAATAATTGCTATGTGCACACGCCTGGCAGGAACTGAATGCCTGCTGAGTGGCAGTGTCACCAAGGAGTTGGCCTCGACGCCGTAATTCCCTGCGTGAAGTTCTCGGGCTTGCTTTCTAGACGTAATTTCCAAGGGCTTTCTTTGCTTTGGGGGACAAAAGAGAGAGGGGAGGCAACGGGTCCACTGGGAGGGTAGACTTTGGTGGGGACTCTGGGAGAATAATGATGAGATTTTGCCAACAATTACATAGCGAAGGTATAGAGTTTCTACTTGCCTTTGAAACAGCAGAGACTTGCCACCTCCTTCACAGATCAGAAGGATGGGAGTCTAGATAAAATGGCAGCTTTGAGTTGCAGACAACCACTTGTGTGTGATAGTTTAAGAATGAGCGGAAATAGAACGGTTTGCACTTTACAGACACCTTTCAAGCACCCACCCGTCCACGCGTCCACCCGTTATTTCCTTATTCAGCATATCCCAGCTTTCGTTCTCGGCCCTGAGAATGCAGAGGTGGAAAGAGGAAAGGCTTGGTGCGTTCAGTGGGGCAGGGTAACTACCATGGGGTGCGACGGACTTAAAACCACACAAATAATTTCAGAGGTGAAGCTGTAATGTAACGAATGCGGAGACCGTGTCCCCTTTCGAGGCCAGCGACCTCCCGGGAAGGCGTGCCTCCTTTGGCAAGGGTGCTGTGCAGGGCCCGGGCAGGCACACAGAGTCACCTGTGTGTGGAAGGCCTCCGTGGGCTGTGGGAATGGCGCTCTTGGATTTCCTGACTTTTGTTCATTGATGGTCTCACGCACAGAGTCGCATTAACCCAGTTTCCTAGACTCAATGAAACCATTGGCAGCTTTCTGATTTGTTTTTCAGCCTGAGCCGACGCTGGCAAAGAAGCCAGAATTCCCAAGCTTTCCCAGGCGAGTGTGGAGAAACACCAGGACGCCTTTTTCTCCCCGCACCCCCCGCCCCGTCCCATCTGCAGCCAAGTGTGCCTCGGTCAAAGGCAAACTCTGAATCAAGCTTTGTGCTGGTCTCTGGAAGGATACCCGGGATCGTGTGATGGAGAAAAGTGACAGCGGCGGTGGTGGCAGTGACATCTGTGGGGCTAGCCCCGTCCCTATCTGCCGCGGGATGCGTGTGGGCATGCTTTGTGAGAAGAATCCACCCCGGGTAGAATGGGGCTTTTGACATCAGCTGAGGTCTGGGCTGCCTCACAATGAGGCCTGTTGGTCAAAGGGAGACTGTTTAATGAAGTGCCCGCCAGAGGCCAGCTCTGGCCATCTGTACTGGGGACCTTCGGAACGAGCCTTCCCTGTAACCGGCTACATGTGCGAAAGCACGTTGCCTTTCACAGAAGGCAGCTGCAACAATAAATTCATATTCCCAAACGGTGGCCTTTTGACTGCTTTTTGTGTGTGCGTGATGAAAAGCTTCATACCAGCTTGATACTAAGGCTTCATAAGCAAGGAAGCCGGAAAAAGGAGCCTTTGTTGGCCCTGAGGTCAATAATGATAACGGCTTTCTCCTTACACGAGGTAGCAACGCCCTGCCAAGGATGCGAAAACACCTCGTGAAAATGAAATTCGTGAAAGCCCTTAATGATCAAGTGAGGGAGGCAGGTGATGGCAACCGCCACCCCACAGCTGGCGAAATGCCGAGGTGCGGGGAGAAGGATGACTCATGACCAAGGTCAAAGAGCAGCTGGGCGGTGGGGCTCGCGTCACATCATGTCCTCCAGCCTCTGGCACTGAGGAAATCACGTAAAACTTTGCGATGACTTTTCCTGGCAGGCTCGTTCTTCCCAGCCGGAGCGCAGGTGGCAATGTTGCGATTCCTGGCGTAACCTTCAATGCTTCACTGATAATCTCTGTCGTCGCCAGGCACCAGCAGACTGTCACAGCGCAACTCCCAGGCTTCAGCGATGCCCGCCGAGGTCTTCACTGCAGCCTCTCATTTATTAGCTGTGTTGGAAAGAACTCTCTATACCTAGCTGGGTACCTCTGGATTTTAACAGCTGTGGTTTATAAGAGATTTGGGGGGGGGGGGGTTGTTTTCAAAGTGCCTTTCAGAAAGTATCACCTTAGACTGGAGTTTCCGTTCTGTTCCGGTAGGATGACTTGCTCTTGTGCTCAGAAAACCAAGCCTGCAAGAAAAATCAGATATTTTCTTACAAGACTTCTTAGCAGGCGGGCCTCTATATGACTTTCCCTTCTCCTCCCCTTTATTGGCCATAACCTTAACGGAAGGCTTTTGATGTCAAATGCTGAGTATCTTGGAAGAGGTCTTGCGTAGACAAGACTGCTTGACCAGGGGCTGGGGAGTCACAGTTGGACTGGACTTGAAGGCCCCTTCTAATCTGAGATGTTGTGACTCCGGAACTAATTAGCCTCAACTTCTACAATGAAATGACACTAACTGCCATTTATTGAGCACTTTCTGTGTCAGCTCTGTGCTGAGATCTTAACATCATTCTCTGAATTCTGACAAAACCCCGCCAATATCATCCACCTTTTACGAATGAAGAAACAGGGGTTTAGAGAAGTTAAAAGCTTGTCTGGTGGCACAGATGTAAGGTTTGGTGAGCGACTGTCCCCTGGAAATCGATTCCAGGTGAGTCTACATCCATACTTGAAACCCACAACTCAACCAGAATGAAAGGGAGACACCAGGGATTGCCCTGTTCACGGATCAGTTCACGATCTCTCGGGGCGGCTAGTGTGGATTCGTTAGTCAGATTCAGTGTTGCAGTTAGGGAGCAAGACCTTAAACAAGACCTAGCAGTGTCCCAGCCCACGAAGTCTCTTCTGGAAGACAGCAGGGGGATTCCTGTCTTCCTGCCAATCAGGGATTTTAGCTATAAACAGTTTGTGACATCAAATGTCACTTTTCTTCCACACTCGGCCCTAGAGTTTCATTTAAATAATCAAAACATTCTTGTCATCAAGGAGAGGCTAATCCCAGCAAAGCAGCCTAAAGCCATGTGAAGTGTGCACCTGCCATCTAGCACTCATAGTGAAAAATACAGCATTTTAGAAGAATTCAGCTTTTCCAGTTTGTTTTTTAACTTTGGAATTAAAATGAACTCAAAAGTTAAAAAAAGGAAAAAGAGAAAGACCCCCTAACATGTCAAGGTATTGAGATATAAAATATGCACCGAGTATTGCAAGAAAATATACTTCATCTCATTATTATTATTATTATTATTTTGGAGAGCTTCTATGCTTGAGGAACAAGACTGCTCCATGTGCCACCTCCGATCCAAGCCCCAACTTCTGCCAGGACTGAAGCTCCTTTGTTCAGAACCTCACCCCATGTGTCTTTTCATCTGGCTGCTGATTCAGATCCTTGAATAAACTGGTAAGCATAAGGATATATGTATGTATTTCATTTCATCCCTCAAGGTCCATTAAATGCAGATTCCATCCAGGAAGCTAATATTTTCTCATATTTTATGAGCATTTTTTCGACACTCATGTTTTCAAAAACGCACTGGGGCTCAGCTGGAAACTGCACAATGACATGGAGCACGGTGGGCGCTCAGCCTGCCTCCTGCTGGCCGAGGTGAGGTTGGTGTGAACAGGCCAAGGTGCGTGGCCAATGCCTCCTACGTGACACACCTCTGTAGAAGAGTAAGGACGAAACACTTAACAAGTTGAGCCCTTCGGCCTCTGCGAGACTATCACCGTGGCTCTGCAAACCTTGCAAAATAAAGAAATCTGGGGCTCCTGGGGGGCTCAGTCGGTTGAGCCTTTAACTCTTGGTTTTGGCTCACGTCCTGATCTCCCGGTTCATGAGTTCAAGCCCCCGGGGGGCTCCCTGCTGGCTCCCTCCCCATGGGGAGCCTGCTTGGGATTCTCTCTCCCTCTCCCCTGCTCTTTCCGCCCTCCCCCTGCTTGCGTACTCTCTCTCTCAAAATAAACTTAAAAAAAAAAAAAAGAAATCTGACTCTTATATGTATCTTTCTCACTGACATTCTATCATTTGAAAGATGTCCTGGGGCCCCTGGGTAGCTCAGTCAGTTGAGCGTCCGACTTCGGCTCAGGAGCCTGCTTCAGATTCTGTGTCTTCTTCTCTCTCTGACCCTCCCCAACTCATACTCTGTGAGTCTCTCTCTCTTTCTCTCAAACATAAATAGACATAGAAAAGAAATGTCCTAAAAAATTTAAAGGCAATTGTAGAGAGGAGACATCTATTCCATTTATAATTGAACTAGTGTGAGGAGCTTTTTCTTTTTCGCTTTCTCTTTCTCTTTCTTTCTTTCTTTCTTTCCCTTTCTTTCTTTTCTTTTTCTTTCTTTCTCTTTCCCTTTCTTCTCCTTCCTCTTTTCTTTCTTTCTCTTTCTTTCTTTCTTTCTTTCTTTCTTTCTTTCTTTCTTTCTTTCCTTTCCCTTTCTTTTCTTTTTCTTTCTTTCTCTTTCCCTTTCTTCTCCTTCCTCTTTTCTTTCTTTCTCTTTCTTTCTTTCTTTCTTTCTTTTCTTTTTCTTTCTTTCGCTTTCCCTTTCTTCTCCTTCATTTTTTCTTCCTCTTTCTTTCCTTCCTTCCTTCCTTCCTTCCTTCCTTCCTTCCTTCCAACAAGCAAGAGGGGCAGGGCAAAAAATTATTTGGAAAACACCTTCACTAGTGGAAGTGCCTCATTAAATGGGGAGCGGAAGAGGGTGGGGAAGTAAAGCCAGCTACGGTTGGAACAGCATGCCCATGTGCCCCAAGGTGCGCACTGGTTCCTCCGCGGGCCTCCTGCAGGGGGCGTTCGGGGGAGGTCAGTTCTTTAAGGGGTGCACGAGGTCTGAAGCTAGCTGACGGATTCAGCTTCTACTGTGAATCTCTGAAACTTTCTAGAGCTATTGCTCTTCCCTTACCCTTGATGTAATTTGAATCTCGCCTGCTTTCCTGACCACGAATATTGTGTCAGTATACAGAAAGGGGAAAAGATGAGAGGTAAAATCAGTCCATCAGTTGGTCAATAAATCAATTTGGAATTTATACAATAAAATATCTGGTGCAAGAGAGGCTAGCTAAAATAGGATTTTGAAGTCTCATCTTTGAAATCTGATCACTAATCTATGTATCTCCACACGGACGTTTCAACCAAACATCAGTCCTACGTCCCCAAAGCCTGTCAGTTTTCTTCTGTTTTTATCTTATTATGTGTTATTAAATAGAGTAAGTCTTCCGAAATTCTTTTGGAATTGGCTGGATAAGTAAATCCGAAATTAGTGAAAATGTACACAGATCTTCTTCCGTTCACAATGGGGGTTATGTGCCCAAAAGTCCACTGCACGTAGAAAATGTCATGAAGTTGAAAATGCTTTTAATACACCTGAGTTCTCGAACATCATAGCTTAGCCTAGGTGACCTTAAGCGTGCTCAGAACACTTACATTAGCCTGTAGCTGGGCAAAATCACCCAACACAAAGCCCATTTTACAATAAAGTGTTGACTATCTTACATGATGTGTTGAACACTGTACTGAAAGTGAAAACCAGAATGGCTGTGCGGGTGCAGAATGGCCATAGGTGTGTCTCTGGTTGACCCCTGCGACAGCTTGGTGACCTGGAGCTACAGCCGCGGCCCCTGCCCGGCATCACGAGTGAAAATCGTCCCGCGTATCGCTAGCCTGGGAAATATTCCAAATTCGAAATTCCAAACACGGTTTTGACTTCATGCATTTCACTTTTACACCACTGCAAAGTCAAGAACTCCTAAGTTGAGCCATCGTAAGCTGTGGCTGTGTGTACATTTCTACTTGTGGTTACGTCCTATCGAACCAAACATGCCCTACATCGCACATGTCTAGCTACCCCCATCTCCGTTCTAATTATGATTTCTCCTTCTCTCCTGTTTTGATCAATGGAGCCATCATTCTTCTGTTCACTCAGGCACAATATCAGGGATGACATTACTCATTCATTTATTCCTCTCTCGGCTTACCTAATTAACACATATTCATTGAACTCTAACCCCCAAGTAGGCAGTGGAACCAGGCACCGTCTTCGACTCTGGTGTGAACAAAACTGATAAAAATCTCTGCCTTCTTGTAGTTCATAGAGTAGTAGGGTAGGAAGTCAATAAACATGGTCAGTGCATTTTATATTTGGGTAGTCCTCTGTCTTCACACCTCCCCTCTTCTGGGAGTCTGTGTCTTCTGTCTCTTACAAGGAAACTTGTCATTGGGTTTAGAGTCCACCCAGATGATCCAGAGTAATCCAAGATGATCTCATTTCAAGATCTATAATTTGATTACATCTGCAAAGACCCTCTGCCAAATAAGGGCACAATCATAGATTCTGGAGGTTAGGATGTATTTCTTTTTGGGGGCCACCACTGAACCCTCTAAAGGGGAGAACAAGTAGAGTTTTTAAAATTTTTTTTTAAATTTTTTTTTTTTTCAACGTTTATTTATTTTTGGGACAGAGAGAGACAGAGCATGAACGGGGGAGGGGCAGAGAGAGAGGGAGACACAGAATCGGAAGCAGGCTCCAGGCTCTGAGCCGTCAGCCCAGAGCCTGATGCGGGGCTCGAACTCACGGACCGTGAGATGGTGACCTGGCTGAAGTCGGACGCTTAACCGACTGCGCCACCCAGGCGCCCCTAAAATTTTTTTTTATGTTTAGTTTTGAGAAAGACAGAGACACAGAGTGCAAGCTGGGGAGGGGAGAGAGGGGGAGACACAGAATCCGAAGCAGGCTCCAGGCTCCGAGCTGTCAGCACAGAGCCCGATGTGGGGCTCGAACTCACGAACTGTGAGATCATGACCTGAGCCGAAGTTGGACGTTTAACCAACTGAGCCACCCAGGCATCCCAAGTAGAGTTGTTTTTACCCATTTTAAATCAGAAGTTACAGGGGAGACGTTTCTGAAAAGGTGGCATTTGAATAAAGAACTGGGGGCACCTGGGTGGCTCAGTTGAGCAACTCGATCTCCGCTCAGGTCTTGATCTTGGGTTTGTGAGTTCAAGCCCCACACTGGGCTCTGTGCTAGGTATGAAGCCTACTTTAAAAATAAATAACTCAATAAATTGAATAAAGACCTGGAAGAGGTAAGGGAGGGACCTGTGCAGACTTCTGGGAAGGAGCACTCTGGGAAGTGGGAAGGATGAGTGGGACGGCCTTGCCTGTGTTGTTTGAGGAGGGGAGAGGCCAGGTTGTGCAGAGCATCATGGGTCCAGGTGATGACCTCTGAGTATGTGGGGGAGCTGATGGATGGAGGGCTTAAAGCAGGAAAACCACACAGCTCAGCTTCTGTTCAACAGCCTGGTGTTGGCTGCGTGTGGAGAATAAATGGCAGGAGCAAAGGCAGACACCAGATCCGTTCAGACATGACAGGAAGACAGGGGCCAATGGTGGCCTGAACCGCAGGGGTGGCTGCAGGAGTGGTGAAAGAGGTTGGATTCTGGACATGTTCTAAGAATATAACTGACAGGATTTGCATCTGGATCCGGGGAGTGGGGGGAAGGAAAAGAGGAGTCAAGGACGCCTCCAAGTTTTCGGCTGGAGCAACTTGAAAAACCGAAGCTGACGTTTACAGAGATGGGAGAAGCCCGGCGGGGGGGGGGGGGGGGGGGTGTCAGGAACTTGGCTGTAGGCAACCGAATGTGGCGGTCCAGCGGCTGAGCCTGAGAGGCCCCTTAGCCAGGCAGAGTCAGGTGGCGATGAGCAGCGAGGTGTACAAGTGGGCAGGAGGAGGTCTGGGCTGCACATTTAAATCTGGGACTTGGAACACAGAAGACACTTGAAGCCATGACACCGGGGGACATCAAGGGTGACAAGGAAAGAGGAGTGGTCCTGGCACCGGGCTCTGGGTGACACCAACTCCAACGAGGAGCCAAAGGAATCTGGGAAGGAGTAGAGGGAGCTGGAGAGTCAGCACGAAGCGTGGGAGGCAAGCGAAGGAAGTTTTCGATTCTCCACTTGTTCTTCTACATCCCAGATGTAACCTTTAGTGCGGTTACTTCTTCCTTGTGTCTTTTTTTGATCTTTTAAAAGTTTATTTATTTATTTGGAGAGAGAGAGAGAGTCCGAGTGGGAGGAAGGGCAGAGAGAGGGGGACAGAGAATCCCAAGCAGGCTCCGCACTTTTAGCACAGAGCCTGATGTGTGTGTGGCTCGATCCCACGAAACCGCGAGATCATGAGCTGAAATTAAGAGTCAGACGCTTGACCGACCGAGCCACCCAGGCACCCTGTTACTTCTCCCTTTCAACCCATTCTTAATACTCTCCTGTTCTTCCGATTCTCCGTGTCCTTCATTTTATCACCCCGCATTGAGGTAGAAAAGGTGGGATTTCCAGTTTGAGGTACAAAAGCTGGGGCTTCTGACTCCCATTTCGTCCTTCCCCTCATCCGTACCTATGGCTGCATGGTGGGGGCAGGGGTCCGTTATGAGCAGGGTGATGGAGGTGGAGAAAAGCCAAGGCAAATTTACAGATGGGTCGGAGTGGGAAAGATACAAGCTAAGACTTAACAGTAGCCGCACTACAGCCCCTCGGGCTGGCCCTGAAGACAGAGGTGAGGGGGAAACCCAAGGGGCAGCGAGTTGGATGACACATCTAATCGTCCACTTCATGTGTAAGGAGAATGGCTGGAGGCACGCGGACTCACCAACAGTGGCAGATGGCTTGGCTGCTCGGTCAGAGGTCCGCAAAGAGAGAGCCTGTGGGCCACCAAGGGACAAGCGGGTCTGGGGCAAAAGCAGGTAGATGGACACCAGGTGTGAAGGGCTTTGTTTCCTTTTTCTAAAAAAAAAAAAATATTTATTTTGAGGAGGGGGAGGGGCAGAGAGAAAAGGAGAGAGAGAGAGAGAGAGAGAGAGAGAATCCAAGGAGGCTGCCCTGCCAGTGCAGAGCCCAACGTGGGGCTCAAACTCACAAACCGTTAAGATCATGACCTCAGCCGAAATCAAAAACTGGATGATTGACCCACTGACCTAGCCACCCAGGCGCCCCAGGCTGTTTCTCACATGAAAGGCCACCAGGGAGCATCCACCATACATGAGGCGTTAAATAAGCAGGGAAGGGCTCACTTAAGCTGGAGTCAACCAGCTTCATCATTGGCCACCCAGCGCTGGCCACACGGACCCGCAGATGAAGTAGCGAGGGTGGCAGGATTGGGGGCAAGGAGTGGGTCCGGCACTGTGGCTCCCACTCACCAGGGCAGTCGTGCCTCAAGTGTCCAACCAAGAGCAATGCTGAGCCCTGGTGTGGCACCACCCCTCCAACGGCCACGTGGGGCAGGCGCCTGGGTCCCAGTCCAACCGCCCCCACTGCGCGGGGCTGCTCCCTGCATTCCCTCATGGGGGCTTTTCCTGCGAGTAATCCCCAATTAATGTCCCGCTTGCAAGTGTCTATCTCTGAGTCATTCCTGGGGAACCTGGCCTAAGGTAGGAAGAGATACAGAAGAAAGAGAAAAAAATGTAAGTGAAGAAAGATGAACATCTCATATGTCGTCACCGATCGCCACGCAGAATGCTTTCCACTTCCCTGTGTGCATCTCTGTCTCTGTGTCTATTCTTTTTTTTGTCTGTATTCCAATTTATTGTCAAATTGGCTAACATACAGTGTGTAAAGCGTGCTCTTTGTTTTTGGGGTAGATTCCCGAGGTTCGTCGCTTACGTACAATACCCAGTGCTCATCCCAACAGATGCCCTCCTCAATGCCCATCACCAATTTTCCCCTTCCCCCACACCCCGCCCCCTTCCACCCTCGGTTTGTTCTCAGTATTTAAGAGTCTCTTATGGCTTGCCTCCCTGCCTTTCTGTTTGTAACTGTTTTTTCCCCTTCCCCTCCCCCAAGGTCTTCTAAGTTTCTCAAGATCCACATATGAGTGAAAACATATGATATCTGTCCTTCTCTTCCTGACTGATTTCACTCAGCACAATACCCTCCAGTTCCATCCATGTTGCTACAAAACTCCATATTTCATTCTTTCTCATTGCCAAGTAGTATTCCATTGTATATATAAACCACATCTCCTTTATCCATTTGTCAACTGATGGACATTTAGGCTCTTTCCATAGTTTGGCTATTGTTGAAAGTGCTGCTATAAACATTGGGGTACAAGTGCCTCTACTCATCAGCACTCCTGGATCCCTTGGGTAAATTCCTAGCAGTGCTATTGCTGGGTCATAGGGTAGATCTATTTTGAATTTTGTGAGGAACCTCCACAAGCCCGCGCAGTTTTTATTTTATTGCACATCTTTTGAAACATCCACTAGGTGGAGAACTTGTGTCAAGTTTGACGCTCAGATTGTGCCGCTCGGCCAGCCAGTCAAGGGAGCTGCATTTATCTACTTATTTATTTATTTAACCATTATTGAAACGAAGCAATGGGTTCTAACCAACAATGAAAAGCGTCTGTGCCTCTTCCTAGTGGCCTAAGCTTTCCAGACATTATAGGCCCAAAAACATTATATAGAATTACATTTCTCTTGTGATTGACTGCTACCATGGCATGTTTTTAGGAGACACAGATGAACTATGTGACTTCAAGGCTAAAATTTCTGCATAATCATTTTTGTTGAACCCTGCCTCTTGATTAGCTTATTATGGTTTATTCTAAGCTCTTTTAGATTGGCGAGGTGGTGTTTTTTGGGGTTTCTGGGAGTGAGTATTGATTGAAAGTTAACTGCCGATTAAGGAAATGATTTTATTCGTTAAAAAGCCTTATCCACTGATGTGCTTTTTACATTTCAACTTGCAAACACTGGGCAAAGGAATTTCTTTTCATGTGCATTGTTATTCTTGCTGATTATTGAGAAAGTTTTATTGAGGTCACAGAATGTAGGTTAATAGAATTTACTACACCATGCGTTCTTGGTTGCAACTGCGTGCAGTAGAAATGGGACCCTAATTCAGCTGCCAGCCAGCCCTTCCGCGCGCGGGAGTGCTGTGCCAGGAATCCTTGCCGGCTCCAGGGAAGGCCACCGTGTGAGCTTGTCCCCTGCCACCAAGATGGAGGGCCACGAACAGCATTGCTGATCCTGGCCGTGCCTGTACCTACTCTCAGCAGGGCTTCCTGAAAACAGTCTGGACCTGGGTCTTTTCCTCTGGGTGGAACTCACAGCAGCGGTTAGCAAACTAAGGCCCACCGGCCAAATCCAGGCCACTGCCTGGGTTTTACCATCCTCAAGGTACGGATGGCTTTTACAGATGAACATTGTCAACTGATTTGATAAGGGATACTAACTTGGAGCCGTGATTAAGTGATACATTTTCATTACGAAAACCCATACTCAATTGCTATAGTTTGGATTTTATCAATTAAAAATTGCTGCGGTTTCGCTTTCCCACAGTTTCGGTTGCCTGCAGTCAACGGTGGTCAGGAAGCAGATGACGCTCCTTCTGAGATACAGTCAGAAGGTCAGGAGGTCAAGAGCAGCCTAATGCTGCGTCACGATGCTTACGTCGTCCACCTCACTTCCTCTCATCATGTAGGCATTTTCTCATTTTGTGACATCACAAGAAGGGTGAGTACAGCACAGTAAGATATTTTAAGAGCACGAGAGAGAGACCACATTCACCTGACTTTAATTACAGTATATTGTTACGATTGTTCTAGAACCTGTGCTTCATTTATAAATTAAATTCCATCATAGGTATGTAAGTATAGAAAAAAACAGTATAATAAGGTTCAGTACTATCTGTGGTTTCAGGCACCCACTGGGGGTCTTGGAACGTATGTCCCACGGGTTTGGGGGGAGGGACAAATGTCTCCACCGCATAATATCCATTCTTTGCCCCTCGGTCCATAAAGTCTAAAATATTTACTATCTGGCCTTTACGGAAAAAGTCTACTGACTCTGCTCTAGAGGGTCTGTTAACTTTTTACATCTAAAATTATGAGTGTGTGAAACATGTGGATTTTTCTGGAGAGAGGGCACCTGGCCTTCTCTGCTCTGAAAGGAGAATGTAACCACCAAAATGTTAAAAACTACTAGTCTCACTGGATGACGGCCTTCCACTGCCAGCAACAACAACAATAATAATAACAACTCAAAGTATCATAGGATCAATGTACAAACAATGATCAAAACATTACTTCCCATGACTTTGAGGGGACCAAGGACAGGGCTGAGTTGAATTACTAACAATGTGAGTGCAACTCTTTAGTCAAAATCACAAAGTTGATTACATTTTGCTGGGAACAATATAGGTGCCTAGTAAGTTATTGTTGCATCAGCTTTATGTGTAACATGAAAAACAGAAGCCCCCCGTTTTGACGCACTGGAGACCAGCACAGTGCTTGGTACTGTGTAAGTGTTTAGTTTGGGCCCACGACTGAATGACCCACGTGAACACAATTAACTGGACATTTGAAAATGTGTTACTGTCAGGGCGCCTGGGTGGCTCAGTCGGTGAAGCGTCCCACGTCAGCTCAGGTCATGAGCTCACGATTTGTGAGTTCGAGCCCCGCATCAGGCTCTGTGCTGACCGCTCCGGGCTCTGAGCGGTCAGCACAGAGCCCGGTGTCTGCTTTGGATTCTGTGTCTCCCTCTCTCTCTGCCCCTCCCTTGCTCGCGCTCTGTCTCTCTCTCAAAAATAAATGAAAACATAAAAAAAAAAAAAGAAAGAAAATGTCAAATGCACAGAATTAGGATGGGCAAAAGCACTTATTCTTATGAATTTGAAGCTAACCTCACCAAGATGGTACCTACAAGGAGTGAGGATTTAAATAATGCTATCTGAAGTTTCCTACTGTTCCCTGGGCTCACTCCGCTGTTGTGGTAATGACTGCAAGACTGGGATGCCTTTTAGAAAAAACAGAGGGGCAGAGAACCTTCTGAGAAGCAATAGTGATTCCTTAGAATGCATGTTTGATATTTTAGCTCCTTTCAGCTCGAGTTTCTGGGGGGATGGAGTCTATTCCCGCCTTTTCTGATTACATTCCCTTGAGTATTCAAATAGGTTAAATGAGCACTGGCCACACCAAACACACCCGTCACCTCTGGAGCTGGTTCCAATTCATCCTCTCTGCAAAGATGAGTGGATGCATGTGGCCTTTACAACACCGGCCCACTGGAAAGATCTATGGGCAGAAGGGAAAACAGACATGAGACCATTACCTGGAATCAAAGCCAGTACCTTCTCGCCCAGCATCCTGGGAAGTGCCGTCTCAAAGAACTGTCTTTTTCCCCCAACAGGATACTTGCTCTAGTTTATAAAAAGTAAGAGGATTTGCACACCTTCTCCTTTGATTGAGCTGTTTGTGTTGCTGTGAATTCTGGCCAACGTCTCCTAGGGCTTAGCTGAGTGGTTTGGGTACAACGTCGCCGACTGTTCCAATTTAAGAAGCTCTCACGAGATTGCACCGAGACAAAGGGTCTGCCGAGAGGCGCAGCCCCGTAGCGCTCCGATGCTCTAATCTGAGTTCTGCTCTGCAAAGTCCTGTCTAATCCTCTTGTACCCTGCTGTGGCTAGCAGTCGAGGGAA
This sequence comes from Prionailurus bengalensis, assembly GCF_016509475.1. Classification (NCBI taxonomy): domain Eukaryota; kingdom Metazoa; phylum Chordata; class Mammalia; order Carnivora; family Felidae; genus Prionailurus; species Prionailurus bengalensis. The sequence goes on along the minus strand of NC_057353.1, from coordinate 11,673,860 downwards.
AGGCAGCAAGGGCAAAAGCTGCGGGATACAGATTTAATTCAATCCAGCAAACGTTTACTAAGCACCTCTGGTGTGCCAGTCACTGGGCCAGGTTCCGGGGATAGGAAGATTAATAGGATAGGATTCCAGAACTCAAAGGGGTCACGGTTTACAGGCAGAGAGGCACAGCCACATGAATAATAAAGCAGAAGAGGGGAGCAGAGGAAACTCGTCACTGAAGGAATGACACGGATGAGTCTTAACTGATAAGGTGATGTTAAGGGGCAGAGAAGGGGCGGATGGGCATCCCAGGTAGAGGAAACCGCATAAGCAGAGTTAAGAAGGTATCAAAGTCCCTGGCATTAGGGGCAAAGGTCGAAAGGATTTTGTCTCAGAGAGAGGTGGGAGAAAAGGCCAGAAGTATGGTCTGGGGCAGGGTTATTGATTCGTGTACTGCTGGAGACGGGATAGCAAAGATAAATCAACAAATCCCTGCCCCTGGGAAGCTTACCTTTGGGGGTGAAGACCAGATCATAAATACAAAGGATAGGCAGCTTGTTAGGTCTGCCCTAACAAAATACCACAAACTGGGTGATGGAGACAACAGAAATCTTTTGTCTCCCAGTTCTGGAGGCTAGAAGTTCAAGATCAAGGTGTTAGTTGGTCTGGCTCCTGCTCAGGGCCGTGAGGAAGAATCTGTTCTAGGCTCTTCCCTAGCGTCTGGTGCTCGGTTGGCTTGTAGCAGTATCATCCCAACCTCTGCCTCCATCTTCGCAGGGAACGCCTGTGTCTCTGTGTCCTAATTTCCCCTTTGAATAAGGACACCGGCCCCATTGGCGTCGGGCCCACTTTGAAGACCCCAACTTAACTCAATCATCTGGGAAGACCCTTTTCCCCAAAAAGTTACATCCACAATCCCATATACTGGGGATTAGGACTTCAGCATCTTTTGAGGGGGGCATAATTCAACCCATAACAGTATGTTAACTTGTAATAATAGCTTGGAGCAACATAAAGCAGTGTAACTGTGTTGGGGAAAGCATCTGTGCTCCAGGCAGTGTAGCGGGGAGGTTTGCAATTTTCTGTAAGGTGGCCCAGGTTATGACTCACTGCAGAGGCTACATTTCACACACACACACACACACACACACACACACACACACACACACACTTTAGGTTCTATTTATTTCGAGAGAGAGAGAGTGCTAGCGGGAGAGGGACAGGGAGAGAGAGAATCCCAAGCAGGCTTTGTTATGTCAGCACAGAGCCCGACTTGGGGCTCAAACCCACGAACCGTGAGATCATGACCTGAGCCCAAATCAAGAGCTGGATGCTCAACCGACTTAGCCACCCAGGCGCCCCAAGAGGCTACGTTTGGACAAAACTCAGGGAAATGAGGAAAGTGGGGCTCACAGATATCTGGGGGAAGAGCGTACTAGGCAGAGAAAGAAAACAGTGCGAAGGCATGTGTTAGGCATGATCTGTGGAGCGAGGAAGCCAATGAGGCTGGACCCGAGGGGGATGAAGGAACCAGAGGAGATGAGGTCAGTGACTGTGAGCCGCCGGGACATGCAGGGCCTTACGGCCATTGGAGGGACTTTGGCCATGGAGCCATTGGGTAGTTTGGGGCAGAAGGCTGAGATGGTCTGATTAGGTTTTAAGAGGTTTGGGGGTTTGGTGTTGAGTATGGTCTGGGCGCAGGAGCCATGGTGGATGTGGGAAAACCAATTAGGAGGTGACTGTAAGAATTCAGGTGACAGACGGAGGTTGCTCGGACCTGGGTGCTGAGAAATTCGGAAATACTGAATTTGGGCTACATTTGGCTCATGAATGTGGAGCCAGAAGCTGAGGACAGAGATCTGAGCTCCCACTAACCTAGACCATGTCATTATTTCCCCAGGTTGTGGGCTGAGATATGCATTTGGACACTCCAAGGGTGTCTTTCGGTTTTCTGTACACCGCAGCGGTTTAGCTCCTTTTCTTTCCTACCTGGAGTGTCTTCGAAGACACAGACATTCAAGGACAGGAAATCCTGTACTATGGACCCTCTCTTCTTAAAAGTAGAGAAGACACAGAAATAATTCAGTAGGATCCAGACATTCTAGCTTTGCATGTTTTGGGTCTGGTACAATCCAGAGCAGTGAGTGACTTTCTCCGCTGAGGAGGTGGGCTTTGCAAGACATGTACCCTAGAGGCATACTCTGCGGGGTAGCAAGATAAAGACAAATCACAGTTGCGTTGGGGTCGATATAACCTCACCCTTATCCATTTACCCAGTTTAATTGTGTGCCAAGTTCCGCATCCTTTTTTTATCCCTTCCTTCTGTCACTGTCCTAGTTCAGGCTGAATCTCCTCTCTTTGTGCTTGTAGAATAGCTTCCTCAATGATCTTCGTACTGCTTATGTTTTTTCTTTTCTTTTTTTTCTCTTTTCTTTTTTCTTTTGTTTTAAATGTTTATTTTTGAGAGGGAGAGAGAGAGAGAGAGAGAGAGAAAGAGAGAGAAGGTGTGAGCGGGGGAAGGGCAGAGAGAGGCACACACACAGAAACAGAAGCAGGCTCCAGGCTCCGCTGTCAGCACACAGCCCGACGCGGGGCTCAAACCCACAGACCACAAGATCACGACCTGAGCTGAAGTCAGACGCTCAACTGACTACCCCGCTCAGGCGCCCCTCTCTTTCTTTCTTTCTAAACTAGTCTTAAAGTCATTTCCAGAATGTTTCTGCTAAAATGTAAAACTGATGACAGACATCATTCCCTGCTCGCTCTGGAAATCCTTTGATGCCCCATGCTGACTTGCCTTGTCCAGGCCCGCGAAGCTATTTCCAGTCTGGCCCAGACATGCCTTTACAGCATCCCCCTCCTCTGCTCTCGACCTCGGATTCCAGAGCTGTCCTTCCTGCACGAGTGCCTTTCTTGCCAACCTGCCCCTGTCTATCTGAAGAAGAAGACTTTGATCCAGAACAGTGATCGCGATTTTTGAGTCTACAGTGTTCACGCTAGTGAGATAGTCAAAAGAACATGGATTCCCGCAGCAGCAAGACCTGGATTAGAATCATGGCTTTGACAACGGCCATCTGCGTGACTCTGATCTGTCACATGGCCTCTCTGAGTCTCAGTTTCCTCATCGAGAGTAGAGATAGCAAGGCCACCCTGCAGAGCTGCGGTCGACGTCGACACCACGTTGTTAAAATGACAGCTTAGCACCAGACTTGTAAGAGGCATTCAGGGAGTGGTGGACATTGTTATTAAACATCAGTTTGGAGTTCAGGAGAGACACCGTCTGGAGTCAGACTTTCAGGAGTCGGGCGTGTTGGTGGAAGTGGTGGGCAGTTTACAGTTTCCTGGGCAGATGGTTCAGAGAAAGAGGCAATGACCCGGGAAAGAGCATGCACGATGAGTTGATACTGGCTTTTAACCTAACACATATGCACACCTCACCAGTTTAAATTCAACTAATTCAGATTTTATGACATTGCAGGCAAAACTGGGTTGCAACTTACTTCTGTGCTATTTATGAGAAAATTAATAGGGAGAACATGATCCAGAGCTCCTAATGTGGGGATGCTTAACCTACTTAAATAAGTCAACTAAAGTTATGTCGGGATCAGTTTAGCAAGATTAGTTTTCGTAGAGACACTGTGCTTTAAGTGATTTAGAGATGTAAATTAGAATTTGGGAGCCAGAAAGGAGATAGAGATTATTAGCATATGGCCCTCATTTTACAAAAAGAGAAAAGAGAGGACTAGAAAGCTTAACTGACTTGTACAAGCCCACACAGAAAAAACAGAGGACTCAGGCCCCCTCCCTCCTGACTCCTGAATAGTGTTCCTTTGAATATGCTGGGTGTCACCTTTTGCATGTCAAGTGATCAGTGTTTTTCTAGGCCATACCTGGTTAGCCATTAGTGCTTTGTTTTGTTTGCAAAGTCTTGATGGTAATTAAGGAAGTGCTATTTCCAAATTATCGTGTAATTCAGACTTAGTATTAATTCATGCTGGTGTTCCTGGTGAGGTTCTGGAATTTGGCTGGTTTACTTGGGCAGAGTTGTAAAAGGGAAACCTGTACAAGGAGTAAAAGCCTGATGGCAGCTTTACTCTGAACAAATGTTCTTTATTTAAAAAAAAAAAAAAATCGGCCTCTACATACCCAATTTAACTCACTGGTCCTTAATTAGGACCATTGTGAGTTTAAGTTTGGCTTCACAGAGTAGATTTTCTGAATCCCAAAGTCTGGCTGGCTTAGCAACTTAGTCTCAGCAAAGATCAAAAGCATTTTATGAACAATCCAACACCCTCCACTCGTAATCTGATAGTAGAGAACCCTGGTCAACATATTTTTCAGGGTCACCCCTTGTTAGCCTTTATTACTGGCTGACATATGAGAATACACTCATTCATCTCAGAGACCTTCCGAGAAAAATGAGCTGACCGCAAGGCACGTGATCTTAAAGGGCATTAAAGTTTATGTAGATCATCGTTGGCTATAAAACCTTTTCTTTTCTTTTCCTTTTTATTTTTTTGTCTCGAGTGGATAGTCCCTAGAATTCCTATTATCTGACTTCAAGAGAATCTGAAAAGAAAGGAATCCTGGGTGATTCGTTTTCAAAAGTATTTGTTTGACTTAAACTTTTGTACCCCCAGTACCACTGCCCGAGGCTGTCAAGACAAAATAAATCGGTGTGTTAATTACGCAAATAAACTCACGGTAGAAAGACAGCTACAACTAGAAGGAAGGACATAGATGGAGGGTGTAAGTATTATTCCGCCGTGGAGGAGTACAAACCAGGCTGGACTTACATACAGTAAGAAATGGGTAAGAATGGAAACTTCTTAGGTCTGTAAACCACCCAACCACTACAGACTTCTTTCTACCTAGGATGAAGCGAACTGTGACTCACCCTTTAACATCTGAGATATCCATGGTTTTGTCTTTTCTTCTTCTCCTCCTCTGCCTTCTTGGATTTAATAGTTATGCTGGGAATAAGAATATAGACCAGGCTTGAAAATTAAGTTAAATGAAGTAATATATACTCTTTACCTTCATGTATATTTTATACATACTAAATGTGTATATATATATTGTATATGTGTATACACATATATATACATATATACACATATATACATATATATATTTAGTTTAGCTTAAATATTAAATTAAATGCTATATACTCTTTATCTTTTTTGGTCAGAAAGATAAAAAATGTATAAAGGACACTGGCATGAACCCTACTGAATCAACCATTTTTACAAACTGACCCAATCTTCAGTATGTGGGTTGGTGATTATGGGGTGTTCCAGACACTCTGTCCTCAGCTCTAAAGCTTAAACAACAAAACAAGTCCATGTTGCTTGCCAGTTAATAAAGGGATCCAAGGGCCTCCCACTGAAAGCTCTGGTCCTTTGCAGCAAAGGAGACATCATTGTCTTAGGATGTCAGGTTCTGTTTGGGGCCATGGCTTCCACCAGGCTTTGTCTCAAGTACCAGATCCTTCCTTTCACTCCCTTCCCCCTTCCTCCCTCCATCTGTTCCTTCCTTCCTTCCTTTCTTCTTTCCTTCCTTCTTTCCTTCCTTCCTTCTTTCCTTCCTTCCTTCCTTCCTTCCTTCCTTCCTTCCTTCCTTCCTTCCTTCCTGTTTTAACCACTTTTAAGTAAAAGATCCATGCAATAACTATATTCACTTTTCTGTACAACCACCATCGGTCTCCCGAACTTTTTCATTTTCCCAAACTGAAATTCTGTACTCATATAGTACCTTCATTTCCCCCTCCCCTCAGCCCCCAGTCTACTCTCTGCATTTACCAATTTGACCACTCAAGGTACCTCGTTATGGGTGGAACTCTATGGTTTTTGTCCTTCTGTGACTGGGTGATTTCACAGCGTAACGTCTCCAAGATTCATTCATGTTGTTGTAGTATCAGCACTTCCGTAGTGTATCAGTATTTCATCCCTTTTAAAGACCGATGAGATATTCCATCGTATGTATATACCACAGTTTGTTTACCTATTCATCTGCTGGTAGACAGTTGGATGGCTTCCACCTTTTAGCTTTTGTGACGAATGCTGTATGAGCATGCGTGTACAAATACCTGTTTGAGTCCCCTGCTTTCAATTCTTGTTTATAGTCAGAAGGAGAGTTGCTAGATCATATGACAATTTGTTTGTACTTACAAAGATTTTTTTTAATTTTATGGATTTATTTTGAGAGAGAGAGAGAGAGAGAGAGAGAGAGAGAGAGAGAGGCAGGGAGAGAGAGAATCCACACTGTCAGCACAGAGCCCAATGCGGGGCTCAAACTCATGAACCATGAGGCCATGACCTGAGCCGAAACCAAGAGTCAGACGCTTGAGCGACTGCGCCACCCGGGTGCCCCTATTTGTACTTTTTTGAAGAACCACATCCCATTTTCCCTCTTGTGGCACCATTTTACAAATGTAAAATGTACCAGCAGTGCACAAGGGTTCCAATTTCTCCATCTTACCAACACTTGTCATTTTCTGTTTTGTTTTGTTTTTTGGTAACAGCCATCGCAATGGCTGTGAAATGGTATCTTATGGTTGTGATTTGCATTTCCCTAGCGATTGGTGATGTTGAACATCTTTTCATGCGTTTAGTAGCCATTGTGTATTTTCTCCCATTGCCTGCTAACTTTTCACTCTGTGGGGAGTGTTTTTGAGGCATAAACGTTCTAAATTTGACTGAGTCCTACTTACCTGGGTTTTCTTTTATTGCCTGTACTTTTGATGTCACATCCCTGGTATAGCTTATTCTACAGAAGGAAAACAGGGCATGTGCTAGACTTTATCATGTCCGTGAACATGGGCAATAGAGGAGACAAACCCAGCAAAACCTATTTGAAGGAAAAACTGGACCTGAGAGAGTAGCTGTAGATCTGAACCTCTTCATGTGAAGGCTTGAGGTTAGAGGGTCTAAAGAAGATTTTACAGAGAGCTTTTTGTTTTTCTTCTTTATTCAAAATCAGGTGACACATGTGTCGAGGAAAAGATACATGACAACAGGCTTTTTATTTTTTTTAGTGGAGATTTTAGTTGTGTATACATGTGGGGGGTGCTGAGTATTGGTGGAACTTTTTTGTTTTTAGTTTATCTATTTTGAGAGGGAGAGAGCAAGAAAGAGAGAGAGAGAGAGAGAGAGAGAGAGAGAGAGCAGGGGTTGGGGGAGGGGCAGAAAGAGAATCCCAAGCAGGCTCCACACCATCAGCACAGAGCCTGACTTGGGCTCAATCTCATGACCTGAGCCGAGATCAAGAGTTGGACGCTGAATGGACTGAGCCACCCAGGCACCCCTGGTGGAACTTTTCAAAGTAGGCTTGGGACAGCTGATGGAAGAAGTACTCGGGACACCATACTTCATTTGGGAATATCCAGGAGTGACGTTAGTTGGACACTGTAAACATTTCCGTTAATGGTAGAACACGAAAACATTAGAAGAATTCAGACCATCCAAATACTGGTAGCTACTACGTGTTCAGACTAGTAGGACCTCCAAATACATTAATGTTTATTATGGTACATTGCCTTTATAAGAAAGATCTAATATTTGCTATGCCTTTTAAAATAGCCACATGGATTACTGACTATGAACTCATATTGAGAATGCACTTGGATTGAAGTAAGGGAGATTTCTGAAGATAAGAGGAAAAACTGACTTGGCACAAATGTTAATTTATGTTAAGCGGCTTGTGGCAGAGCTGGGCACTCCAGATCACCCTCCCCTACTCATGGACAGCAGCTGTCCCTGGGAGCAGCTGATCTACTTTCCTCTGTTTACCTGGTGTGTTCGTTGCCGAGCTCTCATCCACGGAATGGCAGCGGAAGTGATGTAAGTCACTCTGGGCGTGTGGGCGTGTCTACTTCTTGCTCTTCTCTCCCTTATGTCGGCTAGAGGTGTGGGGGTTGATGAAGTCTGGCAGGACAGCAGCGTCCTAAGATGGGAGTAGCTTGAGTCCCTGAATCGCTGTGTGGAGGAAAGCTTCCCACCAGCTAGGAGTATCCGTCGAAGACTATTACTGAGCAAGAAATCAGTTTCAGCCTGGGTCAGACCGCTGAAGTTTTGGTGTCTATTTATTACGGCAGCTAATACAGGCTTTCAAAGGGAATGAAGGTGCTTTTGCAATTTGATCTTAGAGTAGATTGTGACCTCTGAATTTGCACCGCAGGATGTTAATGCCCCGAATTCTTAGCCCGGCCTGCAAAGCACTGCTAGATTTGGCCTTGCCAATCTATTCGGCATATTTAGATGCCACGCTCGCTTTTCTGAATAGCAGCCACATCGGCCCTTCTTCAGCTTCTTTGCTATGGGAAGCTCTCTCCTGCTTCAGGATATCTGAACATGATGTTTTCTCTGCCTGCAATTCTGTTTTCCTTGTCTGGCTAGTTCTGATTCATGCTGCAGAACTCAGTTCAGAGGCTACTTCCTGGCGACCCTCAAAGTTCAGGTCCCCTGACGTATGTTGTTATTGCCTACTGTATTTTTCCTTCATAGCCCTCATCATACATTGTGATTCTGGCTTTGTGTAATGATTTGGTCAAATATATGCCCTCCCTCTACATTGTAAGACTCATAAAGGCAGTGTCCAGACTTGCTTTGCTCACCGTTGTATGCTCGGCTTGGCATAGAGTGGACTCCTTTTAAAAATTTTTTAAGGTTTTTTTTTTTTTTTTTTGAGAGAGAGAGAGAGAGAGAGAGAGAGAGAGAGAGAGAGAGAGCACTTGCGTGAGCCGGGGAGGGGCAGAGGGAGAGGAAGAGAGAGAATCCCAAGCAGGGTCCACACCCAGTGGGGAGCCTGGTGGGGCTCAATCCCACGGCTGTGAGATCATGACTAACCTGTGCCAAAATCAAGAGTTTGAGGCTCAACCAACTGAGCCACTCAGCCGCCCCCAGAGCAGACCCACAATAAATATCTTGTCAAATGAAATCATACATGTCCCTGACAACAATGCCTACCACTTATGGAAAGTCTGTGTGCTTGGCACTGTTAACAAAGGCTGTACCTATCTTAATTAACTCAACCCATCACTCTACAAAATTTTATTTTAATCCTAAGCATACAACACTTTATTCACATGTTATTCATAAGGCCAAGGGTTTTTCTTTTATTATGAGTCTATTGATTAAATCTCCCTTAGTCTTTTTGCATAAACCATACCTATTGCTTTATTTATGACATCTGAAATGTTCAGGATGTAACTACACCTGCAAAACATATTGAGTACAGAACACTTCTAGATTTTTACAAATTCGCCACATCATTTTTTTCCAATTATATCACCAATATCTATCTATCTATCTATCTATCTATCTATCTATCTATCTTTTTACCAACTAATTTGACAGTATTTTAAAAAGTTACCTTTTACTTTTTGCCTTCATATTTTAATTGTCTTGTGATAAAAATTTTAATTGTCTTGTAATAAAGATTTTAATTGTCTTGCAACTAACTAAAATCAGCATAAATATATTTAAAAGCAAACACAGGTATATCTAGTAGGCGTAACTTGGTTGGAGGGGCATCATCTTGTGTAGCCTGTAAAGTGTGTGCTTTCAGCATGATTGAGCAGCAGTCAGCATGTTTTACGAAGAAAGAAGAGTCTTCATGAATCTGGAGAGTTGGTTAAATGGAGGCTGGCTAAGGGAGCTTCAGTGTAGTATTGCTACCCATGTTATAAAAGAGAAAATGGGGTCTCAGAGAGGCAAAGCAACTTTTGTAAGTTTACAAGTTAGTGAGTGGTGGAGAATTTCGGATGAAAATTCAGGTCCGTGTGATTCCAAAGCCAATGCTCTGAAGGCGTGAATCTCTTTCACTGCTGGGTAGTAAATCCTTCTGGTGGAAGCCATGGCTAATTTGTCACACAGTTGTGGGTAAATAAAACAGCCACTTGATAGTTAATAAATTATTTAGGATTTTCTTGTGCAAGCAGGGGCCATTCTCTGACCTTTCTATAGCTGTAAGTTGTCATGTGGTGCAAGGATGGGTGTTATACCTTTCTGCTTGACTCCGATCTCGTGAAGGGGGTGTGTGTGTGTATTAATTTATAGCAATGCCTAAAGAACACTGAGTAATCAACAAATGTTTATTCACTGGACCAAAAAATTAATTCAAATGGAGATAAAAATCAGACTTTGAAGCAGGATTTCTCTACTCTCAATCTTCTGGCCTTCCTGGTGCTGTTGGTCACCCATCAGTCTCTGCTGATCTTTACTCTTCTAAAAATTCATTCAGGAAGATTCTCATCATTACTTTCCATTTTTTTCAAAGAGATGTAGCATGCTCCAAAATGATACTTTTTGAGATGCATAAATAAAAGAGAAATCTCTCGTACGATGTACAAGACAAACAAGATGTGTCTTGTTCTAAAATGAGCCATAGAATTCTGGCTCAACATGGGTGGCTGACCAAATTTATGTTTTCTCCTTTTAAAAACCCTATTAAAATGATCATAAAAGTCTTAAAGATATTAATCACAAAATCAAAAAGGTCAGGAGTTGATCGGTAGCAAAGGAAGGAGAGATTTTAGCAAATTTTGGGATGGCAGCAAGTGGGTGAAAGATTGCAGGGAAGAGTAAACTGCATTCTAGCATATGTAGGACTCTGTGGGAGTTTGGGATTCAGTTATGGCAATTTTGACGGACAGCAAGAATGATTCACTGGGCTGACACCAAGGGGGTTCCTTGAAAATCTGTCTAGAAAGATTCCATCTCCTCTCAAATGTGCATTCAAAACATGTGATGGTCAGTAATTTACCTCCAAACAACCCTAAACATGTTACGATAAACAAATTGAACAAATTGAGAGCCAGAGAAGCAAGAATGAGCATTTCTTCCCCAAAGCAGTTCTGGCATTGGAGGCCCTTTACACTAAGCCAGCTCTGTATCCACTCCCCCTTTCTCTTAAGAAGTAAAACATAAAGACTAAGAGATGAAAGATATGAATGAAAAGGAGAGACCTAGAAGATCAACCCAAAGTATCTGAGATTTTGACCAATAGGAATTTCAGAAGAGAGAACAGAAAAAATGGAAGACAGGAAATAATTCAAGAAATAAGAAAGAGGAAGTCTCAGAGCTGAATAATACTAGTTGCCCGGAACACTGAATAGGAAAAAGAGTCATCTCAACTTAGTCCTATAGAGTTTCAGAAAATCTATAAAAGAAAACATCAAAAAATTTACAGAGAGGGACAGAGAAAAACAAACCAGAGGAGTTACCGAAGAACAGAAATCAGGCGACCATTTGACCCTCCCCTCAGCAGCTCAGGATGGCCAGCAAATAATGGTATATGCTTTCAAAATTATGAGGCAAATTATTTCAATCTCACGTTTTATACTCAGCAAGGCTGTCAATCAAGACGGAGGATAGAATGCATTTTCATACATCTAAGGACTTAGAAAGTCTGTCTGTTACATACAGTTTTTTACGTATGTAACAGTTGCTTAGAGGGTATGGTCTAGCCAAGCTGGGATAAAACAGGAAGAAGAAAAGGACAGGAAGGAATAACAAAGTGAAGTTCTGGTGTTACAGTAAGGAGCAGATCTGGAGAGCATTAAGTTTAGAACGAGGGGCAAAAGTTCCATCTGGAACGATGGAATTCTTCCAAAAATTTGCGAAATCCTTGAGCTATTGGAAAAGTAAGGATTTGATAAAGGCAAGTAATGCAAAGAAGAAACAGAAGCAGAAGAGCACGGAGAAGCAGGAGGAGGAGGAGGAGGAAGGAGAGGAGGGGGAGGAGGGGGAGGAAGAGGAGAGGGGAGGAGGAGGGGGAGGAGGAGGAGGAGATAGCCAAAAACTCAAGGAAAACAGAAAATTTAAATGCACTAATAATACACTACTTGGCTGCACAGTCAATGACACTACAAATCATAATACCACACATACTGTCTGCTGATTTTCAGCTTTTAGAATCAACCAATATGCAAGGAAGACTTAATTACGTTATTTTTAAAAAGTAAGCACTATCAAAATCAACAAGGAAAAGTTAAGGTCCTGAGCAGCTGAAGTTGCAAGGTAGGGTGGGGAGAAAAGGAGAAAGAACAGGGCCATTAAGAATCCATTTTTACGGGGCGCCTGGGTGGCGCAGTCGGTTAAGCAGCCGACTTCAGCCAGGTCACGATCTCACGGTCCGTGAGTTCCAGCCCCGCGTCGGGCTCTGGGCTGACGGCTCGGAGCCTGGAGCCTGTTTCCGATTCTGTGTCTCCCTCTCTCTCTGCCCCTCCCCCGTTCATGCTCTGTCTCTCTCTGTCCCAAAAATAAATAAACGTTGAAAAAAAAAAAAAAAAAAAGAATCCATTTTTACCAAGTGAGAACTCAAGAAGTGCTTGTATATTCATATATTTAAGTTAAAAAGACAACCAACAGAAGGACTTATGATCATAATTTTACCTGAAAGGATGGGAGAAGAAAGGTGGGAAGGAGATCAGGCAGCTATCTTGGTAGGAGGTCCACAGATGTCTACACTTGATGGATCAAACAATTGTGATCTATGCGCGTGCCTGTTATTTAGAGAACCACGCAACAGCTAGAAAAAGTAAACACAGAAAAGTTGACAGAGTTAATATAGCACACTGGTAAATGGAACTGAGACCATTAAGACTTAGGAAAGGGATTGCTGCTTTTTGTTAAAAATGTTCCTGTCTTGGGGCGCCTGGGTGGCTCAGTCGGTTAAGTGTCCGACTTCAGCTCAGGTCACAATCTCACTGTCCGTGAGTCCGAGCCCCACGTCGGGCTCTGTGCTGACAGCTCAGAGCCTGGAGCCTGTTTCAGATTCTGTGTCTCCCTCTCTCTCTGACCCTCCCCCATTCATGCTCTGTCTCTCTCTGTCTCAAAAATAAATAAACGTTAAAAAAATTAAAAAAAAATGTTCCTATCTTATTTAAATTTAAACACTTGTTACCTTAAGAAAAATAAAAAAATATATTTCTGTTAAAAAAAAGAATGCTGTAGACCACATTAAACATAGCCTGATGAAATGGAAGTTTGCTAATTCTTTCATTTTTTTTCAGGCAAGAATGTAACTAGTTAAGTTATAAAAATCATTTATCATTTCTAACACGAAGAAAAACATTAACGGGATGTGGCCGAGACAAGAGCCTCCAAAGGCTTTAGTCAGTCCCTTACTTTTGACAAGCCAGGAGAATGTCCTCACGACCAGCCACGGGGCAGTTTTTTTGACGGCAAGATGTTTTCACAGGCTTCTCTGTTATTTCTTCTAGGAGACTGCAGAGTAGGAAGACTATAGACAATTGCTCAGTTGCTTTCCAGGGGCATTTCCAGTCAGTGTCCAAGGACACTGCTGTATGCATACCTTTCCGGATGACAGAATCATGGCACAAGGATCGCTCCTTCCTTGGTATTTGTCCACACACTGAGTATGTTAGGTAGGGCATCCTATGCTTTCGCTCAAGTGTCAATGCTCCAGAAGGGCTGTCATGGGCCACACTATGTAAAACAGTGTTCCCTGACTCTGTCATTTTCTGTTCCCTTCCTGACTTTATTTTTCCCTAGCCTTCTCCTTAGCTGGCATTATGCTATGTTTTTGTTTATTGTCTATCTTTTTCATAGGAAGGTATGCACCGCTGGGGCGAAAACATTATTTTGCTCACTTTTTTATATTTTGACCCCAAAGCAGGGCGGGCACATAGTAGGTGCTCAGTAAAAAATTGTTAAATAAAGAATAGACTTGAGAATAATTACTTGGACAGGAAAGTCAGGGAAGTTTTTACAGGAGAAGTATCCGAGCTAGGTCTTGAAGGCTGAGTAGAAGTTTATCAAATAGTGAAGGCTGGAAACAAGAATCCAGAGGACAGTGGAAAATGCCACTTCCTTTGTGAAGATCCCGGGTCAATTTAGATCATGGGATTTTTTTCTTTTTAAGTTTATTTATTTTGAGAGAGACACAGAGAGAGCACAAGTGGAGGCGGGGCAGAGAAAGTGAGAGAGAGAATCCCCAGCGGGCTCCACACTCTCAGCACAGAGCCCAGCATGAGGCTCAAACTCACAAATGGTGAGATCATTACCTAAGATAAAAGCCAGAGTTGGACACTTAACTGACTCAACTACCCAGGCGCCCCTAGATTGTGGGATTCTTTCAAGTGATGACTATCAGTAAAGTGAAGAAAATGGTCACTGCAAAGTTGAGATATTTTGAAAATATTTGCTAAAAGTAATTACAGACTTATGTTGAACAAGTCACTTGGTAAGCTTCATCCTAAAAAACAATTCTTCCAGGTATCCCTACTAATTCAAACAGAACCTGCTACATGGCAAGTGGTCAGAAGTGAAGTAACTAGCTCGAGGCCACCTGGCTAATATGTGGATTTGAACTCAGTTTTCTCTGGTTCAAGAGGCTAAGCCGGTGTTGTCCAATAAAAACATAACATGAACCACACACGAAATTAATAAGTTTTTAGTGGCCATATTAAAAAACAAGAAGAAATAAGTGGAATTAATTTGAATGATATATTTTATTTAAGTTTTTTTTTCAATTTTAATGTTTATTTATTTTTGAGAGAGAGAGAGACAGAGCATGGGCAGAGGGAGGGGCAGAGAGAGGGAGACACAGAATCCGAAGCAGGCTCCAGGCTCCAAGCTGTCAGCACTGAGCCCGATGTGGGGCTCGAACCCACAAGATCATGACCTGAGCTGAAGTCAGACCCTTAACTGACTGAGCCCCCCAGGTGCCCCGCCAGATCTATTTTATTTAGCCAATATATCCCAAACAGTGTCATTTCAAAATGTCATCCACATAAAGCAGTTGCTGATGAGATGATCTACATTCTTTCTTTCATATTGTTTTTTAAGACCTGCTATATGTTTTACGTTAAAATCACACCTTAATTTGCTCAGTAGCCACATTTCAAGCCTTAACATAAATCTCTGGATCTGGGTGTGATACTGGTTGGTAACCGGGTTGTGCAGAAAGACTTTTGTGCAAAAGACAAATTTTCACCCTTTTTCTAGGAAACTCCAGATTCAGCATCTTGCTGTCAGTGTCCTCAGTTTTATTTACGGAAACCATGTTAAGTCTATTTCCGTGCAGCATTTCTAGGACATCCCTATTTAACTTCATTTGTTCTCTAGCTGTTGTTCACAAGAGACAGGATTGGGTTGATTACAAGAAGCATGCAACACTGTCTTATAATTGCCACTAAATATGTTGAGTGTCTGTCTCCAAACTAGCTCCTAAGGCATCTGAGGGCAGGGGCTCATCGCTGGACCTCCAGGGCCTAACCCATAATAGCTGTGCAGTCAAGTCTGCTAGATGTTACATGTATATTTCCCATAACAAACCTTGGCCAACTATTTATTTCTTTTGGCTAATGACTTAGGAATCATGGAAACTACAAGAGATCCCAAAGATTTCACCTGTAAAATTATTTAGTCAACTCTAACATGCATTTCAGGACTCACTAGGACCACAAGAGCAATCTGTATAAAAGTGAATTTGCTATTTCTCTTGAGTTACCAGTATTGCAAAATGGAAAGTTTTTAGAACATTCTTGAGACGTTTTTAAAGCCAGACCCAAGAGCCCATTAGCAGGAATATAGTTTAGTTTACAAAATGATTCACAAAGTTCATGATCCCTTCTTACTTTCTGTTACCTCATTTGGAAGACTGTCTTTTGCACAATCACCAAGAGGAGGGGCTTCATGGAAACAATGGAACTTGGCTGTCAGGACCTTGCTTGCTATAGGTATTTTTTGTTGTATATTCCCACCAACAAATAACGATAGCTCAGGTTGAGATATGCTGCTGACAGGAACAAAAAAGATTTCCTAATAGTGAGCTCTTACTGTTTTGTTTTTTTTTCCTTGTTGTTGCTTAAATACCTGCTGGAAGGTAGAAAATTAATCTCGCAACTTCTTTTTGGTATTTTAACCACGTTCCCTATGCATTCCCATATGTCAGTCGTTCTCTCTGTGAAACTTGTAGTGGAGTTTTTACTGGCACGCAAGCGTAGATTCAACCTTTTTGTTTTTCCTTCTGGTATCTATCAGCAAAATGAGGTTTGGGGTTTGATGGGGTCATGTCAGAATCAAATTCCCTTAATTCTCATTCTAGCACAATGTTCTATCTAGCTGAAAGGCCTCTACTTTCTCGACATTTATTTCTTCAACTTGGGATGTATCAGAGAAGGACGGATTAGAGTCTTGGGTTTTAAACATCAGTCTGAACTCTGGCAGTCATAGCTGATGTTGGTTTCTCCCTCAGTCGTGGATTCTGAACTACAGTATATGAATGGAAGTTATAATTCTTGAAGGTCTTGATCTAAAATGACTGCAGAATCTCAGGTGTTGATTACATGCCCAGATCATCGCTTCATCTTGTAAAACACACATTTATAGCAACATTAAACTATTAGTTTGATGTCTACAGTTGTATGACTCACCCCTTCTAAGGAACCATTTTCTATTTCGTCACTGTGTTTCCAATATTTTTTGTATTATTTTGGTGGCTTTGGTCTTGATCTTTTGGGAACTATTTTCCCTCTCTGGGGGTCCGGTAAAGGGCCTGAATTTCTTCCCTTAATGCCACTACTGGCAAAGTAGGGTGATATCTACGATGCTTGGACATTCAGGGGCGGAACTAAATTATGTGATTTTTCTTCTTCTAAGCCACAAGCCATAAATGATTTTGAAATCACTTATTATGGAAACACAGATTCATAATTTTAAATATCTGGCTTTCATAATCATATAATATATAATAATGAGGTAATGGTAGGGCTGCATAGGATGAATAGAAATCTGGCTCCATAATTGATACCAGAGTGAAAGACTTTGCAGATACGAAACAGTTACATGGTCAGTTCCTATCTTTTCTATATTACATCCTCCCAGGGCATTGTACTTAAGACTTTTAAAATAAATAGGCATTTCTCTTCCTCTGCACTGATAAAGGTGAACAGATAGTGAAATGGGCCAAATAATGGAAAGTCGACATAATTTGTCCCCAGACAGTTTAGCAAGTTCATAGATGAAACGTTAAACCCCACATAGGCCCTCATCACATCTCTGACTTTGGACCACTGATTAGATGAAATTGAGGAGAGAAAGGGTGTTTAATTGTAGACTGTCATGGCCCTGAGCTCTTCAGTATAAAAGGAACATTCCTGTCTGCTGAAGCTGTTGTAAATAAATAAACAGACCCTTGTGCATGGAACCAGTCTGTTCTTTTGTTTTCTTAAACTCAGAGTCAAACCACAATATCTGACTAGCACCTTCTAATGAGATTTGTTATTATTTTTTTAATGCAAAAATTTTACACTTGAACTATTAATGTGCTCCTTTAAGAAAAATACAGACTTTTTTTTTTATTGGGTTTGGAAGGGGCCTACATGGTTTTCAAAGTTTGGACAGAAGGAAATGTTTACTTTTCAGTTGAACATACCTAAATTGAAAAGGACTCAATAAAATTCCCATCCCGAGGCTATGGAAATAAATATTAGCATTTTATTATAAGCAGATCCCATGTTTTAGTTCAATGAACAAAGAGTGACCTTACTTGGCAACTGGCTGTCCTTCGCAAGTATCTCCAGAAAGAAGGACTTCAGAAACAAAAATCTCTTCATTTTTACTAGACTCTATCAACCTACAACTGGCTGATGGTTAATAGCCCTAGAAAACTGGTAAATCCCGTCAATTATGTTAGGGTCAATTCAGTCAATTGTCTTGGAGGGTTCACTGGGCAGTCACCCTGCCTGAAGTTGGACGCTCAATAGATACTCCAATGAGGGTTATGTTTGTTTTTGCTGAGATTTTCATAAATGGTTTTCCATACAAAAATGATTGTTTTCACATTCTAGCTCTGAGACTTGACTGCTCATTTCTCTGCACATTGGAGAATGTCTTGCCTGTGTCGTCCTGTACTCTCTGCTTACCTCGTGCACTGGTGGAGACCTTCTACGCCACACACACCTTCTTTGGGGGTCTCAGCTTTTATAAAAACCTGTCAACCTTACCCTCCTTTCAGCTGAATGTAGAAGTCAATGTGTTGGCTTTCTGGGGCCTGTTTTCTCGATACTCTTTTATTTCTGCACCAGACCTAGACCACGTTGTTTTTGTTTTTGTTTCCCTACATTGAAATTACTTTTCTTTTTTTTTTAAAAAATTTTTTCTTTCAACGTTCATTTATCTTTGGGACAGAGAGAGACAGAGCATGAACGGGGGAGGGGCAGAGAGAGAGAGGGAGACACAGAATCAGAAACAGGCTCCAGGCTCTGAGCCATCAGCCCAGAGCCTGACGCGGGGCTCGAACTCACAAACCGCGAGACTGTGACCTGGCTGAAGTCGGACGCTTAACCGACTGCGCCACCCAGGCGCCCCTGAAATTACTTTTCTGAACTCAGTTTGTATAACATGCCCTAGTTACACCTTGAAGAAATGCTACAACTGATCTCATGCATATTATTGGGTTTACTATAAGAATATTGATGACGGTAACAGGGAATTATTACATGAAAGAGAAACTTCTCTATAAAGATCTATCCATAGGAGACATTTGTTTCAGATTTCGGATACTGAGAATTAAAAAGATTTTGCTTATGGTTCCCTTTTTGTAGTGGCTGCTAAAAAGCTCGGAGTCAAATTTTTGGACCACCTCAAGCAAGCACACATGATTTTAGGGCATGTGTCTTATGCACTAATTTCACTGAGAGCTTTATTGTTATCTTTCTACCATTATTTTTCTACAAATTCAGTTTCTACTCATTATCTTATTTCATTGTACATATTTTTGGACTTTAAATCCTTTAGGACTAGATTTGGTAAAAATAAAGAAACAACTCAGAACTAACTACATTTTTTTGGAGGGGGAGTTTAGAATTTTTTTAACGTTTATTTATTTTTGAGAGAGAGAGAGAGAGAAAGAGAGACAGAGCACGTGCAGGGGAGGGGCAGAGAGAGGGAGACACAGAATCTGAAGCAGGCTCCAGGCTCTGAGCTGTCAGTACAGAGCCCCTGCAGGGCTCAAACCCACGAACTGGGAGATCGGGACATGAGCTGAAGTCGGAGGCTTAAGCGATGAAGCCACCAGCTGCCCCTTTTTAGGGGGTTAGAGCTAATGGAAATGTGCACAGGGTGCAATCTCAGTGGCAGGAGGTGACTCCGCCGTTCATGGCAGTGGCTGGGCCTTAAACAGCTTGGCAGGGAGCAGACTGTGACCCTCACAAAAAGGGACAGGAGTAGAAGGACAATAAAATCGCAGGTGCTGGGTGATAGCAGATAAGGTAAGAACCAGCCTCCCTCCTCAAGAGAAAACTTTCTAGAAATAACTGGGGGTGGAGCTTTCCAGTGGGAGGTGCTGAAATTGTAGGTGGGAAAAGGAGTCAGGGGTTTACACATAATTGCTGTTTGCACAGATTTATTTTAAGCCCCAAATTGGAGTGGCCTAAAGAGACAAAAGTTAGGTTTCAAATGAAGTAATTCATGATGAATTTTGAGGGAAACCCTGTCTTCACCAATCTGCTATGATTGATGACTGAAACGCCAGGATTTAAACTTATCCCTGAGAATGAAGGTTGCGTCTTTTCAGGAGTCTTTTGTTAACGATCAGGTAGGTCTGAGGTAACAGATTTGCTGTGGGAATCAGCCCCATCAGATTGTTTCACGTCTGAGAGGGGCCATGAAAGACAATGTGGTAGAGGACGGTGTGAATCTCCCCCCGTGTCGGACATGGGCCAAGGCAGGGGAGGTGGGAGGCGGTCCGGCACTGGAGGAGAGAAGACACGCCATGAGAAGAGAACACAGAATTTTTCGTATCTGGCTTAAAAACCATTCTAGAACGGAGAAGGCTAGAGGTTGTATGCCAGGGAAGGTAGTCCTCAATTTTGACTTATTTCTGCTAACAGTGCTCAACCTCACTTTCACTGACGGTGATGCTCACTTAGCTCAACTCGTTACTGTCTTCCCCCGCTCCTTTATTTCCCCTACCTTTTTTTTTTTTTATAGGAGGTTCTGGGACCTCATGGCTATTTTTGCCCCTACTGACAACACTTTGGGATCCCACACAAACGCTAACAGTAGCCAAAGCATAAAGATGTCTTTCCTGCCTCTGCACCAAGCACCACCTCTCCTTCCCGGTTGTGGTTCTTCTCAAGAGGAGTTGGACTCACATGCCTGAGAGGTTTCTTTACCTGCCCTGGTGGCAGGAACAGTTATTTCCTAGGTTTGTCCCTATAACCGGCCACCTTTATGGGAATCTAAGACCCAGACCTTCCACCTGAGAAGCTGAGGGAGGCATCCTTAGTCACGCTGCTATGGGCTTGGTTCCCTGGGTACTTCCTTGGAGTCACCCTGTGCCCCTGCCTGGATGCCCTGAGTCCCACCCCAGCTCACACACCTAGCTCTACACTTGTCGGGATGGGCCCACAAGAATGCCCCCAGGACCCCATGGAGACTTGGGGGTCACACTACCCTTGGTCTTTTCTGCTTTCAGCCCCTTGTCCCTGGGACTCAGATACTAGTCCATGAAGTCTGACAGACTACCCATATCAGAACAGGCACAGATTTTTCTCCAAATAAGAGCTTGAGCTCCACAATCAGTTCTCCCTGATAGAAGACTTGCGTTTTCCTTTGAAGCTTTAACTACAGGATATAGGCCCAGCTCTGGGGATGTATCGGAACCATGAATCAGAGCCACAGGCAACTCCATTTTCCCAAGGGCTAAGAGGGATGTACTTCTGGCCCCGCGTTGCAGGACTGATGTTAGCCAAATGCACTGACCACAGCATTCCCCAATATGTGGCCAGTCCTACCTCGAGCTTTCATCTTTTGTAAATCAATTTGCCAACTTCTTATCGTGTGTTACGTAAGTGGTTAAGAGTCCTTAAAATCCTAGCAATCTGATGTGTGGGTCATACACATGTTCTATAAGTAGTGTCAGAAGTCCAGCTATTCAAAAAGGAAATCTGTTTATTTGTAATTATTTGTAAATGAGTCCCCAAGGTCCTGGAAAGGCATATATTAACTTTAGAGGACAATGGGCAGAGGCTGGGCACATCCACGAGATACTCTTAGCATCGAACAGCATGAAAGTTCTTGCTGAATTATCATCTCACTTTCTGCTTTCCGATGGTCTCAAATGGTTCTGTTTCTCTGAGAAAGTAATTAAGTTGTCATTAGTATTTAACGATTATGGTTTCATTTTTGCTCCTTTGACTCCTTAGCCTCTGGTGATGTGGTCTTGCCCAGCTATTGCTGACACAGAGTCTAGAGTGTTCAAAGTCTGAGGAGTTTCTCTTATGAATTTGAACATGGGTTGTCCGCATTGCTGGGAACTCAGGAAAGCCAGGCATTCTCTATGAAGGGGCACCAGACTATTTCCTCGAATGACAACAGAGCTAAAGCAATGACTCTGTAGGAGTCTCACCTTTGGGATGTTCTGGAAAGCAACTGATACTAGTCCATCAAGTGACAAGCTCCCTGAAAAGTAAAGGAACGCAGTGGTCATTCAGTATCCTTTCGGGCTTCCTGCAATCTTCTGACTCTAATAGTGGAAGAATTCTCATGAGTCATTATTATTTAAATGATGGAAACTGTTGCGTGTTATTTGAGGAAATAAAGCATATCAGCGGGGTATTAGTCAGTAATACATTGTCTCTAAAATTCCATCTGTTAAATGCGCAGTTAACATTTCTTTTATAGTTGGCATTTGTCAGGAACTCTCTGCAGGTACCTGTAGTAAGTATGCATTTGATGTAGTACAAACCTATTAACTGTAACTTATTGTTACCTGGGATTTAGATGCATCAGTATTCACACGATGTCCCTTGAAAATAATACTGGGATTCAATTCCAAATCCTATCCTAGAGGATTCAATTAAAAAATAACTAAATTAATAAATTTATAAATAAAATTAAATAATTTTTATCAAATTACTAAATAATTTAAATAAAATTAATTAATTAAATAATAATGAATTAAAAGATAATTTATAATCCCACAGTTTATGGGGAACAGGGAGGGCTGATCCTGGGTTCCAGAAAGCCCTTTGTTTGCTCAACACTGTGAAGATTATGTTTGAAGGGAGAAGATGGAAATGGGGCAAGAATGATTTTCTCTACGTAATAAAGTGGGGGGGGGTGGCGGAGGTTGAGGAAGGAAGCCAGGAGTGGCCTGGTGGGGAGGACAGAACCTTGGAGATTCACCTGTTCAATGAAGAGTTTTAGAGTGGTTTCTTTTGCAGTGTGGGGTTGATCTTTCTTTTCCATTTCTCCTGTGAAACCTTCAGAAAAGTCTTTAGTTGTAAAAACTAATGTTTTTAGTCCGAGCACAATGTTTCTGGGACTTGTGAAGATGCCGAGTTGAGAAATGAGGTTGGCACAAAGCGAAAGGGACAACGCAAGGGTACCGCTGAGCCTTAGGCACGTCTCAGAACAGGTGATGGCACCTTGTTCTGTGATCTGTTGCTGCTGCTGCCGTCTGTTGGGGGGGGCTCCCAGGAGGGCAGGAGGCCAGAGGTGCCGCCCAGGCTGTCCCACCATTGCTCGGGACCCGGCTGGTGGCTTCGGCCAGCCGAGCCTCAGACTTCTCCCCTTGCAATTTCAGCCGTTCCGCATCCCTCAGCCTTTCTGTGCATGAAGGTGCTTCTCCAGCAATCTTCAGAATGGCTTTTGCATATGGGCTAGTCAGACATTCAAGCTCTACTTCTAACTTCAAACAGGTCACACTGTGGATGCACATATGAATGTCCCGACGAAGCAACAGTCTAGGAAGTTTCATTTCAGCTCTGATTTTGACTCCCTGATGATTGTACTTCGAACGGGAAGTGATTTCTGGCTCTGCCTTAGCTGCCTTGGAACGTCACTCACGAGCTGCCCTGAACGCACCGCAAAGCTGCGAGTTGTTTTCTTGTTTGTTTTGTCAAAGCTGCACCTGTTTTCTGTACTGAAAATAGTGCCTCATGGATCTAAAGCCAAACTCAAGCCCGAGGCAGGAAACAAACAAACCAACAACGACAACCACAAAAGACACTGTTACTCTGGTATTCTGGTGGTGAGTTTGTGTTGTCAATTTTTTCCAGTTATCAGATCTTGCAAGTTGTATTTTCTTTTATAGTTCAACATGTACGTTTCACTTAATTATGGTGGGTAATTACCGTCTATTTTGCCTGTGGGCAAGTTCTTGAGCGGACATTGTGTCTTCACTTCTCTTGAGTATAAACCAGGAGTGGAATGGCCAGGTCACGTGACAACCCCATGTTTCACATTTCGAGGAGCTGATTGTTTTCCAGAGTGTCTGCATCTTTTACATTTTCACCAGCGACATAGGAGGGTTTCAGTTTCTCCACGTCCCTGCCAACATTTGTCATCCATCTTTTGTTATAGCTTTCCGGTAGGTGTGAACTGGGGTCTAATTTTGGTTTCGGTTTGCATTTCCCTGATGGCTAGTAATGTTGACCATCTTTTTATGTGCTTATTGACCACTTATGTATCTTCTTTTAGGAATTTTTTTTTCAAAATTGTTTAAATTGGCTTGCCTCCTTATTATTAAGTTTTAAGAGTTTTTTATGTGTTCCGTAAACAAGTCTCTTATTCAATATATGATATGCAAAATGGGTCAGGAAGTGTTTCTTTGTTTCTTCTTCTATGTTTTTGGAAACGCTTGTACTTTGGAACACTTTGACTTTGGAATGCTTTGGAACTGGTACCAGTTCTTCAAATATGTGATAGAATTCATCCGTGAAGCCACTTGGTCCCAGGCTTTTTATTGTGGGAAGTGTTTTTGACTACTAATTCAATCTCTTTACTGATTATGGGTCTATTAGATTTTCTATTTCTTTTGGGTCTTTTGGTAGTCTGTAGGTCTCCTACAATGTGTCCATTTCATGTATGTTGTCTGATTTGTTGGCAGGCAGTTGTCCATAGGATACCTTTTTTTTTTAATTATTTTTTTTATTTATTTATTTTTTTAATTTTTTTTTCAACGTTTATTTATTTTTGGGACAGAGAGAGACAGAGCATGAACGGGGGAGGGGCAGAGAGAGAGGGAGACACAGAATCGGAAACAGGCTCCAGGCTCTGAGCCATCAGCCCAGAGCCCGACGCGGGGCTCGAACTCAAGGACCGCGAGATCGTGACCTGGCTGAAGTCGGACGCTCAACCGACTGGGCCACCCAGGCGCCCCTTAAAGCTTATTTATTTATTTTGAGAAAGAGAGACTGTGTGAGTGTGAGTGGGGGAGGGGCAGAGAGAGAGAATATCCCATGGAGGCTCCACACTGTTAGCTTGGAGTCCGATGTGGGGCTCAGACCCACCAACCATGAGATTGTGACCTGAGTGGAAATCAAGAGACGGACACTTAACTGACTGAGCCACCCAGGCACCCCCATAGTATTCCTTTACAATTATTTTTATTTATGTATTGGTAGCGATATTTCCTCTTTTATGTTTAAAAAAATTTTTTTTAAGTTTATTTACTTATTTTGAGAGGGAGGAAGAGCACAAGTAGGGGAGGGGCAGAAAGAAGGAGAGACAGAATCCTAAGCAGGCTCACGCCATCAGCACAGAGATGCAGGGCTTGAACCCACGAAGTGTGAGATCATGACCTGAGCCGAGATCAAGAGTCGCTTAACCGACTGGGCCACTCAGGTGCCCCTTTCTTTTATGTTTTTATTAATTTGAATCTTCTCTTTTCTTCTTTCTTTTTTTCTTAATTTTTTTTTAACGTTTATTTATTTTTGAGACAGAGAGAGCCAGAGCACGAACAGGGGAGGGGCAGAGAGAGGGAGACACAGAATCTGAAACACGCTCCAGGCTCTGAGCTGTCGGCAAAGAGCCTGACGCGGGGCTCGAACTCACGGATCGTGAGATCATGACCTGAGCCGAAGTCGGACGCTTAACCGACTGAGCCACCCAGGTGCCCTCTTCTTTCTTAATCTAGGTCAAGTTTCACCAATATTTTTGATCTTTTCAAAGAACCAACGTTTGGTTTCACTGACTTATTGTTCTTACACTGTTTTATTTATTTCACTACTAATCCTTATTTCCTTTCTTCTGCTTGCTTTGTGCTGTTTTTTCTTCTTTTTCTAGGGACAGAAGGTGAAAGATAGGTTGCGGATTTAAGATCTTTTTTCTTGTTTTTATGTAGGCCTTTGCAGTTGTGAATTCCACCCCCCACCTGGCCACCCGAAGCGCCCTGCCCTACAAGTCAGCTGGGGTGAAGGTGGTCAGAGCCCCGGAGCATTCCTGGCATGCTGTGACTGGGAGTCAGCCTCTGCCTGTCTGTCTGAGGAGGAGGGACCAGGTGGGGGAAGGGAGTCCTGACCTCTCAGCTGTTCTCAGCAGGAATTTAGCTTTTTCATCTTACAGTTGGTGGGGATGAGAAATGCTGGCAGACTGCCTCTCCTGGTGAGATACTACAATCCTTCTTTAGGAGTCGAGGAGGAAGGGAGACCTGTCTTCTCGGCCTCATCCGCCCAGAGTGGGGCTTCTGTCAAACTTAGCTGGCAGAGGGCTGGGAGTGGGTGGGTTATAGCTCAAGTGCACACTGTCATTTCTCCTATAAGTTTCAGGAGATTTTCTTGACTAAATCGTGATTCATTTGCTGTATGCCCTTGGGAAATTCCCAGAGACTTAAAAGTTAGAAGAATACTTTTCATGAACTTTGCTTGGGTTGGGTCCATGGAGGTGCGTATGTTTTCATCCCAGAAATGGAACTCCAGAAACTGCTTTTTAGAATTTTCATTTTGCTTTAAGATTGTATAAAATATTTATAAGCTTCCAAAGTCAAATCTACAGAACAAGATATCTTCAAAAAAGGACTAACTTATGATCCCTCTACCCTATTTCATCCTTCATTCTTTGGAAACCATTAAAATGTTCTTCCTGGGGCGCCTGGGTGGCTCAGTCAGTTAAATGTCCGACTCTTAATTTTGGCTCAGGACATGACCTCATGGTCGTTGAGATCGAGCCCCACGTCAGGCTCCATGCTGACAGCTGGGAGCCTGCTTGGGATTCTCTTTCTCTCTCTCTCTCTCTGCCCTTCCCTGCTCTCTCGCTCTCTCTCAAAATAAATAAATAAACTTTAAGAAAGTGTTCTTTTTTCTTTTAAATGTGTAAGTGAATATGTTCTCCAGAAAGGTTTATATTTTTGTTCTCAAGGTTGTCTTTATACTATATATAAAACATTTAGTGCTCTCTTTTTTGGTTATTGCCTATTTTTTTCCCCACTAGGAGCGATATTGAAATTAGCCAGTGTCCTCATATTTTCTCTTCTCTTCATCTCCATACCATCTGATTTGATGTAGTAAGTGGCCTCTTACTACTTGATGCCTAGAGATGAAGTTACTCTACTGTCACATACTCTGGCCATTCTTCCATCAAGCTTCGATAGTTGTAACATAACCAGACTGCATGACTAAATACTATTCTATCTCACAACCATTATCGAGTATTACGTCAATGTATCCCCTTCCATATTGGTAGTCTGAAGCTCATTATGTAATACATTGACAGGGAGAATTTGTCAAAACCATATTCCTGGAATTCAAAGCCATCAGTACATGGTTCTTAAACTTGAAGATCCATTTAGTGGAATACAAAATTCTTGGCTTGAATTTTCCTTTTTGCATATTTTAAAGTATCATGCCATTGTCTTCTAGCCTATGGTGTTGCTCCTGAAAAGTGACACGGCAACTGATTTTCTTTACTTTCTTACTGACTTGGTATTTTTGTTGAATACCCAAAGGTTTTCTTTTTTTCCTTTTGAAGACTGTGTTCCTGGAATACATGTCGGTATTGACAGCTGGGCCAATATTCTCAAGTATCCAGGTTAGGCTCAAGTCTTTTTTCATTCAGGAAAATTTGCTTAAATTACGGATTTATGTGTTCTCATCCATTACTTATTTCTTTGGGGACTCCTATGTGTATGTTGGGTCTTCCCTTTCGCCTTCAAAAATGACATTTTTGGTTTTAAAAATATTTGTTCTTTCAATTTTATAATGCTCTTTTAGGGCATTTTGTATTGTGTTTATTCCAGTTTGCATGATTTTTCTTTATTTTGAAAAAATGTTCAAATAAGTAACTAAGTAAATAAATGTAGTTTTTGAGTTCCGACAACTTCTTCAAATATTCCTTTTCTCCAATCACTTTATTTCCACATTTTTCCAATTCTGATTTATGCTATTCTTTAATACTTTCTACAATTATGTTAATTTTTTTTTAGTTCATATTGAGACATTAGGTAACAGTTTTATTTGCTCTCTGGGCATGTTTTTCTTTCATTGATTGTAAGGATATTCTTCCTTCCCTTGCTTCCTCCCTCACTTTTTTCTTTCTTTGTAATAATAATAACATTGTATAGAAATTGACTATGATTCTTTCCTGTTGCTCATTTTTTTTTCTTTTTTTGAGAGAGAGAGAGAGAGAGAGATTGTGCATGGTGGAGGGGGGGCGGGGGAGGAGCAGAGGTGGGGAGAAAGAGCAAGAGAGAGGAAAAAATCTTAAGCTGTCAGCATGGAGTCTGACACAGGGCTCCATCCCACAACCCTGAGATCATGACCGAGCCGAAATCAAGAGTCAGCTGCTCAACCAACTGAGCCACCCAGGCGCCCCTCTGTCGCTCATTTTTAAGTGATAGGAGTTTTTCTGTACTTTTAAGAAGGCACGGGTGGGCCAGGATATATTTCTAGCTTCATAGCTCTAAAGCTCCTTGGTCTGTTCTTTCTATGAAATAATTAAGACATGGCCTATTCTCTGAGCTCTGTTTCCTCTGCTCTCTTTCCCCCCATGTTTATCCGGATTTCTCTTTTCTTTGCCCTGATGTCCTGCAACCTAGATTGTCATCGATTTCTCCTTAGTGAGAGGTCTGCTCTAGAAGTGAGCTCAGGATTACAAGTTTTGTGAATTCCAAGGACCAAGACCATTTTGGCACCTGCTGACCTTTCCTCAGGCTCCCTTGCTCTCCTCCATGAACGAAATTTGTAGACTCCTCTGACAGTCTTTTCATGCTTAGAGAGTACCTGCTGGTGATTTTGGATCCCCCTTTTCTCAGGGTACTCGGATACCCCATTTTGCTCTCTCCATTTCCCCCCACATGAGTGCAGATGCCAAGTGGGTCTTATCATTGGTGGTGGTTCTTCCCCACTTCTCATATTTTGGGGTTCTTATCAGCTAGTTTTATTGTGGATCCTTATATTATTTTGATACATTCTTGCAACATACCCTCATATTTTTAGACCCTTATTCTTTGGTAGTGTGGTTTTACCTAAGAGATCACCATATGAATAAGTATGGGGCTGCCTGGAGCTGCTTAGACCACGCCTAGTAATCATTCTGTACTTTTAAGGCTTGATGTGAATCACAGAATGCTGCTTCTGACAGCCTAACAGACAGACTATCTAGGGTTTTACTCACAGTGGGAAGGCCTCTGAATTCGCTTAAACCTGATGAGCTGGTTTATCTAAAGTTCGTTGTATTTGAACTTTATCTCTGAGCCACTTCTAAAGAGCTTCAGAAGGGAGAAACAAGAGTTTAGGATCATTCCATCTCTGTGGTAAAAAAAATATTTTCCAACCTAGTAAATTAATGTTCTTACCCTATGAAATTCTTAGCCTTTTGAAATCACTGGTTTTTAAATAACCATGCCTTGATCCTCTATTAGAAGTACAATCTGCAAAATTCTTAACTGTAAAGGTATTTGATGATCTACTTTCAAGATAAGTCTAAAGCTATAAGCAAATCTCATCTATATGAGGAAAGAAATCACAGTTGAGTCGTGGTCAATGTTTCATGATCAGAACAGAGGCTTGGAATTTACAGTGAGTTCCCAAAGTCAGTTTTTGTTTTTTTTTTAAATATGTGTATGGGTTTAAAAACAGTGAATATTTTGCTGAACTGCTCTTGTATGAATCTGGGGCATATCCTACTTTAGGAAGTTGTTCTGTAGTAAAATACAAGACTTGGAGCTATTTAAAAAAAGACAATGCCCTAGTATTGCTGAAAGTTTCACTTGCTCAGGGACAGAATAATTGATGGGATTTAAAAAGTCGAAGTCATGGCTTTGACATTTCTAGTTTCTCTGGTCCAACTGTTAATTACTGTAAATGTTTAGATTTTTCTGTGCATTTCCTCATCAACAAGTAAAAGCTTTGATCTCTATTCCATGTGGAATCACATGGGTAGAGAGAAGAAATGGGATATATTGAAATAAAACAGAAAAGAGAAATTATAAAAATATTTGCTTCTGTGTGTTTTAAATTGTTGAGTTCACACATCACAAGAAATTTGGTTTCTTTGAAGATTTAAACACTGGCAACTCAATAGTCTACAAATAGATTATTTCATTCCATTCAGTGTTTTGTAGAATTTTTTCCTTTAGAAATATTGAACAGGGGTGCTGGCTGGCTCAGTCAGAAGAGCATGTGACTCTTGGTCCCTGGGTTGTGAGTTCGAGCCCGCACGTTGGGTGTAGAGATTACTTAAATAAATAAAACTTAAAAAAAAAAACTAAAAAAATAAATACAAAGCAATTTCCAGCTTGGTCCCCAAATTATTCAGTGCCATGTCTCCCATGGTCCTGCTCTCTGTTGGAGCAGAGACTAAAGGGAAGTCAGGGGAAGTATGATTCATGATCTCTGCACCTCTGTGAGCTTCCGGCAACACAAGAAGGAATATGATGGTGAGCGGAGAGAAGCAAGGGTGCAAACAAATAGTTCCCCACTGAGGAAGTCCTGAGGCCCTCTTTTGAGATCACCTTCAACCTTGTGCCTTGGGAGTAGAATTTTCCATTATATTCTCCACTTAGCATATTACCATCCATACACCAAGTAGGCATACAATGAATAAACGAATCAAAATGCTTCCCAGTCGGATAGAATTCAAATACTGCTTCCTCTATAAAGCCCGCCTTAATCCTTAGTCTGAAATCATCTCTAATGCTTCCCTTCTCTGACCACCCGTGGAGTCCTGCATGAGGCATGTTTCTTGGTGTTGGCTAACTTCAGAGCTCACCCTAAAGGCTTTACCAAAGTATAAGGTTGTGGGGAATTCTGTTTCTCATTGGTGGCTGCTCCAATGTATTTATCCCATCCCAAAGACTCTTTTTACAGTATGACTGACCCACCCAGAGATGGGGCTGCTGGGGTTATAGTCCCTCCTCTGGAAACAGGACAAGATTTGTGACTATCTCAACTGGCCCAGTGGGGTATGACTGAAGGGATCCCGTGTGACTTCTTAGGCTGGGTCACAGAAAGGTTCGAGCTCCTCTCCTTCTATGCCCTCCATGATGCTTACCTCAGAATCCAGAGCTATGATGTAAGGAAGCCTGGGACTGGCCAGATCTGTGACCCAAGGCCAGAATCAACCACTAGATGTATGTGAGTAAATCTTCTGGTGACTTCTGCCTCCAGACTTTGAGTGTTCCACCTGAGGCCGCAGGCATTGCAGAGGAAAGGCATGTCCAACACGTCCTGCCCCATTCCTGATGCGTGGACACTGTGAGAGAGGACAAAGGAGTATTGTTTTCAAGTCACAAAGTTTTCAGTGGATTCATTTTGCACCAATAAGTAGATAACCAGTACAAACATGAGGGTTTACGTGTTTTTTCATTTTCTCCCCTTTTCCTACTCCTAACTCCTAACTTCTGTAGCAACCAGGATGATGGTCTGCACACACAGCGGAAATCCCATTTCTTTAGGTGATTATGAGAATTCAGTAAGGTTGCACGCAAAAGGATCTGGCAGGATGTTCAGTAATATGACGTAACCGATCAATGTTAACTGAAATTGCTACACGATTCATTTATTTTCTAGCTTCACTGAGATACAACTGACACATGACATTGTGTAACTTTAAGATGTAGGTGTTGACTTGATAAACTTGTATTTTGCAAAATGATTGCTACGACCACAGTGTCAGCCAACATCTCCAACATGTCATATAATTACCAGTTTTCCCTTTTGCAGGTGAGACTCTTCAAGATTTTCTCTCTTAACAACTTTCAATAGAGAATAATACAGAATTACTAGCTTCAGACTTACTCATCGTATCGCTGGAAGTTTGTACCCTTTGACCAACATTTCTCCATTTCCCCCACTGCTCAGCCACTGGTAACCACCCTTCTACTCTGTTTCTATGAGTTCAGTAGTTTTAGGTTCCACATAGAAGTGATACCGTACAGGCTTTGTCTTTCTCTGATTTATCTTATTTAGCCTCATGCCCTCAAGGTCCATCCATATGGTCGCAAATGGCAGGATTTCCTTCCTTCTTGTGGCCGAATAATATCCCGTTACATATTTCATTACAACATAACGTAATAATGCGACATATCGCATCTTCTTTATCCATTCGTCTGTTGACGGACACTTAGGTTGTTCCATATCTTGGCTACCGTGCATAGTGCTGAACTGACATGGAAGTGAAGGTATTTTGTCAAGATCTTATTTCCATTTCCTTTGGATACATACACAGAAATGGGATTGAAGAATCATACAGTAGTTCTACATTAAAAATTTTTGAGGAACCTCCACTCTGTGTCACAGTTTCTCTACCAATTTGGCTTTGTTTTCTTATAGCTTACTGAATTTCCTTAAAGCTGCTATTTTGATTTATTTGTCTGGTAAACTGCAGATCCTCATGTGTTCAGTTTGCTTACAGGAAGCTTATTACGAGCTTCTGGCGGTGTTACGTGACCTTGATTGTTCCTGTTCCTTGAACTTCTGCGTGGCTATCCTCGCGTCATCTCCTCCAGTCTTTACTGCCATCTCGAAGGCAGCCAAATTGGTTTTTTGCTGCAGCAGTGTGCTGGCACTTCTTCTCTGTAATCCTGGACTTCCCCAAAGGCTCTCTCGTGCACAGGCAATTGCCTAAGTCAGTGTTCTCCAGGAGCTTCTGGACCACAGCGAAGAGGGGCTGAAGCCAGTTAAGGTGCCATTACAGGATCCACAGCTAGGACCAAGGTCCGTCTGCCTATTGCCTGATGAACTGATAGGTGAGACTTGTCCTGGATCCCTTAGCAGGTGGTGTTGGATGCCACAGTTACCGCAAACACACCCTTGCCCATGGATGCTGAACTTTTGCTGTTGGGGCGACAAAAATTAGGGACATCTTTTGCCATCACGATGCTGATGTAACTCCTCTTACAAGTAAATTATGACTTTGCTTCCTCTGCATATCACGTCTGCCCGACCAAGAAGGAAACAGTCTATTCACATCAATCCAGCAAAGGCAAGTCTCATCTGTTAGTAAATGCTAACCAAACCAGTTGTACAAAACAGCAGTTACTTGATTAAAACTTCCATTTCTTATCCGGCTGTTCTATGTTATGTTTATATCCCTACTCTGTTCTGTCTCCCATTCCCTTTCCTTGGCCTTTACGTTCTCAGACCATTTTTAAAATACACATTGGATTGGTTTATTTGGTTAAAGCCTCTGGAAGGTTTGATTAGAATTTCTCAAATGGCTAGTTGAAATCGCATCCCATTTCTCTTTTGGCACCCTGGTGCAGGAAATGGTCTCAAATCACGCAGGGCTGGATGGAAACATGTGGGCCCTCTGGGCAGGCTAATCATTTGCTGACCTTTCAAATGGATATCCATGAGATATTTGTTACATGTTTATTTAGAGGTGAGGCTATAGAAGGTTGTCGGCAAGGCCTGGACAGCTGGCCTGGGTATGTGCCTGATCTGGCTGCGCGGTCTGTTCTAATCGGCTGTTATCTCCGTCCTCCCCAAACTGTATTCGCCACGAGGAGGTCAGCCTGCCCAAATAGAGGGTGCTTCGGTGTTCTGTCATAGATACACAGAACATACTCTGTGCCGGTTTCTTGTTTTGTGTTGTTTTGTTTTTGCGGAAGACGTCAACTTTATGAAGACGGCAGGTCCCTTGGTGCGTAGCGTAGCAAGGATTTGCAGGACTGGTATCAGGAAACCTGGGCACTTGGTTTCTCTGTGCTCCTCTCAAATGCCTTCCAATTAAGAATGTTGGATAAAATTTCCTTAAAAGATCTTGTCTGTTACATTATTGCATCTCTTGGGCCTATGGAGCTGCATGATAAGTCTGTACAGAGAAAAAAGGGAGAATACATAGGAGTTACAAGGGAAATCGCAAGGAATTAACCTATATCCTTTAGGTAAGTTAAAATATCATTCCGATTTATAAAAACGCTATGCGATCCAGAGCTAATACTGTAAAGATTTTTCTAAAATCTTGGGGAACTGGATCAGTGAGTAATAGATCACAAACCACAGGATTCATGAAAGAAATGAGAGCTTAACCAGCCATTGCCGTGTTGATCAAAGCACTGTATAATTTTTAAAGATAATAAAATGTGAATGTTTATATGAATGAAATGTGATGATGTCACCACAGCAAATGCATTCCTAGGTATTATGTATATACTTCTCAAAAATTTGTAGTCTGGGGGGCGCCGGAGTGGCTCAGTTCGTTAAGCATCTCACTTTGGCTCAGGTCATGATCTTATGGTTTGTGGGTTTGAGCCCTGCATCGGGCTCTGTGCTGACAGCTCAGAGCCTGGAGCCCCGCTTTGGATTCTGTGTCTCCCTCCCTCTCTGCCCCCTCCCCTGCTTGTGCTCGGTCTTTTTCTGTCTCTCAAAATGTTAAAAAAAAATTAAAAAAATTTTTAGTCTGATGTTGCAAATACATAACAGAAAATTTCATCCAGAAAATAATTTTTATGATTATGAATACTCATCGTTTTCATGGAAGAGAAGTTTACTTGTTGACTGAATTACATTTATTGAGAAATAAGTAACAAAATAAATGATTAACAGAATGACAATGCAGTCATTAAATAACAGATGCCCAACAGTTAATCTGCCAAAACGTCAGCTGAAAATCAGACAACGAAGTAAAAGAGATGAGTTCCAATAAAGAGAAAACTTTTCTATGGAGGAATTGGGTGCAAGACATTCATAGTTTGGTTCTGCAAAAGCTTCAGGCAATGCAAAGTACAAAGACGAAGCCAGAATTTCAAGCGTAGAAAGAGACATTAGGTACCTACCTACATTGAACTATTTACTGGAGTGCCCTCTTTATACATAGATACTGGTTATTATTATTATTTTTTTTACTGGATTAGATCTAGGATTTAATACTTATGAGAGATTACTATGGCTTAAATGAAATGTTGCAGAAGTTATTTCTCTCGTTCTGAAGATTTTCTTATTGATTTCATTTTCTTTCACTCCCTTCTTTTTCTTCCCTTTCTTGTAAGGGTGCTTTTTCTTATTTAAACTGCAGCGCTGAGGTGAGATACAGGGCATAGAGAGAATGCTGATTATTTTACAGTAGTTTGAAGTTTCTTTCTGCTGTTCATTTTTAGAAAGAAACGTATGTCATTATATTCATCAAAATTAAGCAGTATTATGGAAAATAACTGTCAAATTATCACCAAATTGTGTCAGGTTCCCACCAAAAGCTGTCAGGTTCAAGGAAGTCAAAGAAAGGTGGAAGAACTGTTTAAATTGCAAGAGTCTAGAGAGTTGGCAGCTACATGCAATGAATCATCCTGGATTTGATCTTGGACCTCTAGACAATTCTTTTCTCCAAATGGAATTATTGTAAAATTTGACAAAATCTGAATGGGTCCTGTGGATTAGACGGTCATGCAACATCAGTGTTTATTTCATTATATAGTTGGTGGTGCTGTGATTATATAGAATAGTGTCTTTGTATTTCAGGAAATATCCACCAAAAAATATCTAGAGTCACGTTTGCAATTTATTTTCAATTAGTTCAGAAAAAAATTACACATATGTGTGTGAGAGAGAGACAGAGAGACAGAATGAGAAAGTAAATGTATAAACTATTTACAGTTGGGAAGCCAAACAAAAGGCATACAGGAATCTTTATACTATTCTTTTAAGTTTTTAATAAATTGGATGTTATGTTTTTTAAGTAAACAAAACAACAAAAATATTTTCCACCATATTCTCCACACCTTTCAGTTATTTTATTTTATTTTTTGGTGAAAGAAAAGTCAAGATAAATTAGCAAATGCTAAAAATTAATCATCCAGCTTCTGTAAATATTCTTTGTAATTCAGGAAAATCGATTTTGGATTTGAATGATCTCATTTTCAATCACAACTTTCCAAGGCAGTTTATGGCTTTTAGCTTTGTGCTTGTGTTTTACAAGATATAAGATTTACGAACACTTTTCAAAACAGTTTTGCAATACAAAAATTCCTAATTTCATGTTGTTTTAAATGTACTACCCCTAAAATTGTCCTAATAAAGGATCTGCTAAACTTTAACAAAATATTAGACTTCTAGGCCATGACTCTAAGCTTCATGGGAACATTGCTAAGCAAATGAGACATGGTCCATGAACTTACAGAATATTTAAAGCGTTCCACCTTAGGCTGAACTTCACTCAGATTTTTATTCCATTTGCATGCACATTAAGGGTTTTATTTAGTTTGATTTTATGCTCTTAATAACGTATGGGTTTTGACAATGGCAGTTTTTCGTATTCCTTTCCATACCCTTCCCCACCATGGCATTAGGTTTTAGACAGCAGAATGACCTAAGCTTCTACCGACTCTCCCTGTCCTACAATGCTGTCACCCCGTGGAGTGAGATAGAGAGTAAAGACAAAAATAACCAAGTAATTCAATTACAAATAAGAATCAATTAGAAAAAATTATCTCAAATTTGAAAATTTATTCACATAGTTACAAAGTGAAACACGAGATCCTTGACAAAGTTACTTCCTCCTTACCCCTGTTCTTCCATCCTACTTGGCAGTTAGAGCTTCTTGCATGTGTAGATTGATGTTTTTCATCAAACTGGGAAATTTTGACCATTATTGCTTCAAATATTCTTTTTGTCGCCTCCTCTCTTTCCTCTCTTTCTGCGGCTCTCATTTTACATATTTTGGAATGTGATTCTTTTTTAAGGTTATAACGTTAGGAAAAGACACCTTCTAAGATATAGGACTCAGTATCCAGGCACAAATCTGTCAACACTTAACAAAACACTACTTTTTTTTTTCTGTAGGTATTATGATGGAATGGTTTATTTTTCTATGCTATAATGTTCCATTTAAAATACAGAATGGGGAACATAAATTAAAATTATTCCGTTCATTTATTGCTAACAAAACATGTAAGAAATTGTGCCCATGAGATTTCAGACAGGATCCATCCTAGAGTTAATGAATTGTAGTCGGACTATGCATTGAATCAAAAAAAAAAAAAAAGCCTTGATTTAAAATTAAGAATTAAAGAATCATTGGGGCACCTGAGTGGCTCAGTTGGTTAAGTGTCTGACTTCGGTTCAGGTCATGATCTCACAGTTTGTGGGTTCGAGCCCCGCATTGGGCTCTGTGCTGACAGCTTGGAGCCTGGAGCCTGCTTCGGATTCTGTGTCTCCCTCTCTCTCTGCCCCTCCCCTGCTCACACTCTGTCTCTGTCTCTCTCTCAAAAATAAATAAACAGTAAAAAAATTTTTAAATAAAAAATAATAAAGAATCATTTATGTTTGCACTCAGAGATTTAGGGACTTTCATTATTGCATACCGGATCATACGTTACAGTTCTCTTTCTTGTTTTTATTCATATTATATAGCATTATATCAACAGAATAATAGAAGAGTCAAGCTTTGGAAACCTTAACTTTCAAGGAAAACTTGGAATTTGAAATGAGCATGCTAATGATTTTTGAGCTCCTAGAAACCGGGAAGATTTGCCTGTTGGTAGCAAAAAGTTATAGAGACTGTATTAGTGACGGTTCTCTAGAGAAACAGAATCAACAGGAGATATCTTTACATGTACATGAAATGCAGACATATGAACATTTATGTTATGTTATATTTATTATAGGAATTGATTGATGTGATTATGGAAGTGTGGGACATTCCAATCTGCCCTCTGCAAGCGGTAGACTAGGAAAGCCAATGGTGTAAGTCCTAGTCCAAGTGCAAAGGCCCAGGTACCAGGACTGCTTATGTCTGAGGGCAGGAGATGATGGATGTATCAGCTCAGCAGAGAGCAAATCTGCCCTTCCTCTGACTTTTTGCTCTATTCAGGCCCCCAACAGACTGGATTATGCCTACCTGCATCGGTGAGGTTGATCTTCTTTATTCTGTCTACCAAATCAAATGCTCATCTCTTGTGACCATGCCCTTCACGGACACACGCAAAAATAATGTGTTATCGCTCTCTGGGCATCCCTTAGGCCAGTCAAATTGACACATAAAATTAAACATTACAGAGACTATGTTAAATGTTAATGATATTAACTAGGTTTAAAAGTATTTTCCACACACACCAGGATGGCTAATATAAAAACAAAAATGAGGGGCGCCTGGGTGGCGCAGTCGGTTAAGCGTCCGACTTCAGCCAGGTCACGATCTCGCGGTCCGTGAGTTCGAGCCCCGCGTCAGGCTCTGGGCTGATGGCTCAGAGCCTGGAGCCTGTTTCCGATTCTGTGTCTCCCTCTCTCTCTGCCCCTCCCCCGTTCATGCTCTGTCTCTCTCTGTCCCAAAAACAAATAAACGTTGAAAAAAAAAAAATGAAACCACGATCTCACAGCGAGTGTTTGCAAGAATATGGAGATGGAGAGATTGGAAGCCCTGTGTCCCGCTGATGAGAATGCAAAATGGTGCGGCCACTATGGAAAATAGTATGGAAGTTCCTCAAAAGATTAAAAATAAAACTACCAGACAATCCAGCAATTGCACCGAATGCGTGTACTTGAAGAGATATTTGTACAGCCATGTTTACAGTATCACTATTCACAGTAGCCAAAAAGTGGTAGCAATCCAAGTGTAGGTACACTGGTGGGTAAATGGAAACACAAAATGTGGTGTATACAAAGGCTAGAATATTTATCATTCAGCCTTAAAAGGGAAGGAAATTCCGGCACATGCCACAACATGGATGAACTTTAAGGACATTATGCCCAATGAAATAAGCCAATTACAAGAAGGCAGATACTGTATGATTCCACTTACATGAGGTATCCAAAGCAGTCAGATTCACAGAGATAGTAGAAAGTTGGTTGCCAGGGGCTGGGGAGACTGGGAATGGAAAGGTGGTTTTTAATAGAGTTTCAGGTTTATGAGGTGAAAAAGTCCTAGAGATCGGTTGCCCAACAATGTGAATACCCTTAACAAGACTGAACTCTCGAAAATAAAATGCTAAATTCTATGTCGTGTGCCTTTTGCCACCATTAAAAAGAATACTCGTGTGAGTATGTTTCTGATGCTACAGGAGTCTTGCAAGATTTGCGGGAAGGGAGAATTGACATAGTTCATCCATGTTCAGAAAGGTGAACCTGCTGCAAATCAAAGGGTAGTTAAATGTTGGGACTGCGGGAGAGGATTGGGAACGGACATTTACAGTGCTCCTTACGGCACTGATCTAAGCGTGTCACACAAAGGCTTCACATCTATTTGTTTCCTTTGGTTCTCCCAATAATCTTGTGAAGTAGAAATTCATCTCCCCATTTTCAGAGAAGCTATCTGAGGTTTAGAAGAGGTAAGTGATTTGCCCAAGATCAAAGACCCAGGAAGAAGCGACATCTTCAAGGCACAGACAATTCACACTGTTCTAGATTCGATATTGCCGGAATTGGGGTGTGACGGACAGCGGAGTACAAACCCTGACCCCCCTGCCTCAAAGATGGGACAACTCTACGGGGCGATCTGTTGTTCTAGGCATCCATCCCCACAGGGTTCAGGCTAAGTTTGGATTCTACCTGAGGCAACGGCCAACAGTGTTAGAGTGGGACACTAGAGTCGGATCAGATCTTGGCTGGCACCCGGGACCCATCCTTGCTGGTAGCGGAGGCACCGGCGCGCCCCATCATGGTGTCACTGCTAAGGCACGTGTCCACTGCAGTGGCACCCGGGCCGAAGGGATGCACCGCGGTGGAGTATGTCTGGCGTTCGAAAGGTCTGGGGGGGAATAAAACATACAAAGATGGCGGAGTTGCATAGCCACAGCTGTTGCTGTCTGGACGCCAATGATGCACGAAGAAAGAAAATGGCAGGCTCGGGCGAACTGCAATTTTTAAAGGGAAGTCTGAGAATCAGAGAGATTTTGTGCACATTTAGAGATCCCTACCACCACGCCCAAGCCCTAGCCTCCACTATCTTCAGCCACAGGGCAGAGAAAGCTCCAGGTCAGGCACAGGACTGAATTGTGAATGACAACCATCGGGGAACGCTTAATTCTCAGCTGACCTTGGTTGCCTACACCACGGTCAAGGTGCTGATAGGGAAGGGATGGGGATCTGAAACTTGAGATGGGGAGTCCGGCTAGAGTTTCCTGAACTTTCTTGCCCATGACCTCTTGTTGTGAGATGGACCCCCGCCTGGCTCCTCTTTATTTGAAGACTGCAAAATCTCAAACGGGGCAAGCACTTTAAAAACAAAAGATCTGCTCCCAGCTCCCCTCTTGGACACCCGTCAATATCTAGCGTCAAGTCTCAGTGTATCCTGACTGTGAATGTGCGGGACCTGGTGGAGGAGGAAAGGGATTCTTTGCTGAAAGAGCAACCGTGTGTGCTAACATGTACCAGCAGGATCCAGAAATGTCCGCCTGGGAGTGGATCCCGGGGGTGTTGAATCAAAGCGTCAGAAGACAAATCTAGGTAAGGGAGAGGTTGTCAACATCGGGATGCTGTTTGGTAACACAGTCAACAGCACCCTGGTGAGGGCCCCAGAGGACTATTAACACCCTGTCGGGATGGCTTTTAGATGTGTGAAAAAGTGAACACCTCATTAAACAAAGTAGAGATGCCAGAAATGCCGTGACTGGGCTCAGAGGGTCTAGTTGTTGTTAAGCCCATGATTTCACCTGGCGAAACGGGGTAGGGCATTTATTTCTTTACCGCAGGCACCAGAGTTGCTCTTAGGGAGAGAACGGCCTTTACGTGGAAGGTGAGTGATGGTGTGCGAAGAGGAAATGACTTAGCAGAAGCCAAGCAAACAGAAAAGACAGTCGAACTTTCCAGTGCAGGAAGCGACTAGGTACTCTTGGTAGCCAAGCTGGTGGCTGGGAGAAGGGAGCAAAGGACGAAGACAGAAGGCCTTATTACCATGAGGTACTGCCATCCAGCAGTGGCTGTAGCCTCCACAGGTGGTCCTCCAACAACTGGTATTAAGCTGTCGTCAAAGGTACCAAAAAAAAAAAATCCGTCTGTCTTCCCAAACTCCCACTCACACGAATGTCGAGGGAGATGGCGTTTAATGGAAATGGAGGAAGAAATCTCAATGCCACGTGAGCTAACACAGTTCTGAGCAACACAGCTCAGCAAGACATTCCCTAAGCTGAGCTAACATAGTGGCTCCAAGAACTCGATTCTGGAGCTGACTAGAACTTAAGTGCTCCTGGACTTCTCAGGGATCCCCGGGGTGGGGGTGGGGATGGAATTTCCAGTATCTG
Organism: Prionailurus bengalensis; assembly: GCF_016509475.1. Classification (NCBI taxonomy): domain Eukaryota; kingdom Metazoa; phylum Chordata; class Mammalia; order Carnivora; family Felidae; genus Prionailurus; species Prionailurus bengalensis. The sequence goes on along the minus strand of NC_057353.1, from coordinate 11,633,516 downwards.
CCATAGGGACTTTGAGGTCATCTTCCCTCCAGGAGTGGCCAGACTTCGAATGCAGTCTTGGTTCTACTAGTCTGGGAGTTCAGGGAACGGATTCTGGGGAAATCAGTGTCTCACTGGTTCTTTTCTGAAGAATGGGTTTGGCTCAGCCGGCAATCCAGTGAAGGCGTAAGTCAGGTTGCTGGAAACTGAGGGATTTAATAGGGAGGGAGGAAGGATGTAGGTATGAGATAGCTATGAGTTGTAGCAGGAAAATGGGAGAGAACCAAATGCAAATGATAAATTGACCGTGGTTGGGCAGGTCGCTTAATTTTTTCCCATTTAGCTTCTGTAAAGAGAAAAATTTGCCAGGTGATGTGAGTTCACCTTATAATTCTATACTTCTAGTAGTCACTGAGTTCTGTAAATTCAGCATGCAGACACATTTGCCTTAAATCTATGTTACGGACTGAACGTTGGCGTCTCTCCAAAATACAAACATTGAAGCGCTAACCCCAAGTATGATAGTATTTGGAGGTGGGGCCTTTGAGGCATAGTTAGGTTTAAATGAGGTCATGAGGTGGGGGACCCACATGTTGAGATTAGTGTTTCATAAGAAGAGGAAGAGGGGGCAGGGCTCGCTCTCTCTCCCTTTATCTCTCCCTCCCTCCCTTTGTTCACCTCCCTGTCTCTCCACTGTGTGAGGACACAGGGAGAAGGCAGCCATCTGCAAGTTGGAAAGAGAGCTCTCACTAGGAAGTGAACCCTGAGGGACCTTGATCTTGGGCTTTCTAGTCTCCAGAACTGTGGGAAAACAAATTTCTGTGGTTTAAGCGCCGCCCCACCTCAAGTCTATGGTATTAGCACGCTATGTCTTACTATAGCAGCCAGAGCTAAGACATCTACTAACCCCTTCTCTTTACCTCAGATGCCAAGATTCAGATGCCATGAATTTTCCCATAGTCTGCTTGGCTAGAAAGTAGTCCCTGGTCCCTCAGTAACATCAAGAAACTTGGCGATGAGGGTACCTGGGTGGCTCAGTAGGTTAAGCGTCCGACTCTTTATCTCGGCTCAGGTCATGATCCCACAGCTTGTGGGATCGAGGCCTGCATCGGGCTCTGCACTGACAGCACAGAGCCTGCTTGGGAATCTCTCTCTCCCTCTCTCTCTCTGTCCCTGGCCATCCTGTGATGGGCTCTCTCATTCTCAAAAATAAGGAAACAAACATTAAAAAAACCCCAATTTGGCTATTAATGACCACTAATTAGAAGCAGAATAGTGTAGAAAGAGAACCCAGGATGTATAATCAGAAGTGACCCTGGCAGAATCATGATCTCATTTCTTTAATGGGAGAATAGGTACTCCTGCCTTACCAGATGTTTCTGAGGTTCAAGCACAACTGTTTGCACTACAAATAGCAGATACTTGTTATGTAATTCTGCTTATTATGACTTTTATAAAACAGAAACACACACAAATACTACAAGATTTTTACAAACGGACAAATGAGACACATAAAAGTGAATTAAGTTTTCCTCTCAGGACAAGAGCGCAAAAGAAAATGCCTAAAACCGGCCCACTGTTTTTTGTCACTTACTTATCTTACTTATTTTGGATATCTGTCTTGTTTGGGTTGTGAGTTTTTCTCTTTCACGGAGTTATTTCATTTTCAGAAATAGGTCTAACACATCACAATAAAGCATAAAATACGGTCTCTTCATGACTGACTCCAACATGGCAGTGAAAGGTGAATGTCAGAGAAGAGATAAGAGGAGGGAGGAAGTGAAGAGTGACCGGGAACAATGCTGGTCTGGATTTCTGACAGTTCTCGCAACACGTATTGTTTTAACTATCAGTTCTTGGGTGGAAAAAGTAGTTAGCAGTAACGTTCCCAAGAAGCAACAATTAGAAGAATGTGGCATTCAATTTTCGTTAAGAAATCAAGGGCACAGGGGCGCCTGGGTGGCTGTCAGTTAAGCATCCAGCTCTTGATCTCAGCTCAAGGTCTACATCTCAGGGCTGTGAGTTCAAGACTGGGGTTGGGCTCCACACTGAGCGTGGAGCCTACTTAAAAAAAAAATAAGACGGAAATCGAGGGCACGAAAAGGCATATTCATACTCAATTAAACTGAGAAGTCTCTAACACACTAGTGGGACTTGGAAAGTATCGTGTCCTTGATTTGTCCCCACTGGGCAGCATATTAGTGATCGATGACATCTCCCACGTACGTATTCCCTACCCATCGCCACACTCCTTGAACACATTTTATTCTGAAATTCACCCCACTTCGCCTCTCCCTTACTCTTAATTACCAACTACTGTGGGTAGTGGTCGTTCTCAATGTAGCATGCTTTATTTATGTACCTTGGTCACAAAACTCAGATGTAAATTAAAGGAGAATCTCTTACACAGCTTTATGCCAGTTTAGCTTTCTTATTTTAGTGCTGAGAACCTACATGGGGTCCAATGGAAAGCATGCTGGTTATTATACCTCATTGCTTACATTAGTGAGGTAATATCAATAAGAAATAAATACGATGGTCAAAACGTGGTCTCAGAGACAAATGGAACCTAGTAGACTTAAGAGACACTTTACACAGTGTTATATGACAAACGCAAAATACATTGGACACAATGAAGCTATAGCTTGAATTATAAATTGATTAATAATATCACTGAAAGGAATCATGACATATTTGCAAATGGTACTGACAAACAGAAAAATTCTGTTCATAATGATCTAAGCTTACGAGCTGAGAAGGAAAAGATAAAGCAATTGTCAGACTGTATATGGAGCTTTTCCAGGATAGAATACTGTTATGTTTTCTCCCCACCAATGAAAAAGGGAAGCAGAGAAAGGGAATAACTTGTTGTTACTAAACAAGTATGCTTTGGTTTGAAAGGGTATGAGGGTTTACAGATAATGCTGAACTGTCTAGAGAAATATTTTGATTTCCATTATTGCCAAATAATTTCTTCCCAAGTACACAGGAAAGCTTCCTGCTTTAGGAAATAAAGACCAGTGGAGAGCTACTTTTGCCCCGATGCACAGGGATTGGGAGTGTGGCAGGGGATATGGTGGGGAGGTGCACTGTAAGACTTACACGGGTGGCCAGAAGGTGGGGCTTCTTTCTTGCATAACGGACTTGCTCACATTCTGTTTGTGATCCAATTAGACACTAAAACTTCTCCACGAAGAACAAGCCAAGTGACTTAATATGTCTCCCTGGTCAGGTACTAGCTCAAGAGGAGAGAATGAATGACTGTAACTTCCCATGCGTTTTCAGTTACATCCGTCCTGACGAGTAGCTTTCAGGTCACGAAACTCTTTCATTTAAGGGCCAGTATTAGGAGATTAGGGGAGGGGCAATTTCTCTTTGTCCTTTTGTCCACACACCCAAATAAATAGTGCCTTCTCCCCCCTTTCTGTACTTGTTTTTGAAGTAAAGACATATTGACTCGGCCTTGAATTGGGGTAATGGAGAATTGATATAGGCTGCCTGCAACATTTTCTAGTTAAATTAGTCATGCTCTCATTTTTGGAAGACACATCATATCTTGCAGGTAATGGAAATAATAATCTCTCATTTCTACTTACCGAACGAGTCCGTTTTCTTGCCATCATTTTTCAAGGAAGATTTTGAGTCAGGGGCAACTTTCGTTATTTTTCTACTCTTCCATCTGAGAGAATCTGCAATCTAGTGATGTTGGATGGAATGCCTAAACTCAGAGCAGTGCTGAAGATAAATACATACAAAAATCACCAGCCAAGCACAGAAAACAGAGATCTGTCTAAAGTCTTTATTTTTACTATGGACAATGAAGATTTTTTTAATTCTAAAATTAAAACAAAATTATTGCTCACAAAAGAGCAGTGAATTTAGTAAAGAAGGAAATGGCAAGAACTGTCAAGTCTGAATTTTGTCTTTTTCAGTGTCCTAAGTCACAGAATTTCATCAACCCCTCATTTAACCTTATATCAAAAGGGGGGATACACTCTTTGAAAAGAGGATTTTAGGGCTCCCCTGCATTATTGCAGAACTATTTTCTCTCAACATCACGAACTTGTTTTGGATCACATCCAATTGTTCCCTGTTGGAATTCAGACACTCAGGAGTTGACAACAAAGTCTGCTTCCTCTAACGCTGTCTTCTCAGGGTGCATTCATAGTACTCTTCACAGAACTGTACCAAAACCTCATTTGGGATGGAAGTTATATTTTCAAAATAGAAACTGATGAAGAACACAATGTCTTATATTTCGTCTATAGCTAATCATTACTTTTTTTCAAAAATCACATACAGGGTTTGAAAAATAATAACAACCAAACAAAAATAAAATACCAAGATCAAACTACAACAACACCCCTTTCAGCCTCTCTGACTCCTTCCCTCCAGATGCAGGTGGAACTTGAGAGGCTGCAGTGACTGGAAGGCCTGAAGTTTCTGCCTCCTCTTTCTAATGTGTTCACTATATTAAACTTTGGATCTTAGTTTTAGGAAGCAAATGATGAAATCTATCGAGCAATGAGTTTCTTGCCCTCCACCCTCCCCATTTAATTCATCTGATCTCGGGGATATCCTGTAGGGCGGGTGACTTTGGTGAACCTCAGAGCAGGACCCTACCAAGCTACTCTGTGTGGCCTGGGAGCAGAGAAGAGGAACGCTATTCCCTAAATGTTTCATCTGTTCCATAAACAAAACCCTGATTTTGTAGTAAAACAATCTTTCCCCTGCCTCTAATCCATGCTCTGTCATTAACTATTTGGGAGACATTAGAGAAGTTAATGACTCAAATATGAGAGTTCCATAGTTCTAGATTTGAATTCAAACTCCCATAGTTAATAGCTCTGTGACTTTGGGCAAGTTTATTCAACCTCCCTGGAACCTTAAAATGGGGATATTAATATTTATCTCAGAGGGTCGTTGGGAAAATTTAAATTTGCCTATTCCTAACATACATAATTTTGTGTGTGATATTAGGGAAAGTTATTTTTTCTCTTGGGTTCTCAGTTTTCTTTTCAAAAACAAGTAAGCTGATTTTGCTAATATTCTCTGAATTTCTGATTTATTGGTAAATCTTTGGGTTTCTTTCCAGGTTCTCTATAGATTATGATTTCATAATGTTAGAGAAGATTGTATTCATTAGTTCAATCCAAATGCTTTGGCTACTGCAATTTATAAGATCAATATTTATTTACTCGAGATACCCAGGTCTGGTTATGTTACCAACTGACTTGACCATAGACAAGTTATTTAACCTCTCTTTCATCTTCAAAAAGGAGATTATAACACCTACTTCACAAAGTTCTTGTTAGAGCAGATGAAATAGTATCTGGAAAGTACTTACGATAGTGCCTGAAGTATACAAATGGCTAATAAATGGTAAAATTATTTTCATTATTCCTACTAACAAAAAAAATCTAAAGGGTTTGTGACAAATTATACAAAGGAAAATGGGTCAACCCGAAAAATGTAAGTGGTAGAAAGAAGTGACATACGTGTCACATACACAGGTCAAATATACTCATTGGACATTTGGAACGTGGGAAAATTCTCAAATTCAGGCTGATGGCCCACTTATTTTAAGCAATTTTTGGCGACTCAAAATTCTAGGCAAACAGAAAGGTCACATAACCCTTCAGATTTTAGTAGAGTATACTGGGCCCTTAGTATTGAAAAAGAACTAGGTAATTTTCAGCTTAGTGTTTAGGTAGCAGGGTCTGCACCCCGTAGAGTTATCTGCCAGCAAAGGGCCTGGAGTTTTCTTCTTTGCGATGAATACTGTAAGGGAGGCCCCTCTTGATGGAAGCACAGTTTCCTACCCTCATTGTATTCCATCCAGCTTTCATGTTTGTTGGGTCATTAGCACAGATTCCACCACTGAAACTTCCCTTTCTTCTCTCCACCATTTTCTTTCAGGTACTGTCTCTATTAAATCTATCTGATAGAAAAACTGCCCCGTGAAATATAACTACAGGGCCATCCAGAGCCAGGGAATGGCTGACTTCCCCTGGAGTATTTGCTGGTAATTGAAATAAGCAGTATTAACCACTCCCCAAACAAGCAGTAATTTTTCGTACATAAAAATTATTTTTTATTATGTAAGCAAAACGTGTGTGTGAAAAGTCAAGGGCTCAATGATACTGGATGGGACAGGTTTCCCCCGCTACCCATGAGTAGAGCTTCCTCTGAAACCTGTCATAAAGCGAAACGTCACGAAGAAGCAGTTACCAGTTTGTAAATGTGAAAATCCTCAAATTTCTTTGGGTGAGCGAAAACATGTTGTAAGGTCGGTTTTCCATAAAAGCCGAGTGGCACGAGGCAAACTTTTGGAAAGCAGGGAGACCTGTATTTGATCAAGGAACACCAAGTTTTGAATCCTTTGTTGACGCAGCTCTCTCATTTTCTCCCGAAGATGTAACCCCAGGGAATAACAGACACGTCAAGTTGGAAAGAAGTACATTCTCCTGAGTTGGGCTTTAGCTCCAGACACCCCTGCAGAGCAGCAGGGACTGGGATGGACTCCTGGGAGGGCAGGCTTCCCTGAGGCTGGTGACCATGCCGGGCCTGGAACAAGGCACACTGTGTGCTGTTGGGCTGGCCCCCTGCACACAGGTAGGTCTGGGAACTTGCGTCGCAATGGAACAAGAAACCACTGCACCAGCCAGTGGACAGTAGAGAGCACATTTGCTCGTTTAACGCCCCGTGTCTTCATCTCTAAAGTCTGAGCGAACTTCCTTCTCAGGACAGAGCGAGGGGGTGGGATGGGGAGGAAAGGACTCCTAGAGCAGCGTCTTCAACCAGTCTGCTCATTAGAGGACATTTAAAAGACACTAGCATCTGGGTCCTATCTCAGACTAACCAGAATCCCTGGGGGTGGGGCTTAGACATTTAAAGAAAAGCTTCTGTGGTGATTAAGGGGTGCAGCCAAGATTGGGAACCACTGTCCTAGACGCTAACAGTATTTGTTATAAAAAAGTGAAAAACTACAGTCAGACAAATACAGTGATTTCACTACCCCAAAATGATGACCATTGCCATTGTGGTCTTTGTATCTCTATCTGTGTCTGTTTCTGTCTCTATGAGATATTTTCAAACAACGTGAAGAATTAATTGCTGCAACCTAGTAATTGGTACATGTAAAATATTTCTCTTATATAATTTGTTCTATTTCTGAGTGTGAGTCTTTCCCGAAGCTGTTCGCTAAAAACGGAAAAACACCTCTGTCTCGGTCCATGGGCTGCTATAATAAAAGAGCATAGACTAGGTGGCTTATAAACAACAAACATCTATTTCTCTGGAGGCAAGAAATCCGAGAGCACCAGCAGGGGCCGGTGAAGGGTCTCTTTCTGGTTCATACCTGGCGCCCTCTCGTTGTGACCTCACATGGTCTCTCTGGAGCGTCTTTCACATGACACTAATCCCTTTCTCAGGGCTCTACCCTTCCAAGCACCCCTGAGAGGCTCCACTACTAATCCCATCACCTTTGGGGATCAGGATTGTAACATATGAATTTAGGGGGACACAAACATTCTGTCCCCAGCAACCTCTCAAATATGTTCCTTTCTATTTATTCAATTCTTTCCCTATCTTGCCCTTTTCCACACACACACACACACACACACACACACACACACGGTGCCTATTTATTTTTGAGAGACAGGGGAGGGGTGGAGAGAGAAAGGGAGACAAAGGATCTGACAGTGCAGAGCCCGATATGGGGCTTGAACTCATGAACTGCGAGATCGTGAACTGAGCTGCAGTTTGGTGCTCAACCGACTGAGCCACCCAAGCGCCCGTCTTGTCCTTTTCTTTCAACTGTGTCGCCTGGCAGGCAGCAGCTGGGGGTTTCAGTTCTTGGGTCTGCACAGGCCTACCCTGCCTTGACGCAATTTCAGGCCCTCACCTTATGGCCGCGTCATTGGTTCCCTCCAGGAAGGCAGCTGATCATTTTACTGCATCCAATACTTAACCGTGAACCCTTTCCCCAGGCTGTAGTGTGGTTCAGAGTCTGCGCTGTGATCTCAGGAGGGAGGCGACTGTGGTGGCCTGAATTAAGCAAGGTGTCAGGCAAGAGGTGGCATTTGAGGCGGGCCTAAAATAACTTTTAGCGGTGGAGAGTACCCAAGAGTTAGGGAAGGCAGATGTGAGTAGAAAGAATGTAGCAGGCGAGGACCGGAAGCGGGATTTCTGGATGCAAGGACAGACTGCTGCGAGAGGAGGTTCTGGTCTGGCCCAGACTTCCCGAAAGGCAACTGCGGGAGATGTGGCTACAGGGGACGATCACGGATAGGTCCCCGAAGCTTCTCCCTGACAAGCAAAGGAGAGTCAGCATTTTATTTTGTGGACGCTGGGGAACCAATGAAGCATTCTCTCCGGGGTGTGACAATAAAACAGTGCTCTATGAACGTGAATTCGGTAGCCATGGGTAGAATGGTTTTGGGGAGAGGGGGTTACAAAGCTATTGCCTTAGCTCAGGCAATGAGATTGAGGGACTCGACTAGGGAAAAGGCAATGAGGGATGGACAGATGGCGGCGGATGTGACCAACATGCAAATGTGGTCCTTCAGGATGAAGTCACGGGATGCCGCTGGCTTGTGGCAAAGAAGTGGAAGATGAAAATGCCGAATCCAAGCCTGGGCAACTGCAAGAATGGTGATCCCATGAACGGAGCCAGGAATGCAGGATGAGTGGGTCTGGAAGTGGAGACAACCGAGGGAGATGTTACAGATACTATGGATAGCAATGCACAAGTATTTTAGACAACAACAACTGCAAGGAAAAGCTCGGCACAGAGTTTTGAACTCTACACCCCCGGAAGAGAAGAAGGGTTCCAGTGTGGTAGGGTTGGGAGGAATGAATTAGAACAAAATGCCCATCTGGCTACATTTGGAAGGGAGGTTAGATTCGAAATCTTCTCAATCCATTTGGCTAGGCGGGTAAATTTCTTAGGAGATCTCTCAGGAGATTGTGTTTATAGCTCCTCACATAATCATCAAATATTAACTTTCTGGCAAGGAAATTCTATGCCAAATAAAGAGGATCCCTTGTGTTTACTATTACACCTAAGTAGAAATAAATGCCAAACAAGGTGGTTCTTAAAGTTTACTATTTTTTTTTTTAAAGAGAGGGGGGGAGGGACAGAGGGAGAGAGAGAGAAGGAAAGAGAGAATTTCAAGCAGGCTCCGTGCCCAGAGCAGAGCCTGATGTGGGGCTCGACCTCACAACTGTGACATCATGACCTGAGTTGAAATCGATAGTTGATGCTTAACCAACTGAGCCACCCAGGTGCCCCAGTTCTTAAAGTTTAAAAAGGACTACACTGGAGCATTCTTTCTAGAGTCCTATTAATGTTTTATTGAGGAAATATCCCTATTTACTTCTGAGTAAGGCTTAATTCTCTCTGTCAGGGCAGCTTTTCTTGCGAAACAATTGATCTGTTCCCATGGTTCCCCACTTCCAGGTCTCCCAGAGGTCTTAATGACAACTCAACAAACCTGTTACAGAAAATATAGATGGTATTATTTTAAGTGGATTTTTTAAAGATAATTTGAAAAAAGTCATGGCAAAAATTGTACCAGTTTATTAGGTAATTTTAACATTAGGCTGTTTTGTAATCCTCTTTCTAGAGTATTCAGTTACGGCGTATGGGAATATGGATAGTTATATCCTGAACCACTGAACAGGGGCTTAAAATATTTTACAAAACAGCAGTCATTTTTTCCCGCACATATATGGTATATGTGTACCAAATTCTGTGTTAAGTGCCTGACATAAAATGTTTCACTTATCTCTACCTAACTTGCTGAAGATGATGCTATTATTAACATCGTTCTTCAGCGTGTGGGGCTTGTGTATTTGGAAATTCAGCTGCTTGTGAAAATTTATTTGTAATCCCAAATCAATACTTGTGGCACCTTTGCAATTACTCGTGGATGTGCACACGTGCGGAGCAGGAAAAAATCTGGGTTGCTCAATGCACACGTTCCCAGGTGAGGTTGGACAAGACGAGGTTTTACCTTCTTGTTCCAGCTCTCAGACTGTAAACAAGTGTCCTTTTTGCTGTCTATGTAGCACTGTTTGTGTGTTGTGTGTGTGTGTGTGTGCATTTTTGTGTTTTATGTTGGACATTTCATTGTTAAAACATTGTTTAAAGCAAAGGGCTGACGTGCTGTCCAGTGTTCCTAAGAGCAAGAAGGCCACGATGTGCCTTGTGGAAAAAAGTGTTAGATAGGCTTTGCTTATCATGGGTTACAGGCTGTTGACAATGAGTTCAATGTCAATGAGTCAATATTAAGCAAGGCATCTTTACACGAACACACATAAAACAAGCCTATGTATTGATAAGTCGGCAAAAATATTGTAACCAGAATCTCGTAGGAACCTAACCCTATATTTCCTGTGGGAACAATGGTTCAGTGATTCAGTGTTCACTAATTCCGTATCTCTAGCAACTTTCTAGAATATAACTACTGTGAATAGGAGAGTCACTTGGTGTCTCTATGTTACATATGAGGAAGCTGAGGCCCAGGGTCACATGCCTAAGGGCTTTCTGTAGGTAAATGGCATGGCTACGATTCAACTCGGTGGAGTTTAATGACTTCAATGCTTTGCTGCCACCAAAACCTAGTTTAAAACTGTGCTTTGGCTCCTTCCCATAGTCTCCTGTGGTTGATGTTTTTTATTTCAGCCATTTGCATCCTGAGGAACATTTCTTCCACTGTGAGTCTGAATTGCTTCAATTCCTGTCTGCACTGGTACATAGCCATCGGGGCTGTGCTTGTCAACAGACTAGTGCTGGGTGTTCCAGACTTCTCAGCTGCCACGTCACCCGCTCTGCTGAGCCCACAGGGCATGAGTGCCTGTAGCACCTGGACACATGGGCAACAGGATGCTAGGGGCAGAGGAAAAGTCAGCCCACGTATAGGGTCAAAGGAATGGTCAACCTTTGTTCTTATTCCCAGCAATTCTGAGCACAGCACCTGCAGGAAGCTTAGTGTTATTGCCTACATTTTACTCCTTAGCTAACATTTTATTCCCTAGCTCTTTGCTCCTACCCACTAGTCAAAATACTCATCCAAAGTTCCCGCTTAAGGGAATCGAAGCATTGTAATTTGTTAACACAGACGTAGCAACAGCACACATTCCCACCTAACACATCACAAAGGTGACACACATAGTGGCAAGCCTTTGCTGTCCCCGAGCTCGGAGCTTCCAACCACTGGCACTACACTTCTCTTGTTTTAATGTTTATTTATTTTTGAGAAAGAGAGAGAGAGTGAGTGAGCAGGAGCACACGAGTGGGGAAGGGGTGGGGTGGGGTGGGGGGACAGAGGATCCGAAGTGGGCTTCAGCACTGAGAGCAGAGAGTCTCATTTGAGGCTCAGACTCTTGAACTGTGAGATCATGACCTTAGCCATGACCTGGGCCACCCAGGTGCCCCCAACATCTACACTTCTGAATTTACTTTACTGTTTAGGAAATTTCTTTTTTGTGAATACAAAACTAATAGATATTTATTGTAGATTATTTGGAAAATAGAAGAAAGCAAAGAGAAGACTATAGAAGGCATTGCTTGTCCGTTCTTCGCATATAACCGCACTTAGTGTCTGGGTGTGTGTCCTTTCAATTTTTTCTCCCTTAGAGTTTATATAGTTTAAAATGCTGCCTTCTAAGCTTTTTCATGTAATGTTATACTACAAATATTTTCCCATCCAGTCAGATAGACTTAATACTAGTAAATGATAGCAAAAATAGTCCAGTATATGGGTTCACCACAAATTAAAGATTTCACATAGCTGTCTATTCAGGGTTTTTACTTATTTTTATATTATAAAACAACTCTACAATAAGAATCCTTGTAGCTAAATCCTTGCGCAAACCTCTAGTTATTTTCTTTGGAAAAATTATTAGAAATGAAATTGGTAGATCAACAATATGCACATTTTTGAGGCCTTTGAAAGGCTCACACTCAGCTGCAGTGTAAATATTGGTTAGATTCAAACATCTTCTACTCTTTAACTGAATTTCCTGCATGCCAGCAAATATATTAGTGGTATGGTGGGCAGGCAGGGTAAGGCTTAGAGAAATATACTTCAAGGACAGTGTTTTACAAGAAAAGTCGCTACCTGTTAAATCTTCCAAGTATTGATGGCAGAAAGGTAAGGGCAGGCTAGAACCAGATTAAATGTGTGTCTGTGGGAGCTCTGTTTGTTTGGTAGCTGCCATATTTCCCCCTAGCAAGTTCCAGACCGTTCTGACTTCGGATGTATATTTGAACTTGCCTGAAACAGCTGCTGAAATGGGGTACTGACTTTTGAACACTTGATGCTGATTTTCTACTCAGAAGCTGCCTCTTGACTTTAAGTGGTAAAATTCCCCCAAAATACTCATCTAGAGCTTGGAAGACTTTTTAGCAAAGTAACTTTCACAGGTGTAGTCGCTGTAGGGTGGAGCTCTGTCGGAGAAGTTCTCCTCAGTGATGAGATAAAATCATTTAGCACCGGAAGACCGTATCTGCAGCTGGCCGTATCGATTTCCATCCCTTGGAAAGAGAACTATTGTGTCGTCAGGGTGAAAGAGCTTTGGCTAACTTGTGACCATTGTCCCTCGAGAAAACCACCACCACCACATCAATCTTTCTGCTTGGAGAGTGATTAATGATCGATTCTTGGGACAGGATCTGTGTCCTTTACATCCAACAATAGAGAGAGAGTTGGGCCCACACGAATCTCTTTGTAAGTGAATCAAATGCAACCAAGCCGTGCACATTGTCTACATGTCAGACCACAATTTCCTTTTGGGATTTGAACAAATCAGATGGCAGAGAGCAATGGCATCCTTCCTTTCCACCAAGAGAATGTTTATCAGGCACAGGATTAGTTTATGCATCCCCAAAGACAAGAATGTGGTCAGTAGCTAACGGTGGCGATGAATAGTATTTACTCTGGAACAGCGCTTGCCACGAAAACTCTCTTACGCGTTGGCAAGCGCCCCAAATGCTGGCCGTGGGGCTGGCAACAGCGTGTGGCAGGGCTGTTTGTCTTTGAGGCCACTACTTCCACTTCTTGTCCACGTACTTCATCTATCTCCTCCCCACTTCCTCTCTTGCAACCTGGGTCACAGAGAAGAAGGATGCGATAAACAACTTCCAGTAAGATAATTACGTGTGTTACTCCTCCCTAGGAATATTTTAATTTCAAAGTAGGTCCATGAGGAGGATGCCCTTACCAGAAAAGCAATTTCCAACGTGTGCTTCGCTGCCACTGGCGTGTATATGTATATGTTTATAGACAGGGATGCTTCCTTTGGGGGTAAGAGGGTGAAACATGTCAGAATCGTGGGTAGAGGAATATATTTCCGTTATGGAGTTATTTTTATTTGGCCCAAGGGATCGTTGATCCATCTCACAAACTGTCAGTGTAAATAGCCATGCGGTTAGTGGAAGATTCACTCTTTTAAAACTGATAGTTCTCTACATGCCATCCACTCTCCTCCGATTACAGTGAAGATTTGATAAGTCTTAAAATCACTGACTATTTTCCTGCATTGTTAAAAAAAACTCTTCGTGGTTCCTTTCAGCAAATTTCTGTTCGATTATCCTGGAGATGTTTCCATAGCTCACTGTTTTCTTTCTGAACTAGGAAAAAGTTTGCTACAGTTCCTAGGCGCTAGGGGAACACTGAGTAGTTGAGCAGTGATAAGATAAATGGATCTGGTCCTCTGTTTACACTACAACAACTTTCTGTTCTTTTAGAATTCAAATTTCTTTTTTTGACAAGTATCTACTCATAAAAAGCAAGGAATGATTGAAGGGACTATTCAAATAAAGAGGAGCTTTTCTAGTGTGATTTTGTATTAGGTGACTTTTAAATTACTTTCTGCTTTTATTATGAAGAAAATTTTATTTTATCCTGTTGGTAACAGGCAATATACATTCAGGTGTACAGGAAACACTTCATGTGTTTTTGTCTTTAATTTTGTGTAGAGGAGTAAATTCTCAAAAAGTAATTAAAAATAATTTCTTCATTCTTTTCGGGCAGTTGTTAGTGTCTATTGTACAGAAAAAGCTCAATACATGTTTTGATGTTATTTGTTACCTAATTTCTAATGACTTTATTTCAATGTACTAGAAGCTTCTCACAGGGTGGATTAAACTACCAGGGTTCTTCTTCAGTATGAGAAAATAGTTTAGTGACATAAAAGAGAATGTGCCTTCACACATCCTTAAACTCATTCTTAACAAGTTTAAACTCAACAGCTTTTGTTGAGTTTACCTAGCACAGTTCAGTAGTTAAGATCCAGGTAAGGTAGTAAATATCACACAAGACCAAGGCTCTGCTCAGAGGTTCTTCATTTCCTAGGCTGTTCCCGAGGAATTCATTTAATTTCTCAAGTTCCATCAAATGTGGCTCTGATGTTTTAGTTGATTCACTCCTTCCAGATACCAATAGCATTCACAAGTATGGAGTCCATTAACCTGTCGGCATTGTGCCGTTTTCTAAAACAGATCAGAGCATTTAGAAAGGGCATTAACACCACCACCACCACCGTCAACAACTTGATCTGGCTTGGGTTGAAGGAAATCCACCTTTGTGGGATTTCACAGGGCAAAGGTGGAGTAGAGATGTATCTACCAGTCATGCTGTGGTTTGTTAAAAACATGGCATCCACAGAGGACTGAACTCGCAGCACTTCAAAAATGGGTCAGGTCAAGCAAATTAATAATTAATTAGCAAAAGAATCAACCATGAAATGGATGGGAAACTCATAGGAAACTTTTCCTGGAACGCTTCAGGAAAAAGCTATGCTCCGTTTAGAGCTGTTTAAGGGCTCATCAAATGTGGGTCCTTAAGGGATTAGGACCTTGTCTTACAGCTCCATAAAGAGATTAAGGAAAGGATAGGATGAGACTTCGGGAGAAAGCATATAGTGGTCATTTAGTGAGAAAATTAAAGGAACGAATGTTGATATGCAAACTTTTTACATTGTGGAAATGAACCAATTCACAGTTACGATTTTCATGGTTATATCCCCCAGGATTCATGCACTCATGAATCCAAGAAATACACAGTGAGTGCCTCCCATGTACGTGCCTGGCATTGGGATAACTGTAGGGCATAAAAAGTGCATGAAAATCTCTGTGTGCTGAAGCAGTTCGCAGGCTTGTGGGAACACAAGACTTCACATAAATAACTATGGAAATTAAAAAGAGGCATGAAAATTGCTCTGGTACCTTGATGGACTAACTCCAATCTGGGGAGAGTTAGGAGAAGCTTCCCAAAAGAGGTGACATTTGTTTGAGCTGAGTCCTGAAGAATCAGTGGGAGTTGGCCAGGTGAAGACAGGAAAGCATCACAGGCAGAGTGAACAGCACGTTCAAAGGCATAAAGCAGAGCTTCCTAAAGCCCATCAGAGGCACCAGGGGGTGGGGGTGGGTAATTTGCAAAATGCAGATTCCCGGGCTCATGCAGATGTATTTGGAATCAGAATTTCATGGGCAGAGCTTGAGAACTTTGGCAAGCATTCACATGTATTCTTACGCACTCTAGAGTTGAAAACCATTGGCATGGAGGAAAGATAAGAGTTTCTGGATGCGCCCTGAAAAAAGCCAGTCCTACAATGGAGTGTGGAGGTTTTGTAGGTACTTCCAAGAATACAGTAGACCGAGTGGTCGCCCTATTTATAAAATTTTCAGGGATCTGTGGTGGTTAGGGATGTGCCAGGACATCTCCAAAGTACTACACCTTGCCCTTTTCTACCACAAAGAAGGCATCACAATACCTACTGGGCCTCTCTGGGTTCCAGAAGCAGCATATGCCAGGGCTGGGATTATCGCTCCGGCTCTAATACCGAGTGGAGCCAAAGGCGACCTACCAGCTGTGAATGTGGCCAGGGCAGGAAAGGCCTCTGCAGCAGGTGTTGGGGCGGGGGGTGGTATCAGCGGTGGGAAAAGACGTGGAATCTGTGGCAATTCCTAGTGGGAGAATAAAAAAGTAGGCCCCCAGTGTTCTGGCGGGATGCCACTTCATCAGCAGCGTAGAATTATATGCTCTTTGAAAAACATTTCCTGACCTGCTACTGGGCTCTGGTAGAGACAGGATGACCGACCAAGGAACACCAAGTGACCATTCAGCTGGATCTGCCCATCGCGAGCTGGGCAGACTTCGCACATCATAAGGTCGGGCTGGCTGAGCCACAATCCACTGTATCGGATGGTGAGGAGGGTGCATCCGGGATTAAGCGTGAACAGCACCAGTGGACATGAGCACGCAGCGTGAGCAATGCAGCCACGACTGTGGTACTGTGCCCCTGTACTTATGGCTGTATGGGGGATCCTACAGATGGAAGAAAAGGCCCAAGCTGGCTCTATAGAGGGTGAGTTCGTTATACGGAGGCAAACCACAAATGGATGACAGCCATGCCACAGGCTCCCTCAGAGGTGGCCTTGATAGAATGTGGCGAGAGAAAAGCCTCCCCGCGGGCAGTGTACTCAGTCACCCGCTTTATAACGAAAGAGAAGTGGCCCATGGATAGGAAATCATGAGACTCATGGGACATCCTGAATGGCTTGGCTGGCTGGGCAGGACCGTGGAAGGAAAAAGGCTGGAAGATCACAGATGCATGTGATGGACGTAAGGAGTGGGCCTGAATGTGAAGACCTTTGTGTCACATGTTAAAACCCGTGAGAGGGTACCCTTAGAAACAGCACGAGACAAGGGAACAGACAGAATGATCCGGCAGGTTGATATCAGCCAGTCTCTATTATTAATCACCCTGGTGCTGACATGGTGAACCCATGAATGCAGTCACCGTGCTGACTACACATGGGCCAGAGAGCACAGACTCCCATTTACCAAGACCCATGGAACCACGGACACCATAGAATGTCTAAACTTTCAGCTTCGGTGAAGAATACAATGAGCTTCTATCTTCCCTGGAGCCCTGCCCTGGTGCATTTCTAGTTGCTGGCTTCATTCTAGATCAGCGGGGCCTCACATTCATTCTCAGAACAGCCTCTTGAGAAATCTGAGAGATTGTTCACTTTGGAAAGATTACCATAATACTTGGAATTCTTAAAACTTTATACTCGGCGAGCTACTACATTGGACAAATCCAGTTTTAGTCCTAGTGGAAGTAGAGTTTGACTTAACATTTTTTTGGTTGTCTTTAGACAGTTAATAAGTTGACTGAAGTTAATAAGTTTAGGGAAGAGGTCAGTTTTAATAACACTAAAACAGCATCACAGAGATCTATTAGAGAAGGTACAGGGCTCATGCAAAGTGCTATGGGGAAAAAGGTGATTTTCTTTAAAACTCCACTTCCCCCATATTTTAAATCACATATTTTAAATTACCTCAGTTATTGTAGGAAAACTCAAAAGCATCAATATTGCCTTTTATCAAGTCACAGTATCTCATAATAATGGGTTAAAATCTTATAGGATGTGCTTTAAAAGACCAATGTGTTTGAGAGAAGAAAACCAAAGTGATCCTTCACAGAAGCCGTTGGTCATACATAAGACCAATTCCCTGGCTGGGAAAACGTAAGAACATATATTTGTAACATCCGTAATCTGTCAAGATGGTGAGTATATAAAAGTCTAGCTTTTGAGAAATCTATTCTTGGAGGCAGAGTAATTTCAACGGAGAAAAGTAATCCTTGAACCAGTGAAGGAATGATCTAGAGTTTCAGCATCCAGATAAAGCCTGCTCATTTGGGATAAACCTGCTATGGGGCTTCCTGATTTGCAAAACTTTGCCCCGCCTTGCATTTTGAACTTATTAAAATGACCCACAGACGAAGAAGTCTCTATATGACGGCCATAGAGAGACAGCACCTTACATTGATCTCTTGGGGGGTAAGGGGTAGCAACGATGCATGACAAAGGCTTCTCCTGTTTCCTATGCTAGAAAACGATCATCTCGTAACATGGTAAGCTAATGGCAGACAAGGTGCCTACATTCCTTTACCTCAGGCAGCTGAAGTCTCCGAACACCTAATAAATAATCCAACGGCAGAAAGAACATTAAAGAGATTGGGAATTCCTTCGGGCATTTTCCAAATACTCATTGTGCCTTTGGGAGACCTCTGATTTTAGAGATTTCAGGAGCAAAGTGATCAATTTTTCTCCTATTGAATTAATGGTATAAAAATGAGCTAAGTCATATTCGGGACTTACGTCTTTGCTTGAGGGAAAACTTAGCTTTGCATTTCTTCGGGTTCCGATACCCATCTGAAATCTGGTACACCTGCCTTCCCGGTGTGCTGCTCGGCACGCCCTCTGCTCTCTATCTGTGCTACCTGCTGTGCCCTAAATTCTCTCTGTGTCTTAATGCTTCCAAGTCCTTGCTCTGTCGGAAATCCTTCCCTGTCATCCCTGATGCAAATATCAGTTCTTGGAAGAAAGCTTCTCTGATCTTTACAACTTCGGTCAGTCTCCTCGCTAAGATCACTCGCACACACAAAACCTACTTGGTGCATGTTTATCTCCTTCTCTACATCACAAGCCGAGGCGGGGATTGTCTCCCCCTCCTCGTCTCTCTCCTCCCCTTCTCTGCTATGCACACAGCTTCTACAGGCCTGTGCTTCTTGGAAGACAACACTTAACACAGATGCCTACCACTGAGGGCTTCATTGTCTGCCTCCCCCCACCCCCCCACCCTCACTCCCGCCAATATCCTTCAGCTATACTCTAAACTCCAGGAGGGGTGGTCCTTCCAGAAGCATCTGGAAAGCCACTGTATCCAGCGTCCAAATCATTTGAAGAGCTCCCGACCCACAGAAGGCACTGAACACACATTCCTTGTTGCTTCATCCTCTGCGATTTCTTGCACCGTGGATTTAAATTGATATGATCCTTTTCATTGGGGTCAGACTCTTAATAAACCTTTCCCGTCGGTCCCGTGCTTTTGGAAATAAAACAATACTACTGTTGTCTAAGCCCAGCTCAGTTCCTCTAAAGCATAGTCAGGCGACTGTTATTCATGACTTAAACGCTTTGGAAGATTACCAGACTGTTTATAGAGTCGAGACTGAACTTTGTAGGCCCCTGGCCTCTCTTAAGTCAGCCGAAGCCACGACGTACGAATAAAAAGAAGGTACACAATGAACAGAAGGTACATTTCCAATGTTGCGGCTTTTCCCTTAACAAAGGGATCACTGGAAAGCAATTCGTAATCCAACGTATATTCCTGTAACTTCTCAACATGTAAACATAAGAAGTTGTGGCGAATGCAAAACTAGCACTTGTTACACTAAATAAACTAGAAATGTGCAACATTTATACCTGTGGTTTTCCGATTTTGTAATTTGTAATAAAACTGCCAGTATCTGGTACAAGGGTTGGCAACACGCTTTAGTCCAAACACTGCTGCATAAACCAAATGGCTGTTCTGTAGAGGAAAATGGAACTTGGGAATTCTTCAACTGAAGGCTGGAGTGTGGGGATTTCCATCCTCTCGGCCAGAGTGAAACCCTATTTTCGTCAAGTTTAGAAACTATTTACATAAAATAACACGAAATCTTAGGCCTCCTCAGATGCACAAAACCAAGATTAAACGACACGAGTGACACAATCTGGAGAAAGGCCTTTAAAACAGGCCTTTTCATGCAAATAAAATAGGTGATTTTTTTCCCCCTAAGTTAAAATTGGGTTCATTTCAATTTAAGGTTGCTATTTGTTCCCAACATTTGTTCACTATTCTCCCAGCTGCATAATATCTTTGGAACACTCTCCCAAACCAAAGACCCAGACTTCTTCACTCCCGTGAAAGGACACAAATCCAGAGTGGAGATTTTTCATGCCCAAGCACACATTTTTGAACTCTGGAGGGGGAGGCCCACGGACTTCCCCTTTCCAATTCTTTCTTAATCATTTCTTACATTTTCAGGGACAAGAATAATGGGGTTGAAATGCAAGGAGAGCTGCTTGTGTGAATTTATTTTGTTTTACTTACTTGGAATTGGGGTCACTGGTGGGGGCGGGGGGAGGAAAAGTTCGCTCTATGCTATCCCTGAGAACGACAAAACATAGTGTCGACTTGCTTCCTTCTCTCCTAAATGACCTTCCAGCATCATCCTCTCTGGCCCTGCACAGGCTTTTCTACCTCTCCTGTCTCTGAATTGGCCATTTTGTGCAAACCTCCTTTTCAACTCTGGAAACCTTTGTTTTTTGTGTGTTTTTTTTTTTTTTTTTTTTTTTGAGCAGGTTCAATGTTCTTTAATGAACTTCTGGGTTCTGACTCGTGACCTGAGTGCTAGGAAGGGGAGGTGGAACAGACATACTGGGGCAGAGCACCCACTGAGGAGGGGCGAGCACAGAAGACAGACTCCTGTCCCCTCTAGTCCTGTGGGTTAGTAGTTCTTGGTACCCCTTCCCCTCAGGAAAGGGGGCTCTGCCTGCCTGCCTGCCTTCACCTTGAGAGTCTTAGTAGGTAGCTACTCAAGAGCCTGGCCACATCTTCACCCCTGGACCCAGGGAGAGTTCTCAGGTGGAAAACCTGCAGGAAATCCCACCCTGCTGGTCTTTGAATAAGTTGACTCTGGTCTTTAAATAATTTTGTGCATATTAAAAGTGCTTGAATGTATCACAACTTGAGAAATGTCTTCCTTATCAGTTACAGAACGGCATTAAAAGTGTGGGCTCAGGAGTCAGGCGACGTAGATTCAAAGCCTGATTCCATTCTTTCGAGGCTGTGAGACCTACGTCAAGTTACTTAACCGTCCCAAGCTTCCGTTTCGTCATCTATAAAATGGAGATCATAATCAAACCCTCTCTTTGGGTTGTAGTGAGGATAAAGGGGATGATGTTTGTAAATAGCTTGGCGGATTGTCTACCAGACATTCAGTGCTCCGTAAATGTTAGCTATTGTCTATATATGGGTTAACATTACTGCAGAATCTCGAAAGTTTCAGAATTCTGTTGGGAATATCACCCTGTTCAGCTCTTCATTATAATCATAACTGGGTCATCCTAAGTTATCTCTGCCAGAGGGGTGCTTCGGGCCTCACCTTACAAAGCACTGATATTAATTCATTTCTTTTTAATTTATCAAGGGACTTCCACTAGCTACTAATTTAGCAGAGCCCACAGTCTCCCTGTATGTCCTTGAGCTGAGATGCAGGAGACCAAGTATGTAAGAAAAAAAAAAAAACTGATTGCTTAGCCTTCCAGCTGTTCATTTGCTTGTTTTTCAAAATGGCTCTGAGCAGCAAGCAAGAGACAGGAAAAAAGTTGTTCGAAAGTGGAACTTGATTTAATGTATTCTGGACACAAAACTTTCACTTTCAGCCCCCTTCAGGCCTGAAATACATGAACTACAGCCTGTAATGTATTCAGTAAACGGCAAGTAGCCTAGAGGTCAAAGGCAATCTGGTACTAGGGGTATTTGATCTTGTTCAAAAGGTGCTTTTGCAGGCTGGCTTTAGACTGTGCTTGACTGTCACCTTGGTTCTGGGAAGGCAAGAACGAGGGTGTTGTTCATATTGGTTCCTTTGGAGCCTGGAGAGCAAAGCCTCTCCTGACTCCTTTCTCTGACCCTTAAGGTCTGACTTCAGGGAGACCCAAGTGGCTGAAGTCAAGGCCATAGTTGTGCTGGGTCCTTGCAGAAGGGACAATTGTGGTCTCGCCTGTGAGGCGGGGGGAGCACACTCTGTCACTGCAGGGGCCACGTGCTATTGGCCGAGAAGGGGTGAAGCAGCGGCTTCCATTTTATTTACAGGAAAAGTGGTTTCTCTGTTTTTCTCTGTTTCAACTTTTATTCTAGTTTAAGGATCATCAGTGGTAAAATCTATAGAATCTTAAAGGAGTTTTACTACACTGGATAACCTAAGGATAATTTTTCTTTTTCTCCACTCTGTCTTCATTCAGAAAAAAATTGTAGACAATGCATTTAGGATGAAACAGGAATTTTTACCGTTGGAATTGTAATTCTAATACTAAATAGTTGTTTTACTTTGGTTCCTCAATATTTCTGGATGTCATATTCCTCAGATAGAAAATGAGGGGCTTGGAATGGATGAGCTGTAAAGCCCCTGTCAGATTTAAAAACTTTATGGTTCTGCTGGAGGCTCAATTTATAAAGAAATATATTGTCCCCCTACCCCTACCAGTCAGTTCCAGATAATGTGCTATTTTTCACAAACATTGCTGATATAGCATCTATTTTCAGTTTCCAATGCAATGGAGAACAATGTGACCCATTTAAAAGCTAGCTTATGAGAGACTATTATCCACCAGTTATCAATCCTTCTATTTAGTTTTCTTGATAAGGACCAGATGATGGAAACATTTCCTTGCTACAAAAATAATAGCGGTCTAGACTATGGTTGATAATACTGTACATGCTCTCCGTAATAGCTCTGAAAAATGATTTCGTATTTGTTGCCAATTCAATTTGGATGAGTTGAGAAAAAGGAAAAAATTCACTCTTGTGCTCATTTGTCTTGAACAACTGAACAGTTAAAAAGACATATGGCTTCTCCAGATCATTAGAAACTGTAATTGTTAATTTCAATTTGGACTGCTCTTGAGTTTATGATACAGAAATGATTGCTGTTAAGATCATAAGAGATTGCTTTTTTTTTTGTTTTAAGAAAATACTCTTCTGTTCATATACATGCTTTCTTAGAATGAGTTAAAGGATGTTTACTAAGAAAGATGGGAGAGTAACTGAATAAATGGGAAACAGTATTATTTCAATGAGCAAGTCGGTTCACGGATGTAGTTTCCTTAATTTTATTTATATAACAACAATCTGGCTGATGTCTATCCACTAGTGATAGTGAATAGAGTTTAAAAAAGTGGTTTCCTGGGGCGCCTGGGTGGCTCAGTCAGTCGTGCGCCCAACTTTTGATTTCATCTCAGGGTTGTGAGATTGAGCCCCATGTCGGGCTCCACACCGAGTGTGGAGGCTGCTTAAGAATCTCTCTCTCCCTCTACCACTCATGCTCTCTTGCTCTCTCTAAATATATATATAAATAAAAATAAAATATAAAAAAATAAATTAAAAAATTGTTTCCTTAAAGAGGGACAAGACTGGGACATATTAGGTAAGTGATGTCAATGGTTCCGCGTTTTTATATTCAATTTTGGTTACAAAGTTCATATCCCAAGTTAGGGGCAAACACCAGAGTACATATTTTTAGTGATATGTTAACTTCTAAATGCAGAATTTAAAACAATACCATAAAATGATGGTACAGTAGCTAATAGATATTCTGTACAAGGAGATGCCGAAGAAAAGCTTTATAAAAACAAAAAGCAACCCAACAACCCTGACAGTATTACTCTTAATCCTTTCCAATTTCTGATACCCTGACCAGGAACACCCCATACAAACACACACACACACACACACACACACACTCCCTGAATGGCTGACGGTGGGAAGGAGGACACGCCTCACAGTGGCCCCAGCGTCAGGTAAACGCAACAGTGAAAGACCCGAGCGGTGCTTGGAACCCAAGTCCCGGCAGGGAGCACCGTGCGGGCGGATCTCTCATCTTCAGAGGCAGCTGAAGAAGAAGATCCAGGAGAGCGGAGGGCAACGCGGGAGCACGGAGGAGGGGAGCATGGCCGGCAGTGCTGCTTATGAACGATGCTTCTATCTCAGCTCACTTTTAAAATCGGAGGCACGGAGGCGCCTGGGTGGCTGTCTGTTGGGCGTCCGACTTGGGCTCAGGTCGTGATCTCCCGTTTCATGGGTTCGAGCCCCGCATCAGGCTCTGTGCTGACAGATCAGAGCCTGGAGCCTGCTTCAGATTCTCCCTCTCCCTCTCTCTCTCTCTGCCCCTCCCCTACTCGTTCTCTCTCTCTCTCTCTCTCTCAAAAAGAAATAAACATAAAAAAAATAAAACCAGTGGTATAGAGAGACGCGGTGAAGACTGAATGACAGAAGAGGACGGAGGGAGGGAGGTACCCCTACAACGGTAACTTGGCCTAAGAGGAGGTGACTCTGCATCCTGGTTTGCCTGTTGTTCCCATATAATTAGCAACAGTAGCCTTTCCTCTCAGAGCGTCCCGCTGTGGATGATAAATTACCACCCTAGATACGTGCCCCAAATACTGGCGGCACAACTAGTGACAGGTCACCAGTCCTGGGACTCTGAAGGGTCAAGCAAGCGGTGCAGCCAGGGAAGGAGAACTGCCAACGGTCTGCAGGCAACTCAGACAGAAACCAAGAAAAGGCCACCGCATTTTCCTTAGGTATCTGTATATAATTTGATAGGCTTCTTGCAGTCAGATATGCAGAGGAGAGTGTTTGTATGAAAGATGATAATCTGAGAGAAGGCTTTTCCCTCATCGCATCTCTCACCGTCTCTGTCTTCCTTTGGCCTCTAAGGCAGCCCCCCTGGTACCCTGGCCTCATGTCAGCCCCTCCCCGAGGGTAGCCTGGATCTTTTGGCTCCTTTCTGGCAAACAGGATGGGGCAGGGGCGATGAGATGCCTCTGCCAAGACTGAGTTATACGAGGGCTCCGGCTGCATCCTGGCGCTCTCTCTCTCTCGCTCTCTCTCTCTCTCTCTCTCTCTCTCTCCCCCCTCAGGGAGACTGGCAGCCACATTGTGAGCTACCCTGTGGCGAGGTCCGTGTGGACAAGGAACTCACGTCTCCAGCCGACAGTGACCAAGGACTGAGGTTGCCAACCGCCACGTGAGGGAGGCTGGAAGCGGGTCCTGCCCCAGCGGAACCCTGAGGTGACAGCTGCCCCGGGCCACGCCCTGACGACAGCCTTGCGAGCACCGGAGGTGGCATCCAGGCTGCGCCCAGATCCCCAGCCCGTAGAAGCCGCGAGATGATAAATGTTTTCTAAAGCCCCTAAGTTTGAGAGAAATCTCTGAAGCGGCAACAGTTACGCAAGACAAGCACCACCTTTGTCCCCCTGCGGGGTTCACGGACGGGCTTCCCTGCCTCCCACTGACCGGACCCGACCGAGGCAAGAACCCCACAACTGGCTGTCGTTGAACAACATTATTCAAATGCCTACTGCTGAGTAGGAGGGCAGGAATCTAAACAGGTTTTCGAGGGAAATGGCCAACTGAGAGGATGTATATGCAGGGGAGGCTTCGGGCTGGTGAGCTTCCCCAGGGCAGACCTTGCCTGACTCACCGGCTAAGCTCTCCAACCCCTACGGCTGGACGGTCTGGGTGAAGGCTGCAGCTACAGGCCTCAGGGCACACACTTCCGTTCCTTAGGGAGCTGCTTTTCCCGCAATGGGACACCTCATCCGCGTCTTCCGCGGGAGGCCCTACACCTTCCAGTTCCCTTCATTTGGGGCGGAGGCCAAGGCCAGGCCTGGGGTGTCCTTGCTCTTGCTGCATCTGAAAGCAAGGATTCCATTTCCGGCAGCTTTGCAGTGAAACTTCCGGCTGACTTGTTACACATTTTACTTTGTTGGCTTTAAAGCATCGTTTCCTTATACGTGAGGCTGCTATTTCTTTTTTTTTTTTTTTAAGTTTATTGATTTATTTTGAGAGAGAGACAGAGTGAGCAAGCATGAGTAGGGGAGGAGCACAGAGAAGGGGGTGGGGAGAGAGAGAGAGAATCCCAAGGACCTTTTACACTTTCATCACGGAGCCTGACACAGGGCTTGAACTCACCAACGGTGAGATGATGACCTGAGACAGAATCAAGAGTTGGACACTTAACAGGCTGAGTCACGCAGGTGCTCCTTTCTCTCTTTTTTAAAAAAGTTTTTATTTATTTGAGAGCGAGAACGAGGGAGGGGCAGAGAGAGACAGGAAGAGAGAGAATCCCAAGCAGGGGCTGTCGGTGCAGAGCCCAAGGAGGGGCTCGAATCACTGCACGATCATGACCTGAGCTGAAATCAAGAGTCAGACACGTAGCCGACTGAGCCACCCGGGCGCCCCATATTTCTCTTTTTGATAAGGACTCTTCTTTGGTTTGGTTCACTCTTGACGGGTCAACAAAACCTGGTGGTTCAGAGCTTGGCTCTGGATCTCCACTTGCTGGCCTTAGGTTCTGGGTCTCACATTTCCCAGCCGTGCAACCTTGGGCAATCTGCTTCACCTCTCTGTGTATCTGCTCACTCAAACAAAAATTGGACGGCAATAACTGTTACTGTGCACCAGTGAACACGTGTCCCTTACTTATAAGGGGTAGAACAGGTTAGCTGTTTCAGGATGCCAACAATCAGGAAATACATGGAGGACAGGCCCACGAGGTGCTGGGGCATGAGGAAATTAACACTGTGCAAAAGAGCAGCGGGCTGTGAGTGGGCATTCTGTCCACCTCACCTACAACATCACAGCATCACGTGGCACAAACATAAAGCAGTCATTTTTAAAAATCAAAACCATGTCTTGAGCTGGGACTGTTTTCTCTCATTTAAAGTTTTGGGAATTTGCCATGAGGTGCGAAATAACCCACTGGTATATACTGGATTCTTAGAGAGTGGTCCATGACTCAGACTCCTCAAAGGAAGTAAGACTGCTCCACACAAAGCCTTTAGAAGTCATTTGTAGTCAGACAATGGGGATAAATTTGAATCGCTCCGTGGAAAGAGAAATTGCCTATTTAATAGGTGAGTTGAGGGCACTGTCGAATCATTTATGGAATTTTGGAAGAAGCGCCATTGTAAAATAAATGAGGTATCGTGGACAAGTCAGTTTTGTTAGTCAAAGGAAACCGTGATCTAAATTTCAGCAACCCATATAGAGGAGAAGAATATGGACGCGGCGGGGATGCACAGATATTCACAATGATCTCATCTCGTAGACGTTATCAGGAGCAAATACTTTCTAGTAGGCTATGGAACACGTATGTGTGGCATGTTTGGATTATACGGCTTCTGTGCTTTGGAATTAAAACCCAGAAGGGGATGTATACCCATGGACAGAAACTCACATACAAGAAAACTTTCATGAGAGGCTTGGCTATATCTGCTCCCTGACTTCTTTCCTTCTTCCTGCTTCCTCAAGTCTATCCCCGCTTCCTTGACCTCCTGCCTGCTGCTTTGCCCGACTGACCAATCCTTCTCTCGGCTGACTGGCTTGCTCCATCCACATGCTTAAGCACAGGACATGCAGGTGCTACAGGCTATTGGTTGGAGCCACAAGTACTCACACTGGTGATGAGAACGTGAAGTCCACATAATTTTCCCACAAGCACAAGAGTGGACATGGAGAAAAAAAAAATCTAAGAATGAGTGTATTATATTGGGAAAAAAAACACACAGAAGATCCTGTCTCTTGGACCACCAGCATTGGCACCATCCAGGAGTGTGTTAGAAATGCAGGGTATAAAAAAAAAAAAAAGAAATGCTGAATATCAGACCCCAAACTGGACCTACTAAATCTGAATGCTTTGTTTTGCTTTTTTTTTTTTTAATATTTTTATTTTTTTAGAGAGGGAGAGCTAGCAGGGGAGGGGCAAGAGAGAGAGGGAGACACAGAATCCAATGCAGGCTCCAGGCTCCGAGCTGTCAGCACAGAGCCTGACGCGGGGCCTGAACCCACAGACCGTGAGAGCATGACCCGAGCTGAAGTCGGGCGCTTAACGGACTGAGCCACCAGGGCGCCTCATGAATGTGCTTTTTTAGTAAGATTGCTAGGGAGCTGTATGTACATTAAAAGTTTCCGAAGCACTTCCCGGGAAACAGAGTAGATTAAAACTCACGTTCTTATAGCAGCACAGCACAGCGTAGCAGTAAAAGCATGGAACCTGATGCTAGAATGCCTAGGTTCACCACCTACAATATGAATCACACAACTTTCTCCACCTCTCAGAGACTCACTTTTCTCATCTATAAAATCAGAATGATAATAGTACTACCTCATTGGGTTGTAATTGAATTAATAATTGCAGAATGCTTAGAACAGTGACTGGCACTTGGCAATGAAGTGCCATGTAAGCACTGGGTAAGTAACCCGTTTCTGAAGCTCAGTGTAACATAGGCAAAACGTTCTAGAACTTCTTTATAAACTTTATGGAGTGATAATCAAGGCCTACTTGACTCATTTCTCCACATTCTCACCCACTGCTTCCTTACTTCCTCTTTCGGGCTGCCTCTGAGCTGGGCATATATATATCAACTCTGTGCTTATTACTCTGTAATGTAATAATTTATCACTCTGCCTTCCACACCATACTATGAGCCCTTGGGAACAAGGACTGTATCCTAGTCTTTTTGGTATTGCTTCAGAGTCTGGCATCTGATAGTAGGCACTCGATAAATGCTTTTATTTTTTATTTTGATTTTTTTATATTAAATACAATTTATTGTCAAATTGGTTTCCATACAACACCCGGTGCTCATCCCAACAGGTGCCCTCCTCCATACCCATCACCCATCTTTCCCTTCTCTCGATAAATGCTTTTAAAATGAATGAACAGATGCTTGATTCATCATTAGTTCTTAATTTTTCTCAAGGCCTAGACATTTCTTTGTTTTTCTCATGCATTTTTCTCTTAATATTATTTAACACCATCAATTTATATTCATGGGGAACCTATTGTATATAGCTGTACGTATGTTTTCATTCACTAAGTACATTTCACATTATTCATATTAGGTTTGAAAGTGGTGCCTGATAGTCCTGATAATGCAAAACCAAGCAGATTTCTCTAACATAATTATTCCAGGGAGAGTTTCTGCTCTAAGTGAGTCTGGCCTTGTATCCTTCACTAACAGCAGGATGTGACTTCTTCCAGTTTTAGCTCCCTTGCACACACATTACGACGTGTGTTATGCCCTGGCCATTTGGACCTAATTAAGGCATACGTTCCTATCTTTAAAGACTCAGCAAAAAACTAGCAAACCAAATCCAGCAGCAACACACAAAAAGGATTATATACCACGAGAAAGCAGGATTTATTGCAGGAGCGCAAGGTTGGTTTAACGTCAGAAAATCAATTAAATTAGTAATATGTTATATTGAGAGAATAAAAAACAGAAAGTACACAATCATCTGAATAGACCCAGAAAGACAATTGACGAAATCTACCCACCTTTTCATGACAGACACTCAGCAAGCTAGGAATGGAAGGGAATTTCCTCCCACTGATACAGAAAATCTGTGAAAAACTGTCAACGAGGTGACTGAATGGTCAAAGACTGAATGCTTTCCCCTTAAGGCTGGGGACAAGAGAAGGATGTCGCTCTCACCACTTGTGTTCAACATTCTGCTGGAGGTTCTTCAGCCAAAGGCAGTGGGAATGACTGCTAATAGAGTTCTTTTTGAGAGGATAGAAATGTTCTCCACTTAGATTATGGTGATGTTGCACAACTCTGTAAGTATACTAAAAACCACTGAATGGTACAGTTTAAACAAGTATGTTTTTATGTTATATAAATTCTATTTCAATGTAGCTGTTAAAAAGCCATTATAATACAGGGATGCCTGGTTGGCTCAGTCAGTAGAGTGTGTGACTCTCATTCTTGGGGTTGTGAGTTCGAGCCCTACGTTGGGTGTAGAGATTACTTAAAAATAAAATCTTAGAGGCGCCTAGGTGGCTCAGTTGGGTGAGCGTCAGACTCTTGATTTCAGTTCAGGTCATGATCTCATGGTTTGTGGGCTCTGAGCGGATGGTGTGGAGCCTGCTTAGGATTCTCTCTCTCTCTTCTCTCTCTGCCCCACTCCTGCATGCACATTTATTCTCTCTCTCTCTCTCTCAAAATAAGTAAATGAAAAACTTTAAAAACATCTCAAGAAAAAGTCATTATAGTACAAAATGACAAGTGACAAATGTAATAACCCCTAGCCTTTTCCTAAGCACTGAGGGCATACCAGGCAGCATACTAAAGTCTTTAAATATATTATGTCTGTAATCACATATAAGGTAAATGTTGCTATTATCTTGATTTCACGGCTTTTGGCAGATGGGGAAACTGAGGCTTAGAAAGCTTCAGTAATCTCTCAAGGTTACACAACTAACAAGGGGTGAAGCTCGAATTCAGTCTTAAATACTACGAGGCTACAATGTATATACAGCGCGAGCAAAGGGGAAGGATCTTCCAAATTCTGTTATTGAACACACGCTTTGAATATTAAATATTTATGCCATTATAGTTTTGTGGACTTACACAGGCCACTTCCTTTGGTATGAGGTTGGGGACTGGACTTGGACCAGGGCGCTCATCTGAGGCATAAAAGGTTGAAGGGGGCTGAGCTGAAAGGCAGATTCCGGCATGGTAAGACCACACAACCTTTCGTTCAGCCTACAGCAATGATAGCGTCCTATCCAAAAACTCCTCAGCACACACATGCCTAACAGTAAGACCATTCTCTTCCTTCAACTCCTGGGAAAACAACAGGAAACCGCAGACTTGCAGCATCCCACTGTGGCTCTTAGGACACAACCCAGCTCATGGAAAGTGAACATTCAAGAAGAAGGGGCGGGACAACAGCAGGTGAAAAGGGGCGGTGGCAGATTTTCCCTCCTGCTGCTAAAACAATGGGCAGACTCAGTGAGCTCTGAAGCACGGGGACCTTCTCTTCTGTGGAGGTGAAAAGAAAGTTTTACCCTCCCTCATTCTCTCTGGCCTCCCTTTACTTTCCCTGTCTTTACTTTCAGGGTGTTTGGATGTTTCTTTTGATGCGTTTAGAAGTATTGAATCAGAAGGTGAAAATAGGGCAGGGAGAGAAATGTGAGTTTGCTGGGCTCATCACCACTGTCACGTGTTGCCTGGGAAGTGACCTGCAAGGGAAGTAGGGACCTGCCACTGGTCTCCCTCCTGGGCCCTGAATCCGTTTTTCTTTTTTTTTTTAATTACAAAAGTAAGACATCTTGTTTTTATACATTTCACCTCAATTTCACCTCCCTGTCAATTTCAGAGCAATTGCCCTATAGTTTTACTCTGGGAAAAAGCCCAAGTAAACTTCAGGCACTAGAAAATAGCTAGCAGGAGACCTTTAGAAGAGAAAACAAAATAAGCTCAGAATACTTAAAAAAAAAAACACGTGCATGGAGCCTTCTACAAATCTTCCGAAAGAGGTAGGGAGCCACAGAAATGAATGACATAACTATTGTGATGTCCAGGTACTGAGGACCTTCTCTGTGCCAGTAAGTTGGTTGACCTCCAGAGCAGAAGCTTGGGCTCAGGGTCCCTCGCTTTCATGGAATCCCTTGCAAGGCCCTTGTGTGGTAGGATCCTCTCCCTAAGGAAAGAAAAAAACCAAAAACCCTCAAGGTAACCCGGCTATGCGCGCAGGTGACAACATCCCTTGTGACCTTTAACTGAGGCCACTTAATCAGACTGCATGTTTGTGTGTGTTACCATACATGGGAAACAGAGAAGTAAAAAATATATAAAAAAATACACCGTGTGGCGTTTGAGCACACACCCATCTGAGCGGTGCTGGCACGAATAAAGCTGCTTCCTGGAGAGAAAAGCCTGGGTGTCATGACTTTCTGTGCATTTCCACCTCCTTTGCCACCGGGGATGTGGATCTCGGGGCTCCAGGAGAGGCAGCTCACCTGGCACCAGAGGACCCACTTGATCCGCAGGAGACTAGCCCTCCCAGTGCAGCGGGGTGGGGACCTGGGTGCGCAATGGAACCCGTGAGGCCCAGGAGCTTGCTCAGGGAGCGCCCGTCAGACTGGTAAGAGCCCGGGTTCGTTTTGGCAGACCTGCCCCTAAGAGGCAGAAGGGGAGCCTGATCACCTCCCAGCGTGGCCCTAGTAGGTCCAAGAGGGACGAGGAACGAAGCCGCAACTCTAAGGCGCTGGGCGCTGGCTGGTGGGTTGGAGTGGCCATGTGACTGTGTGTGGGGATTTGTCTCTCGTTCATTTCCTGGGTCAGTGACTATGATCATGAGAGACAACTGTCTCTGGTCGATTTACCTCAGAACGGGGACTTTCAGGAATATTCCCAAGCAGCTGCTGAAACTCCTTTTGTTTCGGGGAAACTCCCTGTCTTCTCCAGACTGACACGGACTGGGGTGGGGGGAACAAAACAAAACAAAACAGAACAAAAGAAACCTGGAGTCTGCTCCTCGGTCTGACCTGACAAGATTTAAACCAAGGAATTCTCTTTCTCTGCCTTCTGCTGGCACCTCGCCTCTTCTGCCTGCCCTTCCCCCCCTCCTGTTTCTGCCCCACCTGGGGGGCGGCCTGCACAACTGGCTCCCCAATGCCTCAGGCACCGTCAGCTCCTCCTCCCACCCTAGATGTCGAGGAGCGAAGACCCCGGATGTCAGATGTCCCCACCAACGTTCCAGGTAAAAATTAACCATGGGGAACAAAGTGTCTTCCGTGGACCCAAGTAAAACGTATTCAGTGTTTAAGCTAATTTAAGTTTGCTGGTTTGAGACAGGCAATGTTTGTCAACAACAACAACCAAAACCCTTTTATTCTACCTAGATTTGCTGGAGGTCAAATGAGCTCATGTTATCTCTGTTCTAATTTGTTAGCAAAAGGATGACTTAAAGTAATGGTTAACTTTGGGGTGCCTGGGTGGCTCAGTTGGTTAATTGATTTGTAAGTGTGCCATCTTAGAAATTCTGATGTAAGAGTTCGCATTTGGTTACTACTTAGTTTTCACTGGACACTAAAGTTTCTAAGAGTTAAAATTCCTGCTCAATGTCATTAAGACTAATGAGAATAAGGAAAGCAACTCTGCATGTAAAAAAGTAGATATATTAAAAAAAAAAAAATATATATATATATATATATATATATATACACATACATTTTTTGGTAAAGGTAAGAAAAAAAAAGAAAAATACTTTTGTCCTAAATGAGACTGGTTGTTTACACACACACACACACACACACACACACACACACACACACAGAAAAAAGGCTTAGGTCAAAATCTAAAAGCAAAAAAAAATTGTAAAAAGTTTATAAAGAAAAATCTTAAAAACATTTTTTTATATCTGGTCAGGAGATCTAAAGTTAAACCATTAACTTATGCTAAATTATCCACTATCTTATAGACACAATATAAAAGCCCGGTGGCCTTCCTGGAGAGGTTAAGGGAGGCTCTCATTCAATATATGGCTATTTCCCCTAACACTCCTGAGGCTGAGATGATTCTAAATGACAAATTTGTCACTCAATCGGCCCCAGGTATTAGGAGAAAACTGTAAAAACTGGCTGTTGGTCCAGAAGGGACCCTGGAGGAGCTCTTATGAGCTGCCAACTGGGTATATTGCAACCAAGATCAAGAGGAGAATAAAAAAAAAAGAAAAGAAAAAAGAAGAGAAAAGAAATGGAGGCTTAAAAACAAAACAAACAATCTGAGGCCTTAGTTGTGGCCTTATGTACTATGTCAGACCGGACTTCCCAAGGTCCTGGCACCAAGTGCCATTTATATGGCTGTTCAGAGCACTAAAATGAGAACGTCCTCAGAGGGGGCAACAGAAATGAAAACCCCATAAGCCAGGCCCCTTGCATGGAGACAACCACCGGAGATCTGAATCCGCTCGGGGACCTGTATCTGTGAGGCTCAGATAACCGTGTCCCTGCAAGGGACTGACGGGGCCTGGGGCTCTTCACCGAGGCTCCCCTGAACCAACTGTCTATCAGAAACCCAGAGCCTCGGGTAACTCCAAATATAGAACGAAAACTGGTTGATTTCCTTCTTGACACCTGAGCTACCTTTTCTGTCCTCCTTTCCACTCCAGGCCAAGTATCCAAACGCAGTATGACGATTAGAGGCATCTCCAGAAAACTTCTTAACTAAATTTTTCTCTCAGCCCCTGGGATGCATGTGGGAAAAAACTAATTTTTTTCTCATTCTTTCCTGATAATACCGGAGAGCCTTACTCCCTTGTAGGAAGGGACATTATAACTAAATTAGAGACTATAGTACGAGTAACTCCAGAACAAATAAACGATTGTATGAATTTTGGGAAATTATTGGATATTGTAGGCTGTAGATACCAGGGTTCAGGGAAATGGTTTGCCTGCTGTATCAATTATTAAAGGAGATTCAATCCCACCTACTCTCCAAAAAACAAACAAACAAACCAGGGTCTGACTCCTAGGCACTGTCTCCAGCCCTTGGAATGGTTATAAACAGAGCAGGGCAATTACTATTACCAAGCTCACAGGGCTAAAAGATCATTAAAACACAGCATCAGGCCTTTCATTTAGGGAAGGACAAGATTTATCGAATGGCCCAAAGGATGTTTACTGGAAAAAATTTGTCAAGGACAGTTCTGCAAGTAGTGTCAGCCTGTGAAGTATATCTTGGAAACAGTCCTCTCAACAAACTCTCTCTCCCAGGCAGTCAAAGAACTGGAGGCTAATCCCCGGAAGACTGACAATTAGGTTTCACTCATATGCCAAGGTCGAAGGAATGCCAACATCGGTTGGTATGGGTTGATACTTTTACTAATTGAATAAAGGCCTTCTTCTACAAGACAGAAAAGGCACAAGAAGTAATAAAAGTTCTGCTTTATAAAATGATACCCAGGTTTGGCTTACCTAAAAATTTGCAAATTAATAATGGTAAATGGCTGCTTTGACTCTTCCTCTAGTAGAACTCCTGGCTCTTAGAAGAGTTTTACACCTCAAAATAAAGCAAACTGCTGATGCTCAGCAAAACTCTAAATAACACCTCACAAGCATTAGATGTTTTAAAAAAATGTTTTTTAAATTAATCTAGGGCCGAACTCTTGGAAACAGAGCCACCATTGGTTACGCACTGCTCCTGTTCCTCCATCACCTGAGTTATGAGAGATCCCCTGACAAAGTCAGGGTCTCTCCTAGTTGTTTGACGGGTTTGGGAACTAAGGACATTATCTTAAGACGCCATCTTGTTGGTCAGTATAATCATTACTTTGTGTTTTTCTCTGTGTGTCTGCTGATGTTAATACCACCTCCTGCCTGCCAGCCTTCCTGTAGAAACATGCTGTGGGTCACTCGACCGACCCGTGGGTGGACTATAACTGCCGTACCCCTCCCTACACCGCCCCTTGTCAGCTTGAAGAAGCCGCAACGGTCATCGTCCCTGTTCCCTGACAGCAGTTATAGGCCCTGTTCCAGGGGTGGAATAAACAGGGAAAGGGTTAACATGAGGCAGGGAGAGATAAGGGACCGCAGCTGCAGGTGGGAGGCTGAAGAAGCAGACGGGCTTCTCCCGGTATAGGATCTTCGACAGGCACCCTCCCCCCCATTATCAAGGGCATGAAGGGGAGGATCTAAATGCGATGGACAACCTAACCCTAAGACAACAGATGCGGGCCCTCGGCTCTGCCCTAACCACCTTACACCACTGGGTCAGGGAGCGATTACCTGTGAGTCTGACCACAGATGCTCACCCCTTTAAACCAGGAGATGCAATATGGATAAAGGAGTGAAATGTCCAACCCCTAAAACCCTTCTGGAGGGGCCCGTTCACTATCATTCTGTCCACCCCTCCTGTAGTAAAGGTGCCCAAAGTGTGTCCCTGGATTCACCACAGCAGAGTGAAGCCGGCATCTCGAAACTGGGCATGCATTCCTGACCCATCAATGCTGTGCAAGCTGACCATACGGAAGATTCTGCAACTCCAGAGGCTCCGGGAGACTGCAGCCCTGCTTTAGTCCTCCGGAAGCTGCCTGATCTATGCAGAGCAGAAGGCTGAGGAACCGACCGTCTGGTGAGACAGATGACCGTCTTATTTTCTATATGTTTCCTTACTTGTGATGCACTGTCACCCTTGTTTCTCACTATTACTGTGATGTTTGCTCTACTCTTTGTCACAGGATTGGCCTAGGCCGTCCCGGTTGGCTGCAAATGTGGGGAGAGGTTTCTGTGAACACTCACCTTCCTCTTGTGGATAGGATACTTCGTTGGTACCAACGTGGGAAAACAATGGCCATAAGAGACTAGAAAACTAGATCCCCACAAACTTTAGAGTAAAACAAAATACCCCAGTCCTACTACCGGGGTTTGGCTTCTCAAAAGCTCAAATAATTGGGAAGAACTTTCTTACCTAGTGGGGGAAAAGTTCATCGTCATCTCTGTTAAAAACTTAACATTCCTAGGCCAACTGAACTGCCAGGAAAACCCAATGGTGGGGGACCCCAGATCACCTTGAGCCAGATCCCTATCCATTTTCTAAATTTTCTCATCTCTGAGAGGCCTGGGACAGTGTCAACACAGCCATCAAATGGCGGGCTCCATGTGGACTGTACTAGATATGTGGAAGGACAGCTCTACAGTACTTCCCTTGGTCTGGTCACGGTCACGTGTGCTGGGAACTCTTCGTCCATCTTTCTTCCTGCTCCCACTTGCCAGAGGGAAACATTCGGGAGTCCAAGTGTATGGGGAGAGGGAGACGCAAAGAAAGCAGCATGCCTTACAAATTGGCAATTAAAAAGGCGATAAAAGGCCTCCCGAGCGTATAATCCAATATTGTGGCCCTGCCGCCTGGACAGAGGACGGGTCCTCAGGCTACTGCACTCCCATTTACATGCTACCGCACAATCAGACTATAGGCAATTATAAAAATTATAACCAACAAAACTGCCAGAGTGGTTGACTTACTAGCCAAGCAGCAAACCAAAATACACAATGCTACCTATCAAAATTGCTTGGACTTAGATTACCTGCTTGCTTCCCCCCCCCCCCAAAAAAAAAGTTTGTCAAAAGTTTAACGTAAGCAACTGCTGATAGATAATGAGAAAAAAGTCATAGAGGAGATCACAAATCAAATGAAAAGGATTTCTCATGTCCCCGTCCAGACCTGGAACAGTTAAAACCCCAAGGAGTTATCTGGAGGATGTTTTTCAACTTTCGGAGGGTTCAAAACTCTCATAAAAATTATCCTCCTAATTCTGGGAGGTTGCTTAATCATACCTTGCTTAGCTCCCTTGGTGGCATGGTCTGTCTCCAGTCTCATTGTGACCATAATTAAAAAAAAAAAAAAGGATGGTCACTCATGTAATGATGTTATAGAAATACAAACGTCTAAACCAAGATGATGCTGTTTGACCCAAAATAGAGGGTGTGAGTATCAAAGGGGGGGAATGTGGTAGGGTTCCCTGCCTAAGGAAAGGAAAAAAACCTAACAAAACCTC
Source organism: Prionailurus bengalensis (assembly GCF_016509475.1). Classification (NCBI taxonomy): domain Eukaryota; kingdom Metazoa; phylum Chordata; class Mammalia; order Carnivora; family Felidae; genus Prionailurus; species Prionailurus bengalensis. The sequence continues at coordinate 11,596,560 of NC_057353.1, read as the reverse complement.
AAGGTAATCTGGCTATGCGCTTCCATGATAACATCCCTCATGACCTTGTAACATGAGACCACTTAATCAGACTGCATGTTTGTGTGTGTTACCATATATGGGAGACAAAGAAGTAAAAAATATACAAAAAACTACACCACTGGCACAAAAAGAGACACTCAGATCAATGGAACAGAATACAGAAGCCAGAAATGGACCCACAAATGTACGGCCAACTAATCTTTGACAAAACAGGAATGAATATCCAATGGAATAAAGACAGTCTCTTCAGCAAATAGTGCTGGGAAAACTGGACAGAGACATGCAGAATAATGAACCTGGACCACTTTGTTACACCATACCCAAAAATAAACTCAAAATGGATAAAAGACCTAAATGTAAGGCAGGAAAAAATCCTCGAGGAGAAAGCAGGCAAAACCTACTTACTCATCATGTAGCAACTTCTTACTCAACATGTCTCCAGAGGCGAGGGAAACAAAAGAAAAAACGAACTATTGGGACCTCATCAAAATAAAAAGCTTCTGCACAGCGGAAGAAACAATCAGCAAAACTAAAAGGCAACCGACGAATGGGAGAAGATATTTGCAAATGACATATCAGATAAAAAGTCTCCAAAATCTATAAGGAACTTATCAAAATCAACACCCAAAAAACAAATAATCCAGTGAAGAAATGGGCAAAAGACATGAATAGATGTTTCTCCAAAGAAGACAACCAGATGGCCAACTGACACGTGAAAAAATGCTCAACATCACTCATTATCAGGGAAATACAAATCAAAACCACAATGAGATATCACCTTACACTTGTCAGAATGGCTAACATTAACAACACTGGCAACAACAGATGTTGGCGAGGATGTGGAGAAAGAGGATGTCTTTTACACTGTTGGTGGGAATGCAAACTGGTGAAGCCACTCTGGAAAACAGTATGGAGGTTCCTCAAAAAACTAAAAAACTAAAACTAGAACTACCCTACGACCCAGCAATTGCACTACTAGGCATTTATCCAAGGAATACAGGTGTGCTGTTTCAAAGGGACACATGCACCCCAATGTTTATAGCAGCATTATCAACAATAGCCAAAGTATGGAAAGAGCCCAAATGTCCATCGGTGGATGAATGGATAAAGATGTGGTGTGTGTGTGTGTATATATATATATATATATATATATAAAATATGGAGTGTTACTCGGCAATCAAAAAGAATGAAATCTTGCCATTTGCAACTACCTGGATGGAACTAGAGGGTATTATGCTAAGCGAAATTAGTCAGAGAAAGACAAATATCATATGACTTCACTCATATGAGTGAACATAAAACAGATGAACATAAGGGAAGGGAAGCAAAAATAATGTAAAAACTGGGAGGGGGACAAAAACATAAGAGACTCTTAAATATGGAGAACAAACAGAGGGTTGCTGGAGGGGTTGTGGGGGGGGATGGGCTAAATGGGTAAGGGCATTAAGGAATCTACTCCTGAAATCATTGTTCCATTGTATGCTAACCTGGATGTAAATAAATGAATAAGTAAGTAAATAAATAAATAAATAAATAAATAAATAAATAAATATCAACACAAAACAAAACTACGCCAGGTGGTGTTAGGGGCTCAGTTCTTCGGGTGCGAACCCAACTGAGCGGCGCTGGCAGGAATAAAGTTGCTTCCTGAAAGAAAAGGCTTGGTGTCACAACTCTGTGCCCGAATCCTGCTACACTTGGAGAGGCTCTGGCAGTTTTATATTCTTAATTTTCTACGTTTTTGAAGACCGTAATGTTATTGAAGTCTGACATCACATAAAGAAGACAATTTTGCATCATTTCTCCTGAGGAGGATCCCCTACTCCCAAACTGTGTACGTCTCAGGCCCCACAAAACCTGCCTCAGCCTGTGCTCGAACTTGCTTCTGGAGAGAAGTCCTTTCCCTCCTCCTCTCCCATCCTAACTGCGGAATTGGAGCTTGATTACCAAAAGCCTCCCTGAGTTCGGAGTGCTTCTGGCCCCTGTTTTGCACTTCCATAAAGAGATCCATGAAATGACAGTGGTATCGGCAGGCTGGAATAATGTGCTCAAATCCTGAACATTAAATTTAAAAGACGTAGTGTAAAAAAAAATCTAGCGTTTGAGTTATAAAAGAAAAGGTACAGGACTGAGGAAACGGCTGGACTGTCATCCGTGAAGAAGGAGCTAAGTGTTTTGTTTCACCACGAACTCAGTGTGTCAGTAGGTGCTAATGAGGTTATTAGAAATATCTAGAGTTATGGGATGTATGGTAACCGGGCAAGCATAGAGGAGTCCACTGTGTGCAGACCACATCTAATTTATCCTTCCGTGTTCTCAGGAGTGGTAAAGCATACTTTTCTAAAAGGTAAAGTCACAAAAATAAAATGAACAGGTGTCAAGTATTTTATTCAAGTCGCTAATTAAAATCTACTTAGATGGTATTTTGACTTACAGAGATTTATGTTCTCCGCCAGACAAAATCCATTTATACTGCCATGAACACGAATCGTCTGCATTACCGTGGGCACGCACTTGCCTTTGTTACCCATTTTCTATAACTTCAAGTCTATTCCTACGGACTTGTAAAATAGCCAAGCCAATTAAAGGCCATCAGAAGTGCACACCCTCTAGAATTAGATAACCCTCAAGGGTGTGCTAACAATGCTGTGAGCTCCACTGAAAGGGCACTAGAAATCAGTTTGGCCATTTCCAAAGATTTGGACCATTTTTCCTACATGAGGGATATTACCAAAGAGAAGGATGTTTCACGTAGAATAACCGTGAAAGCAGAAATCATGCATTCTGTGGACAAATGATGGGGGGGGGGGAGGCTGTGTGGGGTATTTTCAGCCCAGGAAAGGCAAGATATATTGTACTGGGGGCATTTTCTGCCTGGCAAAGAAAAGATATAAGTTACCCAGTATCAAAGAATTGTCATGAGGCAAAGGGTTATCCTTATTCTCTGGTTTAAAGGTCAGAATCAAGATAAAGAGAAAACAAACAACCCCAGGATGTTAAAGCACAGCAGATCTTAATTCAATATATGAAAGTCCTGTCCGGAAATGAAAGTGGTCATTTGCAGGTTCCTTGTCATTGAAAGTATTGAGGCAGAGGTATTTAATTTTCCATATGAGTTTTGTGAGGTCAGTTGTTACATTTTTAAGAAATTTGGTCTAGAGCCGTGCTGCCTCTTAGAGATATAATGCAACTTGTGTAATTTTAAATGTTCTTCTAGCCAGATGAAAAAAACTGATTAAATTGATTTTAATAATAGACTCTGTGTAACCTGATCTATCCAAATCATTACTATTTAAATATATAATCGATACAGAAAGCATGAATTGTATCTTTTATTTTTTTTGTACTGTTTCTGACATTCAGTTTGTATTTTTCATGTGGCAGCACGTCTCAGTTGGGATGAGCCGTATTTCAAATGTCCAATAGCAACATGGAGCTTGTATTTATCTTATTGGCCAGCACAGGTCTGGACCACTGGTTCCCAAACTCTAGCCTGGAAGACTTGTTAAAATATTATTGCTGGGCTCCACCCCATTTCCCAGGTCTGGAAGGGAGCCCACTAATTTGCATGTCTAACAATTTCATGTCTAACAATTTCTCAGGGGAAGTGGATTCTGCTGTTCTGGGACCATGCTTTGTGTTTCTGGGACCACCTTTGTTCCAGACAAACCTAAGATCTTTATACATGAGGTGAGAAATGGTTCTTTTTAGAAAATCTTTTTTTTAAATGTTTATTTTTGAGAGAATGAGAGAAAAAGTGCATGGGAGGGGCAGAGAGAGAGAGAGAGAGAGAGAGAGAGAGAGAGAGAGAGAGATGATCCCAAGCGGGCTCTGTGCAGATAGCACAAAGCCAGATGTGGGGCTGGAACTCATGACCCATGAGGTGGTGACCTGAGCCGAAGTTGGACGCTTAACTGACTGAACCACTCAGGCGTCCCGAGAAATGCTTCTCTTGAAAATGGGTATATGTGTTGGACATCTGTTGCTTATTTTTGTTAAATGATGGTCTTTGTGTAATAAAATTGAGATTTTCTGGGTTGACTCCAAAATGATTCTGACTTTTTCAGTCTTCACTGAAAGTTTCCTCTTATATCATCCTCTCATTCTAGAGCTCCTAATGTTTCACTCACGTTTGTTTTTGAACAGAAGTACTTTTACAAATTTCACTGAGGCTGTATAAACATTTACATAAAAGTCAAAAAGAGGAGTTTAAGGTTTTTGTATTCTTATAAAGGACATTCAGCAGTGGGGCATGATTTCTTGATGCATTAGACCCCAGAGACATAAGTCTCTGTTTTTCTTTTGTACCGTATCTATAGGCTACTGAATTTATCTAAATATTTCTTGAAACTATAAAATTATTAAACTACATCATAATTTTATATCATACTTTTGAAGCTTATTAAATATATAAAGTAGACCTTTGAAAAGACTTTTCCTAAAATTATACCTTTTAATTTCCAAGAGGAGCTTTGTTAATTTGATTATCCCACAATTTGGCAAACATCTCCATATCTAATTTATATCCATATCTAATTTATCCCATTATTTCCCTGCTGGCATGTGTCCAGATATCTCCTTGGAAACTTTAGTTAGGGTCTTACTCAATGATGCTTATCCATTAGCTATATCCACCTATATCCACAAGGAATTCCATTTTCAACTTCTGCTAAAAGCAGTTATGAAAAGAAAGAAAAAGGTGGTGGGGGGAGAGGGAATTGCATTTCAATGTTTTGGGAAAGGAGACAGGCCTGGATATTCTTGGTAGCCAAGAAGACAAATGTTTCTTCTCAGCAGATACAAGAAACACAGACTTTTATTTTTTTCATGTAACCAAGAAACAAGAGTTTCTTCTCCTTCTTAGGAAGTTTGGGAATACACCAAGGGCCGTTTGCTCACAGTCTTCACAAAGGTACAAGGCTACCATCAGATCCAAATACAGATGGGCTTGGATATGCATGCTGGTCAGGAACACCAGCTTCCCGGTCAGGTTGTTGTTAGAGAGGGGGTTTATTCAAGCTGGGGAGATGACCAGCGGGGACAAAAATCAATGGTTTAAAAGTACAAAATATAGACACTTTCAAAACATAAATTAAAAATTGATGAAGCTTTGCATGAAACAGAATCCATTTAGGTGTATTGTGGCTGAGAAATGCCACGTGAAAATAGGACTTTGACCTTCAGAGTGTCTATCATATTAACCAATAAGTTTGTTAGTTTTGCTTAGAAGAGTTTAAATTATTCCCAGTAGACCCAGAACTTTCCTTTTAAACTATTGGGTTTCCAAAACATGTGATAGGTTATTTAAAAAAAAAAAAGACTAAAATCTTATCATGTGAATTAGTCAACGAGTATTTATTTTGAGCACCTACTCTAAGCCTGAGGCTTACTAGGTGTTGGAGATTCAAAGATGAATAAAATGTTACTACTGACTTTTTGAGAGCTTATACTCAAGTGGTAAAGAAAGGCAGGTAAGCGATAATTATGGAGCAAATGCTTTGGGAATAGCCCCTGTTTTTGCAAAATGTGGGAGTTGGAAAAGGCTTCAAGTGGAAAAAAATTAGTTTTGCCAGCAGCGAGGGGGTAAGGAGGACTGCGGGAGGGTGGGGAATGGAAGAAGCAGCAAGAGGTGTCCTCCCTTTGGGTAGAGGGAGCCCCATATGCGATACACATAATAGAGGTCTAATTTAGCATTGTGATACGCAACTGTGTCTATCAGTAAATATCTAATACATTTTGAATGTCGAACGCATTTTTGAAAACCAGATTTTAGCTCGTCACCAGTCAGCAACCATTTATGAATGATCCTCATATTTCTGGAGTTTTAACGTTCTATTACCGGAGTAATGAAAGCCACACCATCTTTGAAGCTAGTAGATTGTGTGTGTGTATTCTAATCTCACCGCCTATTGAGGCTGTCATGTTGGGTAAGTTACATTAACTCTCTGAGCCCCAGCTTCCTCATCTGTATAACAGAGATAATAATACTTTACAGAGTTGTCATGAGGATTAAATGAGCAAGTAAGTCTAATAGTATTTGATTCACCCTTGGTGGTCAGAATGTGCTCATTGCTGCTCTTGCCCTAAGTCCTTCCTCTACTGTGGGGTGAAATGTGGTTTTCTTATGTCTGTTCAGAAGCTTAACACTTAACTTATTTAAATCACTTTTAGGGGCTCCTGGGTGGCTCAGTCGGTTGAGCATCTCGCTTTGGCTCGGGTCATGATTTTGCGGTTCCTGAGTCTGAGCCCCACATGGGGTCTGCTGTTGTCAGCACAGAGCCCGCTTTGGATCCTCTGTCCCCTTTCTCTGTCCCTCCCCTGATGTGCTCTCTCAAATATAAATATTTTTAAAAAATTAAAAAAAAAACTTTCAGAATTTTGTAGCATCTCTGGAGAAACTGGAGACACTTGTGGGATGGTTTAGTTCAGGTTTGCTCTAGCCTAGTGATTTTCAGCCCTGCTGTATATTAATATTAATTGGTGGAGCTTTTAAAAATTATGATTCTTGGCTCTTCTCCTCTCCCATAGTTTAGAACCCCTGCTGTTCATTTAAAAGAATTCTTCTGAAGATCCAACCGAGTGGGGCCATTATTTTAGTTTTTCATGCAGACTATAGTCACTGCTTTGGGTATTTTGAATGAGGTTCAAAAGGATGTTCTTTCATAATGCATATTCAATCTGCGGAATCATGTCAATAATTTAGAATAGCATTTAAGTAGTCATATGGCTGTTCCCCAGTACCTTTTTCTAAAGTTCATTTTATCATGAGAGATTCTTTTTAGGGGTCACAAAATGAGCTAGGATTTTTTTTCCCCTGGAAAAAATAACATACTAAGATTATTTAATTTTGTTCACTTGGGATGACTTTAAGAAGTACTCTAGGTTAGAAGACTCTTCTTTATAGTAGGACAAGACTCAGCTCTGTAGATGTTAGGAACACATGAGTATATTCAAAAAATCAATGTTGAAGCTACTAGAGCCATTTGGATTTTTCATTGTGTTGTAAGTATCTGGGGTAACTCTACCAATTATGAGGGAACACTTACAGAGCCCCTGTGAAGAAATTCCAAGACGGTTGTTGGAGGAACTTGGAAACCCAGAGAGCACCAGTTGGAAGAAAGAAGAGAAGCTGGCTAGAGTTCTAGGCTGGGAATTTCTTGCAGCAGAGAAATGGTGAAAGACTTTACTACAGACAGTGGAAAGGATGTCAGGCACTAAAAAAGAGACCTGAAATGTCCACTAAAGGGATAGACTTGGGGGAAATCACATGACCTTTCTGAACACTGCCTTTTTATTTTTATTTTTTTGTATGAGACAGAGAGAGAGAGAGTAGGGGAGAGGAACAGAGGGAGACAGAGAGAGAATCTTAAGCAGGCTCCATGCTTAGCATAGATCTTGATGCAGGGCTCGATCCCACGACCCTGGGATTATGATCTGAGCCGAAATCAAGCTGGATGCTCAACTGACTGAGTCACCCAGGTGCCCAGGGATCTGCAAGGGCTCTTCTGTCAGCAAAAGTTGTGACAGACGTTTGAGATGGGCAAAAGAGATTTCTGGATGTCCTTGTAGTGGAAATCTGGGTATTATGGGAGGGGCCTTCCCAGGAGAGTCCCATTCTCTGGGGCCATAAGTCTATGTCTTTGCTCTATTTTGTAACTCCGTAGCAATAGAAACGGTGCCTTAAAGTCATTAGTTTATAAATGTATTCAGCTGCTGGGAAACTACTAGACTCTAGCAAGGCAAATAGAGAAAAATGGGATAGGTTTCTAGTCAGTTCCTAGCCTAGAAAACGAGTCACATCATACACCCACTGATACTAAGTCATCCTTTACCTGTGCCCCTACCAACGTCCCCATCCTCAAATCCACCCAGGAATGGGGACTAGGTCAAAGAAGAAACGTTATGCAGAACAGTATGGTGGGCACAAAAACAACTGTGAATATTTTATAGTTAATGATAAGTTTTGTGTGGTCAGAGTTTTGGATTAATTACCGAGTGAATTTAATGAAGCTAGATGGTAAGATTTGGCCAGCTTTTTAAGGGTCTTGTGTTCCACACTAAAGGACGTGGATCTTAAATACCGTATGCGGCAGGGAGCCAGTAGGGATTTCTAAGCAGGGAAGAGACAGGATGTTACCTTCACCATTGATACGGAAAATGAGCAAATGAGGAGAGAGTGAGGGCAGGACCACCCAGGTGAAAGCTGACAGTTTTGGACTATGACAGTAGCTGGGGGAACAAAAAGGAAGACAGGGGTTGAGAGTCATGCTTTGAAATGGAATTAACAGGATTGCATTAGAGAAAACACTGCATTGGTGAGAAGGAAGGTAGTGCGGGTTGATTATGAACTTTCTATATTGCACCAATGGTAGCTTCCATATTGGCAGCAAACAACGTTAGAAAAGTGAGGTTGCCGGGGCGCCTGGGTGGCTCAGTCCGTTGAGCGTCCGACTTTGGCTCGGTCATGATCTCACAGTTCATGGGTTTGAGCCCCACATCCGGTTCTGTGCTGACAGCTCGGAGCCTGGAGCCTGTTTCAGATTCTGTGTCTCCCTCTTTCTCTGCCTCTCCCCTGGTTGCACTATGTCTGTCTGTCTGTCTCTCTCTCTCAAAAGTAAATAAACATTAAAAAAAAAGTGAGGTTGCTAAACTAGGTGGGGTGAGTTGGGGAATGCGTTTAGCTGCAGACCTGATAGGAGAAGCAACTTAATTACAAAACTAATTTATATTTGTATAATCATTGATAATTTTTAATAATTTTCATATGTATTTCTTAAGAATTGTGAGTTGATATTTTTACAGAATATTTTCGTCTTTCATAGAGGGGCGTGCTACTCTTACTGAACATCACGAATGTATGAATGTGGATTAAACAATGTGTGTGTGCGCGCAGTTCTTTGCACAGTGAAGGCACACATAGTCGTTCTTTGGTTTGCAGTTGGAGCTTCTGCAAATTGGGCTTTCCCTGTTGATGGCTCTGTGGAAAACCTAACAGCTCCTCACCTCTGGGATCTTTCCCAATGGTCACACCACCATTTGTAAGGCCTGTTTCTCAAGGTCATTGCTTGAGGCATTCTGAGTGTGGGTACGCATTTCATCACGGTATCCCAAGCCTTTAGACAGGATCTACCACAGAGGACTTAATCGATAAGTGCTGCCTGAATGGAAGGATGGATGAATGAAAGGGCACGTTCAAGCCGTCAAAGCTTAGGTAGAGCAGTACAGTTGCAGTACTGATGGACTGCCTGGAAGTTAGGCCTCGTCGTGTCCTTGAGGGTTGGTCACGCGTGACTTGGGCTTTTGAAAGTGCGTAAGAAGTAGACAGAAAATGTGCAAAAATTCACATCTCAAACAATCTTCTTGTCTTCTTCCCACAACTTCAGCCCCTTGGTAGACTTACTGATAATTTCTCTCATATCTGAAATGTAAATATCCCTCCTTCCCCCATCTATGTGATCATTGGTTAAAGAGGCTTAAGGAAAACTAATCTAGAATAAGTTGTCTAAAACCAAACTATCCTGAAGGCAAATACCTAGAATTATCTACTGATTACCAGCAGGTTGTATTTTCTTTCTTTCTTTCTTTCTTTCTTTCTTTCTTTCTTTCTTTCTTTCAGAAAAGAATTTTTTTAACGTGTACTCATTTTTGAGAGAGAGAGAGAGAGAGAGAGAGAGAGAGAGAGAGAGAGAGACAGAGCACAAGCAGGGGAGGGGCAGAGAGAGAGGGAGACACAGAATCCGAAGCAGGCTCCAGGCTCTGAGCTATCAGCACAGAGCCCAACACGGGGCTCAAACCCAGGAATCGTGAGATCATGACCTGAGCTGAAGTCGGATGCTCAACCAACTGAGCCACCCAGGCGCCCCCAGCAGGTTGTATTTTCATCTGTGGTCTCAAAGGGATATGGTCAACTTCCTAAGGTTTGTAATACATTTGAAGTCCTGAAGTGATGCGCTATTCTTGTATTGTTTTACACACTTTGGGCAATCTCACAAATGTACAAAAACATAAAGACCACTTCTATGAATATAATAATAATAATAATAATCATCATCATCAAACTAATAATGGTAATAATCAAATTAACCCAAACATAAAACGACCTAAGAAAATATCCAGGTCAAACACACTAAATGTCAGTTTCTTATCATTACAACCATAATAATTACATTATTTGAGTGTTTAGTACATGCAAGGTAGAGTCAGTTTTGCTCTAATGTGACACACATGCTCTTAAAACCCAATGTGCTAGGGCACCTGGGTGGCTCAGTCAGCTAAGCATCCGCCTCTTAATTTCAGCTCACGTCTGGTCCCAGGGTGTGGGATTGAGCCCCTCATCCAGCTCCATGCTGTGCGTGAGCCTGCTTAAGATTCTCTTTCTCTCCTTCTCTGCCCTCTTCCCTGCTTGCACTCTCTTTCTCTTGGAAAAAAAAAAAAGAATAGTTTTTTACACATTTCAAAGATTAAGAAATGTATACATTCTAGGGGTGCCTGAGTGGCTCAGTTGGTTGAGTGTCTGACTTTGGCTCAGGTCATGATCCCAGGATCGTGGGATTGAGCCCTGCTTTGGGCTCTGCACTGAGTGTGGAGCCTGCTTAAGATTCTCTTTTTCTCTGACCCACCCCACTCCCCTGCTTGCATGCTCTCTCTCTCAAAAATAAATTTTGGGGTGCCTGGGTGGCTTAGTCTGTTAAGCATCTGACTTTTGCTCAGGTCATGATCTCGCAATTTGTGAGTTCGAGCCCCGCGTCGGGCTCTGTGCGGATAGCTCAGAGCCTGGAGCCTGCTTCAGATTCTGTGTCTCCCTCTCTTTCTCTGCCCCTCCCCTGCTCACATTCTATCTCTTTCTCTCTCTCTCTCTCTCTCTCTCTCTGTCAACAATGAATAAACATTAAAAAATTTAAAAAAAAACCATAAATTAAAAAAAAGCGTAAGTGCTAAAGTAAGTGTGGCATTTTAACTTGGAAAAGACTGATATCTGCTTGTGGAAGCAGGTATTAGAAAGGCTGCAGCTTGTGAGTTACTGTGAAGGGGTGGAAGATAGGTTCCTTGGAATCTGATGGACAGTCGTCACATCAGATGAGGATGGTCTGGCCGCTAACACACCGTAAACTGAGGTAGCTGTAGGTGTCTGAGGTGTGCACCTGTGTGCACTTAGTGTATTCCCTGCACCACTCAGTCCAATCAGGTGCAGTTTTCTGTGTTAGTCTGGTGTTTCTCACAGACAAAAGTGGCATAAGCAGCAGGGAAGTCTTGCTGTGCTCCACTTGTTCCTTATATACCAATTGCACTAGAGCAAATTTGCATTTTCAAAACAAGCATTCTCGTAGAAGTGACTGTTCTAGTTGAAGCGCATTATCTGTATGAACTCATGTAATCATCCCATCACCCTTTTGGCTTGATACTATTATTGTTCCCATTTTATTGATGAGGAAACTGAGGCAAAGAGAGGTTAGATAATTTGATCACGATCAAACTTACTAAGCGACAAAGCCATTATACTATACTACACTGTCTCTCAACATTAAATAATAATGCATTTAATGAGACAAGTGTTTCCATCAGACTTTTGGAGAGGACCACTTTAAATAATTCTGACTATCTGGTAATCACTGTGTCTCACCTAAATCTCTCATGTTGTAATTTTAGTCTATTTTTCTGTTATCTCCTTTGTCAAGGTGGAGACTATCAAGATAGAATGTTGTATGTTACTGCCCCTTAGGTAATTAACGCCCAGTTAAAAGCACAGTCAATCCTGTTTAGTGCTTAGCATGTACTCAGCACCAAGCTACATTTTCTCTTCCATCACTGGTAATTCTGCTAAAAGTAATAGTCAGTGAAGGCTAATCAATGGGGTTCCAATTATAATGTAAACATGCTGTGCTCCATTAGCATTAGAAATGTTTACTGTTTTGTGTATTTCATCAGTGTCCCTGGTTCCTCCTCATTACACAAACTCTTTATGAAATAGAAATATTTAATATAGAACATCTTGAATGCCTTCTGTTTTCGAAGAGTAGTATTTTAGGTTGCTAAGTAGGAACTTAATTCATATCCCATCGAGAGCTGGTTGTAAACATGAAAGGATGAATAACTAATGACACTCTGAATGGGCTTTTTGCTACAGTAGTGGCTAAAACTTGTCTGAGTGAGAGGTGGGAGAGGGTTACGGTATAAGCTTTGGCTGTAGAGCTGGTTGGACTTGATTCAGATTTTAATTCTTCCATTTGTTAGCTGTGTGATCATGGATAAAGCACTTAATTCTCTGAGTTTCTGTTTCTTCATCTATAAAAAAAACACCTTTTGTCATATTATGAATTAATGAGCTAAATCACATGGCACACTTAATACATAATAGATGATTAGTAAATCGCCAGCTAAGTAGAGAGCACTCTGCCATCCACCAAGAGACATCAAATCCTGGGGCTGTTAGTCTGAGTTTGCTCAGAGGCAGGATGCAATAGGGCTGGAGTGTGCATTTCAGTTGGTGTTTGATTCTTTCCTTTTTCCTTTCTTTTTTCTTTTTTGGAGAGCAGGGGGAGAGGGAGAGGGAGAAAGAGAATCCCGAGCAGGCTCCACCCTGACACGGAGCCCGACGCGGATCGATCTCACAACTGTGAGGTCGTGACCTGAGCCGAAATCAAGAGTTGGACCCTTAACGCACTGAGCCACCCAGGTGCCTTGGTGTCTGATTCCTAACTGTTCCTACAGCCCACATTCTCCTGGTGGTGGTGACGGAGCACATTAGCCGACTTCACCAACTCTAAAGGCAGTAAATTTGGCAGCTCAGAGCACGGGTTCGAGAGACAGACCTCAGGTCACCCACCACCTCTGTCTGTGGCCATAGACAAGTCTGAGCCTTTGGTTTTCTCACCTGCAGATGAAGCGATATTATTGGAGCTCGTCTGAGAATGAAAGGAAACATTGGGAAGTGCTTTCCATAGTATCTGCTACACAGGTAAGTGCTTGCTTCAGTTCTCCGTGCTGCTTAATAAACCACTCCAGAGGTTAGTGGCTTGAAACAGTGATTATGATTTCTCAGAGTTCTGTGGGCCAGGAATTCAGGCAGGGTTTTTCTGTCACACATGCTGCCAGCTGGGGTCACTACCAGCTTTCAGGTGGTAGCTAGGCTGGGCTGGAAGGTCCCCGAGGGCTTTATGCGTGCACCTGTGCCTCTGAGCCCCTCCTCCACCTGTCATCGCCTGCCTAGCTTGCTCTTCCTCACAGCATGGCGGGCTCAGGGTGGGAGGGTTTCTTCCATGATGACTGGTTTCTGAGAGCAAAAGAACTGGTCAGCCCGCTTTAAGGCTAAGCCCACAACTGTACGGGGTCACTCTCTCACAGGCTGTTGTACAAAGCAGGTCACAGAGCCAGCTCTGATTTAAGGGGACGGCAAGAACTGTGGCAGCCATCTTTGGAGACAACCACAGTGCTCAGATTATTACTTTCCTGTGAATTGGTTTGTCATCTTGTGTAACAGGCATCCCTTCACGTCCCGGAGCTTCATGGCCTATTACAAGGCAGAGTGAGGCGTCAGAGCTGCTGTGGGAACTAAAGTAGGGGTGTGGCCACGGGGCTGTTCGAACATCTGACGGATGCTGTTGTGTCTCCACGTGTTTTCAACGCTGTTGTTCTGTCAATACCACGTCATACTCATTCAAGCATGTGATCTACTGGGTATTTTATTTCATGTCGCGAGGTTATTTTGAGACTTTTAGAAAAGGAAATTTAAACGTAAAGGAAATTTAAACCTTATCTGAACATGTTATTTTTGCTTTTTTACTAGCACCGCAGAAAACCTATTAACACCATAGAAAAAGAAAACAAACTTGACCAAAAAGTCCAAGCCGTGCTGGCTTCCGTATTTGAAGTTTTGTTCTTTATTTTTCCACTTGACCGGCATGTCTATTTTGCCTCCCTTCCTTTTCCCTTCTGCGGGCAAAAGAACACTTATTTGTCTTTCCATTTATAGGGCATTTCCTTTATGAAGCCCCTATTGACGCACCTGCCACCAAGTAAACTTGATCACTCCCTGTTTTTGTGGCCCCGCTGCTCCCTGAAAGCTTCTACCGCGGTAATCACAATTTTTATTGCACTAATATATTTATAAAGGCTGATCGGGTCACCATATGGCTGCTGGCACAAGGAAACTAATTCCTAAGTGCCTACCATGTGCTACGTGGGGGATACAAAGAGGAATTAAGATGAACCCTTTCCTCGTGAGGGCTCATTGTCGATTGGAGGAGATGGCTATAAGATACATACTTCCAACTTAGTCTTAATTTCAGGGCTCGAGATCTGTACACGGTATATGGAAGCGCTCAACCACTTGAGTGGGAGTTTCATTTGGCAGAATACTTGGAAGGTTCCCTAGAGAAGGTTTTGCTTCCTAATAAAGGTAGATTTGAGAAGCATCAATATGATGATCACACGGCCCAATGGCAGCCATTTTGGTTCTAGGTGGAGAGGCCCATGAGTAACTGCTGTGATCTCAGACAAGGGAAGAGGGTTCTACCCATGTTTACTCATGGAAAAGGGCTTTCGCACCGTGTGGTAAGATTGTGAGGATCCTAGATAGGGCCGGGGCTTCTACGAACTTTGCGAGGTGGGATACGGGCCCTGCTTTGCAGTGTTTAGTTTCCTTGCAGGCCAGAGAGGTTCTTCCACGCTAAAGAAAAAGATGACAGAAAGCATTTCAGGAGATGAAACTTGCCCTTGAACTCACCGTTACCTGATGGGCTGCTGTAGCAGCTAGGTTATGCTAGGCTGCTGTAAAAGATTATCCTCAAATTTTAGTGGCTTATGAAACAAATGTTTACTTCTCACTGACATTCCATGTCGACTTCTGGTTGGCTGTGGCTCTGATCTATGAGTCTTTTTTGTGCCAGGATCCAGAGTGACTGAAGAAGTAGTGGCTTTCTTAGACTGGGTACTTTTGGGACAGAGGGACAGACAGGATGGTAGAACCACATGACAACTCCTAAGGCTTCTATTAGAAGTGGCATGTGCACATTTACGCGTATTTAATTGGTCAAAGCAGGTCCTATGGTGAATCAGTGAAGTGCCATCTCACAGAGAGTGGCAGAGAATGAAAGGAACCATAATAAAACCTACCATGGCTACCCAGAACCTGAACACTGAAAGCTGATGGTTCTGAAGACAAAAGATCAAGGAGAGATCAAACAAAGGTAGGGTGATTAAGAAAACTTTAAGTAGGCAAAATATGCGATTAATCTGGTAAGGTAAAAAATGTGAACGAATCAGAACTTCTCGCCTCAAAGCAAAACTTGAAAGTTTCAGACATCAAAATACGTAATGAGGAAAATTTTGATGTTGTGAAAATTAATCCAGGGAAAATTCACTAAAATGGAGTTGGGAAGCCAGGGGGGAGCACAGCGGGGGGAGACATCACTCAAATGTCTATCATAGGAAGAATTGTCAATTACAGACTCGAACAGAAGAACTGTTCACAGGAAAGAATCATAAATTACGGGCCCCGATAGGGACTGATGGTTCATGGTATCTCCTACAAGAAATGAACCACCTTGCAACTCAGCCAATGAGAAACCATTATCATCTTGAACTCTCGCTTTTCTCCAATGGACTTTCATTCAAAACAACCCCTTCCCACCTCCTCTTTCTCCATAAAGTAGTGTTCCTCTCTTATGTTTGTTGGACTTGTGTATGGTTTTGCCACAGCTTACCTTTTCGGAATCACAATTCTCTGATATTCCTGAATAAATCTATTTTTGCTGGTAAAATGGCTGACTGTTTTGTTTTTCAGGTTAACAATGTCTTCGCTGACAAAACGAAAATCAGACAAACTAAACCCAAGAAGTGTCTTACTCCAGTCACAATCCCATTGAAGCATACTTTTTCTGAGTAATCTAGATTGGTCTTGGCAGGTCACGGAAGATACTTAATGGAAAAGTGGGTCCACAAAGAGCACTTCGTGATTTGGTATCATTACTTGTGCTTAAAATGCTATTGGCTCACTCACTGCCTTCTACATCCTACTCAGCCTTTTTCATTTGCCTTAAAAGCCATCTTTTCCAAGAAACTCTCCTTGATCATTCCCATCTGTATGAATTGCATCTTCCTTGCATGTATTATAGTTAATTTATTATCTATAAATCGCCTTTATTATAGTTAATTATTATAGTTATTTATTATATTATAGTTTATTTATAAACTATATTTATAAACTATATTTATTATAGTTAATAACTATATTTATATATAATATAAATATATATTTATATATATTTATATATATAAATATAATAACTATATTTATTATAGTTTATTATTATAGTTAATTATTGACTGATCCCCCGCCCCCCCATCCCAAGATTTCTTGGGACTGATTGTGAATTTCTGTGGGCAGAAAGAGTGCTATTCATTTTGGGGTCTCCCACAGTGCACAGTGCAGAGCGGTACACAGGCAGGAACAAAAGTCATGGTTGCTGAAGTTTAGAAATTTACAATCTGGTTAGAAGCCATTTGATATCCATAGGTTAGCGCTGTCCTTGAGGTGCTCCCAGAGCATAAGATGTACACAAGAAGAATGTAATAATTGTTCGTGACTCGTCTAGAGCCCAAACTCAACAACACAAGGAGGAAGTCTGGGTAAGGTAGGCAAAGGATGGGGGAAGATTGGGAGGAGAGGGGTGTGTAAGTCAGGGATGCCGTGAAGCCATCTTAGTGCCTCTTTGTTCCTGTGACATCTAGATCAGTTTGTCCCTTTTAGTTATTTCTATTTCTGTTTTCTTAGTATCAGATAGTAATAGTTATATAGGTCTTAGTTTTAATAAATTGTTCTACTGATGGGGTTTGACCTCAGCTATGCAAACACTATAAAGCAAGCCATAGAAAGTTCATTTAAGGAATCAAATATGCTATTAGGTTGAAATATTTTAAAATTACATGCAGGGGTATGTGGAGTACTTATGTTCATAATATAGAGCAGGGATATTTTTAGATTCTCTGATATTAGATTTAGGTGTGCTTGCTCTAGTTTATAAATCAAAGAATTGGCCTATATCTTCGGTCTGTGTGTTTAGGTTTTATGGTGACAAATACCTTATAATAGCTAGAAATAGAAATTCCATCTTTAGTGATAATATAGTACAGGGACCTGAGAAGAGGTCTTAAGGTGCTGTTAATTAGCAGAAATCTGAAGCACACAGTCTCAAAGCAATTAAGGCTGTTAATTGAATATTTGGATGCACAGTGTAATGGCTCATATGTCGCTGGGTAGGGTATCCTAGGCTTGCGGTGAGGAGCTGCGTTATACACAACGATGCTGAATAATTCAGAAAGAATAAATACGGGAAAACGTATGTTTGTCTAGTCGTTAACTGCATTTATAAATAGTGATATATTGTTGGCTATACACAAAATGGTCTATTAGCTGCAAAATTCAATATCGGTAATCCAATCTTTCAGCCTATCTGCTGTAAACATGGCACACCGTTTACTCATGGAACACTGACCTTTTTGCCATGGTGATTTGCTGTTCTCTGGTTTGGTAAACATCTCCATAATTCATGGGATGCTTTAAATGAAATTGGTGGTCACACAGGGCTACAGTTTGGCATCTGTGCATGTGTGGGGTGCAGGGGAATGCACGTTGCTCATGAGCTCAGGGTGGCAAAATGATTTTATTATCTTCTACAGGTTCCACTAGCTGCGGCATTTGATTAACATGTGAACATACCTCTAGCAAGAAACGTTAAGGAAAATGTCGGCATTGTGAAAAGGTATTCAACAATGGAAAGAGAATGGGAATGTTCCTTTTAGAAGAACTTCGGTGAAAATGTTTAATACTTTGCGTCGTGGATGCTATGATTTAGGAACCAGCTACTCAAACTGCTAACAGACATTTTGGTGCGCGCACAGAGCATATAAAAACACATTTTGCTTACGGATCAATTCTGAACTTACGTATGTACACTTTCTAAAAATATGGAGTTAACCTGCTCAGGGATTATTAGCTTGGGCTTTTAAGATGCATTGAAACAGGGGGCCGAAGGCATGAACTCATTGGGAAGCACGTGTAAGGTAACAATGGGACCTCTACGGAGCAGGAGAGTTCCTGTTACGCAATGTGTGCATTTCATTATTTACATGATTTCACGAGGCATTTTGGGAGCGGTGTGCACAGCAAGCTGCGCCTGCAGCGGCACCCCAGACTCTGAAAGTAAAACCACACGCCCTTTCTTTATTGCTTTTCACTACTCTTGCTTTTGAGATAATTTTTTTTTTAATGGAAAAAATTCCCCGGATTATATTTACTTCTCTAGATTAAAACAATTTTGTCCGAAATGGTTGTAGGAACTACAAGTTTCTCGGGAATTTTTCCATTCCCGTTTCCGTCATCCTTCAAGGGCGAATTATATAGTAAACCGCCAATAATAAAGATCGGGAGTGGGAAACTTTTTTCTTGAGGTCTCCCAGTCCTCTCTTTCTCCTACTCAAGGCAATTCATCTCGCCTCTCCTCGACCTCCTCCCCCACCTTTTTTCTTTTGGGCATTTCCTGCAGTAAAGCCTAAATGAAGTAGACGGAGGTCGAAAGCCCCGGGTCAAGGCCCCCGCACGCGGGGGAGCCCGAGGGCAGGCCCTGGGTGACTCGCGGGCTCCTGGAAGGTAAAGCGTGGGAGAGCCGGCCGCGGGGAGGCGACGCCGCAGGTAGGGGGCGGGGCTTCTGCAGTTTCCCTGGTGGGGCCCGGTAGCCCCGAGGCCTTTCCCCGCCGTCCAACCCCCCTGCGCGGGGGCCACGGAGCGAGCGGGGCGGATCCTCCCGTACCAGACACGCCCCCGTCCGGTTTATAATTCGCCGGCTGCCGCTCCCGGAGCCGCGGCTCCACTCGCGCTCCGCGGGGACTCGGGACGCTCTCGCAGCGCCCGCCGCCCGAAAAGTCCGGCTCGGCCCGCGCCCGCCTCGCGCGCTCACGCCCCCACGAGCGCGCCCACAGCCCCACTGGCTCACCCGCACCCCCGCACGCGCGCACTCACACGCGCTCACGGTCCCACTCCCGCCCGCTTCCCTGCGGCGGCGCGAGAGCGCCGAGGGGACCCACGGCCTTCCCATGGCTGACCTGAGCTTCATCGAAGATTCCGTCGCCTTCCCGGAGAAGGAGGAGGATGAAGAGGAAGAGGAGGAGGGGGTGGAGTGGGGCTACGAAGAAGGTAACCGGCCGCGCGTCGGGCGGGGTGTCCGGGGTCCCGGGCGCCGCGCGTGCGTCCCGCCGAGCGCGGGGTCCCCGCTGCGCCCCGCTCTCCCACGTGCGTGTCTGTCGCGCGCACCCGCTCCACTGGTGGAAGTGGCTCCAGGAGAGAGGGCGTGCCCGCCGTCCGCGTTCGCGTCGGGGAGCCCGGCTTCCTGCCCCGCGGCGGCTGGCACCTGCGGCGGTTTGGAGGGCCAGCCTTCGGCCGCCCCGGAACACTTCTGTGCGCGCGCCGAGGGCCCGCGAAGAGCGGCGTTACGTGTCGCTCAGCACCTTCGGGTGCACGGTGCTGCCGCGACCACCCTACGGGCAGAAAGTGTCCTTGCCGCCCCTCGGTTCGTGAAGGAAACTAACTGTTCAGCTCTTTCTAAAGAAGGCCTGGATTTCAAGCTCGGTCAGCGGGTTTGGTCCGAAGGGGGCTGACTTCTTAAAAAGTTTTGCTTGCTACATGTATCCCGGAAGATGTAGGAGTCCTCATACATGTGACCACGGGGGCTGGTGTTGAAACAGATGTGGAATTTTTGACTTTAATTATAAAATAGGGAAAGAGAATATGAGTCTGTATTGCGTGAAGATATAGGTGTGGGCATACGTACATATATCCACTTCAAAATTACCGTCTTTGCATTCTGTTAAAGAGGTGTTCATTCACTAGCATCAGATTTAGTGGTTTTTGGCTCTCATCGAGCAAGTTGAGTTACAGGTATTTCCCCAGTAGTGCATGTAATTGAACTCATGAGCAGAAAAAAATTTTGTGGAATTACTGTTTTTTTAATCACTTAAAGATGAGCTAGCCTTCCTAGAGTCATAAAGGATTACATCTATGTGGACAAATACAAATAGGCTATTTTGTTAGTCCGGGATTTTATGTATGTATTTGATAGCTTTAGATCATTCGGAATATGAATGCGGAAGTTCTTCCCCATTTATCGTATTTCATCCGTCAAGGATCATAAACAGTGTTTAAACTAGCCTTTGCATGTTAAATTTTACCGGAACTTTTTAAAACCTGTTCTAAATTTGCTTCATTTTGTCCTTAGGTGTGGAGTGGGGCTTGGTGTTTCCCGATGCTAATGGGGAATACCAGTCTCCCATTAACCTAAACTCAAGAGAAGCTAGATATGACCCCTCACTTCTGGATGTCCGCCTCTCCCCAAATTATGTGGTCTGCCGAGACTGCGAAGTGACCAATGATGGACATACCATTCAGGTTATCCTGAAGTCAAAATCAGGTATATTAGAAAACATTTTTGAAAGGATAAAAGGATGAAATAATGAAGATGGCAGTTTGGTTGCTCTGTGTTGTATGATCTTGCTGGAACACCCTTAGTTGGTCGACTTAAACTTGGTGGGATTTGAGCAAAAGTATATGCAGGTGTACTAATTTGCATTTTGTCCTAAATTGTTGTTTGGCTTAACTCGTTCAGATAATTATTCTCTTCTTTCACTGCTTGGTGAAACTAAAGATTAGGATTTTTTGAGCTAATCTGGCATTCAGGATAAACTTTTCAAATTAATTTTCTCTACTATATGAATGTGACAAGAAGAATTTCAACTAATAGCAATCAAAAACATCTCTAAACTTAGTAAAAGACTTAAATAGCCAACAAAACTCCTGTTTTTATTTTTAATTCTTCCCCTCCCCTTTGAACTCATCTGAGATGGATCTGAAATGTTTTGTGGAAAAGGTGTTGGAAATTGTCAAGAAAGTTGGCTTAAACGTAGGAGAGAGGAAAGAAGAATTTTGAAAAATTAGCATGCATATTAATGTTTTTCTTAGTAAATAATAGTTGTATTTCTCTCTTGGTAAGAATATAAAATTAGAGTATGTTGAAATGCTAGGAAATACTAATGAGCAGAGATCCTCTGTGCCCAAATTAATTCCGAATTAATAAATTTTATATTTCAACCCATAAAATCTTTAGGTTTGTTATTTGGCAGGGCAGGTACTGATTTCCAACAGTGGATTTTTTTTTTTAAATGTTTATCTTTATTTTTGAGATCGAGACAGAGCATGAGCAGGGGAGAGGCAGAGAGAGAGGGAGACACAGAATTGGAAGCAGGCTCCAGGCTCTGAGCTGTCAGTACAGAGCCCGATGCGGGGCTTGAACTCGTCAACTGCGAGATCGTGACCTGAGCCAAAGTCGGACGCTCAACCGACTGAGCCACCCAGGTGCCCCCCCCCCTTTTTTTTTAACTCATTGTGAATGTTCCTGAACTTTAATTTAGAGTCCATGAGCTAGTCACAGATGGATGTAGTTTTCCCTGCTGTTCTGAGTTTAGTGAAGGTATGGACATCATCAAACAGATTGTAGGTGTTACTATATGTAGTCGAAGAGAAACCACTTCAGATATAAATTTGGATTTAAGTAAGATTTTGTGGGGGAGGGTATCCAGGAGAGACATTGTGTGGTACTTTTTAAGAACACAGTACAGTTATTAAATGCTGACTTCTGGTTTATGAAAAACATTTGAATGTAATAATAAATGTGTATTGGTATGTTGACATGCCTTGGTATTTCTGGAAATAAACATTTATAAATCTATACAACAAAAATGCATTGCACATCAGCACTGTGGTGAGTGAGTATAGGTTGTATACAAATAGATAAGACTGTTCTCCAGGATTCATAGTTTAGTGAAAAACACGATCCTTTAAATTTTCTTTTTTTAATGTTTATTTATTTTTGAGAGAGACAGAGACAGCATAAGGGGGGAGAGGCAAAGAGAGAGGGAGACACAGAATCCGAAGCAGGCTCTAGGCTCTGAGCTGTCAGCACAGAGCCCGATGCGGGGGCTTGAACTCACAAACCGTGAGGTCATGACCTGAGCTGAAGTCAGACGCTCAACCGACTGAGCCATGCAGGCACCCCAAAACACAATTCTTTAAAGCATTAGTGTAAATGCTAGTGGAAGTGTTACGAAATATGGGAGCATAGAGGGATGGCTGAGTACAAATATTCTGCTCTTAGAGCCGATTTAATGTGATGGAATTGAATTTAACATTTCCTTCTGGTCCCTTCACGATTTTCCTTGGCCCCCTCTCTTAGCCCAGAACAGACACTGTCAAGCAGTGTCTCAACTCTCTACCCGCAAGATTTTCCCTTTCGGGGTCCCTCCACCTTCCACCCCTGACCCCTGACCGGCCGGGCAGAGCTCTCTGTACGGCTGTCCTAGCCTAATTTGGAGACACATGTTCCACACCCTTTCCTCCTGCCTCCTTAGGGAGCTTTCTCCTTTAGATGCCCTGTCTCCTTGCTGCCATAACAATTTCTTCTTCCTTGTTTCCTCCTTTTTAGTATTTCTCAAACTTAAAAAACAAGTAACAACCAAAGAAAAAAAAATACTACGTCTGGACCATTTTTTCCCCCCTAGGATATTTGAGCTTCTCAAAGGGGTAGTCTGTAAGCCCCGAACACCCTGCCATTTATTTATTTAATTCAAGTGTTATCTGTATCAAAATAGAACATAGCTGTAATTTAAATAGCTGACTAGTAGGGGCGCCTGGGTGGCGCTGTCGGTTAAGCGTCCGACTTCAGCCAGGTCACGATCTCGCGGTCCATGAGTTCGAGCCCCGCGTCGGGCTCTGGGCTGATGGCTCAGAGCCTGGAGCCTGTTTCCGATTCTGTGTCTCCCTCTCTCCCTGCCCCTCCTCCGTTCATGCTCTCTCTTTGTCCCAAAAATAAATAAACGTTGAAAAAAAAAAATAAATAGCTGACTAGTACTACATGTTTCTCTCTCTGCCTGGTTATACCCTTCCCCCTGCAAAAATATACTTTTTGCCCTGGTGACAGCCACTTTTAGCTCTTAGCCATTTCTCCTGCTCTCTCCTTCATCCTTTGTGGATACGTATCTACTGTCATGCTTTGACATTTAAGATCTCCATGGACTCCTTGCCATGGAGAATGAGGCTGGTTCTCTCATTCTCCTCCCCCATTGTGGTTTTGCCCCTCTGTTGTCCCTGTATACTTAAATTGCAATTTTTATTTAAAGAATATGCATTAATAAAAAAATTTTTTTTTTGGTAATGTCTATTTATTTTTGAGAAAGAGAGAGAGACACACCACAAGCAGGGGAGGGGCAGACAGAGACAGAGGCACAGAATCCGAAGCAGGCTCCAGGCTCTGAGCTGTCAGAGCCCGATGCAGGGCTCAAGCTCACAGACCACGAGGTCATGACTTGAGTCGGAGTCAGATGCTTAACCCACTGAGCCACCCCAGCGCCCCTGCATTATTTTTTTTTTATCATTATGAGTGTGTGGCTGTTGTTTCCAGCTGAGACTAGATTCTGTTTCCTTTATTGAACAATATGGAGTTTTTCTCCCCTGGAGTTCATGCATTTTTATTTATTTAATTGCATCTTTATCTCTCATGATTTCATTTCCAGACTCTTGACAGATGGCAGATCATCAAGAGGTCCTTCCACCCTCCCTTGGAGGCCTCTCCTCCCTTCTTCTGCTCCACTTGGACCGCATGCTCTCCAGGCCTGCCCTGTAGTCATCCCTTGCAGCTGCCTGCACCTTATGCCTAGAGAGTTCCTTCGCTGGTCTCTTGTGTCCAAGCCCATGTTTCCTGGATGCTGGGCATCCACTTTTGAGGTTGATCCCTCATTTCAGGGAGTTTCTAGGTTTATTCCCTCCTGTGGTCTATCTTCCAGTAACTTCCTGGGAAGAAGGGCATGTGAGGGCTAAATGTTTGGATACCGTGTGTGTGTCTGTCCTGGGTACTTGGTGTGCCTTTTGATCAGAATAATTGTGTCTGTCATTTTTTAGAAATTTTCTTACATTATTTAATAAGTTTTCTGCTTTTTTTTATTTTCTTCTTTTGTAAGTCATATTTTTTTTTTTTTGTCCTACTTTCTGGTAGATTTCCTCAATTTATATCTTTCAGTCTTTCTCTCAAACTTTTCATTTCTGCTCTAACATTTTTAACTTCTAAGAAAATTGTGCCTGGGGCGCCTGGGTGGCTCAGTTGGTTAAGCATCTAACTTCAGCTCAGGTCATAGTCTTGAGGCTCATGAATTTGAGCCCCGTGTTGGGTTCTGTGCTGACAGCTCAGAGCCTGCAACCTGGTTTGGGTCTGTGTCTCCCTCTCTCTCTCCCTTTCCCTGCTTGTGCTCTTTGTCTCTCTCTCTTCCTCAAAAATAAGCATTATAAAAAAAAAAGGGTGCTTATTCTATGACTTTTTTTAGTTGTCAAAGTATACCTTCTTTTCTTACATTATTGATAAGTTTTCTGTTTTTTCTTTATTTTCTTCTTTTGTAACTCATATTCTTGTTCTTTTGTTCTACTCTCTGGTAGATTTCCTCAACGTATGCCTTTCGGTCTATTAAAATTTTCATTTCTGCTCTTATATTTTTTTTAAAGTTTATTTTTGAGAGACGGAGAGAGAGAGAATGTTTGAGTGAGAGAGGGGCAGAGAGAGAGAGAGTAAGAGAGAGAATCCCAAGCCGGCTCCATGCTGTCAGCATCAGAGCCCAATGCGGTGCTCGAACCCACAAACCGTGGGATCAGTACCTGAGCCAAAATCAAGAGTCGGACGCTCAACCAACTGAGCCAGCCAGGTGCCCCTGCTCTTACATTTTTAATAAGAAAATGCTTCTTCTATGATTTTTTTTGTTGTTGTTGACCAAGTATACCTTCTGAAAATTATTTCATAAATGCAGGCTCTTTCTCCATTCTTTCCTCTATTGCTTTTTTTCTGTTCTATGTCTCCACTTATTCTGGGTTCTTTCTTCTATTTGTTTGGTCTCTGTTTTTAAGATGAGCGGTCTTCTCAAATGTCAAGTTATCTCTGGCTCTTTATTCATATTTAGGAATGGGCCTAAGAATTGTGTTAGTATCTTTTTACCTTCACTGTAGTTCTGCATTTTTGAGGATGTCATCTAGTTGGGATCCTACATTGGCTTCTTTCGTTCTTTCACTCAGCAGTATGCATTGGCTTCTCACGCTGGTTTTATCTGGCTTGCCAAGGTGCAGGTGGCAATCTTTGTTTTACCCTTTTTGTAAGGTATTACCCTTCTTGGATCGGGTAAATATAAATCAGGCCTGCACCCTGCCTTCAAGGAGCACACAGTGGGGGGGGGTGCCTGGGTGGGTCAGTTGGTCAAGCACCTGACTCTTGATTTTGGCTCAGGTCACGCGTGATCTCGCGGTTCATGGGTTCAAGCTCCGTATCGGGCTCGCCACTCTCAGTGCAGAGCCCGCATCAAATACTCTTATCTCCTTCTCTCTCGGCGCCTCCCCTGCTCATGCTCTCTCTCCCCTCTCTCTCAAAAGTAAACGTTTTAAAAAACAAGTTTCCAGTGGCGGATCGTGAAAGATAGGTGTAAGGGAGAGTTTAGTTTTGGCTGACATTATTAGGGGAGGATTGGCTCAGGAAGTAGCATTTGCAGAAAACACAAAGACTGAAGAGCATTTGGATTGGAATGTTTGGAATGTGGATGGGGAGAGAGGGCAGTAAGCAGAAAGGACATAAGATATATGGGATGGTGTAGACATTGGATGAGGAGAAGTGAATCCTGAAGTATAACTGAAAGAAAAGATTCATTCGTGTTAAATGAGGTTAATCTATAAATGGAGTGGCTGTGTTGGAGCAAACTCATGAGGGATCTGGAGCCAGGTGTAAAGAGTATAACCTTTTTTTTTTTTTTTTTTCCCCTCTGTAGAATATGTTTTAGGAAAATTAACCCGGCCATACCGAGTAAGATGGGATCTGGGAGAGGTCGGGAGCCAGTTTGAAAGTTATCGCAAGAGATTAAGTTAACCAAACCAGCTGCTGTGTTGGGAGTGCCATTGGAAAGGCAGGGGTGACAAGGGGCGGGGGCGGGGGGTGGTTCTGAGATGCCATCCACAGGGCTTCGGTGACTGATTCCGTGAAATGGCCAAGATGGGAATCGTCAGAGACGTGCGCTGGGGTGGAGCCCCTGTGACCGGACCACACTTTGGATCCTGTCGCTGTGCTTCACCCTTTGTGCATATTTCAAGGTGACAGAGTGCCTTCTAACGTGGGTTGAGCCGAGCACCACATTCCAGGTCCTGTTGTCTCTTGACTATGGGGCATTTTACTGAGGCTGCCACAGAGACGGCTCCATTTCCCTGTAGGACACGGGAATCCCTGTACTGCAGGAATCGTAACGTTTAGTGTGCACAAATTAAAATCAGACATCTTACAGCGGTATGAAAAGTAGCTTGAGTATAAAAATAGCACTGTAGATTTCTATAGCCTGAGTGGTTTAATACTTAAGTCACGAAAAAGCGTGAGACTGGCCAAGCTTCTGGAATAGAATGTCTTTCCTTCTGACGACAAACAGTGTGTTAAGGGTAATGACATTTTTAACGGGCCGTCAGTATGGGAGAGATTGCTAATCAGGACAGGTCATTTGTACCCTTCGCAGTAACTTATTATAGAAACCTTAATTAGAAAATTTTACTTCTGGGTCTTTTATAATTCTCAATATTAAATTTAGACTAGATTACTTTTATTGTCAATCATGCTTTCCCCCCCCCCCCCAAACCATGACAACTTTTTATAGTGCTTCTTAACAGCCTTGCTGATTTAAAGATGAAGTTGTCAAAAATATCTTTAAGTTATTTTCACCTAGGAAGTGGCTCTGTATCGTTTATTTATAGGGATGTCAGGGTTGAATTTCTTTCTGAGTATACTTATTATTAGCTAACTTTGGGGGTCTTGCATCACCTGGAACATTGCCTTAATCTGTCTCACTTTGCTTATACAGAGCAACCTAACTGGCCTCCTCCCCCTACTGTCAATGTTACATCCACTCTTAAAAGCTGATGATATTTGTTCTTTAATATGAAATGAAAGTGTAGGTTAAAAGCTAAAGACCATAAAATAATTGATTTTTGCATTTATGCCTTTAAAAGCTAAAAAAGAACTAATTTATACTATTTTTGGAATGTTTTATGACTACCTTTTGGATTCCTTAAAATTTAAACTGAGGTTACGAAACCTTCATACCTGTCGAGAATGAGCTGTTTGTTTGGGTCTTGAGATCTTTTGGGGGACACATCAGGGACCTTAACATTGGTTTCCCTCCATGTTGGAGATATGGCTCTGGCAGTCTCTGTCTCCTGGGACAGCCAGCTGGTTAGGCTTGCCCTCTGATGGTCCACCGTCCAGGTAGACCTGTCGAGAATGAGCTCTTTGGGTCTTGAGATCCTTTGGGGGACACATCAGGGACCATTAACATGGGTTTCCCTCCGTGTTGGAGATAAGGCTCTGGCAGGCTCTGTCTCCTGGCCTCACCATGTCTGCCTGAGCTGGGACAGCCAGCCATTTAGGCTTGTCCTTTGATGGTCCACTGTGCAGGAAGGTATGGGAGTAGTATTTTAAAGGGCAAAAAAATATTAGTTCTCTGCTTAAAAGCTATCGGTGATTCCCTCTGTGATAAACTCCAGCTCTTAGGTACAGCCTACAAGTCCCCTCCCGGGGCTCACATCTTGAAGCCTACCTTTTTTCTCTTGAAACACACTCAGGGTTTCTCAGCCTCTTCTGGCCGCTTGGAATGTACTCGCTCACTTCTCTCGGCTTGATCTTCCAGACTCTGCTTAGTTATCTCCTCTGGAAAGCGTTCCATGACTTTCTGACGCCCCGTTGGTTTTGGCGTGGCTCTTGCTTGGTATCCTCCCGGTTCCTTGGCGCTTTCTCTTACTGCTTTTGATGTAACCTGTTTAAACTACAGTATTAAGTTCACGAAGCACTGAGAATGTCTTGCTAGCCCTGAGCCTATGTCCTTCTTTTGAGATTCTTGGTGGTCAGCACGGGGCTGGGCATGGAGTGTATCTCAAAACGTGTGTTAAACTCAAATGAAATGAGGGGGAATAAGCCTTGATCAATAGCCTTTGAACTGTCTGGAAAATTTGTTTTCGGCAGAGGATTGTGGAAGCTTAGTTGGACTTGGGTAAATGCTTCTATATCATGTCTTTATGGGATTCTCAAATTCTGCAGAGGCTTCTGAAAGGAGCGCTTTTTATGTGGATAAGCATAATAGCCATGCCTGTTAGAGAAAATGCAGACGGTGGCAATTGCATTGGCTTATTTTATATTCTTTCCACGAGTGTGCTATTCTAAGGAAATGCAATGTGTCATCAGTGTGACTTTCATGTTGTTCCAGTGTAATTTTATTGAACATAATGACATCACAACTAATAAACCTGCCACGTGGTGACAGAATATCACTCAGCAAAATTTGATACGCATAAATGTAAGGAGAGTATACCGCTTTTGGTATGACTAGTTTCCTTATGAAAAAATAGGCTGGGAAAAGGGAGAATAAGAGGATGTTGCCAAATGGGTAAAACAGAGCTACTATTTATTTTTAGTCTATAGATGCAATCATTCTTGGGGGATGAACAGGTAATGCTTTTACTTGGCACCTCATAAAATTCTGAAGTCAGTATTTTGTCATTTTTTATGGCTTTGCACAGCCATGTGATTTTAGTGTGGTTTAACTTTGGATTATTCATCTGCAGCAAAAGCGAAAGGTACCCAGGGCCTGAGTGCTGGCCGAAAGCTGCGTCTTTGTCACCCCTCCCTGGGGACCAGGCCTGGGCAAAATGCTTCCCTCCTTTGTGTTTATTTTCAACCCAATAGAATGTAAGACCCATGAGGCTCTTGTTTCATTATAATTTTATTGAACATAATGACTTCACAGCTAACAAACCTGCCAGGTAGGGACTAAATACCACATACTCAGCATTAATGCGTGAAGTTGCATTTTATCCAATAGAATGTAAGACCCATAGGGCTAGTGAATTTTGTCGGTTTTATCATAGTCAGGGTATCTTAAGTATTTAATATGGTACCTGGTATAAAAATACTAGTTGAAAGGATGAGTAAATAAACCCCTGGGGGCCTGGAATTTCTCCCTATGAAGACACAGGTCAAAATATCAGCTCTGTCCTCAAGTTTCAAACTAAAGACTTTCATTCCTGTTGAAGAAATATCAGGCATCGATCAGGTGGAGGTTGTATTTTGGTCCCCTGAAATCACTCAAGGTCCGTTTCCTCCTTTTCTATAGGAGAGTATTGGTGGACTGCCCTGTAACAGTTCAGAAACACTTGCGTGTGTGTGTGTGTGTGTGTGTGTGTGTGTGTGTGTGTTTGAGTGCACCCTGAAAAGAGGTTTTGGGGAAAGATTTTTTAAAATCCTCTTTCCCATTTCACATGTGCTTCATTTCACGATGCTACCCTTTCTTTTTCTTTAGCAACGTGGAGCTAAGCCTCCTCTAAGACCATTTTTGCCTTCTATTGAAAGAGTAGAGAGTGAGAGAACACCCGTCTCCCCCCAGCAGGCCTCAGGTCCGGCTGTAGC
This sequence comes from Prionailurus bengalensis, assembly GCF_016509475.1. Taxonomy (NCBI): domain Eukaryota; kingdom Metazoa; phylum Chordata; class Mammalia; order Carnivora; family Felidae; genus Prionailurus; species Prionailurus bengalensis. The sequence continues at coordinate 11,566,978 of NC_057353.1, read as the reverse complement.
TGCGCATGGTGAGGGGTATGTTTTCTAGTTCTGATGATGCAGGCTGGGGTGTGGCACGGGACGTACCAGAAGCTTTTTCCCATTTATTCTTTTTGGTTTAGGAGGTGGGGTACATTCCACCTTTGGGAGTGGGTACAGCCCAGACTTCCTTCCTGGTTTTTCTCAAGACCAGCATTGGACAGCCAAGGGAAAGGAATGATTTTTATTCACAAACTGTGGCATGGTGGTTGAAATAGAAGCATTTCATTCACAGCATGGATGGGTTATTGGACACGATGCCATGCACTTGCTCTGCAGTTTGGGACATCTGTAAACCTTTGTGATCCATGTATTTACATTTTCTTTTTGGTGGTTCTGGAAAATAGGATGAGGTGTAGTAGTTCTCAAAAGAAGGACTGCAGCTTAGAAATCCAAGCTTAAAGAACTCATTGGTTTTTGTTTTTAGTTCCTGCAAACAGATGCAGAGATTTGGATCCCCCTGTCCTGTGTCAGTGGGCGATGTGGATCAGAAGAGTGGAGTCCCAGGCTCCTGAAGTTTGCTAGCTAGCCGGGTGCCCAGGGCTGGTCACACTTTGCTCCTCTTGGCCACGTTTTCTCCCCTGTCGATGGGGATGATTAACACCGACTGACCCTTCTGATTTGTTGTACGATTTAAAATAAGACCAAGCGTGAGGAAAACGTTAAAATCGCGCCAGGTAGTGTTCTCCTAAAGACCATGTGTCTCACTTCCCTTCCCCGCTGGTTGTGAGGTGTACATCCTTGGAAAATTATCATGGTGTTTTGCTGCTGATAGCTCTTTTTCTTCTTTGAGCTGGTAGAAAGCTTAAAACCAAATTTGTAGGGTACTTTTGGTAAGGATTTCACGGCACTCGTTTGCGTGGCAGCCGCATTTCCCCGTCTGCACCTGTCTCTGTCTTTTGTTTTCCCTTTGCTCTTCCTTCTAATTTATGCCTTCTGGCTGTATTACACGTACTGGATGTCAGAAGCCCTAACATGTTTCTAGAACAAGTTATTAGATGAAGAACCAGCCAAACAAATAATGCTGCACCAACTCCCTTACTTCTCCTTTGAGGTTTAGAGTAAGGATGGACAGCAGAACTGTCCCTCTGTGTGGCACTCATCCTTGGGCACCATTGCTTCCTTCACAATGGTGGCCCGAGTGTGAATGCTAATTTCTTTCACAGAGACTGCTTCTTGGGGGAAGAGGTAAATTTTTTCAGCTTCCTAACTGAAAGAGTAAAAATAACTTACAATTCTTAGCCAATACCATTTAGAGTTAACATTTATTTTTAGGAAGAATGCAAACAACCTTCATTGATGTCAAAACTGGTCATCTGTAATAAACTAAGTTTTTTTGTATGCTGTCACGGAATGTTTAAGGAAAGTATGTTATTGCTTCGAGACAGGTTCTTACACAAATGTACTTTTCATCATCCTTTGAGTGCTCTTGTTTGGGACAAAGTTCTGGGTTATATCTGGAAATAAGACATAGAGACACGGCCCCCATAGAACAAACGTTGATGTCATTTTTCCAAACGTTGACATTTTAAGTATTGTTAATATTCTGTCATAATTTTATTTCACTTGCATGTCTGTGGTTCTAAAATGGTAAATAGGTTTTCAAGTGTTACTTTGTTGTTGAGAAATCATATGGCCATAATCATTCTTTTCATGGAAAATTTTGTTAGCTTACACTTTTTAAATTGAAAGTCTGGTGCAAATGGATGATCTCTAAAATGGATTTCATTTATTGACAGGTTTATAACAAATTATTGGTCAGTCTGAGGCACAGATTCTATTCTTGTCTCCTGAGCAGTGTGCTAAATGTAAGTCTCAGAGAGAGTAGGTACTGTGTGTGTTTTCTGTGTCTACTCCTTTACCTGAAAGACACAAGAAGTTGATGTTCTGCAACATTTCGAAGTATTTCAGTTTTTGAACTTCAGTTTTGAACTTACTGTTGTAAGAATTCTGCTGCCTCTGCAAATTCACTAGGTCAGTTTTGTAGATGCTGTGGATAGATGATAAACTGAAAATCGGTAACTTTTGGGGAAACCTCAACACGACTCAAATCTAGTATCGATATGATAGTGTAAGCGCATCCCACAGTTAGAATATATTTCTCATTTTGGCTATATGAATTCAATCTGTAGAGCTCATGAGAGCTTTCTGGTAAAAAATGTTCCCCATGTTTAGAATGCTATACTGATGAGTATGTTTGAGATGTAATTAAACAGAACTTAATTTTCTTTTTTCAGTTCTATCAGGAGGTCCATTGCCTCAAGGGCATGAATTTGAACTGTATGAAGTTAGATTTCATTGGGGGAGAGAAAACCAGCGCGGTTCTGAGCACACAGTTAATTTCAAAGCTTTTCCCATGGAGGTAAGAATAACAAATCCTCTTGTAAAACTCTTACTGTTCATGTAAAGTGTTCAATGATTTACTGAGAATGGTTTAGTTTAGAAATAGTTGCACATCAATTGGATTTTATCAATTTATATTAAAATGATAAAGTATTTACGGAAACGTAAGCTCAGGGCAGCAGATGACGCTTCCCAAGAACTTTGGTGAGCTTGAAGGATGCACACGGGCAACTGGCTGTAAAGGTAATCTACACTAATAAGTTTCTTTTCAGCATTGGTACTGTTCTAAAAATCCTGCTGCCTCTGCAGATTCACGAGGTCAGTTTTGTAGATGCCATAAATACATGATAAACTGAAAACCAGTAACTTTTGGGGGCACCTCAGCACTAGCCAAAAGTCTAGTTGAGCTCTGATTAAAATTGGTAAATTGGTTTTATTTGCCCTTGGCATTTAGAGATTTTTAGACATTTTGTCTGAAGAATTCCCTCCTTACTTACTGTCCTAGTCGGTTCCTGCTGCTTCTTCAATACCTAGTGGACGTATCATTTCTTCCATGGGAGTTTTTCTGAGTTCCTTCCCTAAGCAGAATGAGTTCTCCCTCTTTTGTGTTCCAAGTGTACTTGACCGATTGCTGCCATGGCACTCATGGGTCATAACCTTTAGTGCCTACGGTGTCTTTCTCACTGATCCTATGGGTTCCTGTTATGGACGGAAGTATTCGCGGCCCCCATTCATATATTGTAACTCTACCCCCAATATGATGGTATTAGGAAGTGGGGGCTTTGGGATGTAATTAGGGTTCGATGAGGTCAGGAGGGTAGAGTCCTAATGAACAGGATTAGTGCCCTTATAGGAGTCCAGAGAGAGCTTGCTTTCTCTGCTCCTTGCCACGTGAGGACACAAGAAGAAGATGGCTGTCGGTAAGCCAGGAAGTGGGTCCTCACCAGATGTCAGATCTGTCGGCCTCTTGACGTTGGATTGCCCAATCTCCAGAACTGTGAGAAATAAGTGTTTGTTGAAAGTCACGCCACCCGTGGTAACTTGGGCCCAAGGTGGCTAAGACAGCTCCTGAGGAAAAAGTCTCCCTCTCATTCTTTTCTTCACACCCATCATTTAATCCACTGCTAGGTATGTCTCTGTGAAATGCAGGTGATGTCCCTGTTGGTCCAGGCCTTGTTTATATTTCTTTCTATAAGGACCCACAGTTCTCTCCTTCCTCGCAACTGCACGCATCCTTAATTAAGTATGGAATTGAACATGGCTAGACACTGTGTCTGGTCCAGCCTAGTGACTAGAAATCACTACTGTGTAATTTATGGAAGTGATACTTGTATTTCAAAGAATGAAGGTAGAGGAAGGCCTTCTTGATATTACTTTAATTATCATTTTTAAAAAATTTTTTTTAACGTTTTATTTATTTTTGAGACAGGGAGAGACAGAGCATGAACGGGGGAGGGTCAGAGAGAGAGGGAGACACAGAATCTGAAACAGCCTCCAGGTTCTGAGCAGTCAGCACAGAGCCCGACACGGGGCTCGAGCTCACGGACGGTGAGATCGTGACCTGAGCCGAAGTCGGACGCTTAACCGACAGAGCCACCCAGGCGCCCCTAATTATCATTTTTAAAAAGTCTCTTCGGGGGCTCCTGGGTTAAGTGTCTGACTGTTGATTTTGGTTCAGGTCACGATCTCCTGTTTCTTGAGTTGGAGCCGCACGTTGGGCTCTGCGCTGACAGTGCGGAGCCTGCCTGGGATTCTCTCCCTGCCTCTCTCTTTGCCCGTCCCCTCCTCGCTTTCTCTCTCTCTCAAAATAAATCAGTAAACTTCAAAAAAAAATCCCTTTGGAATCTGAGGATAACCCTTTCATTAAAAAAGACTCAAGTCTTAAAAGTGAAATATTAAGTGTTTTAAGGATGGAGGGAAAACAGTATGTGGAGCAGCACCTGAGTTTGTGATCGGGAGGACCATAACGGAGGGCAGCTCCTTTAAGGCCTTGATGGGGAAGGTTGGGTCTTCAGACGTTACCATTCTAAACGCTGTGTTTCTCAGTGCCTACAGACATCGTCTGACTTCCACCACCTGAAAACAGTTCTGCTGTGTCTTTGTGTCACCTCTGGCTACTGTGCTGTCCTCACCCGATGTGACAAGGAAAAGTACACACCAGGATGCATCAGAGAGGAGAGAGGGCACAAAACAGTCCAAAACAGTTAAACCTGCAGGGTAGTGGAGGGCAGAGTGAGGGGCAGGTTGAACAGTGGACGGCCAGTGCCTCAGCTCTGCCCTCTTCTTCGAGATTGAAAGACCGTTTCATCACTTCCTCTCAACCCATCTTCAAAGACGTAGTGTGATATAAAAAAATTTAGTGACAGGGGCGCCTGGGTGGCGCAGTCGGTTAAGCGTCCGACTTCAGCCAGGTCACGATCTCGAGGTCCGTGAGTTCGAGCCCCGCGTCAGGCTCTGGGCTGATGGCTCAGAGCCTGGAGCCTGTTTCCGATTCTGTGTCTCCCTCTCTCTCTGCCCCTCCCCCGTTCATGCTCTGTCTCTCTCTGTCCCAAAAATAAATAAACGTTGAAAAAAAAATTTAAAAAAAAATTTAGTGACAGATGGGAGTAGTTGGGTAGGCAGCAACTTGTAGGTGAGAACTTAGTGGCTTTGCTTGCAACACACGGAATTTACAGCCTTGAGAAAGCTTGGTTAGATTAAGGGAGTCAGTGGTGTGTGTTCTTTGCTCTGCAGTGGATTAGCATTTCCAGACCACATGTCCAGACTGGTTCTGTTACTTGGTGCCACTTTAACTGCTCTGGTCCATTAAGCACAGGTAATGGTTTGTTTTGAGTGAAGATTAAATTCTGATAGGCTTTGTTTCTGCAGAAATATTTATATTTAGGGTAATGGAATTACTTGCTGTAATTTTTCCAAAATAGGTGATGAATAATATTTATACTCTTTGTTACCCCAGATTATCCCTGATCCAATCCTAGAGAAAATACTTGTATCACCATCCGATGTTCGCGTAGTGTTGTATCCCATGGAGCGCATAAATGCAGGAGCGTGAGTGGGCAGGAGCAGAGGGAGAGAGCTATAAGCCACGTGTTTTCTGTTTATGTGTTTTGTTTTGCTTTGTTTTAATGGTGGTTGTGAATCCTGAGCTGGGTGTTCCGGGGGAGGGGGCTCACACACGGTGTGCTGAAAGAGAGAAGAGAGACACTCCCTGTAGAATACTCCAAGAGGGAACGAGATGGCTGATGTGGAGATAGGTAGGTGACTTGCCACTCGTCCCCTGGTCCTGAACTGCCCTCACAGGCCACCTGGAGCACAAGGGCATGGCAAATAGGACAGTGGAGAGGGAGGGTATCCAGTACCCTTTTGGGCGTGTTATTAAAAAAGTGTTTCTTAAAGATACTTTCCATATTTTATTTATACTTAAAGACTAACTTTAATCTCCAGATCACCTATCTATACATACTTTCCTTTTATTGATTTCACTTAACCTGAAATGAATGGCTTACTAAACACTACAAACAAATATTGACCACGTGTCTTACGTGAAACATAAGAATGGCTTCTAACAGTCATTCATCGGTCTCCCCGCTAACTTTTTAAAGTTATGAACATATACAGTAAAAACAATTCTGAAGGTTTTTGATGGCACTAGTAGCCAGCACCCACATCCCTTCAAATATTGACACGGTTTGTGACTTCAGACAGTTTAAACTGCAGCTCTTTTGCTAAGTGGGGTGGATAAGGCACACCATTTCTGCTTTTGCTTCTTGAACTTCTTAGTTTTGAGACACAGATGAGCTTCCACAGCGTCTGACATTCTTGCTGTTTTCGTCCCGTAAACCTGAATTCTGTTGTTCGTACTCCAGGTTTGTGCTCAGAGGACAGTGCCTTAGCAAGAGAAAAGTAAATTGTGCTGCACTTTTCTTCCTGTTAGCTGAACACCTAATGAGTTTGTACATGTTAACTACATTCTTAGAAATGTCTGAGTCATGTCTACCAGCTGGAATTCTCTTACTTAACGTGTGGAGGTTTTGCATTGTGGTACTGAATCAAGATGGGAACAGGAGGGCGAGGTTGTTGATTGCAGAGAAGTCTGAGATCCAGTCAAATGAATTCCTGTGTCTTTGTCCTTCTGGTGGCTGCAAAACCTTCACATTCTCTTTAGACATCATTAGATACCATGGCTCTTGAAGTCCAACCTGAATCCTGTAAGAATGTTGTCATTTTGCCATAGCGGTATATTGCGTTCACTCACCATACCATAAGGATAATTTATTCCATTCACATTAATTTTTGTTACAGATCTAACCACTGGAGGAACTGCTAGGTATTTAGGGTCACATTCAACTCTCAGGCTGTATGTTCTGTTTCCGCCACTTGTCTAAGAAGAGTCTCAGCTGCTTTTCTACTTCAAGTAGCCTAACGTTGTGGTCCGTAGAACTCTTGGTAAATTATGATTGATCTTCACCCATGAGTTGCTACTTTAATACTTCCATGGAAGAGTGCTTCCCAGGCATTTAGATTTTAGGAACAATGAAATAAAAAAAAATTAGAGGAGGGGAAAAAGATAGTGTGGCCAAGTTTTATTTTCTTTTAAATACGAACATTATTAACTATACTGTCCTCATCATTTCATAGAGAGAACCTATCTTTACTAGCTGAGTGTAGGAAGGATATAGTCTGAGAATGAACACGGACCTGTAAGTTGAACAGACTTAGCTTTTAAAAAACTCGTAACCTTAGTTCTGTTTTCTCATTTCACTATAGATGAATGATAGTCTTGTCAGGAAGGGCACTGGTCCTGCCCACAGACCAGCAGGAGGTCATGCATGGCGGGCGGGTCTTTCTTGCCCTCTGGGCCTAAAAGTTTGTAATTTGAGAGTGAATTACCAAGGAAGAGCATGTTGTAGGACAGATTCTTATTTTTATCTTGTATATTTAAAGAGAAGCTATTGCTCTGTATTCTCTGAAAGGACTCAGCGGTAATTGAGCCACATACCAGCTATTTATGGGAAGTTGGGCGCATTAGGTAAATATTAAAAAAAAAAAAAGTAAGTTTGTGCAGAGCAGGACTCTTTAGTTGTGAAGAGTCTAGGCCTTGGTTGTGAAATAGGCCAACAGAACATTTGTTAAAACTTTTTTTAATGTTTTTTTAATTTTTTATTTTTGAGAGAGAGCGAGCGTGAGCGGGGGAGGGGCAGAGAGAGAGGGAGACACAGAATCCGAAGCGGGCTCCAGGCTCTGAGCTGTCAGCACACAGGCCACCGCGGGGCTCGAACTCACGAACTGTGAGATCACGACCTGAGCTGAAGTTGGATGCTTAACCATCTGAGCCATCCAGGCGCCCCAGGCCAATAGAACATTTTGAACAGTGTGTCTCCCGATACCGTACCAGTTCTGAATATTCCACTCTCCACTCTCCAAGTCCCGGGTCTTCTGTGTATCCTGTACTTTTCTTTTCTTTTCAGGCAAATACTAGTGTCTACCATTTAAGTTTTCCTTTAGTAAAAATGATCAGGCCTTTTGCTTTTCCTAAGCTATTTGCATGCTCGTATATTTGCCTGACTGAAAGGCCTTTGTCAATTTTCCGGGCTCTGGGGAGCACCAGGAAGAGTTTTCATGGTCAACAGTGAAAGGCGGGGGGATCTGTTCAAGTTACTTTATTCCCACGGATGTCTCAAATAGAGCTTCGTGTTTGAGACTCGCTTCCGAAATAGAGACTTCCCTTGACTTCAGTGAGAAAAATATGATGAGATTAGATCTATAAGATATATAGTTAAATAATTTATTTATTTATTTTTTTTATTAAAAAAAATTTTTTTTTTCAACGTTTATTTATTTTTGGGACAGAGAGAGACAGAGCATGAACGGGGGAGGGGCAGAGAGAGAGGGAGACACAGAATCGGAAACAGGCTCCAGGCTCTGAGCCATCAGCCCAGAGCCCGACGCAGGGCTCGAACTCACGGACCGCAAGATCGTGACCTGGCTGAAGTTGGACGCTTAACCGACTGCGCCACCCAGGCGCCCCAATAATTTATTTTTAAAAGGAACTTCAGAGATCACCCAGCACAAACTCCTGTTTAACATAGGAGAAATCTGAAGCTCCTAAAGATTAAGGGTCACAGGGCAACTTGGTGGAAGCCATAATGTATGGCCCGGGTGGAACAGGGGGTGTTTTAGTTAATTAAATATTCCACTTAAAAAAGAGTCATCCTCTGCTGCTGGTCTTTTCTCTAATGGGTTAGATCGACAAGAGACAACACAACAGTCTTTGTCTCCCTGCCTCCCCCCACCCCCAGCATGCCTGAGAGGGTCTTGTATGTGTGCATGCACCCCCATTCAGAGATGGGAGTGTTGTCACCTTGCATAGGACCGTGCTGAAGCTGTGGCATAGTCCCCTGGCCTTACTGGCTGTGAAGACAAAATTCAGAGTGGCTTTGTGAAGGTATAGCAGTGTGGGGTCGTGAAGGTTGGGACCCTTGCTGCCCCTCGAGAACCGGCGTGGATGTAATGGATGAGGTAGTCCCTCCGCTTTGCTGGGGTGCTCACCAAGGTCTGGAGAAGAAGGGGACTAGCTCAGGCAATGGCAGGGATCACAAGGCCTATTATCTGACTTCTCCAAGGAGTGCTTCCCCCCCCCCCCCAGCCGCCCACTTTCCAAAGCCCATTATTCCTAGAAAAATCAACTCCAGTTTGAGATTGTATTTGTAATGGTAGTTAATACTTGGGATTGAGGTTGCTTTAGAAGAAAAAAGGGAAAGAGGAGGTAAGACTGATACTAAAGGAAATGACTCAAAGTTTGAATGTTCAGCTTCTTTGGGAAATTGTATTATTTTGATCAGAAAAAAGGAACAAATTGTACATATGATTGTTATGATTATAATTTGGCATCCTGGAATATTCCACAGGGCTAGCAGATTGAGCCTCACGGAAAAACAGATGAAGGAATTAGAACCTTGTGTTGTGGCCTCTCTGTGGTCATAATTGCGGAAACTCCCTCTCATATCTGGGTAAAAAAAAAAGATAAATAAAAACAAATTTTATGTTTCCTGAATTCTGGTGAACACTTGCATTTTTACTACATAAAAATCACAGTTCCTGCTTTGATTTAGCATGTTTATTTTCTCATTTATGAAAATGTATTTAGAGTAGAAACTTCACAGTTTACTGAAGAGAAAATAAATTACAGTGTTGAGCAAACAGAAATGTTCTTTTCGCTGAACCACATGATGTGGCAATCTTCCATTCCCACTTAGAAATAGAAGTGCACGAGGCCAGTTTGACCTTTGAGTCGTCTTTGAAGCTACGTTTCATTTTATATTTGCAACTATTTCTTTTAGTAGATTATTCTTTGTTGTTGTTTGAAGATGTATAAAATGTTTTCGGCAAACTAAATTTGGAAGAATCATTTATATGTATATTTTTTACAAGTAAGGCAAATTTGTGCAAAATGGAAAATTGTTTCTGTAAACGTATATGGTGTATAATTAATTTACAGGTGTAATAGGTGTAAATAATTTATAGACTTGCAAGAAGAAAATATTTTAAATTGGGTTCTAACAGATATAAATTCTACAGTAAAATAGATCTCTTAGTGCGACTTCAGGTAAGAAATAGACTCTGATTTAAATATACAGTCCATAACCAAGCAGCCACCTTTAACTCCTTTCCATCTATTCATCAGTTTATTCATCTGTTGTTTTTCCATGCATCCATGCATCCATGCATCCATGCATCCATGCATCCAATCAAGTGTTTCTTGGGAACCTACTGCTCAGGCTCTGGGCTAAGTGATAGGGATACAGCGATGAGTGTCAAAGACAGCCAGTGGAGGTTATTGCACTGGGGGGAGTGCAAATGCATTTGTATGCAATTTATCTCCCCCCCCCCTTTCCCCCTAAATTGATGAGCTTTCAAATCAGTGTTAAAGGGCCTTATCCCCTCTACCCTGTCTATGCAGTATGCAAACTCAGGCTATTAGAAGTTAATTACAGGAAGGTTTTGAAGATACTTACTAGAAAGCAAATATATTATTTGAAAGGTAAATGATTGTCAACCAAACAAAACATTTATTGACCAGTATGTGAAAGGCACTGTGTCAGGTGTAACTCTGCCACAGGGTTAATTTAACTGCGATAACCTAACAAAATTAGAATCAGCAAGACACAGGATTGGAAAGTTTTGATGGTTGGCGGGGGGGGGGGGGCAAGTTAGGAAAGGTCTAGATTCTGAAAAGCTGCTGGAACCCCCGGGCCAGTGCTGCTGCCCCATTACCTACCTATAGATTACCAGTGGGATGGGATGGGGAGGGGTCAGTGTGCTGGGGTTGGTGAGAGTTTAGGCCGGTACATCAGAAAATCCAAGATTCAGATCCAAGCTCTGTGACCTTGGGCAAGGTAGTAAACCTCTTCAGATGTTCCTGTCTATGAAGAGGGTTCAAAAGTAGCTCCAAAGTTGGCAAGGAGTAAACCTTTTAGTATATTAGGAAGGTGTCATTATTCCATTATTATTATTATTATTATTATTATTATTATTATTCCTACCATGAGGAAGAGATGGGAGGACATCAAGGGGCAATTGTGATTGTGATGGTAAAAATCTAGTTAAGGGACACCTGGGTGGTTCATTTGGTCAAGCGTTGGACTGTTGAATTCGGCTCGGGTCGTAACCTCATGGTTTGTGAGTTTGAGCCCCAGACAGGGCTCGGTCTGTGCTGACGGCAGAGCTTGCCTGGGATTCTCTCCCCACCCCTCTCTCTGCTCCTCACCCACTCTCTCTTTTTTTTCTTTATCTCAAAATAAATAAATAAACTTTAAAAAATTATTTTAAAAAATCTAGTGAAAAGTTCCTAAGGGGAAAACAAAAGGCTTTTTTTTGTTGTTATTACATGGAATATGAATGGAGAAAAAAGTCTTTTGTTTTCTTTGAAACCCCTGTTCCACCCTTTACTTGAATATATTGTCCTCTACAAGTCTAGTCAATATATTCCCTGAGACATGTTTTTATGATTATGGTGCATGCACATGCAGTAGAATTTATATCACCATTCTATTTTGTAGTGAAAATCAAATAAATATTTCCTGTGTCAGGTGAGTATTGGCATGATAAAACTTCTAATCGAATGGGAGACTATTGAAAGATTTTTAATTCCAGAAGATCTTAATTAGTATAGAAACTACATAAGGTGTGGGGTTTTTTGCTTGTTTGTTTGTTTTTGGTATTTAAGAATGACAGCTTAAAATGGCACAGTGGTATTGGTAAGATAATTGTGCTTGTGCCCTGGCCACAGCTTTGCTGTGCTTGAAAACATGTCTCCTTTTAGCTTCTTCGTGTTGTGCACAACAGGAACTCACTATGGAATCCTAGAATGTTGGGCCATGGACCCTGTGGGAAATTGGAACTTTTGGTGCTGTGGTTTCCCAGAAGGAAGCCTGCTCTGGTGATCGGTACTCTCCATCAGAGAAAGCCCCACTCGGATTCCAGCTCACCATGGTATTTGCTATAGGACTTCTTTGTAGCCATTCAAGTTCAGTTCCTTTGCTGGGACATAAAGATAATACAGTTGTACTTAACCCTTATGGAACTTAGGGAGAGGCTGTAAAAATTAATGGTGTAATATTGGAGGCACCACGCACTGAGTATCTCATATGGTGGTTTAAACACAATCTGGTGTTCGCTTAAAGTACTTTGTAAAAGCATTTTAAGGGCATAATTAGCTGCAGTGTATGTAAATGTAATTTATGATAGTATAGTTGTCTCGGGTTTTTTGTTTTTTGTTTTTTAGAAGCCTTGAGTAGAAAAAAAGAAATCCAGATTTTAAACTGTTAATATACACATTAAATATAGAAGGAAGACATTTATGCTTGTAGGACCCGACAGATGAAAGATGGACCTTTTTTCATCAATTAATGTGTTCACTTGGGGCCCTGAGGCAAGCATGTTCTCTAAACCCAGTTAACGAGTCACTTAGAGCTCTGGTTGATAGAGCTTATTCAGTGGAACCAATTTATTTGGCTTCAGAGTTAATGTATTTCTCGTGAACGTTCCTTGATGAGTTCTCTAAATTGATGAGTTCTCTGAGGAGATCTATAAAGGGATCCCTTTCTCCAGCCTGGGTTTTGAACAAGTAAGAAATAGGGCATTATTAGAGTCATCAAATGGAGAACAAAACATTACCTCTGTTGTGAATAGAACTATACTGGAGACGTAGCGTAGAAGGAAGAGGCTCTGCCCACCTAGTTACAGGCAAGGGGCGGGTGGCAGGGTGTATTAGCCTGCTCTCTAAGGTAGCTCTCATTTCAAAAGAGGAAAAGAAAAAAGAGGAAGGGGTTAGTTGAAAGAGCGGAGAGGAAGGCCAGCCTTGTTGAGGCAAAATCCCTCTTTCTAGGAACGGGCAACAGGGAAGAGGCATTTCCTGTTGATAAGACAGACTCTTTTTTTTTTTTTTAATTTTTTTTTAACGTTTATTTATTTTTGAGACAGAGACAGAGCATGAACGGGGGAGGGACAGAGAGAGGGAGACACAGAATCCGAAACAGCTCCAGGCTCTGAGCTGTCAGCACAGAGCCCGATGCGGGGCTTGAACTCACGGGCTATGAGATCATGACCTGAGCCGAAGTTGGCCGCTTAACCGACTGAGCCACCCAGGCGCCCCTAAGACAGACTCTTAAAAATTCTCCCACTTAACCTTTAAAATTTGATGGCACTGGAGCAAGAGACCAACTCCGTTTGGGAATCAGCGGCGAGAGGGCGGTTTCCTTTTATTCCGGTTTGTTCATTTTAATCATCTGGGACCAAATCCCTTTTTGCTAGCTGCTCCTTTGTACCTAAGATAGTCGCACAGTCTCCTCCTTTCTAGAAGGAGCTGGGAGATGGAGTCAGCGAGGATTTTGATGCATGTGCAGGATTTATTTTCTTTCTTTCTATCCTACGTGGGGGGGTTTCTGCCCAATGTAGCATCTCAGCTTGGGCCAGTTGTTTAAACCAAAGATATAAATGTATTTATAAAAAGAACTGTTTTACTTCCCCCAAATTGTGACCTAAGTCCAAGGCTTAAATCATTAATCCTATTCTGAATTTGGGTTGCACGGTGCTGGAACTATTCTGCAGTAATTTTTAAGAACAAATGTCACTTATCCACCTTGTCATGGAGAACAAATAATCACAGATTTTTATCAGTGGGCATTGTTTCTAATTAGCTTATCAGCCATGACGTGCTTTAACTCTGCTCCCAATCTTGCTGTTTTCTGGCCAACCTCGAGCTTGCCTGTATCGGTCAAGGACTTGGGTCTCTCTAGTGAATAAAGGCTGTGCCATTAGTAATGTCTGTTACTGTTTCCTCAGCTGAGCTCCAGTGGGTTGCCTCCTTTGAGCCTTTCTCTCTGAGGCACTGTTTTCCCCATGGGCAAGTGAGAAGAAAGATACTACTGGGTTTTGAGTCTCATAGGAAGGCAGGATGGCGGACTGTTCCCTACCATTCGGTTCACAAACACCTGTCAAGTACCAAACCCTGTGAGATACACAGCATGTAAGACACCAATACTTGTGTGCGGTGATTCTGTAGTCTGGTGGGAAGAGGTTGGATTAAGATAAAAACACGTGAAGAGATAACAGCAGAAAGGTTAAATGAAAAGTGATTCGAAACGCATTTAGGGAGCAGCTGCTGTGTGTTTGCTGCTGGGTGTGGTGCCGACCTTTAACAATAAATGAAAAATAATCCAGGTCTAGAAGAGGTTCATGTTCCCAGCAGAGTGACAGGCCTATGAAAAATGATGACATCTAAAAGGGAACCGACACCACGGAATAGTGGCTTTCTGCTGGACTCAGGGAGGGCTGTGGAAAAGAACGGTTATTGGAGCTGGGCCCTGACGATTGGGTAGGAGTTTGCAGGATAAAAACGATACGAAAAAAGGACAGGTGGATGCAGGAATTTTGTAAAGGACAGGTGCACTGGGGCTTGGCGAGTGATCAGAAAAGGCCAGTGTGATGCTGAGAAGTGGACCTTCTGTAGCTGAGATAGTCATGGGACAACGAATCGGAAAATCAGGGAGTCAGAAAGCGAGGTACCATGGTGGAGAGAGGCTGATACATTTGAATTAATACAAGTGTCACTTGACTCATTTCAATCCATATTGTTTTTAATCCCAGAATACTCGCAAATTAGGGGAAAAAAAAACAACAGGAGTTGGGGTAGCAGTTCCTTGAAAGGTTGTAAAGATGCTCTCAGCCGTAGAGAAGGTGAAGAGAGAAAAGCACTTGAAGTCCTACTAAGCCTCACACAATGTGAGTCTTAATGAAAGCAGGGCTGATCTTTCTCCACACAACAGAAAAGCGAATTAAAACTGAGGATTACCAGAGTTTAGTTTGTGTTTCCTGTTAGTTGGAGTTGATTTGTTTTCCCAGGGAAAGAATTTTCAGCTTTGGAATTTTCATCCCCTCCTTTTAGCTTGATGGTCTGGCTGTATTGATCCTCACAGGGTCACATGTATTTCTGCCCGGGTTTCCTAGGCAGCATCCAGGAGAGCCTCTCCTTTTGGGTGTTGTTTTGGAAGAGACGTTTCTCTTGATATCTGTGCTCCTTGGAATCGCTAGGCTTGCTCTTGGCAGTGGCTGTTCCTGGAGTCTCTCCTCCTTTCCTCTGGCCGGGTTATTTTTTAACATGGATGTCCGTGCGCTGTCAGGGCACCTGATGGCCCTTAGAACTCGCTGGATTTTAAAAACTAAAGAATGTGGCAGGAATAGGATATTGACGAGGAACACCATAAGTGAAGATGCATCAAATTACACGGATATTTATATTTCTATATATCTAAATTTTATTAGAGATTTTATTGTGAATTCATCGTGAAAACCGTATTTGTGCAGACAACACAGCATTTTGTTTTAGGTTATTAGGACTTGTGTTACGGGGGTTACTGCTCTGCTGAGCCAAAAGGCTCTGGAGAACTAGGTTCCAGTCAAGTTTGAACCGTCTTTATAGGAAGAATTATCCTTTGTTATTTGAGTCTAATATCAGAAACATCTCGGTTGCATCCCTTACTGAGTAAATATTGAATCCTGTGGGGACAAAGATTTGAGATAATGGCAGATTGTTTTGCCTCTCTTTCCCAGCCTTTTTCGGGGGGGGGGCGGGGAGCAGGGGCATTGGGGAAGATAGTAGACATAAAATTGGACTGACCAAATACTATAATTTGGGGGTGGATAATAGTAAGCATGTACCTCATGTCACACTTGTCAAAAAAGGAATGGACAGGCACCTGGGTGGCTCAGTCGGTTAAGCTCAGGTCATGATCTCGCTGTTTATGGGTTCAAGGCTTGTGTGGGGCTCTGTGCTGACAGCATGAAGCCTGCTTGGGATTCCTGTTCTCCTTCTCTCTCTCTGCCCCTCCCCGGTGTGTGCCTTCTCTCTCTCTCTCTCTCTCTCTCTCTCTCTCTCTCTCTCTCTCTCTCTCAAAATAAACACTAAAAAAAAAAGAAAAGAATGGAGACTTTGAGCGGGAGGCTGGGGAGCACTGTGTGTTGTGAAATGGCATGGGGATGCCAGGAGGGAAAGGGAATTGAAGCAAAGATGTCAAGGCCAACTGAAGTCATGCTGAATTTGAGATTGGTTGAGATTGTTATACAGTTGAACTCAAAGATGAATTGGAGGAATTTTCACATTGGGAAGTTTGATTTCCGATAGACTCTCAGTTCCTGGCATAGAGAGGGCTCTAAATAAATATAAATAAGTGACTGAAAGAATAGATGGTAAAGTTTTAGGCATCGTACCCAGGTTCTGAGGACATAAATAGAACAGTTGGGACCTTCTCCCACCTGGGGGATTTTGTCCTTGCAATTCCCCTGTCTGGAATATTCTTCCACCAGGTAGCCATTAACTTGCTCCTTCAGCGCCTTTGGGTCTCTGTTCAGATGTCACATAAGCAGAGAGGCTGACTTTAGCTTTCCTTAACCTACTTGTTTTTCTCCATTGCATTTCACGGTAATTTAATAATACATATATATGGTTATTTAAACATAAATTCTGTATATGTGTACCATACATATGGCTATTTTATAGTAATGTAGCTGGAGTTTAGGGGATCTAGAAATTAAATAGCTGGAGATAAATCTTGAATGGCAGGGTGGAACAAAGAATGGAAACCCTTAAATGTCAGGTTGATATTGGTATCCTTTTCTTTGGTCAGAAAGGTGATGTATATGTGGCATTTCACTAAGGGCGGTGGGGATCGCTGTTCTGCATTTCACAGTTACACATTTTTTCATGCATTCACCAAATATTTGTTGAGCACCTACTATATGAGTTGCAGGCAGTCTGAGGTACTAGGGACAACGCACCGGTGACAAAATACGCAGAAATCACTTTCCTTCTCAAAACGGTACTTCTGGTGAAATGTAACCATTTTCATCGATCAGTCATGTGATGCTTTGGGGAAGTCATGACGTCACCTAGGATGTCATCGGCTTTGACAAAAAAAGAAGGGAGTGTGAGAAATGATGTGGGGAGAGAGCATTCAGAGCTCACCAAGAGTTTTGCTAGCTTGTTTGGAGATCAGGTGAAAGGAGCAGTCGTGATTCCTCTAAGATTTGAGCCTCCATAGCTGGAAAAATGGTGGGCCTCTTAGAGGAATGCCAGAGAGGGGGCCGGTTTTGGTGGAAAACCCTGGTGTATACTTTGATATGTTTTGAGTTGGACAGCTGCCTTTCATCCAAGTGGAAATGCCCAGGAAGAGGCTAGAAATGCGGATCGGTAACTCAGAAGGGAGGCCACCGTTCGGCATTTACTAGAGCAGCTGATACTGTTTACTTATGTATCTGTTTGAATCTGACTCCAGCTAAATGAGTTCCTATAAAAGAGCACGCTGTATCAATGTCATGAGAAAACAGTTACAACTTTCATTTGGTATCCTGTCACTACTGCTTATTGGTATCATAGGAATATGTAATGTTCCTGAGTAAGCTTAATCGTGCAGTATTTTACCAAGGGGAAATTATATTCTTAATCCTAGGTAATGGCCACCGGTTTACATACTATGATTGTAACGATTGTGGTAGCATGTGTTCTCTTTATCCACACCAATAATTAATCCATCCTTGAAACTTACTAAGCTACTTACTTCAACAATAAACCAATAATAAAATCCACTGCTTATTATTAAGAAATATTAATGTGAGTATAAGATTTAGGACTAGATTTACACTCCTAAAATTGCTTTAGCTGATGATACATTTTCTGCTTGCTGATAACCGGTTTCCGTGCCTCATGTCTTTATATTTCAGGGTATTAAAAATGATGATATAGAAAATGCGTCTTAGAATGTTTTCTGAAAAGCCCTAGATCAGAGCACAAAGCTCAATATACTTTTGTCTGTTCTTAGACATAATTTTACTTTTCAAGAAATGCTACATTTTGTCTACCAGAACCCCAAATTTGACTCGAAATAAAATTTTTCTTTTATGTATTAAGTTCTTTGGCTGTGTGTCCTTCTAAAAGATTTGATGTCAGAAACCAAGGGAGTGCTTTTGTTCAGCATCCTGTATCCCTTTTAGAGGAGCACCTTGCAACTCAGAAAGCGTCGGACATTTTTCCTTCCACGTTGTGAAAAGTTCTAAAGGGCAGCTCCTGGGTTGGTTAATTCAGCTGCTAAGCCGTGTTTTGAAGGGCCAGCTGCTTTGTTTTCCTGCTAAGTCATTTCAGGACTTTGGCCCTTTCCTGGAAATGTTCATTCAGGGTTGCAGGATGGCCATATCACATCTTAGTGGCACATCCTCACAGACTAATGATGAAAGGTTGTAAGAGGACTCCATTTTCTTGCATTAATTTTTTGGTAACATGTATTTATTTTTGAGAGACTGAGAGACAGATTACAAGCGGCGGAGGAGCAGAGAGAGGGAGGCACAGAATCCAAAGCAGGTCCCAGGCTCTGAGTGGTCAGCACAGAGCCCCAGTGTGGGGCTTGAACTCGTGAACCGAACTGTGAGACCATGACCTGAGCCAAAGTCGGAAGCTTACCCGACTGAGCACCCAGGCGCCCCTGTTTTCTTGCATTAAAAAAATGTTTTATTGACGCAAAACTTACATACCATGGAATTCACCCATGTAAACTGTACAGGTCAGTGGCTTCAGTATATTTACAGTGTTGTGCAGCCATTACCATGGTCTAGTTTTAGAACCGTTTCATCACCCCATAAAGAAAAAGTTACTCTTCATCCCCTACCCCTATCCCTAGGCAACTAGGAATCTGCTTTCTGGCCCTGTAGACTTTCCTATTCTAGACATTTCATAGTAACCAAACGATGCTGTTTTCAAGGTTCGTTTATCCATGTTGTAACCTGTATCAGTATTTGATGACTTTGATTGCCAGAAAGCGTTCCATTGTGTGGATATACCTCCTTTTGTTTATCTGTCAGTTGACGGACACTCAGTTTGTTTCCACTTTTTGGCTGTTGTGAGTAATACAGCTATGAACATTTGCGTACAAGGTTTTGCGTGGACATAAGTTTTTCACTTCTCTTGGGTGTGGAATTCGGGGTAATATGGCAGTCCACACCTAATTTCCTAGGCGTGGAATTACTGGGCAATATGGTAGCTCTGTGTTTAACATTTTAGGAATTGCTAATTTGTTTTCCAAAGGGACTGCATCATTTTCCCAATCCTGTCAGCACTGTGTGAGGGCTTCAATTTTTCCACATCCTGGACAACACTGGCTGTTGTCTTTCTTTTTGATGAGAGCCATTCTAGTGGGTTTGAAGGAGTTTCTCCTTGTGGTTTTGGTTTGTATTTCCCTAATGATATATGGAGCGTCTTTTCGTGTGTCTGTTGGCTATCCATATGCATTGTGTTTTCGTTTTGCTGATGGTGTTGCTTGATGTCCAAAACTTTTTGATTTGGATGAAATCTGATATATCAAATTTTTCTCTTACTGGTTCTGCTTTTGGTGCCTTCTCTGTTTTTTACAATAAAACATCTTATAGGTAAGTAACGTACGTACAGAAAGGTGCCCAAACCACAAATAGACAGTTCACTGCATTTTCAGAAGGTAAACATACCTATGAAAAACCAGCATGCAGATTAACAAACAGAGCACGACCAGTATCCCAGAAGCTCCCGTCACGGTTCCTCCAAGTTTAGTTAACCGTGATCTTGACTTCCAGCATCATAGGTAAGTTTTGCCCATTTAGGGGCTTTGTATAAATCGAATCACATAGTAGTTGTTATCCTGTGTCTTCGTTTTTTAAAAGTCTACGTTGGAGTCTGCTACACTGTAGCGTGTATGTTTCCTTTGTTTACTTTCTTGTGTAGTAGCATATCACTGCGTGAGTTTTCGACGGCGTATTTTTTCCACTGTTGACCGGCATTCGGATTACATTCAGGTCTGGTCTGTTAGACTAGAGCTTCTGTGAATATTCTGTTTGGCGAGCATACACTTAGAAGGGTAGCCTGTGTAGGAAAGGCGTAGTTCAGCTCTAGCAGTTGTTGCCAGTTAATTGGCCACAGGGTTTGTTACCAGCCTTAGGAATCTCTTCTTTTTAGCAACCGGATGTTTTCCCAGAGGTCTTCCTCACCCCTGCCATCCAGCAGAGCTCCCCTCAGGTGTCATTCGCCAGAATTTCTGTACACGCGGGTTCCCGGGATGGTCATTTCAAGGGAGAAGACAAAGCTGTCACTCTTGGCTTAGTCAGGCTCACTCTGTAGGGCTGAGGAGGGCTCTAGGCTTGTCGTAAACACTTGGTCTGATATGTAGAAATGCAGCTGAGGTTCTGTCTGCATCGAGGAAGGGGGAGGGGAGGCAGCTGTGTCTGCAGAAAGTGGGAACATCCAGTCCCACCAGTTAGACACTACCGGAGGAGTGGCTTTGTGCTCCCCAAGATCTCTCTTCTGGACTTACTTTCAAAATTTAGCAGGAGTCCTCCGTAAGTATTTTTAATAGTGATCGTGCTTTTTGCATTTTAATTTGTATTTTTACAACATTACATTTTCACTAAGCCTGCTGTAATAAATCGACCTTTGGACAGTGTCGCCCGTGGTCGCTTTTGTCTTCGTGGTGGTGCCGCATTGAAAATGCGCGGGGGAGCGCTCTCCAGAAAGTGGTTACCATTTTCCCACGGAAACAGTGTTTCATTAAGCTTTGGTTCCGGCTTAAGCCTTAACAGCACATTAATTAAAAATATCAAATACCGTGTTATGTAAAAGCAAAGGTAATACAATAACTGTACATGTCCACAGTGATTTTAGCAGAATTATCTTCTGAGTTACATTACTGTCGAGCAGGGAAGGTCCTTGCTTTCCGGAGGGGCATGTCTCTATGACTTCACATACACGCAAAAATACAGTTTCACTCACTGATATATCTCATTTGTCTAGAACAAATGTGCTACCTGTAATAAAGACTTTTGGAAAACAATGATTGTGTTTCCATCTGAATTTACATAGGTTCTTTTTTGAGAATGGTTGTGGATGGCCAAGATGATAAAGCATCGAGTAGCACAGTGAAAGTACTGTTTCCACAGCCGTGGCTGTGCAGACCAGGGGGATAAGTGTTGTAAAGCAGAGTCTAGTCAAGCAGAGAGCCTAGTCAGTTCTGGAGAGATTGGTCCCGTTGGTAGGCAAATTCAGGCATAGGTGACGTTCTCATTTCCTAATTGGCGTTTCCATATCTGCCCGCTGAACATTTGCGGAAAGCACGGTGGTCACTGGTGATTATTCATTTTGGATTATGTGTAAAATGTAATCCTCCTGTTTTAGAAAGGTTTTCCCCCTAAGTCCTAGGAGCTGTGCAAAATCCAAGCGCACTGCCACGTAAACGTAGGTTAAATTTCCTATCAGAATTGTTGTGCTTTTTCTCGTTCACACCCATTCATGCCTTTCCTGTTCCTAGTTGACCTTTTTTTTACCCGAGTTGTTTTGGTACAAGTTCCATCTCAGTCAAGCGGAGTGATACTTCACCTTGTCATAGCATTGAAGGGAAACCTGGACTCCATGTTCTAGGTCAGGGGTAGGTTAAAACCCAGTTTTCTAGAATGCCTTTTAAAATAATTTGATATGCATTTGGTTCCCAGTAGCATTGCTCCTGTGTTAGCCTGAGAGTCTGAGACAGACTTCAGGGAAACGTGGTCCCCTTTAATTAGCACTAGAAGTGATGTATGTAGTTTACTGTGAGTTTGCTGAAGAAAGGTTCTTTGTGCAACTCTCTTGAGCAACAAGTGAGCTGGATTAGTTTGTTACGGTTTTCCAGTAAATTACAAAACTTCTATCAATAAGGAAATAATTTGCGGGAGGAGCATAGGTGTGGATCTTTGCAGACCTTTTTGTCTTGAGGATGAGGGCAGTCTTGAGTGTTCGTCTCGTTGTAGAGGCGGGGATGTCCTTGCACTTGTGCGGGAATGTTTGGGCGAAAATCTGTTACATGAATTTCTGAGTGTACGTTTATTTCTTGAGCCCGTCAGAGTTCACTCTTCTCTCAGTGTTTCAAAGGTGGGGGATGTTTTTATTGTTGGAAAGTTTTGCATCCCTCGCATGACCTCCTATCCACGGAGTTAACGCAAGACTCCTTTTACTGCAATCCTCAGGGAATCGTGGACACAGCGTTCACGCTCATGAAGACCATCCATGTGCCACGCACATGCCGTATCTTATTTAATCATTAAAATGTCCCTCAGAGCTGGATGTCATGTGTATTTTTCCGTTGAATAATCAAGTCATGGGGCGTTAAATAAGTTGCCCCAGGTACATCAGTAATGGCTGAGA
The DNA here is from genome assembly GCF_016509475.1 of Prionailurus bengalensis. Lineage (NCBI taxonomy): Eukaryota > Metazoa > Chordata > Mammalia > Carnivora > Felidae > Prionailurus > Prionailurus bengalensis. The sequence continues at coordinate 11,544,873 of NC_057353.1, read as the reverse complement.
CTCAGACCAAGTACCATTCTTTTCCCTCTACGATATATGCCCTCTCATATTTCTAATAAAATGGTTCTGATTTGTGCTGTAGATAATTGCAGTTCAGAAAGTAAAAGCCTCTGAGTACTCATGCTGTGTTAACAGACAAGTAGCTTTTCAGGTACAGTGAGGATTAAAATGGACTTTAACATTTTCAGATAAATGCATTTTATCGTGCAGTTGTCATATTTTGAATATCGTAATTGGCTTCAAAATATACTTCCTGAAAACTAGGTTAATAGGCAATGTATTAGGTGTATAAAGTTGGAGGATGAAAACTGACAGAGGTGTTTTGATAGAAGGACATATTCTTGTGCTGTGCTGTGCTGCGTATTGAGGAATTCGGATTGTATCCCGGGGACAGTAAGAAGACTTAGTTGGGCCTTCCTGAGGAGAGTGACGTGATCACATTTGCACCGGGTGACTGCACGGTGGGAGGTGCATTTGAAATGCCTGCTTTGGAGACATGGAGATAAGTTGAGAGACCTGGGCAGTAATTCTGGCAAGAGCTGATGCAGATCTAAACTCAGGAACTGCTCGTGGGAATGAGTCAAGTGGACTGATCTGGGAGATTTTAAGGAGGTAGAAGATGGCAGAACATAGCTCTTGGTTGTTTTGTGAAGGAAGAAGAGGATGAAAGAGGTTTCTGGCTTGGGGCCATTGACAGAGCAAGGTGCACAGAGCGGGGGACACAGCTCCGAGGAGTTGGTGGACGGGCTTCAATTGTGAAATGCCGATTTTAAAATATTTCAGTGGGCAGTTTAGTAAAGGGATCTAGACTCAAGACAGATTTCGGTGAAAGATGGTGGTTTTGGAATCATGGGCATCTAGATGGCAAGGGAAGACCTGGGAGGATATAAGATGACCCAACGAGAATTTGCTCGGTGGGAAGAGAAGAGGCGAGAGGGTATGTTCATCAGGTCTCCCGTCCCTGTTCACCCCCTACTTCCCCTCATTGATCAGCCTCATTCTTAGAGGCACTTGAATTTGTGACTCTGATGGAAGGGATCCAGCTTTCTGTAATGAAAAGCCTTATTAGTGATCTTGGACCTTTAGCAAGATAAAATAGGTGAGGTCGGGCAGCATAACGAGCAAAGAACCAGACTGAAGGGAGAGGAGCATACGTTTGTTTTCAGAGACTTTTAGTACAGTTTTAATACGATACTGTTCTGTTGGCACTTCTGCTTCTCCTCACCCTCCCCGGCTCTAGTCGGCACTTAGGTGATATTTTCCAGGAGCTTTCCAGATAGTATCTCTTGCCCTTGTAACGGCCTGAAACGTTAGATAGTATCAGCTCTCTTTGACAGTGGAGAGTTTTAGAGCTCAGGTAATTTCTCCGGGAGCTGTGCACTCACACCTCGGCCCTGTGAGCTTGTTAGTATCACACAGCCTGCCTGGATGACTAGCCGTTTCCTGGTTTGCACAATCTTTATTCATTCTCTTCTCCCTGGTTTTTCTGGTCTCTAGAGAGAGCGCTGTGTGTCGTTCCTCTAGGCACCGTGTGACGTTTCACGCTGTGAAAGCTACGCTCATGTCTTCCACCTTGCCTCTTTGGAGCACAGAGCTGCCGTCCAGGTGCCGTAGCCACGTCCTCGCTCTGCCACTTGTGAGCCGTCTACTTTGTCTTCTCTGCCTCCATTCCCTTCTTGTTAAGATGGGTGTTGGTGACAGTCGCAGTAGCATCTGTCGTTAGAAAGGTGATCGCGAGGACCGAGGGAGATGTTTGCGAATGTTCGTGACGGACCGCGCCTGGTGGAGAACGTGACGTCAGTACACATTAAGTAAATACAAATACCCAGAGCATCCTCTAGAATGTATGCTGCACCCTGATGCTTCTCACTTATCTTTTCCTTCTGTTGAAGTAGAAGTTTTGCGTTTGTATTTATTCACACCCTGTACTCCCCAATAAAAAGATTTGAGGTCTTTGTATTTCCAGTGTTGAAGGCAGTGAACACTAAAACCCAGGTATCATTCGTGCTTAGTAAATTTCAGAACTGTTTTGTCAAATGTGGTTTTATTTGGGAGCAGTGGGAAAGAATACGGACGTTATTTGCTGACGGACCGGACGGAGCAGACAGATGCAGTCTGTAAATGACTTCCGCTCTATAACCCCAAGACCCTTTGACATCTCTTTGCTTTCTTTATTTCATAGAATAACAAATGAAATAGGGAGACGTTTAGTTAGAGCGATTTAACTGCAGCCACAGCCCGCAATTCAGATTTTCTTTTCTTCAGAAAATAAGATGGGTGATTTAAAAAAAAAAAACAAGATTGGATATTTCTCGGAAAACAAGGAAACCAGTGTCGAAAGAATCAGTTTTAATTGCTTCTGATCTTACATTAAATATGAATTAGATCAAAACGATGTTTGTTTTGATTCTGAAGACTGCTCCAGCAAGCCTTTTTTCCAATGTTTGTTAATGAACTTCCTGAAGGAATCTCCCAGTTTTCGAGGGAAGTGTCCTAACAGTACTCAGATGCCCTCTTCCTAAGAGGGCAGCGATGTCAAGGTAAACAAAAGAAATTAGCATTCCAAGAGGAGGTCATTCTACTTTGAGAAAAATCTTTTTGTAGATTACACAGAACTCTAGTGCCTTTTGGACTGAGAATTCTGAGCCCCAAGAGCACTGTAAATAGCTTTTGATACTAATAAATCAGTAGATGAAGTTGCTCTGAAACGTTTTAACGTATCCTCCTATTTTTCTTCTACCTCATGTGAGAGGCTACGTAATTTTTAGGCAAACATAACAAGTAAGTGACAGTCAGATAGAATTTCATATAATTTATTTTCCATTTCATGCTTTACATCCCTTTGTCACTATTATATTTGTCTACACCTTGGATGTCCTTCTCTGAATAATGGCTGCATGATAGATTGACAATGACATCTTAAAGGGCAGCAGCACCTGGAAATAATACACACTAAATCTCCGTTTATCTGCAGAGGTAATTAGGAGTGGATCTGGAGAGAGGGGGTGCTTTCTCTGCTCTTTTTCAGTTAATTATTGCTCTCATCTTGTTACTCAAAACGTTTCCAGTTTCCTGTTCTTTTTTAAGTTGGAATGCTTAATGTCTTCTTTGTTTCAGCCCTCTCCTTATCAGAGGTGTAGCTGAGACCTTATCTTTTCTTTCCCTTTTTCTAATTCCATAGCTCTTCCGGAGTACTCTGAGAGTGGGTGTTTGGAGTGGGCCAGAGCACAGGTGCGGTGGCACTCTTGGCTTCTGACACTCAGAATCTGGTGGGAGACCAGCTGTACCTCTCCCCACGTTGCGTTTCTTTGGGACTAAGGAAAGCAGTTCGCCCAAATCAGGACCCAGAAACCAGGGTCTCTTCTTGACGAATCTATAATAGGTAGTGGCCCAGCTCAGAGGAAAGTTCTCAATGACTATAGTTTGGCAGAAGAATGCTTTTCAGGTACAGTTGCATCTGAGTTCATAGGTGCATTGAACGCTTCCCTTCTTTTTCTTTTTTCTTACATTTATTTATCTTTGAGAGACAGGGTGAGACAGAGCGTGAGTGGAGGAGGGGCAGAGAGAGAAGGAGACACAGAATCCGAAGCAGGCCCCAGGCTCCCAGCAAGCGTTCAGCACAGAGCGCGACACGGGGCTCGAATCCACGAACCGTGAGATCATGACCTGAGCCGGAGTCGGACGCTTAACCGACTGAGCCACCCAGGCGCCCCTGAATACTTCTGATTTATCAAAATGTATAGCAGCTTGTGATTCTCCCCAGTTTTACTTGTACCCGTTGAAAGAATAGATAAAAAGGACACTGAAAAGTGAAAGATGACTTATCCTTGAACTCAAGCATACTGTTTCTCCTTACTTGAAGAAAGAGCACTTAGCAGTCGCTTCAGCCACCTTTTGATTTGTTTTCTGATACTCGCCGCTCACCTTCTTGGGTGAGTGGCCTTGCCCTGCTGGTTTTATCCTAAGGCCTTTATTTTACTTCCTTAAAGTTTTATTTATTTAAGTAATCTCTACACCCTTCATGAGGCTTGAACTCATGACCCCAAGATCAAGAGTCACATGCTCCTCCAACTGAGCCAGCCAGGCGCCCCGACGCTTAGGCCTTTATACTCTGCTTCTTTCATTGTATTGCCACTGCCCTCTCAATAATCTCTAAAAGGAGATGGGTCCCACATCTTTTCCTTTCCTTATTTTCTTCTGTTTCTTTGTAGCTTTGTTGGTAGCACAGCCTCAACGCTTCTCCTAAAATGATTCATTTGTCCTAATAGGTCTTTGGAATTTTCTTGGTTTCCTCCTCCAGATTTGGGGTCTGAAATTCCCCTTTTCCTCATCTCACCATTTCCAAAATCTCAGTCTTTGCCCTCCTGTCAGTCTCTTTTATGACTGGACCCATGGGTGACCTGACTCCGTAAGGCTGTCTGTCTAGATATCTGAGGATGTCTGTAGTCTACACCGTCAGCCCTTCTTCTTAAGGCAGTTAGTTCTTCGTTCTGCACGTCTTAGCCCTGGGAGACCAGCTGGACTGTTGAGACGTAACTTTCAACTCTTCTCTACAACCGAACTCTTATTTTTGGTCAGCGATACAGGTTAGAAACCTCGGTGATCCCTTCTCCTTCGTGTCTGTTGGGTCAGGTTGTACCTCTTTTCATCTCTGATATCTGCATCATCAGTGTATCTGTCTGTTAAATGCCTGTCAAGGCCCAGGAAGATAGGGAGAGTTTGGATGAGTCTCCCGACAGCCTCCGTTCCAAGCGAGCGGAACATTAAACAGAACAGGAAGGCTGTTGTGAACGGTCAGGAGGCACACGTGATTTGAATGTTTTGGAGATGGCTAGGATGGAGAGGGATGGGGTTAAAGAAATTTGATCCCATGTGGGCAGGAAATAAAGCAAATTAGACATTTTTGAACAGAGGGAATGTGGTGAGAGCTGCATGAAAGAGAAATCAGTTGGGCTTTATAATGCAAATGATTAGGAGCTGGGGAAAGGCAGAGATGGAGATGGGGGGGGGGGCAGGGTCCAAGGTCCCAGGTCCTGGAGGTTGGGGCTCCACGGCGGGAGAGTAAGAGTAAGGGAGTTGATGTCCGTCCGTTCTAGAGATACTCAGCTTGAGCTGACGTGAAGCCATTCGGAAGGAATTGTCCGCGAAACACCGGAGGAGAGTTTTCACAGAACTTGTGTGAGCCAGTGCACAGGGCTGGGGAGAGAAGTTTGTGAGTTATCATTGCCTCTTCAGCCGTAATTTACTGCTTTTTCCATTCCTCATGATTCATTCTTTTGTACTTTAGTGCTGTCGTGTTATTTATGTTAATAATAAACATCATTTATCTTGAAGATAGCTTTCTGTTAGGCCGCCATGAAATCTTCAAACTTCTTTTTCTCGGTGACAGATAAGTGATTATAAGGCTGCGGCTTGTCACAGTTTCATAACTTTGGACAAATTTATCTATTGCTGTGAGTTAAGTACATTAAGATTAACGTTTCACGGGTACTAATGGCTCAGCAGCACAATCAATTGCAGGAAATTTGAATTTGTGAGCTGTGTAGCAGAAGCTCAAAGATTTTCTCTTAAACTGTGAAAGGATGCTTTACAGTTGTTATCGGATGGTCAGCTTTTTTCTTTTCTTTTTTTTTAATAGGCAGGGATGATGGTCACGATGCCGAAAGAGAAATTATGGATCTTTGCTTTTCCGGTTCTCTGTGATACCTACCTTGTAACTCATCTGAGGCCACATGCATTGAGGCCTCGGGGTTGGGCGGTCGTGGGGGTGGGGGAGAGCAGTAGGAAGTGAGGAAAGAGTTGGCTTTGCTAGAGAAAACCACTTTCTTCTACTCAGATGCAGCCAAGGTGGGAGGAGACCAACACCTTTTGTCCTTGGAGGGAGAGTGAAGGGAGAGTGGAGAACTGCCCATTGTTTTGATTGAAGACTTCTCCCTTTTTCAGCTGCTAAGGCAGAGTCCTGCTTGCTGTCACCTTGAGCCCCGGGGACGCTGACAGAGTGAGAGTGTAGGCAGCAGATGTAGTGATAACACTCCTAACCCTTAGACTCCGTGGAGACGGTCAGGGGCACGTAAATACTTGGGTGTCACCATCACTTGGTCGGGTGCTCTCCATTCCCAAGATGCTTCATCCTGCCTCTATGCCTTTGCTGCCTGCAGAGAATTGATGCTGATGAGTGCAAAACGTGCTAGAAATCTCAGAATCAAGAGAGTATGGTGAGCGGGCAGAGAGAGGTGTGAAGAAGCCGAGCTGGGAAGACACAGCTCTCCTTGTGTTGCAGATCCTGAGGCTCGGACAAGTTAGTGACTTGTGAAGTTCACGGAGCTGAAGAGCTGTGATTCTGAGTCTAAGAGTCTAAGATTCGGGATTGCTAGCTCAGAGATCTTTCAGGAGAGCCTGTTGCCTCTAAGAATTCAGGAGTGGAGTTGCAGAGGAAGTGCCCATTGTTCCCGCCTCTGCAGTCTGCACTGCCCTGCACACCGTTCACACCCCACAGCACGGCTGTACCGTCAGGCTTTGAAGTTAGCTTCCAAGTTCCCTTGACTGCTAAGGGCTGTCTGCATGGACCTCTGCTAAGCCCCCCTTGGACTCGATTGGCCGCTTCATCGTTTTCTGAGCCATGTTCTTAATATCATCTGCCTCTCCATTCACACTCATTTGTCCCTAAGCAAATTTTGGAGCACATGTCCTTAACATCGTGCATGTCTAGTAGTAAGTTATACACATGCACCAACATGGGTTTTGCCTGGATCTGTCTTCTTCTGTTCGTACAATTATGTTGGGAAGCACAGGGAAATGAAATTTTAAAAAGGATGAAAATAAATGGGTGGAAGTTCTAGTCTGTATCTTCTGTTCATATGTGGGTTGTTTTGACCTTCCACTCCTCTTCCCTACAGGAACTACACTTAGGTTTAGGAGAGTAAATTGCAAATGCTCTCACTTCAATTGTTAGAGTCCTTTGTCTTTATTCATATTGCTGCTAGAATTGTCCATATCTAAACGTCCACTTGTTTCCACACTTTTTGTTTGGTCGTTTGTGCAACCTGTATTGGTTAGGGTTCTCGAGAGAAACAAAATATATGCTGAGAATACGTATCTGACACAGAGAGAGACACTGAGATTTGTTTTAAGTAACTGACTTATTTGCTTATAATCACGTGGCCAGTCTGGAATCTGCAGGCAGACCAAAGATTGGAAACCCAGGTAGAATTTTTATGTTATAATCTGGAAGTACTGTTGCTTCTTCTTCAGGGGACCTCAGTCTTTGCTTGTCAGGCTTTCGACTAATAGGATGAGGCCCACCACATCATCTGTAAAAAGTACTTTCACAGGGGCGCCTGGGTGGCTCCGTCAATTAAGCGTCTGACTCTTGATTTCAGCTCAGGTCATGATCTCATGGTTCGTGAGATGGAGCTACGCGTAGGGCTCTGTGCTGACAGCGTGGAGCCTGCTTGGAATTCGCTCTCGCTCGCTCTCGTTCTCTTTTCTCTCTGCCTCTACCCCACGCATTCTCTCTCTCTCTCAAAATAAATACATAGGTATTAAAAAAAAAGGACCTTCACAGCAAAACGGCTGGACTGGTATTTGTCCAAAAAATCCGAGCACCATAGCCACGCCACATTGACACATGAAATTAAGGAGCTTTTGTGGTACCCTCCTAGCTTATCTTCCAGTCTCCTATGTCCATCTTCCACTTCTTTTCCACCCTCCTTCTGTCAGGAGACCTTAGAAGGACAGACATCGGCATGGGAACATTTCATCCTAAGCAGCGTAAGTAATAATGATCCTCACTGTGCTAATACATTCTTAGTGTTCCCCAAGATACAGTTAGGATAAATTCGAAAGTTCTGTGCCCCCGGAACCCCTATACCTTCCAGCCTTGTCTTTCCTGTCTTGGACAGACTTACGTACGCTCTAGCTACTCTCAGAGGTACTTTTAGTTCTTCCTGTGCACTGATAATTTCCTGTCTCTATGGCTTTGCTTTATGATACAGAAGCAAGACTAGTATAAAGCAAAATATAAGATGGTAGGAATCAGGAGGGGGCTGAGAGAGAACAGAAGTCATTGTGAATAATTCAAGCTTTTGAGCTCTGAAAACACTTCATTAAGGTGGGGAGAGAGGAAACGGTGAGATAGATGGTGTTATGGGCCGAATTGTTCCCCCCTCCCCCATTCATATGTTGAGGTCTTCAGGATGTGACCATATTTGGAGACACAATCTTTATAGAAGTAATTAGGCTAAGATGAGGTTGTTGGAGTGGGCCCTTAACCCAGTACAACTGGTGTCCTTATATAAGAAGAGGGAATTTGGATACAGACACACACAGGGGAAAGATGATGTGAGGACGCAGGGAGAAGGTGGCCATCTACAAGCCGAAGAAAGAGGCTTCAGAAGAAACCAAACCTTCTGACCGTGGTCTTGGACTGTCAGCCTTCAGAACTGTGAGAAGATAAATTTCTGTCGTTCCCATCACCCAGTCTCTGGTGCTTTGTTATGGGGCCCGAGCAAACTCCTTCAGGTGGAGTGAGGAGGGGCTCAGGGAGCACGGAGAGGGCTGAAGCGGAGAGGCGGCAGAAACGTGGAGTGTTACCTTAGTGGATCGTGCATCTGAGTTACTACTACTAGGTTACAGCCGATTTCCACAACGTGTTGGACCTCAACCTGGTCCTTGAATTAACTGTGTTCAAATGGTGGGGAACAGGGGTCTTTCTTTAATGGTGTCTTACAGCGAGAGCAAGAGCCTCCAGGAGAAGAGGGTGCCCAGTTGGTACCAGAACAGTGCTTTGTTTTCCAAATCTTGGGTCCCTTGTTGATTGTGAAGGATGAATCTCTTCTGCCTCTCAGCTGCCAAGTCGCAGGTGATTATTTAAGACCCAGATGGCAGAATGAACAACAGGTGGTAGAGATTCTCTGGCCGTTTCATTTTGTGTTACGTGCTAGTCACACAAGAGTCATAGTGAGCTTTCGTTATTATCCTTTTTTAGCTTGGGTCGGCTGAGGTGACAGCATTTCCCTTAAAAAAAAAAAAAGACTTCATCTTTTTAGAGTACTTTCAGATTTATAGGGAGACTGTGGAGACATACAGAAAGTTCCCATATAACCCATACCCAGTCCCCCTGTTATTAACGTATTACCTTAGCATTTTACATTTCTTATGATTAGTGGACCAAAATGTATACGTACATAAGATTTTTTTATTTTTATTTTTACTTTTTAATTTTATTTTAGAGATAGAGTGAGCGAGTGGGGGAGAGGGAGAGAGAACCTTCTGTGCTAGTCACACAAGAGTCCTGGCAATTTTCCATTATCCACACTGAGTGCGGAGCCTGACGCGGGGCTCGAGCCCACGACCCTGGGATCATGACCTGAGCCGTAATCAAGAGTCAGATGCTCAACTGACTGAGCCACCCAGACACCCCTATACATTAAGTTTTAATTTTATTCAGTTTCCTTAATTTTAAGCTATTTCTTTTCTGTGTCTCAGGAGCTCACCAGTGATCCTGTGTTACATGTAATTCCCGTGTCTTCTTGGGCTCCTTTTGTCTGCGACCTTTTCTCAGGCTTCCTTGGCTTTTGTTGACCTTGACGGTCTTGAGGAATACTGGTCAGGCGTTTTATAGAATGTCCCTCTACTGGGATTCGTCTGACATTTTCTTCACGATTAGACTGGGGTTTCAGGTTGTTGGGAGGAAGACCAGAGGGGTAAAATGTCGTTTTCACCGCATCCTGTCGAGAGTGCGCTATCAACATGACTGATGACTGTCGATTCTGACCTTGCTCACCTGGCCCAGGGAGTGTCTGTCCCGTGTCTTCACAGTAAAGTTCCTCTCGGAAACCAAGTCACTGTGTGAAGCATATGCCTAAGGACTGGGGACCCTCGATTTCTTAAACACAAAATACCCTGGAGCAGTTTTTGAACGCAGGGTGTGAGTAACGATGTTGCTGAATTACAAGGAGTGGCAAAGCAAAACACAAAACCATGCTTTTTTTTTTTTTTTTGCTCCTTTTGTTTCAGAAAAAAAAATACTTTGTAATGTTGCTATGAGAAGTAAGAAAAATGTTGATTGGAACTTTGCAATTTGTTGAATAAAAATAGATTTCAACCTTGGGCCTTCTTTGTTTATCTAATTAAGGCGGTCAGTTCTTATCTGTATGCTGTATACTTATCTGTACCACGGGGACTCCCAGGCTATTGTTACAGCCAGAAAAGGAAAGATTAAAATTGGTCTGTCTTTCATTATTAATTGAAATGTTATAGAACATTGTTTTCTCAGAGGCGATGTCTTGACAGTTACATTTATTGGGCGGTCACAGTCCATGTTGGTTTTTCAGAGCCTGTCCTAGCTTGGCCTCGAATGTGGTCTTTTTCTAGGTTACTGTTTCTATTATAGGCAGAGGATTTCATTTTCGCCCTCTAGTGGTCAGCTTTATCATCTCGAATTCTAGCTGGACAAAATCAGAGGTAGAAAAATCAAATCACTGACTATTCTCATGGTAATTTTCCCCTCACGTTTTAATACTGATGCTAAAATGACATGGTGATGAATTTTAGCTACGTATTTTTGGATTAGAACTAATATTTAAATGGGACAGTGTTTTAAAGTGGTAATTCTAACTTGATTAAAAGCTATAGTGATGAAAGATAGCATTCCAGGTGGACGATTTACCTAGCTGCTGCTTTACTAAGAACCTCAGTGGGCATTTGAATTTAACCAGGGATTGGAATCTGGCTTCTTGCAAGTGTTTTATCACTGCTGTAGGAGCAAGTGCATATTCTAGATAAACTTGAAAGCTACAAAGCTTCATGAAGCTAGGAGTGAGGGAGTCCTCTAGAGCACTGTTTGTCATTCCTTCACAGATAAAATTTTATCTCTGCTGCAGGAAATGGCCTTCTTTTAGAGCTCTACATCAACATTCATTATGTTACCGTGACTTTTAAGAAGACGCAGCATTATAGGGTGCTATCTCTGTTTATCCTTAAGAGAGTTGAAATAATTTACCAGAACTTGAGGCTGGCTTTGTCTTATTCTTGATGGAAATCGTGGGTGACACAGTATTTGATTTTGCAGGTACTAATCCCTGGAATGAGTTCTGGTGTTTGTGCCCAAACCCGAAGTTTTGTCCTGTTGAGAACTAGAGGGGGGTGCCATTTAAGGAAAGGCAACTAACTCAGTGTGAAATCGGCCACTCCCCTTAGATGCAGTCCTGATTATGATCAAAACGTAACTCAAGAGGCAATGATCCACTGAGCATTGCTTCTGTTCAGAAATAAGAAGGGGGGGGAGTGCCTGAATGGCTCAGTCAGTTAAGCATCCGACTTCGACTCAGGTCATGATCTTGCGGTTCGTGAGTTCGAGCCCTGCGTCGGGCTCTGTGCTGACAGCTCAGAGCCTGGAGCCTGCTTTGGATTCTGTGTCTCCCTCTCTCTCTCTGCTGCTCCTCTCTCTCTGTCTCTCAAAAAATAAACATTAAAAAAAAAAGAGGTAAGAAGGACAGAATTCCTACAGAGCGCCTGAATTAAAGCAGTGGTCTGTTTGGGTCTGTTGGGTATACTTTTGTTTCATATGATACCATAGAGATGTAATAGATATAATTTAGGAGAAATGGATGTCTCTTTGTTCTCACTAGAAATACGTTAATGATGAGGTGACCTGTCTGTTGTTTACCCAGCTCCATCTGATCCACTGGAATGCCACCCTGTTTGGCAGTATTGATGAGGCCGTGGGGAAGCCACATGGGATTGCCATCATTGCTTTGTTCGTTCAGGTAAATGGTCTTTTGCTGTGACTGTTGGATTGTTCAGAGATGCTTATTTCTAATTCATTTGCAGGATGTTTTTTGTTCTTCCTCAATTTCGTTACTTATTAAACTCCTGTACAGAAAACACAGATAATTTAAAGTTGGAAAACTTGATTTTTCTGGCTCATGGGAGAGCAACCATATTCACTGGTAGGACGTGGTTCATTTAGTTAGTAGAACTGTTCTTCAAACTGGCCTTCAGCGTCTTGGGCGAAACGATGGAGAAAGTGTCTCCCGAAGGCAGAGTTCATTTTATTAATGAAAAAAAAATGTTTTTAGAAAATGTTTTTAGACCCTGGCTTTCTGTAAAATTGAAGAAAAGTCAATAATATAATCACATAGTGGATTCTTTTAGCTCTTTATTGTGAATAATTTTCACTCCAAGAAGATTTGAAGCGTCTGATAGAAAACAGTGATAAACTAAGATGTTGGTAGCAAAGATCTTGGTGGATATAGTCAATAAATAAATAAGTAAGTTTAGATTTGAGCTCTGTGGTGGGCAAAATAATAAATGAACACAATTTATTACATAAATTTTGTGAAACCTACAAAAAAACAGACCACATACTTTCAAAGGTAAAAATTTTAATCTAGTTCCTCCCGCGAATCTTTTTAACTTTGTCTTATCACCCGTTGGATGTCCTAAAAGGTTAAGAGGTGAAAGACATCCGGCTTTCCCCTTCCCCATCCTACAGAAGAGAGACCAAGGGCCAGAGAGGTCAGGCATTGTTTATAGTCACAGAGACTTAGTGTCACTGACAAGACCAGGAACCATTATCGCAAGTATACGTGGTTCCAAGCTGCCTCTTGGAGAATGTGAGACCAGAGCAGTAATATTAGCAAAGTGGTCTTTAGTAACTTAATCTTCCAAAGAGAGTTGGGCCTTTGCAAACCTGCTTTTCTTGTGTGTGGTATAGATCTCTTTTCTTTTCTTCTTCATTTTTTTTTAAGTTTATTTATTTTGAGAGAGAAAATGGAGGAGGGGCAGAGAGCGAGAGAGAGAGGGAGAAAGAGAGAGAAACCCAAGCATGCTCCACACTGTCAGCACAGAGCCCCACGTGGGGTTCAGTCCCACAGACCATGAGATCATGACCCAAGCCGAAATCCAGAGGTGGATGTTTTAACCAGCCGAGCCACCCAGGTGCCCCTGGGTGGTATATATTTCAATAGTATTATTATGTACAATAATTTTCCATTATAAATTTCTTTCTTGGATATTTTCCTATTGATGTTTGAAAGCATCCATCTGGTTTTAGCCAGTTAATATTTTAAAATCAATATCTTGAAAGTATGACACATGGGGCGCCTGGGTGGCACAGTCGGTTAAGTGTCCGACTTCAGCCAGGTCACGATCTCGCGGTCCGTGAGTTCGAGCCCCGCGTCGGGCTCTGGGCTGATGGCTCAGAGCCTGGAGCCTGTTTCCGATTCTGTGTCTCCCTCTCTCTCTGCCCCTCCCCCGTTCATGCTCTGTCTCTCTCTGTCCCAAAAATAAATAAACGTTGAAAAAAAAATTTTTTTTTAAATTAAAAAAAAAAAAGTATGACACATGTCCTAGAATTGAAAAACAAATTCTTACAGTTTTAAATGAACCTTCTTACTATTTACTTCATGGGTCTTTTACAGGCAGAGCCCTATAGTACTTCTGTTTTATGACTGCATTTTGTAAATGGAAGGAAATCAGGGCATCGGGATATCAGTAAAAATGTTTTTAATTATAAATACATATTTTGATAATCTTTAGTGTTCCTAAGTGTGCTAGCTATTGAAGTCTATTTTTTGAAACCTGAAAAAGTTAATAAAGCATCCAAATTTGAGATGTTGAGGCAAGAGAAGTAGAAGGCAATGTCTTATTAGTAAAAACTAAGAATAAAATAATAATAAAATAAGATAATACAGATAACTGAGCACTCACAGAGAAGGGAAGTGACCGCGTTAGATTCATCTCTGCAGTTGGTACCCAATAAATATTTGTGAGTGGAATTAGACGTGATAGTATTTTCACGTACTGATTCTCAGCATATTACATGTGACACGCAGTAAGAGAACACTAGGCGGAAAGCCAGGACTCTGGGGACCGGGCTTCGATATTCTAGGAAGAAGCTCCTTGTTGTAAGCAAGGGGAAGCCTAAGAGAAGCACCCTTGTTCTAACTTTCCAAAGTTTGCTGTGAGGAAAAAATCAGATTATCTAGGAGACAGTAAAGGTACAGACACTTTGAGAGCCAAATTTCATGAAGGAAAGAAGCACCGAGCAGGAGTGCCCACTGAAGCAGAAAGGAGAAGGACCGGAGTCCATCTGGGGGTCTCACACTTAGGCGAGAGGAGTGGAAAATGAGCGAGGAGGCCGCCAGAGAGCGTGAGCATGGGCTTCCCGTTCAGGAGGCTTGGCTCAGGAAGAGAAAGGCAGATGGGGTGATAACTCGTGCTGCTGCACAGGGATGTTCTCTCTGTTTCATTTTGAGATCTGCGGTCTGCCTGCATTTTAATTTTGTGCACAAAGCACCGGTGCAGATGCAGAGTTTAAAAATACTGGAAAGAAAAGGGATACTTGATATAGACACGTTCTGGGGGAGACAGGAGGCTGTAGGATGACGAGCTTTGGTGGGTGGACTAACCTTGGAAAGGAGGGGCCGCCCTTTCTTCACGACACGGGGTCAGAAGAAAGACTGGGTAGAAATGGCATGAATTCGAAGGTGGAGGATGGCTGGAAATGAGAGGAACTCATGCCTGATGGTCATAATCTCTGAGACGTACAAAGCAACATTATTTATAAAGCAAGGGAAGCATTGGTGTGGGGTTGGGTTTAGAAATAGCCCAGGAGGAGATGATAATAGCCTTGACCGTCGGTCTGGGAGACCCACTTGGGAGCAGACATCCTAGATTGTACAGCACGACATATCGTGGATGGTTCTCTATCCGGGTAGAAGAGTAGAACATTCTAGCAAATTGTTTCATTGCTCTGTTGCAGTGCAGATGATTTAGGAGGACGCAGAAAATTAGAGAATTGGGGGCGGTTGAAGAGGGGTCTCCTTCAGTATAGCAGGAAGGGAAAGAGACAAAGCCAAGAGGCCCCTGAGAGTCTTGGCTCCTTAGATGAGTGAATGTGGAGAGAGAAAAAAGAGCGAGAGAGCTAGATGGCTGGGAAACTGTGGTGAGAGGGAATGGCCTTCGGAGCTGACGTGTTCAGAGTGAAAAATTCAGGGAGTGTCCTCGGGATGGGTGCTGAGGCGGAATGTTGCTAGAAACCACGGAGGGCAGGGGGGTAAAGACACAGACCGCGGCGAAGCCCCCCGTAGTGACAGCAGGAGGTGATGCGTACGAGGGAGTGACCAGTGAGTCATTTTGTAAAAGTGTAGATCTTGACAGTGGGTGGTGCACTCAGAGGACGACGGCCCCGTGCACGTGGGTCAGATTTTCCATCGGGGAGGGGAACAGCAGGGCTCTGACCACAGCTTTCAGCCCTGTCTCTGAGGGAGACGGCACAGCGCCCACTGGACAGGCCCGGGAGAGCTGCGCCTCGAGCAGACCTGAGGAGGATCGGTAGACCAGGGGGTGGTGGCCGAGCTTGTCGGAGATGCGCTGGCGCCCTGTCGCAGAGGGCTCGGTGGAGATGAGGCAGAGTGAGAAGGTGGAAGAGCACAGGGCCGTGCAGGGCCCGCGGTTTGCGTTTTGGATGACAGTGAAAGATGGCAAAGGTGAGAGGTAAGACGTGACCTGGCCTCCCTCCCTGTCCTTGGCACCAGGCCGTGCTGTCACCTGGATTGCCGTGGGATCTTGGGGACCGGGGCGTACAGAGTATCGTCTGGGCTTGCTTGTGGTGGTGATAACCTCTTCGTACAGAAATTTGGCAAAGGAGGAAAGGAAGAGAGGGAGCATTCGCCGGGGTTTGTTGCAGATTTAAAACTCTCGCAGAAAGTAAAGAATCTTTGTAGATCGAAGGAGCCAATGATAGTTGAGTGCTACCAGATGTCACAACTATTTGATGCTGTGTGACATTCTGAGCGAGGATGATAATGGGTGGTATTAATTGAATTGCCATGTTCCATGTCCTTTTGTAGCCTTATCTTCCACCCTATCAGCGCCACCCCCCCCCACCCCCCCAGATGAGGAATCTGAAGGACATAGAGGTTAAGTAAACTTGCTTAAGGCTGAAAAGTGAGTCAGGCTCAGACCCCGGACACCCAGCATAGGTGACCTTGCTCCTGAACCACGACACTGAGGACTCTTTCAACAAGTTACAGTCTGACAGCAGATGCGTTAAAGGAAAACGGACCCCATCTGGAATCCTCCAGATGCTACGTCGTGGTTAACCGAGTACAACAAAGAGAGAGGTCCGTTTCCCCAGATGACTGGGCAAAGCCTTCTGCTAACAGATCCGGGCTTCTGCACTCACGGCTACCTTTGCCTTCGGTATCATTCTTTAGCTTTAGAGGGTTCATTTTCTGTCTTTAAAGCCTGTCTGAGGAACTGCAAACACTTGGAAAATAGTTGAAGTCTTGGCTGTTTGGAACTGATTGGGATGTCTTAGGTTATGTGAGTTTCTTGTCTCTTTTCTCTCTCTCGCCCCTTCACCTGGCATGCTTCACAGTTGCTGCCCGTGGAGAGACACGGAAAATGGCGACACATTGACAGCTTTTCTAGCTCCTGTAGGTCATTCTCCACACCTTTCTGTGGAGGAGAAAAAGCGAATGATAACAGTGTTTATCTAAGATTTTAAGTTATCTCTTGCTGTTGCTGTCGTCCGTTATCACGGACCGTTGAAACCTGGTCGAAAAGTGGAAATCAGATGGCACTTACAATTTCTAATGTTAAAGTCAAGAATACTTATATCAGATTTCTTTGAAGGCTCACATTCTTTGAAGCATATTATACACTAAAAATATGTAATGATATGTAATGTTTTAAAATGAAAATCAATGAACAGCATATTTTGACGTATTTAAGAATAAAAAGGTGATTTTACAGTTATGTCCAGTGGTAATCAAGCGATGTCCTGATTTTGGTGACTTTAAATATGAAATCACATACTTACTTTTCTGAGTTAATACAATTTTTCAACGTTGGTAAAATCTTTATGACAATGATCTAAAAATGCCAAAGGTAAAAATGAAAGTGTTTGGAATGTGATGAGCAATTTTAATAAGAAATATCCTTGAAATCCCCTTGAAATTGTAATCATTTGATAAACAGTTGGCCCTTGAACAAACATGACTTTGAACTGCATGGGTCCACTATATGTGGATTTTTTATGGTACAGTACTGTAAATGTTTTCTCCTTCTTATGATTTTCTTAATAATATTTTCTCCAGCTTACTTTATTGTGAGAATACAGTATATAACACGTATAACATTCAGAACCCATGTTAATTGACTGTTGCTTTCAGTAAGGCTTCAGGTCAACAGTAGGCTATTAGTAGGTAAGTTTTTGGGGAGTCAGACATTATACGTCATTTTCAAGGGCACAGGAGTCAGTGCCCCTTAACCCCCTCATTGTTCAAGGGTCAATTACATAGAGCAGAGTGGGCGATAATCCATACAGAGCAAGATGAATTTAGAATGAATTGTTGGAAATGTCCGAGAACATAGCTAGTACTTTCTTATACTAGCTTCTCTTACAACTTTAATTGCCTTTAGTAGAAGTTGACCTGGTTATTCATAAAAAGGTCATTTACTTACTCCCTGAGAAGGAAATTCAGGTGGACTTGAACTTTACTTTCTGTTAGTTATTTTGAGTAAAAGCTGAGTGTTCAAAAAATTTTGTGGTGTGGTTTATGCTTTATGTATTTCAGATAGGAAAAGAACATGTAGGTCTGAAGGCTGTGACTGAAATCCTCCAGGATATTCAGTATAAGGTAAGTTATTATTTAAAAGAAAATGAAAGTACTGGTTATGGCAGAGGTCCCCAAGACCATTCTCAGATTGATGATTCGCTAAGAGGACTCATGGAATAGCTGTTATTCTCATGGTTGTGGTTGATTACAGACGGAGGACACAGGTGAAAAATGAGGGCAGAGTCCGGGAGAAACCAAACACAAGCTTCCCGCTCTCCTACCTCAGTGGAATCGCTTTGGGATGAGCCTGATTCTTTCAGCAGTGATGCGTCACGGCATGCGTGAAGTGTCACCCATCAGAGAAGACTAGCTGAGCCTTTGTACACAGGGATTTTACTGGGGGTCAGTTATATGAGCACACGGTGTCTGTGTCACTGACTCCATCACTCCCACCCCAGCCCGAGCAAAACCACGCGTTTTCAAAAATCACGTTGTCAGGGTAAACTTATCTGGTCCGGCTGGTAGAGCGTGGCCCGAGGTCTCAGGCATACAGAAACATTCTTATCAGCCAGGATATTCCACAACCTTCGAGCCGATCAAGGCCAGTCCTGAAGACAGACCTCCTTTTGAGCAACCCAGGCCTGCTGAGTTCACCTTTTCCACTTACTGGTTGCAGGAAAGTTGTGCAATGAAACAAAAATTACGGCACTTAACACTTCAGAAAGACCAGCACGCAGAGGCTGTGGGATCCTTTATCTCAGAGAAGGTGATTTAGTTGGATGTGATTCTGTGGTGATTCAGCCCAGCTTTGCTGGAAACACAAGTTCTGTTTTAAACTGTACTTTTTAACACTCACATTGCATTGATTGAATCTGGGTGGCCTTGGAGGGCAACGGCGTAATCCTGGGTGGCTTCTGGAGATGCAGCACAGGATTCAGCGATCCAAGGCCAAACCAAAAATCCATCTGGGAATGAAGTCCGATGAGCTCTAGGCAGGCACAAGCCCAGGACCTCTCGAATGAGGCAGCAGCCTCTACTGAAGATTTCCTGAGCAGGCTCAGAGTGAATCCAGCCACCCGAGGGAAAGCGCAGAGTAGTCAGAAAGCTGGTAAAAAGGAGGAAGAACACATTTTGACTGACACGTGTCTACTAGAAATGGATTGAGAAATTTTGTTTCACTGTTTCTGCTCAGATGGCATCAATCTTTCTGGAATACAGGGGGGGTGGGGGAGAGTAAGTATGCGGGATTCTCTCTCTTTTTTCGTGTTTATTTTTGAGAGTGAGAGAACACACGCTGGCACAAGCAGGGGAGGGGCAGAGAGAGAATCCCAAGCAGCCCCCACACCGTCAGCACAGAACCCATGTGGGGCTTGAACTCACAAACTGTGAGATCATGGCCTGATCTGAAATGAACACTTGGATGCTTAATTTTTTTTTTAAATATAATTTACTGTCAAATTGGTTTCCATACAACACCCAGTGGTCATCCCAACAAGTACCCTCCTCATTGCCCATCACCCACTTTCCCCTCTCCCCCACCCCCCATCAGCCCTCAGTTTGTTCTCAGTATTTAAGAGTCTCTCGTGGTTTGCCTCCTTCCCTCTCTCTTTTTTTTTCCCCTTTCCCCTCCCCCCTGGTCTTCTGTTAAGTTTCTTAGGATCCACGTAAGAGTGAAAACATATGGTATCTGTCTTTCTCTGCCTGACTTACTTCAGTTAGCATAATACCCTCCAGTTCCATCCACGTTGATACCAAAGGCAGGATTTCATTCTTCCTTGTTGCCACGTAGTATTCCATTGTGTATATAAACCACGATTTCTTTATCCGTTTGGCAGTTAATGGACATTTAGGCTCTTTCCATGATTTGGCTATTGTTGAAAGTGCTGCTATAAACATGGGGGTGCAAGGGCCCCTGTGCATCAGCACTCCTGGATCCCTTGGGTAAATTCCTAGCAGTGCTATTGCTGGTCATAGGGTAGGTCTATTTTTAATTTTCTGAGGAATCTTCACACTGTTTTCCAGAGTGGCTTAACCAGTTTGCATTCCCACCAACAGTGCAAGAGGGTTCCCGTTTCTCCACATCCTCGCCAGCATCTGTAGTCTCCTGATTTGTTCATTTTAGCCACTCTGACTGGTGTGAGGTGATATCTGAGTGTGGTTTTGATTTGTATTTCCCTGACAAGGAGCGACATTGAGCATCTTTTCATGTGCCTGTTGGCCATCCGGATGTCTTCTTTAGAGAAGTGTCTGTTCATGTTTTCTGCCCATTTCTTCACTGGAGTATTTGTTTTTCGGTCTTGGATGCTTGATTGATGGAGCCCACCTAGGTGCCCCAAGTAAGCTGGATTCTTTAGTGTGTCAGATAGTTCCTAGAAATAAGGAAGAGACCAAGAGGTTATGCATTAACTTGCCCTGTTATGTCTGTATTGATAAAGTAATCTTATAAGAGACATCCAACTGCTGTGACAGGTCTGTTTGCCTCTAGGGCCTGAGCATTTTAAGAGGCGCTTTGTAAAATACCGATTGTAAATGTGAACTGTTGAATAATGCCACAAATATTTTATTGATATTTAAATACAGCTTTGATAAAAGTTGGTAAGAATTGAATATTTTCACTCAGGTGTTAGTTTTCCCTCCCTGGAGGAAGAGAGCACCTAGAAAACATCGTAGAGCTGGGTTACCACATGCAAATGGAGCAAAATGAGAGTTTCGGAGGCGGGTTATAATGCCAGGAAGGCTAGGAGCTGAGGGCAGAGCAGCGGGAGGAAGGTCATTTCAGAAGGATTCCCTGAACCAGGGTTCAGGCATTTTACACCAAAGCCCGTCTCTGGTGTGGATGTGGCAGGGCCGGAAAAGTACCTGGCGTGGGGCCTACAGACGCTGGACAGACAGAGTTAAATTTCACTCCGGGGATTAAAGGGAAAATTGAACCGTTGTAGCAGAGAAAGAACCATAAGCTCAAAGCAGGAGTATCTTGTCCGAACGAGCCGCTGTTTCTCCAGTGAGGAGACGGAATCAGGAACCCACAAATCTGTGGTGTCGAGGCTGCCGTTCAGAAAAGACTTCAACCTGGATTTTTAGTGCTAATGGATTTTTATTATACGATTTAGAAGTTTTATCTTAACATGGGGTAAATTTTTTTTTTTTTCTTTTTCAGGGGAAGTCTAAAACAATACCCTGCTTTAATCCTAACACTTTATTACCAGGTAGGTGCCCATCTTGATGGCATAAGAGGAATTTTAACCGTGTGGATACAACCGAACTGTATTGTTAGTTAATACAGTTTCTTTACAACTTGTATTCTCCGTAGTAGGTACTAGTTTCAAGTTGCTCTGAACATGGGAGTAAACCTTTTGAAATAATAAACATTTTGTCACTTGTTCTATTATTCTCTGAAGAGTTTCCTTTGGATTTTTAGCTGTAAAAATGGCTACCTCTGTGAAAAGCACGAGCATAACATGACCTTGATACACTTCTAGGATTGGTCAGTGAGGTTCTTTTTAACCTCTGAGTGAAATAAACTTTGTATCTAATTGCAGTGGTGCTATTGTTTAGGTGTTACTCTAATCGTTTAAGTATACCTAAGCGTGTAAGAATCGTGTATAAGATGCTCAAAACATAGTTTGTAGTTAAAGGTTGTTTGGTATAAAAGTTTTGTCTTTACATTTCTCTGCCTAAATTTTATGCTATTTCTTAGTGTTTTAAACAAAACCAAATAGGCTGACGCATGGTTATCTTCGGCTTCCTACATTTAACTGCCTCACGGCAAAGTGGTTTTTGCCGTGTGTTGAACACTTATCCATCATATTCGATTGTGAATTCCTCTAATGCGGAGCTAAAAGATTTCTTAGGAATGATTTCTTTTGTCCTGTCATAATAGGACTTTAATATTTTACTGTTGAGGGAGCAGTATAAGACGCAGCTACAACAGAATGGTTGAAGACACAGACTTTGAAGTCAGACTGCTTGGGTTTGAATCCTGGCTCTCTGCCAGTTATTAGCTGAGCGACCTTGGGCAAATTATGTAACCCTCTGTGATTCAGTTTTTCCGTCTGAAAAATGGGGTTAATGACACTATGTATCTTGGTTTTTTTTTTTTAATTTTTTTTTTTAAATTTTTTTTTTCTTTTAAATTTTTTTTTCAATGTTTATTTATTTTTGGGACAGAGAGAGACAGAGCATGAACGGGGGAGGGGCAGAGAGAGAGGGAGACACAGAATCGGAAACAGGCTCCAGGCTCTGAGCCATCAGCCCAGAGCCCGACGCGGGGCTCGAACTCACGGACGGCGAGATTGTGACCTGGCTGAAGTCGGATGCTTAAGCGACTGAGCCACCCAGGCGCCCCCCTTTTTTTTTTTTAATTTTTTTTTTAATGTTTACTTGTTTTTGTATCTTGTTTGTTGTAAGGGTTAGATGCGTTCATGTAAAGTGCTTAGAACAAACAGTGCCTCACGTGGAGTAAGTCTTGAATTAATACTGAATTACGTATGAGTAAGTCAGGTCAGTCCTTCACTAAGGTACAAAACACCACAGATACACTTCTTCCGAAGTGACCAAACTTGGTATATACGTACACGTGTGTATGTATATATCAGGTTTATATAGCCATATTTGGAGTATATAGTGATACAATGATAGAAATCGCTAGAAACAATAGAAAGAATGTTTGTCATATTTTCCCATTAGTTATTTTCTTCATGAGGATTAGTTTAAGAATACATGTGCGAGGCTCTAGTTTAAAATGACTTCAGTCTGAAAACTGTTGTTTAGACAGTTTGTAATTTTAAAAATGATTATTGGAATCTTCAAGATTGTCATTAACTTAAATTTTCGTGACATGTCCATGTGGCTGCACAGATCCTTTGCTGCGAGATTATTGGGTATATGAAGGCTCTCTTACCATCCCACCTTGCAGTGAAGGTGTCACCTGGATATTATTCCGATACCCTTTAACTATATCCCAGCTACAGGTGAGTACAGCGTTTTAAATCTTTCAGAAGAAGTTCTGAGTTAAAGGTTAAATATTGTTTCTGTAAGAGAGAAATGTCTTTTATGTTTTGGCTTCCTTTAGATCTGTCACATCTTTGCAGATGAAAGTTAAATAAATGTCTTGAACCAGTGAAAGCAATTGAAAGGTCAGGGATGAACAAAACCAAGCTATCATTTATGAACTGTATTTTAAAAGTTAGTTTTTATAGAGTAAATAGAAGTCACGGAAATAGTCAGACTTTTGATTAGTCTAGTTATTTCTTTGTGTAGGATTCCCCAGGAGTGGAAAGGAGAAAGGTCTTGGAAATGAGAATGTTGGTTATTTCTGTGAGACATGTGGGCTTTATAATACTTCTTCCTTGTCTTGCACAAGAAAGTTTTGTAAGCAGAAGGGTGAAGGGGAGGTAAAAGGAATGCTCTGGAAAGATCCGGATTGTTCTCTAGCCCCACGTTTGGTCCCTTAACTTCCCACCTTAGGCTTTGCATAGGTGCTCTAATGCTGATGCACAGGGGTGGAGGCCCCAAGTTGCATGTCCTGGGCTGTTGGCTGGTGGAACATGAGGCAACATCATTATAACGTGTTTAAATAATGATTTTGATATTATTACAAGAGAGGTACTTCAAATGTCTCCTGTCCTCCAGGGGTCTAAGGGATGTGTTCTAAAAGGCTATGTTTTTTTTCTTCATGATCCATCTCAGAAGTCTTAAGCTATACTCCAAACAAACCAAGTTTCCTTTAATAACGTTTTATAGATTTTTATTATATCCCCTATCATTTTATAAGAACTTTAAGTTTACTAACTACTCAGTAAACCCTTCTTTTTTGCTTGTCCTTAAATCTTCAAAATCCTTTCAGCCTTTAATAGTTGCTTCTTATTTTTCTTTTTCCAAAGATTAATTTTCAGAGTTACCAATTTAGCTTCGCCATCCTTTCACAGACCTTGATCACATCACCTTTAGGCCTTCATATTTTTAATATAACAGATCCCTTGTTGATTCATTCATCCCTCTGGTCTCACAAGGAACTATGCCCAGTGCCAACCAGACACACAAAGAACATAGAGACTAAAACGTAGTCTTTACCCTCACAAAGTTTGCCGTAGAGTTGAAGAAGCAAACAGTCACACAGATAATTACGTTCATTGTGAGCAGCGAGGTGTGCTGGAAACGCGTAGGAGAGAAACCCATCCCTGACTGGGAACTTTTAAAATTAATTCTTAGAAAAAGAAGTAAGTGAATAATTCCTGAAAGATATTAGGAGTAAGTCTAGTGAAGGAGAGAAAAGGAATTAGAAATTGGAGTCTAATGTTAGGAATAGAAGTTTGGACTACTGATTATGGGTTTGGATTTTAACACCAAGATGGTAGCTGCGGTAACCGGTCAATGTCAACATTTCAATGACTTGTCACAGAAGAAATTTATTTCTTACTCAGAATCCAGCAAGTGGGTTTCTTCTTCCTGGTGAAGGCTCCTCTCTGTGCAGTTGTTTAAGGGACCAGATTGAAAGACACTGCCTCACTCGCAGAGTTGCCCTAGGTGTGGACACGTAGCCAACAGAAAGGGGAAGAGTGTGAAGAATCTCCAGGAGGATTTTTTAAGGGCCAGTCCTAGAAACGGTGAACACTCATGCTTGCCTTCTCCTGGCTGGAACTCAGCCACATGGCCACATCTGACTGCGGGGGAGGCTGGGAAGTGCATTCAGGCTTCATGTCCAGGAAGAGGAAGAAGTGGATTTGATGCAGAGTTGTGCTCAAGTTGAGGAGGAGACGAGACACCAGCTGATTAGAGAACCTCAGGGCAGGTGGAGGCGATGGTACCATGCAGGGCACTAGGAAGGACTTGAGGACAGTCAGGAGGAAATGACGTCCTGGGATCCAGGATGGGAGAGAACATTGCCAGCGTGTAGAGGAGAGAAGTTAATAGTGACAGAGGCCTCAGAGAATCTCCGTAGGATGAGTGCTGCCCACCGGAGTGGCAGTTAACTCTACCTTACAGAAATGAGCCCAGATGCCAGTAGGTAGTTGTGGGGATCCACCCCGATTCCGTGTGATTATCAGTACTGGGTGCCTAAGCACTGTCGCCTTTCAAGTCTTGCCCTTTATGACATTACAGTTCCTTTGAGACCCTCTTTTTTCCATGTGAGACCTTGACAGGAAATCTCACTGGTATCAGAGAAGGTTTCTGCCTGTTTGGCCTATGTTTTGTGTCCTCAAGTAGGAAGAGTTTGGTTTCTTTTGACAGTTGGAAACAGAGAGCAACATCTTCAGAGGCTGATTGAGGGAGGGATCATTGGCATAAGAGAAGGAGCCAGTGGACACAAACAAATGAGATACCCAAGAAAAGAGTATGGGCGAAGAAGAGTCGAGAAGATGGTAGAAACATTCTCTTGGGACTTTTTCCTGAGGGCATCCTGTCTTTTAGAAGAGAACTCTTCTAAGCTGGCAGCGTCCCATGGGACTTACTACTCTCCTTTTGCTGTCTGGTTACCCCCAAGTCTGGTCCTCTCTCCGACATCACATTTCCAAAGCAGGGAAGAAGGTCTGGGATTAGGAGGTGGGCATGTGAAGGCTGTGCTTGTGGTGGGTCAGCCCGTCCAGGTCAGACTGTGAGAGATTGCAACCTCAGCGGTCCTGATATTATGATTGTTCTGGGAATGACGTATATCAGAGATCAGACATCCCTCTGCATTTACTTTTCCTGTAACTTGCTTCTAGGACAGTGATACACGTTTCCTTGTTGTTGCTGCCAGTAGCATAAAATCTTAGATGACCAAGTTTCAAAGCATTGAGGCTTGATATACAGTATGTTTTGTGATGCTGGGGATGCGTTCATTGGCTTTCACATGTCCCTGACCCTATTAATGCAAGAAGTTAACTGATAGTATTTTGCCATAGTCTTGTCTTCCTTTACCCTTGTCAAAGGCGGATGTTAGCATGGGGAGGATCTCCTTTGAGAATAATATGGGTAATTTATTCATTAACTCATGCATTCATGGATCGATTGGGTGATCTGGCATTTTGTATATTCCAGGTACCATAGTAGGCACTGAAGTGGAGGACCAGTAAGACACGGTTCTGACCTCAAGGAGTTCACCCTCTAGGGGGAAGGCGAATATGTTCACACTTAAAGAACCGTAATTTCGTGTGAACAGTGCCTTGGTATGACGTGAATATGGTTTTGCGGTAGCACAGAGGACAGACATCAGATAAGATTTAGCCATCTAGTACTCCTTCCCCGGCCAGGTGATGGGCTGTGGCACGATTGTTAGTGGGCATTGCCAACCGGGGAAGAAGTGTCGGCACAGACACGGAGGACTTTGGAGATGCACGCTGTTAGTATAAAGGGCCAGCGGCATGAGGTGAAGTTGGACAGGAGATGAAGGGCCTGACCTTCATCAGAGAGCCTTGATATTGTGCCGTGGAGGCTTCCTGAAGGCAACGAATCTCCGGGATGTTGTGAGGAAGAAAGAGACGAGGCCAGGTTTGAATTCTCTCTGTAGGTACAGGATGGAGATGGAAGCCTCAGGTAAGACCGTGACAGTGAGATGAAAGGAGAGGAATGGCTTTAGAAATAATAAAGTAGTAGAATTGGTGACTGGTGACGCTGGAGGGTTTTCAGGGAGTTCGAACCCACACACCACTCCCTGGATTTTGGCTTGAGTGACCGGTGAGTGTGATGTTGCTCTCCACCATGATAGGGAACAAAAGTGGAAGAGCTGGCTTTATGGAGAGTATTAGGAGCTCGTGGCTGTAAATGCGGAGAGTTCGAGATGCCTTTGTGACATCCAAGAAAGGGGCGTATTACATAGGTGATGGTTGAAGCCCTACGTGTAGAAGAGGAGATCCTTCAGGGAGAGAAAGGGAATGATGCTGGGAGTGGCAGCTGATGAGGGCATGCGTTGCAAGAGTTGTCCCCGTGCAGTGACTCAAGAAGGGGGGACAGTCAAGAGGTCGATGTGGCGTAATGTCTGGAAGCCACGGTGGGGCGTGGGCGTGAGTTTTGAGGAGGAAGGAGTGGCGAGATGAGAAGTATCCGATGCTGCACGCACATTAAATGAACGGCTGAAAAGCATTAGTTGTATTTAGCCACGAGGAGAGGTCTCAGACGTGAATATGACGTGGAAGAATCTGAGTCTGCGGTCCTATTTGTTCAGCATCGCTTTGTTTAGGGTACTTTTCTAACGATAGATCAAACCTTACAGCGAAAAATAAAACTTTAACACCACATTTCTATTTATTGGAAGTTAGGATTAACCTTGGTGAGCCAGAAAAGAGAACATTCGCCATCCCTCTCAGAACTCCATCAAGGATTCCCTTGCTGGCATGTTAACGCACGGGGATGTGAATGTTGAACTACATTGTGAATGTCAACCGATGTTCTGTAAATCTGAGCAATAGTGTTTTACTCCCCTGTTGACTAGCGTGCGATGCTAAGATTCAGAGACAGAGCACTGGGCCTTTGTGTCTGGCTGGCTTCAAAGGGGACCTTGCTTTCTGTTGTCCCTCTGAGTAGGGTCAGTGACATACTCTAACCCTAACCCACCTGTTCCTCGATTGTTGGGAAAAGCCGTATCTTCCTCTCTGGGAGCCAAAACCAAATGATCCCAACTCCTCTTGAAAACAGATGACTTCCCAGTTAGCTGTAGCTTTTTAAGAAAAGATTTAGGTACCATTTGCACAAAGCTCCATGCTAGCATCTGTTCAGAGGGCAGCAGTGTTAAAATGCACACATACACATATTAGAATGCATTTTAATGTGGTTTATATATACAACGGAATACTACTTGGCAATGAGAAAGAATGAAATCTGGCCATTTGCAGCAACATGGATGAAACTGGAGGGTATTATGCTAAGAGAAATGAGTCAGGTAGAGAAAGACAGATACCATATGTTTTCACTCATATGTGGATCTTGAGAAACTTAACAGGAGACCGTGGGGGAGGGGAAGGGGAAAAACAAAGTTACAGAGAGGGAGGGAGGCAAACTATAAGGGACTCTTGGATACTGAGAACAGACAGAGGGTTGACGGGGGGGGGGGGGGCGAGGGGAAAGTGGGTGATGGGCAGGGTGGAGGGCACCTGTTGGGATGAGTACTGGGTGTTCAATGGAAACCAATTTGACAAAAATTATATTTAAAATGCACACATGCACATATTAGAATGCATTTTAGAGTGATTTTGGAAAAAATCATAATTTTGGGAAGATATAAATTAGTCTGTTGGTTGACTTGAATGTTTCACTGTTGCTGCTCTTAGAATTTCAGAGAAAGCAGAGCAAAAATGGAAAAGGTCTAGAGAGGGCAATAAAAATGAGAGGGACTAGAGGGAGAGATGTGGTTCTAAAATTTAGACCAAGAAAAATTGAGACCTCTCGTATCATTATTGCCCTTAAAGAGGAACAGAGAAAAGGGGAAGGATTGTATATAAAATAACAAAGGGAACAGCAAATAGTAGCTAGAGTCTTTGCATAGCTGACTATGTTGAGAAACATGAAACTGTATTGAGGAAGAAATGTTTACTTTTAGATGCCAAGGTTAACATGTAAATTAAGCTGCTGGGTATTATTACGGAAATAATGCGTATCTTGAAATAAACCATCTGCCATAGGACAATAATGTCTGCACTAGCCACATTAAAGAAAAAGCTCTAAATCATCATACCTTTTAATGAAATGCACAGCAGCTGGATTTAAGGAGGAGTCATCTTCTGTTTGCTGATGGAGAGTTGACAGTTAAGCCTATCCTGGAGCACTTTCGCCCTTCTAAAGCACTCAGAATTCTGGAGTATGGATCTGGGAGCCTCTGCTTAGTTGAATTTGTTCATATTATTCTTGGTTAGCATAGCATATGCTAGGGGGGAAAAAGCATGCTATTGGATGGATTTGAATGAGTGTAATTTTCTTTTATTTTGCTATGATCCATAACTGTTAGATTACTTTTCAATAAACAGTGGTCTAAGCATTAGGATGCTAGAGGAAAATTTTTTTCCAGCTGAATTATTATGTTTGGAGATGCGATTCCAAGAATGGAATAAAAAATAACCAGATTTCTTCAAGTCTGTCAACAGAATTTTCAGACACATCCTGATTTCCAGAGACATTAAAATGTGAACAACACTCAGGGTTGATAAAATGTGGTTATTTTGGTATAATGGCATGTGTACAAGTATGTGCACGCACACACACGCAGATGACTGATAAAGTTTTACTCTCCTTTGGCTTTTTTCTCTCTTCTGTTTCCTCTTACTCATCTGTTCCTATTTGTTAATTTATCTGCTTTCTCAAGTTAGATGTGCCTGTCTTTGTTTTTATCTCTTTCAACGTTACGTGATCCCAGTGAAGCAAAGGAATATAAATGTGCTTGTTGTTCTTTACTATGTGGATATTTGTCTTGTTAGAACTTGGAAAACCACTTTTAATTTTTTCTTCTCCATTTTCCTTCCTCTTCATCCTTCCCCATTCCATGTTTCTTAGAGGTTGGAAAGCGGGACTCTTCCTAGCCCCAGCAGCCCGGGTCAGGTCATGATGTGTGCTTAGCCAGTGGGACCTGGGAGCTCACCTGGTCCTGGGTGGCCAAGGGGGTGATACTACATCCAGGACTCGGTGGCAGGAGCAGGGCCCCTCTTTCCGTGTGCTCCACATGGGTTTTGAGGTGCTGTGAACCCTAAAAACCAAGTTGCTGTGGGACCATGGCCTGGTCATGTTTGAAAATCATTTCAGGGGCACCGGAGTGGCTCAGCCAGTTAAACATCTGACTCTTGACTTTGGCTCAGGTTATGATTTCACGGTTCTGAGATAGAGCCCCATGTAGTCGCGGAGGCTACTTAAGATCCTCTTTCTCCCTCCTTCTGCCCCTCCCCTGCTCATGTGCTTGCATGTGTGTGCTCTCTACCTCTCTCTCTCTCTCTCTCTCTCTCTCTCTCAAAAAATTTTTTTTTTCCAAATCATTTGGAATATTTGTTGTAAATTTTCTTCTGTATCCATGATTCTCAAACTTGTGGGCTTGTTAGAACACAGATTGCTGGGGGGCTCCTGGGTGGCTCAGTCAGTTGAGCGTTGATTAGGTCATGATCTTGCGATTCATGAATTCGAGCCCCACACCGGGCTTGTTGCTGTCAGCACAGAGCCCACTTCAAATCCTTTGCCCCCCTCTCTCAGTCCCTCCCTCCCCCTCTGAAATGAGTAAACAAACAAACAAACAAAAGAACACAGATTGCTGGGCCCCACAGAGTTTCTGATTCAGTATGACTGGGGTAGGAACTTCTTCCAGGAAGCACACTTTGAGAACCCCTATTTCTTGTCTACTTATATTTACCTCCATGTATAATTTAGAACAGCACTCTAACACCGGAATGCGGAGTTTCGAAGGTAAGTATTCAGTATCCAGTGGAAACACCGTATGAGCCGCCTATGTAAGATTAAAACTTCTGGTAGTCACAATAAAAAAAGAATCCAAATAGATGAAATTAATTCAGATAGTATAGTGGTGGTCATGAACTCTAGACTATAATTCTTTTTTTTTTTTAAGTCACCAGCCAACTAATATTTTTTGAAGATTCATTACAAAAGAAAGAGTGAGAACAGAATAATGAACAACACAGTACTTCCTTTCAGAGGTTCCTTACCTATAACAGAGTCAAGCAGGTAAACAGTTATAACTCCTTGCATAACATGATCAGCTTGGCATTTAATTAATTAATTAATTATCTTCCAAGAGTTTATTTAAATTCAAGTTAGTTACCATATAGCATATAGGGTAGTATTGGTTTCAGGAGTAGAATTTAGTGATTCGTTGCTTCCATATAACACCCAGTGCTCATCCCAACAAGTGCCCTCAATGCCCAACACCCATTTAGCCCATCCGTCGCCCTCCAGCAGCCCTCAGTTTCTTCTTTATACATAACAGTCTCTTATGGTTTGCCTCCCTCTCTGTTTTTATCTTATTTTATTTTCTTTCCTTTCCCTATGTTCATCTCTTTTATTTCTTAAAATTCCACATATGAGTGAAATCATATGGTATTCGTCTTCCTCTGACTTACTTATTTTGCTTAGCATAATACACTCTAGTTCCATCCATGTTGTTGCAGATGGCAAAATTTCATTCCTTTTGATGGCTGAGTAATATTCCATTGTGTGTGTGTGTGTGTGTGTGTGTGTGTGTGTGTGTATACCACATCTTTATCCATTCATGTATTTATTAGTTGATGGACATTTCGGCTCTTTCCATGCTTTGGCTATTGTCGCTAGTGCTACTATAAACATCGGGGTGCATGTGCCCCTTCGAATCAGCATTTTTGTATCCTTTGGATAAATACCTAGTAGTGCAGTTGCTGGGTCATTGGGTAGGTCTGTTTTTAACTTTTTGAGGAACCTCCATACTGTTTTCTGTAGGGTTCCCCTTTCTCTGCGTTGTCGCCAACATCTGTTGTTCCCGGAGTTGTTATTTTTAGCCATCTGACAGGTGGTATCTCACTGTGGTTTTGATTTGTATTTCCCTGATAATGAGTGATGTTGGGCATTTTTTCATGTGTCTGTTAGCCATTGGTATATCTTCTTCAGAGCAATGTCTGTACATGTCTGGCCTGTAATTTTGATGATGTTTGTGTATGCGTAGCTCATCAGTAACCATCTTCAAGCAAAGATGGGAAGACAGTGACAGAGACCAGGACTGAGGATTGGAATAAGGGAATGTTGACATCATTGTTATTGGGGAGAGGATATTCTCTTCTCTACGCTCTTAGGAAAATTAGATCAGATTAAGGAGTCAAAGACAGATGAGTTGGTTTATGGATGAGAAGTTAGTAAAAAAGAGGGAGCAATGGTTTTAGAAAAAAGTGAGATAGTGGATTGAAGAAAATGAAATAAATGAAAACAAGTCTGAGTACATGAAAGCTGGAGAATCCTATAAATGACATATAATGTATAATCCCAGGATATAGAAGTGTATATGGACTATTTAAGTACAGCCTGCTTTTGACTTGCTTTTCATGGCTGCCATAAGGAGTTATATTACTCTAATTCGCTTATTGCCATTACCTGATGATAAAATAATATGAGAACATTGACTTTTATGTGTTATTTTTCTCTTTTAACATGATAACAGAGATGTAAGTCAAAAGAAGTCTGGTAGAGGATATTTATAGAAACTTGGGAACTTTTAAAAACAATTAGTGCCAAACCTGAAGCCATGTAAATTAGCACTTTAAATGCACTCCTAAAGAACGCAGTTTTAAAGCTGAACTTTGAGTGAATAATCTGGTTCATGAGTCACTGAAGGTTGGAGTAAATGCTTTAAACTAAGTAGAGTGCACTCCTGGTTCAGAGACCAGTCACTGTTCAACTCTGCTACCTTTAGGAGATGAGGCTTTCTCCCTGAAACTTGGGTCTCTGTTGTCTCTCTCTCTCTCTCTCTCTCTCTCTCTCTCTCTCTGTGTGTGTCTCTGTCTCTCTTAAATTGGTTAAAAACAACCATGTTTAAGTAGAGTAGTATTAAAAATCAGCGAAATCATCCCTACTGATACGTGTGACAGTGAAAGTCTCTGTACTGCCCTGACATTTGAATTTCATTGCAGACTTTTATCCTGAAAATATTATTCTGCTCATTTCTCAATGTCTGTCTTTTCAGTGGGAGATAACCCAGTATGGTCTTGAAACCATTTGAAGTGACTAAAGGTTTTGGCGGGGGTTACTTCAGAAAAATTGGCATTTCAGAAGGACATGTTTTTCCCTCCATCTCTGTTGACGTTTGAAGTCTTCAAAGTGTTGCCTATGATCAGAGAAACACGTTTCTTGTGAAATAGTTCTCTCCAAGAATGCAGTGATTTGAGGCTGGCTCGCTGTGGATTCAGCTCATCTGTTCAAGAAGAAGCTGTTTTCACTGAATTTGCTTCAGGCTGAGGTCTGGGGCTTGAAAGATTTATTGTCAGCTCCGAATATGTAAATATAAAATTAACCTAGTTTTAACATAAGCCTCAAGGTCAATCCAAAGAGAAGCATTTCCTAAAATATATGTACGCAGTACGGTTTCTAGTCTCTGTCGCTCCTCCGTGACCCGGTGCATGGTATGAAGATTCTAGACGCAGCCCTTACGTGGGGCCGACACATCAAAGTGAATGCAAGGAGGGAGCCCTTTCTGTTTTCTCAGTCAGTTGGCTTCTGACCTCCAGTCTGCTTTTTACCTATCAAGTTGTAGCTAAATATTTATCTCAGGATGCTAAAGGTTTGACTTCACAAGAAGTTGTGCTAGTAGCTGCCGAGCACGTCTGCGTGCTAGACGTGTGCTGAGTGATTGTCGTGAATTATCTCACTCCTTGGACCGTCCTCGCAAGTACTGCCATCATCACGCTTATACAAACACGTGGAAACTGAAGCCTAAAGAGGTGACCTGATCGGGTCGTTGGGGTCTTAGGGGTCAGAGCCGGGGGGTGAACGGGGCTTTGGATGCAGAACGCCTTCACCTCCATAGTCGCCTTCTTGAAGAAGCTCGACTGGGTTCCTTTCTGCTCCGTGACAAACTCGAAGTCAAAGCACACTCCACGGATGATGACGGGATTCGCACGCAGCCTTGCTTCTAGAAGTTTTCCAGATGCAGTAAGCAATAGGTGCCGCCCGTATTCTCAGCCTGAGATCCCAAGGAAGTCTAGTGGAAAACCACTGTGTAGACTAAACAGCCACTTGCTCATCTCACGGGCACTGCTGTGCAAGTACAGCACACAGGTGTTCTAAAAAAGCAGACGACAGGACAGTAGCAGGTGGCTCAGCCTTCTCCCATTTAGGGAAATCGTTTGGAATGCTGAGAAAATAAGACCTTAGATTTCTAACTTGGGTTCGAATCTAACAAGCTACTTACTCTTCCCTGTGCTCCGTTTCCCGACGAGTATAGGAGTGGTGGGAATATTAGAATCCTGTGAGACTTAACTCTTTTGGAGTCTGGGAACCTCTTCTTAGGAAAGGCACATGTAAACATTTGCATGTCATCCAGGGGTTTCATGGGCCCTCCAAAATCTGTTGGGGTTTCTAGACTTTTATTAGAACCCCTGAATCAGTTGATCTCCTGCATTTCATTGTAGCTCACAAATGGCAGAATTCTGTGGCTCTGCTGTATGAAGAACATTTGTAGACAAACCCCTGTTTTCCTGGTGAACTTGCGGTGAATCGATGCTCTTTAAAGGACATTTGTTCCACATCCGGGAATATATACAGGTTATACTGAGTTGATCAGAATTTCTTTTTAAAAACTTTTTTTAATTTTTATGTATTTATTTTGAGAGAGAGAGAGAGAGAGAGAGAGAGAGAGAGAATGAGACAATGAGAATGAGTAGGGAAGAGGCAGAGAGAGGGAGAGAGAATCCTAAGCAGCTTCCACACTGTCAGTGCAGAGCCTGCTGCAGGGCTCAAGCTCACAAACTGTGAGATCATGAACTGAGCTGAAATCAGGAGTCAGATGCTTACCCAGCAGAGCCACCCAGGCGCCCCTGAGTGATGAGAATCCTGAAGAGGTGGCAGTGAAGCCAGGAGAAGAGCAGGCCGATTGGCACTTGTCAGACCTGGCTAACGTGGAAACTTTCTTAATTGTTCACTTTCTCCTTTTGCGGAAGGGGCAAAGAACGTGTCCTGTGACTGTGCGACATTTAAGCAGAAGAACATCAGGTGATGAGTCCTGTAGCTAAACCGACAAATGCGAATGAGCCTGGTGAATGTTCATCACGTTCGCTTCTTGCTTCACTAGTGTTTGGCGGGTCCCGGCAGCGAGTGGTTCTTGGGAGATGGAGACCTGGCAAGTTGGATATACTGATCCTTGAGACAATGGGGATCTCTTCCTTCCTGTGGAATGAGAATCCTTGGGATCTGGGGAAGCCACCTGAGAAAGGGAGATTCACTTGAAAATCGATATTGCTAAGGGGGGGAAGTTGGGCTTACGGTTTTGGACAGTCGGAGGTATTCGCTGGGCCTGTGTGCTCCAGAAGGCTGGAAGAGCGGCAGAGGGAGTCTTGTGATAAAGGAAACCTCCATCTGATAAATGCAGCATCTAATCAGGATCTATCTAATCAGGCTACAGCAGGACCAGAATCCATTAATGAAAGCTGTACTTGGGAAGCATTTAAGAGCACTCATTCATTTGTTCGCCTTGTCTTATCGTGCAAGCTCTTGGGGAGATGTGTATCATTCTCGCATGAATGAGTCCAGCAGGTTTCTGTGGCTGTTGGGGTTGTCTGGAGACTTCGGGGTCTCCTCTTCTCCGGCCTTCGTTGCTTGGGTGCCACTTGTGTCTGATGCCTTCCTCAGGTCTGGAAGACTTAAGACGGTTTTGCTCTTCCTGAAGATCAACTTTAATTTTATTTTTTAAAACTCTTACAATGTATGCATATTTGAAGTCATTTATGAAATGTCTAGCAAGTAATCAGCTTGTGTTGCTCTGTTTTTATTTTCAGATCGAAGAATTTCGAAGGCTGAGGACACACGTCAAGGGGGCTGAACTTGTGGAAGGCTGTGACGGGATTTTGGGAGACAATTTTAGACCCACTCAGCCACTTAGTGACAGAGTCATTAGAGCTGCATTTCAGTAGCCAACGAGAACAGGAACGAGACTGCCTTCATCTGGGTATGTGCAGATTAAGGAAAAGAGGGCACACAGTTACGTGAAGCTGCCATGCCAGAGTAATTCTCATGGTGATGCTGATAATTTAGCAGCGTGAGTGCACTTCATTTTGATAAAACGGATGACACGTTCGCAAGCGCTGTTAATTACAAATCAGGTGGCTTTAAAAATTTCACGCAGTGTTGAGAAAGAATCTGCCATCTTTCTATTTTCCCACCAGAGCAGCCTTTAATTCTCATTTTGCTTTAATATTGACCTTGATGAGATAAGGAGCCTCGAGGCAGAGAGGCAGCCCCTCTTTACTCCAGGTAAAGAGGTTAAGTCCTTTTTAAGCGCTCGCTATGCTGTAGCCTTGAAACGGCAGCAGTCACCTCCTGATGACTGAGGAACACAAAGGAGGCCACTGGAGGAGTGTGTGAGCCTCAGAGTTGACCCTTGTCTAACGCAGATTCGATCTTATTTATCGGGGTAGGCGAGGGCAGATCTGGCATGCATTAAAACCCTTGACCTGTGCAAGTGCTTTTATTTGATAGATCAAGAAACACTTGTCAGTTACGTGAATAGGGTACGTTCCTTTATTGTCTAAAACATAATCTATGCATTTTAACATGCCGAATTCAATATGTGTATACCTTATCCCCGTAGAGCTAACAGGATAAAACGTCACAGACACGGGAAAGCTCAAATATACATCAATGGCTGTGTATATGCTGGATTATTTCTTTACCTTGTGCATTGCCTAAGAGTGCATACAGAGGTCAGTTCCCTGAGCTGGCCAACCACTGCTTCCCACAAGAGGAAAGCATCTGTTGGAGTTAACGTAGGCAAACGGGTCAGAGCTTGGACTTTGTTCAACGGACCGTGGAGAGTGTGAGCTCACATACTGTGCGGGTGGAACAGTGTGTGGGAGTCCCAGGTCAGTAGAAATCTCTAGCCTCGAGAAGCTCACGGTCTCACACGCTAGACAGTGGACGTTGGAATTTTAAAAGGTGATCATTTTGTCCACGTGTTTCCCCATCCGTTTTTCTTGCCTCTCTCTATATACCACATACACCTAGTGTTCTGTCCAGACTGTCTCTTTTCTTATGTGAATGTGCTTTGCTCATACATTCTTTCCCACCCCTGCAGGCCCAACTCAAATACTGTTCTCAGCACAAATTCTCTGCTTCTCCTTTAAATTGTGCCTCTCAGTTCACATTCTTTCTTCTAGTTAGCTATGTATTTCTTATTTTTTCTCTGTTAGATTCAAGGTTTTTAAGAGTTGAAGCATCTCCATTGTACCTGGAATCCATCATGACATATAATACTTTGTGTCTTGAATATCTATTGGCAAGTTAGGAATTCTTTCTTTTCTAAAAATGTTTATTTTGAGAGCGAGAGAGAGAGAGAGAGAGTGCTCGTGAGTAGGGTAGGGGCAGAGAAAGAGGGAGAGAGAGAATCTCAAGCAGGCCCCGTGCTGTTAGCACAGAGCCCGATACGGGGCTTGAACTCACGACCTGAACTGTGAGATCATGACCTGGGCCAAAATCAAGAATAGGATGTTTAGGGGCGCCTGGGTGGCGCAGTCGGTTAAGCGTCCGACTTCAGCCAGGTCACGATCTCGCGGTCTGTGAGTTCGAGCCCCGCATCAGGCTCTGGGCTGATGGCTCGGAGCCTGGAGCCTGTTTCCGATTCTGTGTCTCCCTCTCTCTCTGCCCCTCCCCCGTTCATGCTCTGTCTCTCTCTGTCCCAAAAATAAATAAACGTTGAAAAAAAAAATTTAAAAAAAAAAAAAAAAAAAAAAAAAAAAAAAAAAAAAAAGAATAGGATGTTTAATCAACAGGGTCACCCAGGTGCCCCTGGAAATTCTTTAGAACTACGCATAGCGTGTATCAGCCAGCCACATTCCAGTCATTCACTGACTCTCCATTGCTTAGCCAGTACAGTTCTTCCCCTTCTGACTTTGGAGATGGTGAGGGCCAACCAGGCAAAGTTGCTTTCGTAGGAACGAGTGGGGACTTAGAGTAATCCATATATGGTAACAAGGGAAAAAACCCAAGAGTGCTTTAAGCTAAGCCTTACAATGGAGGAACTTAAGAATTAAAATACATTTGCTCAAAAATCATTATTGAGCACCTACTATGTAAGGGTTCTAGGTATCCAAAGGTCAGAAGAACACGTCTCTGTTCTCATGAAACTTAGAATCTCATGTGGGGAGCCTGACAGAGGAAAAACAAATACTTCAAAAACATACAGTTAAAGCTTATAATGAATCCATGAATGAGAAGAAGAAGAAAATGCAGTGAAGGAGATTTCAGATAGAGGGAATATCTTGCAAAGGCCCTGAGGGGCTGCTCCCTGCGGAGGAGGTGAGAATTTGATGCGTTGAGGTACAAAGGGAGACCCTGTACATCTGGCCTGTAGGAATCAAAGGGGCAGAGCTCTTATCTCGGAGGCCCCGAAGCCTCTGGCTGCCACATGAAGGCATCTTTATTTTGCTGTTGATGTGCTGAGAACCCATGAAGACTTTTACTCAGGGGAGTGGTTGGACCTCATGTGTGTTTTCAATAGATCACAGTAGCTGGGGAATGAACAGATGGGGTCATAGTGGGCTGAGGGGGAGGGGGAGGGAGATATTTTAGAAGTCTGCCGGGTAGCCGAGGTGAAAGACACAGAGTCTTGGCTACTAGAATAGGAGCAGTGGAGATGCGGAAAAGTTAAAGTGTGTTAAATAAACATTGAAAGTGATACTTAGTTGATAAATTGGATGATGGTGGAAGGAGATGGAAATAGCCAAAGATAGCTTCTGGGAATTGGGGGCTTTAGAAACTTGTGTGGGTGAAGTGCCATTGAATGATGACAGGAAAGCCAGAGCAGACTCTGGGTCGGAAAGACAGTGGAGTTGGAGCTCGTTGAATGAGAGATGGTCTGTCAGTCACAGTAGTGGACCCCTCATGCAGGTGCTAGAGTTTCGAGAGTGGAGATCAGAAAGGAGGTCTGAACTGAGTATGGTCGTCACTGGCATGGAGATTATGTACATGTATATGTATGTGTATGTGTATAATGTTCTGATGCTACATGGGATCATCTTATTAAGTGCTCCTAAAATTTATTTTTTTTTAATTTTTTTTTCAACGTTTATTTATTTTTGGGACAGAGAGAGACAGAGCATGAATGGGCCAGGGGCAGAGAGAGAGGGAGACACAGAATCGAACACAGGCTCCAGGCTCTGAGCCATCAGCCCAGAGCCCGACGCGGGGCTCGAACTCACGGACCGCGAGATCCTGACCTGGCTGAAGTCGGACGCTTAACCGACTGCGCCACCCAGGCGCCCCATAAGTGCTCCTAAAATTTAACAGGTGGCCTTATAAATAAGTTCCTGAAGCACAGAGAAATTAGATCACTGGCCAAAATAATGCAGTTCCTGAGTGGCAGAGCTGGAAATTGGACCTGGGCAGCCTGACCGGCAGAGCCCTTCTTCTTACCCACTGCACGGCAGAGGTCAGAGAGCATCCCCACACTGGCGGTGGGGGGGGGGGGTGGCGTGCTGAGGGAGGGATGTGTGTTGCACAGGCAGGCCCAAGTTGAGTGGGAAGGGAGGAGGGGGAGTTGTCTTGTGATGGCAGCTCTTGTTGAGCTGGGCTGGGTGTAGAGCGGAACCCCCCCGCAGCAGTAGGGGAAGGGATTGAGGGACACTTCCTTCTTAAACACACACACACACACACACACACACACACACACACACACACACAATACTAGCAGCTGTCTGTATGTTGGGGTAATGAGCCAGGAGATGGGAGGCGATGAAAATGGCATGTCTCAGAGAGGCTGATCCTAGCTGTGAGGTCCCTGAGGAGTTGAAAGGGGAAGAAACCTGGGGTGCCTGGCTGGCTCGGTTGGAAGAGCATGCGACTCTGGGGGCCTTGAGTGCAGGCGCCACGTTGGGTGCAGAGACTACTGAAAACTAAAAGGGATGAAATCCTAAGCAAATGTCGATACTGCTTTGTTACGAGAGTGGACACTTTCTGGGCTATTATAGGAAGGGAGAAGGAGGTGGTGGGTTGTAGCTTTTGAGTTTCCCTGACTTGCCTTTGTTATTTAAGGAAGAATGGGGCTGCAGCCAGGAGGCGTGAGAGCAGGAGGGAAGGTGGGAGATTGGAGCAGAGAGAAGGGAGGGACGGTGGGTTCGCAGGAGCAACACAGTAGGAGGGGTGGGCAGGAGGTGCAGTGAGGTTGGGTGAAAATGAATTTATTGATTTCTCCAGTCTAGGTTTTAGTGTACTCTGTGAATATCAGTAACTATAAATGACACTTTTTATGAAATCAGATTATTACCTTGAATTGTTGATCCATATCTAGTCCTAGGCCAGAGTTGCCTTTCTGTAAAGATCTAAATAACCGTCGCTCTTTTCTGTCTCCCCCACACATGGCACGCAGACCAAAACGTTGTTGATGAGATTATGTGTATTTCAGATACTTCGTATTCCTTACATGGTAGGAAGGTAAAGAATAAATTTTCAAGGCTTTAAATCCATTATGACCTAGGCATTTTAAAAGGAGGGTGGATTTGTGTCCTCATCTTTGTGGCCAAGATTACTTAAAGGGTGTCACTTTCCCGCAAATTCCTTAGAATGGTATAGGAGTTCTTTCAAAGGCAACTCCAGTTCTGACTTCATCCTTCTGTGAATATATTTTTGACCCTTTTATCTTGAAATGTGTAATACAAATCTAGTCATAGTTCTACATAAAATTATATTGGGAAATCAAACTTATGGATGTGTGCTTTTTATTTGATATTTAATAATGCCCTAAGGGCGGTAATTCAAATTTTTATTAAAGTGGAATGATTTGACAGTCAGACTTTGAATTTAATGCATGAATGTTTCATTTAAGCTCTTGGAACTGAAAAGGAAAAAAAAAATTCTGGTAGTTCTCTAAAAAATGTTTAAAATAATTCAGATTTATTTTAGCTATGTCTTACTAAAATAACTTTAGTTTTTGGACTTAAAATGACTTTTTTTTTTTTTTTTGTATGACATGGCTAGACATCTGGAGGGCTTTGATAACCAAGACTTATTATTCCATGAATAATCTGTGACTTTTTATATTACCATTTAAGAAGTATGAACTATGGTTTTATACTTGTTTAAAGAACTAGGTTATAACTCATCCAGGTGCTGGAAATTCTTTAGTTTTGCAGTGCTAGTTCAGGTTTCTGGGAGCCAGTGGACGTGAAATGATCCTTTACCCATTGAATTTTCTGTATGATAACCATATCTGTGTAATAACAAACCAAAAACAAGACCAAAGTTTGGGTCCAGTTTACTTTTTTTTTTCCATTCTCCTTTTATTTGGCATTTGTTCATTTGATACATATATAAAAATCTATACAAGGTAAAAATACAAAATAAGTATTTCTTTATAAGTTATGCAGTTAGATAGCTACAAAGTTTAAAAGCCATTGCAAAAAAAAGAGAAGAAAATCGTCAATGCTTTATAGTCATTCACAATAACATTGGTATAAAATATCCATACAACACATGTGTACAAAATAGTATACAGTTCGTAAAAGCTGTGCAAAGACAGGAAAAAGACAGTTTACTTTTGTTCTTGGTATCTCAATACTGGTACTTATGTTCTGATGAGATGATTATTTGCCTGTTTGTTTCACAAAGCATTAGCCCATTATTTAAAGCTTTTCTGGCTATTCAAAGACTTGCTTATTTCCCAGTGACTCAAATATTGTTAAGCTGCACACGTTTACAGTAGCTGTACTTAATTATATTATTTATTTTCCGTAAAACCAGTGCCACAAGGCTCTTTAAATTGTTTCCTACCCCCCACCCTTGAAATGGGGAAAAATATAAGTATGCTTCCAATTAGGGAAAAAAGTAAAACAAAAAAGAAGAAACAAGAGGGGTTATTGACTAAATGACTTTGAATGATCCCTTTGTCAGACTTGCCCTGATTTTTCTTTCTGGGTCTTTGAAGCTATCCTGAACTGTGTTGAGCTCTTCCCCACATATACTTTTTCAACTAATAATGTTGTCTTTTTAGCTTTAATAATGCTATCACAAGCATCAGTTTCATATCAGTTCTCTTTTATAACCTAAGAGGAGTTACAGGTTGGAAAAGGATAAGGCATTATAGGAAAGGAGGGGCTGTGTGGGGAAGGGAGAGTGTCAACTCTGAATGACCAAGTAGGTAAAAGCTATTATCCTTCTAGGACAAATGGAAAGCTCAAAGCCATATT
This sequence comes from Prionailurus bengalensis, assembly GCF_016509475.1. Lineage (NCBI taxonomy): Eukaryota > Metazoa > Chordata > Mammalia > Carnivora > Felidae > Prionailurus > Prionailurus bengalensis. Next base: position 11,503,487 of record NC_057353.1, on the reverse strand, counting down.
TTCAGTCAATAGAACTTGGACTTTTCCTCACTCTAATAATTTAACTTGATGCACAGCATTAGGGTGAGAAATGAAAAACTCGCTGGATATAGCTGTTTTCTATTTACTATATCATATAGAATTTCTTGAAAATGGAATGGATTTCCTAAAGGATTTCAAAATAATTTCAGGAAAAGGCCAAAATATCAAGGGTGCTCAACCTATCTATTATGTTTTGATTATGTGATATAAAAATTGTTATTAACCCAAGAATGAAAAACATCAAAGCTATATCAGCATTTCTTCGAGATTACTCAACAAGGAAAATAATCCCTGCTTCTGTATTTATCCTTTTCTTCTTTTTATGTTTTAGAAATGTTTTGTTTGTTTGTTTATTTATTTATTTATTTATTTATTTATTTATTTATTGTGGATAACAATTGGGGAATGATTTAATTTTTGTCCCCCCCCCCCCCCATGAATTAAAACAAGATTGGGTTTGGGGGAAAGAGAAGAGAATATTTGGCAATCGTGGGCCAACTTGTATGTTGAAAATTCTTATATTCTGATACCTTAAGGATGGTGGGGTTCATAATTTTAAATCTAGAGAATATATTTTCCAGTGAAAAATTACTGAGACCAGGTTACCTTATCTAAACATGTTCTATTATGCCTTTTACATCATGGGTGCTCGTTTTTGGTAATCTCCCAAAATCAATTTTTTGACTCCATTTTCCCACTTTGAGACTTCTTAAGAAAACTGTATTTTTAAAGAGGCTCTCATTTCAATTTTCTCCTCATTTATCTGCTGTCCATTCTCTTGAGTTTTTCTTTTTCATGATGAAGTTTACAGAGACTTAGGAAAGCAATCATCCCAGAACGAGGGAAGCATAAAAGCTCAGCCCTCGAATGGACCTTCAGGGAGGCCGCTGACTGTTGGGAGTCCTCACAGTCCAGCCTGTGACGCGTGCTCTTACCTAGACCTACAGTTTCTGTGGCCACCCAATGCAGATGACCCATGCATTTATAGTCCAAGACCAGGTCTCTCTATTAAGTTCTAGAGTTGAATTGAATCCAGAATTGACTGCCCAGCTGTCTGTATGACTTTTCTTTCGGATATGTCAAAGACATCCTAACCTCACTATACACAAGAGTGAATTTATGATCTTTCTCCAAAGACCTGGCTCTCTTCCAGTTTTCTTAGAAACCTGTTATACCTGACACCTCTCTTCCTCACCTCATCTCACATTTCCAATTTATCATCCAGTTCTGCAGATTTGCCTTCTGATAGCTCCTGAATCTATCTCTGTGTCCCCTTTCGCAACCTCACACCCCATGAAGTTAGCCTCATCCCTTACCTAGACCATCACAAGAGCATTCAGCTCTCTTCTGCTTAGGATTATTAAAGGAAGATTTGTAAAGATCAAAGACCTGGATAATGTGGAGCCCTCAAACTTCTGTGTCAGCTGTGATTGGTTGAAAAGGAGACTGAATCCACTTGTGAGCCTAGTGGGAGGGAATGCTGTGACAAATTGGTGTCATCTGCCATTGGAGTTGGGTGGTATTGTAGTTTGCTCTCGCCATCCATAATGAAAGGTTCTATTATTGGCATCTATTATTAAGGTGCGGAGTCTTTTGAAAATGTGCCTTGGGAAACTTATCTGAATTAGATCTAGCGCTACATTGCTAGGTGTTGACAGTTATCAAGGGGATATGGAAACAGGACAGAATGACTGAAGTCCTCTTTTTAATAGTTTCATTTCGTTACGTAATAGTCACGGTCCTGATGATTGTATATAGCAAATTGCTTACATATAGCAAAACCTAGGGAATCTGAAATCTCAGCATGGAAATGAAATGGCAGGAGGATGAGGAAAGAATTATGGCATGAAAGCGTGGAGAAACCTACCCCAGACCTCTATATTAGGGACAGAAGCCATCTCCCAAAAAAGGGAAAAGGATAAGTTAGAGAAGAAACCACGTAAGAGAAAGATAGATATTGACGTGATGCTCAAAAGGGTGAGAGACAATATATTTTAAAATACTTTTAATAAAAATGTGCCATAAAAGTTGTTTTTTTTAACTGCATAGACCTTAGGGGTATGTGTTTATGAATATAGGTTTGCGTTATTGGGGGAGATACTTCGGTTTTAATTAAGTAAACATTCCAAATAACACTTGTTTTGATAATATACAAAGCTAAAATGATCTAGACAATACCCAATATCTTGGGAAGAAATACATATATGTTTATTAGATAATGTGGGGGTTTCTCCAATCAAGAAATTTGCCACTGGGTAGCTAACACATTCTCAAATTTATTGTTAAAGCAAGAAAACCACATTGGTTTTGGATGGCTTCTCTTTTCCATTACAGTGCTTTTTTAGTTCCCTTCAAAATTTTTAAATTCTCATTGTACTTTCAGTGGTTAGAAACTCATAAAGGTCTTTAGGGCTTGTCTACAGTAAATCTTTTTAGGACATCTTGGAAGCATGGTGTTGAATTGGACCTTAAAAAGTTACTTAATCTAGTCGTCTACCTGAAGAGGTCTTCAACTCAGTTATTTCAGATGGTTGCTCCCTGTATCTAGAAACAAGCAAACCAACCTTTGTTGTTGGAGAATATCCATTTCAGACTTTGTTTTACTCTTCTGTAATGCAAAAATGAAAAAAAAAACCTCATGAAATAGTCTGTCTGTAAAGTATTAACTGAATTTGGAATGCCATTTTGATAGTAATATTTTTACGGTTTACCATAAATAAATGTTTTTTATTAATGTAACTGATTAGATTCCAAGATTTATGTTTTTCTTCTGTTTGCAGCATGTGAGAATTCCTGTAGCTTTTATGCTGCAGAGAAACTCATCTAGTTTTTCACAGATGTGAATGTTCGTTCTGATTTTGGTACAACTAATGATTCTCTAATGGTTATCTTTTCTTTAACGAATGATTATATTTAGTGGGTCCCAGCAATAAAATCACTGTAATGAGGAATAAAAGATTGTAAATAAGAATAACAATGTTATTAATCATCTAAATTAGTCATTTATGGCACATTCCTGTACCTGAAATATTTCCATAGGAAATAATGCTAAAATCCACATTTACTTATAATTAGACGTAATACAAACCTTCTCTCATTATAATAGTTGCCCAAATCCCAATTCAACTTAATTTCATTGACTCTGATTTCTGGACTGAAGGCATTAAGCTTGAACTAGTGAAAAATGTATAATATGTGCATTCAATTAAGAAGTAATTAGATACTCAATCACCCTTACAACACACCAGGGATTAGGGAAGAAGGAAGAAAAATGTGACTCACTGTAGTGTAGGAAAGTTTTGTTAATTGGTTTACTGCTAATTGAGATTGAGAAAGTGTCAAAGTATCATAACATAGGTTTACTACTGAACGGTCTTAAAAGCTAAGTTTAATGTTTCATGATTCTCTGATGCAGAATAATGTAGAAATTACCAAGCTGTATGATTTATTTTAGGGTTCTTATTAAAGTTTATGTATTCATTCTAAGTTCTACATATTAGTGAATGGTGAGAAGAAGCAGAAGGAGTGCTTTGCTAACAGTTCAGACACGGTGCCCTATTGTATCTCATTTAATCCCCACAGCAATCCTGGGAGGCATGTGTTCTGATTTTCATTTTAGAGATAAACCGAGGCTAAGAGGGGTTGACTCACTTGCTCAGGGTCACAGCCAGGAAAGTGCAGAACAAGAGTTCAGACCCAGGTAGGCTTAGCGGCAAACTCCGAGCTCTTGTCACTGTGCCACATTTCAAATAGCAAAGGGCAGAAAGTTATGAAGTCCTTGTATATATTTGCCTCCTTATGTCTTTCGGACGATTTCCTGGGGCTGAGATTTCTGGGAGGAAGGGACACACGTGTTTTCGTTTTTGGTAGCATATTGCTAAAACACCCTCCCTAAGGGATGTGCTAATGATGCAGGCTCACTGGGGTCTCGGATCTAGAGTGGATCCTGCAGGACCAGCCAACATAGTCCTTGGCTTCGTGCAGAGTGGAAATCAAACTCAAGCCAAGAGGAAGTGAGAGCCGAGTTTACTGAGGACGTAGAGTGCAGATAGAGTGTCTGGGAGACTCGAAAAGGAAAAGAGAGGAGAGTGAGCCTCATCCTTGCTTGGGACCTGGGCTTTTTATCGAGGATGGTGGTCCAGAGCACCTGTCTTGGCAGGCATCTGGGAACAAAGACAAGTATTTAGGTGTCCTCTGTAAGTCAGGTATGCCCTGGGGCCAGGGGTCTCGGTGACTCAGTGGTCTTGGAAAACATTCATGACGACCCTGCCTGGTCACTCCTTAGATGTTACCCACCGTGCTGGAAGAATCCAAAGAGATTATTGACTTCTCTGCAACAAGGACATACATTATCTGTTCTGTGAGGCATGTGGAAGGCAAGGGTGTAGGTCCCAGCAAGAGTAAAAACAGGAAAAAGAGCCAAAAAAAGCAGTTTTTCATGGGGTCCCTTCAGTTTCCCCGTCTCACCAACGTGTGCTTGCATCATTGATTGACTATTTTATAGGTGTTTCTGCCATTTTTTTAAATCACTCAGTATACTTTCCATCTCTCCCTCATCTTTTTCCTCCTTAATTCCTTGAAATGTGTTCATCTCCATCTGCCTATGGAGTCACCTTTGATTTCTTTTTTTTGTTTGTTTGTTCTTTGTTCCCATGTCTCTGAGTATGATACATGTTCATGACAGAAAATTGAAACAACATAGAGGGAAATGAAGAAGCGATGAGGTCTCAAACCCTCCTGTGACAGCCATCAGCAGCACTGGGCTGAACGCGGAGGCCCCATAGCACAGTGGGGATGTCTTGGGTTCCATTTTGACTTCACCACTAATCATTTGTGTGATCTGGAAAAAAGTTGCTAATTTCTCTAAGTTATTTCCTTCGTCACTTAAAAGATGTCCTTAAGTGTAATGGTGAAAGTACAAGGAGATTGAATACAAAGCGCTTAACGTGTTTTTGGTCCATGATGTAAGTATCCAGTGAATACTTAGCTTTATTTTTATTTGTGTCCATTTGATCTCTCACTATGCATTTATCTTCAGTGGGATATGTAGATATATAATGTTCTTTATGGGGTTATATTCAGCCTATTTTTATTTTTCTTATTTCTCTGAAGATTTTCTACATTTTTTCTTATTTTTAAGTCATGTCTGCACCCAACATCGGGTGGGAACTTACAACCCTGTGATCCAGAGTCACATGCTCTACTGACTGAGCCAACCAGACACCCCATAGGATCTGTGTTTCTTTCTTTCTTTCTTTTTTTTTTTTTACTATTGTTGTTTTTTGTTTTGTTTTGTTTTTACATACAATGGAGCTTTATATACAGTGTGGGGCTTGAACTCACAACCCTGAGATCAAGAGTCTCATGCTGTACCATTTGAGCCAGCCAGGTGCCCCAGGCTATTTTTCTATCTTTTTGATAATATATATCTTTTTATGTCCTTAAATAGATACATTCCATACTTTAAAATGATTTTTTATTTTAATATTTTTAAATTTACTTATCTTGAGAGAGAGAGTGAGCGAGCAGGGGAGGGCTAGAGAGAAAGGGAGAGAGAGAATCCTAAGCAGGCTCCACACTGTCAGCGTGGAGCCTGATGCGTGGCTCGAACTCAAAAACTGTGAGATCGTGACCTGAGCCAAAACCAAGAGTCAGACGCTTCAATGACTTAACCACCCAGGTGCCCCCTAAATGATTATTTTTAAATTTTTTAAAACTTTTTTTAATTTATTTTTGAGAGAGAGACAGACAGAGCACGAGTGGGGGGAGGGGCAGAGAGGGAGACACAGAATCTGAAGCAGGCTTCAGGCTCCAGTCTGTCCGCACAGAGCCTGATGTGGGGCTTGAACTCACCTCGAGATCATGACCTGAGCCTAAGTCGGACGCTTCACCAACTGAGCCACCCAGGCACCCCTTACATGATTACATCTAAATAAGTTACCTGTATGTATGTCCCCGGATTTTGAGGACATTATTATTATGCATTGTGCGTTATTATACATCCTCTATTATTATACATTTAGGTTACTTGTAGTATTTTGCTGTAATCAAAATGGTTGACTTATGCATCTATTTCCTTAAAACATTCTTAGCGATGAGATGACAGGGTCAGAGAGTTGGAATTAAGTACACGTATATACAAATTACTCTTCCATTTATGCTTCCATTAACCAGTGACTACAGTTTCTCCTCACCTTGACCAACATTAACTGTTTTCAGGTTTTTCATCCTTGCCCATCTGACTGAACAGGGCAACACTACGATACAACATTTTCAGTCCGTGGCTACTTGGTTCTATTCCTGAAGGCCCTCACCTATTGCACCAATCTGCCTATTCCTGAGCGTCTCCCACATGCTTGTGTATGTTTCAGTGTTTGGTAGGACAAGGTCCCTCACTAGTCCCTTCTGCAGAATTCTCCTGGCGATTTTCGCATGCTTAATTTTTCCAGATAAACTATAGGATCATCTTATCGGGAGGATTGAAATAGAGAGTAAAAGAAAAGAAAGTAGGAAAAAGAGAGTTTGAGAAAAGGAAAAAGAATCTTGCTAGAGTATTACATTTGGGTTGCATGGAATGTATAGAGTACATTAAGGAGAATTGGTATCTTTCCAGTATCAAATCTGGATCAAGGAATAATGCATGGGTTGGTGCTTCTTAAAGTTTTTACGTTCTTCATAGATTTACTACAGGATGTGCGTTTGGGCTCTGAACTCAGCCTTGGGTGTAGCTCGATGGGGAGCATAGCACCTCCAGTTGGTTCTACAGCTTGGGCGGATTATTGAAATTCTTTCAGCCTCGGTTTCCTCCTCTATGAAGTAAAGGTACTAAGAGTAATACCTCATAGAGATGTGAGGGTGAAGTGAAATAAAGTAAAATGCACAGCATGGTGCTTTGCAGAGGATTAACATTCCACACATGTGAGCTATTACTGTTGTTATTGTTATTGCTGTCATTATCGATTTTGATCAGTGTCATTTTCCATTATATTTTTCTATTGGTTAATATTTCTTCATTGAATGAATAATTGTCCTTGGCTTTCTTAACTAACCTTTTGCATAGTTTCCAGTAACATTTTAGCTGATTATTTTGAATTTTCTAAATAGACCATGATCACATGTGTAAATAATGACGATTTAATAATCTTCTCCTTTCTAATTTCAATACTTATGGCACCGTGTAGTACTTTCAGAATAATATGAAATAATCTGGTACCCCTTTCTGACTTCTCATATGTTTTGATTTCTTTTTCCACATACAGTGGCATTTTCCTCACTGTTTTTTCTTTGAATCTTCGAATGCACTGGGCATGCCTGACCTCTTCCTTTCTCTTCCTCCTTTCTTTATTTTCCTTCCTTGACCTGATGCTGTGGTCAGTGGGTATGTTGGGGGGGCGGGGAAGCTGGTCATGTGCCCTTGCTTGTAATGGGAGAACATTTAATGTTAGCCTTCCTGTTTTGTGTGTGGTGGTATTCTAGGGGCTGTGTGAAAATATAAACATAATCAGACATAGACTTTGCCCAAGAGGGCTTACAGCCTAGTGTTGGGAGTAAATCAGGAGCACGGCTAACTCCAAATTAAAGCAGTATGTGAAAAATGCCCTGAGAAAGTGTGTTTCTAGTGAACAGGACAAAACGATCACTCGGAAAGAGAGAATACTCATGTCTATCATATCCCTATTTCTTTTTTTAAAAAATTTTTTTTTTTCAACGTTTATTTATTTTTGGGACAGAGAGAGACAGAGCATGAACGGGGGAGGGGCAGAGAGAGAGGGAGACACAGAATCGGAAACAGGCTCCAGGCTCCGAGCCATCAGCCCAGAGCCTGACGCGGGGCTCGAACTCACGGACCGCGAGATCGTGACCTGGCTGAAGTCGGACGCTTAACCGACTGCGCCACCCAGGCGCCCCTATCCCTATTTCTTAAAAGACTCTTACTTTGGAGATTTTACACCGAATTCTCTTCTAGAGGGAAACGTTAATGGGTTACCGATGAGCTGAGCCAGACTCACTAGAACTCAGGTCAGCCCTGGGGCCTGCAGTGGCCTCAAAAGCAGGACACGTGTGCACGTGTGCCTTTTATTATTTTATTATTTGTTATTATTTTTTAATTTTGCATGCTGGTTTACTTTTGAGGTCTTTTCAGGAAATTCTCCCACGAGTGATTCGATATGCACTCATTCCCTAGGGTCTCTTCATAGGTCATTTGAAGTTCAGAAATAGTCACAGGAAAGATAGCATCTGTTACAATTATACTGAAATAGCAGATGATTTAAAAGACTTGTTAGGCTGTGGCCATACTTGAGGGTCTCACTGTGAATAGTGATCATCGTATAATAGAACATTGTTTTTTTAGAGTTAAGCTTTCTCATTATTTATATATCCATAAATGGGTATTTGGAGGAGGGCCCAAAGGGGGGCAAGCCCAGCTGACCACCTTTATATATTGACAGTACCATTTCTGTAGATGGTTTTACTGAGTAAATTTATATTCTGATTACCAAGTAGTATAGTTACGGTAGAAACTTTAGAAAATACACAAATGTGTGAAACAGAACCTTTGTGTCAAATAATGATAATCCATGGAACACAGGCAATTAATTTTGGTTCCACCACAAATTGCATTAGCGTAACAGGAAAGATTTTATTTGAAGTGCCCAAACCTGCAAGGATAGAGAAAACAAAAGAGACAGCAGCAAAAATATTTTAGAAGCTGGAAGCAGATGGTTGTGAGGTAACAGATTTAGCAGATGTGAGGAACAAGCCTGTTTACGTGACAGAATCTCTCAAAGTCTCAGGAATTGGAGGCAACAGATAATCTCTAGAAGGTGGAGTGAGAGGGAGCTAAAGTCATCTGCAGCGGTTAGCAGCTGACGAGAGAGTCTGTTAGGGGACATGGGTGCACTGGGTGTCAGGACACGTCACTGAAAAATAGGATTATTAAATCACACCATCCTATTTATCTTCCCTCCTCCCCCTCTTGGCCTCCAGAACACTGGCAGAAAGGCCTCTACTCTCTAGGCAGGGGGCTGGCTGGCAGGGTCTTTCTGGAGAGTCTGAGCAACCCCAGGGACTTTTTAAATTAAATGGCCCAGCCGGTTCATTCTGTGGTGAAGGCAGGACAGAGAAGTAAGTGCCTGCTGTGCGCACGGAGCCTTCACCCAGGTTTTCTTACAATGGTTGTTCCCATTCTTAGATAGGGCTGCTAAGGACATTTGAAGAAAGTCTGTAATATAGAAGGGCCCAGAAGAAACCGAAGAAGGTAAGGTATAAGAAATAAATACTTAGGAAAAGAAAAAGTTCAAAAAAGTGATCATTCACGTCTTCAGAGAGGTAAGGGAGGAAATTGCCACCATGAACTGGAATTGGATGCTAGGAAGAAAAGGAATATTCTACAAAGCTTTTGGAAATTGAACACATAATAGCAGGAATGAAAACTTTTATAGTAGAGTCAGAAGGCAGAACTGAAATGTCTTAGAAAGTAGAGCAAAAAAAAAAAAAGGGAGATCTAAAAATAAGAAAATTGGAGAACCAGTCTAGGAGGTCCAGTATTCAAATAATCGGCAAGTTTAGAGAACAGAGAAAATGGAAGAGAGGAAGCAGTAACAAAACCATTTAAGCATTTTCTCAGGACTCCTGGGTATAAATTTGCAGTTTGAAAGGACCCATTGAATTTCCAGCACGCTTGATCAAAAGACACCCACTAGCAAGGCACTATCATTTCTGGACACTGAGGGAGGAATTACAGGAAGAAAAAAATTCGAAATCCAAGAACCTGGAATTTGAACATCAGACTTCTTTTTTTTAATTTATTTTAAGTTTATTTATTTATTTTGAGAGAGAGAGGGAGAGAAAAAAATTCAAAATCCAAAAACCTGGAATTTGAACATCAGATTTCTTTTTTTTTTTAATTTTTTAGAATTTATTTATTTAGAGAGCTAAACCAGGGAAGGGGAAGAGAGAGAGAGAAAGAGAGAGACAGGGAGAGAGAATCCCAAGTGGGTTCATTGCTGTCAGCGCAGAGCCTGATGTGGGGCTTGAAGCTACGAACTGCAAGATCATGACCTGAGCTGAAACCAAGAGTCAGATACTTAACTGACTGAGCCACCCAGGAGCCTCTTGAATGTCAGACTTCTAAATAGCAACACAGGAAGCTAAAAGTCAAGCATGAATTCTGAGAGAAAATTATAGCTAGAATTTTTTCCCCAAACTACAAGTAGTCATTTTTAAATATCACAGTTATTGAAAATTATTTCCTAGGAAGCTACTAGAAGATGTGCTTCACCAAAATGGACTAAGCCAAGCAAACAGATTATGGCAAAGGAGATGCCCAGAATGATTGTGAAGTGAGGGTGTAAGGGTAGAGGTTAAGAGTCCAGATGTGAGCAGATGAGAACGTTCTAGAGCTTTTCCCAGAAAGATGAAATGGATAGACTGCAGGATATGTCTTTTAACTTCTGGGGAGTCAGACAATTGGGAGGTAGTTTTGGATTGAGTACATAGAAAACTAAGGTGGGAAAAAACCAATGTAATTATTCACTCCACAGGAAAAAAAATTGTGCAGGAAAAAAATTGATACGCTAATGCACATAATTCAGCTCTGAATAAGATTTACATTCTCACAGTAATAGAAATAATAGAATAGAAACTGATCCAGCCAAAATGTATAACCGTATTGGAAGGACGGAGTGAGGGAAAGGTGTGTATGCACGTGGGTGATGTGGGGGGGGGGGCGTGGGGGTTGGACGTCTCACAGGAGGAAGGAGGGTCGCATTTTCTTTCTTGGTGGGGAGAGTCAAACAGACGATACTAAAAATCGAAAAGGAGTAATGCCATCCCACTATAGCCGTGTGGTGTTAGTATAATAATCGGCTAAAAGAGTTGAGGAAGTTGGTGGCATAAGAGACAGGACTGATAGTTTTCATAAGAAACCTTTTAGAACTATTTAACTCTTTATGTGAATGTGTCATTTTGATACAAATTTTCAAAAATTAAAGTTGCCGCTGTCATTTTGTTACACTTTTTGTGTATGTGTACACACACACACACACACTTGCATTTTCTTGGAGAATTTGCTGTGGGCCAGATACTGCTCTGGACCTTGGGAACACAGCGCCGATGAGATCAAGTATAATTTCATCCCATGAAAACTTCTCTGACATTTTGAAAAGTAAACTTTGAACACATGCGATGGAAAATAGTAGGCCATAGTGTGGTTCAATTTTCAGTTAGTGAGACAGACGTCTGTTAAATCAACTGAAATCCTCACTGGTAGCTCAGTTATGTACCCAGGGCTCCCTGTTGTCACATTTTATCTGTTGTCCTGCTGGATTCTCACACAATGCTATGAAGGTAGCTATTGTTATCTGAAGCCCAGAAAGGGCAAGTGGGTTGCCTGAAATCTCACAGCAAGTTGATGGCAGAGCTGGGATCTGAATCAGTCTCCCTGATTCCAAATCCATACCCCAGATTGTGATCAATTGAAATATTTTCCCAGATAACCTGGTATCTGCAGTGAACAAGATCAAGCATCTATCTTTGGAGGTTGGGGGGGCAGGGGCGGAGGGGAGCTAATACAAAGATCATTCTCAATGTGCCTTGTAGAGGAGAGAAAGCTCCGTAAACATGGGGTATCTTTAGTTGCTCCTTGAGGGAGATTTTAGGAGAGCGAGTGCCTAAATTCACCAGGAGGGTCCACACTCTGGTAGACTAGAATTCACTTGGCATCTATTGAGAACCATTTACGTCAGACCGTTAGAGCTTCAAAATGAATAAGACACCAATGAGCATGTGCTTCCATTGCCCTTTGGATATATGTTCAAGTGTTCAAATGCTTGGGTTAAGATGTAAATTTGTATGATTGGGGAGACTGCATATTTACTTTAACTATCTTTTTTAATTGATGTTTTGGACCATGGTAGTTTAATTTTAAGAATTGTTTCATATATTCTTAAAATGAAATTTCATTATTTTCATAAACTTGGAATATGTTTGTCTTGTGGACTAGCCTTTTCCAAACGTGTTCTATGCAGCCATTAAGATACCCACTAAGGTGTTTAAGTCACAAGCTGATTGTCTACAAATTTAGAGACTCCTGGACACAATTACCTCCTTTTGGAGATTTACAGTGCACATCAGTGTGTTAGAGACTTTGAGGTGGTTTTGTATAGAAGAACCATATATTACTGTATTTAACCAGAGTTTCTACAGTTTTTTGGAACATGGATTCATTTTTCCAAGTAATTTTTAGTTATGTGGAACACATTTTAGGAAACGGGGGACTCTAGGTTATTTTACTTTGGCAGAAAATGTATATATCATGACCTTTAGGCTCCTTTTTGCTCCGAAATGCTGTGGCTTCAGAATTGCAGTCATCAGTTTCGTGTGTTACTTTGACTTACAATTTACTGAGTTATAATTATCACATATATACACAAAGTCCTATTTTACCTTTGAAGTTCTATCTGGGATCTTAAAGATTTGATTAGACTACCTTCTTTGAAATGTAGTTTGGAAAAATATACCCCAGCATTACAAATATTTCCTAATAAATTGTTCCAGAAATAGTATTTATATGTCTATGTGCATACATGGACAGACACATGTATGTATGTATGTACAACACATCCATGCACACATCTCATATGTGGACATGTTTAAAGTGCTCTATTGTGTCATTCTTTATTAAGGAAGGAAGTCACTTGTTTCCATTATTTTGCTGCAGTGAATATCCTTACACATAAAATCTTTGATTGAGTGGTTATATCTGTACAATAAGCTCCTAGGAATATAATTTCAGCTCAAAAAGTATATGCATCTGGGGGCACGTGGGTGGCTCAGTTGGTTAAGCATCTGACTCTCGGTTTCGGCTCAGGTCATGATCTCATGGTTCATGAATTTGAGCCCCAGGTCTGGCTCTGCACTGATAGCATGGAGCCTTCCTAGGATTCTCTGTCTCCTTCTCTCTCTGCCCCGCCCCCTGCCCTCTCTCTCAAAAAGAAATAAACTTATGCTGATTCATAGGGGCACTTGTACCCCAATGTTTATAGCAGCGCTTTCAACAATAGCCAAATCATGGAAAGAGCCTAAATGTCCATCAACTGATGAATGGATGAAGAAGATGTGGTTTATGTGTACAATGGAATCCTCCTTGGCAATGAGGAAGAATGAAATCTGGCCATTTGTAGCAACGTGGATGGAGCTGGAGAGTATTATGCTAAGTGAAATAAGTCAGGCAGAGAAAGACAGATGTCATGTTTTCACTCATGTGTGGAACTTGAGAAACTTAACAGAAGACCATGGGGGAAGGGAAGAGGAAAAAAGTAGTTACAAACGGAGGGAAGCAAACCATAAAAGACTCTTCAATATGGAGAACAAACTGAAGGTGGATGGGGGCAGGGCAGGGGAGAGGGGAAAATGGGTGATGGGCATTGAGGGAGGGCACTTGCTGGGATGAGCACTGGGTGTTGTATGGAAGCAATGAGTCATGGGAATCTACCCGTGAGCACACTGTGTATACTGTATGTTAGCCAACTTGACAATAAATTATATTTTAAAAAATAATAAATAAACTTAAAAAAAAGTATATGCATCTGAATTTTAATAGGCATTTATTGTCCAAAATGCTGGACCTGTTAACCCACAGGAACTGTATGACAGTTGGCCACTCCCATCACTGGGAATGTGCGTAGACGTCACTGAAAAGAAAATCTTAGCTGAATGTTTTCCTAAATGGGAAATTCATTATCCCAAAAAGGACTATTGTTTCATGTATTATTTTATGTTTATTATTTATCCATTTAATAGAATCGAGTCACAAAGTTACTTGGAGACTGGGAAGAAGTAGTCTTCATGCTCAAGCAGTTACCGTCTGTGATTGTTATATAAGAAATTAATGACAATACCTTAAAGCTTAATTTTCTTATTAAGCATGATACATAAATTTGTTGTTTAGCAGGTCAAGCATTTATTTCGATTCAAAAGATTTATCTCTGGGGCGCCTGAGTGTCTCAGTCGGTTAAGTGACCGACTTCGGCTCAGGTCGTGATTTCGGGGTTTGTGAGTTCGAGCCCCGCGTCGGGCTCTGTGCGCAGCTCAGAGCCTGGAACCTGCCTCTGATTCTGTGTCTCCCTCTCTCTCTGCCCCTCCGCTGCTCATGCTCTGCCTCTCTCTGTCTCTCAGTAACAAACATTAAAAAAAAAAAACAACTTTATTTCTGTGCAATTTTGCATTCATTGGTCCTTTCACAGAAATAAAAGGATGGTAGACTTTATGGGAAAACTGCAGACACGACAGACTTGAGCAGGAAGAGATCATTGAAATTTCCACGTTTTCTTGTGAAATCTTAGCGTGCACTGTCTCTTGTTGGACTGTGAAACAGACGTCTCAGTCTGCCGTGGAGGGATGTCAGTAACATAATTGATTCGTTCTTTTTGCCTCAGGGAGGAAGACAATGATCCTATAGTGCCCTTGGATGAGAAACGGAAACTTTTGAGCCGCACCTTCAGTTTATCCTCAAAGCCTGCGTTGTTTGTCTTCATCTAATCCAGCTTTGATGGACATCTGTGACAGTTGCCTATACACGTGCTCTAATGAAATATTAGAAATGGCTGTACATTCCGAAGAAACCCAGTGCTGTATCCCCACGTCACTGCTGCTAGTATTCATATTTTTGCACATACTGTTGATTGCTTATGTGTAGAAGAAATGAAACTAGTTTTCAGAGTTGTTATTAATATGAATATATATCATGTATTAATACCGAGACAGGAAAAATACATTCCCGGTGTTAGCAATCCTTCATTTCCTGTCTCCGAGAGAAAATTCCGTCATTCGGAGAATAATGCAATTCTTGATAATAAATAAGAGTTTTGATCAGGAACAGCACACGGCTTGAAAATGGAATGTGAAGGATTAGTGAAAGTCCTATCTCATGTTGTTTTCAGCCCTCATAGCGCAATTAATGTCAGGCTGGTTATTATGCAAAACAATTTGGGAGTTAATGCAAGAACAAAATTGCTTTATATATTTCTCAAAGGATCGAATTGAATGTATGAATCTAATTGTATTTATTTGACATATTAGAAGCTCTCGTTTCTAGGAGTTTGAGAAAGGCATAAAAATAGGGTAAAACGTAAGTGGGTACAACATACCAGGAATAGCTTTATTTTCCACGATAGAAGTGTAAGTTTAATAGTATTCTATAGTAATTTAGTGTTGTACGTTTCGTAAGACCTTAAGGTATTTTATTCTATGGACTTTAGTATATTGAGCCATTGCTTTCCAAGATGATCAATAATACCTTTATTTTAATTAATTTGAAGCGCTACTGGTAAATGTAAGCATATGCTTAGATGCAGTTAGATGTGACAGAATGAGATAATTTTGTAAAGCAGTAGAGTGCCTGGCACAAAGCAAGTACTTAATAAATGTTATCTGTTGTTATAATTACTGTTGTAAAACCGAAGACTTCATAATCCCAATTTGGAGGGATTTTGTGATGCCAAAAGTTGGAAATCCTACAGGTGCAATAAGTGTGTGTCGTGAGATTTTAGGTGTGTTGGATAGAGGCTGTAGTACTGAAAACATTAAATACAAATAAAAATCACGCGGAGTATCCCTGAAAATGGCAGCAAAGAAGGACTGTGGTGGACCCGTGGGCAGGGAGAGGAAGGACTGGCATGGCAGCAGAGTGAGGAAAAGCCTTGGGCTTGCAAAGGGTCAGGGTCTGTCCTTAGACCAGAACCGCAGCAGGGCAGCTGCAGGCAGAGCCTCTGAGAAGTGGAGACAAGCCCTGGGAGTCTTCCTTTCTGTTGTTTCTTGTATGCAAAAATAATGAAGAAACGGTTGCAAAACTGTCCCGTATTTAAAGACTTAATATCTCCTAGACGCAAACATGCCACACACACCGAACATTGGTTGTAGGTGTAGCCTCATTGTACTTGACATCCAGAGATGACATCTGAAGATTTCATTTTCTTGTGGATTCAGAAGGCACCTTGGTGTTCTTTGGGTAGAGCCTGTGTTCAGGCCCTGGAACAAAACTGGGTGCAGGCACCCAGCCTCTTTGCTCCCGACACAGTTGGTGAGTGAGCATCCAGGGTATGTTCTTGGACTTAACGTCCAGTGCTCCTTGCAATCTCCAACCATCTCTCCCTGAAAAAAACAAAATAGACATAACAAAAAATAGTTCACATGTCCTTTAGGGTCATATCTAGTTGATTATATTTCCCCCTCCAATTTTTTTTTTTTAATGGAAGCAACCAAATTTACTTACCATACATTTTTTGAGTCAAAAGACTGAAATGAACTACTTGATTCAGCTTGTGGGGTCCATTGATGTGGTTGTGTGGGGGCTTTCTAATCTTTGATCTGGAAAACCCCTTCTTCTTTCCACATTTAGGTACCTCAGACTCAGAATATGAATGCTGGTGATAGGGATGCTTACGTAGGACTGAATTTCAAAGGGCCATTTGTACATCAACCAGAGTGCAAACAACTGACCTGCAGTCGATCCTGTTTGATGGTGTCCTGGGAAAGAAAAGTAAAAGATACATAGTGGACCCTGAAATTGAGGAAGGAACTTCCCAAGGCAAAAGTGTGTGTGTGGAGGAGTGGTTAACAGGATAAATGACACATTTCATGGATCTTGAAATGTAATTTAGGGTGGGTTTGTTTATCTAACAGGAAAAAAAGGCAACAAACAGGTGCTTTTTTTCACCTATCTCACACATTCAAAAGCGCCTCTGATTCATGGTAATTAATGTACCTGATGGTGTGTAAAGTAATATTATTCTCAGAAGGTTTGTCAATTAAGATAATTTGAGTCTGTGTTTGTTGGTCATTCAAGCTAGAGGCTTGCCAATATTGTTGCTCTTCTCAGAGAACATTTGATTTTGTTGGTTTTCTCTATGTTTCTATAACATATTTTGTGAAGTTCTCCATATTATTTCCTTCCTTCTGCCTGCTTTGGGTTTGGTTTGTGATTTTTCTAGTATCTTATGGTGGAAGATTAGTTATTGGTTTGAGAGGTTATTTTTAAAATAAAGCCATTTACATTTACAAAATTTTTCTAAGCATTGCTTTTTGCTGAATCTTACAAGTTGTTTTTTGCTGTATTTTTGCTTTCTTCTATTTCTAAGTATGTTCTAATTTGCCTTGTGATTTCTTCTTTGACTTAATGATGATTTAGGTGTGTGTTGGTTAATTCCCACATATTGATGAATTTCCAGACTTCTGTCACTGATTTTTAATTTCCCTCTATTGTGGTCAGAGAACTTACTCTGCATGTTTTCAATCCTTTTAAATCTGTTGAGGCTTGTTTTATAGCCTAGCACATGGTTTATCCTGGCGTGTTCTATGTGCACTTGAGAAGAATGTGTATTCTGCTCTTGTTGCTGTGTTCTATAGATGTCTGTTAGGTCTAGTTGGCTTATAGTGTTGTTTAAGTATTCTGTTTTGTTGATCTTTCTATTTCTATTATTGAAAATAGGATATTGATGGCTCTTTTATTATTGACTTATCTATTTCTCTTTTCATTTCTGTCAGCTTTTTCTTTAGGTATTTTGGGCTCTATTGTTAGGTGCATATATATGCTTACAATCTTCATGTCTTTCTTGAGGAGTTATCCTTTGATTATTATTACTTTTAAAGTTTATTTTAGAGAGAGATAGAGCATGAGTGGAGGGGGGGGCAGAGAGAGAGAGTGAGAGAATCCCAAGCAGGCTCTGTCCTGACAGCACAGATGTGGGGCTTGATCTCATGAATCATGAGATCATGACCTGAGCCAAAATCAAGAGTTGGATGCTCAACTGACTGAGCCACCCAGGTGCCCCTCCTTTTATTATCATAAAATGCCCTTCTTTATCTCTAGGAACACTTTTGCTTTAAAAAAGTACCTTTTAAGATATTAGTATAGCTATTGCAGCTTTCTTATAGTTGCTGTTTTCATGATGTGTATTTTCCATTCACTCTCAGTCTGTTTGTAGTTTTGAATCTAAAGTGTGTCTCCTGTAGACAGCTTAAAGTTGGATCTTATTTTTTCATCCAGCCTGACAATGTCTCTAACTTTTGATTGTGTTGTTTAACCCATTCACATTTAGTGTTATTGTTGATATAGTTGGATTTATGCCTGCCATTTTACTTTTTGTTTTCTACATGTCTCATGTCTTTTTGGTTGTTGTTCTCTATCCCTCCTTTATTGCTTTCTTTTGCATTAGGTGAATGTTTTCCACTGTACTATTTCAATTGCTTTAATTATTTCCTTTCACTTTCTTTGCACTTTATTTTCTTAATGGCTGCTCTAGAGCTTACCATATTCGTGTTAATTCATTAGAATGTGCTTTAGATTTATATTAACTTGATTACAGTGAGACCAGAAACACAACCTTTATATTTCTCTATTTTCTCTTCTTCTTTTTGTGCTATTATTGTTAATATTATTATTATGTGCTATTATGTGCTATTATGTGTATACACACACACATATATAATGACAAACCCAACAATATATTGTTATACTCATTATTTTATATAATTGCCTACTAGAAGCTAAGCAAACAAAGGACAAGTAGATTTTCTTATTTATGCAATTTCTTTTATTAGCCTTCTTATTTACCATTTCTGGTTCTTTGGTTCTTTGAATTTGGCCCTGTGGATTCACATTACCATCTGTATCATTTTCTTAGTCCATTTTCGTATTGTGTTCTCACCTACCTCCTTTATGTTGTTATTGTCAAATATGTTACATTTCTATACGTTCTAAGCCTAATAGTATAATTATATAATACTGTTTTATACAATTGCTTTTTAAATAAGAGAAGGAAGAAATATACACATATACTGCCTTTTACGATTACATAATTACTTTTATCAGTGCTATTTGGTTTCTGGTGTGAATTCAAATTACTGTCTAGGGTCACTTGGTTTCAGGCTGAAGAATTTCAGGTAAGGCAAGTCTGCTAGCAACAAATTCTTTTGTTTATGTGGGAATGTCTTTATTTTACCTTTATTTTTGAAAGATAGTTTGATGTATATAAGATTCTTGATTGACAGGCTCTTTGGCCTCCATTGTTTCCATTGTTTCTCATGAGATGTCAGCTATTAAGCTTAATGGAGTTTCCTTCTGACAAGTCATTCTTATGTTGCTGCTATCAAATTATTGTCTTTTTTTCCCCTGCCCCTCCTGTTACCTGCCCTTTCCCACCCATTATTCTTACTATGATGTGTCTAGGTATAGATCTTTTGTGTTTATCCTACTTAGAGTTGGTTGTGCTTTGTAGATGTGTAGATTAATGTTTCATCAGTTTGGGTTGTTTTTGGTCATTGTTTCTTTAAGTATTTTTTTCTGTTTCTCTCTCTTCTCTCCTTCTGGTACGCCCATTATGCATATGTTAGTGCACTTGATAGTGTCCCATATTTCTCTGAGCCTGTACTCATTTTCTCCCCTTTCCACCCCCTCCATCTCTTATTTGTTTTTGTTGTTGCTTGCTTTATTTATTTAGTGATTTGGCAGGACTATTTTTTATCACATCTATTACTTCATGCACTGTGGAGCCCCGGGATGTGTGGTTCCTCAGAAAACTGTAACTCTGGGCGTGTGCACAGTCATCATGGGACTACGGTGATGGTAACAGGGCTCTCTTTGGCTGTCTCTTTCCTGATCTCTCTGCTAAGCAGTTTGCCTGGCAAACACACCCAGCTGTTAGGTCCACTCCTAGGTGATTGCTTCCTTGTTTTTGACAATGTCCTGGGGCATAAATTGCTCCATATCTGGTTCAATTAAATTTAGACCCCTTTGCAGGAGTGGTTTTGAGGCCAACTGTGAGATTTGTTCTGATCATAGGAGGGTTCTTAGCTGTCTCTTTCCATGGTTCTATCTGGTAAACTAGCTAGTGACTTAACTTGCTACCCTCATACAGCTAACAGTCTCCTCTTAATTACTTGCCACCAAAATCTCCATTCGTTTCCAGAGTACCCTTAGGCTTGAACTTCCCCACACTTTGTTACTAATGAAGTTAGTTTTTTTTTTAGAGAAAGCTTTGGTGCTTTTTGCTCTCATCAACTGTCCCTTGCCCTAGGCAAAATCTTTAAGTCGTAGCTCTTGAGCTGTGGATGGGGTCAGTAGATTATTTCTTATGGAGTGTCACTCCTGATTTGAAACAGGGCTCTCGGTAGGGGCAGTAGCTTCTGATCTTTGTGGCTTGCCTCTCCCAGGATGCAACTCTACCACTGTACAAGTGAGCTGGGGCACTTGGTGCTTGTGAGTGAGCTTGCTACACCTCGTATAGAACCTCTGCTCTGTGAGTGGGGGCTGATGGAAGAAGGGGGCCTGTGAACTCTTGGCTGTAAGCCCTCAGGGGCTTAGCCTCTGCAACCTTTTTATCATCCCTTTATTGGGAATTGAGGGAAGGGGAGCCCCACCTTCCTGGCCATCCCCACCCAAAAGTGGAGAATTATTATTATTTTTTTAATGTTTGTTTATTTTTGAGAGGCACAGAGTGTGAGTGGGGTTAGGGGCGGGGAGGGAGCAACAGAGGATCTGAAGTGGGCTCTACGCTGACAGCAGCAAGCCCGATGCGGGGCTGGAACTCACGAACCAGGAGATCATGACCTGAGGGAAAGTCAGACGCTCAATGGAGTGAGGCACCCAGGCACCCCGAGAATGGAGATTTAATCATGCTAAGCTGGAGTAAGAGAAACAAGGGAGTGGGTTCATGGCTCAATTTCCAAATACTCTTTCTGCTTTTACTTAGATTTAGGAGATTTTCTTGAATAAATGCTGCTGCTTTTGCTGTATGTCCTTAGAAAAATTTCCAGACTGTTAAGTTTCTTCTCCTCCCCCTCCCCCTCCCCCTTCTCCTCCTCCTCCTCCTCCTCCTCCTGCTCCTGCTCCTTTTTCTTTTCTTTCTTTTTTTTTTTTTCAATTCTATCACTTTTGGTTGTTTTGCCGGGGAACAGGTCTGTGGAGCTTCTCACGTTGCCATTCTGGATGTAATTTTCCCTCATTTGAGATAGTGTATTCATCAAAATCCCTGGCTATCAGTTCCTTTTTGGAATTTTCACTTGGCTGAGCATATATTTCAAGTTTTTGTGTCAAATATCCTAATTGTGATTGAGGGTAGACTCGTGGCTTTTGGTAAAGTTTCTCAAAATGAAAATGAACTTGACATAACAATATCATTAACTTGTCGCATTAATTACTCTGAGATCTTATTCCTGTAACTAAAGTCAGTTAACCAGCCCGTGCTGATGATTTTCAAGTCTTAGTTCTACAAACTTAATCCCGGGGTGGCATGTGCAGAAATGGGCTTCCCCAAAGCCTCATTTTCCTTAGGCTCTATTCACTTCTGTTAGAACATATTACTATAGCAAAAATCCCTATGAGAAAAAACAACCTATGTCAATTTAGTACAGAATATTATCTTGGGTCATAGAACAGAACGTTGTGAAAAAGATGAGGCAGGCATTGTACAGCGATGATGTAATGCAAGCAGTGAGGATATGCACCCGGAAACATTCTTTCCTTCTTTGCTAAGTTCCCTTCCTTTGTTTAGAGTTGTTTCCTGCCCCACTTCTGTGTGAAACTCTTAAGGGGGACTCACTGAGCGAGTGAGGTGGTGAAATACGACCCTTCAGACGTTTTCAAGAAAGATAAAGACAAAACAGAAAGAAGATATTTTAAATTGGAACATCTGTGTTGTCTCGGGCTTCGCTTCTGTTTCATGAAAGCGTCCTAGAAGTTTCATACTTCAGGTGGTACAGGAATGCCCACTGGGAAGTGACATTGTTGAGTTTGAAGAAACTTTTCAGTTTCTGAAACTCCAGTGAATCTGTACAAACTGCCTCCTAAGGCTTTTATCTTCCCTGCCTCCACGGAAACGGTACAGCTTTCGAGAGTCCGCAGAACTTAAGAAATGTCTTAGAGCCACTCCAAAGACCTAATAGGCTTGTTTTACCGCCTTTGGGCTTGATCCAGTTGTGGAATAACTCTGCTGCCTAGTTCCTTTGATAAACTTTAATTGCTTTCAAATTATATTGGAATTCAGTCAGCCTCAATAGGAATTTTCCTGTGAAATTGTATTAGAATCTGGCCCAAAGGGATTTTAAAAAAATGCAGATTAAAGCCCATACGTTGCATGAAAAAACACTTTATCTTTTGTAACATAAAGATGCTTCTTTATGGCATAAAGGAGATCTGCAGTATTCTTGTAGCACAAGACTGAGATGAAAATTGATCCCTTGAAATTTCAGTCACGTTAAATAAATTTCCGTATGAATACTTTTTGGAACAGATCTCATTTGAATGAAATGATCTTAATACGAAAAATCTCCTGTAGTGTATGTGATTTCTTTACCCTTTTTTCTACTCCTACTCAGAAATTATTTTCATATGAAGTAGTTCCAAATATTCAGTAAACACATTTGAGGCATGTAAAAAAGTTCACATGCAAGTCCCGTGAAGTGTCTCATGGTGGCTTTGCAGAAAGGAACTGCCTCTGCTCTTAGGGTCAATAGTCAAGGTGGCCCAGTTCAGCCTTCACCCATAACCAGAAATGTGAAGCAGCCTGGGAAAAACAGAGACCAGAGAAGAGAAGCCTATAAGTCCACAGGTTTGTATTTCCTAAGTCCACACAAAGGAGATGTGAATATCGTTCTTGTGGGTAGACTGGTCTTCCCAAGAAGAGAAATTAATACTTTTGAGCCCCAAGGAGGGGATTTTCTGTTCATAGAAGTGTGAGAAAACGTCCTAAGTGGTACTCTGTCGTGCCAGACGATTAGCAGGTGAGCACTTAGCTCTAAGGAATGGTGCATCACACACAGGTTAGGGCCATTATTACTGCTAGTCCTTTCACGGAACCACATGTTGGAAAACATTGGATAGACTTTGATTACCCGTTACTTCCCACTGCAGTTCGGACCCTTGGGATCCAGCCTTGCATCTCTGCTCTCAATATCTTCCTGAGACTGTCGGATACATTGCTGCTAACTCACACATCGTTGGCAAGATGATACATATTTTCGGTGGTATCCCGGGAGGCCTTTCCTCTCTTCTGGATTGCTGGCAGTTGGTCTGTATTTGTACATTCTCATGAATTTGTACTAAATATTTTTTATCGTTGTACTCACTATACTATAGGAATTAGTTCAAAGGAGGCAGACCATGTTTAAGCCAGAAGAAACTTTCTTTGTTTCCAAATCACCTTTTAAAAATTGTCCAGATAGGATGATATTACTGATTTCTGGAATTTCTTAAGTCTGTCCTCTGATTTCGCCAAGGGAAACTTTCTTTTTTTTGACCAGAAGGAAAAAAATGTGTCAAGTACATATGGTCAAACCTATGCATTTGATGAAGAATTATTTGTACTTTCAGATTCCTTTAGAACATTTCCAATGTGTTGCACAACACCCTTAACAAAACAGACCTGCCTCACCAGCATTAGTTCCCACCATCACCCTGGGAGGTGGAAAACTCAGGAATAGGAAGCTATGGCACATCTCTACCAGCTGACAGGTGCAAAGAAAGACCCAACACAGCCAAATGGAGGAAAAGCAGGACCTTCAGATAGAAAGTGATATACAATAAAAGAATGTACCTGGGGTAGGAATATAAGTGAAAGAACCCATGAGGACTTCACAAAAGGAACAAAGAAGATCAGTGAAGCTAGACGCACAGTAAAGTAATGGCAGGTCAATACCTTGGATGATTCAAAGTAGTATTCATCACACCATTCTCTGGGCAAAGTTTGTGGCTAACTCCAAGTTACGTGCTCCCATCATGTCATGCGGTCAGATGGGAAGGTCTTAACGAGGTTCAAGGCATAGACCAAAGCCAGGGGCCTTGATTTGAATTCTGAATCTGAGTCCTGCCAATGATATGTGACCTTGGGCAATGTACTTAATCTCATTGGGTATCAGTTCTTCATCTTTGGGTCTCAAGATTTAAATCTGAAGTTCATTTTTAATATTTTAGCACTCATGGGAATATCTGAATAAGTGTTTGCTATTACTATTCCATCACTTATAGGAATGCCTAAGACCATAGAGAAGCGCTTTTGCAATTTAGGTGTTTTAATAGTATATAAAAGATGTGTTCGCTTGTTCAACAACTGTTTATGGTGCAGTTTTACAAGTTCCAGGCATTGTGCTAAGTGATAGTGATAGAGTGATGATTGGGTCAGAGCAGTCCCTGCTTTTGTGGAGTTACAGGCATTACGTAGGTAGGCTGCCTGGTGACCTCAGCTTGCCAACCCATTCTGCACTCTTTCTGGAGGCTTTGCCATGCACACACCTCTGTGTTCCGCCTCTAAGCATACCAAGGCTACCTAGCCAAGATGATTGATAGTGATGACATCCAGTTCTAGTTTTTCATTCCTCAATCGGAACACTGAGTAATAGCCATATGACAAAAGAGCAAACAAAAACTTTTGTGACATTGAGTACAGTATAAAGACTGAAGGATTGTCTGGTGGTTTCATTTCCACCCCTTGTTATGGCACGCATCAACACTGTCGTGAGGTTGGAATGGACCATCCTCAGAGTTCTGTGCTTTCCTAGTGATGGTTGGCAGATTCACATGCCCATGGATGAAGGGGGCACCTCATACCACTAGTGGCCAAGAGCCCTGGCCTGTTGGAGCAGGCCTGCCCAGCACAGTCCCCTTCTCTCTCCTCTTTTGCCTTCTTGCAAAAGGTTGCGCATCCTTTTTGTGCCCACTGGCTCTCCCAGGGCCTTCGGGAGTGACGAACTTGCCTGTGTAGCACATGCCTGAATTAGTAACTCCCATACTGAGAGAGGAGTATCACTCCCCAAGGCAAAAATCTCCTGAGATGTTTCTCATCATTTCTCTTCTTCCCACATATGGGACACTAAAAGTAGCTGTATTCCTTAGGAAGGATCCATCTCAAATAGATGTTTGAATATCAAAATACTTGAGGGGAGATGATGAGAAATAATTTGTGAAGGGTGAGTGAAGCCATACTCTGAAGTGAGGAGTAAATATGTTTACCAAGTGTAATTTTGTACGTTATTGTTTGTTGATGTAGACAAATGATTTAAAAAGTTGACTATGCCTGCCTCTTGTATAGTAGACAGTCTCCCAAGGGTACAACTTCTTGTGTTTCAGAGTGGCGGAGGGACCCTTAGAGATGCAAATGTAGGCAACTAGGCACACGCCATTTGGAGCAGGGCACAGAGGAGTGTGAGAAAGATCTCTGCTTGGCAAGGAGAGCTCTGGGGGTAGAGTTGAAACTATTTCCATAAAGAGCTAGGGTCTTCTGGGAGAAAAGAAGCCAAAGTTTCAAATGAGTTTGAAAAGTAGGGAAACCATGGGGCGCGTGGGTGGGTGGCTCAGTCGGTTGAGCGTCTGACTCTGAAGCTCCACTCAGGTCATGATCCCTTGTGTCGGGCTCTGTGCTGAGTGTGGATCCTGCTTGGGATTCTCCCTCTCTCTCCATCTGCCCCTTTCCCCAGCTTGTGCGCTCTCTCTCTCTCTCGCTCTCTCTCTCTCAAAAGAAAGGGAAACCTGTGGGAGTTCACTGCTTGGGAAGGGCACCCCAAGACCCAGCAAAGCAGTGCACCACATGGAGAAGGGCAGGCTATTCGGTGTCACCTAATGGATGCTAAAACCTTAGGATTGTGGGCTAGGGCTGGGTTGCAGTATTTTGGGGGCTGAGGCCAGAATCTTCTCAGGATCTCCCCACCCATCACAGCCTTGGATAACAACGCAGAATACAAGTGACCATGTGGGTTATGGGAGGAACAGGCTGAAGTGCCCAGGCTGGAATGAAAACGCTGACTGCTTGGACAGCCTTTCCCAAGGGGGTGCTTAGACTTTCTAGGCATGAGGATATGTGGAGCTACACGTGCCACATTAAAAAAAGAAGGTATGTGATCAGTTTTGATGCCCAAGCTGGTGAAGGAAGTCTTACTCCTTGTTGACACACAACAAACTAGGAAGAAGACACAGGGGATTGAGTTACAAGTCTACAGTCCCTCCTCATGTGGCAAAGGGCACAAATGTGGACCTCTCTGGATCCTTTCCTTCTGTTGCAGATTGTTCTCTTCCAAGCCAACTCCCTTTTTTTCTCATTATAAGTTTTTCCTCAGTGCCAAAAATTCTTAAGAGTTTTGCTTGTGTCCTTGTTCAAAGTGCAGCCTTTAAGTCCGGAGTGTTTTTTCAGCAGATTCTTTTGAAGGCTCTCTTTCCACCATTACGTTGTGTGAGATGATGGCTGCCATGTGGACTTGTTAAAGAAAATGGCCACACAAGGCCACTGGTCTCTGCCCCTCCTGTCCTGTATGCAGGTGCTTGGTGTCCTGGATGGCTGCTTCTTTCTCTCTGGTGGTATCATTCTCCACTATGTCACGATAGATGTTATACTTAGCATCAGTCTGGTTGGAAAAAGTCACTTTCTTGGTTAGAGTCTTACTGGAATCATCTCCCACATTCCCTCACAACACCCCAGACTTCCTATGCAGTAACGTGAAATCTGGATAGCATGGGGCAGTATTTTTTAATCAGTGAATTCCCAGGTCTGTGAATGTGAGATAATGATTAGGTTAAGAATTTCTAGCCTTTCTTTTCTCAAATGGAAATAGAACATTTAATTTCCAAGGGTCACTTAGATGAGAAAGAGTTGAAAACTCGGTGGAAGGTAAGTGCAGTTGTTATCTGGAGAACTTCCTATATTCCCTGAATATCAACACTCATTTCTTTTGCTTCCAGTGGAGAGAGAGCCTTTGTTTCGTCTGTGGCCTGTTTCATGGCCCACATCAGCGAGGCCTCTCTCTTCGGGCCATATGGGCGAATGAAAGTAACTTCCTCAATTGCCCACCTACATTGATAAGTCAGACTTCTTCATAATGATAGAGCATGCCAAAGGCAAACCATTGGAGTGCGTGGACCATTTGCTTCATCTTGGTGTGTGCAGAAAAATGAGTAACTTGGCACAGAGGTCGATTTTCAGTTACCCTTCAGCCACCAAGCAGATATACAACACTAACAGAACTTTCCTGAATTTCTGCCTGAAAACACTCTAGCAAGAGAATCTGAAGCAGATCAAATAGATGGCCATGTGGTTCATGTGAACCGTAAACGACTGAATTTGACCTAGTTCTAGTATATTCAAATTTTAATAGCTTTGCTTTAACTGGGTTTTAGGCAAGGTTCTAAACAAATCAGCAATCCCCGAATTATTGACTTGCAGGGGTAGGAAGTGGACAGCACTCTGCGGTAGCACACTGAGTACAGAATTAAGCGACAAGGAGACTTGAGGGTCACCCTGGGACTAAAAGTCTCCTTCACGTACACAATGGACAAGTCCCTTCTTGGACAGGATGTTGGTCTGTGGGAGGTGAGCCAGAATCTAAGTGTGAGGTAACAGTAGCCGTTTTAATTCCATTCTTCCATATTTCTAATTAACCCCGCCCTATGGAAACACTATCTTCTCGTGTTCCTTTATAAATTTATATCACAAGCCCCCAGTTTGATGGTGTCAGCATCGATAAGTTTTCTCAGTGCACACATTCCATTTATGTTTCATGCCACTCTCTAGTCCGGACCAGTGAAATTTATGTAACAATATATTATTATATGCTTCTCGGCTTCCGCCCATCAGAAATATTTAGCAAATACCCTATGTAATACTGTGAAACTATTCCTAAAGGAAATTATTTTTGTGGATGCATTTAGTTGATGCTTGCTTATTGTTATTATTTTAGAGATTTCTAGAGTGCAGTCCCACTGACAGGGGTGCCTAAATGTTTGGGGTAAGTGCCACTGCTCACCGAGATGCCTCTTGCGATGATGGCTAGACTCACTTTGAAGCCGAAAATGGACTAAAATAAGGTTTACACGTAGTTGGGGTCAGCTAAGTCCATCGTGATGATTTTGCCTAATGCTGGTCAAATAGTCTCTAGTTGTCTTTAGTGTAATGCGTGGCCCGCCGCGGATTTTACGTTTTGGCGAGCAGGCATCCCTATCTACAAATGCGAGGGCAGTTGCACAGTGGGAAGGCTGTATGGAAGATGGCTGTGCGTGGCATGGAAACGTGGCAAAGTCAAGGGCAGTCATTAGGCTCCTTCCTCCTTCTGTTGGTTTCTCCTCTTCTGTCGTAAATGAAACGCGACTGGTAACATCCGACGTTTCCCCCTTGGCAGGGAGGACGAATGTATCGTTTACTTATTCAGTGAATATCTGCTGAGTTCTTATCCTGTGTCCATTAGTGTGCTGTGCTAAGGGAAGTTCAACTCTTGCCCGAAACACACCTACATATGATTCAGAGCGTCTTCTGGAGCCGTGTGGATGGTGCAAAGGATCTGCTCAAAAAAGGAAAAAAAGAACATTCTGAGGTGAGCAGGCACCGTTGCGTTGGGAAGGGGGCCCAGGACCTGAAAGTTGCAGAAGGAGGTTAGAGAGGCAGGTGAGGAGAAGGCGTCCAGGGATGGAGACCAGTGAGAGAAGAGGTGTGGGGGTGCGGGACAAGGTGGCCTGGCACAGAGTGGGTGATGGGCCACGTTAGCTGAACCTAAATATAAAGTGAAGAGATGTTCCGATAAAAGGCAGGTGAGGGAGTCACACTGAGTACTTTGAGAGCTAAATTGTGAAATTTGACCCTTATCTATCTACGGGAGGTCATGAATTCATTATGCAGGTTAATTATGAGCACATAAGTAGCGCGCACGTTATTAGACGCTGGAGAGACCGGAGGATAAAAGATCCACAGCCACTGCCCCAAACAGAGGCAGCAACAAGGCCCAGAGGAGTTTTGAACGTGGGCTTGGTGTTTTCCGGAGATTAGCGCTCCGCGTCGTTCACGGTGGTCTGGAATGGGGGACAGCGGGGGCTGGCAGGCCTGTGGCCCAGAGGTGTGGGCAGGCAGACAGGTCAGGGCCAAGAAGCAGGATGGAGAAGCGGCTGAGGTGGGACAGGTGCCTGTGCCCCTCCTGGCTTGAGAGCCGGGGTCTGAGGCTGCCCAGGCCCCTCTCCTCACGAGCCCCCCGTCAGACAAACAGAGGTGTCTTGACGTAAGTGACGTGCTGCCCCTCGGCCTACTTTGTGGGGTGAGTCATTTGCAGAAACGTTACCTTACTCCTCAGGCTCCAAGAAATGTAAAATAACTCCCTCACAGGCTTTAAATGCCTTGCTTGTACGTGGCTCTCAAAAACTCGTATTGTGCCCACGTCTGCCCTTCTCAGGTAGCATTTAAGCGCCTCAAAAAAAGGAAGGACTCTTTTCCATCCCTTTGATAAGTTCCCACAGTTCCGTAAGTTCCCCCCATATGCCTTTGATGCCTGACAGATTTCCCAACGAGGTAAAACATCCTGAACTCACTGTGGCGCACAAACAAACATCACTAACAACTAAATGGCAAATTGACTTACCGTTTTGGAAATGTACGTTATAACGTGTGTGTGTGTGTGTGTGTGTGTGTGTGGCCGGCGTGCACCCACATGTATCTATTCCACCCCCTGTGGCCCATCCTTTCTCAGCAATCCTTGCTGAATCCATGATTTCATAGTAAAAATATGTGCAACCTGGAAAACACGTTATCCTAAAGCCTTATCACGTCGCCCTTTTTCTTTTCTATTTGCTGACGACACAGTTGTTCAGGGTCATGGACTCAGGATGGGCGTGTCTTCTTGATAAAAACTAACGGACATGTGGTGGTTCTGTCCGCTTCTGACCTTGTTTCTGTTTTCTAAAAGCGTTTTCTAAGAGGATGCAGAAGCCCGGCCCCCTCAGCTCCCCCTCAGCGTCCTGTAACCCTGTATGTAGGTCTCCGTTTTCTCCAGACCCAGGAGACTTCTCCGTGCCATAGAAGACGAACCTAAAAGGACTTTGGAGGTGGGCATCTACAAGGCAAAGTAGAGGAGGTGGGAGCTGGGTGTTCCCCTGCTGGCCCCGCGGAGAGTTCCTTGAACAGAACGGTCCCCAGGCTGAGGGGTAATGGAGAGGGAGCCTGAGAGCCAGCCCAGAGGGCAAGCAAACCCACCGTGGTGCTCCCGTGGGGCCATCCCTTACCTGGTCGGTGTCCAGGAAGGTGTCTTTTTTGCTTGTTTTAAAGCAGCGCTCCTTTGCGGATCTGTATTCCTTTAAAAACGGATTCATTCTATGCTGCCTTATGCCACACGAGTGATTTTTCATTTAATGTAGGCTAGTGCACTATTTCTCATTTTGATGGGGATTTGTCTTCAGAATTAATTTCAGTCATTTCTTCTTCTCTTCATATCTTTAGCAACTTGCAAACATTACTTGGAAAGACTGGTTTATATGATTTATTGGATCTTTAAAAAACCATTAATATCTCTTCCTATTCCATAATTATTTCACTTAAAAGGTGGCAAAATTATGCTTTCTTCTTATTGAGAAGCGAACATAGAAAAAAGCAGCGGCGTTCTGTTTAGGTGGTAAATACGGGATGAGACAACTGACCCGGATTAGCTCGTTGGGTGCACCTGTTTCAGAGGATTTTCTTCAGCCTTTGCAAATTCAGGAGCAATACTATTATTTTTCTTTTCCTTTAAACCGACCAGAGAAGAGCTGGAGCACGAAGCAGTTTTTCACCTGGCGGAGGCTTTCTTTTTGCAGCGGTCTGACAAGAGTGTTGCCTGAAAGCCTCGTCCCTTAAATGTGGCGGTGAGGGGCCGTGCCTGGCACGCCGCGTTGCTTTGCCATGACATCTTTCTCTGCCCGAGCATTCTGAAATGACTGGATGGATGCACTGGCTTAAAAGGACAGCCTGCTGTGACTCGTAATCCCGGTGCTGCGACAGTGGGCAGAGCCGCGTAAGACAAAAAGGCTTTTTCCCAGCTTCGCGTGAATCACCACTCAAGCATTTAAAAACACGGAGTCCGTTCTTTCAGTGCCAAAGCACTCCTGCTAATGTTAATGAGAAGTCACACATTTTACCTCAAAGCCGGAAGAGATGCCTCAATCTTTCCCCGGGAATCCTAGATGATAAAGAAAGAGTCTCTGTCCCTTTTTGTCGTGGGGCGGAATGGCGTAATGGAGCTGAGGCAGAATCTGGCAACGTTTCAAATAAAGCTCTCCATTTGTTGACACTAGACAAACACGGTGTCAGCACAGAAATGCTGTTGTCTCCACCTGTGCTCGATACGTTATAGATTTGCCTCTTTTCCACCTTGAAGTGAAAAGGAAAACCGTGTTGATTTTTGCAAGATACAAGGGAGTTTCGAGAACATTTTACAGACACCAGCCACTCATTTTCTCGCTAATTCAAACCACGCGTTTTATCAGTAGCATCAGCAAAGGAAAGGAGACGAGACACAATAGATGAAAGACAGATGGAAATAGTGGCAACGCGATGGGTCTGTTCCTCATCTCTTAAGGGACCGTTCCTATTGAGCTGAACCACCTGTGATGTTGGCTGGCTAAGTGCACAGAAAACGAGGCCTTTTCAAAGTATCAGATCAATTAGCAAATCCTTACAACCAAGAGGTAACAGAAAGCGTTCCACAATAGGGCGGTGTTATGTAGCATCGTTCTTCCAAGAATTACCGTTTTTATGGTTCAGTTTTCTGTGTCCATCCACGTGGTGAACCCTATTCACTTTGAGAATTTGGGGGTAGTTCTGCATTTTGCTAAAACACAGGAGGCTAAAAAAATAACAAAATAAAATGTAGAGAGTGAATAAAATGCAGGAGGCGAAGCAGGCTCCAGGCTCTGAGCTGTCAGTACTGAGCCGGAGGCGGGGCTCAAACTCCCAAACTGCGAGATCATGAACTGAACCAAAGTGGGACGCTTAACCTACTGAACCACTCAGGTGCCCCAAGATGATCGGTTCTTAAGATGAATCTTGGCCTTCTGCTCTGAGGTATCACCATCATTCCAAGTGTATTATTTTTATAATTTATACTAACGGTAAAGGAATAAAAATCCCAGAGCCACCAGCATCCATTTATTTAACAGATATTTGAGTGCCTTGTGTATCAGGCACTGTTCTACTTGCTGATGCTGGTGATAGAGCAGCAGGGATGTGTGAATTTCAATAGATGCATTTCAGTATAGATGCAGGACCGAACCCAGAAACATACTCCAAATGGGAGTCAGCATTTGGGTCCTGGAAAGATGACTACAGATTTCAGTTTCATTGCTTATGTTCCTGGTCAGGAACACCAACCAGGAGGTTACCACCAGGCTATCTGATTCCTTTCTTCGGTTAAATATTTGTACACTTGATCCAGGTCTGGCCTGATTCTCTTTGCGCTAAAATTGGGAAAATGGGAAGATAATTTTACGGAGGGTCTCAGGATCCATGAATGAAGCATCCACAGATACAGAGGCGGGAAGACCACGAATATGGCCCATTCAGCAGTGCTAAATCCCGCCCACACTGCCAGATTGCCTCGTTACTGTATCAGGTCTGTTTGCCAAGCCTCACACTACCAGGAAGGATCTTAGTTGCAATAATGAAAAGTAACCCTCTACTAGTATATTACGTCAACTGATTTATCTAAAGCTTAAATCTTCCCTTTAGGGTTTGTGTCGAGGTTGGCTTCAACGTGCTTTACTCAGTCTAGTGTTGGGCACGAAATGCAACGTTCAAAATGTGGTGCTATGTGTTGGGTAGAAGAGCACAAGCTTTGAAATCAATCAGATTCATCTGAGACCTGGATCTGTCACTGAGCATGTGGCAAATTCTTAATCCATTTCGAAGTCTACTGAAGCCTCCACTGAACTCATGCTACAAATTTCTGTCGAGTTGTTTTTCTATTTATTCTCATCATCTTGCACCTAGAGCCAGAGGTTAAGGCGAGATTGATGTTGCCACGATCCGATGGAAAGAAGTCAGGGTCTACAAAATTGTTGGAAGGGGTCTGTAGAATCGGAGATAGTTCAGATATTGCCTATCAATATTCAAGTGTCTAAAAGGTCATCTTGAATTAGTAATTAAATCAATCTTCTTTAGAAATACTGCCTAATTCAAAACAGTTTCTGCAATTTTTTTTTCCAGTCAGTGGATTTTAAGTGCATAAATAATATCATGGATGACTCATCAGAGTTTTGAAACTTCAAAAGGAGATCTCTAAAAAGCTAGGAATATTCTAAAAGATTTTTCTCCCTGTTTATCTTGTTCTGGTTGTTTTGGCTTCCTTCCCGTCCTGCAGCTTGTCCCCCTTGCCTCCTTTTACCTTTTTTCTCTCCAACTGAGGTTCTCTAATTTGTCCTAGACCACTACTGGCTCACACTATAAAAATAGCCCCCCTGCAGACAAATGGTGGCCACTGCCTCTTCCCTTGGAGTTTCTTTCAAAGAGCCCTGCGGAAGTATATAAATTATACAATTACATAAATTATATAAATCATACATTATATAAATTATCCATCCCATGGTACTGAAAAATTTTTTAACGTTTATTTATTTTGAGAGAGTGAGAGAGAGCGCACGTGTGCGTGAGCAGGGGAGGGGCAGAAAGAGAGGAGAGAGAGAACCTTAAGCAGGCTCCACACTCAGTACAGAGCCCGAAATGGGGCTCAACTCGGGGCTTGATCTCATGATCGTAAGATCATGACCTGAGCTGAAATCAGGAGTCAGATGCTCAACTGACTTAGCCGCTCAGGCAGCCCTGTTTGTTTTTAATATATATATATAATGTGTGTGTATATATATATATTTAATTTAATATAATATATAAAACATATTTAATATATTATATATATTATTATATATTTTTACTTTATTTAGTATATATTTTTAATTTAATTTTTAATTTCATTTTATTTTATTTAATATATTCTATTTAATTTTTTTATTTTTATATATATTATTTATTTTATTTAATATATACATATTTATATATTATATATTTATATATTTTATTTTATGTATATTTTATATATATTTATATATACTTTATTATATATATATATTTTATTTATTTCTGAGAGCAAGAGAGACAGAACACGAGCAGGGGAGGGGCAGAGAGACAGGGAGACATAGAATCTGAGGCAGGCTTCAGGCTCTAAGCTGTCAGCACAGAGCCCAGCTTGGGGCTCGAACTCACGAACTGTGAGATCATGACTTGAGCCGAAGTCAGAAGCTCAACCCACTGAGCCACCCAGGTGCCCCTGAAATGTTTGTTTTTAAGTGGCTTTTTGTCCCCCTCAGCACTGTGGGGGTTCACAGTGCACATCTCAGCATACCAGTTTTGTTATATATGTTATATATAACATATATATTTAAAATATAATATATAATATATATAGTAAATAGAAATATAATAAATAATAAATGTGTGCATATATTCACCTTCAGAGATTTCAGGGTATACTGAAATCCTTCCTGCTACAGCTTAAGAAGGGGACTGTATAAAGTCGTATTTACTCAGCTCTGATCCACTCATGATTCCACCACTCCACACAAACCACTGGAAATCGCTGCTAAATTCTCAGACTTTGAGTCTCTTATTATTTTCCTTTTATTTTGGACAACAAATTTGTCAATTTAAAATTTACAGAAAAGTTAAAAACAATGAGAAAATTCAGTATACTGATTTTGGGGGGCACCTGAGTGGCTCAGCTGGTTGAGCAACCCACCAACTCTTGCTTTTGGCTCAGGTCGTGATCTGAGGGTTGTGAGATCAAACCGTGCTTGGAGCTCCACACCGAGTGTGGAGCCTGCTTGGGATTCTCCCTCTCTCCCTCTGCCCTCCCCTGCTGGCACATGCGTTCTCTCTCTCTCTCTCAATCTCTCTCTAAAAAAACAAACAAAAAACCCAAAAAACGATTTTCTTATCACCAAGAGTTAAGTATAAAAAAAAAAAAAATCTGTCATCTCTGCTTTTCCTGTTGGTTAAAGATGTGAAACATATCATGAAGCTAACATCTCCTTTGACCGCCATTACCCATCCCATCACGTGACCCATTTTTCCGAGGCAATCACTACAATTAGTACGTAGCTTCCTAGTTCATCTAAATGCATAACTATGTGACTACATAATATTACTTTGGTATGTTTTTATTAGTGTATTTATTATGTTAGTATCCTTTTATCTTGCCTTTTTTTTTTTTTACCTGCGATTATGTTTTTGCTGTCTCTGCATGTTCTACAGTGTTGTATTTTATGTCCGTACTCTGTATGTATGTACATTTGTTCCCGACTTGGTGGCCATTTAGATTGCGTCTCTCTCAAGATGTCAGCAACATCCGTCTTTGTATCTGTATGAGACATTTTCTAACATATACCATTTGTAAATTTTGTACTATGGGAGAGATTGTGGCACAGTGTTAAAACCTCAGAATTTCTCTTGTGGTAGAGTTATACTGATGCCAAAATTCTTACTTTTTCAGCATCGATAGCATTGCCTTGTTTTGCTGTGTTTTCAAAATTTCATTCTCCATCTTCCCCTTCGATTATCTGTGTCCTTCCACCTGTCTCCTGCCCCTCCTCATAGATTTACTCATATGCCAACATCCCATCCCATTAATGGTTTACCGGTGTGGTTGCTCAGAGATGTACATACATATTGCTTTCCTGTGACACTTTTCTTAGAAATAGCAAAAATAAATCTGATGGGAAAAAATCACATAGAAAGATCTATTCTTTAAAATGTCAGCTATCAGGCTGATATGAATGACTCAGATTCAGGAAGTGACAAGGAATGTATTGTCATTTTTGAAACAGAAATTACCAATCTTTAACCCTTGACCAGCCAGATCATCACAGATAAGATTCCTTGTTAGTCCGTAGATGAGGGCAGCAGGAAGCCTACTCCGTACAATGCATATTCATTCCTCCATATATGAGACCTCATCAGTGAATATTTTATGACGGCAGCCAGGTAATTAAAGAAATATTTGAGGGAGCAAAGGGGTCAAGTGACAGGGTGAGGAGGAGGGAGAAAGTCTTAGATGCTGATAGTTCATGTTCTAGAACTTAATTGGTTTAAAACTCTTAGTCATAAATAGACAAAGAATTGTATTTTTACAGTTGAGCTTTTATATTTCATTTCTCTGTTTATGCATGGCTCATGAGGAGGAAACTGAGGCCTGAGTGGAGGCCACACAGATCTTACCAGAGGCAAGGTGGCACCAGAGGCAAGGTGGCAAGAGGCACGTGAACTTCTCTGAGTTCAGGTGCTCTTGCCATTGCAGGACTAGGCGGGTTGTAGCATCTGTTGTAAGTGCTAAATGTCATTGCAATGAACAGGAGCACTTGGCGTGGACAATGTAATGGTTTGGAAAGTGTTTGAACTTGCAGTCACAATCATAATGGCCTCTCATCAGTCGTGTGGCCCTGGGCAAGTACCCCTCTGTCCTTATCAATAAAGTGAGCAAGTCTTACACACACAGGAAATTCTCAGATTTCACCATTGTCAAACATCAGTTTCCTTTCTTCTGGCTTTTGTCCCTTTAGAACTGCAATAAGTAGCAAATGTATTCATTGAAGTTTTAGACATAAAAATTAGTATGATTTAGAAAAATTGTGGTTGAGTGAGTGAAAGAAAGCTTTACAGGATAATTTTTAAAAGTTCAGATGTGTTAATTGCACACAATACATTTACACAAATAACAGAGTACTTCCAATATCTCTTTTAGAGATGCTTTACTAGAACGAAAATATGATTTGTGATTATCATTATAATCCTGGAAATAAATATCTGTTTAAAAAGATTTAAGTGTGGGTTGCATTTGCACTATTAATTCCCAAGAAAGCATAAAATAATAGCTAATGCAAAACTTTGGCCCATGAAGAGTCAAATGCTTTGGAAATTGCTCTCCTTCCATGAAACCTAGACTGGACTGTGACCCCAAGAGAAGGAAAACAATGGAGTGAGCCCTAAAATCACCCCAGGTTCCTGCTGTGGGTCAGTTTCCAGGCCATAAGCACAGGACAGAGAACACAAGTGGGCCCAATGGTTTGCTAACTGGAGGAGACAGAGACTGTATTTTAAAGAGGCAGCAAGTAGTCAAAGTACCAGAGAGAGGGCTATACAGACAGAGAGCTCTGGAGATCAGCAGAGGGTTCTCTTTGAGTCCCCACATACAGGGGGGCAGGAATGAATTGTCGTGAGCCAGAAGAGCTGCCATAGGCCAGTGGGCAAAATGATTCCCAGAGCTCACATGGTTTGGGAGGAATTTGCATTCTTACCAGCCTGAGTGAAGAAATCTGGTATGACATGGGGTTTGGGGCAGAATCCTCAGACAGGCTGTAACATTATTTCCAGGCAAGTTAGCTCTAAAGTAGGGGCTCTGAGCCCACCCTAGCAAAGCTTAAGCAAGCCTTGAAAGGGTCAAAATGATTTGCAAGTAAAATTCCATAACAAAGCCAAATACTAAAGGAAAACGACAAAATCCAACACCAATGACAAAATTCACAATGGCCAAAAAATGATTGATTGATTGATTTAAATGTTTATTTTTGAGAGAGAGAGAGAGAGAGAGAGAGAGAGAGAGAGAATGAACATGGAAGGCACACAGAGAGAGGGAGACACAGAAAACGAAGCAGGCTCCAGGCTCTGAGTTGCCAACACAGAGCCTGACCTGGGGTTTGAACTCATGAACCACAAGATCATGACCTGGGCTGAAGTCAGACGCTCAAACTACTGAGCCACCCAGGTTCCCCTGACCAGGAAATGATTTAAAAAGATCACTCTTCTTGCAAATATGTAAGAAAAATATGCCTGATACCCAGGAAAAAGATCCATCAGTATAAAAAAAAAAACCCAACAGAGTTAAAGGAATTAGGGGATAAGGATCTTAAGACAGCATTGCTAAATCTTAAATATGCTCAAGGATGTAAGAGAAAACATGAAAAAGATGAATAAAGAAATGGTAGATATGATAAAGAACGAAATGAAATCGAGAGGTGAAAAATACAATATCCACAGAGAAAAACAGACTGAATGAGGCTAACATTAGATTAGACACTGCAGAAGATCAATGAACTTGAAGACAAAACAACAGAAAGGATCCAGAGTAAAGTGAGAGAGAGAACAGGACTGAAGAAAATGAACGAATTCTCTGTGACCTCATGTGATACAATACCATGCAGTCTAACATACATTTGGTTAGAGTCTCAGAGTAAGAGTAAAAAGAGAGAGTGATACAGAATAATTTTTTAGGGTCCAGGACAATCAGCCAACCTCAGGAAAACAAAAAATAGAGAAAACAAAGATGTGTCAATCAGTGTCCCATTAGAAGAGGGAAACCACATGGTAATTTGGAACAAAAGGAATTTGAAAGGGAAGGTTTAATACAAAGAATTATTAATTGTAATAGGGGATTGGCATAATGAGTGATTCACTAGTAATAAATTAAGATACTAAGGAATACAGGAGCAACAGTATAAGCAGCAGTCGCTACACCTAAAGCTGAGGTAGAGCACTTAAGGAAGATACTCTCCAAGGGCTGAGATCCAGACCTCATTGCAGAGGCACAGCTGTGGTTCACTGACGGCAGAGAAATCACCGTGGTGCCATGCTGTGGAACTTGCTGGAAATGTGCCCTCTGGAACTTGCTAAAATTCCATACTCTAGGGCACTGGGGAAAGCTGTTCATGGGGAGGTGTTTCACTGAAGGCACTCTGCTACAAAACCACCTGAGTAGGGTGCCAGGGGAAGTTGCTGGCAACAGTCTGCTGCTGGCTGGGTGCACTGCACGGTCCTGCCAAACGAGCACAGCACAACCTGATGGAAAGCCTTCCTTCTGCAGTGTCTTTCCCAGCATCCTTTATTGACAAAACTTACAACCATTGGCAGAGGAAAAGCTAGATAAAGGGTCCAGATCCATTTTTCACAGAGTAGACAGTGAAATATAAAATTGGAGCTGAGAGACAATAAATTGATAACTGGCACAGTCTACCTACTGACTACTGAGCTTCCATATGTGCTCTTCTACACACATTTGAGCCTCCGTACATCATCAAAACAACTCTATCTTTGCACCTAATAAGATACATCCATCCATCTGACAAGTAAAAGTTTCTATCCTTTCCCCAAAAGGAAAAACCTCCCAGTCCCAATAATCATTGTATCCATTGCTGTATTAATTCCTCCTCAAATTTAGCTGGCAGACTGTTCTATTACTTAAAAACTGAAATGTAAATGCAATTTCTAATAATTTATATAGAAAATAAGAATAGTAAGAAAGAAGTAGGTGGCCAGAGAATACAAATTATATGCACATAATGAAGAGAAAAATATGTAAAGCTCCTTTAGTCATCACGTGTGT
This sequence comes from Prionailurus bengalensis, assembly GCF_016509475.1. Classification (NCBI taxonomy): domain Eukaryota; kingdom Metazoa; phylum Chordata; class Mammalia; order Carnivora; family Felidae; genus Prionailurus; species Prionailurus bengalensis. The sequence goes on along the minus strand of NC_057353.1, from coordinate 11,464,277 downwards.
AATTGGTCCCAAGGTGGTGGTTGTTAGCTGTGTCTTCCTTCTTCAACTACTATCCTGTATCTCCCTTGCTCTCAACCAGTATCTCAGCTGCCCTGGGTTCTTTATCTGGTGGAGTGACCCAAACATTCTTTCCTGAATGGCTCCACTCCTCAACCATTCTGCTTGTTGTTGTAGTTTTTAAATAACTTTTACTATTGGGCATAGAAGTACCAAGAGGCATCCTTGAGGATCCCCTAGGTTATTGACATAATTTTCCTTGCCTCCACCGTATGGCAGCAATTCAGTTTTCCTTTGGTAATTGGGACCAATCACTTCAACGAGTAGACCAACATCTGTCTGTTTTATCTATTGGCTCAGTGGTATAAGTAGCCCCAGATGGCCAGGTAGAAGTTTTAGTGACATCACTGTTGTATTTATTCCTGAGGGAAGCATTTTGCCCTTGAGAACCATTGCCAGAATTCTATACCCAGCAAAATAGTCTTCAAAAATAAAGGCAAAATAAAGACTTTTTCAGACCAACAAAACTGAGAGTCCTTCTTTGTTTATTTGTTTTTTTGTACGTGTCATTTAAATAAATCTATCCTTTATTCAACTAGATTCTTTTAAAATTGTATATTTGTTTTGTTTTTTTTTTCAGTTTCACTATAAGTATACATGTGTATTTCTTTCATATTTTTTTGCTTAGTATTCATTAGGCTTCATAAATATGTGAGATGATATCTGTCATAGGTTCCGGAAAATGGTTAGCCATTGTTTTTTTGAATATTGCTTCTGCTTCATTTTTAGTGTTCTCTCCTGAGTCTCCAACTAAGCACGTAATAGACCTTCTTCTTACTATATATGCTGTATGCTTTTGTGTATCCTACACTTAAAAGTATTTTCTTTTTGTTTCTTCATTTTTCATTCAGTTAAGTTCTTCTGTCTTCTGGTTCACTCACTCTTACTTCAGTTGGTTGTATTCTGAGAGACCCCTCCATCGAGTTGTTAGTTTTTCAGTTTTCCTACTTGGTTTTTCTCCAAATCATCTATTGCACTGTTTAATAGTTTTCATTTTGGTACTGATAACTTTAACCTTGGCTTTATAATAATATTAGTAATTTCACAGTCTGTAGTCTGATAATTCCACTATCTAGAATTCTTGTGGACCTTGCTCAGTTTTCTTTTTGCTGACTCTTGTTCATGGGGTCTTGTTTTTTTCTAGGCTTGGTTATCTTTGAGTCTGTTGGACACAATAATTATGGGAATAACTTGAGGCCTCAGATGATAAAATCTTCTCTTGAATATTTTTAAGGTCTTTATAAATTATAAAATTCTGTGGTATCTATCTGAATTAATTAGTGTACTACAGATTCAGATCCCATTGTGTTGTTGAGAAATATATGTATACATCTGCCTTTATCTCTTCATATTATTAAATCCATTAATTTGGGGAAGCTAACTTGATCTAATAGCTAACTTTGGACCAGGCATTTATATTCCTGTTTTTTTTTTGTTTTTTTTTTGTTTGTTTGTTTGTTTTGCATATTTGATTAAGACTTATTTGATTAATGATCTAGTTTCTAGTTTTTTAAACCCTTCTTGTATATTTCTTTAAAAAAAAATTTTTTTAACATTTATTTATTTTTGAGAGAGAGACAGAGAGACAGAGTATGAGTTGGGAGAGAGCAGAGAGAGAGAGACACAGAATCTGAAGCAGGCTCCAGGCTCTGAGCTGTCAGCACAGAGCCCGATGCGGGGCTCAGATTCATGAACTATGAGATCATAACCTGAGCTGAAGTCAGAAGCTTAACTGACTGAGCCACCCAGGCGCTCCTCCTTCTTGTATATTTCAAACATTAAATAAGATTATTCTAGATATAGTACTGTGAATCACATGACTTTTAGAGTCGTGAATGATTAATAAATATATTTATATTGCCTGAGTGAAAAAAAATCTTTTTTTTTTTTTTAAAGAAAGTTCTGTATGTGATCTCTGTTTATTTCTACTACTGTGGAAGATAGTTGGGAGTAAAAGGAACAGACTAGTAACGGTGCTTTTTCACAAGAACAGCCACACAAATATTACACTGTAATTTGTCCCTATTGTAGTGATGTGCCTTACAGAATCTGAGAGGTTTGATCATGGTGATATGGTCCCCGAAAGGCTCTATCCAGTAGCTACTTGCTACTGATATTACAGACTGCTGTAGATACAAGAAATATTAAAAGTTACTTTGAAATAACTTAAGTACATTAATCATTAAGCATGGATCTTACCCTTTTTGAAGAGCTGCTAATCATTGTGCTTTTTTGAATTCAACATTCATTCCAACAAGAAGATAAAACCAAATTGAAGCAAGTCATAAGAATTCCTCTTTCCTTGCCCTCATTTCTTGCCAGACTGTCATCTTATTTAACTTTCTTCAGCTTTATTACATCTAACCATAAATATCTTACAGCTATTATAGCATTGTTCCTTTGGGAAAAATGAAGCTTTGAATTATACTATTTTTCCAAATGCTTCTAGGATTAGACATATAATGTTACTCAAATCAGTAATATGCATATCAGTTTACTTTAAATTTATTTCTTTTTAAATACAAGGGCAAATATTGGTCTATTTATAACTGGATCACCAGATATATTTCTCTTTTTTCATAGGGGACAAAAATCATACTCAGGCTTAGACATAAGAATATGTATACATGAGGGAATTAAAGTTATTTTGAATCTATTATCTTCCTTTCTGTCCCATTCTTCTTTTCTTCATTACATTTTCCTCTCTTCTTAGAAACTCTATGTTTAAAGAAAAGAAAAAAATGAGATGGCAGATGCAGAAATACATTTTTCCTTCTTTCATACACAACCCACCCCCACCCCCACCCCACCCCCCCGCCCCGTATTTTGTTCTTCTTGGGGGAGAAATTAATGTAGCTTTAATTTGATTGTATTTTCTTATTTGAAGAATAGACTAGTGATTTCTCACTTCAATGTTTTTTAGCTTTTAACATTTTTTTTTAAGTAGAGATAGTCATATCATCTTCTCACTAGCTTTCTCAAAAATTTAAATACTTTTTTGTCTTTTGTGAAATTTGGACTTAAGGTAATTTTAATATTTTAATTTTTCCCAAAACAAGGATCCCCAGAAAAGCTCAGAGGGGTATAAAAGGGAGGGGCAATGAAAGAACAAGGTAGCTATCTAAATGACATTAGCCTAGGATTATATTTTATAGGTCCTCTTAGGTTCTTTAACTATGTAAGGTTCACTGAATGTTTGAGATGGAGCCACACCTGTAGCCCAGGGTCAAGAGACCAGATGCCAAGTCAGGCATTTGAGCCTCAACACCATGTCAGACCCAACTCCTTGGTGCATGATCTGATCCTTACTACCTAACAACTAAACTGGACACACTTTGAGTACTTTAACCAAACTATTATAGCACTAAATCAGGTAAAACAAAAACAATAAACAAACAGATGAAAAATCATTGAAAGGCCTGGATTATGGGGCAGTTGGGTGGCTCAATCGGTTAAGCGTCCTACTCGACTTCAGCACAGGTCATGATCTCATAGATCTCATGAGATCAAATCCGTTGTTGGGACCCGTGCTAGGTGTGGAGCCTGGATTATATTATGGTATATGTATCAATTAGCTGAAAATATAAAATAGTCTTTTAAAGAACCAAATTCAGGGGCACCTGCATGGCTCATTCAGTTGAGCATCCAACTTTAGCTCAGGTCATGATCTCACAGTCCATGTGTTCGGGCCTGTGTAGGGCTCTGTACTGACAGCTCAGAGCCTGTTGCATGCTTCAGATTCTGTCTTCCTCTCTCTGCCTCCCCCCCTCTCAAAAATAAATAAACATGGGGTGCCTGGGTGGCTCAGTCGGCTGAGTGTCCGACTTCGGCTCAGGTCATGATCTCGCGGTTTGTGGGTTCGAGCCCTCCGTCGGGCTCTGTGCTGACAGCTCGGAGCCTGGAGCCTGCTTCAGATTCTGTGTCTCCCCCTCTCTCTGCCCCTCCCCCACTCATGTTCTGTCTCTTTCTCTGTCAAAAATAACTAAACATAAATAAACAAATAAACAAACATTAAAAAAATTTAAGGAACCCAATTTTTTCTCTCTGTGGAAGGGATAATATTAGTGTTTTTTGATTCTTACGAGACTGACCTCCCTGTATCCTATCTACCGTCTAAGTCAGTGTGTATTCATCATATTGGCACTGAATGTGTCTTGAGACCTTCAATTATATCCTGTTCCCCTTGGTGCTTTCATAAATACAACATTGATTTCCCATTTAGTGCGGCCAAAGCTTTCATTGTTTAATTTTTGCCTTTGTAGAGTCCATTGTTAATAGCATCATAATGCCTTTGGTACTTAAAATCTGGACAAAACATTCCTTCTCTCTATTGCGTGAAAGAATAATTAACAGGCAGAGGCTCCAACACGTCGCTGGCTTAAGAACTGCACTGAGCAATTGTAGTCTAAATCCCCATAGGACAGATGCAGAAGGTGGGAACCCAAGTCCCAGCTAATTCAACCCAGCATCTGTGGGAGCCAGAGTGAAACCATTGCTTCTCTTTGACTCTTAAGTATTATGAGGTGAAGTAACCAAAAAATGCCAGTACCCGGTGGCACCAGAGATGGTTCTGATAGTATTGTTTTATTGGTATTACTGCTTTCATCAGAAAGAAAGTTCTTGGTAGTTGGGGTCACCATTGCTGTCCATATCTGGTCTAAACCTTGTATCACACAGTTGGGACCAACGTCATCATTCCTGGAGAAACTGAGACGCACTTTACTCAAATGATCAGCAATCCCACACGATCATCTTTGTAACCCTTCATCCGAGAATGAAAAGGAGGCGGCAGATCTGTGGACCCCCATGTTTGCTGGGATGGGAGGCAGGCAGGTCATACTGGTCATTGGTAGCATTCTCTTCCAACAGTTCTCTTCCTGACTCTGTGGTAGGCAGATGAACAGTCCCCCAAAGAACTCATGAATGCGTTAGGTCACATGGCGAATGGAATTAAGGTCAGATGAAATTACGCTTACTAATCAAGCTGACCTTGAGATGGAGGGATTATCCTGGATTCTCCAGGTGGGCCCAGTGCAATCTCCTAGTGCAGTCTCAGACTCCTTAACATGTGAAAAGGGGAGACTGGAGAGGAGGTCAGAGGAATGCAACATAAGAAGGCTCAACCTGCTATTGCTGGCTTTGAAGATGGAGGACAGGGGCCACCAGCTAAGGGATGCAGGCGGCTTCTAGAAACTAAAGGTGGGAAGGTGGTGGATTACTTCCGAAAGGAATGCGGCCCGGCTGACATCTTGATTTTAGCCCGCTGAAGCCCGTTTCAGACTTGGGAATTGCAGAACTGTAAGGTAAATGTATGTTATTTGAAGCCACTAAGTATGTGGTGATTTGTTACAGCAGGAGTAGGAAACTAAAACAACATCCTTAATTATCTCATCGTTCATTCTGCTGGATCATGAAGCTTAATGATGAAAAGCAGATAAATCATGTGTTTAAAATTGTTTTACGTTCACTTATGATACTGTGAGAGAAGACAGTATCTAGCATCCAAACATCCCAGAACCATGGTTTGTGGACACAGATATTTCAAGTGACACCAGGAACACTTTGCGGCACTTAGAAGTTTTAATGTAATTCGGGAAAATTCTGCCTCTGGAATGTTCCCGAATAACTCACATAGAATACTCCTTTACATTGAGAAATAACTTCTAACTACAGAAGTTAAAATAAAAAGAAGTCAGTGATGTGCCAGAATAGGCTTGCACTGGTTTGAAAGAAAGAATTGTTAACATTTTAGGAATTTTGGGAGGCGTGTATTTACTCCTTAGAAATCAGCAGACCCTGCTATGGAAGGAGCAGATGCCAAACCTGTCTCAGCACCACACCGACTCGAGTTCTCTCGGGCAAGTGTCTTCAACACACCTTGTACCTCCTCACTCTCAAGTTTTACCACCATTGTGAAGATAGCATGAATCTTCCAGATGCCTTTCCACGTACTTACATATTTTGGGGTTTCCAGATAAAACATCTGATTGTGTTAGCATTTTTTTCTCTCTTTAATTTTTCAAGTGTCACGAGAAACTTACTGTCCTGGAGCTTGCTTTTTTTGTCCCCTCGGCAAAATCTTGGGCATCCGTCCACGTTAGCTCATGTAGGCCTGCCCCATCTTTTACGTTACGATGGATCACGTATCATACGGGTAGAGTGCATATCCTATCGTGTTGTTTAATTTACGTAACAACTGCTCTATTTATGAATATGTGCTTCGTTTTCAATTTTTTACCACTACAAACACTGCCCCAGTGGATGGCCCTGTACTTGCTTTCTGGCCATTGCAAGTCTAGGATAACCAATGACATTTGGAATATCTGGGTTTAAGGATGGGGGCATTTATAATTTAAATATATATTTTCAAAATGCTTCCCAAAAAAATGGTAATAATACACAGATCTACCCAGCAGTGGATGGCAACACACTTTCTCTAATGTTGACCTGGTGTAGTTAATTTACAATTGCCAACAAAATGGGTAAAAAAATGGTCATTTTATTTTTTATGTTTCTTTATTTATTTTGAGAGAGAGCATGTCTGAGTGGGCGGGATAGGCAGAGAAAAAGAGAGGGAGAGTCTGAAGCAGACTCCATACTCAGCAAAGAGCCCCATTTGGGGATTGATCCCATGAACCATGAGATCATGATCTGAGCTGAAATCAAGAGTCAGACGTTTAACCAACTGAGCCACCCAGGCGCCCCTAAATGGCCATTTTAATTTGTGTTTCACTTGACATCTTCTTATGTTTATTAGACATTGTACATGTTTTCAGAGAATTACCTCTTCTGGTGTTTTCCTCACTTTTCTCTTTGTCTTTTTTTCTGACCAATGTGGAGGCTATATTCTGGGTGCTAATTATTTGTTTAGTATTATGTTATAGATATTTTCCCTCAGACAGTCCTTTAATATTATTGTTTTTTTTCACTGTAAATAGTCCTTTGATTTTAGAATAGTGTCCAATTTACAGAGAAGTTGCCAGCGTAGTATAGAACCTTTCCCTGCCCACCTCCTTGATTCTGTTCCCCCTCTCGTTAACATTTCACATCGCTATGGTACATTTGTCACAACTAATGAACCAGTATTGATATGTCATTATTAACCAAAGCCCATGCTCAACTCACATTTTATTAATCCCCCCCCCCCCAAACCTCTTTTCTGTCTCAGCTTCCATTCAGCAGGCCAGGTCACATTTAGTAGTCAAGTCTCCTTAGCCTGCTCTGATTTGTGACTCTTGTCAGACTTCCCGTTTTTTTTAATGACCTTGACAGTTTTGAGGAGCGCTAGTCAGGTATTTTGTAGACTGTCCTTCAATTTGAGCTTGTCAGATGTTTTGTCACAGTTTGGCCGGGTTGTGATTTGGGGAGGAAGATCATGGAGGTGAAGTGTCCTCTCAGAGCGTCATATTAAGGGTGCATGCTCCCATTATGATTCACCCTTAATCTCCCGGGGAAGGGAGTGTTTGAACTAGGAGGTATGAGGTGAGTCCTAGACTTGCAACCATATGTCTGCTTTTTTCCTTTCCTTCTTTAGAAATCGAGTATCACTTGAGCAAGAGCTAATTGGCAGAAAAAGAGAAATTAGGATATAGGTATTTAAGATTATTGAATATTCCTAAGTAATTGTGTGTTTAATATTTATAAAGTCTGTTGTTTTTCTTTTTTTTTAGTTTATTTGTGAAAGATGGATTTTGCCCATGGGATTACACTGGTTAAACTTTCTCTGAGGCTATTGGTAAAAAGGGATGGTTTCTTATGTTTTGTTTATTAATACTAATAATAAGTAATATGACAGGAAATAAACAAAGTAAAGAACAGTACAGCACATATTGCATTTATAATAGTATAAATTTGCAATTACATCTAATGACCAACATTAAGTACAGTGTATTAAATTATTCAAATTGCTCTTCAGTATAAATTACGCCATTGATTAGATTTACGGCGGTAGCTATGAGATGTAAACTAAATATTGTGACATTCTTTAATTGAAATAAATGCTTGTACTTCAATTAATGGCAATTTTTTAGCTCATTAACTCTAGAAATTTGTTTTTATAGTCTATTCAGAATTCTACAATCAAGTGAATTGAGACATAAACAGCCTGGCTTTATTAAGAACAAATCAATGTCATATAAACCTGATCATATTTTTTTGATCTAATGATAAGGTAGCACATAAAATTTGCAATGCAAAGAAGTGAAGATGTCTGTGTTGGTCTCTCATAAATCTTGTTATGTCAAATACGTCTACTTTCCAAATAATGCTTTGTGGGCAGACGCTACGTGGGCGTTAATAGTGTATGAATTTTGCTCTTCTTTGCTTAATGCACCTTAGAATTCTTCGTTAGCCCCATTAAAATATAGCCATATTTTGGGGCGCCTGGGTGGCTCAGTCAGTTAAGGGGCCAACTCTTAGTTTCGCCTCAGGTCATGATCTCATGGTTCATGGGACTGAGCACGGAGCCTGCTTGGGACTCTCCTCTCCCTCTGTCTCTGCCCTTCCCCCCGCCAAAATAAATAAATACACATTAAAAAAAAATGCAGCCACATTTTTACCTCAAGTACAGAGTAGGCAAATTTAGCATGGCTGTGCCGAAGTGTTCTAGGGAGTGGGCGTCACCCGAGGGAAGGGCAGTACGCGTATAAAATATAAAACTCTCCCAAACCCTTGTCGTGTCACTTAGGCAATAGTAAAGGGGTACAAACTTTTGAAGGACACTGGACAAAATATCAACGTCTAACTGACATTTCTCAGAGCATAGGCCAAGGACACATTTCAAAATGACCCTGAGTATGCATTGAAATGCAGACCCGCTGAATTAGATGCTTAGGAATCGGGGAGGTGTCTGTACATTTACCGGCTCCTTGGGTATCCTTATGCAAACTGAAGTTCAGGGTCCACTGGTATGAAGGGCACAGTTTTGTTTACAATATGTGAGGGAGAATAAGAATGAGTGCATGGAGTTCTCAACTAAAAAGGGCTTCCTACCCAATAGAATATTTGTGAAAGCGGTTTTGTGTTTCTGAGGGTATCATATTCCGTATAGCTCGTCTTCAACCCTTTGCGGTTATTGACCCTGTCACACTCCGCCTTGTAGTTATTGTGTACCTTTACTCTACCAGACTATAACCTCCTTGAGGGCAGGAGTCATGTGACCTCATGTCTACATCCTTCTAGCACCGATTTGATTGGGGGTACCTGAACGTCTGATGATCCGAACTGAGAAAACACCTAGCTAATTAGGTTGAGATAAAGTGTAACCATTGCTGAACATTTGTGTTATTATCAAGCCTAATGGCAAATTATGATAAGTGGCATTAGAACAGTAGGCATAGGGGCGCCTGGGTGGCTCAGTCGGTTGAGTGACCAACTTCGGCTCAGGTCATGATCTCGCAGTTTGTGAGTTCAAGGCCCGCGTCGGGCTCTGTGCTGACAGCTCAGTGCCTGGAGCCTACTTCAGATTCTAGGTCTCCCCCTCTCTCTACCCCTCCCCTGCTCACGCTCTGTGTCTCTCTGTCTCTCAATAATAAATAAACGTTAAAAAAAATAAAAAAAAAAAAGAACAGTAGGCATAGTTCCTGCCTGCCAGAAATTAATTCAGTTAGTTCTGGTTACTTCCTAACATTTTCTCAGGTTATTCCGTAGCAAACCTTTTCTATCACTTTGGTTTACATTTATACAACAATTTCTCCCCAGCCTTGAGGGACATTTTTCTGAGGCACACAAAGGAATCTTCATTAGGTACAGAGGAATCAATGTTTGGATTAAATGTACGGACTCTTATAAATATTATTTATGGCTATTTAGGGAATAATCACAATAATAATAATAAAAGTAATACAGAAAGACATACTAAAGATACTTAATTCATTCTAACCTAGTAATAACAGGGAAATGTTATGTTTTGACTTCCCCTGTCTACTTCTTACTTGTTAGAAAATTATGAGATCTCCTTCCCCTTAATGAACTCACAGTGCTCTTCTTGCTCCTTGGGTTTGGGGATGGTAGGGGTTGGGGGAGAGCAAGCCTAAAGAGACTCCATGGTTGTGTTGTTTTATGACTTCATCAGTCCAAGCCCCACAAATAGCTGGTGAATGGCAAGGTGATAGCACCATCGTATAGGTGGTCACCTACCTCTGGAGATGTTACCACATAGGGAATTATTACTTTGTAAACTTAATACTTTTTAGCTACTAACATTGAAGAACTGCCTTCCACAAGCGTATCTCTGAGCAGTCCTGTCCAGCCACTGCAGATCACCCCGGGAAGTGTGTTCCAACCCAATCCTTCCAACAGGGGTGTTCTAACTTTACCGTCCTGCACTTGGTCTTAGTATCTGGTATGTAAGTTGTGTCCTTTTCCTCTGGCTTTCTGTGGTGCTCAGTTCCCAGACATTGTCATAGTGTGGACTCTGGCTCTCTGGTGGACGGGGAGTTTTCTCATAAACCCCGTCTTTCTTGACTGGGACTCCAGGCCAGCCTCGGCTCCTTATTTGCATTGCGCATCATCCCAGTGATTAAGCAGGGGCGTGGTCAACAGTGGCTGTAGACTTGGCTGTCTTCGACAATCAAAGGAGACGTCACGTCTGTCCTACGTACTTCTGTCTGACACCCTGAATTATGAGGCAAGCCTTAGCTGAAAATTTTACTCATCTTTTACTTAGAAGACTTGGGCCATGTTAGGATTAAAACCAAAATTAAAATTTTGACAATCTACAATAAAAAAAAGGTGAAACATTGAACATGTACACAAAAAAGATTTTAAATAGAGTTACGTGGTCAGGTGCTCTAGATCTAAGACCAGGTGAGGGGTGGAAAGGCACATGCTAAGGTGGGGGACCGTGGCTGGGGGGGTGGGCAGTTGCCATCTTTTCTGGTCACCTGCCTATGTGAACCCTTCTCTGCTCAGTATCTCTTAGGAGAAATGCTTCTCCCTCAGTGTGCCTACTCTGGGTGGGAGGTAAATTCAGGTGCCTGCCCTTTGTGAGGGAAGCCAGAGGGATTTCTGTGACTCCTTCCTCCAATCTTTGTCACCATAATCCTGCACATGGCAAAGGCGAACCCACGGAAACCGCAGAGTTGCCTTTTCCTGGCTTTTCCAAGCGGGGTTTTTCAGTCTGTCCTCCAGACCCGGGAGCTTTCCTGAATTTTTTTAATACATTACCTTTTGCTGCTTCTAGCCAGAGTTCAACTTTTGTGGCTTGAAATTGAAGAACTGCCAGCCAGTGAAATAGGTGAGTCGTGGGGGGCATCGTGTTTTCTGGGAGGCACTGGCAATTACCTGTTTTTGTTCCAATCAGGGCAAGGGGACGTCTATCTTTGAGGTCACAGTGTTGTTGTTTTCAGCCTATGATTACCTTAATGATGTTTTGGTCCGTGAATCAGGAACACATGCTCATGTTTATCTTCTTCACATCCTAACGAATTTACAAAGGAAACATCTACGAAGTGGTAATTCCCATGGAGGGGGACATCTCTGGGAGCCAGAGACCCCCCAAATGTTGTCAGTCCCACGACGTTCAACAGCTAGTCATGTGCCACATGCTTTAAACTTTACATTAATCAAAACTATTAGTGAAATTAGCAATGCAAGCCAGCCTCATTAGTTTTAATTCATTCTATGATGCGCGATAAAATACGAAGAACACGTAGCCTGTATCAGGAGGCATGATGATCTCAATAGCTCTCATCACCGGTTTAAACAAATGCTGCTTCTCACCTAATTCACAGGTTTCAATCGCCACATACGCTTAATTAATTCATAATTGACGCCTTAGCCGTCCCATTCCCAGAAAGACTGTCATTGTTTACTGATTCCTCTAATTTACTCTTGAAAAAAAAAAAAAAAGCAGTCTCTGTGGGGTTTGTAGTTTGGAAGCCAAGCACTCAAGACCATAATCGTCAGGTGAGGAAATGTCACTTTGCAGCTTTTGAATCTCCAACTGTGATAATTGGGCAGCTTTTATTAAACTTTAAGTTTTTGTGTGACAAAGAAATCCAAAGATGCATTTTGTTTATCTCTGTGGAATAGTTTTTCATTTGTATTCACAAAAATGTAGTTCTTTCCAGCTTTATCGAGATACAGCTGACAAAATGGTATGCGTTTAAAATGTGCAATGTGGTGATTTGCTATATGCATACGTTCTGAAATGATTACTGCAGTGAAGTTAATCAGAGCTACCCTTGTGTGTGTGTGTGTGTGTGTGTGTGTGCGCGCGCGTGTGCGTGTGTGTGTGTGTGTGTGTGGTTAAGACCTACTCTGTTAGCAAGTTTCAAGTAGACAATACAGTATTGTTAACTATAGCCTCCATGCTGTACATTAGATTCCTAGTGCTCATTTATCTTACAGCTGAAAGTTTATGCCCTTTGACCAGCCTCTCCTTTTTGTCCCCACCCCCTAAGGTCCTGACTACCATCATTTTACTGTTTTCATGAGTTAGACTTTCTTTTTTTTTTTTTAATGCGTAATAATTTTAAATATTTACCTTTGGAGAATAATAGTTGGTGTATCTTTGTGGAAATTCGCAAAGAAGGATCATAGGAATTTTGCCTTTCTAAAAACAGACTTGCAAAGTCCCTTGACAGATTCATACCTGTGGTAGAAAAAAGTGAAAAGCAAGTCCTGTGGCAGGATGATGCCACCATGTGTTAAGAACCTCGACAGCAGAGTGACTAAAATATGTGGCTGGGTAGTGGAAATGTGTTGAAAGCAGCAGATTTCTCTGTCATTATGTATGTTTTCTGGGAAGTGTCGGTGGTGAGGAATGGGGCTGGCAGGGAACCTTTAGTTGTGTGGAAGCTGATGATTCCTACTACCACCACCAGAGGATGTTCTAGGCACGTTTTTGGTCAGAGCCACACTGACAAAAATAGCCAGTCCTTCCAACAGAAATAGCATAACGGCTCTGAGGATGTGGAAAATCTCAATGTCAACAGCAGCTCATAAAATGGAAAAGAACACGGGATCGACGGTGTTTAGAAAAGTCTGAGACATTTAGCTTAACTGTTCTTGAATCATTACCATGATACTGACAAGCAAAGATATTCCTGAGAAATCTGTCAGATTTAGTCCTCGACTGCATGGTTAATAGAGAAAATAGGTACGCTACCCAAATTACAGTTCTTTTTGGGTTTGGGGAAAGCAGCCATTTTGATAGTTAGATGAGGAGGAGGAGGAGGAGGAGGAGGAGGAGGAGGAGGAGGAGGATGGCTGTAATTCTTGTGGGGAGACCAAGGGAAGGATAGGAAGAGACACAGGGAAGGGAAAAAAGATGTTTTTAGGAGAATTTTAGTGTAGTGTTCCTTAGAGGAGGGGAAGGATAGAGAAATGTGCCTTATATTCACTAGAGAAATCAGCTATAAAATACTATCAAAAGGGTGCCAAGAGCACCCTGAAATCGTACAGCAAGGTCTGCTCTCAAATGTCAAATTTCAAAAACGACTCAGAGGTCGAGTCTCATGTCAGCTCAAAAGGTATATAGTTAAGTTGAAAAGCAACATGTTTCCCATCAGTTTATTTCATTACAGAAACCACATCCTTTTGCGTGCTCAACAACACTTGAGAATATGTGATATATATTAAAATGAATAAGTGTACTATGTTGTTAATGGTAAATCAGTTATGTGTGTGCATGTGTGCGTGTGTGTGTGTGTGTGAACATCCATACGCACTGAAAAACACAAAAAATATTTTCCAAGTTTAGGAGCATGCGCTTTAATATAATATTTTAAAGACCATTCTCTGCCGTTAATAAAAAGGTGTATTTTTCTTATTTATTTATTTATTTATTTACTCCTGTGGTAAGAATATTTAAGACTTACCATCTTAATAGATTTTTAAGGACACTGTACAGAGTTGTTATAGTCTGTGGGCACATACAGGACTCAGGCAGGAGTTCTCTAGAATTCATTCATGTTAAGTAACTAGATGTTTATGCTGGCTGATTAGCAACTTCCTGTATCTCCCCGTATCTCCAAGACCCTGACAATTACCATTCTTCTCTCTGCTTCTATGAATTTGACTACTTGAGATACCTCCTATAAATGGAGTCATGCAGAATTTGTCCTTCTGAGCGTATTTCACTTGTTTCACTTAGCATAATGTCCACAAAGTTCATCCATGCTGCCACACAGGGCAAGGTGTCCTTTTTTAAGGCTGAGCGGTATTCCACTGTATGCATGTTCCACATTTTCTTTAGCCATTCGCCCATCGATGAACCTTTAAGTTATTTCCCTATCCTGGCTACTGTGAACAGACCGGCAATATATTAATTATTACAAGGTCCTGATTTATTTTTCAAATAAGATTCTCATAGTAAAATAATGAAATAATTTGTATAAATTGTAGTGGCAGCTGCAATTCGTATAACAGAAATATTTGGCAACTGAACTCCTACAGGCATGGAACAGAGCAGGCAAGTGGACTTTGTGTACAAGTTGAGAGCATGGCTGCAATCCCATGGGACTTGAAGGGAATTGCAAATACCTTCTTAGAAGTGTTGGGGGGCAGTGTAACAATATAGTCTCTGGAGTTCCACTGCCACTCTAATTACCTCCTTCCCATTTCTTTGTTATGTAAACATGGATTGTGCAGACAATGGGGTACTGTGGTGGCCCACAGGATTAATGTGAGAATAGAAGGAAATAGCAAATGTCTTGTGAGTGGCCAATGCCTGGCCCACGGTAGGCATTGAATAAATGCCTACTGCTCTTATTTCATTATTCCCTCTTTTTGGTCAGCCAGCATTGTACCCTAAAACACCAAATTCCATTGAGTTTGGAAGGGAAACAGAAACTTTGGTCTTCAGAAAGCTTGAGGAATCGTGTGAATTAGTTGGAAAGAAAGTCCCATGAGAAGCCTTTCTGGTCTCCTTCCTAGAGTACATCTCACCAGCATCACTGATTACATCATTTAATTGTTACCACCCTGATGATTGAGGATAGGCTAATTTTAGTCAAAGGGATACTAACATCCCTCAATCACTTTATCAAAGGTGACATTAACAGCAGTAAATCTTGGTTTACTGGGGATAGTGGGGACAGTCCAAGGCAAAATTGTCCGGCATGGGGGTCACTTAGGAAGTGCAGGTGTTAGGCAACACAGGTTTCAGGAAAACATGCCAAATGACAGAGCGCTTGATGGGATTGGTAGGAGGGCTGAAATGGAAAGGAGAGATGACAGAAAAAAACCTGCCCTCTGCCCAGTGTGATTGTGGGACTGTTATTTACTATTATCGAACAACTCAGCTTTCTTTAAAAAAAATATTCAAAAACACCATCTGGAGAAAGTATCTGTACCTTGTGACTACTTTTCAGAAACAAAGGCATTTATCAGGTCTTTCATATCACATCCTTCTTCAGTTTATTTCCTAAAATTGTGCCAATTAAAGTCACTGCAACCAAAAGTCACTAGATTTTACCAGAACTCCATGTGAAGGTCATTTCCAATTAAAATGCTACAGTAAAAGAATTTGTATCTCAAATAGAGGGCAGACATTACTTTGTCTAAGGGTATTTTGGCAGGGAATCAAACCTAAAACCTGATTTGAAAATTATTTATTTATTTTGAGAGAGAGGAGAGACATAGAGAGAGCAGGGGAGGGCAGAGAGAAAGAGGGTGGGAGGGAATCCCAAGCAGGCTCTGCACTCTCAGTCCAGAGCCAAATGCAGGGCTCGATCCCACAAACTGTGAGATCGTGACCTGAGCTGAAATGAAGAGTCGGACACTTAACCAACTGAGCCACCCAGGTGCCCCTAAAACCTTATTTTTAACGTAGACACACAAATCAGAAAGGAATTTGATACATGAGTTCTTAACTCTGTATGTATATACATAATGAGTAGCTTCAATTTGCCTTCTCTCTGCTTCAGCAATTATCTGTGGCTTCCTCTATTGTCTCTTTCTTTATTCTCACTTTCAAGTCTAGATTGTCTTCTGTAACAAGCCCCATACTCTTGCTCTATTGCCTTCTCTTTTCTTGACTGAATTTTTCTGTCTTCCCTGGTTTCTTCCCCTCAGCCGTCAACTATCCTCAAGCTTTCCATCCTAATGGCCGAGAATGCCTTCCATTGATCTTCCAACCTCCCAGATTTCTCCTCGCGGTCACCCTCCAACACATTGGCAAAGTAAACAACTTGGCTCTGTGCATCAGAACCACAGGGCGCAAGGGTGCAAAAGTAATAAGGTGGCCTCTCCCTCAAGAAGCTCAGAGTCCAGTAGTGTGAGAGAACTGTGTAAATACACTGGTACAGTCAGTGCTATAGGGTAAACTGTCCGTGAGTCAAGACTGCTTTCTCAGAGGTGAGACCTGAGTGCCTACTCAAAGATGAGTTGATATTTGCCAATTGGATAATAGTGGCAGCAAGAAGGACGTCCCACACAGAGGTACAAGTGAGATCTAAGTTGGAAAGAACATGAAGCCACAGGCAGGTAGAGAAAACCACAAGCGATTCTTTTTCACTGGAGTATGATATACAAGGGAAGTGCTTGGTAAGAAATAAGATTGACAGGCACACGAGGCATGACCAGCTGAACTCTTTTTTTCGGGCATCGAATGCATCTTCAAGAGCTTTCCCATCTCGGCTATTCACTTTGCAATTTCCAATGTGGAGATACGTTGTGTAGGCAGACTGTATGTAAGTTGGGCTTTTCCCTAAATTCCCCTCTCCGACTATTTTATCTTTGGACACTGTACTCTTTATATGACAGTCTGCTAATCAGGAAGTGTTAATGTGTAGATAGGCTCTGGGTTGGCAACTATCAGATGCCTATCCGTTCTCTTCTCCCTGTCTCTAGTAATGGGACTGTAGGTTACATGGCCACCTGCTGGAGACCCCATTTCCTAGCCTCTCTTACAGGTTGGTGTGTCCTATGTGACTAAGTTCTGCACAATGGGGTAGAAGCAGAAGTGAGGTTGTCATATCTTCAGTGCATGTCTCTAAATAGGGCTGTGTGGGCACATCTCTGGCCCTTCCCACTGGTTGTGCAATAGTAAGACCTAGAGCAGCTGTTCTGGACCCGAGATAGAAGCTGGGCACCTAACATGGCTGAGGCACCCAACCGGGTCTAGAAGACTCTCATTGGCCTGTTGTATAAGCGAGAAGTAAGTTCAGTTTAAGCCATGTTTGCCTCTCTGTTATAGCCAGGTAGCCTTTTCTGAAGCTAATCATAGAGTGCTATACTGGGTTCTGAAGTATTGACTTCAGATAACATAAATGACTTAGGAATGTTCAGGAAAGAGTGTCTCGACTTAAAGCAATTAACCCAATATTGGGCATCTCAGATACCCCAGTATGTTCACAGAACAGACTTATTTGGGCAACTGGGGTCCCATAGCACTTTCTAAACTACGTCTGAAAAGCAGCAAACCTAATTTGAGAATAGCTTACAGAATAACTGCCTGGATACTTCACAAACATCAAGGGCAAGAAACACAAAGAAAGGCTGAGAAAGTATTTCAGATTAAAGGACAAGACAACTAAATGCAATGTCTCGTCATGGACAAGGGAAAAGGCAGTAAGAGACATTACTGGAACAATTGATAAAATTTGGACATGGACTGCCCATTAGATATATCAATTCTAGAAATCTTGATTTTGATAACTGTGTTACGGTTATATAAGAAAATATCCTTCTCCTTAAGATAAACACTGAAGATTTAAGTTTAAAGCATCATGATGTCTGTAATTTATTCAAATGGTTCTGAAAAAATATGCAAACATATATGTGTATACAATACATGTGTATACTACGCACACACACACACACACACACACACGTATACACACATACACACACCACACAGAAAGAGAGACAGAATGAGAAAGCAAAATGAAGTGAAATGTAAACAACTGATGAATGGAGTTGGTAAAGGGTGATAGATACATATACTAGAAATCTCTAAGTTTAAAATTATGTCAAAATAAAAAAAACTTATAAAGAAAAAGAGGTAGAAATAGAATTTTCTCTTCCTCAGTCATCAGTAATATCATCAATAGCCACGCACTTGTATTTGAATATGGCCTGTCAATTAAATCGTTGCTGTTGGCAAAACATTTGGCTGGGTGCTCATGCATGTGACCCTTCATTTTGGGCCCATTGCCAATGCTCCAAATTTTCCCTGAAGCGAATTTGTCAAAATGATTGTGGAATACGCTCACATTTTAGAAGTTGGCAAGACAGAACCACTGTCCATCTTTCATCAAAGACCAGATATGGACTTTGGGCTTGCATGGCAAGTGGAATTAGAGGCTGATTTTAAGCATTGCTAAAACTCAATTAGTTTGATTTTGGTGATATGCATATTCCTTAAATTTAAGGACATGGAACAAAATAACTGCACTTCCACTTCAAAAGGCAAGAAACATGAAGCAAGACTGAGTAACTATTTCAGATTAAAGGAGACTAGAGACAGGACAACTAAATGTAATATGTGGTCATTGACAAGGAAGTCAGAACTATAAGGGACATCATTAGAACATCCGGTAAAATTTGAACATGGACTAACAATGAGCTAATATGAACTCTAAAAATCTTGACTTTGATAACTGTGATACACACACACATGTGCAGAGAGAGAGAGAGAGAGAGAGAGAGAGAGAGAGAGGTAGTATTAGGACATGTGCAGGAAGGTCATTTTTATACCACTGGGGCTACTCCAAGTCAGAAAAATCTTGCAATCTGGGAACATCATCTTTCACTTGTTGATGAAAAGAGACACCACAGATGCATTCATGCCCAGACACCTCAGTAATTAATTTTTAGTTCAACGATTAAGTCCTGAAAGATGTTAGATTACCTGAACAGTGGGTAGCACCTTAACCAATTTTGTCCAAACCCTGGTAAGACAAAAGCAGAGAGGGAGGCAGACCACAAGAGACTCTTAAATACAGAGAACAAACTGAGGGTTGACGGGGTGCGGGGTTGGGGTGGGTTAAATGGGTGATGGGCATTGAGAAGGGCACTCTTTGGGATGAGCACTGGGTGTCATATGTAAGAGATGAACCACTGGGCTCTACTCCTGAAGCCAAGACTACACTGTGTGTTAACTAACTTGATAATAATAATAAAAAAGAAATGTGTTCATTTATGCAACAAGCCACTTTTTTAAGTTTTTTTTTAATGTTTATTTATTTTTGAGACAGAGAGAGACAGAGCATGAACAGGGGAGGGGCAGAGAGAGGGAGACCCAGAATCTGAAACAGGCTCCAGGCTCTGAGCTGTCAGCACACGGCCTGACGTGGGGCTCGAACTCACGGAGTGTGA
Source organism: Prionailurus bengalensis (assembly GCF_016509475.1). Lineage (NCBI taxonomy): Eukaryota > Metazoa > Chordata > Mammalia > Carnivora > Felidae > Prionailurus > Prionailurus bengalensis. Next base: position 11,444,954 of record NC_057353.1, on the reverse strand, counting down.
GATCATGACCTGAGCTGAAGTCGGACGCTTAACCGACTGAGCCACCCAGGAGCCCCTATGCAATAAGCCATTTTAAGCACTGCTAAATTGTCAGCCAGTAAGATAAGTACTGAAATGACACAGTTTGGCTCCCAAGTTCCCACAGTAAAGAGAAAGAACGAGGGAGGCAGGATTAGTTACACAGGAATTCATTCGTGTTTTGTCCTGAAATCTTTCATTGTCTAGCATTTCCTCTTACGATACACAAGGGAGGGGCGCCTGGGTGGCGCAGTCGGTTAACGTCCGACTTCAGCCAGGTCACGATCTCGCGGTCCGTGGGTTCGAGCCCCGCGTCGGGCTCTGGGCTGATGGCTCAGAGCCTGGAGCCTGTTTCCGATTCTGTGTCTCCCTCTCTCTCTGCCCCTCCCCCGTTCATGCTCTGTCTCACTCTGTCCCAAAAATAAATAAAAAACATTGAAAAAAAAAAAAAAAAAAAAAAGATACACAAGGGAGGTGCATACATAAAGGCATATATAAATCTTGTGTGCAAAAGCCATGTGTGGAAATCACACGTATTTCCCAACTAACATTAAAGGTAAAGTTAAATGCATGTAGGGGAGATGTTGGTCAAAGGCTGCAGACTTCCAGTTAGAAGATCAATAAGCCCTGGGAATCTAATGCACAGTATTGTGAACATAGTAATACTGTATTGTATACTTGAACGTTGCTGGAGAGTAGATATTAAATATTCTCACCATGAGAAGAAATGGTAGTTGGGTGACACAGTGGGGCTGTCAGCGAAGGCTACGGTGCTGATGACGTTGCAACAGTGGGGCTGTCAGCGAAGGCTACGGTGCTGATGACGTTGCAATATATTCATATTCGTGTACGAAATCAACATGTCGTGTGTCTTAAATTTACACAATGTTATATGTTGGTCACATGTCGGTGACGCAGGCAAAAAGTTAAGTGCGTGTAGTAACTTTATAGTATCACAAATAAATATAAACTTAGTTTTACTTTCTGGCCCACTGCCATGTTTATAAAGTATGATTTTGGTACACTTCTTACATATTCTTCTTTCCTTCATGGCTTCAAGCAAAGAGATTCTTGGTGACAATTCTTGGTGAGATACTGATTTATTAATAGCTGATAATCGTTCCATCCGTTCCAACGCAGTCCCCTTTGGTTATAACTGTGCCAGAGAATGTGGCTCAAGCTTGAAACCTCTCTTTGGAATCTGGGATGACTGGATCTGAGAAATCTGCTTCTTACCTGGAAGCCGGAAGTGAAAGATGGGTGCTCAGAGCATGGGTGCTGGCACCTCCCGCTGGGGAAAGAAGCCCAGGATGGGCCGCATGTTTTGCCGGTAGCTGCTTCTCTTCATTTGAAGGCAGGTGGGCCAGATGAGGACATTGGGATGGGAGCCAAAGTTCCCCTCTGTAATATTCCACTTTGTCTTTATTAAAGGTTTGATGGGTGAGTTATAAGTCTCTCTATGGTTCTCAGCCTCCTGAGAACAGAAACCACAGCTTAACACAGTTTTGTATTGTCTCTCTCTCCAATCACAGAGACTAACTAATACATGTTTGCTGATTGATTAACTTTAATTGCTTTATGCTTCAGATGACATTTTTCAGAAGATGTTTTGAGATCTCTAGGTGCCTTTCGGACATAATTATAGACATCAGTTCCCATTGTACTGTACAGGCACATAAGTCTTGGTTAATAGATATTTCTGGATAAAGTAGTCTCTGTAAGAACATAGCATAGAATATTCATAGCTTTTCGGTATCTGTGTCATTATGGAAAAACGTGATTCCATAGCATGAAGTGATTGAGTTAATTGTTGAAAATGAAGTAAAGTGCTAGCTGTTGTTTGAACTGCTTTAATATGAGGTTTATGCTACAGGACTAAGCAAAAAGAAAAAAAAAAGCAAAAAGGTCATTCCACAGACTATGCCTGTGGAGAGACAACATTCTAGAGATTGCGTTTGGTACAATTAATTATTTTCCTCTGGAAAGATCTACTCACCAAGTGTTTATACAGTTACTTGTTCCAAAGGTCATAAATTTACCAAGAGGCATCTGGAAGATGTTCTGAAGGTATTAGCTTAAAATTCTAACCACTCGTGATCACTTAGTGAGTTTTTGTGGATATGTGCTCTCTCATACATATTCATACCCCTCAAGTATCTATTTATATTGCTTCGCGCATAATAGACATTCAACAAATATTTATTAAATGGATTCATTGTCCTACCTTGAAGAATTGGCTGAAAAGCAAGTTTCTACAAATACATGAGCCTATTCATTCTGTCAACATAGTTGACTCTGGTTGACCTCAGAGTCAATCTCAGTGATGAAAATTGTGGAGAATTAGATTGGACCACATCGACCTGAATTTCCTGACAAGATCGACTCCTGGTCAAAATATCTTCTAATAGAATAACATCGTCTTCTGTTTTACTGGCCAAAAAAAAGGACATCACGGACACATTCCTAAGTTTGAAAACTCAGTGAGCGCATTCACATTCCGTGCTAAGACAGAAATGATGATTAGACTATTGTAGCATTGCGGGGTGGGTTAACGATGGACAGACCATCCGTGGGTTTATTCCTAACTCCAGTTAGAAATTAATTACCTCCTTAACTTATTAGTTTATGTAGACAAAAAGTTATTCCTATTGACTTAACAGTCTCTGTGATAACTAAGGAGGATACAGCAGTGACAACTTCACATTCTAGAGATTCACCTAAGATAAGGTGGAGTTTCACTAAATTACAGTTGACCATCGTGTAGTTTCTGGAGTGATGTTTGTTGACCTGGAGGTCTTGGTTCTCTTGCCTAAGACCCAGCACTCCTCTAAGACATTTCTCATTTTGTGTTTGTATCATGAAGATACTTAAAATACAAGCAAAAATAATAATGTAAGGATCTTTTAGACGACCACTCTATGACTGAGCATCGCCATGTACTTTCTGTGTCAGTGATTATACTTACGTTTGAAATGACAAAATTTCCACACCAGTAATCTTGCCCCTGTGGGGATCCAAAGACATACACTACTACTTGTATTGCAGGATTCTCCTACAGAGTCGTGACACCGAGGCTTTTCTTTCCAGGAAGCAACTTTATTCGTGCCGGCACCGCTCAGTTGGATCCGTACCCGAAGAACTGAGCCCCCAACGCCACATGGCATAGTTTTTTAAAATACATTTTCTACTTCTCTGTCTCCCGCATATGGGAACACACACGAACATGCAGTCTGATTAAGTGGTCTCATGTTACAAGGTCATGAAGGATGTTGTCACATACGCGCATAGCCAGGTTACCTTGAGGGTTTTTGTTTGTTTGTTTGTTTGTTTCCTTCTTTCCTTAAGGAGGGGATCCTACCACACTTGGTCCTAGATATGTGAATTTGAAAAAATACCACTCTCGAATAGAGTACTGGTGAAGAAGTCCTCAATCCTCTTATGTCAGAGAACCACGATCCACTCTTTACTCTGTTAAGGGAAAGGATTCATTAAAAGAAACTTAAACTTTTCACACCATAGATGCTTCGAGATGCTGCTATTGAGATTAACTGCATGAGAATGGCTTTGGTGTTGTTGAATGACTTAATCACACCTGCCATAGAAATTCCGGAAGGCTGTGTTATCACAGTCACTAAGGATTCTAGCCATATCAAAAAGAACTTCGCTACGACAGGGTTGGCTTGAGAACGGTATATGATATAGGGGAACAATGGAATCCGTTACCTCAGTATCTAAAGAAGCTTTTAATTTTAGACCCTATAATAGGCAAATTTTGAAAAATAAACATTTTTTAAATGGTCTGTTGCAAGATGATCACAAAGGAATTTTCCCTCAAGCACATTTCTTCCGGATTTTTTTTCCCTCAGAGACATTTAATCTGCATGCCTCTGATTTATTTATACCTGACTCCTCAAAATCTGTTTTTAGAGTGTTCTTTGATGTCCAAGGAAACTAAATAACATTAGTAAAAAAGGTTTAAGTCTGGTAATAGTGTTTGCAGCACAAAATAAAACATGAAGAAGCCAGTTTGAACTGCCATAAATATTGCTCTGGTAATCGGCCGCCAGGTTCCTTGTAATCATCTTTGTGACTCACTTGCTCCTTGGATAGAGGCAAACTTGAGTAGAAAAGCCAAAAAATCCCCTGTACTCTCTTCCTGCCTTCCCCCTGAAGATACAGTGAAGTGCTATACTTGAAAGTGAGATGCTTTATTTGCAATTACATTCAAACAGCTGTTGCACTTCTTAAAAAAAAAAATCATTATCCAGTAGTTTCACTATGAACGCGAGACGATGACAGATTTGGAAGCTTTAATTGATCGAAAAGAATATAAGAACTCCGTGAACTTGGGAGTAAGGAAGTTCAGGCTAATTCTGGAACATCTCTCATCTTGTTTTGATTTGAAATAGACATGCCTCCTACACCCGAAGAAGTGCTACATGGGGGCGATTCGCTTCAGATACACGAGGTTGCCCTTGCTGAGCAGGGGAGATGCCTCTGACGCAGCCGTTGAGGGTTTCTGATGGAACAGCAGAGATGGGCTTGCTTTCTGTCACACGAGGTCCTTTACATCTCCCCACAGATGTGAGAGACGGCTGTGGGTTGGGGCTAAATAAGGACAGAGAAGCAGAGGAGTGTAACTGGCTCACACAGGCATCCTATCCATGACCAGACTTTGAGACAGCTTCGCCAGCGGGCCACAGCACTTGCTGGGAAGGAGTCGGAGGACGGACCCCATAGGGAAGGGCTGCAAGAGGCTGATGACCCACTGCAAGAAGGTAAATGGCAAAGGCAGAGAAAAAGAGGTCCTGCACTATGCGATACAGTAGCCAGAAGCCGCAGGGGGCTCTTTAAATTAGAATGAATTAACATTAACTAAAATGAGGGGTGCAGGGTTTCTCAGTTGGTTAAGCATCGGACTCTTGATTTCAACTCAGGTTATGATCTCACAGTTCGTGGGTTCGAGCCCCACATCGGGCTCTGTGCTGACAGTGCGGAGCCTGCTTGGGATTCTGTCTCCCTCTCTCTCTGCCCCTCCCCTGGTCCCTCTCTATTTCTCTCTCTCTCAAAATAAATAAATATACATTAAATTTTTTTTTTAAATAACCAAACTGACAGATGTAGTTCCTCGATCACAGTGGCCACATGTTAAGGGTTCGATAGCCACATTTTGGACAACACACACGTAGAACATTTACATCATCACGGATATAAACTATCTGTATGAGAATCCCACATGTGACAATCTTTGCTTCAGGTTAAAAGCAAAGTTTCATTTTTTCCCAGTGAGGGATGGTCAGAACAGCCATTTTTCTTGCAAGTGATGAACAAGGGAGAGATGTTGCTTTAAGAAAAACTGCCAAGTTAAACAGATACCGCTGTTTTAGAAATGGATTGTATGGCTAGTTTCTGGTATTTCCTTGAGACAAGCCTTCTCTTGAGAGCCTCAAAGTCGCTAAGTATCCTAAATGCCTTGTTAGTATAATTATTTAAAATAACACTTTGTGCATATATTAGTTACATTATTAAAAAAATACACGCAAGGGGCCGTGGGGCTCCGAGTCACAATGCTATTGGAACCCAGTTCAGCTTTTTAATCGGTCCTGCGTGCTCCACGTGATATGGCTGCTCTCGGTTTCTCCAGCTTCTCTTCGTCACCTCCTTCCCTCATTCATCAGGCTCCAAACAGGCTGGCGGGGACCCCCTGCCTTCTGAACACAACAAGCTAGTCTGTATCCCAGACATGTTGCAAATGTTATTTCCTCCGTGTGAAGAGAACCTCAGAGTTCTTCCCTCAGATCTTCAGACTTCAGACTTCTCTCTCAGATCTTCCCACACCTGGCACATGTTACTGTACACCTCAATGGTGACAAGGGCTTAGGTCATATGCCATCCTCTGGGACGGCCTTCTTTGACACCTGTCTAAAGAACCTGCTTCCAGCTCTGAATGCCTACAGCTCTATCCAAGGGCCCTGTATTAGCGTCTTTGCACTCCCTGAAGTGACGTTGGTTCTTTGTTTATTGTCTGTGAGCAAAGAACTTGTTTGTCTTCACTGCTGTATACAGTGCCTAAGACAGAGCCTGGTAATAAATATTTGTTTAGAGAACGAATAGGTGGGTGCATGAAAAAGTTGTAGCCCAACTTTAAAATAATAATAGGCAGGGGCACCTGGGTGGCTCTGTCGGTTAAGCGTCTGACTTCAGTTCAGGTCATGATCACACAGTTTGTGAGTTCGAGCCCCGCGTCGGGCCCTGTGCTGACAGCTCGGAGCCTGGAGCCTGCTTCGGATGCTGTGTCTCCCACTCTCTCTGCCCCTCCCCGCAGCTCATGCTCTGTCTGTCTCACTCTCAAAACTGAATAAATGTTAAAAAAAAACTTTTAAAAATAATAATAGGTAACAAGTGAACATTTACTATATAGTACATACTTCGTATAAATTATCTAATTTACTCGTATAGAAATCTGATAAAATACTCTTGGTTTCCCTGTTTTACAAATTTAAAATATTGGGTCTTAGATCCGTTCAGTAACTTGTGTAAGATTAAGGAGCTGGTGATGGGTGAAGGCAGAACTGAACACAGGCAATCTTATTCCAGAACAACGCCTTAATCAGAGGCTGCCTCTCTCTCTCTCTCTCTCTCTCTCCCCCTCTCCTCTCTGCGTACATTTCAGAATTAATTTCCTCAATTGGGCTCCATATCCCCTTGAGTTCTTGACGCTTGAGTCTTACTTTGGATGAATAATAATAATGATGATAATAATCTACAATATTTATAAAACCCTCTACAGTTTATGTAGCAGATTCACATGTGTTATCTCCTTTCGGATCCTCATAACTATCCTGTGAGCTAGGAAGGAAAGATATTATTATCAGCAAAATCACCCAGTGGAGAAGATATTCAGCATAAAGGAAGAAATCATTATTTTTGCATGTGAGAAAAAACAATGTCACCCTGATTTTAAATGTCACCCCAATTTTGAAACTCGCCTCTGGCTTCCCCGTGAAATCACTGGAATGAATGGGGAAAGACAAGAAGCACTACCCTGCATGAATAAACCATGAAATATATTTGACAATAAAATTTTCAATTAATGTGGAAATATTTGCTCTGAATCTTGGCTCTTGAGGATGTAAGTCTCGGCCAAATATTAAAAATACGTTTTATTTCATTGCACAAAGTACATTGCAGACACTTAGGTTCCTGAGAAACCAAAAACTGCCATTTTGAGCATCCTGAATATGGATTAGGCTGATGGGCTGATTGTGTTGAGAGACCGGGACCCGCTATGACACTTACACACAGCCCTTACCCTCGCGCAGCGTGGCTCTGTTACAGAAATAGGGGCTTTACTCTGGCCACCGTTAGATGGAGGGTTCCCCGGGCTTCTTGACTCTCTGTGGGACCCTTTGCCCTTCAGCGAACAGGCCAAAAATAAATAAATGAAAATAAGAAGTGAAGGTAATCAAAAACCTTTGCCCAAAGACTTTATTTTGAATTGTGTACTTTAAACAAGATCTGTGTGATATCTGAGACCACTAGACCGTAACACATTTTAAGTTAGTCTTTTAGAGATTTCAGTGTCGCTCTTGTAGTTGCTATCTTAGGAGATCTCTCATTTTCAGGGCTCTGCTTTGCCAAGAGTTGGAATTTGCTTGTGATCCCAGTTTAGTTTATTACCCAGTTTAGTTGGAATTTGCTAGTGCTCCATACCCAGTTTGACCCACGTTGAGTGGCTCCTGCGTGTAAGGACCGTGTGGTAGACACTCCCACATAGCCCTTGAGGTCAATAATAAGAGATGAGAAGGAATAAAAAGGAAGAAAGGAGAAGGGGGAGGCGTTAAGTTAGGATACAGCGGTCGCTTTGCCCACTGTACCGTTACTTCTATCACCCCTCAGGGCTTTCCCATAATCCTCTCCATCTTGAATTTTACCACTGTTTCATGAGGATTACCTGAGTGTCTTTCTCCCTGTCTAGACTGAGGACTATAGGGATTAAGTTTTTTTCCCCCCTACCTTTTCTATTCCTAGCATCTCCTACCACTTCCTGCATAAGCATTACAGAAGACTATTGGTCTCCCAAGGTGACCCAACACCTCCCCCAGAGGAACTGCAGAATGGAGAGCACTTGGCTTTTCTTTTTCTTTTTCTCTCTCTCTCTTTTTTTTTTCCCTTCTCAAATATTTATTTATTTATTTGTTTGTTAAAAAAAATTTTTTTAAAGAAATCGATTAGGAAACAAGTACATGTACAGAATTTCGCCTCGATGACTTTTTAGCACTGGAAAAGTCCTCTATATTGGGAGGAATTTATGTAACTGTTTAGTCATTTTTACTCAATATCTATTTCATAGTTATGATAAATAACATCATTTAAATTATTTAACTAAAAAGAATTAAAATGATTAATTTAGGAAAAATTCAATGACTAAAAAACTGAAGTAAAACTTTAAGTAAAAAACTAAAAAGACCCATCTATGATTTGTAATATTGCATTAGTGGTTTCTGGATTCATGTAACTGATTTGTTCCTGAATAATAATTATTAAATTTTTAAAAGTTTATTCATTTTTGAGAGACAAAGAGAACAGAGCATAAGCGGGGGAGGGACAGAGAGAGAGGGAAACACAGAATCTGAAAGCAGGCTCCAGGCTCTGAGCTGTCAGCACAGAGCCCGACGTGGGGCTCAAACTCACTGATCGCAAGATCATGACCTGAGCCAAAGTCGGACACTCAACCGACTGAGCCACCCAGGCGCCCCCTGAATAATTATTTTTAAAATTTGTAGTACTCTGAAATCTATAGCATGCTATTTGTGGATAAAGTTTTGGTTTAAATGTTTTTGACATGTTTAGAAATTCTTCTAAAATGATTATGTTTTTTTAAAAAAAAATTTTTTTTCCAACGTTTTTATTTATTTTTGGGACAGAGAGAGACAGAGCATGAACGGGGGAGGGGCAGAGAGAGAGGGAGACACAGAATCGGAAACAGGCTCCAGGCTCTGAGCCATCAGCCCAGAGCCTGACGCGGGGCTTGAACTCACGGACCGCGAGATCGTGACCTGGCTGAAGTCGGACGCTTAACCGACTGCGCCACCCAGGTGCCCCTAAAATGATTATGTTTTAAAAATGAGAGTGTGGTATATAGAGAAGAGCAGTGGACTTAATCAGGAAAAGTGTGTTTCAGCTGTGACACGAGTAAATAATTTAATAATATTGGGCAGATCTGTTAAATTTTCTAGAACTCAGTCTTAGTATCTGCAGAATGAGTTTATACTGTGCATTATATAAGTCTCTTCTAGATTTAAAATGTGTTAATTTTTATGTACTAAATATTTAATGTAATTTACTCTAGAATTTTTGAAAAAGATGAACAACTTGTACTTATATTGAATAAATCTCCTCAAAACAGTAAGTTTTTTTTAAGTTTATTTATTGAGAGAGAGGCAGAGAGAGAGAGAACCAGTGGGGGAGGGGCAGAGGTAGGGAGACAGAGGACCCTAAGCAGGCTCTGTGCTGACAGTAGAGAGCCCGATGTGGGGCTCAAACTCATGAACCATGAGATCATGACCTGAGCCAAAGTCAAATGTTTAACTGAGCCACCCTGGTGCCTGTCAAGTTTTTATTTAAATTCTAGTTAGTTAAAAAAAAATTTTTTAAGGTTTATTATTGAGAGACAGAGAGAGACAGAGCATGAGCATGGGAGGGACAGAGAGGGAGACACAGAATCCGAAGCAGGCCCTAGGCTCCGAGCTGTCAGCACAGAGCTGGACGTGGGGCTCGAACTCACAAACCACGAGATCATGACTTGAACCAAAGTCAGACGCCTAACTGACTGAACCACCCAGGCACCCCATAAATTCTAGTTAGTTAATATACAGTGAAATATTGGTCTCAGGAGTAGAATTCAGTAATTCATCACTTGCATACACCCCCCAATGCTCATCATAACAAGTGTCCTCCTTAATACCCATCACCATTCTAGCCCATCCCACCCACCTCCCCCCATCATCCCTTAGTATTTTTTGCTATTGTTAAGAGTCTTTTATGGTTTGTTTCCCTCTCTTTTTCCCCTTTTCCATATGTTCATCTTTTTTGTTTCTTAAATTCCACAAATGAGTGAAATCATATGGTATTTGTTTTCCTCTAATTTCCCTTAGCATAATGCACTCTCGTTTTACCCATGTTGTTGCAAATAGCAAGATTTCATTCTTTTCGATTGCCGAGTAATACTCCAGTGTGTGTGTGTGTGTGTGTGTGTGTGTGTGTGTGTGTGTGTGTGTATCTTCTTTATCCATTCATCAGTTGGTGGACATTTGGGCTCTTTTTATGTTTGGCTATTATGGATAGCGCTGCTATAAACATTGGGATGCATGTGTCCCTTTAAATCTGTATTTTTGTATCTTTTGGGTAAACACCTAGTAGTGCAATTGCTGAATCATAGGATAGTTCTATTTTTAACTTTTGAGGAACCTCCATAATGTTTTCCAGCGTGGCTACACCAGTTTGCATTCCCACCAATAATGCAGGAAGGTTTCCTTTTCTTCACATCCTGGTGGAGATTGTTGATTTTAGCCATTCTGAGAGGTGTGAGGTGATATCTCATCGTGGTTTTAATTTGCATATTGCTGTTAAGTTTGCATTTCTACATAAACTTATTCTTGCTTTGTGTTTAGCTTAAGCAGGTACAGTCTATAAAAACCATACAGTGTATGTAGACATGAACTTTAAGGTTAGAAATTATATTTTGGACACATTACATGTATTGAAATAGATATCAGATTTTTTAAAAACTAAAAACGATTTCGAAGTAAGTGGCATGCCTATGGCATCACTTCACCGCATGAGCAGTTCCTGTGCCCCACACTCTTGCAAACCTGCTTACCAGAGTTGGACCAAGCAGATGATCAATAATCTCAACAATCTGAACTCAGCTCTGATTTCATAGTGGCCATAATTTCATTTTTCCAGTTAGCAAATATTTTCCCTGTGCATACATGCTGTGGATACTTTAGTGAATGAGAAGATTCCATATCCCAAGTTTAGAGGGGGATGCAGACAAATGATCAGGCCCTCACAAGATAGTTCAATCAGTGCTCCATTATGGACGCATTTCAAGGAGAGAAAAGGGTGGATATCTGGCATGAATCCGGGGAGTTACAAGTGCAGACCTCTGCTGACTTCTGAAACGAAACTGTAGTAATAGTGGGTGGGCCATTTATCAGCAACAGAGATCAACCAAAAAATTAAATTGTGAAAAGAGGGAAGAAAATTATGCAAAAACACTTATCCCAAATACAAATTGTTGACTGGGAAAGATTATGACAAAGGCAGAAATTTGCACTGAGGTTGCAAAACAAAACTCCAACTGACCAAACAAAAAACCCAGTGACTTTGAAGAATACCATTTGCTTCGAGGCCAGATTCGTGTAGGGCCTTGCTATCACTACAGCACAAATGGATCTGACAAGGCTAAGAGCAAATAAAACTAAGGCAATCACAACCAAGCAAGGGAATCAAGAAAGGCTTTATAATGATGGTGACTTTTCAGTTGGGCTTTAAACAGCATGTAGACTTTTATAGGCAAAGATAAGACAAGGCTGTGCAAAACTCTTAGGGTAGAGGACAACCTAAGCCAGGAGAAAGAGGAAAAGCCAGAATTGAATTTAGGAAACATCAGGAAGCCTTGGTTCTCTGTAGCAGAGAATTCATGTTGGCAAGTAGTTGATATTAAGGTTGAAAAGGAGGCTTCTGATGCATTGTGGCTTATCTTAAATATAATAGAAATTGAGGTCGCTGAGGACAAGCTCTAAATATATGAATAAATATGCATATTTATAAAATATTCCTTCAATGAAAGTGAAAGAATTTCATCCAATATTTGAAGAATAGAGAAATTTAGTCCACAAATACCATTCATAGCTTCCTTAATAAATTCCAAAACTAGTATTGGTATTTGGGTATACTTTTTTTCAGTATATTGCCACACATACATCATATGCAGATTGAAAACCTTCTCTGGATTTTTATGCTGCACTTCTTTAATTCAATAAGAATTTTCCAACATTCCTTTATTTTTAAATTATCCCTTATTTATTAGCAGCGTAATAGCTCAATGAATGATCATATCACAATTTCCTTAACTATTATGCTATTGTTGAATATTTAGGTTCTTTAAAAAAAACAGCATTATAAATAACATCTTAATTAATTTTTTATATCTACAATTTTCCCCATATTTGAGATTGTTTTCCTTAGCATGATTGTTAGCTACAAGGCTTTATTTATTCTAGCCTAGTCTTGTATGGCTTTTTATATAATACACTTATTTCCCTAAGTCTGTGATATTTGCTGAAAATATTTTGTTCATATGACCTTTTATACCCTTTTAAAAAACATAAAAGAACAATTTACATTTTATGGGAATTAGTTGTTACTAGGGAGTTTGAAAATATCATTTTTGCCAGGAGTCTTTCGTGGATATCTTAACACTTGCATGTTAATTTACATCTTCATTATTCATTAATTCAATTACTCTATTTTTGGTACCTTTTAATAACTTATGTGATAGCATAGACTCTGGAATCAAAGAACTCTTTGCTTGAGACTCAAGTCTACTGTTTGCTAGATGTGCGCCTTTGGGAAATTTATTTCACTCCCAAGTGAAACCCAAGTTTTCAAGTTTCTAAGTTAGATTACTGTTACCTAACAAAGAGTTGTGAGGATTAGATGAGGTCCTGAATTTAAAAATTAGATATTATTAATAATACTTAATTCACATTTTCTAAATATATCTGTACTTTACAAACAAAGTTACTACCAAGTATTTGATGATTACGTGCCTTATATTAAGTGTTATGTAAGCTCTCTATGAAGTCAGTCAGACACAATCCAAGAACACACATTAACAATGAACAGAATGCAGACACTGAGTAACTTCAATTTCTGGTGATATGAGGGAATAAAAGTATAAGCCAAGTGCATAGGGGCCCCCAATAAAGGTCATACAAAAAAATGAGATTCTTTGCTCCAGTAGGATGTTGTCTCCCTGAGTAACACAAAGGCTTTGGGTTTAGACCCTTTAGGACATAGGGAATGACCACTGGACTGAAAGGAGGTAGGGTGTTTGGATGAAACTCTAACATAAAGTTAAGAATTCTTGGATATCTCGTATCTTAATTCAAGGGTAGAGCAAGGAAATAAAGGGCGGCCACACAAGAAGATGACAGCTCTTCTTGGCCTGACCATGGATACAAGAGAGGAAGAAATAAACTAGCCCATTATAACTAAGATTTGGGTAAGAACTTACACTACCTCCTTGATCTTTAAGATCCTGTACTGAAAATTGACATTAGAAAATTAAAAAATATTCCAAGCTGGAAACAACCTCTGAACATGAGGGCGAAACAAAAGGAAAATCTGCCTCCCGGAAAACATCCTCAAGCCAGGCCCATCTGAATGTGAGTTTACAATACATAATGACAACACACGAGGAAGCAATTCATCATGAGTGAGAATCATCAGACATAGTAAACAATTGAATTTGATCCTTAGGAACTTCAGCTAGAAGTTCAGATAGAAACCACGAAAGAAAACATTTTAAAATAATTGGAGACATAAAATGTGGAATTAAAACAAAAAGGGAACAAATGTCATAAAAAAAGCAAGCAAGTTTTCTCCGACGTTTTATTATGAGAATTTTCAAACAGAGAGAAAAGTTGAAAGGATTTTACAATGAACATCTAAATATCTAAACTGCTGTAAACATTTTGTTACATTTGCTTTAAAACATGTCTCATTTACCTATCCGTCAATTTATCTTATTTCTGAATGCTTTCAATCGAGTTGCTAGTTGTCAGTACTGAATACCTAAACAATCCAGCATACATATTATTAACCATAGTTGTTAACTATATTGCAAAAAAATGCATTAATCATATCCATTCTTGTAAATAGCATAACTATATTGTAAGTGGAAATAGTTACAATTTCTTTTTGAAGTAAAATGTACATTCAATGGAATTAGTAAGTTTTAAATGCATCATTTGACATATTTTGACAAATGCATACATCTGTGTAACTCAAACTCCTACCAAGATATAGAATATTTCCTTTATTTCATAGCTCTCCCAGTCAATCATATCTCACCTTGAACCTCAGTCCTAGAGGCAATCACTCTTCTGTTTTTACCCCATAGATAAATTTTACTTATTCTAAAATATCATATATATGGAATCATATGGTATGTATTCTTTTTTTTTTAATTTTTTTTCAACATTTATTTATTTTTGGGACAGAGAGAGACAGAGCATGAACAGGGGAGGGGCAGAGAGAGAGGGAGACACAGAATCGGAAACAGGCTCCAGGCTCCGAGCCATCAGCCCAGAGCCTGACGCGGGGCTTGAACTCACGGACCGCGAGATCGTGACCTGGCTGAAGTCGGACGCTTAACCGACTGTGCCACCCAGGCGCCCCTGGTATGTATTCTTTAATGTGGATTGCTTTTATAGTATTTTTGAGGCTCATTTATATTGTGTATATCATCATCATTCCATTGTATAAATGTACCAAAATTTATTTATCTACTTTCCTATTGATGGGCATTGAGTTGTTTCCAGATTAGCTATTATGAGTAAAGCTAACATGAACATTCTTGTACAAGTCTTTTTGTGGATATAAATGTTCATTTCTTTGGGGTAAAAATGTATGAGTAGAAGTGTTGGGTCATAGGACAAATGTCCTTTTAGTTTTATAAGAAACTTCCAGACCCTTCTGAAAGCACATTTCCCTAGAGTATGTGGAGATATGATAATCTGAATAAAATGTTTAAAATATATCTAGTAGAAGTTCTAGAGAGATTGGAAAGAATTGGAAGAAGCAGCTTTTAATGTGTGATTTTTTGGTAAATTCTGAACAATACAGATTTCCATATTCAGGAACCATAATGAATCTCAAGATAAAAACACTAAATCCACACATGGTCAAATCTAGGAAAAACGTATAGCCTCAAAGATAAAGAGAAATATTTTAAAAGCAAAGGAAAGAAACTGATGGATGACTTAAAGGTAGTAATAAAAGAAACCTGTAGATAGTGGAATATTGTTACAAGCATTAAGATAAAGTAACAGTCATAGTTAGAATTTTGCACCAGCTAAACTTTTATTAAAAGATGAGTATGGAGGGGCGCCTGGCTGGTTTGGTTGGTAGAGCAAGTGACTCTTGATCTCAGGGTTATAAGTTCAAGCCCCATGTTGGGTATAGAGACTACTTAAAAAAAATCTTAAAAAAGATGAGAATGAAATCAAGACAGTGAAGATGTTTTCAGTCTAAGAAACATGAGGAAGAGGGAAAAGAATAAGAGAGAGATGGGGAGACTCATGCTAAGGCATTACTAGAGAACATAATTTGAAGAAGGAAACTGGAATCAGAAGAAAGGAATAAGGAGCAGATAACTTGACAATTGAGGAAAGATAGTATAATACTTTATAGTATAATATCATAAATATCCGAATGGTTTATAGTGGGGACTCCTAACTCAAAACCACAGATGGGGTTTGAATCCCGTTTCTGTCACTTGGTAGCTATGTCATACAACTCAGTTTATTTCTCTGATGATCAGTTTCCTCACTTTAATGAAGACTCAGTGAATTAATAGTTTGGTGTTTAGAACAGTGTCCAGTACGTAGTTAATATGTAAGTGTTAATTGGTAAGGAGAGAGAGAAGTTAAAATAATACAGTGATCAAGCTTGATCTATTGGTCATAGGTGGCACTCTAAATCAGCAGCGAAAAAACAGACCATCAATGAATGATGCTGAGGCATTTTTAAGGGAAAAAAATGAGACCACATCACACATCATAGGCAAAAACCAATTTTAGGTACATTAGGATCTAAATGTGAAAAACAAAACTTTAAACTTTAAGAAAAAAATAGAATAATTTTATGGACTTGACGTTGGAAAGTCTTTTTTAAACAAGACACACACACACACACACAAAGATAAAGACAGTGATAAGATTTACCATATATAAACAAAAAATTCTGTCCATCAATACTGAAAAAAAAAGCCCCCCAACACTGACAGAAGGTCTTTACAAAATATACAACCTCATGGATAATTGTCCAGAAAATATAAAGGATTCTTTCAAATCAGTAAGCAAGCAAAAATCATATAGCTCCATCAAAAAGTTGGCTAAAGTTTCCACACAGGTTAGTCATGCACCAGGAAATGCAATTGACTAACAAGTGGGTGAAAAGTTGCTCAAACTCGGTTTTTAAAGAAATGAAAATTAAAGTGACCATGAATTTCATCCTTTTGAAAATAAATGTAAAGTTCCAGAATACAAAGGACTGGCAAGTAAGTGAAGCAGTGGGGAGTCCTACATGCCCCTAGTGCATATTTGGCAGTATCTGAGACTTACACATGCAACCAGAGAACTCACACAAGCCCAACCAGTCGTGAAAAATAAAGTCCTTTCCACACTGTTTGGAAGAGTGAAATCCCGGAAACAATGGAAATATCCATCAGTAGAAGAGAAGCAGGCTGGTCGTTCCCATGGCTTGCAGTAACAGAAATATCTAAATATTCATCAACAGGTGAATTATTTACTTGTACTCATACAATATCTGGAGTTCCTTGCATCAGATATAAAAGAAGAAAGTTGGCTTGGAGGCAGTAACAGGTGGAGAATGCCAATACACTGAAAACAGGATGTAGGTGAAAACGGCTGTGGCTCACTCTGGAGAGGTGGTTCGTACATGAGTGTAAGGGTCAAGGAGTATTGAGCTGTTATCAATAAAGCTTGCATTATCTCACACTGAATCTATCCAATTCAGAGTGAACCCTTGCCTCTGTCCCCCCCCCAAAAAAGAAAATGAATGAGATAGAAGTACCTGAATCATCATGGATTGATGTGCAAACCAAATGTTGAACAACAAAAAAAGCTAAGTGCAAATGTATATTTATAGCATTACCAGTTGTACCGAGTTACTAACCTATGAAACTGCCTGATGATTTTATAAATGTGTATGTAGCTAAAACATAAGGCTATGCATAATAAAGGTAAATATTAAGTTCAGGATAGTGATTGGCTTAGGGAAAGGTGGAGGAGGGTAGCAAGTGGGATCAGGGAGATGTAGTCAGGAGGGTTCAGCTATACTTGCGAGTGGTACATTCATGGGTGGTTGTTACTTAGATTTCCTTTACTCTTCAAAAATCCCAAATATTTCATCATAAAGTATCAAAAATCCCTTTCGCCTAAGTAGTTGCACAATAGTTTGGTCATTGCCGTAAACAGAGCTGTAGTGAGGAAAGAGGAAACCAGTGTTTAAAGCTCAGAAGGTGGCAGAAGTGAGAGGAAAGTGCAGCTGCCCCGCACGATGGGTGAGACTGGCCAGTTAGAACATTCTAGAACAGCATCCAAAGTACCAGAAGCCTGACGATGCCTGCTGTCAGTGGAATTCAGCATCAGTAAGTCAGTGTGGCTGAGGCATGTGCCACGGGTTAAAGCCATTTATATAGACACAAGGTCGTGGCGTGCTCAAGAAATATTCTGGACTATCTGCTCCAACTCTGGCTCTGTCTCTTACACTTTCACATTGAATAACCATAATCTAATTATTTGATCTCTCTGTGCCTCTATTTCCTCATGGGTGCAATGGGGCTACATAGACAACACTTAGTGTTCACTTCTGTTGTTGTTAGGATGGTGATAATCATTGACTCTCACCTCAATCCATCCTGCTTCCAAAGGCACCCGAGATCCTATGGCCTTTGCCTTATTAGTATCATTCCCTTCCACTCCGTGTCAAGTCCTCAGTCTCAATTCATGTGCCTTGCTCCAAAACCAGGCTATCAGCCTCATTTCACATTGGAACACTGTCAGAGGATGATTTCTGGTGACTACACAATCAGGGCGAGTCTTCAGCCTACCGTAGCTGGACTCCCCTCCCTGTTCCTGCTTATCTTTTTTTTTTAAATGTTTATTTATTTTTGAGAGAGAGGGAGAGAGTGGGGGGGGGGAGGGGCAGAGAGAGGGAGACAGAGGATCTGAAGCAGGCTGTGCGCTGTCAGAGAGAGCCTGATGTGGGACTCGAACTCACAAACCACGAGATCATGACCTGAGCTGAAGATGGTGCTTAACCAACTGAGCCACCCTGGTTGCCCCTGTTCTTGAGTGCTGTCCAGAATAAAATGTATTCATCCGACGACTCCATAATCTGTGTCCACATATCCTGTGCTTGGTGCACCGCACAAAATCTGACACAGGGAAAGATAGTAGAAAATGAAAGAAAAGTCTTTGTGTTGTGTTCATACGCTGCTTCACTAGATTGACCTCTCTCTCTCTTTTGTTTGGTACTTCTTCTTTCTAGGTTAGTGCACCTTTCTTGTCTCCATAGTAGGGGTTGACACTAAGAATTGATATCCCTTGTTTCCCTGCTCATCATTTTGATTCAGGAGGTAGAATGTGTATCAGCCATTCATGGCACTTTTTTCATCTCCTTCCATCGACAGTGTACAACCCTTCCTTGATTCTGAGGTAAGCTCATTGCTTGTCCTCAGTTTTTGGTGGTATTGTGGATTTGTGCCTCCTGTTAGTATGCTTTCTTGTATACGAAAAAGAAGTTGTATAAAGTCTTAAAAAAAATGAGTTCATTAGGCTGCATTCTAATCTGGGATTTCCATATTACGGCAGAAGTGATGCTGTGTAGTTCTATACCCAGCCCTTTAAGGTCTAAAAATTTCTGCTGCTTATTTATTTATTTATTTATTTATTTACTTATTTTAGAGAGAGAGAGGGAGAGAGAGAACATGAGCAGGGGAGAGGGGCAGAGGGGGAGAGAGAGAGAGAGAGAGAGAGAGAGAGAGAGAGAGAATCCCAAGCAGGGATCGATCCCATGATCCTGGGATCATGACTTGAACCAAAACCAGGAATCAGATGCTCAATGGACTGAGCCACCGAGGTGCCCCTAAAAATTTCTGCTTCTATTCTTCAGGGACCCAGCTGCCATGCTGTGAGGAAGCTCAGGCTATCTTTCTGGAGAGAGAGGCATCCTGAAGAAGCTATGGAGGGAGACAGAAGGAGGGCACAGAAGAAACACAGGTCACCCACAGAATCAAGTTCAGTCCTCATTTATTGTTTTAAGCCATTAAGTTTTGGGTGGAGATGTGTTACACAGCTATTGATAACTGAAACACTCAGATAGTTTGTGTTCTTCATTGTGATCTCTTCATTGCATTACGATCTCTTCATTGAGAGACTATGAGACGATAAGAAACTATGTGTATAATTTTATGAGGACAGGCTTTCACTCCTACACCTAATGCTATTTTTATTCTACTTGTATATCTATCAGATTTTAACTCTATTCTGCCTCTAACAGGCTTATTCCCATACCTGAGCTTATTTTTAAACATATAAATCCCCAATTTTCAGTCTGAAATGAGTTTGTTTTATGCCTACTTGGATTAGTGTGATCTTTTGGGGAAGATTTCTACTCAGAACAATTATATTGCTTATGATTTCTAGCCATGCAATGTTTTTAGAGGTATATTCAGAGGAGTGTGTTCACGGCATTTATTGGGGATAAAATTGTTAAGATCTAATGATGATCTCTTTAAAATATTTATTTGGTGAAACCTGAGGGTTTGGGGGACCAATATAATGGCAGAATAATTGCTAAGTCACTGTGAAGGCACTGCTCTATTTAACGTGTGCAATTTTGCACAAGCCAGGCGGAACTAATCAAAATACTGAAGGTAGGTTCTTGCTGTCAGCACTCTCCCAACATTTACCTAGCTGTTTACAAGGCCAGAAATATGACTTTATATATTGTGAGTGAATTGGATTTCTTAATAATAAACTGTGGTCGAAATTAAGCAATAATTCCTTCTAAAGAGAACAGTTAGTGATGTTTTCAGCTATCAAGTTCTTATTGCATCTGCCTCCAGTCCATCAGGGGTATGTTTTAAAAAATTTTTTTAACATTTTATTTTTGAGAGAGAGAGAGAGAGAGAGAGAGAGAGAGAGAGAGAGAGCAGGGGAGGGGCAGAGAGAGAGGGAGACACAGAACCTGAAGCAGGCTCCAGGCTGTGAGCTGTCAGCACAGAGCCCCACGCAGGGTTTGAACTCCCGACCCAGGAGATCCTGACCTAAACTGAAGTCGGACGCTTCACGGACTGAGCCACCCAGGTGCCCCCATCAGGGGCATTTTCACCCATTTTTGATACTTACCTGTTTGTCACAACAGAGTCCCTATGTGCATGTGTCAGAGCCTCTATGTGAGGTGTGGTCTGGCTTCCTGTGACACCCCTTCTCAGTGTCTGCTTTGTCTGACCAGGAGTATCCCCCATATGGGTGCCTGGAGCTGGGGAGAGGTAACCCCACTGCTCTTTGTTGCCTGTCACCCTCTGCGGAGCTTTCTCCCAGATACTCAGTGCTTGCCCTGACCTCCTAAAGGCTTCCATTCAGATTCTCCCTCTCAGTCTGCTCTGTTCTAGAATACTGTTGGCCCTTCCACTCAGATTCCGTTGTCCTTTTTGATTCTCCTTCAGAACTTTGTTCCGCAATGGTGGACAGTACTCTGAGCCCATAACCTCATGCGAGATAACAAGTTAACCCAAATGAGTATCCCTGAGGATAGATTTTTTTAGGCCTCTAGAAAAATATTTTTAGGCAAAAGTCTACCTTCATTCTCTTTAGCTAAAACCAAATCATTTGTGGTTTCATGAAGTAGAACTACCTTCACGTCCAGACGGACTTATCTGGAGCGCCGAGAATTTCATTAGTTCTAAGACTCCGGAACATAGCGGTGATCCCAGAGGGGAGAGAAGAAGCTAAGCAACGGTGAGAAAATCTGTCAAAATCACCTTGATTTTTCTTCTATATCAGGCAAAGAATCGCCTTCAGAACCAGGGATGTAGGTTCAGGTGTGTAACTACAGAGTAGATTTGCAGTGGTCAGGCCCACATAAGAGCAGAGCCAAGTGGAAGGAAGACCGGGGAGACAGAAGAGGCACAGGAGGCCTGGCTCCTGGTGTGGGGGTCACATTGGGTTGCGGTTCAATGGCTACACAGTTCTATTCATGGTAGAGGCAGGGATCCCGTTGTATTAATAATGATGGCCCCACCTCCTCAGGAAAATGAGCTAGCTATTTACACGTGCTTTGTTCAAAAAGGTAACAACATGTAATACTTTTTAAAAAGGTTGACCCCCCCCAAAATTTGCTGATAAAAGAGGTAGAACTTGAATTATTTGGGAAAGTTACCTATTTAGAACAGGTCAGTCCTAAAAATGCAAGACGTTGTGCACACCTGCACACGCACAGCATACGCACACCGACCTGTATTCAAACAAAGAAAGGTAACTGCCGGATCTTGAGTCTTCCCTTCGGTCAGCTCCATTTTTCTTTCTATTCATTGATCTTTCACTTCCAATTCACAAAGTTTCTAGTGATTCTCTTGACCTTCTCTCTGTCACCAGTTTGTCCCTTTGCCTTGCCCTTCCCATCCTAGTGCCATGTGCAGGCCACCTGGCTGGGTCCTTGGCCACTGTCGGCCCAGATGTGTCGGTGGAAGGCATTATGATTCCATGTCATGCTTGCTTGATTCAATAGGGTAAGATGCACTTAGCCCCTGTGGATGCCATCCAGCTGGCCTGGGGAAGGCAGGGTGGGAGGGGCTGCCTTGGAGGAAGAAGCAGTGGAGAAAGACAGCAAGAGCCAGAGCTAAAGAAACCAGGCTAAGGCTTTAAGTAGCTTAGATGAACATGGATATTTTTATTTCCTGGCTTTATTTTCCCTCTTCAGAAATAATAAATCTTCAGCATCACTGATGTTACCTAAGTTAAGGAGGTCGGAGGGAAGGTAAGAAATCTCATATTCACACTACTACATTTTTCTCTTCAACCACTGGTATAGGTATGTGCATTTAACAATGAACCATTGGGGAAATTGCTATGGTAATCTTAAACAAGAGAGTCATTATACAGAAATTATTGTGTATTTTTCTACAAACGACCATCTTGGTTTGAAACAGGCTGATTAGCTGAACTTAGTGATATATTTGTTCTTTGTATTATATCTCTCAGACCCTTAGGGAAGGAAAATGACATATTTTAATAGATCCTGAGTGTTTTGAATATAGTGCCATCACATCCCATGGCGGGGGCGGGAGAAGGGGCTACACCTGCTGGGCTGGGAGCCCTCCACTCGTAGATATATTTATCAGTCCTCTCTGAGCACCTCCAGCTCAAGCTCAGTTGAAACCTACCAATTTCTTAGCCCCATGAAAAGGCAATTTTGTCTAAAACCTTGGAGTCTATAGATTTTGAAATTGAAAGAAAAGTCATGCCAAAGACTGCATTTTACTTAAACACTTTCTTAGACCCCAAGTTTCAAAACCAACTAAAGCTAGAAAAAGACTATGCTATCTAGGACCTTTAACAGATATATTATTTTGCTTCCAAATAAAGAACAAATTGAATTTGAGTTTCTTAGGCCAATAGGTATTATTTCTTTTTAAAAACATTTAAAAAATATTTATTTATTTTTGTGAGAGAGAGAGAGAGAGAGAGAGAGTGGAGGAGGGGCAGAGAGAGAGGGAGACACAGAATCAGAAGCAGGCTCCAGGCTCTGAGCTGTCAGCACAGAGCCCAACATGGGGCTCAAGCTCACGAACTGTGAGATCATGACCTGAGCTGAAGTCAGATACTTAACCGACTGAGCCACCCAGGCGCGCCAGGTATTCTTTCTTATATTAGAACATTATAGCTATTAACATTATCATCCATGAAAGAAAATGTGAGATTACTTTCCAGTATGTGCCCAGAAGTCTTTCCTCATCTCTGCCCCATGGCTGTTGGTGAGAGATGTGAGATTTCTATATGCATATATTCCTGGTTGGAACAGTTGTATTTATGACCGTATCCCCATAGCTCTTAGCGGAATGACTTTGCTCCAAGGGGGGAATAAAACTATGTTGACTCATCCGTTGCATGAGGTTGATGATGTTGTATATTAAGTCTTTGCTTTGAAATTATCTGTGAGAACCTCAATTAACAGAGACCTTTTTAAAAGAATCTTGGTAGTAGAAAAGTGGTACTCGTTCGATATCCGGGTTGGTTTCAATCCTGTTCACTCACGTTTGTCTTCAACAATGGCCTTTTGTTAAATTTTGTTTGTCTTATCTTGGTTTATTTGAAATTGTATTTCCCATTCAACAGTTCTCGTAGACTATATTTTGTTTTCTGTTTGCATTATTTTCTTCTACTTAATGGCTCTTGATCTTTATCCTAACCTTAACTTTTGTTGTATATAAACATTTTTAATTGACCTAATAATTGGAAATATGAGCATCGTTCCTCAGGTTTTATTGGAAAGCTATGAAAATTGTGACTCCAGATTGTACCTATGTATATTTAATAAGGAAATGAAAAATACCACTTGGGAGTTGACTTGAATATTTTATCTGCTAACATATGCCATCTTGTGTGGCATCAGTGAATATCTGATGTGATTTTTGCAGATATGAAAGGAACCATTTAGATATTTACCAACTGAAGTAACATTTTTTTGTTCTCAGTATTTTTATTTTATTTTATTATTATTTTTTAAAATTTAGTACAACACTGATTTCAGGAGTAGGTTCCTTAGTGCCCCTTACCCACTTAGCCCATCCCCCCTCCCACAACCCCTCTAGTAACCCTCAGTTTGTTCTCCATATTTATGAGTCTCTTCTGTTTTGTCCCCCTCCCTGTTTTTATATTATTTTTGTTTTCCTTCCCTTATGTTCATCTGTTTTGTCTCTTAAAGTCCTCGTATGAGTGAATTCATACGATTTTTATCTGTCTCTGACTAATTTCACTTAGCAAAATACCCTCCAGTTCCATCCACGTAGTTGCAAATGGCAAGATTTCATTCTGTTTGATAGCCAAGTAGTACTCCATTGTGTATATATACCACATCTTCTTTATCCATTCATCCATTGATGGACATTTGGGCTCTTCCCATACTTCGGCCATTGTTGATAGTGCTGCTATAAACATGGGGGTGCACGTGCCCCTTCAAAACAGCACACCTGTATCCCTTGGATAAATACTCAGTAGTGCAATTGCTGGGTCACAGGGTAGTTCTATTTTTAGTTTTTTGAGGAACCTCCATACTGTTTTCCAGAGGGGCTGCACCAGTTTGCATTCCTACCAGCAACGCAAAAGAGACCCTCTTTCTCTGCATCCTCACCAACATCTGTTGTTGCCTGAGTTGTTAATGTTAGCCATTCTGACAGGTGTGAGGTGGTATCTCATTGTGGTTTTGATTTGTATTTCCCTGATGATGAAAGATGTTGAGCATTTTTTCACGTGTTGGTTGGCCATCTGGATGTCTTCTTTGGAGAAGGGTCTATTCATGTCTTTTGCCCATTTCTTCACTGGATTGTTTTTTGGGTGTTGAGTTTGATAAGTTCTTTATAGATTTTGGAGACTAACCCTTTATCTGATATGTCATTTGCAAATATCTTCTCCCATTCTGTCGGTTGCCTTTTAGTTTTGCTGATTGTTTCCTTTGCTGTGCAGAAGCTTTTTATTTTGATGAGGTCCCAGTAGTTCATTTTTGCTTTTGTTTCCCTCGCCTCTGGAGATGTGTTGAGTAAGAAGTTGCCATGGCCAATATCAAATAGGTTTTTGCCTGCTTTCTCCTCAAGGGTTTTGATGGCTTCCTGTCTTACATTGAGGTCTTTCATCCATTTTGAGTTTATTTTTGTGTATGGTGTAAGAAAGTGGTCCAGGTTCATTCTTCTGCCTGTCTCTGTCCAGTTTTCCCAGCACCACTTGCTGAAGAGACTGTCTTTATTCCATTGGATATTCTTTCCTGCTTTGTGAAAGATTAACTGGCCATACGTTTGTGGGCCCACTTCTGGGTTCTCTATTCTGTTCCATTGATCTGAGTGTCTGTTCTTGTGCCAGTACCATACTGTCTTGATGATTACAGCTTTGCAGTAGAGCTTGAAGTCTGGGATTGTGATGCCTCCTGCTTTGGTTTTCTTTTTGAAGATTGTTTTGGCTATTTAGGGTCTTTTTTGGTTCCATACAAATTTTAGGATTATTTGTTCTAGCTCTGTGAAGAATGCTGGTGTTATTTTGATAGGTATTGCATTGAATATGTAGATTGCTTTGGGTAGTATTGACATTTTAACAATATTTGTTCTCCCTATCCAGGAGCATGGAATCTTTCTCCATTTTTTTGTGTCTTCTTCAATTTCTTTCATAAGATTTCTATAGTTTTCAGTGTATAGATTTTTCACCACTTTGGTTAGATTTATTCCTAGGTATTTTATGGTTTTTTGTGCAATTGTAAATGGGATTGATTCCTTGATTTCTCTTTCTGTAACTTCATTGTTGGTGTAAAAAAAATATTTTTAATAAAAATCAAAAATAAAAATGAATTTTTTTCTCTTTCTGTATTCAAGAAAAAGAAAGGAAAAAAAGAGGAAAAAAAGAAAGAAAATGGAATAGTTGGACCTGCTAACAGATTGAAATAGGACTAAAATTACTTCGTTTTCCCCTGTAAGTCAGAGTATGAAGCGCTTTATAGTCCATAAGCAGGCGGTGAGACTTGTGTTCTTGAAAAGCGAGGTGGGTCCGGTTGGGCGGGGCTCAGTGTAACGGCTCCACTGTTCACTAGATGGCGCTGCTAGCCTCCTGGGGTGGATTGTTGCGGTGCTCCTAAGTATGCGCGTGCGCGGGACTGTGAAAATGGCGTCCTCCAGCTACCCTGTCTGTTCTCCCCGATCAGCAATCGTGCACCAGTCCTCTGTCTTCAGCTTTCGTCCACTCCCCTCTTCTTCACTGTCCGTGACCAAGCCCCAGGCACTACCTCTCTCCCGAGTTTTGTCTCAGATGCGGCTATTTTCCCCGGCCCCTTACTTCTGACGGACTGCGGCCTTGACCCCTTCGGCCCCTCTGCAGGAGGGTCTCACGGAGCAATGGCCGAATGAGCAACGGCCGAATGTCGGCCCAGGACCACTTGTGGGACCCTGCTGCTGCCAGAGCTCCGAGACTGCGGCCAGGTGCCAGTCCGCCCCAGAAAAAGGTCGCGAGATGGTGTAGCAGCAGCGTCTCAGGGATTATGGAAAATCACAACACACACCTGGCAGCGGGCTTCACCCTCGACGACCTTGTTCCTGCACCAGTGACTGTGGCTGCCTTCCGGGGTCTGCCGGGACCAGGTGG
This sequence comes from Prionailurus bengalensis, assembly GCF_016509475.1. NCBI lineage: Eukaryota > Metazoa > Chordata > Mammalia > Carnivora > Felidae > Prionailurus > Prionailurus bengalensis. Next base: position 11,418,714 of record NC_057353.1, on the reverse strand, counting down.
CTTCAGCCGTCTCCACCAAATGTCCTTCCAGCAGTGGAGCCGCTTCTCCCCATGTGGCCCGAGCACCTCCCGGACCCCACTCTGCTCCTGGGGATTCGCCCTTCCCACCCGAGCACCGCCAGGTAGGGAGCTGCGGAGTTGCAGGCTGCGCTCCCTTTGTTTACAGTCTTAATGGAATTTAAACCGTCTCCTTTCTCCTTTCTCCCTTTTTAGTTCAATCCCTGCGGCTGTTTCCACTTTCTCTCCAGCTGCTTTTGGGGAGGGGTGCTTTTCCCGTATTCTCCGCCCCCCCCCCCCGGCTCTGTCTTCTCTCCACCTGCAAAAGTGGCTCCCTGCCCGCCGCCGGCTTCTCTCTCCCCAAGTTCACCTCTCTGCGCCGCGTACCTGCTGAATTCTGTGGTTCAGGTTGTGCAGATTGTTGTGTTAATCCTCCAATCAGTTTTCTAGGTGTGGAGGATGGTTTAGTGTTGGTCTGGCTGAATTTCATGGACGCGAGACACACACAAAACGTCCATGCTGTTCCGCCATCTTGGTTCCTCCTCCTGAAGTAACATTTTGATTAGTGAAAGCTATTGACAGACGATCTCCACAGCTATTGGGTCTCAGTGAACTTGACTGGGTGTGATTGGTTATGCTAATGTCAGTGTAGTGCCTTTTATGTTATTTCTTCACAAGTAGAATCAAATACCCTGAGAAAATAGGCCCAGTTTTATTCAGTGGCTTGCAATTTATCTTGTGTTACAGGATTTATTTTATATTTTAGCATTAATGGGCCATGAGAAGATACTTCCAATATGTATTTTTTAAAATTTTTGTTAAGAGCTACTTATGTATTAGTGAAAGGTCACCATGCACTACTCTGGGAAATGAGATATATTCCTAGCTGTAAAGCAGCTAGTCTGCTTACACTTGGAAATAAACCAAGTAAATAATATTTGGTAAGTGACAAAATCAGTATGGAGTCAGCCAGAAGGAACCCTGGGTTGCCCAGGAAGGCTTCCCTGGGGAGAAGACATTTCCTGTGACGTTCTGAAGAATGAGTAAAAGCAGCCAGGAGAAGAAAGTGGAGTATGAGTAAAATCGAGGGGAAGGAATTACTGGTTGATGGTGAGAAAAGGCTAGTGTGCCTGGGGGGGTGGTACGTGTTGATATAGAGTACTAATGAGGGAGTAGCGAGAAATAAGGCTGGAGAGAGCAGGGACAAGACCCCAAGAGCAAAGTCTTTGGTGTTATTGCATGTTAAATGGTTCCCTGAAGACATGCCTCACAGAGAAGCAAGAATTTATAGTGATGCTTATTCCTAAGAAACTGTTGCCGTTGAATTCATTCATTCGACAAGTATGTATTGCATTTTTATTAAATCTCTGGAACTTTGCTTAGTCCCGGACATAGAGCAGTGACTGATGTTGGCACTGTCTCTGCTCTCCCGGGGTTATAGGCCACTCTGGGAAACTAATATTAAATCCCAAACCATACAGTGTCCTCACCAGGAAGTAGATACATTGGAAGTGAAGGTGTGGGGTTTCATGTGTTTAAGGAACACAGAAGGAGCAGTATGACTGACATGGGGCTAAGAGGAGAAGGAAAGGAGGACAGTGGGGGTCAAATGGAATCAGGAAGAAACGGCAGAAAACGAGGCAGAGGGGCGGAATATGCAAGGTCATGGTTCTTCTCACCTTCATCCCCAGCAAAGCAATGGGAAGTCTCAGAGAGGTTAAAGCAGAGATGGATGAGATTTCCCTCCTGAAAAATTTCCTGGGGGGATGGATGGCAAGAGTGGGTGCCGAGGTTGAGCTGTCTTCTACCTGTTAGGTGATACCATTGTCATCAGTAGGGATAAACCCTGAGCTGCTTTCATCATTGGTTGGTCGAGTTGTTTTCCACACTCTAGCCAGACTAGGTTATGACCAAAGACCTGACTTTATGGGATGGCTGTGGTCTATGGCAAGGACAGTGCAAGGCTAAAAGGCTTAAGAAAAATAGATCCTGCCACATGGCCCTTAATAGCAGGATAGTCTCTTCAACTGAGCTAGCTGGAGATGGGCACCTATAATATCAGCCAACAGTGTGCAAAAATCTTAACTCTTACGATGCACTTAAAAGCAGCTTTAATAATCAGATGTAACTAGGGTCACTGCCTCTTGTATGAGCACTCCAAGTAGCAGCTGATACGAAAACTTATAAAAAGAAATTAGGCTAATTGTGTCATTTTTGAGTTCCTTTCAAAACATGAGGAACTTCATTTTTAACTTTATTTTCCTTTATGTACAGACACCCGAGTTTAAAATCTTAAATCATATCTCTCTTGCCTTGTACATTAGAGATGATTCCCCACAGGTAAGACTAAATTTTATCCTAAAGAATGGTGTGCAATTCATCCTGACATTCTTATTTAGCTCCGCTGTCTTTCTTCCTGCTTTTATCTGTTAAGAGTGTATATGTCATAATATCTTAATCCCCAGTTGGATCCCTGTCAATAGAAGTAACTCTTTTGAACTAACCAGAACTTCTTGGAGTCGCAAACAGATTTAGAAATATGGGCTTTATCTTCCATGTGCTGTTGTTGGGTTTATACTCATCAAATACCTCAGACTTTGCAATATGATCAGGCTGAATAAATACATCCCAAACTGAATATGTGCAAAATTATTCAAATGCATGAATATGTATATATGTAGATCTATAAAGACAGTTGGATTAAACTGTGAACACACTCTAGGAATCTTAACAGCTGAACACATGTCAAAGGGACATGTCTTATTTTCTGGAATGTAATACATTTTTGAGTTATATATTTTATATGAATTTTCCATCCTATAAGTAATATTAATGTAATGGATTTTTACAATTAAAGAATCCTGTTGGCTCTTTTATTCACTCAGGCAAACATTTATCAAGGCTTATTATGGACAGGAGCTATACTATTATTCTAGTCGAAGCACAATTATTCAAATATTACTTTTCTAATTTTAGGATTAAGCAGGGCTTTTATTCCTCCTCCTTCCTTCTCTGCTGCGTTTTGAACCTGTAATTGTTCATTGTTCTTTACCATCTCTGCCAGATGAAGGACAGGAGAAAAAAGTGATATAAAAATCAAATCAAGTGATTCTGCTTCTTGTCTGCAAATTTGATAGGAAAGGACATTGTAATTGGCTTTTTGTTTGGTGTTTTTGTTTTGTTTTGCTGCTGTTGTTGTTCTCTCCTTCTTAGCAGTTTTTAATACATTTGATCGCTGACTCAGTAAATGTCTGAGCAACATTTAGATTTGTACTATCCTCACCGCCCCCCCCCCGCCCCCCGCCATTGTCATCTAATATTTTGACTAATTGAGACTTGCCTAAATGCAAATTTAACATTTTGGATTGTAGCAGGATTATTGTAGCAGGGTTAACCAAATTACCTGGACTAAGGAATGGCAAGGCCAGATGCAGATGGAAGGAGAGAAACTAGGAAGAGGTTTACCTCTTGTCACATGCAGTTTCCCGAGGAGAACACAGCACACGCTGGGGAAGCACTGAGGTCCGGGATGGAGGTGAGGGGAACGTGGGCAGGAGCCTTGATTGCGGTTTCTACAGGAAGGAGCAGGTGAGGCAGGGCGAGCAGGCTCAGGATTGGCCAGTGTGAATCATTTCAGTGAAGTAGACGTGTCCCTGCTTGTCTGGTACCTACCTTGGGGTGACTGTGAGAACCCAATAAGGGAGGTGATTGGGGATGTGGACTTAATGGACTCAAGAGGAAGAACTGGCCAGCCTTTGGTCACGATCTCAAACCTGGGTCAAGACAGAAGTTTAAAAAATTATTTCAAACAAAACAAAACAACCCCAATTCTATTACATATCCATGTTAAAATACTTTTAATACCTCCTGGCATATCTACTCCTCACCGTCTCACCTCCTGAGTCATGGCCGCCCTATGTCTGGCTTGTAACTGACTTCTGTCCAGCATGCGAGCCATTCACTCGGGGCCCATGTGGGGCCACTTCTCCACACTGCAGCCAGAGCGAGCTTTAATGATCTAAGTCTATGCCCTCTACCTCCACCCTAACCCCCATTGCTGCTGCAAACATGTCATGACTTGCCATTGCTCTGAGGACAACAAGACTCCCTTGTGGCCCCACGTGGCTGGGTATATGTCCCCACCTTTGCCAGTCATCCCCTGGGGCTTCTGCCACCTGCCTTGGTCTTCTCTCTGCACATTTGCAACGCTTTTTACATGCTGAGCCCCCAAATATTCACTGACCGAATTTCATTAGATCTGATACACCGCTGATTGTAAGAAACACCGTTGTTTCCCCAAGAGAGAAAAAGACCATTCAGTGTCTTAATCACTCTGGATAATGCAACGCGTGGCTTCCTCAGCCCGTGTTTGCACTAAGACTTCCTGTATGGAAGGGACTGGGTAATGCTTGCTCTCATTAGGGGCATCGGTTGGTGCGTGATGGGTGCCTTTTGAATGTTCCTCCGCGACAAAACATATTTCAGCTTCAGCCAGTTGGGAGTATCTTCCTTTCTTATGTGGCAAAATGCATCTTTGTTGTTGCTTTTCCAGAAAACATGGAGTTGTAGTCGTTCCTCCAACAGGAAATATTTGTTCCACTGCTACCAAACCCAATACTCCTTGTTTCCATATCTTTCTAAGCTCAAAGAACCTTAATTTTGATAGGAAACCAAAAACATTTAAAAACATTTTGACAACGCCTGTCAAAACAACAATGTGGGTAACTCCCATGGAAAAAGGACAGTATGAACAGCCATGACCAAGTTCATGCACAAACGGGCAATGACAATAATGTCACAACAGGCTCTTCTCTGTTCCCCCGCCCACCCCCACTGGAACCCATCCTCTTAAAACTAGTGTTCCGTGACTTTCTCCTTACGTGTCCCCTTTCATTCCTGAGAATCAAACTTATTTTTGCATGCCACTGCTTCACAAGACCTAATTGACGCCCAGCCAGCTTGTTATTTAGTTGCCCGGAAGTTGAGAGTTGTTTGCAGATAGGAAAACTTCACTCTGAAATCTTCTCCTGAATGATGTATAAAACTCTTAAATAAGGTGACGCTACTTAGTGCTTCTCTATGCCAAGAAATGTTTTCTTTTTACCTGTTTCTCACTCAAAATGAAACATTCTCCATGATCCTCTGTTAACTGACTTGAATCTGAAAAATTAACTTTTTACAGGATCTTTGTACTAGAAAATCTAAATAAGTTATGAGAATAAGTGATCCCTTTTCTATTCTTAATAGACAGACAGGATTTTCCTTTATTTAGAAACTGTGTTGTCTTGTCTCCAATAGGCTATGACTGCATCATCTTCGTCGTCATCATCTTTGTCGTTTCTATGGCACCTTGCACTTTCCAAAGGACTTTCACATCCCTCATCTTATTAATGTGTTCCACGTTCCTACCTTTCCATTTCTGCCAGCTAGCCATGAGCATGCAACAAATGTATTCTGTTGAATAAATGAGTGGGTGAGCAAATGATTAACCATCATGATGTTACATCCATGGTAATACAGAGTGTCTGTTGGCTTGTTTCATCTTTAGTAGTGCCTGCTAAGGGCTGGCTTATGTTCTAGAACTTCATCATACTTAGCAATGTTTTTTTTTTCTTTAATGTTTATTTATTTATTTTGGGAGAGAAAGACAGTGCAAGTGGGGGAGGGGGCAGAGAGAGAGGGAGAGAGAATCCCAAGCAGTCTCCGTGGTGTCAGTGCAGGAGATTGATGTGGGGCTCCGTTCCACGAACTGAGAGATCATGACTCGAGCTGAAATCAAGAGTTGGACGCTCAACCAACTGAGCCACCCAGACGCCCGTTGGCAATAGGTTTTTAATCGGATCCAGATTGAGCTGTGAGTTATGACAGAAGCCTGTATTTTTCCAGGTTTTTTTTTTTTTAAGCAAGATTTAGATGGATAGAACAATAATAACAAATGAGGAAGGGCTGAAAACCTGTCCTTCGGCTCATGTCAACTTTCAGTTGTATCTTGTATCTCGGTGTGGAGAGTTAACGACATTTGCTAATTATGTACTAGGTTCCAGGTGACTGTAATAAACACTTTCATACATTATTGTATCTGATCTGGTTACGTGTTATTTTTCTCTTGCTAATGCTGGGGATAGTATTTCTTTAACCCCTGTTCACTTACAGAAGGAATTCTTTTGCTGCTTCTCACAAAGGTATTTTATTCTCTCATGGGTGCTTATCAGTCTATTACAAAAATGATCTTAATGTGTGTTGGTTAGGCGTTTGTTGTCATCTTGGTTGGGCAGATTGCCTTCCATCTGAATTGGCTATTGCCCCAGCATCCTGTTAGTGAAGGGCTGAGGCTCAGAATTTCAGCTTCTAGGTCCTTTGCATTCTCTAAAGTTGCTCTCATTTGTTGCTATGGGTTCCTTGCTCTGCAAAACCGATCCTAGAACTCTCGAGAAGTCACCATCTGGGGTGCGGTGGCACTTGCTATGAGCCGTACGACTCATCAGCTGCTCCATGGGTCTCTCTTGCTCTTTTGGTTCCCAGGAGGATATTTCCAGAGGCAGAGAAAAAAAAAACAACCAAAAACGATGGTTCATTTACCTAATGTACTTCGTCCTAGTGGATGTGGATGAGAACAGCAATTGAAAGTTTTCTGAGTTTATTTTTTTTTCTTCTGTTTGCTGGCTTTTAGCAACAATAGTCATGCAGACAGCTCTATATTAATATCCTGCTTCTCTCAGGTATCAGAGTGAGTGGCTATTGGTTTTACAGTGCTGACTTTGCTGTTCTTGCTTATAAATATTATACTATTTCTGAACCTGTGAGCTAATGGAGAGAATACCAAAGAATAAATAAAATCACAAAACTTGCAATTAAAAAAGAGAAGTTCCCTTAATCTCAGGGTAAATAAACCACTTAGTGCATATTAGTTCCTAACATTCCTTAAAAATTTTTTTTATTCATATTTGTTTATTTTTGAGAGAGAGAGAGAGAGTGTGTGCAGGGGAGAGGCAGAGAGAGAGGGAGACACAGAATCCGATGCAGGCTCTAGGCTCTGAGCTGTCAGCACAGCCTGATATGGGACTTGAACTCACAAACCATGAGATCATGATGTGAGCTGAAGTCAGAGGCTTAACCGACTGAGCCACCCAGGTGCTCCTAGTTGCTAACATTTCTAAGGAAAAGGTCTGTGATAGGCTTTGTGGCCTGTCAAATGCATTGAAAACATTGACTCTATTGTCATAACAGGTACATTATAATGTTGTCTGTAATACCACGCCAGCTCCTAGAGACTTACATTACAGTTTCTCAAATGTTGTTATAAAAAATATTGGCTTGAGGGGCTCCTGGGTGGCTCCATTTGTTAAGCGTCTCACTTCGGTTCAAGTCATGGTCTCATGGTCATGGTTTGTGAGTTCGAGCCCCGTGTCGGGCTCTGTGCTGACAGCTCAGAGCCCGGAGCCTGCTTCGGGTTCTGTGTCTCCCTCTCTCTCTGTCTCTCCCCTGCTCACGCTCCGTCTTTCTGTTTCTCAAAAATAAATAGACATTAAAAAAATATTGGCTTGAGTATTGTTGGCCAGTGTATATGGATCTACTGTGCATTATAAACAATGTTAAAGACGAGATGTTTGGCATTCTTATCTGCTAGCATTGTTAGTAGGTTTTTTTCTAGAAATTTCTTCTCAATATGGAAGAGAAGAATAGCTTCGCAATAAATTAAAGATAAAGGTGAAAATAAGTAAGGCTAGTTTCATCTTCTGATGCAGAGATTTTCATTATTTCTATGTGAAAAAAGCACAAGTATTTCTATGTGAGGACTGGCAACCTACGCTTTCAAATAGTATCCTTTTTTTCCCCATTCCCAAGTGTCTGAAATTGGGACTAGTCAATAAATACTAAATATTTTTTAACTGAAAATTAGGTCACCTATGTTTCTCAAAGATCTGGCTTTAGGTAATTCCACGTAGGAGTTTGTTTGCTTCTTGAATTTATTTCTATCAGTTTAGAAGAGAACTTTTTCTTAACAGTAGAATTCGATTTTATAACCATGTAATTTGGTTTACCAAAAGCTATTTTTTTTTTTTGGTATGGCTTTATTGCGTGTATTTACCTACTGTATTTCTATTCCCGTCCTCATTTATTCCTGATGTTTGTGCATTTAGCTTGCTAGGAAATAATCCTATGCCTGTCCCCTGCATTTTTCTATGTGTACAATTTAGAAAGCAATTCACAAGATTTCACTTACACTATCTATATCAGACACAATTTTACTTTCTACAGATATAATTTTCAGAATGAATTCTTTATGTTCAATTGCCAAGAAAATAGTTTCTCTTGGCATAGCTATGATTTCATATATATGTATGTATGTATGAATGTGTGTATATGTATATATATTACATTCTTGCACCTGTGTTTAATTTAAAAAGCTTGCCAGAGAAATGACAATTTTAAGTAATCTCTACTTTGCTCTAATTAAAGATTGGGAGATTTGTCTAATATATGAGACCCTACAATTTGATACTATGGATTTGGTTTACTACAACCAATTCTCAGATGATTCTTATGTTGAAGTAAATGTATTATGATGATATCCTAAGAGGTTGCCAGAGATTTCAAGTGTATTTACAGAGATGTCTGAGATCTCTATTTGGCTGTCATTGTGTTCCCTGCTGTTAGGCTGTGATGAGTTGGACCTTCAAACCATTTCTAGGTGGGCCCAGTAAAGTGGTACATTTGTAAAAACCACTGTGAAGACTATGCCTTCTGGAAAACAGTTATAGAATTCTTGCAAATTTCCTTCTTCAGGGAAACCGTGAAACATTGCTGTTGTCTGATGACATAAGAGGGGTAGTCAAAACGCCTTCCATAAATTTGCCTGGGTAGAAAAGTCTGGATTCATCTTTTTCATTGCATTAGAGCCTGACCACAGTCAATTAAAACACCTAGACCTGCTCTGAAGCATGTTCTGTGTTAGGGATTTGAGGAGAGGGGAAAGAATGTGACATAGTCATCTAGGGGAAGAGAGATTACTAGAGAATGGGAGGCTAGTAACATGGGAAGGATAGAGTATTTTGTGCAAAGACATAAAATACTGAGGTGTTTGTGCTCTGTTGACAAGAGCAGTTACACATTGAGATAAATGGCTTTATTTTCAATATTCTTCAGCTTCTACATTCATCTCTTTGACTGGAGTCATGTATGTAAGATGATCTCACATATCCCCCCAAAGCCATAAAGTCAATGAATTCATGCAGTGAACAGCAGGGAAATAACTGTAGGCCAAAGAGCATGGGAGAGCAAGGTGACAGCAGACAGTAGGGCTGTTTTGTCAGATGGACTTAGGTATTTTTTTTTCTTTTTTTTTTTGGATTAGATCACATGGCTGGACAGCAATCTGCTACTATAGGGGCTAGACCTGGACAAGACTAATTCCATGGGTAGAAAATGATTGTATTATCTTTTGAGCAGCCCAGTGTGTGCGAAGTGAGTTGGTACTCTCAAGTCCCTTGAAACTTGGCTCCACTTACTTTTTCAAACACCTTATTCAGATTGGTATTTCATGTGGTCCCCTCCTACTGCTTTTGCCTAATCACCACTTGATTGCCATGAAAAACGTGTTTTGGTTATCCAGGGAATATCTTTTTCCTGTCAATTGATATTTTTAGACTACTAAACAATCTTTAAAACATTTTTCTTCTTCTTCTTGTTTCTTTCTTTCTTTCTTTCTTTTTTTTTTTTAGAATAAAAAAGTCCTTGAACATACTTCCAAACATCAATCTTTTCATTGTTTCATTATGGCAGTGACTTTCAATTCTACTTCCTCCAGGGAAAAGGTTGGCTCCTTAGTTCCTGTAATGTTTTTCTGGCTCTTGGGGTCTGCACTATTTCAATTCCAATTTCAGTTTCCATTTTAATAACCTTATGGTCATGACAAAGTACGTGAGTTTTGCCAAAGTCAATCCAGTGACTCTCTGTCTAACCGTTGGCTTTCTCAATGCTATAGAGCTTTATTTTCTCAAGTTCCTATTTGCAATTGCCTTCTGATTCAGATCTGGTGATAAGCTGCCGCACAGAGCAAAACTGCTTTATTTATTGTTTTTTTCTCCTCTCCCAAAACTGACAGGATTTTTTGGTTCAAATTTTTTTCTGTGTGACAAGTGCTACCATTTCAATGATGAAATAACTAGCTTTCTTAGACTTTTCTTGAGGGTGTTTTTGTCACTCAAAAAATGAAATGTCTTCTCATTTATTTTCATGTACACTTTTCATTAAGTTGGTCATTTTATATTTCTAAGCCTCTCATGTTTCATTTGGTGATCATGGCATTTATATTTAACCTGCCATGTATTTTCCAGATGCGAAGCAATAAGAATATCTGTACTTATGAATAAGGGACTTTTGTTTCAGTTCAATTAACATTTTAAAAGAGAAGGAGTTAGTGCATATTTTTTAATGCTGGAGGCTAGGTGACATTTCAGTGGCTTAGAGGGTCAGTACCCTAATAGAAATTAAGTGGTTTTTATTGTTGTTATCATTAGCTTCAACATTTGATTTGAAATATTAATCTTGCTAAGCAGGGTAAAACACTGTTTATCAATCAATTGCGGTGAATTGCCTGCCCCTTTCCTTCATTCCTTTTGGTGTTAGTTAAAGGATTATTTCTCAATCCATTCCGTCAAAACATGGCACACAAAGGGAACAGAATTAAAGGCATGGATATCTAGGAATAAACTTGTAGCTTATTGGTAAAGATTTTTTAAAATCATGCTTCCTTCACCAAAGTGTGCAATGAAGTCTACTTCTGTATTCCACCTATATCCCAAAATACTCCTGGTTTTCATTATTTTCTTCCTTTTCTAGGCCCTGATGGATTACATTTTCCTACAAAGCATCTTAAATTAGAGGATTACATTGCGTGGTGGCATTCAAAGAGGTTAAGTAACTTGTCTGCGCCCACAGAGTTCCTATGTGGCAAGTGTTTTTCCAAACCTAGGTCTGGATCACCCCAAAGTATTTGTTCATCAAAACAATACTGTTTTGATGCTGAGAACCAAGACCATCTATATTAACATGATTGTACTATTTGATTGTATTCACTAACTTAACTATTTTTCACCATTTCCGTTAACATGCCTTTACTAGTCTAAGAAACTGTTCCCCAGGGAGATAAAAAAATAATTTTATCGCTCATACGAGGAACTTTGTGAAAAGCTCCGTTTAAATGAACATCACATTGTCCAACTATTGAATAGACAGCATTAAATAACTGCTTACTGCCTGAGACTTCCCTACTTTGCATCAATGTCCTCTTCTTACTTTGTCCACCAATCCTAAACTATGATAGCATGACTTTACCTAATCTCTTTCAAGTCCCCACACTGCAAGATCTGTCTTAAACTAGATTCCCAAACCTCATAAATATCCTGACTTTGCCTGTTCCTTCAAGATGCTAGTACAACTTTATCAAGGTAGTGTTCTGCCATACTATGGTAGACAATCATCTTCATTTACCTTATCTTCAGGTTGGTTTCTTGATATTTTCGGGGGTCCAGGATGTGGTTAGGATTACATTTCTTTGATTTGATATTTCTTTCATTTCTTGGTTTCTATGATACAAGTGCTAACTGGATACCTTGTGATTAATTCTGAAAGAGACAATGAACCATCCCCCTGTTTCCATCCCTACGTGTTCTTATTGGTGTGTGATCCAAGTAACATTGCTTATCTTCATTGTTCTTCTCGGGAGATAATGGTGTAAATTACAGGGTTGTTGTGAGAATTAAAATAAGATAGTATCTTTGAAAATGTGCTGCAGAGTGCTATGTAAAGATAGAATTATTTTGTCATTCGTATTACTTATCCTACATAATAGTGCTAATCATTCAATGTCAAGCAGATTTCTGGAGGGCCAGATGAGGGAGGCTTTGTGAGGATGATTCTTAGGTTTCTGTACCATGCGACAGGAGGTTGTGGACCATTTTCTGAGCTAAGAGAAACAGGTCAAAAGCAGAGAGGGAGCTGGAGGCTAGGAGAGGGACACATATGAGAAGACAATGCATGGATCTCTTTCTGTGTAATTAATCACTTCTTAGTACCTAATGGAAATTTTTCTTTAGGCAGGACTCTTTCATTCACTTTTCTTTCTTTCTGGCTGTCCCCATCTATCCTAATCTTAAATTGATGACTGCTAAAATATTAGCTTCATCCCAGATCTTGAATTGGATTTGAATTCTATACATCCAACTGGAAATTTCCATATGATTTTCCCACAATTGTCTCAACCTCAACCTGTCAAATGATTATCTCCCTTATCTTGGCTAAAAGAAGCAGGATTCCTGAGGTTAAACAAAGGATCCTAGCCTTTTCTGCTTCTTCCTCCATTCATCCATTCATTCATCAAATATTTACTGAGTACTTTATGTGTCTGGCCATTCCCTTAGGCTCTGAGATATAATCATTAAGTCAAACAGATATAATCTCTGATCTCTTGGAGCTAAGTCACTTTCTCCCCCCATTTCTTATATTTCCCTTCCCTGACTTTTTAAGGCAGTATTTCCCAAATTGTGTGCCTTAGAACAGAGGAATAGTCTTGGGCTACCAATAAGTGTTAAATGAAACAAAACAAACATGAAACAAAACAAACTTTCTGAGATCATTTGAATTGAGAAAAATAGGATTAGTAAAACTTAAACATTCTTTTTATTGCTGGATTTGTCCAAGCATTTATTTTATTTTTTAATCATTATTGAGGAATAATTGATAAGTATAATTGTATATATTGAAAATGTATAATGTGATGATTTGATATACATATATATTGTGGGCTATTACCAAGGTCATATAATTAACACATCCACCAATCACATAATTAACTTTTTTTTTTTTTTTTTGGTGAGAATGCTAAGATCTATTCTCAGCAACTTTCTAGAATACAGTGCCATTAAGATAGTTACCAGGCCACACATCAGATCCTCAGAACTTGTTTCCTCTTATAACTAAAAACATGTATCCTTTAATCTACATCACCCATTTCTGCCTCCCCCCCAGCCTCTGACAACCATCATCCTATTCTCTGTTTCTGTGAAATGTTCATATACATGTATACATTTTCTTCATCCATTCACCTGCCAAAGGACATTTGGGCTGTTTCCATATCTTGGTTATAGTGAATAGTGCTGCAATGAACATGGATGGGAGTGCAGATATCTCTTCAAGATACTGATTCCAATTTCTTTGGATATGTACCCATGAGTGAGAGTGCTGGATCATATGATAGTTCAATTTTTAATGTTTTGAGTCATTGCCATACTGATTTCCATAATGGCCATATGGATTTATATTCCCACTGTGTAGAAGAGTTCTTTCCCCCATATCTTCACCAGCATTTGTTATCTCTTATCTTTTTGATAATAGGCATCTTGACAAGTGTGAGATGATATCTCATTGTGGTTTTGATTTGCATATTCTTTTTTGTTAAGTTTATTTGTTCATTTAAAGAGAGAAAGAGAGAGAGAGAGAGAGTAGGGGAGGGGCAGATAGAGAGGCGGAAAGAGAGAATCCCAAGCAGGCTCCACACTGTTAGCGAAGAGCCCAATGCAGGACTTGAACTCGTGAGTTGTGACATCATGACATAAGCAGAAACTAAGAGTCGGACGCCTAACTGAGTCACCCAGGCACCCCTTGGTTTGCATATTCTTGATGTCTGATGTTGAGCACTTTTTCATGTAGCTGTTAGCCATTTTTATGTCTTATTTGGAAAAAAAATGTCTATTCAAGGTTTTTGCCCCTTTTAAAATTGGGTTATTTGCTTTTTTTGCTATTGATTTGCATGAGTTCTTTATATATTTTGAATATTAACTCCGCATTTGATATATAGTTTGCAAATATTTTCTCACATTCTACAGGTGGCTTTCTCAATTTATTGACTATTTCCTTTGCTGTGCGGAAGCTCTTTATTTTGAGATAGCGTCACTTGTTTACTTTAGCATTTATTGCCTGTGCTTTGATGTCTTATCCAAGAAATCATGACCAACGCAAATGTCAAGGATCTATTTCCCTATGTTTTCCTCTAGGGTTTTTACCCATGAGCCTTATGCGTCTTGTAAGTGATATATTATACAGCACTGGCAAACTTACTTGACCATAAAGCCCTCTGTGTACAGACCTTCCAGCTGGCATAGTGTGCTTTACAAAAATCTTTAAGCCACTCTGCTTTAAAAAATGATTTCATTCATTCATTTGTTTAATATTATTGTGAGCCTACTATGTGTTTTGTTTATTCTTCTGTTAGGGATTGTGGAGAATAAAAAGATGAATAAATCATTGCCTCTGACCTGAAGAGATTTGTAGTGTCTTTTATTTTATTTTATTTTTTTCCTTTTCTTTCTGGTCCACTGGAATATTATATTCCCTAAAGCATTTGAGCTATCTTCTAATATTTGATGGTGAATTTAACCCCGAATAGTAATTCAAATTTCAATGACCCTTTCCTCTATGGTTTAGATTTTCTTTCTGAATTCTCCTTCTCCTTGTGCCCTTTACCTTGTTTTTATCTCACTGAATATCTCCTCACGGGTTCTTTTTGACTGAAAGCCCATAGTTTCAGATTTTCTAGCAAATGCGTTATGTCCACAGGTTAATGAACGACAAATCATGAATACTAGTGAATAGTGATGGGTTCACCAATGGCTGTGTCTGTCCCCTTCTAATAGAGGGATTTCTGTGCTTGAGATGGAAACAGAATGCAATGCATTCTTTGGGTATGGGTTAACGGATGGAATTTTCCTTGCTTTGTTTTATAACCATTATTTGGAACGTTACTATATTCTGAAGAGTAGTCATTTGTAGCACAGTGAGTGCAATTTTTTAGTTGCTGTGTTACACCATCTTGTATAAATCTGTAGCTAATGTTGGACTCTGATTTTTCTCACAGGTACTGGGATAAGGTGAATCATGTTATTGACTAGAATCAACTCTAGCTTTATCAGAAGCTGAACATGTTCATAGGCTTTTTTTTTAAAATCTGAAAAAATGTTCTCAAAGCTTCTGTTTGAGGGGCGCCTGGGTGGCGCAGTCGGTTGAGCATCCGACTTCAGCCAGGTCACGATCTCGCGGTCCGTGAGTTCGAGCCCCGCGTCGGGCTCTGGGCTGATGGCTCAGAGCCTGGAGCCTCTTTCCAATTCTGTGTCTCCCTCTCTCTCTGCCCCTCTCCCGTTCATGTTCTGTCTCTCTCTGTCACAAAAAATAAATAAATAAACGTTGAAAAAAAAAAGCTTCTGTTTGAAACAGTGATTTTCTTCCAAGTGAATCTGAAATTTCTTAATGTTATTGTGAAGCACAGAGAGGTAGCTGTGTTTGTGTGTGTGTGTGTAAGTATATATGAATGTAGTTTACGTTTTGATTCATTTCTGGTGAAAAATTAATGCAATTTTGCATGTCTTTTCAATTTTTCTGGATCAGATATTGTCCACATGAGTATTAAAGGAAGATGAGGCTAAGGCAAGGGCCAATCTTTACACGTTTTTGATGTTCCAAAGATGAAATGACTATGAAAGTCTCCACTGATGACTCTCGGTTCACAGTAGATACACCAGAGAAATGAGTGCATGACTCCAAGGTGCTGGTGGTCTCTTGCCCTGGGAGGTGTCAGGAGACCTGCTGGGTCTGTTTTTGTGTATACAGGGAAGCACACGGTGTAAATGAGTATACATATATAAACATCCCAGTGAAATAATGACACAAAAAGATTGTTTTGGTAAGAAGCTTAGACTCAGGTATACCTTATTCTAGTTAACCTGTGCCGAGGCTTGGCAAAAATGGACTTAAAGGGCTCAAGTAAAATGGACATATTTGAATGCCAGCTGTTGAAAATCTTTGCAGTAACTCAGTTTATTAGTGGCAATGGGCTGTGTCTTAGGCTCTGATAAAACCTTTTGAGTACTTTAATGGAAATGTAACTTAGTGGACTGTAGGAAATGTAGAAGGAGAGTTTAATGAGCGAGAGTGCATGGTACGTGATGGGGCTTGGAAAGGTAGGTCTTTATGGGCAGCGTCAATGGTCACGTCACCCAGCAAGCTTCCCTCCTGCTCTCCCACTTCCTGAGGGCTGTGGTAGCAGCACCACTCCTTCCTCTAGGAAACGCTCCCAGTTGCGGAGTCTGAATGGTGTGGTCATTTCGACTATGGACTCAATCTGGCCACAGATGATTGAGGCCCAGGTGTGGGCTTCCAAACCAGCCCCATCAGAACCCTTCCCTGGAGGTTTCACAGACACAAACAGGGGAAGAGATAAGCCCCTACTTGGTGGCAAAGCTGGGAGATATCAGGTCCAGAAGCAGCTGGTGGCTTTATTTTTACAACATGGAAGAGGCCGCTGGGAGAGAACAGCGCGTCCCACAGATCCTGTGTAGAGAAGCTCGGACAGGAGACGGAGAGCCTCGGAGGGTATCACTTCTCTTTCCAGGTGAGCCTCAGGCCTGCCTATACTTTAGTCTCTTTATTGCTACGTGTCTGCTAATAAATTCCTCTCTTGCTCAAGCTAGTTTGATTGGGTTTCTGCCACTTTCAAGCGAAAGAGTCTTGTCCCATAGGGTCTGAAAAATACACGCCAGGGAGACGTATTCGGGGACTAGAAGAGTCAGTTCTCTTAAAGAAAATAAGCTTGCTTTACTACAAAAAAAATTGGTCCCCCTGTGTGAGCAGAGTGCTGCTCTGTGAAGTATTAGATGCACAGTAAGAGTGTGATTAAAAACCTGATTAGTGTCTGCATGAACCTGTTGTGTGGGAGCTAGAAAACAATATTACATTTAAAAACCTGCCACATGTGTAAGATTAATATTTTTTTCACGTTGGCTCTCTCTCTCCCCATCCTGCCGCACGAAACCGTTCAGTTGGTGTGAAACACAAACAAGGGTTACATGCCTGCAACCACAAGGCATCTAATGCAACCGGATGTCACTCAAGCAAGGATGTGCTTCAAACCATGGTGGAGTTCGTGCTATACAACACAGATGAGAGGCAAAGCACTTTCTTTCCCATGGGAGCAATCCTAGACTGTATACAGATATTTGCTAATCATTTAGAGAAGGGCATATTTATAATTTTAAAAATATACTTAATTGATGAGGTTATAACCCAAACTATTTTCAGCCACTTGCCGATAAGCATAGGATCTATGCACAGGAGCCTTACTTGTCCATCTTAGCACGTGATGTGTGCTCCGGGGCCTGCCTCCTCCTTAGGACATGGACGCTGCCGGTTGTTCATTTCCATCATCTGTCTTCACCTCCCCCATCTTGACTTTGGGCTGTACTTTCCAGCGAGCTGTGGAGAGAGGAAACAGTCCTAGGCCACACGTCTGGAGATAACAAGGGGCTTTACCATTTATGTGTTCTGGAAACTTAGGTAGATTAATCTCTGAGCCTTTTTTATTCATTGGTATGAAGAAATAATACCAACCCCATAGAGCTGTTAAGCAGCAAAATTTATTAATCAGTTGATTAATTCAAAAATATTTATTGAGTGGCTACTATTGCAAAGCGCCCTTTTGGGAGAAGCATTGAACAAAACAACCCAAAATCTCCAGCTGCCTAAAGTTTGTTGTCTAATGATAGAGATAGACCATAATAGGTAAAATGTATGCTATGTAGGAAAATGACAAGTGCTAAGTAAGAAAAGAAAGTGGAGAAAAGAATTAGGAAGTTCTACAACTTTGGAAATGTGGCCAGGAAAGACCTCCCTGAGGTTATATTTGGGAAAAGACCAGAAGGAGGGAAGGAAGGAAGGAAGGAAGGAAGGAAGGAAGGAAGGAAGGAAGGAAGGAGGAAAGGAAGGGAGGGAGGAAGGGAGGAATGATGGGAGGGAGGGCCAAGCCAGGCACATATCTGGAGTAAGAGCTTTCCAAGCAGAGGGAACCCTGCGTGCCGGGATTCTAGAAAGGAAGCGTGCAAAGTGTGTTGAACAAGTAGAAAGGACACAATTGTAGCTGGAGGGGAGTGAAGTGCAGAAAAAGTCCTGGAGGCCCTTCTAGGTCCCCAAAAGGACTTTGGCCTTCACTTTGAATGAGATGGAAGACAGTTGGAGGGTTATGCAACAATTTCCTTGAAAGTGCCTGGACCAGTTCTAGTATGTAGCAGGTATTCAAAAAATGCTTGCTGATTGAACCAAGGATTTGTTTTCATCTCATCCACCTTCTTCCACTTCCCGCAGAGCATGAAGGGTTGAGGCCATGGTCACATTGTGTTACCATCTTTACATGGTGTAAACAATGTCTCTGAGCTTCTCAGAAATGTCTGTGGCAGCTTGCTCCTCTTTCATCACTGTCTTCATTTCTTTGAAAGGCTAGAAGGGTGGTCAAAACTGGCTTAGAATCTGCAATGCAGTAGATTGATATTTTTACCAATAACCTGTTAGTATTGGTGTATTTCCTGGGAGCAAATCTGATAGTCATCATATTTCTTCTCTGTCAATATGGATAGGAGCTCATTACATTTATTTACCTAGCAGTTTTATAACCATTAGGGAAGTTAATTATGTAGTGTTCAAGAGAGCATAAAAATAGAAAAAACAAAGGGAGTTGATCAGAGAGGAAGAGTCACACCTGCAGGGTTTCCCATATGACCTTGATCCTTAGATCCAATTGTAATGGGAGGGAAGTTGGCCCATGATGTTGAAAGTGAGGTTCCCACTCCCAGCATGTTCACAGATGTTCCTAGCTATACTCATCTCTGAGAAAATCAGAAAGGTAAGGTCAGAGATGTGTACAAATGAGTTCTTGCTATTGAAAATAATGATTTAAAAAACCCCCTTGATACAGTAAGCAAACAAAAAACCAGCTCTGGAGCACAATGTGGCTTTCTTGTTTTTCCTTTTGTTTGTTTGAGGAAGGCACTTAACCAACACTTGCTAGTTCTGAGTCTAGCTGGTTGAGGACTGTTCAAATTCTTAAACAGGAGCCAAATTTAGCTACGCGTCCATCGGCACCATATTTCTCTATCATTCTCTCTCTCTCTGGACACTTACTTTTCTCTTCCTCGCCTTCCAAACAATAAGACTTATTGACTTTTTGGTCATAACTGTGTTGCAAGAATTTTCAGGGTGTAGAGTATATTTAAAATGAAGAATCTACAATCCATTTGAAGAGGATGGATTTCACAGTTATAAACAATCTTTTTATGATATGACTTTTGGTCATGGTGCCCATTACATTCATCAGCTGTGTTTTCAACAAATGGGAGTAAACATCCCTGAAATCATAGACGATTTGCTTTTTCCAAAATAGACACATTTATTAGTAATGTCTATGAAACATCATATAAAGTGGCTAATGCATCTATGATTTTTACATTTTCAAGGTAGCTGTGAGAATGAGATTTGTTGAAATAGATTGATAAAGAAGAAAATTGAAGTCAATAAGATTAAGGAGCAGGGAAGATATGAGATTTATATTTTTCCAGACCAGATAATTATGATCTGACTCCGTTTAAATTGGACTCTATGAGAACTAGTCCTATAAGAGTTGCCTAGGCAAGACTAATTTGTGTTCCATGAATTTTAGATATTTTTCAATTTCCTTACTTTTTTCAAAGCCTGACTAATTGGAAGGAAATATAATTCAGCATATTGTATGAACATTTATTTTGATGAGCTGAAGTTGGCAGGAATGTATTTATCTATTGGAATATATTACAAGGTTTGTCAGTACCCCTCCTAGCCTCTGGTAAAAGCACTCACCCTCTTGTTAGGAAAATGTCCTCCCTCCCCCAACCCCCCTGCCTTTGCCATGAGATGTAGTGGATGCCACCATTTTCTTTTTTTTAACAAAATCTTTTCTTCTGGCGATGGGGACTGGGTGAAGTGTAGGTAGTTGTTGCAAACTGGCACAGTCTTGGTACCTAATTCCAGACTGCAGACATTGGTTTAGGAATAGGCACATATGACCCAAAGTAACCCAAATCAGAATCTCCTCCCATTTTTGTTTTAAATTTGAGTTAACAAAAAGTAGTCCCTCTTGGAGGCCAGGAGTTGTAGGAGGCCATGTATTCTGTATGGAAGGTAGGACTACAGAGGAGATAACGAATTGTAGGGGAGAAGAAAAGCAGAGTGAGAATCTTGAACTTGTTCTTGGTTTCAGCTGTCCTTGAGTCCAATTCAATACCCATGGTTTCAGGTAGTTGGAGCTGGCATTATCTTTTTGGCTGAGATTAGGAATGACCAAGGCCTACGATCTAGATCTTTGAGATAATGAGATGATGCTCATTTAGTGTTTTTATACTCATTTTTCCTCATTTTTCATGCTGATTTAGAAATCTTGAAAAAGTCAAAAGTAAGATTATCTTCTCAGGTCAACTTCCATACTTAAATTGTTCCATACTTAAATTGCTGACTTGTGTATATTAATGACAATTTAAAGTTAATATGATGTGTATGTAAGTAGGCATTTTAGACAGAAGCTGAAATTACAAATGAACAGGCTGTATGGAAGGCAGCTTAAAATATGACCTTTACATTTTTTATTGTGCATTTTTGGACTGCTAATTCTCATTCTATATAGTTTTATCTTTATACAGAGAATTCCTGCTATGATAACCAAGAAGGATTTAGACTTGTATCTGGGCATTTTTATTGTGCTACATATATCTGTTGTGATGTGGAAACATAAAATATATATTACATCAGACACACACACACACACACACACACACACACACGCCTGCAATGAAACCCATAATGATGCAATTTGCTATTACTGAAATAAGGTCATCTCCACTTATCACTGGCTCTTTGCACAATATTGTAATGATAAATGCAAGCTCACTGGTAAATTTTTCAAAGTCAGTTTAGGTGATTTTTGTTGCAAAAAGTCCATATTGTACTGGCTTTTATGCTGGCCATTTATGAAAACAATTACTATTTGTGGCTTGCCAGGAGTCTGTTAAAGCATACCACGATCATCAGCGTTCATATGTAGATAGACATATTGCTATCTTTGACATCAACAGATGTAG
The DNA here is from genome assembly GCF_016509475.1 of Prionailurus bengalensis. Lineage (NCBI taxonomy): Eukaryota > Metazoa > Chordata > Mammalia > Carnivora > Felidae > Prionailurus > Prionailurus bengalensis. Next base: position 11,397,730 of record NC_057353.1, on the reverse strand, counting down.
CATTTTCATACCATACAGAAAGTAATGGTGCCTGACATTTCTAGGTTGAAAGCCCTTCTTTGTTTCTTGCACTAATGGAAATAGACTTTGTGGCCGTTTGTTCACTTCAAGATTGTATGTAAATGTTTCTATAAAAATAGGGAGGTTTCTTTTTATTATCTCACAGAAGCTGGGAAATAAAGGTGAAGAGATAGCATTGCCAGACAAACCGAAGAGGATTTTAAAAATAGTTTAAATTCTATGTATCAAAAATAGAAGTGAGATACAAGTAGTACTATTTGTTTTTTTCTTTTTTCTTTTTCTTTTTTGGTAGATGGTAAGTTTGTATGACATTTCCATAAAAAACTAAAAGAATACTTTACAACAGAGAGATTGAAACGGCTGAAATGTACCTCCTCCCTGGTATCATTTCATACTTCGGTGTTATTCTGTTGTTGAGAACAGAATGAAAACCCCATGACTTTGATTCTGAAGAAGAAAGAGCCCTTATAAGGTCAAACGAAAGAGCATCAGCACCCAGGATTTTCACACAGTCCGCTTGATTCTGCTACAGTTTCACCAGTTTCTATTGTCTAATGAAGGGCCGAAGTGCTAAACGAAGTGACATAATTTGTTCTACCTGAATTTTTTGGCCCCGGTGAGGAATCACCGGTGACAAAAAGAAAAAACAGCTGAGTGAAGAACAGCTATAGTTGAAGCAGTGGTTGAGACAACCGTAGTACAATTGTAGCTGGTGTTTATATCCTGGAAGGGAAAACTGCATTTTTATTCTTAGATCATTCACACGGTACAGTAAGTAGGGCGCCCTAAGGTGCTGGAAGCAAGTGGGTGAAACTTGTCCAAAGGAACGTTCACTGCAACTTACCTGATTATAAGCCTGAGTTTGTACTTTTTTTGTTGTTTTTAAGATTTTGATATTCATTGTGAGATTCTTTTAATAACCATACTAATAGTCTACATAAAGGAATGTATGTTTGTGCAGAAAATGTAGAATATATAGAAAGGTAAAAATAAGGAAAAAATGCTACTCTAACATCTCATCATTCAGAAGTAATGACTGTTAAAATGTTGACAGTATTTACATTCAATCATTTTTCTATGCAAAGCTGCATTAAAAAATTAACTTTTTAGGGGCGCCTGGGTGGCGCAGTCGGTTAAGCGTCCGACTTCAGCCAGGTCACGATCTCGCGGTCGGTGAGTTCGAGCCCCGCATCGGGCTCTGGGCTGATGGCTCAGAGCCTGGAGCCTGTTTCCGATTCTGTGTCTCCCTCTCTCTCTGCCCCTCCCCCGTTCATGCTCTGTCTCTCTCTGTCCCAAAAATAAATAAACGTTGAAAAAAAAATTAACCTTTTAATAATACAAATGATTTCCTCTTCTGCTTTTTAGATACTGAGTTATATAATAAACATCCTGATTAGCTGCTTTAAGAAAACTTGGTAATCCTAATGGTTACATGATATTGTATCCTGTGACTATATAAAACATCATTTAATTGTGTTGTTTTGGGAAAGTTTACACAGTTGATAACTTTTTGCTGTATATAATGACTCTCCAGGTCATCTTTTTGTAGCAGTTTGGCAATATTTAATAGCATTGGAGCTGTGCATATCGTATATATAGCTTTGTAATGTGATTTTAATCCTCTCCTTGAAAGAAATCCTTGCCTACGTGTTGTAGAAAGAAACCTGTACGTTGCTGCATTGTTTACAGTAGCTAATTGTCCCTTCAATAGGGTGTAGATAATACGTTAAAATTTATCTACACCACGGAATAATGCACAGACTTAGGTACTGAGTATATAGTAACAGCAGTACAGTGCAGCAAGTATGAAATGAACAAGCCAGGCAAGTGAGTCAAGGAGGGTGAACCCCTAAAATTTAAGGTTAGGATCAAGAAGAAAGTGACAAAAAATTCATGGTATAAAAAGCTTTAAAGCCTAAGTATACTGTATCTTGTTTATGGATAATCTACTGACTGATGCCAGAGATGAAATAACCATGATTTGCCTAAAGCCAGCCCTCTCATTTGTACATGAGGCTCAAGCCCTTTTCCCTACGCAGGGATTCTGCTCCAGTAATTCTCCCCAATCTCCTCTGCATCGTCATTGTTTCCTGCTCTCCAGGACCACTGCCATGGTTTAAAACAAAAATTGATTTACTCCCCGCCCCCCCATCCCTTGGGGCTAACATGTCATTTATCTCTTCCCCCCTTGAAGCAAAATCCACAGAAATCGCCAATTGTTTCCTCCCATTGTCTCCAGTCAGGTTGCCACTCTCCTTATTGTACTGAAACAGCTCTTTTCAAGGCTCTCGGTGACCTCCCTGTCCCTAGATCTAATGTCTGGCTTCATTAGCTTCACGTGATCATTTCTTCTCCCTGATGCACTTTCTTCACTTGGCTTCCAAGCCACCCCATTGTCTTGTCTTTCCTCCTACTGTCCTCCTCCTGCTGTCTTACCTCCTCGACTCCCAGCCCTCTCGAGGTTGGAGTGCTGCCATCACCAATCCCAGGTTCTCTTTCTTGCTTTGTGTCCCTGGCTTTAAATACCATCTGTAGGCTGATGATGGCACTCAAATGGCTATTTCCATCTCAGTCATCTTTCCTGAACTCAAGACTCGTATGTTTCCCATCCTACCAGACATTTCAGATGGCTGAGGGACATCTCAAACCTAACATGTCCTGATATTCTCCCCAAGGTATATCCTATGACCTGTGAAGGACCTATGGTCATTTCCATCCCAGTTAATGACAAGTCCATTCTTTCAGTTGTTCGTTAACAGCCCATGTTCAGTTTTTATAGCAAATCTCATCGGCTCTGTCTTCAAAATACATCCAGTGTCTGACCCACACGCATCACCTTTACTGCCACCATCTTGTTCCAACTCATTCCATCTCTCCCTTCGTTGACTTTGTCTGCCTCCCACCTGGAACCTTTGTTTCCACCCTGTCTTTCCACAGTAAGTACAGACACCAGATTTATTCTTTTAAAGTGCAGGCCAAGCGTGCCTTGGTGGCTTAGTCACTTAAGCAGCCGACTTCAGCTCAGGTCATGATCTCACTGTTTGTGAGTTCAAGCCCTGCATTGGGCTTTATGCTGACAGCTCAGAGCCTGCTTTGGATTCTGTGTCTCCGTCTCTCTCTGCCCCATAGCCCCTGCTTACACTCTCTCTCTTTATCTCTCTCTCTCAAAAAAAAAAATGAATAAACATTAAAAACAAATAAAAGGTAGGCCAGATCACATCATATCAGCTCAGAATCTTTGAATGGCCTTTTGTTTCTCTAAGAATAGAAGACAAGTGTCTTACAAAGGCTTAAAAGCCTTCCATCCACTGCCTCCTCTTGCATTCGGACTGTCTCCCTTGCTTATGTACTTACTACTGGCTCCCTCACTCCCTACACCACAGCTGCACTGAGCCCCTTGTCTCTTGAACACACAGGTATGGGCTTTTGCTCTGGCTGTTCCCTCTGTGTGGAACACCCTTTCCCTTTATAGCTACATAGCTTACCTCCTTCAAGTCTTCACTCAAATGGCATCTTCCCAATTAAGCCCACTCTAAACATACTCTTTTCTCTAACCAGCTCTGCAAACCTCCAGATCCCGTTTCTCCTATAGATTCTGTCCCTTACCTTTGAAAGTACTATAGAATATCTCTGTTAAAGTGTGTTATTTTCTGTCTCCTCCCCTGACCCTGCCCCCCACCTAGAAAGTAAGCTCCATTACAGCAGGGATTGTTGTCTCTTTGTTCACTGATGTGTCTCAGACATCTAGAACAAGTCCCAGCAGCAACAGGAGACTCCCAACCAATACTGTTGAATACATTATATATAAGAAAGTGAATATACCTAGAAGCATGATGGTCAGCAACGTTAGAATAGTGGTACCTTTGGGGAGGTAGGAAAAAGAAAACATGGAGAGCTAATATTTTATTTGTTGAAATAAAAAATCAAAAATAAAATAAAGGTCATCAGATAATGTAACAAAATTTAATACCTGTTAAAAAGGTATTTTACTTCTTTTATGCATTTTTAAACACACTTTAAAATTAAAAAGAGAGAGATTGTGATGAATATGTTTGTATATAGATCTTTCATTTTCCATTATTTCTTTGGATTCGATTAAAAAATTTTTTTTAATTTATTTTTGAGAGAGTGCATGAGAGGGGTAGGGGTAGAGGGAGAGGGAGAGAGAGAATCCTAAACAGGCTCCAAGCTGTCAGCACAGAGCCCACTACGGGGCTTGAACCCATGAATCCTGGGATCGTGACTTAAGCCCAAGTCAGGTACTTAACCAACTGAGCCATCCAGGTGCCCCTGGGTTAGATTTTCTTAAAGGAACTGCAAATTTTAAGAATTCAAAGACTTTGAGGTTCATGATATTTACTGATAGTTTGTCATTGACCAATAGTGTGTAAGGCCCCTGTGATACTGTGATTTATGATGAGAAGTTGATATTTGGTCTTTGTCCTGTTTCTGGCACAGAGTTCCCAAAAGCCTCGGATTTCCTAAGCCATGAGAACAATAAATTTGTCTTTTTTTGTGTTAATGAGGTAGTTTTGGAAAACCCATTAGGTAGTCTCAGGATCTGGTCTGGTTGCCAGGAGAGCCAATTTGTGATTAAAGGATTGGAATATTCAGTCCCACCCTGAGACCTCCTGTGAGAACAGAGGGGCAGCGGTGGAGGGGGTGTTGAATGATGGATCACCAATGGCCAATGATGCGATCAGTCGTGCCTATGTAATGAAGTCTCCATAAAATCCCAAAGAGAATAGTTTTGGAGGATTCTAGGTTGGTGAATGCATGGAGGTGGAGAGAGGGGCAAGTCTGGAGAGGGCATGGGAGCACATGTTCATTCCTACATATTTTGCCCTATGCATCTCCTACCTCTGGCTGTTCCCGAGTTATGTCCCTTTAAACCAGTAATCTAGTAAGTGAAATGTTTCTCCGAGTTTTGTGAGCCACTCTAGCAAATTAATGGAACCCAAGGAGGGGATGGTGGGAAGCTCTGATTTATAGCCATTCAGTCAGAATCACAGGTGACAATTTGAATTTTTGATTGGCATCTGAAAGGGAGGTAGTTTTGTGTGACTGAGCCTTTAACTCGAAGGATCAGATGTTATCTCGCGGTCGACAGTGTCAGAATTGAGTTGAGTGGTGGGATACCCAACTGGTGTCTGAGAATTGCACACTCCCCAAACCCACATATCAGAATCGGGTGACAGAATGGTTAGGCCTGTTTTACCACAGTCTCACCAAGAATAAGTAGAATGTTCATACTCATTAACCTTTTATGGTGTACTTCCTGTAGATTGGCACCATCACTTGATGAAAGTATTTCTTTTTAAAAAAAATTTTTTTTTCAACGTTTATTTATTTCTGGGACAGAGAGAGACAGAGCATGAACGGGGGAGGGGCAGAGAGAGAGGGAGACACAGAATTGGAAACAGGCTCCAGGCTCTGAGCTATCAGCCCAGAGCCTGACGCGGGGCTCGAACTCACGGACCGCGAGATCATGACCTGGCTGAAGTCGGATGCTTAACCGACTGCGCCACCCAGGCGCCCTAATGATGAAAGTATTTCTAATCTTTCCAACAACCCTATGAAATCAGCTCTATTATTATCCCCATTTTTCAGATGAGGAAACCAAGGCATGGATACATCAAATATTTTGCCCAAGTCACCTAGCTTAACAATGAGAGGGCCAGTACTTGAATTCATACCTACGTCCCACCAAATTTTGTGCCCTTAACGAGGGCATCATAAAATTTTTGCTAACTTGAAATGTAAAAAGTTATCTTATGGTTTTAGGAATTTTTTTTTTTACCCTGAAACAATGCTTGTAAGCATTATTCTTATTCTTGAAATTCAATTTTTTCCTGTGTTATGTCATAGTATGTGTTTCATTCCATTTATTTTCTCTGGAACACAGTGGCACTTTTGATCTCTCTTATTTCATCTTGTCCCTATTTATTCTTTTTCAATTGTCCCAGTTATTTTCTCATTGTCTGTTCTTTCATTTCATCATGCTTCTTTTGGTTTTCTGTTCTCTATATTTTGAAAACACTTCTAAGGTTTGTCATCTATAGGATTAATGTGTTTCTTTTATTTTCTTTTAAACAGCTTCCAATGTGGGTTAAAGCCCGATAATTTAATACTCTCTAAATGGATCTTTGTCTCATCCTACTCTGTTTCCTTGCTAGATCTTAATGTTTTAATTTCATCCTGCCTTCCAATCACATCACCCTATTGGTGCCCTATGGCTCTTTGTACCACTTTATGGTGGCGATTTTTCCTTATGTTTTATTGAAGATGTTGTATGTTAAGGAAAGTATTTACTTCTGTCTCTTGTGATAAAGTTTTTTAAAGACATTTTTTCTCCTGGACCTTCATAATGATATTTCTTTTTCCTTGTTAGGGTTTATTTTTCCATAAGTCTTCTTTATTTCTTCTATATTTATCAACAAAAAATGGGAAGTAATTTATCCAATTTACTGACTATCCAATTTATCCATCTTCTTGACTGCGGGATGAACTCCTTTTTGGGATTTGGAGGTGGGCAGCAAGCTGAAAGGCCTAGATCCCAGGATATTAGGTTGTATCAGTTTTCTTTGAATCAGCTTTATTGTACAAAGGTGAGATATTTATCTACCACCACAATCTCTCTGCATTTGCTCCTTATATCTGGGTTTCCTGGCTTGCAATTGCAATAAGTTCATTAAAAATTATATTTTTGGGGTGCCTGGGTGGCTCAGTTGGTTGAGTGTCCAGCTTCGGCTCAGGTCATGATCTCACAGTTCGTGAGTTCGAGCCCCGTATCGGGCTTTGTGCTGACAGCTCAGAGCCTGGAGCCTGTTTCGGATTCTGTGTCTCCCTCTCTCTCTCTGCCCCTCCTCCACTCGTGCTCTGTCTCTGTCTCTCTCAAAAATAAATTTAAAAAACATTAAAAATTATATTTTTCATCATATATTACTGGTGATAAGGCTTCAAGGTTTTCTTGTTGATACAGACCTGGACCTCTATCAGGGGACAAGCAATAACCTACATACAAAATATTTTTCTGTATTGTTCATGGCAAGTGAGGTGGTGTTGTTTCATGAGGAAAAACCTACTTAACTCTCCATATGTTTTTCTCTAACCAGAGCTAATAAAATTATAATCAGAAAAAATTCTAAAATATTTTTGTGAAAAATTTTAGATTATTGCCAGAAACAGTAGCATAGCCTTGTCATTTTTTTCCCCAAGTTTTTACTTTGAAAATTTTCAAGCCAAGAAAATGAACTGCATAATATTAAACCCAATACTTGTGTAGCCTTAACCTAGGTTTACTAGTTAACATTTTTCCACATTTGCTTTCTCTCTCTTTTACTCTCTGTCTGCTAAATTTTTGACATTAAGTTATAGGCATCATGAGACATCATTCCTAAATATCTTAGCATAGATCTCCACTTCCAGCCACGATGGATAACAAGGGCTAGACTTATCCTCTCTCTCTCTCTCTCTTTTTCAATGTTTTATTTATTTCAGAGAGAGCAAAAGTGGGGGGGGGGGGAGAGGGACGGGATCTGAAGTGGGCTCTGTACTGACAGTAGTGAGCCCATTGTGGGGCTTGAACTCGTGAACTGCAAGAGCATGACCTGAGCTGAAGTCAGACGCTCAACTAACTGAGCCACCCACATGCCCTAGACTTATCCTCTTAAAGAAACTTTAAAAATGGGCCAAATATACAAAACAACTGCTTTCGGACACTGAACAGCAGATAACACAGAACTATGATTACAGAGATAAGAACCAAACCAAAGCAAACAAAAAAAACCTTACAACCTCTCCAGGTTTCTGCCCACAAGCAAACTCCTGGACGGAAGGCACAGGAAGGGGAACTTAAAAAGAACCATACAAACTTGCTGAGTTGAAGAGATGGAGATTAGAGTTTAGGGGGACTGTCCTTGTTAGAAGTTGCAGAAAGGCAGGAGCTGCTCAGAAAAAAGGCTCCAGGAGAAGGTATAATGATCTTTCTTAGCATTTTTCAGAGCATATGCTTCACATGGCTGAGCAAAAGTGAGCAGATAACTGTAAGCTGAACAATTACCAATATTTACACAATGTGGGGGAATCCCGTGCTCCAATCAGTCAGAGTGGAGTTGATCCACTAGGACGTTCAACAGAGACCCCAGGCAGATAATGACTTAGGGATGCTGAACTATTCCTGAGTGAAGTATAACTAGAAAAGTTTATAAACAAGTCTTGAAGGGAGAAAATTGAGGTATATGTAACACTGTCTGCTAAAATAAAGCCCCAAATTCTTTAAGGGATACCACAAAATCCAGAGACTCTACCACTTGGCATTCACAGTGTCCAGGATTCAATAAAATTGCTTCCTGTATATGCCAAGAAGCAGGATAACATGACCTGAAACTGGGAGAAAATCAATCAGTAGCAACAGATCCAGAAGTGGGGATGATGGTGGAACATATATGATAACAACATATAACTATTTAAAAGAAAATATGCACATAATGGGAAGAGAAATGAGAAATACGAGAAATTAAAATACCACATAGAACTTACAGATACAAAAAAAAATACAACCACTAAAATAAACAAAGACATATGGTCATTAAATCAAGATGGGGAAAGAATGGAACATGAAAAAAAAGTCTCAATCAAAAAAAATAGAAGGGAAAACAGAATGAGATAACAAAGAATAGAGGGGACAAATGAAAACACCTAGCAAGATGATGGATTTAAACCCAAATACAGAAAAACCTTGGATTGCGAGGAGCTTGTTCTGTGATTGTTCTGCAAGACGAGCAAACATTTCTAATAAATTTTAACTTGATAAATGAGTGATGTTCTTGCAATACGACTAGTACATGACACTGAATGTCACATGATCACAACTGAGCCAGCGGTTCTTGAAACTCACTTTGATATATGAGTGCTTTGGATTACAATCACGTTTCTGGAACAAATTATGCTTGCCAACCAAGGTTTTACTGTATACTGATTATTATATTAAATATAAATGGTCCAAATATAATGGTCCAATTTAAATATAGAGATTTTTTGACTGGATAAAAAAGCAAGACCCAATTATATGCTGTCTAAATTTGTCAGCATTTATTTCTCTCTCTTTTTTTAATGTTTATTTATTTTTGAAAGAGGCGGGGAGGGCCAGAGAGAGATGGAGACACAGAATCTGAAGCAGGCTCCAGGTTCTGAGCTGTCAGCACAGAGCCTGATGTGGGGCTCCAACTCACGAATCGTGAGACCATGACCTGAGCCTAAGTCAGACGCTTAACTGACTGAGCCACCCAGGTGCCCCAGCACTTATCTCTTAAGAAACAAGAATATTCTACTCACCCATGATATAATTAGCACACACAAAGAGTTTTTTCTTTGATAACACAGACATTTTGTGCATCCAAAGCACTTGTCTTGGAAAATGTTCCATATTTTTCATTTGTCTGATTGTTTCCTCCTGATTAAATGAAGGTTTAAAAATTTTGCCAAGAACACTACATAAGGGATTTTATGTAATCTTTATTATATAATATTAACAGGCATATTATCAGAAGAGTGACAGTACAGTTTACAGACAAGAGGTATTGTTAACAAGTGCTCTAAGATATGAGGTGAAAACTGGGCATGTCCCAGGTAAACTGGGAAATGGTCACCTAATTATTGGTGATATAGTAGTCGCCCCAATTTGCAGTTTTGCTTTCCAGTTTGGACAACAGCATGGTCAACTATGACCATGGTCCTAGTTAAGACTATGGCCAACAGTAGTCCAGAAGTAGATGATCCTCTCTGACATATCATCAAAAGGTCAATAGTAGCCTAACACTTTGTCACACTGCCTATGTCACTTACCTCATCTCATGCAGGCATCTTATCATCTCACATTATCACGAGAAAAAGAGGGGTGAGTACAATATGATACTTTGAGAGAGAGTACATTCAGGTAATTGTATCATAGTATTTTGCTATATTCTATTTTATTATTGTTGTTAATCTCTTACTATAACTAATTTATAAATTAAACTTTATCAGGGGTATACATATATAGGAAAACACAGAGTGTATATAGTTTGGTACTATCTGTTGTTTAAGGTATTAAATAGGGGTCTTAGATAAAACCATAAAGGGAATACTTTACAAAAAGTTAAGTAAAAACTTTATAATGAATAAAGTAAAAAGTTAAAACTTTATAATGAAGAGCGGGGGTGGAGACTAAGTTTGATCACTTGGTTAAAGTGGCATTTATCAGTGGAATCAGTCTATTTTTTTTCCTTGGTAATGACTAAAATGTGGGATAATACACTGAGAACATGTAAATATGTTCCTCAATCATATTTTACATAACGGTTTTAGGACCCATGAGCCTTAATGAGCCTTACTTAAATAAATTATTACAGGGGCGCCTGGGTGGCGCAGTCGGTTAAGCGTCCGACTTCAGCCAGGTCACGATCTCGCGGTCCGTGAGTTCGAGCCCCGCGTCGGGCTCTGGGCTGATGGCTCGGAGCCTGGAGCCTGTTTCCGATTCTGTGTCTCCCTCTCTCTCTGCCCCTCCCCCGTTCATGCTCTGTCTCTCTCTGTCGCAAAAATAAATAAACGTTAAAAAAAAAAAATTAAAAAAAAAATAAATTATTACATTTGAGTTGGAAAATGGCACATTTCTTATTCTATAATTTCTTCTGAGCTTGTTAATTGGCATTCTTTTTTAAACATTTTTTAAAATTGTTTATTTATTTTTGAGAGAGAGACACAGAGCACAATTGGGGAAAGGACAGAGAGAGGGAGACACAGAATCCGAAACAGGCTCCAGGCTCTGAGTTGTCAGCACAGAGCCCAACACAGGGCTCGGACTCAGGAACCGTGAGATCATGACCTGAGCTGAAGTCAGATGCTTAGCTGACTGAACCACCCAGGTGCCCTGTTAGTTGGCATTCTTATGTAAAGAAGATCTTCCCTTAACCTCCCCCTTGCCCTTTTAAAAAATTTTTTATTAATTTATTTTTTTATTAAAATAATTTTTTAATGTTTATTTATTTTTCAGAAAGAGAGAGAGACAGAGCGTGAACAGGGGTGAGGGAGACACAGATTCCAAAGTAGGCTCCAGGCTCTGAACTGTCAGCACAGAGCCTGCCACAGGGCTCTTGAACTGGGGAACCTCTATAAAATTTTTTTTAATGTGTATTTATTTGTGAGAGAGAGAGAGAGAGAGAGAGACAGAGACAGAGAGACAGAGAGACAGAGAGACAGAATACAAGCAGGAGAAGAACAGAGAGAGAGAGGAAGACACAGAATCTGAAGCAGGCTCCAGGCTCTGAGCTGTCGGCATGGAGCCTGATGTGCGGCTTGAACTCACGAACTGTGAGACCATGACCTGAGCCGAAGTCAGACGCTTAACTGACTGAGCCGCCAGGCACCCCCAAAGTTTTCTTTTTAAAGTTTATTTCTAAGTATATTTTATTTTTGTTACTTTAAGTGGGTTTTTCTCTTTCAGTATATCTTCCAACTGGTATCATTTTGTGTTTTTCAAGGCTATTTACCTTTTGTGTGCTAATTTTATATCTTAATAGATTACTTAATTTCTTTGATGTTTGTGTTAGTTTTATCATTGGTTCTCTAGGTTTTAAAGGTCCACTATCATGTCATCTACAAAATAGAGATAATTTTACTTCCTTTCCCCCCAATTCTTATGCTTTTAATTGTTTTCCTTTTTTTAGATGGCCATGGCTCATGAGTCCAGGGCAGTTAAAAATAGTAGTGGGGGGCCTGGGTGGCTCAGTCAGTTAAGAGTCTGACTTCGGCTCAGGTCACGATCTCACGGTTTGTGGGTTTGAGCCCTGCACCTGGCTCTGTGCTGACAGCTCAGAGCCTGGAACCTGCTTCAGATTCTGTCTCCCCCTCTCTACCCCTCCCCCACTTGTGCTCTGTCTCTCTCTCTCTCTCAAAAATAAATAAACATTAAAAAAATAGTAGTTATTGTAGAGGGGATGTTAGCCTTAGTCCTGACTTAGTGAAAGGAGTCTAGTTTGTTCTCTTTATATAAATTGTTCTCTCTCTCTATATATATAATGTATTTTTAAATGAGCATTGAAGGTTTTAGAAGATATTTTAGCATGTATGGAGATAATGATATGATTTTCTTACTTAGACTTATAATATGGTGAATTACATTAATGTGACTTCTTATATTCCTGGATTGAATTTTACCTGGTCATGATGTATTATGATTTTCAAAATGTGCTCTTTCGTTCTGTTTGCTAATATTTTATTTAGTAACTTTTCACTGATATTTGTGAGATTGTTCTTCTGTAGGTTTATATGTGTATATGATATTTATCAGGATCTTTAGGTATATATGTTATACTTATTTCATAGACAGCAAACCCTGAAAATTTCCTTCATTTCCTGTATCGCAAACAATTTCAGAAACATTGAGGTCATCTGGTCTTTGAAGGATTGGTAGAATTTCGTTCAACCATCTTGGCCTGGTACTTTTTGTAGGCGTCAAGGGGAGTACTTTGATGACTTTATTTTTTCCAGAATTTTCTCCGATCACTTTTTCTCTCTGCTGGTGTCATTTTTTGGAATTTCTTTCAAAAGAAAAAGAAGATTTTATTTCATTAGTTGAGATTGAAAGTTTGGATGAGCTTATGTATTGAAAATAATTTACACTGGAAACTGATTATTAAATCAATGGAGAATTATAATTAACTGTCATCCAAAACTTTCTAATTTGATTGAGAGAGAGGCATTTTTTTGGAGCAAGGAGGTTAGACAGTGAGTAAGAGAACAAACACTGGACAGCAAAATTTGACTTTGCGAGGCACAGGTGAGGGGATCACCAATGAGTAAAAGAGTGAAGAAAGGGGCTAAAAATATTGCCATTTTTTTCTTCAGTTGACCCATTTCTATATAACCATGGAAAGCTTCCATGCAGAAGCTATAACCCAAACAGAAGCTAAAGAGGGAGTTCTTGCCCTTCAGGAAATGCCAGTAGCTTAGTCAAACATGACTTCTGAAGATATGTATTATCTCAGGTTGAATCTAATCTAGAAACTATGAAATTAAGTACAATAGTTTTGTGTATTAATCCTCACTGAACTGTTGGTGAATGATTTTGCGTGTCTGTCATTGTCATCAAAAAACACTTTAATTACCTAATTTCATACACAAACACATACATATGTGATGCATGAAAATTTGAGTAATAATTTGGGATAATTTGAGTAATAATTTGAGTAATTTGAGTAATAATTGGGAATGGAATAGAGTTGGAGATAATCTTTATTATGTCAGATTAGTCTATGTTCTGAGCACTTTGCATGCACGAACTCATCTAATCCTCACATTAACTCTGTTAGATAGATGCTGTTATATAATATTAAGACTAATATATAATAATAATATTAATTTCACAGATAAGGAAACCTCTGCCACATAAAGAGCTTGTCGGCCATCTAGCGTTACATAGTAAGAGGTGGAGAAGACACTGATTCAGATCTAGGGGTTTGCTTTAGATTCACTCTGCTAAGTGATAGTGCCTTCAAGGAACTTGAACACCACTATGAACCCATGCTATGAACCCAGCCCGGTCCGCACAGAGCAGGCACCACAAAGAGGTACTATCGTGCGATGGGAAGAAGGATAAAACTCTGCTCAAAGTCTGCTGCCATTGGCAAGAAGACATTGGGCCAACCTCTCAGCCCTTCTGAGCTTCAATTATCCGTTTAGATAATGAGATAATGATGAACGTAACTTCATGGATTTATGATGAAGATCAAGCAAGATACACCATCAAAAAAAGCACTGAGCAGAAGGCCCATCACATTGGAACCATTTCATACACATCAGCGACCATTTTTGTTCCAGAGCTTTGCAAGATGTGCAACCTGTCCTCTGGAAACACAAATTCAAAGATCAGCCAAATAAGTCAAACAGATAGACACAGGCTAACTGGGGGCCATGACTCAGGAAAACACAGGCTGTGACAGGGATTTTCGGGAGAGGGAGATCATGCTTGGTTTTGGGGACTAAGACAGGCTTTGTGGAGAAGTGGTATTTGAGACATCTTCAGCTTATAATACACCTCCTGGTGATGGGGATGAAAAGCCCACTATACTGAGATTCTTCTTGAGAAGTAGAGAAAACGAAGGGGAACTGCTCACATGATTGTGGCCAGAAGGCCTGGGTTTGATTTCCACAACTTCCTAGTTGTGTATTCAGTAGTGAAAATTTATAGACCTGTTTTCTTCCTCTGTAAAGTGAGAATAACACTAAAACATGTGATATTGTTGTATTTAATAAGTTTTATATATATATATATATATATATATATATATATATATATATATATTAGTCTATAATAATGAAATTTAGCAACTAAGGGTTTAACTTTCCTCTTGATCGAGAAAGACAAAAAACTAGAAGGTGCTCATGGGACCAACCCCTGAGTGCAGGGGTGGAGGGTGAGGTCCCGAAGGGGTAGGTGAGAAAGAACCTGGTGGCTGGGATCTTTTTCCAGGTTCCCATATCCCACCACCTATAATCTGGGACATCTTAGCAGAGGACAGGGCCCAGTGTGAGTGAAGAGTGGTGGAGACCATGAGAAGAAACGCTTAGGTAGATGTGAAAAGTGACTCAGTTTTCAGGGCACCTGCATGGTTCAGTCAGTTAAGCATCTGACTCCTGATTTTGGCTCAGGTCATGATCTTATGATTTGTGAGACTGAGCCCCGTGTCAGGCTCTGCATTGGCAAGGAGTCTGCTTGGGGTTCTCTCTCCCCACCACTCTCTCTGACCCTCCCCTTCTCTCTCTCTCTCTCTCTCTCTCTCTCTCTCTCTCTGTCTCAAAATAAATAAACATTTTTTAAAAATCTAAAAAGAAAAGAAAAGCAGCTCAGCTTTCAAAACGAAGAGGGATCTCTTCAGCCTTGGTGACACTAACTCTCCTTGGGAGTGAAGGGCCCTGGAACATTCCTGTTTTGACTGGTTCTGCAGGAGGGACTCCTAGAAGCGGAGACACAGCTTTTACTTCTTGGGTCATTATCTCCTGGGAGAGAGTTATCTAAGATGTTAATTACCCAGCAAGTGGGAAGGAGCAGCAGGTAGTAGGTGTTTAGAAAAGCTAAGTGATTGAATGGCTTCTCTTTGGGATGACGGTGGTGGGGGGACTCCTCTTTTTCAGCACCTGTCTACCTGTAAACACTCTTGATATTAGGCTCAAGTCATGGTCATGGGAGCTGACCCTGTTTTGGGACCAAAGCTAATACTTGAGCCGTGGCTGCTATCAATTCCGGACTAACCATTTCAGTGGTGATAGTACAGAGATTTGGAAATAACTGTTTTTAAGACAGCGAGTTAGGACAAGAGGGGACGGATTTGTACTGCACTACATACTTATAAGATAAAAGGAGATAATAGAGAAAATGTCCCTTTCAATGTGGAACCCAAGTGCGGTGTTACAATATCTTTGTTAAGTCTTAGCCGAATATATTTTTCACTTTGGCTTGCATTTGGCTCCTGACATACTTGCCCATTGTCCAAGGAAGTCCAAAGCCTTCTTCGATGACTCCTGACATCTTGATTTTCTTTAGCTGCCCCAAGATTCTAAGGGATTCACACATCTTGCGGTTTAAATCACTATCTCATGTCCAGTGAAATTCTTTTTATTGTAATTAAAAAAATTTTTTTTAACATTTATTAACTTTTGAGAGGCAGAGAAAGACAGAGCATGAGTGGGGGAGGAGCAGAGAGAGGGGGAGACACAGAATCCGAAGCAGGCTGCAGGCTCCGAGCTGTCAGCACAGAGCCCCATGTGGGGCTCAAACCCACAAACGGGGAGCTCGTGACCTGAACCGAAGTTGGATGCTTTACTGACTGAACCACCCAGGCGCCCCTCATGTCCAATGAAATTCTGGCATTAATAGCATGTTGCCTGTGAAAGGGAAAGTTGAAAAAAGATTTAAGACATTATGAATGGGGGTTGTCATCATGAGGTGGCTCATGTAGTTTTGAGGAAATGCAAGTCCAAGAGTCTGTGTTATTTCAACAGGAGGCAGGATCTGTAGTGGCCCAGGATTTCTGTGGGCCCAGAACATTCACCCAAGACTTCATAACTTGTTTTTGGACATGTCACTTCAGCTCCCTGAGCCGTGAGTTTTCTCATTTGCAAAATGGTATAAATAATGAATGTTTTCCTCAGAGGTGGATCTAATAGACAAATATTCACTACTTAATATTACTGTTAGCTTTGTGCTGTGATGTTTCATTAAATTAGAATGTTAAACTGTCTTTGATCTCATCTTCTTATCTAAGTCACAAAAGGATTCTAAGGTGCCTTTTGTCTCACCAAAACAAGGTTAGATTATGCTCATTAAATATGAATGTTTAGAGCAGGGATTCTCAGCTGACAGTGATTCTTTCCCCTGGGGGACATTTGGCAATGTGTGGAGATAGTTTTGTGTGTTAAGCCTGGGGAACACTACTGACATCTAGTAGGTGGAGGCCAAGGAGGCTGCTTAACATCCTACAATGCACAAGACAGCCCCTAAAACAGAATAATTTAGCTTAAAATGTTAATAGTGGTCAAGTTGAGAAAGCCTGTTCTAGAGGATTTTAATATAACTCCTTTAGTAATTACAACTCATTTTCTTCATGCCCAGAAACTGTTTACCAAACACAATGCTTTATTAACCAGAAATCCCTTTCTTTAAGCTTGCTTGGATAATACGTTTAATATATATTATTGAGGCTTACCCATTAGGAATACCACCTTGGTCACAAAGTTTGAGAGGTCCTGAACTAAATGATGAAAAGAGCATGTAGGGTACTTTTTCCAGAACTCTAAAGAATCACATGGCTTCCTGGGGCACCTGGGTTGGTTACACTTCCAACTTCAGCTTGGGTCACGATCTCACGGTTCGTGGGTTTAAGTCCCGCGTCAGGCTCTGTGCTGACAGCTCAGAGCCTGGAGCCTGCTTTGGATTCTGTGTCTCCTTCTCTCTCTGCCCCTTCCCTGCTCTCTCTCTCTCTCTCTCTCAAAAATAAACATTAAAAAAAAAAATTAAAGAATCAGATGGCTTCTTTCTGTCCAGGATGCCTGTGGCACAGTCCAAGATAGAGGGGCTGGTGGTCATCAGGGTTATTTAAGCTTGATTTTATAAAACTTTAATTAAAAAAACATTTCTGAGAGTTCTGTATCACAGGAACTTATATCCTGACATAGACATAGAATTAGATACCGATATAGATACAGAATTTATATCTATCTATATATATGGATATATATAGAAATATCCATAGCTTTGTAGATTCAAGTTAACATAAATTAAAATCAAGTAATTGAAAATGTTTTCAGTATGGAAACTAGCAAATGAAATAAATGGCTAGGACCTAATAGAAGCAGCAGTTCCTTATGGGTTCTCATTAGATAACTTCAGGATCTAAACAAAGACTCTGAATATTCAGACTTCTTTAGTTGTATTTTATATTTAAATATCTCCCCACCTATATTCTGAGTCAAGATACTTGACCAAAAGGGTTGATTTAAGAAGGTATTTAGCTTTATAGCAACAGCTTTCCATCTACAGTTACCACCTTAAAGGAATTGACATAACTAACAATGTTAGTTCCCTTTTGAACAGTGTGCAATAATTTATGTCAACCCTGTATAAAGTCATATAGGTACCCAAAAATGGAACAATTACGTACAGTTCAACGGAAGTCTAGTGTTACATTGCCCCTACCCCCACCCCCAATCTAAAAATTAACCAATGAAACAAAATGTATCAACTCTGGTTGACTTGGTTTCAGGAAAATCACATGTGAGAATTACCAGTACAACATTGTCCTTATCTTATCCTCAGTCATTGACAAGAGTTTTGTAGGCCACCATGCTATTTTCTTTGTGGATCGTGGTGGCAGATGAATGAAGACAGACCTCCTCAGAATTCGTAATGAACTGTGGTCCCAACCCTTTCCATTTTTCAGGTACAACCATATCCTTTACAAATCAGTGGAACAGGAAACTTCCAACAGTGGCAGGAATGTCACTGTAGCTGTGATCCGTCTGATCACGGAACGGATTTCATCTTGGATAAGTTTTGGAGACTTTTCTCTGGGTGCACTGTCATCTTTTGCTGTCTTGTCGCACTCAATATCAATTGCCACCTTTCAAGGACCTCACCACTTTCAACATTCGAGATGACTGTCTCCAGCTTCTGAACTGAACACTTATGTAGCCAATCTTTTGGTTGTCCCACCCCATTATTTAGGTCTTTTTTTTTTTAAGGTTTATTTACTCTGAGAGAGAAAGAAAATGAGCAGGAGGGGGCAGAGAGAGAGGGAGACACAGAATCCGAAGCAGGCTCCAGGCTCTGAGCTGTCAGCACAGAGCCCGACGTGGGGCTTGAACTCAAGAGTTGTGAGATCATGACCTGAGCGGAAGTCAGATGCTCAACCACCTGAGCCACTGTGGCGCCTCTAGGTATTTTATGAACTCAGGATCAGTGGTTACAAGCAAGGCGAGTCCATATTTCTGCACTCTAGTAAAGGTTTCAGATGGTTATATGGCATGCTGATGTAAAATGGTGTTGAAGCCAAATGAGAACTTGGCCATGACTTCGGCACTTCTGGGAGCAGCTGCAGTGCCAAGGGCAGGCCTATAGACGGTGGAGCAAAGGAGCAGGCTCCACCTGGCAGACAGAGACAGGGAGAACTCCCACAGCACTTCCCCACCACTTGTTTCAAAAGTATCAGTGGTTTTTTAATATTTATTTCTTTTTGTTATTATTTCCAGTCTCAGGACCCTAGTTTCCATACAGAGCACCTGATGTGGCCTTGAGTACCTTAGGAGATACATGACTGTTCTGGAAGCAACAAGGAAATAGCACTTCACTAAAACCAAGCTTGTCCCTAAATAGCCAACGCAGTCACCTGCTATTTTAACCTTCTTCATAAAAACCCATGGGTGTAATAATGAACTCTTCCTTAGTTTTTACCTCCTTCCTTAGTTTTTACCTCCTTCCTCAGAATTCTCTTTTTCTATATATAGGGCTGAGAAGGTCTGTAGAAATCCATTGAAGTGTTGTGAAAAGGCCCTACATTAAAAGGGCTTAGGGGCACCTGGGTGGTGCAGTGGGTTAAGCGTTCGACTTCAGCCAGGTCACGCTCTCAAGGTCCGTGAGTTTGAGCCCCGCGTCAGGCTCTGGGCTGATGGCTCGGAGCCTGGAGCCTGTTTCCGATTCTGTGTCTCCCTCTCTCTCTGCCCCTCCCCTGTTCATGCTCTGTCTCTCTCTGTCCCAAAAATAAATAAACGTTGAAAAAAAAAATTTTTTTAAATAAAAAAAAAAAAGGGCTTAGAAATGTTCAGGCTACTCTGTCCTGGCATTTGTTTAAAAAAAAAAAAATGATGATGAAGAGCCTGGGCTTTGGACTTAGATAGTCATGGACCTGATTGAGTTCAAGTACATACATACATCCATGACTTTGGACAAGTCATTTACTCAGGAAGCCCCACTCAAAAATGAGGTTTATTATGAAAGTAAATGCCTATGTGCTTAGAATAATAAATGCTAAAGGAATAGTAGCTGTCTTATGATTAAGACCATTTATCAGAATCTGTTCCAGATTACCTTTTTCTGTCTCGTTTCATGGTGTGCAGTGTTTAGGACACTGGACCACTTGCTGATTCTTGAACACTCAGTGCTTTATCATGCTCTGTTAGTTTGTTTGTCCTACCCTTCTTCATGGAACACTCACTTGTCTGCCTGTCAAGTGCTGAGCCACCCTCCAGGGCCTAGTTCATAAGACATGTGTCCTGAGAAACCTTCCCTGAGCTCCCCACTCACAATCAAACTCCTTTGTGCCCCTGTGGCACTTAGAACTTTGTTTACACATCCAAAAAGGCTGCTTACAAAATTGTCTAATGGTCTAAGTGTGTGTCTGTGAGCTCCATGAGGGTCTGCATACCAATCGGGCTCATGGATGCTCTGTGAGTATCCCCAGAAGGAATGGATTGAATTCTGTTTTGGTTTGAGCAAGTAGAACATTCAAGAAGGGATGAACTATAATTTCCTTTTTTTAATTTTTAAAAATTTTTTAAATTAAAAAAATTTTTTAAATATTTATTTTATTTATTTTTGAGAGGCAGAGAGAGACAGTATGAGCGGGAGAGGGCAGAGAGAGAGAGAGAGGGAGACCCAGAATATGAAGCAGGCTCCAGGCTCTGAGCCATCAGCCCAGAGCCCGACGTGGGGCTCAAACTCACGAGCCATAAGATCATGACCTGAGCCGAAGTCGGACGCTCAACCGACTGAGCCACCCAGGCGCCCCGAAGTATGATTTCATAAAGGCCCTTCTTGCAAGACCCCAAAGACAGAGAAGAGAAAGCACTTGACAGTGGAGGCCTTCCTGCTTTTACTAGAGAAAATAACAGAATGGAATGGAAGAGAAGAAGGTGTTTCCAGGGAAGTTTTCAAAAATCTTTCTCTTCCTTTCTCTTCCTCTCACTTACATAGCTAAGTAAATGTTCACAAAGTACCCTCCCTGAGCCAGGGACTATGGAAGGTGCTGGAAATGCACTGAGAAACAAGGTAGTCTAGATTCCTGGTCATACATAGTAATAGTCCTTTGTCCTTTCCTACACACAGATATATTGTGTCCTCCTGGAATCTAGTCTCCTTTAAGGCACAATTCTCCAGATTTATGTAAACCAACTGCAACATGACTGAATCTTTCACTTGGCCTTTGGAGCCTACAACCGTCTCTGGGTGGCGTTGGCCCAAAGGATCAACTCTTTCGCATTTGTCGTGTTACCAGGTATTGGGACCATTATTGTTTGACAGGTGTTAACTTGTCCACGTTATTCTCCTCCGCACTGCAAGCAGAATAAGAAATAATTGCTTTATCTTTGGAAACCATCAAAGCTTTAGGACTAATGCAAACATTGAAATAATTGTAGAAGCCTTGCTTTTATTATCTGGCGGCTACTCGGTTGCAGCTTGGCTTCCCTGGTTTGTGCTCCTTAGTGATTAGGACTCATTGTGTTTATGATACAAATTCACTCACACGTTTTTCAAAATGGTTGTGTGCATGAATTGGACTGGGTTTAGTTTCCTTTTTCTTTCCAGGTGAGCTTAAAAATCCAGAGGGGGGGAACCCCACAGCAGAACAGGAGCATGAGACGCATGCCCCCCCCCCCCCGCCTCCTTTATCCATTTCTAACTAACGCTTTTCATCTCCGAGAGTACATGAATATGTAAGTGTAAGCGCGGCTTATTGTGAACTCAGAACAAAGGGTAGTGCTGTAGATTTCAATGCGTTTGGACCATAATGTGCTGCTTTCTTGATAATGGGCTCTTGGCATTGAAATGAAAAGCAAACATATCATTAAGGAGGCGCTCCATAAAAACTGTCTGTCATATATCTTAAGCTTCATTAGTTTAGATTAATGACTTACTGGATATACATGACAATAGGTGAAGCAAATCTTTGTTTATTTATTGACAATTAAACGTGGCAGTGACATGCACACACAGGCTTCCCTCTGATTAGTTCCATGTTTTAAAGTAACTTTGTGTTATAAAACTTGTTAACTACAGTATCATTTTATTGAGCTCTGCAGGGTGAATGATGTGATCTACATTGAAAGACATCAATATTGCTGCCATTTCTTGCAGCCACTGGAGCATTGTGCTCACAGATTGGAGTTGATATCTCATTGTACAAATTCAGGGACCCAGAAAATGTCCAGTTATTGAGCCTCTGCCCTGTGAGGACAATGTTCTATTCATGGGATCTGGGTGCAAGGTCACAGACTGAAACCTGAATGAAGGAAAAGATTCAAATTCGCTTCACAGTTTTGCCGCGGACCTCCCTGAAATCCAGTGTTTGGAAAGCACAGAGCTTTTCTCAGAGTATCCTACTGCAGAATAATGCCTCCTAATGCCGTGCAAAGGAGGGTATAAATAAATATAGCACTTTCTAATTAGAAGGCTGCTCTGGACTGAGCAAGCTTACCTTTTAAAAAGATGCTGATGTGTCTGTATTATGTTGATTGTGTTGACACAAGAAAGCTTCCCAGAACACCTCACCCAGATGTACCATTTGAGAAGAAATTGGGAAGGCAGGGGAGAGGGAAGAGGAGAAGAAGGGAGAAGGGCAATGTGGCATAAAATTTATCTGCTTGCTAGTCTCTCTGAAATATTTGTGGTTTGCCTTTCCATGAATTCCAAAGTTGGAGGCTGTCAGTGATAATCAGCCCTTCCCATCACGGACACCCTGTGGTTCTCCTTAATAGCTCCCTTTTATGTGCCGTCAGCCCTCTAAAATATATTTAGAAAAGACTTATTTAGAAGGAGGCATAAAATAAAATCCGTGTTGTGGTTGAGTATTACAAATGATTTCTGGACTCCATTCTGTGCTATTAGGTTCTCTGTAGAATTTTCATACAGAGTAGAAAATAAACTCTCAGCCAGCTTGAAAGAGAACTCGTCTGACAAAAGAAACCAGCTTATTGTACAAAGCCACTCACAACATCTAGTAAAGGCAGATCTCCCTGAACACTGGAGTCCAGTGAAGCATCTTTGCTCTACTTGGGAAATATTGGCCCCAAGCTACGCACCTCGTGATCTTTCCTATAGAACATCCTGAGCAGAATCTGAATGCAAAGGAAAGGACGAAGTTAATCCAAGTATTGTCTGATTTTGTCCACAGCCCCTAATTTAGTTCATGCATAGACCTTGTCTTACGATGACTTGGCAATCATTTTGTTCTGTTAATGTTTCATGTGTTTGTTATGGAAGATCGATCCCTACAATAGCAGAGTAATCAAACGCTGCTCCTTGAATTACACTTTTCTTTTTCTCCTCATTAAGTAAGCCCCACTCCCCCATTCCTCCCCCAGTGCCCCAACCTTTCGTACAGGTCAGCAACTGTCACCTCTTTGCCTGGGAACAGTGGGCTGGCGTGTCTAACCCTGAGGACAGGGTCTTCAGAAGGCAGCATGGTGGGAGTAATAAAAATTTGCCCTCATTTCTTGTCTGTCTTCTACAGAGTTTGTCCTTTGGGATAGTGCTAACCCCTCCCAGAGGGGCAAGGCCAGTATGCTGAGGCCAGGTCTGAGAATCTCCTCTAGGGGCCATGAATGAACATGGGCACTGGGGATTAAAAACTAACCTTTACCTGTGTCCTGGCTGCTGACCCTTCTTTCTTCTTCCTACATTTGAAGACTTGAAAGTCCTGCTGAAGCACTGATAGGGTGAGTTTTGGATTTCTCCAGCATTTCCATGCTAACCGTTCCCATTGGGTCCTTCTGGAAGCTTCTCACAACATCATCACTGTCATCAGTTAGCAATGAAGAGTTCCCGGGTGACCAGCCACTTGTTCCTTTTCGTGGCGGGTCACATCCTTATTTTTAAAAAGACACTTTCTGGCAGAGAAAAGTCTGTTTGTACTTGGAAAGAGAAAAATGGACAGAATTTTCCTAAGAAAGGTGTTCATGATCACTGTGAAAATCTCACGGGTTCATTTATTTATCTGTACATGGAAACTTTTTCTTCTTTGTGATTTTGGAGAAATGTTTTGAATTTCTGTCTTGATATTGTTTCATTATCTTTTATGAAGAAATAACGGTCTGCAAAGATTTATCTGTGGTTTGTATCTATGGTTCATGTTTATGAACTAAGTTTTTTTTTTTAATAACTGGGAGCTGTTAGATTGTAATATACATCTGAAATGATGTAAGAAAACTGGTCAAAAGATAAATGGACTAAAGCGTGTTTTATTATTGGACAATGGTGCTGACGCTGACACAGAATTATGTAAAAGAAATCAGTGATAAGGTTTTGTATTAGATCAGAAACAGCTGAGCTCTCACAAACTAAGATCCTTACCAAACCACAAAATTCAAGGTAAAACATCTGCACTTTTGAGATAATGAACAATTTTTTCTTCCAAAACAAGCAAACGAACATGCTAAACTTTCCTAATGCCAAATTAAACCAAAGCTGTAAATATTTTTTTCCTATGAGGAGAAAACAGTTGTATTTGTCCAGTACCACAAACACTGCCTCATTAGGCTTGGTTTACCTATTAGAAGGAGAGAGTCACACGCTAGCCAGGAGCTCCTAAAGCACTAATTCTTTCCCTAAAATGCTTTGCTTATTTTATTTTGTTCTCCTTTGTTCACAAGACTCGGCCTTTCTTTGAAAATTGCACCCTCTTTTCTCTGTTGCAGTGTTCTGAGGCTTCGAATACAAATGATCATTTACAAATTGAAGGTTAACACAGAAATGCATTGTACTTGTGATTTGATGAGTAAAAACAAATCACAAAATAAGAACAAATAGCAGTATTATCCCACGGGAAAGAGCCTTGTGTATTGATCTATTATTTCCCAGCTTGAAATGTGCCACTATTGTAGTTCTACTTGATTATGAGGCTTTTTTATCACTTCCCCTGGTTGATTCAACTTGAGTGCTTCTGACATTTGCAAAGTTCCTCACATATTCTGCTGAGCAGCAGGGGAAACCTTGTTAATGAAGAAATAACAAGCTGAAGATTTGAATAAATATTTAGCTGATTGAAAGGAGGTATACAGTTAATTTTTTTTTTTTAATGCTGACAACTTAGGAAACTCACCAGCGTGCTTTGCTTGTGTTAGCTAAAAAATGGGTTCTAGTAGAGTTTTTTTACTGCACCACAGGGCACTTTCATTTCCTGATTCTATTATAAACTAAGTGGCCACCTGAACCTGCCAATGAACTTGTTCTATTGTGTTTTTCTATTTTTAATCCTGAAAGAGTAAACACATTTCTCATCAGATGTGTTACAGGGTACCATACATTGGAGAGATTTATGAAGGTGCCATTGGGTGATTACAGAATCATTCATTTATAAATAAGTGTCCGTTCTGAGAGGAAACTATAAATGAGAGCAGCATGTTCATCCTTCCACAAATCTATATTATAAAAGTGTGTAGGTATATATTTTTTAATACTTGCTATAGTGGCATGGAAACAGTCTAGATTTTATGCCTTTTTACCTTGTGTTTTCAGTCCTAACATATGATTAACGTTCTGGTCTTATAAGCAAGGTGGTGTCTTATGAGACTCACGGTAGCAGCTGTGCAAAGGAACATAATGGTTCCATCAGGCTTCAAGGATTAATTTCTAGAGCCCCGTGAGCGTGGTTGAACTGTTTAAGGAGTGGTTGCTGGTGGACACGGGCACCAAGTGGAAACTCTTGTTTTGTCCCATACAGTGTGGTTCTGTCCCCTGAGAGAGGGCTTCTAAGACATGTACCTATGCTTTCAGAGCACTTTTGGCATACGTGGTGTAGTATCCTGATCTGAGAATATCTGAAGCTATCTTCCAAAGAGCCCTCCACATACCAAAATCTTTGAAAAAGACTCTTCTTTGAACAAATGTATTGGGTGAAGGTGAGGAAGGACTAAAAGCACCTGGGGATGAATGTTATTTAGAAAACGTCTGCTTCCATGTGTGACCTAATGCCCAGAATCATGACACTTAAGGTTGGAAGGTAGTCTAAGCATCCCAAAAGATGCTCAAGTAACCTCTACAAACATCCTGGAGAAGTCCATAATTAAATGAACAATCAATCTCAGGCACAAGGGGGCAGACAACTATTTCTCGAAGAAGCCTACACGGTCTTTGCACAGACGTCGTTGGAAAGTTTTTTGTATTGAGCCCAAATTTGCTTCTCGCTTTTACCAAGATCCTCGTTCTGCTTTTTGGGCCAGACAAAACTGGTATCCTCTTACTTGTCCGCTTCCACTTCTAATTCTTGAAAGTAGCAGTGCTGTTCCTCTTTTATATACTAAATACCCATCAGTCCCTCTGGATCAGTGTTTCTAACTTCACCTGCATGCGATTCATTGGGGAAAATTAAAATACAGATGGTTTTTCCAGAGCATTTGATTCGGTGGGTCTGTGTTACAGTGGAGAAATCTGCCCACGCAGGAAATAGAGGTATTGTTGTTATGATAATGTTTACCTAGCACTTACTCTGTGCTCAATATTTGTTCCCCTTTATCAAAAGAGCTTAAGGGGAAATAATTCTATAAAACAAATAAAAGAAGAATTTCTCTACTCGAAGGGAGTTGGCAATCTTGAGTTCGACATGATTCCCTCTCAACTCTGTGGCCTCTTGGTTAGCTCTGAGAACCCCTGGCATTTCTCAGAGTACCTCGTGAACATTATTGATCAATGCTAACTGAACAGGTTGAATTCGAGGTGATAGCAAACTATTCAAATGTGAGATGTTTCATTGTGGGTTGTAAATCCAAGAATTGGGTGCTTAAAATGGTCAATGTGGTTCTATATTGCAGAGTCACTTACTGGCTCTTCATGCATGGAACATCCGTTCCACCAATGCCCAAATAAATACATTTCTTGAGAAAGACTTGTGTAGCCATGTTTTGGGAACTGGAAATTTAATATTGACACATGAGCTATTTGATATTTAAAGAGACCAAGCTTTTTTACATATGACACAGTTAATGGGTTGATGATTTCTCCATCCTCATCTAATGAATCACTTAAGTCTATAATATAATGAAGAATATTTTGCCATGAGAGGAAGAATAATCATCATAGAAAAATTGCACTCCCTTCATGAAAGCTGAATTTTGAGAGTTCGGCCTACAGATTTCATAGAAGGAAATGCTATATGTAAAATTCACATATTCCACTTCTCAGACTGTGGCTTGTTATCTTAATGCACAAACAAAAACACAAACTCTTACTGAAGAGTTTCAGTAAATCCCCCTTTGCCCATTTTGTTTTGAATTCACTGAAAGGTCAGGAATAACAGTGGCATGTATCAGTTACATTTGTAGAGGGTATAAATTTCATATGTAAATGAATTTAATAGACTGCCTTAGAGGATGCAAAGCCTTGCTGTTTAGTTGTAATCTTGATTCTGGGAAGCAAATTTGCAATTGTTGATGGATACTGTCCTTAGGTTCAATCATCGGCAGATGTTAACTAAACTACAAAAGCATCATTTGGCTGTGGCAACCTGTTAGCCATGGGGATTATCAGATTAAAAATGGAAGTGCGCTCATTACTGAATCAACATTATGTGTCAACAGTACTTTCTGGGTCATGCATAATAAATATGAATATTATCTTGGACAAAAAAAATTACTGGCTTTCTGCAACATGTAATATTGAGAAAAAAATTGACTCTTATTGTTAATCCTGTTCATAATCATTGCTAGCGAAAATAGTGTTATATCAGTGTGTTTTTAGTCCTATGAAGAGGCAATGTTGCTGTAATTTAACAGAACTGAGTCAGTTCTTAAAATAGAGATGTTTGTAGAACAGAGAAGGACAATTCATCAACTTTAATGGAAGTATCCAGTGAGAATATCCAGCTCCCCTTGTTCCAAATTTGTGTTCATAAAACAACCTCTGCTTTTATAATTTGTTTTCCTGGGGAGATGTATCTATCAAGATTGGGCTTGCAGATAGTCTCCATTTGTAAATCAGGTATGTCTGTCTTTGAAACCTATTGAATTTATATCTGGTTGATGAGGCTGTCGTTTGTAAGTTTACTTAGCTCTACTGTTCCCTTTTAGCTTGATCAATAATGGGTGTCCTTAAAAAGTCGAATTTGAAGTTTTGTGACTCTAAGGCCAGAGACTGGAATTTTGCTCTTCTACTGAAGTGCAAAGACCGGAAGGCCTATCTTTCTGACATTTTAAAAGCTTGTCGGCACCATTTGTCTTATCTATTATTATTGAAACAAGAAGGAATCTATGACATTTCTTTTTTTAATTTTAATTTTTATTTGAGAGAGAGAGAGCATGTGAACTGGGGAGAGGGGCAGAGGGAGAGAGAGAGACAGAGAGGCTCTGCGTTGATGCAAGGCTTGGTCCCATGACCCTGGGATCATGACCTAGACTGAAATCAAGAGCTGAATGCTCAACTGACTGAGCTACTCAAGGGCTCCTGTTTATGACATTTCTAATGCAAATCAGAATTGGAGAATTTTCTGATTCTTTGTTCCTTCTGAGTTGTAAATCCTTTTGTGGATCTATGGTAGACCATCCCATTGCTGGCCCTGCCTCCTGATGTTTATGTCCACATGTGATCGATCCCTCTCAAGTTGACCACAGGCTTGGCCACTTGACTTGCTTTGGCCAATAGAATGCTAGCAAGTGAGATATAAGCAGAACCTTTATAATCATTTGCACAATGGGCCTTGTTCACTTGGAAGGCTATCTTTTGGAAGCCAGTTGCCATGCTGTAGGGAAACTTGTGCTAGACTGAAATGGTGATGGCCAAATGGAAGTAGGCAGGGGCCTTAGAGGATGAAAAGACATCTTAGAAGTTCCAGCCCCAGCCATGGTCCCAGCTGCAAGTGCTCAGTGAAAGACCTTCGCTCCATCCTGTGAAGCAGAAGAGAAACCCAGAAGAACAGCCATCTGAATGTACAGAATTTTGATAAATAATCAATCATTACCCCTTTAAGCCAGTCAGTTTTGTGGAGTGGTTTGTTGCACAGCAGTAGCTAAACGAAACAGGGTTCTTTTACCATAGCTGCAGATCCCTTTATCTTAAATAGATCAGTATTAAATATTCAAAGGAAATGATATCTAGTTTCAGGGGATAGCTTACTGAGTAGTACTTATCCAAAGTCCCTTAAGCCCATTTTTTAAAAACCTCTTTCCATACTTGAATGGTATTATACTGCCATCTGGCGGCAAAGACTAACTGTTCTGGCTGTTTTATGGAATCTGGGGCATTTAGCCAGTTCAAATATGAAAATGCACACAGAAGCGCAGAGAACTCAGGGAACCAAAGCGAACAAGGAGGAACATTTTGTGCGGTAAACGTGCTGGGAACGACCTGAGTGCATGCCCAGTGCAGGAATGCTGTGGCCAGCTCACGGCTCTTAGTTCCTAATCTCTCCAGAACTGCTGTGGACTGCGGGCAAATGTGGTGCCACGGCAAGCAGGCTGCCTTTCACCACTTTTCTCCTAGGCTAGGAGAGAGAAGGGGGTGGTACTCGGAGGTGAAAATGTACTTCCTGCTTCTTTCTTCGTCATGTGAGCATGAAGTGAAATGGCCCTCAGCACTCTCGGGGATTTGCTAAACCTTTTTGATGTGGGCAGAGACTGCCCTGAGTGGGGTGGAAAGTGGGTAGGCGGTGGAAAACGAGAGAGTGTTCAGGTGCTGCCTTCCTTTGATATTACCATGCTTGCTTTGCAGTCATCAGCAGGAACCCGGACTATCAGGAAGCAAAGCAAAGAAAGGCTGCCTGCTGAATGACTCAGCAAGCATGACCACCTGGCTCAGCCTTCCTCGCTCCGCCATGGGCTCTCTCCCCTTGGAACTGAGCTGCTTTAGGTTTGGGTCTAGGGTTCTGTCATTAGGAATGCCCTTTCTTTTCAAGGTAGACAGAAGGGGCAACTCAAATACTTCCGGGGCTTGAAAAGCATATACTGTGTAAGAACCACAAATGTCTTTCTGGAGTTCATTATTTTTTTGTCAAAGAACAACAATAATTATTTTTTTGTTGTGAATTTCCCACCAAGAGACATCAGCACAACGCCTATTCTCATAAGTAGTGGGTGTTCATTTGTGTGCATGCTAATTCTAGAAAAGAAAAAAAAAACCCACCTTCTTCCAAGTAAAATGGTTTTATCTGAACTTACAATGTTGAAGGAAACACAGTACTTACATTATCTTTTCAAGTTGAAGTAAATTCCTCTTAACATAATATATATTACAATAATAGCATCTAGTTAAGATTTCATTATGACATTGCAGTTCACTATAATACACAATCCCTGCCATGTTTTTATAAAACATTACTCGGTATGAAATATTCACATTAACTACAATTGCTGAAATGACTGATGTTTAAATCTAGCGACAGTTTCCATCATTATTAAACTTCATTATAAAATAAAGTATGTGGGTGGAATTGTGGCTTGATGCTTTTGTAATTTGCTCTCTACCTTTTCAACGTACTTTTCAGTTACATCAACTGAATCATTTCATCTTATAGACGTAAAGATGAAGGAAAAGAACAAAAACATGGCCATTAACAGAAGCAGTGCAAATGTGCATAGTTAATGGAAACCATTTTGACATTTTGTATTTGATTCCATGGTGTACCTACTCAAACAATTTCAATGGCATATTAGAACAAAATGCTACATTGTGCTCTTCGCTAAGAATGCAAGTAATAGACTTCAAAAATTACCTTTTCACTGAAAGTATTATCTGCTGGAAATGAAGAAATGTTTTACATTATGAGAGGCTGATAGCAGCCAGAGGAAGCGGTGAGCTGGCATGGTAGCTCAGGCAGGGGAGGGATTTGACTCTTTACTCTCCAAAATGCACTCTTTCATTTGATAAAGCACAACAAAAATAATCTTCAAATTCGTGGGTTCTGATTTTTTACATCTGTCGACTGCACTGTTACTAATCCAAGTAAAGGCTTGTGTCCGTTAAGATAGAACCCGGATCTCTCCTTGCTAAGGCACGATCACTGCTTTTGAATATGTTGATTTTGATTCTGAGACACACACTTGCTTTGTAAAAATAAATAGGAAGTTTAAAAATATCTGGCCATAGGAAAAGTAGCTACTTGGCCTCCCGTTGTGCATACCAATAGGCAGCTTTTATTTATTGGGAACAAATATAAGTCCTATGGATTTTATTAAAGATGAGACTTATTAGGAGTATTTTGATGCCGGACAAGAGCGAAGGTTCTGACATGTTGAGGGAGCAGCCCCAATTGTGGAAAGTGTTTACACACTCTGTATCTTTCATCAAAGAACTTTCACGTAGGAATATCTTATCTGATTTTCTTCACAACTTTGTGAAACAAGCATTATTTCCTCCCATTCTTCTCATCTGAAAACGAACTTGGAGAAAAGAGGTGGTTTGCTCAAGTTCACACGACTAATAAGAGACCTAGCCGGGAAATGAACTTGCCTCTTGAATCTGAGGAAAACGTGGAGGTAGGGAGAAAAAAAGAGGAAACAAATCAGTGCTACCAGACCAAGCGTAAGAAGGCTTTTAATTGGGGCTGGGCAGGTTTTAACTCTGCATGTTGACACTGATTCGAGAGTAGAAGGGAGACTGGTTGAAGAGATGTCAGTGATAAAACCTGAAGATGGTTTTGTTTTCAGCAATATGCATAGTATCGATAGTGACTTGATATCTGACAGTAGGTTCCAGCAGAAAGAAATATCAAAGTCTGACTTCCTGTATCCCTCCCCCTCCCCTGCGGCTCACTGCACTGATATGATAACACACACTGTCCATCGTTGGCAAAAGCCCGACGCTGACCTCAGTGAATCTCTGCCCTGGTGCCTTGGCAATTTGATGGGAAAGGGGGAGGCAGAATCTGGGTCCGAGCTACGTGGAAACCCAAAGACCTACTTCCGTAACAGATATGCTTTGAGGAGAGAAGGCAAAAGAGAGGAAGCCTGTTGCAACAACCTTTTCACTACCTTCTATTCTCTTTGTATATTTTTGCAAGGCAGCTTGTAACCCAAGTTTCTAGCTCTTGGTCCACTGCAGGCACCAAATGAACACCAACAATTTGGAATGTCTCACGTTCCCACTGTTCAAGATCGGGCCTTGGATGAAAATTTACCCTCCTCATTGCTTGTCCAGTAGTTAGAGATTGGATGGAAACCTTTCCTTGTGGAGAGGCTAAGAGTCCTGAACACCCAAAATATCGACTTCTGTGTTATCTCAGAGAAGAAAAATGATAAATGTCTACAAATCCCCACGTTGCCAAAAAACATTTTAATGTGAAAACAGAAATTGGTCAATTCACCAGTTTTGCTGGTCTTAGACATCAACTGATGAACTAAGAGCATTGGCTTACTTGAAATTCTAAATCTTATTGTCCTGGCCAATTCCTAAGACAATCGAAACAATTGTGCGTGTATGTTTTGTGGGAAGAGATGTATAACGTGAAAACTCTTTCTTTAAAACTAGCTTCTTCCTTGGGGCGCCTGGGTGGCTCAGTCGGGTAAGTGTCTGACTTCGGCTCAGGTCATGATCTCGTGATCTGTGAGTTGGAGCCCCGCATCGGGCTCTGTGCTGACAGCTCAGAGCCTGGAGCCTGTTTCGGATTCTGTGTCTCCCTCTCTCTCTGCCCCTCCCCTGTTCATGCTCTGTCTCTCTCTTCTCAAAAATAAATAAACGTTAAAAAAAAAAATTAAAAAAAAAAAACCTAGCTTCTTCCTTAGCATGGACAACTTACTTTTCTAGAGAAGTCAGAGGGCCACTTCATGTTGGAAGAAGGCGTATGATAATAAGCATGACCGTGCTGAGTATACAGCCCCCAGTGATAGTCCTTTCTTAAGTATCTCCATTTGAGACTAAATATGTCAACAACTAGTGCATTTCTCATGGTTTAGAAGGCACAGTGTTGTTTCCTCAGCTGTAATTCATCTTTGCAGCTTCCATTTTTAAGGGGGGCATTTTTTTCAGTTCCAAAGTAAAGTTCACATCTCCAGGAAGGGCAGGCTCTAGTTTCCCTATGAAGAAGCAATTGTGACATTTTCTGGTTGAGGAATTTCTCAAGACCAACTTCCATATAAGAGCGTCTGCTATAAGCTGAATTGCTAGTTCTCGTGGGCAAGCAGGGGACTCATCATTAGCCATTTGGCTATGTGGTTTGTCAGAAGAATTGTGGGATGTGGCGACTAAGCCAGGGCAGTGCAGTGGTTCTGTCCAGGGAGCAAGAACACAGCAAGTTACAAAGGATCGGGAGAATTGCGAGAGATGTCACATGGGTATGTTGGGGTGGGGGATGGAAAGTCTGTGCTCACGGTGGTGTTCAGAAGCTCAGTCCCAAGCACATTCGATAGCAGACAAGGAGGCACAAACGTAGTAAGGGTGGGGGTTGGGGCTTTGGGAATGCTCAGGAGCTCGGCTCTTACTGGCTCACAGCCCGAAAAATACTAGGTCTCAGGCCCTGGTGGGGTTGGACTGATGGACTTTCTCAGACTAATAGGTTATGGGGAGTCAACACAGTTCATCTTTTGGCAAAATGTGAACCATGGAAACATACAAGGCTGATATGCTCCTGTACTTACACATTAAAGGTTAGGGAGTTGGTTGGGACAGATTTCTGGCAGCATTTTGACTTGATGGGCACTGCTTACAAGGACAACTGCAAGGTTTTTAAGAGTTTTCTTTTGGAACAATTCAGGTGCTGGACTGATTCAGATGCCTGGACCTCAGGTGCCCCAAGTGCAGGGAACAAGTTTTGCTGATTATTGGGAGGAGGGGGACACATACGGCCTGCCTGATGCCAGGTAGACAGGTGCGTAGGCAGAGACAAGTGACCTATTTAAGCATATGCTTCTTTGTGGAAGCTGACGGTAATAATTCTCACGATAGCTGCTATTCAATAAACATGTACACAGGTTTTGGTTGTTCACATTAAGGTAGTTATGCGAAGAATGTGTACCGTGGTGCATTTGCAACTTACATTTGGACCATGACCTATTCAGAAATGGAAGTGTTTTCTAAAATGAGAAAAGGCATTTTTCTTGAGAGAAACGAGAAAAGAAAATACACTCTAGAAAAATCTGCCAGTGAATTTCAGAGATATCTGTCGAAAACTGTATAGTTTTCATCAAACAGGACTTTAAAGTATTAACTGTTGTCACTTAAACCAATAAGCCGGGTCTTAAACTCTAGGCATGTGCATTGGAAACCACATACAATGAAGAAACAACTGCAAAAAGGATGATCACGTGACGTGTGAGGAAAGACAGACAATGATGCCAGGTGGTGCCTCGGAGCATAATAACGAGAACAGTATGTCAAAGCACAGCAATCAATACCAAAGAAAAATCAACACATATTCAGTATCTTCCTTACAGTGCTAAGCTGATTATCCACTTCACGTAATTGAGGCAGTGAGATGAATGTGTTCAGCAGCCTTTATTTTTCTGGTTTAGAATGCAGAGCTAGGTATAAAGGTTAACTGGTATCTTACATTGCTCATGATTCCCTACCTCAGTCATAGATTTCCAAGGAGAGACATGCCTTTTCCAAAGAAAGACTGAGTAATGCTACCTACGTGGTTTCTATCATTTTAAACCGTGCTATCAGTGTAAAGTGCTGTAAAAAGAGTAACTTATGATGTTTTCAATTGCATGCACATATACATAAATACATGTATACAAGCATGAAAGCATGTAGACAAGCTTATGTACATAGCCACTTGTATCACTTGAAGGCTTCAGGTGCATGAACGTCAAATGCATGAACTGCCAACACCCTTTTAGAACAGACTGTCCTGTTTTACATCTCCCCCTCTAAAGAGGAAGTTCAGTCTGTCTGAATGGGAGACTTGCACTCTTGGTCTTGGATAACCCCACACTGAGGAACTTTTCCAGGTCTCCATGGGGAATTAGAGAATGCCTGTTCCCCTTAAACCCTTCAAGACGATATGTCTGTCTTTACTGGCAAAACATTCTGTTACTTTATCACTCTGTTTCATCATTTTTAAAGGTTAAAATCTCTAATGTGTTAGCTTACAAGCTTTGTTGTTTTCTGCCTTCTGGGGAAGTACCCTTCATGAAAGAATATCATGGTAACATGATTGTCTTAACTTCCTGTTCACAAACCTAAAGTTCTTAGTTCCTTTAACATCTCCTAGATAATCCCTTAGAATCCTTCTTTTTCAGGATTTAATCTGAATCTTCTCTAAGCCTACATACGTCTCCAAGTCTCCATATTTTAGCATTCTACTCCTCCTTCAAGGGCCAAGTTCAGTTATACTTCCTCAATAGACCACTACCCTGAGAATGACCAATATCTCATTCTTTTGAACTCCTCATAATATTCTTCTTTAGCGCATGTCAAGAGCAGTGTGGAGGTTAATAGCATAGCCTCCAGAGTCAACAGATCTCAGTTTGAATCCTAGTTTTGTCATTCCCTTTGGACAAGTTGACTAACACGTCTAAGCTGCATGTCTTCCCTTTGTGCAGATGAAGCATTCAAGCATTCCATACAAATTAGCTTTCAGTATCGCATTTCTGGATTGCACAGATTTCCTTATGTATAAATGCTTTATGCAGTGGGTGTCTACAAGCAGACCCCCAACTGTGCATGTTATGGGATCAGACACACTACCAGGCTTATTTAGAGGGATGTGGGATCAGCAACTCAAGCACTGATTTTTATGAGGATTCTAGGGGATTCAAGGCAAGGAATATACCGATGGGTGGTGAAAGTCAAGGCGGCGATTTTTAAGTATGCTTTTTCTCAAATGATCTTTCAGTCCAGACCCCCAAGGTTTCTACCTAAGACGTGGGATAAATGAGTTCCATTTAATAGCTTATAAAAATAATAGGAGTGTGTCAAGAAAATCTCTAAAATATACTGAAGGCAAATGTCAACATGATTTTGTGCCTCAGGCTGCAGACTGTGATGTTATTGGGCCGAGAATATTTTTCCGTCTATTTTAGTAAAGTGACTCTTGAAGCATTCATGGCACAAGTAGCACAAAGAGGACTCTCTATGGCAGATAGTTGGCCACAAGAAGAGGGGAAAGCCACAGTCATCTCTGGGATCCAAGGACCTTGGGTGCTGGACCTCACTGTGTATGCTGTGGTGTCAGAAAACAGTAGAGGATTGCATGAAACTCACAGGGTGTGCATGAAAAGTAAACCACAGGAGTATCCAGAAAAGTATCCAGGAGAACTAGATGTTCCGGC
The DNA here is from genome assembly GCF_016509475.1 of Prionailurus bengalensis. Taxonomy (NCBI): domain Eukaryota; kingdom Metazoa; phylum Chordata; class Mammalia; order Carnivora; family Felidae; genus Prionailurus; species Prionailurus bengalensis. Next base: position 11,361,988 of record NC_057353.1, on the reverse strand, counting down.
ACACTTTTGATACCATAGCAGAACCTGAGGATTTTCTTAATTACTCAGATGAGCTTAAGATAGAGTGGGATTGCCATGTTCTGCAGAAGGATGTTCATCTGGAAAAGGACAACATCATTTTTATTATTTATTAAGCACGCCTTCACTGCAGGGGATACATCTTTATTAAGAAGTCTGGATTGTTATAGCAGACCATCAGAGGAAATAGATCAGGGGCTGAACATTGAAAGCATGAAGATTAAATTAATCTAAAATAATACCGGATCCAGCATATTCGAACTCTATCAGTTGTCCGGAGGAAAATCGCCCTTGTTCAATCAAACTTGAAGGAACATTCACAAGATGTTAATGAAGTCCCTAGAAGATGAAAAACATTGGGAGCATTTCACTCTTTTAGTGAACTGATTGAGAAAGGTGGTAGGAATGAATAAAATTAAGGTAGATGTGACTTGAGACAAAGAGTACAAAAAAATGCAGACTCTAGAAGACCCCGGAAGGATTTACCTGGGCATGTGGTTCTAATACTCAGTAAATCATACGTCAGCCACAGGACAAGAAAAACAGAATGCCAAAAAGTATTATGAAAAGCTGGTATGAAATGTAAATTGGCACCCACTGATTTTGATACAATTTCTTTATCCTGGAAATCTTAATTCCACTTGGTGAATATATTTTAAGAAAAGAATTCAAAAGTGGAAAAGCTAGTGGATACCATTTTTTTTAAGGTTTAGCATCGGGTTTAGAGGATATTAATTAGGGTATAACCACGTTATAGACAGTCACACAATTTTTAAAAATGATGTTTATACATCTGTGCTAATGTAGAAAGTATTGTGTCATCATATTAAGGGAGACAATCCAGAATTTTATTTTATATACATATATATATGTATATAAAACATGTTTTTGGCTATATATACACACACACACATACATATAATATTTATATAAATATATATGAATATATATCAATTTATATGTACACATAAATATAAGCTTTTACATAGATGCTATATCTAAATAGACATTATATATATATTAAATATATATATAAAACAGCTATGTTATTACATAGCTGAGAAAATCTAGAAAAGTGCATGCCAAAATTAAGAGTGATTGTCTTTAGGTGGTGAGACTATGAATATTTTTTAAATATATTTTCTTTCTTTTTCAACATTGTGAATCATGAGTATGTATTGCAAGTATAATAAAAATGAAATAAAAGTATTTACATTTCAAAAAACATATACTGCCAAATTACCCTATCAGATAGTTGTATCTATTTCATCCCTGCCTGTGAAAGAGTCCACTTCCCACACCCTCAGTCGTCAGGATAGTATTGTACCCATTTTTGTGTTCCTTCCATAGCAAATGACAGTGCCCGCCATCTTGTTGCATGAATGCTTACCCTAAGGTATTTTCTGCAATCAGTGGCTTTCTCTTCACTCCTACAGCCCCCCTCCTTGTATTCCTTGACCACATTTCTGCGATGGCCTGTAATATCCTTACACCTTGTTTCCTTTCCTCCTCCTACTTGGGCGACTTCCAGTTTCTTAATTTTTTAAGAAATAAGAAGAAAAATGATTAAAAAAATGCTTGAAAGACATTAGAAAGAAGAGCAAGGAGACTCAACTTATTTCCCTATGAAACAGTATCACATGGTGCCATGCAGACACCCCTTCTGGGAAAGCTGTTAAAGATTGCAAATGAAAGGGAAAGAAAATGAATCATTTCCATGCCTATGGGACAGGAAAGAAGTTAAAGATAAGTAAAAGATAGTCTCTGAAAAAAAGAAATAAAGTAAATCAAGATTAAAAACTGTGCTCCCCCCCTCCGCCTTCTTCACAGAATCCACTTGCGGTTTCTTTATCCTGCTATAATGTGGCACAGGCACTCTGGATGCTATGAGATGGGAGACAAGAATATGAACAATGAACTGAATTTTTTCTTGCCTCCTCTAAAATTGGTCTTCGGCTAAGTGAAAAGGAAGGTTTGATTGCTACATGTATCTCTCCAGAATTCAAACCAAGACTTAACTTGTCTCTAACAAAACTAACCTGAAATGAAATAAATCACAGCTTACAGAAGACAGTTTTGCTCCTCCTTTAAAAAAAAATGTTATAATCTAGTTCATTGAGGTTTGAGGTGCACTAGGTTGAGCATTAATTGTGAACAGGTAACAAATGCTAGGAACTTACATTTTCTGAAATTTTAGCCCCACCCCCTCCCTATGTTGTGTGGAATCTGAGAGTAGGAAAGACTACAGAGTTTGCTTTGGATACTTTGGTGTGGTTGCTATGACAACAAAACTTTAGGGCATTGTTGTCTACATGGACTAGCAAAATGACAGATGGCCCATTATGAAACTGTACATATTTGGAGATGAAAAGAAAATACATCACTCTCAAGTCCGTTCATTGTGCTGTTGCAAAAATGTTGGGGTATGATTACTGAGGGGAGTGAGAATAGGTGACCAGAAAGGAAAGGTTAAAATAAAGCTTTATTCATCTCGAAACCATGTCAGCTGACTTGAAGATTGCTTGTAGGGCTTTGCCTCTCCCCACCCATACAGAGAAGTCTACCTCTCAGGTATTTATTTGGCACCACTCAGTGCAACTTTGAAACTTCCTATATTATGACTACAGTTAGGAGGCCAAAATAAAACAGGGTAAAGACAACGGGGGAGGGGGGGGGAACTCTCATGTAATTACCACTGGGTAAGTGTGGGTTCCTTCCCCATCCTTGGGTGCTCTTGACAGGGTGTTGGGTGATGTCGAGGATCGAATGGCCGGAAAGGTTGAGTATTTTTCCTTGCAGTTCTGTATAAGATACAACCTCCTGGGATGACTGGTCCAAATGAATAATAACAAACTTCAAACACATGATGTGAAGTTCTGAGCTAGATCCTGAAAATCATCATCGCAGATTCAGGAGATAAGTTTAGGCACTTATTGTAAAAGGCTTAGTGGTTTTGGCTGGTCGACTCAGTAGGGGTAAATGCTGTGACGTATCTGCCAATTGGTACTGAATATTACCAAGATGTTGATGCCGTAGTCAAGGAAAGTGATAGTCTTCTGACTCAGTGATCATTTTTCAGGATGTCTATACCTGCAGGTCCACTTACCATCTATTTATCTCTTAGTCCACACCCATCTATGTGTAACTGGCTGAAAATCTCTGATAATGAGTGGATCTTAAGTGAGGCCATTAGGCCACATGTTAATGGAACCAGACAAATTTGACCTGTTTTCAAATTTTTTTTTTTTTCAACGTTTATTTATTTTTGGGACAGAGAGAGACAGAGCATGAACGGGGGAGGGGCAGAGAGAGAGGGAGACACAGAATTGGAAGCAGGCTCCAGGCTCTGAGCCATCAGCCCAGAGCCTGACGCGGGGCTCGAACTCCCGGACCGCGAGATCGTGACCTGGCTGAAGTCGGACGCTTAACCGACTGCGCCACCCAGGCGCCCCGACCTGTTTTCAAATACAAAGGATGATACAAAGGATGATGATGATGAAGCAGGGGATTGTCTGTTGTCCCAACGGAGATCTTCCAGAAGAAATGTCTCAGCTTAATGTTTTGAAAACTTTCTGACGGCTTTCTCAAGATAGCATGCCGCCTTAAAAGGTAGTGAATTCCCTTGTATTAAAAGTTATCAAGCATCCGTGTGTGTGGCCTCAGGGCATGCATGTATGTGGTCAGAAGGACTTAATTATCAGGCTGGAGCCTTGGCTACATGGTTTCAAGTCCTCTCCCAGAGTTGACATCCACTATTCTATGGTCCCTGAGCTGGGCCTACTGTGCTCATCAAACTCCTGACCCATGAAAGCTCTACATTCTTGAGGCCCAGACACTTCTAGGCAGGGTCCACAAATCATTCACAAAATTGGATAGTGTAGTTGAGAATGAGGATATAAGGACAAGGCCAGCATGACTAGATTTATTCTTTTTGATGGCTCTTTGGCATATTTTTAACCTTGGCCTCTAAGGATATAAAGTCAATACATTAACCCTGATGACACTACCTCTTTACAAAGATTCTTATTTAAGTAATAGAAACATAAGGCTTGTCAAACCGAGGAAATGAGTCCATTTCGCCCTTCTAAGAGCTCCTGCAGTAAATCAAAACATATTATGTTGAATAACGCTTTCTCATATTTTAATAGCATAACGTTTATCGAGAAGTAGGTTTGCTGCTTAGAATTTTTGTTGAGTGTCATAAAATGTTATTAAAAAATCTTTAATCTTGGGAGATAGGAGTATGTGTATTGCTAATACACATACACACAAATGTGTAAGTACTATTCATTTTTCGCATGTTGGCATGTTGTAAAATTGTGTTTTCTTTTCATTCCTAGATGTTGTAAATAAACTGGATTCGTACAGTAGGTTTTTGTCAGACTCCCAGAAAGACAATTTTATTTTATAGCATATCCTAGAGTGACAGCCAGAAACTGTTCTGCACCACCTCAGTACAAACAAAATTAGCTTTTCACAATATTTTTGCAGATGTTAAAGGTCATTAATAGAATGAAACCAGATGACTAAAGCAATACATTTGGAATGATTGGGTTTTATTTTTCTGCCTCGCTTAAAGACACAGAGTCCCATTCTCTCTCTTACTTGGCTGCATTTCATCTTTTCTTTTTTTTTTTCTTCAGTTATTTAATGGTTTCCAAAATCATAAAAGTGAAAGTGGTAGGATATGTATTTCTTGGCTTATATCACCTTCCTTGTTTGACAGAGTTGGAATTTTATAAGGATGAAAATAGTATTAACTGTTCAAAAAACCACACTGTTTAACAATTGCCCTAGCTTTCTGTTTTTACTGAGGTCAAATTTTTGTTATGAGTCACTTGAAAGCCTCTTTCCAATTAAAAAGAGGAGAACAGATAATTAACTGTAAGAAATGCTACTAGATTCCTCTTTGGGAAAAGAAGGGAGAGAGCTCTTTTTTAAAGTGCCCGTGACTTAGATTAAGCCGTGCTGTGTGCTTTGTCAGGACAGCCCTGGAGGGCACGCTGGCTCCCTAGACTTTTGTTTGTAACGTCTGGGCCGCGAGGAAGCAGCTACAGTTAGTTAATACCTACAAGTGGACATGGTTATGATAGCAATCTTTACAGATCAGTTTGAAATTCATACTTCTGTCATGATCCTGCCTTTAGTATTCAGTAAAGGATAAGTTGGAAAAAATTCTCTTTATGTAGGTTAAAACAAAACAAAACACAATTCGCTTTTTTTTTTTTTTAAGTGAAAATGAGGTAGCAACAAGAACCTCGCCCTGTCTTCCCCGATTTCCTTGTGGATGTGTGGTGCACGTTGAAGGAGCTAACGTGTTGCCATCTCATCAGGAACAGAGTAGCCTCACCCCCACCTCTGGCCCTCCCCACCCTGGCCCGATACAGCAAGCTACAGAAAAGCTAAATTTTCTGAAGTTCCTTAAGAAAGTGGGAGGAGATAGGACTTAAACCCAACCGGATGGGTTGGACTGCACTGTGGCAGGGCCCCTTTTCCCACTGAACCGGAGGGAACGCAGAAGTGTCAGTAGGCAGCTTAGTAGGTGGGAATATGAGGGCGTCTGAGACTGGAGCCTGATGGCTCAGCTCGATCACAGCACCGGCTTCATTTTCTCCCTACTGTCTCCCTGGACAGTTTCCTCCACTATTTAACCCGTTAGTCATGACACAGATAGTCATGAAAATAATAGTGTGTATTTTTTTGAGCCCATGTGAAGGAGAAGCATCATCCTTTCCCCCTCCCCCACTGAGGCTAGCAGAGTAGTGGTGAAAGAAAAATAAATTTCTGGGGAACGGAGCTGAGCTGCGTGGTCTGTCCGTCCCTTCCTGTCTGAGGTATGTCTGGTAGACTGTAACCACTGGAGATGCTGTTGTTGAATTTTGTGAACATTTAGAAATGTAAAAATAATTTATTCTTACTTTGAAATGTGTATGATATGAAATAAAGATCTATTTTTGTAATGTTTCGTAGGAAAACCAGTTGTCCCATTTATTGAAAAAATACTCCCCACTTATTTCAATGTTATCACATTCCAAGTTCATGTATGCACAAGAAATTGTTTTTGGTCTTCACGGACTTTTCCCTTAACTAGTACTATTATTACTATAACTCTGTAATATATTTTGATTCCTGGTATTCTTGTTATATTTCAAAATTATGTTGGTTTTTCTTATGCCTTTATTCTTCCTTACAATAATAGATTTAGTATTTCAAATTCTGTAAAATCTTATTGGCATTTTGATTATAAATGAATTGAATTGATAGAAGAAAGTGGGGAAATTAAACATCTTCAAGATAATGGACTTGTCTACCCAAATTTTTCCATTTCTATTTCAATTCTTTTGTGTCTGTGAATAAAACTATACAACTTTTTCCATACGGGGTTTGCCTATATGTCTATTACAAATGCTTGGGGCGCCTCGGTGGCACAGTCGGTTGAGGGTCCGGCTTCGGCTCAGGTCATGATCTCACGGTCTGTGAGTTTGAGCCCTGCGTGGGGCTCTGTGCTGATGGCTCAGAACCTGGAGCCTGCTTCGGATTCTGTGTCTCCCTCTCTCTCTGTCCCTAACCCACTTGCATTGTCTCTGTCTCTCTCAAAAATAAATAAACACTAAAAAAAGTGTTGCTACCACTACCACACAAATTGAGCCAGATATCATTATGAGTAGTTTGCATGTATTATTTAATCTTCATATGAACTCCCTGAGAAAAGTGCCAATTGTTGTTCCCATTTTCCGAATGAGAAAAATCAGTCTGGAGAGATTGAGTAATTTGACCAAAGTCATGAGGCTACTTATTGAAGGAGATGAATTGAAACCAAACTGATCTGACTCCATGGGTTCTACTCATTATGTAAAGGTAATTTCTGGCTTTCTTGGTGCTCTATAGATTATATTGCTATTTATTTTACTTTTAAAAAAATAAAATCTTTTTTAAAAGTTTATTTATTTTGAGAGAGAGAGAGAGATAGAGAGAGAGAGAGAGAGTGTGTGTGTGTGTGTGTGTGTGTGTGTGTGTGTGTGTGAGAGCAAGCATGGGAGGGGCAGAGAGAGAGAGAAAGGGAGAGAGAGAATCCCAAGCAGGCTCTGCCCTGTCGGCGCAGAGCCCAATGCGGGGCTCAATCTAATGAACCATGAGATCACGACCTGAGCCGGAATCAAGAGTCAGATGCTTAACCAACTGAACCACCCAGAGCCCCTATATTGCTATTTTAAATGAAATATTGTTATTATATTTTTATTTGGATATAGCTGGCATATAGAAATGTTATTTCTATTTGTGTACATTTGTTTGCCTCTAGCAATCTTTCTGGACTCCTAGACTAATTTTAAAAATTGCCTGCAGATTCTTCTGGGCTTTTGCACAAACACATTGTATGTGAGTAAAGATAGTGTTGGCTTTTCCTTCACTGTTTTTCTACTTCTTTATTTTTTATTCTATTTTATTACAATGGCTGGTACCTCTGGTGCAATGTTGAATATTAGGAGTACCAGTGGATATCCTGGTCCTATGCCTGACTTTAATATATCTGCCTCAAAACTTTTCCCATTAAGCATGATCCCAGATATAAGATGAATCCTCTTTTTTGGCTATTGAAGTTCCCTTCTAAAATATGTTTCCTAAGATTTTTTTTATCATGAATTAAATTTATTGAATGACTTTCAATTGAATGACTTTCCCCACTTTCCATATGGTAATATGACAATTAACACAAATAAATCACCAAATGTTAAACCGTTCTTGAATTCCTGGGATACTTGCTACTTTGTTGCAACATCTTAGGTTTTGAAACACTGTTGGATGGGATTCATAAAATTCTTTTTTTCTTCTTCTATTCCTTTCCTCTATTTCCATTCTCTGGAACATTTTGTGTAAGTTAAGAATTTTGGATTACTCTCAGATTTAGTAAAAAAAAATACTTAGCATCGTGACTGTCTTGGAGAGAGAGTTTTCTTTAATGCTTATTCAGCTATTTGCAGGTTTTATTTATTTATTTATTTATTTTGACTATGACTAGATTTTCAAAAATTTAATTTCCAAGAAAATTGTCCATTTTAGCTGGGTTTCTATTTACTGACATGTTATCCACTATTAGTCCACACTATTCCCCTTTGAGTAAAAGTATTAAGTCTGTTAATAGTCTTAACAATTCCTATTGTTATTATTTTCATGAATGAGTCTTGCCAGAAGTTTGTCTGTTTTATTTTATCAAATATTGACCTATCTGTTGCACTGCTGATATCCACTGTTTTGTGTACGTATGTGTGCATGTTTGTGTGTTTTCTATTTCATCAAAATTTTCTTTAATCTATGCTTACTTCTTTCTTTTTCTTTGAGTTTGTTTCACTGTTATTTTCTACTTCCTTGAGTTGAGTGTTTAACTCATATATTTTTAATTATTATTATATTCTAATACAGGAGTTTAAAATAGACATTTACTTCTAAATATTTCTATATTCATATTACATAATGTTTACTATGTATTTTTGTGTTCTAATAATTACATACTTTTTGTTACTAATGAATTATTTCGAAGTTTTTAAAAATTTTTTCATACAGTTTTTTTTGGGAGAGTGGGAAAGGTGCAATTCAGGATCTTATTCCCAGTTTTACTGCATTATGGTTAGAGACAGTGTATATGATATCAACTTTACGATGGCTGAGTGCATATGGTATTAATTTTTTGGAACTGATCTATTTCTGGATCTATTTTCTTGTTAAAGTTGTTATTCAAATCTCTGTCAATTTTGTCTTCTTGATGTATTGGTTTGAAAATTACGCTTAAACTTTCCGAGTATTACTATGGTATACATTTCTTCTTGTGATTCTTTTATTTTTTGTTCTACTTATTGTGAGGTATGTTGTAAATTATAGTCAAATTCATAATCATTATATATTTTGGTGAACTTTCTTTTTCTCAACATGAAGTGCTCCTTTTGCCCCTTTTTCTTGCCTTTTTGCTTAAATTTTGTTTTGTCAACCTAGACTTTCTTTAGGTGATTATCTGCCTTTATTTTAGCTTTTTCTGTGTCATTTTATTTTTGTGGAACTCTAATAGACATTATATTTTGATAGGTGAATTTAACCCTTTTATATTTATTTCTATTAATATATTTGGACTTATTTTTGCCATTTTATTTTGTGTTTTCCACTCACTATGCTTTTTTAAGGGTTATTTTTTTTACCCTTTTCTGCGTTCTAAAGAATTGATTGAACAAATTTTCAGCTATAAAGTGAATAAGGTTTGAGGGTCTAATGTAAAACATGATGACTATAGTTGATAATAATGTATTATCAACTTTGAAACTTTTAAAATTTGCTAAGAGAGTAGCACTTAAATGTTCTCACTAAAAAGAAATGATAAATATGTGAAGTGATGGATGTGTTAATTAACTAGTGAGAATCTGGTCATTTAAAAAAAAAAAAAGCCCTGGGGCACTTGGGTGGTTCAGTCAGTTAAGCATCCAACTTCCGCTCAGGTCATGATCTCACATTTCCTGAGTTTAAGCTCCAGGTGGGCTCTGTGCTGACAGCTCAGAGCCTGGAGCCTGCTTCCGATTCTGTGTCTCCCTCTCTCTCTACCCCCTCCCCTGCTCAAGCTCTGTCTCTTTCTATCAAAAATAAATAAACATTAAAAAAAAAAAGTCCTGATCGAATTTTTTCCTTTTTTTCCCTTAGCTTATTGGAAATTACACGTGATATAGCTATTATATTAGTGTAGCAGTTCTCAAATACTTTGGTTTTGGAAACCCTTTACATTCTTAATATATATTTAGGACTCCAAAGACCTCTTGGTTATGTGGGTTATATCTTTCAATATTTACTATATGCAAAAATGTGAACTACTTATTGGTTAAAAACAAAATTTAACCTACTATATGTTAGCATAAGTAATGACGTTTTTTAAAAAAAATGTATTTTCCTGAGCGAAAACAGTTAGTGAGAAGAGGAGCATTGTTCTACATTTGACACATGTCTTTAATATCTGTGTCCAAAGAAGAGAGGTGGATTCTTGGATCTGCTTCCGCACTTACTCTGTTCCGGTATGTCGTTTCAGTTGGTGAATATGAATGCCATCAAGCCTCATGCAGATGCGTGCTTGGAAAAAGTTGGACAGTGCAGACGCCCTGAAATGATCCCAGGGACCCTCACAAGTCCTCAGACCACATCTTGAGACGCACTACGATAGTGTTACTTATACATTTTTAGGATACACACAAAAAATGTATTTCTCCTCTAAGGTTAAAGTCTACCAGAAGTCCTTTCCAAACAAAAACTTAACATTAGCAACCTCTTCTTTTCCTTCATCCTGTCATTTCTACTTTGGAATTGTCTAAATTTCTTCATATGTTTTCATAGGATATGTTTGCATTTAGAAATAATCAGCAATTTTGCTCATTGCTGCTTCTGAGTTCGTTTTTGAATGCCGAAGACTATCTGTAAGTAGTTTCTTCTGACAAGCTGCCAAGTGGCAAAGCTATTGAGTGAATAATTATGTCTGAAAATATTTTTGTGTTCTGTTGTCTTCTAAATTTCTTTCTTTTTCACTTATAAAACTAGGTATAGTTACTATTTCATCTGAATGTAAAGCGAACCCATGACAATTTTTAAGATTTCACACAATGCCAGAAAGAGACAAAATGAAAAATAAAAACTGCCTCCTTGTCCCCTCTGAGATGCCGTATGTCCTTCTGAAGTTTCTAATCTCATGCACCCCTACATGGAGCTCTAAAAGATGATGGGTTCATGCCGTAGATATATAGATGCCATATTTATGGTTCATGGCATATTTAGATATATATATCTAAAATGCTTTTATTTTCATATAAAACTATGTTGTAGATATTTTCTATCAATGTATATTGACATGATATAGTAGCATGACAGAGACATGCTTTTCTTGTTTGGCCTTTCTAAATCTTAAATATTTGTCAATTTAGTTATTTACTTAGCAAATAGCAATCTTATACTGAGTGTTGGGCACTGGGATGTAACAGTGAGGAAAAACAGAGACGGTGTCTTCTATTTGAATCAAATCTTTGAATTCCTATTATATGTCAGGCAACCTTCTAGCTACCTGGGGTATAGCTCCGTTCAAACACCCTAAAGCCTGTAAGGGCAATGGATATTAGCAATCACACATACATGTGTAAAATTGAAACTATGACAAATGAGTGTTATGAGATTTGACTTTGTCTAGGATATCAGGGGAGACTCGCTAAGCAAGTAATGATTGGGCTACTATCTAGGAAAGGAAAGACGAGTTTACAAGGTGAAGGAGAGAAAGAAAGAATTGCTTGTCACAGAGATTAAAGCACGTGTACGATGTGTACAACCTCTGATGGAAGAGAACGTGGTGTGCTGAGAAAATCTAGAAACCCAGTGTGGCTGGAGTGTGACCTGAGGGAGGAAACAAGATGTGAGACAAACTGGGAGATGGAGAATACCCTCTAGAACATATGACAAAGTTTGGTCTCTATCGTCTGAGCAAACTGTAGGCTTTGCAGTGGTTCGGTCATGGGAATGAGAAACGGGTGTGTGACATAATCAGAATATGCTGTCTGGAAAGATCACTCGGGTTCTATATAGAGAAGTGTATCTGTGGGTGTGGGTGGAATAGATGTCAAACACTCAGTGAAGACGCTCTCGTAGTGGGGTAGACACATATGGCGAGAAGGACTGGGTGATGGTGGTACAAATGTGAAGAGCATGGGTAGCAGGACTTGGAGGTGGGATGCGGTGGACCAGGTGACAGATTGCAGAGGCCGGGGCTTGACTGGTGTGCAGCTGGTTTTCATGTTAGACGGCCATGATATGTTTGATAGAATGTTCAACTGTAGGTGATGTGGGTTCTGATGTTGAGTTTACCGCTGTCTTATAAGGAAAGCCTTTGGTGCTACTTAAGTTGTCTGAACTTGAAAACTCTCACAAGTGGTATTGTCTGTAAGTGCTCTGAGGGCAGAACTCGTACCTTTCTTGCTCAGTGATGTATTCCTGCGTCCAGCGCAGCACTCTATTTAGAATAAGGACTTCACAAACCCTGATATTAATTGAGAGGTTGAATATGTTGGAATCACATACAATTTCACATCTACAAGCTACTGCATGCATCATTTAGAGATGGATTTTATAAAACACGGAGAAGTTTTGTTACTGCAGTGTTGATAGTAAATACATCAAATATTTTTTTCTATTTTGTCTCTCTTATACAGAAAGCAATTCCCAATGCAAAGTTCAATTTTTGGTGTCATTATACACTGCTTTTATGTGAGTTCCTTTTGCACTGAAATCTATGCTTGATTGTGTGTGGATAAATCACAGTTCTAGAAAAACCTGTGGTCGTGTTTTACTGTGAACATCAAATCCCCCAAATGCAATGCATTCAGGTGTCCCTTTCTGTACCTAAGGACTACCAGTTAAATAGACACCCCTACCCTCACTACCACCCTGCAGTGCAAATTAGTTCCTCTTTATTTAGGCATGATTTGGTGCCTGATGAAGTTTGTCCTAAGCTTATGTTACCCTTTGTTTTCAAAAGCTGAAAGGCCTTAGGAATTTATCTGGAATGGGTCAAGTGCCGAGTTTTTGACATGATGTAGCTGAGGCCGTATGCAAAACCAATAAAATATGAAATGCCAACTTATAAGTAAACTTGTAAAAAATTAACTTGTTCAGCATTTTCTAGCTGGAACTACCATTATTCTCTCATTTTAGGATTATATGAGTGGCTTCTATTCTCCCAAATCTCTCTGTTTGCAAAACGTGATAAAATGACCCATGATCCAATGACTTAGCCAACTAAGGTGACCGGTAGTGTGACCATGTACCATGCACTCTTTCTACCAGGCAAAATTCCCTTCCCAACTGATCCAGATTTTCGCTACGGTTCAGTAATTCTTTTAAGTTTCCCTGCTACTAGCATGAGATTTACATTTTCCATTTCTTCCTCTTGCATTCAGGCTTGATATTGTCCCCTGCAAAGCACCTCTCAGATGCAACCTCCGCCCAGCCACATTGCCACCTTGTTCATGCCTGTATCACATACTTTATGCCTTTAAAACCACAACAGGAGCTGACAGTTACTTCCACGGCCTTCCCTCCACCTCGTCACTACACTCCGTTTCACAGAGAAGGAATTGAGGCTGAGAGGGCATACGTGGAGTCAGGTGGCTGACCTGGGATTCAAGCCTGCACAGGCCGCTAACCTCTTACCAAGTGTCCTGTCCGTTTTCTTCCCTTCTCGGCCATCTTACAGCCTGCTGTCCAGTCACCCCTTCTCATAGTGATTCCTCACAATACACTGTAATGTTGCTTGGCTGCCAATCACATTAAGGCCAAGCTCGTCTGCAGTTTTCAAGGCCTTTCCCAGCCTGGCCCCACATAACTGATATTTATTTCCTAAATCCTCCCAACATGCCACCTCTATTCTATACAGTCTAAGCTACCTGACGCTTTCTTGCACGCATCTTGCAGATCTCTGCCTCTCTTTTCTCCATTCTATTGCTCTTCTAAGTTTAAATCATGTAATACTGTTCAATTGATAGAGATTTGAGTACTTTTATTTTATTTTTCTTCTATTTTTTTCCCAAAAGCCATTATTTTTTTTAATTTAATGTTTATTTATTTTTTAGACACACACACACACACACACAGAGCACAGCAGGGGAGGGGCAGAGTAAGAGGGAGGCAGAATCTGAAGCAGGCTCCAGGCTCCAAGCTGTCAGCACAAAGCTGGACATGGAGCTTGAACCCATGAACTGGGAGATCATGACCTGAACCGAAGTCAGACGGAACCGAAGCTTAACTGACTGAGCCACCCAGCAGTTTCTTTTCTTTTCTTTCAGATATCTTCTGACTGTTTCTTTTAGATATCTTCTATTTCATTCGTCAGCTTGTTGATGTGACGCATTTCCCATGGATGCTTTATCTTCTCATTCTTGTCTCAAAGATTCACAGGTTTACAGGATACTAAATTAAGATCTTTAATTGTTAAAACGAGGAAACTGAGGACAAAGAAATTTGGCGTCATTAACAAGATGGGCCATATAATACCAGGATGTAACCTTGAGGGAAAGACACCGAGGTGGTTTCAGACATGTGGAACTTGGCTCGCCTGGGGGCTGCATTTATTGAAATGTCTAGTAGGGCATGGGTTGTACAGAGCTGACGCTCATGACAGATGCATGGACAAGAGATGCTGTTTTGGAGTTCATTACCGCAGAAGTGGTGGTGGAAGCCAGGCCAGCGTTTGAGGGGGCCTAGAGAATATTTAGAATGAAAGAAGGGGCAAGGACTGGACTTGGAGGCTCACTGGCAGGCTTCTGGAAAAGCTGAAGGAAGAGAGGCCAGTGAAGGTGACTGAGAAGGCAGGGAGGCAGGGAGGTAGAAGCAAGTGAGTGGTACCGTGCAGGAGTGGGGAGTCGACTGAATACGTTCTCCCAGAGATCTCTGAAAAGTCACATAGAAGGAAGATCTGTACGCCATCCCACATCACTGCGACTTGATTTCCACGCGTGCGCCCTTGAACGTGTATATTTAAGACCATTCTTCTGTATTGCTTTTCAGCTTCAATAGCCAAGCATGCATGCTTTTAATAAGACTTGGCCGTACTCTTTCAATTGTGGAGGTAGAGATGGAACCCATGTAAATATCTTATTCCATCTTCAAGTGATAAAATGTGTAACGCGACGAAATTCACTTTAAACATCACAAGTGAAAAGAGTATATGATTTAAAATGTCATGCTTTGGAGGTATCGTACGGGCAAAATTCCTACAGTCAATCATCCAAAGCAAACTATTATTTAGGAACTATTTGAAAATAGATAAGCTGAAAATGCCTTATTTTAAGAACAAGAGAAAAGTGATGGTATATCAAAAATTACTTTTTCATATCAACATATTGGATTTTGGGTTAAATTTAGTGTTATTTACTTTAAAGAACCATAAAAAAGTTAGAATTTCAAAATATCTCAGGAAGGCAATAACTATCGGTGAGAGCACATCTTATTTAAATTTTCTCTGAAAGTGATTTCTTTCAAACAACGGACTATCAGATTAAAACCAAACAAAAATATTTTTAGTATTCCAAAGGTTTGGATTGTTGCTTTAGAATGTTGTAAAAGATAAGTTTTAGTGGGGTCAAACTATTCTATTCCACACCACACACTCATTCATAGAAATATACACATAAAATTGTCATATAAATATATAATCTGTGGTGGAAGAAAGTATTAGGAGCCTGAGATTCTTATTTAATTCTGGGATAATTTGAAATATATAAATATTGAGAGACTTTAAATCTTAGAAGTTAATATCTGGAAGGAATATGAAAGGTTGTGCACAAATTACACACAGGTGAGAAACTGAGGCTCAGAGATACGCTCAAGGTAGTTAAAATTTAAAAGATACCAATACTAACAATACTGACAATGATAAAACTACTTCTTTTGAGTGATTACTCAGATATGTCCTCAGTATGTTAGTAGGGAAGATCTTACTCAGTCCTTATAGGCAAGATTATTTTTCCTGCTCTGCAGATGAAAAAATTGAAGCACAGAGAAGTAAAATGATTTCCATTCCCCAGTTTGATAAAGCAAGTATAAATTTCATGGCCTTCTTTTGTGAGATTCAGAATAAATAATTATGACCATTAAAAATAGTTTGAGAGAGGGGCGCCTGGGTGGCGCAGTGGGTTAAGCGTCCGACTTCAGCCAGGTCACGATCTCGCGGTCCGTGAGTTCGAGCCCCGCGTCAGGCTCTGGGTTGATGGCTCAGAGCCTGGAGGCTGTTTCCGATTCTGTGTCTCCCTCTCTCTCTGCCCCTCCCCCGTTCATGCTCTGTCTCTCTCTGTCCCCCCCCCCCCCCAAAAAAAAAGTTGATAAAAATAGTTTGAGAGAGTAAGAAGATGAGTTTTTATTTTCTGACTGCCCTGCCTCCTCTCCCAGCACCTCCTCACTGATGCCACTTTGACCATGACTGAGTTATCTAATGTGAACCATAGTTTATGTAATGTGTCCTTAGGATATCCGTCTTGAGAAGATTGTTCTTTCAATCAAAAATTTGCTGAGCATGTAAGCATCATGGTAGATGCCATTGTGGGAGAACACAGTGTGATAGACCAGAGAAGTAGAAATCAAAGCCCAGGGTGTGGGGAGGATGTAAGGGCAAGGAGACCTCAGGAGCAGAGGCTTTGAGTTGGGGAGCCGAGGGTGGGTGGGGCATGAGGTTTCTTACTCAGTTGGGGTTCAGAGAACATCTCTGTGAGGTAGAAATTCAAATTGAGGGCCCATTTTCTGTTTGTTTTCTCCACCGTCCACTGAAAAAAAAGGCAAATATTTCTCTTTTGCTCTCCCCTTCCCGCCCTCTGCATTGTGTTTTGGTATAATGGTAAGTCCATGAGGTCAAGAATCCATTAATGTGGCTTTACCCTCAATCAAGATACTCTTGACCAAAAAACATCAATTCAACAAATTTATTTAATTACATGAAATCATTTGACAAAAAAAGGAACTCCTTTGTAATTTTTATTTTCCTTGAAATGCAGTAGAACATCACAGAAGGAGAAGATAATGACTCTGGGGTCTCACGGGTCTGGGTCTGAATACGGACTGTGCCACTTGCCAGCAGTCATTTATGTGAGCAAGTTTCTCAAGGTCTTTGAACTTCCTTTTTTTTCCATTTATTAAATGAAATAGTAATGTGTCCTGGGACCTTGGTCAGAATTAAGTGAAACAGTGTGTGTAAATCTCTTTGGCAAATGGTGTCTAACAGTTGTCGAATTAACGAATAAAAGGAGTTGAATGGAAACAAGACTGGAGGTGGTGGAAGGTAAGACGGAGAATTAAATAAAGGGATGGTGGTAAGGTAGCCCAGAAACAAGGATGATTAGGTGCACAGAAGAGGAGACCCAGCTTCTGTGAGTGCTGAGTGCTTGCTGACTGTTTTGCAGTTGCGCAAGGCACAGCTGTCCCATCCTGCTTAATTTAGTCGCAGATCAAGTGCCATCATGCCTTTGCATCTTCCCAGCTGTTTTTGCTCCGGACTGGGAAAAGTGATGGCTTGCTGTATGGCAGATCTCCTGCTGACAAATTGGGAAACGTCGGTGGGGGGAGGGGGGGTGCTTTGCGAGGTACTGTATCTGAGCTTAAGCTAATGAGGGCGCTTAGCAGAGTCCCTAGCAATTTGTCAACACCTTGGCATTCTAGAACCATTTCCCAGGGCACTGAGTAAACATTTACATGTTAGAGACAGAACAAGCTTCTCGTTAAGAATAATGTTACATGTCCTCTCTGTACTTTATCCTACTGTTTCAGAAATGAAGGAAGCTTTCTTTTCAGCTGGTGATTTAGTAGACAGTCACAGGATATTTTTATAAGAGTTCTAAAGGCTTTCCTACCTGAGATTTTCAGGGGTCTTCTAGATTTCCCTCGTGGGAAAGTCTTTTGCAAATCTACCAACCTAAGCCCTTAAATATACATGTTATTCACATAGAAAGGATTTCCAAGATGACCAAATATGAAAGAAAAAAGAGAGGAAGTGAAATCATTTCAGGACACTCTGTTCTTGTCACTATCTATTTTGGGTTAATGGCATGAACATATGACCATAAGCTTCATTGATGTGTTGGTGCTTTTTATCAATTAATTTGTTTAAAAAGTACTGCCAGAATGTTAACTTCTTAGTTTTGACAAATGTACCATGGTTATGTAAGATGTTATCATTAGGGGAAGCTGGGTGAAGGATATACGGGAACTCTCTGTACTATCTTGGTAACTTCTCTGTAAATCTAAAATTATTACAGAAACTTTATAAAGTTTAAGCAAACATGAAAGGTATTCACAGATATAGCAAAGTGAGCTGTCTAATTTTAGCCTTGTCTTCCATAGCTTTATATAATGTTATTAAGTGCAAAATAGGAAAAGGGTATTTACTGAAAAACTATAATGTGGTGTTCTAGGCAATTGTGATACATCAACAAGCCAAACAGAAATATCCCCGCCCTTGTGGCACTTTTGTTAGTGTAGCAGGTGAGATCAACAATAAACAAAGAGTAAGAAGGAAGAGAGAAGGGAAAGAAGGAAGAAAGGTAGGAAGGTAGGAAAGAGGAAAGGAAGCAAGGTTAGAATTTTACACAGGGTGGATCTCGTTGAGGTCGTGTAAGAGGTGCTGTGTCTGGGGATGTCTGGAGGAAACACATTCCTGGAAGAGGAGGAGTCCATCGAAAGCTGTGGGGAAGAACAATAAGGTGACTGGAATAGGGAGAGTAGGAGGGAGATTGGTAGGAGAGGAAGTTTTCAGTCCCTTGTGGTTATGTGTGTTCACTTCACTTTACCTCGCGGTAAATACATTTTGCTTACGTGGAAGGAAAGAGAAAGAACATTTACCAGTCCCTCACAATAAACCCGTAAGTGGGAATAACTACTCCCAGTTCATAGGTGAAGCAGTTGAGGCTCAGAGAGAATAAGTAGTTTACCCAAGGCCACACAGCAAATAAGTCGCAGAGCCAAGGTTCTGTCCTTATGTCTCAGTGTCCTACATGACCCGTCCAAACTGCCTAGTCTGCCATGCTGTCACCTCTGTGTCACTGCCCAAGCCTCGATAGAACCCAAGAGTAATCTGGATATGGGAGAAATCTTTTATGTTAGATTTTATAGCAGAACACTTTCTTCGCGTGAGAGATTTAGTCGTACTTGGAGGGCATCTACAGTTCCTGATATCACATTTACTTCATTCAAATCGAACATTTTAGTTGCTGAATAGAAAGGAAAAAGTTAAATTTGCAGCAGCTATGTGGGGAAAAGTAAAGTCCGACAATTTAAAGGGAAGATAACAATACGATAAATACATAAAAACCAATTATTTAATGATTAAAAATCGGGGGAACATAAGACAATGCTATTGTCCTTGGCATAAGATCAGAAAGACAGTCTCTCAGAAAACATTAGATGTGACCCGAATGAAATTAATAATGTGTAGATCTCAGGATGGCCAGGGATTGATTTGGACAGGATTAAAAGCATATTTTAGAAAAATCTAGTATTTGCAGATGCTTTAAACTTTTTCTGTAAGCCGTTTTTCTTGTAACGTTGTGCCCACATTCATAAGAGATTACTGTTGGAAATACCCAGAATAAATATTAGTAGCTCAGCACTTTTTGTGACAGTTTCAGATTTGTGGTTTGATAAGGTAGACGATTCTATGCTTCCTTCTTGCAGGTATCGTTATTAGTAGCAGCAAGAGGGGGCGTTCTACGACCTGTTAGCATAGAGCATGAATCCAGCTTGTCAGCTGGAGAAAACGACTAAGGGCTGGAGATGCCTGCTCTTTCTTTCCCTTTCCCTGATGTCGCCGCACCTCGCCCTACTTGGACACGAGTCCTATTGTTTCGCCTAGTCAGGTGGCACAACCGTGAATCCGGTCTAATACCTCCCAGTGCTTTTTTTGCTGTCTGTCTGGGATCAGCACTATCATCCCATCTCTCGGTACCTAGGGGGCAATGATAAAAGAATCTTCTCTGAGAGCACGATCGCGTGGAGTGATGGAATGACCACCTCACAAGGATAACGCTTCTTACAACCAAAATTTTCAGAAGATACGCACCTGATTCTGTGACTGTTTTCCCTCCTCTTTTTTTAGTTCCCATGAAAAGATGTGAGAGCGATTTAGCTAAGAACGAGATAATAACATGAAGATTCTAAGCTGAGAAGCTATTGCTTATACAGAGATGGCCATTCTACCCTCTCATTCCCTCCTCAGCGCCTTGAAGACAGGCCAGGGCCTGAGCTCTGTCGACATTGTGCCCTTGAGTTTCTCTGGTGCTAAGAGTCGTGTTTCTGTCCTCTTATTTGGGACAAGAGCTTTAGTTCTGATGAAGCAGCATTACAAGACAGTTGATCCAAAGGTTAGACTATTTTAGCATTTCTCGGCAGCATTTGCCAAACTTGATGAGTCAGCTGGGCTGTTGCTGGTTTAGCATTATTTAGAAATATTTTTAGCCATTTGTCATCTGTTTCTGATAACTTGAGCTAAGGTGGCTTGCTGAAAATCACACGGGAACGTGGACCCTGCTCAGGACTGCGATTCTGAACATATGCAGAGAAATGTACAACTGCAAATTCTGAGCATGGTCAGTTGCTTTCTTTCCATCGCTCACTTCAGACTGGATATTATTAAGGAAATTGTGTGTATATTTAAACATTTTATTTTGGTGAAAGCAATGTCACTAAGGGACTTAGATTTATAGTGTAGGCTCAAATTCTACTTCTTGAGCAAACTTTCTTATTGGTTAAGGGCCTCTGAAAGTCTATGTATAATTACAATGCTTTCTGAATCCAGTTCAGCATTTTATAAAATGATTGTTGTTGATTGTTTTTATACAAATTTTACATTGGCAAAATAACCTGTACTTGAATATTTATTTATTTATTTATTTATTTATTTATTTATTTATTTAGAGAGAATGAACCAGCTGGGTAGGGGCAGAGAGAGAGAGGGAGGACAGAGGATCCGAAGCAGGCTCTGTGCTGACAGGAGACAGCCTGATGTTGGGCTCGAACTCACGAACCGTGGGATTATGACCTGAGCCGAAGATCGATGCTTAACTGCTTGAGCCACCCAACCACCCCTGTACTTGAATATTTAAAAATAGATAATCATCATGTTCACTAAAGATAACGGCTTTCTCCTACTTTTCTTTTCATAGTTACAGTTAAAGACATTGAATTTAAAGTCCTCTATTTTGGAAAGAAATCTTTACTCAATTATGTTCATAATTGGAGAGTATCTTCTGTTGCATTAGAATAATTCTTCAGAAAAATATTATCATACCTATCTACTTTTTAATACATAGCAACAGATGTTTGTAGTCTAGGTTAGGAAACGTTCCTAATAACGGTCTATTATTTTCCCTTCTTTTTATTTTATTTTTAAATATTTTCCCTTCTTTATAAGGCTATAAATCATGTAGTCACAAACTTGCATTCCCAAAATTCATCTGTAGCTTATGTGATGAAGAGGCTGAAAATTGAAAGATAAGTACTCATGTCCATTTTAAGAACATGGACTTAAGGCTCGCTTTCCACCTGAAAACAAATTCCTAATTTCTTCAGGTTGAGGGGACTATAAGCCAAATGGGAGACAACACGCTTATGCACATTTTTCTGCTTTGTAGCTAGATACACAAAGTTTTGCATCCTCATTCTGCCTTTCCCAGTGGTTTCACAAACATTATTTCTCCTGTCCCAACATCTATGTCTCTCTGTGAAACACTGGTGATCGTAGCTACCATTGTGAGTGGCAAGGGGGTTGCCTAGTACCGTGTTTGGTAGATGATGAACATTCACAAGTGGTAACTAATTTGAAAGAAGGGATGATGTGAGTGGAATCTCAGATAAGCCATCTTTTAGCCTAGTGATCATGGGCAATCTGGCTAATTTTTCTGAGCCTTAGTTTGCATATCTATTAATTTTCTAATAATTCTTATTCGTTTGGATTGCTGTCTAGGTAGTGCCTAGAAATATGATTAATAGATGCTGATATATGGTCATTATTACCATATATGACTATTGTCATTTGCCTTTCTGGATGCTCTTCTCATCTCTGTCTCCTTGACAGAGGTGTACGTCTGAAAGGCATGGACTTCTTGACTTTGTGTCTGTGCCGCAGGGGTGGTCTGGCTCCCCGGCTGATCATTAGGGGCAGAGCACCTATCCTGCCCCTCATGTGTTCAGGGAGGCTCTCTGTTTCCTCAAGTGTGGATGCCAGTTGCAACCTACAAGATTTTGGCAGTAGCCTTCTGCAATTTTCTGTTGTATTGCTTAAACAGGGATTGCTTTGTTGACACACTGGCCATTTGGGAACGATTGCGGATAGTACTGTTGACAATCATGTTTACATTGCTGTTTGTGTCTTTTTTTCCTAGTTCTATAATGATTCAGGCCTGGGAAGGTTCTATCCACACTGCAAAAAGCATCTTTTTCTTTCTCTCTTTTTTCCCCTTTCCTCTTTACACAACGTGCTCCTTATTTGTATGAGTAACCAGATCGCTGAGGTGTGTATCAAAATTGATGATGATGAGTGTATTTCAGAATCTTCTATCTTAGGAAACACATTACTAAGTTTCCACTGGCATAACCGAAGAACAAAATGAAACAAAAAACACATGAAACCAACTGAGAAAAATAGGCTAACAAGATGAGTCAAAGGGGGAAAAGTTTCAAAGTTTAAATAAGAGGTTATTATAAACAAGAAGACAGGGGAACGGTATGAGTGTTTTTATGGGTTTTGGGGTAAGCCAGACTAAAAATAAACCTATTAAAAGTATAATTTAAAAAACAGCACTATTACAAATTTAGACAGATTGCAAATGCTTACGGCAAATATCTCTTCTGGCTGAGAAGTGGAAATTTTGATCAAATTTTGGAAAGGAAGGAAGAAAAAGTCTTTAGATAATTTACAACCTATAAATAACTTTTGGCAGGATGCTAAATTTGGTGGACGATATTTTCCCATTAAGGCATTTGCAGCAAATGGACTGGATTCTTAGGAAGCAAATCCTAAAGAAAAGACCATCAAATGTCTATATTCAACAGCTTCCATGTCATTAAAAATCCATATTCTAACCACAGAGGTGGTATGTGAAATAAGATAAATTTATAGGATGATTTCATTAATACTAAGTAATAAAATAGGCAAAAATAGCCTATCGTTATTAAAATCAGATCTATGATGGCCTGGAGCAGGTGGTAGGGGGAGATTAACTGGAAAGGGGCATAAAACAATTTTCTGGAATGACAGAAACCTATGTACATATTGGGTTGGTAGCTGTATAGATGTGTATATTTGTTAAACTTCACTAACCTCTAGTTATAAATATGAGTATTTTATTATATGTTAATTATATTTCGATAAAGTTAACTGAAAAATTGAATCTGTACTAATGCATAGAAGAGAACATAAATATTAATTATGAACCTACTAAGAATTACAGACAATTATCACATATATAAAATATGAGTATGAATAGATATGAAACTCTCAGAAAATTAGAACACATGATCTCTTGAAATAAATCTTCAGTGGGTTGTTGATGAAAACTGGCTAGCTTTAAATCAAGAATTGCATGCTTATTTCTTGTAGTCTCATTCATTTAATTGACTGTTGGATCTGAGTCAAAATCTTCAGAGTCCAGATTCCTAAGGATTTGTCTACAGGCTTTGGCCACATAATAGTACAATATTTGGGTTAAGAGAAAAACAATCCAGACGTTCATTTAGATGTGCACAAACATCCAAAGACTCTTGGCCTCATATTTAATTTCCTCAGTAAAATATGTATTTTGGTACAAAATTATAAATATGTGAATGTTACAATCTTTTTCTGGTATCCCTCTGTAGTCTGATTTTCTCCCTTACATAGAAGGGTTCTGTGCAGAAGCAGGTTAAAGCAAACAAAACTCTGTAACCTTGGGGCACATATACAGGCATTCCTTGTTCTATTATGTTTTGCTTGATTGTGTTTTGCTGACACTGTTTTTTGTTGTTGCTATTGTTATTTTATGCATTGAAGGTTTGTGGCAACCATGAGCAGAACAAGTCTGTCGGCGCCATTTTTTTTGCAACAGCATTTGCTCACTTTGTGCCTGCGCCACGTTTTGGTAATTTTCAAGTATTTCAAACTTCCTCTTTATTATTATATTTGTTATGGGGATCTGTGATCAGTGATCTTTGATGTGACTCTTGTCATTATTTGGAGGCACCGTGAACTACCCTCATATAAGATAGCAAACCTAATGGATAAATGTTGTGTGTGTTCTGACTGCTCAGAGCCATTCACCATTTCTCTCTATCCTCAGGCTTTCCTGTTCTCTGAGACACAACAATATTGATATTAGACCAGTTGATAACCTTATAGTGGTCTCTAAGTGTTTAAGTGAAAGAGAGTCACACGTCTCTCAGTTTAAGTCAAAAGGTAGAAATGATTAAGTTCAGTGATGAAGGCAAGCTGAAAGCCGAGATGGGCCAAAAGCTAGGCCTCTTGCACCAGTTAGTCAAGTCATGAATGCAAAGAGAAGTTCTTGAAGGAAATTAAAAGTGCTTCTCCAATGAACACACATACGATTAGAAAGTGAAACAGCTTTATTGTTGATGTAGAGAAAGTCTGAGTGGTCTGGATAGAAGATCAAAACAGCCACAAGATTCCCTTAAGCTGAAGCCTAATCCAGAGCAAGGCCCCATCTCTTTCAACTCTGTGAAGGCTGAGAGAGGTGAAGAAGCTGCAGGAGGAAAGTCTGAAGCTAACAGAGATTGGTTCATGAGGTTTAAGGACAGAAGCCAACCACATAACGTAAACATAACGTAAAAGGTAATGTGAAGAAGCAAAAGCACTGATGTAGAAGCTACAGCAAGCCATCCAGAAGAGCTAGCTAAGATAATTAATGAAGATGGATACACTAAATAAGAGATTTTTCAACATAAATTGAAACAGCCTTCTAGTGGAAGAAGGTGTCATCTAGGACTTTTGCATAGCTAGAGAAAAGTCAATGCCTGGCTTCAAAGCTTCGAAAGACAACCTGACTCTCCTGCTAGGGGCTAATGCAGCTGGTGAGTTCAAGTTGAAGCCAATGCTCATTTACCATTGAACATCCTAGGGCCCTTCAGAATTATGCTGAATCTACTCTGCCTGTGCTCTATCAATGGAATGCCAACACAGCCTGGATGACAGCACATCTGTTTCCAACATGGTTTATTGGATAGTTAAAACCCACTGCTGAGACCTAGTGCTCAGAAAAAAAGGTTCCTTTCAAAATATTACTGCTCATTGACAATGCACCTGGTCACCCAAGAGCTCTGATGGCGATGTACTGTGGAAATAGTATTGTTTTCATGTCTGCTAAAACAGCATCTATTCTGCAGCCCATGGATTAAGGAGGAATTTTGACTTTCAAATCTTATTATTTAAGAAATACATTTCATTAGGGATAGCTGCCATAGACAGCGATTCCTCTGATGAATCTGAGCAAAGTAACTGAAAACCTTCTGAGAAGGATTGGCCAGTCTACATGCCATCAAGAACACTCATGATTCATGGGAAGAGGTCAAAACATCAACATTCACAGGAGTTCGGAAGAAGTTGATTCCAACTCTCATGGACGACTCGGAGGGGTTCAAGACTCCGGTGGAGGAAACAGCTGCAGACGTGGTGAAAATAGCAAGAGAATAGAATTAGAAGTGGAGCTTGCAAATGGGACTGGATGGCTGCAGTCGCATGATCAAACTTGAGCAGATGAGGAGTTGTTTCTTATGGATGAGCAAAAAAAGTGATTTCTTGAGATGGAATCTACCCCAGTGAGGATGCTGTGAAGCCTGTTGAAATGGCAACAAAGGATGTTAGAATATCACATAAATTAGTTGATGAGGCAGCAGTAGGGTTAGAGAGGATTGAATCCAATTTTGAGAGGAGTTCCATGGGTAAAATGCTATCAGAACGGCATCATATGCTATAGAGAAATAACTTATGAAAGGAAAAGTCAACTGATGTAGCAAACTTCAGTGACTTATTTTAAGAACTTGCTACAGCCATGCCAACCCCCAGCATCAACTCAGCAACAACGACCCCAATCAGTTAGCAGCCATCAACATCGAGTCAAGGTTCTCTCCCAGCTACAAGCTCAGATGATGGCTAGTTAGATTGAGGTATATACTTCGTTTTGCAGACATACTGCTGTTGCCCTTAATAGACTACAACATCGTGCAAACATAACTTTTATATGCACTGGAAAACCAAAGAGTTCATTTGAATTGCTTTGTTGCAATATTTGCTTTAGTGCCATGGTCTGGAATAGAACTCATGATACGTCCGAAGTATAGCCCATATGTGGCGGCAGGATTGTCACCTCAAAGGTGCTGCCTGGAACTCTGTGACTCCCAGAGAAACCCTACTATCAAGTTAGAAGGGAGGCACAGATAGGTACCAGCCTCTGGGACAAGCAGCGGTTTACCAGGACTAAGCTACTGTGTTTAGCAGGGGCCTCGTACATAGTAGGTATTCCAAAATACTTAAAGTTTAGAAGATATTCTCTGCCTTCAGCAATCAATTTTATTTCCCACTCGGAACACCATAAGGCTATAGCAACTAGTTATGCCTGCTCATTTTCCTAATGCCCTGAATTTCTTTATGGGTTAGAACTTTATTGGACGCCTTATTACAGAGTACAGTGCTAATTTATTATCCTACCTAAGTGACAATAAAATGAGAGCTTCCTCTGCAAACGTTTCTTATCATGATGAATCACCTAGTTATCAAAAGGTTGCAGTGTATTCCTTGGTGATCATGGAGTTCTACACAGGATATTTATTAAAATTTATCCAGGTTGGAGCAAAGCTTTACACATTAATCCAAGCCAGCCATAATATTCAATATGATTTGGGGATCTAATTTGGCTTCATTTGTTCTGCTTCAGGTAATGCCAACTTAATGATCCGTTTATGTAATTGTAGAACAATAATAAAAATGCCTAACAATTTTAAGATTCAGTGTGTTCCAAAACATTTCTTGTGGAAATCTAATATATCACAGGGTGATCTGAGGGGGAAAAAAGGAATTTATGTCAATAAAGTTTGGGAAACATTTACAGTGCTGCAGTTTCATCGTGCCCATTTAGTAAATGAAAGTCTGTCTTAATTAGTTTGGGCTGCTCTAACAGAATACCATAGACTGGGTGGCTTCGAAACAGCACACATTTATTTTTCACAGTCCTGGAGGCTGGAAAATCCAAGATCAATGTGCTGCCAACTTTGGTGTCTGGTAAGGGCCCATCAGCTTCCAAGCTGATAGACAATGGTATTTTCAGTGTGTCCCCACAGGGCAGAAGGGGTGAGGGAGCTCTTTGGGTCTCCTCTCTCTTTTTTAAAAGATTATTTATTTATTTTGAGAGGGACCTAGACAGTGCGAGTGGGGGAAGGGCAGAGAGAGGAGAGAGAGAGAATCCCAAGCTGCCAGCATAGATCCCCATGGGGGACTTAAAGCCATGAAACTGTGAGATCATGACCTGAGTGAAACCAAGAGTGGGACTCTTAACCGACTGAACCACCCAGGTGCCACTGGGGTCTCTTTGTATAAGGGCAAAGGTCCCCTTGTATAAGGGCAATAATCCTATGCATGAGGGCTCCACCCTTTGACCTAATCACATTTCCAAGGGCCCTACTTCCTAATACTATTATATTGGGGGTCAGGCTTCAACACATGAACCTTGGGGGGATACCAATATTCAATATATTGCATTCCATCCCTGGCCTCCTAAACTCTTGTCCTTTTCACATGCTATATACATTCATTCCATCCCAATAGCACCCAAGGTCTTTACTCATTCTGGCATCAACTTTAAAGTCCAAGATCTCATCTAAGAATCATCTAAATCAACTATGTGTGTGACTCAAGGTATCATTCATCCTGGGGAAATTTTCTCTCAAGTTGTAAACCCGTAAAACCAAATATGTTATATACTTCCAAAACACAGTCATATGACAGGCATGGAATAGCATTCTCATTCCTAAAGGCAGATATAGGAAAAAAAAAAAAAGGAGTGACAGGTCCCAAGTAAGTCCAAAACCTAATGGGGCAAATTTCATTAGACATCAAGGCTCAAGGATAATCAGGCTGGACTGGGCTGTTTTAGGTGGGGTAATAATGGTGGTCCTCTCAGTGGATGTAAAACCTGCTCTGAGACCCAAAGACAGAGAAGAAGCTCTTGCCACTGGGCCATATTTTACATTTACCTACAGGATGCTAAAATGGTACAGCATGTGGTTAAGAGCATAAGTCTGGAGTCATGTTGCCTTGATGTAAATCCTAGTTCTTCCTGATTGTACAACGTTGGGTAAGGAATTGAACAACTCTGTGCCTCGGCTTCCCGATACGTTATTAATACTACCTATCTCAGACAATGTTATTGGGAATTGGATGAACTGGTACCTGACACATAATAAGCATTCAGTAAGTGCCAGTTGTGTAATTATAGTTATTTCCTTATGATTTCTGGTATTTGCCTCTTACTGGAGACCTGGCGAGCCTGGCTCATGAACTGGCTATTGGGAATACATGGGGTTTTAAGGTCTAAAGAGTCTGGGAAAATCAGGCCTGGCGTGATTCTCCTTTTATAACTGGGAAGGTTTTTCTCCTGAGAACTCCCATGACAAGATAATTTATGAGTCCCTTAAGACTTTTCAGAAAGCTGGACTTGTCTAACATGGGCATCCGTGTGCACTGCAGATGGCTGAAGTCGATGCTTACATGGCAGTACTCTAGACTCCCGTGGTAATTTCTGTGGTTATGATCAGCACTTTCAAGGCTGAAGAAGGCCAACCAGGAGCCCTAAGCTTCCTCTGACCTCCCCAGGGGCTGAGGGGATCCGTGTTCTAAGTACATCTGTGACCCCTTTGTGGCACACACTGGAAGGCTCTGGAGTAGGGTTTCCTGGAACTAGCTGTATCTTGAGATGTTATGGGGAAGCTTCCTCATGTGGAACCTGAAACATTTGGTAGGAGAGGATTTGAAGCCCAGGAAGTCATCACTTTGGTGCCTGAGTTCAAAAAGTGTCCCAGTCCCCCCAGTCACAGTCTTTCAGGGTTATAAATGGCTTCCGGAATGATTCTTTAAGAGCGCCAGCCATTGTCAAACTCGGCTCCGAAGTGTGCTACACTCAGTGTGCCTTCTCCCTGCCCTTAACCATTTACTTTCCTCTTTTGGACCTGTTTGGACCCATTCCTTCAATATTCAACATTTTACCACCTAAAAGTGTAAAAACTCCACAATCCAACTTGATGGTGAATAAGGAAAGACTTGATAGGTCAGGAGAAGTTGTCCTATCATTTCTCAGTGCAAACCATGTTACCCCATAGCTTGCTCAGCCTTTCTTAATGGTAAGAAAAGCCCAGGCTCAGTAACAAGATCTTTTCTTTTTACTGAAAAGGAAATGTAAAATATGTAAAACTCAACACATCCACAGGTTTTGCAAAACATGACTGTAATGAATGCAGATGGTTAACTAACTTGGTCATCTTAGTGAAAAAAAAAAAAATTAGAAGTCACCACTCTGGAAAATGTAGTACGTGTAGGATGCTTGATAATGAATTTCCTATATGTCTTCTCATCCACCCCTCCCCCCTAAATATTGATCACCTTTGGATTTATATGCTTAAGGCATATGATAATTTCTGTATTCAAATTTTCATTCATTTATTATTCAACAAACATTAACTGGGAGCCAATCATGTCCCACACACTGTGGTAGATGTTGGATGATAAAAGGATGAGTAAGTTATGCCTCTCTCACTCTAAAGAATTACTATTCTAGTGAGACAAATATGTAAACTGGTAAGTTAGAACATGTTATGAAAATCACCAAGGTAAAGGGATATGGATGATAAAGTCGGCTTGGGGAGGTTGAGAAGTTATTTGAATTGGCAGATTCAAGGGCTCTTGAGATAGAACAGAGGGGATTGGAGGTGGAAAGAGGATATGTTAAGGAGGAGGAACAGAGCTGGAGTCGTATTGGGGGTGACAGTGATACATGTAGGGGGTCTGGAACCAGTGTGGGATAGAGGAAAGGAGATGGGTCGGAAGTCCAGAGTAAGGCAAGACTGGGCTGGATCTGTGGTGTCAGAAAAGAAAATTTACCTTCTGCCAGTTGACAATGAAGAGTAGCAGGACTCTGCTTCATTTTTGTCAAGGCCTTTGGGAAGAATTGTGGTGAGACCAGATAGAAGATTCTTTGAAGGTTCCTATCAAGAAATCATGAGTTCCACCAAGGATTGATAAGCAGTGAAGTGGATGGTTTTGGAAGGCATTTGGCAATCAGAAAACATAAAATTTGGAAATGTAAGAAAGAAAAGAATCAAAGATGATGGAAAAGTTTCTAGTTTGGAAGCTTAATTATTAAGAAAATAATTATCCTCAAAAAATTAAAAACAGAACTACTATATGATCCAGCAATTCAACTTGTGGGTATTTATCCAAAGATAAAAAAAATCACTGGGGCACCTGAGTGGCTCAGTTAAGCGTCTGACCCTTGATTTCAGCTCAGGTCGTGATCTCATGAGCCACACAGTGTCCTAAGAGAGTGGTAAGAAGTATACTGAAGAGTGGAGAATGGATGGGGATGTGACAAGATTAGAGGCAGGGTTGTCAGGGATAAGGTGATAATTTAGCTAAGATAGAATCGTGGCCTAAACTTGGAAAATGATAGAAGAGCCGGAAAAAATGGACAGAATTAGGCAGAGGGTACAATAAGCTGGACCTAATGACTTCTAATATGTGTGGGATAAGGGAGAAAGAAGAAATGGGGGTTAAGAGACTTGAGAGACCAAATATGGGAGGTGGAATAGGTTGCGGTGGAAAGAAACAATAAGCACCTTTTCATTGTATTTTAAAATCACTAACTAAGCATCTAGTTGTGTGTGGTTGACGTTATGTGAATTTTACGTACTGAGACATGGTAGCATTTACTTAACAGTATTGTTATATAGGTGAGAAAATCCCCCTGAAATAGAATATTCACTTTCACATGACTAAGTTCTTAGTCATTTACTTTTGAGTTGTCAGTCTGTGCCCATATAAGCAAGAAGTGGCTGCAGGAATCATCTTATAGTATCTGAAAAGTATCATTGGTCCCCCATGTGTGTTAGAATCGTGCTCGAGCCACCTGGGGGAGATTGCCCCAGAAAATCTACTGCAATGGAGGAACATCTGGAGGTCACAATGGAAGCTCTGGCCTGTGGTTTTCAAAATCAGAGATTTCATCTAACTCCTTGAAAGCTTCTAGAAGCTTCAAGTTGTAATTCCTACAAACTCGAATCAAATGTAACCTCATCCATTTGCACTTGCACTTCTAAAACGAAATACTGTTCTTGGTTATGAAAATACAATTTCTCCCCTAATGGGCTGCCCTTTGTGAGCATGCTTGCTTTTATTATTCTGAAAGGACAGATACAGGCAGGCTATAGAATGAGAGCCGCACGTTGATTTCAGCAGAGTAAAGACAGCCTTATTTCCTCATTGTCTTTAACTTATAGGTAATGCACTTACTTTCAGGCAAAATAAGAATACTACAGGACATATTAAATGAGAACATTGTATAAATTTTCTCTAAATGGAAAGAAATCTTGTATATAAAAATAATTTCTATGATTCTTATACGTGTATATATTATGATATATATATGCACACAAACACATAGCCTCATCAAGTTATTCACTAAATAAGTACTTACTGAACGTCTACTAGGTACAAAGTAACATTCTAGGTGCTGGGGTTATAGCAGTTGATACAGAAGGAATAAAGCCCTGCCCTTGTGCCATTCACATTCCAGTGGAGGAGAGATCAGGCACAAGATGAGTTTGAATGACTGTCTTTGTATGGATTTTCAGGAAAAACAGACAGACAAACAAATAAGGAGAAAAACCCAACCCCCCCACCCCCCCAAAAAACTTGTCTAAATAATTGCCATCTTGAATGATCTCCTTCCTAAGTCTTCCATGAGTTGCTGAGACTTTAGCTGACAACTTTAGGCCAGAACTACCTGAGCAACTTAGTAACACACAGATTCTCCCCCCTTACCTCCAGATCCCAATTCATTACATCTCAGTAAGGGCCCAGAAATCAGAGTTTGAAATATGCTAAGGCTAGGAGGCAAATAGTCCACAAACCACACTTGGAGAAACCCTGCTATATGAGAAAAATTCCATTTGTTGTGTCTTGTGCAAATGTTTTATCTTAGGGTCATTGTTAACATTCTGCCACAGTGGTAGAAATCTCAAAATTCATTCTCCAGGACTTGAGTGGTTGCAAGTATATGGTGTCCTTGAAAGCAATCTGACTTTATTTATTTATAGAAATACAATTTTTATTAAATTTTTTAACATTTATTTATTTTTGAGAGACAGAGAGTGAGCACGAGTGGGGTAGGGGCAGGGAGAGGGAGACAGGATATAAAGCAGGCTCTGCGCTCACAGATATGGGGCTTGAACTCACAAACTGTGAAATCATGACTTTAGCCAAAATCAAGAGTGGTCTGCTTAACCGATTGAGCCACCCAGGCACCCCTGAAAGACCATTTTTTTTTTTCAACGTTTATTTATTTTTGGGACAGAGAGAGACAGAGCACGAACGGGGGAGGGGCAGAGAGAGAGGGAGACACAGAATGGGAAACAGGCTCCAGGCTCTGAGCCATCAGCCCAGAGCCCGACGCGGGGCTCGAACTCACGGACCGCGAGATCGTGACCTGGCTGAAGTCGGACGCCTAACCAACTGCGCCACCCAGGCGCCCCTGAAAGACCATTTTTTAATCAAAATATTTT
This sequence comes from Prionailurus bengalensis, assembly GCF_016509475.1. Classification (NCBI taxonomy): domain Eukaryota; kingdom Metazoa; phylum Chordata; class Mammalia; order Carnivora; family Felidae; genus Prionailurus; species Prionailurus bengalensis. Next base: position 11,329,618 of record NC_057353.1, on the reverse strand, counting down.
TAACTACATTTTGTTGGTCTTCAATTAACATGACTTGTGTACATTCATTTATATCTTATATAAATATGGTGCATTTGGCTTTGATTATTTCCCTTTGTTAAAACTAGCATTGTTTATATTGGTAAATATTCATCATGTATGCTCAAAGGAAGATTTGTGTATTGCTGATAAATGTAAACAGCAATACTGTGCATTGTTCATGACTTCTGTGCACCTTTTTCCAGAAGTGTGGGTTTTAGAATGCCTGAGTCTTGTGCCCAACTTTTTATTCCCAAACACGCACTTATAACACAGTCTGTAAAGATGTGTGATGTTTCCATCTTGCCCATAAATCTCACCAACTAAATGGTGAGGCCAGTATTGTATGTCTCCCCCTGCCACTATGTGGCTCATTGTTCAGCAGAGGGAACTCTTCACTGAGCTGTTTTATGCCACCGAGTCTGAGCAGAGACTTTTCCTTTTGTCTAAAATATACCTTCTCATCTTTAAAAAAAAATTTTTTTTTTCAACGTTTTTTATTTTTGGGACAGAGACAGAGCATGAACGGGGGAGGGGCAGAGAGAGAGGGAGACACAGAATCAGAAACAGGCTCCAGGCTCTGAGCCATCAGCCCAGAGCCTGACGCAGGGCTCGGACTCACTGACCGCGAGATCGTGACCTGGCTGAAGTCAGACGCCCAACCGACTGCGCCACCCAGGCGCCCCTATACCTTCTTATCTTTAAAAAAATTTTTTTAAAGTAAACTCTATACCCAACATAGGGCTTGAACTCTGACATCAAGAGCAACAGTCACATGTTTTACTGACTGAACCATCCAGGCAGCCCTTCTCATCTGTTTTATAACAGCTTTATTGAGATATAATTCACATACCATATAATTTACTTGTTTGAAGTGTTTTTAGCGAATTCACAGGGTGTGCAAACACCACCACAATCTAATTTGAGAAGATTTTCATCCCCTTATAAAGAAATTCATAGCCATTGGCAGTCACCAGCCCTAGTCAACCACTAACCTTTCTGTCTCATATAGAGCTGCCTATTTTGGACGTTTCATATGGAATCATACAATATGTGATCTTTTGTGACTGGCTTCATCTATTTAGTGTAGAGTTTTCATGATTCATTTTGTTGTATCATGTACTACATTCTTTTTGTGGTTGAACAATATTCCATTGTATGGGTATACTATAATTTCATTTATCCATGCATTATTGAATGAACACTTGGGTTACTTCTAGTATGGGGGCCATTTTGAATAATGCTATTATGAATATTCATGTATCTCTTGTCTTCTTCATCTGGTTGTATTCTAGCCATCTTTCAAGGCTCAAATCCAATGACAACTCTTTTGTGAAGCTTCCTTGATCTTTCATGAAGTCACTAACCCCACCTCCCCCTGACCCCCTTTCCTTCCCATTATACTCACTTAGCACTTTGACTGGGTTTAAATTTTTTTTTATCATGTATTTATTATTGAGAGACAGAGAGAGACAGAGCATGAGCATGGGAGGGGCAGAGGGAGGTAGAGACACAGAATCTGAAGCCGGCTTCAGGCTCTGAGCTGTAACACAGAGCTCTATGAGAGGCTCCAACCCACAAACCATGAGATCATGACCTGAGCCCATGTAGGATACTTAACCAACTGAGACACCCAGGCGCCCTGACTGGGTTTTTATAGCATGTCTGTCCTCTCAGCAGCTGTGAACTTCCCAAAGACATCTCACCATTTTTTCCTATCTGCCTTGGTGGCTAGTATAGTTCCTGGTCAGCAGATAAACGTTATCTGTTAGAAGAAGAAATGAAGTAAGGAAGGGAGAAAAGAAAGAAGAAGTTAGCCTTAAAATAAGAGCCCTTTGTTTTTAACTGAATCACAGTACTATATTGTCTGGGATTCTTGATGTCAATAGCCAAATGAGTTATTGGAGAAGGGAAAAAGGATTTTTTTTTTTGAGATAGAAATAAACTCATTATATTGTTAGTACAAAATTAAAAGACTTGAATAGTTTTATCATATTACCAAATTTTATCAGAACAGAATTAAAATTGCAAAACCAATGGCAACAGTGAGTCAGAAAATTAAATATAGTCAAGCTGTAAATAAACAATTTATATTCCTGTGATTAATCATAATAGCACCACTTAGTTTGTGTTTGAAAAAGATTTTTTTTTCAGTTAAGTATTTCTTTATCTTATAACACTTATTATATAGTTGGGAAATTACCTACGATATATGAAATACATAGAATATACATAAGATTTGACATGTAGAATACATTTAAGGTTTGGCAAGAACGTTTGAGAGAGAAAGTTTTTTATTTAATGCTAAGGAGAGAAACATCTGCATTAAAATGGAGACACGTATGTGTGTCTTTCAAAGTGGATAGCTATCCACTTCCATAAGCTTGGAATACAGACAGGAGTAAACCTAAGATGTTGGGATATGGGCTGACAGGTTGGAACAGACCAGCAGGGTTAGGGGGCTGGGAGAAAGCCCCATCTTGCTTTTGGCTGCACCCATATCTAGCTATTAGTTAACTTTTAAGACTGCCAAGGGAGATCCTTTATCGGAGGTAAAATGGAAATGACTGCCCATTTTAAAGAAAGATCTGGGTTTTTCGCTTTTTTGCGTGTACCCACAAGAGTAAGAGTAGGCATAATTTCAAAGCAAAAAGACAAAACAAAATTTGACTTGCTTTTTCCTAGAGCAGAACCTGATTATGTCATTCCCTTTCTGCTATTGCGTTTTCTCAAGTACTTGAGTTACAAACTCTGATCTGGGGAAAATGCAACGAGGGGCTCTTGGCAATAATCACTATCAATGGTGGAAAGCTAGTGGGTGCCTCTAACACAATAGTAAGACCTACTAATCAACAGAAGCTATCTTGAGGCCAGGCACTCTACTAACTGCTTTACATCTGAAATCTTAACTTGATAATTATTGTATTGTTCCGTGAAATGGGTATTTCTATCCCTATATTTTATGGGAGAAAATGGAGACTTTGAAATATTAAGCCCGTTGTCTTTCATTCATTTATTCTTTCCATCTACCATTTTGATGATTACTAAATGGTGTCCCTGTTGGTTATGAGGTACATATTCATATCCCAAGCTATCACCTCCTCCTATACTCTGGAACCATCCGTTGTACCTTCTAGAAACCTTGCTCCATCATTTATTTTGTCCACATGTGGCACGAAAACTTTTTCCATATGCTTTTTTCATATTAAAATCTCTTTAATTATTACAAAACTGCTTAAAAATTTTTATTTTTTATTTTATTTTTTTAATTTTTTTTTCAACGTTTATTTATTTTTGGGACAGAGAGAGACAGAGCATGAACGGGGGAGGGGCAGAGAGAGAGGGAGACACAGAATCCGAAACAGGCTCCAGGCTCTGAGCCATCAGCCCAGAGCCCGACGCGGGGCTCGAACTCACGGACAGTGAGATCGTGACCTGGCTGAAGTCGGACGCTTAACCGACTGCGCCACCCAGGCGCCCCTTAAAAATTTTTAAAAATTTAATGTTAACTCAAGTGTAGTCAACATAGTGTTATGTTAGTTTCAGGTGTCCAATATGGTGATTCAACACTTTCATACATCACCCAGTGCTCATCACAAGCGCCCTCCTTAATTCCAATCCGTACTTAACCCATGCCCCCACCCACCTCCCCTCTGGTAGCCCTCAGTTTGTTCTCTATAGTTAAGGGTCTGCTTTTTGGTCTCACTCTTTTTCCCCCTTTGTTCCTTGTTTTGTTTCTTAAATTCCATATATGAGTGAGATCATATGGTATTTGTCTTTCTCTGACTGGCTTATTTCACTTGGCTTAATACTCTCTAGATCTTAAAATTACATTTGCCTTTATAGCTACTTTATCTCTGTCTTGCTACTTGAAGGTAAACTTCTTAAAATGATGAACACTCATTTCCACATCTTCATATATTCACCTCTCAAACCAACGTACCTCATTCTTTTCCACTACTCAATGGAAACTGCTCTAACTGAAGCCATCATTAACTTTCCAATCACCAAATAATGCACACCTTCTCTCTGCCTACCTTACATGATTGCTCCATGATATCTCAGCCTGTGGGCCATTCTCTCCTTTGAGTTTTCCCCTCTCCTGATTTCCTTATTTCTCTTATCCTCTAGTATCTCATTCTCAGTCTCCTTTGATGACTTATCATCTTGATCTAATGCTGAAATATCAGTCTTTCCCAAATTGCAATCTTTGGTCATTCTCTTTTCTTTTTTTTTCAACGTTTTTTTTTTTTTTATTTTTTAATTTTATTTTTGGGACAGAGAGAGACAGAGCATGAACGGGGGAGGGGCAGAGAGAGAGAGGGAGACACAGAATCAGAAACAGGCTCCAGGCTCTGAGCCATCAGCCCAGAGCCTGACGCGGGGCTCGAACTCACGGACAGTGAGATCGTGACCTGGTTGAAGTCGGACGCTTAACCGACTGCGCCACCCAGGCGCCCCTGGTCATTCTCTTTTCTTATTTATACATTCACTGTCATAAATTTACCTAAACCTGGTGGTGCCCAAATTTATATCCACTGCTCAGATTTCTTTTCTCAACTTTAAAACCATAACCACAGCCACTAACTGATCCTTTCCATTTGGTTGTTCTACACATAGCTCAACATCAGTGTGTCAAAACCTGGACTCCATACCTTCTACAAAATTGTTCCTTCCATTATTTTACCAGTAATACCATGGTATCCAGTCACCTAAACCAGAAAACTGGAATCAGTCTAAGCCCCTCCCTCCTGTAACCCTCCCCCCACCTCCACCTCCTATTGTCTTCTTTCTATATTTTGTCTGGAACACGTTCTTTCCTCTTCATCCCTACTTGTTACTGCTTTAGTTTAACTCTTTATCTTTTCTTGCCTTGATTATTGTATTAACCTCTTGAATTTTCTCCCTGCCTTCAGACTTTTTTCTTTGCAATTTATCTTTCACAGGACTTACAGAGAGTTATTAAATGCAAATAAATGCATGGCATTTTCATGATTAAATTCTATTAATGTGTTTTCATAACCTTCAGGAAAAGTCTAAGCTACTGAGTTTGGCATAGAAGACATTTCATAATTGGGTCCACATCTTTCTTTTTAGCTTTATCTATCATTCACTCCACATGCCAGCCTCACTCCATAAACTTGAAGTGTAGACTGCTTGCCATTAAAGGCACCTGAGATGTGATCCTCCTGGCATTTGTACCTTTGTTCTTTCCTTCCTTGAAACTGCTGTTCCCCCCTTTCTCCATCTATGATTTCCTTTGGATTTGTGACAGGTTGACCTTATCTATCCTCCAATCTGAGGTGGGTTATTTTTCTTTTCTTGGATACCATGGTCCACAGATTATTCTTTATCTTTTTTTAAGTTTATTTATTTTATTTATTGAGAGAAAGACAGAGAGAGAGAAGTAGAGACAGAGAAGGTGAGAGAGAATCCCAAGCAAGCTCCATGCTATCACCATAGAGCCTGACTCAAGGGCTCGAGCTCACAAACCCATGAGATCATGAACTGAGCCAAAATCAAGAGTCAGACGCTTAACCAACTGAGCCACCCAGGTTCCCAGGATTCTTGATTTTTCTTTATCTTTAACATGAAATTTATCAGTAAACATTTCTTTCAGAAATAGAGTGTTAATTTGTTGAGAGCTTTGTATTTATTTTGGCTCACAGTAGGGATTCAATTAATATAGTGTTATGGAATGAATGAATGAATTGGTCTGAATCTGCTATTTAAATACCATCTTGGAATCATCTTAGATTTTTTCCTAAATGTTATAGCAGAAAGTTGTTTTCTTTCCAATAAATATCATGGAAGAATTAAAGCATGTCATATACTTTTTCCTCCTTTTATTTTATAGAAGGCATTGCTTCGTCTTTGAGTTTCTCAATAAAAGTATTACCTATACCACTCTATTTCTGATCAAAGTAGACCCTTGGTGACAGAGAGCTTAGGTAAAGATTTTGAGAAAATTGGCCACTGGAGAATTCTCATTATTTGGTAAATGAAAGACTGTCCTAAAGCACATCCAACTTATGAGATGCCCTCAGCATGCCTGAGGTCTGAGACTCTGAGGTTATAGGTTGCTTGTTTGTTTCCTGTCATTTATTTAAAAATATCTTGCATAAGGGAGAAATATTTTTATAAAATAGCTTTTCTTTATGTGTTAGTGTTAGTGATCATGTAGGAAAATAGTGTAGATTTAGAGTTTTAGATAAAATCTCACATTCTGTGGTTTAGAGAAATGATGTTTACAAATGTGTTAACTATGCATCATGTTGGCATAATCAGCGAGAACATCACACATGAGGCTGGTGCATTACATTAGGATTGGAGGCTTTCGTTTCTTCGTAGAGTGAAGGATGAATTTCTCTGAACAAGTCATCTAATTTTTCTATTCCCATTTATTTAGCATTCCATGATTGTGTGATGTTCCACCATTTTCTTCCTTTTTCTCTCCACCTTTCAACTTAATATTCTTTACCTCCTCCCCTTGACAGAGTCTGGAGCAAATTTTCTAGGGAAAATAAAAAAACCTCTTCTCCATGCTCAACTAATGGACTTTTTATTTCTCTGAACATGGTCACACATCATTCATTCTGATCTTTAAAAAAAATCAATATCAGCTTTATTTTTTTCTCATTTTTTGCTTTGAAAAAAATATTCACTTGCTTGTAATCTTCCAGTGGCTTTCTCACCCTTGAATTTATTCACAAAGCATGTAAAAGAGTTTTGAGTTTTTACATTCACTCATTTATCCAATAAGTTTATTACCTATCATGTATCAGGCACTTGGAATGTATCAACACACAAAACAGACATAAATTACTGTTCTGTGACCTTACATTTTAGTGAGGGAGGCATACGATACTTAACAAACACAATAAATACATGTGGATTATTTGGCATTGTAAAGATAATAAGTGGCTGCAATTGGAGATAGAAGGCTTACAGTAAGTGCCATTGAGAAGATTAAATATGGGCAACAACTGAAGTAGGTGAGAGAAATAATCCCAGATATCTGAAAATTTGCATTCCCGACAGAGAGGACAGAGAGTTCAATAGCCCCGCCATGTTGATGTGCACGACTGTGTGAGCAACAGCAAGGCAACATCGTAGGTGGGAAGGGGCAGGGGCAGGAGAGAGCAGGGTAATAAAGACGGACGAGTAACAGGAAACAGATGATTAGGATCTAAGGACTTTGGCTTTAATTCTGAGTGAGATGAAAAGCCTTTGAAAAGTTTTACACAGCTCTTGATACATTCTGATAAATACTGCTAAAATACTACTCCAGGTGCCAGTTCTGAGAAGTTTGAGGAAGGTAAAGTAGAAGCAGAGAGAGCTTTAGGAGGCCACTGCACTAATCCAGGTGGGATGCCATGGCAGCTTACGACAGGGTGGAAGATCTAGACAGAGGGAGAATTTGTCAGGCTCTAGATGATTTTTTTTAAGTTTATTTATTTTGAGAAAAAGAGAGGGAGGGGCGGGGCGGGGGGGGGGGGGAGAGAATCCCAGGCAAGTTCTGCAGTAGGCAGTGTGGAGCCTAAAGCAGGGCTTGAACCCTCGAACTGTGAGATCATGACCTGAGCGGAAATCAAGAGTTAAAGGCTTAACTGATTGAGCCATCCAGGTGCTCCTAGATGATTCTAGAAAAGTGAGCCTAATAAGATTTTCTGATGGATTGAATGTGGAATTTCAGGGAAAGAGGAATCAAGGATGACTCTAAGAATTTTTTTCTTCCGAGTAACCAGAAGGATGGAATTGCCAGTGAGATAGGGAAAATTCAGTGGAGCTGGATGGGAGGAAGAAATCTGATGTCCAGCTTTGGAAATGGTGAATTTAAGATGTCAAAATCCAAGTGAAGATGCCAAGTAGGTATTTGGATTGATGAGTCTGGGGTTTGGTTTGGGCTGTAGATTTAAATTTGAGAGTTACCATCTGCACACAGAGGATGTATGAAGCCCTAAGATGGGATAAGATCATGAAAGGAGTGTGGGTATGTAGATTAGAGCACCAAGACTCACTTGGAACATTAAATGGTTCAGAAAAAGAGAGACCCAGAAGAGGAAACTAAGAAGGGAAGACAATTGTGAGGTGGAAAGAAAACCAGAGTTGGTCCCTGAGAGTCAATAGAAAGAAGCATGTCAAGGGGAGAGGGATCAATTTCATCCAACCCTGAAGATGAGCCAAACAAGATGAGGATGAAGGTCATTGAAGGTCACCAGGGAGGTCATTAGTGACTTTGACAAGAAAATAGTTTTCATGAAGGGGTGAAGGAAAACCTGCTTGAGAGGATTTTTAAGACAGCCTGAAAGAGAGGAAATGGAGGCAACAAGTGTAAATGATCTTTCCTGGGAATTCTACTGCAAAAGGCAGTTGGAAAAATACTGCATTAAGTGGCTGGGGAAATAACATGGTCTTAATGTATTTTTTTTCCAATAGAACAGATAACTTCTTTTTGAATACTGCTGATGAAAACGATTCATTAAAGAGGAGAATATTAACCATGTGGGAAAGGCAGGATAGAAACCTTAGAGTGATGTTTTTGAGGAGGTTGGTGGGGGGGGGGGTGGCCTTTCCACAGTAGTAGATAGGAAGACATGAATGAGTTTGGTTGGTAGTAAGTAGATTGTTGTGGTGGTGAGTCTGAAAATTCTCTTCTAATGGCTTTACATTTTAAAATCTTTCTGTTGTTAAGAATAATGCACAGAGGGGCGCCTGGGTGGCGCAGTCGGTTAAGCGTCCGACTTCAGCCAGGTCACGATCTCGCGGTCCGTGGTCCGTGAGTTCGAGCCCCGCGTCGGGCTCTGGGCTGATGGCTCAGAGCCTGGAGCCTGTTTCTGATTCTGTGTCTCCCTCTCTCTCTGCCCCTCCCCCGTTCATGCTCTGTCTCTCTCTGTCCCAAAAATAAATAAACGTTGAAAAAAAAATTAAAAAAAAAAAAAGAATAATGCACAGAAAAGTATACCAAATGTCAATGCGAAGACCAGTGAGTTCTCACCATTAGAAGGCTATGTGTGGCCATCATCTCGGTCAAACAGTAGAAAATTGTAGGCACCCCAGAAACTCCTCACACGTTCCTCAATAATCCTTAGGCACTTTCCCCTCCTCCAAAGTAACCACTCTTCTGAATTAAAACACTACAGTTTAGTTTTGAACTTTAAGAGCTAATATGCAATGTTTTGCATTTGTGACAACGTTGTGTTTATGAAATCCATCCACTTGGTTGCACATTACTGTGGTACATTTATTTTTATTTCTATAGGATATTTGATTATAAGATTACGTAATTTGATTTTCTATTCTACAGTTGATGGGCATTTGGATTGTTTCCGGTTTTGCACTTTTAGCCTGCTATGAACTTTATTGGATGTGTGTGGAAGGCGTTTTTGTTGATATATGTCTACGGTGGAATTGCTGGGTCAACTGGTACACATGCTCACGTTCAACTCCAGGAGATAACGTCAATCATTATGATTTCATTGTATCATTTGCCATCCCACTAACAGTGCATGAAACTCCCATGTCCCAGTTCTTTCCTATCTTACAGTTGTTATTGTTCCAGTTCCAACCTTTCTAGTGAATGTGGAGTTTAGTTTACATTTCCCTACAAACTAATGAAATTAAGCACCTTTTCATGTGTGTCTTGGCCATTTGCATATGTTTCTCTGTAAAGTATCCATGCAGGTTTCTGGCCTTTTTTTTGGTTTGTTTTTCCTATGAGGATTTTCTTATCAATAAGGGATCTTTGTGAGTTCTGGAAATGAATCCTCAGCTGGTTCTTTATTTATTTTGGAACTATATTTTCACTCTCTATTGTTTGCCTTTTAACTCTGTCAATGGTACTTTTGAGGAGCTGAGGTTCTCAGTTTTAATGTAGTCCTACCTACCAGTTTTTGCCTTTATGCTTCGTGCTTTCTGTATACTACAAGAAAACTTTTCCTGGGCCTCAACAAAAAGATATTACCCTCCAGAAGTTGTATGGATGATTTCTCACACTTAGATTTAGAATTGACATGGAATTGGTGGGAGATAAGGTCAAAATTAATGTTTTTTTTTTTTCCCACAAGGAAATCTAATTTTCTCAGGACCACTTACTAAAAGGGCCATTCCTTTTCCACATCTCTGAAGTGGCACATTAGTTTGAAAATAAATACATATGATTGAGTAGGTTTTTGATCGATTCCATTTGATTAGTCTGTGCATTTCCTTTTCCTCAATGCCATACTGTCTGATTAATGTTGCACCCCCTCCACACATATTTTCTTAACATATACACACACACACACACATACATACACGCACATATATATACACAAACACATATTTGTTAAATACCGCTATACTCTTATTATGTTTTAGACATCATATCTATTCAAATCTTTATACACATTTACCACTTTCATGGCTTGTCATTCCTTCACAAACACCTTTCTGAGCTCCATCTGGTTTCATTTCCCTTCTTCCTGAAAAACACTTTTTAGTACTTCCTTTTGCAAGTCCACCAGAGCTAAATTTCCTGTTTTCCTTTTTTCAGAAAATACCTTTGTTGTACCTTCACTTTCAAAGAATGTTCTTCAGGTGCCACATTCTGTGTTGGAGTTATTTCCTTTCCATACTTTGTGAAGATATTAACCTGTGTCTTCTGTTCTTCTTGTGGTCTAATTCTGGTCCTTTTGAATTAATCTCTTTTTGTCCCTGATGTGGTTGTAAGATTTGCTGTGTTTTTGGTTTTCAATGTTTAAAATGATGTACCTTGGGGCGCCCGGATGGCTCAGTTGGTTAAGCATCTGACTCTTGATCTCAGCTCAGGTCTTGATCTCAGTGTCTTAAGTTCAAGCCCTGTGTTGGGATCTGTGCTGGGCATGAAGTCTACTTAAAAAAAAAATGATATACCTATTTTTGGTTTTAATTTATACTGCTTGTGGCTCACAGTACTTCTTGAATCTGTACTTTCTAGTTCATCAATTGTGGGGAAATTTCAACTATTTATTTACCTCTTTTGAAATATGTCTTGGGCCCTATTTTGCTTTCTTTCTGGGACTTTAATTACATGCATGCTAGGTAGCTTATTTCCTTTTTTTCTCTCTTTTCTATTTCCATGCATATTATTTCCTACTTGTTTTGTTCAGAGTATTTACCTTTGCCTGCCTTCTTGTTCAATATTCTTCTTTTAAGGTCTGTTTAATTTGGTGCTAAAGTTATCCATTGGATTCTTAATTTTGGTTATGATATTTTTCAGTTCTAAAATTGTCTTCTTTTGTTTATCGTTTTCAGTATTCTTTTGAAATTCTCAGCCTTGCTTTTTATCTTGAGCTTTTTTTTTTAGCATAGTTATTTTAATGCTGTAAGCTCAACAGCACTGTTTTCTGTGTATCTATTTTCTTCCGTGTTTCTTTTCTTTTTTAAAAATTCATGTGGTGTTGTCTTTTTTCATGCATGGTCTTTTGATTAAATGCTGGATATTGTCTGTAAGCATTTTTTAAAAAAAATTATTGAGGATAATATCTTCCTTCAGGGAGGATATATTTTTACTTCTGGGAGGCATCTAGGGGCCCCAGCAATCTGAATCACCTAATCCAATTTCAGGGATTGAAATAATTCAACCCTTATCTATTTCAGGGTTTGCTTTATTCTTATGATATAGCTAAAGTATGCGCAATTTACCAGGGTCCCTCTGTCTTGGTTGGACCTATTTTCCAAAATTTGTCTCCCTAGGCCAGAGAAGATATTGGAAAAGTGCTATTCAGCTGCTCAGCCTCTCACATCTCATCCCGAATTGGTAGATGTTCTTGGGATAAATGGCAACTTCAGTTATCTGGGTTTTTTTCCTTCTCCTGATCAAATGTCACAATTCTTCATTGTCTTATTATGTTCTATGTTGCTTTCAAAAAACTTTTGTGTATATTTTTTTCCATGATTTACTTTGGATGCGGAAATTGTGTAGTCCCCTTTCACTTGAAATGACATTACTTATTACTTCAATTTTTAGTCTGGTAGGAAACAAAGGCATTAATTTTGTACAAGGAGGGGAGAGGAAGTGCTGGAGGCTTGAAGAGCAAGAAGAAGGTGGGAAAGAGCCAGTTGCCATCATGAGAAGGGAAATAGACTAAGGCATTATAGTGTGATTGCTGGGTATTATTAAGAGCATGACAGGGTTTATGGTTATTAATTCAAAATGGTACCAGGAAGTGTGGTTGTGTTTTCTTTAGCTATGTTCTTTTGTTATACAGTTCAAAAGGGCAGAGGGTGATTGGTGTTATCTAGGTTTGTGGTTTTGTCAGTCAAGTCCAACAAAGACTGTGATGGGCAAGGGAATGGAGTGTCTATGCTAAGAAGTCATTAAAATGATTGACTATGAAATTTAATCCAGGTAAGGAGGGAAGAGAGGAGATCATGAAGGTGAGAGACATTGAAAAGTGATGGGTGCTCAGTGAATTGAAAGTACTCATGGGATAAAAAGATCCTTCGCTTTGGAGTACTAAAGAAGTGGGTTGGAAAAAGGTGGGGCTCAGAGAGATGGGTGTATGGAATTGAGGTTGTGGGTATGGATGAGGACATGCTCTGATAGGCCTTTAAAGAAGGGAAGCCACTGAGATGAATGGAAGCCAAATTGACAGAGAGGGGTTCAAAGACAGGGAGCTAAAATATTGGAAGAATAATCCATGTGCATACTGTAATGGCCTGGAATTAAGACAGGGTACCATTGAAGTGTTAGTGGGCCATGAGAAATGAAGAGAAGAAACGAAAAGAAATGAGAAGAAGGAAGCTGGGCGTTGGTAAGTATCAGGATGGGTGGTGAGTGATATTATCTCATGGAGTGGTAAGCATGGGGAAGGGTCTAGAAACATTGATAAGGTCAAACTGGGCAGCTACTCTGTGTCTGGTTTTATTGGTAGGAGGCTGAGGGAGAAACTACCTGCATCACCTGAGCAAATGGAAGTGGAAGCACTGTCTGAAGGGATGATCCGGTTTCAGTTAATGCAAGAAAAAGAGGAGTCTTTAGAGAAGGGTTTGAGGATATGTGTGATTTTTGTGATGGACCACAGACTCCAGGAAACGCTGCAAATTTATGTACATGCTCACTGTTGGGAATATGGAAGAAAATGTAGGTGAGAATATCAAGCACAGTGCCTGGCCTAGAGCATGGCTAAATATTAGAGTCTCTTCACTTCGGTAAAATACCAGCTTCATATTGTTTAGGATAGGTCTAAAATAGGTCACGACAGAAGGAGAGGTTTGGCAATTTATTTAGACCTCTTGATAATAAGCATTAATTAGGCATGTGCTCTTTTCACACACATACACACACACAGTGTATAACACTACACAAATGCATAAACTAGATTGCCTTTGGCAGCAAATAACAGAAAATACAGCTAAAATGGCTTAATTTATTATTTATTAACGCAAACAACAAAAGGTCTTATGGTAGGGTGACTTCATGTTTTTTTAATTAAGAGTTCAATGACACCATCAAGGTCATAGCTTCATCTTTTCTATTTTCCCATTCTGCCACGTTCAGCATTTTGGATTGTTTTCTTATGCTGCCTCTCTTTATTAACCCAAGATAGCCAATGCAGTTGCAGTCACCGCCCCCTAGGTAATCTAGTGGAATAAAAAAGAATGTTTCCTCCTGTGTGTGACTTTCCCACAGTGAGAACTTTGCATAATGCTTCTCTTCAAGTCTCACTGTTCGGAACCTCACCCCATGCCCACACCCAAACCGATCACTGCCAAGGCAACGAGGCCACCATGATTGGTTCAGACCAAACTGGACCCTCGCTCTCAGCTTCCTGCCTCCTTCCCTGAAGGACATGGCTACGTGCTGAATAAAATCAAGGCTTCGTTAACCTGAAAAACGTTGTTCAAGACGTCCAAACAGTTGTTTTTTATATTACTTGTCACAATTATATTATGTAAATATATGCAGAGATAATATATAAACAGGCATAGAATGTACTAATTTTCTACTGCTGCACATCAAATTGCCACCAATTTAGCTTCTTAAAATAACGCATATTTATTATCTAACAGTTTTCACGGGGCAGGAGTCCAGGCAAACTGGATCTTGCTCGAGTCAGGCTCAGGGTCTCCTTTGGCTGCCGTCAAGGGTTGGCCACACTGAGATTCTCATCGGGAGACCAGGACCCTCTTTGAAGCTGATTCGGTTTATTGGCAGAGTTCAGTTCCTTGTGGTATAGTAATGAGGCTCCCCTTTTCCTTGCTGGCTGTCAGGTAAGGACTGCTCCCACCTCTTAGAGACTGTCACAGTTCTTTACCGTGTGGCCCCCATAGATAGTTGACCACATGGATGCTTGCTTTTTTTTTTTCCAGGTCATCAAAAAGGCTCTGAGTTCCAACTCTTTCCAATCTGTAACAAGGGAGTCTTATGTAATGTAACCTAATGAAGAGAGCAGCTATCTCATCACATGTACTGATCCCACTGACACCCAAGGGAGGGGATTATACAAGATGTATACACCAAGGAGTGGGAATCTTGGGGCCCATTTAGAATTCTACCTACTGAAGTACTAATGTATTTTGTGATTATAATCATATGAGTTTTCATGCCCATGCAGATTTACTTTTTTTTTAAAAGGAGTGTCTCTCTTTTCTCTGCATTCAGTACCTAAAATTCTGTGTCTTAGTACAGTAAGCACTATGCACTCCAGGAGCACAGAAACAAAGTGATTTACTACAACAGATGACTAGTAATAACCACATGCTCCAAATTGAAATTAGATTCCAGGAAAACTGTCAATCTCTTCTTTGCCTACTCACTTTTAAAAAATTCTGATTTCTCTTCCAACAGAAAAATATCTGTTCGTGAATCCTGTCTCAGAATATCCCCTTTCTTCTCCTGTCCTGCTGTGATTTGTCTCTCTCTTCCCTCTGCCAGCTTGAGATTTTTCTCAGCTGGGCAACTTGAGGTCCTGACTTGGGGTCAGCTTTTCTGGGGCACGTGTGTTGGAATGGAGTCAAGACGGTTCTGGGTGGGGAAGTTCTCTAAGCAAGATAAATGAGGAAAAGTCTTAAGTCAACCTCATGGACTCATTGCTCATTGGCTCATAGTTTTGAAAATGTTTTAATGAATGTAACAAGTGACTGTGGTGTGGGGTCCTTATTCAGATCCTGGTTCAACCAAGACAACTACAAACACGTTTGGATACAATCTGGGAAATTTGAATGTGTACTGGGTATTAGATGGCATTAAAGAATCCAGTTTTTCTGTTAAGTTTGATGATGGCATTGAGGATTGTAAGAAAAGGTTTATGATTTTTATTGAAGAATTTTTTTTAATGTTTGTTTATTTTTGACGGATAGAGAGACAGAGCAGGAGCGGGGGAGGGACAGAAAGACAGGGAGACACAGAATCTGAAGCAGGCTCCAGGCTCTGAGCTGTCAGCACAGAGCCTGACATGGGGCTCGAACTCACAGGCTGCGAGATCATGACCTGAGCCAAAGTCAGACGCTCAACCGACTGAGCCTCCCAGGTGCCCCTAAAATGTTTATGATTTTCAAAGATCTGTTTATAGTGTGTAAGGGTCCAATGATGGCTGGGACTCAATAATTGCGGGGTGGGAGGGGAAGAGAGACAGCAGTAGATGAAGTACAAGTAGCAAATTCTTGATAATTATTGAATCTTGTGCTAAGTATATATAGAAATTCATTATCTTATTCTATTTTCATATGTCTTAAATTTTTCATATTAAAACGTTTTAAAATGGAATTTTCCATGTTGATGTTAAAATTTAATGCATTTAGGCTCTCACTTCTTCGCTTGAATGCCGTTGCAAAAACAAAAAGAATGATGTGGCAGGATGTTTATTTTCCTTCTCTATCTTTAAGAAGAAGAGACTTAAGCAATAAAATGATAAATGCACTTAAAACAGTCACAGGTAGATTGGTTTTAAAGCTGTCTTCCTCTAACATTTGAAAAGGCAAATCTGAATTGTCATTAAGTCCCCGGTCTTGGGATTAGTCTTGAATCAAAATTTATTTTCCTCTCTCCCAATGCTTTCAGAATATTTTTTTTGAATTCACTTGGCAAGGTATCTGAGGGTTTTTCTTTATTTATGCATAAATCCCTGAGTTCTGTCTGCACATCTGGCAGCAAGTCCACTTTGCAACTGGCTTTCTGAGTAGATCCTGTTCTTCCATATACTGGAATCTTTCAGAGAGACCCAGACATAAATAGTGTTATAGAGACAACCTAAGTAAATAGATTGGGTGGATAGATGAGCTAAAAAGTAATAGGAAGATGCTTCTGTGTTGTCTCTTGTCCCAGTATGAAAATACAAATATGCTTTTACAATGATTCAACCCACCCACATATACTGATGGATTACCATGGCTCCACTCTGACCTCCTGTTTGCCAGCTCCTCTGCTCTATGTGGGGGGCCATTACCTCATCCTGATTAGTGTACGACTGAATGACCACCTGTCTTAAATGTTATTAGGGTTTTCTCTTTGTTTTTATGCAGCAAAGTTGATGGAATTCTGCTAGGAGCGGAATTGTGTACCCCCTGAATTCAGATATTGAAGTCTTAACCCAGTACTTCAAAATGTGACTTTATTTGGCAACAGAGCCATTGCATATGTAATTAATTAAGATAAAGTCATTAGCGTGAGCTCTAATGCAACATGACTGGTGTCCTTCTGAAAAGAACAGTGCGTAAAGAGAAAGAGACACCCACAGAAGAAAAACAATGTGAAGATATGGCAAGAAAGTGGCCAAGCATAAACCAAGGGAAGGAACCGATCTTGCTGACACCTTGGTCTTGGACTTTCAGTCTCCAGAATTGCAGACAATAAATCTGTTATTTAAGCTCCTCGATCTGTGTTATTTTGTTATGGCAATCCTAGAAAACTAATACAAACTCCAGACGAAGATTAGAAGACTTTTTCTTTATATTGTCAAGTTGAGCCTTTATTTTTCACCCCTGTGCAGGCTTCAAGCATTCTTTAAAATCTTATCAGTCAAATAGCTGTGTCATTCCTTAAGGGTGTGTCTACAAAGTACCAGGTGAAGTGAAATATCCATTGCTTTTGACTTGCACAAAATCAATTCCAAGCAAGGACAGAGAAAAGCCAAGGTTGAGCATTGAGCATCTGGCTTGGCTCTCATTATCGGTCGTCTGTGCTTTGGCAGTCTCTACCCTTAGTTATCCCAGTTGGTTTTCTCTCTCTTCAATGTGGGGAGTGGAGGGGACATGAAAGAATACTAAACACAAGATTATGATAGTTTTATTTGAACTGTATTGTTATGTAACAAAATTGCTTTTTTTTTTTTTGTAGTATAAATTATACCTCTAAAGTCTAGTGGGAGAGAATCACAATAGAGAGAAAAGGAGTTCAGGGGCGCCTGGGTGGCTCAGTCAGTTAAGCGTCTGACTCTTGATTTTGGCTCAGGTCATAATCTCATGTTTCATGGTATTGAGCCCCATGTTGGGTTCTGTCTGACACTGTGGAGCCTGCTTGGGATTCTCTCTCTCTCTCTCTCTCTCTCTCTCTCTCTCTCCCTCCCTCCCTCCCTCTCAAAATAAATAAACATTTCAAAAAAAGAAAAAAAAAAAAGATTTCAACAGACCAAGAAATAATAGTAAGTTTTCTCTGTAATATGAGTCTTTTGTCCATTATCTTTTACTTGTATGACCCTGGGTAAGTCCCTGAATGCTTCCAGATTTCAGTTTACTCATATTCAAAACAGATACAATCAATTGTAAGAATCTTTCAGAAATCAGATAGTCAATATGTGTAGGTTCTAAGAATACAAAGCACTGTGGAAATGTAAGACATTAAAAATGATTAGGTCTATGAAGGCAGAGTCTTACACTCCTATAAACAAATATTCTAGCATATGACTTTATTTATGGAATGAAGTCAAGCACGTGAAACTGAAATAATTGTTTAAGGTAGTTGGAGGTGAAGACAGCCTAATAATTCACCTTTTTTCCAGAAGCCAATTGAGGTTACACACACAGTATTATTCTATTACTAGTAGTGGCAGATTATGTTTTTCAAAAATATCCCTTCCAATACATTGATCTCGTCCCACATGCTCTTCTTATAATGTGGCCGACACTCCTCCCACTGGAGGTTGGGTCTATGTTCCTTCCCCTTGTGACTGTCCTGACCAATGACATACATTGGAAGTGATGCCGTGTGCCTTCTGACCCAGGGTAATACAAGGATAGAACCCCCCTTCCTCATCTCTGTCTCTTTCTGTCTTTCAGTTTCTCAATCTCTCTCTCTGTATCTCTTAGTGGCTGTCTCTCTCTCTCTGTCTGAGGATACTTGCCTTTGGAAGTCAGCCATCATGTTGCAAGCAAGCCCAGGTCATGTGGAGAGCAATGCATAGCTACTGTAGTCAATAGCCCAGCTAACGCCTCAGCCTGCATCAACTGCAAGACACGCGAGGGAACAAGCCTTTGGTCAATCAGAACCATGTTCTTCAAGTTCTAGTTGAAGACCAGACATCATGGAACAGTGATGGGCTGACTTCACTGTGCCCTGTCAGACTTTCTGACTCACAGAAACTGTGGAAGATAACAGAGGACAATTATGTTTTGGGGGCGATGACATTGGTTAAAATTAGACTGGGCAAAGGACAGCATCTTTACTGAATGAACAAGTTACGCTCTGTTCACGGTGAAGAAGCTCCCAGAGGGCCCTGACTCACTTGGCTTTCCTCATGGGCAAAAGAGGAGTTGGAGGTTATCCTATGTTTGAGATAAACATGCGAAAGAGAGCAGGGGGTGTCCTTGTTTCCATGCAATGATGTTGCCCTGATTATTATGTCTAAGTGGATCGCAGGCTCTTCCCAATTTCAAATTAGATAAGTCACTTGTACCACGGAGAGGGGATAAGTGCAGAAGCAAAAAGATAAACAAGGACTGTTTACTTCTAGGGACGTGAATGGCGATAGCAATGCCAACGTGGGGTAAGTGTTCACCAACAGTGAACATGTTTCATTTAAAAATCAGAAAAGGGAAATCAGACAATACTTTTTAGCGACCATTTTTTTTAAATGGAAAGTTCAGTGTGTGTGTGTGTGTGTGTGTGTGTGTGTTTAATATTTCTAGCACACACTGAGTCACTCCCCAGTTATAATTTTTCCTTCTCTGGCCTGACCTACTTCATGTTAAACGTCACTACGGTTATGAAAATGAGGAGCCCGATTAGCATCAGTAGTGGTCACTGGACCACTGAGAACACATGCAGTGGTTTCAGAGGAAGAAATTGGGGACAGAACTAATAATACTGAAATACTGAAAGGTGGAATCCGGTTCTGAGTAAGGAGGATGTGGTTTCTAAAACCATCTGATGTGCCCCATCAGAGCTGATACAACTTTTCTTCACGGAAAAAGTAAGCATGAAAGTGTTTCGGTGGTGTTTTACCTTTTTGAAAATATTTTTATTTATTTTTTATTTTTTTAAGATTTTTAATTTTAAGTAATGTCTACACCCAACAACAGGGCTCAAACCCACAACCCCAAGATCAAGAGTCACATGCTCCACTTACTGAGCCTCAGTGGTTCTTTTTCAAGCTGGTGTCATTTCAAAATCGAATGACGGCATGACTACTTGCCCTTGCCTTTTAATTGACTCCCTTGGAGATTTAATCCATAAATTCACTCTTTGTTTTACTGCCAGCCCCCCCGCCCCCTGGCCCGCCAAGAACATTTCTTTTACTTTTAGGTCTATGTTACTAAATTGTCAGTGTGTTTTACTACTTTCTCATAGGAGGGTTATATTTTTTCCTAGTTTTCAGACTTTCTTTTGGTTTTTACTCAAGGTTTCTGGACTTAGGGATCATCATGTCAGGTAAGAAAACATACTGACATCTTCAAAATCTGCTGTAAAACTGGATGGATATCTCATTTAGACATTTGCTAAGGTCCTGCGATTTACTTTCTTCTAGATTTGGTCGATTGATAACTCTTCCATAAAAAAAATGCAGAGGTGAAATATTTTTCAAACTTCACCCTGTTCATTCCTTCCATAAACAAAAATAGGTGCAAGTTTTATTGCTGGGTAATCTCTTAGTGAATCAAAGAGATGTACCAATGCCTTTAGTGGAAAGGGAAAGAGTGCTGGGGGAGATGCCTACCACTGATCTTGCCTTGCTACAAATATATCCTCTTTGATTTAACCTAGACCAAGCCTGTCTCTAAGTCAAAACTGTTGTTGGGTATTTCAAATTACAGAGACACAACTTATCTACTGAAGAGTGCTTTAAAAGATTACTGACAAATTATAAGCAATTTCAGCTGCCTATAAATGTTTCTGGTAGATCGTTGAGATTGACCTTGAGACCAACCTTAAGCAATCTGGGTATTTGTCTCTCATATTTCCCTGATGGGTATGAATATACTTGCATTAAAAATGATGGATGTTGGTAATTTTGCATTAATTGCCACAGAAAAAAAAACCCTTAGTACCTTTTGATGGGTAGCACTGACCAGAAAGTGAGAGAGGGACTATATTTCAGCTAAATATTTTTCCTGGAAATTTTTGTGTAAACAAGGTTTGAATCGATGCCTTAGAATAGTTGAGAAAAACGTGTCATTGGCAATTGTCCTAGAATTACAAAATGTGCAAGAAAATGATGAAGTCACCTATTCAACTAAAGTAATCTCCAGGCACAAGAGAGAAAATAGGACATTTATTCTGTTTCACACTTTTCTTGGATCTGCTGTAGAGGAACTGAATCTCAGCAGGTTCTAAAAACAAGTAGGTTTGTGCTTATTTTGACTTATTTCTAGTGTAATTTCTCTTATACCAGACAGAAGCATTTATCACTTTATAATGTGAATTCCCCTCATAGAGTCTCTGTGTTT
This sequence comes from Prionailurus bengalensis, assembly GCF_016509475.1. Classification (NCBI taxonomy): domain Eukaryota; kingdom Metazoa; phylum Chordata; class Mammalia; order Carnivora; family Felidae; genus Prionailurus; species Prionailurus bengalensis. Next base: position 11,308,756 of record NC_057353.1, on the reverse strand, counting down.
AAAATTAATTAAAGATACTTCTAAAATATTTTAGTTTTGACCACTCTGGTGTGCTAGAAGAGGGGAGCATTTGGTGTAGTTTAAGGCCCTGTTTTGTGTGGTGTGTGTGTGTGTGTGTGTGTGTGTGCGCGCGCGCGTGATCCTAGTGAGCATTCTTCTTACTATGAATTGAAAGAAACTTCACAGAAATCATTTTCTTATAACAAAAGGATATGTATACTATGTTTAAGTTGTTATGTTGTACCCAATGAACCTAACAAGGACAAGTTATTGTTTGTTCATCCATGCAGGATATTTACAATTGCACTTCTGTTTCAATATACTGATTTTTTCCTTCTCTGAAGCATATACCAAATAGCACAAAGTAGTCTCGCCCCAGACTGGAGTCGGGGGTGAGTGTAAGTGTAAAGTGAAGAGTCATAACGATCATGTGTGCAGTTCAAGGTACTATGGAGCGGATAGGAGCTAAATAAGGAGTCAACCATTATCACTTAAGATGGCCCAGGACAGTTTTATTTTTATATTGTATTTTATGGATACACAAACAGAAAATAAATTTACCCTATAAAATATTACAAAGTGTAGGTCCGAGAGATTATTAATTAAAAGCCCAAGTTCTGGTTTCATCATTCAAGATTATGATGAAGCTGTACAGAATAGCTCCGATGGAGAATTTTCAAACATGCTAATCGAGACAAAAACATTTCACATTTAATAATCAACAAGTCTCCATTTGCAAAGAAAGGGTGTGCTCCAAACTCACTATTCCAGTGAACTAATCCATTTGAGAGATTCCCTGGTCTCATGGCAAGGCACTTGAAATACTTCTTTTGGTCTTATGTTTCTATTCTTTATACTTCTTGGGGATTTGTAATGAAAAAGAATTCCCAAATATTTCAGTTGTGCAGGGTTGGCCATAATAATTGTACATCTGACCCAAAAGGAAATACAAGAGCTGTCAATTTTCTTCATGAACTGTGAATTTACAAATGGATAATTAGGTGGTTGTGGTTTTCTCCTCAATGCTAATATCAGATCAACTGTTAGGGAGACTCAATGAGTAGCTAACAGGCAAATAACAAAAACACAGACCCACACTCAGCTCACAACAACAAAAGCATCCGTTCAAAGATTGTGTGTCCAATAATGGAACTTCACAAATGTCTGAGTTAAAGAAATCAGGAGGGAATAGTCTCAAACTGCAAGCACATAGCATTTTTGCGCATCAGCGAAATTTGTCTTTGGATCTCTGTAAACACTTCTCTCTTTCCCACCACAAATCTCTATCGTAAGCAGATAGAAATGGGCAAAAACATGGTTATTTTTATATCTTTTGTTGAGTTTTCTAGAAAAATTTCATTTGGGGACTCTCTGTTTGAGTGTTTAAGTCTCCCAGGACTAGGAGATTGCATTATTCCCATTAGGTAAACAGTTAATTTAAAGAAATGATTGTAGATCCATGAGTTAGAGAAAGGGGAGACTTGAATTAAGACGTGGGCAATTTTAATCAAGACATGCTCTATTCAGTAAACTCTGTAAGATCAGTGAAGGGAAAAATGTATTAAGGTTAATCAGTTTTGAAGAAAAGTAACTAGTAGATAATGTGCCCTGATTTTTTTCCTCTGTGACAGGTGTAATAATAGGACGATCACTGTTCATCTATATTTCACTGGGCATAAATGCAAATTTCACATTTTCACAGAAGAGAGAATTTTATTACATTATATTGATTTAGAAATAATTCATTAACCTCTACTCCTTCTTTTTCTTTACATATCAATCTGTCTCTCTTCAAGGTTTTGTCTTCATTTTTCAAATGGTTACAGTGAAGTGTCTTATATTGCAAGCTATTAAAAGATTGTCTTTTATACATTCAGCTGTGTCATTCTTGGCAAAACTGGTACTTATTTTCTATACATGTTTGGATATAGTTTGGGCGTTCAGGGACGCTTGTTGTATTTCCTCGAAGCTGTATATTTTGATAGCTTTCTATAATGCAAAGTGTTTGTTGCACTATTTTATGGGTCTCCACCACTTGGTGAAAATGAGATCTGCTTATGTGTCGATGTTTTTCTTCCTCTTCCAAAATCAGGTCTGTATTAAATGTTGATGGATGTAACGGCACCGAGTCTATTATATTAGATCAATGGCTTTCACTGCGGGAGTAGGTGTTATGAGTCATCTCCTGCCCCCACTCTCAGGACGTTTGGTGTTACCCTGAGACATTTTTGATTGTCCTGAGTGCATGGATGGGGACTGCTGCTGACATGTGTGGATAAGGCCAGCCATGTTGCTAATCACCTGACAGCACACAGGAAAGTCTCCCAAAACAAAGAGTTACCTGGTCCAAAATGGTAACAGTGCTCGAGGCTGACAAATACAGTATGAGATTTGCACTGAAATCTATCTACAGTCCATTACTTTCCAGAAGTGTGAAATCACTTACAGTCTAACTTCTCTGTGCCCCTCCTTCCTTTTTCCAAAAGAGTTGAAATTTAAGCACCAAATCAGAGATGCATAAAAATATTTCAAAGCAAGGATGCCTACCAAAATGTCATGTATAATAATAAAAGGTGGAAAATCACCTAAAATCTAACAATGCAAAATTTATAGCATTAATTATGGTGAATACATAATTGGAATATGATAGCACAAAAAAGATATTGTAGGGATAATATGGAATAACATGTGTTGGAATAATATGGAAATTGTTGGGCGTATAAAGCGAAAATCATTATGCTGTGTCACATATACAGAATGGTCTATTATTAGACAAACTATTATATAGGTATGTTGTTTGTTCATTCTCATAGAAAAAGACTGGAGGGGTGCCTGGGTGGCTCAGTCGGTTGAACATTTGACTCTTGATTTTTGGCTCAGGTCACGATCCCAGGGTCGTGGGATCAGTCCCCACATCAGGCACTGTGCTGAATGTGAGCCTGCTTGGGATTCTCTCTCTTTCCCTCTGACTCTCTCCCATGCTCGTGTTTTCTCTCAAATAAAAAAAAATAATTAAAAAATTCAAAAGAAAAAGACTGAAAACAAAAAATGTGAGTTATCTTTGGGTTTATGAGTCAGCAAATAGGTACATCCTCTTCATTATACAGATAGGAATGGAATTAAAATTTTTTTGTAACATTTATTTATTTTTGAGAGAGAGAGAGAGAGAGAGAGAGAGAGAGAGAGAGAGAGAGAACACGCACGCAAGTAGGGAAGGGGCAGAGAGAGGGAGACAGAGGATCCGGAGCAGGCTCCTCACTGTGAGTGCAAAGCCTGATGTGGGGCTTGAACTCATGAACTATGTTACCATGACCTGAGCTGGAATCAAGAGTCAGTTGCTTAATCGACTGAGCCAGCCAGGTGCCCTAGGAATGGCATTTTAAAACGTGTGGATGGCAGGACTTGCTATGAGACCGAAGGCAATCTGATGTAGTTGAGAGAGCACAAGTCCGGGACCTGAGAGAGATGAATTTGGACCCCTATCTGGCCACTTACTTGGTCACAGGTTTTTATTTGTCAATATAGTGCCCCCTTTGAAGGCTTGTTTTGAAGATTAAATGATACTATATATCAATCACCTTATCAAATTCTGCTTTCTTCCCCTTCCTCCAGTAACATAATTTGGGCATTCTTAGGAGGACTCTGGAAGGTGTTTTACTTCTTAGGTACTCCCTACAGTGACCAACAGAGAAGATCTCAGCTGGGCCCAGAAAGATAATTGCTAATTGATTTGTGGCTACACCAGATGACTTGGTCTGATGTCACATTTCCATCTCTACTGCTACCCTAGTTTTCCATTTCAATCCAACTCAGTTCAGGTCTGTTCAGTTCATCAACTCAGTTCAGTTCAGGTCAACTTCTAACTAGTAATGGGGCCATTTATCTATTTGTAGGATAAATACAAATACAAGTAAGACAAGATCCCTCCTCATTATAGCCTCACAGCCTGGCAGGCAAGGCAGATAGATCTAGAAGAAACTCTAATATAAGGTGGCAAGGAGGTACAAACTATAAGTGAGTGGACAGGGAAAGGAGAGGTATGAACATTTTGTAGTATTGAGGGAGGGTACTCGGTGTTGTCTTCAAGAATGGGAGAAGGTCGTGGTGGGAAAGGAGAATATTTCAGGTGCCCCCTTCATGTTGTGCAGATACCTTGGAGGTGTAGGGCGTAGGCATCTTCAGGAACAATGAAAGGTGCGATGTGGCTGGTGTGCAGGGGACAGCTCAAGAAGAATGACAAATAGGCTAACAAAGAAGACTTGGGGTAGATTAGAGAGGTCCTTGACTATTGAGCCAAGGAAACCATCGCATGCAATGGTGTGGGGTGGGGCGTCACTGAAAGTTCCTAATGGGGAAGTGTTATGAAAACAACTCTGATTAGTGAACTGAGGAAGATTGAAAACCTAAATGTAAAGCCTATTTCACTTTATATAAAAGCAGGCTGCTTAATACTACCCTAAGCATCTTGAAGCAAACCACATGTGTTATGGGTATTTTTGTGACTAGTTAGAATTAAGGAATTTTAGACAAAATTATTTAGGGCAAGGACTGTGTCTTATGTTCTGGTGCTGATAAATACCGATTGAAGTTATAATGGTGATTGATTCCTGAATAAAATTATTATTTCTATCTCTAAAATGATCAGATAGAATTAATCTGAGGAATTCATCTATTATACAGTCAAGAAATAAATTAATATCAGTGCTTCAATTTTTAATTCCAAATTTTTAAAGCAAAGAAATATGATTTGGAGGCATATTTGGAGAGTATATATTTCATGCAGCCGATCTGTACAATTTATTTTTGAGGAGATTATGCTGTTGGCTTATAACATTGTTAGTGAATTCATTTCCGGAGAGAAGAAAATCTTACTTTAATCGTTAGAAAAATTAGTCTTTATCAATTCTAACTTCCATGCTTTAAAGAATGGCCTGAGAAAGCAAATAAAAATAGTTTGCTTATCTGAGGAAAAATATACTGGACCAGAGGACCTATCTACTTTCTTTTTAGATGATTCTGTGGAATATGTTGGCCCATTACCAAAATACATATTTTAAGAATTATACTTCTTTCTAAGCAGTGGTTTGCAGTCCATTTCCAAGGCTAAGGTGATTTAAATTACATGATTTCTCTGTGCATTTCAAATAAGGTTTTTAATATTTTAGTTTTAAGTAATAAAATGCCATTCAAGTGTGTAATTTATTACTAAACCCATTAATATTTATAGCCCAAAAATGATTTTCCTGAATGGTGGGAAAAAAAACCTCTCAATATCATCTCTTGCCTAGAAGAAAAAAGCAACAACAATGAAGAATCCTTGTCAGAAATATATTATATGTATACTTTCTTTTGTAGATCAAAAACATAGATTTTTTTCCCCCCATCAAATCATTTTCTATAGGATCTTGCACTCTGCACCTCTAAATTAAGATTAATGGAGGATTAAATATTTGGAGATGTTTATGTGGTTGTATAGCACTCTGTAAACTCTGATTTGGGAAACTTTCTTGTGAAATGAAGAATTCAATTCAATGAACATACTATTTTACCTATTTGAATAAGGGTTTGTGATGTCCACTCACATAAGTCATTAAGTTATTCATTCACTAAATATACATTCAGACCTTAATATGTGCCAAACACCATTTTAGGCATTGAAAATACAGCAATGGAAAGGCAAATCCCCAACTTCCGTGGCCTTGTGGAAAACCTACATTTCAATGGAAATTGGGGAGTATTTCCTTTATTTTAATTTATATGAATGAACAAAAGGCACAACTCATCTTTTATGGGTATATCATTCACTCTCAAGTTCTGTACGCTTTGGATATGTTTCTATCACATGCCAGGACTGCATTGCACCATGAAGACTCTCAAAAAAGGAGCACCAGTGTCAATGGCTTTGAAGGGCTGATGATCATTCCTTTCTATCAGGCTCCATTCTGGAGATCCAAGTATCTCCCACGTGAATTACTATGATAGCCCCTCTGGTTCTAGCCCTACTCTCGGCTGCTAACTCTCACAATCCGGGACGAAACTGGGATGAAGACCATTGTTAGATTCATCTCCCTGAAGAGCACACTTACCATGGCACTTCCTGCTCGAGAACCTTTAACGTTCAGTTGTTTCACCAGAGATCAAGGCTTAATTCTGAAATCTGGTGTCAGGCAGTGTCAGTCAGGGAAGCAGAACCATCGTGCGTGTTACAAGATAAGGCATTCGTGTTAGGGATAAGACCTAAACAATAATGGAAGAAGCTGGGGGAATGGAAGTTGGAAAGATGAGTTGGAGCATGAGAGATGGCCCCCAGAAGCCTTTCTGAAGTCACCTGCATCCCTGCCGGAGTGGGGCCACAAGCGGGATTCCTGGAGAAGTCTACAGAAGGCTGTGCTTCCGCCTCATGTGGCAGGCTTCACGTGACTGTTGGTTAGCAGAGCCGACAGGGAAGGAGAAGAGCTGGCTGCACAGTGGACGAGAAGTAAGCAGTCGCTGGCACCTCTCAGTCTCTTGCCATCTCCAACCTTAAGGATTGTTAGAGTGGTGGCTACTGACTCATATGTGTCTTTCCAACCTCATGCAAATCTCTTTTTTGGTCGGCTCTAACCTGAAACTATAGAGGGAGATTCTGCGAAGCATAGTTCCAGCCTTGCCAAGTTGGTATTTCAGCCTCTCTCAAATTGGTTTCCTTATTTCATTTTACAGTCATCTGATTCATCCTCCAACTGCGCGTTGTTAATGCTGTCAGATACATCTGAAATACATATCTGCCTTCTCTTTGCCAATCTGCATACTTGTTCCCCAAATTAGGGTATCCATGGAACCCCAGATTTCAGAGGCTTTGTTTAGAATTTTAATAGCACTTGTGATTATAATCTGTATTAGAAATTCTCATGTCTATGACTTTGAAAGGGCTATAGAGTTTTGAGAAGGATGTGATCAACAATGTAAAAAAAAAAAAAAAAGAGAGAGAGAGAGAGATTTGCCCAGAGGAAATGCTTATTGATCTTGATAAGAGCAGTTCTGACTGAAGGTTGAGACTGGCAGAGTTGCACTGATTTACAGACGACGTGCTAATCTGAAAATGGGAAAAGGAAAAGGAAACTTGGTAAAGGTATAATTAAAAAAAAATATGGTGGCTTGGGGCATCTCGCTGATTCAATTGGTTAAGCGTCCCATTCTTGATTTTGGCTCGGGTCACGGTCTCACAGTTCATGAGTTCGAGCCCCACATTGGGCTCTGCGCTGACAGTGCTGAGCCTGCTTGGTATCCTCTCTGTCCCCCTCTCTCTGCCCCCCTCCCCTCCCCCTCGCTCATGCTCTGTCTCTCTTGAAATAAATAAATAAACTTAAAAAAAATATACGATGGCTCTAGACAGACAGATGAAGAATACACGAAAGGGATGTTCATCATTTTGTAAGGGAAAGAAACAAAGTTTGGAAGCCTGGTTTGCAAGAAAGCTGGAAGGGTTGTGAGAAAGACAGCAAGTTGCAAAACTCTGTTTTTACTGTTTAATATGAACTCATATTGATATCGGTGAAAACAAACAAAAATACTAAAGAAAGTTATAGGGGCTGCTGTGTCCCTTGGCTCATGCAGGGCCCTGTTCTATGTGCTTTCCGTGTGTTAACTCAGTCATCCGCCCATACTCCAGAGAGGTAAGTATTCTTACCTCATTTTAACAGATAAGGACATGTTGTGCAAAGAGGTTGCTTTTTTATTTTCATTTTTTGCCTATGCTATTATAGCTAGTGAAATACGAGGTAGAATATGAACTCAGCCAGTTTGGGTTCAAAATCTATGTGTGTGTGTGTGTGTTTACAATTGCACTGTGTTGCCTCTCCATTTAATTAGGCATTAATTTGTGGAGTTAATAAAAGCAACTCGCTTCCCTCCTGACTAAGATGTCCCCAGAGACAATATGAAAAGTTGTAAACGTTCGCTAGCACCAACCGATCAGCTTGGAAATCACAAGACAATTCCCGCCCTTTTATCCTTAAATTCTTAATTTTCATTTGTGCCTTTTTACTCGTCAGTTCATCAGACTAGACCACAAAGTCATCAGCAGCATCATTGATGTCAGTTGGGAACTTATTAGAAATGCAGAATCTCAGGTCTCACCTAGTGAACCAGTATTTGCCTTTACTGGAATCTTCCGGTAATTCACACACACATTAAATGTTGATAAAAACTGCTTTAGGTTATCTTTTAGAGAAAAGGTCTTAGCAAACCAGGCCCAGCACATCTTCACAGCGTTTTTTTTTTTTTCCAGCCACTTCAACCTCCTACCCAGTTCATTATACCAGCAGCACATGAACTTCACATAATATCACCTGGGGAGCTTTGAAAAAAATAGATTCTTGGATCCCACCCTACATCTACTGAGTCAAAAATTTCAGGAAAAGGGCTTGGAATTGAAGTTTTTAAAAACTTCTTGGGTGTTTTTGAAGCAGAGTTAGATTTAGACCTTTGAGTCTAGGCTCCAATGCCTCTCTGTCTAGAGCACAGAGGAAATGCAAGGTGAAGTCCCACTCATTCATCAAGATCTAGCCAAAGATCAGCATTTCTCATGCTTAATTCAAGACTTCAGGTGAAATTATTATTTCTCATCATGTTAAATATACTTTTGTTATTGTACCTAGTGCATCATATCAATCTGTTTGCATATTTAGCACACATCTCGGGTAGAGTTCTGAACAGATACTCCATAAATTTTTATTGAATCAATGAATATATAACAAGCAGACATGTGTTATAGGTGTATATTCCAGCATCTAGTAATAATGGTAATTCCTTATTATTGCTCATGGCTGCTCACCTACCATCGACTTTCCCTCATTGCTAGAGTTCTCATGGTTCATTCTTGCAGCTCCTTGGGAGGAAAAGATCTGTGAATCATGTAAGATCATCATTTTTATGACCAGTGTTACATATTTGTAATTATGTATTTGAGGAAAATCTATAAACACCAAATTATCTTCTTGAATAAATTTCATAAATCGTTCATAGTTTCATGTCAAAAACTAGCGAATGCATTTAGTTTTGTGTGTGTGTGAGAGTGTGTGTGAAGGTGTTCTTTTTTGGTATTTCTTAGAACTCTAAGAATGACTTGACTGTTCAAGGTAATGAAAAATATGTTTTGAAAAATTTTAAGGAGGCTCCCTTTAGAATCAGGAATGAGTAGCACCATACTTTGACTTCCCTTTGTTTTTCTGAAATTGTGGTCTTTTCATAGAATTCTGGATGTTAAACTTGAAAGAGTGATTCCTAGGAAGTACATTTTTGACTTCCAGTTCACAAATTTAGACCTTCCCAATGGAAGTCAGAAGTTGGGCTTTCCAGGAGCACAGGCAGTCTCCTGATTATTTACCTTACAAGTGCTCCAACTATTTAACATAACAAAGTTAGCTAAAGCCACTTGGAAATTGGGCCATGGGGCCACTAGATGACATCAACAAAAATGGATGGAAATCTCCCTTGCCATGTAAAGTACAACTTCCTTGTTTGTAGAAACACGTTTTGTTACAGAATTATTAAAGAAACACTTTTATTGTTGGAATCAGATGGCACATCCACTACCTTGTTCAGATTCTATTCTTCCTAAGGTTCATCTTAATTCCCTTTATTAACCCAGTTGTTCCAATTGTCAAACAAATCAAAGACAACATGATCAGAGGTATAATTAAAGGAGAAATATGTAAGCATGGTATATCTTCTTTCAAATATAATCAGAGTGTTTCCTCTTCCTTAGGAACAAATACATACACTGATTGGGCCCAAGATGCCGAACTTTATTTAAGGCAAACCTTCATGATCACTAAACAAACCTTCCTGATCACTGAAACAGATTGTATGGCCCCAAACCTCTATCACTAAGTGTGGGAGAAGGTTTGTACAAAGATGACACTGAAAAATAAAAATAAATCTAGAATTTATTAACAAAATGTGTAAAATTCTAGCTATAATATATTATATATATAATATTTATATACTTATAAAATATTAGCACCTTACTTCGATAGAAGGTCACATTAAGAAGTGTAGAAAACAAGACAAATATGGGGAAATTAGAGAAGCTCTAGATATGAAAATAGTTTTATAGGGTTAAAAATACAATCAATGGAAAAAAGAACTAACCACCAGGAATTGTAGTCAAATCAATAGATTAAAAGGTGTAAAACTCACGACAATTCATGGATAGCCTAAATAAGTTTCCACCTAGTGCATTAATCAGCAGTTGAATAAAACAAGTTTATTTAACATCATCTGAAGGATACGGCTTTTTTTTTTTAGCAAGAAACATGCAAATCAGGTAAAGACCAAAACCTTGCCAATGGAATAACCTTTTCAGTAATTGCTAAACAACCGCATTTCTGATTTCCCACAGTAGCTATTCCAATTTCCTCTTTAAAATGGCCCAGTGTGCTCTTCCCCAGGTGATTTCACTTAGTTTTATCCTTTCAAATGTGACCGGTATATATGCTGATAAATTTTAAGTCTATTTCTCATCAAGATTTCTCACTTGCGTTCTAGATTCCCATGCCCAAAGTGTGGATGCCTGAATTGTCCTACAATCACTGCACTTGCAACAAGAACAAAGCAGAAATAACACCCCCTCTGTCCCAAATATCCCTTTCTACTTCTTTACTTTGTGGATAACACAATCCTTCCGGTTGTTCGTCTAGGAATTCTGGAGGTCGTCCCTAATTTCTTCTTCTCTCTTAATCTTCATAGGCCACCGATAACCTAATCATGTAGACTTTACCTATCTATTATATTGATTCCACCTCATCCTTTGATGCTCTGAGTGGATCTGAGGAGGTCCAAGGGCAGATATTAGTCCCATCTCACCTCACCTTGACTATAGCAATGGTCTTTTTCTAAGCACCTGTGGGAGTGCTGGCAACACCAACTCCATGTTTGGCCCTCCATCTTGTTCATGCGCACAATGACCTCCCGCGGGCTACGTGTTCATCCTGTGGAGGTTAATGTGACGTGACCGGATGCAAGAAGCCTTGCTCTTATAGTCTCTAAAGTTGTGCACGATAGGCGCCACTTCGGCCAACGAGTAGAGATTCTCTGCTGTGCAGATGGCACCACTTTCAATAACTCACCTTTGGCCTCATCATACTGCCCCTCGGTCAGCAAAGGCTGGGGATTCAGGGTCTGGACTCGGCAGAGGATCACTGTGTAGCACCTGGATCATCAGCCCACTCCCCCCTCCGCCACCCCCACCACTCTGTCAATAAGTTGCCCTGAATAACACTCTGTGTAAATGGTATGGACTGCCTCCACCTTCTACTAGAGCCCACGCTTAAAATTGTTTTCTTCTCTCCAATCTATTTTCCACATTGCCAGGAATGTAACCTGTTTATTTCACATACATCCATTTGATTTCTCTTCTAGAAAGTCACCCTTTCTGGGGAAATAGGATGAAGCCTATGCTCCATGGCGTGTCCTACCAAGCCCTTCCGGATCTGACTTCTGCTATAACTCCCATCTTGGGTCTTATGATTTTCAGGTCTCATTTGAGCTATGCTAGCTAGCACCGACCTTGTATTTCCTTGACCTTACTGTACTCACTGTGCCTCTGTGACGTTGTTCGTTCTCTGTGCCAATAATGAATGCCCTCGCCTGCCTTTCCACGTGCCCCAGCTTACTATAGCCTCTGCTCAAAGCTCCCACGACTTCCTTTACAGGACATGCTTCTCAGACGCTGCGTTGGTAGTGGTAACATAGTTCTCATTGCTTTCAATCTACATTTCTCTAATTTTAAACATTTTTGTTCATTGGCGATTTCTTCGTAAGTTTATAAAATGATTCGTTCGTGTTCCTGGTAGATTATGATCTCCTGGAAATGAGGAATTGTGATTGCATTATCTTCAGAGGCTTGCTTTAGTGACGTCTGAGAGACAGTAAGGGTTTCTAAGCCAGAAGAAAAAAAATGATAAGGAGAACAAGTAAAAAGTAACTGGAAACCTTACTAGTGCTCGCATATTGGTGTGTTAATTAATCCCACAAATATTTTTAAATACTGCATATTTGTCATCATACCGCATGTTGGGTATTAAATTGATTATTTTCTTTCTGTTTTTGTTTCTGTTTACTACTAAAACTTAATTTCAGAGGTTTTTTGCTGTTTGCTTCATAGCGCTCCCCCTGAGACGTGATCTGTGAGCTTCCAGTAGATACCTAGATAATCCAAAATGTGCTTACCAATGTGGCAGGAACATTTCTGTGGAAACGAAAACCATTTTCACATTTTTAGCCCCAGCCCTGCCACTTGATGCTGGATGGAGCCTTTGCTCCTATTCTTTTTGAAGTCAGACAATGGTCTTTAAAGATGGTCCATTTCTACCTTTACACTCCTTTTTGGGTGCCCTTATGAGTTTTTGTTTGTTGGTTTGTTTTTTGAAGACTAACCAAACCACTTAAAGTTACACACTGCATCTTTTAAGGAGATAATCACTTGATCTGGAAATATCTTGGATTATCTCTTATAAAGGAAAAAAGATGCCAAACGACCAAATGTTTAACTCTTTGGAGAGAGGTAACTCCCTGGCTGGAAAGCTAATAGCAGGTATTCCGTAAGTGTATGAATTTCTTATTGTTGTTACAAATTACCACTAACTTAGTGGCTAATAAACACCACTTTCTTTTAGAGGCCTAGAGGTCAGGAGCACAAACTAAGTCTCACCAGACTAACATCAAAAGTACGGGCAGGGCTGCTTCCTTCTGGAGGCTCTAGGGAGGACTTGTTTCCTAGCCTTTTCAGCTTCTGGAAACTGCTTGCACTCCTCGGTTCATGGCCCTTGTCTCCATTTCAAACCCAACAGCATAACATCTCCAAATCTCTGTTTCCATGATCACATTTCCTTCTCTGACTCCGACTATCCTGCCTCCTTATAAAGACTCTTGCGATTATATTGGGCCCACTGGGTAATCCAGGATAATCTCTGATCTCATGATTCTTAACTTTATCATATCAGCAAATTCTCCTTTGGCAGGACATACTCATAAAGTTGTGTGCATTAGGATGTGAACACCTTTGAGGGGGGATTTTTTAGCTTGCTACTGTAGGTATTTTATAATCATACCTATTTAGCGATAGAATCCTGAAAGTGTTAATCAACCAGTAAGCCTAAATGCTGTAAATCAAACATTAAAACCTATTTAAAAAAGGAGCAAGTCTTTATTATTCCTGTTTGAGTTCTGAGAGCCGCACATGCTGCTTTTGTGCACTGCAAACCAGAGAGGGTCAGCAATAACAAAAGGGGATGAGATGCTCAAAGTGAAGAAGAAAAATCCAAGCAGGAGTTTGAGAACTGGAAGAAAGTCCTGCCATACAGTCTCTATCATGGGACATGGTAAGAAATTATTTTGCATTCAGTCTTTGCTTAGCAGATGGACCCTTGGCAGCCTAAGATTGACACTAATTGGTACCATGAAATTTGTACTTGAAAGTAAGCTACAGCTATGCAGCTAGTTGAATAAACAGAAGAAATTCACATGAATCTTTCAAGTACTAGGTTGACCTTATCATGCTGGGACCAAGGTGGTTCTCTGTGTTTGATCTACAAGAATTCCAGAAGTTTGCAAACCCTAGAAGCTTGCATCACATCTCTGTGGCCTTTTGGAGAGATTATGTTTAATCAACACCTGTTCAATTTGGCCAAGATGCTCCTGATCCTTTAAGAAATGGAATATATATATATATATATATATTTAGGGACCATGGCTACTGACCTTGTCATTTTTTTGTATTTTTAGTAAGCTAGTATTAATTGCAGAAATATATGATCAGCATAAGAAAATATTAATGTTTATTGCATAATCAATCAGAATATGCCAGCAAGGATAGCTTCATTTTGCACTGGCAACAATATGAGAGGCCATTTCTATAGGATAGTAACTACTGACCTTATCCAAATTGTCAATCTCCATTTGCTTGATTTGCTTATTACAAACTTCAAAGGGCCAAACATTAAAAATAAAAAACTACCCAATTCCTAAACCAGTACAAAACCTCCTAGTGTAATGGTCTAAATTTCAGGTTAACATCAGTTGCTTTTTAAATATAACCTTATGCAAATATTTCCAAATGAAGGTCTTTTTTCTTATAGAATATTTGCATATTATTGTAAAGATGAACACATCATCCCTGGCTTAGTAATTCTTCAAAGTAGCAGGTTCTTTATTTTTAAAAATTTTTTAATGTTTATTTTATTTTATTTATTTTTAAATATGAAATTTATTGTCAAATTGGTTTCCATACAACACCCAGTGCTCAGTCCCAACAGGTGCCCTTCTCAATACCCATCACCCACCCTCCCTTCTTTCCCACCCCCCCATCAACCCTCAGTTTGTTCTCAGTTTTTGAGTCTCTTATGTTTTGTCTTCCTCCCTAATGTTTATTTTAAAGAGAGAGAGCATGAGCAGAGGAGGGGCAGAGAGAGAGGCACACACACACACACAGAATCTGAAGCAGGCTTCAGGCTCTGAACTGTTAGCACAGAGCCCGACACAGGACTTGAACCCACAAACCATGAGATCATGACCTGAGCTGAAGTCTGATGCTTAACCTACTGAGCCCAGGTGCCCCTGGTTCTTTATTTTTTAAATATATAATATATACTTAATGTTATATAACGAAATTGTAGTATAGTGCAGTAGTGAAATGGATTCCCACAAGTGTATTTCAGTAGTTAATCCTAGATATAAAGATTATATGAATATAAAGTGAATTTTCACCAAGCAGAATAAAATATAATGAAAACTCTCAGAAGCAGCATCCCTAAGTTTTGGCTGTACGATTTGGAGTTAAGATGCTCACTGGCTTGAACAAGAAAGACAACATAAGGTAAGACACAGTACACAGACACAACACATAAATGCACACAGCAAGTGCTTTGAAAAAGATCCTTAAAATAATAAAGTGATAGCATTTTAGAGATGTAAGGGGTCTTAAAAAGAACATCAGCTCAAATCCTTTATTTCCAGATGAAGAACCAGTATTTGGCATCACACTATTATAATAGGATTTTCAGAAATTGAAGTAACATGACATGACAATATTGTCCAAAAAGAAAAAAAAAAGATTCCCAATGTTTAACAACTACTTAGTGCAAGTAAAGAAGGAAAAAAAAAATAAAAGTGCTAATTAAATTCTAACAAGGAGTTTAGGGGTTTGGAAATTCTAAGAAGCTAAGAGTTCTGGAAAGACCGAAGTCAGAAGGCCAAGTACAATTCCAGGCTATCCCGTATAGGATTTACATAACTTTGACTAGTCAGTGAGCTTTTCCGAGTTGGGTTTCCTGGCCCGCCCCTTCATGGTGTTTGTAGGGCTCAGTGGATATTTTTGCCATTCACCCAGTACCTAGATCGGTATTCCCTCGCCTCATCTGCAAGTGGTTTTGCCAAATGTCTTCTTAAACCTAAGTAAATATTAGTTAATATTCTTCTACAGATCTACCAATTTTATGGGTGGAAGTGTCTCCTCTAATTTACATTTTCCTGCTTATCAATGAGTTGATGCATATTTTCATATTTCCTACTTTACTCTGTGATTTGGGCATTCATATCCTTTGACTATTTTTCTGTTGGGTGACTGGCTTAATTTGATGTGGTTTTTCATATATGAGAAATATTGCTATTTTGTGTTATGCACATTAAAAAGGTGTTCTTACAGTCTGCAGCTTCTCCATTAGCTTTCTTGATGGTGTTATAGTTTCATAAAATTTAAAATTTCAGTGGGGTCAAATTTGCCAATATAATGCTCTATGATTATTGAATTGCATGTCTTACCCAGAAAGACTTCCCACATTCCTAATACAACTATTTCGCTGTATTTCCTTCTATTATAGTTAAGATTGTTAACACGTGTTGCTTTTTTCACTTCATGTAGCGCTCGGTTTTGTTTTCTGAATGTTATGGCATAAGGCTGTATCGTCTCCCAGTGTTTGAGACACTCATGTATTAGGGGTATGTTGCTGCTTACTGGCTATATCTTGGATTTACCATGGTGACTACAATAGATTGATAAGTGGTCAATAGTGTGATATACGGTCAAGTCAGTTAGAAGTATCTGTTAGAAACAAGGTCAGTGGGGTGCCTTGGTGGCCCAGTCGGTTAAGTGTCTGACTCTTGACTTTGCTCATGGTTCGTGAGTTCGAGCCTCATGTCAGGCTCTGTGCTGACCGTATGGAGCCTGCTTGGGATTCTGTCTCTCTCCCTCTTTGCTCCTCCCCTGTTTGCTCGCTCTCTCTCTCTCTCTCTCTCTTAAATAAATAAATAAATAAATAAATAAATAAACAAACAAACAAACAAAGGAAAGAAACAAGTTCGATAATACTAGCTTGGAAAAGATACACTGTATCTCTGTTTTGAGTTGCTTTGTTAGAGGAAATTCATTCTTTATCAAGAGTAAAAACATCTGGCTGTGTTGCTTCCCCAGTTGTTACCAGAATACTGGAGAACATTGTGGTTCAGGGGCCTTCTTGATCTGAATTTAGTTGAGATGTGTTCAATATTTCTAGTAGCGGTGTTTTAGATTTTCCCTAAGACAAAAATTGAGGTAGTTCTGAGTACAGCACACACACACACACACACACACACACACACACACACACTCACACAGATAGAAAATTGTTTTTGTGTAACTTGTATCTTCTAAGAGAAATCTGAAGCCTTCTGTAGCATTGCTATTAGAATATTATTGTATGAAACTCCAATGAATTCAGCTTCACAATTGTAAATACTAAGAGTTAGATACTCATGAGTCAATATCTGTATGGAATTATATTGACAGCATAGTTTTGGTACTTTAAATTGATACCCTTTTTGTGAGATTAGGAACCTAGCCCCAGTCCTGCCACATTTGGAATTTAAGAGGTGAGAATTTGGGAGTGGGAAGAATTTTCTATCTATGCAAAAGTTTAGAGTTGCAGGAGGGATGAGTTACTCTGTGTCAGAAGCAGCAGGGCTATTTTCAGGAGTGACTCTTGTGGCCCAGAAAAATCATGGAGGCTCTGGGACCCATTGGTTGATCCACGCAAAGCACCCAGCAAGTGCTTACTTAAGGATTGTATGTGGAAATAGCTTTTCCGCATTCTGTTAGAAAATAGAATATGAGAGAGAGAGAGAAGTTTTTTGATGGTAAAAACAAAAGGGTAGGTCAGTTGACCACCTATTAGAACATTTTTTTTTTGACATTCAGCACATCTTTAGATTCCAAGGTTAGGGACGCCCCAAAGCTTGATGTCTCTACTTGCAACCCCTGCTGTTGTTCTGCAGCTTTGATTGTTGATATTTTCTAAGACTGTGTTGGCTTCTGAGGATTGTTCACATGTGCTATTCACTTCTGCCTTGCCTGAGATCTTACTTGCAAAAGAAGAGTATCGCCTTGCTGTGCACTCAAGAGAATGTAGAGAATGTTAAGTCAAAAGGGCTACTTAGTTAAACCATTTTTTTTGCCTAAAGGAAAGTGTGGTATATTATTAAATAGTATGATTTAACATATTGTTTGACTTGTTCCAAGACCAATGTAAAATTTGAACAGTTAGATGTGTCCTCAAAGAGTTCATAAGCTAAGTAAACAGGGCATTCTGGATCAATGCTGTGCAAGAACAGGAAAAGACTTTCTGCTTTGCCCACTAAAGGAATGGGCAAAGAATCTACCCAACGCATCATGTAAGCTGTGTATGCACTAGCTAGAATTTTACGTTTGTCTGAGGAGTAGATGAACGCTTCTTGTAACACTAATCTCCCTGTTTCGTCATTTGGCTTTTTGACACCTATCTTGAAAACGGTGTGTGTGGATTAAGGCACACATTTCTGTTCTTCCTATAATGAAGGTAACACCGATACCCTGTGTCTAGTTATAAAGAATAACAAAGCAGTAAGGAGTCTGTGTATCTGTTCTTTGTGACAAGGAGTGATTTATAGCAACATGCCATGCTGAGCTATGCTCCATCTAACAAGGGTAGTTATTATTTAAGTGAACCATGCTAGATCAAATTCCAAGGGAAGTTTTGAAAACTTTAATTAAATTCAATAGGACGATTTTTGTTTCCGTTTCTGTTTTACTGGATCGTATGTCTGCTTGTGCCACACAATAAAAAGCTGTAAGACTTGAATGAATTTTACTATCGAAATTTATCACTCAAAATATCTGATACTTTGTTTCTTTTTCCTTTTCATTTCTTTTTGCCACCATTTTCTTTACATTTTGATTAGTTGTTTATTTCTTCATTTAAGATTACAGTCGGGGCACCTGGGTGGCTCATTGGGTTAAGCATCCAACTTCACCTCAGGTCATGATCTTGTGGTTCATGCGTTCGAGCCCCGATTCGGGCTGTGTGCTGACAACTCAGAGCCTGAAGCCTGCTTCGGTTTCTGTGTGTCTCTCTCTCTCTTTGCCCCTCCCCTGCTCATGCTCCGTCTCTCTCTTTCTCAAAAATAAATAAACATTACAAAACATTTTTAAAAAAGATTACAGTCACATTTCCAAAGAGTCTATGGAGAAATGGTTTAAACAGAGCCTTGATTTTAAGGAAACATTGGGTGGGGATAATCACAACCGCAAAACTGCAGTAGTAACATTGAAAGAATCATATACGGTATTTGGACAGGATGTTGATGCTTACAAAAAGTCCTTGAACTCTCATGATCTCATTTGATTCAAGTAGACTTAAATCCTTCATTGTATTTTAAATCGTCTCATTTTAGTTTCTGTAAGTTCATGTTGTTTTTTTACGAATTGATAAAATGGGAAACAAGTGTGTTGTAAAAAAAAAAATCAGGGCCATTTACAAGGCAAGTCGCTACGTGGTTATTTTTCTTTTCTTCAAAGTGACATGGATGGCTCTGTCAGATGGAGTGTTCAGCAGATAAATGAATGGTTTGAGGATTACCATCCTCTTTCCCCTCTTGGCGAGGCCCCGCACACCAACAGAGACACCACTGTCTGAGCTTCTGCTCAGCAAAGCGTCTCCCTGGAACCTCACTGCACCTGTATACACCCAGCACCAAAGCCAGCCCAGGGCATCATCCTTCCCTTTGCAAGCAAATGCCTGTGGATGGTACCCCGTATTTGACAATAACTAAATTTGCCTTAAGACCAAATGTGATACCGGAGAAAGGAACCTAATCGGTATATTGTTATTTTGACACAGTTGGTTACCTTTTAGAAAATGCCCTCCTCATTTTCAGCCTGACATGATCTCAGCATCCAGTAGAAAACCGGGGAGTTTTCATCCCATTGACAGGAATCCATTAATAAAACCACAATCTTTTGTGTGTAGGAATCTTTAATCTTATTTTGTCACATACTTCTCGGTAGCATCTCCACTTGTTTTACAGTATAATTTATGGCACTAGAACGACTCCTGCCCTGGAAAAGGTCACTCTGTCAAGGTTTACTTGTCTTTGAAGAAAAGTAATAGAGCATTATTTATGAACCAAAGAACGCACTTCACTACTTTAATCAATCAGGAAGATGCTTGTATTATTGTATCTTCTGCTACTACCCGCCCACCTCCACCCCACCCCCCCAAAAAAAACATAAGCAAAGGATATGCCAATCTTGCTTTCCCTTTTATGTTGCAAAAGGCCTCTTACCTTTTATGTCTCTTCCTCTTTTGTGTTTATGGCACTACGGAAATAACAAGCCTGATGATGTCTGATATCTGGGAACAATTTGTAAATTATATGCAAGGGGTTGATCTTTTCTAAAGATCATAGAACCTCTGGACAGATTAACCAGCTCTCCAATGTGCTCATCATGTGAAATTCATCTGATGAAACAGAAGGGGATTTGCAATTAAAGGCTTCGCGGATAAAGAAGTTGAAGAGGTTTGAAACCGTCTTAGAGAGTAATCAGCAAAACAAAAGCAATTACTGTGTTTTTGTACAGAAGATCCCCAAACATAACCACAGTTGGTCCCCATATGTTTCTAGAAACCACCACAAGCACAAATTAGAACATGCTGTGTGGGGAAATGAATTGGTAGTTCATTAGAGAAAACAGTTACAGTTGGAATAAATGTCTCCAATAAGGATTTAATTTAAGTTACAAAGGATGTTGGGTGTGAATTAAATACCAATGGATAGCAATGCCATTTTAATAGTTTAAAAAGTATGCTAAAAATATATTTACTTACAAAATGGTTAAATATAGATCCATGCATTTTTGGTAACCTCTTCTGTAGTACAGGTGGATGACTTAAAGAATATGCAAAATACGTAAAAATCTACTGACAATGACTCTTTAGAACTTAATAGAAAAAAAATACAGAACTGGTAAATGACATTAGTGTTCAAAATATATGTTTTTTAAATGTCACATTAACCAAACCACCAACTAGAGTATTGAGGCATTAATTTCCAAGTAGATTTAGAACATGGGGTCAAAGAACCTTAAATTATTAGTTTGCTAATTTACACCCACCACAAAGATTTTGAAGTGGCATATATTCAGTTAGGACTCTAACCACTTGAAAGAAAAACGACTGATTAATTCAGTCATTGGTTTAAACAATGAGTCCCATCCCTTAAAATGATGATAAAAGTTGTTCCATTACCAAATGAGTATACTGGACTTTTAAGTATTTACTTACTTACTTATTATTTTAGAGAGAGTGCACATGAGCAAGGGAGAGGGATAGAGGGGGAGAGAGAGAGAGGAGATGCTTAAGCAGCCTCCATGCTCAGCACGGAGACTGACGTGGGCTCGATCCTGCCACGATCATGACCTAAGCTGAAATCAACAGTCAGATGCTCAACCAACTGACGGAACCACCCAGGTGTGTCAGGTATTCAAAATATTTTATAGTGATTCGAAAAAAAGTGCCTTTACATGCAAAGAGATATCTTGATTTCCAGAACGAGGATAGATAATACAAAAAAAAGCTCTTTTAAGGCTCAAGGAGGAATGAACCTTGCAGGTATTCCTGACGTGTAGATGAAACAGAAGAAGGGGGACCAGAAAGGAGAAGTCTTCCTTAAAGTACAAGACTGATCATTTAAAATGGTATCTAGTTCACCTCCATGCGTAAATCCTCCCAGTTTCCCGATAAAATACTTAAGAAGAAGTATTTTCTTCTAAAATACTTAAGAAGAAGACACAGAATAAAAACATGACATTCATGATGTCAAAATATAAGATGACTGTTTTCAATTTTTTGAGGAACCTCCATACTGTCTTTCATAGTGGCTGCACCAATTTATTAAAAATGGAACTAAAATATGATTCAACAATTTTGCTTCTGAGTATACATCAGAAAATAATGAAAACACCAGTCCAAAGAGATATTTGCAACCCTATGTTCATTGCAGCATTATTTACAATAGCCAAGATATGGAAGCAAGCTAAGTGTCAACTGAGTTGAATGGATAAAGAAGATGTGGTACACATGTGCGTATATGCACGCACACACACACACACACACACACACACACACAGGAATATTACTCAGGCATAAAAAAGGATGAAGTCTTGCCATTTGCAACAACACGGTTATACCTAGAGTATATTATGCTAGCTGAAATAAGTCAGAGACAGAAAGACAAATACCGTATGATTTCACTTATATGTGAAATCTAAAAAACAAAACAAATGAACAAACGAAGCAAGACAGAAACAGACTCATAGATACCATTGGTTACCAGAGGAGGAGAGGGTTGAGGGGGTGACAGAGGTGAAGGGGACTGAAAGATTTTATACTTCCAGATATAAAATAGGTAACTCATGGGGATGTAATGTACAGCATGGGGTATATAGTCAGTAGTATCGTAATAATGGAACTAATATATGGTGATAGAAGGTAACTAGACTTATTGCGGGGGCCATTTCTTAATGTGTAATATCAAATCACTATGATGTACACCTGAAAGTAATGGGATATAGTTCATCAGTTATACTTTAATAATATATATATAAGTCTGACTGTTGTCAGAGTCTGAGAAGACATAGGATAAGGTGGAATTATAAATAGATGAAGTATGAGGCAATACTTAGAATAGAGCCTGCAGCTCCCTGGAAAGAGAATAGGGGTATACGTACTCCTTTCCAAAGGGAGGACATACCACAGCTACTTCCCCATGTCTGTTCATCGGCGTGTCAACCCTTGGCTAAGTTTCTGCCACGCGTGTGCAATTGTTTGCATGCCACATCCTTTTGGTATCACTTCCAGATCAAAAGTGTCCTCTCTGTCGTTTGTCATTTTGGATCTTGCAGTTCTCATAAAGCAACAGGGAAGGAAAACATTGACAGTGATTCCATGTACTAGAAACTACAAGGTAACAAGGGGGAAAGGTATAGGAGCAGGAAGGAGATAGCAAGAGCCCTAAGATTAGGTACATAGATCAAAAATGTTACCGCATGCCACCATTTAAGAGTGTCAGAGAAATGGCGTGAAGGTTAGGGTGAATACCACCTCCACACCGCAAATCAGTCTGAAGCATTGGGGAAGATTATGGGCTCAGGAGCAGATTGTTGGGTCAATGGCAGTTCTACCGTTTAGTTAATTTCTTAGTCTCAGTTTCCCCATCTGGAAAATAGAGATAGCCACAGGACCATCCTCAGAGGAATTATAATGAAACTTAAATATAGAATCACGCAAACCAGGCAATTCTGCCTGGCATGCAGTGACTACTCAAACATATGAATTATTTTGATTTGAGACTAGAAAATGGTTGACCAAGAAAAACACATATTTGAAGCAATTTAGTGCAGGAAAAGCTAGAGCACAACCCATAGGGAATGACTGTTTTGTGCTGGGGAGAGAAACTACCGTAGTCCAGGGGCAGGAGAGAATTTAGTGCTTCCTTTGCCAATCATAGCACGTTCTCTTGAATTCTTGTCTTAGAGACTTCTGGGGAAGTCCACACTGAAACACCACACATATCTCCAGTTGTCAACGCTGTCTCTGGCTAGACCTCACTTCAAGAGTTGTAAAGAGAAGAAAAAGACAACATGAAGCCTGTTAAAAAAACACAGCAAATTTAGGGAGGAATTGAACATGACTTTTCAAAGCCAATGGCAGAGACTATTATGCGCTTAGACGCATAATAGACGGTCTATAGCATAACAGACTGCATAATAGCTTAGACGGTCATTTCTCATGAAAAAATACCTACTAAAATAGACATACTGATTATCTAAGCAGACGTTCCTAATTAAAATGTCTATTAAAGAGAGACATTTGGGTGATATATATAAAGAAACAAAAATCATGGGTTTTTGTATTTTTACTTGTCCTTTGTAAAATTTGGTGCTAAATGACAGTATTTTTTATTATTCAAGAATTTTATACATAGCGAAGTTGTATTAAAGCCACAAAAGGTATTTGCAGATATACTGAATTCCAAAAATAAATTGTCACAAAAAATTACAGAAAAAGAATATTCCAGTTAAAGGAGAGTTGAATAAAAGCTAACAACTCAAGAATTGTGAAGGCATAACATAAAGATACTGCTGATATGAAACCATTCAAAATACAGTTGTGCAGTTAATTGTTTTAAATTAAATTGTTCAGGGGCGCCTGGGTGGCTCAGTTGGTTAAGCGTCTAACTTCAGCTTGGGTCATGATCTCACAGTTCATGAGTTCAAGCCCTGTGTCGGGCTCTGTGCTGACAGCTCGGAGCCTGGAGCCTGCTTCGGATTCTGTCTTCCTCTCTGCCCCTCATCAGCTCATACTCTGTCTCTCTCTCTCTCTCAAAAATCGATAAATCTTACAAAATATATGTATGTATATAAATTCAATTGTTTAAGTCATTATTTTATACAATCTGATTACAAAATTGAATAAAAATATTTATTTATTTTTTAAATGTTTATTTATTTTTGAGAGAGAGAGAGAGACAGAGTGAGAGCAGGGGAGGGGCAGAGAGAGAGGGAGACACAGAATCCAAAGCAGGCTCCGGCTCTGAGCTGTCAGCACAGAGCCCGACGTGGGGCTTGAACTCACGGACTGTGAGATCATGCCCTGAGCCGAAGTCAGCCACTCAACTGATTGAGCCACCCAGGCGCCCCAAAAATATTTAAAATTGTTATTGAAAGAACAAAGATATAATGTAAAAAAAATTACTAAACCAACCCAGCTGATCAAATTTTCAGATTGTATTCACAAATTAGGAATTAGGAGAATGAGTAAAAGTGAGTTATACTTAGTCTTACATGAAAGGAATCAAAACATGTAATTTTATTTCTGTTATCTTTTCAAGTTAATAATAAAGGGGCACCTGGGTGGCTCAAACAGTTGAGCATCTGACTTGGGCTCAGGTCATAGTCTCACAGGTTTGTGAGTTCGAGCCCTGCATTGGGGTCTTTGCTGTCAGCACAGAGCCTGCTTCGGATCCTCTGTCCTCCTCTCTCTTTACTCCCCCCCCCCACTCAAGCTCCCTCTCTCTATCAAAACAATAAATAAACAATAAAAAAATAAAATTAGTAATATATAACTTTCAAATCCTGGAAAAATAAAAATTAATAAAAGTAAAAAGATCAATACAGCTAAGAAGCAGAAGATAAAAGAAACAGAAAAGGCCTTAAAAACAGACAGTATGCACTCATGTGGGCTTCCCTGACTGTGACAGAAATTCCCAAAGGCAGGTTTTGTTTGTCTTATTTACGAACATTTATCAGAAGTGTGCCTGATACGTGATAAGAACTCTAGTTTTTTGTTGCTTGAGTGAAGACTGCACATTTTCACCTTGACAATGAGCATAAATGTGGTCATATTACCTAGCAAAAGACAAAATCTTTTAGAAATTATATTTGAGATCATTACACTTCCTTTTAGCTTTGACGGATAATGCATAAAGAAAAAAGTAGGGATATTAAGGAATTGAATAATAAGTCAATGACATTGAATTAATAAAGATAAAATTTTATATCACGTGAAGACAGATATACTTTTCTTTCAACTGAAAATGGCCTCAAGATACTGAAGTGCACTAAAATCTACAATAATTAAAATGCTGATATTGGCATGGACCGATCAATGGGTTATATATGTATGTTTAGAAATACAGTATTAAGTATGATGAAGTTAGAATATCTATGAGGAATCAGTGTATTAACATTACATAATGCTTTTTGTAAAATGGACTATTTGGGGAAGAAGTCAAATTAGGGCTTTGCCTTACAACCTACAGCCAATTAGATTTAAAACCAAAATTAAGAGGAAAAGAAAAACCTAGAAGAAAGTGTGCATGAATATTTACTACCTTCCTGGGAAAGGATTTGGTATACGTTCATAGCAATGAAGAAATTACACTTAACAATACTGATAGAAATGTCCTTTAAAAGCTCCAGGTGACCTGGGCATTGTAAATCAACATAAAAATCGTGTAAGTGACAAACTGACTATTACAGTTGCTGTGTGTAATTTATAATATTCTATTTGTAATATTATATTTATTATTTAATATATATTGTATTTAATTTTATTTATGTTAAGATTTATTCAGTTGTATTTATTTTAGTTTTTTAAATGTAAATATATCTTATGAATAATTAAGACAAACTTTAAATCCTCATTTTTAAAAATAGGTGAGTCAGGAACAATTTACAAAATAAGAAATATAAATGAGAACAAACGTGATACAATGTTCAACCTCACATGATTCCTCAAATTGATGCATATATTAAAAAGTCATGGTATCTTTTTCATCAAATTAGGATATATTTTTTAAAATTTGTTAATCAGTGCTGATGTGGGAGCATGAAACCCAGGCTCTTAGGCATTGTTCCAGCAAAACAAAGAAATACACTTCTAGAAAGCGATTTGGCACCAGGTTTCAAAAGCCTTTAAGAAGTTCTTTTTTTTTTTTTTTTAATTTTTTAATGTTTATTTACTTTTGAGAGAGAGAGACAGAGTATGAGTGGGAGAGGGGCAGAGAGAGAGAGAGAGAGGGCTACACAGAATCGGAAGCAGGATCCAGGCTCTGAGCTGTCAGCACAGAGCCTGACGTGGGGCTCGAACCCGCAAACCGTGAGATCATGACCTGAGCTGAAGTCGGACTTATCCAACCGAGCCACCCAGGGACCCCAAGAAGTTCTTATTCTTCACTCAGTAACTCCACCTTAATTAAAGCTGTAGCCAATATTCATGAAGCATACTCATCATGTAATTGTTAAGTATGCATAATATGTATTTATTAAATATATTGATATACTTATTTAGAAAGAAAAGATATTTCTCTAAAAAAAGAGAAAAGAAAATGATGGCCTGAGGGAAAAAAATGGAGAATTCTACCAAATATAGAATTGACTGTTCCATGCTAGAGAGAGAAACTTGTGTTTTCCTAGGGTAGAAATGAGTTACCAGCTCTGGGGTCCAGTTAATCTGATGTTTTGAAGTTATCACAAACAAAATGGATTTGGATTATAACTGGACCCCACGAGAAAAACAGGCTTTGACTCAAAGACTCAGAGTGAGGCCAAAAGGAGCATGTAGCCTGGAACTGCAAGAGACATTTGATCCGTCATAAAGTACAACCTCAGTCAAGGTCTTCCGAAACCGGAGACATGGTGAACAAGCACCAGGAGATCCTGGTGAGCCAAGTTGTCAAATTCCTCAAAAACCTATGAGCAAAGTGAATTCAACAGCACATTGAAAGGATCACATGCCATGATCAAGTGGGATTGGCCCCAGGGAGGCAAGGGTGTTTCAACACATGCCAAGGTGATACATCACATTAATCACATGAAGGATAAAAACCATACGATCACTTCAATAGGTGCGGAAAAAACATTTGACAAAATTCAACGTTCTTTCCTGATAAAAGCTTCCGAGAAACTGGTTATAGAAGGCTGTACCTCAACATAATAAAGACTGTGTATACAAGCTAACATCACACTCGATGGTGAAAAGCTGAAAGCTTTTTCTCTAAGATTAGGAACAAGACAAGGATGTCCACTCCCACCACTGTTATTGAACATAGTTTAGAAGTCCAAGTCCAGAGCAATTAGGCAAGAAAAAACAATAGAGGCATCCAAATAGGACAGGAAGAAGTAAAATTGTCTCTGTTTGCAGATGACAAGATATTTTATGTAGAAAACCATGTAGATTCTACCAAAAAATAGTTAGAACTAATAATTCAGTAAAGTTGCAGGATACAAACCAATATACAAAAATCAGCTGTGTTTCTGTATACTAACAATAAACTAACAGAAAGAGGAATTAAGAAAAAAATCCATTTACAAGAGCATCAAAACCAATAAAATACTTAGGAATAAATTTCAACAAATGATAAAAATATGTACAATAAAAACAATGAGACATTTATGAGAGAAACTGCAGAAGACACAATTAGTGGAAATATATTCTGGGCTCAAAACTGGAGGAATTAGTGTTGTAAAAGTGTCCATACTTCCCAAAACATACTCAAAATTGGAGGAATTAATATTGTTAAAATGTCCATACTGTTCAAAACAATCTATAGATTCAATGAAATCCCTATTCAAGTTTCGGTGACATCTTTCACAGAAATAGAAAAAATATCCTAAAATTTATATGAAACCACAAAAGACTTTGAACAGTCAAAGCAATCTTTAAAAAAAAAGAGTTTTTGAGTATAGTTGACACACGATGTTAGTTTCAGGTACAACATAGTGATTCCTCAAGTCTATGCATTATGCTATGCTGACCACAAGTGTAGCTACCATCCGTCACCATACAATGCTATTACAATATCTCTGACTATGTCCCCTATGGTGTAACTTTCATCTCTGTGACTTATTCATTCTATCACTGGAAGCCTGTATCTCCCACCTCTCTTCACCCATTTTGCCCATCCCCCCCCCCCCCCCCCCCCCCGTTACCCTCAGTTTGTTCTCTGTATTTCTGGGTCTGATTCTGCTTTTTGTTAGTTTGTGTATTTACTTGTTTTCTTAAATGTTTATTTATTTGTGAGAGAGAGCATGAGCGGGGGAGGGAAGGGAGAGAGAGACACACAAGAATCTGAAGCAGGCTCCAGGCTCTGAGCTGTCAGCACAAAGCCTGACATGGGGCTCGACCCCACGAACCGTCAGACCGGGACCTGAGCTGACTGAAGTCAGACACTTAACTCACTGAGCCACCCAGTTGCCCCTATTTATTTGTGTTTTTTAGATTTCACACATGAGTGAAATCATACGGTATTTGTTTAGTCAAAGCAATCTTAAAGTAGGACAAAGCAGGAGGCATCACACTTTCTAATTTCAAATTGTGTAACAAAGCTATAATCAAAACCATAATGGTATTGGCCTAAAACCAGACACATAGATCTATAGAACAGAAAAGAGAGCTCATGGGGCGCCTGGGTGGCGCAGTCGGTTAAGCGTCCGACTTCAGCCAGGTCACGATCTCGCGGTACGTGAGTTCGAGCCCCGCGTCAGGCTCTGGGCTGATGGCTCGGAGCCTGGAGCCTGTTTCCGATTCTGTGTCTCCCTCTCTCTCTCTGTTCCTCCCCCGTTCATGCTCTGTCTCTCTCTGTCCCAAAAATAAAATAAACGTTGAAAAAAAAATTTAAAAAAAAAAAGAAAAGAGAGCTCAGAAAAAACCCACATATCTCTGGCCAATTCATTTATGACAAAGGAGCCAAGACTATGTAATGGGGAAAGGATAATTTCTTCAAAAAAATGGTGCTGGGAAAACTGAATATCCACATTCAAAAAATTAAACTGAGCTCTTATCTGACACTATATTAAAAAATGATCTCAAAATGGATCAAAGCCTGGGATGTAAGACCTGAAGCAGTAAAACTCCTAGAAGAAAACATAGGGTATAAGCTTTTTAACATTGGTCTTGGCAATGAATTTTTGGATTTGACGCTGAAAACAAAGTCAACAGAAGCGAAGCTAAACCAGTAGGACCACATCAAACTAGAAAGCTTCTGCATGGCAAGAAGAAACTGCCAACAGAAAGAAAAGGCAACCCACAGAAGGGGAGAAAATGTTTGCAAACCACTCATCAGATAAGGGGTTAGTTAATATCCAAAATATAAAAGAAACTCAATTGACAAATAAACAAATTAGCAAAAAAATAAAAAAAAACAAAAGAAAACAACAACAACAACAACAACAACAACAACAAAACCCAGCAAATAACTCAATTAAAAAGTAGGCAAAGAACCTACAAAGAAGACATACAGATGGCCAACAGATACGCTGAAAGGTGCTCAACATCACTATCATTAGGGAAATGCAGATCAAAACCACAAGATACTGTTTCACCTCTGTTAGGAGGTCTGTTATAGAGAAGACTAGACTCATGTTGGCAAGGTCATGGAGCAAAGGGAACCCTTGTGCACTCTTGGTGTGAATGTAAACTGGTACTAATGCTATGGAAAATAGTATGGAGGTTCCTCAAGAAATTAAAAGTAGAATTACCGAATCGATCAGCAATCTCATATCTTGATATATGAGGATATATCCCTCAAACCCCAAAATCTCTGTCTGAAGAAGTATCTGTGTTCCCATGTTCCTTGCAGCATTATTTATAGTAGCCAAGGTATGGAAACAACCTAAGTGTCCACTGATGGGTGAAATATATATATATATATTTCATGTACATATGTACATATACGTACATATATATGTATATGTATATATGTACGTATATATATACGTGTGTATATATATATATATATATATATATACATATATATATATATATATATATATCCAGCTAAGTGAAGTGAGCTGGATAGACAAAGACAAATCCTACATGGTATCACTTATGTGTGGAATCAAAAAAAAGTCAAACCCACAGTAACAGAGAGTGGAATGGTGGTTGCCAGGGACTGGTTGAGGGATGGGGGGACCGTAGGCAATATTGGAAGAGGCTGGGAAAAGGTACAAACTTTCAGCTACGAGGTGAGTAAGGTCCGAGCATCTAATGTGTAACATGTTGACGATAGTTGATAATACTGTACTGTATAATTAAAATTGGCTAAAAGTGTAGAATGTAACTGTTCTCACCACAAAAGAGGTAAATATGTGAGGTGGTGAATGTTAATTAACTTGATGGTGGAAATCTTTTCTCAATGTAATAAATAGACATATATGTATAATCATGTTATACACTTTAATTTTAAGGTTTTTTTTTTTTTTTTTTGGTCAATTCTATCTCAATAAAGCTGGGAGGGAAAAACAGCCCTTCTTGTTGAATTACCTCACCTGGTATATACAGTTCTTTAAAAATTTTTTTTCTTTAATGTTTATTTATTATTGAAAGACAGAGACACAGAGCATGAGCAGGGGAGGGGCCGAGAGATGGAGAGACACAGAACCTGAAGCAGGTTCCAGGCTCCAAGCTGGCAGCACAAAGCCCAACACGGGGCTTGAACTCACAAACCGCGAGATCATGACCTGAGCCGAAGTGGGGCTCTCAACCGACTGAGCCACCCAGGCGCTCAACCGACTGAGCCACCCAGGCGCCCCTGGATATACAGTTCTTAGTGAACATTCTTCAACCCTTCACCTGTGCACTTGTACCTTGGGATTTGTTATCTTTGTGTGCTGACGTATAACAGGAGACAATTTACACAGTAGTTTAAACTGAGCTCTAGAGACACATGGGTTCAAATGCTGTTTCTGCAACTTAATAACTGATATCTTAGGTAAGTTATTTGACCACTAACTCTCAGTTTCTTCAATTGCAAAATGTGGAGTGTGTGTGTGTGTGTGTGTGTGCGCGCGGGCACGCGCTAGATGTCAAGGGCCTAACACCGTAAGTGGTGTTTCTTGACGCTAAATGACAGTCATACGTATACACGTATGTATGTGTATATTGAAAGAGATTTCCTGTATGACCAAACCCAGGCTGGGCATCTCTGAGCCCTCTTCTCAACTAAGCTTCAACCTTGGCCTGTGAAGACTTGAACAAACACTAACACCGTTTTTTCCTAACAGCTCAAGTCCACATCCCAAGGATGACCTTAGCCCCTCCTTAAAGTGCCTACCTGAGAAAACTCAAGCTACCAAAAGAATTTCCTATTTGTCTAGCTGACATCTTGGGTGCACCCTCTCTCCCAGTCTTGGTGGGAGGGTAGGAGTCGAACCTCAGTAAAAGCCAGTGGACCAACCCAGCTGGGTTTCACACTGATCAACCTTCCCTTCCTGCTTTTTGTAGTTTTTCACTTCCCAGACTCCACAGAGCCCCCTCTCCACTTCCTCATTCTCCCTTTAAAGGCCCAGCCACCTCTGTACAAATCAAAGTCAAGGTCAGCCTAAGCTGGGCTCTTCCCTATTGTAGTAGTGTATAACTGATTAAAGTCTGGCCTTACCATTTTAACTAGCATCTGGCTTTGTTTGCCCTTGACAATAGAATCACTCTGTCCAAAAAAAAAAAAAAGAGGAAAAATCCAATGTTCTAGGGGTGAGGTCTGTAATAGAAGCAATTACCCCTTCCTTCATATTTCGCTGGAAGCAGGGTGAGTAAACCGGAAACCCTTCAGAACCCTGTTACAGGCTATATCTCCAGTGGGACTGCTAAGTTCCCCAACTGATTGAAATAGTTCACGTCAGAAAGGCTTTGTTACATAAGCTTTTATATAACTTGATTAATCAAGACCATTTTTATTTCTCTAATGACTACCTGATTCATCCACAATTAGGTATGAATTCTTAGGTTCTTTTGACCTCACAGAGTATTTATTTTAACTTTCCCACCCCCGCCTCCCCCCCCACCAGTTAATATCTAAACCAGACAAACTCACAAAAAGTTTCTAGGTTTTAAACAATTTTTTGGAGAAGACTCAACCTCTCTTCTTATAGGACATTCAGGGTTTTGCGATCACTCTTTCTTAAGCTCATAATTAATCTAGTTCACTGTGTGAATGTTTTGGCTTGATCACCCCCTCCCTTTTTAACCTGTAGAAATAAACTCATATTCAACTAACATTTATTAGATGTTTGGCATAAAAAATTATTCATTTAGCTTTTATAATAACCACAGAAAGTAGGTCTCATTATGCAACCAGAAAAATGAAACTCAGAGCAAGTGATTATGAGCTATTGAAGGAGAGACTGGGGATTTGGGCTGAGATATCCCATCCCATCCAAGGATGTTGATACAACATCCCCACTGCCAGTTTCCTTTCCTACACCCTTCCTAGACACTTCAGTCATCAGGGAGCTCTGTATTGCTGCCCCCAAGCATGGCTGCAGAAAGCTGCCGTGCGTGGACTTCTAGTCCAGTCCTCCCAGGTGATGAGAGCTGGCACGAAAGCTTAAATCTATTTGTCATCTCTGAGTTGGCAGAATATAATTATAAGCTCACAATCCTTTCTTTAATAACTCCGAATGTTTTCTTCATGGGACACTAATAATCCTGGAAGTGATTTGTATCTCTTTCATAGGAAAGGGCCCCCACTAGAAATGAGTATTTCTTAATTTTTTTTTTCTATTTGAGTGTACTTCACATGCAATGTTACATTCGTTTCAGGTGTACAACATGGTGATTCAACAGGTTTATATGTTATGCGATGCTCACCACAAGCGTAGCTCCCGTCTGTAGCCATCCAGGCTATTATAATATCATCGACTGTATTCGATATGCTGTACCTTTAATTCCTGTGACATATTCATTCCATGACTGGAAGCCTATACCTGTACCCACTCTCCTTCACCCATTTTGCCCATCTCCCTAACTAATCCCCTTCCCTCTGGCAGCCATCAGTTTTGTTCACCGTATTTATAGATCTGATTCTTCTTTTTTTAAAAAAAATTGTTAATGTTTATTTTTGGGAGGGGGGAGGGGCAGACAGAGAGAGGGAGATACAGAATCTGAAGCAGGTTCCAGGCTCTGAGCTGTCAGCACAGAACTGGACGTTAGGCTCGAACCCACGAACTGCAAGATCATGAGCTGAGCTGAAGTCGGACACTTAACTGACTGAGCCACCCAAGCACCCTGATTCTGCTTTTTGGTTGTTTGTTTATTCATTTGTTTTACTTTTTTCAGATTCCACATATGAGTGAAATCTGTGGTGTTTGTCTTTCTAGAACTGAGTATTTTATACTATCCAAAACTTAAAAGAAGTGCTCTATTTCAGAGTCCCTACACTTTTTAATGTTTGATCCCAAATTCATCCTGCTTGCTGATTTATGTTAAGCTCTGTGGTTTTCTAAAATTCTGTTTCTTTTATGATTGCACAATATTATATTCCAATACCTAATGGGTTAGATACAATGACCATTGAGATGATAAAGTACAGTTTCAAAAGAATGTGGCATATATGTTCGTGCCCTTTTCTTTCTCAACTAGAAGGAACTGCTTTAGAATAGAAAATGGGAATACATTTTAAAGCCCATAAAATAGGAAGACGCGGTATTCTAAGGAACAATAATTAAAGCTAAGGAGATTATAATGCAGCCAAGAATGGTTATATCACTTATTTGTGCACTGAAATTGAAATAATGCTGTTCGAAATTCTATTGAAAATATGATTGCTAATATCAGAGATGGTATAAATGAAGCTAAATTTTAATGAGGAAAGAAAATGGAATGACTCTCCAAGCCTGTGTAATTTGTTCAATTCGGAGCTAAATATATTATCTAAAAATGTATAGAAACTGATATGTTCATCATTCTACAGCCCTAAAATGTTAGTGGATTAGCAGAAAAGATTCATTGCTACCACTGCAAAATGATGATCCTTTGTAGCAAAAAGCAAGAAGGTAGATAGCGTCTCTTTACAAAGGGCTAGTGTCTACTGTGAGGGTGAATTTCACCCGTGTTGGAATGTTAGAAGTTATACATATTCTTCATTTGTTATAAGTATTTGTGTTTAAAGCATATAATGAAGAGCTAACTGAAGGTCAGAATTTCACCAAAATTTAAGCCCATCTTACATTCTGCTGAGAAATGTCTCGAACATTATAAAATACCCTTGTTTATTTGTGTAAATGAAATGCCAGAGAATTTAGAAATCAACTGTTTGAAAAGATAGAGTGCAGAAAGAAGAAATAGGGCTCTAATCAATGGAGAAGATGCTTTTTCTTGTTGCTGAGTTTTGTTACATAAGTGTTAGCACTTCTGTTTTCCTATGTCAGCCACGGACTGTGTTACGGGTCTGAAGGGATCGCAAATTGTACCCCCAACCAAGGAATCGCCTCTGTTTACTTGCCTGCAATTTTGAGAAGTAATATTGCTAGTTAAAGGTCTTTGCTGTGAGGCTCATGTCCTACTTGGGAAACATTGCTTCCTTGGGAAGTTGTGAAGACGTGGCATCCATTGGTCCTTTCCAGTAACTTTCTCCTGCCGGCACTTTTTGTGAGGAAATTGGAGAGGAACTTCTAGTCCAGTAAAAGAATCCCTAACCCACCCTGTTTTTCACTTATCCCACAAAGTGCCCACTACAATCCCATGTGTATGTGCTTATGGATGCATGTGTATAGATGTGTGTCTGTATGTACATGTGTATACGCAAGTATAGGTATGTGTGCATGTCTGTATGTGTATGTGTGTATATAAGCATAAGGTGTATACATACTCACCAGTCATTTGTTCATACGGTCATCATTCACAGAATTTTGACAATAAATGTTTACTGCGTGCTGCTGTGCTGTCGGTAGAGTACCACGTAGAGAAAGACTTGAGTCACATTGCATTCGAGTCAGGCAAACCTGAATCAAAATGTTTACTCTGCTGCTTCTTGTCTGTGTATCCTCAGGAAAGTGGCCTAAGATGTTCTTTATGAAATGGTGGTAATAGCTTGTAGCTCCTAAGTTGATATGAAAAATAAATAATTGCTTTGTGAACAAAGGACACAGCATGTATAGTAAGCACTCAATAAGTGACAGAGACAGTACTAATTAAGATTTTATGTAGTAAAAACTCGTTTCTTCATTCTCTTTCATCATCAATTTCTCTCTCTCTCTCGACTGGATTGTTCCCGTTAGCATACAATTTCATATCTATCTATCTATCTATCTATCTATCTATCTATCTATCATCTATCTATCTATCTATCTGATTTTCCTTACCCCACTTCACCATCCACATAGACCCCCATTTCTCTGCTACTCTTTGCAACAAAACTCCATGAGTTGTCTATATTCATTCTCTTCAGAGAGAATTTCTCCCTGGAAATCAACCAAATCAGGTCTTCTACCTATGGACTCCACCAAAATTGCTTCTGTAAAGGTCACCAGAAGCTTGTATTTTGCCAGTTCTGAGGTCAGTAGTCGATCCTTATCTGAATTGATTTTCAGCATCATTTGACCAACTTAATGTCTCCATCCTCTTTGAAATGTTCTCTTTACTAGATTTACTGGATTCAAATCTGCTGGATTGCCTTAAAAGTAGATCCTGGATCTGGCTACTTCTCACCACCTTCTCGTTGGCGTCTCTTGACTGAATCAGGTGTCTTCTAACTGGTCTTCCTCTTCTTGCATATACACAGCCAGGCAGCTAGAGTAGTCCTTTTATTTTATTTTATTTTTTTAACTTTATTTACTTAGAGAGAGAGAGAGAGAGAGAGAGAGAGAGAATTGCAAGCAGGCTCCACACTGTCAGCACAGAGCCCAAAGCGGGGCTGGAACTCAGGAACTGTGAAATCATGACCTGAGTCAGATGCTTGACCACCTGAGCCACCCAGGCACCTCTAGAGCAGTCCTTTTAAATCCGGGGCAGCTCATCAGACTCCTTTGTTCAAAATCTTCCAATTGTTGCCTCTCTCATTCTTAGTTAAAAACCAGAATGCCCACAATAGAGCACAAGGCTAGCCCTCCAAAACTTCTCCCCTCTCCGATTTTGTCTCTTACTGTGCTTTGAATGGAGTCTGTCACACTCGGGTTGGGAGATTTTCTATATATTATTTCCTCTTCCCTGAGACGTCCACAGGGCTCATGCCCTCACCTTCTTCAGGTCTTTGCTCAAATGTTCTCTTCGTCTGAGAGCTTCAATTGAAAGTTTTTGTCTTTTTCTCTACAGCACTTATCACTGTAAATAAGCAAGCACTTACTTACGGGATTTATTTATTGTCGGTTTCCTATCCTAGAAATTATGCTTCATGCAACAATTTGTTGTTGTTGTTGTTGTTGTTGTTGTTGTTTTAAACGGAGTTTGTTTGCTACTGTTTCCAGAATTAGATCCAGGCTTGTGGGGCCTGGAACTCACACAACTTGAATAGCTCTTAAAAACATAATATCAAGTATGAAAATTGGCAATTATTTAAAGAGAGAAGAAAAATTACAACCACGCTGTACTTTTTAAAAGGCTTACAAATGTAAACACTACAAAATAAATATATTAAAAGAATGAATTGCCCAAACTTGTTTGCTGTATGCTCTTTAATTAATATTAAGTAACAATTTTGTAATGCAATTTCCATACAGAAAAAACGAAAATGAAAACCTCTAGCATGGTTAAGTAGGAAAGTTACTTTTCTCTTTCTTTTGCCCCTTCTGCTTACAGATACTGCTTGCACATTGGTTATGGCTAGTGGAAATTAGCTGTTAGTGCCGTGAATAAATCTGATATCTTTGTTAGACAGGGGTTGCAAATACATACTGGCTACTGTGGTCAGAAATTTTAATGAACCCTGTGCTGTGTTTTTCAGATGCTTTAAAATGTATGCTGTGGCAAATTTTCTTTACTTTTCTTCGTTTTCTTTTTTGGCATTTGAACTTGTATTCTTTCTGACCTTCTCTATGTATTTTTAATAGTCAATGCCCTGCCAAGTGGCATTTTTTGCTATCACGTTTTATAAAGTGTGGATGTACACGTAAGGAGTTTTCCTGAAGGTGGCATTTCTTTGAAGAAGTTTGTAAAGTATTAATATGGTAGTTTTCATTTTAATGTTCAGCATTTAATTTTTATTTTCTGCTTTCTAAACTCATGACCTCATGAATTTAGATGAGTGTGTGTGTGTGTATATACATATATATATATCTATGTATACATATATACACACATATATATAATTACAGGTAACAGTATGTAAATTTTTATAATTGTTATCAAATTTAGGGGAGCCCATTAAAGTTTCATTCATATAGAAGGTTTCTGATTTAGAAGGATGTTTTTCATGCTAGCCTCTGGCTTTGCCCATTTCCAGCCTTATTTTTCCTCATCTACGCACATATTTCTGGTGGGGGGAGGCCATGGGCATTTTTAGATCATGAGACAAGCTCTGACTGGGTGAACTAACATAGTGGATTCCTTGTGTATTCCTGGGAGAAATAGCCACAACCAGATGGCTAACAATAATGTAACTATACTTGGAAATAACTGCAAATCACGAAAGTATATTCCACCTAGACACAAACTAAATGTAACCCCAACTAAGTTTCCCATAGAAGAATTGCAAACCACATGCAGCATTTACAACACCATCATGCAAGAGAGCCAGTGTTGTGGCAGGAAAATCAGAGTGATGAGAAACAGTGGTCTGAACCAACTGCTGCCAAGATATCTCATTTATATAAATTTCACAAAAGCCAATGATCCCCCATGGCCTTGGGAAGGACTTACTCAAATGAGTGGCGTAGAAGGTGAAGCTTCATTGGCTTCATAGTGGATCTTCCTCTGCCTCGATACTCAGAAACTCACCAGACCCATGGTAGGATCCCAATGAGGATTCATGAAATAAAATGTTCATCATGTGGATTTTGCCATACTGGTAGGGTTTCTAGGTAAAACATAAGATGCCAGTTAAATGCGAATTTCAGGGAAATAAGCAGTTTTTAGCTTAAACGTATTCATGCAGTATTTGAGATAAAATTGTACTGAATTTTTTTCCCTTATGTATCTGAAATTCAAATTTAACTGGTGTCGTGTTTCTTTATTGGCTGAATCTGGCAATCTATCACGTTTTAAAGAGATATGTCTAACATCCAGGTAGAGATAAAAATTTACCTGTAACCTGTATTTTTGGTTTCATTTTTTTTAACAGACTCTTTTTTCTTTTTATTTATTTTGAGAGAGAGGGAGAGAGAAAGAGAGAGAGAGGGAGAGAGAGGAATGAGAGTTTGAATGGGGGAGGCGCAGAGAGAGAGAGGGAGAGAGAGAATCCCAAGCAGGGCTTGGGCCCCTGATGTGGGGCTCGAGCCCACAAATCTCGAGATCATGACATGAGCTGAAATCAAGATCAGATGCTCAACCAACTAAGCCACCCAGGCACCCCTGCCTTTTGATTTTATAGTAATTCTATTTTGTACATTTAAATACTTCTACCAAAGAATTTATTTTGATAATTAATAGAAGGTATGGCTCCTAGTTAATGTTTAAGGTTATGAGTATTTCACCTAAATGGTTCCTTATTACATTGCATGCCCCTTGCAGACAGGTATGTCTCACCTGGTGTCATTGGAGGACCCAGAGAAGCCAAAGAAGGCCGTCTGTCCTGGGTGCTCGGTGACTTGTCTATAGGGAATCTATAAGAAATAACACCAGTGAGTGAGAGCTGCTCGGCTTTTTATTATCATCATGTATACTATGCATAGTGTCAGTAATGATGTATTTGGCCTTGCTGGAGCACAGCTCTCCCATGGCCCATGCCCGTCACCATGCCTATGCTGCTGTTCTGAATTCCTGTTTCCCAGCACAGCGCCCTTGTTATTGAGTGCAGAGCAATTTTTCTGTAAATGTTTGTGAACTACACTCAAGTCTTGCTGAGTGCCTGATCTTAGCAGCAACTTACTAGATGTCCCTTCTTTTTGTATCCAATTTCTTTTCATCCAGCTTTTCCACTGAGTATTGGCCAACCCGAGTCAACGTGCAGGGCTCCTATTTGACTCTGCTTCTCTTACTTTGCTCCTTTCGATTTCTGCAACAGCCACATACCATGCTTTGAAACTTCATGTTCACATTTTCCCCCATCTATACCAAACCTCCACCCTGGGGGAATTTCTTTTTTTCCTCTTGTTACTACGGTGTGGCCTATTTATGGGCAAAGAGTGTTTTACCTTAGAATCACCCATTATACATATCTGCTGAATGTCGGATCTTTAGGATGTGGGATAAAATGAGACCAAATTTTCATGGTAGATCAGGCCCTATTCTAAACCCTCTACAAGCAAACACATAATAGCACTCATCACTAAACCCTCCGAGGAAGATTATTTTTACTATATTCCTAGACGAGGCACTGAGAAATGAAGTGATCGGTGACTAAGTCTCACAGTAGTTAGGTGGCCGGGACAGGGTCTGAGCCTCAAGTCATTTCAGAGTCTGTGCCAAGAACCAATATGTTCCTGGTTCTTTGTGTAAGTTATCTGATGTCATTCTCAAAACACTCTTCGGTAAATTTATTATTCCTATTTTGCAGATGGAGAAACTGTGACTTGGAGAGACAAAGTAGTGTCCAAATTCACATACTTGGTCAGTGGTGGGGCTGGAATATGAACCCAAATCCATCTGGCCTTAATCT
This sequence comes from Prionailurus bengalensis, assembly GCF_016509475.1. NCBI lineage: Eukaryota > Metazoa > Chordata > Mammalia > Carnivora > Felidae > Prionailurus > Prionailurus bengalensis. Next base: position 11,269,402 of record NC_057353.1, on the reverse strand, counting down.
GTGCCCTTCTTGTGGCATCTTTTCCAATAATAAGTTCTGTAGCATGATGGATGTGTCTACAGAGATCCCTGGGAGGATCATGAATTACATGAGAAGTTGTCATTGCATGTGAGAAACCACTAAAAGAAGAATAAACAGCCCAAGATTAAGTTCCTAAACTTCATAGTAGTAACTTGGTGGGCCTACAGGGCTCTTGGGGAACCCTGGTGCTGCTGTTTCCCAATGTCACTGCATCTGTCCATCTCCTCTGACCATCAACGCTTGCCCAATGTGGGACAGCCAACATGGTGAAGAGGTTCATGGCACCATGGGTGGCTTAGGGTATCAGACAAGGCAGAGTATCAGACTTCTCTTTATTCTGAACCTTTTTGGTTAAAAATAAAAACTCACAAACTAAGTTTACTTTCTTTTAGAATGTCATTTGCTTTTATTACCCATTGTTTAATGTTATGATGTAGCTGCAAATGTTTTATTCCCTGAGTTTCCTATTCAGTGGAAAGATATGTACATAAAAAGAAGAAGAAGAAGAAAAAAGAATATTAAAACCTTTGTATTTGGATTTCTTGATGACATTCCTTTGATCACTGGTTCAGATACGCAATTTCACATGCTTGTGTCCACCTGCAATGTTTGTGTCCCATAGTCTCCTGGCCAAAATTGAAGACACTTCCATTTCATTTGCTGTAAATTGTCTGTTTCAGACTTATTAAATGCAAAGATCTGGAATTAAAAAACTTATTCTGGGGGCGCCTGGGTGGCTCAGTCGGTTAAGCGTCCGGCTTCGGCTCAGGTCACGATCTCGCGGTATGTGAGTTCGAGCCCCGCGTCGGCCTCTGTGCTGACTGCTCAGAGCCTGGAGCCTGTTTCAGATTCTGTGTCTCCCTCTCTCTGACCCTCCCCCGTTCATGCTGTGTCTCTCTCTGTCTCAAAAATAAATAAACGTTAAAAAAAATTAAAAAATAATAAATAAAAAACTTATTCTGGGAAACATGGTTAATACACAGAAAAAAAATGCAGCACAAGGGTCAAATTCATGAGGTAAAAACCACAGACTAAACACTCTACCCCTTCTGCTTGCTGTTTGACTGAAGTTTTCATTTTTCAATCAATTGTTTCTGCATCTGTTAGGCATAACCTTGGAAATTTTTTTCTCATGTTTATGGGAATGCTTGTAAAATTGCTTTGGATGAAAATGCAGGAAGTCAATACTTGAAAACTTTTCTGGGCTTTTTTCATGTACCATTTAGATAGGAGAAGAGCTGAAGAGATCAAGGATAAAAGTAAAAATGTGAACGACACAGGCAAGAAATGTTTTTCAAAAAAAGCTTCAGACCGAGGCGAAAAAAAAAAAAAAAAAGGAAGAAGAAGAAGGGTCTGTTGGTTTATGCTTTTCCCATTCTTGCTACAATCATTGTCTCAGGAATGAATTCATATTGTGCATCATTTTCTGTTACCTTTATAGTCTTTCTTACAAGAATGAGGAATGAAAATTTTAATGCCTCATATATTCTATGAATTACTGTAGATGGCTAGACTGCACTACTTTGATCTTTCCTATATTCTGTGGTTTGATTGGATCGTGATGTGAATGGAAAGCAGCACAAAACAAATCAGTTTCTGAGAGAACGACTTTAACAAGAAAAGGAGAAAAGGTACCTCAGCCCACTTCAGAATATTACATATGTGGCATTAGGAGTCCAGATAACTGCTCCTGGGTCCAACTCAGAATGATCGCCGTCTTTCTGGTTGATATCCATTCTGACCTGAGAATTCATTACTAACAATGGCGATCAAACTTTGGAACAAATAACAATTTAATGTCCTTTAGATTTAGCTTTTGCTTCCCGTGAGTCCTGTCGGAGGGCCTGGCACATGGCAGGTTGCCAGGCCACGTGGGATGAACAAATGAATGAGCCACCGAATTCAGCGGTGATCGACCCAGATAGAGGAGGCCGCACAGATACATTTTTTCTCCTCCAGAGCATGCTTCTCCTAATGCGGATCAGCTCGTATTCGGTTAGTCAACAGAAGAATCATGTTATTATGATATGGAAATTGTGTTAGTTCGTAAGCAATTTTTCCGAGCGTGTTAATGATTTGTGTCACCGAGTAATAGCAGCTGGTCTCCAAGTACACCAGTACAGAGGGGCTCAGCACCTGGGGCGGGGCAAGGGTGCACAGCCACCTGCCCCCAATGCCCCCATTGCCCCCCACCCCCGCCCCCCAGCATTTCCTCTTTGCTCAGTTTGATTGGGCTGTGGCTAGAAGTGCATATTGCCTGGTTTGTCTGTGCCTCCAGATTAAAACTCTCAACTCCTCTTCACCCCCTTCATCCAAGCTCTCATTACCTTTATGTAAAGGTAACGTTTTATATCTACTGAAATATTATTTTAAATTGGGAATTGAACGTGTCTTTTTTTTTTTCCTCAGGTAGATTTTAATTAGCGTTCCGTTGGTTTGATTAGTGCTGTGGTTACAAGCTTGTGTAATTTTGAGGGTCTGCCTATGGCTTTATTTCCCCTGCCCTCAAATCCTTATTATTTTTAGTGTGTAATTTTGCAGAACATGAGGTTTTTTTTTTAATCCCTTCAGGAATGCATGTATTTCATTACAGTGGAAAAGCCTATATTGGTTAAAGCAAAGACACTGGAGAGCTGAGGAAAAGAGTTAACCTATGTAGAGGCAATAAAAGTGGTTTGATAAGTCTCTGACTCATTTTTAAAAATTTTATTTAATGTTTATTTATTTTGGAGAGAGAGAGAGAGACAGAGCATGAGTGGTGGAAGGGCAGAGAACAAGGGAGACACAGAATCTGAAGCAGGCTCCAGGCTCTGAGCTGTCAGCACAGAGCCCAATGTGGGGCTCGAGCTCACGAACTGCGAGATCATGACCTGAGCTGAAGTCAGGTGCTTGACGGACTGAGACACCCAGGTGCCCCAAGTCTCTGACTATCTTGGCAAAAAAAATCTTATAGTATCAAAGCTATGGAGGATTTCAGAGATCAGTTGTTCCTGCCTATTCCTTATACAGATGAGAGCACATTACCCAGAAGGTGTAAGTGAATTGTCAAAGATCTTACACTTGATATTGATACGCTGAAATTGGTTCGATGTGTGAGGACACCTGTCTCCACATTTCTCACATTCATGGAAACTGAGTCACATCTCGGTGCGGTCCACATCTGAGTGGGCCTTATGTCATGGTGCCTCTTTCGTGTCCTCATGGATAAAGCCAGTATTGTTTTCCTTGTCATTGGCTTATGTTTTAAGGAGATAACTGTGCCTCTCAATTTGTCAGTTTCAATTTGTACCTGTTTTCTTGGTTGCTAATTATTAATAGTCCCTATTCTTCTTATAAGTGACCTGGTTTGGAAGGTAAATTACATGGCTACCCTAATGAAGGTCGTGTGTACCTCCCCTCACCCTTTTGTCTGTTCAAATCCTATCCATTCTTCAAGATCCCATTTAAATTCAGGTAGTTGTGCGAAGGCTTTCCAGGATCACATGGCAAGAAGTTATCTTTTGTCTCTTAATTTCTTAGTATTTCTTGTGCAAGTTCCTAGTGTAGTTTAGAGTTTATTTCAGTGTTTCACAAAGGGAGCACTGTTGGCCTTTTGGGTGGGACTGCTCTCTGGCATGTGGAATCATCTCTAATGTTGGAGGATGCTTGGCAGTCCAGAAAGCCAATAGTGCCCCTGAGTAATATGGCGGCTCCATCTGTCTCCACCCATTTCCAACCTACCTGACCCGCTGTAAGGAATGCAACTCCCATCTCCCAACATCAGTTATACACCGCAGTTTAGACTGAGGGCTCAAAGAGGCAAGATCCAGGTTGGATTTATTTTTGTATCCTTCCTCCGCTTCTTATCTCTTTCTCTCTCTCTCTCTCTCTCTTAAACACACACACACACACACACACACACACACACACACACACACACTCACACTGATGAGAATCTGATGACTCTTAGTACAATGATCTAAAAGAGTTATTGTGGGCATCTGATATCATTTCACATTACTGTCTCAAACTGAAGGAAACCAAGGGAAAATGGAAATGCTGAGGTTGAGCTAAGAAGATGCCTAAAAGTGGGGCGCCTGGGTGGCGCAGTCGGTTAAGTGTCCGACTTCAGCCAGGTCACGATCTCGCAGTCCGTGAGTTCGAGCCCCGCGTCAGGCTCTGGGCTGATGGCTCAGAGCCTGGAGCCTGTTTCCGATTCTGTGTCTCCGTCTCTCTCTGCCCCTCCCCCGTTCATGCTCTGTCTCTCTCTGTCCCAAAAATAAATAAACGTTGAAAAAAAAAAAAAAGAAGATGCCTAAAAGTACTAAAACTTACCTGTCTACCCTTTCATCTTCAAAAGAGTAGACGCAAGTAGCTAGGCACAGGTGGGGGCTCTCAAAGATGATGGGACAGTACCCAGCACCTCTACCCCATACCCTGAAGGTGATGGATTAGGTGTAGTTAGAGGCTTTAATGCTAACAGAATGGCCAGGATTATCATTATTACTACAGTTTCTAGTCTTTTTCCCCCCATTCCTCTTCTTCTATTCATAGCACTTCTAAGAGCTAACATACCTTGCGTGCCTTTGTGTGTGCCTGAGACACCTGCAGGTTTTTGCCATGAATTATGTAATTGAATCCTTACTGGACAACAATAAAGTCTATATTATAGGTGTTATTAATCTTCCATTTTACACATGGGGAGAGTGAGCCCCAGAGAAGGTAGAAAACCTATACCCAAGTTCAGACACTAACTGGTGGAACTCGGACTTGAACCCAGGTGGTCTGACGTTACAACCACCACCCTTAGTCACCACGAGAGATGCTATCTCTGTATCACTAGACCTCCTCCATCCTGAGACTCATAACCTCGTCGCAGTGCGTGCTGCCTCTGACCCACCTCCCGCGATCCTCTGGCGTTTACACTGCAGTGTGATCATGTGCTGTGGTCTTAACCATGCGTCGTTGGTTATTCTTCGGGGACTTTTGATGATGCTTCTTTATTTTTGTTTGAGCTTAGAGACGTGAACGCAGTACTGGTCCACATCCCTCTCCAGGGATGTAATATATGTAGTCCATACAGAGGCAATGTGGTAAAGTGGGAAAAACAGTCTCCAGTGCCAGACTTCTTGGGTTCAAACCCTGGCTTCACTGCCACCTGGCTGTGTGAACTATGGGAAACGCTGCAGTTTATATTGCCAGATCTCTGGCAAAAACAGGGATAATATCAGTATGTACCTCAGAGGAGTGTTGTGAAGGGTTAAGGAAATAATACATTTATTTAAGTGCTCAAAACTCAGCCTAGCACATAGAGGGTCCAGCTAACTGTTGCTGTTTTATTTTTATTTATTTTTTCAACGTTTATTTATTTTTTTTGGGACAGAGAGAGACAGAGCATGAACGGGGGAGGGGCAGAGAGAGAGGCAGACACAGAATCAGAAACAGGCTCCAGGCTCTGAGCCATCAGCCCAGAGCCCGACGCGGGGCTGGAACTCATGGACCGCGAGATCGTGACCTGGCTGAAGTCGGACGCTTAACCGACTGCGCCACCCAGGCGCCCCTAACTGTTGCTGTTTTAATTAGGATGTTCGTGAACCGATTCTAAGACAGCGAAGAAAACGTGATTGTCTTCAGTTTTGATTCCAGATCAAGAAATCCAAATACACGGCAAAATCGTCTTTGATTAGGACTCTTCAAGTGAGCTAGAAGCAGCAAGACCCAGTTGGGCCGATGGATCCAGAACCCAATGACCATGGCTCTGGGCTCAAATCCCCATGAGTATGTTGTATTGAATAGACGGTGGACTTCTCTCTCCCTGGTTGCTTTGTCTGCACATTGAAAGAAGAAAGGACGTTTATCTTTATCAAAAGCCTGAAGAAAATTCATGTAAATCTTGGGCATTTTAGGATGAGGGAGAGACAATAGTGTTTTCCTCAGGGCTGCCTATAGGATTTTCATCCCCCTCTCCAATGACCGTGCCACTTCAGTCGTCTTGAGAAACAAACACCAGCGACACATTGAGGAATATAATTTTTGTGAACAAAACAATCTCTCCATTACAGAGGGAAGCGTAAAGCTCTCTGTTTTCCCTCTTGTGACATTCAACTATTAAAGGGAAAAATTCCATTTTATTGGCTTCTTGTAATCAAGATGATGTGACCTTTACAGGATTAATATCTCATTCTTTTGCTAACTAATTTACTCTAATAACGCAGGAAGATGTTTTATAGTGTAAAAAACACCTTGGGGTATTGGGATTGGATATAATAGCTAGAATAAAGCCATTATAGTTGGATATATAGTAGGAGTAAAATCTTAAATAAAAATTTGTAACCATGGGATATGGAAAATTTCTTTTTCTCTAATATTGGAGTTTTGCTTTTATTAGTTCTTTGTTAAAGGAGCTGCTCTATTTTGGCAGTAAATTTTCAAGGCCCTCTACCTTTACTTAGCCTTTTGTCATCTTTACTTCTATTATTCTTGCAGTTCTTCATTTCATACAAAGCCAAATTAGGTGTCCTATCACAGTCTCGACATTAATTTGTATTTAGCTGTAAGAAGAGACTCCAAGGACCCATATCTGCCCTGCCTGCCTCATTAGATTGTGGGCTCACCCAAGGTAGGGACTTTTCTTCTGAATCTCCCTATATTCTAGATCTCATTATGTGGCTGGCACACAGCAGATGCTCAATCAGTGTGTGATAAGTGAATAGTGATGTTCCGCCGCACTTGAAAAATTCAGTGTTTACATTCATAAGGCCCAGGGAGGATAAGATTGTCCATTGTGCAATCAGCAGGGATCCAGGGTAGTGACGGCTGTCATGGCCAGCCTGCTCAGTCTGACCTGTCATTCCTTAAGCAGTTTAAGGATGTTCAGTCTCCTTTGTGATTTTGGCACTCAATGTCTTCAACCTCAAATGGTGAGTGCTGAAATCTGGATTCTGTCTACTTGGAATCTAAGCTGGATTCAAACCCAACATACTTAACCATTAGTCTCTACCACCTGTGTTTCCCTACCACATGTTGAGAGTTCTTGGGCCCTTCTCTTCTTCCCCCATATTCTGTCTCTGTGATCTCAATTATTTCCATTGGTTTTAAAAAGCATCTTCGTGGGGCGCCTGGGTGGCGCAGTCGGTTAAGCGTCCGACTTCAGCCAGGTCACGATCTCGCGGTCCGTGAGTTCGAGCCCCGCATCAGGCTCTGGGCTGATGGCTCGGAGCCTGGAGCCTGGTTCCGATTCTGTGTCTCCCTCTCTCTCTGCCCCTCCCCCGTTCATGCTCTGTCTCTCTCTGTCCCAAAAATAAATAAACGTTGAAAAAAAAATTAAAAAAAAAAAAAGCATCTTCGTGTGTGTGCCCCTCCATGATGTATATCTTCTGTTCAGACCTATCCCCTGAACTCCTCCTTTTATATTAAACTGCATCCTTGGTATCTCACCTATCTCACAGCCATCTTAAAAAAATTTTTTTTGATGCTTATCATTTTTGAGAGAGAGAGACAGAGACAGAGAGCAAGCAGGGGAGGGGCAGAGAGAGAATCTGAAGCAGGCTCCAGGCTCTGAGCTGTCAGCCCAGAGCCCGAAGCGGGGTTCAAACTCATGAACCATGAGATCGTGACCCGAGCCGAAGTCAGACACTCAATTGGCTGAGCCACCCAGGCGCCCCTGCTCTTTGCTTTCAATATGCATTCTCTACACTGAGGGAAAAAAAAGAGGTTAAAAAATCATTTTCGTGCTTCAACCCTTAAATGGCTTTCCAGCACACCTAAAACAATAGCTATACTTTGTGCTGTGACACACAAAGACCCGTATGACCTGGTCCCTGCTTCTTTCTGTAGTGCCTATTATAACTTTCAATTATTTCATTTATAATTTCATTTAATTTTTAAATGTGCCTTCCTCTCTAAGGAATAAGACGTTTGAGGGCAGAGACAATATCATTTGCACTTATTGCTGTATTCTCAGCACTTGATACTTTGTCCGCTACATGATAAGTACACAAAGAGTATTTGGGGAATAAATAAGGAAATTTTTTATAACAGTTTGCCAAAACATTCACCCCCTGAATCTAATGCTTGATTGCACTCCACTCTGATCCTTCCTCTCTGCAAATGATTGTTTTATATTTTACAAAGAATATTAGATCTGAATCATTCGATCTGTCCTCTTCAACTGTTTCCATTTACTATTTTGACTATTTCTCTCTCTGTTGCTTCTCACCTCGAACAAAGGGCTATTCTTGCTTTTTTTGTTGATCTTCCCCAGGGGTCCTTAAACTTTCCTTCTAGTACCATCTCAGGGCCTGGTTTCTTCTACCAATGATTCTTTCCCCAGCATCTTCAATCTCTTCTCTTTTCTTTTTTTTATTTAAAAAAAAATTTTTTTTTCAACGTTTACTTATTTTTGGGACAGAGAGAGACAGAGCATGAACGGGGGAGGGGCAGAGAGAGAGGGAGACACAGAGTCGGAAACAGGCTCCAGGCTCTGAGCCATCAGCCCAGAGCCCGACGCGGGGCTCGAACTCACAGACCGCGAGATCGCGACCTGGCTGAAGTCGGACGCTTAACCGACTCGCCACCCAGGCGCCCCAATCTCTTCTCTTTTCAACACATTCAGGCATCTACCATTGTTTGATGCTCCCTTTGGCTAACATTTCCTTCCTTGTGTTCTTTTATTGCCAAATCTTTTGATGTGCTACTATATCCGTTTCCTCAAACTCCTTAGTGCTTGTTCTTCTTGACACCCCTGTAAGTTAAATATACTTTTTCCTCTGTTAAAATTTCCTTCGTGTCACCAATACTTTGCCAATTGTCAAATCCAATTGGATTCTCGTCGTAATAACCTGTGCTTGCTGTTAGCAACAGCTTCCTTTTGGAAACTCTCCTATTTTGAGCCCTAGAATTCTAGACCATGCTTGTTCTTTTTCTAGTTCTCTGATGAGTAAATTTTCTGTCTTCTTCATGGGATCTTTATTTTTTTACTACTTTGTTAGTATGTATTTCTTCATAATTAAATCTTATCCATTGGCTTTTCCTTTTATACAGTGCCCCAAGGAAAATCACTTACTTCCAACGTACATTAAGTTGTTCTTACTTTCAGATCAGTTTCCCTGACTTCCTGCTTCTGTCTATGCTGCCATGATCTTTCTTGGAACTCCCACACAAGCCTTCAATCAGTCAGCTAACTGACATCACCCTACTTCCTGCTGGGTCCCAGCCCCACCGCATTACCTAGCACACAACAGGCACTCAGTGAATGCTTGACCAAATGAAAATGTCCTAGCATCTCTCCTCTACATTGGTACAAGTGTCTAAATGACCTTCCACCCAGTATGGTATCCAGTTGATTCCCTTCCTACCTTAAGATATGTTCCCATTTTTGTGGTCTAGACTAGTGCAGGAGCAGTGTGCTGGTTTTATGTTTTGAGCCAACCCTCTAGGATGGTGTTGCTACCTAAAGTAAATTATTAAGCAGGACCCCTCAGGGTCTCATTAAGGCTCAGCGAGAAAGAGCATGATGATTGTTTACTGGTAGTTGTCATAGCTCTGGGAAGAAGGAATGTAGACATATATGCACCATGTGTGCTAACTGTGGTCATCTGTGACCTACAAGATAAACACTATATTATTAGGTTAAAAATCAAAGCCTGATTTTTTTGGCTCATGGTGAATGACTCACACTTGCTTTTAATAACATCTCTAGTTATCTCTAGTTCCCAATATTTCGTTTCAGCAAAATTCATTGTTCTTCAAACAAGTCCTCCAACTTTTCATGCTGTAGAAGGCTCATATGGATCCTAACTTAGAATTTCCTTTAATCTCCTTAACTCCTTTCTTTCTTCTAAATTTAAATCTATCCTTTTCCATAAGGCCTTCCCAGATCATTTAACCCAGAACAAGATCTTCTGAAGTGCTATGACAGAGGTCATCTGAACTGTTCGTTTGGCATTTAAGCACATACCTTGAGATATTTCCTGTATTTTTGTATGAACTATTATTAAGTGCCTCTTGTAGTATCAGTTTCCACTTCCCTTGTGGTATCTTTAATTGCATTTTAAGGGCTTCTAGGTGCCTGACACATATGAAGTCTGCTTACACATGTCTACTATGTGTAATAATCTCCAAGGCTTTAGGAACTGTTTACCTAACAAATTGCCCTTTACACAGTAGGTGCCCATGGCATATTGTTGGTTTAAATGAAAAAATGCTGATAGATATTTGTTGGTTCATTATGTGTTTACTCTGTGTTCTATGTTGTGTTTACATTATCCCATTTTAGTCCTTATAAAATCTAATGAGATACGTTACAGTATCCAAGTTTTTCAGAAGCTCTGAGGGTTGAAGATATTTTTCAAGGTAAGTTATGCAGACAGTAATTGCTGGAGACTTGATTCAAATGAAGGGCAGAAGATCTAAGAGTATCACTGGAAAAATTAGCAGAAAAGCACGCCTCATTCTTAAACAAAACCTTATTGCTCAGAGGAGCTGTCTCAGAGTGCTACTTCTGGTCATTGGCTATTGTGACAAAACGACACGAGAGCTTCTGCATTTGCAGCCAACATGCTCAAGTGCTGATAAATCTGTGAGCAAAATGAAGTCATGGTTTTGTCATATGGCTCTGGCTGAGAATCTCCATCTCTGGAGTACAAGCTGTGGAAACCAGCAGCTTGTATTGGGACCTAACTATTCCGAGAAGTAACTATTCTATTTGCCCATCGTTCTGAGTTCAAGGAGGACTAAATAGCTCCCAAACTCTTAAATAGTCTTGGATAGATGTCTGGGGGTGCCCAGATTAGCTTGGGCCCATTGGAACATATTCAAGTCAGCTGGAATCCCTGGAAAAGACCACAGACTCCTGAAGATATTCAGAATGGCCTCTCTATTTCTAGATAACTTTAGGCTCTCTAGGCTGAGACAGAGAGGCCACTCTAGAAGACCTTGTGGAACAAAAATGGGAATGGACGATACAAAAGGGGCTAACCATTCCACTCAAGTGGCCACAGGATGCCCCCAAACGCTTGGCAAGGTGTAATTTAACTGCAGCCATCATAGTTCCCCACTGGGGGGCACCAAAATGATGCCTCTGTTTTCTCTTCTTTATTTCTCATGGCAAGAATTATTTTACAATGAGATGAAAAGAATTCCGTATGCAATTATTTTAGTATGAGGACAAGTTGGTAATGGTTTATATTTATCATTCACTCACACAGCCTGCTTTTAATGTTTGCCATCTCTCTATTAATGAACTAGAAATTGGCTACTTCCAAGAAGAGGCAATGTCCTTCTGATGGATAGTGCATGGGGCTGGGAGTCAGCAGACCGGGTTGCCAGAACAGAATCATAGTTAGAAGCGACTTCAGAGGTTGTAATCTGACCTCTCACTAATTCACGAATAGCCTCTACAATGCCCTTGACAAGTGATCATCCACTTCCAGTTCAGGAGGACCACTGGGTAATTGTGTGTTAGGCAAAGCACTTAGCAAGTGCATTACAGAATCATAGGATGATTGAGCAGGAAGGGACCTTGGAGATGGGCTGGTCAACCCCCTTACTCTGACATGAGGGCCAACGAGGTTAAGTGACTTACCTCTGAAGGTTAGCAGTTCGGGTAGAACTCAGTGTCCTGATGCCTAAGTCAGAGGATTGCTCCACCATAATTCCTCAGTTAGTTAAATGGATGTATTGACAACCATTTCCTGGATGGCAGAGCTCTGGGGAAAACGATTGCACGCTGAAGACACTGTCCTCCGAATATTCCGGTATGGAATTAAGGCAGCGTCTAGAGGAGGGAGAAGGGAGAGGACAATGGTTATGGGGCCAGCTAGAAGTTAATTCAAATCAAGCAGCACATCCTGGATTCAAATGATATCATGCGCAAGAATAATACCATTTTCTTGAGGATCACTTTCAAGAAGGTTGATTGCAGCAACCAGCAGATTTGAACAAGAAATATTTATCTTCCTAATGATTTTGACTTGCCCTGAGGATTAGAGGAGTTCACCGGTTAATCTAAACCTATTCATTCAGATTTCACTTTTTAATCCATTTTGCCAGGCTTATCTCTCAGATATAAGTAACTTTTAAAATGCGTACATCTCCTCCTCAAACTGTGTTACTTTCAGCCATAGCTTCTTATTTGAACAGCTTGAGGACTAATTTGAATCACACTTCACTTGTGGGGGCTCAGAAAGTATGAGATACCTTAGAGAGTTGCCTTACAGGATTTTTAAGATGTTTTAAAATGAAGTACATTTAAATTCTTTAAATTACATATGGTTTAATCTAGAAAAGGACAATTGAAGCCTTCATTAAAATAGATTTATTCCAATTTCATATGTGAAAAATAAATTTTCCTGAGATAACTTGGTATATGTCTATCCAGATTGTAGCATTTCCCTACTTTCTAAATTAAATGTTGCTGTATGTGAATCTTGGCTCCACGGTGGCATATATTAAAAGGCTTAGTCATGATTATTGTAAATATCCCAGAATTGAGTCAGATTTCATTGGAGCTTAAGAAGTAACTTTCTTTTCTCTCTTTTCCATTTTCACTTCTTATATTTCCCTGCACTTCTCCTTTACGTTTGCTTGCAATTTTCTCTTTCTTTCATCTATTCCAGCCTTTGTCAAGCACATAAAACTGTCTCGCACTGTTTCAAAACCTAGTGTTCTTTGTCTTGAGTGAAAGGGACAGTTTTGAGCTTTTATGTAGTGAGAAGGAAGGAATCTTTCTTACCGCATAGGAAGCAATTTGTGTTTATTATGTCACTTAGTATTTTTAAAACCTTATACGTTTTAAAGATATATTTAAATATTAGGAGAAAAGCTCAAAGAGATGCAGTGTTTTCTCCAAGGTCACAAAAATAGTAGACGGCAGAGCTGGGATTTTAACCTGGGCCTCTCTTACACTAAACCCAATGCCCTTTGCACCACATCATGCTTTCTCATGTGCTTGATTTCAGTTAACAGCAGAGTTCTTTCACAAAACAAAACAAAACAAAACAAAACAAAACAAAAACTATATACATTTTGCTTACCCGGGGCCACTTTGCATTTCCTTTTTCATAAAGTAGCTCCATTTCTTGAGTTTGTCAAAAGAGAACATTGTTGTTCTTGGCTTCTACTTTTGGTATTATGAAAACATGATCATCGCTAACAACACCAAAAAAAGCCTATCATCTGTGCTATGGTCATTTAGTGTAAGTGAGCAAGGACAAAATCGAGATTCAATCTATGGGCATGTCTAACTTCACTCTGAGAACCACTGTTCCATAGCCCAGAACGCGTATCTAACCCAGCCAACTATCTTGTCTCGTTCTTGTTACAAATAAAAGCTGGGGCCCAGGAGATGTTCCCGATGTCCCAGAACACACCAATTGTCATTAAGATAAGACTGTTTTGGAAAAATAATTCTAAAAATGTAGCATGCTGATAATGGACAACAGGTTTCCTTTGAATGTGTGTTCTGGTATACATTTAATTCCAACTTTTTTTTTCGTGCATCTATGGAACAAATGTTCTTGAGACCCAGAGCTAACTTTGAGTCCCAAAGGGAGAATTCAAATTTGGGTAAGTTACAAAGCCCTTTTCTCACCTGTAAAAACATGAAACATAATAAAATAATGTCTGAAATTAGCGCTATGCATAGCACATGGCTAATTCTAATTAGTGGGAGCTGTTATGATTTTATCTCTGTGCATAATCTAGATTATATACACACTGAAAGCAAGGCGCATGTATGAAGTACTGTTGTACTTTCTGTGACACTCAATGCAGTAGGCACTGAGGCATCGAAGGGCTCATGGTTGTCTACTCTGCTATATTCTGCAATCCAACTCTCTCCAACTGTAATGGATATTTATCAACATTGATTAGTTTATTGAGAAGTATATAATTACCTAATTCTATCCAATAGAAGCAGCCACTTTATACAAACCAAGTACTCTGTCTTCTTTCTTCTTATAGCAAATTGGAGAACGTCTAACCATTTTTATAGAAGGACAAAGGATATCTTGGTGGATGCCTTCTAGTCTGCTTGGCTCTTGAGGATAAATGAAAAAAAGGAATTTCTCATTTGAACATCGCCGATATCTGACCTAATTTTGAGAGAGAGAGAAAGGGCTCTAACTTGCTGCTCCATTGGGATCTCGGCTAGAAAAGGACTTGGCTAGAGCCCAAAATATAATACAAAATAAAATGGGTAAGGTATTTTAAGTTGGAGTCACTATTAAATTATTTAATGCTTTATTGAGTAAGGGAAAAGGACTTGCACTGTGGAAGATATTGTTAATAAAGAATAGTTATCCTGCTCAGCTGGAAGTTTCTGGAAGTGTAGATAGGCGAACTGATTCTGAGTCCCCTCCTCTGCCAAGGGTCCTGTGAATGATCGTCCACTGCACAGCTGGAGGGAACAAAGATGGCGACCACTCACAAGCTCCCCAGTGCCCATATGTAGGCAAGCTGTCTTTCACCTACAGAGTTACTGGCTGAGCTTGTTTCAATGCAGACATCATAGACTACAATATATGCCCTTTTGGCATTTTTCCATCAATCATTTGGGAACTATCCGGCTAGGCTGTTTCATTTCCTATTGTAGGAAACAGTAGACATTTTCTCTGCCTTGCATGTAACTATATTGGTGGGAGGGCGTTTGCTACAGAAATTATACTGAATTCTTTTTCTTTCTTTTAAAGAGATTTCACTGAAGTCAAAAGGGGAATAATTGGTAGGGTTTTCTTTATGCCTGTCTTAAGGGGGGAAAATGCTCTATCCCATTTTAAAGACCTATAAAGAGCTCTGCTAATAAAAAAGAGGTAGGCAAAAAATAATAATAATAAAAGCACTAACTTCTGAACTTTTGCAGAAGCCTATATATTGGAAGAAAGAAAATGATTCAGAAGAGCTCTTTGATAGCTTTTTCCACTACAACAAAGTACAGCCTTGCTTGTCAGCCCATCTGTATTTTCCCTTCATCTAATAAACTGGTTAGGCCAGAGATGCAAAGGAACATTATAATATTGACCATGTTGTTGGAAAGCCACATGCTTTAAAATGAATTAGCTTTTGCTGCGCTGCTGAACGTATGAAGAAAAAGATGGCTTAATAGGAAAAAAAAATGGACTTTAACCCATTTTTGCTACTGGGGCTCGATGCAGAAATAGAAATGAATAGGGAGCCCTCAAAAGAGCTAGTGCATTTGTCTCCAGTGAAGAAGCTCATCTTGGCATACCCTTGGGCTATAATACATCTCTGGAGCTTCAAGAAATATCCGGCAGACCTTGAACTGATATGAAGCCAATTGCAAATAAAACTTGCCACATAAGCAAGTTATGGGAGCACTGTAGAGGTTAACTTATTGGTAATAGTGCAAAAACTAGAAGTGAAGTAACTTTACGTCCTTATTGATTACACAATAGTGTTCATGTGTAGCACCCACAATGGTACACCTTCTACCTGATTCTCGGGGCATTAGCTAAGGATAGATTGCATTCGTCCAGCAATTTTCGATCCCATACCTCGCAGGATAACTGATACGTAGAACATGCTGGAATTGGCTTGTGCCCTATCTTTTCTGCTTTACTCTTTCTCCCAATATAGGAGTGCCTCCAGAATATAGATATTTATGTACACATCTTACAATAACTTAGTAATTCGTGATAAATAATGATAAAAATATATACAAATAAAAACACTGTAAGAATGTGAGGTTACTGTGCAAGGCGTTTGGTATGTGTTATCTCTTTGGCTGACCAGATTAACCCGTTAGGTTCTGGTTCTAGAAGTGGAACTAGAAGAAGATTCACATCTTTCAAGTTGAGTGGGCCTTCATACCAAGATCACAAACACACATGTAAGAGTAGAATAAAGTCCAAGTCCAAATGGCAGTTCCTTCTAAGACCAGAGGGAAGAAGGGGGCGAGTAGTGGAATAGTACTAGGACCATGCGGGGCTGTGGTTCCCTACCCTTCCAGGTGCAAGCCTCAGATGATAGTGCAGCCAGTAGGCTCTCCAAAAATGTGGTCCTTCTTCACTCTCTTGGAGGAGGGGAGATAGCACTCCTGTCTCTGGATCTACAGGTGGAAGGTCAGCAGCATAGATGAGGGGAATGCATAGCGTCTTGAGCAGCTCTGGGGAGATGGCCGAAGTATCCTTTCTACGGGGCCCACTGGCTTCGAGAACACCAATGGAAGGTAGGCAGGTATTCAGGCACAGGATGCTGTGTTTCCAATGAGTCACCGATTTTTTTTGGAGATGTGCAAATGTGCAAGTAGGTCACATGCTTATCTTTCAGTCATGGAATTAGTACCCTTGCTCAAAGTACAGCATTACAACCGAGTTGCATGATCTGACTTCATGTCTAAGACTTCCAGACTTTAGCTAATTTAGGGGATGTTCAGGGGATACCACAAAGTTCATTATAGGGGGCCATAGCCCTGAAAGCAACTGTGTCAGGAAACCCCAAAATACAACTCTAAGACTACAAATTATCTGCATTTCCTTAAGTCTGCCCTGGCCTACTTGAATAATCAGAGTGAAAAGTGATCATAAAACTAGTCTTTCAAGCCTTGACTCAACTGCTGGGGTCACCAGCCTTGAAATCCCTTCGTTTTCATAAATAGTCCCCTAACCCTATCTTCTTTAACTTCCATATGAGCTGCTTCGGTGGTGCTAAGAATATTCATACACAGCTTGAAGAATTTTTATTTCCCTCTACTATACCTTGTCTATACATCCTCTTGTCTTCATCCACCGAGGTCAAGGTTTCAGCTCTTAGGAGCTCCAGCAGTGCAACTCTCCCCTTCCTTGTCCTCTGCTCCCATCCCACCCCCCTCCCCCATCTCAACTTTCCCTGTTATCTTCCTACCCCTGACTCTACACCATTCCCAGTGAGCTGTCCTTACTTGGTAGCGTTAGACAAATCACCCTCTCCAGATTCCCCAGTGGCAACTGAAATGAACATTAATCATTTAAAATGGGAGGAAACTATGAAATCAGGGTTTTGAAGAACAAAGAAGGAATTAACCTTATTGAAAAGACCTCAGACTGAATTGTTGGTGATTTGAGGCTCTAATTTCTGGCAAGGAAAATGTATTGAAAAGAAACTTTGTGGAAATAGTAGAAGGAATTAAAGTCTCCAACTGCTTTAAGAAGATAAGGAAATAAACCTTTTATGCTGTGTCACAGTCGTAAGATGGGTTGGTCACAAAGAAGTGCTTTGACATCAGACAACCCAAGGCTCCAAACCATGCCCCTCATAGCTATTTACCAAGGTATGGACTTTTGCAAGTTATTTGACTTTTCTAAGTGTCAGAGGTTTGGTTTCTGTTTTTGCTTATAATCTACAGAGTAAGATCCAGCATTAGTTACTTCTTTAGAGCTGTTTAAAGATTAATGCAAAGAGGTATGTAAACTTCCTAACACAATGCTAGCTTGTGGTAAATTACCAAGAAATGTTACTGTGTTTACCACCTTATTCTATGGATGTTACACTCAGCTTCATCATCAGCCTTTGAAAGCCACCACATGGTGATGGGTTTAAACTTTGAGCCAATGCTGTTCCCCCCAGCCTAGCCAGAGCTCCCTTTAGGGAGAATCTGATAAATCTTGCTCTACAATTTCCATTCACTGCATGGAAAAGCAGCATCAGAAGAAAGTAATTTTGGTGATAGGTTTGGTGATATTTGTCTATTGTCCTACAAAGCACTGATGAGCTTGGTGAGCCACTAATAGCTTGAAATAATTTAAAAAGTCAACCTAAAGAAAGGAAGTGTGTCTTCAATCCTTTGGATTTTTCTGATCGCCATTTGGGACTCAACCAAGACCTTTTGTGAAAAATGGTTTACCTTTGAAGAAGTAGGAGTGGTTTCCATACGCCAAGTGCTATAAAACCCTGAGCGAGGTCGTCACTGAAGGTCTCAAGTCTTCCGAAATTACTGGCTGTGTTTCTTCATGGCTTCCTAATTGTATTGCATGAGAAAAGAAGCCTCAAGAGTGTACAGTTGTTTACTGGGAAAAGTAATTCAGAGGCAATAGATTTCTTCAACCTTTCTGAGCTGTATCCGAGATAATGGAAAATTCCTCAACCCAATTTCTCTTCATTAGTTCTTCAAGAACTGAATAAGATGTTCATTGGCAATTTATATTTGCAATGGAGTATTAGGCAGAATTTAAAGAGGGATTTATGATCCCCTAGTCAGATGTCCCCACTTTACAGATGGCAAAGCTGAGATTAAGTGGAGGTGACGTGACCTTCCCAAGGTAGCCCTTAGTGAGTAGGAGGGTCTTGCTCAAATTCACCATGTGACAGCATTTATGTGCATGGGTTTCTGGACCTTCCATACAGCATACAATGTGTAGTCCCTTGTCTTAAAGCCAGAGAAGACTTTGATTCCTTCCACCACTTCCACAAAAAGTTTCTTTCAATACAGACTTTCCCTGCCAGAAAGCAGAGCTCGAAATCCCCACCAAGTCAGTCGGAGACTCTGTTAGACAAGTTAATTTCCTTTTTGGTCTTCAAACCTACTAATTTCTTAATTTCCTCCCAGTTAAACGATTAATGTTCATTTCACTTGCCATCGGAAAAACTAGCCAGGGTGATTTGTCTAATGCTACCGAGTAAGGACTGTTTTGAAAGCTTTGCCACATTGTACTTTGTAGGATCCCTAAATTGTAGCTTCTGTACATCAAATACTTCAAGGAGAGAATGCATCTACTAATCTCTCTATTTGATCTATGTTGTGCTGCTAGATTTTATTCACTTAAGTAGATTAAATCAGTTGGGGATTGGGTAGCGAGGGTATAAACTCACTTAGCAAAGGGACTTGTATTACTCTGAAAGACACTTCATGCGCAAGCCATAGACGTGAGAAGATGAAATGCAGGGTACGTCTTAGCAACATCCTTTTCTGCTTGTTTGTTTTTGAGAAGTTGATGTCGTTTCTGGGACCTCAGTAGTCATCTTTCAATTTTTATTTGTGGACTCTACGTCGGAGACAAATTTTATTCGTTTTAATAACTATTATAATTGTCAGTGAAACCTTGTTATCATGTAGCTGTGGGATTCTAAGCATTTTGTTTTGAATAAGCCCTGTCTTTTGTTAGTTCATGTGTTTTAATAAGCAAGCATAACTCATAATTGTGTTTGATTAACCTTATTTTCATTTAGGCCATGTCTTAATTGATAATTCAACCATTCCCATAATGTCAATTGTATACTTTTTCAACATTAAAAAATGACAGTTGGAGAAGGGTGCACTTTCTAAGTGATACTGGAATGATTTGCTGTCTTGGCAAATCATATCTCTGGGTTTGGTTTTGGTTTGAAGATTGCATCTCCCAGCTGTAACTTTCTCTATTCTTCAGTCCCACAAATGCCTACAATATCTGTCTAGTTTGTTATCTGGCCAATACTTCGGAATAAACACTGTAGTTTCAAAACCAATATTTTTAACCTTCTAAGTTACTTTTTTTCTTCTGAATTTCTTATTTCTCCTAATGACACCATCTTTCTCTCAGACACAGAATTGAAATGAAGTCATTACTACCCCGGTGTAGAAACTGTCTACGCCTGCTGACTTCAGGCATGTTCCCTGATTTTGAATCTTTACTTTGCTAGTTACTAAGATGAAGACTGTTGCCAATATAACAAAACATGATGTGTATTACTGGAGGTATTTGTGGGTATCTGTTTCCCATTCTCAACTGTGAATAAGGACAAGGAGCATGTCTTACTTATTGATATTTATACATCTTACAGCATTCACATGGCACAGTATTGTGCCCATGGTAAAATCTCAGTAATATATGAATGAATAACAAAATGAAAATATAGATGAATAGCAGAATCTAAAATTTGAAATGGAAACCAGATTTTCCACTTATTCCTCTGTCAATTGAATCATTTCTCCAAGTTACCAGCCATGCAATAATCAATGAAATCTTAGCCTGAGGGGTTATTCTGAAATAGTGCTCATCTTTAGACAAGATACTTTTATTTTTTTTTTTAATTTTTTTTTTCAACGTTTATTTATTTTTTGGGACAGAGAGAGACAGAGCATGAACGGGGGAGGGGCAGAGAGAGAGGGAGACACAGAATCGGAAATAGGCTCCAGGCTCTGAGCCATCAGCCCAGAGCCCGACGCGGGGCTCGAACTCACGGACCGCGAGATCGTGACCTGGCTGAAGTCGGACGCCCAACCGACTGCGCCACCCAGGCGCCCCTAGACAAGATACTTTTAAATGATCTCATTGGCAGGGCACCTGGTTGGCTCAGTCTAAGCATCTGACTCTTGATTTTTGCTCAGGTCATGATCTTGTGGTTCGTGGGATTGAGCCCCATGTCAGGCTCTGCACTGAGAGTGCAGAGCCTGCTTGGGATTCTCTCTCTCCCTCTCTCTGCTCCTCTCCTGCTAGCATGCACTCTCTCTCTTAGGATGAATAAATAAACAAAACTAAAATAAATGATCTCAAAGACAAGCTTAACTTTGGAAACTGGCAGACATGGTTGCCAAAGGTAATAAAATTATAACAGGAATTTGGTTTCACAAAGGAAATAGTTACTTTTATTGACAGAAATTATTAGCATTGAAAATACAATTCAGTGTCAGGAAAAATATAGTTTTATATGACAATTTTGTCAATGATGAAATTTGTTTACTTTGGCTCCATGAAGGTCTTCAAATACCTTAGAGTATGAAATGATTAGGATGAAAAATAAGTAACTGTTTATTATTCATATATATGAGAATTACTAATGTCACCACCCGAATGCATTGATATCATGGGAAGTAAGAGTAATACAAGTTGATCACGAAGAGGATATGTCACCCTTTTTTCACTTTTGGAAAATGTCTAAAATTTCAAACCTGGTTGAGTTCCGAGTAGATAAAATCACCTTCCTTTTAGTTCTTGTTGTCATTTCATTAACTATTCAATTAAAAAATATTTCTTGATTGCCTTCTATGTCAAAGAGAGTGTACTAGAAGCTGGTCATAAAAGAATGCATATATAATAGTAAAGATCATATATTATGTAAATATATTCCTGTATCTGTAGTAAAAAGGCATATACATATATACACATACATAATAGGAGAGATTGAGAAGTTAAAATTGTTACCAAAAATACTTTAGAAGAAACAAGATCGAACTACACATGCAGACAGTAATAATTCTGAT
Source organism: Prionailurus bengalensis (assembly GCF_016509475.1). Lineage (NCBI taxonomy): Eukaryota > Metazoa > Chordata > Mammalia > Carnivora > Felidae > Prionailurus > Prionailurus bengalensis. The sequence continues at coordinate 11,248,230 of NC_057353.1, read as the reverse complement.
ATTGAATCCAATAATAAGCAGAAATATATTCAATGAATCCACATTAATCCATCTGCCACCTTCCAGGTGTTGTGAGGTGAGAAAGGATGAAAAATTCTCCCTTAAGGAGCTTATAGAATAGCAGGAAAGAGAGTATATGCATGCAGGAAGGTGGCATATGTGAACGTCACATGCAAGTCAGGGATTAGGGTGGTTGGAAGGAACACAGGTAAGGAGTGGATTTCTGGTGTGAGAAAGCAAGTCACGGAAAAGTAAAGGCTTTGAGGGGTCGCGCTTCGCCAGGGTCACGGAGACTGTCCCTGGAAAGTACAGCCTGCATTTCATACCCCTGGAAACTCTGGACCCAAACGTATGTCAGTAAAAGCAGTGTCCAAATCGCATCCAATACAAATGAAAATGCCAGTGTCTCTTCATAGGTGAGTCTGACGGGATTTTAAGCCTGATGTGGGGGCTTCTGACCATTTTGCATGTGCTGGGGCTCCTGTCCCTAGCGTGGCAACTGCAAAGCTGTTCCTGGGGGCCCAGTGCGTCCTCTTGTTGTGACTGCCGCTTTCGGCAGTGACCGAGGTCTTGGGAACTCTGTCTCTTACTCAACTAACTAACCGGCAGTTTGGAACAATAGCCATTGAGTTTTAAAATGCTGATTTAAAGCAGATTGCCCTTGACTCTCCATAGGGGGACTGATGGGTCTTCAGGGTCTTTATTGTTTTTGTTTGTTTGTTTGTTTAGATCACTGCCCAGTAACCCACATATCCAAATGCTCTGTGTTTTGTGAATAAAATTTGCAACTAACAGTAGGTTAAACTAGGGATAAAGAAAAAACATGACAAGAGTAGATAACCATATTTAGAAATTCCAATTTCTTGGGGTGCCTGGGTAACTCAGTCAGTTAAGTTTCAGACTCTTGATTTCAGCTCAAGTCATTATCCCACAGTCCATGAGATTCAGCCCCCAGTCGGGCTCTGTGCTGACAGCATGGAGCCTGCTTGGGATTCTCTCTCTCCTGCTCTCTCTGCCCCTCCTCCACTTGCTTTCTCTCTCTCTCTCTCTCTCTCTCTCTCTCTCTCTCTGAAAAGAAATAAACATTAAAGAAGGAAATTCCAATTTCTTTAATCTTTCTATTGATTTTGTGCTGGGCCATGCCTATGGATTTGTGTTTATACTAGACCTTGGTTTATTAGTTATGATAAAAATTCTATTATCTCACTGTCTCATTACCTAATTTTAAAATGTACCTAGAAAATATCAAGCACCAATATTACCTCACTATTATGTCTTTGTATTTTAATAAATTGTGTGAGGTTTATCAGGATTTCTCCATTGTCCTATTTAGACCCTGAACAGATATTCTTTTATCTCAAAGTATTCCATCGGTGCAGAGATATACACTGTGTGGTTTTCATTTACGTTACTGTGTTTCAAAAGGTATTCTATTGCTTTTCACCTGCTTTGGGTCAGATTCACAGCATATTTTCCCAACATTTTCTCTACATATCCATCAAACCATGTAATGAATCTGAAGTCTATCCTACTTACAGAACACAAATCTTTGTTGCAAATCCTCTTTATCTGTAAGTGCTTCTGAAATTTTAGGTGGAATTTTAAATAAAGCTTCCACCTTGTAAAAATGGAGAAATTTACTTTAAAAATCCTCATAGGAGATGTACGGGTACTGCTATATGCTGGTGGCAGGGTGAGGAATGAAACCGAGACCTGATGCAGTACAAGGCTCACTGAAGTTCTCGTTAACACACACACACACACACACACCACACACACACACACACACACACACACACACACACACACACCACACACACACACACACACACACACACACACACTTCCTATATTTACAGCCAATTTGTAGAATCATAATGTCTTAGTGAGGCCCTGGGAGTGTGCACTCTTCATCTGGCTTTCCCTAATAACGACATTTTATACAGCTGTAGAACAACATTAAAACCAAGAAACCCAGGGCGCCTGGGTGGCTCAGTCGGTTAAGCGTCCGGCTTCGGCTCAGGTCATGATCTCGTGGTTTGTGAGTCCGAGCCCCACGTCGGGCTCTGTGCTGACAGTTCAGAGCCTGGAGCCTGCTCCGGATTCTGTGCCTCCCTCTCTCCCTGCCCCTCCCCTGCTCACACTCTGTTGGTCTCAAAAATAAATAAACATTAAAGAAAACCACGGGAAACTTGACACTGGTACGTTAACTAGACTGCAGGCCATGTCAGGTTTTCACCATTTTTGAACTTGCATTCATTTGTGTGTGTGTCCAGGTGAACATGTGCAATTCTATGCAGTTTTGGAATTTTGCATTTTTGATAAGCCCTGCAGGTGAGTTACAATGAGATAAGATGTGTGCACACTGGTTTTATGCAATTATTCACAAACAATGCAGAAGAATCACCTGGTGCCTTTTTAAAATTTCAACCCCCTCCCTCCCCACCCCTGTCCCAGGTTCTTATTTAGGAGGTCTGGGATTGGGCTGAGGGATTCGCCGGTTAACAAACGGCCCGTGTGGTTCTGATGCTGCTTTTCTACAAACCAAAAGTTGAGAAACCCAGATGGCCATGGGCAGCAGGTGGAACTAGCCTTCTGTGGAGAGACATTTATGGAGGGAAGCATGTTGTAACAGCAATGGAGTACGATTCGTTATGAAACAGAACAGTGAGGACAGCTTTTTTTTTTATAATTACCTGTATCAAGTGGTGAAACTTGGTTCATTCACCATGCTGGTACTCAACTTCTCCATCTATAAAATAAAGTGAATGGATCATATCTTTTATGTCCCTCGAAGCCCTCAAATCCTCAAACTTCATGGTTATAATCATTTGATTTTCTAGATTTGACAAAATTTTCATCTGTTTTTTTCCAGCGTGTGATGTAAGACAGAAATTTAATGAAAGTTAGACTGATGTGAAGGGATGACGTTTATTTAATAAATCTGAGGACGTTATTGATTATATGAATGTTGCTCATGTATTTCAATCCCTAAGAGTGGAGCTTCTTCTGTGAATAGAACAATTAATAAAGGAATTAACCATTTTATAATACACGCATTCCACAAATATTTCATGGAAACAAACTGCTTTAAGTGAGCTGTTCCAAACTTAGTGCCTGGAAACTTGCAGTTTTGTTAATATTAAATTAAATTTTGGTAAGTTTCATGCAAATTCTTTACAGAAATTATCTGTCTTCCCATTTGCTTTGTTATACTTCTGACCTAATTGTTATGAACCACATTTTGTGAGCTCTCAAATGAAATCTCAATCAGCCAAGCAATTTAGGATGTTTGCTGAAAGCAGTTTTCTACACAGATAGAATTAGACCAACAGCTGGAAACACTTCTGTTACCCAGAAATATAATAGTTTATTTATTATTGCTCGTCTTTATTGTAACCATCCCGCAGCTGAATTCATTTGGCACAATTTAAGACATTCTAAAATGAAGACCAGTGTCTGTCTTTATAACTTTTGACAAAAACAATAATGAAAAAACAAAGTGCATGTACAAAAGCACAGAGCACACAAGTCCCCAGAATTTCTCTCGGTCCTCCCGAAAGTAGAGATGGCAACCGCCACAACTGGACCTCACAGGAGAGTTTCGTATTCTCTCTCCCCAGATTCGATGACTTTGGCCCTTTTAGAATTCCTTATCTCACGTTTGATTTCTTAAAAAACATTGTGTCTAGATTTCTGTCCTGTCAATAGAGAAAAGTTGCTGTAGGCATGCATGACCACAAAGATAGCTTTGTTAGTTTCCAGTGGCTGGGTTTAGTCATACATTCTTACACTTGAATACTTGGTATTTCAAGTTATTTTTCTATTGATGAAATTCCTTTAACAAGACACTGGATCCTTGATTTTCACAGAGTTGGATATTTAATTTGCTTATTATAGGAAGGGGGTTTGAAATACTAGCAGGAGGTTAAGAGGACACTACCTGAGACAGGGAGTAAGGTGTCTGACTAGGAGCCAGAACACTTGGATCCCAGTCCCCGGTCTGTCTCGCCAGTCATGTTACCTTGAACGAGATGCCAGATTTCTTTCTTAGCCTTGGTTTCCTTATTTGACCCTTTGAGAATGATAGAAATGTCTATTGTGCCCATTACAAAGGGTTAAATAATAAGGTTATGTGTGTTAAGGTCATTTGCAAATGCAGATTTTAGAACTTACTTTTATCAACTCCTGGCATCTGGGTGGCACAGTCGGTTAGACTTCCGACTCTTGATTTTGGCTCAGGTCATGATATCATCATCGTGGGATTGAGCCCTGTATTGGGCTCGGTCTCTGAGCCTGGAGCCGACTTGGGATCCCCTCTCTCTCCCTCTCCCTCTGCCCCCTCCCTGCTCGCTCTCTTTCTCTCAAAAAACAAAACAAAACAAAAAACAAAAACTCTAGTTTTGTCATCTCTGTAATAAGAAATAGGATTAAGAATACAAGAGAGAAGGGGCACCCGGGTGGCTCTGTCATTTAAGCCTAGGACTTCACTCAGGTCATGATCTCGTGGTCCATGAGTTCGAGCCCCACATCGGGCTCTGTGCTGACAGCTCGGAGCCTGGAGCCTGCTTCTGATTCTGTGTCTCCCTCTCTCTCTCCCGCTCGCACTCTGTCTCTCTCTCAAAAATAAATAAACATTAAAAAACATTAAAAAAAGAATTCAAGAGAGAAGATGAATAATTCATATAATTTCTATATCACGAGTATCTATTTTAAAAGGTATAACTTCATTTCAAAGATAATATTTTATTGAGAATATGCCAAATATGTTTAACGAGTTATGCAACAACATATGCAGAATTATTTCTGAGAGGAAATGTAACAATAGCTACTTTTAAGGAGTGGGGGGAGGATCTTTATTTTTTATTAAACTTTTTTTACAGAAAAATTGTGAAGTTAGAACAGTGAGGTGCCATATATCCCACTCCCTGGTTCCACGATTATTAATATCTTACCTTAGTATGGTATCTTTGTCTCAATTAATGAACCAATATTGATATATGTTTATTTTATTTTTATTTTACTATTATTATTTTTAATGTTTATTTATTTTTGAGAGAGAGAGAAGGGGACAGAGGATTGAAGCGGGTTCCACGCTGACAGCACACAGCCCAATATGGGGCTTAACCCCATGAACTGTGATGTGAGATCATGACCTGAGCCAAAGTCTGACGCTTAACCAACTGAGCCACCCAGGCACCCCTGGATACATATTTATTAATTGAAGTGCACAGTTTACTCAGATTTTCCTAATTTTTACCTAATACTTTTTTAATGTTCCGAGATCCCACCCTGGCTACCAGAGTACATTTGTCATGTCTCCTTAATTTCCTTCTGCCTTTGACAGTTTCTCAGGCTTTCCTTGTTTTTGATGACCTTGATAATTTTGGGATGTCCTGGTCAGTTATTTCATAGAATGTTCATCAGTTGCTATTTGTCAGATTATGTTTTTCATTATCAGGTTGGGGTTAGGAGTTTTGGAGAAGATTAAGAGAGGTTAAGTGTCATATCCATCACGTCCTATCAAGGAAATGTAACATCATCATGACTGACCACTATTGATGTTGACCTTAATCACCTGGCTGACCTATTAGGTTTTTCCACTGTGTAGTTATTCCCCACCTCCTGCTTTTTACATACATTTTGGAGGGAAGTCAGTATAAATAGCCCACACTTAAAAAAATGGGCAGTTATGCTCACCCTCCTTGTGAGTAGCTATATAAATTACTAGGAATTCTTCTGCGTGGGAGATTTGTTCATTCTCCCCATTTGTTTGTTTATTCTATTATTTATTTATACCAGCATGGACTCATAGATGTCCATTTTATGCTCATCCAATACTACTTTATTTGTTTATTTATTTTCTTGCGCACATTTTTTCTATCTCCAGCCATTGAGAATTCTTTTAATTGAATCGCGTGTCCCTTTGACATACCCCATCAGGGTGTGTGTATGCGCATGCATGTGTGCATACATGTGCGTGTGCATGTGTATGGTTTGAGCGCTTTCTTACTTTCTGGTACTACAAGAAGCTCCAGGCTCATCTTGCATATTTTTAGCTTCATTCTAAAATTAGCTATTTTTCCAAGAAGCCTCGGTTTCTTTTACTGGAGAAGGACGTTAGAAATCAAGAACCGGGTGCTATGTGTGCTCTTTGTTACGGGGGAGTTGTTTCCAGGCCTCAGATGAGAAAGCGAAGAAATACATGCTTGCGTATCAACTCACGTATATCTGTAAATACGTAACCATTTTTCAATATGAAGCTAAACATGTGTTCATACTGATTTTACAACTGGAATATATTACCACATTCCACCTCTCCTTGCTGTCTGCAAAATCTGACCACACCGCCATCTGCCATTCGCCATCCATTGACTTCATTGCTCACTGTCAGCATACATGTATTGTCGTTTCAGAATCAATGGCTTGTACTCCATGGTAAGAAACAGAAAAGACAACTTTATCAACTACAGTAGGAGGCCTATATAGTTTCTTTTGCCTTCAGTCTCACAGATTTGACTCATTTGCAAAGTTACGTAGGTCAGTACTTCCCCGTCCCTCTCCCACTTTTAGTGAAGCTTTTTCATACTTTAGGAATAGTTAGATTATTTTGGCATATTCTACACTCCTTCCTAGGACCCCCAAAGTCCTAACTGATTTTTTAAAAAATTATGGGGCACCAAGTTGGCCCAGTCGGTTGAACGTCCACCTTCAGCTCAGGTCATGATCTCACGTTGGTGGGTTGGAGCCCTACGTTGGGCTCCATGCTGACAGCTCGGAGCCTGCAGCCTGCTTCAGAATCTGTGTCTCCCTCTCTCTCTTCCCCTTCCCTGCTCACACTCAGTCTCTCAAAAAATAAAATAAAACATAAAAAAATGTGTATATTAAGGCTCACTCTTCGTGATGTGAAGCTCTATGAGTTTTGAAAAATCCATAGTATCCTGCATCCACTCTTACTGTATCATAAGAATAGTTCCTGCCTTAAAAAAAAACTCACTGTACTTCACTTGTTAACCACCACCTTGAACTCCTAGCAGCCAATGATCTACTTGCCTTTTTTTAAATAAATATTTCTGTCATGCTTGTTTATTTTTATTTATTTTTTTAATTTAAAAAAATTTAAAATTTTATTATTTTTTTAATATGAAATTTATTGTCAGACTGGTTTCCATACAACACCCAGTGCTCATCCCAACAGGTGCCCTCCTCAATGACCATCACCCACTTTCCCCTCCCTCCCACCCCTCATCAACCCACAGTTTATTCTCAATATTTAAGCGTCTCTTATGGTTTACCTCCTTCCCTCTCTGTAACTTTTTTCCCTCCCTTCTCCTCCTCCCCCCTGATCATCTGCTGAGTTTCTCAGGATCCACATTTGAGTGAAAACATATGGTATCTGTCTTTCTCTGCTGGACTTATTTATTTTTGAGAGAGAGAGAGCAAGAGAGAGCATACATGCACACAAGGGAGGGGCAGAGAGAGAGGGGGGACAGAGGATCCAAAGTGGGCTTTGTGCTGCCAGCACAGAGCCCGATGCAGGGCTCAAACCCATGAACCATGAGGTTGTGACCTGAACTGAAGTCGGAAGCTCAACCGACTGAACCACCCATGTGCCCAACTTGCCTTTTCCGTAGCTTTGCCCTTCCTAGAATGTCATATAATTGGAGTCATAGTGTATGTGACCTTTTCATAGTAGTTTCTTTCACTTAGCAGTATGTATTTAAGATTCAGCCATGTTTTTTCCCTTGCATGATAGCTTGTGCTCTTGTTTATTGTTGAATAATATTCCATTGTGAATGCACCACAGCTTATTTATCCATTCCTTTCTCAAAAAACATCGTGGTGGCTTACATTCTTTGGCTGAGCATGAAAGTTATTGATTTTCAGTTTGTCCAGCTTTTTCTTATAAGAATAGGAGTGATAACTTATAAGCTCTTTCCAGAAGCTAGAAGTCAAGCTTTCAGTTTTTACTTTGTACAATTCTGTGCAATTATTTTTCCTCAGTAAGTATGAATTAACATTACTGCTAAAGAAGCTTTAAATATATTGCTTGTTTCTCTGGATTATTGGATGGAGAGATTGAAATATATCTGAATCTGAAAGGTTTCAAAGCCTTCGTGAAAAGGACACGAAAGAATTTGAATGTAAATCACCATTTTTCATGATTTTCTGATTTCCTCACAGATACTTACATAAGAGTATGAATCCCATATGTGTTTGTATACCTACACAAATAACATGCATTTATGTAGACAAAGCCCAGGTTCAAATCTAGCTCTCTCACTTTCTGGGACACAGTATAAATGACAAATGCTGAATCTGGTGCCTTAAACACTGATTTTCCCAAAGAATTGTCATATGAGATACTACTGAATGCCTACCACATGTTAGGGATGACATTAGAGTCTTTACACAATTTGATCTGCATACCAGCCTGTGAAAAGTGTATTTTGAAAGCTCTTCTTTTAGACCTGAAAAAACTGATGATCAGCAAGGAGATGAAACTTGTCTCTGGTTGCACAGCCTGGAAACGGGAGAACTGGGATTTGATTTCAAAGTTGCCGGGGCTCAAACCAATGCTTTTTCTAGTGTGTTCTCTGCCTCCCAGCGGTATCAGAACGATCGGCTCCAACCATAGTGCAGGGTCTGAGGAGAATTTTCAAGGTTCAAATGGATGCATTTATGCTGAACTGTCAGCGTTAGAACTCTGGCCCTTCTCCCTGAGTCTGAAATCTTGTACAAGGCTGGAATGCTCATAAAAAGATCACAACCAGTTACACCTCTCTGTGTAACTGGTTCCTGGATGTCTCTTGTCTCTGATCCTACATAACATACGTACCCATTTTCCTGATGTACCATTATCTGCTCCTGTACTTTGGTGATAATCTGGTGAAAAAGAGTTCGAAGACGAAATCCCTGCGATCATATCCTGGCTCTGTGACTTATGAGCTGTGGGACCTTGAACAATTACTCAGTCTCCATTTTCCCATCTGTAATTCAGGGTGATGGGTGTTGCCAATCTCTTAGGGTGGTTGTGAGGGCTGAAGGAAGGGAGCCTTGTGAGGGACTCACTAGACAGTGTCTAACACTATACTTCCAGCACAATTGGCCCCGGCCACTGAGCATTTGAAAAGGGGGTGATCCAAAACTAAAATAATTTTTAATGATGGTGTATAGACAGAATAATATTTTGGATTTATTAGGTTTATTTTTTTATAAACCCATTTTCACTTGTTCTTTGTTTACTTTTTCTTAAGGTAGCCACTCAAAAATTTGAAATCATGTATGTGGCTTGCGTTTGTGGCTGACATGATGTTTCTATGGGACGGTGTTCTCCAAACACACACCAGGTGCTCAATAAACATTATCTGTGAGGCGCCCGGGTGGCTCAGTTGGTTAAATGTCTGGCTCTTGATTTTGGCTCAGGTCACGATCTCATGGTTCGTGGGATTGAGCCCTGCATCAGGCTATGAACTGACGGCATGGAGCCTGCTTGAGATTCTCTCTCCCCCACCACTTGGGCTGTCTCTCTCTCTCTCCCTCTCTGTCTCAAAATAAATAAATACACATTTAAAAAATATGTCACTTTAAAAAACATTATTTGCTATTATTAAGTTCAGCAGTCTCTGAGCTATGATCCCAATGCCTCATTTGTTGGCATGAATTCAGTTATTCTGAGTGATATTTTAGTAGCCTGGAAGCATTATTTAACTCCAAAACTAGTATGATAGAATTCATCTGTTAGCACAAAGCTGTTGTTCTTATGTAAGGAAACAGTAAACACATCAGACAAAAATACATTTCTTCTCTTCTTTGCTTTGAATCTTCTCCTGAAGTATATCAGACCATATTAATAATAAGACAGTTGATTTATGTTGATTGACATTATGGAAATAAGTGTTAGACACACTAAAGCATGGCATCTGAATTCTATTTTAATTTCATTTGCATAGAATAGAATGATTATTGTACCTTGAACTATTCTCCATGTGGAGCTGAGTCAGCAATCTATGATTTCTCTGCCCAAAGTCATAAAGTAGACTAATGAAACATGATAGGTGTAATTGGTAAATTATGATGCAATATATATTTTAGGTTTAAAATATTATTCTGGAAAGATTCCATCCATACCAATGTGCTAGGATAATAATAATTAACTTTGTAGGTTTTATAGAATGTGACTGTTATTTATGAAACACCAGAAGGAATGATTGATTCATTATCCTTCCTGGTGTTAATTTTGCAAATATCTGAAAAACCTCCTTTATTATCAAATTTCACAAGCCTTCTTCCTGGGCCAAGACCCAATCCATATTCTGCTTTTTTGATGGCTCTCTTCTAATCCTCCAAATGCCCCATTTGGGGGCTCTTTTTATCCATACTTTTCAGATCAGAGCTACTTTCTTACCCAGTTTTTCTTGCTACTATCACTAAGAGATATGCTATCAATTGCTCCCAGAATAAGTGGTTTCCACTTATTTGTGTATGAAGCACTGAGTAAACATGGTGTCACTGAAAATGTAATCTAGGTCCAGATTACAAGCTATAGCAAAATGCACTAGAAAATGTGAAAAGATTAAAAATATTTAACATACTGACATGATAGATAATTATATTTTTGAGCTTACTGAAAAAATTCCTTAGTGGCAACTTGACGTTTGTGTATGTGTGTGTGTTGGGGGGGGAGGGTGGTGAAGAGAATCTAGTCTGTGTTTACCAAATTCCTTTATTTATTCAACCTTAACGTGCTATTACGTACCCAATTTGAAATAATCAATATGTTTTCTTTTAATATTGAATAACTAGGACTAAAACTATAAACGAGTTAAAAATAATTATATCTATAAGGGAATAGGAATATGAGATTAACGAATTCCACTGATGTTATCAGTAGTTAAAAACTCATAATAATCCAGGTAAAGACATAAGCTAATTTTTGCTATTGAATTGCCTACTTTTAAAAGACATATTCAGGTTTCAGAACTGGCTGCATTACATCAGATTGGAAGGTACGATGTCAGGAGAAGGCTGGTAGACATCGTGGTCTGGTTTTGGATTACTGAGCATGCTGGTCTTTTCTTTAGACTGCATGACATAGGGTAATTTGCTTAGGGCTCTGCATTTATTAAATTCTTCATCTGGCACTGAGTCTCATGCCAACTGTCAAACTAGAGGGAGGAAATGCTCAGCCTTGAAGTTTATCCTATACCTGGCGTGCCATCTGGTCCTATCTTGCAAACACTGACTTTGTCGCCGTTCCCTTGCTTGGATCTTTCCATTCCCCCACTGCAGTACATGTGGTTACCTTCAAGCTTATGAATTTCATTGCCTCTGACTCCAATCTCCTTAATCGTAATAATACCTTAATAATTATAGCTAGCATTTCTAAAGCATCTATTACATGCCAGACGCTGCATCAAATATTTTCCACGGATGTTATTTAACCCTCACGTGCACTGTGATGAGTGTTCAGGGAGAATCCTAATAAAACCTACTCCCTATTTTACAGACAGGAGACTCCGAAAGATTAAGAAACTTGCCCAAGGTCCAACCACCAAGTGGTGGAGTCTGTGCACAGTCTGACCCCAAACCTCGCTCTCATCCGCAGAACCTGTGCCCTGCAGGCACTGAACACTGATACCTCCTTGGGTAATTGATGTTTCATCTGAAGTCCACACAGCTTCCATCCAGGATGTTCTCCAGCTCCTCCCTTCACTACTGAGGCCAGGTCTCCTGAGCTTGGGTGGGAGTCAGGGAAGCTGGGGAGAACTTTGGCCTCTCACTAAATTCCTACTTCCTTTTAGTCTAACACATTTGAGAAGCTTGCTAAGAGGTTAGGAGAGGGATGGTTTATGTATGGAGATATCCGGGTGTACATTTTATGTCTCTCTATGATGCTGGCCTTCATGGCAACATTTACTGAGTCACGACAAATTACCAATGTTATAATAGGGCTAGCACTTACATGCAAGGTGTTACTTCTGCTCTGAAATAATTTAACATCCACTGGCAACCAAGAGTTCCATCACCTCTTCGGGTCCCAAGCTTGATATCTGAGTGCTCTGGATGAAGACGGTGACAAAATGTACGCCTCATCCTGCATACCTTTTCTCTCACTGATAAAGTATCTGTGAACCCAGCTTTTCGGTCTGCCTGAGGCTAAAGCCCTTTCTTCTTCCTGCAGTTAGGTCCTGGGACATTGCCCTAGAGAAATCCTTACTGAGCACCAAATACCCCAGCATCCTAGCTGAGAAGTGATACCTACGGCAGCAGGAGACTTTTATTAGGGCTGGTGGAGAGTAAAGGGAGGTAAGTGATTAGCTTGACCCTCAGGGAGGCCTTGAAACTTCTGCAAGAGGCATGAGGCCAGAAGTCAGCAGATCATCAATGATAATCTAATCCGGAAGAAACAGGCATCCCTGAGAGCTGGAGTAATGACCACACACTACCAGTTGGCTATTTCCCCAAGGGTAGGCCCAAGCAAATTTGTGGTCCTGGGATTCTTTTTAAACTCAACATTCAGGACAATATGTATGAAGACTCTATATTAAGAAGTTAACGTGAGGGTTGACGGAGGAAGGTGGGTGGGAGATGGGCTAGATGGGTGATGAGTACTGAGGAGGGCACTTGTGATGAGCACTGGGTGTTGAATGTAAGTGATGAATCACTGAATTCTACTTCTGAAACCAATAGCGCACTGTATGTTCACTAAAATTTAAATAAAATTTTAAAAAGTATAGCATTATAAGGTAGGGCTCTTCTCTGCTGGAATCTTGACTACAGTGCACTCAGTCTGCGATGAGCCTAAGCTGAAGGATAATGAGAATTTGGGGAAATTTTCACTCTCTGCTGGTAAAATTTCCCCCCCCAAACCCCATTCTATATCTAAAAAGAAGTTAATGTACTGCTGGTGAAATATTTCAGCTGCACTTGTAATTTCCAACATTGTGTTTTAATATGCTTTTGAATATTTGTTAGTTTGGTCAAATGAAGCTAGGAAAAGAGAGGAAAATGGAGGGAGATAGCTGAATTAAAAAAAAAAATGTTGATACATGGGTTGTTGTTTCCTTCAATTGGTGTAATTAGTTCTGAGCTTTTTATTTCCATGGTAATTTACTCCCATGATGCTTATGTCTCCTAGGCTAATATAATCACTACTAGCTTATAAAACCAGCTACTGAATACTATCCAATCGTGTAGGACAGGCATCAGCATAAGGCTGAATATCTGATGATAGAATGAGAAACTTCTCGAAAGATCACATCAGTTGTGTGTGACCTCACTAGGTAGTCTACAAAGGTCTTCTCTCCCTTGCAGGGTATATTTCTCTAACAGTGGAATTATGGCTTTGCTCCCTAACTCTTAAAAATTATTTTTTTAAATTTTATTTACATCTAAGTTAGTTAACATATAGTGTAATCATGGTTTCAGGAGGAGAATTTAGTGATTCATCACTTACGTACAACTCACAGTACTCATCCCAACGAGTGCCCTCCTTAATGCCCATCACCCATTTTCTCCCCGCCCTCACCAACCTCCCATCCAGCAACCCTCAGTTTGTTCTCTATATTTAAGAGTCTCTTATGGTTTGTCTCCATCTCTGTTTTGCTTCCTAGCTCGAAATAAGTTTAAGTTTCTTTTCTTTTTATCTCAAGCAGAAAGGGTAAAGTTTTGTTATAGCATATTGTAGCATTTTACTAAAGGATTTTCTTCTATCCTTAACTTTTTTTGTTCTTGTTTTAAAGAAAATATGATATACTATCTTACTTTGGGATACCTTTCCTAACTGAAATAATTTTTATATTCTCCTTTTCTGCAGTATGATTTTTTAATTTTTTTTTTTACATTGATTTATTTTTGAGAAACAGAGTAAGACAAAGCGTGAGCGGGGGAGGGGCAGAGAGAGAAGGAGACACAGAATCTGAAGCAGGTTCCAGGCTCTGAGCAAGCGGTCAGCACAGAGCCTGATGCAGGGCTCGAACTCACAAACTGTGAGATCATGACCTGAGCCGAAGTCGGATGCTCAACCAACTCAGCCACTCAGGCACCCCAGTATGATTTTTTTTAAATAAAATAACTATAACATAAAAATTCCCAGATTTCTTTTTTATAGCCTCATACCTAGACAATGAGAGATTTTAATAACAATCAGTTATTAAAATATAATGTAATAGCCTTACAGAAATGGAGAGTTTGTCTGACACTGCTCTGACAAAAGTATTCCACAAAGTCATAAAGGTGCAGTTATAATATCTGGTAAATAAACAATTATTTTTTTAAAGGCCTGTCATATGGAAGTCACCAGGAGATAAAAAAAAATGAAGCATTGTCTTAAGAAGTATAACTAAAAGTATAGAGAACCAACACAAAATAATAATGTTGTCATGGTCCAAGAGATAAATGACAATTTAATATAACAACAAAGAAATGTATCTACATGATTAATTGCAAAGTGAACTGTATAAATAATATGGTCACTTCTTGAAAATGGAAACATATGAAATATATCTGCTTGTGGAGCATTTGACCTACTCTGAAGAAGTTACTAGTAAGATTCAAAGTAAGAATGTAAGCCATTATTGTGTTCAGATGTGGCACAAATCTGGTTTCAGATGCTGTGTTTCGTTTTGTTAGTTCTTTTTTTTTAAGATTAAATAACAAAAATTATTTAAGACTGTGGTCACCATCTGTCAACATCAAAGCTTTACTTAATGACAAGTAATGCTTTGAAACTATCCCTATGTTGATTATAAAGTACCAATGTGTTAGAAAATTTCAGTCCAAAGGAGGAGCAAATACATGTAGGCCACTACTGAAATAGCTACAACATTTATAGGTGACTATATTTTGGCCAGGGTTGGTGTTAAATTTGTTATTACCTCCAAATTTCTTAGCATGATGAAACTGCAGATAATTTAATTCCCTTTTACCAGAGTTTAGTGCATATCACCTATCCACATTGGCAAATCCTGGCTTTCAAGAGTTACCCAACTCATTGCTTTGAATATATTTCCATGCAGAAATTTTTGTTTCTCATGTATGCTTTCTTACAACTTTAATTTGAAATTTTTTAGACCTGTAGGAAGGTGGCAAGAGTGATAAAATAAACATCCATTAAGTTCACCAGATTTATCAGTTATTGACCTTTTGAAACATCGCCTATATTATCTTTCTTTTTTCAAGTACACAGACACACATAATGATTTTTCGGGCTGACCTGTTTGAGAAGTAGAAGTAGTTGTAGACATCACGACACTATGATCCTAAATATTTTAGACATAATATTGGCTGAACTGTTTGAGAGGGAGTTGCAGGCATCAAGACATGATAGTCCTAAATATTTCAGATGTAGCATCTAAGAACAAGAATATTCTTCCATATAGAGGTGCCTGGGTGGTTCGGTTGGTTAAGCCTCTGACTTTTGATCTCAGCTCAGGTCATGATCTCACTGTTGGTGAGATGAAGCCCCGCATCAGGCTCTGTGTTGACAGCACAGAGCTTGCTTGGGATTCTCTCTCTCCCCCTTGTTTATCTGTCAGAGACAGTGTGTGAGCAGGGGTGGGGCAGAGAGAGAGGGAGACACAGAATCCGAAGCAGGCTCCATGCTGTGAGCTGTGAGCTGTCAGCTCAGAGCCCGACATGGGTCTCGAACTCATGAACTGAGAGATCATGACCTGAGCTGAAGTCAGAAGCCTAACCGACTGAGCCACCCAAGCACCCCAAGGATATTCTTCTATATAACCACAAGTATTGAGCTCAAGAAATTTAATGTTGATACAATACTGTTATTTAATATACAGCCTATTCAAGTCATTCTAATTGTGTTGATAATATACTTTATCATTTTATTTTTAATGTTTTATTAAAGTATAATTACATATGGTAAAATGCACAGATTTAAAATATACAGTTTGATGCTTTGGTAAATGTGTATACCCAAGTAACCAACACCCCAATCAAGATATAGAACATTTCTGTAACCCAAGAAAGTTCATTCATGACACTTTCTAGTCAATCCTCTTTCCTCTATAACCCCTAGAGGAAACCACTATTTTTAGTTTGTGAATTTCATATACGTTGGATCATGCAGCATGTACTAATTTGTGTAGTTTCTCTCTGGTCCCGTATAGCAGTGTCTGTAAATAAAGTTTTATTGGAACACATGTTCATTTGATTATATTGTCTCTGGTTGCTTTCACATGGTAACAGCAACACCGGGTTGTTGTGACAAGGATTGTATGTCACATTCTCATCATTTTCCATTGCTGCTTGGTATACTACGAATTACTGCAATCCTCTTATAAATTAATGGCATCTTGAATGCCATGTCTATTACTGAGACATAACATTTAATTACTTATTCTTTTCTATTACCAGTGCCTACCCACGTGTCAAAATATGAAAAAAAAGTCGGTTTTGAAAGTTGCACTTTTAACGAAGAGGGGAGGATGAACTATTTTGTTATCAAACGAAAGGGCAAAGCCATGTTTGTTATGCAGTGACACTGTAGCTGTGCCAAGGTAATGTCACATCATTCAACATTACTAGACTAACCACTCATTATAATAGTCCTGCTCACAGAAAATCAACTTTCAGAAAAGCTAGAAGTTTTATAATGTAATAGCTCATCAAAGCAGTATTTTTTCTTTAAAAAAATTTAAAAATAATGGGGCACCTGGGTGGCTCAGTCGGTTAAGCATCCGACTTCAGCTCAGGTCACGATCTTGTGGTCTGTGAGTTCGAGCCCCGCGTCGGGCTCTGGGCTGATGGCTCAGAGCCTGGAGCCTGCTTCGGATTCTGTGTCTCCCTCTCTCCCTGCCCCTCCCCCGTTCATGCTCTGTCTCTCTCTGTCTCAAAAATAAATAAACGTTAAAAAAAATTTTTTTTAATTTAAAAATATTGAAATAAGGCTGAAATCAAAGTAAATTTCTGAGCAGCTCATTTGTTAGCCAGCCATTTACCAATGTTGAGTTAATTTGTGTTTGATTGCAGCAGATGAAGGAATGTGCCCAGAGAAAATAAACTTAACACTATTAGCCTCTTAGTGAGAACCGTTGCTGAAGCGTTAAGGATATTGAGAACAACATATGGAGTATACATACTTTCCATATTCCTCCTATAATCCCTGGGTATTATATATTTATATATTTATAATATATATAATATACATATTATATATTTAAAAAATTAAGAAGAGTCTGAAAAGTGGAGAGAAGAAGGCAGACTGAGTGAGAAGTGTAGGGCCCATGGAATGACACAGTGGTGAGTTCCCTTTTTTTCTGGCTTATCTATTGCACAGTGGGGACTGGAGAGAAGCCAGCAACTTAGTAATGACAAATGGAACAGACAAAAATTCCCCCAAGAAGGGCTTACTCATTCTAGCCAAAGGGGCTACCGAGCCAGGCAGAAAGCTTTTAGATAATAACTGTACGACTCCAGCCAAACACCACAGCAATAACTGTGGCCAACCCTTACCCTCACCAAAGCTAGAATGGGGAGTCTGGATATCTAACAAGGTACCCCAACTCATGTCCATGGTTGTGTCAGAAGTTAAGTGGGGAAACGGGCTCTTCATTACTGCTGGGTGGTAATGAGGAACCCAAGAGGTTGATAGAAATGACATGGGAAGCCTGGAATTCTCCCACACCTGTAAGAGTAGTATCAGAGAACCCACAGTGGGGAGTTGGGTTTTTCACCAACACCGAACTAATGGGGATATGATTATGAGACCATTCCTCCTGACATTGTCAGTGGAGGTCATTTGGGGAGCTTCTACTGAGTAGTAACATGGAGCATCACCCTTCTGGTTGTCAATAGAGGCCTGGTGGAGAATCTAGGCATCTAACTCCACCTGGCAGTAACAAGGTGGTATTCCTCTTCCCCAGTGGAGTTGTGTCAGAGGGAGTCTACTAAGATACAAGATTTACATAAGACCGCAAATGTCCAGATTTCCATAGAAAAAACACTCGATATCCTAAGAACTTGGAAAATCTTAATTTGAATGAAGAAAGACATCTAGGATGCCAACCCTGAGATGTCACAGAAGTTAGGAATATCTCACAGGAATTTTATTTATTTTATTTTATTTTATTTATTAAAAAAATTTTTTTTTTCAACGTTTATTTATTTTTGGGACAGAGAGAGACAGAGCATGAACGGGGGAGGGGCAGAGAGAGAGGGAGACACAGAATCAGAAACAGGCTCCAGGCTCCGAGCCATCAGCCCAGAGCCTGACGCGGGGCTCGAACTCACGGACCGTGAGATCGTGACCTGGCTGAAGTCGGATGCTTAACCGACTGCGCCACCCAGGCGCCCCTCACAGGAATTTTAAATCAGACTTCATTAAAATACTTCAACAAGCAATTATGAACACACTCAAAACAAATTAAAAATAGACATTCTCAGCAAATAAATAGAAAATATAGAGAAGAACCAAAAGGAAATTTTAGAAATGAAAAATATGGTAGCCCCCAAATAAACTCAGCAGATAGTCTCAACAGAAGAATAAGTGTATTTGATGATAGAACTGTAGAAGTTACCCGACCTAAATAAGACAGAGAAAATAGACTGAAAATAAAAATGAACCAAGACTCCAGGACCTGTGGACTATAACAAAATTTATGTCCTCAGTGTCCCAGAAGGAGAGGAGAAAGAGGACAGAGCTGAAAAAAGGATTCAAAGAAATAATGGATGAAATGTGTCTTAATTTGGCAGAAGACATATACTGTAGATTCAAGAAGCTGAGTGAATCTCAAATAGGATAAACCCAAAAACATACCATAATTAAACTTACAAAAGTTAAAGACAAAGAAAAAAAATCTTGAAGGCAGCCCAAGAGAAACACTGCAAATAATGTGAATGGCAGCAAATATTATATCAGAAACCAGGGAGGCTAGAAAGAAGTAGTGTCAGTTTTCAAGTGTGAAAAAAAACTGTCAACCCAGAATTCTATACCCAGCAAAAGTATTCTCAGCAATGAGGAGGGAGTTAAGACATTCTTAGATGGGAAGGAAGACTAAGAATTTGTTGCTTGCAGACCCACTGTAAAAGAATAGATAAAAGAAGTCCTCTAAACAGAAAGTAAATGATAAAAGAAGGAATCTTGCAATACTTGGAGGGAAGAAAGACGAGGAAGAGCCCAAACAGGAGTAAATATGATAAACTTTCCTTCTTCTCTTGCATTTTTATTATTATCTTTAATAGTTGAAGCAAAAATTATAACAGTGCCTCACGTGGTCTTTTGTTTATGTAGAAGAGAAATGAAAGACAATTGCAATATAGAGGGTGAAGGATAAATGGACATAAAGGGAGGTAAGGGTTCTATACTTTTCTCAAACTGAGAAAATGTCAACACTAGTCAACCATGATATACATGTGCAATATAATGTCTCAAGTGACTACTAATATCATTTTGAAAATATACACTCTTAAAAACATTACAGATAAATCAAAATGTAATTCTAAAAAAATTCAAGTGACAAGAAAGAGAAATGAAAAACAGAACAAGCAAAACAAAACAAAAATAAAATAAAATTAAGTCCCAGCATATCACTCATTACAAAAAGTGTAGTCTGAGGACACCATTAAAAGACAGAAAGTCGCACCGTGGATTTTTAGAAAGCAAAACCAAGAAGACAATATGACCTCACTATCGGCTGTCTATAGAAAACTCACTTTAAATGTACTACAGATAGGTTGAAAGCAAGAATGAAATGAGATACTATGCAAACACTAATCAAAAGAAAGCAGGAGTGGCTATATTAATATCAGATTAATCAGAATTTCAGGGCAAAGAAAATTACCAGAAAAGGAGAGTAAATTCACCAAGAAGACATAGAAATCCTAAATCTTCATGCACTGAAAAGCTGAGCTTTAAAACATGTGAAGCAAAAACTGATAGAAATACAAAGAGAAAGACAAGTCTACAATTATAGTCAGAGATTCCAATACCCCATCTCAACAAGTGATAAAAGGATCATCAAGGATAGAAGAACTTGAAAGACTACTAACCAGTAGATTCTAATCTGTATTGATAGAACATTCCACCTAATGACAGCAGAATATATATTATTTTCATGCATCCAGGGAACATATACCAAGGTAAATATGATCCTGGGCCATAACACAAACCTCAACAAATTTAAAAGAATGGAAATCACACGGAGTGTGTTCTCTAACCACAATGTAATAAAACTAGAAATCAAGAACAGAAAGAGATCAGGAAAATCTCCAAGTACTTGGATAATAAAAGAGCACAGTTTCAACCACCTATTAGTCAAGAAGGAAGTCTTGAGACAAATAAATGCGTTAAACGTAATGAAAATGAAAGCAAAACTTATCAAAAATAGTGGGACACTGCTAAAGCAGTGCTGAGATGGAAATTTACAGCACTAAATGCTTACATAGAAAAGAGGAAACTCTCAAATCAATAATCTAAGCTCCTCGTTTAAGAACCTAGAAAATGAATAGCAAAATAAACCCCTGATTGAGGGGAGAAAATAGTAGAAATCAGTAAAATTAAAAATAGACACACAATAGAAAAAGTCAATGTAACAAAAATTTTTATTTAAAAAGATCAATAAAATAGGAAAACCTCCCGCAAGACTGACAAATAAAAAAAAAAAAAAAAGAGAGACAAGACAGAAATTACTATTATCAGGTTGAAACAGAGGATCAACTACAGAGTTTGTATACATCAAAAGGATAATAATAGAATATTCTGAGTAACTTTACACAATATATCACAATTTACATGACAGGGACTAATTGCTTGAAAAGTATAAGCCACTACAACTCATTCAAAGAACAGCCCACAAGCTACTAATAAAACTGAATTCACACACACACACACACACACACACACACACACACACAGTAATCAGACAGAATAAAATCCCAAAAATAGTTCCATAAAAGTATAGCCAGTGGAGTTTTGACAAAGATGTAAAGGGAATTCACTGGAGATTTAATAGTCTTTTCAAAAATGCTTTTAAATAATTAGATATTTATAGCAAAAAATTAAATTTTGACATAAACCTCACATCTTACATAAAAATTAAGTCAAAATGATCATAGATTTAAATGTAAAACATAAAATTATAAAACTGTTAGCTGACAACATAGGAAAAAATCTTTGGGAACTAGGGTTTGGTGGAGTTTTTATTTTTTTTTATTTATTTTTTATTAAATTTTTTTTTAACATTTATTTATTATTGAGAGATAGAGAGACACAGAACATGAGCAGGGGAGGGGTAGAGAGAGGGGGAGACACAGAATCTGAAGTAGGCTCCAGGCTCTGAGCTGTCAGCACAGAGCCCGATGCAGGGCTCAAACTCACAAACTGCGAGATCATGACCTGAGCCGAAGTCGGTCGCTTAACCAACTGAGCCACCCAGGCACCCCAATTTTTTTATGTTTTTAAAGTAAGCTCTTCACCCAAGTAGGGCTTGAACTCAAGACCTAAAAACCAAGAGTCACATGCTCCACTAACTGAGCCAGCCAGGTGTCCCTGGTGAAGAGTTTAGATATGATACCAACATCATAATCCACAAAAGAATAAAACTGACTTCACCCAAATTAAAAACTTTTGCTCTATGAAAGACTCTATAGATATGACAAAAAGGCAAATTAGACTGGAAGAAAATATTTGAATACCACATATCTCAATGGCTCAAAACAACAATGAAAAGCAAACAATCCAATTAGAAGACAAAGAATATGAAGAGATATTTCACTGAAGAGGATATACAGGTGGCAAACAAGCACATAAAAAAATGTTTTTTACTAATCATTAGGGAAACGCAAATGAAGGCTACAATGAGAAATCATTGTATACCTATTAAAACACCTAAAATTAAAAATAGTGACAATACCAAATGCTGGTAAGGATGTGGAGAAACTCAATCTCTCATACTTTGCTGGTGGGTTGAGTAAAATGGTATACACTCAATCTGGAAAATATTTTGACAGTTAAAAAAAAAAAAACTAAACACACACCATATGAATCAGCAAATGAATTTCTGAGCATTTCTTACACAGAAATAAAATTTAAATATACACTAACCCTATACACAATTGTTCATAGCAGCTTTATTTGCAAAAGCCAGAACCCAGAAATAGCCATGTATCTCTCAATAGTCGAACAAAGTGTGGTATAGCCATATGAATCTACAACAATAAAAATGAACAAACTGTTGATACACTCAATAACTTGGATATATCTCAGGGGCATCAAGCAGTTGGGGAAAGGAGAGCAATCTCAACAGAACACATGCTGTATTTACATAACATTATTTAAATTACAAAATTATGCAGATGGAAAAGAATTTAATGATTCTCAGGAGTTAGAGATAGTGGTGGTGTGTGACTTTAAGGGATAGCACGTGGGAGATCTTTGTTGTGTTGTAATAACTCTGTATCTTGATTGTGCAGGAATAGTTGGTTGATTTTACCCATGTAATAGGTTGACAACACTATACACATATATTGTACCAATATTATTTTCTTGATATTAGATGTAATGTAACTATGTAAGATATAACTTTTGGGGAAAATAGGATGAAAATACATGGGACCTAATTACACATGTATATAGATATATGGCTTCACGGGTAAATTCTACCAAATATTTAAAGATATAGATATCTATAGATATCTATATCTATATCCATATCCATATCCATATCTATATCTATATCTATATCTATATCTATATCTATATCTATAGATAGATGAGTTTGAAAAGGATTAGCATTTTTTCTTCTTTAAATATTTGGTAGAATTTACCAGTGAAGACTTCTGGTTCTGAAATATTCTTTGTTGGGAGGTTTTTGTAAAATTGATTTGTGTGTGTGTGTGTGTGTGTGTGTGGCTTTATGTCCATTTTTCTTCATTCATTTGTTGTTCCTGACTTATAGAGAAGATTGTGGCATTATTTTGGTATGTGACTGTTAGACCTTCACGGTAAATTTGGCTTTTAGCCTTGCAGAGTACAGTTTTTACAGTGTTTTATGCTTTCTGGTCTGAATTTTATGCTGTCAAGCTTTATCTTATTATTATTATTTCTAGTTTCCCAGTATACATGTACTTCTCTCTTGCATTTTTGCTCTTTTGAGTTACATTGTTAGGTATGTCTCTCATATGTAACATAGCCTTTAGTTTTGCTTTATGAGCCTATTTGAGAATCTCCTGAAAAGAGATTTAACAAATTAAGTCCATTTGTATTTGTTGATAAGACTATTTGGTCTCAATTATGTAATATTATTTTTGTTACACTTAACGTATGTATAATGTTCTGCTTATTGTATTCTTTGCTTTTGGTGATCTATTATATTTACTCTTTAAAAAATTTCTTTTGGTACTTCTAAATGTTTGGAAACTTATCACAGGGGTTACCTTCATACGTGTGTCTTTATTTTTCCTTCTATTGCTTAGTTTTCAGCTTTAAATTTTATCTTTTTACTTCTACCTCTTACCTACATATCAATCAATGAACTTACTTTACTTTGCTGCTTTTTTCTCCTTTCATTTTAAATGGTTTCACTTTTGCTTTGTCAGAATGTATAATGTTTATGTATTATTTTTCTCCTTTGCCTTATAATTTTTTGTCTTAGAGGGATGAGTAACTAAATTCATCTGTACTCTGCCAAAGTTTTTCAGTTGTCTCTCGGAAGAGGCTTATCATCTACTGGGTTTCTCAGGAATAGGCTTACGAGTAGAGTGTTTCTTGAGATCCTGCAGGTTTATCACTACTTTTCTGTAGCCTTGACATTTGAAGAATAGCTTGGCTGAATATAAAATTCTTGGTTCCAACCTTGTCTTATTGAGTTTCTGAAAATGCTACTCCATTCTTGTATTGCTTCATAAGCAGTTGTCAAGAAGTCAGTGGTAAACAGATTGATTTTCCCTGGTAAATAACAATAGCTTAGCTGGATATAAAATTCATTGATTCTCACTTTGCTTTGTAGAATTTCTTTAAAATGCTGGTCTACTGTTTTCTTTCTTTCTATGTGTTTGCTCACAAGTCTTGTCAACAGGATTTTCTTCTTTTTCCAAATAACTATTTTTTTTTCCTGGCTCCCCTGAAGATTTTATTCCTCAATTGAATTTTATTTAAAGTTTGCCATTGTTTTATCAGTATACATCAGTTTTCTGAGGTATCCAATGAGGACTTTCAATATAAAGATTTAGGTCTTTTATTTCCAGAAAGTTTTCTTGGGTAAGAATTTTTTTAACATTCATTTATTTTTGAGAGAAAGAAACAGAGTGTGAGCAGGGGAGGGGCAGAGAGAGAGGGAGACACAGAATCTGAAGCAGGCTCCAGGCTCTGAGCTGTCAGCACAGAGCCTGATGTGGGGCTTGAACCCACGGACCGTAAGATCATGACCTGAGCCAAAGTTGGACACTTAACCAACTGAGCCACCCAGGCACTCTTTCTTGAGTAATAATTTTAAATATTAGGTATGCTTCATTGGCTTACTCTTTTTTTTCCATGGTTAATTATGTGCATGTATTATTTCTTCTTTGCTTATCTTCTATTTCTAGCACATTCTCTGTGATTCTTTGCACTTTTTAAATTACTTTTTCATTTGTTTGGCTTTTCCTTCATGTTCTTTATTAATGTTTCATATAAGTCTCTTCTGTCATGAGCTTCTTGAAATTAAAATTTAATTTCTCCTCATTGTGAATTCCCCATAGCTCTCAGAGCACAACTCAGACATTTCCAGTATTTTCCACTAAGGATGGTATTTTCCTATTGGGAATGAATTTCTCTATATCCTCTCATCTCTAGACCTTATGCTATCATTTCCTTCTTTCTACACACTTTCCACTTCACTTTCCCCATAAGGCTTGGTTCTGGAGTTGGGTATTATGAATTTGGGACCTTTATTTTTCTATTTATAGGTAATTTGAAGGAAAGTAGAGTTGTCTTTCTTTTTTTAAATGTTATTTATTTTTGAGAGAGAGAGAGAGAGAGAGAGAGAGAGAGAGAGAGAGAGAGAGAACAAGTAAGGAAGGTGCAGAGAGAGAGAGAGGAGAGAGAATTCCAAGCAGGCTCCATGCTGTCAGCACAGAGCCCGACATTGGGCTCAGTCCTATGAACCATGAAATCATTACCCAAACCAAAATCAAGAGTCAGATGCTTGACTGAATGAGCCACCCAGGTGCCCCTAGAGTTGTCTCTTAATTTGAAGGTGTTTCCACATCTGTTGCTAAATAACTAGATAGCTCCCAACTACACTGCTTCAGATGACCAAGGATTAGAGTGGTCATGTATGTGTCATTATACAGAAGGGCAGTAGTCATGCTAGAGTGTGGCATTGGCACAGAGATAGACATACACATAAGTATTATCGACTAGAAGGCCCAGAAATATACCACGCAATAAGGTACATTAATTTATGACCAAGAATGTCAATGCAATCCGTGGAGAAAGAATATCCTTTTCACAAGTGATATTGGAATAAGAGAGTGAGAGAAAACTGACTCTTATTTCATGACATATGTGTAAAATTAACTTGAAATGAATCATAGGCTTAAGTGTAAAAGTAAAAATGAAAATTTCTAAAATAAAATATAGAAGAACATCTTCTCAGCCTTGAGATAAGCAAAGAGTTTTTAAGACATAAAAAGCATTAACCATTAAGGAAAAAATAATGTTAAATTGCATTCCATCAAAACAAAACATTTTTGCTCTTTGAAAGGTTTCATTAAAAAAATGAAAAGTAAAGCCACAGAATGGGAGAAAATACCTACAATAAAGATATTTGACCAAAGACTTGTAGCCATAAGGTAAACAACTCAATATTAAGAAGAAAATCAACCCAATAAAATAGAGCAAAGGATTTGAACAGTTGCTTCAAAAATGCTGATCTACAAATGGCCAATAAGCACATGGAAAGATACTCAACATCATTAGCCTTCAGAAAAATGCAAATCCAAACAGAATAGGATTCCACTATTCACAAACTTGAATGGCTGAAATTAAAAACATTAGCAATAAAGCGTTAGCTTTTGGAGTTTTTATATATTTCTGGTGAGCATGTAAAATAAGACACTTACTTTGGGAAATTGGCAGTTTCTTTAATGGTAGCCATACATTTACCATATGATCTAACATTTTCTTTTAGATAGTTACCGAAGAGAAACAAAAATATATGTCCACATAAAAATTTGCAAGTGAATGTTCATAGTAGCTTTATTCATAAGAGCCCCAAATTGTAAGCAACCCATGTCCATAAGCTGGTGAATGGATAAACAAAGTGTGGTAATATCCATACAATAAGGTATTACTCAGCAATAAAAAGATACAAACTACAGATTTAAACAACAATGTGGGTGGGTCTAGAGCATGTTATGCAAAGCAAAAAACAAAACAAAACAAAAACAAAAAACACACACAAAAGTACATGATGAATAATCCTCTTGATACAAAATTCTAGAAATAAAGAATCTAATGTATAGTGATAGAAAGCACATCAGTGCTTGGCTAGGGCCAGAGGTGGGCTAAATTGACCGGGAAGGAACCAAAAGAATTTTCTAGAATGATGAAATTATCCTGTATCTTATTGTCGTGATGGCCACATTTGTCAAACTCAACTCATCACACTGTTCACTCAAAATGGTTTCTTTCTAGCGGCGCCTGGGTGGCTCAGTCGGTTAAGCGTCCGACTTCGGCTCAGGTCACGATCTCACGGTCCGTGAGTTCGAGCCCCGCGTCGGGCTGTGTGCTGACAGCTCAGAGCCTGGACCCTGCTTCGGATTCTGTGTCTTCCTCTCTCTCTCTGCTCCTCCCCCGTTCATGCTCTCTCTCTGTCTCAAAAATAAATAAACATTAAAAAAATAATAATAACAAATAAAATGGTTTCTTTCTTTCTATTTTTATTTTAAAAATTATTTTGAGAGAGAGAGTGTGAGCAGGGGAGAAGGGCAGAGGGAGGGAGACAGAGAACACCAGGCAGGCTCTACGTTCAGAGCAGAGCCTGACGCTGGGCTTGATCCCATGAGCGTGGTATCATGATCTGAGCCAAAATCAGGAGTGGACACTCAACTGACTGAGGCACTCAGGTGCCCCTGGATTTTTCCTTTTTTTTTTTTTATCACATTTTTATCACATTTTATCTTTTTTATCACATTTATCTTTTAAATGTGAGTTATGCTGCAATTGAATTGGTAACAAATTTTTAAAATGTTAAAAATATGTCTTTCGATTTTCTCTTCCTGTTATTTATTCTTTTGAAGAGATAGAATAGTAGAGGAAATTGACTATTATAATGCCTATAATGACTATTATAATGTCACAATTGGTGACATCTCTTTGCATGATGTGTTTTAAAATATTACCAAGTTGAGAAATAGTCTTATCTTAATAGATATATCTTAATCTTAAGATCATATATCTTTCCTAGCTCTTTTATAAAAATAAAGACTCTTTGCTTCTTGAAAACCAGCCATAGCACAAGGACAATATACTCTGATCTTTTTGTAAATCTACTTTGTGTTGTTGTAATGCTTATTTTCATACATATGTTGCTAAGGTATTAGTCACAATGCACCTGTTATAAAATATGCTTCCTTTTCTTTCATTTCATGCCTTTCTAACTGTTGGCAGACACCTGTCTTCTATATCAGGAAGTGAAAAGTCGGAAACCTTTCACTTCTTAAAGTGTTCTGAAGCTTTATTTTCTTATAATTTTTTCATTCCTCCAGAGTTTTATGCAGAGCTATTTTTTTTTTCCTTAGGGACTGCAAATTACCCCACTCCAATAGTGATCCTTTGAAAACATCACCAA
Organism: Prionailurus bengalensis; assembly: GCF_016509475.1. Taxonomy (NCBI): domain Eukaryota; kingdom Metazoa; phylum Chordata; class Mammalia; order Carnivora; family Felidae; genus Prionailurus; species Prionailurus bengalensis. Next base: position 11,220,439 of record NC_057353.1, on the reverse strand, counting down.
CCTTAACCATCTGCTTCCAACTATTAAAATCTGACTCGCAATGATCTTAAGAAGAACAGAAATTTCAACTGATATATTCAGATTGTTTCTTTCCAGCATTCATGATCCTTGTTCCATAGTCCTGAACCTTTACCCACAACTTCTGCAGAGTTCATTGTTAAAGTAGATGCATAATCATGCTTGTTTTCTTGTAAGCGAAGTGCCAAATACATACGAATTCATTTGCGAGGGCCGCTGTAATAAAATTCCACAACCTTGGTGGCTTAAACAACAGATTGGATTAGAACACATGCTAACAGCCTTGTTTTAGTTTCATTACTTCTTTAAATTCCCTGTCTCTGAATACAATCACATTCTGAGGTAGTTTGGGATTAGGCTTCAACATAGGAATTTTGGGGGGACATAATTCAGCACATAACAGCACATGACTCATGATCCCCGTCTATGTGGCTCTCTAGCACCTTAAGACATCAGTAGACCTCCCCAATAAAACCCGTGATTTGACAGAATATTCTAGCAGACCCTCTGTGAATGGGGCTCTGAGTGAATCATCTTTCAAGTTGTGCTTGAATGCAAAGTTTACATTGATGCCAGGGATTATTCACATTGGCAATTTAGAAACAAATCTTTCTGCACACAATTTGACCCACTTTGCTAACTATGGGAACAACATCTGAGAGGAAATTACTATCACTTTACATAAACTCATTATGGAGCTTGGACACAGTCTTATTTAAGTAGTTTCTGTAATAAAGTCTGATTTGGAGTCATCACATACGAACCTTTCAAAGGGAATTTCGTCTCTATTTAGCTGCCTGCCTCCGGAATATGTGCCAAGTACTTTTAAAAGACATTCACCTTCTGCAATGTAAGTTTTCGCGAGCATGTGGTTTACATTTGAGTTGGTTTTTTCATCCATCTGCCCACAAGAATGGACACATTCTATTGAGCATTTCCTGAGTTCACACTACAAAAGTATTATTATCTCAAAAGTAACCTATATGTCACCATCAAACTGGGAAAAGATGTGTAGAATGTAATGAACTGGTTTAGCCACCAGAAGCTGAAGTTGAGAAAGAATTGTTCTTATCAAACCATAACGGCTCCCTTACTGTATATAAAACAAGTTAAATGGGCATACCTGTCCTGAGGTCATTTACCCAGCATACCACAACCACCAAGGGCGTGTTGGTAGCTCTATACCATTCCTCATGTAGTGGAATTACATGGCAACTTCCTAGCTTTGAATGTCTTGGCCTCTACCTTTTCCTGGTCTTGACTTATAACTCATTGTTTCCCACAAAACTGTAGATCACTTATGGTATGTGAAATAATAATCGTATTCACAGAGATCTCAAACTAGAGTCTTGTACCCAAACATGGCCTATGGGTAGGTTTTATTTATCTCATGCAATCTTAATTCTTTAAATCATCTTGTATAAAATCAGAAGACTTCCTATAAAAATGCAAAACCTTGTGAGTTTATTTTTTTCTGAAATCACTGATATTGGTGATATTTTTCAGGAAGTTGATCCCGGTTTGAAAAATATATATATATAGTGGTGTTATATATATATATATATATATCACCATTAATATACATGCCTTTCCATATATACATATATATGGACATATATATATACATATATATGGACATATATATAATATGTATATTAATGGTGATATATACATATGATGAATTTTGTAATAAAGGATGAAATCATTGAAAATGCAATGAAATGTGATTTTATACTCTCTAAAATGTCTAAGAAATATGTACAATTCACCTAGCTTTATCAATGTGCTTCTGAAAGTTTTGGTAATTCAAAAATCAAAACAAAGATACAATTTCATAAATTTCTGAAAGCTTTCCAAACTTTTCATTCATTCATTCATTCATTCACTCATTCAATCTTTAACCAGTAACCAGTAAGTAAGAAATGATTCTACCTTAGGTGAGAAAGACTATTCAAACTTTGTTTTGCAATATAACTTTGGGTGGCAGTGGGATGAACGAAGGTGTCATATTGGCTGTATGTCATTATGATTAGTAGAGAAAACGTTATTTTGAGGAACGAAACATGTATCAGACACTCTCAATACATGTAAACATGCACATACGTACACCTGCAGCTACCACTTCCATGCAGGAATTCCTGCCCAGTATTTCTTGGGAAATTTGTGTTTTCTGAATGCTGAATCCTGAGGAAAATTAGTCAACAAACTGGGGAAATGAGGAAAAGTGTTACAGTTTTCGCGTGATATTTAAAGCTTAATAATCTATAGAGTATCGCTGGTTGGAAGGAATCCACTGATGTCAAGTCAATAGAAAGAGCAGGAAATGCGGACGCCTGTGGAGCGAAAGGTTCAAGTTGACATTTCCAACAACCAGCACAGGAGCAGGTAGGAGAGATGTCGTCCCCACCTATCAGCCTACTTACAGCTAGTACTATGTTACAACTGAATCTGACTAATGGTGAGTCATTGTGGTATATTGAATACTAATAAGTTTACGCACGTATTTTATACAAATTCTGTTGGTGGTATCCAATTGGAAATAATTGGGAAAATAACATTTGGAAGCAAATGAGTCCTTCAACGGAAAATTTTAACACATGCTATTGCTAGATGTGAATGTTATGTTATTCAGGTACTACCTAATTACATGCAGGGGAGCTTCCCATTATTTGAGCATTTGCCATGAAAATGCCATTAAAGGTAACATTTCTTATTTATGAAACAATTGTTTAAATATGTCTATAATAAAAGAAAAGAGAAAGAAGAACATTGGAATGCTTGATGACTAACCTAGGATTTCAAGAATTAACTGTGAATTCCCAGGAATTCTGATTCCTTGTTTCCAATATCTGTTGGAAATTTGGAAACATTATCTTCCACTAACTTTAGGAGTTGTACTGAGTCAAAATTTCTAATTTTAAAGCATGTTTTTTGTTCTTTATTTGGAGGCTCAACAAATAATCTAATTTGGCAACAATGGAAATTGTGTAATTCTTCTTTTCTGAGGCAAAAGGAAAAAGTACTTTAAATGTTCAGCATGCATGTGTGTGTGTGTGTGCGTGTGTGTGCGCGCGCGCGCGCGCGGGTGCACATGTGCGCATGCGTGTGTGTGCATGTGTGTATGTGTGTGGGATATTAAATGCATAGTTACTTGTTGGTAAAACAAACAATGGGAATCAGCTGGTAATTTTAAAACAATATAGTATGCTTTCTATTTCCATATGAAATGAGTTAATCTGCATTTAATTCAATGTGTTACTTATTCACATTTTATTTAATGATAAGTAAAAGACCTTTTAAAATTTTGCTTGACCTTCTCTTCTGTTTTGTTTACTTTGCCAGGGACAGCGATGCTATGAGCACTGAAATTGTATCAGAGATTTCTAAAATCACCAACTATAAATTTAAAGAACATTAAAAACCTAATTGTTCACACAGTTGTAATGACGACTCCTATCTTAGAAAGCTGCCTTGAAAACCCACAGATCTTTCTGTACTTAAAAAATGTAAATGACTTTTTTGCCCATGGGGAGATTAATAAATTCACTAAGGTGAAAAAAAATGAATCCTGTCTTCCCCAGTAAGAAAATTGCTCAAAGATTAATTTAGCCTGTTTAATTCAGCTCTCAAATGTTTCTTAGAGCTCTAAAATATTTCTCTACCTTCCTTGCACCTGGGGCATCAATTTGATTATTTTTACTCTTGATTTTAATGTGTCTACTTTCTTCTATATCAAGCCATTTTCATTTTCATTCAGTTCATTTTACCCTTGGTTTCTTTTTCACTTTTTCCAGAAGATTATTGCTATTCACGTTTTGCTGATATCTCCTCTTAAATTATTTTGGGTTCAAAGCCGAAAGGGATTTGTAACAGATACCGCGTTTTCCCCTTCTCTTTCCACTCTCAGCCCTTCCCTCCCGTAAACATAAATACCCACCGTCGGTGTTGATAAACTTGTGGTTTGCTCAATACTCGACACAGGGCGTTTTAAAGGAAACTAGTGTTTTAAGCTGAGGGAGCCCGTAACAAACATCAGCAAACTTTGAGTAACAACATTCAGGCCTCCAAGATCGCACAGTATTACCGAAAGGTAAAACTGACTGAACCGAATTCCACATTCCTTATGTACGTTCTTTTGATCGAAAAACACAGTTGACTGTCACATATTTTTTCACTGCCTGTTTTAAATAGCATAGTGGTTCTCTGTGGCTGTTAGACTCTTGAGGTCAACTTTGATGATTTACTTCAGATATAATCATGTTTATAGTACAAAATGCAATGTGCTCTATAAAAGTAAGAGGATTCTCTTATTATTTATTACACTTTATTATTTTTCCTTGATATTATCCCAGCTAGATTTCCCTATAAAATATGCCAGAATTTATTGTTCAGTTTGTACCTGACATCAAAATTCATTTGCTTTCTTTATGTCCTTCTTTATTATACTTACATTTTACAAATGATAAACAATTTCATGTTGACTTGAAATAATAGACATTTTTAAAAACTGTGAGACCTAGCACTTTTTCTGCTTAATGGGATCCATCTTAATGGAAGTACTTACTTCTGTGAGAATGCCCTAGAAAAATGTTGTTTTGCTAATAAAGCCAGTATGGTGTCTTGGCATTTTGCTTTAATCGTTTTGCTTGACTTAAGAGAAAGTACATACATCGATACCTCTAAAATTTTTAACTTTAAAGAAATGCTTAAATGTGTGATACAATTTTGCAAAATCTGAAACCATAAGGCTAAGGGCACTGTAGATGCGTCCTCAGTGCTCTAGTCAAGACATAAAAATATCCAGTGGGACTTTTAACCCGGGATCTGTGAATTTGCTAACCTGCTTTGAAACAGAGTAGAAACAGTAATTAAGTTACAATCCATTGAATCATTGCTTCAAGTTGTTTCCATTCTGTATATTACATGCTTGATTAATTCCTGGGGCAGGGTGAGGGACATATCCTTAATGACTCCAAAAGGGGGGCAGAGAAACTGGCATCGTCACCCCTCCTAAGTGGCATCTGACTACTGAGCATTACCAGGGGGGCGACGCTCAGCACGGATATATCCTTAGGCCAGATGCTTCTGTTTATTGGGCACAGAATCTGGTTTTACCTCCCCTAATGAAAAATGAATTCAAAGAGGGAGAAGATACCATTTCAAATAAGACTAGGGAAAAGATGCAACCTATAAACTGTCTACAGACTACGGAATGAGTGAAATGTTATGACAGGGAAAAATATGTGTTGGCAACACAGCCTGACTCGTATTTCAAGAGCAAAATTGAAACCATACTTCTGAAGGGCACAGATGGTGACAACTGGAAAGGTGCTTTGAAACACTACTATTTCAGAATGTGTCATGTAAACCCTCCTCTTCCCAATCACTTTCATGTGTAGGACAAATATATCTCAGGAGGAAAAAGCAATTTTGCTCCAAAGTTCTGGGTTAGACGACCGAGAAGCAGAAGGGGTGAAGAAGGAAGCAAAGTATTAAAATAAAAAGACTATATTCTCTAAAACAATATTAATAGTATATTAATAAGGTATTATGCACAAAGTAGGGTCAAAGTCCAATAATTGCATGGAGAAGTGGATACCATACAGGTCTAGTTATTGGCCCCCAGGACCAAGTACTCATGGCTAAAATGAGTCCTAATCTTTATGTCATCTTGTACTTTTTACCCCTTAAAAAAGAAGTAGATTATTTTGAATCAAAGACGATATACGTTTTATCTTAATATCAAGGTTAAATGAATTCCCAGAGAATTAAATATCGAAGCGAAAATGAGGGCAACAAATAATGTCTAACTGAGATTCTCTTTCATGTTTGATTTTTAAATTTACTTTAAAATTTTTTGCTTTTTGTGAAACCTAAAGGTAAGGGCAAAAAAGTATAACACAATATTTGCTTCTCAGGCAAAAGTGCCTGAAAGCCATGTGCAATGATCGTTTCTTATGATGTATTTTTAGGTTAAAGAGCTTTGGATAAGAATTTAAATTCTCAGTTGATGAGTCAACCTGGAATGAGCTCAAGGGTATAGCTCAACTTATCATTTATGGGTTTAGACTTTTACATTCAGGGAGTGTTAAATAACTTTCAAAATTAGTGTCTGGGGGTGCCTGGGTGGCTCAGTCAGTTGAGCATCTGACTTTGGCTCAGGTCATGATCTCACAGTTTGTGGGTTCAAGCCTCGCGTCAGGCTCTGTGCTGACAGCCTGCTTCGGATTCTATGTCTCCCTCTCTCTCTGCTCGCACACTCTTTCTCTCTCTCTCTCAAAAAAAAAAAAAGACATTAAAAACACTTTTTTAAATTAGTATCTGAACTGTGGGCATACTTTTTGATTCAAGGGAGCCAGGTAAACACCATCTCATAAGTACCCTGAATTAGCAATGCTCTTGGGAGCTCATGTCAAATGTGATCCAAGGGCACATTTAGAGGGTGAGGACTTTCTGGGCTGCACACCCTGAGCCTTGTTGCTGGATACAATGTGCTGGCTCATGTCAGGTGCATAATGAGTGCATTGTTGAATGAGTGAAGGAATGAATGAATGAATGTAACAGTTTCTCCATATGCTTTGGAAATCTTTCTTCTCTTTTTCACTGACTCCTCACTTTCCATCTGATTCTCTGGCTGTTCCTTCTCAGTGCTGTGTGTGTGTGTGTGTGTGTGTGTGTGTGTGTGTGTTGTGTACATACCCATACATGATTGTGTTTCCTCCTTGCTCAATTGTTCATTTAATATGTTTGTTCTTTAACATTCAATTTTTTCCTCCTCTGGGTGTATACTTCCTACTTAGGGAACTTACCTACAGGCATAGTTGTGTGGTTTCACACAGTAGGTATTCTTGTGACACCTCAGTGCCCATCTGCAAACTTTCTTCAGGGCTTTAGAACCATGTATCTATCTGCCAACTGGATATATTTGCTTAAAATTTCATAGGTATATCACAGTGCTTATGATTCAAACAAAGTTTGAATTTCATTGGAATTTCACTTTCCAAATTCGTTCTTTTTAAACATATTTCCTTTCATCCACCTCCCGGAACCAAAATGGTTTGTTAGTACCCTCAATGATATCTCTCCTCACCCAATCGGATGCCAAGTCCTGAAATCTATTTCCTTAATATTTTCATCATCACCGTCTCTTTGTCTTTCTCTTGACCCTGTATTGGTTCTGATCTCAGTGACTTCCTGCTCATGTTGCTACAATAGCATTCTACCTGCTCCTGCCTCCATTTATAACCCCTCTCTTATACTTTGCTGTCAGAGGCTTCTTTCAAAAATCCAATATGATCATGTCAACCTTCTACTAAAATCTCTTTATTATTTTCCTCTAAGGCTTTCGAGTAGAATTTCAACATTTTAGTTTAGCACACAGGCCTTTCTGCAAACTGGCCTCTCCCTGCCTTTCTAGCTGCAACTTCTTCCGTGGTGCCGTAAGCTTCTGTAATATATACCTGACCACTTGCAATTAAGAAATTCTATCTCTTTTGTGATTCCACATCTTCATTGTTCCTGCTACTTCTGCCTGAAATATCTGCCTGAATCCTTTGTCTTCCCTTTGCCTACCTCCATACTGGTCATTAAATAGTAAACTGTGTTCACTGTCGCCCCCTGGAAAGAGTTTCCTCCTCCTCAACATTCCTTTGATCTGTATGATTTATATGCTCCCCTTTCATTCTCGGGCCATTCTAAAAGCATAACGCTCACCACATTGTGTGATCATCTCTCTTACCTTTAGCTCTTCGAAGAAAAGTAACTCCCCATTCAACTTTGTATGCCCAGAACCTATCACAGTGCCTGACACATTGTAGGGACTCATTAATGTGTGCCGAATGGATAAATGCACAAATTCATAGGCAGAGCTCTGGGATTTAATTATGGCTGGAACATGAAGAAAAACATGATTCTGATAATGGATAATTTGGCTCTGATGTATTGTGATTTTTCACACCTCATTCCAGATATTTGGATTTCAGTGATAAGATTAAAAGTGTGCTATTAATATAGCCATGATAGTAAAGTAGGGTTATGACTCTGGATTTCATGTATCGAGTTTAGTGATTGTTTTCATTCGTCTTTGGGTTTTATGTTCATGTGAAACTTGGACTAAACCGAGCTGCTTGAGTTTCATTATGAAACTAAAGCTTGTATCTCCTCATATTAAAACCTCAGTTTAAAAGGCAGCAGTTTCAGGGGATCATTTCATAAAAATGTCAATTCTTGCAGTTTTGGAATTGAGTGACAGCCAAAAGTTTTAGCAAAACATCTGAGCAGAATTACTCACCAGTACCTCACAAATGGTGAATAAAGCATAGCAAGACTAAAAAGTAGAGATTCTGGTAACATTATTTTAGCTATAAATTAAATGTGTTTTGGAAGACGAAATCTGGTCTCAGGAAAATGTCTTTTGACCTTAAAGTATTCACAGGGTCATCTAAAATTTTTGACTCACCTCTCACATTCTTATTGTTCATTCCCGTGAATTCTTCATAAGACCTCTTACCCTGGCCCTAGGTTTCCGGAATATTCTCATCTATTTGCAATTTCTTTTCTTTAAAAGAAAACTTATTTGAAATTACTTGGAGTCAATTTACCATAAGAAAAATAGGAAAATTGTGTAACCTCCCAGCGTCTCATTTCTCACTCATTGGCACTCTGATGGAAGAGTTTATACTCTGTTTCAAGTGCAATTCAATGTAGGTTATTTCAAGCTGAAAAGTGTATTGATTATTCAGCAGAAAGTATGGACGCAAGGGGCAACTTTGTCACTGGGTTTAATTCTTAATAGCCAGAGTATTTTATCTGCCAAATTTCAATGCGAAAGTTTTATAAGATTCTTACATTTGATCTCCCATTAAAACATGTCCACGGCTTTGAAGTCATTTATAAGGTATGTATTATCGTGACTTATAATTTATAGAAAATGATTTCAAACTGAATTAATTCTATCTTCTGACACATTTTGACTTGTTCTAATACTTTCTTTTTGATTGCTTACTAGCTTTTCGTATCCGATAGCAAGTGTATAATATAAGGTCAATCTCCTTAAAAAGCATGTTTTGCAGCGTTTCTCTGGTGTGATTTGGTCTTATTTATTAACATTTGTTGGCACCTTAAGCAGAATTCATCAGTACAACAGACTAGAAAAGAATATGAACGTTTTCAAGGAAGCACAATGTGTGGTTTACTACATTTCAAAACCATTGCATTCTATGTAATCTTTTATTAAGGAATACGTGCATGATTATTTCTTTATGAGAAACACACATAGGCATCTGAGTTATATGTTGTCTAATTTCCATTAAATCACCTGTTCTATGTTGCAGGGAGTATGGCCGGAGTCACAAAAGATAAGTCCACAAAGTGCAATTAAGTGAAGGTCCTCACACTGGAGTCGGAATAAGGCCCTGACTCCAGAATGAAGCTTCTTTTTATTAGGGTAATTGCTAAAGATTACGTGCATAAAGTCAGCTAAGCAAGTGTGTTAATCAATCTAATGGTTTAGTTTACAAGGTTGAATTTCGAGTTAATTGGTTTCTATAACACTAGGAAGGGTCAGGTGTGAAGGAGGATCCCGCCCTGGACAATGGTAATGGCTCTACGCTTCCTTAGGAGCCACAGCTGTGTTCAGCTGTGTAAACATGTCCTAAGGTCTTGCACCTTCTCCAGCCCTTCCATTTTGAAGTCTTTTCCTTTGATGCTTCTGTCCTGAGTCTGCCACAGTTTTAGCTGAGATACAGAAACTGTACCAGTAATTTGCAATGATAAAATGTAATAAAAAGGACTATATTGACTCCTAACATGACTGTGTAAGATGCTCTGTAGACCCAATCCACGTGGAAACCGGTGAAAACTAATGTGAAAAACTAAACAACTCTTTGAAAGCCTCTGAGAGTGGTCTTCAGACACACAAATGAAAAAAAAATCTACTCAAGAAAATATAAAATTTTGTAAGAAAAGAATAAATTTGTGGTATTTCAACCAAGACCAATCCCTTCCCTGTCCCAGCAGTCAAGAGCACAGGGTTCCTCCCTGTAGTTCCCAGCAGAAAGAGCTTCCTGGAGGAGGAGCACGACATCAGTTTTTCTCATTCTGCCCCCATTTGCCTATTTCTTTTTTTTTTTTTTAAATTTTTTTTTCAACGTTTATTTATTTTTGGGACAGAGAGAGACAGAGCATGAACGGGGGAGGGGCAGAGAGAGAGGGAGACACAGAATCGGAAACAGGCTCCAGGCTCCGAGCCATCAGCCCAGAGCCTGACGCGGGGCTCGAACTCACAGACCGCGAGATCGTGACCTGGCTGAAGTCGGACGCTTAACCGACTGCGCCACCCAGGCGCCCCTCCATTTGCCTATTTCTAAGGCTAAGTTCTGGGCAAGTGCTTTTGGGAGATCAGGAACTTCCTCCCTCTGCCCTGTCTCCAGTCAATAAAGAGAGACTTTACCTTGGACGGGGAGCTGCTGACACTACTTGGACCATGACTACCCTTGCCTGTCTTGTGAAACAGTCGTTCCATATTGGAAAAGGCAAGCCAAGAATACTTTAGGCTGCTACCCACCCGCTTCCATCAAGCACTCAGTTCCGAGGGTGGGGGTGTCACTCTAAATGCAGCCTGCTATTGTCCTACCACCGGCTCCAGATCCCGGCCTCAGAGATTTCTTCTGGGATGAGAAGCAGGCTGTAAAACAAAACATCTCAACTTTCTCCAAAGGCATTGACATAATTTGCAACAGAGCATGAAGTTCAAATCTAAGGGTGCTCTCAAAAACATCGGAGGCTGCATTAGGGAACAACTGGGAGAGAATTCAGGATGCAGGCTGAACTGTAGGTCTGCTAGTTTTTCAAGAGAGAGTTGGGAATGGGGGTAGTTGGGAGAATACCTCTTGGGGTCAGGAGAAATAGCAAACACTGAGCTCAGGAACTGTTCCTTCAAAGGAGCTCAAATTAAATAGATTGTTTTTAGAACAGTTTATGCCCTAGAGAATTATTGAAACAATAAAGCAATCAGCCTCCCATTAGTGAGTCCTCATAGCTATACACGGCCAGAAAAAAGAGAAGAAAAGGCCTTGCTAACACCATTCTGAAACCAGACTAACTGTGGTCTCTCAAGAGCTATTCCTTCTTGAGAACCAACATCACACATTTACCAAACTTTACTAAGATAACCCAGTCAGTCACTGAACAAATAAACTACCAAATAACAATAACAAGTCCCAAAGTGAGGGGGAACCAGTATCCAGAATTACTAAAATACATAATCAAAAATGTCCAGTTTTGACCACCACCAACAAAAATATGAGACATACAAATAAACAGCAAAGTATGATCCACACATACACCAGGAAAAAAAACATCGGGCGGCAGAAATTGCCTGTGAGGGTGACCAGATGTGGAACTTAATAGAAAAGGACTTTATTTTTTTTTTTCAACGTTTATTTATTTTTGGGACAGAGAGAGACAGAGCATGAACAGGGGAGGGGCAGAGAGAGAGGGAGACACAGAATCGGAAACAGGCTCCAGGCTCTGAGCCATCAGCCCAGAGCCTGACGCGGGGGTCGAACTCACGGACCGCGAGATCGTGACCTGGCTGAAGTCGGACGCCTAACCGACTGCGCCACCCAGGCGCCCCTAGAAAAGGACTTTAAAATAGTCATTAAAAGTATGCTCAAAGAACTAAAGGAAACTTTAAATAAGCAAGTAGTGGAGGGCATGACATTGTTATATCATATAGAGAATATCAAGAGGGATAGAAATTATAAAAAAAAAACAAGGACAAATTTTAGGAATTGAGAAGTACAATAATTGAAAATAAAAATTCTCTAGGAGGGCTCTATGGTTAATTTCAATTGTCAAATGAAAGAATTACCAAACTTGAAGAGAAAGTGATGAATGCAGTCTAAAGAACAGAAAAAAAATGAAGAAAAATGAAAAGAACTTCCTAGAAAAGTGGCACACTGTTAATCAGAAAGAGAGAGTGAAAATGAAAAAGGCAGAAAAATACTAGGAGAAAGAATAACTGAAAACTTCCCAAATGTACTAAAAAACATAATGTACGCAGGAAGTTCAACAAATTGCAAGTTGGATCACCATAAAGAGCTCCAGGATGGTAAAAATGCTGGAAGTCAAACACAAGGAGAAAATAATGAAAGTAGGAAAAGAGAAATGATTTGCCATTAACAATGGAACATCCACAAGATAATAGCTGAAAAAAGTTCAACTTATAGCAAAGTATTTAAGTTTGTTACATTAATAAATGTAACATGTATCACAATAATATTACAAAAGGGAGTAAGGGATATACAAGTAACATTATATGTAGGTATATATGTAATATATATAACAATATATATAACATTGAATATATTATATATAATACTTTATATAATATATATTATAAACGTATATGCCCTAATGACAGCACCAAAATATATGATGCAATAATTGACAGAAATATAGTATGAAATAGATGATTCAACAATAATAGTTGGAGACTAATACTTTGCTTTCAATAATGTATAAAGCAATTACATGAAAGATTAACAAGATCAAGAAGGAAATAGAAACACAATGAAGACATAACATACTAAAACTTATGGAATGCAGCTAAAGCAGTGCTTGGAGGGAATTTCTGGCTCTAAATTCCTGTATTAAGAAAATAGAAAGATATCAGATTAATAACCTTACTTTCTCCCTTAAGATGCTGGGAAAAGAAGAGCAAACAACCTAACGTAAGCAAAAAGAAGAAAATAATAAAATTATTATGGGGGGAATTAATAAAATAAGAAAATAGAAAAACAATATAGAAAATCAATGAAATGAAGAGCTGATTCTTTGAAAAGATTAACCAAGTTGATCTTCAGTCAATCTGATCAGAGAAAGAAAGGATTTGAATGACTAGAATCAGAAATGGAAGAGTAGGTATTTCTGCCAACCTTAGAGAAATTAAAAAAAAATTTATAAAAGAATTCCATCTAAAATTCCTGTATGACAAACTATGTATTCCAATAAATCAGATCATTTAGAAGAAATGGGTAGATTCCTAAAAAGGCACAAGTTTCCAAAACTGAGTCAAAAAGAAATAGATAACCTGGATAAACTATAAAAGAGTAAAGAGGCTGAAATAATCATCAAAAAACTAGCTACAGAGAAAAGCTCAGGTCCAGATGGTTTCATCACTGAATTCGAGCAAACATTCTTAATTCTTTAGATAAGAATTAATGCCAGTGCCTCATGAATTCTTCCAAAAAATAGAAGAGGAAGGAGCACTTCCCAACTCCTTTTATGATACCAGTATTACCCTGATACCAAAACCGAAGTCATCACAAGAAAACAATAATTAATATTTCATGTGGAAATGAATGCCAAAACCCTCAACAAATTACTATTAAATGGAATTTAAATGGAATTACTATTAAATGGAATATATATATATATATATATATATATATATATATATATATAAAGAATTATACACTATAACCAAGCAGGATTCATCCCAGGAATGCAAGGTTGGTTTGACATCTGAAAAATCAATCAATGTGATATAGCAGAATAAAAAACAATCATATAATACATCAAGTTAGAATCATATAATTATATCAATAGACAAAGAAAAGGCACTCAACAAGATCCTGTCATGATAAAAACACTGAACAAACTAGGAATAGAAGAAAACTGTCTAAATATGATAAAGAACATCTATGAAAAACCCACAGCTAATATCGTACCAAACAAAGACTGGATACTTTCCCCCTAAAATTGAGATTAAGATAAGGATGTTTGTTCTCAGTTCAACATTGTACTAGAGGTTCCAGCTGGGACAGCTGGCAGGAAAAAGAAATAAAAGCCATCCAGATTGGAAAGAAAGAAGCAAAACTATCTGTATTCAGATGACATAATCTTGCATATAAAAAAATTCTACAGAGTACTCTAAAAACCATGGAAACTAATAAAAGAGTTACTAAGGCTGCAAGATAGAAGATCAATTTACAAAACTCAATTGTATTTGTCAACACTCACACCGAAAAATCTGAAAATAAAATAGACATATAGATCAATGAGATAGATTGAGAGTTTAAAAATAAAACCAGGTGTTTATGGTCAGCTGATTTTTGATAAGGGTTCCAAGACCCTTCAACAGAGAAATAATAGTCTTTTCAACAAATCATAATGGACCCCCATGTTTATAGCAACACTATCAACAATTGCCAAAGTATGGAAAGAGCCCAAATGTCCATCTATGGATGAATGGATAAAGAAAATGTGATATATATATATACATACACACATACACACACAATGGAGTATTACTCAGCAATCAAAAAGAATGAAATCTTGCCATTTGCAACTATGTGGATGGAACTGGAGGGTAATTAGTGAAATTAGTGAAATTAGCCAGAGAAAGACAAAAATCATATGATTTCACTCATATGGGGACTTTAAGAGACAAAACAGATGAACATAAGGGAAGGGAAACAAAAATGATATAAAAACAGGGAGGGGGACAAAACAAAAGAGACTCATAAATATGGAGAACAAACTGAGAGTTGCTGGAGGGGTTGTGGGAGGAGGGATGGGCTAAATGGGTAAGGGGCATTAAGGAATCTACTTAAATCATTGCTTCACTATATACTAACTAATTTGGATGTAAATTTTAAAAAATAAACAAAATAAAGTTAAATTAAAAAAATAAAAAAAAATAAAAAAACAAATCATAATGGAACAGCTGAATAGCCTCATGCAAAAGAATGAAGGTGAACACATTATACACAAATTAACTTAAAATGGATTAAAGACCTAATTGTAGAGTGAGAACTATAAAACTTTTAGAATAAAACATGGGAGTAGCTCTTCATGACTTGGATATGGCAAACGATTCTTATATATTACAACAGACCATATGCAACCAAACCAGAATGTAAATAATTTGGACTTCATCAAAATGAAAAACTTTTGTGCTTCAGAGAACATCATTAAGAAAATGAAAAGACAACTCACAGAATGGGATGAATCATTTGCAAATCATATACTTGTTGAGAATCTTGCATCCAGCATAGACAAGGAGCTCTTATAGTTCAATAATGAGACAACCCAGTTAAAAAACAGGTTATTTATAGACTTTTAGTGGCAATAATGTGTCAATATAGTTTCATTGATTGTTAACAGGATACCACTCTAGTGCTAGAAGTTGATAGTGAGGGGAGATTGTGTATACATAAAGGCAGGCAGGTCATATGGCAGGTCTGTAACGTCTACTCAATTTTGCTGCAAACCTCAAATTGCTCTAAAATAAGGACTATTAGGGCACCTGCATGGCTCAGTAGGTAAAGCATCTGACTCTTGATTTCAGCTCAGGTCATGATCTCATGGTTCATGAGATCCAGTCCCGCCTTGGGCTCCCTGCTGAGAGTACAGAGCCTGCTTGGGATTCTGTCTCTTCTTTCTCTGCTCTTCCCCCATTTGCACTCTCTCTTAAAATAAATAAATAAACATTAAAATAATAAACAAAATAACAGCTATTGGGTTTTTTTAATGAGAAAAATATCTGAATAGCAAAAGATACAAGCACATGAAAATAAGCTCTACATCCTTAGTCATCAGAGAAGGGAAAATTTTGTATATTTTAACATAAAAATAAGAATATGAAAAAGCTATTACAAAGCTCTTAGATGAGAGCAACTGAAACTCTATTTTAGTTTTAAAAAATGATATGTTCAAGACAAGGCAATTAGATTGATATATGTCTGAAAAACAGTCATATTAACAAGTTGGACAGTGAGGGTGATGAGAATTGTATATGAGTATTTATAAAGGATATTCTCCATGGATCTAGAATATAAGGAGCCAAAGAACAAATATTGCTAGCGTTTATCAAGCAGTGTCTAAGGAGATGTTCTAGTTGGAAGAGGTGAATTGTGCATCTCTTAGAGGCATTGACTGTTCATGAAGCAGGAAGAGTTGATTAAATTTTTCTAGAGCCAGTAATTAATATCCATGGTCACAAAGGAACTTTGGGCTTTATAATTAATGCCCTGATAATTAGAAGTAGCCGTAGCATTGGTCACCATCAATAGTCTTTTGTCTGGCAGTGTGTATGTTCTGATATAAATGAATGAGACAGTATCTTAGTTTATAGATGAGTTACCTATGACTTCTTTTTCCTGAAAATATGATGCATAGCTACAGAATGGATCAAACACACATTTGCAGTATGCAACCCATAAGGTACTCTACGAGAGAGGCACCAACCTCTTTCTTTGCAATCACTCTTCAGGTGCAGTAAGGATCAAGACACCACAGGTTGAGATGGAACTTCTTTGATTCAGTGATATTCCGTGGTGTTTTGTTTTGTTTTGATATCACATTGTTTTTTAAAATATTTTTTTAAGTTTATTTATTTATTTTCAGAGAGAGGAAGAAAAGTGGGGGAAGGGCAGAGAGAGAGAGAGAACCCCAAGCAGGCTCTTCCCTGGCAGTGCAGCTGAGCTGAAATCAAGAGTTGGACACATAACCAACTAAGCCACCCAGTAGCTCCAAAATATGTTTTTAATGTATACAAACATATAATAATATTAATAACTATGTGTTGAGTATTTAACATATGGCTGGTACCTATACAAGTGGGGTTAATATTTCCATAAGTGCCACAGAATCTTCACAAAACTCTTCTGAAGTAGACACTATTATTAAGACTAACAAGGGCAAAACTATTATTATCATCTCCATTCAGTGATGAAGTGTGGGAGGCTTAGGTAGAATAATTGACTCAAAATCACACAGTCTAGAAGTGGGAGGTTGTGTTCTGAACTACTGGGGAGGGTGATTCAGTGTAAAAACAGATATTTAAGTCTTATATTCAAACCAAGTTGGTCAGCAAAAATAAAGAAATGCAAATGTACCTACCTATGTACCTATATAAATGCAGAATTGTAAAAAAAATAAAGTATGAAGAAGTAGCAATTTATTTATTTATTTATTTTGAAAATATACCAGTTAGATGATGTAAATGATATTGCTCTGTATGTAGAGACAGGTCATATCTACCATGGCTAACATTTTCTATAGAAAAGAGCAATTAACAAAATCACAAATATAAACTATCTTTGATATCTATTATAACAGATAATTATTTATCAGCTCAAGTAAGACATACATTAACTACAGATGATAATAGGTGAATATTGATCTGGTCTGAATCTCTACCCTGGAATGCCAGGAAGTGAAATTTAAACACTATCATATATTGACAGGCTGTTATGAATATAATGAGGTCAGAAGATTTTAGTTAAAATGGAAAAAAGCTTACATTGACAAGTAATTCTTGGTTGTGAACAGAACTGCTATTTAATCTTAACTACTGCCTATTTCATATTATAAGCTTGCATTTTATTTTTGCAGTCATTAAAATAATTATATTAAAATGAATTATAGTTTAATAATAAATATTTTTTGCTATCATATCTATAGCAATCCCAGTAACAATCACAGTTGTTCACTTGTCCTACCTTTAAATAAATGCCTATTTAATTTTTTTGTTTATTTTTATTCTATTTTTTTTAATTTTATTTATTTTTTTTTTAATTTTTTTTTCAATGTTTATTTATTTTTGGGACAGAGAGAGACAGAGCATGAACGGGGGAGGGGCAGAGAGAGAGGGAGACACAGAATCGGAAACAGGCTCCAGGCTCTGAGTCATCAGCCCAGAGCCCGACGCGGGGCTCGAACTCACGGACCGCGAGATCGTGACCTGGCTGAAGTCGGACGCTTAACCGACTGCGCCACCCAGGCGCCCCTCTATTTTTTTTTAATTTTAAAAAACATTTGGGGCACCTGGGTGGCTCAGTTAGACCTCAGTCCAACTCTTGGTTTTGTCTCCGGTCATGATCTCACAGTTTCATCAGTTTGAGACCCATGTCAAGCTCTATGCAGACAGCATG
The DNA here is from genome assembly GCF_016509475.1 of Prionailurus bengalensis. Taxonomy (NCBI): domain Eukaryota; kingdom Metazoa; phylum Chordata; class Mammalia; order Carnivora; family Felidae; genus Prionailurus; species Prionailurus bengalensis. The sequence goes on along the minus strand of NC_057353.1, from coordinate 11,202,479 downwards.
GAGCCTGCTTGGGATTCTCTCTCTCCTCTCTCTGCCCCTCCTCTCTCTCTCTCTCTCAAAATACATACATAAACTTAAAAAATTGACTCAAATTGGGCCACTTAGATATGTAATTATAAATTAGATTTGGATATGAGATTATAAATCTTGGGGAAAAAAAACAATAGAAAATATCTCTGAGATTTAAGTTTGGACAAAGACTTCTTAGGATACCAAAAGCATCATCTGTAAAAGAAAAATTCGATAAACCACACTTGGTCAAAATGGAAAATTTGCTCTGTGAAGGATCCTGTTAAGAGGTTGAAAAGACAAGCTGCGGACTGGAAGAAAATATTTGCAAACAGATATATTCAACAAAACGCTAGTATGTAGGATATATAAGGAATTCTCAAAACCTAAGTATGAAAAAAATCCCCAAACGACCCTCTTACAAAACGGCCAAAGACACAAATAGACATTTTACGCAACAGAATATACGAGATGAGAGTTAAGGACATGAAAAGTCATTCGACTGCATTAGTTATCAAGGAAATGCCAATAGAGACTACATTCAGCTGTCACTACCCACCTATCCCAGTGGACAATGTAGAAAATAGGGACAACAGTAAATGCTGATAAGGATGCAATTAACCTACTTCATTCGTGCATTGCTGATAGGAAGGCAAAATGGTGTAATCACTCTGGATTCACAGTTTGGCAGTTTCATAAAAAAACAAAAAACAAAAAACAAAAAACAAAACTAAACATATAATATCATATGACCCATCTATTTCATTCTTGGACAGTTAGGCCAGAGAAATGTGAAATTATGTTTACACAAAAACTGGCAATGAAAGTTCCCAATACATACATTATTCATAAGAGTCACACACTGGAAACGAGCCAGATGTTCTCGTTGTAACGGGTGAATGGTTAAATAAACCACGGCACACACATACCATGGAATACTACTTAGCAATAAAAAGGAATGGAGTATTGATTGACACATGTCACAATTTGGATGAATCTCTAGAAAATTATGCTAGATGAAAAAAAGCCAACCCTCAAAGATTGCATGGTTTGTTTCCGTTGGTATCACATTCTCGAAATGACAGAATTATAAAAGCGGAGAATGAATTAGTGGTTGCTGGGGGTTAGGAATGTGAGTGGGGAAGGCTGTAAGGAAAGTGGCTATGATTATAAACGGAAACTGTATGAATATCATAGTGATGGGACTCTTGTATCTTGACTACCGTGGTGAGACATGAATCTACGCATGGTATGATTGCACACAGCTACACACACACACACACACACACACACTCACACACACACACACACACACACACACATACAGGAATGCATGTAAACTGGTAAACTCTAAATAAGGTCATGGTCAGTTTCCTTGTTTTGGTGTTGTTCTATGTTATGTAGTATAGTAACACTGGGGGAGGCTGAGAGATGCATGTATTGGATATCTGTTCTACCTCTTACCGCTTTAGGTAAATCTACAATTTTAACAAAATAACAAGTTAAAAAATGGATACTAAGAATCACACACACAGGCAAGGAAAATATAGAAAGTTCCTGAGCCTCTGTTAGCCTGTCACATCATTTTCAGTCATTTTAAGGTGTCCTATCTGGGGCTCTTGAAAGTGCTAGATTCTCTCTTTTTTTTTTTTTTTGCTGCGGAGAACCTGTCAAATGACACCATTCTTTTTTTTTTTATCTCATTAATAATCCATTTGAGAAGATTGGAATCTGGCATACTTACCCACATTTTAAAGGCAACAAAATGCAGGTGCCATGTGGTTAAGGTACTTTTCCGTAGGTACAAAGCTGAGTAATGAGAAGACAGGAAAGAGAAGCGAATGTCTCCCTGGGCCCCCTTCCTCCAGGCCGCACTAACTTCCCCAAGCCTCAACCACCCATCATGGCCGACTTACACTGAGTCTTTCCTAAAGCGTGTTGCCTCGCTTAGCCACAGAACCCACTCCTTGCTTTCTAGTTAGAGGTCAGCCTCTCAAAAATCACAAGGGAAGCAATGCTGATACATGAGTATGGAGAGTTTTGTATTCTGGATGAGGAGGTTAGATATAATTTGATTTGCAACGTCATTCAAGGTAGTTGAACAAAGGACTGCCACAAGATGTATCTGTTCTGAAACATAAAGAAATGAGGTTGGCAGAATTGTTATGACACCAAGGCAAAAATTCAATGGAGATTTAGAAAGAGGCTAAATGGCCTGTGAGTTTGAAGGATAAGAAGTGGTGGGATTCAGAGCAGGCCATCCTGAAATATGCCACGGTGGCATCTTGATTATTGTGAATTAAAGTTACTTAAGAAAGAGCTGGGGCAAGAGGACACTCCGACCCTCCTCCATCCCCCAGAAATCAGGAAATAGTTTCCCCAGGTGAAGGTCCCCTGGTGCACCTGGTGGGTCGAAAGCATCCTTATGGCCAGACGTAGGAAATTCAGAGCCAAGAAGGCTGTATAAACAAACTTTGCTACATCAATAATTTGCTACCCCAAGCCCAAACTTGTTTGTCTTGTCAATTCTTCACAAATGTATTGTTTCTTTGTCTAAAAAGTATAAAAGCTGCCTGCTTTGGTCATTTCTTTGAGTCTCATATTTTTATAAACTCCTATACATACAAAATTAAATGTTTTTCTCTTGTTGATCTGTCTTATGTCAACTTAATTATTGGATGAGCCCCCCCACCAAAAAAAAAAAAAAACTAGAAGAGGAGAAAGGAAAGCTCCCCCCCCCCCAGAAGAAAGGGAGTATTATTTGTCAGGCCTCTACTACAGATATTGGGCAATATAAACAGTGTTCGCCATGTGGGCCAAATTTAAGAATGAAATTTCGTAAACTATAAAATAAAATAAAAACCAGGTTTGCCGGTAAAACACAGCAGCAAATGTTTGTGGATGTGCTAGTGAGTAAGCAACAGAAAAATAAACTTCTGGTTGGATGAACCTTCGATCCTCAAAAAGAAGGCGTACAAAGACTCTAACAAATTGTGTCCCTGCAGTTTACCAGAATTCAACCAGACTGAAGAGTTAATAGACTGATAAATGCCTCACCAAGATTAGATTTCCCCTGTGTCAGTAAGACTTCTTTATAAAACAATTTTTCACCAGTCTCAAGACCAAACTGGTCCCTGTTGGACACTCACCCATTGCTGAAATGATCAATAGCCCCCAATCAAATATATCCTGTCTCTGATAAACATTGGGTAATAACACATATTGCTAAGGAGAACATAACACAATAAACTGAGCCTGCAGAACGGTGAAAAATAGAATTTAGGAGATGAAAACTTAGGAGAGAGAATTCATTCAAACCAGCACTACCTAAATGGCCTCTGCCTTCACCCTGAAAAGGACTGGCCACTCTACAAAGATTAGAAATGAGAATCGCAATTCTAAACGTGTGCATACGAAGGGGGTGGGAGGGGCTACAGTTATAGTAGTTCTCATACTCTGGTACGTGCAAGAATTAGCTGAGGGATTTCTTAAAAGGCAGCTTCTTAGGCTTCACCCTCATCCTCACCCAAAGATTCTGGTATGTTAGTTCTGGAATGAGACATAGAAATTTGCATTTTTACATGCATTGTACTGCAGTGCTCACCACCCACCCCTTCCCGACATAAACACCTGGTTTATCCTCCTACACTGTAAAGATTATCTGGGAAAACACTTTATGGAACACAGGATCAAAGTGCACACGTCATCATGTTGCGGAAGAAAGAGCGGAGGCTCAGGGACATTAGACACCTTATGCATTGTCGTACAGTGAATTAGCCTAATATGTATGGGTTAACTACCACCCACATGCTGTGCTGTTTATCTTAGTCCACACAATGCATGGCAGGGACATTCCAGTGTGTTAGTATCTCCTTCTTTATGATTTCTTTGTTGAACTGTAAAGTCCTTGACATGTGTGTTGCTGGATACTGGGATCCAATCTTGTTCATGTCTTAGTCTGATACAGAGTCAACGTGAGTGAGCCCAGGAAAGGAACATTGGGAGATAACTTTAACCCCTTTGTTTTCCTATAAATATACCTCAGGGTTCTGTTCCCCGCTCTCTCTAGTTGCTTAAATCTGTGCAAATTAAGTGATGATGGTCTGATAAGAACATATATCAGGATCATGCCTTTTGCTTTCCGAGCACCCTCACTTTTCTACCACTCCTTTTATTAGATTAAAATAACAAAAGCATTTGTTCATAGCAAAAACACAGATGTCTCATGGCCAAAAAAAAAAAAAAAAAAAAGGGAGGGAGAGAGATAGAATATTACATTTTTCTAAAGCCTGTTTCTTATTAAGCCAGACTTGATTGGTTTTAGACCCAAGAGACATCGGCCAGTGCTTATTTCCATGGCTTCCTTAAAGATATATTCCCCCAGAATCTTTCCTTTTCCTATTTTCTCTAGGAAAAGTAACCGAAGGAACACATTTTCAACCTTGATGCTATCTCATAAGAGGTTAGAAGAATCAGTTAACTTTTTCCTGTATTTGGACTGTCAGCTTCAATATTCTCCCTGATATTACTTTATTTTTTTAATCACAGTCTCCAAGCAATAGCAAATTTTTATTCATGCACATGATGACTGTGATTTTCTAGATAGAGTTTTGTGCTTTGGAACTTGAATTGCAATGCAATTATCTTTCCTTTTTTACCCTTGCTTTCCAGGGAGATAACCCTACAAATTTTGATTTTCTAGACATAGTGTGGTCTTCTTTGAATTGCAAATTTTCCTTTCCTTTATATTTTTAGGCTGAAATTTTTATATTGCAAAATGCATTCTTATAGATTTATACACACATATGTCCATATGCATTTAAACATATATGTTTTTTAATTCAAATATACCGATGGGTAATAACCCCCTGCTCAGCATTACCTTGAAGGCTTATCTAATTTTAACATTGCATGTGCATGGAAACACAAAAAAAAAGTCTCTTCCAGTCCTTTTCAAGCTGTGACTGGTTAATTTATCATGTCAATCAATGACATTTTCACAATTCATATGAGTGCATTCTATCTTTAGGATTAAAGTAAAATTTGTTACCCAGTATTTTTTTCAGACCAATTTTAGAAAGTGGCGATGGAGAGTACAGTGGACTATTAGGTATGACATTTCATAATATTAAACCCAGAATGTTAATATTAGAAGGAATCTTGGAAAACCCATCTAAACTATTGATGCTTGTAAAAATCTGATGAGAGATATGACTTCCTTCTCCCGAAAATACATGCATAGTTATACACGCACACAAGCACACATTTTTTTTTTTTTTTTGGTAAAAAATTTAGTAGGCTTTCTCTGTACCAGTAATTCTGGTTTAGGACACCTGCATAACTTCAGTACTTACAGATAAGGAAAGTTGGCCCTCACTGTATCACTACTACGTCTCCATTACGCATCACCAGTATGTGTAGTATAGAGCCTGACAGTGTGCGCTGAATGAATAGGTGTTTGATGAATGAAGGAAGGAAGGAATGAGTGAATGAGTAGAGGCTTGTGTCTTCACAAGAACAGAAAATTCTTTCCTTTCTTCTTTTACGTCTGGAGTTGTAATTGTTGGAAATGAGTTGAAATTTACCTCTCTGTAAATTTGAACTCTTGGCAAAATTCTACCTATTGTAAAAACAAAATCGTAAGTGTGCTTTTGATTTAACTTAACTGTGGCAATATTGAACAGTTACCAAGAATCACTTCGGTTTCCCAAACTAAACATAGTCTTGAAGTATCCCATATATTAGACGGCTTCCACAATCTCTCATGCCCCTGGTTATACAGTCATACAATGTATATATCTCCTTAAAGGGTAAAAAAGAAGGTGAACGGTTCCCCCAGATTGTTGTTAGTGTAGTAAGGAAAATGATCACTTTTAATCTGCACACGTTACTGATACTTATTTTCCTCTTTTCCATATACTGCTGGTCACAGAGATTGATGGCACAGTAATATAGAAAGCCCAGTGTTTCAGACCTTCTTCCCTTCACTAAAGGTACATGGAGATCAAGAATGTGAATGTGCAAAGAATTTCTCTGTGTTTGAGGAATCAGTGTTTCTAGTCAGCCTACTTGAGATCCTAGACTAAACAGATTTTGAACATCTAAAATTACCTCAAAAATAGAAATGGTTTAAATGAATGCAATATGACACTTTTCCTCAAAATCTCAAGGCTATTCATTCTTAGATAGATGATCACCATCCTTTTAGTCCCACGGTGGGAACATACTTGAGACTAAGTCTCAAAGGAGAGAGGTCTCAGGACACATTAAGTGGTAACATCCCTTTTGACCAACTCAGTCCATAACAAAGGAACTTTTTATCTTTTGAGTTCATTGCGTTTATAACTTTTTTTGAATTTAGGACATTTAAAAGAATTTTTTAAATGTTTATTTATTTTTGAGAGAGAGAGAGAGACCTAGTGCAAGCAAGGGAGGGGCAGAGAGAGACGGAGACACAGAATCTGAAACAGGCTCCAGGCTCTGAGCTGTCAGCACAGAGCCTGATGTGGGGCTCAAACCCACAAACCATGAGATCATGACCTGAGCCAAAGTCAGACGCTTAGCCAGATGAGCCACCCAGGTGCCCCTAATTTAGGAAATTTTTGACCACTATTTCTTCGAATATTCTTTCTGCCTCTTCTTTCCATCTGAGATTCCCATGATGCATATGCTGGTACACTTGATGTTTTCCACAGGTTCCTTATTTTCTGTTAAGTTTTGTTTTTCTTCCTTTTTCTTGTGCTCCTCAAGCTGGATAATTTCAATTTTTTTTAATTCTTTATTTATTTATTTTGAAAGAGAGAGAGAGGAAGAGGGAGAATCCCAAGTAGGCTCCATACTATCAGCACAGAGTCCGATGTGGGGCTCAATTTCATGAACCGAGAGATCATGACCTGAGATGAAATCAAGAATCTGGTGCCTGACTGACTGAGCTACCCAGGTGCCCTCAACTGATCTATCTTTAAGTTTGCCGACTTTTTCTTCTGCCTCCTCTAACCTGCTATTGAAACTTTCTAGTGCATTTGGCAGTTCAGTTATACTTTCCGTTTCAGAATTTGGTTTTAAAAATAATTTCTATTTCTATGCTGATGTTCACTATTTGTTCATGCATTGTTCTCATAGTTTCTTGGTCCTTGGTTTTCTTTGCCTCCTTCTTTGTTTTGCAAGTTCAATGTAAATGCTTTCTCAGGGACTATTTTTTTTCTTTCTTTTTTTAATTTTTGAGAGAGAGAGAGAGACAGAGCACAGGTGGGGGAGGGGCAGAGAGAGAGAGAGGGAGACACAGAATCTGAAGCAGGCTCCAGGCTCTGAGCTGTCAGCACAGAGCCAGATGTGGGGCTCGAACTCACAAACCGTGAGACCACGACCTGAGCCGAAGTCGGACGCTCAAACAACTGAGCCACGCAGGTGCCCCTCTCAGGGACTATTTCTATTCATTTCTTCGGTGAAAGGGCCCCACCTTCTTCTTTTTTTTTTTTTTTCTTGTTTTCTTTTGCATGCTCCATAATTTTTGGTTGGCATCTGGGCAAATGGAATGTTTAATGTGATAAATCTGGAATCCGATTCCTTACCATCCTTGGAGTTTATTTTCGTTGCTTGCTAATGTATCAAAAATATTTTTTTAAAGTCTCTATTCTTTATCATGTGTGGAGAGTGAGAGCGATTGTGAGACAGAGACGGAGAGAAGATCCTCTCCTTGTCTTCGCAGATTGGCTCTCGGCTGGGAGTACGCCCTCAACACTTAGCTATCCTGTTTGCAACTCTGTCTTAGCTTTCGCTTCCTGCTCTCACCCACCCAGAGACCAGCCAGAGGGAAAAGCTGAGAGTCCTCTTAGGTCTCTTTCGAGGATGCTTCCTGTCCTGGGCATTTGCATGGCTTTCTAAATTCTCCAGTACACACAAGTATTGTTTTTTGTTTTTTTTTTTAATATCCTTGGTTTCCCAAAGAAACGTTCTCCACAGTTTTCCCTTGCACGATGTTGACCTATCATACGGCTCAACAATAATCGTTTGCTCCAGGTTTTTATGGGTTTTTTTATGAGCTACGGTTTAGGAAATGCTTGTTTCTGTTCTGCCCTGGGTGAGTTCCCAGGTAAGTGAAACAGAGACAAGCCCTTGAATCAGTCCTTTAGTGGTCCCCAAACCAGTTAAACAGTAAAACACTACTCTTTGCAGATAAAGACCACTCTCCTGCCTCTGAAACCAGAGACCAGAGCTCAACTTTGGTAATACAGACTTCTAGCCTCAACACTGTCGCTGGACTGGGGAAAGACTAGGGCAAGGACACGTAAAAATGCCACAACACTTTCCTACCCTTGTTAATTTGCTTTTTTTCTGGACTCTGCATTCACTTGGCTTCTATAAATGTTCGACTGTTTTCCGAAGTTCTGGCAAAATGGTTTTTGATGGTGTCTGCTTGAATTTTCTGTTGGTGTGGAGGGACAGGCTTTTGGAGCTGCCTACTCTGCATCTATGCTGATGTCACTATTTCACCACAAAATAGTTCAGAAACTGCCTTAGACCTTATTTAGAGATTCTGAGCTAAATGTTTCTTTAGACATGCTCAGTGTTCACCCTTGCTTCACCAGAGCATGGATAAAATAGCCGCATTAAACTCTGTGCGATAAATCCGACATCTGAGTCATTTCAGATTCGGGTTCTGTTGGTTATCTTTCCCCTTCAGAGTTGTTAACCTTTCACTGGTTCCTCGTATGCTGAATAATTTTGGATTGCATCCTAAGCATTTTGAATATTATATTATGGGAGTCTAGGTCCTGTTAAAATCCCTTGGAGAATGTGAACTCTCTTTGTTTTATGTGCGATCAAACAAGTTACTTTCAGACCACAAGTTGCCTCTGTGGGCTGTGGTTCTAACGTCAGTTTAATTTTCAAAGGCTTTGAAGTGATGTTTGATGTGCCATGCAGGGGCCAGTATGGAACCTGGGCTATGGTCTACACTGTAGTTTTGTTCTTAAAGCCTTTCGCTCTACTGATTGAGTTAGTTCTGTACATGCACAAGTTGGGAGGTGCCAGGACTTCATATGTAGACCTGAAGGGTACCTTTCTCCATTTTCCATTATTCCCGATTTCTCCCACACTCGCTGGCCCTGAGGTTCTTCTTTACTGCTGGCCTGGTTAGATTGATTGTTTTTAGCGTCCCTGCACCATCACACATTTTTCATGAGGGATCTGTTTGGGGCAAATCAATACAAAAAAAGAGGAAAAAGTCGTGTTTTCCCCTTGCACTCTTTAGAGCACAGGAGGCCCCTTTTTTGTTTGGTTTTGATTTTTATTTAGTTTTGAGAGAGAGAGAGAGAGAGAGAGAGCGCGTGGGGGGGGGGATGGGGCAGAGAGAGAGGGAGACACAGAATCCAAAGCTGGCTCCAGGCTCTGAGCTGTCAGCACAGAGCTCAACGTGGGGCTCGAACCCAAGAGCCATGAGATCATGACCTGAGCTGAAGTCAGACGCTTAGCCGACTGAGCCTCCCAGGTGCCCCTCAGTTATCTTGTTTAAAATGAAAGACTTAATTTTCCCTCAGAGTTAGGTGCCTACAGAGCTGTGGATTCCACCACCACCAGAGGACTTTAGGCTCACGATTGGGGCTTGCCCAGAACAGGGTTGGTTTCGTAAAATAAGAATGAAGAAATGGTCATCTACTCTTAGTCGCTGTTCTCACCACCTTCCTTCATGATTCTCTGGCCAGTAGAAGAGACATTTTCTTCGAGTTTTTCTTTCCGTGCTCACTTCCAAGTTTTAAGATTTCATGTTGCCCTGAGTCTGAGACAATAGAAATGGGAAGAATTAAAAAAACAAAACAAGAACTTATGATCTTGTTAGGTTTTTCTTTGAATTTCAATGTCTCCTCTTAGCCTGCTGTTATTTGCTTTTCAGAATCTTCAGATATTTGTTTTATATATTCTACCCAGGGTTTTATAATCAGTAGGAGAGAGAGGCTGGAGCATCCTTACTCCATATTAGTTAGATACAGATCCAGAAGGTTTTTTTTTTTAAGTTTATTTATTTTGAGAGAGAGAGAGACAAAGAGAGAGAGAGACAAACAAGAGAGAGAGAGAGAGAGAGAGAGAGGAGGGGCAGAGAGAGACAAGAGAGAGAGAATCCCAAGCAGGCTCCACACTGTCAACACAGATCCTGACGCAGGGCTCGAACTCATGAACCATGAGATCATGATCTGAGCCTAAATTCAGAGTTGGACATTTAACCAACTGAGCCACCCAGGCACCCCTGGAAGTTTTTTCAGATGCTTTTATTATAAAATAAGACATAGGTACAGAGAACCACCTAAAACAAACGCATAGCTAATGAAACATCCTGCCTTAAAAAAATAACATTTTTCATGTACCAAAGAAGTTCTCCATGGAATATATCACATCACAAATTACTGCCTCTCTTTCCAACATATTAACTATTATCCTGACTTTATAATAGCCAATTCTGAAAAGATTTGGCACCCAAGTGTGTGTCTCTAGGCATTATACTTTAATCTTGACCATCTCCTTTTATTTGACATGCTATATTAGGCTTTATTAATCATCAGATTGTCCCTCTGTCCTTTCATTTCTCCCCAAAAGTTTTTTTCTGTTGAAGAAGTGGGGACATGTGACCTGTGGATTTTTTTGTCTAGTGAGTTGTAATGCAAACTCATGGTCTAGCTCATCACATTCCTCTGTTCTTTCTATTTTCTGAAAATTGGCAGCTGGATCCCAAGGCTTGATCATGCTCAGGCTGGTTACTTTGGCAAGATTATAAGTAATTTTATGCTTTCTCATCAGGAAGCACTTGACGTCTGATTGTCTCTGCTTTTGTGATGTTAGCAGTCTCTGCTACTAAATTCCTGGATCTAATAATTCACTAGATGTTGTATATTTGTGATATTCTAATTTTAACCTTTTATTTTTGTGTACCAACTAGAATACTTTTATAAGATGCTACTTCTCATTACAGTTCCTAGGGGAAATGCAGTAAAAATACTTGGTTCTTTCCCTCTATCGACCAATTTTCAAGACAATTCATTCCCTATTCTCCTCTGGAGATAATCAATAACTATATTTGAGAATCATTATGAGTTCAAGGATTTAAACATATTTATAACTTTTAATCCATTTGAGTTATTGTTCTTAAGAAGACTCAAATTTTTCCTCCTATTTTTGAGCAAATTTAGTTTCCTGATGTCGGGTTCTAAGTTTTGTTTTGTTTTGTTTTTTGACATACCCTAGCAGCCTCTGACATTTTGATAGTTTCCAAAATTTGATGTAGAGATGCTCATTGCTATTAGGTTGAGGAAGTTGGTCACTATTTTTAAACATTTTCAGTGATCAGGGTTAGGGCATGCATTTACTCATCTTGCTATTTGTAATTCACAGTCAGGACTCACTAGTTTTTACTTAACATCCTCTACTACGTTATTTTCTACCTTTTGTGTATACCAAAAATTCTGGTCCTTAAGGACACAGGTTATGATAATTGCTCATATTTCATACCACATTAAACCACGACACATAGAATAGCAATAGTAATGGTATGTAAAAATGGTCTGAAAACAGATCTCCCCGTCTTTCTCTCATTTTTATGTTTATACTATATATAATTTTTGAGATCATAGAGCCATTACACACTACAGTCTTTTAAAACATCATTTATCCTGAAATCTACGAGCAACTATATATTTAATACCATTAATCCTATGTCAATGTGTCTTTAGTGATTTTGGTTTCTAAAGGCTTTTCTGTAGTTGATTCTTTAAGAAGAGATCATAGGGGCGCCTGGGTGGCGCAGTCGGTTAAGCGTCCGACTTCAGCCAGGTCATGATCTCACGGTCCGTGAGTTTGAGCCCCGCGTCGGGCTCTGGGCTGATGGCTCAGAGCCTGGAGCCTGTTTCCGGTTCTGTGTCTCCCTCTCTCTCTGCCCCTCCCCTGTTCATGCTCTGTCTCTCTCTGTCCCAAAAATAAATAAAAAACGTTGAAAAAAATTAAAAAAAAAAAAAAGAAGAGATCATAGGGTAAAGAAGATGTGGTATAAATTATACATAATGGAATAATGGAATGCTACTTGATGACCAAAAATAATGAAATCTTTCCATTGGCAACAATGTGGATGGAACTAGAATGTATTATGCTAAGCGAAATTAGAGAACAATAAATATCATGTGATTTTACCCATAGTGGAATTTAAGAAACAAAACAGGTAAACATAGGGAAAGGGAAGGAAACATAAGTTTAAAACAGAGAGGGAGGCAAATTATAAGAGACTCTTTTTTTAAAAAATAATTGATTGTCAAGTTGGTTAAAATACAGTGTGCTCTTGGTTTTGGGAGTAGATTCCCGTGATTTATCACTTACTTACAGCACCCAGTGCTTATCCTAACAAATGCCCTCCTCAATGCCCATCACCCACTTTACCCTCTGCTCCGCCCCCACCCCCATCAACCCGTTTGTCCTCTGTAGTTAGGAGTCTCTTATGGTTTGCCTCCCTCCCTCTCTATATGTAACTATTTTTCCCCCTTACCTTGCCCCACGGTCTTCTGTTAAGTTTCTCAAGTTAACATATGATATCTGTCTTTCTCTGACTGACTTATTTCGTTTAACATAATACCCTCCTGTTCCATCCACATTGCTGCAAATGGCAGGATTTCATTCTTTCTCAATGCCAAGTAGTATTCCATTGTATATATAAACCACATCTTCTTTATCCATTCATCAGTTGATGGACATTTAGGCTCTTTCCATAGTTTGGCTATTGTTGAAAGTGCTGCTATAAACATTGGGGTACATGTGCCCCTGTGAATCAGCACTCCTGTATCCTTTGGATAAATTCCTAGCAGTGCTATTGCTGGTACTTGTAAGGTTGTTCTATTTTTAATTTTTTGAGGAACCTCCACACTGTTTTCCAGAGTGTCTGTACCAGTTTGCCTTCCCACCAACAGTGCAAGGGGATTCCCATTTCTCCACATCCTTGTCAGCATCTGTTGGTTCCTGAGTTGTTAATTTTAGCCATTATGACTGGTGTGAGGTGTATATTATTGTGGTTTTGATATGTATTTCCCTGATTATGAGTGATGTTGAGCATCTTTACATGTGTCTGTTGGTCATCTGGATGTCTTATTCGGAAAAGGGTCTGTTCATGTCTTCTGCTATTTCTTCACTGGAATATTTTTTGGGTAATGAGTTTGGTAAGTTCTTTATAGATTTTGGATAGTAACCCTTTATCCAATACTTATTTGCAAATATATTTTCCCAGTCCATTGATTGCCTTTTAGTTTTGTTGATTGCTTTGTAGTGCAGAAACTTTTTATCTTGATGAGGTCCCAATAGTTCATTTTTGCTTTTAATTCCTTTGCCTTTGGAGACATGTCAAGCACTAAATTGTTGCAGCTGAGGTCAAAGAGGTTGTTGTCTGCTTTCTCCACTAAGATTTTGATGGTTTCCTGTCTCACATTTAAGTCTTTCATGCATTTTGAGTTTATTTTTGTGTATGGTGTCAGAGAGTGGTTCAGGTTCATTCTTCTGCATGTTGCTGTCCAGTTCTCCCAGCACCTATAAGAGATTCTTGAATACAGAGAACACGCTGAGGGCTGCTGGAAGGGTGTTGGGTGGGGGGATGGGCTAAATGGATGACGGGCATCAAGGAGGACACTTGTTGGGATGAGCACTGGGTATTATACGTAAGTAATGAATCACTAAATTCTACTCTTGAAATCATGAGTACACTATATGTTAACTAACTTGGATTTAAATAAAGTTAAAAAAAACCCTCAATAAAAAATATTTTTTAAAAATATACAAAATATACCAAAAAGTCAAATATATGGAAGAAGAAAGTAAGTTAGTAATTTCCTGCAGCTGGGGTGGGAAAGAGAAATAACTACAAATGAGTGCAAAGGATTTTGGGGAGTGAAGGGAATGTTCTAGAATTGGATTGGGGTGATATTTGCACAGCTCTATAAATATACTAAAAGTCATTGAATCATGACTTAAAATAGGTGAATGTTATGGTGTGTAAATAAGTCTTTAATAAAGATATTTTTTAAAAAAAGAAGTGATCATAGGTGTGCAGTGCCTGGGTGGCTCAGTTGGTTAAGCTTCCAACTTTTGATTTTGGCTCAGGTCATGATCTCAAGGTCATGATTTTGAGCCCCAAGTAGGGCCTTATGCTGAACATGGAGCCTGCTTGGGATTCTCTCTCTCTCTCTCTCTCTCTCTCTCTCTCTCTCTCTCTGCCTCTCTCCTGCATGCATGCTCTCTTTCAAATAAATGAATAAACATTAAAAAAAAGAGCAATTACAGGGGCAATATTATCTGAGTTCCTTCATGATGTTAACAGTTCAATTTTTCTGGGTTGAGAGTTAAAAATTTGAGGGCTTTCTTAAAATCCTTGGCTCATATTTTCTTTCATTGAGTATTTTAAACATTTTATTTCATTTTATTCAGATGGAAAGTATTACTATTGAACAAGATGATGATAACATAATTTTCTTAATTAGCACTTTGCACTTTCTGCTTAGATGCCCAAAGATTTTGTTTCTATCTTTGTTTTTAAAATCCAGCAATTTTCTGGAAACTGCCTTGGTATTCCTCATGCTGACTCAATATTGTCATGAAAGGGCTGTGTTTTTTATTATGTAGTTTCATTTTTTTCTTTTAATTTCAGGAAAGTTTGGTTAACTTTTGAGTTACAATATTTATTGGGTTTTTTTCCCCAGTGTTTTCTATTATTGATAGCTTAGGTTTTCTTTTATGGCCTATTTTCAATATCTGTCACTTCCTCTATAATCCTTTTATGTCTTATAGGGGACCAGAATATACCACTCCAGAATATACCACTTTGGCATAATGATTGTTTTGAGCTGGAGGCAAATGAAAATCAACATATGTAGAAAAAAACTTTCCCAGAGCATTCCTTATTGGACTAAACCAGAAAGTTTTGAGAAATTAAGACCATCATAAATCTCTTCTCCTGGGGAAATTTTATGGCCACAAAGAAAATAGAAAGTTGGCACCAAGGTGGGCCAACCTTCCTCCATTGGTTTCCCCTATATATTTATCTTCTCACAGTTTGCTGCCTTTGGAAGCCTAAAATCCTTTTCCTTTATTTTGTCAATCTCTGTAAAATTATTATTCTTTGTTCAGATGCTGTATAAGCCCCAAGTTCTAACCACCCTTTTGAGTTACTCATCAATGGGTTTTCCCTTGTGAACAATGCAGATGTTAATACACGTCTGCTTTTCTCCTGTTAATCTGCCTTTTGTCAGTCTAATTTACAGTATCGCAGCCAGAGAATCCAGGGGGTTAGAAGAGAAACAGTTTTTTCCCCTCTTACACAGTTTTATATGGCTTTATTTTTTATTTAATTTTTTTTCTTTTCATCCCTGTGTGACTTAATCTGTGTTTATTTCCCTTGTGTTCCTTTTAGTTTAATGTTAATTTTTGAAGTGATATTTTTTGTTACATTTTGAGTTCTTTTTAAGTTTTTCTCACCTAATTTCTTTTCTTTTTATTATTTTTTAAAATTATGTTTATTTATTTTTGGGAGAAAGAGTGTGAGCAAGGGAGGGGCAGAGAGAGAGGGAGACACAGAATCCAAAGCAGGCTCCAGGCTCTGAGCTGTCAGCACAGAGCCCGACATGGGGCTTGAACTCATGAACTGTGAGATCATGACCTGAGCTGAAGTCGGACACTTAACTGACTGAGCCCCCCAGGCATCACTCTTACCTAATTTCTAATTCTGCTTCGTGTTTTGTTTCATGTCATGTATACTTTTCTTATAGTCTTTAACTCCTTTATAAATATGAGGCTATCTTGTTTATTTTTATTTTTTTAGCCTATTTTTTTGGGAATACATGTAGGTGTGTATTTCTGTTCCTTATTTTCTTTCTCTAGTGTTAACTTGTGTGGAATTTGACCTCAAATTCATTGATATTTTTAATAGATTTTTATTTTTTACACCAATTTTAGATTTATAGCAAAACTGAGCAAAAGATACAGACATTCTCACACACTCTCCACTCCCACACATGTCTAACCTCTCCCATTTTAACATCTCTTCCTGGAGTGGTCCATCAATACAACTGGTGGACCTACATTGACACATCATTTTCACTCAAAGTTCATAGTTTACATTGAAGTTGTACATTCTATGAGTTTGGACAAACATACAATGATGTGTATCCACCATTATAGTATCCAGATTCGTTTCACTGCCTTAAAAATCCTCTGTGAACTGCCTATTCATCTCTCCTTCCCCTAATTCCTGGTCACCAAGGATCCTTTTAGTTTTTTTTAAATTTTAGACAGACAGATAAACAGACAGAGACACAAAGAAAGAGAGAGAGAGTGTATGAGCTTGGGTGAGGGATAGAGGAAAAGAGAGAGAGAGCCCAAGTAGACTCCACATTTGGTGTGGAGCCTGATGCAGGGTTTTATCCCATGATCCTGGGATCATGACCTGAAATCGAGTCGGACCTTCAACTGACTGAGCCACCCAGGTGCCCCAACTACTAATCCTTTTACTGTCTCCGTAGTTTTGCCTTTTCATACAGTATGTAGGCTTTCCAGAATAGCTTCCTTCACTTAGTAGTATGCATTTAAATTTCCTCCATGTCTTTATGTGGCTTGATAGCTCCCTTCTTTTTAGTGCTGAACAATATTCCACTGTCTGGGTGTCCCTGAGTTTATTTATCTAGTTACCCACTGAATGGTTTCTTGCTTTCAAAATTTTGGCGATTATGAATAGGTTGTATAAACATCCATGTGTAGGGTTTTGTGTGAATTTAATTTTCAATTCCTTTGGGCAAATACCAAGGAGCATAGTTGCTAAAACATATTATAAGAATGTGCTTGGTCTGTAAGAAATAGCCATACTGTCTTCCAAAGTGCTACCCTACTTGCATTCCCACCAGTAACCGATGGGGGTTCCTGTTGCTTCACATTCTCACCAGCATTTGGTGTTGTCACTGCTCTGGATTTGGGCCATTCCAATAGATGTGTTCTGGTACATCATTGTTGTTTGAATTTGCATTTCTCTTACAACATGATGTTGACCATCTTTCCACATGTTTATTTTCCATCTGTGAATCTTCTTTGGTAATGTGTCTGCTAAAGCCCTTGGCCCTGTATAAAATTGGGTTGTTTGTTTTATTCTTGCTGATTTTAAGAGTTCTTTGAATATTTTGGACAACAGCTCTTCATCAGATATATTTTGAAAATATTTTCTCCTAGTCTGTGGCTTGTCTTTTCATTTTCTTGACAGTGTCTTTTGTAGAGCAGAAAACTTTCATTTTAATGAAGTCCAGTTTATTTTATTGCTTTCATAGATGGTGCCCTTGGTATTGTATCTTAAAAGTCATCATCAAAAACAAGGTCATCTATATTTTCACCTGTTACCTTCTGGAAGTTGTATAGTTTTGCACTTTACATTTAGGTTTGTGATCTACTTAGTGATCCAAAGTTAGTTTTTGTGATAGATGTAAACTCTGTGTACAGATTCTTTTTATTTTTTTTGGCATGTGAAAATCCAGTTGTTCCAGCACCATCTGTTGCTCTATTGTATTGCTTTTGCTTCTTTGTCAAAGATTAATTGGCTATATTAATTGTCAAAGGTTTATTTCTAGGTCCGCTATTCTGTTATATTGGTCTATTTGTTTCCTCTTTCACCAATGTCACCTTGATTTCACCATACCATCTTGATTACTGTAGCTTTATAGCAAATACTGAAGTTGGGTAGTATCATTCCTTTGTTCTCTTTCAATATTATGTCGGCTATTCTTTGTCTTTTGCTCTCCCGTATAAACTTTAGAGTTATTTCACCAATATCCAGAAAGTAACTTGCTGGGATTTTGATTGGGACGGAATGAATCTATAGATTAAGTTGGGAAGAACTGACATCTTGACAATATTGAGTCTTCCTGTCCATGAACATGGGATATCTCTCCATTTATATAGCTCTTTGATTTCTTTCATCAGAGTTTCATAGTTTTCCTCACACAGATCATGTGCATATTTTGTTAGTTAAGTATTTCATCTTGGGGAGCATTAATATAAATAGTATTATGTTTTTAATTTCAAAATTCACTTTTTCATTGTTGGTACATAAGAAATCAATCAATTCTTGCATTCTAAGCTTATATCTTGCACCTTTCCTATAATTGCCTATTATATTCAGGAGGTGTTGTTGTTTGTTGTTGTTGTTGTTGAGTCTTAGGTTTTCTACATAGATGATTGAATCATCTGAAAACAAAGACAGTTTTATTCTTCCTTCCCAGCCTTCAGATCTTTTATTTCCTCTTTTTGTCTTACTGCATTAGACTTCCAGTATGATGTAGAAAAGCAATGATGAAAAGAACATTCTTACCTTGTTCCTGATCTCATTGGGAATATTTTGAGTTTCTCACCATTAGGGGTGATATTACCTATGGGATTTTTTTTAGACATCATTTGGTAAGTTGTGGAAGTTCTCCTCTATTGCTAATTTACTGAGTTATTATCATGAGTATAGAATTTTGTCAAAATTTTTTCCTGTACCTATGATATGATCATATAATTTTTCTTCTTTTGCTTGTTGTTGACGTAATTGCTACATCAATTAATGTTCAAATGTTGAATCAGGCTTGTACACCTGGAATGGATCCCACTTGGTTATAGTGTGTATTTCTTTTTATGCATTGTTGGATTCAATTTGCTAACACTTTATTGAAGATATTTGCATTTATGTTCATGGAAAATATAGGTGGTTTTCTTGAATGTCTTTGTTTGGTTTTATTATTAAGGTAATGTTAGCTTCATAAAATGAGTTAGGAAGCATTCCTTTTATTTCAATCTTCTGAAGGAGAATAGAGAATTAGTATAATTTCTTATATGTTTGGTAGAATTCACCAGTGAACTCATCTGGTTCTGGTGCTTTTTGTTTTGGAAGGTTAGTGATTATTGATCCAATTTCTTTAATAGATATACGCCTATTTAGATCATCTATTTCTTCTTGTGTGAGTTTGGCAGATTGTGTCTTTCAAGAAATTGTTCCACTTCATCTAGATCATCAAATATGTGGCCATAGAATTGTTCATAGTATTCTTTATTATCCTTTTAATTTCTGTATCTGTAGTGATGTTCCCTCTTTCATTTCTGATGTTGGTAATTTGTGTTCTTTTTCTTTTTGTCTTAGGTAACCTGGCTAAAGGCTTATTGATTTTATTGATCCTTAAAAAAACCCAGCTTTTAAGATCATCTATTTTCTATTTTCAGTTTTATTAATTTTTATTCTAATTGTTTTTATTTTTTCTCTTCTGCTTACATTGTATTTAACCTGTTCCTTTTTCTAGTTTCCTAAAAGTTAAGCTTAGATGATTGATTTTAGAACTTTCTTCTTTTCTAATATATACATGCAATGTTAAAAATTTGCTTCTAAGCACTATTTTCACTATATCCCACAAATTTTGATAAGTTGTGTTTTCATTTTCATTTAGTTAAAGATATTTTTATTTTAATTAAATAAATTAAATAATTTAAAATATATAAATTTATATTTATAAATATAAAAAATTAAGTAATTTAAAATATTTTTAAATTTCTCTTTGACTTATGAGTTAGAAGTGTGTTGTATGACCTCCACGTATTTGGGGATTTTCCAGCTATGTGTCTGTTATTGATTTCTAGTTTAATTCTCTTGCAGTCTGAGAGCAGACAACATATGATTTCTATTCTTTCAAATTTGTTAGCGTATGTTTTATAGCTCAGACTCACTGATATTTAAATTTGTTTTTTTGATATTTTCAAGGGAGTCTTGGTTCAGATAACTTTTTAAAAAGATATATGTTTTGTATTTACATTTGCAGAAAATTCATGAAGAGAATGCAGAGAGCTCTCATGTACTCTCCACTAGTTTTTCCTATATTAGCATTCTACATTAGTATGATATATTTATAATAACTGGTAAAACAATATTTGTACATTATTATTAACTGAAGTCTATACCTTATCCAAATCTCTTTTATTTTTTGCCTAATGCAACTTTACTGTTCTAGGATCCCACCCATGACACCACATTACATTTAGTTATCAGATGACATTAGGTTTCTTTTTGCTGTTGATAGTGTCTCTCACTTTGTGTTTGATGACCTTGATAGTTTTGAGGAGTACTAGCCTGGCATTTTGTACAATGCCTATCAATTGAAATTTGTCTTGTGTTTTTCTCATGTTTAGACTAGGTTTTGAGAGGAAGATTGTTGAGGTAAGGCACCATTGTTGTCACATCATACTAAGGGTAAATGTATCATCATGACTTATCATTGAAGATTTTGACCTTAATCATCTGGCTGAGACAGTGCTTATCCAATTTATCTACTGTAAAGATAATTTCTTCTGTTCTTTACACTTGTTAGAAGGAAGTTGCTACGCTCAGCCCACAGTTAGGGTTTTGGGAGTTATGCTTCATTCTCTGAGGGTGGTGTATATACTCAAAATATTTGGAATTCTTCCACATGGAATGTTTATCTGTTCTCTAGTTCACTTTTTTGGCTTTGCAAAGTTCTCTGGTTTATCGTTTAGTATGATGTTAGAAAAAATATGGCTGCTTGATTTCTGACATTTCCTAGCTGTTGTCTCCTTTCCCTACTTACATCTGGACTTTTAATTTTATCTCTGCTTTCCTCCATCTTGTTCAGTTTTGGCTCCACTCCCAGCCATATCTCCCTGTTTGTGCCTTTGACCTACAAAAGAGCATTGCTGGTCTATTTCCAGAGTTCATGTAGGCTTGGCTATTTGAGTCCCTTTAGCTCTCAGTGCAGGCGTCTTACACTTATCCAATAGGCAAAACTCCTTCCAATTTCGGCTGTTCTCAAAGGGCCTGTTGCATGTTCCAGTGAATACTTTTTGTTTCTTCAGAGTTCTCTTGTTCTCAGATCATTGTCACTTTCTTTCTTCTGGACAGAAGCTATACCAAGCAGGTCTGTGACTGCTGATATTTTGTCTCCAGCATTTTCTAGTTTGGATTTTTGGGGATTCCTGGTCAATTAATTTAGTTTAAAATGTTTTGTGTATGTGGCGTGTGTGTATGCATATGTGTGTGTTTGTGGTGTGTACATGTATATACCAAAAAACTATGCTTTCACCACTTTTACTCTCTTTCCAGAATACTACCCACCTCCTTCTCAACTTTTTTGATTGTTTTTTATTTCAAAAGCTTTACTGAGGTATAATCAATGTACAAAAACTGCACACATTTAATGTGTACAATTTAATATGTTTGGACACATGCATATACCTGTTAAAACATCGCCACAATCAAGGTAATATCCACCACCTCCCAAACTTCCTTGTGCCTCTTTCCTTTCCTTTTATTATTGGATATTGATGTTACCTTAGAATAGGAAGAAACAAATACCTGTTAAGGTCACATCTGCAAAAATCATCAAAAGATGCAGTCACCCTTTCTTAATTATTACTCTGCTCTGCTACAGTTGCCATTATTCTAAATTTGGGTGTGACTTATGTATGCACGCACACTTACTTACTGTACAGACATAGACACATACGTACAAAACATAACACTCTCAAACATTTTCACATGAATTCATATATACACACACCCATTCAGACACATGCTCACATATACAAACTTCTTATACACACGAGCCCACACACATCTTCAACTGAATGCATGCATATAAAATGTCATGAAATATTTCATAAGTCAATTTATAAGACCATAAGTCAAATATATATTTTTCAGTGCAGTCCTTGCCCTTTACTGCTTACAAAGGTCCATGTAAGAGAATGACTTAATCATACACTTATAAGATGAATGCAAGGAATAATTTATATATTTAAACATTTAATGATACCACTGAAGCCTGCTTTCCAAAAGAGTTAGTTAAAACCAAATAAAAAATTTAAAAGCGGGATTTCTCCCTAAGCTACAGCCCTATTTATCATCTAATCTCTTATATTATTTAGATGATCAAATCCTTCACCTACTTTTATTTTAACTAAGTAAAATCAAATCAAAGGTAAAAAAGTATTTTTTCTAGGATTCTGAATTGAATTTTCATGAGATATACAGAGAAATTTAAGCAGTGATTATGGTTGGAGATTCAAATCCACTATTGTTTCTTAATTTGCATAATAAACAAATACCTTTGTGAATTCTCCCTGAAAAAGATAATCATACTGTATTTAAGGAGACTTGTATCTGTAGCTTAATTTAACTTGAAAAAAAAAAAAGAAACATTTATGTTCTCATTAAATCTGTTCTACAGTTTTATTTCATTGATGTAGCTTCCGGTAAAAATGCACAAAACTGCCCACACTAGTAATTACCCTAATTTTTAAAAATGCAATCACCATTCAATCATTAAGAGAAACAAAGCTTCAGTCCATTAGCCGTTGTTTATAATAGCACATCTCAATTGATTAAACTGTAGATTTTTTTTTGTAGATCTTGTTTTATAAATTGAGGTAGTCAAGTAAACATAACATTGGTAATAGTCTTCATAGCCACTGTCAAAATGACTTATTGTTTTTACAGTCCTGCATTCCTTCAGAATTAATAATACCTCTGTGCCCTTTATCACACTTATTATTGATTCCATGAAACTCTCTATATTTAATGAGTAGATGTTTCGTTATAGTACCTAGTTCTGTTGACAGATAGAAAATTTTTCTAATCTGTTTCTCTTTTCCTCTTGATTGAAAGACTGTAAATATGCAATTAGCAGCGTAAGTAGGAGTAAAAGAAGAAAATATCAGCTGTCAAGCATTTCTGTTGAAAGAGACAGGATGCTTTAAGCTAAGAACAGCATGACAAAAGATGAAAGCATCCTTCTCAATGAGACTGAGAGTTGCAAAATGTTTAAACATTTGATTTGCTTTTTTCTTCTATAAAATAATTATAATAATTGTCTCTTATGAGACACAAATTAATGAAAAGCCATTTCTTCCCTACAAGGCTGACCTAAGGCAGGCTTTCATACTTCTCTATCAATATCCAGATTATGATTTCTATACTTCATTGCTTCTTAGTATTCTCCAATAATGATGGGTCAATAGCTTCTAAAGATGAAGAAAATAGAAAATACAACTATAGGAGTTTGTTAATTATAGAAGTGGTATTGGTCGAAGTAGCAGTATAATGCTAGGAATTCTTGATTAATACCATCTAGAGTATTTATTACTTCTTTCAGTTTATCAGTTTAATTTCATAGCAGCAGGGATTTCATATTTTGGTATTTCTCATTACACTCTTCAATTTTCTATGACTTTTTGTTGGCCTCATGATTCTGGATAGATGTCTATCTTTTATTTTCAACAGATTGCCAAATACAAAATGATTTGTGTGACCTATGAATAATAAGCACCTCCCCATTCATGGAGAAAAATCTTCAGATATTTTGGAATATGCAAATATATCATAGACATTTGACAATTAGTGAAATAATTCACTATTTTTTATTGCAGATTCTTTATTATTTTACATTATTTAAATTATCATCAATATTTGGTAGGCAATAGTGGTATATTTATATTAGTAAATTAATTTATAATATAAAAAAAGATTTTCAATGAAATAAATAACTTCTGTCATCTGTTTACCTTATGGTTTATGAAGAACAATCCTTAATTTTGATGGATTCAAATGTTCACCTTTTGCCATAATTGAAAAGTAAATTCTTCCTTATTTTGAGAAGACAAGGAAATTCTACATTTCTTCTGTTAACCTAATAGTCTTATGGTTAATGTCTAGGTATCTGATTGCCGGGGGACTTTTATTTGCGTATGCTATGAGGTAGGAATCCATTTTGACTTTTTTCTATGCAGTGAGTCATTTTCCCCTGCAACAATTATGAAACATCCGTTGCTTTTCCCAGTGACTTGTAATGCCATTTCTTTCATCTACCAAGTTTCTCTGAATAGATAAGTGTGTATCTGGATTATTTCTGCTGTTTCATGACCATTGGCTTGAAGAAGCCTTCCTATACCACATTATTTCATTGCCATGATTTTGTCATAGGTTTTATACCATAGTAGGGTGCTTGTCTTCAACTCACTTTTATATGTACTTTTAAAAAGATTACCTTAGATACTTGTAGATACTTTGGCATTTGAATTTTAAATAGAATTAAGCCCCCCCCCCCCGCCAACCTGCGTGAATTGACTTGAATTTGAGGATTAATTTTGTAGGGGGTGCAATGAGAATTGATATCTTTGCAATATTGAATTATCCCGATCAAGAATAAGATATTTTTAATATAATTTATTTACATGATCGTCTTTGTCATTAAATGGAATTCTGACATTTTTTGGTATATTCTCCATTTTTCTCGATATTCAACTTATATTTTACTTCTGAAATTATATTTCTCCTTGTGTTTGATGGAATTGAGAAGACAACTGAATTTGTAATATGGTCTACCTGGCCCACCTTGTTAAGGTCTCCCTGAGTTGTGAGAGAGACAAAAACTGTCCAGGAGTGGAGAGTGAAAATCGACTTTAAATGAAAAAGCAAGAAGCAGCCCCGCCATTAATCAGGATGGGAGGACAGACACAGATAAAGTCAGCTTCAAAGTTAACAACACTGTATCTCCCAAGGTCATGCTGCAGTTGTAAAATGCCACAAAGAATCCACTTTGAGTGATTACTGTTCTCTCCCATGATGCCCCAGATCTGCTTTACTTGTTTCATTAATTACAGGAGATACCCAATTGCCACCTGTACCTGAAGACAGCATCCAATCTCTAGTTAATCCTTGCATCTTTGAATTCCTCCTTAAAAACAGCAGCCAATCCAGAATTGATCTTTGCTTCCCTTGGACTCTCTTCAGAATCCTTCAGAGGGAACCCAAGCCCAACACAAGATGAGTTCTTGCTCTCCCTCTTGCGTAACAGCATTCCATCTTCCTCTGGAATTTCTTTCCCGAATACTGCTTCCCCCAGTCCTCCTGACAAAAGAGGATTTTTATCAGACTGTAGGCTTTACAAATTGTATTATCTTGTGTGCTCTGCCGGAGTTTCTCTGAAGATGCTCAAATATCTTTCAAAATATGAATTTTGTTTTGGTTTTTCTCTCATGCCTCATCAATTTTCTTTCCCAATTGCATGGGCAAGGACCTAAATGTTACCATGCTGCACAAAAGCAAAAATAGTGAACATCCTCAAGTAGCTCCCTGTCTTATTAACTGTGAGAAAGCTCAACTACCTCCTTGTATGAAAAGTAGTCATCAAACTCATCTGGCTCCTTGCCTTAAAGGAAATAGAGTCTCAAGGCCATTATTTTTGTTTTTTAGTTTAAGCATGTTTGATAACATTTTTTGCAGCTCGCCTTTACTAAGTTAAAGAATTCTTCCCTCCACCCCCAGTTTCCTAGTCATTCATATCTTATTTTTATTGTATACAGCAACTAACAACTGCTTATTTTCTTCATCTACTGAGGTTTTCCTGTTATTTTTGAGCAATTTCTAATTATAAACCATCCTTGCTTACCTGGGGTAATCCAACTCATGCCATGATGTGTTATTTTTAAATGTTCTATTTTTTTTGCATCTCATTTTATTTTTAATTTACATTTCCCTGATGACTAATGATAACGAAATTTTTTATGTGCTTTTTGGTCATTTGCATATCTTCTTTTAAGTGGATTGAAGAGTTAATTTTACATTCTGGATCCAAAACTTAAAACCCTATTTTCCCAATCTGTGGCTTGCTTTTTAATTTTCTGTATAATGTCTTAAAGATTTTGATACATTCAAGTTTTAATTTTGATACAGCCCAATTTATTAAAATATTAATAATATCTATGGTTTGTGTTTTTCACTGTCTTATCTGAAAAACCTTAGCCAAATACATGGTCTTATAATTTTCTCCTATTTTACTTATAAAACATCTATAGCTGTTGGTTTCACATTTTAGTCTATGATGCATGTTGAATGAATTCTTATATCTGATGTGAGGTAAAAGCTAAGATTTATTATTTTCCTATAAAAATATTTCATTTCTTCAGGTTCCGTCATTGAGAAGATTGTCCTTTCCCCCTTTGATTCATCCTGATAATTTTTTCAAGAGTGACAATCTATATTTCTGGACTCCATTCTGTTCTACTGATTCATACAGACATCCTTACGCCAGTCCTGCACTGTTGAAAATATTTTTTTCTTTTTAAAAAATGTGTTAAATGTTCATTTAGTTTTGAGAGAGAGAGAGACAGAGCGAGCAGGGGAAGGACAGAGAGAGAGGGAGACACAGAATCCGAAGCAGGCTCCAGGCTCTGAGCACAGAGCCTGACGTGGGGCTTGAACGCACAAACCGTGAGATTATGACCTGAGCCGAAGTCAGATGCTCAACCGACTGAGCCACCCACGTGCCCCTAAATTTGTTTCGTCTTATGTGAGTGTAGCTGACACACAATGTTATGTTAGTTTCAGATGTACAACATAGTGATTCAACTTATCTGTATGTTATGCTATGCCCACAAGTGTAGCTACTATTTGTCACCATTCAACGCTATTACAATATAATTCGCTATGTTCCCTTTGCCATACCTTTTATTCCCATGATGTATTCACTTCATAATTAATCCTGCACTATTTTGATGTCTATAGTGTGATAGTATGTCTTAAATTCAGATAATATAAGTCCTTCAGCTTTATTGTTTTACAAGATTATTGTGGGTATTCTAGGTCTTTTCCATTTCATATAAATTTAAAACTCAGCTTTTTCCACAAAAAAAGGTCTGTTGGGATTTTGACTGGTATCGTATGGAATCCATAGGTTAATATGAGGAAATTTGACATCCTGACAATGTTGACTCTTCTGATTAATAAATAAGGTATTTGTTTAAATGTTCTTACTCTTCACCCTTTTATAGATTTCGATGTACAGATGTTGCAATGTTTCTTAAATGTTTCTTTCTTTCTACATATTTCGTGTTTTTATTTTTTCTGCTGTTATAAATGATATCAGTATTTTATTTCAATTTTCAGCTATTTGTGCTAGTACATGAAAGTATAATTGATTCTTGTATTTTGATCTTGTGCCTTGGAAACTTCATAAACTCAGTTAAGATACTAGGTTTTTTGGTAAATTCCTAAAAATTTTGTACTCATGGCCATGTGGATTGCAAATACAATTTTACTTATTCCCTTTCAATATTTTGTCTTATATTTCTTTTTATGCGGTGGGTAGAACCCCTGGTATAATATAAAACAGAAGTGGTGAGAGCAGACATTTGCTTTATTTGTGAATCTAGGAGAAAACCCTCAGCCTTTTACCACTAATTATGATGTTAGCAATCAATTTTTTATAGATGCTTTTCATGAGGTTGAAGAAATTCCCTTTCATTCTTAGTCCATTTTGAGGCTTTACTGTACATGTTTATTAAACTTGCCAGCATATTTTCTATATCTATTGAGATGCTGAAAAAATTTGTCTTTCAGTCTACTACTCTTGTGGGTTACATTGATTGGTTTTCTAATGTTGAATCAAGTATCCTTTTCTGGGTGAAGCGCACTTAATCATGGTGTATTATTGTTTTTTTTAATTGACTTTTTGATTTGATTTGCTAAAATTTTGTAAATTTTTTGAGAGTAAATCTATGAAGGAGAATGTAGTCCTTCCTGACCACACTTGTATTCTGTTTGGTTTTGCTATCTAGTTAATGCTGACCTTGTGAAAAGAGTGGGGAGCATTCTCTCCTAATCCATATTTGGGAAGAGTTTTCATGGAATTGTTATTATTTCTTAGTTAAATTTAGTAGAATTCACCATTAAAGCCATCTGCATCTGGAATTTCTTTTCTTTTTTCAATTATGAATTCAACTGAATAGTCATACCAATTAAACCACAGCAGACTCATCCAGCATCCAACCCTTCAGGAGGTGGCCATCTGCCATCTGCACTCCCTCCTGCCTTGTTCCCCCCTTGATTTCTCTTCTTTATCTCCCTTGGCGGAGTCCCTGGCCTGGGGGGGTTCACATTCATCCCTGTCTTTTGGCCTAAAGGCAGGTACAGTCTTCCCATTTTATAGTGGACCCGACAGGACTTATGGAGCAGAGGGTCCCTGGAAATCTGAGCCCCATCCTGCCATGCCGTGCCTCGCACTGTGGCACTGGGCCCACCTCCATTGGACACAAGACAAAACATGGTAATGGCTGCTACGAGCTTCCCCTACATCTGGGCCTGAGGCACAGAACCTCACTCTCAGCTCATCTCCAGATTAGGAGCAGGGAGGAATTCACTTTCATTTTTTGAAATATAATTTCTCTGGACAGAGAATTCTACACTGACAACAGTTTTGTTTTTAGCACTTTAAAGTTGCACTGTGTTTTTAGCTTGCATGAGACGTCTGCCGTCATTCTTACCTGTGTTTCTGTGTACATAATATATTCTTCTTTGGCTGCTTTTAAGTCTTTTCTTCAGCGGAATTTGAGCTCTGCTTGGTATGATCTTATTTCTATCTATTCTTCTTTGGGCTTGCTGAGTTTCTCGGATCTCTGGATTTCTCGTTTTCATCAAATTTGAAAAAAGCTCAGCCGTTAGTTCTTGAATATATTTTCTTGTGACTCCTGCTCCTCCTTCAAGTTTTCATGTATCACGACGGTTGACTGCTTGATCCCTTTTCATAGGTCATTGAAGATTTTCGTTTTGTGTGCTTCATTTTTACATTTTATTCCTTTGTCTTTTGTTCACTCATTTTTCCTTTTCGTAGTGTCTAGCTTACTGCAGTGTCTAATTTTAGATTGATTCTCCAACTTCAGAAGTTCCATTTTTGTCTTTTTCATATCTTCTTTTCCTCTCTTCATCATGTTCATATTTTCCATCACCTTCACCATCATGCAGAACAAATTTAGACTAGTCGAAAATTCAGGGTCCTTGTCTACTAACCTCATCACCTCTCTCGCTTCGGAGTCTGTTTTGTTGATTGATTTTGGTCTCAGTTATGGATCATATTATCCTGCTTCTTTGCATGCCTGGTAATTTTTTATTATATTTGAGATTCTCTCACTCATGCTGGACATTTGGCTTTGCTCTGGCATGCAATTAAGTTACCTGGGACCTGTTTGTTTTTTTAAAGGATTTCTTCTACGTTTTGCTAGTACTAGTCCAGCAGCCATATTTCCCTCCCCACCTCCACTGTCCAATTAGTCTCACTATTAAGGCAAGATACTTAATGCACGAGAACTCTGTCAAATGCCCCATCCTTATGCGATCTCTCCACTATGGCTGGGGGCAGCACAAACCACTCACAGTCTTGTGTGAAGCCTAGAAAATTGTTCTGCTTTCTGGTGGTTCTATCATGGGTTCTTGCATACACAGAGGAGTACTTAGCTGAGGTCCCAAAGGGATTCCCCCCCGCAGATATGTAGAACTGTTTCTCTGTGCAGACCCGTCCTCTCAAGTGCCCTGTCTCAGTTCTAGACTCCTTGGTTTGCAGAATGCTGGTTTCTATCTCCTTGATGCAGGAGGACTACTGGGCTCTGCTTCTCTGTCCTCTACGCTGCAGCCTGGAAACTGTCACTAAGATGGACATTTGGTCAATCATGGGGCTCACCTCAGTTTTCCTTCTTCTTGGAGATTGCTTTCCTCTTGTGTTTTCATATCTTTTGGCCGTTTTTGTAATTTTGTAAGGAGAGAATTTTCGACAGCAGTTAATTCTTCACGGACAAAAATGGAATTTGATATTTGTTTTTAACTTGTATGTTCTTTTAATATACTGTCCTTGTTGGTTTTGAAATAATTTCCCTAACTTTATCAAACAAGATGTCCAACTTTCCTTTTAAAAAATGCATTTTGTTAAATAACAGTGGTAAGAATGAACATCCCTGTGTTGTTCCTGATCATAGAGGAAAAGATCTCAGTTTCCTCCCTTCAAGGATAATATTAACTGGGCTTTTTCATAAATGGCCTTTATTATGCTGAAGTATGTTTTCTCTAAACTTGTTCTGTTGAGGGGTTTTGGTCATGAATGTATGTTATACTTTGTCAAATGCTTTTTCTGCATCTATTGAAATGATCATATGTTTCTTATCTTTTCTTTTATTAATGTGGTATATCATGTTGATTGATTTGTGAATATTGAACCACCCTTGCAACCCAGGGATAAATCCCACTTGATCATGGTGGGTGATTGTTTTGGATGTATTGCTGGATTCAGTTTGCTAGTATTTTACTGATAATTTTCGCATACTTGTTCATCAAGAACATTGGTCTGTAGTTCTCTTTTTTAGTGGAGTCTTCATCTGGTTTTGGTATTCAGGATAATGCTGGCTTTATAGAATTAACTTGGGAGTTTTCCTTCCTCTTCTAATTTTTTGGAATAGTTTGAGAAGAATAGATATTAAACTCTTTTTTAAATGTTGGGTAGAACATACCTGTGAATCCTTCTGGCTTTGGACTTTTGTTTGCTGGGAGTTTTTTGAATGCTGATTCAATTTCTTTGCTGGTTATCAGTCTGTTCAAGTTTTCTATTCTTCATCTTTCAGTTTTGGTAATTTATATGTTTGTAGCAATTTATCTATTTCTTCCAGGTTTACCAATTTGTTGGTATATAATTTTTCATAATAATCTCATAATAGTTTATATCTCTGTGGTCTTGGTTGTTATTTCTCCTCTCTCATTTGCGACTTTATTTGAGTGCTTTCTCTTTTCCTTTTGATGTCTGGCTAGAGGTTTATCAATTTTATTAATTTTCTCAAAGAATCAACTCCCGGTTTCATTGCTCTATTCTATTGTGGTTTTGTTTTGTTTTGTTGTTGTTGTTGTTTTTGTTCATTTTTTTTGTTTCTTTTTAGCTTGTTAGATTTAGTTTCTATATCATTTATTCCTGCTCTAATCTTTATTGTTTCCTTCCTTCTGCTGGCTTTAGGTTTCATTTGTTGTTCTTTTTCTAGCTCGTTGAGCTGTAAGGTTAGATTGTTTATTTGAGATTTTTCTTGCTCCACGAGGTAGACCTATATTGTTATACACTGTCCTCTTAGAACCACTTTTGCTGCATCCCAAAGGTTTTGGACAATCATGATTTCATTTTTATTTGTTCCCATGGATATTTTTAATTCTTTGATTTCCTGGTTGAGCCATTTATTGTTTAGCAGCATGTTGTTTAATCTCCATGTATTTGTTGTCTTTCCAAATTTTTTCTTGCAGGTGACTTCTAGTTTCATAGAAAAGGTGCATGGTATGATTTCAATCTTTTTGTATTTGTTGAGGCCTCTTTTGCGATCTAATATATGGTCTATTCTGGATAATGTTCCATGTGCACTTGAAATGAATGTGTATTCTATTGTTTTAGGATGAAATGTTCTGAATATACTGGAAGTCCTAGCCACAGTGATCAGACAACAAAAAGAAATAAAAGGCATCCAAATCAGCAAAGAAAAAGTAAAGCTTTCACTATTATCAGTTGACATGGTACTCTACAAAGAACATCCAAAAGACTCCTCCAAAAAATGGCTAGAACTGATAACCAAATTAAGTAAAGTTGCAGTATACAAAATCAATGTACCCAAATCTGTTGCATTTCTGTATACCAATAATGAAACAACAGAAAGAGAAATTAAGGAGTCAATCCCATTTACAATTGCACCAAAAACAGTTAGATACCTAGCAATAAACCTACACTAAGAAGTGAAAGACTTGTACTCTGAAAACTATAAAACACTGATGAAAGAAAACGAAGATGACACAAAGAAATGCAAAAACCTTCCATGCTCATAGGTTGGAAGAACAAATATTGTTAAAATGTCTATGCTGCTCAAAGCAATCTACACATTTACTGCAACTCCTACCAAGAGTATTTTTCACCGAGCTAGAACAAACAATCCTCAAATTTGTATGGAATCGCAAAAGACCCTGAATACCCCAGCAATCTTGAAAAAGAAAAATAAAGCTGGAGGCATCACAATTCTAGACTTCAAATTATATTACAACGCTGTAGTGATAAAAACAGTATGGCACACACACACAAAATAGACACCTAAATCAATGAAACAGAATAGAATACCCAGAAATGAATCCACAGCTATATGGTCAAGTAATCTTTGACAAAGTAGGAAAGAATATCCAATGGGAAAAGGCAGTCTCTTGAACAAATGGTGTTGGGAAAATTGGACAGTCACATGTAAATGAATAAAACTGGACTACGTTCTTATACCAAACCCAACAATAAATAAATTCAAAATGGATTAAAGACCTAAATGTGAGACTTGAAACCATAAAAATCCTAGAGAAGAACACAAACAATAACGTTGTTGACATGAGCTGTAGCAACTTCTTTCTAGATATGTCTCCTGAGGCAAGGGAAACAAAAGCAAAAATAAACTATTGGTACTTCATCAGAATAAATACTTCTGCACAGTAAACAAAACCATCAACAAAACTAGATTTGGAATGGAAGAAAATATTTGCAAATGATGTATCTGATAAAGGGTTAGTATTCAACATATTTAAACAACTTATAAAATTCAATACCCAAAAAACAAAGAACCCGTTTAAATAATGGGCAGGAGATATGAATAGATATTTTTCCAAAGAAGATATCCAGATGGCCAACAGACATATGAAGAAATGCTCAACGTTCCTCATCATCAGGGAAATATGAATCAAAACTACATGAGATGTCACCTCATACCTGTTGAAATGGCTAAAAACAACCACACAATAAACAAAGGTGTTTGTGAGGATGCGGAGAAAGTGGAACCCTCTTCCACTGTTGGTGGGAATGCAAACTGGTGCAGGCGCTCTGGAAAACTGTATGGAGGCTCTTCAAAAAGGTAAAAATAGAGCTCCCTTATGATCTAGCAATTGCACTGCACAATGGCCAAATTATTGAAATAGCCCAAATGTCCTTCAGCTGATGAATGTATATAGAAGACATGGTGTGTGTGTGTGTGTGTGTGTATACATACACACACACAAAGGAATATTATTGAGCCATAAAAAAGAACGAAATCTTGTCATTTGCAATGGCATGGATGGAGCTAAAGAGTATTGTGCTAAGTGAAATAGTCAAAGAAAGACAAATACCACATGATTCCCCCATATGTCAAATTTAAGAAACAAAACAAATCAACGAAGGGAGAAAAATAGAGGGGGAGTCAAACCAAGAAACAGACTCTTAACCATAGAGAACAATCTGATGGTTACCAGAGGGGAGGGGAGTGGGGGAACGTGTACAATAGGTGATAAGGTTTAAGGAGTGCACTTGATGCGTTGTATAGAATTGTTGAATCACTGTATTGTACACCTGAAACTAATATTGCACTGCATGTTAACTAACTGGAATTTAAATTAAACTTAAAAAAGCAAATAAAATGTATTCTGTAACAACCTGTACCTCTCATCAACAACTAGTTTGAAGTTACTCTCAAGCCATGTGTGCCTGCTTTTTGTTTTTGCTTTAAATCACCATTTTAATTTCTATCTAACAAAAAATTAGATATTAATTTTATCTGTTTTTGTATAATTTATTATTTTCTTTCCAAGAGTTTAACATTTCTTCTAAATTTTCCAAATTTATTGATGATATAGAGTTTGTAATTTTTATAGTCACTATGGTATCTCTAGTTGCTTTTCTCTTCCATCTAAATTTTGTTTATTTGTATTTCTTTTTGTTTTTTATTATGTCTTATCATTTCTGCTTTATGTCCTTTTTTCCGAAGAAGCATTTTTTTTAAATGTCACATCTATTAAATTTTACTGTGGTCATTTTTCTCAATTTCATTGAGCCTATACTATTTATATATTCTTTATTTCCTGCCTTCTTATTTTGAGTCGGACTTCCTTTTCCTAGACCTTTCCCTCATCTTATTTTCCAATAAAATTCTTTAAATGCTTAAAAATAGAAAAAGGAGAAAATTGGAAGCAAGTATGAATAGGCAGTTCACATATGTGGTTTAGAGATCTGTGTAGAAATACCAAACTTTCTGGAAATCAGAAAAATGATACACCATATTATTTCTGTCAGGTTATCAAATATTAGAGAGTTGTATAATTCCCTGTGTCAACCAGATTTGGGCAGGGGAGCAAGGGAGCTCAAATATTTTTCAAATTTTAAACTCAGCAAAAGTATTTCAGAGGGGATTCTGACAATGAAATTAAGACTGTATGCCATAAAATCTGGTAGTCCCTTTCCTGGATATATTCTCTAGAGAAAATCCACTAGTACATAAACTCTTTGAAGCCAGGGTTTTTAATATTTTGTTCAGTGACATATCCTATAGGCCTAGAACAGTGCATGGCACTTATCAGATGCTTGTGTTGAATCAGATACATATACGTTGAATTGAATAATTCTCACATGAGTGCTACGAATGGATACGTGTGAGAGTGTTCGCTGCAGCATGATTTTCAGGAGCAAAGACGCCTTCACTGAGTTCAGAATGAAGAGAGAATATAAGCAAAATGAAATCATGACATTCATTCAAGGGAACACTGCTGTAGGAAGTAGCAAGCAGACAATAATCTGACTAGATCAATGTGGAGTGATGAGCAATCATCAAAACAAGATCAAAGCAATCTATCAACTGTTAAAAAAACACATAAGAAAGGACTCTTTATTTTGAAGGAAGCATGCATTTGAAGCGCACGAGTTAAAGCGATTAGAGTAGGTAGGATAATGGAGATACGAGAATAGGAAATTAAAGTTCAGAAAATAAAATAAAATGAAGACACAAAGGCGCCTTGCAGTGACCTATAGTGGGATGCCCTAGTTCAGCCTGCATGATGCCTCTGAAGTCCAAGCAAAAAAAAAAGCGTGCGCGCATGTCATTTGAACTTGTTTTGTCTTTTTAACACACCATTCAATTTACTGATGACATAGTTTCCCAAGAAGGCTTTGGATTCCAAAATTACTCCTTTGCTAAGTAAATTGCTGCTCAACCCCAAACCAGGTATTTCCTCGAGATTAATTTACAATTAACAATCTGGCCTGCCCGTTTGCGGCAGACCGACCACCTGTTTATTTTGGTGTTACGCATCCAGCATTGGAAACAACAGCGTCATGTTACAACATAATTGAGGGACTGAGTAGCCATGGAAATAATACACAAGGAGAATATAAGCTACACGTTTTTATGTAACTTGTTAAGTCAGATTGGTGTCTAGAAACTGAAAAGTTATTACCACCAGCAATTAGCCCTTGGCCTACTAGCGCACATGTGAAATGACTGTGGACCAGGCCCATTTTGCAATGAACAGGTGTCTGCATCCCACCGTTGGCACCTGTGTGGTGAAGCTGGAATGAGGAAATGTCAGGCTTTCACAGCGAGACACCATCCATCTATGTTCACATTGAAGGCCAATGGTCATGGAGGAAAAATCTAACCTTTTTTTTTTTTTTTAAGAGCAAACTATTTTCTCAGGGGTTTTATTAGAAATGGGTGAAACCAGTGGTAAAGGGGAAAAATGAAGTAGAAAATGCCCAGCTGATGCAAAGTTCTCCTTCTGGGGAAAGAGCACAGCTGACTGTGTAAGATCAGGGACGCACAGAGAGGAAGTGAATGGGTCCTCTTGTGCTCGAACTCCTCCAGGAGCTGAAGAAAAGAGACCAGAATGTAAAGCACAAGGAGAAAAAGGAAGATTACAAAAGAGCCTTTCTCTTAAGGGTCCTATTCAAAGATGTAATTTTGTTTGCAGGCAAGCACAACAGTTACAAGAAGTAGCTTTGTCTCTTTACCTATAAATTTCATGCTACCCCTTGGCATTTGTGAGAGCAACATTTGAAAAGAAGGGCCTCCATTTTTTGTTAGCCATAATGAGGGGAGAAAGAGTTTGGAAAATAACTGTAACATTTCTGTTGTTTGATCACAGATCTTGTTTGATTCCACCTCGAACTTTTACTTTCTAATTATATGTATGTATTAATTATATCCATGTAATTCTAAAAAGGATTACTTCTTTGTAGTCTATATGCCAAGGTATTGTGTTATATTTAAAAAATTTTTTGATGACCGGTAGATACTTTAATAAAACCTCAAATAAAATATTAAAATCATACGGATAAGTGGACCTTAGAAATATTATATTGATATTATATAGTATAAGAACACATTTTCCTAGTAAAAATTGTAACAAAAAAGATAAGCCCAAGGGATCTCTCTTGAAGAAAACTTTTGGTGGCAAATGACTGAAAAATTAACCCAACTGTCTTAAGCACCTGGGAGTACCGGTCAATTGATTAATATGATGGAAGCTCTTGGCTTCCCAGGGTTCGAATGGTGGAAGGATCTTGAGTCTCTCTTTATATAGATCTCAGCACCATCACCACAAAGCTGGCAAGTTCTCAAGCTTTGGCTCTCAGGTTGCAAGATGAGTGTAATTGCTTCTGTTTCGTATTTTATAAAAGCTCTTAAAAAGTTTCCAGAATTGACTTTAATTTGTTTTGATTTATAGGCCTGAACCAGTAACTGTTTCTAGGGAACTGGTAGACTTTGATTGCTTGGGTTTTGTTTACCTGTTTCAGTCTTCAATGAGCAGCGCCCGGTTCACCCAAGCCTATTGGTTGACACAATAGGTCACACAAAAAGGTTTCTCCAAAAGCAAAATCAGTGGACTTTACAAAGGGGGAATAGAACTGGTGGGTAAAAGTAATAGATGTCTGTTACACTGTCCTTTGATGATCTCTTTCAAATGCCCATCCCGTCCTAACTCCAACGATCTCTCTTGCCAATGTGTGTGTGTGTGTGTGTGTGTGTGTGAGAGAGAGAGAGAGAGAGAGAGAGAGAAAGAGAGAGAGAGAGAGAGAGAGAGGCTATTCATCCAGACCTTTCTTCTGTAAATTTATATAAGATATTCATATATGAATGGGAAGGTTTTATTGTGTATTTCTATTCTTACACTTTTTTAATCTGCATTTTTACATTAATGAAGTAGCATTTTCTTCAACTTGCTTTTTACCCTTGATCTTGGAGATACAATGAAGTGAATCTATCTTGACAGTCTAAGTACACAGAAAGCTATCACAAGGAAGCTAGTACTTAGAGATTTACCTTAACCACTACTGCATGATTTTGTATAACATACACATACCTCAGTAGATGTAACTATATTTAACTACGGTGTATTTAGCAATTGCTCAGTTAAGGATTTCTGTCTTTTTCTCTCTCTTCTACCTCTGCTTGTAGCAACAGTAATACTATAATGAACATTCTTGTGCAAGTCTATTCATACATATGGAACTATTTCTTTAGTTTCTTTGGTAAA
This sequence comes from Prionailurus bengalensis, assembly GCF_016509475.1. NCBI lineage: Eukaryota > Metazoa > Chordata > Mammalia > Carnivora > Felidae > Prionailurus > Prionailurus bengalensis. The sequence goes on along the minus strand of NC_057353.1, from coordinate 11,165,281 downwards.
TATTGTACCAAAAAGTAGCATCATTGGATACTGCCACATTCTCTTCAAAATGTCTTTACCAATTTGTACTCATTGTGATATACAGTTTACTTTTATAGCAGTACATGAGACTGTTCACCCTCTCGCCAATGCCTGATATAATCCACTTGTAAATTTTGCTAATCTAAAGATTAAAAATAGTATCAGTTTTTTTTTGTTTTAATTTGAATTTCCCTATTGATTATGGAGAGCTTTCATCTTTTTATGTTTTTATGGTCTTTTGATTTTTATTTTTTCTATGGATTTCTTGTATATTTATACATATACATATATATGTATATGTATATATATGTATATATGTGTATATATATGTATATATATGTGTATATATATGTATATATATGTGTGTGTGTATATATATATATATATATATATATATGCTTTCCCAAGTCAATATATGTGTTCCTTTAACTGATCTGTAGAGTTTTTTCATGTATTCTGAATACCAATTCTTTGTCTTATTATCTAAGTGATAAATACTATTACCCAGTGCATTATTTGTGTTTTTAAGTTTATTAATTTTTTGCTTCATAGTTTTTTTCTATTTTTAAAAATTGAGATATAATTGACATATAACAATGTATCCATTTTAGGCATAGAAGATAATGATTTGATATATATATATGTATATATATGTATATTGCAAAATGATGATTACAATAAGCTTAGTTAATATCCACAGCATACATAGTTACACTTTTTCTTCTTCTTATGCTGAAAACTTAAGATCAACTCCCTTAGAAATTTTCAGATATCCAATGCGGTACTGTTAACAATAGTCATCATGCTGTACATTATATTTTAAGATTTGCTTGTCTTATAACTGGAAGTTTGTAGCTTTTGGCCACTTTTACCCATTTTGCTCACTGCACCTCCAACCTCTGGAAACCACTGACCTGTAGTGTGTTCTCTATGCCTATGAGTTACGTGGTTTTTGGTTTTTGTTTTGCTTTTTTTTTTTTTTAGATTCCACATATCAGTGAGATCATAAAGTATTTGTCTCTGTCTAAATTATTTCACTCAGCATAATGCCCTCAAGGTTTCTGTAGGCCTTCATGTTTTTGTAAATTTTTGCTATCTGATCATAAACATATGCTTATACTTTTCCTTTAATACTTGCTTAGTTTTATTTTTACATTCTTACATTTGAGACATCATTTCACTTAGTATTTATGTTTGTACAGTATGAGTAGGCATCTATCTTTATTTTGTTTTATTTTTAATTTTCACAACACTACTGACTGGAAAGTATAACTTTTCCTTACTGAGGTGAGTTGCACACTAAATTATTGTGTATGAATGATCCTGGAGTCAAAATTTGAGGGTTTAAAATTTTTTTCATTCTCCTGCTTGACACAGTAAAATCTCTTATTCTTCTTTGTTAAAATTGTCTTGGCAATTCTGATTCCATAAAAATTAAGAATCAATTTTTCAATGGCCATAAGAAATAATTTTTATGCACTGAGTTGGGATAGATTGAAATTATGCACAAATAAAGAAAAATGAACATTTTTGCAGTTTTCAGTATACCCAAACACTAACACATTACAGCCCCCCATTTACTTTAGTTTTCTTTTATGTTACTAATTAAAGATTAACAGATATATTTTCTAAAAAGTCTAGTGTATTTCCTGGTAAACACTTTTTCTAGGAATATAACTGTTTGTTATCTTTGCTTTTAGATAAAAAAAAACCCTACTGGGGCGCCTGGGTGGCTCAGTCGGTTAAGCGGCCGACTTCGGCTCAGGTCATGATCTCGTGGTCCGTGAGTTCGAGCCCCGCGTCAGGCTCTGTGCTGACAGCTCAGAGCCTGGAGCCTGTTTCCGATTCTGTGTCTCCCTCTCCCTGACCCTCCCCCGTTCATGCTTTGTCTCTCTCTGTCTCAAAAATAAATCAACGTTAAAAAAAAAATTAAAAAAAAACCCTACTAATTAAAAAAAGTACTGATGTAGTCATAAAGAAAAATACATATACCCTACGTATAAAGCTTGATGAATTTTCCAAACTAAATCTACCCATGCAAACAACAGTATCAGATTAAGATACTGAATGTGATCATACTTCAGAGGCCATACTATACTTCCTTCTGGTCAATATCACAATCTTGATGACTGGTCACTATCCTGGCTTCTTATAGAGTAGATCAGTTTTGTCTTTTTATAATTTATATAAAAGAAAGCATTCTGAGTATATGTGTCTGACTTCCTTTACTCAGGATTACATTGATGAGTTTCATACATACTGTTGCATGTGGTTGTAGAGATTTCAATCCATACCCTTGCTGTGTATTAGTCCACTTTATGAATATATGAAATATCGAATTCTACCATTGATAAGTATCATAGTTTTAGTCTATTATGTATAATATTGTGTTGAGTATTTCACTCAATGAATTTTGACGAACTTTTTTTGGTGCATTTATCTTGGGTATGTATCTAGAAGTGAAAATGCTGGGTCATAAAAATACATATGTTTATCCTTAGTAAACATTGCTAGTTTTCCAGAATGCTTGTGCCAATCCGCACGGTCATGCACAGCAACATAAGAGGAATCTGTTTACTTCACATCCTGGATGACAATGGGCATTTTCTGTCTGGTTGTTGTGTAGTGGTATCTCATTGTGATTTTAATTTGCATTCACTTAATGTCTAATAAAGTTGAGCTTTTTTTTTCCTATTTTACTGCCATGTTGACAGTCTCTTTTGTGAAATGTCTGTTCAAGCCTTTTGCCATTTTAAAAATTGCTTTGCCTCTCTTTTTATTAGTAATTTGGAATTTCTTTATATTTTCTTAAAATGAGTCTTTTATTTGATATGTTGTGTCTAGGTTCTGTGTTGTTTCTCCACCTTCTTAATAAGGTCTTTGAAGAAGTTCTTAATTTTTAGAGTTCTTAATTTTTAGAGTTCAATTAAACTTTTCTTTTATCATTACTCCTTTTTGAGTTCTGCTTAAGAATATATTACCTATCCAGGACCATATTTTCTTCTATATATTCCTCTGAGAACTTTGTTTTACCTTTCCTATTTAGATCTTCCGTCCATTTGGAATTCATTTTTTTTTTTCTTTTAGGGTGAGGTAGGAGGTCAGGATTCATTTTTTCCAGAATGAATATCCGATCCATCTGGCACCATTTATGAATAAGACCATACTTTCTCTTATTACACTGTGTGTCATGTTTGTCATAAAGAAAAACAGTGGCTAAATATTCTAGACTCCATTCTGTGCCAGCGATCCCTTTGTCTATCTTGGGTTGATATTACACTATCTTAGTATAACTTCGGAACAGGTCTTGGTAGCCGGTAATGTCAGTCCACCAACTTTTTTCTACTTCTTCTAAGATGCCTTGGCCATTCTCAGATTTTGCATTGCAAAGCTTTGCATTTCCATCTGAATTTTAAAACCAGCCGGTCAATCAAAAGTATTGCTGAAATATTGACAGGAATTGCCTTGAATCTATTGTTTAATGGGGGAGAATTAACATCTTTACAGTGGTGAGTCTTTCAATCCACAACTTTGGTGTATCCCTCAATTTACTTAGTCTTTTAAATTTTCTCGGAATATTTTTTATAATTAGTTTTTATAATTTTTAATACTTTTATATTTTTAATAATTTTTAAAGTTTATACTTTTATAAATTTCCATATAAAGATGTACATATCCTTTGTTAGATTTTTCAGAGTTATTTTATGTTTCTGGGTGCTACTGTAAATGGTTACTTTTTTTCTTTTTTTGCTGGCTGGTATATAGAAATACAATTCATATTTGAACATTGACCTTGTATCCAGTGACTTACTATACTTTTCAACACTAATAGTTTGTCTACAGATTCTTTTGGATTTTCTTGGTAAACAAACATGACTTCTGTGGATAATGACCTTTCATTTCTTCCTTTACAAACCTTAGATCTTTAATTTGTTTTTTATTTCACTGGCTAGAGCCTCCAGTACAACACTGAGCAGAAGTTGCATTCTTGTCTCATTTAAGGGAAGAAAGTTTCAATATTGAATATGACGCTTGCTATAGATTTTTAAAGATATTATTTTTTGATATTAAGAGCATTCTTTTTCATTCCTGTCTTGCTAAGACATTTTATCATAAATGGATGTTAAATTTTATGATATACCTTTTATACATATTTTGAGATGATCACATGTAATTTCTCTCTTGTTTTAATGCAGGAAATTACATTGTTTTCTAATATTGAAACATACTTGCATTTCTGAAATAGACATTAATTAGATGAGACATATTGGACTTGGTCTATATCACTGGATTCTTTGTTCTTATACCTGATTAAACATTCTTGCATCTCTGAGTTAATAAATTCATCTGTAATTTTCCTTTATTTTAATGCTCTGGTTAGGTTTGGAACCAAGTTTTGTTATTCTCATAAAGAGAGTTATAAAGTTTCCCTATTTTGCTGATACACTGAGAGTTTAAGGTATGTTATGTCTTCCTCAAATTCCTGGAATAAATCAAATTCCTGGTAAATGCTGAGTAGTCTTCAATTTTTTTTTTTTATTGATGAGGATTTTAATTACAGATTAAATTTCTTTTGTATGTGTAGGATTATTTAGATTTTCTATTCTGTCTATCATTTTAGTTATTTTTAGTGAAGATTGCATCTATTCTTTACAAATAATCAGCTTTATTGATATTCTTTTTTTAAATTTTTTTTTAATGTTTACTTATTTTTGATAGGGAGAGAGACAGAGCATGAGCGGGGGAGGGGCAAAGAGAAAGGGAGACACAGAATATGAAATAGGCTCCAGGCTCTGTCAGCACAGAGCCAAACGCGGGGCTCGAACTCACAGACCGCGAGATCATGACCTGAGCTGAAGTCGGACACTCAACCGACTGAGCCACCCAGGCGTCCGTATTGATATTCTTATATACTTTTATTTTCTTTAAAAGTTGGCAAATCTATATATAATGTCTACTTTAAATTTGTGATATTGATAACTTGTGTTTTTTCTTTTTTTTTTTTGTATATAGATCAGTCTTACGAAGGGTAAGTCAATTAGTCTTTCCATGAAAAAAAAAAACAACAGTTTTTGGCTTTGTTTATTATTTTACTATTTATCCTCTTTACTTTGTATGTACCATAAATTTATATTTATTATTTATTTTTACTTCCTTAAGTGTGATTTGTTGTTATTTTTCTAGCATTTTAACATTGAAATTAGAAATACTGAGTTTTGGGGCACCTGGGTGGCTCAGTCGGTTAAGCATCTGACGGGCTCAGGTCCTGATCTTGCAGTTCGTGAGTTCGAGCCCCGCGTAGGGCTCTGTGCTGACAGCCCAGAGCCTGGAGCCTGCTTCCGATTCTGTGTCTCCCTCTCTCTCACTGCCCTTCCCCTGCTCACACTCTGTCTCTCTCTCTCTCTCAAAAATAAATAAACATTAAAAAATTAAAAAAAATAAGGATTCAATCCTTAAAAAATTGAGTTTCAGCTTCTCTTTTCATATATATATATACATATTATATATAAATAAATATAATATTTTAAAAATATGTTTTAATGTTTTAAATTTATTTTTAAGGCTAGAATGTCTTAAAAGTATTGCTTTAGCTGCATTTCATAAATTTTGACATGTGGTATCTTTATCATTATTTATTTAAAAATATTATTTAATTTCCATTTTGACTTTTTTTTGACCTATGTTTTTTCTAGACCTATAGCTTTAACTTCCAGACATGTCAAGTTTTTCTACTCATCTTTTGTTATCGATTCTATCTTTCTTGCAATCTGATCAAAAGACATAATCGGAAACTTTTTAGTCTTCTCAAGTCTGTTGAGGCTTTCTTTTTTGCCCCGGCTTGATATCCTTTGATAAATGTTCCTTGCACACGCTTGGGGAAAATGTGATTTATGTTACTATTAGATACAGTGTTCTATCTGGGTTAATTAGGTTAAGTTTTTAAAAAAATTTTTTTTTTCAACGTTTATTTATTTTTGGGACAGAGAGAGACAGAGCATGAGCGGGGGAGGGGCAGAGAGAGAGGGAGACACAGAATCGGAAACAGGCTCCAGGCTCTGAGCCATCAGCCCAGAGCCCGACGCGGGGCTCGAACTCACGGACCGCGAGATCGTGACCTGGCTGAAGTCGGACGCTTAACCGACTGCGCCACCCAGGCGCCCCTAGGTTAAGTGTTTTAAATGTGTGGGGTTTTTGGTGTTGTTTTTTCTTTGTGTTTGTATTTGTTCTGGTTTTTGTTTTTGATGTGACTACAGATTTAGCACTGTGATGTTTTCTGTTAGGATGACTCCTAAAATGTCTTTTTATTTCCTTATGTCTAGTGATGTTTCTTGCCTTCAAGCCTATGTTGTTTTATAATAATTGTCAAGAAGGGCGCCTGGGTGACTCAGTCGGTTAAGCGTCGACTTCAGCTCAGGTCATGACCTCACTGTCTGTGGGTTCCAGCCCCGCATAGGGCTGGCTCTGTGCTCACAGCTCAGAGCCCGGAGCCTGCTTTGGATTCTGAGTCTCCTTCTCTCTCTGCCCCTCGTCCACTTGTGCTCTGTCTCTCGCTCTCTCAAAAATAAAGAAACACTAAAGAAAATATCATAATTGTCAAGAACTGTGAAGGCCGTGAGACTTTGACTTTTCTTGCAAGCTAACAAACTAGGCTGGGATAGTTTCATGGATGTCCGTAGAAGCCCTAAGATAAGAGCAGTAACAGTAACTAGAGCCTCAGAGTTTTATTGGGCTGTCCCCCTGAACCCCAATTCCCACAAAGTGTTGAAGTCCATTGCATACCTCTTGATCTTAGCCCAGCCAAATCACTAGCACACCCTGCCTCGGCATTTTGGGGGAATTCAACTCTGTGAATCAAGGGGCACTTCGCACCCGTAGCTTTGTTTCTGGAGACAAATGGAAGAAGAAGATGTGTCGGAAAGGAATTTAGCCTATTTGGGCTTCATTCGGCTTCTTAAAAATGTGGGTTGACAATTTTAATCAGTTATGAAAAATTTACACAGATATAGACTTCTTTTACATCTCCTTGTTCAACTTTTTACTAGTCTCCTTCTTTTCAGTCCTGCCTCGCAGTTTGTCTTGCCTCCAATTCCTGAGCCTTTTGGGGGGTTATGCTACATCAGTTGGCTTATTTCTCGTTAGCACGATCCTTTTGAGACACCTGATGTTCAGATTTTAAATTCTTCTAAAGTCTCTTTCTGCTTTCCACCTTTGAGAACTGTGTTGATGCCTTTACCCACTGTTTTCTTCTGTTCTCTTTGTCTGTATGCCTGTTTGATTCTTCTTTTTGTTTTTTGAGGGAATTTCTAGGAAGATCAGAGATAAATAATGTATTCATGCCATCATATGCAACTGAAAATCTCCATCCCATTACTTTCAATTTTCCTCTTTTATTTGGGTTTTAATATGTCTCTTGTAATTATCAGTTAACTGGATGTAAATCTAGAATGAGTATCTCTATAATCCAGTTTAAACCATTCACATTACATATTATTCACATTTATCGTCACTGATAATTCATATTGATGGCACTTGTCAAATGTTGGGTGATTTTATATTTTATATTTAAATTCACATTTAAAGTTCTTTGCCTCTGTCGGGTTCGACTTGGACAGTCATCCTATGGGATGGCTTGGGAACTACTTGAAGGTTGTGGTCCACTTTGTTTTAGCGGAGGGTGACAGGATGTACAACTATATCACTGCCATGTCTCTCTTCCCCAAACTCCTACAAACATTCCTGCTGACAGTACGGTACCTCAAACGCTGCTGTTTGGCCTCGGGGTTAGAGGTTGGTATAGGCCCATCTGTCTGTCTGGTTTCTCTCACTTTGTTATTCCAGTTGTGTCCCCTGCTCGTGTCTCTGAATGTTCTTTGCTCATGGGTTCTGCCACCATGGTCATGCTTAAATTTGCTACAACCTTCTGGGTCAGTACAGCCCTATAACCTAGACTGTGCTCAATATGCAGGCCATATTATGAAGCATACCCAACCAATCATTCTGTTTTTCAGTCGCTTATGGATTTTTCATACTGTGAACCACTAAGAGTATTCATTTCCATTTAGAGCAATGCTATCTATAAATTATTTATAGGATTTGGTGTGTGGGGGGGTGAGACTGCTGATGTCAGAGATGATCAGTCTGCCTTCCTAAAACCATATCTCTGAAGCGCAGCCATATTTAGATACTGGACAGCTCCGTATTTCATTATTTCATTAGAATAATATTTCATTATTCTTCAGTGAAAATTAGACTTCTGCTAAATCCTGCATTTTATATTGACGAGTACAGTTTGAGCTCTCTGTTCCAAAAGCTCTTAAGGATTCGATTAAAATTCTCTCATACAGTATGAATATTATATAAAACTATAAATCATTTGGATTCTCTATGATAACATGGCTGTGTCCTTTAAGAACATACAGCACAACTTTAATTTCTAGATTAGATTAGACTGATGGCTGAAATCTAATGTCACCTGTGATTGGTTGCTCTTTTTTTTTTTTTCAATCTCCAGAATCTTAAAATTCTTACTTATTCCTGATGAAAGTGCATTTTGAGAATGGTTTGGGAGATTTTTCTTATTTACGTTCTATTATGAGCTATTTTGGAGGATGATATGATCATCCATTTCTCTATTAATAAATTTAGGTCTTTTATTACAGTCATTAGTGGATTTAACTCTTCCATTTCCCTAACTTGTTTATTTTCTAGAAAAATAAATCAATTCCCTTTTTTTCAGTTTTTTTCCTTTTAAAAATACCCTTATAAAGATTGTTTTCCGTTATATTCTTTCTCCATCCTTGGTCTCTAGAGGCTCTTGGAAGGCTAGACATGGAAGTTACTGTGTGCGAAGACTAGAAACACGTGCATCTCATGTCTGGCATTGACTGGAGTGTTGACAGTTTGTGGTAGATGCAGTGATATTAAATTTAGTCAGGTATAGCTTTGCTCTGAGTTATAGAAGACCCAGCTGTATTTAATTTAAATTTAACCTACAAAAGAGTGAAGAATTTTTTTTAATAGAATGTTTAAATATGGAGGCTTATAAGAGGCACCGTTAGGATTGCCTGTCAGGCAATCATGGGGGAAAAAGCAAAAGAAAGTGCAAGAAGATGGAGAAAAAGAATGAAGTCTAGAGAGCAAAATATTCTTACAAATCAGCTTCAGAACCGTAATGTTCTTAGACTACAAATTAAAGTGATCTTAATCAAGGGCTTAAATTTGGAGACACAGGTTGTATCTCTATATAGCTACATATAAATAAATTTCTACGTATGTAATCGCATAATCTCATTATATATACGCAAATGTTTTTGTATCAGTGAAGGTGGAAAAATATGTTTCTTCATATGACCAGAGAAGTACTTGCTGTTGAGAAGAGAAATGAGAAAAAGAGTATTGGTAGAGGTCCCTTCTACATTTTCCCACCAAGGCATCTGTATAGTAGACCGTCAGCCACCCTCATGTCAAAGCCTTCCTTGGACACCAGGTCTCCTTGTTGTTCCTTTGTTCTATCTTTGTAATTGATATGTGGATAGCAACATGTCATGGATTATGTGTGTGGTCACATAGAGGCAGAAAAAAAATGTGGATAGACAGGGGCGCCTGGGTGGCTCCGTCAGTCGAGCGTCGGACTCTTGATTTCAGCTCAGGTCATGATCTCACGGTTCAGGGTTTGAGCCCCTCATTGGGCTCTGTGCCGACAGTGTGGAGCCTGCTTGGGATTCTCTGTCTCCTTCTCTCTCTGCCCCTCCCTCGTGCACGTGCGCACGATCTCTATCTCTCAAAAATAAGTAAACGTTAAAAAATGTAAATAGACATATCTTTTCCCTTTATGATGTTCTGGACAAACCCCTTACCTCTCTAGCCCTGTGCTAATGTACCACACTGGGGTCTTATTCAGAAAAAGTTAGGTCAAATTAAATGACGAATTCCAGGCAACTATCTTAAAGAAGACGCAAGAAAAGTGCATAGTTGGTAAGTAAGGGAAGTTGGTGCACATTTGTTAGGCCCCATACCCTCCATAACGGAACTACTAAGTTGCATTTGCCTTAGTTTCAATGTTTTTGTCATTTTTTTCTCACTCCCCAGTTGCATAAAGCAAACAAAATACTATTTTGGAAAGATGTATGTTTTCCTCTGCCCATCACGTGATTTCCCAGACACAATAAAAAGGCATAATTGTGACAACTAGTTAGCCCCGGAACACAAATTTATCTACATTTACACCTCACTGAAATGTTATGATGAAACAATGTTATTTTTAAATGCATTAACAACATGAAACAAGGGTTAGATGCAGATACATCTGGGAAAAGCCAGCATCTGCCCAAATGGGAAAATGCCTAGCTGCCTCCAGTGCTCTGACTTCTAATTTATTTTAACTTATTCTGGCCCATTTACAACATTTCTATCTTTCTTGAAGCAGCTTCTTGGCCATGCCTAATCTCAACATCCTTTTTGTTTTCTACATCTGCTTCCTTCCCTACAAACAGATGTTTGAGGAGCAAGCGGGGTTTCTAAGATTATAGCGACCTTAGACCCCTAAGGTGTCCCTAAGACATATATCCTGGGTATCTTGATTTCTATAAGATTTTTAGTATTTTAATATTTCAAACATTTTTTAATTTAATGATATTCTAAAACAATGACACATATATTATGAAAAATTTAAAAATGATGTTATAACAGAATGTTGTATAATTTCAGTGTTTCTGTTATCCTTATTGTCACTGTCCTGCTTGTGCCCAAGGAAAACATATATATCTCCATACATATATATCTATATCCATATATATATATATATCCTGCCACAACATTTTCTGTTCAAGTCACTGAACAACTTTGAGGTTTATATAGCATGATATATGACCATATATATATCCAATACCTCAAAGTTGTTCAGTGACTTGAACAGAAAATGTGGTGGCAGGATTCGACCATCACATGACACACGCAAAATACAAAGCAGAGCATGCTTTGTAGCCAATACTGTGGGTCACGTTTTCAGCGCAGTTCTTGAGCAGATACCCTTTTTGTATACCCCAATTAAATATGAGAATTGTAGGAAATATACAGTGAAACATTGTTTGGTCAACCATACTTTTGAAATTCATTCACTATTGTACTTTGGATGCAGTATTAAATTTATTAGCTTATAAAATAGCTGACCAATGTTTAAAAACTGCCTCACTGCTAAAACAATAACAATAACCACGGTGACTTATGTGACTGTCCATTGCTAAAGCACAAAAGGACCAAGATGATAGAAAATGAAGCATCAGGCACAGAAAACTGAATTCCCTGATTATTACACCTAACTTAGGTAATGGATGCTTAACAGTGAAACCCCATCCACTACTGTAATGTTTTTACGTTGGAGCATAATCGACTTTGTAGTTTTGTCTTTATTTAATTTTTTAAATGAAAATCTCTAAGGTATGGAAGTACTGGTGAGTTTTATCACTTTTTGTTTGTATGTGTTAAAGTTGCATCTGAAAACAAATATTGTGATATGTTAGAATTAATTTTATCCAAAGCGGAGCTACATATTATGTGAGTTACTTAACTGCGCTGTATGGTTTTGCCCCACATAAAGAGTAAATTCGTCTTGAGAAAAGATAAAGGTGCAGGTAAGTGGTGACTAGATCGTGAAGGGTAGCAGCGGTAGGAAGGAGCTTTATTTCTTGTCTTCTAAAAACTGTACTGACCTTCACGGAATTTGTTCTGTGTCCACGGATATAAGTTGCTGTTACATGGAACCTTATAGGACTCTTGTAGAAGAGTTTCAGAAAAGTATGCATACTAAGTAAAAACTGAAGCACCTCTTTTGGCACTAAGTCAAATGTAATTGCACAGTCGTCTCTAATAAACTCTGAAGTCAAGGACAACACCTATTTCTAATTTCGGAAATATTCCTTTCATGGTGTTAGTCACATGTGGGGCCCCAGGTGGTATAACAGAATGAAGATGAGCTTAGGTAAAAAGATGGGTAATGCTTTATTTTGGGAGCAAAGTTAAATTACAGACACAAGTGAAAATGCTTCCCAAAGAGCCTTTACATTTGGGTGGAAAAATAGACGCGTGTTATTACTTTAATTTTTTTTTTTAAACCAGAAATCGATTTTTCTGTTTTTAGTGAGTAAAAAATCCATTTTTGAAAAATGCCTCAGGGGAGTTTCCCAAATTATGGGAAATAGCAGTCTAGATAAGTTTACAAAATAAATGAATAATAAAAATATAAATGTCCCCAACTTTTGTTATAGCTTAGATTTAATGGATAATACGTATGTCAAAATTATATTATAGAAAGCAGTACAATTTTCGTAAAGAGCATTTATAATCCTGTTTTAGTCATTGGGAAGTAATTTAATGTACTGAAATTTCCTTTCTGAAATCAAATTTCAGTTCTAATCCAAACTTAGTGTAAGTTGTTTAAAAAAAAATCTGAATTTTTTGTTCATTTGATGAAAGCTGACTTTACTTGAGCGAAACATCATTTAAGCTCAGAGGCTTTCTGTTTATTATTCTGAAAAATTATTAGACATAGGTGATGATAGAGTTTCAGGGAGACTTTTTAACTTTTTCTAGAACACTTCTTTATTACCAAATAATGAACACACTCAATTACTTGGGAAACAAAATTTTTTTTTTAAAGAAGTGAACTTTAATTCACATGTCCACAAAGAAAGAAATTATTTCTCTTGAAAAGAAACAAGTCTCTTGGGAATGTAGCTCCATAGAAAAGAGTTCCAGGTATAAATATAATCAAATGGCTGATGGATCTAAATCATTTTAAAATTGGTGAAAATCACTGATGCTTCAGAACTCACTAACTGTTATCGGTGATAGATAAAGCTGAGGCATTTCAGATTAGTAAAGGGAAGAATTAAGATTGAATTGGGGCTGCGTGAAAAAAAAAAGGAAGCAAGAGAGAAAAAAAACAACTTCATGGATGAGTTTGTCATCTGTGGTTTCGCTATAACTTGCTCAGAGTTAAAACTGAACATTTGTGGCTAGCTACAGGTTAAGGATTGATCAAATTTCACTTGATTAAAAAAATAGAAAGAGTCCAGAAAGAAAGAAGCTCGCAGCACAATCACAAAAGATTTGGGAACTCTCAGCAATGCCTCCTTTAACTGCAGTGGCGAGAAACAGAGGAAAGTGACACGCCATTTCTGCACACCACGGATGTGCCTTCATCTCACAACTTTGGCTATTCAATGTAAATGACGTTTTACTGAATGTCACCTTTTCAGACCCTTGCACTTCACCAACACCTTGCAAATAAAATGAACTATTGTATTTGGAGAAATCAAGAGCAAGGCGTACTAAAGTACTGATTTTATTCTCATTCTTACAGCAAAGAAGAAAAATCAATTTCTGTATACAGACCAAAGTAACACACCCTCCTGGATATTTGCTCCCATCTGTTGTCCAAGAAGCCAAAGACAGTCACTCCTGTAATAGCAGAAAAACAAACTGAAATTGCATTGGAGATCTTGAAAAATAGGACTCTCTCCATTATTTGCATATCTTTTTAAAAACATTTTGAAATGTTTTTTTTTAATTTTGCAGATCAGGTGCCCCATGATCTGCATCTATTTCAGAGTTACACCCAACAGGTTTTCTTCTCTCCCAGACAGCAGAAGTAGTCTGCATCACTATTGATCCAGATAAATAAATATCGTTACATTCCTTGTACATCAATTGTTAAAAATCCTTCCCAAACCATTACAACTGAAACAGGTATGCACTGAAGCACTTACGTAGAACCTGTCACAAAATAGAAATTCAATAAATGCCAGTTATTATACTTTGAGTGTGAATTTATTCTTATAGTTTTATGTACATTTATGTGAATATATAGTTTTGAGGAGTATCTCCATATCTCTCAATAACACGACTATATTGCTTATATTAAATTCTTCTTGATTTTTTCAATGTTTCACATGATTTAGGAGCTTTCCATTCTATCATGGGAATATTTAAACTTTGCTTTCTTTCATTCCTGTGTTTCTATCATATAAACTTTTCCTATTACCTGTTCTCTGTGTCTTTTTATAGACACACGCATGTATAATGACATTAATAAATATAATACATAATATATGACATATAAATATATATATATTATAGAGAGAATTCTGGTTGAATCAATACTTCCTTTTATATTCATTTGTAAATAAAATAGAAAAGATTTCACTTTATGTATTTTTATTACATATAACATAATAGCATTGTTTTTAATATTATATTAATTTTCTGATTATGGTTCATTCAATTCCTAAATCCAGCAGCTGCCTGACACTCTTCTCCCTGTGTTCAGATACGTGATATTTTTATCAATCTCTTCAGGGACCTTCTAACTTTACTCAGTATGGACTGGATCCTCACTTTGCTTATTAGACAGCCATTGTGTTATATTATTGCTTTACCATTATCCTGGATATATTGTTTTACCCCTATGTTAAATCCCTTGGCTTCTAATGCTCATATCTTCCTTCATCTTGAATTATCTTTTCCTTTAAAAAAATATTTTAGAGACAGAGTGAGAGTATGAGCAGGGGAGAGGGGCAGACGGAGAGAGAGCAAATCCCATGCAGGCTCCACGCACTGAGCACAGCGCCTGAGGCAGGGCTCAGTCCCACAACCCTGGGATCATGACTGGAGCCAGAATCATGTGTCCAACGCACAACCAACTGAGCCACCCAGACAACACTTACCTTTTCCTTTTAAAGGACTACACACCCTAATAACTTCCAGAGAAACAGTGCGTGGGAAGTAATTTGTGTGTGTGTGTGTGTGTGTGTGTGTGTGTGTGTGCATGTATGCATGTCTGAAAATGGCTTTATTTGATTCTCAGAATATTAAAGGTTTGACTTGGTATAGAAATCTAGATGAAAATTTATTTCGGTCAGAATTTTCAAGATGCCTATGTAGTTTCCAATGTTACTATGGAGACATTAGAGGCGATAACCATTTATAATATATTTTTTAATGTGGCCTGGTATTTGTAATGAAAAGTTGTAGGAACGTTTCTTGTTCCCAGTGTTCTGAAATTCATAATGTCATATGTTGGTGTGAGTGTAGTGTCATCCATCTAATGAGCTGGAAACAAAGCTGCACATAGGGCAAATTTTTAATCTAGAAACGGATGTTCTTTGATTTGGAAAACATTTGTTTAATTATTTTCCTTTCATGTTTTTTGTTCACTTACGGAAATTCATTATTTGGATATTGGAATTCCAGGACTGGTCTGGGAATCTGATTTTATTTTATATTACTTTATTTTTATTATTGTTTGAATTTTAAAACTTCTTGATTTATAAGAAAATTGTGAAGATAGTACAGAGAATTCCCTCATACCCCACACCCAGATTGCCCTAATATTAACATTTACATTAGTAAGTTAGTAACAAAGAGTACATTTGTTACAATTAATGGAAAAATATTGATTGATGCATTATTATTAAGTAAAAATTCATCATTTATTCAGATTTCCTAGTTTTTACCTAATGCCCTTTCTCTGTTCTAGAATCCTATCCTATCCAGAATACCACATTCTATTTAGTGAGCATGTCTCCGTAGGCTTTACAATTTCTCAGACTTCCCATGTTTTTGATGACCTTGACTGTTTTAAAAAATACTGATCAGGTATTTTGTAGCATGTTTATCAACTGGAACTTGTTTGATTTTTTTTCTTATATTAATAATGGAGTTTTGGATTGAGGAGGAAAACCACAAAGATAAAATGCCATTTTCAGCGTATCCCATCAAGGGTAGATGCTATCAATGACTTACCACTGTTGACGTTAACCTTGTCCATCTGAGATAGTTGTGTCACATTTCTACACTTTCTTTTCTTTCCATTTTGCGATCTTTGGAAGAAAATCACACGTGTAGAGCACTCAGGGAATGGGGAATTCTGCTGTACTCCCTTGTGAGTAGGGCATCTACATAAATTATATGACACTTCCTGATGTCAAACTGTACTAAAGCAATCATAGTCAACACAGTGTAGTACTGGCATAAAAACAGGCAGATAGATCAATGGAACAAAATTGAGACCTCAGAAATAAACCCAGGTATATACAGTTAAGTAATGATATTTGGCAAAGGAGCCAAGAACACTTAATGGAGAAAAGGCAGTCTCTTCAATAAATGGTGCTGCAATAATCAGATATTCACATGTAAAAAAATGAAGATAGACCCTTATACCATTCACAAAATGATTTGAAATGGATTGAAGACTTAAATGTTAGACCGGAAATCATGAACTTCCTCGAAGAAAACATAGGGAAAAGATCTCTTTGACATGGATCTTGGCAATGATTTTTTTGGATATGATACTGAAAGCACAAGTAGCAAAATAAGAAATGACTGGGGCTACATTAAACTAAAGAGCTTCTGCAAAGTGAAAGCAATCTCAACAAAGTGATAAGACAACCTACAGAATAGGGAAAAAATTGCCAACCACAAATTTGATAAGGGATTACTATCCAAATTATATAAAGAACCCATACAACTAACCCAACAGCAACAATCCAAATAATCTAATTTTTAAAATGAGCAAAGGACCTGAATAGACATTTGTCCAAAGAAGATTTATGAATGGTCAACAGATACATGAAAAGATGTTCAGTATCATGAGTCTTTAGGGGAAATGCAACTCAAAAACTCAATGACACAAAACTCAGAAATCTCATGCTTATTAGAATGATCATCATCAAAAAGACAAGAGATAATAAATGCTGGCATGCATGTTGAGAAAAGGGAACAATTTTGCACTGTTGGGATTGTAAATTGGTATAGTCACTATGGAAAACAGTATGGAAGATCTTCAAAAAATTAAAAATAAAATTATAACAGGACCCAACAATTCCACTTCTGGGAATATATCCAAGGAAATGATAACTAACTTCAAAAGATAACTGCACCTCAATGTTCAAAGCACCATTATTTACAAGAGCCTAGACATGGAAACAACATAACTATCTACTGATGGATAGGTGGATAAAGAAAAAAAAATATATATATATATAATGAAATATGAAGAAATTCTACCACTTGTGGCAACATATATGGACCTTGAGTGGGCATTATGCTAAGTGAAATAAATCAGACAGAGAAAGACAAAAATGGCATAATGTCACTTATATGTAAACTCTAAAAAAAAAAAAACAACTCAGAAAAAGATCAGATTTATGGTGATCAGAAGTAAGGGGGGTAATGGATTAAGGTGATTAAAGGCACAAAATTCCAGTTATAAGATTAAATAAGTATCAGGGATGTGATGCACAACATCATAACTATAGTTACCACTGCCCTATGATATATAGGAAAGTTAAGAGTAAATCCAAAGATTTCTCATTACAGGGAGAAATTAAAAAAATTTTTTCCCACATCTTTTTATTGTATTTATTGTATTTTTATTGTATGATGGTGGATGTTAACCACACTTCTTTTGGTAATCATTTCACAATATATGTAAATCAAACATTTATGATGTATCCCTGAATCTCATACAGTGATGTATGTTAATTATACCTTAACAAAACCGAAAAACAATTATTTAGAATTTTTCTACATGTGAAATTTATCTTTTCTCCCCCATTAACTAACTTATTCAATCATTTATTTATATCAGGACTCAGATATTTATCTTATACTTTGTGTTATAATCCAACACTACTTTATTTCTATTTCTGAAATTGGTGCAGCTTTGCACATTGTATATGATTGCATTTTATCCAATTTAAGCATTCCTATTAGTCCTGGTTCCAGCTGAGGGCATCTTCTCCCGGGCTTGTGCTCCTGGCGAGCTGTGATTCTCTGTATTTTCCTGTTTCTCCAATTTTAAGTGTGCTAGTTTTCCATCACTTGAGTGCTCGCATGGATCTTAGAGTTGTTGACTCTCAGCTTCTCAGGAAAACTTTTCAGTTTTTCTTGTTATGAGGGTAGGATCGATGCCTTTCAGGGTCTTTACGTATCTGATTAGAAACTGGAAGTTGACTGTAGTTTTTTATACATACTGTCTCTATTCTTTTACTGGGGTTTTGGAAGGAGCGAAAGACAACATGCATGTCAGTTCACTGTTACCTGACAGTCTGTTTTCATGTTGTATACTTCCTTTCATCTCATTCTTCTTTTTCTTCCTTCTTTCTTCCCTCCCTCCCTCCTTCTCTTCCTCCCTCCCTCCCTTTCACCCTCTTTCTAATTTTCTGTTGCTAATAATAAGTGGTCTTTAAATAGACAACAATGCTGCATCTAAAAGGTATCAGTCCAGCCGGAGGCATGTAGTTTCCCAACCTACTCAGATGCAAAGTAAAACAAGCAGGTTTAGCCGGTTTTAATTTATACGCTGTTTTGGTAGCATAGGAATCCTCATAAATGGTAATTTTCATAAACACTTAAATCATAACAGTAATCCGCTCAATCTTAAATGCTTTTGTTAAGCAAATCTCTGTTTCGCAACACTCTCGTCTGACAAGAGATACAAATATTAATGTTATAGCTCGATGATACTTAGAATCTGGGAAAGAAGACATACCTACATAAATGCAATGGGATGGTGTTGTGATGAGAACGCGAGTACTAAGAAGCTGGCAATGTCCTATTCTGGCCATCAGTCTATGGGGATACATTTACACAGGTGGAGCCATGTGAACTAGATATTTAAGGATAAAGATAAGCTCGCCAAAGAGATAGAGCAAGACCATTTTTTCAAGAAGGAAAAGAAAATCTGTTTAAGAGCCAAAGAGTGTAGTCACATAATTTTTTTGTAGGAAGGTAATATGCTGATAGAAGATAAAGTTGGTAGGTGTCCTAAGATCAGAGTGTAAATTTTTTTCTTTGAAATGCTAAGTCGTTTGCAATTTCTCAGATAAGCCGGGGGACAGAGTCAAATATGATCAGTTTTTGTCGTTGTTTACCTTATTTTCGTGAAGAATGGAAAATATGGATGTGATGTAGGAACTGGATGGAAAGGGAAGAAACAGAGAGGGTGAAGAAAGCGAGGACACTAGTTAGGAGTCATTCATAGAGCAAAACTGGAGGATTTGAATAAAAGCAACATTTTTAAGCGTGGTGGTAGAACCCCAGAAGGGGCTGCAGGTAGACCTGAGATTCAATTCCGACATAGAGTCAATAGGCTTGGTAATGGATTCAGTGTGGACATGATGAGAAATAAAGGAGTTTCTGAAATTTCCAGTGAGAATGACTAGGTGAATGGCAAGGCCATTAACCAAGATTGAACTCAAGGAAGAAGAAGGTTTATGCAGCTGGGTTGGGCAGGAAACTAAGTCTAGAATATGGTAATTATAAAAATATGAATGAATAAAAAGCAGTTAAAAAAAGGTTTAGGGGCACCTGGGTGGCTAAGTCAGTTAGGTGTCTGAGTCTTGATTTCGGCTCAGGTCATGATCTCAGGGTGGTGATTTGAGCCCCTGCATTGGACTCTGTGCTGGGTGTGGAGCCTGCTTAATTTTAAGATTCTCTCTCTCTCTCTCTCTCTCTCTCTCTCTGTTCCTCCCTCATTCATGCTCTCGGTCTCATTCAAGGAAAAAAAAAAGGTTTGAAGCTCAGGAAACCACCAAAATCAATCCTTTGTTTTTTACTTTGTTAGTTCTTAAGCATCCATTCCTGGCACCAGAATCGATAGATTTCCCTAAAGCTATTAAACTAAAATCTTTGGTGTTTTATTCTCCATCACGCAGGATTTTATCTTCCCCGGAATGCTACTTGTTAAAGACCATGAATCTTACCTTATTTAGTTTCATTTCCTTCAGAATCTGGCAGAAAATCTGGCATTAGTAGATGCTCTATAAATATTTGACTGAATTGAGATATAATATAACTTCAAAATATTTTTCTTCTGCATGAGAACAGCTATTAAGCAGAGGATGGTAATGGACAACGCGGGGCATTCTGGGACATTGGCCAATGTCAACTGAGGATGTGAACTTTATTTACATTTATTTTGTTATGGAAGTATAGTTAACATAGAGTGTTATGTTAGTTTCAGATACGCACGATGATGATTCAACAATTCTGTACGTTACTCACTGCTCATCAAGATAAGTGTCCTCCTAGTCCCCTTTGTCAATTCCATCCATCCCCCATCTGTCCCCATTCATCCCCCCACCCATCTCTGCTCGCCCTCCCCTCTTGCAACCACCAGTTTGTGATACCCGCTCAGATGAGAGTTTGCTTTTGTGGCAAATTGCAAGCAGGTCACAGTGAAGGGGGCAACTGGCCCAAAGTTTCCAAATTTGGCTACTACTGGTATTTTATGAAGATTGCTCGAAAGTTCATATTCCTCAGGTTCTAGGCCACAAACAATGAGATTCTGATCGCTAAGGGAGCATGCAGTGTATAATCACACAACGAGCCCAATGCTGATACAGAATTTGAATAGTTTGCTTGGTTTCATAATGTGCTATGATTTTTCTGGTCATCTATATATGACCAATGATAAGTAAAATACAGTTCAACAGATTTCTTTCCTGTAGAATGTTTCAGTTTTTAGTGTGTTAATTTCTTCACACATCTCCAAGGCAGGGACAAAGCACATGGCTTTTATCAGGGTGATTTGATCATCTTCTTCTGCTGATTACCTAATAGGACAAGGGTTTTGTGGAGAAATTCAAATCTGTGGTAGCTAGGTAGGGATCCAATTACTAATTTCAGAGCAGAATTATCAGCAAAGTTAATTTGGTGCTAAGTCAAAGGAGTTACCGACCCAGGGCTCTCTGGAGTTTCCCCTCATAGAAGCCAAATGGATTGTGGTTTGGGGGTGCTGCTTATCACATCAACTTCCTGAATTATAGAGATCTTCAAAGGATGGAAAGCAAAGCATGTCCCAGGAACGGGTGTTTGACTGCCTACCTAATAACCTTAAACCTTATTGTTCCAAATTAGTACATTCAGATGGAATAAAGAGAAGAAAGTTTTACACTACTAGAAAACACGGGGTGGTTCAGTCGGTTAAGCGTCCGACTTGGCTGGGGTCATGATCTCGCGGTTCGTGAGTTCGAGCCCCGCGTCGGGCTGTGTGCTGACAGCTCAGAGCCTGGAGCCTGCTTTAGATCCTGTGTCTCCCTCTCTCTCTGCCCCTCCCCCACTTGCACTCTGTCTCTCTCTCTCAAAAATAAATAAGCATTAAAAAATTTTTACAGAACAAATTTAAAGAAAACACAGAAAAATGAGTGTAATTTTAATGGAGAATGTTTTAGGACCAGAACATAATGATTATAGAAATAAATTCACTACAAGTGATCTATCATGCATCAAGATGATACTTCTTGCCCAGAACTAGCATAGCAAATATTGCATAGAGAGTACTGACAAGTATTTATAGGTTGAAGTAGAATTATAGGGAATAGAAACAATTTTTTTCTCTAGGGTTTTTTGTTTTTTGTTTTTTGTTTTGTTTTTGTTTTGATTTGTTTTGTCTTGGCTTTGTACTATTTACTATCCACATGATGAAAGTACCCCCAAACAAATGGTTTATTTTCACATCTTAAGATACGAGATGATGCTTGGGATGCCTGGGTGGCTCAGTCGCTTGAGCTTCTGACTTCGGCTCAGGTCACGATCTCACAGTTTGTGAGTTCGAGCCCTGCGTCAGATTCTGTGCTGACAGTGCAGAGCCTGGATCCCGCTTTGACTTCTGTGTCTCCCTTTCTCTGTGCCTCTCCCTCACTCTCTCTCTCTCTTTCTAAAAAATAAATAAACACTAAACATTTTTTTTTAAAAAAGATACTGGATGATGCCTAAATTGTCTTCATTATGTACTACTGAGTGCAGCTCACTTACTAAATGCAACTATGAAACTAGCACCTTCAGGGGCGCCTGGGTGGCTCAGTGGGGTTAAGCACCCAGCTTGGCTCAGGTCATGATCTCACGGTTGATGAGTTTGAGCCCCGCCTCATGCTCTGTGCTGACAGCTCAGAGCCTGAAACGTGCTTTGGATTTTGTGTCTCCCTCTCTCTCTGCCTTTCCCCTGCTTGTGCTCTGTCTCTCTCTCTCTCTCGAAAATAAATAAGCATTAAAAAAAAAACTAGCACCTACAGGAATATGACATGAAAAATAGGATGATTTATTCATAGGAAAAATGCTTTTCCATTTGTAGTAAACATAAGCTATTAATTAATCTGAAATGCTGATATTACTTTTTATGTTACTCCTAAATGATGTTACAATATTATATTAATACACATTAATGAATAAAAAGGTGACCGTTTAGACCTATTTAATCAACAACATACTAAAACCCTCAGGGTTTGAAATGATCTTTGATAAAGTTGAGAAAAATTAGAAGATTAAACTCTTAATCGATGAGCTTAATTGCCTATTTCTTGGGCAAAGGTAAATAATGTGTAGTCAGTCATTTCGTAATAACACCCATTTTAAATCATTTCATAAACTGTCCAAATCAGCACAACTGTTCTCCCACAGTGAGTGAAGAATGTATTCAACACATCCAAATATTCTCTTTGTGTTTACCTCAGGACCGGCTACCAATAGAATTTATGTAAGTGATAAAAATAGCAATCTAAAGCTGCCCCCCAATAAACCATATTTCCACTCCCCAAACCTGGTAAAAAGATACAGTATTAAATTTGTTAAAAGTTGTCACTGAAGATATGGAGATTAGATTTTATGCCATAGCCAAGACCTCGAATGTAAACTTGGTTATAATACCATATTGCCTCATTACATAAATCCTCAGCATCACCGTTTTCCACTTAAAATCTTTGGAAAGAAAGACACATTGAAGGGTGAATAAAATATTATAACTATAAATACTCAAGTTTTGCTTAAGTTAAATATTGTCTTTTCTGGAATTGTTTTAATAAATTGATTTTAACATTAGAATCTTAGTGTAAACTTGGCATACAGAAATAAAATCTTATGGCTGTGATTATTTTTCTCGTCACTCTATGTTATAAATTTCTAAAATGGAAACCATAGGGCTTCCACAAGAAAAACGAGTTTCTAGAAATATGACCACAGGAAAAATGTTACCCGCTTCAGTTTATGTTGTTTTCCCTGGAGGTAATACTTATTTGATAATGAAAATACATTAGAAAACCTATAATGTCGTCACAGGTAGGTAAAAGTAACATCTTTATATTGCTGAATAGAGCAATTTTATTTTTCACATACAACTTCTTTAAAATATATATTTTCAGTCGTCATCTCAGGTTGTTTTTAAAGCACAAAACCAAATTCAATGGAGTTAAGTGTTACTTGTGGTACTTTACAAAGCCAGATTAATCACAGCTAGCATATTGAATTATATCATTCACGCTGTTTATTCATAGCATGTGTTGAAATTACCGTAGAGTGAATATTGGACATCCTTCCTGTTCTCTTCCTTCCTGTCTGTTTTTCGCTCATCAGTTATTAAAAATACACACTTAAATATTAATAAATATTTACGTCTAGTGTATTTCTTTCACAGACCAGGTTCTTAATAAATATTTTAAGTGGATGAATGAATAATTAAAAATCAATAATAAATCCCAAGAAGGTATTTTTTATGGTACTAGTGGTATTTTGATTATTTAAAATATAAATAACCTGGAGATTATTACAGAGTCATAGTAAAGTCATAGTGTAATATGTAACTCTCAGGTTACCCTCCCTAACCTGAGGAAGAGCGCAAAGCATAAATACTGAAAGTTGAGGGGAAGGGTTAACTATAATATCAAGTGGCATGTCGCAAAACTGGCCAAGCTTTTGTTAAAAGACTAACTTGGACGACGTACAAAATTTTTAGGGATAGCAAGGAAGCTAATGGGTTAATCTGCGCTAAATGTTAATCTGCTAATGGGTTAATTGCGCTAAATGCCTTATTCAACTTTATGTGCTTTTTAATCCTTGTTTCCTTTCCATCTTTATAGATTTATTAGTAGAAAAACTACATTTCTCTGGCCTTGCCTTCCACTCTTCTATTAGAATGCTACCATGACTTCCTATACTTAAATGATCTCCTATTCCAACTTACCCTGAAAAGTTTTCCATTGTTGCTGATGGCCCAAGAAGTGGTTGTATTGCCAAGACCTTCTAAGGGTACCACTATGGTACTTGCTGGGATCTATCAGCGTTTTCTCAAGACTTTAGGTGCTGAATGATGGGGATTCTTATGTCTGTATCAAACAGGGATATTAAATATCTTTCATTGGTGAGGGTATTCCTGTTGCTACAGATTCACATCAATGTCTCCTCACGTCTGTTTGTTATATGTGACATCAAATATCCCGCCATTTGCATGGAAAGCAGCTCTTCTGATCACTGCAGTACGATGCCTTCTCTTATTTTGGTAAAATAATTAATTTTCAGCGTTTTCTTGTTTATTCCTTTGCTTTATCACTGAGGCATGAATCCCTACAAGCTTGATCTGGGAGCAATACGGAACAGACATGATGCCACGTTTCAGAATCACTGACTTTTTCTTCTTGGAATAAGTTGACTTCCCTGACTCGATCTTTAACACACACTCCTATTCAGGCAGCACCCCAATCTCTGTGTCCATAGAGCCCTAGCCGACCCAAAGGATGGGTTCGCCAGACATCCCGGTATGACTTGAGTCCTAGGGTGAGTCGAGATGGCACTCAATGCAAGAGCATCTGCTATGTATAAAATGCTCTCCAAAACCCAAATCAAATTATGAAATCTTTTATTGCCATTTATTCCTTTCATTATTAGCAATTATCATACCACTCTAACTATAAAAGCGTAACTCACTGAAAACACAATCATAATTTTAAGTAATGGCTAATTAGTAATGTATTTTAATACTGTAGTTTTGCTCACTCTCATTCATAATTAAACCTATTACAGTTCCCTTCTTCTGCCCATAAAGCTGTTATGGCTAAAAACAAATATGGGCTAATATCTGTAAGCAGGAAGGACCAATTAAAAGTACTTAATTAGGTTTTGGTGAGCACTTATCTTCTATTGGTGAGCATCTATTCATCTTCTCAGTGTTTGAAAACCTAGCTGTTAAATTCACAGATGAATTTCATTTTGACATAGGTAACGGATTCAGATAATGTTTCCACCTATGATCATGCAGATACATGGTATTTACGCTCCAGACTAACTCTCTCCTCTTCCAACCTCTCTATGGGTGCAGGCTGAACAACATGATTACATTGAAGAGGTGCCTTAGAGAAGGTCCTTGACTTGGGTTTAGCTAATTAAGCTAATTTCCCTGGCAGAAAGTTGGGAGGAAGGAATGGAGTGAAGTCAGGGTAATTTATTCCTCTGGTTGGCTGTGTCATTGCTTCTTGCTTGTTATGTCACTTGAGGACTGAAGGTACTGCTTCTCTCAAGGTGGTCTTATATGCATATTTCTCTTCCGGTAGGTTCCAGTAACGGCCCATTCTCTGGTCCATTTGGGCTTATGGGTAATGACAACTTTTCTTTTTCTAGCCCTGAGTTTCTTTTTCTAGCCTTTTCTTTTTCTAGTCCTTTGTAGTTCCTCCATATTCCAGCAACATTTTGTAGATAGTCCCTTTGTAAGTGAACATTTCTTCAACTTTCCTTGGTTGAAGACACAGTTTTTCTTACTGGGGCTCTGATGAATACTCTGAGCTAAAGCATAGGGTCTTAACATTAACACCAGATTATTAAACTTACATTAGAACTGTACATCCTAATCGATAAATACATCCTCGATGCACACATTAGTCTCTATGGAGTTCTCAGTCCCCCAGTATACACTCGACACTTTCCTGATGCTGGAAGAAAAATAAGGCGGTCATTGGAAAAGAAATCTGATTAGGAATTTGGTTTATTCAAGCTGATTAAGGTTTTCTGGTCAGTCACAATCACGTAAAGATACTTTATGCACCTGTTTGAGTAGCGATTCTATTGTGAGAGAATTCAAATGTAGATAACCACTAATATTTAAGATAGCATTTTTTTTAAGAAATCTCCATTACCAATGTCTTCACTCCTTATGAGTTTCTTACTCTTCGTCCTTCTGCTGCCATGACAGAAATATGGGTTTTGGCCTCATTCTGTGCTCCTCTTTCTCATTACACAAATCTAATCAACTGCAATATCTTATTGGTTCTGTCTCCTGTTCTGGAACTAACTCTCCAACTCCCCTGCTAGCAACCTAGTTTAGGCAATGCAGAATAAATTCTAAAATTGCAAATCTGTTCACCCAACTCTCCTTAACACCATCAATAATTTCTTTGCCCTTAGGATAAAATCCAAATGTCATCACTCAGATTGTAGGTCCTAATGATTTAGTTCATAGCCATATCTTAGCTTCATTTCTCAAAATGTACATGTTAAGTTCCAACCATATTGAATTTCATTCAATTTTCCATCGTTGCTGTGCTTTCTCCTTAATGTGGGCTTTCACATTGCTCTGCAAATATCTTCCCACACTTGACCCCATAATATATATTCTTGCAAAATCCTGAATTTTGTTGCAAGTCACTATAGCGTAGTGGTCTACACCATATGGATATTTATGGTTTACTAGAATACCCAGAGGTAAACAGGTCCAGTTTCTGGTTGGGTTTCTGCCTCAGCCAAGAACCCTAACTCTTTCTATCATTCTGTCGTTTCACATCTTCACACTGTCTTCCATCCGGAAATGTGTTGCTCTCTGTTCACATGTTACATACTCCAGTTCCTAACATCAGACAGTGAACAACTGTATTCACAAGCAGGAAGGACAGGGGCATCGGTCTGTTAAGTGTACGACTCTTGATTTTGGCTGAGGCCATGATCTCGTGGTCGTGCGATTGAGCACGGTGTAGGCCTCCATGCTGGGTGTGGAGCCTGCTTGAGATTTTCTCTCCCCCCTCTACCTCTCCCCCTCCTCTACAATAAAAAAACTAATTAATTAAAAAATGAATTTAAGAAGGAGGGGGGACAGCATGAGAAAGAGACTACTTTCTCTTCACCTCACTCACCTTTCTAGTATCCGGGAGAAAACCTTCCCCTGAGTCTTCAGCTGAGTTTCTCTTGTGGCTTGTTGACCAGAATGTGACCCTTTGCCCACTGTTAACCAATCATTTGCAGAAGATTGCTGTGGCTCGTTCATATTAGTCACGATTCACTCTGTAGGACTAAATACAGTTGGGCTTGAATAAGCATGGAGATCTTTAACAGGGAAGAACGAACGGTTGAGTTAGCAACTGTTGATGTCTGCTGAGCAGACTTTAGCTCTGCAGCCTTCCTCTTGATGTTGCAGGATTCATCTCCGTGCTCCCTATCCCCTCAGTCTCTTTCTACCTCAGCTCTATATTCCAGTTATACTGAACTTTCTTCAGTTTCTAGAATGTTCCATGTGCTCTTGGCCTCCAGGCACTTCTGCACCTGATGCCTACAACAGTTTTCCTTTCCCTTTGCCCAGCTAACATCTATTAATCTTTCAGGTTTCTGCTGTGACATCATTTGCTCGGTCATTACATTGTGCACAAATCAAGTAAAGGGACCCTCCTTGTAGCTAGAAATTCTCCCAATTGCAGATCCTGCTAGACTACACTGTCTATAGACGATAATCTGATGTAACTGAGAAGTTCCCCTTCCTCCCTCATATTTGCATTGAGCCTGAGATCCCCTTCCTGTTTTGTCAATAAGGAGTTTGTCTCGGGAAAGGGCTATTACAGCAGAGAAAAGTCTTTCGCGTTTCGGAGCTAGGGACCAAAGGAACTCAGAAGACAGAGAGTTGGAGTAAGGACTCTGTCCCAAAATGATTTCCTGGATTGGGCAGGAGGAGAGTTTGCAGGGATGAGGGGCAGCCAGAGAAGATGTGTGCTGACAGGTCTTCCTGCAAAAGGAGTTATGAGCCCGACAGCAGAGGGGACAACAGGTGCTTCCCATGGGTCTGGGAGAAGAGAAACCTTGCTTGGCAGACCTGAGAAAAGTGGCAAGGCCTCAGTTTCCCCACATGCGGGTGTGGCTCAGATGGCTCCAGTAAGTGGCTCTTCATTCCAAGTGACATGGGGGCGACAAGGTGGCACTGTGTATCTGAGGGGGATGGCAAAGGGGCAGAGAGCCTGAGAGGGCTATGTGGCCACACCAAGGTCCTCAGGGTGACAAGTGAGGATGGATGAAGGAACATTTAACAGAAGGATATCTCAGGAAATGCTGCTTGCCCAGGGGACAGCCAGGGCCAGAGCTTCCTGGTGATCCCTGGGCGCCACATGGATCCCTGAGGACACCGGCAGCCCCGGGAAAAGCAAGGAGAGAGCAGTAGGGAGATGGTGATAAATTGATTAAATTTCTAGTAACTAATATAATGGGGACTTAAAAGAGAAATTAAATCATTATGGAAAAAAAGTTATGTTCCAGCTTATTGAAATTCCTTCCTGCAATACCTTAGCCCCTGCCTAAGTCATAGGGTCCTTGGGCATAAGCCTGTACCTCTTGAGGTTGCTGCTGTAAAGGCAGAACCTGGCACAGGGCAGATGAATGCTTGCAAAGCATTATGTGAATCAACCAGTCATAAGATAGCATGGTGGTAGATCGTAATTTGCAATGTCTGGCAGAGGTAGGGAGAATTGGATGAAAAGGAGTAACACTGTGGATTAAATCTCCATTTAGTTTAGAAACAACATTCAGATTCTTCCCGCTGCAACTTCCGCTATATCGAAATACTTACAAGAAAAAAGCCACTTACACATCAAATGCGTTTGTGCATTTCTATGGAATTCATACTTCAAAGAATATGCAAAAATGCTCCAGAAAGCCACGATACATGTCTTACGATGGGGCTTGTACACTGAAGATAAGCTTTTATGCAGATGTATATGTATATGTATTTTACAAATGTGTATGTACTATTGGAAAGGAGACAATTACACTACATGCATTCATTCTTGACTGAATTTTAGGCTAGAGAAATAGAATAATTTGAGTAGAAGATTAAGCTCTGGCTGAAATACCATCATGTCTCCAATAAAAACTGAGAAAATTTCACAGTTTGAAAAGAGTTGGATATTACGGAAAACCAGCAGCCTAGTAACCAAGATCACGTAGGAGTCCAATTCAACAATTCCTTGTTACGATCATTATGTACCTAGTTCTGTGGTTACCCTTTCTTTACCTTTCACATGGAGGAAAACAAAAGTTATAAGTTCCTGTTCAAAGTATTCTGAAAGAAAAATAACCCACCTGCTTCGAATAAACCTGTTTCCAATCTGAAAACATAACATATTTGGATTGTTCTTCCCAAAATGAAGAAAAAGAACTCAGAAATAGAGGAGGAAAGCAAACAAGCAAAAGAGAGGACGTAATCACACAGCATATTACAACTTCCCGGACGATGTCAGATTATTGCAGGAGAACCAGCTGGTGAAATTATTGGTCTTTCGCTGTTTTCTCTGCTAGTTTCAAATTTGGTTTGAGCCTCTAGGGAAATGAGTTTGAATGTCTCATCTCATTCCTAGAAGCAACAAATCTCAGGGAGAAAAAAAAATCAGTTCGGTTCTCGGAAGGAATTTGCACTGAATACGAAGCTATGGAAGGCGGGCAGTGTGTTCAGGGCTTGCCCCGGTATCTTGCATCCGGGTCTGGTGGGGCCTAGGTCTGTGCCTGCGTGAGTCTTTGAAACAACTAATGAGCTCCTCGGAGCCTCTGCCTCTCCACGTAGATTCATGGGAGGTCTCCTCTTCAGCGGTGCTGGCACATGCCAGTCTGATGGTGCGCCCTCTCCCCCGTCACTGCTTCCCTCAGAGAGAATGAGTGATGTTTGGCAAAATAAAACAAGACTGGGGTGGATGAGAGGAGAGAATGCTTGTGAGCATTCTCACAGCTTCCGCTGTCCTTCCTGTCCTCCCTGAGGGCCTGGAAGGGGCCTCAAGTTAAGTGTTTAGCCATATTTTAATTGTTTCATAACTGTTACTTCCTCTAAATGTCTGCAGAGCATCCCTATGGGATGAGATACTACTGTTCCTCTTGTCTCATTTTATAGTTGAGAGAAAAAGTGATTTGCCCACTTAATGCAGAGTCAAATAAGAGTTGGCCCGCTCACTCCGGGGCCAGACGTCTCTCATGAGGCCATGCCGCAAGGTAGGTTTATTTCCGCGGATTCACCAAAGAAGCCAGATATGTAGAATGTGAGTTAAAAGCCAGTAATACATTGCCTGCTGGGATAGATTGCTGCAGTGCTGAACACGCACTAATGTTAATAAAAAGAATGAGATGCCGGGGTGTCCGCGTGTGTTCGGAAATTCGTCTGTGCAGGCCCAGCTTTTCAGCATCAGGTCCAGAGCTCGGAGGGCTGTTCAGCCAGGAGCTCAGGAGTACCCGAGGACAGCCATACTTTTCGTATAATTACACAACCAAACAAGACCACTCCGCGCTGATATTTCTTTCTTCAATTATGTAATTGGATTGTGTTTGAACATTGGTTCCCAAAGCCTGAGCTGTGGTCAATTATTTAAACAACAAAAAGCACAGAGAAATACATTTTTGTTGAAAGAACAAAATATTTCCCATAAATTTGTGAAGTGTTAGCTGAGCCTTGCAATGAATAAAATATGTGAAACATTCCATCAAGGCAGTCACATCTGAGCCATGCCACTGTGTGCAATATCCTTTTGTTGCCTATAAATCATTGTTCCATCCTAATAAGGAAATGACTCTGGGTATAATGATATGTTTTTCCCCCCTTCTTGGTAATGAGTATATTAGTCTGATACAAAAGGAAAATCTGTTTTATATTCTTTCTCTGGCATGAAGCTATAAACAAGTACTCCAGTACCACTTATAAAGAACTTAGCAAAACTTTTGTGTTTTGGAATGTGCAACATTCCTGAGTCATTACATTCCACTGGCCTTGTGCAGAGTAGCATAAGCCATGTATTTTAGTCCTAAAGCTATTCAAACGGCATAGGTCTACTCAGTCTGTCTTGACCTTGAGTCACCCCCCCCTTCCCGAGACTTGCTTCCTCTCTGTGTCTGATAAGCAGTTGGCAAAGAGGTTGTGGAAGATGTCAGAGGAACCACTGTCCCCCGGAAGCTCCTTACTCCCCATTAGCTCCGGCATCCTCTGAGCCAAAATATCTTGCACGTTATCATGATGATTCTTTGGTGGTAGTAGAGGCCTTGAGGGTCGTCCATGGAGGCAAGCGTTTATGGTAATCTGTTTGCAAATATAAAAATAATATAATCCTCAGGGCACCCACAGGCATTGTAACTTTCTATTATATTTGCTAATGACTATTACCATTATCTCAGCCTTACCAGAGTTGTAGCAGGCTGTCAAGTGATGGGCCAATGGCAGCCCCATCCTTCTGGAGGATAACGGACACAGAGATGAAACCACAAGGTCAAGAATGAATGAGGACACGCAAATACCGTGATTAACTCTGCTGAGCATGGAGTAGCTAGGCACCTTGACCTGAGAGTCCACCCTCAGGGGACAGTTTTCTGCAACAAGGAAACCGTTTTCGGCAGAGAACTACTGCAATTTGTCCTGAGGGTGCTCTATTCTGCCTTTTGCAGCAAAGGCTCTAACATCAGAAAGGAAGGAGCTTCCTTGTGGAAGTTGCTTTAGCTGAGTGAAGAATCTATCTTAGCTTGGACTGCTGTAACAAAATACGGTAGCCCAAGTTGCTCAAACGACAGAGATTTATTTCTTATAGTTCTGGAGGCTGGAGGGTCCAAGGTCAAGGTGCCAGCACATCCATTTCTCTGTGAAAGCTCTCTTCCTGGCTTGCAGAATGTTGCCTTCTCTGGGTGCTCACGTGACCTCTTTGTGAGTAGGTGGAAAGAGAGAGAGGGTGAGTGTCTCTTCTTGTCATCACCTTATTGAAACCTGAGTATCTACCAAAGGCTCCATTTCTAAAGACCATCACACTGGGGATTAGGGTTTCAATATATGGATCTTATGGAGACACAAGTTAGTCCACAACAGGTGTGGTGAGCTTTGTGTCACAGAAGGACTCTATCTGTCACAGGTGTTTCCTTTCGGATACAGCACTCCCACCTTCCACAGACACAGAACATTCCACTTCGCTGGGCATTGGGATTCTGGACAGCTACAAAAAACAAAACAAAAACAAAAACACAAAAACAAAAGTTTTATACAAGATTTCTAGGTTGATGTTACTAACTCTTCTTCTGAAGCGTTTAGGACCAATTTCATGCCTGTCACAGGGAGAAGACTGCCCTAACTCTATCACTTTCTACTTCACAGAATGAGAGCGTTCTGATAAGATTGTCAGAACCGGGTGAGCATGGGCACTGAAAGGTCTTTAAAATAGCACAGGCCAGTTTCATAACTTGGCAAGGACAAGTTTTGTGATGATGACAGATGGCTTCACACCCCAAGAGATATGCTATCACTTTATTTACAAATATCAGACTCATAATTGTCAACATGGCAGAATGAATCACATTACTTGGGTTTTCATCTAATCGCATTAAGCAGAAGAAAAAGCAAACATTGTTATAGACTTTACAACACTGGAAACATCACACACCAAAAACATTTGCTCAGCAACCGGTTGGCCCAGCCCCAGGCTTTATGAGTCTCTGGGTAGTATATCTAACTTTTTTCCCCCATTCCTTGGCTTTAAAACTTTATAATGTATTAGAACTGGAAAGGAACATCATCATCCAAGTTTGAGTCCTGGATTTTGCCATGATACCCTGACTCTTTGACCTTGGAGCTGAGTTGTTCAGGGGAATCTGCTGGGAGGGGGCCAGTTGATGGATAGTCTCCAGCTGCTTTCCCTTCAGATCTACCTCAGTGTTCATGCGGAGTCCTCAGGGGCTCCAGGCTGCTCCCAGTCAATGAATGTACACAGTGGGAGTCCTAGACTTTGCCATTTCATCGCAATGGTGGACTCCTCAAACTAACAATCTTTGCTCTGGGTTTCCCCATCGACCTGGCCAAAAATGTCTTGGAGCTCTCCTTGCATTTTGGAATGCCTCTTCCCTAATCCTTCTTCCATCTTTTTCGTTTCACAGAGGTCAGACTCCCACTGCAGCTTGAAGGCTCTGCCCACCTGCTCCTGCTCCCTTTCACCTTGATCTTTCACAAGTTGTCCCCTCAGCGAGTCTCTGCATATCTAATTTTGTCTTGGGGTGTGCGTTTCTCAGAGGAACTGATGCACTCCCCCAGGTACATTGGCTCAGCCTTCTTGTTGACTCTCCTTCACAACACTCTAGGTTTGTTTGTTCGTTTGTTCGTCTCTCAGGACCTTTTGAGACCAAGGACCTGGATAGTGTCTTAGTCAGTTCTGACTGCTATAAGAAAATACCGTAGACTGGGTGTTTTAAACAACAGAAATTTATTTTCTCAAAGTTCTAGAGGCTGAGTCAAAGATCAACATACTAACAGAATTGGTTTCTGGTGAGACATTTCTCATTAGCTGGCAGACAATACTTCATCACTGGGTCCTCACATGGCCTTTTTTCTGTGCATGCATGTGGAGAAGGAGAGAGCTTTGGTATCTCTAACTGTTCTTATAAGGACAGCAGTCCTATAGGATTAGAGTTTCACCTTTATGACTTCATTTAACCTTAATTACTTCCTTAAAGTCCCCATCTCCAAATACAATCACATCAGGGAGTAGGGCTCCAACATATGAATTTTTGAGGGGACACAATTCAATACATCACAAGTAGGTGCTACAGAGTAGAGGTTCCCCCTCTTAACTGAATTGTAATGAGCCACATGGTTTTGGAAAGGGCATTTTAACTCTCATGGCCCCGGTAAAATAATAGGATTGAGTTGGCTACCAAGCCTATGAGCACTAAGGGGAAATATTCTTCCAGAACTCAAGCTCCCGAGAGAGAAAACTAGTGTAGTTACATAATTTTCTCCATTTAAGCAGGGCTGAGAATAAACTGGATAAGCTAGTGCTCAAATGAACAAGGTTCTTGCAGCTTGGAAAGCCCACCTCATCTTGTCACAATGGAACAGTACAAATTTCATTGTGGACAGAGCATTTTTGTTTCTTGAATTCTCTCCAATGTATTGCCTTGCATAGTTGCTGTTGGGTGATGGACTATTAAAGCTAGTTGTGTGTGTGTGTGTGTGTGTGTGTGTGTGTGTGTGTGTGTGTTTTAATAAGATAGGTTGCCTATCCAATGTCATGGAACAATGTTAATGAGTTAGTCTTTGCTCAAAGATGAAGAGATGTTAACAATTAATGCAGGTGTCATATTTACCTGGCTACTAATTCCACGCTTTTGTTGAGAATGTGGACAGCAAAATAGGTGTTCAGCAGGAAGTGTATACTCTGAAAGTGGTTACTGAATGAATAAAAACTGAGTGGTGAGTGAAATACAGTGAGAGCTTTTATATTTCAGATAAAAACCAGAAGAGACTCAGGACTATAGATGTAGGAGTAACTGTCACAAGGTTTAATGCATACACATTGATTGCTCTTCAATTTTTAATTGCAATTAGATGATGTCTTTATCCATTGTCATTTTCATTCCGTGACTTTGCCTAGATTTATTAACTCCGTGATTGCTAAAAAAAAATTAAACAATTAGAATAGACCAAATGGTCTATTTTGCCATCTTGCTACTCATTCCTGTATACAATCCGCAGAATATAAAATCTCAATAAGGGATCCCATTAATTAATATAACATGAAGGTAATTATATTCTTTCTGTTTCTAGCAATATTTAATCGATGCATCCAGAGAATTAGAGAATTTAGTAGCTAGATGCAGAAACTTGAAAATGAGAAATGAAAATAAAATATTCTTTTTCTCAGATCTGAATCTTTTTTCTTATTATGATCGCAATCACTTTATATTAAGACAGAAAGCAAGGCTGGGTAATAGGGACTAGGTAATAGTTTCCAAAACAATTGAATAAAATGTTGACAGTGGCCTCTATTTCCTTTCATGCGGGGGACCAATCACGGAAAACTGGTTAGGCCAAGATAGACTCAGAAAGCACCCTTTTTCTCTTAAAATGGCATTTGAAGGCAGCTGATGATTCAGATAGAGGAGAATCCTTAGGAGCCTATGATGAATCACTCCAAATGTACTCCCCCCCCCCCCACTTTTCATTGGAACCACTGTGGAAAACTTTCTCTAGTAGGAGTAATGCCAAGAGAAAGAGAGTAAATGAAACTATTTCTAATGTGTTTTGGTATTGTAAACATACATGCATTATATTCAAACACTCAGGATAACTTACTTACTGCACAAGCCAATTAGATCATCTGCAATCACATGTGGAAAGAGCTCAGGCTAATCTAATCAGTTCAGGGATGCTCCATTTCTTTCTGTGTTTCTGATGCCTTTATAATATTACAAACTGATCTGTAAACATGCTCTCCAGTGAGGAGAGCTCCTGCTCTTAGAAATAGACGTTCAGCAGAATTCAGTTTGGAGAAATGAAATCTTGTCATGGTTCTCAACTTTGGAATTAAAAAAAAATCATTTTCTTGAAGTATGACCATCGTACAAAAGGCTGGACATAATTAATGTATACAGTGTGCTGAGTTTGGAGAGAAGGATATGCCTGTGAAAGCACTGCTACAATCTAGACTACTAGAATATCCATCACATCAAAAAGTTTTCTTCCATCTTCTATTGGTTGTTGTTGCTATTTTGATTATTATTTTATGACGATAATTTTATGACTTTATTTTATGATTTTATTTTATGACTTAACATAAGATCTATCCTCTTAGCAAATTTTTAAATATGCAATACAGTATTGTTAACTGAGTTCTATACTGTAGAGTAGATCTCTAGACTTCATTCATGTGGCATAACTGAAACTTTGCACCCTTTGACGAATACCTCCCTGTTTACACTCCCCCCAGCTTCTGGCTACCACCAGTCCACTCTCTGCTTCTAGAAGTTTGACAATTTTAAATTCCTCATTCAGTAGCATCATTGTATTCACTGTCCTTCCGGGTCTGGTTTATCTCACTTAGCATAATGCCCTTCAGGTTTATCCATGTGGTCCCAAATGGCAGGATTCCCTTCTTCTTTAAGGCTGAATAATATTCCATTATATTTACATACCACATATTCTCTATCCATTTACCCACTGATAGACATTTAAGTTTCTCTCATATCTTGGCTATTGTGCTGGAATAATGCTGCACTGAACGTGGAATGCAAGTGTCTATTCAAAGTTCTAATTCCTTTGGATTATATACCCAGAAGTTGAATTGCTGGGTCACATGGTAAAGTTCTTTAACTTTTTTATGTTTATTTTTGCTTGAGAGAGAGAGACAGAGCACGAGCAGGGGAGGGACAGAGAGAGAGGGAGACACAGAATCTGAGGCAGGCTCCAGGCTCTGAGCTGTCAGCACCAGAGCCTGGCATGGGGCTCAAATTCACCAATTGCTAGATCATGACCTGAGCTGAAGTCAGACACTCAACCGACTGAGCCACCCAGGCACCCCGGTAATGTTCTGTTTTTAACTTTCTGAGGAAACTCCACACTCTTCTCCAGACTGCCTGCATCAACATACGTTCCCATCAACATTGTACAAAAGTTCCCTCTTCTCCACATCCTTGCCAACACTTGTTATCTTTTGTTCTTGTTGTTTTTGATAGTAGCCATCCTAACTGGTGTGCGGTGTTATTTTATTGTGGTTTTGATTTGTATTCCCCTGGCAACAAAAGAAAAAAATTGACAAGTGGGATTACATCAAACTAAAAAATGGGAGGGCAGGCAGAGGGAAGGCAACAATCAATGAAATGAAAAGGCAACCTACAGAATGGGAAAAAATATTTGGAAGCCATATATTTGATGAAGGGTCAATACACAAAATATATAAGGAACTCCTACAATTCAGTAACAAACAAACAAATTTACTAAAAAACCCAAAGAATGGGAAAAGAAAGTTAAGAGAATTTTCCCCAGAGAAGACATCGTATAGGGTCAACACGTATAGGGAAAGGTACTCAACATCACTAACCATCAGGAAAATGGGATTAAAAAAAAAACTCTTACGAATACGATTTCTCTCTAGAAAGTGTAACATTAGTTTATCACTTAACTAAAAATGTGGGCTTTTTCAGATTTCATTGCACTTTTCTGACCATTTGATACTTTTTTCTACACGATTCTTAAGGAAAATAGGAAGAGGGTTGTGGGGAGGTAAAAAAAAAAAAGTTACACTTTCTAGAAGCTCAGCTACAGTGGTAGGTACTCTGCCCAGATCCCCTGGCTCTCTAGATGTTGTGAAACCTTCTCTTTAGAAAGGATTGGGGTGGGGCGCCTGGGTGGCTCAGTCGGTTAAGCATCCGACTTCAGCTCAGGTCACGATCTCGCGGTCCGTGAGTTCGAGCCCCGCGTCGGGCTCTGGGCTGATGGCTCAGAGCCTGGGGCCTGCTTCCGATTCTGTGTCTCCCTCTGTCTCTGCCCCTCCCCCGTTCATGCTCTGTCTCTCTCTGTCTCAAAAATAAATAAACGTTAAAAAAAAATTAAAAAAAAAAAAGAAAGGATTGAGGTAAACCTTCCATCCAGAATACTTTCAATGGCCAGTATCTGTACCTCTTAGGAGGTGTTCCTCAGGCTGCTGGACCCACTTTGTTTGCAGGGGCAGAACTGAAAGGTAAGCACAGTCCATCTCTGAGTAGAGGACCACTCATATTTTGACTCTTTGTCAACGCTACTTCGCCGTCACTTCCTTCCCACCATTACTAATCCTTTCTGTGGTCTTAGGGGTAAAAAACTCCTAGAAGTTAAAAAAAATTTACATGGAGGGCCTGGTTTTCAAGATCATGTTCTTTCCTTCCCAGGCCATGACACTTTAATTAGGTAGCATAAGGGGTTGTGCAGAGCTTTGGGTTGGGCTAAGAATCAGCTAGGAAATTCAATTTCTAATCCCATAAATCTGGTCTTTTTCATTGGCTTTACATTTAAGAGGAGAGAATCAGCACTTAAATATACATCTTAGATTGTGGTCAACTGTTTTTGCAATATATTATATTTGACAGAATAATCATGTAGTGGTATTTGTTAAGAAATGAAGCATTACAGAAAATAGGAATAATATTGTTCTGGCAGGACTTAATTTATTTTTTAAAACCCTTTTGGCTAAATTATAGAATTTTTAAAGGCAAATTTAAAAGTAACTGGTTTTCTAGACAGGTGCATGGACTACAGGCCTTTTGAAAGTTTGTCTAATACACCAGTGTCAGGGCAGTGAAAACAGACGATTCATGTCCACACAGTGGAGTCTATAATGACACTGAGCATTTGCTTATTTTTTTTTATTCAGGAAAGCAATAATACTTGGAAATCAAGTAGTACATTATTTATTAAACCCACAGTCTCAGTTCAATAAAGATCTGGGGGGAAAAATAAAAAGTTGCAAATCTAAAAACATAGATTATTACTCAAAAAAATTTTAAAGATATAAACCCCTATAAACATAATCCAACA
This sequence comes from Prionailurus bengalensis, assembly GCF_016509475.1. Lineage (NCBI taxonomy): Eukaryota > Metazoa > Chordata > Mammalia > Carnivora > Felidae > Prionailurus > Prionailurus bengalensis. Next base: position 11,126,895 of record NC_057353.1, on the reverse strand, counting down.
TCAGGAGCAGTAATGAATAAATTTGCGTTGCTTAGGATGGTAAAATGTTATTATATAGAGAGCTCATAAAATGTTTGTCCCACATTATATTCAAAGCACCTCAGGAACAAAGAGACGTCATAAAGATGTCTCCCTATAAATGCCAACTAATAGGTAAGCCTCAATGAAATGTGGATGCAGAGTTGAGGAAACTTTGTAGTTAGATAGCAATGATAATACTGTGAATTAGTATAATAATCTTTACTCTTCAAAGGGTCTCATGGAAACTCACAGGAGGCAAATCTGGTGCAGAACAAGGACATACTCTCTCATATGTATATGAAAATTGTCATAATGTCAACAGAATATAAGTATGACTTTTATTGTTACAAAATAAAAACACTTTTATGAAAGAAAGAAGTTAATTTGAGAAGTAGCAAAATAAGTCCCCTTAAATCCTTTCTTAATGTGCTTTTTCACACCACATTGATCCAACGACTTCCCACACACAATCCCTGAAAGATAAAAATCAAATGTATCATTTGATAAAAGGATAAAAGGGTTGGAAGTGACCTCGGAAGCTACTAATATAAGATCTCCTGTGATGTTCATGTCTTTTTTATTACATCAATATTTCATTCATTCTCTTGAGAATAAAACAACAATCGTTGACTGTAACCATATGCGAGGAGTTAGCACTAGGTCTAAGTCCTGAAGATCGGAGATGAATAGATCTTTCAAGAGGTCCTGGACAAATAGAAAAGACGTACATAAGTATACATGCTCATGCTCACCATGGAATGGCATTCATTCCAAAACAAGAAAAAGAAAAAGAAAACAACGAAAAAGAAAACAGAGAGAGAGAAGGAGAGAGAGAGAGAAGGAGGAGGGAGAGGTGATGAGGTATGGCTGACTGGAAGGTAGGACAGCTGGGATTTGGGGGTAATAAGGCTGAAAAGGAAGGAAGACTGGTATCTTTCATTAACATAGATGCAAAAAGCCTTAACACATTACTAGTGAATGGAATGCAAAGAAAACATGAAAATCATTATATACACCTTGAGCCAAAGTGGAATTTATCCTGGGTAGGCAGGGTTGGTTCAATATTTGAAAATCAATTAGTGTAATCCATCACATCAATTGAACATGAAAATAATGAAGGCAGAGATTTGAGAGCTATTTAGAAGGAAAGACTGACACCCTTGGTAGCCAATAGGATGGGAAAATGAGAAATCAAGGATAATATCAAGACTTGTATTTTGGATGAAGACTTTCAGGATAGTTTCTTTTATCAAGAGAAAATTACAAGAGTAGGAAATGTTTGTATTGGATGGGGATGGAAATGGTTGGTAAGTTGACATTGAATTCAGTTTAAACTCCTCCTTTAAAAGCATATACTAAAATTCCCCTCCCTTTTGAACTTAGGCTTCATGAGACATCCTAGAAAAAGTTAAATAAATCAAAGATCCCTCCCAGCTCTTGTCACCCTTCTCTATTCTCCTCTTTACGAAAAGTGAGAAAGAATTATAGGTTTCAGCCAAGATGTTGTTTGCAAACCCCACATATTTATAGCTCTAATCACTTAACATTTTGTATTTTTTTTTAAAAAATCTGATCTCTTATTGCTTCCTCCTACATATAGATTGCTTTAAAAAATGGAAAGTTAAGTTAATTTTGTCAAAAAAATATTTTTCAGACTTCTTTTGTGGTAAATATATTTTAAAAATTACCATTTCGCCCATTTTAAGTGTATCATTTAATTTCATTAAGTACTGTCACAAAGATTGCATAACAAACACTATTATCCATTTCCAGAATTTTTTTTTATCGTCTCAAACAGAAAATGTCTGCAACTCAATATGGACATATGATCTACTTAAAAGTTGTGTGTATTTATTACTATAGGCAGCCTCTAATGTGGTCCTGAGAGTTCCATAGTTCCATGGTACCATAGACACTACCATGGTGAATGTGGTCCTGGATGACCTCCACCACTTGACATTCACTTCTTGGGGAGATTCCCCTTAGCCCTGAACATGGGTTGGACCTGGTGATATACCTCTAACGAATATGGCAAAAGTGGTGGAAAGTCCCTTTGAGATCATGGTACGAAAAGACTGTGCCTTCCATGTTGAACACCCTTTCTCACTTTGTCCCTCATTCACTCTATGGCTAGCCAGCTGTCATGATGTGAGCTGCCCTATAAAAAAGCTCATGTGGATGGTAAGGAGTTAAGATTCTCAGTCTGCCAGGCCATGAAGAACTATGGATTTTTTTTCAAAATCCACGTGAGGGAGTTTAAAAGCAGACCTTTCTGATCATGTCAATTCTGGAGAAGACTGCAGCTTCTACCCGCAGCCTGAGAGCCACATGATGGAAGACCTGAGCCAGAGGGACCCAGCTAGACTGCATTTGCTTTCCTCTCCCACAGAAACCTTGATGAATACTTGCTCTTTTCAAGCCAGAAGTTTCTTTCTTCTTCTTTCTTTGAGAGAGAGAGAGAGGGGCAGAGAGAGAGGGAGAGAGAGAATCCCAAGCGGGCTTGCACGGTAAGCACAGAGCCCAAAGTGGGGCTCAAATTCAGAAATCATGAGATCATGACCTAAGCCAATATCAAGGGTTGAAGGCTTAACTGACTGAGCCACCCAGGTGCCCCTCAAGCCACTCAGTTTGGGAGCAATTTGTCATGTAGCAGGAGATAACAAAATACACTATGCTAATTATGTAATTTTATGTTGTGAAAAATACACAGCACATCAAAACGATGAGATAAACAGGAAACACTATTTTATAATATCTTACTTTAATTTAATTACATTTTTGTCCTAATTAAAACATTCAGTAGGGTGATTGAATATGATTAATACTTTTTTTTTTTAATCTCAAATTAACCTTTTGCAATGCCTGGTTTTAAATTCGGTTTATTTTGATATTTGATTTTAACTACTATCGTGAATAGAAAAAATAGTTTCAAAACAGGTTAACATAGAATATTGTTTGCACTTAGCAAACCATGAAATTTATTTTTCATTTTTCAATATCATAAGGTTTTTTTTACAGTTCCTTAAACTTTTTCCATCTTTCTTTTTTTTTTTTCCAACGTTTATTTATTTTTGGGACAGAGAGAGACAGAGCATGAACGGGGGAGGGGCAGAGAGAGAGGGAGACACAGAATCGGAAGCAGGCTCCAGGCTCTGAGCTGTCGGCACAGAGCTGGACATAGGGCTCAAACCCACTAACCGTGAGATCATGACCTGAGCCAAAGTCGGACGCTTAACTGACTGAGCCACCCAGTGACCCCTATTTTGATTTTTAAAATAAGCTATGAATTTTTCCTCAAATTTCTTAGAAGCATACTGAATATTTACAGTTTCCACATATTGTATTTAATAATAAATAACATAATGATGTAATTGTTCTTGATACTGACTGGAAAACATTCTTCCAAAAAAATTAACATAAAAACATTCTTTCATATTATTTGTTTCATTTTCTCATTCATGGTAAAAATACTTTTCTTTATTTTGAGGGGCCCAATTAAATGTGTTTATTTTTAAAGTATATATTTATTTGCGATTTGTTTTCCTTAGATATCACCACCAAATAAATCAACAGAATTGGAACTCTTGTTTATATATATTATATGTTATATAATATGTAAATTTATATATTATGTATTACATATTATTAAGTGTTATTCATATAATATATAAACATATCATATATATGTAGATACCAACTTTAAATTAACAATTCCTTTTAACTCTGTTGCCATAATAGAACTAGAGAAAAATCTTTATTTGTTTCAAAAGATGTTAATGGGCATTCTAATCTCATAATAAAGTATTTTAAAGATTTTCTTGTATTTTAAAAGACTGGGTTTTATTAAATTAAGGGCGGTGATCCTCCCATAGCACTTCATACACCCCTTTGTTGCAATAATGTTTCTGTGAGTAAAGCTGTGAATAATTTCACATCTGGTGCCATCTCTGTAAACTTATTTTAGAAACCTTTAAATAATATTACTATTTTTATTTTTGTCACAGCAGCTCTTCCATCAGTGGCTACATTTACACAATTTTTCTCCTTCAAATATTGTTTCACCTTCTCCAGGACCTCTTTTCTTTAGTGACTTAAAATAATTACTTCTATATGCATTTTGTGTTAGCACAGATTCTAGCAGACAGCATGATACATACTAGAAACATCTCTGCTTTTATTAAACTATACAGCACACCTTTCAGACTACACGCTTTTTTGTTCTTATTTTTTATAAACATTCAGAAATGCCCTATACATATATCATCCAATAGTGAGTAAAGAATGTGTTTAGTTTGTTGCCGTGTTTTCTATTCAGTGTTACAAATACTTTACCATGGCAGAAAGAACAATTGTTTCCCCCAATGGTATATATCTTTCTTTCCACTGTCATTATAACTTTAAAACTGCAACCATTTTCAAATATTCGACATTATGTTTGGTGGAATTCTGTGAAGTATTGGATCAAGGCTTGCATTACTTAAAAGTAACTTGAAAGACCATAATCGTTGTTTTCATGTTCTGGATAAAAAGTTTTAAGTGTGTCTTAAGCATAATGGGTTCCTCTTACTATCGGCTAATATTACAATAGACAACTTAGGTGAAAGTTATACTTATTAATAGTGGATATAAATCTGTATTTAAAACATTTCTTTTTGATAACTCTATGATTTGGGGGAAATTTTTTCATCCAGTTAGAATATAAATAGATGTGTGTGTGTGTGTGTGTGCGTGTGTGTGGTATAAAACAATTTTTAAGGTTATTTACTTATTTTGAGAGAGAGAGAGAGAGAGAGAAAGAAAGAGAGAGAGAATGCAAGCAGGGGAAAGGCAGAGAGAGAGAATTCCAAGTAGGCTCCATGCTGTCAGCACAGAGCCTGAGGCAGGGATTGATCCCACAAACCATGAGATCACAACCCGAGTGGAGATCAAGAGCTGGATGCTTAACCAACTGAGCCACCCACGTGCCCCCAATTTTGTAATATGTCTGAGAGTTTACACCATGCATAGAGTGTCAACTCTGCCATTTTCTTGCATTTCTTGTGTTTTCCCGTGTCGGCATTACTCACATCTTCCTCTGGGCTGGAAATTGGAGGTTGATACTCAGCAGCCATTCCATTCTCTATTGGACTTGCCCTTGTGTTGCAGATCTGGAAAGCTTTCCCAGACTCCCTTGCAAGCAGGATTCTCTGTACAGTTTAGGTTCTGCCAACAAAATGCACTTCAGTAGGCTTGTAGGGTGGGATGTTGTTCGAAGTCATTCCATCTCCTCCAGGCGGGGGTGGGTGCTTGGGTTTTGGCAGCTGAGGGTGGTGACGATGGCTGGCCACATGGCATCTTCTTACTCCCATCGTCTTTGCAGGCCCATAGCCAGTGGGAACTATGACCTTGGTCGCAGATTCCTACATTTCCTAATCTTTGATGGCAGCAGGACTTCCTAATTTTCAATATCAATATTGCTATCAATTTCAAAATCAATTTCAATAACAAGTGGAAACTAGTGGTGATCTTGCCTTTGCTGTTTCAGCCCCTCCAGTGGTCTTGTAGTCACTTCATTCTCTGAAATAAGTCCATTTAATACATGCATACTTTAATGCTCGGAATACTTAGAATGGCTTCTTTTTTCCTGACTTAACCTGGGATTACTTAAAGCCATTTGTCCATTTTGACAGATTTTATTTCATTAAAACTGGACAAAGCCAGGCTCACAAAAATGGCAAGACAGCATAAAATGCTCTTAAAAAGGCACACTGAAATGCTTTCCTTAAGGTTTCTTGTAGGGACACCTGGGTGGCTCAGTCAGTTGAGTGTCTGACTTCGGCTGAGGTCGTGATCTCATGGTCTGTGAGTTCGAGCCCCGCGTTGGGCTCTGTGCTCACGGCTCAGAGACTGGAGCCTGCTTTGGATTCTGTGTCTTCCTCTCTCTCTGCCCCTCCCATGCTCACCCTCTGTCTCTGTCCCTCTCAAAAATAAATAAACATTAAAAAAAAAGATTTCTTGTAATGTAGGAGCTTAACTGCTTCCTTACCTTTTTAGATAAAAATACGAAAAAAGTTTTATTATTTTCTCACCATATCCAGGAGATTATCTTGTATTCTCTAGAATGAGTGAATTTCACCTTATTTAAATTTTCTAGACTTTCTAACTCTTGTGATGCTTTAGGCAAAATAATAGGATGAAAACAGTAAGGCTTCCTTCTTCCATTTTCCTTTGAGTTTCCTTTTTTTTTTTTTTTTTTACATGTTTCCCTTCTAATCCAATTCTTACCAAAAGATCCCCTCCCTTATTTGAAGCATCACTCAGACTTTTGGGCCCTGATATTTAAAAAGTTCTGAACAATGAACAGAAAACTTTTTAGTTCTGATTATAGAAATCACTTGAACTAATTCCCCTTAACTCAACGTATATAGACTATTTTCAGTTTACATGGCACGGTACTTGGTGAATTAAATGCTATGGGCTGAGTGTGTTCTCCCCAAATCCACATATTACAGCTCCAGTCCCACATGTGGTGATGTTTGGCAATGAGGTGTTTGGGAGTCAATTAGGGTTAGATGAGGTCATGAAGTCATGTAAGCACTCAGCGAGGGGTGGCTGTTTACAAGTCAGGAAGAGACCTCTCACCAGACGCTGACCACGCTGGCATCCTGACCATGGACTTCCAGGCTCCAGAACTCTAAGAAAACAAAGCCCTGGTTTTTAAGCCACCCAGTCTATAGGATTTTCTTGTGGCGGCTTAAGCAGACTAAGACAGTGAGAAATTCACAGGGCTTAATGAATTTAAAATGACTGACAACACAAACAACACAATGTAGAGTAACAATGCAAGGTAGAATAGTCCGCGATTATTATAGGGATTTAGAGAAAAGAGATCATTTTGGTCTAGGCCACAGCTAAAGGCATTGCAAGATAAAATTTTACTTTTAATAGATTGTGCTATCATCCAACAGATGACAAGGAGGCATAAAGCTTAAATTTATTCCACAAGTGAGGGCTCTTCCCTGTAAAATCCATACCCCTCTCTTATTTTTTATTTCTCTTTCTTTTACATTCTCATTTCTCTTCTGACCCATTTGTACTCACCAGCACATTTCAGCATGCCTCTGAGATGTGACTGATACTGTGATGGAAAAAAGATCCACTAAGAACAACGGTGCTTACTTTTTTATTTTAATGATGAATCTGGAAAGCTTCCCGGATGAAACATTTATTACACTAAATGTATTCTGCTGAGGAGGAAATTGACCAGAGAAGCATCGGGCAACTACATGTATTTACAGTACGTTGACCTCTCTTCTCCCCATTTCTGTGAAACATCTGTGAGTGATCTTGCCAACATTTTTGGCCCACGACTGGTATTTGAAATCAGACATTTGAATTTCAGATATGTGCATTTATATTTATGTAGCCAATGAGCCATCCTCACAAGACGTTTTGAGATAAAAATGCCAGTTGCCTTGTTTAATGGAAATTGACAGAAAGTTAGAGTTGTGTTTATTTGTTTGTTTTGTTGTTGTTGTATATTTAAGTCATATTATTTTGTGCAAAGACCTTAAATTTTATAAGAATAATGGTAACAGTGCATTCCTTACTTGTCATGCATGCAGAAGAGAATGTACTCGTTATACTGTTAGGCATTAGCAGACAACCCTTGGGCATTTTTCCTGAGGCTCTAGGTTAGTAGTTGGGTTAGGAGAAAAGATCATTTCATCAGCTCATGGAGGGTCTATGTTCTGGGAAGAATGGGAGAGAAAGCAATCCTGAGAAGATAAGTTTTTTGTTGTTGTTGTTAATATTTATTTATTTATTCTGAAAGGGAGAGAGAGAGAGAATCCCAAGCAGGCTCTGTGCTGTCAGTGCAGAGCCCAATGCAAGCCTGTCTCTCATGAACCATGGGATCATGACCTGAGCCAAAACCAAGAGTTGGACACATCTGAGTCACTGAGGCGCCCCAAGATAGGTTCCTTTGGGAGGGAAGGTTCTGAGATAATACTTGAGCCAATATGATTTGCCACTAATTTTACATGGAGTTTTCGAATCCTCCCTTAAGTCAACCGGGAAGGTAAACCGATCACACCTTAATCTACTCTACAGTGTTCTTGAGGCCAGGTCCATTTTCCATAGAATTGCGTTCCAGATTTCTTTCCTTTTTTTTTTTTTTCCTGAATGGAAAATAATCACATGACATACTAGTCATCTAACCAAATTAAGCTTTAAGTGGACAGAAGGATAAAAAGCATAACTGCCAAAAACCTCATATGATTACGGACTATCAAGATGGATGGTAGTGTTCTGGAGGCGAAATAAGGTGCTTTGGGGATCACTGGGTTGGTGTCAGACGTACCCACCCTTCCAGAATGAGAATCCCACTGTACTCAGCTATAATAACGGGAAGGAAAGTATGGGGAGGCTGTGACCCCCAAATTCTCTTTGAGTACATATGCATACAGTAATCGCATAGAGTAAATGACGCCGGAGCAAGCAGAGATGTGAAGTTGCTGTTTATGTTAAGTCCCTTGTGCATGCATATGTGTGTTTATCGTCATTGTATAAAACTGCCTGATGAATCAGCTGTGTCTTCAATCAACGTGGCAGCGAAAACAACATAAATAGCCTATGATGCTTTTCTGGCAAAGCATTTTTTTTTTAATTCTAATTTTTCTGAAGGAGATGCAATTCTTCGGTCAGCGATACTCACTTTTTCATGAGTCTCTTTTACACAGGGCCTTAGGGCAACAGTTGGGAAGGGCATTGAATGTCTCCAATAACGTACCTCGTCTCTGTAAAGTGCCTGAAGTAAAGCACAACATTTAAGTTCTGGGCTGCTCTTCAGTTGAAATGTAATGATCTGGACTTACAGTATGTTAAAAACTTTTGTCGTTGAATAAATTCCACAGTAGGCAAGGTATATCGCACGTCACAGGACATTAAAATGATCATTCAACCAAAAGAAAATAATAAACTGGTTAGACCATAAATCTCAGGCACCCTCAGTGACTATTAAAAATCTGCCAAAATTCACTGTCTAATGATGTGATTCCAATCAACCCAATTTATCAACCTTATGGGCTGATTAAAACTATATTACTCCATTAAGATTAACTCCTCACTTCTGGGAAATAGAGTTTCGTGAAGTAAATCACCAGACTGAGAGCCTGCGATCTGGTCACTAGAGATTGTTCATAGGAGTGGTTCTTAAAGCTTTCACCTGATTCAAGAACATGAGTGTAAGTCTTTATGTTTGCACGTTCAGAGTATCCTGTTTTATATCTTCTATAGTTTAAAAAGTGTGCATTTCTCCTGAAGCAGGTTCCTTCTAGACTTTCCATTTTCAGAAAAGATACAATTCAGTGCAGAAACACCACACCAAACCCCTCTCCCTGTGTCTGTAATCTTTGAGCTCCCTCAGGTATATAATCAGGAGGTGTCTACTTACGTGGGCGGGGGGAGGTCCATTAATCACAGAAAAGCATTCTTTATGTAGAAAAAGGGGTTCACTCCACACTTTTCCACATAAAGACGTGACATTCAAGTAGAAATGGATGGAATTTGTTTTTATGAATAGGGTCCTTGCTGACTAATTCTTTTCTGGGGAGGGTAATGGGCAAATGCTATCCAGATGCATTCCTCTGGAACGATTCCCAGTTTGGGAGAGTGAAAACTACTGTACTTGCAGGAAAATACCAGGCAGTCAGAGAAACATGGTATCTCCACAAATAGGGCAGTACTGTTCCCTTCCCCTTGTCTGGTGCCACAGGGGTTCTTCCGTGGTGCCCTGAGGATGAGATTCGCCCAACCGCCTCTAATCCTTCCTGAACTCATTTTCTAGCAGCAGTGGGATGAGATCAAAATGACCCAAATTTACTCAAAACCCGAACCAGAAAGGAACGTTCCAACATCTACTTGTGTGTTTTCCTAATTCAACTTGTAGGCAAAGGAAGACAAATGACCCCCCCCCCCCCAGAAACTTTCTTCTCACTTCTCACAAATGCTCCCCCAAATCTATCCCTCCACCTCTTGGTTTTCTTTTCTCTCTGGGTCTCATTCCTTTGCTTACCTGTTGAATTGGAGGCATCCGTATCTCTCTTCACACCTCTCATCTCACTGTACAGCTTCTCCTAGGCCATCTTTTTCATACCTAGAATCCCCACTGAACCATTCGTTTTTATGACCGTCTTATTGCCAAGGAATACATTATATATAGCCTTGCTTTATTTATGCGTATATTATTTATATATGAACTTAAATATTTGAACAATGTATATAGTTTGTTCTTTGTTCTTGCATGAATTTAATTATAGAGAGGCTGTGGAAGTTTTAATAGAAACTTCTGCAGTCCTTCTTCACGGCACACTGTAACATTGTTTATCACCCTCATTTAGTGGGGTGAAAATGAAGTATTCCTGGCCTAGGGTGGAATCAAGTGTCCTGGGCTAGGATTCCTGCTTATTCGCTGCTTGTTGTTTGTGTGGCTGCAGTCACGGTATTTGGCCATTCTGCCTCAGTTTCTGCTTCTGAGAAAGAAGCCAACACTTCACACCATGCATGGAAAAGCCCCACGCTGTTCCTGGGAGACACGACATGGAGACTGATTTCTGACACTTCTCCCAGTGTATCAGTCAGCACCGGTGTCCATCACAAATGCCACAGGCTAGTGGCTTACACAACAGAAATTTAGTTTCTCACAGTTCTGGAGACTGGAAGTCCAAGATCAAGGTGAGAAGAGAGAATTTCCGGGGAGGCTTCTCTTCTGGCTTGGAGATGGCCACTTTCTTGCTGTGTGCTCACTTGGCCTTTACTCTGTGTATGAGCAGAGAGGAAGAGAGCTCCTAGTGTTTCTTCCTCTTCTTATAAAGACACCGGTCCTATCACATTAGGGCCCCATCTTTTTGAGTTCATTTAATCTTAATTACATCCTTAAAGATCCTATTTCTAAAACAGTCACATTCTGAGGTACTGGGGTTAGGACTTGAATGAGGGCGGGGACATTTACATATTCAGCTTATAACACCTCGTAAAATTATTAGACTTTAAAGGCAAACATTGAAATAGCAGAGTACATATCATAGTACAGTTGGTAAAAAGTATACAAATTAGCATATTTGGATGGTTCCTCAAGTGACATCTCTAGCTTCATACTCTCGCCAGAGCTCCAGGTCTAGACATTAAATTGGATATCTTATCACTAATGTTGCTTGCACACTTCAGCTTTCTTCTTCTGTCCGTTTCTTCCATCCCATCTGCCTCGTCTCCACTATCTAGTTTCTTCTGAACTTGCTGGCTGATCTTCTCGCCTATGGAAATCCTGCAGAAATCCTAGTCTCTTAGTGCCTATGCCTGATAAAGCATCAAGCATCGCCAATGTTACCTCCAAAATGCCTGTTACACTCTGCACCTCTCCACCTGTAAGAGTCGTTAACGTTAAGTTAGTATCATTGACTTCATGCTAAAAAAATCAATTTTTTGTAAAAATCATTCACTTTTACTGAAAAAAGTTAAAATAATTCTAAAAAGGGCAAGAAATATTTAAAAACAACTACTCAAATATTATCCATATTTTTAGCATTTGGGGTATAATATTTCCAAACATAACTTCCTGTATGCATATTACATATACTTCATAATTATTTGGTACTTTATATTTCATAACATATTATTAAAATATAGAGTACTTTCTAATTAGATGTATATTAAGAATGGAATACAGATTATATATTGTATAACAAATGGAATGGATATAATACTTTCTATTATATGGAAAGTACATATATAGAGTGGATGGCATATATGGAATTATAAGAGAGTATATAACATAAAGATACATCATAGTGTAGTGTCCTTTGGTATGATAAAATCCAACATATAAGGTATTCTATAATATAAAGGTACTCTATAGCTGCTTTATAATTTAGTATTAGGTAACCAGGATAGTCATCATTGATATCTCTGTCTCCCATGTGTCTCTCATTAATCCGGAATCCATTTCGTGGACGCTATTAGCAGATCTCAGGAATACCTCCCCTAGACTTGAGGATAAAGTCCATGCTTCTTAGCATCGTTCCTTAATCAATGACGGAAGAATAAATGGATAGATGGATAAATGCAGCCATTTACAATCTTCCTTGTTGATCTTTCCAGATCAGTGTCTTTTTGCTTCTCTTTGCATTCTGCATTGCAACAACATTAGGCTACTGGTTATTTAGTAAACCCTTAAACAGCTTCAGTTAACATATCTGTGTCTTTTCTTACATGTTTTCCCCTAACTAGAATGTTCCTTTCCATTGTATCCAACTAGCAAATTCAGATATGCTCAATATTCTGCCTAGATCTTTTCTCCCCATGTGTCCAATCCAACACAATCATGGCCGTTAACTTCTCCAAATTCATTTCTCCTACATTCAGGGGTATTTTCTGTTAACAAAATTATCTTGCACATGATTACTTTTATACTTTATCTCTCTTCCTTCTCTTTTTCTATTCTGTAGCCTCTCTTTATTCCCTGAAGCTAAGAGAGTGTGTAGGTTAGCAAAGACAGTCAAATGTTTGCCAAATCATCACTAAACTGATTTCTAAATAATTGGAGAGGATTTTAAAAGTCATTCTTCAAGCATTCTAAATATCTATCATTGGGATGAAACTTTTATGAGATTTCTATAACATAGATGATTAATAAATACTAAAAGATTATGCATTCTCTCGGTGTTGTTAAATACAATGAATATTCATAAATTCTAAATAGGCATTTGTTCTGTGGGTGAGAACTATCCTCAAGATGAATGCAATATTGTATACCTCCATTCTGACAATGATAACTTTCTAACAATACGGAGCATTTCTTAGACCTAGAATTTCACAGAAGCGTTGGAATTTTATAATGTACAAACCTTTTCCCTGAAGCTCGGTGGTGTTTCAAATATCATGCCTACAACCTCATTCATCTAGCTACTATCCTTGTTAAAATATAAAAACTTCTGTGATATTCACTGTAACAATTTAAGTTATTGTAAGCCCTAATGAAAAGTGTTGATTTTTAAGAGAGGATAGAAAACATTAAGCCACCTCATCACCATTTTGGCTTATGAGTGATAAAAAGTCTGATATAAATAGTAAAATTAACCTGTGACTATTCCCTAAATCTTATTTATTCTTATTCTTAGAATTCATAATAGGATCTTATTGAGATAAGTGGGTAACATGAAGTCTCATGAGGGCTTTTTGTTGCTCCAGATTATCTGACACTAGAACAAAACAGAATGTTCATTACTTGGGGGCAATAATGTGAAAGGTGGGAAGAAAACCCTTTGTTTATATTCAGTTAGATCAATGCAGGCTTTTCTTTATGTTCAGGAGGATACTTACTTCATCCAGTGTTTATACCAAAGCCTTAACAAATCACAATATATTGAAAAGAGAAAAAAAATCCAAAATGGACTATATACCTTCTCTCCACAGGAAGAGGATAGAGTTTTTTGAGAGATGGAAAAGCCACTTGATATAAAACCAACCCCCTAAGAAGGACTTAGTAATTAAATCAGTAGGAAACAAGAGGAATAATCCACAGCATTTTCCAGGAGTCAAATACGAGTCAAGTTTGCTTTGAGATTTGTCTATTTAAATAAAGTTATAAAGCCAAGATGAATAAAAACACACGAACAAAGTGTTAAAACAAAGCATAGTTTTGTGATATGGAATTAATTGAAATCAAAGTAACAAGGATATTTAGATAGCTAAGTATAAATATATATCTAAAGAAAAATAATCTATTTAAGTAACCAGACACTAATGAATGATTTAAATATGATAAAACAGTTTGGGACTATTTTTGTGACTGGTAAGCCAACATATGACTAATATTGCTATATTATCAGAAACAAATACATGTAAATACAAGAACAGTAATACATACTTCAAAACAGTACTTTTCCCTAAAATAGTGAGAACTGACATCCCAATTCTATACCTCGGTTTTCGAACTCCTGTATTCTAACTGTGGGAAGAATAGAAACAAAAAGTGATCACCAAGTCAATGCACCCAGGCAAAATCCCCCTGAGATATTAATGTTGATAGAAGAAGAGAAGGGGACACAGGGTACAGCACCAGAGGGTCTGAACCACTTCTGAAGCAAATTATTTGTGACTTCAGAACTCCTTGATTCCGACATGTTATTTATCCTTTCCACTTGGTGTTGGATTGCCATTATACACCTTATCATGCGATGTGCCCAGGTCTTTTTATTTCATAGTGTGAAGTTCACTTGTGCCACAGTCATGGGTTCAGTCTCCTGTAGGTCTTAGTAGCAAGCGAGGAGATATTTCTCCAAACAAGAAACGCAAGTTACCTGCAGAAGAACACATGTCTTAATTCCAAACTGTTTGTGCTGTGATTCCTATTAGAGCTCGCTAAAGGCTCCATACAGCATTCCAATTGTCACTCACACTTCAAGTATTTGAGGGCCAGAAGTCCCGAGTGGGGGAGCAATTTGTACTGTGGCCTGGACTTGCTACAGAAACGGGTCTGTCTCTGGATCCCACACAAAATTAGCAGCCTTAAAATGCTATTTCATAAATAAGTCAGAGCAGCATGCTTGAAGCTGGTGTATTTCCTTTAAAATCTGAAAATCTCTCTTTTTAGTGGTAGCTATTGTAAGATCCAACAGTCTTTTCCTATGGAAAAAGTATCCTAATGTGCTTTAGTCTAATGCTTCTAATGGTAGGACCCCTCAATTTTCATAGTTGACTTCCCACTCTCTGGCACAGTCATGTTTGACAAAGGTGTCTGTGATACTTAATGTTTGCTACTTTCTGATTATCACCAATTCGGTATGGTGCTCACTGTGTGGTAGACCAGCGATGTTTCGCGGGATGCTAAGAAAGTGAACATCTCTATCATATAAATCATAGATTTGGCATAACATCAAGGCAAGGTAGAGAAAGTATATTGTTGTCTTTGCCAGGTAAAAGCCAATGGTTTGGGTAGTCTACAGAAAGACACTAAATACATAACAGAAAACACACACACTCTACTCATAAAATGAAGAAACGTCCTGATAGGGTGATTCTACCTCTTATTGTCTTACCCTTTATTTTGGGCCAGGCCAGAATGGGTAAAGTATGCTGGACCAGAGAAGGTTGTAGAAATTTCTTGACCATCGCTATGAGAAAAACATGAAATTTAATGTGATTTCTGTCTGAGAGAGAGCATGCAGGGTCAAAGCCAGACGAATATGTGCAAACATGTTCTTAACACAAAGAAGAACTGAGGAGCCTCTAGGTGAAACAGAAGATAAAACAAAAAAATAGCAAGTCAATAGGGCTGTCATAAAAGGAATATGAAAATGTATAGTGAGGTTTTTATATTCTCTTTAGAGCTTTAATATGCTTATTTATAAGGTCTTGGACAAAAAGCATATACTTCTGTATACATAGTTCATTAAAACATGTATTCTTAAGGTGCCAGAATGGCTCAGTGACCCAATTTCAGCTAAGGTCATGATCTCACGGTTCGTGAGTTTGAGTCCCGTGTCGGGCTCGTTGTCAGCACAGATCGTCTGTCCCCCTCTCTTTCTGCCCCCCACTCTTGTGTGCCATATCTTTTTCTCAAAACTAAATAAACATTACAAAATGTATTCTTAAACATTTAATATTTTAGAGGCAAGTTCAAAATGGAATTTTGAAAAATAATATTTACCATCTTTTTCTCCACCTTTTGACATCTAAAAGACTAAGTTGAAAGATAGACAGTGTTGATTCCAGAATTTTCCTTTGAATACACGTTGTGCATATTACTTAAATTCTTGGATTTAAGTAGTGGATTCAAGTAGCCTGTAGTGATTGTACCAAGAGTGTGCGTGTGTGCGTGTATGTGTGTGTATTTGCGTGTGTTGGAGTATATCCATTTATGAGACATACACACTTACATACACATACACGTATGTGTCTATATACTCAAATGCATACTCTATGTGTTATAAATGGATACCTAGTTTTCTCCCAAAATGCAATATGTACAAAATGGCTGAGATCACTTACCCATCTCCTAGCCTTCAAACACAAGTAGACAGTCATGAAACTATTACTATAAAAAGAGTGAAATTAATTGTAGAGGTGATGAATTGTAGAGGTGTAGAGAATATCCTTTTACTCAGTTTTCCTTTGGCTGCTGGAATGTAAACTCATGTATAACAAAATGTATAATTATACACTTCTCCAACGAAAGTATAATTATTAATTCTTTCCACATTAATGTCAATATTAAACCCATTCAGTGAACTGATCAAATGGCTTTCAAAAAAGGGAAGCTGGATATGTGGAGAGTCTGAACAATGACTAATACCAAGCACAGTGGGAAGGAAAGGAGCCCACAGATCTGTGGTAGACTGAAAAAATTATTCTTCTCCTGCTACTGGCTATGCTCCAAAATATTCAGCTCATTTTTCTTCATCCACCTTTCTTCTGTCATCCTGTAGGAAAGGCTTCTGAAAGACATAATTGACTGTGTCTACCTCTGTTTCCTTCACTGTCTGCTTTTTGGGAGTCCTGTTATGATGCCTTTGTGCTTGGGACACCGGCATCTTAAGTTTCCTAAATTTAGGGATTGGCTATATATTCTCAGAAAAGGCATTGGTTGTCCAATAGGCATAGTAACCACAACCTTCAGTGCTGACAGTATGCCCCACTTGGATACAATATCTATCTTTGTGTTCAGAAACACTGGTACCATGGCTGGTTCAGCACACAGGTGGAACACAGAAATGAGTGAATCAACGGCAGCTGGAGAACCCAAAATACACAATTATTTCAAATCATGAGAGGTATTATCACAAGTTACTTGGTAAATATAGCAGTTCTAGAAATTTCACATACGCACATGCAAAACCTACCTTAAATTTTTACTGGTGACGGGTCATTAGAGCAATCCTAATTTAATTAGCAATTTTTGTCTGCATGCTTGTGTTGGACAAAGAGTGAGCTAATGACATATCTAAGATTAGAAATCTAAGCCCATAAGAAATACCCAGGACATTGCTCACTTCTCAGAGCTACTTTTTTTTTTCTATAGGACTTTTAGAAGTTTGTTCATTTTGGATTTCCATCAAATCCTTGGCTTCTCAACTGAAACTTTAATTCTATGGAAATATTCCCGATGCAACTATCACTGCATCATTTAAGAGCTTAGGGCTATATGTGGTGCTGATTGCACTGTGGATATCTGGCTATAAAGTAAGGACAGAAACTATTAACTTACCTCGTATGATTCACAGAATTTCTATCAGATAGTAACATGAAATTCAAATAAACATGTTAAATGATAATGGCTCCATAATCCATCACCAATCTCCTGAGTTATCCTCTTCCCTACTGCTTAGCTAGTAAAGTAAATGTGCCATTGATCCATGGCCAAGAAAGGTGAAGTGCTATGGGATGGAACTGGAAATTCTAATTCTTTTTAATTGGACATGGGTAGAAAAATATTAAATTTTTTTTAATGTTTATCTAGTTTTTAGAGAGAGAGAGACAGAGAGTGTGAGCAGAGGAGGGGCAGAGAGAGAGGGAGACACAGAATCAGAAACAGGCTTCAGTCTCTGAGCTGTCAGCACAGAGCTCCACGTGGGGCTCAAACTCATGAAATGTGAGATCATGATCTGAGCCAAAGTCGGACCCTCAACCGACTGAGACATCCAGGCGCCCGGGATAGAAAAATATTTTAATATGTAGTTTTCAAATTAGAAATTGGTGATTTTATAATTTAGAATTATAAAATGTAAGGTAACTATGTGCCTCTCAGAACAAGATGAGACCGCATATAGAGTACAATTTAGAATCCCTTTCCAAAACAGTTTCTATGTGAATTTCCCCCAAAAGGACCATGACTGGTCTTGCTTGGCTCACATGTCCATTCTCAACCCATAACTGAACACTATTATGTATTTCCCCTTCTGTGGAGGAGGACATCATGCCTTTTAATTGACAGCCTTGCCCCCACTCCCCTCTAACACGTAAAGGCAGTTATCACAAAGAAGGTAGTGAGTATCTGCCACAACTCTCAAGAAGCCTAGCAAAATGGTGGTATGCTAGAACCTAAAGAGAGATCTAGCCAATGAGAAGTTGCCCATAATGAGTATGATCTAATTGTAAGAAAAGCGGTATCGTGGGTTTGATTTACACTTACCTCCTTTTCTGGGAAATGATGTAGAATGAGAATTCTATGCCCCAAAGTGAGTAGAGGCCAAAATTTTGGTTTGAAAGTAGAGTATAATGGATTTCAGCATGGATTGTTTCAAGGACTGGCACGAGAAAAACCCTAATTGTTCTAGAATACACCTTGAGTAAGATGTCCTTGGATTTGGGGGCAGATGTTAAATATTGTTTTATGGATTAAAATCATTTAGACAACGGACACATATTTTTCTGGCATTTTAGTGTATTTGGGGAGAAAGAGAAGACTTATTTGAACAGTCTTCAACTATAAGAATTTACTTCCACCACTTATGCCATATTCTTCTTGAAAGGAGATTTAATGGATAAAATTTACACATTTTTAGAACTGTATTTATTATATTACAATAACTATCAGTCCATACCTGAAATACAAAGTGCTTTTACATCTAAAAGTGAGATGTGCTTTGATCTAGAACTCTCACATATTTTGAGTATTATATTGCTTATGAAATTTTGTGTTAATATAATTCTAACTTTCCTCTGTAGTGAGCACATCTAAGAAGCAATGATCAGAATCCACAGGTAATGAGTTCTTTCACTATCATCTGCAATAAAAATATAATTTCAACATTTTATGGTATATCAGTTTTTTTTCAAGGCTAATTGTTCTAATGAGTTAAACTATAAAGACATTTGTTGTATGGGTTGGATGACAGTATTATTCTCCAGAATCAGTCAATTTTTAGTCTATGTAATTCTCCTAAGCAAAAAAAAAAAAAAGTTATATTCCCATCCTAGGAATAGTCAGCAAGGCAAAACAAATTGTTTTATGTTGTGTACCGTATTTGTGACCTTTACTTAATTCAGTACATTCAGCATGCATTCAAGGTGCTGATTTCATATTTTACTATTGTATTTATTGGTAAATTAATAAAGTTAAACACAGAAATAAGCATATATATCTATAGAATTTAATTCAACCCCTTTCTTTTTTTGCTAAAATGTAACATTTCCAATGTATTCACAACCATGCTGATAAAATAACCTAAATGATAAAGAGGAAGTGGGTTGTATCTTTAGAAGAAACGGAAATTCTTCATAAACATAAAATTAGATAAAAGTTCTCAGAAATTTGTGTTGCTTAGAATTAGTAAAAATGAGGGGCTAGTCATTTTTAAGAAAGGTATTTCCTTAGAAAATCTATTGATCTTTTTCCTCTGTGAACAAAGTAGGTATTCCATAAACTGAATAGCAGTCTAAAGAATCTAATTTCAAGGAAAATTTAGCTCAGGAGATTTGATCTTTTCCATGAACCCTTTTCAGTTCCTTTTCTGGATTCAAAGAAAAGTGTTTTAGACATCTGTCCCAGTACTTTTAGGAAGGGAATATTCATTTTAGGTACCTGCTTAGGTAAATTTATTGTACCACCCTATAAAATTTTGGAAAGCCGGCGCACCTGGGTGGCTCAGTCCGTCGGGCATCTGACTTCAGCTCAGGTCATAAGCTCTCAGTTTGTGAGTTTGAGCCCACATTGGGCTCTATGCTGACAGCTCGGAGCCTGGAGCCTGCTTTGGATTCTGTGTCTCCATCTTTCTGCCCCTCCCCCACTTGCACTCTCTCTCTCTCTCTCTCTCTCTCTCTCTCTCTCTCTCAAAAATAAACAAACATTAAAAATTTGGAAAAAAAATTGGAAAGCCAATTACAACTTAAAAAATAAGACACTTTCAGTAAACTGATTCTATCAATCATTGGCTGTATTAATACTTCCTTCAGTAGTGTTTGAGAATTTCCATTGTTCTACACCCTTGTCATATTTTTAAAAACTGGTGGTAGATTTTTAAATGTTTGTGAATCAGGAGCACCTGGGGCGCTCAGTAGGTTAAGTGTCTGACTTGGATTCAGGTCATGATTTCATGGCTCGGGAGTTCAAGTTCTACCGTGGGCTCTGTGCTGACAGCTCGGAGCCTGGAGCCTGCTTCGGATGCAGTGTCTCCGTGCTCCTCCCCTACTTGTGCTCCCTCTTTCCCCCCCCCCCCCAATAAATAAACATTAATTTTTTTAAAAAATAAACGTCTGCGAATCTAATGATGAAATCGTATCTTGTTTTTTAATTTACATTTTCTTCCTTTTTAGTGCAGATTAGCATCTTTTCACGTATGGATTTATTTTTAAATTTGAAACTTCTTTGTGCTCTGTTCTCTTTCTTTCTCTGTTTTTCTCTCTCTCTCTAGAGAGAGAATTGTCAATTTTTAAAAAATTTTTTAAGATTTATTTATTTTTTGAGAGACATAGAGAGACAGAGCACAAGTTGGGGAGGGGCAGAGAGAGAGAAGGAGACAGAATCTGAAGCAGGCTCCAGACTCTGAGCTGTCAGCACAGAGCCCGTTGTGGGGCTCAAACTCACAAACCGTGATATCATGACCTGAGCCACAGTTGGACGCTCAACCGACTGAGCCACCCAGGTGCCCCAGAGAATTGTCAATTTATATATACATAGAACATATGTGAATGACTTTAGTTTGTGTGTTGTATAAAAATTTCAGGTACTTTCCCCACTATATCATACATTTTTAATACTGTTTAACATGTTTTGGGTTATACAGATTTTTTTTAAGTTTTATTTTTATTTATTTTGGGAGACAGAGAGTGTGAGAGTGGGGAAGGGGCAGAGAGAGAGAATCCCAAGCAGGCTCCATGTTCAGTGGGGAAACTGATGAGGGACTCGAACTCAGGAACTGTGAAGTCATGACCTGAGCTGAAATCAAGAGTCAGATGTTTAACCAACTGAGCTACCCAGGTGCCCCTGTTATACAGATGTTTTATCTTTTAACTTTAATATACTGACATTTCTGTCTCTATTCTTTGTAGATTGTACTTTTTTTGTGTGTTTTATGTAGGAAGCCCTTTCTTACCCCAACATTTTTTCAATTAAATGAATGTGTACAGTTTGCTTCTCAAAACAATATTCTTACTTTTTTTTCTGCTTCATCTATTAATGTTTGACAAATGTATACTAAAATATCTTAAATGATAGTGGATTTTTAAATTTCTCCTTATATTTTTTTATGTCATATATTTCAAGACTATGTTGCAAAGTGTGTAAAATTCTTATTTGTATTTTTGATAGATTATTTTCTTATTCCTCTTTTACCTCTTATGCTTACCTCAATTTCAATATTATCTGAAATCATCTTTTTAGTAATGGCCTGACTTATCTTTTCTATTTTTTTAATTTTTGTATTAAAATTTTAAGTTTCACATATTTTTAGATTGAAAAGTATTTATTTGACGATCTTTGCATTTTGTACAGATAAATTAATTTTTCTATATTTATTGGAATTTCTATTCTATATTTTGGAATTGCTATTCTATCTTTCTGAGTAATCTGTTCATCATTTTTCTATTCTTTCCTGCCTTGTGTTCAGTGTATTTCCTTTTTTCTTCTCCTATGCTAATTTGGTAGTTAAATTTTGGTCTATATTGTTCTGTTATAAAATTTGTAATAAACTCTGTATTTATAAGTTGCACAAAGATATTAACATAATTGCCCAATGTATACCAACCCCCTTTCCTCTTCCCATCTTGTTAAGGTTTTGGGCATATAATTTGAGTATTACTATTATCTCATAATATAAAAGAGGTTTCCATTTGACAGATAAATAATTTCACAAATATTATTACTCAGTAGTCCCTTATCAGCAGCTTCACTTGTTGCTGTTTCAGTTACCTGTGGTAAACCGTGGTCCAGAAGGAGATGATCCTCTTTGTCAGACGGTCAGTAGTAGTCTAACACCATGTCACAATGCCTGCATCATTCACTTTGCTTCATCTCATCATGTAGGCATGCTGTCACCTCCCATCATCACAAGAAGAAGGGTTAGTACAGTATAAGGTACTTTGACAGAACATTCACATACTTTTATTACACTATATTGTTAGAATGGTTCTATTTGATCATTAGCTATTGTTGTTAATCTCTTACTGTACCTAATTTATAAATTAAATTTGATCAGATTTATGTATAGGAACAAAAAAAACATATGTAGAGTGTTGGTTACTATCTGCAGTTTCAGGTCTAGGAATATATCCCCCGTGGATAAAGGGGGAGCACTACTGTACTAATTTTCAAGTTCTTTTTGAAAATTTTATTTAAAATATTTATTTATTTATTTGTTTGTTTATCATAATACATGTCATCACCCTAAAAAGTAGCTTCATAGCCATTAACATAGATTGTTCATTCTCTGTACCTTCAGTCCATGACAAAAACGAATCCACTTTCTGTTTCTATGAACTTGACTATTTGGGATATTTCATGTAAATTAAATCACATAGTATGTGATCTTTTTATCTGTTTTTTTTTTCACTTAAGGTAATATTCTCAAGGTTTTTACATGTTGCAACATGTATCAGTACTTCATTCACTTTTATGGCTATGTAATAGTCCATCGTATAGATATACCACACTTCATTTATCCCATTTAAGTTACTTACATTTAATTATCCAATTTAAATTACTTAAATCACTTAAATTTTTTGGCTCTTATGAATACTATTGCCATGAACATTTGTATGTAAAGGCTTTAGGTGAACATATGATTTCAATTCCCTGGGTATAGGTACACATGGAAATGAAATTCCTGGGTCATAAAGTAATTCTGTGTTTTACTTTTTCAGGACTCACCAAACTGATTTCCCAGGGAATATATATTCCCTCTAGGAATAATATACATCCTCACCAACCACTGTCATTGCCATTTTCTTTATTATAGACATCCTAGTGGCTATGAAGTAATATTACAAATTAGTTTCAGTTTGCATTTCTCTGAAAATCAATGTAATTGAATATCTTTTTATGTAGTTATTGGCTCTTTGCAGATAATTTTTGGAATAATATTTATTCATACTTGCCAATTTTTAAATTTGTTATTTTCTTTTATTTTTGATTTGTAAGAATTCCTCATATATTCTGGATGGTCATCCCCTATCGGATATGTGGTTTTCAGATATTTATCTTTAACTTTCATGGTAATCTCCTTTGAAGTATGAGTTTTTAAATATTTTAAATGAACTCCAGTCTTTCTATTTTTTTCTTTTGTTCTAGCTTCTGGTATTTATATCATAGCTAAGAAACCATTGCCTAATCCAAAGTTATGAATATTTTTGCCTGTGTCTTAAGATTTTTTGTGTAGTTTTGTTTCTTATATTAAACCTTTCCAGTCATTGGGAGTTACTATTTTTGAGTATGGTATAAGGTAGGGGACCAGTCTTAGTTTTTTTGCAGGGATATCTTATCTAGTTGTTCTTGGACAATTTGTTGAAAAGACTCCTCTTTCTTTATTAAATTATCTTAGCACTCTTGTAAAAATTGGCGATGAATGTAAAGATTTATTTCTGGATTCTCAATTCTAATCCAATGATTTATAAATCTACCCTTACTCTATGCTGGTACCAATGTCTTGATTGAGTACTATCTTCATTACTGAAATGAGTTCTCCAAAAGTATTCTTTTTGTACAAGATCGTTTAGGCTTTGCTGGGTTCCTTGCATTCCCATGTAAATTTAAGGATCAGTCTGTCAATTTCTACAACAAAATCAGTTGGTATTTTGATAAGGATTATGCTGACTTTATAGATCAATTTGGGGGACTATTATAATTTTATCAATATTAAGTCTTCCAAGCCATGAGCATGGGATATCTTTGGATTTATTTAGGTCTTCTTTAATATCTTTCAATGATACTTTGCATTTTTCAGTATACAAGTCTTGTACTTCTTTTGTGAAATTTGTTCTTAGGTATTTTATTCTTTTGGATGCAATTTTATATAGAAAAATTTTATTTATTTCAATTTTAGATTATTTCTAGTGTGTAGAAATGCAACTTATTTTGTGTATTGGTCCTGTACTATCAATGCATAACAATCTAAGTGGATAATTTCTACATTCAATGCTATACATCAAAGCCTCAAGAATAAAAGCTTTCTCTAAGTGGAGCCAAATCTAAATGATCATACTCAATGCTCCTAATTTTAGAGTAAGGAGTATGATTAGGTAAAGAAAACCATATAATGCTAGAAAGAGCATGTTATTCTTTCTAAGCATCATTTTTAAAAGCAGAATTATCGGTTCAAATCCTCTGAGAATGTCTATAGAACAGCCAGATAGCTGTTTCTTTGCCTGGGCCAACATATTTTTCCCACAATGAGGAGCCCGCATGTTCAGCCAATGAAATAAACTGTCTGGCTGAACATCCTAAGGTGCTTTAAAATTCAGAAAATAATACTAATCACTTCCATTTCAGTATTGATATTAAAGGCCCTATTCATGCCAAAAACAAAAACAACAACAAAAAAAACGGAATGCAGCTGTTCTGTGCTTTCTTTTAGAATCTGTGTGTGGAAGTCATAATGAGATATATGCCTGTATTTTATATCATTTGTATTTAAGAGGTTTAAAGAAGGCGTGCATAACGACATAGTAGGAACTTGAGGAATACACCTCTTTTGGTTCATAGAGGGGGTAACATGGAGGTGGGGTTATGATGTGATCAAAAGTGGAGGGTTTCTATTTTTAGAAGAATGTTGAATGCATCGAGCTTACCTTGAAATTTTAATTGATTGATGCTGTTAAATGCATCTTTGCAGAAATTTCAGAAATACTCTTAACAGTCATACGTACCTGGTGCAGCAAAGAGTTTCTAGATATGTATTGCATTTTTTAAATTTAAATTCTCAACTTTATATTCTCATTGATCCACTGTAATTGTAGTAAAAATACATTCTGTGTTGAGAGATTTCTTTAAAATGTCCTTAACCTTTCAAAAAATTATTCCTTGATCGCACCTTCTAATTTGTACGCTTCCTTGGTTACTGTTTGTATTCATTTTAAAGCTCCGGCTCAAATTACAACTGTCACGCATTTAATATGTGTAAACACTGGTTTCTTTGGTGTTTGAATAAAAGAGCAGGATTTTCCAGAAACATAACTATCTGTGAAAAACCAAATTTCTATTTCTTCAGTCAAGAATTATTTCTTTAAATTTCTTTCGAGGGGTGCCTGGCACGCTTCGTGGGTAGAGCATGTGATTCTTGATTTGGGGGTTGTGAGTTCAAGCACCATGTAGGGAGTAGAGATTACTTAACAATTTTTTTTCTTCTGAAAAGCACAAGCCACATTTTAATTTGGTTCTGCTAGAACAAAGCCTCAATTACAATAATAATGAATGGAAATTCTTTACTATTTACTATATTTCTTGCTTTTTACATACCCTTTGCCCTATGAGGTGATGGGGAACACGAATAGTTGCCCAAGTTCACTTGACTTTTAAGTGTAAGTGTCCAAGCCTTTTCTTCATCTTAAATGGATAAAAGTCAATTCTATGAAAAAAGGGTCTGACAAAAGTGGCCAAAGATTTTCTTATGAATTAGAGAGGGAGTAGAACACAAATTGCACTTCATCTTTCCTTCAACCAACCCCCCTGTACATGAATCTCCAACACTATTCTCTCCTGGCCCCCTGTCTCCCCATTCACCCACCCTGCTCACCCCCACATCCCCCAGTCCCACATACACCTACCCTTTCCTCGCTGTGTGATGAAAATAGCCAAGAAAACTGCATAGTGCATTTTTTAACCTACTGGTCTTCAATATTCTGGCACATGGAGCCCATCATTTACTTTAACACCCAAACACAAGGCTGAAGCTTCCATGGCACACAGCAGAGGAAGAGCATCATATTTCTAAATACTTTGAGGTTGACTTCTGTCTTACCTTTTCCTCTCCACTTCTATCCCTCATTGGATGCTGCACCTCCCTTGCTACCTCACCTCCCTGCAGCCATTATCTTGACTCAGGAAAAGTCTCCAATTCCTGCTATATTATATTTCGTTCATTGAAGTAGTTACTCATCTGACCTAACCATGGGCTTCGCCAAACAGTTTGAACTAAAAACGCCATCAGGAGTTTCTGCAGATGGCGGTTGTCTGTACCAGTTCTCCACAGGCCTAGTGACACAAACTGGAAGTCCCTTAAGATCAAATTTTTGCTTTACACTGACTGCTCTGGTAAAATTCTTAGACGGAGATGAGAATCCACATATGTATGCGTCCTTTCAAATCAATAAGTCAGTGGAGAGCACTTTTTCTACCTGTCTACAGCAGGTCTTGACAGTTTTGGTTGTCTATCTTCAGATTTCATGGCTTTTTTTCCAACAGGCTGACCCTGGGAAAATTTTGTCTTAGATCGCTTACCCAAATCATGACTTCCTACCTTGTGACTAACATAAATTTGATTTTGTTAACCCTATAATACCTCCAAATACATGTATGTGGAGAACTCTTATTTATTTTGCTACAGACTATGTGTGGTTTATGTTCAGATTTGCAGAAGCCTTATGATACTCTTGATGTCTCCAGAGTCTGAGATGCATAGATGGGAAAATTGAACATAATTCTGTGCAACCCTCTGGTTTCCCTTCCTTACCTGATTATGCTGTGTACTGATAGATCCTTTGTTCAGTGAACATAAACCAATGGGGTGGACCCTGTCGGAGAGGAAGAACTCCTTTCTTCTACCTATCTTGGGTTCTCCAGTGCCCTGTAAATGACAGTGACCAAGACAGATTAATAAGAGAGTAACAAACAGATCTATATCTCATTTATTCATGGTAATACTCAGAGATGAGTAACTCAAAGGTGTGGTTAGGTTTGGGTTTTGTAACTTAGGTTAACAAAAAAAAAAAAAGAAAGAAAGAAAAGAAAGGAAAAATGAATTCTGGGCTGGGAAGTCAAGTTACAGGAAGATAAACAGGAAAAGTTAGGGTAAAGAAGGATTGCTTAGTAAGGTTTTCATGCAAGCTTCTTCTGGTAAGGAGGTCGAAGACATATCTACAAATGGAAACTTCCTATATGAATGTAAATTTACTTTACAAAGGGAACATTTGTGCCCTGTTTTTGGAGCTTTTCTCCACTCAATGGTTTTCAATTAAAAAAGAATCCAAAGGCTAAAGATGCATCTCTTGGGGCAGTGAATTATGGTTATGGGTTCCCTGCATCTCCTTAGGCCTTTTCTTTCTTTACTAGTACATAAGGAAACATGACCATTTAAACATGGGCTTTTGGGCAGAGTGCCTCAACCCAAAATTAAATTTCCAGGGACTGGGCTGATATTTTCAGGTAGTATGGGCCTTCTGGTACTTCTCAAATCATGGCAATAGGGAGGATACATACACATTTAAATCTTAGGATTGTTTATACCAACTTTGTCTTATGCAGACTGTCAGCTTCCTGGAGGTCAGTTGTCTTGTCTTTTCAACCTCTTTTATATGACACATAGCAGAGTCCCTGTGGCCAAAGATATTGAAGAAAGCTTTTGATAATGTATTTTTGCCAACTGGAAGTCTCTTGTTTTAAAAATTTGGACACCTTATTTTTAGAGTGAATTGGCTAAGTAATAATAATTACCTCTCTGCTGACATATGGCCAAATTACTATGGTTTACTATGTATGTTATAAAGGGTAAGTAGTTTCATACCAGTATGTATAAATATAGAAATTTTCCTCGAAGATGGCTAAATATATAGGGAAAATTTTTTTAAACACATGGAAAAAGTAAAGTAATACATCAACTTTATTGATTTTTTTTGGTGAGATATCTTTTTTTTCATTCTCTAAGTTCTTCCTGAAGTTAATATGTGAACAATCTGAGGCTGCAATAGTCTAACACATTCTATTTTCTGCATGCATATTGCAAGAGTACTTTCAGGTTCACCCTATTTCTCCGTTGTTAGAAATACTTAACTGGACAAACCTAAAAGGGTTAATCCAGTTGCTAAATCAGTATGAATCGAGATCAGTGATTACATTATATACAGAACGATGTTGTCCCATTTGCAGAAATAGGAAAGAACCGAACGTTGAAACCTCACAAGCAATTGAGTGATGCCTTTAGGAATGCATCTCAGGTATATAAAAATTTTATAGACGTTGTCATTAAAACCTCTCATTCAGCAATTAAAACAATTTGCTTCATAGAAATGGACTTCACTTTGTTGTTTTATGCTGTTCTGAACATCTTAAAACTTCCTGAATGCCAGTCTTTTGATCTATAAAAATGATAGAGATTTTAAGATACAGCAGAGAAAAAGTAGGGCATTTCACAAGAATTATAATCTTCCAAATGTCTCTTTTTGTTAAAGTAACTATAAATGTTTTAGAAAACAAAATGTTTTAGAAACCTTTGTAAGGATTGCTGGGTGTCTCTGTGTTCTCTGTGTCTTATCTCTGAAAGAAAAATAAAAATCAATGATTTATAAAAATAACTTGAAAAAGATTCAAGAGAAAATTGACTTAAATTTAGCATTTTCTAACTTCTCCTAAAGAGAGAAAATCAAGTCTGCATAATTTTGTATGGGAATAAATGGGACAGAAATACCAATTCAACTAATGTATTTTGATCTTAATCTTCACCAAAAAAAAAAAAGTTTTACATTCTATCTCTGTCCTGGCAAATTTTCACTTTCAAACTTATCCCTCTATGAGAGATCCGAAGGGGTTATTTAAAGGGCCAGGCATATCTGATACTTTGGAAATATATACATAGCTTTCCAACATAATGAAAAGAAGTATTCAAATATTTAAATAAGCATTTGGAAATGATAAAGTATTAGTATTTCTTTAATGTTAATAATCAAATTTCAGTGACTCAGCTTATAAAAGCCTTGTAATGTGCCATGTGTAACTTACTATATATCATAGACCTAGAAGGACATGATTCTTTTGTATCTCCTGACAAATAATGAGTCATTTAAAAAAAATTAATGTTTTTTAAATTTATTTTTGAAAGCGAGACACAGGGCATGAGTGGGGGAGGGGTAGAGAAAGAGAGAGACACCAAATCTGAAGCAGGCTCCAGGTTCTGAGCTGTCAGCACAGAGCCCAACACAGGGCTCGAATCCGTGAACCGTGAGATCATGACCTGAGCCAAAGTTGGACACTTAACTGACTGAGCCACCCAGGTGCTCTTAAAACATGAGTCATTAATATCTGTGACCCTTTGTGGGTAGTAATAAATTTTTATTTTTAAAATTAAAAAAAATATTTAAAATATTTATTTATTTTGAGTGAGAGAGAGAGAGAGAGAGAACACGAGCAGGGGAGGGGCAGAGAGAGAATTCTAAGCAGGCTCCACACTGACAGCCCAGAGGCAGATGTGGGGCTTGAACTCACGAACCACGAGATCATGACCTGAGCTGAAATTAAGAGTCAGACACTTAACTGACTGAGCCACCCAGGTGCCCCTATGAGTAGTAAACTTTTTAAAGATGACATTACTTGGCAAATATAAAGCAGACATATTATGAACCATTTCCTCTATGGAATCATAAAATATTGGAAAGCCAAAAAAAATTCATGGAAAAGATAGACTTATCTTTAACAACGGTGATTTCACAGGACAGTGAAGACATAAGTAGATCTGAGGCAGAGAAAGAGGAGAGGCAGAAGCCCAGGAGGAAGAGAGAGAAAGGAATCGCGAGTTTCTGTGTCTTCTATGGACAGTTAACGAGTGCCTACCCCAGGCTGGCCATCACACTGGAGGCTCGCATCAACCATAAATAAGGCATGCTCCCTGCCCTCAAAGAGCTTAGAGGCCAGAGTGAAGGCCAGCATGTAAACAAGTAATTACAAAGCAACGAATTAATAAATGCTATAATAAGGTTGTACACCGAATACTATGGAAGTACAAGAAAAAGACAATTGGTAATTATAATCCAGCTCAGCAAAGTCACCGGAGAGGATTCTAGCAGATATGTAAGGTTCTTTCTATTTTTGCTTCCTTCTTTTTCTCTCTTTTAAGTCTATTTCTATAGCAGGGGGAAAAAAAGGAACAAGAGAGGTGGATTTATCTTCACAGTGAGGAGTAGGATAATTCCACCAACACGTTAATAAGAAAAGAAATTTCTCTTTCTGAAACAGCTGACTTGTCCCTAGAAGAGGCATTTTTATTTACTTAGCTCATCCTGAAACAATTCTGGAAAGAAGCCGGATAATTCTTTAAAAATGAGGCAAAATATTGGCAAGAAGAAATATCGACACTCATTAGAGGCGAGAAATCGGTTTTCATCCTCTTCCATGTGACAAATGGTATCCTAGCCCCTTTATGTATGTTTTCTCATTTGAACATTAGAACAGAGGCTTTCCCTAAAATTAGCCCAGGTTGGCAGAGGACTCCTCCCATAGTCTGGCAGCAGGAAAACCCAGAAGACCTCTCCTTTTTTGTAAAGGTTGGACAGGGGTACCTGAGTACCTGAGTGGCGGTTAAGCGTCTGACTTGGGCTCAGGTCATGATCTCACAGTTTGTTGGCTCAAGGGTTCAAGTCCCACATCTGGCTCTGTGCTGACAGCTCAGAGCCTGGAACCTGCTTCAGATTCTGTGTCTCCTTCTCTTTCTCTGCCCCTCCCCTGCTTATGTTCTCTCCCTGTCTCTCTTTCTCTCAAAGATAAATAAACATTAAAAAAAAAGAAAAGGTTGGACAGGTGATGGAGAGGAGTGGAAATGTGAATGCCACATGAGTGCGATGACATCAGCTCTTGGGTGGGGAAACATCAGTCTCTTCACCAAGAATGCTCAAGTGTCGTATTCCTGAGTTCTAAGTTACTCACATTCCACCCAAGTTTCTAATTCTTAAGTTGTGCTTTTCATTTTAAACTCTTTTTCCTGGGGTTCCCGGATGGTTCAGTCACTTGAGCGTCCACCTCTTGATTTAGGCTCAGGTTATGATTCCAGGGTGGTGGGATGGAGAGCCACGTTGGGTTCCATGCTCTGCTTGAGATTTTTTCTCTCTCTCCCTCTGCCCCTCCCCCACGTGTGTGTGTGTGTGCACACAGGTGTGCTCTCTCTTTCTTTCTGTCTCAAAAAAAAAAAAAATCAAGGCACCTGGGTGGCTCAGTCAGTTAAGCAACCAACTCTTGGTTTCAGCTCAAGTCATGATCTCACAATTCATGAGTTCGAGCACCTCATTGTGCACAATGCTGACATTGTGGAGCCTGCTTGGGATTTTCTCTCCCTCTCTGTGCCTCTCCCCTACTTGTGCTCTCTCTCTCTCTCTCAAAATCAATCAATAAATAAAATTAAAGTAAATAAACAAACTTAAAACAAACAAACAAACAAACAAACAGTTTTTTCTTTGGAGAGAAGCTGGATGCAATCCTTGCAGGAAAGTTATTTGAAAGTTTGTCCTTTCTATTGTTCATCATCTACCTTGGGCTGCTTGGATCCAAACACCATGCCCCAAATACTCACAGGCAAAGATGTGTACTTCCCATTGTTAACGTGTGCATTTCTCCCATTGTTGCTTAGGTTAAAATTGATCACTTGTTTAAGATAATATGTGCCAGATCTTTCCATGTTAATGATACATTTTTCCTTTAGTAATAAATAAGTAATCTACGGAGGGCTACATGGAGATAGTGTGAATATCCTGTTTCCGACCATCTTTCACCCTGTGGTCTTAGCGTTTGTCAATAACCCTTTCCTAAACCATTTATACTGCATGCTGCAAACTGGTGCTCCTTTAATCCTATCATTCCTTCTGCATTTATTATCTGACCTTCTTCAGTATAGAAAAGATTTATCCTCTGTCTCACCACTCATATACACATCCTATGAATAGCACTATGAACTCATGGATTCATTTTTATTCAATATGTTCCAATCTCATCACTATCATTATTTTGTGCTTGTATTGTTCCAAATTTGGCCAGTGGGAGTTCTAGCAAGCCATCTCCTGAATGTCTTTTGACACTCTCCATTAATCTTTGACTACTTCCTATTCTATTTCACTTTGCATTTTTTTCTGCCCCAGCCCTGGGATCAGCCATTTCTCTAAGAAAACTTAGACCCTTTAAATGGGGAATTTGGTCATTGATTTTCTAATGTTAAACCATCTTTGCACTCTTGGAATAAATCTTAAGGAATTATTTTTCAATCTACTCTTTGTTCCTATTTTGCATAGAATTTTTAACATAAATATTAATGAGTAACTTTGGTGTATGGTTATCCCTTTTATGATATATTTATCGGGTTTTAAGATTAATGTTATCTTGCTTCATATAAAAATGTTAAAGCGTCCCTTCTTTTTCCTATCATCTGGAACTATTTAAATATTATTGGGTTACCTGTTCTGTGAGAGATTATTAAAATTTCCCTGGAATTCTACAATTAATAAAAGTGGTAAAACCACCTAGGCTAGTTTTGTTTTTGTTTTTGTTTTTGTTTTTTTTCATTAGGGAAGGGTGTTTGGCCATTTCTTTGATAATTGTTATTTCTTCTGTGAACATTGGTCCATTTCATTATTCTGTCTTTACTGAGATGACCTTTAGTAAAACTTACTTTTCCTACAAAATTATCTATTCCTTCTGGGTTCTACAAATTTATTTGCATAATATCGTCCCAAGAAGACTGCTATGAAATTTTTAGTAGCTCTGTTTCAATGGTGATTTCTTATTCCCATGTGTTGTGTTGATTACTGTAGCTATTGGTTTGGTTATTTTGTGATTTTTGTAAAGGAAATAATATTTTAACTTATATAACAATAAAACTGCTAGTTAGTACCCTCTAAAACGATTTTATACCTAGTGGGTTGCAATTTGCAGTTGAAAAGGAACTCCTCCAAGATCTCTTCATTAGTCTTCAAAGCTAGAAAGTTAGCATATGCTTGAAACATTTTTAAAAGCTAAGACTTTTGGAGAATGTACTCACGAGGTGCAAAATTGCAGGCTGTTTTATGCCAAATATTTTTGGGGATCCAAGGGTGGGATCTAATGCTATTGTGTGTGTATGTGTATGTGTATGTGTATGTGTATGTGTGTGTCCTTAATGCAGTTCAATTCTTGCCCCTGAATACACTTTAATTAGTGTGGAATTATACTTAATTAATCTATATCTTTGCCTTCAAACCTGACTTATTTCAAACCAGTGAGAATCTTAGTCTTAAATGTCTCCAAAGGAAAGATATTTTATTTTATTATCGTTTTAAAAGCATAGATGATTTATTGATATTTGGCCTTGTGCCCATCCCCAATTTGGTAACAGGTATATGTTTAACTCTTCTTGTTCCTGTTAAATCTTCAACAACTACAACCTGGAAGATTGGGGGGGGGGGGTACAAAGGAAATGTGGATCTACTTCTCCATGCAGTAACTATGGTTTTCACTTATACCCCTCACTTGGCCATTGTTCGCTAAACCAAAACACCCTCTTCAAAAAGATTCTCAGCTGAAGTTCAGATATCAATAGAGCAAAATGTCTAAAAGGTCACTTTTAATAATGATAAAAATGAAGTTAAATATACTTTAGAGCTTTTATAATCTTGGCAGTCAAGGCAAACTACAGGGAACATGTAGTCAGTTGACATTTGTTCAACCGATATCCGGTCAGAGACCAAGTATTTAATGAATCTCAGTGGTGGTCTTTGTAAAGTGCAAGGCTAAGTTCTAGAGACAGCCAGAAAAAGAGAAAAAGAAGCCTGGGTGAGCAGCATTGATTACCCATTAATAATTTTTTGACTATCCAGAACCATATAGCAGCCTCAGCGGGGCTCCAGTAGTAAGCATCTTCTCATTGTTTCTCACTAAGTCTTAGGCTTATGTCTTATAAGTCAGTCTTTTGCTACACGAACATATCTCTCAGTGTTTTTATTTCTATCTTGTTTCTTGTCTGTGTGTGTGTGTGTGTGTGTGTGTGTGGTGGGGTGGGTGGGTGGGTGGGACTGTGTACCTCTTACCTTCCTTGCAGATAATAGAAATTATGTCACGAGCGGGAAATTAAATGCATGACTAAATGTTAAATTTCTTTGCCTCTTCCATTTTAAAAACTATTACTTAGCATTAAGAAGTCTCCTAAAGTGAATGAATCTGATTTAATTTGGAAAAGGTTAAGCCCTGTGAAATTAAGTGGGTTTTTATCGCCTTATATTCTCAGCCTTTTTTCATTCTGCCATGGCCTTAATATATATTTGTGCTACGGCATTACCTTGGGTGAAACTATAGCAAAATATAAAAAAAGGAATGTTTTTATTTCATTTTCTTCTGCTTTTCCACTTACAGTATAATCTGCCACACTGTTATTAAAATTATGTAACAATTAGAGCTAGAATATTCCTTTAACTCTAATGTACTTCTCAATTTTCGGTACACAATAACTTACCCAATGTACAGCACAGCATTTTTTTTATCCAAAGTAAATGATATTCTTAGAAATAATAACCTTATTTAACAGCTAGGTCTCATTTCATAAGTTTTAATGAAGATATCAAAATATGATGAATTCCTCTATAATAAAAAAATAGAAATATTTTCCTTTTTATATACTCACATTTACTTCAGATTGATTTTTGTAATTATATAATTTTAAATAGCTATCAATTTTTTCTTTGGAAAAAAGTGGGGTTTTTTTCACTTTTACTCCTATCACAAAATTCATAGGAAAATACAACAATTGTTATTTTTTAGACAATCGGCAATTTTTTCTACTTGTGTTTTAATAGGTAAGATAAAGCATCAATTCAGATATAATTAGTGTAAACGGAAAATAAATTTTGCAGAAATAGCATGTTTCTTTTTCAATTTACATGAATGAGATCTGAAACAAAAAGAAGGAAGCTTTAAGAAAAATACCCACGGACTTCTGCAAGGTAAAATTCTTCCTTAGTTCTCCCAAATGCAGTTAATTTTCATGGAAGGACATGTGAAGTGCTATATTTAGCTAATACTATTCATAAAAGAATCACAAATGATATGTAGCTTTTCAAATAGATTCAAATAGATTATATATACATATACACACACACATATATACACACACATATATATACATACATGTAGGTGCATATGTGTATGTGCATATATACGTGAATGATGCCAGTCAGACATAAAGGAAATAACAATTCAGTTATGGAATGGAAACATGCTACCTGAGTCATTATACATATACTTCCTACCACCGTTTCATATAACTACACTATATTGAAACAAAAAGCTTCTTAGGGATTGTATGGACCAACCTCCTCCATTTATAGGTGAGTAATTCCAGGGCCGATGATGTTAAAGATGTGATTTGAGGGTGCTCAAGTGGGAGCCATGCACTACTGGGGCAGCAGGGGAGCCAATGGAAAGCTGTTTCCTAAGGTGTAGGAGTAAATCTCTCATGTCTTAACCTTTTTAAACACAACAGTCTAAGCTGGACAAGGAGACAGTGCAAGGTTCTGTATGCCTAGTATCAGGCTGAAGCTCAAGGCTGGGACAGGGAATCCACTGTTAGGAAGTCAACCCTGTAAACTTAACAGTAGGAGAATGCAGCAGTCAGGCATCTCACAAGTCAGTCCGGGGTGATGTATACCAGGAGATTGAGGGAGAATGTGAGCTAAGGGGCATGAAATTTATCTTGAAACAATAGGAAATTATTGAAATGTCTAAGGGAATGGTATGCTGTGATCAACTTTGTGTTTTTGTAAGATCATTGGTTGCAGCTTGGAGGAAATATTTGAGAAAACCAGATTTGTTCCAGGGAAGTTATTTCAGAGGCTATTGAGTGATCCGGGCAATAAACTCTGAGAGCTAGAACAAAGGCGGCAGCAGTGGTAGATGAAAGAATGGATTCCAGAGGTACCAGGGAGTTAGAATACACGAAAAGTGGGGACTGCTTGTAGGTGGACATGAATGAAGGGCGGTAGTTTACAGAGCCTGGGATTCCGAGTCAAGGATAACTGGATTAGGAGAGAAATGGATCTGTTGGAAATATCAAAAGAGGATTAAGATTCGGTGAAACATGTTGCAATTGAGATGTAGAGGGGCTACAAAGTAGAAATGTTTGTTAGGCAGCTCTACAGACTGTTATGGAAAAGATAGAACTTTGAGATCCTTTGATCTGGAAATAGCGGTGAAAGTCATGCGTGTAGGTGTGGTCATTCACAAATCATGTAGAAGCAATGAGAATTAGGGCAGGGAGGATGGAACACTAAGATTTCAAGAGGAGTATATTTAAAAAAGGGATATATAATATCCTAGAAATCAAAAGGTAAAGGAGTTCTCTTCTGAAATGGTTATTAATGTAGTAAAGGGCCCAGGAGTATAAGTTCTGATGAGAGTGTTTGATTTGGGCAATATGGCGGTTGATAGTAATATTAGTGAGAGTAGTTTCATTGAGTTAGTGGGGCTGACTGCTTGAGAACTGTGGGTCAAGGGATGAATGGGCATTGTGGGAGTATTAACAATAAGTATACACTCAGTACAGCATCTGGAGAGAAATAGGAGATCAACAGAGATTTATTTTACAACCATTAATGTTTAACTAAACTTTTTATTTGAGAAAATTGTACACTTACGTGCAATTGCAAGAAATAAACCAGAGATACCCTGTGTACTCTTAACCCACTTCCTCTTATGGAAACCTATCGCAGACCTACTGTAGTAGTGTGGTAGGTACTGTAACTACTACAACCGGGATTCTGACATAGTGAAGATATAAAAATTCTGTCACAAGGATGGCTCATATTGCCTTTAATAGGCACACCCAATGTCCACACTCCCACCCCTGGCAATTACTAGTCTGTTATCCATTTCTTATAATTTTGTTATTTCAAAAATGTAATATCAGTAGTATCCTACAGTTTGGTATCTTTGGGGATGGGCTTTTCTTCACTCAGCATAACTCTCCGGAGATGCATCAAAGTTGTTAGGTATGTAAATAAGAAAATAATTCATTGGTTTCCATTGCTGATTAGTATTCCTTGATCCGACTGTACCACAGTTTGTATAGCCATTCATCCATTGAAGGACATCTGAGAGCTTTCCAGTATTTGGCCATTACAAATTAAGATGCCAGAAACATTTATGTGAAGGTGTTTATGTGAATTTAACTTTTCATGTTTTCTGGGACAAATGCCCCAGAGTGAAATTGCTGGATCACAAGATAGTTGCATGTTTAGTTTTACAAGAAACCAGTAAACATTTTCCAGAGTGGCTGTACCATTTTATGTTTCCACTGGTAATAGATGAGTGATCCAGTTTCTCAGCATCCTTGCCAGCATTTGGTGTTGTTGTTATTCCTTATTTTAACCATTCAGATATGTGTATAATGATATATTGTGGTCTTAATTTGCATTTCTTTAACGGTAAATGAAGTGAAGCAATTTGTGTGTTTATTTGACACCTAAATGTCCTCTTTCGTAAATGTCTGTTCACGACTTTTGCCCATTTTGTAACTGTATTATTGTTACTATTTTTACTATTGAGCTTTGAAAGTTGCTTGTATGTTCTAGATACTAGCTTTTTGTGGTATATATGGTTTATGGTTTGCAATTAGTTTGTTCCATTCTGTGCCTTGTTGTTTTTGTTTTTGTTTTTGTTTTTTATCCTATTTTTAAAAACAAAAGTTTTAAACTTTGATGAAGTTGAACTTGTGAAATATCGTTTTATGAATCATGCTTTTGGTATGAGTCTAAGAACTCTTTGCTTAGACTAGATCACAAAGATTTTCTATTTTAAAAAACTATTTTATGGTTTTGCATTTTACATTTAAGTCCTTGATGCCTTTAGAGTTAATTTTCGTAAACGTTGTGAGGTGTATGTTAATGTTCACTTTTTTGTTTTGTTTTGTTTTATTTTGTTTTTGCCTATATCTAATTGCTCTAGCATCCTTTGTTGAAAAGTCTATTTTTCCTCCACTCTAATGTTTGCGTACTTCTATCAAAAATCAGTTGGAGGTATTTGAGTAAGTCTATTTCTGGGTTCTCTATCTGGTATCATTGGTCTATGTGTCTATTTCTAGGTCAATATTAAATTGTTCTATTATTGCTATACACTGAGTCTTAATATTGGCTAGAATGATCTCTCCACTTTGCTTCCAAGATTATTTTATTTGTTCTAGGGCTTATACCTTTCCATATCAATTTTAAAATAAACTTTTCCATGTCTACCAAAACCCTTACTGAGATTTTGAAGAAAATTGAATTAAACCCACAGGTAAATTTGGGGAGAAAATTAACATCTTTACTACTGAACCTTCTAATCCTGACCATAGTATATCCGTCCGTTAATTCAGGTTTTCATTTTGTTTTGTTTGTTTTTGTTTTTGCATCTGTAGTTCGTAATTTTCAACATAAATATCCTATACATTTTTTGTTAGGTTTATATCTATTTCATTTTCTTTGGAATGGTATCGATGTGAAATTTCGGTTTGCACATGCTCATTGTCAGGGTGCGGAAATGCATTTGATTTTTGTGTATTGTTCTTAGATCCTACAACCTTGCTGAGTCAGTTACCATTTCTAAGAGGGTTTTTTTGCGGGGAGGTGGTAGATTCTTTGAGAAGGAAGATCATCTTCTGAAAGCGAGGGATTAAGGAAAGGATAGTTTTGTGAAGAGAAGTATAAGCTTGAAAAACCATAGGATCAGAGGAAAGCTGGCCAATAAAGGACTTGTAAAAAGATTTCCTAGTACTACGGAAGCTGAAGTCGGAGACCTCTGTCAACATGGCGCCGTGGTGTATCTCTGTCAGTCCAGATACAAGAGTGAATAGTGACAATGTTTGGATGGATCCAATGCCGAGGTGTTATGGGGGATAGGTGTGACAAAAGGAAGTGGAGAAAATAAACATTGATGGCAGCTTGGGGAGATGTTTTCTAAGTCACTATCTATTTAATGACAACTACTGTGAGTTTAACCTATTATCATTGTAGCATGGTATTATCTTTCTTACTGACATAAAGACTTGCTCAAGAAAGCTCACTTGGGACAGATGTGGGAAAGTTTAAAAATTTTAAATGACAGCAGATTGCCTATTCTCTCCAAATTATTTCTTTATTTTTTGCGTTGCTTTATCTCTTGTTTAGAATGAAATTATGAGAAATAGGAATCATTCTCTATTTATATATTCGAAATAGATGTAGATTGACTGCTGAAATATACAGAAATGGTTTGAAGTAGTCCTATCTTTAAAGAAAAGTATAATTTTGTGAAGAAGTGAAAATAAGAATTTGGATCCATTTCAGAAGAAAATAAGAGGTTACGTAGTATATTGACATTTGCAAGTAAACACAACATATGACCAAAGAGATCCTAAAATAATTTAATGGTCATGAATTACTAGCTGAATTAGTAAGAATGTGTTTTTCTGGAGGCAGAACACTAGAGAATATGTTTTATTGTTGTATTTTTTTTTTTTATCAAATGAATGCTTTAAATATTTTTATATTTGAATCTCTGGTTGTTATAATTTCTCACAGAGATCTTTCTTAGTGATCTTCAATTTTTCTATTTTATGTTTGCTGAGTGATGCCTTATCTGGCAGTAACAAAACAGCTGTCATGAATGTTCGAAAAGCACATATTGGCATACTGGGCCCTTACTTGGTAATGTAAACCCAAGCTCACGTTTCGGGGAGTTTTCTTTTAGTGAAATACGATCTGGATAGTAGTGATTCTTTTGGTGTATTATTGTAGGTTTGTACGAGCTATTTTAAAGCCAAGAATTCCATTGTGTCCCTGATACAGCATTCTATATTTTCTTATTCTTGTGTTTTTTTCCACAGAATGGGAGCGGGGTTTTATCTGAAAGAAAAAATAAAATAAAATAACTCGCTGAGGCTGGAATCCAGTGAAAACCTTGAAAAAACAAAACTGTATACCTGATCAAAGACAGATCTTGCCTTCTCAAGTATATTATCTCAATTTCTTTAAATGAATAATTTTAAAACAAGCTTTCTCCAGTACCTTGTTTTCCCCACCCCACCTCGTATGCTATCTCAGTAAACACGCCTCTCTTTGTTTCTTTGTCTCTATTTTCATTTCAGAAAATAGCAGCCCCTTTAGTTTGCCCTGAAGTCATTGTGTTGATAAGCCTACATAAATTATGGTTAATATAAAAACCCGTATTATTGTAGGCATTAATAAAACTTAAAAATTTATTAATGTTAGGAATGAATACAGTTCCTGTAGTCATCACATTATCAATACTTACACTGCATTTAGAATTGTTATTTTCCATTTATATTTTCACCCAGGTAATCAAATGAAGGCATTTTTAATAATCTATTTTTCAGAGCAGGCTGATTGATTATAGCAAATGTAATTTCCCATCCTACTTGAAGATCCATTTTCATATTACACAAAGCATTTGAACACTGAGTTAGTGCAGGATAGTAATAGCATGAAGATAATGTTTTTCTATAGGAGGGAATCATGCAAGCTTTTCTATTTTATGATATTCTGTAGAGGTCATATATGAGTCCTTATATCATCTACTTCCCCAACGATGCCATGAGGCCATTGCACACTACTTTCTGCCTAGGTTTTCTTAATAATGAGCAAAAGAATTAGATACTTCTATTAGTTTTCAGGGACTGCTATGACAAAGTACCACAGACTGGGTAGTTTAAACAACAGCAATTTATTGTGTCAAGGTCTAGGGAACTAGAAGTCTCAGATCAAGGTGTTGATGGGGTGGGTTTCTTCTGAGGGCTGTGATAGAAGAATCTGCTCCAGGCTTCTCTCTTTGGATGAGACATACCCCTCTTGTCTCTGGGTCTTCACTTTAACTTCCCTCTATACTTGCCTGTGTCCACATTTTCCCTTTTTACAAGGATGGCAGTCATGTGGGACTAGGGCCCATCCCAGTGACTTCGTATTAACTCGATTACCTTGGTAAAGACTCTATCTCCAAATAAGGTCGAATTCTAGAGTTACTAGGGATGCGGGTAAGCGCTTGATTTTACTCTATTTTGTCCTGCCATTCATCTTTGCGGTGCTCAAGGGGTCAGGGAGGGCCTCCCAGTGGTGATAACACACAAGAGAAAGTGGGGAGTGCAGCAGGACGAGAAGATAGTTTTGGGGAGAGCGACACAAGCCAGTCCTTCAAGCATCCTGGAAACCTTAAGTTTTATGCATCTGTTTTTGAGATGCTTCGTTCACTGGGCTATAGGGAATGGTGTAGAAGAATGTCGCTCGCTAGAAAACATTTGTTGAGTTCCTTACGGGTGAGAAGTGCTGTGTTAGACACCGCGGAGGCACAGAGATGAGTGTAATGCTGTTCTTGCCCTGAAGAAGCTGTGATTTATCCACGAGCATGTGAGGTTGCTACCTATACTAATGCCATTGCCACTGGAAGAGTATAAATGGTGTCTTATTTTTTTCTCTAAAACAGAAATTGCCAATTTTCCCCTCCCCTCCTGTGCAGGTATTAATCATTCAAGCTCCACTGTTAAGAGGACAGCATTTATTTAGTGGGTCAGTGAGCACTGAAGCGATTTACTGATATTATCACATTTTGATATCTATTGTCAAGTTTGCTAGAGGGCTAATTTGCTCTCATATGCTCAAATTTGTAAGATCGTGGGTTTTTAAAATAAAATCACCAGTGTTCCTCTGACAAAATATGTTAGATTGTAGAAAAGATGTTTTAGAATACTGGAAGGGGTTAGTAGCTCGGCCGTATGAAGAAATGGCCTTTTTTTTTTTTTTTTGTCAAATATAGTTGGTTTCATTTATGACTCAATATGAAAAGACAGGTTCCTAAAGAAAGTTTCCACATTTTCATACTGTTCATAAATATTTTAACTTGGTTTTACTTGGTGCCCAAATGAATAACCCATGAAAGCATTTGATCTTAAACCATTAATTGTCACAGATTCCAAAACCTCCCTAAGAGTCAATGAATGTAGCATTATTATGAATTATAAGGAATCTTAGCAAGATGCATTCCCATTGTCATCAAACCAGTTAAAGCCAGTGAGGCAGGACTAAATTGTTGTGACATTTTCCCAGCCCCACTATTACCTGTCAAACTGGAAAAAAATCAAAGCATCAGGACAAGCTTATGTATTGATGTGCTCACTCTTGTTATTAATTGAAGTAAATGGATAAGCTTGTCCATCAACAGTACCAAACACATCTGCTCATTGTTTAAAAAAAAATCTCCTTAACCTTCTGTTTCTTACAGGTCCCTGGGATTTGAAAAATGCTTCGTTCTCTATTCAAGAACCATGATGACGATTGTGTTTGTTCTACAGTTTTTTTTTTTTTTAATTTGCTGACAAAGTGAAATATGGAATACTGTATTCGCTTATTTCATGTTTGGCTCACAATGGATTGAGTTATATAAAGTAGGACATGGACAAATTGCAAAAACCAGAACAAGCAGGGTCCCTAATAGTCTTATATAACTGCAAACATTCTACATCTGCTTTAATCCATCATCTTCTTTGCTCCTCGCATAAAATAGTGTGGTTTTTCTCTCTCTGATTTTTAAGTAAAAGAGAGTTTTCTGTACTGTAAAACTGAAAAACTTTTGATGGGAAAGTAACTCGAAAAATGCAAAGGGGGAAATCTCTTCGGGTATTTCATTTGTATGAGTCTATTAACTCCCAAAGTACACTGCAAGCTGTGATAAAGCAAAGCTATTCTAAATCTTCTTTTGCCTGAACAAGGTGTTTGTGACAATATTTCATTGGCATGAAAATAGAGAAGTCATCCCCAATGCATTGAGATGTGTAAGGATTTTCACCTAAGTTGGTAAACGAAAGGCTAACAACAAACTAGGCAACAAAGTAATACTTTTAATTTTTAAAAAATGCAGCAACGTGATTAGCTTATGTGCCTCTGCAATGTTTTAGTGTAATCGCGAATGTGACGTTTATT
This sequence comes from Prionailurus bengalensis, assembly GCF_016509475.1. NCBI lineage: Eukaryota > Metazoa > Chordata > Mammalia > Carnivora > Felidae > Prionailurus > Prionailurus bengalensis. The sequence goes on along the minus strand of NC_057353.1, from coordinate 11,084,031 downwards.
AGACCGGACTGAAGAATGCACCGAATATCATGGCTTTTTTTTCTTTATTGTAGCGATACTAATGAAGACAACTGTTTTTGTCTTGCCTTCTGACAATATTAGAATTTCTGGTGAAGGGTAGGAATAATAATCCTGAAGTGTCTCAATGTTTGCAAAATATTTGCTTCTAAACATTATGAAGCCACAGAAAGTGAAAAGGCAATTAAGATTCACTAATGCAACACGTCTTGTTTCATATAAGAAAATCAGACAGCTCAAAGAAAAGGAGTCACCCACTAGAGAGGATGGGGAAATTTTACACATAAAAATGAAAGCAGTGATGGTTTAGAAGTTTCTCCATATGTTTTTATGCATTATGGTATTGAAGAGTCCTTCCAAGTTTGACAAAACTCGAAGTCCTATTGAAGCTAGAGGAGGGGTGCATGCTGATGAAGGGGCCAGAAATAACAGATTATAAACCTTGTCTTGCTTCATCCCGTGTTCCCTTTTGTGTAATCTATATTGGCATTTTGTGTCTTCCAGAAGGGTCTCCTGAGCTCCCTAAGGCTCTGCCTGCAACTCCAGATTGCGGCCTTTTGTAAATAACGTACATAAAGAAGGGCTGTTAAACTCTTGTTGAGTTATTTTTGTTTTGCACTTTGCACCTTCAGTGCATATGAGAACTACTCCCACGCCATTTCCTGACAAACCAGATCTTGCTGTGAAGGCTGAAAACTTTACTCGGTCGCACCCTATTTTTAGGACTTGTAATGAAGAGAAAATGTGGTGTTATAACACCCATCCAAATGCTGGCGCCCCAGTAGACGACAGCAGCGTTTTAAGAGCTAATGTAGACAATTTATCCGAAAAAGACCAAATTGTGACCGATCCTGCAAATAAACAGACAACAGATCACTAGGAGTTGGGATGCGGTCTAGCCAGGGATTGCAAACGGCCAACTTGGTTCTACTGAAGATCACAGATGGCCTAGAACAGCAAAAGCAGTTACCCAGGAACCGGACTTGGAAGGATGCTAATTTTAGTATTAAAAGAGGAGAGTGGAAGTAAATCCAAAACTCTCTGCTGCTGCTTTGGAAATCGCATCTTAAAATGCCTTCTACTTTCCAAATAATAACAGCGAACTTTTACTGAGTGGTCACTGTATGCCAGGCATTTGTCTATATGCTTTACATATATCAGCTCATTTAATCCTTATGACAACCCTCTGAGGGAGGTACTATTATGACTACTATGACAAGCCATTGATAACCTGGCCAAGGTCCCACAGGCAGCCAACGCAGAAATCCAGACCCAGGTAGTTCTCTCCACTGCTTGCCTTTCTTCTGACCTTTTTATTGCCATGGAGGTCATTTTCAGAAGCTACCTTTCACTTTCTTGGTAACTTCATGCTCCTTCTTATGTCTCTCTTCACACACTTGCAGAGCGGACAGATACAGAAGAAAAGGGACAAGCTGGAATGCGTGCCAGTTACAAATGTCAAATGCTGGTGAAATCCCTACAAATAGAAGGCCTGTGGTACTTGGTATTGCAGGGTATGCTACCGATGGGCTGCAAACATGGCTATTATCTTGTTGAGTCCACGCTGGTTAACCTCTCAGCCTCAGCTCTGTAAACTCCACCACTGGAAACCCTTGGCGTTCTATATCTGATCAGATTCTGACCTTTTCCTCTCTGTTCTCCCCATAGATTTGCTGTAAATCTGAACAAACTTAAGCTTCAAGGTCCCTAAATAAATGGGTCCTAAGTCGATGGGAAGGAGTCTAACAGTGTGTTCATGATCATATATTTTTTAAAAATTTTTTTTTCAATGTTTATTTATTTTTTTTTGGGACAGAGAGAGACAGAGCATGAACGGGGGAGGGGCAGAGAGAGGGAGACACAGAATCGGAAACAGGCTCCAGGTTCTGAGCCATCAGCCCAGAGCCCGACGCGGGGCTCGAACTCAAGGGCCGAGAGATCGTGACCTGGCTGAAGTCGGACGCTTAACCGACTGCGCCACCCAGGCGCCCCAACGACCATACATTTTAGTAAAATTGGCAAAAGTAGGCTATTTTACTTGCAATCGGGTAAGACTGCTGTCTCTTGCTTTTACACTTCCCCAGTGGCATTGAAGTAGATTCAGGTATTTTGGGGATCGTGTTAAGGAAAAGTTGAGCCAGGGATCCATGTAATTTAAGTAGAATGGATTCAAATTACTGGCTTGCAGTCACTCCTACATGGTTATTGCTAGCCGTTCAAGGAGAAATGGCTTCTAGTGATGTTCAAACCCCCATTTGCACTGGCTCACACAGGGTCATCATGAAAATACAAGGCCACAGGTCACATCCCCCTGTGAATGTGTGCTATGCCACCCAGCATGGGGGTGTATGGCTAGTGGAGAAGAGTGAATTTTGAAGTGTATAAAAGCAGAAGCTAGACCATTCATTTCCTGAATGTTGTGATATTTGTGGTACTTGTAAGCTATTTTCAATTTATAATTTATAAGCCGTTTACGGTTTATAACTTTTTCTTTTCTAGATAAATACCTTCATGCTAAAGGTTTTATTCCAACCTTTATATACTTTTCCTTAAACAATCTTCCCCATACAAATCGCACAAATCAAGGCAAAATAAAAGTTAGCTACGTCTCTGCTCACAGAAGGCTGGTGTGTAAATCCAGAAAAACAAATCATCGATTTACAACGCTAAGTATAAATGCCGAGTGAAGGCTTGCATTGACCTGTTTAGCATATTTTCTTCCTTCTGGGCAGGACCAATTCTTCAGATATATTCTTCAAGATAAATTCCTTGTTTGTGGAGAACAAGGAATAAATGAGCTGAGAGATTTTCTTTTGATTTAAATGTTTAACAGCAGCAAGTTCTGCTGGGTTAATGCAATGGTTTTTAAAGTGTAGTTCTAGGACCAAGGGCTGGGAAATGGTTGAAAAATAAATTCTCAAGCTTGACTCCAGACCTTCTGAGTCAAGAACTCTGGTTGTGGGACACAAAAACCTGAATTTTAACAACTCCCCCTCCCCCCCCAACACACATGACTTTGATGCACACTAAATTTTGAAAAACACTAGTGTCTTTTCATGGCGGTGAAACAAACATCAGACTGACAGACTCCTCTCCCCGGGAAAGATTTTTCTAGACATTGTCCGTATTTGTTTATCTGATTCTTGATTTCCTATGTTTTCACTGAAATCTTCTCTCCTTCTTGTCTTCACACCTCATATGCTAGGGTAGACTGCATATTTCTGTCGCTCTCTATTAGTCTATTAGACTATCTAATTCTCAGAAGGCAACCTGGTTTCCTCATTTCCAGGTTCTTGACAGGTCCCTCCTGTTGTCTCCAGATACAGCAGACCTCTGACATTTGTAAGGAATATGACAAGACTCATTTGTAAGTCCTCTAATAACATTGCAACACAAAGTACTCAGGAAATTGGTACTCAAACTAATACCTTAACTAAAACTATTCAACAGTTACTCTCTAGTGACATGAGATCTGTAGAACAAAAGCACAAACGGACTTACATGGCAAGCTTGCTACTTTCTTACAAATCAGAGGATGAGGTCTAGTGTTTTCAATTCTAAGTATGGTGGAGGAAGTGTTTTCTTCTTATGTAGGCAGATTTCATTCATGTAGCTAATTAACCTTTCGTGTCTACGACTTTTGCAGCTGTTTAAACCTCACACTATGAAAGTAAAAATACATCTTAAAAACCTGAAAACAAAAGTTGGTTTGGTGTTCATACTGGGTGCGTGTTGCTTTATGTAAATCTTGAAGGGATACTTAACATTTGATGACATTCCATTTTCTGCCCATAGTCATATATCTTTTCATATATTTTTACACCATCAATTAACCATTTCTTCAATTTTCAAAAAGTATTCCCAGGCTACTTCATGATCAATTTTCACACTGATTAAATACAACCTTTTCCTAATACCAGAAACCTGCTAAGCTTAAGGCAATTGACTTTTACATTTATAATGTAACTCAAAGCCAGGAAGGCAGAGGACACTTTGTTAGCATTGAGAGAGGTATACAAGAAACAGAGCAGCCAAGTTTTCTATTTCTTCATGATTCAGTCTTGGTAGCTTGCATATTTCCAGGAATTTATCTATTTCTTCTACCTTTCTAATTTGCTGGCATGTAATTGTTCAAAGCAATCTCTTATAATCCTTTGTGTTCCCCCTGCATCCGTTATAATGTCTCCTTTCCTCTCCTTTACTCATTCTGGATCTGAATCCCCATCCCCCCACTTAAGCAGCAGCAGGAATAACTGACAGCCTACCCTGGAGAATAAGGGACCCATGGACTGTCAGAGAGGGGAGAATCAGAAGGCAGGAGGGAAGATTTGTTATTATTATTATTGATGGAGGGGAGGTATGCTTTTATACCCTTAGTGTGATGGTGGCAGTCATTGACTGTGATCCTGTGCCAATGGATGGAGTAAGGGGAAATATTGGGAAGCCAAGAAAACTACTACTGGACCTACCACCATCATGTGAGTTCTGTTAACCTGAAGTACAGCTCTTGAGGGTGAGGTAAAGACTGAATCTCCTGCGTTTCATACGAAGGGGCATACTGACTCACGCCTGCACAGATGTAGATTTTCCATCCCATACCTCAACCTCATTACCACATCCCATAAGGAGCTCCGTGATCTCACTAAAAGAGAGATATGGTTAACAATACGTTTTATAGAGAGTATGGTGTATGTAGTGAATCTTCGCAATTTAAAGGTTTAGAAATTGTATTTTGCCTTCCTTGACTAGGGAGACCAGATGAATATATTTTCCCATATTTTTCTCTCATGAACAAGCCTTTCTTCCTTACCCACTGCCAGAACCCAGTCTGGTAAGACCCAGCTACACTATGGATTAAAATGGATTTTGGTAAGCAAATCTTAGAACTAAATCACCAGTCACAACATTACTTCTTCATAAAAATATGTTTCATATTTTAAACAATTAACTGAGAAACTCAATTTTGGACTAAACACAATCATTATTCATGATATATACGTTAGAAATGGTTTTTGTGAAGTGATAATATGTATAGTCCTTGTCCAAGAAACATATTCTTGGCCAAAAAAAAAAAAAGTCAGCAACTCAAACCTTAGGTCATACAGAGCTAAGAGAACCAATAAAATTCAGAGAGAACTATTTTGTTGTTGTTTTGTATCACTCTACAGTACATTCTAAGAACAGCTACCAGGTAGGAATATTGATGCATTTAAAGTTTTTAAGTTAGTTTTCTGTTACTTCCCCTAACTTGGGGGAAATTTTGTTAAGAAAGAGCATGCCTAAAAGGTGGCTAGGAGAGAAAACAAGAAGATCAGACTTATTTTCCTGGGTCTTATAAATGAGATTCTTAAAAGAAATCACATTGAGATATATAGGAGAAAGCACTGAATTGAGAACTAGGAAATGTGTGTTATTACTCTAGCCTACCCACTAATTAGTCTAGAAAATTCTTTCTCAATTTGCTTAACTCAGTGGTGCTTAGCCATTTGATTTCATGAATTATTAGTTTTAAAAAGGAATAAATTGTAAACAAATGATCAATTTTATGTTGCTCAATAAGGGTAGTAAAAATTCTATTACTTACTTTGCTATTATTTTATTTAATGTGAAGACTTTAAGACAAAATAATAATATGAAAATGTTAAATAAGTAAATTTAGCTTCTAAAAACTCACACCATTAAAACATTTTTTTATTTTACCGTGGACCAATACAAATTTGTCAAGTGTTGTCACTGTTCTCCATGATGACATTTAGATAGAACTGTCATCATCTATATGCTCTTTAGTTTCCTCATTGGAAAATGAGGGAGTTAGATTAAATAACCTTAAAGGTGAATTATGATTCCTAAATTTGATTTATGACTACTTCATGAAATAGCTATCTCAATTCCTCACTTACTACTAACTGATTAAATACACAGTTCTTACCATGTCCTTTCTTACCATGTACCTGTAAGCACTGATTAGGATATAATTATATAATCAAATTTTACCATATGAATAGTATCAGCGAAGATTCAGCCCTTAAAATCTTTGGGCATCATAGGCAATTAGCCATTACTGCATATGGGATCCACTGTAACTATACTAACCCCCAAATTTTTCTATGAAGTTTAACATAGAGGAGACTGTCTTTTGCTCCTTTTTTTATTTCGAAAAAGAATCTGTGCTTAGGAAGATAAAAAGATAGCTGAGATTATATCCTTGGCCTTCCATAAAAATCCCTTAAAGGATTTCTACAGTTTGTTGAGCATTTATTACAAACCAGGGAGTATCAAACACTATCTTGTTTAAACCCAGAACTCTATAAGGAAGATGGCATTACAACTAATCTGTAAATTAAGCCTCAAGATAAAAACAAGTCCAAAGTCTCAAAGTAACGGTAGAATTGGGATTTAAAGTTTTCTCTGTTGTCAAAGCTATGCCTGCTCCCTATTGCTGTTTCCAAAACTCATATCATTGACTTTCCTCTGTCATGTTTTTGTTCATCTGATTTCCTCTCCCTAGAATGGTTTACTTGACTACTTTTCTTATTAAGGCATTATCCATCCCATTTCAAATATCAAACCCTTTTTACCCCAAAAGGAATTTTTCTCATCTTTTCAGAATCCGGACAGCACAAAATCTGTGTCTTCCCTTTGGCATTTTCCCCATTAAGCTTTCTCTCCAATCTTCTCTGTTATCTTTCCATCTTTTCCTGATTGATGATAAACTTTCTGAAGAGCGTGGTGGGTGTCTTGTCAGAATAAACTTTATGAGCTCACTTAAAATGTCGCCACCTTGTATCTACAGGAACCATGGTGAATATAAATGGTGGGGGGGGGGGAGGAAAGTAGAAAAGTAGAAAAAGTAAAAAAGTAGAAAAAAAGTGGAAAAATCATTAAGGATCAGAGGAAGTGAAGTCTCCCCTCACCACCAAAGTTATGTTTGTGACCTTACCAGTTTCTTTAGTATTTAGTATTTTATTGTTCTAAGCAGCCAGTCCGGTTTTACAGATTTCCAGGGCTCATATGGGAAGGCAGCTACCTAATCTGCATACAACCATCTAAATTTTCTCAATATCCCATGTTCCTGAAAGCTGTTATAAGGGTCTACCATAGTGGAAGGGAGATCCTCAATGATGAATAATTACTGATATTTTTGAGTCACAGAGGGGTTGTGTTTTCAACCCGAAATTTATCAAACTAAATATATAATGTTTCTGTGAGAAGCTCTTCCAAAGACAAGGAAAAGCACAACTGTTCTCCTGAACATGTGATAACTGCTCTGAGGAATAACAATATATTAAATCTTAAGGAAATAAAGCGCAGGGAATGATCTGGAACTACAAACTGGAAATAGGAACATTTGAAAGCTAATATGTGAATTGATGTTACCTTTTAATATACCTCTAAACAATTCATAAGGTTCATGACAAGAGCTGACCCCTGCTATAGTTCTCTTTTCTCTGGTTCTTTTTAAAAAGTGCTATTTCAAGGATCTATGAAACAGTGTGTGGTAGAGAAATGCATGATTTGAAGTACTTTAATGGGTAACACGCTCAGATATCCACACACATAGTGACTGCAAGCTACAAATGAATTCTCTTAGGGTTATCAAAAACAAGAACATTTTCAACTCCCATAATTCTAACCTGTCCAGCTCGTTCATCTTAAGTGGCTAAATATGGAATTATTAATAAGGTGTAAATATCTATTAAAATTGTAACCTATCACTTATTATTTAAGCCATCTCGTGGACTCTATTCAACAATACCATCCACATGACCTATAAAACTAGAAGAAAAGCTATTATAGCTTTAAGTCCCGAAAACTTAAAAAAAAATTTTTTTAATATTTATTTTTAAGAGAGAGAGAGAGCACGAATGGGGGAGAGGCAGGGAGAGAGGGAGACTCAGAATCCGAAGCAGGCTCCAGGCTCTGAGCTGTCAGCACAAAGCCCAGAGTGTGGCTCTAACTCATGAACCGCAAGATCATGATCTGAGCCAAAGTGGAACGCTTGAACGACTGAGCCACCCAGGCGCCCCAAGTCCAAAAATTTTTATATGCAGCTTAACCGTACACATTTTGAATACCACATTGACATCTGTGAGCAGAAAGATTGGCTGTCAGTGGCCCCTTCTTATTTGTTCTTAATCGTGAAAAATTTTGTAGAAGTGTTTGTTCCTACCTAACTACTTAAAACTAGGAGTGTTGAGAGGCACAATCCAGAAGCTGGGGGAGCGGGCGGAGCACGGTTGGTCTTGGGGCACCACCAGACGTGAGCCCAAATACAGAATGACATAGATCTGAAATAAAGCAGGGGAAGGAGATTTTGTTGAAGTGATGCAAGCTGAGTCTGGCTAATGGAAAATTTCAACTGAGGAGGAGCTGGAATTTGGCTATAAAAGCTAAAGTTTCCAATATTCTGGTGACTCAGAAGAGTCTAAGATGTTGTAAGAGGGGAGAACCGAGGCTCTAAGGTTCGTTTCATGCTCAACTTCCTGAGAACTTTGCCTCATTTAGTCTTGATTGAAATCATTAAAATTCTTACTGTACATATTCACCACCAAGGAAGCAATGTACAGAGGAACAGGTCATGGGTCTTTTACAATTAGAAAAAAAAAGTCAGTAATTATAAAAAGAAGCAGGCATTAAAGAGAATATTCACTACTAAGAAATAGCAACTAAATGTACATTATTTTCATACACTTATAACTTAATTTACTTGAAGGATACACTTCTAAGTTGCCAAGAAAAACATAAAAATGCTAAAAAATATTTTAATAAATATGATAGGCATTGAAACATACTCATGTTTCTTATATGCTTCCCATAAAACTTTACCCCCTGGGATAAATACCAGCCTGAAATAACATTCACTTGGCTCCGATTTTTATGGGTGTTAGGCATGTATTGAATAGCCTTCATTTAGTTTGAAAGCTAGAAGCCTAGTAGTGCCTTTAAGGTGAGTTGAAATGTGATTTGATAGAGAAGGAAGTTCTCAACTTAACTAGTGTCTATTTTGAATTTAATGGCTTATTTTATTAATAACTTCCTGGTATAGACAGACTCAATTGTTTTTTTTTTTTTTTTTTTTTTAAGCACAAGTTCCTAACTGGACAGTTAATCTTATTTTTTGCATGGCTAGTCAATTTTAGTATGGTAGGAGTCAGAGCAAGTGCTCACTGAATGAATTAGTTGAGGTGTTTGCCTTCTGTCTTCTCAGTGTCCATCATGTCTAGCTGAGAAGTCCTCCTAATATGTATGTTGTCAGGCCAACCTTATTGTTCAGAATGATGGACAGTGATTTTAGGGACCACGTGGAAAGTTGATTTCCCAAAAGCAAAATGATGGTACATACAACATCATCATTAGACACGTGTTTACCCGCTCCTTTTAGTGGCTTTTGAGAAAGCAAGTACTTTTTATAAATGCTACAAATTGTCATTTGTACCAACGTGTGAATTAGATTTTCAGATGGTACCGTAAGAGTGTAGTTCTTGCCAGTGGAGTGGCTAGAAAGTGGGACAAGTTACAGGAAGAAAAGCTGGAAAGTGTAATAGACTACACTGCTGACTTCAGAACTCAACATGAGTCTATTACGGGGAGGCGAAACTCTCCAGATGGAGATCTTCTAGAAACTTCTTGCAATGGAGCAGTGATAAGTCAAAGTAGTAGGCCGTGCTCTCAAGAAGTGCATGCTTATACATTAAGAATTTTAGGGTCGTGTAGATCATTTAGATTTTCCTTTACCTTCCTTACAAAGCTGCCTACCGCAGGGAAACTTCAAAGGTGGCCCTCAAGCTACAGTAAAGAACAATGAGTGGCAGACTACAAGGCCTCATGGCTTCCATCTTGAAGCTTTGATCCCCAGTTGAGTTCGAGGCTGCAGGTCTATATGGTACTTGGTCTGACTGAGCGCCAGGTAATCTAATATCACCTTGGGATAATACAGAACACAAGGAATTACTAGACAGCTGATCTTTCTCATGGGTCGATTAGGACGAAGTCTAGCAGCTAGAAATGCTCACAGAGATGACTCGAATAGGTTAACCTCTAGTTTAACATCTAGCTGAGGTATGACTGAGGATGGGTGCCAAGTTCCCCTCTAGAACACAAAAAAGGGAAGTCCCTCAGGCTCATGAGGCGGGGATGGGCCAAGGACAGATAAGGTCACCTTCCCATTCTCTTTGTTCTTCATTCTAAACCTCCCTGTATCTGTCCCACGAAAGAAGGTCAAAGATCTGGGGTGGTATGAATGTGTCCTGCCGTGCATCGATTAGACATTGTTTACTTTTCTGCTTTTAATTATTTTGATTCAATGTGATGATCAGAGATATGCAAAGTATAGAGCCTGGTGATTCCACTGTGGGCTGTGGCCCAGAGGCTACTTGTTCCCAGTCCACAAGGAGGTGAGGAACTCACTCCAGAACACGCATGGACTAAGTCACTGAGCGCACCTCTCAGTTCTGTGGACATTTCCTTTGTGGATAAAGGAAACAGCGTGTTGACATAGTTGCTGGAAAATTCTCCTCATGATAACTCTGAATAGTGCTGATTAGGCAGTCATAAATTAATAAAAAAAAATCACTAAGAAAAACTTACGATATGGTCAGGATCTTTCAAAAGTGGTCACCCCCCCCCCCCGCCACTGTACGGACAAAAAAAAAAAAGTTAATGATAACACTACTGAATGCTCCCTAAATACCGGGGACTACGAGGTTCACAATTTGCCAAGTGAGGACACTGCAAAGCATGGATTTTATTCCATTTTCCCACCTAGACAGCTAAGTTCGAACACAGACACTTCACCATTGCACTCTCTCAGACCCTCGTAGAGAAATTATATGTGAAAATTATATTTTATATTTGACTTGGAAATACCAACATTTCAGAGAGATACCTGACTCTTTCTTCTAGCTTATGTATCAAGTACCCTTATTCTTACTCTCCAGAAATTTCTAGCCCCCAAAACTTCTCTGTCCCCCCTATCATTATTTCAGAACAGATTTTATTCATCTGTTTCTGGGTTAGTGCTATAGGCTCCCACAGGGTGCTCCGACAACCTCATGGTGCCTGGTGCTTATGAAACATAATAAATATTGACTGTTATTATGACACTTAGAGCTCTCTACACATAACTCCTATTTCGTCTCATATGCTGGCATCTAGACTGTGTCTTACAACAATTAGGCACCTGATGTATACTTGGTAAATTCATAGAGAAACCTTTTTCTGTAAAACAGTTTTTAAAAGAAACTGGAAGCCAAAGATATAAATTAATTGGTGTTACCCTTATGGGGCTTCAGTATTTTTGCTTCCATTGCAACACAGAGAACATTGACTCAGTAAATATGACAGAGTGACCTAAAATGGAAACGCTGCAAATTGAACTTGGTTCTCAGATTCAAAATCAATGCCTAAACCCCTTTCCTGTTGATTCCGTCAGTTTTAGAAATACCGTGATGTCCTTGGATGGCACACAGCTCAGAACGGAAGAATGAATTGGTGAGTATCTGGCCAGGGGCATGTTTCTATGTTCAACACAACTCAGCTTCAATCACAGTGCTTTCAGGAAGAAGCTGAAAGTTGTCAAGAGAAACAAAACGTACCGATTACTGATATCCGCCCAAGCAAACAACTAAAGAAAACAGAGATGGGCATGCAGGGTATCTACACTGTAGCTCCTGACAGACAAATCCCACAGGTTAATTCATTTTTAACGGCCACAGATTTTTAGACTGGGCTTCAAAATCCCCTCAGAACTTCTGAATGAAGGTGCTGGCCAAAAATGTCATTGCCTGAACCTGATGTTTGCATGCCTTTCTGGGGTGGCAGCGAGAATTCCAAAATAATGAATACAGAAGTGAGCCCTCAGGAGGCTTTCAGTAAGCTTCGTAGAATACTACTGAAGTCATCTGCCCTTTGGATCAAGGCATAAATTAAAAGTTAAATAAATATTCACAGCAAATAAACTGGATCGGTCCCTGATAAACCGTATTATGTTTGCGTGATCACGAGAACAGCTGGGCAGGGGAGAAAGGGGAAGGGGATGAGAGAGGGGGAGAGAGAAGGGCGTAAGAAAGACAACGAGAAAGAAAGAGACAAGAGACCTGGAAGCCATTTTAAAACCAATATTTTGGTTTAGATGTAAGAGAGTTAAAGAAAATCACTTTCTCATATCATAGATGGCTAAAGAAATTTCACCCAAGCCATGTCTGTCAAAAGAATATCTGCACGCACTAAGTAGTTTCTGGGGAGATGGGTCTAATGGTGAATAAGAAGACAGTGAGAAGGGTCTGACACTTGAAGGGTCTTTGACAGCCTGCGGCTGATTGCTGATAGCGTTAGAATAGACTTATTATCAGCTTCTATGCACCTTATCAGAATGAACATGCCTCTTTGAAAATTAAAGTATATGAAAAAGGACATCTTGTATTTCGTTTTTGATAGTTTTCCCTAAAATGCACATTTAAAAGAAATGGAAGAAACTCCTTATCATCTAAAGTACTTTTTCTACTTGATTGATTAAGTTCTCTTCTCCCCCTTTATGCAAAGGGGTGGGGGGGAGGATGAAGTCCCCTGAAATATCCAGGGGTAGAGTAAAAGGCACACTGCTGGTCTCATTCAAGACCAGAGTAGGAAAGTCAGACTGGAGTATTTCAGATCTGAAACAAGGAGTTTCATAAACCAAAAGGAAAACACAAACAGCAGGGATTTTTTAAGCTTTCTTTGTTTGTTCCTTTGTTAATATCTTGCTCTGCTAGGTTTACAAATCCTAAATAAATAGAAATTAGTGCTCCTTCCTTTGCAGTCCATTTGCTTTAGATGTTTGCCTTGAGGGACATTTGTGTATTCTGCTAATGGCTGCAACAGAGTGCTGTCTCATTTTCATTCTGGCAAAAAAAAAAAAAAGGCCGTCACCATGGTTACAGTTTCATTTGCTAGAGAGAAACTGATGGCTGTTAGTGATCCCATCATAAGCAACTTCTGTCAGATTTCTTATCAAGTAGACATATTTTGACAAAGTGAAAGATAACACCGTAATAAGAGAACGGAGTTGCTACTCTATGTAATGAACCATTTAGCATTAAATGAAATGTGAAACCACATTTTAAAAACTGAAGGTGGGGAGAAAAAGTAATATTTATAATTTACACACACACAAAAGGAATATTCCACAGTGTGTAATGATAGCTTGTTTTCTTTCTGTTGTCCCAGTAACTCCAGCGGAATAACATTGATTTATATTGTGGGGTGGGGTGGGGGGTCCTCTGCAAACCACCCTGAAGCCACACGGAGATTACGCGGGAGGATATTAAGATTTTCCTTTGCCCATTTACCTGAGTGGAGCCGAAGGCTATGCCAGGAGCTGATTGTCAGGGTAGAGGGTCTAAATATTCTGATAAAAGGCCTAGCAAAACATATGGCTCATTATAGACTAGGAATTTGTCCTGTTGTGCAGACGGGAGACTCTAATTCCAAAGCAGATCATGGGGATCAAATGCAGCACCTTCCTTGTCCATGTTGATAGACAATGAAGTATTTCCAAAGGTTGGGCAAGACGACACTTGCCGATAGAACCACAGAGAAAGAAATGTAGCCCGTGTTCCCACCTGAACTTCAGCGGCAGCACCTGGAATTAGTCCACATAGGAGCCGTGGGGATAGGGAGTCAAGGTGAGAAAAATATGAATTTCAGACCATCAGGCAGAACTCCTGGCAGTGTGACCTTTCAGATTGTGAACTAGGTATCTGATGAGCACAATTGATGTTATTTTCTCTTAGGACAAATGAAAGTGGAGACAGACTTAACACGAAAGTCCCCTAAGGAAAAGTCCTTAATGTCTATTCTTTTTCTGACTTTTACAGTTTGACTCTGTCTTGGCTTCAAACCCATGTAATGATACACAGAGTAGATATTTTATTTCAAGGGAAAAAAGTGATGGCTCTCTTACATGCAAGATAAAAGGACAGTTTCCCTCTGATTACCAGCCCTGCTGGTACACAGGTGTGGTACTGCTCATTAAAATGCCCATTTGAAAGAATTCTCATAGACTTTGGGGACTGGGTAGATAAGATATGGACATATTTCGATTACTTTCCTGAGCGTTGCTTCTGCAAGGTTTTTCATCGCAAATTAATGAAAACCTGGGAGGTAAAACGCACTTTTGCAGTATATTCTGTTTATTTTTCGGTTTCAAAGGCTTGCCTTGTACTCGTTTATTTCATTTCATTTTATGTTTTACCTTATCTTATCGATGAGGGTAGTCATGCGATTAGGGAGTACACACCTTGCCCAGAAGTAATCTGGATGGAATCACTTCCTGAGCGTGAGATTCTTCAATTGTGAATGTCTCTTGCCTGTGATGTCCACATATGTGTGTGTGTGTGTGTGTGTGTGTATAAAACGTGAAGAAAACCATGAAAAGCACAAGTTGCTAGTGTGACAATAAGAATCATCAAATGAACAGACATTAATAGAAATCTAGCTATTTCTGGAAATCAGCTCGAGTCATCTGCTACCAACCAGGTGCCTGAGAAATCAATGCTTTTTTTTGGACAACTTTGAAATGATCAGTCATTAGTTCCTTCTTTCAAATACAGTATTGTAAGGGGCGCCTGGGTGGTTCAGTAGGCTGAGCGTCCGACTTCAGCTCAGGTCATGATCTCGCGGTCCGTGAGTTCAGGCCCCGCGTTGGGCTCTGTGCTGACAGCTCAGAGCCTGGAGTCTGTTTCGGATTCTATGTCTTCCTCTCTGTATGCCCCTCCCCTACTCACGCTCTCTCTCTCTCTCTCTCTCTCTCTCTGTCAAAAATAAATGAACATTATTTTAAGTAATTTTAAACTTAAAAAAATTTTTAAATATTTTAAAAATATTTTAAATAAAACACAGTTTGCAAGAAGTTTAACAGGTCACACAGTATTAGCACCTTTTAAAACCCATTTCTAAACCCGTCCAGCTCACATGGCAGTGTGACACAGTATTTGTAATGAACATAAATATAATTCCTTATTTGTCTTGCCAAAGGAACCCTCAAACTCATGCCTGCATTTCACTTGTAAAGTTTGAAGGAATGTTTTTCTTGATCAGTCTAATTTAAAAGAGATGTCTTATTATTCACCCAGTGGCCAATCAAGAGCCGGGATCCTGCTTTTAAAGATCATGTTACATCAGGTGGCCTATTAACCAGAATAACATACGATTTTATTGTCTTTCAAAGAATATAATACCTTAGACTTATAGAGAGCAAAAGAACACAGATCACTTTACGAACATTATCTTACCGACAGCTCATCTCTGTCTACCTAACACAATGTGAACAAACAGGATATACAACTTGCAATATGCATTCTCCCTCAATTACAAAACAGAGTTGTTTCTGAAAAGTTGAACATAAATCCAAATTTTCCTGGTCACATACAATAAATTGGAGATAGCGACAGAAAAAAAGACATGTTCAATGGAAAAAGCTGTAGGCAAAGAAAATAGCAAAATGGTACATGACCCTGAGCAGGCTTTTGCCCCAAGGACATCTGCTCTTGGCATGGTTTCCAGGATGACAGAGGAATTCCTTGAATCAAAAATGCTCAATTTAATATTTCTTTCAAATAATGATATAGCTCACATTGCTTCTCTGTCAACCCCCCCCACAAGACCGGTTGCAGATTGGCTGTTCTGAGAAGCACCCAATCTGGAAAAAAGGAACCATCTTGGCAGATGATGACATTTAAGGATTCATAAACTCCACTCCAAATAAGTTTCTAGTTATGATTATTCTGAATTATAAAATAACCTGCCCAGTAGATATTTCTGTTAATAAAGTAAAAAAAAAACCTTTAAAGAGAAAATAAACATCTAAAGAGAAAATTCAACCCTCTTGAGAGACGTTCAACGTTTCCTTCAGAGTTCCTATTTTGTCATAGAAGTTTCCATCAACCCAATTAGGTTAAATTCTTCAATTTTTTTGAAAAAAAATCACCTCTTATTTTAAAATGTTTTAACCACTTCTTTCCTTTAAAAAAATTTAATGTTTATTTATTTTTGAGAGAGAGAGAGAGAGAGAGAGAGAGAAAGATGGAGTGTGAGCCAGCAAGGGGTAGAGAGAGGGAGACCCCGAATCCCAAGCAGGCACCAGGCTCTGAGCTGTTAGCACAGAGCCCAACACAGGGCTCCAACTCAGGGACCACGAGATCAACTCAGGGACCTGAGACAAAGTCGGATGCTCGACCCACTGAGCCACCCAGGTGCCCCTGTTTTAACCATTTTTTTTTCAAACAGTGGTTCTCCTCTTGCTAATCATGGCAAATGCACAATATTTCTAACTATTAATATTATTTCACAAAGAAAATGTATTTTTTGCATGTTTAAACAGTTGCTTTAAAATGATCTTATGGGGTACCTAATTGGAGATTAAACAATCTTGAATTGCGGAAGCTGTATAATGGTAACATAGATATGTCTGCTGCATCATATTGATGACTATCAACACAATCCGTTTTTCAAGATTAGCATTTTTAAGGTACTAAAGACTTTATGAGGAAACATATTGTAAAACAAGAAGCAATAGATCTATAATTTTGCCTAAAAAATTCTCATTCCCATCTTAATTTAATCAACTCTAACCCTTTCCCCCCACATGTAAATACATAATAACATAGGGTGCATAGAGTTTTGAGTCACTTAAAATCTGGCTGAGCTCATAATAATTCCACTGAAATTAGACGTCATGTTTTACTTAAGTATTCCACATTGTTACAAGTTGGATCATTTTCCTGTGTTTGCTATTGTAAATTTTTCTGAAATGAACACTGTTCTGGGATTCTACTTCTGTTTGATGATTTCCATCTGAGAAATTATAAAAGTGGGAGTAGAAGGAGCAAGTAAATGGATTTTTAAAAAATTCTTTTAATTTTTACGTTTGCTTTTATTTATTTAGAATTTTAAAAATCTTGGCATTTATTTTGAAATTTTTAAATCAATATTTTGAATTTGCTTTTGGTATTGCATTTTGTTTTGAGTTACGAATTTCACGGCAATCATACTTTGATGGTATTTTGTTTCAGGTTAATTTTAAAAAAGGTTTTTTTTCTTTTCTAGCAGATTGGTTTTAGCCAATACTAATAATAATACTGAAGATTTTAAAATTTGCCACAAATATGTACAATTATAAATATTTACTTCTTTACAGATTTCACCAGAACTGATTTTTGTATTTTCAATTTACTTATAATGGATGCTATATGTACTATTTTAAGACATTTTTTAAAGTACTCTTAAAATATTATATAATTACATCAACTTTTCTTTTATGGGTCGCTCACAAGTCAATATGTATGAATCAAGTTATTAAAAATAATAGATTCATACCCACTTACTGAGAGGGAATGATTCTGAAAACCTCAGCTACCTTTTTCATATTAAAGAAAAAAAATTTTCTTTAAAATGCTAATTGAAAAATTTCACTTTAAGCTCCCGCAACTGCATTGTTCAGAATGCTCATCAACAGAAAATCAGGATTCAGGATTTAAATTGAACTGAAGTTCTTGGAAGAATAAAATTAACTGCATTATTAGAATCTAGAAATAATGATTCTAGGTCACATATCCCTGTATTTCTTTGGAAGTGCCTTGTCAAAAAAAGAAAGAAGAAGAAGAAGAAGAAGAAG
This sequence comes from Prionailurus bengalensis, assembly GCF_016509475.1. Lineage (NCBI taxonomy): Eukaryota > Metazoa > Chordata > Mammalia > Carnivora > Felidae > Prionailurus > Prionailurus bengalensis. The sequence goes on along the minus strand of NC_057353.1, from coordinate 11,066,363 downwards.
AAGAAGAAGAAGAAGACAATTTCAATGTGTAATAAAGTGCAAGAAATTAATTAATAATTGCATGTTATTATTTTATTAAATAACTTCTGATAACAATGAGTGTCTCACAGCACATAATGTCCCCCTAAGAAATGTACTGTTCTAAAAATATGTGCTCAAGAAGGAGGTTCAACTCCCAAGAAATCATCAAATATTATTTTTGTTAAGTCATAAAATTTCATGTTTATTACAATTATGGTGGTTGGTTTGCTAAAAAAAATAACTTTATTCACATTTTCAAAGTATCCTGAGCACAGAAGAGTAATGTTAAAAAAAGGAATTTGGGGTTTGGCAAATTATATTTTATTTTCAAGAAGAAAAATAACTACAACCCATTTATCCAAATACAGCCATCTTAATTATCACTCTACGAGGGCCAAAATCTCTTTCAAATGAGCCAGTTCCTTGAACCTCAACCCGGCAGCCAACATTAAGAAGAATAGTCAGCCCACTTGAATTTTGCTTCTCGAAACCAAAGTCCTGAAGTCTAGCCTCTCATCAAGGGAAGTGAAATTGAATGTTCCAGCCACAAATTAGCCAGAAACATCTTTGGTTGGCCCACTCTGACTTATACTTGAAATTGAGAAATTACTTGATGGACCCCTGTTATTTTACTTAATCCACACATCATGATGAACGATGGCTCCAGTTTTATTGAATCTTGTGCAACTGCAGAAGCATATTTGAAAAATTATCCAAATCAGCAAAGGTAAAATTGAGATCATCTGAAAGGACATGCATCCACATATCTGCAAAAAGCTTGCTCGCAAATTAAAAAAACAAAAAACAAAAAACACATTAGTAAGGATTATCCAAAGCACAAACCAAAACATTAGCTGGGCTAAAAAAGCTGAAGAATTAAATGAAAAAAGATATGGAGATTGAAAAAGCCAAGAGAACTAATGGTTAGCTATTAAAGCAGAGTTTTCTTCCTTCAGGGTTCAACTTCCTACAAAGTAATATATCTGTAGATTTTTGGTTTTGTTCCTACTTATTGTATGGAACTGCATGGACAAGCCAAAAATTCTTCTGGACTTTGGCTTTATCCCTAAAGTTACTGGATGGAAATGATCTTTATACATCTTCCTATGCGTTATATTCTACATTCTACATTCTGTTCTAAGTGTCCATCAGAGTAAAAAGGCTGATTTTTATACAGCTTGCAATACTTGAAAAGAATTGTCACTGAGGCCGCACAAAAGTGGCTGTACCTTCTAATTCCTGATACCATCTCTTAAGATTGTAGAACAAAATCCAATTTCATAGAGTCTTAGTTTTTGCCAAAATCACATTTAAAGTGCAGTGACTTTAAATCAGGCCACCCTTTCATCCTAGCTAAAAGGTGATCACTTATCTGAAGTTGCATTTGCTACAGTCATAATGGAAAATTGTAGAATACCAAAATAGAAACGGAGCGGTATTAACAGATGTGATCTCATCAGGGTTCCATTTGTTAAAGAAAACATTGAATATTAATTAAAAGTTAATTAGAACTAATTGCCAATTAGAAAGAAAAAGTAATTTGAAGCTACTCACAGCCCTTCTATTATTATTACCTTTGAGAATCCTACACACCCAAGGGCTTCCAAGCCAGCTACCTTTCCTTCCTGTGATATCACTATTATGCCCCATCCTGTTGTAGTTAACTCCCTGCATGAAACTACAGATTATGGTACCCAAACATACAATTGCATCACTCACCGAATACAACCCGGAAGCGAGAGTCCGGGTTTTGCTGAGAGGGAATCCCATGTGCGGCAGAAAAGAAGAAACCACAAAAGGAGGAAAGCAAACGTAATCACTTTGACGGGATACAGATGTCGGAGTGACATTGGTGGTGGCTCTTTGCAGGCTGCCTCCCTGCCTCTATCCCCCCTCCTCTAGCCACATACCTGCATTTTCATTTGGGGATCCATGCTTTCTCTGCTCTGGAGACCCATGTCTCGGAAGAGGCTGTACCGCCCAGAATCCAGAATCCAGAATCCAGAGAAGAGGTCATAAACTAGGCCTGAATCAGAGTACGGGGATTCCTCCCCCTCCCCCCAGTGATTGAGCCCAGGTGAAGATGACACGCAGAATGAAGGTTTCTCTTAGAATTTCCACCAAAGGGGCTCACCCTGTCCTGCCAGAGTCAGAAGTGAAAGGTGAAATAGAATCCAGGCTTACAGAAATGGGTTCCCGAAGCCAGCTTGCCTTGAACTTGCTCACCAATTTCTTCCTTTTTTTTTTTTTTTAACTGAAGTTAGTTTGTTTTACATTGTCAGTTACTTCAAACTGAAAACAAGACAGACGAACAAAAGACAGGTACTGAGACAATATTTTCAAGACATTTATAAAATACGTAGTCGCAGGAAAAAAAGACAATCCACTGATGGTTCCCTCAGAGTTTAGGAGTATATATTCTTCCAAGAGAATCATTGCTTCCGTACCCATTCCGGGACCTTCCTTTGAAGATACCAGGGTGACACTCGAGGGGACAGTAAAACTCTGAGTTTCTGTTTCTTAACAGTTAGACTGAGGGCGTAATCCAAGAGTGTATTTCCTATGTCCTAGATCACAATAAATTTTCATTCAATGGAAGCAGAACCTAAATCATTGATCCAATAGAAATGCGTGTTTTTTTTTTTATTTGTTTGCTTGTTTGTTTTGGTTTGTTTCTTAAGAAGGAGATTTCAGGGATCAGAGAAGTGAGATTTCGTTTTGCTTTTCAAGAAAAAGTTTTGGATTGCACTTCTCTGTCTTCTGTTCCCCAGTTTGGAGATTCTGACTTTGATCTCCTAAACCACAGGTGCCTACTGAGAGTAAGAAACCCACTAATATTTTAATATGCTTCTAAATAAAATATAGAAGTAGATGACGAACATGGATTTGCTTCTCTTAGTTTTTAGCATTTCTTTTAAAGCCCTTCTCTGATTTCTTATAAGTATTCACACAACACGTTCACATACGTTGTTAGGAAGAGGGCCATGATGTCATGAAGACTGATCCTGTCGTTTACCCAATGCCATACTGAATGAAGCCATTTTTTGTGTCACATTAATACAACTTGAGCGACCTGACAATTTTAGCTCTATTTAATATGGAAATTTATTAGAATGATATTAAACATGCTAATACTCATTTGGCTTGCCTACTTATGAGTTTGATTGAGCAACTTTTACCTATAAAAGAGTATACACTTCTAAAATTTGTATTTGTCAAGTACCAGACTAGTTTTTTAGTGCTTACTTTGAGACTCCAATATCTAAATAAGGTAGAAAAAAAAATGAGATTTTGCCTTTTCAAACATTCTTAGCTCAAATGCTGGACTGAGTCCATATATTTAAAAAGCTTGTCGTTTATTAGAAGTATTATTAGTCTGAGCCTTCAGGCAGCTCTAAGAAGGTTATACAATGAAACGAAATTCACATTACTGAATCTGGAAGTTTCATTCTGACCTAAAAGCTCCATCAATGAAGTTTAAATGTGGCACAGAAAGGTTGCTCAGATTTTCAATACCTTAATAGTATTTTTGCCTCGGAGGCTGTAAGAAATATTTAATATTTAACTTGTGACTCACAGAGGCAACATGGTTTTTTTTTTTCAAGTTTCTGTATCTCTTATATCATGCGAAGAGTGTGAATACTTTGATTTCCAGATATAAAACCCTTTCCAATGTGGTGCTCTTTAATTCTGATTAATTCAATAGTCTGTTGTGCAGGAAAATAATAAGCAGTACAAATATTAACAAACCAGAATTCTAAAGGAACTCCCCTGAAGTTTATAAAGAGAGAATTTCATCTTTAGGAGTTTTATCTAGGCGTCAGACGCTTCTGGTTAATAAAAGATACTTGAAATGTATCATCATATAAATGTTAAAATACACACACACACACACATTCATATACACACATAAGCACACGTGGATTGAGCAACAGATTTAAATAATTTAGGTCTTAAATACTCCATTCTACATGACATTGCTGGAGTTGTAAATTTTAAGGGAACCATTGGAAACACTCTAGGCCTGAGATACAGCTGCAATCCAGGATATATCGATATTTTCAGAATAAACTATATTCTGTCAAATATGTCTGCTTCACACAAAACGAAAACCCATATTTAACTTATCTTTTTAAAATAACTTTATGCTGGGAGGTCTTTGGAATTTGCTTCTAACATCCCTAACTTCTTATTGTTACCATTCACGCAGATTTCCTGGGTAACTTTCATCAGATTCAGGTTATCCATGCCGAAGACTGTGACGCAGGTCATGTAAAAATGCAGAAACACCAGCATCATGTACATCCATGCCTGGAACACATTTTCGGCTGCCCTTTTCTCCCCTGCACATTTACCTTCCTAATTATGTTTTACTCAGTCTAATCTTTAAATTAATTTGAATTCCCCGAGCTTGCAACTGACAGTGAGAAGAATGGAGGAGAAAATTTCCTGAAGGGGAGGAGAAATTAGATTAAATCATAATGATCTCTCATGTTCCTGTAACACTTCAGAGTGTGCAGTATGATTTTGTTTATTTTAACTGGGTTGCTCCCCACCATCACGAGGTGGATGGAGGAGTGGATGTGTTTTATGTGAAAACGGGTGACAGCTTCTGCAAAGGGCAGCTGCTGTGTTCCATCAGGGCAGGGATTTGGGGGCGAACGAAACCCCCCAGCGCCTCCGACAGTGACGGGTGCATCGTTTGTGCCCGGGGTTGGTATTGGCTGAAAAGCCGAAAGTTCAGCTTCCTGCTGAGGGGGTCGGTCCTGGGCCAGCCTCCTGTCCCGGGCGATCCCACCTCCTCCTGGACAGAGCTGAGTGGCCAAGAGGAGCAGCGTCCCAGGAACAGAGCTGCTGAGTGGCCACATTCTTCTCCAAGTCGGCCAGCAGCTAATGGAGAGTTAGAGTGGAAATCTGGCCCAAACAAGATTGAGACGAGCCAATCCACCTCTCACAGGAATTTTAATTAGAAAATAGAGAATCAGGGGCAGGCTCAGGCCAAAGGCAAGCCAGAAACAGGCCCTAAGTTAATATGGAGCCATGGACTTTCCTTTCTTTCCTCCTATTTTTATACATATTAAATATGTATATTTGTATACATCTATTTTCCTCTCTGTGTATTTCAGTCTCGTATCAACCGTATCCCCAGGGGAGGGGGGCAGGGACAGGATCTGTGACTCTAGCTGGCTGCTATTTCAGCACCACACATCCACCTGCAGACATATTCTTGAGGAAGCTAGAGTTTAAAGTAGTGTCATTGTTTGGGGAAACTGATTACGCTATTAAAATATATGATCAAATACCAGGATTCTAGTTACTGTGCCGTTTTGGTGTCTCTAGGCTGGAGACAGCTGCTCATAGGATGTTTTTATCAAGTCCTAATTCAAACCTTCAAGAGTTCTGATGCTAAATTGTTGAATATCCTTAACATTTGGAAGTGCCTACTGTTTATTTTCTACCTGAATGACACAACGTGTCCCTGGCTGCATGATTTTGTAGCTTACAACAGGTATGAGGAACATGTTCAGTCGATTCTTTAAATGTGCTTCTCTGATGTTTTCATTAAAAGATTTTGCTTTTACCTGAAGTTATTGTTAATAACAAGTCATTTGCATCTCAGGGTCTTATATTCATCTTATTTGTGTAATATTTTGTTTTCACGTAGGAGCACCGGATAAGTTTTAAAGCAATTTTATGATTAAATCCATTAAAAATGAAGCAAACAGTCACCATCACAATCAAATTACTATCGTCACTGTAAATACATTGGTACTCAAGCACTGAAAATACATTCTTGCATTTCATTTCCCTACCCCTCCCCCAGAGTTGATAAAATCCAGCCTTTACAATAGCAAAGACATCTTCTGCTTTCGGCAGAAATGGATTAATCATATTACAGCTAGCTAGTACCTGTTTCTCATGTAAAAGTAATGACATGCTAACAAAAAGGAGAAATATAGGTATACAGTGGGGAGAATTATGATTAGCTAGGTTTCAAATAGAAGTGTATAATTTTCTCTGCGCAGTAAAATTTTCTCATGAATGTAAAACCTAGAGAATATAACATTTAGCTTATCTTGTGTTTCCTAATGTAAAGTACATATATCTAAAGATACAAATAAAGATAATTACACCATTCACAAATTCATGAAAAACATAAAATGATTTATTTTGTTGCTCTCATTTACAGCATCATTCCATCAAAAACTATATAAGAGGAATACGAACTGAGCTATAGAAATTCTGTTGTTATCAACACAAAAGATGTCTTAGACTCAATTTTCTCTTCCTACTCAAGCAAAATTTCCATCCTTCTGAGGAAATAGAATAGGTAATTATAAAAATATGTGCTATTGTTTCCACATACTACTGAAATTTTGTTTATTTAAGGGTTCCCACTCAAGAGGATAAATTTGTCATTTTCTAGCACAACTTTACATATCGATTCTTCTATCCTGTTCTAATAGGACATGCGTATTACCCAGATACAGAGGGAGATATGACACAAAACTCACGTTCTTTTGAAAACACTGCACAAAACATACCAGTTTAAGGAATCGCTGATGGGCTTCTACCTGACCTGCTCTAGTTAGAAAAGCATTTTATTTACAGCTTATTAATTCATTTCTTTTCATGTTTGCAGAAGGGATCGTTTCTTTGTGCCTTAATCACACACAGTGTGAAGAAAATCTTCTGTAGTATATTCATCGGACGAAATCGACTCATAAGACATAAGTGGGGCACACCAAAATGAACATAACCTACGATTCAAACAATTTACTGAAGATATTAGGATGGCTGCAAATATTCTCCTGTGTCTTTGATTTTTAAGGACTGTATTAAAGTCGCCGTGGTTTATAATTTTACCCCACTGGAGAAGCCACTCTACAATTAATGCTGCTTACTTATTATAATGAGTCATTGTTTACCATGTCAAGCTATTAGTTTAGCTCAGGGTCTTGAGCCTAAAAGCACTGGTTTTTTGCAGAACACTTAAGGCAATCATAAGTCCATAGAAGCCTTCTGTATAACCTATTTTACTGACAAACAATTACATTTTAGATTGAAGAGGTGAAATGATTAAGAATATTTGACTTAGTTGCCATGACAGCATACATTTTTCATCAGGCACAGTGTAATTACTACAATTTCAATGATGTAAAATCAAGAAAGATGATAACAAACAGCAGAGCCGTGGAGATATTGCCATTGCAACCGGGTTGCCATAGCAACAGTGATAATAATCCCGGTGATAGATGTTTTCTCTTGCTCTTTCCATTTTGTACGGTTATAACATTCAGAGCCAGTTTTTACCACAGCTTTTTATAGTTTATTAGACTGTCAAAATAGTTTATGAGATGTTGTTGCAAAGGAAATGACTGAGTTCCGCAGCCTAATAAAAATGCCAAATACTCTGTTTACATACTGCTCCAGCACTTAACAAACATTAAAAAATTGTATGAAAAATGATTTGATATTGTATCTGTATTAATCAATTTGCAAGGCATAAGCTCTGTCACTCAAGGTCAAATGAATAGTTTCCAAACACTACTTTGGGGGAGCCTTGTTAAAGTTTCTTTTTTGCCCTCCCGCTGGCAACCCCCTTCACCTGGATAGGAATATAAACCACCCACAGGAAATACTTTGCACGGCTACAAGATAAATAGTTATAGAAAATTAGAACCACGTTTGCTTCTCAAATAGTTTTGGGGTGGGGGACATATTTAAAGTTTATGGCCAGAAGTATTCTCAATTAACTTTTTAAAGACAACAGGTTTTGAAGGCACGACCGAAGATAAGGAATGTTAATGGAAGAGGCTCAGGAATAAACACCGTGAGGGTGAATCGTTTGACAAGAAAGCATACAGTAATACACAACGGCACCACACTACACAACCTACATACACACCACGTAATGAATACAGTTCGCCAGCGTAAGATATCTGTGCCAATCATTAGACACAGCCCCCCCCCCCCTTATGCAAGCTGTTCTTTCGCTTCCAATGGAAACACGTTACAGAGGAAGTACTTCAATGCAGACCTACCCTGGGTTTGGCCTGTGCGAAAAGGTACCCTAAGATGCGTGCATTCACACGAACCTGGAGACTTTCTAATTTAGTGCAGTCATGTCGGGCACTCATGAATAGACGGCAGAAAATTGAGTCAGACATTAAAGCTTTGGCCCTGCTTATATGCAGCAAACAGAAAACCCTGAATCGTTTCAAAGGTATGTACAATTGTGAGTTCACAGGCAGTTTTACCAAAATGTATGAAGGGTATAGAAAGAATTTTCAATGATGAGCCCTCCCTCTATATCCGTTTGTTCCCCCACCAGTGTTTTCCATTTTAGTGGACTACCTTGGATCTCGTCAGACCAGAGACCAGGTTAGTCACACTAAGAAATTTAGGGCCACGTTCTACACACACTAATACCTCTTTTCTCGCCATTGGAAGACAAAGCGAGAGGGTGTACAATTGCCAAAGCGTTTCTTACTCCCATTTATTGGCCATCTGCTCTTTAACACCTTCCGTATACTGTTACGGTTACTTTCAAATGGGTGTCATCAGCTGTGGCCCTACGGATTGCAAAACCAGAGCTTTGGATCACTTCTCTCTCACTCTCTCTCTCTCTTTCAGCTTCAGTCTCTTCGTGGGAACAGGTAATAGAAACGCTTTCCTTGGGGCACCTGGGTGGCTCCGTTTACTGTCCGACTTGATTGAAGCTCTGGTCATGGGATCGAGCCCCATGTTGGGCTCTACATGGCTTGGAGCCTGCTTAAGATTCTCTCTGTCTCTCTCTTTGTCTCTCTCTCCCCGCCCCCACCCTCTCTCTCTGCCCCTCCCCCCCATTCACTTTCCCTCTCTTTAAAATAAATAAATAAATAAATAAATAAAAAGCTTTTCTTACATGTTAGTGGGATAAATTTGTGCCTGTGACATAGTACCTATTAGTTGAATCTGATAAGGCTGCCCGGAAGGCCAGGCAGAACCCCTGTCCTTTCTCTCAGGAGTGAGACTCAGAGTCCTATAATGTATTGTTCCTAGGAGAAATGTATTGCTCTTCCAGGCAAATATATACTGAATTATGATTTTTAACAACTTAAATAGCAAGTTGACACAGTTAACGAGACTTTCCAAGTGCTTCTTACCTTGCTCATTAAGTACGACCCCAACACCACTCCTAAAAATAAATCGATTGGCATATTTTGTGATCGGTGGCATCATATCCCTATTTCAAACACTCTCCAGTCATTAAATGAAGCCATCGTCGGACAGCTTCTGTCGCTAACAAATACTTAGCAGTAAGCATCCCACCAGAAATGGCCACTTTTTCAGATAAGCTTATCATTTGCTTGGACAAAAATATTTTCCCTCAATTTAACAGCGCTCAAGTATGTCTTTTTCTTACTCTTTTCATAGTTCTTCTGTCTCAAACCCTTCCAATAGTGACAAATGCCATAGTTTTGCACGACATGACTGCTATAATATTTAGTGCATCCATTATTAACAAACACCCAGAGTAAACTCCTTACATAAAGAAGTCGTATGTAAGATGCATACACAGACTCTCAGAGACATTACAATTATAAAGAAGGAAAATCAAAGGCCTTAAGAGAGAAAGAAAGGTATAGGATCCGGGGCGTGTTTAAATCCTCAAAAACAAAATTTTTGCCATTGCTCAAAGTCAAGTTAGCTTTTATTCCTTCCTTACGAGAACGTTCTTTATCTATAATCTTAAGAGAATGTTCTGTCCCAGGAAGTAATACGTGTTTCTTAACTTGAATTGCTTTGATGTATGGTTATGCCATCATATGTAACTCACACAACTGCCCTGCTGGGACGTTCATTATTTAGTATCTAAAGAGCAATAACTCTAATCCTACAGCATTTGAGTTAGTTGTAAAAAAAAAATTCAATCTTTACAGAGCAGCAAGTATCTAGTTTTAATACCTCAGAGTAATGTGTAGAAAGGGGCCGAGTAGCTTATGGTTTTATTTTCAAAATTATTCTCCACTAAGATTTTAAGGTTTATCCATGACTTTTTGTGACTGATTACATTAAAACGTCCTTGAAATGTATCTAAAATATTTCAAAGTTTATGCTACTCCACTTTATTTTTTGCTTAATAGTTCCCAACTGTGAAATTTCCATTTTCACTCCCCCGAGCGTCTCATTCTATGGGGGACACAGACCTTCAGGTACCTGCCAAAATTACATACCAGTCCACAGCATGAGACCCAATAATTCAAGTGCAACATCCTTGCCCCAACACACAAATACAAGTCCCACACAACAATCTGGAGAATTCAGAAGGCTGCGTGGGTTACCTTTTGCGAGTTATCCTTCATATCTGGAAAATTCCTTAATTTTCAATGTCTATTACATTGATCCTATTCCCAACTGTACCACTGTGTGTGAAACTCTGAAACTCAAAAACTTTCAGTAGCCACATTTAAGAGAAGCTGGAGGTACCAATAGATACCTGGTCCACATTGCAGGATCTTCATAAGGTTCGAAAGAGGAAAGAGAGAGGAAAGTTTCAAGAGGTTCAAAATACTGATGGGTGAAATAGATGAAGGGGAGTAAGAGGTGGGAACTTCCAGGCATAAAGTGAGTCACAAGAATGAAAAGCACAGCATAGGGAATCTAGTCAATAATGTTCTAACAACACTGTAAGGATGCCACGAAGATACATAGAATTTATACAAATATGAACTTAGTCGTAATCGTAATCATCCGATGAGCTGTCAGGTGACGCCCCCTTGTCTAATTTTACAGATAGCGGTGCTCGCTGGAGAGTTGGTAATGCTTGGTCTTAGTGGAACTATGAAATCCATGAAACATGGTAATAAAAACACTCAGCAGAAATGCAACTGAAGTGACCTTCAGCTGCGGAGGAATTATTGCAGGGTTATTGTAAAGAAATGGATGAAACCTGAAAGAAAATGTTAAGGGAGACATTGTGCTAAAGAATGTGAGGACGGCAACATTTTGCTGGTAGTCAGAAGCAAAAAGGCTAAGAATGGGTAATGGGGTAATTTGTGAAGCGTCCAGTGGAAGTCGGACTCACTCTTATTCTATAGAATAGTTAATTCTATTGCATATGGGGAAGCTCCATTGAAAAGGAAATTTATACATCAGATAATGACCTATTTTCTACTTTCCTACTGCCACTACCTAAGTATCCTCTGATGAGCCATCATTATTATTTCACAAGGATATCTTTGCTTCAGAACACACGTGGACGCTCAACCTTGATTATCATTTCAAATTCGTATCAATATCGTGGTTTGCCTCCCGTCCTCCGGCAGCGTCCATTCTTCTCGCCTGGAGGAACATCGGTACTTGGTTTATCCCACACCCACCTGGAAAGATCCAAGTCTAATCCTGCGCTCTGGCAAGCCGATAATTACTGCTCTGAGATACCGAGTTTTCTTAACACCTGTTTGCTGAAGAGACTTATCAATTAAATGATTCTAGACGACAAGATGAAATCATCTCTGAATATTCACCTGTTCGCATAAATGCACCTTATAGAGATTCCCAGTCACAGAGACTCTTCCGAGATTACTGGGCAGTGTCCGAACTTGTGACGTTCAGGTACCGAGCAAAAAGTTTGCCACTTTAGAACTGCAGAACGAAGACGCCAGCCTTGCCGAAATGCAAAGTTAACTTCGTATGTACATCGCTATGTCATCATGCCCTTACACGACCACCTCTTTGCCTGCTGATATTTATTTCCCACTGTATTTTTCACATTCACCGTGCCAAGAAAAGCTGAACATATTTTTAACCTTCCCCAGGTAAAATCATCTGAAGCTTATTTTTTATATGTTAGATTTTTCTGCAAAAGTTGAGAATTCTTACAGAGAGATTGCTCTGTAAACGGAGCGTGCTGTTTATCACGGATGTCTCTGATAGCGCCACACAGAGGACACCTTTCCACCTTGGCTCAAAATCCATACGTACCTTTTCCATTGTTAATGGAATTTTCCAATGTTATGGAATTACCTCAACACTAGTTTCGACTACTTCAGAGGAGGAATGAAAATGGGTATCTGGAAATTTTCCTTTCTCCTTTCAATATCCTCTCACTTAGCAGGTACTTAAAAACATGGATCTTGCTAATATTGAAATGTTTTTACAGCATTCTTTACTTTGTAATTCTGGAAGGAAATAGGAAAGATTAAAATTCAAGATCTAACAATGGCTGCTGAAATTACAAATCACCTCTGTCCGTCTGGGATTTTACGGTGAGTATTTCCGTCTTGTACGTTTAATCTTGTTCTATTTCCACCAACTGTTATTCCTTTCTGTAGCTTTATCCTGGATCACAATTTAGAGGAGAGGTCGCCTTAAAAGACAGAAAGTGTTTCACGATGCCAGGGTGCATCTTCTGTTTTCTAGATGAATATTTTAAGGAATTTGGGGGACACCAGATCAGATTACCTCTTCTGAGTTATGCAAACAACTTTGATTTCCAGGCAGCCCCATAAAAGCCTTACGCACTTCACCTCATAGCTCCTGTTTTCCTTGACACCTCATCTTTGGTTGTTATTGGTTCTGTATTGTTTTTCTAGCCAGAAAATACAAAGGAAATTGCAATGATTCATGCCAGGTGAAAATCTAGTTATAATACTGAGTATTTATTTCTTAGCATTCTCTGAACTGTAAGCCAAGGGGACCTGATTAGATGATGCTATTAATTTAACGCCAATCTTATTTTTTTTTTCAACATTTATTTATTTTTGGGACAGAGAGAGACAGAGCATGAACCGGGGAGGGGCAGAGAGAGAGGGAGACACAGAATCGGAAGCAGGCTCCAGGCTCTGAGCCATCAGCCCAGAGCCCGACGCGGGGCTCGAACTCACGGACCGCGAGATCGTGACCCGGCTGAAGTCGGACGCTCAACCGACTGCGCCACCCAGGCGCCCCTACGCCAATCTTATTTTTAAAGGCAATGAAGTTGTTTAGCAATTAAAACAAAGAAAAAAAAATCAAAGACATAAAATTCAGCTTCAAATGTTTCCTAAGCATATTTGCCATTTTATTGGGTTCATTTCCAAGAACCAGAATGAGACAATCTGAAATTTTGCTAGAAGGGAGTGCTAAAAATGAGAAATCACACTGTCCTGAAAAATCTTTATGGTCTTTTGGTGTGGCCGGCTGAAATTTCAAGCTTTCTTCCTCTGAGGCCTGATAGGTTTCTGATCTCAGCTACATAGAAGTTCCTCCATGTCAAGGGAGAATTAATGTGCTTCCCCCAAGAAATCTTACTTACTCGAACATGATAACAGCTCCTGGTGAAAAACACTGAAGAATCTTAGATAACCATCTGTGCTTTTAGTTGCTTCTTTATAAAAAGATAAAAGTGGAACAGGAATATCAAATTTAGACACATTATACCATCACCTTGACTTCTTCTGGAAAAGATATAAGGAACACCTATGACTTTCACCTTAGACCATTTAGCGACAATGATTAAACTCCTTACAATATATAGAGTCAGGGCTAGTGATGATGTTTTAAGTTTGATAGTTGTGATAAATTTTACTGAGAAATCATAGATTGCAATTAACTATCCTTGATTCGGTCCTCTCCCTCAATGGAGCACACAATCATCGGTCAATAAATTGTGTCAGACGTCCTTAATACTTCACGAATCGCTTCCTTCTCTCCATCCAAGTGCCATCTAATGTCCCTGTCGCCACCCTTACTCGCTGTTTTTCTCCACCCCATCCTCAACACCACAATCGGTGGTAATTCTCTAAGTGACTCATCTTTACCATTGCTTAGCGTCTTTGGGATGCCCAAGGTTTCTGATTCTGCATTAGAAAATTCCACATTCGGACTTCCAAGTCAGGAAAACCAGAGAAACCAATGGAAAGCCAGACACCTACACTAGGACCCAGGACCAGGAAGATGCAGGAAGATGCAAAAATCAGGTCTTGTTCTCGGTCTTCAGACCAGCCACAACAGCACCACCAGGGGACTCATTAGAAATGCAGATTTCAGGGGGCACCTGGGTGGCTCAGTCGGTTGAGCGTCCGACTTCGGCTCAGGTCATGATCTCGCGGTCTGTGAGCTCGAGCCCCGCGTCAGGCTCTGTGGTGATGGCTCGGAGCCTGGAGCCCGCTTTAGATCCTGTGTCTCCCTCTCTCTCTCTGCTCCTCCCCTTCTGGTGCTCTTTCTCTCTCTCAAAAAAATAAATAAACATTAAAAAAATCAGTTGAGAAATGCAGATTTCAGTCCTACCCCCGTCCCATCACATTGGAAAGTCTGGGGGAAAGTCCCCAACAATCTATGCTTTGTTGCAGGAGGTCATCAAGAAGAAGTGATCACAGGTTGACCCCTCAACTGACCCAGGAAATCAGAGACTCGTCAGGTGTTCCCCTGTCCTTGGAACGTGCATTCTGCTTGCTTTCCCAGTTCCCAGAAGCTGCCCCAAGAACATAACCTTGAGATAGTGATGTGGCATTGAGACTATCTGGACGGTGTACGTGACTGAACCCAGCTAAGGCCTCTACATGAACTTTTTTTTTTTTTTTTTTTTTTTTGAGACAGAGAGAGAGAGCGAGAGCGAGAGAGAGCAAGCCAGCATGAGCAGGGGAGGGACAAGGGAGAGAGAATGCTTAGCACGGAGCCCAACGCAGGACTCCATCTCATGACCCTGAGATCATGACCTGAGCCAAAATCAAGAGTTAGATGCTTAACTGACTGAGCCACCCAGGCGCCCCAAGGCCTGTAAGTGAACTTTTAAGATTCGGCAGGCAGGTGTGGAGATTTGCTTATCGACACCCAAGACAAGCTTTGGAAGTAAAGCCTGCCGCCTACCAACATGAAATGGGCTGCCTCTTTCTTCAGTCTCTCCCTGCCTTCCATGTACAGTGGCCGCTTTCAGACCACAACCGAGAAGTTTCCGACGTTCTGTACCCATAGTTTTAGCAAGCCCTCCAGGTGACGTGATGCCTACTGAAGTTTGACAACCACCGTCCTAGCAGAGAGGAGGGAGTCTAAACCTGCAAATTGAAACTAAGGGGTCCGGCTAGAGAGAGAGAGACGTTCTGCCTGCCGCATCTGGGAAGGAGGGTTTTTATCCTGGGAGCACTTAACACTGTGGTTCCCACCCATGCTGCACATTATAACCACCCGGGAAACTTAAAACTACTGATGCCTGTGCCTTACCACAGGCCGATTACGCCAAAACCTGTGAGGGTGGGCCCCGGGAGTGAGGTGCCTTAAATGTTGCCCCAGTGATTCTTCCACGCTGTCAGGATGGAGAACTGCTGACTTAGGGGGATCCTGATCCCCCCCGCAGGATCCTCCCCTGCTTGGTTGCATAAATATCAGGGTGCCCCCCCATTTCTAGGATAATAACTACACTGCTGCTTAAAATCGGGACCAGATCACCTAGCCACACTTCTAGAGCCAGCCCTGGTAGTCCTTGCCGAACTGCAAGGTCACTGCACTGCTCAGTACCAAGGGCACCTTCAGTATGGCCAGTGGGGCAGTCGTAGACAGCACTCCCGAGCAGTGCTAGAGAGAAGCTTGTACATTTTCTGTACTTCATCCTGTCCCCTGATCCAGGCTGCTTCAAATAGGGGCTCATGCATCGTGCCCAGCGAGATAAGCAACTCTATGGTCGTGCTTTACATTTTAACCCAGGCTGCCAAATAAGAGTAAGACCTTGTTCTGTGTCATGACGCGGCTCTCCTCTTCTTAAAGTTGTATTTTACTGCTTCAAGTCTGAAGTCGTAAATCACCCAAACGAATGTATCATAGTTTGAAACTGCTTTTAGTATTCACACAAATAAAAACATTATCTCTGGTGTTCTTTTACCAATTCCTTGTAACCGGTGATAAACTCGAATTTAATAGAAAAGGGAGTAACTCTCACTTTGATAATTGCTTTTTGTATGTTAAACAGCTATCCTGGATACATGACATAATGCCCTACGTTTAAGCATGAAGTGATCTAATTTACACAATAGCAACTGGAGATTTTATAACATGAGGTGATGGTCTTCGATGTTGCTGGGCCCAGTGTGTTCCCCCTGACCGGATTGGTAGCACCTGAAAGCATGTTAGAAAAGCAGAAACTGACACCCAACCCAGTCCTACAGAAGCAGAACTTAAATCTGAACTTGTATTTTAACAAGATCCCCGGGTAATCTTATTGCACACTAAGGTCTGAGAAGTACTGGCCTTGGAAATGCTGAAGAAATTGCTTCAAATTCAGGTGTAGAGAACTAAATTTACTTGGTAGCCATAAAAATCACAAAATACTTGACATGCTAATTAAAACTACAAGTAAAGTAGACTTTTCTTTCTCATTTACCAGAAAAGAAGCTTGAAATGGATGTACAGGAAGGAAAACCATGGTTTCTGGAAGTTACAGCATAATGTTCTCTGCCCCAGAAAACATACCCTCCGGTTATACAGGCGTATTGTATGTTGCAAGATGCGAGGCTCAACGGTGGGGCAGGGCTGGTGAAGATAGGAAACTGCAGGGGACCAGTGCCAGGATGTCAGAATTTGGCTGCCTTGATTAACCTATTCAGTAAACATTACGGAGCATCCAGCATATGCCGGAAACGGGGTTCGGTGCCAGGAATACTTGTTTTTGGTGTCTTCACTGTCTCTATTTTGGAGGCAGGCATGGGAATAACCACAATGCATCTTGGTAAATGCTGTAATAAAGGCATGCGCTGCTATGATGAGGGCTCAGCAAAGGAAGCCATAAACTGACTTGAGAGGAAAGAGCATGCTTAAGAGTAACTTCTTAGAAAGAGTGACAGTTTGGTGTCCTTTCAGATGACTGGAGGTGAGTGTAGCTGAATTCCAGAAGGACAAAATAATTTCTTTACAGGCTATCTGAAGTCTTTTTTTTTTTTAATGAGCCTTGAGGGTGAAATCAACGTTTTTTATTTATTTTTGGGACAGAGAGAGGCAGAGCATGAACGGGGGAGGGGCAGAGAGAGAGGGAGACACAGAATCAGAAACAGGCTCCAGGCTCCGAGCCATCAGCCCAGAGCCCGACGCGGGGCTTGAACTCCCGGACCGCGAGATCGTGACCTGGCTGAAGTCGGACGCTTAACCGACTGCGCCACCCAGGCGCCCCGCCTTGAGGGTGAAATCAATAGGATTCTAAGTGAGTGATACTTAAGGGAAAGCCTTTGGAGAACAAGCAGTGGTTGATGATGTGGTTCAAGAAGAGACAGGAAGAGTGGAGATTCGGGGCACAGATGGAGAAGTAAGACCTTGAAAAGAACAAGAATGTTTCCTTCTGTGTCACTGGAGAAGAAGGTGGGTGAGTATGAGATTGGAGGTGAGGAGGCAATCAATCGAGAAGCTTTGAGTCTGAAAAGTCCCCATTTTCTCAAGGGAGAAGAATGCACATTCTTTCAGAAAAGAGTGAGACGGGCCGAGACAGTAAAGAGGAGAGCAGTGCAAATGACAAATGCTTTTTTTGGTAATGCGACCTGGAATTTGCAAGGGACACTTCAAAAGGAGGTGGTGAGGGTCCGTGTGTGGTCGAGATCATGAGTATGTGACAGCAACCATCCTCTACGTTGTGTGGCTCTGTATACTGGTCTTCAGCAGTGCAGGCGCTTGAATTAACCGAAGGTTCCCCGGTTGTTTGTGTGAGTGCAGTAGAAAGGCGGAGGTGGAAAGATCTTGAAGATGATGGTCAGGAGCAACTGAAGTGATGTGTAACGTGCTTCTTAAACTTTCATGTGTGTGTGAGTCACCTGGAGCTCTATGTTAAAAGGCAGATACTGACGAAGTGAGTCTGGAGTGGTGACTTCAAGTCCTCATTCCTAACAAGCTGCCAGAAGATATTTATTCTGGAGTGTTCCATAGACCACACTTGGAAGTGATAATATTCTGAGCCGTGAAAGGGATGAATTAAAACCCGAAGTGTGATGGGCCTGGAAAAAAAGGAACGCGTAAATGTAGTGAAAGTCAACGAGCAATGATACCAACACTTTATCCTCATCGGGATGGCTATTTCAAAAAAGATGTTGGTGAGGGTGTGAAAAAGTTGGAACCATTGTGCACGGCTGGTGGGGGTATAAAATGGTGCGGCTGCTACTGAAAACAGTATGGTGGTTCCTCCCCAAATTACACATCAGATTAAGATACAAGCCAGGATTTCTACTTCAAGGCTTACGCCCAAAAGAACTGAAGGCGAAAACTCAGATATGTGTTCACTCATGGTCACAGCAGCATTATCCACTGAAGCCAAAATGTCCAACCCAAATGTCCATTGATGGATGAACGAGTAAACAAAATGTAATGTACGCATACAATGGAGTGTTGTTCAGCTTTAAAAGGGGGAAAGACCCTGACAGAGGCTACAATGTGGACAACCTGAGGACGTTATGCTGAGTGAAATAAACCAGACACGAAAGGACAAATATTGTCTGATTTCACTTCTATGGGGACCATAAAGTAGTCAAATTCATAGAGACAGAAAGCAGACTGGTGGTACCAGGGGCTGGGAAGAAAAGGGTAACGGGTGGGGGGGGGGTAGTTATTGTTTAATAGCTACAGAGTTTCAGTTGGGATGACAAAAAAAGTTCTTTAAAAATACTGCTGCCTAGCTTCCACTTCCAGACATTCTGGCTTAATTGCTTTGGGATGCAATCTGGGTATCAGGATTTTAAAGTTCCCAAGCGATTCTAAGTGCAATAAAATTTGGAATCCACCAGATTAATTTCAAGAGAAAAGCAAAAGGGATTTAAAAATTAACAGTTATAACCCTCCGAGAATGTTTTTACGTTCACTTTTGAAGGAAACTATACAGTAGCCTTCAGAGGCTGGCTTTCGTCTCTGGAGACTCACACTCAAAACGGTTTTAACAGAAAAATGGGTTTGTTGGTCCACTTCTACTTGGTCACGGATTTTGAGCGGCGTCAGACCCTGGGCTCTGATCAAGAGGAGCCAAGAGCTTGGACCAGGTCAGCCCAAAGTTGCAGAGCAGGTACCGGTTCCATCATGGTCACGTGGTCCCTTGAGCCCCCTCCTGACTGCATTCAGCCTCTTCCTTCTGTGAATTTTACACCCCAAAGAAAATCAAGGGGAACTGAAATCCAAAGAAAAGCAAAAGGGATAATAAACACCACTCTCAGTCTCTTAACCTTGGACTTTTGTTTGCTAAAGGAAGTCGGAATGTGTGGGAAGATTGGCCGAGAGCACAGCAAAGTAACCACTGAGTCACTGGAGTTGCCTCTAATATGTGATTCCAAGAGTATTCTGTCTGAAGAGAGAACAGTTTAATAACGACGAGCTCTTTTCTGCAAGGTATATATAAAAAAAATGTTCCTGAGATAATAATCGTGAAGAAACGAAGATTGTAGAATACACCAAGTCAGATTTTCTTTCAAAATGCTTGATGTTACCCTTTTCTAAAGAGGCCAAAAAGTCTTAAATGCCTACTCCATAATTTGATTAAAATGCTTTTTTTTCTGATAATATATACATACATATATATACACACATAAATATGCTTATGTATATAAATATTTAAATTTACCTGTATCATATATTCATTTATATATAAATATAAAATATACATTATATTAGTTTATAAATAATATCAGTGACTTCCTTGTGATCCCAAAGAGGCATAACATTGCAGTACTGACCACAGTTTAAAATGCTTGCCATTTTTAGGAGCGCCTGGGTGGCTCAGTCAGTGAAGCGACTGACTCTTGATTTTGGCTCAGGTCATGATCTCATGGTTCATGAGTTTGAGCCTTGCACTGACAGTGTGGAGCATGCTTGGGGTTCTCTCTCTCCCTCTCTCTCTCTCTCTCTCTCTGCCCCTCCCTCGTGTTCTCTCTCTCTCAAAATAAATCAATAAATTAAAAAATAAGTAAATAAAACGCTTGCCAGTTTTTGCCTGCAGTGCTGCAAATTATTCCAAGTTACTTAAATTCTATTTTGAAATGGGGAAATAAGGAGAGAAAAAGTTGTCTCTATTTCCCAATATACTTGTAATCCTAGGAGACATTATTTGTAATTTAGATTCACCTTTGGTGGTAAAGGCAGGTGTCAAAAACAAACCACAGTGGTATATGAATAACGTGACCCAAACTGCCTTACTCTGACTTAAACACTCTTAACAACATATTAGATCCCAAAGCATCTCTCAAACCCTGAAAGAAGGTGTTTATATTCTTATTGATCTTAAGACCGCAGAATAAATATAGGCAAACAATAAGAAGTTCAAAGGCATTTTACTGCATGCATTGCATCTAAAATATAATAATGTTAGCAATGCTACCTGATAGGATAAACTAAAGCTTATCTCATGGAGAAGTCTTTTCTCTCCCCTCTGTCTAGAAACCATCCTTTTTTGTCTGCCCTTGATCTACAAAACCACCCAAAGAAACTTTCCAGTGTAGTTTGCTAAATTCCTCCAGTTACAAGTTACTCCCTAAAAGTAACTTTGGCACTTTCGAAGGCTCATTAAATCTTTCTGGGCCCTCGGGTATCACTAAGGAAACTGCTACAATAATTTGCTAAATGGTATCCTCGGGACCTTAAAAAGTTCTTGTTCCTCACAAAAAACGAACTTGCTCTCAAGAAGAAATTTACTTCCTACCAGGATACGACTAAGACCCTTTGTTTATTGTTCCAAGAAGGATTTAAGGGGGTTAAATCAATTATTTGTTTTAGACACACTCTGTGGTCCAGAAAACTACTATTTTTGACTATCAGTGTTTAAAAAAAGAAAGCACCAACCTGGCCATCTTCTCGCTAGTCCGTCTGTCCACCGGGAGAATCATCTGTTTAAATGGTGTGAGGCGTTTGGTCTGCCTTGAATTCCAAATTGGCTGTCCTGGAAATGCATCAGCTGTTTCTTTAAGGCCCACAGAAGTTTTATAAACATTGCTCTAAGTTTAAGTGAAACTAGAACTATCTTCAAACTCCTAAATGACATAATCTAAATAAACGAAACTAACATCTCTAAAGGAATTTCCATTATAGTCATGGAAGAAAAGATGAAAAGCTGCATTAAAAGTTATGTGATCTTGCTATAGTGTTCTCCCAATGTTTGTTAATTTCCCTATTCCACCATCTTGTACTATATTCAACCAAATAAAGTATAGCATCAAGCTCATGCGGCTGTATCTGCCTAAAGCTTTTCTGGAAGAAAAAAAAGATTCTCATGGAAGTAGCAGTAAAAGAAGAAACAGGAGAGAGCTGGACCTAAAAATCAAATCTGGCATTCATACAAAGATCGAAATTAAAATCGCGAGGAGAAAATAAACAAAGTTCCCCGGTTCAGCCCCCAGCCTCCTGCTCTATTCTTGGCATGCTTTACAAAGAGGGGATTGGGATCTGGCCCTGCGTGTTGTCAGTAATACGCACTTTCCAAAAACACAGGTTTGGGGGAGTACTGGCAAGGAGGAGAAGGGGTCATAAAAACCTGGCACGGACCCCACCACTCCCCATCCTTACACACAGACCAGGCTCACCGGCACAGGGAAGGCAACTCGTAGATTCCAAAAATAACTTGCCAAATACCACAAAAACAACAAAACACCTTATACCTGACTCATAGGACACTAGTGACTTTAGTATAAGTAGGGAGATTTACAAAGCCACGAAGGGTATTATCATGCTCATTTATAGGTTAGTAAAGGAAACTCAGAAAGATTAAAGAACTTGGATCACAGAGCTAGTAAATGGTAGACGCAAGATCAGGGAATCATGTTGTTAGCTGTTCAGCTTTTGTTGTTTTCAAAGGAAAACACACTCCAGGATTTTTTTCTTTTCATCAGTTGTTCTCTTCTATTTGTTCTAAATCATTAATTTTTCACCGCTACTAATTGCTTTCTCTTTCAGTATTTTTATTTTATGATTTCCTTTTTAACTTATGAAGTTGACTGGATATTTTCTTTCTTAATTATCTAAATACTAAAAAGCTTTAAGGATATTTTCCTACTAGTACATATGTTTCTGTTAGGATTTTAATATGCACTCTTGTCATTACGGTCACTTTCTGATATGCTTTATTTCCAAGTGGTTAGAAAACGCTCAATCCTTTTGTTATTAATTTTATATGCAATTCGTTTTCTCACAGAACACGGCCTGTAT
This sequence comes from Prionailurus bengalensis, assembly GCF_016509475.1. Classification (NCBI taxonomy): domain Eukaryota; kingdom Metazoa; phylum Chordata; class Mammalia; order Carnivora; family Felidae; genus Prionailurus; species Prionailurus bengalensis. Next base: position 11,044,229 of record NC_057353.1, on the reverse strand, counting down.
CTTTTCTACTTTGGAGAATTTCCCCTTTGTTGGGATTTACTGTATTTTATTTTTTGAGTACCAGCATTTCCTAAAAGGAAAGGCATTTTGGCATACGTATAATCAATACGCACACACATACATGTATACCCCTTATATCTGATCTCATTAATTATATTATTCAGATTCTCTAAAATGATTTAATTTTTTTTCTTACTGCATCTGTCAAAGACTGAGAAACACTCTTACTGTGTTATCAGTTGCTCCTTAAATTTTTAGTAGTGTTTAGCTTTATATTTTTTATGCATGTTGTTTACCTCAAGTAATAACTATAGATTTTATCATCTTTAATCAATAAAATTGCTCTCTTTATCCTGGTAAAAGCCTTTGGCCCAACATTCCACTTTGTTTGATGTTAATATAACCCAAATGACCCCAGACTTCATTAGCCTGTGGGTACTAAGGATATTCCATTAATATTAATATCCTAATTTGCCAGCTCATTAACCCCTACCTGTATAACAGTAGGACCTTGACCTCTACTTAGGAAGTCCCTAGGCAGTATCTGACACGTACTCTGGAATCAGTAATCTACTCTTTATCTCTACCGGCTGCTCTTTGAAGATGGACTGTGGATTCCTGTTAGCTTTTTTTGCTACTGCTGTGTACCATGGGCCTCACGTCAGAGACATTCAGTCCTCCGGCTGTCGTAACCGTGAGGCTGTCTCCTGTGCAAGCAGAGAAGAAATCCTTTCAGAGGGGTTTCTTCGTGAAGGTGCCTCTGTCCTGAGTTCCTCTGTTCCTCTGTCTTGAGTTCTTTATTTGATTCATGTTTCTGGTGACTAACATATATCATCGAGTGCATTTTTTTCATGAAAAGTACATTAGGCTGTTTATTTTCCAAGTCTTTAAATACAAGTGCTATATAATGTCTTCACTGTGCCTTTACTCATGACAGTAGTTGGATCATTCTTTCTCTCCCTGTAAACTAGAAGTGTGGTCTAATCTACCGCAGAGTAAAGAGCACCAAGGTGGGGCTCCCGGGGGGTCTCAGTCAGTCGGTTGAGCCCCCGAGTCAGTCGGTTGATTTCGGTTGATTTCGCCTCAGGCATGATCTCAAGGTTTGTGAGTTTGAGCTCCTCGCCGGGCTGGCTCTGCACTGACAGTGAGGAGGCTGCTTGAAATTCTTTCTCTCTCTCTTTCAAAAACAAATAAAAACTTTAAAAAAAAAAAGGGATCACAAGGGTTATGTCCTTAAAGTGCAGGTGCCTGTAGGATGTGAATGGTTTGTGGACCACAAACCCCTTGATAAACTCCTGTCCGGTGGTTGGCGTTACAGTCTGACATCAAACAGACTTTTCTAGTCCCTGCTCTGCTTTTTTGATAGTTTTGTGACAATAAGCTTATTTCTTAACCTCTCTAAAGCCTCAGTTTAGTCATCTGTACAACGTGACTAATGATAACATCTGTCTTATAGTTGTTTTCAGGATTAAATGGAATGATGCCTATAAATATGCAGCATAGTTCTGGAACATAAGTAATCAACAAATGTTTGTTATTTAAGGAAGTATTATTATTAGTTGCCATGCTATTATCTACCTTTACATGTTATACACATAATGATATAGCCCCCAATTTTTCATTAATTTTTTTGACTGTTTTCGTATGTGAACTCTAGGAGAACTGTATATTTATATTTAAAATATAAAAATGGATAAGTTTAGATGTAGCTTTTTTTTCTATTAATGTTTACAGCTTCATAATAATAATCAGTAAAGTTTTTCTTCTATTTTGTCTTTAATTACTTTTAAGTTACTCTTTCTCTATGTTCTGGAAAGCCCCAAGAGCATGTATATTATATTGCCGATGTCATAAGGCCACGACAGTCCTACTTTTTGCTATTTTTAATGCTACTTAAATCATCTTACAGGGTTGTTAGTTTATTTAGTTCTTTCATTTCATCTAAATTTTCAGTCCCCTTGCTTTTCTTTTTTCTTTGATAGACTTGACAGTTTCTTGAATTTATTCAAGATTTCAAAACAGCAGAAATTTAAAATTTATGTTCCCCAGAGTAAACAGATTTCTCTGGAGGGAATAAGGAGATAGACCATAGTTGGTGTTGTGGAAGTATGGATTATGACTTTTTAGCTGAAGTGTCTAATATGGGGATGAAATCTGGGAGAGTCGATTTGGGATGGTGGAGACAGACATTTTAAGTTTACTGATCTGTGGGCCATATGTGGGAAATCCAAAGAGAGCTGACTATCAGAAAAGGATATTCAGATATGGATTTTGAGTAAGCCTTATCTGGAGATAAGTGTTTGAATGTTATACACATGATAATAAAGGCAAAGAAAAATCAAGTGGAGAAGGGACATGAAACAGGTACTGAGAGAGGAACATGAGAAATCACATTTCCGTGACGAGTTGAAAGACAAAGAATGTCCACTGGACGCTGGAAAAAAACTGATGAAAGAAGTTACAAGGAAAAAATTCAGGAAACAAAACTGAAAACAGGGACTGATGAGTGACCTATGTTGCCCAAACCAAATAGTATGAGAACTTAAAAGAAATGACAGGATTCGTACAGTGAAATGGGGGAGAGTGGGTATGGACACAACATCATAATGATATTTTGTAACACGGAAGAGGTAGCAAAATAGGGGCCATGGGGGCGCCTGGGTGGCGCAGTCGGTTAAGCGTCCGACTTCAGCCAGGTCACGATCTCGCGGTCCGGGAGTTCGAGCCCCGCGTCGGGCTCTGGGCTGACGGCTCAGAGCCTGGAGCCTGTTTCCGATTCTGTGTCTCCCTCTCTCTCTGCCCCTCCCCCATTCATGCTGTGTCTCTCTCTGTCCCAAAAATAAATAAACGTTGAAAAAAAAAATTAAAAAAAAAAATAGGGGCCATGAGTTTGGTCTACACCTTTAAGTTTTTTTTTTCCTTATGCGCAAAGGGAGAGAGACAGAGATGGGAGAGATCGGGCATGCGTTGCGTGAAAAGTCAGGAGCCAGTTGAAATGAAGAAGCCAGAAATACAAGTAGCATGAGAATAATTAATGGAAGGAAGTTCAAAGAATGTGAAAAAGAATGGGGATAAAGCACAGATGGAGGAAGGTGTTATTCTTGGATAGAAGAGACCTCTGAGGTTAGAGAGAAGGAAGAATACCCGTGTTGACTCAACAGATTCGTTGGAGAGGTAGCATGTTAGAAACATCTGTGTGAGTGTGTCAGAGGATTTAAAGACCATCATGGAAAGGTGGTATTAATTCCAGTGAGGATTCCAGCATTAAAGAATGTCAAAGTGTCTCGACAGTCCACTCCATATTAACGATAATTTGTAATAATTCTGTTTTTTCTTATTTACCTTCTACTTTTTTACTGTTAATGAATTTACATAGCTTTGTCACTTTTTTTCCTAGATTCATTTTGTATTTTAGGGACAATGGCATCGTGGACAGAGAAGATGTGCCTGAGAAGTGAAGCTGGTGGATCAATACAAGAGAGGATCTGAAAGTCTACAGTAATGGGATCTAGGCTGGCCTGGATGTACCAGACACCTGCCACATCCGTGGTGCAACTCGGGAAAACGCAACTATAAGTCGCCATGGTTGGTGTCATGCCAACTCCGTCACCCAGGCACCACTGGGTCAGAAATAGGCACCTAGAGACAAGCAACAGTGGACGGGACCCTGGGATGTGTCTGGCATTAAAACTCTGCTAAGATTGATGTCTCAGTTTGTTGCAACATCACTAACCCACTTATATATATATGAAAAAGAGGAGGCTAAATTTAAGACATTTACCTGGCATGGCTGAACTGCAAATATATATATTTTTAATTTGGTGATTCTCCTTGCAGTGACATAGATGGAATTATTTACTTGTGCTTTTCTTCGTAATAGTTTATGAGATTCTTAATAATAAGGACCAAATAATATTATATATCCTATGCACAAAACTTGGCCATTTTATACATTGGTGTCTTTATTGGCAAAAGTAGAGCATCAAGATAATGTGGTATTATTTCTTGTCTATTTGGAGATCTGAACTTTCTTTTAATTAAGAGCCGACTAATACCAAGATTTGGGGTAAGAGAGTTCCTAAGTGTCGACAAGAAATACAGACTCACAGACGTTTTACTCCTTTCCATATTGGCATTAACTTTTAAGAGCTGGTGCTGAAGAGCCAGGCTATTATTTTTGGTTTTATTGAAATTCATTTTCAAGTAATCCTACTTGTAGGATAGACAAATGGGATAACCAATGTGCGATTTTCTCTGATATCTTAAATATCTTGGAGGTGTAGTGATGACCCTGGGTAGTTGATAGAGATAATCTCCTCCCATTGCAAAGATTCTTTAAAAAGTAACGATAATAGTAATAATAACAGTTAATACAATTACAGTAACCACTGATCAAGCTCATGCCATTTTCTCTAGCTCTCTGAGAGCTATGTCTGTGTATATTATCCTTATTCTTTATATTCTATATAAAATCTGATAATTACAGCAACCCATATGGTGAGTACCATATTAAAGTTTAAGAAACTGAAGCTCAGAGATGTTATGTGACTTGACTGAGTTCCTACACTTACCTAAGTGTTGTACCAACAGTTTGAATATAAAAATTCATCTTCTTTTCTATATTCTTCACAATCTGTCATGCCTAATTTGTAGACCGATCAATAGGAGGATTAGTTTTCTGGAAATATAGTATTTATATTCTTGAAAGTACCAATATCACATCTGTGGTCTGTTTCTAGGGCCATAACCATTGCATTCTAAGAAAAAAATTTTTAAAGATCACTATTTTTAAATTGTTCACTCTAGATATACTAAAACTCTAAAACAAAGAAAAAAGAGACGAACCTTTTATATTTTTTAGTAATATAGTCATCCCTATATTTAGTACAAGACAAATAACATAATATAAAATAAGAGAGGGATTATCTTCTATGTAAAAGCATAATTTGAATGGAACATTTTAAATTTTTACATGATGATTTTGAGTGAATTACATTTATCATATTTTGAGAGTTTGAAAATTTGAAGTATGTATTTGTAGGTAAGATTGTGTCAGACTAGATTACCATTTCATCTGTTGGTACCACTAACATATAGTGTATATTTCATAAAAACCTATTTTACGTGATCAGATGAGCATCATGAGAAAATTATACGTTGCAGCAACACTTTAAGACAATTGTAGCTCAATTTTGCTTCTCTAGAATAATAAATAGCAGAATTGCCCCCCCCCCAGCTGCCAACAACATCCCAAAGTCAGAAAGATACAAAGATTAGATTATAAAGTCTAATATTTCTTGTACTGTAATATTTTAACGTTATTACAAAAGAATAACATTCAACCCTCTGGTAATTATTAAATTAAGCTCTCAATGTTTTATAGCATGTATCAACTCAGAATAGAATCTGCAGTATGAGCAAAACCTACAAAGATATCACTTCTCAGACTCCATCAGCACCACCACCATTATCTGACGAAGGGATCGGCCAACCTCTCAACTCGAACATGTCTGAGGTTACAGAATTTTCTACCTATTATGAGATCCCATTCCAACAATGTTCAGTTCTCATTCTTAGAAAGCACTCCTTTGAACTGAATTCTCTAAAAGTTTTATTCATTTGTCCCAGTTCTACTCTCTGTGGTTAAACTAACAAGCTATAATTCTTTTTTTTTTTCCATATGGAAGTACTTTTGTTACTTGAAGAGTTATCAAATCTCCTTGCGTCATCTTATCCCAGATCCTTCAACTATTTCCCTTGATCTCGAGACCCTTAGTCACTCTCTCCTGGAAAAGCTCCACTTACTAAATGTCTCTGAATGATGGAAAGTAAGTCAGTGTTATCGCTCACTATTTCTAGACTTTTTTGCAGGGATCCGTAGGGTGAATGGATTTAATTTTGACTATCCATAATTTTGACTATTTTAGAGAAAATTCAAAGGCTCACGATATGATGTCATTAGTAATTTTACCAATTAGAAAAATTGAACTAAAGGGGTATGAAGACTGCTGTGCAGATGCCAATCACTTAATGGGTAAGGGTGAGTGAGTAAACTTGATCAGCTGACTTCCATATCTCCACATAGCTTTTTATTCTATAATCCTCAATGTGTATACACAGGTAAGTTGTGTGTGTGTGTGTGTGTGTGTGTGTGTGTGTATAAAACGTGGCCACAAAAATAAAGTCAGCTGCCAGTGTAGTGTTGGAAATAAAACAACACTAAAAGATCTAAATGCTATGAGGATAGCCACAAGAAAAGATTTTGATAATTCATTCTTTAATCTATGACATGAATGAGTCTACCCTATATACTTTATGTAATTTAAAGTAATTAATAAAAAATGTCAATGATTGCCTGATCAATGTGCATTTTTTCAACTAGTGATGAATAACAAGTTATTGACAGGCAATTACCTTCTGGGCTGAAGATATTCCCAACAAGTGCAATGCGAAATTGATTTGAGAAAGATCAAGAAAATTAAACCTTTCTGCAAATAGAACCTTAGGATTCAAGAAGGTCTCAAGATAGGTCTTCCATGAATATCAAGTCTACAGAACTTCTTATGAAGGTAGGGTGAGATAGTAGTATAGATTTTTCAGTCATATGCACACTATTAACTGAAAATAAAGATGTGCACATTGGTACTGCAAAAAAAAAAAGCCTCAGTATTGGACCCTGTCACAGGCTGGATAATGATTACCGAAAGATATCAGATAAACTCTCTTAACTCCATAATAAAAAGATAAATAACTCAATTAAAAGATGAGCAAAAGATAAAATAGACATTTCTCCAAGGAAGATGTGCAAATGACCAAGAAATACATGAAAAGATGCTTGGCATTGTTAGTCATCAGAGAAATGCAAGTCAAATCCACTTTGAGACTTCACTTGACATCTAGTGAGAAGACCAGAATAAAAAAACTCAGATAGGGGTACACGGATGGCTCAGTGGGTTCAGCGTCCAACTCTTGATATTGGCTCGGGTCGTGATCTTGCCTCTGTGGGATTGAGCCCCCCATGAGGCTGAACATGGAGCCTGCTTGGGATTCTCTCTCTGCGCCTCTCTCTGTCCCTCCCCCCCTTCTCTCACTCTCTTAAAATCAATAAATCAACAAAAATAAAATAAGAAAAATTCAGATAAAAACAAGTGTTTTTAAGATTGTGGAGAAATAGGAACGCTCATTACTCTGCCCCCACTGGTGGGAATGTAAAACGATGAAACCATTTTGGAAAACAGACTGACAGTTCCCCCAACGATTAAACATAGAGTTACCATATGACCCAGCAATTCCATTCCTAGATATATACCAAGAGAAATTTAAAAAATGTTCATACAAACGCATGTATGTGGATATTTATGGCAGCATTATCCATAACAGCCAGAACGTGGAAATAATCCAAATGTTTATCAATGGATGCATAAACAAAATTTGCATTTCATACAATGTACTATGTAGCCATAAACAGGAATAAAGTATTGATAAATGCTACAACATGGCTCAACCTCGAAACACTATGCTTTATGGAAGAAGTCCACCTATTATTTGATCCCATTCATATGGAAGTCCAAAACAGGGAAATCTATAGAGACAGAAAACACATAGATGTCTGCTTAGGGTTGGGGTGAGGGGGAAATTGACTCTTAGAAAACGGTACAGCGTTTCTTTTTGAGGTGACAAAAGTGTTCTAAAACACATTGTAGTGATGGTTAGACATAACTGTGATTGATCATGCTAAAAGTCATTGGATTGTACACTTTAAGTGGGTAAATTATATGGTCTATAAATCTCAAAAATTCTGTAAATAAAAAAGAAGAGTGAAGTTAACCTCCTTGTGCTGAAACAGAAAGATACTCAAGGGAGCATCGCTAAATTGAAAACAAAAATCACCATGGAAGGAAATCTGTGCCGAATGGAGGGCTATTCCAGATCCTACTAACAAATGCGATTATATAATCAGTAGAAGAGCTAAAGTGTTCCGTCTGGCTGGAGGGACTTCTCATTCATCTTCATATTCTTTGGGCAAGTCAACAAATATCAACCACAATATGGTCCCATAAATGATATAAACAACTAAGGCTGCTGGGGTCTCAGGTGAGGACCATAGAGGAGAACCCTCTTTTTTCATGGAAACATTATGCATCAAGTATGGCTGTTGAGGACTTTATTATACATTTGAATATTTTTTCTAAGAAAACTTAGTTATTTTTTTCTTATAGCCTTTTAGAACCTTCTCTTTGTCCTTGGAGATCTGAAACTTCACAAAAATACTCCTTAGAATGGATTTTGTTTTTAATGCTGTTTAGCTGTCTAGCGGCCTTTTCATCTGAACACCTTTGACTCATTTCTTTTGTGTTTTTTTTCAATTCCATTTGCACTCAACTTTCCCTCACAATGCTCAAATTCCTTTTATATTTTCAGTCTGAATTTTTGTGTTTATGATCTCAGAGGTAGTTTCATTCATACCTCTCATCACCAGTATATCAGTTTAGTGCAAAGCAGTCGTATCGTTAATTTCCAAGAATCTTTTCTTGTTCCACAAGTTTTTTTTTTTTTGTAAAAGCCTGTTCTTATTTTATGGCTACAAAATCTTCGACTATTTGTGTACACAGTCATCTGTATCAACTGCTGATTTTCCTTTAGCGTATGGCAGGAAGCAGGAGCACCTCGAATCAGAGCAAGAAGGGCTCCACTCTGGCATGTTCCATTATTATTACGTCACACTAGAATCCTAGCTATTTCTAGGCAGATTAGTTCGTTTATTCTAGAGGACGGGCCTTCAGGTTTCTTCTCATGGTACGAACTTCAAGCCCACAGTCATGCTACATTTATGGGGCCTTGGGTTGTACTGATACCTCATGGATGTTGCCAAATGAGGACACCGTCTTTTTGCCTCACTGGGTAGTGCATCCTGAGGACCTATGGCCTCTGTCTGGAGGCTCTTCAAGAAGCCCCCAGTACAATAGCCCTGGATATGGCTTTCTGAACTGATCCTCTGTTCTGGTTTGTGTTATTCCTGCTTTGTTTCACCTGTCAACACCCAAGTCTGTTTTTTGTCTGTCAGAGTTGCATTAATAACTTTAGTCCACTGTTGGTCCTCACTCCCATTTTCTTACTGTTGTGGGTTTATTCACTTTCGCAGTGAATTGTCATTTTCATTTTCATTTCAGTGGTGTTTTGTAAGAGGCAGGGGCGTATGAATGTTCCCAGGCCACCATCTTGAACCAAGAGGTATCAGAACCTAGAAAAATATTAAGTGGTATTTTTAGAAACATCCTGACAAAACCAGATGAAACCATGGGTGACAGTGGAACGTACGGGAAAGAAAAGTCTATCCGGGAGCAAGATGGAGGAAGGGCCTTGTGACTTAGGGCTTCGAGGGCACATTTTTGATAATATGGGTAACAATGGGGCTCTGTATATACTTGAAAAGGAGGACGACAGGAAGAATTCAATGTTTGGAGAACATTATCATACCAGTTGTATAAGCAACAGTCTGGATCAAAGACAGGCTTGACCAGGGGGACCGCATGTGAGTTTGTCAACGTAGTCCAGGAGCAAGGGTCTAAGGAGCTAGCAGAGGATGCGGCTGTGGAAACCGAAGGCAAGAGGTGAGACCTTGCTGCTTGATTTTGCTCCATTTATTATATTTTGCTTCTAAAAGGGAAACAGCAAAACAAGAGCGACAATTACCAAAAAAGAAACAAATGAATAGGATCCGAAACCAAGCGTCGTTATCTGTGAAATCAGAGTAGATGATTTAATAAGTGGATATTACATTATTTTTCTCCGTTTCAAAATATTTTTAAAAAATGAACTGAAAGAAATAAAGCATGAAGGGAAGGCCTAAGAATTTTAAATGATAGGTGTTGTGCCTGCGACTATGCAGCATGGGTTTAAACCCCGGTCCTACAACTTGCTTGCTCAGATAAAGCTGAGAATTTAAACTGTATGAGGCCCAGAAGCCTAATCTTTAAAATGAGGTTGATAGAGATAGTATCACCCTTAGAGAGTTCTTGGGAAAATAAAATAAGTTGGTGCATGGAAAACCAAGGTTGACTCTTATTCTAGAAGACTCGCAAACTTTTTTTTAAGGTACGAATCTTACAGGAAAACAAGGCATATCTCAATCTCTGCCAACTATAACCTTAAAAATCTGCAGTGTTTTGCCACAATAACTTGTACTAATAAAAGACATTATAAGGGAAGAGTGCATTAGCTAAAATAATTCTAAGTATAAAAATTACTCACTAAATCTTGATTCTTACGGCAATTAGAAAAAGTCATTTGACCATGACTAATTTTCCGTATGAATTCAAAAATATATTTTAAATACCAGATGCACTGGAGTTTATATTTTATATACTGTACTTCCAAGGGATCTAATACTATTTTTCCAAATCTCCAATATATGTAGTCATTAGCGTATGTTGTCTCCCTTGCTAATTCTGCTCTGTAACATGCTTATATGAGACCTTTTGCATTAAGTATTAGGTGTGATGACAAACTTTCCTTCTGGAGTTGCAAAATTCAGGCAAAACCAAGATTATTAAAGTTTTTCAGGTGTAGGAGGTAACTAACAAAATACAGTAATGTTTTAACAAAAATACAGTGCTATTCACGGTAATTAATTTTCTCAATATTACTCAACTACTAATCCACATTGCATTTTATGTCTAGGAAATGCAATATCCCCAGAACACAACATCTCACTTCTGTTCATTCGTTATTCACGAGAATGACTATTTAAAACAATTGCCAATAGCTGCCTGATTTTCATGTCCATGTTTAATGGCTAAGGAAAGCCTAGTGGTTGTTATTGTTCACTGCAGTATGTGGGAGGAAAGAAATTGAATGAGTTAGAAAATTAGAGTGCATTTTCTTTTTTTACTTAGTGTAGTATTCTCCTGAAAAATTACCAAACCAAAATCATATGGAATATCACTTCTCAAAGCATTATGATTGCTAAAAGTCCGGGTTTTTTTCCCTTGGTTGGTTCAAAATACTCATCAAGACTTACAGAGACTCACAAGTAGAACTAAAATCATCAACTATTATATCACTGTTATATTACGACAAAAAGAGCTCTAGATTTTTTTTAAAAAGGGCATTTAACTAACATTATTTCTATTGCTACACTTTCCTTTAGAACTTCCAAATTGAAGGAATAACGCAATCAGAGCAAAGTCTCTTTAACCAGAGGTTAACAAATTAAATCTTTTAAAAGACAAAGAACTTTTGCAGAGAAAGAAGTATGCCAGCCTATCTAGATTTTGGGTTTTTTTTTTGAGTCCAACAAGTCATATGTATAAATATCAAAGGAGGCCAGTTGATAACAGCATTTCTTCTACAAAATATGCGTCCAAAGTGGGATGGGTATGTGTGTGAAAGCGTGACTTGAGCATTTGTTAATGAAACTTCTTGGCAACATACAGCCGGCTTTGGGGCAGGATCTTGCGTCCTTTGTATCAGGCAGGAGAGAAGCGAGACTTCATCTGAGATGCTAGATCTCGGTTGGTGTTGTTATCTTTTGCTTCTCCCACTCTGTTGTGAAGTGTGTGGCAATTTATTTTGATTTGGCGTCTTTTTGCCATCTCATTTCAATTTTATGCTCCGTTATGAAAACGGGTGGGAAACACACAACATACTTATGTAAGAATCATGAGGCTTACCCTTGTGCTGTGGTGATGAGTTGCAATTTTGACAAACACTGGGAATTACGAGTCAAATGGTGGATTATCTCCGTGATGTTTAGGTTTTACAGCTGTAGACATGTAACTTTAAAAACTATTATTAACAAGCAGTCCTGGAGGAAAAATAACTTTGTTATTATAAGTTGGCTGCTTTCTAGCTCAAATCTGTTGTTTTTTTTTTTTTAAATGAAAATTGCTTTTGTGGCTCAAGTATTTTATAACTTGAGATTTCTCGGATGTGACTGGGGAGTTATACCAGAACCAGCTATCCAGCCATAGTATACAGCATGGGAATCAGCTCCAGTAACTACTCATCCCAAGGGCACTTTTTTTTTTTTTTTTGGTTAGAGAAAGAGAGAGAGAGAACACACACACACACACACAAGCAGGGGAGGGGCACAGGGAGAGAGAAGGAGACAGAGAGAGAGAGAATCTCAAGTAAGTAAGCTCCATTTTCATGCTTAGCTCAGTATGGACTCAGATTCCCATGATTCTGGGATCATGTCCTGAGCCAAAATCAAGAGTTGGACGCTCAACTGACTGAGCCACGTAAGCATCTTGTGATTCGTGCTTTAAATGTGAACTATTTCAAGATGAAATAGTGAAACTTAGCCCTTCTTATAATCTCTTTCTGGTCATTTTTCTGATCACGTAATTCTTTTCTCAGTAGGTAGGTAAGAATAACAGTGACACAAATAGAGCATTATTTTTCCTCCTTTGTGTGTTTCTTTGATTCAAACTTGGAGAAAGGAGTATGATCATCCCTCTTGGATGATTAAGCATGCCACGGCTTTCACAGAGGTTAGATGGTTTCAGGTGCAAGACCGCAGTAGGGCCCAACTTTCATCTCATTACCATAGACATACATAGCAATGGCTTAGATTTAATTTCTCACGCTGTAAATATTTTTAGAATACATTAGAAATGTCTGTTTGATATCAACATTTTGAATATGAATCCCGATGAACAGGGAGTGCTTTGTAAGAGCGTCAGATGCTGCAATTGTAAAGCGTGGCGTGAGTGATGTTGGAGCCACATAAATGCAACTCTCAACAGCTTTTCCTTTGTTTATTCTCTCCACGTCAACTTCCTCCACGTAACACCTGGACCAGGGAAGAACTGCATTTCATCAACAGATTTTGGTGGCAAATCAAACAGACAAGGTTTGATATGTTTGCGAGGGTCCTCAGAAATCATACAATGATGGTATTTTAAAAGGACCACCTTCCCAGAAATACAACATTTTTAATTACCTATTAAAGATATTTTTTGGGGAGCACCTGGGTGGTTCAGTCGGTTAAGCGTCCAGCTCTTGATTTCGATTCAGGGGATGATCTCATGGTTTGCAGGGATCGAGCCCTGCATCGGGCTCTCCACTGACAGTGCAGAGCCCTATTGGGATTCTCTCCTTGTCTCTCTGCCCCTCCCCAACTCTTGTGCATGTGCTCTATTTCAAAATAAATATATAAATAAGCTTAAAATATTTTTCCCATCACTGTTTATTTAAAGTAGGAGGCTCCACATATACTGATATTATTTATCTCTCCAAAATTCAAGCACAATAATAACATGAACACACTAAGTCCCTTAGTATATCTTTGGATGGATGCTTGAAATGGTTCTTCTAATATCTTTAGACACATTAGATCATGCGGAAAGGAAAGAGAAAGGAAATTAACTCTTCCTGAGTGGATGTATCAGACACTATGTTACTTACTTAACACCCAATATTTTACTTTATCCTTAGTACTGTCCTTCAGGAAAGATGTTAATATCCCCATTTTTATGGATGCGGAACCTCCAGTGTCAGTCAGCTAAGTTACTGGTCCAATTTACCAGAGTGATGAAATATGGTTTTGAACAGGACTGCCCATGCTTTCCACTATGTCGCTCTATTATTGGGTGGTAGCAGTTAAGGGACTAAGGCTTTATTTTCTTTTTTTCCATTACACTTGCTTTGAAAATACCTTTTCCTTTGAATATAGTCATTTTCAATACTTGGTAAATATAGTAGGGAGGATCTCAGTACTTTGACAAAATTTAAGCTAAGTCCAGAGTCGATACTTGTCAGATAACAAAACTTTTTTTTTCCCACTTAACATTAAATTCATTAATAACACTACCACAAAATTACTTCTGCCTAAAACCTCATAAAACAGGAACTAATCAAAGCAAACACACTTAACAGCTAATGATGATTTTAATTTAGCTGTAAATGCCTCAAAGGCTAGTAATTAGAGAGCAGTTATACGCGTTTTGTTTTGCAAAATAAATTATTGCTGCATGTTTTGCCACAGTTTTCTCTATTTAATTTTGCTAAAAGAGTCTTATTGGTGCAAAACGTTAAAATAGGTCTTATGGCTAGATAATTTAGATAACCATATTACAATCAATTTTCTGGTTAAAACAATGTCTCGTGAAGATGTTTTGAACAATAAAAGTGGCCACAAATGTGCTATTAAACAACAACAAAAAGGGCCAAGTAAATAAACTCTTTGCAATGCTTGATTGCACGGTATGACTCAACTTTAGATTTAATGAAGGGTTATTTGTTTAGCAACAGGGATGTGAGTCATATATCCTGACAATACTACGGCTCTCAACAATGAAGGTAACATAAATCACATCGTTTCCCCAAACAGACACGATCATTGGTATTTTCTCTTTAGCATGTAGATCAGTAGCTCCATAATTGCGAAACTACATTAGAGATCAATGATACTAAGTTACCCTCTCATGTTTATACATGGCTGCTTAGAGGTTTCAACACAAGGGCTGAGGGCAGGGAGTTTGTTCTACTAGACGTGAAGAACCCCAAATATAGCATTACAGATAGTGCCAACAATTCCTGAAGACAAAATTTTTTTTAGGGGTGAGGCCACTTAAACAATAGGCTCCATAGTTTTGAACCCTAGAATGAGAAAACCAGAGAGCATTCTTAAGTGAGACTGAGAGTAAATTGATAGTTACAAAAAATAAGAGCCAAACTTGGGGTATTTAACTGTAGGAGCTGATATTTCTTCTCTACTTCCCAACAAATAAAAAAAAATTGTTCTTGTTTGTTTAGGATATAAATAAAAGATGCACATTTTAAAAGACTCAAATGACATAAATGAAATAAGGAAAGGAATTAAAGGCCATTTAGAATCTCCAACCCTGGGATGAAGATAATACATATTAACTTTCTGATTTTTACCTATTTGTACTTTGCATTCTATATATACTGAAATTAATGGATTTTTACATGAGAACGCCACCTCCATTGTATTCTATGGCAGTAGGGTACCCCTGGAGGTGCACAACGTGAAGACACCATAATTGAATCATAATATACATGTGATGATTATTATTTTGGGTATTTGGGGGGGTGGGGGAGACGTATGGCCTTCCCTTATATTAATGCCACAGTTTCAGTCTCCTCCTCAGGACCTTAGGACACGACATTGAATCATATCTATAAGATAGCTATTTAATCATATCTATAATTTGGGATCCAGTAGATCATACCACATAATCTTTGCTTCTTGCTTTTCTCACTTTTTATATAAAGACTGCTTGATACTCCATATGGTGCACGTATCCCAATTTTTCCGATGTTCTCTTGTAAACAGTTCCAATCCTTGGCCAGTATGCCCAATGCTGAAATAAAGATCCTTTATATGTCTTTCCAATTTGGGACTTAACTTTCTATGGAATATACCTACAAGAGAGAAATTTCTAAATTATACTCTAGATAACATAAATTTTAACAGGAATTCTATAACTCCTTACCTTATTTGGTGCGTTGTGTATGAATAACTTTTTCCTGACATCAACACCAGCTATGGATCTTACAGTACTTTATAGTTTTTCTAATCCCACTGCTGGTGAATTTTGAGCATCAGTTCACATGCTGGTATTTGCTCTTTAGGTCTTTGTCCATTGTTCCATTTTTTTTCCTTGTCTATCAGTAAGGATACAATAATATCAAAATTAACCCTTTGGATCTATAGAACGTTAATGTTTTTGCCCACATCTACTTTTTGTCTGTTAACATTTTTGTCACATAAAATTTTATAATTGTTTATATTTAGTATATAAATACATAGCATATATAACATTATATATATTATATACACACATATATATAATATATAATCATTTTATAACTTCTACAGTATGGAGTCTTATCTAAGGAGATCTCTGGTACCCCTTGATTGTATATGTAAGGATTTAAATCTCTGAAAGTACATTTCTTTTTAGTACATTACTTTGTACATTTATGTTTTGTATCTACTTAGTCTATTTCATCCCATGATCAAGTGAGATTCATTTCCAGCATGCCAGAGTGGGTCAGTACTCAGAAAACAATCAGTGTGATACATTGCATCAATAAGAGAAAGGATAAAAACCATATGATCGTTTCAATAGACGCACAACAAGCATTTGACAAAGTAAAGTATCCACTCATGATAAAAACCCTCTGCAAAGGAAGTCTAGAAGGAACATATCTCAACATAAAAAAGGCCATATATGAAGAGCCCACACAGCCAACATCATACTAAATGGTTGAAAACTGAGAACTTTTCCTATAAGATCAAGGGTAAGACAAGAATGTCCACTCTCAACACTTTTATTCAACACATTATCGGAAGTCCTAGCCACAGCAATTAGACAACATAAGGAAATAAAAGGGATTCAAAATGGGAAGAAGTAAAAATCACTATTTGCAGATGGCATGATATTATATAGAGAAAAATCTAAGGAATCCACCAAAAACAAAACAAAATTGAAAAAAGCAAAAAACAAAAAACAAAAAACAAAAAAGCTACCAGATCTGATAAGTGAATTCAGTAAAGTCACAGGGTATAAAATCAATGTACAGAAATCGGTTGGATTTCTTTTTTAAAAAAATTTTTAATGTTTTTTAAAATTTATTTTTGAGACAGAGAGAGACAGAGTTTAACTGGGGGCTGGGGGGCAGGGCGGCGGGGCAGAGAGAGAGCGAGACACAGAATCCGAAGCAGGCTCCAGGTTCTGAGCTATCAGCACACAGCCCAATGCGGGGCTCGAACTCACAAACTGCAAGATCATGACCTGGGCCGAAGTCGGACACCTAACCGACTAAGCCACCCAGGAGCCCTGAAATCTGTTGCATTTCTATACACTAATAATGAAACAGCAGAAAGCGAAATTAAGAAACAATTCCATTTGCAATTACACCAGAACAATAAAATATCTAGGAATAAACTTAACTAAACAAGCGAAAGACCTGTAGTCTGAAAACTATAAAAAGCCGATGAAAGAAATGGAAGATGACACAAAGAAATGGAAAGACATTCCATGCTCATGTGTTGGAAGAATAAATATTGTTAAATTGTCTATACTACCGAAAGTAGTGTCAAAATGCCAACAGCGTTTTTCACAGAGCTACGAACAAATAATCCTCAAGCTTGTATGGAACCACAAAAGAGCTCGAATAGCCAAAGCAATTTTGAAAAAGTAAAGAGAAAAAACTGAAAGTATCACAATTCCAAATTTCAAGTTATAGTACATAGCAGTAGTAATTAAAATAGTACGGTACTGGCATACTAGATCAGTGGAATACAACAGAAAACCCAGAAATAAACCCACAATTATATGGTCAATGAAGAACGAATATGCAATGGGAAAAAAGACAGCCTCTTCAACAAATGGGAATACTGGACAGTCACATGTAAAAAAACGGAACTGGACCACTTTCTTACACCATACACAAAAGTAAACTCAAAATGGATTAAAGACCTAAATGTGACGCCTGAAACCATAAAAATTCTTTTTTTTTTTAATTTTTTTTTCAACATTTATTTATTTTTGGGACAGAGAGAGACAGAGCATGAACGGGGGAGGGGCAGAGAGAGAGGGAGACACAGAATCGGAAACAGGCTCCAGGCTCTGAGCCATCAGCCCAGAGCCTGACGCGGGGCTCGAACTCACGGGCCGTGAGATCGTGACCTGGCTGAAGTCGGACGCTTAACCGACTGCGCCACCCAGGCTCCCCAACCATAAAAATTCTTAAAGAGAGCACAGGCAGCAATCTCTGACATTTTTCTAGATATGTCTCCTGAGGCAAAGGAAATAAAAACAAAAATAAACTATTGGGACTATGTCGAAGAAGTTTCTGTACAGTGAAAGAAACAATCAACAAAACTAAAGGGTAACCTTTGCAATGTAAGAAGTTATTTGCTAATGATATATCTGATAAAGGGGTATCCAAAATACATGAAGAACTGATACAATTCAATACTCAAAAACCAAATAATCCAATTAAAAATGGGCAGAAGACATGAACAGACATTTCTCCAAAGACGACATCCAGATGGCCAACAGACACATGAAAATATGTTCAATATCCCTCATCATAAGGGAAATGCAAATCAAAACTACAATGAGATATCACCTCACATCTGTCAGAATGGCTAAAATTAAAACACACACACACACACACACACACACACGGAAAAAAAAAAACAGGTGCTGGTGAGGATGTGGAGAAAGGGGAATCCTGTGCACTGTTGGTGAAAATGCAAACTGGTGCAGCCACTGTGGGAAACAGTAAGGAGCTTCCTCAAAAAATTAAAAATAGAAATACCTTATGACCCAGTAATCACACTACTTGGTATTTACCCAAAAAACACAAAAACACTAATTCAAAGGGATAGGTGCTCTATTATGTTTATTGAAGCATTATTTACAATAGCCAAACTATAGAGCAGCCCAAATATCCATATAGATGAACAGATAAAGACAAGAAGTGTGCTATATTAAAATATAATTACACATAATATAATGGAATATTATTCAGCCATAAAAATAATGAAACCTTTCCATTTGCAACAACATGGAGAGAGCTAGAGGGTATTATGCTAAGCAAAATCAGTCAAAGAAAGACACATACCATATGATCTCACTCCTATGTGGAATTTAAGAAACAAAACAAGTGAGCAGAGAGAGACACACACACAAATCAAGAAACAGACTCTTAACTATAGAGAATAAACTGATGATCACCAGAGAGGAGGTGGGTAGGTGGGATGGGGGAAACATGGAAGGGAGATTAAAGATTAGACATCATGATGAAAAAAAATAACAAAATCAATGCATATGATAAAAATTTTAAATCTATTTTGCATTTTTTTGTATGATATGAGATGGAATTCATTTACCATTTCTTCATGAAACAGTTGTGGCGGTTTATCCTTTTCTTCTAAAAGTTTTTAATACGTGCATTTTTTATGTCAAGGATCTAATTCTGAATTCTGTATTTGCCTGATATATTTATCTGTTCCTATATTAATTCCATATTCATTTGATGGATACATAGTATGTTTTAATATCTGGTAGCAAGTATCCTCTCAATTTATTTTTAAAAAAATTTTTTCACGTTTATTCATTTTTGAGAGACAGAGAGAGACAGAGCATGAGTGGGGGAGGGGCAGAGAGAGGGAGACACAGAATCTGAAGTAGGTTCTGAGCTGTCAGCACAGCGCCGGATGCGGGCTCGAACTCACTGACCCTGAGATCACTACCTGAGCTGAAGTCAGACGCTTTACCAACTGAGCCATCCAGGTGCCCCGCAATTTCTTAATTTCATTATCTTATTATCTTTTTTAAAACACTGTTCACTGCAAACTTTACCCATTTTATGCATTTTCAAACAAGTCTCTTGAATTGCTCATTGGAACTGTGTTGTACTTGTATATAATTATGGGAATATGATACTTTTTTTTTTTAATTTTTTTTTCAACATTTATTTATTTTTGGGACAGAGAGAGACAGAGCATGAACGGGGGAGGGGCAGAGAGAGAGGGAGACACAGAATCAGAAACAGGCTCCAGGCTCTGAGCCATCAGCCCAGAGCCTGACGCGGGGCTCGAACTCACGGGCCGAGAGATCGTGACCTGGCTGAAGTCGGACGCTTAACCGACTGCGCCACCCAGGCGCCCCGCTACTTTTAAGATATTAGATTTTCCCATCCAGGAATGTATGGTTTTTGATTTATTCAGATTCACTTTATGTTTTCATCCAGCATAGTTTTTGCATGTTGATAGATATTTCTGTATAGATATACTTCTTAATAGAGAAATATAGATATATTTCTTAATATTTTAGAGGTTGTTTGTAAATGGCATGCCATTTTCAATTTTCACTTTTAGGTGTTTATTGCTAGAGTATAGAAAAGCTGTTAACTTTGGATATTTATCTCGTATTTGTTCCCACTACATATTCATCTTAGGAATTGTAATATTTTCCAGATAATTTTTTTAGTTCTAGGTATGCAATAATATCATCAGAATGAAGACATAAAACTATCCCTTCTTTTCAAATATTCCATCTATTTTTTTTGTTATAGTGCATTTCCTAAAGGTAATGATGATTTGTTCTATCTTAGTAGGAAATCCAGCATATTTCCTAATTTTAATTAAAAGGATTTTGGTGATCACCATTAGATATTTGCCTTTAATGTTTGATTGGCAGTCTTTAGTATGTACAAATAGTTCTCTTTTAATTCTTTTTATTAAAGTTCTCGTTAACAGTAGTGGCAGGATTTAATAAATGTATTTTTCTGAAATGTATCTCTTGATATGTTGTGTTTTTTTCTCTTTTAATTTATTAATACAATTGATTATATGGATGGATTTCCTGGTACTAAGCCACTCTTGGACTTTTTAAAATAAACCTTACTTGCTCATAGTATATTATTCTTGTAATATGTTGTAAGATTCCATTTGGTAAGCATTACTTACAATATTTATAGCTTTATTAATAAATGAGGTTGGTATATAGGATCACATTCGTTTATCCTTTCCAGGTCTTTTTTTTTTTTTTTACTTTCAAATATGTGCTATTATTATTATTATTTTAAGTGAAGCATAGTTGATATATCGAGGACTTTTAAAAAATATTTAATTTTGAGAAAGAGAGAGTGCGCGTGGGGGAGGGACAGAGAGAGAGGTTAGAAACAGAATCCGAAGCAGGCTCCACAGCTCAGACCCACCAACCAGGAGATCATGACCTGAGCGGAAATCGGATGCTTAACTGTCTGAGCCACCCAGGAGCCCCCAGGTTTATTTTTAATGCTGATTTTAGCAACCGCAGGGCCTTCCATCTGCAATAATTTAAATAATCTTAAATAAATTGTTTCTTTGGGTTAGATAAAACTCAACTCTGAAACCATCTGTCTTTTAATTTATTTATTCTTGAGAGACGGCAGGGGGAAGAGGGGCAGGAAGGGAATGCCAAGCAGGCTCTGCACTGTCAGCCCTGAGCTTGATGTGGGGCTCAAACTCATCAACTGAACCCTGAGCTAAAATCAAGAGTTGGAGACTTCACCAACTAAGCCACACAGGTGCCCCTAAAACCATCTGTCTTGTGGTCTTTTTTAAATAATAACTTTAACTACCTTTCTAACTTCTACAGTGATAATTAACCTAATGAAATTTTCTCTTTGTTCGAACATCAGTTTTGACAATATGTTAAGAGACAAACATGCAATTACTCCCAAATTTTCATTTTTTCAATGAGATGTGTTAGTTTTCTCTAATGGCTCTTTATCCCCTTTCTTATCTCTAGTCTCCTATTTTTGCTCTTCTATTTTTTTTTCTATTCTCAAGATCGCAAAGATTTAATCTATTTTATTAGTCTCTGCTTCTCTTTTCTCTGTGAATATAGGCATTTTAAATGATAATCTTACCGTGTTCCGTAAGGTTTTTTGTTGTTGGTTTTACTGAGCATTCTGTCCATCAGTTGTTAAGAAATAAATGATTTTTGCATTTATTGTTTGATCTTGGAAATGTTTTTAATTTCTAAGCATTTAAAATATTTCAGTCATCTTTTGTATGCATTTAAAAATTTTTATTGTAATATGACAGAGAAAGCGTTACATTTTTTTTTTTAACGTTTACTTATTTTTGACAGAGAGAGAGACAGAGCATGAGCATGGGAGGGGCAGAGAGAGAGGAAGACACATGTCTGAAGCAGGCTCCAGGCTCTGAGCTGTCAGCACAGAGCCCGACGCGGGGTTCGAACCCATAGACCGCAAGATCATGACCTGAGCCGAAGTCGCATGCTTAACCAGCTGAGCCACCCAGGCACCCCAAGAAAGCATTTTTAAGCCTCTACTTTGAAAAACTTGTTTTCATTTTCAAGCACAGATTTTTCTTTTTTAAATTAATTTTACTAATCATGATGATATTCTGATTTCAGAGACATCAAAATATTAAAAAGTATGTATTAGAACGATTCCTGTATGTGGATTATTTATTTAAATATTTTTCTTTATCCTTTTTAAACTGATCATAGTTGTTCTTCATTTCCTTTTCATCCTTGAAAACTTCTGAAATTATTTTTTAATAGCCACCAAATGGTGTCATAATGAACTTCTATCTTTTTTATAACAGTGAATTATTTTTCCCTTTAATTATTCTTCTCCCTTACTTTTCCCCTTTTCAAGGAGAAATTTGGAAAGGTTTTCTCCTGTTTTCTCCCTCATCGCAATTCCAATATTTTGCTAAGATACATCTGCACTTACTAGAATTTATCTTGATGTAGGCCTCTTCCATTTCAAAAGTTTTCCTTAAACTCATTTTATACATTTCCAGAAACTTTATACTTATTATTAAGTCATATATATTCATTGCTCACAACTTTTTCCTCTTCTGGAGATTCACACCTGTCTCAAGTTCCCTAAAGTGTGGCCTCATTTGCTATTCGATTAAAGTCAATTATCTGTCCTCAAATGAGTATTTAGTGGTATACTCTCAAAGTTCTTGAATATTTTTAAATATAGATAGACAATAAGTAGATCTATCGAGTCAATTATTTGACCTTAAATAAACACTTAGTAGCATGCTCTCAAAGCTCTTGAATATTTTAAAATAGATGATAGATTATAGATAGATAGATAGATAGATGATAGATAATAGATAGAACCATAAATAATGATAGTCATGGATATACCTAGTGGCACAGATATATCAGTATTTATGTATTTATAAAAATTTGCCATTCATCAAAGATCAACCTTTTTTTCAATTATATACTAAAATTTTTACTTCAAAAGTCATAGATTTTAGGGGTACCTGGGTGGCTCAGTAGGTTAAGCATCTGACTCTTGGCTTCAGCTTAGGACATGATCTCATGGTTTGTGAGTTCGAGCCCCACATTGGGCTCTGCTCTGACAGTGCTGAGCCTGGTTGGGATTATATCTTCCTCTCTCTCTGCCCCTCTCTGCCTCTCTCTCTATCTCAAAATAAATAAATGAACTTAAAAAAATAAAAAATATACAATATGAATGGATAAAGAAATTGTGGTGTATATACACAAGAGAATACTACTTGGCAATGAGAAAGAATGAAATCTGGCCTTTTGTAGCAACGTGGGTGGAACTGGAGAGTGTGATGCTAAGTGAAATAAGTCATACAGAGAAAGACAGATACCATATGTTTTCACTCTTACGTGGATCCTGAGAAACTTACCAGAAGACCATGGGGGAGGGGAAGAAAAGAAAAAAAGTTAGAGAGAGGGAGGGAGGCAAACCATAAGAGACTCTTAAAAACTGAGAATAAACTGAGGGTTGATGGGGGGTGGGAGGGAGGGGAAAGTGGGTGATGGGCACTGAGGAGGGCACCTGTTGGGATGAGCACTGGGTGTTGTATGGAAACCAATTTGACAATAAATTTCATAAAAATAAAAATAAAATAAAAATTTTTTAAAAAGTTAAGAGTTTTTAGTTTTAACAGGTCTTTTCGTGCTGTTTCAGACATCCCAAGTGTTCTTCCTTTGTTTATTTATACCTCGTTCTTGTTTAGGACTTCCAGAAGTTCAATTTCACTAATTATGACGGGTGATTCTTCAACCTGTTCCTCCTCTTGCCACACCACGGACGGTTTGATGCCTCTTCATTCTCCAGATCTTTGGTTTTTCACTATCAGATCACATCATATGTAAGACAACATCCCAGGACATACTGTGCTGTCCATACTTCATCTATCTTCTCTTTACTCAATTATCATCAAGGGTTCAAAACAGGGAGCATTCCATCCCCACTCAGAGTCGCCATGCTGTACAAGCGCTAAATGGGACATTTGGGACAATATTTGTAAGGGGCTCATTCACCGTGCCTGGCATAGAAATTACCGGGGCCAATGTCATCTCTCTCCCAACATCGTTTCTTCTGAAAAAATATTGATAAAGATATCTTATCTGTAGGCCATGAAATGCTTTACTCTGTGGAATGACTGGTCTAGATTTCTGTTTCAAAAGGTTGCTCAAGTAGAAGTGTGAAGGGCGAGACTACGCCCAGGAGACACCACTCACTGAGGACAAAAGAGGGAGATGGTTAGTGGAGAATGAGGCTGGAGACATAGAGGCCAAAATGGAAGCTACAACTGCATATTAAATGTTTTTGAAAAGGATGATAGAGACAATGAAAGTTAAATGTTTAAGCTGACAAGGAACAGAGCAGCCCGGCTGGATTCAAGTTCAGGCTAGCTCCAAACCCTGTGCGACACGTGGTAAAATAGGGCAAAGAGAGAATGATTGACTGAGTGCCAGCGGTCAAAGACCAGTGACATGTGACCCAGAGGGTTCTAGTTTCGGGAGAGTTGGAAATAAGCCCTCAGGGCTTTGATTCTTAGAATCATGATACATTCTCCTTCCTCTCCTATCTTGAGCTTATACTTCTCACAGTATGGACCCTCCGTATTTTTCTCTGGACTGTAATAGCACTTCCTGTAAAATATATGTCATATTTCTTTTAAAATGCTCCGATTGAGTTCAGCCTGGCCGAGTCCCTGCACCTGCTGGGGTTTGTGAGAACTTCATGGTCAGTCATTATTGGAACTCCCCCTCCCCCACTGCATCATGCAAGTCCGGGAAAGATAAAAGAACCTGTTTTCAAGTCCACAACGGACTCCTTTGGCCAGTCTTTCTTGCTGCCATCCTTAACCATCAGTGGCCTTGAAGGCCACCATTGTACCCAAAGCAAAACCATGTAAGAGTAAGTAACAGGTTTGTATGTGCCCATGCCACTATTCCCATACAAGTTTTTTTCTGGGTCCCTGAATTTGAGGGGGACCTAAATGTTCTTCCACCTGGGGAAACTCCAAGTACCATGTTCTTCTCTCTTTCAGGGAAACTTCTTTTCTTTAGCTCTCAGTCTTGGCCTCCCCATCTGCTCCCTTTCTCAGAGCACGTAGCTTAATTTTCCCACAGGCCTTGGGCCAACAGTTCAACACCATAGTCATCGGGACAGATCTAGATCACTGATGTGCTTAGCTGGTCAGTAAAGTGCTGACCGATTCATGAGTATGAATTTCCAGTAATCACAAATGTGTATATTTCATATAAAAATCTAGAGCCCATATTCACACCCGGAAAAAAAAAAAACAGACTGGTGTTTTTAATGGTCGTCATTCTTGTGTATGGGGTTTGCACACCCCGCACAGCCCCCCTTACTGCCCTGGCATGAGGATCAGTCAGTTCTCTTTTTCCTTTGACCCCTGAAGATATTCCATGTATCTTCAGACCTGCAGTAACTCAGAGTAAGTGAAGCTCAGACTGTTGGGATGTAAAGCCCCTCACTCGTCTCTTAAGGAAATATCTCTCTATTCTTTTCTAATAAGCCTGCAAGGAAAAAAAATATTAACACACTTATTTTCTCATTCAGGTTATCCTGCCACATTAACTTCTTAGTAGAATTCTTCTGTTATGATGATGTTCTGTCATCTCAACCATAGATGTGTATATAGTGAGCTAGAGCAATGAAGGTGTTACTTATAAATATTACTTACATACTTTGAGCGAGAGAGAGTGTGTGTGGGTGGAGGAGGAACAGAGAGAGAGGGAGAGGGAGAATCCTAAGCACGTGCAGCTGTCAGCAGAGAGCCCAGTGCGGGGCTCGAACCTTCCAACCTGTAAGATCGTGACCTAAGCACAAATCAAGATTTGGACGCACCCATGCACCCCAGAACTTGTTACTTGTAACACCCCAGTGAGCACTACATCTCATAGGTCGGGAGAGCTGTCCATCAAGTTGGTTACGAATTGCCACCAGGAAGACTGGGTAGACAGATGTGTGCTCATGGCAGTTAGATGATAATGTGATTAATTGTTTGGATTTAAATAGAATTATCGTTATTCAGGCAAAGCCGAAAGGTCCATATTACTGAGGAAATATTTTTCGTGCAGCAGTCTCCTAACAGTTTCTAAACTGATCACACTGTTTCCAGTAGATCTTGAAAAACACACTTGAAATGTGTTTTCTGATAGGGAACTTCTATTTATAATTTAGTAATTGGCAAGAAGGAAAAAGAATGAAGAGGAATGAAGCAACAATGAAGAAGCTGCGATGTGAAGAGCTCTTGTCCTCTGTAGGGGCCACGTGGCCCCGTTTCCTACAGCAGAGTCTCTAATACTTTGTGATTTAACCCTGGTTTCTCATGTCTTAGAGCCCATTCTATTGAGCTTATCCAGGTAGTGCTTTGGAAGTGGAACCCAATAAAATTTCGATATAGATTTTTAAAAAATGTTTACTTATGTTTCATAGAGAGAGACACAGAGCGTGAGCAGGAGAGGGGCAGAGAAAGGGAGACCCAGAATCTGAAGCAGGTTCCAGGCTCTGAGCTGTCAGCACAAATCCTGACATGGGGCTCGAACTCACCAACCGGGAGATCCTTGAGCGATGCGGAGTCGGATGCTTAACCGACTGAGCCACCCCGGTGCCCATCAATATAGATGTTTTAAAAGATAGTAAGTACAGCAGTTCTAGCATTGACTTTATTCAAAGAAGTTTCAGGTTTCACCACTCATTAGATCACAAAACAGCAACACTTGAAATAAGATAATGACTCCTGCCATGATTAACACTGCGTACGTTGGCTGTTCTGAACCGATGTATGACAAACTCCTTGCAAATCAGAGAATTGTATTCACCCTGATGGTAACGCAATTATAATCTTAGTAGTCATTATAGAGAAAATATATAATAAGGAGTTATTACGCACGTATGAATATTTAATGTTTTTGTAATTTGTGATCACGCATTACATCATTGGCCAAAATATGTTTGAAAATAAGTCGGCAGACACTCTTTGGTGTCAACATACACACTTTTAGGACTTTTGCAGTAACTTTGTGGCATCCTCCCCCTTCAGTCGTCGTCCATAAATCACGAGCTGTTGGCTACTGATTTACACAAAGCACATTTCGAGGGTTGAGTTGCACAAATGAGTCCTATCACCCAAATCAGAGTATGAGTGTATGTGGGCGTAACCCTATTGCACCATGCACGACTCTAGAAGAACCCTTTAAGGAAGCTAGCCATTGCTCGTCAGTTTTGAGCAACTTTGGCAAACTGTCAGTAACCCACCAAGGCTCCCTTCTTGACATGTTTCCAACCTGAACAGATTGTGAGCAGAGTTGCTTTAATGCAGCCTGTCACAGGGCTCACGACTGTAAATCAAAGATGCGTGGCGTGAGATCACATGTAGGGGAAAAAATGACATACTTTGTGAAGGCGTGCTGGATAAAAATCTACCATCTCATCTGTTTTGCAGACCTACCACCGCCATTACGATGCATAGGTATTAAGCGCAGGACACAAGCAAAAAGAAAACGTTGCTGCTTCTGTTAGTGTCAGTGTCAAAAACACATCTCTGAAGTCCTCTTGCCGTATCAAGGAGAAGCAGCGACTGTCTTTTCAGAATATTCCTGCCAAACAAACTAATTAACACCCAAAATACCTCTATGTGTGTACTCTACTCTCTGATCTTCAGCCGAGTTATTTTTTTTTCCTCTTTTTTAAAAAAACTGACCTACAGTTGACGCCCAGTGTTACATTAGTTTGGGGGGAACAACATAGTGATTCGGCAAGTCTGTGTTATGCTGTGCTCGCCACATAGCTACCATCTGTCACCATACAGCGTGATTACAGTCCCATTGACTGTGTTCTCTAGGCCGTATACCATGACTGACTCGTTCCGTAATTGGAAGCCTGTACCTCCCTCCATTGCGCCCATCACTCCCCCTTCCTCCCCTCTGGCAACCGCCAATGCATTCTCTCCATTTATGGATGCGTTTCTGTGTTTGTTCATTGTTTTGTTATCCAAAACATTTTGATTTTAGGATTTTAAAACTAAATTTCACCCCTTTTAGTCTATATTTATAACTTTTCCTCATAGCTTGGAATTATTAGATTGTTGATCTAGACCTTGGGTAACAATCTTTAGTAACACGTGGAAAGTATCTGGGTTTTTAAAACTTTGCGAAGACTACTACTTTATTCTGGTCAGCTGCTTGATAATTAGATTCATTTTCATTTCCACCTAAAATCACTAGTTGGGTGTAGAGTTCTATGATCTTCAATACAGACATAGATTTGTGAAACAGCCACAACAGACGGGATTGGAATAATGCCATCACCACGTAAAACTTCATGGTGCTTTCCTCTTGTGGTCAAATCCTCCTACATCCCTAATCTTAGCAACTACTCACGTGTTCTCTATTTCTATAGCTTTGACATTTCCAGAATGTTATATAAATGGAATCCCACAGTAAGAGAACTTTCAAGACTGGATTTTTTCACTTAGCATATGCATTTAACATCCACTCGTGTTGCTGCATGCATCAATGGGTCACTCTTTTTCATTGCTGAGTAGTATTTCATTGCATTGATGTACCACATGGTTATTGATTTGCCCACTGAAGTGCGTTTTGGTTGTTTCTATTTTCAGCGATTACGAATAAGATGCTATAGATATTCACACACAATAGTTAGCGTGGAGATTAATTTCTATTTGTCTAGAGTACCTAGGAATGAGATTGCTATATGCTATGGTAGCACGTTTCACTTCCTATGAAACTGCCAAACTATTTTGCAGAGTGATGACAGCAGTTTGCAAACTGACTAGCAAAGAATGAGAGTTTCTGCTGCCCTGCATCCTTGCCATCATGTGGTATTGTCACGTTTTATTTTTCCTACCCATTTTAATAAGTGTATAGAGGTATCCTCTTGTGGTTTTGATTCGCATTTCTGTAATGGCTAAAGGTGTTGAACATCTTTTATGTGTTTCTTTTCCCTTCTGAATAGTTTCTTTTCTAAAGAGTCTGTTCCGACTTTTGCCCATTTATAAAGTGGGTTCTTTGCCTCTTTATTGTTGGGTTTTCAGAGCATTTTTAACGTATTATGGATATAAGTCTTATGGCAAATATTTAATTTTTGCAAATACTTTTTCCCAGTGGGTGGGAGGGTTGGTTTTTGGCTTTCACAACATAATCATAATTTTTCTAGCAAAGAAAAATTACTTTAATTTTAATGCAGTCCAATTTGTGTTTTTTTCTTTTATGGAATTAGGTATTATTTTTATGAATTTTTGCCCACCCTAAGTTTCCAAAGATTTTTCTCTCATGTGTTCTATGAATTTTGTATATCTCTTACATTTAAGTCAATCACTAGCTATCATTAAATTTTTATATACACTGTGAAGTAGAAGTCCATGTTTAAAATTTTGCATCTGAATATCCAACTGTTACTGTACCTTTTGCTGAAAAAACCTTTCATATCTCTACTGATTTGCCTTTAAAGCTTTGTTAAAAAATCAGTTGACCATATTTGCCTAAGTCTGTTTTTATAATTTCTATTCTACCCTATTGATCTATGTGACTATTTTGTCATCAAGGTAACCTCCTTGAGCACCAAAACTTTATAGTAACTCTTAAATTTGTGTTGTCAGAGTCCTCCAGTTTTTTTCTTTTTCAATTTGTTTTGAGTATTCCAGTATTTTTCTTTTTTTACTCTTCTTATAAATCATGAAGTCAGCTTGTCTATATCTATAAAATTCCTACTAGAATTTTGATTTGGGATATATTAAATCTGTACTTAAATTGAGGAGATATTACTATATTGACTGTCCCAATGAACACAATATGTCTCTCTATTTATTTAGGTCTAAGAAGTTGACTTTTTTCACCAATGTTTTACACTATGTAAGTCCCATACATATTTTGTTAGATTTAAATGTGTTTCTTTTGTTTATTTTTTGAAGGAAGGTACTTTTTCAAGGTTAGGTTTACAATTGTTTGTTTTTAGTTTATAGAAATATAGCTGATTTTTGTAACTTGACTTTGTATCTTGCAACTTTTCTAAACTCCCTTATTAGTTCAAAGAGCTTCTCTTTTTGTAGATTTGATGGTGTTTATTACACACAGTCTCATTGTTTGCAAATAGGAATTGCTTTATCTCTTCATTTCTAATTTGCATGACAGTTATTTCTTTTCCATGCTTTATTTCATTGGCTAAAACTTATAGTAAGGTTTTGAATAGAAGTGGTAAAAGTGGACATTCTTGAGTTTTTCCTGATTCATGGGGGGAAGAATTCAGTTTTTCAAAATGGCCTAATGCTACCTGTAGATTTTTTATAGATGTCTTTATCACACTGAGAATGTCTCCTGTCATTCCTAGTTTGCTAACAGTTTGTATCATGAATTGATGTTTAATTTTGCCTGATACGTTTTCTACATGTCTCGATATATTCATGTACTTTTCCCGTTAGGTCCTAAGCAGATTAGTAGAAGATGTAAAGAATCTCTTAAATGCACTTTGCAAATGTCAAATCTCTGTAAAATCTGATGGCCTAAAGCCAAAAGCAATCCAACAAATACATTTCTGTGTAGTTAAGATAATAAGGTTCATATGTGCAAGTCTTCTCATTATAAATTTAATACATATTTGGCATATACTATCTGTGATGGTTCTAATCTTCTGGGCTAGCGGCCAAATCCTGTCCAAAATGTTTTTGGCTTGGTCTATAAGATATTTTTTTTAAAAGTTGACTTAGAGTCCAGTATTTAAACTTCAGCAGGTTTCATTTCCTTTTCTGGATTGCTGGTTTCCCTTGGAAGCTCTCACAAAACTAGACCTCATTGCTGTGTGGCACCATCAGGTGGAGTTGAGTAGCAACGATCCCTGTTTTACAAGAGTCATAAGGTCTATTTCACTATAGTACCCAGAATTCCCTGAGCTGTTTTGCTCATTTATGTTATCTGTCTTACAGCAATAGGCTATGGAGTTTGCAATTGCTGACCTAGAAAACTGGGTAGATCCCTTGTTAATGAGTATACTCTTCTTAAAAAATTACCAGAACCTACATAATGAGATACTATTTTGCGCAATGGGATGTCCATTTTTTTAAAAAAATAATTAAGATATGCTATTGAAATGCACAATTCTAAATATTTTGGAAGCAAACAGAAATTGACATAGATAGTTGCTGTTATTATGGCCATGTGGATCAGAGTCTTAAAAATACTCATATCTTTGAACAATTAATTCTCTTTCTTGGGATTTACCTTAGGGAGATGATTATAGCCATGTGTAAAATTTTAGCAATGATTAAATTAATGATTGTCACCGGCACTTAGGAAAAAAAATGGGAAAATGATGAGTTACCAGGTTAGCAACATATCAATGACATAAAATCTTCCTACAAATTCCAGCCATTTTCAAATGCCCGGGAAATGGCCTTTATTGTGTCCCCAAAGGCTTGCTATAGAACAAGACCAAAAAATAAGACCTCCTGAACATGCATATTCCTTGAGTAAAACCAAACAAGCATGAAAGGATGTAAAGAAGGTGAAAAACCTTCTTCCCATCAGATCACTCTCTGCCTGTAATTCAGACCACAGGGTCTGTGCTAACCAGAAAACTTGGCCCCTGTCTTCTTTTGAATGGAATCTATGTAGGGAACTAGCAAGAACTGAAGCCTTTTCATTTCTTCCTTCAAACCTATTCAGAGACAATAGATACAGAAGAAAACATGGTTGAATACATTTCAAAAGAAAAAGCATAAGGTGCGTAATTGGAGATGGGACAGGCCTAGTGAGGAGTGCAGGCCTGTAGTTGTACATCAGTTATGTGCAATATTTCTATAGTGGGGAACTCTATATCCGACCTCCCAAGAATAATGGAAGAACCATACCATCAGAGCCAAAGAATCCAATGAAGTCCACCAGACCCAATCTGGATAAAT
This sequence comes from Prionailurus bengalensis, assembly GCF_016509475.1. Classification (NCBI taxonomy): domain Eukaryota; kingdom Metazoa; phylum Chordata; class Mammalia; order Carnivora; family Felidae; genus Prionailurus; species Prionailurus bengalensis. The sequence continues at coordinate 11,012,491 of NC_057353.1, read as the reverse complement.
GTCAACTACACACAAGAAATTGAGTTGGAGTTATAGGCATCAACTTCTCTTCTGTGTCTAGTCTTCAGAAGTCCAATCAGAATAATCCATAAGTCTTGTCTTTCAGAAAACCTCAGGCCCAGCTTCCTTTTTAGTCAAAGAAAACTAATCCAAACAGAAAAAGGTAACAGCATGAAGACTATAAAAAAATTCCAAACCAGAAAGTAACAGAAAAGCATAGCCTTGAATATTCAAAAGAGGATAATTTTAGACATAATTTGCATAACATTTATGTTCAATAATTTTTTTTTTAATTAACAAAAGTGTTTAGGCCTTGGAGGTTGTTTTCAAGATTTTCACGTTAGAGATAATCTATTGCTAAATGCTGACATTTTAATCTCAGTGTACTCTTTGACCCAAGAATTGAATAAAGGAAAATTCCTTTTTGTTAGAGTTTTGTGGCCTTTATTTGGTTGTATTAAGTGTTTTAGTTGTTTGCACTGCATTGTGGTCACATTGGAGTCTCTAGAATATCAGTTTTCTTTATGTAATTTGAACTTTATTAATGTATTGCTGCCTGGTTCTTTTTGAAAATAGTCTACAGTTGTCTGAAAATAACATGCCTTTTTTGCTTAAATAAACCAAGTGATATTGCATTATCTAATCCTCTATATACATTTTATATGTTCTTACTTATGTCAATAAGTTTGTCACAGTAAACATGTGAAAATTTCTACCTTAATATTCAGTCTTTTAATAGCATGTCTCCCCTAAATGCCATTTCACTAGGTATCTGTCTATGGAAAACCTAGTTTAAAATTATTTATCTGATAATGGGGGAATTTAACTTCAGCAAATATATCTGTTGATCACTGATGTGTTTGTCTTACTTCATTTCACTTAAATATCTTGTGTTTATTATACTTTCTTATATTCCCTTTCATTTACTTTTCCTATCTTATAATATTGATCAGGTTTTGCTCGCTTTTTATTCCAATGATATGTTACCAGTTAATTATTTTTAATTTCATAGCATATATTTTAACATACATTTATCTGAAGTCATAGATAAACATTATGTACATTCTTTCCCCAAATAAACAAGATCCCTGCTTCTGCCTTGAAAAATTTAGGCATTCGCCATTCTTCTTCTCCCTTTCCTTCCTTCTTTTCCCTCCAAACTCCTACTATACTTGTCTTTGATATTTTATTTTTATTCTTAGGTTTTATCATATGATAGTCATCTCTGTGTTTACCTATGTTTTTTAAGAGAATTCATTTGTTTTCCAGTCTATCTCATTACAAATGCAATTTCCATCAATTTCCAACTTTTTAAAAAAAATTGCTACAATCATGCTTTTTTTTTATTTCAAGGAGAATACTTTTTCTTTCTAGCACAGTGACATATATATCGCTATGTGTATATATATATATATCTTCGCTTTAAAATTTTTCTTATCAGGTTATTAAGGTTTAATTTACATAGTAAATTCCACCTTTTAGAAATACATAGTTGATCCATAACCACCACCACCATCATTTCCACCTCACCAAAAAGTTCCTTCATATCTAATTGCTGTCCAGTCTCTTCCCTCACCCCTGAGCCCAGGAACCAATCCAATTTCTCTTCCCACAGCCTGGGTTCCCAAAATGTCATATAAATTGAGTCAGACAGTGTATAGCCTATTGTGACAGGCTTTTTTCACCTGTATAATGCTTTGAAGAATTATCCATATTGTTGTATGTGTTAGAATCTCAGGTCATTCGTTGCTGAGTAGCATTCCATTGTATGGGGAAACCGCAATTTTTTAAACCCATTCCCAGGTTATAGGGCATTTAGATTTTGGCCCAGATTTTGACTATCACCTATAAAGCTGCTGGTCATGTACGGATCTTGTGTAAACATAGGTTTTCATTGATCTTAACTAAATACCTAAGAGGGATTGCTGGTCTCTGTGGGAAGTGTATGATTAACTTTGTAAGAAACATGGCTGCAGTATTTTGCATTTCTCCCGGAAATCTAACCGATTTCAGGTTGCTCTGCGTATTCATTAGGACTTGGATTGTCAGGCTTTTTTTTTTTTTTTTCACTTTTAGCCATTGCAATGGATGATTAGGAATATGTGATTGTGTTTATAATTTACATTTCTTTAACGCTTATTTTTATTTTTGAGACAGAGAAAGACAGAGCACGAATGGGGGAGGGTCAGAGAGAGAAGGAGACACAGAATCCGAAGCAGGCTCCAGGCTCCAAGCTGTCGGCACAGAGCCCGAAGCGGGGCTCGAACTCACGGACCGCGAGACCATGACCTGAGCTGAAGTCGGACGCTCAACCGACTGAGCCACCCAGGCGCCCCTACATTTTAAAAATAACTAATGAACAATGTTGAGCATCTTTTCATGTGTATATGTGCTATTCATGAAACTGCTTTGGCGATGTGTCCTCGTGAAAGTCCAATAGAAATCCAATCACTCCATCCCATTTGTTGAAAACACTATCATTTTAATATTGAATAGCCATTGCATCTTTGTAAAAATCAATTGATGATACTTCTGTAGGTCCGTTAGTGGATCTTCCCATCTATTATAATGTTCTATCTAACTATCCTATTCAAAACCTTACTGTTTTGATTACTGTACCTTTGGGGGGGACCATACTTTCTGGTTTCTTGGTATGCTTAATGAGTTTTCAGTGACAACTAGATATTTAAATATTATAATGGGATAACTCTGGAAATCAGATTCTCCCCATTCCCAGGATTTGTTGTTCTTGTTTGTTGCAGGCTATAGTTATTCTTTGTTTTGTTACTTTTCAGAACTAGTTTTGCAGGTTTTTCTCCAGCTTGCGCATGATCACTGTATTCTTTTTTCCTTTAGCGTGTTTTCAGCTAATGTTCTGACCCAGATTTCCTCAAATGCTAGCAGCTAAAACACGCGTGCACGTGCTCACGCAAAGAAACGAGCAAACAAAAACAAAAAGTCTCCCAGTCTTTGCTGATTGGCTTTGAGCTAGAACACTGTTTTGACACTTGGCCCGAACATTTATAATTCCAACTTAGTCTTTTTGCACTGACCCAAGAGATCAGCCAGAAGTGAAAGCTTATAGTCTTCTTGGGTCTTTTCTGAGAATGTGTCCTGCCCTGTATAAGTGTGTGTGTGGCATACACAGAGAATGAATGCCTTAATTTCCCAAAGAAACTATGTCCCCGGCTTTTCTTTCTATCTTTGGCTGATCCACTGTGTTTTAAAAAATTTGGTGTTTTACATTAAATTTTTTTTTAACATTTATTCATTTTTTGAGAGACAGAGAGAGACACAGAGTATGAGTGGGGAGGGGCAGAGAGAGAGAGGGAGACACAGAATCCAAAGCAGGCTTCAGGCTGTGAGCTGTCAGACAGATCCCAACGTGGGGCTTGAATTCATGACCCACAAGATCACGACCTGAGCCAAAGTTGGACGCTCAACCGATGGAGACACCCAGGTGCCCCATGGTCTTTTATATTTTATTCATGCTTGAAATTCTCTGAAATTCTTTATCTATCTATCTATCTATAATGTTTATTTATTTATTTTTAAGAGAGAGAGAGAGAGAGAGGCAGAGAGGCAGAGAGAGAGAGAGGGAGATAGAGAATCCCAAGCAGGCTCCACATTGTCAATGCAGAGCCCCCCAAGGGGCTCGAACTCACAAACCATGAGATCATGACCTGAGCCGAAATCAAGAGTTGGAGGCTTAACTGACTGAGCCACCCAGGCACCCCCCCTCTCTGAAATTCTTGAATCTGTGGTTTGTCTTTCTTAATTTTGAAAATTTCTTAGCCATATTCTCTTCAAATATATCTTTCTCTTTTCTTTCTGGAATTTTGGTTATACCTGTGTTAGACCACTTTATATTTTCCCACAGCTCTTGGGTTCTCTATTCTGGTTTTTCACACTTTATCTCTTTGTATTTCAGTAAAGATAATTTCTATTAAAGTTAGATTTATTTCCAAGGAAATATGGTTCTAGGAATCCACTGAAAGTAGAAACCATCCAGGAAGGATCACCATCTGAGCCCTAATCTTAGAGAGGTACCACTGCTACAGAATCAATGTGCCAAAGCAGGGAGAAACAAGTAAAAAATTGTCTCAACCACTCTGTCCTCTTGACCTTTAATCTCCTGTCATTTCCTGCTAGTGGCTAACTCCAACTAAAGCCTTATGAAAAAGATGACTGAGTAATGCATGTTGGGGTCAGGCTCCAAGGATTTGGAACACCATAGAAAATGGCAGGCAATGGATGGAGGAGAGACTACAATTGCCATCATTCCTGTTAATCTGAAAATATGAAATAATGTATCATCATGGTTTATTTTGTATGACTTCTATTATGCAGGAGGTTGGCTTCCTATAATACCTTTACGGCCATATCTACTTACTTTCCTGAGGCTATTCTCTGCCAAGATTTTCCTTGTAGCCAAAACGATATCCTATCTGTATAAAAGTATCCATGATTACCTAGGAAAAATCCTTTAATAACTATTTTCACGTAAAATGGATAGATTAGATACAGAGAAAATAAAAGGGATACACACATACACACATTTTTCTAAGGTCGCCGTAGCAAATGTCCACGCCCTGGGTGGCTTAAAGCAACAGAAATGTATTCCGTCCTGGAGCACCTGGGTGGCTCGGTTAAGCATCCGACTTGGGCTCAGGTCATGATCTGGTTCGTGAGTTCAAGCCCCCAAGTCCAGCTCTGTGCTGACAGCTGGGAGCCTGGAGCCTGCTTCGGATTCCGTGTCTCCCTCTCTCTCTGCTCCTCTCCGGCTCGAACTGTCTCCCACAAAAAGAAATAGACAGAAATGTATTCTGTCCTGGTTACCAGTAATCACTGACATTGCTCAGCTCCCAACTCCAGTCCCTGCCTTCATCTTCACGTGGCTTCATCCTCTGTGCCCGGGTCTTCTCTGTTCCTGCCTTTCTCAAATCTCCCTCTACCTTTGTCTTGCAAGGACCCTGGTCATGGCATCTGGGGCCCACCTGAACGATCCAGGATGACTTCACCTCAAGACCTTTAATTTAATTACATCTGCAAAGATCCTTTTTCTAAATAAAGCAACATTAGCAGGTATGCGGTATGAATATCTTCTTGGAGCCTTTTTTCAGCCTGTCATTTATCACACATACACCTCAAATAGGTTTCTTATTAATAATGCTAGGCAGATCTTCTATTCCTAGCCATACTTTTGTCCACTTGATGTCTCATAGCATGAGATAGGTGAATTAAAATGGTATGTTTTACTATTTTGCTCTTTATCCTCGGATCTCCTATAATTTCTGCTTTATGAACACTGCCACTAAGTTATTTGGTGCGTAAAAATTTATAATTATATCTTTATTATGGATTGCACATTTTGTTGCTATAAAATGTCCTTATGATTTCATGCAGTGTTCCCTTGTCTTACAGTGATATTGTGACTCCCGGCTTTATTATTTGAATTTACCCGGTTTATCATTGCCCCGTCTTTAACTTCCAGTTATCCGGAATCACTTTCTTTTAGAAGTGTTTTCCTTTTTAAACGTATAGCACATAGGTGTATACTCTGAGCAGCACGAAACATTTTTCAACTGGCGAGTTTGGGCGATTTCATTTATTTACATGACAGGTAAATTTGATTATAACTCTAATATAGTATGCTATATCTTTTTTTTTTTTTTAAAGTATCAGGCACCTCTCACACACCCTCATACCTTTAAACTCACCTGCCTCTCGCGCTGGCCAACGCTGCACCTGGGCTCTCCAGAAGACTGGATGTTGGCCCAAGCCCACAGACCTCAGTGCACCTCCAACTCCGAGCCAGTTGCCTGTTACTGCAAAGTCTCACTGCTAATTGCGCCACTGGACATGTACGTGTAAGAAACCTGGAGCCATGTGGTTTCTGTTGATTTTTTTTTTTTTTTTAATATTTCTCAGTTTTCACAGTGGTCTTGTCAAACGCAATTACACCCAGTACTTAATCTGTCCATTTTACCTGGCGTCTTTTTACCGGTGCAACTGCTGAAGGTGAGGACGTTATTATGCTGGGACCACCTCTTACCTTCTTTTCCATTTTTCTTCATGTTTTTAATTGACTCTGTCCTAGGAAGTCAAAATACAGTATGCCTATTTCCTGTTTTGTCACCATAATCTTTCCCTTCGTTTTCGTCTTTTTTCTACATTTATGTAGATTCATTGCTCACTGCCAAGCCTCTCTCTTTAATTGTTCAGTCGTCTTGGGGCGCCTGGGTGGCTCAGTGGGTTAAGCGGCCGACTTGGACTCAGGTCACGATCTCGCGGTCTGTGAGTTCGAGCCACGCGTCAGGCTCTGGGCTGATGGCTCAGAGCCTGGAGCCTGCTTCCGATTCTGTGTCTCCCTCTCTCTCTCTGCCCCTCCCCCGTTCATGCTCTGTCTTTCTCTGTCCCAAAAATAAATAAAAAACATTAAAAAAAATAAAAAAAAATTTAATTGTTCAGTCGTCTTTAGTTCGGTTGGAGGTTACCCTCTATTAGATCCCTCAAAAGGGGATCAGGGAAACACATTTGTTTTAGGTGGATGGTCATAACTCTAAGCTTTTATATTTGTATTACAAATATCATGCTTTTCCTGAGGATTGTACCTATTTTGTTCCAATATATTTCTTTGAAAGTCTGTACAGTTTTTTTTCCCTTATAAGTGACTTATTCCTTTTGCCTAAATGCTTATATGAGTCACTTAAAATTTTTGGTGGCTACGACTGCCTGGGTGGCTCAGTCGATTACGCATGCGACTTCGGCTCAGGTCACGATCTCACGGCTCATGAGTTCGAGCCCCGCATCAGGCTCTGGGCTGACAGCTCAGAGCCTGGAGCCTGTTTGGGATTCTGTGTCATTCTCTCTCTCTCTCTGCCCCGCCCCTGCTCACGCTCTAGCTCTCTCTCCTTCAAAAATAAACATTAAAAAGTATTTAAAAATTATTGATGGCTAGAAATTGTTCCCCTAAAGAGGTGGTTTCCCTCCCTTGCATTCTTTCGGTTGATCGTCCATGTTTCTTTACGCTTAAATTTCCACCCCCCCCCCCCGCCCCCCCAATGTATTTCCTGACCTCTTCCAGCTAGCATTTTTCTCTACCAATTGTTTGGTTCCACTCTCTCCTCTTTGAGCTCTTGTAAAAATTTTTTATGCTTTTACTTCATAGAGGCCATTGACTCACTAAGAGTTTTGTGGTGGTGTTTTCATTCACTGAGAAATATTAGGTCACAAATTTCTTCTTCGTGACATGTTCTTTTTTTTTTTTTTTTTTTTCTGGTATTTTTCTCCGTTCACTGGAACGTGTCCTGTGCTGCTTTATTTTTGATTCCCCATCTTGGAAGGAGAAGAGTTATTTCTGAACCACCTATTTATAGGAGTTTCTGGGGAAAGGGTCTATGGCTGCGTCCCACGCTGGCAGTTTTCCTTAAGATGCAGGATTTGGTGCATGCATTCTTTCAACTTTCCCTTTTCCCCATGCAGCAGAGATACGAAGCCTTAGAACTGTCCACATAACAAAGTCTCCTGATCCCCCGCGTCACATTCATTGGCTGCTTCCGGAAAATGTGGCTTAACTGCGTTAGCGTTCACGCACGCCTCGATGGTTGGGAACTCCTCAAAAAGGTATGGCAATTCTGGCTGCTTGTTTATTTCTCCCATCGCGGCTTAGGAACACTTCTGTACAGACTGTGTTTGGTAAATTAAAGATGTGATTCTAGTCTAGAGAATTAAGTGGACTGATGTGTCTTATTCAGGAGGAGGATAGTGATACGGCATTCTTTAAAAAAAAATGTATAAAAGGGGCCCCTGCGTGGCTCACTGGGTTGAGCTTCTGACTTCAGCTCAGCTCGTGATCTCACAGTTGTGGGTTCCCACAGAGCGTTGGGCTCTGCACTGACAGCTCGGAGCCTGGAGCCTGCTTCAGATTCTGTGTCTCTCTCTCTCTCTCTGTCCCTCCCCTGCTCATGCTCTGTCTCTCTCTCTCTCTCAAAAATAAATAAACAGAAAAAAATGTATAAACAATTGTATTACATATAATTCTTCAATTGTAAGTGACAAAAGAATAACCATTGAATTGTAATTGTTCCAACAGAAATAAGATAGATTTTAAAGAAATTGCTAAAAATATGTCATAAATGAATTGATTTGAACTTGACAAATTTTGACAGTTATAAGGAGAAATTTACATTATATTCACATGCTTCTTCATTGCTGTTTCAGAAACTTGGAAAGAAAGTACAAAATCAAAAACATACAGTGTTAGGGCTAACGACACAGTGAGGCAGAATTCGACTGTATTTCTCTATATCGCAATTTACGTTTAGAAAGTAAAACAAAACCCATATTATTTATAACAGCATTTAAGCCATCAATTATATAGAAATAAATCTAACAAAAGATGAGAACTCTATTGAAAAACATAAAACTTCATTAAGAAACACGTAAGTGGAAAGTATGCCACATTCATGGAGATAAGACTAAAATATTATAAATATACTAAATCTGTGTCAAATTTATTTCAATATTCAATGACATCATTTTTTTCCTCTTGTGGAACTTGAGACACTAAGTTCTAAGTAAAAATGGAAAAATAATAGTAACATTTTTGAAGCTGGGAAGACTGAGTCTCAAGGCATTCTGACATGTTTATTATAAAGCTCTAATCATTGAGAGCTCATGTAACTGATGCAGGAATAGAAAATAGTGCACGAAAGCATAAAGGAGCAAGAAAAAGACACACACATGAGGAACTTCGATATATGACCAAGGGACAAGGTAGATGAATGGAGAATGTGAATATTCCAAAAACGGCACCTAGTAATTGAGTGCCATTGGAACAGAATTAAACTGGTTTCCTGTTTCAAACATTCCAAAAAAAAGTGTATACTGCATAAAGTTTAATTACGGAAAAAAGTATGAAGATTTTAGAAGACATTATAGAATTACATACTTAAGGTTGCCTGGGTGGCTCAGTCGGTTAAGCATCTGACTTCGGCTCAGGTCATGATCTCAAGGTTCATAAGTTTGAGCCCCCACATCTGGCTCTGTTTTGGATTCTGCGTCTCCCTCTCTCTCTGTCCCTCCCCCACTCGTGCTGTGTCTCAGTCTCTGTCTCTCTCTCTCTCAAAAATAAACTTTAAAAAAAAAAAGTTAAACAAACATAAAAGATGAATTATACATTCAAGACTGCAAGGTAGTAAATGATTTCCTAAACGAGACACAAATTAAGGGAAAACTTATAAATCTAGGTATGGCAAATTGTCATTTAATCAAAGAGAGCAAAGGAGGACTACAAAAGCAAGTGACAGTATACACGACATTTAAATAAAGGATTAGAATAAATACAGTAAGACTCCTTCAAATAAAAAAAGAAAACAATTGACAAGGCCCTTTTAAAGAAGAAAAAGACTTTCGTAAATGTTGACTTCCGAGTTGGCAGTAAGAATATGAAAAATAGCTGGGGCACCAGGGTGGCTCCGTCGGTTGAGCATCCAACTGGCTCAGGTCATGATCTCGTGGTTCCTGAGATCGAGCCCTGCGTTGGGCTCCGTTCTGACAGCACGGAGCCTGCTTGGGATTCTCTCTCGCCCTTTTTCTCTGTCCCTCCCCGCCCCCCACTCGCATGCACACACTCTCTCTCTCTCAATAAATAAATAAACATTTGTTAAAAAAGAATATTTAAAAAAGCTTAATATTATGGCTCATATAATTGCAAATTAAAATCATGATAAGCTAGTGTATACTACTTATCAAACCAAAGTTTGGCGTTGAATACGGAGCAATCAAGCTTTCCTCCACTACTGTGGCAATGCACGTTGGCACAGCGTTTTAGAAAATAGTGTGTGTCACCTACCGAAATTGAAAACTATTCATATATATATATATATAACCCAGAGAATTTGCTTCTAGACAAGAGTTTAGGGAGACTTGCACATGAACTTGTACGTGAACACATATCCATGAACGTCCATAGCATCCCTGTCAACAGAACTGAGTGTAGCCAAATAAGTAATAGACTGTGACATAGTCACACAGCATGGATCTCGCTGGCGTAATTTTGAGTAAAGAAACAGGACATCAAAGAGACCATGTTATTCTATTAACACAAAATTCCAAAGCAGACAAATCTAAATTTCTGTTGTTTACAGGTACATAATTGTATGGGAAAATTATAAAGAAAAGCTGGGAGCTGATTACCATGAAAGTTAATATGGTGGCTACATTTAGACCCAGAGGGGGTTGTTTGAAACACAGTAGAAGTTATTTTAGAGGAGGGACATGAGGACATTTTCTTGAGTGTGAGCTGTGTCCTATGTCTGGTTCATTGTAGTTTGCTCATCTATCCTGTTACTTTGCCCATGTGTTTTATTTACTGTTGATAGTGTATGTTATATTTTATGAGAATGAAGAAACAAAATATTCACAATGCCAGTTAAAAAGACATGTCATTGAGGAATAACTCTAAAGTCATACATGAATTTATGGAGCCAAATATAAACTTGGCTTCTCTTTAATGTCCTTCAGTGAGGGAAGAACACCAGTTAACAGACTGCAACACGCAATGCAGAAAAAGTTTACTTGTCCCACACATAACCTTTAAATGCAGAGTAATTCTAACCACAATCTCAAGAGGCTTTGCCAGGGGGGTTGACAAACAGGTTCTGAAGTTTATTTATAAAAATGAAATTTGGGGTCGCCTCGGTGGCTCAGTTGGTTAAGCATCTGACCCTTGACTTTGGCTCAGGTCATGAGGACCTCATGCGTGAGTTCAAGCCCAGAGTTGGCTCTGTGCTGATTCTTTCTCTCTCCCTCCCTCTCTGCCCCTCCCCTGATCATGCTCTCTCTTTCTCTCTCTAATAAACAATAAAAGAATATACAAAATTTTAAGTGTAGCCAAAATCATTCTGAAAAAGAACAAACACCTTTTGGTACTAAAAACGTTACTTCTGTGAGGAACCACTTTTGTTACCTTAAAAGGAAGTCACAACCACTTCAGGTCCTTTACAGCTCACAGAATGTGAGGATACTTTCAATTTCTTTCTCCAAAAGGCCTTTAAAGAGGAAAATACAAAACTTCTTTTAGCATCCCATTTGAACTGGTCTTGACTTTCCGTTTCGGAAGTTATTTTTGTGGCCCAAACTAAATTTCTTGTCCTCACGCTTGTGTCTTATGTTGTCTCCATTCTCTGTGCTTCAAGGCTTCCAATCTTTAAAGATTCTTCCTAAGTTCTCATTATCTTTTCCCCCTCCCAATGGGGAGAAAAAAATAGCAGCTCCAAGACTTTCCCTGATTTTCATACTTCCTGTGTTCTCCAAAATTTTCTCTTTTTGTTATGTTTCTCTTCAACTTGACTGGGGCAGGAGGGATGTGAGAGGGTAGAGCCTAGGTAGAGGGCAGAAGATATTCACCAGTTACGGGGGACATTTTGTTTTGAGGAGTATATGCTCACTGTTACTGGTCCTGCAGGTTTAACCAATATTATAAATAGGAAGGAGTGTTGTAATAAACAATAATCGTTTTTTTTCCAAGTTTGCTAAACCCAAGCCAATGGCGTATTTATCTAACAGAATGTATGAGTAGCACTGTATAATTTTCTGTTTACTTTCACATACATTATTTCATTGTATTCGCTAAATGGTTTTTTGAGTTGATGACTGGTATTATTACTCCCTCGGATGAGGGCACCCTGCGTGTTGACCTGATTTGCCCAAGGTCCCCCGAGGACAGCAGGACAAGCCCTAAAGCCAAGTCTTCTTTTAACTGATATTCTTTCTTTTTCACATACTCAAGTACTCATTTGATATATCCAAACTCCAGCATCACAAACTAATTTGGATAACCTCCTAGCATTTACATAATGTATTCCATTTTGGGGTTATTGGGCGATTTCTCCTGTGGAAGAACATCTGCCTGCGATCGTCATTCGTAACAAATAGAACGGTGCCCCCTCACTCCACCCCACCCCCCCATCAAGATATTCGCATCCTAATTCCTCCAAGCTGGTGAATGTGCTACATCCCCTGGTAAGAGAGAAGTAGGAGATGGAATGATGGTTTCCAAACAACTGATCTTAAAATAAGATTGCTCTGGATTATCTGGTGAAGCCAAGGGAATCACAAAGGTCCTTGAAATGTGGACGAAGTGTCAGAAAAGGCTGTGTCAATGTGATGTGATGTGATGGCAGAGCAAATCAGCCATTGCTTGCTTTGAAGATGGAAGGGGCCATGAGGCCAGGAAGGCCTCCGCCTTCAAATACTAGAAAAGGCAAGAAAACGGATTCTCCCTGAGAGGCTTGTTTCCCGATGCCCAAAGTTGGGATCTTCTCCAATACCAATTCTCTAGTTCTCCAACACTGAGTGGGTGTCCGGCATTTCAATTAAATTCTGACACTAAGTCCCAGGGTTAGCCCCCCAGATTAAGGGCTCAGTCCCACCGGGCTGCCCCCACTTCAGACACCAGCCACAAATGCGGTGTCCAGGGTACTCACATTTCTGCCTGTAAATGCACGGGTTCCCACAACTCCTCCTCAGCTTCAGTAACTTGCTAGACCTACTCAGGAAGCTCGGGAAAATAGTTTACTTACCATAGCCTTACCATAAAGGATACAACTCAAGAATGGCCAAATGAAAGAGACGTGAATGAAAGAGACGCAAAGGGTAAGGGCTGGGGATGGGGTAGGGGTACATGCAGAGCTTTCTTCCTCCCCAAACCTTGATCTGTTCGCCAACCCAGGAACTCTCCAAAGTCCATTGTTTAGGGGCTTTTAATGGAACTTTCTTACGTAGGCATGCTTGATTAAATCACGGGCCAACAGCAATTGAACTCAATCTCCAGCCCTTCTCTCCTCCTGGGAGGTCAGTGGTGGGGTGAAGTCAAAACTCCCAAGGCTATAACCAGGGTTTGGACTTTGTGCTGACCAGCCTCCATCCAGAAGCTGCGTAGGAATGTCCCGCCCGACAGTCATCTCGTTAGCATACCAAAGACGGTCATCACTCCAGAATCCAAGCATTTTAAAAGCTCTGTGCCAGGAACCAGAAACAAAGACTAAATATTTTTTATCTCACACGCCCCCAGAACCTCCAAAAAGGAGCACAGCTCTACCAACACACCTTGATTTTAGTCCATTGGGACCCAGTTTGGACTTCTGACCTCCAGACCAATTTGCATTGTTTTAAGTCACTAAATTTGTGATGATTTGTTAGAGCCATCTGAGACTAATACACCCTTTTATAAACATTTGCAGCAAATTATCACACTCCTGCAGCGAGGCAGGATTTCAAATATTGACAACATGGGAAGAGCTTTGGTTTTTGTTTGTTTGGTTGGTTTTTTGGTTGTTGTATTTATCAAAGATTTTCACAGCAAAATTTTTCCTCTTGTATAGCTGTTTATATCAATGCAATGCAAACTGACAGGATACTGACATTTGAAGGAAAATACACTATTTTCAGATCAGATATCAGCTGTCAACTTGGATAGAGCGTATTGTTTCTGATATTTTACAGCCCAGTTCACAAAAATTTTACATGCTTACAATTCAGTTCTGATGTGAAAAATTTGTTGAAATATGTTGCATATGGAGTGGACAATAAGGGGCTTCATGGGCACAGCCTGACTAGATTACATTGGGTCTAAATAGGAAGGGCCACATGTAAATATGAAATAAAAATGAGGGAATGAAAAAATACTCAATGAAGCAAATGAACTTAGTAAATAATTTACGCCAATAACACTCAAACACACAAAATGAATAAGTATTTGGATTGTTTACTCACAATTCAGAATTCAATGTACTTTCTTTAGCTGGGGCTGAATTTATATAGTAGCCAGAAATCAGGATACTAAATATTAATTAAGCCCTATTTTCTGTTGACTGAATTAGAACATTGTGATGTAACTATGAGAATCTTTGCACTGTAGGTATATGGGAAGAAATCTTCTCAATATTCATATGCATGTAGAGACCGATCATCACGTTTGTTACAACTTACTTTTAAAGTACTTTTATATGACTTTTCAAGATGAAAGTACATGCAAATACAAAGTATCAGATTATCGTGTTGATGAAGGGACACGATGAATTAGCATTTCCTTTTTACTCTAAAGAAAATGGAGCCCCAGAGAACTTAAGTGCACACAACAAAGTGTTCAGTTGTGCTTTAAAACAATCGCATTAGGGGTATCTGGGTGGCTCGGTCAATTGAGCGTCCAGCCTCGGCTCAGGTTATGATCTCACAGTTCCCGGGTTATAGCCCCGCATGGGGCTCTGTGCTGATAGCTCAGAGCCTGGAGTTGCTTCAGATTCTGTGACTCCCTCTCACTCTGCCCCTCCTCTCTCAAAAATAAACATTAAAAAATATATTACAAAAATACAGTCACATTAAAAAAATTAGAATTGTTAATCTGATCTAAAGAACCATGGTTTTTGAAAGAGAATAAAATAATTAGGCTTGAATTATTTTGAATTATTTTGCATCATTTTTCAAAGCAAACGTGACATTGAACTTTCCTTGTAAAGCATGATTTATTATTTTTGTTAATATCGCTATTATTATTTATACGTATTGAAAATAATTTCTAAATTATTACAAATAGAGAATTAACATGTTTTTGAAACCACTTTAGGATTTACATGGTTTTTACCTATATTACCTTATTTAATCTTTACAGTTATTATTTAAGATAACAGGGAATAGGTTTTTTAGTAACTTTTTTTAAACTAGGAAATAAATGTTTGAGCTCTGATTTACCCTTTGCCATTTCTTTCTTTTTTTTTTTTTAAGTTTATTTATTTATTTTTGAGAGAGAGAAAGAGGATGAGCAGGGGAGGAGCAGAGAGAGAGAGGAAGAGAATCTCAAGCAGGCTTCACACGTAAGTATGGAGCCCAGTGCAGGGCTGGAACCCATGAACCGTGGGTTCATGACCTGAGCCAAAACCAAGAGTTGTACCCTTAACTGACTGAGCCACCCTGGCACCCCTGCTCTTTTCCATTTCAAATTCAGATGCTTCCCTCAGGGCCAGGGACATTGAGAATATCCCAAGAATGGATTTTTAACCTACCTTCGCCTTACAATTTCTGTATTTTTTTCATAATAAATCAAAATAATGTCACAAATTACCTAATTAACAGATTCAAATTATACTGAAACCTAACTGCAAGCTAGGCAATATTAGTCACAGTTTCACATCTTCTTTGATAAAGGCTTAGCCAGGTCTTAGTATGTGGTTCATATTTTATGCCTTACACACGTCCCCCATATCACAGTGAACGAGAGGTTGGCTTAGTAAACAGTGTCAGCCAGGAGAAAGAACTGCTTTCTCGTAACCCATCTCCCCAGATAGGGCGCCATTTTGCGATTTATAAAAGTGTCACATGGGCACTGGTTTAGGGCAACAAAAATTGCTTGCTAACTTAATTTTTTTAACCTTATTAATCAAGAAATCATAGTTACCAGATGTATCTGTTGTCTGTACTAGAAACATGGGAACTATATAGTTTTATATCTATATCATTAAAATTATTTTCTTTCAGACATGAAGATATTTGTGACCCTTCCTGAAATATTCCAAGATGATTGGCTCAAAAATTTCTTTTTGAGTGGTTTGGTACAAAGGTTACATTTTCTACAACATTATAAGAAAACGAGTCCAAAGGAGGACCAAAATGGACAGACACCCCCTCAACTGCTCTCCCCCTTTCTGAGTGTCATAAAGAATAAATAAGGCCACAACCTGACATTTGGAAGGTCAGAAATATGAGTTTACAGAAACTCATATAACCATATCAGCTTCATTGATAATAAGCTGGAGTTCTTTAATTCTAAAGATGGCTCTGTAACATCCTTCCTTCCCCATTTGATAACCTTTCTCCAATCTCCCATTCTCGTGTCACTATCTAGGCTCAAGGCATCAGTATCGTTGCAACATCCCCTAACTATCCTATATGTGATCAATTGATTGATTGAGTGAACATTTATACAAGTCTTAATATGGGCCACACACTGTTCTAATTGTTTTACAAGTACTAACTTATTTAATCCTCTGCAAGAGAATACCATTATTATCCCCATGTTACTGATGAAGATACTGAGTATAGAAAGTAACTTTGTCAAGATACCACAGCTAGTGAAGTATCAGAATCAGGCTTCAACCTGGCTAGTCTAGCTAGAGTCTTTACCCTTAACTACTACTTGTTGTAATTCCAGCCTTCCTTTCCCTTCTCACCTCCCCCCACCCCTCATCCAGTCCACTTCCTATACTATACCAGGTTAATCTCTATCGGGGACATTTTGACCATGGATTTATTAAACACACCCTTGTATTTCTGCTTGTGCCTGTACAAGTCACTAAAGGCTCAAGATACCCTCTGAGTCTTCCAAAAACTCATAGCTTAGTGGAAGAGACTGACATCTTGATGAATGGTAGCATGCATGTTACACATTTGATATGCCTGAATCCCATTAGTCTATTTCCTTTAGATTTTTGACTCATGGCGTATACATGAAAGAATGGCAAGGGAAATGAAAAAGAGACACCATTTTATTAATCCAGGCAAGCACTTCATAACCCCAAAGATGTAGGGATGTTTGTAAACTGTGTTGCCATAAGCAGCCAAAGCCTGAGGCATCCTTCACGTAGATTTTGTCCATCACAGTATGAAGCCTGCCTGGCAGATTATATGACTGGCCTCGGTTATCCACATCTACAAACACTGTAGGCCTGCTTCATAGACGTGAGGCTTGAGGAATTGAGGTTGAACAGTGAACATGCGTCACTTCCCAATGTGTTTACCGTTGGGAGGCAGCTCAGTGTCAGACTTTGACCAAGCTGACCAACCAGACCTTCTCTTTGGGAACGGGCTGGAAACACTGTACATGTCCTATTGATTCTGTGTATGTTGAAAGGAGCAGAGGTTTTCTCCCTTCCCAGAGTGGGAGGAAAGAGAATATGGGTTCTCTCCAGCGGTGGAGTCAGACGCACAACCCCAAAGGCGCACTGAATGTAAAACCACCTGACTCTGACCAGGAAAATCAGACACTTCCCCAAAGAGCAGTCTTTTGAACTAAGACTTGATGTAAACTTAATAAATTTAAGAAATAAGCATAAATGTTTATCGAGAAGACGAGAGAAGAAAAACGTATTTCCAGCAAAAGGAAGGATAGGAGCAAAGCTACCCAAGTGGAAAAGAATATGGAGGTCCAAGAAGATGCCATGGCTAAAAAGGGCTGTATTTGCAGGGTAAGATGAAACCAACGGTTGGGGGTGGGGAGGGAGGGGGTCAGCATGCGAATGAATTTGAAAAATGGATTAGGAATCTGGAGTGAATCCTACGAGTAGTATTCAAGGTATGTACCATGAATTTCTGAAGTTCTGTGGGGTTTTTGAGGTTCTGCAAACACTTCATTCGATACCCTTTAAATTGCATTTTTAAACAGTTCTTAAAACATGTGACCAAAAATAATATATTCTAAAACTTAACCCCCTGAGGATTATCAATATAATAACTACAACCAAGTTATCTCATTATGGGGTATATATTTTAGTCTTTCTGTGCAATTATTATAACTTCTGATGAAAACGATTGATTAGGAAGTTTGCTGAGTTGTCCCAAGCGTTTCTAGTTAATTGATATTAGGGAATGCTAAGGCATGTTAAAGCTAGTTTTAGAACCTATGGTAAGAGGTGTTTTTATTTGGTACAAGTCTTATATTTATAAATGCTACCTTTTTATGTTTTGTGAGGTCAAATAATTTTGGGTTTCTGCCTAAAACTAGAAAATGTAAAATAATTGAAGGCCAGTTTCAAGGAGAAATGACCAATCAACTGTGCTGTCACCTGATCATTTAACCAGTGTTGGTCATCGTGACAATACAAAATAAAATCAATTTGTTCTGCTTTTACACAAAATCACTCACGGGCAAAAATACTCTGATCCTATTTATTTGGTGCTGGTGTTTATCTTCAGTTGCAATAAGATAGCCCCATGCTCCACCGAGTTCTATGCAGTGAGTTTTCCAAAAGAGTTTCTGTGATTCTCACTAAGTAATAATGTCATTCTGTAAACAACATAGCGTGCGTGAAAATAAAGCTTTACACTTCTGTCTGCAAAAATACATAACTTCATGTTATTTTTAGAAACATGACTTAAACTTAAATTTGATGATATTCAAATACCTTCATGTGTCGCATGTGTTGGAAAAGCTAAATTACCAGGACAGAGCTTATTCAACTTTGTTACTGACATGCACAAATGTCATGTGAATCACCTCCTAGAAAATGCAATCAGCTAACTCAATCAAGACGAAAACATCCATTGTTCTTGCTTGGTGTGAGATTTTCATATGGACTTATTATTTTGTGGGATGCTTGACACACGTACAACTGGGGGGAAAATCCATAATGTGGGACTGTACTTGGAATTACTCAGATCTAGCCTGTTAAAGTTAATGATATTTTCAGAGTTTAAATATCTTAATTTCCAAAGAACAAAGTGAAATGGGATGATATTTTAGTATAAAGAAAATCTATTTTACATATGTAGTTGCAACTGAATAATATAAAGCAACTGTTAACCTCCAAAATTTATAAGTGACCAAACTAACTACAACTCATGAATTACCAAGTGCCTCGGGCAGTTCATGCTGCTATACTAAGATACCATAGACTGTGGGTGCTTAAATAACAGATATTTATTTGTCACAGTTCTGGAGGCTGGAAAATACAAGATCAAGGTAGCGGTAGATTCACTTTCTGGACTGCAGATGACCGTCTCCCCGCGTGTGCCCATGGCCTATCCTCATGCATGCTTGTGGAGAGAGACAGAGAGAGCTCTCTCTCTCTCTTCCTCTTCTTATTAGGGCGTTAATTCCATCATGAGGGTCCCACCCTCATAACATAATCTAAACCTGATTACCTCCCAAAAGCTCTATGTCCAAATACTGTCACACTGGGGTTAGGGTTTCAACATAAGAATTTTTCAGAGATGCAAACATTCAGTCCATAACACCAGAAGGTCACCCTGGCATCTATAGGGTCATCTCTGATACAACTTCCTGCTCAATTCATAACACAGGTGATACAACAGAAAAGTAGAAGAATGGAAAAACTGTTGTTTCCTAAATGTGTCCAAGTGGTTATTCTACTTTTAGTAGGTAGTAATAATAATTAAGATGTTATTTTTCGAAATAGCATTGATTAATGACACACAAGCTGTCCGTTTTGTTAAGGCACCGTCTTTAAACTGCAGATCTCTCAATTATTTGTAGTAATTTCAGTAACTTATAGGATTTCTATACACTCTTATTGGTTGTCTTGAGTTAAAATGCTGATCATTTTTCAAGGGCCACCAAAAGTAGTTACCCTTTATTTCCTAAAACCAAAATACTCTTCCATTAGATAGAACAGATTATTATCTGTAAGCTTAACTACTGAAACATCCTACCAATAAAATTTTTCTAAAAAGATTTTTTAAAAACACATTTAAAAAATTGCAGTGACGCTTGAAAAATTGTTTGCTAGGGTTATGGGTTAAAAACTTTGAAATTGTTGCTTAGGTATACTGGGATTAAACAAATCAATGGACGATGGAAGGTAAGAGTCAGATTTCTCATTGTCAGGGGAAAAAGTTAGATAAGAGCAAGAGGCAAATGCGAGAATGAACCATGAGGTCCTGCATTAGAATCAGAGACATTAGGGGGTTCCTGGGTGGCTCAGTTACTTGAGCAGTTGACTTCGGCTCCGGTCATGATCCCGCAGTCTGTGAGTTCGAGCCCCACGTTGGGCTCTGTGTTGACGACTCAGAGCCTGGAGCCTGCTTCCGATTCTGTGTCTCCCTCTCTCTCTGTTCCTCCCCTACTCACACTCTGTCTCTCTGTCTCTCTCTCTCTCTCTTAAAAATAAATAAAGCTTAAAAAATTAAAAGAAAAAGAATCAGAGACATTAGGGTGAGCTTGTGTATAGTTTATTTCAGATACAGCTAGATGGATACAGAAAAAAGAAGAACGATTTGTATACATTTCCTGGCTCTGTTCACTAAGTCCTTGAAGCAATTATGTTCCTACAGTGCGCTCACCCAGTGCTCAGACCTTGTCTTTTTTTTTTTTTAATTTTTTTTTCAACGTTTATTTATTTTTGGGACAGAGAGAGACAGAGCATGAACGGGGGAGGGGCAGAGAGAGAGGGAGACACAGAATCGGAAACAGGCTCCAGGCTCTGAGCCATCAGCCCAGAGCCTGACGCGGGGCTGGAACTCACGGACCGCGAGATCGTGACCTGGCTGAAGTCGGACACTTAACCGACTGCGCCACCCAGGCGCCCCTCAGACCTTGTCTTTTAATATATTTCCAAATAAAGGAACTGGAACTCTTTGGAAAAATGATTGTAGCGCTTGGACAGTGAATATATAGATGAAACTGGAGCCTCTTGCCATGCCAGAAAGTAAGAAAGTAAGCGCTAAAAGACAATACAAAACAAAACAACATGGAAAAAAACCAAAAACCAAAAACCAAGAAACCAAGGATGGGAAATGTCAAGGAACACAGTGCCATTAATGGCCAATTTGAATTTTCAAGTAGAAAAGGCTTACTAAGCATCAGTTCAAATTACGGCAAAAAGACAGACAGACTGAAGCAGAAACCAGCAACGTGCTGAACTCCAAAAACAGAAATCATGTAAAGTTTCTTGAAAGATGAGGACTAACAAAGGAAGATAATAGCTTGTCATCAGATTTCTCCTCTGCAACACTGGACAGTGGAAGACAGGGCTTGAGAAAAAGGACAGTGTCCTTGTAGTATTGTGTATAGCCAAGCTTTTATAAATAAGGAAGGAAGAAGTAAGGCCACACTCATATATTTCAAGTTCCAGAAGCCCATCATTCATCACAATTGTTCCCCCCACCCCAAGGGAGAAGGGAGAGGCAGTGGAGGGAGAATTCAAAATACTACACCCAAATAATAAAAAAATCTCTAAAGGTAATAATAATATCTATAAAACAGGAGTGGGCAAAGAATCATGTGAAAACTTCTATCAAAATAAATTGTGACCATGTGTTTGCAAGCTGTAAAGTTCTTTGCTAAAAATGAAGTTTAAAATTATCTAAGAGATTCAGTCGCTGACTCCTACCAAAATGCAGAAGCAACCTGAGCGGTTGAAAAATGAACAGAATTTACTACTCTTCCTTTCAAGTTTCCAGATCAGTTGAATTATTTAAACTTCAAGATTCTAGACTGCTATGTAAAAAGGGCTATTATCATTCATGACTACTTATCTTTGTGACTCAATATTTTTTCTATTCTGTCCGAAATAACTTCTTTCCACGCTGACCTGATACCACACTTCACTATCATTCCTTCCTGTCAATTTAATATTATCAAAAATATATTAAAATTGTTAATATTCTTTAAAACAGTTTCACTGTTCTTATGTTCTTGATTCATAATATAGTACAAATTACGAAGTTGAATTTGTAAGGTCTATACTACTAAAGCAGTACTTTTTTTTTACTCATTTCATATGCGGACGTCTTTTTTGGGGGGGGATTTTCTATTAAGAAATAGTTGACAACCGTGGCTGTCGACAGGCTTTGAGTAGGAACATCGCGTGAACAGACAGAACCGGTAGTTTAGAAAAAATCCCGGTGGCAGTGTGACGAATGGCTGGAAGAGGATAGAAAATACACAGACATAGGAGTAGAAGACCTGTATTATCCCGGTAAGTACTTGGATTATCAGAGCTTCAGTTTGTTAAGCACTGGCTGTGTGCCTGGGATTGTGTCCGAGTCCTTCAGATACATTCTCCATCCTCTGTCATTCTCACAAGGAGCCAGGCAGGTGTTATCACCTTCCTGTTAGTGGCCTGCAGGGGCTAAGTGACTTGTCCAATCCAGCCTCTTTATAAGCTACGGAACAGAATTGTTTTCCGCTATTTCACAGTACTGTGTGCAAGTTCAAACAAATAGATCATTCTTTTAGGTATGTTATTTATTGCGTTTGAAGCCACCCTAACATTTAATATTAGGAAGCAGCGAGCAATTAACATCGATTTGTAGATGGCTAAAAGAATAAACAAATCTCCCCAAACTGCCATGTTGTTTCGTTTATTTTCAACAGTAAGTATTAACTAAGGCGTACACTCTTCTAATAGCTTTTTTCTCTTTGCTGTTTCCATTTGAAATCAGAGTCCAATTATGTTGCAAAACCCACAATTCAGAAGACTGCAGAGAAATTGTCCTTCTCCATATATTCATACAGTAGGACTTTTTCTTAGTAAACTGAAACTTCAAACACAAGTTTTCGATTGAAAACTTATCTTAGTTTTTTTTGAAGATAGTAAAAGTGAAAAAAAAAAAAAACCACACACATTTGAATGCAGGAAGCCTTTAAGCACCTTTCTCTCCCCTGCCCTCCCTTCCCCCCATTCTTCCTGTGAAGCATCAGAATAAACATCCCTCGTTTGAACCAAATCACCCACTGCGCGTAGCTGATATCATGAGCACGGATACATAGACCTCATAAACAGAGCTCTCACACCTTATCAGAACATTCTCATCTGAAAGGTGAGGATGCTGGGACCCTGCCTTTTTGTACGTGGTCAAATCAATTAGGGGTAAAGAGAAAAAGCGCATGGTGAGGAGGGGGCGGGCCATTCAGGTTTGTTTAGATTTCACTTAGCTTAAGTCCATTAAGGTCTAATTCATTATGTGTTTTACCTGATTGTGAGCAAGGCAGCTGAATGTTGTACGGCTTTGTAATGCTGACATTTCCTTCACACAATTTAAAATTAAACCTTTTATTAGTTCAGGGAAGGCTGAGGCAGGAAACAATAGAAGCTCGGGGAGAGTAATTATTTCTGTTCCATTGTGTAGGATGTTTGAGCTTTTGATTAGTTGCAATATACAGTACTTAACAGCTAACCAATGTTGCCACGATTAACAATACATGAGAAGTTTTTTTTTTATCTTAACAGTGTGCTGCACACCCCTGAAATGTTGGCTTTCTCTGTTTCTTGGTGACTTCAATCTTGTTTTTAAAATACCTCTCATTTTCTGGGGTGTTTGAAAACGACCATGCTATCAACAGCATGGAGTAGAAAGCAGCAGGCATGGCAAGAGGGGATCACTGTAAAATGGATGCAAAAAGCTGTGGGTTGTACACCATTAAGCGTTCTCAGTGTGTTTCTAATGAGCTTATGATGGCCTCACCGAATTACTGTTTCTACTCCAGCTCAGTAAATTACAGTATGCCCAAATTAAATCAGTGGGACTCAATAGAAGCCAGTCTTCATCAGGGTCCACATTTGTAAGAATTAAAAAATCATACTTAATCATATTCAATCATGTCCATTGTCTCCAAAGTATTAAGCTCATTTTCTTCCCCCAAATATTTGGGTCCTAGAGTTTGCTTTATGCTCAAGGAGCAATCTCATTTCTTTTCCTACTTTATACAAGTGCAATTCTTATTTCCACGTTTGGTCATTCCAAAGCCCTTGCAGTGTGAATGCTGAAGATGAATTCCAATTCAATAATCACTATTAAGTGGTAAGATTATCATGATCACATCTGTATACGTTAGTTACTAAATATGTGTGGCTTTCTCTTTGATTTTAAAGTGTTCTAAAAGCTGGGATTTGGTAAATTATATATTATTAGTTAGAAATAACGTATGTCATTTGGGCTAAAAATGTTTTTTAAAAGGCTGGAGGAGAGACCACAACACGTGTCATCTGCTGTGTGAATGAATGGCAATGTGGTATAGATAAAATAAACCAAGCCACATAGATCAGCTTTCAAGAATAGAACATAAAATGCTGCTAAGTTTGAACTGGGAGAAATAAAATTTACAGAAAAGGGGATAATCACTGCTTTTTTATTATTTTACGTAACTATTATGTCAGATAATTTGTACTTGTATAACCCTTCTTGTCTAAGAGTTAAAGAAACATTACATGAGCACTTGAGAGGGATGTGTACACTGCTCTTGTTGGATAGGATATTCTGTATACTTGTTAGGTCCATGTGGCTCATAATGTTTTTCATATTCACTGTTGCCTTATTGATTCTCTGTCTGGATGATCTATCCATTGTGGAGGGTGAGGTATTGAAGTCCCACAACTATTATTGTATTATTGGCTATTTTTCTTTTTAGCTCTCTTAGGTTTTGGCTTCATAAGGTAAGTGCTCCAATGTTGGGCACATAAATATTTGCAATTGTTATGTCTTCATGCTGTATTGACTTCAGGCTATACCATAAAGTTAGAGTTATCAAAACAGTACGGTATTGGCATAAAAAAGGAGAGAAATAGACCAACAGAACAGAATTGAGAGCCCAGAAATAAACCCAAGTTCAACTAATATTTGATAAGGCAGCCAGAAATACTCAATGGAGAAGAGAGCATCTCTTCAGAAAATGGTGCTAGAAATTCACATGCAAAAGAATAAAACTGGACCCATAGCTTGCACCACTTACAAAAACTTACTCCAAATGGATTAAAGACTTAAACTAAAGACGAGAAACCATGAAACTCCTGGAAGAAAAGATAAGGAATAAAAGGCCCTTGACATGGGTCTTGTTAGTAAATATTTGCTCATGATAAGTAAAGCACAAGCAGCAAAATAGAAAATAAACAACTGAGACTACATCAAACTAACAAGCTCCCGCACAACAAAAGAAACCTCAACGAAATGATAAGACAACCTAAGAGATGGGAAAAAGATTTGCAAAACATATACCTGATTAGGGGTTAATATCCAAAATATATACAGAATTCATACAAACAACAGCAAAACATAAATCATCCAATGAAAAAAAAATGAGCAAAGGACCTTGAATAGACATGTTTCCAAAAAAGATGTACAAAAGACCAACAGACACATGAACTGATGCCCAACATCAGTAGTCACCCGGGGAATACAAATTGAAACCACAAGAAGGCGTCACGTCATGCCGTAACAGGCATGGCCATCAACAAAAAGACAAGAACTATCAAATGTTGGTGAGGATGTGGAAAAAAAGGGGACCCTCGTGCACTGTTGGTGGGGATTTAAATTGTGCAGTCACTATGGAAAACAGTATGGGGGATCCTCAAAAACCTGAAAATAGGAATACCATATGATCCCGCAATTCCACTTCTGGGAGTATATCCAAAAGCAATGGACCCACTAAGTGGAAAAGATATCTGCATCCCCGTGTTCCTAGCAACATTGTTCATAATTCCAAGACGTGGAAACAACCTAAATATCCACTAATGGATGAACAGATAAAGTTATGGCATACACACACACACACACACACACACACACACACACACTGGAATACTATTCAGCCATACAAAATGAGGAAACCTTACCATTTGCAACAACATGGATAGAACTTGGAAGACATCATGCTAAGAGAGATACGTCAGATAGAAAAGACAAATATTATATGATTTCAATTTTATGTGGAGTCTAAAAACAAAACAAAATGAAAAAAAAACACCCCAAGGTCATAGAAAAAGACATCAGGCTTGTGGTTAGCAGAGAGAGAGGATGGGGAAGGGGGGATTGGAGGAAGGTGATCAAAAGGCATAAATTACATCAAAAGGGATGTAATGTACCACACGATGACTATAGCTAAGAGAGCCATTTGATATGTAGGAAGGTTGTTAAGAGGTAAATTCCGAGGGTACTCATCACAAGGAGAAAATGTTTTCCTTTTTTTTTAATTGTATGTATATGAGAAGATGGATGTTAGCCGAATCTATTGTGATAATCATTTCACAATATCTGTAAATCAAACCATCATGCTGTATCCCTTCAACTTACACAGTGATGAATGTCAAGTGTTTCTCCATAAAACCGAAACAGGGAACAAAGATTTTCCCACTGCATTACAGATAAAAGGCTGAGCCAGCATTAATACCCAGAAAAAAAGAGAAACGTTATAAACATTAAACAATTTAGTTTCACTGTCTTTCTTTCATAATTCTCATTGGTTTGGGCTACACAGGAAGAACAAAAAAAAGGCCCCAAAGAGTATTTAAATGGAATTGACTCCCAGTTTCCATTTTCTAAAACCAGACAGCATAATCCCTACCCATTAATGTATTAATTGGTTATCACGTTACTGGTGGAGGGTCAAATTAGGCTATTTAATTTATAGTAGGGAATAAAATTCCTCTCTCCTTTCCCACAGAATCAAGCCATCATCCTGCCAGCCTCTCCCCATCTGGCTCAAACCACTCTCTGCTTTTCACCGAGAGCAGCTTAACAACAGGACTTTATACAGTTATAAATAAATAATCCAGGTTCTCATTCCTAAAATGGAACGCAGCACAGAGCTGGTTTAGAAGTTGGCACTGCGCGTCCTGCGTATGTGAAGCATCAGCGTTGATTAGCACAGACAGGAGATCGGAAAACCATGAAGCACTTTTGAAACCCTGATAGGAAGTGACTCTCTCTGGATGCAGATTTATTGATACTGACAACATTGTTTTTTTCCCAATTTTGAAAAAAGTGAAAGTACCTCGTACGTGGAAAAATACAGAAACCAAATGAATGATGAAAAAAACAACGGCTCAGTAGAACTAAATGTCCCAATGCCTGAAAGAGCATGTGTTTGTGGTTGGAGAGTGGGGAGAAGGAAAAAGGAAGCAAAGAAAAGGGAAGGGGGGAGTAGGGTAGAAGGAAGGGAAGGTTAAATACAAAATGCTTTCAGCAGAGGTTTAAAAAATAAATATCCTATATGATTTTCAAATATTTGCAAAGATTCGGTCCTTGAGCTTATCTACTTCTTTAAAAAAGGGTCTCTGATATTTCGCCACATTCGCCTGAAATCCGGAATCTTGAGGAATGTCATCCCACACCTTATATATTCATACTGGCCAAGGAAAGAAATTGGTGTAAAAGTGAATCCCTTACAAAAAAGAAAGATAGATGGTGAAAAAAGAGAAGAACAAGAAAATTGCCTTAAAACACATAGCAATCTTCTCAAATGTCAGTCTCTTGATTTTTTTTTTTTTGGTTGAGAAAAAAAGAGAGAGTTTTTACCAAGCCTTTCCAAATTTATATGTGGTTAAGTCAAAAATTGAGTCACTGAATGGCTGCATTACAAGAAAATCCCAGTACTGTAATTCAATCTTCCTCAATATCGTCAAACACTCTCTTTACTGACACCACAGGGGAGAGAGCTAGAAATCACTCAACATTGGAAGTGACGACGTTTATTGCAGGATCAGGAGGCTGTTCTGTCCCATTCCAGGGCTGTGTTCAAAGGAGGATATTCACCTTTGGGTGCAAAACAGTGGGGTCGCTCTCAGGTCTGAGAGTGCTCTTTCTGGACTCTGCTCCAGACTCCTTGAATAGACTTTTTGGGCCAGACAAGGTTTCCCTTCGCTCTTTATGACGGCTCTGTCCCAGTAAACACACTGAGAACAAGCAGACCTTCAACTACATCCTTCCTCTGGGATAAGACTCCCAAGGTAACCCCATCCTAATAAGTGCCATACATAGCATAGACCCTTAAAGGAGCTAAACACTGTCTTAGAACAACCATTGAGGGGTGCCTGGGTGGCGCAGTCGGTTAAGCGTCCGACTTCAGCCAGGTCACGATCTCGCAGTCCGTGAGTTCGAGCCCCGCGTCGGGCTCTGGGCTGATGGCTCAGAGCCTGGAGCCTGTTTCCGATTCTGTGTCTCCCTCTCTCTCTGCCCCTCCCCCGTTCATGCTCTGTCTCTCTCTGTCCCAAAAATAAATAAATGTTGAAAAAAAATTAAAAAAAAAAAGAACAACCATTGAATCCATCATATGAAACTAAAGTTGGGGTGGGGGGGGGTGGGTGGAGGGCCACTCAGTCACTGCAGAAAGGATGACATTGGGGGGAGTCTTTGATCCAAGAATGGCCGTAGCCATATCCATGGTACAATCCTTAAGGACAAAGAAACAGGTAAAAAAATATTGATATGATAAACGTGATAGAAGTGAACCTACTCTTCTCCCCTAACACATGTGAAATTTCCCTTGGAATTTCTTGTGGGTATAGATTGAGTTCCCTGCATATGGTGGGTGGACAACAACTATTGATGATCATTTCCATGACCTGGCAAGGAATGTGAAGTTTCCATGGGAGAAAATAAACCATTAAAAAACAAACAAACAAACAAACAAACAAACTTCAGGCGACCCAAAATAATATTCATCAGGATGTCGACAAAAGATCAGAATGGGAAGAGAATAAAAATACGCAAGACAAACAGTATTTTCTCTATTTTTTTTAATTTTTACATTTATTTAGTATTGAGAGACACAGCACGAGTGGGAGAGGGGGAGAGAGAGAATGAGACACAGAATCCAAAAGCAGGCTCCAGGCTCTAAGCTGTCAGCACAGAACCCGACACAGGGCTCGAACTCACAAATCGTGAGCTCATGACCTGAGCCGAAGTCAGACGCTTAACCGACTGAGCTACCCAGTCGCCCTCGACAAACAGTATTTTCTGAGTGGAAAGTCAATGAAGTGCAAAGGGCTTAGCAGTTGCCGCCAAAGAAACACGTTAAGAAGGGATAGGAGACTTTTGAAGGCATAATATTTGTTAAATTGGTATTATCTATTATATAATTTCAGGGAGTTATTGGTCTGCAGGGGTGCTTGGGCAAGGAGAGAGACTATAGCTTAATTCAGTGTCCAGAGCGTCCAGGAAACTGGTATCCATACATGAAAGAATAAACAAGCTGGTGGACGTACAAGCCAGAGGAGGTGGTCTGCCCTCGTCAACAGCATCTTGACTGCATCCCGAGCTCATTGCCAAGGCCAACATTATTAGTTTTTTTCCTTTCAATACTTTTATTTTTTATGTTTTTTTTTAAATTTCAGCAGTCTATCATTTTAATTATGAGGTTATAAGTATTTCAATTCTATTATGTGCCTATCTAATACAGGGAGATGAATACAAATCTATTTATCCACCTGTCTATCATCGTTTTTTAAAAATATAATTTATTGTCAAATTGGTTAACATACAGTGTGTACAGCGTGCTCTTTATCCATTCGTCAGTTGATGGGCATTTAGGCTCTTTCCATAGTTTGGCTCTTGTCTGAAGCGCTGCTATAAACGTTGAGGTACAAGTGCCCCTATGCATCAGCACTCCTGGATCCTTTCGATAAATTCCTAGTAGTGATATTGCTGGGTTGTAGGGTGATTCTGTTTTTAATTTTTTGAGGAACCTCCACACTGTTTTCCAGAGCGGCTGCACCAGTTTGCACTCCCACCAACAGTGCAAGGGGGTTCCCGTTTCTCCACATCCTCGCCAGCATCTGTAGTTTCCTGAGTTGTTATTTTAGCCACTCTGACCAGTGTGAGGTGGTATCTCAGTGTGGTTTTGATTTGTACTTCTCTGATGATGAGTGATGTTGAGCACCTTTTCATGTGTCTGTTAAGGCCAACATCATTCTTGCTAGACCCTGAACATTCTAAGAGTCTAAAAGCCCTCTGTGCCTTCATTCTTGGGTTCTGCAATACTTGATTCTGTCTAACCCCATTAGTACAAATAGAAAGCATTCACAGACTTGCTGAGGACAGCAGCACAGAGGACCCAGAGAGACATGGGCACAGATGGATGGATAACATAATAATGACAGGAGGCTAAGCCTACATTGTACAAAATGGGGAACCAAAAGATCCCATGATGCCTGTCCGCCTCATTCTTCAACCTCCCACAGCCTATGTAAAATATGTTGGGATCAAGCTAGGCTTTGAGGGATCTGAAGAAAATTACTTTGTTCTCTGAGTTCAGTTCCCTCGTCTATACAACCTGGGAAAATACCTGCCTCATACGTATTTTTAGAGAATTAAATAAAATAAAGGTATGCAAATAGACTGGCATTGTGCTCACACATGGTGGCCAGGGTTCAAGTTCACTTCCCTCACGTCAAAACAGAGCCCTTATTTAGGAAGAGAAAAAGAAAGCTCGCTCTCTATTCAGAGCAAATCTCTGGCACTTCTCAGAAAATGAATTTGGTAAGTGTGATTTTCTTTTTAACTTACTGGATAACAATATAAATTTATAAAAGATAAGAAAAGCTCAGCGCCACCAGGGGCAATTTAATTCTCAATTTCAAAGACAACATGAGTTTGGAACTTTGAAGAAGAGAGACTGGTGATACATAATTTGATCTAGTTCTCAAGTGCTTACATTTTAATTTGGATTGTTTAAACACCACTCATGAGACTACAGGGACTTTAAACCATATCACAAATCACAGAATGAAGCACTTTATTTTTCAGGCAAGTTTATTAAGGGTAGGCAGTTGAATGACAAGTAACTAGAGTAATCATGAAAACATTTTTTCGTGATGAAGACGGATGGCGGTACTCCTGCTTAAGTAATACAGTTAGGTGGGCAGTTTATACTTTTTAGAAAGATGTCGTATCTGGAATGTGCCTCCCTCTTCAGATAAGACTAGTTTCTGATTTAGAAAGGGCTTTGGAATCTATCCTACGGTGTGTTTGGTGGTTAAAAACAGAAGTTTAGACACATCATAAGCAACATCTAAGAGACTCCTTAGAAAGATAGCTTATTAAAGGGAAAACAAACAGGTAATCGTCAATTTCGTCTCCATTTAAAAGTCTCTCAGAGAGAAGCTAGTTCAATTATCTCAAATGGAGTGATCCCAGTGTGATGTCGTTTACGTAGAAAGACGCAGATGCATTTGACAAAACGTTTAAATTTTACACACACATAGATATATAAATGCTAAGGAAATAGAGATTACGAAGGAAATATATCAAACTCTGAAACCTTTGGAAAGCACTGGCGTTTAGTGTTGGGAAAGGAGGAGAAAGACCACAGGGAAATAATGGCTGCCCTCAACCACGATGAGGCAGGGGTTTATGTCTGAAAGCCAGGAATCGGTAAAATTGCTTTTCTTGACTTCTAGATCTAAAACAAACAAACCAAAACATTTCAAGCATCCTAGCGAAGAGGTGAAGAAGCTTTCCCTTTAGAAATCAAAAGTATACACAAAACTGGAAAAGGCAGATTCACTATTGACACAGCGTGTCTAAGAATGAGATAGCTTATATTGCAAAACATAAATAGTTTAATAAGCTAATAGTTTTGATGAAGAAGTATTGGTAGAGTGGAATGCAAAATACTGATGGATTTGTAACAAAGTTTGTTTTTCTAATCTGTAATTTTTTCTCTCCTAACGTTCCTGCTTGGTAAACTAGAAATTGAGCAGACGACGTCAGTACTTGTATTAGCTGTCTGTGAACTAAAAATTGTTCTGGTGGATTGGTATTTTATCATTATGCAATGTCTCTCTTCACCTTTAGCAATGATGAGAACCTAACCAACCACTGCGAATGCTTAGGATAGCTGTATTAGTTCAGTGTTAGCTTCTATGACTTTTCCCATTCTTTCCCTTTCAACTTTTCTGTGTTCTTAATTTTAAGGCGTGTTTCTAGTAACAGCATATACTTGGATTTTTTTAAACCACTCTGACAGTACCTATATTTTGATTGGAAAATGAATTACATTTACATCTGATGCATTGACGGAAATATTTGTGTTGAAACCTACATCATCCTACTTGGTTTCTAGTTTTCTATCTCCTTTTGGGTCTCTTTCCCCCTATTTTGTGCCTTCTTTAAAAACAAAAAATCAAGCATTTTTGTCCCAACGTTCTCCCGTATTACATGTTGGTTAGATGTTCTCGCCCCCCCCCCCCCCCCCCGTTAAGCTGTTGCCATAGAAATCAGAACATTCATTCTGGACTTATTGAAGGTTAATAAAATTAGTACTTTTACAACATCCCAGATGCTGAAAGATCTGAATATTTTAAATCCATTTACCTTTTTGTGCTATTGTTTTCATGTCATTTATTTCACCTATATGCCTTCGTTTGGCTTTCCCCTCTCCCCCCAAAACAGATCTTAGGACAAAATTTAGAGCTCAGAACTTATTTGGAAATAGATCCCAGAAGGAAAGTGATCAAGTGGGGAAGGGAGGAAAGTAAAAAAATATGTATTAATGATCAGGTCACACAGTTTGGGGACTTAAATGTATTCGGGGCTGTCCTGGTGGTACATGAATGGAGTTTCCACCATTTATTGCTGTTTCAACATTTATTGGTGTGGTTTCAACCATTTATTACATTCTCAATTTCAAGGAGTGTAGTTTTCATGAACAACACGTGCATTTGATTGTTTTTTTTTTTTTTATTAATTCCAGTTTTCGGTTGAAATTCGGATATTGACCCGAAGAATTTTGCCAGAGAACTTTTAGCCTATTAAACTGGTATGCTCCAATCTGTTTCTACCTCCAATGTTGGGCCTATGTGTCAATCTGGTTCTGTACGTGTTTCCTCTTTGTTCTCATTCATTTGGTTCTGACATCGTGTGAAGTTCTGGATTATGCTATCTTCCTCCAGAGAGGATTTGTTTCTCTTCTGATAAGCAGTTAGAATAAACGCTGATCTCCTTCAAGGTTTCTGTCTGTGTCACAGCTGCCCTAGACCCTCTGCTTTGATTCGCCTTTCGCAAGGCTCGGCAGGAATCCTGGGGTATTTTCCTTCCTAATGGGCCTTGAATCTCCATTTTTCTTTCCTCTTCATCTGATTACTGAAACTGTTGGAAACTCGGCTGAAATTTCTCAACTGACGGTGTCTTCCTGTCTTTCCAGTTTCTCACTTGATGCTGTTTAGGAATCAGAAGGTGCCAGAAAGGGGAAGAGAAGCAGAGAAGGTAGGGCTCACTTTAAAGCATTTCTCTTTTTTCCAGAAGCTTGGTCCCTTAAAGCCTTGGCTAACATTGTTTTCTTACTCCTAAAATAGCTCTTTTCTTGTTTTATCCAGTTTTTATTTATTATGCCTTTGGTGGGATCATTGGTTTAAATCAAGCTATTCTCTCATAGCCAGAAGCCAGATTATTGTGGTAAGGTGGAAATTCTCATTTATTGTATGGTCTTAGTGAATGACACCAGAAGTAAACGTGGAGACATTTTTCACTGAGAGTCTCTGGAGATTTTGGTTCCTCATAATTATTAATACTTTACGAGTACATGCCATATCGATATTTTTAATTTTTAATGTTTATTTATTTTTGAGAGAGAAGGGGAGGGGCAGAGAGAGAGGGAGATATAGAATCGGAAGCAGGCTCCAGGCTCTGAGCTGTCTGCACAGAGCCCGACATGGGGCTAGAACTTTGAAACCATGGGATCATGTCCTGAACTGAAGTCAGACACCTAACCACCTGTTCCACCCAGGTGCTCCTGCCGTATTTTTTATGAAGGTAGAAATAATACGAGGAAAATGTGTATAGACCTCAGCAACTTATGAGTATAAATACCACTATCTTTTTTACGTCCTCCGAAATTACCAAAACACCCCAGGTGATTATCTCTTCTAATCAATTAATTAACAATTTAATTAATTATCTCAGTGAGAGGTAAAGATTTAAAACATATATTAGTTATTTGTTCCTCTGTGCTCAGACTTATTCTTTTAAAGTTTTTTTTTTAATGTTTATTTATTTTTGAAAGAGAGAGGGAGAGAGAGAGATTGCACGAGCTGGGGAGGGACAGAGAGAGACGGAGACACAGAATCTGAAGCAGGCTCCAGGCTCTGCATTCTAAGCACAGAACCCTGTGTCTGTCTTGAACTTATGAACAGCAAGATCATGAGCTGAGCCTACCTTGGCTGCTTAAAAAACTGAACCACCCAGGTGCCCTTCAGAGCTATTATAAGCACTAAGAGCTACGGCTAGGGAAGGTAGTAGTAAGAAAAAAAATAAGATCTATAATAAATAGTCCTTATTACCAGGATGTTTATAAGCAAGTTTTTCAGAAAAGACTAGCAAGTATAAGAAATCACTGAACAAGTAAATGTGGATTAAGTCACATTGATAGTAAGTGTAAAGGAGTAACAATATAAAAAAGATCCACAGGGGCAACGTCTAATGAGGTGTTAGATATTGAGCCATTATTGTGATAAAGTTATTTGGTTATTTGCAACCAAAATTTCTACGAAGATTAGTTGGTTTCAGAGATTCTATGATATCCTTGGAGGACAAGAGCTAATTTATGCAACGTGTTTGTTCCCAGAATCCATCATAATCTCCGTTACAAGTCCCAGAATGAGATACTGAACATGCACGTCCGCACAGAGAATATTCTAGTCAATGAATAAACTCTAAGAACAAACTCTCTTTTTATGAGGTTCCATTCTCCAGCCAAGAACACATTAGAACACTTGCTAATAGAATTATTTGTATTTTTGTAAATATGAAATGAGTCTGTTCCTGACACTTTTCACAAGGAAACTGGACAATTTCTTGTGGTGATATTCAGTTTCATTGTTTTGGCCAAAGAGATCAAAGTACTCAATTATGTTAAGTTCTTAATCATTTTTAAGGTTACACACTTTCATTTTCATTTTTATTTATGATTTTGCCAGGAATCATAACATCTCCATGACATGCTTTTAGAAAAAAAATTGCAATAAGAACATGGGATTGAAATGGTAGATGCTTTATAAAAAGTAACAGGTATTTTTATTATACAGCCATTATCTTTATTATAAAATTTCAGTTGATGAAGCATAACTGGGTAGAAAATCGTTGTAAATATCAGTTATAAATGAATGCATAGACACAACAGTATGCTAAGTGCTATAGCAAAAAAAGTGAAACGGAGTCTATCTATGTGTGAATATATGTGTATATAAATGCACACATATTACAGAAAATACGACACGGCTGTAACGACCATACTAAAATATATGGAGTACTACTTTAAAGTTCAGTTAATGCAAGTGACAACCAGTTATAAGACATAATGGGAGAAAAAAACCTTTGATAGTAGCAACAGAACAGCTAAAGTACTGAAGACAAGCTTAAGCTTAACAAGTAATGGACATCATCAGCCATAAGAAGAAAATTTTAAAATACTGAGACACAAGAGAAGATTTTCATATAAACAAATAGAAATTTTGGCTATGTTCTTGAGTAGGAAAAAACAACATAATGCAGTCAGATCTCCTAATATTAATCTTATTGATTAGTTGGCCAAATATACATGAAAATTCTAGAAAAATGTAATGATTTGGATTGCCTTTGTAAATTATTAAGCCACAGTACAAAGCTAACTATATGAAAATAGAGTGGTACCTGCTAATACTGATAAAACAGAATACAAAATCCATCTAAATCCATAGGCATTTTTTTCATTTGATAAAGAGAGCACTTCAATTAAAAAAAAAATATATATATATATACATGTTCCTAATGTCAAGAGTAAGCCATTTTGGAAAAAAAATACATAAATTTGGATTCCTGCTTCACACACAATAAACTCTAGATGGATCAAAGAATTATAAATGAAAAATTAATCATAAGCTATTAATGGAAAAAAACTGAAACATAGAATTATTTTACAGTCTCAGAATGGTGAAGGCCTCTTAACTATTGCACGAAATTTTAGAAGCCTTGTACTAACATATTGGTAAATTCAACTATATAAAATACAATATTTCTGTGTGAAGAAAAATAAACAAAATCAAAAGATAAGTGACAAAAGAAAAAATTGCAACTTATATCACAAATTATTAATTTCCTAACTTGTAAACATTTCTACCAATTAATGAGAAGCTCTTCCAAAACAGTTGACAATTTGCAAAGCATATGAAATACCAGATTACAGAAAATGAAATGCAAATATTTGACTCCTAAACATATTTATAATATGTTTATAATAAGGAAAATATAAAATTATAATTTCAAGATACAGTTTTCACTTATACATATTGACAACTATTAAACAATTTGATAACACAAATGAAGTCTCATACTTCTTGCTAGAAGTATAAACAGGTACAACTATATGGAAGGCAATTTAACACTAATTAGAAAAATGTTTTCTGATTATGCATTGCCCTTATTCGTATTCTGCTACTGGGGATTTATCTTACATTTGTATCCACATGTGTTTAAAACAACTTATGCGTAGTTACTCACTGAATACTTTTTAATATTGCAAAAATTTTGAATGAAATCTGTTTTCATCATTAAAGGAATGGGTAAGATTACTATGTCACTTTTTAATAAAGCATGTTATCTAAAAGAATTAGAAGTTGACATATGTCAAGAGATCAAAAATATCTAAGGTATATTTTTAAGAGAAAAAATAAGATGAGAATTGTGTTTTTGGAAAACTACCTTTTTGGGGCTGAATTGCGATCCCTCAAAATTCATATTTTGGAGTTCTAAACTCCAATACCTCAGAAGGTGACTGTATTTGGCCATAGGGTCTTTTAAAAGGTAATTCAGGTAAAATGAAGTCATATGGGGGCCCTAATCCAATATAGCTGCTACCCTTATAAGAAGAAATTAGAACACAGGACAAAACATACAGACCTGGGAGCAACCGTGTGAGAACACAGTGTGAAGGCAACCACCAAAGAGACAGGATTCAGAAGAAACCAGATCTGCCAACACTCTGATCTTAGACTTGTGGCTTGTAGAACTGTTGTTTACATGTCTGTTGCTTAAGCCACCCAGTCTATGGTGTTTTCTTATGGCAACCTGGGCAGACAGATACACTACCATTTGTGTAAAAATCGCATATATATACACGTACATATGAATTTGCTTGCATATGTATAAAATATATTTAAGGATAGAGAGACAAGCTGGTTGCAGTGTTTTCTGTGGGAAAAGTAACTGTGTTGTCAACGGAAAGGTGTGAGAGAGACTTCTGGAAAGAGCAATGCCCTTAGAACCAGGAGAAAAGTTTGAGTAGCAGTCCCTGTCCACTTAATTAGCATGTGCCCTGGAAGAAAATCGTTTAGCCATACAGTGCCTTGACTAGACATCTTTTCTTTTTTTTTACAGTTTATTCATTTTTTGATAGAGACAGAGAATGAGTGGGGGAGGGGCAGAGAGCTAGGGAGACACAGAATCCGAAGCAGGCTTCCAGGCTCTGAACTAACAGCACAGATCCCCACGTGGGGCTCGGACTCACGGACCATGAGATCATGACCTGAGCTGAAGTTGGATGCTTAACTGATTGAGCCACCCAGGCACCCCTCGACTAGACATCTTTAAAATAGGTGCAGTGAGACCACTAAATGAACAATAAGACTGCTACAAATGAACACATAATCCATGCTGTATCATTTGAGAAGTTTCTCTCCACTTAGGAAAAAAGTGACAACTGAGGAAATATAAATACGTGAACATTCAGTATCTAATCAAAAACTTAGTCTCACGTGTCACAAAGACTAAAGTTCAGAAGAGCTGAGGATGACAATTGCGTTAGGTTGGTCCTAAGCAAGGAAAACAGCTAAGAAATAATTTTCTTGATTAGGGACAGATGGTATAAACTTAGCAAAAGAGAGAAAGGAAATAGGGATCCCCTATTTTATTTCTGTCCTCCCTGTCAAGGAGAATGATCTTCAACCTGGAAACGGAGGAAAAGCTATTGGGTGGGGGGAATTGAAACTGAAAGATAAGTGAACAGATTGTAAAAGAGCATTCAGCTTCTCAAAATAAATCCACTTTTCTGGACCCAGATGAATGGTTCTACGGTACTGACAGAACTTGCCACAGAGAGCCCTTGGCTACTATCAGTAATCATTAAGGAGATAGTAGAGAAGAATAAAGCCCATCCTGGTTTTAAAAAGCTTTGGAAGGTGCCTTCAACAAACCATAGAAGTGTCACCTTTTTCCTTTTACTCTTGATTTCTCAAACTTGTTATGTTTGTGGAGAATGAAGGCCCGTCTCTGGAGCAAATAGTTAATTATTTGAGATAAGAGCTTGTGGAAAGGAAATTCGTAATCGCTGGAAACCAGACTGGGTACACACAAAGAACAAATAAAGAATCATGACGGGCCAACTGCAGAGTTGATCTTTTGCTTTTTTTTGTTCCTGCAAATTACTTTTTTCATATCTCTATTACGGCCCATGCGATGTTGTGAAGTATTTGCTTACATACATGTTTCCCTAAATATACTGTGAGTTCCTCAGGATATGGATGATGTTCTATTTTAGACTCCGAGCTTTTAAAATCCTATTCTTTTTTTTTTTTTTTTGGAAGCTTAGGAGAAGTATCTGCTGTAGGCAGAGGACATGTGGGTTTCATCAAGCCATTTGACAAAATTTCTAATTATGGATATTTGGTCACAGTGGAGAAAATATCTACAATTAATATTTGTAGCTTGTTAAAACCCACTATGCAAGGGGCATTGGTGAGTAGATATTAACTTGAGGGAGATCTGTATGTACTCAGTGTAAACCCTTATCTTCAGCTCAGCTCTGTTTGGAGATGTAGATGTCATAGACACAGAAAATTTATGATTCATATAATACTGATTGAGAAGTGCTAGTTTTGTATCAGGGATAAAACCGTAGGCAGGGCATGCTGAGTCCCTGCCATTGGAGCATTTGTAGCATAAGAGAAGAAACATATAAATACATTGAAGTAAAATACAAGAGTTGTCAGAGGAAACTCCAGAATTTTTCTATAGGATGAGTTTAATGTTGGCAATCTGGTGGAAGGTGTGCCTACGAGGCTCATCTTGAAGCTGTATCTGCTCAGTCAGGACTGGTTTTACTTAACTCTACATTAATTTGAGCATGTTTGGGGTGAAGAATATTCTGGAAGACTATGAGAATGTGAGTTGAGGATGAAGCTTCTAGACAGTGCTATGACAGAGAAAGTACAGAGGGCTATGGGGTTACATAGTGGTGGAATCACCTAATCCCTATCCATCAGGTATATGATCTACTTTAGTGGAAGTGATGCTGTGTCTGAATCATGAAGATAAGTGAAGGAATAGGTGGAGAAAAAGACAAATGTTGCAGACAGAAAGAGCAATATACCTGCCAAATGACAGAAGCAGGATCATGACATCTTAGGATATTCAGAAATGTAGTATGATTAGAACACAGACTGAGAATGAGGGAGTACAACATGAGGAGCCACAGAGAATAGCCTTGTTTGCAAAGGTACAGCCTATATTTATCCTTTGAGTAATGCAAGCAAATGTAGGTTTTTAACACTAGAATATAACATATTCAGTGTGTTTTGAGGAAGTTCCTTGGGATGGAGAACAGATTGGAGATGCTACATCTGGAGGCAGGTAGTCCACTTAGAAAGCTCTTATAGGACCAAGAGATATTGATGGCTTTCCTGGGGAAATGGGAGAGCCAACGAATCATGAGGTAGTGACATGGTAACATTGATAGAAATGAGGGATCTATTGCATGGGTTGCATGGGGTAAAGGAAAAGGGGAGGAGTCATATTAAATTGCATCGTTGTCAGCTTGGGCTGTGGCTTTTATTGAGTTAGGACACAGGTGGAACAGAATGC
Source organism: Prionailurus bengalensis (assembly GCF_016509475.1). Lineage (NCBI taxonomy): Eukaryota > Metazoa > Chordata > Mammalia > Carnivora > Felidae > Prionailurus > Prionailurus bengalensis. The sequence goes on along the minus strand of NC_057353.1, from coordinate 10,973,152 downwards.
TTGGAATTGGAAGGGAAGATGAGGATTCAGTGTGGTAGATACTTAGCAGAAGAGAGACTACAATAAAGATAACAATGTATTTATTGCAGCATTATTTGCAATGGCCAAGATATGGAAGTAAACTAAGTGTCCACCAATAGATGAATGGATAAAAAAAGGCATGCTATATATTCACAATGGAATATTATTCAGCCATCGAAAAATCTCGCCATTTGCAACAACATGGATGTATCTGGAGGGTGTGATGCTAAGTGAACTAAGTCAGAGAAAGACAAATACTATGTGATTTTACTTATATGTGGTATTTAAGAAACAAAACAAATGAACAAACAAAGAAAAAAAGTGACAAACAAAAAACCCCAGAGTCTTAAATACAGAGAACAAAGTGGTGGTTTCTAGAGGGGAGGTGGGGGGGGGGAGATGGGAGAAACAGTGAAGGGGATTAAGAGAACACTTACTGTGATGAGCACGGAGAAATGTGTAGAATTGTTGAATCACTATATTGTACACCTGAAACTAAAATAATGCTGTAGGTTACTTGTACTTGGATAAAAAAAGATAATTATATGAGATTCAATAGTATATTGATTTATTATTATTATTATTATTATTATTATTATTATTATTATTTTGTCATCCTTGCCTTTAAGAACCTCATTAGTGGTATGGTGCAAAACAAACATATGCACAGCAATGTTTATGAGCCCTCTAAGGCCCTTTGGATTCTAGATTAAGAACCCTTGTTAAGGGAATTGATCGGATCACTTAAAAGGTATGTGTACATTGAAATGGAAGAAGTCTTATCATGGGATCATGAGGAATCATAGGCAGAGAGTAAGAAATTTATCAGATAACCAAGGAAGAGAAGTCAGAGAGTAAAGAGAAAAACCAGAAGAGTGTCATGGGAACCAGCTGAAAATATCTTCACTTTGAGAAACTTGTTAACTGTTGTAAAAGATGGATTTGCCAATACACTGAATGAATAAACGTGAGAAAGTAAATATTTCAAGCAGCCAGAGTGATACAACAAATCCAATAAGAAGGAATTTAAATATTATTAAATGCAAAACCCAGGAGGACCTGTGTGGCTTAATCAGTTATGCGTCCGACTTCAGCTCAGGTCATGATCTCACAGTTCATGGGTTTGAGCCCCATGTCGAGCTCTGTGCTGACAGCTCAGAGCCTGGAGCCTGCTTTGGATTCTGTGTCTCCCTCTCTCTCTCTGCCTCTCCCCTTCTTGTGCTCTGTCTCTCTCTCGCAAAAATGAATAAACACTAAAAAAATTTAAATATTATTAAATACAAAATCTTATACTTTGGTCCAAAAAGCCAGCTGGAAAATTATAGAAAAGTAACATTTTTATTTAATTGAACTACATAAAAAGCTTTAGGATTAATATGTATCAATAGAACAATCCTTGTCTACAATAATGTACATAGAATGGGAAGAATAAGTAATAGCCCCATGTTTAGTCCTAAATAGTTTGAGATCTTCTTTTGTAAAACAGAGAGGTTAGAAACATTGGTGTCTTAGAAAATATAAATTGAATCAATGGATGCAATGTTGAGGGAGGATGATTTTATGTCACCAATTCAGGTAAGAATTCCTAGTAATTACTTCTGTCTAGAAATGTCTGCTCTTCAAATCGGTATATTCCTCAACATTGTGGAAACAGCTTAAGCAGAGGGTAGATGATAAATTTCTGCAAAAATAAAGAGAGTTATCAGACAGTAATTAGAGGTTGGGACTGAATGACCCTTAAGTTATATTCTAATTTTACTATTTTAAGATTTGAAGATTTCTACCAAAAATTTTAATATATAAGCATCAGTAAATCTAGAGAAAACTATGTGTTCAACAGTCATTTTATTGTCATACACATTGTATCATTATAATATATTTTATTGGTGTATACTCTATGTTTAGTCATTCCTACCTGGTTGTGATTTTATAAACACTTCAAATAAGAAGTTATATCGTGAGCACTCAAGTGTTAACTTTTTTTTAAAGTTTAACCATTTGGATGCTATAAAATAAAAGGTAGCTGCTAAACCAATTATTAATTATGCAAAAAAGTAAATAATGAATGTGCCTATAACATTCAGGCAACAGAGGTGCTTATTAAAGTAATATTTAAAAATAAAACTTTTCACTTCCGGAACTATATGATACAAGTAACTTTCATTAAACTCTTAATACTTGAACTCGATCATGGTTTTGAAAATCTTGATGAAAATGGAGACATGACTATTTTAACTGATAAAGAAAAAGGAAAGTTTCTATAAAACTTGAGGCAAACAATTTTGTTGAAAGCATTAATAACACCAAGAATTTTTCCCCTTATTTTCAGACAATGTCATAACACCACTGAGAAAAGCGGCTTGAAAATGAAAATAAACACACTTCTCATCAAAAGAGAGAATTTGTACAAAGCGACCTGTATTTTATGTGTGATGTTATTCATCCATGGTTGTAGAAAGCGTATTCCAGTCCTGTCTGTACCCCAGCTGCCGGAGAAAGGACGGCTGTACCTGTATTGGAACCTGCCTCAGAATGTCTACCCACGAGATCTTACTCCAGCCAGACTTCTAGTGTTTTGTGATTTTGCCAAGAAATAAGGGAAAAAAAGATCCCTAAGATGGCTATTTCAATGCAGCAAAGAGGAGAGGCTGTCTGTTTTCTATGGCCCTGTGTAATTCAGATCCAGGATGACTCATTCCTCTTAAGTGAGAATAAGCTTAAAAAATTAGCCCATTTTCCTCTCCTTCAGGCTTTAGTGTCCACATCAGCCAAACCAAGCAAAGAGTTCACTTTGAAAGAAATCTCACAGCAGACAGCAAAGCCCGAGCCACAAAAGACCCATTTGTAAAGAGATTATCACCAAGGCAGCTCGTGGTTATGATTTGGGACAAAATAGATTCATAGGAGTCATACTTCTTTCAAATACATTTTCTAACTTGGACCATATGAAAATTGGTATCTAATCTCATGCAAAAAAGAAAAGGTGTATGCAGAATATCTTCAAATAAACTGATATGTAAGCACATATTTAAATAGGAATTGTAATTAATATCATTATCACTAAAAGAAATGACGTTTTATATATACAAAGGCATGTGTTATATCAAGCATGCAGACCATGGTGTCTAATACGGTCCCCACTAAAAGGAACTAGGCTCTGCAAATCCATGGGTAATCCCAAGGCTGGGCAAGAGACATCTTTTGATGTCAGAAAGTAAAGAAGTGCTTAAAAAAGGGTAGGGGGATATGACAAAGACATAGGAGCCAGGGTGAGGGGGTCCCACTGCCCAAATACAGGAAAATTTGAACACCAAAATAATTAAGAACAATAAATAATGTTAAACCATTGGAAGAAAGAAGAAGCTATCAGTTCATACCAGTACCAGATTATTGATGAATAGATGATGGATGGATGATAGATGATAGATGATGATAGATAGATAGGTAGATAGATGATAGACAAATATTGATAGGAGGGAGAGTCAAAAGCTAAATGTGGAAGGAAGGGTAAACTTAAAAGATCATGATTTTGTATCCATCATAGTAAAAATTGGATCAAGCAAGAATTAGCAAGGGATAATCAATGTAAGAGGAAATTTATATGAGGAGCAGGATATTTACATAGTCATAAAGAATCTCCCCACAGATTGCTGATTGGTAATAATATGGTGCAGAGATTGGACAACATATTGGCTGAGTGATCAAAATTAACATCACCAATGAGAGACAGATGGACATCATGTGCCTCCAGATGTGATAATGCTGAGACAGGCACAACATCACTTAGGCATCATACCAGGCATGATCGTAAGACAACTTTGACAAAATCAAAACGAAAAATGGTTTGTTTAAAAGAAAAGCAAGTTTATTCTTCAAAAATGTTAATGTTGAAGAAAAAAAAAAGAGGCACAGTGGAAATATTCCAGATTAAAGGGCCCTGAAGAAACACAGTAACTAAATGCAATAACTAATCCTAAAGTGGACTGTGTGTAAAGAGGGAAAAAATATACCATTATGCACATTGTTGGGGCAACTGGCAAAATTGGGGTACAAACAGTAGAGTATACAGAAATGTCCTATCAAATTAACCATTCTCCTAGGGTCAGCTAACAGAATCTCTCTATTCTCAGACTTAAAGCATTGAAGCCTTTAAAGTATATGCAACTTATTTTCAGTTGATTCAGAAAATAAAACACATACACGATGCAGCAAAAGGAGTAAGTTGCTAATTATATTTTGGATACAAGTTGACTTTGAGTCAAAGGTATATGGGAGTTCTGCGTTCTGTTTATATTTTTGCATTTTTGTACTATGTTGCCTTTTTGTACATTTTCTGTAAGTGCCAAATTATTTTTAAATAAAAGTTTTTTTAAAAGTCTGTGCTCGATCTTTGAGGATAAAGAGGTACAATATGCAATTGTGTCATCCTGGAATCCAAGTCCTAATTGGGGTGGAGCATCCAACATATGCACATCCACATGAAAAATAAATATTGAGGATCACACATGACAAAATAATTTCCATAAAATATTTATTGTCTTTTTGCCTGTTTGATTGCAATCTCCTTTTGATGCCGTAAGCTTTCATAATAAAATCGATATGACTCTGATAGTATGCGAGTTGATGTGTTTCCATTAAATTGTCTTATAGTTAATTTGATTGACTCTGATATCAAAAGTGCTTTAAAAAAAATCAAAACGAGGGGCGCCTGGCTGGCTCAGTTGGTTAAGCGACAGATTCTTGGTTTCAGCTCAGGTCGTGATCTCACAGTTTGTGGGATCGAGCCCCATGTCAGGTTCTGCACTGACAGCATGGAGCCTGCTTGGGATCCTCTGTCTCCCTTTCTGCACCTTACCTGCTCACCTGTGTGCATAGGTGTGTGCTCTACTCTGTAAATAAATAAACATTAAAAAGAATCAAAACCAGAGAAATGCCTCACTCCAGTGCTGGTCTCAGGTATTCATAAGGCAGTGTTTTAGTTTTAAGAGTTTACTTGAGGGGCACCTGGGTGGCTCAGTCAGTTAAGCATCCGACTTCGGCTCAGGTCACGATCTTGTGGTTCCTGAGTTCAAGCCCCGCATCCGACTGTGTGCTGACAGCTTGGACCCTGGAGCCTGCTTCGGATTCTGTGTCTTCCTCTCTCTCTGCCCCACCCCCGCTCACACTCTGTCTCTCTTTCTCAAAAGTGAATAAACTTAAAAAAAAAAAAAAAAGAATGGACTTGAGAACATAAAGGTGGCAAATTCCAAACCCATTCCTCACCAAAACCAAATGGGAAGAGTGGAGGGTGGGGAAAAAAAGAAAAGATACGGAGCAAACCTGTCTGCACTGAGTCTTTCACCACCGGGCTCTGTTTTTGTCTCCACTGTTACTGGAGTCATCGTTCAGGATGACTTCCGTATCGCAGAAAACCCACCTGACAATCCAGTCTTTGGGTTCCTTGACATGTTCCTGCCTGAGGGTAATTTTACCCTTCCAGCTGCACAGTCTCCCTCAAACGACACTCGACTCCTGTGCCCCTTTCCTTCTCCCAAAATGTTGCTAGGGAAAAATACACAACTCTGCTGCCCGGTTTCATCTTAATTTGTGACTACAGAGTTCAAGCGAGTCCTTAGTACGTCTCTGCATTCTTACCTACTGTTCCCTAATCAGCTGACTCTCCCCTGTGACACACGCCTCTTTCTTGAGATCTCCTCCCTCTGTGTATACTCATCACCCTTTCTTCCATATAGTCATTATCTTCTCTTTTTAACCGAGGAAACATATGTAATTAGAAGAGGTCTAAGTAATACCAAATTTGCCATTGTTTCTGCATCTGCCTTGCTTCTGAGTTCAGTGGGTATACAGGTCCTGGACGTATCTAATGTAATCCCTCCGTTTATGTACGGGACTCCTAATCTATTCAAGCACTTTGCTCCTGCCATTATCCCTCTCTCTCCTCCAGCAATAAATTTACCCTCTCTACCGCTACCTAATCATCCCCCACCCTGCATCTGTATTTCATCTCAATTCACCTCTGCATATGTCCCTTTCTATTTAATCATTTTCAGCCCCTGAATTCCGTATTTATGCTTGATGGCAAACATTTGACACTCTATTTGTATTTCTTGTAGACATTTCATGCTGTCACAATGGATATTTTGATTTTAACCCTCCCCAAATTGCTTCCTCCCCCCCCCATTATTTTCTTTCCCAGTAAATAGTACCATCATTTCATAGAGTGGCAAAGCATAAAAGTCTGGAAGCCTGACTTGTTTCTTTACTGATTCCAATCCATCCAATCTGGCCACTTTTAACAATGTCTACAATTGCCACTCTAGTCTAAGCTACCACCAACTCTTGATGGATATACTTAAGGATGGGCAGAATTAGGTATTTAGATTATTACTATCATCACCAAAAACATTTTTGATGCCTAGTTCATGCAATAAATTAACTTTCTGAATAGCAGAAATCTCGTAGGGTAGGGAATATTCACTTACTTTGTAGTAAGTGGCAGGGTTCTTCAGTTATAAATATGGTTCTTTCCTTTAAGGACTTTCAGTAATCACAAAAATAATAATATTCACTAGCAGTTTATACTCTTCCCCATACACGATTGACATTGTGCTTAAAGTTTGATATAAATTATCACATTTATTCTCTACAACCCGTTTTCACAGTAGGGATTTCTATCCCCAATTTAAAGCCGATAAATAAAGGTTCAAAAAAAATACCTTACTGGCCAAAGGATCCCATGGCTGGTAAACGCTGTACCAGGCCATGCCCACGCTCACTACCATGTCAGAAACCCTCTTCCGTCTCACACTTTCACGTTTTAACATAGAAAGTTCCATGGCAATAGAAGAGACTAATAGAAATGCAGCATAACTTGTAGAGACTTCGAGAGTCATAGACAGAACATGTAGCCCGAAGCTCAGACCATCAATATCCGGTCAGTGAGACGCCTTTGTGGAGGAAGGGTTAGAGTTCAGCTTTGAAAGAAATACAGTGTGACAAAGAACTGGGCCCCACAGTAGCACAGCAAATGCACCCTTGTGATAGTGTGAACAAACCGGCAACTCATGTGGTAGCCAGAAGTTAGACCAAGAAGCAAAAGGTTCTTGAGCTTGAAGGGCAAAATCTGAGAGTTTATACATTATTCTGCAAGCAACATATTAACCAATTTTTCCTGTAGTGAACAACCTCGGAATCTCAGGGCCTTGCAAAAGCAAACCTTGACTTTCACGCACACAAGGCTGCGGGTAAACTGTGTTTCCCTGACTTTGATGGGGGTTGGCTGAGTCAGGCTGGACTCCAGGCTTCCAGCTCAGGATCCGGTGTGCTCGACCTGTCATCATTCTAGGGCTCGGCCTGAAGGTGCAGTGGCTACCAGGGGCATGCATTTCTCCCGGCAGATGACAGGCACATAAGACCTCAAGGGGACACGTGGGATGCCTCGCAGGCTTTGGCTTGGAACTTGCTGGCACGCTCTCGCTTCTGCCCCATTCCATTTGTAAAACGAGTCACATGGCCAAGGCCAAGTCCATAGTGGAAGGCACTACAGAATTCCAGGGAAAACCGGAGGAATGATGAAGAGGGAACAATAATCCATTCTACCACAGGCAATGCACCGCGTTTCAGGTATGCGAGAAGATCATTAGAAAAAGTAGGAACGACGTGAGATAGCGGTGGGGTCAGAAGGAGAGACTAGAATCCAAGAGATCAGACAGGAAATGACTCAGGAAGCTCAGGAAGCTGAAAAAATAGAAATACAATGCCGAATATCGAAGAAAGGTGATGAATTCGGTATCTTGTTTCAAAGTGAGTTCTGGTCCCATCTTAGAACCAGCCTCTCCAGATAAAAGGTTCAATCATAGGAAATGGGAGCGGTTTCTCTATTTCCTCCTAAACCCAGGCCGCCATGACATGGTTTGTATTTGGTCATGGCAATCAGTTACTGTGCTCCTATCAGCTTTACCTCTAGAGATTTCATGTGGACATGAAATGAGTGGTACACGGTAAATGCTCCTGTGTGTCCCCGGGGATCTCTGTGCACACCCTTCTCCAGGGCATTCACCACGCTGTCTTTAGTGGCCAATCTCTGGTTGCCTCTCAAGTATACAATTTCTTTACTCACTTCGTATCCCCGGTGCCTCCAAAGGAGGCTGGGCTTTCAGTATGACATTTTCCAGCTCCCAACACAGAGGAAGGTGGGGAGAAGGGTGTTGTAATGGCTACTGAGTGAGCTAGTGTATTTGCCACGTTCAATAGTAACCACTATAATTTAGTGCTAAGAATGTGAACCTTGAACTCTGAGCTTATTTCAATTAATTTATTGTTCAATCCTTTGACAAATATAGCCAAGTGGCTGGGCTTGCAAAAAAACCTTCTGAGCATTGAAAATGCAATATTTAATATTTAAATTGAAAAACTGTCAGCTCTAAGTACAGCCCTGTAAAGAATGAAAACAATTTTCAAAGACAGTGAAAGAACCTGCTTCTCTGGCTACCGATCACCAGGAGAAAGGAAAAGAGACAGTAAAGAGAATGGCCAGGCAACAAGAAAGCTAGGTTTATTTTTAGTGTATCTTTTCTGCAGAAGGAAATGAAGACATTTTTTACAACAAAGACCATTTTGTAAGAGATTGGAACTTGTGTCCTTTCTGAAGTTATAGAATCACTGGAGAAAAATAAAGTGTTGGAAGTCGCCAAGAAAGTATAAAACTCAGTGAAGATTTTTGAAATAAAATGCAAAAAAAAGTAAAGATACATAAAGTTTCTTTGAAGAATTCTCAGAGGAAAACAATTTAAGTCGCCATTACAGATAACATTAATGCTTATGTATGGTGATGCTACAATATCATCTTAAGGTGTTATCTTGAAAACTGACCACAAGCATACAGATGTATACATTTTTTTTTTAATATCAGAAGATGTTTGGAATATGTTTAGTTTGCACGTTTGGAATATGTTTAGTTTGCACTAGTCAAAAGTAAAACTGCTTACTAAAATCTACATTTGTTTTTCTTAAATTAGTAATTAATTTTTATTATCTTCCAAAGTATTTTTGCTAATGAACATTTTACAGTTTTTTCCCCTTCTTCTGTATTGTATTTTTAACTGGTAGAGGAGCAAAACAATTTGACCCGTGCATCAAAAGCAGAAGATAAGAGGGGCGCCTGGGTGGCTCAGTCGGTTGGGTGTCCGACTTTGGCTCAGCTCATGATCTTGTGGTTCATGAGTTCGAGCCCCATGTCGGGCTCTGCTCTGACATTGCAGAGCCTGGAACCGGTTTCTGATTCTGTGTCTCCCTCTCTCTCTCTGCCCCTCCCTCGCTTGCTCTCTGTCTCTCTCTCTCAAAAATAAATAAACATTTTTTAAAAATTAAAAAAAAAACACAGAAGATAAGTAAGGCCCCTTCCTTATTTCATATTTTCTTTATCATCCTGAGCTTACGCTCTAAGTTATCTTTGGTGGAAATGTGTGTCAAATGCCTTCATCTGAAACTATTGAATTACTAATTAAATAGATGTATTTATGCTATTTTAACTGAAAGAGGTGAATAATACACCTGGCTACTTTTAAAATGAATGTGAGAATAAATAGATGGAATTTTCCTGCTTAAGTGAAGGTTTGTGGGACGCATAGAAAATGAACAAGTGAAATGTTACAAATTTTGTCTCTATAACCCTGAAATCTGAAGACATTCCATTTTCTTATCTTGACCCATGTTTAACAGCACCTGGATTTCTGCCATATGACCACAGCCCTATTTCCATCACTGAAATTGTGGCAAGTCTGTGTGGGACTTACAACTTTTTCCCAGACTCTCATTTTTCCAATTTGCTGCTACTTGGTGACTGCGTGCTTTTTCCAAATTTTAGCAGCTTGGATGTATGGCCACGGATGGAAAAAACTAAGGATAAAAACCATGCACAATTCTGATCCCACAGTCATACCCACATGATTTAGGATATTCCTTCAGCAATGAATAAAGTGTTACTTATTACTTTTTTATTTTCATGTTATATAAATATATTTCATTTATTCAAGCATAAATAAATAACTCAAACAACCTCAACTATAGAGCAAATGTATAAAACATTAAGAGTACTCTGCTCATGCTTCTTCATGTGATTTTGATCCATTGGTTCAAACCAATCTCTCAGGGTTTTGTGGGACAAACTCTCAGTGTTCATATGCCCTTAGGAATGCTTTTCTTCATGATTGATTAAGAATTATAAAGCCCTCCGTGACCACGGTACGCTTCTTTCTTTGCTTTTAAAGTAACCCATCCCTTCTTAAACTTGCTTCAATGGATTATTCCTTTTGAAGGAAAACCCTACATTACGGAGCAAAACGTTCGTCTGGAAAGCACGGTGGTTTCGTTCAAACCTAACGATGGTGTCGTTCAAACCTAACAATGGTGTCAGACCAACCCGAATGCAAATCCTGATTCTACCCACTGCTTCTGTATACCTCAGTCAGAAAGTGCATCTGCCTGAACTTCAGTTTCTTTATTTGTAAAATTGGGATGATAGCACCACTTGAAAGTTTACTATTGGACTTGATGACGTACCTAAAGTACCTCCCATATTGTATGTTCCCAAAGATGCTGCATACTGTCTTCTTCTTTGTTCTTGTAAAAAAACAAAGTCACTCCAAATAACAAAGTTGCCCTTCTGCCCATGTGGTACTGTGTCTTTCCCAAATGGTTCCAGTAGAAATCCTCAGTCTAAGACTATGTAAATAAATAACAAACTTGCTGTTTAATTGGACCACATTGATTTTTTTTTTTATGTCTGGGGAATTTGTTTGAAAATCACTTGTATAAAATTTCTACAAACACATATATAATTTAAATACTTCACTCTTGACGATAAAAATACTTTATCCTCAAGCTAGTGCAAAACGCTAGTTCAAACAGATCATTCTTCAAGTCTCCCTAGAGTGAAAATCATAGACAAATATTTATGATATGGGAAATTTTCTTAAATACTGTATTTCCGTTTTCTTATCTGTAACATGAAGATGAAAAATAGTACCTTCCCTCATAAGGTCGCGTGAAGATTAACCATGATAATGAACACAAAGTTCTGGCACATTTGAAATTGATTTTTTGTTCGTTTGTTTGTTACTGTTACCATCATCATCTTCATGATTGAGTTGTTAGAATCCAGGCCCTTCCTGATTTAGGAAAATTTACCGACACTCTGAACTTTCCTTCCCTTTCCTTTTTTAATTTAAATTTGAGTTCATTAACATACAGTTGATTTATGCTAAGTAAACGTCCCTTTCCTTACCTCCAAACAGAAGGAATGATCAAATCCCAGGCCTCCAGAGCACTTAACTAGACACCCGGTGAAGAATAACCACTCAGAAATATTAGTTACATTATTGTAAATATCCCAGACACAGGGATTTATATTTACGTTTACACTTCTGTTACAGAGAAGAGTTTTGCGTTGACTTGGGTTCGTCTTGCGGTTAAGTTGGTTATATGAATGTTCTCTGAAACTCTTCCTCACGAGCTCTTCCTTGAAAGAGACTGCTCCTTTCTTATTCTCTGTCTCATGTGGAGGGTTCCCTATTCAGCCTTGTTGAGCTACCCCCTCCCACCCTACAGTCTCAAGTGCTTGAATCCATAAGTGCAGTGTCCCCACCGCATTCCCACCCCCAAATCACCCCCAGCCCCACGCGGAACCCTGCGTCAGCATTGCTTCCTGACGGAGCCTCCAAAGTCTGTTTTCTTTGTAGGAGAAACATCTCTCTCCAGAAACCTACCCCAAGGGATTCCCTACGTGACTCAGTTCACCCATTGCTTCTTCAGTAGTTTATGGCTTTCAAGGCATTTGTCCATTTCATCTGTGATTGAATTTATTGGCATGATCCTCGTCTCGTTCCTGATGTTTATAACTTGTGTCTTGTTTCTTTTTTTCTTTTCCTCCCGACCAGAAGTTTACCAATTTTATAGATATTCTCGAGTAAGCAGCCTTGAATGTCTTTGGTTTTCTCTGCTCTTTTTCTGTTTTCTATCTTACTGACCGTGGCTGTGATTTTTATTATTTCTTTGTTCTGTGTACTGGGTTTAATTTACTTTTCTTTTCTTAGTTGCATAAGGTGGAAGGAAGTTTATTTTTTTTTTATTTTTTTAATTTTTTTTTCAACATTTATTTATTTTTGGGACAGAGAGAGACAGAGCATGAACGGGGGAGGGGCAGAGAGAGAGAGGGAGACACAGAATCGGAAACAGGCTCCAGGCTCTGAGCCATCAGCCCAGAGCCCGATGCGGGGCTCGAACTCACGGACCGCGAGATCGTGACCTGGCTGAAGTCGGACGCTTAACCGACTGCGCCACCCAGGCGCCCCAAGGTGGAAGGAAGTTTAAATCAATGTTTTGAGACCTTTTATTTCTCTTATATAGGCATTTCATGTGATAAATCTTCCCAAAAGTACTCCTTTAAATTTATCCTGTGTTTTCATTTTCATTCAAATCAAAATATATTTCATATATGTTTTGATATTTCCCTTCAATGCATGTATTGTGTGGAACTGTGTTATCTTGGGTCCATATATTTGGGAAAGTTCCAGAGATATTTCTGCTATAATTATTAATTTATCTATTTCTGTTTACATTTCTATTAGCTTTTGTTTACATACATATATGCTTATGTTCGTTTATATATATACATATTTAAAATTTTTAATGTTTGTTTTTGAGAGAAAGAGGGATAGAGTGTGAGTGGGGGAGGGGCAGAGGGAGAGGGAGACACAGAATCGGAAGCAGGCTCCAGGCTCTGAGCTGTCAGCACAAAGCCCAACACGGAGCTCCAACTCCTGGACCCTGAGATCATGACCTGAGCCGAAGTCAGAGGCTTAACCAACTGAGCCACCCAGGTGCCCCATGCTTCTATATTTTTAATCGCTGTGATTCAGTACACAAATGACACATTTTTCTTTATGATACAAACTTCTTTATCCTTGCTAACATTCTTTGCTCTGAAGTCCACTGTCTGTTAAATACAGTCATTCCATTATTCTTTTAATTAATTTTAGCACCTCACACATCTTTTCCGTGCTTTTATTTTTAACCTATTTGTGAATTTATTATTAAAGTGTGTTTCTTGTAGGGAGCATAACATTAAGTCTTACTTTTTTTTTTTTAAATCTAAGAATTCTGTCTTATAATGGGAGAATTGAAACTATTTGCATTAGTGGGTTAATGGTATGGTTAATGTATCATTTTGCACTTTGCTTTCTGTTTTTCCCGCATATTTTTTGTTTCTCATTTCTTCTTTGCACTTTCTTTGGGGATTAATATGTAATTAATTACATATTCTACATATTCTATATTATATAATGATATGCAAATATAATTATGTAATAGATTCAGTGATATATAAGAATGCATAGATTTTACATATGAATGTAGAAAACCCCAGTCACATGATTGCCCCCAAGAGTAAACGACTGATACACCTGCAACCATTCTGTACCCATACAACTATTCTGTTTTTCACTTTCAGTACAAGAGTCAATAAATTCCATAGGTCATTCAACACCTTATTATAAAACAGACTGCGTTAGACCATTCTCCCCAACCATATGCTAAACATAAATGCTGTGAGCACATTCAAGGTAGGCAAGGTGAAGCGATAATGTTTGGTGAGTTAGGTATATTAAGTGCATTTTTGGCTTCCAGTATTTTTAGTATATGATGGGTTTTCATGATGTAATCCCATCATGAGTAAAGGAAGATCTATAGAATAATATTTAGCCAAATATTAGGTTCCAGGGCCTAGCCATACTGACACATACAGTTAACCACTGAAGACTCTATTTTAATTCTTTTGTTGGCTTATCAGTAACAAGTCTTTCTTTTTAGTTTAGTGATTGCTTTAGGATTCACAATAAGTGAATCAATTCACTTTAAAGAGTTTATTTTTAATTTGTTTAATGCTTATTATTTATTTTTGAGAGAGAGAGAGAGAGAGACAAAGTGAGAGCGGGCGAGGGCAGAGAGAGAGGGAGACACAGAATCCGAAGCAGGCTCCAGGCTCCGAGCTGTCAGCACAGAGCCCGATGCAGAGCCCGAACCCACGAACTGCGAGACCACGACCCGAGTTGAAGTTAGATGCTCAACTGCCTGAGTCACCCAGGCGCCCCTAAAGAGTTTTAAATGACAAGCAAATAATGTTAGGCAGTTACCATTTTTAATGCTCTCTATTCCTTTGTCTTGGTCAGTATTGCCATCGGATATTATCTTATTTCTGTCGTGGGAGTTCTTCAGAATTTCTATAGTGCTGGTCTTCCAATGATAAATTCTTTCATTATTTTACCTTCGTTTTTGAAAGGTATTTTTTGCTGGGTGTAGAATTCTAGGTTGACAGTGTGGATATTTTTCTTTCTTCTTTTAATACCCTAATGTTGTTTCTTCAGTATCTTTTAACTTGCATTGTGTCCAATAAGTCTGTTCTCATTTTTATTTTTTATGTGGAATGCAGTTTTTGTCCACCTGCTTGTAAGATTTTCTCTTTATCATTTCTTTTGAGTATTTTTGTCCTGATGTAACTTGGTGTAATTTTCTTCATGTCTTGTGCTTAGGGGTTCATTAGTCTTTTCCAAGGTTGGGTTTATAGATGTCATCAAATTTGGAAATTTTTGCCATTGTTTTTTTCAAAAACAATGTAGGGACTCCAGTTACACATATATTAGCATGCTTGAAGGTATCCAACAGATCACTGATGCTCTGTTCATTTTCTCAATTTTCTTTTCTCTCTGTGCTTCATTTTGGAAATCCTTTCCAATGTCTTCAAGTTCATTAATTTTTTTTTGTTCTGCAGTGTCTAATTGGACCTTAATATTGATCAGTGTATTTCCATCTCATACACTGTAGTTTCCTTCCCTGGAGGTTTAAAGTCTAGCTTTATGAATGTCTTCCATGTTTCTAATTAATTTCTAATTAATTTCTAATTGATTTCTAATTAATTATTTCAATAACTGTTTTAATGTCCTCACCTGTAAATTCTAACACCTAGGTCAGTCCTGAGTCAGTTTCAGTTGATTGGCTTCTCAGTGTGGGTTGTTTTTTTTTTTTTTTTTTTCCCACGATTCTCTTCATGCCTGGTAATATTTATTTATTTATTTATTTATCTATTTATTTATGTTTTTTATTTTTTATTTTTTTCATTAAAATTTTTTTAATATTTATTTATTTTTGACAGAGAGAGAGAGAGATGGAACATGAGCAGGGTAGGGGCAGAGAGAGAGGGAGGCACAGAATCCGAAGCAGGCTCCAGGCTCTGAGCTGTCAGCACAGAGCCCGATGCGGGGCTCGTACTCACAGACTGTGAGATCATGACCTGAGCCGAAGTCGGACGCTCAACCGACTGAGCCACCCAGGGGCCCCATGCCTGGTAATCTTTGATTGAGTGACAAAATTTGTGACTTTTACCTTACTGGATGCTGAACATTTTTGTATACCTGTTAAGTGTCCTCGAGCTTTGTTTTGGGACACTGTTAAGTTACTTGAAAACAATTTGCTCTTATGAAGTCTTAACATTAAGATTTGTTGGGTAGGGGCGCCTGGGTGGAGTAGTCGGTTAAGCGTCCGACTTCAGCCAGGTCACGATCTCGTGGTCCGTGAGTTTGAGCCCCGCGTCGGGCTCTGGGCTGATGGCTCAGAGCCTGGAGCCTGTTTCCGATTCTGTGTCTCCCTCTGTCTCTGCCCCTCCCCCGTTCATGCTCTGTCTCTCTCTGTCCCAAAAATAAATAAACGTTGAAAAAAAATTAAAAAAAAAAAGATTTGTTGGGTAGGAATAAACAGTCTCAGTTTGGAATAGTATTCCTTACCAGTGAGGTAAGATCCTCCTGAGGGTTCTTCTCAATACCCCATAAATCAGAAGATTTTTCCACTTTGGATAGAAAATCACATCTCAATTTTTTAAATTTGTGTTCACTTGCTTTTCTTTATATTTTACCTCATACTTTTGAAAACTGAGTAACAAACTCAAATCTACTTGTGTAAGGCAAAGCTATCAACATACTGTGTGAAGGTCCTCATGAGGTCATCATCTGGATAGAGGTTCTGTATTACAATATGGGAATGGATAAGAACCCCTTCTAGAAAAGCCAGATCAGAGCAGCACATTTTTATGCCGTAAACTGTGAACCTTCAGCATGAATTCTTATGTCAGCACTTTGCTCATCACTATGGTTGTCTGAAGATAATTAATTCACTAAAAGTTTCCTCAGAAAAGGATCATAAGAAAAATACTCCCTGATGTCTTGGATATAAAATTCATTGGTCATATTTCCTTTTCTTAATCATCCTAAGGTATTGCTGTTAAAAATCCATGGCAATTTGATTTTTTATTTCCCTAAGTCATTTGGCGTGTTTTTTCTGATGCTCAATAATTTTACTAGCCTATGTTTTAGCGATACTCATTATATTAGCTAGCTTTCCTTAGCATCTTAAAGCAACAAGCATTTATTGTCTCACAGTTTTTATGAGCCAGTAACCCAAGTCCAGCTTGAGGAATTCCTCTGACTCAGGAGCATTTATAAGGCTGCAACCTAGGTGTTTCTGGGGATGCAGTCATCCCAGTGTTCGACTAGGGAGAATCCACTTACCAGGCACTCATACAGCAGTGGACTTCCAAAGACCCCAAATCCAGCTCATTCACGTGGTTATTGGCAGGTCTCAGTTCCTCACTGGCTACTGGTTGAAGACACTGGTTCTTGCAGAAATAAGCCTCCACATAGGACGATGTATCATATGACAGCTTGCTTCCCCCACAGAAAGGTTGAGTATGGAGAAAGAGAGACAAAAAGAAGCAGAGAAACAGAGATAGAGAAAGGTAGAAATCATATTTTTTTTTATTACCTAATCTTGGGGAGCTGTATTCTACCCATGGGACGTGACTCACTGGATACAGCCCTCACTCAGGAGGTGAACACACTAGCGCCTGAATACTAGGAAATGGGAATCACTGGGAGACATTTTGGAGGCTGCCGGTTGCTGCCATTGTGTTGGTTTTTCTAGGGAATACGGGAAACTCTTTCAGTAATTAGTTTCAAGCCATCTTCTACTTCAAGAAATTTCTTATTACAGTTTTGGGAATGGAAAGAATTTTGTTCTGTTCAATCGCTTGATTTTCTTTTTTTGTTTCCCGTGATGGACATCCATAGTCTCATATAAAGAAAATGGGAAATCATGAACAGAGATTGAAAAATACCTTAACTGCTCGGTGGTGAATAAGGAAAGTCCATTCTCACATTTGTTGTCCCAACTTCAAAAAAAGAGATTTAGTTATAACAAAGGTAGGATAAGATTGATTTTATTTATCGGCCTTTGCACAACGTATGGGAATAATTGCTTTAAAAGAGGCTGGCATGTATGGATGCTGAGATTTCTGAGCAAGTATTATGAGAAACATTTTACTTTTCAAATGGCAATGAAATAATCTGAGCCAAAGGCAGCCATAATATTCTTCAATCATATATTGATATTGGATAATAAAGATGAAGATATTTGTGACAAATAATAATGCCAAAAAAGAAGTTAAATGTCTACATTCCCCATGATTTTCAAACTTATATTATACCTATGAGCAGACTGAATGTTCAGTTCCTTTAAGTTAAGGAAAATTTAGTGAGAATATTTAGACATTTAAATAAAATAGCTTGAAATGATGTGAGTATTCTTTTTCTATTTATTTTATCACCAGACCACTTTAATGCCAGAAGACAAAAATTCATTTTCCATCTTTTCTCTGTGGCAATGTGGATTCATATCTAAAAACTATTGTACGACACTATGAAAGAGCTGTAATAAAGTTATATAAACCTGATTATCTTTCATCCAGAAAATATAGCTCTTAGTACTTCCAAAGTTGTGTTCGTAATATCAATTAATGAGCTAGAAAGTCAAGATGATTCTAGAATATTCTGTCTAAGGAGTGGGTATCCTAAGCACTAGATGCCAAGGCACAAATGATCCACATAAGAAATTTTAATTTTCTTAAGAAAGTAACAACTTTCTTGGTCAAGCATGAAGCCACAATAGAGATGAAATATAATGGTACCAAACTAAATTATACCTATCTGATTTTTACATGACCATATTAGAGAGCCTACACATGTATTTTTTTATCCTTTTATTTGTTTAATTGCATCTAAAGAGAATCCATTAAAGCTGAGCTTGAAGAGGTATGTGTATTTTCCTTTCAATTCAGTCATTTCATTATCGTTATATTTTTATTTGAGAGAGAGAGAGAGAGAGAGCGTGAGCAGAGGAGAGGGGCAGAGGGAGAGACAGACAGAATCTTTAAGCAGGCTCCATGCTCAGCATGGAGACCGATGTGAGGCTTGGTCCCATGATCCTGGGATCATGCCCTGAGCTGAAATCAAGAGTCCAATGCTCAACCGACTGAGCCACCCAGGCACTCCTTAATTCAGTCATTTTAGCTAGTAAGTAATGGATACAAGTGTGCACCATACAGAAGACATACTCACTTCTGTGTCTTCATGTGGCTACATCTCCCAATTTTTGCTTTTTTCTTCCCCTTTTCCTCTGTTAGAATGCACTCAAAATACTTCCAACTGGCTAAACCAAAGGAACACTAATATGAAATGGGAGTCTCACGTTCTTATACCTTCAACTCTACTTCTGCCCTTGTAATAAACAAACAAATAAACAAATACTTACTTGGACCCGATGCTTTAAGTTTTCAGATTCTCCTATGACACAAATGTCCACCTCAGGTCATTCGCACGCTTAGGAAACAACAAGTGTTTGATTCATATTCATTTCTGGAGACTGTCTAATCATTAGATTTGCAGCTTTAGAGCTCTAATAATATATTAGTTACCCCCCCCCCAATATTTTTGGTGGAATTTTATAAACATGCTTTGCAGTTAAACAATATTGAACAAGGTGTTCTTTCTGTTTGGTATTTGGTAAATAGTGTCTTTATAGACAATTGCAAACTCATACTCTATTTTTTGGTAGAGAATTTAATTTCTCTCTGAAAGCAAATCCTATCTGGCTCTTTGTTTAATATTGATGATTTTATACAATGGTTTCTAATTTTTTAACTGGCGTCTTTCCACACATAACAAAACTATATTCTATAAATTCACAAATTTCTTCCTGGACCTATTGCAATGCTCCAATAAAAATAGAACTCTTAATTGAAACCTAAGTAATTTCCAGGTGTTTTTTTTTTTTTTTGCTATCTTTTGTTCAAAACTAGCAATTGATTTCTCAGGTTATTGGATAAAGATGATATAATAAATCAGTGGACAGCATAAATGTGGGCTTCTATATTCCACATATCCCAGAAGACACTCTGTAATTGCGACTCCATATATGTGGTTTCCTTCATATGATCGTCATAAAGCTGAATCTGTATTTAGGATGTTATTCTCTCCTTATAGGGTTTGACGCAATAGTTAAAAATGGACATTTGGTTCTTGATAACTGGGGGGAAAAATCTGGCCGGCTTTTCTAAAAGTAGTTTGCTACTGCACTGCTATGGTGTATGTGTATTACAAGAACGTGGTAGTTTATGTATACTTCATGCCCAAGGATATTTTATGTTCTAAATCCAGTGATTTATGACAAATTCACCTTTGATATTTACAGCAGACTCGATGCTTTATGCTTGGCTAGTTACCTGGTATCTTTCCCCAACCCCAAGTGTTTTATGAACTGTAGTAATTGTTAAAGTCACACTAAAATAATTCTAGTTTCCGCGCAGTCACAAAGGGGATCTAATATAAAGCCACCAAATATTTTAACAAAACAATTACCAAAAATCTGTCACTTCGCTAATGTGGCTGTTAAAATATTTTTAAGTGGAATCTGGCAGTTTGTGTACCCACCGTGTAAAATTTAGAGAGGAAAAGAAGAGGAAAATGCTCCAGATGACGTCACGAACCTAACCCAAGATGTGAGAGCCACGCTGAAAGACGAGGGACAGATTCTGTCAAAACAACAAAGAAATAATAGCAAAAATGAAATTCAACATTTCTTCAACAATTCCTTAAAAATAAAACAAACCTTTATTGGGAATCTGAGTTACAACGAAAAGCATACTAGGTGGCTTAACGAAGCAGATAATAAGGGATTTGAAAAAATTATAATCTACGCGAAGAGATCAACGTAACAGGAAACAACCAGAAGAAATGTACTCTGTAAATAAACAAATAAAGTGTAAAAAGAGCCAATAAAAATAATCAAATTGGAAAATGGCTTGCCTGGTAAACCTTACTGGAGGATATAGATTTTTGATCCAGACATTGAAAGAAGTGCTGGGAATGTATTGCTAGGGAGGAGGTTTGGAATTGTATGGGCAAGGAGACACAATAAAAATAACAACACAGGCATGGGGATTATTAATTCCCATTTGGAATATTAAACATTTACTTCTTCATCACATTTATTCCATGCTTTAGCATGTTAGGTTCTTTCTAGGGATTATGGGTGTAATAATAAGATCTACATGGCCTTGCCCTCTAGGAGCCTAGAGTTTAGTAAAAGTAAGAGACCAATGAACAAATGTATTGGTTTTCTAGAGCTGCTGTAATGAATTACTATACATTGACACAACTGAATTCTGTGGAGTTCAAAGTCCAAAATGGTCCTTATGGGGCTGAAACCAAGATGTCCACAAAAGCTGTGTTTCTTTTGGAGTCTCCAGAAGAGGAGAACCCATTCCTTGCTTTTTCCACCTTCTCCAGTGTGCCTGCACTCCTGACTCAGAGCCCCTTCCTCTATCCGCAAGACGAACAGCATTAGTATCTTCAAATTGCTCTTTCTTTCTCTCTTTCCCCATCCCCCATTTCCATCGTCAGATCTCTTTCCCTGACTCTGACGCTTTTGTCTCCCACTTGTAAGGACACTTGTGATTACATGGAACCCACCTGAATAATCAGGGATACCCTTTTCATCTGAAGATCTTTAACTTACTTCCACAAAATCCCTTTTGATATGTAAAGTAACATTTTCACAGATTTGGGCAATGAGGACACGGTCATCTTGGGGCAAGGGCATTATTGTACCGACCACGACCAGCAGTTATGATAAACCATGGTAGGCACGAGCACAGAGGGAGTGTGAGGGCAATGGAACACAAGGGGGGACCATCTATGTATCAAGAACAATGAATACAACACATGCAAGTTATACGTTACCTGTAACAACCAAAGGGCGGACTCCTGGAGCAATTCAATAGTATGAAGAAATAAGAACTGAAGCAAAAACTATTTTAAGAGTAATGTGCTGGGTACATTCCAATTTTGTCTGAGTCTGTTGGAGTAGTTAAGATAGGAGACGGTGTTAGCTTATGTGAGGACATTCGCTGTGGAAATTAAGAAGATGAGATCAGCTCTTCCGGCGCTGTCTACGCGAGGGATGAGAGAACACCACACCGTGGGTCTGAAGAGTTGGTGGTGACATACTCAGCTAGGAAGGCCGTAAAGCAGCCTATGGGCCAGATGGCCCAGTAATCAGAGTGAGACGTTGGCCCCAGCTAGGTAAAATTTGGAGTCAGCTATATTCCATCGGTCATGAAAGCACTGTCAAGAAGGGTTCCCCAAGGGAATGAACGCAAGTAGGAAAGGAAGCAGTGATAACCAAGGCCTTCCCTGAAAAGTTAAGATAGCAGAGTTAACCTGGAGGAAAAAGAAAATCAGAAAATAGGCAGTTCTTAAGAAACCCGAACTTTCTCTAGAGTATAAAAATATTTATATTTATATAAAAAATCCATGGGGCGCCTGGGTGGCACAGTCGGTTAAGCGTCCGACTTCAGCCAGGTCACGATCTCGCGGTCCGTGAGTTCGAGCCCCGCGTCAGGCTCTGGGCTGATGGCTCGGAGCCTGGAGCCTGTTTCCGATTCTGTGTCTCCCTCTCTCTCTCTGCCCCTCCCCCGTTCATGCTCTGTCTCTCTCTGTCCCAAAAATAAATAAACGTTGAAAAAAAAATCCAGCTTCAAAAATTGAATGTGTCTATGTTTACCAAGAGATTTATAGGTACATTAATGCTGGCCACACTCTAAAACGTTCTATCAAACGCAGAACTTTATTATAGGCACTATTTTACCCTCTGCTGAAGTCTTTAAAAAGAAGGAAAATGTGTTAGAAAAAGTTTCATGTTGTTTGAGGAAACAATATCTGTATTTTGATAATAAGCCACAAAATCCTTTCCTTCTCTTATGATAGCCAACTTAAGGGAAAATAATAGTCCATTTTGGGTAGAATTTCTTGTCTACATCCTAATTCGATGATTCTATACTATTACCATTCCTGTGCTCTTAGAACGCAGACAAAAACTGAATAAGGATAGTCCTTAGTTCTAAAAGATTTGTTCAAAACATGATGGAGTCTTTTAAAATTAAGTGTAGGATTAAGTACATTGTACCTTTCTGGCTGTACTTGTGGAAATTAGATGACACTTTTGAGAAAAGCCAAACTGAAATGAAAGCATGCTTTTTAAGGTTTTGAACAGACCGTGTTTAAGACTCTAAAATAAAGCTTGGGAATATCTCAGATAGAATTAGTATATTGATCCAAACAAGAAGTGTGTGTGTGTGTGTGTGTGTGTGTGTGTATGTGTGTGTGTGTAGGTAGGTAGGGCAGGATAAACACTGTTCTCTGTGTGTGAGTTATACATAAAAGATAGGTATAGTGCAACATATAACTATATAGATAATACATAGTCCCTGCCCTCTTATTTATCATTATTTTATTGACACAAATACGTGAAACAATTTCTAACAAGACAATATACTTTAGAGTACAAAACTACGATTCTAATAAACTCTGAGTCTATTACTAAACAACTATTTGCTTAGGTGTACTGACTTCTAGATCAGAGAATTACTATTTATTAGACACATATCATACTCCGGGCACTATCAAGTTGTATTTTATCTATACTATCTCATTTTATGTTTCCAACCTGTGAGATCATTATGTATCTGGTTATAAGTATCACATTTTTAGAAGAGTTATTGTAGAATTATGTTTGTCGGTCTCTGTCTCCCCCTATTCCAACCTCTCTCAGACTTCTTTGTCTCCCTACATTTTCTGAGCACCCAGTGAGAACTCAGATTCCCATTCCAGCTAGTCCGTTCCATCACTACTAGGGTCACTGGCCTCTTTCTGGGACTGAATTCAGGTCTTGCCCATTGGAATTCTTCCTTAGTCTAATCTCACAACTTGAAAACCTACTACCTCGGCTCATTCTTCACAATAAAAAATGGCATAACCCTTACCGTATTCCCATGTTTAAGTCATCCTCAGTCTCCTCAGTTCTGAGAAACTGCCAGAACTCCAAATTTTATCCATGCTGCTTCCTCTAAGATTCTGTTTATGGCCTCATGTTCCTGCTGTACCTGCCATAGCCCTTTCCAACTCCCTCCTTTCCTCCATTCTGTGCACCACCAACAACAGGTCAAGAGCGATTGGTCAATTTTGCCAGTCTTCCAATATATAAAATACCTTAATATCCTCTGCTCAATTGCACAGGGGCTAGGCAAGAGCAAGCAGTCAGTAAATCTGGGTTCAATCTTGACCCTGCTCCTTAGCTGTATGATCAAGAGTAAATTCTTTAACTTCTCAGAATTTGGGTTTATTGAATCATAAACTGGGGATGATGGAATTTCTAAAGCAAAAAAAAAAGACTGAGAAGATATGTAGATGGCTTAGCACACCATCTAACACCAATAGATAATAAAAAAGCATTTCTTATTATTACATCATTGAGCTGAACTTCCCTCCCTTGCCTTTGTATTTCTCATGGACCCTTTATTCTAAGTACTTTGAATACCCAGAGATTCTTGATTCACCTGTCTTTTACTCATTATTTGCCCAAGAATGAGAAAATTTTGCTCAGTGAAGTTCAGGGAAGAAACATGCTTGACATTTCAGCTCATTGACTGTGACTTGTCACTTGCCGGCTCATTTCTCAGCTGTCGGGCACTGTCTCCATTCCCCCTACCTTCCCATCCACTGGATGGATTCCTTGGCCATTCTGGCCCACTCCCCATACCCCTTAAATCTACTCTACATTGTGGGAGCTGTATCCCAGAATTCTCTTCCAGATGAGACCTTCCTGGATCCCCACTATTCTTTCGACTTTATTTCCAACTCAGGGCCTTCTTTTGCAACTGTTACTGCAGATTCTACATGGTCCAGCACTCCTGAGCTAAGCTACATTCCTTCTTGTCAAGCTGGGTCTCCTCCAGCTTGCTGCTGGCTTGCACTGCCCGGCAATGAACTCTTAACTCTGTGCCGGGAGCTAGTGTCGATGGTGACAGAACACACACAAAAACAAGGGTGGAAATCCACTGAGACAGATTGTTTAGCTGCTGCATTAATGAAAACAAATCATCCAGTTTGGCAGAATGCCATCTTTTAAACTGAGAGAACATGTTCTCCACTCTAATGCATTTGAATTCATTATTTTTTTGCCATGTATATATTATGGCTTTTAAGACATTCTTTGGGAAACACATAGATAACTTTGTTTCACCTTGAGCCATTGTGTTCCGCTAAATAACCATGTGCTGAATTTGCAACCAAAGAGAAGTTCTGAGAAATTTAAAGCAAGCTAACTGTTGAAGAACACGAATGCATGAAATGGAAGGGATGTACCTGTAAACAAAGACAACACAATTTCAGTGTTATTTAAAATGAGTCAAGGTTTTAGTAGTTGCTGCTTTCTCCTCCCTTACATTAGCTGAAATTCTTCTGGACTCATTAACAATGTTTGCCATGATCTCCTTGATAAAAACCACAGAAACCAATTTATCGTAACATCTCATACTCATAATTGTTCAACTGATTACACAAACAACTAATCTAGTAAAAATCAAAAATGCTACTGATAGTAATAATTCTTCTGAATGATTTTCCCACCTTAAAAAATTCACCTTCCGTTACTGATGTACTTCAAATAAACATGTTATGTGTTTTAGTTAATCGGTAGGAAGTTAAAAAACTCAATTTAAAATAAGACCTAAAATATCCATATGCCACGTAGGGAATTTTAATTCTAGCATATATGCTTTAAAAAAAATTGCAGTCCTGACATGAAAATCTCCTAGTAAGTTTCAAACCAGCAGAAATCACACTTCACCAAAATTATTTCTCCTGAGTTGTAGTATCCTTAAGGAAGTGATTATTTTTCTTTCTACCACCATAGTGTTCATCTTTCAACTTTTAGTATCTATCTACTTAGAACCCAATGCTTTTGATTTAGCCCTTCGTCATTCTCTAGAAGAATTTACTTTTGTGGAATTCTTGCGCACTTGGTCATGCTCAGACCCCCGAAGCCAAGTGTAACTTTCGTTAAAAGAAGACGAGTAGCCAGTATCCATTTGAATAGATTTTAAACAAACAAACAAACAAACAAACAAACAAAACAAAACAAATTTCACAACCTGGGGTAAAGAAAAGTCGAGTCTGTCTTAAGTGACAAGTGGAAGAAGGTTAGGAAGGAACTCTAGAAAGGGTGCTGTGCCTCAGGTAAAAAGCAAATCAAACCTAAAGGAAATGATTTTCATCTGAATGCAAGGATGTTGACAAAGTAAATCTTTCAGTCTTCTAGAACACAGCCAAATTGGAAGCTAATTTACTGCTGGCTGATGTCAGAAGCAATCTCACTAGTCCGCCACAGAAGCCACACAAAGAACATTATTCATAAGTGAACTACCTTGATAAGAAGCCATCCTCCCATCATAATTAGGGAATACAATGACCAGAACCAGAACTGAAGTTTTAATAATAAAAGACAGTAAATTCTCTTTGTAACTTCCATGACAGAAAAGTAAAATACAACCCAAGAGGTCAGATGATTCCAAACTGATGTCACCTCAAAGCAGCTAAACATAGCAAATTATTTTTGTACGCTGAAATAAAGTGACAATGTATTCCAAATACAGTTTATAGAGGTCTCAAATGGAATCCCATTTTTGCTTTGCTAATTCAATCAGTAGTTGCTACACAGGACATTACCAAATAATTTTTTCCCCCGGAATATTGATAGACAGTTGCTCTTTGGGTTTGGCAAACATCTCCAAGTCAAGATAATATTCTCTGTGTCCTGAATTCTTGACTCTCAGAAAAGTTACAGTAATATTTTCTGGGTTTCGGAAGGTGCTGTGTTTCCAGTACACATTTCTCAGTAACAGGAATCAAATATCTGTATTCATTATGCCTACAGCTTAATTCAGAGCATTTCTTTTGGTTGCAAAATCCAGAACATTTTGCTAACTGTTTTCATGTTCAGACTTCTATCTATTTTCTC
This sequence comes from Prionailurus bengalensis, assembly GCF_016509475.1. Taxonomy (NCBI): domain Eukaryota; kingdom Metazoa; phylum Chordata; class Mammalia; order Carnivora; family Felidae; genus Prionailurus; species Prionailurus bengalensis. The sequence continues at coordinate 10,946,836 of NC_057353.1, read as the reverse complement.
CTCTTATGGTTCGCAAACTCTGAAGTTTAAAAAACACAGGAACTAACTCAAAATTTAATAAGACTGCCTTTTAAGCTGACACTCCGCATGTATCTTTTACATGGATTTGCTCATTTTATAATCACTAAGAAAATTCTGGTCTTGATTCCGATCCTCAGATCTTCCTAGGCATTCAGAAGCAACTGAGTTTTTATCTACTTTTTGTCTTATGACAATAGCTGTCACGCTGACTTTTAAACTGTTTGCATCAACTATTTTTCTTGTTAAGAACCCATTTGGAATTTTGATATTTCACAGGATTAATTAATTTTATAAACTAATTCAAAAGATACAGCCTGATACAAAGAAAATGTTTCTTAAAAGTAATCTTACAATTTAGACAAGTGGGTTGAAATCCTGGGTCTTTAACTTTCTTGGAGTATAATTTTGGGCGATTGATGGGGGGAGGACATAATGTGTTTAAAGCACTCTTTTAGTATTCTTAGAATCCCTAACTCATTCTACATTAAACTCACGCTTTTTAAAGTAGTGCTGTACTTTCAGAGGACTTGACTACTCCAGGTAACTCCCAGACCTGAACTCACTCATGATACCATATCTACCTTTATACATTGCTTTTTTGTATACTGTTCTCTGAGGAACAAATACAAGGATCAGTCTAATAGCTAGATTTCCAGCATGAAAAAGATGTTTATCACAATGCAGCTCTCTTGAACATAAATTACATTTGGACAGCCCTCAATACCTGCTTTTTTTGGACCTGAAATGGGGCTCACCCCAAGAAGCAAGACTAAAAGAAATCCTTTCAAATTTTCATTTGATGCACCAGAAATCTGGCCCATCCATAGGTAGCTAGGGAATCGCTCAGCAGAGCAACCTGGCATGTAGCCATGGAGCATGGAATGACTCTCTTTGATCTGGGGATTTTGCCAGAACTGTGAGCCTGACAGTTCGAGTTGTTCATTGGACAATAGTTATTGATGGTCATCAAAGGATCATCAGTACTTATTCACATAAGAAGGCCCATACTGTGCTGCTTTTTAAACCCACATCCATAGATCACAGTCAGAGCAATCTTCAGAACAGAAGTTCGTGAAACAGTTAAACCATAAATTATTCAGTAAAAACTTGAAGTATCAACATCGCCATGATTTGATCATTTTATAATTACTGAGAGAACTTCCTGCACTATTATGTTTCGCTAGGGATAAGCTAATTTACTTCGGAAATTTCCAGGTTAGGAAATCCTGACAAGGATTGGTATTTGGGAGCCAACTAGACAGATAGGAATTTTGCAAAGTTGAGTCATGTGAACGGCACAATCCCAGCTATTGCACGAGAGAGTCATGAGGTCATGAGTGGTTTCCACTCTCAGCAAAAGGACTAAGACTGTATGCCAGTTACTCAAGGGAAAACAATTTACTCCTAAAATTAATTATTTACAATAGCCATTTTGTTATGAGGGTGGATATTGTGGGTAAGGAATTCAAACAAGGCACCGTGAGGACGACTTGTCCGTGCTTCGTGATGCGAGGGGGCCCACCTTGCAAACCCAGGTCTAGGTATGACCTGACGGCGGGGTGTGAGAATATTCTACGGTGTCTTCACTCACATATCATAGGGGTGATGCTGGTTTCAGCTAGAACCTTAGCTGAACCTGTCAGCTGGAATGCTTTCTTGTGGTTATTTGGCCTGGGTGTCCTCACAGCATGTAGACTTCAGGGTATTCAGACTCCTTACTTACTTGCCAGTCCAGCATCCCAAAAATGAGTGTCTCAGAGAGCAATGGGGAAGGTGGGTGCCACTCTTTTTGACAGCCTCAAAGATCATGCGGCATCACCTCCACTGAGTTCTGCTGTCTCAGCGTCCCAAGTGTGCCCAGATTTAAGGGGAAGGGATATAAACGCCACCTCTCTGGGATAAGAGTGCCAGAAAGTATGTATCCATTTACTGAAACCACTGCAGATCCCCACAAGGGCCCAAGGCTGGGACACTATTAGGGGTTCCAGGGCGGATCCCAGCCACCGTCAGCAAAAGCAAAGCACAAAATAAAAAAGAAACCTCTGGTCCGTGAAGGACAACGTCAAAAGGATAAGAAGACCAGTCACAGACTGGGAGGAAATATTGGCAAAAACACATCTTATAAAGAACTGTGCTCCAAAATATACAAAGAACTCCTAAAACTTAATTAGAAAACAAACAACCTGATTAAGAAGGAGCTAAAGACCTGAACAAACACCTCATAAAAGATGATACACAGTGGAGGGGTGCCTGGGTGGCTCAGTGGGTTAAGTGTCCGATTTTGGCTCAGGTCATGATCTCGTGGTTCTTGGGTTCGAGCCCCGCCTCCGGCTCTGTGCTGACAGCTCGGAGTCTGGAACCTGCTTCAGATTCTGTGTCTCCCCCTCTCTCTGCCCCTCCCCCCCTTGCACTCACTCTCTCTCTCTCTCTTTCTCAAAACTAAATAAATGTAAATATGTTTGGAAAAAAGAAAAATTCCCGGTGGCAAGTAATCACATAAAAAGATGCTGCACATCATATGTCACGAGGGAAATGCAAATTAAAGCAACCATGAGGCACCACTATACGCTTTTAGAATGGCCAAATCTAGAACACTGACAACACCAAATGCTGACAAGGATGTGGAGCAAAGGAAACATTTGTTCACTGCTGGTGAAAATGCAAAATGGCACAGCCACTTTGGAAGACAGCTTGACAGTTTCTTACAAAGCAAAACATATCCTTACCATATGATCTAGCAATTATGCTTTTTGGTATTTACCCAGAAGAGTTGAAAACTTACATCCACACAAAAACCTGCACATGGATGTTTATAGCTTCACAAGTGCCAGAGCTTGGATGCAACCAAGATGTCCTTCAGTAGATGAACGGATCAACAAACTGTAGTACATCCAGACAATGGAATATTATTCAGCACTAAAAAGAAATGGACTATCAAGGTGTGAAAAGACAGGGAGGAAATTTAAGTGCATAATACTAGTGAAAAAAGTCAACCTGAAATGGCTATATGCTGTAAGATTAGAATCTTACAGGGGCGCCTGGGTGGTGCAGTCGGTTAAGCGTCCGACTGCAGCCAGGTCACGATCTCGCGGTCCGGGAGTTCGAGCCCCGCGTCGGGCTCTGGGCTGATGGCTCAGAGCCTGGAGCCTGTTTCCGATTCTGTGTCTCCCTCTCTCTCTGCCCCTCCCCCGTTCATGCTCTGTCTCTCTCTGTCCGAAAAATAAATAAACGTTGAAAAAAAAAATTTTAAAGAATCTTACATTAACATTCTGCAAAAGGCCAAATTATGGACATAGTGAAAAGAACAGGGGTTGCCAAGGGCGGTAAGGGAGGGAAAGATGAATAGGAGGGGTGCAGAGATTTTTAGGAGAGTGAAACTACTCTGTATGATACTGTAATAGCAGATATATGTCATTATACATTTGTCTAAACCTATAGGCTGTAAACCACCAAGGGTGATCCTAATGTAAGCTATGGACTTTGGGTGATTATGATATGCTTTATGATATGTAGCTTTATCAAGTGTAACCAATGTATGACGAAGAGAAACAAAAACCCAATTTACGTATTGAATTAACAAATACTGATAAAGTATCTACTATGTTCCTTTTTTTTTAATGCTTATTTATTTTTGAGAGAGAGACAGAGCACCAGCAGGGGAGGGACAGAGAGAGACGAAAACACAGAATCTGAAGCAGGGTCCAGGCTCCAAGCTGTCAGCCCAGAGCCCGACACAGGGCTCGAACCCAAGAACGGTGAGATGATGACCCGCGTGGAAGTCGGACACTTAACCGACTGAGCCACCCAGGTGCCCCTGCTATGTTTCTGAGAAACAGAATCAACAAGGTATCTGTTCTCAGGAAACTCACATTTTAATAAGACATACAGTAAACAAAAATTCAGGTGTGTAAGATGATTAAAATTGTGATTAGTGAGAAAGGAGACCTGGCTTACTGTTTAGGAATTATACTATATATATAGACAATTTCTACTTCCAGGCAAGTCAGGAGTAATAACACTAGAATATGCTCCAATCTAAAACAAACAAAGCAGACCAGATAAGTAAAACAATCGTTTTCGAGAACTGGGTATCAGTTAACAAAGGCCAGAGGTATTTGGGAGACAGGAAGTAAAAACAATGTGAGCCTTATGATTGTATCTGCTTATTATCTTGAGGGATCTTTCTAGCTGAAGTACATGTGGAGGGAAGTGAGATAAAGCCCCAGCAGACTGTCTGGGTTGGGGGTACGGAGCTAAAACTCCAGGGGAGATCAGTGTAAATAGACTTCACATGAGAGAGTTCTAGAGAGTAGAGACCTGCACTGAGCATTCACGCAAGGCTAAACATACTGTCTGTTTCAACCAGCAAGTCTGGAGAAAACATCGGTTTTCATAAAGCATTATGTAGAGAACTCACAAATCTCTTGGATCGGTGGTGAAAAATAATTAGCCTCACCCAAAGCGCTGCTTGGGCCCTGCCTAACAAATCCTAAAATCAATAACCGACACTACCAAGATATTTTCAAGTAATTTGCTAGTATCCCAGAACAATGCTCAATCTCTGTTTATAAGGATCCAATATCTAGTGCCCAACAAGATAAAATTTATAAATTCTGTTATTTGATCAAAGATCATGAGTCATGCAAAAAGAAAGAGAGAGAGAGAGAGAAAACAATGACAAGAAAATGCAACCCACAATAAAGAGAAAAAAATTCAACTGATCAGAATTAATTCAGAACGGGCATAGATGTTATAATTAGCTGGCAAGAACATTAAAACAATTATTTTTATTGTATTCTATATGTTCAAAAGTATAAACTTAGGAGATTTTTCAACGGTGTACATTATATTTTCAGATGTGAAAACTATAATATGTAAGATGCAAAATACATTGGGCAAGATTAAGGCCCAGTTAGACATGGAAGAATAAGAGATTATTAAACTTAGAGAGATAGTTTTAAGGTATTTCAAAATGAAACACAGACAGAAATGAGAATTCAAATAAATGGAAAGAGAATCAGCAAGCTATCAAACATGTCCAGGCATCATAATATATGTGCAATTGGTGCCCCAAAGGAAAGGCTAGAGAAAAAAAATTGAAGACATAATGGCCAAGTTTTTCCAAATTTGATAAAAAAAATTGTAACTCACTGGTCCAATAAACATAAAAGACTCCAAGCACAAAAAGGATGAAGAATACTACCCCATGATGCATCATAATCAAAATTCTCAACAGCAATAATAAAAAGAAAATCTTAAAAGCAGACAGAGAAAGAAAAGATACTTACATACTGAGAAACACATACAACAGATTCCGCATTGGAAACAATAAAAGCAAGAAGACAGTGGAGCAAAATCTTTAAAACACTAGAAGAAAATAAACTTTTTTTCTAAACTTTATTTATTTCCTTTGAGAAAAAGAGAAAGAGGGAGAGAGAGAGGGTCTCAAGCAGCCTCCATGCTCTAGTGCAGAGCCTGATATGGGGCTCAAACTCACAAACCGTGAGATCATGACCCGAGTTGAAATCAAAAGTCGGTGGCCCTGACTGAGCCACCCAGACACCCCCAGAAAATAAACTTTTAAATGTAGAATTCTATGAACACCAAAAATGTCTTCCAAAGTAAAGAGGCAAAATCACGACTTCATCATATATACAAAAACTGAAAGACTTTATCGCCAGCAGAAACGCCTTATATGAAAAAATTCAGGAAGTTTTTCAGGCACAAGAAAAATGATAACAGATGGAAAATAGAGCTACACAATGCGATGAAGAGAGTCAGAGATGCCAACTACATGGGTATATGCCTAAGATTTTTTTTATTACTTAGTTTTTCTAAAAGATAAACATATTTTTATTCTTTTCTAATTTTAATTTTATTATTATTATCATTTTTTATTTTAGAGAGAAAGAGTGCACACGCTGGGAAGAAGGGCAGAGAGGAGGGGGGAGAGAGAGAATCTCAAGCAGGCTCTGTGCTGAGCGGACGCTCAATCCCATGACCCTAAGATCACGACCTGAGCCAAAATCAAGAGTCAGACACTCAACCCACTGAACCACCCGGGTGCCCCCCAAAAGATAAACGTTTTTAAAAAGCATTGTGGGGTTTATAACACATGTATAAATAAAGTGAATGACAATAGCGTAGAAGACTGGAAGGAGAGAAATGGAATGTACTCTATTAACGTTTTATACGTGAGATGGGCACGATTGCACTTGAAGGCAAACTGTTAAAGATGAAAATCCTAAGCCGTAAAGCAGCTACTGTTTTCTTTTAAAGTTTTAGCTGGTGAGCCAACAGCAACAACAACAAGATAAAGTGGAATCATAAAAATATTCCACTTATCCAAAAGAAGTGGGAAAAAAAAAGAAGAAAAGGAGAATGTCTCTACTTAGGCTTGTAAAATTTAAAATAAGTAAAAAGTCAAACATGTATGTACCATACCATCCGGCCATTCTATTCCTAGATATTTTCCCAAGAGGAAAGAAAGCTTATGTTCATACAGAACTACTAAAAATGTTTATAGCAGCTTCATTTGCAATAGCCCAAACTTGAACACAACCTAACTTGTCCATTCTCAAAGAACTCCTAAGCCAGTTGCAGGATATCCACACAGTAGAAGACTACTCACAATAAAAAGTAACGGCATGCCACAACAAAACAAGTAAGCTGGACAAAAAGATTTATGCGTGCTGTAGGCTTCCATTTACATAATACTCAAACATCCAAACGCATCTATAGTGACAGAGAGCAGAGCAGTGGTTGCCTGGAACAGGGAGACAAAGGCGCTCTCCAAAGGGATTTAAAGGTGGTGTTGGAAACTTTTGGCGGTGGTGGACCTATTTACTGCCTTGATTCTGTTGACAACTTCGTAGGTGTGGGCACAGGTCAAATTAAATTGTACGCTGTAATTCTGTGCAGTTTCATGTATGTCAAAAATAATCCTAGATAGGGAGTAATTGAAAATGATGTAAGATTGCCAAGACAGAAAATATGGTGATAAATGCAAAACAGGTACGAGATTAAACCTTCGGATCCCCAATATTTACTTATTTATTTTTAAAATGTTTATTTATTTTTGAGACAGAGAGAGACAGAGCATGAACGGGGAAGGAGCAGAGAGAGAGAGGGAGACACAGAATCCGAAGCAGGCTCCAGGCTCTAAGCTGTCAGCACGGAGCCCGACGCGGGGCTCGAACTCACGGACCATGAGATCGTGACCTGAGCCGAAGTCGGACGCTTAACCGACTGAGCCACCCAGGCGCCCACAGATCCCCAATATTTAAATGGCATGTCACAAAGGACAAGCTTGCAAGCATTACATAGAAGAAGCCATGGGAAGGTGAGAAAGAAAAGAAACCAGGGAAAGAGTATTTCAAGAAGGAAGAAATGGTTGGGGCACCCTGGTGGCTCAGTCGGTTACGTGGCCGACTTCAGTTCAGGTCATGATCTCACCACTCGTGAGTTTGAGCCCCGCATCAAGCTCTGTGCTGACAGCTCAGAGCCTGCAGCCTGCTTCCGATTCTGTGTCTCCCTCTACCTCTGCCCCTCTCCCACTCACGCTCTGTCTCTTTCTTTCAAAAACAAATAAACAGCAAATTTTTTTTTTAATTTAAAAAAAAAAGGAGGAAGTAGTCAGAGGTGTGAAATCCAGCAGAGAAGTCAAGCACAATGAGAATTTACTATTGCATTGACTTTGGACTAATGGGAAACTCTGAAGGCTTTGGTCAGATCTGCTTTGTTGGAACCACACGGGTGGAAGTCACACTGGAATGGAGTGGAGAATAAGTTGGAGATGAGAAACTTATGACAGCCAATAAAACAACTTTTTGGGGAAGATAGCTATGAGGGGCAACAAGAGTAGCTGGAGAAGGCTATGGGAGGGTGTGTGTGTGTGTGTGTGTGTGTGTGTGTGTTTTAAGATGGGAGCGTTTTATAGTATGTTAAAATGTTGAATAAATGTTCTATTGGTGAGAGCAAGAAAAGAAGGAAGTAGGTAGGTAGAGTGTCAATTTCTCCACTATTCGTTCCAAGAAGGTAGTTGTCTCTCTGAACAGTTCCTGGCATGTTGTCAGATTTCCACAAACATTTGTGAATAAATGGATGAAAAATGCAGAAAAATATTTTTATACACTCGTACTTCACTTACCCAGTCACCAAAATATTACACAAAAGTTTCTTATTACACCCGACCTCTCATATTAAACTTCGCCAATGTGCAATTATACTGTGATTATTTTTTCGGTCTAATATATTTTATGTGACTAAAGACTTAAAAAAATGTTAAGGGGGATGTCAGATTTATATTTTGCATTTGTTAGTAATCTTGACTATATACTTGCTGGAAGGATGGAAATAGGATTTGGATCCAAAGGAACATATTTTGTAGAGGCCAGCAGAATTACACTTGTAGTACAAACGTTCCCATGTCACTTCCCATTAGTTCAGCTATTTGGTCCTGTTCCAATCTTGATGAAGAAGGTGAACAGGAATGAAAATTGTGGGACTCTGGTCGGTTTTCTTTTGTTTTTGTTTATTTGTTTGCTTTAGGTTTGTTTGGTTTTGGCGATGTGTCATCAAAACTATAAACTCATTTGGACTTCTGTTTGCAGTAATTATTCAAATTATTTCAACAATCTAGCCATTGTGCTCACAGCTTTAGGGAAATGACTAGGTCAAGGTTCATGTCAAAGAATAAACAAATAAGGGATTAAATTTAGGCACAAAAAAATAATTTGCTAAGCACTTTCACCAAAGTTACAACATACTCTTGAAGGAGAGAAACCAAAAAGGCTGGATTGACATGGAGGGCGTGCTTTTAAGTGGTGCCCTAGAAAATGACTTGTAGTTAGTTCCTGCTTGTCCCCTACTTCGAATTAGAAGTTTGGGCCTCAGCTCTGAAAAATTTGTATTTGTAAGAAAAGAATGATCTTCTTAAAGAGAAAGACACTGATTTTATGTTCACCATGAAGTAACCTTGTGTCCCTGGGCAAATCACTCCCCAACTCAGAGCTCTCTGGAACCTGACAAAGGAGTGGTAACTACTCCACATCAGCCTAGAGAAGATTGCAAACAATATGAAAAGTGCTCAGTATTCGACCCACTGACTGATTACTAACAATGCTCAGAATCTTCGAAGAGCCCCATGCTATCATGCCTAATCATGACAAAGAAACAAAAACTATTAAAGATGAGCATCAGATGTTAAGTTGGATAGTGCAGTTGTAAAAGGGAGCTAATGAAAATGTGGTCCCTAGAGATCTTCCAACCATTTATAACTCCCAGGGTCTGGGTATTTTTCTCCGGTGCTCAAGCACAGACTTTTAACTTTAAAGGAAAGTTTAATTTATCTAAAAGAGTGGTTCCAACTCTGGGAAGTCCTCCGTTTGGGTAACTTGGATTTGCTCTGTACAATAATTTTGACACCTGTCATCCGTTCACCCATTTGCTATTTTTGTGACCGCTAAGGACTTTTCGATATGAATTGGGAAATGTGTATAATATGATCGATTAATTGTGTGTAAGTCTCATATTCAAAAACTCTCAGTGATATTTTTTTTCGTCTCTTTAGGCCCTATTCAGATTGTGGCAACTGCTCCTGGCCACAAATATCGGAGACCTAGTTATAATAAAAAGGTCTTTATGATGAGCTGTGCACATGGACAAATATTGTGAGATTCCTTCTTACCACGAAAACTTTGAGAACATTGTCCTAAGCAAACAGGGCACAGTCCTACTTAAAGTTTTTATTTTTGGCCCAGGACCTTCTAAACTAGGCTGATTTAGATGTTTTTTTAGTTTATAAATCTTCTCTGACTTTTCTAAACAACCCAAGCTCAGTGTGTGCCATTAGTGGTTTGTATCCTTTTTTCTCTCAAAATTTACATAAATTTACTAGAAAAATAAGTTCAGAAATTGTGCTCTTCTGCATGCCATACCTTGACTTAAAGAGAAATATACTCTGTGATTTTTAGGAAAATAAAACTCATTTGGCACTTGGAACTTGAAATCTGAAGAAGGTAGAGAAAATGTTAACTAATCCAAATGGGGGGAAATTCTTTAAAATGAAAGACATTTCATTTTGTTAGAACGTTGTTATTTATAATAAAAATTATTTCAGATTTAAAATGATAATTGCTCTCTAAAAGCCACAAGAGAAAAAGCTAGAGGTATCAACTTTCTTGAAGACTTCAAACACTTCTTGATGAAAGCTTGCTCTCAGGCTTGCTCCAGACCAGGAGAAAATATAGTGGCTGTACATGAGTTGAGAAATAAACATGAAGTTAAATATGATTAGTAGGCAAATTATTTCTGATTAATAGATGTTTATTTGCAAGAAAGTATTTCTGCCCCTAAATAAATAACTTCTTATAAATTGTACAAAACCTCAAAAACACGATAATTAAAAACCACATTGTTGATGTTTTCCATCCAAAGAGATGAGAAGATAATTGTATCTGCAACATTTCACGGATATCTAGTTCTTGTCTCTTCCCAAGATAAAGAGACATGCTATTGTCTGTCAAAGACCAGTAGGGTGCACAACTACTTACATAAAAGGATGTCAGGATTTTGAGAGAATCGTGCTATCTTTTGTGTCATAAAAAATAGTTAAGTAAGTTAAAATCTTTCCTTAGAAGCACAAGAATTAAATATATATATATATATGTGTGTGTGTGTGTGTGTGTGTGTATAAATATGTATAGATAGTATAAATATGTATATATGTAAATATATGTGTATATATATAAATATATATTTTATATATTATATACATAATACACAGTTGAACAGCAATGGGTTTGAACTGCATGGGTCCACTCATACATTGTTTCTTTTTCCCCATAAATATAACATGGTTCTGTAAATGTATATTCTCTTCCTTATGATTTACTTAATAACATTTTTTCTCTAACATACTTTACTGTGAGAACGCAATATACATTGCATGTAACATACAAATAATGTGCTAATTGATGTTTGTTATCAGTTAGGCTTCTGGACAACAGTAGGCTATTAGTAGTTAAGTTTGGGGGGAATCAAAGATTATGTAGGGATTTTTTGACTATGCGGGGGTGGGGGTTCATGCCACTAATCCCTGCATTATTCAAAGATCAGTTGTATAAAATGTGTGTGTGTGTGTGTGTGTGTGTGTGTGTATGTTTTCCCTCTGTAAGCAAAATGCCCATTAAAACTCTGTCTAAATGGCTCATAGCAGTCCCATTTCTTCTTTGACTTAACTGGAGTAAGGAAAAGTGACCAGCTCTTTTGGCTACTAACTTGGATGCCTGAAGTGGTGTTTCTGAGTGCAAATGAGAATCAATAAATTCTTTATCTTTGCCTTAATATCAGTTTGCCTATGTCTGGAAAATATGACTCTATAATATATGATATAAACAAGATAAGAAATTACATGTTTTAGACATAAGTGAAATCTAAGAATCATGAACTCTAACCTTCCCAGTTTACAGATAAGGAAATGAAGCCGCCAAAGTAGTTAGTGGCTCACTATGGTTATGCCAGAAATTAGTAGAAGAGGTCAGAGCTCAAACACTTACTTTAATATTCTTTTCTTCCATGCAGTATTTTTTTGGTTGTTAATCTATAAGAATTTGTAGTTCAGAAGGGCATCTGATAAGCAGGGTTCCCCTATCCCAGTCACACAGTCAGAGAGTCCAATAAGAATTCTCATAAATTCTCGCGGAAACTTCCAAGTAGAAACAACAGCACAGAAAGTCAGACTTTCACAAGGTGTAATGCCAAAATCTAGGAAGAACTGACATTCGTTATGGTAGATGCAAAACTGACTGAAAAAGAAAGACCTTCAGTTGCCATTCATGACGTATCTCAGATACTTACGGAAAAAAATGAAAATAACGCTTCACGCATTCTCATACCTTTGTTTCCTTGATAAGGGATTCTACGAATTGGAAAACTCAATGACCAGCCCTTTTTGTCCTCAAATACAGAATGTAAACGAGTGTCGTACTCATCCCTCACCATCTTTCTGCCTTTTCCACATCTAACCCCCCAACTGACCTACATCTTTAAAGAGACTATTAATTGTATAAAACTGAATAGGAAATAAAGAGAAGACAGGGATATGGTCAGTATATTCTGTAAGAACTTATCTCCACAGGTAAAACAATATGAAAATAAACAATAAAATAAAATGAACTTGGCACTAGTATTGGGTGGGTATGATAGCTTTCCATGTTCCAAATGAGGGGGGGTGGGGGGGGTTAGAAAGACATGCTGACCTATTAGAACTGACTTGCAGAGGATGAATTCTTACCCCAAACTGGGACTTAGGCCATGAACTATACATACATGTCAATGTGTCATCTAGCTGTAAATCTACAATCAAATAAGTGACAGAGGGTGGATCCAGAGCAATCCAATTACAAGTTAACCTTTTCATATTTTGCTTCATTTGAGGATAAGCAGAGAGGAAAAAGGAATGTGATATCTACAAATAAATTTTGTAAAACAAAAGACAGGGAACAGGATTCAGAAGTCTCGTAAAAAAGTATACCTTTGAGGGGCGCCTGGGTGGCTTGGTTGTTAAGCGTCCGACTTCGGCTCAGGTCACGATCTCATGGTCCCTGAGTTCGAGCCCCGTGTCGGGCTCTGTGCTGACGGCTCAGAGCCTGGAGCCTGTTTCGGATTCTGTGTCTCCCTCTCTCTCTGCCCCTCCCCTGTTCACGATCTGTCTCTCCCTGTCTCAAAAAATAAATAAACGTTAAAAAAAAAATTTAAAAAGTATACCTTTGAAAATGATCTGCTACACAATCCAGAAATAAAGGTCAAAACAAATTTTTAGATCTTTTATAGATGAAAAAACCACAGACAGTAGAAATACGAGCACACAGACATAAAAAGAGGACAGGGTAGATTGAAAGGAAGATAGAAGACATGAAGAAGGAGGGGACAGAAAATAATAAAATTGATACCTATGATGGAAGATTTAAATAACATTACTGATGGTGTAGAAAATTGAACCTGTATTATAGAGGGCAGATTCCAGTTCTTCCAGGTTTTAAAGAAAAAAAAGAAGTTATATTTGGAAAGTATGGTATTACGCTACAAATAAAATCTCTATAAATACGCAAAAGTAAAACTTGTGCTGGTCAATATTTCTAAGAATAGCATTACAAAATTAAAAATTAATGACAAAGCTTAAACATAAAGCAAATCTAACCATATAAATCCCTTAGGATTATATGGTGACAAGATATATGAGTCTTAATATTTGACGAAAAAAATCAAAGCTGTAACATTGAAAATATTATAATTAGGGACACCTGGATGGCTCAGTCAGTTAAGCATCTGACTTTGGCTCAGAACCTTGGCACAGTTCTTGAATTCAAGCCCTGCATCTGGCTCTGTGCTGACAGCTCGGAGCCTGGAGCCTGCTTCAGATTCTGTGTCTCCCTCTCTCTCTCTCTCTTCCTCTACCCCCCCCCCTCTCTCTCAAAAATAAACATTAAAAAAATTTTTAAAAGAAAAAGAAAATGATTTTGATTAGAACTAAATATCAAACTTCAGAAATTAAGCCAAAGCTTTATTTAGAGGAAAAGTCATAGCTGTGAATGAATTTCATTATTATCAATTTGAGATGTCAGGCAAAGAACAATTAAATTCATGTGGGGACTATTAAAGGAAATAAATCAGACAAACATTCATTTGAAAAGTCTAATACAGTAAAACTTTGGATTCCAAGTAACTTGTTCTGCGAAGTATTCTGCAAGACAAGCAAACATTTTTAATAAATTTTAACTTGGTAAATGAGTGATGTCTTACAATATGAGTAGTCCATGATGCTGAACATTACATGGTCAATATTGAGCTCATGGTTCTCTCTGTCTCTCTCTCTCTCTCTCTCTCTCTCTCTCTCTCTCACTGTGGGATTGTGGGTGATCATCAATGTAATGTCACATTTCCATGAAATCTTCAAAAGGAGGGAAAAGCAAGAGTCATTGGATAGGTTCTTTGTTAATGCTGTAGAAAAGAAAAAGATTCCATTGAGCCAATAGATAACAGTGATTACATTAGTGATAGTGAAAGTCGTCCTACACAATAAACCTCCTCTCTCTTGTCTCCCTCACACCAGCCATGAAGATTTTCAAAGGTAAGTGCAGGTTAATTTGTTTATCTTTCTTTGTATTTTGTATTATATTACAGTATTGTAATTATTTTCATGTGAATATTTTTGGGTTGTGGAACGAATCATCAGTTTCCATCCTTTCTTACGGAGAAATTCGCTTTGATATACAAGTGCTTTGGATTACAACCATGTTTCTGGAATGAATGATGGTTGCAAACCAAAGTTTTACCGTATTTCCTTTATTCTAATATCTGTCTAAATATTTCCCAATGTAATATTATTTTTTAAATAGTTGGGAACACTGTAAAACAGAAACTACAGTATCCTAGGAACTAGTCTTATAATTGTAAAATTTTTTTTTGCTTTCCCAATGAGAATTAACCACCATACTCTCTAGCCTATATGAGGCTCTAATCTCTCACCAACAAGGATTACATCTATCGCATTGACTTTTTACATTTTGTGGCCATTTGTGATCTCACAGAATCCTTAATTCACATCTCACTGGCATGAACTTTCCTAAAAATCTACAAGCTGATGTTTGCTCATGGCATTACGTTACTTGACTAAAATAAGTTCTTTTCATCAACCAACCACATGATTAGCTCTTTCACAGAAAATATAGCAGTTACTTTTTATAAAATACAAGACTAGGGGATGTTTTGTTTTATTACTGGTCAGGGGGTACACCATTGCATTAAAAAGGATTCAAATCTTTCTTTTTATCACCTTCATTTTTCTTAACATGTTAAATGCCACTGACCCATGACTTGTGCCTTCATTGAGTCACAACGGAGGGTGTTGTTTGTTGTTGTTTTGGTTTTTGGTTTTTGGGGGTTTTCTTGCAAATGACATCTCTGATAAAGGGTTAGTATCCAAAATATATGAAGAAATTGTAAAACTCAACACCCAAAAAACAATGCGATTAAAAATTGGACAGAAGACATAAACAGACGTTTCTCCAAGCATACATGCAAATGACCAACAGACACAAGAAAAGAGGCTCAAAAATCACTCATCATCAGGCAAATGCAAATCAAAACTATAATGAGATATGAACTTACACCTGTCAGAATGGCTAAAATCAAAAACACAAGAAACAACAAGTGCTGGAGAGGATGTGAAGAAATAGGAACCTTCTTGCGCTGTTGGTGGAAATGCAAACTGGTGCAGTCACTTCTGGCAAACAGTATGGAGTTTCCTCAAAAACTTAAAAATGGAACTACCCTATGATCCAGTAATTGCACTACCGAGTGCTTACCCCCCAAATACAAAAACACTAATTCACAGGGATACGTGCATCACCATGTTTATTGCAGCTATATTTACAATAGCCGAATGATGAAAGCAGCCCAAGTGTCCATCAATAGGAAAATGGATAAAGAAGATGTGGTATATATGTATGCAATGGAATATTATTCGGCCATAAAAAAGCATGAGATCTTGCCATCTGCACCGCCACGGATGGATCTAGAGAGTATAATGCTAAGCGAAATAAGCCAGTCAGAGAAAGACAAATAGCATACGATTTCACTCACAGGTGGAATTTAAGAAACAAGCCTAATGAGTAGGGGTGGGGGAGGAAAGAGAGACAAACCAGGAAACAAATTCCTAACTGTAGAGAATAAACTGATGGTTACCAGAGGGGAGGTGGGTGGGGGATGGGTGCAATAGGTGACAAGGATTCAAGAGTACACTTACGGTGATGACCACTGAGTAACGTATAGAATTGCTAAATCACTATAACTGTATACCAAAAAACTAATATAACACTATATGTTAGCTATAATGGAATTAAAATTAAAACCTTAATTTAAAAAACAATATGATAGTACATTGGGGGGGGAGGGGAGCATCCTTTAAGAAAAAAAGAAAAGAAAAAGTAAAGGTCAGTTGTAGACGGATTTTCACCCACCAAAGGACAACAGACATTTTCTGAGAGCAGTTGGTCTATTCTAGTTCCCAATTGTCCTATAGGTTCTTTCCATGAAGTTTTGGAATATGTTATGTCAATGAAAGTTGCTCTCCAAAGTGGCACAATTTGTTACACACATTGATGTCTAACATGTGTTAGAAAAAAATGTCTACATGAAGTTGATGAAAATGTGGGCATTGACCACACAAAGGCAGGGTTGTCGGGTCTTGATTTACCTGGATTTTACCCATATGTTTTGTAAATGTCACATTCTACTCAATACAAAAATTAAATTGATTTCAAATTCTGTAAGATCCTAGTATAGGTTGACATTCTTCGTCTATGAGACACACAAGATATAATAAGATACTCATCTAAAAACTTTTCTTTTTAGTACCGGAAAACAAGGCATTTATATCACATTCCCTTTTATCCCGCAAGCCAATCAGAAAAATTGAAACAAAATAATTTGAAAACAAATTAGATAGGGATTGCACAATGGGATAAAATAACTTGAAAGTTGCACTGTCACTATTTTAATGAATATCTTACTAGAATACGTTGCACTGTCACTATTTTAATGAATACCTTATTAGAATACGTATTCTTTCCAGGCAAGGAAACCTCTTATGCCTTTAAAAATATTGGGGCGCCTGGGTGGCGCAGTCGGTTGAGCGTCCGACTTCAGCCAGGTCACGATCTCAGGGTCCGCGAGTTCGAGCCCCGCGTCAGGCTCTGGGCTGATGGCTCAGAGCCTGGAGCCTGTTTCCGATTCTGTGTCTCCCTCTCTCTCTGCCCCTCCCCAGTTCATGCTCTGTCTCTCTCTGTCCCAAAAATAAATAAACGTTGAAAAAAAAATTTTTTTAAATAAAAATATCCTTTCACTGAGATCTTACTTAAGCTTGTCTGAAGATACATTTTGAATCTAAAATACATTTATCTAAAGTAATATAGCAAGAAAAGTACTAGGAAAAATAGTTCAAACGGAAAAGGAAAGGTGAAATATTGTTATAATATCAATTTAAAAGTATGGTGGACATTTATATGATCATCTGTACAGCATCCTTACTATTATTTTCATGATTCATCTTCCTCTCTCCACGATACTGCCACGCATGATACATTTCTACCATTTTCTTACATAAAACTGCTACCCTAAGCATCATTGTTCTGTCAGTAGTTGATGAGATAATCTGAGCATCCCAACCCCTTGAGTCACAACTGGTCTATAAGTGGGCACAAGATGTAAATTCAGCTACATCCTCTACCGATAGGTTTGCTTTTTTGAACCACAGACATCGCCAGGCCTTTCTCAGTAAGATTCTCTCTCTCTCCCCGTCTCGCACACAGAAGCGACCCTGTGAGGACACAGAGAAAAGATGGCCATCTTCAAGCCAGAAAGGTCTCAGCAGAAATCGACTCTAGGGGCACCTTAATCTTGAGTTTCCAGCCTCCAGATTGTGAGACAATAAATTTCTGTTGTTTAAACGCCCAATCTACGATATTTTTTCATGGCGACTGGAGCAGACTGGTACAATATTCCTTTTCTTAAAGAAAGATCTCCAAATTGTGTAAACTCCAAGTGCTACAGAACTCGTATCTGGCGTTGAGAGTGAAGGGGTTCAGAACAGGTGTCTCTAAAATGTGCCACTTGGGTATGTGGACTATTTCGAGCTGAACGCAATCAAGATCCAGCAGGGTCCAGAGAAACTTTTGCTCCTTCCTCAACTACCTGGAAGAAATTTAAATCGGGAGTCTTCCTCAGAATGAGAGTTTTTATCAGAGACCCATTTTATCGGAGTGACCAATCTGTATGGCAGGGCAAACATCTCATTTCCCAGCTTCTAGTCTTCTTCTTATTGCCCTGTAAATTGCCCTCCTCCCCTCTGAAGTCCTAGGCCCGTATCCCATCTCTTAGCTTCAGGTGGCATACATGCCTCGCTTTACCTTTCTGTCTTTGAACCTCTCACGTATGCGGCGTTGCCATATGCATGAAGTTAAATTGGATTTTCTCCTGTTAATCTGTCTCACGTCAATTTAATGATTAGACCAACCAGAAGAACTTTCGAAGAGTAGAGGAAAATTCTTCCCCTCCCCCAATAAGAGAAAAATTAAAAATAGTGTAGGCGGGGGGGGGGGGGGGGGGGCACTGAGAAAATGATTCTAGTCTCTTTGCCTACCGTCAACACCAAGTCTGACACAGATTCATTCTTTTCCCTCAGTAAATTATCAAAGTCAAGTTTAATTGTAGGGAAGTTCAATACAGGAGAATGAAGAGATTAGAATATTAGCTGAAGGTTTTGTTTCTGTTTAATGTCGTACTTGAAACTTCAACAGAGGCTAGAGCTCAATAAATAATAAATAACGTAATAATAAAATGGCTATATTAATAGTGTTGCATGAGCTCATTGTTTGTGATTGTGGTTCCCATTTTAGTCTCACAATAAACAGAGCTTGCATAGACAGGAATTCATATGATTAAACATCTTACTTGCAAACATGAATATATTATGAAGTGTTAATGTGAGACATTAATAAGTTATGTCATGTGGCATAGATTTTCTCTTGGAATATGGAGAACATTTTCAGCTTCCCTTTTTTTTTTTTTTTAATTCAACACAATTGATTTTGACAAAGTCTGGGGGGAGTTAGAAGTTTTTCAGAAAATTATTTCATACCACAGAGAACCTAAGATAAAAGGCAGTCATTCTGGACTTCTGGAGACACATCTGTGTTCTTGGATCACTAACTGTGGTATGTAATCTATCTGCAGAATCCACTTATTCAGAAATCCCCAGTGACTTGCATTAGTTATCACATGTTAAACTGTGAACACTCTTCCCTTTCTGCCTGAAGGAAGTGGACCCACCGAAGATAAAAGTTCCTGTTCGGGAGATGGAAAGTTGTTATCCAGAGAAATTTTCCATTTTTTATCACGTGACACATGATTATGAATAGCTACAACCTCGAATGTTTTCCCACTATGCTGTCTGGCTTACAGTCAAATATGGAGCTTTCAATGAATCCTAGTGGTCCTGGAATTAATCAAGAAACTCAGTGTGTTCTATGCCACAGGGTCAGGCACTCAATACGCAAAATCTGATGACATCCCATGTTTTCTAGGACCTCAGAATATACTAGGGAACACCAAGATAAACAGAAATTTGTTATCCATCAAGGTGCAGCAATATAGATGTGTACATTCTACGGTGACAGATGGTATCTACACGTGTGATGAACATAGCCTAACGTGTAGAGTTATCAAATCACTATGTTGTACAACAGAAACCAATGCAGTGCATCGACTACCTTGTATTGTGTGTCGACTATACCTGAGTGACAAAAGACAGAGAGAGAGAGAGAGAAAGAGAGTATAATATAGGAAATGGATTTAGGGAAGAATATGGATGAGCTGTTCCAAAGGTTATATGGAAGTTTGCCATATGGGAAACTGAAAAATCAGGAAAGAGGACCTCAAAGAGGTCCCCGCCATCTGCAAAGATCTGGAGGTGAGAAGTGCAATAGTTTCAATCACTGAGCAAATATTTAATAAGAATCAGTTAGATATTTGATGTTACATGGAGATGTGAGAACACAAAGAGAAATGCGACGCAATCTCGCTGGTCATAATTTGATTGTTACTCAGTTAACGTGTACCTTCCAATTTACCACGACCATGATAGGTGCATTTCGACACATCAGATAGCTTAGAACATTTGTTAAAATCCATGAAGCGATGTTTTGTGTTTTTCTTAGTAGAACTTATTGCACAATATGAGAGAATATTAACAAGGAGCACATTTTTCTCTGTCATGTCTTGAGATCTTCTTTCTCTACCAAAACAATCTTACTCCAAATCAGAATGACTGATATCTGATTTTTCTTCAAGGTCGATAAACCAGGGCAGGCTCGTGGGGCTCAGTTTTCGGAGCTAATGTAATTTTGTTTCCAATAACAACGTAGTTATTTCTCTTTGAAGAGCAAAGTTTTCATGCTAGAAGTAGAGATGTGGAGATTAAGGTAATATTGCACATGTCACAACAGACCCCAGTGAGAATACATTTTGGAAGAGCAAAAAGTAAAGGTGACAGTCAACTCAGGTATGCCAAATTGCCAGAGGCGCTGAAACCACAGAAAAAAATTGCTAGTACTTTCTTTTCCTGATTTCACACACATTTTTTTACCTGAGGTAGACTGTGACTATTGTCAGCCATCATAGAGTTGTTTTGCTTAATACATCATTTTATAAGACACCATGTCATACAGGGTAGACACGTACTTTAGGATTTCCCCAAGAGTTGTGTGAAAACCTTACATCATGTCAAAACAGGTAAAAATGTACCATAGGATCCCCTCGGTTTTTTAAGTGGGTAAAAGTGATTTTACACAGACCAGGAGATAGTATATTAGGTACTAATTTTGTTTCGTTTAAAAAAAGAAGAAGAAGCAAACAAGAGAGAGGTGGTTTATTTATTTCACCGGTGCTTGTCTTGCAAAAACAAATTGGTTCCCTCTACCATTTCTCACATTACGTGATGATGGAGTTGACGTATTTAATGCTTTTCACTGCTTCCTGGACATGATTGCTTGGGAGACCCTAAAACCGACTCTATTTTGCTTCTCTGGGAGGAAGTCTTGAGTCGTCGCTTAGAGCTGGTACCGGTGAAACCAGAAGCCAGCCCACTCCACCAGGGTGAGCTGTGCTTTCTCTTGACATTTTCCACATAGGTGCCATTCTGTCGGCAGGAGCCCGGCTGCCCACATGCTCTGAACTGAGCGGCTGTCAACATTCAAGTAGTAAATAACAGCAAATTTGAGTATTTTGATATGCCCTGTGAAAGGCCGGGAAATTCAGGTTGTAAAAGGCGGGAATTGACGTCTGTTGAGCCAAAATGTTGGCCATGATGGAGAACTTGGGCGTGCAGTAGGTTGGGGTGGGATACGTGATGGCTCAGAAATTTTCACACTCCTTCTATGCACCCAGGGAGAGGACAGGCAGCTGCCGGGACAGCTTTTTGACTACAACTCAATCAACCAGAGAATTTCAAGCACTGACCATGTAAACAGGGCCAAGCCACTACTTTGACTTTTCCAGTTTTCTGTTGTATCGGAGTAAAATGGATCACATTGCTCTCTCAGAAAGCAATCTAGAGTAATCAGGATATAGATGATGTACACAAATACGATACAGTCCTAACATAGGTGAGCCGATGATCGCATTTGACATTTTCCTAAGTGCAGTCCATCCATTCCCATGTTTTCACCTAATTCCATTTCATTCACGAGTCCAATGAGAATTGTACATACAGATATGAACAAATGAATATGATACGTAATTACACATCACTTTACAAGCCATAGTAAGTTTCTAGAAAATCGTTTGCTCCGTGTACTTGTACAATCCTGTCGATAGCGAACATCGTTATTCTATTTTTTTTAAAGAATTTTACTTATTTTATATAGTTTCTGTCTTTTTGTTTTTCTCTTCCAATTTGTTCTCAGGATTATACCAATCAAAATCTGTCTCAATCTTACTACTCATATGAATTCAGTTTCACAACTAATGAGTCATGTAAGGTCAAAGTCCACATTGTTTTATAATCCTAACATGTTTCTGAATACACGGTAAAATAAATCTTCCCTTGCTGTTCCAAACATCAACTTGGGGACCAAATGATCAGCTCTCCTTTCTGTGTGTTATCATGCTCAAGGCAGCCTTGCTTTGCTATCTCCCCAGATAATTTCATGGAACATTCCTTATGAGTGAAGAATATATCAGGTGTAATAACATGGTCTCTTGTATGAGGAGCACCAAGGATGATTCCCTTAATACAAAGTTATGGTCCGGACAAATCTAGAATGGCTCTTTGGTAGTAGATAGAAAAAACCCTTGAATTAGGCAGCTATTTTGTACCCACTAACCGGCTATAACCTCACTTTCCTCTCACTTAACATTCTGCACATCTCTTTTCTTTAATATTCAAAATGGTCTCATCCCTCTACCCACAGGAAAAAAAAATCCCTGCCGTCTTTGGTTTCAAACTCATTCTTAAGAGTCTGCGATCATAAGTTTTAAAATTTATGGTAATGGCCATCTTCTGTAAAATAGCTTTCTATCTTTACAGTTCGGCATCTCTCTTGCCATTTAAAATTCAGATAACTCAATTCAAGTAAATTGCAGGAAGTTGATATGTATAACTTTACCTCATTACACGTTTTAAGAAGGGAAAGTGAAAATAATTGCACAAAGACTATGCTGTTCATTGATTTCATAGGATCTCGAATCCGTTTTTATACTGGCCACCTCCTTCACATTTCGGCACGTTTTGTATGCCGCTGGAGCAGTGAGAAGATTACATTTTGAATTCTGCGAACTTTAGACAATAAAAAAGCGGCAGTATTTGTTCCCAGTTGTTTTGCAGCTTCTTCCAATTTATCACGAAAAAGAATTTCAATCTCTTCCGTCTTGTGAAAAGGTCTCCGCCAGATACGTTTGTTTGATATATAACTAGCAATCTGTAAAAAGTTTAAAATATATAGCAGTTTGCGGAGAATACACGTAGAAAACTAAAATTCCGTGCGAATCGTCTTTAAAAGTATTAACGAAAAACCAGCTTTGACCAATAAATAAGTGGTTTCTTTTGTATCTTCTTGTACTCATGATTCCCATGGGTCTGTCTGTCCACCTTGGCCCTTCTCAGCAGTATCTGGTAGTCTCATTTTTCTTCCAGGAGCACCGTAATGTAAGTAGCTCCCCTCGGGCCAGGCCTGTTCGCAGGGATGCAGAAAGGCAGCCTAAATCAAGTGTGCTGGGTCACCCAGCAAGTTTAGGACAAAGTGCTCTAGGGGCTGAGCCTGAGCAAGTCAGGTAGTGGCCAATAATGCCGTCTGCTTACCTCTGCAGACACAAGACCAAGCAGGGTCGGTAGGTGAGGGTTTGAGGAATACTTGGAACGTCAGCTGTCCGAAGTGAGAAGTCAAATTAGGTTGCATATAATTTTTTAAGACAGAGAGAGAGAGAGAGCCCGTGAGAGCAGAGGGAGGGGCAGAGGGAAGGGGAGAGAGAGAGAATCTTAAGCAGGTTCCATGCCCAGCATGGAGCCCGACATGGGGCTCAGTCTCATGACCTGAGACCATGACCTGAGCAGAAATCAAGAGTCAGAGGCTGAACAGACAGAGCCACCCAGGTGCCGCAAGTTTGCATATTTTTTGGGTCAAGGTTTCAGCACCTGCGTCTATAATTTCTATTGCTAAGAGGAGTGTAGGGAACAGCATGCACGCCAGAGGGTCTGCCCAAGGTCAAATCACAGTTCAGTCCTTCATTGGGTTCTCAAAGCTTAGGCAAGTTACTTAACCCTGCATGACTTAGTTTTGTCATCTGTAAAATGGGAACAATAAAAGCAAGTACCTCATAGGACTACAATTAAGATTAAATGGTGTATATACGCCAAGCCCTCTGTCAGTGCCTAACTCGTTCCAAGTCCTCAAATGTTAGCCATTATTACCCAACAAGCAATGATTAAGCCACTTATTCGATCCAGTGTGTGGAATTATACTTGTCATGAGCGGTGAGGGTGAAGCATCGTAGGCGAGAAGCAGAGCTAACCGATGCCGTCAGCTTATCTAACACTCCGCTGCCATTGGGATGGCGGTTCCTCATCATGTCATTCCCTACAAAATGCTCTCCAATCAATCACACATTATTGCACATCACTTTGCATCAATCAGTAAGGACAATTCTCAATCTGACAAGAAGCGAAAGGGTGAAGTCAATTACAGTCGCTTCATAGTTTCTGATTGCACATTCTTTATAAATATTTTATGTATCTAAGTCATATTGTCATAATTGTATACTGTGCACTTAAAACTATACGTAATTAGAATTAAAGTTGTCACACCCTAGAAGAATGATATCTAAACAGTATTTAGCTACACTAAAAGGATGCTGTTTTGTGCATACAAATTTACAGCTTAAAAATAAGTCAAAGAGCACTCCACACTTGATGAGTAAAAATGAAAGAGACCAGAGTGCCCGGGGGGTTCCGTCTTTTGAGGACTCAGCTTTTGATTTCGGCTCAGGTAGTGATCTCACGGTCCTGAGGTCCAGCCTCTCATCTGGCTCCAAGCTGGGCGTGGAGACTACTTAAGATTCTCTCTCTCTTCCTCTCCCTTTGCCCCTCCCCTGCTTTCTTTCTCTCTCAAAAAAAAAAAAAAAAATCAAGGGAAAAAGACCCCATTGGAGAAATAGCTGAAATAATAATCACGGCATCAAAAAAACTTAACATATTACTTTAGGTTTTGGTTGTTGTTGTTTTCACAGACTTCATTTGTTAGAGCGATTTTAGGTTTGCAGCAAGTATGGAGATTTCTTTTGTACCCCCTCTCCCCACCCACCTGCCCACAATAGCCACTATTATTAACATCTTGCCATAGTATGGTACTTTTGTTGCACTTACGGAATCAATATTGGTCCATTATTATTAACTAAAATCCACAGTTCATATTAGACGTCACTCTTTGTTTTGTACAGTTCTATGGGGTTTGACAAATGCATAATGTCATTTATCTATCATTAGACTACCGTACAGAATGGTTTTAATGCCCTAAAAAAAATCCCCTGAATTCCACCTGTGCATCCCTCCCTTTCTCCCCTATAACCTCTGGCAACCACTGATCCTTTGGCCGTTTCCATCCTTTTGCCCTTTCCAGAGTCTTAGTTTGCTAAAATCATATAGTAGGTACCTTCTTCAACCTGGCGTCTTTCACGTAGGACTATGCGTTCAAGATTCAAGATTCAAGATTCATGCGTATCTTCTCATGGCTTGATAGTCCCTTCTTTTTAGCCCTGGATAGTATGACGTTGTATGGACGTACCACAGTTTGTTTATCCCTCTTGGTTGCTTCCACATTCTGGCAAGTATGAATGCTATAAATGGGGCACCTGGGTGGCTCAGGTGGTTAAGCGTCCAACTCTTGATTTCGGCTCAGGTCAAGACTTCACCCCATGAGATCAAGCCCCGTGTCGGGCTCTCTGCTCTGACGGCACAGATCCTGCTTGGAATTCCCTCTCCCTGTCTCGCTGCTCCTCTCCCTAAATAAATAAATAAATAAAACTGCTATAATTTTCAATACAGCTGGGTACGTACATAGGTGTGTGATTGCTGAATTGTATGCTAAGCCTACGTTTTGTAAGACATTGACAGGCTATCTTGCAAAGTGGCTGTGTCATTTTGTATTCCCACCAGCCTTGAATATCAGTTCTTGTTGCTCTATGTTTTCACCAGCTTTTGGTTCTATAAGTGCTTTGGGTTTTGCTAATTCTGACAGATGTGTGGTGGCATCTTGTCTTTTCAATTCGCGATTCCCTGATGAAAAGTGATATTGAACACTTTTTCATATGTTTACTTGCTATATATATATATATATATGTTTTTGCTATATATATATATATGTGTTTCTGTTCATATATTTTGCCCATTTTTTAACTAAGACTTTTTGTTTGTTGGTTTGTTTTACTGTTGGGTTTTTTTGTTTTGTTTTGTTTTGTTTTTTAATGTTTATTTATTTTTGAGACAGAGAGAGACAGAGCATGAACAGGGGAGGGGCAGAGAGAGGGAGACACAGAATCCGAAACAGGCTCCAGGCTCTGAGCTGTCAGCACAGAGCCTGACGCAGAGCTCGAACTCACGGACTGTGAGATCATGACCTGAGCTGAAGTCGGACGCTTAACTGACCGAGCCACCCAGGCGCCCCTACTGTTGGGTTTTAAGGGTACTTTACATATTTTGGATAAAATCCCTTTATCAGATACGTGTTTTACCAAATATCTTCTCCTAGTCTGCGGCCTTCTCATTCTTTTAAAAACATCTTTTGCAAAATATAAGTTTTAACTCTTCACATTGGAAAAATGCAGAAGTACCAATGAAAGCATCAGAAGAACTTGAAGGATTAGAATTATTTTTAATAAGCTTATCCACAATCATCTCTGAGTTCATTTGAAGATAACGGCATGAAGATTGTCAGTGACAATGGTCCAAGACAATTATGTGAAAACACAATGAATTATTCTAGAAATATTTTCAGGAGCACTAAAAATAATGAAGGAAATTCAGCAAGAGAGTTTAAAGTGTGCTTTGGGAATACGTGTAAACTGTCAAAAATGTTCAAAGTGGGATACATATATATATATATATATATATATATATATATACATATACATACATATCAATGTCAACCCAGCGTCTCACAGGGAATTAACTCTTATACATGACTTGGGATGGCAATCTACCGTCTAGAGTCAAGTGACAAATTAGCCTCCTCTTATACACCAGGTCCAGTGGATTGGTGGTAGCTGCTTGGAGGGCAGGTTTGAGAAGGTTTGGTGGGAAAGAAAGCTGTGACGGGTTGAGCAATGCAGTCTCTGGGGCCAAATGCCAAATGTTCAATGATCAACCCTCAACCACACCTAGGAAAGAAAGAGCTCCTATAAAAGTCCAATTTTTCACCACAAAATACGCTAAGAGAGAGAAGTGATAGGAGGGAGGCAATGCACCATAAACTGAATGGTGATTCCTTTCTTCTCTAGTTTATATTCTGCATTATGACCCACATGAAAAGAGACTTTGCAGTAGGTCTTGCATGGTGGAGGCAGGGGGCCCCATCCTTGGCAGCTCAGGCAGAAATCTGTGCAAGACCCAAGGCTAGACCAGATGATATTCCCTTTCCTAATGAACCAGTAGCAAAAACTTTTTTTAAAATACTCTTACAGATACCATAGATGTTGAAGTCGTGTCTCCACTTCTTAGCTGCTCCTCTTGGCCTCAGATAAGAGTTTTCGCAACATAGAAAATAAAAGGACAAAAGCTAACTAAAAGCTAAGCAGGATGGCTGGATGGCTGAGAAAGAACATTTTTTTTCCCCAGTAAAATCAGAATAGAAAACTTGTAAGGTATCAAATGGTGACAAGAGTAGATAACTTCGTGCCAAATACTTGGTAAAAAGAAGGAAAAGAATTACCCTCCAGCATGTTATGTCTTTCAGTTCTCAGCCAGATTGATTGGTCAGATTGATTAAGAAGGGCCAGCTTGGGGCGCCTGGGTGGCGCAGTCGGTTAAGCGTCCGACTTCAGCCAGGTCATGATCTCGCGGTCCGTGAGTTTGAGCCCCGCGTCAGGCTCTGGGCTGACGGCTCAGAGCCTGGAGTCTGTTTCGGATTCTGGGTCTCCCTCTCTCTCTGCCCCTCCCCCGTTCATGCTCTGTCTCTCTCTGTCCCAAAAATAAATAAATGTTGAAAAAAAAAATTTTTTTTAATTAAAAAAAAAAAAGGAGCCAGCTACAGTTTGTTTGTTTTTTTCAGAGGCTACAACTCATGATTAGTAACAATCTACATTTGACAATTGTCTTTTCTCGGGGTTCAAGTACAGCATCTGAGACTTCGCCTACTTTGTGTCGATGCACTTGTCTAACCGATTACGACATCATCCAAATATTGATCCAAAACCAAAGCAACAACCCTGTAGCTTAAGAGCTCTGACAGCTTTCTTGCCAAATCCACAATAACATGGCAGAACTGGTTAATTGTGCTCCTCCCTTCATTTCAACTTGAGCAAGTATCTAAATTTAGCAAATAAGCCGAATACAGGAATCTCCAAGCTTGTCAAAATATGATGGCAATTAAATTGACATCTCTTCTGCACCTCATTTTTAAAGGAATATATTTTTCAAGGCCTTGACAGTCAAAAACTATTTAGATTATTTATGACATTTCCAATGAGTTAGTAACATTTTTTATTGCATTACATTTTGCATAATATAATTTGTCACTATTTCTTTATTAAGCTTGTTTTATATTCATAGTTGTCCCACAACACTATATTTTCCTCTTTGTCAGCCCAGAACTTCATTATGAAGGATGAGGTTTTATCATTTCCCAGTGATGCAAATGTCTACAGTGAATAAGTGTCATTATGCAGGAACAGGAATTTAGTTTTCCTCCATTAACCAGGCAGGCTAATGACTCAACAAGTTTATAGCTTGCCACAAAATTTGATAGCTCAATGTGAGTTAGAGCAAATGAGAGTGACATGGATGTAAAGATTAGAGAGTTGTACTTTTTTTTGGTGGGGGGTGGATTTTCTAACTTTTCCTACCCTGAGGTCTAGATTTCCACTGAATTGCTGAGTCCGGACCCCTCTTGACCCTGTCTCCTGAGAAAGGGTAACTTTGGTTCTCTGCTAGCAGCAGTTCATGTCTCCAAATCCAACAGAGCTTGAGGTCATGGCCAAATGGTGAGCACCTACCCATACCCTCCAATCAAAACCTCATCAATACTTCGGCTCCTACAGAAGAAAGCGTGCACCTTCAGTTCTGGAGAGTGTCAGGGGAGGTCTCCGCAGGGAACGATCTAAACACCTTATTTCTAGGTCCAGAGAACCCAAGAGAAGTTTAGGCGGAAAACG
This sequence comes from Prionailurus bengalensis, assembly GCF_016509475.1. Lineage (NCBI taxonomy): Eukaryota > Metazoa > Chordata > Mammalia > Carnivora > Felidae > Prionailurus > Prionailurus bengalensis. The sequence goes on along the minus strand of NC_057353.1, from coordinate 10,918,336 downwards.
TGCTCAGCCTAAACAGGCACTACCTCCTGGCTCCATGGCGTGGGACCAGCTTTCAGAGTCAGCCAAGACGTCACAGATCTTCAATGTCTCACCATGACCACGACGAACTTAGGGTTTCAGATGAAAGGGAGGGATTAAGGAGAAGGGAGTTAGCAACCATGTACTCTAGCATCTCTCATGTCCTCAAAATAGTGTAAATTGGTTATTCAATACCTTTACTGACATGAAGCTGAGGTATTAGGTGATTTGCAAAAAGAAGACAAGGCCATCCTGAATGTCAGCATGTGGGAAAAGGTCACTGCATGGAATATTGATCTCCGAAGATGATCCAAAAAGACTAACAGGAAAAGAGCCCTTGGTTCTGAGACGCAAAACTTCATACTGAAAGCCTCAGATGGTTATAATGCCCACAAAGAGGAAAATTAATAAGTATCAATGAAATTCAAATGATCTCTACTCCCCTCACAGCCATATTATGAACATAAAAGACAACAAGTTCACTGTGGGTAGATTAACCCAAATCAAAAAGATTGAAAAGTCTAGTTTTATTTATTAAAATTTTTTTTTAATGTTTATTTTTGAGAGACAGAGGGAGACAGAGCATGAGTTGGGAAGGAGCAGAGAGAGAGGGAGACACAGAATCGGAAGCAGGCTCCAGGCTCTGAGCTGTCAGCACAGAGCCCAATGCAGGGCTCCAACTCACGAGAACCGTGAGATCACGACCTGAGCGGAAGTCAGCGCTTAACCAACTGGGCCACTCCATTTTAGATGGTTAATTTATGCTATGTGAATTTTACCCCAATTAGAAACAAACAGACAAGCAAACAAACGAATACAATGCCAATCTATGGATGTACTACTGAATGTCTGTTTAGCCAGTTGCTGGACATTTGAGTTGTTTCTTATTTCTCTGTATTATTTTAAAAAGTTGCTATGAACATCTGAGTGCATTTCCTTTGGGCAAATAATTATGAGTAGAACCCCTAGGTCACTAGAGTAAGCGGGTGTTCAACTTTGTCAGAAACTTTCAAAATGCTTGTCATGGTGGCTGCACCATTTTGCATTCCACCACCAATATATAAAAGTTCCAGATTCTCTTGATAATTACCATCATTTGGTGTTGTCAGGTTTTGGGTATTGAGTTGTTTTGTTTGTTTGTTTGTTTGTTTGTTTTGGTTTGTGCGTGTGTGTGTTTTATTTATTTATTTATTTTTCCATTCTAATAGATGCATAGAGTTACCTCATTGTGGTTTTAAGTCACCTTTCTGTAGTGACTAATATGTTAAGCAACTTTTTATATCCTTCCTTGGCAGTCTTTTCTTTCTTCTTTTTAAAAATTTTTTGATGTTTATTTTTTGTTGAGAGAGAGAGAGAGTGAGTGTGTGAGCAGAGTAGGGGCAGAGAGAGAGGGAGACACAGAATCTGAAGCAGACTCCAGACTCTGAGCTGTCAGCCCCGAGCCTCGTGGTGCTTGAACCCACAAACTGTGAGATCATGACCTGAGCCGAAGTCGGATGCTTAACCGACTGAGCCACCTACGCACCCCAACGGTCTTTTCTTTTATAGGAAAGCTTGAGTTCTGATTTATTTCCTCAAGTGTTTGTTGTGGTTTATCAGATTGATTGTCATCTTACTGTTGAATTGCAATTTTTAATATAGACAAAGAGAAAGGTATTTTATCAGGAATATTTTTTAATTTTATTTTATTTTAATTGAAATATAGTTAATATACAGTGTTCTATTAGTTTCAAGCGATGTGCTTTGAAAGTACTTTACCTTGTGCATGGTTGTCTTTTCATAGTCCTAATAGTAACTTTGAAGTGCAGAATTCTTTAATTTTGATGAAATCCAATTTCGTAATTGGTTTCTTTTATGATTTTTGCTTACTACGTCATATTTAAGAAATCTTTGCCAAACTGAAGATCATTAAGCTATTCTTCACACTTACTTTTAGAAGTTTTACAGTTTCAGCTCTGAAAGTTGGATCTATGCCACATTTTGAGCTATTTATTTTATGTGAATTTAGGTAATAGTTGAGCTTAATTATTTCCTTTGCACATGGCTGTTTAAGTAGTTCACAAATTTGTTCAGTTTACCCTTTCATATAGAATTACTTTTGCACAATTGTCAAAAATCAGTTGTCTACATGTGTGAGGTTTGTTTATGGTTTCTATTCTATTCCATACGTTTGTCTAAGATGATGATTATACCATGCTGCATTGACTACTAAAACTATTATAATGAGTATTGAAATCAGGCACATCTCTTTGTGAGACTTGCTACCAGGAGAAAAATGATTTTTTTAAGTTCATTCATTAATTTTTAGAGACAGAAAGAGACAAAACATGAGGTGGGGAGGGGCAGAGAGAGAGGGAGATACAGAATCCCAAGCAGGCTCCAGACCCTGAGCTGTCAGCAAAGAGCTCAAAGCAAGGCCCAAACCCATGCGCCGGAGATCATGACCCAAGCTAAAGTTGGACACTCAACCATCTGAGCCACCCAGGCACCCCAAAAGAGAAATCTTTGGTCCTGAATGGCTACCATATATTTACTGAAGAAATAATACCAAGTCTATACAAAAGCCTCCAGAATATAGGAGATGAGAGAACACTTCTCAACTCATTTTATGAGGCCAGCATTAAAACTGTTTACAATATTCTCATTTTATCCTTTTAATAGATGTAGACCTGTAACAATGTCCCTTCTTTCATTCCTAATATTGGTAATTTGTTCCTTCTTTCTTTTGTGATGACAAACGTGGCTAGATTTTTACCAGTGATACGGTATTTTTCCCTATTGATCTTCTCTGTCGTTTAGCGAAGAATTAATTTCACCCAGAAAGAGGTCTGACCTTTGTCCTTTGCTACTGGGACCTGTATTTCCCAAGAATATCCTGTCTGGGAGAAGTGTCTTCTTTTGTCTTTGAACTTTGGCCACCATAAAATCCAACAGTATGATTTACAGTGGGTTGTTGGGCGATGTGGGGTCTGCCTGCCCTCTGAAGAAACTGGAAACTGTTCAGTGTTATCCCAACTTCCAAGAAGACTAGATCAAAAGAAGGCTACATGGGCAGTAGGTAACTGAGCCTCAACAAACACTCTGAACACCTTGGCTCACGTGGGCTCTCCTGGTCGGCAGTGCTCTGTGTGTATTGCTTTACACAGATGCCAGGACACTAACATGTCCATGACTCCACCAGGAGAGAAAAGCATGGACGTTCCACATTTGGTAACTTCCCTTGGACTCCACCTATGTGCTCTTCTCTTAGCTGTTCCTAATGTGTTTCTTTTCTCTAAAATACACCCCAACCCTGAGTGTAACTTTAAGAGCTTTCAGTGAGTTCTGTGAGTCCTGGAGAATTATTAAAACTAAGAGAGCTTTTGGGAAACCTCCAAATTTGTAATAGGTGTCAGAAATTAGAGTGGTCTTATGTGGACTGTTAGCCCACTAACTTTGTAGTTGGCCAAAATTTACATGCTCTTTCAAGCCAAAATTATAGGCTTTCTGGTTACCTTTTTTCTTGCTTTCTGATCTTACCAATTTTTTTTTCCTTCTACTTTGGGTTCAATTTGTTCTCCTTCTTACTAATTTTGAAGGTAGAATCTTAAATAATTGATTTTATGCCTTTTTCTTCACCCATCTGAGCATTTTATGCTATAAATGTTTCTCTGACAGTGCTTTAGATGTATTCTACACATTTGAATGTAATAGAATTTTTTCCCCTTAATTTAAAAATGTTTTTGGGGTGTTTGGTTGGCTCAGTCAGTAGGGCCAACTCTTGATCTCAGGGTTAAGAGTTTGAGCCCCACGTGTGTATGATGTTTACTTAAAAATATTTTTTTTTAATTTTTTTTTTCAACGTTTATTTATTTTTGGGACAGAGAGAGACAGAGCATGAACGGGGGAGGGGCAGAGAGAGAAGGAGACACAGAATCGGAAACAGGCTCCAGGCTCTGAGCCATCAGCCCAGAGCCTGACGCGGGGCTCGAACTCACAGACCGCGAGATCGTGACCTGGCTGAAGTCGGACGCTTAACCGACTGCGCCACCCAGGTGCCCCAAAAATATTTTTTAATAAACAAATACAAATGAAAATATTTGCTAATTCACCTTGAAATTTTTGTCTATAGTCCACGGGTTATATATTAGCTTGCTGCTTAATTTGCAAGTATTTGAGTATTTCCTAATATTTATATTTTGATTTCTTAATTAATTCATGGTTCAACTGTTATTTTTATTCTTTCAATCTTCTTAAATTGATTAAGACTTATTTTATGAGCCATAGTTTGGTCTTTCCTGGTGAATGGATTGACTGTGATCATTATAAAAAGTCCCCTTTTTACCTCTACTCACATTTTTATTTTAAAATGTTAAAAGTTTCTTTATAGTCTGATAGTACCATAGCCACCCCAGCTCTCTTAAGGTTATGGCTTGCATTGGGGCACCTGGGTGCTCAGTCGGTTGGGCATCCAACTTCAACTCAGGTCATGATCTCACGGTTCGTGGGTTCGAGCCCTGTGTCGGGCTCTATGCTGACAACTCAGAGCCTAGAGCCTGCTTCACATTCTGTGTCTCCCTCTCTCTCTGCCCCTCCCCTGCTTGTGCTCTGTCTCTCTCAAAAATAAATAAACATTAAAAAAAATTTTAAAGAAAGGTTATGGCTTCCATGGTATATCTTTTAATATCCTCTTATTTCAACTTACTTGTATATTTGAATCCAAAGTGTGCCTCCTGTAGAGAGTATCTAGTTGGATATTGCCTTTTATTCACTCTGACAATCTCTGCCTTTTGACTGAATTGTTTAATCCATTCATATTTCATACTATTATTAACACTGTTGGATTACATTTCTCATTTTATTTTTTTTCTACATGTCTTATGTCATCTTCCTACTCCTTCGTTCACTGCGTTAGGGGAACATTGTCTAGTTGTAATATTTTAATGTTTTAATCATTATTTCACTATATTTTAAAAATTCTTTACTTAGTGGTTGCTGTAAGACTTAGCATGTACATCTAAACGTATCAGAATCTACCTCAGGTTTATCCTTACTAAACTCCTGTGTGAGTCACAACTGTGACACCGTTAATAATTCTACCCCTCTTCACCATTTTTATATCACTGCTAGACATATATCCTATCTTTTTGTGTTACAAACCCATATATAATAAATTGTTATAATTATTACTCTGCACAATCTTATGTCTCTTGCAGAAGGTGTAGAAACAACACATCCAATACTTTGATACCCCAAAACTCATTAGCCCTCAAATCTTCCTCCTCCGTCATTGCTCTCACTGATGGCAACGTCACCATCAGCAGGAAGATGGCAAGTATCACATCTAACTCTTCGTTTGTCTTCATTTCCCGTAACACATCAGTCAGCCAGCCCAGGTGATGCTATCGCCGCTGCATGCTAAGTTTGACTGAGTTCAAACATAGTCTTTGCTGAATGGCTGAATGACGAGGAACTCAACTCCGGTTCCTCGTCCACATTGCCAAACCAGTCGTTTTGCTAGAGCAGAAGCCTCATTAAATTACTTTCCTACTCATAAACCTAAACACTTCAGCATGATGTCTACGTTCCTACATGATATGTATCTGCCCTACTTATCTGTTGTCATCCTCGGCCTCTGACCGCTCCAGCCTTCTGCCCTGGTCATCATCTTTCTTTGTCCCCCGTAACTAAAACATGACGTACCCTGTCAAGAATCGTAGCCTACACACATACGATTGTCTTTCTGCCTGCAATAATCTGACCCTAATTCTCTGCTGGTGGATTCTGCCATGTGTGTCTTTTCTCTTTGGAAAGCTTTGTTTATGATTGGCTCAAGCCTGTATTCTAGCCTCTGTATTTTTATCATCATTTTTAAGCGTATTCGTTACATTTACTATTTTGAATTACAAATATTGCATATTTGCAAATTTCTCTCCTCTCCTCCCAATATGCCCTGAACTCACTTAAGCCTGAGACACTATATTATTCACCTTGGAATGCCAAGAAGTTGGTGTTCAGTAGGGGTTTACTGAAATGGATACGTTATCTAGTTCATTTAAAGACAATATAAGCAAATGTCGTCTTTCTAACGTTACCTTGTCATAGTGAGACACTGAGAATATTTGCACTTCTTTGAAAAGGATTATATCCTGCTAGATATTTATTAAAATTCTTCCCTGAAAATGCCTTCTAGGTCTTATAATTTTATGTCTATATTCTAGCTCTCTGCTAAGTTAATTACTGATTTACCTAAGATTACAATAGCTTCAATCTGCGATCTTAAATAAAATGGCAGTAGAAAAAGTAACACATAGGTTTAGATTTTCTATAATCATGTGTAACGATTTCATAATTGGGCTATGCTAATACAAAGTAGGGTTGCTAGCACTATTTGTAACAAAAGAAATAAGGTTCTCAACCGGGATATACGATGCTGAATTTTACAAAAATCAAGAAAAAGCATTTACTAGCCATGAATTGGAGTGCAGAAAGTTCTACATATTAACATAAGCAAAATGAGGTTTCTGGCCTTAGGCATCAAATTCAATCATTTCATCTCTCCAAGTAGCTCTTTCTCTATTTTAATATCCCCACAGGCACACACTCACAAGGATAGAAATGATGGAAGTGATTTTGAATTTTAAATCCAAATCAAAGTCTAAATGGAGTACAGAATACAATATTTAGCATACCCGGCTTAGCATCCTAGCTCTTAAGTCTCAGAAAATGAAAGATCCGTTTAAAAATTATGATAGAATAACGTTTGCTTATTGAAGTTCCCAATATAATCTGGCCTTTGAATTTTAGGCAATAGATTTAACTGTGGAAATTGATCAGTATACATTAAAACATCATTCTTATTTCAAATACCATAATTAGTACAATACTGTCAGCTTAGCCCTCTCTACAAGTTAACTGGTTAAACATAAAGAGCCTTTGCATGGGATGTATAATTTCATGAAAAAAATAAATTAATGAAGACATGAGCATAATTGACAAATGTATGCAATGGAAAACAGAAGATATAAAAATTATACACAAGCAAAAGGAACATTTAGCTAACTATTCATAGTATCTTTAAATCGAGTATGACATTAGATTTTATGTATGTCCGGTTACATCAGAAACTGGAACAGAAATTAAAAGGCTCATCCCCTATGTCAAATTAGGTGACGTCTAGACTCGTAATGTCATGAAATCAACTCACTTTAAACATCACCAGTAGGTTAGTCTAATTAAACGTAGCCATTAAGAAGTTACTTTACTCCTGAAAAAAAAATGTGGTGGTTTCCCACTATGTGCATTAAATACTAATGCTAGTATTTAAAGCTATCCAGTCATTTTAGGGGCTAGAACCTCACACCCCATCTATCATTGCCTCGTCCTCCGGGATTTTGTGTATAAGGCTAATTCATAAACTACGTAAAGTGGAGAGAGAAGTTGGGAACTGTGCAAGCAAGAAAATGACATCTGTTCCAAAATAAAATAAAATAAAATAAAATAAAATAAAAGCCAAAGGAGGAGTGAAGAATAAATACTAAACACAGCATCTTTCTGATTAGGGACTGAGGACACATCATGAAATTACGTTCCAGAATCAAAGCAATAGCATTTATATCATAATTCAGGTATCTCCTCCAACAGCCAAAAACCCTTCCCCAACACTCTCATATTTTAGTGTCAGAATCTAAGTTTTCCGTCCAGGTAGTATATTTGGGAAGTGATCCCAAGAAGGCAGAATGAGGCACCAGGGGAGTCAGATATGGAGGAAAGGAAAGACAGGAAAAGGATGCGTTATCCTGTTGGATATCGCTGAGGGCCGCTGGTGTTCAACTCTACCAGGAACCTCGTGACGGCCTTGTGAAACAGGTCACCGAGTTTCCTCTGGGGGACCAAAGCCAAAAGCACTTATCTATCAGCTCAACAGGGTGAACCTTCAGCGGTTAAATACACACTTTCGAGCTATCCCCGCTTGAGTGTCCAGAAAGATCCCTTAAGTGCCCTGTATCTTGGTGTCAGAGGAACCTCAGGGGAGGGAAAGGCAAACAAGAACGTCTGCAGAAAGCTGGTCATTTGTGCGGAAGTTGGCTGCCACGACAGCGAATGAAATAAGAGGTGGGACGGAGAGGGGCCAACGCACAGGCTATGATGAGCACATTAGGTAGCCAGCACCTGCTGTTAAGGACGTGCACGCTCATGCGCAACTAAAAACCGGAAACCAACAGCATCAGTCTACGTTTACGTCCGTAGACCTCTTCATAACTGTTAAGAAAACATAGCCTCATTTAGCACCTACCCTATTAGTTGTGCTGGGCAGATGACAAATACGAACACAAGTATTGTATTCACGAATATAAATTTTGATCTTCAGAGTTGGGCCTAACCTACCTAGTAATGGGATCTGAGTCCGTGTTTATATCGCCAAGCACTGTAATAGAAGGGGCCGCGCGGGGCACATTCAGCTGCTCTGTTTGTGTCCCCTTGAAATGCTTAGGCTGAAGCCTAATTCCCTGTGTGATTGTAAAAAGAGGTGGAGCCTTTGGGAAGCCATTAGGTCGTGAGGGTAGAGCCCTCATGAAAGGAATTAGGGTCCTTAGGAGAAGAGACCAGACAGCTAGCCCTCTCTCAGCCATGTGATGACACAACAAGAAAGCACCTACCTACAAGCCAGGAAGTGGGCTCTCATCAGACACCAGAACTTCTGGCACCTTGATTTCCTGTGTCCAGCCTCCAACTGTGAGCGATAGAGTGTGTTGTTGAAACCATCCACTCTGTGGTACCTCATTATAAGCGGAGCTAAGATATCCACCTTCTTTATTACCTGATTGTGAATAGATGACCTTGTTGTTTTAAGTTTATGTATTTTGAGAGAGAGAGAGAGAGAGAGAGAACAGGGGAGGGGAAGACAGAGAAGGGAGAGTATCCCAAGCAGTTTCTGCACTGTGAGTGCAGATCCCAATGCGGGGCTCAATCTCAAGAACGGTGAGGTCATGACATGAGCCAAAATCAAGAGTCAGACACTTAACCGACTGAGCCACCCAGGCACCCTGATGACCCCATTTTTAAATGGAGAAAATACCACCTACAAGCTAAAGGTTGTGTGGGGGCAATAATATCTGGAACTTTTCCCCAGAATTTAATAAAATAGTACCAAAACTAGGGGCGCCTGGGTGGCTCAGTCGGTTAAGTGTGGGACTTCGGCTCAGGTCATGATCTCACGGTTCACGGGTTGGAGCCCCGCGCCGCTGTGCTGACGGCTCAGAGCCTGGGGCCTGCTTTGGATTCTGTGTGTGTGTGTGTGTGTGTGTCTCTCTCTCTGCCCCTCCCCTGCTCGTACTCTGCCTCTCTCTTTCTCTCTCGAAAATAAAATAAAAAAAATTGTTTAAATAAATAAATAAAATAAAATAGTACCAAAAATAGTCCATGTAGCTCAATAAATGACATTTTGCATTAGTATAGTTGTAAATGGTTGCATCATAATCAAGATTTAAAGAAAACAATCTAAACAAAATATGCCGATCTTTTTTTTTTTTTTTTTTTTTTTTTTTTACGTTATGTAAGAAACACAATCTTAGTCAAAGAAATCTAGGAAGATTTGAATGTCTTTGATGGAGAACCTGAGAACAAATGCATGAATATGATTAGACGCAAATATTAAATGTAGTTATCTACACGTATCTATCACTATTCATTTCTCCATTTACTTATTCATTTAACCGACATTCGTATTTACTGTATACCGGCCATTGTGTAGACGTCGATCGGTGGAGAAGAGAAAACAGATTCTGATCCTTTGGGCTTACAGTTCAATGGAGGAGGGAAACAGGTGTTGAACAAATAATCACACCAATAAGTATGTAATTTATTATGAAAAACTATATGAAGGAAGGTGTATTGCCCTTGTGAGTACTATACAGGATATGGAAGGAAGACTTCTCTGAGGAAATGAGAAGTCACCTGAGCCTGGAGCATGGACTTCCATTTTATTATGGGAAATTATATATTTTTTAAAATTTTTGCCAAAGCTAAACATAATACTTTGTTGTTTTATTTTGCATTGCCTTGATTAATAGACAGAATTTTCTCCTCGATTGAGTAGTTTCTTCTTCTCATTGCTATTAAATTATTCACCCTTTGTTAATTTCCTTCTCATATTTTTTTACTCTTTTCCCTCTTATGTAATATAGCTTTTCTTTTTAAAAAAACTTTTTTTTTAGTGTTTACTTATTTTTGAGAGAAAGAGACAGAGAGAGAGAGAGAGAGAGAGAGAGAGAGAGAGAGAGAGAATGAGCCATGGAAGGACAGAGAGAGAGGGAGACACAGAATCCAAAGGAGGCTTCAGGCTCTGAGCCATCAGCACAGAGCCCAATGCGGGGCTCAAACCCATGGACTGTGAGATCATGCCCTGAGCTGAAGTCAGATGCATAACTGACTGAGCCACCCAGGCAACCCGAGCCTTTCTTTTTAATATGTCAGTAATCCTTACATATTATTTGCATTTTTTAATGTAACTCGAAAATATTTTTTCCCTTTTTCTGTCACTTCACTTAAAATTGTGTATGGCAGCTTTTGTTTTCGTTTTTGGTTTTGCTATGCAGAAAATTTTAATGTACATGCAGTTGACTGTATCTGTGTTTTATTTATGATTTTCCACTTGTGTTTTGTTATCAAAGGCTTTCATTTTTCCCTAAGGTTATAAAACTTCTCTCCCAGTTTCTTTCAATATGTTTATAATTTGAGGTATTTATTGTGTTTTTCTATTTAGACTCTACATAACAAGGTTCTCATTTTTGCCATTTTCATATGGATAATCAGTTTTCCCACCTTCGTTTATGAAATTGTCTGTTCTTTGCCCCATAATTTAAATGTCATCTTCGTCATCTGTATTCAGATGCATTGGTCTAGATACGTATTCCTTCATTAATTTATTTTGAATCTATAGCTCTACAATATGTTTTTCTATGTGATGGGAAAAAAACCTCCCTCATTCGCTTTCCTTTTTCAGTTTGTTGGCTATTCTCACACATTTTATTTTATAAATGAATTTTGGTATCAGCTCATCGAGATCCATAGAGCTTATTTTGTGATGGGGAGGGAGATTGCAGTTTAATTTGGGGAATACTGATATATTTTGTAATACTAAACATTCCCGTCTGAGAATTTGCAAGGTTATTGGAAAATCTTTTGTCAAATTTGTCTTTGTATGTTCCGAATTCTCAGACACTTGCCATATTTAATGATTACTGTTGTCTCTTTCAAGGAAAACTGTGAGTAACAATTTGTCACTTCTAATTTTTATCTTGAAGTGAGTCACAGAAACCTTTATTTACCCCTCTCCAAGAGATAAATTTGACATCATTGAAAGAATGGAACTGTGAAGTACTTCAAACTTCCTGAGCAAGACCTCTGCTCACTTTTGTTCCAGTTTGCTATTTGTTTGGCTATTTAAGAATAGAGACAGATTGCAACTTTCAAAATGGCGGTGTAAAAGCTTAGTGATAAACAATTATTTCGCCGGTGAAAATCATGAAAAAAAAAAAAACCCCTTTAAAGTCTGGCATTTGTTTTAAGGGCATACGGCAAACGGGAAACAGTGACAATCTGTGGCACTTAAAGTTGGGGCACCTGGGTGGCTCAGTCAGCGAGGCATCCGACTCTTGGTTTCAGCTCAGGTCACGATCTCATGGTTTCGTGAGTTCGAGCCCAGCATCAGGCCCTGTATTGGCCGTGCAGAGCCTGCTTGAGATTCTCCCTCTCCCTCTCTCTCTGCCCCTCCCCCTTTCATGCTGTCTCTGTCTCTCTCAAAAATAAACTTTATAAAAAAAAGATACCAAAGTTTATTTATTTATTTTTATTTTGAGAAATAGCGGGGTTGCATATGGCAGGGTTTTTTTTTTTTTCCTATAGAGAAAATTTTACTGTATACGCAGTTGACTGTATCAGTGTTTTCTTTATGATTTTCCATTTGTGTTCTGTTATCAAAGGCTTTCATTTTTAAAGCGGGGCTCCGTCTCACAGCTGGTGAGATCATGACCTGGTGAGATCATGACCTGAGCCGAAATCAGACGCTTAAGTGACTCACCCAACCAGGCCCCCCAACAATCTGTGGCATTTAAACAATAACCGACTCCCATCCTTACCAACCCCAGCCCCCCTCCGACCAGGCCAGTAAAATGCAAATTTACTCTGAGGAAGAGAGACCATAGGACACATCTCCCACCGCCAGTGGAGCTGTAGTTTCCAGTCAGGAAGGGCAGGCAGCATACACGGCCCCCTTCTCTTCCACACTCCGTGTCACAGAAGCTCTATTTCAAGCCCACATGACGGAGACGACTTCCTTCCCTTTCAGCACCTGCCACCCACTTGTACAGATCCTCCAACCCCAGGCACAGAAGGCCGAAAACACTTTGTCTTAGTATAGTTAGTACTTATTTGTATTTGTTTGTTTTTTTCCACGTTATTGAGGCAGAATCCACTTGACAAAGTGCGTCATTCAACAAGCTTCAAGGATGCAATTCAGTGACTTCCAGTGCATTCATAGTTGTCTACAACCATCCCATCTGCCTAATTGTTACCTGATTTTTACATTTTTGCCACCACCGAAGGAAACCCCATACCCATGAAGCCACGATTCCGCATTCTCCCCTTCCTCTGCCCCTTGACCACCACTAGTCTGTGTTCTGTCCCTATCGAGTCCCTACTCTGAACATTTCATAACCCTAGAATCATATAGCCGGTGAAGTTTTGTGTCTGGCTTTCTTCACTGAACACAACGTAGTCAATGTTCTTCATCTCTATTGTAAGCATACGTGACTATTTCATTCCTGAGTATGGCTAAATGATATTCCACTCTATGGATATACCGTATCTTATTTATCTCCTCATCAGCCGATGGATGTTTGGATTATCTCCACCTTTCAGCTGTTATGAATCACGTCGCAATGAGCAATCATGTGCACTTTTTTTTTTTTTTTTTTACATTGAATTCTCATTTTCAGTTCTCTTGAACATATCGCGTGGTGTAGAGCTGCTGGGTCATATGGTAATTCTATGTTTAACTTTCTGAGGGGCTGCTGAGCTGGTTTTTTTCAATTTCTCAACTGCTTTTGTGAATATTTTTTAAGTTTATTTTTATTTTTTGAGACAGATATAGGCAGCAAGTGGGGCAGGGGCGGAGAGAAAGGGAAAGAGAATCCCAAGCAGCTTCTGAGCTGTCAGCCCAGAGCCCGACGTGGGGCTCGAACACGTGAGCAGTGAGGTCGTGACCTGAGCCAAACTCAAGAGTCTCGGATGCTTCACTGACTGAGCCACCCAGGTGCCCTACTTTTGTGAATATTTTTTACATTAAAAATTACTTGGGGTGTCATCTACTTACAATTGTCTACTCCACGTACCCTTCCCTGCAGCCTCTTGTTTTCTATCTTCCCATTCATCGGATTTTCCACCCAACACCCGCCTACAGAATAGTTTCTCTGCTGTCCCAATAAGCTGAAGGCCATATACCCTTTCTCGCGCCACTCAGGTCAATCCTTACTCAGTGTCACTGCTTTTTAATCACATCCACCTCTGACCACAAAGGCCCATTAAACAGAAATCTAGCAATTACAGAGTTGTCAGTGGTTCTTCCTTAAATAAGCTGGAGTATAGGTTCTGGGTGCATGTTGGTTTCTTAACAACTACATTAGGAATCCCAAAATCGTTTGCCAAATGTATTTATTTTAATCATGTGTGATTTTCACCGTACCTGAAGGTCTCTATGAGTTGCCATACCCTGATAAAATTTGTGACTGACAGTTTATTCAGTTACAAGTAGCTAGGAAAAACCCGCTAAGATGGCTTATAGCCATTAAATGAAATGTGCAACAAATGAAACCAACATGCAACTCCTTCCCAATACCACGGTGCCTATGTTGTTGACCAAATACAACCTGAATTAATCACAGCAAGCAAGATCAGTTCGTTTTCTACCAGATGGCGCAATCGGGCTTTTTAAATTCAAAACGCTGCCTTCATTTTGAGAGGAAAAAAAAAAAAGGAAACCTTAAGCCTAATCCACGTTTCCCCTTCTTGTTTCATTTTATGAAGCTCTTGACTAGTTACACGAGTTAATATATAACTGTTTCATTTGTCTTGGTCTGAAAGCTTTACTGGTGATTTGACACTAAAATTAGAAATGTACTAAGTGTTTGTATACGAAGTCAATAAGTGTGATCTTCTCTCATGATTTTAACAAGTAAGATAGGCCCCAGGGAGGAATGTCAAAGGCATGCCCGGTGCATTGAATGGCACGAGCCATGCTATAAAGATGCCAACTCACGCCAAGTGTGGTTGAGACAGGCTTTATCTAAATACCAGAATTACCGGTCGAGTTTCTCACTTCGGTTCCACTGTCCAACTCGGCAGAGGCGGGGTGCTGCCACTCTTGAGGCTCGCTTTACTTCCCTCTGGCAGGGCCTCTGTGCTACAGAGCAGGAGCTTGGGGGAAGGAGGCCGGGGATTAATGACACAGCCAGCACAGCTCTTCTGCCGCCCAGAGCTGGGTTATGATGTGGGATCTGTGGATGTTCACGTCCACGGACCAGGCACAGTGATGCCCAGCTCTGCGGACATGGGCCTGTGCCCCAGCTGTCCTGCCAGACTCTCCGGAGCAGGAGCCGAAGGTGGAGGGGTATTTAGACGTTACCTAGAACATCTGTAGGGCCCTCCCCGAACTGGAGGCTCTGTGGCATAGCTGGCTCTGTGACATAGCTGGGCAAGCCCTAGGGTCAGTCTCTGGGAACAAGGAATGTCTTTACTAATTCTGGCCAGTTTATTTATTTATTTTTTTTTAACATTTATTTATTTTGAGACAGAGAGAGAGCGTGAACAGGGGAAGGCCAGAGAAAGAGGGAGACACAGAATCTGAAACAGGCTCCAGGCTCTGAGCTGTCAGCACAGAGCCCGATGCGGGACTCGAACCCACAGACCGCGAGATCATGACCTGAGCCGAAGTCGGACGCTTAACCGACTGAGCCACCCAGGCGCCCCTAATTCTGGCCAGTTTAACATCTGTCTCTCTGGGGGAGCGTTTTCACGGAGCTCCTCAGGCCCCCTTTCTAGAAGTCCTGGCTGCTTGGCTTTAGACCCAGTTCTGCAGCCCTCTGACTTTCAAACCCTGAACAAATTATCCTGACTTAGTTTTTTCATCTGTGCCTCAAGGATAATAATAGCATCTACCTTATCGGGTTGTTGTGAGGAGTAAATGAGTTTATTTTTGCAAGGCATTTAGAACATTGCCTAGAACGGTTTGTGCTGCTCTGAAATTGGCCACTTGTCTGTTCTAATATGCAAATCTCAGGCATTCAGCACAACTTACATACACATACACAAAAGCTTGTTACTTACCACTATGAAAATCTAGGATGCAAGTTATTCTAGTAAGAATCAGGGAGACATCCACCTTCATTACCCTTTGATAGAATGACCTACCCACTATAAAGAAGATTGCCCAGTGAATATTGATTATAACCAAACAGAGTAATCACCCCTTTGTCCTCAAGGAGGAAGAAGTAAATGGGATGCAGAGAATGTTCTCTTCAATACTCCACCTTTTTGGGAGAGTATGATAGAGGGCACATTGTGTGGGAAATACGAAGGAGCTAGAGTAATCTCTTGCCAACCAGAGGCAATTCTCCCCTTTGATACATTTTTATTTCATTGTGCTTAGTGTTGTTTCCATTTACTTGCAACTCTTTCAAACGAATTCTTGGAGAATTCCAGCAGATTCCCTGATAGGCTTGTTCCTTCTTTGTGCCAGTGTTAAACTTGTATACTTTGATTTCAACTTGCATTCTTTTCTATGCTTCAAGAAGCCTCTGACAAGGTGATCTGGAAGGTGGAAACCAGGCTACATCTACGGAATCATTTAAACCTGGTGGGCTGGGGGAAACCTATTATAAAGAAAGTAAATCAAAAGATTTGAAGAAAAGATTTAGGGTATGAGCCAAACAACTGTAATGACAAACCGTTTAAAAAAACAGAAACAGACTTTGGTTAAAAATATTTGCAGAAATAGCTTAAAAGCAAAACTAAGACGCTTATTTAAAGAATATTCCCGTCGTAAATGTTTTACTATGGTTTTAAAGCAACTCCCTAGATTTTTTGGTTTGGGTACAATTGTAGAATAATGCTGATTTATAAGACCTTTGCAGTCATTTGGTAATGTTCTCTTTGCAGAAGTGTTTTCAGATCTAGAATTTCCTCATAAATTTCACATATAATTCAACATTCCATGGCACGTTCTGAGTCTTCTAGATCCTTCTCTAGGCTTTCCTAGTGGTACAAACCAACTTCACTGAAAGAGTATGTTTATTCCTAGCGTTTCTTTGAGAATATATAACCCCTGGCATGGCTCACTTTTTTTTTTTTTTTTTGGCTTTGATAAGGTGCAGGATAAAAAGAGAATAGCGAACTGTATTAATGGCATAATAAGGTTCTAGATAGGTTGATTCTGCTAATAATGATTCCAGACATCTGTAATAAAAACAAATTGGTGGCTGGAATAAAGCACTCAAAAAAGGAAATGCTGCTGCCACTCAGGGTCTTTCACATTTTAACTGCGCAGTTGAAGTTTAGCATCTGAAGAAACTGTGCCTGAGTCTCCTTCTGTCTAAAATCAGACAGTCAGCAACATCAGGACCCAAATCCGGCTAGCTTTGGCTAGACATCAGGATTGTCTGGGGACCATCTTAAACAGATAGTCCTAAAAAACACTCAGGAGATGCTGACTCCAAGTGAGATAGGTTCTGGGGATCTGTCTTTATAGACTAATTCTTGGGAAGCCAAACTTATGGACATACATTATGGAAATGCTGGGTCAGAAAATATAAGCTTTCTTTACACAGAACTGCAGTTCCTTAAGAAGTGAAAGTGACAAACAGCATAGTATTTCCTTTCACTTTTCTGCCCTCACCTTTATGATGTATATTTTCTGCTGTGCTTCCTCCAAGAGCTTTTAGAATTCTCTTTAAAAACCCAATGGTAGGGCTGAGCCACAAGGAAGTTGGACACAGAAGGCATTTCTAGACCTAAGGTGGCTCTAGAGAGCTGAATAGCATGAATCCATGCATCTTCACCCTTGGTGTAGACCATTAGGTGACTCAGCTCCTCCCCGCCTGTTGATGATTCTCTTGGCTTCCACGTGGCTGATTCTTTTCCCAGGTCCAGTAGGAATGTCACAAAGAGGAAACCTGATTGATCCTTCTTCCCTGTTCATTCTAGGCCACACCACAGATTGCCTGCCCTTGAGTTGGACACATTGCTGGTAAGCAATTGCTATCCTCACGTAGATAATGACCAGGGACGGTGGGTCAGGGAAGTTTACCTGGCAGAGTCTTCCCATTTATGGTTAACCATCCAATTATATCTTCTTTTTAATAGATTAAGATGATTCGTGTTATGCAGATAATCTTAAAGCTCCATTGTTGTATATAATTGTTATCATCTAACCAAATTTTCATGTACTTTATGAGATACTAACCAAATACTACACTGTACAATAGCCCAGATATTCAGGGAACTCGGGGGATAAAGATTAACTTGTGCTACCTTGGGTCCAATTTAAGTTTTACGACTCTTTGTGTAATGAGAGTACAAATTGCCCTCAGCCTCGGATACGCTGTCGTTAAGAGGGTGCGGCGTCCCATTCGCGTATCCGATAAGCGCAAGTTGACTTCCCTTTGCTCCACAGAGCTAAGGATAAAGGGACCAATTCATAAATTTACAACAAGAGACAAGATAAAAGTTACTGCACTACTGGATGCCTAGCAGCTGTTCACAGCTAAATCAGAACAATCAGCCTGTTTCTAGTCTCGGTTTTAAGTACACTTGGAAGATCACAAACATGGTTCTTTTTCGTTTAGAATTGGCATTCAACTTTGTGACTACTTCTCAAAATCACAGGCCGCTCTCTGCTGCAGAATTAAAACTAAATTGGATATTTTAAATTCTTTCCACTGCTAACACATTGCTGGGTACCGTTTGCTATCAAGACATTACCAAAGCTGTTCCCAGTTTAATGACGATTTGTGCCAGACCATAAATCTCAAGGTCAGCTCAAAGTCACGCAGCACTTCGCCAGAGGATGCGGGAATCTGTGAGCGGACCTCCTTGGCACTTCTCTCCAAGTGATGTTTTCACGTGCTCCTGACGGGGTTCTGTCTCAGAGCTCGCTCACGAGAAGCTTCCACAGATATGCCAGAGAACCAAGGCTCACCCTTGGAGAGATCATATTGTTGGTTACAATTTCAGACGATTTAGGTGAAGAACACATTAACCTAAAACTGAGATACTTATTTTTTTTTAACTTTTTTTAACGTTGATTTATCTTTGAGACAGAGAGAGAGAGTGTGCAAAGACAGAGACAGGGAGACACAGAATCGGAAGCAGGTTCCAGGCTCTGAGCTGTCAGCACAGAGCCTGATGAGGGGCTTGAACCCGTGAACGGCGAGATATGACCTGAGCCAAAGTCGGACACTCAACCGACTGAGCCACACAGGTGCCCCAAAATCAAGATACTTCTTCAAATATTCAGAGATAAAATCTGTGATCCGAAACTGCACCAGGACCTTTTTGAGCTCTATGAAAGTAAGGGTTGTGCCTACACATTCAAGTGACTGAAACCCAGTCCTGGAGATCTTTCGGTGGTCACCTTCACAACCAATACAATTCGCTGCATGATCGATTTTGCTGGAGTGATCAGTATCGTTGATGATGACACATTAAATTAACATACCAGCCGTTTAGTTCCTAACCGTATGCACACTCCAGCGTCATCAACCAGCTGCTGCCAGTGTGGAAATGGAGTATTTCAGAAAACACATTCGCCATTTCAGGCCGCACGGGCATCGTTTAGCTAAATGGCCATGGCTGTGTTACTTCCTTTCTAGGAGAAACTCGGGTGCTGGGATCATCTGAAGGCTGCTATGAATTGGGAACAAAACAGACAACCCATCATGTGTAGGAGTAGATATACATCCAGGAGGACGGAAGAAACTAATATGCCGTTTCAGAAAAGAGGGGGGCAAAGCAAGGTCCTTACGTTGGTCATTAAAATGCCTTGTAATAGTCACTACTTGGAACTAGGTTTCGTCTTGAAACCTCACGTATACACAAACTCTTATCCCAAGTTTGGCCTCCTGCCCATCGGAGACCAGAGCTCAGAGAAAGGGGTAGAGTCAACTTCTCTCCTTCCTCACTCAGCAGGTCTATCTACCCTTTCTCCCCTCTTCCAGTCCTTCATCCATCCAGGGAACACAGGGAGGGAGGGACAGTGTCACAGGTCAGTTCTGATGCAAAAGTTACTGGGCAGCTTTGCCTGCTGACAATCTGGATAATTTATCTGGTTCTCGAGTCCTCCGATGCCTGGGGATAGGGACCTCTCACCTCGGTTCTCTCGCTACGAAATGTCTCACTGTCTCCCACCTCCTCTCTAAGCCATCCTTACTCCTCAGCACCCTGGGGTGCCTGTAGCTTCCCTGATGAGGTCTGTCCTCCTTCGGGCAACCATCTCGGCCCCCAGGAGCACACTCACTTTGCCCCCAACAGACTCTAGGAGGGCAGGAGTACGCACCGCTGCTTCTCCTTGGCTCCCTCACCAGCTGCTGCCCCCCCACCCCGACTCTTGTCCTTCAGCTTTCTCACGCAAGTGGCCCGACTGCAGTCACACAAACCTGGTTTTACAGAGCATTACGGTTTGAACAAAAAAGCTGACTTCAGCACCAAAATACAAAGTCATGAGCTCTCCAAGCTAACTTTATATCTCTTTTCCTGTAGCATGTTGAAAGCCACAAGCCTACTGACACATTGTACCTTTTGGAGAGTTAAGAAGTGCCCTCTTTTATCTCACTATACCCATTTTTTTTATGTGTTTACCTATCTGGAGAATCCCCCTGTAGCACAATTCTCTGCCATTTCCTTGGTGAATGAATGCCAGTTTGGAAAGCCTGGAGTCAACGTGAACCAAGTTTTACTTTACAAATATCTCCTCCCCACCACTAGGATGTGAGCCACAAGGTCGGGAATTTCTCTGTGTGTGTGTGTGTGTGTGTGTGTGTGTGTGTGTTTACTGAATAATTCCTGTAACAAAGAAGATATCTTTCAATGGGTATTTGTTGACGGGATTGAACTAATGCTTGGTATAACATGGGCAGAAGAAATGACTGGAACACATTGTTGCTTTTTCGGACAGATGAGGAAAGGTGAGGGATTGGAGGAAAGGGCGCAGTCCCTTCGTAAGTGACTTTGAACATTATGTGTAAAAAAGTATGCAGTAAACTCTGATATCTGAGGGAGGAGGGTTCAATTTCATTTAGACGTTGGGTATCTGTGAAATAAACAACTCCCAAGGGATTCCTCCCTCCGTTGTAAAATATAACCATTGTTTTCTCAAAAACATATGCATACTTATCAACATATACTCAAATAGTCACAGATTCTCAAATACTGTCTCTTGGATTTTATATCTTCATATGAGGTTTGAAGATACCCCACTGGTACCAGAATGTTCTCGACTCTGTGGGCGTGAGTGTGTGTGTGTGTGTGTGTGTGTGTGTGTTTTCTTTGTCAGTTGATTTCTGGAAAGAGTTTGACAATTTTGCCTGCCAAGTTTTTCTTTGCAAAAGTTTAATCCCATGCAATTCCTGTGAATGAAATTGCTGATATTGGCCAGTGTTACCATATTTTCCATATAATGTTGTTAAAATTCTACTACTTGCTATTTTACTTGTTAGTTTATCCCCGGAAAAGCAGATTTTATTTCTATTTAGTTTCAAAAATATCTTCACAACTTTTTGAAGAAGTTTAAAGCGCTTTGGCGTATATTTTTGGTTATGTTGTAAATCAAGTCTCACGTTTGGATTTAATTTTAAGAATATATGACAGTTACAGTATAAATAGAGTGATTTATTTTTGCTTCAGACTTTTTAGTTCAGCAGTTCCTAAATAGGAACACACATTCTAATTAGTTTTCAAATTTCAATTAGAATGCTCTAATAACTCTTAGCTGCCTGACATTTCACTTGGCATAAGGAATAAATGAAGTAAAACTCCTGTGTAGAAGGCTACCAAGAGCAAAGTATTAAAGGCATCAAGTTAACTAATGCAACTAAATGCAAATTTATATTCTTTGAGAATCTAATTACTTGTTAATTAGGTGCCAATTGAGTGCTAAAGCATATTTACTGAGGTTGAATAACAAAGATATGTCTATTACCCTATATACTTGTTTGTCAAGAACTATGCCCTCCATAATAGTGTCATTGATTAAACATGAACACATTCTTCTAGAATCAGGTTTGCATATTTACCCTACCACAAAGAGGCCCTCATTCTAAGTGATCTTATGCATATTTTCTCTGAGGTAACCAGCATCCCTTGGGTTATGAGACAGATCACAGCCCCGATGTACTGGAATGACAAAAAGATGTGACCACATTTTCCATTTCTCGCTCTGCTTTCCTATGTACAAATCTTTAGGTTTACAGATTTGTAGTGTCTTTTACATTTTATACTGGAAATTTCAAAAGAAAGACTTTCCAAAAAAAAAAAACCTCTACTATACTGTGTACCATGTTACAATACTCACATAAAATCCTTCTTTCTCTTTAACACTGGGATATATAAAGGGAAATTTAAAAATATATCAGGCACATGCGATTTCCAAGATTTTGTAGCCAGAACAATCTGTACCTTTTGAAAGAAAGCTTGAAATTTTGGTCCGATGGAGGAAAAACAATTTCGCTACTAAACATGCATTTTGAAGATACCAATGTTCATGTTCATGTGGATTGAAGAGTGTATAGACCAAACTCTTCCCAGCTTAAGAACACAGTAAAAAAAAAAAAAAAAAAAAAAAAAAAAAGGTGCTTCCTAAGGGAATACAGCTTTTCTGATGCAGAACATTTTCCAAGTTGCTGGAAGAAATGTCAACATCATAAAGACTGTGAGGTTGATACTGGAAAGGACCCAAAAGTGCCACAGATACCTTATTTAGTAGGTGGAAAATCATGGAGTTGCTTAGACTACAGTGAACTTCTAGAGAAAGGCTACTATTTTCTACATGACTTTTTAAAATAGTTGGTATATATGGTGTATAACACCGTGCCACAGAAAGTAAGAAGCAATGTAAGAATTTAGGAACTAGATTCTCATTTTCTAGTTATTTTTTTCTTTGAAAATGAAACAATCTATTTGTCTCAGCCCACTATAAATGATTCAGATTCCTTTCCTTCACTTCAACCTTTTCTTTCTCCTTCTCATACAGACAGGGAAAAAATAAGCAAAACCACACACACACACACACACACACACACACACACCACTCCCACGGTAACACATGTCTTTGATTTGCCTGTTGGATATTTATTTTACCAATGTTTTTTGTAATGTTTATAGTATACTTCTCACTCAACTCCACACCCACACTCAGATGTAAAATTATATTTAAATGTAAAGCCTTTAACTTCAGGAAAGAATATTCTAATTTATGCCAAATGACTTCGAATTGCTTCCTGAATTTGAAAAATAAAATCCAGTGAATATGTTTGGCAAGCTAACACCTAAAGAAAGGAGAAGTTAAAGGTTTGGAGAGAATGAACGGAGACACTTCTGGAAGAATCAATAAAAATGTAATACATTAAATGTTTAAGGATCCAAAAGGGATCAAATAGACAAGTTTGTATTATATCGTTATATAAGATTTAGAAAAAGGGGCGCCTGGGTGGCTCAGTCGGTTGAGCGTCCGACTTCAGCCCAAGTCATGATCTGGCGGTCCGTGAGTTCGAGCCCCGCGCCGGGCTCTGTGCTGACAGCTCAGAGCCCAGAGTCTGTTTCAGATTCTGTGTCTCCCTCTCTCTCTGACCCTCCCCTGTTCATGCTCTGTCTCTCTCTGTCTCAAAAATAAATAAACATTAAAAAAAATTTAAAAAAAAAGATTTAGAAAGAGACCAACCTTTTTGAAATTTCAGAATATGCATTAAATATACACTATGTTAGTTATCTATCACTGTGTAACTGATGCCCCAAACACACGTTTATTATCTCACAGTTTCTGAAGTCAGGAATATGGGGATGATTTATATGAGTCTTCAGTCTCAGGGTTTCTCCCATGACTGCAGGCAAAGTGTTGGCTGTGGCAATAGTCTCATCTGAAGGCTCAACTGGAGAAGGATCCACTTCCAAGCTTCCTCACATGATTGCTGGCAGGATTCTGTCCCTCACAGACTGTTGGACGAATGACTCTATGTCCTGGCTGTTGGCCATGTATTACCATAATTTCCTTGCCACATGGACCTTTTCAACATGGCAGCTTGCTTTGTTAAATAATGCAATTCAAGACAGTAATGGAATGAGTCCAATAAGACATAAGTCACATTCTTCTGGAGTGTAAGCATGAAAGTGATATCCAGCACTTCTCTCATATTCTCTCAAAAGCAAGTCCTTTGTGCCGTCCCACACTCTAGGAGGGCGCCACACAAAGGCATAAGTACCAGGAGGCAGGGATCATTGAGAACCATCTTGGAAAGATTCTTACTCCACACTATGTATCAATGTATACTAGCTACTTAATTTTAATAAAACTTCTTAGGAAAACTGTAAGGATAGACACCGTCCTGTTGTTTCCACCAATATGCAAAATTCCTACTCCTTAATGCCTTGGTTCCCTACCTATTATGCACAAGCAAGACAAAAGGAAGATTAGATTTCTTTTGGCATGCGTGGAGAAGTGGCAACCCTGGAAAAGAGGAAGATAGCCAAATTCCCTCAGTCATGACAAATATTTGCTGACTCAGAAAAAAATATTTTCAACTTTGTCTTCATACACTTTCCATTGTCTGGTTTTGCCTCCTGACTACAAAATGTACATCACCAAAATCACTTCAGCCATCAGGACATCTCTGGTTCCTCCAAGTAAAATAGTGATATTCTGAAGTGCCATTCACACACTTGAATACAAATCATTTGTGCTCCCTCAAAAATGTCCCTGGGTATTGTTTACAACGTCTGTAAACAATAGTTAGTAGTCGACTAAATGTAAAAACCTAAGGAGTGGAATAGCATTTTTAACCCTTCCTTTGGGAAGCATATTTCCCATAAAGAAAGGGTTTGATAATTCTAGAAGTAACCTCAAGCCTCAATTTCAGGCAATGTGGCAATGCTTACAGAGCTGACTTCCTTAAAGTCTTTGCACAACGTTATACTTTTTGCTTTCATTGCATGACTCAGTATCAACCAAGATTGTGTATTTTGAAGCTAAGAGGTGTATAGGTTGCCTCCCACTGGCTCAACAGCCATTTTTGTTTTTGTTTTTGTTTTTGTTTTGCTTATTGCAAGTGCTTAGTAAGTATTTTACCGATGATTAAATAAGCACAAACCAATCAAATAATTTTAACTATTGGTAGCTCATAGGAAACAAGATTCATCATAGAGAAGTGAAACCCAAAGAGTTATCAGAATTTAGGACTCACACATTCAGTCAGCAAATATTACTTGATATCATATTGTTTATACAAAGGAATAAAGAATTTCTCGCCCTCACTCGGGGAGCTCACCATAAAGAAAGTGAAGGGGAACCGAATGTGCCACCCCAAAACGTATCTCCTTGGCATGGGGATTATTTTAAGCCGGTTATTTTCAAGAAACAGCAGACGCGGGTGAAAATCTGACAATTGAGTGGAAATTACCCTTTTGTGAGAGATACTTGCATTTAGGAAAGACATCTCACTGTCGTCCTCAGGCACCCCGAAAAGGGGGATGATTGAAGCTCCAGAGATTTTTATCTACGGAGAAAGTAATGGCTTAAATCTGCACAGCAACCTTATCCTTGTTTAGTGCGCTTTCCTTGGTAGCCTCTTTTGTTTTAGCTGAAGACGGTGGTGGCTTTGGCCATTTCGGGGAGTTACTCAGTTGTTTTGGTGTTAGAGACTGGTAGTTAGATTCTAATAGGATGCATGGGAGCCAGCAATGAGAAAGTCATGAGCGGCTATCAAGGAAGTCAGAGGCCAATCCTGGCAGCACTCCACAAGAAACTGGATCGAACCAGACAGATCCAAGATGGTGGGTGCCATGACAGGAAACTCCCGATCAGGTAAGGAAGAAAAGACCCAAACCCTGTTTCCCAGAAATCCCCAACCCAGATAATGAATATTCCACCCCCTAGTTAACAACTGTCAGTGAAAGATACAAACCCAAAGCCCAGCACACAGTTCTCTCTCTTGAGGTTACCTGCTTTCGTATCTCAAGAGTGTACTTTTGCTTCAGTAAACTTTCCTGTTGTGTCACCCACTAGGTTGTGTCTGTCCTTGAATTCTTTCTCATGACAAGACCAAGAGCCTTTGGTGACATCTTTGGGACAGGCTGGGTCTAGGCCCCAGGGCCCAGGGTCTCCCGGCAACATCTTTTTAGTGACCATGAAGGGACAGGCAACAGCATATTGAGTTACCTTCTTCATTGGTGAGTTTCCTCATCTCACCTTCCTTGTGCTGGACAGTTGTTTAGAGACCGTAACTCCTTTGTTCTGCTTCCTTTCCCATCTACTTGGGAACCATACGGTCTGGTAGCATTTATGAAAGACTGATTTTGAGCCGAGGAATAAAGGGACATTTGTCCCTTTAGTCACT
The DNA here is from genome assembly GCF_016509475.1 of Prionailurus bengalensis. Lineage (NCBI taxonomy): Eukaryota > Metazoa > Chordata > Mammalia > Carnivora > Felidae > Prionailurus > Prionailurus bengalensis. Next base: position 10,892,684 of record NC_057353.1, on the reverse strand, counting down.
TTTAAGCGACTAAAAGTTTTATGGAAGTGTTAGAGATTATTTCTCGGGATGTGCATCAGTTCCACCTCACTGGTAACTAAAACCTTGGCTCATCCGGGACACACACATGAGGACTCCTCCAGTGCTCTGAGCGCCCCTGGTTGTCTTCGACTTCCAGTGGGAAAAACCAACACGCATAAGAGGGTGATTCACAGCCATTCATGAAAGCGACACTCACAAGTAGCACACTGAGATCCATTATATCGATCCTTAGATGACCGTTGGATATTCGCAGGTTGTCTCTACCTTTGTGAAAATATGTGTTTTGTTCATGGGATGCTCTGCTGTTTAACCTCAGCTGCCTCCCCTCATATTTACTGCCTACTCTCCTCTGTTGGGGGTGGGACACCCCTGGCAGAGATTCTGTAACTCTCACTGTTGTGTTTGTGCAGGTCACCATGAAATAGGCTGTACACCATTTTACTCCCTAGCAAAGGACCCCACCTAACAAGATTTTTTCCCTGGGGGTTTGCCTTGTTTGATACTTAAATGAGTGTCATTCTACCCAAGATGTTCAGGGGTTCAGAAGAAAAATGGGAAAGGGAGGTTAGTTCCACCAGGACCACCGACAAGGTAGAAGAGATCAAAAAGTTCCTGTGAGTCAGATAAGAAACGTCCAAGGCACCCCAACCCTGGTGGCCATTGTTTGTCACCTACTGATGGGAGACATCCTAGAACGAGGGCAATGGGATATTCAGAGATGTTGGAATCATGGCAATGTCTGCTCCTGAGGGATACACACCAGGCTGTCAGGACTAATTATTGGACATCATTCTTATCAGAGTCTCCAAGAAAGCTGTAGCCCCAGGATTGCAGGTGTTGGGATGAGGCATGGGCACTGGAACACCAAGGACCCCAAAGTCGTCTCATGGCATGCTAGCTACTGCAGTGGTGACAGGGATGAATGGACAGCAGGCTGGGGATGCCTATGGTGCACTCACCATTGGAACTCTCTGGGAGAGTTCCTAATTAAAGTCCTGTTGAGATTCCCTAGAGAGAATCATCTCTCATTGGGATAATAAGACCCTGGGTTTCTATCAGGGGTCTCAGGAGAAGGTCAGAGACCCCTCTTGGGAACAATAGGAGCCTTGTTGAGTTGCTCCTTCTTTTGTTACAGGAGTCAACTTTTTTTGTTCCTGAAGACAATGGGAAATTCCACCTCCATCCCCAAAGACTCATCCCTGAGATGTATCTTGTGACACTGGAACCAGCTCCCATCAGAAAGCTGGCAAAGAAAAGTGCTTATCTTGTTTTACAACATGGCCTGGCCCCGATATAAACTAAAGGATGGGGAAGCCTGACCAGAAAATGGTAGTCTTCACTATAACGCCATATTATAACTTGATCTGTTCTTAAAAGGCAGGGAAATTGGACTGAAATCCAATATGGTCAGGGCTTTCTGGCCCTGTACCAGAACCCCAATCTTTCCAAATTCCTTTAAGGGGCCTGAGAACACCCCTCTCCTATTCCTCTACCCCTCAATCCACTATCAACTCAGCTGCCTCAGGCCCTTCTGCTTCTATGAATCCACCACCTTACCAGTGTTCTATCACTTTGTGCCTCCCTCCTTTGTCTTGCCAACGATCACATCCATGCCTACCTCTGTTTTCCCTGAGTCTCCCATCTCCTTTTGCTTTGCTTTTCTTCTTTTCTTTTTGCTTGACATATATCTTGAGAGCGCTACCTGACTCTTGTATGTGGAGGCTTCTCATTTATTTTCTGGGTGAACGGCTATGATAATCGGAGCCAACTGTCTTAGTCTACCTTGAGACAGGGACTTTCAGGAATATTCCCAACAAGCTGCTGAAACTCTTTTGTTACAGGGAGATTCCCTGTCCATTCTGATCCAGCACGGACTGCCTGCTTTCACTTTTATTGATAGATACTTCTGTTGATAGGAAAAGGTACATCCGTGGGAACCAGTGAGCTCTACAGCTGGGTAAGGCCACCGGCAGGCACATCTTTCTCTGCCATCTGGGCTTTTATCCGCCTCCAGCCTTGCTGGAGAGACCTCATTCACTGTCTCAGCCTCCGCCTCACCCTCCTCTTGTTTCTACACCCCCATGAGGGTAGCTTGCATGACTGGCTCCTATACTAACTAAACATCCTCCGTGTTTCTGGCACCATTAACTCCTACTCCTCCTATCCTCCCTATTGATGAGAAAAGAGCACCCCAAGCTGTTAGGTCACCTCCTTCTGAGGTTCAAACTAAAGCACCTTCCAAATCAACTTGAAAGGGACCAAGGACTCCCTGGGACTTAAACCTCCCACTTCTGGTTTCTCCACAGGAGCCCCAAGTGAAATTGACAGTGGAGAACAAATTGCTTGACTTTTTAGTGCAGTATTCAAGGATGTTGGATTAATTAAAATAAGCACATCTTTAGAGATATCAATATTAAACATAAAACTTTTATTCTACCAAGGTTTGGTAGAGGTCAAACAAGGTCACATGATCTCTGTTGCAGTTTGTCGGCAAAAAGCTGACTTCAAATTATGGTTAATTTTGACTGTTTCATAAAAGCTTTCATGGGTAATTAAGACCAAGAGTTTGAATAAATAAAAAGGTTTACATCTTACAAAATCTTTGATAATTTAAAACTTTGAAGTTTTGTTACGTTAAATGATAAATTGGGTTCAATTCATTGGATCTTTGAGTCTTTTCCAAATAAGGTACAATACTAAAGCTTTGGTTATTAAACATAGTTTTGTCTGCTTTTGGGTTCTCCTTCCAGAGAAACTAAAGATACTTCAGTCTGTTGGTAAATGTGCTTTATGCTTTATTGCAAGTTGTACTATGGGGGAAAAAAAGCATGCTTCCCGAAATTTAGAAATTTTGAAATATATTCATAAATTTCCAATCTAAAGAATTCTGGTGGAATAGTTCACAGCTGGTCACTACTTAATTTTCTCCAGAGTCTGCGATTTCTGAGTCAAAATTCTGCTAAATGTAATTAAGACTAATGAAAATGATAAGGGAAGCAGCTCTGTATGTAGGAAGTAAGAGTAAGGAGTAAAGAAAGGAGTAGAGGCAGAGAATGAGAATACACTTTTGTTGAGAAAAAAGAAAGCAATTTTCTTCTAAAACGAGACTGGTTATTTAGAAAGAGAAGGCTTAGGACAAAATTTGAATGTAAAAAGAAAGTTGTACAAGGTATGTGAAACGGAATCTTTGAAGAAGAGTTTTATGCATGGTCAAGACTGAGATTGGAATAATTCCCTCTGTGAAAGAGACAAAGTTTTCTTGGGTTGTTAGTCTGAAACGTTGCTGGCTCTCTCATGTTTACTCTTGCAGATTGAAGGAAACTTTTTCTGAGGGTGTCCGTGACTTACAAAAATACGATAAAATATTCCTTTGTGAACAAATCGAAACATTTTCTTTTCTCCCTGCCTGAACCCTCCAGAATTCAGAAACTCTCTGTGAGTATTCTTTCTTTCATGGCAATGACAGTTATTTGCATAAATTCAACGAGAATCTGTTCTCCCTGTAACAGGGTACCACTAGAAACACTGGTTATACTACCAAGGCTTTGGATGGAAAGTCATATTTGATAGAGACATGCACAGACTCAGATATGACCAGACAGGTTTAAGTAATTATACTTGACTTTATGGAGTCAATAGAGCCTCTTGGAAATGTTGGGCTGATATCTTGCTTACAGAGTTCCCAGAAGCCTTAGCAGGTGAATAAAGAATGTCACTTCCTGGCAGGGGCAGGAACCGCAGGATATTTGGGGGACCCAGAGAAGAGGAATTCGCCCAAATCTACAGGTATTGCAGACAAATCTGATGGCAGGTATTTGGCTTGGCTTCTGGCCTTGGGAGGCTGCTAAAGGCTCAATCTGAAATTCCTTGTAATAGTTCCAGCAAAGGCGATTAAAAGAAAACTTGCATGGTCAATCACTTTTCTTGCTGAGCTTATATAAATAATTAGGCCAAGTTTGCTAAAACTAGACTTGTTTTACAAACGAATTCGTCTTGATTTGGCTTTCTTTCATGGAAATGAGGGTGATTTTAGAGAAAGATTATGTTTCAATAATACGTCTTTGTGGACATTAGATTCTCGTTCTGATTGTCTTAGTGTTTATTGTCTGCCTATAAAACTGAGCTGGGTCCCAAATTCTTCCGGTTTCTTCAAGTATCTGGCTATGACTCCAACGTAAGGTTTCCAATCTCCCATTCTCTTCACTTGAAATCGTTAAGAACTAAAACTGCCCTTTTTCCTGAACACCTGCAAACCAAAACTAGACAACTTGAGGTCAACTTGAGAGAAATTGCTGCAAAACTCATCCAGACGATCTTAGTGCCTGTTGTTCTAGAGGATCACCAGGGACATTTGAACTACAAACCAGAAAGACCCATCGGATTGCCACTGCCTGCTCCCAGGCCAACTGAGGGTGCTTTGAGCCAGACGTCTAGAAATCTTCTCACTGACGACACTCAGCACTCAGACACTAGGTTTATGGTTTGCTCCAGACATTAACCAATGTTATTCTTTTGTTTCTGTAGAAATACTTCTTAATATCCACGAGGCTTTGCTAACCAAATCAGGGTCTATGTGATGGCTAATACCACCTGCTACGCCTGTATGTACTCTCCCTGGGAAGTAAGAAATCCATACAGATAAAATCAGGTGCAAGCCACTTGGCTACAACAGGCCCTTGCCTACATTCTTGGGGAAATCGGGGGAATCTCTGCAATGGGCAACACGTCCTGTTGTGTAGGGATCAACTCTGAAGAGGTTGGAGAAAGCTTCCAGACAGGGTAAATCTCCAGATAATGGTTTGCAACAACCCTGAAAGAGACCCCCAAAGAAATGACTTTCAAGAGCCACTAGACTAAGCCACAGCTTCCTTGTACTCCCTACTGTCCATCCAGGTGTCCTAAAACTTAGACAGCTAGGACTTCTGATGTCTTCAGGCAGGGTCAAACATCACACACCATCATGAAGTAATTACAGAAGAGGGACCACTGTCATTTTGCCTTAAAAAATTTTAAGGGCCCAGAGTCCTTGAGGAGGTAATATTAGAGACAGTCAGGTTCTAACAGAATGCCTGAATGCCAGCAAAGAGGAAGTCATGGCCGGCTCTGGGAAAATCGGAGGCCTGTCCTGGTAGCACCCCAAAACAAAACCACATGAAGTGGGATCAAACCAGATAGGCCCAAGATGGCTGACACAGTAGGCCTGAATCCCCCGACCAAATAAGGAAGAAAAGCACAAAACCCTGCTTCTAAGAAATCCTTGCCTCAAGTAATGAATATTCCATACCTTGGTGAATAACTGTCACTCAAAGAGAGAAGCCCAAACCCCAGCACACAGCTCACTCTTTCTTTCTCTCTCTCTCTCTAGCTCCTTCATTGTCACATCTTGACAATGTACTTTTGCTTTAATAAACTTTCCTGTTTGTGTTGCTCATCGCTGTTGTGTCTGTCCTTGAATTCTTTCCCATAACAAGACCAAGAGCCTTTGGCAACTTCTTTGGGATCGGCCGGGTCGGGTCAAGGCCTCAGGGCCCTGGGATCTTCCCTGTTTACCTGGCAAGAATGCATCTTTCCCATGCATACAGGAGGTATACATGTTATTAAACTTTTATTAGTTTTCCCCCTCTTCATCTGTGTAACATGAATTGAATTATTAGATCAGCCAAAGAATCGAAAAGGGAAGAAGGAAAACTTTTCTGCCTCTACCCAAACCAGAAGATGATAAAATAGTGAACACTTATATAGCATTTTATTCTATGCAGAGGACTGATTTATGTCCTTTGGGCATAACACTTTCAACTTGCAATGGTTAATATCTCACCTTTGGGGATGGGAAAACTGAACCTCAAGAGTATTCAAGTAACTTGTCCAAATTCAGGAAGCTAAAAATATCCCACAGTCAGTGTTTGAGCCCAGGCAGCCTGGCCCCTGAGTCCACACTCTTAACCGACAAAGATGCAATGCTTTAGGTAAACACCACAGCTTCAGGCTCACACATGATGATTATAATTTGAGAGATCAATAGAGTGTCCTGATTTGTGTAATCTGAGAGATACAAACATTGCTGTGGGAATCCAGGGAAAAAAGTGCTTATTTCTTACCGGGAAGTTAGGAAAAGCTGCATGGACGAAGTGGCTTTGCATCCAGATCCGGAAAGCGAGCCAGAATTTCCACAGAAAGAGACCAGCAGGATTGGGAGCGTCACGTGTAGGGAAAAAAAATGGAAAAGATCGTCTTTTGACCCACTGAACAAACCAGGCTACCTAAGCATTTCTAAGCAGAAAATTCGTGGCAAACAGGGGCAAAGGGACAGATTTCAGACGACGGGGTCAAACTTGCGTGTCTAAATTTTGTTTGGTAGGCAGCAGAGAGTTCTAGAAGACTTCACGCCAAAGGAGCCTTATTTAGTAAAGTGATAATTTATACGTATGAATACGGCAGAGATAGGAGGATAGCAGAGGGGAGCAAGCGCTGACAAAACATTGTATAAACAGGAAAAGCACTTTTTTTTTCCCCCAAAAAAACTTGATTTAAAATGTCTTATTCCTTACAGTTTTGGGGAAAGTTAACAACCTAATGTTATGCCCAGAATTCGTGATCCCCAAAGACCACTAGGGAGCTGAGTCCGATGCAAAAGCAAAGAGCCTTTATTCGAGCTAGCTCCAGCTCAATCCCCTACCTGCACCGACGCAGCGGTGAGATACCAGGGAAAGAGCGAGGACAAAGGTTTTATCCGGGCCTGGGGGCAGTTGGTGAGGTAATGGCTATGGCCTCAGCCGATTGGCTGGGGAAGGGTCCTGGGGAAGGGTCCGAGTCCTGTTAGTCAGGTGAGGGGGGGTTTACTCAAGGGGAGGAGGTGTGGTCAAGGTGAAGGACACAGAACAAGATGGAGTCAGCCGGTGTAGGCCCGCCCTTTCACTAATATCCTCAGACAGATACAGGAAGGGACATCCCAAAGGAGATGACACGACACAAGAGAAATGGGTCCCAGATTAGATTTCTAACGTGGGATGAAAGAGTAAAAAGGTAAACCCTGCAGCCTTTTCTCAAATCTTTCGGCAGCCACAAAATTTAGTAGTAAACTTACCATCTTCTGAAACATGCAAAAATTATGTTTTATTAAACCATACAGGCTTCTGCTTTGGGGCTCCTTCTGTCCTGTAAATATTCTTCAGTTGGCAAATATGGTAGAGCAGAGTTGGAACGCCCAGGTAACCGTATCAAATAAGTCGGCGTTGTTTCCAGAATAGATAAGTGATCACATATATGACTTTGTAGATTGCGCTCTAAAAAAAAGATGGTAATGAGATTAGATCCACTGCTTCCACTGAATCAATGTAATCCCTTGAAATGGTGTTTTCTTGTTGCTATAATCTTTTTGAAACGTGATAACTTTAACTGCCAGGATAAAATACATTTTTGTTTTACTTATGACTTAAATCCCCCGGTATTTCAAAGCTGTTGCTGTGGGGATGGTAATTGTTTTTCAAGAACATACCAAAGGACCACAAAATCATTAAAACTGGATAAATTTGCGAAATGTCTTTATTCTGTACTGTTTCTATTGTTTGCACTCGGTTCAGCTTGGAAAATGTACAAGGTGGGTTCATTTCATCTCCACATTTCATCAATTTCATTTTCTACTACATGAGCAAATTTTTATTTCACAAAGAAGCACGATAATAAGTTTCCCCCTAACTCACCCTTATTTCTCTTCATCTTTCCCTCTCTCTCTTTTCAATCAAACCCTCCCACCCAAAAGAAATTTCTCCAATTGAAGTTTCTAAGAAAGTTCTATTACCCAAAAAAAAAAAAATTCCTCTCCTGGAAATTGCTACAAAAGAAGTTCGCCCTATTACTCACTCTCTTCTTGGCACTTCATTAACATCAGTATTAAATCAGTCCCCAACTGGAATCCTGTATTGTGCATGAATTATTCTGCATGAGTAGCCTTTTGTGATTCAAAAGTCTTTATTTTTTTTTCAATTTCATTAAAGCTATATAGTTCTATTGTTATTTAATAAGGCAGTTTTGCATTTATTTCCAAGCCTGGATAAGGCACCTAAAGACATTTCATAGATGCCCTAAATGATTAGACTAAAGATATTATTTTTATGGGATAGTACTTTTGAAACTCAGATAACAATTTAGCCACCAGTTCCCCATGCCAAACATCTCCACTTTTTTCGGCATGCATATTTCTTTTATAATTGATGACACAGGTGTGTTCACTTTCATGAAATGCATTACGGTATGCAAAATAAATGGAATAAAACCAAATGTCATTAGAAGTACCCACGTACATTAGCAATTAAAATGTTGACTTCATTATTTAGGTTTATTAATCACTGTATATGCTGCTTAATCAGAAAAAAAAATACGCAGTTCTGAGGATGTAAGTTTTGTCATCTTAGGTACATTTGGGCAAATGCTAAATATGTTCAATATTTGATTAACTATATAAATGGTTGGAAATCCAGTGGACGCTTTGCAGTTATCTGCACTATTTCCTTCTGAGTTGGTATCTGGAAGATGCATAAGCCAGTTGCATCAAGCTAGAGCAATTAACTGGTAATTTGGAGCATTTAACTGGAAGATTGGCTTGTGAGGAGGCCTCTTAGCCATAATGCTCACAGGAAATCGATTCTGTATGTAATCTGGCTCACCAAAATGGTTCATGAAACAGTTTCACAGCAAGACTGTATCAGAAGCCAATGAGCCCTTGTGAAAATGTTTGTTGGGGAAAATTTTTGGTCTAATCTAAGCCAACTTTAACACCATTGCCAAATTAGCTAGATGCCTTTATTTTTGCATCACGAAGCATCGTCTTAACATGAAGAAACAAAGTCCAAAAGCAGATTGAGCGATATTTAAAAGCTTTATGTATTAGCAAGTCAGAACCAAACATCTCTTTAGTGACTCATGACTTCAAATATACTTCCCAAATCCCTGTGCTTGCTTTCATTTTGCTGTATCATGCTGAACTCTGTTACAGTCTCTCTGCATTCTGTCCATATCCTTGTAGCTTCCCAATATCAAAGCAGCACCACTAGATTGTTTCAGTTGGCTTACTTCAATTTCTATCAGAGCCTAAGAGGATGACCACGGAGGAACATTCATGGGAAGAATATGTACCTTTGTAGAAATTATAAATCCTATTAAGGAAATGAGACCAACAGAAGACCCAAATTTGGAACAGTTAGTTGGACAATGCCATAGAAAAGACACAGTGACGGTTATTGAACCAATCAGGGAAACCCATTCGTGGTGGGGAAAACCCCCAAAGTGAAAAAAATGTGGCGGGGCTAGAACTACAGCAGCTGAAAGGCAGGAACAGTCTAAGTGGAGCAAATGAACATAAAATTGAAGAGCCTGAAAACAGACAACCCTCATCTTCCAAAGAAAACCTTCCTTTGGCCCCCTCTGAGAAATTCCATAATTCCAGATAATTAAGGGCAAATGACCCCACTATTAGAAAGGTTACAGCTGATGGGAGCTGAAAGAAAAAGAGAATCTAATATTAGAATAGTAGCAGACCAATTGAGAAATAAAATACTTCCATGGAAGCGAAAGTTGTTGAGGTGTCTATAATGCAGAAGCATTCAGCTTCCTGGATTCTGCTGAACAATTAAACCATATAAGTATTCCACATATGGTGTAATTTAGGCAGCCATTAGGGACTGGAGCTAAACTATATTACTATAATCCCCTTCAGAATTGAAATACTTAGTGTGTGTTTAAGTGTTGTATCTTTCCTGTTTATAATGTAGAAATAATCATATAAAATCCATTATCATACTTTCTATAGAGATGTTGGGGACATTGTCTACTGCAAACCAGTATTCCTTGAAGTCAAACATAAGACATTTCTCACATGACTCAGTGTCAGGGAAAGCTATGTGTCACTAAAAGAACATACATGCTTTCTCTACTCTGATAATGAAAATTATATAATTGATCATACCTCACCTTCACCTAAAAAATACAAGCCTCTTATTTTTCGCAGGTGCAAAAGGCAAAATTCAAATACCACACTGACTGCCTGGAATTTAGAAAGGAATGGGATTCACTTTGAACCCACTCTCTACTTATAACAGGCAGGCTATTTAGCATCTCACACACTTTCAATCTCCTTGTTTATAAAATGGAAAAATAATAAATATTACAAACAAATACCACCAGAATCTGAAAGGCACAACTAAATAATGTATTTATAATAATAAAAATACTATCAGTGAATGTTTGTTAAATCCCTGGAACATAATAGTTACTGAGTGAAGGTCTTCGCATACCTTATCTTATTTAATATTTATGATGACCCTATAAGATAAACACTATAATCATTCTTATTTGACATTTGAGATTATTGAGGTTTGAAAAGGCTAAGTACCTGCCCTAGGTTAAAGAATTAAAATCACTCTATTTACCTTGGGATGATACCAATGTTTCTGCTTTTAATCACATAACTGCAATAAACCACCTCTACTTTCACTATGCATAAGATGAGGGAAACATTTTTATAGGAACATCAGAGTTTGAAATACTTACAGATGAATCTAAAAAAAAAAAATACCTGAAGGATTGTATGGTGGATATCATAAAACCTCAATGACAGAACATTTATAAGTTCTGAATACGTGATGAGATATACCATGTTCATTAATACCAAACAGCTCAAGGCAGCAGTCGCTGATAGGTTTGCCTGCCACTTTGCCACAGATTCAGCCAGTAAGACAATGAGCTCAAATGGATTGAAACGGTGTAGGATAAGGGTGGGTGCTCTGTTGCCTGGAAACCAATTCTAGGCTATAGTTGAGCAATATTATAGATTACAGCTATCCCCAAAGAGATGGAGAAGGCAGAAAAACCATGCCTCACCAGAACCAGGGAGACAGATAAGAAGCTGCTTTATAGCTGTCACCTTCAAGGTAGTAAGGCAAGTGAGAAGTAGCCCATGACAAATCCTCACAAGACTGTTGGTCTTGCTGTTTGCATGAAAGGAAGGATCACAAGGGGTTCTACCAAGACTTAATTCATCCTTATGTACGTGGCTGATGTGGATATATGTGAGGTTACCTGGGCGCCCTGACAGATGGTTCTACAATCAGAAGACTTACATTACTAAGATAACAGTACTCCCCAAATCATCCATAGATCCAAAACAATCTCAATCAAACTCATAGAAATCTTTTTTGAAGAAACTATCATGTAACACTAAAGATACATAGATAAGCAAAACAATTAAATTAGCTAATGCAATTAAAAAAAAAGAAAAACAAAATTAGAGGATTCACACTACTTGATTAAAGTTGCATTAATTTACAAAGTGTGGTGTCGGGGTAAAGACAGACACAAAGATTCACTGAACAAAAAAGGAAGTTCAAGTTACTTATGTACATATATTGATTTTCAAATAAGTTGCCAAGGCAGTTCAGTGGAGAGAAAAGAGTCTTTTCAACAAATTCGACAAATGACAATCAAACAATTTCTCATTCACACGGGAAAAAAAGGGGAAAAAAACTCTCAACTCTTACCTCAAAAGTCAACTGGAATTGGATCATAGAACACTCGTTAAGCTTTCATAAAAAAGCATGAGAAAACCTTTTTGACTTTGGATTAGGCAGATTTCTCAAATAGAACACACAAAAGCACAAGCCATAAAAGACAAAATTGATAAACTGAAATTAAAATGTATAACTTCTGCTCTTCAAAAGACACTGTTAAGTAAATGAAAAGACTAGCCACAGACTCAGAAAATATTGTCAAGAACACATATTTGACAAAACGCTTGTATTCTGAATATGGAAATAACTCACACCCCTCCATAGTAAGAGAACTAAAAGCCCAAGAAAAAAGTCCATGACATATTTGAATAGACGCTTCACCAAATAGATACGTACGGCAAATAGCATATAAAAAATGTTCACCATCATTAAACCTTTGGGAAAATGTGAATGCAAATCACTATGAAATACTATTAAACGAAGGTTAGAATGGTTAAAACTTTTAAAACTTGGTAATACTGAGTTCTGATGAAAATGTGGAGCAGTGAGAACCCGACTTCGGCTTGAGCCCCACGTCGTGCCACATGTCGGGCTCTGTGCTGACAGCTCGGAGCCTGGAACCTGTTTCAGATTCTGTGTCTCCCTCTCTCTCCCTGCCCCTCCCCGCTCACACTCTGTCTCTCTCTTTCTCTCAAAAATAAATAAAATTTAAAAAATTGTTCCTAAATAAAGGTAAACATATGTCTGTTCTACAAACTCCTTCTCAGTATTTACCCCGTGCCCCAAAAGGGAAAAACATATACTCTCACAAATTACTGTATGCAAATATGTATAGCAGATTTGTTTATAATCATCAAAGTTGGTTATAATCCAAACAGCCACCATCTGGTGAGTGAATAAACTAATTGTGGTACATGCATACAGTGGACTTTCCTTTTTCAGCAATAAATAAGAATAAAGTACTGATAGATGCAACGGCGTGAATGATTCTCAAAAGCATTTTCCCAAGTGAAAAACCTTAGACACAAAAAGGCTGGGGGCAAGGGTGGTGGGAGGCGATTGATTGCCAAGGCGCACGATGGGACCTTTTGGGCTGACAGAAAAATTCTATAACTGGATTTTTGGTAAAGTTTATAGTACTCTATACACTTGTCAAAACCATCCCACTGAACACCTAAAGAGAAGGAATTTAGATATGTGAGTTATATCTCAATAAAGCTTACGTTAAAAATAAGGGATGGTCATGAGACAGAAGGAAAGCAAACAAAACGTGGGGCTGTGAAAGTCTAGCAAAGGAAATGTTTCAAAAAAGAGGGCTTCAGGGCACCTGGGTGGCTCAGCTGGTTAAGCGTCCGACTTCAGCTCGGGTCATGATCTCACTGGTTGGTGAGTTCGAGCCCCGAGTCTGGCTCCGTGCTGGCCGCTAGGGGCCTGGAGCCTGCTTCAGATTCTCTGTCTCCCTCTCTCTGACCCTCCCCTACTCATGCTGTCTCTGTCTCTCTCAAAATAAATACATAAACTTAAAAAATAAAAATAAATATGCAAGATACACGAGTGTATACTAATGCCAAATTGAGAAAAAAAATGATACTGCAAAAAAAAAAAAAAAGAGAGAGAGAGAGAGAGAGAGAAAGGAATAGTTACACAGCAAACCCGGATACACGTAGGAAGCATGTGCGATTCCCCGCAGAAGACAGGGACTTGTCTTCAGGAACTCTCTACCTATGGGGTGCAAAATGGATTCACACTTGAACTTGACTCTGTGAAATTACGTAATTGCACCCTGCTTATTTATGAACATATATGTGGGGACGAAGCAGAACAGATACCATCTGAAGAAACCAGAAGGAATAGGTGTTTTTCAGGCAACTGAATCGAGCAGCTTGTGACGCTTGGGCAAGGCATGAAGCACCACACGTTTTGTTGAGAGAAGTAGAAAATACAACGTGTCTGGGTGCATACTTCTTTTCCCAAGGTCAGGAGCACGCAGGTTAATCTACGAGGACATACTTTTTCCTCGCGTTAAATTCATGCAGGAACTTACCACACGATGAGCGGCCCCCTGAATAACTTTCTTTAAAAGCGAACTTTTTTTCAAAGCTATGAAATTCTCTCCTCAGCCACGTAGGAGGCAGACAGAGAACATGAATGCATAACCCAGTAAAAAGAGTTTCTGTGAAGAACCGAGAAAAAGGCAGGGTTAGCATGTGGCCAGCAGGGAAATTATAAGAAATACTCTGAGAATGCGGGGCAGGTAAGTGTTGAGAGGATGTCGCAAACGCCACTAGAGTATGGAATTCTTCCCCACATTCTCGACCAGAAAAACCGACCCCATAGCATACTTTTCTTCTCCACCTTTTTCTCTCCACCGTACCCACCAGAGGGATTAAGTCTTGGTTACCCCACTGACATATATGGCCCTGGATGGCATCAGTCCTCAACCAGTCTGTAGAAGAATTGTTTCGAATCACAGGAGGAAAAAAGAGATAAAAGCCTACCTTCTATATTAGGCTGAGTTGATCCAACTTTGTCAAATGGCTCCCGCAGGTTGCCAAATGGCTCCCACAAAATATACGTGTCAATCAACAATTCAAGTACTCAAAGTGGATTGGTTAATTGATCGTCCCCAAATGGGAGGCAAGGTAGCTCTGACTGCACACATGGCATAAGGAAAACCAGATGTAACCACCGGAACAAAGAGATAATAATAATTTTTCTTTTCTTTTATCCCTTTGTGACAATTCAAAAAGATACATCCTACACCTGACTTGCTCGTTGGGCTCATATGTTTTTCAAGTTGAGAAATGGCTCCTTTTACAACGCGGGGCCTGTAATTATTCTGAACATACTTGATGGTCCCAATTTACTTTCTTTACATCTCTCTGATTTTCTGACTTTCAGTGTTACGGTCTGAAGTGAGGGTTCCTTTCCCAGAGATGATTGTTAGCAATTATGAGTTTTAGGCGTCTGTGGTGCCTACCCTTGGGTACACACACAATTACATTTCACCTCCTCTTATCACTGTAGTTCACTTTTTTCCTCCTCTATGACCCTACATCCTTCTTCAATACAGCATCTTTTGTGTCTTTTGTACTCCTAACATTTTTATGATTCAACACAATGCTGGTTTATTCTGTCCTGTCTTTTTGCTCCAAGCTCTGTGTGCCTGAATTTTTGTAATAGATGGTAAATGTGAAGTTCTTTTCATTAAAAGTAATCTTTTTTTTTTCAAAGCAGTCTTTGAAAGCTGCTGATTTGTTATGAATGTTCAAGGAAGAATTAAACTTCTAAAGGGACAGCATGCTGCTTCGGCAGAGCCCCACACGTTTGGGCAGGGTAAGGTATACAAAACATGAGGGCAAATGTCTCAGTTGTTACAGAAATAGTAAAACAGTAGTGGGTGTGACAACCGACATAGGTTGAAAACGGTCTACAATCTGGCAAACCATATGAAAACAAAGCCGATCTGAAATGATTCGATGTTACCCAATTCAACATCAGTCATATCACTTCTTCATGAGATGGGCTTTGAGGAGCACAGCCAAATCAGCAAGGACCGGAATATTTCTTCGACACGTAATCCTGCTGTCCCAAAAAAGAACCACCACCCTGGGATCCCCATGCCAAGTAGGAACAGAAATATGGAAAGCGCCAATTCGGGAAACTACACGTGACTCAACCTAAGACCCAGAGATGCTGTCTATGGGTATTCTTCTTTTGAGGGATACAGGTATTTCCACATAAAGATGGCCTTTGAAACAACAAACTTGTTGTCAACAAAATTGTTGAAACAAATTTCATCACTGCTGAAAGATGACGGTAAATTCTCTTGAAGAGAGAGTACATCTACCAAACTCTAACCGCTCCCAACTGTCACATTCTTCCTGCGTTGGCTTCACCATATTTCACTCCCTGCGCCCGTAATGTACTCAACCAAATCAATTGCCATCTCTAACAAACCCCACCAAACCTCCGCTTTTATCACTTACAAGAAATATACAAAACTTCTTTTGCAGACGCCCTGGAATATTTCACTTATGGAAGTCCAAATTGCAGCCAGAACCTACTTATTAGTTCCGTGCTACTCTACCCTGCTGTCTCTTCAGTTCTTGCAACATGTCTCGTTGAAGAAACCCTTACTGGATGTCAGGGTTCCACAGACGGAGCCCTGCCCTTAGATTATTGTTGGAAGTGTTGGCTTCCAGTTCTCATTTGACAGCCTACAGAACTAGTTGGGGGCCTATCAACTTAATCTCTCTGGGTCTCACTTTTCCCCCCAAGTAAAATTAAGAGGATGTGCTAAATTATTTCTAAGTTTCCTTCCAACCCCAGCATTTCATTATTTCATTCCGACAGTGTTGAATGTTCTCTAGAGTTTTCCATTCATCAGAATTTTCAGGATGAATGGCTTGTTGACGAAAGCTTGTTGAGAATTTTGGCCTTCTGGGCGCTCAGCATAACATTAGTCTACTTTTCTCATACTTCTCATAAATCCCTGGAAAAGACTTAACTATTAAAGAGGCCCTGATGACAGTTGGTTAGCTCAATGAAAGATAAAAGGCGATGCTGTGGTTCAGAGGGCCCCTTCACTTCGATAGAAAAAATTGGCAAATTCGAATTCCTAGCAGCGAGCCAATGTTAGAAGTTTTTGAAGTGCTCTGGAGACCACAGTCTCTAACCCCCACAAAAGACACATGGTTTCGGTGGCAAGGATCATCAGGCTGGAATGATGATACGATCCAAGCATCGATTAACCACAAGCATGAGCTTTAACACTTGGGGAAATGTCATCGATGCTAAGGGAAAAAAGAAAGTGAATCATCTATGTGCCTAGGCAAAGTTTCAAGAAAGAGTCTGAAAGCGCGGAACAGATGGTGACATGACAAGCCAAAGATAGCTGACATTTTCCCCACATCTCCGAGCCGGCAGCTTTTGTCATGTGGCGAGTGACGAGACAAACTATTAAGTATTTATGGAGGACCTTTTACGTACTCGGCACATTCCTGACCCTGGACAACGTACAAATAAATCAGCAAGAGACATATCAATATATCCTCTTGCCCGACAGGAGCTTCCAATCTTACGGGGGTGGGGGAGCCAACGAAATAGGAAGGCCTTTTATTTTCTGTTGAGAACAGAGAAAGAATGGGATCGTAGGGGAAGGACGACATAGGAGGATTACTCAGTGGCCCACTTTGCCTCTATGCTCTGTTTCAAGGAGAGACATGGTTGACCTGGATGAGAATGCTCAGGAATGGAATGAAACCAAGATGGTTATAAAGAAGAGGCTGCAAGAAATTAACTCTTTGTTAATACAACCAAAAACTCAGAGGGGGACTACAGAAATCACTGACGATTATTTTTAAACACATGAGGAATAGAAGAAGGGGGAATAAATGTGGGCAGCTACCCCTCACGTTTGAAACCCAAGGGGTGAAATGTTGCATCCAGTTGTGTGTCATCAGAATAAAAGACACCTTGAAAATGAGAACAAACCTGTTAATGAGAGTATTTGTGATCACCTAGGATAGAGGAGGGCACTTAATAAAAGCCAGCACATTGGCACGCTCTTTATTTAAGAGACATTAAGACCTCAGTGAGAGTGAAACATGGAGAACTTTAAGCCAGAAATATACCTCAGTAAAAAAAAAACATTCTGTAAAGGCTGCTACTTATCTGCTGTTTCCCAGTCCTGAGTCACAGAACCTTGGTTGCCATCTCGTAACTAGATAGTGCCACGAATAAAAAATATGTGTTTTAAAAACCTGCTTCTAATGAGAACTATATGTATTTCGCCCCACATTGTCCCACAAAACAAAGGGTCGACAGAGCTTAGGACCTTAGGTCCACAGAGCCGGCTCACCTGCTATCTCCAATTCCTTCTGAGGGAGCCAGAGGCTGCAGTGATGTTCTGTTGGGACACATGTGAGTGTCTCACCACAATTTTCCCAAGCTGATCTCCCCGGGATGTCACTGCTGAGTTTTAGAACCATGACCACTTGATTTTAAGACTTTACAAATGTATTCCCCATCCCTCAGAACTGCATCTTTATCAGTGGATTTCTGTCAAGGCTTTGCTTATCTACAATATGCTCTGCAAAATGCTGGCTGCCGTCCTTACCAGATAATGGGAATCCCTGTCAGGGTGCCGTGACTTGTCTCTCTATCAAGTTGGAGTGTAGGACACCTGTCCAGGCCATCCTCTGTGTGATCTTTGCCTCTATCTGCTGCCGCAGAATGCTGTGGTAATCGAGGAGGTAGTTCTAAAACCTTTTTTGGCAGAAGGAATTGCTTTATGTTGGGAGTTACAGCTGAAAACTGGTTACCACTTTACAACTCCAATACTGCTCACTCTTTTAAACATTGCCTAGAGAGTGTGGCTTATCACGCTTGCAAAAAAAAAAAAAAAAAAAAGATAAGGGGTAACCATGATGAAGGATGACAGGATCAAGGTTCACAATTATCTTTAGGTTTGAAACTAGGGATCAATTGAAGAGATGGATTTTTAAAGTAATAAATGAAAATATTTTACATTCTGACTTGATTTAATTGATTGTACAAGCAACATGGGGATTATCTAGCTTAGCAAAAGGTTCAGTGAGAAAGACGTAGGGGTTTTAATTGATCCCAGGCTCAACATGAGAGAACAAATGACCAGAAAATACTGAATGGAAACGGAGGTCCCACTAATATAGGTACTGCGCCCTTTGAGGAATGTTAGCAGTCCCAAGTCACTTTACACTTTTCAGTCCTCATATACTCTGTTGTATTTCACAGGACATGCTATGTTTTAAGGACGACATTGTCGATCTTCACCTCTTGCTTATTACCTCCTTTGTTCCTGGTATCGGTCCAATTATACTTGCTGGTAGGTTAGCAGTAGAGCATAACGTGTATCAGTTAACAATTCTTGCAACTTCTCCCAATTTCTGAAGGCTTACATCAACCAGCGCCCCTTCCTGAAGTGATCACACAGCCCTTTCCTTATGTTGAGAATCTCTTTTAGGGGGTTTTCATTCCGCCATGCCTGTGTTTTAGTGTTACGAGAAGAAATTATGTTTTTGCCAACATCATTGCTGACTTCAGAGGCTTATGGGTTTGTTGTCCCCATGCAATGAAATTCTTCCACCCTCATGGATCAAGTATGACATATTCTCGTCGTTCTTGATTGTGTTGGCCCAGGGCCAGTATTTTCTCTTATCCGTCACAGTTGCAAATAAAACTTGAAATTGACACCTTTGGGATTTATTTGTGATACTTATGATATGAAAGGTTCCATGACAGTGACCAGTCAAGCTATACAAAAAGTCACCAATATCACCAAATGAGGCTCACCCACATTTCTAACTGACGGCAATCAGGATTATGAAGACTAACAATCAACGTCCAAAAACATCAGAAGGAACTATGGATGCGTAGCCTGAATAAGAGTCAGTGATACAGATAGCTACATTAATATTATGAATGTATTATCAGGAAGAAGGGGAGCGGGCCCAGAGGAAGACCTGGGACAAATGAAGGAAAGCTATCCGCATTTACGGTTCGAAACAGCAAATCTAACAAGATCTATCAAAAAATGGGACAGCCTTCTGAGGTCAGAGTTCCCCAACATAGGAAGTGTTCTAACTTCACAACTCAATGGGTTTAGCCAAGAGGAATTTTTATAACAACACAAAGTTGTTTTGTAAAAGACTTGCTTATCTTTTATCTGTTTTAACAGCTGCTGAACACAATGAAAGCATTTTCCAATTTGTCCTGAATTGTTCCAAAATCACAGGAAAATCTGTAAAATAGTTTTGCGATCTTAATTTGAGACACGGAATTAGGATAGAAATCCTAAATGTTTTAAAGGTGCCATACTTAGAAAAGGTTAACATAGAGAAATAAATCCAATAACAAGTTTAGATACATTACCTTCTTTCTACTATAGAAACTAGCTTTACAAGACTACAATAAATGTTTAACCCAGTTTGTCAACCCAGTTAACCACCCAACTGGGAAATTGTGTAAAGTGGCAAAGAAAACAGCTGAATTGATTGAAAACTTTTAATTAAAGCATTTTTACTGGCTTTAATACTTAGCATCATTCATTGATTGATTGCTTTGTATTGTTTGGTGTTATTAATGTTTCACTTCCTTTTGCATATTTAAAAGCATAGACATTTTAAAAATTATGAGGTCATTGTATTAAATTTAAGTATAGAATATTTAACTTTGGAATATGTAAAATATAATGTCATAGCTTAAATTGAGTAGGGCATGTTTAAGGATTATTTTCGCAAATTCATTCACAAATGAATGATGAAGATATGTGCATTATACAAAGTGTGTTACAAAGAAACTATTTATTTATAGCCTTTAGGAGCTTATAATCATGAAGCAAAACTAAAAACTTCCCAGGAATTGTTGATAAGGGTTGCTGATATCCCTTAGGTTATAAGCGATTGTTAATACTCTTTTTAAAATCATTAAATAAATATTGCCAAGGATTCAAATGGATTAATAAAAGGTGATAGTCAAGTAGAATTGGCCATGATCTATCCTAAATCAAGTAAGGGGCAATTCTGGGATAACATCTTATTTCCTGGAAAGGATTTTGACTTTTCTCTAATATGCCCGATTCATTGTCAATGGATAAAGACGTTCAATAATAAGCTCTATTCTATGTTCTTTATTAAAACACATTACTGAAGTATGAGATATAAACCACATATTAAAGCATACATGTAGGGGCGCCTGGGTGGCGCAGTCGGTTAAGCGTCCGACTTCAGCCAGGTCACGATCTCGCGGTCCGTGAGTTTGAGCCCCGCGTCAGGCTCTGGGCTGATGGCTCAGAGCCTGGAGCCTGTTTCCGATTCTGTGTCTCCCTCTCTCTCTGCCCCTCCCCCGTTCATGCTCTGTCTCTCTCTGTCCCAAAAATAAATAAACATTGAAAAAAAAAAATTTAAAGCATACATGTAGAAAAGGGCACTATAATTTGTATGCAGTTCAATTAATTATAAAATGAACCCACCCATGTAACTACCACTAAGATCAAGAAATAGAACATCACTCATACTCCTGAAGCTCCTTTGCAAACTCCCTTTCTTCACTAAAGGGAACGTGTCCTTATCTTTCACACCACATGTTGCTTTTACCTGTGTCCGAACATTTTATAAAGGGAATCTTACAGTTTGAATCCTTTTATGTCTGGTTTCTTTCATTCAGCACGATGTAAGATTCATCATATTGCTTTCGGTAACAGAAGTGTTCCTTTTCATTGCTGTGTAATATCCCCTTGTGTGAACAAATCACAATTTGTTTTTCCATTCTTCTGTTGTCGGGCATCTGAGATGTTTGCTCTTTAGGACTTATGAATACTCTTATAAATGTTTTTTGTGCACAGATGTAAGGATTTATGATGGACATATTAAACATAAAACTGCTAGATTATAGAGTATGTGTATCTTCAAACTTAGTAGCTACTGTCTAAGTTTCCCAAAGGGATTATTGAATTTTTGTTATGCCTGCAGGTGTGTTTTAATTTGCATTGCCCTGATGACTACTAAGGCTAAGCCCTTGTTCTGTATCCTAATTGACTCTTTGGAAGTATTCATTTCATAAGTGTCTCCAGAAGTTTCTAGTCGATTTAAAAACTGTATTGGTTTTTTCTTCCTTTTTTTATTTGTTTTCTTTTTTAGTTGTAGAAACTTTGTGTGTGTGTTGGGAACAAATCTCTTGATGGTTTATGTGTTGCAAATATCTTTGAGTGTTTTCTGGTTTGTCTTTTCATTCTCTTAACCAAATCTTTGATAAATATAATGTCGTGTCTTTATAGTATATGCATATTGTTGTCAATGTTTTCCTTGATAGCCAGTTGATTTTTGTCTCCTATTTAATACATACCTAATTACTCTATGGTTTTGAAATACTTTCCTATATTACTTCCTAGAAATTTTATTGGTATATTTCAATAGTTAGGACAGCAATCCATTTGAAATTGTTTTCTTTTTTTCTTCTTTTTGCGGTGGGGGTGGGGAGGGTTTATGATGTGATTTCAGGCCAAGTTTTGTTATTCTATAGGCATACCCAGTTGACTTGATATCATCTAGTCAAAGACTGTCCATTTCTTATTCCTCTCCTGTGCCCCCATCATCGTAAATCAAATGACCTCATATGGGTGTATATATATATATTCAGACTCTTTACTCTGTTCCATCATTCTCTTTGTCTTTCATTGTGCCAACACCACATTGCCTTAATTAAGGTAACTTCAGAATGTCTTGAAATCTAGGGGTGCCTCGGTGGCCCAGTCAGTGTCCAACTTCGCCTCAGGTCATGAGCTTGCAGTCTGTGAGTTCAAGCCCCATGTGGGGCTCTGTGCTGACACCTCAGAGCCTGGAACCTGCTTTGGATTCTGTCTCTCTCTCTCTCTCTCTCTCTCTCTCTCTGCCCTTCCCCCTGCACTCTGTCTCTCTCAAAAAAAAAAAAGAAATACAACATTAAAAAGAATGTCTTGAAATCTAGTAGAGTATTTCTATTTAGTTCTCCTTCTTTGAGATTCTCTCAGCCCCTGTTGGCCTTTAAGTTTCCATATGAATTCCAGAAAATGCATGCTAATTTCAATTAAAAAAATCTTCCGTCACTTTTATTGGTGTAGCATGGAAACGATAAATCAATCTCAAGTCTTTGGCAGAATTCCCTGGTGAAGCCATTTGGCCTCATAATTTTTTTATCTCCTTTCTTCAATTCTACTGAGATTACATTTGCTGTCCCTCTAACTTCTTTAAATAAACACTCAAAAATTTTATTTTCAACCTATCTTCTCTGATTTATTAAGACTATGTATTTTCCTCTGAGCATGGCTTTAACTGCATCCTTGAAGTTTTGATATGCCACACTACCTGTGATTGTAATCTTTCAAAATTGTTGGAACTTACTTTACTGCCTACATTTTTTTAAATGTTCCACGTGTACTTGAGAAGGATATATGTTCTGTAGTTTACATGCAATTCTCCACATGGATCCTTTACATCAATACTGGTAGTTCTGTTTAAATCATCTGAATTTTTGTCCTTACTGACTTTTTGTCAGCCAGTCCTAGTTACTGAAAGATGTGTTATAATCTTCCACTATTGTTTTGGATTTATTTTTTATTTTAGCTTTGCCAGTTTTCACTTTGTATACTTGCTTAAGGTGCACACTTAAGATTATTACATTTTCTCAGTGAAATGAGCCTTTTCATTATTATACAAAGACCCTTTTTATATGTATTTTAGTATCTTTTGGATGCTATTTACATAGAACACCTTTATTTGTCCTTTTACTTTTAATATTTCTGAAATCCTACATTCAAGATGAGTTTTTTATCAGGAGCAAATGATATGGAGCTTTTATTTGCTTTTGTAGTCTAAAATTTGTTTTCTAATTGAAGTGTTTAGTTGACTTACATTTAATAAAATTACTGATATTTGAGGATTTAAATTTACTGTTTTACTATTTACTTTCACTCTTTGTCTCTATATTTCTTTGCTTCTTCTTTCCCGTTTTTATTGTATTACTTTCAATCAAATAGTCAATTTTATTATTATTTTTTAAATGTTTATTTATTTTTGACAGAGCACAAGTGGGAGAGAGGCAGAGAGAGGGTGACAGATGATCTGGAGTGGGCTTTGTGCTGACAGGCTGACAGCAACGAGACCAATGTGAGGCTCGAACTCACAAACCACGAGGTCACGACCTGAGCCGAAATCCGACACTCAATGGACTGAGTCACCCAGGTACCCCAGCAATTTTATTATTTTATTTGCTCACTGCAACTTGTCAGTTGTACATTGATTTACTATTCTTCTAATGGTTACTACAGAAATCACAACATGCATTTTCTGCTTGTGAATGTCTAATATATAGATCCGTACTTTTATGATTTCCTGGACAATTAAAAGATATTAGAATACTTTCACAATATTTACCTCACTTCTGCCATATGTATTATTGATGTTATATATTTTAATATTCAATAAATTGTTGTTATTCTTTTATATATCAATATTCATTCACATTTGTCTTTATTTTTACCTTTTTTGCTCCTCTGCATATTTGTTCCTGCATCTCTGAAATGCCATAGGGAATTGTCCCTTCTCCCCAAAGAATATTATTCATTATTTTTTTTAGTTTGTGTTTGCTGCTGGCAAATTCTCTTCATTTTTATGCGTTTGAAAATAAATACGTCCTGATTTTTTTAATTTAAATTCAAGTTAGTTAACATATAGTGTAGTATTGGTTTCAGGAGTCGAATTTAGTGATTCATCACTTACATATAACACCCACTGCTCATCCCAACTAGTGACTATGTCCTGATTTTTGAAGGGTGTTTTCATTGAATGTACATGTCTAGATTGTTGCTTAAAGGTTATCATTGCTGTTCCATTGTCTTTCAAGTTCCTTTTTAATGTTTATAGGTGTGCTGTCATAGCTAATGTGTCTATTACGTATTAGACCTACAATATTACACTATAGGTTGCTTGTAGAAACATATATGGGTAATACTTTTGCCAATCATAATATTGCCCTGCTGAATGTGCTCAACCTTATGGCTTAGTGGCCTGAGTAACATCAATTTCATTCTGGATAACTTGGAATTGTCATTTGATGCCCCGAGTCACATGTTCAGTTTCTATTTGGTTCATGTAACAAGTTAAAAACCGTTTCTCATAAAGAAACCAGGCTCCTGGAAAATAGACCAAAACTTTCTTCTAAAACCCTTCAGTTCTGTGCTATGTTTATCTAATGAGAAATTGTCAGAAGCTCTAACCAGAGTTCTTACTTGCTTCAATACTTGGTTTGGATCGTCTCTATAACCCGGGCCTGCTTTAGAGCTTTCTTTAGCAAAATACTTGCTAAATGGATCAGAGCCACACAACAGGATGTGTCGTCTCCAAAATCCAAAGAGGACTCCCAAGTCTCCTCTTTTAGAAGCATATAATGTTAGCTTCAGCAGCATATTTTGCACTCTGGAGTTCATATTCCTACACAGTACAGACCATTAGAATTTGTATTTTTATGGCATTCACCTTCCACCATCTAACTAACTACCTCTCTAAGTTCCTGGCTGACGCACCATCTTTTTTTACTTTCCCCAATTTGTTATGGACTGATACTTTTATAATCTACAAAATCCTAAACCTGTATGTTGCGTGAATGCCAGACTACTACAAGGGGTTCTGAATGCATATTCTCACATAATGTATTTATCCTGTCATGAACTGAGAACACAAAGTTTATGCACTTGCATCTGAAATGCCTACAATGTGTCACATTCTTATTCTAGACACTATGGAGCAAAAGAACGAACAGACAAGGTCCCTGCTCTCAGAGAGTTTATGTTCTAATGGAGAAGAAGAAGAATAAAGATTAGAGATCAATAATTTAACGTCTGGTGATGATGAGTATTAGAAAGAAATGGTAAGACACTATCAGAACATAAAGAATGATGAGTGGGTGCTATTTTAAATGGACTGATCAAGAAGACTTCTCTTTTTTATATTTTATTTATTTTTTTTTTTTTTGAGAGAGAGAGTAAGTGGGTAGCGGAGGGACAGAGGAAAAGGGGACAGAGGATCTGAAGCAGGTTCTGTGATGACAAGCTGACAGCAGTGAACCTGACATGGGGCTCAAATTCACGAACTGTGAGATCATGACCTAAGCCAAAGTCAGACACTAACTGACTGAGCCACCCAAGCACCTCAAGAAGGCTTCTCTTAATCAAATGGCACTGAAGATGAGACTAAATGAAGTGAGAGGGCAAGCCAAACAACGACTGCAGAAATGAATATTCCACGCGGTGTAGTAGCCTGGTAAAGGCCCTCGCTGGGGAGCACCCCCAGCATGTTCTAGAAGTGGGAAGAAAGACCACGTGGCTAGAGTAAAGGGAACAAGGAAACAGTGATAGGAATTGATGGTTGGCCACTTAGGGCCGGAAGCTTTGTTAAGACCTTGGGCTTTTTTGGGTCTTTCAAGTGTAATATGAAAACAGTGGACAATTATTTATGTTTTCAAAAGATAGCAGGCTCCAGTGTGCTGAACAGCTAACTTTGAGGGCCTAACCCTTGTATATAACTTCTAAAAGCCTCGTATAAAGCAAATTAATTTCAGCACGTTAGTGTCAGGGAGCAGGCCCTTCAAATTGATGGACACATAATGTTGACTTTTTGGAAAAAGCTTTCTCTATAGCTTTACATACAGGGAGCGAAGAAACTTACATTTCTTACGTGGTTTCCAGTCGTTTCTTCCCTTCAGGATTCAAATTAACCGGTTGCCATATGGAGCCATATTCCAGGGACAGGACAACTTCCTAAGGCAGTTGAGGATAAAGACATCTATCTCATGAACTCCTTGGGGTGTGAGGAGCAGGGGTCATGGATCCCTTCTCACTCCTGCTGCTATACTAGAAGCAGGCTGTCTGCTCTAAGCCTCCTGTGGCTACTCCATTTGTTTAAAACTCTTTTTCATTGATTTTTATTGCTTAGAGTTTTGGGGTTTGTTTTCTTTTTAATCATGACATCCAAACTCTATTGAAAACTATAAAGGGAGCAAGGAATAGATAGATAGATAGATAGATAGATAGACAGATAGATAATCTATAGTATCTATACATTATGTATGCATGGAATTCTAATATTTGGGTAGATTGCATTTGCAGTATTTGCTTTCAGATGCTGTCAGATTAATTTTACTTAACTCAGGCTTATTCCCCCAGGGTGCTTCATAACCATTCAGGAAAACAACACTTCTCTCTAACGATCATATCGAGCTTTACTAGGGGATCTTTTACGAACACCAAATGCATTTTCTGAGGAATAATTGAACGGGAAAATTATTTCATAAAAATCAAAAGAATGCATTTGGTTGCATTTAGTTTTTCTCCTCTTAATGAAAAGGAGCGGGGGAAAGCTGTTTATCTGAAGTTAAAGTCATCTAACAACTTTAAAACATTAGATAACCTTGGGGCACCTGGGTGGTTCTGTTGGTTAAGCATCAGACTTCGTCTCAGGTCACGATCTCCCAGTTTGTGAGTTTGAACCCTACATTGGGCTCCACATGTGTGGATCCTGCTTGGGATTCTCTCTCTCTCTCTCTCTCTCTCTCTCAGTAAATAAACTTTACAAGAAAATTAGATAACCTCCTTTTTTTTTTTAAGAGACTGGATTACAACTTTGAGCATGTTCAGGAAGAGTACAGAGCAACCTGGTGGCAGAATTATAAGATTTCTGTCTTCTGGAGGCATCAAAAGCCCACTGGCTTTCACACCCAACTTATCCACATCACCTTCTGGAAGAGTATAAGCCCACAACCTGCCAAAGGACAGCAGGCCTCGCAATTCTGAATCCCCGTCCCCAGCTGTTGGGAGCCGGGATGTCCCCCTCTCCTGTATGAGAAAGCGGGAGGGACGAGGGAGGCATTGAGAACCTCAGGTGTGAGAATTACGACGTGGAACAGAGAGACGAAATGTTTGTCTTTGTTAGGTGCCCAAAATTGAAGGGATTTTAGAACCAGGGCCTGGGTAGCATCACTTAGGCAAAATACATAGAAAAGATAAGAAAAATCTTCAGAGGAAAGGAAATCTGAAGCAGATGTGCAGATGAGAGCCAAAAGCCCCAGGGAGACAAAGCCTGACTTGGCCACTTGTGAGGTCCAACTCCACTTTCTACCTCCCTCTGTTTTCTTCAATATGTTCATTCTTTCATTTAAGCTGATTTGAGCCAGTTTCTGTTTCTTGAAAACAATAAGGCTTAATCAAGGCACATAGGTGGCAGGCTAAGTGAATATGGGCTAATGTACATCAGTTAATTTTTCTGGACTTTCTAAGACAGAGAATGTAATATTTTCCCTATCTATCTCACGGGGCTGTCACGGAATCAGGTCCTAGACTCCTTGTGCCGGTGCTCGGTAAACTAAATACTGGTGAAACCTAAGTCATTGATAACTTTATCATCTTTGTAACTCCAAAGAGGCTGGCCAGATGTAGGCAGCACTGCGATGAGATAGCCCCCGATTTCATTAGCACGACCGTGGTTTACTGGCCGCCCACAATGAGTCAAGCTCGGTGTTACTGCTTTACCTTTATCATCTCATGTCACAGCAAAGGTATGAAAATAACTCAATGTTGATATTATAAAATCACTTGTAAATCAATTGACAGGTATTACAGGTAGATGCACTAAATGAGAGTGGCCGTTGGAGAAGTTTCAGGAAGAAGCTGCTTAACATTATTTCAAATACTGTCTGCATTCTAAGAAAGGAAGAACAGCCCTAAATATGTTTCACCAAGGGGCGCCTGGGTGGCTCAGTCGGTTAAGCGTCCAACTTCGGCTAAGGTCATGATCTCACGCTCTGTGAATTCGAGCCCCACGTCAGGCTCTGTGCTGACAGCTCAGAGCCTGGAGCTTGCTTTGGATTCTGTGTCTCCCTCTCTCTCGACCCCTCCCCAGCTCATGCTCTGTCTGTCTCTCTCTCAAAAATAAATAAAAACACTAAACAAATAACTGGAGGATTCTTGTTTGGTTATAAATAACTGTGAAAGTGGTAGAAACTCATGGATACCAAAGGACATTTTTCTTTCTTTTTTTTTAATTGAAGTATAGTTGATACGCACTATTATTTTAGTTTGGAGTGACTCAACAGTCATATATGTGACAAAATGCTCACCAATGTAAGTGTAGTTACCATACAGAGCTATTACAATATTATTGACTATATTCCCTATACTGTACTTTTCATTCCTGTAACTTACTTATTTTATAACTGGAAGTTTGAGGAGATTAAGAGGGATCTGCTTTCTTAATAAAATGCATCAATTACTGGAGCAGGAGGAGATTCATTAAATAATCAAATCAAATTCTTATTTTCTAATTTAATAAGTCAAAAAGAGTAAGTGCATATAATTCATTTGTAGTGGTTGTTTCTAACATAACACAATAAAGAAATAGAACGCGACTGACAAAAATCTTTCCACATTGGAAGGGAATGCTTTTCTCTCTAGTAGTAATCAGCACCAACTGTATTAAAGCTAATCTGCCGTCAATAATATAGAATTTTTGGTTCATTATCTCAAGAGATGCCAGAAAATAAAAGATTGTAGAAAAGTGAGAGGACCCTTTAATTATTTGCGAGTTCAATTTCCAAGAGCGTTTAATCTACCACAATCACCTGATGTGAACTAGAAGGAGAGGAAACTTTAAGAATCAGAACTTGGCTCTAATTTATCCCACCATTGTAGAAAAAAAAAATACATGTGCTAACTTGTAGCAATAGACCTTACTGTACTCTATTTGGAGATGCAGAATCATTTAATTTCTCGTTTTCGTAAACAAATGGCCAAACAAGCATCTCTTAGGTTTGTTGAACGAAAGAAAAGAAAATGTTGAGATTCGAGTATCATTCTAAAAAGTACTATTGCTTATGGGGTCTGCCAAAGCATATGTATTTAAGCAACAAATGAGCAAAGTGGAAAAAAAGGGAGAGGCAAACCAAGAAACAGGCTCTTAGAGAACAAACTGAGCGTTACCAGAGGGAAGGGGGGTGAGCAGATGGGTTAAACAGGTGATGGGGATAGAGGAGTACATTTGTGATGAGCACCAGGGTTGTATGGACGTGTTGAATCGCTACATTATACACCTGACACCAACATTACACTGTATGTTAACTGGAATTTAAATAAAAACTTTTAAAAAATTAAATTTTTTAAGTATATATGTAACTTCAATTTCTTTAAAATTTTCAAATAATTTCTTAAATAATTTTTCTTACATCTTAAAGTGTATATAACTTCAATTTCTTTAAAAATGTTCATTTCTTAAATAATTTTTCTTTTTAAAAAAAATTTTTTTTAATTTATTTATTTTGAGAGAGACAGCAGGAGTGGGGCAGGGGCAGACAGAGAGAGAGGGAGTGAGAGAATCCCAAGCAAGCTCCATGCCGCCAGCACAGAGCCAGACATGGGGCTCAAACTGACGAGACCGTGAGATCATGACCTGGGCCAACACCAAGAGTCAGACACGCAACTGCCCGAGCCACCCCGGTGCCCCGTTGGATAATTTTTTGTTTTTACATCTTTGACTCTAAGCCCCATCAGGAGCAGTATCCAAACTTCTAAGCAATTTTACGACACTGATTTTTCCCCCACTGATTTTTCCCCCACCAATTTTGCTGAATCTAAATCTGCACTTTTGGTCCTGCCACAGGAGAAAAGGCAGCCAATTCATGTACGTGGTCGGCTTCTTCAGGGCCTCCTGTTGGATCAGAATTGGCAACTGAAAGATTAGACGGAACAGAATCAGTGCGGCTTGAAGGAGGAGAGATCATAGTGTCGAGTGAACATCTGTTTATCTTGATGAATTCCCCATGTGAAACTCAGAAATTGTTCATACGTCCTGATTGCATGATGGCGGTGGTGGCGTTTTATTAATTGACTTGGAAGTCATTAATTTCCATGCAGTTCTCCAAATTTCCACTTCTCTGCCGTTTAAGAACGTTCCTTGTTGATCATATAGCATGAATAATCATGTCTTTTCCATTTTTAAATGATCGTTCTAGCAGTTTGGATAAGGAAAGGCAAATTTCAGAACTCCATATGCAAATACTTAAGCAGATGCACAGCTTTGAGGTGGCATTCCAAGTCACTGGGGCAAAGGCCTGTGCCAGCAGCCCAGCGAATACAGCGATGGTTTTGTGCCCTCTCTGATTGAGAATACGTTTGTTAGAGATGATGGTATGAATGTCATATTTTCATATGGCACATAAATAAAATAAAAATGTTGTAGGATTGCATAAACTGGTGATCCTCCAGTGGGGTATGAAGGTCATTCCTTCATGAATACAGAAATCTCCCACATCTGAATATCAACTTGCAAATGCATTATGTAACATAATACTGTATGTTTATACTTTATACATTTTAATGAAATATTAAACAGGCTTATTTTGTGTTCATAATATAAATTGCAGTAGAGGTCATGACAGCAAAACGAATGCCATTGTTTCCCTGGAACGGGGTGGGTTTGTTTTGTTTTGTTTCTTTAAAGCTCTTCACTTCTTCTAAAAGCGAGGAATAGTCAAAATGACACAATTATAAAAATTCCTACCATCATATCTTACCTTCCTGATTCTTCCCCTTCCACTCTCCCCCTTTAGTATCGAGAAATACAATTCCCTACACCTGCTTCCTCCCCCGTAAGGTCACAAGGTCAAAGGCAAATTGGCTACAAAAGATTCTGCTAACGTGACAAGACGTCCTATGGAAGAAACTCATCTGGGTGTCTACGTCTCCCCTACTTTTTCATATTAAAGAGTCTGCTGCACAGTAGGCATAAAATTAATGGGCAGTTTACATAACATTTGCAATAAATTGCCAGATAAAAAAGCTTTCTCAATTGTGGGATTCTGAGATTGAAGGAACAAAACTATAAACTTTATTCTTCACTTGTACCGCTGCCAGCATGTTGTCTAAAACATCTGCTCGGGTAATATGTCATATGCAATAGCCTGTGCAGGTTAGGCCAGTACATAATAGAAGTAAATGTATTTTTAAATGCCAGGTTTTAAAAGAAGACAGGGCTGCTTGGTATCTCATTATAAGGGAAATGACTTTTTATGTCATCCCATCAGTGATCATGCAGCTTTGGGGAGAGTTTCAAAGGTCAACATCCATAACTCTTTATTCTTTACTCATTCACTCTTTTCTCCTGGGAGAAATGCGGAAAGACTATTTTCTAAGTGGACTTGCATTTCATCTAACAAATGAAAAAATTGTTGCTCGGAGTTTCTGTGTATGCCCACAATCCCTTCAATTTGATGTGTACTGTTACCAGAGGAACAAAACATCGCAGGGGAAAAAACAAGTTTGAGCTCTTGCTCTGTCCTTATATCCGAAGTGCCTCATCACAGAAAATACACTTAAAATAATCGAAGAGATACCTAGAGACAGTCCCTCCAGGTAAATGAGAAAGATGTATACTTTCTTTAGAACTGCAAGGTACTGACTTCATGAAAACATATTTCACATTCTTTTAGCCCGTGCATCATCGTCCAATAAATTCCACTAAAAGCAGTCGATAGTATTAACGATGCAAAGGAGTATAGGCAACAGAAAATAAAGCTTCCAGCCTGTCTCCAGGTTGTTCATTCATTCCTTCGTTCAACAGTGACAGCGTTTACTGAAACTTTCCTGAGCTCTGTAGATAGAAGAATGACCAAGGTCATCCAAAGCCTTGCCTTCATCCCGAAGATAGACATCAATAAGCAAAAGTATTTAAAGCATAGCAGCTTTGGGTGGAAAAAATAAAACGTATGAAAAGTATATGAGGATCGTTAGTTGGTCCTAATGAGTATTCTCAAGTCGTGTTTTTGTTGGTAAAATCAGAGAAGGAGAGCTAAAAGGAAAAGGTAGCATAGTTGGTCAGTTGTGTGGGGACGTGGGACAACTCCTGGGGAAGACTGAGCATTACTGTAACACATTCACAGGTTGGAGCTGTGATGCACATGTAGAGTTGATAAGAATCCTTCCAGACCCTTAAAAATATTCTTTTCACACCTCACTGCTAACTCCCCACCCCCTATTTAACTTCCCTGTCTACACTAATTGCCCATCCCACCACAAAATAACTGTTCAGAAACCCTGGTGCTATCTGCCAACCAGACTATCTAATTTCCACTCTTGTGCACTTCTGTCTTCCATTAAGATACATATGCTCACTGCTGTCCTCCCTCAAGTACCTTGCTGAATCATTGGCTCTATAATCCAATAATACGGATCAAGATAAAGTGTAAATGGCAGAGAGTGGTTTTTAATATGTTAGTCGTATCAAAGGTTTCTGATAGCTCAGGATAAACAAAGGGGGAAAACGTCGACATTCCAGAAATTATGGCAGAGACAATGGGAGAGCTGTCTTTGGAAAATGAGGCTTTTAAGGTTTGCTCATAGCAAAGCGACCAGAGCCGTGTCCTTCTTTGCAAGAGATGCTGACTTTATACCATTGCCTGCTGATCAAATTATTTGGAGGACAACCAGACGTTGTGCACCTACTGATATGATGCAACGTGAAAGCGGCAACTTCACCTGTGACTTCCTTACAAAGATGTTTAACCTGAATTCAATCAGCTAACTCAGATGATGGGAAATACCAACGAAAAAGGAGTAAGTTTCAAAAAAAAAAAAAAACAATGAGAAAACTATCAGACAAATCAAAAGGCAAAACATTCTAAGAAACAATTGTCTCTGTCCCCTCAAAGTCAATGATGATTTATGCATGAAGGAAACTTAAGAAGCAATAGATGATTCCAGCAAATTATCCTTGAGTGATTATGATTTTTTTTAATGACTACCAAAGAGACTTTAATAACAATAGCCTGAAATTTGAATATGGGTTAAGCGTTGGATGATGATTTTCAAACACTGTTAATACTGTTAGCTGTGATAATGGCATTGGTCTTATGTAGGATAAGGTCAGTGTTGTTTGGGAGGTTGTACGCTGAAGCATTTAAGGAGAAGCATTATGATGACGTGGTCCAGCCAGTGTAGAAAAGGTTAACATTTATATAGGTATCTTTTACTTTTCTGTATGTTTAGAGACTTTTACCATTGAAAATGGCTTAAACTTTATTATTTATTTTTCATAAATGAACAGAATTCTTTCTATAGAGCAACAATTTTTAATCTCACGGAATCTTAGTACAATAAGCTTCATTTGTTCAGAACTCTGAATAGAGTCATTCTAGAAATCTGCTCCTTCCAGATAACCAAGTTAACCCTATATGTGTTACAGATGCAAAACGTTCATTTGAAATGACCATGAAAGTTTCTGTGCTCATAAGTAGAATTTATAGAATATAATGGAATTATTTCTTACCGAATTTAAGTCATTCTTGTAAGTGATTGATATTGTGACATTTATGATGAACAATTATGATTGACCTCAGTTAATGCTGATGTAGATTCTAGAATTTGTTTTCCTGAAAATCTCTCTGGCGTCAACTTGATCTGAGTTATTATTTCCCTTCATTCCTTCAGTGGTATTTGTTGAGCACGTCCTTTTTGTCAGTTATAGGTCTGGGTTCCAGAAGTAAACATTCAAGGGGCTAGATGAAGATATGGGAGCAGGAAGAGGCGAGGGAAATATAAGTGAATTTGGGAGCAGACAGGCTGAGCCTGAATCTCTGAGGGTTGGTGTAGGATCTCCAGGGTGATTATGAAGTATTTGATGTAGACACCAGTGTTGGGGAACCAAGAGAAACAGACCATTGGAAGACCAAAATGTAAGAGAAATACAACCTTCCTGGCAAGGGATTCACAGAAGGAGTAATTCTTCAGCTAAATCTTGAAAGATGAAAAGGAATTTGGTAATAGACAAGAGTGTGGAGTGTCAGACGTGAATACGTGTTACTACAAAGATAGCGATGTCTTCAACAGAAAGTGAAAAGAGAAAGTTTGTCAACATCAGTTTTAATGAAAAAGATGAGTTTAGTGATGGGTAAATTGATATGATCATATGATAAACTCTTACTACTCTATCATCAAGATAGCAGTTATTGAAGTCAGATAACATTTCTGTCTTCCCCTTTACCAGTCTTGCAAAAAATGGGGAAGGAAGTCTAACATGGGATCCAAGGTTGCCTGGCCTAACTCCCTGTTCCACCACTTACCACACATGGATAACTTTGGGAAAATTAAATTCGATGTGCTTGAATTTCTTAAAAACTAACATAGTGTTGTTAAGAGGTTGATATGATGGGTGCCTGGGTAGCTCAGTCGGTTGAGCGTCCGACTTTGGCTCAGGTCATGATCTCACAGTTTGTGAGTTCGAGCCCCGTGTCAGGCTCTTTGCTGACAGCTTGGAGCCTGGAGACTGCTTCGCATTCTGTGTCTCCCTCTCTCTCTGCTCCTCCCCTGCTCATGTGCTGTCTCTCTCTCAAAAATAAACAAAGATTAAAAAAATTTAAAAAAAAGAGGTTGATATGAGTTAACACACATGAAAAACTTACAACGATGTCTGGGACCAAGGTCCGGGGCAGCGTGAGTACTCAATATAATCATTAAATTGTTAAGTGTTCAAAGATAAGATTTCTTCCATTGTTATTGAATTTTTTGATCAAATATATCCTCTTATGGATGGTTTTTGGATAGTCTTAATAACTGCTCTAGAAATACCATTGGCAATAGTATAGAGAATAGTATAATAGAAATACTATTTCTACTTTGTTGAAGACAATTTGAACAGACGGGCCAGTGGAGCACATGACGAATAAAGAAAAGCAAAGTGAGAGTCTTTTTCAACATTTAACTGCTGCTTCCATCGAGATGTCTATGAGTAATTCACTCAATTCTGACGCTTTCAGATTAGGAAGGCAAAATGTGCTTGGTTGCTATCCCCAGCATGTAGCTCCGATGCCTTGAGAGATGCCAAAAACATCTGGAAAGGCCACTTCCAGACATGAACAGGTGACCAATTGCCAAGGTATCTATCCATGCTCCTCCTCACCTTTCCGACCAAATTGCTACTCATAATTTTTTTCTCTATAATATTTTAAACTTATTGTATATATTTTTAAAGACTGGAGAAAATTTCGGGGGGGGGGTGGTAAAGTTAACATTGGGGAAAAGGGTTTTGTGGATTCT
Organism: Prionailurus bengalensis; assembly: GCF_016509475.1. Taxonomy (NCBI): domain Eukaryota; kingdom Metazoa; phylum Chordata; class Mammalia; order Carnivora; family Felidae; genus Prionailurus; species Prionailurus bengalensis. The sequence goes on along the minus strand of NC_057353.1, from coordinate 10,857,512 downwards.
TCTTTGCATCTCTTTCAAAACTAAGCCTTCTCTGGGGAAAAGCACGTGAAGTGAGGATCACAGAACTCATGTCACTATGAGGACGACCAGGTAATGTCAGAGACCATAAGACACCCCGTCTGTTCCAGAGGGCTTATTAGTGATTACTACAACCTATTTTTCTTTCCCAGGTTCTTTCTTTTCCCCTTCAATGCTCCATGCAGGGTCTTTATGAAAATGCTCTTAGGAAAAACAGGGAAAACAGAATGCTCCTTGGAAACCTGTGGGATCTCTCCATCTCTCTCTTATTTTTGCTTTCTTCTGTCTCCTCCCTCACCCACTCTAGCCTATTTGGAAAAGGTGCATCTAACTCAAAATCCAGAAGCAAAAATAAATATGTTATAAATAATCTTTCCTCTTCCTCTAAAAAGAATCTCAGGGTCTTACCCCACAAATGGGACATTATCAGCTCTATGATGTTAATCAACTATAAGAAATAGTGTAATATAATTGGCAATGCCCTTCTAAACGTTAATACGAGTGGCATGAAATAATGATTTAATATTGTAAAGCACTTCATTTCATCAACAAAAGTACCGAGGCAGCCAGCAATGCTAGCAAATGTGCAAGCTCCATTTAAATCTCACCAACCTGACATGTTTTCATTATTATAATGTCAACTTCTCAGGAGCAGAATGGATGAAATGAAAGTTACCTCCGATTCAAAAGTGTTTGAGGGTGGCCATCTTTCTTTTCACTCTGCTTATGTGAAAGGCATTAATGACCCCCAATACCCTCTGCAGCTTTTGCTTTTGTTCTGATTTGTGTCACCAGCAGACGCAAAGAACAGCTGATTCTTTTCTTGCATTGTCTCTTTCACCTTGGGAAGAACTTCCATTAGCATTCTGATCCAAAGCCTAGGAATACACGCATTCACCTTCAAAATGCGCTAAATGCCTCAAAATATGTGTTCTAACCTAATTTTCTTTTGCATGATTTTTTTTTCTTTTTAATGTTCTGAGGACCTCAAACACCAAAAATACATGCAGTGTTGTGTTTTATACTAATATTCTTTTCCATGTTTGCAATACAGACCCTCAATCCAGAAAATTGGGAAAAAGTAATTTTTATCATAAGATGCACTTCTGTGTGACAGTGATGCCCTTTTCAGAGTAGTTGGTGTAACATTATGTTAGATTTCCTGGGACATGATTTATATAAAATAGCCTACTGTGTCCTGAGGTTGCATGTCAACTATATGTCCTAATATGGGGATTATACATACAGTCACTAAGTTCAAACAAAATTCTGCGCCATCATAATTATGTGCATGCCCCAATGGGGTATGTTATTTCCATCTACATCTGTCTTCCGGTGCTGTACATTCATTATTGCCTGAGGAGGGAAAATTAAAATTGTTGCTAAGGAGGGGGTGCTGAGGAAATACATATACAGGATATGGTAGTTTTATTTTTGGTGGTAGGGGATTCTTTTTTAGCATATCAGCAAAATTATTTATATACATGTATGTGTGCGTGTGTGATATATCATTGTACTATAATATGTAATTCTGTGTGTATGTATATAAAATCATAGTGCCCAAACCGGCCCGGTCTTAGGAATAGAACAGGTGAAGCAACAAGCCAAGGTTGATCCTAATGAGGGTAAAAACCAACAGGAGGAAGAGTTACACCAAGCCCAAAAGGGTCAGGTGAATGACAGCATAAGCAGAGTCCGTGCCAACGTACTGGTACAACGGATGTGGCAAAAGAAAACATGAATGGAAAATTTTAGATTGAAGGGGGGTACAGTCACAAACCGGTGAAGCTTGTCCAAATGATTGAACATCATACAGGAATTGGGTTCGTCTGTGTCTGGTTTATTTCACTTAGCATAACGTCCTCCATGATGTCCAGGGGACATACCACATTTTCTTTATCCAGTCATCTGCTGCTTACAAATCCTACACGGTACCACTTAAAACGTAAATATAAAATAGTCCAACTCATAGAAGCAGAGAGTGGAATGGTGGCTTTTAGGGCGTGGAGGGAGGAGGAAATGGGGAGATATCAGTAAGAGCACAAAATTTCAGTTACACAAGATGAATACATCCTACAGAGAAACATGATGCTTATAGTCAACTGTATTGTATCCTTAAAATTTTGCTGAGAAGGTAGCTCTTATTTAAATGCCTTTATTGCAAAAAAATAAAATAATAATAATAATTAAAAAGAATGGAGAAAACTTTGGGAGGTCATGGATACGTTTATGGAATACTTTGTGGAGAGCTTCATGGGTATACACTTATCTCCAAACTCATCAATTGGTATATATTAATTATGTACAGCTTTTTACATGTCAAAAAGTTATAAATGTAAATAAGTAAACAAATGAATAAATAAAGTAGGATTCAAATTATTGAGGAATTAGGCTGGAAGATTGGGACTCAAAGCAAGATAGTTGGATTTCAATGCTGCCTTCTGATCCTAGTTGTAAGACAACTTCAGAACCAGGTATCTGGACAGCCCGGCCGACTGAGCACATACAAGCTCTCTGAACACACTGACAATTGTCAAAAGGGCAACAGACAGTTTCCAGAAGGCATCCGCTGTGGGGGAAGAAGCCCTGTAGATGGTCAGATCCTGCTCTTCTCCATAAATCTCCAGGAGGAGTCTGGAGGGGTGAACCATAATTCCCTGTAGCCAGGCAGCCAACCTGGGCACTGGGTGCTCTCAGAGGAGAAAAAGCACAGTGGACCCAAAGAAACACCACTAAAACCGTACAATGTCAGAATTATGGTGGATATTTAGAAGAAGCATAGCCAGATAAACTTTTTCCTCTCAAGTGACATCTGACGAAGTGCATGGATTCTCTTAGATTCCAGGAGCATAAGCCAGAAGAACATACCGCCAACTGTAAATGATGTAGCATTACTGGGGTTCAAGGCTTTTACTGCCAAGGGCTCTGAGTGTGTGCTTTTTGTGTCGCATGGAAATGTTAGGTGAAGGAACGGGTGAGGGAGACACTTGATAAACCTCATCCTCAAGGTAATAAAAGGAAAGGCCAGTGAGTTCTTGGTTATCATCTCAACAACGGAGTCAGAAACTGGAGACGATACTGTAGGAACCATGCGTGATGTTTTAGTAACTACGACTTCCACAGCTTCGTATTTTTTTAAGTTTATTTATTTATTTTGAGAGAGAGAGGGAGAGAAAAGAAAGAGAGCATGAGCAGGAGAGCTGCAGAGGGAGGAGAGAGAATCCCAAGCACGCAGGACTCAATCCCAAGAACTGTGAGATCGTGACTTGAACTGACATCAAGAGTCAGACGCTTTACCGACTGAGCCACCCAGGTGGTCCCGCAACTTTGTTATTTTTATTTTTCTTGGTCTGTTTCCCTCAGGGATGAACAGTTAAATATCCATACAAATGACTGTTCCAAGGGCGAGCAGGAAATTGTGTCCTTTTCCATAGTTGATAATCTGGGACGCGAAACTCCCAAGGAAAAAGGTGGGTAATAGCAGGTTTAAGTAAACAAATAAACAAAACAAATAACAATTATTAACGTTTTGGAGCACCTGCTACATGCCAGGCCCTATTCCAAGAGTTAGCTATAGGTACACCAATAGATATAGCTATAGGTGGGTGTAGGTATAAGGATAGGCATAGGTATAGGTAACAGCTACAGGTATAGAAATAAGTAGATATCCAAGTGGACATGATCATGGACATGGGGACAGGGATGGGGATGGGGATGGAAAGATACAGATACAGATATAGAAACTCAAAGAGAAAGGAAAAGCAGGCCTAGCAACTGCAGCTTGCCCCAAAGAAGAGCCAGCAGAGGAGAGTGGCCCTGGAATGAAAAGCAGCCTGAGGCTTAACGATGCAGGTGACTTTACTATCATTTACTCCTAGAACCCATGCTTCACCGATGTTCAGGGCAAGAGCCTGGATTTGTGAGTAACTCAGATCACTGTCTACAACCTAGATCCGAAATCCGCATTCCTTCTAGAGACGCAAGAACATTTGGCCTTTTGGATCCCGCCCGGGGGAGCTGAGTAACCCCGAAATGTGCCTGTCTTGTCGCTCCGTGAGGGAGCTGTAGAGAAAGGAACTCCCAGAGACAGACCAAGGAAGTGCATCTGTGTCTTTCATACTGTGGAATGTGGAACAGCTGCATCAGAATCACCTTCAGCCTTTCGATTTTTCTTTCTTCTGGACCTCGAGCGCCCAGAAATGACTAATGGCAGAGTTACCCTTGGTCCAAAGAAGGCCATTTTATTTTACTGCATCGCGTTGCATTCTTCTTTTACCTAATTTTCCTTTACCTAATTTTCCACTTTCCATTTGCCTACTAGCTCATCTCTCTTCCACCATAGGCATCCAACTGTAGTACGTTGAACGCATTTCTTTCCAAGCCACATCCCATACATCTATTTAGGTATACGTGTCTCACACATAGCATCCGCAACATTAATAATGTATAACATAGGTATTCATATTATTGAAAATTTTTTTTTATTTTTGTTTTCATTTCAATAGCCTTGTGTCATAAATCCTATTCTTTTCCAAGTTCATTTCACTTAACATTGTATCTTTGAGAACTTCCAGGCTGCAACATATAAAATTAGTTCCCCCATCTGAATTCAGAAGAGCGTTCTATCTCATGCATATGCCACATTTTACCTTTCTATTCATTACTGGCAGACGCTGGGGCTACCACTAGCTTCTTGCTGCTACAGTAATTGGAAATAAAATAATAGCAATTTATCAAGGTGATACAACTTTCTTCCGGTAAACCACGGTGAGGAGGGCTGAAAACAGTGAGGGTATTAAAGAAATCAACTTTTATGAGTTGCAGGGGCATTCTTGAAAGTGATAAGGAGGCTGCCATAATCTCCTCTGGAAAATTATCTCAGTTGTCATTGGTTGCAATTTACCAAAGGAGTTCGTCAAAAATTTGTTCTGCCAAAAGCTGAATTGAAAAAGTTAACTACACGTCTGTATGGTGGGATTTCCTTGGGTGTTTAAATAAGCCTGTGTCTCCCTCCAAAAATATTAAGTAAGGATTTTATAAAGAGCTGCCTAAAACAGAATACCTATAAACTTGTAGAATTAGTGTTCCTTGGAACACATTTCAGGAAATACCGTTGTGTTGGTATCATTTTTTTACTCTGTTTTCAGAGACGTAGTGATAATATTAGAATTCGAGCTTTTTCTTTCGCCAAAACAGAGTCTTGACAAGAAAAGATGTCCCTTTTCAGAGGAAACCATTTTTGTTTGGAGATTTACATTATTCAGAGGGGTTTTTTTTTTGCCCCCAATATTACACATTTTATGGTGCTGTGGTTCCTATTTTTCCAGTAGACTACATCACAAATCTTTGTATGAAAGACTCTGTGGCTGACTGGTTATTAGACAGTTGCTTACGCCTCAGTACTCCTTTGTGCCTGGTCGAATCCACCAACATAGACCAGAGCCTCCTCTACTGCAAATGGTAAACCAAGGAAGTCGACTTGGAGTTTGGTTGTGGGAAGAACAAGAACCCCTACATGCCTGTCAGCTTGCCCAGGGTGTCCCTGTTCCCTGGAACAGCTCTGAAGATGTTGGCCACACAAGTTCTGTTAATCGGCACCTGCAGAGCAAGTGCTTGTCTTTTACTGAGTTCAGGGTCAGCAGCCTGGACTCAGTCCGTTCAGTCTGAAAATACAAGCCATTGTTAAAAGGCAGTGCATTGTTAATAAACAGGAGAACAATTGTCTGGGAAACTTCAGAAACTAGGTTTTCAGGTTTTTGGGCGCCTCTAAACAAAACTTTGGAAATCGAACTTGAAGAAGGAAATTGGGAGCCATTATTTACCATAGGACATTCAAACATGAAATTTGCAATTTAATGAGGAAAGGACGGTTGCATGCATTCTGTGAAGTCAGGAGATGATTCCAAATAAAGGGCTAGACATTAATTTTTTTTCATCTTTATCATTTATTTTGTAAACTGCTAAAGCTATGCTTTATTTATTGCAACTCATCCATATATAATTCTCTGTAGTTTAGAAAACTGCATCTAACATTTCCATCCCAACTTTATAAATTGCGTTGATTTATTTCCGTCTCTTAAGCCTAAAACCATTTATTACAACAACAAAACATCCTCCTATTCTGGTGATCCAGGAACAAAGTCGACCCACTTACTGTGTAGTGAGCATTGACAGATGGCCAAACGGGGTGATAGCTTTGATTTTAATGTGTCTTAAGAGAGTAAATGAAGCAAAGGCAATCTTCATCTCATGTGAAAAGTTGGATTTTTGTGTGCCTCGTCGGCAACACTGAGGTGCAATTCTCACAGCACTTCATTGATTTTCCACTCAACCATGACCATTCAGATGGCAAAAAGCAGGGTCAAAGAATTTTTAAAGTTCTTTACCCTTGTTTGTCTGGAAAAGCGCAAACAGCATTGACTATACTTATTTCAGAGGTAGTCACTGGTTTGCTGGGACACGGTATGGGTTTCACAGGCGATGAATTTTTAATTTTACGCAAAATGACGTGGTTTCGTAGAGAGAATCATTAACGTCGTAAAGACGGTGAGGAAAACAAAAATTCTTCACACCTCCCCACCTGTGATTTTAGCATATACCATGGATGAGGAAGCACTTTGCTCTGCTTGCTTTCAGATCTGAAGGGGGACAGACTTCAACAGCAGGCAACGAAGTATGCCTTTAGAGCAATGAAGTCTCACCGCTGTCGGATGGCGTGGTATTCCAGACCGGGTCTCAACTTAACGTTAAACTCAAAGTACCATTTAAATAGAAAGGCGAACTACCTTCTTCATCTACTCTGAGAGTATGAAAGACTGGGAAAGCATCTGGAGAGGGAGGAAGAGTGAAACTCCACGGCGACTTCTAAAGTATTTTGTTTTTAATGTTTATTTATTGTTGAGAGAGAGAGAGAAAGAGACAGAGAGAGACCGTGAGTGGGGGAAGGGCAGAGATAATGGGAGACGCAAAATCTCAAGCAGGCTCCAGGCTCTGAGCTGTCAGCACAGAGCCTGATGTGGGGCTTGGCCTCACGAACCAACCTCGAGATCGTGACCGTAGCTGAAGTCAGACGCTCAGCCGACTGAGCCACCCAGGTGCCCCACAACTTCTAGATAACATGTAAACAGGTGGAAGCCTGACATTGCTAGCCCAGCGTATTTCATAATTGGGTAGAATTGTACTTCTGTAGTATAGATATTACACACAGACAATCAATACAAGCCGTGAGACCACTGGTTTGTCTTCCTACAGTTCGGTCCTTGAACGTCCACAGATGAAGTTCTTAGGGTCTCGTAATGTAGTTGGTGTGTATCTGTGTTCACATTTTACCTGTCAGTATGACAAGCTAAAACAAGAACAGGTTTTGGGGGCACCTGGGGAGCTGACTCGGATGAGCGTCTGACTCTTGATTTCAACTCAGGTCATGATCTCACAGTCTGTGGGATTGAGCCCCCTGTCGGTCTCGGTGCTGACAGCACAGAGCCTACTTGGGATTCTCTCTCTCCCCCTCTCTGCCCTTCCCCCACTCGCGCTCTCTCTGACTCTCTCAAAATAAATAAATAAACTTAAAAAAAAACAAAAACAGGCTTTGGTGTTCAGTCAGAAAGACCTGAATGCAAGTCGCATGTCTGCTTTCACCTTCTTTGTAAAGTCAGGAAGCTAACTTAGCCCTTTCAGTCTGTCCCCACATCTGTGATGGGAACAGCAATACTACCCATTATACAGGCTTCTTACATTAATTAGATTAGATCATCCTTGAGAAGTGGGTAGTAGTATCTGGCATTCAAAAAGTTTTAGTTCTCTTAGCCCATATGGCTAATATGATACAAGAAGCTGGAAAGTAGAAACTCAAAGTCTGTTGGGTAGGAATAGGAAAAGTGCATTCTTCTATTCAATGGACAGTCCACACCCATGCAACACAATGTTCCCATTGCCATATTGCATCAGTGATCCCAGTGGCAAAATGACCATCAAGTTCTCTAGCAGGACATACTGTTAGGGGATAAAGACAATTTTCAAGGGACCCAATACTCTCCAGTGTCACATTTGACTGACAGGGTAATGATGCGGGGACTTCCTCCGAGCCCATGCTTCACCTGCTAGCCTCAGCGTTTCTGAGCATTTCTGAGTTCATTCAGGTGTGCTGCCGTGTGGTGGGAAGCGGAAAATGAAAGCTCCAGCATGCCATCACACGGAAGGTCGCGTACGCTCATTTGAAAGTGAGCACTGAGCACCCATGAATGGAAATGCGAATGTTGACAAGATAATTGCAAATGTTTAGAAAATGAAAAAAAAAAAAAAATTCAGTCAGCCCAGAGGAAAGAAAGCAGTCTTCCATTCCCATACTCCTTCTGGTAATCCCTAAAAAACTTACTTCTTCTTCCCATGGCCTTACCAAACACATGGCTTTGACTTCTCCCAATAAGCAGTGTTCTTTACTCCAGAAGAAAGAAGGGCTCCTGGGTCGATAGTCAACATCCAAGTACGGACTCTGTCTCACTTCCTCCAGCTGCAAGGCTAAACTATAGTAAATAAGTAAAGACAGATAGGACCCTCTCTGTCAAGATGAGCACATAATACGTTGTCGACTACTTTCCACACACAGAATGAAAGGGGAAGCCAATCTGATAGGATCCTGAGACAATAGGCATAAGCTGGCACTGTCCAAGCAAACCAGGTCGTATGGCCGCCTTGCCTCTTGCCTATCCTACAGACTCGGGGTGGAACATGAAATGCTGACATCACATACGTGGGCTTCACCAAATGTATAAAAATAAAAACATTTGACAGGAATAGAAATCTTTAGACAAATCAGAATGTAGGAAGGAGGATATCATGATAAAAACCATTATTCCATAATTAGTCTAAAAGTTTCTCTTTTAGCATTTTGGTCATGAGACCGAAAGGTCCCTCAACTCGAACATCCATGAAAATATCAAACACTATAAGCCTACGACTGAACCCATGATTGAACTCCCCAAACCAATTTTTCCTTGTGTTGTGCCCTATATTTACGAATGGTAGGCACCCGAGACAGAAATCCAGTGAGCAGCCAAAAGAGTTTCTCCTTCTCCCACATCACATGGTTAATCACTCACCTTACATGATTATCACTCACCTTTCCCTCCTGTAGAAATTTTGATTCCTTTTCTTCTGTTCTAGGCTTACTTTAGGCCATCAGCTTTCCTGCTTAAATACTTCCTCTTTAATTAGCTTCCTATGGTCGCTGAAATAAGTTACCACATACTTGGTGGCTTAGAACAGCACATACTTATTCTCTTAGAGTTCTGGAGGCCAGCAGTCTCTACCGCATTTCAATGGGCCAAAATCAAGGTCCTGGTTCCTTCCAGCTTCTGGAGGCTGTGACGTTCCTTGGTTTGTGACTGTGTGACTCCAGCTTCTGCCTCTGTGGCCACATACTCTAATTTCTGCCTCTGAGGTCGCATGGCCTTCTTCTCCTCAGTGGGTCTCAGTCTCTCTCTGCCTTTTTTTCTTATAAGGACATTTGTGATTGCATTTAGGGCCCACTTGGATAATCCTGGAAAATAGTCCCATCTCAAGAGCCTTAACTTAATCACACCTGCTAAGTTGTTGCCATATAAGGTGTAATGGGTTGAACTGTGCCCTCCTAAAATGCACCTGTTGAAGTGTTAACCCCCAGTACTTTATTTGACCTTATTTGGAGGGAGTCTTTATAGAGGTAATTAAGTAATGGGGTCAATCGGGTGGGCCCTAAGCCAATATGCCAGGGGTCCTTACAAAAGGGGGAAATTTGGACATAGAGGCACTCAGAGGGAAGATGATGGGAACAGATACAGAGACAAGGCTAGCATCTACAAGCCAAGGAAAGAGGCCTGGAACAGAGCCTCCCCTCACAGCCCTCAAAAGGAACCATTATGACACCTTGATCTTGGACCTGTAGCCCCCCAAACTGTGAGACAATACATTTCTATTGTTTAAGCTACCCCATGTGTTACGGCAGACTTAGCAAGCTAATGCATGAGTTAATGTTCACGGGCCCCAGAGATTAGGACCGGTATCTTTGGGAGTCAATACCAGCATACTACACTTACACCGCCTCAACATGTCAGATACCTCCTTGCCGCCAGGCTCACTCACCCCTGGTAACCCACTTTTCACAAGAATCCCAGTGACCCTTCCGAGATGCATACAAATATGTGTTTCCCTTTGCTTAAAACATTTACGCCCTGGATAGAATTTCACACCTTTCCTGACCTGCTCCTCGTATCGTTCATTGATGGGCCCCCTGGACTACCTGTTCTTCCAAGTTTCTGTCTTCCTATTGTCTGTTTCCTCTACCTTAGAAAAGCCTCTTCTTTAAAGGTCATCTCATGACCTTCTCAAGGAGGCTTTCCTTGACCCATCTACCTTACCTCCCAACAGGGCTGGCTTCATGGTCATGCGATCTGTGCTCAAAGTGCCTCGCACTTGGTTTAATGCTCTGCTAATGCTATCTCTGATTTTTGAACAAGGGTTCTGCATTTAAAGTTTTCACTGGGCTTGGCAAATCATGTACGCATCCCTGCCTCCCATCCTGATGTTTCTTCCACCTCAGTAGGTTCATGGGAGGATCTCCCTCTGAAAGTTCCTTCATACACCGTCATTCAAGAAAGTGGACAAGACGACGCAGGTTCAGCATAAGATCGTCCCACAGATTTGTGGCAGTTAGGGAAACTTCTGCATCCTGAATCCCATAATCAGAGAGGATCCTTATGAGTGATGTGTGAGATAGAACACTGGTGCCTAAAGTGAAGGATGTGATCAGTTAACTACTGGTCCTACAGAAGTTTCAAAGATACAACGTCATCTATCTGAACACTGTTGATCCCTTGCCTGCCAAGATGAGAGATAACAGGAAGTAATTTTGGAAAGGGAAGAATCCTAACAGAGAGATCAGTTCTACATCAAGAATTAAGGCTTCGCTGATGAATCCCTAAAGTTATATTTTTTTTCTTGTGATGAGATCTTTTAAGAACTGCTTTCTTTGCAACTTACAAATATACAGCAGCGTATTATTAATGACGGTCACCATGCTGTACATTACATCCCCAGGACTTTCTTATTTTATAACTGGAAATTTGTTATACCTTTCGAAAACCTTCATTTCTCACTTTGGCAACCAGCAATTTGTTCTCTGTATCTCGTTTTTATATTCCACATATAAGTGAGATCATATGGTATTTGTCTTTCTCTGACTTATTCCACTAAGCATAATGCTTCAAGGCGCATCTATGTTGTCACAAATGGTGAGATTTCTTTCTTTTTTGTGGCTGAATAATATTCCATTTTATATACATCACATCTTCTTTACCCATTCATCGATTGATGGACACTTACATCGCTCCCATATCTTGGCTATTTTATATGCTGCAGTGAAGACGAGGGTGCATATAACTTTTTGAGTTAGTGTTTTTGTAGCCATTAGATGAATACTCAGAAGTATTATTGCTGGATCATATGGTAGTTCTATTTTCAACTTTTTAGGAACCTCCATAATGTTTCCCACAGAACATGTACCAATGATGCACATGAGTTCCTTTTTTCTCCACGTCCTTACTAACACTTGTTATTTCTTGTGTTTTGGTAATAGTCGTTCTAACAGGTATGAGGTGATAACTCATTGTAGTTTTGATTTGCATTTTCTTGACAATTAGTGATGTCAAGCACTTTTTCATGTGTTCTTGTCCACCTGTATGTCTTCTTTGGAAATGTTTATTCAGAACCTCTGCCCATTTTTTTAATTAATTTTTTTTTTCCTATTGAGTTGCATGAGTTCTTTATATATTTTGGATTTGAACCCCTTATCAGATATATGATTTGTAAATATTTTCTCCCATTTCATAGGTTGTCTTTTCATTTGTAAATGGTTTTGTTGTGCGGAAGGTTTTTTTAATGTTTTATGTTTTTATTTATTTTAGACAGAGAGAAAGCACGAGTTAGGGAGGGGTAGAGAGAGAGGGAGACAAGAACTGAAGTAGGCTCCATGCTGACACCAGAGAGCCTGATGCCGGGGTTTGAACTCATGAGCCGTGAGATCGAACGCTTAGCCAACTGAGCCACCCAGGTGCCCCTGTTGTGCAGAAGTTTTTGAGTTTGATGTAGACCCACTTATTTATTTTGCTTTTGTATTTTTTATTTTGCCTGTATTTTTGGTGTCAAATCCAAAAAATAATCACCAAGACTGATGTCAAAGGGCTTACTCACTATGTTTTCCTCAAGGAGTTTTATGGTTTCAGGTCTTTCATTCAAGTCTTTAATCCATTTTGAGTTCATTTTTGTGTATGATGTAAGACAGTGGTCTTTTGTTTGTAGCTGTCCTGTTTCCTCACACCATTTACTGAAGAGATCAGCCTTTTTCTATTGTATATCCTTAGCTCCTTTGTCATAAATTAATTGATCGTATATGCACAGGTTTATTCCTGACCTCTCTATTTCATCCCGTTGGTCTATATATCTGTTTTTATGTCAATAGCGTGTGGTTTTGATTACTAAATCTTTGGAATATTGTTTGAAATCAGAAAGTGTGATGTCTCCAACTTTGTTCTTTCTCAACATTGCTTTGGGTACTTGGCATCTTTGGTGGTTCCATGCAAATTTTAGAATGGTTTGTTCTATTTCTGTTAAAAATACCGTTGGAATTTTGATCGGGATTCCATTGAAGCTGTACATTGCCTTGGGTAACATGAACATTTTAACAATATTAACTCTTTCAATCCATGAGCACAGAGTGTCCTTGCGTTTATCTGTGTCATCTTCAATGTCTTTCATCAGTGTGGTGTAGTTTTCAGTGTGCAGGTGTTTCACCTTCTTGGTTAAATTCATCCCTAAATATTTTCTTCTTTTCGATGCAATTGTAAAGGGGATTGTTTTCTTAATTTCCGTTTGATAGTTCATAGTGAGTGTATGTAACTACAGCAGATTTGTTTACATTGATTTTGTGACCTGCCTCTTTACTGAATTCATTTATTAGTTGTTAACAGGTTTTTTTTTGGTGAAGTGTTTAGGGCTTTCTATATATAGTATCATATCATCTGCAAATAGTGAAAGTTTTACTTCTTCTTTTCCAATTCGGATGACTTCGGTTTACTTAAGATAAATATTAATTCATTCTGGTATCTGTCTTTTCTCACACATGGTGTGGAAACCACTGCTCTGTTTTATACAACATAAAGGGCTTAAGGGTTTACTTTTCGCGTTGGAAAGAACGCTGAACTGTGTCTGAAACAAAACTCATTCCTACAGGTGGGAATTTCATGGTCTATCTCTATGTGAACATGAGAGAGGCCATCTGCTCAGGTAAGGTGGTGGGTAGGCAACTTAATTTTCATAGTTTTTTTTTTTTTTAATTTTAACTCAAACCTTTGCTTAGGTGTTTTCAAAGAATGCAAAATCTGCCCTTAATGAACAGCCTATACACTACATCCTTGTCAAACACCAAATCTTTCAACTACCCAACTTCCTCCCAAAAGTCAGACTGGCTTTCACAGATAATTGCACAAAGCCCCAAAACTCATTTTTCCGTATTTTGCAAATTTGACTTCTTATTTTACGTGAGATACAATTCACATGATTTAAAATTAGCCATCATAGAGGCTCCTGGGTGGCTTAGTCGGTTAAGCGTCTGACTTCGGCTCAGGTCGTGATCTCACCGTTGGTGAGTTTGAGCCCCGCGTTGGGCTCTGTGCTGACAGTTCTGGAACTTGGATTCTGTGTCTCCCGTCTCTCTGCCCCTCCCCCAGTCAAGCTCTGTTGTGATCTCTCTCTCTCTCTCTCAAATATAAACAAACATTTAAAAAATAAATAAATAAATAAAATTAACCATTTTGAAGTGCACAATACAGTGACATCTAGTGTCTCATAATATTGTGCAGTTATCACATCTTTCTAGTTCCAAAATATTTCCATTACTCCCTCTACTAAGTAGCCATTCCCCTTATTCCCCAATCCTTCGCAACCACCAACTGACAACCGCTAATCTGCTTTCCGTCTCTGTGGCCTTACCTATTTTTGGATAGTTCACAGAAATGGAATTACACAGTATGTGATCTTTTGTTCCTGGCTTCTTTTCCCTTGGCATAATGTACTTAAGGTCCATCCGTGTTGTGACATGAGTCAGAACTTCCTTTTTATGACTGGATAATATTCCATTTCAGGGATATACCACATTTCATTTCTCTGTTCATCTGTTGGTAAACGTTTGGGTTGTGTCTCCCTTTTGCCTGTTGTAAATAGGGCATGAGCATTCATATACTAGTTTTTCTATGAATACCTGTTTTCAATGATTTGGGGCTTATCCACATGAGTGGAGTGTGTGTGTGTGTGTGTGTGCGTGTGTGCTCTTGTGAGACTCTCAAAATTCAATTTACTTTAGAAGACACAAAATAAATAAATCATGAGACCCTTTCCCTTACCTCCTGGTATCCAGAGAACCACTACAGATGAAAAACAATGTTTTAACCTTATGCAACATTTGTCTTCCTGTCACTTTATCTCCTTTTTGTTTCTTACCCACCATCACTGTCTAATCCACACATTCAACACCTTACACTTTCACCTCCCCAGGTCACTCACAGTCCTCACTCTTTATCTTCTACGCCCAACCCCCCTGTACTCTTGGCCATATTGATACCTGCCTTCTGCACAAAATACACCCTTATTTCTTGGACCACAGGCCTGGGTAAGTAATTAATGTATCCAGTGATGGATTTGAAATTCCTGCTTATATTGTCAATGCTGATGTGTCTTATCCCACGTAGAAAACACATACATGTGACAAGTGTTTTCAAAGTCCAGTTGGGAACAGAAGAAAATTGGGGAATATCAGACATCATGGCAGAGGACGTGAAGAAGACCTTTTACAAGAAGAGTAGCTGGGTCTTTCCCAACACGTTCAGAGAACACCAGTGTGTAGCCTCCTGCTCCTTCTTTCTGAGAAGTGAGACCTCATTGGAAGATCTGCATGCAACGAAGCAAAGAATCTCTTAAACTTCTTGAGCACCTCTGTGAGATCCAAGGGTGGCCCCGCAATCCATTTGGGAACTATAGATTTTAGAAACTGAATTTCAGAACAATACAATTGAAACTACATGCAACTTACGATTATACTTCTCAGACCCATTGTTCGTGCAAAGCTCCGGTGGAAAGGGCTTCAGAACGGCAGCATATCTTAATTGGCACGATCATTGCTAAGAAATTAATACACATTGTGTTTTTATTGTCCACGGGAATAATTAAAGTGGAGAAGGCTACAGCTGACTGCTCATGAAGATAAATATGACTATATGTACCTTTGCAGTTATATCAAAAAGTGAAACTAGAGTTTCTAATCTATAATTCCCCTTCTTCCTTCCACCATCTCTATTGGTGCAGAACATGCTAGCCCACATCCTTCCTTTGTGCAGAGGAGATCACTCCTTCCGTCCCCTTTCTGGTGTGTAGAAATCTCCATGGGCTTTTCTGAGTCTCGCATTACTATCTAAGCTTACTGGAGCTAGAGTAGGGAAACTCTTCCTGCCGGTGACTCTCACCCCATGCAAGAGGGGAAATCACACAGGAATGCCAATAGCACACCACAGCTAGTGTGTCCCCAGCAGCCCCACCCAACCATTGCAGCTGACAGCAATGAATTCAGCAGACTCGTGGCTATACCTTAAGCTCAGCAGCAAGGCCAGATTTAAGTTGCGCTGGTTTCAAGAATCCTGCCCCTACTAACCTGGCCCAGAATAACCTCTCCTCTAAACTCTCAATGCACCGATTACACTATATCTCAGGCCTTGGCACATATGCCTTTGTATTGTTTGTGTTTCATTTCCCCTTACCAGTTTGAGAGTATCGTATCTTCTAGCTTTCATTTACCCCCACTTTGGCCAATGTATCTGGCAGAGTGATATTAAATACAAGCTCAATAATGACTGAGTGATTAATGATTAAACATGGGTGTATATGTGTGAGATAGGAGATACTTGAAACATAAGGGTGTATTAGCATACAGGTTCGTATACGTATGCCGGCAATCTTCCGCAGTCTGAACTAGCATCTAATTCTGAATTTAAATTGTTAATTAATCACAAATTGCAGAATGCTGTGTCAAGAGTTTACATTTTATTTTTTGGACCTCCATGTACTCCAAATACACAACACAGAAAAGCCACTGTAATGGAACCGAAAAGCCATGCCTTCGTATAATTTGTGAATAACCAACCATATATTTTTGTGTCAAAGCTGTGATGCCTTCTTGTTCCGGTGCAATTTAAAATTGCCTTTCAGGGGGCGCCTGGGTGGCGCAGTCGGTTAAGCCTCCGACTTCAGCCAGGTCACCATCTCGCGGTCCGGGAGTTCGAGCCCCGCGTCGGGCTCTGGGCTGATGGCTCGGAGCCTGGAGCCTGTTTCCGATTCTGTGTCTCCCTCTCTCTCTGCCCCTCCCCCGTCCATGCTCTGTCTCTCTCCGTCCCAAAAATAAATAAAAAACGTTGAAAATAAAAAAAAAATTAAAATTGCCTTTCAGGGAAAGGGGTCTAGCCCTTTAAGACTGAGAATTAGGTACGGGTATGACACTTGAATTCTGGGTATGGTCAAATTCAAGCCTCCCTTCCAAACGATTAGGTGCTGACTGGGAGTGAATCCTAGGAAAGACATTTTCTTCTCCGAGTAGAAAGAGGACATCATTCCCCGCAGATACGCACACAGCATAGTCTTCAGAGCCAGGGAATCATCCTATTTTAGCACTGGAGAAGATTTAGAGAGAATCTTTTCTGATATCATTGTACGGATAGCTGAACTTTAGCTAGCCCTGCCCCCCACCTTCTGCCCCTCGCCAGCCCAGCAAGAGCACGGCAAACAGTGTGCCAGATGGGGGTCCTGGGCTCGGGGATAGGGAGATTCCCGATGTCCCACTGCTTCCTGTATGCTTTTGCTCCACTTTCTCTCTTTCATCCCCTCCAGAAGGGCACCTCAAGATTCCAGCCGATTTGTCTCCGTGCCTGGTTCCAGTTTCTGGGGCATACTTGAAGCAGCAGTTAATTTGAAGACATGCGCAGTAGCCCATCTGACCCTCAGTTGTGATTTGACCTTGAAACGCTGTCCCAAGGCTGCCCCTTCTCTAGTTCTCGACTTGCCCTGTCATATATGGTGGCCACCGGCCCCATAGGGCTATTGAGTCCTTGAAATGCGGCCAGTCTAAATTGACAAGTGTTTTAAGGATCAAATCACACAGAGACTTGGTGTGACAAACTTCAAAATATCTTGATAATTTTTATGTCGATTCCATCTTTAATATTTTGAATGCCTGGGGTAATCAAAAATTTTAAAATTGGCTTTACCTGTTTTGTTTTTACTTTTTAAACGTGGCCACCGCAACATGTTAAATGGCTCTTTTGTGACCTACATTATCTTTCTCTTGGGCAGCATTGTTCTAGGGCCTAAGCAATGAGTCTCAAATTCTGTTCCGTGTATCACCTACAGCAGAATCAGGGCTACTCGTTACTAATTTAGACAACCAGGCCCCCTACCAGACTGACTGAAACTCATCTTGTGGAATGAGGCCCTGAAATCTGCATTTTAACCGGCACCTGCTGTAATTCTCCTGCCCGACAAAGTCTGGGGTCAACTGCCTAAGAATCAGGCTCAGATACTATTTCATTTCCTCTCTGCTGGTCACAAGGGAAGCAGAATGATGAGTCCAGAAATAGAACATTAAAAAGACAAAACAGCCTTTATCTCTTTAAGCCTACCCATCTAGGGACTGGATACATGAGATGGCCTACAAAGGGGTTTGACGCTGAGACGTATTGAAGTCCCAAAGCAACGGGACTGAATTAGTTGGCCCTGAAACGCTTCCAACTCTAAGCATGGAAGCAATGTATATGTGCAGGTGGCAAGCAGGAGGGACTGGTAGCTGTGTGCGCAGGCTTTGAAGTCAGATGGATTTGGATTCAGGTCTCTACCCCTCCACTCAAGGGCTGTTTATCCTGGGAATGACACCTTCACTTCTGAGGGTCCGTCTTTTCGTTAATAAAGCGGAGAAAAATAATGATGGAAACAAAATGCCAGCCACATGCAGGGTAAACACTCACAAAACTTAACAAGTGTTATTATTACCCGTGTAGGCTGCAAGATGAATTTCTTCATTTAGTCTTAAAAATAAAAAATACGACTAAATATGATTAGAACAAGCCACGTCATCTACCTATGGCTATTCACGATGAAGACACAGAGAATACCCAGATATTTAAGTTTTTTAAATTGTGCTCTAAACCGTGCGTCATTTGTTTTAAAGTTCGCAATTAGAAACTGAGAATTTTCTGTGCTTCCTCGTTTCCATAAAATTTCTTAATGGAAAGGTATAGCTAAGTGACTGTTGTATCGAATCCCATTTTATTTACCCATGGTTATGTGAGGCCTCACAATTCAAGCCGTGGAGATGTTTCCAATCTCACTCTTCACCTGGACTCAATTACCAAAATTTTAGGCACGTCTCTGGGGAAAAAATAGCATCTAAAAACGTAATCTTGCTAATTAAGAACAGCAACAAACATTATTGTATATTTAAAGGAACACAAATCTACTTGTACATTTTTTTTAAAATGCAATAGCATCCAAAATTCGAATTGAATCTCAATTTCCCTTGATCTCAATTGAACTATAAGACTCACAAACGATACAGTTTTCCTCTTTGGTCTGGGTCAGTCAGCATTGTGATGGAGGTATCCGATTGATCAAAGTGTCAACAGTCATAAGACTGTAAAAAATAGACATAAGGTTAGCAGAAAACCAGAAGCTTACTAATGGAAATAAAAGAATGAGGTGCAGAAAAAACTAGAAATCAACTGGGCCATGGGAGGGTAGCCAGGCTAGAGGTAATAATATGGGGGCTAGACGGGGAAAGGTGGAACCAGGTTGATGGTTTTGAGTCTGAAATGTTGAATTTCGTTGACCTGTTCCAAATACTATAAATTTTTAGTCAATTGATCAATAAATTGTTTGATTAATTGCACATGCCCTATATTCCTCCCTCTCCAACCTTTAAGTTCCATTTTCTGGTAATCAGGTTGCTTGAAGCAAAGCTCCTTCTGATTCATTCATTCACTTATTCATTGAATAAATGTTTATTTTACTTGTCTCTACTATTTTTCAGGCACCCTAGTTAATTCTGGGGACATCATAATTAATAAAACACAGCCCGGGGGCACCTGGGTGGCTTAGCTGGTTAAGAGACCAACGATTGATTTCGGCTCTGGTCACGATCCCAGGATCACGTGATCGAGCCGGGTGTTGGGTTCTGTGCTAACAATGAGGAGCCTCTTTGGGATTCTCTCTCTCCCTCTCTCTCCCCCTCCCTTCCCCTCTCTCAAAATAAATAAATAAAGATTAAAAAAATAAATAAATGAAACATGGCCCTGAGAGGAGATAGTCATTTAAATTCATAGAGTAGTGTACAAGTGCTTGCAGAAGCACAGTAGAGGAGGTCTCTAACTCTGTGAAGGAAGGCCAGGCAAGTAAAGTTGATATTTGAACTGAGTCCAAAGGAATTCACAAGAAAGAGCAAATGAGACAAGTTATTCTAGACACATGATGCAGCAAAGTCAACCATGTGGAGATGAGAAAGATCAGGGTATGTTCAGAGAATGATACCTAGTTCCGTATGGCATCCAGGATGTGCAAGGGTGAAGGGGGAGAGAGAAATTAGGGGAGGTAGACACAAGAAAGAGTCTTCTCTTGCATGCAAGAGGCCTTGCATGCCATGCTAAGGGGAGGGGCTTTACCCTACAGCACTGAGAGAGTGTAAGCCAGAGAGAAATAAAACGGAATTTGCATTTAAAAAAATTGTTTAATGGTTATTTATTTTTGAGAGAGAGACAGAGCACAAGTGGGGGGGGGGGGCGGGCAGAGAGAGAAGGAGACACAGAATCCGAAGCGGGCTCCAGGTTCTGAGCCATCAGCACAGAGCCCAACACTGGGCTCTCCAAGCCCTGAACCACCGGATCCTGACCTGAGTCAAGGTCCAATGCCTAACCAACTGAGCCAACCAGGCGCCCCCAAGAATTTGCATTAAAAAAAAATCACATTGTTTGCAAGGTGCTAATGAATTAGAAAATAAAGCAAGAGAAAGACAGGTTGGTTACAGGTTGTCAGAATAGTTCAGGAAAGAGTGGATAGTGCCCTAAACTATACTGGCAGGAGGGTAAGGAGGAGGAGAAGCTTTTGAAAGATATTAACATGTAATCTGACATGAAGCAGATCACCATCATCTACCCCCCCCCCCACTAAAAATCCTGGCAATGGAAGGATTATTAAATGAATTCACCGCCCCCGTATGCAGAATACTCTGTAATAGTCAAAACAGTGAGCTTTAAAGAGAAACAGCTAATAAGAGGAAGTCAAACAGCAGGTCTAGTTACATTTTATAAAATGCATTACATAACTGTCATCAGGGCCTGGAGGAACCCTCACTATCAACCCCTGTGCCCTGTCTTTGCAGGTGATGGGATGACAGCAGAATGGGAGGCGGAAAAGAGGAAAGACTCATCAGGAACTTGCATGGTGATTTAAATGTTTAAAATGTAGCATTGTCATGTGTTGTGTATTTTAAGAGACAATAAAAAAGAAAACGGTTGTAAATTCAAATCATTCCCAAGAACAGTGATGACTTTTTGAATTTCAGGGAAAACCAACTAAGTTATTTCGAAAGGAGATACACACATTTATTAAATGTTGAGGGTGTTAATTTCTTGAAGTTAGAGAAATAGATAAATTCTTACTATATCAATTCTAGAAAGCTAGAAGTCCCAGGAATTAGGTTTCAAAGGATTTTAAAAGATTGATTTCTTTTAAATCCTATTTTAATCCCACTTTTCATGTACATTCTTTGTTAACAAACTGGGGATTAGACCACTTTGCTTGTGAGATTATTTTGCCCGTGAATCGTTGCCATGATAAATTAGCAGCAGCACATGAAATTCTGTACGGATGAAGGGCTCGTATTCACTCTTTCCCAAATGCAGCAAAAAGCCCCGTGTTTCCCATTTAATGGAATGCTGGTCCTTCTGAAATCCTTTGGAGCAAGGAGTCTTTAGCCTTGCTCAAAGAGGACTCGGGTGGACAGTAATGTGTAGATGCTACGTGTGCTCTCCTCCTAACACCTCGGGTACATCTCAGGGGTTCACACACGAACTGGATTATCACCGTAGGACCCCACGTCTGCGTGCAGGTGGAAACCTCTCAGAGAAGACAATATACTTCCATTCTTGTTCTTTCCCATCTCATGTCGGCTGGCCATAGCCAGCCTGGTAGATATGGGTTACCATTTTCAGAATTCGTTATCGTTGAGTCCAAAACCAGAGGCAGACTATTGCTGTTATGAATGATAGAATAGCCCAGACCAGGAGTCGTTTCCAAAAAGATGCAGTGAATAGTTAGAAAAGGCAGGTGAGAAAAGTTCAAGAGTCTAGGGTAACCCACGGCAACGGCCACGGCAATGGCCAACCCATTGGCTTGGCCAACTGGGTGGATGACGGCACCTGTCGATTGCTCCGGGTTGACCAGGGAAGGAATGTGTGTGGGGAGAAGTCTGAGTTTCAGGTGCTTGTCACACATCACAGAAGCTTCCAAGTCACATGTAGGAGGTTGAGAAAAATCTGGGACGAATGTATACATTGATAAATTATTAGATAATGGTTGGAGAAAAGTATGTGGATGAAAACCTATCATAATTTAGCTCTCAAAACGGAAAAAGGAAGAAAAACATGGACCAATTTGTTTTCTTCTCCAATCCCCTGAACTGGAGCATTCTTTCCAGCTAGTTGCTGTTGACTGACAGCCAAAAACAAAGTTCTTTTTTTCTTTTTTTTTTTTTGTCTTCTAACTTTCTAACTTGGAGATTTTGAAAGAATTGTTCAAAACAGTCGAGTATGTGTTACAACCTCTGGGTGATATGTTCTAGGGAGAAAATATTTTCTCAAAACTGCGTGGCAAGGCATGCTTATTGGAAAAATGTCTATGAACATCTAACAGGCAACTTTCAGTTTTAGACTCTCCATTCCCGCGGAAACACATAACAGTGGCACACTACTGGGGGCATAAAGACGTTGACAAGTATCCGTAAGTGCTTATAACTTTGATTAAATTGCTATTATAAGTACTGTCCTGCTACTATCTTAAAAATATAGAGCACAAGCCATCTGACCACATAAAGATAAGGTACAATTCAAGCGACAGGAGGCCCACAATCCCAATGTAAACAGTTAATCAGAAATCACTGACCTTCTCCTCCCAGAAATTTAAATGTCTTCATGCAAAAACAACCACAGAAGTGACTCTTCTGATGCAGTCGCTGTTCTGCAGAGGACGTACTCTTTTTTAAAAAATGTTTAATGTTTATTTATTTGCGAAGGAGAGAAAAACACAATGTGAGTAGGGGAGGGGCAGAGACAGAAAGAGAGAGAGAGAGAGAGAGAGAGAGAGACAGAGGCACAATCTGAAGCAGGCTCCAGGCTTTGAGCTGTCAGCACAGAGCCTGACGCAAGGCTTGAACTCACGAGCCGTGAGATCATGACCTGAGCCGAAGTCAGATGCTGAATAGACTGAGCCACCCAGGCATCCCACAAAGAACATATTATTTTTAAAGTTTTCTTTTTTTAACGTTTATTTGTTATTGAGAGACAAAGAGAGACAGAGCATGAGCATGGGAGGGACAGAGAGAGGAGGAGACACAGACTCTGAAACAGGCTCCGGGCTCTGAGCTGGTAGCACAGAGCCCGACGTGGGGCTCAAACCACTGAGGACATATTCTTAAAAAATTTTTTGCAAACAAATAAAAGTTTAAAATCTTTATAATCTCCTAAAAAGCAAGAGATTTGAGGATGAGAAACATGAAAGCTGTTAGGTATTTCTCTGTGCAATCTTGTAGGATAACTTCAGTGGAAAATGCTGTCAGGTTTTGGAATTATTCTAAAAACAAACAGAAGGAAAGGCTAAGATTATGCTTTTACAGACTTTCCCACCAGCAGGGATCAAGGTTCATTTCTGATCCAGTCTTCAGAGAAAGATTACATTGTGGTGAAGTGCAAATAGAAATAGATTCTAGGGCACCTGGTGGACTTAGTCGGTTAAGCCTCCGACTCTTGGTTTTGGCTCAGGTCATGATCTCACAGTTTGTGAGCTCGAGCCCCACATCAGTTTCTGTGCTGACGGTACTGAGCCTGCTTGGGATTCTTTCTCTCCCTTTTTCTCTGCCCTTCCTGCGTTCTCTCTCTCTCTCTCTCTCTCTGTCTCAAAATAAATAAATAAATTAAAATTTTTTTTAAAGAAAGAAATAGGTTCTGAAGGTTTCCTTTCTCTCTTGCCTGACCAGCCTTGGGCATAGGAGGCAAGATACAGGAGGTGAATCAGTGCTAGCTTTTGGAAAAAATCTGAGGTTGGATTGCTCTAACTGAAGTCCAAAAAGAAGCTAATTTCACGGAGCTTAAAATCACACTAAAAATATCCTTTGAGACTTTTCTTTCTTGGCAGCTTGGAATTACTACAAAATATTTTGTATGGTACAACACATTTTCGCAAATAACAGTAAACACAGACATATTTTATTAACTAATAACAGACTCTAATACGTTGAAGCAGCCAACTACTGTCTTCCATTTTCTTCACTTCAAAAGGAAGAGACAAAGAGTTTCCAATGAGGATTTGCGCTTTTTCCTGAACAAAAGTTGAAGACGATTTTTGCACCCGTTGAAAACAAGGTTCTTGGCAAGTCCCAGTTAGAAAGACAAAACGTAAACAAGGCTAGTTCGAAGAGAGTAACGTAATAAGAGGTCGTGTGCGTGCGTGCATGTGTGTTTGTGTGTGTGTCCGTGCACGCGCACAGGCAAACATATCTGCACATTCTTGCTCTTGCTCTGGGGATGCGGTGAGAGAGATAAAGTCAAAGGAAGGGAAAAGATGTAGGGGACAACTTGGAATGGCATGTGACCATTCTCTCTGATGCTCCCTTTTGGAGAAGACAGCACGGGTCCTTGGATCTGGAGAGAGAACGCTGTACTTGCATTTATCGGGTACCTTACGTCCTCAAAGCCACACCAGTGAATGGTGGCGAGATCTCTGGACTTGTCATGAAAAGGCCTGTCTTCTGGTCCCACATTCTCTGAGTTTCAGCGGCCCCACCTGGAAATCAAAGACGTGACCACTATTCATAGGATTGATTTCAGCTATGTAAATATTCGGGGACGTGCCATGAAGAGTCATTATCGTGTTCTCATGAACAGAAATTATAACTGAGTCTTGGAGGTCAGGGTCACACTCACAAAGGCCTTGTACAATACTGGGCCACACCGAGGTGCACCTGCCAGGGCCTTAAAATGAGTGCAAAGAATGTAGGGTTTTACATGTGTCTATATTTAACTCTTCATGCTTGAGAAAAGAGAGAAAAAAAAAAAAGAAGGAACACAGTGTGTGTCATTTCTGAGAAATCATAATGGCTCAGCCATGAATGCCTGTGGTCAGCAGATGTCCCGATATCCGTCACAAAAATGCCCAGTCACTGACCTTAGGGCACCTCACAGTCTGGTGCGGGTCCTGCTCGGAATACACCAGGCGACAAAGTTTCAGTTAACCCCACAGAGTCCCCGAGTAAAATGTTAAAGTGAAGCCACAAGAGACATAAACGTCTGAGTGTAGAAGGCACCTGATCGAGTCTGGGGCTGTATAGGAACCAGAGTGAGCCAGAGGACTTCCTGAAACTTGGGGAAGGTACGGTCACAGCTTGCATTACGTATTCTACTTTAAGACGTGTCTTTTCTCCTGGGTTTTGTGCTCAAGAATTTCTATGTAAACAACGACGTCACCAACGTGAGGACTGTTCTACCATTTAGGATGCTTACAGTAACAGGAAATCCTCCCCAAACGGATTTTAGGATTAAAAAAAAAAAAAAAAAAAAAAGACAGGGAATGCTTCAGGGCAACATGGCCCAAGGCTCAAAGATAGTTACCAGGTTTCAAGTCCCCTCCGTCTATCTTTCATTTATGATGGCTTCATCTTTAGCAAGGCACAAGTTCACGCACAACCTTCGTACTTTATTTCCTCACATTCCAATTCAATGAAAAAGAGCAAGAGTATCGTTCCCAGAAGTAGCCAAAAGTTCCTGACTTCTCCTTGAGTCTAACTGTGTCATTTGCTCAACTCTAAACTAATCGCTAATTGCCTTTAGGCAACTTGAGGCTGGGGCTCCCGGACACAGGGTCCTCAGAGAAGTTAGGAGAAGTTGCCAGTGAATCTAGTGTAGACAAACACAAGGTTTACGTCAGTCTACTCATGAACTTTAGGGCTCACATCCTCTGACACCAATGAGGCACAGTTACATTTTACATTACGTTAGAATTTCTTTTATAGGTAACATATGGTTCCGAGAAGAAGTCATTATAAAAAAGCCTTGCAAAATAGATGTAAACATTTCATTTATTTGCCCAGAAACATACATCTCAGGCTCGTTTTTTTTTGTTTGTCTTAACATCTGAGCCTCAAAAATCTTCCCATTAAATCAGCGTTACAAGTCAACAAAATTATTAAACCTTCATCTGTTTATTGAAACAAATTTCAAAATTTAATCTCCCATTTCATACTAAGTCTCTGGTGGTCAACTTGCTGTAAACATTGATTAAATGCACAGTCTGGAAAGACGAAATAAATTGGCTAGGGTACACACAATTGAGAGTCAGAATGTAGGACACATTTCCAAGGCAAGTAATTACTTATAATGCTGATTTCTTTAAATATTTACATAATTGGTAATTGATTGTAATATTCTGGAGGCAGACAATCGTTGCTTTTTAAGATTACTACATTTTAGATATCTACCTAAGGTAATTGTTCTTTAACTGAATTAATATAATATGACCCAATTTAGAGAATAAATTAGAAAATGGAAAGAGGGGTGTTTGAGATTCTAGAAAATTCTAGCCTAAACCCCCTTTTCACCCTCCAAAATCTTCAGTTACCCTTGTACATAACGGAGACACAAATCTCTATTCCTATTTAACTTCAACTTTGTTCCATTTCCAACTGAATTCTAGACTCTTCCACCTAGATATCTTATTTGAACCTCAAACTCAAAATACAGATACAAAACTTAATTCATCACATTTCATGCAAAGTATGATGCTGTGATCTCTAGTTTCTAGTGTTGGTACTTCATCTTTCCAGACAACTGGGTTCTTATTTACCTTTGATTCTTCTTTCCCTTCCTGGCCATCAAATGGTTGTCAAGTCTAAAGAAAATATTTCTGACATATCTTCCGAATATTTTCTCTAACAACCCTTAGAGAGATGAAATGTGGAACGCAACGTGTTGTTTTTATTATATGAAATCTACAAATAATTTGGCCACAGCAAAAAAAGTTGGGGAACATGCACTTACCTCGCTGTGTTGGATATTTTGGTCTAAAATATAGTTTTGTAGAAATAAAACTCTAAACTTAGTCATATGCTTGATGATCTGAATCTTCTAAATAGGCTGGAAAATGAAAGGAATCCAGATCATTCGTGCCCTTATCAAAACTATTTGTATAACTTTATTTCACAGTCACACTTGTACCTCTGAGCACATCATACAATAGTAATAATATCTGTTGAGTTGATGTTTATATGGGGATCCAATTAATGAGGTCATATCAAATATTATTCTGATTGCCAAAGAGGACAAAAATTTGTTACTGCCTTTCCTGGAATTCACGTTAAAATTAATGAAAAATTATAAAAAAAAACACCTTTGAGGTTTGATGATTTGAAAAAATTATACAAAAAATCAAGAATTCTTCTCTTTAAATATTAATAATTTTACTAAGGTTCTGAGAGCAAGTTTCTTCAACTGCTAATAATGTAATGGAACCATAATTCCCTTGTAATTGAACTTGATTTGATTCTAAGTTACAATGGCATGAAAGCAAAATTAATGTGGTTTTTTTTTGATCTGAAGAAATGACTGATGTATATGAAATAGGTGGCAGAGGGGCGCCTGGGTGGCTCGGTCAGTTGAGCATCCGATTTCGGCTTAGGTCATGATCTCAAGGTTAGTGAGTTCGAGCCCTGCGTCGGGCTCTGTGCTGACAGCTCAGAGCCTGGAGCCTGCTTTGGATTCTATGTCTCCCTCTCTTTCTCTGTTACTTCCCCTGCTCATACTGTAAACGTTTAAAAGAAATTTAAAAAGGTGGAAGACAAGAAGGAGGCTTGGCCAGACTCCACTCCAGGTTGGGTCTTGTTGACTCTCCATTTGCCCCAGTTAATTAGAGCTTTTTGAGCCTCTGACATCCAGCAGGAATTGGGCTGCGTATAGCAAAACCCAGCTAAGCGAGGAGGCTATAGCTACCTTTGCACAGCTCAACCAGGCCCCCTCACTTTTTTTCACTTTCTGTCATCCCATAATGATACAAAAGGTCTTTTTCTATCCTTTCTATCCTAAGGCAGGAGAGGAAGTGGGGCCATGGCCATGAAATTGAAAATTGGAGGAGGAATCACAGGGCTTGGACGTCTTAGAGGAAATGCTATTTGACTGTAGAATGTCACTAGATATCAAGGATCATTTTTTGGTTTTGTTTCCTATAAGTGATTTATTTTATATTTATGTATATATATTCCTTACCCACATTTAGTTATAAATCAAAGTGTATCTCATAAGGCTCTGAACATATATTTGGGAATATTTGCAAAGTGAGTTTCGTATTACCCTTTGTGAGATTTGCCAATAGCACGGTGGGAGAAACATGGCCGACCTCGATCAGGTAAACCGTCTACTTTCCTATTGCTGCTTCAAAGAGGTGAGTGACAGTTAACCTCAATTCACTACCATCGCACGTTGTACAATACTCAACGGTGAGCCCTTGAGGGGTTAGGTCTTCATCTGTCCCCCAGTCCCAGCCCCCTCCCCACAACCACTTGGTCCACAGGAGGCACTCGGGACTGAATGAGTGACATAAACAAAATGCCGTCTAGATGATCACGAGTGTTACCACTTGCACGCAAATGCATTCATAGACTCATTCTATACGTAGTGTTTTTAACATTATGTTCAAAACTAGCTATTTAATTTGAATAACTACCGAAAAAGAATGCAAGATTAAGTAACCTGCATTAAAAAATGGAAACCCATGTTAATATTTGGTGTCGTTATAAACCCAAACAACTTTCCATAAAATAAACGTATTCCTGATGAAAGAAAATTCAAAATGCTTCTTTTATTAGATAATCAGTGAACCATCCTTACTGTAAAATTAATGATTAGATATATAAATAGATACACTTATATGTATTTTATATATATTAGTGCATATGTACAACTTTATATAGTAACTAACCTTTATATTTATTATTAATAATATATGTGGTATTTATTAAACTATATATTAAAATATATTTTTATATTTTAATTACATATACTATGTATGTTCGAAATACACTATTTTATTCTAATCATACCTAATCATACAGATTAAGGTCCTTAGAATAAAATAGTGTATTTCGAACATATTAAGTTTAATAAAAACATAACACTTAAAAATATATCATTTCCATTAAGGATATTTAAACATGTACAGCACCAAATTAATAGCACCAGATTAATAAGCACTAAGAGTTTCTACTCCAACCACACTTTATGGTTCTTTTATTTCCACGGTGACTCTCACGTGCAACTTTTCCCATCCATCCACGTACACGTCACTTATCCAAAAGCCTCAAAATTTCAAAACACAGTAATCTTGATTTTGTATTGCTTTCCTCAAGTGAAACACCCACCTGAACACGGAAGGGGAGAGTTTTTCCTGCTTAGCGACCTGATTTTTCATCCTGCACAGCATACAACACGCAAGTGAGGGAAATGATGTTTTGCTCTGTTCGCGGAATTTGCAGGTGCAGGACGCATGGGGAGTAACTGTTATCTGTCCTCAACGAGGATCGATACATTTATTCTTTTGCCAGACAGCTATGGAGGAAAAGCAGTTCAAATGGCACTGCAAGAGGAGAGTAAAAATAACTGATAATGCAATTTTTGTTGGTGCAGACATCGAATTTTTTGTCACGAAATCAAGTGTCCTCATTTGGTCACCATTTGCATGTATCATTCAAAGCATGTTTTTTTTTTAAGTTTATTTATTCACTTTGAGAAAGAGAGACAGAGAGAGCATATGAGCGGGGAAGGGGAAGAGAGAGAGAGAGAGAGAGGGAATCCCAAGCAGGCAGCACAGAGCCACATATGAGGCTCAATCCCACGAATTGTAGAACATGACCTGAGCTGAAATCCAGAATCAGAGGCTTAACCGAGGGAACCACCCAGGCCCCTTCAAGCATAGTTTTAAAGATTACATCTATTTTCGTGAATTCGTCGTGTCCTAAAAGTACGATCACTGGCGATAAATTGAATTTAGTTTTATCTTTTCATAGTTTCAATACTTTTTGATTACCGAGGACACAGTTTTGAAGTTTGATGTTCTTAATCCTCACATTTCGACAAACGGATGAACAGCTAAAAAGAATGCAAGGGTTTCTGCAACGTCTGCAGATTCTGCAACGTCTACCCATTGGGAGTAAGACCCTCTTAAAACATAGCAAAACAGGAAGGGAGAAAAGAACAAAGTACCTCCGAGTAAAATCTAGTCGTCAGTGTCTACACGAATCCAAAGATATCAGTAAAATGGATGTGGTCAAGCAAAACAGTCCGCTGTGAATATCTACAAAGTTCAAGGGTGTGAGTTATTTCGGTTTCGTGCTTGGGCACCTTCCTCAGAGAACAGAATGATCAAACACCCTATTTGTTGTCATAAGAACAAAACAACACTAGAGGATAACTCTTTGTGGTTAGTCTGTTTGTAATCATTCTATGTAACTGGAACCCCACTCTCTTTTAGAACGTGGGGAAAAATTCGGTATCACCCAAGAAGACTTACCTCCTGAAAAAGTCATCCCTGTAATAGCAAAGATCTTTGCTTATAAAAGTGTGACAAAACCCATCTCCAAACCACTGTTGACGGTTTGCCTGGGGACGAAGAGCAGGATCCGGCACAGGTATGGGTGGCCCAGGCTCTAGGCAAACGACTCGTGCTCTCATATTTCACTTTAGAATTGGATTCCTTACACGAGACTCATGCAGTTCTTCTCTTTGCCAATAAAAATACACTTTTCCCTTCATTTGCGGCAGTTATGTGAATACCAGGCAGGTTCTAGGTAATTTCTGAACACAAAAATCCATTTACTGACTTGAACACAGTGTGAATTTACATGATGTCAAATAACACAGTCGACTGAACTGTTATCTGTTCCACCTGTTTCAAGGCACTTAGAAGCAGTCCAAATGTCTCTATTAAGAATACGCTCATATCAAATACATCATATTAGAAAGTCTGAAGCAGGTGTTACTGGCTTGATTAATAATTCAACAGACTTGAACACCCATAATACTTCGTCTGGGAGACACGAGCCAGACTACAGCGGCGGGCCCATACCTTCATGGCGATTACTTTTCGGTACTGAATGCCAACTGGTAGTGGTTTGAAGCAGGAAGCCTCCGTGGCCTAACTTTTATGTAAGGACATGATTCGGGCAGCAATATAAAAAATGGACTGCCTGTTAGGGATCACAGACCTCTGGGGAATCTTCCCATGGTCCCGGTGAAAAATAAAGAGAAACAAAGTATTATTCCTAAAAGCACGTGAATAACAATGTGTCCGTGCCATTCGTTCATTGGGCATGATTATGCCCCAGTAATTGTGTCTCAGATGCGGTACTTACTGTTTTTAGACCATGAGGCTACAGCAGCTGAATGGATGGGGAAAACGTCAGCTGAGGCTACCATGCCAGTGGGAAACAACCACAAACACAGTCCTGGGGAAAAAATTAAAGGAAAAGACAAATAAGTATGTATTTGCAAATTATTAAGTGTTGCAGGGGACACACGTGTGTCCTAAAAGAATATAATGGGGGTGGGGGGTGTCTCTACTCCAGGCGGGAGGAAAGGAGAGACTTCTCTGCGAAGGTGCCATTTTTCTAGGCGCAGAGGCAAAAGAAAGAATGAGACACACGCTAAGGACCCCACGGAGGAGGGCGTCAGGAAGTCCTCGACAATGTTGGAAATGCTGCAGAGATGAAGACTGGATGATCCTAAGAAGACACTACCCCATCAGAAAGCGAAAAGTTATTTTGCATACTACCCAGAAATCATGCTCATTAGGTTTAACTCAAAAAAGTTGAAAATAGGGGTGCCTGGGTGACTCAGTGGGTTACATGCCCGAGTCTTGGCTGCCCCTCTGGTCGTGATCTCACGGTTTCATGGGTTGGAGCCCCACATGGGGCTCTGTGCTGGCAGTGCGGAGCCTGCTTGGAATCCTCTCTCTCTCCCTCTCTCTCTGCCTCTCAACCACTCATGTCGTCTTTGTCTCTCTCAAAATAAATGAATAAACTTAAAAAAAAAAAAAGAGTTAAATACACGGCCGCACAAAAACCTGCACGTGGATGTTTATAGCAGTTTTATTCATAATTGTTAAAACTTGGATGCCACCAAGACGTCCTTCAGTGGGTGAATGGAAACACAAACTGGTACAACCAGACTGTGGAATATTATTCACTGCTGAAAAGAAATGAGCTAGCAAGCCATGAAAAGCCACGGAAGAACCTTAAATGTATATTATTAAGTGAAAGGAGCCAGTATGAAAAGGCTACATACGATATGATTCCAACTATTCGACGTTCTGGAAAAGGCAAAACTATGGAGCCAGTAAAAGGACCAGTGATTTCCAGGGGTCGGGGGAGGGCAGGGAAATGAATAAATGGAACACGGACTATTTCAGGGCAGTGAAAATGCTCTGCGTGACACTGTGATGGTGGGGACATGTCATTATACCCTTGTCCAAACCATAGCAGGTGCAACATCAAAAGTGAGCCCTAATATAAAGTATGGACTGTGGGTGATAATGACATGTCCTGTAGGTTCACCGATCGTAACAATATATACTGCTTTAGGGATATTGATGATGGGAGAGGCTGTAAATGTGGGGGTCAGAAAAAAATAATGGAAATTGCTATACGTTTTCCTCTCAATTTTGCTGGAAACTTAAAATTGCTCTAAATATATAGTCTTTTTCAAAAAGTTCATTTGGAGCACAGAAGAGAAAAAAGACCCAGGGAGGAAATTAACGTTTACTGAAGACCTATTGTGTTCCATGAACTAGTAAGAGAAGCTTCAGGCCCGTGAGGTTAACGGAGGTGAAGGGCAGGTGAGAACAGTAACTAAGGCTCGTCTTCAAGAACTTGAACGATTTCACGAAAGAAAAGGGAGAGGTGCCAGAGGCTGAGTCAGGACAACACTGTGGTAGGAGGGAGACCAGAGCATCCTGGTAAGGCAAGGAAAAGGGCAAATAGAGAAAACAAAGAAACGGGAGCCGGGGGGGAGCCTGGGTGGCTCAGTGGGTTAAGCGTCATCTGACTCTTGATTTTGGCTCAGGTCATGATCTCAAGGTGGTGAAATTGAGCCCCATTTTGGGCTCTGAGCTGTCAGTGCAGAGGCTGCTTGGAATTCTCTCTCCCTCTCTCTGCCCCTCCTCTACTCGCTCTGTCTCTCTCTCTCTCTCTCTCAAAAAACAAAACAAAACAAAAAAACAAGCAAACCAACCGACAAGCAAACACCACAACCTTTGAAAAAAAAAAAAAAACAGGAAAAGTTTTAAGAATTAGATAACTTCTCCAAAGCATTATTTATAGCTAATATTTGGGAGGCCTTTAGGATTACTAGCACCATTTTAGCATAAGGAAATGGGGGAGCTAAGAATTTCAGTGGCTCTGAACACCAAACGAGCAATAACATTTGACCCACAGGCTTGTTTGCTAGATGCTTTGTGCAAACTCCGGGTATTTATCCTTAGATGTGTTTCTTAGTCATTCGTTAGAAAACCAAACCAAACCAAAACAAAACAAAACAAAACTCTGCATTGCTTTAGGTCCCAGGAGGGCACAGAGGTGACAAGGGTCTTACCCATCTAGACCTCCGAGAGCATCTCTGAGCCAGGGATACATCAGCAGAATGCCTAGGGAGCCGCTGATAACTGAATGCCCTGGGAATATGTGCTATAGCGCGCAAGAAAGTAGCCAGGGTGTCCCCAGTCCCCCTGCGTACATTTCCACACGGAAACACTCGCGGGAAAGTCCAATTGGTTTAGCAAAGGGCCAGCCCGACGCACGCATCCCGCGTCTCTCTGACTAGACGTGCACGCTTTCTCCAGTATGTTCTGTCTTAGAAAGCATTTCTTATTCTTACGTGCTGAATGCACAGTCACAATTGACACATTCACTTATTGAAATTGGAGGTCACAATATATTTCCTGCTCAGCACCCTCTTCATACAGTATGAAAATTAAATAGATTTCTTGGAAACAGAGAAGCATTTAAAATGTAGGGAGTCGTCGCCGAAATACTTCCAACGGTCCTGTGAGTGTGCAGTTAATTGAGGATGTCAGGCAAGAGTGCATTAAGGGAGGAGGGAACTAACATAAGGACATTTGTTGCTCCCTACCATGCTTTCGCCACAGCAGCCAAAACCCCTCTCCGGAGGGAAGGGGAGAGAAAAACTTCCCCACCTTTTCGCTCGTCTCCCACCTAAATCCATACCTCACGGTCACTAGAACAAAGAATAAACCTGCTAAGGTCATTTCTTCCCAGCCATGTGTCCTAAACGCTGTTCTGTGCTCTTCCAAAAAAGAGCCCAGACTGGTGTCCCTAAAAGATGACAAAGGTCAGGGGAGAAAAATGCTTAGCAAGATGCATGGCCAGGACCCACCCCCCAGCAAGCCCCAGAAAAATTCTCAAATGCTGCAAATTGTGGACGAATTAACATGGGAAAGAGGGTGTTGCTCTCTTGCTTACTCTATGGTTTACAAAGCCTCTCCGACTTCTGGGGAATCAGGCTCATGCTTAGGAGCAGGATTTGAAATGAGCAAAAGCCTTTTGTTTTGTAGAGCTGTAAAATTACACCCAGTGGCACCTGCTATTGTAGCTAACTGTGTTCTTCACTCATCATTCAATTAATACCTAATCCTCTAAGTGCAACGTTGTGGGGCAGTAGAGGAAGTAATTCAACAAACACAATGGAAAATAACTTGCGAAACAGCAGGTCAAGTACTCAACATAAAACGCATATCAAATATAAGATTTCGCAAAGGGTAAATTAATTTGCATGCTCTGAAAACTCCGTCTCGCAACGAGGCGTTAATTTTTTACCTCGGGAGAAAGGTTTCTCAGCAAATGAAATTTTAAAATACTGCTCATCGTATCTCTCTATTTTCCCTGTTCTTTTCTCCCCTGTTCACTCTCCGCTCCTCAACACAAACAAGAAAAATAATCAGTATAGGCTTCTGGCAACACAGCGAGAGAAATGTGAGATTGGCCCTTAAGGGAATTTTTATTCTCAAGTGGATGTAAATGTATTCATCAATTCAAAGAAATGCATAGTGTGTTATATACACAATACATTAATAAATAGCCATGCATTAAAAAGTAATGAGGTTTTCCACAAAACAACATCCTGTGGTGTGTAAGGTCATAAAAAAGATACTAAAAGAGGGAGAAGAGATTATGTGTAAAATCTGATTAAAATACAGAAACACCATCATATATGTAAGATGTAATAAATATTTTATTAGTTAACTATAAACAAAAGAACAAATGCAGTAAAATGTAATTAAAAATGTAAAAGTGAAGGATGTGATTTATTTCACTGCGATAATATTAATATTACAAACCGCACGTAAATGGATATCAAGACTATATTGTAGAAAGGGTGGAAAGCAGCCATTCATTTCTTATAATGAGATTTCATCCTTTTTTTTTTTGATTTACATGTGTTTAAATATTTCAAATAGTGAATGAATAATGTTGCTCTTAAACCTTACACAGCTTAGCACATTCTCAGATTTCCATCAGTCCTTGGAAGAGATTTGCATGTTGGCAGGCAGTTTCCAGGCAGAACCACTAATTGTGAAAATAGAAGAAAATTGACTGGCAGAAACCAAGAGTATTTTTAGGGCTGTTGGCTGAATGAGTTTGGCTTTGAGTTGTAACCCCCTACTCGTGAAGGTGCTAGAACCAAAAATAGAGTGTTACACAAGGTTCCCCAATTAAAAAAGGTGAAAAGACCAAAATGGAACATTCATCAACTACTATTGGCTTGAAAACTCTGAGGGGTCTAACCTGCTAAGATTATGTGAAAGGGACTTTGCTGGCATTGCTTCTGAAAGAGAGCAGAAAGTCAGAGGTTTTTCTTCAACCCCATCGAAACCTCGGCACACGAAAAACCCTGAGAAAGGAGGTGCACCTTGTGTTAGAAACCATCCCTTCTTGTTGAGACTCAGTGAAAGGGAACATACATCTTAAAGAACTCTCTTCCACGTTTATGGACGACATGCACAAAATCACCCTGCAGTTGGGCTACAACTTGGTCCTCCATCTGAGTAATCATCTCATACCTCTCTTGAGGGGTCTACCTCGCAAAAGGAAATACGATTTCTTTTATTATCAGAGAGGGAGGAAATAGATTCCGAAAGAGCATGAATTGGCCACTTTATTCAACTGGTATGTAGGCGAAACGAGGTTTGAGTTGCAACCTCTTTCTTTAAGCTTCCGTATTTATTTTTGAGAGAGAGAGAGAGAGAGAGAGGGAGGGGCAAAGGAAGAGGGAGAGAGAATCCCCAGCAGGCTCTGTGCTGTTAGTGTGGAGCCCAAGACAGGGCTGGAACTGACAGACTGAGATCATGACCTGGGCTAAGATCAAGAGTCAGACACTCAACCGACTTAGCCACCCAGGCACCTCTGAATGCCAGCTTTCTGAACCCATGTGCACTAAGCTTTCCGCTCTGCCCTAAATGCCCTCAAATTTCATGACGTCTCCAGTGGCTTCTGAAGTGTTTTCCTTTTATCTTTACGGTACCTCTGTTTCTGACCTGCCTACTGCCTTATCGTCACCTAATTCCCATGTTTCCCAGTCGCATTATGAACTGGGCCTTCATATTTCCAGCTGTCAAAGCCCTACGAGTACGTGTTTGTCACCGTCCTCATGTCTGGCCTTCCCACACCCTGTCCATTGGCATAGCCTAGAAATGAGCTGCCTTGATTTTGCTTACCTTATCCCCACCTGCAAACAGCATCCAAAGCAGCACTGAATCGTGGGAGTTTCCATTTCTTCTAATGCAGATATCTCCATTCATTTCTCCTGGTATAAAAATGATCTTGCAATCTCCCTTCTCGATGAAGCTTTTCTGAATAGATCAAAGAGCAATTTTTGCTTCTCTGGTCTATTGGAGTGTGAGTCAGGAATATTTTAGCCACACCGGTAGGAGGAATCCGGCTACAATGGCTTCCACCAACATGGATTTGTATTCCTACACAGCAAGATGTTCAAAAGTCAATGGTTACTGGTTTTGCTTCTTCAGTCTAAAGACGTAAAGAGCAATGCCACTACTTTTATCTGTCCTTCATGGTCATAAGGTTGCTGCAGGGGTGCCTGGGTGGCTCAGTTGGTTAAGCTGCAGACATTGGCTCAATCACGTTCTCATGGTTGGTGGGTTCGAGCCCCGCATCTGGCTCTGTGCTGACAGTGCAGAGTCTGCTTGGGATTCTCTCTCTCTCTCCCTCTCTCGGCCCCTCCTCCATTCACAATTTCTCTCGCTCTCAAAATAAATAAGTAAACCTAAAAAAAAAAAAAAAAAAGAGGGTTGCTGCAGCCCCGCCATCATCTCTACACTTAAGGCAAAGAGTTGGAAGAGAGAACAATTTCAGGGGCTATATGAGAAAAACCAAAGCTTTTCCCAGAACTGCACATCAGACTTCCCCTTCCCTTTCATTCACGAGAACGATGTGATGTACTCTACATATTAACTGGAAGTTGGCTAGAAAGAAGTTGGAAATGGTGACTTGGTTAGCCACCCAAGAGTGTCTGCCATATTCATTGAACCAAAATAATTGTGTTTCCTCACTAAGCAAACATTGTACCAGATGTTTATCCTCTCACTCGGGCAATAAACAAAGCCTAATTGAGAGCTTTTTCTGTGCACAGCATTATGTTCATATCATGGAAGATACAGAAATAAACCAAGCACAGATCCTAGCTTCAGAGGACATGGCCTAATAGAAAATATAACATGAATACTATGACATATACAGTATGACAAATATAACATAAACAAGGTAAACTCTCCACTGCCTTAAAATCTAAATAAGTAAGCGTGAAGCATGGGAATAAATGAGGAGTGTTCGAAACACTAGCGAACAGATAAGGCAGAATGTTACAAATAGGTGCAGTTCTCTGACAGCATAAAATGTGGATAAGGGAAAAGTTATAATAGGACAGAATCAGCTCCATAGACTGTTTTGTGTAAGAAATAATGGGGAAGTCATGTTTTAATCATAAGGAAAGAACATGAATTAAGCTACAACAGTGGTTTCCAAAATATTTTCGGTCAGGTAGCCTTATCGATAAAAAAGCTTTGAGAAAAAAAATATTTAAGCATTGGCCCTTAGTATGCCTATGGATACATTATTTATAAGTTATATACATAGAACTAAGTATGGAGATGAAGAAGTGATTTATAAATTACATACATATACCATTGTACTGATATAGTATCTACCTAATAAAACACACACAAAATTGAAAGTTTAGAAGGATGGCGTTCAAAGTATCTCTCCAGAGGATTCTTACCAATTACAGAGTATAAAATAGTAAGTTTAAGGTGGAGAAACCTGGCAGACACCATCTTAAAAATATGATTAAAACCAGACCACTAGTAATTGGTAGAGACGCATCAGTATCAGATGCCTTCTGATAAGACGCATCGAGAAAGGAACAGTATCCCTTATGTGGCATTCCTGCTAAAAATGCATCCCCCCGGGGCGCCTGGGTGGCGCAGTCGGTTAAGCGTCCGACTTCAGCCAGGTCACGATCTCGCGGTCCAGGAGTTCGAGCCCTGCGTCGGGCTCTGGGCTGATGGCTCGGAGCCTGGAGCCTGTTTCCGATTCTGTGTCTCCCTCTCTCTCTGCCCCTCCCCCGTTCGTGCTCTGTCTCTCTCTGTCCCCAAAATAAATAAACATTGAAAAAAAAAATTTTTTTTAATAAATAAATAAATAAAAATGCATCCCCTGATTTTAGTTATGAGGAAACATCACACAAACTCAAAGTAAAGAACATTTTGCAAAATACCTGGCCGGTACAATTCTTCAAAGAGTCCGAGTATTTCCCAGATTGGAGATGAATAAGGAGAAATGAATGTGGATCCTGCATTGGGTCCTGGACCAGAGAAAGAACATTAATGGGACAGTCTGAAACATTTGAATAAGGGTTTTAGAGGCATTCATAGTATTGTGTCTGTATTAGTGTCAGTGATACTAATACAATATTAGTATTAGATCAATATTAACCTGGTTGGGTTCCTTATTTAATATGTTAACTGTTCCTTACTTAATATGTAATATGTTAATAGGT
The DNA here is from genome assembly GCF_016509475.1 of Prionailurus bengalensis. Taxonomy (NCBI): domain Eukaryota; kingdom Metazoa; phylum Chordata; class Mammalia; order Carnivora; family Felidae; genus Prionailurus; species Prionailurus bengalensis. Next base: position 10,818,978 of record NC_057353.1, on the reverse strand, counting down.
TAACTGGTCCTTATTTAATATGTTAACCTTTGGGGAAGCTAGGGAAAGGGTATATAAGATTTCTTAATGCCATTTTTCAATTTTCCCAAATAAAAAAATACAAAAAAGGATATGACCTTTAAGACATAGATATAGAAGTTCTTGGCAATGTACAAAAAGGAAAAAGGACGAAGAAAAAGGAGGAGGAGGAGGAGGGGGAGGAGGAGGCGTCTAAGGGTGATTAGGAGTCTAATTTCCTACCCTAGGCTAGGTGAGGGTGGGGCCTATATTAATGTAATCTCTTTGAATCTTCTTAAAATTAAGCCTTGTTTTAAAGAAGGTAAGAAATGCAAGATACGAGCTAGTACAAGAGCAGGAGAAGACAAACACAAATATTGTGTGGGGTTTGGTAACGTTGGTATCACTCTCACAATTTTTATTTTTGTTTTCCTTCGCCAGTGCTCCATAGTGATTAACAACAAAAACCTAAAAACACAAATGGCCGGTGTGCCTATCTTCAGTATCGGGAAGGAAAGACTGAGCTGGGGAGACTGTCTCCTTTCCCACAACCAGGCTGGGGGAGTTCACCAAAAATCCAAGCGGGTCAGGCAGCTTCAAAGAGGAGACAAAGGACAGCAGGGCCCCTGGGTCATACCACAAGGAGGAGATTTGGAGCATAGGAAGCCCTAACCGTGAGCAAGAATCCTGGGACTGAGCAACAACTTAAGGATAATAAGAAACGGGAGACAGTAAGAGAGAAAACAATTCTGCACTGGTAAATGCTCTTCTCCCACCCCACCCCAACTAAACTTCAGCCCTTTCATGTTATCACCGTGAATAGACATGTATGGTATGCCTGCTGTTAGTTCCACCATAAATACAAACGCATTTATTGAGCACCAACTACAGGTGACAGCCTTAAGGGTATAATTCTCAAATGAATCAAAGTGGGCATTAATATGGGTCTTCCCATAAATTTGTTTACCTGTACCTGTACTCTGTCTGCTCCTGGGTCCCCGCATCCTTCATGGAGACACCTGTCATCTTTGGCCACTCCCTGTCCGCTTCCCTGTCGAGTATGACACTTCAGGTACCTCTTTACCCTTGGTCTTGACACCTTGATCCATTTCATGGTGCCTATTGGCGCTCGCTCAGCCCGAGACAGACTTCCCAGATCTGACCGCGTAATCCTGTCACTCTCTAGGGATGGAAGGAGAAAGAGAGGAAAGGGGAAATGAAGACAATAGTTACGACATCCCTTCCCACAGTAAACGCTTAAATCCTGGGGAAGGAAGAAGTGAGAGTTATCGGGTGGCCCCACTGTATTTCTGAAGTGATGGTCATTTCATCCTGCTGCCACTTTCCTCTTGTGCCCTGCAGCCTTTACCACTTATCCTTCTATGTGTATAGCATCAGCCTCTCCTAACTTCTACACTCTTGGTTCCGCGAACTACTGGATATTTCCACCTGGAAGTCTCAAGAGCACCCCCAAATTGTGCAGTTCCCCAACCTGCTCCCTTTCTTTATCTTCACCAGAGCCGGAGCCAGAAGGTTGTCCCAGACTCTTTTCCCTCAGCTGATCAACCCAGATGCCTATCAGTTGTCAACAGTCCCATCAGTTCCCAACAGTCCCATCAGTTCTACCCAGATTACCTCGCTCATATTGACTCCCTCCTCTGCCACCTGATTACTACTGCTCGGGCCTTCACTATCTCTCACTCAGACTCTTGCAATCGGATTTGTGCTGATCTCCCTGCTTCTGGTACTCCGTATCTACTCTATCTCTTGTGACCTAATCCTTTCTCTCTCTCTCTCTCTCTCTCTCTCTCTCTCTCACACACACACACACACACACCCTCTCAAATCTATTCTCGCTGATACAGAGCTGGGATTATATTCCTAAACTTCAGATATGACCATTTCACACCCCTGCTTGAATCCCTGCCATGGTTTCTTACCTGCTTAACCAAAGTCCCGACAAGTGAGCCCGGACTCCAGCCTAGTTCCTGCCTGCCTCTCCAGCCTCTTTGTACCGTTCTCAGCACTCAATAACCTGCGAGCCGTAGATTCAGAACAGGGTGTACCTTCCCTTTCCTTAGAAAAGCCAAGCTAACCTCCCCCCCACCCACCACCCATCCAATCCAATCCACCTGGCAAACTTTCACTCATCCCCCATGATTCAAAGCAAATCTTCCACAAGAAGCAATACGTGTTGGGGCGCCTGGGTGGTGCAGTCGGTTAAGCGTCCGACTTCAGCCAGGTCACGATCTTGCCGTCCGTGAGTTCGAGCCCCGCGTCGGGCTCTGGGCTGATGGCTCAGAGCCTGGAGCCTGTTTCCGATTCTGTGTCTCCCTCTCTCTCTGCCCCTCTCCCGTTCATGCTCTGTCTCTCTCTGTCCCAAAAATAAATAAACGTTGAAAAAAAAATTTTTTTTAAATAAATAAATAAATAAAGAAGCAATACGTGTTGGCGAAGATGTGGGGGGGGGGGGGGAAGAACGCTTGTGGCCTGTTGGTGGGAATGCAAACTGGTGCAGCCACTGTGAAAAACAGTATGGAGGTCCCCCCACCCCAATAAGGAAAATAGAACTACCCTATGATCCAGTCACTCCACTCTGGGTATTTACCCCAAGAATACAAAAACACTAATTCATAAAGATATAGGCACCCTATGTTTACTGCAACACTGCTTACCAAAGATGCTCCAGTATCCATTGATGGATGAATGGATAAAGATGTGTATATATACATAATGGAATATGATTCTGCCATCAGAAAGAATGCAGTCTTGCTTCTGCAATAACACGGATAGAGCTAGAGAGTGAAATATGTCAGTCAGAGAAAGACAAGTACCATGTGATTTCACTCATGTGGAATTTAAGAAACAAAAATAAACAAAGAAAAAGTGAGACAAACCAAATAATAAAGAAACATAAACAAACAAACAAACATATTTAAAAAAGAGACAGGAGGGAAGCAAGCAGGGGCAAAGGAAGAGGAAATCTAAAGAGGTACACACACTCCAGACAAAGGAGGACAGGAGGTTCTGCACAAAGAGAGAGAGAGAAGAAAGAGAGAGAGGGAGGAAAGGTGGGACGGAAAAGGAAAGGAAAAGAAAAGAAAGGGAAGGAAAGGAGAAGAGAGGAGAGGAAAAGGAAGAGGGAAAGGGAGAGGAAGAACTATTCAGGAACCATTGAACAGGCAGCAGAACTGTAAGAACCTGACAAATACCCTAAATCTTTGTCCCTACACCTGTTCTTCTGACCAGTTTTTTATTCTTAGCTTCCGTTTTTTTTTTTTTTTTAGTTTATTTTATTTTGAGGGACGGGCAGAGAGAACGGGAAGGAGAGAATCCCAGGTAGGCTCTGTGCTCTCTCGAAGCTGGGGCTCGAACCCACAAACCACAAGATCGTGACCTGAGCCAAAACCAACAGTCTGACGCTTAACTGACTGAGCCACCCAACCTCCCCTCGTATTCTTACCTTCTGTCTGTTTCTCTTGGAACGATTAGCAGACAGCCTTGACAACAAAGAGTCTATCGGGGGAGCTAGCAAGGAAGGAGAGATCTGGAGCTTTCTGTCCCGTCCCCCTGGAAGAAGCACACCAGGTGCAGTGCATGGTAGCCGACCTGGAGAGAGGAGAGTGACAGAATCCCTGAGCACTGCAGAGGGCGAGAAGAGACCCCGACTAGAAAGATCCTTTATTTCCCACAACTACTCTGTGCAACATACTAGTGCCTGCGGTAGATACACAAGACAGACACTTCTCAGTCTGTTATCGGAAGACGTTGATGAATACTAAAGAATTTGGAGAAAGGAACAGTTAATTGTGTCTGAAGAATCTTATAAAACTTCTTAGAAGAAGGGTCCTTGGAGCTGGAGAATAAGGGAAGGATTTCGACAGGTGCCTATGGAAAGGGGACCCTTCCAGAGTTGCTCGTAGACCGGGAACCTAGACAACATCCCCTGCTGTGTACATCTCCAGCAATACCGACACCAGGGTCTGCTCATTGGTCATTTTAATATCTCTATTCTTAGACCATGCATTTAAATACATCTTTCTCAGTAGAAGAATGCAGAATCAGTGTCCTCACGGCTACCATTTTGCAGCGAAGTTCCTAGAATGGTTATTTGCTTACTAACTGTTGATGCTAGGGACAATGAGATAAAAATGATCCTTTTGACGACACTATCAACTTAATTTCCCTTGAAGAAGAAAGAGTTTGGGTTGCTTCTCGCTTTGTTGTTCGCGTGTTTTGAGGAATGCCTGAATAAGAGTAAAAAGGTATACTTGCAATGACCCACGTGAGATCAACACCTGTCGTTCTCAACCAAAGCTCTCTTTTCTGTCGTCATGAACTCTTCTAGAAGAGCTGAGGGTGGAAAATTTAACAGTTGACAATTCAGGGTTGGCCTTCAGGGTTTAGATGCCGCAGGCATGCCAGAATCTCCTAGGAGAGCAGGTAAGGAGGTAGCTTAGCATCTTGCCATTAAACCGAACTTTTAAATGAGTCACTTATATACATATATATATATGTATATACATATGTGTGTGTGTGTATACTGGGTTTATTTTACTGTAAAACGTCAGAATGATCAAAATAGCAACAAATTTAGATGACAAAAACTTGAGTAGAAGACAGAGTTAGTTATCAAAGGTAGACAAAAACAAAGATCATAACTAATTTGTAAATTGAACTGAGAGTAAACCAAGGAAATTAAGAAATGCAATTTAAATGTTCCCATAATTCAATATAAGTCACAAAATGTGTGTGCCTTTCAAATTAAGTCCATACTCACTAAGAAATAGCTCCGTTTTAATCCTTTGTGAAAGCAAACAATTCATTTCACAGAAAATTCTCAACCTTCTGCAGGGAGAAAAAAACTAAGATTTCTAAACTATAATTCAGTGGCCTATTTAAAGGTTCTGGCAGGTGAGTGACACTTCGTAGAAATTTTGAGAGGCTATGCCTGCAGCAATGAAGAAGAGAACTCACAATTCAGAGCATCAGTTATTGGCCAAGTGTTTCACTTTTTAATCTTACCTTACTGAATCCTCATCAGTACCTTTAAAATAGAGACACATTCATTACATCAGTATATATTGTAACATTATTTTATTATTATTTTTCTGTGATTGTTGTTACTACTAATACAGTGGGGCACCTTTGACTTTCCGGTTTTTGGTCAATACATAAGAAAGAAATTAAGCCAAAATTACCCTCATAAAGTCACCTAAACACACTTTATATATATATACAAAGTTATATGTGTGTGTGTGTGTATATGTGTGTGTGAGCGTGTGTATATGGGGAATTTTGGTATATATAGATATAGATATAGATAAATAGATATATAATTATATATATGTTATATAATTATATATATTATATAATTTTATGTATACATGTATATATAATTTTGAGAGAGAGAGGGAGAACATAAGAATATGAGTGAGGGAGGGGCAGAGGGAGAGGGAGAGAGACTAATAAGGAGGCTCCATACCTAGCGTGGAGCCCAACACAAGGCTAGATCTCAAGACCGTGAGAGCATGACCTGAGCGGAAATGAAGAGTCAGACGTTTAACCAACTGAGACGCCCAGGACCCCCACTTAAACACTTTAATGTGTAAGGATAAACCCTTAGGAACTCCAAGCATTTATTAACTTCTTATCTCTCTGCTTTTGGTCTCTGCACTCCTTTCCCTGCTGCAGATCACTCCCTTCCCCTTCCCGCCTCCCTTTCCCTCTTCTTTTCCCCCCACTCCCTCTCCCTCCCTCTCCTCCTCTCTTTTAGGTAAGTTAAGTGTGCACAATGAAGCAAGTGCTTTATCATTCACTGTGCCTCTAGTACCCGCCAGGAACTGTGCTACGTCCTTTGGATACGTATTATTTCTAGTGCATAACGAAATTTGAAAAATAGAGAACTTCATCACTATTTTACATAAGAGGAAATACAGCTCAGTCACAGAGTTTAAGAAATGTGTCCAAGATCACGAAAGTGGTAAGTCCTGACCCAATTTTTTCTGAAGACAAAACAGTATTATATCTTATATAATACGCTGTGATACCTCCTAGTCAAATGTGTTGGTTGGTGTGGTGACAGATATTGAGACAAATTCCCTTCATACACTTCAGAACCTTAGCTTCTGGGGCCAAAAGTTGGAACGTGAAAAGTCTCCAATCTTCAAATAAACAAAACCTGCAATTTGGGTAGATGGCCACTAGGTGGCAGGTGTTCAATGGTTACTTTGTGATCCAAAAGGCAATGACTACTGTACGCGCGCCTGAGAGTCTCCATCACTTACTAACAGTGTATCTTACAAGTCTGATAAGCACTCCTCGCCCGGACTCCCCTGCCTGAAAATGAAATAACATTAGTAAAGATTTCATAAATCGGGTCTGAGGATTAAATGAAATAATGGAACAGAACAGGCATTCACTGCACATTAACCTCTTGGAATGCTTGATCTCCTCTGTTAATCCAATAGCTTCTATGGTATTCTAGACTGTTCTTTTACAACGAGGAGTACACTTCAGCCCTTTCTGTTCCTCTGATACACCACCTCTTGTTTGCCAGCCCATAATATCCGCCCCTCCCAGCAGGGTCTCACATTTTGCTGCCCCCATGCCAATTTTGGAGCTTCGGGGGGATATCTAACTAGTACAAAGGCGTGTAGTTAGTAAGAGATGAGCTTAGATGCAAATGGGGCGACTGACTGCACAGCCTGGGCTCTTAACCACATATCAGTGGTTATTAACCTTGACTTTATAGCATACTAACTTGGGGAACATTTCTTGAAAGCTCTGGAGCCTTTCCATGCCCACGGAATTAGAATCTAAGCATGTTCAGTTCCACAAGCAATTGGCTTATATCCACGGACTTGCGATCAACCGTGTGACACTTTTCTGACCCTCCCCCCCCCCACTCATAGCAACGAACTTGGGGCCCAATTCCATACCTTTCTCACTAGTCCTGAAATGTTCTCTCTCCTCAAAATGAATTCTAAATGTTCAGGGAGTTTGTACTCAACCTCTCAAAGCACCTCTTGCCGCTTATCTGACAAAACCCGCCTCACTCCCTCTCTCGCTGTTATAACAGGAATAACTGCCAGGGAGCAAGATAAAGAAACAGTTTCTCTTCTGTGGTTTCCTGTTTCTAGTTCCACTGCATCTTTTTTTCTGCTACTCTGTCCTTTTGCCACTTGAAAGAAGTAAGAAGAGAAAAAAAAATAAATAAATAAGTGATAGAGTAGCATAATCCCATTGAGACCCTAAAGTGGCCAGGGGCTGAGTATTTGGAAGAGGACGCAATCCTATATTTTCATGTTAAAGAAATGTCAAGATGCCTTTTACCATTTAAATCGGTAGCTGGATGTAGCTTACTTAATTTAATGATAACAATGATTAAAATTAGCCAGTTGGCTCAACCAGTTCGCTCTATCAACACTCAGTAGACTGTTCTTTTTCTGCCTTAGTTAGCAAATTATTAAACATATTTCTGTTCTCAGCAAATCTAAAGATCGAGGGCGTAGCCCTGCCTCAATGCACACTATCACATGCTCTTTGCTCAACGTTGTTATTGTCTCTGTACTTTTAAATTTCTCCTCTGAAATATTGAATGATCATACGAGATGACTTCTGCAGTCATACTCAATTCTAAAATGCTATGATTTTATCTCCCTATAAGACTATTAACAGTGCCCTTAATATAATTATTTTTCCCTTCAAATGTTTGCACTACTACAGAAGGGAGAGGAGCTGATTTGTCGGGAGCTTTTGATGGAAAACACTTGGGTTTTTAGACGATTATGAGCTCAGTTAGCAAATGCTGAAAAGAACAGGGTATTCTAGGCTACATCATAAGAAGTAGGGATTTCAGATTAAAGGAGGTGAAAGACCCCCTCATACTCTTTGTTATTCAGATGCCATTTGGATACCCATGTTTAGTTCTGACCAGTGTAACCTCAGGAGAGACATTGGCAAGAGACAGCCCATCCCAAGAGAGCAACCTGGGAATCAGGAGCAGCTGAAGAAGCCCAGAATGTGTGATTTCAAAACCCAGCATGCCACGTACATGAATAGTCTCCATGTAAAATTCAGTTCATTCAATGATGTTCCAGAAAGCAGAACCAAAGGTAAGCGTTGAAAATTACAGAGAGACGGTTGTAACTCGTATAGTGAAAATGTCATTCTCCCGGTAACAGTTACTCAAAAAGAGAGTAGATTTCCTTGAAAATAATTCCCTATCACTAACCACAGACAAGCAGGGGCTGTATGGTCAACTATCATGGATTTTGCTACCTAGGTTTCTCCATTTGGTCCGGGCTCAAGTCAAGGGTGTCTGTGGTCCCTGGCAAATCCAGACTCCCTAAAACTGCAAGTACATTACTTCCCAGCCACTGTGCAGCCAAAAGGATATTCGGGTCAATTCTTTTGAGGCATTGAAGAGAGCAGATGACAAGTAGAAAAATAACTTATCTTTCCTTTTTTGTTCTGAAGAGTTTATAATGAATATCCACCCAGTCTGAATAGGTAAAGCAGGCCCATTAATTTCTATCCAGTTCTAAATTTCTCAAAACCGTGTCCATGAACAGAAGATCGTGGTGCATTTCTTCCATCAATCACCTGCTTCTTTTCCATGCTTGCATCTAACGTGGTCTTGACTCTGATCGTTTTTAAATTTTCATCAGGATTATATCTATAGAAAGCCATTTTAGGTTTTTATAATGAAATTAGGATCCTTTAAAAAGCAAGAATTACTGTGCTGCGAAGCTACCCCGTAAACCAGATTCTCGGATATTATATTTCAAGGGCAATCCATGAGACTATGGAAAAATAAAGGTCAATTTGAATATTTACATTAAATGAGGCAGGAGGTTAGAACAAATGGGCATCTGCTGGAGAGATAGATGATCTCTCATTATTCACACTGGCATCCAATTCATTCAGGGTGATTTGGCCTCCAGTTAGCCAAAGAATTCCAGATCATATCAAAATCTCTTTCATGTAGCTTAAAACCATTTGCCTGCTCTCAAGATGTTACAGGCACTCCTGCTATTACATCAAACCAAGGGCCACCCCGGTTACATCCCCCTAGGCAGCTAATGTACTCAACGTTGTTTGTGAATCACGGCTTCCAAAAGACAAAGACAGAAACTGACATGCTTTCAGAACATAAATTAAGAACGTAAACGCTCTTTTCAACAGTTAATAAGGCTAAGAGAGAAAAATGCTTTTCCCTCGTAGAGTAGAAAGAATCAGAATGCTACACGAAAGCACACATCAGGCTTTCCTGGGTTTGAACACCGCTGGGTTGACTAGAGGAGAGGCAGCCTGTTAGGAGAGGAGAGGAGAGGAGAGGAAGAGTCCCCAAGGCAGGGTTAATCCTGATGAGTGCTTCAGGTCACTGAGGCAGGAAGGTCAGTGCCGGCAGAAACACAAAACAAGGAGGAGACGATTACATTCATTTGTTGAAAAAGGTATTGCCACTGGATCCCAGATAAAGGTGTGAGAAGGAAAGTCATTTGCCTGCGTTCCAATAATTGTAACACGGTCTCTTTTTCATGGCGGTGTTCTCCCAACATTGTGAGTGTGCTAAGTCCCCAACCTCACCACTTCTGGTATCTTCCACCACAAGGAAATGTCCTCTCTGCCGAGCCTGTTTGCAGCACAGGAGCTGCAGAACAGGTTATACTGAGCACCTAATGATTCTTAGGTCCTGGGAGTTGACCCTTTCGGGACACTTGCATTAGAACCGGGTCATGACCTTAGTCTTCAGGGTCTCCCGTAAAATGTTGCAGTCATGCTAAGGGAAGTGCTTAGGCATTTGTGGGAAAGGGTCTTCCAAAAGTCTTAAAATCAAAACCGTAGGCAGGGGTGCCTGGATGGCTCAGTCGGGTGAACATCCGACTCTTGGTTTTGGCTCAGGTCACGATCTCACAGTTTCATGAGTTCCGAGCCCCGTGATGGGCTCTGCACGGACAGTTGTGGAGCCTGCTTGGGATTCTCCTTCTCTCCCTCCCTCTCGCTGCCCCTCCCTCCCTCACGCTGCCTCTGTCTCTCTCAAAATAAATACATAAACTTTAAAAACAGCTAATAAAAACATCAAAACCACACGCAAACTATGGCATGAATGTGTCCTTTCAAAAGAATGGCAGCCTTTGCTATTTCCCTGGTGAAGTTTTGTTACGCTCACTCAAAAACAGGCATCATTAAGAGGTCTCGTTGACTTCTAGCATCCTGGGAGCTCGTACTGAAACGTCATAATGGAACATCCCCACCACGCTGGAGTGTGTGAACTTCCAGTGCCTCCAGAGCTCACTGCTCCCAAGTGCCTCTTTAACATAACCGTGAATTCATCCATTTACATTGATGGAGCGCCTACTAGATGTCAGACCCTGCGTTGGGAGTGAGTAGTCAGGGTCCCTTCCCTCAAGAAACTGACAATCTAAACTGCAAGGAGCTTTTTTTTAAAGTCGTACGGTGATGGCAAACTTAAATGTATAACACACATAAGAGTTTGAACTGAACCTTACTGTTTATGTGTTTCCAAGTCTGTGTGTTCCAGAATTTCCGGGGTTTGTGGGTTTCGCTACATAATATCATGCAATGTAAATACTAATATAGCATGTGGACCATCAGTTTAGAACTAATGTTTATGCTGGAGACCAAGATTCAGCCTTGATCTCTGAGGATCTTCCCACAAATGGAAAAGAAACCCCAAATTCTCTGGGACAAGTACACTTAGTGGTCTCAAGTTGTGGATGATAAATCTGCCTCTCTCTGTTCAAAAGAATCATAGGATCATTAAAAAAAATCTTAATCCATCAAATTCTTCTCTTCTGAAGTCTTAAAGTCACGGTCCGTTGTCGAGTATCCTTTCCCAATACGAATAAGGTTAATAAAAAATCATGAATATGCCACTTGCAACATTGCAACACCATGGATGCACCTTGCGGACCTTATACCAAACGAAATAACTCATACAAAGAAAGACAAATACCGTATGATCTCACTTATCTGAGGAATCTAGAAAAGCAAACTCATAGATACAGGGCAGATTGGTGGTAACCGGGCAGAGGGCTGGGGGTGGGAGCGGGAGGAGAGTGAAATGGGTGAAGGTGGTCCAAGGCCACAGGTAAAATAAGAAAGTTCTGAGGATGTAATATGCAGCACGGTGACTGTAGCTAATAAGACCGTATTGTTTATTTGAAAGCTGCTAAGAGAGTGGATCTTAAAAGTTCTCATAACGAGGAAAGAAATTTGTAACTATGAATGGTGACAGATGGCAACTGGCCTTAATTGTGTTGATCACTGTGGAATATCCACATATATCAAACCCTTAGTTGTACACCTGCAACTATATAATGTTACATGCCAGTGATACACAAATACATGCATAAATATCACAAATACAAGTATAAATACATGAGTCTTTCTTTTCTTTCTTTCTTTCTTTCTTTCTTTCTTTCTTTCTCGCTCTCTCTCTTTCTTTCTTTCATTTCAGCTCCTCCTCCCCCTTCTTTTTCGGCTTCCTCTTCCTCGTAACTTCAGGCAAACTTTACAGTGTTTTAGCAAAAGGTCACTGAGCAGGGGTAGAATTGTAGATTCTCAGGGCCACATCTCTGGCTGCAAACAGTAGGGACACACTAAAAGTTTAAACATATGAAGTATCAAGTTAGACAGCTAGCCAAAAGGTTTTCATTTGATGACAAGGCTGTGTTTCTCAGTAACTACACAGCAGGCTTAAGATATTATTTGCTTTCCTCATTATATTTTTATTTGAGTACTAATATCTTAACGGTCATACATGTTAAAATAAGTCGTTCAAACCCACCTTGAACTTGGGAGGGGCCACCCCGCTCAGTACTACTTCTAACAATTACTTTTTTTTTTTTTAACTCCATTCAGTCCAATTCAACAGCATCCCAGGGCCCTGCAAGTCTCTGCTTAGGGTTCTACTCTGGAAACAACCTAGCAAGAAATATTAGGTAATTTGTCATTTGTAGTCACAGAGAAAAAAAATAATATGTAGTGGTTTTTTAATGACCTACTTACCAGTTTACCTGTACTTAGAAATAAGTTTTATTATTTACATAATAAAGAAAGGTTCACAGTTTGCTATTTCAAAAGCAATGGAAGCATTGAAATAAGATTCCTGTTTAACTCTGTGTGGTTAATCTGCAGACCAATTTTATCAGACCTTTACTTCAAACCACCCACATTCTGTAATTGAGACGTGTCTATGCCTTGGGTGGTCACTTAAATGTTGATTCTTCTTACATTATGCCTCACGATTCCTTTTGATTTTTTTCCCCCCGTTTCGAAATTCTCAAGTTCAGCTCCCAAGCGGCACTGCATGAAGTTACTTGACTATGATTATAAAAAGAAAGGGTAAAGTGTGCACTATTTTCATCCCCATCACAATCATTGTCCCATGAATAGATTCTTGATCTGACATTTTCTATTCTTATTGCAATCTTTGTCACAAGAATAAGTTTTTTTCTTTAAAAAAAAAATGTTTCATCCATGCTGTGAAAGCCAGCAGCCAACTCTACTGCTTTGACCTTTTTAATGTTCTCCCATTTGATTAGGAAGCCATTTCTCTTCTTTTCTTTACCGCCATTGGTAACTTAGGAGAAAGGGGGAGAATAGCTAGTCAATCAAAAGGAGACCATATAAAAGGTTAAAGCAGAATAGTTTACTGCCTTTCACAGATAACACTAGCCATTGAGATCCTCGTGTCTTGTTCTGGTGACAAAAAAGTGGCAAAGAAACAGAAAATGGCACAACATGATTCCCTTCTCATAACAACAGTCGTAACAAGAATGAGAGCCAGTGCAAACAACCTGTTCTTCTTCTAATCTTCAACTTGGAAACTTGTTGCTCTGTATGACTGTAGTTCTCTGTAGTCAACTCAGACAATGTCTTTTTAAGTGATGAATTAATTTAAATGCGCTCAACGTTGGGAAAATACCAACCACAGATGAATCATAATCATTTTATTTCCATTCATCTACCTGTAATTGCACACATTTCTCTCAATAGAAATGATTTCTATGTAATGTGCTAAAGTCACCAAACAATAAAATGCTACGGATTTTTTTTTCCCTCAAAAGTAGGTAAAAATAAAACATTTGACAATAAATGACATCACTGAGGTTGAATTATTCTGGAAAGAATTATTGAGAAGTCTGTCTGACTTCCTGGCATCCTTTATAGATTGTCAAAGGTAGGAGGGAGTAGGAATTTTTTTGAGTAACTTAATTGGTGTGGACAGCCAAGGCTGGTCATCAATCCATGGTCAGTTCAAGCCCTGGGGTGGGCTTTCAGGCCTAGATGGTCTACACTGACTTTCTGACCGATTAGATTTATTGCAACTCTTGGCTTAACTTTTTAAATATATTTGATTGTAAATTTAGCTAGCATATACCATATACAGTGTGCTCTTGGCTAGGGAGTAAATTCCCATGATTCGTCGCTTACATACAACATCCAGTGCTCATCCCAAAAAGCACCCTCCTCAGTGCCCATCACCCATTTTCCCCTCTCTCCCACCACCACCCCTCCCCCCATCAATTCTCAGTTTGTTCTCTGTCTTTAACAGTCTCTTGTGGTTTGCTTCCCTCTCTGTTTGAAACTATTTTTTCTCCTTCCCTTCCCCCATGGTCTTCTGTTAAGTTTCTCAAATTCCACATATGAGTGAAAACATAGGATATCTGTCTTTCTCTGACTGACTTATTTCACTCAGCATAATACCCTCCAGTTCCATCCATGTTGTTGCAAATGGAAGAATTTCATTCTTTCTCATTTGCCAAGTAGTAGTCCATTGTATATATAAACCACATCTTCTTTATCCATTTGTCAGTTGATGGACATTTAGGCTCTTTTCCATAGTTTGGCTATTGTTGAAAGTGCTGCTATAAACATTGGGGTACGTGTGCCTCTATGAATAAGCACTCCTATAGCATTTGAATAAATTCCTAGCAGTGCTATTGCCGGGTTGTAGGGTAACTCTGTTTTTATTTTATTTTATTTTTTTGAGGAAACTCAACACCGTTTTCCAGAGCAGCTGCACCAGTTTGCATTCCCTCCGCAACAGTGCAAGAGGGCCGTTTCTCCACATTATCGCCAATATCTGTTGTTTCCTGAGTTTTTAATTTTAGCCACTTTGACTGGTGTGAGGTGGTATCTCAATGTGATTTTGACTTGTATTTCGCTGATGATGACTGATGTTGAGCATCTTTTCATGTTTCTGTGGGCCACCTAGAAGCCCTCTTTGGAAAAGTGTCTATTCATGCCCATTTCTTCACTGGATTGTTTGTTTGGGGAGAGTTGAGTTTGGTAAATTCTTTGTTGATTTTGGATCCTAGTCCTTTATCCGGTATGTCGTTTGCAAGTATCTTCTCCCATTCCATAATTTGTCTTTTAGTTTTGTTGACTGTTTCCCTTGCAGTGCAGAAGATAAGGTCCCAATAGTACATTTTTGCTTTTATTTCGCTTGCCTTCAGATACGTGTTAAGTAAGAAGTTGCTGCAGCTGAGGTCAAAGAGGTTATTGCCTGTTTTCTCCTCTAGGGTTTTGATGGTTTCCTGTCTCACATTTAAGTCTTTCATCCATTTTGAGCTTATTTTTGCGTATGGTGTAAAAAAGTGGTCCAGTTTCATTCTTCGGCATGGTGCTATCCAGTTCTCCCAACACCATTTGCTAAAGAGAATGTCTTTTTTCCATTGGATCCTTTTCCTGCTTTGTCAAAGATTAGTTGGCCATGCATCTGTGGGTCCAATTCTGGGCTCTCTATTCCATTCCATTGGTCTATGTGTCTGTTTTTGTGCCAATACCATACTGTCTTGATGATTACAGCTTTGTAGTAGAGGCTAAAGTCCAGGATTGTGTTGCCTCCTGCTTTGGTTTTCTTTTTCAACATTACTTTGGCTATTCGGGGTCTTTTGTGGTCCCATACAAATTTAAGGATTGTTTGTTCTAGCTCTGGGAAGAATGCCGGTGCAATTTTGATCGGGATTACATTGAATGTGCAGATTGCTTTGGGTAATATTGACATTTTAACAGTATTTGTTCTCCTGATTCATGGGCATGGAATGTTTTTCCATTTCTTTGTGTCTTGTTCAATTTCTTTCATAAGTTTTCTATAGTTTTCAGCGTACAGATCTTTTCCATCTTTGGTTAGGTTTATTCCTAGGTATTTTATGGTTCTCCGGTGCAATTGTAAATGGGAGTGATTTCTTGATTTCTCTTTCTGTTGCTTCATTATTGGTGTATAGAAATGCGGTTGATTTCTGTACATTGATTTTGTATCCTGCGACTTTGCTGAATTCATGTATCAGTTCTAGCAGCTTGTTGGTGCAGTCTTTCAGGTTTTCCATGTAGAAGATCATGTCATCAGTGAAAATGAAAGTTTGACTTCTTCTTTGCCAATTTGGATGCCTTTTATTTCATTTTGTTGTCTGATTGCTGAGGCTAGGACTTCCAACACTATATTAAACAACAATGGTGAGAGTGCTTCCCTGTCATGTTCCTGATCTCAGGGGGAAAGCTCTGTTTTTCCCCATTGAGGATGATATTAACTGTGGGCTTTTCATATATGGTTTTTATGATGTTAAGGCATGTTCTTTCTATCCCAACTTTCTTGAGGGTTTTTACCAAGAAAGGATGCTGTATTTTGTCCAATGCTTTTTCTGCATTGATTGACAGGATCATATGGTTCTTATCCTTTCTTCCATTAATGTGATGTATCACATTGATTGAGTTGTGAGTAGTGAACCAGCCCTGCAGCTCTGGGACGAATCCCATTTGATCATGGTGAATAATTCCTTTAATATACTTTTGAATTAGTATTTTGTTGAGAAATTTTGCCTCCAGGTTCATCAGAGATATCAGCCTGTAATTCTGCTTGTTAGTGGGGTCTCTGGTTTGGGAATGAAGGTAATGCCGGCTTCATAGAATGAGTCTGGAAGTTTCCCTTCCGTTTTGATTTTTTGGAACAGCTTGAGAAGGATAGGTATTAACTCTGCTTTGAATGTCTGCTAGAATTCCCCTGGGAAGCCATCCGGCCCAGGACTCGTATTTGTTGGGAGATTTTTGATAACCAATTCAGTTTCTTTGCTGGTTATGGGTCTATTCAAATTTTCTATTTCTTCCTTTTTGAGTTTTTGTACTGTGTGGGTGTCTAGGAATTTGTCCATTTTCTCCAGGTTGTCCAGTTTGTTGACATATAATTTTTCATAGTATTCTCTAATGATTGTTCTTATTTCTGTGGTGTTGGTTGTGACCTCTCCTCTTTCATTCGTGATTTTATCTGTTTGGGTCCTCTCTCTTTTCTTTTTGAGAAGTCTAGCTAAGGGTTTGTCAATTTTGTTTACTTTTTCAAAACACCAGTTCTTACATTCATTGATCTCTTCTACTGTTTTTTTAGATTCTACATTGTTTATTTCTGGTCTAATCTTTATTATTTTTCTTCTGCTGCTGGCTTTGGGGTTAGTTTGCTCTTCTGCTTCTAGTTCCTTTTGGTGTGTAGTTAGGTTTTGTGTTTGGGATTTTTCTCGTTTCTTGAGATAAGCCTGGACTGCAATGTATTTTCCTCTTAGGACTGCCTTTGCTGCATCCCAAAGTGTTTGGACTGTCATATTTTCATTTTCATTTGCTTCCATATATTTTTTTAATGTCTTCTTTAATTGCCTGGTTGACCCATTTATTCTTTAGTAGGATGTTCTTTAACCTCCATGCATTTTCTGGCTTTCCAAATTTTTTCTTGTGGTTGACTTCAAGTTTCATAGTGTTGTGATCTGAAAATATGCACGGTATGATCTCTATTCTTTTGTATTTATTGAAAGCTGTTTTGTGACCCAGTATGTGATCTATCTTGGAGAATGTTCCATGGGCACTCGAGAAGAATGTATATTCTGCTGTTTTGGGATGAAAACTTCTGGATATATCTGTCAAGTGCATCTGGTCCAGTGTATCATTCAAGGCCATTGTTCCTTTATTGATTTTCTGCTTAGATGATCTGTCCATTGCTCTAAGTGGAGTATTAAAGCCCCCTGCAATTACTGTATGCTTATCAATAAGATTGCTTATGTTATATGTGATTAATTGATTTATATATTTGGGTAAATCCGAGTTAGGGGCATAAGCATCTATAATTGTTAGGTCTTCTTGATGGATAGACCCTATAATTATGATATAATGCCCTTCTTCATCTCTTGTTACAACCTTTAGTTTAAAATCTAGTTTGTCTGATATAAGTATGGCTACTCCAGTTTTCTTTTGACTTCCAGTAGCATGGTAGATGGTTCTCCATCCCCTCACTTTCAATCTGAAAGTATCCTCATTTCTAAAATGAGTCTCTTGTACACAGCGTATAGATGGATCTTGTTTTTTTTTTTTAATTTTTTTTTCAACGTTTATTTATTTTTGGGACAGAGAGAGACAGAGCATGAACGGGGGAGGGGCAGAGAGAGAGGGAGACACAGAATCGGAAACAGGCTCCAGGCTCCGAGCCATCAGCCCAGAGCCTGACGCGGGGCTTGAACTCACGGACCGCGAGATCGTTACCTAGCTGAAGTCGGACGCCCAACCGACTGCGCCACCCAGGCGCCTCGATCTTGTTTTTTTTTAATCCATTCTTTATACCTTATGTTTTCCATTGGGGCATTTAGTCCATTTACATTCAGAGTTATTTTTGAAAGATATGGACTTAGTGTCATTGTGTTATCTGTAGGTTTTATGCTCGTGGTGATGTCTCTGGTCCTTTGTAGTCTTTGCAACGTTCTTCTCACACAGTCCTCCTTAGGTTCCTTGCAGGGCTGGGTTAATTGTCACAAACTCCTTCAGTTTTTGTTTGTCTGGGAAAGTCTTTATCTCTCCTTCTATTCTGGATGACAGCCTTGCTGGATAAAGGATTCTTGGCTGAATATTTTTCCTAGTCGGTGGGGGGTGGGGGTGGGGGGGGTGGGGAGGGGGGGTGGAGAATGAAGGAGATACATAAGAGGTGTAAAAAGAATAGATTAAAAATGTCTGCTTAAACAAATCGACAACTGAGATAGAGAAGGGAAGAAACGAGAGGAAGAAAAGAAAGAAAAAAAATACGTGTATATATATATATATATATATGAAATGACCAAGAATGAAATCAGAAAATGCAAAAATGCTGAACCAATATCTGATGGTGCCTTGGAGCTGGTGGCTGTTCTGGTCTGGAGGAGGGGCCATCTGGTTAAGTCAGTGTCAGTCTTGCTCTGTTAGATCCACAGTTACCAGGCACGGAAGGGCTTGGTTTGCGTAGGCTTGGTTGGCGTACTGTGGGCCTGCTGTCCATTCCGTGAAGCCCTGCCATGTTGGTTACGGGGAGAAAAATGGAGACCCCCCCCAGTCTCCCCTCTCTGGACTGGGCTCTGTTCAGGCCATCCTCACAGTGCCAGGGTACTGCCACACCCCAGTTGCAGGGTAGTGCCACTCTGCCCAGCCAACAAAGGTGGGCAGGCACCTGGTGGGTGCCCGAGGGTCTTTTGCCCTTGGAGCGACTATAAACCTTCTTCCCACAGCACTGGATGGAGAGGGCTGCTCTCTCCAACTGCACCTCTGAGCTTGCTACTGAGCCTGGGGCTGACTCTCCCCTCCCCGCCCCAGGCACATGCACTGCGTGGCCAGCCCAAGTCCAGAGAAACCCTTGAAATCCTAGATCTTCACTCTTGAAGCTACTTGCAAGTTAGAAATTGGCTCTTTCTCCATTTTTTCTGTTCCCTCATCGGGTCCATGGTTTGAGGACGTTTTTCTCTCGTCCAAATACAATCCTACACTTCCACAGCCTCTTTCTCTTTCTTCTCCCTCTTTTCTCTGTCCCTCCACAGAAGGAGATCCCCCTGCCCCGTGTCGATGCCACCCGTTTTATCTCTACCAATTCGTAATCACGTACCTATTGCCCAACAAGTTGTCCCCATGGGCCTCTGGAGATGTTTCTGTCACTCTGTAGTCTGAATTCTTGGAATTTCAGGTCTTCTGGGCTCAATACTGCTGTGTTTGAGAGACAAAGGAAGTTTGGGTCCCACTACTTCCCTGCCATGTTGACTCCCTCGCTAGCTTAATTTTGAATATACACACATCTAAAATCACGTAAGTTGTCTAAAAACATTGTGAGACAAATAATGCTTATAACTTATAGACAAATCACCTTAAGAGATATTAGTAGACATTCTTAAGGTGAAACACTCAGACCTTGAATACGTTTAGGTCAAAAGCTATCATTTTATCTATAATTTTTTAAAATCAGAGTTAAACTGAAGTTCTGACCAGATTCATTGAATTTATTTCATATTTAGTATCGTATAGATAGTTGCTTTCGTTTCATACATTTTATATTCATGACTCAGAAAGGATAACTGGTAACGAGAGAAATCCTGACAGATGTTCTAGGGCATGGCTTTATTAGTAGGCTATTGAGATGGATTCCACACCCTGAACATTTCATGGAAGCAGTTGCTGGCAGAATGTAGCACACAGAACTCCTAGAACAAGTTGGAAACATTTGCTTTGATAAGTTCAGGGGATGGCCCAAATTGGACCCTTCCATATTCTTTTGGATAGAATGCCAAATTTGTATTTCCCAATGGTGGACACTCAAAGAGAGAGTTGTTAAATTGAACACATGTTAACAAAATAGTGGCTAGAAGTAAATAAGTAAATAAATATCCCTTTTCAAAAATCCTTACTTTAAGGGCAACACAAGAGTTTAACCCTGATAGCAACATTTGACTCATGCAGTTGCTTCAAAAATACCCTGAGATAGGAACTTCAAGGTAGAGTTAAGAATATTCTCTGGAAGAGTAACATAAAGAAGGTCAAAACTATAGCCATAACCAGACAGATAAGAAAAATCTTCTGTACTAGAGAGAACTCCAGTCAAATTTTTATAGTTGTACAATCACCTGGGGTGTAGAGTTCTTTCCAAAGGCTATAATAAAATTAGTCACTTATTGTGGTTGACTGGTGTCAGAGTCAATATCCTTTAGACATTATAAAATCTGCGTCCTGAGATTTGCTTCAGTCCATCATTTTTCTTGTTCCTCCAGAAACACATATT
This sequence comes from Prionailurus bengalensis, assembly GCF_016509475.1. Lineage (NCBI taxonomy): Eukaryota > Metazoa > Chordata > Mammalia > Carnivora > Felidae > Prionailurus > Prionailurus bengalensis. The sequence continues at coordinate 10,798,904 of NC_057353.1, read as the reverse complement.
CTCTTTTGAAGTATTCTACTCTTCCCTATGTTATATTTTTAAAATCCTACGTGAATATTTTAGTATCTGTATCACTTCTTATAGACTTTCTACATTAAATGAAAAAGTAAATTGGCTCTTGGTACTTTGTTTCTCTGAATTTCGATTTGTATTTTAAAAAAGAAGAAACAGGAATATAAAACTCCATTTATAAAAAAACAGAAATGAATAGTTTCTACAAACACAAACTCATTTTGGAGGTTTCCTTTCAGTTAAAAAGAATCAAATCAAAGCAGAAAGAAAGCAAGGATAAAAATTACATGAGCATAACAAGAGCAAGAGTAGGAGCATTCCAGAATCAGAGTCCCCACTCTGTGTGGGATAAGCCTCATAAGATTAGTAGCATGATTAAGGGCCAGGGTCCCACTCCACAGAGAGCACGCGGGCTGGATGGTGTGGCAAAGGTGTCCTGAGTCTATGCCAGTGGGGGCTGCATGTCATCTCAGGCATGGAGACACAGCCCCTAAGTCAAGCTCATGCACAGGACCTGTGTGGCATGGCCCCGTCTCCTCTCCAACACACCTTTTGCCATCACCCCCTCTCGTCTCTATCCACACCGGGTGTGTGCTTTCATTTGTGCATCAGTTTCACTTGTATATGGCTGACTCCCTTCCTCCCCTTCTTCTTTCTCTTTGCCTAGCTAACTTCTTTGGAGTTTTCAGGACTCAGCTTAAATATTATTTTACTGGTGAAACCTTTCAAGACCCTCCACAGGGTCCGGTTACGCACCCTTCCTGGGACCTCCATATCACTTCCTGCATCTCTAATGCTCACCCCTTCGTAATTGCTCATCTGCTACTCTCACACTCCTGCTGAGTTTGAATCTCCACCAGGACAGGGACTCATCTCTGTTTCTCAGGCATCTGTCTCCGTGCTTGCTACAGAGAAGGCATCCAGTAAATATTTATGGAAGAACAGATGAACTCATGAGAGCAAGAACTTCTAATCTATGCAGCCTAGGGTCGGGTCACCAAAGATTCAAAGCTGTATGACCGAAACTCCTAGCTCTGACGTTAAGCAGGTGGCTACCTACACAGATCTGACCACATAGAACACCCAGAAGATGTTGGTTGGAGAAACAAAGAAGTTAGGGTCAGCACAAATTCCCTAGCTATCTCAGAATCTATCTCTAACCTTCAGAGTCTCTTCCAGTACAGTAATTTGATTACTATTCTTGTTACAGCGAGTTCAGAAATTGTTAACAAATCCTTTTGTCATTTCCAAAGAGGTCTTATTTTAAACACTTCCCCAATATTATGACAAAATGTCTTATATCAAGAAAGACCCTACCCAATGATCACAATTAAGATTCCTAAAGGTGGAAAAATCATGAAACATTCCCCCTAAAGGAAGTCATAGGAGTATACCAGCTGTGACAGTTACTCAGCATTCAAAACCACCCTCAGGAGTTTCCAAGTGGTAACGGGACAGTTTTGATTTCCAATTAGGTGGTGGTTACACAAATCTGTGCATATGATAAAATTATATGGAACTATTCATCCAAATATTTTTCACTATTTTGGTAACTATGTTTGCATTCTTTCTGCATAACCGTTTTGCATCTTGCACTCGGTCTCAATGAGGTCATTTTGGAGCTATTTTCACCGATTTTTGCACTATTTTTGTAACTTCTTGTTGCAAAATAACAAGTTTTACAAATGCACCCTTGTGTTAGAAACAATAGTCCTATTGTGTACAGATTGGATAACTGGAGATGTAAGCCAATTTCCCCAAGGTCCCCCTAGCTAGGGCGGAGCAGACCTGGGACTGGGGTCTGGGTCTGACTGCTGTCCCCCAGCCATGCTTTTCGCATTTCAGGACTCAGTCTCCTTCAGTCAAGTATGGAGTCCTCGAAGTAAACCATCAAATGCTATGTTAATGCTTCAAAAACACCGCTTCATCTTTTTCATATTTTCTTCTGAACATACCTCTTTACCAACCCCAATACCCCACACACATACACATGCACACACGTGTGCACGCACACACACACACAGACACCCTACTCCCACCTCTAGCTTCCCCGCCAACCCCCCCTGCAACCAGTAGCTATGAGTGGCTTGAACGAGAGATCTAGAACCGGAATCAAAGCTGGCAATGAGAGGAAATCTACAGTTGTGATTCTGGTTGAACAACCGCACTCTCAGAGACCTTTGTGGTGGGATTTACATATTTGGAACTGGAATCGGCATTTCAGTGGTAGAGGAAAAACGGAGACTAGAGAGGGACTTTTTTTTTTTTTTTTTTTTTTTTTTAGCAGTGTGCGTGTGATTCAGAAATGTGTTCTTCCATATGTTCTTTAGGTTAGGCCAATTTTTTCACTTTTAAGTTTAAAAATAATTCTATATTTTTTTCCCCACCTCAAAATCTTAAGTAATTATTCTTTATGAAGTTATGTAATTTTTAAATTTTCCGTGACAAAGTCAGTAAGTTTGTTCTGTGTGTAACACATGTATTTAGACAAAGCCTTTGCTGGGCCTGGTATTGCCCGGGAGACCAGGCCTGACTGCATTCAGTGGTGGCCATTAACAGCCTCAAGTCATTGTCCCAGCCGAGTGAGGTTTGACACCACTTCGCAGTGACAGGGGGTGTGCTTAGTTGTTTTTCTTTCGATGTTCCCACTTATAGTTAGAGAAAAATGTTCAGATGACATTATAAGCTATTGAAAATGCTTGTATACTTTATACAATCTTCTTCGTTCTCTCTTTTTTTTTTTTCCTTCTCCTTCAAGGTCTCCAGTGTTGTCCTTTGTTCCTTAATGTGAGTTGTCTGGAGCTTATGAAGCCCTTGCATTCTAGAGATGAGAAACAGGAAAAATAAAAGGGATCAGTCAATCAGGCCCGACACAGTCAGAGTCAGTACTAATAACAGAGAGAGTCAGGTGTTAAATGTCAAACTAGTATTGATCAATCTGACAATAAAACCATTGCATTATGCTCACTCACTGCTTATGTTCACTCCAGGATATCACAATCCGATTAGATAGGGAGCATCCTAAAAGAGTATCCCCTGATATCTGTTATGACTGAATTATGACCTCCCCGAATTCATATATAGAAGCCTTACCCCCCAATTTCACTGTACCTGGAAACAGGGCGTTAGGCAGGTAATTAAGGTTCTGGGAGGTCGTGTGGGTGGAGCCCTAATCCAATAGGACCGATGTCCCACAAGAAGAGAGACACCAGGGCTGTTTGCACACTGAGGGAAGGCCGTGTGAGGACACAGAGAAAAAGCAGTCAGCTGCCAGCCAAATGACGGAGGCCTCAGGAGAAAACAACCCTGCTGATGCCTTCGGCTTGGACTCCAGCCTCCAGAACCGTCAGAAGAGAAATTTCTGCTGCGTAAGGCCCCAAGCTCCTGCTGCTCTGTGATTGCAGCCCCGGCAAACTAATGCAGTGTCCCCGATTCCTCAGGAAACTAGCACGATGCATTTGGCTTGACTAATTTCAGTGCGGATTTGTCATACATTCAAAAATACACCTCTCCTTTCAATCAATAATGTTACAAGCTATCTACGTAACTGAGAAGGATAGATGAAAATGAGAAGTATAAGATCTCACTCCTGCCTTCATGGAGCTTCGAAGTCTAGCGGAAAGCACAAAAGTTGGAATACAGGCAACAATCCTTAAAACCTCTTGAAATGGTCACACCAGTCACACAGGCAGCTAAACTGTAGGACGTGAATTATAAACAGTGTAGAAGTTCAGAAAAAGAGGAGCCCAGTGCATGGTACAACACAAGGGTGGGCAATGTGCTCTGGAAAGGGCCAGAGAGGACGTATTTGAGGCCCCGTGGGCCACACGCTCTCTGTTCAGTGTAGGCATTCTACCCGTTGTAGGCAGCCGGAGACCAGACATAAACGAGTGAGGGTGACATATCCCCATGCAATTTTATTCACTGGCACTGAAATTCCATTTCATGTAACTTTCGCACGCCACGAATGTTACTCTTCTTTTGATGTTTGTAGTCATTTGAAAATCAAAGCCATTCTTTGCCTGGGGGCCGTACACAGACAGGTGGAGGACCGGATGTGGCACCACAAGCCGTGGCTTGCCACCCCTGGTGTAACACACTCGATCTCAAAGTTGTCTTAGCCGCAGATCTCTTCGTTCGAATGAAACTTTGCAACGACGCTCAATGGAGACAATGATTGAATCAGCATGAGGAAAAAGAAGGGAGCACCCAGTTTGTCTCTTACGCAATTCCAAGACATGCCTAGAGTGACAAGGGTACAGTGGTTTACGGGGCAGAAAACCAGATTTTTATTCCAGTTCTCTTACTTAGAACCTACGAAAACATGGCCTACTATTTAAATACAACATACTTCCATTTCCTCAACCTCAAAAGGAGGGGCTTTGCCCATACATACAGTCTTGTGGAAAACATCTGTTTTTTTGTAATCATCATCAACGGTTAATTCACAAGGTAGATCACATCTGAGTTCTGATTTAAAGGACGACAGGAAGAGGTCACCAAAGCGGAGTGCCTTTCCTTGTCCTCATTCATCTTGCCCAGAGAGGCCTCCACTCTGGGGATGAGTCAGGGGAGGGAGAGGCCTCACAGTGGCAGTCCTCGGCTACATGCTTTCTGGAGCCAAGCCAGAGTGGCCACGGTTTGCCAAGATACCGGAACAAGAAAATACCACTCCAGGAGAAAACAAGTACACTGCAGCCTGAAGAAGACATTGAATTTGGGGAACTGAGAAAATGAAACAAGCAATAAACACACTATATATATTAAACTACAATGATAAATAGAGCTGGGTGTATCAGGTAGGGCTGGGTTACAGAGAGCCAAGAAAACGAGACTGATGAGTTTGTCATTGAAGTCACAGGCAGACCAAAGGATTTTTCGTTGCAGTGTGGCATGATCCATTAGCCAAGTAGCAACAGAAGAGACAATAGAACGGAAGTTTAAGAGTTCAGACTCTGATCTCGACTACCTGGCTTGAGTCTCAGGCTTCTATTTGCTAGATTGGCATTTAGACAAGTCATGGCATTTAGACAAGTCAAGGAAACAGCGCCTCTGTTTCCTTATCTGAATAATATAAATAGCAATAATACGTTCTCATTTGGTCTTGCGAGAATTAAATGAGCTACTACGTATAAAATACGTGGGTGAGTTCCTGACATATAGTATGTGCTCAATAAATGTTATGCTATTATTACTATATGGAAAAAAATAACAAGACTCACACACACACACACACACACACACACGTATACACCCAGACACCAACAGCTGCACACAGGAACATGGTGGGGGCACTTTTTATAGTAAGTTAGCACCTAGTATTTACATCTGGCTGATTGTAAGATAAGAAAGAATGGAGGTAAAAGAAATTTCAAACAAATGCCCAATAGACTACATGGTAGATAAAACAAAATGACCCAGGGGGACCTGGGGGGCTCAGTCAGTTAAGCCTCCACAGCTTGGTTTCAGCTCAGGTCATGATCTCACTGTTCATAAGACTGAGCCCCACGTCGGGCCCCGGACTGACGACACAGACCCTGCCTGGCATTCTTTCTCTCCCTCTCTCTCTCTGCCCCTCCCCTACTCTCTCCCTTTCTCTCAAAATAAATAAACATTAAAAATTTTTAAAAAACAAAATGACCCAATAAAAGATGATTCAAAGTTTTGTGTCTAAGAGACTAGGAAAAATGGCATGGTGTCGATAAAAAGAAAAGATGTAAAAGAGAATTATTTGGAAAGGAAGAGCATTATGGCTCCACATATCATGTTTGAAATGTTGAGAAACTGTTTAAGTGTTGGTTCAGAGACATGAGGTTGGAGTTTGGGCCAAAGTTTGGGGCATTGAATAATATAATTCAGCTGCAAGATTATATTTAATCATTAAGTCAAGGAATGCAGCTCGAGATGAATGGAAGCCAAAAACTTTAGCAAATGGTAAGAGGGAGTTGAGGGAAGCAAGAAAGAGAAGCCATCAGAGGAAACTGAAACAGGTGCATCCAGAGAGGTGGTGGACAAACAGGAAAACATTGCAGCCAGAAGCCAAGCAAGAAGTTTGAGGAAGGAGAATTTGATCCTTGCAACAAAGTTAGAGAATGAGGACAGGAAAGATAACACTAGATTTTAGCAGGAAATGATTGGATATCTTTTTTTTTAACATTTATTTATTATTATTGAGAGACAGAGAGAGACAGAGCATGGGCAGGGGAGGAGCAGAGAGAGGAGACACAGAATCCGAAGCAGGCTCCAGGCTCCGAGCTGTCAGCACAGAGCCGGACGCGGGGCTCGAACTCACAAACCGTGAGATCATGACCTGAGCCGAAGTCGGACATTTAACCGACTGAGCCACCCAGGCGCCCCGATATCTTTAAATAAATTAAATTTGTTAGGATGCAAGTAATATTGAAGAATGTTAAGGAAGAATAATGTAAGAAGGAAGAGGAATAAGTGAAGATAGGATAATTCGATCCACTTTCTATAAATAAGAAACCATAACAAGTCACTACTGTCAACATTTTCTATCTATTTCATGGTCATAGTCAGTAGGAAACGTGTTGAAAGCTTCACAGAATCTGATGCTATATTTCCGGGGTGTCTTCTTACAGGGAAAAGGCAAACCCCAACTCTTTCTTTCCCCCATTCTTCTGCCCCAAGATAGATATATTGCCTAGAAATCCAACAGTCGTCTGGTATCTTCCGAGGTAGGTGGGGTAGCGAAAGTGTAACCAAACCTAACTCCATCTGCCCAGTGGGCAGCAAAGCCAATCACTGAGACACTGAGTGGTGCATCAAAGAAGAGGTTTATTGGAGAGGCAGCCAAATGAGGAGGCAAGAGGTAAGCTTCAAATCTGCCTTCCTGAAAGGGGACAGTCAGAGATATTTAAAGGCAAACGGAAAAAGGGTCTGGGTATAGGGCAGAGGCGCTAGGCGCCTTTCAAATCAAATAAAGAACTTAGCGGGGAAGGGTTGAAGCCATTCTGTTGTCTATGCCTGCACGATCTTCTGTATATGCTGTCCTGCTCTACATCAGCTGAAAAATGGTGTCCTTAGTATGCTCCTCGAGTGGAGTTTTAGGCCCTTCAAAAGTTCACCCAGGGAACATTCGGGCATTCTCAAAGAAAAGGTCAGTGGTCCTGACCGGTTCTGGCCTGCTTCTTGGTAAAGCCTTGAATCTCGGCAATAAACTAAATCAACATGTTGTTATCATGGCGTCAGGCAAGAACAGCACAGACACCTGGTCGCAGGCTGCATTCTGAGAAGAAGACGATTTGGATAAGAAGTTGCTGTTGCACTTACTAGTCCTATTAACCCTTCGTTATCGGTTTCAAAAGGACAGTCTGACTCCTTGATGCCTTCAGGATGGCTGCATAAATGCCCTGGGCACCAGCGTTTTGACTTCTTTAATATGTAAGTTTCTATCGTGTTGAAACAACATTATTTGCTCTTTTTCTATTCTGTCCCAAACATAATCCTAACATGTAATCAATGATGATCAGAATGCTCTAGGGACAAGATGGAGAAAATGGACAAAACAAATATATTGACGAGGCAATCTGAGCCTCATCGAGGACCTACTCTGCTTATGAAAGTTAGAAACAATATGCACTCTTAAAAACCAGAAGGGATAGAGGGAATCTGGACAGGGGGTGAGATGACACATTTAAAAAGGATAATTAGGGACGCCTGGGTGGCTCAGTCGGTTGAGTGACCGACTTTGGCTCAGGTCATGATCTCGCGGTTTGTGAGTTCGAGCCCCGCGTCGGGCTCTGTGCTGACAGCTCGGAGCCTGGAGCCTGCTTTGAATTCCGTGTCTCCCTCTCTCTGCCCTTCCCCTGCTCATGCCCTGTCTCTCTCACTGTCTCTCAAAAATAAAATGAAAACATTAAAAAAAAATGTTTAATACAAAATAAAAAGGGTAATTGAAAGAATATAATGAAGCTGTACATGCAAAGTACAAGAAAGTACACACGATGGAAACAGCTTCAGTGATCCAGCACTTGCCAGAAGCTCTGGCCTTCAGAAGAGAATTTAGTGGCTGTGGCCTTTTGGCCCTATGATCTCCTGATGGTGCCACCCATTGGCAGAAACAACCAAGAGCCAAGGGCAGATAACCCACTGATGCTAGCTCATAATGTTCAGTCTAGCAGGACACAACGCAAGGAGAAGACGTAGAACTGGAGGAGGAAGTGGAAACTATCAGAGATTATTCAAATTGTGAACAATGTGCGAAGATAGTCCTGGTAGAGAAAACTCTGTGAGATACACAATAAGCAAGTACATTATTTGGATCAGGGTCCATGGGGAATGAGATAAAAACAGGACCCAGGATATTTAGCAGAGTCAGGAAGAAAATATTTTCATCCCTCACGATCTAAGATATAGAGTCGCACAATCAACCGGTCAACCATACTAGATGTTTCTAGATCATTCCACTTCTACTTCCTGGATCCATGGTGACAAGCTCAAACACTCAAAGTTCAGAAAATATTCTTTTCACAATAATGCCAGACAGTATCTCTAAATAATTCACCGTAACTCTATTTTCCAAAGCCATTAGGTGTCCATAATATGCGAGCTTAGTGGTAGCTCTTTATTCGACACCAAATTGATTTGACAGTTGGAAACAAGTGTTCAACTAAAACAGACTACAAAATAGGTGCAAAAAGAGAAAAAAAAAACTAGTTGACTCAGATAAATCAACGAAATAAAATATCTTTTTGGCAACAGTTAGATCCCCACAACTTTATTCTTTCTCTTTCATTTAATGATATTGACATTATGGAGATTACTGTTTTTAAATTGAGTATCTCTGAATTTAAACCAGCCTTCTTTGCTTTTTCTGTTTTGTATCCAAAGGAAATTAGATATAGATATGGATACAGGGATATACTGAGATATATTTATTTGCTTAAGGAGTACTTTCTCATTACCAATGGGAAAAAGAGGCTAAAATTATCAGATTCCACATTCTTCTATTTGTCTAGATACATATGGCATACCACTTCATCACTTTCCAAATAAATTTATTGACCACCCACCGTGCCTGGCATTATTCCATATTGATTCATTATTCTACTTGGCAGAATAGGGGATAATAAATTAATAAATGTACTTTTTTAAAAAAATAATGTTTATTTATCTTTGAAGGAGAGAGAGACAGAGTGTTGTGATGGAAAGGGTCAGAGAGAGAGGGAGACACAGAATGCGAAGCAGGCTCCAGGCTCTGAGCTGTCAGCACAGAGCTCATCACGGGGCTCAAACTCACGAGCCATGAGATCATGATCTGAGCTGAAGTTGGACACTCAACCAACCAAGCCACCCAGGTGCCCCAATGAATGTACTTTTAAAGATTATCCAAGAATAGACTGGATAACCCTGAAGTTGGGGGCAGATTACACTAATGAAAGCCAAATGTGCTAATCACATGTCTCAGTAGCAAATTAAACCACCACCACCACAAGAAAATTGCACCACATGTCATGCTCTAAACCCTAGACATATGTTGCTTGAAGGAGAGCTGCCCCTAGAATATGTGGGTATCGGTTCAAAATTTTGTGTCGGGACCCTGTCTATATAGGCAATTTTGATTTTAAAAATTCATTGCAAAATTCATGGACCCGTGCGAGGTATGGTGATCTAAGATGAAGAATTTCAAATCTCCCTTTGCGAGAAAAAAATAGCAATGCCCAGGTTTTCAGGAACTAACCTGAAGAGAGACCGTATCGACCTCCTTGCCTTTGCAGTCCCCTTGTACCATTTGTTTCTTGTGCTGCATCACCCACTGTGCCAGGGAATGCTGGCCTCCAGTGACGCTCTCAAAGGTGATTACTGTACTCCTTTGATAGTAACCATGAATGCAAGTCTTATCCAAAGCATCCACGATCATGTGGATGCTGGCTCATTCTCTGTGCTATTAACTCTACCTTTCTGGGTTTGATCGCGTCGACTTAGAAAAACACATCTCCCAACCACGTCTCCTTTTGAATGCTCTGGATCACACTTACTGCATCCTAGGATGGGGATCTCTTTCAGTGTTTGCCAGCACAGGGACATGTAGGGGCAAGGTGGGCAGAGTGAGAAAAGCAGTCGCTCCCTCCTGCACGGCTTAAGATAGACCTGGGCGCACACACTGGGAGCGCACAACTCGCTACCCTCATTGCAGGGAAGAGAGGACAGTGAATCAAAGAGCTAATTGGAGTTGGGTCATGAAGGCCCTAGGAGGAGGTGAGCGGCCACCCCTTCTTCTTTCCGGGGCTGCAGCAGACCCGCCACCAGCCATGCGCTGCTCAAGAAGAGGGAAGACCCTGAACCCCTCCTGTGTTCCATTTACATGAGCATCGCTTAAAATCTGTTTATCCTGACCCATTCTGATGCCTCAATATCTTAGGATCCAGGAGCTGAGTGCGTTGACAGGCCACCCACCTGGAACCAGAGCCAAGCCAAGGCATCAAGGATGTCCCAATAGGAGCAAAGTGACGAGTGGAAGACCTGTAGAAAGGGGAGAAGCATAGCCAAGTGTGTGCGTGGTGGAGTTGTGTCTTTTCCAGGCTCAGAGCACCTTCGTGAGATGGTGCTATGGGATACGGCTGTCAAAGACATGAGAGTCGGGGTGGGGCAAGGTCACGGGAGTTGAAGTAAGACCTTCCAATTCCCAGCCTGGGGAAGACCCCGTTTGCCAGGGTCTAACTGCAGGCTGGTCCGAAATAGGCAAAGAATAAGTATAGAAGTGAACCCCCAAGAAACTCTTCCAGAAATAGGAGGAAAGACACTTCAAGTCCCTGAGTTCCCCTAAAGTTCTATTCACCCAGGCATCCCGAGAAAATGAGATACATTGGCTTGGGTGACCTGGCAAAATCAAATCTTCAAAAGGAGGCTTCAACCATAACCACGTGGGAAACGTTATTCAATCTTGACATTTGGAAATTCCTTCTTAGCTTTTCCAAAGACCACGTCTGGTGATACTTCTCTTGACTAATCTTGTGCTTGGAAGAAACATAAACGCGGTAACCCAAACGATGCTCTGCATTTGTGAAAACACAAAGAGAGAAAGCGTCCAAGGTGTAAGAGCCTATGTGTTACTTCAGCTGTGGAGCCATCACTGATGAGTGACCCCTCCCCACCCCTGCCACCTCTCTGAATCGTCCCGCTACCAGGATATTGTAATAACATCAAGCTAGACCGTCAGATTTCATCGAATAGGCATCCTTAGTTGAAGCTTTCGGCTAAGCTTAAGTACCTAACCCTTAGTAAACCGAAGTTATCTGAGAGTTGTATCTCAACTATAAGGCATGATACACCAAAAAAACCCCCCATAAACCTGAGGCTATTGTCTGTATAAATACAAGGACTATGGGATCAGCAAGTGGAAATGGACTGTTTGCTCGGTTCAGATTCACCACAGGGTCTCTCGGTTCTCCAACGAGTTGTGAAAATGCAGGATGGAGTTAGTTATGGGCGGGGACGGAGGAAATAGCTTTACCAACCTAGCCTCTGCAGGTTGCAGAAATTGCACCTCTCTTGCACAGAGTTATCACACGGAAAACTAACTGTTGCCCCCAAACAGGCGATGAGCAGGCAGACGGCGTGTCCCTCTCAGACATGAACCCCTTGTGACCCGGCGGAAAGGCCACTCACGGCAGACTAAACGGAGTCTACACGCCCCGGGACCACAGACAGTTCTGCACTTTAATCAAGACCTCTTTACATCCTCTGCTTCTCATAGAAGGTCTTGGGGGAAAATAGTGGAATACAAGCCCAGAATATTTCATCAGCTGTTTTGTGCCAGACCGAATTTCTTCAGTTTATATTTAGAATACTTAGGTTGGCAAGAAGCACTGAAAAACAACACTGAAGTAGTTCTTGTATAAATTACAGTACATCAGTGTCACACAAATCACCAAAACTCGGAAATTCTAAGAATTTTATTTTAAGTCACACTTTTAAAAATCAGAAAATGGAAACACCGAGAAAGACAGAAGAATTTTTACGGATGACTTCTCCCCCCTTTAAATTGACAAGAGATATATAAAAAAAAAAAAAAGACATGTTTCCGTTTTCCCCACTAATTAGGAAAAAAATTAGAAGGTGTCCATCTGTTTTTGCTATCTGGATTGGTGGCATCTCTTTCAGGATTTCTTTCTAGACTGTGGGAAAAAGCAGCCCTTTGTTTTCTAAGTAAGAAGGTAGCCTTTTTAAACATATTTTTTCACCCCACCCCACGGAAGGGAATGACAGAGACTCTCTTATTTATTGGCAAATATTCTTGTATTTCATTTATGCTTTCAACTGCTTCATTGGCAATCTGTGACAAACTGGAAAAATTGCCACCTCTCCCCAGAACAGCTTATGAAATCTGTCAGCAATCTGTGTAATTTACAAGAACCTTAATTATGAATCAATGTTACGTTATGAATAGAGGTGTTCATCGTTAATGCCTTCAACGCTCAATAAGCAATACACGCTGTCACGGAAAACATTGTTCCTATCCCCCAACATTCACTTCTGGTTGACCACTGCCGTGGATAGGTGCGCACACAATTTTTACCTGGTCTGATGGCCAAGTAATAGGGAAATGATGCATGATCTTGGGAATTTTTACATTGCAAATAAGCAAGGATATCCTTACTGGAAAAAAAGAAAATCTCCTGAGACTGTTGGTGACTGACACTATATTTTATCTGCCCACTGAAACAACACACTTATCAAATGAAAGAGAAGAAGAAAAATTACAAGAGATTTGATCTCCTTTATAGCTTCTAATAGTAAAATACACGGTATGATTAATGAAGCTGTCAGTTGTAATGGGAAGAATATGTAACAAGTAACTGTGCATTACTCGTTTGTGATTTTATCTTTTATAAATTCAGCCATGTGTAGTCTGATAAGATTAACTCTTTACAATTTTAAGGTAATGCTATAAAGTAAGTTAAAAACGGAGTCTGTTCTATTTTCGCCTGTCTGCCAATTGTTAATGTGACTTTTAAGAACACGTTTCCTGCAATCAATAATTACTCAATTAGCAGCTTATTAAGTTTATATGTCAATAAATTTCATTACCAGGTGTTTGAGGAGGGAAAAAAAAAAAAAACCCTGCTCTGGCACTCAGTGTATGCAATATTTCTATAAGAAAATTTATTGGTAAATGTGTTCTTTGCTGGATTTATTAGCCCATATAGTATTCATAGAATTCAAGCCTCAACATGTAACAACCATCGCTCAGAAATACATGTAAGGCTTAAAGTTAGGAAGCATAGGTAGTGAGGACGTCATTTGAGTAGCAGATGTGAGAAAAAAAGAAAGGGGGGGATGGAGAAAGAAACGGAGAGAAGGAAGGAGGGGAGGAAGAAATCCACAGGCAGTGGAGAAAGAGGAAGCAAAGAAGAGAAGGAAGGGATAAGAGGAAGGAGAGAAGAGGGAGAAGACAGGCAGAGGAGGAGAGGAGGGGGAGGGAAGGTAATTAGGACAAGCTCTATAAGCAGCAGACGCTCAGAGAAAAGGAGTGGAGGAAAAGAGCTAGGTAGGGGCAGTGTTATCACTGAAAGACCTTCCTTTATCCATTCATCTATCAGTGGACACTTAAGCTGCTTCCCTATCTTGGCTCCTGTAAATAATCCTGCACTGAACACAGGGGTGCATATATCTCTTCGAATTGGTGCTTTTATTTTTGTTTGCGGTTTGTTTTTCAAATAAATCATCCAGAAGTAGAATTGCTGGGTCAGATACTAGTTGATTTTTCACTTTTTGAGGAGTCTCTATACTGTTTTCCACAGTGGCTGGGCAAATTTACAATCCCCCCAAGAGTGCACGACCGTTCTCTTTTCTCCACATCCTCACCGACATTTGTTGTTTCTTGTTTTTTTTGAGACCAGCCCCTGTCACGGGTATTATCTCATTGTGGTTTTGATTCGCACTTCTGTGGTGATGAGTGATACTAAGCATCTTTTTATGTGCCTGTCAGCCCTCTGTATGTCTTCTTTTGAAATAGGTCTATTTGGGGCGCCTGGGGGGCTCAGTTGGTTGAGCATCTGACTCTCCATTTCAGCTCAGGTCCTGATCCCAGGGTGGCAAAATTGAGTCCTGGGTCAGACTCCATGCTCACCTTGCTTAGGATTCTCTCTCTTCCTCCCTTTACCCCTCTCCCCCCAACCGTCTCTAACAGAAAGAAAGAAAGAAAGAAAGAAAGAAAGAAAGAAAGAAAGAAAGAAATGAAGGAAGAAAGACAGAAAGAAATGAATGAAGAAAGAAAAGAAAAGAGAAAAGAAAAAAAATGTTCAAGTCCTCTGCCCATTTTTTAATTGAGTTGTTTGGTTTTTTTATATTAAGTTATGTGAGTTCTTTATATACTCTAGATATTACCCCCTTATCCGATGTATGATTTGCAAATAACTTCTTCCATTCGGTAGGTTACCTTTTCGTTTTGTTAATGACTTCCTTCGCTGTGCGAAAGCTTTTTAGTTTCACATAAACCCACTTGTTTAGTTTAGTTTTTGTTGTGCTTGCCTGAGGAGACTGATCCAGAAAAATATTGGTAAGACCGATGTCAAAGACCTTACTGCCTATGTTTTCTTCTAGGAGTTTTGTGGTTTCAGGTCTTACATTCAAGTCTTTAATCTACTTTGAGTTTATTTTGGTATATGGTATAAGAGAGTGGTCCAGATTCATTCTTTTACGTGTCATTGTCCAGCTTTCTCAACAGCATTTATTGAAGAGACTATCTTTTCCTCATTTTATATTCTTGACTCCTTTGTCATAGATTGATCATATATGCATGGGTTTATTCCTGGGACCATTATTCTGTCCCATTGATCTATGTGTCTGTTTTCATGCCAGTACCATATTGTTTTTATTACTATAGCTTTATATTATAATTTGTGACTATGTGGGTAGACGACTTTCTTGGATAGATGAAAGAATACAGAAGATATGGCATGTGTACAATGGAATATTACTCAGCCATAAAAAAATGAAATCTTGCCATTAGTGACAACATGGATGGGTCTAGAGAGTATTATGCTAATTGAAATAAGTCAGAGAAAGACAAATACCACACAATTTCGCTTATATGTGGAATCTAAGAAACAAACAAAACAAAACAGAGACAGATTCATAAGTAAAGGAAACTCTTGGTTACCAGAGGAGGAATGGGTTGGGAAGATGGGCAAAATAGGTGAAGGGGATTAAGAGGTATAAAGTTCCAGTTATAAATAGGTCATGGAGATATAATATACAGCATAGCAAGTATAGTCAACAGCCCTGTAGTAAATTTTATGGTGACAGGTAGTAACTAGACTTATCATGGGAATTCTTTTGTCATGTAAAAAAATGTTGAATCACTATGATGTCTACCTGAAAATAATAAGATATTGTATGTCTATCATATTTCAATTTTAAAAAGTTTTTATACTAAGTTCACTGATGAGCATAACCTCCAGGAAGAGTGATTAACCTTCAGAAAGAGTGATTAAAGTAAAAACCTTACTGTAGCATAAAACATTTTGCTAAATGGGAAAGGAAAACAAAGAGCCTCCATGTCTACTCTTTCCTCTAAACTTCTTGATAATGAAGCCAAATGGTCTCAATTACATTCTTTCCAGAAAATACGCAATCTATGTGAGGATCACAACACTGAAATCCTAAGTTCATGATGTTAGTATCCATGCCTCTAGTTGGGCAGGTGCCAAAAAACAAAGAAGTCCACATGGCTTATCTATTACTCGTCCACTTGGGCGCTTCCTTGGCCCCCCCAAATTGGCCTTAATTCCCACCGTTTCATTACTTTAATAGACTACAAAGGTTGGTTGCGGAGAAAGAAAAGTCAAATCTAAAATGCGCATATGTTAAAATGAGGGAAGGAGGAGCAGAAAGAGGAGGGGAAATCAGAGGAGAAGAGGAGGGAGGGAAGGAGGAGAAGAAGGAGAAGAATTTATTGAACTTGCCATGTTCCAAGTTTGGCATTAATACCTTTACCTATATGGTCTTATTTAATATTTCCATAAAATGTACGTGTCATTTGACTCCCATTTTAGTCATGAGAAACGAGGCTTAAAACAGACATGTCACTTGCTCAAGGTCAAAGGAGTAATAAGTAACACTGATAACGCCTAGATTGCTACGCACTATACTAGCCTACAGCTACAGTCAGCAAAATGAGATTCAAGGGAGATATAGCTGCAAAGGGGTGAGAAAGCAAGGTAGTTGTTCTGCACAAGGTAGTTGGAAAGTCCATTCACAGAAACAGCAAAAGGTCACTGGCTATAGGGAGGATGTAGTGAAAGGCTTGGGTGACTCCAAGGTGCTGTGGACAGACCTCACTTACTTTACCTTCCCCAGACCACATGGTCATCCCCTCTACACAAAGTCAAGTTTATGTTCTGCCTCGTCAGCAAAGGGGAATCTGATGCCTACTGCTTTCAGAGTGCAACATACTAGAAAGGAGCTTGGGTGTGATGACCTGAGTTGTATCTTGATGGGGCTTCCATATACAGTTGTACAGATTCTACCCTGCACAAATCTAGGCCGGACCATTCTCCCAAACCATACATGGCAGTACCTAATCCTGACACTGTTCCGTGGGGGTTCTGCCACCTTGGGAAATTTACAAAACTTCTCTGAACCTCAGTTTCTCAGGTACAAAAAGGGGATGGAAAGTTTTGCATCACTGGATTCTTATGAAGATTAATGGATATTACCTCTGGTACAGAGTCGGTTGTTCAATAAATGTCATCAATATGACTCTGTTGAGAGAATCTAGTGTCTTAGATTCAATTAGCTGTTATTTTTTAAGTTCTTAAAAATAGAGAGGTATAATTTTTTTTCATGTTTATTTATTTTTGAGAGAGAGAGAGAGACAGAGTGCGAGCAGGGGAGGGGGAGAGAGAGAGGGAGACACAAAATCTGAAGCAGGCTTCAGGCTCTGAGATGTCAGCACAGAATCCCACACAGGGTTCGAACCCATGGACCACGAGATCATGACCTGAGCTGAAGCCAGATGCCCAACCGGCTAAACCACCCAGTTGTCTCAAAATGGAGAAGTATAAATTAAGTTTAAAAATATGACATTCCTATATGCATTGAATGCATTCAAAATATAATTTGATATATATGCAATTGACTAATCAAAAAGTGTTCCCACAATACTGGGAGAATTAGTTCAATGATATTTTTAGCCAAGTGTTGGGGGAAGGGGTCTGTTTATGGAGTCAAGGAGCATTTCTGGGATAAGATGGGATTTAACCATTGGAGGATTGCCAACTTAAGGCCGGACGGGGAGGGGAAGGTTGAGTGACAGCACGAACAAACAAGCTGTAAAGGCCAGAATCAGACAACAGAACAATGATTCATTCAGCAAATACTGAATGGAAGTTAAGGAGAACCCAACAGGAAAAAACACCCACTTTGGGAAGCCTCCTTGTAACCCTGGATGAGACATCTTATGCAAATGCAAACATGTATGGATCGTCGTTTTTGATACTGTTCAGAATCCGAAGAAAGCATTGACTCACCAGCACAATATTTCACTTAGCAGAAAATAATAACTTGATTGCGTATGTTTATAAGTTATGTGTTACTATTTTTATCACTTATCTTGTAAATCTACCCACCATGGTATCTAAAAACTGAAGAATTTTGCCTACTAGAAGAAAGTTCCTTAAGTGTAACCCATAGATGATGATGATGATGATGATGAATAAAACTCTGTAAAATATTAACTCATAGTGTAGCCTTCAATTTCAATTAATTACTACACTACCTGTGATTTTAGTGCCAGAATTTTCTGCATTTAAGTAATCCATAGATTAAGATTTATCAGAAGTTATTATGTGTGACATATAATGTGACATTAAAAGTGCCAAACTCAGACATGTTACCGATGACCTTACCATCTCCTACAAGTTTATATGGAGGCCACAGAAAACACTGCCAGGAACAGTTGGTCAGCAAATTAGAATCCCTCTGCCAAACATATATGAACAAGTAGGAACTTTGTATCTGTAGATAATTGGTCTATCGGAGATTTATTATAGCACCCTCTATGGTAGCTAGGAGCACAGATGATTTTTGGGACTGGATGCTTCGAGACCATAACTTATACTCAGTAGAAATCTTGACTCACAAAATAATTGTGTTTGGAATCTTTGTTACAGCCTAACGAGTAACATATGGGATATATGTGGTATCTTTTTACCCTCCAATTATCCAAGCAAAAATGAAACCATAGATACATAAAAACCGTCCTTGTATTAAAACCCCATGTTTTCACGTGGAGGTTGAACCTCCCTTTAGGACAATGATAGAATCAAGCTCCTTTTGATTGTATGTCTTCTTTGCTCACTTCCTCTTTCCCTAGCCCCGTAGCCAACGATTCTCTTTATGGTCATTACTTACCTCAGTTTTTGTACATGAATGAAAATAAAGGTATGCTTTTTAATATCCATTATGTGAATAGTGATAGCACATGCTTTCCCTTATGATCAACTATATCGTTTGATAAGAAAAAAAATCGGATGAAAGTATCAGTAAATATTTAATATCTCACGTTTTCTAGGTAACTATACTTTTTTTCCCAATGATTTGCTCCTTTAACTTTTTGACTTAGGCTAATAGCCCTTCAATATCTACCATTGGCTTATTTTCCCTTATGAAGATCTTATGTCTTTCTCTTCTTAAAAACTCTAGTTAGGGGCGCCTGGGTGGCTCAGTTGGTTGAGCGACCGACTTCGGCTCAGGTCATGATCTTGCAGTTCGTGAGTTCGAGCCCCACATTGGGCTCTGTGCTGACAGCTCAGAGCCTGGAGCTTGCTTCAGATTCTGTGTCTCCCTCTCTCTCTGCCCCTTCCCTGCTCATACTCTGTCTCCCTCTGTCTCCCAAAAATGAACAAACATTAAAACATTAAAAAAAAACCTCTAGTTAAAGAAATAATAGTATGCTTTCGCAATAAGTTAAGACAATTTGTAAGTTTGCTAAGAGATGGGAGTGTTTGTACATCCGTGGAAACATTCAGTTTCTCAATAGTTTTGACCCATCATTTTCTATTAACTAGAAATTTGTTTTTATGTCTATTCATAATTAGCATCTGTCTTGAACATTATTCACACTTGGGTCAAGGCACAATTATAAAAAATTTTATAGAATTTTGATTCCACGTACTCCTAAATCCATTCTGCCCCTGCGTGAGAGGCATCTTTTCCATCGTGGAAATAACACAAACTATAGGTTGGATGTTTCTCTGAATGTATTGAGGTTTCTAAAAAAAAGAGAAAGAAACGAAAGCCATGAAAGTTATGTTGTTCCTCCCACAGAAATCTTCCAGCTTTTTATACCTGGCCACAGTTAATGAACTCCTCACATTAAGATTGGATGGATGTGCCCAGGTAGAGAAACGAAGATGCTTGTTTTAGTAACAACCAATCCTGAGTTCCCAAACAGCGTTTCCAGCCAGGAGTAACAACACGGAAGGTCTGTCCTTGTATGTATGTCTGTCTATTTATTATGTAGTCCCTAAGAGAGAAGACACTCAATGTGGACTTCTCCTTCTAGGCCACTATTATCATGAAGCTTCCTCAGACTACTTTCACGCAAAATTACTTTTCAACTGGAACCCCAAATCTGGTAATTGTGGAATATTTTTTCTTTCTCTGTATTTTCTAAATTGCGTACAATAATGACATATCTCTTTGAAATGTGTTTTGCAAGTCTCCTTTTGTATTTTAAAGAAGTCAGCAAGGGCACTATACCTGCTCAGAGGGATACTTAGGAGGAAAGTTGGTCTCTCTGACATCTTTCACCCAATGTATGCGACGAACTCATCCTTCTCCAGGGCATGCAAATAGCTTGATTCAAAGGATTGTAGTTTTAAATATAAATTTTCAGACCATTAAGCTTACGGTCAACTTAAAAACTGCTATCATTTGATTAGTACTTTTTGCAAGCCCCCTACACTCAAAGCGTATCCACAGAATTTCTGAAAAAGAAAGGCTGCAGGACCATCATTCTGCCAGGGTTATCTTCATCATGACAGGACGTGAAATTCACCTTGGCATCTGGCACTGTTCAGAGCATACCAGACATCGCCTGGTAACTAAAAGCAATCTGATAAAAATAGGAGTGTGGAGGAAAAATAAGGGCCAAGGAGATAGGGAACTACAACAAGTAGTATCTATTTCAAGGAAATCCTTCTGTTGCCAAGAGAGATAAAGCAGACATTCGGTCAAACTCAGACCTCTTTAAGGCAGACATTTCAAACTAAACTTCTCTCCGCTTCTTCGGTGTTGCAGATTCACACCGCCCACCAGCCAGTCGGATCTGACCGCTATCCTAGTGTCTCCCTCTCCCTTGCTCACAGCAGTGAGAATTAAATTTGCAGTAGGATATTTATTGACCTAAAACGATGTTCATAATGTGTCACTAGACTCCAAAACTTTACGTGCATTGTAGCCTATATCTGTAAAAAATTATAATAGCAACGACACACTTACAACGGAGAAAAGAAGTGGAAACACGTCTATACATACGCAAGTATGTATACGCACATACATAAAAATACATGTGTTTTATGTTTACTTTTGTATATACGTATCTCTATATTTGTGTATTTCTCCTAGGTGGTTAAAACTGTGATGGGGTTATGCTGATTTATATTGTCCTCTTTTTGTTTGGCTATAGCCAACCCAATAACCATATGCTACTTGTAAAATAAGTAGGGGTAGGGGCGCTATTGTTAATCGACTCCATTGTCCAGGGACAACGTTCCAAGCTTTGCAGCTCTCACTCATATTCTTCAGGATGTGTCCTTGACCACCTCACATTCGTTTTCTCCTTGTTGTGTACCTTGTAATCTAATCAGCCTTTTCCCCAAAGTGCCAAACGCTTTCTGCCTCGATGCCCTTGTGCATCCTTCATTGTGCTTGGAGAGCTCTCTCTCTCCTTGTCCACCTGGCAAACTCATTTTCTCCATTCAGGATCCAGAATTTGCCAGACCAATCTCTCCTTATGTTCCTATACTGACTTACGTAAATCTCCACTGCCACGCTAACGTGCTATCACATCACGAGTTGCCAGAATTAGGGACTGTGTTTTAGAAACCTTTGATCCATATGTGCCTGGTGCTGGGCACTTAGTAAGTGTTGAATAAATGGATGAGTGAGTGAATGAATAAAGTAGTAAATTTCATAGGGTCATGTTGAAGGTTAGACGTAACAAACCTTATGAAGTGTGTGGCACAGAAGCTGAAACATAGCAAGTGTTCATGAGAGGAGTAGCTGCCATGGTCATCATGATTGTATGATGCCTGCTTCGTTTTGAGGATCTCTGTATTGCTCAACAACCTTGTTCAAGGCCAACATATCCGTATGATCCATAAAATGAAGAATTCTGCCATAGTCCCTGCAGGTTGGGTCTCCTATTTTATGGGCACAAGATAATCATAGCAAAACAGATGGATAACCAAGAAGATCTAAACAACTGACGATTTAAACAAAATCTTAGGGGCACCCGGATGGCTCAGTTGGTCGTATCTGACTTTGGTTCAGGTGATCTCACAGTTCGTGGGTTCCAGCCCCACATCGGGCTCCACGCTGACAGCTGAGAGCCTGGAGCTGCTGCAGATTCTGTGTCTCCCTCTCTCTCTGCCCCTCCCTCAGTGGAGCTCTCTGTCGCTCTCAAAAATAAAACATTAAAAAAAAACATTAAAATTTATTTTAAAGACCGAGGGTATAGGCTTTCCTAATTAAACCATCAAAAGGCAGAACAAGAGCAATTGTCCTTAAAAAAAAAAAAAAGAAAAAAAAGCCTCCTATTTACCACTCCTATACCCTTCCTTTGGAAGTCATATTACCCTTCTGATCACTTTTCCCATTCTGTTTTCACTTGAAAGACACCTTTAATGTTCAACTTGCATGGTGTGTGTGTGTGTGTGTGTGTGTGTGTGTGTGTGTGTTATGAGCACGAGAATATGATCCACCTGGGTGGCACCTGGGTGGCTCAGTCAGTTAAGCCTCTGACTTCGTCTTGGGCCACGATCTCATGGTTTGTGGGTTCGAGGCCCACATCAGGCTCTGTGCCGACAGCTCAGAGCCTGGAGCCTGCTTCACATTCTGTGTCTCCCTCTCTCTGTCCCTTCCCCACTCTCACCCTGCCTCTCTCTCTCTCTCTCTCTCTCAAAAATAAATAACCATTAAAACAAATTTAAAAAAATAGTCCTAACAAATACCAACAATGCCTATCTACGAGATTGAAAAATATTACAGGAAAGTAAAGAGTAAACATATTAGAAGTAAATCTGTATAACAAGCTCTCAGCTGGGTGAATGGAAAGTTGGCTAATGTGAAACCTCAGAAGTTTCTCTCTTTGACTAAGGAAGTCACAGGTGGGATGGCACTCTTCAGTTCAGAGCTGGAGGTGTGGCACCATTCACATCAGTTTGAAACAAAGGCTAGCTAATTCATGAATATTTTTACAAAATATTTTTCCAAGATCCTGTCTGTTGCAAGTCCTAAATTTCTTCTTGCTTTAATATTTGCCTTAGGACCTCCTATTTGCCACTGACTTTGGTATCAGTTTTTCTGGGCTCTGTCCTGATATTCAATTCTTTCTGGCCTCCTTAACATTTTTAGGGATAGGGATATTTTTCACATTTTTTCAGGTTTAGGAATATTTTTAAGGAATATTTTCCACTTGAAAAAAAGAAATTATAAGTTCCCACATATAATTTCTCCACTTTTATTCACTTAATTTTTAGGCTATTCAGTCCCCTCTCTTTTCTGGCACACTGAGTATTTTGTGGTATCTACTACAAAGGATTCTTTTCCCTGGCATATAATTCCACAACACAGAGTCTGAAAGGCAAACATATATAGATATCTTATATTATTTTTAACAAAGTTGTTTTTATAAAAAACGACTTCAATTAATCTGGAAAGATTGTTATTACATTCTTCACATGCTGGATCTCAGACATTGTTAGCATTTGTGGGTGTTGATGATTGTTTTCTGTAATTACTTGTGTTGTTTTGTGAAAGTGCCCCATAACATCACTCTAATTAAGATTCTAACAACATGTCCCCTTGGTTGTTGAAATGCTTGTTAAACAATGTCAAGTGGTTGTTCTCCAGGCTAAATCTAACATGAATAAAAATACCCAAGTCACATATGTGTTTAGAGTGAGATTCTAGTTCCATAAATGACTCTCTAGCTCCCATTTTAGGGCAGGAAAATAAAAGTCATGTACATACATAAAGGTGTCATCACTGAGACTGATACATAAGTAGACGTATAAATAGGCATAATGTGAGACACGTTAGACCGATCTCTCTCCTTAGAAACACCTGTACCTAGAACTTCACTATTAAAAATCACATCATTTCTATTTCAGAATGCTTTGGGGTCTTTTATGATCCATATTAAATCCTAAAATTATTGGAAAGGACGGTTGGTCCCCGATGACCTCATCAACTACACCATATGGAAATTAACTGACAGATGCCAGATCAACAGCCTTCAGAAATGGATGCTCATAGGTACCTGGTTGAGGGGAGTGCCAGGAAGAAGGGAAGAATACTGAAAAATGAGCTAAGAGGACAGCAAAGCCAGTAGAGTCTGCTACTGAAAATGATTCAATCAGAACAGGATTTTAATCAGCTTGTGGTTCTGTAGGTCTTGGAAATTTACATTCAGAAAGTTTGACCTAATCATTAAACACATAACGGGATTTGACTCTCAGAATTTTTATATATTCCAAAATAGAACAACATTGCCAATTTATTTTTGTGCAAATACATTCAAATGTATCCGTACCAAACGAAACAACTTTGGCTGTTTTTGGTTTTGTTTGGTTTGGTTAGCTTTGCCACACAATTTTCTTAAATGTCTTACATATAATTTCCTCACTTCTATTAACTTAATTTTTTTGTACCATTCATTCCCCTATTTTTTCTGGACCAGTGAGTATTCACTAAAGGAAAGAGAACTGAAGAGAGCACTTACAGATTCCTGAGAATAAAGCTGCAGAAAATAAGTTGGAGACATGCTGGAATAAAAACTAATTAGGTATGTTGAACTGAATGATTAAGTACATGGATGCTGGGTGGTGGGGGCCAGCTTCCTCACTGTTGAAATGGGAGTATTCACATAAGCAAAGGAAGAAGGCTATAATGGTGCATATAACAATGGATTAAAGTTTCAGACATCAGGATGAATTCGTGTTTTGCTTAATATAAAGATGGTTACACGCACATATGGGTATGTTTATAGGCATGTGTATATATACAGGTTAGTATACACACATATTTCCTTTCTTTCAACTGCGAGTGCCCAGAAGGAAGGAGCACACCTGCAACCCAGATATTAGTTTCCAAAACCTTTTTCAAATAAAATCACTCCTTGGATTGATGGCTGATTCTAGGACTTGGCGGGAAATATACAAGAAGAATCTGAAATATCTCACCAGTGGCAGGAAGTAAGAAGGTGCTAAAACACACAGTGGTACAGGTGTGTCAAAGGGACATAGGAGTCAACTGGAAGAGTTGCCTACAGTAAGATCTAGAACAATCTGAGTGACAAAATAAATCAAGTATTATTGGATTATAATGAAACCACATAATACATATCTGTCCATCCACGTTAATACACATAGATAAATAAATAATAGGACAGAAAAGACGGAAGATTTCTAAATAATTTGTGTAAATACTCTGCCCTCAAAAAGGCAGAGCGTAATTCTTCACTTTTTAAGTACAGACTGCACATAGAGATTTCCTTCAAAAAAATACATTCTCATAGGGGGACAAGAATAGGGATAAAGTAATTGCATAGCAGAGAAACCAGACAAACACTACGTGCACCAGGTAATCAAGGTCAACATTAACAGGGATCAGTCATTCTGATCAAGGTTCCCTTGATATGTTGTGGTAAGAATTGTACTTTCCCTCTATAATCTTCCTACCAAAACCACATCATGCCTGTCTCATCATAGGAAAAATATCAAATAAATCCATTAAGGAATATTCTACAGAATATCTGACAAAGGCTTCAAAACTGTTAGAGTCATCAAAAACAAGAAAAATCTGAGAAACTGTCACAGCCAAGAGGGCCTAAGAAGACATGATGACCAAATGTAATATGGTATCTGGAAGCAACCTAGAGAGAAAAAGGATTAGGTAAAAACTAAGAAAATATGAATAAAGTATGAACTTCATAAGGATCAATATGGTGAGCTAATTAACAAATATACCATGCTAATATAAGCTGTTAATAATAGGGGAAACTGAGGCACTTGGGTGCCTCAGGTGGTTGAACATTCAACTCTTGATTTCTGCTTAGGTCAGGATCCCAGAGTCAAGGGATTGAGCCCCGCATTGGGCTGTGCACTGCATTTGGAGCCTGCTTAAGATTCTCTCTCTCTTTCTCTCTCTCTTTCCCTCTGCCCCCTCACCAACTTGCATGCTCTCTCTCTATATGTATTAAATAAATAAATAGATAGATAGATAGATAGATAGATGATAGGTAGATAGATAAATGGGGAAACTGGGTACAGGGTATATGGGAACTCTCTGTATTAATTTCACAGTTTTTATGTAAATATAAAACTGATTGCAAAAAGTTTATTAAAACGTTAATACAGCTACTTTAGGGTTACCACAAGACACTAATTTAATCACAAATACATGAGCGTTAAAGTCAAAATGTCATCCTATAATACTTGTATCATAGATGGTACAGGATAGGTTATAACTAATGTTCAGATATTCACTGGTATAGAAGCACAACATATTAAACCTCTCATCTAGGACTCTCAGATCACCATAAAAAACATTCTATCGTCTCCTGCGAACCACAGTCTAGTTTCTAAAATTTAGTTCAAGACCACTCGGCCCCTAGACACATACCAATGAAGGGAAAGGCAGTGACTTTAGAGTCTTCCGTTCCACCTCTGTTGAGAGCAGCTGGCTTTTATCTCCCAAATCAAGATACCCAAACTTATGGGATGCAGCAAAAGCAGTAGTAAGAGGGAAGTTCATAGCAGTAAACGCCCACATTAAAAAAGAAGAAAGCGATTTTTTGTATCTCTGTGTGGTGATAGGTGTTACCTAAATTTATTCTGGTAACCATTTCACAATATGTACATATACCCAATCATGATGTTGTACACCTAAAACTATTACAGCGTAATGTGTCAATTATTTCAGTAAAAATAAATAAATAAATAATTTTTTAAAAGAGAAGAAAGCCCTCACACAACCTAAGTTTACACTTCAAGGAGCTGGATAAAAAGGAACAAACTAAGCTCTAATTAGCAGACGGAAATAAATAACAAAGATCATAGACAAAATAGAAAATATAAAAACAATAGGAAAAAAAATCAATAAAACTAAGGGTTGGTTTTTTGAAGAGATAAACAATATTGATAAGCCCTTAGCAAGACTAAGAAAAAAAGAGAGAATATTGGCGAGTTCTATCAAACGTTTAAAGAGTTAACACCAATCCTTCTCAAACTCTTTCAAGCAACTAAAGAAGAGAGTACACTTCCAAACTCATTTAATGAGGTCAGCATTACCCTCATACTAAAGTCAGAAAGACATCACAAGGAAAGAACAACACAGGCTGATATATCCCTGATGAATGTAGATGCAAAAGTTTTCAACAAAACAGTAGCAAATCAAATCCAACAGCACAGGGGCGCCTGGGTGGCGCAGTCGGTTAAGCATCCGACTTCAGCCAGGTCACGATCTTGCGGTCCGTGAGTTCGAGCCCCGCGTCGGGCTCTGGACTGATGGCTCAGAGCCTGGAGCCTGCTTCCGATTCTGTGTCTCCCTCTCTCTCTGTCCCTCCCCCGTTCATGCTCTGTCTCTCTGTCCCAAAAATAAATAAACGTTGAAAAAAAAAATTAAAAAAAAATAATAATAATAAAAAATTAAAAAAAATCCAACAGCACATTAAAAGGATCATATACCACGATGAAGTGGAATTTATCCCTGGAATAAAAAGATGGTTCAACACATGCAAATCAATTAGTGTAACGCACCACATTAAGGGATCAAAATTACATCATCATTTCAATAGACATAGAAAAAGCATTTGACAAATTTCAACTCCTTTTCATGATCAAAACTCTCAACAAAGGAGAAACAGGAGATTGCCTCATAATTTCCACATATGAAAAGCCTATAGCTAATATCACAGTTTATGGTGAAAAATTGCAAACCTTTCCTCTAAGATCAAAAAAGACAAGGATGTCCATTCTTGCCACTTCTATTCAAAGTGGTACTGAAAGTTCTAGTCAGAGCAATTAGGTAGGAAAAAGAAAAAAAAAGTATCCAAACTGGAAAAAAAAAAAAAAAGTAAAATTGTCCCTGTTTGCAGATGTCATGATCCTCTATACAGAAAGGCCTAAGGACTCCATTAAAAACAAAAACAAGGGGCGCCTGGGTGGCGCAGTTGGTTAAGCGTCCGACTTCAGCCAGGTCACGATCTCGCGGTCCGTGAGTTCGAGCCCCGCGTCGGGCTCTGGGCTGATGGCTCAGAGCCTGGAGCCTGTTTCCGATTCTGTGTCTCCCTCTCTCTCTGCCCCTCCCCCGTTCATGCTCTGTCTCTCTCTGTCCCAAAAATAAATAAACGTTAAAAAAAAACAAAAAACAAAAACAAAAACAAAAAAACCCAACCAACCAAACAAGCAATAAAACACTTAGGATTTAATAAGCAAATTTAATGCACTTGCAGGATGCGAAACCAACCTGTGAAAATCAGTTGGATTTCTATATACTAACAATAAACTATCTGAAAAGGAAATTAGGGAAATAATTCCGTTTACAATAGCACCAAAAAAAATCTTAAGAATAAAAATTAAGAGGGTGAAATTCTTGTATACTGAAAACTATAAAACACTGATGAAAGAAATTAAAGAAGACACAGAGATTTTAATTATACCCCAATAAAGCTGGGAGGAAAAGACACAAAAAATGAAAAGAAATCCTATGTTCATGGATCGGAAGACTTACTATTGTCAAAATGTCCACACTGCCCAAAGCAATCTGTAGATTCAATGCAAACCCTATCAAAATCCCAATGGATTGTGATTATGACTGATCTATAGATGTGTTATATGTATATGGAGACCTACAACGATAACCTGTTCTCCTACAGATCAGTAATTGTTACTTTTAATAACCAAGACTCAGCTTCTGTGCTACGGCATCTAAGTATGTGACCTTCTCAGATACAGAGAAAAAACATCTAGCCTTTGCAATCAGCAGACCTGGATAAAAATCTTCAAATATCAGGCTTGCAATTTAACCATATTAGTTACTTCAGTCTCCAAACCACATTTCACCTTCTGTAAAAAGTATATGATAATATGCAAGCTTATGTGTTCTCTTTTTTTTTTTTTTATGGGAATCAGACTACACACACACACACACACACACACACACACACACACCGATAGATAAAAACATAGCTAGGACTTGGTAAATGCTCAAAAAATAAGTTTTGATGCTATAACTATTCATGACTTCTGTTAATTACCCACTGTCATACTTTAATTCTTCCTAGGTTCTATCCAAAAGACAGGCCTTGTGGTTGTTCAGAAGGCCAGGTTTTGGGTAAGTATTATATACTTCCTCCATGCCTCCTACCAGATAGCAGATCTTAAAATCTGCTGGGCAATTCAATGAACCAGTTGACTTGATCAAAGGCCTTTACAATTACCCACCAGTATGAGAACACCTCCATTCTGAGGCACAAAACCACTAGCCAACATTGAACATGCCCATTCCTTGTAGGAAGATTCTACTAACAATAAAACGGTAACTTCCTGGGAGAGATCCCAGTTCTTAATATCAGCAGGCATCAAAATTGGCAAAGATGAAGTCAAGCTTTCACTTTTTGCAGGTGACATGATATTATACCTGGAGAACATGATAGACTCCACCAAAAGTCTGCTAGAACTGATACGTGAATTCAGCAAAGGCTAACAAATTCAGCAAAGGCTAACAAACGGTGGGCATCATGATGTAGGGTATTGGAATAAAATAAATTTTATTGCATCTGTGCCTATAATACCTCTCATTGTTCTAGTGGCCACAATTCCAGAAAGGTAAAATGGAACTGGAAAATGTGCAAAAAAAAAAAAAAAATAGAAATTTAAGTGATCAAGTGAAAACAGAGCATTGAGGCCAGAATTCATTAGTTACTGAAGTCAGAATAATTTTATATTTTAAGGATTCATCTCTGAGATAGTCCCAGAGAACAGATTCCAGGGACCATTGCTATCATGAGATGCCATTAGAGGTTCAAATAGTAGAGCATAAATGCATTTATTAATGACAGGTATGTGATGCTTTATGTATCAGGTTATCTTCAGATACACAAAAAAAGCTTTATGGATTTCTTTATTGCTATACTTCCTAATTCCAATTTAACTGTATGGTCATATTGAAGCCACTTAATTACTGTTTCCACTTAACACATCTGTCTCTATTCCCTAGCCTGCAGTGGTATATTAACAGACTCTTATAAACAGAATTTGTACTGACTTCCACTAATGTTAAATATTTCTTTTCACTGTAACTAAACACTAGAAAATATTAAAAGGAACACTGCATAAAAAATGCAGGCATTTCTTTCTTTGTAGACATAAGCATATATGATGAGTCGTAAAAAAAAAACCCAGCTCTATCTCCAGTTACCTTTGCTGCGTCACCTTTACGGTATGTATGGAGTACAAAGCTGTGTCCTCTGGGGAAAGATTTTTTTCAGTATTATTTCTCTCCTCTACACCCTAAAGTAGGCAAAAAAAAAAAAAAATGCCTGCTTTCAGATTACATGATGACATCAGCCTCCCAAATATGGGTATATCATTTAGGATTTTTTTCTTTTGGAGGGCTTGGGAAACCATTTTGAAGACCCCATTCTTCAAGGTCAATTCTCTAAGTAGATTTCTCAAAGCTGAACAGTTGAAGGATCTAGCTTTGCTGATGCCTATTCCATGGGGAGAAGGTGAGGGGTGGAGCGTACGGCCTTCCTAAAGAAGCTAAATGCTGAGAAATAGCCTTTTCCTCCTGGCACCTCATTTCCTTAGAATGTATCAGTCCGTCGCCATGGCAGGGTCTCAGTAGGACGTGCGATCCTACCAGAAGTCGCAGACTCTTAACGAGTAGAGTATATGGATAAAGTCCACTGGGTGGAAGGAAAGTACTTTTCCGTCTTAATGTGTATTCATCCTTCAACCGCTCTGCCAGAAACCTTGCCAGGTCATAGAAACACACCATAATTTTTATCGGATTAATTCCCCCCACATGAACTATCGTGAGACAATATTGAAATTCTGCTTTGTAATGCTTAATTTTTCATTGTCAGATTCCCCTCCGTGTTGCGATGAAGGCCCACTTTGGCTACCAAATTCACTTACTGTCTTTAGAACCAGGGCCACACGTGTTCCTGATTCCTTTCTACAAGGCCCTCCCGCCGGAGAATCAAGACAAGAGGGGGTTGGATGGGAGTCTAGAGATTGCTTGGCCCACTTCCCTCATTGTACTGGGTTATACTGGTTAAGCGTATTGACTTTGCAGTGAGACTCATCCTGGTTTGAACCCTATCTCTATGCGACCATGAGCCCCTCAGGTCCCGGATACAGGAAACAGGTAACCACAGAAGTTACTTCTCAGAGTCACTGGGAGAATAAAAAGCAGTGTCAGAAAAGTTACAGAGCACAGCAAATGGTCATAGCGATCGACGTTCTCTGGCAATACTCTCATTATATTCTTGTATCATCACTATTTTTATATCGCAATCAGATTAGTACCATCATCTCATTATTCTAATTGGGTCGCAGAATGAAGCAGAGTTCATGAGAAGAGATTCTGGAGCCGTACTGCCTGGATCATAGCCTCGGCTCTGGCACTAACTGTCAAGTTACTTAGCCTTTCTGTGCCTCCGTTTCCTCACCATTCACGCAGAGGTAAAATTAGGACCAAGGTGAAGGTCTTTGAGGATTAACTGGATTACAATTAAAAAAAAAAAAAAAGGAAGCAACTAAACAAAAACTTGGAAGAGTGCCTAGCGTATGACAAGCACTATTTAGTGTTTGTATCCTTAGTGAATAACTATGATTGGTTATCGATGATCAAACTGAGGCTTATTGGGTGAAGTGACTTGGAAAAGCCTCGCATCAGCACTCAAACTTCACTTACTCTCCAGGCTTCTCAACAGATATGGGACCACGGAAATAAACTAAGCAGCTCTGCATATTTACACAGCACCTTTCTTCCTGTTAGTGCTTTTCTATCAAGTTTATGTTCGTATTCAGAATGTTCAAAAAGATGGAGCTCAACATCGGGAAAACTTGGAGACAAAACATTAAGGCACTCACAGACCTGGGACTTGTTTAAGATGACCCCAAAAGACCATGGCTCTCTTTCTCTGCTTCTCCTTCCATCAGTCGCCAAGGCAGCTTTCTCATGGAGCCCAGATGGCTCCCTGTGGCCTGCAGAATCAAGTCAGAAATCCTTGGTATGACACTCAAGGCCTTTCATTGTTTGGCAGCAGCCTAACTTTCCAGCATCTGCTACAACATCTCCGGACAGCTCCCGTGTGTTCACATTTCCCCAAGCCTCTCACTGCATTTTCCAACACCCTGCCTTTTCTCCGGGAGCCTCCCCACCCCCTTCCTCCACGGGCAGCCCAGAATCCCAGATTCCCTAAACGGTGGTGGAAACGTTGGCTGGTGGAGAGCTTTTCCTCAAGCTCTCATTCAAATTCAAGCTTGTCTTCTTTAGCATTTCCATATGCTTTGCTTACACAAAAACAGTAACACTTACTTCACTAGCCTCCCCCTGCAGATAATTTGCATTCTGCTTTTCTCCAAGGTCCTAGCAGAAGCATCTGCCCTGTGATTACAAGCTCTCCAAAACTCCTGGAATAACGGTGACATGACATTACATCCAGGGGACATGCCATAATTTGTTCCATCATTTTGTTGATGTTGAACACTTAGTTTTCTATTTTTTTTCCCCCACTGTTCTAAGCAAGGCAGCGATAACAGGAAAATGAATTGTCTAGTTGTGACTTTGGCAAATCTCTTGGAGACTTTTTCAAAATTAATTTGTGGGAGCTCTTTGTTGTATGTGAAGTGAGTCATTAGCCCTGTTTGTGTCTTACCTTTCCAGGTGGTCATTTGTTTGATGGATTTCTTCTGCCAAAACATAATGCTTCCTATGAAATAACCTCTCTCTCACGGCATCAGTCTATGCCCTTCTCTCTCACACACGCGCAGAAAATTGTTTTGGTTTTTCTCATTTTGTTTACTTCATGCCGGTATTGCAAAATGGAGCAAAATAATGGTGATATGCTTAGAAATGCCATAATGAATTATACCAAAAACACACACACACACACACACACACACACAAAGATAATGTTAATCATTTGAGGTAGCAAAACATTTTAATTTCTTCCCCACTTTTTTTTCAGTTTATTTTATTTTTAGCTGTAGGGAAAAGACCATATGTCTTCCAATGTTTTTTTTTTTCTCATTGGTTTCTTAAAAGAAATTTTTCTTGAAAAATAGGTCAAGGGAATGGGGGGGGTGGTGGCGGTTGTCTTTGTGCTTGAGAAAACTGTCCCAATCTACGTTTGCAAAAACTTAAATTCCAAGTTATCTTTCTTAATATTTGCTCAGCAATATTTTACTGCTCCCACTTCATTGTAGCTTACAAAGTGTAGAATACCAAATGGAAAATATCTGTTTATGAGTCACTAATTTATTTATAGTCTCATTGCTTTTAATGAAACCTTTGAATCTAGGCCACACAATAGTTTTGTGGAGAAATCGCTTTGTATTTCTGGAGGAAAAAATGCTTTGTTAAAACCTATTCAAATGTGTTTTCAGAAGCTAACTACTAGAAAAATAAAAATAGATTTTTTTTCTAAAAATGGAATCTGTGTGACAGAGGCCAAGCTGCAAAGCATCCAGAAAATTTTAGGCTGTTAGTGAATATTCCAGTGACATTTAGATTAATCAAGTTACCAGAAAGAGGAAGATAACAATGAAACAATAGTGGGGGGAGGGGGGAGAAGAAATAGAAACTAGCCTCTAAGAAACATTTACTAAGAAAAAGAAGTATCAAAAAGGTCAAGGAGAGAGAGAGACAACAGAAAGTCAAGAAACTTAAAGCAAAAAGGACCTTCCCCTTCATGGTTGTACACAAAACGTTCTCAGCTTCCTTTTGTTCCAGAAGAATCAAGTAAATTACAAATAAAAAATCTTTAATGACAACAAAAAACTCTGAATGGAGTTCATTATGTAGACATGCAAACGGGAAGATATAAATCTCCATCTAAACCAAGAAAACCGTCTGGCAAACCAAGTTTATTCAATCCTGTGGGAAAACACATCTAAAGGAACCAACCAGTATTTACAAGATTTAACCATTAGTGGACTGGGTATTTTACGGCACCTAAGTTCCTAAGTTTATTTATAACAAACTTCGGTTGGGGCTTTATCTTTTTAAAAGTACAGTAAATGGATAATTTTACCCAAGATAAAGCTGCTATTTTAACTAAATACTGTCTTATAGACAATAAACCACAACGAAAAAGGCATGCTATAGGTTGGACTCCACTCATGGTGCGGGCCTAAACAAGGCTGCATGTTACAGCTTCATACTCAACCTGGCCTCACCATCCACATCCATTAGTTTGCCACATTGCCAGCTTAGGAGGAAACACATACCAAATTGTTGACTAGGCCCATCTGAACCAATGAAGAAATGACAAATATTAAAAATTCCAGGGGCGCCTGGGTGGCTCAGTCGGTTAAGCGTTGGACTTCGGCTCAGGTCACGATCTCATGGTCCGTGAGTTCGAGCCCCGCGTCGGGCTCTGTGCTGACAGCTCGGAGCCTGGAGCCTGCTTCGGATTCTGTGTCTCCCTCTCTCTTTGCTCCCCCCTGCTCATGCTCTGTCTCTCTCTCCTTCAAAAATAAATAAAAACATTTAAAAATTTTTTTTAATTCCATAAATTACATGCTCTAATTAATGGGCCTTATTTTCACTACATCTCCATATGAAAAAAAAAAGTCAGCTTCTTAAAGAACACGTGTGTGTATACATCTGCGGAAAGATCCAGCCTCTTTAGAGGAGGATCAAGCCAGCTCCGGGTTTCCGACCAGGAATTTTAAGAAACCAAGGACGTAACATCCTATGGTAATTTGGTAACCGTGCGAGTAAGGTCTCTAGTGTCCACATTCTCTTAGACATATGTCACATGGCGCTGACTTGGCATTGCGGATACTATCATGCTAATTTATTTACTTATTTGATATGAAATGGGCTGATTTGACTGGACCCCGTCTCTTCATACATGCAGAATTCCCACTGAAGTGAAGAACCCTTCTGTTTACCATTGAAGTTTATCATCATCCTGTTTATCATAATGAAGTCAATGGGAGCTCTGTGCACACAAGGAATGAGGCAGCCAGCAAAATCGAGCCCTAAATACTAGAAATCTGGAGAGAGGCCAACGATGAACTGGCAAGAACACAGAATTGCCATCTTGCCTTTCCAGCTGGTCTCTTGAAATGGAACGGGAGAATAGCAGAGGGCGTACTGCAGAAAGGGTACCTCTGCATGGCACTCGGGCTCTGGGCACACAGACCGCTGGAGCTGGGTAGCCGTCAATCTGCTGCTGGATCCGTGGGGCCATTTTCATCAACCCTTTATGAAATTAATTAATCCAAGGGAAAATTAACGTGGAGCAGAGCTATCGTTGAAATAATAAAAAACAAAACAAAACAACAAAACATGCATCTCGTAAAGGAATGGTGAGTTCAATAATGCAAAAGGAAACGGTGGCTGCAGAGATGATCTTAGCCACATTACATCACAATGTCCCCTCCATCCCACCCACACCACCACAAACCCTCATTTTCTGAAGGGCAAGATTGTCTCAAGGTCTTATCGGCACTAACTGTATTACCAAAGCACAGAGAATACAATCAGATCTCTCCCCTTCATAATGTAGATGTTGTCTTTTTAAAGCAAGCTTGATTATATTCTGAATAGGTCAGTCTGTGTCTCTGACATTTCTCCTCAGTTTCCTGTGACCTTTTAATAAGAATGACTTGGTTTTGCACTGCAGAAAATGGAACTGTCCCTTTTCAATCAGTGAATATGAGAAGCGCAGTTTGAACATATCACATTTTCTGTACGGCATTATTACTCATACGACAACAAAGTAAATGAAACCCTATCTTTCTTTAAAAACATGTGTCCTGTTTGGCTTTAATTTTACCTTCTGCTGCTGCACGTTCACATACATTTGTAAATATTTAAACAAATGTGCAGTCACATTTGCTCAGGGAAAGTAACAAATTAATAAAGTCTCCGTTGAACAAATCTGACTTTTATAATGTATGCTTAAACAGATGTCATCTTTGAATAGCATTGCAAAGAATTATTAATATGGACCTTCCATGGTTATAGAGAGACAATTATCAACAGTAAGCCAATTTCTAAAATTTCAGAAACGTTCCCCTTTATTAGGTTCTCGCAACAAAGGATTCAGCCAGACAGATCATCAGTACCTGCATACACGGGGGAGTGGTCCCCACCCCACGAGGGAAAATCTATGACAGCAGCACCATGGGGCAGCTCCCAGGTTTCCCATAGGAATACTGATCAGACAGCACAATTCGCGGCAGGTGTCCATTATGTGCGACCCTAGGAACACAGGGTCAGATCCTCCGCTGAATACACATGTGTTGGAAGGGAATGGATGCAAGTTTGTTCCCACAGCTGGACTGGTTTCCTGGCATAGAAATTGCATGGGGCCACTTAGAAGAAGACAAACACAGGGTTAGTGCTAGGGTGATCAGGCAGGGGCCACCAGCCATAACAAGTTACTTACAAAGCTGGACTGGGAAGCCGGGCAGAAACAGAGCGTCAGCACTCAAAGTGGCAAGACTCACGTGAGGCACTGGGTTCTCCTCTCAGGGATTCTCCCAGATGACCCCTGTCCTCAGGGAGGCTGGAGGAGAAGCAGACAATCAGCATGCAAAGTTGCCAATAAGAATGTAATTGCTAATTGGGGTCCATGGTCTAAAGAACATAAGGAGAACAGGCCAGTGGAGAAAACTGATCTTAATCGTTTGGCAGCATTTCTCTGGAAAAGGCAAGATAGAAAATTTTGGGTTTGGCAAACCACTTGCTAAAAAAAAAATGTTTATTTGTTTTAAAAGACAGTGCACGCTGGCACACTTAAGCCTGCGTGGGGAAGAGGCAGAGAGAAAGGGAGAGCATCCCAAGCAGGCTCCACACTGTCAACCCACAGCCTGACACGGGCTCCATGTCACAAACCGTGACCTGAGTCGAAATCGAGAGTCTGACACTTAACCAACTCAGTCACCCAGGCACCCCAGACCATTTTTGATGTCTGCTGCATGTTTTTACAGCCCTTGAAGAGAATATTTTTTACTTAGTTCAAGGGTCGTACATTAGCAGGACAAAGCCTAAAACCTGCTTGTTGACTACAGTTTGCACCCCTGATGGCAAGAGAGGAAGGTAGGAGCTTGAGACCAATTAAGCATAAAGGCTCAAGGTGGAAAATAAGGTCAGCATGGAAATGGCCCCTGGAGAGAGAGGCTGGGGCCGTGCACTGGGCTCAGCATTTGTGGTGAGAATTAATCTGTATGCTACAAGCAGTGTGAGGCCACCAAAGAGTTTTGAGCAAGGGAGATGATATGATCCAATTTATGTTTTGGAAAGGCCAATCTGTGTGCCGAGTAGAAAATTTGCATTCGTTTTGGAGCCTGGACGGAAGGAATCAGATGGGAGGGAGTGAACAGGAAGGATGGCACAGTGGGGGTAGAACGGATGACATGGGGAGAGCTCCTGCTTCTTTGTCCCTTCACCTGGCCCTCTAGGGACCAGAGTAGCTGCTTGCACAGAGGTGAAAGCCATCTTCCATCTGGCTGCTTCCAAGGCTCTGCTGGTGGGGCTACTACTTCTGGACATCATTTTTCATCCTTTTACCTTCCAGAAGCCCCGTTTTTAATTAAAAAACATTCACTTGGGGCATCCAGGTGGCTCAGGCGGTGAAGCATCTGACTTCGGCTCAGGTCACGGTCTCACCGTTCGTGGGTTCGAGCCCTGCGTCAGGCTCTATGCTGACAGCTCCGAGCCTGGAGCCTCCTTCGGATTCTGTGTCTCCCCCTCTCTGCCCCTCCCCCACTCATACTGCCTCTCTCTCAAAAATAAATAAATATCTTTAAAAAAGGGTTTTAAACATTCATTTAGTCAACGTGGCTGTTCAATCAGCAATATTTTTTGAAGTATGAACGTGTCTATCAGGAGTGAACCTGCACGGATATAGATAGCACCAAAGGGAGTTAAAGGGAAAGATTTAGGAGATAATTGGTATCTTCCTTTTCCCCATCCTTTCTTCTCTTTTCCTTTAAAGGAGAGCAAACTTGATTAGACGCGTCTGGACACAGAGGAAGCAGAAATCAATTGTTTACTGTCTCCAGGACATGACTCACCATTTCCACCATCGTGTTCCCTGCCTTGCCTGCAGGACTGCTTAGCACATTTCTGCCAAAGTCTCCGGTCTTATAAAACTGAGCTCAGGTCTCACCTTTTCCATGAAGCCTTTCCAGAAGACAAGAAGCACTGGCTTGCTGTAATTAATGACTGCAAATCTGCACACCTGGTGTTTCCAACCTTTGTCAGGGACTCGGCCACCCTTTTCAGCGAATTTCCCTCCCTATGTCCTAATCGAAACATAATTTATCCCACACCTTAGCTTTGTAACAATAGAAAAATATCTAAGCATGTCTTCAGAAATAAATGGCAACTTCTGATGGCGTTTAAAAAGATGAACTTCTGGCCCAACGATCCACGGATGCGTATTTGCTTAATTTCAACGTTACTTACGTATTCCTTAAATGTGAAACTTTTTCATTAGAGACATGTCCTGCTTTGTTTGTTATTTATATTTGTTTCATCAGTAGGAAATGGATGATACTTTTTTATATAAAGTTAGACTTAAGATAGAAAGTGACTCAATTTGGGCAACGAAGAGATGAAATGCCTAGTGGATAGTCATCAGAATTCTGCAGCTGCCCAAAATACGCTTAAAAATCAGCTGTGCTTACAGTCTCTAATTCTGGCGGCGAAATGTTTTTGGCCCAGATAACATAGTATTTGCTACACAAAAGCAAATCAAAACACATCTCCTGTGTAAACGCCACGGAGGAAGCAAATTATATGGAGGTGTTTGTTCACATGCCTAACTACAGTCGCTTTAGTTGAAAAGAATCTCATTATCTCAGATATGGTTCATATCTACCATATGGACATGTACTTATAAGGAGAAGGAAGACAAACTCAAAGTATGGCCCCAGCTAGCAAAATTGTGAGGGCCAATCTAAGCTCTTTAACTGAAGTATTACATATTAGCTTTAATACTTATGACAGGCATCCACTCCAAACACAGCTCTCAAGTCAAGAGAAGATCGGGCCACTTAGATTTTTATGCTCACAATTTATTGGAAATTAAATCATCTCAAAAAGCAGAGTTACCGAGGTGTAGTATAATTTAAATGTTGCGTCTAACAAGTCAACATTTTAACATAAAAATGTAATGAAATACAAATGTGCTTTTCACAGGATAGTCAAAAAATGTATTAAAAATATATTCTAACTTACAAAGAGTGTGGTCTAGTAAGGGGACAGAAACGTAAAACCCTACGATTAGCATTTTCTTTCATTTCTGGCAGAATTTCTCTGCAGTAGTGTGTTTTAATATCACTTGGAAATAACATCAAATATCTAAATTTAAGACCTTGGTGGATTAGAGGGCCAGGCTAATGTCCTCTCATTTCTACCTATCAATGATAGGCTAGGCTTTCACACAACTCTTCTGCATATTCATAATGGCCTAAAGAAAAGACAGAACTATGTACATCGAATTTCACGGTTAGAATTAATATTAAATATTACTTAATTCAATATTATTTAATGACAGATGGGAAAACTAAGGCTCAAAAAAGCATAAGTGGCTTGTACATAGACACAGAGCTTATAAAAGCCTGATAAAACCAAAACCTATGTCCTTGGAGCCTATTTCCAAAATATTACCATTATATGTAATTTTAAAACACAAACTGAGAACCCAGATCTATTTCAGCACCAGGACAAAAATGAGAAAAAAATCAATTTGATAGTAAATTACTAAGAAAATGTAATCAATTATTAATACTGAATATAGAATTAGCTCCACATCCAATTTTAATCACAAAGGGGAGCTATTTATGTGATATTCTAATCAAAGAACTCGGTAAACAAATATAACAAAGTGAGATAAAAAGATACACCAACACTTTCTAGTAAAGGTATACGAGTTATACAAAAAAGTAACAATGCTTTGGGAAAGGACATGATCAAACATTGAAACAATGGAAAATAAATTTTACTTCTCATTTTATTGCTTTTGTTCTGTTTGGTTTTTGTGATCATGTGCTTTTTTGAATTTTATTTTTCATAAGATAGCCAAGCTATATCTTTATATAAGAAAGTGAATACTTTAAAAATGAATAATATGCTTTCTCTGCAGACAACTATCGAAAATTCACCCCTGAATTAACCATATACTAGGTTAGGGCAAGAAGAAAATCTCAATCAATATCAAAAACAGAACTCATATGTCCATATGCTTTGCTCCTAGTGAAATAAATCGAATCAAAGGTTCGAATTAATAACATACAATAACTTGTGTTCCCAACGAAGATGTAGTAATGGAAACTAGATATGTAGTCCCAACTGAACCAACCAAACAACGGGACAAGACACACAAAACACTTTCAAAATGCAGAACATCAGGCAAAAAAGGACAGTGATCCCTGACAGATGGGCAATAAACAACATGAGCCATATGATTGTCCATAGCTTACTTCCTTGCAAGAGTTTCCAGACAATGACACAGAAGTATAACCCAGGTGAAGTCCAGTGGACTTCCTGAGTTGAGATAGAGTTGAAGTCCAAAAAGATCAGGCTAGAGTTATCAGGATAAAGTACAGAAGAGGAAAGATATTGCAGACAGAAAAATCCAGAAATTCCTATTAACTAACGATCAGTGGTCTTCCGTGATGACTGACCAGTGCATGTATGTGATAAAACTACCTGAGGCTCGAGAAAGAACCATAAGAAAATATTAGAGAAAACAGTACCCAAAAGCTTAGAGAGTAATGTCTGTTCTCACCAACCAGACTACAAAAGTCATAATTCCTAAGGCATTGGGTGAAGTACACATGAACTTGCCTCAGCAATGGAAAATAATTGGTTCTAGTCTAAGCACTACACTAGACCAACTTAATCTTCAAGGCCTGAAAGGATCAAACTATATCCAAGTAACATTGACCAATAAGCACAAGACTATTTAGAAGAGATTCAAAATTTTCAGTACTCAAAAGAGTGAAATTCACAATGTCTGACATTCAATGAAAAGTTGCCAGGCACGCAGACAAGCAGGCAAATATGACATATAATGAGGAGAAAAATGAACTAATCAAAAGCAACAGAAGAGTTGCATAAGAAAACAGTGAGATACAAAGATTAAAAAAAATAATAATAATTTAATGAGCTGTGGGACAAGTGGCATAACATACATGCAATGAGAGTTCTTTTTAAAAAATGTTTTAATATTTATTTATTTTTGAGACAGAGAGAGACAGAGACAGAGTACGAGTTGGGGAGGGGCAAAGAGAGAGGGAGACACAGAATCCGAAGCAGGCTCCAGGTTCTGAGACTTCAGCACAGAGCCCGACGCGGGGCTCGAACTCACAGACTGCGAGATCATGACCTAAGCCGAAACTAAGAGTCCGAGGCTTAACCAACCGAGCCATCCAGGGGTCCCTAAATAAGTCAGCTTTGAAAACAATTGGCTGCTTAAACAAAAATAATAGCAATGTAGTATAAAGTTTAAACATGTGGGAAAGTATAAAGCCTGACAGTCATAGCACAAAGGCCTGGAGGACAGAGGTGGAAATACCATTGTAACACTCTTGCACTATACGTGATGTGTTAAATAATATTTCAAAATAGAACATGTTATACTAAAGATGTATACTATAAACTCTAACGCAGCTATTAAAATAATGAGTACTTGGGTGGCTCAGTCCATTAAGTGTCTGATTCTCGATTTCGGCTCAGGTCCTGATCTCACGGTATGTGAGTTTGAACTCTGCATCTGGCTCTGCGCTGACAGTGCAGAGCCTGCTTGCGATTCTCTCTCTCTCTCTCTCTCTCTCTCTCTCTCTCTCTCTATCTCTCCCTCTCTCTCTGCCCCTCCCCAGCTCACACTCTATCTCTCTCAAAATAAATAAATAAAATAAACTTTAAAGTAATGAGACAATAAGATATGGCTAAAAGGCTGACCAAAGAATGAAATAGAAACCATAACAATACTCAGTCTAGGGGCGCCTGGGTGGCGCAGTCGGTTAAGCGTCCGACTTCAGCCAGGTCACGATCTCGCGGTCCGTGAGTTCGAGCCCCGCGTCAGGCTCTGGGCTGATGGCTCAGAGCCTGGAGCCTGTTTCCAATTCTGTGTCTCCCTCTCTCTCTGCCCCTCCCCCATTCATGCTCTGTCTCTCTCTGTCCCAAAAATAAAAAAAATAAAAAAAAATAAAAAAAAAATACTCAGTCTATAAGACAGCAAAAATAAGAGAAAAGTGAGCAAAGAATAAATGAGACAATGGACAATATGTAGCAGGATATTAGACTTAAGCCTAATCATAGCAGCAGTTACATAAATTAAAGTGATATAAACAAGCTAATTCAAGGGCAGTATCAGATTGGATAGAAAAAGGAAGACTCAATTATATGCCACATAAAAGAAGCACACTCTAAATATAGCGATACAAATAGGTTGAAAATTATAGAAATAAAAGCATGGGAAAGGAAATCATGGCAGCACTTAAAGCTGGAGTGGCTGTATTAATATCAGACAAAGTAGATTATAGAGGAAAGTGTTATCAGGGATAAAGGTCATATCACAATAATAAAGGAGTCTAGGGGCGTCTGGGTGGCTCAGTCCGTTAAGCATCTGACTTCTGCTCAGGTCATGATCTTGCGGTCTGTGGGTTCGGTCCCCGCGTTGGGCTCTGTGCTGACAGCTAAGAGCCTGGAGCCTGCTTCAGATTCTGTGTCTCCCTCTCTCTCTGCCCCTCCCTCACTCATGCTCTGTCTCTCTCTCTCTGTCTCTCTCTCAAAAATAAACATTAAAAAATTTTTTTAAAAACGGGAGTCTATTCATCAAGACTGTGTAACAACTCTACACATTTATGTACCTAATAATAACTTCTAAGTATACAAAGCAATAAATTGAGAAGACAGCAAAGAATAATACAAATATCCACAATTCTGTTGGAGATCTCTACACTCCTCACTCCATATCTGATAGAACAAGGAGACAGAATCTGTAAGCCTGTCGAAGACTTAACATTATCAATAATTTGATCTCATTGATATTTCTAGAGTTCTTCACTCAACACCAGCAGAACATCTACTTATTTCAAGTGTATATGTAA
This sequence comes from Prionailurus bengalensis, assembly GCF_016509475.1. Classification (NCBI taxonomy): domain Eukaryota; kingdom Metazoa; phylum Chordata; class Mammalia; order Carnivora; family Felidae; genus Prionailurus; species Prionailurus bengalensis. The sequence continues at coordinate 10,756,323 of NC_057353.1, read as the reverse complement.
TATTTGTAAGATAAATGGTATTTTGGACAACAAATATGTTCTAATATATTTAAAATAGTGAAGTCAAACAAGGTATGTTCTCTAACTATAATGGGATTAAATTAGAAACCATTAACAAAAAGATGTCTGAAAAAATCTGCAAATACTTGGAAACTAAATAGCACTTCTAGGTAATACTTGTTTCAAAAAAAACAAATCAAAAGGGAAAAAAGAAAGTATTTTGAACTGAGTGAAAATGAAAGGGCAATATTTCAAAATCCGTGGAATATTGCTAAAACACTATTGGTAGAAAAATTTATACTACCCCACATTTGTGTTAGGGAGAAGACAAGTGTCAAATCAACGACTTCTGTTTCTTCCTTAAGAAATTTAAAAAAGAAGAGCAAATTAAAGTAAGCAGAAAAAAAGAAATAGTAAAGATTAAAACAAAAAAATCAATGCAATAAAAATCAGATAAACGCTAGAGGAAGTCAGCGAAACCAAAAGCTTATTTTTTGAGATGATTAATGAAAGGGACACTTTATCCAGTCGAATCAGATGGTAGAAAAGAAGAAAAAAAATTGCTACTAGCAGCAATGACAGAAGTAGCATCAGTATAGATTTTATAGATAAAAGCGTAATAAAAGACTCTTATGAATAACTTTATGCTAACTAATTTAACAACTTAGATGAAATGGACAAATTCCTTTAAAGATACAAACCACCAATCCTCACTCAAGAAGATATAGAGAACCTGAATAGATTTCTATTGAACAAACTCAGTTTGTATTTAAAAATCATCCCACAGGGGTACCTGGGTGGCTCAGTCACTTAAGCAACCAACTCTTGATTTCAGCTCAGGTCTTGATCTCACAGACAAGATCAAGCACTGAATCGGGCTCCCCCGTGAGCACAGAGCCTGTTTGGGATTCTCTCTCTGCCCTTCCCTCTCAACAAACAAACAAACAAACAAACACTTAAAAAAAATCCCACAAGGAAAACCTTTAGATCAAAATGCTTCCACTGGTGAATTCTACCCAATCTTTAAGAAGAAATAATACTAACTTTACATAAATTTTTTTCAGAAAATTAAAGAGAAGAGAATAATTCTTAGTTCATTCTAAGAATAATTGTAACACTCTTAAACTATATGTGATGTGTTAAATAATATTTGAAAATAGAACGTTTCATTAAAGATATTTATTATCAACTCTAACACAGCTATTAAAATAGTGAGACAATAAAAGGCACCTGGGTGGCTCAGTCAGTTAAGCTTCCAATTCTTGATTTTAATATTACCTAAAACCAGCCAAAAATTGTTTCAAGGATAGAAGAAAAGACTGCAGGCCAATATCCCTTATAAAATGAATGTAAATATTCTAAACAAAATGCTAGCAATATGCTTCTGAAAATACATAAAAATATAATATATAATCACCAAGTGTGATTAGTCCTAGTATGCAAGAATTTATCAGTATTTCATATTTTTGATGCGACATTAAAAAGTATTGTTTTTTTACATTTTAATTGCCAAATGTTTATTGATTGGGAATGCATTGGATCTAAGAATTTCTCACCAATGTTTTATAGTTTTTAATGTATAGATCTTGCACATCTTGCTAAAAATACATTTTTTTTTGTATTCTGATTTTGTATCTTGGAACGTTGCTAATCTCTTATTAGGTTTTGGTAACGTTTTTTGTATATTCTATCGGATACAATTTTCTACATAGGGTATCATCAATGAGTAGAGACAGTTTTACTTATCCCTTTCCAATCTGGATGCATTTTATTTCTTTGTTTTGCCTCCCTGCATTGGCTAGAATCTCTCCTAAAATGTTGAACAATCTTGTTCCTGATCTCAGGGAGAAATCACTCAGTCTTCTGCCATTAAGCACTCTCTTGGGGTTTTCATAAACGCCATTCATTAGGTTGAGATTGCCTTTCTATCCCTACATGTTGAGACCTTTTATAAAGAATGGATGCTGGGTTTTCTCAAATGCCTTTTCAGCATCAATTGATAGGCTCATGTCAATAGGTACTCAAAAAACTGCCCGTTAATATCATATCAAAAATATGAAATACTTAATGGTGTATCTGACAAAGTTGTGCAAGACTCCTATAGTAAAAATTACACAACATCGGTAGGAAATTGAAGAGGGCCTAAGTAAATGGAGATATACTGTTGTCATGTGTCAGAAAAGCCGGTGTTTTACAGGTATCATTGATCTCTTGTTTCGATGCAATCCCAGTCAAAACCCCAGCAGGCTTTTTTTTTTTAATTGTAGGCACTGACAAGCTGATTTTAAAATTCCTAAGGCAATCGAAAGAACTTAAATAAGCCAGAAGAAAATATCTTCTAACTTACATAAAATGGAAGGATGTCACAAATAAAAAATTCCTCTGAGCAGAAATATAAAAGAAGCAAGAGAGCAAATGAGCTTGGAAGCTGCCTGGGGAAAGGGAGTTCTAGGCAAAGGGCACCACAGGAACAAGTGTCCCGATGAGGAGTGCATCATATATACAAGGAACAAAAGACAGGCCACTGTGATTGGAGTGTAATGAGCAGAGGAAGAATGAATGGAGATGAGACCAGAGACTTCACCACATGCCAGCTCACGTAAAGCTGAAGACACAGAGTGGGGAACACATTGAAAAGTTATGAACACGGAGTGCTATGAGAAGTTAGGCTGTTGCTGGATTCATTAGAGACTAAAGGAGGCCAGGCAGAAGCTCAAAGACCGTTGAGCAAGCTATTGCAATATCTCAGTGATAGCATGGCAGCATGGACCAGGCTGGTAAAGGGGGCAGTCATGAGAAATGGTCGAATGTAGAAGTATATTACGAAACTAAGGCCAACGTGATTTGCCCATTGATTGTATTGAAGGCCAACGTGATTTGCCAATTGATTGTATTGAAGTACGAGAGAAGAAAGAGAGGTATCAGTGCTGACTCCAAGATTTTTCGTCTGGACAGTGTGGAAGAATGAACGGTCATTTGCCAAAACAAGAAACTACGGAAAGAGTATGGTGGAGGGGTAATGAAAAGTTTGGTGTCGTTCAAGTTAATACGCCTATCAAGGTGGCCAACTGGAAACATGATTAGTGTTCAGAGAAGCAGTCCTGCCTATAGATATGAATCTGATATTTAGAGCCACGAGGCTAGATGAGGTCACACAAGGGAGTGACGGCGAGCCCTGACCCGCCCGGGGATTTAGAGGTGGGAAAGATAAAGAAACAAATACAGACTAAAGAGACTGTGAAGAAGCAGCTAGCAGGATGGGAGGAGGCCAGAGTGGGGTCCTAGGGTCCAAATGAAAACAGTTTCAACATGAAAATAATTAACAAATATGTCAAAACCTGCCTGAGGACTGGCCACTGGATTTAAAACCAAGGAGATCATTTGTGACCTGAAAGCCAATAGTTTAGGGTGTACTTGTAAACACGACTGAACTGGGCTCAGGAAAGAAGGGGGAAAGAGGATTCAGGGATATAAAAGACAACTCTTTTGAGGACATTTTCTGTAAAGGGAAACAGAAATAGGTCAGTAGCTGGAAAGTGGATATGAGATAAAGGAAGAATTGAAAATAAATCAAAGCTTGCCTTTGGGTGATACAATTAAAGGAGGATTTTTTTTTTCTCCTTGTTTTTGTCTATATTTTCTAAATTCCTCCAATGAGTGTATGTCTGCTTTTATAACCAGAAAATAAAGCAATAGGAAAAGAAAAATATGTAAGGAGTTTCTCCTCCCTCTCCCTGCTACATATAGATAGTCTCTGTTAGCAAGACAGAGGATTTTGGAACACAACTTTTTTAAAAAAAATATTCTAGGGCACAGCAGCAAAAGACAAGCTATGGAGCCTCTACAGCATGTAGCAAAATTCAGGTGCTTCGGCTTAGCTGCACCATGCCCGAGGCTGTCACCAGAAGTGCGGGTGCCCCCCAAGAAATACTTTCAAAGTCTGGGAAGCCTTTCTTTTTAGTATCCGTATCTTACAATGATTCAAATTGCTTACAATTATTTTGGAATAGAAAATAGTTTTAATGCTAATTAATTTGCTACTTTTTTTTCTGTGTTAAGAAGTTGGGAAATAAAACAATCTCATTTATAATCGCATCAAAAAGAATAAAGTACCTGGGAATATCTTTAACCAAGGAAGTGAAAGACACGTGCACTGAAAAGTACAAGAGATTAATGAAAGAAATTTAAGAAGACACAAATAAATGGAAAGATATTCCATGCTCATGGATCAGAAGAATCAATATTCTTTTTTTTTAATTTTTTTCAACGTTTATTTATTTTTGAGACACAGAGAGACAGAGCATGAACGGGGGAGGGGCAGAGAGAGAGGGAGACACAGAATCCGAAGCAGGCTCCAGGCTCCGAGCCATCAGCCCAGAGCCTGACGCGGGGCTCGAACTCACGGACCGCGAGATCGTGACCTGAGCTGAGGTCGGACGCTTAACCGACTGAGCCACCCAGGCGCCCCAAGAATCAATATTCTTAAAAATGTCCATGCTACTCAAGGTAATCTACGTATTCAGTGCAATCCCTATCAAAATTCCAATAGCATATTTCAAATAAATAGAATAATACTGGAATTTGTATGAACCACAAAAGACCCCAGATAGCCAAAGCAATCTTGAGAAAGAACAAAGCTGTAAGTATCATGCCCCCTGATTTCATATTATAATACAAAACTACAGTAATTCAAGCAGTACGGCATTGGCATAAAAATTGGCACATAGGTCACCAAAACAGAATAAACAGCCCAGAAATAAACCCACACATATATGGTCAATTAATTTGTAGTAAAAGACCCAAGCATATACAATGTGGAAAGGAGAGTATCTTCAATAAATGGGGTTGGGGAAAATTGGACAGTCACATGCAAAAAAATAAAATTCAACCATTATTTTACACCATAAACTAAAATTAACTCAGAATGGATTAAAGACTTGAACGTAAAGACCTGAAACCGTAAAACTCCTAGAGGGAAATAGGCAGGAAGCTCCCTGACAGTAGTCTTGGCGATGATACTTTGAATCGGACACCAAAAAAAAAGAGCAACAAAAGTAAAAATAAATAAATGGGGCTAAAAAACTAAAAAGCTTCTCCCCAGCAAAAGGAGCCATCAATAAAATGAAAAGGCAATCTATAAAACGGGAGAAAATATTTTCAAATCATGTATCTAATACCCCAAATAAATTTTAAAAACCCATACAACTCAATAGCAAAAAACAGGGAATCTGATTAAAAACAGGCAGAGGATCTGAATAGACCTATTTCCAAAGAAGATACAGATGGCATACAGGTGCATGAAAAAAGGTTCGCCATCACTAATCATCGAGGAAATGCAAAACAAAACTACAATGAGATATCACTTCATGCCTGTCAGAATGGCAGTTATCAAAAAGACAAGAAATAACAAGCATTGGCGTGGGTGTGGGAAAAAGAGAACCCTTGTGCACTGTTGTGGTAAATCGGTGTAGTCCCTATAAAAATCAGAAAGGACCTCCCTCCAAAAATTAAAAATGGAAGAACTATCTGATCTAGCAATCCCATTTTAAGGTATTTATCTGAAAAAAAAGAAAGGAAAACAACAACCCTCTTCTCAAACAGGTATCTGCACTCCCATGTTCATTGCAGCATCATTTATAATGTCCAAGTCATGAAAGCAACTTAAGAGTCCATCAGTTGAGGAAAGGATACAAAAGTTATATACAACGGAATGCTATTCAGCCATGAAAAAATAAAACTAATAAGTACAAAACAATTAACTAATTATTATGGGTGCGTATTGTAGGGAATAATTACTTTCATTTTGAAGGATCTAGAAGAACCCCGCAAAAGAGGTGACTTTAAAGTGGGGTCTTGAGGGGCCCCTGGGTGGCTCAGTGGGTTGGGCATCTGACTTCAGCTCAGGTCATGATCTCGCGGTTGGTGAGTTCAAGCCCCACGTCGGGCTCTGTGCTGACCGCTCAGAGCCTGGAGCCTGCTGCGGATTCTGCGTCTCCCTCTCGCTCTGCCCCTCCCCTGCTCATGTTCTGTCTCTCTCTGTCTCAAAAATAAATAATAAAAAAAAGTTAAAAAAATTAAAAATAAATAAATAAATAAAGTGGGGTCTTGAATGATAACTAGTATTTCACTGCCACAAAAAAAAAAAAATAAAGGAAATTGCATGAGTAAAGGCAGAGAAAAAGTGCAGGTGATTTGGGGGTGGGGTGGCACTCTTGTTTGGTCTGAGCACAGAAAGAATAGGCAAGAAGGTGAGATGGGTACAATGGACAGCTAGAGATGAGACTAAAAAGAAATATTGCAATTGGGCTGTGATGGGCCAAGATGGCCATATCAGCAACCTGGACTGTATTTCAGGAGCACAAAGGCAACCGCTAGAGCTTTGAAGTGCGATATATTGATAGAGATCTCGGATCCATATTAGGGAAAAGAACTCTAATGCCAATTAAGAAAGCTGGTTTAAAAAATGGAGGAGTCGGGGGCGCCTGGGTGGCTCAGTGGGTTAAACGTCCAATTCTTGATTTCGGCTCAGGTTATGGTTTCACGGTTTGTGAGTTTGAGCACAGACCCTGATTGGGATTTTTCTGTGTGTGTGTGTGTGTGTGTGTGTGTGTGTGTCTCCCCCACTCATGCTCGCTCTCGCTCTCTCCCTGTCTCTCTCAAAATAAATAAAAGCTTAAAAAGAAATGAAGGTGGAGGAATCTGAGACGAAGGAACTGAATCAGAACTGTTAAAGACCACGTTGGTCTCCCGGTCTACACTTGGAAATCTTCCTTTCTCAAATCTCCCTTGGCCCAGTCAGTGAAGCCCCAACTTCAGCTCAGGTCACGTTCTCACGGCTCGTGAGTTCAAGCCTCCTGTAGGGCTCTGTGCTGACAGCTCGGACCCCGCAGCCGCTCCGGATTGTGAGGCTCCCTCTCTCTCTGACCCTCCCCTGTTCGCACTCTGTCTCTGTCTCTCTCTCTCTCAAAAATAAACATTAAAAAAATAGTACCAAATAAAAATAAAAAATAAAGTCTCCCTCGCTGTGTAAAAGATCCCGCGGTGGAAAAACAATGACACTTGCGAATATTCCGTTCCGATTGGTGCCAAAGCTGGTGGGGGAGTGAGGGTGTACCCTGCCCGTATTTTAGGGCTTCTCTGTTCTTTCTGCTGAGGTGTTGCCGGGGGACCACTTTGGAAGTGCCAATTCGTGACTGTTTCAAGTCCTTCAACTTGTTTGTTCCAGTGGGAAAACAGCTGAGGTCTGGCATGTCCTGGCTCCGCCCCATGTCATCAAGAGGGCTCAGGTCGGCTCTGTTTGCAAGGTTAGCCTCATGCCCGGCAAAGACTTCCTTTTGTTTTGTCCTTACCTCGGGCCCACGTTCGCCTTCCAAGGCCCTGCTGGCCTCTACCCCGCCAGTTCCCCTTCCAGTTCACAGTTGTTCCTTTTAACAAGTAGCCTGGTGTACACGGGCTGGCCTCAGTATGACCACGTAAATTTCACTACACTCCAAAAGAATCCCAGATCAGATTTGTAGCTCCTCTAATCCACTGTCATATAGGTTGCCTCCGTGGCGGCATCAATTCCTTCTTGTCAACCATCGTTAGTTTCCATCTAGGGAAACATTGTTTCTAAAAGGCTGTTTTAGCCACAGGGTTTAGCGTGTGTGTTAAAGGAATCCCATCAGCAAAGCCCACACCTGTGGCTATAGATACCGGTTCAGGGGGAGACGTGTAACAAGTCAGTTGAATAAAAACATGATTTCAGTGAGAATTCTGAGGAATGCCCAGATTTTTTGCATCCATGGGGAATTCACTCTCCCTGAAAGGGGATTTATAATGATTTTTCAGTAGTTTAGGTTCTAAATTCTGATAAGTGAATCAGTATTCATCGAGGAGCGTATGTGTGTGTTGTCTTTATATCTCTGCTGATCGGGTGCATTAAGGCACAATATATTTGTGGAGGTGACCTAGGTAGTTTGCAATAGTGACAGAAGTTATTGTCACATTTTCCGTTATGACAAATCATCCTTCCAAATGAGGATGCGTATCGGTATACGCATGCATGCATGTGAGATAAGTAAGCATGAATTTTACATCTTTGTTTCCGAACGTGATCATCGGAGGCAGAAAGGGACACATGTTGGTCTCCATACACATCCCCTAAACCCAAGGCACTTTTGTTCCTCTTGAGGTGGCAAGATCTAGCTTTTGGACACACTCCAAGGTAAACACAAATGTGGGCAGAGTGAGAATACCAAGGTATAGAGTGAGGTATACAATGGCAGGTCTACAGACTGCCTTCCCCATGATGTACTATGAGCAGACAACCCAATTTTCAGGCAGGGTTACACCTTCCTCCAAAAGGAAACTTTTGATAATTAGTTACAGTATTCATACGAAACATCACCAACATAGAATAAGAAAGGAAAAGAAACAAAATCAATACATGCTGCTATTAATTTATAGTTCTTATAATAGTTCCATGAAAAAGTCTCATTCTGAAGTGAATTGTTGAGTTACTCCTAATTTTGTTTTTCTTGTTTTTCTTAAAAAATTTTTTTGCTCCCATCCAGCCCCGACTATCGAAAGCTGTAAACCTTCCTATTGTTTGACCCATAATAGGGACACTAACTAAGATGATCTCCATTTCTTCTTTTTCCATTTGACCTTGGAAACCTGTCTGTTTTGGTTCAGCCAAAAGGGTTGTGCTTCCAAAAATTGATTGCCACGTTTATTATTGTTATTAGCATCTCAGAATCTGTGAATTTACATTCCCTGTTTTACTTTAGCCAAACTAGCCTATTTCTGAAAATGCTGCTCTTTCCAGAATCGTGCTGAGTCACATTCACCACTTCTTCAAGTCCCAGCTTCCGTGGGAGATGTTGCTGCCTACAGCACCATGTGTGAAACGCCAAAAGGATGATGTAACCAATTCACACAAACTGTTATTCATGAAAACATTCCCCCCTAGACTTGCACTTTGCCTAAAATTCCTGCCATGAATGTCATTTCAGAAGGTCTGTCATTTGCTTCACATAATCTCCACAGGTTTATCTGTTTAATTAACTCATTATTAACTAGCAGAGGCTAAGACACACAGGACTCAGATACAGGACGGATGAAGTTTGGTGCAGATATAAAAAGGAAAGCCAAATGAGCACACCGGCTGCCTGAGTGAAGCTCGTAGCCCATCGACAAAATCCCGTCCCATCGAGGGGCAGTGGGACTAATGTGCTGAAAAATAAAACGCACTAGAGTCTGACTTCATGACACTGATGAGCATAGTCGGGAGATGACCAAGGGAAGGTTCAGAGAGCCACGAAGGCACCTGTTTTTCTTCTAAGAAGTTTCATGGAAAACTGATCAAACTCTCCCAGAACCTTGGTGCTCCTTGATCTGTTAGAGACTACAGTAAAAATTTTCCATCTAAGTCAACTGCCTAATAGTGATATTAGTCTTCCTAATAAGTACAAACAAGTCCTTAGCATTAAAATACAATTTTCATTAATGCAATGCCTGTATTGGTACACTAATATGTACTAATGCATCATGGAGGACAACAGGATCTCGATCATACCTCCCCCGTGGAGGAAAGATGCCATTGCCTGGGAAGAATCAAGTGCTCCGTGTCCTAAATGGTTTTGAGCTTATACGGTAATTTACAGGAAGCTAATGTTGTGTACTCAGGTTGGGGTTGAGAGCTAATTCTGTAACACTGAAGTGTTTTTTTAAGATATCAGTGAGGTTGACTCATTTTAAGATAAACCACAAGTCAAAGCGGCCAGTAGTGCAAATGTTTCTTAAAAGGAAATGTATTCCCAGCATTACATTAAAGCTTTTGCTGATGAGACCAACTTAGGAAATTTTTAAAAGGCAGGTACTACTTTCCATTCCTTCAGCTCACTTTTCTTAGTTTTAAATCCTAAGTACCGAAAGAAAAGAACCCATGGGCCCGAGGTCGCGGAGTCAGGAGCTGGAGATAGTTTTGCAGACTGCTCTCATCCTTCTCACGCTTCCCTTTTCATCATTTTCTTTGTTATGGCTAATCAAAAACTGCAGCTGCCTGAGATCACACAGGGGCCACCTGCCCCCGCACCGAGAATCCTGATTTCTAGTCATGTCCCTTCTTTATCTGAAGTCGTCCTAATCATAAACAGAGGGGGAAAAGGAGCAAGTAGAAAGAGAAAAAAGAAAGAACTACAGTAAACACAGGCAACACAAACAGCATAGCCCCACCCAAAATAAGCAAAGACAAAGAAAGATAAATATATAGATGCCTTTCTTATTTTTCAATCATGTAACCAAAAGCGGGAGGGGGGGGGGCGGGGGGAGATGGGATGTGTTATTGGAAACATTTCCAAGTTATGTGTCAAAACCTTCAAGTAAATAACATCTGAAATTTACTACCTGCCGATGATTCTAGCCCGGAAAATACAAGATGGTTTGTATCTTGCTTTCCTTCTTGTAACGGATACCAACCAGTTCCTTGTTACCCAAAGGTCTCCTAACCATCTTTTAAGACTCACTATTTACCTTCTGGAACAATCCTCCCTTACACTTGTCTCCGGAACCCTCTGGCACTTTGTTTTGGGAACATGCATTTGGCACTTACTGTTTTGGTAGTTATTTTCTGTGTGTGTTTGTCTCTCCAACTATACTGGCATCTGTTTAAGGACAGAGTATCTAACTTCTGCATCATCCATAATCTGCACCACAGTTCTTTGCACACTCATTAGCATCATTATAGTAATGAAATAAAGCTAAGTGTTTTCATGAATAATATCAGCTCAACCTTGACACAATCCTGCAAACAAATTCTGGAGAAGTTAAGCAACTCACCCGAGGTTAAATATCAGTAAACAGCAATTATCTAGTCATTTATTCAACTATTACCCACAAAGCAGTGATTCTTAATCTTTCTCACGTCACAGCACACATAAGAAGTGGTATGTTTGGATGGCAAACTGGGGAGATTGGATTGCTGGTTCCTGGGAGTGCCTGGCCCAAGCTGATGGAAATACCCTTCTCGGTGTGCCTATGACTCATTCGGGGCACACTGCATAGCACGGCAACTGTACGGCAAGGTCTGTTGTAATGACCTTGGTGCTGTAAGACAGTGACTTACATGTGAAGGTGGATGCTGGACTCAGTGAGCCTTGATCTTCCTCATCGAAGAGTAAGGATTGAGAAATAGTGAGTAAAATAAATACACAAATATTTATATCCCAAGGCTAGGAAGGCAGCAATGGCCAGATGAGAAAAACAGAGAAGGCGTCGTGCAGAAGGTGGGATGACATTTATAGAGCTTCTCAGAAACACTGAATACCTACTTACACTTGCCCCTGTTAGACACCGGGAGTGATGTTCCAGCTCCCAACTTACAGACTAATGGGGAAATCACAGCTATCAGCACATTACAGTCAAACCTTGGAGTGTGAATAAGTCGTTCTGTGAGTGTTCCTCAAGACCAGCAAACATTGCCAATAAATTTTAACTTGATAAACGAGTGATGTCTTGCAATATGAGTAGCACGTGATGCCGAGTGTCACTTGATCACAAACTGAGCCAATGGTTCTTGAAATTCACTTTGATGTACAAGTGCTTTGGATTACGAGCATGTTTCCGGAATGAATTATGCTCGCAAACCAAGGTTCTACTATATTATGAGAGAGGGGCGGTTGCCATGATGGAGGAATGCACAAGGTCTAATGGAAGCACAACTGAGTTGAGCATTAAAGGAGCAGAATCTTAATAAACAGAAATCTGGGGTATAGGAAAGTAGGTTGATCTGCATGAAAGAGCAGAAATAAATGAAATGATGAAATATCATAGTTACATAAAGCCTGGAGAAATACAAAGAGAAATGCTGGTGGGAAACAAGAAGTAAGTGTGGTCTGGAGCAGAGAGGTTAGCTGGGTCCTAAGCACATTTGTGGGCAGCTGGTGTTTTGCTGTTTACTAGAAACTATCAGAGATGACGGAAGGAAGGTGATACAAAACCTTAAGTAAAGCAGGGAATAGGGTTCCCAGCTTAGCCAATAAAACCAGAGGATGCCCAGTGAAATTAAATTTCATATAAACAATAATTTTTTTTTTTATCTCTTGCAAGATCTGGGGCATTCTTAGGCTAAAAAGTTATGTGTCATTTATCTGAAATTCAAATTTCCCCGGGTGCCCTGTCTTTTGTCGGCGGTTCTAGTGGAAGTGATGAGATTCAGAGGCCAATAGAAGGTGAGCCTTGACTCTGGTGGTGTTTCTCAGGGTGTCTGGTTGTCCCGCAGTAGAATCCCTTGGGATGCTCATGCATTTTGAACTGCACTGCCCTCCTGCTTAATCGTTATCATCATCATGCTTAAAGGAAACATAGGAAGTCTGCCTTTTTAAGTTCTTCAGATGGCTCTGTGATTTGCGAAGTTTAAGAGCCACAATAATGAACTCCTTCTCAAATGTGCGACCTAAAGAAGCAGGTGGGAGTAAGGCTGGGAAGATGGTAAAGTAGCAGTAGCCACACGGAATGACCCCTGCATCCTGAGTCGTTTAGAAGGTATCCATCCAGAACTGAGGAATTGGGAGTCATGTTTATAACTTCAAAAGAGCACAAAAGATTTGCAGCATTCACTGCAGACACTGAGGATAGGTGTCCCTGAGAAATTATTAGCATAATTTTGGGGGGCACCTAGGTGGTTCAGTCAATTAGACATCTGAATCTTGATTTCGTCTCAGGTCATGATCTCATAATTTGTGGGGTTGAGCCCCGTGTTGGGCTCCATACTGGCAGAGCAGAGGTCACTTGGGATCTGCTCTCTCTCTCTCTCTCTCTCAAAATAAATAAATAAATAAGCATTTTTCTAAACATACTATTTTTTAATTCTTAGTAGTAGCGAGAACCCCAGCGAGGCTAAATAGTATGGGCGTGTAACAGATTCACTCGACAGCATAACTCTGTCAGCTCTTGACAGTTCAGGGCTACTAAAAGGAGCAACAGAAATTAGCATCTACGGGTTAATTGAAATTACATTAATTAATCTAATAGAAGTCAAGACTGGCAGGAAGTCAAAGAGATAAAGCATGCATCAAGGGCAGGCTGGAAAGGAAAGCCATCATAACCATGGAAGTGACAATGGACACAGAAGATGCAGAGGAACTGAATCAGGATTAGATAACACAATGGATATGAGGAATGGTTTCTCTAAGGGAGTGGGAGTTGAAGCAAGTCAAAGAGATGGGAAAAAAAAAATCAATGGCGTGGCCAGTATTGACTAAAACCAGGGGCATATAGAAGTTCTGGAAACAAAATGTGAAATCAAAGTTTTAAAAGAGCCATCAAGGGGCGCCTGGGTAGCTCAGTTGGTTAAGCATCCAACTTCAGCTCAAGTCACGATTTCACGGTTTGTGGGTTCAAGCCCTGCGTCAGGCTCTGTGCTGACAGCTCAGAGCCTAGAGCCTGCTTTGGATTCTGCCCCCTCTCTCTCTGCCTCTCTCCCGCTCATGCTCTGTCTCTCTGTCTCTCTCTTTCCCTGTCTCTCTCTCAAAAATAAACATTAAACATTTTTTTTAAAAAAAGGGTCATCGAGATAGGAGCACCTGGGTGGCTCAGTCAGTTAAGCATCCATCCGACTCTTGACATCGGCTTAGGTCATGATCTCACAGTTGTGAGATCGAGCCCCATGTCAGGCTTTGCACTGAGCATGGAGCTTGCTTGGGATTCCCTTTCTTCTTCTTCTTCTTCTTCTTCTTCTTCTTCTTCTTCTTCTTCTTCCTCTTTTCTCCCCCTCTGTCTCCCCAAAATAAATACATAAACTTTAAAAAATAAAAAGTAAAATAAAAGGATCATCAAGATAGATGATGAAGTTGCCCTAGATAGTTGTTGGAAGTGGGGCAGAAGAAACTGAGATTTTGATATATTTTTTAAAGTGCCTATTTATGTGTGGGAAGTAAATCATAGATTCTATTGAATAAGTGATTTGATTCTCACCTTTTATATGAAAATATTCTCCAAATGTCTCTGAGGGTTATGACAGTTAGCTCAGTCTGCATAGCAACAACCAAAATTTAGCCTTCTATTTACAGCTTTCCCATTCTGTTCTGATGCAAATATGTTTGTTTTCTATTGAAGAAAAGCAGCATTTTCTCTCCAGTGATAAAGAGTCTTAGTTTATGGCAATCTGTGAAATGCATTAGGTGAAATGAGATTTTTTTTTTCCTTTTCTCGCCTTTTATGAAAAAATTCAATAGCTTCACATTATATGTGAACATTTTCTCACAACTTTCCTATTTAGAAGCTATTATAAAATAGTCAAATGGGAAGTAAATGTTCTCTTTATTTCACAAACCACTTACAGGAAGGCAGAAATGTACAGATAACAGATTTGAGAAAGTGTAAGAAGAAATTCAGGGGATGCCAAGAACAGAAGAAGCATTGGTAATGCATAGTCTCATCAAGGTTTATACTCCAGTATATAATTCCACTTAAAATGTGGTTTCTATGTTCACCAGTCCTTAGAAGGTTATTATCGACAGGTATCACCTTGTATCCATTGTCATTAGCACAGGAAAATATTGGCAGCATTAGACCTCCTGATGGAAAGATTGATTAAAGAATGCAAGTTTCGTGGACAGACAGTTTTGGGATATCACTGGAGAGATAGGTCATGATGAAACCCAGCCTGAAATGGAGTGGACCAGTGATAGGAGAAACAGGGGTTTTGTGGAAGGCGTGTACGTATTTTACTGCTTCTGATTCTCGGCTGCTCCGTCCCAAGGCCACCTGGCCTGATGACATTTTATCAAAGGTAAGTTCATTTGTTGCCTAACTGTGTGCAGTTCAAACTATTTATCAATATCCATCCCTTTATTTGCATAAGTATGTATAATTGTACCTCTAAATGCCCAACAACATGGAACTGTTACACTACCCTTGTGCAACACAATACGATGGGCAAATTAAAAAATAACATTCCTGAAGAATATTTGGTAACATGAAAATATTCACATTATATTAAGTAAAAAGAAATTTAGAAACCAGGACAATTGGTTTGATTCCAATTGGTAAGTAAAATATGCATGCATGCCTACAAAAGACAAAGTGGAGAGCAAAAAAACAATTTGTAAAAATATTAGTGGTTCTCATGGGGCGCCTCGGTGGCTCAGTTGGTTAAACGTCCAACTTTGGCTCAAGTCATGATCTCATGATTCATGAGTTCGAGCCCCGCATCGGGCTCTGTGCTGACAGCTCAGAGCCTGGAGCCTGCTTCGGATTCTGTGTCTCCCTCTCTCTCTACCCCTCCCCCACTCACACTCTGTCTCTGTCTCTCTTTCTCTCAAACATAAATGAATATTAAAAAAAATTTTTTTTAAAAACCATTCGTGGTTCTCTCAGCTTGTGCAATTAGAGATGGGTTTTATCATACTTTTCTTATTATTCATTGTTTTCCAAATGTTCTTGAGTAAATGTTTATTAATAATCCTCAATAATCGATCCGATATGGTAAAATATTTAATCTGAGTTTTAAAAAACACTTGTTAAGCCCCAGTCTGAAGCTCAAATAAGGATTTAGAAGCCGACAGACAGGAGCGTAGCTGTCGAAGCCCCAGCACAGATGAGATTGATTGCCGAGGGAGCACACATTTCTAAAAAATCCACTATTAAATTAAGGCATCCAATTATCCCGGGTAAATCCCCATTAAAAATTGAATAAGGATGGCAAAGAAATGAATAATACAGTAAATGTACAACAATTAGATATATATCAAGCTCTGTACACCCCTAATAGAAATTACATCTCCCTGAAAGACACTAATTTAGTAAAAAGGGCATCGGGCTTTTGTGTCCCACACACCTAATTCTGAGTTCTAGCTCGACCACATACTACAGATATGATGGGCAAGTCATTTAGCTTGAAATCCATTTTTCTACTGGACAAAAGTGTAGATGATAATTCTTGCCTCACTGGGAGATGATGGGGATTAAATGAGATAAATATTGAAATCACTTTTAAATGGTAGGTTCGTAAAAATCATTAACTGTCTCGTCCCCCCCCCCCATTCCAGTTGTCAAGGGTACATAAACATCGACACTGTACTATGCCAAGGTGGACAAATATAGATTTAAAACACGTAAATGATATGGATTATTGTTTCAATATGCGACACTATGAAAGCAAATACTTAACAGGTCATAAAGTACAAAGCTCATACAGACACATTTACTGCAATTGCCATTATTCAAAGAAAAAAGATCGCTTTTACAGATTATTTAGAAATTAAGACCGGTGAAAATACTAGCAATCTGATCATGTGAGATATAGGCAGATATATTTTATTTAAATATCTTTCTACGTAGTATGAGTCCCGTAATTTTTGTAAGAAAGAAAGTCTTCCTATCTATGTTCCCTGTGGGTTTTTATACATCAGTATGTGTGTATGTGGTTGGCCAGCGTGAGAGTCTTTAAAATTTAGAATTTGGGTTAACCACTAAGGATCATAAAATTTTCCAGCAATCTATAGGGGGTGAGCACCATTGTTTCTAGACATATAGAAGTGTATATGAGGATAAAGTGACTGAGACAATAGAAAAATAACAGTTAAATAACAAATTTAAAAGCTGATTTTGGGGGCGCCTGGGTGGCGCAGTCGGTTAAGCGTCCGACTTCAGCCAGGTCACGATCTCGCGGTCCGTGAGTTCGAGCCCCGCGTCGGGCTCTGGGCTGATGGCTCAGAGCCTGGAGCCTGTTTCCGATTCTGTGTCTCCCTCTCTCTCTGCCCCTCCCCCGTTCATGCTCTGTCTCTCTCTGTCCCAAAAATAAAATAAACGTTGAAAAAAAAATTTTTAAAAATAAATAAATAAATAAAAAATAAAAGCTGATTTTGCTGGTAACCCAGTAACATGAAATTTAAAATTCCTGGCAAATCTAAGAATGAAAAAAGACAAACGCAAATTAAATAAGAATGGAGAAGGAAATAAGATTTTAAAAGTATTATACTAGTCATACTTAATTTTCATTGCTCAAGCAAATGGCTAAAATTGTATAAAACATTGTATAATTGTATAAAAAACAGCTGACACAAGTTAAAATATTTATTCAGGGCCATAAATATAGGACACATTTTGAAACACTTGTTAAAAACTACTCCCTAAAACACACCAAGTATTGCTAAATATCCTAATCATTTTAATTTTTTAATTTTTTATTTTATTTTTTTATTTTCAAGAGAGAGACAGAGTGTGAGTGGGGGAGGGCAGAGAGAGAGGCAGAACAGAATCTGAAGCAGGCTCCAGGCTCCGAGCTGTCAGCACAGAGCCCAACACAGGGCTCGAACCCACAAACTGTGAGATCATGACCTGAGCCAAAGTCAGATGCTTAACCAACTGAGCCACCCAGGCACCCCTACTAATGATTTTAAATATTACAGAATAAATTACTTTCATGTTAGATCCTTTATTTCAGAACACAGAAAAATAATGGGAAGCCACTTAATTTGTCCAATGAGGAAAATATGATACAAATCTTAAGCTAATGGGGCGCCTGGGTAGCTCAATGGGTTAAGCATCTGACTCTTGATTTTAGCTGTTAACTGTTAGTGCAGAGCCTGCTTAGGATTCTCTCTCCCATTCGCCCTGCCCCAGCCCCGTGTGCCTTCGTGTGCCCTCAACCTCTCTTTCTCAAAACAAATAAATAAACCTAAAAAACAAAACAAAAAAAAAAAAACCCTTAAGCTTGATAAAGATGTCAGACTGAGCTTATCTATGTAATATTTATTACATTTGATAAAGAAAACCTGAGAAATACAGGCACAAATATTTAAAGGTAAAAAAGTCAGAGGCAATTGGCTCAAATATATTTGAACAATTGTTCGGAAATGAGTGTTTCTAGAAGTGAGAATTGGTAACTGGTGCCCCGGGGGAATTTTTGCAAATTATTTTGGGTTTATTTTTCTCCTTTTAAACGTTGGAGGTTTTAATTTTGTTTCTCATTTTTTCGATTCAAACGTATTTCATTCTGGTCAACAATTAATTTTCGAAAACCATTTTGCTTCATGCTATTTATAATAATTAAGAGTTAGAAACAATACAAATGTCCAATAATAGAATGAAGAAGTCAACGACAGTACGATGGAATAAAAGATCTATGAGTGGATTGCATCTAATCATTTAAAACAATGCTGGAGAAATGTACCCTTTGCTATGGAAAGATATTCATGAAAACAGATCACATTGTACTTATGGTAGTCATTCCATCTGTGTGGGGAAAAAACCAATGTTATTGTAGGCATGTTGGAAGAAAAGCGATCTGGGAAAATATGCAAGAAAATATTGGGGCACCTGGGTGGCTCCATCGGTTGAGCGTCCCACTTCGGCTCAGGTCATGATCTCACGGTTTGTGGGTTTGAGCCCCAGGTCCGGCTCCGTGCTGACAGCTCGGACGGAGCCTGGAGCCTGCTTTGGATTCTGTGTCTCCCTCTAGCTCTGCCCCACCCCCAATCACACTCTGTCTCCCTCTTCTTCAAAATTAAATAAACATTTAAAAATTTAAAGAAAAAGAAAAAGGAAATATGCAAGAAAATATTAATAGTGATAGGCTCTTCTTAGTAGGATGTATGATGGGTATTCATTTTGTCCTCTTTTTAATTATCTCTTGTTTCTGCATTGAGAAAAAAGATTAAAATCTATGAAAAGAAAACATTTAAAACACTATACTATTCCAAGCTTTAAGAGTTTTAAAGCATTTTTATTCAGTTAATATTTAATGAATTATGTCTCTTCCCCTATAGAAGTGCTTCCATTAATTTGCCAACAATTTCTTTCTAAAATCATTCTCAACTCAGAACATACTAAATATTTTATTACTTCAGGCCAAACCAGAGTCCTTAAAAAAATAAATACTTTTGTTATTATTCACTGATTCTTGAATCTCAAGTCCGCGTGTTTTGCTTGTTTCTGTCATCAGTCTAATTTGCTCACCTGTTATTGGTCAAGATGTTTATTTTTGAACAAATTAGAACCTGTTATTAAGATAAAGCAACAAAGATATGGCATTGAAACCTTAGTTTTTGTATGTTAAAGAAACAACTTTCTTTTCTAGATTTTTCAAAATAATTTGGTAGCATTTTAAACAACGATTATTTAGTTCTTTTTCATTCATTTTTATTTACTTTTCTAATTGCATTTCATTTGAGTAAAGTGTAAAATAATTTAAATAGTATATATGTAATTATGTATAATTATAATGATGTCAAATATTGTGTGTGTGTGAGTATGTGTATTAGTGTATAGACACACACATCAATGGCTTTATCTAGCCAAGGATTTTTTTTTATCTGTGTAAAATTTTTTGCATAAAGTTTGCTTTCAATACAAGTAATTTTATTATTTTTATTATTTTTTAATTTTTTTAAATGTTTATTTATTTTTGAGACAGACAGAGACAAAGCGTGAGCAGGGGAGGGGCAGAGAAAGAGGGAGACACAGAATTTGAAGCAGGCTCCAGGCTCTGAGCTATCAGCACAGAGCCCAACGTGGGGCTCGAACCCATGGACCATGAGATCATGACCTGAGCCCAAGTCGGATGCCTAACTGACTGAGCCACCCAGGTGCCCCAAGGGCCAAGTTTATTTTTATAAGAATTTCATTATAATCAATCATTTCTTACCAAATTACTTTCAACCAAGCTCTAGGCCACACCAGAAAGATGCTGAAATACTAAGAGAGATATTAGAATAATTATCATAGTCATAAGATACACCAAAGAATTAACATTCCGACACGTTGATGATAACTTCAATATACACTCCAAATTTTACAAGTCTTAATGAGAATAGATTTTTTTCTTACTAAAGAAAATCTGTTTCAAACCAAAAATTCAGCATTAAAAACCATGAAGGCACATTCACTTCATTCACAATCAACAACGAAAAGGTGCCCACTCTTTACAATGCCATACACCGGGGAAAAATGAGAATTTGTAATTTTGGAAAAGAAACAGTATTAGATTCATTAGCAGATGACATTACTGTATATCAATAGGAGCTATACGATGTTGTTTAAAAAACAAAATACTGGGGCGCCTGGGTGGCGCAGTCGGTTAAGCATCCGACTTCAGCCAGGTCACAATCTCGCGGTCCGGGAGTTCGAGCCCCGCGTCAGGCACTGGGCTGATGGCTCAGAGCCTGGAGCCTGTTTCCCATTCTGTGTCTCCCTCTCTCTCTGCCCCTTCCCTGTTCATGCTCTGTCTCTCTCTGTCCCAAAAATAAATAAATGTTGAAAAAAAAAATTTTTTAAATAAAAAAAAAATACTAAGAATAAAATGTGGACTCCTGTTTAGTCCCTGTGCATTGGGTTATAATAGAAGTTATAACAGAACTGTGTTCCAGAAAAGTATACCAAAGTCAATATATTCTTCAATTTCCACATCCTTGGCTAACATACATATTGGTACACAAAAGATTCAACTGATGGCAATAGAAAATACTTTTAAAATATTTTAGGAATAAGTTTTAGGAGTACAAGTGCCATTCATTATAAAGCAATTCACAATACGTTTACAATATATAATTTCTGCTGAATGGGGAAATAATTGTATTTGATGAGGTTCTTAAAGCAAATTATAAAGTTGATTAAGCTTTACACAAAATTCCATAAGGATTCTTATTAAAACAAAGGAGGACATTTCTGAAGTTCATAGGAAATAATATTTAACAAATTCTTTTTTGTTGTTTTAATTTTTTTTTTAATGTTTGTTTATTTTTGAGAGAGACAGAGCGTGAGCAGGGAAGGGGGAGAGAGAGGGGAAGACACAGAATCCAAAGCAGGCTCCAGGCTCTGAGCTGTCAGCACAGAGCCTGACATGGAGTTTGAACTCACAAACTGTGAGACCATGACCTGAGCCGAAGTTGGATGCTTAACTGGCTGAGCCACCCAGGCGTCCCAATATTCAAAAGATTCTTAAATAAAAAAGTATAAGAGGAAATTGGCCCATATCTGAGCTGTACTTCAAGACTACAGTAGGTAAAAATATGATTTTTAAAAAATAAGAATACACAAAAATTTTTATTTGTAGCTAGTTTTGTCTGTCATTAACTCTGTGATTGTACCAATTTTTATTCTGAAGAGTATAGTTTTAAATGGTATCTCTAGTTGTGGTTATCTTCTCTACGTTTATTAATAACATTTATCAATTAGTGCCTATTCTACTTATAAAAACTTTACTAAAATGGCAACGGTTTATTGTTTGAAAATTATGAGAAAATTCTGAAGACTCCATCATACTGCTTGGGAATGTTTCCTAATGAACAAGAGTAATTCTGAATGTTTTTCAAATTTCCAAGACTAATATCTTTCTAAACTGTGAAGCAATAGATAGTATCACGAAGAAAAAAAACATCCTCAAAAATTTAGATATATCGAAGGCATTTGTTTGTAAAACATTTTTAAGAAGTCATTGGAAACAAAGGACAAATGGATGGCTGGTCCAAAACGTAATTTTTAGATATTATTCATCACTGGTCCTCCTATGTATACTTTCATTTTTGGTTGTTTATGCAAAAGAAAGCAAGAGGGGGAGAGAAGGAGGGAGGGGGGAGGAGAGGCAAATGAAAAGCCAACAAAGAGACATCCTGATGCCACAATCCCAGTTAAAGAAAGGGAACTAAATTAAAGTACATTATGAAAGCCAAAAAACCCGAAGATGTGTAACTTGCTAAATATAGCATGAAGGCGGGAAATAAGATAGGGTAGGAGAAAGCAAACGCAGGAATGGAGATATGACTATATGTAGAAAACTTGGCACTCAAGTTCCCTGTGAACTCAATACAAATCTTAACCCCCCTTGAAACTGAAGACGTTGAAATAATCAGGTTAGACCTACAATCACTTTGCACTTTGCCACTAGACTCATTAATTAAGCTTAATTTACATACATTCTCTAAATAGTCAAAGTCTTACTTCAGTTATCAATTCAGTTATTGGTTCAAAAATATACAAAGTCATCGAAATGCAGAGTTAGGCAGGAATAGATAGATCATCTGGTCAAACTGCTAAACATTAGATTAGAATGGTAAACCTCTATCATAATTAAGACAAAAGATCCTATTTCAATTATATCAAGGTCTCGTGCCTTTTTGTGCACAAGGATATTTGTGAGGGATATTTTGAAACTCCTTTTCAAAGGGATCTGTGGGGTGCCTGGGTGGCTCAGTCAGTTAAGCCTCCAACTCTTGATTTCTGCTCAAGTCATGATCTCACTCAGTACAGAGACTGCTTAAGATTTCTTTCTCTCGCTCTCTCTTTGCCTCTCCCCTGCTTGCTTGTGCATCTCTAAAACATAACTAAGTAAATAAATAAATATTTTAAAAATCTGTGAAAATTACCTAGAAGTGATATCTATTTTAATGAGCTTCAGATTATTCTTAATACTATTCCAACAAAGTGCCAAGTAGCCCCGAGGTATGTTGGAAAAGTAAAAAGCATCCAACCCCCCAAACCTCGGTCATCTTTCCCTTTTCCCTCTCTAGTCAATTTAGCTTATCCCAAACCACCTAATATTTCACCAAAATTATAACCGCATGCTGCTTTCTTGATCTATGGCGAAAGACCACTTTTTGGACTCTGACTTCTTCTATGGTTTTTCTATTTTCTATTTCATTGATTCCAGCTCTTATTTCCTTCCTTCTACTTGCTCTGATGTGGTCTTTTTCAGACTATTTAGGTGGAAGCCCATATAACTTGCTTGTAGATTTCCTTCTTTCCTTAATACCAGCATGTAAAGCTGTAAGATTCACACCAAACATTGCTTTAGCAGCATTCTACAAATTGGTTTCGTTTTTACTTAGTCAAAATATTTTCTGAACTCCCCTGTGATTTCGTCTCTGACCCATGGGTTCTTTAGCACCATGTTGTTCAATTTGCAAATAGATGGGGATTTGGCAGATATAGGTGTCAGTGATTTCCATTTTAATTCCATTGTGGTCACAAAACATCTTTGTTATTTCAGTATTTTTTAATGTATTTAGATTCGTTTCACCGCCTAGAATATGGTCTGTCTGTGAAGGTTTCACGTACACCTTCTCTGTGCTTGTTGGGAGTGTGTTGTAAATATCAACTAGGCCAAGTTCCTTAGTAGTGTTGCTCCAATCTCCTACATCCTTACTGATATTCTATCTGTTCTATCAATTACTGAGAAATGGGGATAAAAATATCAACTGTAACCGCAGATGCAACAATGTCTCCGTAACGACTGTCAGTTTTTACTCAGGCATTTTGGAGCTCCGTTATTAGGTACGTATGCATTTAACATTGTGTTTGATTGATGGATTGACTCCTTTTTTGCTTTGAAATGTACTTCTAGTTCTAGTAATAATCTTTGTTCTGACATATTTTTATCTGATATTACAGCTTCTCCAGATTTCTTATAAAAAGTTTGTCACAATACAGCTTATTTCACCTTTTACCTTTAACCTACTGTTTGTTGATATTCTTCATGTAGAGTCGAGTCTTGATTTTCTATCCAGCCGGACGATCGCTTTCTTTTAATTAGAATTTAATTTAATTAATTATCAATATATATGGGTTTAAATCTACCCTCTTGCTATTTGCCTCCTGTTTATAACATTTGTTCTTTGTTCTCTTTGGCTTATCTCTTCTTTGGCTTATCTGTTTATATTCTATGCTATCTCCATTACGAGCTTCTTATCGACATCTAATTTTATTTATTTCTCCACTGGCTCTAGGATTTACAACCTATATATTCAACATATTTTAGTCTACCTTCAAAAATATTGTATTTTACATAAAATATAAGAACTCTAAAACAGTGTACTTCCATTTCCTCCCCTGTGTTCTTTGTTTCTTTTGTCAGACATTTTACTTCTACGTATTTTACAAATCTCGTAACGCATTGCTATTATTCTTGGTTGAAGTGATCATTACATTTTTTTTAAGCTAAAAACAGAAAAAAGTTACTTTACATTCACCCACATAATTATAATTTCTGATGCTTTTGATGCTTTTGTGCCGATGTTCTAACTCATCTGATAACTTTAGCCTAATGATCTTCATTTAACATTTCTTGTAGTTCAGGTCTGATGGTGATGAATTTGCTCACTTCTGTTTATCTACTAAAAAGTCTTTAACTTGAGGCACCTGGGTGGCTCAATCGGTTAAGCCACTGACTTCGGCTCAGGTCATGATCTCATGGTTCAGGAGTTCGATCCCCTCGTCGGGCTCTGTGCTGACAGTTCAGAGCCTGGAGCTTGCTTCAGATTCTGTGTCTCCCTCTTTCTCTGTCCCTCCCCTGCTCATGCTCTGTGTCTCTGCCTCCCCCCCCCCACTCAAAAATAAAGATTAAAAAAGTTAAAAATTAAAATAAAAAATAAAAAGTCTTTATCTCACCTCCATATTTGGAAGCAAATGTTGACTGCCTATAAAATTCTAGATTGGCCAGTTGGTGTTTGTACAATACTTTAAAGGTGTTGTGTGAATGTCTTTTGGCTTGCATAGTCTCTGACAAGAAGTCTGTTGTCATGCATTATGTATAATGTTTTTTCTTTGTGGCTACCTTGAAGTATTTGTCTTTGTCACTTGCCGCAATAATGAGTTATAATCTGCTTGGTATGAAAATTTGGAAGTCGTTTACTATTATTTGTTCACAATTTTTTTTATTCCTTTCATCTTTTTAGCACTCAAATAGTACTTATATTAGAGCAGTTAATGTTGTCCCATAGTTCACTGAAGATCTATTAATTTGATTATGTTTTATTTTTCTCCTGTGCTTCTTTTTCATTCTATCAGTATGTCTTCAAGTTCATTTGTTTCTTTTGGAACGTTTACTCTGCTGTCAATTGCATCCAGTATACTTTTAATTTCAGAGAGTATATATTTTTTTCTTTCTAGTTCTATATGTTTCTTTTAAAATTCTTTCATTTCTCGCGTCAATGTCCATGTTTTCCTTTAATTTTTTTTTCAACGTTTATTTATTTTTGGGACAGAGAGAGACAGAGCATGAACGGGGGAGGGGCAGAGAGAGAGGGAGACACAGAATCGGAAACAGGCTCCAGGCTCCGAGCCATCAGCCCAGAGCCCGACGCGGGGCTCGAACTCCCGGACCGCGAGATGGTGACCTGGCTGAAGTCGGACGCTTCACCGACTGCGCCACCCAGGCGCCCCATGTTTTCCTTTAAATACCTGCTCACGTAGAGAATATACTAGGTCTTTTAAAATCCCTTTCTGCCAGTTCTATCAGCAGTGGCATCTTGAGGCCTATTTCTCTGATATTTCTCTCAGTCATAGACTGCACTTCCTATTTCTTGTCATGTCTGATCATTTCTGATTGGATGCTGAGGATTATGTTATCACATAGTTGAGTTCTGGATTTTTTTTGTCCTTCTTTGAAAGGGTATTAGGCTTCGTTCTGGCAGGCTTTGTTATGTGCAATAAGCTCGCTTCTCATGAAGCTACTCGTGAAGCAAAGTTTAAGCTTTGTTAGGCTGAGACTAGGATAGCCTTTCTCCTAATTTTTGTTTAGCTCTACTTCTAAAGTGAGAGCATTTGGAATCTCTACTGAATTCCCTGGATGATCAGAAAGAATGCTTCACTCTAGCTGATCAAAGCTCGACCATCTCTCTATGCTCTGTAAGCTTTGAGAATTATTGTTGACAGCTCTCTGGTATTTCTTCACCTAGCTTCATGGACTTTTATTCCACATGCACCCATCTTAGAATAATGCAAGGACTCCAGGGGACTTTCATATGGTTTTTCAAATGTTATTTTTCTTTACAGTATCCATCCCTTCAGAACTCTGCCCTAAAGTCTCCAGCCTCTTTGGCTTCTCTAAACACATGTCTCTCTCTTCTGCTTGAGATTCTTCTCCCTACACCATGAGCAAAAATGTGCCTTCAAGAAAAGCTAGAGCAATCCTGAAATCTGTTTCACTGTTCTTTCCTCTCAAGGATCACAGTTCTGTGCTGTCTCTTGTCTAATGTACAAAAAATGTTACATACGTTTTATCTGGTTTTGCAGTTACTTACCATAGCAAGCAAAATCTGATCCGTGTTGCTCTATTCTTAGAATCTGAAAATATTATGGTGAGAAACCTTTGGAGAAGTACGTAAAAATGCTTGGCCCATCAAACAAGGTGAAATTCTAAATTGTAATTAGGCAATTGACTTAGTATTCCTGATATATCAATATATAAATTTGTCAATATCCATTATAAAATCCATGGGAATATATGTAATAATCAACATTTGAAGTATATTTATGTTCACTTTATAGAAATTGGACTGTAATTTTGCATTTTATATCATTTTCTTTTCTTATTTTTCTTTTTATTTATTTTTAATTTTTTTTACTGTTTATTTATTTTGAGAGAATGAGAGAGAGAGAGAGAGAGAGAGAGACAGTGAAAGTGGGGGAGGAGCAGAGAAGGAGACACAGATTCCCAAGCAGGCTCCAGGCTCTGAGCTGTCAGCACTGAGCCTGACACCAGACTTGAACCCACGACTGTGAGGTCATGACCTGAACTCAAGTGGGATGTTTAACCAACTGAGCCACCCAGGCATGCCTATATCATTTTCATTTATAAGAATTTCAGTAATTACATTGTTATTAAGGGGATTTCACATTTAATTTTCTTTGTACACTGGTATTTTGTGACTTAAACTGAAATGTTTCTTGGCTAATATCTAATGTTGGTCACCTATTTCCATTTATTTTTTTTTAATTTTTTTAACATTTATTTATTTTTGAGACAGAGAGAGACAGAGCATGAACAGGGGAGGGGCAGAGAGAGAGGGAGACACAGAATCGGAAGCAGGCTCCAGGCTCTGAGCCATCAGCCCAGAGCGGACGGGGGGATCGAACTCACGGACCACGAGATCGTGACCTGAGCCGAAGTCAGACGCTCAACCGACTGCGCCACCCAGGCGCCCCCCTATTTCCATTTAAATACATACATGATATGTATCCATATCCATACTTAGTGGATGCTTTTTTTTTTAATTTTTTTTTAAATGCTTATTTTGAGAAAGAGAGACAGAGCACGAGCAGGGGAGGGGCAAAGAGAGAGAGGGAGACACAGAATCTGAAGCAGGCAGCAGGCTCTGAGCTGTCAGCACAGAGCCTTACACGGGCCTCAAACTCACGAACCGTGAGATCATGACCTGGGCCAAAGTCAGACACTTAACCGACTGAGCCACCCAGGCGCCCCTATACTTAGTGGATTCTTAATAAAAGTTTTCCCCAGATATTTTTCTTACTCTTTGTTACATGTTAATTTGTGCATGCTAATTGTGTATTTTCTAAAACATTAATGATATAGTATTATTTTGAAAGATTATTATGTAAATATTATAGTAACATTTCATGTTAATAAATTTGTTCTTCGTTCATATAGTAGTATTACATGTTTATTGTAACGTGATTTCCACAGAATTTGTCACACACGCACACAAAATTTGAGTATCACTGATGAATTTGGTATTAATTCTCTCAGGAATAAAGCATCTGATTTAATAGCATTCTAATGAGAAAAATGTATCTTTTCATAATAACTTAGTTTATGATAGGTTTATAGAAATATATAATGCTGAAAAAATGGGAAATGCTATTATATTTCAATGACTTACCTTTCTTTTTTTAACAGGTGAACATTTATTAAATTTAGAAAGAAAACAATTTGACATTTTTAAAGTTCTTCATAATGTAAATTTGACTCTCTATTGAAATATTTCAATCATGAGAATTAAGTCAAAGCCTTGGGGTAATGAAATATCACGGCTGATAAAAAAAAAAAAACCTGTATGTTTTCTCTTGGTAAAAGCAAAAGGTGGAGATAAATATGAATAACAGACAGGAAAGAGAAGTAGTCACACTGTCTTATCCTTTCTAGCTAAGACGTTAAGCTTCCAAAAGTAAGGGCATCCATCTGGGTAACCTTGGTTGACGTTATAAAAGGGAAAAAATGAGGGAAGTGTTCTGTTTTCAGAATGGCATGGTAGGGAAAACTAGGAGGTTCTGTAAGAGAATATAGAAAAGCTTAACAGGAAGGGTACAAAATTATGAGTAAGTATTTGGGGCATGCCATCCATTTGGTACATTGTTTTTTGCTCATTTTTCAGGAGTATATATTTCTTACTCTGCAATACAGGTACACTTGTTGTACCCTGTTCTGTTCTATGCCCAGAGTTGGACACGCCCTAGGACCTCAAATACTTTTCATTAAAGGTATTTACTCTTGAATTTTGCTCTTCTAGAGACTCTCCCTTCCTCTCATTTATCGCCTGTGCGGCAAAATGATCGAAAGGACTTGAACAGGCCTTGTGACTCAGACCGTTGAGAGAAAAAGCTTAGCAAAAAGGCTGGAACTTTGTGCTCTAGCAGAAATATGTTTGTTTCTTTTCACTTTCCATCAGCTGCATATGGGAGAAGTAATGGCAACAAAGAGATTGCCTACCTGACGGCAGTGAATCGGGACTCACCCAATCGTTGTTCAGAGCAGGAGTTGTACCTTCATAATCTAGCCTTTTGAATGACCCTTAAGAGCAAGGACAGAGCTGACTACATTTTCTGAGAAGATTAAAAATGAAATCTATTATCGGTAAGAGCAGTCAATACCACATAGATTCCCCGTTTCATCAAATGGTTAATAGTTGAGACTTATTACAGACAGCATTAAAACCACCTGCTTCTCCACCTTCTACCATTTGACTACTACGAATAATAGCTTTGAATTTGGAAGTGGGAATTTTTAAAAGCTTCCTCTTGTTCAGAATAAACAGTTCCTATATAGTAAAACTTTAAACTTAACTTGAAAAACTATTTCCTTCTCAAATACTGCTTGAATAAATTCAATCTACCCTGGAAAGATTCTTTTCCACTGTGTTTCCTCTATATTCCTTGGGACCTGTTATTATCAACTGACACTTTTTAATACAATGCCTCCAATGTTTTTTAAATCTCTTTCCTATAAGCCTACTGAATATACATTCATTTTGTTCATATAAAAATTATTTAGCGAGTCCCTCTTGCGTACCAGGCACTCATCAAGGTGCTGGAGACAGAGCATCAATCAATAATGAACAAGATGTTCCTTCTTATAGAGTTTGTAGGAGCAAATAAACAAAATAGGTAATTTATATTATAATAAAGCCACTGTAGACTGAATAGGCAGATAACTAAGACCTTCTAATAAAGATCTGAATGAGATTCAGAAATTAGACATGAGAAGATTTCAGGAGAAAATGTGAGTATAGGTGCCCCAAATTGGGAATGGCCAATTTGGCCAAATCCAGGAACAGGATCCCAGCAGGGAGAGTGGCAGGGACTAACGAGCTCATGTAAGAATGAAAGGCAGTAATAGAGTTCAGATTTCCTTCCCTAAATTCACTGGAAGCCAGGGGACTGATGGAACCTGATGTACATTTTTAAGATAACCCTGGCTTCTTAATCGACCTCAGATGGTGGAAACCAGGGAAAATGCAAGGAAGTTACTGGATTGAGCTGGTAGGTCTTTGGGAAACTCTGGATTGAAGTAGTAACCGTAGAGATAGAGAAAGAGGGCCAGATATAGGACACGTGTTAGATGGAGTACTGGATAATGCATTAGATTGGAGGTGTGTGAGTGAAAAAGCAGAATAGGAGATGACTCCCCAGGTTTTGGCTGGAGCAGCTCTGTGGACGAGTGCACCGTCTAATTAAGTACAGGAGACGTGGGATGGAAAGGTTTGGGTAGGGAATGTTGAGTCAGTAGTTAGATATATCTACATGGAAATTAAAGACATCCATATATTGAATTCTAAAGATGGAAACCATCTTTGTATTAATGATATTAGAAGGAGAAGTACATGGTAAAAGCTAAAAGAAAATCTGATAATGTCTTCAAAATTTTGTCTTTGAAATCAAATACCTATTTCCCTAGGTTAGAAGGGGGAAAAAATGTCTAGTCACAAGACAGTGGCCTCGTCTTTTTATGTTTGGATGCCAAGTATCTCACACAGCTCTTGGGAGATAAATTTTCACAACTTATTCCTTGAATAAATGATCTGATTTAGCATTACACTACCTAGAGATATCCCCACAATCCGCCTTCCTTATCCCCGACGGCCTGCTGTTTTCAGCTCTCCTAAACAGGAAGCAGGGTACTTTCTTGGATCTTGAAGAGAAAGCCATGTGAGCAATCTCACATTGTGTCACCACCCACCCAGTCTGCCCAATGTAAGCTTATGAACCCTGAGTCCTTCCACCTTCAGAGAACATTCAGAGGTGGTCAATATTGCCCACCTGACTTTAGGAATTGGACACCCTGACTTGTACATTCATATTCTATTCCAGGAGGCTACTCAGGCCATCACGTAACCACCAATAGCCCAACAGGCACCCATTAGAGAAGCCTGGAAGAAAGCTCTTTGGGCCAGTTATAAGAAATGTTTTTTCACGGGGTGCCTGAGTGGCTCAGTCAGTTAAGTGTCTTCACAAATATCTTGCATCCATAAATGTGACCTAAAATGACCTAATATTAATCGTTACCCAAACATCATCCACAGTTCAGAAACTATGAAAACTATCTCTTAAAATTGTGTCTTCCTAATCTCTGCAGAAAGTATCAAATGTGTCACGTACTTCTAGTGCTAGGTTTTTTGAAAAGAATTAGTACTTTTAAGTGCAAAGTCTCTTGGCAAAAATCATATGTGAAAAATAAAACAAATGCTAGACCACTATTCACCGATATTATCTCTGCCTTCTGGGAGTGGTTGTGGTAGATGAATAAGGACCATGGAGTGTTAGAATGGACAGCAATGGAGAAAAGAATGTACATAGCTCTGTTGTGTTAGTTACACATATTTCTGACGTTCTTGGGTATTTGAAGAGGAAGAACAACAAAGCTGCTTATTAGACCTAAAAAAAAATCCATAGTCCTTTAGTCATGAACTTTTTCTATTTCTGATAACGGACAAAAAAGATGATTAGCAGTAGATATTTTGACAGTTGAGGCAAAAAATAAAATGCTCTGAACTGATTTCACCCTGTAAGCATTGGTTCTGAGGCCAGACACTTAGCTATTTCTTTTCTTTTTTCTTTTTAAAAAATGAGCATCAGACTAGCCTGGTTTTATTACTGAAATTACAAGTGTTGTTATAAGGTTAATAAGTGATTGCAGAAATTACTTATTTGTTTGTTTTTGCAATTGTACTCAAAGCACAACCAATAATGTATATGTTTTTAAAAACAGCAAAAGGGTGCCTGGGTGGCTCAGTTGGTTAAGCATCTGGCTCTTGATTTCGGCTTAGTCCATGATCTCATGGTCGTGAGATTGAGCCCTGAGTTGGGCTCTGGGCTGACAGAATGGGAAGATAAAGAGATATAAAGGGACTGCAAACTTAATTAACAAATTTAATTGAAATACATAATTAATTCACCAACGACAAAAATACATATTTTTTTTAATCTGCATATGGAATATTTTACAAATTAACCATATGCCGCATCATAGAAGAAGCCTTAAGAACGTTAAAGGACTGATTTCATTCAGAGTATGTAAACTGCCAATAGAGCAATTAAACTAGAAATTAATGAGAGGATATAACTAGAAAGCCACCAACTGTTTGCAATTAAGCAGTTTATTTCTAAACACACAAGTCAAAAAAGAATCACAAGAAAATTAGAAAATATTTTTAACTGAATGATAATGAAAATATTGCTTGTCAACACTTGTGAACTCAGCTAGAATTCTTGGACTGAAATTTATAGAATATATTTAGAAAGAAAAAAGCTGAAAAAACAATCTAAGAATCCATGTTAATAAAAGAAAAGAAAAAAGGCAAAAGAAAATAGAAAAAAGAAAATAATAAAAATAATAGGAAAAACCAATGTAATAGTAAAACTAAAACACAATATTAAAAAATGAACAAAGCCAAACGTGGGTCTCTAAAAAGATTAATAAAGTTAATGAATATTCTTGTATCTTCCTTTAAACTCACATATTATCAAGGATCAGGACAACCTGGGTTAACAACTTAACCAAGTAATTGATACAAATCTAGTATGGTTTGGTATAATACAATTCAAATGATATTTATGTGTGTCATTGTAGAAAATATTTTAGTAGCTAGATTTCCACTCAAAATATGTTTGTGGGGGGAAATGCATGCTGTTGTACATTTATGTAAAACAGTGTAAGTTTCTCTTTATCCTACTTCTTGTTCCTAAGCAGCTAAACAGTAGTGGGAAAATTACCAATTCTACTGATTAGGTCCATTATGAAACCCATACCACTTAAATTCAACTGGACCCACATTATTGCTCAGAAATCCTGTCATTCACATTGAGTGACTCCCATAAGAGTTCGTTCCAAACTATCCCAAGAACAGCAAGTCCCCCGTCCTACATCAATTCATACTCACTCATAAAATGATCTTCAAGAAAGGCCCGGCAAAAGAGTAAAGTACTAGCAGGCCAAAATAGAAGAACAGAAACACAAACAGAGGGCGGCAGCGACGAAAATACTGAAGGCCACTTTTGTTCTGAAGAATTTGCTGATCCTTGAAAATTTAGGCTTCGGTTTGGCAACCTCATCATGTAAGACCGAGAAAACATAAAGCTCAATGGCCAACCAAAATGGCCACTTTTGGGTGGCCTCTTTCCAGTATTAAAATCACACTGTATGTAGCCGTTCAGGTTGGCTTCTTTCATTAAGCAATACGCATTTAGGATTCTTTCATTAAGCAATATGCATTTAGGTGTCTTTTGGGGGGTCAGTAGCCCAATTTTTAAAATTACTCAATAACGTTTCATTGTTTGGATGCACCAAGAACGTGTTTTATCCGTTCACCCATTTGAAGACAACTTGGTTACTTTCAGTTTTTGGACATTCTGAATAATATTGTTACAAACATTTACATGCAGATTTTTTTGTGTGGACCTAAGTTTCAAATCAGTTGTGTAAAGACCTAAAAGCGCAATTGCTGAATCATATGGTCAGACTGTGTTTAGCTTGGTTAACAACTATTCAGCTGTCTTCCAAAGCGGCTATCCTCTTTTGCATTCCCAAAAGCAATGAATGAGAGATCTGGTGCATTGCATTCTCATTAGCAATTGATACTTTCGGGATTTTCTTCTCTTTTAATTTTAGTCATCTTAGTAAGTGGATAATGACAGCTCATTGTTACTTTAATTTGCAATTTCCTAATGACAATGATGTCGAGCATCTTTTCACATACTTAGCTACAATCTATATATCTTCTTTGGTAAAGTGTCTGTTCAGATTTTTTATCCATTTTTAATTGGGCTGTTTTTTTCTTAGTGGGTTTGAAGTTCTTTGTATATGATCGTTACAACAGACTTGTCAGTCCTTTATCAGGTATTTGTTTGGCAAATATTTCATTCTGTGGCTTATCTTTGGATTCTTCTAATCATGTCTTTGAGCAGAATTTTTAATTTTAATAAAAACCAACTTATCAGTCTAATTTATATGGATCGATCACTAAAAAAAGGATTACCTCGATTTTCTCCTACTTCCATTTTACCTCCAATTGTCTCAGCACCATTTGTTTTTGTTTTCTTTTTTTTTTAACGTTTATTTATTTTTGAGACAGAGAGAGACAGAGCATGAACGGGGGAGGGGCAGAGAGAGAGGGAGACACAGAATTGGAAGCAGGCTCCAGGTTTGTTTTCTTTTTTTTAATGTCTTTTTTTTATTTTACATTCTTTTTTATTTTAATTTTTTTTAATTTACATCCAAATTAGTTAGCATATAGTGCAACAATGATTTCAGGAGTAGATTCCTTAATGCCCCTCACCCATTTAGCCCATCCCCCCTCTCACAACCCCTCCTGTAACTTTCAGTTTGTTCTCCATATTTATGAGTCTCTTATGTTTTGTCCCCTTCCCCGTTTTTATATTATTTTTGTTTCCCTTCCCTTATATTCATCTGTTTTGTATCTTCAAGTCTTCGTATGAGTGAAGTCATATATTTGTCTTTCTCTAACTGACTACTTTCACTTAGCATAATACCTTCCAGTTCCATCCACATAGTTGCAAATGGCAAGATTTCATTCTTTTTGATTGCCGAGTAATACTCCATTGTACATATATACCACATCTTCTTTATCCATTCATCCATCATCGATGAACATTTGGGCTCTTTCCATACTTTGGCTATTGTTGATAGTGCTGCTATAAACATGGGGGTGCATGTGTCTCTTCGAAACAGCACACCTGTATCCCTTGGATAAATATCTAGTAGTGCAATGGCTGGGTCGTAGGGTAGTTCTATTTTTAGTTTTTGAGGAACCTCCATACTCTTTTCCAGGTGGCTGCACCAGCTTGCATTCCCACCAACAATGCAAAAGAGATCCTCTTTCTCCGCATCCTCCTCACCAACATCTGTTGTTGTCTGAGTTGTTAATGTGAGCCATTCTGACAGGTGTGAGGTGGTATCTCATTGTGGTTTTGATTTGTATTTCCCTGATGATGAATGAAGTTGAGCATTTTTTCATGTGTCAGTTGGTCATCTGGATGTCTTCTTTGGAGAAGTGTCTATCCATGTCTTTTGCCCATTTCTTCACTGGATGATTTGTTTTTTGCATGTTGAGTTTGATAAGTTATTTATAGATTTTGGATACTAACCCTTTATCTGATATGTCGTTTGCAAATATCTTCTCCCATTCTCTCGGTTGCCTTTTAGTTTTGCTGATTGTTTCCTTTGCTGTGCAGAAGCTTTTTATTTTGATGAGGTCCCATAGTTCATTTTTGCTTTTGTTTCCCTTGCCTCTGGAGACATGTTGAGTAAGAAGTTGCTGCAGCAGAGGTCAAAGAGGTTTTTGCCTGCTTTCTATGTAAGGATTTTGATGGCTTCCTGTCTTACATTGAGGTCTTTCATCCATTTTGAGTTAATTTTTGTGTACGGTTTAAGAAAGTGGTCCAGGTTCATTCTTCTGCATGTCGCTGTCCAGTTTTCCCAGCACCACTTGCTGAAGAGACTGTATTCCATTGGATATTCTTTCCTGCTTTGTCAAAGATTAGCTGGCCATACATTTGTGGGACCACTTCTGGGTTCTCTATTCTGTTCCATTGATCTGAGTGTCTGTTCTTGTGCCAGTACCATACTGTCTTGATGATCACAGCTTTGCAGTATAGCTTGAAGTC
This sequence comes from Prionailurus bengalensis, assembly GCF_016509475.1. Classification (NCBI taxonomy): domain Eukaryota; kingdom Metazoa; phylum Chordata; class Mammalia; order Carnivora; family Felidae; genus Prionailurus; species Prionailurus bengalensis. The sequence goes on along the minus strand of NC_057353.1, from coordinate 10,721,208 downwards.
CAGGATTGTGATGCCTCCTGCTTTGGTTTTCTTCTTCAAGATTGCTTTGGCTATTCAGGGTCTTTTGTGGTTCCATAAAAATTTTAGGATTATTTGTTCTAGCTCTGTGAAGAATGCTGGTGTTATTTTGATAGGGATTGCATTGAATATGCATATTGCTTTGGGTACTATTGACATTTTAACAATATTTGTTCTTCCTATCCAGGAGCATGGAATCTTTTTCCATTTTTTTTTTTTTGTGTCTTCTTCAATTTCTTTCATAAGCTTTCTATAGTGTTCAGTGTATAGATTTTTCACCTTTTTGGTTAGATTTATTCCTAGGTATTTTATGGTTTTTGGTCTAATTGTAAATGGGATCAATTCCTTGATTTCTCTTTCTGTCACTTCATTGTTGGTGTATAGGAATGCAACCGATTTCTGTGCGTTTATTTTATATCCTGTAACTTTGCTGAGTTCATGAATCAGTTCTAGCAGTTTTTTGGTGGAATCTTTAGGGTTTTCCATATAGAGTATCATATCATCTGTGAAGAGTGAAAGTTTGACCTCCTCCTGGCCGATTTGGATGCCTTTTATTTCTTTGTGTTGTCTGATTGCAGAGGCTAAGACTTCCAATACTATGTTGAATAACAGTGGTGAGAGTGGACATCCCTGTCTTGTTCCTGACCTTAGGGGGAAAGCTCTCTGTTTTTCCCCATTGAGGATGATATTAGCTTTGGGTCATTCATATATGGCTTTTATGATCTCCAGGTATGCTCCTTCTAGCCCTACTTTCTTGAGGGTTTTTATCAAGAAAGGATGCTGTATTTTGTCAAATGCTTTCTCTGCATCTATTGAGAGGATCATATGTTTCTTGTCCTTTCTTTTATTGATGTGATGAATCACGTTGTTTTGCGGATATTGAACCAGCCCTGCATCCCAGGTATAAATCCCACTTGGTTGTGGTGAATAATTTTTTTTAATGTATTGTTGGATCCAGTTGGCTAATATCTGGTTGACGATTTTTGCATCCATGTTCATCGGGGAAATTGGTCTATTGTTCTCCTTTTTAGTGGGGTCTCTGGTTTTGGAATCAAGGTAATGCTGGCTTCATAGAAAGAGTTTGGAAGTTTTCCTTCCGTTTCTAATTTTTGGAACAGCTTCAAGAGAATAGGTGTTAACTCTTCCTTAAATGTTTGGTAGAATTCCCCTGGAAAGCCATCTGGCCCTGGACTCTTGTTTTTTGGCAGATTTTTGATTACTAATTCGATTTCCTTACTGGTTATGGGTCTGTTCAAATTTTCTATTTCTTCCTGTTTCAGTTTTGGTAGTGTAGATGTTTCTAGGAATTTGTCCATTTCTTCCAGATTGCCCACTTTATTGGCATGTAATTGTTCATAATATTCTCTTATTATTGTTTTTATTTCTGTTGTGTTGGTTGTGATCTCTCCTCTTTCATTCTTGATTTTATTTATTTGGTTCCTTTCTTTTTTCCTTTTGATCCAGCTGGCTAGTGGTTTATCATCTTTGTTAATTCTTTTAAAGAACCAGCTTCTGGTTACATTGATCTGTTCTGTTTTTTTTGGTTTCGATAGCATTTATTTCTGCTCTAATCTTTATTATTTCCTGTCTTCTGCTGGTTTGGATTTTATTTGCTGTTCTTTTTCCAGCTCTTTAAGGCATAAGGTTAGGTTGTGTATCTGAGATCCTTCTTCCTTCTCTAGGAAGGCCTGGATTGCTATATACTTTCCTCTTATGACTCCCTTTGTGGCATCCCAGAGGTTTTGGGTTGTGGTGTTATCATTTTCATGGGTTTCCATATACTTTTTAATTTCCTCTTTAACTGCTTGGTTAGTCCATTCATTCTTTAGTAGGATGTTCTTTAGTCTCCAAGTATTTGTTACCTTTCCAAATTTTTTCTTGTGGTTGATTTTGAGTTTCACAGCGCTGTGGTCTAAAAATATGCACGGTATGATCTCGATCTTTTTGTATTTGCTGAGGGCTGATTTCTTTTCCAGTATATGGTCTATTCTTGAGAATGTTCCATGTGCACTGGAGCAGAATGTGTATTCTGCTGCTTTCAGATGAAATGTTCTGAATATATCTGTTAAGTCCATCTGGTCCAGTGTGTCATTCAAAGCCATTGTTTCCTTGTTGATTTTTTGATTAGATGATCTGTCCATTGCTTTGAGTAGGATGTTGAAGTCTCCTACTATTATGGTATTACTATCTATGAGTTTCTTTATATTTGTGATTAATAGATTTATATATTTGGGTGCGTCCACATTCAGCACATCAATGTTTACAATTGTTAGATCTTCGTGGTGGAGAGACCCCTTGATTATGATATAATGCCCTTCTGCATCTCTCGATACAGTCTTTATTTTCTGATATAAGTATGGCTACTCCAGCTTTCTTTTGTTGACCATTAGCATGATAGATCGTTCGCCATCCCCTTACTTTCAATCTGAAGGTGTCTTTAGGTCTAAAGTGGGTCTCTTGTAAACAGCATATAGATGGATCTTGTTTTCTTATCCATTCTGTTACCCTATGTCTTTTGATTGGAGCATTGAGTCCATTGATGTTTAGAGTGAGTACTGAAAGATATGAATTTATTGCCATTATGACGCTTGTAGAGTTGGAGTTTCTGGTGGTGTTCTCTGGTCCTTTTTAATCTTTGTTGTTTTTGGTATGCATGTATGTATGTATGTATTTATATTTTCATCTTTTCTCCCCTCAGAGAGTCCCCCTTAAAATTTCTTGCAGGGCTGGTTTAGTGGTCACAAACTCCTTTAATTTTTGTTTGTCTGTGAAACTTTATCTCTCCTCTATTTTGAATGACAGCATTGCTGGGTAAAGAATTCTTGACTGAATATTTTTCTGATTCAGCACACTGAATATGTCCCTCCACTCCTTTCTGGCCTGCCAAGTTTCTGTGGATAGGTCTGCTGCAAACCTGATCTATCTTCTCTTGTAGGTTAGAGACTTTTTTTCCCTTTCTGCTTTCATGATTCTCTCCTTGCCTGAGTATTTTGTGAATTTGACTATAATATGCCTCATTGATGGCTGGTTTTTGTTGAATCTAATGGGAGTCCTCTGTGCTTCCTGGATTTTGATGTCTGTGTCTTTCCCCAGGTTAGGAAAGTTTTCTGCTATGATTTGCTCACATAACCCTTCTACCCCTATTTCTCTCTCTTCCTCTTCTGGGACCCCTATGATTCTGATCTTGTTCCTTTTTAATGAGTCACTGATTTCTCTAATTCTTAAAATGTGCTTTTTTGTCCTTAATTGCCCTCTTTTTTTTCTGCTTCATTATCCTCCGTAAGTTTGTCCTCTATATCGCTGATTCTCTGTTCTGCCTCATCTATCCTTGCTGCCGCAGCATCCATCCATGATTGCAGCTCAGTTATAGCATTTTTTGTTTTATCCTGACTAGTTTTTACTTCTTTTATCTCCGCAGAAAGGGATTCTAATTTATTTTTGACTCCAGCTAGTATTCTTATTACCGTGATTCTAAATTCTGGTTCAGACATCTTGCTTGTATCTGTGTTGGTTAAATCCCTGGCTGTCATTTCTTCGTGCTCTTTCTTTTGGAGTGAATTCCTTTGTTTCATCATTTTGAATGGAGAAAAGGAAGAAAAAAAGGTAGAAAAATTAAAATTAAAAAAATATTAAAATTGAAAACACACACACACATAAAAAATCGAATAAATGATGCTAGATCCTAGGGGTGTTTTGGTTTCAGTGTGGAAAGAGGTTTGAGAGATTAGAGAAAAAAATGGGGAAAAGAGAAAAAAATGGAAATCATTTGAGAATTTGAAAATATGAATATACTGAAGTAGACTAAAATGAAATGATGGAAGTAAAATAGAATTTGAAAAAAATTTACACAAAAGTAAAGAATACAGTGGAAAAAAATTAAAGAAAAATATTTTAATAAAAATTAAAAATTAAAGCTAATTTTTACTCTTTCTGTATTCAAGAAAAAGAAAAGAAACAAAAGAGAGAAAAAAGAAACAGGAAAAAAAAGAAAGAAAATAAAGAAAATCATTTGAAAATTTGAAAAGGTGAATACACTGAAGTAGACTAAAATAAAGTGATGGAAGTAAAATCGAATTTGAAAAAAATTACACGAAAGTAAAAAATACAGTAAACAAATGTAATGAAAAATATTTTTAATAAAAATTAAAAATAAAAATTAATTTTTTCTCTTTCTGTATTTAAGAAAAAGTGAAAAGGAGAAAAAAAAAAAGAAAGAAAATTGAATAGATGGACCTGCTAACAGACTGAAATACGACTGAAATTATTTCATTTTCCCCTAGAAGTCAGACTATGAAGCGCTTTATAGTCCATAAACTAAGCAGGTGGTAAGACGTGTTCTTGAAGAGCGAGGTTGGCCCACTTGGGCGGGGCTCAGTGTAACGGCTCCGTTCTCCACTAGATGGCGCTGCTAGCCTCCCGGGGTGGATTGTTGCAGCGCTGGTAAGTATGCGCATGCGCGGGATCATGAAAATGGCGTCCTCCAGCTACCCTGTCTGTCCTCCCCATCAGCAATCGCACACCGGTTCTCTGTCTTCAGCTTTCGTCCACCCCCCCCTTTTCCACTGTCCGTGACCAGGCCCCAGGCAGTACCTTTCTCCTGAGTTTTGTCTCAGATGCAGCTGTTTTCCCCGCCCCTTACTTCTGACGGACTGCGGCCTTGACCCGTTCGGCCCCTCTGCGGGAGGGTCTCACCGAGCAATGGCCGAATGAGCAACAGTCGAATGTCGGCTGCAGCCAGGAACACCCGCTGGACCCTGCTGCTGCCGGAGCCCCGAGACTGCGGCCAGGTGCCAGCCCGCCCCAGGAAAAGGTCGCGAGATGGTGTAGCAGCAGCGTCTCGGGGATTATGGAAAATCACAACACACGCCTGGCAGCGGGCTTCACCCTCGACGACCCTGTTCCAGCACCAGTGACTGTGGCTGCCTTCCGGGGTCTGCCAGGACCAGGTGGCTTCAACTGTCTCCACCAAATGTCCTTCCAGCAGTGGAGCCGCTTCTCCCCGTGTGGCCCGAGCGCCTCCCGGACCCCACTCTGCTCCTGGGGATTCGCCCTTCCCGCCAGAGCACCGCCAGGTAGGGAGCTGCGGAGTTGTGGTCTCTGCGCCCGCCTTGTTTACAGTCTTAATGGCACTTAAACCCTCTCCTTTCTCCTTTCTCCCTTTTTAGTTCAGTCCCTGCGGCTGTTTCCAAGTTTCCACTTTCTCTCCAGCTGCTTTTGGGGAGGGGTGCTTTTCCCGTATTCTCCCCCCATTTCAGTCCTCTGCCCGCACCTCCCTGCCCGCCGTGGCTTCTTGCTCCCCAAGTTCACCTCTCAGTGCCGCATACCTGCTGAATTCTGTGGTTCAGGTTGTGGAGATGCTTCTGTTAGTCCTCAGATCAGTTTTCTAGGTGCGCAGGATGGTTTAGTGTTGGTCTGGCTGAATTTCATGGAACCGAGACGCACAAAAAACGTTCATGCTGTTCTGCCATCTTGACTCCTCCCTTTTTTTGTTTTCTTCAAACTATCCTTTTTTCCATTAAAGTTTTTTGCTCTCTTGACAAGATCAATTGACTGTATTTCTGTGGGTCTATCTTTCTGGGCTCTTTATTCGGTAGCAGTCACCTATTGTTATCTATTGTCAATAACTGCAAAATAACTTCTTGGGATTTTAATTGAGATTGCATTGAATCTAAGGTCAATTTGGAAAGAACAGACATTTTAACAGTATTAAGTCTTTCTGTCATAAACATGGAATATTTTTCACTTAACGTACATTTTTAAAATATATTTTTAATGTTTATTCACTTTTTGAGAGATAGAGACAGAGCACGAGTGAAGAGGGGCAGAGAGGGACACACAGAAACCAAAGCTGGCTCCAGGGCTCGAACTCACAAACCGGTGAGATCATGACCTGAGCTGAAGTTGGATGCTTACCCAACTGAGCCACCCAGGCGCCCCACACTTAACATACTTTTAATTATAGTTCCACAAACAGAAGACAGGAAGATACAGAGAGGGGGAGAGAGAAGAAAAGGGAGAGGAGAGGGGAGGGGAGGGGAGAAGAGGGGAGGGGAGGGTCCTTTTACCAATAGAACTTTGCCTGGTTTAACTTTCCCTTACTGTTCTCATTTTCCTATTTACTCTCATCCTTTGGGGGAATTCTAACAGCACCTTTCATTCTTTTTCCTTTTTCTGATAATCTTCAAAAATAATCCACAGTGTTCACTTGCATTTCCTCACATCTGGCCGTCCATTAAGCCTCTGCCATCTGATTTCTGCCTCTACCAATCAACAGAGGGCACAATTTTTCTGGAAGCCATGTTCAATAACTTTGTTCGGTATCCTAGACCCTTGAGTTTTGTGCTGGGTTAGCTTGGCTTTATTGTACTTAAAAAACAAACATGGGGTGCTTGAGTTTAGTTGGTTTAGTTGGTTAAGCATCTGACTTCAGCTCAGGTCATGATCTCATGGTTCCTCGGTTTGAGCCTCGTAGGGGGCTCTGTGCTGACAGCTCAGAGCCTGGAGCCTGCTTCAGAATCTGTGACTCCCTGTTTCTTTGCGCCCCCCTCCGGCCCCCTACTCATACTCTGTCTCTCTCTGTTATTCAAACATTAAGTAAATGGTTAAAAAAAAATGTTTTAAACAAATAAACAAAAAACCAGGAAATGCAAACTGAGGCTGATACTATCAGGAGAAAGGATAAGAGAACTGATAGCAAAGGTTTGGGGGCAGAGGAAAAAAGAACAAAAATGTCTGTACTCAATGTAAGTCTTAAAGTGAGACCAAAATATGAAAGGGAAAGGGCTAACAAAACACAGGTAGTACTAGAGAAGACTTCAGAAAAGCATGGAGGGCAAGGAGAAGAGGGGGATTTGATATTGAGGAATCTGTGTCAAGGGCAGAGTGTTGGACCCCTCCTTTCCCATATTTTGCCTCATATAATTCTCACAATAACCTGTGGTATAGAGAGCATCATTCCCATTTTAGTAAAATAAAACTGAGGCTCAGAATGGTTGAATATCTTTCCCAAAAAAGGCAAACCATAAGAGACTCTTTAAATACAGAGAACAAACTAAGGGTTGCTGGAGGGGTATTGGGTGGGGGATGGGCTAGATGGGGATGGGCATTAAGGAGGGCACTTGTTAGGATGAGCACAGGGTGTATATGTATATGTAAGTGATGAATCACTAAATTCTACTCCTGAAATTATTATTACACTCTATGTTAACCGACTTGGGTTTAAATAAAACTTAAAAATGTTTTAAAAATGTGGGGCGCCTGGGCAGCTCAGTTGGTTAAGCATCTGAGTTCGGGTCATGGCATGATCTCGCCGTCCATGAGTTGGAGCCCCGCATCAGGCTCTGTGCTGACAGCTCAGAGCCTGGAGCCTGCTTTGGATTCTGTGTCTCCCTCCCTCTTTGCCCCTCCCCCTTCTTGCACTCTCTCTCTCTCTCTCTCTCTCTCTCTCTCTCTCTCTCTGCCGCTCTCTCAAAAATAAACATTTAAAAAATTAAATTTTTATTAACTAAAAAAATTTAAAGTAGATAAATAAATAAATAATCTTTCCCAAGATAAAATATGGGAAAGAATGATAATCACCAAGCCCATGGTCTTAGTGTCAAGGATTCTCTAGAGGTACCGAAGGGCAGATCAGAAGAAAATCCAGAGATAGCAGAGGGAGCTACATATGGATCTTTTTCTTTTTTTTCCATATTTCCTTCATCTAGGACATGCAGCACAATATCTTTCACACAGTAAGCATCCAATGATCTACGAATAACATTTGCCTACAGTCACATGGATCAAAAATCTGTAATTCATTATTTATTCAATCAGTTATTACTTAGTAAACATGTATTAAATGCTATTTGGCAGATTTCTAACCTTTACAAGGATTTCATTTCATATGACATGTAACTGTTAGGAAAGCTTTACATTCTGTGAAAGGAGAAAATTGTATTGTTGATCAGACATGGATGTGGGGTAAATATAGAGAGTGCAGAGGTATATTTTGCCACCTACTAGAAGTACTTCTGACCGTGTGATGAAACAGGTTAAAATACTGTTCATTTTTCTATTTTATTTAATGACTTTAGGTCATCAGGATGTGTATAACTTTAAATTCCTTTTCCGGGTAACTTAAAACAGCCTCCAGCAAAGTCTGTGAGGCAGGGAATTTGAATCTACAATAAAGGCAACAGAATTTGATGATGCAGGTAGATAGAGTACTGTTTGTTCTCAGTTTTAGAAGAAGCTTGTCACCTAGGAGCTATTCACTCCCAAGGAAGAGAAACCATCTCTTTGCACTCGTGGAACTCTGTGCAAAAGGTCACCGGTGATAAAGTCCCTCTCAGGATCCTACTCATGCACAGCAAACACTGTGGTCGCAGTAGGAGAAATGAGAAGTGAGAGCAAAAGGAGGTTATTCATGAGAAAAACATCAGAAAAACTCCAATAGAAAGGCATCCCACAAACCCTGACCAGTGCTCCTCCAAACTGTCAAGGTCATCAAAAATGAGGAAAATGAGGGGCACCTGGGTAGCTCAATCAGTTGAGCAGCTGACTGTATTTCAGCTCAGGTCCTGATGTCACAGTCCTGGGGTGGAGCCTCCCATCAGGCTCGGCGCCAAGCATGGGGCATGTTTGGGATTCTCTACCTATCTCTCTGCCCTTCCCCTGCTCACGCATGCTCTTGCTCTCTCTCTCTCTCTCTCTCAAAATAAATTTAAAAAAATGGCTAAAATGGGAAACTTTCACAGCCAGGAAGAGCCTAAAGAAATATAATGACCAAAGGGAGTGTGGGATCCTGGATCCTGAAACAGACTAAGGCAATCCAAATAAATGATAGACTTTAGTTAGTAATAATGTATCGATGGTTCCTTAATGGTAACAAATGTATCATATTAATACAAAAATATTAATAAAGAAGGAAGCTGGGTGAAGGTATGTGGAAACTCTGCTATCTCTTAAATTTTTCTGTAAATCTAAACTAGCTCAAAAGTTAAAATCTTTTTCTTTTAAGGAAGATTATTTGTAGGTATTTACATTAGGTGAGATTAAGACCATGGAGACCCTGCTATAAATCTAGACGATGGCTAAGATTAATTTATTTAAGGAATATTTAAAATCAGATAAGAAACAAACACCAGAGATATCAGAGAAGAGTGATTTGGTTTACCAGTAGTCTTAAGATGAACATTTGTGCATTACTTTTACAAATCATGATCCATTGAAAACTAAAATCTAGATTTGAAGAGCAAGAGAGTTATTTACTATTTAGGATTGTATTTGCACCACAATTCTATTCCATTTACAGGAAAATCAAAAGTATTAAAAACAGAGCCCTTTTCCACCCAGCCAATTGCTTTCTAAATTACATGAGTTATTATGTAAAATGGACTTAATCTTTTATCATCCATTTGAGATATTACCATTCATTTGAGACCGCAGGAGTTATTACATATCTAAAGTGACATTTTTATCTTCAATAAATTCTAATTCAGTTCATATATTAACTGGAGAAACACAATTTTAGTGTGCTTAATCAAAATGCTTTATGGATTCCTCATTCCATACCAGTAAGAGCAGGATGCTTTAACAAAAATAATAATTAAAGTATTCATTTGAATAACCAGAAGGAGGGTTTTCTCTTCAGTTCCTATAAGGGAACCTGTCAAGTAGACCAGGCTTGTTTGGCAATTCATACTCCCCACAGGCATCATCATAATTCGATGATTCAATTATTTTCTTAATTTCCCATTTACTTAGGATTTCTCCATAGGTATCATTTCCCAATATGACTTCAAATAACTAATAAATAGCTTAGAGTCTTATAACTCACAAACACACCTTCATTGTCGTTCCTATAAAGACATGTTTTAGTAAGCCAACATTAATTTTAACATAACTAACAAATGTGTGGTAATCAGAATTACTGTTTTATTTTATACCACAAAGTGTTGAAAAGGGTACATGTTTCCTTAGTTATAAATGGTATTTGCACAAGGGCATATTCTGAACTTCTTGTGAAATCGAATACCATATTTGATTTATTTATATAAGCCTTTATATGGAGTGTTGGTGCCTAAGATTTATTTCTCTCTCAAGGTATATTTTTGGTTTAAAAACAGAGTTTTGTGGGTTTTTAGATTTACATGCCCTTTTTATAATAATATTCCTTCATTCAAGGTTTATAACCTTCCCAATATCACTGACTGTGATTTTAATGAACTTACGCTATTGTGTATATTTTAAATCTAATTTCTATCTCGTTTTTCAATATCTTCACTTCCATGACCATGCAAACACAGAGGTTACTTTTCTCTAAACTAACATGTCCTTTTGGTCAAATTTTTAAAGATTTCTTTCAAGTCAAGCCTTTATAGCTGTAGGCTTATATTACTCTTAAGACTACAGAGGAACACATATCAACAATAGTCTATATATATCTCCTCAAAAGTTTTACCATTTCTACATCCTTTTCTTGGAAATAGTTTCTACTCCATGAATGAAAACCACACATGACTCCTCTTTTAACTCCAGCAGACATGATGACCGTCTCCTCTTCCTCAACAATCCAAATCCTTTGAGCAAACTGAGCCATCTCTTAACCAGAGAAAAATGATTACAAAATATTGGACTTGTAAAACAAAACAAAACAAAAAAAACAGTCCTTATTTTTTTCTCTCCTTTTTTTGTTTTGTTTTGTCTTGTTTTTCCCCTATAAACCAAATAAGGCTAATTTTCATGTTAGTACACAAAGCACCGGTTTTTGTTTTTGATTTTATCACATCAATGGCATACATCCATTTTCAACTTTGAATCTCTTTTTGACTATTAATATCATTTAGGGATACAAATTAAACTTGAAAAAGAACAAGCCTTAAATAATTTAGTCGTAGCTTAAGGCAATTCTTTTTAAAGTTTTCACAGAGGATTTCAGGTTATACAGCTGAAATATTTACCGTTAAAACACGCCTTGAATGTCCCTGTCCAGAGCCATAAGCTTGATTTTGACAAATACTAGTTCTTAAGTAAAGTAATTTCAGAGTTCATGTCTAGCCACTTTCCTTCAATTTTTTAATACTCTCAGCATGTCTGAGCGCAATAATCTTTTAAACTTTAAATACAGGTTTTAGCTACTCTCCATTGCATTAATCACTCATTTGAAGTATTTTAACAAGTAAGGAAATAAATCAGCATGAAGTGGGATAAGCTAAAATTGCCACAGATTTAATAGAAACCTGGACACAATTTGGAGAAAATCTGCACAGACCTAAATTTGTTGATTATAGGATAAGTTGGAACATAGGGAAAGCACATTGGTAAGAGAAAGGAAAGAATATAAAAGCAACATGTTTTTTTTTTAAATTTCTTTTTCTAGTATTTCTTAAAACAAATTGGTCTAAAATGTGATATTTTAATATGGAAAAGACTATACCCCATCTACTTCATACAGAAAAGTTATTTATAAATGGTATATAGTATATTTACCTGCCTCTAGTTAGACTATAAGCCACCTATTCATTATGAGTTTGACCAGTCACTGGGATTAGTCTTCCGCCATTGACACTTCACTGTTCCATGATCTTGAGAAGTGACCAAAAAGAAACAAATGCTTGTGTGTGCCTGGATGGCTCAGTTGGTTAAGTGTCCAGCTGTTGACGTCACCTCAGGTCATGATCTCACAGTTGGTAGGTTCAAGCCCCACGTCGGGCTCTGCTCTGGTACAGTGTGGAGCCTGCTTGGGATTCTGTCTCCCTCTCTCTCTGCGCCTCCCTCCCCTGCTCATGTGCTCCGTCTCTTTCTCTCAAATAAATAAAAGAAATATAAAAAAAATTTTATGTTTATTTCTGAGACAGAGACAGAGCATGAGTTGGGGAGGGGCAGAGAGAGAGGGAGACACAGAATCCCAAGGAGGCTCCAGGCTCTGAGCTGTCAGCACAGAGCCCGACGCGGGGCTGAAACTCACAGACCACAAGAATCATGACCTCAGCCGAAGTTAGTCGCTCAACCAACTGAGCCAACCAGGCACCCCAATAAAAGAAATTTTTTAACAAAATAAGCAAATGTTTGTGAAACCAATTTCAATCTCAAAAGTACAGTTTTCAGGATGAGCATCATTCCCTTCCTCACATGAATTCCACACTATCATAAATTTTATTCTCATTATATAAACTAAAGAGGTTGGAGTTGAAACTCATATTTTTATATTAATGAAAAATCATAGTAGAATGTTAACCGAATTATCTCTAAACCTGCATCTGATTTAAAGTGATGGTTTATAAGCTAAATAAATTTTTCTGGGTCAATTACTTCTGTGTGCAGTAAAAATAAAACTCCAGCCAATGGTAAAAGTTGAAATTAAAGAATGAGAAAAGGCAAGAAACTCTCTGTATGATTAGTTGCCTACTTGGGGATTTCTGAAAGAACAAATTTATGGAGTTAATGTAATGAGCCAGTCTGAAATCTCTTCCAAGAACATCAGCTTGTCTAATTAGGTTTTTGGACAATTTGCCAACCATAAATAAGTTACAGGAAAAGTTTCTAGTTTCTATGAGTAATATATTTTCCTATCACTCCTTTTCACAAAATTTGGCTTTTTTTCAAATCCCTCATTTGTTCTTGAATATTTGTAACTGATGGTTACTCTTTTTATCGATGATAGCCTCATCCTGCTATTTTCAAATAAATTGCCTGTTGACCGATAACCTTCTGAGGAACTACCTTCTTTAAAATAGTTTTGGGTTTGGCGTATATTTTCCTCTCTGGCTTTCTAGCAGCCAGTAAAATGTAATAACGTGGGTCATTCTCATGACTCAAATTTTCATAAATGCTTAGAACCTGTGCTGGCTTAAATGGCGAACAGTTAATCAAAAATGTGGCAAAATTGATGAGTATTATGTAACGTACCTTATTTAACTCAGCTTATCACATTCTTACAGTTTAATTATGCTCTGTATAGTTGCAATATGCTTCCCAAGTGGCCTAGAAGCAGTAAACATATGGTGAACTACAAACCCAAATTTGTCACTTCATGTTGACATTAAGGATATCAAATATAAGTTATGATGGGAATGTGCTGTTGTGTGTATTAACACTGGCTATAGCACTGGCAGTAGAGATTTGGTTTTTATGGCCCTGTCTTTGCTGTAGAGGGTCATTTTAGTGTGCATACATTTGAATTCAGAAAGTCTTTCAATTTATCTTAGTCGTAATTGATAGGCGGCATTCAGCTAAGTACTAGTCAGAAGATCTCTTCGCCCTTTATTCTCAGATTATAAACAAAACATCTGTGAGGTCATTTTTTCCCCTTTTGACCAAGGGGACAATGGTGATTAAATATAATTTAGCATCAGTTCTGACCAACCTCTCTATGTCCATTAAATGACCAATGGTCTTTTTTTCCTCCTTTATTTTTTCCCAATTTTATTGAGATATAATTGACATATAATATTGTATCAGTTTAAGGTGAGCAGCGTCATGGTTTGATGTATGTATATAATGCAAAACAATTGCCAAAATAAGTTTAGTTAACATCCATCACTTCACAGTTGCAATTTATCTGGGAAGAGAACATTTAAGATCTACTCTTTCTTAGCAACTTCTAAATATACATTATTGTTAACTGAGAGTCACTGTGCTGTACTTTACAACCCCTGAAGTTATTAGTCTAACCACTGGAAGTTTGTCCTTTTAACCATCTTCACCCATTTCTCCCTCCCCTCCCCGCTCTCCCCTCTGGCAAACACCAATCTGTTCTCTGCTTCTATGAGTTCAGTTTTTTTGTTTTTTGTTTTTTTACTTTTTTAAATGTTTATTTATTTATTATGTATTTATTTTGAGGGAGAAAGTATGGGGAGGGACAGAGAGAGAGAGGGAGAGAGAGAATTTCAAGCAGGCTCTGTGCTGATAGAACCATGAGATCATGACCTGAGCCGAAATCAAGAATCGGACCCTTAAACCAACTGAAGCACCCAGGTGCCCTTGAGTTCAGTTTTTTTCAGATTCCACACATAAGTAATATCATACAATATCTGTATTTTTCTGTCTGACTTATTTCACTTAGCATCATGCCCTCAAGGTCATCCATACTGTGACAAGCAGTAAGAGTCCCTTCTTTTTCCTGGCTGAATAATATTTCATTGTGTGTGTGTGTATCTATCTATCTATCTATCTATCTATCTATCTATATCTGTATATAGATATTCCACATTTTATCTTTCGATCCATCAATGGACACTTAGGTTGTTTCCATGTCTTGAATGCCGTAAACAATGCTACAATGAACATAAAAGTACACATACATCTTCAAAACAGTAATTTCCTTTTCTTCCAGTATACAGTCAAAAGCGGAATTGCTGGATGACATGGCAGTTCTATTTTTAATTTTTCAAGGAACCTCTATACTGTTTTACATTCCCACTAACAGTGCACAAGTGTTCCCTTTTCTCCACGTCTCTTTGTGAAGTAATTTTAAGTTCATGAGGTAGTAAAAATGCGGTGGCCTAAACCTTTTTTAAGGAGCAGTTAAGGGGTGCCTGGGTGGCTCAGTCCTTTAAGCATCTGACTTTGGCTCAGGTCATGATTATGGTTCGTAGGGTCGAGCCCCATGGTGGGTTCCATGCTGACAGCTCAGAGCCTGGAGCCTTCTTTGGAGTCTGTGTGTGTGTCTCTCTCTCTGCCCCTACCCTGCTCACATTCTGCGTGTCTCTCTCTCAAAAATAAAAATAAACAAACATTAAAAAAAAAGGAGCACTTACACCGTATCATAGGCCTTGTCTCCCTGCCACACCACACAGCAGACATGGGCAAAGGAAAGGAGAGAATAGGCTTCTCGGCCTGTTGGTACTAACGAAGAAGGCAAGAAAAGCTGACCCAAAGCAGCCTCCAGGATGTCTAGCTTAGCTCCAGCTGATTCTAGAGAAAACATGACAGTTATAATTAATATTGCAATCGATTGTATTTAGAAGTAAACTTAATGTGCAAAAGCCATGAAGATTTGTCGGGTGAGTAGCAATCTAAAGACAGATTTTACAACAGAGTTATAGCTTGGCCATTTGGTTGTCATATGAGAAAGAGACACTTACCATATACAAGTACAGACAATAGCAATGTCTTGTTTTGTGTTGCTGGATTTTCAGGAATGTGGAATACAGTGCTAATAGGCAAAAAGTACTTCTCTCTTTCACCTATTTATCTGCTTTCTTTGAATTAGGCTTCTTATGATAGAACAGGTGGACAGTGTAATTATTTATGGGAAGAAAACTAACAAAAGAGGTTGATCTGCCGGAACCTAAAACCATTTTCTGAGCATTCCCCCCCGAAGGCCCTTCGGCTGCATGGCTCCACTGTCCCCTCAGTGTTATTCAATGATACAGACCAAAGCTGTTCATCAGTTTCTGGAGCCACCCATCTCAGTCTCCCCCTCACTCTCTCACTATGGTAATAGTTCCCCTGAAATCCTATCACTTTGCTGGAGGATTGATGTAAGTCTCCAGCAATTAACATAATTACAAGCCTGATTATCTTCTAATTGCATTATGAGTATTTGGTTATTCACTACACAAATTAGAGAAAATTAAAGAGGAGCAAGATCCTGTGGTGTGGGCGTCAAGCTTTCTAAAACAGTTATGAGCATTTAAATGCAAAGCAATAACCCAAAGGTGCAGGCCATTTTACATTTCTCTTGGGTAACAATTGATACAGTTCATTCTGGAGAAAGGTACTTTCTTTTTCTTGTTTTTCTTCTTTGACTTTCTTTCTTTCCTTTCTTTCTTTCTTCTTTCTCTTTTTTGATTAATGGCACACAAAACTCTCTCAATGGCTTATCAATCCTCTCCAAAATACCAAAATCATAAAATAAATTGCAACACTTCCATGTGGGTCTGTGTTGACTCCTGTAATAAGATCTGCGATCAGAATAAATAAATAAATGACTGTTAAAAGTATTCTAAGTTGGACATGGAAGCTGTGACTAAAAACATTAATACTTTGTTATAAATCATCATCGTCATCATCACCACCACCACCACCATCCTGGAAACATTCTTGGTAATAAAGACATTAAGGCATTACATTCTGAGCTGTGTGGTCTTTATAGATTGTGCCGCAGTATCAGACTCTGAAAACTGAATTTGTCATTCAATAGAGGGCAGAAGGATCTAAAAGCGGGTAAACGAGGGTGCAAGCGGAGTCCCTCTTACTCTTGCTGTCCCTCTGTGTCAGCCTCCCTCACCGTAACCCTTGCTGCCCCGCCTCTCTGCTTGACCCTCCAGAGAGTAACACGCCTTTCAGTATTATGACCATACCTGGTAACACATATCAAAACAAATCAACCGAAGAAAACACTTATTCAAGCAATCAAACACGGAGGCCACTTGACGGGGGTGGCTCTAACGCCTCGGCGGACTGCTTAAGCAAACCGAAACCTAAGCCACGGTCAGTTCCTCTAAATGCTTCGCAGCTGAGAAAGGAAACCTAAGAACAACCAATCACAAACAGCCAAAGAGGCTTTCCCAAATAAGGCAGCTTAAGCTCCAGCCAATCAAATCATTCCCTTGCTCTGCCTCTGCCTTCCCCCAACGCCTATTGGCTGAGGGCATCCAACCACTTTCCGTTTGGTGCTGCCTTCGGATTCTAGTTGATGTTCATTCAAATAAATGCCTCGAAAGTTTTACGTACCTCGCTCAGTTTATCTTTTAACAACACAAGACATATACTTTTCCTTGGTGTCTCATTGCATATTTGGGACATTTCCAAAGAGAAGCTTATTAAGTGCTAAGAAAGAACAAAGTAAAAATAATCAGAGGGAAAAAACAACATAAATACAGCCAAGTTTCCAAAATATAGGGGCCCAAGTCTGTGGGAACTCCCCCAGCACTATTCCGGGTCTCTTTGACAAGTGGCTCCTTGCCAACACCTACAAAGATATGTGTCACATTATTTCCTATACCAGGAACTCATTATTTTAAATCTCTGTCTTTTTCAAGTCAGGAATCACACTCAGGTTTCCCAACCCCTCTTGGGCTCTAACACTGAGCAAGATGAACTATCACCATGGCCGTTTGGCAGAACTGGATGAGTGCAACAGTGGTCTCCGTCAGCACATCCAGGAAAACCCTGTTTGCTAGCCTCCCTGCTTCTGATAGGATATGACGTGGTCCTATCTGGTCAGGGATAGGAACGCCAAAAAAATTGTCTCTAAGTAGCTTTTACTCAAGAATCTCCAACTTTTCCTAACACCCCACCTGGGAAGGGTGGCGGTAAGACTGTGCAAGAAAGGATTCAGGTTAATAATAGTGTCCTTGCCCGCAGCTGGAATCTTCCTGCCAATTTACAATTCATCCTGTTGCCTGAACGTGAGAAACCATACATCAGTAATTCTACATGTGCTTTGGCTAAAACTGTAGCCCAGATAAAACGTTTTCCTGGTTAAATAAGGCATCTGAGCTGCTACACAAATTATTCCTCCTGTGGCACATAGTAGCATACCTGTACTCTGAACTCCCCGCAGCACTTTGACCACCAGTCCACTTGACTCTCATCCATTTACTCAATCGAGATCTAATTAGTGAGTATCTAGTGTATGTTTCACCAAACCAGATGCAGGCTTGCCCTCCTGGAGCATCCTGTGAAGTAAGAGACACTGGCAGAGCTGTAAGGGTGAGGGCAGCAGAAGTACAAGATGCTGTAGGAAGGGACAATATTGGACAGATCTTAATATTAGTGAGAAACAGCAAGACAGGCAAAGTGGGGTGAGGAGTGGGGAAAGGTCACTATAGGAAATGCACGTGTGCCTATATTGGAAAGAAAGACAGAGCATCGTGTGCAGGGAACACAGAACAAGTGATTATTTAAGAAACAAAATAACTTGCTATGGTGACTGGAACATTACATGTGAAGGAAGGAGTGTTTTCACCACTGAAACAACATTTGATTAATCAAAGTTGCCATTGCTCATTCAATGCCTGTCCCAGACTATAATTTCTATAAGTGTATTTATTCTCAGTATTTATCCTGCTTATCATTCAATCCTCTGCATGTAATGTCATCTGGCACATACTAGGTGTTTAGTAAACACTGGTATAATGTGACTGCTATGATGCGATGTGAGGTTGGGGACTGACAAGGAAATGGGACCTGACATGAATTACAAGCCATGTAAAGAGGTTCGAACATTATCCTGAACACAAGGAAAGGTTAGTTAAAGGATTTCAGCATGAAGGGAACATAATCCAATTTAAATTTTGGATATTTAGTGTATTTATTTATTTAATAAACAGTGATTGAGTTTTAGGCAATGTGATTGTGTTTGGAAACACAATGGTGAGCAAAACCAAATATAGCATCAGCTTTCATACAGCTTCGAGTCCATTCATTGAGAGTATGCATGAGATAAACACTGTGAAGAGAAAGTGTCCACTTAGATCACATTGCAAAAAAACCTCACCTAGATTGCTAGGTCAGGGGAATTTTTCCTGAGGAAATGACACTTGAGGTGCAGTGTGTAATACAAAAATGAATCCTGGGAAGTGTGTGTGGGAGGAGGTGACTAAATGGAGAAGAACGTTCTAGACCAAGGGGATGTGGCTGAAAGAAAGATGGAACCTGTGAAGAATAGACAGAAGGCTGGCAGGAGGGACCTCAGGTGGCAAGGGAGAGCAGGTGAGAATGGAGAAAAAGAGGAATTGAAGGCCAGGTCATTCATAGCCTTGAAGCCAAGTTAAAGACTCTATTCTTTAGCCTCAAAGCAATGGCGAAATGTATTCAGAATTTTTGAAAATATCGCGTGCCGCAGAGTAGAAAACAAGATTTAGGCAGAAGAGCAGGAATGGCTCTAGAGAAGCTACTTAGAGACCATCAGAGTTTTCAGAAAAGTTGGGGTTATATTCTGGATCAAGATAGCGGCAATGGTGATGGAAAAATGTTAATGGATAAATAGATTTTTAGCAAGTGGCATCTGTAAGACTTGGTAGTGGGTTAAACATGGAGAAGATACTGAGGGAATAAGAAATGACAGATGACTCCAGAGTTTCTGGCTTTGAGCTTGAAAAAGAGAAGCTTGTGATTCACAATCTTATATGTTGATCTTGGGAAGCTTTGAGCTATTGAGACATTCAAGAAGAAATATTTAGAAAGTGGTTGAACAGATTGATCTGGATCATATTCTAGGGAATAAGTCTGATTGGACTGCAGATCCTGAACTAAAAAGAGGGCAGGACCAGGGCAGGACCCTTGGGAGAGAGAGAACTGCATGAGAATGGCATTAAGGAATTCTGTGGAGGAAGATACACCTGCAGAGGGAAAAAAGGAGAATGTTCAGAAGAAAGGGCAGATGGATTGAAGTAGAGGGGATTTGGAGGATGGGTTAAGGGAAGGTCAAGGTAGACCGCAGTTCAACAAGCCAACTGAGATACAACGGTGACTTGAACAGAGATAATGTTTACAGGAATAGAGGAATATGAAATAACTGCCAGAGATTCTAAGTATGTGGTTTGTGTAACTAGGTAAATTAACAGAGATAGGAAACAGGTACAGGAGTTGGTTTGGTGGCGGGGGGCGGGGGGGAGGCAAAAATCTGAGTTCACTTTAGAATTTAACAACAACAGCAACAACAAACGTCGCTCAAAAACTCATCAAGAATAGTTTCGGTGAGACGGTAGGAATATTAGCCTGAGTGAAGAGGGTTAACATTTAAACTTAGGTTACAGTTATTTGAATGCATTCCCTAATTGTTCCTGCTAGATTTTAGGTCATATAAAGAAGGAAACAAGGCAAGGTGGTAGAATGGACAGAAGAAGAAAGATAACATGAGCTAGTAATTCACAGCCAAGGGGAAATAATTAACGATCATTAAAATAAAATCTAATAGGGGCGCCTGGGTGGCTCAGTCGGTTAAGCGTCTGACTTTGGCTCAGGGCATGATCTCGCGGTCCGTGAGTTCAAGCCCCGCGTCGGGCTCTGTGCCGACAGCTCAGAGCCTGGAGCCTGTTTCGGATTCTGTGTTTCCCTTTCTCTCTGACCCTCCCCCATTCATGCTCTGTCTCTCTCTGTCTCAAAAATAGACATTAAAAAAAATTTTTAAATCTAATAGCAAAGAGAAGCACGTTAAAACAATGACATAACTATTTCTGGCAGAAAATTAAAACAAAAGCAAGGCTATTGAAGCTTTTTCACTTACAACCTATGTTACAGTTTATATTTCCAACTTTACTCTTAATGCAATCATACAGAAGAAAGGTTTTCACAACATAATATAAATTGTAAAACATGGATCAGGTGTTTCCTAAATGTCCAGAAATAGCAAAGTGCACACCTTTTACAATATGATACAACGTGTCATATTATAGAAGGTGTGGCATCATGTAAAATAAAAATCATAAAATTATTCACAATCATAATCTAGTTGTCGAAGGTGAAACAAAATTAAAACCAAACAGTGACATATTCTGTGTTTATAGAAATGATCGTGTACACAATTGAGTCTTTATCTTACTTTGGGCATTCTCAGTGGGCTAACTTTCCTGGCTCCTCCTAAGACACAAGAAGACCCAGGTCAAAAACAGCCTCCTACGGTCTCTCCCATTCCCGTCACCAACATTTGCTGTTCCAAGTTTCCTGCCAGACGGCCATGCTGACAGAACAGGAGAGACAGCGGGCATTTGCCACCCTGTGCTTCACAATTAACCGTGCGTCCCATCAAAACCAGTGGAAGAAGGAACCACTGTTCAGAAACTGTCTCATCACCTCGCCTCCAAACCCATTTTTCATGAGCTCATCTTTGGACCGCAGCACCAACTCCTCTCAACTGCCTCCCCTGACTTTCTCCAAGGCAAAACTAACTAATCACAAGTTGGTATTTTCTTCCTTTTTTGCCTCTTTTGCAATGTAAGGTAGAGGCTTGTAAGTTAGAGGCTTGTAAGGAGTGTTATCTCCAAGGCCATCACGTGAGGCACCTGAAGTTCAACATTTCAAGAGGCTTTAACTCTCCCTGGTCACTTTAACAACTGTTTCTAGCTACATACATATATATGTGTGTATATATGTATACACACAGACATATAAATATATATACACACACAAATATACAGTGTGTATATGTATGTGTGTGTATATATATATATATACACACACAGACATATATAAATATATATACACACACAAATATACAGTGTGTATATGTATGTGTGTGTATATATATATATATACACACACAGACATATATAAATATATATACACACACAAATATACAGTGTGTATATGTATGTGTGTGTATATATATATATATACACACACAGACATATATAAATATATATACACACACAAATATACAGTGTGTATATGTATGTGTGTGTATATATATATATATACACACACAGACATATATAAATATATATACACACACAAATATACAGTGTGTATATGTATGTGTGTGTATATATATATATATACACACACAGACATATATAAATATATATACACACACAAATATACAGTGTGTATATGTATGTGTGTGTATATATATATATATATACACACACAGACATATATAAATATATATACACACACAAATATACAGTGTGTATATGTATGTGTGTGTATATATATATATATACACACACAGACATATATAAATATATATACACACACAAATATACAGTGTGTATATGTATGTGTGTGTATATATATATATATATACACACACAGACATATATAAATATATATACACACACAAATATACAGTGTGTATATGTATGTGTGTGTATATATATATATATATACACACACAGACATATATAAATATATATACACACACAAATATACAGTGTGTATATGTATGTGTGTGTATATATATATATATACACACACAGACATATATAAATATATATACACACACAAATATACAGTGTGTATATGTATGTGTGTGTATATATATATATATATACACACACAGACATATATAAATATATACACACACATACATACAACATATATACTGTCTCTCAGTTCTGCCAGGTCCATTCCTGTGTTCTGTTACTTAACAAGGTCTTACTGGCCACTAAACATTTTCTTGAATTTAGTATTACATTTTACTTCTTCTAGTACTTAACTTTGGTAACTTTTTATACTTCTATAAATAAATAATATCTCAGAATACCACCTTTGACCCAATAGTGATATCTTCTGCTATGAGTAGTCTAAAAGGTAAAGTCTAAAGGTTGAAAATTAAAGTTATTTTATTCGGATGGGTCAAAGGAGATTATTTTCATTTTAAGATTCTATTTTGTTTTATTTTTATGTTTAGGCAAAACTATACTTCTTAAAATTAATAGACATTTTAGAAATTAATATAGGTACTTTAATAAAACGTGCATGGATGGGAGTTTAAAACCTCCCCCAGTGACTTCCTAGGGTTGAAAGGAATGAATGAAACCATATATATGTAAATGCTCCAAAGATGGCAAGCCACCTCACAAACGAAGCAGATTATCATTTTAAAATCTCTACAATTGTTAGAACACCTGGTATGTTAACTTTGCAAAACTAGATTCTAAATTATTGCTTATGGAACAAACTAATATGTAGCTGGATTTATGCAGTCAAAAGGGCTTATAGTTTCATACAACGCTTTATGCATTTATTATAAAATGAAACTTATAATTTCTGGGAAAATAAAAGTAACAAATTTTTCCATTGTAGCTGAAATGATTAAGCCACGATACCAGAGGGGGAAAGCAAAAGAGACCTCATTTATTAATTTTCCAGGGGAAGTGGTTTTATTTTATAATGCTTCGTGGAAGATTTACCATTGAGCCTAACTTTTTCTTTAATAGATTTTATTTTTTAGAGCAGTTTTAAGTTCACAATGAAGTTGAGCCGAAGATACAAAGATTTCCCACATATGTCTAGCCAACCACGCACACTGCCTCACTGGCTAGGGACATCCTGTGCCAGAGTGGCACTTTTGTGACAATTGAGGAACCTGCACGGACACATCATTAGCACCCAAAGTTTACGTTAGGGTTCAATCTTCGTGCTGTACATACTATGGGTTTCAACAAACGTGTAATAGCACGTATCCATCATCGTATTATCAAGTAGAGTAGCTTCACCCCTACAACTTCTCCAGGCTTCCCTCCTCCAAATGCGGGCGGCCACTGCCATTTAGCCAAACTTTTATAATAGTAACACAACTACTACAAGGTGTATTAAAGTGCCGATTTAACGCTGCTGTATCCGTGACAAACTTCTTTGCAGCTCTCTCTCTCCTGCCACCATCATTTCCTACCCCCCTTTTTTTTACATTATCTGTTGTAAAACACTGTTTCCTGAAATAAACACCTATAAGCATTAGCGCAGCAAGGTTCATTAAAATTTAAAAGCATAAATAACAGTGATGCAATTTCCATTGGTAAAGTATGAATTGTACTCCACTGTGAAGTAAGCTGTAGGGATACAGCACTGAGCAAAATAGGTTCAAGTCTATGTTCTCGTGTTACTTAACTTTCCGTCAACAATATCTGATACCCCAGTGCCCTGGATGTTGAGTGGGCTGGTACCTGTTTCCAGCCCCTGATCCTGCTTCTTGTACCTAGCTATTGAGAAAACAACAAGATAGGGTGATAAATACAAGATTCTTAGTCCACAAACTTTACCCACAATCATCTATGCGAGGCTTCTTGGAGTATGAACATTTTCATTGTTACTGATGGGGGGGTGGGTAGCCTGGGTGGCTCAGTTGGTTAAGTCTCAGACGTGGCTCAAGTCATGATCTCAAGGTCCCTGGGTTCGAGCCCCACATTGGGCTCTGTACTGACAGCTAGGAGCCTGGAGCCTGCTTTGGATTCTGTGTCTCCCTCTCTCTCTGACCCTCCCCTGCTCATGTTCTATCTCTCTTTCTCTCAAAACTAAACCTTAAAAAACTGGAAAAAAAAAATAAATAAAAGAAAAGAAAAATGCCATGGGGCTCCAGTGTGGCTTAGTTGGTTGAGCTACCAACTCTTTATTTTGGCTCAGGTCATGGGATCAAGCCCCGGGTGGGGCTATGTGCTGAGCGTGGAGACTGCTTGGGACTCTGTCTCTCCCTATGCCCCTCTTCCTCTCTCTCTGTCTCTCTCCCTCTCTCAATCTCTCTTTCTCAAAAAAAAAAAAAAAAAAAAAAAAGAAAGAAAGAAAGAAAGAAAGAAAAAAAGGAAGAAAACAATGTTGCAGTTAGAACTGGTGTTTCAAAGAAGTTAGGGCTAATGTGATTTTGTTTGCCGTATATTATTTATCTGTAGGTTCCAAGTAGAAATTTCTCAGGTAGGTGACTGTAAAAACAGAGATTTTTCTCTTTATTGCAGGCTCTATGGCAGTTGTAATACAAAGAATAGCTCTCACATATGGGGTATAGGCTAAATGCTTCATATGTACCTATATAGTATCTTATCACATCCTTATAAAGTAAGTATTATTGCCCATATTTTACCCCCTCCCAAATACTATGCTGAATCAAAGCATATTTACTTAGCATCAGCATTGGCAAAAATGTGATAAATTATGATCAAAAAGTTATGAGATGCTATTATTTTCAAATCTAACAACAATCAAGGTATCAACAATAGTTACCACACACATAAATTAGAAGTAAATTTACTAGTTTTTCCCTCTCACTTCTTCATTCCATGATTTTATCAAAGAACTATCAATGCCCCAGTCTGTACCAAGCCCAATGCTAATTTTGGGAAATGTCATGGTTAATAAGAACATAATCCCAGCCTTCCAAGAGTGCTGTTTAGTGCTCAAAGGCAACAAGTAAATAGGCAATTAAAATAATGTTTACTAATCACTAAGCTATGAGTATTTACAGGTAGCCAGAGAACCGAGATGCATACTAAATAGATATTTTCTGTACACTCCCCTCCAGCCTCCACACAAATTATTAAATTCCCCTATGTCCCTCTGAATATGTGGTTGGAAGCTGTTATGAAAATCTCTGATAGCTATTTCTAATTTTTTTACTATTGCTGGCCAGATCTAAAGTAAACAGAGGTTATCAAAGCTATTGATTGAGTACCTTCAACTCAACATGAGAGAAATGTCTAGGAGAACGTGGGGAAAATAAGAATTAGGCTGGAGAATAAAGTAGAACACAAGACTTCTTTTAATTAATGTGCATAGGCACTTTGTGGCCACATTGATCATTTCCAAGAAAACTCCTGCCAAATACCCAAGGCTGAAAAAATAGTTTGTAAGTCGTTATATCAACTACAAGTCGGTGTTCCATGCAAAAAGTGGTTAGTTCTGCTGGCAACAAAAACAGTCACAAAGATGTCTTCCTTTGGAGGCAACCATAATACGTCTGGCACCTTTGGCCATTTTGCTTCTGCACCAACCATTACTCTAGTAACATCAGTGCAAATGTTAACAAAGTATAAGAGGCAAATGGCATAAGCTTCTTAGGAATCCATAGGCTTCACTTTAAAAAATGCTGCATCAGAGCATTTCACCCCATTTTCCTCCCACTCATTTCTATCCTCTCACATTCTCCACTTTTTGATGACTTTTTTATTCTTTAGTTCTTGGACCCAGAAAACACAGTAAATATTTTTCCTATGTGCTTCTATAACACATTGTACGATGTAAAAGATATTTAAAAAGTATGAGATGTTGGTATTTTCAATCTAACAATGAAATATATCAGCAGTAGAAACCACAGAAATAAATAAGAAGTGAATTTACTAGTTCCTCTCTCACTTAGATCTGCATTACATTTTTATTTTTTAGCAAAGAAACATTCAAAACTATGTGCCAAACCCACTTCTAATTTTAGAGATGTCTTGGTTTGACCTCTTCAAACAAACAAATAAAACTTACTCTATGAAAGACTTGTAAAGAGGATAAAAAGACAAGAGTAAGACTGGGAGAAAATAATTGCAAACCACTTATCTAACAAATGATGAGAATTTAGAATATATAAAGAACTAAAATTCAACACTTTCTTTCAAGGAATATAAATCAAAATCAGCCAAAGGTATGAACAGACATTTCAGTGAAGAGAAAATACAAATAAGCACACACACACAAAAATTAACTTTATTAGCCTTAGGAAAATTAAAACCACAATGGGCTATTACTACGCATTTCTCTGAATGGCCATAATAAAATGTAGTGACAATATAAAATCTAACTGAGCAAGCAAAGAAACTGAATCACTCAAACACTGATGGTGAGAATGTAAAATGGTACAAATCATCCTGGAAAAAGTTTTGACAGTTTCTTATAAATCTAAATGTGCAATTGCCCTATAACCTAGCAAATTCATTCTTGGTAATTTATGCCAGGAAAAAATGAAAAGTTATGTTCACACAAAAACCTATATGCAAATGTTCATAGAAAATTCATTTATAAAAGCCCCAAACTGGAAATAATCCAAATGTCTATCAATGGGTGGATGGTTAAGCAAACTTTACTGCATCCATATCATGGAATATTACTCAGCAAGGAAAAGGAATGAGCTATTGATATATACAAGAACTTGGATGAATATCCAGAGAACTTTGCTGAGTTAAAAAGCCCATCCCAAGAAGTTACACAGCTGTATGAGTCAGTGATACAATATTTTTGAAATAACAAAAACACATGGATGCGAATCACCTTAATGGCTTCCAAGAGTTAGGAAGAGAGGAAAGAATGGGTGTGATTATAGAAAGACAATAGAGGAATTCTTGTGGCAAAGTGAACTCTTCTGTTTCTTTTCTATAGTGGGGGATCCATGAACATATATGTATATGGTAAATCTGCATTGAATCAAACACACGCAAGCACACACACACACACACACACGAAACAAGTGAAATATTAATAAGTTAGGTGGATTTTAATGATGTCAATCCTTTGATTGTATCGTATTCTAGTTTTATAAGATGTAGCCATTAGGGAAAACTGGATAAAAGGTACATGATTTGTCTCTCTGTATTATTTCTTTTTTTCCACCCAAGATTTTATTTAAATTAAAGTTAGTTAACATATGGTGTAGTATTGGTTTCAGGAGAAGAATTTAGTGATTCATCCCTTACGTACAACACCCGTTACTCATCCCAACATGTGCCTTCTTTAATGCCCATTCACCCACTGAGCCCATCCCCCCACCTATTTCCCCTCCAGCAACCCTCAGTTTGTTCTCTACAATTAAGAGTCTCCTGGGGCGCCTGGGTGGCGCAGTCGGTTAAGCATTCGACTTCAGCCAGGTCACGATCTCGCGGTCCGTGAGTTCGAGCCCCGCGTCAGGCTCTGGGCTGATGGCTCAGAGCCTGGAGCCTGTTTCCCATTCTGTGTCTCCCTCTCTCTGCCCCTCCCCTGCTCATGCTCTGTCTCTCTCTGTCCCAAAAATAAATAAACATTGAAAAAAAAATTAAAAAAAAAAAAAGAGTCTCCTGGGACACCTGGGTGGCTCAATTGGTTAAGTGTCCAACTTCGGCTCAGGTCATGATCTCATGGTTCATGAGTTTGAGCCCCCTGTCGGGCTCTCTGCTGACAACTCAGAGCCTGGAGCCTGCTTCAGATTCTGTGTCTCCCTCTCTCTCTGCCTGTCCCCTGCTCATGCTCTGTCTCTGTCTCTCAAAAATAAAATAAACATTGGAAAAAAGAAAAAAATAATAAAAAATAATAAAAAATAAAGAGTCTCTTAGGGTTTGCCTCCCTCCCTCTCTTTGCCTCTCTCTCTAAGATAAAATAAGATTTTATCTTATTTTATTTTTCTTCCCTTTCAACTGTGATGTTCATCTTTTTTGTTTTTTTTTTTTTAATTCTACATATGAATGAAATCATATGGTATTTGTCTTTCTCTGACTGACTTATTTTGCTTAGCATGATACACTCTTCTTCCCTCCATGTCATTGCAAATGACAAGCTTTCATTCTTTTTGATGGCTAAGTAATATTCCATTGTACATATATCCCACATCTTCTTTATCCATTCATCTGTCGATGAACATTTAGACTCTTTCCATAATTCATGTGCCCCTTTGAATCAGCACATTGGTATCCCTTAGACAAATACCTAGTAGTGCAATTGCTGGGTCGTAGGGTAGTTCTGTTTTTAACTTTTTGAGGAACCTCCATACTGTTCTCCAGAGTGACTGCACTAGTTTGCATTCCCACCAACAGTGTAAGATGGTTCCCCTTTCTCCACATCCTTGCTAACACCTGTTGTTTCCTGAGTTGTTAATTTTAGCCATTCTGACAAGTGTGAGGTGGTATCACGTTGTCATTTTGATTTATATTTCCCTGATGATGAGTGATGTTGAGCATTTTCTCATGTATCTGTTAGCCATTTGTATGTCTTCCTTACAGAAATGTCTGTTCGTGTCTTCTGCCCATTTCTTAACTGGATTATTTATTTTTTGGGTGTTGATTTCAATAAGTTCTTTATAGATTTCGGATACTAGCCCTTTATCTGATGTGTCATTTGAAAATATTTCTTATCACTCTGTTGGTTGCCTTTTATTTTTTTTTAATTTTTTAAATGTGTATTTTTGGGAGGGAGGGAGAGAGAGAGAGAGAGGGAGAGAGAGAGGGAGAGAGAGCAAGTGGGGGAGGGGCAGAGAGCAAGAGAGACACAGAATCTGAAGCAGGCTCCAGGTTCTAAGCTGTCAGCACAGAGCCCGATGCAGGGCTGGAACCCACAAACACTAAGACCATGACCTAAGCCAAAGTCAGATGCCCAAACGACTGAGCCTCCCAGGCACTCCTGTAGGTTGCCTTTTAATTTTGTTGATTGTTTCCTTTGCTATGCAGAAGATTTTTATCTTGATGAGGTACCAATAGTTCACATGTGCTTTTGTTTCCCTTGCCTGCAGAGACATATCTAGTAAGAAGCTGCTCCAGCCAAGGTCAAAAACATTGCTTCCTATGTTCTCCTCTAGGATGTTGATGGTTTCATGTCTCACCTTTGGTCTTTGTCCATTTTGAATTTATTTTTGTGTATGGTGTAAGGAAGTGGTCTAGTTTCTTCTTCTTCATGTCGCTGTCCAGTTTTCCCAAATTTGTTGAAAACACTGTCCTTTTTATTTTTGTTTTTAATATTATTTATTTTGAGAGAGAGAGAGAGAGCAAGAGTATGTGTGTGCAAGTGGAGAGAGAAGCAGAGAGAGAGGAGAGAGAGAATCCCAAGCAGGCTCTGTGCTATTAGTTAGTGTGGAGCCTGATGTGGAGCTCAGTCTCACAATTGTGAGATCATGACCTGAGCCAAAATCAAGAATCAGACACTTAACCGACTGAGCCACTCAGGTGTCCCGAGAGTTTATTTTTTCCAATGGGATATTCTTTCCTGCTTTGTTGAAGATTAATTGACCATACAGTTGTAGGTCCATTTCTGGGTTCTCTATTCTGTTCCATTGATCTATGTGTCTGTTCTTGTGCCACTAACATACTGTCTCGATAATGACAGCTTCGTAATACAGCTTGAAGTTTGGAATTGTGATGCCTACCACTTTGCTTTTCTTTTTCAGGATTGCTTTGGCCATTTGGGGTCTTTTGTGGTTCCGTACAAATTTTAGGATTGTTAGTTTTCGCTCTGTGGAAAATGCTGGTGGTATTTTGATAGGGATTGCTTTAAATGTGTAGACTGCTTTGAAGTTGTATGACATTCTACAAATATTTGTTCTTCCAACCCAGGAGCCTGGAATGTTTTTCCCTTTCTTTGTGACTTCTTCAATTTCTTTTTTAAGTTTTCTATAGTTTTCAGAGTACAGGTCTTTTACCTCTTCGACTAGGTTTATTCCTAGATATCTTAAAATGGGACAAATTTCTGATTTCTCTTTCTGCTGCTTCATTATTGGTGTATACCAATGCAACAAACTTCTGTATGTTGATTTTATATCCCGTGACTTTGCTGAATTCATGTATCAGTTCTAGCATTATTCTGGTGGAGTCTTTATGGTTTCCACATAGAGTATCATTTTGTCTGTGAAGAGTGAAAATTTACTTCTTCCTTGCTGATTTAGATGGCTTTTATTTGTTTTTATTGTCTAATTGCTGAAACTAGCACTTCCAGTACAATGTTGAATAACAGTGTTAAAAGTATACATCCCTGTAGTGTTACTGATCTTAGGGGAGAAGCTCTCGGTTTTACTCCATTGAGGATGATATTAGTTGTGGATCTTTCATATATGGTCTTATGATGTTGAGTTATATTCCTTCTATCCCTACTTTTTTGAGGGTTTTTATCAAGAAAGGATGCTATATTTTGTCAAATGCTTTCTCTGGTTCCATTGAGAGGGTCATATGGTTTTTATCCCCTCTTTTATTAATGTGGTGTATCATGTTGATTGATTTGCAGATATTGAACCAGCCCTGTAGCCCAGGAATAAATCCCACTTGATCAGGGTGAATAATTCTTTTAATGTACTGTTGAATTCGATTTGCTAGTATCTTGTTGAGAATTTTTACATCCATGTTCATCAGGGATATTGGTCTTAAATTCTCCTTTAAGTGGGGTTTTTGTCTGGTTTTGGAATCAAGGTAATGCTGGCCTCGGAGAATGACTTTGGAAGTTTTTCTTCCATTTCTATTTATTGGAACAATTTCATAATAATAGGTATTGATTCTTCTTTAAATATTTGGTAGAATTCCCCTGGGAAGCCATCTATCCTAGGACTATTTTGGGGGGGGGGGAGATATTTGATTATTTATTCCATTTCTGTGCGAGTTACGGGTCTGTTGAAAATTTCTATTTCTTCCTGTTACTCATAATATTCTCTTATAAATGTTTATAGTTCTGTAGTGCTGGTTGTGATCCCTCATCTTTCATTCATGATTTTACTTATTTGGATCCTTTCTCTTTTCCTGTTGGTAAGTCTGGCTAGGAGGTTATCAATTTTGTTAATTCTTTCAAAGAACTAGCTCCTAGGTTTGTTAGTCTGTTCTACTATTTTTTTAATTTCCATATCATTTATTTTTGCTCTAATCTTTGTTATTTCCCTTCTTCTTCTGGTTTTGGGCTTTATTTACTGTTATTTTTCCAGTTCCTTTAGGTATAAGGTTAGGTTGAGTATTTGAGACTTTTTTTGCTTCTTGAAGAAGACTTGTACTGTTATATACTTCCCTCTTAAGACCATCTTTGCTGCATCCCAAAGGTTTTGAACTGTTGTGTTTTCATTTTCATTTGCTTCCATGTATTTTTTTAAATTTCTTCTTTAACTTCTTGGTTAACTCATTCATTCTTTAGAAGGATGTTCTTTAACCTCCATGTATTTGTGCTTTTTCCAAATTTTTTCTTGTGGTTGACTTCAAGTTTCATAGTGCTGTGGTCTGAAAATATGCATGGTATGATCTCAATCTTTTTGTACTGGTTGAAGCCAGATTTGTGACCCAGTATGTGATCTATTCTGGAGAATGTTCCATGTGCACTTGAAAAGAACATGTATTCTGCTGCTTTAGGATGAAATGCTCTGAGAGTATCTGTTAAGTCCATCTGGTCCACTGTGTCATTTAAAGACATTGTTTCCTTGTTGATCTGCTTAGATGATCTGTCCTTTGCTGTAAGTGGGATGTTCAAGCCCCTACTATTATCATATTATTAATGAGTTTCTTTAAGTGTGCTATTATTGATTTATGTATTTGGTGGCTTTCAAGTTGGGGTCAAAAATATTTATAATTGTTAGATTTTCTTGTTCGATAGCCCACAATCATATCATTTATTAGGATATAGTGTCCTTCATCTCTTATTACAGTCTTTGTTTTAAAATCTAGTTTGTCTGATATAAGTATGGCTACTCCAGCTTTCTTTGGATATCCATTACCATGATAAATGGTTCTCTACCCCCTCACTTTCAATTTGAAGGTGCCTTTGGGTCTCAAATGATTCTCTTGTAAGGAGCATATTGATGGGTCATTTTTAAATCCATTCTAATACTATATATCTTTTGATTGGAGCATTTAGTCAATGTACATTCAGAGTAATTATTGATAGATATGAATTTAGTGACATGGTATTACTTGTAGTGTCATTGTATTACCTGTACTACCTGTTCCGGTAGATCGTCTCCGTTCCTTTCTAGTCTTTTTTCTTTTGGGTCTCTCTTTCCTGCTCAAAGTTCCCCTTTAAAAATTCTTGCATAGCTGGTTTAGTATTCACAAACTTTAGCTTTTGCTTGTCTTGGAAACTCTTTATCTCTCTTTCTATCTCGCCTTCTGTTTAGCTTTGCTGAATTAAGTATTGTTGGCTGCATATTTTTCCCACTTAGCATGTTAATGATACCATGTGACTCCCTTCGGGCCTGTCAAGTTTCTGCTTCTAACCCTATGTGTCTACCTTTGTAGTTAAGGACCCCTTGTCCCTACCTGCTTTCAGAATTCTCTATCTTTGTTTTTTGCAAGTGTCACTATGATATGTCTTGGTGTTGACCTGTTTTTGTTGATTTTGAGGGAGTTCTCTGTCCTCTTAGACTTGAATGCCTGTTTCATTCTCCAGATTAAAGAAGTCCTCAGCTATAATTTGTTCAGGTAAATCTACCACCCTTTTCCTGCTCTACTTCTTATGGTATTCATATGATATGGATATTATTGAGTTTAATTGAATTGCTGATTTCCCTAAGTGTATATTCATGATCTAATAGTTTTCTTTCCCTCTTTTCAGTTTCATTGTTTTCCATAATTTCATCTTCTATATCACCTCTTCATTCCTCTGCTTCTTCCATTCTTGTGATTTACATCTCAGTTATAGCATTTTTTATTTCAGCCTGACTGGTTTTTAGGCCTTTTATCTCTGTAGCAAGGGTTTCTCTAATGTCTTCTATGTTTTTCTCAAGTCCAGATACTATTCTTATGAATGTTGTTCTAAATTCTTGTTCAGATGTATTGCTTATATCTGTTTTGAGAAAATCCTGGCTGTGGTTTCTTCTTGATCTTTCTTTTGAGGAGAATTCCTCCTTCTTCTCATTTTGTCTAGATTTCTGTCTTTTGTGTGTTATGAAAGCTTGTCATGTTTCTTGCTCTGGAGCACAATGCTCTATTAAGAAGGGGTCATACACTTTCCAGGGTCTGACATTTCAGGAAGTGTTTCTGGTGTATGCTATTTGCACTCTATTGTGATTTGGCTGCTCTTTCCCCCAGGTCAGTTCTCTGCAGAGTTCCTCCTTGTTTGCAGTGGGGAGTGTTTGGACATTTAACTAGGTTTGCGTTAATTCGTTTGTTAAAATAAGTCTGACTAAAACAAGCAAACAAACAAACAAGCCTGATCCAAAAAAAAAGAAAAGGAAAGGAACAGCAACAACAACAACAACAAAAAAAAAACAAACAATAAAAGATAAGCCTGATTCTAAAGATAAAGAAAGAAGAAAAAAAGAAGACTGATCCAAAAAAGGAGAAAAGGAAATGAAAAAAAAAAACAAACAGATGAACAAAAAGCTATATGCCTGATTCCAAAGGGGGAAAAAAAAGAGCAAGAAAAAAAAAATAGAAGAAGAAAGCCTGTCCTATTTCCACCAGAACTGAAGCTGACTCTTTGGAGCACTCTATGATCAGTAGACTCGGTGTATGTGGGGGACCTGTGCTGGTCCCCTGGGGAAGAGCCCCACTGCACTGGCTCACAGTCAGACCTGCCCTAGTAAAGATGCCCCTGAAGTATGCAGGGTTGGGGTTTTATAGAAGCAGCCCCAGCCTCCACTGTGGGCACTGTGTTCCTCACTGAAGTGTGACTGTGTTTCAGATATGATGGGGGGGCGGGAGGAGGAGACGGCGGGCGTCACCACACTCTCTTATCCCTAGGAAGAGGACCTTGTATTCACTGCTATTCAGGTAACTTACACAGACAAGCAAACAGTCTCCCTTCCTGTGTCCTAGGCCTCCATCAGATACGTGCCTTCAACCCTTCTGTGCCCAGGCCATTGACAGACCTGGTGCCACAGCTCTCCTGTGTTTTATCTCTAGCATGTGGCTAGGATTCAAAACTCCAAATCTTAAAGACCCAGCAAGGCACGGACCTGCTCCCCTCCTCCAGAAGAGAGCCTTGCAGCCCTCTGCCTAAAGCCATTCTGTCCCAGAAAAGCAGTCACACAGCTGTGCAGGTGCCTGGAGTTTACCGTGAAGCACAGTAGAAAGCTGTGACCAGGTTATCTGCTTTCTGGCTCCACCTCTGTCCCCTGCTGTTGAATGGCCACTCAAAGGTACAAGTCAGGTCTTTTGTCCTTGGAGAGGCAATATACCCTCTTCCAAATGCACCCCAGGAGGGGGAACATTCTCTCCCCCAGTGCGACCCAAGGCATTCCCACACTACACTGTCTGCTTCTTGACCTGGGCTCTATATATGTGAATATATTCTCCCATGCTGTAGGTTCTCTCTTCACCTTTTGTTGCTGTTGCTTTTAGTGTCACATGCAAAAAAATCAGTGCCAAGCCCAAGGTCAAGATTTTTCCCTATGTTTTCTTCTAGGAATTTTAAGGTTTTAGATCCTACATTTAAGTCTTTCATTCATTTCAAGTTACGTTTTGTGAGTGGTGTGAGACAGGAGTCCAATTTCCTTCTTCTATATATGATTTTCTAGTTTTTCCAATACTATTTATTGAGGAGACTATTTTTCCCCATTTGAATATCATTGGCTCTGCTGTCAAATATTAGTTGACTGTATTTGCAAGAATTTATTTCTTGGCTCTTTATCCTGTTCTGTTGTCTATGTGCCTTTTTTTTTATGCTAGTACCCTACTGTTTTTGATTACTACAGTTTTGTGTTATAGTTTGAAAACAGGAAGTATGATGTCTCTAAGTTTGTTCTTCTAAGAAGAGTTAAAATGGACAAGTACTAATATAAGTGCAGTACAAACGCTAGGAAACAATATTTTTTTTTGCCCTAGTCCATACATTTTATTGTAATTGATGTTATAAAATCATGGTTTTTAAATGGTTAATTTAGCTACTAGTTTCTGCCTTATTTTACAGGGAGTCATTAGGCTTTTAATACTCTGAAGCTAAGTTTCTACCAGTCTGCCTGGTCTTACCTCCTAATTTGTTTTCATGTTTTGATCTAGAATCTTCCATAGGTACCATCTATCAAAAAGGCTAGGTCTAATGTTTAAGAAAAGTTTTCAATTATTGTTAAAATCATATCAAAGACAATAAAATATAAAACTTAAAAAAATTGCTTTGGCTATTCAGGGTCTTTTGTGGTTGTATACAAATTTTAGGATTTTTTTTTTTATCTTTGAAAAATGCCATTGGAATTTTAATAGGTATTGCATTGAATATATAGACGACTTTGGGGAGTTTTTAACAACATTAATTCTCTTTACATTTGAGGTATCTTTCCATTTGTTTGTCTTCTTTCATTTATTTATATTTAATTTTTTTGAGGAAATGCCATGATGCTTTCCACAGCCCCTGCTTTATTTTATATTCCCACAAGCAATATACAAGTATTCTGATTTCTCCCTATCCTTCCTGACTTTTATTTTTATTTATTGTTTGTTTGTTTGTGTAGTAGGCTTCTAGCCAGTGTGAAATAATATCTGATTATGGTTTTGGTTTGCAGTTCCCTAATAATGAGTGACGAACATCTTTTCATGTACTTCTTAGCCACCTGTGCATCATCTTTGGCGAGATGTTTATTCAGTTCTTTACCCATTTTTAAATTAGGTTATTTATTTCGCTGTTGTTGTTAACCTGTAGGAATTCATTATCTATCTGATAAGGGGTAAATATCCAAAATATATAAAGAACTCCTATAACTCAATAGTAAAGCGATCCAATTTTTTAAAAAATGGGCTTTAAACAATTTTTTTTTTCAACGTTTATTTATTTTTGGGACAGAGAGAGACAGAGCATGAACGGGGGAGGGGCAGAGAGAGAGGGAGACACAGAATTGGAAACAGGCTCCAGGCTCTGAGCCATCAGCCCAGAGCCTGACGTGGGGCTCGAACTCATGGACCGCGAGATTGTGACCTGGCTGAAGTCGGACGCTTAACCGACTGCGCCACCCAGGTGCCCCTAAAAATGGGCTTTAAGGAAGGCATGCAAACGGCCAACAGACACATGAAAAGATGCTTGGTATCACTAGTCATCAGGCAAATGCAAATCCAAACCACACTCAGATGTCACCTCACACTTGTTAGAAAGGTTTATCATCAAAAAGACAAGAGATAACAAGTGTCGGTGAAGATGTGAAGAAAATGAAACTACTGGTGGGAATGTAAAATGGTACAATCGCTGCGGAAAACAGTATGGAGATTCCTCAAAAGATGAAAAAGAGAACTTCATATGACCCAGCAATCCCACCTTTGGGTATACAAGCAAAGGGAAAAAAACAGGGTCTCTAAAATGTATCTGCACACTTATGTTCATTGCAGCATTATTCACAATAACCAAGACATAGAAACAACCTAAGTGTCCATCAAGAGATGAGTGGATAAAAAAGGTGTGGCATATATACACACTGGAAGATTATTATTCAGTCTTTAAAATAAAGGAAATTCTTTCATTTACCACAAGCTGGATGAACCTTGAGGGTATTATGCTACGTGAAATAAGTCAGACAGAGAAGACAAATACTATATTACCTCTTATACGTGAAATCTAAAAAAAACACACTCATAAAAACAGAAAGTAGAGTGACAGTTACCGGGGGCTGAGGGTGTGGGGGAAATGAGATGTTGGTCAGAGGGTCCAAACTTTCAGGTATAAGATGAATAAATCCTGGGGCTCTAATGCACTGCATGGTGACTGTAGTCAGCAATACAATATTACACACTTGAAAGTTGCTAAAAGAATAGCTCTTAAATGGCCTGATGACTAACCAAATTAATTAATTAATTAATTAATTAAATAAGGATGTGATGTGATAGAAGTGTTAGCTAAAGTTATGGTGGTAATAATGTCACAATATATGAGTGTATCAAATCAACGTATGTGTACTTTTAACTCACACAGTGTTATATGTCAATTTTCTTGATCAAGAACAACACTGAAAACAGAAAAGAAATATTTGATCAAAAGAGACCATTAGAGACATAAATGTCTAATTGTGAGCAGAAGTGTACAAGGGAAAAAATGTAATTTAAAAGCGTGCTGCCAAATGAATTTACGATAAAAAGATGAATTAAATTCAGTTCCTTGATGATAATACCAGAAAGGAAAACAACATGAAGACAGTCCTGCATCATAATAGGGATTGTAAGAAACAACAAATCATCTCCAAGAAAAAAGACATCAGAAAAATTGTAAATGGCTTTATACATCCCTTAGATGCTGAATCTGCAAACTAATAACTATCATGGTAAGAAACATGGTTTTTGTGGGCATCACACTCCTTATCTTCAAAGTAAAAGCTTGGATTAGATTAGGGATATTAAGTACAATACCCTCACGCTGGCCTGCCTCTTTAGCACCCATGGCAAGCACTGATAACAGATCAAGGGATTTCCTTGCTGAGACCAGACTGAGCCCCATGACCCTTCTCTACACAGACAGGCGGTCATTACCCATCAACCCCTTTATTGCTCAAAACGGAACTAATTTGCTGCTCTCAGTTTTGATATTAAGTAGCATGCCTTCCAGTGTTAAGGTTCTATATTTGTATAACTAATTGGAGTATTCTGTGGCTATAATTTGGAAATGTTTAATTTGGAAATTTCTTAACTTTGTTTCAAAAAATACATAAATGATAGTAAGGGTCAAAGGAAATAATTGTTAGTTTCAAGTTACAATACAAAGATAAATTCTCCATTAAGTCTTGTGATCAGCATTATCAATTTAAATTGATAAACATCCTACTTGTGCTATTTGTGAACTAGTCTTATATTATTTGTAAAAGGCGAAAGATTTATGCGATCTGAAGAGAAACCAGAGTATTAGTCTTATATTATTTGTAACACAGATTGTAGAATGATTTATTTCCACGTTATTTTACTTATGTCCAGGTAAAACTTTTCAAATAGGAGAATGTTACCAATATCTACAAATAACTGGGATAAATACATGTATTAGATAAGATGTATCATACAAAGCTAATTTATTACTTTAAAGATGTAATCATAAACCATGACAAATCACAAGCCCCTTGAGTAAACTCAAGTGAACTGCTCAAGCATTCAAGTAACTAAGAACATACCACGATGTTTATGACCAGATGGTTTCATTGAGTCATTTTCCTGTTTTCCATAAGCCTGAATTACTACATTCCTGAAAGTCTTCTCTATTTCTAAATCAGGATATTGCCCATTGCTTCATGCTTGATCTTGAACATGTACTGCAAACAATGGTACTAGGCCTTCCTTGACCTTTCAATAACAGAGAAACAGCCAACTGCAAAACATAATCTTGTTGCAAAATTCCTTAGTAAGTCTTTTTTTTTTTTTTTTTGTAATCAAAGATGGAATTATATGATTCATGTCAGGGCTAAAACAATTTTAATTTTTTCCCTTTTTCAAGGCATCATCATAATCAGAAGCTTATAAATTATCTGCATATATCTTACTATGCTCAATGCCATACATGGACGTGAGAAAATCTCTCCTCTTTAGCATTTACTATAAAATATACAGTCTTAATGAAGCTGAACTAACATTTCACAGATATCTACAGCATTTGCCTTTTATCTTTTGTCTTTTGACCCCTTCACCTCTTTCTCCCACCCCATATCTCCACCTCTGGCAACCACCAATATCCTCTCTGTATCCATGAGCTTGGTGGTTTGCTATTGTTGATGGCATTCAGATTCCACATATAAGAGATCATGCAGTATTTGTCTTTTTCTGTCTGACTTATTTCATTTAGCATAATGCCCTTGATGGTCCATCCAAATTGCCACAAATGACAAAACTTCACTTTTTTATGGCTGAATAATAGTCAATTGTATATACATACCAAAATTTCTTTATCCATTCATTTGTTGCTGGACACTTACACTGCTCCCATATCTTGGCTATTGTGAATAATGTTGCAATGAACAGGAGGGGGCATGCATCTCTTTGGATGGTGGTGATGGTTGTACAACAGTGTAAATATATTTAATTCCACTAAATGGTAAATATGTATTTAAGACCACTAAAATGGACACAATTTAAAAAATAAATAAAACATGCTACCTTGCACAGATATACATAATGTCAATGTGCTATGTATGGCTTTAAAATAGCTTATTTTTAGATTCTTAAAACTTGGTCATAAAGCCTTATAATTTGATCCTAATGCATTTTTTAAGACAAAGAATATTTAACTAGGAGCTAAAGGAATAACTGTAATCTATGAATTAAAACATAGCCAGAGATATCATATATTCTGTAATTCTAGCCTTGAAAGCTGACTTCTCCTGAGATGTGATTCTCCCACACTAAAGGTGAAAAGCAAATAAAGTATTGCTCTGTTGCTTTATCACCTTATTAAGAAAGGTTGACTCTGTGCTTAGCTAGCAGGAAAAATAATTTATTTCACTGTCACTTTATTTATTCACCTACAGCAAGGTAAATATAAGGTGTTACTTGTTATTTATTTAGCTTTTTTAAGATACATACCCCATTACTGGAAACACATCCTATTAGGAAAGCAATTCTCTTCTCTTGTTTAGGTAGTAAGTATATCAGAATTATTTATAATAAAAGTTTTCCATATATAAAATGTTAACACTTCTAAGAAAATGTATGAAAACTTTAAAGAAAATTAATTTGTGATATCACATTGTTGCAGTCATGTGATTACACTAAAATCAGAGACAATAGTCTTCTCCATACCTACAACATTTGATTATGTATCTCAATTTCAGTGGTTTTAAAAGAGGCCTTAGTTGTGTTGAGACAATAGAGTTTTACATGGATAAACCCAAATTCAACTTTGTAAACTCTTTGAAAGACTGTTCAACTTAATAGTTAAGGTACAGTTACAACTGAAATAGAATGACATTAGGGCATTTAAAAAAACCGTGTATTTTTACAACTGATATACTCTTTGTTAGCTGAGGAAACCAGGAAGCTATGAGATACATTACCTTAACAACACCATGGATGAGTCTTCTAAATCCTAGTCAAGTTGTTTGTGTCATGGGAAGGGAAAGCTTGAAGAGAGAACATGATAAGTGTGCCTCAATAGGAGGGAAATCAATTAGTCTTACTTATTATAGAATCAGACCAAAGTGAAAGGGCCTTCATAAATTGACTATCAGACCTCTTTTGAACCTCCTTCCAAGAAATCATGATTGTCTGATTGTCCCTAAGATAAATTGAAAATGGTACAATGAAAGACCCTTCCAGGGTGAGGCACCACCCACTAGCTTCTTTCTCATTTTCTTTCAGTCTGTTCATAAAGTTTCATTGTGGTCAGTTACAGAGAATAGAGAACAAAAATTGCAGACCATGTATTTTTTTTCATGAAGGGACTGAATGTTTCCGTATATAAAAACAACATTCTTCTATTGGTCACACTGAACTGCACTGGCTATGACTTTGGAAAGTGGAGGGACCCTTTTCTTTCTGTGATTCTCTGGAAGTAAATGTTCAGAGGTCTTGTGAGTCCTTACTTGATGATTGTTTTTAAAATATTTAAATGTATCTAAAAAATTGGTGAGACCACAAAGCATTCTGGAGTGGAGAGGGAGGGAAAAGTAAACAAAGTAAAGAGGCCAAGTCTAGGGTAAATAACTGAGTCATTCACCTGGCTCCCCAAAAGTAGATCCAGGAACAAAAATCACAATGGCTAAAGGAGGATGGTTTTTATCAAGCACATATTTATTTATAAAAAGTCTAATCTATAAGGGATGAAGGTCAGCTTTTTATAATACTACCAGTCTGTAAGATGAGGATATAATTGTGATGGGAGACCCTTCCAATGGAGAACTGGTGGGACAAAGGGGGGGCTTCAGACCTCGAGGAGAAGAAGTAATCAAAAACAAAGCAAGTGATCAGGGCCATACCAAAATAGGTTGGGATTCAGTATCAAGGACCAGTCCTAGAGATAAACAGAAATTTACATATATTTTAATAACTGGAGTGGAAGCCATATCCAAGAGATGGAACACACAGAAGATTTATTGAAGGTAAAGCTAAAGTTCAAGGGGTACACAGTATTTTTAGTGCAGCACAGGATATAAACACAATCAATTCTATATAACTGGTAGAAAAAAGAATTCTTAACAAATCACCCAAGCCAAATTATGTATGACTAAGCCAAAGAATAGGAACTAAAACTACCCTTGAAAAAAGGCATACAACTTCTCTTGACTAGAAAATGGATTATTTTCCCATTAGGCTGGTTAGGTCTGATCTTTATCTAACCTATATGTAGATGTAGCATTAATAGCTAATTAAAATATTCTTTTAAGATGGGAAGTACAGCAACTGAAAAAAATCATATGATTGTATGGTTAGTTGTACAAAAAGCATTTGAGTAAATTCAACACTCATGCATTATAAATATACTTAGCGGTCTAGAAGGAGAAGTAACTCTAATCTGGCAAAAATTATCCAAAAACAAAAACACAAACAGAAACAAACAAAAACCAACCCTACAGCAAACAATATATTCAGGGGCATAATTTTGAAAACTTTCTTTAAGTTTGGAAAGGAGACGATGGCCACCACTATGACCACCTCTATTCAACAATTCATCAGGTATCTTAGTCAATGTAATGAGTAAGAAAAACAAATAAAAGGTGTAATGAACTGGTCCTCATTTAAGACAACATGGCTGTGTATGTATAAAATCTATGTGAATCTACAGACATGCTATTAAAATTAATTAAGTAAATTTAGCCAAGTTTCTGAATACAAAGTCAGTAGAAAAAGTCAATATAAAATCTTTGCAATCTTGGTGTAATCAAAGACAATTTTTAAAAGACACAAAAAGGAAAAAAAGGCCAACAAGCAGATGAAAATGTGTTCAATGTCACAAAGCCTCAGAAAAATGTAAATCAAAACTATATTAAGTAGAATGGCTGCTGAAAAAAGAGACAAAAAAAAAAAAAAACCCAGAAAATAACAAGTGTTAGAATATGGAAGAATTAGAATCCTTGTTCTCTGTTGGTGAGATGGTAAAATGGCACAACTCCTATGAAAAATGATATAAAGTTTCCTCAAAGAGTTAAAAATAGAACTGTCAAAGGATCCAGCAATCCCATTTCTGGATATGTATCCAAAAGAATTGAAAGCAGGTTCTCAAAGAGATATTCACACACTATTGTTCAGAGCAGCACTATTCACAATAGCCAAGAGATGGAAACAACCAAATGCGGACAGATGAGTGGATAAACAAATGTATTATATACACACAATGGAGTATCATTTAGCTTTTTAAAAAAAGGAAATCCTGTCACATGTTACAACATAGATGATATTGAGGGCATTACATTAAGTGAAATAAGCCTGTTACAAAAAAGCAAACACTGCATGATCCCATTTATGTGAGGTATGTAAAACAGTCAAAATTATAGAAAAAGAAGGTAGAGTGGTAGTTCCTAGAGGCTGGGGAGGAGCAGGGAAAGAATATTTGTTTATTGAGTATAGAATTTCAGACTCACAAGAAAGTTCTGGAATTCTGTTTCACAATATGGATATACTATACAATAATGTAAATACACACTGAAGTGTATACTTAAAAATGTTTAAGATGGTAATGACAAAGATATGAAAAGTGAAATTAGATGATATTAAAATTAAGATTTTTGGGGCGCCTGGGTGGCGCAGTCGGTTAAGCGTCCGACTTCAGCCAGGTCACGATCTCGCGGTCCGGGAGTTCGAGCCCCGCGTCGGGCTCTGGGCTGATGGCTCGGAGCCTGGAGCCTGTTTCCGATTCTGTGTCTCCCTCTCTCTCTGCCCCTCCCCCGTTCATGCTCTGTCTCTCTCTGTCCCAAAAATAAATAAAAACGTTGAAAAAAAAATTTTTAAAAAAAAATTAAGATTTTTTAAAAATCAGGATTTACCATTAAAAGCCTGAAAAGGCAATTGGCAAAAGGAGAGAATATATTCACAATACATGTATTAGCAAAGTAATATTGTTCCAGAATGCATTTTTAAAATCTTAGAAATCAACACAAAAAGATACCTAAGTTAGTAGAAAAATGGGTAAAAGTTTGAATAGAAATGAAAAAAAGAAGATATTTAAATGGCAAATAAACATGAATGACCTACAATAATGTCTGGGTGAGAGATGGAGAATACCAAGTGTTGATGAGGATACGGGTGAACTGGGAACTCTCCTACACTCTGACTGGAAGAGTAAATTGGTACAACTTCCTTGCAAGACTCTTTTTCAGTCTCTACTAATTCTGAATAACTTAGGACACAGCAGTTCATTTCCAAGGCATATGCCCAAAATAAACGTGTGCATTTGTTTCCCTCGAGACAACTGCTGGAAAATTCAGAGCAGAGGTACTAGACAATTACTTGCAATAGTATTCGAAATTAATCAAACGGCTAGAAGAGTAGCATGGTATATACGTTGTGGTCCATTTCCACCACCTGGAAAACTATTCAACAGTAAGAATCAATGGTATTCAATAATCAGAATCAATGAATGCAACTGCTCCCCAAAAGAAGTTCCATTTATACAACCGATTCCATTTATATAACTAATCTCTGCTTGAGAGATCAGTTGGTGAGAAGATGTGTGTTTCTGACCTGAATGCTTGTGGCAAGGATATCTTCAGTTTGTGAAAATTCGTCTTGATGAACACTTATCTATGCACTTTCCCATATGTAGATGATAAATAAAAGAATAAATAATTTATAAGCATTTATCTTATGAAATAAGAATTTCATAAGAATTTTTCTCTGTTCTTCCCCTTTCCTGTCCTTCATCTAATTGGTGCTAAAGTCCCAAGAATACTGCCTTCTAAACATTTTCAAAATTTTCTCAATATTTTCTGTTTCCAATGTCACTTTCAGCTTTCTCTGCCTGCCCCGCTCACTGCTCTTTATTGGTTCATTCAGTGATACGTATGGAAACAGACACAGGTCCTGGCATGTCTTTGAACTGAGGCTACATGACGAACAAGAATGTCACTGTGGCCTCTGACCACACTGATGCGGGAATCTCTCATACACCATCTGTCACAGTGATGGTCTCACAAGTCTGGGCTCACCCACGCCAGACCCATCAGAATCCTCCCTGGCATTTTGCTGGGGGAGGGCATGAGTTGTTGCAAACTTCTTAGTAAGTATTTTGGAAATATTTGTTAAATTGCACACATTCTCTTTGATGCCTTAACCTTCTCTTAGCAATCTCTCCGGCAGGAAAATATCACAAGTATATGTGCATATGCTTAGTGCAGCATTTTTAAAATCATGGCAAAAGTTTATATATAAGTATATAAAACCTTGGGATGCCTGGGTGGCTCAGTCAGTTGACCATCTGGCTCTTGACTTCAGCTCAGGTCATGATCTCGTGGTTCATTGGTTCCAGACCTGCGTTGGGCTCTGTGTTGATGGTGCAGAGCCTGCTTGAAATGCTGTCTCTCCCTCTCTCTCTCTGGCTCTCCCCCGCCCTCACGCTCTCAAAATAAATGAATAAATGTTAACAAGAAATAGGTACATACAATCTGGAAATCCTAAAAGTCTATTAATGTAATAACTCTTCTTACCATTTACATTATTTTTCCCTGCTTATGGCTTTTTTGCATTCTTTTCCTGCTTTTGATCACTACTCTCTCCTAGAATTCCCATTGCCACCCTCAACACCTCCCCCATGCTTGATTGGCTTGTACTCATCCCTAAGGTTCAGCTGACACATTTCTACATCTGGAAACTTCCTAGTCCCTCAAGTACTATGGAATATGCTACTTC
Source organism: Prionailurus bengalensis (assembly GCF_016509475.1). Lineage (NCBI taxonomy): Eukaryota > Metazoa > Chordata > Mammalia > Carnivora > Felidae > Prionailurus > Prionailurus bengalensis. Next base: position 10,676,473 of record NC_057353.1, on the reverse strand, counting down.
TTTTGTTTCAATTATATTCCATGATGCTTACTTTATATCTTCCAATAAATACTGTAAAGAATGAATTATGATCTGCCTGATTCATTTTCAAAGTGACACACGTAGCCAAAAATAATTTCAAGATCAATCAACACTTTTGTTTTCTCAGCCACTTTGAGAAGACTCTTAGTCTCCCAGCAATAGATATTAAAAGCCCCTTGCTCCCTATCCCTAATGTATTGCCCGCATAAACCAAAGCTATTTTCCCTCAAAATTCTTCCTCCCAAGATAATCCTTCTAACCTTTGCCCCATAAGCATTTTATTGTCCTCCTTTCCCGCTCCTTTCCTCTCAGTGTTTCATGTCACAAACCTGAGAGCTCATTTGTCAAGCAAATTCCTCCTTAGATGGTAGAAGGAGACTGGAGGGGAGCAAGCCAGCATCCTCTTTGGTATGCACAGGTAGAGAAATCTGGCACTATTCTTATATTAATAACTGTTAGTCCAGCTGTTAGCCCATCACACATCTGTTCCAACAAGTATGACTTCACTGTATGATTGGTATGTATTTGACTGGTTCCCACTAGAATGGAATCTTCTTGAGGTCAAGGAGCCTATCTATCATTCTTTAGAACACTTGTGTGCTTACATAAATACTATTGAATGACTAATAGAGCAAACTCTTCATACCATGAATCTAAGCTCATACATTTAAATGACTCTGTAAGTGCCATGGTATTTTCAATGAGATTTTTGAGACTGGATTACATATACTTTAATCAAACCATGCTATTGTATACAGAGTGTATCTGTGGAAAAAATTTCAGCCAGGCTTTTTTGTTTGTTTGTTTATGGAAAGTGTAATATCTTGGACTATACTTATTTTCTTGAGCAGTCATGAGTGTTATAAAATTCACTCTTTGTAAAGAGAGCATAAATTGTGACTCAACAAACCAGATAGCTTGTATATAAGAAAGGAAATTGCTTTGATCTTAGTACCCAGCACAATGTAGTTTGATCCTAACTCTAGGTTCCAAATTAGGAATTCTACACAAGAAAGATTCTATATGTCAATGAGTTCAGCAGAAGACTTGGAAAATTTCCCTAGGGCTTGACAAAGATGCTGGATAAAGGATGCTCTACTGAGCAATCTTGAAGCTTTATGGTACACAGCAGGTCTCTATTTTAGAGAAATCTCAGGGTAGGGACAGAACTGAAAGATGTAAATGTCAAATCATATATGTACGGCTGAAGTGATTTCTAATGAAATCCTAGTTGTGAAGCAGGAATTTCTGCAAGTACCAAACTCTTATGATCTGTTCTCTTTGTTCCCATCAATCCTAGATAGCCTTTAACCACTGTCTTCCTACCTGAATTGGTTTTTTTGTTCTTTCGGATTTTTGTTTGATTTGATTTGGTTTCTTATAAACATTTAAAGATCATATTCTCATCCGCTTTAGCTGCTTTCCTAGAATGGGGCTTCATTAGCTGTTTTAGTTTATTGCATTATATACTCATGGACTTTAATTCAAGATGGTTGTTTGGTTTGATGGTGTGTGTAGGATGACTAATCATGGGTTTCGTTCTCAATCATAAAAGTTCGTAGAAAACAAAATCACTCACTAGTCTTTTATCACACTATTCTGCCTCCTATTCTACCATCGCCATTTTAAACTCATATAGAGTATGGTTTTTAAAAAAGCCAACATTAGGTCAGTTTCTGGGTTCACATAAGTCGGTCAAGACTAAAACCCAGGTCTTATAAACACCAAATGTCTTATAAAATCACAGAACGCTATTGCTGGAAGGAATCTTGAGAACACCTAATCTACTTATTTTGCAGATGATAAAATGAGGTCTCATGAGGTTAATTTCCTTGACCAGTGTTACCTGGCTGTTTGAAGACAGAACCATAGAACCAACCCTAGAACTTCAGCCCCTGACTCTAATAGAGTACAGATTCTCTCCATCAATCCAGCCCAAATGTTTTCCATCATTGTCATTTTTATTATGCTGAACCAGTGTAGCAAATTCAGATAGAAATAGTTGGGTTTATATTATGATGGGAAATGATAATTGCTTTGTAAAACAGTTTTTAAATTTACTCATTCAGGATTTTAATGATCTGAAAAGATGTCTCTCCTTCAAAGGCCAACAAGGGAAATTTTTCAGCAAACAACTTAAAAGACATCAATTTCTAGTAGCTTATCTTTCTGCCCTAAGATTTAATCCTAACATTTATATAGAAACATTAAATATTAGGTTGACATTTAAGCTTTACTTATTTTTCCCCCTACCTGAGCAGGTGATTTCTTTAGTTAACAGTGACAATGAACTACTTGAGTCTGACTACATTAACACAGAAAGTGTTTCTGAAAAACAAACAAACAAACAAAACACCAGGAGTTTAATGAACCTAATCACCAACAGACAAGATACACCAATGACCAAAACATAGCTAACAACAAAACCAGCGTGCTAAGCAGAGAAATCCAGAAACTTAGTCCCTTATTTGAGCCCAGCTTAGAGTCATGATGGGTTCTAGAGTGAGAAGCAGGATTGATACTACAGGAAAATGTTAAAACATTTCTATTAACTAAGTATAGGCAATTAAAAAAAATTTCTCATGCATCTGCCAGGGTTAGATACACATATAAGAAGTTGGCCAAACAAGGCACCTGGATGGTTCAGTCAGTTAAGTGTCCAACTCTTGATTTCGGCTCAGGTCATATTTCACGGTTCGTGGGTTCAAGCCCCATGTCAGGCTCTGTGCTGACAGTGCAGAGCCTGCTTGGGATTCTCTCTCCCTCTGTCTCCGCCCTTTCTCCACTCATGCTCTCTCTCTCTCTCTCTCTCTCAAAAATAAATAAATAAATAAAATAAAATTGGTCAAGCAATTGAATCATAAAATGAAAATATGAAAATACTTCCTTTATTCAGAATAAACAAGGAAAACAATGATAACTGCCATTTATTTTTTTAAATGTTAATTTATTTTGAGAGAGAGAGAAGGAGAGAGAATCCCAAGCAGGTTCCATGCCTAGCTCAGAGCCCAACGTGGGGCTAGATCTCATAACTGTAGGATCATGACCCAAACTCAAATCAAGAGTTGGACACTTAACAGATTGAGCCACCCAGGTACCCTGATAACTGCCATTTCTTAACTACCATCAATATCAAGGCACAATGCTTAGGATTGTACAAATATATTATCTCATTTTATCATCACAAAAGGAATGATTATCTTTATTTAAAAATAAAGGCTTAGGACAGTTAACTAATTTACTCAGAGTCAGAAAGCCAGTTGAGATTCAGACCATAATGGAGGCCTCTTTACTTACTGGGGTCTGCACTTAAGAAAAGTCAAAATCATATTAACCAACTCTAAAATGTTTTTAAAGCATGGTGGAAATACAGTTTAATAGCTAGAAAGAATGTGCAGAACTGTTTGTGGATTCCCATTGATCTGTGCTTTCCGTGTTATAAAACATCAGGGGTTGGTAGACCATGACTAAACTATCTATGATAAAGCAGTCTTTTTCTCCAGTTATTGCTGACTTGGTTTTCTTGTACCTTTTCTTAATACTGAGTGTTTTTAAATTTATTTTGTATGTTATTCTTCAAACGGAACATGTGAAGAAAGTTGGCAAAAACAACATCACTTTACAGGTTAGGATACTTAGGTGCAGAAAGTTTAAGTGATCGGTTTCACATCCCACAACATAAAATTGGAAACTATCACAGTCAACTTGCTTGTTATTGAATTGATAGTTCTTAATTTTTATCTCAACCTTAAGGTTCCCACTGAGTAGAAGAAAATCTTATGGCATAAAGTAGCCCTCTAAAATGCCAAGGAGAACTAGAGAGATGAAGAGGTAGAAAGGAAGATCCGAGAGAAATTGATGTCTTAAAGAAAACCCACCCATGGGTTCTGAGATCAAAAGGAATGGATTAAAACCTGGCTAAAACAAAGTATATTTCTCAGGAAGAATGCTTAACAAATACAACAACCATAAAATGGTATTGGAGGTAATCCAATACAGCAATCATGGTAGGGGGGCAGCCGTTGACAAACTAAGCACTGAAACAGTGTTCCTGCTCTGATTCCTATACCTTTGAGTGTGACTTTGGGCAGGACATTTGATTTCTCTTTCTCAGTGTCTCCATATGCGAAGTGCGGATTCTGATAAATGAATCACAAAGTCGTAGAAGTGTATCTCTTCTTTTAGATGGTATAGGTTTAGGACAGCCTACAGAGGAAAAGATTATAGAATCAAATTTTGGGTCACCTGGGTGGCTCAGTTGATTAAGCATCGACTTCGGCTCAGGTCAGGAGCTCAGGGTTCATGGATTCAAGCCCCGTGTCGGTCTCTGTGCTGACAGCTCAGAGCCCGAAATCTGCTTCAGATTCTGTGTCTCCCTCTCTCTCTGCCCCTTTCCTGCTCATGCTCTGTCTCTCTCAAAAATAAATTTTTAAAAAAGAATCAAATTTGTGGCTTCCTGAATGAAAATCATAGCACAATCTGAATTATGGAAATTCAAAGGAATATATACTACCCCACAAGTGACTTTGTAAAACATGGATTTGGCAAGATGTGCAATCATAGAGAAAACATACACACACACAGTAGAAAATGATTTGACATTCCAAATCAATAGAGGAAAGAAATGCAAAAGTTAAACAGAAAAGGCAAGTTAATAGTACAACTGAAACACTGCATTTATTATGTAAGATATTATCTGTGTCCCTTGCAATGCTCTAATCATATATATAATACACATACCATATATATTATATATATATATCTTATATTCATTTTATATTTTTATATACTTATATGTTTTTTATATACTTTATGTACTCACACACTAAAATCTCTTTGGCATCATTTCTAAGAATGTAATCTTTTGAGGAATGCCTCCATTTCCAAGGACTGTGTTTTTGGCAATTCACTGCGTTTTCACATTCTCTAAATAGGATGCATATTGAGGCTAAGTAGCCCAGTACATCAAATAAATCTTTATTACTTTGCCCCTCATAGTGTCCACATCATGTTCCCAACAATAAAGATGTTGTGAGTGAATCCAGCAGCCATTTAAAAGGTGCACATCACCAACAGATTTAAGTGATTTACTGAATCTTGTTTTACTAAACAGCAACATTTCAGTCAAAGTGAAAAGACCAGCTTTATTCTTTTCATTTTCAGAATTCATTAACTTTAATGACATTTAGAAATGCAGAGCGACCACAGGATTGGGCCATTAATTCTTCTGAAACATGAATTTTCAAAATTAACATTTGAGGAGGAAACAATCAATATCACACAGAAACCCTTATTTTGAGCTCTTTGGTCATTGAAGCAGCATCTGACTTACTTTTACAGCATTCTGAAGAGATGCAGGAAAGTTGTCTCTAGAAGGATTCATGGCTAATTAAAAATTTCAAATTGTATAATCTGAAAATTAGTGTTTGCAACAAAATCAGCCACTCAACCTTAAACATGGCATTCTGTGTGCACGGCTATAATGAGCCGCTTTCGTGCGGTGTGCGGTCCTTGACATTTGTCATAATCCTCAGACCAAATATAGCAATCTGCTATTTGGAAAAGACACCCTATGAGTTTCTCTTTCTCTTCTTAAAGCCATATTTTCAAAGGGTCATCAGTTATCCGTAGACTTCACTCATCATGCTAATGGCTTCTATAAATACTCTGACAGATCATTCTTCTCTAAATTGTCTAGCAAAGAAAGGTTAAGAAATGTATCCTCAGACTATGAAGAAGGCCATGAGCTGGCTTTCCACCTCTGATGAACAAGGTGAGAAAGCCAGTGAAGACCCTACTCCCTAGAATGTTCTGCAGACAGCAATGCACACGCAATTCCAGGCACAAAGTGAGGCCACGATGATTCTTCCGAATGTTTTTAAAACTTTCACATGATAGGGGCGCCTGGGTGGCGCAGTCGGTTGGGCGTCCGACTTCAGCCAGGTCACGATCTCGCGGTCTGGGAGTTGAGCCCCGCGTCGGGTTCTGGGCTGACGGCTCGGAGGCTGGAGCCTGTTTCCGATTCTGTGTCTCCCTCTCTCTGTTCATGCTCTGTCTCTCTCTGTCCCAAAAATAAATAAACGTTGAAAAAAAAATTTTAAACTTTCACATGATAATGTTTAAAATGTAGACTACATTTTAACTTAAGACTGCCAAGAACTTTCTTAAGAACTCTATTTGAACACAAGGTATCTGTTTCATCACCCCCTTGAATAAAGCCAACTCCTAAAATAAGATAATCAATTTGCACTTTTGTTACCAGAAAAATTTCAACACCTATGCCCTTTTTTATTCACCATAAAACCAGGAGCTGCAGTGACCACATATTATCTGGATTTATCAAATAGAAGTAGCACTACATCTAAATACTCCTTGAGGGCAATCTTCTCAACCATAAGTAATACGAAAGTGAAAAATGCAAACTAACATTTGATCATGATTAGAGTGAACATATAATTTATCATCCTAACTTCTGAGATTGAAAAGGAGTGCTATTAGTAATCACTATAATCACTAATACAGTTATAAGTACTAACTTATATCATGATGATGATTATTCCAAGACAACGGGCACAAAACCAGAGCTTCCCTCCTGATGGCCAACGTGGCACTGGGCTGAACCTGTGATGCGATTTGTCTTTTTGAATTATTTCACGTTCACAACATAGATGGATAGCAGGTATCATCCTTGTTTGACAGATGAGAAAACTATGTCTCAGAAAAATTAAGTAATTTAGGAAATTGACGGATTGGGATTTGAACACAGCTGCCCATCTGGCTCAAAGCCTAGGCTTTTTCGGCCATGTTGTAGAGGCAATAAATTACACCAATAATGGTACTCGTTCTCTTAAAAATTGATAAAAGACCAGTTCACTCTTGTATTCTCTCTCTCTCTCTCTCTGTATGTAAATATAAGTATAGCTGCAGATAACAAACACAGTGGTTAGAGGCCAAACAGATGGAAAACAATTTTGTATCCAGGAAAGAAAATAAATTTGGAATTTCACAATCCTTCTAAAAAACAGGTGGCAGTATTGACTTCAATAGAACTGTTGCATCTCCTGTGGAAGCATTTCTTCTTTTGAAACTAAGACCTCCAGATAAGCAAGGATGGAAAACAAAACTTTTACTGGTGGGCACCGTGAGGTTATAGTGAGGGAAGCCATATCCATTTCCACCCCTTGGTGGAATGTGTGTTTCATGGATGTGTGAATCCCAGCTATGCGTGACACAGTGCCATATATTGGATATTGATTTAGATCATAAACCACCTTCTAGAGGACATTGCCCCACCCCATAAGGCACTGCCACATACTTAAAGATAAAACTGAGTCTCCAAAAGGCTACACCACTGTTTTATCAAGCAAGCTGCTTTAGGATGGTGGGGAACATGGTAAGACCAGCGATGTCCAGGAGCAGAGGTCCATCACCACACTTCTTTTGGTATGAACAAGTTCTTTGATGGGAATCAATAACGTGTTGAATACTACGGGAGTAAATAAGACATTCTGTAAGTTCACAAATGGTGGTTCTTGTAGAGGTGGTGCAGGCAGAGAAAGCAAATCCATATCCAGGATAAGAATCGATTCCAGCAAGAACAAAATGCTGCCCCTTCCATGATGAAGTGGTCCAATGTAGTCATCCCGCCACCAAGTAGCTGGCTGATCATTCTCGGAAATGGTGCCATATTGGACACTCTGTGTTGATTTCTGTTGCTGGCAGACTGGACACTCAGCAGTGGCTATAGCCAGGTTAGCCTTGGTGAGTAGACATCCACACTACTGTGCCCATGTATACTCTCCATCCCCACTACCATGGCCACTTTATTCATGAGAGCATCAAGCAGACAGGAGTAGCTGGGGAAAGGTGACTGATATCAACAAAATGAAAATCCACTTTTTCTTAGGTCACTGATGGTGAGCATTTATGTGGGACACAGCTGTCTTCACATTCTGCTACCATTTGGAGAGATCTATCCATATACCTTGCCCAGACATCCTTGTCACCCATTTTCTGATTGCATTCCTTCCAAATCCCCAGGTTTGAGTTACAGCGAGGAGACCAGGCTCTTCTACACCCCCGCTGTTCAGCCATTGGAAGGAGATATGTTCTTTGGCCAGGCAATTGTCTCGATCCAAGGCAATCACAAAGGGGAGCCACAGGAGACAGCCATCTTCCAGTGGCTCTCTCAGATAACAAGAGAATAAATTCTTCACTGAGGAAGGGGTCAGGGCAACTCATCCCAGGTCATCACAACATCCACCATATTACTCCTTAAACTTTGTTTTTCACTTGCTGAGCAATTTGACCAAAATTTGAATTCGAATAAAAGGTTAACAAAAACTTGAACTGTTAAGTTACTACTGATGTGACCAAGGTCGACACCAGTGATCTGAATTACAGTACTGTCTTAAACTTCAAGTATTAGTTAACTACCGAGTCCTTAGTCTTCTCTCATTTTCCATTTCAGAGAGTCCATTTTCCAGGCAGATCATCCTTGGGGTGCTGGCCACAGCCTCTGATTCCTCTGCCTGCCTGTGGTGCATTTTTGCAAAATGCAAAGACCTACCTTTTCCACCTGTAACCCAGAATTCCTCCAGGTAGTGATGATGGGTTCATTAGGAAAACCGTTGCTCAGTTTCTTAAATAATCTACAAATCCCCAACGCTCTTGATATTTTAAACACATCAGACATAATAAATTGTCCTGCAGCTCCTCTGCAGCGTGTACTAAATCTGTATGGTAGAATGATTTGTAATGCTAGTCTCTTCTTGAAATGATATATACACATCTGAAAGATGCCTTGATTAACTAGATTAAGTCTTAGTATGCAACTGAAGGCTTCTGAGATTCTCTGCCAACTGAGTTGCGCTCTCTCAAGCTCTACGTCCAAGAGCAAAGTGCTTTCTGCTCGCAACTCATCATTGGAAAGGAGGTAGGACTGTTCCCACCCTGCCTGAGACTATTCTTTGAGGTCCACTCCGCACAAATGACCCGCGCATTCCTTTAATGAGTGAACCCAATACAGCTTACTTAGATGCTTTATTAGAACAGATTTTCAAAATAAATCAGGCTTCAATATTTGTTATTTTACAAAACAAATTTCAAGGAATCGGTCGTGCAAACAGAATCAGTTGCTTACTTTAAAGTCATTACTTTTTATAAAAATTCACCTTCCAAAATCAGCCGAAACGTGTCACTGTGACCATATTCCCCTGTACTCAAATTTAATTCTTGACCCTCTACAAATCATTAAACAGCGAATGTCTTGGGCATTTATAGAGTTGCACCTGCAATTTATTTGGTTTACTGCAACAATGGGTGACCAAGAAAACCGGGGTCACTGTCTTAGTTCCCGGCATTTTCTCAGGCAGAGAGGTACATTTTCCACAGGGCCGCCGGGTCTCTACAAACAGTATTCTTTCTGCCAGGCACTCTGTAATGTGCAATGAACGGTGTCATTTATTTTCATTTCCTCATACTTAATTGCATGCTTCTTGCTTCCAACATTAAGCCAGAAGGCAGGTGGCAGAAGCAATGAACTAAGCTGAGACTAGCTGTCGTCATTATAGGCTATGCTCCCTCCCTTAAAAGCAAGCCGACTGTTTACAACCCAGCAGAAGCCACTGGGCTGGAAAAATGCTCCCTCCATCGCAAGTTCTGACTCTGCAGAAGCTACTGTCAAGACGAGCGCTCGGTGACGGAAAGTCACCAACTGACTCTGTCTCTCAGCAACACCTACCCGAAAGTGCTGAAGATATTAAACCACTAGCAGGTGTCAAAACTAAGTATTCTGACAAACCATATATGAGAGAACTAACTGGTCAGCGTATAGCTGTTATTCCAATGGTATGCCTCACTCTCAAACTCTCTCTCTCCGTAAATTTAGAGCAAACCTGCTTACAATTGATCATCCTAAAAAAACAGGGTGAGTTAGTTGAACAAATTAAATATCAAATGCATATAATTATTTATGGGCCATTTAACCACATTCAAAGATAAATGATTATTTCCAACTGCTAGGAGATATTTCACGATGGTACAATTTTGTAGCCCCAAAACGAAATTTTTGAATATTGAGCCAAAATAAAATTAATAAAATTTCATCTTCATTGACCAATAAATATAGCTAATAACTGATGGAGATTTATTGACATCTTTCTCCAAATAACAAATGGTCTTTTTTCTTATTACCGCCTTTGAGCAATATTTCATGACACATAAATTATGCTTTTTCAATGATGTCACATATGTGTTGCTAATCAGATGTCCTTTAGAATCTGCAACCGAACGTACTGTATTTGAATGGCAAAGAGTAACAAATGTCACCAGAATCTTATTTCCTGAGGCTATTTGCTCTTTTGTTGCGGGGGGGTGGGGAGAACAACCATATTGTACGAAATGCACATTTTGCTTACTGTTGATCATTTTAATACAAACATAGGAAGAAATGGGCCGGAGAATACAGCAGAAGCCCTCACTCTTTTTCACTTTCTATATAAGTTCATAAGCCTCTACGGGTCTTTATTTTGTCCCAAATCTGGATCCTGGCTGCATATCAGGAGTTAAACACATTAATTGCGGGATGTTTTGTTTTGTTTTTTCCCCCCTCAACCCTCTGTCCATCCTTTCCTCAGCTTCTACTCTTTCTCTGCTTACCATTGCCCTTCAGGTTTTGGCTGTTCTGACACCCCCAGGCCTTCCACAGTATCTTTTCATCTAGCTTTTAGATGTCTTCCATTCAGACATTTGCGAACTTTTCTATTCACATGTCTGATATTCTAAAAATATCGACCACATTCATCTTGTGCATAGCATCATTTCCTGACACCTAATGTGGTCCTTGTTTACCATGTTCCATGACCAGATAACTTTGGGAACTTCTGCCCACCAAATTTGGAAATTCAAATCCACAGTCCTAGTCCCATAGCAAAGAAACCTGTTTAACGTGGTGTCTTCCAAATGTTTTTGAGCTGGGGCCCCACGTTTTCATGAAATGCTTGTCACCCATGCTTGGAACACAGCTTGAGAAACATTAGTTTAGACTCTACAAGTTCAAGCAACTTTCAGATAGTAATTTAAAAACAACCAATAGTTACATTTATGCAACCACAGTGCTAATGAAGCAAATCAAGAATATATTCCAAGTATGATTTAGGTATTAATATGAAAAATGTATTTTAATAACCATTCAACATAGTAACAAAGACTTGATTTGTTCATATTCTGAATTGCAAAATCCAATTAGGCCAGAGTGTTGGCTTCCGTTTATGTCTCAGCATCAAAGACCTCCTGTTATTGGTAAAGTTCTTCTGATGCAGATTGGAAAAATAATGCTGGCTATTTATTGTTAGTGTGTAGATCTCGGTGTTTTTGTAAATCTTTCCATGATTTGTTAAATAACTGATTTTTTTATTTTTTATTTTTTAAGTTTTTTAAAAATGGTTTTATTTTATTTTTGAGGCAGAGAGAGACAGAGCATGAGCAGGGGAGGGGCAGAGAAAGAAGGAGACACAGAATCCGAAGCAAGCTCCAGCCTCTGAGCTATAAGCACAGAACCTGATGTGGGGCTCGAACTCACAGACCGTGAGACCGTGACCTGAGCTGAAGCAGACAGCTTAATCGACTGAGCCACCCAGGGGCCCCTGATTGATTTTTTTAAATAAGCAAGATCAAAATCACTAGTTTGTAACAATTAGAAATGATCATTACTGGCATCTTTAGTGATGATTTTGACTTTCTCAGATGGAGGGTTTATTTATTCATTCACTTTTTAAATATACATTGAGCATGTGCCATATGCCAGGCATTGTCCTGGGGTCTTGAATTCATCAGTGAACAAAACAAAACGAAGATTTCTTCCCTTGTATAACATATGCTAGTCAAGGTGGGAGTGAGTGGAGGTTGTCAATAAATAATAAACATAATAAATAAGTAAATTTTGAGTGTACTAGAAGATTAAAAGTGTGAGGCCAAAAAAAAAAAAAATTGAGCAAGGTGAGGGATTGAGAGAGATGACAGGGGAAAGAGTAGCTGCAATTTTGGCCAGCATAGGCGTCTTTAGAAAGCTGACATTCGAATTAAAATTTGAAGTTAAAGCAGTTTGATAACTAAGAGAAGAGTGTTCATGTCAGAGGAAATTGACATGCTCGTGTTAGAAGAATATCGAAGGCAAAATGGATAGAACAGAGTGAACACCAGGGAGAAAAGTAGGAAATGAGGCCAAATAGGTTAAAGAGGGACTTCAAAGCATAAACTCCTATAGGCCATTGTAAAGACATTGGCCTCAACTCTAACAAAATGGGCAGCTATAGGCAGAACTTCAGGAGATAAGTAACATGATTAATTCCATTTTATAGGAATTAATTTATCCATTGCTGAGAATAGACTCAGGAGGCACAGAAAGAAACAGGGAGTCCGCTAGGAAGCATAGTAACAGTGGGGGTGGTAAGAAGTATTTGGACTCTGGATATTTTGAAGATAGAGCCAAGGAGATTTCCTGAAGACTTGGTTATGGAATGTGAGAGAAAAGAGATGTGTCAAGAATAATTCCAAGGTCTTTTTCCTGAACAGCTAAAAGTATAGAGTTGTCTTCAAATGATATGAGAAAGGTTCTCAGTAGAGAGAATGAAGGGAAGTATTCGAAGCTCAAGTGTGGACATAATGAGTTAGAGATGTCTTATCTATTATTCACCCAAGTGGAGATGTCCATAAAGAGTAAAATATGTAAATCTGGAATTCAAGAAGAAGTCCTAGCTGGAGACATCAATTTGGGCATTATCGTCATTTAGATGGTTTTAAAAACATGATACTAGACAAAATACCAAAATGTGAATATAAATGGAGGAGGAAAAAAGATAACTAAGGAACTGTAGTAATAAGCCACTGTGGAGAAGTGGGGACAACCAACAGGGAGACTGAAAAGGTATAGCCAGTGACCAAAGAGGAAAACCTGAAGAGAGTGATGTCCTCAAAGCCAAGTAAAAGTGTTCCAGTGAGGTCCATGAAGTCAATTGACAATTGAATCTAGCAACACAGAAGTCTTTGGTGATCTTGGCAAGAGTTGCTCAGGGGGGTGGTGGAGTAAAATTAACCAGGGGAAGCTTAACTAAAAATGAGAACACAAAAATTGAAGGAAATCAAATGTAAGTATCTCTGAGAAGTTCTCTTTCAAAAAAGAGCCAAGAAATGGGATATAAATTATACAAATGTGGTGTCAAGAGATTTTTTTATGTAACATGAAAAAAAGAACAGCATATTGGTATAGGGATGGAAAGATCCATCAGAGTGCAAAAGTATTGATGATGCAGAAGAGAAGGGAAAGAATTGCTAGAAATATGTCCTTGAGTTGGCAAAAGGAAATGGAGTCTTTTGCACAAGACTTTCCTAAAAGATTCACACTGTCATGTGACATTGATTTCCAGGCATCTTTTGGCATCTTCACAAAAGTGTGGGTAAAATTAATGAACACAAATATATTTCTATGACAGTTTCCCTGTTATTTATAAGGCAAGAGTTCCTCAGGGAATGTATCCCTCCTACTTGGATTTTGGTAATCCCATACAGAATTAAGAATTAATAAGTATTTATGGCTTTATTCATGTAGAGTTTATTAAAAGTATGAAAGAATTGCTAGATGAAAGAATTCATTCATCCTTTTTCATAATTAAAAAAAAAATTAATGTTTATCTATTTTTGAGAGACAGAGCACAAGCAGGGGAGGGGCAGAAAGAGGGAGACACAAAATCCGAAGCAAGCTCCAGGCCCTGAGCTGTCAGCACAGAGCCTAATGCAGGGCTCCAACTGACGAACCACGAGATCATGACCTGAGCTGAAGTCGGATGCGTAACTGACTGAGCCACCCAGGCACCCCTTTTTTTCAAAACCGTAGGTTGTATGCCCAGAGATAGTAATCATGGGAGAATTTAGGTAAATAATAAAACATGTATTAGTCACAGTCTGCTAACAGCTAAGAATTGCAACTATAGTATATTTTGGTATGGTTCCATGAAGGATGGAGAACAGGTGGTCCAATTTGCTCCAGTTTCTCTTATGTTACATCTTGGTCATCTTCACCACGGTTTAAAGGTTGGCCTCTAATTGGTCAACTGGAAGGTGGCAGAGTTGGAGGAAAGGGGGAGAATACGGTATGTGGAGAAAGTATAATTGCTTTCATCTGCCAAAATCTAGAAGTGACATCACTTCTGCTCAATCTCCATTGGTTAGAACTATTCATGTGGCCCTACCTAAATGCTAGGAGGCTAGGAAATGCAATTTAAATGGGTGCTCAGGGGTGAATGGGTGGCTCAACTGGTTAAGCATCTGATGCTTGGTTTCGACTCAGGTTACATCAGCTCTGCGCTGATGGTGTGGAGCCTGCTTGGGATTCTTTCTCTCTCTCTCTCTGTCTCTCTCTCTCTCAAAATAAATAAACTTAAAAACTAAATAAATAAATGTGTGCTCAAAAAGAAGTAACAGATTTGGTTAGCCAGTCTATCAGGAAACATACAATTTTATACCTTCATATGAATTATTAAACCTGAATTTCTTCATTTGGCGCATATACTACAATGCAGATTATGGGATAGTAGACCAATGTTTGATAGTCTATTGTAACCATTGCCCAAAGATGCTGACACCATAGCATAACATGCCATTGTTGATTAAATTTAAAAAAATTTTGATCCTAAAAGTCAACCAAGAAAGAAGTTTCACTGAGAACATTTTAAATTGTGATAGTCATGTACTGGTTAGCAAGGAAATTAAACAAAATAAATAAAAGTTAGATCTCTTTTGAAGATTTTGAGATCTTTAGAAGATAGATGTCTTTCAGGGATATTTCAGGGAAATAGATTAGGATGTGAAAAAGATTCAGGCCAAAGAGAAGTGTGGAAAATGCAAATAGTTTCTGGAAGTAGGATGTGTATGGGGGAGTATAGAATCTGAGCGATATGCTCAGGCTGTTTTTACAAGTCTTTGTCTACTATTCTAGGAATGAATGTTTTATCTTCCATTGGGACATCACTTCAAAGTAAAGCATAAGGCCAGTGTAGCACAAAATATCTACTTTGAGAACAGTGCTAATCTGCAAATAACACGAAACAAGATCATGTCTTTATACGCAGAACATCCCTACATCATCCTATTCTGTCAAATACACATTCCAAGAATACGTACCAGCATTATAAGGTTTCTGCACTCCAAATAAGGAAATCACAGTATGGCGAAGTGTCAGATGATGAATTCTCTGACTAGCGCCCTCTTTGGGAATCAATACGCTGACTGGCAGAATGAGATCCTAGCAACTGGAATGGGGATTCCTGGGAAAAAGCCTCAATAGTTGGTAAACTCTAACTCTCACTCTAGAGCAAATATCACTGCTTTTCCCTTCCCACTCTCCTGACAAAGCTGTGATTGATGGTACTTCCCTTTGTAAAAGGAATTTACCTGGAATGGAACTGTGAGATGAAAGACTCCCTGATAACTCATCACAACCCCCATTCATGACCATTAAAAGTCCATTAAGCAGAAGGTCAATCAGATTGATCAACCCCTAAAGAATGCTGCTAAGATAGAGACCTTCATGGAAATGACCTATGGGTAGGTAGCCCCAAAGACTAGATGAACCACATTAGATTATTTTTAAAGTACTTACTAAGTAGAATTTTCAGTCTGAATAAGATACCACGGAACCATTTTTCCCCCGCTCCTGCCTGCTAAACACAAGTAAAACTCTTTGAAATGGCGCAAGAGACAAACAAAGGCAAAGTCTAAAAGGCAATAAGAAAAAGGTAAACCACATAATCACAAAGATTTACTTCATGTTTTCTTCTAAGAGTTTTCTAGTTTTAGCTCTCATATTAGGTCTTTGACCTGTTTTGCATTAAATTTTGGGTAGAGTGTGAAGTAGAATGTCCAAATTCATTTTTTTTGCATATGAATATCCAGTTGTGCCAGCACTAAAAAATAAGTACCAAAAGAAAAAGTGGATAAATTGGATTTCATCAAAATCCAAAACATTGCACTTCAAAGGACACTATCAAGAAACTGAAAAGATAAGCCAGTGGATAGAAAAAATCTTGCAAAATATATATCTGATAAGGACTTGTATCCAGAATATATAAAGAACTCTTATGTCTCAATGATAAAGAGGCAAATTACCAAATATAAAAACAAGGAAGGGGTTGAAGACATTTCTCAAAGATACATAAATAAAGGCCCAATAAACACATGAAAAGATGCTCAGAGTCATTAGACATTAGGGAAATGCAAATCAAAATCAAACTGAGATATTACTTCATACTCAGTAGGATGGCTAGAATCAAAAAGTCAGAGACAACAGCCTCTGTTAGTAAGGAAGTAGAGAAGTAAGAACACTCATATACTGCTGGTGTGGTGCAAAATGTTATAGTCATTTTGGAAAACATTGAAAGTTTCTTAAAAAGTGGAATATGATATTATCCTTTTGAGATAGCAATTCTACTCCTAGGTATATACTCAACAGAAATTAAACATCTGCTCACATAAAAACTTATGCATAAACATTCATAGCTGCACTATTCATAATGGCTAAGTAGTAGAAACAACTCAAGTGTCCATCCACTAGTGAATGGATAAACAAAATATACTATACTCAAACCATGTAATGTTATTAAGCTATATTTATTAAACATAAACCAGAATAAGGTACTGATAATATGCTTTAACATGGCTGAACCTTGAAAACATTAAGCAAAGTGAAAGAAATTCATCACAAAAGACCATGTACTATATTATTCCACTCATATGAAATATGCAGAAGGCAAATCTATATAGAAAGTAAATTAGTGGTTGGTTATGACTGGAGTAGAGGATGGAAATAAAAGGATTGAGGGGTAATGGTTAAAGGGTATAAGGTTTCTTTTTGAAGCAATGAGAAGGTTCTAGAATTCATTGTGATGACATTTGCACAACGCTATGAATATAATGAAACACTATTGAGTTGTACACTTTGAGTGAATTTTATGGCATGTGAATTCTATCTTAATAAAACTAATACCAAAAAAGCAGGAGTGGCAATATTAATAGCTGATAAAGTCGACTTCAGAATGAAGAGAATTACTTGACACAGAGGAACATTACACATTGATAGAAAAATCAACCCACCAGGAAAACATAATGATCCTGAATGTGTTCATCCCAAATAACAGAGCCTCAAGACACATGAAGCAAAAACATAGATGAAAGGAGAAATAGACAAATCCATGATTATACTTGGGACTTCCCATGCTACTTTCAGCTACTGATAGAACTCTTAGATAGAAAATCAGCACGGATATAGATTATCTGAACAATGCAGTCAGCCAACAGCATCTAAATGAAATATACAGAACCCTTCACCAAAACAGCTGAATACGTATCTTTTTTCAAGAGCCCATGGGACATCAACCGTGATGGAACATACGGACCATTAAATGAACCTCAAGTTTAAATAAATTGAAATAATACAGAGAATGTTCTCTATCATAGTAGAATAAACATAGAAATGAATAACTAGAAAGACAGGAAAATTTCTAAACACAGGAAAATTAAAGACACACTGCCAAATATTTCACGGTTAAAGAAGAAGTCTCAAAAGAAATTTAAAATACATAGAATGGAATGAAAATGAATGGGTGTCTGGGCAGCTCAATAGGTTAAGCGTCTAACTCTTGATCTTGGCTCAGGTCATGACCTCATGGTTCCTGAGTTCAAGCACCGCATCGGGCTCTGTGCGGACAGCATGGAGCCTGCCTGGGATTCTCTCTCTCCTCTCTGCCCCTCCTCCCCACCCCTCTCTCACTCTCTCAAAATAAATATATAACCATTAACAAAAAGGAAAGGAAAACAAAATTATCAAAACGTATGGGATGCAATTTGAGCCATGACAAGAGGTAAATTTGTAGCAGTAAATGTTTACATTAAAAAGGGGGAAAGGTCTCCTTAATAACCTAAGTTCCTACTGACAGACTAGAAAAATGGAGAGCAAAATAAATCCAATGAAAGTAAGAGGAAAGAATGCACACAAGAGCAGAAACCAATGACATTGAAAATAAGAATATAATAGAGAAAATCATTGAAACAAAAAGCTGGTTCTTCAAAAAAATTGATAAAACTCCAACTTGCTAGACAGCAAGACTGACAAGACTAAATACAGAGAAGACACAATTCCCCAGTATTGGGCATTAAATAGGGCATATCACTATGGGTCTTGCCGTCTTTAAAAGGTGAATAAGGAGATGCTATGTTCCTATGCTTATGGAGTATGTGTGTCACAAGGCAAACAAGCAAACAGGTTTAAGAAACAAGAAATGCATCAGGTAGCAATATGGCCATGATAAAAAGTATCTCAGGGTGATGGGAGAGAGTGACCAGGTAGTGATTTGAGACAGAGAGGCCAGAAGAAGCCTCTGCAGCGCTGATGTTTAAGCAAAGACCGAAATGGAGGAAAACAGGCCATCCTGAAAAGCTCTGGGTGGAAGAAGAAGCTTCCAGGCAGAGGTGACAACGAGTGCAAAGGTCCTGAGGCATGCAAGAATTTGCTCTGTGTTAGGATTAGAAGAAGGTAACTGACTGGCATTGTTGAGCAAGAGAGACACCAGCAGGGTCTAAGAAGGGTCACCAGAGGACAGAACAGGTGACACCTTCTGGACCAGGGGCAGGAATTTGAGTTTGTATCTGTTGTGAAGGGGACATTTTGCAGGAGTTTTAGGCAGGAAAGTGACTTCCTCCAAACTATGTTTTAAAACTCAGTATGGGTGGGGCTCCTGGGTGGTTCAGTCAGTTTCAGCGTCCCACTTCGGCTCAGGTCATGATCTCACAGTCCGTAAGTTTGAGCCCCGTGTCGGGCTCTGTGCTGACATCTCAGAGCCTGGAGCCTGCTTGGGATTCTGTGTCTCCTTCTCTCTCTGCCCCTCCCCTGCTCATGCTCTGTCTCTGTTTCTCAAAAATAAATAAACGTTAAAAAAATTTTTAAACTCACTATGGTTGCTTTTGGAGAATGGATGAGACAAGAGTGGAGGGAGGACCCATTAAAAGGCTGTTGCCACAGAGGTGGTGACAGCTTGGGGGGAGGCTTTTAGCTATGGAAGTAGAGAGAATTGGACGTACTCAAATACATTTTGACAGGTGATAACTTTTTACCCCAACATTAAAATTTAGAATAAGGAATTACACTACTACCTTTTTTTTTTCTCAATGCAGACTTGCTAACAGTAAGTCTTTCCTGTTTTCCTATCTACAATTATTATGTATTTTATTGACTTCATCAGGATTCATACTGCTAATGTGTCCAAAGAGAAATAATGTAATAGGTACCATATTTATTATTACAAAAGAAAAAGTCTTAAAATGTTGAACATTTTTATACCAATTTCAGCACTCGATTTCAGCTGAAAATTCTTCTTTTTACTGTGTATAAATGTTTCCAAACACCTACTTTGTCACAATAGGATTCTATAGTTTCCATCTTAATTCTCATGTAGCACTTTATGTAATAAGACTGGCATCATTACCGTTATCAACCAAGATTTATTTCAGGTTCATTTGTATGACATGACCATCTGCATGAATAAAAAGAATAAATAGGAATTACTTGTAAAAGATCAAAAATATATGGTTTTCTGAGTGGACTCATAGTTAATATTAGTTATGCCAGACAAATACTATGAACCTTTTAAAGACCATCATTAATAGATTTTTTGTTTGTTTGTTTTTGACAGCATGTGATTTTGTAAGCGATCTGGCTAAAGGAAGAAGTGCTAAAAACCTATAAGCATACTCATGTTGAACAATAATGTATGTGTTTCTTAATGGTTTGGACATGCAACTCTTAGGTCAAGAATGAAGACGATCCTTTTTTTTAAGTTTTTTTATTTATTTAGTTTGAAATAGAACATGGGGAAGGGGAGAGAGAGAGAGAGAGAGAGAGAGAAAGAGAGACTCCCAAGCAGGCTCCACACTGTGAGTGTGGAGCCCCATGTGGAGCTCAAACTCACGAACCGTGAGATCATGACCTGAGCCGAAATCAAGAGTCCAACCCTTAACTGACTGAACCACCCAGGCACCCAAGGGTGGAGATGATCTTTACTTCCTTCTGTGTCACATGCAGGCAGGAGAGGCCAGGGAAGACAACAGAGGGCTGAGTATTTATAGCTACATCATCTCCAACCTACTGAAAGTAATAGATACTGTATTGGATAAAGTAACTGGTCTTTCCCAAAGCATGACACATACTTTTTCATGCTCATAAATTCTGTCAGTTTCTGCCTTTTCATCCATGAAGACAGAGAATGACTTCTCTGGGCTGCATATCAGAGCCAAAAGCTTAATAAACTACCAAGCGACATTCTTATTATGTTTTAAGTGCTTTCCTTACATTGCCTAATTCAATCATGCTTAACAGGGGAAACATTACTTGCTCAGATGGAAGTTTTAATTAATAGTCATACCAAAACTAAACTTAGATTTTGATGCATTTTAACAAAGAAAAGTCTTGAAATTGATAAACTCTGGTTTTCAGATTTTCACTATCACTAAGGAAAAATTCTCTTGAAAATTATCTCAGCAATGTGGCTTTGTGTTAACTGACACTGATAAGTTATGTCTGGATAGAAAGAAACATTTGTCTATGTTGTACACACACATTGGCAATCGGGAACTATGTAGCTGAATTAAAGAAAACTCTCCATTTCAAAAATGATATTAACTCTTATGTTCCCAGGTCACATTAGTAATAAGAAAAATCCAAGATCCTTGCTACTCTCATTCTTTTATTCATTAATTTGATGCATATTTATTTGTCAAAATATTAATATGTCAGGCACTGTCCTGGGTACCGGGAATATAAGCTATGAATGAAGCAAAGCCTTCCCCCCGACCCCCGCCTAAAGTATATATTCTAGAGAGTCCACCACTATAGACAGGAGAAATTATACTCTGTATTAGGCGATAAAGCTCACAAGGGACTTTGGTTCCCACCTGACCCTTATTAGGCTCTTCTGAGCATCTTCTTGCAACTTCCCTTCTGGTGGATATGCACTCAGGACATGAATGCTATTGGCCTGTCACTTCTCTGGGAGACTGTGGTGACAGTCTGCTCCTACCCCCTTGTCTCAGCTGTCCTTGGACTTGCCTTCCAGGGCCATTGCAGACACCAGCTTCCCTCCCAGCCACAGCTGACACTGCAAAGTTCTAAAACTTCCAGCCCCCACCTGCCTAACCAACCTCATCCCCAAATGTTTTGCCTCCACAGCCAGTTCCAGCGGCCTTCCCCAGCTCTCTCCCCAGTCACGGCCTCTGCTTTTTTTGTCCCCTTCTCTCAGATCTGGCTCCTTTTTGTTACCCAAACCTCAGCTCAAATATCACCTCTTCACAGAGGGTTTCATTGATCACGTTATTAAAATGTGTGAAATGGGTGAAGGGGAGTGGAAGATACAGGCTTCCAGTTATGTCGTGAATAAGTCACAGGGATAAAAAGTAAACCATAGGGAATATAGTCAGTGGTATTGTAATAGCCTTGTATGGTGACAGATGGCAGCTACACTTGTGGTGAGCAGAGCATAACATATAGAGATGTCCAGTCACTATGTTGTGCACTTGAACCTAATCTAACATTGTGTTATCAATTATACTTCAATTAGAAAATAAGTTTATTTAAAAAATAAATAAGAAGAAATTCCAAAAACTAGTGATAGATCACATCACATTATCAAGTTATCTTTTCTTTCTTTCTTTTTTATTTTTTTTTAATGTTTATTTATTTTTGAGACAGAGAGAGACAGAATATGAACAGGGGAGGGGCAGAGAAGGAGACACAGAATCCGAAACAGGCTCTAGGCTCTGAGCGGTCAGCACAGAGCCCGACGCGGGGCTCGAACTCACGGACCGTGATATCATGACCCGAGCTGAAGTCGGACACTTAACCGACTGAGCCACCCAGGTGCCCCTCTTTTATTTATTTCTTATCTGGAATTAGTGTATGTTCTTGTTACTTGATTACCGTCTGTCTTCCAGACTAGATGCAAGCTCCATAACAGGAAGGACCTTGTCTGTCTTGTTCACGGTAGCATCCCCAGCACCTCGCGAGGTGTCTGAGACATAGTAGATACCCAGGAATAGTTATTAAAATGAGTGAAATGAATGTTACTGCTACTGCACCTTTCCTTTTCTCAGGCTGGCCCCTTGGATTGCTCTTCCTCATTCATAAGCGTGATTCTTATATCATTCCAGAAAAACAAAGTTGGAAAGAATCACACACATTAAAGAGAAGCAACTTTCACTGCTTGGATCAGGTCATTGTAAGATGAAGATCTTCCTTACCTCTCCTTCCAAACTTGGCCTACGTTGCCAAATATTTGTCCTTCAAAATTTAATTCCAGTGTGATGCTACATGAAAGTCTTCATTTTCTTCTGCAGAATTATGCATTTCCTGTTTGATATCCCATAGTGTATTGTCTCTATCAGCAGAGCAAGGCCTATGTGATAGTGACAATGAAGTGACAAAATAGTCATTTCTAATTTACTGCCAGAAGGAGTCATTAAACTATATAGCGGGATACCTGTCTTCAGGTTTGTCACCAGAAGTAAGTAACTGTTTCTATCAAAGAGAATAGAAGTTCCATTACTTTTAATGCAAAGTACAAATCACTTAGCCCAAAGAGGAAATGCTTTTAGAATGACTAAGTTAAAAAGACAGAGTCAGGGTGCCTGAATGGCTCAGTCAGTTAAGCGTCCAACTCTTGATTTTAACCCAGGTCATGATCTTACAGCTTGTGAGATCTAGCCCCACATTGGGCTCTGCACTGACAGCGTGGCTGGAGCCTCCTTGGGATTCTCTCTCTCCCTCTGTCTTTGCTGCTCCCCCATTTGCGTGCTCTCTCTCTCTCTTTCACAAGAATTAATAAATATTTTAAAAATTACTTAAAAAAACAGAGTCATGGCATCATTTCTAGAGTTTAAAAATGAGACAGGCTGGATGTGTCACCAAAGACATGAAAACAAAAAAGAAAGATACATTGGGCCTCATCAAAATTCAAAACTTTGTTAGTCAAAGGACATTACCAAGAAAGCCAAAGTCAGAATGGGAGAAGAAATTTATGAATCATATCTGGTAAGGGTCTGGTGTCCAGAATACATAAAGAACTCTTGCAACTCAACAACAAAAAAGGCAAACAACCTAATTTTAAAATGGGCAAATGACTTGAACAGACCTTTCTCCAAAGAAGATCTACAAATGGCCAACAAGCACACAAAAAGATGTTCAATATCATTAGTCGCTAGGAAAATGAAAATCAAAACCACAATGAGGTATCATTTCATACCCACTAGGGTGTCTTATAAATTTTTCTAATGGAAAATAAATGTTGGCAACAATGTGGAGAAACTGGACCCTTTATGTCATGCTGGTAGGAATGTAAAATAGTGCAGTCACCATGGAAAACAGTTTGGCAGTTTCTCAAAAGTTAAACTTGGAATTAACTTATTACTCCACAATTCTTCTAGATATATACATAGCATACATATCTGACGTGCTGACATGCCCATCATTGTTTCTGTGCTGGGGCACTGTGGTTAAGGTCCCTGCCTCCTGTTTGCCTGACAGTTTTAGGTCTGTTAGCTTTCTCCTGACATTGCTTCATGCCTAAAGACTGAGGAATTGATCTGCTGTATTGGCACAGTAATAGGACAAAGGACACCCTATGGACCTGTCTGTGGTCCATCTCCATGAACACCTCACTTAGTTGCTCCCGCCCTGGAATCTTGCCAAGTTTATAAGATTCTAATCAAGGAGATATGCTCCCCTACTTCTCTTATTTTCCTTTTTTCCTACCTCTTTTTTATTTCCTATCCCAGGAAAATCTTTTTCTAGTTCCTGAACAAACCTTCCCATTCCTAATCTTACTTTTACCTCAAAAGTACCTCTTTATTCTGATTTTTTTTTGCTCCTAACATAATTGTCTTTAATTAGTTTAGATAATTGAAAAAAAATAAATGCCAGAGAATTTTGGTCTTTATTTCAGTCCTGGCAAGATATCTATATGATTCAACAAACCCAATCAGCTAGAATTGGGGGCCAGAAAAGGTAACATGAAAATAAGAGGAAAAAATAATAGTTCAGTAGTTACCTGCTACATAGGGCTCAATTTTATCATCAATATTGTAGAAAAATACTTCTAGCAACATATGTTTGCGAATTTAAGTAAACAATACATGTATGAAATGTATAGCATAACGATTGGTGCATACTGAGCTTATTAAGTAATGGTCTTAACTTTAGAAGAAGAAATGCCAGTAGTAATAGAAGTATGTTATAGCAATAAAGGTAGCAGTGGGTGTGTAAATTCTCAGTTAGCTAGACATTTAAGAACAGAATTCTGTATACCTGTGACAGTGAATTAAGTCAAAAACATTTGAATTCTCTGTTGATAATTCATTACAAGAGGAAAACTAGATTTTTTTTCTACAGGAATGAGAAAGTGAAAAAAAATGAGCATATTTAAATTACAATGAGGTAAGGGAAAGAAAATACAGTTCTATGAATTTAGGAGGAGAACATGTCTACTCATTTATTAAAGAAGTCAGAAGAATAATCTAGAAGAAGTGTGACTGCTCAGTATGATACAGAAGCAACAGCCTCTTGGAAATAGAAGCAAAAATCTACCCCAGACCAACTGAATGAAAATACAACCAAATAAAATGAAAGGGGTAAGAAAAGGAAGGACTACAAGAAAACTAAAATTGTGAGAACTGAATAAAACTCTCCAATTGGACACTAGACAGTAGAATCCGCACTGCAGAAAATCACTATGGTAGAAGACACACTGTTGAATCTCTTTAAGAATCCAGGGAAGAAAAAGATCAAGATGAAGTAATTATGTAAGGAAAATAAAAATGAGGGCATAAAATACATATAATTGTATTACAAAAATTCAAATAAGAAAATAGCAAACTGTGACAGTAGACATAGAACCTATAATCAGAGATATAATTGAAGAAAAGTCTCCAGACAAAAATAGGCACACTACGGTGCAAATCTTCAAGCAAGTTTTATCTCAAGTGCTCATCACTTGGCCTCATCCAGGTTACTTATTTTTAATTCCAAAGATTAAAAAAAAAAAGAAGATTGCCTAGTAGTCATGGGGAAATAAAGTAAAAATGTGTGAAGACAATGATCCTTATATTTCTCAGGGCAACACTAAATGCCAGGTCATAAAATGGTCGTAGAATTTTCAGAAAACAGGTTGAAAAGTAAGAATTATAAATAGCCAATTAATTTTCTAAAATTTTTATTCAATCTATTTAAGCTAAAAGAAAAAACCCAGCTAACCCATTTTTCCCACACCCTACCCTACACGTCTGCTAACCACCAATTTTTTCTCTTTATCTATGAACTTGATTTGTTGTTGTTGTTTATATTTCACATATAAGAGGGATCATACAGTATTTGTCTTTCTCTGTCTGACTTATAGTGCTTAGCACAATGCCCACCATGTTATTGCAAATGGCAACATTTCATTCTGATTTATGACTGAATAACATTCCTTATATTATATATATATGTATATATGTGTGTATGTATATAGATATACGTATAGATGTATGTATATAGATGTATGTGTATATGTATGTGTGTATATGTGTGTACATACATATATATGTATATATCTGTGTGTGTGTGTGTGTGTGTGTATACATATAACATTTATTTAACTCTTCATCCACCGATGGACATTTAGGTTGTTTCCATGTCTTGGTTGTTGTAAATAAGGCTGCTATGAACAGGAGGGTGAATATATGTCTTTTTGAGTTACTGTTTTCATTTTCTTTAGATAAATACTCAAAAGTATTCTGGAATCATATAATAGTTCTATTTTTCATCTTTTGAGGACCCACCATACTGATTTCCATGATGACTGCACCATTTTACATTCCCACTAGTGTACAAGGGTTCCCTTTTCTCCACATCCATGCCAACACTTATTTGTTGTCTTTTTTCTTTTTTTTAAGTAAGCTCCATCCCCAGCATGGAGCCCAAGGCAGGGCTTGAACTCTAGACCCCGATAGCAAGACCTGAGCTGAGATCAAATGTCAGACACTTAACTGACTGAGCCACCTAGGCACTCTTCTGGTCTTTTTGGTAACAGCCATTCTAACAGGAGTGAGGTGATATCTTACGTGGTTTTGATTTGCTTTTCACTGATAATTGGTGATATTACGAATCTTTTCATGTCTCTATTGGCCATCTCTATGTCTTCTTTGGAAAATAGTCTACTCAAAACTTCTGCAAAATTTTTAATTGGATTGGTTGTTTTTTGTTTTTGCTATTGAATTATATGAGTTATTTATATATTTTGGATATTAGCCCTTTGTCAGATATATGATTTACAATTATTTTCTCCCATTCAGTATGTTGCCTTCTCATTTTGCTGATGGTTAGTGCAGAAGCTTTTTAGTTTGATGTAATCTTACTTCTTATCTTTATTTCTGTTGGTTTTGCTTTGGGTTTTGAATTTAAAAAATCATTGCCAAGACCTGTGTCAAGGAGCTCATCTTCTGTATTTTCTTCTAGGAGTTTTATGGTTTCAGGTCTTACATTTAACTCTTTAATCCATCTTGAGTTAATTTTTGTGTATGGTGTCAGTGAGCCAGTTTCATTAATTTGCATGTGGCTATCCAGTTTTCCCAACACCATTTATTGAAAACACTGTCCTTTCTCCATTGTATATTCTTGGCTCCTTTGTCATAAATTAGGTGACCATATACATGTGTATTTATTTCTGGGCTCTCCATTCTGTTCTATTGATCTATGGGTCTGCTTTCATACCAATACTATACTGTCTTGATTACCATAGCTTTGTAATATAGTTTGATATCAAGGCAGTGGTGCCTCCAGCTTTGGTCTTCTTTCTCAAGGTTGCTTTGACTATTGAAGTCTTCTGTGGTTCATACAAATTTCAGGATTATTCCATTTCTTTGAAAAAGATCATTGGAACTTTAGGGATTGCATTGAATGTATATTGCCTTTAGTAGTATGGACACTTTAACAATAGTAATTATTAATTAATATTAATTTTTAAATATCTTTCCATTAATTTGTGTCTTTACCAATTTCTTTAATTAATGTCTTACAGTTTTCAGTGTACAGGTATTTCACCTCCTTGGTTGAATTTATTCCCAGGATTTTATTTTTTCATGCATTTATAAATGGAACTGTTTTTATAATTTCCCTTTCTGATAATTTGTTGTTAGTATATAAAAACACAACAGAGTTTTGGGTATTGATTTGTTTTGGATTCTGTGTCTCCCTCTCTCTCTCTCTGTCCCTCCCCCACTTTCTCTCTGTCTCTCTCTGTCTCTCAAAAACAAAAGTAAACATTAATAAAAAAAGATCTCATTGTCTTTGGTGTTTTGTCATGTCATTATGGTGTACTTACGTGAGCCTCTCTTCAAGAGGTAGTATCATATAGTGGCTAAGAGCATGAATTCAGGATCCAAATCGCCCTATAATTTCCCAATTATGAAAATTTAGGCATATTATTTAAGTTTTCTGTGCCTCAATTGCTTAACACGATGTGAGGATAAATACTTGATATATATAAATTGCTTAAAATTCTGTCTGGCTTGTGTTGACCACTTTTTCTTTGTTTGTTTCTTTTTTTTAATCCTTTTTTTTTCTTGCTTGTGACTCATTGAACTTCCTGATTCTATGATCCACTGTCTTTCATTGTTTATACGTTTAAATATTTCTGCATTCTCATTCTTTCTGTTATATCCTGAAACACTGACTAGACTTCATTGGGGTGTTTTGTTCTATCATACAAGTCTTTTAATCTCTTATTTTTTCAGATAGTTCTTCCCATTTGCTAATTCTTTCTACAACTATTTCTAATTTGCTGTGTGATCAGTTCTTTCAATTTCTAATTTCATTTCTAGAACCTCTATTATTTTATTTATCAAATCTCATGGATTTTGGTGGTTTCTCTCTCTCTCTTTTTTTTTTTGCCATACTTTTATACTATCTTTTTTTAAGACATGTCAAACATATTGCTTTATTTTTATCAGATAATTCTAACATCTGGTGACTAAATGTCTGATGCTATAGTTTTCACTCAGACAGCTTGGTTTCTCCTACATGTCTAGGGATACTTCCTGGAATGTCAGCTGTGGGAATTCCCTGCAATTTGTTAACTGCATTTCTCCAGAGAGGATTTGCATTACTTCCTCTGCATTTGGTTAAGGCCTGAGATTATGATTCAGTACTATGTGCTGCATTGACATCTGACAACTGGAGGGCCTTAAACGGTCTAAGCATAAGTCTCCTTCCCTCCTCTACTCCTCTAAAATTCCCTACTTATCAAGCAACCCTACTTATCATGGAGACCATGCACAGTGCCTGCTTATTCCCAAGTAGCAGGCTTTAGTTTCCTGCCAGGCTACATAATTACGCAAACAAGCCAATCACATCCTTCCACAGGAGATGGAAGTCACCATAGCCTCTTAATACTACAGAGATTGACTCTCACAGCCCTTGTTTTCACTCTGTTTGCGAGTGCAACCATGTGTGACCCCGCACGACACAGGGTCCTCCTCCCCCAGGCTGTGAGTATATATGATTAACAAACTTCTGCCATCTTCTCTGTCCAGTGTTGCATGTCCAGTTTTCAGCCATCCTCATACCCTTAGGGCAGGAAACCCTTCCTCACCAATAGGATGAAGAGAAGGCAAATAAAACACAGACCTCTGAGGTCCCTGCCAACGTATGACACTTCAACCAAGTTTCTGTCTTGAGAGTTTAGACACCATCTGGTAATGTTAATCCAGGCCTCAACTTCAAGTAAGTGTAAAGCATAGTTTATACCCTCTAAGAAAGTATTTTTTCTCACTCTTTTTCTTCTTTACCCAGAGTCAAAGACAAGATGCACATGCACCCACCATCTCTCTAAGGAGTGTGTTTGTTTTTTAATGTTTATTTATTTTTGAGAGGGAGAGAGCAAGAGACAGCGACAGAGAGACAGAGATCGAGTTGGGGAGGGGCAGAGACAGAAGGAGACACAGAATCCGAAGCAGGATCCAGGCTCTGAGCTGCCAGCACAGAGCCCTCCACGGGGCTTGAGCCCACAGACCACAGGATCCTGACCTGAGCCGAAGTCTGCTGCTTAGCGGACTGAGCCACCTAGGAGCCCCTCTAAGGAGTGGAGGAGTGGAGACCCCCTTAGCAATTCCCCTCTGCAGGTGAATTTCTCCAATTTGACATTTAGCCATGTTCAGTCTTGGGGTTTATTTCCTACCCCCGACACACAGGACTTACCACATCCATTCAAAGCTACCCCCAAGTGAAACACTAATGCTTATGCTTAATTACTCCATATTTTGTCCCTTTCCTGCCCTTTCTGCAAAATTTAATTTTTTCTGTAGTTTTATTGTTTTTATTTTTTTATTTTAATTCCAGTGTGGCAAAATTTACTTCTTGCTCTATCATGCATTATATATATTTTTGCTTATATATTACACATATGTGGGTTTTTTGGTTATACCAGAAGTTTTCTAAACATTACTCTTTCTTTCTCTCCCTCCGTCCCTCTTCCTTCCCATGCCTACCTCTCTCTCTTTCTCAATCTCTCTTTCTCAATTTCTCTCTCTGTCTCGCTCTCTGTCACACACACACACACACACACACACTACAAAACTTGTACCTGTCTACATGCCATTATGTGTTCCTCAAGCACGTGATTATATTGGCTCCACAGCATTTAATCAGAGACATGTAGATAATTTAGCTACTTTCTATTTTCAGAAATTATGATTTCACAAGTCTTAATAGTTTTACAGTTTTAAATAGTGCCACAACTAATATCGTTGTATACAATAAAACTTTGAATCTTTGATTATTTTCTTAGAATAGATTCTTGGATGTTATTATCCTGACAAAGGGTATGAACTCTTTCAGGGCTCTTGATGGATTTTGCCAAATTGCTTTCTAGAAAGGTTGTAGCAATTTACAATTCACTGCAGTGTGTGATAGGTGAAGAGTGCTGTCTCTTCGGTGATTTAATGTGCATTTCCTGATTACTCGCGAGGTTAGACATTAACTGAATGCACTATATGTTTAACGAATTCCCTTGTAAGAGTTTCAGGTGATTTTAATTATCCTGTTTGAAGCTTCCTTCTTCACTCAAAATATTTGTGAATCTTTCTCTAAGCATAACGCTGTGTTAAAACTAAGGATTAGCTCAACGGCCCAGCATACTTCAATACCCATGGCATAACTGGAGTACAAGGGGACAATTATGTCATGATGCAAGGAAATGTAGCGGCAAATGAAGGCTTCTGCTCGGCAAACCCACTGCTGTACGAAAGCAAAGATCCTTATTTCGCTGTTTTGAATAATCAAAAGGAGGCTTAATACAATTTCATGCTTTCTATTGAAAAGGAAAATACCATATTGAAATCTGCCTTTAAATGATTTTTAATTTGGCTATTTTACAGTTAATATTGTTCCTCCACCCCAGGGGTGTTTGGGAACCATTCAGCATGTCTATTTTCCATACCAATATCTTGCTAAAATCCACTGCTGGTTTCCATTATCTCTGGGAAGGGATCTGCTAATTGTCACCTAAAGGAATTCTGAGATATTATTTAACACACTATTACAGTTTAATACAATGACGGTAAAACCATCAGCTTTCCTCTTAGCTTTATATATCACCTTCTTATGAAATTAACTCTTCCCTTCTAAAAATATTCTTTCCACGTGAAACATTCCTTGGACCAGTCATTTGTCTTTTTGTTGTAGTATCATCCATGACAATTTCTCATCTTGGTGAGGACCACTTATGTGAAACTGTGGCCATCTCAATGAAATTTTATGATATCCCCACCAGGATGCTCCTTGAAGCCTCAGATAAAAAGCCTTTCATCTCTTCATTCCCTTTGTATCCAGAGACAGAGGGTCAGTTGACCACGGATGCTGCAGGCAAGAACAAAAACATGTGCACACATCTCATTGGCACCAGAGAAGAAAAGGGAAATATATATATTTCCATTTGAAATAATACAACCAGGTAAAACCTAACACACGAAAAAGTAGACTGCGTACCAAGCAGCTCTTTTATGGGAGAATAATTTTTGTTTTGTTAGGAAAATTTTTACACTACTTTCTGGCTGCACTGGCTTCACGAAGGGTCTGTTTGCATTGTAGGTTGCCAGAACTAAGAAGCGTTTTGCCTAATCTCAGTTGCTTCAGGCCTAATCCTGGTAGATGTGATGAGCTACTACATACACCACTTATGGCAATTGAAAGAAAACCGTATCTTTATTGAAAAAGAAAGAGAGAAAAGAGAGAAGAAAGAGAGGGAGGGAAAGAAAGAGAGAGGGAAGAATCTCCAGGGTAGCCAGGCAATGCTCTCTTCTCAGCGGGGTTTGCTTGTCCATCCCTAGTCAGCTTTGCTGATCTTGGCTGATCTCTTCCAGGATGCTGGCTTCAGCTTGTTCTCATGGTAGGAGCAGAGGGAAGGGAGAAAAAAGCAGAATAGCTGTGTGCAAGGCCTCTTGAGTCCAAAGCTTGAAACCAGCATGTTGTAGTCACCACCACTTTCTAGAGTTCAGAGTAAATTCCAATATTAATCCAGACTTAAGAAATAGGGAAATGGACTCTATGTCCTGATGGGAAAACCTGCAAAGTTGTGTTTCAAAGACTATGGATAAGAGACAGGTGAAGAATTGGGGCTATTTTGGAAATCTATCAAAATGGTAACAATTACCTACTATAAAGTTGCATACATTATTCCTCCCAATTTTTCCTTAAGTTTGTCATATCCTACTGTATCATTTTATTTATTTTTTAAGTTTATTTATTTATTTTGAGGGAGAGAGAGAGAGAGAGTATGGGAGGGGCAGAGAGAGAGAGAGAGAGAGAGAATTCCAAGCAGGTTGTGCACTGTCAGTGCAAAGCCCAACATGGGGCTCGAACTCACAAACCATGAGATCATGACCTGAGCCAAAACCAAAGGTCAGCCGCTTAGCTGACTGAGCCACCCAGGTGCCATACACACACACACACACACACACACACATATACACTTAAGAGAGAGAGACAGACAGAAAGAGAGCATGCACAGGTGGGGTAAGGGCAGAGGGAGAGAATTTATTTATTTATGTTTATTTATTTTTGAGAGAGGAAGATTGTGAGTGGGTGAGATACAGAGAG
This sequence comes from Prionailurus bengalensis, assembly GCF_016509475.1. Classification (NCBI taxonomy): domain Eukaryota; kingdom Metazoa; phylum Chordata; class Mammalia; order Carnivora; family Felidae; genus Prionailurus; species Prionailurus bengalensis. The sequence goes on along the minus strand of NC_057353.1, from coordinate 10,644,228 downwards.
AGAAGGGGTCAGAAGATCCAAAGTGGGCTCTGCACGGACAGCAGTGAGCCCATGTGGGGCTCGAACTCACGGACTGTGAGATCATGACCTGAGCCAAAATCAAGAGTCGAATGCTTAACAGACTGAGCCACACAGGTGCCCCAATGCAATTTTAATAATAACAAATCATGCTACATTTACCTCCAAGTTTGTTATGTGAATAACTTTATTGATAGGCATCTTTCCAGGTCAGTATATACAGCTAAATCATTCCTTTAATGTCTACATAAGGTTTAATAAATCCATGTATCATTATTTAAGCATTTCCCTACAGATGAAAATATACTTGACTTTTTTTCCCATTGCAAACATATCTTACAAGCATATTTTTGTATTCTCGTGCTTTCAGTTATAAAAGTTTGTTTCCTAGAAGGGTGATTTCTAGTTTAAAGGGTATGTATATTTTTCACTTTATTACAGTAAATTTACTTTGAAGAAAAGGGTAATTTGGGTAATATATTTGTCAAAGTAATTAGTGCCAATTATTGGAACAGATAACCCGAAACACAGTCACTTAACACAAAGAAAAGTAGATATGGGTCAGGCAGCCATCTTGAATAGCTTCACCAAGTGTCTCCACCGCCTTAAAGAGTGGCCTCAGAATTGCTTTACTAGTTCCTGTGGATTCAACAAGACTCCCAGAAGAAAAAGAGTTAGAATAAGGAGATAGTGGGAGATATTTTAAGACCAAGGCTTGGAGCATCTTATTTCTCTTCTGCTGATATTCCTTTTGCCAAAACTCAGTCACATAGCTTCAATCTAAGTACAAGGGAAGCTGGGAAATGTAGTTTTCTTATGTGCTCAGGACTAGGAACACTACTGATGAACATCTGCTCAGCTGGTGTCTCTGATGATACATTTTCTGTATGTGATACTTCTATTATTTTATTGTTATTATTTGAAAATCCTGAAATGCTCAAAAAGGAACAAATCTTGCTTAATGCCAGACCTTTTAAAATTGGAAAAATAGCAAATACTTCTCATCCATCCCCTCCCAACCCTACAGGTAAACACTGTTAACAATTTAGAGTTGGTCCTAGTTTGTTTCTGAAACATGTTTCTATTTACCAAGTATCTATCTGCCTATCTATCTATATCTGTTACATATGTACATGTTAGGGGCTAAATTGTGTCCCCCAAAAGTTGTATTTTGAAATCTGAAGCAGTCTCAAAATGCAACTGTTTTTGGAGATAGAGTCCTTAAAGGGACTCTCTCCTAAAGGGAGATAGAGTCCATTAAAATAAAATGAGGTCATTAGGGTGGGCCTTAATGTGAACATGACTGGTGCCCTTGTAAGAAGGAGAAATTAGGATGAAGATATGCACAGAGGGAAGGCCATGTGAAGACATAGGGAGGAGGAGGCATTTATGAGCTAAGGAGAGAAGACTCAGAAGAAGCCAATCCTGCTACCACCTTGATTTCAGGTTCTTAGGCCCCAGAATTGTGAGAAAACAAACTTCTGCTGTAGAAGCCCCCCCCCCCCATCTGTGGTACTTTGTTATGGCAGTCCTAGGAGACAAATACACTCTACATAATTACACATTAATTATAGGCTTTCAAACTCCTTCACATTCCCCATTGTACATAAACCTCCCCCCACCCCACTTTTTTTTTTGGTTGCAAATAAATCATCTTAAGTATGTGCCTGTATACATTTTTTAAAAAGCAGTGACTTTCATTTACATTTTCTGTTTCTAGTGAGAATTAGAATTTTTATCACATGTCACTATTTACTTATTTGCATTTTTCCTTCTGTAAATTTACGATTTGTGCCATTTATCTATTTTTAAAATCATTTTGTTCCCTTTATTTTTAACGCAAAGAACTCTGTATGTTATTTATAACAACACTTTGTCCTATATGTTGCAAAGATATTTCTCCCGATCTGCCGTTTATATTTTGACTTGGTTTGTGAGAATAGTTTGATTTATAGATGCTTTACATTTTCCTGTTTCTTCATGAGTTTCCATTTGTTAGACACTATGCTGGTTGTTGCAGGATATAGCATAAGCAAGTCCGAATCTCTGTCCTCAGGAAGATTATAGTCTCCGGGTTGGCTGAGACAGGTACATAATTATGCGGAATCCCTAGCACCATATGGAAGACATCATGAGAGAACAAATACTCAAGCTGGGGCAAGAAGGTGAAGAAAGGCTTTACAAAGAGAGCATTCATGAAACATCTTGAAACACCATGTGAGCCAAAAAACATGTCTAAGTAGTACACGAGACATGTTTATTAAAGCCTCCCGCCCACAGAGTCTGAAATAGCAGCCGCAAGAGTATTCCTTTGTTTGGCTGATGATGTTTAAGAGTAGCCTGGTGGGGGTGAGATGTGGAAATGGCAGGCAAGAAAAAGAGGGAAAGTGACTCGATCTCCCCTTTAGGCTCCTGTGAAAACCTCAGAGCGGAGTAAACTCAGCAACGTGGCAGGGGCCGGCCTCCGGCCTCTGGGTTCCACCTCCTCTCAAATGCCCCAACCCAGAGCTGCAGGGGCGGGTGATGAAGTGTGGGTCCTCACCAATTCTGAAGGGCTCCCTGGACCTTGCGGCACAGCTAGGAGCACTCAGGGTCTTAAGTGCCCACGGGCCCCAGGAGTGGTGTGGGCCACGCCCAAGAAAAAGCAGCTCTGCGTAGTGTTGCACGGAGTGAGGGTCCGTGTGCAGAGGCACCCTGCCTGAGCGGGCATCCTGGCTAGCCCTTTCCTACTCGGGGACTTCTCTACTTGGTGACTTTCTCTCTCTGTGCCCCAAGTTCTTCTCTGATGATTGGGACTGATAATAGGGCCTACCTCATGAGGTAAGAAATTAAGTGGGATAATACATGCGAGGAGCTGAAGCCAGTGCCGACTCTTAAGGACTCAAGGCACATCAGAATTACTATTTTACAGTCTTTGTGAATCCCCCCACCAGAAAGGATATATTGTATTCTTATTAGGATCCTTGTTGTATAGATGGGGAAATTGAGCATCAAAAGATAGGATCTACTCCCCAAAGCCTGGCAGATAGCAGAACATGTATGTAGACCCAGGATGGTGCGTCCCAGAACAAGGGTTCTACATCCCCCCACTGTGGTCTCCCCCACCAGAAAGCACACACTAGCCAAGAGTAGAGAAGCGTTTTTTTTTCTCCTCCCTTGGCAGAAACTGTTGCTTTCATTGGGGTAGTTTCAAGGTAAGGAGAGCAAACCAAAGAGTGTCATCTGAAAAAGAGAGGGGGGGGGGGGGGAGAAATTTTCCTGAATATATTCTTCTAGGCTTATTTAATTATCCAGATAAATGAAACCTTAGACCTACTTTGATTCGGTGCCCATAGACCAAATATAAGGGCAAACTTACTTGCTGAAGTTGCCTTGCTGTGATCTTTCTCGGCCTGGAGCGGGAAGCCAACATTCCCCCACATAACCACGAAGTAGCACTTACGCCCATTGGAACTGGACCCCTCAGAAGGCAGCCAACAAAGGCAGTGGCCAGCGTGGTCGGGAGTTTTCCTTTCCGTACAATTCTTTTCCTGTCTGATCACTTGGCCAGGGGGATTATTTAATCTGATTTGTAGAGTCTGTAGCCTGCCAGAACCTCACATTCTCAACATATTTTAGAAAATACTGTGGAAAGGAAATTTTACACGGCCCGTAAAGGAGACTACCTCCTGAAGTTATGCTTCATAGAGAGCTGCCGCACTGAAAGGGCCCACACTGAAAGGGCGATCTCCGTCAAGAAGACGGTGGAGAACCGCACGTTGCCTTGAAACTCAAACGGTAAAAGCCAACTCCACTGCAAATAAGGAAGAATTACAGGCAGCTCAGGAGACTTTTGACACAGCAGTGAAAGGACCTTGCAGAAGGGGACTTTCTGCCATTTCTGTTCCCCAGAAAAGGCCCAGCCATGAAAGAAAAATAATTCAAATGTATCCCCAAATGCAGAAGGACATTCAATGCCGCTCCATTGCCTCAGCCAGTTCTTTCTCCTATTCTAAAAATGAATACAACAGCGCTTTCAATTAGAACAAGCAGTTGCTTTATGCGGGGACAGATTAAGTTAGTGTTATTTTTTTTAGACTCCCTTTTTGAATTTTCAAGTCCCAACACTGAGATGAAAAAGATGTTTTTCAGTTCCCCCACTTCTTCCAACTTCTCGAAGCCCAAAGATCCAGAATAAACCACCGAGCTCTAAGCCAGGCCTATTACAAATCCCACATCTTTGGCTTTAAACACACCTTTGCCACCTTGGAGCCCAGGTCTTCAAATCAGGGATGCTCCATCCAATGGTATGACGTAAATGTGATTCTATCTATATGTCTCTTCATCTGTGTCTGTAGATCCTGAAAAAAAAAAAAAACAACTCAGATAGCAGATGATGAGGTCATCATCCATGTATTAAAGGAATGCTCTTTAATAGGCATATGTTCCCACTCTTTGAAACTGATGTCACGGAACAAATAAAATCCTTTTTTTTTTTTTTTGTATTTTCACACAGTTAAGGCAAACATGTGGTCTTATCAGGATAAGTTTTCGGTTTCAGTGGTTACAGCTCAACTATGTAGCTGGAACGACAACCTTGCCATGCATATTCTGTTTATTGGAGAGGCAACAAAGTCCCGGGATTTAAAGTGCAATAAACTGCCACGTTCAAAGCCTGGCTCTCCTGCTTCCTATGATTATGAACTTGTTCTAATTATTTTGTCAACACACAGTGAGGAGAAAGCGGGGTGAATTTATTTGAACTCGATTCCATTAAGCAAATAATTGCTGAGTACTTGTTACGTTTCAGAAGTTGTGCTTGGCCCTGCAGAACCTCAGAGATGAACAGGACACGGTAGCTGTGCCCCAACAGCTTATTGAGAAGAGAGTATAACTATATATATATAGACATATACAGTATATATATATATATATATATATATACACACACACACACATATATATACACACACACACACACACCACACACACACACACACATATACACACACACACACACACATATATATATGACTGTAGCACAAGGTGATATGTGAGAAGTCCCATGAAAGAATCACCAATAATTGTTCTGGGAAGGAGAGTGGGGAAAGCCCAGATTGGGTAGGAGGGACTAGGAAGAGTCACAGGAAGAGGGCAGTGATGGTGGCAGGAGGAAGCGGAAGGTAGGGCAGGCGTTGCCTAGGAACGTAGAATAGAAGCTAGAAAAAAGGGCCTGCTGAGAGAATATGAAGTGATCTGCTCTGGTAGATACATAAACACTGAGAGAAATAAGACAAGAAATCAAAGCGGAATCTGGAATGCTGGGTGTGGGAGTCCTTACTTAACTCCAAAAGCAATAAACATGGGCAACATTCACTGATATGTCCCAAGTGCCTCTGGAAGCTTCTAGAAAGAGATGAAATACTGGCTTAAACTCTAGATGCAAAGATACTAAATTGGTAGGCAGCAACATTATGAGTTTTCTTATGTGAAAATAGCAGATTAAACTTTGAATAGAAGTTTATAAATTAATTTACAATTTTTTAAGAATGTGTTGGAACTTTATCACATTTTACCAAGCAGCAGCCTCTCTGAAAGACCTTTTTTGCAGGAATTGAAATAATTAAATTGAAGGTTCAGTGTACCTTTTCAATCATTTTATTAAAAAACTCATTCTGGTTTTCTCTGAGGGAGAGATAAACCACTGCTTAAGGAAGTGGCTAAATCTTTTTTTAAACTACTGTATTCACCATAAAATATATGACACTATTCCCAAATAACACCTAATAGAAGCTGGTCACCTCAACATCAGGAAAAAAACCCTGCCGTTTCCAAACCACTTTTTGTATTCGTCTGTAAACCAGATGTTGGAAGTACAAAGGTGATTGAGATGTAATCTAGAACGGAAGAAGAAGAGCATAAAAAAAATCGTTACAGCTCACTAATGAAGGAATCCATGGTGTGCCTGGGGTGGGGAAGGAGGGCTTAGCACCGTTTTACTGAAGTAATATTTGCTTTGGGTCCTGAAGGTAATAGGAGCCATCATGTGAATGTGTGGTCGTGAGCATGTTCTTTCTCGACTGAAGGAATAGTGGATGCGAATGCTTGAAATGAAGGCAAGCACAAGTAGCTAATTGCAGGAGAACAAATGGCTCAGTGTGTCTGGGTATCAGAAAAGCTGGTGGAGGTGTTTACGCAGGGCAATGGCGTGCTCGATGGGTCCTCTAGGTTGACAGTCACGGCGGGGGTGTAGATGCTGAATTGTAGGTAAGGAGAACCAGTGAGAGATGCCAGTGATAGTTCAGATGAGAAATGACAAAGGATGAGACCTGTAGTTAACCATGGCATTGAGAATAACTACTAAATGAGCTATGCAGCCCACGAGAAAACTATTTATATACGGATTGCATTTATCAAGATTTATGTGTGCGTTATAAGTTTGAGTGACTGAAGAAATACAGGTAAGTGTAGCTGGTAGATGGTTGGAAATAGGCACCTGGGAGTCAGAAAACAGGAAAGAACGTTGATTTGACATAGATTAGAAAATAAGTTGTAGTTGGAGCTATGGAAGGAGATGGCCATCCAGCAGAGGGTATAGAAAAGCTTTTACAGACTTGGAGGCCAGCACTGTGTCTGGCATATACAAAGGACTCACTTTATTTGTTGAATGGATGACCAATTGAATGAGAAAACAGATGAATGTCTACCATTCCCTCCCGGAACATTCCTTCCTTGGAATTGAGGACTCCCCGTTCCCTTGATTTCTCTTAATTCCCTGTTTCTTGTCATACTGCTTTTTCTACCTGTTTTTTTTTTCTCTTCATGTGGATGCTCCCCAGTTATCCACAAAGACAAATATAAGGCAGGATCTCTTCACTTAAAGGCTTCACCATCTAACAAGGAACCAAATTTTAAAGCCCCAAGAAAGTCAAGAAATGTGAGAAATTAAGAGTGCCTGGGGAAATGGACAGGTATATATTCAATGGAGGCCTTAGAACAGTTTCAATAGAAAATATCTCAGGAATGGAAATCCAGATTGCTGTGGGTTGAAGAATAAATAGGAAGGTGAAGAGGGACAGACAAGGAATCATTTTAAGAAGCTTAGTAACAATAGGGTGGACGGAGATAGAGCTGTATCTGGAAGGGGGGCATTTCAAATGTTGTTTTGCTGAGGGAAAAGGGGTCTGGGCATGAAAGAGTTGAGTGTCCTTTCGATCAAGAACCCAACAAAACATAACAAATATTGTCTTTGACCTCAAGGAGCTAATTGTTTATTGTAGAAAGCAGATATGTGAATTGTCTGGGAAGGTAGAGTATGATAGATTTCATGACCCGCCTGTGCCAGCTGGAGGGTCTGAAATGCTGTCCTGAAGAGAATAACGATTCGATGCCTGATCTGAGTCTAAAAGAGAAATGGGAGCTTTTCGTGTAGATACCAAGGGAAGGGAATGCTGGGTAGAGGCAACAGTGGGAACAAAGGCACAGGAATATTAAAACCATAAATGTTACAAGTCATTTGTCATTTTCTCCCAGCCTGTGGAATGTATTTTCATTTCATTGGCAATGACTTCTGAAAAGCAAGGTTTTAATTTTCCTGAAATTCAATTTATCAAAGTACACTTTGTATCCTAAGGAAGCTTTGTTTGATCCAAGTCATGATTTTATCCTCTATTTTCTTGTATTATTTTTATAGTTTGAGCTCTTTAATTTGGGTCTATGCTCTGTTCAGAGTTAACTTTTGTATAGGGTGTGATGTAAGGGTTTATTTTTACACTAGGGTATCTAATTATTCCAGCAGAATTTGTTGAAAAAATATCATGTTTTCATTGCATTACCTTGTCACTTTTGTTTAAAATCAATTAACTATGTGTTTATGGGTCCATTTCCAGACTTTTGTTTTGTTCAATTTATTTATACGCCTATCATTATGCCAATATCATGTGGACTTCGCTATTGTAGTTTTTCTGTAAGTCTTAAAATCAAGTGGTGTAATTTTTCCAACTTAACTCTTTTTAAAAACTGTTTTGGTCATTTGCACTTCCATAAAAATGTTAAAATAAGTTTCTTATTTTCAACAAAAAAAGGCTAAACTTTTTATTGGGGTTTCATTGAATCTATAGATCATTTTGAGCAGAGTGATATCTTAACTATATTAAAGTCCTCATACTATGAACATAGTATAGCTCTCCATTTATTTAGGTCTGCTTTAATTTCACTCAGCACTGTTTTTGCAATTTTTGGTGCACAGGTTTTATATAGTTTGTGGGATTTATACCTAAGAATTTCATATTTTTTATCATAAATACTTTTTTAATGTCCAATTGTTTGCTGTTTGTATAAAGAAATAGATTTTTTTTTTCATACTGACCTGGTATCCTGCAACCTTGCCAAAGTTACTTATTACTTTTTTTATAGACTGTGATAAAGGACTACATCCAGAATATATAAAGAACTTCAGCAAATCAGTAATAAATGGACAAACACCCTGATCTTACAAAGGCAAAAGCTTTTAGCAAACTCTTTATCAAAGAAGATATACTAGTGACAAACATATGAAAAGATCATTAGTCATCAGCAAGATGTAAATTTAAAAGTATAAATATATAATTACAAATCCACTTGAATGGTTGACCTCAAAAAGATTAACAATGCCAAGTGTTGGTAAGGATTTATGGCAATCAAACCTCTTAGACTTTACTTGTAGGAATGAAATAGGGTACAGTCACTTCTGAAATCAAACTGGCAGCTTCTTATACATTGAAAAATGCATTTGCTACACAACCTAACTTTCACATCCCTGGATACTCACCCACAGAAAATGAAAACATATGTCCAGACAGGTATTTGTACTTGGATTTTCACAGCAGCCCTATTCCTTGTAGTTAAAACTGGATAAAGAAAACTGTCACATTCACAATGGAATATTACTCAGCAATAAAAAGGAGCAACATACTAATAGACATAACAATGTGGATGAATTTCAAACACATTACGATAAAGGAAAAAAATCAGACAGAAAAGACCACATAGTAAAAGATTCCACTTATATAACGTTCCAGAAAAAAACGAAACTACAGCAACAAAATCAGGTCAAGAGTTTCTTGGGGTCTGGGTTTGGGGGAAAGAATTGACTACAAAGGGACCCAAGGGGACTTTCTGAGCTGATGGAGATGTTCTGTATATGATTGTGGTGCTGCTTCACAAATTTCTGGAAACTCATCAAATATACATTTAAAATCAGTGGATTTTGGGGCGCCTGGATGGCTCAGTCAGTTAAGCATCCGACTTCAGCTCAGGTCATGATCTTGCGATCTGTGAGTTTGAGCCCTGCATCGGGCTCCGTGCTGACGGCTCAGAGCCTGCAGCCTGCTTCGGATTCTGTGTCTCCCTCTCTCTGACCCTCCCCCATTCATGCTCTGTCTCAAAAATAAATAAACGTTAAAAAATAAAATAAAATCAGTGGATTTTTTATTATACATAAGTTGTTCCTTGACGGATTGCTTCAAAAGAAATCCGGTGAATTTAAGTTATTAAGACTGTAAGACTGTATAATCCACTATCCGAGACTCTACAGGCCAAATGTGTTTTTGGTGGTGGTGTTTTTCAAATGTGTTTTGAAGTTCACAATTTGTGAAAAATTTGTGGAAGCTTATATAGTATATTACATAACCGTCCTTGATGCAGGGGTTGTTGTAGCATCTCATAATCAAACATAGTACTATTTCTGCAACAAAACATATTCCCAGAGTGGGATCAATACATTCTATAAAGAGCCTCTTGTCAGTTTAGAGGAGACGTTACCTCTAGATTTTGCTGCTAGAGGTATAATGAAACAACTTAGAGTTTTCAGAGCTTTTGGAGCTTCAGAATTGAGATTGAGGGGCTGTGGTCTTGTCCAAGCAGTTTGGTATTTGCTATTGTTTTGATTCAGAGGTTAGGCTAGAGGGGGGGAGATTCTGAGGCTGAGAAAACATGAGGCTGGAGAGACAGATCACAGAGGATCACAATAGTATTTTCCTGGGTATCGTGATATACTTACAGCTACTAAAATGGCACATTAATAACTCAGAAAAAGGAGGACCTGATCTGTCCTCCAGTAACAAACTCCTGTGGTTATTTATGAAAACCTTACTGTAATGGAAATAGTATGTGGAAATCCCATTGTCCATAAAATATTATAACACAAATATTTTTGTTATATTATGATTATATTATAATCATATAATTATAATATGATATTGATCAAATATCAAAGTCAAGTCACATAGTTAAGCCCTTCAAGACTCCTCAACCTCTTCAAGAGAAAGTTCCAGCCCTCAGACAAAGAGTTTTGGTGATCTAAACTCGCTCTCTAAGTTGCCTTGCTGTCCCTCCCTCTGTCCCCTACCCCCCATCTCGGCACCTCAAAAACGACTGCAAATACCCAATTGCTTGTGCTGGTTGTTCCCAAACTTGTCTTTGTCTTTAAAGCCTCTTTGACTTTGTTAACACTTTTCCCTCTGATTAAATGCTATTCCCTCCCTTCGTTCTCTGGGAAATTTCTATTCTAGAGGTTATACATGCTTATGGAGACCACACAGAAAACAAATGAGTAAAGCAGCCAAGGAAATGCAGGTGTAGAAGAGCAACAACACGCAACATATATGGTTATGTAAGACACCTAGCATAGAGAGGGCCCTTATAATGGTGTCCTTAATTAAGAATGATACTAGACCGTAATAATACAGATGAGGCAACACAGAATGCAATACTACTGGAACTCTTTCCCAACCTGTCACAATGAAGTTGGAAGTGTTTACACGTTATGACTGATATCTTGAGTTTTTGCCAGTAGCTTCCTAAATTAACTCTTTCTGAGACCAAGGGAAAATCTGCCAAGTTGTCTTCTTGGAAAGAGCACTGTGTAAGGAATTGATGATAGTTGAGGCCATCAGTCCTATTCAGAGAGATGCCATTTCTTCCCTCTAGGAGCTTATAATCAGCACCAAAGACAGGAATACAGACAGGCATAGTGGAGCACCATTAGGAACAGAATGGAAACATTAAAGCAGTCCATGGATAGTCAGGTAATTGCATTAGGTAAAGGTCAAGCATAAGTGGATTTGTAGTGGAAGGAAGCAGCGAGTACCTAATCAGGGCAGAGATCAGGAACTGCACGTGGAAACTGGGCAGGGCAAGGGTGAAAAATCACTTATCTAATCAACCCTGGAAGATTTCATGGGACGAGTGGGGGAAACAGTAGCAACCATCGGCCAGAGCGGGAGCTGAAGAGTCTCTTGCCGTCTTCAAAATGTGTGGTTTTTGAATTAGTGAATTGAAGGCTACACATTAAAATACACTATTATCAAGCAGGAAGGATTCCTTTTCTTTCATCTTCGGCTCTGACATCATCCTATAAGGCCGTCTTTATCGTGTGAGAGTGTCCTTTGACAAAAGTAACATTCTAAAAATGTATTAAATATTTTAACTCCACGTTAATTCTGAGTTTTAATATTTAATATTTAATTTAAATATCGTAATTCCTGGCTTTATAACGTGTCCTAGGTCGTGCCGGCAAAATCAGATGTTTGTTGCTTTTCCTTTGTGACCAAAGTCCTTGAAAATATTCAGGAACACTATCTACTGTGAAAGGAAGCAGTTTTTGACTTTCAAGAACTACGAGAGGTGTCTTGGTTCCCCTTCTGGATGAGCATCACTTTATGCTATCCAAAACGGATGAGCACAGAAACCTTTAGATCATTAGAGCTACGTTTGAACCCTCTGCCCACTGGATCACACGGAAGGAAGGTGTATTTCAAGAAGAGGGGTGTCAGTGGGTGCTTGGGTGACTTGAAAACTTTGATCGGGTGCAGAGATTTTAAAATCTCTCCTTTGGCAATACATTCAAGATCACTGGGGAAAATGCTTTTCATGTGTGACTAAATCCTTCACGCTCTAGGATTACATCGAATTTCTTATGCCGTATCTTCAGCATAGGTGTTCTCTCGTTTGAGAAAGAACTCTTGAGGTACACGATTTGAAGATATTGCATTGCCTCTCTAGTCAGGTCCTTTAATCTTTCTCAAAAGGTCTCATTTTTCCAATCCTTTAATCATCCCTGTGGTAAAAAACTAAGTGCGCATCCCTTTTTTCTCTCCCTCTGGACAGAGGTGCCGACCGGTCTAAGTCCGGCGGGTTGTATTTATACATTTTACGCCCAAGTGGTACCTTCCCTGTATAAACTGAGTGTTGCTGTCGACTCGTTGTGTCTTTCTGAAAACCAACGATCCCAAAACACGGCTATGAACACAGTTCAAAATCAGACACACAGTGTACAAGGAAACCAGAATCATCTTCCCTTTGTATTCCTCTGGCTCCCTTTTGGGCCTCACTTTCACGGGAATGTGGGAGCCCTGATTATCCATTTTCACCAAATAGCATTTACTGAGGCAGGCATATTAACTCAGGTAAAGCAAAATGACTGTTCCTTTCATCTCAGCAACTCCACACCTACTCACCTTCCAATTGACTTTTTATAGAATATTAGTTTGCATTAAAAAAAATCCATTTAATTGCATCGGAGAAACACTTCGCTGCCGCGCTCCAGGCCCATAGCATGTCACAGCTGCTCCTATTTAAGGCATAATTGTAGCCTCACTCTTCTACGAGGAACTAATTCTGATTTTGAAAGGATTTGTCCTCACAGTTTATCCTGATGAGAGAGGACCGGATTATTGCCGTGTGAAATAGCTGAATAGTCCTATTACAGCTATTATGCCACAAATGTTGTATATTGTTGAAGATCAAAGTACTGTACCGCACTCAATGGCAAGATGCACAAGCCTGGCCCACTTCCCATATTATGTAAAAAAACACTGCATTTTATGAGTCATTTAGTACCATGTGAGGTATCTGTGGACCCTCTGTCATCTCCCTCAAACTTTCCTCATCATTCAGAAATCCTTTATTTTCTGGTTGAAAGACTTACAATCTAGTCATTTCTCACTAGTCTCCCCAGGAAATAAACTTCAGTACTCTGTGTTCTCCCGTTGCATTATGTTATGCATTGCGTATCATTCTGCTTTACATTCAAATTACTTGAGACAACTCTTAAAGAACTGTGGACAATGGTACATTCCGACCGGTAAATTGAGAAAATGTAAACGTTTCCTATCAAAGCCATCAATGAGGTTCGCAGAGCCTTTAAGATGCGTGGGATTCAGCGTTGGTTAGGCCGTAAGGGCACAAACATGCCTATTTCACCCCATAATCTTGTTAGGAAGGTAAACCGGTAAACACATCATAACAAGATGCCTTATGAGAGAGGTGGCCCATACACAGGAGGTGTTCCAACGAATGGTATTTAAAAAGAGTGAGGTTTTCTTCTATGAGCGAGATTGAGGGGTCAGCCGTAACTGGAAATCTCACCCTTACGTTAGAGGAGGCCAGTGAAGGGCTGAATATTAATTTTGTTATAAAACGTGGCATGCTTTGATTTTAGTTTCAACATTTGGCATTTCAAAATAAATTCCTCTAGAAGATGTTTCATCCATATCACTAAGAGAGGGCTATTACCCTTAAAGAAAACTAACTCCAGAACTAACAAAAGATACCCCTCAAGAAATGCGGTTTTGCTGTTGTTGAATGAGAGTCTTATTTTTATAAGACTCTCATAAATCATGGACAGGATTAACTGTCTAGGGGATATTTATCCTAATGCATAACATTCTGTGTGTAGTTTGGGGACATTACTACAAGATTTAGGATTTACGTCCACAGTACAAAGAATCAGTAAACGTAAAATGTGGTCAATGGAAACAAGTGCAAATTTGAAAACACGACAATTATGAAACTGTAATTAAAATGAAGACGGGTAGTGTTGAGGGATCAAAATGAGATGCTAAGTGTGGTTTGTAATTAGTGGTTAGGGTTTCCAGTGGAACTTGTAAAACTAAGTAAGAAAGTGAAATTCAATGTAAAGAAATTAGGACTAGGTCCAGGACATGGTAGGCATTTCAGAAAGTGTAGCTATCGGTATTATTACATCAATCCTAGAAAGGAGCTATTGTATTTATAGACACACATTTTTTGATAAGGGGAGTTCCTAGTTCAGATGATCAAATTGCAATCTGGGTCTCTACAACAATTCATTTCTGTTTAGTTAGAATAATTGAGTCAATTGCCACACTGCAGATGACGGGGACCTGGAGGGGTGACCCTTTATGTTCCCTGGTGAGAGCCAACACAAAATAACAATCCAGCTAGGAAATGTACTCACTAAGATCTTGTGCTTTTCACATTCCCTCTGTGCCCATGTTTTCTTGCCTCCTAGACCAGTGGTTCTCTATCTTTCCTGAAAGTTAAAGCCCCTGGACAGGGGCTCCTGGGTGGCTTAGTGGGTTAAGCGTCCACTTCCGCTCAGATCCTGATTTTATGGTTCCCGAGATAGAGCCTGGATGTTAGATCAAGCCCTGCATCAGGCTCTCTGCTGTCAGTTTCCGAGTTCCAAGCCCTCGGATCCTCTGTCCCCATCTCTCTCTGCCCCTTCCCTGCTCTTGCTCTCTCTCAAAAATAAACATTTTAAAAACTCCTATGCCCTGTGGAATGCCTGGGTGGCTCAGCTGCTTAAGCATCTGACTTCAGCTCAAGTCATGATCTCCCAGTTCCAGGGTTGGAGTCCCACATGGGGCTCTGTGCTGACAGCTCAGAGCCTGCAGCCTGCTTCGGATTCTGTGTCTCCCTCCATCTCTCTCTCTCTCTGCCCCTCCCCTGCTCATGCTCTGTCTCTCTCTCTCTCTCAAAAATTAATAAAACACTAAAAAAAAATTTTTTTTAATAAAAAACTCCTATGCCCTAAATAGATTGAACCAGAACCTATGGGGGAGGAGCCCAGGCATGAGTATTTTTCAAAGCTTCTAGGGTGATTCCACTGACAGGGCTAAGTTGGAAATACTACTCTAGAAGACTTAAACACATCTAAAGTAGAATCTCTTTTAAGTAATTTGTTTTTCTATGTCAACCTATACACAATACATAGCATAGTGCTTTGCTCTGCTTACAGGCTTGTTGAATAATGTACAAACAAATGGATGGACAAAATAAATTAGTAAACGTTGCCATGATACAGAGTTTAATGTCCTAGAAATTGAAAAATAATATAACGCCTCTCCACTATTGTATCTCCCAAATCAATAAGATTTACTCACGGGTTTAGCTATTTAACTTCCCCTAATTTTTTCTTGGGAGAACTGCTCCCATTCGATATCTGATAGGCCTTGGGTAGAGCATTAAAAAGAGAGTTTTGTTTTTTGTTTTTAAGATCACACTGAGATGATCTTCACAGTCTTCTCTCCATGTATGAACGATTGGAGTTAAGAGACTTTTTTTTCTTTTTTGTAACCAACAGCTCCCATTTCTACCTGAGTTGGGAAAACGCAAGCAGTTCTGTCACACCAGCCGAGCTACCATTTAACTCCATTCTGACGGCACCTACCTGGACACAGATTCAGATCCCACAGGCTCAGGGCTCAACTGCCTATACTGTCCCGACCACTTGAGATGCCCACTGCAAGCCTATGCTTCTGACAGATCAGCCATCAATCAGAGTTTCCCCATGACCCCCCTCCTCGGGTGTGATTAATTTATTAGAGTGGCTCATACGACTCCAGAAAACAGTTTACTTACTGTTTACCGATTTATCATGAAAGGATATCATGGAGGATGCAGTTGAACATCCAGATGGAAGGGAAGGAGATGTGAGAAAAGGTATGGGGATTCCATGTTGTGTCCTGGCACACCACTCTCCCTCATTTCCATGTGGTCATCAACCCAGAAGCTCTATGAATCCTGAACTTTCGGGATTTTTTTTTTTAATTTTTTTTTTTAACGTTTATTTATTTTTGAGACAGACAGAGACAGAGCATGAATGGGGAAGGGGCAGAGAGAGAGGGAGACACAGAATCGGAAGCAGGCTCCAGGCTCTGAGCCATCAGCTCAGAGCCCGACGCGGGGCTCGAGCTCACGGACCATGAGATCGTGACCTGAGCTGAAGTCGGAGGCTTAACCGACTGAGCCACCCAGGCGCCCCCTGAACTTTCGGGATTTTTATGGAGACTTCATCATGTAGGCACGATTGATCATGGCCCCCATTTTCGTTCCCATCCTCCGTGAAGTTGACCTTCATGGTCTACTCTCCATGTCTGAGTAGTTGGAGTTAAGAGCTTTTGTATTCAAGAGTTCACTTTCCCGCCCCTCACACCACACCATGCACGGACATATCACTTTGACTCCACTGACTGCACATGGAAGAAACTGGGCCCAAACTGGATAGAGGGACACAGTTCCCATGCATTTGGGTTTTCCCTCACAAGGCAGAGGAAAGTAGTAGGTCTACAGACATCACTGTCTTCCCTAGGTGTCAGGATGTTGACAATGATATTGTTCCTGCCCTGAACCATTTCATCTTCCTGATGCTCACAGAGCCATCAAACAGGCATCGATTATGGATTCTAAGGAAGTTTGTAGAATTTTGAAATAATGTAGTAGGTTGGTAATAAATGCTGAACTGATGACAGAAATTGAAGTTTGGAAATATTTAATGTCAACCCAAAAGCTTTTTTTTAACTTGTGGAAATACATATATATAAGCATATTTTAGCATCTACAATTGAATTTGAACATTGACATTACAAAACACAAAACCTCATCGAAATTTTATTATAAAGACCTTTATTAAGAGGAGAAACATTTTCTGTTTCTTACTTTCATTTTGTACCTTGAAGGACCTGTAAATGTGGAGGTTCTTCTGAATCCAGAGGAGAGGAATTCTTTTTTTCTTACTGCTCTCTCCCCTATGCAATTTCCACCATGTCAATCTTGAGATATGGAAAAGGCTGGGTTTTTGCTACTTCTAAAAATGATGGCGAGAAGAAAGAAAACAATGGTTTAAGGGCGGGGGGGGGGGGGGTGGTGGAAAGATGCAAAAACTACAAAGCAATGTTTAGCAAAAGGTTCCTGAAAAGCCACGCATAGACGCCCAACGATGTTATCGTTTCTTACACTTTCTTCATAGATTTTCTTCCAGCTCTCTCTGATTGTACCTGACAGGTGCTCTCAATTGCAGAGGAAGCGACATAGCTGTGAGAAAGTTGCACGGAGCAGTTGGCAATCAACATGCACTGTAAAGTTGTGTGGAGTGGGAAAATGTTCTTAGCATCCTCCTTGGCGCCAGAAACAAGCGGAACGAAGTACTTCCAGGCTCCCTTTGTGGGGTCTTGGGCCCTAGTGTGCAGGGGTGCTTCCTCCCGGGAAGGTAAATATAACCCTCTCCTGCCTGGACTTCCCACCAAGGACAGAGCCTCAGGGATGAATCTGTTGGCCTACAGCCAAGACTTACCTATTTCCCCACCCCCGTCATCTGGAAAAACGAAGTTGCAAGTTCCTGTGTTTTAGAGGTAAGGAGGGAAACCATGATTGGTGATTTCCTCCCCGCACTTACCTACCCGAGGAAGGGGGAGGCTGATTCCAGGCGTTCTGTGCCTCTCCAAGAGCATCACTGGGCTTCCAATGTTAAGAGACAAGAATCTCACCGGGGCAACTACCAAGCCCACGTGTTTTCCCTCTAGCCTGATCGTGTGTGCTGATGACCGTTTCCCTATTTACACTTTGACTTACCCCTGTGGTCTTCTTAAAGTTTCTCAGGTAGCCCTAGCCTTGCAAACCTTCCAGTGGGGCACAGATCTTTGGGAGGTGAGGGCTGCAGGCAGAAGGGAGCAACAGAAAGGAGACTCCTAAGCCCATTCACACCCTGCAGTCCTTTCCTGTCCCTAGCCCAGTAGCCCATTACAGCGCACGGATGATTCGCGCTCCCTGCGGGTTCCTGGTCCCCAGGACCGGCGCTGCGTGTTATAGTCACCACCACCAGGGGCTGGGAGAAGGGTGGGGGCGCAGAGACAGGAGTGGGGAAGGCCACGCAAGGGGAGGTGGCGGATGCAGAGAAAGAGGTGGGGACCGCCGCGTAGCGGGCGGTGGGAGCGGGGTGGGGCCAGGGCGGGCCCGGGGGCGGGGCTGCGGGGCGGGGTGCGCCACAGCGCCCCCTTGCTGCGCGCTCCCCGCCGTGCCCCGGGGCGGCCGGTGGCTAGGGCTCCGCAGCCCCTTTGTGTGCGACGCGCTGGCCGAGAGGAGCGCGGCTCGGGCACGGCGGAGGCTCGGCGGGGTCCCGCCGCCCCGGCCCGGTCCCGGCCGCGCTCTCCTCCTCCTTCTCCGCTCCTCCCTCCTCCGGCCCCCGGCCCCCAGCCCCACGCCGCAGCCATTGGGCCGCGAGCAGCCCCGCGTCCTGCCGCGCACCCTACCCCGCCCGGCCCGGGGCGTTCACCCCCTCCCCCCCCACTCCCGCCCTGTCCCCTCTTCATTCCTCCCCCCCATCCCAGGCCTCCAAGGTGGAGAAAATAAACTAAAAGCAGAGCAACTCAGAGACTCCAATAAAACGCCCAGGACCTAGAGCCCGAGCGCGAGCGCGTGTGCCGGGCGGCGAGGGGCGCGGGAGGCGGGGATGGGGGGGGCGGGCGGGGGGACAATGAGCGCATGAAGTTACCTGCCCGGCGGCGGCGGCGGTGGCGGCGGCGGCGGTGGTGGCGGCGGGGCCGGGAGGCGGCGGCGGAGCAGGCTGCGCGCTCGGCGCCGACGGGTGCGCGCCGCGGCTTGGGGGAGAGTTGAGCGCTTTTCCCCCCTCTTTTTTTTTTTCTTTTTTTTTTTTTCTCCTCTTCTTCTTAAACAAACCACAAACGGATGTGAGGGAAGGAAGGTGTTTCTTTTACTCCTGAGTCCAGACACCTCTCTCTGTTCCGTCTAAGCTTGTTTTGCTGAACACTTTTTTTAAAAAAAGGAAAAGAAAAGGAGTTGCTTGATGTGAGAGTGAAATGGACGTAAGATTTTATCCACCTCCAGCCCAGCCCGCCGCTGCGCCCGACGCTCCCTGTCTGGGACCTTCTCCCTGCCTGGACCCCTACTATTGCAACAAGGTGAACGCTCTGCTTTTGTTTCCACCGTGTTCTTGCTGCTTGATCCCGGGAGGGGGGCGGCGGCGGCGGCGGCGGGCCGGCTCGGCTGCCGGGGCCGGTCGGCGGAGGCCGGTCCCGGGCGCGCTCGGCTCGCAGCCCGCTACAGCCCTGCGTGCGCTTGGGTAGCAAATACTGTGCAGCACAGCTCCGGGGGTTTGCCAAACACCGCGATTGTGCGGAAAGTGACACGATTTGCTCGGATTCTTTCCTTCCTGCTGTTCGCGACTGAGGCTCCCTGCCTAGGTTTGCCGGGGGGCGTTTAAAAAAAAAAATTAAGAGAAAACCACGGAATACTTTGGGGGTGTGTCTGGGGTCCGGGAACGGAGGCAGAGAGTAAGAGAACTCAGTTTATTTTCTAGTTTCCCCTTCTCCCTCCCGCCCTCTCTTGGGCTGCGGGGACTCGTGGCACCGCTTCCCTGCCCGGGATTAGTTGCCAGGGGAGCAGCCGGGAGTCGGGGTGCAGGGACCAGGGAGACGCCTCCGCCCCCCACGGGGAAAATTGCTCCACAAGTCTTTTGTTTTCCTAAACCCTTTCGGGCGGCCGAGCCCGGTGTTCGGACGCCGGTCTGCGGGCCGGGGTGCAGGGTGCAGCGGGGTAACAGGGTTTGGGGGACAGCTCCCGCTTTGGGGGGGGGGGGTGGCGGCGCGCGCGGTAATTGCAAGTTTGTTAGAAGCCGGGCTAGCGCGTTGAGTTCGCGTCCCAAGCTCCCGCACTCCTCACGGGGCTGGAGCAGGGTCCCGGTCTGGGCTGTACGCGCCAGCCCGGTGACCCCAGGTGCCAAGGCCGCGGGGGACCCGGGCGCGGCTAACTGGGCGGTTGGCCCGGGGCGAGGCGGGGGTTGGGGGGGGGGGCGCCGGCAGAGCTACGGCGGAGCCCCGTTTGTCCCATAGAATGGTCAGGGGATAGGAAGGGAGGGGGTTATCCTCGAGGCTTCTCCAACTCTCGGCCCCGAGAGGGAGGACGCGCAGGGACCGGTTTCCCGAGAGCGGCCGCAGGGCCACGGCTGTCCTCGCCTCGGGCTCATTGGACGTGTGTTAAGCGGTCCCGCCGGGTGAACGTCGGCGGGGAGGAGTGAGCTCTCGGAGACACGGCGCGAGTGGTTTAGACGCCCAGCTCCCGCTCAACCTGCCTGATACTCTATCTCCTGCAAGCAATTCCATGCTGGCCCCTCGGTGAATTCCACTGTGTAAATCCTTGGGACTTCTAGTATTTGCCTGGTAGCGAGGCATCATCAAACAGCTTTCTTACGTGATACAGAGGTATTTAGCGCGCTGCATCCTTAGCCCCCGGGGCTCTCCACCACGCAACCGCCTCGCAGCTCCGCGTCTTGGTCAGTCGAGACACACACACACACACACACACACACACACACAACTGTGACTTAAGTGAGCCGCAGATACCACTCCGTGCTGAAGCTCCTTGATGTTGTGTAAGGCTCAGTAAAAGGGATGGAAATGTATGCCGATGATGGATAGGGAAGTTTGGAACGAAGGAAATCTAGTCTTGGGCAAGGCAGAAAGGCATTTTATCACACAGAGAGAGCTCTTTAGCTAGGAACAGGTTGGAAAGCTCCGGTAACTTTGACAAGAGAAGTTTGTGTGAAGTTTCATTATTTGTCAGTTGCCTAGTTCTCCCATTCTAGAATCTGTTTTGCCTTTTTATAAGCAAGTATTTTGTGTTTGTAAAGTTCTATGTGGCTCATAAACTATCACTAACACTAATAAAAATAATAAAGTAGCAGACCTATCCTGGATCGTAAACACATATTCCACAGTTGTAACCAGAACCAAAAGGTCAGAACCGTTTTGGCGATGAAACTGGACAAATCTTATTAAATTTATGGTGATTTTAGGCTCCAAAAAGAAGGCAACGACTTGGATACACATTTCACTCGTCATTCTTGTGATAGTAGGGTCAGATTTAATTTAAAAGTTAAATGCTTTGGAAAATCAAGAATTACTTCAATCTATTAAATCATTTTCCAATTAAGTGCTTTAAATAATTTTCGTGGGTTGTGCTGTGAATTGAATAAATTGATTTGCAAAGTCTTCAGAATTTCTTTACTAGCTCATTGAAGTTCCTTTTAAGTCCCCCCGTGTATGAGGAGCAAACTGTTCTTTTTAAATGCAAATTAGCCACCCTTTCTATAGGCCTGTTGCAAGTCTTCTATTTAACTTATCCAGGGAATAATGGATTTTTAAAGATGCAAAGTCATGATATACTTCTAATAGTAGGAAGAGACTTCATGGAAATGCTTCTCCAAGAATGCCTTCCCCTGCCTTTCTCTGTACAGCAGTCTATCAAATATATTTGTCACTGATCCCCGATTATATCAAATATACCGAGTAGGTTTGCTAGGCCCCAGAAAACCCAGACACTAATTTTTTTCTACTCCATCATGATTAACACTGATACACAATTTCTGTCCACCCCCGCTATTTTCGTTGCTTAGAATGTAGTCAACTAGCATTCATTTTCTGCGATGACTCAAGTGAATTTGCAGGGATAGGGAAGATGGACAGAAGTTTGGAAGATGTGAAATCAGAAATCTGTATCGACGTTTAGTAAAAATAAGTTGGATCAGCCTTCCCTCTGAGAGCCAAGACTGCAAAGTAAACCTTGTGTCTTTCAGAGGTGTAATGAATATGCAGTTTATTACAAGAAGCAGTCACTTTGTGAGGTTATTTGTTTTTAATAGGGTGATAAGATCATAAATTAATAATTATCTTTATTTTAAATCTGCCAACACTTTTGCAGTTAAAGTCGGTGTGCTAATAAATCCCAGCGGAACCAATATCTGTGTGCGGTTCAGAACCATGCAGTTGTGGCTATAGTTTTCCCACTGACGTTTTTTCAATGTTAGAAGAGACCCTAATCCACAAAATGAATATCCTCTTCCTGAAGCTTCTCTAAACTAAAAGGGGGTTGTGTTACCCTGCTGACACTCTCCGGCACTGCATTGCCAAAACACTACTTACATTTTTCAGTCCATAAACTCCGTGGGAGGAATTTTTTTGGAAACAGTTTAATCTACCATTGCTCTATTGTAAGAGCACATTACGTTATGCACACATCACTATGCAAACTGGCCTCCATTTTCACATAGCCCATTGCGGGAGAAAAGTGAGAACAATGCGGGCGATGTTGGTTATGGCAACGGTGTGAGGCATCTCTTCTACAAACAGCCAGAATGGATGGCATGTTGCTGTATATAGGTCAGCCTTTGAAACAGCAGCGTAGCTCCTAGACTGGACACGAACATGCAGGCTGAAAGTGACAGGGTTCACCTCCTGAAACTTAAAGCTTGGTTACATTTCAGACATTGAGAGATGGCACCATAGTCGCGTTTCATCTAATTAAGACTATTTTAAGTAACATTGTATCCCTTAATTGAAATTAGATTAAAGGAGCTCACGATTGGAGTGCAGCAGTAAAATATAGTCCTATTTTTTGTCCTAGTTGAAGACGTCAGAGCATGCGTTTGAATCTAAACCTACGGAGTAATAACAGTCCCTTTCAGTTTCTTAGTGCAGTGTCATTTGTAAAGATTGTTTTCACTGATTGTATGCTAAATTGGGACAAAGGAGTGGCACTTTTTCATTTTTACAATGATGTGATGTGTTCAGTTACTGCTCAGTATCTGCCCACATAAGGAGCGTTAATACAATGATGTTATGACATGGCTAATCACAGAGATGCTGACCTCTGCCAGCAGTGGGAGAGGAAATAATGATCTTCACTCTTCTCAGTGGTTGCTTTTGTGGAATAGGGTCCTGAATCTTTCTTTGGTTGGTTTAGACACAGGGAAGTCCAAGATACAAACCCATGCTTAATGCTGGTTATATACAGAGTGAAGAATAATGGCCGTTGGGGATTGTTGGGCTTTTGTCATTGAAATGAGGAAGGACAGTGTATAATCTTTCCCTATAAACATAGGAAGAAGGACCTATGTGTGATGAACTCAGCGTTGAAATGTCAGCACTAACATTAAACACTTGAGAACTTTTGAGAAAAACAGGATTCATTATTGTCTCTGCAGAATCTCCTTTGAGCTTATTTTCTTATTTAGTTCGAGCGTTATGGGTTGTACTTTAACGTGACAAAGCGCATCACATCTAAAATACCGGATAGGCAAACAATGAAGGCGGAGTCATTATTCCTACTTTAATTAATAAATGTAAGAAAAAAGAGGAGGATGGGAGAAGGAGAAGGAGGAGGAGGAGGAAGGGGAGGGTTATAAGCAATTTAGAGCATCATGCTTGATTAGTTCTCTGTCTACCTCCATAACTTCCAGGACTTTAGGAAATTCATAGCTGATACTTAGGACGTCATTAGTGTGATTAAAACTCCCCTGGGGATTTTATTGGCTGGATCTTTCTTAAGTTTTGAGGTCTTTAAATATGTTTCAAATAAATTTTGTATGGGTAAGAAAGAGCATGAAACAAACCGTCATATGGTTTTGGCCACTAAATCAGATCTACAGAAACCTCAAATGTAGCTGTCTTGACTTTGTGGGATATTTCGCTGTCACAAATTCCAATTTTAAATGTCCACCCAGAAATTATAGTTACGAGTTTTAGAGAGATCAAATGCTATTTTTTAAAGTTTATTTATTCATTTTGAGGCATGGGGGAGATGGCAGTGAGGGGGGGCGGGGAGAATCCCAAGCAGGCTCCAGGCTCAGTGTGGAGCTCAGCACAGTGCTTGATCCCACGACTGTGAGATCATGACCTGAGCCAAAATCAAGAGTCAGACACTTAGCCGACTGAGGTACCCAGGCACCCCTCAAATGCTGTTTTTTAACATAGCTTACATGGCTTAGTATTCTCACAGTTTGTCATGTATTTTTAAAGTTACTGAATGATGATATTAACAATCATTTTAATATTTTCCTTAGGAAGACTAAGCTGATATTTAAGTATTATCTAATAGGCTGCTTATCGTAGATCTTTTTGAAATGATGTGATTGCAAGGGATGTGAGAACAGGAAAGAAGTGAGGTACTTGAACCTGGAAGAAGTAGGGGAAAGTTCCCAGTTCCACAGTGGCTTCCTTGGACCCCAAACTGGGTCTCACATACCGGTTCTGATGTGTGGAACTATTTTTGTGATCATACTTTTTTGTGGTGGGCTCGGTTCAAGAGAGGGATGACTTAGAGAATTGGAGGGAAATCTTATTGAGCTATGAAGGATGATTTACTCTAGGATTTTCCAACATTTTGCTAGGATACGAGAAAGTGGAAAACACCCTGGGGATAGTTCTCAACTAGTGGCGATCCTTCCTGTACTGTTTAGAAGAAGGCTGCCCTCAGGGCAGGTCAGTCTGTGTGACTTGTGCCTCTTCCCTCCTTCCCCCTCACCTCTTCCCAAACATCTCCAATCCTGGAACAGCCTGTCACGCTTGCTTCACTCTGCCCTAATCTTAAATTGAACCTGGGAGATCTGTACTTTCTAAGGTGAACTCTTCTCCCCCTCCTCAGGAACATGGCCCCCCATGGCGGTCATCTTGTTGAGCAAGTCCCCTTTTCTGTTTGCCATGCCTGTTATCATTATCATGTTAACTTATCCATTCTTCCTCCAGTACCTGACCATATTTTCTGATTAAGGAAATGGGAATCTGCCAGTCTTCAGGCTCCTGTCCACTTTTTAAAATCCCAAATTAGGCTAGTCTCCTTTTCTCCATTTCCCCATCTGAGTGAATATGACATAGGGTCATACAATAATAGACCAAGGAAACTTAGATAGGATGCTGTGAGGGAAAATAACTATGGTGGTTATTTCTAAGCTCTCAGAGTTTTCTCCTTTCCCCTTCCCCCCACCCCCACGTTTTAAACACAGTGTATTTAGAGCATGGAAACGGCTCCTGGACACATACCTTTCAGTGGGAAATCTTACTTAGATTGTGAAATATGAAATATGAAAGTGGTACTGTGGTCTCCTGATTTTTAGTTGGCATGCAGTAAGTTAGGTGAGTTATACTTACAGAAAGTAAATGGGTTGACAAGACTTATGTGTTCCCATCAGAATACGCATAGAGAATTAAAATGGGAATAGCTGGACAAGCAGAACTTACTTAATCAAATTTAGATAACTTCTCCTACATTTTAGCTATCAGAATGTGAATCTCAAGGTTTCTGGGAAGTCATAACACAGAATATTTACGTTGCATCTCAATAAAAATAACATGTAATGATTATGACTTGATTCAGTGCTGTTTTAACAATTCCATTTGAAAAATATTATCAATTGTTTAAGTTAAAACTAACATTGGATACAACCACATCCCCAAATCTAAAATGCATACCTTGAGGAGAACACAAGATTGTAGTAAACCGTAGTTAATAAATACTGTGGCCCCAACTATACAGTCCTTGCCTTCCAGAAGCTTCCATGTGAAGAATCCAAATGCTTGAATGTCACTTGGTTTGTTTAAAGTGAACTTAAGCAAAAGTTAAACATGGGAATATTTACCCCTTCCAACGTGAAAGATAACTTTCTTGCCTGTTCTTTACTTCCACTTTGGTGTCATTGATACAGGGTTTTTCAATTGATCGCTTTCTTTGAAGGCGCACTTCTCAGAGTCAGATGGCCTGTGGTCTCCATTCGTTGATGGGACCAGCAGTCGATACTGAGTTGTGTTAAATGGACTGTCCGTGAGGAAGCTGGAGTGCCAAGACGATACAGCTCACATCTGCCCTAATGAATTTGAGAATTTTTTGTTTTAAACCACACATGCCAAGTTTCATCCCGAAGAGCAATTTCTCATTAAAAACTGTTGAGTTACAAACTGCTTAGAAATGTGGTTTATAATGGAAGTGCCAGCAGACTGTTAATTATAGCACTTCTTCTGTAATACTTTGAGACATGGAATTCACATTAACCTGAATGAGCTTTCCTAGTTATAACATATTTCTCCCTATAGCATTCATTTTGAAAATGGGAACATTATATTGCTCTGTGCTTGGATGTTCATGGTGCAGCGGAAAAGACCAGAAGGAGGAAAATCCCAGAAGGAAACCCCCCTGCTCTTTCATGACAGGAAGTACCGATATTTTTCCAGACCTCTAGAGTTTGATCTATGGAAAGTTTGCCCTACTTGATGAACAATTTTAAAGCGAACTTTTAAGAGCTATCTTCAGATTTCCATTTTCCTCAAGAAAAATCATCGTTTATACATATTTATAATACCAAAGGTCATGAAACCAGTTTTCCTGTTAATGCTTTTCTGTTTGTCCATTTTTCACTTTGGGGTTTTAAATGCTTCTGCGTTAGCCAAGTATTTATTGGTTTTCATTCCTGAGTTATGTGCTTTTATGAAATTCTTGAAAGGAGCTCCTAATTAAAGTAAGGCCATGGTTGGTTGATAAGAAGCTTTGCTGGTGGCCAAGAAAATATAAAGTATTTTGAGTTACTACGTAGACCTACAAATGATATGTATCTGATCCACACCAATGACAATGTGAGCCTTCTACATAAAATACCTTTCCATTGAAGGCTTTGAGAACCTATTTGGAGGTTACCTACCCAGGAAAATCGGTGTGTGTGTGTGTGTGTGTGTGTGTGTGTGTGTGTGTGTGTATGTGTGTGGTTGGGTGAGTGTGTGTTTTTATGTGTTTCTAATGTTCTGGATATATTTCTGGCCGTAAATGCATAGGAATTTATCCTAACTGGCAGAATCTGTCATTGTGTGCACAATAACAACAAGGGAAATCATACTAGCTAATAGGAATGCCTCATTACCACTCCATTTTAAGAAACTTCGCCGTATTTCACGAGAGAAGATATTTTCCAATGCCAGGGCTTTAATTAGGCATATTACAACCTGATAGGATTGAGGAACTAGATCTTTCTGAGGAAAACCATAGGCCTCTATGAGGAAAAGACTCCTTTTTGTTCAAGATTTGAGATAAAAACTGAGGGCCCTTAAACCTGTGTTGACTTACTCCCCAGGCAAAATAAATACAAGCATGAAAAGGACCCGATCCCTCCCCCTCTGTTTTCTGTTCTCTTTAGAAGCCTGACTTCCTTGTGTCTGGTAAAAGTTCTGACACCACCAAAACCTTTAATCCACCTGTGTCCCAATCTGCCATGTAACCACTAGAGAAAATAATTTATATTTGTATCAAGGAAGCCTTATGAGAATTAAGGAGTCAACAGAGGCAGATTATTTTGAAATCCTGCAGTGAAAGACGTTCAAAACTTCAAACAAAGGTAGACCTTAGAAAAATACTGTGTTCTCGGCCCGCTTCTTGTATTTCTGCTACTCTAGTGAAATCAGTGTGTTTTCCAAAGTTGTAGAGAAGTGATTCCTTCAGCAGGGGAGTGAAAAAGGTAACCTTTGTTGAGGTTCACAGGTGAATTGGGGAAAGTGGAACTTGTGTGGATGAGTCTGTACTCCCCCTCTTTTATATATTGATACGTCCCTCCCCCCACCCCCAGGGGCCTCCTGCTCCCTCTCCACGATGGGAGTCTATACTGCACCTAGTGGGAGAAGCTTCAGGTGGGAGCTGTTGCAGGGTAAGAAGGTAAGGCAAAAGTTGAATACCACAGCTGCAGAAGGGAATGTCCGCTTTCAGTTCCTGACTTCAGGAAAGCAAGGTGCCCCCCCACCACCTTCTTCTGATATATGGGTCAGAGATGCAAAATGCAATGTACAAGATAAATTAACGCACCGACCAACCGGGTCTAAAGATAGTCCAATTACACTGAAAACGTATCTGTGCACCACCTGATTTTCTCAAGTCTTTCAACTCGATTAAATGGTTAATTAAAAAAAAAAAAAGATGGGTAAAGTGTAAAGTGTGGTATGCATTGGCGTCTTCTTGCATGTAAAAAAACCCAGCTCTTCTTTTCTACGCCAATATGCCTCAGCCCCAAATGCCAGCAACAATTGTATAAAGAGAAATGTTACTAATAAAGAGTCAGGATAACCTTTCAACAAAAAGTATATTTTATCATTTGGCAGATACAGTCATGAACATTAATCATAGAAACCTGCAGATAGTAGAAGCTTAATATCAAAGCTAATGATTTATTTTATGTTAATGACTTTCTGCCAGGGCATAAAAGACTGTTCATAATGGACTCTCCACGCTATGTTCAGTTACTAAGGCTAATGGGATAATCTTTTCTCTCCCCAAATTAAGCTTTTTGAAATAAATTATGCTGTTACTTTTCAAGGTAACTCTCAAAAATTTACTGCAAAACTAATCTTTTAAGAACTGCTTAAAGAAATAAAGAGGAAGAAAAATCCCAAAGCAGCTTTTCTAGTTCATGAGCAGTTTTACTTAATTAGAGACAGAAAGTTTGCATGTATGCTAATATCCCTGAACTTGTAATGCCACATAGTTTTAAAGTCAGCCTTCAGTGACTGCCACTACCTGCCTTTTGAGATTCAGCCCCTGTGGGTGCCTCCCACAACAGAACACGTTTTCCTTACTGGCCAATAATGAGCTGAATGGTAGTGAGACCTAGAGTTGGTCGCTAGGAAGTTTTAAAAATCATGTTTACAATTAGTTACAACCAACATTATATTTCAATAAGAGATAATTTGCCTACTAAAGTTCACATAATGTGCTAATCATGTCTAGTGGTTAATAAAGGCCTCCTACCTCACTCCCCTGATGGCTATAAAAGGCTATTATATTCATGGCAGCATTTCAGGTACAGCTGCTGTGTGTTAATAATGCATCATTGTCCCACTAATCAACACACCAAAGGTCAGCACCCCTAAGCACCTCAACCACCTAATCTCTTTCCAAAATATTTATTAACACCTTAAAAGCGTATCTGTTCATTTTCCTTAGCCTCGAGCCAGTTAATTCCACTCCAAGCTACTTGTGTGATCAAGGTTTTGTAACCTAAGCGAGGTCACAGAGGAGAGGAATACATACATATTCACGCTAATTTTCTCCCATAAACATGTGCCCCATTTTCAGTCATTGACTGAATTAGGGTAGGGCTGTTGTAGTCATGAGCCCCTTTATAATTAAGTAGGTGTGCTCCAAAGTGAGAATGTTTTCAGATTTTATATGTTCTGTAAGGAGACATTTGGAAGAAAAACAACTTCTCAATAACCAGAATCATTTAAAGTAAACGGAGCAAAGTGGGAAATGGGAAAGGCTATTTATAATCTAAACAAACAGGAATCGGTGCTGGGTTATGAGCCCGATAGAGTAGTGAAATATTATTTGCTTAATTGTTCTTTTGGCATAAGAAAGCAATAATAGTAAAAGCTTCTTAAACCATATTTTCTGCACACAAAGAACACATTCACGTGGGATTTCCATTTTGCTAGAAAATCGTGCAAATCAATAAGCTAGCACTTATCTGCATTAAAATTAGGTAGACAACAATTTATAGGCACAGTGATAGTGTAGTTCTCTTGATACCCTTGGTTAGTGTTTAAGATAATCCTTGCTTTTGTGTCCTCAGAGAGGAGCCAAAATGTTAAGTGAACAAATAGATGTCATTTTCCCATCTTGTATTATTGTCTCTGTTTTCTCTTACTCGTTTTGATAACCTTGTGTGTGTGTGTGCGCGTGCGTGCGTGCGTGTGTGTGTGTGTCTCCTTCCTTTATGATTTGAGAGCCTTAAATGTTTTAAGAGAAGAAAAAGAAATGAAACTCAACTATGTTTCCATCATCAGGAGAAATGCAAAAAGCGAACTAGGGGGAGGAGCTCCCATTTGTGCAGCACATAATGTACAATGGTACATTTGTCATGCTTTAAATATATAATGCCTACAATAAAATATGTACAGGCGCAGTTGTGATCTATGAAGTCCCTGGCTCCAGTGCCATTGTTTGTAGTCTCTACGGTTGTCATACATTGTTCTTTGCACATCATACCCTTACAGCAGAATTTGACACAATTTCTAGCTTTCAGCCTGCACCATTTTCATTGTACAATATACATGAGTTTGACAGGGTGTGTTGAGGAAAACTCTGGCAAGCAATTGATATTTTGAAGTGGCAAGCGTTTCAGCAGCTGCCTGCTTGTGAAAAAGGAATGATAAGATATACTGTATTGTTAGTTTCAGGGAAAGCATTAAGGTTTAAGCTCTGTAAAAATGTACACATGATTCGTCAGTGGTGAAGCAAGTCTTTTATGTTTTTTAGAGCTTAGCTCGCTGGCTGATGTGAACTAGAATGACATTGGTCAGTAAATGAATAGGAGTACTTTGAATTTGAACTACTGCTAATTTTGCACCAACAAAGGAACTGACAAAAGAAAGATTTTATGTGAAATGCAAAGCACACCCAATGTTTTGGGGGCGGGGAAAGGGAAGGAGAGAGGGAGAGAGAGAGAGCGAGAAACCCAGACCAGAGAGTATTCTTTCACACGTACTTGCCAGGAAACCAAATAGTTAAAACACATCCATTTTTCACGGCTCATCAGCTACAACCTAAGCTGTATTATCTAATGTTCTTTAAAAACCTGTTGTATACACATAGGCTTTCAGAATTTGTTCATATGGAATTTAGAGTGTTGTTCTAAATATCACACTGTGCCCTGGAGGCCTGTTGGCAGAATATCAGAGTTGCCCTCTGCTGGAGTAACCCACTCTCTCTCTGGTAGTGGGAAATTGTAGATTAATCAGCTATGGCACTTTCAGTGTGTAACGTTCATTAGCAAGGCAATTTGTCATGACTGCTAATGGTCAGAATGCATCTGCTCTCTCAGTTACAGAGCACGATAAGGAAGAAGACAAATATTTCAATATCTGATAGTATTAACTTGTTTCAAATTTGTAATCCCAGGTTAGTTGCTCAAAGCAGACACGGCAGCAGATGAACTGGTATCCTCTATTCAATTTTACTGGGCCCTGTTTTTGTGGATTTATGACTTTAAAGCACACTAATGTGCTATTATGAAGGGCACAGTCTTTGATTAGATGTTCCACAGAAAGTAAGTTATGAGCAGAGCACCTTCTGGGTTCATCTGGAAAGAATTTATGTGCATAATGTTTTCTGTAGAGCTCCATAAATTGAAAGGTTGGATGCATGTGATATTTCCTGACATGCTAAATATTCTTCTTATGATTAAAAAAAGTCGCTTTCCCATTAGTTTGTAAACCGGTCAGTCACTTTTCAAGTGAGATTAGCGTCCCGATCTATTTGAAAAGTTGTAAAATTCCAGGGAAAAACTTCAGAATGAATTAGAAACGTCACGTTTCCCCCCAGTCAACTGCTTTATAAGATCATTGTTCATTGTTCTACATGGGAAAAGTTAAAAAAGATTCTGCCAAGTTGAAAAGGCTGGAATTGTGTGTGTGTGTGTGTGTGTGTGTGTGTGTGTGTGTGTATCTCTTGTTTTCTAGATATTACATCACATAGCTGGCCATACAAAATCTTTTTGACACATTTTCATTTTTAATGAAAGGCCCTAAAATTCAGAGCATAATGATTTCTTAGAAACCGAACCCAATCTTGGTAAGAAATTCGTTCTTGCTAGTAACAAAAGCTGTTACTGTTTAAGTTCCTGTTGAGCGGTTAGTCGGTACGCTTCGCTGAATGTTGTCAAAAAGGCTTTCCTCATGATTGACAACCCGGCAGGAATGTGAATGGAGATTTTAATTGCGTATCATGTGTGCATATCAGAGTGAGTGAATTCATGACTCTGCTTAGCTCCATATCTCTGCAGGTCAGCCGTGCCAAAAAATGCTCTTTTATGTGCAGTATTTCCAAAAAGAGAAAGGTGTATGTGTACTGAAGTCATTCGTTATTCATTTCTGAAGTGAAACCCTTGTGTTCCCTTAGCCTCGGAGTTTGAAAGTGGAACAAAAATCCATTTTGAGATTTCTTTCTTCTCCTCTTTGCACTTACACTTAGATGATGTAAATTCTTTTGAGTTACAAGTTAGGAAAAGTCTGCCGGAACATATTTTTCTTATGGCACTTGTTACATGAAGTGTGTTTATCTTCCTTTTTTCCCTTTTTTTTCCCTAAAGAGGGCTTTGAAAAGAAAGAAAAAAAAATGGAAGCCAGAGGAAAAAGTTACTGAGGTCAATTGCCTTTCTATAACTTGCGATCTTTAGAAAAGGTCTGGGGTGGCTGGGTGGGGGAGAAAGGATGTATTTCTGAGAGGTGCAAGAGTCACGCAAGTGTATCTGAATTTTGGTTAAAAACAGCCAGAATGCAGTGCTTATGGTAAAGTGACATTAATAAATGTATGAATGTTCATTTCTTAGAAAAATAACTCCTCTGCTGAAAACAGAAAGGTCAAAGATTCATTTCTGCTGTCACTTCTTGGCTCAGTGGCAGTGGTGGTGATGCACCATTTATCTCGTTGAGATGTCTCACCCCAACACGCGTGAGGTGTTCAAAGTGGGGGAGAACTTACTCTGTGAAGAAACTCCGGCTATAGTAACCCCCGACCACTCAAGAACTTACTAATGTGAAAACAAAACAAAACAAAGCAAAACAAAAACGTGCAACGAATGTGCTTATATAATTTTTCATTGGCGTGATGTGAAAATTGGGCACTTGGGTTGTAAAGTTACCACATAGCTACTTTTCTGTGTCATTTTGAGGAGGTGAGAAAAAGATTAGTGCCAGGGTCGTTTTAAATAGACCGTAGGAATAAGTAGGGTCATGTTGAAAAGATGGTGACTTTATGGCCTTAGGATATCCCGTGGGACTTAACTTTGTCCTGGGTTCTAGTATGTTATCTCAACACATTTTAGAACCTAGCAGATTGCAGGCTGGTGATTCAGCCCTTCTTACGGCTTGCGGTGCAGGGTGATCGCTATAATGAAGGCGCTCCTGTACCTTTAAAACGCTGAAGAAGAAAACTCTCTTTTACTTTAAAAATCTAGCTCTGTGTATGGGTGACATTTTTCTAATGTTCTGGAAGACAATTTTGTGCTTTATACTGAGAGCTCAGGCAAGGAGAAATCTATTTACAAAATGAAAAAAAGGGCTCAGCTGAATGCATTTCACTTTTAAAGATGATATTCTGGTAATGAACTTTATCAAGCAGAGAACATTTCAGTAAAAGTATTAAAGCGGTTCCTATTTCGGTTGCCTCACTTAAGGCGGCGTCACTGTTTCCATTATAACTTCTTATTTTCAGGTAGCTCTAATGCAGTCCCCGTACAAATATTTGCGCAGGGATGAGATGAGAATATTTTAGTCTAAGAAGCAGACTTTCTATTTGGAATGCGCTTCTAAGGAAGCGCAGCGCTTTGTTAATAAGGTGCGTTGAATCCCTTTCTGGAGATTGAAAAGCATTTACTGGACAAAACCTGTGTACAGAGCTTTCTGCTGAGTGACAGGCACCGAGACAAGCAAGCCGGGGCCCCTGCGTCCCTGCGGCCGGTCAAGGGAGGAATACAGTCCCCAGAACACAGCTGCGGTGTCATTGCTGTGTTGTGAAGCCTGTGCTCAGAGTCCTGGGGGTTACGGCAAGCGACACGATGGATCGAAGTTGGGGGAATCCAAGCTGCTTCCTGGAGGAGATGGCGTTTCCCTTGGTCTTAAAAATTGGGCCTCGGGGAAAAGGAAGGTTACTCCTATTATTGAATTAACTTCTATATTGCTACCTCTTTTCAAAAGGGCTTGGGAGCTCCTGGGTGGCTCAGTTGGTTAAGCGTCTGACTTCAGCTCAGGTCATGATCTTATGGGTTGGTGAGTTCAGACACCGCATCGGGCTCTGTGCTGACAGCTGGGAGCCTGCTTGGGACTCTCTCCTCTCTCTCTCTCTCTCTCTCTCTGCCCCCACCCTGCCTGCATGGTCTCTCTCAAAATAAATAAGTAAACTTACAAAAAAAAAAAAAGACTTAAGGCAACTTCAAATAAGAAGCAACACGGACAATAAGGCTACTAATAGTCATGCAGAACATTATAGCCGGGAAATGGAGACACAGGCATACTTTTTAGCTTAGGTATTATCACTATAATTAAACATTAAATTTGGCCCTTGCTCTCTCACCGGGCCAAGAGGGAAACACACTGAGTGACAGAATTCTGATTACCTGAGAGACCTAGGAACACAAATTCTTCATGAGTGGAAAGTTTTCCTCTAATGAGCGGCTGCAAGCATGATAAAAAGAGGAAATACGCAGAGGTGACGCGGATCTGTTTTGGCGCCCGGGTTGAGAGTGAGGTTATCCAGTGCGAGAAATAGGGCGCCAGTGGAGGGTGAGGGGCTCACTGGGATAAGAACACAGAGCGAACCGGGAACAACTTGGGAAAGAGAAGGAAAACATCAGGCCTGTGTTTTACCAAGGGAAGTGTCATCGTTAGAAGAGAACAGGTTGGGGGAAGTTGTAGTGGACTTCAAATCGTTATTGTGAGCAGGCTAATTTAATTTTTTTAATGTTTATTTTTGAGAGAGAGAGAGAGAGACAGTACGAGCAGGGGAGGGGCAGAGAGAGAGGGAGGCACAGAATCCAAAGCAGGCGCCAGGCTCTGAGCCGTCGGCACAGAGCCCAACGCGGGGCTCGAACTCATGAACCATGGGATGGTGACCTGAGCCGAAGTCGGAGGCTTAACCGACTGAGCCACCCAGGCCCCCCAACTAATGTTTAGCCCTAATAAGAATATACTAGGAAGGGGAGCCTGGCTGGCTCAGTCGGTTGAGTGGCAGACTTTGGCTCAGGTCACAAATCAAGCCCCACCTCAGGCTCTCTGCTGTCAGCTGGGAGCCTGCTTTGGATCCTCTCTGTCCCCTTCTCTCTCTCTCTCTCTCTCTGCCCCCCCACCAACTCATGTGCATGCATTCTCTCTCTCTCTAAAAAATAAATAAACATTAAAAAAAAAAAAGAATGTACCAGAGAAGATTGATTACCTGGGGAAATTATCTGATAAAGTGAATGATAATTATCTGATAAAGTGAATGAAATTATCTGATAACGTGAATGATCAGTATTGATCTGTTTTTGATGACTTTTGAAATTATCAATGAGTGATAAACTTTTAGAAACTTTACCCTTGATCTGAAAGGTTGAATTCCATTAACAGCTGATGTCCTAAAGAGCATGAGAGTGTTGTAGTCTACCTGAAAATTCAGCTTGTAATTAATCAGCCAAATCATTAGCAATGGATATTAATGCTGTGTATATCATCTGAGCAAGTATACCTGCCGAGCTTCCTAAATTGTTAGCAGTTGCTGTCCTGAAATTTCTTGTTTGGTGGGAAATATGCATACAGTTAACTGTGAATTTGGGAAATATATTAAAGTGTCCAAACATTCAGAAACGTCTGGGGGCAGTTCGGAAGGTATCTCACGATCTTCAAGGACTTTTGTAAGAACAAAAGTCCTTACAGTGTTCTGCGGAAATGCCCTGATGAATTTACAGCCCGAGGGGCTAGAGGACAAATCCAGAAGTGCCTCTGCAGCCTACGTGGGTCTTAGAAGGCTGAGGTTCCATCTTTCAGAAATACGTGAATTTTGTATGATTTCCATAACACATCCACGTCTGTTTTAACATAAATACAATACTTTAAATCCCTTACTGTCCAGTCACCTCTGTGTTCCAGGAAGATACTCCATGTTACTCTCATGTTACTCTGCTCATAGGGGTATGAGTTTGAGAAACGTGAAATAATGTGATGGTCTTTTGTCCTTCGTGTTAAGAAATAGTCTGGAGGCCTCGCAGATGTTTATCTTGTTTGGTCATCTCTCCCACAGAGCCTGGAACATTTTGTCCACACTTATTCTTTTCTTGACTTCCGCTACTTCTCTATTTTTGATAAAAAAAAAAAAAAGCCTAACAGCGTACTTGATTGTAGTCTAAAATGGAAGGCTGTTCAACAAGGTCCCAATAATGGCTGGTGCAGAGGACATAGTGACATTGCCAGTAAAGGGAGAGAACAGGGAGGAGGAAGGAAAGCAGATACCCAATGTGTGGATGGAAGAGAGAAATCTTGTGGTCACTGGCAAAACCTGATGATGCTTAGCGATGGGAGAAGGTAGTCGAGAGTGGGATTGTATTGTTAGGGATTAGTGTAAAACCTAACCCGAAAAGAATTTGGAAAATCCAAGAGAAGGAAAGTTGGGCAAAGGAATTGAATGGGTATGAATATAGTGATGTTTGTGGGTGGGAGTTGGAGGCAGGTGTATAGAGGTCAGAGCGAGACCCATAAATAACAAATGACCGAGGCTTGGATCCCTCTCTTCCTTTCTGTGTCCTTCAGTCTCTCCCTCCTTCCTTCCTTGCCTCCCTTCCTTCTCCCACAGGCAGATGTCATTGTAATTTGTAAGATGACTGCCATTATTTTCAAGATTCTTTTCAGGTTATTTCTTGGATGACATTTGACTAGTGCTCCCCTCCTACCTCCTCACCTGCCCGCAATGAGCTTCTGTTTCTGGGCTCCCTTCCCTGTCATTGTTAACATACACTTCGGTGGACTGAAGGGTCTTGAGAAAGACAGTAGTTCTAATTATGCAGGGCGGAATGGATAGATTTTAGGTATGTGGATGCAAAATGTCTTAGACAAATGCCAATCTACCTGATGTCTCCAGCACCTGACAAATCAGGGTTGGCTCGTTTGTTTTCTTCCTTTATTTCGTTTAAGCCTTAACCTGTTTTTGAAATGAGTTCTCTGTAAACAATCAGGCTTGTGTAAATAATGGTATTCCCTTTAATGACAAAAATGCGCGTTTTCTTCTAGAAATTCCACTTAGGCACATGAAGCCTTTTAGATTCTTCCTTTACCCAAATCAAGGAGCTTTTCCCATGCTGAACATCTTTTGAAGTTTCATCGGAAATGGGCTGACCAGGGGAATGAACACTGTGTATGTCTGTAGCTTATATACATTTGTTTACAAGGTCCCATAAAAGTGGAACAACGTTTTTCAACGTTTATTTATTTTTGGGACAGAGAGATACAGAGCATGAACGGGGGAGGGGCAGAGAGAGAGGGAGACACAGAATCGGAAACAGGCTCCAGGCTCTGAGCCATCAGCCCAGAGCCTGACGCGGGGCTCGAACTCACGGACCGCGAGATCGTGACCTGGCTGAAGTCGGACGCTTAACCGACTGCGCCACCCAGGCGCCCCTGGAACAAAAAATTTAATGAAAAAGACAAGCAGATGCCTTACCTTTGGTTTCATAGCCCATTTCTTGATGGATTTTGGAGCCCATGCCCCAGGGTTGTCATAGGCCCAGCTCCCAGCAGCATGACATTCACGAA
The DNA here is from genome assembly GCF_016509475.1 of Prionailurus bengalensis. Lineage (NCBI taxonomy): Eukaryota > Metazoa > Chordata > Mammalia > Carnivora > Felidae > Prionailurus > Prionailurus bengalensis. The sequence continues at coordinate 10,607,056 of NC_057353.1, read as the reverse complement.
TATTGGTTAATTTATTCATTAAATATTTCCTGAGTGGTTACTGTGCATCAGAAACCGTGCTAAGTGGTAGAGATAGAAAAAGGAAAAGATGTGTGCACTTACAGAGACAATAATCTTAGATGGAACATAAATAATTCTACTTATGGAAGATGGGTGAACTGAGAATCAAACGGACGAATTTAATATTTGACCTAAATACTATTAATATTAGGCTCTGAACATCCCTGTGTCCATTCGTGCATTCACCTCCTCTGCTCCTTCTTTCTTTTTAACTTTCTTCCTGTCTTCCTTTGTGTCTCCTTCATCCCTTCTTCCCTTCCTCCCTTCCTCCCTTTCTCTCCATCTCTCTCTCTTTCTTTCTTTTTTCTTTCTTTCTTGGTCTAGTAGAACCAGCATTCTTTTCCCTTCTCTTGCTATGAGAGCAACTGATAGCCTGCAGGCTACCGTCACTTGGTAACTTAAGCCAACAATGATTGTTTATGAAGTAGCCAAAGGAATGAATTTTTCAAAATAGAAATTCCAATCATGCAAATATTTAAATCTTGGGAAATTTGAACTCTAGGTATCATTCAGAAATAAAGAATGGGGTTTCGGCTCAATACTTTTAAAAAATGCTTCCAGGGGCTGAAATCAGTTGCTTAATACCATTCAATACCAAGCTGATATCTGAAGTTATTCATCAGTTCAGGCTATTTTTAAAATGTTAAAATAACCAATGTTTACTCTGTTCAGGTTTATCACGGTGCATTTCTAAAGGTAAACACCACTGCGCGCTTTAAACTTCTTTTTCTGACAAATACTGCGTATTCTGGGAGATGGTCTTTGCAGATATTGCTTACAAAATAATTCCGTGAATCTCATATTTTCTTCCCATCCCATTCCTCAGCCTAATATGGTATAGAACCAGACTGCAATTACGCTCTCACAATTACTTTATTATATGGGCTGAAATATAGTCCTGAAGCTCTTATTACCTTTTCCATACACCATTTGCACAGACCTGCTGATGGCTGTCAGCAGCGCCTCCCCAGGACAATCAGCCATTCTTAGCGGGTTGTGTTTAAATTCCGAGCACCACAAACAGAAAGCACCTCTCTCTCCTCGCTGATGAATTTTTAATGTTTAAGCATTTATAATAATTCAGAGGACTTTCTTATAACAGCTTGCAGAATTAGGCGTGTGTGTTTTAGGGTGTTGGATATTTATTTGTGATCTTTGTCGAAGGGGAAAGAACTGAAAACAACACAATATTAATAGTGTGTGTGTCTGTGGCAACCTGAGCGTTATGTCACCCGGTGTTAGAGCTCCTTTCCCCTGAAAGAGGTTGTTTAAGATTTTCTACTTCAAATAATTCACTCAAAGGCTCTTTTCTCCATAATTGCATTTTATGAGGGAAAAAAAGACTCCACTCCACTCCAGGTCTTTAAGTGAAAACTGGGACGCCATATATTCAAATATGGAATATATTTACATTTAATAACAAAATCAAGAACCTTTCTTTTACATTACAAAGAGGAATGTTCTTCTTTTTAAAAAGCCAGTTCTTAGGGTCTTTGAGAGTCTTCTAAATAGAGATTTGGTTGACGTTGACAGCCAAAAGGTGAAGTCTGTTATCCTTTTCAATGAATTTTTCTTTACCACTTTATTTTATTCCCAAACTGTACTTACATCGGAACAACTACATACGAGGCCATCTATTATAAAGTTATGACATTTAAAATATATATTATAGGAAGTAGTTAAAATGCAATCGCCTTACGTGTTTCCTGCTGTCAAAGGCCAACACAGGGTGATTGCTTTTCCCTTTGAAAAATTAGACAGGTTTGAACCAAATGCTAATACCTTATGGGTTCGTGTGCTCCTGTAAGCCTATGTCAAATGTTCAGAAATATTCAGATAATTGGTCTCACACCTCGATTTTATTCAGTGCTTAAATTTATCAGTATACTTTTTTGAAACAACGTAATTGTCATTTGATGTCTGTCTCCCAGGGAGCCTCTTATATATTTCTGATGATTGGTAATGATCATGAAATCAATTCACCGATCGGTCCTGTTTGCAGCTTAGTAGAAAGAGGATGGAGGTGGAACCCCAGGACCTAGAGTGCTAATTATAGAACCAGCCACGCGGTGCGGGATGAGTTCCTTCTCATTTCTAAGAACAGAGGCTCAGTCACCTCTAGGAATCTTTCCTGCCCAAAGAGTCAGGGGCATCCATTGACTTGTTAAATAGTAAATTCCATAATACCAAGACGTCTTGAGAATAAAAGTAATGAAAGGGTCATCTCTGTGACATACGAAATTTAAAAACCTAAGGGTGTTGTCATTTATTACATAACACCAGGACCCATCATAACTCCATCAGTTTCATGACTAAGAAGCACATCAAAGTAGGTTTCCAAGAAGCAAAACTTAGAGCAGACGTTGAACGAGGCTCTAACCGGGTCCACCTTACCACCTTCACAGAAAACGTCACTTTTTTTTTTTTTTAATTGAGGCATACCTGAGCCATTTTGAGCAAGTGGCACCTCGAGTTTATGAAAGTGGCGGATGATAAAACGTTCCTCCGATGTTTCATCGTCCTGGTAGGACAATTAATGTACCGTAAGTTAGGAAAGCAGTTTGAGAATTAGAAGCCAAGGAGGGTGCTGTAGGTGGATGGGGCCTGTGGGGTCCCCAGGGGGTTGGGCAGAACACAGGGATTTAGCTCAGACTGAAGCAGCGGGTCAAACATCCATATCCAAGGTGTCCTAATGAACTGAAACAGTTTCCTGCCCCCAATCAGAGGTTTATTATCATCATTATTAGAGTTCATACACTGCGGTAACAAATCCTAGCAGTGATGTTTCAGGCGACTTGAAAGGCCATATTTTAAATGAGGAGTGTTCAGGCTTTCAGAATGGGCCTGCCTCCTATCCATCTGCTCTTTCTCTCACAGCATAATATCCATAGGGTTCCGGGGAGCTGAGTCCCTGACTCGAAGAAGTTTTTGGTTTAGAGAAAACAACACCAACACCAACACAAAAAACAGCTTATATTTGAAAAATAAAAAAATTAGAATAGCATGAAAGAGAAAATCTGTTCTTCGTGCTCGATTTTCAGTCAGTCGTCCGTAACCGTCTTGGTTCACATGTGTAAGTGAATATTCTAGAATTTCTGACACTGTACCTGAAGGAACTAAGAGGTCAATGCCTTCAGGACAAAGCTTCGGAAAGTTGAAAAACAGAATGTCCCATAGCTGTCCTACTATCCCCTAGCTCCTCCTGTGTTGATGAACCTGGCTGTGGGCGGCCTCTCAGGTACCCCAGAGGTCACGGTTGAGGATGGCCCATTCGCTGCCCGTTTTTGTTTTTGTTTTTTTTAAGCTTTCGCTGCAGGAAGATTCACTCTTTTGTACTGCTGCTTCCCGTGATGCGCGCCCGTCAACGTTCTCTCTGACCGTGTGGAGCCATGGTAATTTATCTCGGCAAAGGCAAAGATAAATTTTACACTTGGATCAAGATGTAGAGGCCCTCCATGTAAAGAACTAAAAAACAGCAATGCACGTTGACAAATAACTGCTTTGACAACCACTAGTTGGAGTAAGACGAAAGATAACCTTTGTGTTTAGAAGACACGTGGAAGCAAATCGTGAAAATCAGATGTTCATAAAACATAATGTTGCCATATTCGTTTAAAAAAAATTTTTTTTAACGCTTATTTATTTTTGAGAGAGAGAGACAGACAGAGTGTGAGTGGGGAAGGGGCAGAGCGAGAAGGAGACACAGAATCCAAAGTAGGCTCTGGGCTCTGAGCTGTCGGCACAGATCCTGATGCAGCCTTGAACCCAAGAACTGTGAGATCATGACGTGAGCTGAAGCTGGATGCTTAACTGACTGGGCCACCCAGGGGCCCCTCATGTTTGCATGTTTTAAAACTTTTTTTTTTTAATTTTTTTTAACGTTTATTTATTTTTGGGACAGAGAGAGACAGAGTGTGAACGGGGGAGGGGCAGAGAGAGAGGGAGACACAGAATCTGAAACAGGCTCCAGGCTCTGAGCCATCAGCATAAGCCCAGAGCCCGACGCGGGGCTCAAACTCACGGACCGCAAGATCGTGACCTGAGCTGAAGTCGGACGCCCAACCGACTGAGCCACCCAGGCGCCCCTAAAACTTTAATTAGTTTATTTTATTTTCCTTTTTTTTTAAATTTTTTTCAACGTTTATTTATTTTTGGGACAGAGAGAGACAGAGCATGAACAGGGGAGGGGCAGAGAGAGAGGGAGACACAGAATCGGAAACAGGCTCCAGGCTCTGAGCCATCAGCCCAGAGCCTGATGCGGGGCTCGAACTCACAGACCGCTGGCTGAAGTCAGACGCTTAACCGACTGTGCCACCCAGGCGCCCCAATTAGTTTATTTTCAATGCCTCAGGAAAGCGCTGGAGCCTTTGTATACCAGTCCATCCAACTATTCTGTCAAGGCCACAGCAGAAGCTGAGGGCTAATTATCGAGTGATTTGAATTCTATAGATGGATTTTGCCAGACAGAGTCCTAGCCATGGAGCTTCGTAAAGCCTCAGAGAAGTCTTTGGGCAAGTTTTACCTCTCTGTGCCTCTGTTTCCTCATCCGCAAAAGGGAAGCAATAAAGCTGTTTCTTAGGTAGGGTTTGTGGTGCGGATTAAACGGTTGGAATGGTGTAAGGCACCCCCTGGAACAGAAGGCTGTGTAAGGTTCAACAAAGGAACTGTGTGAGGCTGCCTGGAACAGAAGAGTTCCGTAAGCACCAGCTGCTGAAAATTCACCCGGGCTTGCATGAACACAGCCAAAGGGCCTCATGTCGTGCGTCAACTCCAAAAGTTCTGAAACTCCTCACAGAGCCTTCCTTGGAGTCCTCCACACAGGGGCTGAAGCTGGTGGCACTGTCGTAAGATCATACCAGTGCGGTCACAAAACTGTTGAGAGAACCATGTTGGTCCAGTCTCTTCCCAGAAGTCATGTAACTTTAGGGACACCTGAGCAGCAGGCCTCCTGAGCCTCAGGTGATTCCCCCATGTATGGCTCTGGGCACGTACGCTCATGGACTTGTCTTAGAACAAACTGTAATGCATCAGCCACAGTTGGCCACAGTAAGATGTGCGTCTCACCTGGGACTGACTTCCAGCCTTGCTGCCTTAACACGCTTGGTTAGGTTGATTTAACACGTTCACAAACTGACACATTAAGTCCCGAGAGATGTCAGACACAGACGTTTGAACCCAAGATGTCTCTAGACATCACTGTGCACGGGACACACCATTTGGGCACAGGCTCGAGAGAACGGGAGGCTATTCAGGAAAGGGATAATGCCAAGGACACCAGCAACACACTTGACCTGGTTCTTAGCTGTGCTAACCTTACGCTCGCCCTGGCTGTGATCACAGATCCACAAGAGTCGACACAAGCTTGCCTTCTGTGAAACCCTGGGCCTCCAGCAATATTTTTATTTTCTCTAAAATTACCAGAAGTGATAGGGGCATGTGGCTCACTCAGTCGGTAGAGCGTGCAACTCTTGATCTTGGGGTCGTGAGTTAAAGCCCCAGGTTGGGAGTAGAGATTACTTGAAAAGAAACGAAAACTTCTGGAAGTTCTATTATGACCATTGCCTATGAAACAGGAGCCAAATTATCTTTGCTGTGGATCTGGGTAGAGTTTTAATCTTCAAAATCTAGATTCATATTTGTGTGTGTGTGTGTGCACCACAGAGTTTGAAGACCTCTGAGGTACTGCCTAGCAATCTGGATGTCACTGAACAAAATTTCAGTATGAGACACTCTATGAGAGATGAGATGCATCCTCTGTGAAGACTTTCAGCTTTAGTTTGAAGTTAGTAAGAAGAATTGACAAAGTGCAAAGAAGTTAAGATGGTTTAGTATTTGCTCCCTGCGTATTAGGGAGCAAATAAAAGTCCTTCCAACTGCTAATTTAGGGGTGCTAATGGGTGTTAGAAAATGAAACCAATTAAAGTCATTTTTAAAACCGTGTTAGACCATTTTACCAGATGATAATAAGAGTGTGAAAGAGACATTACCATTCATTTATACTTTTATAGTAATTTGATAATGAGCAATTATCCTTTAATTGGTATTGCCCCTTATCGGTTTCGAGGCGCTTATGCAGACATCTGAAGCGTATTAACAACGCTTTCCAGTGGGGGGAGTGGGATGTTTGGATCTCCCTTTTGCAGTAAAGGAAACTGAGGTTCAGAGCATTTAAGTGAATTATTTAAGATCGTGTGGCTAGTAAATGACAGATGAGGACGTGCTAAAGGAAAGACCTAAGTACATCTCCGCATATCTACTCCACAATCTGTCAGTTCTGCTGAATTCTTGAAGCAAGGAGATCCCCAGCATGTGTGCGGCAATATTCAAATCATTGGCTCAGTGAGAAGGATAGCTACCCAAGGATGCCTAATTTCTTTTACCTTATAGAAGTCTTGTTTTTAAAGAACGTGCCGGAATCGGCTTCTCTTTTGTTGTTTTTAATATGACTTTTCTTGCAGGGTTCTCTTGTGAGAACGTAATAAATGCACATAAAGTTAACACTGACAATGCAAGAAAGCCCCTTGAAGTGAATATTAGAAATCTTAGGGGGTGCCTGGGTGGCTCAGTCAGTTAATCATCCGACTTCTGCTCAGGTCATGGTCTCACAGTTTGTGAGTTCAAGCCCTGCGTCGGGCTCTGTGCTGACAGCTCAGAGCCTGGATCCTGCTTCGGATTCTATGTCTCCCTCTCTCTGCCTCATCCCTGCTTGTGTTCTGTCTCTGTCTCTCAAAAAAGAATAAATGTTAAAAAAAATTAAAAAAAAAGAAATCTTAAGTGTAATTTTCTTTAATGTGTTGGAATGTGAGCAGAGCATGTCTCTGAAATTTCTATGGAGAGCCAAAAAAGAGAGACAGAGAGACTTTTAGAGCGAGTATTTTCTTGGATCTAAGGTATGAAAATGTGCCCTAAAATGAGTGACTTCAGTTACTTCATTCAACTAACATGAACAAAACCAGGGACAATACAAAATGATCAGATATAATTCCTCCCCTCGGGTGCTGAGAACATTTTGGGCTATCTCAGACATTTGTGTCCTGATGATACAAGGAAGTTAGTGACGGTGTTGTGAAAGAAAATGCAAATATTAGTAAATTTGGAAGGACAGTAGCAAATATTAGGAAGAGAATTATGATTTCATCTTCCTTATACCATTATACGGGGATACAGCCTAACAGTGGACCTTTTTGTGCTAATACCAAATAGGACGCCATTAGTAAGACAGAAAGGCTCTTTGAATGTCCTTTCTTTCGAAACCAGAATGAAAGATGGCTAAAATGTGTGTTTCCTTCATAGAGTTGTCCCTGAAAATGTATCCCTCCTTGGGGACTTGGATAACTTTGAGGAACACTGCTCATTCTTCAGACATGTCAAGTCTCTTAAAAGTGATATTTACTTCCACATTCTGCACTGCGTCAGAAATTCTTCACACGGTGACCCATGCCAAGTATTGATATGTCTTTTAAAAAATTTTTTAATTATAGTATCTTTCAAACCTAATTATTACTTTCACTTATCATAATAATTAAAAATCCCATTATGATAAATCTTTCGAACTCGATAATTATATAATAATTGTAACAGTCATTATTGTATTTGTTATATTTTAAGTTGTACAAATGTGAACACAATTAAAACCAAAATATGCCCACTTTCCCTCCAATTCCCCTTCAAGAAATAACTTCTACTGCTACCGTTAGTGTGTATCTTTTGTTTTTACTATCTTTTTAATGCTTATTTATTTTTGAGAGAGAGAGAGACAGAGTGTGAGCAGGGGAGGGGCAGAGAGAGAGGGAGACACAGAATCCAAAGCAGGCTGCAGGCTCTGAGCTCTCAGCACAGAGCCCAATGTGGGGCTCCAACTCATGGACCGTGAGATCATGACCTGAGTCGAAGCTGGCTGCTTAACTGACTGAGCTACCCAGGTGCCCTTTTACTATTTTTATTTAAGCATAAATATTTATATTATTAGAGACATACTTAATATATGTTGAGTATTATCTATTTGTGAGGCATAGAATTGTTAACCGCATTGGAATCATGCTCTGTTATATTTTATTTGTTTATCACAATTTTCAGTGAATAATAATTTATCATCACCCTCTTGATACTTGATACGTAAGTGACTATTTGTCATGTTTAATGTGACAGTCTGATAAGTAAATGCAATGACTTGAGGGTCTCTGCAGAAAACTTTGTTGCTGGCACTTACCAGCCAACCAATAAAGGTTGATCAAGTATATCCAGTTCATGTTTGAAACCACACAGGGGTAAGGGGCACCTACCTCTGCAGAGTTGAAAATCCATTTATAACTGTTGACTCCGCCAAAACTTAACTACTTACAGGGACGCCTGGGTGGCACAGCTGGTTAAGCATCTGACTCTTTTTTTTTTTTTTAATTTTTTTTTTCAACGTTTATTTATTTTTGGGACAGAGAGAGACAGAGCATGAACGGGGGAGGGGCAGAGAGAGAGGGAGACACAGAATCGGAAACAGGCTCCAGGCTCTGAGCCGTCAGCCCAGAGCCCGACGCGGGGCTCGAACTCCCGGACCGCGAGATCGTGACCTGGCTGAAGTCGGACGCTCAACCGACTGCGCCACCCAGGCGCCCCAAGCATCTGACTCTTGATTTTGGCTCAGGTCGTGATCTCATAGTTTTGTGGGTTTGAGCCGCTGATTGGGCTCTGCACTGTGGGCACAGAGCCTGCTTAGGATTCTCTCTCATTTCCTGTCTCTCTGCCCCTCCCCCCCTTCTCAAAATAAGTAAATAAACTGAAACAAAATTAAAAAAAAAAAAAAAAAAACTTAACTGCTTACAGCCTGTTGTTGACCAAAACTAATAACACAGTCCACTAACACATACTTGGTGTGCTATATGTATTATACACTGTACTCTCACAATAAAGTCAGAGGAAAGGAAATGTTATTCTGAAAATCATAAGGAAGAGAAAACACATTCCCTAGTACAGTGCTGTATGTTTCGCCAACAATCCTCTTTAAGCGGACCCGCGCAGTTCAAACCGGTGTTGCTCGAGGGTCAACTGTAATTGATTCCTTCTGAGTTACTTTAGACATGTTGAATTATTAGAGAAAAAAAAAAATTAAGACTTGTGGCTAAGACACTCAAGTTACCCAGTAAGTCTGCTCTTTAATTAAGACCATATATACAGAAGCGAGAATGTGTTTTCAAGCAAACAGGTCCCAGCTGCGAGTGAAACTCAGCAGAAAAGTTTCGACCTCACAGCAGAAAGAGAAGACTTAGTGTACATTCTCTAGACAAGTATTCCCCTATTATGAAGGTGTGCAGAGATAGCTGTAAACTTCTAATTATTTTACCAGGCTTAAAGGAAACGTTTATGGAAGTAACAACACTCATAAGAGTTGGTTCAAAAGCATTCCAAGCAACTGAAATATTTCAAATAGAAGTAATCTACTCAGCACTTAGGCTATGTCTAGATATAACAAAGTGCGTAATAGTCATTCAGTGGTTGTTAACCTAGCACTTACTATCTTTGCTTGTTTCTATTGGGAATTGAAATAAAAATAAGAAATAGACTGTTCAAGGACTCTACAGTTGTATAAATGCTTTCACCTGCGTTATTTCTTAGCAACTGTGATGGAGAATGGACACTGGGAGAGATGAAGCCCAAGCAGAATAAATACCTCCCAGCCAGTTAAGTGATAAAACCAGAAATCAGAAAAAGGCTGTCACCTCAGAGCCTACACAGGAAGGACAGGAAGGTTTTAGCTGCAGAAATCCTACCTTTCCTGTGCCCAAGTACTAAGAGATCTTCTGACTTTTCTTGCTCTGCCGAGAGACCGCCTCAGATTCTATTTCTAGATGCAGTGCTCACTCGTTGGTTTTGGTATCCAACCCATCAGCTGTTTGCCAGTCCTCTCCAGTGTTCTTTCCACTACACCTTGTTGCTTTCCAAGAACACACAGCTTCCGCCAAAGCAACAAACATTTCTAAAGCACTTACCCTGTTCTAGGTAAATAGGGTACCATTGCTGTCCCCAAAAGCTCACAGTCGTAAAGGGCTGTGAGACACATAAACAGGTAATCACAATATATTGTGGAAGGGCTAAAGTAGAATAATGCTCAGAGAAGACAAAGGGAGGCCCTCATCCAACTGGACTTCGCAAAAGACCTTTTGGAGGAAATGATGGGAATTGAAGGATCAATGAGAATTCGCCGGGTGACATTGGAAGAGACCAGCATGAGTCAAAGTGTGGGCCTGAATCATCATGAGCCTTTGGAAGCTCCCTAGGGAATGGTTTTGCTAGAACAAGGGATAAGAAGTAGGCTTAGACTCTCGCCTCATGGTTTATGTTAAAGAACTTGGCATTTATTTGCTGATATTGACAAGAAGCCATTTAAACGTGTTATTGAGGGTGACCTAGCAGATGTAGGTTTTGGAGCGAGCCATGCAGTGCATGGATTTGTAAGGACAGAGTGGAAAGCAGGAGTACCAATTAGGAATCTCTCAAATTGTGAGTTTCCCAACTGTCTTTATAACAGCAACAGCGTTCTTGAGAAAAAAAAAATCCGACCCTGAAATTGAATAAATATAGGATGTAGAAAAAGAAGAAATCCTAGGGCTTCCTGGAACAAATTTTGAAGACCATCGATCTAGATGGAGATGAAGGGAGAAGGAAGTAGCAGCACTGATCTATCGTAGCTGAGATCAATGGAAAGATTTGTAATTTATACAGGAGGGAAAATCAGATGTGGATGATTGCTTGGATGCCAGTCACGGAGAGAGGAAATCATTTCTAACATGGTAACAACATTTACTGACAGCATTTACCAGGCATGTGCAAAGCCCTGTACTGAGTTCTCTACCTGATTTATGTCATTCTTACAACAAGCCTGTAAGAGAGGTACAATTATCAACCCCATTTTACAGAGGAGGAATTGGGCCAAAACTGAGTTACGACTGAAACCCAGATCAGTGTGTGACCCAAGAACAGCTTATTTTCCAGGAAGCGTGATACACCAAGAATGGAACCATAGGGCACCCAAGTTTTAAGTGGTGAACAGAGGGAGAGATTTTCAAAAAGAAAAGAAGGAGCCGTCAGGAACTCTAGGGAGCATGCCATCGGTAGTGAATACTATAATAAGATAAAGACTGAAAAACAGCCGTAGAATGGACCTCATTGACAACTTGATGAAAGTAGTTTTCATGGAGTGCTGAGGCTCGTTGGAGCCAGACAGTGAATTGAAGCAGCAGGGAATTGAAGCTGGAGACCAAGGGTAGGAACGGCTCTTCAAATACATTTACCTAAGAAGAGAAAGAAAGAGCTAGAGCAGTATCTGGGGGAGACAGAGCCAGAGTGGCTGTTTTTGGATACAAGTGACTTGGGGATATTTAAACGGAAGAGGATGGTGCTGTTGGAGGAGGAGTGAGTGGGGAGATCTGGTGGAGTCACAGCTCTTGGAGACAAAGCTCAGGACCCACTGAGGCTGGAGTCTTCAGTGGAAGAAAGGACATCTGTGCTTTTTAACAGGAGGGAAGCAGGTAAGGACAAATGCAGAAGGTGGCTGATTTGTATTACGGATCTCAGACTCGAAGCAGCTCCCACAAATGTTTCTGATAGCTCAGTGAACTAAAAGATGGACTCAGGGGCGCCTGGGTGACTCAGTCGGTGAAGCATCTGACTTCGGCTCAGGTCATGATCCCATGGTCCGTGAGTTCGAGGCCCGCGTTGGGCTCGGTGCTGACGGCTCGGAGCCTGGAGCCTGCTTCTGATTCTGTGTCTCCCTCTCTCTCTGCCCCTCCCCTGCTCACGCTCTGTCTCTCTCTGTCTCAAAAATAAATAACATTAAAAAAATTTTAAAAAGAAAAGGTGGACTCAAATGATCTGAGCGAGGAGATGGGGTTCTTTACTGGCCTTGACGAGATGAGTGAAGGTTCATAACAGAGCCTGGGAGGTGAGGGAGGAGTCAAGAAAGATAAGAACAAGGATTTGTGAGCAACCCTGAGGACCCAGCTGAGAGCAGCAATTTTGGGATACCTGAATTTCTTCTCCAGGGAGCTCATGACCTTGGGAAAGTTATATTTAACTCTCCCCAGCATCCCCAAGCCCTCCGTTTTTGGAGACGCCTCTGTTTATATCAGGTGCCATTGGCATTCTCTGCTTTGCCTTTTCCTTATTTAAAAAAAATTTTTTTCTAATGTTTATTTATTTTTGAGAGAGACAGAGACAGAATGTGAGTGGGTTGGGGCAGAGACAGAGGGAGGCACAGAATCCAAAGCAGGCTCCAGGCTCTGAGCTGTCAGCACAGAGCCCGACGCGGGGCTCGAACTCACCAGCTGGTAGATCATGACCTGAGCGGAAGTCAGACGCTCAACCGACTGAGCCACCCAGGCGCCCCTTTGCCTTTTCTTTCTAAATCTCATGAGAAATACACAAAGGATACACCAGGTCCATCTCTTGACATTCCATGATGGCTGGTCATACGTGCATTGGAAGCAAGTGGTGGGTACTACCAAAGAGCTGTTAGTTCCAGGCAAAGCTTAAAACGCTGTTGGGAAAAGATGATTCTGTATTTGGTCATAGTGCACTGAAAGCATCTGACCACATCGATGGCCAGCAAATTTAGTCCAATGGGGACTTCACTTTGATGGGCCATCACTGGAGAATGCTGGTCATAAAACCTTACATTCCCGGAGCGGATGGTGGTGTTAGCCCACAGAATTTATGGCTAATGGTATGAATTAAGTCAAGCTGGTCTTGCTTCCATGAGGTCTTACCTGCCACCAAGGAGTGAAGGGGATTCCATGGGAGTCACTGAAACTGAGAAGTCACTTTCAACAGACGGCTCCTAAATAAAATAGGAGCTTCTTGAGGGACTAGCAGGAGCGCTAGATGAATGTGCCTGCAGATCATCGAAGAGCCCAGAGAGGTCGCTGGGATGGTCCCACAACCACCTGACACGAACCTGAAGTGGGAAAACACACAGCAAGACGTGACTGAAAGCTAATGGCTGTCTCGTGCAATCCTGATTGGGCGTGTGCAGTCCTGAGCACACACGTGCTGTGCCCTGAGTGTGCACGCTACGTTCTGAGCACACCTGCCACGTCTACATCAGCATTAGGCTCTCTGAAAAGGCCTTTTGCAAAGCAAGTTCAAAGAGGCTAAGCTTGATTTCCAACGTGTCATGAAATGCTATCATAGTTCTCTTTAGGTCTACACTTCATTTATCCTAAATGAACTTGGCTGCTGACACATTTCGTCGTCCGTTGATGTGAAAGTATTACGTTTCACTAACTTAATAAGACTAACAGCAGTGTTATTTTTGGTTGCTAGAAGGCTACCAGTGCGATCCATAACTTGTGGCTAACAAGTACCTGCTAAAACCTGTAATCATGTCGCTGTGCAAGGGGACCCAGATGTCATCGGTTTGTTTTGCTTTGCAAGTGGTGATGCACTGTCTGTGAATGCCCCAGCTTTTCTTACACCACAGCTACCTCATTTGCCAAATATGGGAATGATCCTTTGTTCATGTTAATTGAAAATGACATCCTTATTCATCATATGCAATTTTTTTAGTCATTAAAATTCTGTCCAAAGCCTACCCAACTGAGGAGAACGGCTGAGTAATACCCTGGGCTTGTTAATCTATTGTCATCAGCCTTCTGTTTTATCCTCCTGACATGAACAGAAACAGGAACTCTGATGTCCAAACTCTGCCTTTGATTCTGCACCCAAAATGGAATGCTGGAGCAGTTAGACTCATGATCTGGAAACGTAGTTTTGGCCTAACTTATCCAGAAAATGTCCAGAGTCCCTCATTTCACTGGAAGGTTCAAAGACTTAGGCCTGATTGGATTCCCAGTGGAAATAAAAATTCTTCGGACACATTTTCCTTTACGTTGTTACCTACGCCCGCATAAGTACACAATGGAACAACCATCTAGTGCGATCGATTGATGAAGACAGTGAGCTGAAATGAAATTCGAAAGGAAAAAAAAAAAAACACCTCTAACAATAACTCTGGATCTAAATTATACTGCTAATCATCACCCGAATTAAGAGATAGCCACAGGCTGTATCTGTTTAACGTCTTATTCTTTCTTGGTGACCTTCTGAAAAGTAGTAAAAAACACATTAAAATAATTTATATTCGATGTCAAAAATGTGTTTTATTTTTTTTATAATAAAGGTTTCCATCCCTTTGATTAAATTTATGTTTATATTTGACGCGTTCTTGAGGTACATAAATTCTCATGACAGCAAAAGTCCACATACTCACAGTACCCAGGGCCAGGTTGAGTTGGATTTGGACACATGACATAAATAAAAGTGGTTTTATGTTTCACCTTCATCTGGTAGGTGAGCACTCCACCTTTTCTTGTGAAACATAATCGGTTGTGACATGGCAAAATTAGATCCTGGCTATTTATTATCTTCTGAAATCAAACCCCATAACTGGGAAAGCATGTGGTAGGTCTGCTGGGGCAGCTTGTATTCAGAGAGGAAAGGGGGGGGGCTTTCCAGTTTTATAAGCTCAAGGTGATTTTCTCCAACATCTCGAGCATTTTAATTAATTACCCTGAAAGATTGAGTAAATTATTATTTGAATACTTTATGGCATTACATGTTAACGTTTCAAGGACAAAGTGCTGTACTTTGCTTTTCAACAATGCCTCATCTGTCAGAATATATCTTTGAAATTTATGTAGTTTGCTGCAGAGTAAGGGGGGGGGGCAGACCTGGAGTCCTGTGAATTATTAGGAGACACCAGAGTCGAATGTGATCTATCCCACAACAAAAGGAATATTTATCGATACCTGATTTCAAGTCCGAAATTAACAAAACGAATAGTGAAATCGATTAGCTGCATTTTCTCAGAACATGTTAAAATATAATTGGCTTTCTTCGATGAAGTTCTTCTGATATTTTTTGGAATCCTTGGCAGAGCCGTAAGGCTAAGCAAATGCCTTCAAATCAGACCAAAACAAATTTTGCAAAAATGGTTTTGGGCATGTCAGTCTCATGCTGGGCGCCATGCTTCACAAAGTATGCCGTGAGAGCTGTGTTCTGCTGTTTATGCTTATGGATAGAAGGTGTTTCTGTTCAGATATCACAATCTGGAAGATATATATGAAAAGCGTTCTTGAGCCTGCAGAAAGCCTTTGATGCTGAACTTGACAAAGTCTGTTTAAATGTAGAGACTGCATCACATGTCATAGGCTGCTCAGTTGATCTTTGTAACCAATAACAACCTTCCCTTTGCAGATATAATCTTTCTTTCTCCATAAGGGCACTCAACCTTTTACTAACTTCATCCTACCATCAGTAGATTAGATTAAATCCCCATTTACTGCATCATATTAATATTTTCAATGGCACACTAATCCAAGAAATAAATGTGTCAGTTTCTATGGCCACATGGTAATGGGCATAGCCATCACAGAGTGCCTTAAGGCCACATAAAAGACTTAATGTACAGATTGAAAAGAGAAGCACATTATTTATTACGAAGCTATCAAGCCGAGAAATTTAGCAATCTCGTTTTTTAGATTTGCTCATTTGACCTGGGCCAATTTGCCCCACTGGTAATACTGAATATTCAGTATCACAATGTTTTTGCAGTTTTAAGGATAAAGTGGTCACACTAATTTGATTCAGAGCAGTTTATTGAATTGAATGATTTTTATGTCCCTGAAATGTTTATTGATACTTCTTTTTTAGTTCAAGTGACTTAAAATGTAAGAGGGTCCAGGGTGTAGTCCTCCTTATAGTGCTGCTGAGGGGAGTCTGTTTAGCAAAAACAGTAACAGAGAGAGATGGAAACAAACCTGTTTGGCCTGATTCTGTCATCTGGGTGGGAACAGGTGGGGAGAGAGAACAGGGATGGAGATGGCGAGTGAAAGAATGTGCTCCCCATAACTCCTCTATTCCACAAGGTTTGAGTCTCTATGAGCTTTGGAGGGAAGGTTTGATTCAACCAGAAAATTTGTAAAGGGAAATTCAGAGAATGGAAGGTTTGCAAAGAAAGCCTCTCCTCTCTCATTCTCTGCCTCTCAAACCTCACACCCCCTCTTTTCCTTTCTACAATAAGAGCAACGCTGGGATCATTTGGTAAAATGGAAGAGACCCTCTCCCAACACAAAGCCCGCTGGCTCCCTTCCACATATTGACATTCGAGCCAAAAACGAAATTGAAAATGACAACTTCACATTGGTTATTTGGCATCATGTAGTTTTAAAAAGTCAAACATGTTTAATGGATTCTACTTTTCTTAAAAGTGAATGTTGACAAACTAATTCAGAACTTGAAGGCAGCCTTTGGTTGCTGCTGGTAGCTAAAAAGTATAGAATTGGAATAGACCTAATTATTGTTGATCGATTCATTCATTCATTGAACTGTGCACATAAAAATCGAGGGGATTGCTTTCCTTGAAGTTTGACGGTAGACTATGTTTCAGATCAAAGGCTGTGTTGATCAATGCTATGGTGTAGTATCGGGACGATTCTGAACATTTTCAGGCATATAGAATTGGAGGGCCCACTGCTGACTGTCCACTTTATATATTTCTTTGCTTGGTCTGTTCCTTGATTATTTGGCATGATTTATCATTCGAAAAGACGGAATCTGGAGTTACTACTACAGAGTATTCATCTGCATATCCAATGACGTTTGCATTTATATTACATTTGGAAAATTCTGTTTTAGTTTGGGATTTGGGTAGAGAATGTTTACATTTTGTGGATATTTTACTGTGTTTCCAAAACCCTGTTGGAAGAATTATTTTTTTCTAATATTCCTTTACACTTTCTAAGAGAGCTATTATTAACAGGGTACCCCTACTAACAGTATTTTACCACTGACAACAGCTGACATTTCTAGAAGCTCACATGTCAATAAAAGAGTAGAAGGAACCGGTGGGGAGACAGGAGAGACTTAGCAGAGCATATTAGTGGCTTTAACCAAGCCCTCCCAATCTGTTGAAGTTTCCAACTTTATGTTCTGGAAAAGCCCATTTCCAGTAAGTCAGAATAACCCTCCTGACAATATTTCATCAGCCATCAATGCTAAAGAGAAGTAGCTGATACTTCTCTTCTCTCTAATTCTCTCTAATACAGGCAGCTTGAAGTGGAGAACAGACAGAAAGCTGTTACCAACAGACTAGTTGGAAATAAATGTCTGTGCAAATCGCTGTATTTTAATTTTATTAGAGAATGTTACCTGTCCCTCCATGGAAAAGTGGCTGCAACAGACTTTTTGTGGCTATTTTCTGGCACAGTATTAACACAATCATCCCCTAATTTTTCTAAGAAGTAATTAAAGAGCTCTTTGTTCTTAAAGAAACACGTATTTCTTTTTCTTTGTCTCTGTTAACATTTGGTTTGTGTTTTGACAATAAAAACATGATGTCTTAAGACTTCTTTCAGAATTCAAGCACAAAATCTGTAAAAGTCTCAATTTAAAATAAATATATACTTTTATAAACCTAGGGAATAGAATAAGTATTTTAGTAAGGACATGCTGCGGGCTAGGCCTGCTGAAAGTTCTTTAAGCCTGTGAGTAAAGGAGATGTTTCCTACCATAAAATTCTTTATGGCCTGAGCTTTAAAAGGATTAAATGTATTGTATACCTAAAACACTGAGTACATATAGTCCCGCTGTCATAAAATCCTTCACAGAGCAACAAGTGAAGTACTTGTTGTATTAACAGTACTTTTCAATTGAAGTTAAAAATATGAGGGTTTTTTCCCCCCTGTTCCTCCACTGATGCTTGTTGGTGAATTTAGAAAGGGTCAATGCAAATATTCTTACAGCAGAAAACGTGAAAGGAAATTTCTATAGCGTTTTGCCGGCTTGGTTCCTAAAAGAGTGAGTTATCGTTTCTCTCTCCCAGGGTCATTAATAATGACAGATGTACATGGTGCAGAGTTCACCTACATTATTGTCAGTAGCACGGCTGGCAAGAGAATATTTATTACAAGAAGAGGAGGGACAGAGAGACATGATGTTGAAACAGAAGACAAGACCAGAGTTCAATTGTTTTTTCCATTGAAATAAAATATAATCATTCCCTAAGCGTTCTTAATAGCATTTATTTCTAAGCATTCTTATTGCGAATATATTTCATCTCCATAAATGTTCCTTGTAGTGTTGACTTAAAAACAGAAAATAATCAGGCACTCATTTTAATTTTATTTTTCCAGTAAGCCTGTCTAATAATCGAATATATTAGGATGACTCTAAAATATCTTTTGAATTATTGATAGGAGGACTGTTTGATTGTCAAGGCCTCCTTCCCCCTACCATATTTTAAGAGGACTTAAAATAGGGACAGCTAGCATTGAAATACTGACTTGAAATTTTACTTAAATGAATATGATAATAAATACAGGTTCCAAGATGAAGAATTGACAGAGTACGTTTGTGCTCCCCTCTCTCTCCCTTTCGGTTCCCTCTTACCTCCGTCCTACCCACCCCCCCTTCTAATTTTAGCCTATTAAGACAACTATACTTGGAATTCCTTTCCTGAGTTAGTCTGTTGATTGTCCATTGAGGTACAAAGGAACGCCTGTGCTTGGATCAGGTTTTCTCTGCCTCCCCCCGCTCCCCCACCCCCATCTACAGCAGAACCAGTCCAGAAATAGCCTCTTCAGTGGAAATCTCTGACTGAATTCTTTTTTAAAAAGAGGGGGTGGGGTAGGGAGAAATGAAATTGAATACAGTGACTTTTTTTTTCCTCCCTAATTTCAGAATAAAGAAAGGGAAGGGAGGGGAACGTAGCTTAATCACACAAATTCCCAAGAATAGAGATATACAAATAAAGACATATGAAAAGAAATCTCACAAGCCATTTTATCACTTAGCTGACAAAAGTCACACAACCTCTCAGCATTATTTTTGAGAAGGATTGTGGTTGTAACATAGGTGCAGCCTTGGGTATGGCAGGTGGTAAGTGTCTCATAAATTTTAGCTTCCTTTACCTTTAAGGGCAAAATGGACTACCTTGTTCATTTTCCTATCCCCTTAGCAATGGCATTGTGTCCATAATCAGAAGGCTTTCAGTAAATATGTGTTTAATGTATGTATAAAAGGTAGAGGTATACAGGATATTTGGCATTAATAAAATTCATATCCATAAATATATTCTAAGATAGTTATAGCTGTGCAGCCATACTGTTTATAAGCAACCCCCCATTGTTGGTCAGAAGTCGTTTTTACAGTGCTGGTTGACAATGAGGAAACCTCCCATCTCATGGCCTCAAGGCCTCATGGGTAGGGTTTGGCCTAACTGACCCACTGAAAAGAACTGCTTTCAATTCCCCAGTTCTCTGTGGAAGATGTTCCTTTTTTTCTTTTTAATGTTTGTTTATTTATTTTGAGAGAGACAGAGTGGGGGAGGGGTGCAGAGGGAGAGGGAGAGAGAGACTCGCAAGCAGGCTCATCACGGTCAGTGCAGAGCCCAATGTGGGATTTCAACTCACAAACTGTGAAATCATGGCCTGAGCTGAAACCAAGGATCCTTAGGGATGCTTAACCAACTGAGCCACCCAAGTGCCCCAGAAGATGTTCTTTTAAAGCAGACTTCTAAGTCATCATTCATTCTCTTCTAATTTGAAAGAAAAAACAATTTGTGCCTTTTCCAAATTAAAACCAAGCAACACAAATACAACGTTTCATGGAATAAAAGGGAACTAATACCCTAAAATCACTAGTTATGTGCTATCAAATGGTATTGACAAGAGTAGAGTAAAATCAGGACTCAGGTAAAAACTGAAATATTGTTCTGTGTCAAGAAACTATCCTCAGATAGGCAGAATGAATTAAATCCCTGCTTGTTAGTTGGTTGGGAACATTCAGATCAGAGAACCAAATTAAAACAGATCTTTTTGATGATAAGGCTCAAGGTAAAACAATTTCACTGCTTTTCCCCTTTATAAATATTTAAGCATCCAATTTAAATTAAGGAAAAATGGCAAGCCCTACATACACAGTTTTCCAGAAAGGTGTAGTATTGCAATAGCCATGGAGAGCCCGTCAGACAGTATTCACTGTTTTTTTAAATAATTCTTACTGTCAGTTGTCCACAGCTTTTTAAAACAGGCTGGAGGTACCTGTTATTCCTCTGCCTCCGTTTTATCCACTTCTTCACTGCTGCTTCGAACATGATACCAAGGGAAGCTATGCTTCATCCTGCTTGACAAGTTACAGTTATTAGAGTGTTCCCAAGTTACATGGTCAATACCTTCAGAGGTGTTTTATGCTACTTTACTTAGTCGTCGTGGCAAGACATTTTTTCCAGGTGCAACTTTTTCAGGGAAACTGAACGATGCTCCAAACATGTAATCAACATGTGAAATGCACGCCATCCCACACCCATTGAGTGTGTCTTCTGTTGTGCAATAACAGAAATCTTTAAAAAAAACACAAAAATCCTCAAGGAAATGAGTGTGCAGCGCTTAGGGAGTTGCAGGAATCTTGCGTAGAAGCCAGACTTCCACGTTTGCTCTCTCAATTCATTTGTGCCGCGATCCTGAAATTACGGGAATACCCCCTTTCTATAGAAGAATTAGATTCCTCCCGTTTTAAAACCTCCCACGTGCACTGTCCGATACAGCATGGAAAGATCTAGTTTCCACCGACCTGCAGGTGAGCTCTGACCATTGGGTAGGCACTGCTGTCCCAGGCTCTGTGAGGGAAACTTGTGATTGGCAGAGGTTCCCAAAGGACTGCAGACATGGTGGCCGCTCAGGCCACTCGCTTGCCATCGCTGCTCTGTCGCAAGACTCGTAACCTGGCCCACGAAACTCTACTGTCCCTGAGCTGTGGATGTAGCACAGGTAGAATTAGGCTTTATGCTTCTTGGTGACAGTACTAATGCTTTTCATAATGTACTTGCTTGTGTAGATAATACTTTTTGCTCTGTGTCCTTTTGTCTTTATTTTTTTCCTCCTAAGTGGGTTCATTTTCTCCCTGCAATGGCGCACGCATTCCCAAGGGCCACCGAGGCTGGGCTGGGAGCCGTGAGTTGCTACTTATTACATTTAACATTCGTCTTACCATGAGTTAAGGGGCCAAAATGATTGTTCCGTATATAGGGCTGCCGGGCTTTCAATTGCCTCTATTCTTCATAGTCCAATAAATAAATTTTCCTTTTTTTAATAGCACATTTTCTACATCATAGCCCTTAGCAAACAAGCAAGAATCGATAAGTATTGAACTTCATTCAGCATCAACTGTGTAAATAAAATGTCAATTGTTCGGGCTCTTAGTCTGGAAGAGTCTTAGTCTTTCATCAAGGCTATCTGGAACCTTCTGACTCCCACCGGGAGGGAATCGGCACAGGAGCAATTATCCGTGCCAGGATGATAGCAAGTCTATGCTTGTATAGATCCCCTATGCTTCAGAAAGCTCAATGAGAGGGACATTCGGAGACCCAAGGGCCAGAGCAGTGAGATACACATTCTTGGCCAAGCACCACACCTCTCCTGGTCCTGTCTCATTTAGAAGTGTAGAGCCTCACTCGTGCGGAGACTTTATGGTGCACAACCGAAGCAGACACTTTAAACTTACATGCGTTCTCAAGAACAGGTAAAACCCTTCTGCCCAAGCTCACGAGGGAAAAGGGGAGCCAGAGTCGCAGCACAGACACGGGCATCTGAGAGCACGTTAGGAAATAGAACACTTCCTCTCATCGTTAGAGTCTTTAAATTACAGACGGGAACGTTCGTAACTTCAGGGCAAGTTGTCCCCTGTGACTGCAGTAGAAGTCCTCAGAGGTGTTCATCCCAGACCAGAGCCACCTTGTGCAATCAGTGGGGTTCTGACACCACAGGACAGAACTCCGCTTGGAACACAGGTCCTGCAGAGCTGTGTGGCCTGACCCCGTCTCACTCTCCCCACCTTCGATTTGCTTGGTAAAATGAAACAAAGTCCTATTGGCTTTTGGGGGGGTTTGTGAGGATTAACTTATGAGATGATATATGTGAAACGGCTTTATCTAAAGTGCAATACAAATGATACTCTTTCTGGTATTGCTGCTGATAGAGTCATAGTTGTTGTTTGTGTTATTAGACTATGTCTTCCCTGAGTTTGAGTATTTGGAGAGACCCTTTATGATGCAACCAGAGAACTTTATAAAGCAGAACCTAATAAAATGTGGGGCTGGCGTTTGGGGTGCTAAAAAGATCTGACCTGTGATTCCTAATGGAAAGAGTATCTTTTTGACGAGAGAAATGGTGTCACTTAAAATCTACATGAGAGACAGGTTTTTTTTTTAATTTTATTTTAGAGTGAGAGAGGGGGAGAGTGTGTTTGAATTGGGGACAGAGGGAGAGGGAGAGAGAGAGAGAGAGAGAGAGAGAGAGAGAGAGAGAGAGTCTCAAGCAGGCTCCATGCTTGGTATGGAGCCTGACATGGGGCTTGATTCCACGACCCTGGGATCATGACCTGAGCTGAAATTAAGAGTCGGACGCTCAACCAACTGGGTCACCCAGGCACTGCGAGATAGTTTCATTATAATTTATAATTATAGCGAAAAAACTACCAGCATGAAAAATAGCCATCATATTAATCACATTGTATATTTCTATCCCCCCAGGTAATAGAGATTTTCAAGTAGGAGGAGGTCAAGAGCATGTATGTTTAGTTTAACACGATGTTGAATCTATCTATTTGACATTATTCAGATTTTTTTTTAAATTTTTTTTTTAACGTTTATTTTTGAGACAGAGAGAGACAGAGCATGAACGGGGGAGGGGCAGAGAGAGAGGGAGACACAGAATCGGAAGCAGGCTCCAGGCTCTGCGCCATCAGCCCAGAGCCTGACGCGGGGCTCGAACTCACGGACCGCGAGATCGTGACCTGGCTGAAGTCGGACGCTTAACTGACTGTGCCACCCAGGCGCCCCCAGATTTTTTTTTTTGATTAAGTAGTCAGGGGCGCCTGGGTGGCTCAGTCAGTTGAGCGTCCAACTTTGGCTCAGGTCAGGATCTCGTGGCTCGTGGCTTCCAGCCTCGCGTCGAGCTCTGTGCTGACAGCTCAGAGCCTGGAGCCTGCTTGGATTCCGTGTCTCCCTCCCCCTCTGCCCCTCCCCACTTGCGCTTTCTCTCTCTCTCTCAAAATGAATAAGTAAACTTAAAATTAAAAAAAAAATTAAGTAGTTATGTTTGGTTTGTCTCCAATTTCACCAGTGTAAAAATTCATATTCAGCGCTATAGGCAAAGCCAGAGTTAAGCATCATTTAGAGACCCTCCCACAATACCTTCTTTGTCTCTGTCTCTGATATTTCTCTATACAAGTCTTCCTCGACTTACGACGGGTTTGCTTTCCGACGTGTAATATACTTTACCCTGCCAGACAGCATAGCTCAGCCTGGCCTACGTTAAACGTGCTTGGAACACTTACATTAGCCTACAGTTGGACAAAATCATCTAACCCAAAGCCTATTTTGTAAGAAGATGTCGACTCTCCCACATAATATATTGAATATTGTACTGCAAGTGACGAGCAGAATGGTTGCCAATGTATCAGTGGTTAACCCTGGCGATCATGGGGTTGACTGAGGGCTGCGGCCGCTACCACTGTTCAGCATCGTGACAGAGTAGTGTACCCATAGCACTAGCCTGGGAGAAGATCAAATTCAAAATTCAAAGTATGGTTTCTGCCGTGTGCATGATGCTTCCACACCATCGTCAAGTCAAACAATCATAAACCATCTTAAGCTGGGGACCGTCTGCAGTAAGAGGCTCCTTGTATCACTGGATAGTTCGTTGTAGCTCGCTTTGCTGAACGGCTGTGGTTTTCACTTCTTGAACAGCCTTCCCTAACCAACCCCTTGCAATATGACGTCTACGTCAACCCTCTTACTGGTATGCTTGTTTCCCAGAGACAAACATTGAATTCTTTCAGCCAAGTCATTCGTACCGTTGCTGGCTTCTCGTGGATGTGTATTGCCCAGTGGACGTCCCTCTCATTGAAAGATTCTTCTTACTTGGTTTACAGCACCTTACTCTCTCTGGACCCTTCTGAGCCCTTTAGCCTTCTCTCTCTCCTTGCATGGACACTTCATGACCCCTTAATGATGGGCAAGCCATTCGACCAGAAAAAAAAAAATTATCCTGACATTTGTCAAAAGAGTCAGGAAGACTTTATTCAAGACTCTTGAAAGAGGTGGTGTCACGACTGTTGCAATAGGGAAGAGAAAACAGGACCAATTCTAACCACAGTGAGAATAAGTGGGAATTTATAGGAGCTAGTTTGAGGCACGTAGGGGTTGGTGGAGGGAAAATTACTAAGGGTAATGACAAAGATTAGGGGAAATTCTTGCCAAACTGATTCTTGCTGCGGGCAGGCCAGGGTGATCATATAGTAAGCTCAGGATGATAAAAGGTGCAGAATTGGATCAGATATTGATGGGGTGGGGGAGAGAGTCTCTCTGAACTGGCTTCGCAGGACTCTGACTAAAACTGTATGCTGGGGGCGCCTGGGTGGCGCAGTCGGTTAAGCGTCCGACTTCAGCCAGGTCACGATCTCGCGGTCCGTGAGTTCGAGCCCCGCGTCGGGCTCTGGGCTGATGGCTCAGAGCCTGGAGCCTGTTTCCGATTCTGTGTCTCCCTCTCTCTCTGCCCTTCCCCCGTTCATGCTCTGTCTCTCTCTGTCCCAAAAAATAAATAAATGTTGAAAAAAAAAAATTTAAAAAAAAAAAAAACAACAAAACTGTATGCTGCATGGACAGACTCTGAAGGCCACGGTGGAGGCACAGTGAGACACGGGCTCTGAGGAACCTGACTAACGTTTGATCAAGGAGAGAGCTTTGTCACTTTTCAACTGTTGCCTTTCTCTTTGCCTTTCGTTCTCTAGTGGGCATGTCGATTGGCATGGTTTTAGCTATGACTCTGTGATGCTGCCTAAAAGACTATCCTAGCTAGACTTCGAGCCCTGTGAGTCTTCAGTTTCATATTTGCAGATATTTTCAGGCCAGCATATCCAACAGCAAACCTATCAGCTCTCTCCCTCTCACCACTTTTTGCCATGATTGTCTGTGTTCTTCTGGTCCTTCGAGCTAAAAACCTGGACGTCTTCTTGGACTGCATCCTTTTCTTCCTCAATAAGTTTTATCAATAAATTTTGTTCATTTGTCTTCGTGGATTCTGATTGAATCTCTGCTTTCACCGGTTCTGTCTCACAGCTGTGTCATGGTGAGAACCTTTATCTGCTGTCTCTGCCTTCAGTTCAGCTTACATGGAACAGACCGCCCGGTGGTCTGACCTTCCTCAGTCACAATGTAATTCTCTGATCCCTCGAGTGGCTGCTTACCTTCTCTTGCATGAAACCTTAAACCTTGTATGGCCTCCTCATGATGCTCTCCCGATGTTTCCAATGCCCTGGAATCTCATGTTCTCGCTGAGCGTTGGACGTTCCCACCTTGAATGCTTGTGCTTGACCCAAATTCTTAAAGCACAGAGTTAAGGGCTACATCCTACTTCTCAATTTTTCCCAATATCCGTTCACCTTGATTTTGTTTTCAAATTTCAATTTCTGTCTATAACATTCGGAAGCAGACTGCTATATTTTCGTACTTAATATTACACTATTTTTGTACTATATTTTATCATCACGTCATCATCCATTGTGAATAATGTCTCAGCAATTAGGTTGAACGTTAGAAGCCACACATTTTTCATGTAGATCCATCTGTTTATCTTATGGGACACATCTTAGATAAATGTGAATTCAATACTTACTGCTTCATCGATGATCAGTGATCTTACCAGGAAAATGTTTTACTCTTCACCTGCTGTTTTTCTTCTGTTCTACAAATACTCAACGTTTTGTTAAGAAATGCAAATGTAAGAAGATTATTTACTGGGTAGTTATCAAATATTTCTCGGGCACACTTATCCTATGAGCACTTGGACAGCGGTAATAGAATACAGTTCTTTGCCTCTCTTCAGTTGAAGTTTGAGAGATACTTGTTCAGAGAACCTAAATACAGCATGTTTGCAAACAGATTTATTATTGGAAAAATTAGGAACTGAGAGGTGAAGTGATTTGTCCAAGAACTGAAGTGAAGAATTAAAATTATTATGCACAATCTTTTTTTAAATTTTTTTAACGGTTATTTATTTTTGAGGAAGAGAGAGAGAAAGAGTGTGAGTGGGGGAGGGAAAGAGAGAGAGGGAGACACAAAATCCGAAGCAGGCTCCAGCCTCTGAGCTGTCTGCACAGAGCCCAACATGGGGCTCGAACTCGTGAACTGTGAGATCGCGACCTAAGCCAACATTGGCGCTCAACTGACTGAGCCACCCAGGTGCCCCTGCACAATCTTTTTTTTTTTTTTATGCCAATGCAATCTTTAAAAAAAAAAAGCAAAATATATAAATAACAAGGACACCGCGGGGCGCCTGGGTGGCGCAGTCGGTTAAGCGTCCGACTTCAGCCAGGTCACGATCTCGCGGTCCGGGAGTTCGAGCCCCGCGTCGGGCTCTGGGCTGATGGCTCGGAGCCTGGAGCCTGTTTCCGATTCTGTGTCTCCCTCTCTCTCTGCCCCTCCCCCGTTCATGCTCTGTCTCTCTCTGTCCCAAAAATAAATAAACGTTGAAAAAAAAAATTAAAAAAAAAAAAATAACAAGGACACCGGGAAAATAGGAAAATGTTGAATGAACTTTTTTTTAAGTTTATTTATTTTGAGAGAGAGAGAGAGAGAGAGAGAGAGAGAGAGAGAGGGAGGATCCCAAGCAGTCTCCTCACTGTCAGTGTGGAGCCCAATATGGGTCTCAAACTCATGAACCGTTAAATCATGACGTGAGCTGAAATCAAGAGTCTGACGCTTAACCAACTGAGCCACCCGGCACCCCGAATGTTGTATGAACTTTGAAATTTAATGCTTTATCTTTGCATAATAATATCTGCAATCCACACCAGATCCATATTATTTAGGCGAGGGTCTACGAAGGGATTGCCTGGTCACAACTTAGAGGTATATCTTGGGGTCCTTTGAAGGGCAGAGGGGTGAATGGAGCATACTATGTTATGTCCTTTCTAGATGGAAACACGTAATGTTGTTTAAGTCAGGTCTTCCAAATCTGTCCAAGTGGAGACTCTTAATTTCGATTAAGTAGATTTATGGAGGCCATGAACATTGTTCTGTAGCTCAGGGATTTGTGTTTATTTTTCTGGGATACCGTCCAATGATAATGTCTTGAGGATTTGAATTTCTGTGATAGGAAAACTAAGATTAAAAAATATTCTACCATCCATGCTGACCTCAAAATAAATTGGACTCTGAATAGTACGGCCAAGATCGCTACAACCCCACCAACCCCAATAACTTGGTTGTGCTTGGTGTGGTTTTGCTTCCTACGGTGTTGGGTATTTGTTGTTGCTGTTGTTGCTTTTACTCATTTTTTGAGGTTTTCCTGATGGTTTCTAGGGCACAGCAAAGTGATATTTAACAAAACGCAGAGATCACAATGGTTATGGAATCTGACAAAGTCCATACAATGCAGAATGTCTCTAACATATTCTGAGATGATAAGCCAGAAGCATAGATAGAAGTTTGCATGTTTCCAGGTGGGGATTTGTTGTATGGACTTTTTGTTGGTATTTGAAGCCTTAATTTAGAGATTCAACTCATTTTATCATTGCATAGGTATAGGAGATCCATAAAAAAGTGTGCATGTGTTGTGCTTAACTTTCTAATTAACCTTAAACTTGTTAACCATTCTGAGGAGAGCCAAAATATGGAAGAATCATTTAGTTGTAAAATTATTTGTAAGTAGCTGCCTTGTCATATATTTGGATTAATAAATTAGATTACTTTTAGCCAGTATGATAAATACAAGTCTTTTGAGTCCCACAGCAATTTTAAATAATGCCAAGCAAACTGAATAACATTTCCCACATTTTAATGAAAATATGAAACGAAAATGAAATTAGCACCACTCCTATATGTTGTAAATAATAGATTTTGCTCTGTTTAGTTATATTATTAAACCTGGGGCACTTATAATAGCTGTAACTAATAATGGAAGAATTAGAAATACTATACCCAGTAAGTGACATGCATGCTTAGTCATGGTTCCCAGTGGAAAACATTCCAACTGTAAAAGATAGTCTCATGGTTTACAAAGATCTCTGTAGTTTCAAATTTTCAGTGATCTGCAGCTATGTGTCTGTTTTCAGAACAAGATATCAAACAGCCAATTCTTTCATTCACTGCTATATAACTTGCCAAAAGGAGCATGATTTATTTAAACAAAAAAACCCAGTAATTTTACTTAAAAAGTTTTTTAATGTTTATTTATTTTTGAGAGAGACAGACAGAGTGTGAGCGGGTGAGGGCAGAGAGAGAGAGGGAGACACAATCTAAAGCAGGCTCCAGGCTCTGAGCTGTCAGCACAGAGCCCTGTGCGGCACTCGAACTCATGAGCCGTGAGATCATGACCTGAGCTGATGTCAGACGCTTAACCAACCGAGCCACCCAGGCACCCCCAAAAACAGTAATTTTAAAAAATGCCCTCTATATAAAGCTGTCTTCTCAGCTCTTGTTCTTGAGTAACAATCCTTCCTATATCATTGGGATATGATGATGCTATTGGTCCCTGCAGTCCAGCAGAGGCAAAATGCCAGTGACAAGAAAAGAAAATGGAACTCATACAGTTCCTACCCATAAGGCAATATACGTAGGGATATTATTGCAAAAAAGGTCTCTTTTTTTCTTTTTTTAATGTCTATATCAGAAGACCTTGATGATCAAGGAAGGGTACAGTTGAAACTGGTACTCTTACACTGATTAGAAATGCATGTCTTGTTTCCTTTTTCTTCTTATTTTTTTAATGTTTTATTTATTTTTGAGAGAGCACACGAGCGGGGGAGGGACAGAGAAAGAGAGAGACAGAGGATCCAAGGCGGGCTCTGTGCTGACAGCAGTGAGCCCCCTGTGGGGGATGTGGGGCTCGAACTCAAGAACTGAACCATGAGCTCATGACCTGAGCCGAAGTCAACCGACTGAGCCACCTGGGCGCCCCACTGTTTCCTTTTTGATTAGCAAGTTGATCTATTTGCTTGCGTAGTCACAAATTTAAAAAAAAAAAAAAAAAAAGGACTACAACGTTTGAACTGCAATGAATTTCAGCTCCTTCGGCATTTACTTGAACACCTATTATGTGTAACCAGCTGTTCCTTAGGGAGGTTGAGAGAAAGAGAGAGAGAATACAGGCCAATTAGAGGAAGGGCAGGCCTTTAAAGAACTTGAAAGGTGATCTCCTTGATAATCATTTTAACTTTATATTTATCCCCTTATATTCATTTTTTGGTCAAGTGATAAATTTATCAGATTATTCTACAATACTCTGTCCAAAGGGAAACCATGAAAACTTAAAAAACAACAACAAAAAAAATACAACAGAAAATTTAGAAGAGTGTGGAATTTCTTTTAAATTACTGATTTATCTAGGTTTAACTTCTTTGACCACAGCTCTAAGTAGCTGGATCACAGTGCTACAGAGCCAATAATTTGAGCTACCCAAGGGTGGGTATAGATTAACATCCAACTAAATATCTATGCCGTAAATCCTCATAAGCACCTGTGGTCAAAACCTAGATTCACCTGGATGAAGTAGGCAGGTAATTATTGTCGAGATTTCCTTTCAGTTTTGCCTTTCTAGACTCAACCAGAATTTAATACTTCAGGGCAATGTAACCAAAACAAAACCCCCCCAAAACAAACAAACAAACAAACAAACAAACAAACAAACAACAAGGTATGTGGAAGCTTGACTGTCTCATAATTCCAAAATTAATGCATTTTAATCTTTCTGCAATTCTTTTCCCAGAAATTCTTTGTATCTTGTACTTTTAAATGCACTACTAATTGAAATTAATACATAGATAGCTATGGCAAGCTGTCAGAAGTCCATCATTGAGCCGTTAATTAAGAAAAAAGCGTTTTCGTTTGTGGAGATTAATATCAGTCTCTGAGTGGAGAGCAATCCCATTCCATATGAAGCTTAGCTTTGTAAACTTGTCCAGTCCCTAAGACCTAAGCAGGTGGCTGGTACTTTGTAGTGTGTGAAAAGAATGGCCATTGTGCCATCACAAGTGTGAATTGAGTGTTGACATTCTGAGACTTTGCTTTTGTTCCAAAGCCACCCCACCCCTCCAATCCCCATACTTCCTGTTCCCTCCCGCCTTTTTGGTGGGATCTTATTGAATCAGACACTAAACTTGCCTTACCTTGATCCCTCCCCATGCCTATGGACTTTTCACGATTATTGTAAAAGCATCAACTCAAGTGAGAAAATATTTCCACCAAATAGTTATTTATAAAGTGGCTAGTGATCCCTGTCTTCTGTAGATGCAATCCTACCTGAAAAATCAGAAACACCGTTTTCTCCCTTTGAAAGGTATTTCTAGCTTTATCTGTGGTTAATATTCTCCATCTTACAGGGATTTTTTTAGAAATGCTTTTGTTTAGGATGCAGTCGTGTGATAGCATTGGTCAGTCACCTCTCCCGTCCCCGCCAAAGATAATTGCACACTTTTACCTCTTTTTCAGACTTGATATCTCACTGACCTCCTCATTTTCACATGATGACCTTGAAACACTCTTCAGGAGAAAATGGAAGTTACCAAGTGCGCAAATATTTCCTCGTAGCCATCACGTCTAAACCTGTCTGCACACACATTTCATTCTTTCTTGACGTGCTTTGTCCATCCGTCTCTCTCTCTCACATCTGTCTTGAGTCTCTCTGGGTCCCAAATATGCTCATGCCTCTCCCATCTTGAAATACAAATACTTAAACCCAAGTTGCCTGTGGCTTTTGATCCTGTCTTCTTCCATTTACAACCAAATTTTCTGGAAGGTCAGTCCGCTGATGTTTCAGACTGTCTTCACCTGTTCTGACTCTTCATTGCCCTACACAGTAAACCCTTGGATTGCTGGTAACTTGTCCTGCAAGTATTCCACAAGATGAGCAAACATCTCTAATAGATTTTAACTTGATAAACGAGCAAGGTCTTGAAATACGAGTAGTACATGGCAGCAAATGTCAGATGATCACAACGAAGTCAATGGTTCTTGAAATTCGCACTTGATATACAAGCGCTTTGGATTAAAAGCGTGTTTCCAGAAGGCATTGTGCTCACAAAGCAAGGTTTTACCACACTTTCTCAGGCCCTTATCATTTTTAAAGGTCAACCACGATCTCCATGTTGCCAAATCCACTGACCACTGTCCTTTGTGAAATGTTTCCTCACAGTATCCAAGTCAAGGTAAAATGTATCCTATTTTTTCTTGTACCTTCTTGCCTTTTCTCCCTATGTTCCTCTTCTTCTGTGGACCTCTTAGATCGATGAGCCAGTGCTTTTTAATTCACTGAAAATTGTGTTCTGTTTTGGACATGTCTGGTTGGAGTGTGCTGAGCTTGTGAACATAACTGCTAGCATTCCCCAGGTCTCATCTTTGAACCCCTTTCCAAAAGCGTGGTTTTCCAGGGTGATCAGTCCCAGACAAATGGCTTCAACCACTACCCATAAACCGAGGTCTCTAAAATCATATCTTCAATGGATTTTTCTTCTTATTTCTAAGCCTCTGTATTCAGTTGCCATTTCAGCATCTGTACTTAAATATCTTGCATTTCAAAATCAGGAGGTTCAAATGCAACACGCTTCCTCCCAATCCTGCTTCTTTCTTTGCTATAATCTGTAAGGTAGAGAGTTGTACCAATTGTCTGGTCACCGAAGCCAATGACCTGGGGATTCTAGATTATTTCCTCTTCTCATCCTCTACATCCAATGGCCCGCTCTGTTCTTGAACTCAGTCTCCTTCCTGTTCCCCACCATCTTTTGCAACTTCCTCTCCCTGTGGTTAGCCTTCATCACTTCTCACTGGATCAGCTGGATACCCATTCTTCTTGCTGTCAACTGCTTGGTGTGGCACACGGACCCTCCTAGTTGGCCTCCCAGTTTCCTCCCAGGTGTCTGCTCTCAGCATTCCCTCACATGCATGGTGCCCTTCATTCTGCACGTGCCTTGTTGTTTTAAGCCACCATGAATGCACAGAGCCTACCCTCCCTGGCTCAAATGCCTCTTTCCTGCTTCCGTATCGCTCCTTCCGGGAAACCCTCTGAGCCATCAGCGGCTTCACCTGAGGAGAGTAGGTAACATTATAACTGTTGGTGAAATGGTTATGAACACAGCCTCCGCAATCGGTTTGGCTGGGAGTGTGGCTAGACTCCAACACTCACCTCATGATGGTACAGCAAGTTACCTCACCTATTTGTGCCTCGGTGTCCTAATCTGCAAAATGGAGGTCCCCGGGGTGCCTGGGTGGCTCAGTTGGTTAAGCATCTGACTCTTGATTTCTGCTCAGGTCATGATCTCCTGGTTTGGGAGTTTGAGCCCTGCATTGGGTTCTGCACCAACAGTGAGGAGCCTGCTTGGGATTCTCTCTCTCCCTTTCTCTGCCCCTCCCCTGCTCACACACACACACACACACACACACACACACACACACACACACTCTCTCTCTCTCTCTCTCTCTCTCTCAAAATAAATAAACTTTTAAAAAGTTGCTTTTCTTTCTATTCTTTTTCTTTTTTCTTCTTCTTCATCCCCTTTTTTCCTTTTCCCTTCTTCTTTCCCTCCCTTTTTCTCCTCTTTTTCTCTTCATCATCCTCCTTTTCTTCCTTTTTCCCTTTGCCTCTTTCCTCTGTGTGTTTTCTTCTTCGTTCTCTGCCTCCCTCTCCTCCTTTATTAGAATTTTCCCCACGAGACCTGTGTGGAGGCTCTGTGGATATTGGGACTAAATTATAAATTCGATTCCACACCCCATAACCCATCACAGAGAATGTTATTTTATGTTCTTATTGGATATTGGGAAAAATATTATTTTCTGCCTTTAAAAAATTATTATTTCCATGATTCAGAGTTAGTGAATATGTTTCATTGAATTAATGACAAAATACAGATGCCTTCAGGAAACCTGTGTGAATGCTAAATATGAAAGAATAAGTTCTTATATAAATGTATGCTAAGCATAATTATGTCAAACACCTATATCACTTTTTATGTGCCAGGCATGGTTAAAAGAACGTTGTGTTTATAAACTCATATTATTATTTTCCCCATTCATAAGGTCATATCACAAGGTTTTTTTCCAGTTCACAAAGTTAGATTACTTATTTTATCCATAACAATTGTACACAGTAATTATTATTATAATTATACCTTTCAAGCTGGAAGTGAAATGACACATATGATTTTATATCTTGGAAAGCCAAGAAAAGAAATGTCATTCTCCATGAAAGAAAAGTGTAGGAAAAATCTTTATTGTGTCAGATATGTAAATTATTTTAAATAGGTAATATAAAGTCTTCATTTTTTAAACTTGTGCCCACAATTCTAATCTGGGATGTAGTTTTGTTTGTTTGGTTGGTTGGTTGGTTGGTTTTGTGTTGTTTAAGATTTCATCTCTACACCCAACATGGTGCTTAAACTCAGAACCTCCAGATCAAGAGTCCTATGTTCCACCGACTAAATGAGCCTGGCATCCCAGAGATGGAGGGTTTGTTTGTTTTTTTTTTTTTTAATGTTTACTTATGAGAGAGAGAAAGCGAGAGAGTGCAAGCTGGGGAGGGGCAGAGGGAGAGGGAGACACAGAATCTGAAACAGGCTCAAGGCTCTGAGCTGTCGGCACAGAGCCCGATGCAAGGCTTGAACTCACAAACTGTGAGATCGTGACCTGAGGTGAAGTCGGATGCTTAACTGACTGAGCCACCCAGGGGCCCCAAGATTGGAGTTCTTAACAGGAATTAATCTTTTCTGTGTTTTTGTAACAGAAGGACCCTGATTCTTGCAGTGAATTTCTATCTCCTCCACTTACAAAGAGTAGCTTTGGGCCAGCCAACCTTGTGGAAAGCCTAAGCTTCCGTTTCCCTCAGTGCATTTGGAAGGAGGGAACTTGTTTAGAAATAACGTGTTATGTTTGTTCTTATTATAGTTTTAAATTGGAACATTTGCTAAGCTATATGTTTGAAATAGCTTTTTTTCTCTTTACCACAAATGAAGAATCCTTGGAACTTTGATTTTCGGTACTTAAATAGGTTTAAGAAATGATAGCCTACCAACTCTCCTTCTTTTGGGTTTGCGGTGACATTAAGAGGTACTAAGAGGGTCTGTAGCAAAGGTACTTATGCAAATTGATTTAACTAAGTATTTCTTGTGACCATCTCCTCCTCCACCCCAATATCTATTAATATTTCCAGGCACATTAGTGATCTGTGGGGTGCAGTTGGTGTGTTTGCCAATGTGGGCTCAATCCTAGGAAATGTAATACATTGTTTTTGCTAACATTAAGTGTTTCTGCCTTTTAGTCATAATGAGCTTTTGGTCATGATGAATTTGACCTCCAAACACGGAAGTTGAGAATAATTGGTAGTGAACCGGAAAATCAGTTTGCAAACTAGACTCTTTGGGAGAATTTTTTGGTTTTTTTCCTTTAACAGTAGTAGTTAGGGCCTATGAGTTTAGATGGCCTTCATACTATGATTCAATTCAACATTTTGCAGAGCAGGAAAAGTAAGAAATGTCACCTAAAGAATTTGGGGGAAGTTTTGCAGTGCAAAGAACTTGTGGGATCTATTGATTTCAGCTGTGGAGACAAATAACATGAGGGGAGAAGGCAGGCAACCCATAATTAGTAAAGAACAGGAGCTCTTTTTTGTTAGTCACTGTGACAAATATTTAGTATTATGAGCTTTAACTTGTATTTGTTATTAGATTTTTGTACTACCGTCAGTTAAGATTGTAAGCATTTGACTACATTATTAATCTGTCCTCAAAAGAGAATCTGTTGGGGTGTCTGGGTGGCTCAGTTGGTTGAGCATCTGACTCTTGATGATCTGACTCTTGATGGGATCAAGTCATGATCCCAGGGTCATGGGATCGAGCCCTGCATCGGGTTCCACGCATGGAGCCTGCTTAAAATTCGCTCTCTCCCTCTCCCTTTGCCCCTGTCCTCTGAGTACCTTCTCTCCCTCTCTCTCTCTCTCTCTCTCTCTCTCTCTCAAAAAAGGACAACTGTTGTGTGGCTGTTTCACTCATTTGTACTTTGATTTGACCTAATAATTGAAAAGGATGCTAATGAAAGTTCATTCACTTTCCTTTGACACGAATGTAACCAACTTCCTACTTGTCTAGGCTTTCACCATGACATATTTGCTCATAAATTATCCAGCAACACAAGTATGAAACTATTTTAAGTCCTTTCCTGACTGGTAGAGATTTTATTGGGCACTGTAATACCATGTAATGTCTTTTACTCTTCCCAAGACCAGCATTCAGCAATCTCCAAGAAGGAGGAGTTTGGTTCTGTGTTCCCCATGGTTTTGGTGCGCTTTCGCTTTTTTTTTTTTTAAATGTTTCTCCTTTTTTCCTGTGTGGCTTTTGTAACTGATGTTGATCATTTGACCAGTTTGGCTATCTGTTGTCTATTTGGAAGAACACAACCGTCAACATTGTACGTTTGCTTGTTTCAGGGAGAATTTTGCTCTTCTTAAGCCGGCATTGGTAAATCATGGAAACGTATTATTCACTCATTGGTTTTGCCAATATGTAGGACTTAACCCGATGATATGACAATTTTCGTTCTCTGCGGAACATGAACTTCGGCTCTCTTGTGAACTCTTAGAAGGAGGGAGCCGGGAGCGAAAGAGCCAGAACCTTACCTTGGAGTGGAATTTTGTTTCTATTTTAGTCCGCAGAGAGGGTGTGCCATTTTCTTTTTCCTTCTGTCGTCTCTGAAGGTATAAATGCTTGGCTCTGTGACAAAGCTGTTCTGTGGAAAGCCTCTGAGTTCCAGACTTAGCCTTTGTAACTAGCTAAATGGTTAAGAATGAGTCCTTTAACTTTTCTGGACTCCGTTTCCTTATGGAAAAGCAAGAGGTCAGATTATACTGTCTTTAGTCTGATCTGAACTAGTGTTCTGGGATTCCAACATGCAAGTCCTAAAAATATAATGAGACGTGAAACTTGCACTAAGTCACTTCCTCTAAAAAATCATTAATAACAAAACTTGCTAGCTACTTCGTATTAACTTTGCAGGACAACAGAGGGTAATAATGGCTGCTGAATCACTGAAAACCACCGAACTAATGCACAGTTGCAATCCAAATTAGTCACATTTATTCTCACCATCGCTTCACTCCTTTGCCCATTTGAAGTTACTGTGATTATTTTTTGCTAGCTCTTTGGGAGAACTGGGTTATTTTTTTTTAATTATGAAAATGTTATTTCAGTAAATGTAATTTAATTAAAATGAGTATTTCTGCCAACTGTTTTAAATAAATACAGTATTCTTTTGCTGGTATGAAAGGAGTTACTATTTGCTGTCTCATTTCCTCACTAATATGCTGGTGTGTTTCGCTTGAACCTGAGCTTGTGGAAGTTTATTCTTAACCAAAGCAGTTCCTTTTTCATGTAAGTAGGCTAAATGTGAATTGGGCAGCCTTGGGGTGCTTTTTTGTTCACTTTTAAAAAGCCCCCTCAAGGGGGCCCCTTTTAGAAATGTAGAATCATATGTTTGGAAGATTGATCCAAATTAACATTAGAATGGTCCTTTTATTTTTAAAAATTATACAGACTATCTCGAATATGCTAAATTGACATAGATTGAAATAAAACTGAATAGGGGAAGTAAGATTTCTTGTTTCATTCTACCTTTGAGGTGAAAGCACTGAAATCAGAGAGAAAATGTCGTGTATGTTAGGGTACAATTTCTGCCCCTAAAATACAGAAGGAAATGTATTTGTACAAAAGGTCCAAATTAATGTCATTCATTTTCCTCTGACTTTGTGTGCCCTAGAATGGTGCACGCAGATCAAGAGTTTATATGTTTTGACTTTTGAGAAGCTTGTTTGTTTATTTTTAAAGAAATATTACATTAATAAATTCCTAGAATTACGTTCTTAAATCACCTCGTTGGTAGAAATGCCGGCACTCGGCGAAGTATATTCACATGTCTTCTATTTTGTAAATTGTATAGCAGGTTTTTTCCCCCCAGACAATGCAAACATTTTAATTTGTTGGAAAGGGCTGAACCATTAAATATCAGTAAAATTGCTTAAACTGATTTTTTTTTTAAATATGCTGGAACAGCAGAGGATTACAAATTCTGCTTTGGCTATAATTCAGGGCTATACAATAACCCAGGTCCCTAAAGGTCTGAAAAGAATGACAGAGAAGCCATGATTTTCAGACGTGTGCATTATATATGCTAATAGCTTTGCAGTGAGAAAGGTTTATATCCTCGTGATAGAGGAAACATTCATTTTTAGCATTTCAGACCATGGGGAACATAGTGATTACAACAGGCACTAATATCTGTCTCCTTTCTCCCCTTGCTTTCACTCCTCCCCTTCCAAGCACTTGAATAATCCCAGTGGAATTAGTCAAAGGATTTTAAACCTATGTCATTTCTAAAGTCTTTTATTCTCTCTGTAGTACATTTAGTAACACATTGGCCCTCAAGGAATGTATAGCATAGCTCAGGTATATAGATCATCACAGCCAAAGAAACTAAGCATGTTTTTCTTTACTTAAATATGTCCATAGACCTTCCTATTTATGGGATTTACAAGGATGATTTTCAGAAGCACGGATCTGGAGTACTCTTTTATGGTCGAGATTAAGTCCAAAAGTTGTGCTGCCAGTAAAAATCAGTATCCTTCGTCAAGTAATCCCACACTAGCTAGAACAGTCTGGCTAATGTTCCGTCTTCTGGAACAAAATACATTTGCAAATTTTTTGCCAGACGAAAAATGTAAACAACAAGCAGTTGTTAGCACTTAACCTGTAGTGTTTCAGCTTTGCTTCCTCATCAGATGCAGTGTTGAAAGTCGCAGTGTCTGACGAAGATCCAATTCAAATTCCTAATTCTTAATTTGGAAGTAGTCCTATTAAGGAATGTATAGGGTTTTAGTAGTTAGCACGCTGTAATTTGCACCAAGTAAAAATGTGCGTGTTAAGGCCTAAAAACACACCTTTTCTGGAGGTATGTTTTACAAGCCGACTTTTACTCAAAACAGGGAAAGATAAAAATATAGAATAAACTCGTAAACCTTTTTTTTTTCCCATTTACTATGAAGGAGTCAGGTGATTTTATTTCCTTGTGAAAGGTATTCAATAAATCATTTAGAGAACTTAACCTGTATTATCAGGAATAAAGCTAATATCACAACAGACATAAAGCTTGAGGATAGATGTGATTTCCTTTTGTTCTATAATTTTAACTCTCTGTCTGTCTGTCTGTGTCTCACACTAGGAAATAGCCATCATAGACTGTCTCTAATAAATAACCATCACAGACTATGTTGTTGAGGAAAGAAGAAGGCAATACAGATCAACCTGAGGAGTAAAGAGAATTCGAGGAATTGTGCGATTGTTTCAGCCTTGGTCACTGGGCAGCGAGTCTAAAGCAACAATATACTTGCTCTCGGGTTCCTTTTTTTACCTGGAAAAGATGACCCATTGCAATATCCCTTTAAGCTGTCTACTTAGAACAGGTAGTAATCACCATCTAAAAGGGCCATTCTGGTAAATACACTGATATAAAAGCTTTAAGTAGGGGGGCGCCTGGGTGGCGCAGTCTGTTGAGCGTCAGACTTCAGCCAGGTCACGATCTCGCGGTCCCTGAGTTCGAGCCCCGAGTCAGGCTCTGGGCTGATGGCTCAGAGCCTGGAGCCTGTTTCCAATTCTGTGTCTCCCTCTCTCTCTGCCCCTCCCCCATTCATGCTCTGTCTCTCTCTGTCCCAAAAATAAATAAACGTTGAAAAAAAAATTTAAAAAAAAAAAAAAAAAAAAGCTTTAAGTAGAAACTGTCTCCTCCCTTTACTCCCTTACTCCCTCCAAACCCAGTGGCTATTTCATTATCCGGTCGAATTTTCCATATTTATAAAATGATTCTGTTTTCTTGAGTAGTCACTCCCAACTCCCCCTCGTGCTGATATTTGCTCTAAGACCTAATTCTTTAGACCCGTTCTCCCCCATCTACCTGGTGGGATTGTATTCGCTCTTTCAGTCTCCTTTAAAAATTTACCACCAGCAAATCTTCCCCAACCCCTGGGGAGTTAGGACCTCCTTCCTTTCCACTGCTACCATCCTGCCCCCCCCCCGCCCCCCCTCACACTAAGGCACTTATCCCTGCTTTGTGGCTATTTGTCAATTTGTAAGGCTTATCTACTTGCCTTGAATTCTTAAAGCTGGACAAACTTGTCCTTTTCATCCTTGGTTCCTCAGTTCTGGCAAGGTGCTTGGTGAGTGGTAAGTACTCAACAAACATTTACAGAAGCCAAAAGAAAGGATGTGTGCTGGTGTCAGTTGAGACAGAGAGAGAGAGAGAGAGAGAGAGAGAGAGAGAGAGAGAGAGAGAAGGCAAATGAACAACTCCAGGAAGCATTGCTATGACAGTAATGGGTATTATTTTGGTATTTTTTATTGTTTTTAATGTTTATCGTATTTTTGAGAGAGAGAGACAGAGCATGAGCAGGGGTGGAGCAGACAGAGAGAGAGAGAGAGAGAGAGAGAGAGAGAGAGATTCCAAAACAGGCTCCAGGCTCTGAGCTGTCAGCACAGAGCCCCATGCCGGGGCTCGAACCCACAAACCACGAGATCATGACCTGAGCCAAGGTCGGACACTTAACCGACTGAGCCACCCAGGCGCCCCTATTTCTGTATATTTGTAGCTCCTACTAGTTTTCTACTTTACTTTTAGGTTTAGGTCTTAACAAAAAATCCCTTTGGTTGTGTTAAAAAAAAAAGGGTGTCATGTGAATGCTTCCGTGTTTTGTTGTTGTTGTTTGTTTGTTTGTTTCTGGGGTTAGAGACACAGTGGAGATCCCAAAATGCTGTACTGGGGGCTTCTTCTAGTTGTGTTTGGTTTGGGAAAACAAGATTTTGAGTTTGTCAAATCTCAGGGAAAATAAATTTATAAAATTGTTTACATATAAAAAAAAATAAGCTTTGAGTCCGAACAGGAGAAGCGCCGAGAGGGTTGTGGAGAAGTGATGCTAATTTGCTCTGCCATTATCCTTCTGGACCCCCTGGCTTGGGCAGAAGACTAGTGTCTGGTTTTCTCCAGCTCTGCTTTCCTCCTGCATGGCGATGTCCAAGGACGTAATCCCAGACCTGCTGGGCGTCCTGCTCACTAGATCGCTTTATGTAAGAAAGTGTTAAATGGTGCAGTGACCAGAAGTGAAGGAACGGGTTTTATTCAAGGACTTGCTGTCCTCTTACCAGGTCATTTGGCCGCTATGAAATTGGCTAAGAATGTTGAGGGCCAAGTGGAAGCTCTGCTGGTAATGAGGGACTATGGGGTAGGGGAAGAGAGGGGGTTTTTTGCCAGATAAACATTTAAAAAAATATATTTAAAAATTGTGGTAGAGGAAATTACAGAAGACAGAGACCATCAAAGAGAGGAAATGCCAGGTAATTACTAAACCTTCACTCCACGTTATCTTTTAGAGCTGTGAGGCGGTATCTCTATTCTCATGGCGTTGGCTTTGCATCAAACTTTTTAAATCATCTGATAATAATATTGTTTGCCTTTTCTCAGTTGGTACCAGTTCCTTTGATGGCGTTTGTTGTGGACCATAATTTATAGGCTGAAGCATTGCCATTCATGCTACCTGGATCCAGTCATTTAGAACGTATTTTGATCACGTACACACAGTCAAATGCAGACTTGGTTTGCAATTTTGAAAGAAAATCTGTTTTCATCTTCTATTTTGCATTGTCTTACAGCCTGTCATTTTTATTGTACAATCTCTTAGTAATCTCCTGTAATCCTTGCTGACTCATTTCTCACTAAATCTCAAATGATGGAGCTTTACCGGTAGACTTTGAGTAGAGAGTGATAAAAGAGACGGACATACAGCGTGAAAAACTCCACTGAGTTTCCCCCCCACCCCACCCCAGCCCCCCTGTGGTAGAGCTGTTCTCCAGCCAGGTTTGGTTGGCGAAGAATGGTTCGATCTCTCATCATAAACGTAAAATGTGAAGGGGGCGAGGCAACAAGGTATAGTTTGCCTTCATGAAGGATCAGTCAGCATTGTGCCTCAGAAATAAATGTCCTTAATCCAGCCATCGAGAGCTTTGTGACAGTAGCAAGTCAACTATCTTGGTAGTCCTGGCTTCCTCCTCGATAGCATGGACAACAGTATTAGCTACTTAGGATGTTGCTGAGAGAGTTGAAAAGCGTAGTGTGCAAAAGGTCGCTTCAAAAGAGTTACCGGCCCTCAGCAGATATTTGCTATTATTATTATTGTCTTATGATTGTCATCTAAAATAGTAAAACCCAGAACAGTAGTGAGGCTGGGAGTCAGACGGATAAGGACAAAGGGAAGTGTAGGATTAGAAAATCTGTTGGGGGGTGGGGGGGGATTTGACTAATCCATAGGCAGAGACCTAGAGATACAGGAAGATACAAAATTTTGCGCAGATAAAATTAAACACTATTATAAATTATGATAAAAGGAGTAGTGTTACCACTTGAAACAAAGCTGAGGGATAAGGTAATAGCATCCCAA
The DNA here is from genome assembly GCF_016509475.1 of Prionailurus bengalensis. Classification (NCBI taxonomy): domain Eukaryota; kingdom Metazoa; phylum Chordata; class Mammalia; order Carnivora; family Felidae; genus Prionailurus; species Prionailurus bengalensis. Next base: position 10,565,438 of record NC_057353.1, on the reverse strand, counting down.
TAAAGTGGGAAATCGTGACACCATTTTAGAATTTTATCAAAGAATGAATGCTTATTTTTATTTATTTCTAATTATGGAAAAAAAGAACCATGGTCGATCAAGGGGAAAAGATAAACATACATTAAGCCAAAACCTATTTACTACCAAAATCTTTTTGTTTTTTTTTTTTACTACCTAACATAAAGGGTGGAAACAAGAATTCAATCACTTCCCAACACTGTAATGTGAACTATTTTTTAGATGTTCCCTACTCATTTCTGGCTACAATAATGAGAGTTCTTTTGAAACAATGCCACAAAGCAGCACTAAATATGTGCTCTCCCACACACTGCATATAAGGGAAATCAAGAAGGGAACAATTTCACTCACTGTTTGCCAAGGTCAACTTTTCTGTTTTCCAAAGAGTAATGTGTTTTCCTTGACAAATAATGTAATCCTTTCTGCACTGAAATATGGGCCTCCTGATACAGAATTCTTTCTCGAATAATAATATAAATCCATGCTTTCTAATTTGACAGTAGGCTACTGTATGGACATTTTAGAAACCGTATGCGTGTTAATGTGTTTGAAGAAAATACGTTTGTTGCTGGTTCCTTTTTATTTCTCCTTTTCCACTCTGTACTAACTAGGTAATATTCCTTCGTAAAATAAGATTTAAAACAACAAAAGACTTTCTTGTACTTTCCAATTAAAACGTTCTCACCCCGTGCCTGAAACCAGATCTGGGCTGGGCTTAGCTGATCTGCAGTTGACCCTCAAAGACTGTTCCACCTTCTCAGACTTTTAGCAAGGAAACCTGTATGTGAGCATCCTGGGTTTTATTTTAATTTTGGTGGCATAGGGGAAGGAGAGGAAGAAGGCATTAGGCTTCTGTGGGTCTTTTTGTCGTAATCTGGGAAACAATTACTTCTAGCAAACGGTCTCTTACTTTCCTGGTTACCTGTACTTACCTGCTTAAAAGACTTCTACCAGGGCTCCGAGTGGCTCAGTAAGTTAAGCACTGTAAGTTAAGCACTGGACCTCGGCTCAGGTCACGATCTCACACTTCATGAGTTCGAGCCCCACTTTGGATGAGCCCCCTTCTCTTTCTCTCCCTCTCCCTCTCTCTCTGCCCCTTGCTCACTTATAAACTCTCTCTCTCTCTCTCTCAAAAAAAATTAAAATTAAAAATAAATAAATAAATAAATAAATAAATAAATAAATAAAAAAAAATGAGATACAAGACTTCTGCCTCTTCTGCTCTACAAACCAACGGGCAAACTGCCAGTGCCCCAGCGTGGAGATACATTCAAACCTTCTTGGGCCCGAAGCCTCCTGCGCCTCTTAAGAGTGTTTCGCCTTCTTGCCTCGTATGTTCTAGAAAGGCCCAGCCTTCTCCTTACCTTGTTCAGAAGTTGTCTGGTCAGGGCGTGCTTGTTGAACTGGCCTGAAACCCTGAGCTGGGTGTCTCTCTTGATACCCTGAGCTCTCTGTTAAATTTCTCTACCTTTAAACTCTGACCTTTTGAACTGACATTTAAAAAATGGCCTGGGTTTTCTGTTTGTTTGTCTGTTAGTTGCAAACCAGCAAAGGGCTCTGGGTAGAGGAGGCTCTTGCTAGATGATGGTGTGGGGGAAAGAGTTACAGGTGGGCAGTGGCACTGGGGAGCTTGTTGGCCTCTCTTCGGAGACTGGGGAATGGGCTTTCTGGCTCAGAAAACTTGAGATTTAAGGATTAACAGCAGTGCGCTCACATTCAGGCTGGGGCATCACTAGCTGGGGCTATCACATGAGTTTGAGAGGGAGGCTGGCTTTCTTCCTAAACTCAGTATCCCCAGAAAGACAAAAGGGAGAAAGGAAATTGTCAAGGTGCCTCCTTCCAGGAGCTGGGCGTATGGGTCCGGCCCCTCTAGCTGCATCAGGCCAGGTCTGACCTCAACCTCCTTCTGCAACTCATGCTCCCCTCCCCCAGGCCTCACTTACTCACCCTGGACCACTCGGGGTGACCCACACACAGCATTTTCATTCCCACCTCTATGTCATTTTCAGAACATATTCCCCAAAACTCTACTTAGTTCTACCCCTGTAACGCCAAGCTCTTTACCAAACTCCGCTCTCCCAGGTAGCCACCATCATGGGTCTTTCGGAGGTGGGCCCTTTCACCTTCCACATGCAAGTCTGCCCCACTCTCCGTGGCTCCAGAGAATTCTGTTCCTTCTTGGCAGATTTATGTAGATAAACTTCGGCTAAAATGAGAGGCTACGTACGCTTACATGTTTAACTTGTTTTTTCTTCAAGCCTCCAAGTAATATGTAAACCAGTGTCTAAAGAAAAGACTTTTAAACCAGGACAGAGATATTCATCTCACATCTACAGAGTATGATTTGCCCTGCCCCTAGAGCAGGGACTGACCTGTCTGTGGTCCACTTCCAGGGCACCCTCTGGGTGTTTCCAGATAATATTAAAAGGAATGTTTCTGCTGTTCAACCTTCAGGAATCAGGACTGCTTGGAATAGTACAACATTAACTTTTTGTTTTTGTTTTAATTTTTTTAAATGTTCATTTATTTTTAAGAGAGAGAGAGAAAGAGAGAGAGAAAGAGAGAGAGAGAGAGACAGAGAGAGACAGAGAGAGAGAGAGTGCTAGCAGGGGAGGAGCAGAGAGAGAGGGAGACACAGAATCTGAAGCAGGCTCCAGGCTCTGAGCTGTCAGCACAGAGCCTGACGTGGGGCTCGAACTCACGAACCGCGAGATCATACCTGAGCCAAAGTCAAATGCTCAACCGACTAAGCCACCCAGGCACCCCCAACATGAACTTTTTATACCCACCAGTGTTCCTGTTAGTGCTTAAATAAATAATTTGCTGTAATAATCACTGTTACTAAAAAAGAATCTTCGTAGGTCTTGACGGTAAATAATAGGAGGCACTCAAAACTTCTTAAAGTTTTCATGATTTTAGCTTTTTGAAGATCTTTATAATGTAGCTGATTATACTTGTAGTTACATCTACAAGTAACATGTAGAAAATATGGAAAATACAGCTCTAAAAATTCCACCACTCAGCACGCATTTTCTTCTAGCATTTATATATGTGATATATAAATAGGTGTCATTCAAATACAAACTGTTTTGTTTATGTAGCTTGTGTGGTAAAAGGCACACACACACACACACACACACACACACACACACACAAGGAGATAGAAAGGAGAGAATGTAGTACTTATTTATATTCAGGAAGAGTACAGTTACAAGCATAGGCTCATTAGTAAGAGGATGTCGCTTGAGTCCAGCTACATAACGCTAGAGCTCAGATGCTTGTTGTGACAATTAAGTGAGATACTATGAAATAATATTTATTGAATGTATCTGATGTCCCAGACATTGTTCCAAGCATTTTTGCATAATAACTCTTTTTAATTTTCGCAGCAAACCAATGAAGTGTGTACTGTGACATTCGGCCTTTGATTGTGTATAAATCATGCTTGCGAGGGCTTAGTGGAGTGTCAGAGGTATAGTAAATGCTAGTGCTTTGTACATGATTTTTTTTTCTTTTACAAAACGTATTAGCTAGCAATCGGCAGTTTCGCAACATACTTTTCATTTTCGGTGTAAACACTTTCCCTGTATGATATTTGTATTTAACTATAAATTTAGTACTTCGTATCTTCGAATCTAAATCAAAGGACATCATTCATACTCTCTCTTTGAGGGATGACATTCAAATTCTTACATTAGGAAAGAATAGAACTAGTTTTCGTAAATTAGTTGCTGTTCAAAATCATCTTGTAATTTTCTCAGACATAGGTCCTGACCTTATCAACTCTTCCCAGGTGGTTGGTTAAAATGGAAAGAGATTTAACTTGTTGCAAAGACTGATTGTTTCTGCCTTTTCCTGGTTGCTCCTCACGCGAGACTAGAACATGCGCAGTTGGTTTCTTTATCAGAAACTTCCTGAACCCTTGGGATGTAGCTTTCCAGTTGATCTAACATGTAGCGGCCGTTGCTGCATTAACGTACCTTTCGTGCCTGTAATGAATGACATGTGACAGCGAACATTTTTTTCTTGGGTTTCCATAAGATAAAATTTCATTCTTTAATCAGAAAAGAATGCCAGCCTTCACACATTGTTGTGTTCGCATCAGAGGTTCGCGTTGAGGGTAATTATAACCGCATCCCTAAGGACATTGTAAACAGCACCTAACAATTTTAGCCTCAAGCATTGTCCTAAGGGACAGTCTTATCAATTTCATTGTAATGATATCAGTACACTTCTTGGGGCTCCTGGTTTGGAAAAACTTGCAGTCAAAACTTTAAAAACTATTAATTTTTACTGATTTTGATGGGATGCTTAGTGAAATGTTTTGGTCTCTTTGGCAAAAGCAATATTGAAGAACGGGGTTCTTTTATCATGGTGTCTGTCCCCTGGCAGTTACTTGAAGTAAAATTATTTTAGGACTTCTAAAGGGTAACTTAAACTTTTAAAATTTATGGCCAGTGTCTTTCCAGAATGTGTCCAGAAGATGCTGGACGTGTCTTTCCTGACATGTCTTTCCCTGTAGTCTGGTTGGGAAGTCTGTAGTTGCAGGATGGGGCAGACAGACAAAACTTGGAGACTGGACAGTCCTCGTAAAGTAAGCAGGTGCGAGGAATGTCGACCCGGTTGACGGTTTGGGAAATTCAGACTTGTGGAGAGAGGTTTTTTTTGTTACACTTGGGAAGACCTGCTTCACTGTGAAGTTAAAGTACTTTCTACTTTTTTTTTTTTCAACTTTAAAATATTGGACCCTCCAGTGAGTTTTTTTTTTTATTTTTTTTTTTAAATTTTTTTTTCAACGTTTTTATTTATTTTTGGGACAGAGAGAGACAGAGCATGAACGGGGGAGGGGCAGAGAGAGAGGGAGACACAGAATCGGAAACAGGCTCCAGGCTCTGAGCCATCAGCCCAGAGCCTGACGCGGGGCTCGAACTCAGGGACCACGAGATCGTGACCTGGCTGAAGTCGGACGCTTAACCGACTGCGCCACCCAGGCGCCCCTCCAGTGAGTTTTTGACTAAGGTGTGAGGAAGGGATCTGACATTTTCCCCTCATGGCACCTTTGCCACGTAGTCCATTTCCCGTAGGTGGTGGTATCCGCTTCTGGCCTTTGTCTTCGGGTCAGTTCACTTTGGCTCAAATGTACGCTCACCTGCGGTGGCCACACTTGAATCTTCATTTCCTAGCCCTGGCTTGGCACCCTGGCTGCAGCCTTTTCTGTTACCCGGAAGTCTGCCGTAGGTGCAGGCAAACAGGCGAAACACGGGGGGGGGGGGGGGGGGGGGGGGGGGCAGGACCTATTTGGGCCCTTGTCCTTTATTCAGAAGCGCAGGCATGAGAAAATGGCCCGGTTGAGGGAAGAAGGCAGAGAAAGCCCTCCTTGGGGCTGCCTCTAGCAGAGTAATAAGTTCATCTGGTCCCCGAGTGCCACTGTTGATCCAAGGGTAGAGCTCCTGTTGGTTTACAACAGTACTTGTCCCCTGCGGCAGCCTGTTTGCAGCTGATTTGAGCACAGCTCCCCCTTTGAGTTCACAGCAAGCCTCGTGTTGCAACAGCTCTGGTAGCTTACAAAGTAAGGCAGCAAACTGGTCATCACATCAGCTCAGTGGGCATGTCTGCCTGGAGTGTCCCAGGAAGACTGTGAGCTCTTGCAGTGAAGTCAAATAGATTTGTGTCTCTGTTTGTTGTTTTTTTTGTTTTCCTCTCTATCTCACTGCCTATGGGTTTGCAGCGGTTGCTAGTATATGGTGAGGAACATCTGTAATTTATGAGGCAGTGTCCATTTAGAGGAATGTATTTGGTTTGTGGTGAGGAAACTTCCTTTTTCAAAGTTATAACGGGCTAGTCTTTAATATAATTCTCAGAACTATGTTGGGGTTTTTTTTTTGTTTATTGTTGTTGTTCCTGGAAAAGTTGCTAAACATATTTCTGAAACAATGTATTTGTCTCTGTCAGAGGTTTAGTACCAAACCCCAAACTTTTTTCTCTTTTAATTCCTGACTTCTGACCATTTTAAATTATATGACACATAGCACAGAAGCCATTTCCAGTGAACTCAACCACTGTAAGGATAGATCGGCAGCTTAAAGGTGAATAGTTTCTGTTTTCTGACGTTTGGGAACATTGGACAAGTCTTTAAAATTGTCATGCAGTTAAAAATGTTTTCCTGTTGGGGCGCCTGGGTGGCTCATTTGGTTAAGTGGCTGACTCTTGATTTCAGCTCAGATCATGATCTCAGGGTTGTGAGATCGAGCCCCGTGTCGGGCTCTGCCCTGGGCGTGAGCCTGTTTGGGATTCTCTCTCTCCTCCTCTTTCTGCCTCTCTCCAACTTGTGCTCTTTCTCTCTCTCTTTCAAAAAAAAAAAAAAAGTTTTCTTGTTTTCTGTTTGCCAGAGGAAAGAGAGAGGACACAAAGATCAAAACGATTCGTATATACCAATGACTTCTATATATTAATGCCTATTCATGAGCTGTTTGTAATAGAGTTAATTATAGCTTAAATTATTTATGGGTGTTATGAGATAAGCATTTGATTAATAATTAAAATAAATTGCCATTACGCTTATGTAGCTCTAAAGCCCTGGAGAGTTTTCTTGGATCATTTTGGTCATTCGTTTTCACACATGGAACCATGCAAGCTGAACAGGAGATTAACTTTCAAGTTAGTTCAAGTGGTTGAACTAACTACTCCTTCACCATTCTCAGCTATTATTTCTGATATGATCAAAATTAGTCCTAGACTCCAGATACAAAGTTGGAAAATGTTTAATGAAAGTACCCGTGATTTTTTGGAATACACACACACACACACACACACACACACACACACACACACACGTGTATATATACACACTTCTTCAGAACTGAGAAAAATAGGCAGGAGTATTGCATCCTTTTGAATGACTGTCATCCTAAGAAAAGTGACGTTAAGGGGCCCCCGGGTGGCTCAGTCAGTTAAGCCTCCGACTTTGGCTCAGGTCATGATCTCGCAGTTGACGAGTTCGAGCCCCGCCTCGGGCTCTACGCTGACAACTCAGAGCCTGGACCCCGCTTGGGATTCTGTGTCTCCCTCTCTCTCTGCCTTTCCTCTGCTCGCGCTCTGTCTCTCAAAAATAAACATTAGAAAAAGTAATAAAAGTGACATTAAAACATCATTAGAGAAACCTCTTTAATTTTCTTTGGAAATAGATTCAGGATCTGAATACCCCAGACCACTGGTTAAGCCCAAATCCGTGAACAGTCTACATGTGTTCTCAATAGCCTTTCCACCTTGATCCAAATTCCCTGGATTCCATAAGGGGAGCAGTGACTCTTGAGCCATAACTCTTCCCCTAAAGCCATTTGAAATATATGACACTTAAAGAAAAATGGTATAAAAATGTCAGTACGGACCAGAACATGTTATAAAGACTACGTTTCTGGATATAAGACAACTGAATTATTAGTCTTATAAAAGGCATGAAACAACAGTCAAGATTATGTTTTATGTTTTCTTCCAGTTGAGGCAGAGACCAATATATTTCCCAGACAAACCTGCTGAGATACCAGAGGCGGCACGGCAAGAGAGGGATTGATGCAGAATGTGGGCAAACACAAGCCATGTGTTCTGTTGACCTTTTCCCTTGGGATTTGAAGTCCTTTATGTTTTATGGAGGATAACCTTTTTTTTTTTTCATTATAACATTATTTATTTATTTTTGAGAGAGAGAGAGAGAGAGAGAAGGCGCACAAGTGGGTGAGGGGCAGAGAGAGAGAGACTCTCAAGCAGTCTCCACGCTGTGCTCGATGTGGGGCTCGCACCCAGGAACCATGAGATCATGACCTGAGCCAAGATCAAGAGGCAGACGCTGAACCCACTGAGCCACCCAGGCGCCCTCCAGGGTAACATTTTAAAAGATAGCAAGAAAGAAGGGATTTCTGTGATTTGGAAGGTCAGAACAGTGAGCCTTCTGGTGGTTTTATTTGAATATTGAATGGCTCGGTCAAGGCGAGCCTATGTTTGTGCATTAAGCCAAACCCTTGAGCAGACTTATTATCATGAAACCCAGCAATGGTTGGGTTGGTAGTATAGATGATTATCCCTTCATCCAAGAAATGTCAAAGGCATCCTGTGAAAGTAAGTCGGTGTTAGTTTTATTGTCTTTTGAATTTCAAAGGCTCTTTCGACCTGTGTGAGCCTTGAGCTATATCTAACTATGTTCCTCATTGCTTACGCTCAGATTTTGATCCTGTGTAATTGATATGAAAGCAGTGTCCATTTAAAACATTTTATTTTAGAGCTTCTACGTGTCCGGCGTTTTTCAAAGAACTCGGCAATATTTGGATTAATACTAATCCATTAGTAATATGGATTTACCAATATTCTGAGGAATGTAAAGGCATCCCTATGGAATGCATACTAATATTATCAGAAGGAACTGGGGAACAGAGATGTTAAGTAACTTGCACAGTGTCACTCAGCTGGTGAGCGGCAGAACTGGGTTTCACATTTAGGACTGTGTTACCTCTAGTAGAAGTGTATGTAACAGTGCGCGTGTGGATATGCGAGCCCAATAAAACCATTGCCGGTGGAACTCCTTACAGCCTTCTGGTAAATGGGAAACTGGGATCTTTGTTTTAAGAACCGTCCACGAAAATCCATGCTTGAGTTCATTCTGAAAATTAAATTTCTGAATTACTGCTACTATCCTATGTCAGTGGAGGCTATCACTTTAAAATTCAAGAGAGAAGGTAAAGGCTTATTTATTCTTTAAAATAAATAAGGAGGAATAATGTGATGTGTCTCTACATGACATGCGACATTTGATTTTATTAAAAGCATCTATTCCATAGTCTAGAATCTCACTGTATGCTTTGCAAATGCACTAAATATTCATCAGAAAATGACTCCAGTAAATTGCGAGTCAATATGTGAGGGTGCGCTGTTGGCATGGGTATAAGTTTAACCGTAAGAAGACATTTGTACATATAAATAATATTATAATGATACTTTCATGTATTTCCGCTACATATTTAAAATACAGCATTCTCAAGGGGCACCTGGGTGGCTCAGTCAGTTAAGCGTCCAACTTTGGCTCAGGTCATGATCTCATCTGTGGGTTCGAGCCCCGCGTCGGGCTCTGTGCTGACAGCTCAGAGCCTGGAGCCTGCTTCGGATTGTGTCTCTCCCTTTCCCTCTGCCCCTCCTCGGTCTCTGTGCTCTGTCTCTCTCTGTCTCTCAAATAATGAATAAACATTAAAAGAAACTTAAAATACAGCATGCTCTCATCTGTATCAAAGTTTGTAATATAAAAGTGTTATGAGATGATTCATCTTACATTCAGATTCGTACTCCAAATAGTTTTTTTGTAGGTTTAATATTATGTCCGATTACTATCCCTTGGTTTTATTTTTTCTTCACATATAAATTCTTATCAAGGTCAATATTCTAAAGGAAAGACAAAACAGCAAAACAAGTTTTGGCAAACATACCGGCTCGTAATAAAATGGATTTGGAATTGTTCAGAGCTGCTCATGATATTAACTCACTAAATAGAGCCGACCGACTTCTGTAATTCATTTTGCAAAGACAACCCTGAAGTCAGTGTACATAACGTTGGGGTTTAAATATCAGTTCAACTTCTTCCATCACCTGTATCATTTTATGACTTCAGCGAACAACCCAAACATTCAATGTCATCAAATGGATATTTTTTTAAAGTATCCACTGGAGGCCCATATTAATTGCATAAGTTTTTCTAAAGTTTATTTATTTATTTTGGGAGAGAGAGAGAGAGAGAGAGAGAGAGCAAGAGAGCTGGAGGGCCAGAGAAGAGAGGGTGAGGGAGAGAATCCCAAGCAGGCTCTGCACTGACCGTGCAGAGCCCAATGTGGGGCTCGAACTCCTGAGCCATGAGATCATGACCGGAGCCGAAACCAAGAGTCTGACGCTTAACCCACTGAGCCACCCAGGCTCCCCCAGAAGTTTTTAAAATTCTAAATAGATAGTCTTTATTTGTTTGATAGGGCTGAGGTGGAATAGAGACCCCTATAATTGGTACAATTAGTGGTAACTAAAAAGCAAATTGTGTTTGTTTCAAAGATACGTGTTCCATTTGTATCCTCAGTATGTTGCAATCTCTATCACTCTTTGAGACACCTGACATAATGCCCCACGTTTTTTTGAGTTGTTTTAGAGTTACTCATCATACTCACCGTTTTCTTAAACCTGTCTACTCTTTTCTTTCATTTCAACTCAAGGAAACACCATTCTCCACAAACAGTGGGAAATCTGTTTCTTTGCAAAAGGAATAAAACCTGTCTCATTCTCTTTAGTGTAATTTCCCCTACATGAAGAGTTACTTTGTAGATTGTAAATGCCATGTTGATGTTGAACGTTAAGGGAGTACAATGTCGTCAACAACCCTTTATTCATTCGAGTCACCTAAAATCATCCTGACTTTGCTGACAGTTTTAGGCCATAAACCAATAACCAATATACGTATATATATTTATATGTAATATTTATATTTATGTTATATATTTTATATATTATATATATATATACATATATATATATACATATATGTATATATGTATTCATCTTAATATTTATATAACCAGTTTCTAGTATGGTGCCTCTCGTATAACAGACTTCCATAAATATTTGATGATGAGTGATTGATCTTTAAAGCAAAGAATGATTTAGTACCTTTATCAGGAATAATGTGAAGATTTCCATATTGGTGAAATATTGCAAAATACAACATGAAAGATTCCATTGGGATTTTTCGGTTTTGTTCTTACGGCTATTTCACAGCAAAAGCAAAAACGATTTGAACTGTCAAAATACAAGTATCAAAAATAAAAAAATCCTCACCATGCTCCAGATGTAGGTGGTGCAAACATAAAATCCAGAAGGTCAACAGGAGGTTCTTGCTAGATACACAGAGGTTTAGGACGTACTCAGGATTTTAATTTTTTAGACTTTTTTAACGTTTTATTTTGAGAGACACAGAGAGCACCCGAGTAGGGGAGGAGCAGAGAGAGAAGACAAGGAGAATCCCAAACCGATTCCCAGTGGTCAGTGTGCAGAGCCCGGCGCGGGGCTCGAAGCCATGAAACTGTGAGATCATGACCTGAGCTGACATCAAGAGTTGGATGCCCAATTCACTGAGCCACCCAGGTGTCCCCACACTCAGGGGACAGCACTATTCAGCACTATTTTGCTGAAAAGTTTCAGGATGAAGTGGGAGCACAGGCTTTTCCTCTTTATATCCGTGCTTTAAAATCTACAGGAGAGTTAAATTAAACTAGTATTAACATCATGGTAAAGAGAAATCTCAGCTACAGATGATGTAATTCTAATTTTACCTCCTTCATTAATCTGATGACTCCTTAAGTACTGGATCAAGGAAGTAAAGTACCGAGTATTGAGTGGATGGCATACGTAAGATGTTTCACTCTCTGATGTATGATTTCTAATATTTGGGTAATCTTCTGTCATTCGTGAGACACTTTTACAAACACTGTGTTCATGCCTGGAAGGGAGACTAACACCCAGCCTGACCTTCTAAGTCCAAGTCCAAAGCCTCCGTCAACTCTGAACTGCTATTACATCTGCTTCTCTCATGCATTAACTCCGAACTATGGATCCACTTTCAAATTGAATATAAGTTATGATAAACTGTCACAAAACACAAAATTCCAAGCTCTCCTGTCCTTAGCATAGGGCTTGATGGAGTGCAGTGGTGGGAAATGCACCAGGGGATGAGATTCTGCAAAGCAACCTCACTTGAAAAGAATCTGGGGGTCAATACCAGGCTTATGAAACTGTTCGTGTCAAGCATCCCCTGGATGTGTTTTATTGCTTTTATTAGCGTGACTATATAATACAAGAACATATACTTCTTGGCTTTTAATTTTCAAAGCCTGCTTAGTATAGAAAGCCCCTCCACTCCTCTCTGCTCTCTTCTTTGACTACATTCCACGAGAGAGGCGAACTTTCTAAATACTCATATTTCAAACAGATTCACTTTCTTTTGGGAAACTATAAAGCACTCTGTGATCCAGAGAAGTGGTTTAACTCAGGAGTTCATAAAGGTATCAGTAGCCAGCAGAAATGTTCTTCTACCTGAGTGTTTGAAAACCATTGTTTGAAATCCTATTGAAATCTTTTTACAAGGGATTTAAAATAATTTATAGATTAGTTTCACCACACTGCTGTTTTCACTCGGCTGAATAATTGCTTAGCTATTGGTCTGCTTTGGTTATCTTACTCAGTGAAGGATTTTCCCCCCTAAATCTAGCTTCTAATACTTAATACTTTGCTATATTGTAGATATGATCATGAGCATACTGGATTTAATCTCTATTAAAAAGTTGAAAAAGATATTGAAGTTTCAAGGCTTTTTAGCCTAATAGGCTGATAAAAATGTATGTTTTCTCTAGTATTTTTTTTTAGAAGAACAAGAGATAAAACTTGGGAGTCTTTGTTACCCATTGAAGAGGAGAGCTCATTGATCAGCTACTTAATTGCCTTTGATTCTCTAAGTGACCACATAATTGCCAAGTGAAGCCTGAGTAACATTTGTTAGCAGTTGAGTGATTAATTAACTGTTCTGTGGTTCCTAAGTTGAAAGAGCAAACGGACTTATAATATGGATTTAAATACAGTTAAGACAGTTAAAGCTTGTACGTTCTCACATCACCAGTTGTCGTTTTTTTTCATTTTAGTACTTGATCAAGTAATACTTAATAGATACATTAATTTGCTTATAACATCATTGAAAGTGAGTGGGATAGATTCCAAATTAGCTGAAAAGAGCTTATGACTAATTTTATGTCCTTGAACATATTAAAACATTTTTTTGAGAGAGACAGAGAAAGAGACAGAGAGAGAGTGGGAGGGGCAGAGAGAGACCCAGGTACAGAGAATCTGAAGCTGGCTCCATGCTGATAGCAGGGAGCTGATGTGGAGCTCAAACCCATAAGCTCCAAGATCACAACCTGAGCTGTCGTAGGGCACTTAACTGACCGAGCCACCCAGGTGCCCCCAAATATTTTTTAAATGTTTTTATGTTTTTGAAATAACTATATTCCATATATTAATGTCTCTATTAAGCTTATGCATACTTATGTAAATATAAATAGTAGCATGTCACAAGCTATAAATATAAATTATTTTTAATAGAAGATGTTACTTAAATGTTTAAATGTCTCTGGGGGAAAGTCTGCAATAGGTTCCTCTTTTTTTTTTTTTTTGGTTCAATTCATTTATGACAGCATAAAAAATGAGGACAGTTCCAAGAAAGCTCCTTTCTTTGCCTTCTGTTTGAGCAAAGATACAGTAACTTGAAGCCAGAAGACCAGAAATTCTAGTCTCCTGTTTGTAAATTCTATTTGTGGCGGGTGAATTCCCCCACTTCCTGGTGTCTTAGTACTTTCATCAGTAAAACGGGAGTGTGTGTGTACCATGCTCAAATGATGATCTTGCATGGAACTGAGTGCTGTGTAGGCCCGGGAAGGTACCTGCAGATACAGATAGGAGGTGATAGCTAAAGGCAGGCCATCAGATTGGCTAGTTCTGCCGCTTCTGGGTTGTTGCTACTGATAATGGCCAGGAACGGAGTTAGCGAGTCACCATTAGAACTGTAATCTGCCAGCTTCTAAAGCTCCTTTCACTGGGCTGAAGGAGAGGACTGTCGAATGCGGGCTGGTTTTGAGAACTCTTCATTAATTGTGGTGAGTATCTGTGATCGCAGCCTCTGGGACCATGTTCACCCGACCTTTGTAGACAGGAGGGAATAGAATCCGTTTACCCTTAGGAAAACAGTGATTATGTTCTGTAAAGATTTACTTCAGATTTTACCCTGAAGTTACATTACTACAATAACAATTAATGGCAGTTCAGACTTACGCACTATTGAATCCATTTGTCTTCTGAGGATCGTTCCACATTGGGCTGGGTTTGTAAAATCCATTAGACACCGTGCTGCAGAAACCCTATGAGACATAACACTCTGTTTATTCATAACACAAAGATGGGAATTCTGAATATGGCTTTGTCGTTACATTACTATACTTCTCTGGTCATTGAATTCACACGTGGTGTTTTAAAATTAGTTTACGTGGTACTTTTTAGCCCCCTTCTTTCTCTAAAACTCTGAACCGTCCCGAGGGGTTTTGCTTGCGACACAATTCTCAGTTCTATCCTAGGTTAGTCGTGGAGTCATTCAATATCGACCAACCTGTTGTTAACAGACTGCACTGGATTGAGTGTGTGGCTGTTTTGTTGCTGGCAGTGAGGAGAGATAGGCAGAAGCCGGGACCTCTTTCCTTCCTGTTTTCCTCCTTGTTTACATTTCCCCAGCCTGGCCTCTGTCACGGGGCAGGGAATTCTTATCAGGGAGGAGCCGCAAAATACGTCCTATGCCATGTACAGTTTTAAAAACACGGCATTGAGGTGTGAACGATGACCCAGTTTGACTCAGGCTCACGGTATTCTTTTCCAGCAGGAAGATGGCACCTGTTCTTTCAGAGCCTCAATCGCTCCCTGTTTGTAAATTACGAAGTGTTGCCAATCCTGAGTTTCATTAACACCTGGGTGACTGTTTAGTTCTCTGAAATCGTGGCTGGCCCAGTAAGACCCTCAGGACTGGAAGTGTGGAGGCAGCGTGGGCAGAATCTGGTTGTCTGGAAGTAAATCATGAACTGCAGGGTTTTTACAACTCCTCATCTAGTGTTTAATTGATAAAAGGCTGCCACAAGGCCATTATCAATTCTTTGTTGAACAGTTAAAACTTTTTCCATTGTGTGCACGTTAAATGTAAAGTGGCCTGGGGCATGGGAGGCTCTCCGTAAGCGTGGGATTTGTGGGATTTGTGTCTTTAACGTCGGTGCTGCTATCGTTAAGTGGATGATTGCATGAAACCGTGCACCATGGAGGATAAAAATCATCAGAGAGTAGCAAGTTTTTGTAACTGTTAGAGCTTCTCAAAACTCAGTATTCACAGACCGTGTACAGAAGCCTGTAAGCCCAGGTAGTGACAATCGCTGTGGGGTACGAACATGGACATCGGCTGGCATTTTCAAGCCAGGGCAAGATGCACCAGCTTCAGCCAGAATACATCGAGTGGCTCTGTTGGTAGTACAGCGATAGCCCTGTTTAACTTCTACCTGTTTGGTAAAGTCTCTCTGGAGTCGAGGGCAAAAGAAGCCCTTTAAGTATTTTGGCCTCACTCCACGATAGCCACAGGTACTCTGCCAGCACGTATTTTTTTGAGTCCTATAAAAGTCAGCTTCTACTCAATCATGACTTAATCCTTTCCTAAGTTAGAAGAGCTCAGTAGTGTGTGTGTGTGTGTGTGTGTGTGTGTGTGTGTGTGTGTGTGTATGTGTGTGTTTTCCCAGGCAGGAGAGAAGTAGAACAGAGCACCATCTCGCAGAGTTTTGCTTATCTGATTTGTATATTTTTTGAGCACTCATTGTGTCTTGCCTCACATGGGAAAACCGATCAGGACTCATTTTAATTTGAGTGGCTGTTGGAAAGACCAAAAGCTCTCTGTAGTTCATAGTGACCTTGCTGTGTACTACAGACTTAACTACGATGCATCTAGACTGTGTCGTTATTCAAATAGCAACCATGAGTAGGAAATAGAATCCTGGCTATTAAACATCAAACACGATTCCTTTGCATCTGAGCAGCAGAATTATTTTTGCACCAGTTATAAGCCTTGCCTATGAATTATTTAAAAAATAAAATCTTGAGCTCTGAGGCATTTTTGAGAAATCTTTTATTACCACCATCACATAAACGTAGAAAAGAACAGATGTGTACTATCAAAGGTGAAACTCCCTTTCATATTTTAAAAGAAACACAGTGCATTTGCTTCTAAATATAGCTCATTTAAATAACAGAACAAAAAAATGATAGGTCTGCAGGTGATTAAGGAAGTAAAAATTAAGAAGGAGAATCTTGTGAAAGTAACCAAGAAAAATGTAAATCATTGAGAAGAGAATGAAACTGCCTATGAAAAATATTAGCCTGATTTTCACACACAAAAAAGACTCGGAAATATTAAAAATCCTGTGATTTTTATCATTCGAAGAAAATCCGGTACAAAGGGGAATGTGTACCATTTTTGCTTAGAGGAATATTACATGTGTAGGGTTAAAGGGCCCGATGACCCCAGTTTCTAAGCCATTCTACAACTATTATTTAAATTTAAACTGAATTTTTGAAAGCAACCCTATGTGTGGCTAGCCAGTTATTCATATAGACTATTAATGTGTTAGTTTTACATTTTATGCTTTTTTTTACGCTTGATAAGGAGCCAGTGTATATAATATGTATTTTTTACCCTGCAGAGGACATTTAAGTGAGTGACATCATTCCTTCTTAAAATCCACACTCCAGCATTCATCCAGGAGGAAGGAGGAGGCATGTTGTGTTTTGAAAGAGTCCCCATGTAGAATTTTAATACACTCTATTATAATACAATAAAAAATAGAAATCTAGATATTTTTCATCACCTGTATTTGGTGAAAGGATATGTACCTGGAGAAAGAAGCTAATTTATTTTCAAGCATAAAAGACTCCTTTAAAGAAAACTATCCGGAATGCCCTGAACATGGCATGTTATAAATATCCTGTTATCTCCCCCAGGGTTTTAGATGCGCCATCGCAGCCCGTGGAAATGTGGACGGGGCCGGGAGCAGAGTCTGTAGGCAGCAAGGGCCAGGTGGGAAATCGTGCTTTTGAAGGAATACACTTGTAGTGGCAAGTTCACCTCTGCCAAATGTGTGATTGGCTTAAGCTACTTATATTTTCAGATCTGTTAATTATTCACAGTTTTGGCCGAGCTGTTGCTTCACACAGTGCTGGTGGCTGTTGTCCACCTCTTTTTTTTTTTTTTTTTGATGAGTTCCATGAAAGGGAAATCGGAGTGATTTCTTTTCCTTCTGAAGCTTTCAATGATCCCCCTTTAGTTTTTCTGAATTTCAAACGATTTTACAGTTTTGTTACAGAATGGGTGCTAACCTCCCGGCGTAATTCTGTGGTTTTAAAATGTTACACCAAAACTGGCTCAGGGAAATCGCTACGTATGGAGGAATCGATGGGTTCCAAAAGAGAAAAGGGAACAGAAAAAAGGAAGGGTAGATTTTGCGGTTGCAAGACTTAGGGTTTAGGGGACCCCATGGGGTTCAGCGCCGCTGAAAGGGAGGAAGTATCCATTCATAAGTCTTGGTCCCTTTCTACTGTATTTGGTATCATAATTTAAATGAATTCAGGGCTGAATGCCAACATCAATCAGTTCCACATGTTTGATCAAATTTCCATTCTTGCCTACACAGCCCTTTCAAAAAGCATGCTTTAGTAGAGGGATGATAGAACCACTTCAGGGATATACATCAATCTACCATCAATCTCCACTGGTTAGTGGAGGGAACCCGTAAACTTGACTCCATGCTCTATGATGAATAAAATTGCAAGAATACATACATCCCCTTTAACACTACGCAATTAATCCAAAAGTACTCTCATTGTTTGAAGCATGTTGGGAATGCCTCTTCTATAATTTTGTAGGAAATATATGGAAAAATATATATATATGGAAATTAGCTTCAGTTTACATTATTTTACTGGGTTATTCTATTTATCCAACGGACTATTCACTATTCATTTTATTCACTAACTTTAGCTCTGATTTGTTTTTTGTTTCCTCTACAGTACATTATGAAATTCCAAATACACAGCCAACTTGAAAGATTTTAAAACAATGCTACATTCTACCCTAATGGTTTGCTATACTTCCTCCGAGGCATAGCTGATTGACGTTTTGGTAGTTTTTCCAAATTTAATTCACCCTAAACTAAAGTTTCCCCACCAACACACCCGCAGACACACACACACACACACACACACACACACACACACACACACAGATGAAAGTAGATAATTCCAAAGCAGGAGTTTTGAGACAAAGATGGACCCAGGAGAATATCATCAAGCTAAGTTCAGTACTTTAAAAAGGGGTCATTAATATCTAAGGTTAAGTCCTGGTGTATATGCTTAAAATTTAGTCATAGTACTTTATAGAGGCACACGTCATTTATGGCTTCAGCCATATGATAACTTCACTGTAAGATTAGATCTGGACGTCTGTAAGCACATGAAAGTACATTTAAAGCTACATAATAAAAACTAGGTGTATGGACTTGACAATCAATAAAGATGAATTTATTTGTAACTGTTATGTGATTCTTTTGATCCCCCATAGTTTCTATAATAACGAAACATGCAGAGAGTTCCTATAGGGAAGCATGTTGTTCCTAATTGTTCTCTCCATGTTATATATTATGGGTTAATGGTCAAAGGTGGTATCTGACATAAACAGAGAATATTTACCTAAAAAATGCTCAAGTCTGGCTTTAAAATTCTCTGATTCAACAAGCTCTGAAATGTCCTTATGACTCTACTATCAAATATTCATATCTGAAGTATGTTAAGGTAGGTGTGAATGATGAGAAAATGATGTTTGGTTAACCAACTTCTGATCCCTGGCAGGTAATATTTTGGGCTCTTGGCATGTAAAAAAACACCCATGAATATCAAATTCCTATAAGCTTGGATTTGTTGGGCTCCTAACCCTTTGCCATTCGCGATGAGAATCCTTTAATACTTGGACAGGATTTGGATATTATTGGAAGTCCCTTTGACATGTGTCCCCATCGGAAGGAAGCACGCTATGCAGAAGTGAAAAACCAGGGAGAATTTTTCTTTCGGGAGCATTCGATCTGACAATGTGTTAAAGAATTCTATGGGCACATTAATGCAAGAAGCATTTACATAAATAGCTCTGAAGGGTTATAAATAAACAGATTAAGAGAAACTTTTAGAATTGTAAACATGGAAGAGACCTCCGAGAGACTATTCAGTTGAATCCCTCATTTTACATGTAAGGCGATGATAGATTCTCAGTAAGGTCGACAGTTAGTGTTGATTTCTTCGACTTGCCTAAATTCACTCATATAATGAAAAGCAGAACCAAGACGAGAACCTTCCACTCTTGTTTTCTGATAACATGTCACATATTCCTTAAATAGGATTTTATACTGTTTCGTAGCTAAAGATACTGGGCCACCAAAATTAAGTAACTTGTTCAAGTTTGCTTAGTGAGTAAGTAGCTGAGCTGGGATTTGATTCAGGCTGGCTGGTTCTAGCATCCACGCGTCTTTTTTTAATATTTGTTTATTTATTTTTGAGAGAGAGAAAGAAAGAAAGAAAGAAAGAAAGAAAGAAAGAAAGAAAGAAAGAAAGAAAGAAAGAGTGTGAGTGGGGTAGGGGCAGAGAGAGAGGGAGAGAGAGAACACCAACTAGGCTCCGCACTGTCAGAACAGAGACTGACAAGGGGCCCAAACTCACCAACAGTGAGAGCATGACCTGACCCAAAATCAAAAGTCATCCCCATAACCGACTGAGCCACCCAGGTGCCCCAGGGCTCCATGCTTCTAATCACAAAGTAGAATTGCATCTAGTGCAAGGGGCACTAGTGAGTGCACTAGTGAGTGCTAGGTGAGTATGTGAATGAATGAATGAATCACTCAATCAATGAATCCATCTGGTATGGAGGCAGAAGGGAATTGTCACACACCAGAGTTTGGGAAAGACATAAGAGGTTGATATTACATAATGGGTATACATTTTCACGGGGGGAAAGGGCAAAGGGCCTCATAGGTGCAAAACACACACTCCTAGAAGTGTCTGGTGAGTTCGGGAACACTGATGTCTCTCAAACAGGGATGCGGGTTGGGAAATGGAAAGAAGGTTTGGAAGCATCACAGTTTGGTTCAGATGGTGAAGGCTGAGTATGCCATATGATAAACTTTGAAATCAACCAGAATCAAATAGAGAAAGGGAGAAAAAATAAAGTACACTTCATACCTACTGGGTGCTAATGTTTTAATGCTTTACATGCTTTATATGCGCGCACACCCACACACGCTCTGTGTCCGTCTTGTGGGCACTCCCTGCCGATGGCCAGAGGTCTCATTGGTAGCAAGTGGCTACAGCTCGGGATTGGGACATGTGTCATCTGATGCTATAGTTTGTTTTGACCCCACCTTGGTTGCAAGGGGCCAGTGGAAGTCTTGAAGCAAGGGTGTGGCCTGATCACATTCCTTGGTTTTTGGTAATAGGAGAAGAGCTTGGGGGGTGGGGAGGGGCAGTGGAGGGGGCGGATAGGGATCAGGGGGACCTGCAGTGGCTATCCCAGATCCAGAGGCATCAAAAGCTTTTCCTGAGGCAGTGGCCGTGGGGCTCCAGAGACCGTTCTTACTTGAGACTTTTACCAAACTACCTTTATACTTTATAGTCAGGGAAGTCTTTGTCCGTCCTGTGCTAATGTGGCCCTTGTGACCTCCTAGTAGTGGATAACTGGGTCTAGAACACTTCAGTAGTTGGCGAGAGCATGATGTTGATCCCTACATGAACAGAGTTTGGCCATGTCGACAGTTGTACACTCGAATGGTTTGTTTGTTTAACTAATGATTAGTGCCTTTCGCACAGAATATTAGCACTCCAATTAGTGTTTGTTGAGCTTGATGAAATGCCCATCACTGGCATTGAGTGCAGTATGTAATAAGCCTGACCTCAAACTTCAGTTGCTGCCGGTGGTTCACAATAGCAGAGGACCTCCGAAGTCTTTGAAATAGAAGGAAACTGATGTTTCTCAGAAGCCAGTTGTGACTAAATTATTTTTCCCATGTCAATTTCAGTTACATTAAAGAACATTAGATTATTGTAATTTTGAGTTTTCTGTTGTTCATTTCTTCTCAATGGGTATGAATCTGTGTGAGTAAATCAGAATAAAGCGTTAATTAGTAAATAATGTGTTGTTTCTTCCTTGAGAATATTTTTTGTATTTGAATTGCCTTTAAATCAGTTTTGTATCAAAATGTGTTTAAGTTAGTTCTCCTCTGACCAAGACCAGAAGGTCAGTCTGTGAAGGCTTTATGAGTTATTGCTGAATATTTTTCTGAAGGGGGAAAAAAACCCCACTTTTCAGCAATTTACAGAAATGTTTTAGATTCTTTCATTTTTAGCCTAAAGGGAAAATTAGTGGGATGCCAGAATGAGGTAGTTAGGGTAATGATAAGAGAGAAATGAGGAAAAATGGACAATGGAAGGACATTATCCTGTTAGAAGGATAATGAGAGGGAACAAGCAATAAAGAAAGGAGGGGGGCGTTAATGAAAATGAGCAAGGAAATACCCTGTGTACAGGGAAATAATGAGGGTATAAACAAAAATCCTAAAACATTTTCTCATTCAGCTGTACGTTTTTCTTCGCCATGTGGGGAAGTATAGTGCACGACTGAATAGTTAGCAACCCAAAGCAAATGTGGTAAGAAAGAAGGAAAGAAAAAAAAAAAGTGTAACAATAGTTCTTTCGACGATATAGGCAGTCTTTTAGATTCATTAGAAGACAATTTGGAAAATATTTGATAATTGTTGCTTTCAGTCATAACAGGGACGTGAACAATACACTTTCTATTCCTATCAAATCCGTTTGATTAAGGTTGGTTGAGTTTGACATTCTTTGCTTAATCAAGCTTGCTCACACTTTTTTAGATATGTCCCACTAATGAATGATTGATGTGAATTGATATAATGGAGGATTACCATTGCACAGGCCCTGAGTGATCTCAGTGTATTTGGGGGAATATTGTTTTAATTCTAAAGCAGGGAAGGGAGGTCAGAGGTCACGTAGCCCAACTGTCATTTCATAAATGAAGAAAATAAAATCCTAGAGAAGCTCACTGCCTTTGCCTAAGGCCCGAAGCTGGTTAGGGACAGCCAAAGAATTATTCACATACCCTCAGTGCAGTGAGATTTCATCACACCACACTGCTCCAGATCTCAGGGCCATAGTAGAGAAATACGTGACGATTCACACAAAAAAACTCTGCTTTTGGCTGCCATTTTACCGGTCAACTTGCTATTGGCTTCAAAATGGAGCACACCCAAGAGAAAACAAGTAAACATTTTTAAAAAGAGCAAATCCAATATGCCCATGAAGGGAGAGGTGTGCGGTGTGGAAGAATTAGCACGAGTGTAATTAGGGTCCCTGCTAATTAGTGAGTTTGGCCAGCGAGCAAATAGCTTCACTTTTCGGGGAGCGGGCTCTACACGTTCTGAGAGGCAGAGGCTGAATCTGAGGAAGTCAGAGGTTACTTCCGCCTTTAAAATTCTGATGTAACATTATGGGTGCCAATGATAATCTTGACTCTTAAGGACACTACTGGTGATGCCTTATCAGAATGAGGAAAAAATAAGTGGTGTTATCTCTGAAATAGCTACTGTTGTTGTTGAGTCATGATACTATTGGCTGAAAATCCCAGATGGAATTGGAAAAAAATGTTGACAACTCAGCCCTACTAGAGGGAGGAGATAGCACATGCAAAGAACACACTTTTGACGGTAAAAACAAAACAAAACAAAAACAAAAACAAAAAACAAAACAAAAACAAACTCAGACCCTGACCTTGTTGTCATTCTTTACCTATCAGATACCTTCTCAGTCTTTATCTGGTTCACAGGAAGGTTGAAAAACTCCCAGCACCCCAACACACTGCCATAGATTTGTGAAGGGGACTTAAAATGGTTGCCTTTCTTTCGAGCAAATGATGCCAGAATGAGACTTAACATTTGAAAGGCTTTTGTTAAAATAAATTGCCTGAATTCGCCACTATATCTAAGGTGTACGCTTAAAGAAGGTACACATCAAAAATGCCAGGCAGTTTATATCGGACACTTAATTCAGGATTTAATTGGTGTCATGTTGGTGTAGCCGAATTCTTCTACAGAGAAGTCTTACATTTGCAAAAGTTGTAGACCCCTATGTGCTCTCTCAAACTGACCTGGAGCCCTCATATTGTTTTAAGTTTATTTATTTACTTTGAGAGAGAGAGACTGATGGCTTGGGTGTGGGAGGGGCAGAGAGAGAGAGGAGGAGAGAGAGAATCCCAAGCAGGCTCTGCACTGTCAGTGCAGAGCCCAGGGTGGAGCTTGAACTCATGGACCATGAGATCATGACCCCAGCCAAAATAGAGAGTAGGATTGCTTATCTGACTGAGCCACCCGGCACGCCAAGAGCCCTCATATTTTGCGATCGTCCTCTGTAATGTCACTGTGTCAGGGTCCTTTTTGGACATTAAGGCAGAAGAGATGAATATACAAATTTGATGTGTCTTTAGAATCTTAAGAAAGGAAAAGTAGCATATTAGGATAATAAGAAAGAAAATAATTTAATGGGAACTTAAAAAAAATTTTTTTTAGTGTTTTATTTATTTCTGAGACAGAGAGAGACAGAGCATGAGCAGGGGAGGGGCAGAGAGAGAGCAAGACACAGAATCTGAAGCAGGCTCCAGGCTCCGAGCTGTCAGCACAGAGCCCGACGCGGGGCTCGAACTCGAACCGTGAGCCGAAGTGGGATGCTCAACGGACTGAGCCACCCAGGCGCCCCATAATGGGAACTTTTTAACAGAGCATGGAGCAGTGTTTAGAAGCAAAGAAGAGGGAGGGGCCACTTTATTTTCATTGTTTTAAGCACAGAATTACGAGTACGATAACACACGCTGGACCAATTTGTAGGAAGGAAGTACAAGCCAGTGGACAGACAGTCTGAGTCTACGTGGAACTTTACTGAGACCTTTAAAAAGGACAGAAGCTGGAAAACGAGTTTTGCTGAAACAAAATTAAAAATTAAGTGAGAAATGCTACACATTCATGAAAACTAGAAAAAGGAGTACACAAACATTCAATAATGTATGAAAGCACGTGTACGGATATAATCAAATAGAGCCAAGATGTGGAAGCAAAAGCAAATAGGATGAAAATGTTGGAACTTCTGGTAGTAATGCCTTAACTGTTAGCACAAAGGTTATCTATGTTCACAGAACCACACTGGAGCATGGTTCTGATTGGTGGGAAATGACTCAGAAAGTCTGCTTAGCCTATCATGGGCACCTCTTGATAAAGACCCTTGGCCAAGTAAGTGATTGCCAGATATTATTTTGGTAGGGTCATTGTTTTTGAGGCCTCTTCATAAAGAGGAAAAACACCTGAAAATTCAGGAAAGACACACAAAGGGTCTCTGTTTTTTTAAAGGATAGAAAGATGGTCCAGGCAAAAGATTAAGCGGTCAGTTTAACTTGGACCTTATCAAGACAAATAACGTGAAACGTCTTCAAGGTCGCACACACAAATACACGTACACACACAGCAAATTTATGAAGAATCATTCACGCCAATTTTAATACCAGGAATGAATAAAGCAATTTCATCCGATAAGTAGGGTACATATTATACATACTGATAGCCAGCATAGAAAAGAAGGGTGAATTACCTAGTACATCTGAATGTAACTTCATTTCATTGATCACGTGACAGTAGTTTCATTCATAATTTAGGAAAGAACCTCACTACTACACATCAATGAACTGGTGGGTGGACGGTCTGGGCATGAAGTGTTAGATTTCAAAGTTCATACTCTGCAGGGGCCCCAGCGTGCTCCTGAAATTATTAAAAATTCAAGTGACAGTTTTCCATAGGGTGCAAGGTGAGGCCAAGTAGAGCTAGCAAAGTATCCCAGTGCCGGCTAAGAGCCTGTGCGTAGAGAGAGACCTAACTCTGGGCTTCTCTCTCTTCTCCTCGAGATGCAGTCTCAGTCCACGTTTGGCACATGACGCAGTTTCCAAGAGAGATCAGCTGTTTCTGGACTTGATCCCTTTAGACATCGCATCCCCTTCCCACACCACATCCCTTTCATCAGATGGCCTTATCCACACTTAAAAATTCTACTCAAAGAACACCTCCTTCTGGAAACTTTCCTAATACCCTTCTCCCACCACCCAAGTCTGACTTGCGTTCCTTTCCCTGAGTTTCTAGAATACTCTGAGCAGGACTTCCATGGGCACAATATCATGTGATGGCTTGGGGCAAAGACCAGTGCCAGTGCCTGGGCTAGAAGACCAGTTGGACGTCTTGCTAGCTGTATGACCAAGGAGAGCTGTTGGACTGAGTGTCCAGCTCTCGGGGCCGTGTCATCTTCTGTAAAATGTGGATAAAGGTAATTAGCTCCTGGGGTTGTTAACGACGCCACGGTGAGCTCACGTTTGTTGTTTTTTAAAAAAATATTTATTTATTTATTTTGAGAGTGAGAGACTGGGGGAGAGGCAGAGAGAGAGGGAGACAGAGAATCCCAAGCAGGCTCCACGCTGTCAGCGCAGAGCCTGATGTAGGGCTGGAACTCACGAACCGTGGGATCATGACCTGAGCCAAAATCAAGAGTCAGACGCTTAACTGACTGAGCCACCCAGGCGCCCCGAGGGCTCACATTTGTAAAGCAATGAGAACCGTAGTGCCTGCTGGTGCACAAGAAAGCCTGTTAAGTGTGGGCTCTCATCATAATCCCTACTCGCATCAGTATTTTTTCATCGTGTTGATTATGATGATGCCTTGCCACTCACATTGTATTACATCGTATATGGCTGATTTCAGACAAGAGGTCTCCTTTTGTGCCATTTTAGGCTTTGTATCCTCAGGATTGAGCACCTTTGGCACACGATAGTTTTCATTCAGTGTTTTGTAGAGCAAGTGAATAAATGACGGAAGACAGTGGCCGTGTATCGGCTCTGAGAGATTGTGGGTCAGCCATGGGATGAATGGTTTTGGTGAGTTTTTCTTAAGCAAATGTAACGAAGAAACGGAAGAGAGGCACAATCTGGGAATTACTGTTTTCCTGGAGTCATCGTAACTGTTACGCAGTTACTGGTTCTAATTTTCAACTAGGCACACATTTATGTTGCTTAATGATAAGTTCCCTTGTTTTATTAAATTAAGTATACGGGCTCATGTTTTTGTGGAGACAACCAACCTGTTGGTACTAAAGAGGACAGAACAAGACGCAGGTTTAGGGGGCAACAAGTCGAGAATGTGTACTCAGTGTTCAGACATGTGAACCAGAGGACACACAAAAAAATGCCCTTGGCGGTCGCCTTGTCTAGGAGGGCCAGGGTAAGAGGAATGTGGTTTTCACTGTGTATCTTGTACTATTATTTGACAGATTTAACATGCTCATCTGTTAAAATCCAGGTAGGCAAGTAATTATTCAGTCCTAGAGTCAGCTACTGAAGAATACTGTAGGGTCCATGAAAATGACATTGACGACAAGCTTGTGTGATGGGAGGGTACGTTTAGTAGCCGTATGCCGCCATTTCCCTCTGTCTGCTGAAATGCTTCCCCATTGTCCCTCCTCCTCCCAGGGCCCGCTCACCTTCCTCCCTACTCTTTTCTGTCCACTTACTAATGGTGAGACTTTGAGCTGGTTCTTAACCTCTGGGTGTCTAAATGTGCCCATCTTTAAGATGGAAACAATAATTGTTCCTGCCTCCAACAGTTGAGCAGAGAAAGTGAGTTCACATTTGAAAGCCTTTTTGGGCAGCGTTTGCCACACAACCAGTATGTGTGGATTTGCTGTTCTCTTACCAGGTTTTCTTGCTCTGACCTGCCATTTTCTTCTCCTGCTCTAAAAATCCAAATGCAGAATGCAGTGATGGTGAATTGGTGGACTGGAGGTGGCCCACTGGTTAGAAATCCATCTTTAGATTTGCTCAGGTCGAGGGTGCAAGGGTCTCAGCTGGGCTTTGCCACATTCCACACTCAACAGTGGGTCCATCTTCTTAGGTGATCGTGTCACCCTAACAGAACCAATCTATTATATTTTCTTTTTTTTTTTTTTAATTTTAACGCGTATTTATTTATTTTGAGAGAGAGAGAGAGAGAGAGAAAGCATGAGCAGGGGAGGGACAGAGAGAAAGGGAAAAAGAGAGAATCCCAAGCAGGCTCTAGGCTATTGGCACAGGTCCCCACATGGGGGCTCGAACCCACGAACCCCAAGATCATGACCCAAGCTGAAATCAAGAGTCAGATGCTTAACCAACAGAGCCACCCAGGCACTTATAAGGGGATAGGAGGCTGCGTAAAGCATCGGTTTCATGTTTAATACATTTTAAGCATTATTTGTTGCTCGTGGTGGGGGGTCGAGTGTTGGGACTGGGAAAAGGCACGTCGGTGAGGTTGTGCACACCTGTTGAGCTGTGTGTGGACGCACAACCGCATGGCCTCGCCCCTACATCAGAGTCTGCGTCTTGGCAGCGCTTTGTGTAGTAATTATAGTAGAGATTACTTTAAAATAGGACTGGCATAGATTTCAATCTTATCTGGTAACAGTTAACTTATTAATGATCGTTTTGGCCTGTTGGCAGCCGTTCTGTCTTTAAACTGCAAGACAGATACAATCTCTCAAGCTGCGAGGGATAAGTAATTGGATGGGAAACCATGAAGAACTCCCCGGCATTACGGGAAGTGTTTTCAAGAATTTGGCCTCTCTCCGTCAGCCTGGAACCACAGTGCCTTTGTAGATGGTGCACGTGCAAATCAAAATCCTGGGTTCTCGAGATTTTTATGTGGGTGCACTTCCTTTCAGTGTGCTTCCCTAAGGACTCCGGGGACTTCCAGTCTGAAAAGGCAGAGCCACTAAGAAATTACTAGGGAAATAATTTGAGTTGGCCTCATCAATTGCCATCATAGGAGGCATTCCACTCTGTACATGCTTTGAGTGCAGTCTTCACGTTCATCCCAGTGCTGGCTCTGCCTGCAATAGTTTGCTTCCAGGGACAACGGTGGAGCAGTTGGACATGTGATTATGACGTGCCCCAATTCTATATAATACCATCTTTCTCTACAGTGGATTCTCCTTCTAACTCATAGCTCAGCCAACTTGTTTGTGCGTGTCTGGCATAAATTCCAGTAGCTCCCCCCCCACCCCCTTTCTTACAGTAGTGGGGGCGGGGCATAGTTTATTTGTTAAGTTGTGGTAAAATACACATAACACAAAATACACCATTTGGACCGTTTTTAAGCAGACGGTACCATGGCATTGAGGACATTTGCATTGCTGTGCAACCATTGCCACCGTCCATCTCCGGAACATTTACATCATCTCAAACTGAAGCGCTCTCCCCATTACATGGTGACTACCCATTCTCCCCTCTACCAGCCCCTTGGAACCACTGGGGAGAGTTTGTTTTTAGCAAGTGTTTTTCACTGAGGGCTTACTGTGTGATGG
Source organism: Prionailurus bengalensis (assembly GCF_016509475.1). Taxonomy (NCBI): domain Eukaryota; kingdom Metazoa; phylum Chordata; class Mammalia; order Carnivora; family Felidae; genus Prionailurus; species Prionailurus bengalensis. The sequence goes on along the minus strand of NC_057353.1, from coordinate 10,537,253 downwards.
GACACCGGGCTGGAGACAGAAAGATGAGTCAGACATGATCTCTGCACTCAAGGGCCTCGCAGGAGGAGAGTCCAATTTGGGGGGCGCGTTTCTAATGCTCTACCGACTCACAATGGGACATGCCCAGCAGACGGAGAGCGAGGGCCTCGCCGCCCTTTGTGACCAGGAGAGGCTTTTTGGAACAGACATCCTCAGTGAATCTTAACTTCTCTTAGCCCTGGTTTCTTTTTTTAATTTTTTTTTCAATGTTTATTTATTTTTGGGACAGAGAGAGACAGAGCATGAACGGGGGAGGGGCAGAGAGAGAGGGAGACACAGAATCGGAAACAGGCTCCAGGCTCTGAGCCATCAGCCCAGAGCCCGACACGGGGCTCGAACTCACGGACAGTGAGATCGTGACCCGGCTGAAGTCGGACGCTTAACCGACTGCGCCACCCAGGCGCCCCTCTTAGCCCTGGTTTCTTAGATAACATTGGAATACTATTTACCTCGTAGGGTTTGGGGGGAATGTGAAATGAAGTTATGTCATTTAAGCACCTAGCAGAGTGTCTGACACTAAGCAATCATAAATATTAGCTTTTGGTATTATTGAGGAAGGTGTAGAAATTAGCTAAAGGGAGAGACGTAAAGAGAGTGATGTTTACAGAGCTGATGGCATGTGCAAAGGTTCAGAGGCATCACACGGCAAATCCTGGAAAGAATATTCGTACAGTTACTAACAGTAGTAAGCGAGTTACATATGATTTTGATGACGTGATTTTACTGTGTTAAAGCTCCGCTTAGAAAATTAAAATGTCCGTAAGAGAACTCGAGACTTTCCCCTTAAACTGTGCCTTCCTTACTATCTCGGACGGAGACACTCCATTGCTTAAGCAACATCCTCGGAGTCATGTCTGATCCCATACTTACTCTCCTTCACCCATATTTATGTCCCTTTCTCGCCACTTCTGATAACCCCCATCTGGCAATACCATGAGATCAGTCCACCTGGATTGCTGTAGAAGCTTCCCAACTGGTCCCTTTGTTTTCCAGGGGCTCCTCTGCCATCCCTTGTCCACATAGAAGATGAGAGAGAAAACATTAACCAGAGCGTGTCACTGTTTTGCATACAACCTTCCAGTTTCCTCCCATTACACTCGGGGGAAAATCCAATTTCATATCCTGGAATGCAAGCCATGCATTTTCCCGCCCTCGTTCAGCTCTCCAACCTCGTTTTGTATTTTTCTCTAGTTTATTTATTTTTAATGTTGCTCGCCCTAGCCAAGCTTATTCCAACCTCACGGTCGTCACCCATGTGCTCTCTCAAGCTGGCACAGTCTTCCTTGAAGCTGGTTTGCTGTCACTCAGTTCTTAACCTAAATGTCACCTCCTTAACCTAAGCGTCCCCACCCTTGAGTCTCTCTCCTAGCTTTGCATTCTTTATGGATTTGTGTGGAAGTTACTCCATTTGTTGGTTTATCTTTTGAAATGTCTCTCTCTCTCCCCACTAGAACTGAAACTCCTTGAGAACAGGGGCATCCTTATCATTTTGTTCACTGATTTATACCCGATGGCTAAACAGTGCATGGGACACTGGATGTGCTCAGGAAGTATTTGCCAAATAAGCACATGAATCTTCGTCAAATCAATAGACAGTTGACTTGTTCCCAGTGCACGTATAGCATGGCACTACGATGGGTACCAGGATGAGAAATTTCTAGATCTTGTCCTAGAAGTTTTTAAACTCGACAGAGTAACAAAAAAATAAGCTATGTCCATGTGTGGTTAAGTTAAACTAATGAAATATCAGAACTTTAGCTATGGGCTTTATTTTCCATAATGCCTCAAGCTAATGACCTTTCTCCTGTTTAATCTCTCCCCCCACCCCACCCCCCGCCCCTCTCTTTTTACACAGCCATGGCCTCTCTTCCTCTTCCTCACATGTCTAATTGGTATGTATTTCGCACCCTTGGTTGGTCCATAAGGCATACAGGAATTGCACCCACTACTTTACAGCCTGATCATTTCTTCTTTGCATATGGTTAACACATCGTAGGTACTCAGTTGGTACTTTTACTGATTGAATGATACTTCATACGAATGTGATATTTCCCATCAAATGTTAGGTTTTGTCTACACACATGAAATTCTGACCCATATTGCTTCTGACATAATGACCCAGCATGTGGGGTTGCTTTATAAAGAAAATGAGGGGAGATTCTGATTCCTATTTAAAACCCACTCGGGTCATGCCTACTTTTTCAAAAGTTAACAGAGGAAATCCTTGTGGCCATAGTGTAAACATTGTAAATAAGCAATCTGTTATCAATCATGTTTTATTACCAGTGGAACATGTTGAGTGCTTTGATAATGACCTTGGGAGCCAACAGCCTCCATAACCTAGATGTAACCAAGGAACTCTAGAACAGCTCAAAGCCTAACACATTGACCTTCAACCTGCCTGGAAGCAGACGGAACGCTGTGCGCACCTGGCCGTGTGTAAACGTTACCCTGTTTACTCTGTGACGTTAGAAGTAGCAGACCAACAGCGTCTGCTTATGTTTTTCCATTTCGTAGAGGCTCGGTGGCTTTTGTTGAGAAAAGTTCTTCAAATATTAAACAAAAGGCGGTGAAATATTAGATTCATTAGAAACGTAAAACTTACTACCATCGCTCCAACGGCAACTGCGCAGCGTGCTTAGAAAAAGTAACATTGACAAACATGACTTATTTCTGTGGTTGTCAACATTTAATTAAACGGGGCCCCTACATCTTCAGATGTCACTGTATTGTATATGTGCAATAAAAGGTTCAAATTAAAATACTGTACAATTAGTTTGCATAGAAAAATGACTTTTGCAGACCTCTACAATAGACAGTTTAGAGAAATAAGCATTTTGTGTTTAAATTGTGCTCCTTAGTATTTTAAACAGATGGCAATGGCTTTCCTCTTGATTATAACTTTGAGGCATGCTTTACTAAATGGAATCAGCGGGGTTCATTAAGGTCCCATTTGATGTATCAGTATTATAAAAATACCATGTTAATTATCCTCAAACGTTGCAAGTTACCTCCATTTTCCTGCAATCAGAAGATGAGAGAAACCCTGTGAAGCAAATTAGTCCTAATTGAAAGAGGACTGATTAATATTTAAATAAGGCATTGTGTGAGGGATTCTGCCATGAGAAAAATAGGCTGAACATCTGAATTAATTGCATAGCAGGTTAAATTAAATTTCATATAATGGGTTGGAAGATGAGTTGGCACAGTGCTTTAGCAGTGAGTACAATGGCTGAAATACCAGTCTTTTCTTTCACTCTTGGCTCAATTCCATCGAGGTCCTTGTAGCCATTACCTCTTTGTTGTCTCTCTTTCAATGCAAACAAAGGTACTAACAGAAAATTGCTACCACATTTTAAAAAATGTTAATCCTTTTTGGGAGACAGCACCTGTCTACATTTTCTCCATTTCTCTCCCACCTTGGCTGTAAAATTGGGAAACATTAGTATCTTTTTCCTTGCCAGGTTTAATGAGGATTGATGTCATAAAATGCTAATGGCTGGAATATAGTTAGAATTGTGCTATTAGTGGGTTATCACTGTCTGACATTTTCCCTGCACTGGAGCATGCATGTGGAGCCTGTTTAAAGTGATTGGGTTACTTAAGGGTCCCTGTTAGGGATATTTAATCCAACATAAATTACTTATGCACTTTGTTAGTGTTCAAAGGAAGAGTGTCACGTTGTACATGCTGGCAGTTTTCCAGTCAAGAGCTGTTAATTACTGTACAGCGAGTGAATACATTTTGCAGCGGTGGGAGGGTGGGGACTATCTGTATATTCCATCGAACTAAAAATGAATAGATGAGTGTGTATAGGAAAAGAAATAGACTGGAGTCATTTTTGCCCCCAGGAATTATCGTGCCATTTGTTTTCATTTTGAAAATAAAAACAAATGACAATATGATTCCCTTTGGGGGAAAAGTACTGGAGTTCTAAAGCATTCCTGCCCCCAAACAAGCAGTGATCTCTCTGTCTGCTGTTAGCGACCAAATACATTTTCCAAAGCCTCGATTCAGAATTTTACAACTTTGTGAACCTCAAAGTTTGGGAAGATACTATTTGCTAATCGAGCCAAAAAACTAGAGCAATGGTAAAAAAAACAGTGTAAAAGCATGTTATGGTCAGCCTCATGTTTCTATAAGTTATCTTTTTACAAGCTTTGGTAGATCAGGAACTATCTTTTTATTGCCACTTTGAAGGGTCAAGCAGACTGTTTCTATTAATAGCGGTTTTGAAATCTGCTATTGTTTAAAAACCTAACTGTGAAAAGAAAAGTTCTTTCAAAAGATCTAACTTTTTGCATTGACTGCCATTACAGCCAAATAAAGGAGCTGACCTAATCCACTTTCCTGGGTTTGTACCTCTGATATTATTTAGACAGCAAGTATTCATAAGATTTATATATATACATATATATATATGTGTGTGTGTGTGTGTGTGTGTGTGTGTATACGTGTGTGTGTGTGTGTGTGTGTGTAGGATATATATTAGATGTCCCCAATACTATCCATTTGCTGAAATAGCCAGAGGCATATATCATGATTTTTTTTGCAAACAATCCATTTTCCATGTCTAAGAAGATAGAAAAATATATAGTTTCTAAGCCTTTGTAAAATAACCCTTCTTTCTGAATTATGGCTCTGAACAAAGAACATTTCATTTTTGTAGTTCTTATTATAGCCATCAGTTTTAAATTAAGAGCTGGAAATACGTGCCTAGCATATTTATAAACTTCCCTTTAATAAGGGGAAAAACCCTCATTTTCTTACTGAAGAATGATAAGTTAGGCACAAATGGGCCGAACACGTGCTGTTGTTTTAATTATAGAAATTAAAATATTTTGATTAGCAATATTAAAAGGACTTTCTTATGAATACCCCATTGCTATTTCATACAAATTCATGGAAATAGACACAAGTCCATACGGTTAACTCTAATGCTTAGTATATCATCTATTAATGAAGTCATGCTTCAAAAGATTTCAAAGCTGTTTCTGCTTTGAACAGAGTTGTAAGACCTGATGATGGGGAGTGAAGCCTAATAATTCACGGGGGATAGCAGTGAAATATGAAGCCCTCCTCAATGTAACTGGCTAATAAGCACGTGACAAAGAGCAGTAGGTCAAAGTTATGCAAGAAGGGATCTATTACCATGTTCAAATCTATAGAAGCCTATATCCATTTCTTGATGAGGATCATATGTATATGGGTAACTCCTCATAAGGCTAATGGGAGTTCACCAGAAATATCCTTTGTGCTCTTCTGGGCAATGGACCAATCTCCTGAGTGTATGGTGAGTGATGAGGCTATTGCAATGAAGTCCATAAAAAATCAGATTGAGCAAAGGTAATAATTCCTTCATAATTGGCCTAATGATGAGAGGGAACATGAAAAGATATAAATCTGTGCAGCAAATCAAGAATGTTTTAGAAAGGTACTTAGACTCAAGCCAGTTGATCCTGCCAAACAGAGTGGTTTTAAGAAGAAACGATTTCCCCATTTTGAATTATCTCTAAGGCATTGAAAAATTAAAACAAGCTTGTTCGTATTTGAAGACCCATTTCATATGGCTAACACCAAAACAAGGAGAATAAACTGCAAAAGCATCTGCACATCTTGAAGATCCCATTTTTTTTTTATTTGAGGTACAATTGAAAGGAGATTTCATGGCGTGTAATTCTAACATCTCTTAGATACAGAGATATATCTGTGTACTGGAGATATTTTATATATATTAAATACATAACATATTATAGATAGAGAAATTATTTTGTTATTGATATAGAGAAATATATAATAATTTATATATATACATATATATATATAAAACATAGATAATTTTATATATTATATATGAAATTTTGACCTTCTCAGTTACCTAGTGTTTTCCTAACCAGTTATATCCCAGGGCCTAGGACTACATAATCTAGACACAACTTCAATGGTGAACCAAAACCCTAAAGCATTTCCTTTGTAGATGGCACCCAGTCTGTTTCTTGAACAGGTTGTGTAGCTTCCTTGGTGAGAGCCCAAATCAAGAGGTGCAAAGGTGCAAACAGGGAACTAGCCAGTGGAATCATGGTAATCATGGAAGCCTTCAGCAGTCACCCCCGACCTTCCAACCCCCTCTCCATACTTCCCCCATGCCTTCTGGTCTAATCACAGGGACATCGTTTGTGTGCTCTGTTGTGTTTTTATAGCAATTCTACAGCTGTCTTGAATTGCTTCGTGTCCTTATGTAAATTTTGCATCCAAATATTTGGTGCTCTTGGAGCAAGAGGGGCAGAAGACTAACATTTGTTGAATACTGGAACTTAAAGTGAAACACATTTCTTTCTGGCAACTTGAAACTTGGAGTGCAATGATAGAATCCCTCTCTCCAATACACGGTACCTGAATGTCACTCATGTAGCAAGGCTGTTAATCACGTTTCTCAGGGTACAAGGGTTATGGGCTTATAGGACTGACAATAATAGTGGATTCTAGATCTTGGAAGTTTTCTTATCCAAAGCCAGATTGCTCTAGGAAAGGAGCTCATTTATCAGATTGAAGGGAGACCTTGAAGAATCTTTAGCATGATGCTGTGCAGTGTATTCACCTCTGTAGGCGAGAAAAGTAACATGTTGAACCTCCACCCCTCTCCGTGTTTGGCCGCTGTTGGAAAAAACTGGGGTAGCCTCCTTCACGGCTTTCAGTCTTCTGTCGCGTTCCTTACGCATGCCTCAGTCTTTCCTGCTGGTTCGTGCCTTTGCCGGTCACTAAAGCCATGCCTTTCAGATCCCAACAGCACTCTGACATGGAATGACAATGACATGGAACTGTGGACTATCCTTGCAGAAAACAGCTTGATAACAGTATAGGCAGGTCGTGTGCAATTCCAACGTTGGCTTACGGCCGTTTAGCTTGTTGAATGCACGAGTGAAGAAATAAACTTAAGTGAAACAAATCCAACACTGATAGATGGCCTTGAACGAGTGAAGCTGTTGTGCATGCTCTCTTGTCTCATTGCGTCTGGTCTTGAAACTTACACCCTGTTGGGGCTGTAGTCCTGAGTGTCTACACCACGCAAGTGGCGGATTCGTCACTATCCGTGCAGTTTCATTCAGTCAGCATTTTTGAGCACTTACTCGTTCCTGGAGCTCCACTAGTCCTAGAGGTAAAATTGGAGCAAGGGAAGGACCCTGTCCTTGAAGAGTCCTCTTCCCGGGGGAGGCAGTCACGTGAACACAGACGCCACTGCAGGCAAGTGCAGTAGTGGTCACAGGTATGAAGTGGCAGGTGGGGAACGCATGAAGTCCTGGCTGGGGAAAGAGCTGGTGTCCTGCGGAGAAGGTGATGTCTGTGTGGGCCCTGGAGGAAGGACGTCACCAGGCAGATTGAGACACAGGCAGGGAGGAAGGCAGAGGACGGCATGAGCAAATCACGGGGAAGCTTCAGGAGTGATGGAGTTGGTCTATTTGGAATGCAACCTTTGTAGGGTCAGAATGGCTATCCAGGAGGCTCTTAGAAAAGTAGGCTAGGATTGCGTTATGAAGGCTTTGTGTGCCTCAGTAACATAAACTTTGCTGCCTTATTTGTGTATGAGTGTTACCTCCTGATTGGATAATGGGGAGCCTCTGGAGAGTAGGGACTGGGCTTCAATCTCATATCGGTATACAGTCGGTGCTTAATGAATATCTAATGAATTAAATGAAGTAAACAAATGGTGAATTTATTTAAAAAAAATTTTTTTAACGTTTATTTATTTTTGAGATAGAGAGAGAGAGACAGAGCATGAATGGGGGAGGGTCAGAGAGAGGGAGACACAGAATCCGAAACAGGCTCCAGGCTCTGAGCTGTCAGCACAGAGCCTGACGCGGGGCTTGAACTCACAGACCGCGAGATCATGACCTGAGCCGAAGTTGGCCACCCAACCGACTGAGCCACCCAGGCACCCCACAAATGGTGAATTTATGACAGGATAAGATTCTCATTTCTTCTTTTTTTTTTTTTATTACCCCCCCCCCCCCATATATTGTAATGAAGAATCAGGAGAATCAGGAAGGTTCATCCTGGCAGGGAACTTTAAGGTCAACTTACCAAAATGCACATCTTACAGAGAGTTGCTGAGGGACATACTAAGGGCCATCAGGGTTGGGTCCTGGGTCTTCTGAGTCCAAGTCAAGTATAATTTCTATTCCATCATGTGTTTGTTAATTTTTTTTCTGAAATATCACTAAAAATCATGTTGCTTAAACGTTCTGCCACTAAGGGTGTATTTTTATATCGAAGGATGTGAAGATAAACCGCAGTTGGGTTTCTGAGCAATTTCAGAGTGAGGCCGGGCTGCTGATAGGACAGGAAAGGAATTTCAGTGGCTACTATCGTTGTCTTAATAGTTGATATTAAAAAAAAAAACACTTTAATCTTATCTTTAATAGTTTCGTTACTTGCAAGTTTAGTCAAATTTGACTTGTTTGGGAATTTTGTGCACTTTAGTGTATTTACTTTTAGGAAAAAAAAAATCTTTGGACATGTTGTCACTCTAAATTACATGGGGATAATACTACCCTCACTTTCCTAGAGCTTAGACATTTTTTTTTTCTTTTGGCGGGAGACATAAAGCCAAACACGCAGAGATTAAAAAGGAGAGCCAGAAGAGATATAATCCGCATTATCTGAAACTCATGTTCTATACACAGTGTAGCTGGGTTCGTGATAAGGTTTCCTAGGGCACTGTGTTTAGAAGCAACTAATTAGGGGCGCCTGGGTGGCGCAGTCAGTTAAGCGTCCGACTTCAGCCAGGTCACGATCTCGCGGTCCGTGAGTTCGAGCCCCGAGTCAGTCTCTGGGCTGATGGCTCAGAGCCTGGAGCCTGTTTCCGGTTCTGTGTCTCCCTCTCTCTCTGCCCCTCCCCCGTTCATGCTCTGTCTCTCTCTGTCCCAAAAATAAATAAACGTTGAAAAAAAAGAAGCAACTAATTATAAAGAGGGTTGGTTGTTGGTTACTAGCGTCAGACCTAGAACTGACCACAAAAACGTGACAACCTGATAGGTACATAAGATCCTAAAAAACTGTTTTAAACACAATCGCTTCTAAGAACTTTCAAAGCCTAAAGGCATGTAGCCATTATCCAACACCAAGAACATACTTAGTAGCCCCTGGAGAATATCATCCTTTTATGGCAGATTATAGTAATTTATGCTCCAGGAAAACATTCTGATATTTTAAGAAGAAAAAAAAAAAACTATGCTAAGGAGGCTTTTTAATGAAGTGGTGATTGCATAGTACCATTTTAGAAATATTTATATCCAAAATGGTTAAAATGCTTTAAAAGATAGGTTGTTTCTGAGCCATAGGTAAAAGACCACTCTCCAGACGACTTCTCTCTTGGTATCAAGGAGCACATACTGAATGCTTCTTACATGGCAGACACTGTTAAATATTGGGAATTTACAAAGATTAAGAGATATGAGGCTTGCCTTCGCTGAGTTTGCAGTCCGTCGGAAGAGACCTAATATGTAACATAAGCATAGGGACGTGGAAAAAGAGAACTACCTAGTTATTCAGAGGGCTCTCCCCAGAAAGTTTCGGACAGTTCTGTTCTTCTGGCTGTTACTTTTAATCTTTCCTGTCCTCCCCTCCCCTCCCCTCCCCTCCCCTTCCCTTCCCTCCCCTCTCCTGTCCTCTCCTTTCCTCTCCTCTCTTCTCTCCTTTCTTGTCCTGTCCTGTCCTTTTCCATTTTCACTATTATAGCTTATTCTTTCCATTACCTGTAATGATTAAATATAGTTTTGGTTAGAGCAAACACTATAAACTCTTTTCTTTCACATGCGCAATTTGAAGTTCTCTCTGGTTTTCCCTCTAACTTAGCAGAAAATAAGAAGCCTGCTGAGTGCAGACATGCTCCATTCATTTTTTTTTCCTCAAGGTCAAGCTCTTGTGACCAACAGAATGGTTATGGTCACTTGGGGATGTGACACTTCGTCAAAAGGAGAGCAATGCATTTACTTGGCACAACAACAAGGACAAATCATTATTCCCATTTTATTTTATTTTATTTTTTCAACGTTTATTTTGGGACAGAGAGAGACAGAGCATGAACGGGGGAGAGGCAGAGAGAGAGGGAGACACAGAATCAGAAACAGGCTCCAGGCTCCGAGCCGTCAGCCCAGAGCCCGACGCGGGGCTCGAACTCACGGACCGCGAGATCGTGACCTGGCTGAAGTCGGACGCTTAACCGACTGCGCCACCCAGGCGCCCCTCATTATTCCCATTTTATAGATGAGGAAAGCAAGGTTCAGAGAAGCTAATAAGTTGGGTTTGCATTTAGCAATAATCAGAAAATAAATCTTAGTGACTTAACATGGCATTATGACAGCCAAAACTTCTCGACTATGGGAAAATAATAGGGTCTTTTATTTGGAATATAGTGGAAAAAGCCATGCACTGGCTGAGTTCTTTACTAAGTGGTAGTGGGACTTTGAACGAATCCCTTAACCTCCCTGGGGCGGGTTTCTCCAATTGTAAAATTAAAGGATTGACTAGATGAAACGCACAACTGTTTTTTTTATCTGTTACATGATTCTCAAATATTGAAAACCAGAGTCATAGATCACCTTTACAATGGTTTTTAATAAAAGCAGACCATGCAGGTAGTTTCTCACGTTGTGAGAGTCTGAAGGATCTGTGCAACACCGTTATTAAGATTGTGGGTTAGTACAGTAATAGGCATAGGTAGGGCATTTACTGTGTACTATACCAGATTTATAAATTATTCTTAAGATGGTATAAATGCATTGAATACACGTAAGCTAAGCTGTAGGCTCAAAGGTTTTCTCAAAGGCCTGCCATTTCTCAGCAAGATGGGATCTCAAAGCAGGTTTGCTGAACATCATTAGTGTGAACTTCAAAAATTGCATCGTGGAAGTCATACACCACTGAGATTTTCATAATTTAAACATAACTGTCAGTGAAAGGAGTCTGAGTTCGTAATAGTGGCTGGTTTTCAGCCACTTGGGAATGGTGGGTATGCTTTTCATAGATGCTTTTCACCTTTCCCTCTGACTAGAGCCGTCAAGGTCTCTGTTCCAACCCCTGCAACAGGCTGGGCTTTGCTCTCCTGCCTCAAGGTAGTGTCCCTCTAGGCACAGTGAGCCCAAAGCCAAGGCCAGTTCATGCCATATTCAGGTCTGCCGGCCTTTCACACGTAAGCACGATTGGGCACCTGTTTAGTTTTACTTTGTGAATCATCCGTCATCGTTTTTTAAAAATGTTTCCAATGTTTCCTTTTTTTTTTTTTTTAAGAGAGAGAGACAGAGCGCGAGTCGGGGGAGGGGCAGAGAGAGAGGGAGACACAGAATCCGAAGCAGGCTCCAGGCTCTGAGCTGTCAGCACAGAGCCCGACACGGGGCTTGAACTCGTGAACCTGAGCCAAAGTCGGCCTCTTAACCGACTGAGCCACCCAGGCGCCCCTCATCTGTCATCATTTTTAAATCCCATACTGGTGAACTGCGCCCACCTGGATATCTTAGGATACACCTTTACTTACCACGAGTTTACCGGTTTTTGTGTTTCAAGAAGTAGAAATGTTTGGGGCACCTGGGTGGCTCAGTCGGTTAAGCGTCCGACTTCAGCTCAGGTCATGATCTCATGGTCCATGGGTTCGAGCCCCACGTCGGGCTCTGGGCTGATGGCTCAGAGCCTGGAGCCTGCTTCCGATTCTGCGTCTGCCTCTCTCTCTGCCCCTCCCCCGTTCATGCTCTGTCTCTCTGTGTCTCAAAAATAAATAAACGTTAAAAAAAAATTTTTAAAAAGTAGAAATGTTTAAGGAAAAGCATCACAATCACCGTGCATCCCCTAAAAGATAAAATACGATTTGGAAACAGGCATGATGCTATAATCCACAGCACGTGTTCAGGCAAAGGCTTGTAGAAGGATGCTCAGAGATTGTACAGATAGATACCTACGGATTTGAATCCTGACTTTGGTGTTACTGGCTGTGTGAAATCAGGGAGGATACATAACCTCTTTCATGTTTTTATTTGTGAATGGGTTCTAGCAAGCCCACCTCGTATAGTTGTGATGTGGACTAAATGAGCAAAAGTAAAGCCTCAGTGTGGGAGTCCTTGGTTGGATTTCTACACTGAAATGAACATGGATAACTTTAAGGACTGAGAACATACCACTGAAATTAGAACATCTAAACTGATATGATGGCTCATAAACCCCTTCTCTATTTAATCTGGGGTACAACTTAAATTCCCTAATTAAAAGTGGTAAAAAAAAAATTCAGAGGGTTGGTAAGTGATAAATGGCTTCTGTAATAATCCTTTCTTAGAAGGTGTAGATTACTTAGTGACAGAAAATAACGCGTTACATACGAGACTTTTAAAATCCCTCCCATACAGATTGACTAGATGATGATTTGGATGATTTTTTTTTCTTTCTCTTCTCTTATGCCTCCACAGGGAAGATTGTAGGATTTATCACCTAATAAAATTTAATGGAAAGTTTTAGGAAAAGTTAAGAAAAAGATAGCCTTAACCCAGGTGTGATGGTTGGAATTTCAATCATAACTTTGGCTCTCTCTATATTTGAAAGAAAGTAAAATAATACAGATCGGTATAGGGTAATTAGTAAGAGCTGCCTGTAGAGAGTCACTTTGTTTTAGAGAACCGTTTCACTATTTGAGAAAACCGGTCTATTTCTGTACTTTGGACATCTTCCAAATTTCAGTTTCCAGAGACTTCTCTCTCCTGCAGGGTGACCTGCTCAGTGAAGAAAGAGTCTCAGATTTTTTTTATTTTTCTATGATTGTAGAAAACCTATTGCCTGGCAAAATTTCAGAAGTGACCTTTCTTTTCTGACAACAGATGGCAGTGTTTTCAGGGACAATAGCCCTGTATTTATTAGCTACTAAGGAATCTTACACTATGTTTCTCTCTCAAACCACCAGCTCCTCCATCAGGAGCTGGTATATATACAAGGGCACTTTGATTTCATAGGATGTTTTTTTTTTAAACGGGGGAAAAAAGGTTGGAATGAATCGCCCCTTTGTTGGAAGGTTTTAGATACATTTCCTGCTATTATATTTGCTTAGAGAAATTAAATTTTATAACTCTACCCTTTTAATAAAAGAGAAAACTTCCTTTGTATATAGGTATAGTTAATATTACCTAAACTATAACCTGCAGATACATCTTTAAGTGTCATACTCTTAAGTTGATGATTATCGAAAGTTTATAGTTTACTGTAAACGACTATGTTTATTTTATGAAGGGATGGTAACACGTTCAGCTGAAACTTAAAAAGAAATCCTAAAATGTCTGATCACATAACTAGTTGATGCTTTTTCAAAGCAGTGCTTGGCGTTTTAGGGCTTTGACAGGAACCATATCTTAAATACTCTGTTGTATTCATTTAACACGATGCAGCATCGCTAGGAACGTGGTGCGGACACACAAGAAATATGAACTTGAAGCTGACCCTAAAGACTGTATGTAAGTTTTAGGCAGGTGGAGAGGATAAAGAAAAGTGTTCTTTGCAAGAAAGAACGGCAACAGTCCCATCAGGGACTGACAAATAGTTCAGTGTGTCCCCAGTGAAAGATAAGGAAAATAGATTGGAAAATGAGGTGGTACCAAATTGTGGAGACCTTTGAATGACTTCTTGGGCCAGTGGTTTTCCCATTAGTGTGTCTTAGCCTATAAAGGAAATTTTGAGTGGAAGCCCAGTGCAGTTTGTAAAGCAAAGTGGTTGCTGTGGAGGCTAGTCCTTGAAGCACATCCACAAAACTCTTAGCACTATCTTTCCAACTAAGAAAGAAAACGTTCATTGTAGAAATGACTCATAGGCAAGATGGGATTCATTCACTTCCTCATTAAGTCATTTTACAAACTGAGCACCTGTTATTGGTTATGCAGTTGTTTCATAGGTGTATTTTGTTTAATACTTGCATAAAACCCGATTCATGGTATAGATAGAGCCAAAGTTGATGGGGAGAAGAATATTTTGCACGGCAAATCAATTTATGCATATTATCTAGCCAAATTATAGGACATTAACTACACTGACCATTGAATAAAATAATCGGTAATGATTCCAAAGCAGAGAAGCACGCATGATGCATACTCACGTGCCTTGTTACATAGTCACATGTGTCATACACGCGCACACACACGCGCGCACACACACACATATATACATGAGTATGTGTCTGTTGATCTAAACAATTATGTATCTGTATGAAAAGAAAAGAGTAACCCAATTAAATTGCAATTTCTTTTCCTTTCACTTAAATGCATTTTCTTAATATTTTGTCAATTGAGACAGCAATTACAATTTATTTTTGGTTCGGCAGTCATTTTTGTATGCTCTTCAACTTTCCACCGTAGTTTGTGTCTGCTGTGTAAAAAGTAGAAAGGGTGTCCTACTTCTGTCTGTTTCCATTATGCTCCTCTTTCTTGGCTGCATTTGTTTTTCTCTCTGTGCCTGGTGGGACATTAAAGGTTCTATAATTATTTCGATAAGATCAGGGTTGCAGATATCTTTGGTTTCACTTAGCCCGTTGCTAATAATTTGGCTTTAGTGCTGAAGGCTCACAAACATCTTATTTAACAATGCATGTTTAAAACCGGATGCCCTGGGGGCGCCTGGGTGGCGCAGTCGGTTAAGCGTCCGACTTCAGCCAAGTCACGATCTCGCGGTCCGTGAGTTCGAGCCCCGAGTCGGGCTCTGGGCTGATGGCTCAGAGCCTGGAGCCTGTTTCCGATTCTGTGTCTCCCTCTCTCTCTGCCCCTCCCCCGCTCATGCTCTGTCTCTCTCTGTCCCAAAAATAAATAAACGTTGAAAAAAAATAATAAAATAAAATAAAACCGGATGCCCTGAAGAATACTGTAGTTATTAATCTACTGTAGATCTTTTTTCTCGAATATGTAATTATCTGTCAATTTTAGGAAGCATACTCTAATGTTTAAAATCCTAAATATTTAAGAAAGCAAATGAATTTTGAATATGAAAGAAAGCATAGGATATGATCCTGGTGAGAAAATTAATCAGGATTTACCTAAAAAAAAAAAAAAAACCACATTCTATCAAGTCAGGATTATTGATCAACAGAAAAGCCCCATCTTAAGAAGTTAAAACAAGATAGAAGTAACGATTACCTGGACCACCAGGTTTAACAATATAAGCAGAGGCTTCAGAAGCCTATAGAACTGGCTTGGCAAGTTAAATCATTATAAACAACATGAGACAGACCAGCCAGAATAATCTGTGTTGGCCTTTTTTTTCTTATAATTATCTGTTCTCAGCCCCGAGTAATCATAGTGGGATTGTTAGTTACACCCCAACAATTGGTTTGTTTTGTCTCAGTTTGTTTTGTTTTGTTTTAGCAAGAAGGGCATTAACTGTAAACATGTTATTAAAATCAAGGGGCAAAAGCCCAGAACATTCCGGTCTACAGTTGCTGCACTCACCCTGGGGAGTCCAGTGAACCTCCATTCCCTGTAGCTTCTGGAGTCTCTCAGCACGAGTGAAGCAATTTAGGGACACCTTAGAGAGTAAAGAGGCAAGAAAAGCATGTGGAATATCCGGACTTAGAATCCTCTTGAATGATCCAGAACCCTTGGGTGATCTCGGCATAAAGAAGCTCGTTGACCTTTCCTTAACCTGGCATGTCCCAACTTAGCCCATTTAAATATAACCTACTCTCATGTTGTGGAACCCACTTTGGGAAATACTACACTAGAATCTTCCTGATCCTAACATTACACAGGAGGGCTCTTCTGAGTCATTAAATTCAATGGCCGGGCCGAGGGCGGAGGGACAGACGGAGGAGCAACGCTCCAGAACCTTCCTAATTCCCTGCCATACTCACTTCTTCCACAAGGTATTTTCTTTCTCACCGGGGCCCTTCTCCGCAGAAACATCATCTCTGCTTCTCGAAGTTGCTGTGAAGCTACCATAATATGACATCAGGTATAAAATAACATAGTTCGGGGCGCCCGGGTGGCTCAGGCGGTTGAGCGGCCGACTTGGCTCAGGTCATGATCTCGAGGTCCGTGAGTTCGAGCCCCGCGTCGGGCTCTGTGCTGACGGCTCAGAGCCTGGAGCCTGTTTCAGATTCTGTGTCTCCCTCTCTCTGACCCCCCCGTTCATGCTCTGTCTCTCCCTGTCTCAAAAGTAAATAAAATGTTAAAACAAATTTTTTTTTCAATAACACAGCTGATTTCCTTAAAACTTTACCATTTCAATGGCTGCAAAACAGTGTGACATGATAGGTCCACTTAGTCCTTGCTGGAAACCTATGGGCCTCAATGAAAATAAAATTAAATTTCTCATAAGATTTTAAAAATAGAGATTTTATACCAGCAGGGAGTACAAAACAGTGCTTTGTACTTATCGTGTGCCATTGTGGTGGTTGGTATAATGGAGAACGTACACTCTCTCTTTCTCTTTTTGACTTGAACACATCAAGGTAAGCAGCTGAGGGGGACAGAAACCAACTGTTTTTCCATTCACCTTATTATTGAGCTGTGGTTATAGAACTTCCGTTTTGTTATCAAAAGATCTTAACTAAAGTTTCAGTTAAGCAGAAAGAAAGAGTTAACATTTAAAAGTGTAGGAAAATAGCTCTCGACACCTGTTCCGAGTTTGCATCATAATATTTACAATAATATTTTACGCGGTCAATTGCAGTTTAAGGCTGGTCTGAGAAGCACTGTCTTTTTATACTGTCTCTGATGTAGTTAATGTCATTGTTCTTGTCAGTTCATTTTACTTAGTTTTAAGGAGCGTGTTTCTTCCTTCTGAGAGATCCAACACCCAACAGGTGTCTAATAATGGAATGCCTATGAAAATTATCTCCAAAGTATCCTCAGCTCAGGACAAACAAGTCATTAACGGCTAGTTTAAAGCAGACCTCCAAGCTGTGCAATTAACCAACAAGGCACACTTGTTAATGCTGTCACCTTTCAGGGGAGGATACGGTGCCTCAGGTAGCATTTTGGAAGCTAGAAGAGAAAGCTTAAGGAGTCAGTGAAAATCTCTCTGATGCACGATACTGTTTAAAGACAGAATAAAGAGGGAGAGGAAAAAAAGCGGGGGGCGGGGGAGGGGGGAGAAAAGGCAACATTGACATGGGCATGACCTCTCCAGATTTTGTTTAAACATGGAACCCCTGGGCAGTGTGACAACACAAAGCAGTACACCGTGTTTTACAGCCGACTAAGTTTTTGCTTGCAGGATGGAATTATACCAGCCAGGCAATTGCTTGGTGAACCCCAGGCGCTCTGTCGGTAGCAGCCTGGTGGAGGCATCATGCCTCCCAGAGGTGAAATGTGGACTCTTCAAGGAGGAAGAAGGCCTTCACGCCCGTGGAAGTGTCCATGGCTCTGAACTGTAAAGAAGCAATAATATAGACATCTTCAGCCAAGAGTGATTAACCGTCACGCTAGAGGAGGTGATAGATAATATTTGGATTGGGAGAACGAACCCAAAGCTCGGCCACACTCACTCTCTACAAAGCTATAAAAGCCATAGGTAGAAATATTTGACTGAACACTCAGAGTCTCAGACAGGTAAAGCCAATGGAAGGGAATCATACAGTAAAAAATAATTTATTCACATATACATAGCTTATTTTGTCACGTACGCTTAAATAGCCTTTTCCTCTGCAGCTAGTTTGGATTCAATTGAATACAAGAAATGCCTTGTGACAGTGCTTGTGTTTTGCTTTATGATTGTGAACAAATGCAGAAAGCTAGTCGACGCGTTCCTGGTATAGAAATATGATCTCTGTTGATTGGGTTGACATGCTAAACAGCAGTCTTATGTGTTCATATTTATTTAAAGATACCATTGCCTCTATTACGAGCATAAGTGCTTATAATCATCTATTGACACTCATTTCTTAGTTGAGCCATAGGTATCAGTGGTCTCTCTGTAAAGAGACGTTTGACGCTGGAGTGTATTTAATACAATGTGTCCTAATTGTGTTTGTATTTACAGAGTCTCAATTTTAAACAGCAAAAATACAGTTGGTAACTTTCAAAAATGGATCACTCTGGTTTGGGGGGCAGAGTGAGTTCTGTAAATAAAATTACTGCATCAAATAAATGGTTTATTTTGCCCTGGTTATGACAAGAAAAACTGACTTTATTATTTTTAACTAGCCATCGTTGAACTCAGCAATGCTTGTCTTCGAATCCTTGTGTATACCCTGGCAACCAATACAGTTCTTTGCACACAGTAGGCAGTTAAATATTGATTCTGAGGAGCAGTATATTTCAAGAACAGGAGACCAATGTAGTGACTGCATTCCTTGAAAAATTGAAGTCTTATAAATACGGGTTTCTTTAAACTAATTTGTTATTTAGGGCATCAATATTAAACAGTCTGAGAATGGCCTGCTAGTGATTATCTTTTAAGAGCATAAAACTGAAAGCTGGGGAGAAAAAAAAAAATAAAAAGATTAGTAGTACCAAGTACTTTCTGTATTATCTTTAATGCTAACATTTAAAGAATGGCAGTGATAGAAAAATCTCAAATGACTAAACCATAAGCCTAGCCTCGCCAACAAAATTTGCACGACCTGATACTTCTGTGAGCCATAGAATCAGCGTATGTGTTACGTTAAAAGAGTTGATTTTTTTATTGTCTTCCTCGCTTTCATTTCACATTTTTGCCATCATTTATATACTGTTTGTTTTTATTTCAGGGTTAGTCAGCTATTTATTTCATTAGTATCGAGCAAAGCAAACCAATAGATAAAGAACTGTCTTTTTTTATCTGTGTCTTTTATAATCATTTCTCTTTTAAGTAATAAATTTACATTTTATAATCATAATCATGAAATTGCAAATGAAATCAGTTCTAGAAAGATTAATTCAGTCGTGCTCACAGCTGTGAAGATTGTGGAAATAAATATCATTTTGCAATAATGTATTCTTGACAAAGGGCATAACAAAAGAATGATTTCCATTCAGAGATAGTGGGTATATTTATTTTGCATGTTGGGGGAGGGGCATTCAGCTCTAGCTTTTCGACCCTGACCTAGTTTTGTAGCTGCTTATTATTCAGCTATATGTTTGAGAAATCTCTGTAATTTAATTTGGCATCCTCTTCTGCATGTCTGCACCCAGCAGTAGGGGCTCATGATATTAGCGGTGTCCCATGCTGAATCGTATTTATTTTAAAATATCCTAACGCACTCGTAACTCAGAAAGAAAGTGTTAATTGTTACCAGGGAACTGCCTGATTACAGACTTGCTGTCCCGTCCAGGGCCTTGCCATAATTAGTAACCACTGTTGACATTTAGATTTAAATTGAATTTTCTTCTAATTAAACCCAGAGGGGGTTGATCCTCTCAGATGTACAGGTTAATAAAATTAGTCAGAAACTGTTAAACAGTAAGCTGAATTCTCCAAGAGAGCTGTCCCAATGTATTGTTAAGAATTCTGTAATTAATATTAAAGGCATTCATTAAATTTGAATTGTCTTTTTCTGGTTTGAGTTGCATATGGTTTTGTAGCAGTTATTTCTTTAATTAGGCCTGTTTCCTTTGATAACTGCAGTATTACTAATTTCTCTCGTGTTTGTAAATTTAGAATTATACATACCATTCCCCCATTCCATTCTGCAATGCATAATTCACAGCACCATTATTCCAGGAGTACCCAATGAATAATAATAAATGCTAAAAATAAATACAGTAGTGGCATGAAATTTTGGTACTCCAGATGACTCTTAACTGCTCTCTATTTGTCACTGTCCTTACAACAAAGATATTTAAGCTTGGAGCAGGTCACCAGCAGTTTCTCCCCATCAGTGTATTTTTCTTATCTACTCCTCACAAGTTTTGACGTAACAGTGGCTTGATTTCGGGTTGCTTTGTCTGGTGATGGGAAGGCCACGGTGTGTATTCTACATATCAACACAGGCTTTGATTCCGCCTCCCTTCCAAAGACTTGGGAAAAATGAAAAAGCTCAACACTCAGTATGAAAATAGATGACAGGAAAATTTCCAACGATCAGTGATGAGAGATGAAGTGAATTTGGTCATTTTAGGGGGAGTGGCCCACTGTGACCCTTTGGATAGCATCTGAATTTACAGGAACTTTTACAAAGCAAAGCTTTAGCCATTCCTATCATTGTTTGATTTCTGAGCTCATGTATTAATTCCTTATGTACTCCACAGAATAATAGCATATTGTCAACTTCGCCATTGTACAAAAGGTCTTGTTTTTAATATACCGATAAGAGTTTTATACATCAATACTTAATACATAGCACTCTGTAAATACGCTGGATGATCACAGTTTCTTTTTAACATTACTCATTTCTAAAACAATCACGGTTTCCTTCCTCTCCCTACTACCCCCCATTACAAAATCATGTAGTCCATGCTTCTAGTCACTTTGGGATAATAGACTTCAGAAAAAGATTCCTATGGGATCTGGCAACATGCTTTCATGTTCTATTTACTCCTCAAGAGAGAGACATGGTTATTTTATAAAATGCTTCTTAATTTTCTAATCAAAATAAACAGAGGGAAACAACATGACTTCATTTTTCCTGCTCAGTCTACTTAACTAAACTGCCTTAGATAAAAATATTTCCAGGCACAGTTAAGCTCAGATGGGGAGGTTGAGGGGGGCACAGTATATTCAGCACCCGAATAGCCATACCTCCTACAATACCGGGAGTCAGAACTTAAAACTTACGGAGTTTTAAATTACGGAATGGTGTCTTTAACATAATCTGAAACCTCATACGTACGACGTTATGGCTAGATTACATGATATATTTGATGGTAGCCTTGTGTGACCAAATCCAAAATAGGATGTTGTTTAACAGTCTATTAGACTCCAACTTCCAGGCGGGGAGTAAGGTCCTGGAGCGAATGGTGTAATATCCAGATAAACAATAGTAAGTGCGTAGTGGGGCATAATCTCACCCATTGGCCTGCTGGAAATCCTAGAACTGATAACATACCGCTCTGCCCGCGGTTGTATGAAGGGCTATGTAAACGTGAGCTGATAGTTGTGAGCCACAAGCACCAACAGGAATAGAATTGCCAGCATATCACAAAGGACTATGTATCCCAGTATTTTTTTTTTATTTTTTTAACGTTTATTTATTTTTGAGACAGAGAGAGACAGAGCATGAACAGGAGAGGGGCAGAGAGAGAGGGAGACACAGAATCGGAAGCAGGCTCCAGGCTCTGAGCTGTCAGCACAGAACCCGACGCGGGGCTCGAACTCATGGACCGTGAGATCGTGACCTGAGCCGAAGTCAGACGCTTAACCGACTGAGCCACCCAGGCGCCCCTGTATCCCAGTATTAACCACAAGTTTACTGTATTCGTTTCTAGTATTTCCTGAATCAGTTTATTTTAAGGTATTTTTTAACCTATGGGAACGGATGTGAATGCCACGAGGGTGCACTGCCTGGGAATGAGAGGTTTCTGCCAGTTTCTGCCAGCTGGCTGAGGACACTGGGACCAGTCATTTCATGATCTGTGACTCGGTTTCCTTCTGGGTGAAGTTGAGACAGTAAGTTCCCTCACCTCCCTATGAGTCTGTCATTTTTGAAGTCAAAGGAAAAGTGAGGTGTTTGCACACAGGTGATTCTTTTAAAAATGAGCTATGATCATGATCACTATTTTTTAATGGAAGATAAAAGGATATGAATTAATTTCCTAGGTTTTATTCCATTAGTTATTTACTCCAGCAGCCTTTTTTAGAGTGAAAATGATATCCTGATTCTGACTTACTTTTTAAAATCTTTTCTGAATGTTTATTCATTTTCGAGAGAGCGAGCAGGAGGAACGGGGGAGGAGCAGAGAGACGGGAGGACAGAGGGTCTGAAGCGGGCTCCATGCGGGGCTCAGACTTGGGAACCACGAGACCATGACCTGAGCCAAAGTCGGGCACTCAACCTACTGAGCCACCCAGGGTCCCCGTATCCTGATTCTGATTTTTAGATAGAATACTGATTTTTTTTTCCCTATAAATAGTGTGATTTCACGTGAGGTGTGTCGGTTCAGACTTCAAGCCTCTGGCCAGTGCAGATCAAGTTCTCTGTGGGTGCATCATTCTCATGGGGGGGGGGGGGGGAGGGGTCGGTTGATGGGCAATATGGAGGGGTGGGGGTCATATTCCCCAAATATCCCACTACCTTGGGCCTCCCTTGCCCAGTTGCTCCTTCCTAACACCCTCTCCCAATATTCCTGGTATGAGCCATGGTAATATCGGGGAAATGTTCATGCCTGAGTTCTTCCATCCCTTCTCCAAACATGGGATTGGACTCTAGTGTTCTAAACTAATAATCAGAGGTCCTTCAATAGCCGTTAATCCAACTGTCAGGTTGGTTATTGGTTTACTTCACCGTTAAATGCCTAATTTTTAGAATAATGCGTTTTTCCTGTAGTCACATAAAGAAACAAAAGGTTGAGGGGCGCCTGGGTGGCGCAGTCGGTTAAGCGTCCGACTTCAGCCAGGTCACGATCTCGCGGTCCGTGAGTTCGAGCCCCGCGTCAGGCTCTGGGCTGATGGCTCAGAGCCTGGAGCCTGTTTCCGATTCTGTGTCTCCCTCTCTCTCTGCCCCTCCCCCGTTCATGCTCTGTCTCTCTGTCCCAAAAATAAAATAAACGTTGAAAAAAAAAATTTTTTTTAAAAAAAGAAACAAAAGGTTGATTGCATTTTGCTGAGAGGAGATGAGGGTGACCAGAAGGAGGAGAAGTGAGCCATAGTGTCTGGGTGGTCTCCACCAACCCAGGAATTATTTAAATATAAAAAGTCAGATCAGGCCACTTTGGAGTTCAGTTCCTTCCCCTTTAAATTAGTGTGTCAAGCCTCACCTTGACCTTTAATGAATTCCTCCCTTGTAGCGTTTCTGTCCTCACCACATGCAGAGGATGGGCTCCTTTACAAAGCGGTATCGGGGTCACATGTCCAATCACTGTTTGTAGTAATGCACGCAGGTAACGTGGGTCCCGGAACAGTGGTGGCAGGAGAGCAGATAAGGTGCTTGGGCTATTATTCTTTTCCAAGAAACAGAATTGGAGTTTTATCTGTAATCTCACTTAATATTCCCGCACACCCAAGACAGAGGTGGTATTATTATTATTACTATTATTCTCCTCTTACCAATTCAGAAACTGATAGGAAGAGGGGAGAGGTTAAATACCTTGATCAAAGTTTTAGACAGTTAGTGACTGGGCTACTCACCTTGCAGCCCACGTTGACCTAGTTTGAAAGAAGGACATGAGAAACAAATACAGATAGTAGTAAGGAGATCTCAGGACACGAAAAGGGATTTGCGGAGTTGTGCCAACCCACGCTGCCATGTCCAGAAAGCTAGGCTCTCTTAGAAATGAACACACGAGCAAAAATCCTTCCTCTTCTCAGAGGGTCGCTACACTTGGCGAGCACAGCAGAAGGGAGAGGCTTGTTGAATCGCTGTGTCGTACACCTGAAGCTCATGTGACGCTGTCACACTGTCCTTCACTTGAAACAAAAAAGACCCTTCTCTTCTCCCTTCCTAGAGCTTTTCAGTTAGAGAGCGAGCCCAAGGCGGTAGGTAGTTTGTGCTGGTGAGTCAAGGGTGTTTGCAGCAGACCTTATTGGGTTGGGCTGCTTTTTGGGGGGCAAGGATTCTTCCACACGGTAAAGCTGCCCATTGTGCTTTGAAGATAGAATAGAAATAAATAGTATTTTCCTCCAAGAGAAAGAGTTTTTCATGGATTGAAATCACATTGGTGGCAGGCTAATCCTTAGTCTCTTTGTTACCTTGGCTTTTGTTAAATAATGTCCAGTCACTACCTGTATCTTTATGTTCTTTAGATAAATTATGTGTAATTGTCAATCCTGACATGTTCCGTGAGTCAAGTGAAAAGGGATCTAAAATACAATATATCTGAAATTAGCTTCATGGTTTTTCCATGAGTTCTTTCTTTGTCCAGGCAAACTTCTTTCCCCAGAGGCACTGGCTTTCTTTCGTTTCAGAAAGCAACAGTGAAAGAAACACCCTTTATTTACTATCATGACGGTTATGATTGCGATTCAGCTATGCAGATGGACACATCTCCCGGCCACCTGGCCTTTATCAGGAGGCCAATGGAGGGGACATGCACAATGGTCTTTTGTCAAAAGCCCCGCCACCCTTTTCATTTAACTCCGATTTGTTTTTAGCAGGAGTTGTGACTGTAGGAGCAATAGACTTGTGCTCCCTTAGTGCAGTGCATGGGGATAATAGCCCTTGGCTCATTATAAAGCCGTCAAATACATTATTATAGTTGATCCTCACAATAATGCAACGTGGTAGCTGTTATTATCCCAGTTTTGTTGAAGAGGGTTGTAAGGACCGAGATTCGGAAAGGTTAAATGGCTTTCATAATTTCATACAGCTATCGGGTGATACAGCTAGGATCACAATCCCGTCAAAGCCCCCTGCGCTGTGGTGGAATCCAGCACGATTATGGCAGGCAAAGAGGTAGCTGTAAATAAACCCGCTGCAGATTTTACATTTGGATTTGGGTTGGCTTCCTCATTCTTAAAATTATATGCAGCGTTTTAATATTATCTTCGCAGCAGCTCCTACCTAAAATACTTCAGTATCTTTGGCAATTTTTAAGTTCTTCTACGGTACTCTTTCTGAAACATAGTAATCATGATGGTCATAGTAATTGCTAACGTATTTGTGACCTGTTTTCTTTTTTCTTTAACGTTTGTTTTCATTTTGAGAGAGAGACAGAGAGAGTGCAAGCAGGGGAGGGGCAGAGAGAGAGAGGGAGAGAGAGAATCCCAAGCAGGCTCTGCATGAACCATGAGAGCATGACCTGAGCCAAAATCAAGAGTCAGATGCTCAACTGACTGAGCCACCCAGGTGCCCCTGCTTTCTGAGTGTAAAGCAACTTACTAAGCATTTTATTTGCACTGTTTCGTTTAATATTTGCAGCAATCTTTTCATCAAGCACTCCTTTGTAGCCTCATTTTGTTCATGAGAAAACTCAGGCTTCCAGATTTTAAGTAACCGGTCCAAGATTTCATAACTACCTAAGTGAAAGAACTAGAAAGTGAACCCAGATTTTTGTGTCTTGAACATGAACTTGGAAGATCACTTTTCAAGTCAAGAGTATAATTCCTCAATCTTCCAATTCAAACAAACCCTCCAGATTGAAAGAAGACACTATTCTCCTTCCATGTTTATTCCGAATCTGTATTACAGATTACTTACAGCTGGTCAGATTTTTAAGTACATTTTTCATTTGCATATTTCTTGCTTTTTTTACATCTCCCTTTGCTGGTGCCGCGCCACAGGTGAGATTAAGTGGCAGCGGAAGGTGCTCTTAGATTCTCTAAGAGAGAATCCTCCACCTCAAGGAGAAGTGAAGAGAAGGAAAACAGTAGAATGTGGAAGAAACAAAGGGGGGAAGGAAAAGAGAGACAAAGGGCCCACAGAGTACAAGATGGGAGATGGGAATAGCTTGTACTCATTAAAAAAGAAAAAGGAGGAAAAGAATTGAAGGAAAGAATGCATAAAGTAAGGAAGGAGGGAGGGAAAGGAAGGGAAGGGAAGGAAAGAAAGGGAAGAAAAAAGGGAGGGAGGGAGGGAGGGAGGGAAGGAGAGAGGAAGGAAGGAAGGAAGAGAGGAAGAGAGGAAGGGAGCAAGGAAGAAGGAAGGGAGGAAGGAAAGAAGGAAGGGAAGAAGGGAGGGAGGAAGGAAGGGAGGAAAGAAGGAAGGAAGGGAGGAAGAGAGGAAGGGAGCAAGGAAGAAGGAAGGGAGGAAGGAAAGAAGGAAGGGAAGAAGGGAGGGAGGGAGGAAGGAAGGAAGGAAGGAAGGAAGGAAGGAAGGAAGGAAGGAAGGGAGGAAGGAAGAGAGAGGAAGGGAGAAAGGGAGGGAGGAAGAGAGGGAGGGAGGTTATAAGAGCTGGAGGGAGAGAGGGAAGAAAAACTAAACATGATTTAAGCCAAAAGAAAGACCTGGAGCTTAAGATCTACTGAAGTCTTCCTGGCCCCATTCCTCCCTTCATGCCCCCTAAGTAGAAGCAATATTTATAGCTTTAGACCAAGCTAACTGGCTATTTGTAATGTGCCAAATTCTGTCAAGAAATTAACTTTCTGATGACCATATGTGAGGCCATCTTTATAGCCTGACAGCGTGATTTGCCAATGGATTTTTCAAAGGAAAATGTCATCAGACATCCACCATGAGAAATTTTGCTGCCACTGAGGGAGCCACCACATCGAGAGACTTCTTGGAATGTTGTCATTCCCACTGAACTCTGTAGGACTTATGACTGGCCATTAAATTTCATGTAATGCTAGAGCAATAACAGTTAGGAGGAAATGAGTTTCTGTACCGAAGGATCCGCCTCCAGGCCAAGAAGGAGTAGTCGAGAGGTGGCCTGCCCCATGGACCACCGTCCTTTCAAGGCTTAGGACAGGCCTGGCAGATAAGAACAGACAAGCAATTCTGCAGCCTCTGATAGACGTGATTTCAGCGAGCACAGATTTTTTTCCCCTTTATTAAAAGATAGATACATTCAGTGGGCCTCCCACTGTTTCCTATTTATCCATTTATCCATTAATAATCTTGTCACACAGGCAGCAACTTAAACGTGTACAATTTCTTTAAGATATTTCATTCTACCACTACATGAGCCTCGAAATGTGGGTAATTAAGATACCTTGTAAATCTGGATATAACATAGTTCTCTCATTCAAACAAATGCACAGGTAATTTAACCAGTCTTTTACCAATTGACCTGAGGAAAATGGAAATCACTCCAATTAAATCTGTTTCATTTGACAAAAGAAACGGATAAGAGTAGGAAGAAATAATTCTAATCTATAAAAAAAAAAAAACTATGTAGAATACCTTCTCTATTTTGAAAGTTCAAACAACCATGAGTTCAAATTTAAATGTATTGGAAATGAAGCAGGTAATAGATAAGGGAATGGAAGTGCATGCTAAATTCAAAAGCAACTAGGGTCTTCTTAAGAAAGAAATCTTTTCTGGGGCGCCTGGGTGGCTGTCGGTTAAGCGTCCGACTTCAGCTCGGGTCACGATCTTATGGCTTGTGACCCCAAAGCCCCACTTCGGGGTCTGTGCCGACAGCTGGCACCCTGGAGCCTGCTTTGGATTCTGTGATTCCTTCTCGCTCTGCTCCTCCCCCCCCCCTTGTGCTTTCTCTCTGTCTCTCTAAAAAATGAATGAATGAATGAATGAATGAATGTAAAAAAAAAGAAAGAAATCTTTTCCTTAGTAGGTTATTAGTGCCATAGCTGAGAACATCCCAGCGTCTTAGATAAACATCCCCATATTGATTACCCCATACATCATCATCCATGTAGTTTAATATCTGTAGAAACTATTTAAATAATGTCAGTGTGTGGTAAATTTCATGGACAGAATGATTAATCAAGTTTGCCAAAAAAATAGCAACTTGTTTATTTTTATTTATTTATTTATTTATTTATTTACTTGTTTGTTGTTGTTTTTTTTATTTATTTTCTTGTTTTATTTTATTTATTTTATTTTATTTATTTTTTTATTTATTTACTTGTTTGTTTTATTTATTCACTTGTTTGTTGTTGTTGTCACCCCGCCATCTTTCAAAAGGAGTTGAAGGAGCCTCTGTTGTTTATTCAACAATAGATTTCCTTTCTTCTGGTTTGGTAGTAAACACATTACATTAACCAGATATCTTCACTCAGATTTCCTTCATTGATCTCTATCCCCAGCTGAACATTTCAGACCCCTTCATATTTTCTCTGAACGTAGGTCCTTGGTTTACATTTTGGATGCACTGTTCTTAACCTCTAGTAACTAGGTGACAGTTCCTGTGCACTTCATAAATTTACCCATATTGCCTTCGACTGAAAAGTTCATACACTACCGTTTTTAAGTGCCATTTCTCTTTCTTCCCCCTAATTTTAGACACGTTTCCAGTAGGTTAAATTAATTTTCCAAGAAAGAAGAATTTCGTAGAACTGTGTCAAATGACAGAGTATAATAATAAAAAAAAAAAGACAAAAAAGGTTACATAATTGAAAACAAATTACAACTCCAGGTGCGCTGGGTGGCTTAGTCAGTTAAGCGTCAGACTCTTGGTTTCCGCTCAGGTCATGATCTCACGTTCGTGAGTTCGAGCCCCACGTCAGGCTCTGTGCTGACATGTCAGAGCCTGGAGCCTGGAGCCTGCTCTGGATTCTGCGTCTCCCTCTTTCTCTGCCCCTCCCCAGCTTGTGCTCTGTCTCTGTCTCTCTCTCTCTCCAAAATAAATAAAAATAAACATTATAAAAATACACATCGAAAACAAATTACAACTCCATCCTTTCCAGCAGAGCAGTGCTGATGACTGACAGGTCTGAGGATATCTGAGAAGTAGTGGTCTGTTTCGTGGGCACTGGGAGAATGTAAGAGACCAGCAAATGCACTGTCATCGGGCCCAGGGTGGGATGTTAGGGGACTTATTTCTAGCTTTTCTTAATCTCTGTGGGCCAGGATTTTGCTACCCAACTTCAACATGATTCGATCCATCATGAAGGCTGTACTAGGCTCATGCCTGTACTCAGCATTATCCCTAAGCGAACTTAAAAAAAGAATCTATGCATTCTAGAGTTAAAAAGGAAGCTTCTTGGAGGAAGTAGAACTTAAGCATTAGAAAACACAGTCAAAATACCTGCGTTTAAATGAGTTTTCTTTTATTTAAGAGTTACTGTTGGGTTATTTCATGCACAAAAAAATCCCACTTATCATAAATTTTGCTTAACTTACTACAGTCAGCTATTTAAAGTTAGTACGGGTGACCCTTGAACAGCACGAGGTTGAACTGTGCAGGTCAACTCAGACACAGATTTTTTTCAGTAAATATAGTTCAGTACTGTAAGTGTGCTTTCTGTTGCTTATGATTTTCTTAATAACATTTTCTTCTCTCTAGCTTACTTTATTGTAAGAATACAATATATAATACAGATAACATACAAAACAGGTGTTAATCTACTGCTTGTTATCAGTAAGGCTTCCAGCAGTAGGCTATTAGTAATTAAATTTTGGAGAAGTCAAAATTTATTCGTGGCTTTTTGACTATGCAGTGGATTGGAGCCCCAACCCCCTCCTGTTCAAGCGCCAGCTGTATCTCAAGAATTCAAGGCCAGTAGTGTACCTAAGGCCAAAGTTAAATATTATGTCTAAAGGAAGATGCTGGCATTAAGCCTATATGGTATTAAGTCAGTATTTAATGGATGCTACCAGAGGGTGAGATTTACATTTAGGCCCTTTGGAAGAAATACAGAGAAGAGGAATTGACACCTGTCCTTGATCAGCTTGTAATCTAACAATCCCTGACAATGAGGAATTATAGGACTTCGATGAGAGAGATGTAAGCATATATCTAATTACAACTTGTTTTCTTCCCTACACCCCCTTCTGTCTTCCAATAAAACCATCCATCACAATAGAACAACACTCCCTTTTCTAAAGAGGGAAGTAAAGGCATCAGGGCCTAGGATTCCTTTAAAAGCCAGTGATAGGACCTAGGGAACTAGTGAAACAACATCCCAGTTTTTCTTTTTTTTTTTTCAACGTTTATTTATTTTTGGGACAGAGAGAGACAGAGCATGAACGGGGGAGGGGCAGAGAGAGAGGGAGACACAGAATCGGAAACAGGCTCCAGGCTCTGAGCCATCAGCCCAGAGCCTGACGCGGGGCTCGAACTCACGGACCGCGAGATTGTGACCTGGCTGAAGTCGGACGCTTAACCGACTGCGCCACCCAGGCGCCCCAACATCCCAGTTTTTCTAAAACAATTTCTCTTGCCCTTATTCAAGAATCTCACATCTGTGGGCAAAGACCAGAGGCTTAGGAGTTCTACTGTAAAATGTTTTCTTTCACTAAATAAAGGCAGCACGCATTCAGTGACTCTAACCCATGAATGCTCAGAGAACGTTGGTTTTCTGGCAAAACGTGAATTTTTTGCAGTGCTCGTTTGAACACTAGAGGATCTGGAATTCGTGCAAAATGTCTCCGTAAGCAAGAGCATATGACAGCGAGCACTTTAGACAATAACTGTACACAAATTTGGCAAACTGAGGCATGGAGAGCAGCCAAAGGCTGTGCCTATAATGGTCTGACAAGCAAAGACCCTGGGGTGTGCTGCTTCACTAATAAAAAGGTTTCAGAGAGAAAATGCATCAGAACTGCTAATCTAATAGCTTTAAATCCACCAAGGACAGCCGTTCTCTTTCAACATCAGCCAAGGGGCTGGTGGATACCAGGAGACTGGGCTTTGAGCGTCACTGCAGTACCGTGGAGAAAAATAAAAGACACTGTGTTTCAATTCCAAGAAGATTGTTAATGCACAAGTCTGTCATTCCAGAAACCAACTTGATTAGCAGGTTCTGCCTCATTGTTTCATTCTCATTACAAAAAAAAAAAAAAAAAAAAAAAGATGATAGAAATCCGGTGATTAATGTTGTTGAGGTAGCAAATTCTACTGAAACATTAGTTGTATTTTATTGTGATAATTCTTACTTTTCCAAGTTAATACGATTTAACAAATGCAAAAATGTGATAAGATCATTATTAATATGTATAGGATCCCATTTGCCAACAATTGTTCCTACTTTATAGAAAGTATTGCCTTCCTTTTAACTCTACTCAGAATGTTGAGATAAATGACACCTACGTTGTGATTCTTAATCATTTTTATTGTAGAATTTTTAAAAACTACTTATGATAATGATATTTTAAGATTACACGAAATAAATATTGAAATATCAACATGCTTTGCAAAGTGAAATAAAAATCTAATCACACATGTTCCAGGTATAAGCTACTCTTTTGGATTTCTTTAAGTGCTGGGATAAGTGAACAAGCATTGTTATCTACTGCGGTCACAAAAAAATACTCTATTTTATTATACCACGGGCTAATAAAAAATAACCCAACATTAATAGCAACAGTAGTCACTATTTACCATGTTATCTAGAGTATATGTCAAGCATTGTTTTGCATACTTAATTTATCTCACTTCAGCTTTAAAATTTCTGCTGAAAGACAGGAATTTTTAACCTGTTTTTCAGACGAGTTCCCATAGAGGTGAAATAATTTGCTTGAATTTTCATGGTTAAAAAGTGGTGGGACCAGGGATCTTACACAAAGACCATACTCTGGTCGTATTTTAAGTCTAAGGAAAGCTTCTTTTTCCAGCGGAACACGGGTGTTTAATTATTACAATGCATACAAGTGTTAATGTCTCTATTTAAATTGTAAGTTTCCTGTATGGGTTAGGGCCATATGTTAGCCCTTGGAATGATGGCTACAAGCTTGGCATACTTAAGCAACCACAAAAATTGAGATAGTGTGTGTGGATATAATTTCAAGTCACCTCCATGGGGGAAAAGATAAAGCTATAGAAAATTGCAGTTGACTGGAATCAAACTACACTAGTTGCTTACAATTGATTGTGTGTTATTCAACCACAAAGATAAATTAGAACATGGACGTTCTGCAATAGAAAAGTGGTTTAGATGTCACAGAGACAGTATGACTATTTTTATCTCTCAGTTGTAAAACCATAGCTTATGGTGGCTGAGATGACATTGAACTGTTTTTCTCTTTGATGATTTACGGCCTGGATAGTGCATTTGTAAGAGCAGATGTCACATTTTATGTATTTGAAAGTGTCAACTCTGCTGACTTATGTCTGAAGATTCTGTTCTTGAATCAATAGAATGTAGTGATTTCCATTTCTTAAAAGTGATTTCCTCAACATCATAAAAAACATATAGTGACTATTGGTCATTATAATGCTGCAGTTAACCTCTTAGTTTTGGTCCTGTATTTTACATACATCATACTGTTGATCATTATTTGGTGAATTCTGACTTGAATGAACAAGGAAGCTTCTAGTGAGCTGGCCATGTTTGTGCTTAAACAAATTAAAAAATGTTTGCATTTCATCCCAGACATAGCTGTCCAAAGTCGAAGATGGATTGAGCAAAGGAAAATGCATCAGGGTTTTCATAATAAAAAATTATTCCCAGAAAGTCCACATATACTTTATTCATCCCATATTTCAAATTGATTTTCATTTTACCATTTAGGGTGCAGTTACTGGTAGTCCCATCTTTTAAAAAGTCAAATTTGCATTTAAATAGAAACTGTTTCAATCATTTAACATCTGAAACCCGAACATTTTATTCATTCTTTTTTTTTCTATCTCTTTTCTGCCTTTCGCTGTTGAAAAAAATCTTGTGTTGTACTTTTCCATAATCATCATGAATTCTGAACTTCACTAGAGACGGTAAACTTCCTCTTCCTTATGTAACTCATTAAAATCCCGTTGCTAATAGATCTTGGGGAATAGGCCAGGCGCAGGTGAGGACACAATAGGGTAGAAGGGACTTTATAGCTAACAAGCCTTGTGGCACAGTATTTTCTTCAATTAGATCTGAAAAAGAAAACATTACAGTGAATCTAACTTATGAATAAATACAGTAACCAAACAGGGAAAAAAGGCATTGAAAATAATAACCATGCAAGTTGTTACTTTGAAAAGTGATGAGATAATATAATAATCTTTGCTACCTAGGAATTAACTGTAACTACGTTCATGAAAAAGTATAAATGCGTAAAAATATTTTTGAAGGTTGGTTTGATTTCTGTTTATTTAAAGTGATTCAAAGCCATTTGTTCTTGAAAGAAGTTAAAACCAAAAGTCAGTTTTATAAAAATGGAATTAGCTCAGAGCTTTCAGGTTAAAAATTTGAAAACACAATGAAACACTGGCTTAAATGTGAGGAACTTTCCTGGTCAGCGTGTATAGACATTTATTCATCCCTTTCCATTCATTTGGGACATCGTTTTCAACAACTCAAGAACATCAAGAAATGGCTTTAGTTGTCTTGAATTTGTAGCGTGTTCATCCTGCCACAAAACTGCTTAATGTTGATCACTGATTTACTCCTGGGAAGACAGACTGTTTGTGATGTTTATCTTTTTGCCCACTGACTGTCAATGTACTTAGAAAACAAACAAAAAAAGTGGGGGGGCACTATAATTCTCATTCACCTGACAATATCATGTAGATATTAAATGATTAGAAGAGATTTTTAAATATTTTAGTTTCATTTTATGATGTGCCTGTGGTTTTAAATAATACATTTCAGTTTTGAAAATTGTGCCGTTGTCAAGGTGTTCCTTGACAATGGGCAGGTGTTTCATTGATAAAGGGAAAGTTACCATAGCCCAATTATTCATAAGACCTGATAATTCTACTATGAGTTTTAGAATACCTGTTTTTCCTGCTCTCTTTTGATTAGGTAGGGGTGTGTGTGTGTGTGTGTGTGTGTTTGTGTGTGTGTGTGTGTTTCCAAATAACAGTCCTGCGTATATCATTTTGTTATCTGGTTTACCTTATAGCTATTTCTTACTTTTAGGGTAACGATAAAAATTTCAAACTAAGCAGGCTCAGTTGGTTAGGCATCCGACCTCAGCTCAGGTCATGTTCTCACGGTTCGTGGTTTGAGCCCCGCATCGGGCTCTGTGCTGAAAGCTCAGAGCCTGGGGCTTGCTTCCGATTCTGTGTCTCCGTCTCTATGGCCCTCCCCTGCTCACACTCTGTCTCACTCTCTCTCTCAAAAATAAATAAACATTAAAAAAATTTTAAAAAAATCAAACTAAGCAGACCAAAGCTACTCAAAAGAAAAGTACTTTTTAATCTTTGTTTTTTTTGTTCTATTAACAGATCCCTATCCCTAGTGATTCTTATTTTTATCTTCAAACTCAGGTCTATCATTAAAACTCACAACTGCAACTTACTTGCATCCTTGTATGCGCATGTAACTGAGTAAGGCACAAAATGCCATGTTGTCGGTTTTGCTCAGTCCTGTCAATTCAGGTGTCATCAAAACTGATGCTTGACTGCAGGGAGGTGACTGGAGTCACTTTTCCATCATGATTGCAGTTTTTTAGGGTGAGGGCGGAGGTATGTGTTAGGGAGAAGTGAGGGAGATTGAGCCACAAATATTTAGCATTATTTAAGTCAAGAAAACTATTAGTATAGAGTTAGAAAGGGAAAGACAGAAACAACTATCAGGTGGCTCTTGCTGTTTCTTTGATGTATGAGCATCATAATCTACATTGGAAAGGCTGTAACCTTGAACGTCAGTCTAAACACAAGGAACCCAGGAAAATCCTTTATTTCACACTGGAGGTGAATAAATTGAGGCAGATCATGAGTGTTCTTAGTCTATGCAGGTGTTTAGTGGACTCACTTCTGCTGGGAGACTGTTCTAGAGATTGCTATCCTGGCAGAGACCACAATAAGTAGCAACTGTGCTAAGCTTGCTATATAATTCTATACCAGTCCATATTCTCTTTCTAGGGTAGAGTATCTAGATTGATCAGTGGGAAGGTAGATAGAAAAACACACCCCAAGGAAGAAAGCACTTTTAAATTTCATAATTGAACTGCGTCGTTTGAATTTAATTTCGTGAATTATTTCAGTATTTTTCTCGGTGTCCTGAATTTTTTACAATGAGAGTCGTGATATGTGACAAAAAGAAAATTTCCTGTCAGTGGAGTTTTGATCTCTTTAAAGAGAGAGATAGAGAGTTTCTGATTATTGATGTAATATTGCTACACAAATGTCAAACATTACAGACTTTTTTAACCATCACTTTTTATAGACAGCTATACAAAGTCAAGGCAATACTGATCTAGAGCAAGTTACTTATGAAGTAATGACGTTAAATAATTTGAATCAATTCTACAGATCGGTAGTGGAGTTAGGAGATTTGCAGCCAACTGAGTATATCTGAACAACAACAACAGAATTCTGTTGCTATTGGGTGGATCTAAAAGATATCTGTAATGAAAAACTTTGGCTTGCTTATAAATCCAGAGGATAGCACAATATCTAATTGCATTTTTCTATAGCATCCAGCTCATTTTTTCCAATGAACTTTAAATAATATTCGTGTAGCCCCTAGCACCTCCTTTGTACCGTACTGGGTATTCCCATAGTGTCTTGCCTATAATTACTTTATTATTTCTAGAGTGTAGCACCATAGACACGATTTTCCTTTCTTATCACTTTCTCTTTAATATCACTTCTCCCTTGCTGCCAATCAATTTGATTTAGCTTTATTTTATAACCCCCTCAGCTATTATCTGTAAGAACTGAATACACACATCCATTCTTTTCATTTCCTCCAAAGAATTTCCTGCTCTTTTACCCTGTATACAGTAGATCTTTTTGGATCAAATTCTTCCTCCTGTAAAGATATATTTTAAAAGGGTACCCAAGTGTGTATGTGTGTGTGTGTGTGTGTGTGTGTGTGTGTGTGAGAGAGAGAGAGAGAAACCTATACGTATAGGTCACACACGCATACACACACACACACACACACACACACACACACACACGGTATATATAGAAATATGCAGATTCCTAATTTCCCTTGGTCTTCCAATCTTGATTTCTGAGATTGCAGAATTCCAAAGAAAAAAGTACTTTTACAGTATTTTAAGTTTTAAATTGAATGTCAAAGCTAAATCCAGCCCCTCTTGTGGCTACGATGTAAGTTCCTGTGTTGATCACACAAAATGGCTTGGCTATCTCTTCCAGTCATGACGTGATAGGAACTCATTCAAGTTAATAAATCTAATTTTCTTTAGAAATCCCCCAGAGTCACACTGTGAATCTCCCTCGCTAGCTCCCCACACCTCTTGCTGAAAAAAATATATCACCAGGCCATGACGTCTGTCATGACTTCCCCTAGTCATTTGCACTGCCTGTCTTTGTCACATGTAAACAGGAATAGTCCTGCTGTAGATCTCATGAATCCATCTCTCTCAGACGTGTCCTCTTTATGAGCTTTCTTACCTCAAAGTGATCAAACCTCAATGCGTGTATTTAATATTTTCTATCATAATATATCCTGGGTGGTCACTGAGCCCACGTTGCACGCCTTTTTTTTCTCTCCCCTCCAGTGTCTACAGAATTTCCACAATAGTCTTGAAAACGCTTTCTGCTCCTGTTTTTAGGTTCCCAGAAATTTTGTTGCTTTACCTCTTAGTTTCTTTTCTTTTTTCCCTTTGACCTGCTATTCCGTGCAGGAACTCAACTTCCTTTTGCAGGTTTCGTCTCTTCCTGAAACTCTTTCCTGATGTTCCAAAGATCAAAGAATTCATCTTTCATTCGTGTTTGGACTTCTTCATCAAGTTCGTTTGTGATAAACTGGTCACTTGCCTTGCCTTTAAGTTAGTAACATTCAAATCATCAGAAGCAAAAATATTCTGCTCTTCCTTTATGCTGGTCTGGTCACCAATGAGAGCTGCAGAAATTCTCTGCAACAGTTTGCGCTTGGTTTTGTCTCCGTTGTTGAGAAGGTTCAGCTGCTCTTGGAAATGCATATCATCAAAACAAATGTTTTAATTTTAAAGCAAACATTTTGATTATAAACACGATGCCAAAGAAAACATTTGGTAGCTCTAGGAAGCAACAGATTGAACTGAATTAATAAAATGAATTAGTCACTGGCAATTTTGGAGTGTGCTCTGCTAGAAGGGTTTAGAGGATTTAGGACACTCACTTAATTTTTTGCACTCAGACTACCCTACTGTTTAAGATCCAGTTCAGCCTTTGGACTTTCATGTTCAAAATGGGAAACCTCTGTGAATTGATTATTCAGTTAACAGAATCTTTGTAAGCAGAGAATTTTGATGATATGTTCCTAACTGTTGTTCGGGGACCAGATACATCTTTTAGGCTGCTGGTTAATAACTAAAACATTTTTCAGATCTTCACATCTATTTCTACTGAGTCAAAGCCAATCCTGTTCCTCATAGTAAATTATTTTGTACCTACTCCCCACTGATTATCTGATAGTAATATGACCAGAGTATTCTATCTGATAGTGTAGTCTGAGCATTTTTATAATATACTAAGCATTTTCCAAATTTCTAATACTATTAAAAGTGCTATGTGTATTTAAAGTGTGTACTTTATGCAGGACCAAAAGTAAAAATGACTAGTGAAATATTCCTCTGATCATCCGTCGCCTGTGACTTCGAGCCTTTATTTTGAAGACGCTACATGTTCAGGAAGATTTTGCCAAATACTGATCTGCAAACACAGTACTTAAGTGGAACAAAAGAATGACTAAGTCACTGACCCTGACATCCTTTAGCACTCGGCAGGCTGATGAGTATAGTTGTTCCACTCGGTTGGGACAGGAATCTGACTCCGAGGCCTTGGGGCCTAGCAAAAATCTTCGGAAGGAAAAGACTCATCAAAGTGCTAGTCCCCAGGCACAAATGCACTTAAATGGAGTCCAGAGGTTGTTCAATAGAACGGTTGGTTCATGTCTTGATGGCTGGTCGCCAGCCTGGTTGCTGGCTTGCTTGTTTCTACCTCCTCTGAGTTATCTCAGCAGTGACTTCCAAATCCTCTCTCCTTGTG
This sequence comes from Prionailurus bengalensis, assembly GCF_016509475.1. NCBI lineage: Eukaryota > Metazoa > Chordata > Mammalia > Carnivora > Felidae > Prionailurus > Prionailurus bengalensis. The sequence goes on along the minus strand of NC_057353.1, from coordinate 10,499,754 downwards.
GTTTTCATCACACCTGCTTGTGAATGCCTACCTTTTTTCATGGACTCCCGCAACTTCCCAGTTTCTGCCTGTGAATGTTTTGGGGAAAGGCCCTGTCGCCTTTCGGCTGGTTTTGCATTGGAGATGGTCTTACCTTTGTGTTTTTAAAAGGCCTCTTTCAGAGTGTGCTGACAGAGAGGGGGCAGTCAGTCTGGTTCTGGTTACCCGTATGACGATGTGTGTTTCATAGAGCGGTGCATTTCTAAAAATACCTAGCTAGAAGATCAACCACCCCAGCTGTGTGAATCTAAAAGAGAGTTCCAGAGGTAGGTCTCCATGCCCAAGGCTGAAATGGGGGGACTGACCATAGCTGTAGTGATTGCATGACTGATTAAACCTTCAGCTAATTCCAGCAAACCCAAACACTTCATCAGCTGAAACTCAACCATCTTGGCCCTTTCAAAAGAAATTGGTGGGACTGTTTCACTGCTGTTGTTTTTATTGAGCAAAGACTAGTGTTCGAGTGAGGATAAATGTAGCTGTGATTTGCCTATAGCAGTACATATTTTTCATATCATGTTTTTCCCAAGTTCAGCTCATGCATATCATTCAGTCCAAAAAGAATCAGAGTCTCTAGACAGCCTCCTCTTCCTGTATCTTGATATAACACACAAAGGCGTCAATTAAAGTTATAGGAAGGGGACACTGACCTAATTTATTTCTCCCTTCATTATTAAATTACTTGGTTTCGTATTTTCTTCCTTGTTATAACCCACCCTTTTCCAGAAAGAACTTAAAAGAGAGGCATGATGGTTGTAATTTCATCTGTGTGAAGGACCAGAGCCTTGATGATTCTGAGCTGGGGGACTGAGGCTCCTCAGTAATGAGACCCCGTGGCCTGGGAAGGGGACCCTTTGACATTGGAATTGGCTCTGGCCAGACCCGTCCCAGTCATTCCACACTCTCCATCCCTGCTTAGCTTCCTAACACGGGAGAACATTCCGAGGACCTTGTTGTAAAGACTAATTAAACAGTGCAGGTAGAAAATCTGAACCCTGAAATATGTTTTACCCATGCAAAGCATTTTCAGGGAAGAGTGCATTTCTTCACATTCTCCAGGACTGAAAGGAGAGTGGAAATATGCTTGTCAGAAAGAGTAAAACTGCTATAAAAATTACAATGTTCAAACTGGACGAGGAATAGATTTCCATATTTATTGAGTAAGGGGAGAACAGGCCTAGTAACGGAGGGAATACCAACTAGATGAAATGTGGCATCTGGGACAAGTAAATTAAAATGATTCCCAGCCCCAGGAAAAACCCACTAAAAACAACTGCTTTTTACTCTGTCTCATTACTGAGTGAGTCACCTCAGTTTTGAAATGGCACAAAGTAATCGAAATGATATTTTACCTGTTGGTAAGGATTCATTCAAGCAAGTACGTCACTGAGGTACAAAATGCTGAAGTGTGTGTTTCATGATGGAAAAGATGACCAGCGTATGAGGAGATGGGTCTAATCTCTTTCCTCCAAGTCACCGTATTTTTTCAACATAAAAAGAACACATTTATTTTTCTATTTTGGAGGTAGTCACTTTTGAGTGTATTTCTAGCTTTATTGTTCAAATCATGCATTTTTCCAGTCAAACGTGTCATCCGGAGGAGTGGAGAGATCTTGATACGTAGTACCTATGGATGCCAGGTATTGGTTCAATTTGATATAAATAATAAGTGGTATTCATTGTGACATTAAAAGAAAACAAGATGATTTTTTTTTGCAGTCTTTGCTTTTTAGGGCTCTGTAGTCCGACTGTTGGTAGTTCACTCTCTTTCGAGGAGGCTGAGAAGAAATTGGGGACTCGTAAGCAGAAATTCAGAAAACTCATTTTGTCTTTGGGAAATCGAAATCGAAATTATGTCTTTGGGGAAGAAATCCCTAGCTTCTACATTATGAAGGAGCTACTTGTTGGTATTCAGCTTGTGAAATGCAAAAAGAGTCCCACTGGGGGATACATTGGGGTTTGTAATAAATGCCATACCCTTAGAGACGGATCTCCAGTATCATAGCAATTACTTCCCAAGCGAAGTTGACATAGAGTTAGCGGTAGATGGTGTAGATGGTGATGACACTGGTGACGAAAGACTTACAATTTTAAATAAGCTTTGTGTCTTAAGTTGACTGTATATAGGTAAAGATGTGTTCCCTGCCACCGAGGAGCTCACTTATAGTCTAGTAGGACAGACGGTTGTATAAATAATTTGTGGATGTGATGTAAACAAAGATGCAAGGAGGGACAGCCCATGGAAGGGATAGCGATGTAGAAGAAAAGAGGAACGATGAGAAGACTTGGCTCAAGTGGCCAGAAAGTAATAAGGAGCTGTCAGTCTTTACAGGCTTCAGGGCAGCGGGCTGCACCCCACCCCCGGACAGGTTGGCCGCCCCTCCAGTGGTTTTGTTACCTGTGTGGAGATGAAAGTCAGGTCAACAGGGGAGAGAATCCAACAACTGGGCTTCAGTTCATCTCTGAAAGATTAGGAAGCGTTTAACACTGTTGGTTGATTGAGTATATATTGTAAGTTGCATGGCCTTGCTGTTCCATGCACCCTCTTACCTCTGTAACACAGTCCTGCCACAGAACTACTGCCGTGGGGTACTCTTTGAGGGTAGCAGTAGGGAATTAGCAGTCAGGCCACCAAAAAAAAAAAAAAAAAAAAGTCAGCATTCCAGACAACCGGACTTTTCCAGGAGAGGGACTTAGAGTTCCTAAGAGCCCTGGGGATTTAGGTTTTTTTTGAAAACAACAACCACCACAATGGTTTTTTTTGAAAACTGTGGTCCAAATATACGTATAGGACTTTACTGATTTTTTTTTCTTTAGTGGAAGCATGTGGGGGGTGTGTGTGTGCGCGCGCATGCGTGTGTGCTAGTCATTCCCTCGTTATGCAAATTTTAATGGATTCATCTGAACACACACGCATCACAACACTAAGTGATTATGCCTCTGAGTCCGTCTCAGGCTCTGCCAGACCCCTTGACTAAGCTTCCACCAGAAACGCAGACTTTTCTATGCTAAAGTCTCTACATTACTGAAAAATTCTAAGTTGACATGGATCTTTGTGGGCAGGACTGAAAAAGAAGGAAGGTCATTTCCTGTTGTCCACTGTCTTGCTTTCTGGCTGTTCTAGATTTGGATCCGATCTCTAGAAACCTCTGATACATAATGGCAAGAAACAATGTGGAGCTAGGCTATAATAGGCGGTGTTCTATTTTTGAAAACTTTTTCCATAGGTAGAACACTTCATGAAGTCTATACGTTGACCATATATTATTACACGACCGTGGCACCTGGTCACACAGCCTTATTCTAAAATGTGGTAAGATGCTTTTCCCCTTAGTTCGTCAGAGATGATTCTAGAATTTCCCAAAGGGACTGTTGCAAGTACACTGAGGGTGCAAATTATATGAAAGGGCAAAATTAATGACCCAAGAGTAAAGGTCTGTCATTTTAGATTTAAGGGAATATATTCAGGCTAGCCTTCCCTCCCTGCCCTTAACTCTCTCCAGAGGCTTGAGCATTGAATGGCATGACTGAAATGAAGTGCTCAGTCTGTCCCAGAACCCCATCTTGGTCTTACCCTTGGCTGTTATCACTGTAGTATTTTCATTTCCTTCCTGGAGAAACTCTGACCTCAACTTGTTTTCTATGCGTTCATTATCTTTCCATGAAAAGTTTTGCTGTTCTGGCATCTGTGGATGAGAGAGAGATTTTCTCATGTGGCCCGGTGATTCCTAGCCTGGGCTTTGGAACATCCTGCGATTACTTGACAGGTTCCTCCTTCTGCCATTCCTGGTAGAACTTCATTACTATTCATCAAAGTCAACAGGCTCCTTGAAGGTGCTATAAGCCATAAATATCCCTTGGCCATGCATCCCTCTTTCCCTTAAATGAAATCTATCACAATTAAAACAGTACATGTGCTATGAAGTTTTAAGGCAATGACCCTAGAGCTCTAACATATAGAAATTCTGGAGTCTTCCTTGTAGGAAGACCTTTGCTGTTCTGTGAACCCCTAGAGCAAGAGAGGTGACTCTCCCTGGTCCGGGTTCCAGATTGTTGGCTGAGTTCCTGCTGTCTGTCATGGTCGCACCCCCAGTTCTCCGCCACCTACAGAACAGAGATGCCAGGTTGAGCCCACTGACCGACGGAGCCTTTCCTGACGAGAGTCACACATACTCTCACTTGCCCTGTTCCTTAACATCTTTTTTTTTTCCAAATGTTTATTTATCTTGAGAGAGAGAGCGAGCGAGTGAGCATGCATGCAAGGGAGGAGCAAAGAGGGAGAGAGAGAATCCCAAGCAGGCTACCCGCTGTCAGGCCAGAACCCGATGTGGGGCTCGATCTCACAAACCACGAGATCCTGACCTGAGCTGAAATCAAGAGCTGGATGCTTAACTGACTGAGCCAGCCAGGCACTCTTCCCTCATTTCTTTGCTCCTGGGGTGTCTGAGGAGGGCCCGTTCTGACTTCCATTGTTGGAATCTTCCCCAATGAAAATATCTTACACATGCAATAATAGAGTTAGCAGATAAACACAGTCCCAGATACAGAAAGAGAAGTTCTTTACATTTCTATCGCCTTCATCTTGAAACTTGCGTTTGTAAGTAAAGTAGAGAATTGAGGCGAAAAGCATTGAGCCAGTTTCACAGTGACAAGGATTATATTTACTGAGCTTCAAAAAAAAAAAAAAAGTGGAGTAATGCCTAATTCTGAAAATACAGCTTTTGCTTAGCAGAGAGTCCTTTGTAACATCAGTAAGTATGATCCATTGGAGTGTGGATGTTTTCCTTCATGAGAGGAAGTGACCGCTATTCTTTCTAGGAGGCTAATGCTAAAGATTCTTCCAGTAAGTTCAGAAGATGACAGAGTATCAATACGGCCATGAATGCATGCAGAAGAAAGGATTTTACTACCCAAAGCAAATGATGATGATGATGATGATGATGAAGATGATGATGTTGGGCGCCTAAAATTTGCACGTGATTTTAAAAGCAAAAATTCATTGTGAAAGATCTGGATATGAATAGTTTGTACCTGCTGAAACAGAAAGGCATCCTGTGCTACTATAAGGAAGAGAAAAAATCTGTACCATATTGCGGTATTTCCCTCTCTGAAAACACTGATCTCTTCTACCTGTAGCGAACATTCTGGTACACTGACTGACCAAGGCATAAAGGAGAAAATGATGTGGCTGCCTCCTGGCTGTCCCCTAAGCCCCTAAGCCACTCACCCATCGGAAGGCTTTGAGGCTGCCTGGGCTCCTGATTAACTTCCTTCTCAGTTGTCGATTCTGCCTGCCCCCCCTTCGCCTGGCTTTCATTTCATTTCGGAAAACAACTATTTTTACATAAACTACAAAGTTACAGCCAGGAGCACGTGCGGCACAGACAGATAGCCTCCGGTCGCCCAGGGACTTCTCATTTTATCTTTGCGCAGACCCAGCACGGCCTGCCAGGTACAACTAATGTAACGAGGACTCCAGCGTCTCCATCGTGCCCGCAGCCTTGCCAGCGCCCGGATCCGCGCGTTCGTACTCCGGGGCTGCTAGACGGCGCGGGGAGGTTCTGGAAATCCAGCTGCTCCCTTTGATTCCAGGGTGAAAGAGCATTAAAGCCTCCTCACGGCCCCAAGATCCACTTTCTCCGCAAGTGCGTGTTTGTAACATCAACGGGCGGCGGGGGGTGCTTTTTGGAGGTTCGTTCATGGCTAGAGGTGAAACTCACAGGACAAGGAAATTCGGAACAAGTCTGGCGGTTGTCTAGCAGGTTACTCTGGGGCACTGTGGGAAGTCACCAGTCTCATTTGTGTTTCATATCACTGGGACGGGGAGGAAAGACCGTTGGAGAAGATTTGCTTTGTAAGGAGAAGAGATAGACTTTTGTATTTGTATTGATTTTGGACAGCAACAGCCTAGGGGTGACTCTCCTGATGAGGGCTGAAAGGAGGCACGTGGTAGCACTTGGCTTTCCTGACATCTGACTATTCTGATGAACAGGAGGCCAGCACGGGAAGCACGACTTCTGACCCAAAGATGTGCTTTATAGCTAGACGCTGATGATCCAGAAAGAGTGCTGAGGGCAGAAATGACCAGGTCCCGAGAAACCATCAGGATGATACCCAGAGTAACAATCCCACCACCCCTTCCCCCCACCCAGAACTCATTTCACTTTTCCATTTTAACTAATCTACTATCGATTTGGGGTTTGTATCGGCATTGGTGGGGTTTCCTGAACAGTGCTGTCACTTTGGAAAATTGGACTTCCTGTAACACTTGAGGAAGAGTGTGATGCCTTCTCTTTTCTAGCTCGAAGACCAATGCTTAATTTTCCTGTTAACCATGCCCTAAATGGGCATTTCCCTTCAGCTTCGGTAAATACGGTAATTCGGATTGCACAGTTATAGACCGCTTTTATCAGAATCAGAATTTATGTTTGTCAGTCATGTTTTCCTGGTTGTCCTTACCCACTGTGGAAAGGGCCAGCAGGGTAATGTCATCTTAGCTGGCCAGCTCTGGGACTCAACGCCTGAACGTGAGCCCAGCTGCACCCTCCCTTTCGGCCTCAGCTTCCCTCATGCACAATGTCATATGGTTATTTTGAAGCTTATAAACATTCATACAGGTGGACAAATGCTTAGTGTTACAAGTGCTCAGTAAGTGGTAGATGAAAATAAAATGAACAGCCTCAGGCACAGGAAGTGTCTGTAAGGAGCTCAGTGGGGGGGGGGGGGGGATACCTTTTCTTTTTTTTTTTCTTTTTTTTTAACATTTATTTATTTTTGGGACAGAGAGAGACAGAGCATGAACGGGGGAGGGGCAGAGAGACAGGGAGACACAGAATCAGAAGCAGGCTCCAGGCTCTGAGCCGTCAGCCCAGAGCCCGACGCGGGGCTCGAACTCATGAACCGTGAGATCGTGACCTGAGCTGAAGTCGGACGCTTAACCAACTGAGCCACCCAGGCGCCCCGGGAAATACCTTTTCTAATGGATTTTGCTAAGGGACACACTCAGCTCCACTTTGGTCCACACTTGGGAGGGGATGGGTAGAAGACGGGAGGATTGCCGGAGCACCCAGACAGGTGAGCACCGGCCTTGCTCTGCTCGGTCACAGGCACACCTGCTGAACAGTACAGACATGCTTTCGGCAAGGGAGCTGTGAAAAGGCGTAGCTTTGATGGTCAGGAGCTAGCTCGGGCAAGCTTGCCTTCTGCTTCTGCGGAGCCCGGGGACATTACTTCCGCCTTGCAGAATTGTGACCTCGACCCTAGAAGCGGACATGGACTTCAGTATTCTTCAAATGGGGTTTGTAGAGGAAATCTCAAGAAAAAAAAAAAGAAGGGTGCTTCCTCCTCTTTTTTCTCAGTTGCAAGTAACAGAAACGAACTCTGACGAGCTTAAGCAAAAATGAACATTTTAGGAGGATACCGGACTGTTTCATGGAATCCAGAAACTGAAAACCGAGTCTTGAAAGACCACAGAACCTCAAGCCCACCACACGGTGTGGTCAAAAGCGTGGACTGTGGACCCGAAACCTGTCTTGAGTTTATATCCCAGCTCTTCAGCTTGCTAGCTGTGTGATCATAGGCCCGTTCTTTTTCCTGCTCTGTGCCTCAGTTTCCTCATCTGAAAAAATGGAAATAATAATTACCAGACCAGTGCTCTAAGCCCTGAGCTACGGCGCCAAAATAATAATTAAAAGAGGTGGTAGCTGAAAGGGCTTGGACAGTGGGGCATAGTAAGAATGGCATGGGGGCAGTGACGCCTAGGCGGCTCTGTCTTTTAACCATCTGACTCTTGATTTCAGCTCAGGTCATGATCTCACGATTCATAGGTCCTGGTCCTGCCAGGCTCTGTACTGACAGGGCAGAGCCTGCTTGGGATTCTCTCTCTCCATCTCTCTCTCTTCACCTGCCCCACTCACATGTTGTTCTCTCTCTCTCTCTCTCTCTCTCTCTCTCTCTCTCTCTCAGAATAAATAAATAAGCTTAAAAGAAAAAGAATGCCCTGAGGGCTGGTTAAGTTAGAACCATGGACACTTGTGGGCCCCGCGCCCTCCCCCAGTGGAGCTCTGCCATTGCTGGGACTCAGCTCTGAGCACTGGATGACTCTGCTGCAAATCTGACTGGCCCGGCCTGTGTCTGAGTGCAAGTTTGGATCAAGCCCTGGTGGTTGCCATGAGATGTGGATCAAGATCCTGTGGGTCAACCTGTCTTGTTGGGCTAGGGTCAAAGGGGATGGTGTCCTGAGTCCGGGCTTTGGTTAGGAGCCCACCAACCATGATATGCTTTGCACCATCCATCCTGAGTTCAAAAGAATGAGTGGTCGGGGAACATTCCGTTTGAGATAGTTAACATCATGGTAGTCGAGGCCTATCCACAGTGTCATTTTCCGCAGTTTCAGTTACTCTTTGTGTCCAGTCGTCAGAAGGTGAATGGTAGCCTAGCACAACGCCACAATGCCTATGTCACTCACGTCACTTCCTCTCCGCGGCTAGGCATTCTGTCCTCTCCCATCATCACAGGACGGAGAAGGGGGAGTGCAGGACAATATGATGCTTTGAGAGAGAGGAGACCGCCTTCACGGGGTTTTCATTACAGCGCGTTGTTATAGTTGTTCTATTTTATTATTACTTATTGTTGTTCAATTTTATAAATTTATAAATTAAACTTTATCATAGTGTCTGTATAGGAAAATCATACTGTCTATAGGGTTCGGCACCCTCTGTGGTTTCCGGCATCCACTGGGGGGGGGGTGTCTTGGAATGGATCCCCAGGGATAAGGGGGTGGAGGTTGTAATGACGAACACATCAAAAAATACAGCTCATGGGAATATGCATAATTTTTTTCTGTAGAAACACCAAGTCTCCTACAACTCTAATATTTGAAGGGCTTAATGAGATGCAAGTGAAATAGCATATGTTCTTTTGTTAACACCAAAGGAGAAACAATTACTCAAGCAGACATTTAGCTCATAGTTAATGGCAACAAAACACTGGAGGCAAAATGTGTGAAGCTGTGCATACACACACACACACACACACACACACACACACACACATATAATATAGCTACTGAGCACATCATTGCACAGAGGGCCACTGTCTTCCCTCATGGATACCCAGCATCTCAATATCCACTTCCACTTGGCCTCTCAGGAGGTATCGCTTTATGCTGAGAAGGGCACCGTTTAACACCACCCATTAAACTTAGCTCAAAAGAGTTTATATTTTCTAAGGCTCCGTAATATGGAGTTGATCTCTCCTAGGCTCTCAGAGGGGAACCGTTCAATTCTTTCTCTCTGAAGTATAAAGAATCTGGTGAGCCAATGAGGAGATAATGGACTTCCTCCCAGTCTTGGCAGCCTGTAACGATTGGCCTTCCCCTATTCCGTGGCCCTGAGACGCACGCGCGGGCCACTTGCTCTGGTCCTCAGATGACACGGGCATTGGGAACACTGGCGAAGGGGCCGAGTTGCCTTGCTGTTTGAGCACTGTGTGTCACAAACTTGAGGGCAGGGTGAGGAGTCTTCTAAGGTCATTTAACTATACCCTGTTTCTGCGTGACGCGCTCCCCTGGGACCCTAAGCCCCGCAAGAGGCAAAACTCTCCGGGATTCCCCGCCTGTCCACAGTTTCTCTAAAACATGCGCAAACCTATTGATGCCAACCTCTGGGCCACTTACAGAGGCAATGGAATTCAGAGCGGAGGCTTCTTATTTAGGCTTCATTCACCTTTACATGCTAACACCCAGGCCTTCCTTCACAGCAGGAAGATGTAGGAATGAAGCCAGAAGGCGGTGGGGAGGTGAGGCCGTGCTTGACTGCTTCTATCTTATTTATTCAGCCCTTTTTCTGCCTTAAGACGTCTTTTCCTTCTGTACTCAAGGCAGCGAGTGAGTGTATCATTTATCGGCTAATAAGTCGTCTGACAAGATAGTCACTTTGTACCTAATTGTTCAGTTTATTTATGTATTATTGATGAGCCCAGACTTGAACTCTGCCTCCCTTAGAGGCTGCTTGATAAATCTCTTGGCTCATCCTAAAACACTGAATTACCTGCTGGAGCATAATACATGGCATTGCTTTTACTTTGGATCCCTACAAAGCTCTGGATATACATTTCTGTATCTGTGTTTAACAGTAAGCAGTAAAATAGAATACATAATTCAGATTGTTCTTCTTGAGTTTTTTTTTTTCCTAATAGTGTAAAACCTATTCATTCAATCACGTTCTGACTCTTGAGGCTTATACGATTTCCATTGCTTAAAGCTATTTTGAACTGCATGAACTAAATGCCACGCTATAATCTCACTTACGTTTCTGTGGTTTTAGTTGCCACCAGTGGCGTTGCATACGGGTACCTGGGACTGAGCGCTGGGAATCTGTATTCTAGGTCTCCATCCTGTCAGGTTTCACTAGACACCAGTTGAGCGCCCCGCTCTGAGCCCCACGAAGAATTTCCTGATCCTTCTACGATGCGTCGTCTGATTAGCAGAACTCTGAGTACTTCTCTTAAGTGTACTCTTCCGTCCTGTGTTTCTCCACCAGTAGATTTAAGTGACGACACTTAAGTACCATGTTTAAGAAGACTAGCGAGGATTTGTAAATGAGCTTATTGAAGTACATTGAAACCAGACCAGGCCATTTATTATAATAAAGATTGTATTGGAACCATTATCAGAGTGCTTAAATTGCAGATCAACAGTAAAGATCTTTTTTGTTGTTATTGTTGCTTGTAAGATTTATAACTATTGATGAGTCATTAGATGACCTTTATGCTCTCAGATTCCTTCTGCACTCACAGGCAGAAGAAATGGAAGTCTTAAAAATGGGAGAGTTGGGGCGCCTGGGTGGCGCAGTCGGTTAAGCGTCCGACTTCAGCCAGGTCACGATCTGGCGGTCCGTGAGTTCGAGCCCCGCGTCGGGCTCTGGGTTGACGGCTCAGAGCCTGGAGCCTGTTTCCGATTCTGTGTCTCCCTCTCTCTGCCCCTCCCCCGTTCATGCTCTGTCTCTCTCTGTCCCAAAAATAAATAAACGTTGGAAAAAAAAAATGGGAGAGCTCCCTGCAAACTTCACACAGGCCTATTCCTGATAAAGCACAAAGCGTGGTGAATCACTTTGCAAGGCACTAGCTAGCACCTCACTCACCAATTCCTGGAAAACAGCAAGAAAAGATTGTATGATCTGTTTATCTCCTAACAACAGAACCAGAAATTCTCAAAAATGTATACTAGTCCTGCCTCTATTAAACATTTTAATACTTTGCTCTTGGCAAAGTTAAGTTTTGTAATTGTGGTAATATCCATATAACATGAGATCTACCTTCTTAATTCCTTTTAAATACGCAGATTAGTAATGTTAAGTGCGTTTACACTGTTACTCAAGTAATCTCCAGAACTTTTTCTTCTTCTTAAACTGAAACTCTGTGATTATTAAACATGTCCCCCTGCTTCCCATGTCCCCCTCCCCCAACCCCTGGCAACTGCCTTTCTACTTTCCGTTTCTATGACCTTGATTACTTTAGGTACCACATATAAGTGGAATCATGCAGTATGTGTCTTTTTGTAATGGGCACGTTTCACTTAGTGTAATGTCCTCAAGCTTCATCCACGCTGTAGCATGTGTCGGAGTTTCTATCATCGTTATGGTTGATTAATATTCCACTGTGTGTATACACCACATTTTGTTTATCCATCCATCTGTTGATGAGACTTGGGTTTCTTTGACCTTTTGGCTATTGTGAATATAGCTGCTATTAACATTGGTCTACAAATACCTATCCAAGTCCTGCTTTCAATTCTTTGGGTATGTACCAAGGGGAGAAATTCCTAGATCATATGGCAATTCTATTTTTTTCATTTTTTGAGGAGCCTCTATACTATTTTCCATGGCAGCTGTACCATTTTGCTTTCCCACCAACAGTGCACAAGAGCTCTATCTCCACATCGTTGTCAACACACTTGTTCCTTCCCTTTCCTTTTTTAGTATAATAGCCATCCGAATGGGTGTGAATGGTATCTCCTTGTGGTTTTGATTTGCATTTCTCTAGTGATGAGTGATGTTGAGCCTCTTTTCTGTGCTTACTGGTCATTTGTATATCTTCTTTGAAGGAATGTCTACTCAAGTCCTTTGCCCTTTTCTTCTTCTTCTTCTTCTTCTTCTTCTTCTTCTTCTTCAGATTTGTTGGAGTTCTTTATATATTCTGGATATTAAGCTCTTATCAGATATATGATTTACAGATATTTTCTTTCATTCTGCGGGTTGACTTTCACTCTGTTGATTACGTCCCCTAATGCATGGAAGTTCCTAATTTTGGTGTCGTCCGATTTATGTTTTTGTTGCTGTTGCCTGTGCTTGTGATGTTATACCCAAGAAATCACTGCTAACTCCACTTTCATGAAGCCATTCCCCACCATCACGGGGTTTTTGCATTTCTGTTTATTTACAAAAATATATTGTGTTAAAATACCATTTATCTTGACTACTCAGTCCTTTAGCTTTCCCTTAAGTTTTTGTCCTGAGGCAAAGCGCCTCACCAAGCCTGAGTTTCAGAGGCACCTAGGGAACGAGCCAACTCCTTCATTTTCAGGGAAGGGAATTTTTCAACTGATGGGCCAAATTGCTTCCATGTGTACCTTGCGCACACAGACAGAGAATTTCTGAAATGTTATTTACTGCATCTGATCTTGAATGTGGCATTGGGGTTTCAGCACTTTTTACAAACGAATCTCTACAGAAGAGAGAGGCACCGAGAAAAACAGTAACAAAATGGGATATGGCTTTCCAAGGTGCCTTGCTTAACTATTTTTATTCATTTGACATTTATTTCTATGGTGTTCTACATATTTTGGTGACCGATTTTTTTTTAAGTGAGGTGAGAATTTATCTCTGTCTCACGGTAGTGTTTGAACAGGGGGAGTTGGCTTCATCTGACTTCCAAGGGCCCAGGCCCCTTCTGTCTACCTGCTCCCTTTGTGCCATATTGCTTTGGCCTGCCCATGATGCCTTCCCAAACCCCAGGCCCCTCAAGTGAATTTTATGTGTACCGCTCTATGTGTGCTCTACACTTACTTTTTCTTTTAAAAGCAAGATTTATTGATTTTTTTTCTGACTACAAAAGTTACCCATGTTCAATGCAGAGAGAAAACGGTTTTTAAAAAATTGCACACACACACACACACACACACACACACACACACACACACACAAACCACGCCCTGCAAAGATAATCCCTATTAACGTCTTGTTACATGTTATTTGATCTGTGTCTGTAATAAGCACGTTTAAAGATATATCACAGGCTCTATTTGAGTCAGGTCGTCCCAAACACAGCTACTGACTCCGGTGGAAATTCGCCAGGCCATCTTCCCCGTTCGGCAACTTCCAACAAACTCACTGAAACTTCACGGGGTCACTTTGTACACATGCTGTGTGTGGTCACAACTGTAACAGCGCCATCTTTGAATCTTGGCACAAACAGACGTGCCCCATCCTTTTCTTTTTTTTTCTGTCTTTTTTTAAGGTAGGCTTCGTGCCCAGCACGAAGCCCACTGTGGGGCTTGAACCCATGACCCTGAGACCAAGACCTGAGCCAAGATTGAGAGTTGGACATGTAGCCAGCTGAGCCATCGAGGCGCCCCCTGCCTCACTGGTGATTGGTCTTAACCACCATCCGTCATGTATGAAGAACCAGTAGCATGATTTCACTTTTACACGTGAAGAAGTTGGGGCTCAGAACGTTTGTCCGCTTTTTCAAAGTTTCGTGGCATTTGAGAGGTAGAAAATAGATCTGAGCGTAGAAGCTTTCACTCTGTCTGTGCAAATGGCTGTCAAGTTGTGGCTTCTGGACCAGCATCACCTGAGAATCTGTTAGAAATGCAAATTCTCCTTTTCCTGACTTAATGACTCAAAAAACTCGGGGGGGGGGTAGGGAGGGAGGGAGCAGTAGTCTGTGTTTCATCAAGTTCTGTAGGGAGTCTTCCGCATGACTGGTTTGGGAGCCCCTACTCTCCGTGACGGTGTGGTGTGTGGACAGTCACCGAACTAGACTCAGATCCACGTGCTCCCCGTGGGCCTGCAAGCTGGTGGATGAAGTGGGGCACACGCACACTGTTTCAGTGAGACTGATATCGATGTAAAAGAAACACTAAATGGAGAGTTTTCTGATTCCGAGGAGGGATAAGTCTCACTCTGGTTTTTGAGGATCAGGGAGGGCTGCACAAGAAGGATGGTCAACTCTGGCTCTTTGATGATGAAGGTTGACATTCCAAACAGAGGAACCGCATGAATAAATGCAGCTAGGAGGGGAACGGTGAGCTCGGAGGGCCCGTGGAGCGGCTCAGTTTGGCAGCGTTTCCAGCTTCACTGAGCTGAGAGCAGATGGTAGAACGCTTTGGATATCAGAATAAGAAGACTTCGTTTTATTCAATTGGCAGTGAGAAGCCAGGGCCTATTTTGAGCAGGGGAGAACCATGTTTAAAGCTGCAATTTAAGAAATTATTCTCAGAATTCCATTGGATGGGTTGCCTTAAGAGAAACCCGGGTGATAGAAAACCAGTTAGAAGACTTTGTCAACGGGCTGGACGAGAGGAGACAGGGCAGAGATTAGGATCGAAGTGGTGGGATTGGGTATTCGGGTCTGTAATCTGCAGGACTTCTTGGTATGCAAGAGAGAGAGAAGTATCTGCAAGATATTTAAATTATAAGATTCAGTGACTAAGGGGCATGAGCTGTGATATTAATAAAAATAGAGGAACAACTTTAGAAGGAAAAGGAGTTGAGCCTTGAAGACAGTGTGGGATTCTGACAGGTTTCTTGGATGGGGATGGCCAACAGGGAATAAAAATGGCAAGATGGATATGGGCAGAGGCATCCATTCCTGAAACCTGACATGAGAATCAATGGATTCTCTGGGAAAGAGAGCTCCTTCCTGAGAAGACGGTTCAGGAAGCCATTCCCTTGGTGGCACTTGGGGGTAAGCAAAGTGGAGTGGGGCCGGAGAAGAGGCTTTGGGGGAGATCAGCGTGCAAATCAAAGACTGAGCTATCCAAGAGGGATGGATCGGTTGTCACTTCTGAATGAGGGAAAGACTGTGAGAAACAGAGTATAACGAGCGAAGACACAGCCCGAGAATTCCAGGGGTCAAGAGGCAAGTGAGTCAGTGGTTAGAAAAGGCATGTGGCAAGCATACCAGGTCATTTTGAGAAGTTTTGTGGTAATGGGAAGGAAAGAGATAAATTAATAACTTGAGGGAGCAACTGAGTGTAGGGAAGAATCGTTGCTTGGTCATTTGGGTTTTGTTTCGTTTTGTTTTATTTTGGTTTCGTGAGCATGAAGAAGGATCTGAGCCTTTTTTAGGCAGAGGGATGACAAAACATCAGAATCACCGATTGGACAATGGACGAAAGAACATACAGTGGAGAGTACAAGGGGAGGGCTATCCCTGAGATGGAAGAAGAATATACTTCTGAAACCCAAAAGGGAAAAAAAGGAAGGACTCGGTTTCAAACAGAGGCATGGAGATGGAGAGGAGGAGAATTAGGCAGCTTCTTCAGATAGATTTTTCTGTCTGAAGTACAGTGAGAGGCAAGGTCATTGTCGGGAAGAGGTCATCAGGGATTGAGTATTGGGGGATCATGAAAAAGCTTGGAACAGGCCAGGTGGGGAATGGGATGGGTAGTCAGTGAGGGTTTTGGCCTGCCTTCACCTGTTCGTTTTTACTCCCTGCTGGCCATCTTCGTTAAAGAAACCTCATGCTCCTTAGTCACTGAATCTTATAATTTAAATATCTTGTGGATACTTTGCTCTCCCTTGCCTACCAAGTCCTGCAGATTATAGATCTGAATACCCAATCCCACCACTTTGATCCTAATCTCTGCCCTGTCTCCTCTTGTCTAGACTGTTGCTATAGTCTTCTGACTGGTCTTTCATCACTTGGGCTTCTCTCTCTCTCTCTCTCTTTTTTTTAAGTTAATTTATTTATTTGGAGAGAGACAGAGATAGCAAGTAGGGGAGGGGCAGAGAGAGAGGGAGAGAGAGAGAATCCCAAGCAGGCTTCTCACTGATAGCGTGGGACTCAAACTCATGAACCTTGAGATCATGACCTGAGCTGAAACCAAGAGTGGGATGTTTAACCAACCGAGCACCACATCACCCAGCCTTCTCTTAATGCAACCCATCCAATATAATTCTAAGAGTAATTCCTTAAATGGCAGCTTTGAAAATGGTTCTCCTCTGCCCAAAAAAGGCTGAGCTAATTAGCATCTAGGTAGGATTGGGAAACACAACTGCTCAGTGGACTTAATCAGTTCGACTTCTTGATAAACTCTAGTAACATCATGTAGGCTTTGAAGCAGGGATTAAGAAAGCAAGACAGTGGGATTTCCCCAAGATTGGAGTAGTGTAAGACAGATATGGGAGGGGGGTCGGGGTGGGCAACCCAAGCATGTCAAAAGAAATAGGAGCTAGAAAGAGCTTCTTTGAAATGACCAGCCCTAAAATCAGTCTACATCTTCTTGGAGTCACTGGAACAAAGACCAGGGACAGGTGGATTTTTAAAGGTACTTAGAAGAGCAGACAAAAGACTCGGAGCTTAAAAAATGGAAGAAGTGGAAAGGGAGGAAGTTCTCGTCAGAGCAAGGAGTTCTATAACTTAATACCCACAGAGGTCCATTCTGTATGATGACAAGTACACATCACTACCGGTGCCTAACAGGAGGTTGAAGTGTGGTCGTTAATGGAAACTGCTGTAACAACCACAGAAGAGTGAAGGTGGTTTTGAAAAGATCAGCAACAGGGATAGTGAAACCAGGAAAGGTGATGAGCAACAACTGAAGGAAGGAGGGCCGGTGGCCTGGAAGATAGACGACAATGATTAGGACTGAGGAAATGTGGACTCCAGAAGAGGAGAAGTCGAAAATGGTGGTGGGTCGATGCTCTGGAAAGAACCACTTCCAATGTTTACCTCTTGACCTGGGAGATAAAGGAGCAGGAAGCATCCTCTATACCGGGAAGGTGAAAGGAGCTTCAAAGAAGAGTCAAGGTGTATTTATTTGTTTGTTTATTTTTGAGAGAGTGAGAGGCAGAAAGAGAGAGGGAGAGAGAGAACCCCAAGCAGACTCCACATTGTCGGTACAGAACCCGATGAGGGGCTCGATCCCATGACCATGAGATCATGACCTGAGCCAAAATCAAGAGTTGGATACAACTGACTGAGCCACCCCAGGTGCCCCTCAAGTTTGTTTGCTTGTTTGTTTGTTTTAGGGGACAGTGAGTAGACTTAAAAAGGGAGGTGTCCTGGTTGATTGAGCCACATTAGAAGCTGTGAGACCCTCGAAGGCAAGAAACATGCCTCGCCCCGCCCCACCTCCACCCCCTGCTTTCCAGAAATGTGCCTGGAGCATAGAGTGATAGCATAGTAGATGCCAAATTAATGAATGAATCAATGAAAAAATTCAAATCATCAGTGAGGTAAGGAGAGTGAAAAAGGTATTAACAACGCTTTAATACCTAGAGGGTTGTTAAACTGCACTCAATTTTAAGAATTAGGGTTGCAGGAAACAGGTTTAGGTGTAGGCTCAAGACACATTGCAAATAGAAGAGTGATTTTTAGGCTTTTTCAAAATTCCCCTCCCAGTGCTGGGCAGATAATTAATAGCGATTTGTGGGCGCTGGGAGGACAGGCTAAGAAGCGGGTCAAAGGACACAGCAAATCCGATGCTGTACTCCTGTATTAAGAAGAGAAGGGAGGCGAAGCAGTCTAGCTCCATGGGGTTTTCTATTTCTTCCCTCCTGTTTCTCGTTTCTTACTCTCAGACTTTATAGTTCAGGAGCCTTATGCTATAGAGTAACCAAGACTGGATAATCTTTCCTTTTTTTTTTAAACAGCTTTATTGTGGCATCATCCTTTACCATGAAATTCCCCTGAGCTAAATGGACAATTAAGTGATTTTTGTTAAATTTACGGAGTTGGGCAGCCATCCACAAAATCCAGTTTTCAGATATTGTTATCATCCCTACAAGATCCTTCATGGGTTTGACCAACCTTAATGATGAATTTAGTATAAGGATAATGGCTGCCTTATTCAGTGCTTACTATGATCTGAGCTGTATTTTAAGCAGTTCGTATGTACCCGCTCATTTAATCCTCATAATGACATGAGATAGGTACTACCCTTTTCCCATTTTACAGATAGAAAAACTGAGGCAGTGGCCACGTATATAGTAAGAGGCAGAGCCAGCATTGAACTCAAGCGTGTTGGCTCCAGGGTTGTTGATCTTAGCCCCCGTGCCATATTGCTTTTTAATACGTACTGACCATTTGAGAAGCCAGACAAAAATAGCCATAACTATCTGTGTTCTTTCTTTGTTTCACTTCACACCGTCAGTATGGAGTGAGAAATACAGCTTTGATGCAAAAATATCCATACATTTACATACATTTCCCTTAAGTAGCTGATACTGGAAATATGAAAAATTATGAATAATTTTATATGGAACAGAATGAAGTTGGAGTCTTGGCAGTTATCTGGTTAACAAATTAGATCATTGAGACAAAAAAAAATTCTGTTTGGTGGTTTAAAATATCCGGTGTAGCTGTCCACATTCATCAAATTAATAGGATAATTGCCAATTCTCTGCTCTACTTTGTTCTGTATCAACATAGCCTGAAACACAAAGGGATTTTTTTGCCCAAATGATACAAATTTAGTCACTTGCAAACATTCCTGGTCACTAACCTAGAAAGACTGTTGGGGATACTTGGAAATATTCCCAGAAATTCAGTTTGAGGATGGAACAGCACACGAAGTATAATTGTGGTATTGCCTCTTTATGAAATCAACTACTGACATTTTAATCCATGTAAAAGCCTGTATCTACTTACAGATATTTCTGGAAAGATATCATGTCAAATGAGCAAAGCATTAAATAGGCATGTCATTTTCCATTAACCCTTCCCAAATGTTAATTTAAGAAAAATCCAATTAATACTCAGTGTGGTAAGGACTGCAAGTAGGAGCTTAGACTAGAGGCTTTATTTTTAGCAACAGCACTTTTTGGAGGTAGATAGAGGCAGTACCGGCTGAAAAGAATCCTCTTAACTCTGATTGTGTAGACAAAAAAAAAAAAATGTTTTAATGCCACCAATATAGTTCTTTTCCTTTCTGACACTGTGGTGGTTACATGTCATTACGCCTTTGTCGAAATCCACGGAATAGACACCACCGTGAGTGAGCCCTAATGTCAAGTATGGACTTTGGCTGATAATGATGTGTCAATGTAAGTTCATTGATTGTAACAAATGTACCACTGTGGTATGAGATGTCAATAGTGGGGAGGGGAGGGGCTTGTACACCAGTGAGGATGAGGAATTTATGAGAGTTCTGTAGTTTGCACTTAGTTTTTCTACGAACTCAAAATTGTCCTAAAAAATAGAGTTTATATTGGGGCGCCTGGGTGACTCAGTCCGTTAAGCATCTGACTTCGGCTCAGATCATGATCTCACGGTTTGTGAGTTCGAGCCCCGCGTCGGGCTCTGTGCTGACAGCTCAGAGCCTGGAGCCTGTTTCAGATTCTGTGTCTCCCTCTCTCTGACCCTCCCCCGTTCATGCTCTGTCTTTCTCTGTCTCAAAAATAACTAAACATTAAAAAAAAAATTTTAAATAGAGTTTATAAATGTAAAAAATAGGCTATTTTAAAAAACGCATCTATTAATGTATACTTTTCTATTTAGGAATGAATAGTGTTTAAATACTTAAAAGCAAAAACCAACCCCCACCACCCCCCCCCCCCACACACACAAATAAAAGCATTAGGTAGTTTATTTCCTCTAAGATTATCAGAGTATTTTGCATCCATATGCCTTGCTTTATTCATGAAAATTACTTAAACAGTTTGAGAGGTGGCCCCAGCAGCACAGAGAGCGTTCACCATTTTCAAGGTGTGGAGGGGAACCCAGGCTAACCTTCCTCAGAGCCCTGCCTTTTGTAGATTTTTTTTTTCCTCCGAACACTTCTAATTTGCGATGTCTTCTGCTTCCACCAACACTGAAGTGGCCCTGGGTTCCCCTTCCCACTTTCATTTATCCAGTGGGAAGATCGTCCACTTTGTGAATTGCTTGAGGCCGTCTAAAATCCCACAGACTTCCCTTAGCTGACCTACACATTCCTGAGACACTTCCCAGGGTGTCCAACCACCACATTCTACGCGAATGAAATTCATAGCATTATTAAACCAATTAAGGCACTATTAGAGAGATGAAAATGCTGTCCCCAGAATAGGAAATACATTCCAAATTCAGAGGACTTACTAATTAATTTTAGATGAGTTGCTCTTGTTCTTTTAGAAGATAATTTGATCACAGACTCCCCTTCCTTAGAAAAATTGAAGACATAACTTGATAGTGTTTTAACAATATTTGGGGAAGATAGGGTTTGGTGAATAGTACCTACCCCAATTTTGTATATACATATTACATATTTATCTTTCGAAGACTAATATATGTGCCTCTTGGGTGGGGTGCCTGGGTGGCTCATTCGGTTGAGCATCCGACTTCGGCTCAAATCATGATCTCACAGTTCGTGGGTTCGAGCCCCGCGTCGGGCTCTGTGCTCACAGCTTGGCGGAGCCTGGAGCCTGCTTCGGATTCTGTGCCTCCCTCTCTCTCTCTGCCTCAACCCACCTGCATTCTGTCTCTGTCTCTCTCAAAAATAAATAAACATTAAAAAAAAATTATATGCCTCTTGGGTATCCAGGAAGACTTCTTAACAAATAGTAGACACCGTGAATGAGATCTATCCACTTGTCACTGCTATAAAGAATTGTCCTTTTTAGATGGATTAACATCGTGTGGAAATACTCATTGTCTTAACTGCACAAAACACAGCGTTGGAATCCCAGTTTCATTTATAAAGTTAATACTGCCATCTACTCAGAATACTAATGGTTTTAATGAAGATGTAACATCTTGCAAACAAATAATTAGTTTTGTGCATGAAAGGATAAATAGAATCTCAATGAACGAAATCACTGATTTTTCTCAGAGCTCTCAGGCTGCAACCGTGTAGCAGTTTTTTACGTGTAGTTTGAAGAGTTTATTTTGTTATTCGGTAGTTACCCAGAGCAACTGTAGCTCCAAAGTATATATGATACAAAGTGTGTTTATGCTAAATTCATGGAGTTGTAAGCATGGGATGATGTTCTTTATTCTTGTTTTGAGCACCATACCCAAAACACCAGGAACAGTGCCATCAGACCTGTATGAGTTGGGTAAGTTCGCTGCATTGAACAAATTATTTAGGCTATGTGTAAATGGTTTTTAAAATAGATGTATTAATTGATTTAGGATTTGAGCTACCTTTATTAGTTAAGTGAGTCATTTCATAGTTGATCTCATCTCATAGTTTCTCATGAAAATGGCCAAAACTTCAGGACACCTGGGTGGCTCAGTTGGTTAAGTGTCCGACTTCGGCTCAGGTCATGATCTTTCAGTTTTTGAGTTCGAGCCCCGCCTCAGGCCCTGTGCTGACACCTCAGAGCCTGGAGCCCACTTTAGATTCTGAGTCTCCCTCTCTCTCTGTCTCTCCCCTGCTCACGCTCTGCCTCTTTCTCTCAGAAATAAACATTAAAAAAAGAAAGAGGGAAAATGACCAAAACTTCAAACTCAATCCATTCTACACTAGAGTTTCTCTGAAACATGCTGTTCATATTGGACCCAGATAATTCTCTTCTAAGGGGGCTGTCCTGTGCATTATAGGACATACAGAGGCACCCTCGCCCCTAGCTGCCAGTCGGGACAGCAAAGTGGGGGAAGGGAAGGAAAGAATCCCCCCGACCCCGAGTTGAGAACCACTTCAATAGAAGATGTGGGTTGCATTGTATACCTATCATGGTATTATTAAATACGATGAGCACAGCTGGGGACAAGCAATTGAAAAAACAAAATCAAAACAAAGCTTGAATCCAAAAAGATCCAAGGAAACGCTAACAGCCATCTAAATAATGGAATTGCTTAAACTATATGGTTGATGTGGTTGGCATTGCAGAAACCCTTTATTAAATGAACCTCACACCTTAAAGAATGTTGGACGGAAAATAATCTTCAGTGACTGCTAATGGATGAAATATAAAGATGAGGTATTGAGAAAATAGCAGATGCGTGAAGCCTCATAAGCTCTCCTAAAAATGCGTTCCCACAAGCCCTTCCCATTTCAACAATCAGACAGTGTAAAAACGCACTGTTTTAAAGAGTACAGCTTACAATCTGCATACAGGTAGGAATGTGCGTGTTTTGAGAAACTACGCTAGCTTTTGGAACCACTAATACAAACGTGTTATTACAAAGGCAAGTTTCGTCGCCCGAAAATGGGATGCAGTGGGGGTATTGTAAATGATGGATTTTACATATTAGATGCGGGATATTTTCTTGTCCTGTGTCCAAAGAACTTCGTTGCCTAAAATTATGTGCAGCGGGCAATAGACACTATAATATAACTTGCTGAGGAAGGTCATGTTAGCTCTGAAGAAAAGGCAACAATGTTCTGCTTTTAAAATAAAACCCATCTTGGATAAGTTGATCTTACTCCAATGTGTAGTTTCTATCCTACTCTGACTTCCATACGTATTTAAATTATTTGTTTCAAGTTGAATATCTTAAGAAACCTTGAAGGGTCTCTTGGTGACAAGACCCATATTTAAAATATGTGCATTTTGCTCAGAACTGTTCAGAAGGCATTTCAAACAAAAAAAAAATTGAAAGGACTTCATAGAACGTTAATATTAATTTGCTTAATGGTTATAAAAATGTATTATTCCAGAGTTTTTCGTAGCAAATATGAAATGTGCAAAAGGAATTAATAATGTAAAGTTTCTTACAGAAAGTGAAATAATAGGTTACAGAGCAGTAGAGATTACATAATTTCTTTGATGTGAGCATTATAAGGAACATTAACTGATGACTGACACAGCCTGAGTATCTAGCTGAGTTATGCAACTGTTGAACCAGAACAGAGATTGTTATATAGTTCCATAAAATACAATGAGTGATTGTTATCTTGTGGCTAATTTAATGCTTAAAGCTAATAAGCTATGAAAAAGAAAATGTTATGGGAAGCCTGTATCATTCTATATCTTACTACTGTAAATTTAGGTTTAACATTGCGTTTGTTAATGCCCAAACCATCTGAAATCTCCATTTTAAGACCGTAAATTCACCTGAAGCAAGTTTAGCGAATGTGGTATAATGTAGTTTCCCACGACTGGGTAATATTTTCTCTGTAAATTAAGAGAGGCCTTCATTGTGCTTTATACTTTCAGACAACTTCTCCTGCAATATTATGTGGCAGTTTTTAACATCGCTCCTCTACGTAATCGAAAATAACATAAATGAAAGCCAAATAAAGAACATTTCTGGAGAAGAATATTTTGTATACACACAGAGTAAATAAATACATACATATGTACAGAACATGTGTGTAGACACATATTTATGTACATATAGATATACACAGGATGCTCTACAAAGTTTTCATTTATTTGGTGATCACGCTATTTTCTTTTGTCTGCTCCATTGCTTTCCTCTTATCTAATATTTAAGGCGGGACTGTGCACTTACAAGTATAATGATTAACAAATAACATCTACATATCACTTTCTATGTTAAAGACCTCTTTCTTCCCAGACTAATTTAGGGCACATTCAGCCTGATTTTGCACTGTATTCTGCCTATCGATCTTTTCCGACAAGTGACAGAAACAGTCCGTGAGGTGGAAATACCATAGTTTCCAGAATGTAGCACCGGGTTTATATATTTAGTACTTTGTAATTTATCATTCTTTTGGTATGTCTCATTTGAATCTGAAAGAACCACATGGAGGACGTCAAATTCTTGCTCGCATTCCCAAGACCAGTCTGCTAGGAAGTGTCTGAACCAGGACTCCTATCAGGGTCTTGTTTCAAACCCACTCCATGATGGAATCTCTCCTAAATTCTGTCCTATTTTGTCATACCTGCAAGGGAACAAGAGACCCTGAATTACTCACAAGCCACCTGGGGGGAAAGGAGAAATGGATCGCATTCTGGCTGCCAATCCAGTAGGCTTTTCATTAGCATGCTGGTGTAGATTTGGAGACGATTCAGAGAGCAAAATATTCACCAGCAACTTGACGTCAGCGTGAAAAAAACAAACCAGCTCGATCTGGAGCCACGTGGGCACAGTCTGCTTACTGGAACTGGGCTTGCCTACGTGGTACCACGAAGATTTGAACTATTATCTAAGATGTCATAAAATAACCTTCTTTTCAAATTCGTCCAGCTAGAGTGAGTGAAGAAACTTTGGTCCCTGTAGGACAGGAAGAAATGGAAAAACTCGGGTGTGATCTGGTTTACAGCAGCTTTTGTCCAGTGACGGTGGGCGGAGCAGTTGTTTTCATGGATAGGGAAATAACAGGAAGTGGAACGTGGAAAGGTATTCGAAACGGGGGATGACGGAAAGAAGTAGAGGCAGGGATTTCTCGGCCGTGCGGAAATCACGAAGCGACGATGGAACATAGAGTGACCTAAGATACAGAACGGAATGAGGTTACAGACGCTGAACTCTTAGCCTGGCCCAGGCACGGGCCCTTTAGACTGGACACAAGCCATAAACACCTACGGCTGTTCTCATCATGAAGGGCCTTGTGTTTGAAGCTAAGGAAGCTGAAATGTCCTTGAACACTTCAGAGGGAGTGAAGAATTTTAAGCAGCGGAGGAGGAGAAGGAAGACCCATTTAGTGTCCCGACACTGGCACGGTCTAGGGTATCACGCAGCAAAGAGAGACCTAAGGGACCCACTTTGAGGATCTGCTGGACGCGTGTGTTGTGCTCAGCACTTCGCCGTATGGGTATGGCCTTCGTGGCAGCCCCATGACAGGGCCACTGAGGCTCACGGAGGCCACGTCTTCCCAGGTTCACAGCCACGGCGTGGCAGAGATGGGTCCCAAACGCCGCTCTGGATCATTTGAGTCTGTGGTTTTCATCACACACCTTCTGCCTCTGCCGGCTGCCCTGGGTCCGTTAGCACTGACCTTGGAATAGAGTATGTACTTCTAGGCGATACCCGCTGTCAGTAAGTGGGTAT
The DNA here is from genome assembly GCF_016509475.1 of Prionailurus bengalensis. Lineage (NCBI taxonomy): Eukaryota > Metazoa > Chordata > Mammalia > Carnivora > Felidae > Prionailurus > Prionailurus bengalensis. The sequence continues at coordinate 10,474,608 of NC_057353.1, read as the reverse complement.
TGCCGCTGAAATCATAGAATAAAGCCTGCGGTCCTCATAGCCATTGAATTGGTTATGAGATTCATTAATTCTGCATTGACACCGGGATGCCTAGAACTTGCACGTTGGTCGAGTCTTTCCTTTTGCAAGGGTCTTCTTTTCCTTGAGCACACTTCTCCTGTTAGGGACTCTCCTGCCGTCAGGCAGAATGGAATTGAGGCTCTGCTCTGCTTCTTCCAAGGTATTTAATTGTTTAGGGCTCCCTGTACTGATAAAGGACACGAATACTGCCTGCCTCACAGGGTCGCTGTCAGGATCAAGTGAGTGAATACATGCGTGCACCTGTCACACAGGAAGCATACAGCTAATGTTAGCTGCCGTTACCGAGACTGGGGCCTGGCACCTAGTAGGTGCAACATGAGCCTTTGTTGAATGAATGAATGCATGAGTGAATGACTACCCACCACGTTTTATCGGGGAATGTGTCGCTACCGTTGAATTTTAATGGAGCAAGAAGATCCCGTTGGAGGGTTTACCCACGTGGTGATATTTTCTTCTCGCAACTTTTCGACAAAAGAGCATCCGGTGGTGCCGTTCCAGAAGGGGAAACAAAGGAGACCAATCACTTCTCACCAGGCAGGATAAATAAGGTTTTGAGTAGAAGCAGGCATGCTTTTTCCAGCAACAGGACTTGTACATTCGGCCCTGACGTGTTTCTGGCAACATGTCATGCTATAAAAGGACATGGTCAAAAGGGAGGATGAAGTGTTTGGGAGAATGCTACCAAAAAAAAAAAAAAAAAAACAAACAGTGAAATGAGAGTGCAGGACAATCTAAGGAGCGTAGTTTGAACTACTGTAAAATTTTTTTTAACGTTTATTTATTTTTGAGAGAGATAGAGACAGAGCATGAGCAGGGGAGGAGCAGAGAGGAGACACAGAATCCGAAGCAGGCTCCAGGCTCCGAGCTGTCAACACAGAGCCCAACGTGGGGCTCCAACTCATGAACCGTGAGATCATGACCTGAGCCGAAGTCGGACTCAGCCACCGACTGAGCCACCCAGGCTCAGTCACCCGACTGAGCCACCCAGGCTTCACCGACTGAGCCACCCAGGCTACTATAAACACGAAGACAATAAAAGAAGCTTTGGCATGGAGACCCTCTATGCCTTGGGAAGGGGACATCTTATGCATGAAGCCTTAAGCTAAAGCAGGGAAAATTATGCCCTAAGCTTTAGAAAAGTGTGGATAAGTCAGCCAGGAAAGTCACATGAGATCACAGATTAAATATCAAAGGAGGTTATGCAAAAATAGATGTAACTAAATAGTATTTGAAGATGTTAAAGAGAATTTAAAAATTATACTCCTTTTGATGCAACGAATGGAGTGACTTCCCAAGTTCCTTAAAATGAAAGATACACGCCAAATACAGCTTTGCTTCCTTTCACCATGGGCGAACCCGTTCTCAATAACTTGGAGGATTTGATCCAGCTTTTAGAAACGCCATCGTGTTTCTGTTTGGAAAACAGAAACTCTCAGGAACGTCAAGAAAATCAATGTCAAACCTGATGTCAAAAAGAAAATGGAGTGGCTATGAACTGAACTTCTCATATTTCTAATTGGTCAGGTTTGCCCTGAATATACCAAAATACATTTCAACACCTGTCCTACCCTTAGGAGATTTTCATTACCAAAAGTCTATTCCTGTAACATCATTGTTCTATTTTGCCACAATGTTATTTCCTGAGTAATAATAATAGGGAAGTGAGATTCTCCATCTTAATAATTCTGTACCTTCCTATTTATATTTTTATTTGGTACTGTCACTTTTAATTTCAAAATTATTCAATAATTGTTTGTCCTCAAATCTTTTTTGAGAAGTTTTCATCCCACTCAGTTGTCACTTACTTCTCTGTTAATCTTTTTTTTTTTTTATAAATCTGTCATTCAAGTGTCATAACTTTATCAGTGCTCTGAATTTATACCAGTCTCTTCCACTCTCCTTGCTTTGAGCTTCCCAGAACAGGTACAGGATTAGGTACTGTGGGAAATGAGGTGAGAGCTGAAATGATGTGGAAATCAGTGAGCTTAGGGAAGAATTGCCAGCAAGTTTGAATGTACTTCTCAAATTGTTCTCTTACTGCATGGATTCAGAAAAATTTGTCTAAAGCCTGACAAGTCAAAGGAACGTTCTGAACCAATCATTTGAAACTACACCAGTTTCAACTCTAGTTTTACGGCTTTATGCTTTATAGAAATTCAGAAATTGCTTGGGAATTCATTTCAAAAACAGTGTTCCTACCTGGAATCAGAAATCATTGTTCCTAATTTTCTCCTATCAGCCACCTTGTGGAGGGAGGCCTTTTAGTAAAAACCAGAGATGTGTATCAGGCATGTTTTCAGTTGGTTGAACTTCTTTCCATTAAACTCATCAGAATGGACCTGGATTGATAGTTAAGCTTTTATCCACACATTCTTTGCTTTCTTAAATAATGCATTAAGGAAAGTGTATTGCATTGTGTTGAAAGTTTGGGGTTAAGGAAGGTTTCTAGAAACTCGCATTTTTTTCTTTCAAACGGAGTGACGCTTTCATGATACAGGTCAACCTTTGTTCTTCTTTTTATGACTGTTTCATAAGATTGTTTCTGTCTTTGCACAGGAATTGAAAATAGAATTAATGATTCTTTTTTTATTTATTTTTTTATTTTTTTAAAATTTTTTTTCAACATTTATTTATTTTGGGGACAGAGAGAGACAGAGCATGAACGGGGGAGGGGCAGAGAGAGAGGGAGACACAGAATCGGAAACAGGCTCCAGGCTCCGAGCCATCAGCCCAGAGCCTGACGCGGGGCTCGAACTCACGGACCGCGAGATCGTGACCTGGCTGAAGTCGGACGCTTAACCGACTGTGCCACCCAGGCACCCCAAGAATTGATGATTCTTAAATAAGCTGTAATGGAAGCAGAACAAAGACGGGATCAGGCTAGTGGAGCACTGCACCTGAGCGCACTGTCCTACTGAGTACGACGGGCCACCGTCTTCGTCCCCGCTGCCCAGAAAGCAGAGCCTGTGCTGGGGGAGGGGGCTCGCACACTAGCACTGGGAGTACAAGCCTGGGGAGACACGCGTGAAGGGGAAAGGAAGCAAGACAGAAGTCAAGGAGGCAGGGATCGCAAAACATGACATTCCCAAGATGTTGTAGCTTCGCAACTAATCACTGCTGGTTGCTGGGCATGAGGGACTTCTCTGAAGAGGCCACAGGGAACGCCATGGGGCAGTCGTCTCCACTGGGACCAGTTTCCCACGCACACTGGGGATACGTTATCCGGCCAGCTGCACAGACTCTGTGGCAGAACTACTTTGGCTCCAGCCCAGGTGCAGAGCCACTTATGTAAGTTGGTGCCAGGCTTGGGGCACCTCAGCCTCTAGCCCTGGTGGCAGCGGAGGTGATATGGCTGAGGGCTTCATGACTCTGGTGTCAGCCATTCCCGAAAGCAGAGTCCAGGGGCCAAGGCCTGAGGGTCAGGCAGGTCCTGTCTGTCAGGATTGGATCCATCACGGACAAGTTACTTAACTCCTTTGTGTCTCACTTTTGTCATCTGTAAACTGGGAGTCATAATAGATAGTCACCATAATACGAGATAATTACAAAAACTAAACACCTTGATGCCTCTGATGTGATTAGAAAGTGCCTGCAAAGGTTAAAAATAGCTTGAGCCATGATGGCATCATTATGTGAAGTATGGAGCCCATACTTACATGGACATACAGTGTTCGAGCGAGTTACAAGTTTATGCATAACATCAGTATTGAAAATTTCAGCTACCAAAAGTAACAAAAGAGACGTGGTGTATAAAACTTCCTCCGGATAAATCTATCACTGGGACAAAAACGAGATCTAAATTCATCCAACAGCCAAGCTCCAGAGTCTAAGTTCTGGGCACAGTGTTTTACTTGTGGGTATAGGAGCCTCTCTCCCAGCCTCCAGTGGCCCAGTCTTCCCAGTGGCCTCGCTATGCCCAGATCCTATTTCCTCTCCATGCCTTTCAGATCTGCAGCAGGGTGTTGACCACTCAAGTTCAAGGGACGGGAGGCTGACGGAAAGGGGTTTCTCTTTCCTGTCTCAGCTCTGTGCGCTCTCGGGCTCTCGGGCTCGTCCATTCGGAGCACCAACGAACGGAGCAACTCTGCTTTCTTTCCGTGGGGTGTTGCCAGCCCGTGCTCTGCTGGTCTCCCTTCCTTTCGGTATCAGCCACTTTTCCGGCCCTTGTGCTCCGTCGGTTTCACTCAGCCTGGCTCTGCATGGAGGCATGTTGCTTTAGACTATCTCGCATCAACATAGCCAGCCTTGAAGCTAGAAGCTAGAAGCTAGATAAACACAGATTCCCTCTCCAGTGTCTCCTGACCTTCTTCCTTGAGGATGAGAGGATGTGTAGTAAGTGTAGGAGTTTGCCTGGCTCTGTTTTCCTTGGATGCATTCTTACCGTGCGTGGGAACAGCAGAGGTAACTATATGCTCACGTGTCCGTTATCGCCCTTCCCGTTAGCTTTGCTTCCATGAAACAACAAAAGTCGTTGACTTCACTGCCCAAACCGTTATTTCTTTCATTATAAAGCAAGCGGGGAAAAGAGGACTTCTAATCTTCTGTTGAGTCAAGCAACACAGAAATAGATGTTTTATTTTGAGGATATTACCCCATCTTACGATTTATTATAATGCATCTTCTAAGAAATGTCAAATTAACTCTCTGCTATAAGCATTTCTACTTTTAGCTCTTTAAAAAAAAAAAAAACAGAGTATCAAATATTCCCTCAGAAAACACCCAGAGATGTAAGGTTTTCCCTTTTATAGGCGATACAGTGTGGTACTGTTTCATGAATTCCATGAGGTTCTCCACCCCCCCCCCCCACCCAGCAGCAGGTTTCCCGGTTTCCTCTAATGGTTTCCCTAAAAAGATCCCGTTTCCTTTACCAGTGCCAACGACTGATTTATAGTTCACATGCTGCCTTTGATTTTTCTGGTTTTAGTGGTTTGGGTCATCTAATATTGCCCAGTTTTGCTCATCATTTACTATGTTCAGGCAATGTTGGATGTCTGCTTTCAGCTTTTAAATAGAAGAAATAATAACTACCTAGTTTGAAAAGCTCTTTGGGATTATGGGTTTGGTTAATATCCTCTAAAAACAATTTCAAAAAACTGTAGTAGAAGATTATAAATGACTTTTTATGTGATTGCATCCCCTGGTGCTTTGAAATAAAAACACAATAAAGAGTATAAAAGCACTTGGTCAGAAAGGCTAATCCTGAGTTGATGTCATTTACATTTAGATTTAAATAAGTCAGCCTATTTATTCTTTCCGACTTTGCTTCAGGTTTTAAATTGAGAATCCGTGGAAATTAAAAGTCCTACCTAGTTTGCTCAGATATATTTTGAAAAGTTCTAATGCCTGAATTCAGTTGACTTCTAAGCATAATAACTGTGATAAACATAAGGAGTGAGGCAATGTAACTAGTTATTTTTAGTGAAACAATGTTATTGTAACAATTATTAATAATGTTCATCTACTGTGTGGCCCAGGTAAAGCAAAGCAAGGTCACTGATGTAATAACACACACTGTGCCTTCGAGATCATGGAGTATGCAAATAAGCCATAGTCTACAACTACGTATGTAGACTACAACTACAATAGTCATAGAGTCTGATCCCCCATTTTTATGCGTGATGGAGTATAAAGCAGCAGGTCATAGTGGAAGACTCTTCCATTAGGAATCCAGACCTTGATTCTGGTTCCAGATGAACCATGTGACCAATAGAAAGGCAGTTTCTCCAATCAGGATGCCTTTGGGGATCTTTCCAAGGCCAGAATTCTAGGGCTCTATGCACCATAATTCCACTTCAGATGGCAAGTGGACGGACATGTGCCCACTACACGAGAGGACGCCCTCTAAGAATGGTGCATCTGCAGAAGGCCTATTGAGATTCCTGGAACCAGCTCCTGAATAGGATGTGGGTGGGTGGGTGGGGGCTGTGAACAGTACACGGATGACCTTAACCTGACGGGGTGTGCGTGGACAGGGGCGGAGTTGGGGGGAGGATGGGATCATGGCTTACTGTTCTTCCTGTGCCCAAGAGTGGGTCCAACCGCAAGGAGAATGGCTAAGCATGTTCCGACACACATACGTATTTCTGTTTGGCAACTCAAAATTCTTCAGAAAGAGGGCATCGACTCATTTATAGCCAGGTCTCTTGATTCTCGGGCAATCTCTCTGTTTTTGAATTCTACAAAACTCTTGAGGAAGAACTACAGCTAGCGTTTGAGTAATGGGCTTCTAGCTACTTCTGTACGTTTTTTTAAGGGCTTCTGCTCCTAAAGTAACCAGTTTTAAGCCACTGCAGAACTATGAGCTGACCCCATTCCAAAGCCTTGAAGCCGTTCTCTAAAAGCTAAATCTTATTTCTCTTGTCAAGTGATCACCTCCTCTAGGGAAATGAGGGGTGTAAGAAAGTACCATGGGTGTAAGAAATATTTCAGCAGTGAAAAGGGAAGAAAGGTGTTCTGGACAAAGAGGTGTGAACGTGTGTGGGACACAGTGAGGCACAGGGAATGGATGCAGTGAGTCCAGAGACTCTGAGGGCAAAATCAACATGGCTTCTGTTCGCCTGGAAAGCAAGCATACCATGAAATAGATGTCATCCCTTCATGCATTTTACCTTGCGAATCCTCTAAAAATAAGCCTTCAGAGCCTTTCAGTTAGGGTTCTGGCAAAACAGAACCAACAGAATGTGTGATTTATTATAAGAAATTGTCCCAATCCAAAACTATAGCGGGGAGGCTGGAAAGGAGAGCCAATGGCACAGTTTCAGTCCCAAAGCTGGTAGGCTTAAGACCCAAGGAGAGCGGATGTTTCCATTCAAGTCTGACAGCAGGAAAAGATGGTTGTTCCAGTTCTGTCAGCCAGGTAGGAGGAACTTCCTCTTACTCTGCAGAGGGTCAGCCTTTCTGTGGCTTTCAACTGATTGGATGAGGCCCACCTGCGAGAGGGAGGGTGCTCTTCTTCACACATTCTACCAATCCACATGTTAATTTCACCCAAAAGTACCCTCCTGGACGTACCTGGAATAATATTTGACCGAGTATCTGGGCGCCCTGTGGCCCAGTCACGCTGGCACAAAATAAACCAGCATCATACCACCTCTCGGCATTATAAGGGTTACTTATAAACATCTGAAGATATTCCACCAGCCTGATCCCTATACTGGCAGCTCACTGTGCCTCTTGTGTTTTTGAAAGTCTCACAATGCCACAGAAATTCCGGACCGTGTCTCAACGTGGAGATGTTGCCAACACTCTGCTTTGATATGGACACTATTTTCAGGATCGGTAGCTAACTCGTTAGAATTCCGAACAATTTCTATGTTCCGGTGGTTAAGTGCATGTGCTAGAAAGCCTGGCTTTGAGTTCCAGCCCTTGCCTCTTAAGAGCTCTGTGACCTTGGGCATCTAGCTTAAATCCTCTGTGCCTTTGTGTCTCCTTTTGTAAGGTGTGTGTAATAATAATACCGAACTCGTGGTTTGTTGTGTGATGGAATCAGTCAATGCGTGTGAAGCTATAGGCAGGTTATGGGGGCATGGAATGTACTCCAAAAAATAGTTATCCCCACAGTCACATACCTTTTGTTGTAAAATGCTGTTTCAGCCTTGGCTCAGTGTTGCTTAAGCATTGGTACTTTTTGAGGAAAGAGTCCTTATCAAGAGCAGTAACGTTGAATACACTCAATTAGCATACGCTTTGGATAGACTAAAACCAAAACTTCAAAGCCTTCGTTGGCTTGAGAACGACACCAGATTTAGAAAATGAGTTAGAGAAGATGAAATAGAAAGTAACACATTTATAGAATATGCATAGGCTGTGGAGTATTTGATGCACTTCACTACTTCTGTGCAGTTTAGTTTGTTATAGTCAGAGAAACTGTCCATATTTTAAATGGTTCTTTGGCATCTTCACATAAAAAACATTTGCAAACAAACCAACAGTGGGTGGGGGTGAAATGCCGAATGATGCTTTTTGTCGGGGCCTGAGTTGTTAGCAGAAACAGGTGGATTGATTCGGGCTAGACTATCTTTGGGTTGAAGGCATTCACCTGACTGATGGAAATGCAACCTTGGGTAAGTCACTTGGACTCAGGGCTCCTGAGCCAGATGACAAAGTCACCAAATGTCTCGCTAGTCTTTTCTCGGTGTGCTATTTCTGACCTGTCCTAACAACCACATCATTCAGTAAGTGATTTCGTATCTGTTTAGATAAGTTTGTTCACATAACATGAAATATATTTTCAGGGTGATGTGTGAGGAGAGCCTTTGGTTCCTTGAACTCAACCTCGTGAGTGTTTCGCTGTCTGTAGGGAGGTCTTTCCTTGCCGATGTGAATCTTCAGGGCACCTAGTGCCCTAGAGTACGGTTCGGGGTCTTTGGCGTGTTCCAGTGTTTGTACGACCCTCTGGATGCTGCTGGCAGCTCATTGATGGTGGAATGCGATGTCTATAACACAGTTTTCTCTTTCTTGATGATCTATAAAATGTGCCCATATTACCATGTACTTGCACCTCCATCAATACCATTATTCTGTCTTCACAAGTAATTTTTCAGATTGAGACTTGAAAAGTTCCCATGTCTGAAATTAGTCTGGCAAGGAGAGTGTATTCAGAGTCAGCTCTTTGAAGCTGGCTGTATTAGCCCACTTGATTATTTCCTAGGGGAAATTCTTCTTCTAACTAAAAAAAGGAATGCTTTGCCCATTTATCAAATGACTGAAGATAGCTGGGGATTAAGTTGAATGGAATGATTACTGCTTTCGAAAACCCAAATAATGAAAAGTATGTTGTTGTTATGTCACTGTTGCCTGAACTGTTCGACAGTCCTGCAGTTTGTACTACCCCATGAATTTCCCCCTCCCTTCTTGTTCCTACCTCGTAAATTTGTGTATGAATTTCTGTGCCTTCGTAATACTTACATGAAGCCTCTATCTCTGCAAGACTTGAGAGAGGAATGTTTGAACCATGGAGCTTGTACATGTTCACGGTGACTCACGGTCATTATCATTCTCAGCCATGGCTGTGGTGCCACGTGCTCTTTGTAAATATCATAAAGGTAAAAATGTTCATCATCAGGCGATTGGGATGAAGCGAGGTTGGGTCTGTTCTGAAAACTCTGCCCCTTTTCGCTTTTGAGAGCTAGACTCCGAACGCCCTGAGCTGTGTGCCTCGGTGTACTTCCCATTATGCTTCTCTCCCAGAAATCAGGCCGTTCGTTTAATACCGCATCACGACCGAACTGCAGTACGTAGACATGGTATGCAAAATGAGCCATTTTTGTTTTAAAACAGATTGCAGATGAAAGGAAACCATTCATTTCTTGCTTGCTTGCTGTAATTACTAGAGCGCTAATTACTCCAAATCACTGACATCCAGGGTCAGGAAGGATGACAACAGAAACATCAAAGAAAAGACGTGTCTCACTGGCGATGACAGATTTTCCGTATTCCCAACCACCCTGTTGTTTTTTTGTTGTTTTTTTTTTTTTATGGCTACTGTTTTCCAGTTTGATGGTGAAAACAACAACAACAACAACAACAAACATGCACACAGTCAAGATTGCTGAATGTTTACTATTGTTTCATTCGCAGTTTGACGGTGAGAACATGTATATGAGCATGACAGAGCCGAGCCAGGACTATGTGCCAGCCAGCCAGGTGGGTTAATTAATCTTCTCTGCCTTGTTTCAAATTGTAATTAAACAAATTCAAAGAGTTGCCTTGCAAATGAGTAGCGCTATCAGTAACTGCCGCAATCAGGAATAATCATAATTTATAAACAAAGCATTTAAGCCTTGTTTCCAGTTAATGAGATAGAGCTGATAAAACACGGGAGTTGGCATTTGTTGAAAGATACTACCTTGTTTCCTCTCCAGAATGGCAAGCAGCTGTTTTGCCAGCATGATCTTTCCTAAACAGTTGTTTTACCTTTAGGAAATAAAGTCTTTACAGGTGCAGGTTATTTGTGCTTCTGACGATAGACGAGTTAATCATTATAAGCTGCACATGTCACGAATCGCTTTCATTATCAACTGTTGGGGCAGTTGTCAATACAGGGCTACCTTTCTAACCAAAATCACATGGCCCGTGAGCACTGTATGGCGGCCTTCAGAACCTACCAGGTCAGGTAGCTTTTTTTTGCCCAAATGCACGATGTGATTGAAATCTTTCAAGAGCGCGTTTGTAGCCATTTCGCTAGGAATGGTTGACAAGGTATTAAACCGTGAAAAGTGACGACAGAAGTCCAATGAAAACGTAAACGGTTACGTTTATAAAAGTAAATTCTGGGCTCTTTATTTTTAGACACTTAAAGACCAGGCCCTTTAATCCAGTGAGGACATTTAAAGCCGAACTATAACTGCCCCAAAGTGCGAGCATAACATAATGTGTAATAACAGTGTAAACGAAAATGAATGAATCAATGAAAACAAGGGAGAATTCATAGGAGCATTTTGTAGACTTGAACTTTTTTTTTTTTTTTTCCTGGAAGAGCAGCAAAAACCATGGCAGTTTGAAGTTTCATGTATCAGTAACTGTGGTGTAAACCCTAGCACGGGAGTTTTCAATGCCTGCAAAGCTGTCCAAAGGGATTTGATAACGGGGATGGGTGGGGGAAACAGAGAACAAAAATAAAACTTGGATTTTTCTTCATGCTGCTTGTCAGTGAATTAATCTAATGTATATGTGAGGGGTGCACTTCGTGAAGCTTTGAAATTTCTTCGAGCACAAAATGTCTCGTGCTTAACTCAAAACAGAGGCAAGCCTGCCTCTCCATGAACTTTGCATTTAGAAGTCATTATGATCACTGCCTTCTCTGGCAGACATTCTGGAAACTACACTATACTGTTCAGACGAGAAGGTCATCCCTGAGTTCAAAGATCCGGACTCCATTTCCTTCCATTCAACTGAGTTGATCACTTTCAGGATACCTTTGGTAGGCTGAGCGTTGCATTTAAAATTCTTACTTCACAGAATTCATTCAGCTAAGTAGCCTCCGAGATCCATAGGTAGTTCTGAATAGGACTGTTTGATTAAAAAATGAAAAATGTTACTATTAATTTTCTTCTAACCATCAATCCCCAAACTGTACTGACAAGTTTAGTATTACGATTAGATTAAAGTAACCCAGTATCATCTCTTTGGTGCCTTTAGGGTTTTGAAGTGTAAGGGCTAATTGAATTTGTTTGAAACAGTAGAAACACAAACCCAATAAATGATTGCTGCTATAAAGCAACTGCTCCATTTCAGAGAATCATTATGTCTGTCTTAAAGACTTTTGGATAAAGGATTGGAAATCCAAAGCATATACATCATAACAACTTGGCTCCTTAGATTTTTAAATTCAAGTACGATGGATACTATTAAGCCCTGACTAAAATCAAACAACCAACATTAATTATTTCTTTTAATATTCCAATCAGGAGTTACTAAGAATGTTTTAAATACCAGTGAGAACATACATACATACATACCAGTGGTAATTTATGAAAGAGTAAAGAGCCCCAAATACTTTCTGTGCTTTGTAAAAATATGGCAGGTTTGTGTGCCCGAAGCAAACTATTTTTTAATAATGTAGCACATATAAAAATGTTTCCAGAGTGTGCTCTTTTAAAAATTAGACTAATGCAAGATAATACATACTCTAGGGGGGAATAAACTTTGCAAATTACGTAAGCTGAATGGCCTTAGCTAAATTTTACACTTAACGTTCCTTTTGTTTACTGTAATATAGTGTGTCCAAAAATTCATTACCTGGTATTCTTTTAGGGAAGTTTCATCAATGTATCCCTTTTGGCAACCATAAATAGGATTTTAGTCATCTTACAGGGAAAAAAAAATAGTTTTATTCCTTTTCCTACATAACATCAAACATCTGCATAGTTTAGTAATCCAAGATAACTTGCCTCGTAGCATTACTCAACAATTATAATTCCTGTTCAATTTTCAAATCAGTACATGCTTTGGGACTTACCGACTAAGTTGCTAAGTAGCAACATATGGTATACTACTGCTCCTGTGATGTTGCTGGGAGCAAATAGCATAATTCTAAACTTGAAATGATTTTTATAGAAAGCCAATGCTGGAATGGCTCCAGAAATGGAAGTACACTGTAAAAATTAATGATATTCTTTTAGACAGTCCCAAAGGGCTCTTTGGTACTATCTACTACATGCCTTCTATACCTCTGAAGCTAGTGTATACAGATCCTTAAAATTTTTTGCATATCATTCTGTAATTGATAGGCAGCTTTTAAATTGTGTACTACCTTATAATAAGCCTGACAACTATGCAATAAAAACCCATGACATTTCCACTTCTCCCTAGCTCCATTCTTGGAATATGGGCTATTTTCTCCTCTAATAGCTAGCTGTGAGTGTGCTGGCCACTCAGTACTTTAATTTAAATACCACTTAACCTTTTTTTTTTTTTTTTTTTTTTTTTTTTTTACCTTTGAGTGCATAGAATTTGAAGCATGTGATGCAAGACTTCTTTGTGTGTTTCTAGGCCCCGGCTAAGGGCGGACCATGTTGCTTGTTATCTCATGAGCTTGCAGATCTCCTCCCAAGTAGTTTGTGAGAAAATGGGAGCATGTTAAAGAAAGGAAATCCAGATGTGAAGTGTGGACAACAGTCCTTCATAAAGTCACTTCTTTCTCATTTTTAACTCGTCATGTCTGATTGACCAATATGGCGGAGTAGAGAACAGCAAGGCAGGGGGATCTGGCTTCCCACCTTAGCTCTCACTCTTCCCTGGAATCTTCCAAACCCACTCAACTCTGACTCACATGCCCTGAGGCCCCTTTCCTTGAAAAACTCAAGCCCCTGTCTCCAGCCCCTAGAATTATGGTACCTTCAGTAGCTCCTTATATGTGATTCTACTCAAGATATAAGTGTTCATTTCAAGTAAATACATCAAAGGAAACAGAAGAGGAATCTGGTTCTCTTGATTTAAACTATGTCACCAAGGTTATTTGTTTGTGTTTATTTTTTTTTCTTTGAATCCAATCTTTTTTTATTTATTTGTGTTTCATTTTGAATATGTGCCATTACTTTGTCTCCTTCTTTCTTTCTCTATGGCAGTTTCCAGAATATGATTTTCTGTTTTCTGTTCATTCTAAGCTTCCCACTCACACTGGTGACATTTTCTCCAGTTCTCTGGATGCAGAAACATTCTCATGCATGCCTCTGTTGGGGTACTATGTGAAAAAGTTTGAGAAGGACTGATCTTTTTTATGCAAGAAATAATCACTTGATGGGGGAATCACAAGGTTTTTATGGTGTCAGGTCATAGAGAAGCTTAATGCTCAAGACAGTTACTTGACTGAACCATATTTTCAATAAATCACTTCCTCCTTGACCTTGGCTTTTACTCTGCTAAACCATTTACTTCTGTTTGGTTTCTGTCCTTACTTCCTTGCTTGCTTTATTCCTTCTCTCCTCCTTTTCCTCCTTTCTTCTTTTTTTTTTTTTAATTTTTTTAGTGTTTATTTTTGAGAGAGAGAGAGAGAGAGAGAGAGAGAGAGAGAGAACGAACAGGGGAGGAGCAGAGAGAGAGGGAGACACAGAATCCGAAGCAGGCTCCAGGCTGTGAGCTGTCAGCCCAGAGCCCGACGCAGGGCTCGAACCCCCAAACACATGACCCAAGCCAAAGTCGGACGCTTAACTGACTGAGCCACCCAGACACCCCACTTGTTTCTTCTTCTTACTCTCTCTCCTTCCTTCCTCCTTATTTCCATGAATACCTATCCTTTAAACTTGAACCAATTTTTATGGTTAATTCTGAGCATCACAGTAAGCCTGAAGTATTAAATGTCCTGACCTGAGGTCTGATTTTGGATTATTTTCAGTTTGTGCAGGTTTCCCTTTGCTTCTTTTCTTTTCCCCCACAGAAATCCTGTCTCTTACCTGGTTCCTCAACTCTCAAGATGAAAAAACACAATAATCGGGGCACATGGGTGGCTCAGTTGGTTAAGCATCTGACTCTTGATTTCAGCTCAGGTCATGGTTCGTGAGTTTGAGTCCTGCATCAGGCTCTGTGCTGACAGTGCAGAGCCTGTTTGGGATTCTCTCTCTCCCTCTTTCTCTGTTCTCCCCCGCTCATCCTCTCTCTCTCTCAGAAATAAACAAACATTTAAAAATGTAATGATAAAATAGATGCAATATTATTTTTTCCTAGAATCTTAAAACTGAGCATTTAACACATTCCATATCACGTATTTTGAATATCAAAGTCGAAGGGCATCTAGATATTAAGGGCAGCCCTCTCGCGTGAGTTTCAGGTTTGATTTCTAACTCCACTTGGCTCCTATTCCTGACCGCAGCTCAGACTCAACATAGTAATTCATCAAATCAACATTCATCACCTCCAACCTACTCCCTCACCCCTCAAGCTTTCTTATTTCCTATATTGTCTATAGTCGTGAGAGGTAGCACCACTCTACACAGTCACCAAGACACCAAGAGCGTCTCCCTTATGACTCAACCCTGAGTGAATCTCAGATAGCGTTGATTCTGCTTTTGAACCTGTCTCTTCTTTCCTT